>NW_027362761.1:1191728539-1196528539 GCF_046119375.1 Phyllobates terribilis
CTGGAATCAGGTGCTATGAAATCTAGTAGATGAGAACGAGCGGTTTTATTACTCTTTGTAATGTAGTGATGGGCCCATGTATACTCACAATGGGTGCACGTCCTCTAGGGATGAGTTCACATGGATGGCTACATGTTCTGAGTACACACTTACTTGATGGTCAGTGCCCCTATAAAATGAGAAAATAGTGTCAGCAAATAGTGTGTGAATATTATAATAATAAAGCCATCATACAGTACACATAAGTACACCTGCTATACCATACACATATTTAACGCTATTATACGGTACACATACATAACACATAAATACTGTATAAATACCTATTGCCATTATACAGTTAAAAGAAAAAATACTGCCATACTGTACAAATAACTAATACAATGATACAGTACACAAAAATAACACTTCCATAATATAAATATAAATGTAATTTGAGTGTATAGAACACATAAATACACCTGCTATACCGTACACATATTTAATGTCATTATACGGTACATGAAAATACACCTGCTATATCATACACATATCTAATGTCATTATACGGTACACATAAATACACCTGCTATACTATACAAATATGTAATGTCATTATATGGTACACAGAAATACACCTGCTATACTATTCACATATTTAATGTCATTATACGGTACACAGAAATACACCTGCTATATCATACACATTTAATGTCATAGAGTACACAGAAATACACCTGCTATACTATTCACATATTTAATGTCATTTTATGGTACACAGAAATACACCTGCTATATCATACACATTTAATGTCATTATACGGTACACATAAATACACCTGCTATAACGTACACATATCTAACGTCATTATACGGTACACATAAATACACCTGCTATATCATACACATATTTAGCGTCATTATATGGTACACAGAAATACACCTGCTATACTATACATATATTTAATGTCATTATATGGTACACAGAAATACACATGCTATACCATACACATATTTGATGTCATTATACGGTACACAGAAATACACCTGCTATACTATACACATATTTGATGTCATTATACGGTACACAGAAATACACCTGCTATACCATACACATACATATGGTACACATACATAACACTGAATTACTATACAAATACCTATTCCCATTATACAGTTAAAAGAAAAAAACACTGCCATACTGTACATATAACTAATATAATTATACGGCACATATAAATAGCAATGCCATACTGTATACATAATTAATGCCATTATATAGTGGACAAAAAGGACAATGCTATACTAAACACGCCAATAATGCCATTATACAGTATATATAAATACCACAGCTATACCAGCCACATATCTAATGCAATTATACAGTACACATAAATATTGCCACACTGTACATAAAAATAATGCCATTATTAAGTTCACAAATAACACAAAGTTCATATAAATAACACCAATACAGCTACAATATAATTACATTATACATATATAATACTGCCATACTGTACACATAACTAATCCAATTGTAAAGATCATAAATAACAAAGCTATACCATCTGCATATCTAATGCCATTATCATGTATATATAACACATCCATACTACACAAATAATTAATGCTGTTATCCAGTACATATAAATAATACTGCCCTTCGGTACCCAGAGCCAATGGTATTATACTGTGCACATAAATTACACTGCCGTAATGTACAGATAACTAATTTCATTATACAGTATAAATAACACTGCTCTATTGAAAACATAATTACTGCCATTATACTGTGCACATATATTACACTTCCATATTGGACATACAACTACACTGTGTTCCAAATTATTATGCAAATAATATTTTCTCAGATTTTCCCACATTCCCTATATGAATAGCAGTCATTGTAATTTTCCAGTCAAATAACTATTAGAGTACAATTGAAAGGTTTTTGTACAAACTGCCTATGATAACAGGATATTTAAAAAAATAAAACACTCAAACTGCACTCAAAATGCATGTTCCAAATTATTATGCACAGCAGAGTTCAACCTTTTCATTTTAATAAAGACCAAAAAAATGGTCATTTTTGAAATTATAAGCATTAGCAGGTTATTACAAACTGAAATCAAACAGTTTTCAACTCAAAACTTTATTCTATGTGATGTTACATTTGCACATAGGACCCCTTGTTCGAAAGGAGCTTCTGAACTCTCTCCTCCATTGAATTTGTCAGGTTTTGGATGGTTTCTGCTTCAATTGTTTTGCATGAGGACAGAATACCCTCCCAGAGCTGTTACTTAGATGTGAACTGCCTCCCGCCATCATAGACACTCTTTATAATGATGCTCCAGAGGTTCTCAATGGGGTTGAGGTCAGGGGAGCATGGGGGTCACACCATTAGTTTGTCCCCTTTTATGCCCATAGCAGCCAGAGATGCAGATGTGTTATGTGCAGCATGAGATGGGGCATTATCATGCATGAAATGATCTCGATGGTCCAGATGGATGGAGTGGAGGATGGCTGGTTGATGGACACCCCATGCAAACACGGCTACGGCGCTAACAAGGAGGAGGTGGAGTAATGTTTTGGGCTGGAATCATGGGGAGAGAGATTGTTGGCCCTTTTAGGATCCCTGAAGGGGTAAAGATGAACTCCATAATGTATGTTGAGTTTCTCAAACAGCACTTCCTGCCATGGTTCAAGAAGAAGAACCGTGTATTCCGCAGCAAGATCATTTTCATGCATGATAATGCACCATCTCATGCTGCACATAACACATCTGCATCTCTGGCTGCTATGGGCATAAAAGGGGACAAACTTATGGTGTGACCCCCCATGCTCCCCTGACCTCTACCCCATTCAGAACCTTTGGAGCATCATTAAAAGGAGTGTCTATGATGGCGGGAGGCAGTTCACATCTAAGCAACAGCTCTGGGAGGGTATTCTGTCCTCATGCAAAACAATTGAAGCAGAAACCATCCAAAACCTGACAAATTCAATGGACGAGAGAGTTCAGAAGCTCCTTTCGAACAAGGGGTCCTATGTGCAAATGTAACATCACCTAGAATAAAGTTTTGCGTTGAAAACTGTTTGATTTCAGTTTGTAATAACCTGCTAATGCTTATAATTTCAAAAATGACCATTTTTTTGTTCTTTATTAAAATGAAAAGGTTGAAAACTCTGCTGTGCATAATAATTTGGAACATGCATTTTGAGTGCAGTTTGAGTTTTTTATTTTTTTAAAAAATATCCTGTTATCATAGGCAGTTTGTACAAAAACCTTTCAATTGTCCTCTAATAGTTATTTGACTGGAAAATTACAATGACTGCAATTCATATAGGTAATTTGGGAAAATCTGAGAAAATATTATTTGCATAATAATTTGGAACACAGTGTAGTGTCATATACAGTACAAATAAATAACACTGCTATATTGTACTTCTGACTAATGCCATTATATAGTGCACATAAACAACTGCCATACTGTACTCAAAGCTACATAAATATCACTGTCATGCTGAACACATAACTAATACTAATATACAATAGAGATAAAAAAACTCTGCCACACTGTACACATAAGTAATGCCGTTATGGTCACCAGGTTGGATTTTTCATTGCAGTGTATACCATGTGGCCCGGGGAATAGAGGGAACTGCTTTGGTCCAAACATTTGCTGCGGAGAAGATCTAGGATGTTACGTTGGCACTCCCGAAACGCTGCGTTGTGTGGAAGAAAACTACTTGCCTTCTCCTTGTGAGGCCGGTGGGAAACCCTGCAGCAGCGGAGGGCGATGTGCTGCACCAGGAATATGCTGCAGCAATGGTAAGTCGCCATCCAAGGGGTCTCTGGGGGGGGGGGGGATCCAGAGAAGAAAATGGGATCAGCACAAGAAATACTCATTACATGGTGGAACGTCCTAATACTAGACTGTGGATGATGGTAGTGATAGTACATCAGGAGTAGTATCACCGGCTGGAAAGATGGATATGAGAAATAGTGCAAATGACTAAACCAGTAATAGTATTATACTACAACTATTACTACTACTAATAATAATAATACAACTATGACTATTATCACTACAATTACTAATAACAGCATTAGTACTGGCTACCAGACTAGGACGACTATTACTAATACTATTATTATTACTAATAATACTATGGCTATTACTTTTATCTCTACTATTAATAATAACAGAAATAGTACTGACTACTAGACTAGAACTGCTTTTACTCTTACTAATAATAATAATAATAATAATTTAAAAAATACGACTATCCCTGGTATTATTATTACTAACAGAAATAGTACTGTGACTACTACTACCAATAATGATGATAATAATAATATTATTACTACAGCTACTGCTTGTATCGCTAATAGTAATAATAACAGAAATCAACCCCAGCTAATAATACAACTATCACTAATGACATGTATTATAACATAATAATATTATAAGCGTCGTACCCGCGCATATTCTATACATGCATAAAACTCTAAAATAAATACTCTTTTAATAGTAATAACACTACAATTACTATCAGTATTACTACATAAATAATACCTTATGTAATGACATTAATAATAAAATTACTATTACAATACTAAACATTACAATAATGGCGCACATCATTGCCACTGCTAATAATAATGATTATTATTAATCCATCACTCGCACTCTTATTACTAGTGCTACAGTATTAATGACTATAATACTAATAATGCCACTACTGCTACTATCATGACTAATATTACTACTACTATTACTACTACTACTATTACTACTACCTTTATTACTATTACTACTACTATTATTACTGTTACTACCTCTAATATTGCTATTATTATTATTATGGTTACTATTACCACAACTAATATTCCTACCACCACTACTGTTAGTATCACTACTATTTCTAATACAACCATTGATACTAGTCCTACTACTAATATTACTACTAGTATTACTACTACTACCACCACCTCTACTATCACTACTACTTATATTATAATTATTACTACTAATATTACTACCATTACTTCTACTGCTGTTACTACAACCCTTACTAGTCTTATTACTACCACCATTACTACTGTTATGATTACCTCTCCCACTACTTTTGTCAGTATTACAGCTATTAATACCATTATCACAACTACTACAACCACCACTAGTTCTATTAATGCTGCTATCACCATCACTACTACTATTGCTACAGACACTATCATCACTAGTGCTTCAATTACTATTAATACTACTGCTATTACTACTATTAATACACCAACTACTACCACCACCACAACCTATTTTACTACTTCTACAACCACATGTGATAATATTAATACTCGTTCCATCGCCTATCACCATTACGCCACCATCACCACCATTTTTCCTACTACCAGTAATACATCTTATTCTATAAGCTTAGCAAATGACCCAGAAATACGGTGGCCACCACAACTACTCCCATCATTACTACTACTAGTAACAATACCTCTCTCACTAGAGATGTTACTACTTTTGAGGTTTCTTTTTTTCTGCCTTTCTCATTGTACAGTTGGGTGATTTATGTCTTATTTACTAATGGTCTCGTTAAACATTTTGACCTTCCTGCTAACAGAAAACTGAGATCGGAACGGTCCTAAAGCTGCAGGGGGAGTTGTACCGGGGCCTTTACCGGGAGTCGTGTACCAGGGCCTTTACCAGGAGTCATATACAGGGCCTTTACCGGGAGTCGTGTACCAGGGCCTTTACCAGGAGTCATGTACAGGGCCTTTACCGGGAGTCGTGTACCGGGGCCTTTACCGGGAGTCGTGTACCGGGGCCTTTACCGGGAGTCATGTACCAGGGCCTTTACCAGGAGTCATGTACAGGGCCTTTACCGGGAGTCGTGTACCAGGGCCTTTACCGGGAGTCATGTACCAGGGCCTTTACCGGGAGTCGTGTACCAGGGCCTTTACCAGGAGTCGTGTACAGGGCCTTTACCGGGAGTCGTGTACCAGGGCCTTTACCAGGAGTCATGTACAGGGCCTTTACTGGGAGTCGTGTACCAGGACCTTTAACAGGAGTCGTGTACAGGGCCTTTACCAGGAGTCGTGTACCAGGGCCTTTATCAGGAGTCATGTATCAGGGCCTTTATTGGGAGTCATGTACCAGGGTCTTTACTGGGAGTCATGTACCGGAGTCTTTACCTGGAGTCGTGTACCGGGGCCTTTACTAGGAGTCATGTTTCGGGGCCTTTATCAGGAGTCGTGTATCGAGGCCTTTATCAGAAGTCGTGTATCAGGGCCTTTACCGGGAGTCATGTACTGGGGCCTTTACCGGGAGTCATGTACCAGGGCCTTTACCGGGAGTCGTGTACCGGGGCCTTACCGGGAGTCATGTACCGACCCCTTTACCGGGAGTTGTGTACCAAAGCCTTTACCTGGAGTCGTGTACCAGAATCTTTACCGGGAGTCGTGTACCAGGCCCTTTCCTGGGAGTCATGTACCTGTGCCGTTATCAGGAGTCATGTATCGAGGCCTTTATCAGGAGTCGTGTATTGGGGCCTTGATCAAGAGTCGTGTATTGGGGCCTTTACTAGGAGTCGTGTATTGGAGCCTTTACCAGGAGTCGTGTATCAGGGCCTTTACCAGGAGTCATGCATTGGGGCCTTTACCAGCAGTCGTGTATTGGGGCCTTTACCAGGAGTCGTGTATTGGGGCCTTTATCAGGAGTCGTGTGTCGGGGCCTTTACCAGGAGTCGTGTATTGGGGCCTTTATCAGGAGTCGGGCCTTTACCGGGAGGCATGAGGGATTCTAAATTACCTTAAAACCAGTGTTGCCTGTGAAATGAATGCTCCCATTACCCATACTGGGATGTGATGGTAATGAATACCGAGGAGGATCAGTCCTAGGAGGCTCATAGCCTACATGATATAGAAACAATATACTATTACAGTCATAGCCAAAAGTTTTGAGACTGACACACATTCTGGTTTTCACAGTTTGTCTCTTCAGTGTTTTTAGCTCTTTTGGTCGGATGTTTCTTTGGTTACTGAAGGACAATTCTAAACATTTCATATGTTTTAAAATTTTATTGATAAATACATGAAGTTTATGCAAAGACTCGATAGTTACAGGGTTGTCCCTTATTCTTTTGGATTTCTGCCCTTCGCCCACTCTTGCCTCATCAGTGCTTGGAGTCACAATTTCGGAGTTTTTGTTTGCCCACCCACAGTTCTCAATGAGATTGAGATCTGGGAGTTTCCTGGTCATGGACAAAAAATTGCAATGTTTTGTTCCCCGAGTGACTTAGTTATCAGTTTTCCCCTGTGACCTGGTCTCCATCATGCTGGGACACATACAGCACACACCGCTCACATATTAGACACATACAGCTCACACCGCTCACATATTAGATACATACAGCACACACCGCTCACATATTAGATACATGCAGCACACACCGCTCACATATTAGATACATGCAGCACACACCGCTCACATATTAGACACATACAGCACACACCGCTCACATATTAGACACATACAGCACACACCGCTCACATATTAGATACATGCAGCACACACCGCTCACATATTAGATACATGCAGCACACACCGCTCACATATTAGACACATACAGCACACACCACTCACATATTAGACACATACAGCACACACCGCTCACATATTAGACACATACAGCACACACCGCTCACATATTAGACACATACAGCACACACCGCTCACATATTAGATACATACAGCACACACCGCTCACATATTAGATACATACAGCACACACCGCTCACATATTAGATACATACAGCACACACCGCTCACATATTAGACACATACAGCACACACCGCTCACATATTAGATACATACAGCTCACACAGCTCACATATTAGACACATACAGCACACACCGCTCACATATTAAACACATACAGCACACACCGCTCACATATTAGACACATACAGCACACACCGCTCACATATTAGACACATACAGCACACACCGCTCACATATTAGATACATACAGCACACACCGCTCACATATTAGATACATACAGCTCACACCGCTCACATATTAGATACATACAGCACACACCGCTCACATATTAAACACATACAGCTCACACCGCTCACATATTAGACACATACAGCACACACCGCTCACATATTAGATACATACAGCACACACCGCTCACATATTAAACACATACAGCACACACCGCTCACATATTAAACACATACAGCACACACCGCTCACATATTAGACACATACAGCACACACCGCTCACATATTAGACACATACAGCACACACCGCTCACATATTAGACACATACAGCACACACCGCTCACATATTAGACACATACAGCACACACCGCTCACATATTAGACACATACAGCACACACCGCTCACATATTAGATACATACAGCACACATTGCTCACATATTAGACACATACAGCTCACACCGCTCACATATTAGACACATACAGCACACACCGCTCACATATTAGACACATACAGCACACACCGCTCACATATTAGACACATACAGCACACACCGCTCACATATTAGACACATACAGCTCACACCGCTCACATATTAGACACATACAGCACACACCGCTAACATATTAGACACATACAGCACACACCGCTCACATATTAGACACATACAGCACACACCGCTCACATATTAGATACAGACAGCTCACACCGCTCACATATTAGACACATACAGCACACACCGCTCACATATTAGACACATACAGCACACACCGCTCACATATTAGACACATACAGCACACACCGCTCACATATTAGACACATACACCACACACCACTCACATATTAGACACATACACCACACACACTGCTCACATATTAGATACATACAGCACACACCGCTCACATATTAGACACATACAGCACACACTGCTCACATATTAGACACATACAGCACACACCGCTCACATATTAGACACATACAGCACACATCGCTCACATATTAGATACATACAGCACACACCGCTCACATATCAGATACATACAGCACACACCGCTCACATATTAGACACATACAGCACACACCGCTCACATATTAGACACATACAGCACACACCGCTCACATATTAGACACATACAGCACACACCGCTCACATATTAGACACATACAGCACACACCGCTCATATATTAGACACATACAGCACACAGCTCACATATTAGACACATACAGCACACACCGCTCACATATTAGACACATACAGCACACACCGCTCATATATTAGACACATACAGCACACAGCTCACATATTAGACACATACAGCACACACCGCTCACATATTAGACACATACAGCACACACCGCTCACATATTAGACACATACAGCACACACCGCTCACATATTAGACACATACAGCACACACCGCTCATATATTAGACACATACAGCACACAGCTCACATATTAGGACACATACAGCACACACCGCTCACATATTAGACACATACAGCACACACCGCTCACATATTAGACACATACAGCACACACCGCTCACATATTAGACACATACAGCACACACCGCTCACATATTACATACATACAGCACACACCGCTCACATATTAGACACATACAGCACACACCGCTCACATATTAGATACATACAGCACACACCGCTCACATATTAGACACATACAGCACACACCGCTCACATATTAGATACATACAGCACACACCGCTCACATATTAGACACATACAGCTCACACCGCTCACATATTAGACACATACAGCACACACCGCTCACATATTAGATACATACAGCACACACAGCTCACATATTAGATACATACAGCACACACAGCTCACATATTAGATACATACAGCACACACAGCTCACATATTAGATACATACAGCACACACCGCTCACATATTAGACACATACAGCTCACACCGCTCACATATTAGACACATACAGCACACACCGCTCACATATTAGATACATACAGCACACACAGCTCACATATTAGACACATACAGCACACACCGCTCACATATTAGACACATACAGCACACACAGCTCACATATTAGACACATACAGCACACACTGCTCACATAGCAGACACACACAGCCCACACCGCTCACATATTAGACACACACAGCACACACCGCTCACATATTAGACACATACAGCACACACCGCTCACATATTAGACACATACAGCACACACCGCTCACATATTAGACACACACAGCCCACACCGCTCACATATTAGACACACACAGCACACACCGCTCACATATTAGATACATACAGCACACACCGCTCACATAGCAGACACACACAGCCCACACCGCTCACATATTAGATACATACAGCACACACAGCTCACATATTAGACACATACAGCACACACCGCTCACATATTAGACACATACAGCACACACTGCTCACATATTAGACACATACAGCACACACCGCTCACATATTAGACACATACAGCACACACCGCTCACATATTAGACACATACAGCACACACCGCTTACATATTAGATACATACAGTACACACCGCTCACATATTAGATACATACAGCACACACCGCTCACATATTAGACACACACAGCACACACCGCTCACATATTAGACACACACAGCACACACCGCTCACATATTAGACACATACAGCACACACCGCTCACATATTAGACACATACAGCACACACCGCTCACATATTAGACACATACAGCACACACCGCTTACATATTAGATACATACAGTACACACCGCTCACATATTAGACACATACAGCACACACCGCTCACATATTAGACACACACAGCACACACCGCTCACATATTAGATACACACAGCACACACCGCTCACATATTAGACACACACAGCACACACCGCTCACATATTAGACACATACAGCACACACCGCTCACATATTAGACACACACAGCACACACTGCTCACATATTAGATACATACAGCACACACCGCTCACATATTAGATACATACAGCACACACCGCTCACATATTAGACACATACAGCACACACCGCTCACATATTAGACACATACAGCACACACCGCTCACATATTAGACACACACAGCACACACCGCTCACATATTAGATACACACAGCACACACCGCTCACATATTAGACACATACAGCACACACCGCTCACATATTAGACACACACAGCACACACTGCTCACATATTAGATACATACAGCACACACCGCTCACATATTAGATACATACAGCACACACCGCTCACATATTAGACACATACAGCACACACCGCTCACATATTAGATACATACAGCACACACCGCTCACATATTAGACACATACAGCACACACCGCTCACATATTAGACACACACAGCACACACCGCTCACATATTAGATACATACAGCACACACCGCTCACATATTAGATACATACAGCACACACCGCTCACATATTAGATACATACAGCACACACCGCTCACATATTAGACACATACAGCACACACCGCTCACATATTAGATACATACAGCACACACCGCTCACATATTAGATACATACAGCACACACCGCTCACATATTAGACACATACAGCACACACCGCTCACATATTAGACACATACAGCACACACCGCTCACATATTAGACACACACAGCACACACCGCTCACATATTAGATACACACAGCACACACCGCTCACATATTAGACACATACAGCACACACCGCTCACATATTAGACACACACAGCACACACTGCTCACATATTAGATACATACAGCACACACCGCTCACATATTAGATACATACAGCACACACCGCTCACATATTAGACACATACAGCACACACCGCTCACATATTAGACACACACAGCACACACCGCTCACATATTAGATACATACAGCACACACCGCTCACATATTAGATACATACAGTACACACCGCTCACATATTAGACACACACAGCACACACCGCTCACATATTAGACACACACAGCACACACCGCTCACATATTAAACACACACAGCTCACACAGCTCACATATTAGACACATACAGCACACACCGCTCACATATTAGATACATACAGCACACACAGCTCACATATTAGACACATACAGCACACACCGCTCACATATTAGACACATACACCACACACCGCTCACATATTAGACACACACAGCACACACAGATCACATATTAGATACATACAGCACACACCGCTCACATAGCAGACACACACAGCACACACTGCTCACATATTAGACACATACAGCACACACTGCTCACATAGCAGACACACACAGCCCACACCGCTCACATATTAGACACACACAGCACACACCGCTCACATATTAGACACATACAGCACACACCGCTCACATATTAGATACATACAGCACACACTGCTCACATATTAGACACATACAGCACACACCGCTCACATATTAGACACATACAGCACACACAGCTCACATATTAGACACATACAGCACGCACCGCTCACATATTAGACACATACAGCACACACCGCTCACATATTAGACACACACAGCACACACTGCTCACATATTAGATACATACAGCACACACCGCTCACATATTAGACACATACAGCACACACCGCTCACATATTAGATACATACAGCACACACCGCTCACATATTAGATACATACAGCACACACCGCTCACATATTAGATACATACAGCACACACCGCTCACATATTAGATACATACAGCACACACCGCTCACATATTAGATACATACAGCACACACCGCTCACATATTAGACACATACAGCACGCACCGCTCACATATTAGACACATACAGCACACACCGCTCATATATTAGACACACACAGCACACACTGCTCACATATTAGACACATACAGCACACACCGCTCACATATTAGACACACACAGCACACACCGCTCACATATTAGATACATACAGCACACACCGCTCACATATTAGACACACACAGCACACACTGCTCACATATTAGACACATACAGCACGCACCGCTCACATATTAGACACATACAGCACACACCGCTCACATATTAGACACATACAGCACACACCGCTCACATATTAGATACATACAGCACACACAGCTCACATATTAGACACATACAGCACACACCGCTCACATATTAGACACATACACCACACACCGCTCACATATTAGACACACACAGCACACACAGATCACATATTAGATACATACAGCACACACCGCTCACATATTAGACACACACAGCACACACCGCTCACATATTAGATACATACAGCACACACCGCTCACATAGCAGACACACACAGCACACACCGCTCACATATTAGACACACACAGCACACACCGCTCACATATTAGACACATACAGCACACACCGCTCACATATTAGACACATACAGCACACACCGCTCACATATTAGACACATACACCACACACCGCTCACATATTAGACACACACAGCACACACAGATCACATATTAGATACATACAGCACACACCGCTCACATATTAGACACACACAGCACACACCGCTCACATATTAGATACATACAGCACACACCGCTCACATAGCAGACACACACAGCACACACCGCTCACATATTAGACACACACAGCACACACTGCTCACATATTAGACACATACAGCACACACTGCTCACATAGCAGACACACACAGCCCACACCGCTCACATATTAGACACATACAGCACACACCGCTCACATATTAGATACATGCAGCACACACAGCTCACATATTAGACACATACAGCACACACCGCTCACATATTAGACACATACAGCACACACAGCTCACATATTAGACACATACAGCACGCACCGCTCACATATTAGACACATACAGCACACACCGCTCACATAGCAGACACACACAGCACACACCGCTCACATATCAGACACATACAGCACACACCGCTCACATATTAGACACATACAGCACACACTGCTCACATATTAGACACATACAGCACACACTGCTCACATATTAGATACATACACCACACACCGCTCACATATTAGACACATACAGCACACACCGCTCACATATTAGATACATGTAGCACACACCGCACACATATTAGACACATACAGCCCACACCACTCACATATTAGATACATACAGCACACACCGCTCACATATTACACATACAGCACACACCGCTCACATATTAGATACATGCACCACACACCGCTCACATATTACACATACAGCACACACCGCTCACATATTAGATACATGCAGCACACACAGCTCACATATTAGACACATACAGCACACACTGCTCACATATTAGACACATACACCACACACCGCTCACATATTAGATACATGCAGCACACATTGCTTATGCTTTGTTCAGATATCTGTTTGGGAGTTCTGTTTTAGGAACAGACAAAAGAATTCATACCGAAAAATGAACCGCAGACACATACCATTCACACATCAGACACACGCTGCAAACACAAACCACACACACATACCACTTACACATCAGACACACACACCGTGCACACATACCACTTACACATCAGACACACACTGTGCACACATACCACTTACACATCAGACACACACACCGTGCACACATACCACTTACACATCAGACACACACACCGTGCACACATACCACTTACACATCAGACACACACACCGTGCACACATACCACTTACACATCAGACACACACACCGTGCACACATACCACTTACACATCAGACACACACCGTGCACACATACCACTTACATATCAGACACACACACCGTGCACACATACCACTTATACATCAGACACACACTGTGCACACATACCACTTACATATCAGACACACACACCGTGCACACATACCACTTACACATCAGACACACACACCGTGCACACATACCACTTACACATCAGACACACACACCGTGCACACATACCACTTATACATCAGACACACACACCGTGCACACATACCACTTACACATCAGACACACACACCGTGCACACATACCACTTACACATCAGACACACACACCGTGCACACATACCACTTACACATCAGACACACACACCGTGCACACATACCACTTACACATCAGACACACACCGTGCACACATACCACTTACATATCAGACACACACACCGTGCACACATACCACTTACACATCAGACACACACACCGTGCACACATACCACTTACACATCAGACACACACTGTGCACACATACCACTTACATATCAGACACACACACCGTGCACACATACCACTTACACATCAGACACACACACCGTGCACACATACCACTTACACATCAGACACACACACCGTGCACACATACCACTTATACATCAGACACACACACCGTGCACACATACCACTTACACATCAGACACACACACCGTGCACACATACCACTTATACATCAGACACACACACCGTGCACACATACCACTTATACATCAGACACACACACCGTGCACACATACCACTTACACATCAGACACACACCGTGCACACATACCACTTATACATCAGACACACACACCGTGCACACATACCACTTACACATCAGACACACACCGTGCACACATACCACTTATACATCAGACACACACAGTGCACACATACCACTTACACATCAGACACACACCGTGCACACATACCACTTACACATCAGACACACACTGTGCACACATACCACTTATACATCAGACACACACACCGTGCACACATACCACTTACACATCAGACACACACCGTGCACACATACCATTTACACATCAGACACACACCGTGCACACATACCATTTACACATCAGACACACACCGTGCACACATACCACTTACACATCAGACACACACCGTGCACACATACCACTTACATATTAGACACACACCGTGCACACATACCACTTACACATCAGACACACACTGTGCACACATACCACTTACATATCAGACACACACACCGTGCACACATACCACTTATACATCAGACACACACACCGTGCACACATACCACTTACACATCAGACACACACTGTGCACACATACCATTTACACATCAGACACACACCGTGCACACATACCACTTACATATCAGACACACACACCATGCACACATACCACTTACATATCAGACACACACACCGTGCACACATACCACTTACATATCAGACACACACACCGTGCACACATACCACTTATACATCAGACACACACACCGTGCACACATACCACTTACACATCAGACACACACTGTGCACACATACCACTTACATATCAGACACACACACCGTGCACACATACCAGTTATACATCAGACACACACCGTGCACACATACCACTTACACATCAGACACACACACCGTGCACACATACCACTTACACATCAGACACACACACCGTGCACACATACCACTTACACATCAGACACACACACCGTGCACACATACCACTTACATATCAGACACACACACCGTGCACACATACCACTTACATATCAGACACACACACCGTGCACACATACCACTTATACATCAGACACACACACCGTGCACACATACCACTTACACATCAGACACACACTGTGCACACATACCACTTACATATCAGACACACACACCGTGCACACATACCAGTTATACATCAGACACACACCGTGCACACATACCACTTACACATCAGACACACACACCGTGCACACATACCACTTACATATCAGACACACACACCATGCACACATACCACTTACATATCAGACACACACACCGTGCACACATACCACTTACATATCAGACACACACACCGTGCACACATACCACTTATACATCAGACACACACACCGTGCACACATACCACTTACACATCAGACACACACTGTGCACACATACCACTTACATATCAGACACACACACCGTGCACACATACCAGTTATACATCAGACACACACCGTGCACACATACCACTTACACATCAGACACACACACCGTGCACACATACCACTTACACATCAGACACACACACCGTGCACACATACCACTTACACATCAGACACACACACCGTGCACACATACCAGTTATACATCAGACACACACCGTGCACACATACCACTTACACATCAGACACACACTGCACACTTGTCATATTTCTCATATCAGCCGAATACATCATAAGCATCACTTAATCATATAGTAATACTTACTTGTCTAGATCTTCACTTCTGGGGCAGTAGGCGCACAGCAGATCTAAACCTTCCCCAGCTGCTAACTTCTGCCCCTAATCTAATGAGTGTCGGCCGAGCCCCTTTCTTTACGTGTTTATTGGGGACCCAAATGGTGGCCTTGTGCAGCAGGGCTGATTTTTTTCAGATGTAGCAAAACTGAATTCCAATGGTGTAGTTAATTTTATATGCAATATATATAAGTGCAGAGTTAGCCGGATGTAGCAGAGCTGAACTGGTTACATATGGAAAAGCTGAGTTTGTTAGATGGAGCAGAGCTGAATTTGGCAGGTCTATTGGACGTATTAGGTCACATGTAGCAGAGCTGGTTTTGTATATGATGTTATATAGTTGGGTATTAGGTGTGGCAGACTTAGTATGTCAGCTGTGCAAGAGCTGAGTCTGTCAGATGCAGAAGAACTGAGCAGTGGAGATGGAGCAGAGCTGAGAGTGCAGGCGTTCAGCGTTCACTTACCTTACTACGGTCCTGAAACAATCAGTATGACATCTGTAAAAATGCTTGATTCACAATTCCAGTATTGTGGAAACTGATCCAGCAGAATTTTGAACACAGCTCTGGATGTGAGTGGAGTATAAGAAGTGTCTCAGGCTCATAGGAACCACAATGGACAGGTCAAGGAAAAAAGGGAAAGTGTCTTATTGCATTAATGCCGTTCCTGCTCTTCCCACAGACAGTTGCATGGTGGACTCCAGCTGCCTGGACGAGGACAGTGAGAGGAGACGAGTGTCCCCGGAGCAGAACATGACCCAGATGGACGGCTCCGCCAGCGATCTCCTCCTGAGACTCATGCACATGGCCAACAGACAACAGCAGCAAAGCAAGCAGCAGTTTTACTAAGCACCGCCCCCACAGAGCCCCTGCTGAGCCCCGCCCCCAAGGAGCTCTGTGCTTCATCCATCACGCCTCCAGGGGGCGCTTCTGTCTCCGGACATTTATTTAAGAATGTATTCATACGAATGGCCGACAGTTCATTGTACATAGAGCAAATAAAGTCTTATATTGCACTGTCATGTGACTCTGATGTGCTCATTATAACACATAGTGTGAGCGATCTATTATCCATCACTTATCTGTTCAGCAAGAAAGCAAGAGCTACACAAAACTAATACAGCGACAGCCGCAGGGTTCCCACTATCTCACGTCCACAGTGCTGCAATATTTTTCATCTATCTATCAATCTATTATTTATCTATTATCTATCAAATCAAATCAAAGTAGCTTTATTGGCAGGACCAAATAAACATTAGTTTTGCCAAAGCAAATGTACAATAGGGAACAGGGAAAGAGACTGTAGGAACGATGGATGTGGCACATGCAGGTTGGGGGCTATGGAAGGCATATCATAGATCCCCACACAGCGCTGCTCTCTCCCCCACGCTCACACACAGCGCTGCTCTCTCCCCCGCACTCACACACAGCGCTGCTCTCTTCCCCGCACTCACATACTGCGCTGCTCTCTCCCCCGCACTCACATACTGCGCTGCTCTCTCCCCCCGCACTCACTCACAGCGCTGCTCTCTCCCCCGCACTCACACACAGCACTGCTCTCTCCCCCGCGTTCACATACTGCGCTGCTCTCTCCCCCGCATTCACACACAGCGCTGCTCTCTTCCCCGCACTCACATACTGCGCTGCTCTCTCCCCCCGCACTCACATACTGCGCTGCTCTCTCCCCCACGCTCACTCACAGCGCTGCTCTCTCCCCCGCACTCACACACAGCACTGCTCTCTCCCCCGCGTTCACATACTGCGCTGCTCTCTCCCCCGCATTCACACACAGCGCTGCTCTCTCCCCCCGCACTCACACACAGCGCTGCTCTCTCCCCCGCACTCACACACAGCACTGCTCTCTCCCCCGCACTCACACACTGCGCTGCTCTCTCCCCCGCACTCACACACTGCGCTGCTCTCTCCCCCGCACTCACATACTGCGCTGCTCTCTCCCCCGCACTCACACACTGCGCTGCTCTCTCCCCCGCACTCACATACTGCGCTGCTCTCTCCCCCACGCTCACACACAGCACTGCTCTCTCCCCCGCACTCACATACTGCGCTGCTCTCTCCCACACGCTCACATACTGCGCTGCTCTCTCCCCCACGCTCACATACTGCGCTGCTCTCTCCCACACGCTCACATACTGCGCTGCTCTCTCCCACACGCTCACATACTGCGCTGCTCTCTCCCACACGCTCACATACTGCGCTGCTCTCTCCCACACGCTCACATACTGCGCTGCTCTCTCCCACACGCTCACATACTGCGCTGCTCTCTCCCACACGCTCACATACTGCGCTGCTCTCTCCCCCACGCTCACACACAGCACTGCTCTCTCCCCCTCACTCACATACTGCACTGCTCTCTCCACCGTGCTCACATACTGGGCTGCTATCTCCCCTGCACTCACATATTATGCTGCTCTCTCCCCCGTCGCTCACATATTATGCTGCTCTCTCCCCCGTCGCTCACATACTGCGCTGCTCTCTCCCCCACTCTCACATACTGCGCTGCTCTCTCCCCCACTCTCACATACTGCGCTGCTCTCTCCCCCACTCTCACATACTGCGCTGCTCTCTCCCCCACTCTCACATACTGCGCTGCTCTCTCCCCTGCGCTCACATACTGCGCTGCTATCGCCTCCATGCTCACATACTGCGCTGCTCTCTCCCCCGCACTCACATACTGCGCTGCTCTCTCCCCTGTCGCCCACATACTGCGCTGCTCTCTCCCCTGTCACTCACTGCGCTGCTCTCTCCTCGTACTCACATACTGCGCTGCTCTCCCCTGTCACTCACATACTGCGCTGCTCTCTACTCGTACTCACATACTACACAGCTCTCTCCCCCACCCTCACATACTGCGCTGCTATCTCCTCATGCTCACACACTGCACTGCTCTCTCCCCCGCGCTCACATACTGCGCTGCTCTCTCCCCCGCGATCACATACTGCGCTACTCTCTCCCCACCATTCACATACTGCGCTGCTCTCTCACCTGCACTTACATACTGTGCTGCTCTCTCCCCTGCGCCCACATATTGTGCAGCTCTCTCCCCCATCGCTGACATACTGCGCTGCTCTCTCCCCCGTCGCTCACATACTGTGCTGCTCTCTCCCCCGTCGCTCACATACTGCGCTGCTCTCTCCCCCGTCGCTCACATACCGCGCTGCTCTCTCCCCGTCGCTCACATACTGCGCTTCTCTCTATCCTGCGCACACATACTGTGCTGCTCTCTCCCCCACGCTCACATAAATGGCTGCTCTCTCCATCGCGCTCACATACTGCGCTGCTCTCTCCTCATGCTCACATACTGCGCTGCTCTCTCCTCATGCTCACATACTGCGCTGCTCTCTCCCCCACCCTCACATACTGCGCTGCTATCTCCTCCACGCTCACATACTGCGCTGCTCTATCCCCGGGATGACATTCTGTGCTACTCTCTCCCCCGCACTCACATACTGCGCTGCTCTCTCACCCGCGCTCACATACTGCGCTGCTCTCACCTGCACTGACATACTGTGCTGCTATCTCCCCTGTGCTCACATATTGTGCTGCTCTCTCCCCCGTCGCTCACATACTGTGCTGCTCTCTCCCCCGTCGCTCACATACTGCGCTGCTTTCTCCCCCATCGCTCACATACTGCGCTGCTCTCTCCGCCATGCTCACATACTGTGCTGCTCTCTCCGCCATGCTCACATACTGTGCTGCTCTCTCCCCCACGCTCACATACTGCGCTGCTCTCTAACCCACGCTCACATACTGCGCTGCTATCTCCTCCATGCTCACATACTGTGCTGCTCTCTCCCCCGCACACACATACTGCACTGCTCTCTTCTCCACGCTCACATACTGCGCTGCTCTCTCCCCGCACTAACATACTGCGCTGCTCTCTCCCCCTCGCTCACATACTGCACTGCTCTCTCCACCGTGCTCATATACTGGGCTGCTATCTCCCCTGCGCTCACATATTATGCTGCTCTCTCCCCCGTCGCTCACATACTGCGCTGCTCTCTCCCCCGTCGCTCACATACTGCGCTGCTCTCTCCCCCTCTCTCACATACTGCGCTGCTCTCTCCCCCTCTCTCACATACTGCGCTGCTCTCTCGCCCACGCTCACATACTGCGCTGCTATCGTCTCCATGCTCACATACTGCGCTGCTCTCTCCCCCGCACTCACATACTGCGCTGCTCTCTCCCCCGCACTCACATACTGCGCTGCTCTCTCCCCCTCGCTCACATACTGCACTGCTCTCTCCCCCGCGCTCACATACTGCGCTGCTATCGTCTCTATGCTCACATACTGCGCTGCTCTCTCCCCCGCACTCACATACTGCGCTGCTCTCTCCCCCTCGCTCACATACTGCACTGCTCTCTCCACCGTGCTCACATACTGGGCTGCTATCTCCTCATGCTCACACACTGCACTGCTCTCTCCCCCGCGCTCACATACTGCGCTGCTCTCTCCCCCGCGATCACATACTGCGCTACTCTCTCCCCACCATTCACATACTGCGCTGCTCTCTCACCTGCACTTACATACTGTGCTGCTCTCTCCCCTGCGCCCACATATTGTGCAGCTCTCTCCCCCATCGCTGACATACTGCGCTGCTCTCTCCCCCGTCGCTCACATACTGTGCTGCTCTCTCCCCCGTCGCTCACATACTGCGCTGCTCTCTCCCCCGTCGCTCACATACCGCGCTGCTCTCTCCCCGTCGCTCACATACTGCGCTTCTCTCTATCCTGCGCACACATACTGTGCTGCTCTCTCCCCCACGCTCACATAAATGGCTGCTCTCTCCATCGCGCTCACATACTGCGCTGCTCTCTCCTCATGCTCACATACTGCGCTGCTCTCTCCTCATGCTCACATACTGCGCTGCTCTCTCCTCCACGCTCACATACTGCGCTGCTCTATCCCCGGGATGACATTCTGCGCTACTCTCTCCCCCGCACTCACATACTGCGCTGCTCTCTCAACCGCGCTCACATACTATGCTGCTCTCACCTGCACTGACATACTGTGCTGCTATCTCCCCTGTGCTCACATATTGTGCTGCTCTCTCCCCCGTCGCTCACATACTGTGCTGCTCTCTCCCCCGTCACTCACATACTGCGCTGCTTTCTCCCCCATCGCTCACATACTGCGCTGCTCTCTCCGCCATGCTCACATACTGTGCTGCTCTCTCCGCCATGCTCACATACTGTGCTGCTCTCTCCCCCACGCTCACATACTGCGCTGCTCTCTCCCCCACGCTCACATACTGCGCTGCTATCTCCTCCATGCTCACATACTGCGCTGCTCTCTTCTCCACGCTCACATACTGCGCTGCTCTCTCCCCGCACTAACATACTGCGCTGCTCTCTCCCCCTCGCTCACATACTGCACTGCTCTCTCCACCGTGCTCATATACTGGGCTGCTCTCTCCTCCGCGCTCACATATTATGCTGCTCTCTCCCCCGTCGCTCACATACTGCGCTGCTCTCTCCCCGTCGCTCACATACTGCGCTGCTCTCTCCCCCTCTCTCACATACTGCGCTGCTCTCTCGCCCACGCTCACATACTGCGCTGCTATCGTCTCCATGCTCACATACTGCGCTGCTCTCTCCCCCGCACTCACATACTGCGCTGCTCTCTCCCCCGCACTCACATACTGCGCTGCTCTCTCCCCCTCGCTCACATACTGCACTGCTCTCTCCCCCGCGCTCACATACTGCGCTGCTATCGTCTCTATGCTCACATACTGTGCTGCTCTCTCCCCCGCACTCACATACTGCGCTGCTCTCTCCCCCTCGCTCACATACTGCACTGCTCTCTCCACCGTGCTCACATACTGGGCTGCTATCTCCCCTGCTCTCACATATTATGCTGCTCTCTCCCCCGTCGCTCACATATTATGCTGCTCTCTCCCCCTCGCTCACATACTGCACTGCTCTCTCCCCCACGCTCACATACTGCGCTGCTATCGCCTCCATGCTCACATACTGCGCTGCTCTCTCCCCCGCACTCACATACTGCGCTGCTCTCTCCCCTGTCGCCCACATACTGCGCTGCTCTCTCGCCCACGCTCACATACTGCGCTGCTATCGCCTCCATGCTCACATACTGCGCTGCTCTCTCCCCCGCACTCACATACTGCGCTGCTCTCTCCCCTGTCGCCCACATACTGCACTGCTCTCTCCCCCACGCTCACATACTGCGCTGCTATCGCCTCCATGCTCACATACTGCGCTGCTCTCTCCCCCGCACTCACATACTGCGCTGCTCTCTCCCCTGTCACTCACATACTGCGCTGCTCTCTCCTCGTACTCACATACTGCGCTGCTCTCCCCTGTCGCTCAGATACTGCGCTGCTCTCTCCTCCACGCTCTCAGTATGTTGCTCTCTCCCCCGTCGCTCACATACAGTTAGGTCCATATATATTTGGACAGAGACAACATTTTTCTAATTTTGGTTCTAAACATTACCACAATGAATTTTAAACAAAACAATTCAGATGCAGTTGAAGTTCAGACTTTCAGCTTTCATTTGAGGGTATCCACATTAAAATTGGATGAAGGGTTTAGGAGTTTCAGCTCCTTAACATGTGCCACCCTGCTTTTAAAGGGACCAAAAGTAATCGGACAATTGACTCCAAGGCTATTTCATGGACAGGTGTGGGCAATCCCTTCGTTATGTCATTCTCAATTAAGCAGATATAAGGCCTGGAGTTGATTTGAGCTGTGGTGTTTGCATTTGGAAGGTTTTGCTGTGAAGCAAACATGTGGTCAAAGGAGCTCTCCATGCAGGTGAAACAAGCCATCCTTAAGCTGCAAAAACAGAAAAAACCCATCCGAGAAATTGCTACAATATTAGGAGTGGCAAAATCTACAGTTTGGTACATCCTGGGAAAGAAAGAAAGCACTGGTGAACTCATCAATGCAAAAAGACCTGGGCGCCCACGGAAGACAACAGTGGTGGATGATCGCAGAATAATCTCCATGGTGAAGAGAAACCCCTTCACAACAGCCAACCAAGTGAACAACACTCTCCAGGAGGTAGGCGTATCAATATCCAAATCTACCATAAAGAGAAGACTGCATGAAAGTAACTACAGAGGGTTCACTGCACGGTGCAAGCCACTCATAAGAATCAAGAATAAAAAGGCTAGACTGGACTTTGCTAAAAAACATCTAAAAAAGCCAGCACAGTTCTGGAAGAACATTCTTTGGACAGATGAAACCAAGATCAACCTCTACCAGAATGATGGAAAGAGAAAAGTATGGCGAAAGCGTGGTACAGCTCATGATCCAAAGCATACCACATTATCTGTAAAACACGGTGGAGGCAGTGTGATGGCTTGGGCATGCATGGCTGCCAGTGGCACTGGCTCACTAGTGTTTATTGATGATGTGACACAGGACAGAAGCAGCCGAATGAACTCTGATGTATTCAGAGCCATACTGTGTGCTCGGATCCAGCCAAATGCAGCCAAACTGATTGGTCGTCGTTTCATACTACAGATGGACAATGACCCAAAACATAAAGCCAAAGCAACCCTGGAGTTTATTAAAGCAAAGAAGTGGAATATTCTTGAATGGCCAAGTCAGTCACCTGATCTCAACCCAATTGAGCATGCATTTCACTTGTTAAAGACTAAACTTCAGACAGAAAGGCCCACAAACAAACAGCAACTGAAAACCACCGCAGTGAAGGCCTGGCAGAGCATCAAAAAGGAGGAAACACAGCGTCTGGTGATGTCCATGAGTTCAAGACTTCAGGCAGTCATTGCCAACAAAGGGTTTTCAACCAAGTACTAGAAATGAACATTTTATTTACAATTATTTAATCTGTCCAATTACTTTTGGTCCCTTTAAAAACAGGGTGGCACATGTTAAGGAGCTGAAACTCCTAAACCCTTCATCCAATTTTAATGTGGATACCCTCAAATGAAAGCTGAAAGTCTGAACTGCAACTGCATCTGAATTGTTTTGTTTAAAATTCATTGTGGTAATGTCTAGAACCAAAATTAGAAAAATGTTGTCTCTGTCTAAATATATATGGACCTAACTGTACTGCGCTGCTCTCTCCCCCGCGCTCACATACTACACAGCTTCTCCTCCATATTTTTCATATTTCAATCTATTATTTATCTATCTATCATCTATCTATTTTCTATCAAATCAAATCCAAGTAGCTTTATTGGCAGGACCAAATAAACATTAGTTTTGCCAAAGCAAGTGTCCAATAGGGAACAAGAAAAGGGACTGTAGGAACGATGGATGTGGCACATCCAGGTTGGGGGCTATGGAAGGCATATCATAGATCCCCACACAGCGCTGCTCTCTCCCCCACGCTCACACACAGCGCTGCTCTCTCCCCCGCACTCACATATTGCACTGCTCTCTCCCCTGCACTCACATACTGCGCTGCTCTCTCCCCCACGCTCACATACTGCGCTGCTCTCTCCCCCGCGCTCACATATTGCACTGCTCTCTCCCCTGCGCTGACATACTGCGCTGCTCTCTCCCCCACGCTCACATACTGCGCTGCTCTCTCCCCTGCACTCACATACTGTGCTGCTTTCTCTCCCGAGCTCACATAATACACAGCTCTCTGTCCCGCACTCACATACTGCGCTGCTCTCTCCACAACACTCACATGCTGTGCTGCTCTCTCACCCGCGCTCATATACTGCACTGCTCTCTCCACCACACTCACATACTGCGCTGCTCTCGCCACCGTGCTCACATACTGCGCTGCTCTCGCCACCGTGCTCACATACTGCGCTGCTCTCTCCCCCGCACTCACATACTGCGCTGCTCTCTCCCCCGCACTCACATACTGCGCTGCTCTCTCCCCTGCACTCACATACTATACTGCTCTCTCCACCACACTCACATACTGCGCTGCTCTCGCCACCGTGCTCACATACTGCGCTGCTCTCTCCCCCACGTTCACATACTATGCTGCTCTCTCCTCCGCGCTCACATACTGAGCTTCTCTCTCCCCCATGCTCACTTACTGCGCTGCTCTCTACCCGGCGCTCACATACTGCGCTGCTCTCTCCCCCGCGCTCACATACTGCGCTGCTATCTCCTCCATGCTCACACACTGCGCTGCTCTCTCCCCCGCGCACACATACTGCGCTGCTCTCTCCCCGCATTAACATACTGCGCTGCTCTCTCCCCCTCGCTCACATACTGCGCTGCTTTCACCCGTACTCACATACTGCGCTAATATCTCCCCTGCGCTCACATATTGTGCTGCTCTCTCCCGTCACTCACATACTGCGCTGATCTCTGACCTGTCACTCACATACTGCGCTGCTCTCTCCTCGTTCCTCGTACTTATGTAGCACCCTGAGGATTCGGCTGCTACAGGGGTATTGCACCTCAACCCAGAGGTGTGGTATTCCACTCCCGGGTAAGGATGGAGTGTGGAACTGAGCTAGTAGGCTGCATGCACTACATACATCCCATTTCCGGGGGACAGAACTACGGTACTCCCACCAGTATATGTGCAGGTACGACAGCGTCTGTCCCTGGCTGGAGTGGGAGGGGGGTGGAACATCCCAGTAGTGTAGGGGCAGATAGGGGGAGCAGTCTGGGTAAAGCTAGGAGCTCATTGGGTGCTGGTCACCTGGGCTCACACATAGAGGGAGTATAAAAGGTGGGCACCATCTTAGATCAGGGTGAGTTCAGCCTGAGGAGAAGCAGAGCAGAGGAGCTCAGCCAGGAGGGCTGACAGGGAGCTGTGGCTCCGGCTGGGCCCAGCTCCAGAACAGAGCCTGCTGAGAGAGAGAGAGAGCAGTAAGAAGGACCCAGAGAGGAAACAAGAAGAGAACCCCAAGATCCCAGAATAAGGACAGAAGGGTGAAGGGTTGGCGGACAAGGGTACCGGATCCCAAGCTGGCAGAGGCCAAAACAAACCTTAGCCAGGAACCGGAGGTCGTGGTCAGGATCTGCCACGACCCTCACCAAATCCACTAGAAAGGCATACCAAGTATAGGGTCAGGGAGCCCAGAGGAGGCTTTACCACCAAGAGACCCGAGGGAGCCGGCCAAAAGTGGATCCCTGGTGGGAACGGCCAGAAGAAGGGAGAGTCAGAAAGGAGCTCAGGACCACGCTCCGGAATTGCCTGGGGGTTGGCCGAGTCCAGGACCTGGTGGACGCAGCACGGCTCGGGTGGTCACTCAAGGCCAGAGTGACTAAAAGGACACCAGTAAGTAAAAACCCTGAACTGCATCTCCCGACTCTGAGTCTTCTTACTGCACCATCACAACCCCCATCATCCACACCTGCTGCCCTGAGGCCATACCCCTCCCGTTGGGGGTTATACCATCACTGCTGCACATATACCACCGGCCTCAGCGGACTGCTCTGCAGCGGCGGCTTCAAAGCCGCACTCAACGGGTGGCGTAGTCGACACTTAACAACATCTACTGCCATAGACTGCCACTTAGTTTGACACCCTGGGCACGGACGGGTCACCGCCACAAGGACTGACCAGGCCCCGATTGCTAGCAAGTACTCCGGGAGGGTCTATCTTTGTCACCAGTAAAGACCCTGAACTACACCGCATCGTCTCTGAGTGGTTCCTGCTACCCCCATCATCCACGTCGGCTGCCCTGAGGCCATACCCCTCCCGTTGGGGGTCATACCATCCACGCTGCATCATCCTTCCACCGGCCTCAGCGGTCTGCCCTGCAGCGGCAGCTCCATAGCTGCATTCAACGGGTGGCGTAGTCATCCACCATCTACTGCTAATAGACTGCCACTTAGTCTGACTCCCTGGGCACGGACCGGGTCACCGCCACGGGACTACTACCCCCATACAGATCCGGCTCCGGGTATCCCCTTGAACATGGCCCAGGGGGCGCGTCAAATTTTGGCGTAGTCGGCAGGATTACGTGCCCGCAACCACCGGGTACTGCGTGCCTGAAGAAAAGTTCGCATTTACCTCAAAAAGAAGTCTCCCGCCGATTCCGGAGGGTCCCCGCCATCGGACGCCATCTCGGATCGGTTCCCGCCATTTGCCCGTCATCTGCAGCCTTTTCCCGCCATCTGCAGAGTTTCCCGCCACTGGGAGACGATTCCCGCCATCAGAAAAGATTTCCCGCCCTGGCAGAGCGGACGCCATTATGGGCGTGCCAGAGGGTGGCAAGAGGCCACCTCCCATCGTGGGCCAGGACCAAGAATGGCGCCAAAAACGAAGACCGCCCCCACCAGCAGAGACTGTGATGCTTGAGATGTCCATCAGCGTGAGGGGACTGCCCCTGGGACTGACAATCACCAAGTTGCCCCGGGACCACCCTCAGTGTGGGCGGACCAAGAACAAAAGAGTGAAGATGGGAGCAGCTTGGAGGAGTCTGGAGGAGCCGTACCCGGAGATGGAGGGGGAGGCAGGCAGCACCGACCCAGTGGTCAGGAGCCTGTTGCAAGCGACAACCCCAGAAGGCCTGGTGGAGATCCTGGCGCAGCTCCCCAGAGATCGGGAGCATGCACGGACCGCACTGGAGGGCTTGGCTCAGAGGATGGCCCGAGTGCAGCGAGACGTACTGGCCGCATGGAGCAGAGAGATGGCCCAGCAGGCTGGAGCCCGCCAGCGAAGCACACCACCCGCAACGAGGAGCACGCCTGCCCCTGAAGAGGATGCAGAAGGGACTGAGGCCGGAGACGACGCCACAGAGGGAGCTGAAGATACGGAGGCAAGTAAAGGGGACGTCACTACCCCAAGCCCGGCCACCGTAAGCCTACCCCCGCTCCCCGTCGCAGAGCCCGAAATCCCACCGATCGTGCCCGTTGCCACTCCGCTACCGCTCCAGACTAGGCCTCAAGCAGGAGCCGCGGCCACGCCTCTTGTGACGTCACGCGCCTCAATCCTGAGCGCGGCCAAGCAGGAGACGCCACCGGCCTGGTCGCAAGGCCGAGTGCCCCCGGGCGCCGCAGTACCAACAGCGCCCTCTACCTCTGCCGAGCCACCGGCCTGGTCGCAAAGTCAGGAACACCCGGGCGCCGCCGTCTTCACGGTGCCCTTTACGTTCAGGGTACCCCAAGCCTGGTCGCAAGGCCTGGTAAACCTGGGCGCCGCTACCACCACCGTGCCCTCAACGTCCACAGCGCCACACCTGGGTGAAGACCTATTTGCCCAGCACACTTGCCCGGATGGGCAGCCCTTTGTGTGGCCACCGGAGTACCACCATCCCCGACTCCGGAAAGAAAGACCCCTGGATGAGCCCCTGATCCCGGCTCCGGCGCCCGCCAAGATCACCCCACTCTCGTTGGAGGAAGCGCAGTTTGCGTGGGACCCCACTGGAGGAGACCTCATCGGGTTCACTCAAGAGACCCGGGCGGCCGCAGCCCAGCGTGCGGAGTGCTGCCGCCAGCAGTTGGACGTCTTTGACCGAGAACGAAGAGAGAGGCGGGTCCGCGAGCAGCGGCTGCAAATAAAAAGTGCAGAACAAAAGAGCCGGACCCGAAGGAACCCCCGTGCAGCCCACGGTCCCCGTGCCACCGGGACTGTAATTAAATTCCAGTTGCAGCACGGTTGGGGCTTCATCAGAGACCATCACACCCCCGGCGACGTCTTCGTGACCAGAAGAGATGTCGAGTCCCACCTACCGGAGGGACACAGAGGTCGTGACCTTTACCTGGGTGATGAGGTCACCTTTACCCGGCACCAATGTGCCAAAGGACCCTATGCCCTTCATGTACATCGCCTGACAGAGGAAGAGCTGAGGTGTCAGGAGGAGCAAGAGGACCCGGACGGGTCTGAAGGGTACACGGAGGAAGTATTAGGAGGACGCCGCTACTAGAGTACGGTAAAAAGAACTGTGCATAGTTACCCGTATGTTCCTTCTTCCCACTGACCGAGGACTGAGAGCGGTCATTCTTTCCTTAATCCCACTGGTCGAGGACTGAGAGCGGCCATACCTCCCCTTGTATATAGTTGCGCTTTTTAAGGCGCCCCCTACTGGTTTTATAGGAAACTGTGTTTTTTCCAGAAGAGACTGTTGCACTTTACCCGGTCACAAGTTGCACCGTGGCCGGAGGAACAAGAATGTTTACTATATATAGTGTTTTATATGTTTATGATGTTTTTGAAAGAAAATTTGTATGTTTGTGGATGTTTTTATTCTTTTACAGCCCGAGGACGTGCTGTGATTTACCAGGGGGGAATGTAGCACCCTGAGGATTCGGCTGCTACAGGGGTATTGCACCTCAACCCAGAGGTGTGGTATTCCACTCCCGGGTAAGGATGGAGTGTGGAACTGAGCTAGTAGGCTGCATGCACTACATACATCCCATTTCCGGGGGACAGAACTACGGTACTCCCACCAGTATATGTGCAGGTACGACAGCGTCTGTCCCTGGCTGGAGTGGGAGGGGGGTGGAACATCCCAGTAGTGTAGGGGCAGATAGGGGGAGCAGTCTGGGTAAAGCTAGGAGCTCATTGGGTGCTGGTCACCTGGGCTCACACATAGAGGGAGTATAAAAGGTGGGCACCATCTTAGATCAGGGTGAGTTCAGCCTGAGGAGAAGCAGAGCAGAGGAGCTCAGCCAGGAGGGCTGACAGGGAGCTGTGGCTCCGGCTGGGCCCAGCTCCAGAACAGAGCCTGCTGAGAGAGAGAGAGAGAGCAGTAAGAAGGACCCAGAGAGGAAACAAGAAGAGAACCCCAAGATCCCAGAATAAGGACAGAAGGGTGAAGGGTTGGCGGACAAGGGTACCGGATCCCAAGCTGGCAGAGGCCAAAACAAACCTTAGCCAGGAACCGGAGGTCGTGGTCAGGATCTGCCACGACCCTCACCAAATCCACTAGAAAGGCATACCAAGTATAGGGTCAGGGAGCCCAGAGGAGGCTTTACCACCAAGAGACCCGAGGGAGCCGGCCAAAAGTGGATCCCTGGTGGGAACGGCCAGAAGAAGGGAGAGTCAGAAAGGAGCTCAGGACCACGCTCCGGAATTGCCTGGGGGTTGGCCGAGTCCAGGACCTGGTGGACGCAGCACGGCTCGGGTGGTCACTCAAGGCCAGAGTGACTAAAAGGACACCAGTAAGTAAAAACCCTGAACTGCATCTCCCGACTCTGAGTCTTCTTACTGCACCATCACAACCCCCATCATCCACACCTGCTGCCCTGAGGCCATACCCCTCCCGTTGGGGGTTATACCATCACTGCTGCACATATACCACCGGCCTCAGCGGACTGCTCTGCAGCGGCGGCTTCAAAGCCGCACTCAACGGGTGGCGTAGTCGACACTTAACAACATCTACTGCCATAGACTGCCACTTAGTTTGACACCCTGGGCACGGACCGGGTCACCGCCACAAGGACTGACCAGGCCCCGATTGCTAGCAAGTACTCCGGGAGGGTCTATCTTTGTCACCAGTAAAGACCCTGAACTACACCGCATTGTCTCTGAGTGGTTCCTGCTACCCCCATCATCCACGTCGGCTGCCCTGAGGCCATACCCCTCCCGTTGGGGGTCATACCATCCACGCTGCACCATTCTTCCACCGGCCTCAGCGGTCTGCCCTGCAGCGGCAGCTCCATAGCTGCATTCAACGGGTGGCGTAGTCATCCACCATCTACTGCTAATAGACTGCCACTTAGTCTGACTCCCTGGGCACGGACCGGGTCACCGCCACGAGACTACTACCCCCATCTGATCCGGCTCCGGGTAGGCTTCCGCATGCGCAACGCTGCGCGACTCAGGCCCAGGGGCGCGTCACTTACATACTGCGCTGCTCTCTCCCCGCGCTCACATACTGCGCTGCTCTCTCCCCCGCACTCACATACTGCGCTGCTCTCTCCCCCGCACTCACATACTGCGCTGCTCTCTCCTCCGCGCTCACATACTGTGCTGCTCTCTCCCTCACGCTCACATACTGCGCTGCAGTCTCCCCTGCGCTCACATACTGCGCTGCTCTCTCCTCCGCGCTCACATACTGCGCTGCTCTCTCCCCTGCACTCACATACTGCGCTGCTCTCTCCCCCGCACTCACATACTGCGCTGCTCTCTCCTCCACGCTCACATACTGCGCTGCTCTCTCCCCCCGTGCTCACATACTGCGCTGCTCTCCCCTGCGCTCACATACTGCGCTGCTCTCTCCCCTGCGATCACATACTGCGCTGCTCTCTCCTCCGCGCTCACATACTGCACTGCTCTCTCCCCCGCACTCACACACAGCGCTGCTCTCTCCCCCCGTGCTCACATACTGCGCTGCTCTCTCCCCTGCGCTCACATACTGCGCTGCTCTCTCCCCCGCACTCACATACTGCGCTGCTCTCTCCCCTCATGCTCACATACTGTGCTGCTCTCTCCCCTGCGCTCACATACTGCGCTGCTCTCTCCCCCGCACTCACATACTGCGCTGCTCTCTCCCCCCATGCTCACATACTGCACTGATCTCTCCCCCGCACTCACATACTGCGCTGCTCTCTCCCCTGCGCTCACATACTGCGCTGCTCTCTCCCCCGCACTCACATACTGCGCTGCTCTCTCCCCCCGTGCTCACATACTGCTCTGCTCTCTCCTCCGCGCTCACATACTGCGCTGCTCTCTCCCCCCGTGCTCACATACTGCGCTGCTCTCCCCTGCGCTCACATACTGCGCTGCTCTCTCCCCCCGTGCTCACATAATGCGCTGCTCTCTCCCCTGCGCTCACATACTGCGCTGCTCTCTCCCCCCGTGCTCACATACTGCGCTGCTCTGTCCTCCGCGCTCACATACTGCACTGCTCTCTCCCTCGCACTCACACACAGCGCTGCTCTCTCCCCTCATGCTCACATACTGTGCTGCTCTCTCCCCTGTGCTCACATACTGCGCTGCTCTCTCCCCCGCACTCACATACTGCGCTGCTCTCTCCCCTCATGCTCACATACTGTGCTGCTCTCTCCCCTGCGCTCACATACTGCGCTGCTCTCTCCCCCGCACTCACATACTGCGCTGCTCTCTCCCCCCGTGCTCACATACTGCGCTGCTCTCCCCTGCGCTCACATACTGCGCTGCTCTCTCCCCCCGTGCTCACATAATGCGCTGCTCTCTCCCCTGCGCTCACATACTGCGCTGCTCTCTCCCCCCGTGCTCACATACTGCGCTGCTCTCTCCTCCGTGCTCACATACTGCACTGCTCTCTCCCCCGCACTCACATACTGCACTGCTCTCTCCCCCGCACTCACACACAGCGCTGCTCTCTCCCCTCATGCTCACATACTGTGCTGCTCTCTCCCCTGCGCTCACATACTGCGCTGCTCTCTCCCCCGCACTCACATACTGCGCTGCTCTCTCCCCTCATGCTCACATACTGTGCTGCTCTCTCCCCTGCGCTCACATACTGCGCTGCTCTCTCCCCCGCACTCACATACTGCGCTGCTCTCTCCCCCCATGCTCACATACTGCGCTGATCTCTCCCCCGCACTCACATACTGCGCTGCTCTCTCCCCTGCGCTCACATACTGCGCTGCTCTCTCCCCCGCACTCACATACTGCGCTGCTCTCTCCTCCGCGCTCACATACTGCGCTGCTCTCTCCCCCCGTGCTCACATACTGCGCTGCTCTCCCCTGTGCTCACATACTGCGCTGCTCTCTCCCCCCGTGCTCACATAATGCGCTGCTCTCTCCCCTGCGCTCACATACTGCGCTGCTCTCTCCCCCCGTGCTCACATACTGCGCTGCTCTCTCCTCCGCGCTCACATACTGCACTGCTCTCTCCCCCGCACTCACACACAGCGCTGCTCTCTCCCCCCGTGCTCACATACTGCGCTGCTCTCTCCCCTGCGCTCACATACTGCGCTGCTCTCTCCCCTGCACTCACATACTGCGCTGCTCTCTCCCCTCGTGCTCACATACTGCGCTGCTCTCTCCCCTGCGCTCACATACTGCGCTGCTCTCTCCCCCGCACTCACATACTGCGCTGCTCTCTCCCCCCATGCTCACATACTGCGCTGATCTCTCCCCCGCACTCACATACTGCGCTGCTCTCTCCCCTGCGCTCACATACTGCGCTGCTCTCTCCCCCGCACTCACATACTGCGCTGCTCTCTCCCCCCGTGCTCACATACTGCGCTGCTCTCTCCCCCCGTGCTCACATACTGCGCTGCTCTCTCCTCCGCGCTCACATACTGCGCTGCTCTCTCCCCCGCACTCACACACAGCGCTGCTCTCCCCCTCCGCGCTCACATACTGCGCTGCTCTCTCCCCTGCGCTCACATACTGCGCTGCTCTCTCCCCCCGTGCTCACATACTGTGCTGCTCTCTCCCCTGCGCTCAAATTCTGCGCTGCTCTCTCCCCCGCACTCACATACTGCGCTGCTCTCTCCCCTCATGCTCACATACTGTGCTGCTCTCTCCCCTGCGCTCACATACTGCACTGCTCTCTCCCCCGCACTCACATACTGCGCTGCTCTCTCCCCCCGTGCTCACATACTGCGCTGCTCTCCCCTGCGCTCACATACTGCGCTGCTCTCTCCCCCTGTGCTCACATAATGCGCTTCTCTCTCCCCTGCGCTCACATACTGCGCTGCTCTCTCCCCCCGTGCTCACATACTGCACTGCTCTCTCCTCCGCGCTCACATACTGCACTGCTCTCTCCCCCGCACTCACACACAGCGCTGCTCTCTCCCCCCGTGCTCACATACTGCGCTGCTCTCTCCCCTGCGCTCACATACTGCGCTGCTCTCTCCCCCGCACTCACATACTGCGCTGCTCTCTCCCCTCGTGCTCACATACTGTGCTGATCTCTCCCCCGCACTCACATACTGCGCTGCTCTCTCCCCTGCGCTCACATACTGCGCTGCTCTCTCCCCCGCACTCACATACTGCGCTGCTCTCTCCCCCCGTGCTCACATACTGCGCTGATCTCTCCCCCGCACTCACATACTGCGCTGCTCTCTCCCCTGCGCTCACATACTGCGCTGCTCTCTCCCCCGCACTCACATACTGCGCTGCTCTCTCCCCCCGTGCTCACATACTGCGCTGCTCTCTCCCCCCGTGCTCACATACTGCGCTGCTCTCTCCCGTGCGCTCACATACTGCGCTGCTCTCTCCCGTGCGCTCACATACTGCGCTGCTCTCTCCCCCCGTGCTCACATACTGCGCTGCTCTCTCCTCCGCGCTCACATACTGCGCTGCTCTCTCCTCCGCACTCACACACAGCGCTGCTCTCTCCCCCCGTGCTCACATACTGCGCTGCTCTCTCCCCTGCGCTCACATACTGCGCTGCTCTCTCCCCCGCACTCACATACTGCGCTGCTCTCTCCCCTCGTGCTCACATACTGTGCTGCTCTCTCCCCTGCGCTCACATTCTGCGCTGCTCTCTCCCCCGCACTCACATACTGCGCTGCTCTCTCCCCCCGTGCTCACATACTGCGCTGATCTCTCCCCCGCACTCACATACTGCGCTGCTCTCTCCCCCGCACTCACATACTGCGCTGCTCTCTCCTCCGCACTCACATACTGCGCTGCTCTCTCCTCCGCGCTCACATACTGTGCTGCTCTCTCCCTCACGCTCACATACTGCTCTGCTCTCTCCCCTGCGCTCACATACTGTGCTGCTCTCTCCTCCGCGCTCACATACTGTGCTGCTCTCTCCCTCACGCTCACATACTGTGCTGCTCTCTCCCCCGCGCTCACATACTGTGCTGCTCTCTCCCCCGCACTCACATACAGCGCTGCTCTCTCACCCGCGCTCACATGCTGTGCTGCTCTCTCCCCCGCGCTCACATGCTGTGCTGCTCTCTCCCCCCGCACTCACATACTGTGCTGCTCTCTCCCCCGCACTCACATACTGTGCTGCTCTCTCCCCCGCACTCACATACTGCGCTGCTCTCTCCCCCGCGCTCACATGCTGTGCTGCTCTCTCCCCCGCGCTCACATGCTGTGCTGCTCTCTACCCCGCACTCACATGCTGTGCTGCTCTCTCCCCCGCACTCACATACTGCGCTGCTGTCTCCCCTGCGCTCACATACTGCGCTGCTCTCTCCCCCGTGCTCACATACTGCGCTGCTCTCTCCCCCGCACTCACATACTGCGCTGCTCTCTCCCCCGCACTCACACACAGCGCTGCTCTCTCCCCCGCACTCACATACTGCGCTGCTCTCTCCCCCGCACTCACATACTGTGCTGCTCTCTCCCCCGCACTCACATACTGTGCTGCTCTCTCCCCCGCGCTCACATACTGTGCTGCTCTCTCCCCCGTGCTCACATACTGTGCTGCTCTCTCCCCCGCACTCACATGCTGTGCTGCTCTCTCCCCCGCGCTCACATGCTGTGCTGCTCTCTCCCCCGCGCTCACATACTGCGCTGCTGTCTCCCCTGCGCTCACATACTGCGCTGCTCTCTCCCTCACGCTCACAGTCTCCTAAGTGTCCCTCAATGCTGAGTATTTGGTGCAGTGTAGCAGGAGGTGGGTGTCATCCTCCAGGTCGCAGTGTGGGCACCGTCTGTCCTCTCTGGGCTTGTAGCTCTGTCTGTGTCAATGGCCAGATTGAGGGCACGGAGTCTATAGCGGCTTAAGGTCTGGCGGTCTCTGGGGTCCGGGAGTTTCTGCAGATTTGGAGCCAGTCTGTAGCCTCTGGTACACGGTCAGTTTCTGTGATGATATCGTCCTCCAGTCACTGACGTATCTCTCCTGGAACTCATCTACCATCTTCCTGATTCTGTCTTTTGTCAGGCTGCTGTGGTTGTTGTTTCGGTCAGGTTGGGTCTGGGTGGGCTGCTCCGTGGGTCCTGGTTTGTTTGACCCCCTTACATGTAGCAGGGCTTTATGGTGATAGGAGCTTGGACTGCTACTATGTAGGTGAGCCTGGAAGGATAGCGCCCTCTTCAGGACTGCTAGGTGCAGTGGGAATCTGCCCAGCTCAGCCCGACATGCACTGTTGGTGGCGCTCCGATGGACCTGGAGAAGGGGCTTACAGAAAGCCAGGTGGAATATTTCTATGCGGCTGGAACCCCACCCTGACCAGTCAGGGTATGTGTGAGGACCCCAGACTACCGTAAAGGAGGACTGGGGCAATGATGGCATAGAAGATTTTTAGCCGGACCCTCCCTGGCGACTTCTATCTATTGTCTATCTATGTCACTAACTATCTTCCGGATAGGACTTAGGTGTCACTGCACAGAATATGTTCTACATTCGCGTGTGGAGAGGTCATCAATATCAGATTGGTGCGGGGTCATTTCAATAGGCGCTGAGCTTCAGTACCTGGGAGCGGCCACTACACGCTGTATGGAGCAGTGATGTTCTGTACAATCTGTACATTTGGCTGCTGGCCTCCATTGGTCTGATTTTGGTGACCTATTTATGTGCATGGGATAGTGGTGCTATTTAGCTGTATGTTATAGCGGTACTATTTATGTTTATGGAATGGAAGGTCCATCTGAGTATGGTGTACTATTTGTGTGTATGGTATAGCAGTATATTTATGTTTATGGTGTATTATTTTTGTGTTTGGTATAGCTGTGCTATTTATGTGTACTCTATAGAAGTACATTTATGTATATAGTATAGTTGTACAATTTATGTGTATGGTATACTGTTAATGTGTATGGTAGAGCGGTAAATTTATGTATATGCCATGGCAGTATCTAAGTACATGTAGTATATACTATTTACTATATACTGTATGGTGTTGGGCACATTTATGTGTATGACATGACTGTACTATCTACATGTATGGTGTGTTATTTATGTGTATGGTATAGCTGTCCTACTTATGTGTCTGGTATAGCTGTACATTTATGTGTATGTTATAGCTGTACATTTATGTGTATGCTATTGCGGTACATTTATGTGTATGGTATAGCTGTACTATTTATATGTATGGTGTATTTATGTGCAGGGCTTGGTATGGTGTCGAGGTACATTTATGTGTATGACATGACTGTATTATCTACATGTATGGTGTGCTATTTATGTGTATGGTATAGCTGTGCTACTTATGTGTCTGGTATAGCAGTACATTTATGTGTATGGTATAGCTGTACTATTTATATGTATGGTGTAGTAGTACATTTATGTGTACGGCATGGCAGTATTATGTACCTGTAGGATGTAGTATGTATGGTATAGCGGTTATAGCGGTATTATTAATATGTATGGTATAGCGAACCATTTTTGTGCATGGCATGGCTGTACTATCTATGTGTATGGTGTAATATTTATGTGTATGGTATAGCTGAAGGAGGAGGTGGCAGTGAAAAGTCTGGATGCCCCATATAAAGGGGTATATGTGACCCAGCAGCTATAAACAACATACAAAGTGAGTCTTAGATTCAGGGCCGTATAATGAACCATAAACCACGGATCCGTAATACCGCCATATAGACGAGACCTCAGAGCTTCATACTGATCCCGGGGACAGATGCCCTTTAAATAAAGACTAATCTATGGGATCTTCTACGTCCTAGTGGACCCACAGGCTGAATGCAGCACATTGTATGGCGGTCGTCGCTGGGTGCCGGGGGTCGATCGCCCTTTACCTTCTCCGTAAATAATAATCATAATAATATTACAATGTTTTCTTTCTTCCGAATGATTTCAGCAACTAGAACCCAAGATGTTTTATTCAGCGCTAATAAAACTGATAATAGGAGCTGATGGCGCATCAATTAATCCCATCGTGTTTGGGTGGGGAAATAAATCCTCCCGTTATTTCAGGTCTCGTTAATTAAATATGGGAAGGAGCCGCTCCGGGACTGGAAGGAGAGAATAATCTTAAGATAAGTCCCAAATTGAGTGAAGTTTGAATGGGGATAAGACACTGTGCATTCACAGTCTGGTAAATCTACCCCTCCCCCAATTCTTAAAGGGATTGTCCACCTTTGGGGGATTTTTTTTTTAAATTAACTAATTTATTCATTTTTACTTAAATGTATGTTTTTGTAACTGAAAATCATGTTTGAAATTGGGTTCCATTAAAATGTTTGCACCGCTTGGCTTTTACAGGCTCTTTATTTCCCTGCACTTTCAACATTGATGTGGTCTGTGATGATAAATCGGCTGAGAGTTGCTCAGAAAAAGACAAATAAAAGAGTTACAATCTCCCATTCAGACCATCATAGTGAGCTCACTGACAGATTCTCAGTTAGCTCATTCTGTATCCAGCAATAGACAGTGCAGCTCAGACTTTAGAAGGGAAACGGTGCAAAATTATTAATAAAAACCCAATTGTAAAAATTATCTTTAGCCCAAAATACACGCATTTAAGTAAAAGAAAATGTCCCCAAAGGTGGACAACCCTTATTTAAAGTCAGGGGCATAATTTCAAATTGTAGGACTTCATAGCAAAAGTCTGAACTGACCCAAGAGAATTTACCAAGTCCATGTGAGGGCAACCTTGTCACTCCAGTCACGTTAGATAAAGTATAACCCCCAGGATGGTTGACAAGTAACTATTTTCACCAAGAGACATCCTCTGCCGGCATATATGACTCCAGATTTATAGTACATTGCCAGAAGTGTCCGATATACTGTACAAGTAAGACCCCATAGTTAATTAAGATCCTAGATGAGACCCCGAAATAAGTTTAGACCCCAGACTACAAAGTTAATTCCAACCCCCACACCAGCCCCTAAAAAATAATTCAGACCCCAAACCAAACCCAAAAATCTTTTCAGACCTCAGACCAGACCCAAAAAATAATTCAGACCTCAGACCAAGCCCGAAAAGTATTTGAGACTCCAGACCAGACGGAAAAATTATTTCAGACCCCGGACCAGAACCAAAAATTATTTCAGACCCCAGACCAGACCCAAAAATTAGTTCAACCCCCACACTAGACCCAAAATTATTTTAAAGCCCAGACCAGACCCAAAATTAATACAACCCCCACACCAGAACAAAAAACTCTTTCAGACCCCAGACCAGATCCCAAAATTATTTCAGACCGCAGAGAAGACCCCCAAATTATTTCAAATCCCAGACCAGGCCCAAAATTAATTTAGACCCCAGAACAGACCCACAAATTAATTCAGACCCCAGACCAGACCCCAAGATTAATTTAGACCCCAGAACAGACGCAAAAATTATTTCCGACCCCAGACCAGACCCAAAATTAATTTAGACCCCAGAACAGACCCACAAATTAATTCAGACCCCAGACCAGACCCAAAAATTATTTCAGACCCCAGACCAGACCCCAAGATTATTTCAGACCCCAGACCAGACCCAAAATTAATTTAGACCCCAGAACAGACCCACAAATTAATTCAGACCCCAGACCAGACCCAAAAATTTCAGACCCCAGACCAGACCCAAAACTAATTTACACCCAATTCATTTTGACCCAAAAACGAATTCAGATCCCTAAATAGATTCCGTTTGCAGACAAAACTCTTAAATGAGTTAATTCTAACTGCTTCCTGGTCCCGGGCCCTTTACACTTCGAGTTGATGAAGGGTCCTGACACCGGCCCAGAAGTGATAAGATCCCGGGGGCAGTAAGTGATGCCGGATGTTATCTATGGGATCAAATTCAATGGATAACTACTGGGGGCTTTATAGTCCACGGGACCCTCAGTAACTGCAGGATCTTTTAATCCCGGTCACATACTCTGCACTTTTTGTCTGGAGTGTTTCTTTTCCTTTATTAATTTTGTCACTAAAATAATTGGATCTGGGTCTGATCAATATTAGATTGTTCAGATTTTTAGCCATTCTCAATCCTATGCAACCGAAGAGCAATGGACAACACTGCCGGCGTTATACATCTATGGAACAGAAAGCATTGAGCATCTCAGTTACTTATAACAACCGATCAGATTCTAGACACAGGGTGAGATAATATAATACTGTAAGGGGTCCTACCCTGCTGTGATTAATGAGGGGAAGACCTGCTGTCACTACTGGGGGAAAGTGTCTGAAGGCAATGTTGTGATTATAGAGAGGAAAGAGGAGCACTTCTGGGGGAATGTGAAGGAGAAACGGCTTGGACTGCAAAGAAAAGGATGGAGACACTGCTTTCACTACTTCTCAATATGACTATTAGGGAAAGAGCAAGACTTTGATGTGACTACAAGTGCAGGGAGAGGCAAAGCTGTCACTACAAGTGCAGGGAGAGACACTGCTGTCACTACAAGTGCAGAGAGAGACACTGCTGTCACTACAAGTGCAGAGAGAGACACTGCTGTCACTACAAGTGCAGAGAGAGACACTGCTGTCACTACAAGTGCAGAGAGAGACACTGCTGTCACTACAAGTGCAGAGAGAGACACTGCTGTCACTACAAGTGCAGAGAGAGACACTGCTGTCACTACAAGTGCAGAGAGAGACACTGCTGTCACTACAAGTGCAGAGAGAGACACTGCTGTCACTACAAGCGCAGAGAGAGACACTGCTGTCACTACAAGCGCAGAGAGAGACACTGCTGTCACTACAAGCGCAGAGAGAGACACTGCTGTCACTACAAGCGCAGAGAGAGACACTGCTGTCACTACAAGCGCAGAGAGAGACACTGCTGTCACTACAAGCGCAGAGAGAGACACTGCTGTCACTACAAGCGCAGGGAGAGACACTGCTGTCACTACAAGCGCAGGGAGAGACACTGCTGTCACTACAAGCGCAGGGAGAGACACTGCTGTCACTACAAGCGCAGGGAGAGACACTGCTGTCACTACAAGCGCAGGGAGAGACACTGCTGTCACTACAAGCGCAGGGAGAGACACTGCTGTCACTACAAGCGCAGGGAGAGACACTGCTGTCACTACAAGCGCAGGGAGAGACACTGCTGTCACTACAAGCGCAGGGAGAGACACTGCTGTCACTACAAGCGCAGGGAGAGACACTGCTGTCACTACAAGCGCAGGGAGAGACACTGCTGTCACTACAAGCGCAGGGAGAGACACTGCTGTCACTACAAGCGCAGGGAGAGACACTGCTGTCACTACAAGCGCAGGGAGAGGCACTGCTGTGACTACAAGCGCAGGGAGAGACACTGCTGTGACTACAAGTGCAGGGAGAGACACTGCTGTGACTACAAGTGCAGGGAGAGGCACTGCTGTCACTACAAGTGCAGGGAGAGGCACTGCTGTCACTACAAGTGCAGGGAGAGGCACTGCTGTCACTACAAGTGCAGGGAGAGGCACTGCTGTCACTACAAGTGCAGGGAGAGGCACTGCTGTCACTACAAGTGCAGGGAGAGGCACTGCTGTCACTACAAGTGCAGGGAGAGGCACTGCTGTCACTACAAGTGCAGGGAGAGGCACTGCTGTCACTACAAGTGCAGGGAGAGGCACTGCTGTCACTACAAGTGCAGGGAGAGGCACTGCTGTCACTACAAGTGCAGGGAGAGGCACTGCTGTCACTACAAGTGCAGGGAGAGGCACTGCTGTCACTACAAGTGCAGGGAGAGGCACTGCTGTCACTACAAGTGCAGGGAGAGGCACTGCTGTCACTACAAGTGCAGGGAGAGGCACTGCTGTCACTACAAGTGCAGGGAGAGGCACTGCTGTCACTACAAGTGCAGGGAGAGGCACTGCTGTCACTACAAGTGCAGGGAGAGGCACTGCTGTCACTACAAGTGCAGGGAGAGGCACTGCTGTCACTACAAGTGCAGGGAGAGGCACTGCTGTCACTACAAGTGCAGGGAGAGGCACTGCTGTCACTACAAGTGCAGGGAGAGGCACTGCTGTCACTACAAGTGCAGGGAGAGGCACTGCTGTCACTACAAGTGCAGGGAGAGGCACTGCTGTCACTACAAGTGCAGGGAGAGGCACTGCTGTCACTACAAGTGCAGGGAGAGGCACTGCTGTCACTACAAGTGCAGGGAGAGGCACTGCTGTCACTACAAGTGCAGGGAGAGGCACTGCTGTCACTACAAGTGCAGGGAGAGGCACTGCTGTCACTACAAGTGCAGGGAGAGGCACTGCTGTCACTACAAGTGCAGGGAGAGGCACTGCTGTCACTACAAGTGCAGGGAGAGGCACTGCTGTCACTACAAGTGCAGGGAGAGGCACTGCTGTCACTACAAGTGCAGGGAGAGGCACTGCTGTCACTACAAGTGCAGGGAGAGGCACTGCTGTCACTACAAGTGCAGGGAGAGGCACTGCTGTCACTACAAGTGCAGGGAGAGGCACTGCTGTCACTACAAGTGCAGGGAGAGGCACTGCTGTCACTACAAGTGCAGGGAGAGGCACTGCTGTCACTACAAGTGCAGGGAGAGGCACTGCTGTCACTACAAGTGCAGGGAGAGGCACTGCTGTCACTACAAGTGCAGGGAGAGGCACTGCTGTCACTACAAGTGCAGGGAGAGGCACTGCTGTCACTACAAGTGCAGGGAGAGGCACTGCTGTCACTACAAGTGCAGGGAGAGACACTGCTGTCACTACAAGTGCAGGGAGAGACACTGCTGTGACTACAAGTGCAGAGAGAGACACTGCTGTCACTACAAGTGCAGGGAGAGACACTGCTGTGACTACAAGTGCAGGGAGAGACACTGCTGTGACTACAAGTGCAGGGAGAGGCACTGCTGTCACTACAAGTGCAGGGAGAGACACAGCTGCCACTACAAGTGCAGAGAGAGACACTGCTGTCACTACAAGTGCAGAGAGAGACACTGCTGTCACTACAAGTGCAGAGAGAGACACTGCTGTCACCACAAGTGCAGAGAGAGGCACTGCTGTCACTACAAGTGCAGGGAGAGGCACTGCTGTCACTACAAGTGCAGGGAGAGGCACTGCTGTCACTACAAGTGCAGGGAGAGGCACTGCTGTCACTACAAGTGCAGGGAGAGACACTGCTGTCACCACAAGTGCAGAGAGAGACATTGCTGTCACTACAAGTGCAGGAAGAGGCACTGCTGTCACTACAAGTGCAGGGAGAGACACTGCTGTCACTACAAGTGCAGGGAGAGACACTGCTGTCATTACAAGTGCAGGGAGAGACACTGCTGTCACTACAAGTGCAGGGAGAGACACTGCTGTCACTACAAGTGCAGGGAGAGGCACTGCTGTCACTACAAGTGCAGAGAGAGACAATGCTGTCACTACAAGTGCAGAGAGAGACACTGCTGTCACCACAAGTGCAGAGAGAGACATTGCTGTCACTACAAGTGCAGGAAGAGGCACTGCTGTCACTACAAGTGAAGGGAGAGGCACTGCTGTCACTACAAGTGCAGGGAGAGACACTGCTGTCACTACAAGTGCATAAAGAGGCACTGCTGTCACTACAAGTGCAGAGAGAGACAATGCTGTCACTACAAGTGCAGGGAGAGGCACTGCTGTCACTACAAGTGCAGAGACAGACAATGCTGTCACTACAAGGGCAGAGAGAGACACTGCTGTCACTACAAGTGCAGAGAGAGACACTGCTGTCACTACAAGTGCAGAGAGAGACACTGCTGTCACTACAAGTGCAGAGAGAGACACTGCTGTCACTACAAGTGCAGAGAGAGACACTGCTGTCACTACAAGTGCAGAGAGAGACACTGCTGTGACTACAAGTGCAGAGAGAGACACTGCTGTGACTACAAGTGCAGGGAGACAAACTGCTGTCACTACAAGTGCAGAGAGAGAAACTGCTGTCACTACAAGTGCAGGGAGAGACACTGCTGTCACTACAAGTGCATAAAGAGGCACTGCTGTCACTACAAGTGCAGGGAGAGACACTGCTGTCACTACAAGTGCAGAGAGAGACACTGGTGTCACTACAAGTGCAGGGAAAGGCAGTGCTGTCACTACAAGTGCAGGGAGAGACACTGCTGTCACTACAAGTGCAGAGAGAGACAATGCTGTCACTACAAGTGCAGGGAGAGACACTGCTGTCACTACAAGTGCAGGGAGAGACACTGCTGTCACTACAAGTGCAGGGAGAGACACTGCTGTCACTACAAGTGCAGGGAGAGACACTGCTGTCACTACAAGTGCAGGGAGAGACACTGCTGTCACTACAAGTGCATAAAGAGGCACTGCTGTCACTACAAGTGCAGATAGAGACAATGCTGTCACTACAAGTGCAGGGAGAGGCACTGCTGTCACTACAAGTGCAGAGACAGACAATGCTGTCACTACAAGGGCAGAGAGACACTGCTGTCACTACAAGGGCAGAGAGAGACACTGCTGTGACTACAAGTGCAGAGAGAGACACTACTGTCACTACAAGGGCAGAGAGAGACACTGCTGTCACTACAAGGGCAGAGAGAGACACGGCTGTCACTACAAGTGCAGGGAGAGGCACTGCTGTCACTACAAGTTCAGGGAGACAAACTGCTGTCACTACAAGTGCAGAGAGAGAAACTGCTGTCACTACAAGTGCAGGGAGAGACACTGCTGTCACTACAAGTGCATAAAGAGGCACTGCTGTCACTACAAGTGCAGGGAGAGACACTGCTGTCACTACAAGTGCAGAGAGAGACACTGGTGTCACTACAAGTGCAGGGAAAGGCAGTGCTGTCACTACAAGTGCAGGGAGAGACACTGCTGTCACTACAAGTGCAGAGAGAGACAATGCTGTCACTACAAGTGCAGGGAGAGACACTGCTGTCACTACAAGTGCAGGGAGAGACACTGCTGTCACTACAAGTGCAGGGAGAGACACTGCTGTCACTACAAGTGCAGGGAGAGACACTGCTGTCACTACAAGTGCAGGGAGAGACACTGCTGTCACTACAAGTGCATAAAGAGGCACTGCTGTCACTACAAGTGCAGATAGAGACAATGCTGTCACTACAAGTGCAGGGAGAGGCACTGCTGTCACTACAAGTGCAGAGACAGACAATGCTGTCACTACAAGGGCAGAGAGACACTGCTGTCACTACAAGGGCAGAGAGAGACACTGCTGTGACTACAAGTGCAGAGAGAGACACTGCTGTCACTACAAGGGCAGAGAGAGACACTGCTGTCACTACAAGGGCAGATTGAGACACGGCTGTCACTACAAGTGCAGGGAGAGGCACTGCTGTCACTACAAGTGCAGGGAGAGACACTGCTGTCACTACAAGTGCAGGGAGAGACACTGCTGTCACTACAAGTGCAGGGAGAGACACTGCTGTCACTACAAGTGCAGAGAGAGACACTGCTGTCACTACAAGTGCAGAGAGAGAAACTGCTGTCACTACAAGTGCAGAGAGAGGCACTGCTGTCACTACAAGTGCAGGGAGAGGCACTGCTGTCACTACAAGTGCAGGGAGAGGCACTGCTGTCACTACAAGTGCAGGGAGAGGCACTGCTGTCACTACAAGTGCAGGGAGAGGCACTGCTGTCACTACAAGTGCAGAGAGAGACAACGCTGTCACTACAAGTGCAGGGAGAGGCACTGCTGTCACTACAAGTGCAGGGAGAGGCACTGCTGTCACTACAAGTGCATAAAGAGGAACTGCTGTCACTACAAGTGCAGGGAGAGACACTGCTGTCACTACAAGTGCATAAAGAGGCACTGCTGTCACTACAAGTGCAGAGAGAGACACTGCTGTCACTACAAGTGCAGGGAGAGACACTGCTGTCACTACAAGTGCAGAGAGAGACACTGCTGTCACTACAAGTGCAGAGAGAGACACTGCTGTCACTACAAGTGCAGAGAGAGACACTGCTGTCACTACAAGTGCAGAGAGAGACACTGCTGTCACTACAAGTGCAGAGAGAGACACTGCTGTCACTACAAGTGCAGAGAGAGACACTGCTGTCACTACAAGTGCAGAGAGAGACACTGCTGTCACTACAAGTGCAGAGAGAGACACTGCTGTCACTACAAGTGCAGAGAGAGACACTGCTGTCACTACAAGTGCAGAGAGAGACACTGCTGTCACTACAAGTGCAGAGAGAGACACTGCTGTCACTACAAGTGCAGAGAGAGACACTGCTGTCACTACAAGTGCAGAGAGAGACACTGCTGTCACTACAAGTGCAGAGAGAGACACTGCTGTCACTACAAGTGCAGAGAGAGACACTGCTGTCACTACAAGTGCAGAGAGAGACACTGCTGTCACTACAAGTGCAGAGAGAGACACTGCTGTCACTACAAGTGCAGAGAGAGACACTGCTGTCACTACAAGTGCAGAGAGAGACACTGCTGTCACTACAAGTGCAGAGAGAGACACTGCTGTCACTACAAGTGCAGAGAGAGACACTGCTGTCACTACAAGTGCAGAGAGAGACACTGCTGTCACTACAAGTGCAGAGAGAGACACTGCTGTCACTACAAGTGCAGAGAGAGACACTGCTGTCACTACAAGTGCAGAGAGAGACACTGCTGTCACTACAAGTGCAGAGAGAGACACTGCTGTCACTACAAGTGCAGAGAGAGACACTGCTGTCACTACAAGTGCAGAGAGAGACACTGCTGTCACTACAAGTGCAGAGAGAGACACTGCTGTCACTACAAGTGCAGAGAGAGACACTGCTGTCACTACAAGTGCAGAGAGAGAGACACTGCTGTCACTACAAGTGCAGAGAGAGACACTGCTGTCACTACAAGTGCAGAGAGAGACACTGCTGTCACTACAAGTGCAGAGAGAGACACTGCTGTCACTACAAGTGCAGAGAGAGACACTGCTGTCACTACAAGTGCAGAGAGAGACACTGCTGTCACTACAAGTGCAGAGAGAGACACTGCTGTCACTACAAGTGCAGAGAGAGACACTGCTGTCACTACAAGTGCAGAGAGAGACACTGCTGTCACTACAAGTGCAGAGAGAGACACTGCTGTCACTACAAGTGCAGAGAGAGACACTGCTGTCACTACAAGTGCAGAGAGAGACACTGCTGTCACTACAAGTGCAGAGAGAGACACTGCTGTCACTACAAGTGCAGAGAGAGACACTGCTGTCACTACAAGTGCAGAGAGAGACACTGCTGTCACTACAAGTGCAGAGAGAGACACTGCTGTCACTACAAGTGCAGAGAGAGACACTGCTGTCACTACAAGTGCAGAGAGAGACACTGCTGTCACTACAAGTGCAGAGAGAGACACTGCTGTCACTACAAGTGCAGAGAGAGACACTGCTGTCACTACAAGTGCAGAGAGAGACACTGCTGTCACTACAAGTGCAGAGAGAGACACTGCTGTCACTACAAGTGCAGGGAGAGACACTGCTGTCACTACAAGTGCAGGGAGAGACACTGCTGTCACTACAAGTGCAGGGAGAGACACTGCTGTCACTACAAGTGCAGGGAGAGACACTGCTGTCACTACAAGTGCAGGGAGAGACACTGCTGTCACTACAAGTGCAGGGAGAGACACTGCTGTCACTACAAGTGCAGGGAGAGACACTGCTGTCACTACAAGTGCAGGGAGAGACACTGCTGTCACTACAAGTGCAGGGAGAGACACTGCTGTCACTACAAGTGCAGGGAGAGACACTGCTGTCACTACAAGTGCAGGGAGAGACACTGCTGTCACTACAAGTGCAGGGAGAGACACTGCTGTCACTACAAGTGCAGGGAGAGACACTGCTGTCACTACAAGTTCAGAGAGAGACACTGCTGTCACTACAAGTTCAGAGAGAGACACTGCTGTCACTAAAAGTGCATAAAGTGGCACTGCTGTCACTACAAGTGCAGGGAAAGGCACTGCTGTCACTACAAGTGCAGGGAGAGACACTGCTGTCACTACAAGTGTAGAGAGAGAGACAAGGCTGTCACTACAAGTGCAGGGAGAGACACTGCTGTCACTACAAGTGCAAGGAGAGGCACTGCTGTCACTACAAGTGCAGGGAGAGGCACTGCTGTCACTACAAGTGCAGGGAGAGGCACTGCTGTCACTACAAGTGCAGGGAGAGGCACTGCTGTCACTACAAGTGCATAAAGAGGCACTGCTGTCACTACAAGTGCAGAGAGAGACAATGCTGTCACTACAAGTGCAGGGAGAGGCACTACTGTCACTACAAGTGCAGAGACAGACAATGCTGTCACTACAAGGGCAGAGAGAGACACTGCTGTGACTACAAGTGCAGAGAGAGACACTGCTGTGACTACAAGTGCAGAGACAGACAATGCTGTCACTACAAGGGCAGAGACAGACAATGCTGTCACTACAAGGGCAGAGACAGACAATGCTGTCACTACAAGGGCAGAGACAGACAATGCTGTCACTACAAGGGCAGAGACAGACAATGCTGTCACTACAAGGGCAGAGACAGACACTGCTGTCACTACAAGGGCAGAGACAGACACTGCTGTCACTACAAGGGCAGAGACAGACACTGCTGTCACTACAAGGGCAGAGACAGACACTGCTGTCACTACAAGGGCAGAGAGAGACACTGCTGTCACTACAAGGGCAGAGAGAGACACTGCTGTCACTACAAGGGCAGAGAGAGACACTGCTGTCACTACAAGGGCAGAGAGAGACACTGCTGTCACTACAAGGGCAGAGAGAGACACTGCTGTCACTACAAGGGCAGAGAGAGACACTGCTGTCACTACAAGTGCAGAGAGAGGCACTGCTGTCACTACAAGTGCAGGGAGAGGCACTGCTGTCACTACAAGTGCAGGGAGAGGCACTGCTGTCACTACAAGTGCAGGGAGAGGCACTGCTGTCACTACAAGTGCAGGGAGAGGCACTGCTGTCACTACAAGTGCAGGGAGAGGCACTGCTGTCACTACAAGTGCAGGGAGAGACACTGCTGTCACTACAAGTGCAGAGAGAGACACTGCTGTCACTACAAGTGCAGAGAGAGACACTGCTGTCACTACAAGTGCAGAGAGAGACACTGCTGTCACTACAAGTGCAGAGAGAGACACTGCTGTCACTACAAGTGCATAAAGAGGCACTGCTGTCACTACAAGTGCATAAAGAGGCACTGCTGTCACTACAAGTGCATAAAGAGGCACTGCTGTCACTACAAGTGCATAAAGAGGCACTGCTGTCTCTACAAGTGCAGAGAGAGACACTGCTGTCTCTACAAGTGCAGAGAGAGACACTGCTGTCTCTACAAGTGCAGAGAGAGACACTGCTGTCTCTACAAGTGCAGAGAGAGACACTGCTGTCACTACAAGTGCAGAGAGAGACACTGCTGTCACTACAAGTGCAGGGAGAGACACTGCTGTCACTACAAGTGCAGGGAGAGACACTGCTGTCACTACAAGTGCAGGGAGAGACACTGCTGTCACTACAAGTGCAGGGAGAGACACTGCTGTCACTACAAGTGCAGGGAGAGACACTGCTGTCACTACAAGTGCAGGGAGAGACACTGCTGTCACTACAAGTGCAGGGAGAGACACTGCTGTCACGACAAGTGCAGGGAGAGACACTGCTGTCACGACAAGTGCAGGGAGAGACACTGCTGTCACGACAAGTGCAGGGAGAGACACTGCTGTCACGACAAGTGCAGGGAGAGACACTGCTGTCACGACAAGTGCAGGGAGAGACACTGCTGTCACGACAAGTGCAGGGAGAGACACTGCTGTCACGACAAGTGCAGGGAGAGACACTGCTGTCACGACAAGTGCAGGGAGAGACACTGCTGTCACGACAAGTGCAGGGAGAGACACTGCTGTCACGACAAGTGCAGGGAGAGACACTGCTGTCACGACAAGTGCAGGGAGAGACACTGCTGTCACGACAAGTGCAGGGAGAGACACTGCTGTCACGACAAGTGCAGGGAGAGACACTGCTGTCACGACAAGTGCAGGGAGAGACACTGCTGTCACGACAAGTGCAGGGAGAGACACTGCTGTCACGACAAGTGCAGGGAGAGACACTGCTGTCACGACAAGTGCAGGGAGAGACACTGCTGTCACTACAAGTGCAGGGAGAGACACTGCTGTCACTACAAGTGCAGGGAGAGACACTGCTGTCACTACAAGTGCAGGGAGAGACACTGCTGTCACTACAAGTGCAGGGAGAGACACTGCTGTCACTACAAGTGCAGAGAGAGACAATGCTATCACTACAAGTGCAGAGAGAGACAATGCTATCACTACAAGTGCAGAGAGAGACAATGCTATCACTACAAGTGCAGGGAGAGGCACTGCTGTCACTACAAGTTCAGAGAGAGACACTGCTGTCACTAAAAGTGCATAAAGTGGCACTGCTGTCACTGCAAATGCAGGGAGAGACACTGCTGTCACTACAAGTGCAGAGAGAGACACTGCTGTCACTACAAGTGCATAAAGAGGCACTGCTGTCACTACAAGTGCAGGGAGAGACACTGCTGTCACTACAAGTGCAGAGACAGACACTGCTGTCACTACAAGTGCAGGGAAAGGCACTGCTGTCACTACAAGTGCAGGGAAAGGCACTGCTGTCACTACAAGTGCAGGGAAAGGCACTGCTGTCACTACAAGTGCAGGGAAAGGCACTGCTGTCACTACAAGTGTAGAGAGAGAGACAAGGCTGTCACTACAAGTGCAGGGAGAGAAACTGCTGTCACTACAAGTGCAGGGAGAGGCACTGCTGTCACTACAAGTGCAGGGAGAGACACTGCTGTCACTACAAGTGCAGGGAGAGACACTGCTGTCACTACAAGTGCATAAAGAGGCACTGCTGTCACTACAAGTGCATAAAGAGACAATGCTGTCACTACAAGTGCAGGGAGAGGCACTACTGTCACTACAAGTGCAGAGACAGACAATGCTGTCACTACAAGGGCAGAGAGAGACACTGCTGTGACTACAAGTGCAGAGACAGACAATGCTGTCACTACAAGTGCAGAGACAGACAATGCTGTCACTACAAGTGCAGAGACAGACAATGCTGTCACTACAAGTGCAGAGACAGACAATCCTGTCACTACAAGGGCAGAGACAGACAATGCTGTCACTACAAGTGCAGAGAGAGACACTGCTGTCACTACAAGTGCAGAGAGAGACACTGCTGTCACTACAAGTGCAGGGAGAGACACTGCTGTCACTACAAGTGCATAAAGAGACACTGCTGTCACTACAAGTGCATAAAGAGACACTGCTGTCACTACAAGTGCATAAAGAGACACTGCTGTCACTACAAGTGCATAAAGAGACACTGCTGTCACTACAAGTGCATAAAGAGACACTGCTGTCACTACAAGTGCATAAAGAGACACTGCTGTCACTACAAGTGCAGGGAGAGACACTGCTGTCACTACAAGTGCAGAGAGAGACACTGCTGTCACTACAAGTGCAGAGAGAGACACTGCTGTCACTACAAGTGCAGGGAAAGGCACTGCTGTCACTACAAGTGCAGGGAGAGACACTGCTGTCACTGCAAGTGCAGGGAGAGACACTGCTGTCACTACAAGTGCAGGGAGAGACACTTCTGTCACTACAAGTGCATAAAGAGACACTGCTGTCACTACAAGTGCATAAAGAGACACTGCTGTCACTACAAGTGCAGGGAGAGACACTGCTGTCACTACAAGTGCAGGGAGAGACACTGCTGTCACTACAAGTGCAGAGAGAGACACTGCTGTCACTACAAGTGCAGAGAGAGACACTGCTGTCACTACAAGTGCAGAGAGAGACACTGCTGTCACTACAAGTGCAGGGAGAGGCACTGCTGTCACTACAAGTTCAGAGAGAGACACTGCTGTCACTAAAAGTGCATAAAGTGGCACTGCTGTCACTGCAAATGCAGGGAGAGACACTGCTGTCACTACAAGTGCAGAGAGAGACACTGCTGTCACTACAAGTGCATAAAGAGGCACTGCTGTCACTACAAGTGCAGGGAGAGACACTGCTGTCACTACAAGTGCAGAGACAGACACTGCTGTCACTACAAGTGCAGGGAAAGACACTGCTGTCACTACAAGTGCAGGGAAAGGCACTGCTGTCACTACAAGTGCAGGGAGAGACACTGCTGTCACTACAAGTGTAGAGAGAGAGACAAGGCTGTCACTACAAGTGCAGGGAGAGAAACTGCTGTCACTACAAGTGCAGGGAGAGGCACTGCTGTCACTACAAGTGCAGGGAGAGACACTGCTGTCACTACAAGTGCATAAAGAGGCACTGCTGTCACTACAAGTGCAGAGAGAGACAATGCTGTCACTACAAGTGCAGGGAGAGGCACTACTGTCACTACAAGTGCAGAGACAGACAATGCTGTCACTACAAGGGCAGAGAGAGACACTGCTGTCACTACAAGGGCAGAGACAGACAATGCTGTCACTACAAGTGCAGAGACAGACAATGCTGTCACTACAAGTGCAGAGACAGACAATGCTGTCACTACAAGTGCAGAGACAGACAATGCTGTCACTACAAGTGCAGAGACAGACAATGCTGTCACTACAAGTGCAGAGACAGACAATGCTGTCACTACAAGTGCAGAGACAGACAATGCTGTCACTACAAGTGCAGAGACAGACAATGCTGTCACTACAAGTGCAGAGACAGACACTGCTGTCACTACAAGTGCAGAGAGAGACACTGCTGTCACTACAAGTGCAGGGAGAGACACTGCTGTCACTACAAGTGCAGGGAGAGACACTGCTGTCACTACAAGTGCAGGGAGAGACACTTCTGTCACTACAAGTGCATAAAGAGACACTGCTATCACTACAAGTGCAGGGAGAGACACTGCTGTCACTACAAGTGCAGAGAGAGACACTGCTGTCACTACAAGTGCAGGGAAAGGCACTGCTGTCACTACAAGTGCAGGGAGAGACACTGCTGTCACTACAAGTGCAGGGAGAGACACTGCTGTCACTACAAGTGCAGAGAGAGACAATGCTGTCACTACAAGTGCAGAGAGAGGCACTGCTGTCACTACAAGTGCAGAGAGAGGCACTGCTGTCACTACAAGTGCAGAGAGAGGCACTGCTGTCACTACAAGTGCAGGGAGAGACACTGCTGTCACTACAAGTGCATAAAGAGGCACTGCTGTCACTACCAGTACAGAGAGAGACAATGCTGTCACTACAAGTGCAGGAAGAGGCACTGCTGTCACTACAAGTGCAGAGAGAGACAATGCTGTCACTACAAGTGCAGGAAGAGGCACTGCTGTCACTACAAGTGCAGGGAGAGGCACTGCTGTCACTACAAGTGCAGGGAGAGGCACTGCTGTCACTACAAGTGCAGGGAGAGGCACTGCTGTCACTACAAGTGCAGGGAGAGGCACTGCTGTCACTACAAGTGCAGGGAGAGGCACTGCTGTCACTACAAGTGCATAGAGAGACAATGCTGTCACTACAAGTGCAGGGAGAGGCACTGCTGTCACTACAAGTGCAGAGAGAGACACTGCTGTCACTACAAGTGCAGAGAGAGACACTGCTGTCACTACAAGTGCAGGGAGAGACACTGCTGTCACTACAAGTGCAGGGAGAGACACTGCTGTCACTACAAGTGCAGGGAGAGACACTGCTGTCACTACAAGTGCAGAGAGAGACACTGCTGTCACTACAAGTGCAGAGAGAGACACTGCTGTCACTACAAGTGCATAAAGAGGCACTGCTGTCACTACAAGTGCAGAGAGAGACACAGCTGTCACTACAAGGGCAGAGAGAGACACAGCTGTCACTACAAGGGCAGAGAGAGACACAGCTGTCACTACAAGGGCAGAGAGAGACACAGCTGTCACTACAAGTGCAGAGAGAGACACTGCTGTCACTACAAGTGCAGAGAGAGACACTGCTGTCACTACAAGTGCAGAGAGAGACACTGCTGTCCCTACAAGTGCAGAGAGAGACACTGCTGTCCCTACAAGTGCAGAGAGAGACACTGCTGTCCCTACAAGTGCAGAGAGAGACACTGCTGTCCCTACAAGTGCAGAGAGAGACACTGCTGTCCCTACAAGTGCAGAGAGAGACACTGCTGTCCCTACAAGTGCAGAGAGAGACACTGCTGTCCCTACAAGTGCAGAGAGAGACACTGCTGTCCCTACAAGTGCAGAGAGAGACACTGCTGTCCCTACAAGTGCAGAGAAAGACACTGCTGTCCCTACAAGTGCAGAGAAAGACACTGCTGTCCCTACAAGTGCAGAGAGAGACACTGCTGTCCCTACAAGTGCAGAGAGAGACACTGCTGTCCCTACAAGTGCAGAGAGAGACACTGCTGTCCCTACAAGTGCAGAGAGAGACACTGCTGTCCCTACAAGTGCAGAGAGAGACACTGCTGTCCCTACAAGTGCAGAGAGAGACACTGCTGTCACTACAAGTGCAGAGAGAGACACTGCTGTCACTACAAGTGCAGAGAGAGACACTGCTGTCACTACAAGTGCAGAGAGAGACACTGCTGTCACTACAAGTGCAGAGAGAGACACTGCTGTCACTACAAGTGCAGAGAGAGACACTGCTGTCACTACAAGTGCAGAGAGAGACACTGCTGTCACTACAAGTGCAGAGAGAGACACTGCTGTCACTACAAGTGCAGAGAGAGACACTGCTGTCACTACAAGTGCAGAGAGAGACACTGCTGTCACTACAAGTGCAGAGAGAGACACTGCTGTCACTACAAGTGCAGAGAGAGACACTGCTGTCACTACAAGTGCAGAGAGAGACACTGCTGTCACTACAAGTGCAGAGAGAGACACTGCTGTCACTACAAGTGCAGAGAGAGACACTGCTGTCACTACAAGTGCAGAGAGAGACACTGCTGTCACTACAAGTGCAGAGAGAGACACTGCTGTCACTACAAGTGCAGAGAGAGACACTGCTGTCACTACAAGTGCAGAGAGAGACACTGCTGTCACTACAAGTGCAGAGAGAGACACTGCTGTCACTACAAGTGCAGAGAGAGACACTGCTGTCACTACAAGTGCAGAGAGAGACACTGCTGTCACTACAAGTGCAGAGAGAGACACTGCTGTCACTACAAGTGCAGAGAGAGACACTGCTGTCACTACAAGTGCAGAGAGAGACACTGCTGTCACTACAAGTGCAGAGAGAGACACTGCTGTCACTACAAGTGCAGAGAGAGACACTGCTGTCACTACAAGTGCAGAGAGAGACACTGCTGTCACTACAAGTGCAGAGAGAGACACTGCTGTCACTACAAGTGCAGAGAGAGACACTGCTGTCACTACAAGTGCAGAGAGAGACACTGCTGTCACTACAAGTGCAGAGAGAGACACTGCTGTCACTACAAGTGCAGAGAGAGACACTGCTGTCACTACAAGTGCAGAGAGAGACACTGCTGTCACTACAAGTGCAGAGAGACACTGCTGTCACTACAAGTGCAGGGAGAGACACTGCTGTCACTACAAGTGCAGGGAGAGACACTGCTGTCACTACAAGTGCAGGGAGAGACAATGCTGTCGCTACAAGTGCAGGGAGAGGCACTGCTGTCGCTACAAGTGCAGAGAGAGACACTGCTGTCACTACAAGTGCAGGGAGAGGCACTACTGTCACTACAAGTGCAGAGAGAGGCACTGCTGTCACTACAAGGGCAGAGAGAGACACTGCTGTCACTACAAGTGCAGGGAGAGACACTGCTGTCACTACAAGTGCAGGGAGAGACACTGCTGTCACTACAAGTGCAGGGAGAGACAATGCTGTCGCTACAAGTGCAGGGAGAGGCACTGCTGTCGCTACAAGTGCAGAGAGAGACACTGCTGTCACTACAAGTGCAGGGAGAGGCACTACTGTCACTACAAGTGCAGAGAGAGGCACTGCTGTCACTACAAGGGCAGAGAGAGACACTGCTGTCACTACAAGTGCAGAGAGAGACACTGCTGTCACTACAAGTGCAGAGAGAGACACTGCTGTCACTACAAGGGCAGAGAGAGACACTGCTGTCACTACAAGGGCAGAGAGAGACACTGCTGTCACTACAAGGGCAGAGAGAGACACTGCTGTCACTACAAGGGCAGAGAGAGACACTGCTGTCACTACAAGTGCAGGGAGAGACACTGCTGTCACTACAAGTGCAGGGAGAGACACTGCTGTCACTACAAGTGCAGGGAGAGACACTGCTGTCACTACAAGTGCAGGGAGAGACACTGCTGTCACTACAAGTGCAGGGAGAGACACTGCTGTCACTACAAGTGCAGGGAGAGACACTGCTGTCACTACAAGTGCAGGGAGAGACACTGCTGTCACTACAAGTGCAGGGAGAGACACTGCTGTCACTACAAGTGCAGGGAGAGACACTGCTGTCACTACAAGTGCAGGGAGAGACACTGCTGTCACTACAAGTGCATAAAGAGGCACTGCTGTCACTACAAGTGCATAAAGAGGCACTGCTGTCACTACAAGTGCAGGGAGAGATACTGCTGTCACTACAAGTGCATAAAGAGGCACTGCTGTCAATACAAGTGCAGGGAGAGACACTGCTGTCACTACAAGTGCAGGGAGAGACACTGCTGTCACTACAAGGGCAGGGAGAGACACTGCTGTCACTACAAGTGCAGGGAGAGACACTGCTGTCACTACAAGTGCAGGGAGAGACACTGCTGTCACTACAAGTGCAGGGAGAGACACTGCTGTCACTACAAGTGCAGGGAGAGACACTGCTGTCACTACAAGTGCAGGGAGAGACACTGCTGTCACTACAAGTGCAGGGAGAGACACTGCTGTCACTACAAGTGCAGGGAGAGACACTGCTGTCACGACAAGTGCAGGGAGAGACACTGCTGTCACGACAAGTGCAGGGAGAGACACTGCTGTCACGACAAGTGCAGGGAGAGACACTGCTGTCACGACAAGTGCAGGGAGAGACACTGCTGTCACGACAAGTGCAGGGAGAGACACTGCTGTCACGACAAGTGCAGGGAGAGACACTGCTGTCACGACAAGTGCAGGGAGAGACACTGCTGTCACGACAAGTGCAGGGAGAGACACTGCTGTCACGACAAGTGCAGGGAGAGACACTGCTGTCACGACAAGTGCAGGGAGAGACACTGCTGTCACGACAAGTGCAGGGAGAGACACTGCTGTCACTACAAGTGCAGAGAGAGACAATGCTGTCACTACAAGTGCAGAGAGAGGCACTGCTGTCACTACAAGTGCAGAGAGAGGCACTGCTGTCACTGCAAGTGCATAAAGAGACACTGCTGTCACGACAAGTGCAGGGAGAGACACTGCTGTCACGACAAGTGCAGGGAGAGACACTGCTGTCACGACAAGTGCAGGGAGAGACACTGCTGTCACGACAAGTGCAGGGAGAGACACTGCTGTCACGACAAGTGCAGGGAGAGACACTGCTGTCACGACAAGTGCAGGGAGAGACACTGCTGTCACGACAAGTGCAGGGAGAGACACTGCTGTCACGACAAGTGCAGGGAGAGACACTGCTGTCACGACAAGTGCAGGGAGAGACACTGCTGTCACGACAAGTGCAGGGAGAGACACTGCTGTCACGACAAGTGCAGGGAGAGACACTGCTGTCACGACAAGTGCAGGGAGAGACACTGCTGTCACGACAAGTGCAGAGAGAGACACTGCTGTCACTACAAGTGCAGAGAGAGACACTGCTGTCACTACAAGTGCAGAGAGAGACACTGCTGTCACTACAAGTGCAGAGAGAGACACTGCTGTCACTACAAGTGCAGAGAGAGACACTGCTGTCACTACAAGTGCAGAGAGAGACACTGCTGTCACTACAAGTGCAGAGAGAGACACTGCTGTCACTACAAGTGCAGAGAGAGACACTGCTGTCACTACAAGTGCAGAGAGAGACACTGCTGTCACTACAAGTGCAGAGAGAGACAATGCTATCACGACAAGTGCAGGGAGAGACAATGCTATCACTACAAGTGCAGGGAGAGGCACTGCTGTCACTACAAGTTCAGAGAGAGACACTGCTGTCACTGCAAGTGCAGGGAGAGACACTGCTGTCACTGCAAGTGCAGGGAGAGACACTGCTGTCACTACAAGTGCAGAGAGAGACACTGCTGTCACTACAAGTGCAGAGAGAGACACTGCTGTCACTACAAGTGCAGAGAGAGACACTGCTGTCACTACAAGTGCAGAGAGAGACACTGCTGTCACTACAAGTGCAGAGAGAGACACTGCTGTCACTACAAGTGCAGAGAGAGACACTGCTGTCACTACAAGTGCAGAGAGAGACACTGCTGTCACTACAAGTGCAGAGAGAGACACTGCTGTCACTACAAGTGCAGAGAGAGACACTGCTGTCACTACAAGTGCAGAGAGAGACACTGCTGTCACTACAAGTGCAGAGAGAGACACTGCTGTCACTACAAGTGCAGAGAGAGACACTGCTGTCACTACAAGTGCAGAGAGAGACACTGCTGTCACTACAAGTGCAGAGAGAGACACTGCTGTCACTACAAGTGCAGAGAGAGACACTGCTGTCACTACAAGTGCAGAGAGAGACACTGCTGTCACTACAAGTGCAGAGAGAGACACTGCTGTCACTACAAGTGCAGAGAGAGACACTGCTGTCACTACAAGTGCAGAGAGAGACACTGCTGTCACTACAAGTGCAGAGAGAGACACTGCTGTCACTACAAGTGCAGAGAGAGACACTGCTGTCACTACAAGTGCAGAGAGAGACACTGCTGTCACTACAAGTGCAGAGAGAGACACTGCTGTCACTACAAGTGCAGAGAGAGACACTGCTGTCACTACAAGTGCAGAGAGAGACACTGCTGTCACTACAAGTGCAGAGAGAGACACTGCTGTCACTACAAGTGCAGAGAGAGACACTGCTGTCACTACAAGTGCAGGGAGAGACACTGCTGTCACTACAAGTGCAGGGAGAGACACTGCTGTCACTACAAGTGCAGGGAGAGACACTGCTGTCACTACAAGTGCAGGGAGAGACACTGCTGTCACTACAAGTGCAGGGAGAGACACTGCTGTCACTACAAGTGCAGGGAGAGACACTGCTGTCACTACAAGTGCAGGGAGAGACACTGCTGTCACTACAAGTGCAGGGAGAGACACTGCTGTCACTACAAGTGCAGGGAGAGACACTGCTGTCACTACAAGTGCAGGGAGAGACACTGCTGTCACTACAAGTGCAGGGAGAGACACTGCTGTCACTACAAGTGCAGGGAGAGACACTGCTGTCACTACAAGTGCATAATGAGGCACTGCTGTCACTACAAGTGCAGAGCGAGACACTGCTGTCACTACAAGTGCAGAGCGAGACACTGCTGTCACTACAAGGGCAGAGAGACACTGCTGTCACTACAAGTGCAGAGAGAGACACTGCTGTGACTACAAGTGCAGAGCGAGACACTGCTGTCACTACAAGGGCAGAGAGACACTGCTGTCACTACAAGTGCAGAGAGAGACACTGCTGTGACTACAAGTGCAGAGAGAGACACTGCTGTCACTACAAGGGCAGGGAGAGGCACTGCTGTCACTACAAGGGCAGGGAGAGGCACTGCTGTCACTACAAGTGCAGGGAGAGACTGCTGTCACTACAAGTGCAGAGCGAGACACTGCTGTCACTACAAGTGCAGGGAGAGACACTGCTGTCACTACAAGTGCAGGGAGAGACACTGCTGTCACTACAAGTGCAGGGAGAGACAATGCTGTCACTACAAGGGCAGGGAGAGGCACTGCTGTCACTACAAGTGCAGAGAGAGAAACTGCTGTCACTACAAGTGCATAAAGAGGCACTGCTGTCACTACAAGTGCAGGGAGAGACACTGCTGTCACGACAAGTGCAAGGAGAGGCACTGCTGTCACTACAAGTGCAGAGAGAGACAATGCTATCACTACAAGTGCAGGGAGAGGCACTGCTGTCACTACAAGTTCAGAGAGAGACACTGCTGTCACTACAAGTGCATAAAGTGGCACTGCTGTCACTGCAAGTGCTGGGACAGACACTGCTGTCACTACAAGTGCAGAGAGAGACACTGCTGTCACTACAAGTGCATAAAGAGGCACTGCTGTCACTACAAGTGCAGGGAGAGACACTGCTGTCACTACAAGTGCAGAGAGAGACACTGCTGTCACAACAAGTGCAGGGAAAGGCACTGCTGTAACTACAAGTGCAGGGAGAGACAATGCTGTCACTACAAGTGCAGGGAGAGACAATGCTGTCACTACAAGTGCAGGGAGAGACAATGCTGTCACTACAAGTGCAGAGAGAGACAATGCTGTCACTACAAGTGCAGAGACAGACAATGCTGTCACTACAAGGGCAGAGACAGACAATGCTGTCACTACAAGGGCAGAGAGAGACACTGCTGTCACTACAAGGGCAGAGAGAGACACTGCTGTCACTACAAGGGCAGAGAGAGACACTGCTGTCACTACAAGTGCAGGGAGAGGCACTGCTGTCACTACAAGTGCAGGGAGAGACACTGCTGTCACTACAAGTGCAGGGAGAGACACTGCTGTCACTACAAGTGCAGGGAGAGACACTGCTGTCACTACAGGTGCAGAGAGAGACACTGCTGTCAGTACAAGTGCATAAAGAGGCACTGCTGTCACTACAAGTGCAGGGAGAGACACTGCTGTCACTACAAGTGCATAAAGAGGCACTGCTGTCACTACAAGTGCAGGGAGAGACACTGCTGTCACTACAAGTGCAGAGAGAGACACTGCTGTCACTACAAGTGCAGAGAGAGACACTGCTGTCACTACAAGTGCAGAGAGAGACACTGCTGTCACTACAAGTGCAGAGAGAGACACTGCTGTCACTACAAGTGCAGAGAGAGACACTGCTGTCACTACAAGTGCAGAGAGAGACACTGCTGTCACTACAAGTGCAGAGAGAGACACTGCTGTCACTACAAGGGCAGAGAGAGACACTGCTGTCACTACAAGGGCAGAGAGAGACACTGCTGTCACTACAAGTGCAGAGAGAGGCACTGCTGTCACTACAAGTGCAGAGAGAGACACTGCTGTCACTAAAAGTGCAGAGAGAGACACTGCTTTCACTACAAGTGCAGAGAGAGACACTGCTTTCACTACAAGTGCAGAGAGAGACACTGCTGTCACTACAAGTGCAGAGAGAGACACTGCTGTCACTACAAGTGCAGGGAGAGGCACTGCTGTCACTACAAGTGCAGGGAGAGACACTGCTGTCACTACAAGTGCAGGGAGAGACACTGCTGTCACTACAGGTGCAGAGAGAGACACTGCTGTCAGTACAAGTGCATAAAGAGGCACTGCTGTCACTACAAGTGCAGGGAGAGACACTGCTGTCACTACAAGTGCATAAAGAGGCACTGCTGTCACTACAAGTGCAGGGAGAGACACTGCTGTCACTACAAGTGCAGAGAGAGACACTGCTGTCACTACAAGTGCAGGGAGAGGCACTGCTGTCACTACAAGTGCAGAGACAGACAATGCTGTCACTACAAGGGCAGAGAGAGACACTGCTGTCACTACAAGTGCAGAGAGAGACACTGCTGTCACTATAAGGGCAGAGAGAGACACTGCTGTCACTACAAGGGCAGAGAGAGACACTGCTGTCACTACAAGTGCAGAGAGAGGCACTGCTGTCACTACAAGTGCAGAGAGAGACACTGCTGTCACTACAAGTGCAGAGAGAGACACTGCTTTCACTACAAGTGCAGAGAGAGACACTGCTTTCACTACAAGTGCAGGGAGAGACACTGCTTTCACTACAAGTGCAGGGAGAGACACTGCTGTCACTACAAGTGCAGGGAGAGACACTGCTGTCACTACAAGTGCAGAAAGAGGCACTGCTGTCACTACAAGTGCAGGGAGAGACACTGCTGTGACTACAAGTGCAGGGAGAGACACTGCTGTGACTACAAGTGCAGGGAGAGACACTGCTGTGACTACAAGTGCAGGGAGAGACACTGCTGTCACTACAAGTGCAGGGAGAGACACTGCTGTCACTACAAGTGCAGGGAGAGGCACTGCTGTCACTACAAGTGCAGGGAGAGGCACTGCTGTCACCACAAGTGCAGGGAGAGGCACTGCTGTCACCACAAGTGCAGGGAGAGGCACTGCTGTCACCACAAGTGCAGAGAGAGACACTGCTGTCACTACAAGTGCAGAGAGAGACACTGCTGTCACTACAAGTGCAGAGAGAGACACTGCTGTCACTACAAGTGCAGAGAGAGACACTGCTGTCACTACAAGTGCAGAGAGAGACACTGCTGTCACTACAAGTGCAGAGAGAGACACTGCTGTCACTACAAGTGCAGAGAGAGACACTGCTGTCACTACAAGTGCAGAGAGAGACACTGCTGTCACTACAAGTGCAGAGAGAGACACTGCTGTCACTACAAGTGCAGAGAGAGACACTGCTGTCACTACAAGTGCAGAGAGAGACACTGCTGTCACTACAAGTGCAGAGAGAGACACTGCTGTCACTACAAGTGCAGAGAGAGACACTGCTGTCACTACAAGTGCAGAGAGAGACACTGCTGTCACTACAAGTGCAGAGAGAGACACTGCTGTCACTACAAGTGCAGAGAGAGACACTGCTGTCACTACAAGTGCAGAGAGAGACACTGCTGTCACTACAAGTGCAGAGAGAGACACTGCTGTCACTACAAGTGCAGAGAGAGACACTGCTGTCACTACAAGTGCAGAGAGAGACACTGCTGTCACTACAAGTGCAGAGAGAGACACTGCTGTCACTACAAGTGCAGAGAGAGACACTGCTGTCACTACAAGTGCAGAGAGAGACACTGCTGTCACTACAAGTGCAGAGAGAGACACTGCTGTCACTACAAGTGCAGAGAGAGACACTGCTGTCACTACAAGTGCAGAGAGAGACACTGCTGTCACTACAAGTGCAGAGAGAGACACTGCTGTCACTACAAGTGCAGAGAGAGACACTGCTGTCACTACAAGTGCAGGGAGAGACACTGCTGTCACTACAAGTGCAGGGAGAGACACTGCTGTGACTATAAGTGCAGAGAGAGACACTGCTGTCACTACAAGTGCAGAAAGAGGCACTGCTGTGACTACAAGTGCAGGGAGAGACAATGCTGTCAATACAAGTACAGAGAGAGACAATGCTGTCAATACAAGTACAGAGAGAGACAATGCTGTCAATACAAGTGCAGGGAGAGACACTGCTGTCACTACAAGTGCAGAAAGAGACACTGCTGTGACTATAAGTGCAGAGAGAGACACTGCTGTGACTATAAGTGCAGAGAGAGACACTGCTGTCACTACAAGTGCAGAGAGAGACACTGCTGTCACTACAAGTGCAGAAAGAGGCACTGCTGTGACTACAAGTGCAGGGAGAGGCACTGCTGTCACTACAAGTACAGAGAGAGACAATGCTGTCACTACAAGTGCAGGGAGAGGCACTGCTGTCACCACAAGTGCAGAGAGAGACACGGCTGTCACCACAAGTGCAGAGAGAGACACGGCTGTCACTACAAGTGCAGGAAGAGGCACTGCTTTCACTACAAGTGCAGGGAGAGGCACTGCTGTCACTACAAGTGCATGGAGAGGCACTGCTGTCACTACAAGTGCAGAGAGAGACAATGCTGTCACTACAAGTGCAGGGAGAGACACTGCTGTCACCACAAGTGCAGAGAGAGACAATGCTGTCACTACAAGTGCAGGAAGAGGCACTGCTGTCACTACAAGTGCAGGGAGAGACACTGCTGTCACTACAAGTGCAGGGAGAGACACTGCTGTCACTACAAGTGCAGGGAGAGACAATGCTGTCACTACAAGTGCAGGGAGAGACAATGCTGTCACTACAAGTGCAGGGAGAGGCACTGCTGTCACTACAAGTGCAGGGAGAGGCACTGCTGTCACTACAAGTGCAGGGAGAGGCACTGCTGTCACTACAAGTGCAGGGAGAGACACTGCTGTCACTACAAGTGCAGGGAGAGACACTGCTGTCACTACAAGTGCAGGGAGAGACACTGCTGTCACTACAAGTGCAGGGAGAGACACTGCTGTCACTACAAGTGCAGGGAGAGACACTGCTGTCACTACAAGTGCAGGGAGAGACACTGCTGTCACTACGAGTGCAGAGAGAGACACTGCTGTCACTACGAGTGCAGAGAGAGACACTGCTGTCACTACAAGTGCAGAGAGAGACACTGCTGTCACTACAAGTGCAGAGAGAGACACTGCTGTCACTACAAGTGCAGGGAGAGACACTGCTGTCACTACAAGTGCAGGGAGAGACACTGCTGTCACTACAAGTGCAGGGAGAGACACTGCTGTCACTACAAGTGCAGGGAGAGACACTGCTGTCACTACAAGTGCAGGGAGAGACACTGCTGTCACTACAAGTGCAGGGAGAGACACTGCTGTCACTACAAGTGCAGGGAGAGACACTGCTGTCACTACAAGTGCAGGGAGAGGCACTGCTGTCACTACAAGTGCAGGGAGAGGCACTGCTGTCACTACAAGTGCAGGGAGAGGCACTGCTGTCACTACAAGTGCAGGGAGAGGCACTGCTGTCACTACAAGTGCAGGGAGAGACAATGCTGTCACTACAAGTGCAGAGAGAGACAATGCTGTCACTACAAGTGCAGAGAGAGACAATGCTGTCACTACAAGGGCAGGGAGAGACACTGCTGTCACTACAAGTGCAGGGAGAGACACTGCTGTCACGACAAGTGCAGGGAGAGACACTGCTGTCACGACAAGTGCAGGGAGAGACACTGCTGTCACGACAAGTGCAGGGAGAGACACTGCTGTCACGACAAGTGCAGGGAGAGACACTGCTGTCACGACAAGTGCAGGGAGAGACACTGCTGTCACGACAAGTGCAGGGAGAGACACTGCTGTCACGACAAGTGCAGGGAGAGACACTGCTGTCACGACAAGTGCAGGGAGAGACACTGCTGTCACGACAAGTGCAGGGAGAGACACTGCTGTCACTACAAGTGCAAAAAGTGGCACTGCTGTCACTGCAAGTGCAGGGAGAGACACTGCTGTCACTACAAGTGCAGAGAGAGACACTGCTGTCACTACAAGTGCATAAAGAGGCACTGCTGTCACTACAAGTGCAGGGAGAGACACTGCTGTCACTACAAGTGCAGAGAGAGACACTGCTGTCACTACAAGTGCAGAGACAGGCAATGCTGTCACTACAAGTGCAGAGAGAGACAATCCAGTCACTACAAGTGCAGGGAGAGACACTGCTGTCACTACAAGTGCAGGGAGAGGCACTGCTGTCACTACAAGTGCAGGGAGAGACAATGCTGTCACTACAAGTGCAGGGAGAGACAATGCTGTCACTACAAGTGCAGAGACAGGCAATGCTGTCACTACAAGTGCAGAGAGAGACACTGCTGTCACTACAAGTGCAGAGAGAGACACTGCTGTCACTACAAGTGCAGAGAGAGACACTGCTGTCACTACAAGTGCAGAGAGAGAAACTGCTGTCACTACAAGTGCAGAGAGAGAAACTGCTGTCACTACAAGTGCATAAAGAGGCACTGCTGTCACTACAAGTGCATAAAGAGGCACTGCTGTCACTACAAGTGCAGGGAGAGACACTGCTGTCACTACAAGTGCAGGGAAAGGCACTGCTGTCACTACAAGTGCAGGGAAAGGCACTGCTGTCACTACAAGTGCAGGGAAAGGCACTGCTGTCACTACAAGTGCAGGGAAAGGCACTGCTGTCACTACAAGTGCAGGGAAAGGCACTGCTGTCACTACAAGTGCAGGGAAAGGCACTGCTGTCACTACAAGTGCAGGGAAAGACACTGCTGTCACTACAAGTGCAGGGAGAGACAATGCTGTCACTACAAGTGCAGAGAGAGACAATGCTGTCACTACAAGTGCAGGGAGAGACACTGCTGTCACTACAAGTGCAGGGAGAGACACTGCTGTCACTACAAGTGCATAAAGAGGCACTGCTGTCACTACAAGTGCATAAAGAGGCACTGCTGTCACTACAAGTGCAGAGAGAGACACTGCTGTCACTACAAGTGCAGAGAGAGACACTGCTGTCACTACAAGTGCAGAGAGAGACACTGCTGTCACTACAAGTGCAGAGAGAGACAATGCTGTCACTACAAGTGCAGAGAGAGACACTGCTGTGACTACAAGTGCAGAGAGAGACACTGCTGTGACTACAAGTGCAGAGAGAGACACTGCTGTCACTACAAGTGCAGAGAGAGACAATGCTGTCACTACAAGTGCAGAGAGAGACACTGCTGTCACTACAAGTGCAGAGAGAGACACTGCTGTCACTACAAGGGCAGAGAGAGACAATGCTGTCACTACAAGGGCAGGGAGAGGCACTGCTGTCACTACAAGTGCAGAGACAGACAATGCTGTCACTACAAGGGCAGGGAGAGACACTGCTGTCACTACAAGGGCAGGGAGAGACACTGCTGTCACTACAAGTGCAGGGAGAGACACTGCTGTCACTACAAGTGCAGGGAGAGACACTGCTGTCACTACAAGTGCAGGGAGAGACACTGCTGTCACTACAAGTGCAGGGAGAGACACTGCTGTCACTACAAGTGCAGGGAGAGACACTGCTGTCACTACAAGTGCAGGGAGAGACACTGCTGTCACTACAAGTGCAGGGAGAGACACTGCTGTCACTACAAGTGCAGGGAGAGACACTGCTGTCACTACAAGTGCAGGGAGAGACACTGCTGTCACTACAAGTGCAGGGAGAGACACTGCTGTCACTACAAGTGCAGGGAGAGACACTGCTGTCTGTTATGCACACGCCCGGGCTAAGCGGCGTGTGCGTGTGATTGGTAGTGATTCCACTGGACCGTGCCGGAGAGTGAATGCCTGGAGGGGCGTGACTAAGTATTCACCCGATCCGACCAGGGTCGCACGACGGCATACGACGCCAGTGCACCAAGGAGGAACCGAGCAGAGGGACCAGGTGCTACTCCAGGACAGACCCCGGACACGGCTGTTGACCCACACAGGGAAATACAGGAACAGGCTGGTAGGCTGGCACACAGACTGGAGGGTATAGGCAGGCACGACTGGTATGCAGGCAGGCGGGTATGCAGGCAGGGGGGTACAGGCAAGCACAGCTAGAGTGCAGACAAGGCTGAGCAGGGAGGACAGGGCTCTGTTCACACGGAACAGACAGGAAGGGAAAGACAGAGCCAGATACTCACACAGTACTTGCAGAAGCAACAAGCAGGAGTTAGGTACGAGTTCAGACTCTGCAGAAAAAGGAAGGGAACGGACATAGAGGCAAAACAGGTAAAGGACAGGAGAGAGTTCAGACTGGAACTGAGTGTACGGAGGAGACCGACACTGCAGAGGGATACAGGAGCGGGTCTGGGAATACGGCCCCCAGAGAGGCGGAACGAACAGGCAAGGAGCGTGTTCAGACAGGACAGACCAGAAACAGGAGCGGGTCTAGGAAATCGGCCACTAGAAGGCGGAACGAACAGGCAAGGAGCGTGTTCAGACAGGACAGACAAGAGAACACAGAAAGGACTCAGTTCAGACACGGGAACTAATACCGCAAAGCAGGAAACATACAGGACTTAGTTCAGACACGGGAACTAATACCGCAAAGCAGGAGACATACAGGACACAGTTCAGACACGGGAGCTGATACCGCAAAGCAGGAGACATACAGGACTCAGTTCAGACACGGGAACTGATACAAAAAGCAGGAGACATACAGGACTCAGTTCAGACACGGGAACTGATACAAAAAGCAGGAGACATACAGGACTTAGTTCAGACACGGGAACTAATACCGCAAAGCAGGAGAAATACAGGACTAAGTTCAGACAGGCCTGGAAATACAGCCTCCAGGAAAGGCAGACAAGGAAACAAAGACGGGACCTGGCACCTTCAGAGTGCAAGCACACACTGAAGGAAAACACTATGCTCAGGCAGGGATAGAAGGGAGCTGCTGAGCTATATACCAAGTGTCAGACAGCAATAGGCTGAGGACGCACAAGGGGTGTGACCCACAGCAGGTACAAAAAGCAGGAAGTGATCGGGCGCCGCCCTTAAGCAGCAGAGACAGACACAAACAGACAGCATGGAGGGAAGCCAGAGAGACATTCCGGACAGGAGATCAAGTGCGCGCTCCTGCACAGTGGGAAATGGACCACTATGCAAGGACGCCGCCAGGTATGTTACAGTACCTCCCCCCTTACGCCCCCTCTTCTTCAGACCTGCCAGAATCTTCCGCAGGGAATTCGAGGACCAGTCGTTCACTGGGTTGGAGGGGGACAGAGACTTGAGGGTAATCTCTGCTTCGAGGTACATCTTGTCAAGCTCACAGGAAAAAATAGACGGGTTATCAGGTACATAATGAGGAAAAGTCACTGTCTCTTTGTTATCTGGTGGTACCCCGGAGGATTCAGGAAACAACTGGAGGTCCTCCGCCGGGTCAGAAGAGTGCAGAGGCTCAGAGAAAACAACTGCTTCAGAGTACACTAGGTCGGACTCACTGGAGGAAGCAGGCGAGGTATCGGGTACCGAGTATAGGAAAGTCTCTGTCCATTCACCACCAGGTGGCACCCCGAAGGGTTCTGAACACAACTGGAGGTCCTCCGCCTGGTCGGAGGGGTGTAGAGACTCGGGAGTAACCTCTGCTTCGGAGTACACTAGGTTGGACTCACTGGAGGAAGCAGGCGAGGTATCGGGTACCGAGTATAGGAAAGTCTCTGTCCATTCACCACCAGGTGGCACCCTGAAGGGTTCTGAACACAACTGGAGGTCCTCCGCCTGGTCGGAGGGGTGTAGAGACTCGGGAGTAACTTCTGCTTCGGAGTACACTAGGTTGGACTCACTGGACGAAGCGAGCGAGGTATCAGGTACAGAGTATAGGAGAGTCTCTGTCCTTTCGCTACCAGGTAGCACCCCGAAGGGTTCAGGAGACAACTGGAGATCCTCCGCCTGGTCGGAGGGGTGTAGAGACTCGGAGGTAACTACCACTTTGGGGTACCCATTGTCAGGCTCACAGGACGAAGCGGACAAAGTATTGAGTACCGGGTGTAGAGAAGTCTCTCTCCATTTGTCATCGAGTGGTATCCCGGAGGATTCAGGAGGCAACAGGGGATCCTCCGCCAGGTAGTAGAGGTGCACAGACTCAGAGGAAACCACAGCTTTGGAGCATCCTTGGACATGCACACCGGTTAAAGAGAGAGAAGCATCTGATGCCGGGTGCAGGAAGTTCTCCTGTGTGAAGTCTGGATGGGCAGAAGTCTCTTCGGGCAGGAGAACTGGTGCACTACCCACGCACATTACCCATTGGGGTTTCTCCGGGATACAGGGAGATGAAGCTTCAGTAGGGACTTCAAGGTTGGGGTCAGGAGGTCTCAGGGAGGACAGACCCTGGCGTGACGGCTTGCCTCTACGTCTAGCACGTCTGGACTGCCTCTTGAGGTTGAGAGAAGTATTCCGGAAAGCGTAGTCACCCTGTGAGGATTCTGGGTGGGCAGTAGTCTCATTGGGCTGGAGGACTATTGCGCTACCCACACACATTACCCATCGGGGCTGCTCCGGGATATTGGGAGGTGAAGCTTCAGCAGGAGCCTCCGGGTTAGGATCATCGAAGACCATTAGAAAGGCCACCAGGAAGGCCATTAGGTCCCGGAGGATCGGATCCTGTGTTTCATATAGGGGGTTGATCCATTCCAAGGCATCACCCGCCAGGTAAGACATCATAAAGGCCACTTTAGCCCAATCGGAAGGAAAGTAGAGAGGGTAGGCCTTAAAGTGTAGCATGCATTGCTCCACAAATGCACGACACTGTCTTGGATCCCCATAGTAACGTGGCGGATCCGCAGGAACGAGAGCTGATAGATCCATCTGGACGGTGCGTAATTTCGCCTGGAACTCAGCTAAGAGAAAAAAAAATTTATTTATTTATTTTAATGCATATATTCGCTGGAAAACTTCTCAGAGGGCGAAGGCCGTGGGGCTCAACGGGAACCATGGCCTGAGCATGCTGTTATGCACACGCCCGGGCTAAGCGGCGTGTGCGTGTGATTGGTAGTGATTCCACTGGACCGTGCCGGAGAGTGAATGCCTGGAGGGGCGTGACTAAGTATTCACCCGATCCGACCAGGGTCGCACGACGGCATACGACGCCAGTGCACCAAGGAGGAACCGAGCAGAGGGACCAGGTGCTACTCCAGGACAGACCCCGGACACGGCTGTTGACCCACACAGGGAAATACAGGAACAGGCTGGTAGGCTGGCACACAGACTGGAGGGTATAGGCAGGCACAACTGGTATGCAGGCAGGCGGGTATGCAGGCAGGGGGGTACAGGCAAGCACAGCTAGAGTGCAGAGAAGGCTGAGCAGGGAGGACAGGGCTCTGTTCACACGGAACAGACAGGAAGGGAAAGACAGAGCCAGATACTCACACAGTACTTGCAGAAGCAACAAGCAGGAGTTAGGTACGAGTTCAGACTCTGCAGAAAAAGGAAGGGAACGGACATAGAGGCAAAACAGGTAAAGGACAGGAGAGAGTTCAGACTGGAACTGAGTGTACGGAGGAGACCGACACTGCAGAGGGATACAGGAGCGGGTCTGGGAATACGGCCCCCAGAGAGGCGGAACGAACAGGCAAGGAGCGTGTTCAGACAGGACAGACCAGAAACAGGAGCGGGTCTAGGAAATCGGCCACTAGAAGGCGGAACGAACAGGCAAGGAGCGTGTTCAGACAGGACAGACAAGAGAACACAGAAAGGACTCAGTTCAGACACGGGAACTAATACCGCAAAGCAGGAGACATACAGGACTTAGTTCAGACACGGGAACTAATACCGCAAAGCAGGAGACATACAGGACACAGTTCAGACACGGGAGCTGATACCGCAAAGCAGGAGACATACAGGACTCAGTTCAGACACGGGAACTGATACAAAAAGCAGGAGACATACAGGACTCAGTTCAGACACAGGAACTGATACAAAAAGCAGGAGACATACAGGACTTAGTTCAGACACGGGAACTAATACCGCAAAGCAGGAGAAATACAGGACTAAGTTCAGACAGGCCTGGAAATACAGCCTCCAGGAAAGGCAGACAAGGAAACAAAGACGGGACCTGGCACCTTCAGAGTGCAAGCACACACTGAAGGAAAACAATATGCTCAGGCAGGGATAGAAGGGAGCTGCTGAGCTATATACCAAGTGTCAGACAGCAATAGGCTGAGGACGCACAAGGGGTGTGACCCACAGCAGGTACAAAAAGCAGGAAGTGATCGGGCGCCGCCCTTAAGCAGCAGAGACAGACACAAACAGACAGCATGGAGGGAAGCCAGAGAGACATTCCGGACAGGAGATCAAGTGCGCGCTCCTGCACAGTGGGAAATGGACCACTATGCAAGGACGCCGCCAGGTATGTTACACTGTCACTACAAGTGCAGGGAGAGGCACTGCTGTCACTACAAGGGCAGGGAGAGGCACTGCTGTCACTACAAGTGCAGAGAGAGAAACTGCTGTCACTACAAGTGCATAAAGAGGCACTGCTGTCACTACAAGTGCAGGGAGAGACACTACTGTCACGACAAGTGCAAGGAGAGACACTGCTGTCACTACAAGTGCAGAGAGAGACAATGCTATCACTACAAGTGCAGGCAGAGGCACTGCTGTCACTACAAGTTCAGAGAGAGACACTGCTGTCACTACAAGTGCATAAAGTGGCACTGCTGTCACTGCAAGTGCTGGGACAGACACTGCTGTCACTACAAGTGCAGAGAGAGACACTGCTGTCACTACAAGTGCATAAAGAGGCACTGCTGTCACTACAAGTGCAGGGAGAGACACTGCTGTCACTACAAGTGCAGAGAGAGACACTGCTGTCACAACAAGTGCAGGGAAAGGCACTGCTGTAACTACAAGTGCAGGGAGAGACACTGCTGTCACTACAAGTGCAGAGAGAGACAATGCTGTCACTACAAGTGCAGGGAGAGACACTGCTGTCACTACAAGTGCAGGGAGAGGCACTGCTGTAACTACAAGTGCAGGGAGAGACACTGCTGTCACTACAAGTGCATAAAGAGGCACTGCTGTCACTACAAGTGCAGAGAGAGACACTGCTGTCACAACAAGTGCAGAGAGAGACAATGCTGTCACTACAAGTGCAGGGAGAGACACTGCTGTCACTACAAGTGCAGGGAGAGGCACTGCTGTAACTACAAGTGCAGGGAGAGACACTGCTGTCACTACAAGTGCATAAAGAGGCACTGCTGTCACTACAAGTGCAGAGAGAGACAATGCTGTCACTACAAGTGCAGAGAGAGACAATGCTGTCACTACAAGTGCAGAGACAGACAATGCTGTCACTACAAGTGCAGAGAGAGACACTGCTGTGACTACAGGTGCAGATCGAGACACTGCTGTCACTACAAGTGCAGAGAGAGACACTGCTGTCACTACAAGTGCAGAGAGAGACACTGCTGTCACTACAAGTGCAGGGAGAGGCACTGCTGTCACTACAAGTGCAGGGAGAGTCACTGCTGTCACTACAAGTGCAGGGAGAGACACTGCTGTCACTACAAGTGCAGGGAGAGACACTGCTGTCACTACAAGTGCGTAAAGAGGCACTGCTGTCACTACAAGTGCAGGGAGAGACACTGCTGTCACTACAAGTGCAGAGAGAGACACTGCTGTCACTACAAGTGCAGGGAAAGGCAATGCTGTCACTACAAGTGCAGGGAGAGACACTGCTGTCACTACAAGTGCAGAGAGAGACAATGCTGTCACAACAAGTGCAGGGAGAGACACTGCTGTCACTACAAGTGCAGGGAGAGACACTGCTGTCACTATAAGTGCAGGGAGAGGCACTGCTGTAACTACAAGTGCAGGGAGAGACACTGCTGTCACTACAAGTGCATAAAGAGGCACTGCTGTCACTACAAGTGCAGAGAGAGACAATGCTGTCACTACAAGTGCAGGGAGAGGCACTGCTGTCACTACAAGTGCAGAGACAGACAATGCTTTCACTAAAAGGGCAGAGAGAGACACTGCTGTCACTACAAGTGCAGAGAGAGACACTGCTGTCACTACAAGGGCAGAGAGAGACACTGCTGTCACTACAAGTGCAGGGAGAGGCACTGCTGTCACTACAAGTGCAGGGAGAGGCACTGCTGTCACTACAAGTGCAGGGAGAGACACTGCTGTCACTACAAGTGCAGGGAGAGACACTGCTGTCACTACAAGTGCAGGGAGAGACACTGCTGTCACTACAAGTGCAGGGAGAGACACTGCTGTCACTAAAAGTGCAGAGAGAGACACTGCTGTCACTACAAGTACAGGGAGAGGCACTGCTGTCACTATAAGTGCAGGGAGAGGCACTGCTGTAACTACAAGTGCAGGGAGAGACACTGCTGTCACTACAAGTGCATAAAGAGGCACTGCTGTCACTACAAGTGCAGAGAGAGACAATGCTGTCACTACAAGTGCAGGGAGAGGCACTGCTGTCACTACAAGTGCAGAGACAGACAATGCTTTCACTAAAAGGGCAGAGAGAGACACTGCTGTCACTACAAGTGCAGAGAGAGACACTGCTGTCACTACAAGGGCAGAGAGAGACACTGCTGTCACTACAAGTGCAGGGAGAGGCACTGCTGTCACTACAAGTGCAGGGAGAGGCACTGCTGTCACTACAAGTGCAGGGAGAGACACTGCTGTCACTACAAGTGCAGGGAGAGACACTGCTGTCACTACAAGTGCAGGGAGAGACACTGCTGTCACTACAAGTGCAGGGAGAGACACTGCTGTCACTAAAAGTGCAGAGAGAGACACTGCTGTCACTACAAGTACAGGGAGAGGCACTGCTGTCACTACAAGTGCAGGGAGAGGCACTGCTGTCACTACAAGTGCGGAGAGAGACAATGCTGTCACTACAAGTGCAGGGAGAGGCACTGCTGTCACTACAAGTGCAGAGAGAGACACTGCTGTCACTACAAGTGCATAAAGAGGCACTGCTGTCACTACAAGTGCAGGGAGAGACACTGCTGTCACTACAAGTGCATAAAGAGGCACTGCTGTCACTACAAGTGCAGGGAGAGACACTGCTGTCACTACAAGTGCAGAGAGAGACACTGCTGTCACAACAAGTGCAGGGAGAGGCACTGCTGTCACTACAAGTGCAGAGACAGACAATGCTGTCACTACAAGGGCAGAGAGAGACACTGCTGTCACTACAAGTGCAGAGAGAGACACTGCTGTGACTACAAGTGCAGAGAGAGACACTGCTGTCACTACAAGGGCAGAGAGAGACACTGCTGTCACTACAAGTGCAGAGAGAGACACTGCTGTCACTACAAGTGCAGGGAGAGGCACTGCTGTCACTACAAGTGCAGGGAGAGACACTGCTGTCACTACAAGTGCAGAGAGAGACACTGCTGTCACTACAAGTGCAGGGAGAGACACTGCTGTCACTAAAAGTGCAGAGAGAGACACTGCTGTCACTACAAGTACAGGGAGAGGCACTGCTGTCACTACAAGTGCAGGGAGAGGCACTGCTGTCACTACAAGTGCGGAGAGAGACAACGCTGTCACTACAAGTGCAGGGAGAGGCACTGCTGTCACTACAAGTGCAGAGAGAGACACTGCTGTCACTACAAGTGCATAAAGAGGCACTGCTGTCACTACAAGTGCAGGGAGAGACACTGCTGTCACTACAAGTGCATAAAGAGGCACTGCTGTCACTACAAGTGCAGGGAGAGACACTGCTGTCACTACAAGTGCAGAGAGAGACACTGCTGTCACAACAAGTGCAGGGAAAGGCACTGCTGTCACTACAAATGCAGGGAGAGACACTGCTGTCACTACAAGGGCAGGGAGAGACACTGCTGTCACTACAAGTGCAGAGAGAGACACTGCTGTCACTACAAGTGCAGGGAGAGACACTGCTGTCACTACAAGTGCAGAGAGAGACAATGCTGTCACTACAAGTGCAGGGAGAGGCACTGCTGTAACTACAAGTGCAGAGAGAGACACTGCGGTCACTACAAGTGCAGAAAGAGACACTGCTGTCACTACAAGTGCAGGGAGAGACACTGCTGTCACTACAAGTGCAGAGAGAGACACTGCTTTCACTACTAGTGCAGAAAGAGGCACTGCTGTCACTACAAGTGCAGGGAGAGACACTGCTGTGACTACAGGTGCAGAGAGAGACACTTCTGTCACTACAAGTGCAGAAAGAGGCACTGCTGTGACTACAAGTGCAAGGAGAGACACTGCTGTCACTACAAGTGCAGAAAGAGGCACTGCTGTCACTACAAGTGCAGGGAGAGGCACTGCTGTCACTACAAGTGCAGAGAGAGACACTGCTGTCACTACAAGTGCAGAAAGAGGCACTGCTGTCACTACAAGTGCAGGGAGAGACACTGCTGTCACCACAAGTGCAGAGAGAGACACTACTGTCACTACAAGTGCAGGGAGAGGCACTGCTGTCACTACAAGTGCAGAGAGAGACACTGCTGTCACTACAAGTGCAGAGAGAGACACTGCTGTCACTACAAGTGCAGAGAGAGACACTGCTGTCACTACAAGTGCAGAGAGAAACAATGCTGTCACTACAAGTGCAGAGAGAGACAATGCTGTCACTACAAGTGCAGGGAGAGGCACTGCTGTAACTACAAGTGCAGAGAGAGACACTGCTGTTACTACAAGTGCAGAAAGAGGCACTGCTGTCACTACAAGTGCAGGGAGAGACACTGCTGTCACTACAAGTGCAGAGAGAGACACTGCTGTCACTACAAGTGCAGAAAGAGGCACTGCTGTCACTACAAGTGCAGGGAGAGAAACTGCTGTCACTACAAGTGCAGAGAGAGACACTACTGTCACTACAAGTGCAGAAAGAGGCACTGCTGTGACTACAAGTGCAGGGAGAGACACTGCTGTCACTACAAGTGCAGAAAGAGGCACTGCTGTCACTACAAGTGCAGGGAGAGGCACTGCTGTCACTACAAGTGCAGAGAGAGAGACACTGCTGTCACTACAAGTGCAGAAAGAGGCACTGCTGTCACTACAAGTGCAGGGAGAGACACTGCTGTCACTACAAGTGCAGAGAGAGACACTGCTGTCACTACAAGTGCAGGGAGAGACACTGCTGTCACTACCAGTTCAGGGAGAGACACTGCTGTCACTACAAGTGCAGGGAGAGGCACTGCTGTCACTACAAGTGCAGAGAGAGACAATGCTGTCACTACTAGTGCAGGGAGAGGCACTCCTGTCACTACAAGTGCAGAGAGAGACACTGCTGTCACTACAAGTGCAGAAAGAGGCACTGCTGTCACTACAAGTGCAGGGAGAGACACTGCTGTCACTACAAGTACAGAGAGAGACACTGCTGTCACTACAAGTGCAGGGAGAGACACTGCTGTCACTACAAGTGCAGAGAGAGACACTGCTGTCACTACAAGTGCAGGGAGAGACACTGCTGTCACTACAAGTGCAGGGAGAGACACTGCTGTTAATACAAGTGCAGAGAGAGACACTGCTGTCACTACAAGTGCAGAGAGAGACACTGCTGTCACTCCAAGGGCAGGGAAAAGCACTGCTGTCACTACAAGTGCAGGGAGAGACACTGCTGTCACTACAAGTGCAGGGAGAGGCACTGCTGTCACTACAAGTGCAGGGAGAGGCACTGCTGTCACTACAAGTGCAGGGAGAGACACTGCTGTCACTACAAGTGCAGAGAGAGACACTGCTGTCACTACAAGTGCAGGGAGAGACACTGCTGTCACTACAAGTGCAGGGAGAGACACTGCTGTCACTACAAGTGCAGAGAGAGACACTGCTGTCACTACAAGTGCAGGGAGAGACACTGCTGTCACTACAAGTGCAGAGAGAGGCACTGCTGTCACTACAAGTGCAGAGAGAGACACTGCTGTCACTACAAGTGCAGAAATAGGCACTGCTGTCACTACAAGTGCAGGGAGAGACACTGCTGTCACTACAAGTACAGAGAGAGACACTGCTGTCACTACAAGTGCAGGGAGAGACACTGCTGTCACTACAAGTGCAGAGAGAGACACTGCTGTCACTACAAGTGCAGAGAGAGACACTGCTGTCACTACAAGTGCAGGGAGAGACACTGCTGTTACTACAAGTGCAGAGAGAGACACTGCTGTCACTACAAGTGCAGAGAGAGACACTGCTGTCACTCCAAGAGCAGGGAAAGGCACTGCTGTCACTCCAAGGGCAGGGAGAGACACTGCTGTCACTACAAGTGCAGGGAGAGACACTGCTGTCACTACAAGTGCAGGGAGAGACACTGCTGTCACTACAAGTGCAGAGAGACACAATGCTGTCACTACAAGTGCAGGGAGAGGCACTGCTGTAACTACAAGTGCAGGGAGAGACACTGCGGTCACTACAAGTGCAGAAAGAGGCACTGCTGTCACTACAAGTGCAGGGAGAGACACTGCTGTCACTACAAGTGCAGAGAGAGACACTGCTGTCACTACAAGTGCAGAAAGAGGCACTGCTGTCACTACAAGTGCAGGGAGAGACACTGCTGTCACTACAAGTGCAGAGAGAGACACTGCTGTCACTACAAGTGCAGGGAGAGACACTGCTGTGACTACAAGTTCAGGGAGAGACACTGCTGTCACTACAAGTGCAGAGAGAGACACTGCTGTCACTATAAGTGGAGGGAGAGGCACTGCTGTCACTACAAGTGCAGAAAGAGGCACTGCTGTCACTACAAGTGCAGGGAGAGACACTGCTGTCACTACAAGTGCAGAAAGAGGCACTGCTGTCACTACAAGTGCAGGGAGAGACACTGCTGTCACTACAAGTGCAGAGAGAGACACTGCTTTCACTACTAGTGCAGAAAGAGGCACTGCTGTCACTACAAGTGCAGGGAGAGACACTGCTGTGACTACAGGTGCAGAGAGAGACACTTCTGTCACTACAAGTGCAGAAAGAGGCACTGCTGTGTCTACAAGTGCAGGGAGAGACACTGCTGTCACTACAAGTGCAGAAAGAGGCACTGCTGTCACTACAAGTGCAGGGAGAGGCACTGCTGTCACTACAAGTGCAGAGAGAGACACTGCTGTCACTACAAGTGCAGAAAGAGGCACTGCTGTCACTACAAGTGCAGGGAGAGACACTGCTGTCACTACAAGTGCAGAGAGAGACACTGCTGTCACTACAAGTGCAGGGAGAGACAATGCTGTCACCACAAGTGCAGAGAGAGACACTACTGTCACTACAAGTGCAGGGAGAGGCACTGCTGTCACTACAAGTGCAGAGAGAGACACTGCTGTCACTACAAGTGCAGTGAGAGGCACTGCTGTCACTACAAGTGCAGAGAGAAACAATGCTGTCACTACAAGTGCAGGGAGAGGCACTGCTGTAACTACAAGTGCAGAGAGAGACACTGCGGTCTCTACAAGTGCAGAAAGAGGCACTGCTGTCACTACAAGTGCAGGTAGAGACACTGCTGTCACTACAAGTGCAGAGAGAGACACTGCTGTCACTACAAGTGCAGAAAGAGGCACTGCTGTCACTACAAGTGCACGGAGAGAAACTGCTGTCACTACAAGTGCAGAGAGAGACACTACTGTCACTACAAGTGCAGAAAGAGGCACTGCTGTCACTACAAGTGCAGGGAGAGACACTGCTGTCACTACAAGTACAGAGAGAGACACTGCTGTCAGTACAAGTGCAGGGAGAGACACTGCTGTCACTACAAGTGCAGAGAGAGACACTGCTGTCACTACAAGTGCAGGGAGAGACACTGCTGTCACTACAAGTGCAGGGAGAGACACTGCTGTTAATACAAGTGCAGAGAGAGACACTGCTGTCACTACAAGTGCAGAGAGAGACACTGCTGTCACTCCAAGGGCAGGGAAAAGCACTGCTGTCACTACAAGTGCAGGGAGAGACACTGCTGTCACTACAAGTGCAGGGAGAGACACTGCTGTCACTACAAGTGCAGGGAGAGGCACTGCTGTCACTACAAGTGCAGGGAGAGACACTGCTGTCACTACAAGTGCAGAGAGAGACACTCCTGTCACTACAAGTGCAGAGAGAGACACTGCTGTCACTACAAGTGCAGAGAGAGACACTGCTGTCACTACAAGTGCAGAAATAGGCACTGCTGTCACTACAAGTGCAGGGAGAGACACTGCTGTCACTACAAGTACAGAGAGACACTGCTGTCACTACAAGTGCAGGGAGAGACACTGCTGTCACTACAAGTGCAGAGAGAGACACTGCTGTCACTACAAGTGCAGGGAGAGACACTGCTGTTACTACAAGTGCAGAGAGAGACACTGCTGTCACTACAAGTGCAGAGAGAGACACTGCTGTCACTACAAGTGCAGAGAGAGACACTGCTGTCACTCCAAGTTCAGGGAAAGGCACTGCTGTCACTCCAAGGGCAGGGAGAGACACTGCTGTCACTACAAGTGCAGGGAGAGACACTGCTGTCACTACAAGTGCAGGGAGAGACACTGCTGTCACTACAAGTGCAGAGAGAGACAATGCTGTCACTACAAGTGAAGGGAGAGGCACTGCTGTAACTACAAGTGCAGAGAGAGACACTGCGGTCACTACAAGTGCAGAAAGAGGCACTGCTGTCACTACAAGTGCAGGGAGAGACACTGCTGTCACTACAAGTGCAGAGAGATACACTGCTGTCACTACAAGTGCAGAAAGAGGCACTGCTGTCACTACAAGTGCAGGGAGAGACACTGCTGTCACTACAAGTGCAGAGAGAGACACTGCTGTCACTACAAGTGCAGAAAGAGGCACTGCTGTCACTACAAGTGCAGGGAGAGACACTGCTGTCACTACAAGTGCAGAGAGAGACACTGCTGTCACTACACGTGCAGAAAGAGGCACTGCTGTGATTACAAGTGCAGGGAGAGACACTGCTGTCACTACAAGTGCAGAAAGGCACTGCTGTCACTACAAGTGCAGGGAGAGGCACTGCTGTCACTACAAATGCAGAGAGAGACACTGCTGTCACTACAAGTGCAGAAAGAGGCACTGCTGTCACTACAAGTGCAGGGAGAGACACTGCTGTCACTACAAGTGCAGAGAGAGACACTGCTGTCACTACAAGTGCAGGGAGAGACACTGCTGTCACCACAAGTGCAGAGAGAGACACTGCTGTCACTACAAGTGGAGGGAGAGGCACTGCTGTCACTACAAGTGCAGAAAGAGGCACTGCTGTCACTACAAGTGCAGGGAGAGACACTGCTGTCACTACAAGTGCAGAAAGAGGCACTGCTGTCACTACAAGTGCAGGGAGAGACACTGCTGTCACTACAAGTGCAGAAAGAGGCACTGCTGTCACTACAAGTGCAGGGAGAGACACTGCTGTCACTACAAGTGCAGGGAGAGACACTGCTGTTAATACAAGTGCAGAGAGAGACACTGCTGTCACTACAAGTGCAGAGAGAGACACTGCTGTCACTCCAAGGGCAGGGAAAAGCACTGCTGTCACTACAAGTGCAGGGAGAGACACTGCTGTCACTACAAGTGCAGGGAGAGACACTGCTGTCACTACAAGTGCAGGGAGAGGCACTGCTGTCACTACAAGTGCAGGGAGAGGCACTGCTGTCACTACAAGTGCAGGGAGAGACACTGCTGTCACTACAAGTGCAGAGAGAGACACTGCTGTCACTACAAGTGCAGGGAGAGACACTGCTGTCACTACAAGTGCAGGGAGAGACACTGCTGTCACTACAAGTGCAGAGAGAGACACTGCTGTCACTACAAGTGCAGGGAGAGACACTGCTGTCACTACAAGTGCAGGGAGAGACACTCCTGTCACTACAAGTGCAGAGAGAGACACTGCTGTCACTACAAGTGCAGAGAGAGACACTGCTGTCACTACAAGTGCAGAAATAGGCACTGCTGTCACTACAAGTGCAGGGAGAGACACTGCTGTCACTACAAGTACAGAGAGAGACACTGCTGTCACTACAAGTGCAGGGAGAGACACTGCTGTCACTACAAGTGCAGAGAGAGACACTGCTGTCACTACAAGTGCAGAGAGAGACACTGCTGTCACTACAAGTGCAGAGAGAGACACTGCTGTCACTACAAGTGCAGGGAGAGACACTGCTGTTACTACAAGTGCAGAGAGAGACACTGCTGTCACTACAAGTGCAGAGAGAGACACTGCTGTCACTCCAAGTTCAGGGAAAGGCACTGCTGTCACTCCAAGGGCAGGGAGAGACACTGCTGTCACTACAAGTGCAGGGAGAGACACTGCTGTCACTACAAGTGCAGAGAGAGACACTGCTGTCACTACAAGTGCAGGGAGAGACACTGCTGTCACTACAAGTGCAGGGAGAGACACTCCTGTCACTACAAGTGCAGAGAGAGACACTGCTGTCACTACAAGTGCAGAGAGAGACACTGCTGTCACTACAAGTGCAGAAATAGGCACTGCTGTCACTACAAGTGCAGGGAGAGACACTGCTGTCACTACAAGTACAGAGAGAGACACTGCTGTCACTACAAGTGCAGGGAGAGACACTGCTGTCACTACAAGTGCAGAGAGAGACACTGCTGTCACTACAAGTGCAGAGAGAGACACTGCTGTCACTACAAGTACAGGGAGAGACACTGCTGTCACTACAAGTGCAGGGAGAGACACTGCTGTCACTACAAGTGCAGGGAGAGACACTGCTGTCACTACAAGTGCAGAGAGAGACAATGCTGTCACTACAAGTGCAGGGAGAGGCACTGCTGTAACTACAAGTGCAGAGAGAGACACTGCGGTCACTACAAGTGCAGAAAGAGGCACTGCTGTCACTACAAGTGCAGGGAGAGACACTGCTGTCACTACAAGTGCAGAGAGAGACACTGCTGTCACTACAAGTGCAGAAAGAGGCACTGCTGTCACTACAAGTGCAGGGAGAGACACTGCTGTCACTACAAGTGCAGAGAGAGACACTGCTGTCACTACACGTGCAGAAAGAGGCACTGCTGTGATTACAAGTGCAGGGAGAGACACTGCTGTCACTACAAGTGCAGGGAGAGACACTGCTGTCACTACAAGTGCAGAAAGAGGCACTGCTGTGATTACAAGTGCAGGGAGAGACACTGCTGTCACTACAAGTGCAGGGAGAGACACTGCTGTCACTACAAGTGCAGAAAGAGGCACTGCTGTCACTACAAGTGCAGGGAGAGGCACTGCTGTCACTACAAATGCAGAGAGAGACACTGCTGTCACTACAAGTGCAGAAAGAGGCACTGCTGTCACTACAAGTGCAGGGAGAGACACTGCTGTCACTACAAGTGCAGAGAGAGACACTGCTGTCACTACAAGTGCAGGGAGAGACACTGCTGTGACTACAAGTTCAGGGAGAGACACTGCTGTCACTACAAGTGCAGAGAGAGACACTGCTTTCACTACAAGTGGAGGGAGAGGCACTGCTGTCACTACAAGTGCAGAAAGAGGCACTGCTGTCACTACAAGTGCAGGGAGAGACACTGCTGTCACTACAAGTGCAGAAAGAGGCACTGCTGTCACTACAAGTGCAGAAAGAGGCACTGCTGTCGCTACAAGTGCAGAGAGAGACACTGCTTTCACTACTAGTGCAGAAAGAGGCACTGCTGTCACTACAAGTGCAGGGAGAGACACTGCTGTGACTACAGGTGCAGAGAGAGACACTTCTGTCACTACAAGTGCAGAAAGAGGCACTGCTGTGACTACAAGTGCAGGGAGAGACACTGCTGTCACTACAAGTGCAGAAAGAGGCACTGCTGTCACTACAAGTGCAGGGAGAGGCACTGCTGTCACTACAACTGCAGAGAGAGACACTGCTGTCACTACAAGTGCAGAAAGAGGCACTGCTGTCACTACAAGTGCAGAGAGAGACACTGCTGTCACTACAAGTGCAGTGAGAGGCACTGCTGTCACTACAAGTGCAGAGAGAAACAATGCTGTCACTACAAGTGCAGAGAGAGACAATGCTGTCACTACAAGTGCAGGGAGAGGCACTGCTGTAACTACAAGTGCAGAGAGAGACACTGCGGTCTCTACAAGTGCAGAAAGAGGCACTGCTGTCACTACAAGTGCAGGGAGAGACACTGCTGTCACTACAAGTGCAGAGAGAGACACTGCTGTCACTACAAGTGCAGAAAGAGGCACTGCTGTCACTACAAGTGCAGGGAGAGAAACTGCTGTCACTACAAGTGCAGAGAGAGACACTACTGTCACTACAAGTGCAGAAAGAGGCACTGCTGTCACTACAAGTGCAGGGAGAGACACTGCTGTCACTACAAGTACAGAGAGAGACACTGCTGTCACTACAAGTGCAGGGAGAGACACTGCTGTCACTACAAGTGCAGGGAGAGACACTGCTGTCACTACAAGTGCAGAGAGAGACACTGCTGTCACTACAAGTGCAGGGAGAGACACTGCTGTCACTACAAGTGCAGGGAGAGACACTGCTGTTAATACAAGTGCAGAGAGAGACACTGCTGTCACTACAAGTGCAGAGAGAGACACTGCTGTCACTCCAAGGGCAGGGAAAAGCACTGCTGTCACTACAAGTGCAGGGAGAGACACTGCTGTCACTACAAGTGCAGGGAGAGACACTGCTGTCACTACAAGTGCAGGGAGAGGCACTGCTGTCACTACAAGTGCAGGGAGAGACACTGCTGTCACTACAAGTGCAGGGAGAGACACTGCTGTCACTACAAGTGCAGAGAGAGACACTGCTGTCACTACAAGTGCAGGGAGAGACACTGCTGTCACTACAAGTGCAGAGAGAGACACTGCTGTCACTACAAGTGCAGGGAGAGACACTGCTGTCACTACAAGTGCAGGGAGAGACACTGCTGTCACTACAAGTGCAGGGAGAGACACTGCTGTCACTACAAGTGCAGAGAGAGACACTGCTGTCACTACAAGTGCAGAAATAGGCACTGCTGTCACTACAAGTGCAGGGAGAGACACTGCTGTCACTACAAGTACAGAGAGAGACACTGCTGTCACTACAAGTGCAGGGAGAGACACTGCTGTCACTACAAGTGCAGAGAGAGACACTGCTGTCACTACAAGTGCAGAGAGAGACACTGCTGTCACTACAAGTGCAGGGAGAGACACTGCTGTTACTACAAGTGCAGAGAGAGACACTGCTGTCACTACAAGTGCAGAGAGAGACACTGCTGTCACTCCAAGGGCAGGGAAAGGCACTGCTGTCACTCCAAGGGCAGGGAGAGACACTGCTGTCACTACAAGTGCAGGGAGAGACACTGCTGTCACTACAAGTGCAGGGAGAGACACTGCTGTCACTACAAGTGCAGAGAGAGACAATGCTGTCACTACAAGTGCAGGGAGAGGCACTGCTGTAACTACAAGTGCAGAGAGAGACACTGCGGTCACTACAAGTGCAGAAAGAGGCACTGCTGTCACTACAAGTGCAGGGAGAGACACTGCTGTCACTACAAGTGCAGAGAGAGACACTGCTGTCACTACAAGTGCAGAAAGAGGCACTGCTGTCACTACAAGTGCAGGGAGAGACACTGCTGTCACTACAAGTGCAGAGAGAGACACTGCTGTCACTACACGTGCAGAAAGAGGCACTGCTGTGATTACAAGTGCAGGGAGAGACACTGCTGTCACTACAAGTGCAGAAAGAGGCACTGCTGTCACTACAAGTGCAGGGAGAGGCACTGCTGTCACTACAAATGCAGAGAGAGACACTGCTGTCACTACAAGTGCAGAAAGAGGCACTGCTGTCACTACAAGTGCAGGGAGAGACACTGCTGTCACTACAAGTGCAGAGAGAGACACTGCTGTCACTACAAGTGCAGGGAGAGACACTGCTGTGACTACAAGTTCAGGGAGAGACACTGCTGTCACTACAAGTGCAGAGAGAGACACTGCTGTCACTACAAGTGGAGGGAGAGGCACTGCTGTCACTACAAGTGCAGAAAGAGGCACTGCTGTCACTACAAGTGCAGGGAGAGACACTGCTGTCACTACAAGTGCAGAAAGAGGCACTGCTGTCACTACAAGTGCAGGGAGAGACACTGCTGTCACTACAAGTGCAGAGAGAGACACTGCTTTCACTACTAGTGCAGAAAGAGGCACTGCTGTCACTACAAGTGCAGGGAGAGACACTGCTGTGACTACAGGTGCAGAGAGAGACACTTCTGTCACTACAAGTGCAGAAAGAGGCACTGCTGTAACTACAAGTGCAGGGAGAGACACTGCTGTCACTACAAGTGCAGAAAGAGGCACTGCTGTCACTACAAGTGCAGGGAGAGGCACTGCTGTCACTACAAGTGCAGAGAGAGACACTGCTGTCACTACAAGTGCAGAAAGAGGCACTGCTGTCACTACAAGTGCAGGGAGAGACACTGCTGTCACTACAAGTGCAGAGAGAGACACTGCTGTCACTACAAGTGCAGGGAGAGACACTGCTGTCACCACAAGTGCAGAGAGAGACACTACTGTCACTACAAGTGCAGGGAGAGGCACTGCTGTGACTACAAGTGCAGAGAGAGACACTGCTGTCACTACAAGTGCAGTGAGAGGCACTGCTGTCACTACAAGTGCAGAGAGAAACAATGCTGTCACTACAAGTGCAGAGAGAGACAATGCTGTCACTACAAGTGCAGGGAGAGGCACTGCTGTAACTACAAGTGCAGAGAGAGACACTGCGGTCTCTACAAGTGCAGAAAGAGGCACTGCTGTCACTACAAGTGCAGGGAGAGACACTGCTGTCACTACAAGTGCAGAGAGAGACACTGCTGTCACTACAAGTGCAGAAAGAGGCACTGCTGTCACTACAAGTGCAGGGAGAGAAACTGCTGTCACTACAAGTGCAGAGAGAGACACTACTGTCACTACAAGTGCAGAAAGAGGCACTGCTGTGACTACAAGTGCAGGGAGAGACACTGCTGTCACTACAAGTGCAAAAAGAGGCACTGCTGTCACTACAAGTGCAGGGAGAGGCACTGCTGTCACTACAAGTGCAGGGAGAGACACTGCTGTCACTACAAGTGCAGAAAGAGGCACTGCTGTCACTACAAGTGCAGGGAGAGACACTGCTGTCACTACAAGTGCAGAGAGAGACACTGCTGTCACTACAAGTGCAGGGAGAGACACTGCTGTCACTACCAGTTCAGGGAGAGACACTGCTGTCACTACAAGTGCAGAGAGAGACACTGCTGTCACTACAAGTGCAGGGAGAGGCACTGCTGTCACTACAAGTGCAGAGAGAGACACTGCTGTCACTACAAGTGCAGGGAGAGGCACTGCTGTCACTACAAGTGCAGAGAGAGACAATGCTGTCACTACTAGTGCAGGGAGAGGCACTCCTGTCACTACAAGTGCAGAGAGAGACACTGCTGTCACTACAAGTGCAGAAAGAGGCACTGCTGTCACTACAAGTGCAGGGAGAGACACTGCTGTCACTACAAGTGCAGGGAGAGACACTGCTGTCACTACAAGTGCAGGGAGAGACACTGCTGACACTACAAGTGCAGAGAGAGACACTGCTGTCACTACAAGTGCAGGGAGAGACACTGCTGTCACTACAAGTGCAGGGAGAGACACTGCTGTCACTACAAGTGCAGGGAGAGACACTGCTGTTAATACAAGTGCAGAGAGAGACACTGCTGTCACTACAAGTGCAGAGAGAGACACTGCTGTCACTCCAAGGGCAGGGAAAGGCACTGCTGTCACTACAAGTGCAGGGAGAGACACTGCTGTCACTACAAGTGCAGGGAGAGGCACTGCTGTCACTACAAGTGCAGGGAGAGGCACTGCTGTCACTACAAGTGCAGGGAGAGACACTGCTGTCACTACAAGTGCAGAGAGAGACACTGCTGTCACTACAAGTGCAGGGAGAGACACTGCTGTCACTACAAGTGCAGGGAGAGACACTGCTGTCACTACAAGTGCAGGGAGAGACACTGCTGTCACTACAAGTGCAGGGAGAGACACTGCTATCACTACAAGTGCAGAGAGAGACACTGCTGTCACTACAAGTGCAGAGAGAGACACTGCTGTCACTACAAGTGCAGAGAGAGACACTGCTGTCACTACAAGTGCAGAAATAGGCACTGCTGTCACTACAAGTTCAGAGAGAGACACTGCTGTCACTACAAGTGCAGGGAGAGACACTGCTGTCACTACAAGTGCAGAGAGAGACACTGCTGTCACTACAAGTGCAGGGAGAGACACTGCTGTCACTACAAGTGCAGGGAGAGACACTGCTGTTACTACAAGTGCAGAGAGAGACACTGCTGTCACTACAAGTGCAGAGAGAGACACTGCTGTCACTCCAAGGGCAGGGAAAGGCACTGCTGTCACTCCAAGGGCAGGGAGAGACACTGCTGTCACTACAAGTGCAGGGAGAGACACTGCTGTCACTACAAGTGCAGGGAGAGACACTGCTGTCACTACAAGTGCAGAGAGAGACAATGCTGTCACTACAAGTGCAGGAGAGGCACTGCTGTAACTACAAGTGCAGAGAGAGACACTGCGGTCACTACAAGTGCAGAAAGAGGCACTGCTGTCACTACAAGTGCAGGGAGAGACACTGCTGTCACTACAAGTGCAGAGAGAGACACTGCTGTCACTACAAGTGCAGAAAGAGGCACTGCTGTCACTACAAGTGCAGGGAGAGACACTGCTGTCACTACAAGTGCAGGGAGAGACACTGCTGTCACTACAAGTGCAGGGAGAGACACTGCTGTCACTACAAGTGCAGGGAGAGACACTGCTGTCACTACAAGTGCAGAGAGAGAAACTGCTGTCACTACAAGTGCAGAGAGAGACACTGCTGTCACTACAAGTGCAGGGAGAGGCACTGCTGTCACTACAAGTGCAGAGAGAGACAATGCTGTCACTACAAGTGCAGGGAGAGGCACTGCTGTCACTACAAGTGCAGAGAGAGACACTGCTGTCACTACAAGTGCAGAAAGAGGCACTGCTGTCACTACAAGTGCAGGGAGAGACACTGCTGTCACTACAAGTGCAGAGAGAGACACTGCTGTCACTACAAGTGCAGAGAGAGACACTGCTATCACTACAAGTGCAGGGAGAGACACTGCTGTCACTACAAGTGCAGAGAGAGACACTGCTGTTACTACAAGTGCAGGGAGAGACACTGCTGTCACTACAAGTGCAGGGAGAGGCACTGCTGTCACTACAAGTGCAGAGAGAGACAATGCTGTCACTACAAGTGCAGGGAGATACACTGCTGTCACTACAAGTGCAGGGAGAGACACTGCTGTCACTACAAGTGCAGGGAGAGGCACTGCTGTCACTACAAGTGCAGGGAGAGACACTGCTGTCACTACAAGTGCAGAGAGAGACACTGCTGTCACTACAAGTGCAGAGAGAGACACTGCTGTCACTACAAGTGCAGGGAAAGGCACTGCTGTCACTACAAGTGCAGGGAGAGACACTGCTGTCACTACAAGTGCAGAGAGAGACACTGCTGTCACTACAAGTGCAGGGAGAGACACTGCTGTCACTACAAGTGCAGGGAGAGACACTGCTGTCACTACAAGTGCAGAGAGAGACACTGCTGTCACTACAAGTGCAGAGAGAGACACTGCTGTCACTACAAGTGCAGGGAAAGGCACTGCTGTCACTACAAGTGCAGGGAGAGACACTGCTGTCACTACAAGTGCAGGGAGAGACACTGCTGTCACTACAAGTGCAGGGAGAGACACTGCTGTCACTACAAGTGCAGGGAGAGACACTGCTGTCACTACAAGTGCAGGGAGAGAAACTGCTGTCACTACAAGTGCAGGGAGATACACTGCTGTCACTACAAGTGCAGGGAGTCACACTGCTGTCACTACAAGTGCAGGGAGAGACACTGCTGTCACTAGAAGTGCAGGGAGAGACACTGCTGTGACTACAAGTGCAGGGAGAGACACTGCTGTCACTACAAGTGGAGGGAGAGACACTGCTGTCACTACAAGTGCAGGAAGAGGCACTGCTGTCACTACAAAGGCAGGGAGAGGCACTGCTGTCACTACAAGGGCAGGGAGAGGCACTGCTGTCACTACAAGTGCAGAGAGAGACACTGCTGTCACTACAAGTGCAGAGAGAGGCACTGGTGTCACTACAAGTGCAGAGAGAGACACTGCTGTCACTACAAGTGCAGAGAGAGACACTGCTGTCACTACAAGAGCAGGGAGATACACTGCTGTCACTACAAGTGCAGGGAGAGACTGCTGTCACTACAAGTGCAGAGAGAGACACTGCTGTCACTACAAGTGCAGGGAGAGACACTGCTGTCACTACAAGTGCAGGGAGAGGCACTGCTGTCACTACAAGTGCAGGGAGAGACACTGCTGTCACTACAAGTGCAGGGAGAGGCACTGCTGTCACTACAAGTGCAGGGAGAGACACTGATGTCACTACAAGTGCAGGGAGACACTGCTGTCACTACAAGTGCAGGGAGAGACACTGCTGTCACTCCAAGTGCAGAGAGAGACACTGCTGTCACTACAAGTGCAGGGAGAGGCACTGCTGTCGCTACAAGTGCAGGGAGAGGCACTGCTGTCACTACAAGTGCCGAGAGAGACACTGCTGTCACTACAAGTGCAGGGAAAGGCACTGCTGTCACTAGAAGGGCAGGGAGAGACACTGCCGTCACTACAAGTGCAGGGAGAGGCACTGCTGTCACTACAAGTGCCGAGAGAGACACTGCTGTCACTACAAGTGCAGGGAAAGGCACTGCTGTCACTAGAAGGGCAGAGAGAGACACTGCTGTCACTACAAGTGCAGGGAGAGGCACTGCTGTCACTACAAGTGCAGGGAGAGGCACTGCTGTCACTACAAGTGCCGAGAGACACAGTGCAGTCACTACAAGTGCAGGGAAAGGCACTGCTGTCACTAGAAGGGCAGGGAGAGACACTGCTGTCACTGCAAGTGCAGAGAGAGACACTGCTGTCACTACAAGTGCAGGGAGAGGCACTGCTGTCACTACAAGTGCAGAGAGTGACACTGCTGTCACTACAAGTGAAGAGAGAGACACTGCTGTCACTACAAGTGCAGAGAGAGACACTGCTGTCACTACAAGTGCAGGGAGAGGCACTGCTGTCACTACAAGTGCAGGGAGAGACACTGCTGTCACTACAAGTGCAGAGAGAGACACTGCTGTAACTACAACTGCAGGGAAAGGCACTGCTGTCACTACAAGTACAGGGAGAGACACTGCTGTCACTACAAGTGCAGAGAGAGACACTGCTGTCACTACAAGTGCAGAGAGAGACACTGCTGTCACTACAAGGGCAGGGAGAGACACTGCTGTCACTACAAGGGCAGGGAGAGACACTGCTGTCACTACAAGTGCAGGGAGAGACACTGCCGTCACTACAATTGCAGGGAGAGGCACTGCTGTAGCTACAAGTGCAGGGAGAGGTACTACTATAACTATAAGTGCAGGGAGAGGCACTGCTGTGACTACAAGTGCAGGGAGAGACACTGCTGTCACTACAAGGGCAGGGAGAGACACTTCTGTCACTACAAGGGCAGGGATAGACACTGCTGTCACTACAAGGGCAGGGAGACACACTGCTGTCAATACATGTGCAGAGAGAGACACTGCTGTCACTACAAATGCAGTGAGAGACACTGCTCTCACTACAAGTGCAGGGAGAGACACTGCTGTCACTACAAGGGCAGGGAGAGACACTGCTGTCACTACAAGGGCAGGGAGAGACACTGCTGTCACTACAAGGGCAGGGAGACACACTGCTGTCAATACATGTGCAGAGAGAGACACTGCTGTCACTACAAATGCAGTGAGAGACACTGCTCTCACTACAAGTGCAGGGAGAGACACTGCTGTCACTACAAGTGCAGGGAGAGACAATGCTGTCACTACAAGGGCAGGGAGACACACTGCTGTCACTACATGTGCAGAGAGAGACACTGCTGTCACTACAAGTGCAGAGAGAGATACTGCTGTCACTACAAGTGCAGGGAGAGACACTGCTGTCACTACAAGTGCAGAGAGAGACACTGCTGTCAGTACAAGTGCAGGGAGAGACAATGCTGTCACTACAAGGGCAGGGAGACACATTGCTGTCACTACAAGGGCATGGAGACACACTGCTGTCACTACATGTGCAGAGAGAGACACTGCTGTCACTACAAGTGCAGAGAGAGACAATGCTGTCACTACAAGTGCAGGGAGAGACACTGCTGTCACTACAAGGGCAGGGAGAGACAATGCTGTCACTACAAGTGCAGGGAGAGACACTGCTGTCACTACAAGTGCAGGGAGAGACACTGCTGTCACTACAAGTGCAGGGAGAGGCACTGCTGTCACTACAAGTGCAGGGAGAGACACTGCTGTCACTACAAGTGCAGGGAGAGACACTGCTGTCACTACAAGTGCAGGGAGAGGCACTGCTGTGACTACAAGTGCAGAAAGAGGCACTGCTGTAACTACAAGTGCAGGGAGAGGTACTACTATAACTATAAGTGCAGGGAGAGGCACAGCTGTATGTACATGTGGAGGGAGAGGCACTGCTATAACTATAAGTGCAGGGAGAGGCACTGCTGTGACTACAAGTGCAGGGAGAGGCACTGCTGTGACTACAAGTGCAGGGAGAGACACTGCTGTGACTACAAGGGCAGGGATAGACACTGCTGTCACTACAAGGGCAGGGATAGACACTGCTGTCACTACAAGGCAGGGAGAGACACTGCTTTCACTACAAGGGCAGGGAGAGACACTGCTTTCACTACAAGGGCAGGGAGAGACACTGCTGTCACTACAAGGGCAGGGAGACAATGCAGTCACTACAAGTGCAGAGAGAGACATTGCTGTCACTACAAGTGCAGGGAGAGACACTGCTGTCACTACAAGGGCAGAGAGAGACACTGCTGTCACTACAAGGGCAGGGAGAGACAATGCTGTCACTACAAGGGCAGGGAGACACACTGCTGTCACTACAAGTGCAGAGAGAGACACTGCTGTCACTACAAGTGCAGAGAGAGACACTGCTGTCACTACAAGTGCAGGGAGAGACACTGCTGTCACTACAAGTGCAGAGAGAGACACTGCTGTCACTACAAGTGCAGAGAGAGACACTGCTGTCACTACAAGGGCAGGGAGAGACACTGCTGTCACTACATGTGCAGAGAGAGACACTGCTGTTGTGGCACCCCAGGGGTCTGGTTTCCACAGTAACGGCAATGTTATGTCTGAGAGGAGGTGGGAGTTCTCTTGGTCAGGGATCCTGTGCTGCCACACCTCCTGCCCAGTCCTGGGAGGGGAAGAACTTCCCCTATATAAACCTAGGGCTGAGGCAGGGTTACTGAGTAGAGAAGAAGTAGAGACAGAGAAGAGAAGCAGCATAGGAAGAAACAACAGGAGCTCTGTGGGAGCAGTACTACAAGGAGTCAGGGGCTGGCAGCTGCAGAGCTCTCCCTGACTGAGAAGCTATCACCGGACCCGGAGTCCGAGGCTGTGGGGACTAACTCCTATCCAGCAGCAGAAACCGACCGGCAGGGGATTGCAGGTCCTCTGGCCAAGAAACCCGAAGGCACGGTCACACGTGTGGGACCAGCACCGCCGTCGTGGAGCGGAAGCTACTAGAAGGCCCCGAGTCACCGGTCATACGGGTGAGCACCACACGGTACACTCAGGGACGTGGGCTACTTATACCCGCCTCTAGCAAGGTAGCCAGAAGAGTACAGTTAGTTTGGGAGGCCTACAACTCCGCCTGGCCAGGGGAGATCCCATCTGCTCAAGGACTGACCAGGCCCCAATCGCTAGCCAGTACTCCGGGAGGGTCTATCTTTGTCACCAGTAAAGACCCTGAACTACACCGTACCGTCTCCGAGTGGTTCCTGCTACCCCCATCATCCACGTCGGCTGCCCTGAGGCCATACCCCTCCCGTTGGGGGTGATACTATCACGCTGCACAATCCTACCACCGGCCTCAGCGGTCTGCCCTGCAGCGGCAGCTCCTTCGCTGCATTCAACGGGTGGCGTAGTCGTACAACATCTACCGCTAATACAGCGCCACTTAGTCTGACTCCCTGGGCACGGACCGGGTCACCGCCACGAGACTACAACCCTCAACAGATCCGGCTCCGGGTAAGCTCCCGCGTGCGCAACGCTGCGCGACACAGGCCCAGGGGTGCGTCAACTTTTGGCGTAGTCGGCAGGATCTCGTGCCCGCAACCACCGGGTACTGCGTGCCTGAAAAAGACTGTTCAAACTTACCAGTGGTGAAGATTCCCGCCATCCGGCGCCATCTTCAGCCTTCTTCCCGCCATCGGTGAAGATTCCCGCCATCCGGCGCCATTTTCAGCCTTCTTCCCGCCTTCCGTGGAGTTTTCCCGCCGTTGGACGCCATCTTGAAGACGCCGCGCGGGAAGAAGAGGGGCGTGGACTCCAAAAGCGCGCGAGAACTGAAGCCCCGCCTCACGTCCAGACGTCGCGTAAGGTCCTGGAAGGAGCCCAGCAGACGCTGACGTCACAGGAGCGCGACGGAAGGTCCTCAACCCTGACGATCCACTGCGGAGCCGCGGCCTACGGAAGAGGATCATCGCAAGGTAGGCCACGGTCCACTAGGGGGGAGAAGGATGTCGGATACGGAGGAGAGCTTCACCGCTTCAACCCCCGCCAGCGCCACCGCCGTTGCGGTCATGCCTTTCACCATGCCCTATATCCCGAGGGCAAGGCCTGGTAAGCTACCTGTTGACCTGGAGATGGGAGTCCTGACACCCGAGGACACTTCACCAGAAGCAGACTGGGACACAGAGAGGCAGCAGCAGTACCGGAAAGTACAGGAGAGCGTGGAGCGAAGTCTCTGTCAAGCTAGGGAAAGACAAGAGAAAACTTACAACCAGTATGCTCCCGCTGTTCCCCTGGTACCCGGAGAGCAGGTCTTGAAGAGGAAAAGGCGGCTCCACAAGTTGGACGACCAGTGGGAGAAGGACCCGTACATCGTACTGCCCTCAAGCCACGACAACCCAAAGGTCTGTACCATCAGTAAAGACGGAGGGGAAACCACAACCATTGTATCCCGGGATCACCTGAAGAATTGTCCCGAACAGCTACGGAACCCTGAAGAGGAACAAGAAGACCCTCGACCCGTAGAGGAAAGGGAAGACATGGTTAGTACTGTGCTCGGAGACTTCCCTCGGTCTTGGACTCAAGTCAATGGCGCAGTTGTGGTACCCGTACTCACCTTCCTCCAACCAGCATCCCAAGCACCTACGGAGCAACAGGTAGAGCTGGAAGAACAGCCGGTCCAGGAGGCAGAAGACTCCACACAAGCAGAACAGGAGGATCAACCCTCTGCTTATAGTGAGTCTGCCGTACCCCTAGTGAGCCAAAGAGCCGGTAGACAGCTGCCCAGTTTACCCTTGACAGCTCCTACACCCTGTAGTTCAGGGCTAGACAGTCAGCTCCGTAGGTCCACTAGGGCCACTAGAGGCCAGTTACCCGCACGTTGGAGGATTTGAAGTGTATAAATTGTTTTATTTGTGGTTACCTGTTTTTCTTGTTGCTTGTGTATAATTATGTGTTTCTAGTTATTTATAGGAGTCCTTGGTGGATTTACCGGGAATCCTTGTACATGGTTGGAGCGTAACCTAGGAATGGACTAAAGACTGTTAAGGACTCGGGGCAGGACAGACCCCTACCTGGTTACGTCTCCCTGTTTTGGTGAAATGGACAACTTGCTTTTCTTCAAAGACTGCACCCGGTTGCGGACACGCCGTAACTATCTTTATGTGTTTTTCTTATTGTATTATTATTGTTTATACCTTGTTATGTTTTTCTAAAAATATGTTTAGTCCCGGAGTACTAAATTTCACTAGGGGGGAATGTGGCACCCCAGGGGTCTGGTTTCCACAGTAACGGCAATGTTATGTCTGAGAGGAGGTGGGAGGTCTCTTGGTCAGGGATCCTGTGCATGCCACACCTCCTGCCCAGTCCTGGGAATGGAAGAACTTCCCCTATATAAACCTAGGGCTGAGGCAGGGTTAGTGAGTAGAGAAGAAGTAGAGACAGAGAAGAGAAGCAGCATAGGAAGAAACAACAGGAGCTCTGTGGGAGCAGTACTACAAGGAGTCAGGGGCTGGCAGCTGCAGAGCTCGCCCTGACTGAGAAGCTATCACCGGACCCGGAATCCGAGGCTGTGGGGACTAACTCCTATTCAGCAGCAGAAACCGACCGGCAGGGGATTTCAGGTCCTCTGGCCAAGAAACCCGAAGGCACGGTCACACGCGTGGGACCAGCACCGCCGTCGTGGAGCGGAAGCTACTAGAAGGCCCCGAGTCACCGGCCATACGGGTGAGCACCACACGGTACACTCAGGGACGTGGGCTACTTATACCCGCCTCTAGCAAGGTAGCCAGAAGAGTACAGTTAGTTTGGGAGGCCTACAACTCCGCCTGGCCAGGGGAGATCCCATCTGCTCAAGGACTGACCAGGCCCCAATCGCTAGCCAGTACTCCGGGAGGGTCTATCTTTGTCACCAGTAAAGACCCTGAACTACACCGTACCGTCTCCGAGTGGTTCCTGCTACCCCCATCATCCACGTCGGCTGCCCTGAGGCCATACCCCTCCCGTTGGGGGTGATACTATCACGCTGCACAATCCTACCACCGGCCTCAGCGGTCTGCCCTGCAGCGGCAGCTCCTTCGCTGCATTCAACGGGTGGCGTAGTCGTACAACATCTACCGCTAATACAGCGCCACTTAGTCTGACTCCCTGGGCACGGACCGGGTCACCGCCACGAGACTACAACCCTCAACAGATCCGGCTCCGGGTAAGCTCCCGCGTGCGCAACGCTGCGCGACACAGGCCCAGGGGTGCGTCACTGTCACTACAAGTGCAGAGAGAGACAATGCTGTCACTACAAGTGCAGAGAGAGACACTGCTGTCACTACAAGGGCAGGGAGAGACAATGCTGTCACTACAAGTGCAGGGAGAGACAATGCTGTCACTACAAGTGCAGGGAGAGACAATGCTGTCACTACAAGTGCAGGGAGAGACACTGCTGTCACTACATGTGCAGAGAGAGACACTGCTGTCACTACAAGTGCAGAGAGAGACAATGCTGTCACTACAAGTGCAGGGAGAGACACTGCTGTCACTACAAGGGCAGGGAGAGACAATGCTGTCACTACAAGGGCAGGGAGAGACAATGCTGTCACTACAAGTGCAGGGAGAGACACTGCTGTCACTACAAGTGCAGGGAGAGACACTGCTGTCACTACAAGTGCAGGGAGAGGCACTGCTGTCACTACAAGTGCAGGGAGAGGCACTGCTGTCACTACAAGTGCAGGGAGAGACACTGCTGTCACTACAAGTGCAGGGAGAGGCACTGCTGTGACTACAAGTGCAGGAAGAGGCACTGCTGTAACTACAAGTGCAGGGAGAGGTACTACTATAACTATAAGTGCAGGGAGAGGCACAGCTGTAAGGACATGTGGAGGGAGAGGCACTGCTATAACTATAAGTGCAGGGAGAGGCACTGCTGTGACTACAAGTGCAGGGAGAGGCACTGCTGTGACTACAAGTGCAGGGAGAGACACTGCTGTGACTACAAGGGCAGGGATAGACACTGCTGTCACTACAAGGGCAGGGATAGACACTGCTGTCACTACAAGGCAGGGAGAGACACTGCTTTCACTACAAGGGCAGGGAGAGACACTTCTGTCACTACAAGGCAGGGAGAGACAATGCTGTCACTACAAGGGCAGGGAGACAATGCAGTCACTACAAGGGCAGGGAGAGACACTGCTGTCACTACAAGGGCAGGGAGAGACACTGCTGTCACTACAAGGGCAGGGAGACACACTGCTGTCACTACAAGTGCAGGGAGAGACAATGCTGTCACTACAAGGGCAGAGAGAGACACTGCTGTCACTACAAGTGCAGAGAGAGACACTGCTGTCACTACAAGTGCAGGGAGAGACACTGCTGTCACTACAAGTGCAGGGAGAGACACTGCTGTCACTGCAAGTGCAGAGAGAGACACTGCTGTCACTACAAGTGCAGGGAGAGACAATGCTGTCACTACAAGGGCAGGGAGACACACTGCTGTCACTACAAGGGCAGGGAGACACACTGCTGTCACTACATGAGCAGAGAGAGACACTGCTGTCACTACAAGTGCAGAGAGAGACACTGCTGTCACTACAAGTGCAGGGAGAGACACTGCTGTCACTACAAGGGCAGGGAGAGACAATGCTGTCACTACAAGGGCAGGGAGAGACACTGCTGTCACTACAAGTGCAGGGAGAGACACTGCTGTCACTACAAGGGCAGGGAGAGACAATGCTGTCACTACAAGTGCAGGGAGAGGCACTGCTGTCACTACAAGTGCAGGGAGAGACACTGCTGTCACTACAAGTGCAGGGAGAGACACTGCTGTCACTACAAGTGCAGGGAGAGACACTGCTGTCACTACAAGTGCAGGAAGAGGCACTGCTGTAACTACAAGTGCAGGGAGAGGTACTACTATAACTATAAGTGCAGGGAGAGGCACAGCTGTAAGTACATGTGGAGGGAGAGGCACTGCTATAACTATAAGTGCAGGGAGAGGCACTGCTGTGACTACAAGTGCAGGGAGAGGCACTGCTGTGACTACAAGTGCAGGGAGAGACACTGCTGTGACTACAAGGGCAGGGATAGACACTGCTGTCACTACAAGGCAGGGCGAGACACTGCTTTCACTACAAGGGCAGGGAGAGACACTTCTGTCACTACAAGGGCAGGGATAGACACTGCTGTCACTACAAGGCAGGGAGAGACACTGCTTTCACTACAAGGGCAGGGAGAGACACTTCTGTCACTACAAGGGCAGGGATAGACACTGCTGTCACTACAAGTGCAGGGAGAGACACTGCTGTCACTACAAGTGCAGAGAGAGACATTGCTGTCACTACAAGTGCAGGGACAGACACTGCTGTCACTACAAGGGCAGAGAGAGACACTGCTGTCACTACAAGGGCAGGGAGAGACAATGCTGTCACTACAAGGGCAGGGAGACACACTGCTGTCACTACCTGTGCAGAGAGAGACACTGCTGTCACTACAAGTGCAGGGAGAGACACTGCTGTCACTACAAGTGCAGAGAGAGACACTGCTGTCACTACAAGTGCAGGGAGAGACAATGCTGTCACTACAAGGGCAGGGAGACACACTGCTGTCACTACAAGTGCAGGGAGAGACACTGCTGTCACTACAAGGGCAGGAAGACACACTGCTGTCACTACATGTGCAGAGAGAGACACTGCTGTCACTACAAGAGCAGAGAGAGACAATGCTGTCACTACAAGTGCAGAGAGAGACAATGCTGTCACTACAAGTGCAGGGAGAGACACTGCTGTCACTACAAGGGCAGGGAGAGACAATGCTGTCACTACAAGTGCAGAGAGAGACAATGCTGTCACTACAAGTGCAGAGAGAGACAATGCTGTCACTACAAGTGCAGAGAGAGACAATGCTGTCACTACAAGGGCAGGGAGAGACAATGCTGTCACTACAAGTGCAGGGAGAGACACTGCTGTCACTACAAGTGCAGAGAGAGACACTGCTGTCACTACAAGTGCAGGGAGAGACACTGCTGTAACTACAAGTGCAGAGAGAGACACTGCTGTCACTACAAGTGCAGGGAGAGACAATGCTGTCACTACAAGGGCAGGGAGACACACTGCTGTCACTACAAGGGCAGGGAGACACACTGCTGTCACTACAAGGGCAGGGAGACACACTGCTGTCACTACAAGGGCAGGGAGACACACTGCTGTCACTACAAGTGCAGAGAGAGACAATGCTGTCACTACAAGTGCAGGGAGAGACCCTGCTGTCACTACAAGGGCAGGGAGAGACAATGCTGTCACTACAAGTGAGGGGGGAAACACTGCTGTCACTACAAGTGCAGGGAGAGACACTGCTGTCACTACAAGTGCAGGGAGAGGCACTGCTGTCACTATAAGTGCAGGGAGAGACACTGCTGTCACTACAAGTGCAGGGAGATACACTGCTGTCACTACAAGTGCAGGGAGAGGCACTGCTGTGACTACAAGTGCAGGAAGAGGCACTGCTGTAACTACAAGGGCAGGGAGAGACACTTCTGTCACTACAAGGGCAGGGATAGACACTGCTGTCACTACAAGGGCAGGGAGACAATGCAGTCACTACAAGTGCAGAGAGAGACACTGCTGTCACTACAAGGGCAGAGAGAGACACTGCTGTCACTACAAGGGCAGAGAGAGACAATGCTGTCACTACAAGGGCAGGAAGACATACTGCTGTCACTACAAGGGCAGGGAGAGACAATGCTGTCACTACAAGGGCAGGAAGACATACTGCTGTCACTACAAGGGCAGGGAGATGCACTGCTGTCACTACAAGTGCAGAGAGAGACACTGCTGTCACTACAAGTGCAGAGAGAGAAACTACTGTCACTACAAGTGCAGGGAGAGACACTGCTGTCACTACAAGTGCAGGGAGAGACACTGCTGTCACTGCAAGTGCAGGAAGAGGCACTGCTGTAACTGCAAGTGCAGGAAGAGGCACTGCTGCAACTGCAAGTGCAGAGAGAGGTGCTGCTATAACTATAAGTGCAGGGAGAGGCACTGCTGTGACTACAAGTGCCAGGAGATACACTGCTGTATCTGCAAGAGCAGGGAGAGACACTGCTGTCACTACAAATGCAGGGAGAGACACTGCTGTCACTACAAGTGCAGGGAGAGACACTGCTGTCACTACAAGTGCAGAGAGAGAAACTGCTGTCACTACTAGTGCAGGGAGAGGCACTACTGTCACTACAAGTGCAGGGAGAGACACTGCTGTCACTACAAGTGCAGGGAGAGACAGTGCTGTGACTGCAAGTGCAGAGAGAGACACTGCTGTCACTACAAGTGCAGAGAGAGACAGTGCTGTGACTGCAAGTGCAGAGAGAGACACTGCTGTCACTACAAGTGCAGAGAGAGACAATGCTGTCACTACAAGGGCAGGGAGAGACACTGCTGTAACTACAAGTGCAGAGAGAGACAATGCTGTCACTACAAGTGCAGAGAGAGACCCTGCTGTCACTACAAGTGCAGGGAGAGGCACTGCTGTCACTACAAGTGCAGGGTGAGGCACTGCTGTCGCTACAAGTGCAGAGAGAGACACTGCTGTGACTACAAGTACAGGGAGAGGCACTGCTGTAACTACAAGTGCAGGAAGAGGCACTGCTGTAACTACAAGTGCAGGGAGAGGCACTGCTGTAACTACAAGTGCAGAGAGAGCTACTGTTATAACTATAAGTGCAGGGAGAGGCACAGCTGTAAGTACATGTGGAGGGAGAGGCACTGCTATAACTATAAGTGCAGGGAGAGACACTGCTGTCACTACAAGTGCAGATAGAAACACTGCTGTCACTACAAGTGCAGAGAGAGACACTGCTGTCACTGCAAGTGCAGAGAGAGACACTGCTGTCACTACAAGTGCAGAGAGAGACACTGCTGTGACTACAAGTGCAGGGAGAGGCACTGCTGTAACTACAAGTGCAGGAAGAGGCACTGCTGTAACTACAAGTGCAGGGAGAGGCATTGCTGTAACTACAAGTGCAGGGAGAGGCACTGCAGTAACTACAAGTGCAGAGAGAGCTACTGCTATAACTATAAGTGCAGGGAGAGGCACTGCTGTAAGTACATGTGGAGGGAGAGGCACTGCTATAACTATAAGTGCAGGGAGAGGCACTGCTGTGACTACAAGTGAAGGGAGAGGCACTGCTATAACTATAAGTGCAGGAAGAGGCAATGCTGTCACTACAAGTGCAGGGAGAGACACTGCTGTCACTACAAGTGCAGATAGAGACACTGCTGTCACTACAAGTGCAGAGAGAGACACTGCTGTCACCACAAGTGCAGAGAGAGACAGTGCTGTGACTACAAGTGCAGAGAGAGACACTGCTGTCACTACAAGGGCAGGGAGAGACAATGCTGTCACTACAAGGGCAGGGAGAGGCACTGCTGTAACTACAAGTGCAAAGAGAAGCACTGCTGTAACTGCAAGTGCAGAGTGGGCTCTGCTGTGCCTACAAGTGCAGGGAGAGGCACTGCTGTAACTACAAGTGCAGGGAGAGGTACTACTATAACTATAAGTGCAGGGAGAGGCACTGCTGTGAATACAAGTGCAGAGAGAGGCACTGCTGTGACTACAAGTACAGGGAGAGGCACTGATATAACTATAAGTGCAGGGAGAGGCACAGCCGTAAGTACATCTGCAGGGAGAGGCACTGCTATAACTATAAGTGCAGGGAGAGGCACTGCTGTGACTACAAGTGCAGGGAGAGGCACTGCTATAACTATAAGTGCAGGAAGAGGCACTGCTGTCACTACAAGTGCAGGGAGAGGCACTGCTGTAACTACAAGTGCAGGAAGAGGCACTGCTGTAACTACAAGTGCAGGGAGAGGCACTGCTGTAACTACAAGTGCAGAGAGAGCTACTGCTATAACTATAAGTGCTGGGAGAGGCACAGCTGTAAGTACATGTGGAGGGAGAGGCACTGCTATAACTATAAGTGCAGGGAGAGGCACTGCTGTGACTACAAGTGCAGAGAGAGGCACTGCTGTCACTACAAGTGCAGGGAGAGGCACTGCTGTCACTACAAGTGCAGGGAGAGGCACTGCTGTCACTACAAGTGCAGAGAGAGACACTGCTGTCACTACAAGTGCAGGGAGAGACACTGCTGTCACTACAAGTGCAGGGAGAGACACTGCTGTCACTACAAGTGCAGGGAGAGACACTGCTGTCACTACAAGTGCAGGGAGAGACACTGCTGTCACTACAAGTACAGAGAGAGGCACTGCTGTAACTATAAGTGCAGAGAGAGGCACTGCTGTGACTACAAGTGCAGTGAGAGTCACTGCTGTAACTGCAAGTGCAGAGAGAGGTGCTGCTATAACTATAAAGTGCAGGGAGAGGCACTGCTGTAATTACATGTGCAGGGAGAGGCACTGCTATAACTATAAGTGCAGGGAGAGGCACTGCTGTGACTACAAGTGCAGGGAGAGGCACTGCTGTGACTACAAGTCCAGGGAGAGGCACTGCTGTAACTACAAGTGCAGGGAGAGGCACTGCTGTAACTACAAGTGCCAGGAGATACACTGCAGTAACTACAAGTGCAGAGAGAGGTACTGCTATAACTACAAGTGCAGGGAGAGGCACTGCTTTGACTTCAAGTGCCAGGAGATACACTGCTGTAACTACAAATGCAGAGAGAGGCACTGCTGTGACTATAAGTGCAGGGAGAGGTACTGCTGTAACTACAAGTGCAGAGAGAGGCACTGCTGTGACTACAAGTGCAGGGAGAGGCACTGATATAACTATAAGTGCAGGAAGAGGCACTGCCATAAGTACATCTGCAGGGAGAGGCACTGCTATAACTATAAGTGCAGGGAGAGGCACTGCTGTGACTACTAGTGCAGGGATTGGCACTGCTGTAACTACAATTGCAGGGAGAGGCACTGCTGTAACTACAAGTGCAGGGAGAGGCACTGCTGTAACTACAAGTGCAGGGAGAGGCACTGCTGTCACTACAAGTGCAGAGAGAGGTACTGCTATAACTATAAGTGCAGGGAGAGGCACTGCTGTAAGTACATGTGGAGGGAGAGGCACTGCTATAACTATAAGTGCACTGATAGGCACTGCTGTAACTACAAGTGCAGAGCGAGGCACTGCTGTAACTACAAGTGCAGAGAGAGGTACTGCTATAACTATAAGTGCAGGGAGAGGCACTGCTGTAAGTACATGTGGAGGGAGAGGCACTGCTATAACTATAAGTGCACTGAGAGGCACTGCTGTAAGTACATGTGGAGGGAGAGGCACTGCTGTAACTACAAGTGCAGAGCGAGGCACTGCTGTAACTACAAGTGCAGAGAGAAGTACTGCTATTTCTGTAAGTGCAAGGAGAGGCACTGCTGTAATTACATGTACAGGGAGAAGCACTACTATAACTAAGTTCACGGAGAGGCACTGCTGTGACTACAAGTGCAGAGGGAGGCACTGCTATAACCATAAGTGAAGGGAGAGGCACTGCTGTAATTACATGTGCAGGGAGAGGCACTGCTATAACTACATGTGCAGGGAGAGGCTCTGCTGTAAGCACTTGTGTATGGAGAGGCACTGCTGTAAGTACATGTGCAGGGAGAGGCACTGCTATAACTATACGTGCAGGGAGAGGCACTGCAGTAACTATAAGTGCAGGGAGAGGCACTGCTGTAAGTACATGTGCAGGGAGAGGCACTGCAGTAACTATAAGTGCAGGGAGAGGCACTGCTGTAAGTACATGTGCAGGGAGAGGCACTGCAGTAACTATAAGTGCAGGGAGAGGCACTGCTGTAATTACATGTGCAGAGAGAGGCACTGCTATAACTATAAGTGCAGGGAGAGGCACTGCTGTAATTACATGTGCAGAGAGGCACTGCAGTAACTATAAGTGCAGGGAGAGGCACTGCTGTAAGTACATGTGCAGGGAGAGGCACTGCAGTAACTATAAGTGCAGGGAGAGGCACTGCTGTAAGTACATGTGCAGGGAGAGGCACTGCAGTAACTATAAGTGCAGGGAGAGGCACTGCTGTAAGTACATGTGCAGGGAGAGGCACTGCAGTAACTATAAGTGCAGGGAGAGGCACTGCTGTAATTACATGTGCAGGGAGAGGCACTGCAGTAACCATAAGTGCAGGGAGAGGCACTGCTGTAAGTACATGTGCAGGGAGAGGCACTGCAGTAACTATAAGTGCAGGGAGAGGCACTGCTGTAAGTACATGTGCAGGGAGAGGCACTGCAGTAACTATAAGTGCAGGGAGAGGCACTGCTGTAAGTACATGTGCAGGGAGAGGCACTGCAGTAACTATAAGTGCAGGGAGAGGCACTGCTGTAAGTACATGTGCAGGGAGAGGCACTGCAGTAACTATAAGTGCAGGGAGAGGCACTGCTGTAATTACATGTGCAGAGAGAGGCACTGCTATAACTATAAGTGCAGGGAGAGGCACTGCTGTAAGTACATGTGCAGGGAGAGGCACTGCAGTAACTATAAGTGCAGGGAGAGGCACTGCTGTAATTACATGTGCAGAGAGAGGCACTGCAGTAACTATAAGTGCAGGGAGAGGCACTGCTGTAAGTACATGTGCAGGGAGAGGCACTGCAGTAACTATAAGTGCAGGGAGAGGCACTGCTGTAAGTACATGTGCAGGGAGAGGCACTGCAGTAACTATAAGTGCAGGGAGAGGCACTGCTGTAAGTACATGTGCAGGGAGAGGCACTGCAGTAACTATAAGTGCAGGGAGAGGCACTGCTGTAAGTACATGTGCAGGGAGAGGCACTGCAGTAACTATAAGTGCAGGGAGAGGCACTGCTGTAAGTACATGTGCAGGGAGAGGCACTGCAGTAACTATAAGTGCAGGGAGAGGCACTGCTGTAAGTACATGTGCAGGGAGAGGCACTGCTGTAAGTACATGTGCAGGGAGAGGCACTGCAGTAACTATAAGTGCAGGGAGAGGCACTGCTGTAATTACATGTGCAGAGAGAGGCACTGCTATAACTATAAGTGCAGGGAGAGGCACTGCTGTAAGTACATGTGCAGGAAGAGGCACTGCAGTAACTATAAGTTCAGGGAGAGGCACTGCTGTAATTACATGTGCAGGGAGAGGCACTGCTGTAACTATAAGTGCAGGGAGAGGCACTGCTATAACTATACGTGCAGGGAGAGGCACTGCAGTAACTATAAGTGCAGGGAGAGGCACTGCTGTAATTACATGTGCAGGGAGAGGCACTGCAGTAACTATAAGTGCAGGGAGAGGCACTGCTGTAAGTACATGTGCAGGGAGAGGCACTGCAGTAACTATAAGTGCAGGGAGAGGCACTGCTGTAAGTACATGTGCAGGGAGAGGCACTGCAGTAACTATAAGTGCAGGGAGAGGCACTGCTGTAATTACATGTGCAGAGAGAGGCACTGCTATAACTATAAGTGCAGGGAGAGGCACTGCTGTAAGTACATGTGCAGGGAGAGGCACTGCAGTAACTATAAGTGCAGGGAGAGGCACTGCTGTAATTACATGTGCAGAGAGAGGCACTGCAGTAACTATAAGTGCAGGGAGAGGCACTGCTGTAAGTACATGTGCAGGGAGAGGCACTGCAGTAACTATAAGTGCAGGGAGAGGCACTGCTGTAAGTACATGTGCAGGGAGAGGCACTGCAGTAACTATAAGTGCAGGGAGAGTCACTGCTGTAACTACAAGTGCAGGGAGAGGCACTGCTGTAACTACAACTGCAAGTATTTGACTAATGAGAAAGAGAAGGCACTGCTGTAGCTATAAGTGCGGAAGGATACACTGCTGTGACTACTGGGGAAAAGGAAGAGGTAATGCTGTGACTGCTAAGGTAAATTGAGCCGGGTACTACAATATCTACTTTAGAAAATGTGAAATCCCAGCAGTTACAACTGGTGAGCAGGGAAGGCACAGCTGTGAGTGCTCAAGCATATAGGGGAGGCACTGCTGACACTACTGGGGGAAAGAGGACATTGATGCGGCACTGCTGTATATACTAGAGAAGGCGGATACAATGGTGAACCTGTGACTATTTGGCCCGGTGGCATGTTCCTATGGTAATACAGGAGGGCACTGTTGTAAATACTTGGAGCATGGAGGGATATTGCAGAGACTTCAAGTGGAAAAAGGTGAAATTGACAGATTCCGTCTGAACATCAAGTATGCAACATCTGTGTAAAAAGCTGAAAATACTTTGCTTTACTTGAGACCCCCTATATCTTATATCCCAGAGAAAGATTTGTGCCGACACTGAGCAGCCGTCTGCCCAAAAAGGTGCAGAATTGTAAATTCTGCTCCGGGTGTGAATCAAATATCAGTTGTCTCCTTCTTTGCTGTTGCTTTTCCCCACCTACAGCATAAAATCTCAGCATGACCCTTCTAGACTGAAAGTCACCTATAGCTCCACCTTCATCATGAATTTTATAGAATAAAGCTACATATAAATCACATAAATAATACCGCTATAACATGACCTCTATAACTGGGACAACAAAATACAGACCTGCCCCTCACAGTCACAGGGACTCGCGTGTGAAATCTGCTCTGGTGTAGTCGTTGATTTGCCCTATCTTCTCCATCTGGCCCAGACCGTCATGATGTTTTCTCCCAGTGGTGATGCACCTCTGCAGATTTGGCTTCGGAGGCATTTTTGGCTCCTCACTTTAACTCAGTACCTTTTGAAACAGCTACCAAATACCCCCAGTGAATGCCCCTTATACAACACCCAGTTCACTCATGCCAACCAAGCTTGTTCGGAGAGCCCGACACATCTTCATCCCTACTAGTTTTCACTTGTACCCATGTCCTGAGGACTTAAACACCATTGAAAGCGGCAATCACTGTCAGTGGTGACCCAGGGGCTCTAGGAGAAAGACCTTCATCATTTGCATTATTTTAAGTGACTTTTCTTTTTTGTCTTTTAGCATTCATTACCTCTTTGTGGCAAATTCTTCAAAATGGCGCAAGCGAAATGATGAATTGTGCACAAAATCAGAGATGCTCTTTTTTCTTATCTTTTGCATTCTTGCACCTTTTCAGAGCAAAAAGTCACACGAGCCTTCAAAATATCTCACGTGAGTCATCAACTGTGCCAAAAATAAAACTGGACAGATTTTCTACTCCGTTAGGGCACTGGAGTAGAATTACGGAAAAGTTTTGCCGCATGTCGAAAAGTCACAAATGAAGAATTAATCTAAAACATCTGAATAAGGAAAATCATGGCCATAAATCCGAGAAGAAAAGAAAACAGACAAAACCAAGTGAAATTTAAAAAAGACGCAGATGAAGTAGTGAATTAATTATTTTTACCCTTGAAAAAAAAACAACAAAAAAAAAACAATGATGAATCGGGACCCTGGTGTCGACGACTAAACTGTCGCCGGCTAAAAAAAAGAATGCAAACTACAAAAATGAAAAAATACGTATAAAGTTGTATCCAAAAGTTTTGTAAAACATTTTTCAGTTATATATACATATATAAAACTGAAAAACTTTTTACAAAATTTTTGGACACAACTTTATAAACTGAGGTCCATGCTCTGAACTAGGACTGACCCGTAGTAAATGTAAATGTAGTTGCACCCTACTGATGAGCTGATCGTGCTCCTGGGCACAACATCGGCACATGAAATTTTACAATCGTGCATAATCCTAAAGTAAATGATTGAGTTTGGAAAGTCTAATAGTCATTGCACCCCTCCCCCCGCCATCTTACCTCTACACCCACAAGGGTCGCATAGAAGGTTCTGTCTGCGGGTCAGGATCACAGACTGTCACTTTCACATATAATGCCATCTTAAGAAAAGTGTTGACTGAAGGCTCAGCCTTTATAAAGACTCAGGAGGAGAGGAGGAACTACCGGCTGATGACTCACTCCACCATCCTAATCACAAGACCTATGGAGAAACTGTTCTTTTCTGGTAAAAATGCAAATATTCTCGTTTCCTGAAGATTCACAGTTCAGGCCAGTGACCTAGTCGCTCTGCTGGTCCATACACTTACATAGAGCATAAACATCTCCCAGCAGAGTATCGCAAAATCATGTATTATTTTACCAAAGCTTACAAAGATTTTCTCTGCTTCATCTCTTCCCTGTTTTGGAGCTGGGCCTCTCTTGAGTTTTGCCATGTTCCTCATGAACTGGTTCAGTAGCTAAAAAAACTTTGTCCTATGTGTTTGTTCATAACTTCAGGCTGCAAAGCAGGGACGTTACTAAAACTCACCCTCTTTGCCCCTAACCCACATCTCAAAACTATAACCACCTCAATTTTTTTTTTTCTAGACATCTAATATAGAAAAATTACCTAAGCTCTCTGGTTTGGGGCTTTGATGGCTACATCCCATTCTCCAGACTAAAGTTGATCACAAGATATCAGGGGTGTCCAAAAAGCTTGGAAGGTGCACGCAGAAAACTTATCTTTTTGTTGTCCATGGGGATCAGGTCCTGGGATAGAGTAGAGGGGCTTCTTGGGCCTCCTCCATGGAAGGGGTCCCACATCTACCATCAAATGCTTTACCATGTGGTGCATCCACCTGAGATACCACCATCTTTTGCTGCTGATTAGACACTTAGAGGTTAATAAAATCTTAACATTAAGAAGTTTTGTCTAATTTTGATCCTTAATTTAAGATTTACATATCCGCCACTTAAGATGTCATCCAGCCTAATAACTTAATTTGCTGGGTTGTTAGCTCCTTCATCTGAGGTCAGTTCATTAGCTAAGCAGGTTCGCTCTCCAGCCTAATTGCCCTAATGAGCTCCGCATTTTGACAACCTGACACCTCTCGACTATTAAGACCCGTTGTTGCATTGCATTAAGCGGTTAAGTGGCTGGCATTTAAGCTGTGTGATCCTCGAGAACATTAAGGTGATGATCGGGTCCCTCATTGTCATGGCAGAATTATTTAAGAGAAGACGTTAACTGCACCTCGCCGACTCTTGTTAGGAAATAATTAGGTATCAGGGTTGCGAGACATTGTTCTGTGGAATAGAAGCGGCTCTGTAGGACAAGAGGAGAAGTCGGAGGTGGTGACCTTCTGCTCAATATCTCGAGACATCTCCTTAATGACAAACCTCATAAGGGTCAATGTGAAGGTTAAACGTCTCATTTATGAGGTCCGGAGAAATCTTCATCTTGGTTTTTGTATTCTGGTTCCTATAAGATCTTGGACAAGGGAGATTAAGACATTGGACGCATGTCTTTAAGAGGAGATGACTTATCCCTGGTTGTTGGATGGTCAATGTTGTATCCTACGATTTGGAATGCGGAGAAGGTTATACATAGTCTACCTCTGGCTTCCAAGTTATAACAGTTCTAACTAGTAGGAGTTTATCCATCCCAAGAGCATACCCTTTACCCACCTTGGAAAACTAGGTGCACTAACTCGAAGTCCTGACCATCAATTGTATAATTAGAAGCTTCAATGCAAAATTACAAGATTCTTGATCTTGGCTTGTGGAAAACGAAGGAAATCAAACGATGTCTAACATCTTTTTCTGAGACATTGGTCCTGTGGCAGTGCCTTATAGAGTTTTACTCCTTTAAAGAACCCATTTCAGAACATCAGGTCCCATACTGAGATTTAAATGATCCCCCTCCTTTCTACGTGTGCTTTGTCTGTCTTGGAAAATGGTACCTTGGCTCCATGCTCTGACCATCAGTGGCATCACTAGAAGATTCTATGTTAAAACTCAAAATTACAAGACTCTTAATCTTGGGATCTTAGAAAAGGAGATAAAACGTCTTTGGTTGCTAGGACCATGATGTGCCTCCTTTAAAAGACCCTTTCCAGAAGACCGGGTGGCATCCTGATATCTAAATGATCATCTTTATAGATACATACCTTAAATCTGCCTTCGAAAATGATATCTTGGCTCCAAGTCCTGACCATTAGTGGCGTCATTGGAAGCTCCTAGGTTCTAACACAAAATTGCAATATTCTTGATCTTGCCATTTTTGGGAACAAGAGGAGATCATACAGCTGTCTCACTTTGTCTTTCGAGACATTAGAGTCGTGACGGTGCTGTATAGAGTTTTACTGCTTTAAAGCACCCATGACAGTCTGTGAAGGAAATATATCATGAATAAGGGAAAAGTATAACAGCAGCAAAGTTACATTTAGTTGACAAAAGGGTGAAACTGGATATACCAGTATTGTAAGCACAATGGGGCTTTTTGCTGTAGGTGTCAAATCTGGCACCTTAGCTCCAGAACCAAGAGCTTCAAAGCAAACACATGGTCTGCAATTAGGCAGGATATCTCCTATTTACTTTATAGAGAGACATGGGGGAGACACAGGATAGTTGAAATGCCACAACTTGGCTCATTGTCCATTCACAGACAGCAACTTTTGAATGGGCCAATCTGGGTCATCCTGGAAATATGAGCCTATAGTCAGGATTATAAAAAGCTGGGTGATACAAAAGAAGGGTTCACATGTGGGTGCTGCATATGCTGATGGGATCCATAATTTACTTCTCCTTCCCTCAAGGAAAACAGAAGATAACTGTAGACAAAAACATTTAGGTATTTCTGTTATTTCTCCTTTTTATTTTATAACTGTTTTGTATATTTGTGTGTCATTTTATTTTTTATTTTTTTCATCTTTTATTGTAAGCACTGTACATATTTATATTAACGCTTAAAATTTTAATAAGTTTGATTCTAGTATGCTCTAAAAAGGCTATAGCCTTTAAGAGAATGTGTGACCTTTTTGATTGTCAGACAGTAACATAGATTGGGGACTCATCACTAAGTGTGTTTAATGAGTGGTGGGTGGCAAAAAATCGGGGTGTGCTGAATGTGTCGGGGTGTGATTTATGCTCACTTTATAGCCTAAGACAGGTTGAGAGGAGATAAATTGACCCTTGCAAGCGCACCCCATGTCACGTGTTGAGAAGTTTGTACGTGACAACTAAAATCTAAATGTTCCCCCTCATGCACACATACATTTTGTCTGCCTTGGAAAATGGTATCCTGACTCCATGCTGTGACCATCAGTGGCATCATTAGAAGATCCTAGGTTTCAATGCAAAATTACAAGATTCTTGATCTTCACCTTTGGCTACTAAGACTGTGATGTTGCCTCCTTTTAAGGACCCATTTCAGAAGGCTGGGTGGTATCCTGACATCTAAAGGTTAGTCCTTCTGAGTACGAACTGTCAATATTACTCACAAATATCACATCCTGGGAAGAACCACCCGCTGTGATCTCTTGCGCGAACAGCTCTCTGCTGCCCCCTATCGTCTGGACAATTGTACAATTGGCAGATGATCAGCGGAGGAGGCCGCAGGCTGTTCGCGCTAACAGACCGGTTATCAGAAAACTAACACTGAGCGTATGGTATATACACCTCTGGATTCCAACACATGGAATTTGTATATACCTCCGTACAGTCACAGCTAGCTCGGCAATAACCCCAGACTACTCGCTGCCATCACCAGTCCTTTTTACAGGCTGATTGGAGGCCTGATTCTGGCAGCGTATGGCTTCAAGGCGCGGTTACAGAACAAAAGGACCAAAACTATTACATTTTATATTTAATCCAAAGGGAGGCAGTGTTTATGAAAATATACCAAAAAATTTACAAAAGGGACAAAGAGATTAACAAGAGAACTTACTACACCGCTCACAAAGACGAGTCAAATAGCCAAAGGAGAGAGATTCGCTTGGGGATGTTCAGAGAATGGGCTTCATGCATACATGATATTTATCTCTCTACATGAACCCAGATCATAATTTGACTTGATCTTTTGTCAGCCCCTGAGTTCCACCCACACACCCCCCATGATGACCTCACATGGGCAGGGTTGTGGGATGTTCTCAGTCCTTCAGGATTTTATGAAATCCCCAACTGTTGTAAGTTATCTGGTCACTGTGGATTTGTGGTTCACAGGCAGGGGTTACAGTTATGAAAAATGATGCCTCTTATTCCCCTATCAGCCTTGGTGCTGAAAATGTACGTTTCATCAATATCGGATTTATACAATTTCGATATTCAATATTTTCTTTCGGAGGCATATGTCTGTTGCAGATGAAATACTTCTCTTACAGGGACAAAAGTGTCTAGTGCAAATGTAAAACATTTCCTTTGAAAGGACAATGTATTTCCTGCGGACAAAAGGTTTCTTCCACTATTGCGTCTATGCGTGAACATGTCTGAAAAGACCTTTTGTCTAATTACCTGTCCATTCTGAATCTCAGTCTTTCTCACAAAAGGCATCTTCTTTTGGTTATCTGGGCATCAAAAGGACTTCATGCATTTTAACTAAGATGGTTCACATCTCTTTGTCAATTGTACAATCCCACATCTAAGAGTGTCAGCTCTTTTCTTCTACTGCAACTGAGAGAAGGGAGGAGGGAGGGGAGAGAATGTCCCTCTCTGGTGGGGCTGCAGCTGCTAATATTTTCTATGACATATATTTTCATAGTCATATTACCATAAATCTGACTTGGAAAATGATGCCCTGGCTCCAAATCCTGACCATCGATGGTGTCATTGGAAGCTTCTAAGTTCCAATGCAAAACTGTAAGATATTTGATCTTGGCATTTGGGAAACGTAGGAAATCATGCATCTGTCTAACATTGGCTGCCTCATTTAGTTTTACTCCTTTACAGGACCCATTCCAGAAGGTTGGGACCCACAGTAAAAATAAACCCTCTCCTGGGTACCTACTATTGATCTACCTATTAAAAAGTGAGTCCCAACTCCAAACCCTGAACATCAAAGGTGTGATCAGAAGCTCCTAGGTTGCAATGCAAAATCTATCTTGTGCCTCTTCAATCTCTGCACTCCTTATAACTATAGGAAGGAAAATAATCATGAGTGATAATAACCCGCACAAAGCCCATCACACATAATGCCAACACTGACTCATCAACCTCAAGTAAACCTTCTCAGCGGATCTGTAGACATAGGCCTAAATTTCAGCATTGGCATTGGCGGTTGGCTGCTGTTTTCTCTCAGTCCTTGCTCAATATTCTGTAGTTGTGGCACAGTTCTTCTCCAAGACCATTGCCCCCAAATCAGATCTAATTCACTGTATGTGGGAGCGAAGATAATGGTCACATATTTTCTTCCATGTAAGAGGACAGTAGTGATATAATAGTGATTCCTTGGTGGGCAGTTGGTATGGATTTTGCTCTGGGGGCACAGGAGCTGCACTCTGCACCTCTGGATGTATCCAGTATCAGGGGACCACACTCCATGCAAACTGTCGTCACATCTGGATTATGGCCGTTGTGTATTGAAGGCTCCTGATGGATGTGGATGGTGCCAATAATGACAATGTAAGGCATTAATCCTAGTCCAGGCCCTGCAGCACTCCTATTGTCCCCACCCTGCACTCTATGGGACATCAATGTGCTCATGAACAGACATCGGGATGTACAGTGGGGAAAAAAAGGATTTAGTCAGCCACCAATTGTGCAAGTTCTCCCACTTAAAATGATGAGAGAGGCCTGTAATTGACATCATAGGTCGACCTCAACTATGAGAGACAAAATGAGAAAACAAATCCTGAACATCACATTGTCTGATTTGGAAAGAATTTTTTTTCAAATTTTGGTGGAAAATAAGTATTTGGTCAATTACAAACAAGCAAGAATTCTGTCTCTCACAGACCTGTAGCTTCTTCTTTAAGAGGCTCCTCTGTCCTCCACTCATTACCTGTAGTACTGGCACCTGTTTGTTATACTTTGTTATATATCCTTTGTTGGCAATGACAGAGGTCAAACATTTTCTGTAAGTCTTCACAAGGTTGGCACACACTGTTGCTGGTATGTTGGCCCATTCCCCCATGCAGATCTCCTCTGGAGCAGTGATGTTTTGGGCGGTCGCTGGGCAACACAGACTTTCAACTCCTTCCAAAGGTTTTCTATAGGGTTTAGATCTGGAGACTGGCTAGGCCACTCCAGGACCTTGAAATGCTTCTTACGAAGCCACTCCTTCATTGCCCTGGCGGTGTGCTTGGGATCATGGTCATGCTGAAAGACCCAGCCACGTTTCATCTTCAACGCCCTTGCTGATGGAAGGAGGTTTGCACTCAAAATCTCACAATACATGGCCCCATTCATTCTTTCATGTACATGGATCAGTCGTCCTGGTCCCGTGGCAGAGAAACAGCCCCAAAGCATGATGTTGCCACCCCCATGCTTCAAGGTGGGTATGGTGTTCTTTGGATGCAACTCAGCATTCTTTCTCCTCCAAACACGCCGAGTTGTGTTTGTACCAACCAGTTCTACTTTAGTAGACCATCTGACCATATGACAATCTGCTAATACTCTTGTGGATCATCTAAATGCTCTCTATCAAACTTCAGACGGGCCCGGACATGTAATGGCTTAAGCAGAGTGACACGTCTGGCACAGTAAGATCTGAGTCCCTGGCGGCATAGTGTGTTACTGATGGTAGCCTGTGTAACGTTGGTCCCAGCTCTCTGCAGGTCATTCACTAGGTTCCCATGTGTGGTTCTAGGATTTTTACTCACCATTCTTGAGATCACTTTGACCCCACGGGGTGAGATCTTGTGTGGAGCCCCAGATCGAGGGAGATTATCAGTGGTCTTGTATGTCTTCCATTTTCTAATTATTGCTCCCACAGTTGATTTCTTCACACCAAGCTGCTTGCCTATTGCAGATTCAGTCTTCCCAGCCTCGTGCAGGGCTACAATTTTGTTTCTGGTGTCCTTCGACAGCTCTTTGGTCTTCACCATAGTGGAGTTTGGAGTGTGATTGTTTGAGGTTGCGGACAGGTGTCTTTTATACTGATAACAAGTTCAGACAGGTTCCAGTACTACAGGTAATGAGTGGAGGACAGAGGAGCCTCTTAAAGAAGAAGTTACAGGTCTGTGAGAGCCAGAATTCTTGCTTGTTTGTGACGCGCCCCTGGGCCTGCTGTGTCGCGCAGCGTCTCGCGCACGGGGGCTTACCCGGAACCGGATCAGATGAGGGTTGTAGTCTCCGAGTGGCGGGGACCCGGTCCGTGCCCAGGGAGTCAACTCAGTGTGTGGCAGTCTTGATAGATGTTATTTGAGTGTCGACTACGCCACCCGTTGATTTGCAGCTATGGAGCTGCCGCTGCAGGGCAGACCGCTGAGGCCGGTGTAGAATTGTGCAGCGTGATAGTATAACCCCCAACGGGAGGGGTATGGCCTCAGGGCAGCCGACGTGGAAGATGAGGGTAGCAGGAACCACTCAGAGACGGTGCGGTGTAATTCAGGGTCTTTACTGGTAACAACGATAGACCCTCCCGGAGTACTTGCTACCGAACGGGGCCTGGTCAGTCCTTGAGCAGATGGGATCTCCCCTGGCCAGGCGGAGTTGTAGGCCTCCCAAACTGACTGTACTCTTCTGGCTACCTTGCTAGAAGCGGATATAAGTAGCCCACGTCCCTGAGTGTACCGTGTGGTGCTCACCCGTATGGCCGGTGACTCGGGGCCTTCTAATGGCTTCCGCTCCACGATGGCGGCGCTGGTCCCACGCGTGTGACCGTGCCTTCGGGTTTCTGGGCCTGAGGACCTGAAATCCCCTGCCGGTCGGCTTCTGCTGCTGGGTAAGAGTTAGTCCCCACAGCCTCGGACGCCGGGTCCGGTAAGAAAGCTTCTCAGTCAGGGCGAGCTCTGCAGCTGCCAGCCCCTGACTTGTAGTAGTATTGCTCCCACTGAGCTTCTGCTGTTTCTTCCTGTGACTGTTTCTTGTCTCTACTCTCCTTGACTCACTAACCCTGCTTCAGCCCCGGGTTTATATAGGGGAAGGTCTTCCCCTCCCAAGACTGGGCAGGAGGTGTGGCATGCACAGGATCCCTGGCCAAGAGACCTCCCACCTGCTCTCAGACATAACATTGCTTGTTACTGTGGAAACCAGACCCCTGGGGTGCCACATTTGTAATTGATCAAATACTTATTTTCCACCAAAATTTGAAAAAAATTTCTTTCCAAATCAGACAATGTGATTTTCAGGATTTGTTTTCTCATTTTGTCTCTCATAGTTGAGGTCGACCTATGATGTCAATTACAGGCCGACCTCATCTTTTTAAGTGGGAAAACTCGCACAATTGGTGGCTGACTAAATACTTTTTTTCCCCATTGTAACAGAAAGGTTTATGAATATGCAGTTATCTGATGATAACACCACTAGATAGTCAATAAATATTACTTCTATACTGTACAAATAAATCATAGAATCATAGACTATTAGAGTTGGAAGGGACCTCCAGGATCATCGTGTCCAACCCCCGGCTCAATGCACGAGTCACTAAACCATCTCAGACAGATGTCTGTCCAGCCTCTGTTTGAAGACTTCCATTGAAGGAGCACTCACCACCTCTCGTGGCCGCCTGTTCCACTCATTAATCACCCTCACTGACAATTTTTTTTCCTAATATCTAATCTGTATCTTCTCCCTTTCAGTTTCATCCCATTGCTTCTCGTGTTTCCATGTGCAAATGAGAATAAGGATGATCCCTCTACACTGTGACAGCCCTTCAGATATTTGTAGACAGCTATTAAGTCTCCTCTCAGTCTACTTTTTTGCAAGCTAAACATTTCCAGATCCTTTAACCGTTCTCCATAGGACATTGTTTGCAGACCGCTCACCATTCTGGTCGCTCTTCTCTGAACTTGTTCCAGTTTCTTCATGTCTTTTTTAAAATGCGGTGCCCAGAACTGGACACAGTATTCCAGATGAGGTATGAGCAAGGAGGAGTAGAGGGGGAAAATAACTTCTCGCGATCTAGACTATACTTCTCTAAATACATCCCAGAACTGTGTTTGCCTTTTTTGCTGCTGCATTACACTGTTGACTCATGTGCAGTCTGTGATCTATTAGTATACCCGTCTTTTTACACGTGCTGTTGCTTAGTTCTATTCCTCCACTACTGTAGATGTAATTTTTGTTTTTCTTGCCCAAATGTAGAATCTTGCATTTCCCCCCTTAAATATCATTCTATTAGCCGCTGTCCATTGTTCAAGCTTATCGAGATCCTTCTGAATGATTTCTCTGTCTTCTCTAGTGTTAGCTATCCCTTCTAGCTTTGCATCGTCTGCAAATTTGATAACTTTACCTTCAGTTCCCTTATCTAGATCATTTATAAAAATGTTGAACAACACTGGGGCCAGGAAAGAGCCTCATGGTATCCACTTGAAACGCTTTTCCAACTGTATATGCAACCATGTATTACCACTCTTTGAGTACGATCACTGAGCCAGTTATCAATCCACCTAACCGTAGCCTTCTCAATCCCAGACTTAGTCGTTTTTTTATAAGTATAGTATGAGATACTTTATAAAATGCTTTGCTGAAGTCGAGATATACTATATATACTGCATTACCCTGATCCATCCATTCAGTGATTTCATCATAGAAGGAAATGAGATTAGTCTGGCATGACTTGTTTGCTACAAACCCATGCTGGCTGTGGTTAGTCTGTATTCTTAAACAAGTACTTGTATACATGCTGTTTAATAATTTGTTTATAGATCTTTCCTGGTATAGAAGTAAGGCTCACTGGCCTGTAATTTCCTGGCTCCATCTTCTTTCCTTTTTTTTAAGATAGGGACAACATTTGCCCTTTTCCAATCTTCTGGAACTTCTCCTATTCCCCAGGAATTTTCAAAGATTCTGGCTAGTGGTTCTGCAATTTCCTCTGCTATCCCCTTCAGTACCGTAGGATGTAATTCATCCGGACCAGGAGACTTGAATTCATTTATGTTAGCTAAGTGTTTCCTCACCACCTCTCTGTTTATAGATAGTGTGGATTCTTCTATTCCTTAGTTAGCACAGTGAAGATCAGCTGATTTTACATTTACTTTCTTAGAGAACACAGATGCAAAATAGGAATTTAAAACTTCGGGCTTCTCAGCATCATTTTTGACCACTTCTGCCTTTTCATCCTGTAAAAATGTTATAGTATCTTTGACTTTTCTTTTGCTTTTTACATACCCCCATCCTTTTTTATTCATTTTGGTCTCCCTTGCAAGCCTCTCTTCATTACTGGCTTTAGCTCTTCTGACGCTTGTCCTGCATTCCCTGCAGACAGCATTATAGTCTTCTTTAGATATGCCTCACCTCTCTTTCCATTTGATATACATTTCTTTTTTCTTTTTTAGCAAGTGTTTAATGAGGTGCAATAAAAATTATATTGTGGTATATTGTTAGCCAGAAAAATCTATGTAACTACTTATATGACCAAAAAGATAAAAGTATTCTAGAAGTCATACCTTTATTGGCTAACCAGAACAATTATATTTGCAAGATTTCAGAGTACAGAGGCTCTTACATCAGGCAAGTTTACAAATGAATGACTGTGTTGAGATTCTGTGTTCCATAATTTTGCAAATATAATTTTTCTGGTTAGCCAATAAAGGTATCACTTCTAGAATACTTTTGTCTTTTTGAGTCATAAAAGTATTTACATTGATACTGTTACAAAGTTCAGTGTACAAAAAGATTATTATCAATGATAACACTAAACAAATAATACCGCCACACCACGAGCACTGCATAATGACAGAATAATATCGCTACCACTACCATTCCCAGTACTGAGTGATTACATAATACCACCACATCATGACCACTACATAGTGATAGAATAATATTGCAACCCACAAGGCCACTACCATTCCCAGTACTGAGTGACTGCATAATACCGCCACATCATGACCAATACTTAGTGATAGAATAATATTGCAACCCACATGGCCACTACCATTCCCAGTACTGAGTGATTGCATAATACCACCACATCATGACCACTACATAGTGATAGAATAATATTGCAACCCACATGGCCACTACCATTCCCAGTACTGAGTGATTGCATAATACCGCCACATCATGACCAATACTTAGTGATAGAATAATATTGCAACCCACAAGGCCACTACCATTCCCAGTACTGAGTGACTGCATAATACCGCCACATCATGACCAATACTTAGTGATAGAATAATATTGCAACCCACATGGCCACTACCATTCCCAGTACTGAGTGACTGCATAATACCGCCACATCATGACCAATACTTAGTGATAGAATAATATTGCAACCCTCAAGGCCACTACCATTCCCAGTACTGAATGACTGCATAATACCGCCACATCATGACCACTACATAGTGATAGAATAGTATCGCAACCCACATGGCCACTACCATTCCCAGTACTGAATGACTGCATAATACCGCCACATCATGACCACTACATAGTGATAGAATAGTATCGCAGCCCACATGGCCACTACCATTCCCAGTACTGAGTGATTACATAATACCGCCACATCATGACCACTACATAGTGATAGAATAATATCGCAACCCACAAGGCCACTACCATTCCCAGTACTGAGTGACTACATAATACCGCCACATCATGACCACTATCATTCCCACCACATTATTGAATATTGCCATACACTATACAAATAGTACTGCCACACCATCACCACTAGCATTATCACTACACAGTGCCTGAGTAATACTGTCACACATTAAACAAATATTACAGCCACACCATGACCAGAACCATTACCACTGCATAGTGACTGGATAACACTAGTAATATTATAATAATCGGTATAATAGTACAGTAGCTTCCCGTCATGCAGAACATTAGGGGTTACAGTACAGTTACACCCAGCGACTGACAGGTGACGTCCTTTCTGAAGGTGTCATCACTTTTCCTGTATTTTCCTTCTGGCCCAGACCTCTATGACAACTTCTTCCAGCCAGGGCTTCTCTACAGACTTCACTGCCCAGACATCTTTGGCTCCTCACTTTTCCAGCACCGTCCCCACCTTTTCCCAACCTACACAAATTCCCATTAATACTGATCCCCCCAATCAATTCTGTGCCCGCTGCTGCCCTCTTTACCCCATTACAGCACCTGCCGTGAAGCCCAGCAATACCGCACAGATAATGAAATAGTGGCGTTATATGCACAGTCATTCACCAAAATAGTGTCGGACAGGCAGTTCCCCGGATCCGATCCCACAATGAGCCATTGTGTACTATATTTAAAGGGACGCACCACTGACATGCCACCACTTCAAGGACAAGAAGAGGAAGGGAAGAAGGGACAACCCTGGAGCGCGGCACAGGTCGGCCTAGACCTCTCCTAGTGTCCGATACTGCGAAAACTTATGGAAGTGGTACAGTGGGCACGGCGATGAGGTTGGTACTCCGAGCCCTGTAGCAGCTGTGCTGCCTGCCTATTGAATGAGCCCCCTGCGGGAGTATATGGCGGCGTTAGCAGGTATGATGGATGACCTCCCTGTTCTCCCCGATATAATGGTCGGAGATTCATTATCCTATTGATGAAAGATAATCCATACCCCACTCATTGATTTCTAAGGGACGGTGCACATGATGCTACCTGGGGGTGTTCATCTCAGCATCCTAAAATATATTTTTGGACAATCATCTGCAATATATTACTGACCTGAGGCGCTCCCATAAAGTGCCGCAGATTGTATCATCAATGGTCTGGTGCTCTGGGCTCAGCTCTGACTGGACATACGGTCTGCTGTGCGAGTGTACAGGTGTGATACTAGGTTGTGTATCTAAGCCTATCCCATCTATTAATGTCTTCTTAGTGTGTATCTAAACCTAACTATTTACACCAGAAAGTTACAGAAATTGTGAGTTATTTCAGATTACTAAATAAATGCAGAATGGAGGCTCAGTCACCTGCTGACATTCTCCTTCTTTGAGGATCTGGCAGTAGAAGATTATAATGAGGGCAATCTAGGCTACTACCTGGGGCCCAAGACTTTGGGGGGCTCATTAGGTCCCTTTGACCCAAATGAGAATACCAAAACTAATAAAGCCCCATGATAGCTGGGAACCCTGCTGAAGACTTTGCATTGGGGACCACAAGCTCCAAATTATGCTGTGGCACGTAGGCGCTCCAATGAAGTCATCTGCATCATTCAGTAGGATCCTGGTCAGAAGAGGCACCGCACAGGATCATCTGTAGGTGAGCTGTATAGCACTGTCCCTTATTACATAGTGTCCTTTCTTATTATGTATGTCGCTGTCCATTATACATAGTGTCCATCCTTATACATAGCACTGTCCCTTATTATATAGTGTCCTCTCTTATTATGTAAAGTGCCACCCGTTATTACATAGTGTTCTATCTTATTTTGTATAGCACCATCAATTATTACAATGTGTCCTCATAATGTATGGTATTGTCCATTATTATATAGTGTCCTCTCTTATTATGTATGACATTGTCCATTATTACAGTGTCCACCATTATTTTGTGTAGCACCATCCATTATTACAATGTGTCCTCTCTTATTATGTATAGCGCTGTCCATTATCACATTGTGTCCTCTCTTATTATATATACTGCTGTCTCTGATTGTACAGTGTCCTCTATTATTGAGTATAGCACCATCCATTATTATATAGCGTTCTGTCTTATTTTGTATAGCACCATCCATTATTATATAGTGTTCTGTCTTATTTTGTATAGCAACATCCATTATTACATACAGCCCTGGCATATTATGCATAGTAGTGTCCATTATTACATAGTGTCCTCTCTTATTACATATAGCACATCTATTATTACGTACAGTCCTCCCTTATTATGTATAGTAGTGTCCATTCTTACAGTGTCCCCTCTTATTAACCCCTTACGGACCCTTGGATTTTCCGATTTTGCATTTTCGTTTTTTGCTCCACTTGTTCCCAGAGCCATAGCGTTTTTATTTTTTGGTCAATATTGCCGTGTGAGGGCTTATTCTTTTGCGGGACGAGTTGTACTTTTAAACAACATTACTGTTTTTACCATATCGTGTACGGGGAAAACGGGAAAAAAATCCAAGTGCGGTGAAATTGGTTAGAAAGTCTTTTAGAATAGGACCTTTAACACATACAGTGAAAGACTTGTGTCAAAAAAGAGTTCCCCCCAGATTAATACAGCATATTTCTGAATATCATAACGCCGATCCGAAAGTGTTACGTTTTGCAAGGTTAGAACATGTCGCATCGCCAAAAGAAGGAGGAGACCGTAATAGATGAGGCTAGATGGATCCTAAATTCGGAAGCCCCGGGCCCATTAGGGTTGAATGAGAAGGTGGATCTTTCAGTTTTCTTATCATACCGCTATGTATTTTGTTTTTTTTTACGTTGCGATACTATTTCAGCTTAATGGTGGAAATTGTTTTTATGCACGTTCCTATGTTTTTAATTTATTCACACATGTGTCTGTAAAGGTTTAAAAGGAAGGGGACAGGTGCGTCACTTACTTTGGACCCGTTGAAGCGCCGGAAGGCAGCGAAACGGCCGTCGTCCTTTCCCCCACCCTTCGGGGTCACAGTCCGATGCCGGACCCTTATATGTCCCGCACAGAAAAATAAAGGCACATTTTAAGAAGACTGGGTGAGTGCTGCCTTTCTTTCTACCTTTTGCTGAAGATACCAAATATGTCTATGTGGGGTTTTTTTTAATTATTTTATTTTGAATGGGGCGAAAGGGGGGTGATGTAAACTTTTATATTTTTTTAATTTTTAAAATATTTTTAAAAACTTTTTTTTATACTTTTTGCATGCTTCAACAATCTCCATAGGAGACTAGAAGCAGCAACTGTCCGATCGCCTCTGCTACATAGAGCAGATGACCTCTATGTAGCAGAAATGCTCCTGTGCTATGAGCGCCGACCACTAGGTGGCGCTCATAGCGATCAGCACATGACAACCACTGGGGTCTGCTGCAGACCCAGGGTTGTCATGGCCACCCATCAGTGACCCGCGATCACGTGACGGCGTCACCGATGGGAGGGGTAAGTGACGTGCTTGCGGCGCTGTTAAATGCCGCTGTCAGAGATTGACAGCAGCATTTAACATGTTAACAGCCGCGAGTGGATCGCGATTCCACCCGCACCTGTTACGGGCACATGTCAGCTGTAAGAATCAGCTGACATGTGCCCGGTTCAGTGCGGGCTCAGCGCCGGAGCCCGCGCTGAACAGGGGGTGACAGCCTGGTGCGTACTATTACGCCCCAGGCTGTAAAGGGGTTAAGTAAAGTGTCATCTCTTATTATATAGTGTTCTCACTTATATGTATAGCACCCTCCATTATTACGTACAGTCCTCCCTTATTATGTATAGTAGTGTCCATTCTTACATAGTGTCCTCTCTTATTAAGTAAAGTGTCATCCCTTATTATATAGTGTTCTCACTTATATGTATAGCACCCTCCATTATTACGTACAGTCCTCCCTTATTATGTATAGTAGTGTCCATTCTTACATAGTGTCCTCTCTTATTAAGTAAAGTGTCATCCCTTATTATATAGTGTTCTCACTTATATGTATAGCACCCTCCATTATTACGTACAGTCCTCCCTTATTATGTATAGTAGTGTCCATTCTTACATAGTGTCCTCTCTTATTAGGTAAAGTGTCATCCCTTATTATATAGTGTTCTCACTTATATGTATAGCACCCTCCATTATTACGTACAGTCCTCCCTTATTATGTATAGTAGTGTCCATTCTTACATAGTGTCCTCTCTTATTAAGTAAAGTGTCATCCCTTATTATATAGTGTTCTCACTTATATGTATAGCACTGTCCATTATTACATTATATACTCCCCTTTAAGCATATCGCTGTTGATTATTACATAGTGTCCTTTCATAATATGTATGCCGCCATTCATTATTTTCGCATTTATTATGTATAATGCTGTCCATTATTACTTAGTGTTCTATCTTAACTTGTATAGCACCATTTTTTATGCCATAATGCAGTATTTTTCTGTCTTCAAACATAATGCTTCTTATTTAAGCCGAAAAGCTTTATTTTAATCTAATTCCTCCACAAAACAATGTTCCGGTAGCCTTTTGGCTTGTCCAGGTGATCTCTAAGCAAACTGCAGATGGGCTGCAATGTTCTATTTGGAGAGCAGTGGCTTTCTCCTTGCAATCCTGCCTTACACACCATTATTGTCCAGTGTCCTCATGGTGGACTCATGAACATTAGGTCATGTAAGAAAGGCCTTTGGTTGCTTAGAGGTTACCTTGGGATCCTTTGTGACATCACTGGTATTATACACCTTGCTTTTGGAGATAACTTTGTTGGTCGATCACTTCTGGGGAGAGTAAAAACGGTCTTGAATTTCCTCCAGTGGAACACTGTCTGTCTGTGGATTGGTGGAGTCCAAACTCCTTAGGGTTTTTAACTTTTTTCCAGCCTGATGAGCATAAAACAGCTCTTCTTTTGAGGTAAATCTCCTTTGTTCGTGCCATGATTCACTTCCACTAAGTTGCTGTAAAGATCAGACTTTGATAAGTCCCTCTTCTTTAAGTAAAAACAGGACACCCACTCAAACCTGATTGCCATCCCAATGATTGGAAACACCAGACTCTAATTTCACCTTCACATTATCTGCTAATACTAAAGGTTCACATACTTTTGTCACTCACATACGTGTGAAATTGGATTATTTTCCTCAATTAAAAAATGACTCTTTTTTTCATTTTGACTCATTTGTTTTGTGCGGTTCTTCTCTACTTTTAGGACTTATCTATCTCTAGATCTATCATCTACCTGTAATATATCTATCATCTATCTATCTATCTATCCATCTATCTATCTATTATCTATATATTATCTATCATCTATCTATTATCCATCTATCTATTATCCATCTATCTATTATCTATCTATTATCTATCATCTATCTATCTATCTATTATCTATCATCTATCTATTATCTATCATCTATCTATCTATCTATTATCTATCATCTATCTATCTATTATCTATCTATTATCTATCTATTATCTATCATCTATCTATCTATTATCTATCATCTATCTATCTATTATCTATCTATTATCTATCTATTATCTATCATCTATCTATTATCTATCTGTCTATTATCTATCTATTATATATTATCTATATATTATCTATTATCTATCTATCTATCTATTATCTATCTATCATCTATCTATATATCTCTCTATCTATTATCTATTATCTATCTGTCTATTATCTATCTATTATATATTATCTATATATTATCTATTATCTATCTATCTATCTATTATCTATCTATCATCTATCTATATATCTCTCTATCTATTATCTATTATCTATCATCTATCTATCATCTATCTATCATCTATCTATTATCTATCTATTGTCTATCTATTGTCTATCTATTGTCTATCTATTATCTATATATTATCTATTATCTATCTATTATCTATCTATTATCTATCTATCTATTATCTATTATCTATCATCCATCTAATATATATCTATTATCTATCTATCTATCATCTATCTATTTTTTATCTATCTCTCCCATTTTGCCGCGTTCCTATAATATTATATTTAGACGGAAACTATTTTACTTTTAGATGAAGAACATCTTCCTGGCTCTTTCTATATTGGGAAGGAGTGCGGCTGAAGTCGGTACAAAGCTTAAGAAGGTTGTGACCAGTCATAAGAAGAGAAGCCGCCCCGCACTGACCCTGAGGACGGGCGTAATTGAAAGGAAACGTCTTACTCCTGGCCGCATTATTTCTTTACACGTTCTAGAAATTTTCTTAGGAAATGATCTGTTCTTCGGTGACCTCACATCTTCAACCTTGGGTTATTAATTGAGGAATTTGGTATCATGATCGATGTGTTCGTGTGACAATAGTATCCCTGACGTTGCCGGAGGATGGGGGTGGGTGGGCGGAGATGTGTCCGGCGGGGAATATATATATATACTCTAAGGTCCCTGTCCAGGTGCAGAACAGCTCCAAGGAACAGTCCGTCATCTTCACAGATCGCAGGCGTCATGGCAGCCGTGTCTTACTGTGGACTCGCCGTCACCTATTTCTGCTTTTTAGCCTTGTCTTCGGCGTGTTATATACAGAACTGTCCCATAGGAGGAAAGAGGTCGGTGATGGACTTCATGGACGTCAGAAAGGTAAGTGCTGAGGCTTTATGACAGCAGACTGACGCTGAGCTGACACTTTCCAGAATATGAGACTGTAGGAGATTTCTGGTGGTTTCTTCTCCTTTTCTTGTACCTTCCATATCAGGGAAGATGGATCCTTCTTAGGATTGCTCCTTTGAGTTTCCCAATTCTCTCCGCACCCATTTTGAGAGGTTATGACTATCTGAATTAGAGGTCCCGTCTTCATTGCCCTCTATGAGGAGGACTGCTTCTAGCTGTGGAGGACTTATCACAATGAAATGATACATTACTTTTAATTAATATTAATGGTGCAATACCTGATATGTCCTCTGGAGGCGCTGTAGGGAAATTGCTCAGTTGCTGTTAGATTCCAAGCTGATCGCCAGAGATTCCAGCAACCAAACTCCCTGTGAAAAGTTTAGAATTATTGATACTTTCTAACAAAAAAAGTTTTGTTTTTTCCCAAAGCAGAGAGCCTCTTTAATGTCAGATTTAAGGCAACTCTCTACTTTTTTGCACTTTTTATCATAATGGCAGCATTTTATAAAGATTTATTTCACATTATAGTGGTCAGAGCTCAGTTTTCTTAACAGGGCCATGAGCAGGAGTAGATTTCTGTCTTAAGTCATAGCAAATCTTTTGAGATAGTTGCTCACTACGCCCTTCTTGGTTTTTTTTATACACTTTATGGTTCACTTTAAAAAAAAAAAATTGCACATTTTTGTGCTAATTTTCTGAATTCCATAATTTCACATTTATTTATAATAAAAAAGTAACAGAAATCAAGATTAATTTCCCCTTGAGGTGTAAAATAGGACATGCAAATTTCAGGCAGTGGCCACTAGGGGGAGCTTGTTCAATAGCGTTTATACATAGAGTTCAATGAGAACACAGAGCACATCAGCTCCCTCTAGTGGCGGCTGCCGGTAATCAGCATTTTGTTTTTTTTTACATCTTTCTCTAAGCAGAGGGTTTGGAGCTTTGCATCAGAAAAACAGAGCTCCGACTACTAAAAGGAGATATTAGAAAATAATCAGCGCAGAATTTGGACATATTTAGAAAATATAAAAAAGTTGTGCGCACGGACAGTCACCATCAACTATATAGTTTTCCCTAGGAAGCAATCTAGCTCTGCTACATCTGGATGCATCTATGTAATATTAGTGACTGCTATGTGTTGGAGTAGGTAGGTTTCTTCTCCCCCATGCTTTACACTGCAGCTTAGCTTTTTCTGTTTGGCAGTTGTTTATAAGCACAAACTATACTGAGAGCTGATTTCTAATATAGTGAGGACAGTCGGAGGTTTTCTGAAATGAAACTCCTCTGTTACCTGTGATCCCTCATGCTTTACACTGCAGCTCTGCTCGTTCAGATTTGCTGCTGTGCACAAAGTACATTGAGAGCTGCTTTCTACGGTATGGACTGAAATCAAACTCCTACCTTACTCGAGGCTCCAGATTCTACTACCCCATGCTTTACCCTGCAGCTCTGCTTATTTAGATTAGCTCCTATGTATAACCACAAACTACATTCAGAACTGATCTCTAATATGGTGAGGACAGTCTGACGTAGTCTGCAATCAATCTCCTGCCTCCCTTCAAGTTTAGACAATTGGTCCCTCATGCTTTACACTGCAGCTCTGCTTATTCAGATTAGCTCCTATAACCACAAATGACATTCAGAACTGATCTCTAATATGGTGAGGACAGTCTAAGGTAGTCTGCAATCAATCTCCTGCCTCCCTTGAGGTTAATACATATAATCCACCATGCTTTACACCACAGCTCTGCTTATTCAGGTTAGCTCCTATAACCACAAACTACATTCAGAACTGATTTCTAACTTTGTAAGGACAGTCTGAGGTGGTCTGCAACCAATCTCCTGCCTCCCTTCAGATTTAGACATTTGGTCCCCCATGCTTTACACTGCAGCTTTACTTGTTCAGATTAGCTCTTCTATATAACCACAAACGACATTCAGAAGTGATCTCTAATATGGTGGGGACAGTCCGAGGTAGTCTGCAATCAATCTCCTGCCTCCCTTGAGGTTTAGACATATAATCCCCCATGCTTTACACTGCAGCTCTGCTTGTTCAGATTAACTGTTGCATATAATACAGGTTAAAAGGAACTAAATCTTCAGTGAGATAACTGTGCCCCCAAAATGGAGGGGGAGGAGCCTGGACATACCCCACTAACCATTTTGGAATTCAAGGTGGCAGAGGCAAGAAAAAGACACTCACGATCCCATGTCATGGTGGGGGTAGTAGTTGGTAGGAAGATGTTGCACCCCAGTGCTGATCACTCAATTGGAAGGGATCTGAGGTTCATTGTGCCAATAAAAATTGCAAATGCAACTCACACCTATAATTCTATAGAAGATGTAGCAGAGCTGAATTTTTTGATGATAGGATTTCGTGAAATTTAACAAATAACAAACTCAGCTCTGCTGCATCAAAACAATTGATAAATTAATGGAAACTATTCTCTGACACAATCAGCTCTGCCACATCTGTGTTCAGTGTTTCATAAAGCCGACAAATTAATTACTCTGTGTATAAAATATTACAAGTGACACATTCTGCTCTGCTACATCGGCACTCACGCTAATAGTCAGAGAAAACTTAGTCCAAGTTAAAAAAACTTTCTGGTACTTTTATCCAAAAAATGAGCGCAATGTGGGCCAATAACTTAATATAGTGGGTTATCACAATGACTAACTCAGCTCTGCTACATCAATGTTGAGGTCAAATCCGCTACATAATTACCACAGCACGGAATTGTCGCTAGCTCTGCTACATCAGCGCTGGGACTTTGCTCCAATTTTCCAATATCCGGAGGGTCCTCGTGTCTCCGTTTGCTGTCAGTGAATTGAAACCATCGCTGTTTATTTCCAGAGGTAACGCTGAGTGACTAACGGCCATATACTGCTTGGGCATGATGGGTGTTGTAGTCCCAGAAGTGATAGGTTGGAAATCACTGGCCTGGACTGACACATTGTAGCAAACCCACAGACTGTCACTCTCTTAAAGAGATGTTCGAACTTCAACAAATGAAGGTAATTTTCTGTTTGAATATATACATTTTCAATGCAGGAAAAATGATATTAATTTCATAAAATCGGAATACCCCTTTAAGAGAGTGACACACAGCAGATGGTTTGTTATACTGTATCAGTGTAAGGCAGTGGTTTGCAATCTATCGCTTGTGGGACAATAACAACCAGCATACCCAAATAGAAAGTGAAAAAATTTTAATAGTAATGGCCATTAGTCAGACAGCGCCACTCTGGCTCTCAGGCGGATGCTGGTACTGCAGGTTATGATGTCTTCTCTCATTTTTAGTGTATTCCTTGTGGACCGAGGAACAAGGGTCACTGCTTCGGGCCCAATATCTGCTGTGGAGAGGAGCTGGGCTGTTACTTCGGCACCAGTGAGACGCTGAGGTGCCAGGAAGAAAACTTCCTCCCTTCACCATGTGAGTCTGGAAGGAAACCGTGTGGGAACAATGGAGGAAACTGCGCCGCCTCCGGCATCTGCTGTAATCACGGTGAGAGATGAGAGAAAGTCAATGTAGCTGAGATATGGGGGGCTGGGATATGGGAGGCTGTGATAAGGGGAGCTGTGATATGGGGGGATGAGATATGGGGGGCTGAGATATGAGGAGCTGTGATATAGGGGGCTGAGATATAAGGAGCTGAGATATGGGGGGATGAGATATGGGGGGCTGAGATATGAGGAGCTGTGATATAGGGGGCTGAGATATAAGGAGCTGAGATATGGGGGGCTGTGATAAGGGGAGCTGTGATATGGGGAGCTGTGATATAAGGAGCTGAGATATGGGGGGCTGAGATATGGGGGGATGAGATATGGGGGGCTGAGATATAAGGAGCTGAGATATGGGGGGCTGAGATATGGGGGGCTGAGATATGGGGGGCTGAGATATGGGGGGCTGAGATATGGGAAGCTGAGATATGGGGGGCTGAGATATGGGGGGCTGAGATATGGGGGGCTGAGATATGAGGAGCTGTGATATAGGGGGCTGACATATGAGGAGCTGAGATATAAGGAGCTGAGATATGGGGGGCTGAGATATGAGGAGGTGAGATATGGGCAGCTGAGATATGGGGAGCTGAGATATGGGGGGCTGAGATATAAGGGGCTGAGGATATCGGGGGCTGAGATATGGGGAGCTGAGATATGGGGAGCTGAGATATGGGGGGCTGAGATATGGGGGGCTGAGATATGGGGAGCTGAGATATAAGGAGCTGAGATATAAGGAGCTGAGATATGGGGGGCTGGGATATGGGGAGCTGAGATATGGGGGGCTGAGATATGAGGAGCTGAGATATAAGGAGCTGAGATATGGGGCGCTGAGATATGGGGCGCTGAGATATGGGGCGCTGAGATATGGGGGCTGTGATATGGGGAGCTGAGATATGAGGAGCTGAGATATGGGGGGCTGAGATATGGGGGGCTGAGATATGGGGAGCTGAGATATGAGGAGCTGAGATATAGGGGGCTGAGATATGAGGAGTTGAGATTTGAGGAGGTGAGATATGAGGAGCTGAGATATGGGGGGCTGAGATATGGGGAGCTGAGATATGGGGGGCTGAGATATGAGGAGCTGAGATATAGGGGGCTGAGATATGAGGAGTTGAGATTTGAGGAGGTGAGATATGAGGAGCTGAGATATGAGGAGCTGAGATATGAGGAGCTGAGATATGAGGAGCTGAGATATGAGGAGCTGAGATATGGGGAGCTGAGTAATGAGGAACTGAGATATGGGGGGCTGAGATATGGGGAGCTGTGATATGGGGAGCTGAGATATGAGGAGCTGAGATATGGGGGGCTGAGATATGGGGGGCTGAGATATGGGGAGCTGAGGTATGGGGGGCTGAGATATGAGGAGCTGAGATATAGGGGGCTGAGATATGGGGAGCTGAGATATAAGGAGCTGAGATATGGGGGGCTGAGATATGAGGAGGTGAGATATGGGGAGCTGAGATATGGGGAGCTGAGATATGGGGGGCTGAGATATAAGGGGCTGAGAATATCGGGGGCTGAGATATGGGGAGCTGAGATATAGGGAGCTGAGATATAAGGAGCTGAGATATGGGGGGCTGAGATAAGGGGAGCTGAGATATGGGGAGCTGAGATATGGGGGGCTGAGATATGGGGGGCTGAGATATGGGGAGCTGAGATATAAGGGGCTGAGATATAAGGAGCTGAGATATAAGGAGCTGAGATATGGGGGGCTGAGATATTGGGGGCTGAGATATGGGGAGCTGAGATATCGGGGGCTGAGATATGAGGAGCTGAGATATGAGGAGCTGAGATATGAGGAGCTGAGATATGGGGAGCTGAGTAATGAGGAACTGAGATTTGGGGGGCTGGGATATGGGGGGCTGAGATATGGGGAGCTGAGATATGAGGAGCTGAGATATGGGGAGCTGAGATATGAGGAGCTGAGATATGAGGAGCTGAGATATGAGGAGCTGAGATATGAGGAGCTGAGATATGAGGAGCTGAGAAATGAGGAACTGAGATATGAGGAGCTGAGATATGAGGAGATGAGATATGGGGAGCTGAGATTTGGGGGGCTGGGATATGGGGAGCTGAGATATGAGGAACTGAGATTTGGGGGGCTGAGATTTGGGGGGCTGAGATATGGGGGGCTGAGATATGGGGAGCTGAGATATGAGGAGCTGAGATATGAGGAGCTGAGATATGAGGAGCTGAGATATGGGGAGCTGAGATATGGGAAGCTGAGATTTGGGGGGCTGGGATATGGGTGGCTGGGATATGGGTGGCTTGGATATGGGGTGCTGAGATATGGGGAGCTGAGATATGGGAAGCTGAGATATGAGGAGCTGAGATATAAGGAGCTGAGATATGAGGAGCTGAGATATGGGGAGCTGAGATATGAGGAGCTGAGATATGGGGAGCTGAGATTTGGGGGGCTGGGATATGGGGAGCTGAGATATGAGGAGCTGAGATATGAGGAGCTGAGATATGGGGAGCTGAGATTTGGGGGGCTGGGATATGGGGAGCTGAGATATGAGGAGCTGAGATATGAGGAGCTGAGATATGGGGAGCTGAGATATGGGGAGCTGAGATATGAGGAGCTGAGAAATGAGGAGATGAGATATGAGGAGCTGAGATATGAGGAGATGAGATATGGGGAGCTGAGAAATGAGGAACTGAGATTTGGGGGGCTGAGATATGGGGGGCTGAGATATGGGGAGCTGAGATATGAGGAGATGAGATATGAGGAGCTGAGATATAAGGAGCTGAGATATGGGGAGCTGAGATATGAGGAGCTGAGATATGAGGAGCTGAGATATGAGGAGCTGAGATATGGGGAGCTGAGATATGGGAAGCTGAGATTTGGGGGGCTGGGATATGGGTGGCTGGGATATGGGGAGCTGAGATATGGGGAGCTGAGATATGGGGAGCTGAGATATGGGAAGCTGAGATATGGGGAGCTGAGATATGAGGAGCTGAGATATGAGGAGCTGAAATATGGGGAGCTGAGATTTGGGGGGCTGGGATATGGGGAGCTGAGATATGAGGAGCTGAGATTTGGGGGGCTGAGATTTGGGGGGCTGAGATTTGGGGGGCTGAGATATGGGGAGCTGAGATATGGGGAGCTGAGATATGGGGAGCTGAGATATGGGGGGCTTGGATATGGGGTGCTGAGATATGAGGAGCTGAGATATGAGGAGCTGAGATATGAGGAGCTGAGATATGGGGAGCTGAGATATGGGGGGCTGGGACATGGGGAGCTGAGATATGGGAAGCTGAGATATGAGGAGCTGAGATATGAGGAGCTGAGATATAAGGAGCTGAGATATGGGGAGCTGAGATATGGGGAGCTGAGATATGAGGAGCTGAGATATGGGGAGCTGAGATATGGGGAGCTGAGATATGGGGTGCTGAGATATGGGGAGCTGAGATATGGGGTGCTGAGATATGGGGTGCTGAGATTTGGGGAGCTGAGATATGAGGAGTTGAGATATGAGGAGCTGAGATATGGGAAGCTGAGATATGGGAAGCTGAGATTTGGAGGGCTGGGATATGGGGGGCTGAGATATGGGGTGCTGAGATATGGGGTGCTGAGATATGGGGGGCTGAGACATGGGGGGGCTAAGATATGGGGGGCTGAGATATGAGGAGCTGAGATATGGGGAGCAGAGATATGGGGAGCTGAGATATGGGGTGCTGAGATATGGAGAGCTGAGATTTGGGGGGCTGGGACATGGGGAGCTGAGATATGAGGAGCTGAGATATGGGGGGCTGAGATATGGGGGGCTGAGATATGGGGGGCTGAGATATGGGGGGCTGAGATATGGGGAGCTGAGATTTGGGGGGCTTGGATATGGGGTGCTGAGATATGGGGTGCTGAGATATGGGGAGCTGAGATATGGGGGGCTGAGATATGGGGGGCTGAGATATGGGGGGCTGAGATATGGGGAGCTTGGATATGGGGTGCTGAGATATGGGGTGCTGAGATATGGGGAGCTGAGATATGGGAAGCTGAGTTATGAGGAGCTGAGATATGGGGGGCTGAGATATGGGGGGCTGAGATATGGGGAGCTGAGATATGGGGAGCTGAGATATGGGGAGCTGAGATATGGGGGGCTGAGATATGGGGGGCTGAGATATGGGGAGCTGAGATATGGGGAGCTGAGATATGGGGGGCTGAGATATGGGGAGCTGAGATATGGGGAGCTGAGATATGGGGCGCTGAGATATGGGGAGCTGAGATATGGGGAGCTGAGATATGGGGAGCTGAGATATGAGGAGCTGAGATATGGGGAGCTGAGATATGGGGAGCTGAGATATGGGGAGCTGAGATATGAGGAGCTGAGATATGGGGAGCTGAGATATGGGGAGCTGAGATATGAGGAGCTGAGATATGGGGAGCTGAGATATGGGGAGCTGAGATATGGGGAGCTGAGATATGAGGAGCTGAGATATGGGGAGCTGAGATATGGGGAGCTTACAAACCGCTCCTTATAGCTCAGCTTCCTGGACCTTAGTCAAAGTGCTGCGGCTTGGGCACTATTAAGGGGTCTAAGGCAGGAAAGGGTTTTTTGTGGCAGGAACACGAGCGGCTGCTATGGTCCTACCACCGTTGGGGGCGCAGTGCTGACTTACAGGTGTTCATCAGTCCAATCCATAGGTTTAATGTTGAGGATCGGCCAAGAATATTTCCATCCAAATCCTGAGAGGTCCGAAAGATCTGCAGAATGAAGTTAAAAAAATAGGACAGGGCTGCAGTACCCGGCCCGGCCACAGGGAATGCTGTTCCTTCCTCCTGCTGATCAGCCGGGAACTCGATCCCCACCGATCAGATGATCACATCCTGTCCTCAATATTAAAATCCCGAAAACCATTTTATCTCAGCGACATTACAAGGACTTCTCTGTAATTTCCTGATCTGATCCCATCAATATTTTTATTGGTGATAAGTGTCCTTGTAAGCACAGCTGAAGGTTTGTTACATTGCGTCTGCATGGTTCCATTGATTTTATGGTTCATAGAAGCTTACCTGCACTGATTTGTTACAATGTATCAGTGCAGTTGTATTGATTTTAAGGCTCATACAAGAATTCCTTCACTGATACATTGTAACAAAGCTTGTAATTAAATAGTAATTAGCTCTAGAAGGCTTTTCATTTCATTCCTCAACTACAACCAGTAATGGACGGATGAGAAGACCCCCAGAAGCCAGAATAGAATGACGATATGCCACTATCATTTATGGCTTGCTATTATAATCCTCCTCGTGTCTTTCCCCACAGAGAGCTGCACGATGGACCCGGCCTGTGAACAGGATTCTGTATTTTCTTAGTCGATGTCTTCATAAATGATAAAACGTCTCCAGTGCAGACATTCAGAGCAGTGATCCCACCACACAAGAAGGAGGACCCCCGCCGCCATGTATAGATGTACTGTACAGTGAATAAAGACTTGAAACATGGCCACGTGTACGTCTCTGCTTTCATCAGTGCTACCAGTGACAACCCCAAAACTGATCCCCTGTATGGAGAGAGTGAAGGCTCAGCCTGTGATCAGAAATAACAGTGGTTCTCTGCTGCCCTCTAGTGGTAGAAAGCCAAACTTCAGCATGACATTCTGGTGTGTGTATATATATATATATATATATATATATATATATATATATATATACATACATACATACATACATACATACATACATACATACAGCAGAGTACAGGGGGCACACAGACAATTGAGGGCCGAGGGCACAATCAGTAGAGGGGGCTCCTGCTGCCAGTTCAGAAACTAATAATGGCCATAAAGAAATATGGTTGGGTGGTCTGACTTTTACCAGCAGTGATGGGTAATGTCCCTGCTAGACTAGAGCATGAGGAGGAGTAACCAGGAGAGGCCGGACCCCTAGGAGACATCCTGCCCTGATGCCAACTTCTGCAGTGCAGGACGTGTATGTATTGTACTATATTATTCTGACTGGGGGTTTTGATATCATAAAATAGGAAAAACACGTTTCCTACTAACTATAACCTCTCTAGTGGGACAGATACGCGAAGGGGTCACCGCCGCTGAGGTTTAATGGGTGCAGAAAACCTGTAACATCGAGCACAGGAGAAGCAGCGGATGCAAGCATTTGGGGTTCATGTGAAGGTCTTCCATGGGCGCAATACCACTCTGACAACACAGGGTGAGGGTAAAACAGTGTGGCAATACTTTATTGAACCACCAAACGGACAATAAACACACAGAACAGTCCCAGCAAATACCCAAGAAGGTACAACATCACCCAGTCTCACCCTTCCACTCCACCCGCCTGGGATAGAACAGCTGCGACTTTGGGACTTTCAGGGACAACTACCTCAACCAGTGGGTCCCCGCTTCTGGCGGTCCCCCACTGAGAGGAGGTAGCAGCAAGCTTAGGAAGCTAGCAGTCCATCGAGGTACAAGGCCAGGAGACCCGAGGGTCCCACCCTGGCCTCTCTGAGAGTTTCCATGGGGCCAGACGACCGGCTGGTCCCAATCTGGCTTCTCCGAATGTCTCCATGGGTTCCAGGTGATAGATGGGTCCTTCCTGGAAACCCCAAACAACATATCCATGGGGCCAGGTGACTTCATCGTCCCAACCTGGTCTCCCCACATGTATCCATGGGCTCTCTGATGGTTAATGGAGCAGATCTGTATCTTTCCAGTCAGGGCCGATGCCCTTAGACCAGAATCATGTAGAATCCAAATCTGGGTCTCTTTGGATGGAGCCGCCATGCTATCCATGCTTTCTGATTCTCCTTGATTCTGTTTGCAGCACTACAGACATCCCTGTTTATATTTACATGTGTAAGGTCATCAGTCACAGGTTAGAGATAAATGTGCAGGCCTCACTCAGGTTGCATTGTTTGAGCTAATCAATTTACATAGTTGGTATCACAGGGGGCTATTGTAAATCAACATTCAGCTGGCTTTTAGTACAATATGTAATTAGCATATTAGCAAACATCATTAGTTTCAAACCCAAGAGGAGACACCAATCAGGGTTATGCAAATACTGCTCTGTTCTTATTGACCAGGCACATAAATACACATACATTTACAAGTCAACCCAAAGATAATAGTGTATTTCTCTTGGATTAACAAATCTAATCGTTTGGCTGATTAAGATTATAAGCTGTATTGTCACATTGCTCCCCCAATCTTAATCAGACAGACATGATAGGATTCCAATCATCCTTCTCCACTTATTGGAGACAGTCCATCAGCATGTCTTTAAGCACAGACACAAATGTAAGAGGCCTCACCTTCATGAGAACAAAACTTTGCATCATCCAGTGTCCTCAAAGCATATTCCATGTCTTCCTTGCAAATAAAGTCCACACGTAATTGAAGAAAACAGATTGGTATCCATTGTGTCCACACATGCCGTCTTCTGCATCCTGTGGCTCCTGAATTAAATCCAAAGAGTGTCGGTGGCCTGGTACTCAATCCGTTGAAGCTGGCACAGCTCCTGTAGTTGCCATATCTTGCTTCTGCTTCTCCGGTCCTCCTCCCAAGGCCTGGCTGCTGGGGTTGAACATGGTAGCATCCGAATCCCCCTGTGTATGCCTCACCTATAGTCTGCTGGGTCTGTCTATATGCCTCCCTGGTTGTGGAGCCCTTTGGATGGTGTCTGCGAACACTGGTCCCCTGCAGGTCCCCCAGATCCTCTGGGCTGAGTAGTATCCCACCGCTGCCACCAAAAATTGGAAGACCAGGGGTCTTCCTTGGGCACAATACCACTCAGACAACACAGGGTGAGGGTAAAACAGTGTGACAATACTTTATTGACCCACCAAATGGACAATAAACACATAGAACAGTGCCAGCAAATACCCAAGATGGTGCAAGCTACAGAGTCTCACCCTTCTGCTGGTCCGCCTGGGATAGAACAGGTGCGAGTCTCTGTGTCTGTGACCCCTGTGTCTGTTGTATGTGCCCATGTCTGTGCCCCTTGTATCTGTACTCCCTGTGTCTGTCCTCCTTTTTTCTTTGTCCCTGTGTCTGTACTCTCTGTGTCTGTGCTCCCTGTGTCTGTGCTCCCTGTGTCTGTGCCCCCTGTGTCTGTAACCCTTGTGTCTGTGCTCCTGTGTCTGTGCTCCTGTGTCTGTGCTCAAGTGTGTCTGCTCTGTGTCTGTGACCCGTGTCTGTGCTCCCATGTCTGTTCTCCCTGTGTCTGTGCTTCGTATCTGTGCCCCATGTCTGTTCTCCCTGTGTCTGTGCTCCCTGTGTCTGTAACCCTTGTGTCTGTGCTCCTGTGTCTGAGCTCCTGTGTCTGTGCTCCCTGTGTCTGTGCTCCCTATGTCTGTGCCTCCTGTGTCTGTGCTCAAGTGTGTCTGCTCTGTGTCTGTGTTCCTAGTGTCTGTGCTTCGTATCTGTGCCCCATGTCTGTTCTCCCTGTGTCTGTGTTCCTAGTGTCTGTACCCCCTGTGTCTGTGCTCCCTGTGTCTGTGCTCCCTATGTCTGTGCCCCGTGTCTGTGCCTCCTGTGTCTGTGCTCCTGTGTGTATGCTCCCCGTGTCTGTTCTCCCTGTGTCTGTTCTCCCTGTGTCTGTGCCCCCTGTGTCTGTGCCTCCTGTGTCTGTGCCCCCTGTGTCTGTGCCTCTTGTGTCTGTGCTCCTGTGTGTCTGCTCCTGTGTGTCTGCTCCTGTGTGTCTGCTCCCTGTGTCTGTGCTCCTGTGTCTGTGCCTCCTGTGTCTGTGCTCCTGTGTCAGTGCTCCCTGTGTCTGTGCCTCCTGTGTCCGTGCTCCTGTGTGTCTGCTCCACGTGTCTGTGTGCCCCCTGTGTCTGTGCTCCTGTGTCTGTACCCCCTGTGTCTGTGCTCCTGTGTCTGTGCCCCCTGTATGTGTGCTCCTGTATCTGTGCTCCCTGTGTCTGTGCCCCTTGTGTCTGTGCCCCTTGTGTCTGTGCCCCCTGTGTCTGTGCTCCTGTGTCTGTGCCCCATGTGTCTGTGCCCCATGTCTGTTCTCCCTGTGCCTGTGCTCCTAGTGTCTGTACCCCCTGTGTCTGTGCTCCCTGTGTCTGTGCTCCCTATGTCTGTGCCCCGTGTCTGTGCCTCCTGTGTCTGTGCTCCTGTGTGTCTGCTCCCCGTGTCTGTTCTCCCTGTGTCTGTGCTTCTACTGTCTGTGCTTCGTGTCTGTGCTCCCATGTCTGTTCTCCCTGTGTCTGTGCTCCTAGTGTCTGTGCCCCCTGTGTCTGTGCCTCCTGTGTCTGTGCCCCCTGTGTTTGTGCCTCCTGTGTCTGTGCTCCTGTGTGTCTGCTCCCTGTGTCTGTGCTCTTGAGTCAGTGCTCCCATTGTCTGTGCCTCCTGTGTCTGTGCCTCCTGTGTCTGTGCTCCTGTGTCTGTGCTCTTGAGTCAGTGCTCCCATTGTCTGTGCCTCCTGTGTCTGTGCCTCCTGTGTCTGTGCTCCTGTGTCTGTGCTCTTGAGTCAGTGCTCCCATTGTCTGTGCCTCCTGTGTCTGTGCTCCTGTGTGTCTGCTCCATGTGTCTGTGTGCCCCCTGTGTCTGTGCTCCTGTGTCTGTACCCCCTGTGTCTGTGCTCCTGTGTCTGTGCCCCCTGTGTCTGTGCTCCTGTATCTGTGCTCCCTGTGTCTGTGCCCCTTGTGTCTGTGCTCCTGTGTGTCTGTGCCCCATGTCTGTTCTCCCTGTGCCTGTGCTCCCTGTATCTGTACCCCCTGTGTCTGTGCTCCTGTGTCTGTGCCCCATGTGTCTGTGCCCCATGTCTGTTCCCCCTGTGCCTGTGCTCCTAGTGTCTGTACCCTCTGTGTCTGTGCTCCCTATGTCTGTGCCCCGTGTCTGTGCCTCCTGTGTCTGTGCTCCTGTGTGTCTGTGCTTCATGTCTGTGCCCCCTTTGTCTGTGCTCCCATGTCTGTGCTCCTAGTGTCCGTGCACCCTGTGTCTGTGCCCCTGTGTCTGTGCCTCCTGTGTCTGTGCTCCTGTATCAGTGCTCCCTGTGTCTGTGCCCCGTGTCTGTGCCTCCTGTGTCTGTGTTCCTGTGTGTCTGCTCCCCGTGTCTGTGCCCCGTGTCTGTAACCCCTGTGTATGTGCTCCTGTCTGTGTTCCTGTGTCTGTGCCCCGTGTCTGTGCTCCTGTGTCTGTGCTCCCTGTGTCTGTGCCCCTTGTGTCTGTGCTCCTGTGTCTGTGCCCCCTGTGTCTGTGCCCCATGTCTATGCCCCTTGTGTCTGTGCTCCTGTGTCTGTGCCCCCTGTGTCTGTGCTCCTGTGTTTGTGCTCCTGTGTCTGCTCCCATGGTCTGTGCTCCTAAGTCTGTGCACCCTGTGTCTGTGCTCCCATGTCTGTTCTCCCTGTGCCTGTGCTCCTAGTGTCTGTGCCCCCTGTGTATGTGCCCCCTGTGTTTGTGCCCCGTGTCTGTGCCTCCTGTGTCTGTGCTCCTGTGTGTCTGCTCTCTGTGTCTGTGCCCCCTGTGTCTGTGCTCCTGTGTCTGTGCCTCCTGTGTCTGTGCTCCTGTATCAGTGCTCCCTGTGCCTGTGCCCCATGTCTGTGCCTCCTGTGTCTGTGCTCAAGTGTGTCTGCTCTGTGTCTGTTTTCCTAGTGTCTGTGCTTCTTGTCTGTGCCCCATGTCTGTTCTCCCTGTGCCTGTGCTCCTAGTGTCTGTACCCCCTGTGTCTGTGCTCCCTGTGTCTGTGCTCCGTATGTCTGTGCCCCGTGTCTGTGCCTCCTGTGTCTGTGCTCCTGTGTGTCTGCTCCCCGTGTCTGTTCTCCCTGTGTCTGTTCTCCCTGCGTCTGTGCCCCCTGTGTCTGTGCCTCTTGTGTCTGTGCTCCTGTGTGTCTGCTCCCTGTGTCTGTGCTCCTGTGTCTGTGCCTCCTGTGTCTGTGCTCCTGTGTCAGTGCTCCCTGTGTCTGTGCCTCCTGTGTCTGTGTGCCCCCTGTGTCTGTGCTCCTGTGTCTGTACCCCCTGTGTCTGTGCTCCTGTGTCTGTGCCCCTTGTATCTGTGCTCCTTTATCTCTGCTCCCTGTGTCTGTGCCCCTTGTGTCTGTGCCCCTTGTGTCTGTGCCCCCTGTGTCTGTGCTCCTGTGTCTGTGCCCCATGTGTCTGTGCCCCATGTCTGTTCTCCCTGTGCCTGTGCTCCTAGTGTCTGTACTCCCTGTGTCTGTGCTCCCTGTGTCTGTGCTCCCTATGTCTGTGCCCCGTGTCTGTGCCTCCTGTGTCTGTGCTCCTGTGAGTCTGCTCCCCGTGTCTGTTCTCCTTGTGTCTGTGCTCCTACTGTCTGTGCTTCATGTCTGTGACCCGTGTCTGTGCTCCCATGTCTGTTCTCCCTGTGTCTGTGCTCCTAGTGTCTGTGCCCCCTGTGTCTGTGCCTCCTGTGTCTGTGCCCCCTGTGTCTGTGCCTCCTGTGTCTGTGCTCCTGTGTGTCTGCTCCTGTGTGTCTGCTCCCTGTGTCTGTGCCCCCTGTGTCTGTGCTCCTGTGTCTGTGCTCCTGTGTCTGTGCCTCCTGTGTCTGTGCTCCTGTGTCTGTGCTCTTGAGTCAGTGCTCCCATTGTCTGTGCCTCCTGTGTCTGTGCTCCTGTGTGTCTGCTCCACGTGTCTGTGTGCCCCCTGTGTCTGTGCTCCTGTGTCTGTACCCCCTGTGTCTGTGCCCCCTGTGTCTGTGCTCCTGTATCTGTGCTCCCTGTGTCTGTGCCCCTTGTGTCAGTGCTCCTGTGTGTCTGCTCCCCGTGTCTGTTCTCCCTGTGTCTGTGCGCCTAGTGTCTGTGCTTCGTGTCTGTGCCCCCTTTGTCTGTGCTTCCATGTCTGTGCTCCTAGTGTCTGTGCCCCCTAGTGTCTGTGTCCCTGTGTCTGTGCCTCCTGTGTCTGTGCTCCCTGTGTCAGTGCTCCCTATGTCTGTGCTCCTGTGTCTGTGCCTCCTGTGTCTGTGCTCCTGTGTGTCTGCTCCCCGTGTCTGTTCTCCCTGTGTCTGTGCTCCTAGTGCCTGTGCTTCATGTCTGTGCCCCCTTTGTCTGTGCTCCCATGTCTGTGCTCCTAGTGTCCGTGCTCCCTGTGTCTGTGCTCCTGTGTGTCTGCTCCCCGTGTCTGTGCCCTGTGTCTGTAACCCCTGTGTATGTGCTCCTGTCTGTGCTCCTGTATCAGTGCTCCCTGTGTCTGTGCGCCGTGTCTGTGCCTCCTGTGTCTGTGCTCCTGTGTGTCTGCTCCCCATGTCTGTGCCCCGTGTCTGTAACCCCTGTGTATGTGCTCCTGTTTGTGCTCCTGTATCTGTGCTCCCTGTGTCTGTGCCCCTTGTGTCTGTGCCCCTTGTGTCTGTGCTCCTGTGTCTGTGCCCCCTGTGTCTGTACCCCCTGTGTCTGTGCCCCATGTCTATGCCCCTTGTGTCTGTGCTCCTGTGTCAGTGCTCCCTGTGTCTGTGCTCCCATGTCTGTTCTCCCTGTGCCTGTGCTCCTAGTGTCTGTGCCCCCTGTGTATGTGCCCCCTGTGTTTGTGCCCCGTGTCTGTGCCTCCTGTGTCTGTGCTCCTGTGTGTCTGCTCTCTGTGTCTGTGCCCCCTGTGCCTGTGCTCCTAGTGTCTGTGCCCCCTGTATCAGTGCTCCCTGTGCCTGTGCCCCGTGTCTGTGCCTCCTGTGTCTGTGCTCCTGTGTGTCTGTTCCCCGTGTCTGTGCCCCCTGTGTCTGTGCTCCTGTGTCTGTGCACCTGTATCTGTGCTCCGTGTCTGTGCCCCTTGTGTCTGTGCCCCCTGTGTCTGTGCTCCTGTGTCTGTGCTCCTGTATCTGTGCTCCGTGTCTGTGCCCCTTGTGTCTGTTCTCCCTGTGTCTGTGCTCCCTGTGTCTGTGCTCCTGTGTCTGTGCTCCTGTGTGTCTGCTCCCCGTGTCTGTGCTCCTATGTCTGTGCCCCCCTGTGTCTGTGCCCCCTGTGTCTGTGCTCCCTGTGTGTCTGTGCTCCCTGTGTCTGTGCTCCCTGTGTCTGTGCCCCCTGTGTCTGTGCCTCCTGTGTCTGTGCTCCGTGTCTGTGCCCCCGATGTCTGTGCTCCTTGTGTCTGTGCCCCCTCTGTCTGTGCCCCATGTTTGTTCCCCCTGTCTGTGCACCCTGTGTCTGTGCCCCCTCTGTTCTCCTAATGTCTGTGCCCCATGTCTGTGCTCCCGTGTCTGTGCCCCCTGTGTCTGTGCCCCCTGTGTCTGTGCCCCCTGTGTCTGTGCTCCCTGTGTTTGTGTTCCCTAAGGGACCACCACAGACTGAAGCTCCAGATGTGGATAGTGACCTTGAAAGTTCCGATGAGGAAGAGCACACATTTGTATTTCTCGGACCGGCAAGGAGAGGGATGTACCATCCTCAAGAGAGTGAACTAAGTTACGAGGCTCCAGAGTTTGTACCAAGGAGTACAAGTCCAATTCAGATCCGATGATTGAACACCGGTCACTGAAGAGGCCGACTGACATTCAGGAGAAGCAGAATTACCAGACCAGGTGGAAACGGACGATTCAAGAGAAGTACAGAAACTTACAGAGGCAGTTCCAAGGTCATCTGAGGAAGTACGAGAAATGAGTGCAGCAGTAGAAACTCATGTAACCGATGAACCCGTGTTGAGCTTCAGAAGCATCCAGCAACTGGGGGGGTTAACGCAGTCACAGGAGACAGGGAGTGTTTTAGCAGAGCCCCAGGGAGATTGTGGGGAACTTGTTATTGTAGTCTGGCTGAAGCCGAAGAGAAAGGTGGTGTGTTATCTGGATCTGACGTAAGGCAACTGAACAGGATTCAGATTAGGAGAGAAACTAAGCACAGGTCAGATAAACTCCCTGAATTAACAGTGCACAGTATTATTGGGCAGGAAGATAAGGACTGGAAAGAATTATGTCACAGGGATCATCTCCCTCATTAAACCACCCCCCCCTCCATCTCCATGCAGGATAAAGAATGCTGTAGTATTGTGTCCTTGTGAAGGAAAAGCCTGTGGTTGTGTATGCATAGAAGTGTGCTGCTAAGAGATCTAATATATGCTGAGGTATGCTTCTGAAGAGACTGTAATACTGTACCTTGTGAAGAAACTACTTTATTGTTACTGGAGCCGGTTGCTCAAGAAACTCAGACTGAACTGTAATGAAGATTGTTGCTGTAATATCCCTGAATTGCACTGGCCGTGCTTCAGATTAAATCACACTGTTAAACTGTTGAAAAAGACTCTTGTCAGATGTGTCTGGTCAGCAATTGAATCTATCATGTGCCTGAGAGAAGCTGCAGCACATCGTCTATGGTCGCCCTGAGTAACGGTTCCACCAGGATTTCAAAGAATTCATGAAACCAGTCTCACCCTATCTGAACCTAGCGGCGTGCGGGTAACACATTATTTGTATATAATTATACACTGCTCAAAAAAATAAAGGGAACACTCAAATAACACATCCTAGATCTGAATGAATGAAATATTCTCAGTGAATACTTTGTTCTGTACAAAGTTGAATGTGCTGACAACAAAATCACACAAAAATCATCAATGGAAATCACATTTATTAACCAATGAAGGCCTGGATTTGGAGTCACCCACAAAATTAAAGTGGAAAAACACACTACAGGCTGATCCAACTTTGATGTAATGTCCTTAAAACAAGTCAAAATGAGGCTCAGTATTGTGTGTGGCCTCCACGTGCCTGTATGACCTCCCTACAACACCTGGGCATGCTCCTGATGAGGCTGAGTATTGTGTGTGGCCTCCACATGCCTGTATGACCTCCCTACAACGCCTGGACATGCTCCTGATGAGGCTGAGTATTGTGTGTGGCCTCCACGTGCCTGTATGACCTCCCTACAATGCCTGGGCATGCTCCTGATGAGGCTGAGTATTGTGTGTGGCCTCCACGTGCCTGTATGACCTCCCTACAACGCCTGGGCATGCTCCTGATGAGGCTGAGTATTGTGTGTGGCCTCCACGTGCCTGTATGACCTCCCTACAACGCCTGGGCATGTTCCTGATGAGGCTGAGTATTGTGTGTGGCCTCCACGTGCCTGTATGACCTCCCTACAACGCCTGGGCATGCTCCTGATGAGGCTGAGTATTGTGTGTGGCCTCCACGTGCCTGTATGACCTCCCTACAACGCCTGGACATGCTCCTGATGAGGCTCAGTATTGTGTGCGGCCTCCACGTGCCTGTATGACCTCCCTACAACGCCTGGGCATGCTCCTGATGAGGCTCAGTATTGTGTGTGGCCTCCACGTGCCTGTATGACCTCCCTACAATGCCTGGGCATGCTCCTGATGAGGCTCAGTATTGTGTGTGGCTTCCACGTGCCTGTATGACCTCCCTACAACGCCTGGGCATGCTCCTGATGAGGCTGAGTATTGTGTGTGGCCTCCACGTGCCTGTATGACCTCCCTACAACGCCTGGGCATGCTCCTGATGAGGCTCAGTATTGTGTGTGGCCTCCACGTGCCTGTATGACCTCCCTACAACGCCTGGGCATGCTCCTGATGAGGTTGCGGATGGTCTCCTGTGGGATCTCCTCCCAGACCTGGACTAAAGCATCCGCCAACTCCTGGACAGTCTGTGGTGCAACGTGACGTTGGTGGATGGAGCGAGACATGATGTCCCAGATGTGCTCAATCGGATTCAGGTCTGGAGAACGGGCGGGCCAGTCCATAGCTTCAATGCCTTCATCTTGCAGGAACTGCTGACACACTCCAGCCACATGAGGTCTGGCATTGTCCTGCATTAGGAGGAACCCAGGGCCAACCGCACCAGCATATGGTCTCACAAGGGATCTGAGGATCTCATCTCGGTACCTAATGGCAGTCAGGCTACCTCTGGCGAACACACGGAGGGCTGTGTGGCCCTCCAAAGAAATGCCACCCCACACCATTACTGATCCACTGCCAAACCGGTCATGCTGAAGGATGTTGCAGGCAGCAGATCGCTCTCCATGGCGTCTCCAGACTCTGTCACGTCTGTCACATGTGCTCAATGTGAACCTGCTTTCATCTGTGAAGAGCACAGGGCGCCAGTGGAGACTTTCCCAATCCTTATGTTCTGTGGCAAATGCCAAGCGTCCTGCACGGTGTTGGGCTGTGAGCACAACCCCCGTTTGTGGACGTTGAGCCCTCATACCACCCTCATGGAGTAGGTTTCTAACCGTTTGTGCAGACACATGCACATTTGTGGCCTGCTGGAGGTCATTTTGCAGGCGTCTGGCAGTGCTCCTCCTGTTCCTCCTTGCACAAAGGAGGAGGTAACGGTCCTGCTGCTGGGTTGTTGCCCTCCCATGGCTCCCTCCACATCTGGTATCTGCTCCATGCTCTGGACACTGTGCTGACAGACACAGCTACTCTTCTTGTCACAGCTCGCACTGATGTGCCATCCTGGATGAACTGCACTACCTGAGCAACTTCTGTGGGTTGTACTGTAGACACCGCCTCATGCTACTGTACCTCTAGGGGTGAGAGCAATGGCAAAATGAAAAAGTGACCAAAACAACAGCCAAAAAGGATGAGAACAGAGAAATGGTCTGTGGTCACCACCTGCAGAACCGCTCCTTTATATGGGGTATCTTGCTAATTTCCTATCATTTCTACCAGTTGTCTGTTCCATTTGCACAACAGCAGGAGAAATTGATTCACAATCCGTGTCGCTTCATAACTGGACAGGTAGATTTCACAGAAGTGTTATTGACTTGGAGTTACATTGTGTTAAGTGTTCCCTTTATTTTTTTGAGCAGTGTATATGTACAGCTGGTATAACCTGGGCATTATCTGTATATAATAATATATATACAGCTGGTATAACCTGGGCATCTCCTGTATATAATTATATATGTACAGCTGATATAACCTGGGTATCTCCTGTGTATAATAATATATGTACAGCCGGTATAACCTGGGCATCTCCTGTATATAATTATATAAGTACAGCTGGTATAACCTGGGCATCTTCTGTATGTAATTATATAAGTACAGTTGGTATAACCTGGGCATCTTCTTCTGTATATAATAATATATGTACAGCTGATAAAACCTTGGGTATCTCCTGTATATAATTATACATGTACAGCTGGTAAAGCATGGGGATCTCCTGTATATAATTATATATGTACAGCTAGTATAACCTGGGAATTTTCTCTATATAATAATATATGTACAGCTGGTATAACCTGGGTATCTCCTGTATATACAGTGCCTACAAGTAGTATTCAACCCCCTGCAGATTTAGCTGGTTTGATAAGATGCAAATAAGTTAGAGCCTTCAAACTGCAAACGAGAGTAGGTTTTATGAACAGAACCATAAATCTTACAAACCAAAAAGTTATGTTGCTCCGTTGAATTTTATTAAATTTTAAACATAAAAGTGTGGGTCAATTATTATACAACCCCTATGTTTAATATTTTGTGGAATAACCCTTGTTTGCAATTACAGCTAATAATCGTCTTTTATAAGACCTGATCAGGCCGGCACAGGTCTGTGTAGTTATCTTGGCCCACTCCTCCATGCAGATCTTCTCCAAGTTATCTAGGTTCTTTGGGTGTCTCATGTGGACTTTATTCTTGAGCTCCTTCCACAAGTTTTCAATTGGGTTAAGGTCAGGAGACTGACTAGGCCACTCCAACACCTTGACTTTTTCCCTCTTGAACCAGGCCTTGGTTTTCTTGGCTGTGTGCTTTGGGTCGTTGTCTTGTTGGAAGATGAAATTACGACCCATCTTAAGATCCTTGATGGAGGAGCGGAGGTTCTTGGCCAAAATCTCCAGGTAGGCCGTGCTATCCATCTTCCCATGGATGCGGACCAGATGGCCAGGCCCCTTGGCTGAGAAACAGCCCCACAGCATGATGCTGCCACCACCATGCTTGACTGTAGGGATGGTATTCTTGGGGTCGTATGCAGTGCCATCCAGTCTCCAAACGTCACGTGTGTGGTTGGCACCAAAGATCTCGATCTTGGTCTCATCAGACCATAGAACCTTGAACCAGTCTGTCTCAGAGTCCTCCAAGTGATCATGAGCAAACTGTAGACGAGCCTTGACATGACGCTTTGATAGTAAAGGTACCTTACGGGCTCGTCTGGAATGGAGACCATTGCGGTGGAGTACGTTACTTATGGTATTGACTGAAAGCAATGTTCCCTCTTCCCGGAGCTCCTTCCTTGTTGTCCATGGGTTAGCCTTGACTCTTCGGACAAGCCTGGCCTCGGCACGGGAGGACACTTTCAAAGGCTGTCCTGGCCGTGGAAGGCTAACAGTAGTTCCATAAGCCTTCCACTTACGGATGATGCTCCCAACAGTGGAGACAGGTAGGCCCAACTCCTTGGAAAGGGTTTTGTACCCCTTGCCAGCCTTGTGACCCTCCACGATCTTGTCTCTGATGGCCTTGGAATGCTCCTTTGTCTTTCCCATGTTGACCATGTCTGAGTGCTGTTCACAAGTTTGGGGAGGGTCTTAAATAGTCAGAAAAGGCTGGCAAAAGAGATCTTTAATCCACATATGTGAAGCTCATTATTCTTGGTGCCTGAACTACTTCTTAATACTTTAGGGGGACCAAACAGAATTCTTGTGGTTTGAGGGGTTGAATAATAAATGACACTCTGAATTAACTTTTAACGTTTTAAAAAAAAAAAAAAAAAAAAAAAGCAAAAACAAAATTTGCTGCAGTGCATTTCCCACTTCCAGGCTGATCTACAGTACAAATGTCACAATGCCAAGTTAATTCCGCATGTGTCAACCAGCTAAATCTGCAGGGGGTTGAATACTACTTGTAGGCACTGTAATTATTTACAGTATGTACAGCTGGTAAAACCTGGGCATCTCCTGTATATAATTATGTATGTACAGCTGGTAAAGCATGGGGATCTCCTGTATATAATGTACAGCTGGTATAACCTGGGAATTTTCTCTATATAATAATATATGTACAGCTGGTATAACCTTTGAATTTTCTCTATATAATAATATATGTACAGCTGCTATAACCAGGGCATCTTCTGCATATAATAATATATGTACAGCTGGTATAACCTGGGCATCTTCTGCATATAATAATATATGTACAGCTGGTATAACCTGGGTATTGCCTGTATATAATTGTATATGTACAGCTGGTATAACCTGGGCATTATCTGTATATAATTATACATGTACAGCTGTTATAACCAGGGCATCTTCTGTATATAATTATATATGTATAGCTGGTATAACCTGGACATCATCTGTATATAATATATGTACATCTGGTCTAACCTGGGCATCTTCTTTATATAATAATATATGTACAGTATATGTATAGTTTTGCAATACCAGCAACGACAATATATAAATTATATAATAAAAAGTGTATAATCCTTGTTGCACTACCCTTTATCACCAGCAGATGGTGATGTGGAGGCATTTCTCTGTTTCATATTTGCAGTCCCATGTAACACACACCTGATCACTACACTTTTTCTATTTCACCCTTTGTTATTGCACTTGATACCTCTGTGCTGAAATACTGATCTATTGTCCTTAGTACATCAGTAAATTGTTAGCTCTTCAGGTGAGGACCCTCGGAGCGTTCTGAGTCCGTACACACTCTATGTGTATTGGTTAAAGGGACAGATGGGGTTTTTGGACCGTAATTTGGGCAAATACAGGAGCAAGGAAGACAAGGATATCGTGGTGAAGGTTGCTTGTATTTCCATTTAATATAACAATAAAGCAAAACAAGTTTCCCAAAAAGACTGAACTTTATTCTCAAATCCCGTCTTCACCTCCAGTCGCACACCTCGCTGTGAATCCTTATAGAAACCTCCGCCCCCTGTTAGTATCTCTAACATAATGTATATACAGAAATAGTTTCTATTTATATCAAAGTACACTTGTTTTATATAGAACGTAGCAGCATATCAAATATGGATCAAATCCTGTTCAACTCAACATCCAGGTCACTTAATTAAAATTGCCAGGAAATCTTCTTTCAAAGTTCTGCATTACTTAAAGTGCACCTGCTGTCTGCAAAAAAAGAAGAAATGGAGGGGAACATTTGGGGGAAATGATCCAAAATGATAAAGGATACATTTCCTATTACCAGTAGTCACCACTAGAGGGAGCTTACAAGTAATGTATGCAGTAAGCTTCTGAAGCTCCCTCTAGTGGTCACTCCAGGCTGTTATAATTTTATCATTTACCTCTAAGGATATGTAGGGGATTTGGAGCTCCAACAGCTATAGAGATAAATTAAAAAAAATAATCATGGCAGATTTTTGTATAGAAATTAGCTTTTTTTTTTTTTTTTTTTTTTTTAGAGGGATTTTGGACCAGTCCCCAATTTGTCCCCCACCAACACATGGAGACAACAGGTGCCCCATGGTGAAAAAGAACCAGCAATACATAAAATATACACGTGAAGGGTGTCCCGTAACGCACAGTATTGTGTTCAAAGTGGAACATTCAACAGTAAATTGGGTGATATCATAACACATCTCTTCACCAGTAAATCACTGACAACAGTTCGTACGGCATAAAACTACGAAATAAAATAACAGAAAATAGGTTTTTTTTTTGTCCACATATATTTTCTCTCATAGACACCCTGCGTTCTTACCGCAGTTTTTTTTTTTTTTCTTTTGTTCTTTATATAAAATTATATATATACAATTATTTGCCTATTTATATATCTCTCTTAGATCTGTGCATGCACACACAGGCGGCTAGTCACATGCACACGCGTGCACATTTACACGCACTCACGCAACGACGCACGCATACGCTTTATTGCAGACTCCCTCGTTGCTCTGTACCATGTGCAGGACACAGTCATGGGGGGCAGAGGTGGACAATAAAGTGGCATTGAGTAGGGTTAGGGCAGGATTGATGGGGTCATTGGATATCTCTAAGATGTGGTCATGTAAGAATGCATCTATTCTTTCATCACTGCCATCTAGCAAATATAATGGAGTCTTTAGGTACGCTTAGTTATTTAGATTTTTGATACCTTTGAGCTATTATGGTACCCAGGGTGGGCAGTCTGATGTTGGCCAGTAATTAGGAACCACCATCTGGACTGTAGAGGTCCTCAACATGTTGGAAGCAAACATAATTGAGAGCGCTAAAGTCTAATACTTCCTCAAGTAATGGAATGCTCCTGGGCTCCTGGGTGGAGTTAGTAAGAGATCTGCTCAGGGGTGGGGAAAGGAAAGGGTGTGGCTAGGGGGCTGAGCGGGCTTCAGCAGGGGATATTGGGTGGATTCACCAAGAGATCTACTTGGTAGTGAGGAAAAGAAAACCTGAGGGACTGACAGGGCTTTAGAACATAGTCTTGAATTGATTGACCAAAAGATCTACTCGGAGGAGGGGAATGGAAAGACAAGGGTGTGGTTAGGGGTCTGGCAGGGTTTTAGCATGGGATACTGGGTGGTGAGGAAAAGAAAGGCAAACGTGTGGCTAAAGGGCTGGCAGGGGTTTAGCTCTATGTATTGGGTTGACTGACCAAGAGATCTATTCAGGAGTGGGGAAAAGAAAGGCAAGGGTGTGGCTAGGAGGATGGCATGGCTTTAGCACGGGATATTCGTTAGATTGGCCAAGAGATCTACTTGGTTATGAGGAAAAGAAAGGCTAAGAGGCTGACAGGGCTTTAGCTCTGTGTATTGGGTTAACTGACCAAGAGATCTACTTGAGGGTGGAGAAAAGAAAGGCAAGGGTGTAGCTAGAGGCTGACAGGACTTCAGCACAGAGTCTTGAGTTGACTGACCAAGATATCTACTCGGGGGTAGGAAAAGGAAAGGCAAGGGTGTGGTTAGGAGGCTGGCATGGCTTTAACACGGGACATTGGGTAGATTGGCCAAGAGATCTACTTGGTGGTGAGGAAAAGAAAGGCATAAGGGGCTGGCAGGGCTTTAAGCCCTGGAAGACTGACCAAGGATGGGGAAAAGAAAGGCAAGGGTGTGGCTGGATGGGTTTTAGCATGGAATATTGGGTAGAGTGACAAAAGAGATTTACTTAGTGATGAGGAAAAGAAAGGCTAAAGGGCCAACTCAGTCTTGAGTTGACTGACCAAGATATTTACTTGGGGTAGGAAAAGGAAAGGCAAGGATGTGGCTAGGTGGCTGGCACGGCTCTAGCACTGGGTACTCTGTAGATTGACCAATATAACTGCTCAGGGAAGGGTTGAAAGGCAAGAGAGTGTCTAGGGTGCCGTCAGAGATTTAGCACAGCATATTGGGTGGACTGGCCAGAAGGTCCACTCAGGGGTGGGGAGAAGAAAGGCAAGGGTGTATATAAGAAGCTGGCAGGACTTTAGCAGAGGATATTTCATGGACTGGCCAAGAGATCTTTTTGCTGGTGAGGAAAAGAAGCGTAAGCTTGTGGCTAAGGGGCTTCACTGAGTATTGGGTTGATTGATCAAGAGATCTACTCGGAGGTGGACAAAAAAAAGGTTAGGTTGTCCTAAGGGAGTCGGCCAGGCTTTAACACTGTATAGCTTGACCAAGAGAACTGCCCAGGGTAGGGTGGTGTGTGAAGGGCAAGGGTGATGGTAGGGTGCCTAGCATATTGGGTGGATTGGCCAGGAGATCTACTCAGGGGTGGGGAGAAGAAAGGCGAGTGTGTGATTAGAGAGCTATCAGGGCTTTGGTAATGGATATTGGGTGGATTGGCTAAGAGATCTGCTCAGAGTGGAGAACATAAAGGCCAGGGGGCTGGGCAGGGCTCCAGGGTGGCTTGGCCAATTTTGAGCTGGCGGTGGTCCGCGAGAAGCCTCCACAAGCATCAGTGTAAACAAGTGAAGGTAAAGGAAATAAAGGGGCGCAAAATACTTAATGAGTAAAAAGATTACATTTAAGCTTAATAATACTGGCTTAATAAAACGAGAAACCAACTCAGCAAGCATTAATACATTTATGGCAGTGCGGCTGCTGATCATCACCAAATAAAGCCCTGCTCACATGAGGTCACATGAATGTTGGTGGGTTCCGTCTAAACAGCGCCCCTTGTGGTTGTCCATCTAACTACTATTACTCCCACTCTTCTGTCTTTTTCTTGTTCCTGCATTCACCTCCTCCCCCCATTTATGTCCTCATTTCATATTCCCATGCTCCCTTTTGCCTGAGACTTAAACAAGTCTATAGATCACATAGAGGCAGTCTCCTGTATAGCAGAAGAACCTTGCTGTTAGCAATCCAGTAGATTTAGGTCCTTCTACCTAAATGGAGGTCAGGGGTTCTCTAAGCAATCCGGAGTACCGGACCCCCACAAAATGAGGAGCAAGAAAAGAAATAAAGGTGGATTTTTATAAATGTATCACCATGAGAATGCAGCTGCTGTGGAGGGGCTTGGCTCGGATGTAAGCACCCTTGGTGGAGACTTCTCTAAGTGTTTGGCCTCTGAGGCCAAATTTGAAAACAATTACAATTTATATTTTTTTTGTAACAAAATATATTGAAAACTTCAGTATTGGCAACTTTTTAAGCCCTAAAATAGAGAACAAAATTACAATAATGAGACGTGTAATGGGTAGACACTAGTGCGAAAAACAGGAAACAAGTGGTGGCGGCTGAGAAATGACCCTCGAAGAAACCTGGGGTCAGACATAGAGGTTGGCTTCTAATTCTGGAAACAGCGCCACTATTGTGCACAGGCTGGATCTGGTATTGCAGCTCAACTCAAGCTTCGGTCAAGACGTAAGTCAATCCCGCCATACCTGATACGGCCTATGGACAAGAGTGGCGCTGTTTTTTTTCAACCTTACATTACCCCTTTAAGCTTGGTATTTTCTTTAGCCGAGACATAAAGCTGGTCACATATGGGGATTGGATTATTTTATACTGAAAATTGAAATGTATTAGACTAGGACCTACGATGAAATTCCGGATATTTTACCAGGAAGACACTATTTCATTTCATGACCCCCAACCCAATGCTTAGAGGACCTGACGCTACTTTGGGTTTGTCACCTTGTAAGTGACCAAATTCTATTTCTCCAATATCGAGATCTGACCAATGTCTTTTCTGTAGCAAGAAAAAGAAACCCGCGGCGCAGCTCCCCCTTCATCGCTTCATCGCTGCAAGTTGTTTTTTGCTTCCACTAAATCAATACAAGATGAGTTAGACCTTGATGGACTTAAAGGAGAACTCCAATCAAAAATGAAAAATCAGCCAACGCAGAGGCCCCGATTAATCAAGCGGGGTTCAAAAGTTTTCTACTGTAAATTTTTTTTTATTGTGGTCGCGCAAGGCAGACGAAAAAATGCGCCAAATTCATTAAGAGGAGCAAGTTTCCTACAGAATATGGAGCATCTTACCCCCCCCGCACTCTTCATCAACACTGGTGTATAGAACCCCCGTCTTGATGAATCGGGGCCATAGTGCGTCTAGGAGTTTATCATCAGAACTCACTGTACACTGTAGCACCCCTTTCCCTACCAATATTAGTTGGAAGTCATGTGACATCTAAGCTCCGCCCACAATAGATTTAGAACACGACAATTAGACATGACAATATGGTTCTTACCAGCTACATCATGTGTATCAGGCTCCACCCCTGCTTTATTGCCACACCTCTCCTGACGTTGGGTTACGCCCCTGCTTATGCCATTTTCTTTCCATGCTTAGTCTTTAGTTGGAAAGTGCATATAATCGTGATATATAAGCTCCACCCACAATAATAATGATTTACATATTAAAGTGATCCCCCTGACCACATTTAAATGATTGACCCCCCCAGCCCATAATTGATTGATCCCCCTTGTCCTATTTAATAGATTCCCCTTGTCCACTTTTACTCATCCCCAGTCCCTATCTATTTGCCTTATCCCCCACCATATTTAATTAACCCCTGTCCATAATTAATTGATTGATTCCCCAGACCACAATTAATTATTTCCCCAGTCCATATTTATTGATATTATTGATACTTATTGATCCCCAGTCCTTAGTTAATTGACCCACCGTCCATACCTATTTATTTGCTTTACCCCCCATCCTATTTAATTAAACCCCCTGTCCATAATTAATTGATTGAATCCCTAGTCCACAATTAATTATTTCCCCAGTCCATACTTATTGATCCCAGTCCATAGCTAATTGACACAACGTCCACACTTAATTAATCCACCTGACCCACTCAGCTGATCCCCCGTCCATACTTAATTGATACTTAATTGATCCCCCGTCCATACTTAACTGATCCCGCGCCGATATCTAATCGATACACTTGCACATCCCTAATTGATCCCCGTCCATACACCTATATATAAATAATTGTGTTTTGTACTTGTACATATATACTGACTGTATCCCCATATTTAGAATGACGTCCATGTTGGCCGGAGCCGTGCAGTGTACATCTTGCGCAATGTATGCATTCCCTGAGCTACCGCTCAGGGATCCATACTGCTGCGAGAGATGTGAGCATATCGTGCACTTGGAAGCCCAAATCCTGGATCTAAGTGCTCAGATAGCGGTACTGAGGAGCATCGACAACATGGAACGGAGTTTGCTGCTCACCGAGCAGACACTCAATGGGTCAACACTGGGAGTGGAGCTTAGTGGGGAAGCGCAGGCTGAACAGGCAGGGAGCTGGGTAACGGTTAGAAGGGATAGAGGGAAGAAGTATAGGAAGGCTGGTTCAGAACCGGCATTATTGGAGCACGACAGATCCTCTGACCGCCGGGGGAGTGTATGCTCCAGTAATGAGGGGGAGGGGGGAAGTGTAGGGCAGGCTAGACAGGTCCTGGTAGTGGGTGACTCTATTATTAGGGGGACAGACAGGGCAATCTGTCACAAAGACCGGGATCGCCGAACGGTGTGCTGCCTCCCTGGCGCTCGAGTCCGGCACATCGCGGATCGGGTTGACAGGTTACTGGGTGGGGCTGGCGAAGACCCAGCGGTCATGGTCCACATTGGCACCAATGACAAAGTGAGTGGTAGATGGAGGGTCCTTAAAAATGATTTCAGGGATCTAGGTAGGAAGCTTAGGGCAAGGACCTCCAAGGTAGTTTTCTCAGAAATACTACCAATCCCGCGAGCCACACAGGAGCGCCAACGGGAGGTTAGGGAGGTGAATAAGTGGCTAAAGAGTTGGTGCAAGGCAGAAGGGTTTGGGTTCATGGAGAACTGGGCCGACTTCGCTGTCGGCTACAGGCTCTACCGTAGGGACGGGCTGCACCTCAATGGGGAGGGTGCAGCGGTGCTGGGGAAGAAGATGGCTAATAGGTTGGAGGAGTTTTTAAACTAGAGACGGGGGGGGGGAAACCAAGGAAATAGGTGGGATGTGAGGCAAGCAAGGGGGAAGGGGAGAAGTGAATATAATGAGGGTGGAGAGGGGGGTGGGGATAGTACAGTTAGATCGTTAGAGAAGAATAGGATGCTAAATAACCCCAAAGTTTTATCTTGCATGCTGACCAACGCAAGAAGCCTGACCAATAAGGCGGATGAGCTGCGGGCGCTTATATCGGAGGAGAGGTATGACATCGTAGGTATAACAGAGACTTGGCTAGACGATAGCTACGACTGGGCGGTAAATTTAACAGATTATAGTTTATTTAGAAGGGACCGGAAACAGGGGAAGGGCGGAGGAGTCTGCTTATATGTAAAGTCACGTCTAAAGCCCAGACTAAGGGAAGATATAGGAGAGGGAGAAGAGGGGGTCGAGTCCATGTGGGTAGAGATAGAGGGGGCAAAAAATAATAATAAAATATTACTGGGGGTCTGCTATAAGCCACCCAATATAACAGAGGAGAATGAGAAACTGCTATTAGGACAAATAGACAAAGTAGCAAAACATAATGAGGTGATTGTAATGGGGGATTTCAACTACCCGGATATTGACTGGGAAACAGAAACCTGTAGATCTCAGAAAGGAAAAAGGTTCTTGACAAATATCAAGGATAATTATCTCTCCCAACTAGTGCAGGAACCAACGAGAGGGAAGGCCGTGTTGGACTTAATATTGACTAATAGGCCTGATAGAATAACTGAGGTACAGATAGGGGGGCACCTAGGTAATAGCGATCATAATATTATCGACTTCAAAATGCCCTTCAGTAGGGTTATCAATAAGGGAACAACTAAAACATTAAACTTTAGGAGGGCGAAGTTTGATCAGCTGATAGAAAACCTTCAACTTATTGACTGGGACAAAGTACTTAATCAATGGAATACGAATAGTAAATGGGAAACCTTCAAAAGAATTCTGAATACTCAGTGCGAGAGGTATATACCGTATGGGAATAAAAGGGCCAGAAATAAGAGGAAACCAATATGGTTGAATAAGAACGTAAAAGGGGCGTTAAATAGCAAAAAAGAGGCATTCAAGAGATTAAAACAGGAAAACAGCAAGGAGGCACTAATGTGTTACAAGGAAAAAACGAGAACCTGCAAAAAACAAATAAAAATAGCGAAGGAGGAAACAGAGAGACGTATTGCTAGGGAAAGTAGATCAAATCCCAAACTGTTCTTTACGTATATAAATAGTAAAAGGATTAAATCGAATAATATTGGACCGATAAAAAGTGATGAAGGCAAAATCATAGAGAAAGATGAGGATAAAGCTAATCTATTAAATAAATTTTTTTCGTCAACTTTCACAAAGGAAAAAGAACTAACAGGAGAAATGAGAAGTGACAAACTTAATCCTCCACTAAGTATGACAAATCTAACCCAAGCTGGGGTACAGAAACGCCTCAGTAACATTAAAATAAACAAATCACCAGGACCTGATGGCATACACCCACGGGTACTAAGGGAACTAAGTAATGTGATAGACAGACCCTTATATCTTATATTTAAGGACTCTGTTGAGACTGGGTCTGTACCACTTGATTGGCGACAGACGAATGTAGTGCCAATATTCAAAAAGGGAGCGAAAAGTGACGCCGGAAACTATCGGCCGGTGAGTCTGACGTCCGTTGTGGGCAAAATTTTTGAAGGCTTCATTAATGAGGCAATTACGGAGCATCTTGATGCTAATAATCTATTAACCCCGAACCAACATGGATTCATGAGGAATCGCTCCTGCCAAACAAACCTGATTGACTTCTACGAGGAGGTTAGCTCTCGAGTAGATCAGGGGGAACCAGTGGATGTCGTGTATCTCGACTTCTCAAAAGCGTTCGATAGCGTGCCACATAATAGGTTGGTATACAAAATGAGAATGATGGGGCTGGGGGAAAATGTCTGCAAGTGGGTAGCTAACTGGCTAAAGGATAGAAGGCAGAGGGTGGTTATAAATGGAATATTCTCAGATTGGGTAAGCGTCACTAGTGGGGTACCACAGGGGTCTGTACTAGGCCCAATGTTATTTAATATCTTTATTAACGACATAGTCAACGGGATAAATAGTAAAATATCAATATTTGCAGATGACACAAAGTTATGTAAAACAATTAATACAAAAGAGGACAGTGCAGATCTACAGAGGGATTTGGATAAGCTGGGTAGGTGGAGCATTAAATGGCAAATGAGGTTTAACGAGGAGAAATGTAAGGTCATACATATGGGAAGGAAAAATGGAAGTCACCAGTACTCACTGAATGGGAAACCATTGGGGAATTCAGAGATGGAGAAGGACTTGGGCATCTTGATTGATAGCAAACTAAATTGGAGTGCCCAAAGTCAGGCCGCTGCTGTAAGGGCAAACAGGGTAATGGGATGTATCAGAAGAGGTATAGCTGCAAAGGAGGAGAACATTGTTCTTCCACTGTACAAAGCACTGGTCAGACCACACTTGGAATACTGTGCTCAGTTATGGGCCCCAATATATAGAAAGGATATAAATGAGCTTGAAAAGGTACAAAGGAGGGCAACAAAATTAATAAAGGGAATGGAGGGACTGCAATACCCAGAGAGGTTGGTAAAACTAGGACTATTCAGCCTGGAAAAGAGAAGGTTGAGGGGGGACATAATAAATGTGTACAAATATGTTAGGGGACAGTATAGAGACCTTGCCCGGGATTTGTTCAAAAGTAGGGATATTACAGTAACAAGAGGGCACTCACTAAGACTGGAAGAGAAAAGGTTTCAGCACCAGCATAGGAAGGGGTTCTTTACGGTAAGAGCAGTGAGAATATGGAATTCACTGAGTGAGGAGACGGTAATGTCGGATTCACTAAACCAGTTCAAGCGGGGACTGGATGCTTTTCTAGATACCAGGCAGATTTCTGCATATACTTAAAAATAGAATAAAATAGTAGGTTGATACAGGGATTTATTCTGACTGCTGGTTTCAGAGTCGGGAGGGAATTTTTCCTCAGGTGAAGATTGGCCAAATCATTTGGGGTTTTTGCCCTCCTCTGGATCAACTTTAGCAATTACAGAACTAACAGGTCGAACTTGATGGACGCAAGTCTTTATTCGGCTTTACAAACTATGTAACTATGTAACCATACATCATGCATCAGACTCCACCCCTGCTTTATTGCCACACCCCCTAATGTTCTTGGGTTACGCCCCTGCTTATGTCATTCTCTTTTCTATACTTAGCCTTTAGTTGGTAAGTGCATATAATCATGTGACATCTAAGCTCCACCCACAACAGTAAATATTTAGATCATGTGTCAGACTCCACCCCTGCTGTATTGCCAGTCCCTCGCCCCACTATTGGGTTATACCCCTGCTGTACTGCCAGTCCCTCGCCCCACTATTGGGTTATACCCCTGCTGTACTGCCAGTCCCTCGCCCCACTATTGGGCTACACCCCTGCTGTACTGCCAGTCCCTCGCCCCACTATTGGGCTACACCCCTGCTGTACTGCCAGTCCATCGCCCCACTATTGGGTTACACCCCTGCTGTACTGCCAGTCCCTCGCCCCACTATTGGGCTACACCCCTGCTGTACTGCCAGTCCCTCGCCCCACTATTGGGCTACACCCCTGCTGTATTGCCAGTCCCTCGCCCCACTATTGGGTTACACCCCTGCTGTATTGCCAGTCCCTCGCCCCACTATTGGGTTACACCCCAGCTGTATTGCCAGTCCCTCGCCCCACTATTGGGTTACACCCCTGCTGTACTGCCAGTCCCTCGCCCCACTATTGGGTTACACCCCTGCTTAAGTTATTCTACGTTTCCATCCATGGACATCGATTCAGGTTGGCACAGAGAGACTTATGAGCCCATGAAGAATACACTGTGCCAACGCTGAGACCTGGAGGCCTTAAAGACAATGCTTGCCCTTGGGCTGAGAAGAAAATATGTCATGGACTTTTAAAGAACCCACCCCAGATTCTGAAGCCCCTATCCCTCATCCCAAAGTCTCTCTCTCTCAATTCATTTTTATGCCCTTCTTAATGTATATTTGGTCTTGTCAATAAAGCTATTTTAAAATTGAAAGTGCACATAATCATGTGACATCTAAGCTCCACCCCCCCCCGGAGTGATGATTCAGTAGATTATGTTTAGAAATCATGAGAATTAACTAAATGAAACAAAGTATTGAAGCAAGTGTCTTCTACCATTTTGAAGGTCAACCCTTACTGAATACATCAAGTGGGTCACTAGCGAAGAGTGGAGTTCCCCTTTAAGTCGTAGTGGTTGTCTGTTACGCCGAGGCCATGCAGGTGACCAGCTTTTGGATGCCTCATTGCTAAGTTATAAGACACAATATGGTTACGTAGCACATCTTCCCTGACCGTCCACCTGAAGAACTTGCTCCAAGCTTCGCCGGTTGTCCACTCTCCACCACTCAGACCACAAGGACACTCTTGATGCTGGATTAGTAAACAAGCACACTCACGATTCATTGCAGCATTTTGATGGAGTAAAATCTAGCGCGCTAAAATCTACCCACTGTGAACTGTGCATTATTACCAAGGTAACACTTGCTAGCCATGAGTCTGTAATGCCGCAGCTCGGCGGGAGGCTTTGAGAAGCTCTCGGCTCATCTGATATCCTGTAGTTTACTGTACGAGTGGTGCTGCCAGCAAATCCCCGAAGAAGAGGGAAGAGGCAATTTATTCCTGAAGTTGTACAGCAGTTTTCTTTGGTTTGATCCCTGGGATTGTGTCTCAGCATGTAGCAGGACTCTACGGTGGTGAGAAAGTCTCTCCGGTCAGTATGTTGTCTCGAAAGTTATACTGAGGGATACATGGGGTGGACATCTTTCACTAAACCCAAATATACCGTGTGGCTAGGAGTATTCACTTTGGGCTACGACTTTGTTGGGAAAAGTGACAACCCAATGTGGCCTAAAACAGAACCCATAGTAGTTGTCACTCACTTTGTTCCTTGAATGGTGACCTGGGGGTAAACTCTAGGCAAATAAGAGTATTTGAGTATTTTACCCTCCCAAAAATTTTGGATGCAAAGAGTAACCGTCATTTTATTTATTAATTTTTTTATTAATTAATTGTACACGTGAAAATAAAAAATGTTGTAATATATCTTATCTGAGAAATCCGATTCTTTCTCCTCCTGGACTGATCATTCATTCTCAAAATTCTCAATTCGTGGGTAAAATCTGTCTTCAGTGATTAGACTTTCCCATTACTGAGATAGGAGATGAAAGTTGGTGCTCGTAAAGTTCTATGGAGGAGGGGGGAGCTAGAGGCCGACACAGACATTCTGTGGAGGAGGGAGGAGCTAGAGGAACACAGACATTCTGTGGAGGAGGGAGGAGCTAGAGGAACGCACAGACATTCTGTGGAGGAGGGAGGAGCTAGAGGAACACACAGACATTCTGTGGAGGAGGGAGGAGCTAGAGGAACACACAGACATTCTGTGGAGGAGGGAGGAGCTTGAGGAACACACAGACATTCCGTGGAGGAGGGAGGAGCTAGAGGAACACAGACATTCTGTGGAGGAGGGAGGAGTTAGAGGAACACAGACATTCTGTGGAGGAGGGAGGAGCTAGAGGAACACAGACATTCTGTGGAGGAGGGAGGAGCTAGAGGAACACAGACATTCTGTGGAGGAGGGAGGAGCTAGAGGAACACAGACATTCTGTGGAGGAGGGACGAGCTAGAGGAACACAGACATTCTGTGGAGGAGGGAGCAGCTAGAGGAACACAGACATTCTGTGGAGGAGGGAGGAGCTAGAGGAACACACAGACATTCTGTGGAGGAGGGAGGAGCCAGAGAAACACACAGACATTCTGTGGAGGAGGGAGCAGCTAGAGGAACACAGACAGTCTGTGGAGGAGGGAGGAGCTAGTGGAACACACAGACATTCTGTGGAGGAGGGAGGAGCTAGAGGAACACACAGACATTCTGTGGAGGAGGGAGGAGCTAGTGGAACACACAGACATTCTGTGGAGGAGGGAGGAGCTTGAGGAACACACAGACATTCCGTGGAGGAGGGAGGAGCTAGAGGAACACAGACATTCTGTGGAGGAGGGAGGAGTTAGAGGAACACAGACATTCTGTGGAGGGAGGAGCTAGAGGAACACACAGACATTCTGTGGAGGAGGGAGGAGCTAGAAGAACACAGACATTCTGTGGAGGAGGGACGAGCTAGAGGAACACACAGACATTCTGTGGAGGAGGGAGCAGCTAGAGGAACACACAGACATTCTGTGGAGGAGGGAGGAGCTAGAGGAACACACAGACATTCTGTGGAGGAGGGAGGAGCTAGAGGAACACAGACATTCTGTGGAGGGAGGAGCTAGAGGAACACAGACATTCCGTGGAGGAGGGAGGAGCTAGAGGAACACACAGACATTCCGTGGAGGAGGGAGGAGCTAGTGGAACACACAGACATTCTGTGGAGGAGGGAGGAGCTAGAGGAACACACAGACATTCTGTGGAGGGAGGAGCTAGAGGAACACACAGACATTCTGTGGAGGAGGGAGGAGCTAGAGGAACACACAGACATTCTGTGGAGGAGGGAGGAGCTAGTGGAACACACAGACATTCTGTGGAGGAGGGAGGAGCTAGAGGAACACAGACATTCCGTGGAGGAGGGAGGAGCTAGTGGAACACACAGACATTCTGTGGAGGAGGGAGGAGCTAGAGGAACACACAGACATTCTGTGGAGGAGGGAGGAGCTAGAGGAACACACAGACATTCTGTGGAGGAGGGAGGAGCTAGAGGAACACACAGACATTCTGTGGAGGAGGGAGAAGCTAGAGGAACACAGACAGTCTGTGGAGGAGGGAGGAGCTAGAGGAACACACAGACATTCTGTGGAGGAGGGAGGAGCTAGAGGAACACACAGATATTCTGTGGAGGAGGGAGAAGCTAGAGGAACACAGACAGTCTGTGGAGGAGGGAGGAGCTAGAGGAACACACAGACATTCTGTGGAGGAGGGAGGAGCTAGAGAAACACAGACATTCTGTGGAGGAGGGAGGAGCTAGAGGAACACACAGACATTCTGTGGAGGAGGGAGGAGCTAGAGGAACACAGACATTCTGTGGAGGAGGGAGGAGCTAGAGGAACACAGACATTCTGTGGAGGAGGGAGGAGCTAGAGGAACACAGACATTCTGTGGAGGAGGGAGGAGCTAGAGGAACACACAGACATTCTGTGGAGGAGGGAGGAGCTAGAGAAACACAGACATTCTGTGGAGGAGGGAGGAGCTAGAGGAACACAGACATTCTGTGGAGGAGGGAGGAGCTAGAGGAACACACAGACATTCTGTGGAGGAGGGAGGAGCTAGAGGAACACACATTCTGTGGAGGAGGGAGGAGCTAGAGGAACACAGACATTCTGTGGAGGAGGGAGGAGCTAGTGGAACACACAGACATTCTGTGGAGGAGGGAGGAGCTAGAGGAACACACAGACATTCTGTGGAGGGAGGAGCTAGAGGAACACACAGACATTCTGTGGAGGAGGGAGGAGCTAGAGAAACACACAGACATTCTGTGGAGGGAGGAGCTAGAGGAACACACAGACATTCTGTGGAGGAGGGAGGAGCTAGAGAAACACACAGACATTCTGTGGAGGAGGGAGGAGCTAGAGGAACACACAGACATTCTGTGGAGGAGGGAGGAGCTAGAGGAACACACAGACATTCTGTGGAGGGAGGAGCTAGAGGAACACACAGACATTCTGTGGAGGAGGGAGGAGCTAGAGGAACACAGACATTCTGTGGAGGAGGGAGGAGCTAGAGGAACACACAGACATTCTGTGGAGGAGGGAGGAGCTAGAGGAACACACAGACATTCTGTGGAGGAGGGAGGAGCTAGAGAAACACACAGACATTCTGTGGAGGAGGGAGAAGCTAGAGGAACACACAGACATTCTGTGGAGGGAGGAGCTAGAGGAACACAGACATTCTGTGGAGGAGGGAGGAGCTAGAGGAACACACAGACATTCTGTGGAGGGAGGAGCTAGAGGAACACAGACATTCTGTGGAGGAGGGAGGAGCTAGAGGAACACACAGACATTCTGTGGAGGGAGGAGCTAGAAGAACACACAGACATTCTGTGGAGGAGGGAGGAGCTAGAGGAACACACAGACATTCTGTGGAGGAGGGAGGAGCTAGAGGAACACAGACATTCTGTGGAGGAGGGAGGAGCTAGAGGAACACAGACATTCTGTGGAGGGAGGAGCTAAAGGAACACACAGACATTCTGTGGAGGAGGGAGGAGCTAGAGGAACACACAGACATTCTGTGTAGGAGGGATGAGCTAGAGGAACACAGACATTCTGTGGAGGGGGGAAGAGCTAGAGGAACACAGACATTCCGTGGAGGAGGGAGGAGCTAGAGGAACACACAGACATTCTGTGGAGGAGGGAGGAGCCAGAGAAACACACAGACATTCTGTGGAGGGAGGAGCTAGAGGAACACACAGACATTCTGTGGAGGAGGGAGGAGCTAGAGGAACACACAGACATTCTGTGGAGGAGGGAGGAGCTAGAGGAACACACAGACATTCTGTGGAGGAGGGAGGAGCTAGAGGAACACACAGACATTCTGTGGAGGAGGGAGGAGCTAGAGGAACACACAGACATTCTGTGGAGGGAGGAGCTAGAGGAACACACAGACATTCTGTGGAGGAGGGAGGAGCTAGAGGAACACAGACATTCTGTGGAGGAGGGAGGAGCTAGTGGAACACACAGACATTCTGTGGAGGAGGGAGGAGCTAGAGGAACACACAGACATTCTGTGGAGGGAGGAGCTAGAGGAACACACAGACATTCTGTGGAGGAGGGAGGAGCTAGAGAAACACACAGACATTCTGTGGAGGAGGGAGGAGCTAGAGAAACACACAGACATTCTGTGGAGGAGGGAGGAGCTAGAGGAACACAGACATTCTGTGGAGGAGGGAGGAGCTAGAGGAACACACAGACATTCTGTGGAGGAGGGAGGAGCTAGAGGAACACACAGACATTCTGTGGAGGGAGGAGCTAGAGGAACACACAGACATTCTGTGGAGGAGGGAGGAGCTAGAGGAACACAGACATTCTGTGGAGGAGGGAGGAGCTAGAGGAACACACAGACATTCTGTGGAGGAGGGAGGAGCTAGAGGAACACACAGACATTCTGTGGAGGAGGGAGGAGCTAGAGAAACACACAGACATTCTGTGGAGGAGGGAGAAGCTAGAGGAACACACAGACATTCTGTGGAGGGAGGAGCTAGAGGAACACAGACATTTTGTGGAGGAAGGAGGAGCTAGAGGAACACACAGACATTCTGTGGAGGGAGGAGCTAGAAGAACACACAGACATTCTGTGGAGGAGGGAGGAGCTAGAGGAACACACAGACATTCTGTGGAGGAGGGAGGAGCTAGAGGAACACAGACATTCTGTGGAGGAGGGAGGAGCTAGAGGAACACAGACATTCTGTGGAGGAGGGAGGAGCTAGAGGAACACACAGACATTCTGTGGAGGAGGGAGGAGCTAGAGGAACACACAGACATTCTGTGTAGGAGGGATGAGCTAGAGGAACACAGACATTCTGTGGAGGGGGGAAGAGCTAGAGGAACACAGACATTCCGTGGAGGAGGGAGGAGCTAGAGGAACACACAGACATTCTGTGGAGGAGGGAGGAGCCAGAGAAACACACAGACATTCTGTGGAGGGAGGAGCTAGAGGAACACACAGACATTCTGTGGAGGAGGGAGGAGCTAGAGGAACACACAGACATTCTGTGGAGGAGGGAGGAGCTAGAGGAACACACAGACATTCTGTGGAGGAGGGAGGAGCTAGTGGAACACACAGACATTCTGTGGAGGAGGGAGGAGCTAGAGGAACACACAGATATTCTGTGGAGGAGGGAGGAGCTAGAGGAACACACAGACATTCTGTGGAGGAGGGAGGAGCTAGAGGAACACAGACATTCTGTGGAGGAGGGAGGAGCTAGAGGAACACACAGACATTCTGTGTAGGAGGGAGGAGCTAGAGGAACACACAGACATTCTGTGGAGGAGGGAGGAGCTAGAGGAACACAGACATTCTGTGGAGGGAGGAGCTAGAGGAACACAGACATTCTGTGGAGGAGGGAGGAGCTAGAGGAACACACAGACATTCTGTGGAGGAGGGAGGAGCCAGAGAAACACAGACATTCTGTGGAGGAAGGAGGAGCCAGAGAAACACACAGACATTCTGTGTAGGAGGGATGAGCTAGAGGAACACAGACATTCTGTGGAGGAGGGAAGAGCCAGAGAAACACAGACATTCTGTGGAGGAAGGAGGAGCCAGAGAAACACAAAGACATTCTGTGTAGGAGGGATGAGCTAGAGGAACACACAGACATTCTGTGGAGGAGGGAGGAGCTAGCGGAACACACAGACATTCTATGGAGGAGGGATGAGCTTGCGGATTACACAGACATTATGTGGAAGAGGGAGGAGCTAGCGGAACACAGACATTCTGTGGAGGGAGGAGCTAGAGGCCGACAGACATTCTGCGGAGGATGGATGAGCTTGCGGAATACACAGACATTCTGTGGAAGAGCTAGAGGAACACACAGACATTCTGTGGAGGGAGGAGCTAGAGGAACACACATTCTGTGGAGGAGGGAGGAGCTAGAGGAACACACAGACATTCTGTGGAGGGAGGAGCTAGAGGAACACACAGACATTCTGTGGAGGGAGGAGCTAGAGGAACACACATTCTGTGGAGGAGGGAGGAGCTAGAGGAACACAGACATTCTGTGGAGGAGGGAGGAGCTAGCGGAACACAGACATTCTGTGGAGGAGGGAGGAGCTAGAGGAACACACAGAAATTCTGTGGAGGAGGGAGGAGCTAAAGGAACACAGACATTCTGTGGAGGAGGGAGGAGCTAGAGGCCGACGCAGACATTCTGTGGAAGAGGGAGGAGCTAGAGGAACACAGACATTCTGCTGTAGGTTCTGTACAGTTCTCCACAGATCTTTACTGTCACTGTAATTTCAGCAGAACTTGCAGCAGAATGTCTGTGTCTGCCTCTAGCTCCTCCCTCCTCCATAGCCTTTTAAAAGCACCAACTGTCATCTCCTATCTCAGTAATGGAAAAATCTGACTTCACTGCATACAGATTTCATCCCTGAATTGAGAGTGAAAGATCAATCCTGGCTTAGATTTCTCTGATAAGATCTATTACAAAGTTTCTTATTTCCATGTGTACTATTCATTTATGAAATTAAAATTAAAATGACGATTACTCTTTAAAGTGGACTGGATGACATAATAAACTTTTAAATAGTCTTTAAGGTGGTTAGCAGTGGAAGGGGACGCCCTCTTTGGACCTTCTCTACCTGTAAAAGGGTCCCAAGACGATAAACTGGTCATAGATTGTTGCTATACCTATCGATCAGCTGTAATCTGTGGAGAAACCTGGCAGCAAGAGTTCAATTTTGCTGCAGCGCCACCACAAGAGAAAGGAAGGAGTACACGATGCCCATCCAAATCAGTAGGTTCAGGTCCTCCAGGCAGTCTGGTAGCCAAGAAATAATGATTCAGAACAGAGGATCTTCCCCCCTTCTAATTTTCCAAACTGGACAATAATATATATATACACTTTTTTCATTCCAAACAGCCATAGAAAAAATCTGAGAAGAATGTCTCATTTTCCCTGGAGGACCAGGCTTGTCCATGCACTACACAGACAGATCATTCATTTCAATGGGCACTGTGCAATGTTTTATTTCACCTGTGGTGGCGCTGACACAAATCAATCGGTGGATTGACGCTGATCACAGTGGGACTCAGTGTATGTCTTCCGGTTACATGGGACTGCACAAAGCAAGAATGCGATCGCTGGGTTACACATGGCTTTTCTGAACTTGGGTCTTGGGAGAAGTTGAGGACTTTCAATGACATAGGGCCAAATAAAGGAAAAAACTTTTTTTTTACAAAACCTCTCACCCTCGTAGTGACAACACACGGACGGGTACACGATCTCACAACCTGTCAGTGTAAGCTATCAGTAGTGCAGAATATCTAATATATTGTAATGTAATATTATAGGGAAAAAAAAAAAAAACTTATCGAAGAACATTTACTAAAGTCCCTCGACAGGTTTTGGGGATAATTCACAGTAAACAGTGCCTAGAAGTGTATGAGAGATTGCTAGATTTCACTGCACAGCAGAACTTCCGTTACTAGCCAATATGGCTAAATGAACTCATTATCCAAGTCACTTTGACCTTTTCTTTCCGTGAGTCCTAAAGGATTAAGGACTGGTAACAGTCACAACACTGCCCTTCCCCTTCGACTGCGCGGCGGTGCATTATAACAATATAATACACCTCTCGGAACCGGCAAGTCTGAGGGAGGTGAAGGCGTAAGGGAAAATAAAACAGACATGTAGTATCATTGGCGGCATAATAAACCGTACACCATAAATGTTTCATTACAGCAAGCACTTGAGACACCTTTTTCGAGTCCTTCAGGGCAGTTGTCGATGGAGTCAATGGTCCCCCTAGACTCTGCTCGGTCTTTTCCTGATATCATGGGCTGGAGTAGGTAGCACATGCACAGTGTACACTCAGTCAACCGTCCTCATATTTCGGTGGACTCTATCCTCTCCAGTCTTGACGGTGTCCAAGGCTTCTTGTCTTCTGCTGGCGGTGTGGTGGCCTTGGTGGTGATCTCGTTGATCTTTATCTCCAGCTGTTGGTTTTTTTGATACATCTCTACGTAGTTGAGCTGAAGTTGCTTCTGATATTTTATGACTTTTTCCTTCTCTTCTTGCCACGTGCGCCTCTCATCCTCGAAGTCCACCACCTGCTGGTCCCGCTGTTGCCTCTCCAAAGCCAACTCAAATTGGAGGTTCTCGATGTCCTTCTTGAGCGTGCCCACGCTGTCCTCGTTCTGGCGTTTCATCTTGGCCTCGTCACTCTCGCACGCCAGAGTGTCCCTCAGTTTCTCGGTCAGGTCCATGGTGTATGGGTTCTGACCCAGATCGGACAAGGTCTCCTTCAAACCCGCTATCTCCTGTTCGCACTGGCTGAGCTTCTCCTTCATTTGTTGAGCCTCGCTTTGCTTTCTCTGCATTTCGCTCTCGCAGATCTCCAGACTGACGGTTTTGGAGCTATAGGAATCTTTAATGGAGGCGATCTGCTCCTCTTTCTCACGTAGTAAAGCCTTGACTTCTTTTAACTGTGATCTAAGGCCGACTATTTCATTGAGTTTCTGGGTAATATCCGCCTGGGCATCTTTCAATTGTTGCTTCAAAAGTGATATCTCCCCAGCTTTTTGACAAACCTGCCAAGGAAAGCTCACATGGTTAATTGGTCACTTCAACAAACTTTGCATACGTCAATTGTACAAGCAAATCTAGGAAACTTTAATATATATCTTATCAGCGAAATAGGATGCTTTCTCCACTAATGAGGAAACTTCTAATCCCTCCCTGCCTGCTGAACTCACCACCTACTCTGAAAAACAAGATAGACCACCAGCTCACTGAAAGATCAGATTACAGCTACCTACTGAATTCGAAAAATAGGGGAGAAGCAGGGTGAAAAAAAATCATGCTGCAACTTTTTAGTAATTGTTTATCTCACCCTGGTGCTGGACTCACAGCTACACTGCTCATACTGCTGAATAATGTCCCCCATGCTGCTTCTTCTGAACAGGTGCTACATAAAGAAAGGAGAGCAGGAATCCCTCAAGTCTGTGTGTGATGTGTAAAGGAGACATGATAGCAGCTAATCTCCACCCACTAGCTCAGAGACAATTGAAAAACAGAGACAGAGGGGGAAACTGCATTCTGAAAAGTCACCTGAAACAACAGGTATGTTTTATTACATTTCTGAGATAAAACACCATCAAAAAAATCCAACTGTGTGAATATTCATCAGCGATGTCATATACAGCTCACATACCTACTACCTGTCAATTACAACCTTTTTGTCACATAAATGGTTGCAGACTATAACTGCAAAATCCTGTTGTTGTGAACAATTAAGCAAGTTGAAGATGAAATGATCTCTAAGGCTATGTGTCCACGATGCAGAAATGCTGCAGATTTTTTCCGCTTCTCCCTGGCAGGAAAAACACATGCGGATTTTACATGCGTTTTTCCTGCCAGGTAGAAGCGTTTGTCAAGCGTTTTTGCATGCGGGTTATCAAGCGCTTTTCCAAGCGATTTTAGCATCACTTGGAAAGTGCTTGACAACTTGGTCACACTATATAAATCCATGCAACCGGCATGGATTTATATAGTGTGACCAAGTAATAGTTAAAAAAAAAAGAATAAGAATGGTAAAAAATAACAAAATAAAGATTATACTTACCTTCTGATGGCCCCCGGTCTCCTTCTCCGATGAGTCTGGTCTCCCCGGTGTCTCGCGGTTGTGTAAAAGGTCCTGCCATGACGTCACTTAGTCATGTGACAGGTCACGCGACCGCTGACGTCGGCGGTCGCGTGACCTGTCACATGACTAAATTACGTCATGGAAGGTCTTTTCACACCACCGCGAGCTGCCCAACACACCGGAGGCATCGCTGAGGAGACCGGGGGCCATTGGAAGGTAAGTATAATCTTTATTTTTTATTTTAAATTCTTTTTTTAACAGGTTCTATGGGACCCGGGTCTGGATGAGAGTCTCCTCTTCTCCAGACCCGGGTACCATCCGCACATTGAATCACTTAATATCCACATGTGCACATGTAGTCATGCGGATATCAAGCATTTCAATGCAAGTTAATGGCGGCGATTACGCTGAGTGTCCTCAAAATTAATCGACATGCTGCGTATTTTACGCAATGATAATCCGCAGCGGATATTTCCGCAGCATGTTCACAGCACATGCGGATTATCAATGCGGACCACGGGGCACATATTACCAAGCGTTTTTTAAGGGTTTTCGCTGCGGAAATTCCGTGGCAAAAAAGCTTGAAAAACGCATAGTGGGCACGCAGCCTAAAAGGCCTAAAGTTTAAGATGACACATTTCCTTTGTATGTTAGGCAGTATACATATATGTACAGCATATATATTGTCATTTTTTACATTTTAAAAATTACAAAAAGGAAAATGGTCACATGCAAAAGTTTGGACACCCTTAAAGATTTGTGTGCTCAGATACCTTTGACCAAGGTTTCAGACCATTTATTAGCCTCTTGGGGTTATGGCTTGTTCACTATCATCGTTAGGAAAGGCCAGGTGATGCAAATTTCCCAGCTTTATAAAAACTCAGCCTCCTCTAACCTTGTGCCAAAAAACATCCGCCATGGGTTCTTCTAAGCAGCAGCCTGGCACTCTGAAAATGGTGGAGGCCCACAAAGCAGAAGAAGGCTGTAAGAAGATAGCAAAGCGTTTTCAAGTTTCCTTTTCATCAGTTTGAAATGTAATTAAGAAATGGCAGTTACCAGGAACAGTGGAGGTCAAGATAAGGTCTGGAAGACCAAGCAAATTTTCAGTGAGAGCTACTCGTAGGATTGTTAGAGAGGCAAATCAAGACCCCAGCTTGACTGCAAAAGACCTTCAGAAAGATTTAGCAGACTCTAGAGTTGTGGTACATGCACAAATATGGCCTTCATGGAAGAGTCATCAGAAGAAAACCTCTCCTGTGTCCTCACCATAAAATTCAGAGTCAGAAGTATGCAAAAGAACATCTAAATAAGCCTGATGCATTTTGGAAACAAGTCCTGTGGATCAATAAGGGTAAAATAGAACTCTTTGTCCACAATGATCAAAGGTATGTGTGAAGAAAAAAGGGAAAAGAATTTCAGGAAAAGAACATCTTTCCAACCATTAAGCATGGGGATGGATCAATCATGCTTTGCAGCCAATGGCACGGGGAACATTTCACGGGTAGAGGGAAGAATGCATTCAATGAAATTTCAACAAATTCTTGATGCAAACATAACACCATCTGTAAAAAAGCTGAAGATGAAAAGAGGATTCTACAAATGGATAATGATCCTAAAGACACGTCAAAATCTACAATAGACGACCTCAAAAGGCGCAAGCTGAAGGTTTTACAATGGCCCTCACAGTCCCCTGATCTGAACATCATTGAAAATGACCTCAAAATAGCAAAGCATGCAAGACGACCCAGGAATCTCACAGAACTGGAAGAATTTTCCAAAGAAGAATAGATGAAAATCCTTCAAACAAGGACTGAAAGACTCTTGTCTGGCTACAAAAAGTATTTACAAGCTGTGATACTTTCAAAAGTGTGTACTGACCATGCAGGGTGCCCAAACTTTTGCATCAGCCCATTTTCCTTTTGGTAATTTTTAAAATGTAAAAAATTACAACATATATTTTTTGCCTAAAATCTAAAGGAAATGAGTCATTTCACTTAAAGCCTTTTGGAGATCACTTCATCTTCAACTTGCTTAACTGTTCACAATAACAGTAATTTTGACCAGGGGTGCCCAGACTTTTATATGCCACTGTAGTTAGTTACTAGGAAGCTGATGAGTTAAAAGTAATCAATCTGCTGACAAGATCATAAGACGACGCTGGGAATTCTTCCTGGGAGAGGGGAGGAGAGAGCTGCTTTATTCAGACTGTGGGCAAAGAAGATCATATGGTCACAGTAAAGCGGATTCCTCTTCTTGTGTCTATACCCAAAGTATAAGAAGGCATGAAGCCTTCTGCTGATATCATCATAGCACCTTACCTCCCACTTGGTTTCCTCAATCTTCGGGAGGAACTCGGACTGCTCTTTCTTGAAGACCATACACTTCTTCTCCAGTTCCTCCCTCTCCTGCAGCAACTGTCCAACGTCATCCTGAAACTTCTTCTTTTCTTGCTGCAACTTGAATATCTGAAGCTGTAACGCCTGTTGGGCGCGCTGGGCTTTCTTGGACACTTGCTGAAGCTTGTTGGCATAATTCTGTCTCAGGTCTTCCATTTCCCGTTCCCAGATCTTCTGCTTCTCTTCAAAGACTTGAAAAATAGCAGCTTCGCTCTTGTCCAGGCTTCTCTTCATCTGGATCACCTCTTGCTCTTTTTCCCAAAGACGATCCTCTAGGTCTTGGATGATGTCGTCGCTCGAGGGTGAATGGAAAGGCAAGGCCTCGTTGAGATGGTTCAGTCTGCTAAAAGAAGAGGTGCTTTTGCTGGAAGATCGGCCACTATCTGAGGTAGAAATTCCATTGTATCCCACTATATTCTTTTCTACGTAGGTAGTCCCAATGCGATTTATATGGCTCGTTGACGCGCTCATCAGGCCAACATGCTGGCTGTAACCAGTCCCATACGTTGGTAGGCTGGTCAGTGAATTTCGACCAGAATCAGATAGACCTCCCACCTGGCTGGAAGACCTATTGTGGCTGGTCTTTTCCAAGCTGCTTTTCAGGGCAGCCGTGCTGTTGCTGTTCCCATGACCAGAGCCCTTTCGGTTCTCAGTGACGCCATTGTTCAAAGGTGGACATAAGTTTTGCATGGAATGGAAATTCTTGGGAACCACCGGCTTAAAGGCAGAAGGTCTCACCAAAGTCTCATTGCTCTGCAAAAACAGAAAGCAGCAAACATTTACCTTAACGTTTATTAATAGGTATCAAAATATTCTCCAAACTTACCTAAAATTACTAGGACCCACTAATAAGTGTCTTCATTATTTACCTAAGTACAGTGGGGCTGATCTGCACAAGAAGACCATCAGCGCAGAGCCTGGATACTGCAACGATCATATGCTGATGGCCTATAGTATATTACTGATCCTGTACTGATCCCGAGTTACATCCTGCATTATACTCCAGAGCTGCACTCACAATTCTGCTGGTGCAGTCACTGTGTACATACATTACATTACTGATCCTGAGTTACATCCTGTATTATACTCCAGAGCTGCACTCACTATTCTGCTGGTGCAGTCACTGTGTACATACATTACATTACTGATCCTGTACTGATCCTGAGTTACATCCTGTATTATAATCCAGAGCTGCACTCACTATTCTGCTGGTGCAGTCACTGTGTACATACATTACATTACTGATCCTGTACTGATCCTGAGTTACATCCTGTATTATACTCCAGAGCTGCACTCACTATTCTGCTGGTGCACTCACTGTGTACATACATTACATTACTGATCCTGTACTGATCCTGAGTTACATCCTGTATTATACTCCAGAGCTGCACTCACTATTCTGCTGATGGAGTCACTGTGTACATACATTACATTACTGATCCTGTACTGATCCTGAGTTACATCCTGTATTATACTCCAGAGCTGCACTCACTATTCTGCTGGTGCAGTCACTGTGTACATACATTACATTACTGATCCTGTATTGATCCTGAGTTACATCCTGTATTATACTCCAGAGCTGCACTCACTATTCTTCTGGTGCAGTCAATGTGTACATACATTATATTACTGATCCTGAGTTACATCCTGCATTATACTCCAGAGCTGCACTCACTATTCTGCTGGTGCAGTCACTGTGTACATACATTACATTACTGATCCTGAGTTACATCCTGTATTATACTCCAGAGCTGCACTCACTATTCTACTGGTGCAGTCACTGTGCACATACATTACATTACTGATCCTGTACTGATCCTGAGTTACATCCTGTATTATACTCCAGAGCTTCACTCACTATTCTGCTGGTGCAGTCACTGTGTACATACATTACATTACTGATCCTGTACTGACCCTGAGTTACATCCTGTATTATACCCCAGAGCTGCACTCACTATTCTGCTGGTGCAGTCACTGTGTACATACATTACATTACTGATCCTGTACTGACCCTGAGTTACATCCTGTATTATACTCCAGAGCTGCACTCACTATTCTGCTGGTGCACTCATTGTGTACATACATTACATTACTGATCCTGTACTGATCCTGAGTTACATCCTATATTATACTCCAGAGCTGCACTCACTATTCTGCTGGTGCAGTCACTGTGTACATACATTACATTACTGATCCTGTACTGATCCTGAGTTACATCCTGTATTATACTCCAGAGCTGCACTCACTATTCTGCTGGTGCAGTCACTGTGTACATACATTACATTACTGATCCTGAGTTGCATCCTGTATTATACCTCAGAGCTGCACTCACTATTCTGCTGGTGCAGTCACTGTGTACATACATTACATTACTGATCCTGTACTGATCCTGTGTTACATCCTGTATTATACTCCAGAGCTGCACTCACTATTCTGCAGGTGCAGTCACTGTGTACATACATTACATTACTGATCCTGTACTGATCCTGAGTTACATCCTGTATTATACTCCAGAGCTGCACTCACTATTCTGCTGGTGCACTCACTGTGTACATACATTACATTACTGACCCTGTACTGATCCTGAGTTACATCCTGTATTATACTCCAGAGCTGCACTCACTATTCTGCTGGTGCAGTCACTGTGTACATACATTACATTACTGATCCTGAGTTACATCCTGTATTATACTCCAGAGCTGCACTCACTATTGTGCTGGAGCAGTCACTGTGTACATACATTACATTACTGATCCTGAGATACATCCTGTACTATACCCCAGAGCTGCACTCACTATTCTGCTGGTGCAGTCACTGTGTACATACATTACATTACTGATCCTGTACTGATCCTGAGTTACCTCCTGTATTATACTCCAGAGCTGCACTCACTATTCTGCTGGTGCAGTCACTGTGTACATACATTACATTACTGATCCTGTACTGATCCTGAGTTACCTCCTGTATTATACTCCAGAGCTGCACTCACTATTCTGCTGGTGCAGTCACTGTGTACATACATTACATTACTGATCCTGTACTGATCCTGAGTTACCTCCTGTATTATACTCCAGAGCTGCACTCACTATTCTGCTGGTGCACTCACTGTGTACATACATTACATTACTGATCCTGTACTGATCCTGAGTTACATCCTGTATTATACTCCAGAGCTGCACTCACTATTCTGCTGATGGAGTCACTGTGTACATACATTACATTACTGATCCTGTACTGATCCTGAGTTACATCCTGTATTATACTCCAGAGCTGCACTCACTATTCTGCTGGTGCAGTCACTGTGTACATACATTACATTACTGATCCTGTATTGATCCTGAGTTACATCCTGTATTATACTCCAGAGCTGCACTCACTATTCTTCTGGTGCAGTCAATGTGTACATACATTATATTACTGATCCTGAGTTACATCCTGCATTATACTCCAGAGCTGCACTCACTATTCTGCTGGTGCAGTCACTGTGTACATACATTACATTACTGATCCTGAGTTACATCCTGTATTATACTCCAGAGCTGCACTCACTATTCTACTGGTGCAGTCACTGTGCACATACATTACATTACTGATCCTGTACTGATCCTGAGTTACATCCTGTATTATACTCCAGAGCTTCACTCACTATTCTGCTGGTGCAGTCACTGTGTACATACATTACATTACTAATCCTGTACTGATCCTGAGTTACATCCTGTATTATACCCCAGAGCTGCACTCACTATTCTGCTGGTGCAGTCACTGTGTACATACATTACATTACTGATCCTGTACTGACCCTGAGTTACATCCTGTATTATACTCCAGAGCTGCACTCACTATTCTGCTGGTGCACTCATTGTGTACATACATTACATTACTGATCCTGTACTGATCCTGAGTTACATCCTATATTATACTCCAGAGCTGCACTCACTATTCTGCTGGTGCAGTCACTGTGTACATACATTACATTACTGATCCTGAGTTACATCCTGTATTATACTCCAGAGCTGCACTCACTATTCTACTGGTGCAGTCACTGTGCACATACATTACATTACTGATCCTGTACTGATCCTGAGTTACATCCTGTATTATACTCCAGAGCTTCACTCACTATTCTGCTGGTGCAGTCACTGTGTACATACATTACATTACTAATCCTGTACTGATCCTGAGTTACATCCTGTATTATACCCCAGAGCTGCACTCACTATTCTGCTGGTGCAGTCACTGTGTACATACATTACATTACTGATCCTCTACTGACCCTGAGTTACATCTTGTATTATACTCCAGAGCTGCACTCACTATTCTGCTGGTGCACTCATTGTGTACATACATTACATTACTGATCCTGTACTGATCCTGAGTTACATCCTATATTATACTCCAGAGCTGCACTCACTATTCTGCTGGTGCAGTCACTGTGTACATACATTACATTACTGATCCTGTACTGATCCTGAGTTACATCCTGTATTATACTCCAGAGCTGCACTCACTATTCTGCTGGTGCAGTCACTGTGTACATACATTACATTACTGATCCTGAGTTGCATCCTGTATTATACCTCAGAGCTGCACTCACTATTCTGCTGGTGCAGTCACTGTGTACATATATTACATTACTGATCCTGTACTGATCCTGAGTTACATCCTGTATTGTACTCCAGAGCTGCACTCACTATTCTGTTGGTGCAGTCACTGTGTACATACATTACATTACTGATCCTGTACTGATCCTGTGTTACATCCTGTATTATACTCCAGAGCTGCACTCACTATTCTGCAGGTGCAGTCACTGTGTACATACATTACATTACTGATCCTGTACTGATCCTGAGTTACATCCTGTATTATACTCCAGAGCTGCACTCACTATTCTGCTGGTGCAGTCACTGTGTACATACATTACATTACTGATCCTGAGTTACATCCTGTATTATACTCCAGAGCTGCACTCACTATTGTGCTGGAGCAGTCACTGTGTACATACATTACATTACTGATCCTGAGATACATCCTGTACTATACCCCAGAGCAGCACTCACTATTCTGCTGGTGCAGTCACTGTGTACATACATTACATTACTGATCCTGTACTGATCCTGAGTTACCTCCTGTATTATACTCTAGAGCTGCACTCACTATTCTGCTGGTGCAGTCACTGTGTACATACATTACATTACTGATCCTGTACTGATCCTGAGTTACCTCCTGTATTATACTCCAGAGCTGCACTCACTATTCTGCTGGTGCAGTCACTGTGTACAAACATTACATTACTGATCCTGTACTGATCCTGAGTTACCTCTTGTATTATACTCCAGAGCTGCACTCACTATTCTGCTGGTGCACTCACTGTGTACATACATTACATTACTGATCCTGTACTGATCCTGAGTTACATCCTGTATTATACTCCAGAGCTGCACTCACTATTCTGCTGATGGAGTCACTGTGTACATACATTACATTACTGATCCTGTACTGATCCTGAGTTACATCCTGTATTATACTCCAGAGCTGCACTCACTATTCTGCTGATGGAGTCACTGTGTACATACATTACATTACTGATCCTGTACTGATCCTGAGTTACATCCTGTATTATACTCCAGAGCTGCACTCACTATTCTGCTGGTGCAGTCACTGTGTACATACATTACATTACTGATCCTGTATTGATCCTGAGTTACATCCTGTATTATACTCCAGAGCTGCACTTACTATTCTTCTGGTGCAGTCAATGTGTACATACATTATATTACTGATCCTGAGTTACATCCTGCATTTTACTCCAGAGCTGCACTCACTATTCTGCTGGTGCAGTCACTGTGTACATACATTACATTACTGATCCTGAGTTACATCCTGTATTATACTCCAGAGCTGCACTCACTATTCTACTGGTGCAGTCACTGTGCACATACATTACATTACTGATCCTGTACTGATCCTGAGTTACATCCTGTTTTATACTCCAGAGCTTCACTCACTATTCTGCTGGTGCAGTCACTGTGTACATACATTACATTACTAATCCTGTACTGATCCTGAGTTACATCCTGTATTATACCCCAGAGCTGCACTCACTATTCTGCTGGTGCAGTCACTGTGTACATACATTACATTACTGATCCTGTACTGACCCTGAGTTACATCCTGTATTATACTCCAGAGCTGCACTCACTATTCTGCTGGTGCAGTCACTGTGTACATACATTACATTACTGATCCTGTACTGATCCTGAGTTACATCCTGTATTATACTCCAGAGCTGCACTCACTATTCTGCTGGTGCAGTCACTGTGTACATACATTACATTACTGATCCTGAGTTGCATCCTGTATTATACCTCAGAGCTGCACTCACTATTCTGCTGGTGCAGTCACTGTGTACATACATTACATTACTGATCCTGTACTGATCCTGAGTTACATCCTGTATTGTACTCCAGAGCTGCACTCACTATTCTGCTGGTGCAGTCACTGTGTACATACATTACATTACTGATCCTGTACTGATCCTGTGTTACATCCTGTATTATACTCCAGAGCTGCACTCACTATTCTGCAGGTGCAGTCACTGTGTACATACATTACATTACTGATCCTGTACTGATCCTGAGTTACATCCTGTATTATACTCCAGAGCTGCACTCACTATTCTGCTGGTGCACTCACTGTGTACATACATTACATTACTGACCCTGTACTGATCCTGAGTTACATCCTGTATTATACTCCAGAGCTGCACTCACTATTCTGCTGGTGCAGTCACTGTGTACATACATTACATTACTGATCCTGAGTTACATCCTGTATTATACTCCAGAGCTGCACTCACTATTGTGCTGGAGCAGTCACTGTGTACATACATTACATTACTGATCCTGAGATACATCCTGTACTATACCCCAGAGCTGCACTCACTATTCTGCTGGTGCAGTCACTGTGTACATACATTACATTACTGATCCTGTACTGATCCTGAGTTACCTCCTGTATTATACTCCAGAGCTGCACTCACTATTCTGCTGGTGCAGTCACTGTGTACATACATTACATTACTGATCCTGTACTGATCCTGAGTTACCTCCTGTATTATACTCCAGAGCTGCACTCACTATTCTGCTGGTGCAGTCACTGTGTACATACATTACATTACTGATCCTGAGTTACATCCTGTATTATACTCCAGAGCTGCACTCACTATTCTACTGGTGTAGTCACTGTGTACAGACATTACATTACTGATCCTGTACTGATCCTGAGTTACATCCTGTATTATACTCCAGAGCTTCACTCACTATTCTGCTGGTGCAGTCATTGTGTACATACATTACATTACTGATCCTGTACTGATCCTGGGTTACATCCTGTATTATACTCCAGGGCTGCACTCACTATTCTGCTGGTGCAGTCACTGTGTACATACATTACATTACTGATCCTGAGTTGCATCCTGTATTATACCTCAGAGCTGCACTCACTATTCTGCTGGTGCAGTCACTGTGTACATATATTACATTACTGATCCTGTACTGATCCTGAGTTACATCCTGTATTGTACTCCAGAGCTGCACTCACTATTCTGCTGGTGCAGTCACTGTGTATATACATTACATTACTGATCCTGTACTGATCCTGTGTTACATCCTGTATTATACTCCAGAGCTGCACTCACTATTCTGCAGGTGCAGTCACTGTGTACATACATTACATTACTGATCCTGAGTTACATCCTGTATTATACTCCAGAGCTGCACTCACTATTCTGCTGGTGCAGTCACTGTGTACATACATTACATTACTGATCCTGAGATACATCCTGTACTATACCCCAGAGCTGCACTCACTATTCTGCTGGTGCAGTCACTGTGTACATACATTACATTACTGATCCTGTACTGATCCTGAGTTACATCCTGTATTATACTCCAGAGCTGCACTCACTATTCTGCTGGTGCAGTCACTGTGAACATACATTACATTACTGATCCTGTACTGATCCTGAGTTACATCCTGTATTATACTCCAGAGCTGCACTCACTATTCTGCTGGTGCAGTCACTGTGTACATACATTACATTACTGATCCTGTACTGATCCTGAGTTACATCCTGTATTATACTCCAGAGCTGCACTCACTATTCTGCTGGTAAAGTCACTGTGAACATACATTACATTACTGATCCTGTACTAATCCTGAGTTACATCCTGTATTATACTCCAGAGCTGCACTCACTATTCTGCTGGTACAGTCACTGTGTACATACATTACATTACTGATCCTGAGTTACATTCTGTATTATACTCCAGAGCTGCACTCACTATTCTGCTGGTGCAGTCACTGTGTACATACATTACATTACTGATCCTGAGTTACATCCTGTATTATACTCCAGAGCTGCACTCACTATTCTGCAGGTGCAGTCACTGTGTACATACATAAAAATTTCTGACCCTGTACTGATCCTGAGTTACATCCTGTATTATACTCCAGAGCTGCACTCACTATTGTGCTGGAGCAGTCACTGTGAACATACATTACATTACTGATCCTGTACTGATCCTGAGTTACATCCTGTATTATACTCCAGAGCTGCACTCACTATTCTGCAGGTGCAGTCACTGTGTACATACATTACATTACTGATCCTGTACTAATCCTGAGTTACATCCTGTATTATACTCCAGAGCTCCACTCACTATTCTGCTGGTACAGTCACTGTGTACATACATTACATTACTGATCCTGAGTTACATTCTGTATTATACTCCAGAGCTGCACTCACTATTCTGCTGTTGCAGTCACTGTGTACATACATTACATTACTGATCCTGAGTTACATCCTGTATTATACTCCAGAGCTGTACTCACTATTCTGCTGGTGCAGTGACTGTGTACATACATTACATTACTGATCCTGAGTTACCTCCTGTATTATACTCCAGAGCTGCACTCACTATTCTGCTGTTGCAGTCACTGTGTACATACATTACATTACTGATCCTGAGTTACATCCTGTATTATACTCCAGAGCTGCACTCACTATTCTGCTGTTGCAGTCACTGTGTACATACATTACATTACTGATCCTGAGTTACCTCCTGTATTATACTCCAGAGCTGCACTCACTATTCTGCAGGTGCAGTCACTGTGTACATCATAAAAATTTCTGACCCTGTACTGATCCTGAGTTACATCCTGTATTATACTCCAGAGCTGCACTCACTATTCTGCTGGTGGAGTCACTCTGTACATATATTACATTACTGATCGTGTACTGATCCTGAGTTACATCCTGTATTATCCTCCGGAGCTGCACTCACTATTTTAATCAGATGCAGCGCCGCTCTCCTCTGCTGGCTGTATCTGGCATTGCAGCATTCAAGTGAATGAGTGTGAGCTGTAATACCAGACACAGCCCTTTGTCTAGAGTGGCGCTGTACCTCACGTCAGGAGCACTTCCCCCATTTCTCCGCCATCATATGATGTTTTCACCTTTTCGCTCTTGCGTTGCTCATTGATGTACATGGAGTTCTTCTCCGTCTTGTAGCTCTTCTCTTCCCCCGAGTACCGGTTCGAGTACCCGTTTCTGAAGCTGTCGTTCTGCTTGAGGCTGTTCTGAGTCCTGGTGCCCACGCTCTTCATTGCAAACTCTTGATCATTGGCAACCCCGCTGCCCACACTGCCCATAGTGCCCTGAGAGGGGGAGTCAGAAGACCGGCTGGCGAACGAGTGGAAGGACTCCTGGCTCGGGTAGGTTGTGTCGCTCAGGACGGTTCTTGACTCTAGTTTTGCCATGGCGGCAGCGAGGAGGATGTGTGATGACACTTAACGGCACTGCAAGAGAAAGCACAGCACAGGGTTACCCAAACTGCAGGAATCATCATCCCTATCACTGCGGGTTTGGAGAAATACGTGAGGGAGGTCAGGTCATCTCAGACCAGCACCCTTCTGGGTACAGAGCTCCGCCATTGAAGGATAACGGCCTTTTTAATTTTTTTTTAATCCATAAATGAATAAAACAAATAAAAATAAGCAAATTTGTAATATCTATTATTAAAGAAATTGCTTTTTCATACTCCTGGTCTGACCGTTCATTCTCAAAATTCTCAATTCATTGAATACAGATTTTTCCATCACTGAGATAAGAGATGACAGTTGGTGCCCATAAAGTTCTATGGAGAACTGTAACTGTCATCTGAGGAGAATTTGCAGCAGAATGTCTCTGTCCGCCTTTAAATCCTCCCCTCCATAGCACTTTATGAGCACCAACTGTCATCTCCTATCTCACTAATGGGAAAATCTTTATTCCCTAAATACAGATCTGTTATTTATCTAAAAGAAAAAAGTTGAAGCAGCACTGGCCAAATAACTATGTGGGTGCCAAGCCTCCCAGCTACACAAAGACCTAGTAATAAAAATAAATGGAGGAAGCATTCCAAAACGGTAAAGTGAAAAATGTGGTTAAAGGGTAAATGCGCTTTCAAGTAACATTTAAGCTATCCTGTGTGTGTGCATGAGTATAAGCCAAGCCAGCGTAAGGAGACTTATTGGCCATGCAGTGCTACTCTGGCAAATATTCTCTTCAGAGAGGAGAAGAACTAGATCTGCAGTGCCACTTATTGCCTTGTCACTCTCCACAAGGAGAAACTTTACCCCTTAGAGCTCCTGTCAGAGACCTCTCACCCAGCAAAATCAGATCCCTGCTTTGCAGTGATGAAGGCAAACACCCCAAAACACCGCTCTGCAAATTGAGTGTCTGATTTAACTTTTTATCTTAAGTCATGTGACAAGGCTTGTCAAAGGGGCGATATTGACTTTTAGGATTGCCACTTCCAATAGGTGGCGCTAGAGTTCAAGTCCTCTTACTCACTGAAGAGGCTATTTGCATATTTAAATTAAGGAGCATTGCATGGCCTATAAGTCTCATTACACTGGCTTGGCACTTTCCACAAGGACAAACTTTTCCCCTTAGACACTATGTACATTGTCAACTTTTACACTTGACCTTTTTGGAGAGCTACCACCATTTATTTCCATGCCTCATTTCCTTTCTTCCTTCCATCCCTTCCTTACCCCTCTCTCCCTTCTTCCCTTCCATCACCTCTCCCTTTCTTCTTTTCTTCCTACCTCCCTCCCTCCCTTTCTTCCCTCCCTTCCTTTATGATATCTACTTTTTTCTTATCCATCTCTCTATTGATTTATCTCCTAGGTTTTGAGACTGCACTAGTCGATGAAATGAAGGGTCTTCTCTAGACCCGGACCCCCACCAATCATCACTAGTAAGCATTCACACAAGAGAAGCACTAGGTCGCAGGTACAATTTGGCAGTGGCACTTGACCTTTTTGGAGTGCTGCCACCATTTATTTCCTTCCCTCCCTTCCCCCTCTCTCCTTTCCTTCCTTCCCTCCCTTTCTACCTTGTTCCCTCCCTCCTTTCTCTGCCTTCCTTCCCTTCTCTTTCCCTTTCTCCCTTCCTTCTCTCCATCCCCCTCTCTCCTTTTCTTCCCCTCTCCATTCCTTCCCCCTCTTTCTTCCTTGTTCCCTCCCTTCCCTCTCTCCTTTCATTCCTTTCCCCCCTTCCCTCCATCCTCCCCCTCCCTTTCTTCCTTCCTTCATCCCTCCCTTTCTTCCTTCCTCCCCTTCACCTGCCCTCTCTCCCTCCTTTCCCCCTCCTCTCCCTTCCTTTATTCCCTCCCTTTCTTCCTTCCTCTCTTCCCTTCCATCCTTTATCCCTCCTTTTCTTCCTTCTTCTCTCCCTTCCTTCACCCCTTCTTTTCTTCCTTCCTTTCATTCCTTCATCCCTCCTTTTCTTCGTTCCTCTCTCCCTTCCTTCCTTCATCCCTCCTTTTCTTCCTTCCTCTCTACCTTCCTTCCTTCATCCCTCCTTCCTCTCCCTTCCTTCCTTCATCCTTTCTTTTCTTCCTTCCTCTTCCTTCCTTCATCCCTCCTTTTCTTCCTTTCTCTCTCCCTTCCTTCCTTCATCCCTCCTTTTCTTCCTTCCTTCATCCCTCCCTTTCTTCCTTCCTCCCCTTCACCTGCCCTCTCTCCCTCCTTTCCCCTCCTCTCCCTTCCTTTATTCCCTCCCTTTCTTGATCCTCTCTCTCTTCCTTTCTTCCCTTCCTTCCTTCCTCCTTTTCTTCCTTCTCTCCCTTCCTTCCTTCATCCCTCCTTTTGTTCCTTCCTTCCTTCATCCCTCCTTTTCTTCCTTCATCCCTCCTTTTCTTCCTTCCTCTCTCCCTTCCTTCATCCCTCCTTTTCTTCCTTCCTCCCTTCATCCCTCCTTTTCCTTCTTCCTCTCTCCCTTCCTTCCTTCATCCCTCCTTTTCTTCCTTCCTTTCTTCCCTTCCTTCCTTCATCCCTCCTTTTCTTCCTTCCTCTCTCCCTTCCTTCATCCCTCCTTTTCTTCCTTCCTTTCTTCATCCCTCCTTTTCTTCCTTCCTCTTCCTTCATCCCTCCTTTTCTTCCTTCCTTCATCCCTCCTTTTCTTCCTTCCTCACTCCCTCCCTTCCTTGATCCCTCCTTTTCTTCCTTCCTCTCTCCCTTCCTTTCTTCATCCCTCCTTTTCTTCCTTCCTTCATCCCTCCTTTTCTTCCTTCCTTCATCCCTCCTTTTCTTCCTTCCTCTCTCCCTTCCTTCCTTCATCCCTCCTTTTCTTCCTTCCTCTCTCCCTTCCTTTCTCCATCCCTCCTTTTCTTCCTTCCTCTCTCCCTTCCTTCATCCCTCCTTTTCTTCCTTCCTCTTCCTTCCTTCATCCCTCCTTTTCTTCCTTCCTTCATCCCTCCTTTTCTTCCTTCCTCTCTCCCTTCCTTCCTTGATCCCTCCTTTTCTTCCTTCCTCTTTCCCTTCCTTTCTTCATCCCTCCTTTTCTTCCTTCCTTCATCCCTCCTTTTCTTCCTTCCTTCATCCCTCCTTTTCTTCCTTTCTCTCTCCCTTCCTTCCTTGATCCCTCATTTTCTTCCTTCCTCTCTCCCTTCCTTTCTTCATCCCTCCTTTTCTTCCTTCCTCTTCCTTCCTTCATCCCTCCTTTTCTTCCTTCCTTCATCCCTCCTTTTCTTCCTTTCTCTCTCCCTTCCTTCCTTGATCCCTCCTTTTCTTCCTTCCTCTCTCCCTTCCTTTCTTCATCCCTCCTTTTCTTCCTTCCTCTTCCTTCCTTCATCCCTCCTTTTCTTCCTTCCTTCATCCCTCCTTTTCTTCCTTTCTCTCTCCCTTCCTTCCTTGATCCCTCCTTTTCTTCCTTCCTCTCTCCCTTCCTTTCTTCATCCCTCCTTTTCTTCCTTCCTCTTCCTTCCTTCATCCCTCCTTTTCTTCCTTCCTTCATCCCTCCTTTTCTTCCTTCCTCTCTCCCTTCCTTCCTTGATCCCTCCTTTTCTTCCTTCCTCTCTCCCTTCCTTTCTTCATCCCTCCTTTTCTTCCTTCCTTCATCCCTCCTTTTCTTCCTTCCTTCATCCCTCCTTTTCTTCCTTTCTCTCTCCCTTCCTTCCTTGACCCCTCCTTTTCTTCCTTCCTCTCTCCCTTCCTTTCTTCATCCCTCCTTTTCTTCCTTCCTCTCTCCCTTCCTTTCTTCATGCCTCCTTTTCTTCCTTCCTCTTCCTTCCTTCATCCCTCCTTTTCTTCCTTCCTCTCTCCCTTCCTTCCTTGACCCCTCCTTTTCTTCCTTCCTCTCTCCCTTCCTTCCTTGACCCCTCCTTTTCTTCCTTCCTCTCTCCCTTCCTTTCTTCATCCCTCCTTTTCTTCCTTCCTCTCTCCCTTCCTTTCTTCATCCCTCCTTTTCTTCCTTCCTCTTCCTTCCTTCATCCCTCCTTTTCTTCCTTTCTCTCTCCCTTCCTTCCTTGATCCCTCCTTTTCTTCCTTCCTCTCTCCCTTCCTTTCTTCATCCCTCCTTTTCTTCCTTCCTCTCTCCCTTCCTTTCTTCATCCCTCCTTTTCTTCCTTCCTCTTCCTTCCTTCATCCCTCCTTTTCTTCCTTTCTCTCTCCCTTCCTTCCTTGATCCCTCCTTTTCTTCCTTCCTCTCTCCCTTCCTTTCTTCATCCCTCCTTTTTTTCCTTCCTCTTCCTTCCTTCATCCCTCCTTTTCTTCCTTCCTCTTCCTTCCTTCATCCCCCCTTTTCTTCCTTCCTCTCTCCCTTCCTTCCTTGATCCCTCCTTTTCTTCCTTCCTCTCTCCCTTCCTTTCTTCATCCCTCCTTTTTTTCCTTCCTCTTCCTTCCTTCATCCCTCCTTTTCTTCCTTCCTCTTCCTTCCTTCATCCCTCCTTTTCTTCCTTTCTCTCTCCCTTCCTTCCTTGATCCCTCCTTTTCTTCCTTCCTCTCTCCCTTCCTTTCTTCATCCCTCCTTTTCTTCCTTCCTCTTCCTTCCTTCATCCCTCCTTTTCTTCCTTCCTCTTCCTTCCTTCATCCCTCCTTTTCTTCCTTCCTCTCTCCCTTCCTTCCTTGACCCCTCCTTTTCTTCCTTCCTCTCTCCCTTCCTTTCTTCATCCCTCCTTTTCTTCCTTCCTCTCTCCCTTCCTTTCTTCATCCCTCCTTTTCTTCCTTCCTCTTCCTTCCTTCATCCCTCCTTTTCTTCCTTTCTCTCTCCCTTCCTTCCTTGATCCCTCCTTTTCTTCCTTCCTCTCTCCCTTCCTTTCTTCATCCCTCCTTTTCTTCCTTCCTCTTCCTTCCTTCATCCCTCCTTTTCTTCCTTCCTCTTCCTTCCTTCATCCCTCCTTTTCTTCCTTCCTCTCTCCCTTCCTTCCTTGATCCCTCCTTTTCTTCCTTCCTCTCTCCCTTCCTTTCTTCATCCCTCCTTTTCTTCCCTCCCTCCCTTCCTCTATGATATCTACAGATTTTTTATCCATCTTTCTACTGATTTATCTCCTAGGTTTTGTGACTGCACCAATTTATGAAACAAAGGGTCTTCCCCGGACCCGGACCCCCACCAATAATCACTAGTGAGCATTCACTGTACTATGTAAATAACACGTACAAGTCTACTTTCCCTGTAGGACCCTCACACAAGAGCAGCCCTAGGACGCAGGTAAAGTTTGGCACTGGAGATGGACCATTATTTGGACACCTTGCTGTGTACGGTCAGGTCCATACTACGGTGATGGCCCGGCGCTCGCCTCCGTCAGATCAGACATTCATCATGTGGATCACGTCCTCCATCTCGTTAGCATCTCGTTGCCAGCCTATGAAGTTTGCGTCCCCCCCGAGTTTCTGGCCTCGGCTGTGAACTTTTGGCTCCCCTCCCTCTCCACATCCCTACGATGCTCCGGTCTCTGCGCTGTCAGAATCAATTTCTCAGTCGAGAGATTTCCCGTTAAGTGTTTTCAGCAATTGCGGCAGATGAAAGCGAGTTGAAGGAAAGGTTACGTGTAATGGTGGCTCCTGGAGAGGGAGCGCAGAGCCGCCTCTACGTGACACGTTTCCTGTGAACTTAAAGCGCGCGCAGTAACTTGATTACCAAAAACCAAATCTCTGCCAAAATGATTGCCATCCTGCGAGATCAGGCGGGTGCGAGACTCATCCGGAGCTCACGTCATTATGGCTTTTTATTTCAGATTTCGTAAAGAATATTGAATCCCTTCAGTTCTCTACAAAGAGGAGCTGAACATCTCCGGGGGACAGGACAGAAAATTACAGTGTGGAACAAACAACAGCACCAAAATCCACTTCACTAGTGAAAAGTTTACTGTTACCAAACCCTCCAACATGGGAATAGTTGGCCGGACTCTCCAGACCCTCAAACAATACCCGGGTAGTCAGAAATGAACAGCAGAGCATGGATGGTCCGAGTCCACTAAGCCATTGCCTCTTGTTAAAATTTTTACAATTTGGCATTTTTTTCCCCATATAACAATCTGGATTAATATTTTTGAATTAGAAATTCTGCAATTTTCACTCTGGCCACTGGGGCTTTTTTTTAGACGCTAACTTCCTGTTGTTTCAGGAAATACACATGAACATTAGCAGCATTCAATAGAATCTGACCCTATGGTTTGTACTGAAGCATCTAATGAGCGTGTGCAAAGGTCATTGTGAAGGAAGAGGAGGAGGTGAGCTGTGACTTCACCTTTTGTGAATGGTGGATCCTGTGTTATTCTGTATATAGAGGAGTTATCAGTCATTGTACAGGAGGAGGAGGTGAGCTGGGACATGGCCTATTGTGAATGGTGGATACTGTGTAATCTACTGCATATAGAGGAGTTATCAGTCATTGTACAGGAGGAGGAGGAGGTGAGCTGTGACATCACCTATTGTGAATGGTGGATCCTGAGTTTTCTGCTGTATATAGAGGTGTTATCAGTCATTGTACAGGAGGAGGAGGTGAGTTGTCACATCACCTATTGTGAATGGTGGATCCTGTGTTATCTACTATATATAGCGGTGTTATCAGTCATTGCACAGGAGGAGGAGGAGGTGAGCTGTGACATCACCTATTGTGAATGGTGGATCCTGTGTTATCAGCTGTGTATACAATAGAGGAGTTACCTATCATTATAATCCTATCTATGACGATAAGGAGTCTGCTGAAAACTCTTCCTGAAAAGACAGGCGGTAGGAGTCTAAAAATGCCCCAGTGGCCGGTGTAAAAATGGCAAGATTAGTAATTTTTTTTTTTTTTCATATCATCGTGAAGAAAACATTGCTAACTTTTTTTTTTAAAAAATATACATGTAACAAAAAAACCTGATAAGTCATTTTCTGAAGCTAGCTTCCATTTAAAGGATAGGTGAACAAAAAAAATTGTAAAAGTATATCAAAATGTTGTATATGGCACTATAAATTTGCCACATTAGGCATTTTCTTTTCTGGTGCCATCTCATCCTAGAAAAAATTAAACTTGTTAACCCCTTATTAATGGACTGCGGGAGATGAAAAACATTAAAAAAAAAACGATACTCACCTCTACGACCTGTACCGCTTCTCCGTGCTCAGCGCTGCGTCTTCTGGCATCAACATCCAGCTACAAGGTTCATATTTCATCTGAGCAGAAAAAAACTCTGTCGAGGAGGTGAGTACTGATTTATTTTTCCACCTCCCTGAGCCTCTTAATAAGGGGTTATCCATATTTAGCACAAATATCACCTGTCCACTAGGTAAGTGATAACTGTTAGATTCTAGGACCCCCCCGATGACCACCAAAGTGACGATCAATCCGAGGAGTGATGAATAATATGTTGTGGTTGCCTATTTTTGTCAGTGAAGCATCAGGACACTGCCGGCTGCTCCTCGTGGGCCTGGTCTTGATGCCAGTAAAGAACCAGAACTTTTGTCCTTCATTCTCTATTGATCACAACAAGAAGGAGATGAGTGGCGCAGCAGGTCACCCATGCGCCATTCAGCTCCGTTTAAAGTCTATGGCACCGTTGAAGATAGCCTGTTCCATTCCAACTCCGCCTAGTCTTGGTCCTGCAGTTCGGGGGCAGGGCGTTCCCATTCTGGTGAAGAGTTTCGGCCCCTGCGGAACTCTATTGTATTGAAAGTCGTCAGATGCCACCTCTTTATTAATGGAGGCTCCAAACAAGCTCTCCCGATGATGATGACAGGATAGCCCCGGACACTTTTACAATTTTTTTTTTTCCAGAATGTGCAAACAACCCATCACATTCTGGAATCTATCTACCTTGATGAGAAATGAAAGATGAAATCACTGTTGGCGAATGTCCTGACTTCACCTCACATCCTGAACTGAGGGTATTGATTTGTTCCTCTCCGCAATAGACAGTCATCGATTTACAGCCTTCAGGAGGCTCAGGAGGGGCAGGACGCAGATATACAGAGGGATATATTCTACATCCGTAGCCACAGGGCACTGGCGTCAGCGCATTCTCCACTCATCCCCGATACGCCACATTCTCAGTGCCATCACCTGGAAACCAAGGAAAGGCGAGAGAAAATACACCTGGAACTTTACAAACTTTATCTTGGTTGTACTTATCTTAAGGGTAGATCATCTTATACTCCAGTCACATCCAAAGGTACAACAAACCGCTCAGCTGAACTTCTGTAAAACACTCTGCACCGGTGAAGAGAATTGCCTGCGCCGATGCAGAGAATTGCCAGCGTCGGTGTGGAGAATTGCCAGCGTCGGTGTGGAGAATTGCCTGTGCCGGTGAAGATAATTGCCTGTGCCGGTGAAGAGAATTTCCTGCACTGGTGAAGAGAATTGCCTGCGCTGGTGTGGCAAATTGACTGCGCTGGTGAAGAGAATTGCCTGTGCCGGTGAAGAGAATTTCCTGCACTGGTGAAGAGAATTGCCTGCACCAGTGTGGCAAATTGACTGCGCTGGTGAAGAGAATTGCCTGCGCCGGTGTGGAGAATTGACTGCGCTGGTGAAGAGAATTGCCTGCGCCGGTGAAGAGAATTGCCTGCGCTGGTGAAGAGAATTGCCAGCGCCGGTGAAGAGAATTGCCTGCGCCGGTGAAAAGAATTGACTGCGCCGGAGAAGAGAATTGCCTACGCCGGAGAAGAGAATTGCCTGTGCCGGAGAAGAGAATTGCCTGCATCGGTGTGGAGAATTGCCTGCGCCGGTTTGGAGAATTGACTGCGCCGGTGAAGAGAATTGCCTGCAACTGTGTGGAGAATTGCCTGCGCCAGTGTGGAGAACTGCCTGCGCCAGTGTGGAGAATTGCCTGTGCTGGTGAAGAGAATTGCCTGTGCCAGAGAAGAGAATTGCCTGCGCCGGTGTGGAGAATTGCCTGCGCCGGTGTGGAGAATTGACTGCGCCGGTGAAGAGAATTGACTGTGCCGGTGAAGAGAATTGCCTGTGCCGGTGAAGAGAGTCGCCTGCGCCGGTGAAGAGAATTGCCTGCGCCGGTGTGGAGAATTGCCTGCACCGGTGTGGAGAATTGCCTGCGCCGGTGAAGAGAATTGACTGCGCTGGTGAAGAGAATTGTCGTGTGGCGGTGAAGAGAATTGCCTGCGCCGGTGAAGAGAATTGCCTGCGCCGGTGTGGAGAATTGACTGTGCCGGTGAAGAGAATTGCCTGCGCCGGTGTGGAGAATTGACTGCGCCGGTGCGGAGTGTCTGTACACATAGTCACTGAACAATAGGGAGGCTGGGTGAGAAGAGAACTTGAAATAAACAATTCTGAATGCAGCTTTGAATGTGAATGGAGTATTAGACATATAATATAACTTAACTCCTTAAAGACTGGACAATTTTTTTTTTCCTCTTCCCATTTCAAGCAGCCCAAATTTTTTTTTCCACTGACGTTTATGTAGGAAACTTGTTTTATTCCAGAGAAATTATACAATTTTTGGCGCTGTTTTGGCGTTTAAATTAAAAAGATGGTCCACTACTCGGACAACATCTTCTAAATCCCATTGTTTCCCCCAGTAAAATAACATTTATATTCACCTCCGGTGCCGGCGCTATTCCATCGATGTCCGCACTTGCTCTCCTGGACAGCACTGATTGGCAGCAGGGATCACTTGACACAAAAATGTCACACGATCCTCGGGAGAGCCAGTGCCGACATAGTGGGAACAGGAGTGACGCACCGGAGGTGAGTATAAATGTTATTATTTTACTGGGGGAGGAAACATAACGATTGAGAGGGGATTGTTCAAATAGTGGACAACCTGTTTAATTATCATTTTAATTTTTTGTGTTGCAAATCTAGAAAAAAAACGTATGCACACACACACACACATATATATATATTTTTACTGCTCACATTTCACAATAAGTAAGAAATCTTCAGGTTATTACGATAATATGGATGCCTAATATGTATATTTTTTTCTGTATCTTCTTAATCTTTTTTTTTTAAAGGTTTTTTTTTCTTTATTCTTTAGAGGGGTGCTTTTAACATTTTCATTTTTTTTCCCTAATGTTAAATATATATATATATTGTGTATGTATATATATATATATATATATATATATATATATATATATATATATATATATATATATTTATATAAATTTATATATAAAAATATCTATATAAATCTATATATATGAAAATATATATATATATATATAATTTGTCCCCCAAGTGACCATAAAAGATTTTTGGGGAACTTAATTTTTTTTTTTTTTGGACATTTTTGCACATCTTTTCCACTATAACTATTCCATGCATAGGATTAAAGCTTAGGACCAGGAAACTGTCACTTTATTGCTCTTGATCTTTATCAGGTCAAAAGCATTTTCTCGTTTCTCTGCAAATAAAACTTGTTTTTAAAAAAAGTTGTTCTAGACTTTTAAAAGTTTCATAATAGCGGCAAATGTGCTAAAAGAAAAAAAAATAATAATTCACCTTTTAAACCCCCCTAATGCTCCAGCCAAACCTCTCGGGTGGTCTCCACTGGTCTGTGATTTATGAAGGGGTTACTGTTTGCAGGTGATGGTCTCATTAGTTTGGAGAAGTGGAGAGCCAGGGCAGGTGTGTCCAGCAGATGTTCCCCAGCAGGTGGGTAGTGTCAGGCGCAATGGGTTAATACATATTTTGCCCCAAAAGGACTTTCTGGAGGAAATGCATATAAGTTGGGGAATTGGGGGTTCACTCCTAATAGTGTGCAGGAGGGGCAGTTCACTTTGGTCAGCCTGGCATATCAGGGGTTTTCCAGACTGTATTTTGTAGCGTGTAATCGGTAAATTCTTCATGTTGGTATGGAGTCACCTGAGCTTTGAACTTCAGGTTTCGTTGCTGTAGTTTCTGTTGTTCCAGCAGTGAAGAGGTAAACCTCAGCACCCGGGAATTCTTTCATGTGTGTTTGTCTGTGATGAGGATTGGCATGCGGTTAATAATTAGCCGCCTTGTACCATAGAGTTCACATGGAGATCAGACAATATTTCTACAGGTAAAAGTAACGCTGCAAAGAACATGAGGATTCACATGAAAGGCAAAAAGCTGCCAAAATCTGCACGACTCCGTCACCCTGGTCACTGCTGGTGCAGAGCGGCACGTGTGAATGCACAATAAAAGTTCAGCTCGGATGCATCTACTTACTAAACCTGAAAAATGGGCAAAATAAGCTCCAATACCAGCTAATAACAGAAGTACTGTACATACTTAAGGCTCAGACCATAACTTCACACATACAAGGTTCACGTTTTTGTCCCTTTAAGGTTGTGTTGGAGGCAATTTATTGAAAGGAAGAAGCATAACAAGTTCTGGTGGGGCCCTAAAAGCAATATTTTTTGCATCCCCACTGGCTACTGTGGAATATTTACAAACAGACATAGATTAATGTGTGCACACAAATATTTATTCTGTGATACATATTTATTAGACATGTACACAACATACACTGCTCAAAAAAATAATGGGAGCACTGAAATCCCCCCTCCTAGATCTGAATGAATGAAATCTTCTCATTGAATACTTTGTTCTGTACAAAGTTGAACGTGCTGACAACAAAATCACACAAAAATCATCAATGGAAATCACATTTATTAACCAATGGAGGCCTGGATTTGGAGTCACCCCCAAAATTAAAGTGGAAAAACACACTACAGGCTGATCCAACTTTGATGTAATGTCCTTAAAACAAGTCACAATGAGGCCCAGTATTGTGTGTGACCTCCACGTGCCTGTATGACCTCCCTACAACGCCTGGGCATGCTCCTGATGAGGCTGAGTATTGTGTGTGGCCTCCACGTGCCTGTATGACCTCCCTACAACGCCTGGGCATGCTCCTGATGAGGCTGAGTATTGTGTGTGGCCTCCACGTGCCTGTATGACCTCCCTACAACACCTGGGCATGCTCCTGATGAGGCTCAGTATTGTGTGTGGCCTCCATGTGCCTGTATGACCTCCCTACAACGCCTGGGCATGCTCCTGATGAGGCTCAGTATTGTGTGTGGCCTCCACGTGCGTGTATGACCTCCCTACAACGCCTGGGCATGCTCCTGATGAGGCTGAGTATTGTGTGTGGCCTCCACGTGCCTGTATGACCTCCCTACAACGCCTGGGCATGCTCCTGATGAGTCTGAGTATTGTGTGTGGCCTCCACGTGCCTGTATGACCTCCCTACAACGCCTGGGCATGCTCCTGATGAGGCTGAGTATTGTGTGTGGCCTCCATGTGCCTGTATGACCTCCCTACAACGCCTGGGCATGCTCCTGATGAGGCTGAGTATTGTGTGTGGCCTCCACGTGCCTGTATGACCTCCCTACAACGCCTGGGCATGCTCCTGATGAGGTTGCGGATGGTCTCCTGTGGGATCTCCTCCCAGACCTGGACTAAAGCATCCGCCAACTCCTGGACAGTCTGTGGTGCAACGTGACGTTGGTGGATGGAGCGAGACATGATGTCCCAGATGTGCTCAATCAGATTCAGGTCTGGGGAACGGGCGGGCCAGTCCATAGCTTCAATGCCTTCATCTTGCAGGAACTGCTGACACACTCCAGCCACATGAGGTCTGGAATTGTCCTGCATTAGGAGGAACCCAGGGCCAACCGCACCAGCATATGGTCTCACAAGGGGTCTGAGGATCTCATCTCGGTACCTAATGGCAGTCAGGCTACCTCTGGCGAGCACATGGAGGGCTGTGCGGCCCTCCAAAGAAATGCCACCCCACACCATACTGACGCACTGCCAAACCGGTCATGCTGAACGATGTTGCAGGTAGCAGATCGCTCTCCACGGCGTCTCCAGACTCTGTCACGTCTGTCACATGTGCTCAGTGTGAACCTGCTTTCATCTGTGAAGAGCACAGGGCGCCAGTGGTGACTTTGCCAATTCTGATGTTCTGTGGCAAATGCCAAGCGTCCTGTACGGTGTTGGGCTGTGAGCACAACCCCCATCTGTGGACGTCGGGCCCTCATGCCACCCTCATGGAGTCGGTTTCTAACCGTTTGTGCAGACACATGCACATTTGTGGCCTGCTGGAGGTCATTTTGCAGGGCTCTGGCAGTGCTCCTCCTGTTCCTCCTTGCACAAAGGAGGAGGTAGCGGTCCTGCTGCTGGGTTGTTGCCCTCCTACGGCCCCCTCCACGTCTCCTGGTGTACTGGCCTGTCTCCTGGTAGTGCCTCCAGCCTCTGGACACTACGCTGACAGACACAGCAAACCTTCTTGCCACAGCTCGCATTGATGTGCCATCCTGGATGAGCTGCACTACCTGAGCAACTTCTGTGGGTTGTAGAGTCCGTCTCATGCTACCACGAGGGTGAAAGCACAACCAACATTGAAAAGTGACCAAAACATCAGTCAGAAAGCATTGGTACTGAGATGTGGTCTGTGGTCCCCACCTGCAGAACCACTCCTTTATTGAGGGTGTCTTGATAATTGCCAATAATTTCCATCTATTGTCTATTCCATTTGCACAACAGCATGTGAAATTGTCAGTCTGTGTTGCTTCCTAAGTGGACAGTTTGATTTCACAGCAGTGTGATTTACTTGGAGTTATATTCTGTTGTTTAAGTGGTCCCTTTATTTTTTTGAGCAGTGTATATACAAAACTGTGTCAATTTTTAAGCGGAAGAAAATGTTGCAACGAAAGAAGCTTTGAAAACAATAGAAGGGTTAATAGTTTATTTTTAGCAAAATTAAAGAGAAAGGTAAATCCCATCAATATTTGTAGTGACCATCATTTATCTTCAAAACAACATCACTTCTTCTAGGTACATGTACACACAGTTTTTGAAGGAACTCGGCAGGGAGGATGTTCCAAACATTGAGGAGAACGAACCACAGATCTTCTGTGGATGTTACTCGGCAAATCCTTCTGTCTCTTCACGTGATCCCAGACATACTGGATGATGGGAGGTCAGGGCTCTGTGGGGCCGGATCATCACTTCCAGGACTCCTTGTTCTTCTTTATCCAGGAAATAGTTCAGACGTCTCCCTGATGGTCCTGCATGATGGATAAGTATCTGCCTACAGTTCTCTGCATTGAGCACGTCAAGAAATGGGCAACATTGAGGCTCGTAGACGCAGCGTTCAGGCGAAGAAAATTAGTGCAGCAGATGAAAGACACGTTGTGCTTGCTTCCCTTCAAAATCAGAAGATGTTCAGCAGTGCCATCAACTCAGAACTAACCGTGGGACCAGCTACATCCATCAACTGTTCAGAGAAGTCTGGCCAGACGTGAGCTTCATGAAAGAATTTCAGTCAAAAGCCCAGATCTTCCACATGGAAACAAGGCCAAGCAACTCTACTACACATGAAAACTTGGAGGCAGAAAAATGGCAGCATGTGTTCTGGACTGAGGAGTCACAATGTGAAATATCTGACTGAAACAGAAGCAATTTGTTCACTGAGGGTCTGCAAGAATAGTGAAGCGCGTTGAAGGGTCCTGCAAGTTTGGGGTAGAATTTCAGAAATAGAGTTGGGGATTTGGTCAGGCTTAATGGTGTCCTCAATGCTGAGAAATACAGGCAGATACTTATCCATAATGTAATACCATCAGGGAGGCCTCTGATTGGCTCCAAATTTATTTTGTAGCCAGACGACAGCCCCAAACATCCAGCCAATGTCAATAATTGTGTGAAGTCCTGGAAGTGATGATCCGACCCCACAGAGCCCTGATCTCACATCATCCAGTCTGTTCGGGATCACATCAAGGATCTGCATAAGCTTCATACACAGAAGATCTGGGGTCAGTTCTCCAAGATGTTTGGAACAACTTCCCCGCTGAGCTTCTACAAAATTGTGCAAGTGACCGAGCATTTTGTTAATTGCTAAAAATAAACTATTGACACTTCTACTTTTCAGAGTATTCATACTGATAGGAATTTTTCCACACTTATAGGGTATATAATTTTGTTACATAGTTACATTGCTACATAGTTTGAAAAAAATACCTAGGTCCATCTAGTGCAACCTTCCTATAACTTATATTATTGTTTTATGGTATATATTGCTCATTTTGTTTTTTTGTAGGATTTATTATTTTTTCTGCACTTGCCTAAAACCTTTGTACGGTACTGTATGTATATAGTATACACACATACACAACACATTGATATAGACGCACTTATGAGTATAGATTACACATATACACATACACATATAGATGACACACAGTACACATATAGACGACATACACAGACACACATACACATATAGATGACACACAGTACACATATAGATGATGTATACATAGTACACACATACACATATAGATACACACATACACATATATAATGAATAAAGTCCCAGTAAAATAATCTTCTATCTGGGGATAATGAAACAGGGGCTGCTCAGCCCTTACCTGCTGTACACATCTGCAGCTGCAGATCATTCCTCCCCCGCTATGTGTGCAGTCAGTCCTGTCTACTATTAGATCCCAACCTTCGCCCCTATGACAGATACTCCTGTGTACTCTGTGGCAGGTAACGTGGTATCAGCAGCAGGTGACACCCTACAACCTCCAGCCACATGTGACAACAATGGCCGTAATTCTCAGGGATCTGCCGATACCTCTACAAAATGATATACCGTAAATGTTCATACAAAGCTTAATAATGCTCCTATAAGGTGGTCATATAGGAGTATACATATAGTAATGTCATCCACTGCTCGAATATTACTGTGTATTCAAAATACTGATAAACACCTGCTAAATAATAGCATCTTACACCACCATACAAAGCAAAAATGATGCTATCATATGGTATCCAAATTATGATGGTACATAATGACCACAAATACAATATAATTGCCTAATAATACAACCATACAAAACAGAAATTCTACTGCAATATGAATCCGAATAATTATACAATAGAATGACCACATATTACTGCTATACAGTGCCCAAATAATAGTAAAATATAAAGGCCTGATAATCCAAAATAGTAATAATGCTACCATATGTGTTTTCTAAATGATTATTCTAAATAAATATTATAGTCCTACAGTGACAAAATCACAGTACTATATAATTGTCTAATAATACCACTGTATAAAAAATACATACTACTATCATATAGATACAAATAAATATGCTATAGCATGAGCACATAGAAAAATACAGATATGCAGTGACTAAGTAATAATACCATATAGTTGTCTAATAGTACTACCATACAAAACAGAAATAATAATACCATATGGTGTCCAAATTATTATGCTATAGAATGACCAAATATTATAGTCATACAATGCTTACATAACAGTACCAAAAAATTGTCTAATAATAATAATAATACCATATAAAACAGAAATATAACTACAATATGGATAAAAAAAAAAAGCTATAGAATGACCACATATTAAAGCTACACAGTGCCCAAATAATATCACCATATAATGGCTTAATAATACTGCCATCCAAAATAGAAGTGATGCTATTATATGCTTTCTAAAATTATTCTACCATAATGAAAACATATTATAGTCATACAGTGCTCAAATAATAGGAACATGTAATAATCTAATAATACCACCATATAAAACAGAAATACTACTGCAATATTGATACAAATAATGATGCTACATAATAACCACATATTGTAGTCATTTGGTGGCCAAATAGTAGTACCATATAATAGCATAATAATACTGCTATACAAAACAGAAATAATGCTACCGTACGGTGTCCAAATTATTTTGCTAAATTATGACATTTTATAGTCATACAGTGCCCAAATAATACTGCCTGATAATACCGCCATACAAAACAAAACTAATACTACCATATGCATCCTAATGATTGTGCTTTAGAATGATGACAGCCATACAGTGCCCAAATAATAGCACCATATGGAGGTCTAATAACACGGCCATACAGTACACAATAACACATAACATGAAAGTTCTGATTTTTGGGGGAACGAAGGTTGACCACAAGGCTAAGAAGAACCCACTGCAGATTTCTATGTGGTCTAGCATTATTAGGTGGTCTACGATTTTGTAGAGATGTAATAATAATAATCACAGCTGAGATTTTGCTACAGTTGGATACAGTGTAGCTATGTCTTGATGAGTTCCGCGATCTGATACATGTTACCTGCGCTGATACATTATTGCAAACTGTCAGGGTAGGAGAGAGATTTGTGCCTGCACCAGCCCCTTTACCTGTCAGTGAATGGCTCCCCTCTACCTCTGCAGCCTGTGGAGGGCTGTGCATCAGGACTGTGCTCAGGTTCTGGACTGTGGCGCCTTGTAAAGTGCAATCACTGGACCTGCACACATCCACATACCAAAAATTCCTGGTGTCTCTCCAGGGTCACGTGCCTGGCACAGCTCAGAGGAGTAGTGCCAGATAAGAGGGAGCTAACTGGGAATCATCAGTGTGCTGGGTGTACTGGAATAGGGGGGGGGGGGCGTGATGAAGCTCTTGGGAAACTTCATACAACTCACTTCTTAAAGGGGCGCCTTACTAATGCAAAACTCCCAGTCCTAGGTGAGAAACCAGTATGCCCCAGTATAGCCAAACCATCGCGGTCAACCAGGTTCTCTTGACTTGTGAATGATTTCTTCTTGCTAGGGAGGCAAGAACAGAGGAATTGAGGGGTTAAGCTGAAATGTGGGGCGAAAATAGCTGACGACGCGCCATGCGTGATGCAAAAGTCATCCTCTGCTGGATGTCAATTAGTAGATGTCAATTAGTAGAGCAAGTATAGACCATATGGGCTGGACTTCTTCCATCCCTGGGCTTATAGTCTACTTCAAATGGCCATCAAAATAACAAATCCTTTACCATGCCCATATATATATATAAACCACACCCCTATATATCAACCTCATTCCTTTTTAAGGAATACCTTTAAGAAAAGTGTCTCATGGGTAACCTAACTGGCGAAGGATTCTGGCCCCCAGACTCAGATGGTTTCAGACCCTACAAGGTTTCAGACCCCAGATTTAGACCCCAAAGTCCAAAGTGTTTCAGACCTCAGACTTAAACCTCAAAGTGTTTTGGAGCACATATCACAAAGGGTTTCAGGTCTAAAACTCAAAATTCCAATCAAAATCAGAATTGATGCTTCACCTCGGACTACATCTCTACAGTATTATAGTGTATTAGACACAAGACTCAGACCCTAAAAAGTTTCAGACTCTGAACTCGGATCCCAAAAACTCAGACTTCAAAATGTTTCAGAATCCCAGACTTAGACCCCAAAGTTTTTAGACCCCAAATTCAGACCAAAGCTCAGCCACTAAACTGTTTCGCACCCAAATCACCAAAGTGTTTCAGACAACTGACATACACCCTAAACTAAGTTTTAGTCCCAAGGGTTCGGACCCCAGATTAAGACTATAGACTCAAATCTCAAAGTGTTTCATACCCCAAATGTAGACTCAAGACCCACACCAAAGCCTAGCCTTTCAGACCTAAAACTCAAATCCCAAAGTTTTAAATGCCAAAACCAAATGTGTTTCACACTGGACTACAGCTCTATAATGTGTCCAAACCCAGATTCAGAACCCAAAGAGTTTCAAACTCCAAAATTAGGTCCTAAAAAGTTTGAGACCTCAAAATCAGATCGGAAAAATGTTTTAGACCAAAGATTCAAAGAGTCCAAAGTGCTTCAGACCCTAAAAAAGTTTTAAACCATAGACTCAGACTCTAAGATTTCACTTGAACCCTAGATTTAGACCCACGACTAAGACCAAAGTATCACAGATCTAAGACTCAAACCCCAAGGTTTTATATAATAATATCAGACCTAAAGGTGTTTCACAGATTTCTATGACTCTACATACCCAATGACTTCCACACCCCCGGCTCAGGTCCCAAAAAAATGTTTGAGACCCTAGAACGAGACCTTAAAGGTGTTTTAGACCAGAGACTCAGCTCCTAAAGGGCTTCAGACAAAAAAGGTTTTTAGACCCCAAAATCTTTCACACTTTAGACACTGGATTGTTTCAGACCCGCAACCCTAAAATTTCATTCTAGAGATTCAGATCCCATTTTGATCCAGACTCCAAAGTGACATACTTTGGAAGCAGATCCCAAAGGCTCTTCCAGGAGTCCATGTGGTCTCCTCACTTTGGATGGACATCCGGGAGATTCCAGGACAGCTGGTAAGCTTAACCATAGTATCTGCATGGGTTACCATAGACCTAGTCTATCAGGGCCATTTTTCCAATAATTCCATTCTACGGGGTACATTTTTGGGAAAACGGAATGACAACACTCCATGTGGTTCCCATGGTTACACCTTGTTGTTATGCAAACGGAATGTTCTAAGAATTGAATGAAAACAGAGATCCGGCCTATAAATCTTGGGCTGTCAGATCCTGCACCTGCTCCATGGCTGGACGAGTAATATCTGATGGATTTAGGGAGGACACGTTCCATCAGCAGAATTTGTGATGCGGAGAAGGGGGGTTTCGAAAATATGGAAGGATATTTTATGACTCACAGCAGATATATGGCTTCTCTGAAAATAGCATTAACCCCTTTTGTGACCAGAGTAATGCTCAATGGAGCGCTGAACACAGAGGACAGATAGGAGGAAAGCGACACACAAGTGCGGGATCAGACTCCGTAAAGGTTTATTTGTAGTCTGTAACTATAAAAAGATATTTTCCTTTTTTTATTTAAAGTCATTTTTTGTATGTATGATCTCCTGTATATGCAGTATGTCCGCCTGTAAATGCAGTATGTCCTCCTGTATATCCAGTATGTCCTCCTGTATATGCAGTATTATCTCCTGTATATGCAGCATGTCCTCCTGTATATGCAGTATGTCCTCCTGTATATTCAGTATGTCCTCCTGTATATGCAGTATGATATCCTGTATATGCAGTATGTCCTCCTGTATATGCAGTATGTTCTTCTGTATATGCAGTATGATATCCTGTATATACAGTATGTCCCTCCTGTATATGCAGTATGTCCGCCTGTATATGCAGTATGTCCTCCTGTATATGCAGTATGATATCCTGTATATGCAGTATGTCCTCCTGTATATGCAGTATGTCCGCCTGTATATGCAGTATGTCCTCCTGTATATGCAGTATGATATCCTGTATATACAGTATGTCCTCCTGTATATGCAGTATGTCCGCCTGTATATGCAGTATGTCCTCCTGTATATGCAGTATGATATCCTGTATATGCAGTATGTCCTCCTGTAAATGCAGTATGTCCGCCTGTATATGCAGTATGTCCTCCTGTATATGTAGTATGTCCGCCTGTATATGCAGTATGTCCTCCTGTATATGCAGTATGATCTCCTGTATATGCAGTATGTCCTCCTGTATATGCAGTATGTCCGCCTGTATATGCAGTATGATCTCCTGTATATGCGGTATGTCCTCCTGTATATGTGGTATGTCCTCCTGTATATGCAGTATGATCTCCTGTATATGCGGTATGTCCTCCTGTATATGTGGTATGTCCTCCTGTATATGCAATATGTGCAATATGTCCTCCTGTATATGCAGCATGATCTCTTGTATATGCAGTATGATCTCCTGTATATGCGGTATGTCCTCCTGTATATGCAGTATGATATCCTGTATATTCAGTATGTCCTCTTGTATATGCAGTATGTCCTCCTGTATATGCAATATGTCCTCCTGTATATGCGGTATGTCCTCCTGTATATGCAGTATGATCTCCTGTATATGCAGCATGTCCTCCTGTATATTCAGTATGTCCTCCTGTATATGCAGTATGATCTCCTGTATATGCAGTATGTCCTCCTGTATATGCAGTATGTCCTCCTGTATATGCAGCATGTCCTCCTGTATATTCAGTATGTTCTCCTGTATATTCAGTATGTTCTCCTGTATATGCAGCATGATCTCCTGTATATGCAGCATGTCCTCCTGTATATTCAGTATGTCCTTCAGTATATTCAGTATGTCCTCCTGTATATTCAGTATGTTCTCCTGTATATGCAGTATGTCCTCCTGTATATTCAGTATGTCCTCCTGTATATTCAGTATGTTCTGTATATGCAGTATGATCTCCTGTATATTCAGTATGTCCTCCTGTATATGCAGTATGTCTTCCTGTATATGCAATATGTGCAATATGTCCTCCTGCATATGCAGTATGATCTCCTGTATATGCAGTATGTTCTCCTGTATATGCGGTATGTCCTCCTGTATATGCAGTATGTCCTCCTGTATATGCAGTATGTCCTCCTGTATATGCAGTATGATCTCTTGTATATGCAGTATGTCCTCCTGTATATTCAGCATGTCCTCCTGTATATTCAGTATGTTCTCCTGTATATGCAGTATGTCCTCCTGTATATTCAGTATGTCCTCCTGTATATTCAGTATGTTCTGTATATGCAGTATGATCTCCTGTATATGCGGTATGTCCTTCTGTATATGCAGTATGTCCTCCTGTATATGCAGTATGTCCTCCTGTATATGCAGCATGATCTCTTGTATATACAGTATGTCCTCCTGTATATTCAGTATGTCCTCCTGTATATGCAGCATGATCTTCTGTATATGCGGTATGTCCTCCTGTATATGCAGTATGATATCCTGTATATTCAGTATGTCCTCCTGTATATGCAGTATGTCCTCCTGTATATGCAATATGTCCTCCTGTATATGCGGTATGTCCTCCTATATATGCGGTATGATCTCCTGTATATGCAGCATGTCCTCCTGTATATGCAGTATGATCTCCTGTATATGCAGTATGTCCTCCTGTATATTCAGTATGTCCTCCTGTATATGCAGTATGATCTCCTGTATATGCAGTATGTCCTCCTGTATATGCAGTATGATCTCCTGTATATGCAGTATGTCCTCCTGTATATGCAGTATGTCCTCCTGTATATGCAATATGTGCAATATGTCCTCCTGTATATGCAGTATGATCTCATGTATATTAAGTATGTTCTCCTGTATATGCGGTATGTCCTCCTGTATATGCATATGTCCTCCTGTATATACAGTATGATCTCCTGTATATGCAGTATGTCCTCCTGTATATGCAGTATGTCCTCCTGTATATGCAGCATGATCTCTTGTATATGCAGTATGATCTCCTGTATATGCGGTATGTCCTCCTGTATATGCAGTATGATATCCTGTATATTCAGTATGTCCTCCTGTATATGCAGTATGTCCTCCTGTATATGCAATATGTCCTCCTGTATATGCGGTATGTCCTCCTGTATATGCGGTATGATATCCTGTATATGCAGTATGATCTCCTGTACATGCAGTATGTCCTCCTGTATATGCAGTATTATCTCCTGTATATGCAGCATGTCCTCCTGTATATGCAGTATGATCTCCTGTATATGCAGTATGTCCTCCTGTATATTCAGTATGATCTCCTGTATATGCAGTATGTCCTCCTGTATATGCGGTATGATCTCCTGTATATGCAGTATGATCTCCTGTATATGCAGTATGTCCTCCTGTATATGCAGTATGATCTCCTGTATATGCAGTATGTCCTCCTGTATATTCAGTATGTTCTCCTGTATATGCAGTATGATCTCCTGTATATGCAGCATGTCCTCCTGTATATTCAGTATGTCCTTCTGTATATTCAGTATGTCCTCCTGTATATTCAGTATGTTCTCCTGTATATTCAGTATGTCCTCCTGTATATTCAGTATGTTCTCCTGTATATGCAGTATGATCTCCTGTATATGCAGTATGTCCTCCTGTATATTCAGTATGTCCTCCTGTATATGCAGTATGTCCTCCTGTATATGCAGTATGATCACCTGTATATGCGGTATGTCCTCCTGTATATGCAGTATGTCCTCCTGTATATGCAGCATGATCTCTTGTATATGCGGTATGTCCTCCTGTATATGCTGTATGATATCCTGTATATTCAGTATGTCCTCCTGTATATGCAGTATGTCCTCCTGTATATTCAGTATGTCCTCCTGTATATGCAGTATGATCACCTGTATATGTGGTATGTCCTCCTGTATATGCTGTATGATATCCTGTATATTCAGTATGTCCTCCTGTATATGCAGTATGTCCTCCTGTATATGCAGTATGTCCTCCTGTATATGCAGTATGATCTCCTGTATATGCGGTATGTCCTCCTGTATATGCAGTATGTCCTCCTGTATATGCAATATGTCCTCCTGTTTATGCGGTATGTCCTCCTGTATATGCGGTATGATCTCCTGTATATGCAGTATGTCCTCCTGTATATGCAGTATGATCTCCTGTATATGCAGTATGATCTCCTGTATATGCAGTGTGTCCTCCTGTATATTCAGTATGTCCTCCTGTATATGCAGTATGTCCTCCTGTTTATGCGGTATGTCCTCCTGTATATGCGGTATGATCTCCTTTATATGCAGTATGTCCTCCTGTATATGCAGTATGATCTCCTGTATATGCAGTATGTCCTCCTGTATATTCAGTATGTCCTCCTGTATATTCAGTATGTTCTCCTGTATATGCAGTATGTCCTCCTGTATATGCAGTATGTCCTCCTGTATATCCGGTATGTGTCTCCTGTATATGCGGTATGTCCTCCTGTATATGCAGTATGTCCTCCTGTATATGCAATATGTCCTCCTGTTTATGCGGTATGTCCTCCTGTATATGCGGTATGATCTCCTGTATATGCAGTATGTCCTCCTGTATATGCAGTATGATCTCCTGTATATGCAGTATGTCCTCCTGTATATTCAGTATGTTCTCCTGTATATGCAGTATGTCCTCCTGTATATGCAGTATGATCTCCTGTATATGCAGTATGATCTCCTGTATATGCAGTATGTCCTCCTGTATATTCAGTATGTCCTCCTGTATATTCAGTATGTCCTCCTGTACATGCAGTATGTTCTCCTGTATATTCAGTATGTCCTCCTGTATATGCAGTATGATCTCCTGTATATGCAGTATGTCCTCCTGTATATTCAGTATGTCCTCCTGTATATGCAGTATGTCCTCCTGTACATGCGGTATGTTCTCCTGTATATTCAGTATGTCCTCCTCTGCAGCGTTCAGGAGCCTTTGATTTCAGAGATGTTTACCAGTTCTGCTTGAAGAAGTGACATTTTTTGGGCAGGATCTTCTTCCCATCAGTTGCTGTGCGGGTGGCTTGATGAGGATAACATGGCATCCGCCCAGGAACTGAACGCCCTACTTTTCCTGCACGTTTTTTCCTTTTTCAGTTCTACCAAAGCTGCTCGTTGTTTTTTTCCATTTTCTCATCCTTCAATAACTTTATATTACACATTAAAAAAAAGTTATATAATTATTGTGAATACTTTGATTGCGTGCCATGATTGATTTAACCTCTAGGGGCAGTATTTCACAACTGTATGGAAAATGATAGTGTCCACTCAAATCAGGGGAAAAAAACTTTAGCTCTCATTTATTGACACAGTGAATATGGCTTTTAATTCTTTATGATTGAATAATAACCCATATAACAGTTGTTTTTAATTTACTTGATAGCATAATATCATGTTTTCTATTCTTGCTACATGTCTGGGAGTCAGTATGGAGCACTATGTGAGGTCCATAATACTGTATGGAGGACTATGTGAGGTCCATTATACTGTATGGAGGACTATGTGAGGTCCATAATACTGTATGAAGCACTATGTGAGGTCCATAATACTGTATGGAGGACTATGTGAGGTCCATAATACTGTATGGAGGACTATGTGGGGCCCATTGTTCTGTATGGAGGACTATGTGGGGCCCATTATTTTGTATGGAGGACTATGTGGGGGCCATTATTCTGTATGGAGGACTATGTGGGGGCCATTATTCTGTATGGAGGACTGTGTGGGGCCCATTATTCTGTATGGAGCACTATGTGAGGTCCATAATACTGTATGGAGGACTATGTGAGGTCCATAATACTGTATGGAAGACTATGTGAGGTCCATAATACTGTATGGAGGACTATGTGAGGACCATAATACTGTATGGAGGACTATGTGGTGCCCATAATACTGTATGGAGGACTATGTGGTACCTATAATACTGTATGGAGGACTATATGAGGCCCATAATACTGTATGAAGGACTATGTGAGGCCCACAATATTGTAAGGAGGACTATGTGAGGCCCATAATATTGTAAGGAAGACTATGTGGTGCCCATAATACTGTATGGAGGACTATGTAGTGCCCATAATACTGTATGGAGGACTATGTAGTGCCCATAATACTTCATGGAGGACTATGTGGTGCTCATAATACTGTATGGAGGACTATGTGGTGCCCATAATATTGTATGGAGGACTATGTGATGCCCATTATACTGTATGGAGGACCATGTGATGCCGATAATACTGTATGGAGGACTATGTGGTGCCCATAATATTGTATGGAGGACTATGTGATGCCCATTATACTGTATGGAGCACTATGTGATGCCCATAGTACTGTATGGAGGACTATGTGGTGCCCAAAAAACTTAAAGGGGCCACTGAGACTCTTTCGCCCGGGGCCCACGAAAACCTGAGACATCGGGAGACATCGGCAAACTGGTTGACCTCTCGATCTCCTTTGGGGTCTTAAAATGGTATTCCTGAATTAGTTACCCACTTTCCAGTCTTCCCTCTGCCCTCCCTCGTGCTATGCAGGGGAACTGCAGCACCGTATTGTACAGATGTCCATTATATGCAGCTGACAGAGGCATTTAACAGGCTTCAACATAGCGGCCATCACTTCTGACAAGGCAGCGATCACGGTGTGCCGATCAGCGACCATGGCAGGCCTTCTGACGGCCTCTATATCTGCCACGTGAGGTCTTGAATGAAGCCCAGCCGTATGCTGGGCTTCATAGGAGATCGTCAATTTCACATTACACTGCCATACTGTGGTATAGAAGTGTATTACAAAGGTGATTACTGTATGGTTCACATCTCTTAATGAGACCATTTAAAAATGGGAAAAAAATATTTTTTTTTTAGGAAATATGAAAACAACAGCACAAAAATAGAAAAGTTTAAATCACTCCCTTTTTCCTAACCCCCCCCCCCCGCAAAATGTAAAAAATAAAAAAATATATAACAAATTTGATATTTCTGCCTTGTGTTAATTGTCTGAATTAATGAGATCTAAGAATATTTATCCCATACGGTGAACGCTGAAATAGAACAAAAAAAAAAATGGAAACGATAAAATTGGTTTGTTCCACAGTAAAAAATCCCTCAAAGGAAGCAAGAAAAAGAAATCAAAACGTCATCCGTATACACCAAAAGGGTATCAATAAAATCGCCAGCTCGGCGCTCAAAAAACAAGCTCTCACGTATCGCCATCGACGGAAAATAAGAACCTTGCGGGTTGCAGAAAATGGCGCCAAAAAACAAATTTATTGTTTACAAAGTTCAGAATTTTTTTTTAACCACTAAAATGTATATTTAAAAAAAAAAAAAAAAAAGTTTAATGTCGACAAAATCGTACTGATCAGTATTATCATGTTACTTGGTCATTTTTGCCATGCGATGAACGCCGTGAATACAAAACAAATATAAAATAATGGCGGAGTGGAGGGTTTTTTAACATTTCATATCACTTGGATTATTTCCCGTGTATTATATGGTAAAATGAATGGCGTCATTCCAAACTTCAGCGCAAAAATTACAAAACCCTCATGGGGTTATGTCAAATGGAAAAATGAAAATAAAAAATTAAAATTGGCCATGGCAGGAAGGGGTTAAAACAAATTTGTGACCCTCCGTCTAGAGGAAGTAAAATAAGACACAGTCCACATGATGTCAATTAAATCGAGGCCGATGCTCATAAGAATAAACCCATCTAATAAAGATGTCAAAATGGCCGCCTCCATCTGCACCCGTGAAGGTCCCCATGGCAACAGCTCCTTACCGAGGAAACTTGTGGAAAGATGAAGATATGAGAAGATAATGTGAAGTGATCTGTACAGGGCCGTGGGGGGCGCTGTGTCCGCACATTGCACACATTACATGAAGGGGGAACAAACCGTGACGTGGCCATGATGACACCTGCACAATAACACCCACCATATCTACGTCCTCACTGCAACCCCCATTATGTAATGCACATGTGTAGTGTCATGTTGAACCAGTCTATCTAATCCTATGTGTGATACTGTATCTAAGCCTGTGTGTGATAAAGCGTGAATCTCCCAAGATTAGTGATGGGCGAGTATGTTCGGTTAACCCTTTCGGCGAGTATGCTCGGGCGAGTACCGAGTATCTTCAGCGCGCTCGGGTGTTATTTTTGAATCATTCCGTGTGCATGATTTGCGACTGTTTGACAGCTTTAATACATGTGAGAAATGCGAAAGAAACAGGCATTCCTCACTTGTATTAAAGCTGTCAAACAGTCGCAAATCATGCACATGGGAGCGATTCAACCATATCACCGAGTACGCTGAAGATACTCGGTACATGCCTGAACATACTCGCCGAAAGGGTTGACCAAATATACTCGCCCAGAAAAGACCATTTATCATGCTCTGAGGTCTCTCCAGACCCCCAAACAGCAGTGGCGTAACGACCACGGTTGCCACCACGACCGAGCCCGTGAAGGTGAGGGGCCCGCTGACGCAAGCCCCTCGGACACACATCCAGCTGAAGTGTATTGCAGAGCATGAAATCGCCGGATCTGTGCACAGCAATACACACTGCTGGCCAGTCAAGTAGCTGACGTCGGCGTGCACATGACTGGCAGTGACCTCATGCGCTCCCGTCACTTGTACGCTGAAGTCAGCTGCTGGCTTCAGAAGAGGACGCCGCGGAGGAGCGGAGGGACGGTGAGGAGGAGCATTTATTGTTTGTTTGTTTTTTTATATGCATTGAACAACAGCGGCGCCGGCAGAATGGGGGACATATATCAGGAAGGGTAACATATACCAGGAAGGGTAACATATACCAGGATAGGGGACATATACCAGGATGGGGGACATATACCAGGATAGGAAACATATACCAGGATGGGGGACATATACCAGGATGGGGGACATATACCAGGATGGGGAATATATACGGAGGGTGGAGGACATATACCAGGATAGGAAACATATACTAGGATAGGAAACTTATACCAGGATTGGGGACACATACCAGGATAGGAGACATATACCAGGATTGGGGACACATACCAGGATAGGAGACATATACTAGGATAGGGAACATATACCAGGATAGGAGACATATACTAGGATAGGGAACATATACCAGGATAGGAGACATATACTAGGATAGGGAACATATACCAGGATAGGTAACATATACCAGGATGGGGAGCATATACCAGGATGGGGAGCATATACCAGGATGGGGAGCATATACCAGGATGGGGAACATATTTCAGGATAGGGGACATATACCAGGATGGGGAACATATACCAGGATAGGGAACATATACCGGAATGGAGGACCTATACCAGGATAGGGGACATATACCAGGGTAGGTAACATATACCAGGATGGTGACACATACCAGGATAGAGGACATATACCAGGATAGGAAACATATACCAGGATGGGGAACATATACCAGGATGGGGGACATATACAAGGATGGGGGACATATACAAGGATGGGGGACATATACCAGGATGGGGAACATATATCAGGATAGGGGACATATACCAGGATGGGGAACATATACCAGGATAGGGGACATATACCAGGATAGGAAACATATACCAGGATGGGAAACATATACCAGGATGGGGAACATATATCAGGATAGGGGCATTTACAAGGATGGGGAATATATACCAGGATGGGGGACATATACCAGGATGGGGAACATATACCAGGATGGGGAACATATACCAGGATGGGGAACATATATCAGGATAGGAAACATATACCAGAATGGAGGACATATACCAGGATGGGGGACACATACCAGGATGGGAGACATATACCAGGCTTGGAAACATATACCAGGATAGGGCACATATACCAGGATAGGAAACATATACCAGGGTAGGGAACATATACCAGGATGGGGACACATACCAGGATAGGGGACATATACCAGGATAGGAAACATAAACCAGGATGGGGAACATATACCAGGATGGGGGACATATACCAGGATGGGGAACATATACCAGAATGGAGGACATATACCAGGATGGGGGACACATACCAGGATGGGAGACATATACCAGGATAGGGAACATATACCAGGATGGGGACACATACCAGGATGGGAGACATATACCAGGGTATGAAACATATACCAGGATGGGGACACATACCAGGATAGGGGACATATACCAGGATAGGAAACATATAGCAGGATGGGGAACATATACCAGGATGGGGGACATATACCAGGATGGGGGACATATACCAGAATGGAGGACATATACCAGGATGGGGGACACATACCAGGATGGGGGACACATACCAGGATAGGGAACATATACCAGGATGGGGACACATACCAGGATGGGAGACATATACCAGGGTATGAAACATATACCAGGATGGGGACACATACCAGGATAGGGGACATATACCAGGATAGGAAACATATAGCAGGATGGGGACATTTACCAGGATAGGAAACATATACCAGAATGGAGGACATATACCAGGATAGGGGACATATACTAGGATAGGGAACATATACCAGGATGGGGACACATACCAGGATGGGAGACATATACCAGGATAGGGAACATATACCAGGATGGGGACACATACCAGGATGGGAGACATATACCAGGATAGGAAACATATACCAGGATGGGGAACATATACCAGGATGAGGAACATATACCAGGATGGGGAACATATATCAGGATAGGGGACATTTACAAGGATGGGGAACATATACCAGGATGGGGAACATATACCAGGATGGGGAACATATACCAGGATGGGAGACATATACCAGGCTTGGGAACATATACCAGGATAGGGGACATATACCAGGATAGGAAACATATACCAGGATGGGGAACATATACCAGGATGGGGGACATATACCAGGATGGGGAACATATACCAGGATGGGGAACATATATCAGGATAGGGGACATTTACAAGGATGGGGAACATATATCAGGATAGGGGACATTTACAAGGATGGGGAACATATACCAGGATGGGGAACATATACCAGGATGGGGGACACATACCAGGATGGGAGACATATACCAGGCTTGGGAACATATACCAGGATAGGGGACATATACCAGGATAGGAAACATATACCAGGATGGGGAACATATACCAGGATGGGGGACATATACCAGGATGGGGAACATATACCAGGATGGGGAACATATATCAGGATAGGGGACATTTACAAGGATGGGGAACATTTACAAGGATGGGGAACATATACCAGGATGGGGGACACATACCAGGATGGGGGACACATACCAGGATAGGAAACTTATACCAGGATGGGGACACATACCAGGATGGGAGACATATACCAGGGTAGGGAACATATACCAGGATGGGGACACATACCAGGATAGGGGACATATACCAGGATAGGAAACATAAACCAGGATGGGGAACATATACCAGGATAGGAAACATATACCGGGATGGGGAACATATACCAGGATGGGGGACATATACCAGGATGGGGGACATATACTAGGATGGGAAACATATACCAGGATAGGAAACATATACCAGGATGGGGGACACATACCAGGATAGGAAACATATACTAGGATGGGGGACATATACCAGGATAGGAAACATATACCAGGATGGGGGACATGTATCAGGATAGGAAACATATAACAGGATGGGGGACACAAACCAGGATGGGAACATATACCAGGATGGGGAACATATACCAGGATAGGGGACATATACCAGGATGGGGCACATATACCAGGATGAAGGACATACACCAGGATAGGGAACATATACCAGGATGGGGGACACATAGAAGGATGGAAGACATATACCAGGATAGGGAACATATACCAGAATGGGGGACATATACCAGGATGGGGAACATATACCAGGATGGGGAACATATACCAGGATGGGGGACATATACCAGGATGGGGAACATATTCCAGGATGGGGGACATATACCAGGATAGGAAAAAATACCAGGAAGGGGGACACATACCAGGATGGGAGACATATACCAGGATAGGGAACATATACCAGGATGGGGGACATATACCAGGATAGGGAACATATTCCAGGATGGGGGATATATACCAGGATGAGGGACATATATACCAGGAAGGGGACCATGATGGGGGGGCATATGTACCTGGAAGGGGCCCAGGATGAGGGACATTACTGCATAATGGGGGAGAAGGAGCAATTCGTCCTTATAGGTATGAGAACACTACATCTGACCAACTTGGGTCCAAATTTTGCACCGGGGCCCATCTGTCATGCAAGGTGTAGGAAAGTGCAACACGAAGGGAAGGGGGAAAAGGGGGCCCAGACTTTAGGGAATGGGGGGTAGTGGAGACCTCCTAGGCTGACCTTATAGCACCCTGTCTCCCCTAACGTCCCTATATTGGTTCCGCATCAATCGCCGAACAGGAACCTTGTCCTGTCTTTCCCTGGCGTTTGGCCATGGCTAGGGAAGGGAGGGGATGAGCACTAGTCGATCCCCACTGACAACTAAAGACAACAAGCGGGAACAAACAAAGGAAGATGGCTTAGCTTTAGTCGACTTCAGAGAGATGAACACATGTCCTCATAGCTCCAGAGTGGAAGAAGTACTGCTCTTGTTAAAGCCTTCACAAGGGGTCATGTGAATATCGCCGGCACCTCCCTCTAGCAAACAGCAGGTATTTATACACCCAGGCCAAGGTGTTAATTAGCAAGAGGAAGGTAGCCGCTGGGTCCTACAGAGTAATGCCAAATGAAGAGATCTCCTGCAACCAACTGCAGGGCGACTGTCTGTCACTTCTGACACACCCATGACACCATCATCCTCTAGTTACGCCACTGCCCCCAAAGTTTTCATTTTTCGGTCGATGGAACTGAGTGACGGCTTATTTTTTGCGGGGTGAGACAACATTTTTATTGATACCATTTTGGGACAGATATGAAATATTGATCGCTTGTTAAAGCATTTTTTGTGGTATTGTAGCAACCCAAAAAATTTAATTTTGGCATTCTTGAATTTTTCCCGTTTACGGTGTTTACTGACCGGATTAATTGCTTTTATTTTTTGATAGATCGGATTTTTCTGAACACAATTAAACCAGGTCCAAGTACCAGCGCTCCAGTGATGTGTACTCAAGTCCCTGCCGCTGCCCTGATGAGCGACCACTGGTAATAACTGTGATCTGAGGGTAGCCGTGATGTCATTGCAGCTGCTGCAGATCACAGTAATAACCGGTCAGTGCTCATCAGCTCCGGCCATTTGTGCTGAAGCGGGGACTTTATCAAGCGGTGAGTACACATTGTTGGATGAAATCCCCACTACATCGCTTTTCCCCGGACCTGGCGAGCGAACACTGGTTATGACTGTGATCATGGCCGCCGTCAGGGCATTACTGCCGTTACTGGTGTATGGGGCCCGGTGAGCAGAGGTACAGAAGGGGGGCCCGGACAGTCAAGGCCCCCTTCCTGTGCTTCTACTCAGCGGGCCCCAGGGTGCAATAATGTGCTATGCGCCGGGGCACCACCTATGGCGGAGCACACCTCGGCGCTGGGAGCTTTCCCAGAGCTCAACGGCCGTCAAAGTACCTGAACGGCTGCGCAGCTTCAGCTCCCTCCGCCTCTTCCGGACTTCTGGTCAGGTGATGGCGCGTAGATCATGTATGAGCGCCACTGGCCCTTTACAGGACACCAGAAGTGGAGCTGAGCCTGCATGGAATCGTAAGTTTGAAAAACTTTTTTTTCTTCATAAAATGAATTGAATGAGTGAGGGGGGGCTGCAAATGATGAAGTGAGGGGGGGAGGGGACTGCAAATGATGAAGTGAGAGGGGAATTGCAAATGATGGAGTGAGAAGAGGGTACAGGGGACTGCAAATTATGAAGTGATGGGGAGGGGGACTGCAAATCATGAAGTGAGAGGGGGACTGCAAATCATGAAGTGAGAGGGGGAGGGGGACTGCAAATCATGAAGTGAGAGGGGGAGGGGGACTGCAAATCATGAAGTGAGAGGGGGACTGCAAATCATGAAGTGAGAGGGGGAGGGGGACTGAAAATCATGAAGTGAGAGGGGGAGGGGGACTGCAAATCATGAAGTGAGAAGGAGGGGATTGCAAATCATGAAGTGAGGGGGGATGGGGGACTGCAAATGATGAAGTGCGGGTGGGGGACAATAATTGACTTGAAGGTGGGGGGTGGGGAGAGCAAATGATGACTTGGGACTGGGGGAGAGCAAATAATGATGAATTTTGAGGGTAGGGGGATTAAATGATGATGTATTGAGGCTGGGGGATGGGAGACAGTAAATGATGATGAATCGGGGGTGGGGCAGCAAATAATGATAAATTGAGGGTGGGGGAGAGTAAGTTATGTATTGAATGTGGGGGAGAGCAGTTGATAATGAATAGAGGGTGGAGGTGGCAGAGACATGTCATAATTAATTGGGGTGGAGGGGGGCATGTAAATCTAATGAATCGGGGGAACGGGGGGTACAGAGTGGGGGGTGTTGAGGATGATGGCATGTGACTGGTAATGAATTGGGGGAAAGCGTACAGGTGCTAGTTTATATATTTATTGGGTGGGGAAAGTGGTTATTTATAGATAGTGGGGGCACAGTGGTGGATTACAATTTATATTTGGAATGATGAGTTGCATAATAACTAATTATATATTAATGGTGCATGCACGTCCGTATTCAGCTGTGTAGAAGAAGGGGAAAAAGTGGGGAATGTGCCCTAGATAACTGTGTGTGTGTTTATTGTATGCAGAGACGAGTCCTGGCTGGAAGAAGTGATGGCGGTCTGTCCTGGTGAAGAAAAGTGAAGATGAATATCTTCAACTAGAGACGTCACTGGTGATCACTGTATTACCTCTACACTGGCACTATATACAGAGCTCCTGTGTATAATGTCACTGGTGATCACTGTATTACCTCTACACTGGCACTATATACAGAGCTCCTGTGTATAATGTCACTGGTGATCACTGTATTACCTCTACACTGGCACTATATACAGAGCTCCTGTGTATAATGTCACTGGTGATCACTGTATTACCTGTACATTGACACTATATACAGAGCTCCTGTGCATAATGTCACTGGTGATCACTGTATTACCTGTACACTGACACTATATACAGAGCTCCTATGTATAATGTCACTGGTGATCACTGTATTACCCGTACACTGACACTATATACAGAGCTCCTATGTATAATGTCACTGATGATCCCTGTATTATCTGTACACTGACACTATATACAGAGCTCCTGTGCATAATGTCACTGGTGATCACTGTATTACCTGTACACTGACACTATATACAGGGCTCCTGTGTATAATGTCACTGGTGATCACTGTATTACCTGTACATTGACACTATATACAGAGCTCCTGTGTATAATGTCACTTGTGATCTTTGTATTACCTGCACACTGACATATGTGCGTGGACCCCCGACGACGTTGCTTCTTCCAAGGAACCTTTTTGCTGCGATTCCATGGTGGAAACGCACTAAAAAACGCATCTACGTTTTTTTGTTGCAGATTTTCCGCATCTAATGTAAGCCTATGGGGAAAAACTCAGTGTACCCGCAAGAGAAAATGACATGCTGAGGATTTGAAAATCGCACAGCAGGTCAATTTACGCAGTGTAAAAAAAGAAGCACAGAGGGCAGGAGATTTCTATAAACCCCATCCACTTTGCTAGAACTGTTTTTGACACAGCAAAAAAAATGCAGCTTCAGAAACTAACCAAAAGTGCATTGTGGGAACATAGCCTAATCCTATCATGTGTGATACAGTCAGCTGAGCAGTTTATCTAATACTATCATGTGTGATACAGTCAGCTGAGCAGTTTATCTAATACTATCATGTGTGATACTGACTGCTGAACTGACTGTGCAATTACTGTGATCTCAGCGTTGCAGCCGCAATGATATGACTGCTCCGCTCAGATCTCTGTAATGTGAGCAGCACAATTCTAACAGAATCGGCACTGCCAGAGGTCCTCAGTGATGCTGTGTCCTCACTTATCCTTTTGCAAATGCCCAGGAGTGGACGGGAGGAGTGATATCAGACACATGTGAGCAGATCTCACCCACTTTTACTGCATCCATAATGAGAAATAGAAGTACACTAGGTTTTCATGGCAAATTTCAGCAGCTGCCCCCCCAGAGTATAAAAGTTGTATAGTACTAATTCAGTGTATCTAAACCCATCACACAAGATTATACTGTCTGCTCGGTTAATGTATCTAAGCCCATCACATTACCTAATATATGTATCTAACATGTATCTGAATCCATTATGTGGGGCATAATCATATCATAGAATTCATCTGTGGAATTAAACATTAACGGGGATACTATAATCAGAAACTATTTTTTTTTCAGTTGCAGTTTTCATAATGACCAGTAGATGGCAGCATAACATGTTAAACACCAAAAAGACAACATTCTTTACAGTCTGCTGCAAAGTATATCTAAAATATCATCAAATCACCACAATTAGTTGCAGATTTAGAGAAAAAAACAACAACTTCTATTGGTAAATGGAAGAACCACATAAAAATGTGGGATTAATTCACCAGATACAGCGACGACAAATGATAATGTGACTGAGGCATGTGAGGGCGCTATGGTAGATGTAATCGCCGCAGCGGATTTCGGTGTGTGCTCGCTGTGACGTGTGGCCTATATTTGCTGCGGATGATTAGCATTTAGTTCGGGAGTTTCCATGTGAAGAATATGCTCGGCGGGATTGCAGACGCGAGGCCTAATGATAAGAGACAGGATGTTGTGCGAGCGGCAGGATTTGTACCAACGAGGCTGCATCTCAGCCCTGGGGATCATTAATCTACACAATCAGATTGGATGCAGCAGAAGACGCTCATTGTAGAAGGAAGAAATCTCCACCAAGAAATTCTGAAAAGGAGGCGGGGGAGGGGAATATTTCTAGAAAACCAGCAGACGCTAACACAACCCCTGATTGAGCAACTGCCCTACATACTGGGGATAAGCTCTGCCGCTCTACAATGGTCGAGACCTCGCGCTCGCGCGCTTAGTCCTGGATTGGGCCACAAGGACTCATTGTTGATGACCCCAGTGAAGTGAATGGAGCGAGCTGCAATACCACACACAGCCTATGGTCAAGGGTGGCACTGTTTCTGGAAAGGAAAACAGCTGTGTTTTTCTAATCCTGGACAACCCCTTTAAGCAGGGTCTTCTTATGAATTAAATAAATCCAATCAGAAAGATGTGTGTAACACTCTGAGGTCTCCTAGGACGGTATCAAACACTTTTCAAGCTCTTTAACGCAAGTAAAGTCTTAGTATGACAAAGTGACCACAACATATATAGTTATGGATAAAGGCTGGTAGCCGTTCTTCATTCTCTAATGTTTTACAATTATAGGCCGGTAAGCTTAACCTCTACTGTGGGTAAAATCCTGGAGGGTTTCCTAAGAGATGCTATACTAGAGTATCTGAAGAAGAATAACCTCATGACCCAATATCAACATGGGTTTACGAGGGACCGTTCCTGTCAAACTAATCTGATCAGTTTTTATGAGGAGGCAAGTTCTGGACTGGACCAAGGAAATGCAGTGGATGTTGTGTATATGGACTTTTCAAAAGCTTTTGATACGATTCCACACAAAAGGTTGATACATAAAATGAGAACAATGGGGATAGGGGAAAATATATGTATGTGGGTTAAGAATTGGCTCAGTGATAGGAAACAAAGGGTGGTCATTAATGGAAAACACTCAGACTGGGTGTCAGTTAACAGTGGGGTACCACAGGGGTCAGTATTGGGCCCTCTTCTTTTTAACATATTTATTAATGACCTTGTAGGCGGCATACAGAGTATTATTTCAATATTTGCAGATGACACTAAACTCTGCAGGGTAATCAATACAGAGGAGGACAATTTTATATTATAGGAGGATCTATGTAAACTAGAAGCTTGGGCTGATAAATGGCAAATGAGCTTTAATGGGGATAAATGTAAGGTAATGCACTTGGGCAGAGGAAATAAAATGTATAATTACAGTCATGGCCAAAAGTTTTGAGAATGACACCAAAATGATATTTTCACATGATCTGCTGGCCTCTGGTTTTTATTAGTGTTTGTCTGATGTTTATATCACATACAGAAATATAATTGCAATCATATTATGAGTACCAATAGGTTATATCAGGGCTCGACAAACCCAGGCGCCTGGTCGCCAGTGGCGCCTAGAAAATGTTGTCTGGCGCCTAGAAAATGTTGCCTGGTGCTTGAGGAGTTGAGAAGAAAAAAAAATACTCTCAATCCAATCCCACCTCCTGCACGGAGTCATCCAATCGGAGGAAGCAGGGACAGTATCGCTCAGGCCGCCTTCTCCACTTTGCTCCACCCCCCTTATGCTCCGGGACTGGACAGGGAGAGTTGGGTTACGGGGGAAGGATCGCTGTGGCCGGGGGCCCGTTCTCATCTCCCGCTACCTGTGTAAGTACATACAAAGGCCGTGCTCCCCGGGGAGACGCCGTGTGTGAGGGGGTCTATATGTACAGTTTGTCAACTGTGGACCAATGGTACTTCAGCTCTAAAATCACAAGGCATGTTCATGGCCACAAAAAGCAAAGTGAAAAACACTAGAATGTTGCCTAAAATCTAAAATATCAAAATATAATATTTATTATCTTTAAAAGTAAAATGTTGTTTATAACGTTTGTAATGTTTTTTTTGTTAAATTAAAAACCAAGTTTGCTTAAAAAAAATTCTGGCTCCTAAATTTTTTGGCTGGCTCCTAGATTCTGAACAACTTTGTCGACCCCTGGGTTATATTGACAGTTAGAATGAGTTAATGCAGCAAGTCAATATTTGCAGTGTTGCCCCTTCTTCTTCAAGACCTCTGTAATTCTCCCTGGCTGCTCTCAATCAACTTTTGGACCAAATCCTGACTGATAGCAGTCCATTCTTGCATAATCAATGCTTGCATTTTGCCAGAATTTGTTGGTTTTTGTTTGTCCACCCGTCTCTTGATGATTGACCACAAGTTCTCAATGGGATTAAGATCTGGGGAGTTTCCAGGCCATGGACCCAAAATCTCTATGTTTTGTTCCATGAGCCATTTAGTTATCACCTTTGCTTTATGGCAAGGTGCTCCATCATGCTGGAAAAGGCATTGTTGGGCGCCAAACTGCTCTTGGACGGTTGGGAGAAGTTGCTCTTGGAGGATATTCTGGTACCTTTCTTTATTCATGGCTGTGTTTTTAGGCAAGACTGTGAGTGAGCCGATTCCCTTGGCTGAGAAGCAACCCCACACATGAATGGTTTCAGGATGCTTTACAGTTGGCATGAGACAAGACTGGTGGTAGCGCTCACCTCTTCTTCTCCGAATAAGCTGTTTTCCAGATGTCCCAAACAATCGAACAGGGGATTCATCAGAGAAAATGACTTTGCCCCAGTCCTCAGCAGTCCACTCCCTGTACCTTTTGCAGAATATCAGTCGGTCCCTGATGTTTTTTCTGGAGAGAAGTGGCTTCTTTGCTGCCCTCCTTGAAACCAGCCCTTGCTCAAAGAGTCTCCGCCTCACAGTGCGTGCAGAAGCACTCACACCAGCCTGCTGCCATTCCTGAGCAAGCTCGGCACTGCTGGTAGTCCAATCCCGCAGCTGAAACAGTTTTAAGATACGGTCCTGGCGCTTGCTGGTCTTTCTTGGGCGCCCTGGAGCCTTTTTGACAACAATGGAAGCTCTCTCCTTGAAGTTCTTGATGATGCGATAGATTGTTGACTGAGGTGCAATCTTTGTAGCTGCGATACTCTTCCCTGTTAGGCCATTTTTGTGTAGTGCAATGATGGCTGCACGTGTTTCTTTAGAGATAACCATGGTTAACTGAAGAGAAACAATGATACCAAGAACCAGCCTCCTTTTAAAGTGTCCAGTGATGTCATTCTTACTTAATCATGACTGATTGATCGCCAGCCCTGTCCTCATCAACACCCACACCTGTGTTAATGGATCAATCACTAAAACGATGTTAGCTGCTCCTTTTAAGGCAGGACTGCAATGATGTTGAAATGTGTTTTGGGGGTTAAAGTTCATATTCTGGGCAAATATTGACTTTGCAAGTACAGTAATTGCTGTTAAGCTGATCACTCTTTGACATTCAGGAGTATATGTAAATTGCCATTACAAAAAATGAAGCAGTAAACTTTGGAAAAATTACTATTTGTCTCATTCTCAATACTTTTGGCCATGACTGTATATGCTTAATTGTAAAACAGTGGGCAAAACTGTCATTGAAAAAGACCTGGGTGTATTGGTGGATGACAAGCTCACGTTTGGTGGCCAGTGTCAGGCTGCTGCTGCAAAGGTAAATAAAATAATGGGATGCATTAAAAGAGGCATAGATGCTCATGAGGAGAAGATAATTTTACCTCTATACAATTCACTAGTGCGACCACACTTAGGCTGGGTGCCCACGTAGCGTTTTTCAAGCGTTTATGCTGCGGAATTTCCGCAGCGGAAAGGTTTGTAAAACGCTAGGTAATCTGCACCCCATGGTCCCCAAGGGGATTCCGCATGTTCTATGCACATGCTGCGGATGTTTCCGCAGCGTTTATGCTGCGTACAAAATTCCGCAGCATGTCATTTAATTTTGCGGAAGCGCCGCGGAACTCCCGCCATTGACTTGCATTGAAACGCATAGAAACCGCGACTGTACATTTGTACAAGCGGCTTCTATGCGTCTCTATGTGCGGATGGTACCCAGTTCTGGAGGAGAGGAGACTCTCATCCAGACCTGGGTACCATTGTACCTGTAAAAAAAGAATAAAATAACAAATAAAGTTTATACTCACCTGTCCGGCGGCTTCTCTCTGAATGCCGGCATCGCTTGAGGACCTGCGGTGACGTCACAGTCATGTGACCGCAGGCCCTTCACCGCTCTGTCTCGCGATATGCTGGCAGCCGGGAACCAGACAGGAACGAGCGCTGCAGCCACGCCGGGGCCTCGGGGGTGAGTATAGCTTTATTTGTTTTAATTTTTACGGTTCACACTGTATAAATCCATGCTGTTTGCATGGATTTATATAGTGTGACCTAGTTGTCAAGCACTTTCCAAGTGATGCTGTCGCCTGGAAAGCGCTTGTCAATCTGCATGCGGAAACGCATGTGAACCCGCATGTGGATCTGCATGTATTCCGCATGTATTCTGCAGGAAAAACGCATGCACAATCTGCATGCGTTTTTTCTGCCAGGGAGATGCAGAAATGCTGCAGAAATTGTCTGCTTCATTTCTGCATCGTGGGCACATAGCCTTAGAATACGGTGTACATTTCTGGTCTCCGGTGTATAAGACATAGCTGAACTAGACCGGGTGCAGAGAAGAGCGACCAAGGTTATTAGAGGACTGGGGGGTCTGCAATACCAAGACAGGTTATTACACTTGGGGTTATTTACTGTGGAAAAAAGAAGGCTTAGGGGTGATCTTATTACTATGTACAAGTATATGAGGGGACAGTACAAAGACCTTTCTACTGATCTTTTTACTCTGAGGCCTGAGACAGGGACAAGGGGGCATCTTCTACGTCTGGAGGAAAGAAGGTTTAATCATAATCACAGACGAGGATTCTTTACTGTAAGAGCAGTGAGACTATGGAGCTCTCTGCCGCATGATGGTGTAATGAGGGATTCACTACTAACATTTAAGAAGGGCATGGATGCCTTTCTTGAAAAGTATAATATTACAGGTTATAAATACTAGATTCCTTGATAGGGCGTTGATCCAGGGAACTAGTCTGATTGTCGTATGGAGTCGGGAAGGAATTTTTTCCCCAATGTGGAGCTTAGTGTATGCCACATGGGGTTTTTGCCTTCCTCTGGATCAACATGTTAGGCTATGGGCTGAACTAGATGGATTTAATCTTCCTTCAACCTTAAAAACTATGTTACAATGTTACTATTTTATTCAGTGTTTCATGGCTTTTGCTCCCTATCTCCATTTCTAAGCTCTGACGTCCTCTCACTAACCAGATTAATAATAATAATAATTTTTATTTATATAGCACCAACATATTATGCAGCGCTTTACAATTCAGAGGTTCATATACAACAGTCATAAGTAACATAGCTAAAGATTCTCCCCAAAGTGGCTGCTGCATTCCCTGCATCGGCTTTAATACAGGACATGATAGCCCCTCCTGATTGGCTGCTCTATACCATGTGATGTGATAGCAGGGAGGGATAATGGAGAAGCCAGCAGCCGTGTCCAAGGCCATGTGAGCTTTCTGTGACTGATGCAATCTTTTTTGCAATGTATAAATGTATAAAATGTTACATTAATTGGTTTCGCTCATCTCTAGTAATTTTTTAAAATCTTTTGATAATTTTTGTTGCATTTTTTATATCATTATCTATGTTAAAAAATAAATAAATAATCTTGCAATTTTCACACATTATGCCTGTTATTACACTCCAACTTCCTGTTTGGCACTTGGAAATTAGCAGCAATGGATTGACTGTGAAAGGAGGGGGTGAGCTGTGACATCACCTATTGTGAATGGTGGATCCTGTGTTATCTACTGTATATAGAGGTGTTATCAGTCATTGTACAGGAGGAGGGGGTGAGCTGTGACATCACCTATTGTGAATGGTGGATCCTGTTTTATCTACTGTATAGAGGTGTTATCAGTCATTGTACAGGAGGAGGTGAGCTGTGACATCACCTATTGTGAATGGTGGATCCTGTGTTATCTACTGTATATAGAGGTGTTATCAGTCATTGTACAGGAAGAGGAAGAGGTGAGCTGTGACATCACCTATTGTGAATGGTGGATCCTGTGTTATCTACTGTATATAGAGGTGTTATCAGTCATCGTACAGGAGGAGGAGGTGAGCTGTGACATATCCTATTGTGAATGGGGGATCCTATGTTATCTACTGTATATAGAGTTGTTATCAGTCATTGTACAAGAGGAGGAGGGGGTGTGCTGTGACATCACCTATTGTGAATGGTGGATCCTGTGTTATCTACTGTATATAGAGGTGTTATCAGTCATTGCACAGGAGGAGGAGGTGAGCTGTGACATGACCTATTGTGAATGGTGGATCCTGTGTTATCTACTGTATATAGAGGTGTTATCAGTCATTGTACAGGAGGATGAGGGGGGTGAGCTGTGACATCACCTATTGTGAATAGTGGATCCAGTGTTATCTACTGTATATAGAGGTGTTATCAGTCATTGTACAGGAGGAGGAGGTGAGCTGTGACATCACCTATTGTGAATGGTGGATCCTGTGTTATATACTGTATATAGAGGTGTTATCAGTCATTGTACAGGAGGAGGAGGTGAGCTGTGACATCACTTGTGTTATCTGCTGTTTATAGGAATGTCCGCTCCTTACCCGTCCCATATGATAACACCGCTCCTGTCACATGCAGCCCTGACCTCACTTACATCATTACATGAGAGTACAAGTCACTGCCCTCAACAAGAACAGCACAATTCTCTCCTAAAATACTCTGTGCTGCTGGGGTCTCAGCATCTTGTACTGTACGTGTGCCTCCTCCCTATTCCCATTCCTCTCTGATAGTAACCTGGTTGCATCCACTCCCATTAGTAGTCAATGCCTTTCACATGATCAACAGACTCTTCTCCTAAAATGCTCTGTGCTGCTGAGTGTCTGTATCACCGCAGCTCTGTGACCTTCCCTGTCCCTGTTCACCTCCTCATATGTTGTTCACTAACATCATTAAATGAGTGGACAGGTCACTGCCTCCCACAAGATCAACTCACTCTTCTCCCGCTGCCGACCTATTTCCCACAATCTAGTAAGATTGCCGGATAGAAGAAGCTCCTCTACCCTATAGATTATGTCAGATTTTGTATATTTCTCATACAGTGAAAGTGTCAAGGAAACAGCAGCGAGTTACCAGAATTATACAGAGGGATGCAAGTGTCTCGTCTCTGTCATCATGTGGGTTACTATGACAACCGCAGAGCGAGCGGCCGGGCATGGATAGCAGAATATAATTCAGCGTGTACAGTCAGCCGTCTCCTGGAGGGGGGACGCCTCCGCTGACCCTCAAAGCAGACAGAACCTCTCCCCTTTCTTCATTATGGTAGCGCTCCAACTACACCCATATGGCCCAGTCACCATTTGCAGGGTTTTTATGTCACTTTTCTTTGTTTGCCTTGTTATATAAGTTTTTCATTTTCTGTCCCAAACTCTTCACAATGGCACACAATAAATTTTGCGCAAAATCAAAACATTTTTTTTATCATTTTCTGTAATCATTTTAAGTACAAAATACGATAAAAAGTTGCATATTTTGCACAAAAACAAATTCAGGTGCACATAATAAAATCACTCCGGGGATGGAGGGGACTGGAGTACACGAGCACAGGAGTAAGACGCAATTGATGAATCAGCCGAAATGTACTAGAAACCCCTCCAAACTGGGCACAAAATACGGAACATAAAAACAGATAAATACATGTAAATGTCATAACAGGCACAAGGTAAATGAAGAAATAGGCGCAAATGAAAAACAGGTGAAAAATAGATAAAAAATAAAGGCGCATAATCTCCAATCCTGCGAGTGCCTGGGAGTTTATATCACATCCATATTGTCAGCACAGTGCCAGGCGGGTGCTGTACAGAGCACTGATAACACTATGTAACTATAGAGGGAGCCGTGGAGCAACCACACCGGAGCCTGGTGACCTGAGAAGACTCAAAAGTATATGGATAAGTTCATGTCTAAAATCCGGCCCTGTCACCCCCAGTGTATAACATCCAGCCCCCGGTGTATAACATCTGGCCCCCTCACCCCCAGTGTATAACATCCGGCCCCTTCCCCCCCTGGTGTATAACATCTGGCCCTGTCACCCCCAGTGTATAACATCCGGCCCCCTCACCCCCAGTGTATAACATCCAGCCCCCTCACCCCCAGTGTATAACATCCGGCCCCCTCATCCCCAGTGTATAACATCCGGCCCCCTCACCCCCAGTGTATAACATCTGGCCCCCTCAACCCCAGTGTATAACATCCGGCCCCCTCATCCCCAGTGTATAACATCCAGCCCCCGGTGTATAACATCTGGCCCCCTCACCCCCAGTGTATAACATCCGGCCCCTTCCCCCCCTGGTGTATAACATCTGGCCCCCTCACCCCCAGTGTATAACATCCAGCCCCCTCACCCCCAGTGTATAACATCTGGCCCCCTCACCCCCAGTGTATAACATCCAGCCCCCTCACCCCCAGTGTATAACATCTGGCCCCCTCAACCCCAGTGTATAACATCCGGCCCCCTCACCCCCAGTGTATAACATCCGGCCCCCTCACCCCCAGTGTATAACATCTGGCCCCCTCAACCCCAGTGTATAACATCCGGCCCCCTCACCCCCAGTGTATAACATCCGGCCCCCTCATCCCCAGTGTATAACATCCAGCCCCCTCGCCCCCGGTGTATAACATCTGGCCCCCTCACCCCCAGTGTATAACATCCGGCCCCTTCCCCCCCTGGTGTATAACATCTGGCCCCCTCACCCCCAGTGTATAACATCTGGCCCCCTCACCCCCAGTGTATAACATCTGGCCCCCTCAACCCCAGTGTATAACATCCGGCCCCCTCACCCCCAGTGTATAACATCCGGCCCCCTCATCCCCAGTGTATAACATCCAGCCCCCGGTGTATAACATCTGGCCCCCTCACCCCCAGTGTATAACATCCGGCCCCTTCCCCCCCTGGTGTATAACATCTGGCCCTGTCACCCCCAGTGTATAACATCCAGCCCCCTCACCCCCAGTGTATAACATCTGGCCCCCTCAACCCCAGTGTATAACATCCGGCTCCCTCACCCCCAGTGTATAACATCCGGCCCCCTCATCCTCAGTGTATAACATCTGGCCCCCTCAACCCCAGTGTATAACATCCGGCCCCCTCGCCCCCAGTGTATAACATCCGGCCCCCTCGCCCCCAGTGTATAACATCTGACCCCCTCGCCCCCAGTGTATAACATCTGGCCCCCTCAACCCCAGTGTATAACATCCAGCCCCCTCGCCCCCAGTGTATAACATCCGACCCCCTCGCCCCCAGTGTATAACATCTGGCCCCCTCGCCCCCCGGTGTATAACATCCGGGCCCCTCACGCCCAGTGTATAACATCCAGGCCCCTTACGCCCAGTGTATAACATCTGGCCCCTCGCCCCCAGTGTATAACATCTGGGCCCCTCGCCCCCAGTGTATAACATCTGGGCCCCTCGCCCCCAGTGTATAACATCTGGGCCCCTAGCCCCCAGTGTATAACATCTGGCCCCCAGTGTATAACATCTGGCCCCCAGTGTATAACATCCGGCCCCCGGTGTATAACATCCAGCCCCTCGCCCCCAGTGTATAACATCCGGGCCCCTAGCCCCCAGTGTATAACATCCAGCCCCCTCGCGCCCAGTGTATAACATAAGGCCCCTCCCGCCCAGTGTATAACATCCGGCCCCCTCAACCCCAGTGTATAACATCCGGCCCCTCGCCCCCGGTGTATAACATTCAGCCCCTCGTGCCCAGTGTATAACATAAGGCCCCTCGTGCCCAGTGTATAACATCCGGCCCCCTCAACCCCAGTGTATAACATAAGGCCCCTCCCCCCAGTGTATAACATTCAGCCCCTCCCCCCAGTGTATAACATAAGGCCCCTCCCCCCAGTGTATAACATCCGGCCCCCTCAACCCCAGTGTATAACATAACGCCCCTCCCCCCAGTGTATAACATTCAGCCCCTCCCCCCAGTGTATAACATAAGGCCCCTCCCCCCAGTGTATAACATCCGGCGCCCTCAACCCCAGTGTATAACATAAGGCCCCTCCCCCCAGTGTATAACATCTGGCCCCCTCAACCCCAGTGTATAACATAAGGCCCCTCCCCCCAGTGTATAACATCTGGCCCCCTCAACCCCAGTGTATAACATAAGGCCCCTCCCCCCAGTGTATAACATCCAGCCCCCTCACCCCCGGTGTATAACATCTGGCCCCCTCACCCCCAGTGTATAACATCTGGCCCCCTCACCCACAGTGTATAACATCCGGCCCCTTCACCCCCAGTGTATAACATCCGGCCCCCTCACCCCCAGTGTATAACATCCGGCCCCCTCGCCCCCAGTGTATAACATCCGGCCCCCTCACCCCCAGTGTATAACATCCGGCCCCCTCGCCCCCAGTGTAAAACATCTGGCCCCCTCACCCCCAGTGTATAACATCCGGCCCCCTCACTCCCAGTGTATAACATCCGGCCCCCTCACCCACAGTGTATAACATCTGGCCCCCTCACCCACAGTGTATAACATCTGGCCCCCTCACCCACAGTGTATAACATCCGGCCCCCTCACCCCCAGTGTATAACATCCGGCCCCTTCACCCCCAGTGTATAACATCTGGCCCCCTCACCCCCAGTGTATAACATCCGGCCCCCTCGCCCCCAGTGTATAACATCTGACCCCCTCGCCCCCAGTGTATAACATCTGGCCCCCTCACCCACAGTGTATAACATCCGGCCCCCTCACCCACAGTGTATAACATCCGGCCCCCTCACCCCCAGTGTATAACATCTGGCCCCTCGCGCCCAGTGTATAACATCCGGCCCCCTCAACCCCAGTGTATAACATAAGGCCCCTCCCCCCAGTATATAACATAAGGCCCCTCCCCCCAGTGTATAACATAAGGCCCCTCCCCCCAGTGTATAACATCTGGCCCCTCGCGCCCAGTGTATAACATCCGGCCCCCTCACCCCCGGTGTATAACATAAGGCCCCTCCCCCCAGTGTATAACATCCGGCCCCCTCAACCCCAGTGTATAACATAAGGCCCCTCCCCCCAGTGTATAACATCCGGCCCCCTCACCCCCAGTGTATAACATCCAGGCCCCTTACGCCCAGTGTATAACATCAGGCCCCCTCGCCCCCAGTGTATAACATCTGGCCCCTCGCCCCCGGTGTATAACATCCGGCCCCCTCGCCCCCAGTGTATAACATCTGGGCCCCTCGCCCCTGGTATATAACATCCGGGCCCCTCGCCCCTGGTATATAACATCCGGGCCCCTCGCCCCCAGCGTATAACATCTGGGCCCCTAGCCCCCAGTGTATAACATCTGGCCCCCAGTGCATAACATCTCGCCCCCAGTGTATAACATCCGGCCCCTAGCCCCCAGTGTATAACATCTGGCCCCCAGCGTATAACATCTCGCCCCCAGTGTATAACATCCAGCCCCCTCGCGCCCAGTGTATAACATAAGGCCCCTCGTGCCCAGTGTATAACATCCGGCCCCCTCAACCCCAGTGTATAACATAAGGCCCCTCCCCCCAGTGTATAACATTCAGCCCCTCCCCCCAGTGTATAACATAAGGCCCCTCCCCCCAGTGTATAACATCCGGCCCCCTCAACCCCAGTGTATAACATAAGGCCCCTCCCCCCAGTGTATAACATTCAGCCCCTCCCCCCAGTGTATAACATAAGGCCCCTCCCCGCAGTGTATAACATCCGGCCCCCTCATCCCAGTGTATAACATCTGGCCCCCTCACCCCCAGTCTATAACATCCGGCCCCCTCGCCCCCAGTGTATAACATCCGGCCCCCTCGCCCCCAGTGTATAAAATCTGGGCCCCTCACCCCAGTGTATAATATCCGGCCCCCGGTGTATAACTTCCGGCCCCCTCGCCCTGGGTGTATAACATCCAGGGCCCTCTCCCCCGGTGTATAACATCCGGGCCCCTTGCCCCCAGCGTATAACATCCGGCCCCCTTGCCCCCAGTGTATAACATCCGGACCCCTTGCCCCCAGTGTATAACATCTCGCGCCCAGTGTATAACATCCGGCCCCTGTGTATAACATCCGGCCCCCTCACCCCCGATGTATAACATCCGACCCCCTCGCCCCCAGTGTATAACATCCGGCCCCTCACTCCCCGATGTATAACATCCGGCCACCTCATCCCAGTGTATAACATCTGGCCCCTCGCCCACCGGTGTATAACATCCGGCCCCCTCACCCCCAGTGTATAACATCTAGGCCCCTTACGCCCAGTGTATAACATCTGGCCCCTCCCCCCAGTGTATAACATCTGGCCCCTCGCCCCCGGTGTATAACATCCGGCCCCCTCGCCCCCAGTGTATAACATCTGGGCCCCTCGCCCCTGGTATATAACATCCGGGCCCCTCGCCCCCAGTGTATAACATCTGGGCCCCTAGCCCCCAGTGTATAACATCTGGCCCCCAGTGTATAACATCTGGCCCCCAGTGTATAACATCTGGCCCCCAGTGTATAACATCTCGCCCCCAGTGTATAACATAAGGCCCCTCCCGCCCAGTGTATAACTTCCGGCCCCCTCAACCCCAGTGTATAACATCCGGCCCCTCGCCCCCGGTGTATAACATTCAGCCCCTCCCCCCAGTGTATAACATCTGGCCCCCTCAACCCCAGTGTACAACATAAGGCCCCTTGTGCCCAGTGTATAACATCCGGCCCCCTCAACCCCAGTGTATAACATCCGGCCCCCTCAACCCCAGTGTATAACATAAGGCCCCTCCCTCCAGTGTATAACATCTGGCCCCTCAACCCCAGTGTATAACATAAGGCCCCTTGTGCCCAGTGTATAACATCCGGCCCCCTCAACCCCAGTGTATAACATCCGGCCCCCTCAACCCCAGTGTATAACATAAGGCCCCTCCCCCCAGTGTATAACATCTGGCCCCCTCAACCCCAGTGTATAACATAAGGCCCCTCCCCCCAGTGTATAACATCCGGCCCCCTCAACCCCAGTGTATAACATAAGGCCCCTCCCCCCAGTGTATAACATCTGGCCCCTCGCGCCCAGTGTATAACATCCGGCCCCTCATCCCCAGTGTATAACATCCGGCCCCCTCGTCCCCAGTGTATAACATCCGGCCCCCCTCAACCCCAGTGTATAACATAAGGCCCCTCCCCCCAGTGTATAACATCTGGCCCCTCGCGCCCAGTGTATAACATCCGGCCCCCTCAACCCCAGTGTATAACATTCAGCCCCTCCCCCCAGTGTATAACATCTGGCCCCTCAACCCCAGTGTATAACATCTGGCCCCCTCAACCCCAGTGTATAACATCCAGCCCTCTCACGCCCAGTGTATAACATTCAGCCCCTCCCTCCAATGTATAACATCCGGCCCCCTCGCCCCCAGTGTATAACATCCGACCCCCTCGCCCCCAGTGTATAACATCTGGCCCCCTCATCTCAGTGTATAACATCCGGGCCCCTCGCCCTGGGTGTATAACATCCGGGCCCCTTGCCCCCGGTGTATAACATCCGGCCCCCTCGCCCCCAGTGTATAACATTCGGGCCCCTCGACTCTGGTATATAACATTCGGGCCCCTAGCCCCCAGTGTATAACATCTGGCCCCCAGTGTATAACATCCGGCCCCCCGGTGTATAACATCCAGTCCCCTCGCCCCCAGTGTATAACATCCAGCCCCTCCCTCCGTTGTATAACATCTGGCCCCCTCAACCCCAGTGTATAACATAAGGCCCCTCGCGCCCAGTGTGTAACATCCGGCCCCCTCAACCCCAGTGTATAACATCCAGCCCCCTCGCCCCCGGTGTATAACATCCAGCCCCCTAGCCCCCGGTGTATAACATCCAGCCCCCTAGCCCCCGGTGTATAACATCCGGCCCCTCCCTCCAGTGTATAACATCCAGCCCCCTCGCCCCCGTTGTATAACATCCGGCCCCTCGCCCCCGTTGTATAACATCCGGCCCCTCCCTCCAGTGTATAACATCCGGCCCCTCACCCCCCAGTGTATAACATCCGGCTCTCACCCCTCCGGTGTATAACATCCGGCCCCCTCACCCCCGGTGTATAACATCTGGCCCCCTCACCCCCGGTGTATAACATCCGGCGCCTCACCCCCGGTGTATAACATCTGGCCCCTCACCCCCGGTGTATAACATCCGGCCCCTCCCTCCAGTGTATAACATCCTGCCCCCTCACCCCCGGTGTATAACATCCGGCCCCCTCACCCCCGGTGTATAACATCCGGCCCCCTCACCCCCGGTGTATAACATCTGGCCCCCTCACCCCCGGTGTATAACATCCGGCCCCTCACCCCCGGTGTATAACATCCGGCCCCTCGCCCCCGGTGTATAACATCCGGCCCCCTCACCCCCGGTGTATAACATCTGGCGCCCTCGCCCCCTGTGTATAACATCCGGCCCCCTCACCCAAGGTGTATAACATCCGGCCCCCTCACCCCCGGTGTATAACATCCGGCCCCTCGCGCCCAGTGTATAACATCCGGCCCCCTCACCCCCAGTGTATAACATCTGGCCCCCAGTGTATAACATCCGGCCCCCTCAACCCCAGTGTATAACATAAGGCCCCTCCCCCCAGTGTATAACATCCGGCCCCCTCACCCCCAGTGTATAACATCCAGGCCCCTTACGCCCAGAGTATAACATCTGGCCCCCTCGCCCCCAGTGTATAACATCTGGCCCCTCGCCCCCGGTGTATAACATCCGGCCTCCTCGCCCCCAGTGTATAACATCTGGGCCCCTCGCCCCTGGTATATAACATCCGGGCCCCTCGCCCCTGGTATATAACATCCGGGCCCCTCGCCCCCAGCGTATAACATCTGGGCCCCTAGCCCCCAGTGTATAACATCTGGCCCCCAGTGCATAACATCTCGCCCCCAGTGTATAACATCCGGCCCCTAGCCCCCAGTGTATAACATCTGGCCCCCAGCGTATAACATCTCGCCCCCAGTGTATAACATCCAGCCCCCTCGCGCCCAGTGTATAACATAAGGCCCCTCGTGCCCAGTGTATAACATCCGGCCCCCTCAACCCCAGTGTATAACATAAGGCCCCTCCCCCCAGTGTATAACATTCAGCCCCTCCCCCCAGTGTATAACATAAGGCCCCTCCCCCCAGTGTATAACATCCGGCCCCCTCAACCCCAGTGTATAACATAAGGCCCCTCCCCCCAGTGTATAACATTCAGCCCCTCCCCCCAGTGTATAACATAAGGCCCCTCCCCGCAGTGTATAACATCCGGCCCCCTCATCCCAGTGTATAACATCTGGCCCCCTCACCCCCAGTGTATAACATCCGGCCCCCTCGCCCCCAGTGTATAACATCCGGCCCCCTCGCCCCCAGTGTATAAAATCTGGGCCCCTCACCCCAGTGTATAATATCCGGCCCCCGGTGTATAACTTCCGGCCCCCTCGCCCTGGGTGTATAACATCCAGGGCCCTCTCCCCCGGTGTATAACATCCGGGCCCCTTGCCCCCAGCGTATAACATCCGGCCCCCTTGCCCCCAGTGTATAACATCCGGACCCCTTGCCCCCAGTGTATAACATCTCGCGCCCAGTGTATAACATCCGGCCCCTGTGTATAACATCCGGCCCCCTCACCCCCGATGTATAACATCCGACCCCCTCGCCCCCAGTGTATAACATCCGGCCCCTCACTCCCCGATGTATAACATCCGGCCACCTCATCCCAGTGTATAACATCTGGCCCCTCGCCCACCGGTGTATAACATCCGGCCCCCTCACCCCCAGTGTATAACATCTAGGCCCCTTACGCCCAGTGTATAACATCTGGCCCCTCCCCCCAGTGTATAACATCTGGCCCCTCGCCCCCGGTGTATAACATCCGGCCCCCTCGCCCCCAGTGTATAACATCTGGGCCCCTCGCCCCTGGTATATAACATCCGGGCCCCTCGCCCCCAGTGTATAACATCTGGCCCCCAGTGTATAACATCTGGCCCCCAGTGTATAACATCTCGCCCCCAGTGTATAACATCTCGCCCCCAGTGTATAACATAAGGCCCCTCCCGCCCAGTGTATAACTTCCGGCCCCCTCAACCCCAGTGTATAACATCCGGCCCCTCGCCCCCGGTGTATAACATTCAGCCCCTCCCCCCAGTGTATAACATCTGGCCCCCTCAACCCCAGTGTATAACATAAGGCCCCTTGTGCCCAGTGTATAACATCCGGCCCCCTCAACCCCAGTGTATAACATCCGGCCCCCTCAACCCCAGTGTATAACATCCGGCCCCCTCAACCCCAGTGTATAACATAAGGCCCCTCCCCCCAGTGTATAACATCTGGCCCCTCAACCCCAGTGTATAACATAAGGCCCCTTGTGCCCAGTGTATAACATCCGGCCCCCTCAACCCCAGTGTATAACATCCGGCCCCCTCAACCCCAGTGTATAACATAAGGCCCCTCCCCCCAGTGTATAACATCTGGCCCCCTCAACCCCAGTGTATAACATAAGGCCCCTCCCCCCAGTGTATAACATCCGGCCCCCTCAACCCCAGTGTATAACATAAGGCCCCTCCCCCCAGTGTATAACATCTGGCCCCTCGCGCCCAGTGTATAACATCCGGCCCCTCATCCCCAGTGTATAACATCCGGCCCCCTCGCCCCCAGTGTATAACATCCGGCCCCCCTCAACCCCAGTGTATAACATAAGGCCCCTCCCCCCAGTGTATAACATCTGGCCCCTCGCGCCCAGTGTATAACATCCGGCCCCCTCAACCCCAGTGTATAACATTCAGCCCCTCCCCCCAGTGTATAACATCTGGCCCCTCAACCCCAGTGTATAACATCTGGCCCCCTCAACCCCAGTGTATAACATTCAGCCCCTCCCTCCAATGTATAACATCCGGCCCCCTCGCCCCCAGTGTATAACATCTGGCCCCCTCATCTCAGTGTATAACATCCGGGCCCCTCGCCCTGGGTGTATAACATCCGGGCCCCTTGCCCCCGGTGTATAACATCCGGCCCCCTCGCCCCCAGTGTATAACATTCGGGCCCCTCGACTCTGGTATATAACATTCGGGCCCCTAGCCCCCAGTGTATAACATCTGGCCCCCAGTGTATAACATCCGGCCCCCCGGTGTATAACATCCAGTCCCCTCGCCCCCAGTGTATAACATCCAGCCCCTCCCTCCGTTGTATAACATCTGGCCCCCTCAACCCCAGTGTATAACATAAGGCCCCTCGCGCCCAGTGTGTAACATCCGGCCCCCTCAACCCCAGTGTATAACATCCAGCCCCCTCGCCCCCGGTGTATAACATCCAGCCCCCTAGCCCCCGGTGTATAACATCCAGCCCCCTAGCCCCCGGTGTATAACATCCGGCCCCTCCCTCCAGTGTATAACATCCAGCCCCCTCGCCCCCGTTGTATAACATCCGGCCCCTCGCCCCCGTTGTATAACATCCGGCCCCTCCCTCCAGTGTATAACATCCGGCCCCTCACCCCCCAGTGTATAACATCCGGCTCTCACCCCTCCGGTGTATAACATCCGGCCCCCTCACTCCCGGTGTATAACATCTGGCCCCCTCACCCCCGGTGTATAACATCCGGCGCCTCACCCCCGGTGTATAACATCTGGCCCCTCACCCCCGGTGTATAACATCCGGCCCCTCCCTCCAGTGTATAACATCCTGCCCCCTCACCCCCGGTGTATAACATCCGGCCCCCTCACCCCCGGTGTATAACATCCGGCCCCCTCACCCCCGGTGTATAACATCTGGCCCCCTCACCCCCGGTGTATAACATCCGGCCCCTCACCCCCGGTGTATAACATCCGGCCCCTCGCCCCCGGTGTATAACATCCGGCCCCCTCACCCCCGGTGTATAACATCTGGCGCCCTCGCCCCCTGTGTATAACATCCGGCCCCCTCACCCAAGGTGTATAACATCCGGCCCCCTCACCCAAGGTGTATAACATCCGGCCCCCTCACCCCCGGTGTATAACATCCGGCCCCTCGCGCCCAGTGTATAACATCCGGCCCCCTCACCCCCAGTGTATAACATCTGGCCCCCAGTGTATAACATCCGGCCCCCTCAACCCCAGTGTATAACATGCAGCCCCTCGCGCCCAGTGTAAAACATCCGGCTCTCACCCCTCCGGTGTATAACATCCGGCCCCCTCACCCCCGGTGTATAACATCTGGCGCCCTCACCCCCAGTCTATAACATCCGGCCCCCTCACCCCCGGTGTATAACATCCGGCCCCCTCGCCCCCGGTGTATAACATCCGACCCCCTCACGCCCAGTGTATAACATTCAGCCCCTCCCTCCAATGTATAACATCCGGCCCCCTCGCCCCCAGTGTATAACATCCGACCCCCTCGCCCCCAGTGTATAACATCCGGCCCCCTCGCCCCCAGTGTATAACATCCGACCCCCTCGCCCCCAGTGTATAACATCTGGCCCCCTCATCTCAGTGTATAACATCCGGGCCCCTCGCCCTGGGTGTATAACATCCGGGCCCCTTGCCCCCGGTGTATAACATCCGGCCCCCTCGCCCCCAGTGTATAACATTCGGGCCCCTCGACTCTGGTATATAACATCCGGGCCCCTAGCCCCCAGTGTATAACATCTGGCCCCCAGTGTATTACATCCGGCCCCCGGTGTATAACATCCAGTCCCCTCGCCCCCGGTGTATAACATCCGGCCCCTCCCTCCAGTGTATAACATCCGGCCCCTCACCCCCCAGTGTATAACATCCGGCTCTCACCCCTCCGGTGTATAACATCCGGCCCCCTCACTCCCGGTGTATAACATCTGGCCCCCTCACCCCCGGTGTATAACATCCGGCGCCTCACCCCCGGTGTATAACATCTGGCCCCTCACCCCCGGTGTATAACATCCGGCCCCTCCCTCCAGTGTATAACATCCTGCCCCCTCACCCCCGGTGTATAACATCCGGCCCCCTCACCCCCGGTGTATAACATCCGGCCCCCTCACCCCCGGTGTATAACATCTGGCCCCCTCACCCCCGGTGTATAACATCCGGCCCCTCACCCCCGGTGTATAACATCCGGCCCCTCGCCCCCGGTGTATAACATCCGGCCCCCTCACCCCCGGTGTATAACATCTGGCGCCCTCGCCCCCTGTGTATAACATCCGGCCCCCTCACCCAAGGTGTATAACATCCGGCCCCCTCACCCAAGGTGTATAACATCCGGCCCCCTCACCCCCGGTGTATAACATCCGGCCCCTCGCGCCCAGTGTATAACATCCGGCCCCCTCACCCCCAGTGTATAACATCTGGCCCCCAGTGTATAACATCCGGCCCCCTCAACCCCAGTGTATAACATGCAGCCCCTCGCGCCCAGTGTAAAACATCCGGCTCTCACCCCTCCGGTGTATAACATCCGGCCCCCTCACCCCCGGTGTATAACATCTGGCGCCCTCACCCCCAGTCTATAACATCCGGCCCCCTCACCCCCGGTGTATAACATCCGGCCCCCTCGCCCCCGGTGTATAACATCCGACCCCCTCACGCCCAGTGTATAACATTCAGCCCCTCCCTCCAATGTATAACATCCGGCCCCCTCGCCCCCAGTGTATAACATCCGACCCCCTCGCCCCCAGTGTATAACATCCGGCCCCCTCGCCCCCAGTGTATAACATCCGACCCCCTCGCCCCCAGTGTATAACATCTGGCCCCCTCATCTCAGTGTATAACATCCGGGCCCCTCGCCCTGGGTGTATAACATCCGGGCCCCTTGCCCCCGGTGTATAACATCCGGCCCCCTCGCCCCCAGTGTATAACATTCGGGCCCCTCGACTCTGGTATATAACATCCGGGCCCCTAGCCCCCAGTGTATAACATCTGGCCCCCAGTGTATTACATCCGGCCCCCGGTGTATAACATCCAGTCCCCTCGCCCCCGGTGTATAACATCCAGCCCCTCCCTCCGGTGTATAACATCTGGCCCCCTCACCCCCGGTGTATAACATCTGGCCCCTCGCGCCCAGTGTGTAACATCTGGCCCCCAGTGTATAACATCCGGCCCCCGGTGTATAACATCCAGCCCCTCCCTCCGGTGTATAACATCCAGCCCCTCCCTCCGGTGTATAACATCCAGCCCCTCCCTCCGGTGTATAACATCTGGCCCCCTCAACCCCAGTGTATAACATAAGGCCCCTCGCACCCAGTGTGTAACATCCGGCCCCCTCAACCCCAGTGTATAACATCCAGCCCCCTCGCCCCCGGTGTATAACATCCGGCCCCCGGTGTATAACATCCAGCCCCCTAGCCCCCGGTGTATAACATCCAGCCCCCTAGCCCCCGGTGTATAACATCCGGCCCCTCCCTCCAGTGTATAACATCCAGCCCCCTCGCCCTCGTTGTATAACATCCGGCCCCTCGCCCCCAGTGTATAACATCCAGCCCCCTCGCCCTCGTTGTATAACATCCGGCCCCTCACCCCTCCGGTGTATAACATCCGGCCCCCTCACCCCCGGTGTATAACATCCGGCCCCTCACCCCCGGTGTATAACATCCGACCCCTCGCCCCCGGTGTATAACATCCGGCCCCCTCACCCCCGGTGTATAACATCCGGCCCCCTCACCCCCGGTGTATAACATCCGGCCCCTCGCCCCCGGTGTATAACATCCGGCCCCTCGCCCCCGGTGTATAACATCTGGCGCCCTCGCCCCCTGTGTATAACATCCGGCCCCCTCACCCCCAGTGTATAACATCTGGCCCCCAGTGTATAACATCCGGCCCCCTCAACCCCAGTGTATAACATGCAGCCCCTCGCGCCCAGTGTAAAACATCCGGCTCTCACCCCTCCGGTGTATAACATCCGGCCCCCTCACCCCCGGTGTATAACATCTGGCGCCCTCACCCCCAGTGTATAACATCCGGCCCCCTCACCCCCGGTGTATAACATCCGGCCCCTCGCGCCCAGTGTATAACATCCGGCCCCCTCACCCCCAGTGTATAACATCTGGCCCCCAGTGTATAACATCCGGCCCCCTCAACCCCAGTGTATAACATGCAGCCCCTCGCGTCCAGTGTAAAACATCCGGCTCTCACCCCTCCGGTGTATAACATCCGGCCCCCTCACCCCCGGTGTAAAACATCCGGCTCTCACCCCTCCGGTGTATAACATCCGGCCCCCTCACCCCCGGTGTATAACATCCGGCCCCTCGCCCCCGGTGTATAACATCCGGCTCTCACCCCTCCGGTGTATAACATCCGGCCCCCTCACCCCCAGTGTATAACATCCGGCCCCCTCACCCAAGGTGTATAACATCCGGCCCCCTCACCCCCGGTGTATAACATCCGGCCCCTCGCGCCCAGTGTATAACATCCGGCCCCCTCACCCCCAGTGTATAACATCCGGCCCCCTCAACCCCAGTGTATAACATGCAGCCCCTCGCGCCCAGTGTAAAACATCCGGCTCTCACCCCTCCGGTGTATAACATCCGGCCCCTCACCCCCAGTGTATAACATCCGGCCCCCTCACCCCCGGTGTATAACATCTGGCCCCCTCACCCCCGGTGTATAACATCCGGCCCCCTCACCCCCGGTGTATAACATCCGGCCCCCTCACCCCCGGTGTATAACATCTGGCGCCCTCACCCCCAGTGTATAACATCCGGCCCCCTCACCCCCAGTGTATAACATCCGGCCCCCTCACCCACGGTGTATAACATCTGGCGCCCTCACCCCCAGTGTATAACATCCGGTCCCCTCACCCCCGGTGTATAACATCCGGCCCCCTCACCCCCGGTGTATAACATCCGGCCCCTCACCCCCAGTGTATAACATCTGGCCCCCTCAACCCCAGTGTATAACATCCGGCCCCTCACCCCCAGTGTATAACATCCGGCCCCCTCACCCCCGGTGTATAACATCTGGCGCCCTCACCCCCGGTGTATAACATCTGGCCCCTCGCCCCCGGTGTATAACATCCGGCCCCCTAGCCCCCGGTGTATAACATCCGGCCCCTCACCTCTCCGATGCATAACATCTGGCCCCCTCGCCCCCAATGTACAACATTTGGCCCCCTCACTCCCTGGTGTATAACCTCCAGCGCCCCCTCTCCCCCGCCATGCCGTCTCCCATTACTACCATGCTATGTGACACAACAGCCGGTGGTGCGGAGCTGACTGATACCAGCGCGGTCCGGTAATAGGGGATACCAGGGTAACAAGTCCGTCCATGACATTTCTACCTCCTGAATCTTCCCCTTCACCTGTGAGTGATATTATTGAGAAGTGGAAGTAACCGCAGAATCTCAGCCATGAAGTGGAGACCCCGTAACGGTACAGAGCGGGGGGCCGAGTGCTGAGAAGCAGAGGGCAGAAAAGTCACCGCCGCTCTGCTCACCCCATAACTGCAGAGTCCAGACCTCCTCTGGTATCAGCACAAACACTGCGCCCCCGCTGGGAGCAGCTGCATGCAGCCGTACATCACCAAGCACAATGCCGAGCGTCGGATGGAGTGGTGTGAAGCCGCCACCACTGGACGCTGGAGGAGACGTGTTCTGTGCAGTGACGGATCACACTCCTCTGATGGAGGAGTCTGGGTTTGGGGATTCCAGGAGGACATTACCCCCTGACTGCATTGTGCCCCCTGTATATTTTGCTGTAGAGCGCCCCATCAGAGGCACCCACAGAATTTCAGCGCCATCCCACAACAGTACCCCCATAGCGGCAGTGCGCCCCCTCATCACCAGGCTATGGAGGCACACACAGGCTGGCCTTATGTCAGCCCCGTCCTAATTAAGGTTTGTCTTGGAGGAATAAGCTATATAAAGCGGCGTTTTATCCGCCGTCCTGATCCGTGCGGTGGGATCTGCTGCTATGGTTACAGACTTCCCCGCGCGGCTCGGCAGCGTGCACACTACAATTAATCTCGGAGACTTGGGGAAGCTTTACCCCTCATTTGCAATGTGTAATGATGGCAGAGCTCACTGACACATGTGTCAGGAACGATCAGTGTCTGGCCGGAGGATGGCACCTGCAGGACACAGCACCGCGAGGACGGCACACACAGGCGTAGCAGAGCCCAAAGTGTCATGTAGCGCTCACATGCATCATTAGAAGCTCAGCTCTGCTACATCTGCATGTATTGCATAAAAAAAGTCCCTCGACTTCATCCTAAGTATTTTCCTCCGATGGGAACGAATTTATTTTTACTTAAATGCATGTATTTTTGGCTAAAAATCATGCTTACTATTAGGTTACATTACAAATTTTGCAATGTTTATTGCTGGTTGCAGAATGAGTTAACTGAGAATCTGTCAGTGAATTGATATCTCTTATTTCCCTTCTTCTGAACTTCCCTCAGATGATTTATGACCAGCCCAACTTTCAAGTGGTCTTAAATCAGCAGAAGAATCAAGACAGAAGTAATAAACTCACACACTAGAATCAGCTCGCTGACAGATCCTCAGATAAAGGGGTTGTCCACCTTTCAGGACTTTTTTGTTTTAACTTAAATGCATATATTCTGGGCTAAAAATCATTTTTGCAACTGGATGTCATTAAACATTTTGCACTGTTTGCCTTCTACAGCCTCTATTGCTGGCTACTGAGAGAGTTAACTGAGAATCTGTCAGTGAGATAGTAACTTTTTTTCGTCTTTCTCTGAGCTCTTCAGTTGATTTATGACCACAGACCACATCAAAGTTGAATGTTCTTGGAAAGAAAGAGCCTGGAAAAATCAAAGAGTGCAAACATTTTAACAAAACCCAATTAAAAAATATATATTTTAGCTCCAAATTTATGCAATTAAGGAAAAGAAAACTGGTTTGTCCTCAAATGTGGATTTCAGGTAGAATTAAATGTTGTTCTAGTCTTAAAAGGGGGCTTTTTTATATACCCCCCCCCCCCTAAAACTGGACTCTCCCTAGGGGTATTGAGCCTTAAATGTTCCTAAACTACAAACTCAAATTATGAGGGGGCTCCTGAATAGGACACAATGGAGACGGAGAACAGTGGGGTCTATGAGATTTTACAGCCATGGCGGAGAACAATGTGGTCTATGAGATTTTACAGCCATGGCGGAGAACAGTGGGGTCTATGAGATTATAAATCCATGGCAGAGAACAGTGGGGTCTATGAGATTTTAAGGCCATGGCGGAGAACAGTGGGGTCTATGAGATTTTAAGGCCATGTCGGAGAACAGTGGGGTCTATGAGATTATAAGGCCATGGCGGAGAACAGTGGGGTCTATGAGATTTTAAGGCCATGACGGAGAACAGTGGGGTCTATGAGATTATAAGGCCATGGCGGAGAACAGTGGTGTCTATGAGATTTTAAGGCCATGGCGGAGAACAGTGGGGTCTATGAGATTATAAGGCCATGGTGGAAAGCAGTGGGGTCTATGAGATTATAAGGCCATGGCGGAGAACAGTGGGGTCTATGAGATTATAAAGCCATGGCGGAGAACAGTGGGGTCTATGAGATTATAAGGCCATGGTGGAAAGCAGTGGGGTCTATGAGATTATAAGGCCATGGCGGAGAACAGTGGGGTCTATGAGATTATAAGGCCATGGTGGAAAGCAGTGGGGTCTATGAGATTATAAGGCCATGGCGGAGAACAGTGGGGTCTATGAGATGTTAAGGCCATGGCGGAGAACAGTGGGGTCTATGAGATTTTAAGGCCATGGCGGAGAACAGTGGGGTCTATGAGATTATAAGGCCATGGCGGAGAACAGTGGTGTCTATGAGATTATAAGGCCATGGTGGAAAGCAGTGGGGTCTATGAGATTATAAGGCCATGGCGGAGAACAGTGGGGTCTATGAGATTATAAGGCCATGGCGGAGAACAGTGGGGTCTATGAGATTATAAGGCCATGGTGGAAAGCAGTGGGGTCTATGAGATTTTAAGGCCATGGCGGAGAACAGTGGGGTCTATGAGATTTTAAGACCATGGCGGAGAACAGTGGGGTCTATGAGATTATAAGGCCATGGCGGAGAACAGTGGGGTCTATGAGATTTTAAGGCCATGGCGGAGAACAGTGGGGTCTATGAGATTTTAAGGCCATGGCGGAGAACAGTGGGGTCTATGAGATTATAAGGACATGGCGGAGAACAGTGGGACTTATGAGATTTTAAGGCCATGGCAGAGAGCAGTGGGGTCTATGAGATTTTAAGGCCATGGCGGAGAACAGTGGGACTTATGAGATTTTAAGGCCATGGCAGAGAACAGTGGGGTCTATGAGATTTTAAGGCCATGGCGGAGAACAGTGGGGTCTATGAGATTATAAGGCCATGGCGGAGAACAGTGGGGTCTATGAGATTTTAAGGCCATGGCGGAGAACAGTGGGGTCTATGAGATTATAAGGCCATGGCGGAGAACAGTGGGGTCTATGACATTATAAGGCCATGACGGAGAACAATGGGGTCTATGAGATGTTAAGGCCATGGAGGAGAACAGTGGTGTCTATGAGATTATAAGGCCATGGTGGAAAGCAGTGGGGTCTATGAGATTATAAGGCCATGGCAGAGAACAGTGGTGTCTATGAGATTATAAGGCCATGGTGGAAAGCAGTGGGGTCTATGAGATTATAAGGCCATGGCGGAGAACAATGGGGTCTATGAGATGTTAAGGCCATGGTGGAAAGCAGTGGGGTCTATGAGATTTTAAGGCCATGGCGGAGAACAGTGGGGTCTATGAGATTTTAAGGCCATGGCAGAGAACAGTGGGGTCTTTGATATTATAAGGCCATGGCGGAGAACAGTGGGACCTATGAGATTTTAAGGCCATGGTGCAGAACAGTGGGACTTATGAGATTTTAAGGCCATGGCGGAGATCAGTGGGACCTATGAAATTTTAAGGCCATGGCGGAGAACAGTGGTGTGAAGACACGGGGTCTTCCGTGGGCATAATACCACTCACACAACACAGGGTGAGGGTAAAACAGTGTGGAAATACTTTATTAAACTACCAAACGGACAATAAACACATAGAACAGTCCCAGCAAATACCCAAGATGGTACAACATTACACAGTCTCACCCTTCTGCTGGTCCGCCTGGGATAGAACAGCTGTGACTTTGGGACTTCTAGGGCCAACTATCTCAACCAGTGGCCCCCCGCTTCTGGGGTGCCCCCACAGAGAGGAGGTAGCGGCAAGCTTAGGAAGCCGACAGTCCATCGAGGTACAAGGACAGGAGACCCGAGGTTCCAACCCTGGCCTCTCCAAGAGTTTCCATGGGTTTCAGGTGACTGAAGGGTCGCGCCCGGCAACCCCAAACAACATATTTATGGTGCCAGGTGACTTCATCGCCCCAACCTGGTCTCCCCAAATATATCTATGGGCTCTCTGATGGTCTGAGAGAGTCTGATCTTTTATTCTCCTTGTAAAGTCTGCCTGCTACAGAGGCACATGTCCTTTTTAAGTACACATCCACAGGTCAAGGGTTCGGGGTGATATTATTCCACAGGGCTCAGGTCTCATTGTTTGTGCATTTAATCTATTTAAATTGTTGGTATAGCAGGGGGCTCTTGTAAATAAACTAGCTAGCTTAGTATAATATGCAATTAGCATAGTAACAAACATCATCGTTCACAGACCAATAGAAGACAACATTCAGGGTTATACAAATACTGGTCTGTCCTTCTTGACCATCCACAGAAATACACATACATTTACAAGTCAGCACAAACACAATAGTGTATTTCTCTTGGATTAGCAAGTCTAATTGTCTGCCTGACTAAGATTATAAACTGTGTCATCACAAATGGGTTCTATGAGATTTTAAGGCCATAACGAAGAACAGTGGGGTCTTTGAGATTTGAAGGCCATAACGAAGAACAGTGGGGTCTTTGAGATTTGAAGGCCATGGCAGAGAACAGTGGGGTCTTTGAGATTTGAAGGCCATGATGAAGAACGGTGGGGTCTTTCAGATTTGAAGGCCATGACGAAGAATAGCGGGTTCTATGAGATTTTAAGGCCATGGTGCAGAACAGTGGGGTCTATGATATTTGAAGGCCATGGCGGAGAACAGTGGGGTCTATGAGATTTTAAGGCCATGCCGGAGAACAATGGGACCTATGAGATTTTAAGGCCATGGCGGAGAACAATGGGGTGTAGGAGATTTTAAGGCCATGGCAGAGAACAGTGGGGTCTAAGAGATTCTAAGTCCATGGCGGAGAACAACGGGGTGTATGAGATTTTAAGGCCATGGTGTAGACCAATGGGGTCTATGAGATTCTAAGGCCATGGTGGAGAACAGTGGGGTCTATGAGATTCTAAGTCCATGGCGGAGAACAATGGGGTGCATGAGATTTTAAGGCCATGGTGGAGACCAATGGGGTCTATGAGATTCTAAGGCCATGGTGGAGAACAGTGGGGTCTATGAGATTCTAAGGCCATGGTGGAGAACAATGGGGTCTATGAGATTTTAAGGCCATGGAGGAGAACTATGGGGTCTATGAGATTTTAAGGACATGGCAGAGAACAGTGAGGTTTATGAGATTTTAAGGCCATGGCAGAGAACAGTGGGTCTATGAGATTTTAAGGCCATGGCAGAGAACAGTGGGGTCTATGAGATTTTAAGGCCATGGTGGAGAACAGTGGGGTCTATGAGATTCTAAGTCCATGGCGGAGAACAATGGGCTCTATGAAATTCTAAGGCCATGGCGGAGAACAATGGGGTCTATGAGATTTTAAGGCCATAGAGGAGAACTATGGGGTCTATGAGATTTTAAGGACATAGCAGAGAACTGTGGGGTCTATGAGATTTTAAGGCCATGGGAGAGAACAGTGGGGTCTATGAGATTATAAGGCCATGGTGGAGAACAGTGGGGTCTATGAGATTCTAAGTCCATGGCGGAGAACAGTGGGTCTATGAGATTATAAGGCCATGACGGAGAACAATGGGTTCTATGAGATTTTAAGGACATGGAGGAGAACAGTGGGTCTATGAGATTATAAGGCCATGACGGAGAACAATGGGTCTATGAGATTATAAGGCCATGACGGAGAACAATGGGTTCTATGAGATTTTAAGGACATGGAGGAGAACAGTGGGTCTATGAGATTATAAGGCCATGGCGGAGAACAGTGGGGTCTATGAGATTCTAAGTCCATGGCGGAGAACAGTGGGTCTATGAGATTATAAGGCCATGGCAGAGAATAGTGGGGTCTATGAGATTATAAGGCCATGGCGGAGAACAATGGGTTCTATGAGATTTTAAGGACATGGCAGAGAACAGTGGGGTCTATGAGATTCTAAGTCCATGGCAGAGAACAGTGGGGTCTATGAGATTTTAAGGCCATGGCGGAGAACAGTGGGGTCTATGAGATTTTAAGGCCATGGCAGAGAACAGTGGGGTCTAAAAGATTTTAAGGCCATGGTGGAAAACAGTGGGGTCTATGAGATTCTATGTCCATGGCGGAGAACAATGGGCTCTATGAAATTCTAAGGCCATAGCAGAGAACAGTGGGGTCTATGAGATTTTAAGGCCATGGTGGAGAACAGTGGGGTCTATGAGATTTTAAGGCCATGGCGGAGAACAATGGGCTCTATGAAATTCTAAGGCCATGGCGGAGAACAATGGGCTCTATGAGATTTTAATTCCATGGCGGAGAACAATGGGCTCTATGAGATTTTAATTCCATGGCGGAGAACAATGGGCTCTATGAGATTTTAAGGCCATGGCGGAGAACAATGGGCTCTATGACATTTTAATTCCATGGCGGAGAACAATGGGCTCTATGAGATTTTAAGGCCATGGCGGAGAACAATGGGCTCTATGACATTTTAAGGCCATGGCGGAGAACAATGGGCTCTATGAGATTTTAAGGCCATGGTTACTTTTTTTCTGAATGGTTACATTTGTACCTGAGATACTTTCTCCTACTATACATTATGGATGATGTAAAGCTTTCAGGCTCAGGATGATGATGGGCTGTTGTGACACATTTTCTGCATGATGCTTTTAGCTGTTACCTGGATTGAGCAATACGTGTGGAGAACAGAATGTGATGAGATAATTAAAGTTTCTTTTTCTCAATCTCCATCTGCTTAAAGGGGAACTGCCAGCCCATTTTTACATATGGAAGTAGTAGTATGTCTGTGTAGGCGCTCGTCCTCCAATAAGAATGCTACCTTTCTTGCATGGATCCGATGTGTGACTCATGAGAAATCTAGAGTAGACGTTATATGCAAATCAGGCTGGAAGTGCACTAGGAAGAAGCAGGCCAAGTGCAGTGACACGCCCTCAGTGCACTTCCAGCCTGATTTGCATATAGCTTCTACCCTACATTTCTCCTGACTGGCACATCGGATCTGCACAAAAAAGGTATCATTTTTATCGGATAACAAGCACCTATCCAGCCATGCCACTACTTCCATATGTAAAACATGCTTGTAGGTTTCCTTTAAAGGGGCATTTCCATGACAGAATATTGGTAGGACATGCCGTTACTTAAAGCTGTTGGCCACTACTTTTTTATTGATGGCCGATCAGCTATTTCCGGAGCCGGATCTGTAGTATGTATCAGTAGTGTTTCGAGGACTTCGGTCCGCCGCCGGTAACAGCTGATTGGTGAGGGTGCCGAGTGTTGCACCTCCATCAATCAGATATCGATGGCCTGTCATCTTATGGATGGGCCATCAATAAAAAAAGTAGTTGCTAACCTTTTTAATGATCACTGGGTGTCGGCCCATTTGGAGATCCACTGATCTTGGAAATGTGAGGGGTAAAAGTCTTGTGCCCCATTTAAAGTTTCCCCTTTGCGTATGGACGTTCCGAATGAATTTGGCCGGTGCCTATCTCCTCCTGCCTCCCAGAAAAGTCGACAACTCTCCCGAGTCCAGCGATTATGGAGGGTCCCAGGGTGTAATTGCAGAGTCAGGGAGGTGGTATACAGGACACGGAGGGGTGGAGAATAGGAATGACTTCTAAAAGGGTCCTGGCTTGAAGAATAGGAATGACTTCTAAAAGGGTCCTGGCTTGGAGGATAGGAATGACTTCTAAAAGGGGTCCTGGCTTGGAGGATAGGAATGACTTCCAAAAGGGGTCCTGGCTTAGATAATAGGAATGACTTCTAAAAGGGTCCTGGCTTGGAGAATAGGAATGACTTCTAAAAGGGTCCTGGCTTGGAGAATAGGAATGACTTCTAAAAGGGTCCTGGCTTGGAGGATAGGAATGACTTCCAAAAGGGGTCCTGGCTTGGAGAATAGGAATGACTTCCAAAAGGGGTCCTGGCTTGGAGAATAGGAATGACTTTTAAAAGGGTCCTGGTTTAGAGAATAGGAATGACTTCTAAAAGGGGTCCTAGCTTTGAGAATAGGAATGACTTCTAAAAGGGGTCCTGTCTTGGAGAATAGAAATGACTTCTAAAAGGGTCCTGGCTTGGAGGATAGGAATGACTTCTAAAAAGGGTCCTGGCTTAGAGAATAGGAATGACTTCTAAAAGGGTCCTGGCTTGCAGAATAGGAATGACTTCTAAAAGGGGTCCTGGCTTGGAGAATAGGAATGACTTCTAAAAGGGGTCCTGTCTTGGAGAATAGGAATGACTTCTAAAAGGGGTCCTGGCTTGGAGATTAGGAATGAATTCTAAAAGAGTCCTGGCTTGGAGGATAGGAATGACTTCTAAAAGGGGTCCTGGCTTAGATAATAGGAATGACTTTTAAAAAGGGTCCTGGCTTAGATAATAGGAATGACTTTTAAAAAGGGTCCTGGCTTAGATAATAGGAATGACTTCTAAAAGGGGTCCTGGCTTGGAGAATAGGAATGACTTCTAAAAGGGGTCCTGTCTTTGAGAATAGAAATTACTTCTAAAAGGGGTCCTGGCTTGGAGAATAGGAATGACTTTTAAAAGGGGTCCTGGCTTTGAGACTAGAAACGACTTCTAAAAGGGGTCCTTCAAAAAACATGCTGGAAAAGCTAGCAGCAGTTTAGCAATGAGGGGCCCTATTGGAGTGTCGACCATGGGCCCACAGAGCCCAGGAGCCAGCCCCGTGCATGGCACCAATGTAAATGAACAGGTGGCTGCAGTGTCCATGGTCTTGTCGGGCCCATTCTCCTTTAAGGACAGCCTTGAAAAAATATCTGCACTTAAACCCTATTTTCTATGGATAAAAATATTATTCAGCACATCACATTCTGCCTCCCCTGGAGCGAAGCAATGAAGGTTTAATCTATAAGAATCAGATGTTAATCTCTGAAGGCTGCTGGTAACGGAAATTACCAGGCGAGCTGTGCGGAGCTGCAGGCTAATTACAGGGGGGAGGATGATGCATTCTGCGCCCCCCACAAAAACTTATCACAACTGCAACTTGCAAGGAGTTTTTGAAATGTGTTCACTCCCTGCAGGGGGAAGCGGGACGAAGCATCTGAAGAGAAGAGGCCTTTATAGGAAATGCCTGCAAGATAAAAATGTGCCTGAGCCGATCCTGTCGGAGGGCGACGCTGACAGCCTGGGGGGACGGGGTACAGATAAGGCAGGTGGCAAGGTGACATTGGACGCCGCGCTCACAGCATCTATTTGTTCTACCGACGAATTTTGCTAAATATTGAAACATTTAAGGTCTCGGAACATCAAAAATGAGCTAAAAAAAAGTTATAAAAATAGTATTTCTCGCACTATTAGAAAGTAAGAAAAACAATGTTTCATTTTTAGTAAAAACTTTCTTGGCAATCTAAGGTACAGGAGGGGTTAATGCATAATTGCCAAATTGGTCTGGACTGTCCCCACAATCCCAGCACATTTTCGGCGTAGCAGGACAAATAGGCTTTGAGAAGGGTTGAAAATATATAATGTTCCTATCTTGTCCTACAGTAGCTCCCTCCTTCCTAGGTAATCTAAGGTAAAAAAAAAAAGCTCATATGTTATTTCCTGGTGGTCTAGGGTATTTTTAGTAATTAATATTTATTCCATGATGGTCTAGGGCACACAAAGGGTTAATATTGTATACCCAGGCATACTACGGGAAAAGTGATAATACCTGGTGGCCTAGAGAAAAATATTAATATTTTGTTCCCTGTAAGGTATAGTATGGACTTTTCCCTGGTAGTCTATTGTATAGTATGGATTAATATTTTGTTCCCTGGTGGCTTAGGGTATAGTTTGGATTAATATTTTGTTCCCTGGTGGCTTAGGGCATAGTATGGATTAATATTTTGCTCCCTGGTGGCTTAGGGCATAGTATGGATTAATATTTTGCTCCCTGGTGGCTTAGGGTATAGTTTGGATTAATATTTTGTTCCCTAGTGGTTTAGGGTATAGTATGGATTAATATTTTGTTTCCTGGTGGCTTAGGGCATAGTATGGATTAATATTTTGTTCCCTGGTGGCTTAGGGTATAGTATGGATTAATATTTTGTTTCCTGGTGGCTTAGGGCATAGTATGGATTAATATTTTGTTCCCTGGTGGCTTAGGGCATAGTATGGATTAATATTTTGTTCCCTGGTGGCTTAGGGTATAGTTTGGATTAATATTTTGTTCCCTGGTGGCTTAGGGCATAGTATGGATTAATATTTTGCTCACTGGTGGCTTAGGGTATAGTTTGGATTAATATTTTGTTCCCTGGTGGCTTAGGGTATAGTATGGATTAATATTTTGTTCCCTGGTGGCTTAGGGCATAGTATGGATTAATATTTTGTTCCCTGGTGGCTTAGGGTATAGTATGGATTAATATTTTGTTCCCTGGTGGCTTAGGGCATAGTATGGATTAATATTTTGTTCCCTGGTGGCTTAGGGTATAGTATGGATTAATATTTTGTTTCCTGGTGGCTTAGGGCATAGTATGGATTAATATTTTGTTCCCTGGTGGCTTAGGGCATAGTATGGATTAATATTTTGTTCCCTGGTGGCTTAGGGTATAGTATGGATTAATATTTTGCTCCCTGGTGGCTTAGGGCATAGTATGGATTAATATTTTGTTCCCTGGTGGCTTAGGGCATAGTATGGATTAATATTTTGTTCCCTGGTGGCTTAGGGTATAGTATGGATTAATATTTTGTTCCCTGGTGGCTTAGGGCATAGTATGGATTAATATTTTGCTCCCTGGTGGCTTAGGGTATAGTTTGGATTAATATTTTGTTCCCTGGTGGCTTAGGGTATAGTATGGATTAATATTTTGTTCCCTGGTGGCTTAGGGCATAGTATGGATTAATATTTTGTTCCCTGGTGGCTTAGGGTATAGTATGGATTAATATTTTGTTCCCTGGTGGCTTAGGGCATAGTATGGATTAATATTTTGTTCCCTGGTGGCTTAGGGTATAGTATGGATTAATATTTTGTTCCCTAGTGGTTTAGGGCATAGTATGGATTAATATTTTGTTCCCTGGTGGCTTAGGGCATAGTATGGATTAATATTTTGTTCCCTGGTGGCTTAGGGCATGGTATGGATTAATATTTTGTTCCCTGGTGGTTTAGGGTATAGTATGGATTAATATTTTGTTTCCTGGTGGCTTAGGGCATAGTATGGATTAATATTTTGTTCCCTGGTGGCTTAGGGCATAGTATGGATTAATATTTTGTTCCCTGGTGGCTTAGGGTATAGTTTGGATTAATATTTTGTTCCCTGGTGGCTTAGGGCATAGTATGGATTAATATTTTGCTCCCTGGTGGCTTAGGGTATAGTTTGGATTAATATTTTGTTCCCTGGTGGCTTAGGGTATAGTATGGATTAATATTTTGTTCCCTGGTGGCTTAGGGCATAGTATGGATTAATATTTTGTTCCCTGGTGGCTTAGGGTATAGTATGGATTAATATTTTGTTCCCTAGTGGTTTAGGGCATAGTATGGATTAATATTTTGTTCCCTGGTGGCTTAGGGTATAGTATGGATTCATATTTTGTTCCCTGGTGGTTTAGGGCATAGTATGGATTAATATTTTGTTCCCTGGTGGCTTAGGGTATAGTATGGATTAATATTTTGCTCCCTGGTGGTTTAGGGTATAGTATGGATTAATATTTTGTTTCCTGGTGGCTTAGGGCATAGTATGGATTAATATTTTGTTCCCTGGTGGCTTAGGGTATAGTATGGATTAATATTTTGTTCCCTGGTGGCTTAGGGTATAGTATGGATTAATATTTTGTTCCCTGGTGGCTTAGGGCATAGTACGGATTAATATTTTGTTCCCTGGTGGCTTAGGGCATAGTATGGATTAATATTTTGTTCCCTGGTGGCTTAGGGTATAGTATGGATTAATATTTTGTTCCCTGGTGGCTTAGGGTATAGTTTGGATTAATATTTTGTTCCCTGGTGGCTTAGGGCATAGTATGGATTAATATTTTGTTCCCTAGTGGTTTAGGGTATAGTATGGATTAATATTTTGCTCCCTGGTGGCTTAGGGCATAGTATGGATTAAGATTTTGCTCCCTGGTGGCTTAGGGTATAGTATGGATTAATATTTTGTTCCCTGGTGGCTTAGGGTATAGTTTGGATTAATATTTTGTTCCCTGGTGGCTTAGGGCATAGTATGGATTAATATTTTGTTCCCTAGTGGTTTAGGGTATAGTATGGATTAATATTTTGCTCCCTGGTGGCTTAGGGCATAGTATGGATTAATATTTTGCTCCCTGGTGGTTTAGGGTATAGTATGGATTAATATTTTGTTCCCTGGTGGCTTAGGGCATAGTATGGATTAATATTTTGTTCCCTGGTGGCTTAGGGTATAGTATGGATTAATATTTTGTTCCCTGGTGGCTTAGGGTATAGTATGGATTAATATTTTGTTTCCTGGTGGCTTAGGGTATAGTATGGATTAATATTTTGCTCCCTGGTGGCTTAGGGTATAGTATGGATTAATATTTTGTTCCCTGGTGGTTTAGGGTATAGTATGGATTAATATTTTGCTCCCTGGTGGCTTAGGGCATAGTATGGATTAATATTTTGTTCCCTGGTGGCTTAGGGTATAGTATGGATTAATATTTTGCTCCCTGGTGGCTTAGGGTATAGTATGGATTAATATTTTGTTTCCTGGTGGCTTAGGGTATAGTATGGATTAATATTTTGCTCCCTGGTGGATTAGGGTATAGTATGGATTAATATTTTGTTCCCTGGTGGCTTAGGGTATAGTATGGATTAATATTTTGCTCCCTGGTGGTTTAGGGTATAGTTTGGATTAATATTTTGTTTCCTGGTGGCTTAGGGCATAGTATGGATTAATATTTTGTTTCCTGGTGGCTTAGGGCATAGTATGGATTAATATTTTGTTCCCTGGTGGCTTAGGGTATAGTATGGATTAATATTTTGCTCCCTGGTGGCTTAGGGTATAGTATGGATTAATATTTTGTTTCCTGGTGACTTAGGGTATAGTATGGATTAATATTTTGCTCCCTGGTGGCTTAGGGTATAGTTTGGATTAATATTTTGTTCCCTGGTGGCTTAGGGTATAGTATGGATTAATATTTTGCTCCCTGGTGGCTTAGGGCATAGTATGGATTAATATTTTGCTCCCTGGTGGCTTAGGGTATAGTATGGATTAATATTTTGTTCCCTGGTGGCTTAGGGTATAGTATGGATTAATATTTTGTTTCCTGGTGGCTTAGGGTATAGTATGGATTAATATTTTGCTCCCTGGTGGCTTAGGGTATAGTATGGATTAATATTTTGTTTCCTGGTGGCTTAGGGTATAGTATGGATTAATATTTTGCTCCCTGGTGGTTTAGGGCATAGTATGGATTAATATTTTGTTCCCTGGTGGCTTAGGGTATAGTATGGATTAATATTTTGCTCCCTGGTGGCTTAGGGTATAGTATGGATTAATATTTTGTTTCCTGGTGGCTTAGGGTACAGTATGGATTAATATTTTGCTCCCTGGTGGTTTAGGGTATAGTATGGATTCATATTTTGTTCCCTGGTGGCTTAGGGTATAGTATGGATTAATATTTTGCTCCCTGGTGGTTTAGGGTATAGTTTGGATTAATATTTTGTTTCCTGGTGGCTTAGGGCATAGTATGGATTAATATTTTGTTTCCTGGTGGTTTAGGGTATAGTATGGATTAATATTTTGCTCCCTGGTGGCTTAGGGCATAGTATGGATTAATATTTTGTTCCCTGGTGGCTTAGGGTATAGTATGGATTAATATTTTGCTCCCTGGTGGCTTAGGGTATAGTATGAATTAATATTTTGTTTCCTGGTGGCTTAGGGTATAGTATGGATTAATATTTTGCTCCCTGGTGGCTTAGGGTATAGTATGAATTAATATTTTGTTTCCTGGTGGCTTAGGGTATAGTTTGGATTAATATTTTGTTCCCTGGTGGCTTAGGGTATAGTATGGATTAATATTTTGCTCCCTGGTGGCTTAGGGCATAGTATGGATTAATATTTTGCTCCCTGGTGGCTTAGGGTATAGTATGGATTAATATTTTGTTCCCTGGTGGCTTAGGGTATAGTATGGATTAATATTTTGTTTCCTGGTGGCTTAGGGTATAGTATGGATTAATATTTTGCTCCCTGGTGGCTTAGGGTATAGTTTGGATTAATATTTTGTTTCCTGGTGGCTTAGGGTATAGTATGGATTAATATTTTGTTCCCTGGTGGCTTAGGGCATAGTATGGATTAATATTTTGTTCCCTGGTGGCTTAGGGTATAGTATGGATTAATATTTTGTTCCCTGGTGGCTTAGGGTATAGTATGGATTAATATTTTGTTCCCTGGTGGCTTAGGGTATAGTATGGATTAATATTTTGTTCCCTGGTGGCTTAGGGTATAGTATGGATTAATATTTTGTTTCCTGGTGGCTTAGGGTATAGTATGGATTAATATTTTGCTCCCTGGTGGCTTAGGGTATAGTATGGATTAATATTTTGTTTCCTGGTGGCTTAGGGTATAGTATGGATTAATATTTTGCTCCCTGGTGGCTTAGGGCATAGTATGGATTAATATTTTGTTCCCTGGTGGCTTAGGGTATAGTATGGATTAATATTTTGCTCCCTGGTGGCTTAGGGTATAGTATGGATTAATATTTTGTTTCCTGGTGGCTTAGGGTATAGTATGGATTAATATTTTGCTCCCTGGTGGCTTAGGGTATAGTATGGATTAATATTTTGTTTCCTGGTGGCTTAGGGTATAGTATGGATTAATATTTTGCTCCCTGGTGGCTTAGGGCATAGTATGGATTAATATTTTGTTCCCTGGTGGCTTAGGGTATAGTATGGATTAATATTTTGCTCCCTGGTGGCTTAGGGTATAGTATGGATTAATATTTTGTTTCCTGGTGGCTTAGGGTATAGTATGGATTAATATTTTGCTCCCTGGTGGCTTAGGGCATAGTATGGATTAATATTTTGTTCCCTGGTGGCTTAGGGTATAGTATGGATTAATATTTTGCTCCCTGGTGGCTTAGGGTATAGTATGGATTAATATTTTGTTTCCTGGTGGCTTAGGGTATAGTATGGATTAATATTTTGCTCCCTGGTGGCGTAGGGTATAGTATGGATTCATATTTTGTTCCCTGGTGGCTTAGGGTATAGTATGGATTAATATTTTGCTCCCTGGTGGTTTAGGGTATAGTTTGGATTAATATTTTGTTTCCTGGTGGTTTAGGGCATAGTATGGATTAATATTTTGTTTCCTAGTGGTTTAGGGTATAGTATGGATTAATATTTTGCTCCCTGGTGGCTTAGGGCATAGTATGGATTAATATTTTGTTCCCTGGTGGCTTAGGGTATAGTATGGATTAATATTTTGTTCCCTGGTGGCTTAGGGTATAGTATGGATTAATATTTTGTTTCCTGGTGGCTTAGGGTATAGTATGGATTAATATTTTGCTCCCTGGTGGCTTAGGGTATAGTTTGGATTAATATTTTGTTCCCTGGTGGCTTAGGGTATAGTATGGATTAATATTTTGCTCCCTGGTGGCTTAGGGCATAGTATGGATTAATATTTTGCTCCCTGGTGGCTTAGGGTATAGTATGGATTAATATTTTGTTCCCTGGTGGCTTAGGGTATAGTATGGATTAATATTTTGTTTCCTGGTGGTTTAGGGTATAGTATGGATTAATATTTTGCTCCCTGATGGCTTAGGGTATAGTTTGGATTAATATTTTGTTTCCTGGTGGTTTAGGGCATAGTTTGGATTAATATTTTGTTCCCTGGTGGCTTAGGATATAGTATGGATTAATATTTTGTTTCCTGGTGGCTTAGGGTATAGTTTGGATTAATATTTTGTTTCCTGGTGGCTTAGGGCATAGTTTGGATTAATATTTTGTTCCCTGGTGGCTTAGGATATAGTATGGATTAATATTTTGTTCCCTGGTGGCTTAGGGTATAGTATGGATTAATATTTTGTTTCCTGGTGGCTTAGGGCATAGTTTGGATTAATATTTTGTTCCCTGGTGGCTTAGGGTATAGTATGGATTAATATTTTGTTTCCTGGTGGTTTAGGGTATAGTATGGATTAATATTTTGCTCCCTGGTGGCTTAGGGTATAGTATGGATTAATATTTTGCTACCTGGTGGCTTAGGGTATAGTTTGGATTAATATTTTGTTTCCTGGTGGCTTAGGGCATAGTTTGGATTAATATTTTGTTCCCTGGTGGCTTAGGATATAGTATGGATTAATATTTTGCTCCCTGGTGGCTTAGGGTATAGTATGGATTAATATTTTGTTCCCTGGTGGCTTAGGGTATAGTATGGATTAATATTTTGTTCCCTGGTGGCTTAGGGCATAGTATGGATTAATATTTTGTTCCCTGGTGGCTTAGGGTATAGTATGGATTAATATTTTGTTCCCTGGTGGCTTAGGGCATAGTATGGATTAATATTTTGTTCCCTGGTGGCTTAGGGTATAGTATGGATTAATATTTTGTTCCCTGGTGGCTTAGGGCATAGTATGGATTAATATTTTGTTCCCTGGTGGCTTAGGGTATAGTATGGATTAATATTTTGCTCCCTGGTGGCTTAGGATATAGTATGGATTAATATTTTGTTCCCTGGTGGCTTAGGGCATAGTATGGATTAATATTTTGTTCCCTGGTGGCTTAGGGTATAGTATGGATTAATATTTTGCTCCCTGGTGGCTTAGGATATAGTATGGATTAATATTTTGTTCCCTGGTGGCTTAGGGCATAGTATGGATTAATATTTTGTTCCCTGGTGGCTTAGGGTATAGTATGGATTAATATTTTGTTCCCTGGTGGCTTAGGGCATAGTATGGATTAATATTTTGTTCCCTGGTGGCTTAGGATATAGTATGGATTAATATTTTGCTCCCTGGTGGCTTAGGATATAGTATGGATTAATATTTTGTTCCCTGGTGGCTTAGGATATAGTATGGATTAATATTTTGCTCCCTGGTGGCTTAGGGCATAGTATGGATTAATATTTTGTTCCCTGGTGGCTTAGGGTATAGTATGGATTAATATTTTGTTCCCTGGTGGCTTAGGGCATAGTATGGATTAATATTTTGTTCCCTGGTGGCTTAGGGTATAGTATGGATTAATATTTTGTTCCCTAGTGGTTTAGGGTATAGTATGGATTAATATTTTGTTCCCTGGTGGCTTAGGGTATAGTATGGATTAATATTTTGTTCCCTGGTGGCTTAGGGCATAGTATGGATTAATATTTTGTTCCCTGGTGGCTTAGGATATAGTATGGATTAATATTTTGTTCCCTGGTGGTTTAGGGTATAGTATGGATTAATATTTTGTTCACTGGTGGCTTAGGATATAGTATGGATTAATATTTTGTTCCCTGGTGGTTTAGGGTATAGTATGGATTAATATTTTGTTCCCTGGTGGTTTAGGGTATAGTATGGATTAATATTTTGTTCCCTGGTGGCTTAGGATATAGTATGGATTAATATTTTGTTCCCTGGTGGTTTAGGGTATAGTATGGATTAATATTTTGTTCCCTGGTGGCTTAGGATATAGTATGGATTAATATTTTGTTCCCTGGTGGTTTAGGGTATAGTATGGATTAATATTTTGTTCACTGGTGGCTTAGGGCATAGTATGGATTAATATTTTGTTCCCTGGTGGCTTAGGGCATAGTATGGATTAATATTTTGCTCCCTGGTGGCTTAGGGTATAGTATGGATTAATATTTTGTTCCCTGGTGGCTTAGGGTATAGTATGGATTAATATTTTGTTCCCTGGTGGCTTAGGGCATAGTATGGATTAATATTTTGTTCCCTGGTGGCTTAGGGTATAGTTTGGATTAATATTTTGTTCCCTGGTGGCTTAGGGCATAGTATGGATTAATATTTTGCTCCCTGGTGGCTTAGGGTATAGTATGGATTAATATTTTGTTCCCTGGTGGCTTAGGGCATAGTATGGATTCATATTTTGTTCCCTGGTGGCTTAGGGTATAGTATGGATTAATATTTTGTTCACTGGTGGCTTAGGATATAGTATGGATTAATATTTTGTTCCCTGGTGGCTTAGGATATAGTATGGATTAATATTTTGTTCCCTGGTGGTTTAGGGTATAGTATGGATTAATATTTTGTTCCCTGGTGGCTTAGGATATAGTATGGATTAATATTTTGTTCCCTGGTGGTTTAGGGTATAGTATGGATTAATATTTTGTTCCCTGGTGGCTTAGGATATAGTATGGATTAATATTTTGTTCCCTGGTGGTTTAGGGTATAGTATGGATTAATATTTTGTTCACTGGTGGCTTAGGGCATAGTATGGATTAATATTTTGTTCCCTGGTGGCTTAGGGCATAGTATGGATTAATATTTTGCTCCCTGGTGGCTTAGGGTATAGTATGGATTAATATTTTGTTCCCTGGTGGCTTAGGGTATAGTATGGATTAATATTTTGTTCCCTGGTGGCTTAGGGCATAGTATGGATTAATATTTTGTTCCCTGGTGGCTTAGGGTATAGTTTGGATTAATATTTTGTTCCCTGGTGGCTTAGGGCATAGTATGGATTAATATTTTGCTCCCTGGTGGCTTAGGGTATAGTATGGATTAATATTTTGTTCCCTGGTGGCTTAGGGCATAGTATGGATTCATATTTTGTTCCCTGGTGGCTTAGGGTATAGTATGGATTAATATTTTGTTCCCTAGTGGTTTAGGGTATAGTATGGATTAATATTTTGTTCCCTGGTGGCTTAGGGCATAGTATGGATTAATATTTTGCTCCCTGGTGGCTTAGGGTATAGTATGGATTAATATTTTGTTCCCTGGTGGCTTAGGGCATAGTATGGATTAATATTTTGTTCCCTGGTGGCTTAGGGTATAGTATGGATTAATATTTTGTTCCCTGGTGGCTTAGGGTATAGTATGGATTAATATTTTGTTCCCTAGTGGCTTAGGGTATAGTATGGATTAATATTTTGCTCCCTGGTGGTTTAGGGTATAGTATGGATTAATATTTTGTTCCCTGGTGGCTTAGGGTATAGTATGGATTAATATTTTGTTCCCTGGTGGCTTAGGGTATAGTATGGATTAATATTTTGTTCCCTGGTGGCTTAGGGCATAGTATGGATTAATATTTTGTTCCCTGGTGGCTTAGGGTATAGTATGGATTAATATTTTGTTCCCTGGTGGTTTAGGGTATAGTATGGATTAATATTTTGTTCCCTGGTGGCTTAGGGCATAGTATAGATTAATATTTTGTTCCCTGGTGGCTTAGGGCATAGTATGGATTAATATTTTGTTCCCTGGTGGCTTAGGGTATAGTATGGATTAATATTTTGTTCCCTAGTGGTTTAGGGCATAGTATGGATTCATATTTTGTTCCCTGGTGGCTTAGGGCATAGTATGGATTAATATTTTGTTCCCTGGTGGCTTAGGGTATAGTATGGATTAATATTTTGTTCCCTAGTGGTTTAGGGCATAGTATGGATTCATATTTTGTTCCCTGGTGGCTTAGGGCATAGTATGGATTAATATTTTGTTCCCTGGTGGCTTAGGGCATAGTATGGATTAATATTTTGTTCCCTAGTGGTTTAGGGCATAGTATGGATTCATATTTTGTTCCCTGGTGGCTTAGGGTATAGTATGGATTAATATTTTGTTCCCTGGTGGCTTAGGGCATAGTATGGATTAATATTTTGTTCCCTGGTGGCTTAGGGCATAGTATGGATTAATATTTTGTTCCCTAGTGGTTTAGGGCATAGTATGGATTCATATTTTGTTCCCTGGTGGCTTAGGGTATAGTATGGATTAATATTTTGTTCCCTGGTGGTTTAGGGCATAGTACGGATTAATATTTTGTTCCCTGGTGGCTTAGGGCATAGTATGGATTAATATTTTGTTCCCTGGTGGCTTAGGGTATAGTATGGATTAATATTTTGTTCCCTGGTGGTTTAGGGTATAGTATGGATTAATATTTTGTTCTCTGGTGGCTTAGGGTATAGTATGGATTAATATTTTGTTCCCTGGTGGCTTAGGGCATAGTATGGATTAATATTTTGTTCCCTGGTGGCTTAGGGTATAGTATGGATTAATATTTTGTTCCCTGGTGGCTTAGGGTATAGTATGGATTAATATTTTGTTCCCTGGTGGCTTAGGGTATAGTATGGATTAATATTTTGTTCCCTGGTGGCTTAGGGTATAGTATGGATTAATATTTTGTTCCCTGGTGGCTTAGGGTATAGTATGGATTAATATTTTGTTCCCTGGTGGCTTAGGGTATAGTATGGATTAATATTTTGTTCCCTGGTGGCTTAGGGTATAGTATGGATTAATATTTTGTTCCCTGGTGGCTTAGGATATAGTATGGATTAATATTTTGTTCCCTGGTGGCTTACGGCATAGTATGGATTAATATTTTGTTCCCTGGTGGCTTAGGGTATAGTATGGATTAATATTTTGTTCCCTGGTGGCTTAGGGTATAGTATGGATTAATATTTTGTTCCCTGGTGGCTTAGGGTATAGTATGGATTAATATTTTGTTCCCTGGTGGCTTAGGGTATAGTATGGATTAATATTTTGTTCCCTGGTGGCTTAGGGCATAGTATGGATTAATATTTTGTTCCCTAGTGGTTTAGGGCATAGTATGGATTCATATTTTGCTCCCTGGTGGTTTAGGGTATAGTATGGATTAATATTTTGTTCCCTGGTGGCTTAGGGCATAGTATGGATTAATATTTTGTTCCCTGGTGGCTTAGGGTATAGTATGGATTAATATTTTGTTCCCTGGTGGCTTAGGGCATAGTATGGATTAATATTTTGTTCCCTGGTGGCTTAGGGCATAGTATGGATTAATATTTTGTTCCCTGGTGGCTTAGGGTATAGTATGGATTAATATTTTGTTTCCTGGTGGTTTAGGGCATAGTATGGATTCATATTTTTTTCCCTGGTGGCTTAGGGTATAGTATGGATTAATATTTTGTTCCCTGGTGGCTTAGGGTATAGTATGGATTAATATTTTGTTCCCTGGTGGTTTAGGGCATAGTATGGATTCATATTTTGTTCCCTGGTGGCTTAGGGTATAGTATGGATTAATATTTTGTTCCCTGGTGGTCTATGGTAGAAGACTGGCTAAGGTGGCATCTATTATACATATCAGTGTGCTGTCCGTAAAGTTTCACTTATCCATATACACATTGGCCCATATTATGCAGCGGACTCGGTAGCATGGGTCCTGCTTTACACCCTTATACCTTTTCGAAAATTTGGCTAATGACTCCAATTTCTCACAATACAACCTCAATATATTATGGCTACAAGCCAACAAAGCCTCGACAGGCTGAAATTCACATCTCAGACACATGTAGCATAAACATCTCCCAGCAGAGTAGCACAAAACCTCGGTTTCTTTAAAAGTTGGTCATGTTGCACTAATCAACTCAGGATATGTCGAGCCAAGAGGAAAAGCAAGTAAGGACAGATCTGTGCAAAAGAATGATCATGACGTTTTCTCTGTGCTTATACCATTAACTATCTGACCTTCCAGGATGTAGAACGTCTCTTCTCATCATGGAGACATGGATCAATGCATGTCTAACATGAATGCTTCGTGTCAAGTGGGACTCACGGGAGATAGGAGAAGAAATCTCAGTAGATTGTTCTGAAACAGTTCAGTGATTTGCTTCTTCAACCATATAGAAAAATCCATAGATGTATAATGTATGGAGTTTAATGCGTAACTGTCCTTTCACACAAAACCTAAACAATTGCATGGTCTTGCTGCCTTCATCTCACAAGGTAAAAGTGCTTTTGGTGCACATACCTGTCTACTTGTCCATGTACTCTCCTATCCTTCCATCTACTTTTTTTTAGGTGGGCTTTTTTTTGCATCAGCATTCTACCAGCACTATAGGTGCTGGAATGTCGTTTCCCTAATCTTTGGGCATACTTTGCTCCTGCCATTGTTCAGTGGCTTGTCTGTCCTGAAGTGTAAGCCTATCTCTCTGTTAGGACAGTTTGCATTGTAACTAACAGGAGTGCAGGAGCTGAGAAACAAAGACCTACCCCTACTTCCTGTGTAGAGATAAAGACCCACCCCCATTTCCTATAGAGAGACAACGGACAATACCCACTTCCTCTATAGAGACAAAGTTCTGCCCTTGCTTCCTGCAGAGACCAAGTCCCCCCCACTTCCTGTAGAGAGAAAAAGCACCGCCCCCAATTCCTGTAGACAAAATCCCGCCCTTCCTTACTGTAGAGACAAAATCCCGCCCTCACTTCCTCTAGAGACAAAGTCACACTCCACTTCCTCTAGAGAAGCAAAACCCCATCCCCACTTTATGCAGAGACAAAGTCCCGCCCCCACTTCCTGTAAAGACAAAGTTTCGCCCCCACTTCCTGTAGAGAAAATTTCCTGCTCCCACTTTTGGTGGAGACAGCCCCACGCTCACTTCCTGTAGAGACAAAGTCGCGCCCCCACTTCCTGTAGATGCAAAGTCCCACCCCCACTTCCTGTAGAGACAAAGTCGTGCCCCCACTTCCTGTAGAGACAAAGTCGTGCCCCCACTTCCTGTAGAGACAAAGTCGTGCCCCCACTTCCTGTAGAGACAAAGTCGTGCCCCCACTTCCTGTAGAGACAAAGTCGTGCCCCCACTTCCTGTAGAGACAAAGTCGTGCCCCCACGTCCTGTAGAGACAAAGTCGTGCCCCCACTTCCTGTAGAGACAAAGTCGTGCCCCCACTTCCTGTAGAGATAAAGTCGTGCCCCCACGTCCTGTAGAGACAAAGTCGTGCCCCCACGTCCTGTAGAGACAAGGTCGTGCCCCCACGTCCTGTAGAGACAAGGTCGTGCCCCCACGTCCTGTAGAGACAAGGTCGTGCCCCCACGTCCTGTAGAGACAAGGTCGTGCCCCCACGTCCTGTAGAGACAAGGTCGTGCCCCCACGTCCTGTAGAGACAAGGTCGTGCCCCCACGTCCTGTAGAGACAAGGTCGTGCCCCCACGTCCTGTAGAGACAAGGTCGTGCCCCCACGTCCTGTAGAGACAAGGTCGTGCCCCCACGTCCTGTAGAGACACAAAGTCGTGCCCCCACGTCCTGTAGAGTTACAAAGTCGTGCCCCCACGTCCTGTAGAGTTACAAAGTCGTGCCCCCACGTCCTGTAGAGTTACAAAGTCGTGCCCCCACGTCCTGTAGAGTTACAAAGTCGTGCCCCCACGTCCTGTAGAGTTACAAAGTCCTGCCCCCACGTCCTGTAGAGTTACAAAGTCCTGCCCCCACGTCCTGTAGAGTTACAAAGTCCTGCCCCCACGTCCTGTAGAGTTACAAAGTCCTGCCCCCACGTCCTGTAGAGTTACAAAGTCCTGCCCCCACATCCTGTAGAGTTACAAAGTCCTGCCCCCACGTCCTGTAGATACAAAGTCCTGCCCCCACGTCCTGTAGAGTTACAAAGTCCTGCCCCCACATCCTGTAGATACAAAGTCCTGCCCCCACGTCCTGTAGAGTTACAAAGTCCTGCCCCCACGTCCTGTAATCTATCTTGGCTTCTCTGCTGCTAGAGACTGAATAGACTTGACCACAGGTAGAGGATGGGGAGCTTCACAAAAAGGAGATGACTAGTGACCCTGCGTTATACAGAGATTTTTTTTACTTAAAAATGCCATTATGGGTAAACAAAGCAGCACCTTGCAGTTTTGCTCATTATTACAGTGGCCAAATACTTCTATCTCTATGGGATCGATCAACTGAAAAAAACAACACTGGGCATCATCAGTGGTTGAATGCGATGCCAAAAATAAAACCTATTGCCCAAGTGATGTTTAGTTTGTCCTTAGAACACAATCAGATATTAAAACAGACACTACCTGACCATGGAGGCCCAGCTCGGTTATGTAAGCAGCGCTATAGGGGATAAGACCACCCATAAATTGTCCGCGAGTGACAGACGCATCGCCACAGCATCACTGCACATTCACTTCCACATGAAGGCGCATCGGTGCACATGCGTCTGCAACACACATGCAGTATGTGCTTGCTTGACGAAGACCCATCCTGGCCAAAACGTTGCTGAAGAATGCTTCACGTGTCAGAAAAGACAAGAATTACCAATAGAGGTTGTCAGGAAGATATTGAGAAATATTGAACATATTCTTTCTTGCTTCCCCTGAAGCCCCCCTCATCCCTCCTTTATCCATCTTTTGTAACAAGACAAGAGCTAACAGTACACGCAGCTGTCTGTATGCAAGTGCAAGAAGCTCAGTAGCCTACTCTACTTAACATATGAATGCATTTCCTCTTAACACAGATCTGGGATAGATTGACAGCTTCCAGCATAGGGGCAGAGATGGAAGGAAGGAGGAAATGGCTAGTTTAGTCTCAAAGAGAGTTTAAACAAAGACTGCAGGATTTTCGGAGCCGATACAAAATATGGAATAACTAAAGTACCATACATCCAGTAATGATGGGATCCATTTATTTAGAGGCAGGGTCAGCTAGGGAACGATAGGGATATTTTTCTGTCCCTGAAAAACCCTCCGTAGAGCTGTAGTGCAAAACACCAGAATAGCAGACTGCAACTATGCGATGTGTGGTCTCTAAATGAAGGTAAAATCATAATAGAAATAATGGTACCACTTTTGGGCTTCTGGAATCAACCAGCGATAAGTTATCCCAAAAAAACAGATTTTTAATATAAACATGAAGGGTGGAGCCGAGCCCACATGATGCCGGCATGGGGGGGGTTTGGGTAGATCTCTCCCTTCAGCATAAGATAGTTTGCTGATGTTGGAGATTCATTCATTGCCAGAGGGGTATAAGGATTATAAGCAACGGATCCTGTTCGATAACAGTCTAATCAAATCGGGGAGCCCCTCCTCCACCTATATTGAATCGTCTCAGCGATCGTATAGTAAGTTTCTTCCTTAATCCTTATTATTTTGTTTAACTGCTTATGTATTTTAATGTCTCCTTTGTAAAAGCCTTGTATATATTTTTCCTAAACACTGCCTCCCTTTCTCCCTTTTGGATTAAATATAAACTGTAATAGTTCTGTTTTTTTTTGTCCCGAAGCCATATACACTACCAGAACGCAGGAGTCCTCCCAGGCCTGTATTATATTTCATATCTGGACGGTGGTGGCAGCGAATAATAATATTAATTGGGCTATTGTGAAGCTGACAGTGACCGTACAGAGGACGTAAACACATATTCCATGCGTTGGAATCCCGAGGTGTGACGCCATACGCTCACTGGTCGCTTGCCGATACCTAAGAAGTGAGTAGTTGCGATTCCGGACGAAATCTGTGACACAGTGACGCAATGGTGAGATATTGTGTGATCTCCCTGGTGTAGTCTCTGTGGAAAACCTGGCAGAGGTGATAAATACCATGGACGCATGATTTCACCCTACTGTCTGGATTTTTCACAGCAGGGAAACATTCATAAGAACATATTGGTGAGGTGTTTTTTCCAGTAGTTATACTTTTTTGCTCCATAAAGTACTTTTCATCAGGCTCTTTGTCACTATTACCAGCCGGCTTCCAGCTTACACAGACATCTTATATGCTATGTTCCACTGACCACCAGGGACCCAATCGTGACTGCACCACTAACCATCTGGTAAAGCTCATGACTCTATCACTGCACCAGGATGTGTCACATGTTGGCCACCAGTAGTCACAAAGACGATTATATTACTAAAAAATAGGATGTGACATGTCCCACTGACCACCAGGATCTATTACTAACTGTACCACTGATAATCTGGTAAATGGTCACGACTCTATTCCTGATCCACAGAATGCGTAAGATATTGGACACCAGGACCCACAAGATTACCAGAGAACTGGCTGTTATGTGTTCCAGTGACCGATGCTCATTACTAACAGTACCAATGACCAGCTGGTAAGTGGCTGTGACTCCTCTGGAGCAGGACAAATTATACATCAGATGATAACTGAACCTCTGACCACCAGGTACCATATGATCACTGTATTACCAAGTACCAAAGAATAGCTATACCACTGTACCATGTTTTACTAAGTATATGATAGTGGCTATGACACCTGCCCACCAGGTATCATATCATCACTATACCATGCATTACCAAGTACCAGACAATGACTATACCACTGACCACCAGGTACAATTAATGACTCTAGCAGGTATAACAAGGTACAATATAATTAATGGCCAGACCACTGATTACCAGGTATCATATCATCACTGTACCATGTATTACCAAGTACTACATAATGGCTACACCACTGACCACCAGGTACCATATTATCACTGTACTATCTATTAACCACTACAGATAATGGCTATACAACTGATCATAAGGTACAATTAAATGACTCTACCAGGTATAACAAAGCACAATATAATTAATGACCAGACCACTGACCACCAGGAGTCATATCAGCACAGCACTGTACTATGTACAGATAATGGTTATACCACTGACCACCAGGTATTGTATTATAACTGAACCATGTATTACCAAGTATAACTAAACAGATATACCACTGACCACCAGGGACCATATTATCACTATAATAATAATCTTTATTTTTATATAGCGCCAACATATTCCGCAGCACTTTACATACATTATGGGCACTGTACCCAATGGGGCTCACAATCTACATTCCCTATCAGTATGTCTTTGGAGTGTGGGAGGAAACCGGAGAACCTGGAGGAAACCCACGCAAACACGTACTATGTATTACCCAGTATAGATCATAGCTATACCACTGACCACCAGGGAACATATCACACTACTATATATTACCCAGTACAGATCATGGCTATACCACTGACCACCAGGGACCATATTATCACTGTAGTACGTATTATGTGGTACAGATCATGGCTATACCACTGACCACCAGGGAACATATTATCACAGTACAGTACAGATAATGGCTATACCACTGACCACCAGAGAACATATTATCACAGTACAGTACAGATAATGGCTATACCACTGACCACCAGAGAACATATTATCACAGTACAGTACAGATCATGGCTATACCACTGACCACCAGGGACCATATTATCACTGTAGTACGTATTATGTGGTACAGATAATGGCTATACCACTGACCACCAAGGAACATATTATCACAGTACAGATAATGGCTATACCACTGACCACCAGGGAACATATTATCACTGTAAAGTACAGATAATGGCTATACCACTGACCACCAGGGAACATATTATCACTGTACAGATAATGGCTATACCACTGACCACCAGGGAACATATTATTACTGTACAGTACAGATAATGGCTATACCACTGACCACCAGGGAACATATTATCACTGTACAGATAATGGCTATACCACTGACCACCAGGGAACATATTATCACTGTACAGTACAGATAATGGCTATACCACTGACCACCAGGGAACATATTATCACTGTACAGATAATGGCTATACCACTGACCACCAGGGAACATATTATCACTGTAAAGTACAGATAATGGCTATACCACTGACCACCAGGGAACATATTATCACTGTACAGATAATGGCTATACCACTGACCACCAGGGAACATATTATTACTGTACAGTACAGATAATGGCTATACCACTGACCACCAGGGAACATATTATCACTGTACAGATAATGGCTATACCACTGACCACCAGGGAACATATTATCACTGTACAGATAATGGCTATACCACTGACCACCAGGGAACATATTATTACTGTACAGTACAGATAATGGCTATACCACTGACCACCAGGGAACATATTATCACTGTACAGATAATGGCTATACCACTGACCACCAGGGAACATATTATCACTGTACAGATAATGGCTATACCACTGACCACCAGGGAACATATTATCACTGTACAGTACAGATAATGGCTATACCACTGACCACCAGGTACCAGGTGTTGCACATCCGCTTGACCCCTGTCTATTCTGGGTTACTTGTTGCTCCTGGCACGATCGGTGCCCGTCTTGTCCTGATGTGGACCTCATCAGGAGGCTGCTGTGACAGCACTGGAGATGATGGCGTATGATGTCACACTGCAGTGATGTCAGGAGTGTACACATGGCGCTACATCACTGCACAGGCTTAGGGATGACATCCCATAATTATTACTCCACTTCATCTAGACTGGTGTCTTAGCCCAGAGGTCAAGCTGCAAATCCTCGCAGGTCTCCTGCTCTGCAGATTAAACCGCTCCAGAAAGACTCCGCGATGTTCTGCTCTAGTTAAGGCAGAAAAATAAAGAGATTTACATAAAATGAAGACAGAAAAGTGCAACTCAGCTTTCCCCATGAGTTAATCAGCGGAGGAAGCGTCGCTCTGGAGAGGAGCTTAATTGCCTCCCCAGCGTCCGCGCTCTTTCTGAACGCGCGTCTCGGGTCCCAGGGAGGAGTGCTCTTCCAGATCTGCCTTCTTTTCATCCATGTGTTGCCAATGTCTTCTCATCTACTATTATTTGCATGTGCTCTTCTACAATCTGGAAATGAAGACTAGGAATGGAATAAAAATGTATGTTTTGTAATGTATATTAATGGTGGTCTGCGCTCAGGCTCTTGTGAGGTCCTCCGTGTCGAAGAACCATTCAGAATCCACAATCATGGGGGCATCCTGCTCCGGGAGCAAGACGGTTACTTCTCCTATTAATCCTCAGATTAAAGGGTCTCATGGTAAAATGTCTGATAGATATTGGTCTGACCTCCGGGCCACGGACCTTTGCCTTGTTTAAGTCTCCATGTTTTCTCCACGTAGGTATAAAAGGTCACATCCATACTTGCCAACAGTCCCAGATTTGCCAGGACTGTCACAGTTTTTCGTTATCAGTCGGGGATGTCCCACATACAAATAGGGGGTCCTGATGAGATGCTAAAATGTCCCTAAATTGCCTACATCAATATCGGCATCTATGCACATCATCAGGTCAGTAGACGGCTGTGGGTATAAGTCCCAGTTCTTGTACAGGGACCCTGTGTCCGCCAGTGGTAGTCCCTAAGGTTGTGCAAAGCCACTGCTCCATCCGGGCAAGGCATTTCTGAGCCGTCATCTTGATACACTTATAAAGCCTGGACAGTACTGCAGTACACAGTACAAGCCAACAGAGGGGGCCAAAAAAAGAAATGAAATGTAATAAAAAAATTTAAAAAAATATAGAAAAATAATAATCCCTGTCCCGCTATTCCCTGCTGGTCTCTTCTTCCTTGTTCCGTCCTCGATCGATAGGAATTGGGCAGAAATTAATGTTAAGCCAATCACTGGATGGATGAGGTAGGTCAACAACGCCGCAGCCATTGATTGACTGACCGGACACTTCTGGTATGTGAAGGGTGGGGCACTGGGAGAGCACCGGTATGGCACCTGCAGAGGATTGAGATGGGTGAGCATAATTTATTTTTTACAAATATTTTAACTAGTAAAAAATAATAAATTTGTCAAAAAAATCTTTTATTCTTAGAAAGTTCTTGAATTTTCCATGTGTAGGTGCAGCAAGGGGTGGAAGTAAAATCAGGTCTCTGAAATGCAAGTTTTTACCTCCACAGGAAATAACAACTACTGCTGCATTTTACTTTACAGAGGAAGTTCTCTAAGAACAACTTCTCTGTGACATCACTACCTGCTCTGCAGCTATTGGCTGAAGCTGTTCCTCACTGATTTCCTGCTCTGCAGCTATTGGCTGAGACTCCTCCACTCTGACTTCCTGCTCTGCAGCTACTGGCTGAAGCTGCTCCTCTTTGACTTCCTTCTCTGCAGCTATTGGCTGAAGCTGCTCCTCACTGACTTTCTTCTCTACAGCTATTGGCTGAAGCTGCTCCTCACTGACTTTCTTCTCTACAGCTATTGGCTGAAGCTGCTCCTCACTGACTTCCTGCTGTGCAGCAGCTATTGGTTGTGTCTGATCCACACAGACTTCCTGCTCTACAGCTATTGGTTGAAGCTGCTCCTCACTGACTTCCTTCTCTGCAGCTATTGGCTGAAGCTGCTCCTCACTGACTTCCTTCTCTGCAGCTATTGGCTGAAGCTGCTCCTCTTTGCCTTCCTTCTCTGCAGCTATTGGCTGAAGCTGCTCCTCACTGACTTTCTTCTCTACAGCTATTGGCTGAAGCTGCTCCTCACTGACTTCCTGCTCTGCAGCTATTGGCTGAAGCTGCTCCTCACTGACTTCCTGCTCTGCAGCTATTGGCTGAAGCTGTTCCTCACTGACTTCCTGGGATTATGAGGTAACAGCCTCTCAAGTGGTCCCTGACACATTTCAGAACAGCACTTACTCATTCTAAAAAGCTTGAAAGCAATGCACAAGTTTGGCCACCACTGCTAGACAACAGCAGTGGTCGGACTCCTTGGTAACAAGCTGTAAAGTGTTAATATCTCAAGAACAGCTGCAGATTTTAATAAATTGCATGCATGAAGATGGGAATAACACTTTTGTAGATAGGAAGGTGCGATGCTGATGCTTTACAGCTGCACTGATACACTGTAACAAACATGCCAGGGGAGCGGTCTGTGCTGCTGGGGTATTTGGGTCACACTATAAGGAATACTTTTCTACTTTGTGCCATTATACCCACGGTATGTGCACGGTATGAAGACATTGCTTCATCTTTATATCTTGTACGGAGATGATTTATCGGCCGGATGCTCCTGAACAATTTCATGGATTCTCACAGATCAAAGTGAAATTTACAGGAATTTATAAACAACATGGAAGCCTTCCAGCCCTTTATCTGCATGGTCCTCCTCTCTGCTTATGGCCGCACTGGAATGTGGGGGATGGCACGATATAGGGATTATGTCATATACAGAGGAACGTGCTGGCACGATATAGGGATTATGTCATATACAGAGGAGCGTGCTGGCACGATATAGGGATTATGTCATATACAGAGGAGCGTGCTGGCACGATATAGGGATTATGTCATGTACAGAGGAGCGTGCTGGCACGATATAGGGATTATGTCATATACAGAGGAGCGTGCTGGCACGATATAGGGATTATGTCATATACAGAGGAGCGTGCTGGCACGATATAGGGATTATGTCATATACAGAGGAGCGTGCTGGCACGATATAGGGATTATGTCATATACAGAGGAGCGTGCTGGCACGATATAGGGATTATGTCATGTACAGAGGAGCGTGCTGGCACGATATAGGGATTATGTCATATACAGAGGAGCGTGCTGGCACGATATAGGGATTATGTCATATACAGAGGAGCGTGCTGGCACGATATAGGGATTATGTCATATACAGAGGAGCGTGCTGGCACGATATAGGGATTATGTCATATACAGAGGAGCGTGCTGGCACGATATAGGGATTATGTCATATACAGAGGAGCGTGCTGGCACGATATAGGGATTATGTCATATACAGAGGAGCGTGCTGGCACGATATAGGGATTATGTCATATACAGAGGAGCGTGCTGGCACGATATAGGGATTATGTCATATACAGAGGAGCGTGCTGGCACGATATAGGGATTATGTCATATACAGAGGAGCGTGCTGGCACGATATAGGGATTATGTCATATACAGAGGAGCGTGCTGGCACGATATAGGGATTATGTCATATACAGAGGAGAGTGCTGGCACGATATAGGGATTATGTCATATACAGAGGAGCGTGCTGGCACGATATAGGGATTATGTCATATACAGAGGAGCGTGCTGGCACGATATAGGGATTATGTCATATACAGAGGAGCGTGCTGGCACAATACAGGGATTATGTCATATACAGAGGAGCGTGCTGGCACTATATAGGGATTATGTCATATACAGAGGAGCGTGCTGGCACGATATAGGGATTATGTCATATACAGAGGAGCGTGCTGGCACAATACAGGGATTATGTCATATACAGAGGAGCGTGCTTGCACGATATAGGGATTATGTCATATACAGAGGAGTGTGCTGGCACGATATAGGGATCATGTAATATACAGAGGAGTGTGCTGGCACGATATAGGGATCATGTAATATACAGAGGAGTGTGCTGGCACAATATAGGGATCATGTCATATACAGAGGAGCGTGCTGGCACGATATAGGGATTATGTCATATACAGAGGAGCGTGCTGGCACGATATAGGGATTATGTCATATACAGAGGAGCGTGCTGGCACTATATAGGGATTATGTCATATACAGAGGAGCGTGCTGGCACGATATAGGGATTATGTCATATACAGAGGAGCGTGCTGGCACAATACAGGGATTATGTCATATACAGAGGAGCGTGCTTGCACGATATAGGGATTATGTCATATACAGAGGAGCGTGCTGGCATGATATAGAGATTATGTCATATAAAGAGGAACGTGCTGGCATGATATAGGGATTATGTCATATACAGAGGAGCGTGCTGGCGCGATATAGGGATTATGTCATATACAGAGGAACGTGCTGGCATGATATAGGGATTATGTCATATACAGAGGAGCGTGCTGGCGCGATATAGGGATTATGTCATATACAGAGGAGCGTGCTGGCGCGATATAGGGATTATGTCATATACAGAGGTGCTTGCTGACATGATAAAGGGATTATATCATATACAGAGGAGCGTGCTGGCACGATATAGGGATTATGTCATATACAGAGGAGCGTGCTGGCGCGATATAGGGATTATGTCATATACAGAGGTGCTTGCTGGCATGATAAAGGGATTATGTCATATACAGAGGAGAGTGCTGGCACGATATAGGGATTATGTCATATACAGAGGAGCGTGCTGGCACGATATAGGGATTATGTCATATACAGAGAAGCGTGCTGGCACGATATAGGGATTATGTCATACAGAGGAGCGTGCTGGCACGATATAGGGATCATGTCATATACAGAGGAGCGTGCTGGCACGATATAGGGATCATGTCATATACAGAGGAGCGTGCTGGCACGATATAGGGATTATGTCATATACAGAGGAGCGTGCTGGCACGATATAGGGATTATGTCATATACAGAGGAGCGTGCTGGCACAATATGGGGATTATGTCATATACAGAGGAGCGTGCTGGCACGATATAGGGATCATGTAATATACAGAGGAGTGTGCTGGCACGATATAGGGACCATGTCATATACAGAGGAGCGTGCTGGCACGATATAGGGATTATATCATATACAGAGGAGCGTGCTGGCACGATATAGGGATTATGTATATACAGAGGAGAGTGCTGGCACGATATAGGGATTATGTCATATACAGAGGAGCGTGCTGGCACGATATTGGGATCATGTCATATACAGAGGAGAGTGCTGGCACAATATAGGGATTATGTCATATACAGAGGAGCGTGCTGGCACAATATAGGGATTATGTCATATACAGAGGAACGTGTTGGCACGATATAGGGATTATGTCATATACAGAGGAGCGTACTGGCACGATATAGGGATTATGTCATATACAGAGGAGCGTGCTGGCACGATATAGGGATTATGTCATATACAGAGGAGCGTGCTGGCACGATATAGGGATTATGTCATATACAGAGGAGCGTGCTGGCACGATATAGGGATTATGTCATATACAGAGGAGCGTGCTGGCACAATACAGGGATTATGTCATATACAGAGGAGCGTGCTTGCACGATATAGGGATTATGTCATATACAGAGGAGCGTGCTGGCATGATATAGAGATTATGTCATATAAAGAGGAACGTGCTGGCATGATATAGGGATTATGTCATATACAGAGGAGCGTGCTGGCGCGATATAGGGATTATGTCATATACAGAGGAACGTGCTGGCATGATATAGGGATTATGTCATATACAGAGGAGCATGCTGGCGCGATATAGGGATTATGTCATATACAGAGGAGCGTGCTGGCGCGATATAGGGATTATGTCATATACAGAGGTGCTTGCTGACATGATAAAGGGATTATGTCATATACAGAGGAGCATGCTGGCACGATATAGGGATTATGTCATATACAGAGGAGCGTGCTGATGCGATATAGGGATTAAGTCATATACAGAGGTGCTTGCTGGCATGATAAAGGGATTATGTCATATACAGAGGAGCGTGCTGGCACAACATAGGGATTATGTCATATACAGAGGAGAGTGCTGGCACGATATAGAGATTATGTCATATACAGAGGAACGTGCTGGCACAATATAGGGATTATGTCATATACAGAGGAGCGTGCTGGCACGATATAGGGATTATGTCATATACAGAGGAGCGTGCTGGCACGATATAGAGATTATGTCATATACAGAGGAGCGTGCTGGCACGATATAGGGATTATGTCATATACAGAGGAGCGTGCTGGCACGATATAGGGATTATGTCATATACAGAGGAGCGTGCTGGCACGATAAAGGGATTATGTCATATACAGAGGAGCGTGCTGGCATGATAAAGGGATTATGTCATATACAGAGGAGCGTGCTGGCACGATAAAGGGATTATGTCATATACAGATGAGCTTGCTGGCACGATATAGGGATTATGTCATATACAGAGGAGCGGGCTGGCACGATATAGGGATTATGTCATATACAGAGGAGCGTGCTGGCATGATATAGGGATTACGTCATATACAGAGAAGCGTGCCGGCACGATATAGGGATTATGTCATATACAGAGGAGAGTGCTGGCACGATATAGGGATTATGTCATATACAGAGGAGCGTGCTGGCACAATATAGGGATTATGTCATATACAGAGGAGCGTGCTGGCACGATATAGGGATTATGTCATATACAGAGGAGCGTGCTGGCACGATATAGGGATTATGTCATATACAGAGGAGCGTGCTGGCACGATATAGAGATTATGTCATATACAGAGGAACATACTGGCACAATATAGGGATTATGTCATATACAGAGGAGCGTACTGGCACGATATAGGGATTATGTCATATACAGAGGAGCATGCTGGCGCGATATAGGGATTATGTCATATACAGAGGAGCGTGCTGGCACGATAAAGGGATTATGTCATATACAGAGGAGCGTGCTGGCACAATACAGGGATTATGTCATATACAGAGGAGCGTGCTTGCACGATATAGGGATTATGTCATATACAGAGGAGCGTGCTGGCATGATATAGAGATTATGTCATATAAAGAGGAACGTGCTGGCATGATATAGGGATTATGTCATATACAGAGGAGCGTGCTGGCGCGATATAGGGATTATGTCATATACAGAGGAACGTGCTGGCATGATATAGGGATTATGTCATATACAGAGGAGCATGCTGGCGCGATATAGGGATTATGTCATATACAGAGGAGCGTGCTGGCGCGATATAGGGATTATGTCATATACAGAGGTGCTTGCTGACATGATAAAGGGATTATGTCATATACAGAGGAGCATGCTGGCACGATATAGGGATTATGTCATATACAGAGGAGCGTGCTGATGCGATATAGGGATTAAGTCATATACAGAGGTGCTTGCTGGCATGATAAAGGGATTATGTCATATACAGAGGAGCGTGCTGGCACAATATAGGGATTATGTCATATACAGAGGAGAGTGCTGGCACGATATAGAGATTATGTCATATACAGAGGAACGTGCTGGCACAATATAGGGATTATGTCATATACAGAGGAGCGTGCTGGCACGATATAGGGATTATGTCATATACAGAGGAGCGTGCTGGCACGATATAGAGATTATGTCATATACAGAGGAGCGTGCTGGCACGATATAGGGATTATGTCATATACAGAGGAGCGTGCTGGCACGATATAGGGATTATGTCATATACAGAGGAGCGTGCTGGCACGATAAAGGGATTATGTCATATACAGAGGAGCGTGCTGGCATGATAAAGGGATTATGTCATATACAGAGGAGCGTGCTGGCACGATAAAGGGATTATGTCATATACAGATGAGCTTGCTGGCACGATATAGGGATTATGTCATATACAGAGGAGCGGGCTGGCACGATATAGGGATTATGTCATATACAGAGGAGCGTGCTGGCATGATATAGGGATTACGTCATATACAGAGAAGCGTGCCGGCACGATATAGGGATTATGTCATATACAGAGGAGAGTGCTGGCACGATATAGGGATTATGTCATATACAGAGGAGCGTGCTGGCACAATATAGGGATTATGTCATATACAGAGGAGCGTGCTGGCACGATATAGGGATTATGTCATATACAGAGGAGCGTGCTGGCACGATATAGGGATTATGTCATATACAGAGGAGCGTGCTGGCACGATATAGAGATTATGTCATATACAGAGGAACATACTGGCACAATATAGGGATTATGTCATATACAGAGGAGCGTACTGGCACGATATAGGGATTATGTCATATACAGAGGAGCATGCTGGCGCGATATAGGGATTATGTCATATACAGAGGAGCGTGCTGGCACGATAAAGGGATTATGTCATATACAGAAGTGTGAGCTGGCACAATATAGGGATTATGTCATATACAGAGGAGCGTGCTGGCACGATAATGATTATGTCATATACAGAGGAGCGTGCTGGCACGATATAGGGATTATGTCATATACAGAGGAGCGTGCTGGCACGATAAAGGGATTATGTCATATACAGAGGAGCGTGCTGGCACGATATAGGGATTATGTCATATACAGAGGAGCGTGCTGGCACGATATAGGGATTATGTCATGTACAGAGGAGCGTGCTGGCATGATATAGGGATTATGTCATATACAGAGGAGTGTGCTGGCACGATATAGGGATTATGTCATGTACAGAGGAGCGTGCTGGCACAATATAGGGATTATGTCATGTACAGAGGAGCGTGCTGGCACGATAATGATTATGTCATATACAGAGGAGCGTGCTGGCACAATATAGGGATTATGTCATGTACAGAGGAGCGTGCTGGCACGATATAGGGATTATGTCATATACAGAGGCGCGTGCTGGCACAATATAGGGATTATGTCATATACAGAGGAGCGTGCTGGCACGATATAGGGATTATGTCATATACAGAGGAGCGTGCTGGCACGATATAGGGATTATGTCATATACAGAGGAGCGTGCTGGCACGATATAGGGATTATGTCATATACAGAGGTGCGTGCTGGCACGATAAAGGGATTATGTCATATACAGAGGAGCGTGCTGGCACGATATAGGGATTATGCCATATACAGAGGAGCGTGCTGGCACGATATAGGGATTATGTCATATACAGAGGAGCGTGCTGGCACGATATAGGGATTATGTCATATACAGAGGAGCGTGCTGGCACGATATAGGGATTATGTCATGTACAGAGGAGCGTGCTGGCACGATATAGGGATTATGTCATATACAGAGGAGCGTGCTGGTACGATATAGGGATTATGTCATATACAGAGGCGCGTGCTGGCACGATATAGGGATTATGTCATATACAGAGGAGCGTGCTGTCAAGATATAGGGATTATGTCATATACAGAGGAGCGTGCTGGCACGATATAGGGATTATGTCATATACAGAGGAGAGTGCTGACACGATATAGGGATTATGTCATATACAGAGGAGCGTGCTGGCACGATATAGGGATTATGTCATGTACAGAGGAGCGTGCTGGCACGATATAGGGATTATGTCATATACAGAGGAGCGTGCTGGCACGATATAGGGATTATGTCATATACAGAGGAGAGTGCTGGCACGATATAGGGATTATGTCATACAGAGGAGCGTGCTGGCACGATATAGGGATTATGTCATATACAGAGGAACGTGCTGGCACAATATAGGGATTATGTCATATACAGAGGAGCGTGCTGGCACGATATAGGGATTATGTCATATACAGAGGTGCGTGCTGGCACGATATAGGGATTATGTCATATACAGAGGAGCGTGCTGGCACGATATAGGGATTATGTCATATACAGAGGAGCGTGCTGGCACGATATAGGGATTATGTCATATACAGAGGAGCGTGCTGGCACGATATAGGGATTATGTCATATACAGAGGAGAGTGCTGGCACGATATAGGGATTATGTCATATACAGAGGAGCGTGCTGGCACGATATAGGGATTATGTCATATACAGAGGAGCGTGCTGGCACGATATAGGGATTATGTCATATACAGAGGAGCGTGCTGGCACGATATAGGGATTATGTCATATACAGAGGAGCGTGTTGGCACGATATAGGGATTATGTCATATACAGAGGAGCGTGCTGGCACGATATAGGGATTATGTCATATACAGAGAAGCGTGCTGGCACGATATAGGGATTATGTCATATACAGAGGAGCGTGCTGGCACGATATAGGGATTATGTCATATACAGAGGAGCGTGCTGGCACGATATAGGGATTATGTCATATACAGAGGAGCGTGCTGGCACGATATAGGGATTATGTCATGTACAGGGGAGCGTGCTGGCACGATATAGGGATTATGTCATGTACAGAGGAGCGTGCTGGCACGATATAGGGATTATGTCATGTACAGGGGAGCGTGCTGGCACAATATAGGGATTATGTCATATACAGAGGAGCGTGCTGGCACGATATAGGGATTATGTCATATACAGAGGAGCGTGCTGGCACGATATAGGGATTATGTCATATACAGAGAAGCGTGCTGGCACGATATAGGGATTATGTCATACAGAGGAGCGTGCTGGCACGATATAGGGATCATGTCATATACAGAGGAGCGTGCTGGCACGATATAGGGATTATGTCATATACAGAGGAGCGTGCTGGCACGATATAGGGATTATGTCATATACAGAGGAGCGTGCTGGCACGATATAGGGATTATGTCATATACAGAGGAGCGTGCTGGCACGATATAGGGATTATGTCATATACAGAGGTGCGTGCTGGCACGATAAAGGGATTATGTCATATACAGAGGAGCGTGCTGGCACGATATAGGGATTATGCCATATACAGAGGAGCGTGCTGGAACGATATAGGGATTATGTCATATACAGAGGAGCGTGCTGGCACGATATAGGGATTATGTCATATACAGAGGAGCGTGCTGGCACGATATAGGGATTATGTCATGTACAGAGGAGCGTGCTGGCACGATATAGGGATTATGTCATATACAGAGGAGCGTGCTGGTACGATATAGGGATTATGTCATATACAGAGGCGCGTGCTGGCACGATATAGGGATTATGTCATATACAGAGGAGCGTGCTGTCAAGATATAGGGATTATGTCATATACAGAGGAGCGTGCTGGCACGATATAGGGATTATGTCATATACAGAGGAGAGTGCTGACACGATATAGGGATTATGTCATATACAGAGGAGCGTGCTGGCACGATATAGGGATTATGTCATGTACAGAGGAGCGTGCTGGCACGATATAGGGATTATGTCATATACAGAGGAGCGTGCTGGCACGATATAGGGATTATGTCATATACAGAGGAGCGTGCTGGCACGATATAGGGATTATGTCATATACAGAGGAGCGTGCTGGCACAATACAGGGATTATGTCATATACAGAGGAGCGTGCTGGCACTATATAGGGATTATGTCATATACAGAGGAGCGTGCTGGCACGATATAGGGATTATGTCATATACAGAGGAGCGTGCTGGCACAATACAGGGATTATGTCATATACAGAGGAGCGTGCTTGCACGATACAGGGATTATGTCATATACAGAGGAGTGTGCTGGCACGATATAGGGATCATGTAATATACAGAGGAGTGTGCTGGCACGATATAGGGATCATGTAATATACAGAGGAGTGTGCTGGCACAATATAGGGATCATGTCATATACAGAGGAGCGTGCTGGCACGATATAGGGATTATGTCATATACAGAGGAGCGTGCTGGCACGATATAGGGATTATGTCATATACAGAGGAGCGTGCTGGCACTATATAGGGATTATGTCATATACAGAGGAGCGTGCTGGCACGATATAGGGATTATGTCATATACAGAGGAGAGTGCTGGCACGATATAGGGATTATGTCATACAGAGGAGCGTGCTGGCACGATATAGGGATTATGTCATATACAGAGGAACGTGCTGGCACAATATAGGGATTATGTCATATACAGAGGAGCGTGCTGGCACGATATAGGGATTATGTCATATACAGAGGTGCGTGCTGGCACGATATAGGGATTATGTCATATACAGAGGAGCGTGCTGGCACGATATAGGGATTATGTCATATACAGAGGAGCGTGCTGGCACGATATAGGGATTATGTCATATACAGAGGAGCGTGCTGGCACGATATAGGGATTATGTCATATACAGAGGAGAGTGCTGGCACGATATAGGGATTATGTCATATACAGAGGAGCGTGCTGGCACGATATAGGGATTATGTCATATACAGAGGAGCGTGCTGGCACGATATAGGGATTATGTCATATACAGAGGAGCGTGCTGGCACGATATAGGGATTATGTCATATACAGAGGAGCGTGTTGGCACGATATAGGGATTATGTCATATACAGAGGAGCGTGCTGGCACGATATAGGGATTATGTCATATACAGAGAAGCGTGCTGGCACGATATAGGGATTATGTCATATACAGAGGAGCGTGCTGGCACGATATAGGGATTATGTCATATACAGAGGAGCGTGCTGGCACGATATAGGGATTATGTCATATACAGAGGAGCGTGCTGGCACGATATAGGGATTATGTCATGTACAGGGGAGCGTGCTGGCACGATATAGGGATTATGTCATGTACAGAGGAGCGTGCTGGCACGATATAGGGATTATGTCATGTACAGGGGAGCGTGCTGGCACAATATAGGGATTATGTCATATACAGAGGAGCGTGCTGGCACGATATAGGGATTATGTCATATACAGAGGAGCGTGCTGGCACGATATAGGGATTATGTCATATACAGAGAAGCCTGCTGGCACGATATAGGGATTATGTCATACAGAGGAGCGTGCTGGCACGATATAGGGATCATGTCATATACAGAGGAGCGTGCTGGCACGATATAGGGATTATGTCATATACAGAGGAGCGTGCTGGCACGATATAGGGATTATGTCATATACAGAGGAGCGTGCTGGCACGATATAGGGATTATGTCATATACAGAGGAGCGTGCTGGCACGATATAGGGATTATGTCATATACAGAGGTGCGTGCTGGCACGATAAAGGGATTATGTCATATACAGAGGAGCGTGCTGGCACGATATAGGGATTATGCCATATACAGAGGAGCGTGCTGGCACGATATAGGGATTATGTCATATACAGAGGAGCGTGCTGGCACGATATAGGGATTATGTCATATACAGAGGAGCGTGCTGGCACGATATAGGGATTATGTCATGTACAGAGGAGCGTGCTGGCACGATATAGGGATTATGTCATATACAGAGGAGCGTGCTGGTACGATATAGGGATTATGTCATATACAGAGGCGCGTGCTGGCACGATATAGGGATTATGTCATATACAGAGGAGCGTGCTGTCAAGATATAGGGATTATGTCATATACAGAGGAGCGTGCTGGCACGATATAGGGATTATGTCATATACAGAGGAGAGTGCTGACACGATATAGGGATTATGTCATATACAGAGGAGCGTGCTGGCACGATATAGGGATTATGTCATGTACAGAGGAGCGTGCTGGCACGATATAGGGATTATGTCATATACAGAGGAGCGTGCTGGCACGATATAGGGATTATGTCATATACAGAGGAGCGTGCTGGCACGATATAGGGATTATGTCATATACAGAGGAGCGTGCTGGCACAATACAGGGATTATGTCATATACAGAGGAGCGTGCTGGCACTATATAGGGATTATGTCATATACAGAGGAGCGTGCTGGCACGATATAGGGATTATGTCATATACAGAGGAGCGTGCTGGCACAATACAGGGATTATGTCATATACAGAGGAGCGTGCTTGCACGATATAGGGATTATGTCATATACAGAGGAGTGTGCTGGCACGATATAGGGATCATGTAATATACAGAGGAGTGTGCTGGCACGATATAGGGATCATGTAATATACAGAGGAGTGTGCTGGCACAATATAGGGATCATGTCATATACAGAGGAGCGTGCTGGCACGATATAGGGATTATGTCATATACAGAGGAGCGTGCTGGCACGATATAGGGATTATGTCATATACAGAGGAGCGTGCTGGCACTATATAGGGATTATGTCATATACAGAGGAGCGTGCTGGCACGATATAGGGATTATGTCATATACAGAGGAGCGTGCTGGCACAATACAGGGATTATGTCATATACAGAGGAGCGTGCTTGCACGATATAGGGATTATGTCATATACAGAGGAGCGTGCTGGCATGATATAGAGATTATGTCATATAAAGAGGAACGTGCTGGCATGATATAGGGATTATGTCATATACAGAGGAGCGTGCTGGCGCGATATAGGGATTATGTCATATACAGAGGAACGTGCTGGCATGATATAGGGATTATGTCATATACAGAGGAGCGTGCTGGCGCGATATAGGGATTATGTCATATACAGAGGAGCGTGCTGGCGCGATATAGGGATTATGTCATATACAGAGGTGCTTGCTGACATGATAAAGGGATTATATCATATACAGAGGAGCGTGCTGGCACGATATAGGGATTATGTCATATACAGAGGAGCGTGCTGGCGCGATATAGGGATTATGTCATATACAGAGGTGCTTGCTGGCATGATAAAGGGATTATGTCATATACAGAGGAGAGTGCTGGCACGATATAGGGATTATGTCATATACAGAGGAGCGTGCTGGCACGATATAGGGATTATGTCATATACAGAGAAGCGTGCTGGCACGATATAGGGATTATGTCATACAGAGGAGCGTGCTGGCACGATATAGGGATCATGTCATATACAGAGGAGCGTGCTGGCACGATATAGGGATCATGTCATATACAGAGGAGCGTGCTGGCACGATATAGGGATTATGTCATATACAGAGGAGCGTGCTGGCACGATATAGGGATTATGTCATATACAGAGGAGCGTGCTGGCACAATATGGGGATTATGTCATATACAGAGGAGCGTGCTGGCACGATATAGGGATCATGTAATATACAGAGGAGTGTGCTGGCACGATATAGGGACCATGTCATATACAGAGGAGCGTGCTGGCACGATATAGGGATTATATCATATACAGAGGAGCGTGCTGGCACGATATAGGGATTATGTATATACAGAGGAGAGTGCTGGCACGATATAGGGATTATGTCATATACAGAGGAGCGTGCTGGCACGATATTGGGATCATGTCATATACAGAGGAGAGTGCTGGCACAATATAGGGATTATGTCATATACAGAGGAGCGTGCTGGCACAATATAGGGATTATGTCATATACAGAGGAACGTGTTGGCACGATATAGGGATTATGTCATATACAGAGGAGCGTACTGGCACGATATAGGGATTATGTCATATACAGAGGAGCGTGCTGGCACGATATAGGGATTATGTCATATACAGAGGAGCGTGCTGGCACGATATAGGGATTATGTCATATACAGAGGAGCGTGCTGGCACGATATAGGGATTATGTCATATACAGAGGAGCGTGCTGGCACAATACAGGGATTATGTCATATACAGAGGAGCGTGCTTGCACGATATAGGGATTATGTCATATACAGAGGAGCGTGCTGGCATGATATAGAGATTATGTCATATAAAGAGGAACGTGCTGGCATGATATAGGGATTATGTCATATACAGAGGAGCGTGCTGGCGCGATATAGGGATTATGTCATATACAGAGGAACGTGCTGGCATGATATAGGGATTATGTCATATACAGAGGAGCATGCTGGCGCGATATAGGGATTATGTCATATACAGAGGAGCGTGCTGGCGCGATATAGGGATTATGTCATATACAGAGGTGCTTGCTGACATGATAAAGGGATTATGTCATATACAGAGGAGCATGCTGGCACGATATAGGGATTATGTCATATACAGAGGAGCGTGCTGATGCGATATAGGGATTAAGTCATATACAGAGGTGCTTGCTGGCATGATAAAGGGATTATGTCATATACAGAGGAGCGTGCTGGCACAATATAGGGATTATGTCATATACAGAGGAGAGTGCTGGCACGATATAGAGATTATGTCATATACAGAGGAACGTGCTGGCACAATATAGGGATTATGTCATATACAGAGGAGCGTGCTGGCACGATATAGGGATTATGTCATATACAGAGGAGCGTGCTGGCACGATATAGAGATTATGTCATATACAGAGGAGCGTGCTGGCACGATATAGGGATTATGTCATATACAGAGGAGCGTGCTGGCACGATATAGGGATTATGTCATATACAGAGGAGCGTGCTGGCACGATAAAGGGATTATGTCATATACAGAGGAGCGTGCTGGCATGATAAAGGGATTATGTCATATACAGAGGAGCGTGCTGGCACGATAAAGGGATTATGTCATATACAGATGAGCTTGCTGGCACGATATAGGGATTATGTCATATACAGAGGAGCGGGCTGGCACGATATAGGGATTATGTCATATACAGAGGAGCGTGCTGGCATGATATAGGGATTACGTCATATACAGAGAAGCGTGCCGGCACGATATAGGGATTATGTCATATACAGAGGAGAGTGCTGGCACGATATAGGGATTATGTCATATACAGAGGAGCGTGCTGGCACAATATAGGGATTATGTCATATACAGAGGAGCGTGCTGGCACGATATAGGGATTATGTCATATACAGAGGAGCGTGCTGGCACGATATAGGGATTATGTCATATACAGAGGAGCGTGCTGGCACGATATAGAGATTATGTCATATACAGAGGAACATACTGGCACAATATAGGGATTATGTCATATACAGAGGAGCGTACTGGCACGATATAGGGATTATGTCATATACAGAGGAGCATGCTGGCGCGATATAGGGATTATGTCATATACAGAGGAGCGTGCTGGCACGATAAAGGGATTATGTCATATACAGAGGAGCGTGCTGGCACAATACAGGGATTATGTCATATACAGAGGAGCGTGCTTGCACGATATAGGGATTATGTCATATACAGAGGAGCGTGCTGGCATGATATAGAGATTATGTCATATAAAGAGGAACGTGCTGGCATGATATAGGGATTATGTCATATACAGAGGAGCGTGCTGGCGCGATATAGGGATTATGTCATATACAGAGGAACGTGCTGGCATGATATAGGGATTATGTCATATACAGAGGAGCATGCTGGCGCGATATAGGGATTATGTCATATACAGAGGAGCGTGCTGGCGCGATATAGGGATTATGTCATATACAGAGGTGCTTGCTGACATGATAAAGGGATTATGTCATATACAGAGGAGCATGCTGGCACGATATAGGGATTATGTCATATACAGAGGAGCGTGCTGATGCGATATAGGGATTAAGTCATATACAGAGGTGCTTGCTGGCATGATAAAGGGATTATGTCATATACAGAGGAGCGTGCTGGCACAATATAGGGATTATGTCATATACAGAGGAGAGTGCTGGCACGATATAGAGATTATGTCATATACAGAGGAACGTGCTGGCACAATATAGGGATTATGTCATATACAGAGGAGCGTGCTGGCACGATATAGGGATTATGTCATATACAGAGGAGCGTGCTGGCACGATATAGAGATTATGTCATATACAGAGGAGCGTGCTGGCACGATATAGGGATTATGTCATATACAGAGGAGCGTGCTGGCACGATATAGGGATTATGTCATATACAGAGGAGCGTGCTGGCACGATAAAGGGATTATGTCATATACAGAGGAGCGTGCTGGCATGATAAAGGGATTATGTCATATACAGAGGAGCGTGCTGGCACGATAAAGGGATTATGTCATATACAGATGAGCTTGCTGGCACGATATAGGGATTATGTCATATACAGAGGAGCGGGCTGGCACGATATAGGGATTATGTCATATACAGAGGAGCGTGCTGGCATGATATAGGGATTACGTCATATACAGAGAAGCGTGCCGGCACGATATAGGGATTATGTCATATACAGAGGAGAGTGCTGGCACGATATAGGGATTATGTCATATACAGAGGAGCGTGCTGGCACAATATAGGGATTATGTCATATACAGAGGAGCGTGCTGGCACGATATAGGGATTATGTCATATACAGAGGAGCGTGCTGGCACGATATAGGGATTATGTCATATACAGAGGAGCGTGCTGGCACGATATAGAGATTATGTCATATACAGAGGAACATACTGGCACAATATAGGGATTATGTCATATACAGAGGAGCGTACTGGCACGATATAGGGATTATGTCATATACAGAGGAGCATGCTGGCGCGATATAGGGATTATGTCATATACAGAGGAGCGTGCTGGCACGATAAAGGGATTATGTCATATACAGAAGTGCGAGCTGGCACAATATAGGGATTATGTCATATACAGAGGAGCGTGCTGGCACGATAATGATTATGTCATATACAGAGGAGCGTGCTGGCACGATATAGGGATTATGTCATATACAGAGGAGCGTGCTGGCACGATAAAGGGATTATGTCATATACAGAGGAGCGTGCTGGCACGATATAGGGATTATGTCATATACAGAGGAGCGTGCTGGCACGATATAGGGATTATGTCATGTACAGAGGAGCGTGCTGGCATGATATAGGGATTATGTCATATACAGAGGAGTGTGCTGGCACGATATAGGGATTATGTCATGTACAGAGGAGCGTGCTGGCACAATATAGGGATTATGTCATGTACAGAGGAGCGTGCTGGCACGATAATGATTATGTCATATACAGAGGAGCGTGCTGGCACAATATAGGGATTATGTCATGTACAGAGGAGCGTGCTGGCACGATATAGGGATTATGTCATATACAGAGGCGCGTGCTGGCACAATATAGGGATTATGTCATATACAGAGGAGCGTGCTGGCACGATATAGGGATTATGTCATATACAGAGGAGCGTGCTGGCACGATATAGGGATTATGTCATATACAGAGGAGCGTGCTGGCACGATATAGGGATTATGTCATATACAGAGGTGCGTGCTGGCACGATAAAGGGATTATGTCATATACAGAGGAGCGTGCTGGCACGATATAGGGATTATGCCATATACAGAGGAGCGTGCTGGCACGATATAGGGATTATGTCATATACAGAGGAGCGTGCTGGCACGATATAGGGATTATGTCATATACAGAGGAGCGTGCTGGCACGATATAGGGATTATGTCATGTACAGAGGAGCGTGCTGGCACGATATAGGGATTATGTCATATACAGAGGAGCGTGCTGGTACGATATAGGGATTATGTCATATACAGAGGCGCGTGCTGGCACGATATAGGGATTATGTCATATACAGAGGAGCGTGCTGTCAAGATATAGGGATTATGTCATATACAGAGGAGCGTGCTGGCACGATATAGGGATTATGTCATATACAGAGGAGAGTGCTGACACGATATAGGGATTATGTCATATACAGAGGAGCGTGCTGGCACGATATAGGGATTATGTCATGTACAGAGGAGCGTGCTGGCACGATATAGGGATTATGTCATATACAGAGGAGCGTGCTGGCACGATATAGGGATTATGTCATATACAGAGGAGAGTGCTGGCACGATATAGGGATTATGTCATACAGAGGAGCGTGCTGGCACGATATAGGGATTATGTCATATACAGAGGAACGTGCTGGCACAATATAGGGATTATGTCATATACAGAGGAGCGTGCTGGCACGATATAGGGATTATGTCATATACAGAGGTGCGTGCTGGCACGATATAGGGATTATGTCATATACAGAGGAGCGTGCTGGCACGATATAGGGATTATGTCATATACAGAGGAGCGTGCTGGCACGATATAGGGATTATGTCATATACAGAGGAGCGTGCTGGCACGATATAGGGATTATGTCATATACAGAGGAGAGTGCTGGCACGATATAGGGATTATGTCATATACAGAGGAGCGTGCTGGCACGATATAGGGATTATGTCATATACAGAGGAGCGTGCTGGCACGATATAGGGATTATGTCATATACAGAGGAGCGTGCTGGCACGATATAGGGATTATGTCATATACAGAGGAGCGTGTTGGCACGATATAGGGATTATGTCATATACAGAGGAGCGTGCTGGCACGATATAGGGATTATGTCATATACAGAGAAGCGTGCTGGCACGATATAGGGATTATGTCATATACAGAGGAGCGTGCTGGCACGATATAGGGATTATGTCATATACAGAGGAGCGTGCTGGCACGATATAGGGATTATGTCATATACAGAGGAGCGTGCTGGCACGATATAGGGATTATGTCATGTACAGGGGAGCGTGCTGGCACGATATAGGGATTATGTCATGTACAGAGGAGCGTGCTGGCACGATATAGGGATTATGTCATGTACAGGGGAGCGTGCTGGCACAATATAGGGATTATGTCATATACAGAGGAGCGTGCTGGCACGATATAGGGATTATGTCATATACAGAGGAGCGTGCTGGCACGATATAGGGATTATGTCATATACAGAGAAGCGTGCTGGCACGATATAGGGATTATGTCATACAGAGGAGCGTGCTGGCACGATATAGGGATCATGTCATATACAGAGGAGCGTGCTGGCACGATATAGGGATTATGTCATATACAGAGGAGCGTGCTGGCACGATATAGGGATTATGTCATATACAGAGGAGCGTGCTGGCACGATATAGGGATTATGTCATATACAGAGGAGCGTGCTGGCACGATATAGGGATTATGTCATATACAGAGGTGCGTGCTGGCACGATAAAGGGATTATGTCATATACAGAGGAGCGTGCTGGCACGATATAGGGATTATGCCATATACAGAGGAGCGTGCTGGCACGATATAGGGATTATGTCATATACAGAGGAGCGTGCTGGCACGATATAGGGATTATGTCATATACAGAGGAGCGTGCTGGCACGATATAGGGATTATGTCATGTACAGAGGAGCGTGCTGGCACGATATAGGGATTATGTCATATACAGAGGAGCGTGCTGGTACGATATAGGGATTATGTCATATACAGAGGCGCGTGCTGGCACGATATAGGGATTATGTCATATACAGAGGAGCGTGCTGTCAAGATATAGGGATTATGTCATATACAGAGGAGCGTGCTGGCACGATATAGGGATTATGTCATATACAGAGGAGAGTGCTGACACGATATAGGGATTATGTCATATACAGAGGAGCGTGCTGGCACGATATAGGGATTATGTCATGTACAGAGGAGCGTGCTGGCACGATATAGGGATTATGTCATATACAGAGGAGCGTGCTGGCACGATATAGGGATTATGTCATATACAGAGGAGAGTGCTGGCACGATATAGGGATTATGTCATACAGAGGAGCGTGCTGGCACGATATAGGGATTATGTCATATACAGAGGAACGTGCTGGCACAATATAGGGATTATGTCATATACAGAGGAGCGTGCTGGCACGATATAGGGATTATGTCATATACAGAGGTGCGTGCTGGCACGATATAGGGATTATGTCATATACAGAGGAGCGTGCTGGCACGATATAGGGATTATGTCATATACAGAGGAGCGTGCTGGCACGATATAGGGATTATGTCATATACAGAGGAGCGTGCTGGCACGATATAGGGATTATGTCATATACAGAGGAGAGTGCTGGCACGATATAGGGATTATGTCATATACAGAGGAGCGTGCTGGCACGATATAGGGATTATGTCATATACAGAGGAGCGTGCTGGCACGATATAGGGATTATGTCATATACAGAGGAGCGTGCTGGCACGATATAGGGATTATGTCATATACAGAGGAGCGTGTTGGCACGATATAGGGATTATGTCATATACAGAGGAGCGTGCTGGCACGATATAGGGATTATGTCATATACAGAGAAGCGTGCTGGCACGATATAGGGATTATGTCATATACAGAGGAGCGTGCTGGCACGATATAGGGATTATGTCATATACAGAGGAGCGTGCTGGCACGATATAGGGATTATGTCATATACAGAGGAGCGTGCTGGCCCGATATAGGGATTATGTCATGTACAGGGGAGCGTGCTGGCACGATATAGGGATTATGTCATGTACAGAGGAGCGTGCTGGCTCGATATAGGGATTATGTCATGTACAGGGGAGCGTGCTGGCACAATATAGGGATTATGTCATATACAGAGGAGCGTGCTGGCACGATATAGGGATTATGTCATATACAGAGGAGCGTGCTGGCACGATATAGGGATTATGTCATATACAGAGAAGCGTGCTGGCACGATATAGGGATTATGTCATACAGAGGAGCGTGCTGGCACGATATAGGGATCATGTCATATACAGAGGAGCGTGCTGGCACGATATAGGGATCATGTCATATACAGAGGAGCGTGCTGGCACGATATAGGGATTATGTCATATACAGAGGAGCGTGCTGGCACGATATAGGGATTATGTCATATACAGAGGAGCATGCTGGCACGATATAGGGATTATGTCATAAACAGAGAAGCGTGCTGGCACGATATAGGGATTATGTCATATACAGAGGAGCGTGCTGGCACGATATAGGGATTATGTCATATACAGAGGAGCGTGCTGGCACGATATAGGGATCATGTAATATACAGAGGAGTGTGCTGGCACGATATAGGGACCATGTCATATACAGAGGAGCGTGCTGGCACGATATAGGGATTATATCATATACAGAGGAGCGTGCTGGCACGATATAGGGATTATGTATATACAGAGGAGAGTGCTGGCACAATACAGGGATTATGTCATATACAGAGGAGCGTGCTGGCACGATATAGGGATTATGTCATATACAGAGGAGCATGCTGGCACGATATAGGGATTATGTCATAAACAGAGAAGCGTGCTGGCACGATATAGGGATTATGTCATATACAGAGGAGCGTGCTGGCACGATATAGGGATTATGTCATATACAGAGGAGCGTGCTGGCATGATATAGGGATCATGTAATATACAGAGGAGTGTGCTGGCACGATATAGGGACCATGTCATATACAGAGGAGCGTGCTGGCATGATATAGGGATTATATCATATACAGAGGAGCGTGCTGGCACGATATAGGGATTATGTATATACAGAGGAGAGTGCTGGCACAATATAGGGATTATGTCATATACAGAGGAGCGTGCTGGCACGATATAGGGATTATGTCATATACAGAGGAGCGTGCTGGCACGATATAGGGATTATGTCATATACAGAGGAGCGTGCTGGCACGATAAAGGGATTATGTCATATACAGAAGTGCGAGCTGGCACAATATAGGGATTATGTCATATACAGAGGAGCGTGCTGGCACGATAATGATTATGTCATATACAGAGGAGCGTGCTGGCACGATATAGGGATTATGTCATATACAGAGGAGCGTGCTGGCACGATAAAGGGATTATGTCATGTACAGAGGAGCGTGCTGGCACGATATAGGGATTATGTCATATACAGAGGAGCGTGCTGGCACGATATAGGGATTATGTCATGTACAGAGGAGCGTGCTGGCATGATATAGGGATTATGTCATATACAGAGGAGTGTGCTGGCACGATATAGGGATTATGTCATGTACAGAGGAGCGTGCTGGCACAATATAGGGATTATGTCATGTACAGAGGAGCGTGCTGGCACGATAATGATTATGTCATATACAGAGGAGCGTGCTGGCACAATATAGGGATTATGTCATGTACAGAGGAGCGTGCTGGCACGATATAGGGATTATGTCATATACAGAGGCGCGTGCTGGCACAATATAGGGATTATGTCATATACAGAGGAGCGTGCTGGCACGATATAGGGATTATGTCATATACAGAGGAGCGTGCTGGCACGATATAGGGATTATGTCATATACAGAGGAGCGTGCTGGCACGATATAGGGATTATGTCATATACAGAGGTGCGTGCTGGCACGATAAAGGGATTATGTCATATACAGAGGAGCGTGCTGGCACGATATAGGGATTATGCCATATACAGAGGAGCGTGCTGGCACGATATAGGGATTATGTCATATACAGAGGAGCGTGCTGGCACGATATAGGGATTATGTCATATACAGAGGAGCGTGCTGGCACGATATAGGGATTATGTCATGTACAGAGGAGCGTGCTGGCACGATATAGGGATTATGTCATATACAGAGGAGCGTGCTGGTACGATATAGGGATTATGTCATATACAGAGGCGCGTGCTGGCACGATATAGGGATTATGTCATATACAGAGGAGCGTGCTGTCAAGATATAGGGATTATGTCATATACAGAGGAGCGTGCTGGCACGATATAGGGATTATGTCATATACAGAGGAGAGTGCTGACACGATATAGGGATTATGTCATATACAGAGGAGCGTGCTGGCACGATATAGGGATTATGTCATGTACAGAGGAGCGTGCTGGCACGATATAGGGATTATGTCATATACAGAGGAGCGTGCTGGCACGATATAGGGATTATGTCATATACAGAGGAGAGTGCTGGCACGATATAGGGATTATGTCATACAGAGGAGCGTGCTGGCACGATATAGGGATTATGTCATATACAGAGGAACGTGCTGGCACAATATAGGGATTATGTCATATACAGAGGAGCGTGCTGGCACGATATAGGGATTATGTCATATACAGAGGTGCGTGCTGGCACGATATAGGGATTATGTCATATACAGAGGAGCGTGCTGGCACGATATAGGGATTATGTCATATACAGAGGAGCGTGCTGGCACGATATAGGGATTATGTCATATACAGAGGAGCGTGCTGGCACGATATAGGGATTATGTCATATACAGAGGAGAGTGCTGGCACGATATAGGGATTATGGCATATACAGAGGAGCGTGCTGGCACGATATAGGGATTATGTCATATACAGAGGAGCGTGCTGGCACGATATAGGGATTATGTCATATACAGAGGAGCGTGCTGGCACGATATAGGGATTATGTCATATACAGAGGAGCGTGTTGGCACGATATAGGGATTATGTCATATACAGAGGAGCGTGCTGGCACGATATAGGGATTATGTCATATACAGAGAAGCGTGCTGGCACGATATAGGGATTATGTCATATACAGAGGAGCGTGCTGGCACGATATAGGGATTATGTCATATACAGAGGAGCGTGCTGGCACGATATAGGGATTATGTCATATACAGAGGAGCGTGCTGGCACGATATAGGGATTATGTCATGTACAGGGGAGCGTGCTGGCACGATATAGGGATTATGTCATGTACAGAGGAGCGTGCTGGCACGATATAGGGATTATGTCATGTACAGGGGAGCGTGCTGGCACAATATAGGGATTATGTCATATACAGAGGAGCGTGCTGGCACGATATAGGGATTATGTCATATACAGAGGAGCGTGCTGGCACGATATAGGGATTATGTCATATACAGAGAAGCGTGCTGGCACGATATAGGGATTATGTCATACAGAGGAGCGTGCTGGCACGATATAGGGATCATGTCATATACAGAGGAGCGTGCTGGCACGATATAGGGATCATGTCATATACAGAGGAGCGTGCTGGCACGATATAGGGATTATGTCATATACAGAGGAGCGTGCTGGCACGATATAGGGATTATGTCATATACAGAGGAGCATGCTGGCACGATATAGGGATTATGTCATAAACAGAGAAGCGTGCTGGCACGATATAGGGATTATGTCATATACAGAGGAGCGTGCTGGCACGATATAGGGATTATGTCATATACAGAGGAGCGTGCTGGCACGATATAGGGATTATGTATATACAGAGGAGAGTGCTGGCACAATACAGGGATTATGTCATATACAGAGGAGCGTGCTGGCACGATATAGGGATTATGTCATATACAGAGGAGCATGCTGGCACGATATAGGGATTATGTCATAAACAGAGAAGCGTGCTGGCACGATATAGGGATTATGTCATATACAGAGGAGCGTGCTGGCACGATATAGGGATTATGTCATATACAGAGGAGCGTGCTGGCACGATATAGGGATCATGTAATATACAGAGGAGTGTGCTGGCATGATATAGGGACCATGTCATATACAGAGGAGCGTGCTGGCACGATATAGGGATTATATCATATACAGAGGAGCGTGCTGGCACGATATAGGGATTATGTATATACAGAGGAGAGTGCTGGCACAATATAGGGATTATGTCATATACAGAGGAGCGTGCTGGCACGATATAGGGATTATGTCATATACAGAGGAGCGTGCTGGCACGATATAGGGATTATGTCATATACAGAGGAGCGTGGTGGCACAATACAGGGATTATGTCATATACAGAGGAGCGTGCTGGCACGATATAGGGATTATGTCATATAAAGAGGAACGTGCTGGCACGATATAGGGATTATGTCATATACAAAGGAGCGTGCTGGCACGATATAGAGATTATGTCATATAAAGAGGAACGTGCTGGCACGATATAGGGATTATGTCATATACAGAGGAGCGTGCTGGCACGATATAGGGATTATGTCATATACAGAGGAGCGTGCTGGCACGATATAGGGATTATGTCATATAAAGAGGAGCGTGCTGGCACGATATAGGGATTATGTCATATACAGAGGAGCGTGCTGGCACGATATAGGGATTATGTCATATACAGAGGAGCGTGCTGGCACGATATAGGGATTATGTCATATACAGAGGAGCGTGCTGGCACGATATAGGGATTATGTCATATACAGAGGAGCGTGCTGGCACGATATAGGGATTATGTCATATACAGAGGAGCGTGCTGGCACGATATAGGGATTATGTCATATACAGAGGAGCGTGCTGGCACGATATAGGGATTATGTCATATACAGAGGAGCGTGCTGGCACGATATAGGGATTATGTCATATACAGAGGAGCGTGCTGGCACGATATAGGGATTATGTCATATACAGAGGAGCGTGCTGGCACGATATAGGGATTATGTCATATACAGAGGAGCGTGCTGGCACGATATAGGGATTATGTCATATACAGAGGAGCGTGCTGGCACGATATAGGGATTATGTCATATACAGAGGAGCGTGCTGGCACGATATAGGGATTATGTCATATACAGAGGTGCGTGCTGGCACGATATAGGGATTATGTCATATACAGAGGAGCGTGCTGGCACGATATAGGGATTATGTCATATACAGAGGAGCGTGCTGGCACGATATAGGGATTATGTCATATACAGAGGAGCGTGCTGGCACGATATAGGGATTATGTCATATACAGAGGAGCGTGCTGGCACGATATAGGGATTATGTCATATACAGAGGAGCGTGCTGGCACGATATAGGGATTATGTCATATACAGAGGAGCGTGCTGGCACGATATAGGGATTATGTCATATACAGAGGAGCGTGCTGGCACGATATAGGGATTATGTCATATACAGAGGAGCGTGCTGGCACGATATAGGGATTATGTCATATACAGAGGAGCGTGCTGGCACGATATAGGGATTATGTCATATACAGAGGAGCGTGCTGGCACGATATAGGGATTATGTCATATACAGAGGAGCGTGCTGGCACGATATAGGGATTATGTCATATACAGAGGAGCGTGCTGGCACGATATAGGGATTATGTCATATACAGAGAAGCGTGCTGGCACGATATAGGGATTATGTCATATACAGAGCAGCGTGCTGGCACGATACAGGGATTATGTCATATACAGAGGAGCGTGCTGGCACGATATAGGGATTATGTCATGTACAGAGGAGCGTGCTGGCACGATATAGGGATCATGTCATATACAGAGGAGAGTGCTGGCACAATATAGGGATTATGTCATATACAGAGGAGCGTGCTGGCACAATATAGGGATTATGTCATATACAGAGGAACGTGTTGGCATGATATAGGGATTATGTCATATACAGAGGAGCGTACTGGCAATATATAGGGATTATGTCATATACAGAGGAGCGTGCTGGCACGATATAGGGATTATGTCATATACAGAGGAGCGTGCTGGCACGATATAGGGATTATGTCATATACAGAGGAGCGTGCTGGCACGATATAGGGATTATGTCATATACAGAGGAGCGTGCTGGCACAATACAGGGATTATGTCATATACAGAGGAGCGTGCTTGCACGATATAGGGATTATGTCATATACAGAGGAGCGTGCTGGCACGATAAAGGGATTATGTCATATACAGAGGAGCGTGCTGGCACGATATAGGGATTATGCCATATACAGAGGAGCGTGCTGGCACGATATAGGGATTATGTCATATACAGAGGAGCGTGCTGGCACGATATAGGGATTATGTCATATACAGAGGAGCGTGCTGGCACGATATAGGGATTATGTCATATACAGAGGTGCGTGCTGGCACGATATAGGGTTTATGTCATATACAGAGGTGCTTGCTGGCACGATATAAGGATTATGTCATATACAGAGGCGCGTGCTGACACGATATAGGGATTATGTCATATACAGAGCTGCGTGCTGGCACGATATAGGGATTATGTCATATACAGAGGTGCGTGCTGGCACGATATAGGGATTATGTCATATACAGAGGAGCGTGCTGGCACGATATAGGGATTATGTCATATACAGAGGCGCGTGCTGGCACGATATAGGGATTATGTCATATACAGAGGAGCGTGCTGGCACGATATAGGGATTATGTCATATACAGAGGAGCGTGCAGGCACGATATAGAGATTATGTCATATACAGAGGAGAGTGCTGGCACGATATAGGGATTATGTCATATACAGAGGAGCGTGCTGGCACGATATAGGGATTATGTCATGTACAGAGGAGCGTGCTGGCACGATATAGGGATTATGTCATACAGAGGAGCGTGCTGGCACGATATAGGGATTATGTCATATACAGAGGAGCGTGCTGGCACGATATAGGGATTATGTCATATACAGAGGAGCGTGCTGGCACGATATAGGGATTATGTCATATACAGAGGAGCGTGCTGGCACAATACAGGGATTATATCATATACAGAGGAGCGTGCTTGCACGATATAGGGATTATGTCATATACAGAGGAGCGTGCTGGCATGATATAGAGATTATGTCATATAAAGAGGAACGTGCTGGCATGATATAGGGATTATGTCATATACAGAGGAGCGTGCTGGCGCGATATAGGGATTATGTCATATACAGAGGAACGTGCTGGCATGATATAGGGATTATGTCATATACAGAGGAGCGTGCTGGCGCGATATAGGGATTATGTCATATACAGAGGAGCGTGCTGGCGCGATATAGGGATTATGTCATATACAGAGGTGCTTGCTGACATGATAAAGGGATTATGTCATATACAGAGGAGCGTGCTGGCACGATATAGGGATTATGTCATATACAGAGGAGCGTGCTGGCGCGATATAGGGATTATGTCATATACAGAGGTGCTTGCTGGCATGATAAAGGGATTATGTCATATACAGAGGAGCGTGCTGGCACAATATAGGGATTATGTCATATACAGAGGAGAGTGCTGGCACGATATAGAGATTATGTCATATACAGAGGAACGTGCTGGCACAATATAGGGATTATGTCATATACAGAGGAGCGTGCTGGCACGATATAGGGATTATGTCATATACAGAGGAGCGTGCTGGCACGATATAGAGATTATGTCATATACAGAGGAGCGTGCTGGCATGATATAGGGATTTTGTCATATACAGAGGAGCGTGCTGGCACGATATAGGGATTATGTCATATACAGAGGTGCGTGCTGGCACGATATAGGGTTTATGTCATATACAGAGGTGCTTGCTGGCACGATATAAGGATTATGTCATATACAGAGGCGCGTGCTGGCACGATATAGGGATTATGTCATATACAGAGGTGCGTGCTGGCACGATATAGGGATTATGTCATATACAGAGGTGCGTGCTGGCACGATATAGGGATTATGTCATATACAGAGGAGCGTGCTGGCACGATATAGGGATTATGTCATATACAGAGGCGCGTGCTGGCACGATATAGGGATTATGTCATATACAGAGGAGCGTGCTGGCACGATATAGGGATTATGTCATATACAGAGGAGCGTGCTGGCACGATATAGGGATTATGTCACATACAGAGGAACGTGCTGGCACGATATAGGGATTATGTCACATACAGAGGAGAGTGCTGGCACGATATAGGGATTATATCATATACAGAGGAGCGTGCTGGCACGATATAGGGATTATGTCATGTACAGAGGAGCGTGCTGGCACGATATAGGGATTATGTCATGTACAGAGGAGCGTGCTGGCACGATATAGGGATTATGTCATATACAGAGGAGCGTGCTGGCACGATATAGGGATTATGTCATATACAGAGGAGAGTGCTGGCACGATATAGGGATTATGTCATATACAGAGGAGCGTGCTGGCACGATATAGGGATTATGTCATATACAGAGGAACGTGCTGGCACGATATAGGGATTATGTCATATACAGAGGAGCGTGCTGGCACGATATAGGGATTATGTCATATACAGAGGTGCGTGCTGGCACGATATAGGGATTATGTCATATACAGAGGAGCGTGCTGGCACGATATAGGGATTATGTCATATACAGAGGAGCGTGCTGGCACGATATAGGGATTATGTCATATACAGAGGAGTGTGCTGGCACGATATAGGGATTATGTCATATACAGAGGAGCGTGCTGGCACGATATAGGGATTATGTCATATACAGAGGAGCGTGCTGGCACGATATAGGGATTATGTCATATACAGAGGAGCGTGCTGGCACGATATAGGGATTATGTCATATACAGAGGAGCGTGCTGGCACGATATAGGGATTATGTCATATACAGAGGAGCGTGCTGGCACGATATAGGGATTATGTCATATACAGAGGAGCGTGCTGGCACGATATAGGGATTATGTCATATACAGAGGAGCGTGCTGGCACGATATAGGGATTATGTCATATACAGAGGAGCGTGCTGGCACGATATAGGGATTATGTCATATACAGAGGAGCGTGCTGGCACGATATAGGGATTATGTCATATACAGAGGAGCGTGCTGGCACGATATAGGGATTATGTCATATACAGAGGAGCGTGCTGGCACGATATAGGGATTATGTCATATACAGAGGAGCGTGCTGGCACGATATAGGGATTATGTCATATACAGAGGAGCGTGCTGGCACGATATAGGGATTATGTCATATACAGAGGAGCATGCTGGCACGATATAGGGATTATGTCATATACAGAGGAGCGTGCTGGCACAATATAGGGATTATGTCATATACAGAGGAGCGTGCTGGCACGATATAGGGATTATGTCATATACAGAGGAGCGTGCTGGCACAATATAGGGATTATGTCAGATACAGAGGAGCGTGCTGGCACGATATAGGGATTATGTCATATACAGAGGAGCGTGCTGGCACGATATAGGGATTATGTCATATACAGAGGAGCGTGCTGGCACGATATAGGGATTATGTCATATACAGAGGAGCGTGCTGGCACGATATAGGGATTATGTCATATACAGAGGAGCGTGCTGGCACGATATAGGGATTATGTCATATACAGAGGAGCGTGCTGGCACGATATAGGGATCATGTCATATACAGAGGAGAGTGCTGGCACAATATAGGGATTATGTCATATACAGAGGAGCGTGCTGGCACAATATAGGGATTATGTCATATACAGAGGAACGTGTTGGCATGATATAGGGATTATGTCATATACAGAGGAGCGTACTGGCAATATATAGGGATTATGTCATATACAGAGGAGCGTGCTGGCACGATATAGGGATTATGTCATATACAGAGGAGCGTGCTGGCACGATATAGGGATTATGTCATATACAGAGGAGCGTCCTGGCACGATATAGGGATTATGTCATATACAGAGGAGCGTGCTGGCACAATACAGGGATTATGTCATATACAGTGGAGCGTGCTTGCACGATATAGGGATTATGTCATATACAGAGGAGCGTGCTGGCATGATATAGAGATTATGTCATATAAAGAGGAACGTGCTGGCATGATATAGGGATTATGTCATATACAGAGGAGCGTGCTGGCACGATATAGGGATTATGTCATATACAGAGGCGCGTGCTGGCACGATATAGGGATTATGTCATATACAGAGGAGCGTGCTGGCACGATATAGGGATTATGTCATATACAGAGGAGCGTGCTGGCACGATATAAGGATTATGTCATATACAGAGGAGCGTGCTGGCACGATATAGGGATTATGTCATATACAGAGGAGAGTGCTGGCACGATATAGGGATTATATCATATACAGAGGAGCGTGCTGGCACGATATAGGGATTATGTCATGTACAGAGGAGCGTGCTGGCACGATATAGGGATTATGTCATGTACAGAGGAGCGTGCTGGCACGATATAGGGATTATGTCATATACAGAGGAGCGTGCTGGCACGATATAGGGATTATGTCATATACAGAGGAGAGTGCTGGCACGATATAGGGATTATGTCATATACAGAGGAGCGTGCTGGCACGATATAGGGATTATGTCATATACAGAGGAACGTGCTGGCACGATATAGGGATTATGTCATATACAGAGGAGCGTGCTGGCACGATATAGGGATTATGTCATATACAGAGGTGCGTGCTGGCACGATATAGGGATTATGTCATATACAGAGGAGCGTGCTGGCACGATATAGGGATTATGTCATATACAGAGGAGCGTGCTGGCACGATATAGGGATTATGTCATATACAGAGGAGCGTGCTGGCACGATATAGGGATTATGTCATATACAGAGGAGCGTGCTGGCACGATATAGGGATTATGTCATATACAGAGGAGCGTGCTGGCACGATATAGGGATTATGTCATATACAGAGGAGCGTGCTGGCACAATATAGGGATTATGTCATATACAGAGGAGCGTGCTGGCACGATATAGGGATTATGTCATATACAGAGGAGCGTGCTGGCACGATATAGGGATTATGTCATATACAGAGGAGCGTGCTGGCACGATATAGGGATTATGTCATATACAGAGGAGCGTGCTGGCACGATATAGGGATTATGTCATATACAGAGGAGCGTGCTGGCACGATATAGGGATCATGTCATATACAGAGGAGAGTGCTGGCACAATATAGGGATTATGTCATATACAGAGGAGCGTGCTGGCACAATATAGGGATTATGTCATATACAGAGGAACGTGTTGGCATGATATAGGGATTATGTCATATACAGAGGAGCGTACTGGCAATATATAGGGATTATGTCATATACAGAGGAGCGTGCTGGCACGATATAGGGATTATGTCATATACAGAGGAGCGTGCTGGCACGATATAGGGATTATGTCATATACAGAGGAGCGTGCTGGCACGATATAGAGATTATGTCATATACAGAGGAGCGTGCTGGCACAATACAGGGATTATGTCATATACAGAGGAGCGTGCTTGCACGATATAGGGATTATGTCATATACAGAGGAGCGTGCTGGCATGATATAGAGATTATGTCATATAAAGAGGAACGTGCTGGCATGATATAGGGATTATGTCATATACAGAGGAGCGTGCTGGCGCGATATAGGGATTATGTCATATACAGAGGAACGTGCTGGCATGATATAGGGATTATGTCATATACAGAGGAGCGTGCTGGTGCGATATAGGGATTATGTCATATACAGAGGAGCGTGCTGGCGCGATATAGGGATTATGTCATATACAGAGGTGCTTGCTGGCATGATAAAGGGATTATGTCATATACAGAGGAGCGTGCTGGCACAATATAGGGATTATGTCATATACAGAGGAGAGTGCTGGCACGATATAGAGATTATGTCATATACAGAGGAACGTGCTGGCACAATATAGGGATTATGTCATATACAGAGGAGCGTGCTGGCACGATATAGGGATTATGTCATATACAGAGGAGCGTGCTGGCACGATATAGAGATTATGTCATATACAGAGGAGCGTGCTGGCATGATATAGGGATTATGTCATATACAGAGGAGCGTGCTGGCACGATATAGGGATTATGTCATATACAGAGGAGCGTGCTGGCACGATAAAGGGATTATGTCATATACAGAGGAGCGTGCTGGCATGATAAAGGGATTATGTCATATACAGAGGAGCGTGCTGGCACAATAAAGGGATTATGTCATATACAGATGAGCTTGCTGGCACGATATAGGGATTATGTCATATACAGAGGAGCGGGCTGGCACGATATAGGGATTATGTCATATACAGAGGAGCGTGCTGGCATGATATAGGGATTACGTCATATACAGAGAAGCGTGCCGGCACGATATAGGGATTATGTCATATACAGAGGAGAGTGCTGGCACGATATAGGGATTATGTCATATACAGAGGAGCGTGCTGGCCCAATATAGGGATTATGTCATGTACAGAGGAGCGTGCTGGCACGATATAGGGATTATGTCATATACAGAGGAGCGTGCTGGCACGATATAGGGATTATGTCATATACAGAGGAGCGTGCTGGCACGATATAGAGATTATGTCATATACAGAGGAACATACTGGCACAATATAGGGATTATGTCATATACAGAGGAGCGTACTGGCACGATATAGGGATTATGTCATATACAGAGAAGCGTGCTGGCACGATATAGGGATTATGTCATATACAGAGGAGCGTGCTGGCACGATATAGGGATTATGTCATATACAGAGGAGCGTGCTGGCACGATATAGGGATTATGTCATGTACAGAGGAGCGTGCTGGCACGATATAGGGATTATGTCATGTACAGGGGAGCGTGCTGGCACGATATAGGGATTATGTCATATACAGAGGAGCGTGCTGGCACGATATAGGGATTATGTCATATACAGAGGAGCGTGCTGGCACGATATAGGGATTATGTCATATACAGAGGAGCGTGCTGGCACGATATAGGGATTATGTCATGTACAGAGGAGCGTGCTGGCACGATATAGGGATTATGTCATGTACAGGGGAGCGTGCTGGCACGATATAGGGATTATGTCATATACAGAGGAGTGTGCTGGCACGATATAGGGATTATGTCATATACAGAGGAGCGTGCTGGCACGATATAGGGATTATGTCATATACAGAGGAGCGTGCTGGCACGATATAGGGATTATGTCATATACAGAGAAGCGTGCTGGCACGATATAGGGATTATGTCATACAGAGGAGCGTGCTGGCACGATATAGGGATCATGTCATATACAGAGGAGCGTGCTGGCACGATATAGGGATCATGTCATATACAGAGGAGCGTGCTGGCACGATATAGGGATTATGTCATATACAGAGGAGCGTGCTGGCACGATATAGGGATTATGTCAAATACAGAGGAGCGTGCTGGCACGATATAGGGATTATGTCATAAACAGAGAAGCGTGCTGGCACGATATAGGGATTATGTCATATACAGAGGAGCGTGCTGGCACGATATAGGGATTATGTCATATACAGAGGAGCGTGCTGGCACGATATAGGGATCATGTAATATACAGAGGAGTGTGCTGGCACGATATAGGGACCATGTCATATACAGAGGAGCGTGCTGGCACGATATAGGGATTATATCATATACAGAGGAGCGTGCTGGCACGATATAGGGATTATGTATATACAGAGGAGAGTGCTGGCACGATATAGGGATTATGTCATATACAGAGGAGCGTGCTGGCACGATATAGGGATCATGTCATATACAGAGGAGAGTGCTGGCACAATATAGGGAATATGTCATATACAGAGGAGCGTGCTGGCACAATATAGGGATTATGTCATATACAGAGGTGCGTGCTGGCACGATATAGGGATTATGTCATATACAGAGGAGCGTGCTGGCACGATATAGGGATTATGTCATATACAGAGGCGCGTGCTGGCACGATATAAGGATTATGTCATATACAGAGGAGCGTGCTGGCACGATATAGGGATTATGTCATATACAGAGGAGCGTGCTGGCACGATATAGGGATTATGTCATATACAGAGGAGCGTGCTGGCACGATATAGGGATTATGTCATATACAGAGGAGAGTGCTGGCACGATATAGGGATTATGTCATATACAGAGGAGCGTGCTGGCACGATATAGGGATTATGTCATGTACAGAGGAGCGTGCTGGCACGATATAGGGATTATGTCATGTACAGAGGAGCGTGCTGGCACGATATAGGGATTATGTCATATACAGAGGAGCGTGCTGGCACGATATAGGGATTATGTCATATACAGAGGAGAGTGCTGGCACGATATAGGGATTATGTCATATACAGAGGAGCGTGCTGGCACGATATAGGGATTATGTCATATACAGAGGAACGTGCTGGCACGATATAGGGATTATGTCATATACAGAGGAGCGTGCTGGCACGATATAGGGATTATGTCATATACAGAGGTGCGTGCTGGCACGATATAGGGATTATGTCATATACAGAGGAGCGTGCTGGCACGATATAGGGATTATGTCATATACAGAGGAGCGTGCTGGCACGATATAGGGATTATGTCATATACAGAGGAGCGTGCTGGCACGATATAGGGATTATGTCATATACAGAGGAGCGTGCTGGCACGATATAGGGATTATGTCATATACAGAGGAGCGTGCTGGCACGATATAGGGATTATGTCATATACAGAGGAGCGTGCTGGCACGATATAGGGATTATGTCATATACAGAGGAGCGTGCTGGCACGATATAGGGATTATGTCATATACAGAGGAGCGTGCTGGCACGATATAGGGATTATGTCATATACAGAGGAGCGTGCTGGCACGATATAGGGATTATGTCATATACAGAGGAGCGTGCTGGCACGATATAGGGATTATGTCATATACAGAGGAGCGTGCTGGCACGATATAGGGATTATGTCATATACAGAGGAGCGTGCTGGCACGATATAGGGATTATGTCATATACAGAGGAGCGTGCTGGCACGATATAGGGATTATGTCATATACAGAGGAGCGTGCTGGCACGATATAGGGATTATGTCATATACAGAGGAGCGTGCTGGCACGATATAGGGATTATGTCATATACAGAGGAGCGTGCTGGCACGATATAGGGATTATGTCATATACAGAGGAGCGTGCTGGCACGATATAGGGATCATGTCATATACAGAGGAGAGTGCTGGCACAATATAGGGATTATGTCATATACAGAGGAGCGTGCTGGCACAATATAGGGATTATGTCATATACAGAGGAACGTGTTGGCATGATATAGGGATTATGTCATATACAGAGGAGCGTACTGGCAATATATAGGGATTATGTCATATACAGAGGAGCGTGCTGGCACGATATAGGGATTATGTCATATACAGAGGAGCGTGCTGGCACGATATAGGGATTATGTCATATACAGAGGAGCGTGCTGGCACGATATAGGGATTATGTCATATACAGAGGAGCGTGCTGGCATAATACAGGGATTATGTCATATACAGAGGAGCGTGCTTGCACGATATAGGGATTATGTCATATACAGAGGAGCGTGCTGGCATGATATAGAGATTATGTCATATAAAGAGGAACGTGCTGGCATGATATAGGGATTATGTCATATACAGAGGAGCGTGCTGGCGCGATATAGGGATTATGTCATATACAGAGGAACGTGCTGGCATGATATAGGGATTATGTCATATACAGAGGAGCGTGCTGGCGCGATATAGGGATTATGTCATATACAGAGGAGCGTGCTGGCGCGATATAGGGATTATGTCATATACAGAGGTGCTTGCTGGCATGATAAAGGGATTATGTCATATACAGAGGAGCGTGCTGGCACAATATAGGGATTATGTCATATACAGAGGAGAGTGCTGGCACGATATAGAGATTATGTCATATACAGAGGAACGTGCTGGCACAATATAGGGATTATGTCATATACAGAGGAGCGTGCTGGCACGATATAGGGATTATGTCATATACAGAGGAGCGTGCTGGCACGATATAGAGATTATGTCATATACAGAGGAGCGTGCTGGCATGATATAGGGATTATGTCATATACAGAGGAGCGTGCTGGCACGATATAGGGATTATGTCATATACAGAGGAGCATGCTGGCACGATAAAGGGATTATGTCATATACAGAGGAGCGTGCTGGCATGATAAAGGGATTATGTCATATACAGAGGAGCGTGCTGGCACAATAAAGGGATTATGTCATATACAGATGAGCTTGCTGGCACGATATAGGGATTATGTCATATACAGAGGAGCGGGCTGGCACGATATAGGGATTATGTCATATACAGAGGAGCGTGCTGGCATGATATAGGGATTACGTCATATACAGAGAAGCGTGCCGGCACGATATAGGGATTATGTCATATACAGAGGAGAGTGCTGGCACGATATAGGGATTATGTCATATACAGAGGAGCGTGCTGGCACAATATAGGGATTATGTCATATACAGAGGAGCGTGCTGGCACGATATAGGGATTATGTCATATACAGAGGAGCGTGCTGGCACGATATAGGGATTATGTCATATACAGAGGAGCGTGCTGGCACGATATAGAGATTATGTCATATACAGAGGAACATACTGGCACAATATAGGGATTATGTCATATACAGAGGAGCGTACTGGCACGATATAGGGATTATGTCATATACAGAGAAGCGTGCTGGCACGATATAGGGATTATGTCATATACAGAGGAGCGTGCTGGCACGATATAGGGATTATGTCACATACAGAGGAGCGTGCTGGCACGATATAGGGATTATGTCATGTACAGAGGAGCGTGCTGGCACGATATAGGGATTATGTCATGTACAGGGGAGCGTGCTGGCACGATATAGGGATTATGTCATATACAGAGGAGCGTGCTGGCACGATATAGGGATTATGTCATATACAGAGGAGCGTGCTGGCACGATATAGGGATTATGTCACATACAGAGGAGAGTGCTGGCACGATATAGGGATTATGTCATATACAGAGGAGCGTGCTGGCACGATATAGGGATTATGTCATATACAGAGGAACGTGCTGGCACGATATAGGGATTATGTCATATACAGAGGAGCGTGCTGGCACGATATAGGGATTATGTCATATACAGAGGAGCGTGCTGGCACGATATAGGGATTATGTCATATACAGAGGAGAGTGCTGGCACGATATAGGGATTATGTCATATACAGAGGAGCGTGCTGGCACGATATAGGGATTATGTCATATACAGAGGAACGTGCTGGCACGATATAGGGATTATGTCATATACAGAGGAGCGTGCTGGCACGATATAGGGATTATGTCATATACAGAGGTGCGTGCTGGCACGATATAGGGATTATGTCATATACAGAGGAGCGTGCTGGCACGATATAGGGATTATGTCATATACAGAGGAGCGTGCTGGCACGATATAGGGATTATGTCATATACAGAGGAGCGTGCTGGCACGATATAGGGATTATGTCATATACAGAGGAGCGTGCTGGCACGATATAGGGATTATGTCATATACAGAGGAGCGTGCTGGCACGATATAGGGATTATGTCATATACAGAGGAGCGTGCTGGCACGATATAGGGATTATGTCATATACAGAGGAGCGTGCTGGCACGATATAGGGATTATGTCATATACAGAGGAGCGTGCTGGCACGATATAGGGATTATGTCATATACAGAGGAGCGTGCTGGCACGATATAGGGATTATGTCATATACAGAGGAGCGTGCTGGCACGATATAGGGATTATGTCATATACAGAGGAGCGTGCTGGCACGATATAGGGATTATGTCATATACAGAGGAGCGTGCTGGCACGATATAGGGATTATGTCATATACAGAGGAGCGTGCTGGCACGATATAGGGATTATGTCATATACAGAGGAGCGTGCTGGCACGATATAGGGATTATGTCATATACAGAGGAGCGTGCTGGCACGATATAGGGATTATGTCATATACAGAGGAGCGTGCTGGCACGATATAGGGATCATGTCATATACAGAGGAGAGTGCTGGCACAATATAGGGATTATGTCATATACAGAGGAGCGTGCTGGCACAATATAGGGATTATGTCATATACAGAGGAACGTGTTGGCATGATATAGGGATTATGTCATATACAGAGGAGCGTACTGGCAATATATAGGGATTATGTCATATACAGAGGAGCGTGCTGGCACGATATAGGGATTATGTCATATACAGAGGAGCGTGCTGGCACGATATAGGGATTATGTCATATACAGAGGAGCGTGCTGGCACGATATAGGGATTATGTCATATACAGAGGAGCGTGCTTGCACGATATAGGGATTATGTCATATACAGAGGAGCGTGCTGGCATGATATAGAGATTATGTCATATAAAGAGGAACGTGCTGGCATGATATAGGGATTATGTCATATACAGAGGAGCGTGCTGGCGCGATATAGGGATTATGTCATATACAGAAGAACGTGCTGGCATGATATAGGGATTATGTCATATACAGAGGAGCGTGCTGGCGCGATATAGGGATTATGTCATATACAGAGGAGCGTGCTGGCGCGATATAGGGATTATGTCATATACAGAGGTGCTTGCTGGCATGATAAAGGGATTATGTCATATACAGAGGAGCGTGCTGGCACAATATAGGGATTATGTCATATACAGAGGAGAGTGCTGGCACGATATAGAGATTATGTCATATACAGAGGAACGTGCTGGCACAATATAGGGATTATGTCATATACAGAGGAGCGTGCTGGCACGATATAGGGATTATGTCATATACAGAGGAGCGTGCTGGCACGATATAGAGATTATGTCATATACAGAGGAGCGTGCTGGCATGATATAGGGATTATGTCATATACAGAGGAGCGTGCTGGCACGATATAGGGATTATATCATATACAGAGGAGCATGCTGGCACGATAAAGGGATTATGTCATATACAGAGGAGCGTGCTGGCATGATAAAGGGATTATGTCATATACAGAGGAGCGTGCTGGCACAATAAAGGGATTATGTCATATACAGATGAGCTTGCTGGCACGATATAGGGATTATGTCATATACAGAGGAGCGGGCTGGCACGATATAGGGATTATGTCATATACAGAGGAGCGTGCTGGCATGATATAGGGATTACGTCATATACAGAGAAGCGTGCCGGCACGATATAGGGATTATGTCATATACAGAGGAGAGTGCTGGCACGATATAGGGATTATGTCATATACAGAGGAGCGTGCTGGCACAATATAGGGATTATGTCATATACAGAGGAGCGTGCTGGCACGATATAGGGATTATGTCATATACAGAGGAGCGTGCTGGCACGATATAGGGATTATGTCATATACAGAGGAGCGTGCTGGCACGATATAGAGATTATGTCATATACAGAGGAACATACTGGCACAATATAGGGATTATGTCATATACAGAGGAGCGTACTGGCACGATATAGGGATTATGTCATATACAGAGAAGCGTGCTGGCACGATATAGGGATTATGTCATATACAGAGGAGCGTGCTGGCACGATATAGGGATTATGTCACATACAGAGGAGCGTGCTGGCACGATATAGGGATTATGTCATGTACAGAGGAGCGTGCTGGCACGATATAGGGATTATGTCATGTACAGGGGAGCGTGCTGGCACGATATAGGGATTATGTCATATACAGAGGAGCGTGCTGGCACGATATAGGGATTATGTCATATACAGAGGAGCGTGCTGGCACGATATAGGGATTATGTCATATACAGAGGAGCGTGCTGGCACGATATAGGGATTATGTCATGTACAGAGGAGCGTGCTGGCACGATATAGGGATTATGTCATGTACAGGGGAGCGTGCTGGCACGATATAGGGATTATGTCATATACAGAGGAGCGTGCTGGCACAATATAGGGATTATGTCATATACAGAGGAGCGTGCTGGCACGATATAGGGATTATGTCATATACAGAGGAGCGTGCTGGCACGATATAGGGATTATGTCATATACAGAGAAGCGTGCTGGCACGATATAGGGATTATGTCATACAGAGGAGCGTGCTGGCACGATATAGGGATCATGTCATATACAGAGGAGCGTGCTGGCACGATATAGGGATCATGTCATATACAGAGGAGCGTGCTGGCACGATATAGGGATTATGTCATATACAGAGGAGCGTGCTGGCACGATATAGGGATTATGTCATATACAGAGGAGCGTGCTGGCACGATATAGGGATTATGTCATAAACAGAGAAGCGTGCTGGCACGATATAGGGATTATGTCATATACAGAGGAGCGTGCTGGCACGATATAGGGATTATGTCATATACAGAGGAGCGTGCTGGCACGATATAGGGATTATGTCATATACAGAGGAGCGTGCTGGCACGATATAGGGATCATGTAATATACAGAGGAGTGTGCTGGCACGATATAGGGACCATGTCATATACAGAGGAGCGTGCTGGCACGATATAGGGATTATATCATATACAGAGGAGCGTGCTGGCACGATATAGGGATTATGTATATACAGAGGAGAGTGCTGGCACGATATAGGGATTATGTCATATACAGAGGAGCGTGCTGGCACGATATAGGGATCATGTCATATACAGAGGAGAGTGCTGGCACAATATAGGGATTATGTCATATACAGAGGAGCATGCTGGCACAATATAGGGATTATGTCATATACAGAGGAGCGTGCTGGCACGATATAGGGATTATGTCATATACAGAGGAGCGTGCTGGCACGATATAGGGATTATGTCATATACAGAGGAGCGTGCTGGCACGATATAGGGATTATGTCATATACAGAGGAGCGTGCTGGCACGATATAGGGATTATGTCATATACAGAGGAGCGTGCTGGCACAATACAGGGATTATGTCATATACAGAGGAGCGTGCTTGCACGATATAGGGATTATGTCATATACAGAGGAGCGTGCTGGCGCGATATAGGGATTATGTCATATACAGAGGAACGTGCTGGCATGATATAGGGATTATGTCATATACAGAGGAGCGTGCTGGCACGATATAGGGATTATGTCATATACAGAGGAGCGTGCTGGCGCGATATAGGGATTATGTCATATACAGAGGTGCTTGCTGACATGATAAAGGGATTATGTCATATACAGAGGAGCGTGCTGGCACGATATAGGGATTATGTCATATACAGAGGAGCGTGCTGGCTCGATATAGGGATTATGTCATATACAGAGGTGCTTGCTGGCATGATAAAGGGATTATGTCATATACAGAGGAGCGGGAGCGTGCTGGCACAGTATAGGGATTATGTCATATACAGAGGAGAGTGCTGGCACGATATAGAGATTATGTCATATACAGAGGAACGTGCTGGCACAATATAGGGATTATGTCATATACAGAGGAGCGTGCTGGCACAATATAGGGATTATGTCATATACAGAGGAGCGTGCTGGCACGATATAGGGATTATGTCATATACAGAGGAGCGTGCTGGCACGATATAGGGATTATGTCATATACAGAGGAGCGTGCTGGCACGATATAGGGATTATGTCATATACAGAGGAGCGTGCTGGCACGATATAGGGATTATGTCATATACAGAGGAGCGTGCTGGCACAATACAGGGATTATGTCATATACAGAGGAGCGTGCTTGCACGATATAGGGATTATGTCATATACAGAGGAGCGTGCTGGCGCGATATAGGGATTATGTCATATACAGAGGAACGTGCTGGCATGATATAGGGATTATGTCATATACAGAGGAGCGTGCTGGCGCGATATAGGGATTATGTCATATACAGAGGAGCGTGCTGGCGCGATATAGGGATTATGTCATATACAGAGGTGCTTGCTGACATGATAAAGGGATTATGTCATATACAGAGGAGCGTGCTGGCACGATATAGGGATTATGTCATATACAGAGGAGCGTGCTGGCGCGATATAGGGATTATGTCATATACAGAGGTGCTTGCTGGCATGATAAAGGGATTATGTCATATACAGAGGAGCGGGAGCGTGCTGGCACAGTATAGGGATTATGTCATATACAGAGGAGAGTGCTGGCACGATATAGAGATTATGTCATATACAGAGGAACGTGCTGGCACAATATAGGGATTATGTCATATACAGAGGAGCGTGCTGGCACGATATAGGGATTATGTCATATACAGAGGAGCGTGCTGGCACGATATAGAGATTATGTCATATACAGAGGAGCGTGCTGGCATGATATAGGGATTATGTCATATACAGAGGAGAGTGCTGGCACGATATAGGGATTATGTCATATACAGAGGAGCGTGCTGGCACGATAAAGGGATTATGTCATATACAGAGGAGCGTGCTGGCATGATAAAGGGATTATGTCATATACAGAGGAGCGTGCTGGCACGATAAAGGGATTATGTCATATACAGATGAGCTTGCTGGCACGATATAGGGATTATGTCATATACAGAGGAGCGGGCTGGCACGATATAGGGATTATGTCATATACAGAGGAGCGTGCTGGCATGATATAGGGATTACGTCATATACAGAGAAGCGTGTCGGCACGATATAGGGATTATGTCATATACAGAGGAGAGTGCTGGCACGATATAGGGATTATGTCATATACAGAGGAGCGTGCTGGCACGATATAGGGATTATGTCATATACAGAGGAGCGTGCTGGCACGATATAGGGATTATGTCATATACAGAGGTGCGTGCTGGCACGATATAGGGTTTATGTCATATACAGAGGTGCGTGCTGGCACGATATAGGGATTATGTCATATACAGAGGTGCGTGCTGGCACGATATAGGGATTATGTCATATACAGAGGAGCGTGCTGGCACGATATAGGGATTATGTCATATACAGAGGAGCGTGCTGGCACAATATAGGAATTATGTCATATACAGAGGTGCGTGCTGGCATGATATAGGGTTTATGTCATATACAGAGGTGCGTGCTGACACGATATAGGGATTATGTGATATACAGAGGAGCGTGCTGGCACGATATAGGGATTATGTCATATACAGAGGAGCGTGCTGGCACGATATAGGGATTATGTCATATACAGAGGAGCGTGCTGGCACGATATAGGGATTATGTCATATACAGAGGTGCGTGCTGGCACGATATAGGGATTATGTCATATACAGAGGAGCGTGCTGGCACGATATAGGGATTATGTCATATACAGAGGAGCGTGCTGGCACGATATAGGGATTATGTCATATACAGAGGTGCGTGCTGACACGATATAGGGATTATGTCATATACAGAGGAGCGTGCTGGCACGATATAGGGATTATGTCATATACAGAGGAGCGTGCTGGCACGATATAGGGATTATGTCATATACAGAGGAGCGTGCTGGCACGATATAGGGATTATGTCATATACAGAGGTGCGTGCTGGCACGATATAGGGATTATGTCATATACAGAGGAGCGTGCTGGCACGATATAGGGATTATGTCATATACAGAGGAGCGTGCTGGCACGATATAGGGATTATGTCATATACAGAGGAGCGTGCTGGCACGATATAGGGATTATGTCATATACAGAGAAGCGTGCTGGCACGATATAGGGATTATGTCATATACAGAGGAGCGTGCTGGCACGATATAGGGATTATGTCATATACAGAGGAGCGTGCTGGCACGATATAGGGATTATGTCATATACAGAGGTGCGTGCTGGCACGATATAGGGATTATGTCATATACAGAGGAGCGTGCTGGCGTCACTCACGTCATACATCATTTATTGCTCTATCTGATGTACAGCGGCCATTGATCAGTCACACCCGGCTCCGCGGTAATGCACAGCTCCTGCCGCCTCCTCCCTTCTCTCTGTGGTTTTTCACCATAGCGTCTGATCTAAGATGAGACTAATCATCATCATGTACCTCCAGATTTGATGGACACCCTGTACGGAGGTCGATACAATCTCCAGATATAACACACGCATAGCACGGATATTTATTAATAAGCAACTACAACATCGAACATGAAAAACAAAAACAAAACACGAAAAACAGAACGATATTGATTTAGTCGTTGGGCTGCAGAAAATCATCCAAGCGAACGTCCTCCTACCTGTGGCATCCCGCATCTCTTCTTCTGATTAGTAGCAGTGCGTCATGCCATACCATGACGTTATGGGGTCTACTAATCGGGAGAGGCACTGGGGATGCCGCAGCCACGACTAACGACGTGGCCACTGGACCAGATCTTTTTGCTCCACTCTACCTACATCCAATCAACTTGACTGGACAAGGCCATCACCCAATTCTATTATCCTCTACAGAGCTGCTAAGGGGTCGATGAGTTGGGGGGTCTTTCCCACCCCTTCTGTAAGCCTGACTCACAGGTCCTGGCATCTCGTGTGGCCAGAAATGTCAGCAGATCCAGCTCAGAAGAAGCTTAGCCAAGTCTTTTGACATTTCCCTCTTCTCGCACCTCCCGACCATCCCAGATCCAGGAGGACTTTTGCGGATTGGGGATGCTGTTCCAGGAGGTTGATGGTATGTCACATTATCAAAAGTTTCTGTGCCCTCAGAACATAGATACTGTGGGATACAGCTCCCCACTCCACCTTCCAGCATGAGGGTCTCGTCGTATGATGTCCATGTGGAGCCACACATGAGCATAAAGCGGAGAAGCTCATCGTGGGTTCGGGGATAGGTGGGTGGCTTTTCTTTCTTTTAAGTTTTTGAAGCACCAGCCACAGCCCCAGACACTGCTCAGAGAGGGGACTGTTCTCCTTAACCGCAAAGCTCTCGTTTAAGAAGGGCCACAAGTTCTCAGTAGGGTTTAGGTCGGGTGAGGACAGGGCTGGGTCATTATTCTTATATCTATAAAGGCTTTCCTGGCAAAAAGCAGCAGAGACTTCGCTGCTGAAATGGAGCCTTGTCTTGCAGAAAAATCATGGATTTCTTGAAAGACGCAGACTTTTTCCTGTATTACTCATTGTAGAAATTGCCTTCTAAACACTGGCAGTAGGTTTGGGAGTTGATTTTGAGTCCATCTTCAACCCAAAAAAGGTCCAACTTGCTCATCTTTGGCTATAGCAGTACCCCACCTCCAAATGGCAGGCATCTTTTCGAAGAGGTCTATGCTCATTACTGATCCAGTCATGGCCCATCCATCTGGTCCGTCAAGAGTCGCTCTCATCTCATCAGTCCGTAAAACCTTTGATAAATCTGTCCACAGAATACTGCTACTCCCAACATTAACAATCAGCGGACACTACAACCACCAACATTAATCTGACCACCAGACATGACCATAATAAAAAATGACCTATGTGCAGCCACATGACGCTGGAGGCTCAGACATGATCTTGTACCGGTAGAGCGGGTTCGAGCAAAAATTCTGTTTTCTGATCCAACCTTGCCTCGTCAACACCAAATGAGCGACCTGAAACCCAGGACCTGCCCGACCAAAACCCACAGACCTTCTGGGAGACTGCAGCTAACAATCCACTACCACCCCCATCATCACTCATCTCATACATAGTCAAATACTAGTCATCCACATTCCTATCCTCTTCTTTCAGGCAAGAGAAGCCATGAGAGGGTTAACTTAACCACAGCAATGCCACATAGAAATCCCAGCGCGCGCAGCCGCAGCAGCGACAGGAGCGCTGCACATTTATATAACAGGATAGTGCGAAGATCTGCTGCACGGAGGAGAATATAGACATGGGGGGGGGATCTGCCATTTATACAGATATAACACATCAATTGTCAAGTCCTCATCATCCTCGTCAATATCATTAATCACTGGTAATGATAAGAATCTTCAGGATGATATCTGATCATCATTATTATCAAGAGTTCTTATGTCCATATCATCATCATCATCATCCTTTATGTCATCACCATCATTAATAAGAGTCTTCATATCCACATCATCATATCCATCATCATCATCAAGAGTCTTCAAGCTCATAACTTCATCATCATCTTCATCAATAAACACTGACAGGTCCATATAATTATTATCAACAGTCTTCAAGTTCAAATGATCATCATCATCAAGGGTCTTCAGGTCGACATTATCTCCAGAAAAAAAAAGTTCACCAGTAGACAATTTGAAGTATTCTTATTCCCTCATAATAACACATTTACCACACGACATTTTAGAGGAGACTTTTTCTAGTCCATATCATCAATATTAAGAGTCTATATGTCTTCATAATTATTAAGGATCCTCAGGTCCAGATCACCCTTATCATCATCTTCAAGGCCATGTGACTCCATATCATCATCTCCATCATCATCATTGAGCATCCACAAGTCCATATTCCTACAATTATCATCATCATGTGTCTACAAACCCCTATCATCATCATTAAACGTTTACAAGTCCATAAAATCATCAGGTTCTTCATTAAGCGTTTACAAGTCCATAAAATCATCAGGTTCTTCAGGTCCAGGTCACCTTTATCATCATCTTCTCTACAAGTCCATTTGACTCCATTTCATCAACCCCATCATCATCATTGAGCTTCTACAAGTCCATATTACTACTACCGTCACCATTATGTGTCTACAAACCCCTATCATCATCATTAAACCCAAAAAATCATCAAAGTTCTTCAGGGCTATATTACCTTTATCATCATCATCATCATCTTAAGGTGTCTACCAGTGCATATCAGCATCATTACCAAGCATCTACAAGCTCATATCATGGTCAAAAATGTTTAGGCCCATATTAAGTTACAGCAGCCAGCAGCCAACTAAAAGCATTCTCATTTATTCAAAAGAACACAATGTTCCACACAATGTTTACACCCACGTAGGGGCCTTCTTCAGGTTCATGTAATCTCCATCATCATCAAGTGTCTTCACGTCAATTTCATCATCACCATTAAGAGCTTTCAAGCCCATATTATCAACAAAGGTCTTCAGATCCATATCATATATATAATCATCATCATTATCATTACAACAACCTTCATCCCCATATCATTATCATCATCATTATTAAACTTTGAAAAGTCCTCATAATTATCAATAGTCCACAGGTCCATATCAGCATCATCAATTGACTTTATGCCCGTATCATCATCATTATCTTTGAATATCTACAATTCCATATAATTATCAAAAGTCTTCAAGTTTGCATTATCATTACCAGAGCCTTCATCCCCATATCAAAATGAAACTTTGACAAGTCCACATAATTATCAGTAGTTTTCAAGTCCATATCATCATCATGATTTTATGCCTGTATCATCATCATCATCTTTATTAAGCATCTACGATTCCATCTAATTTTTACACGTCTTCAAGTCATCATCATTACCATTACAAGAATCTTCATCCCCATATCATCATCATTATTATTATTATTATTATTATTATTATTATTATTATTAAACTTCAATAAGTCCATATAATTATCAATCATCTTCAGGTCCGTGCCATCATCATAATTAACATTAAACATCTACAAGACCATATCAACATCAAGGTTCTTCAGATCCACATCATCTCCAGAAAAAAACCTGATGTCGACCATTAGCCAACTTCAACTATTCTTATTTATTCATGACACATAATATATCATTTGTTTCATCATTATCATCTTTAAGTCTCTACGAATCCATATTATCATCATGAGGAACGTCTTATCATCATTAAATGTCAAGTCCATATCATCATCGGCTCTACATCACCATTAGGCATCCTGAAGTCCATATAGTCAAAAATCATCTGCATGTCCATACCACCACCACCACCACCTCCACCACCACCACCATCACCAACCAAGTCATGATTACAATGATCATCACTCTCATTGTCATTTTTTAATAGGTTTTGCCAATTTCATCATAACCAAATTCACCGCCATTATTATATTATCATCATGCATCAGAATTAAGTTCATCTTCATTATCAGCATAATCTCTAATATCATTATCGGTATTATTATTATGGGCTTTCAAAGTCATCATCGTCATTACTACTCTCACCATCGGCATTAAGCCTACCAGCGGCCATGACAATTGCACATTTGGGCTGATGGAGCGTGTGAAAGGCTGGAGCGCTGCTCCGGCTGTGATTAGCTGGAGCCTGGTGCGCCCCCCTCCTCTTACCTTTGCAGATTGTCTTCTCATATCATGTTGCAGGCCCTCTCGGTCCCCATGCTGTGTGATAGCTGCACAAGGCTCGTCCGTCCCCGGTACTGCAGCATAGCCGAGCCTTCCCCGGATCATACGGAGAGAGCATTGACTGCGGCTTCCCCACATCCACGCTTCATGTGTGTAGTGGCGTGTTCAGCTCACTGAGTCACGTCGTCGCTGTGTAGGACTGAATGTTCAGTTGGGCTGAATGCCCGAGTAGGCAGATAGGTGGGTGTAGAGGCTTCAGCGCAGAACGGTGCCAGCTCACCCGCCAACAAAGGGCTAATATTTTCACATACTGGAAAAAAAAAAGGATCATCTAATTACGAAGCCTGGGAATTAAAGAGCGAAGCTCCGGACTGACATTCTGTCTTATTTCTATGTATCCGAGAAAAAAAGAAGGCAGCACTCTATCCCCTTAAGTGAGGACGAAAACGGACTTTCCTTAATTCATCCTTCAAAACGACATGCTGCAAAAATAATACCGCCATACAGTGCACAGACAATACCAACAGAAAATGACCCAAAAAAAAAAACAACCGAACACATAAAGTCAGGTAATCACAGCGCTATACAATGTCTAACTAATACTGCCATATGATGTTCCAGGCGATCTTTTAGGAAAGACCATGATGGGGGCCGAGTACTAGTCCCATGGAGCATTCAGAGATAACAACTCAAAGATTATATGGGCTAAAAATAATGCTGAATGTAGGCAGCATGGACCGCGCATCAATTACTGTTATCACAAGACATTATAAGAAGTTAGGCCTGAGAGTGACCACCACAAAGACTAACAACCCCGCCATTATCACAGCGCAACAACCTATTTATACCAGAACATTATCTAACAAGAAGGTTACATCACGGACAGGATTCTTTTCTGCAACAGCAAGAAGGTTTTAATATTGTTGACAGTATTATTTACTGTAAGAGCAAGAAATTTTCACCATCGTCAAAATAAAGATTCTTTATTGTAAGATCAAGAAGGTTTCACCATCTTCATGGACAGGATTCTTTACTGTAATTTCGAGAAGGTTTCATCATCGTTATAGACAGGATTCTTTACTTTAATTTCGAGGTTTCGCCATCGTCATAGACAGGATTCTTTACTATAATCTTTGAGAAGGTTTCACCATCATCATAGACAGGATTCTTTACTGTAATTTCGAGAAGGTTTCACCATCGTTATAGACAGGATTCTTTACTATAATCTTCGAGAAGGTTTCACCATCGTCATAGATAGGATTCTTTACTGTAAGTTCAAGAAGGTTTCGCCATCATCATAGACAGGATTCTTTACAGTAACAGCAGGAAGTTTTCAGGGTAGCTCAGTCATTAGCACTGTCGCCTTGCAGCACTGGGGTTCTGGGTTAAAGTTCCAACGTCTGTAAGGAGTTTGCATGTTCTCCCCATGTTTGCGTGGGTTTCCTCTGAGTTCTCCGGTCTCCTCCCACACTCCAAAGACATATTGATAGGGAATGTAGATTGAGCCCCAATGGGGACAGTGATGATGTTTGTAAAGCGCTGTGCTAACTATTGGCGCTATATAAATACGTAAAATAGAAACAGAAGAATAGATCATAGAGAGGATTCTTTACTGTAAGAGCAAGAAGATTTCACCATCATCATTGACAGTGACTTTCTTTCAGTATAAGCTGTCATGGTGAATTTATCACAAAAATTCAAAATGGTCCTGGATGCCTTTCTTGTGCATATCTATGGTGGTGATGTTCCTCCTTGTGGAGACCACAAGCTGGGCAATAGTTGTGCAAAACAGCAAATCTGTCTCTTTTGTGCCACCTATTGGATGTTGCTACCCTACTAGTCAATATCAGACCCTTTAACTCAATTTTCATCATGACTGAGGATATAAGACAGAGACATCCTTCTACAGACAGATGTTTCAGGGTTTTTCTCCTTCATCAGTGCAGAGCAGGGTAATGGTTGGCGTGGTGGGAGGGAGACCGACCTTTAGTGAGGGTCATGTGGCAATACCCATTAAAGGGTCAGAGACTGACTGATAGGGTAACTACCTCCAATAGGCGGCACTAGTGAGGAAAATGTCTTTTTTTTTTTTTATAGAGAAGAACTGATTTTTAGAATTTTTTGTCCCAGAGTCTCCACAAGGAGAAACAGGACCCCTCTAGAGCTCCATCAAAAACCTCTTACTAGTTTTCTCCAGATGGATCGTTAATCCAGGGATTTTTTTTCGAGTCGAGAAACATTCAGAATAAGTGTCTTCTGACTCGTGAGGTTTTTAGCTTCTACTGGAGAAATCTGCCAATGGGCTCGCCACGTAACCGCCATAATAGATGCCGCACAACCTGGAACCGGCGCCTTAAAGTCATCCTTACTAAATAGGAAGATGTCTGTCCGCTGAAGCGTCACCGCTTTATGCACTGCCTGCAATAAACATCTGCTGGAGCTTATCTCAAAATAATGGGTTCTGCATCAGAAACTTCCGGAAATGAAACTATTAACACCTTGTCTGCCAGTGCCAGATGTGTCCCTAGTGTTCCTAAAGCTGGCCCTAAACATTAGATAGAAGCAAGGAGCTACCTGCCCTGGACAGGGGGCGCAAGCTCAGAAGCAGATGTTGTCGGAATGAGAAAAAAGGATTCAAAAAACAAAATGACTCCCTAAGAGATCCGAGAACAATCAAATGAGCTCACCCGGCTGTTTCAGTATCTCCTAGGAACCTTACCGCTGTAGATGAGGAACCTGACCGGACCCTCTGTGATCACCTTCTATCTACAGTGGGTACAGAAAGTATTCAGACCCCTTTAAATTTTTCACTCTTTGTTTCATTGCAGCCATTTGGTAAATTCTACAAAGTTAATTTTTTTTCTCATTAAAGTACACTCTGCACCCCATCTTGACCGAAAAAAAACAAAAATGTAGAAATGTTTGCAGATTTATTAAAAAAGAAAAACTGAACTATCACATGGTCATAAGTATTCAGACCCTTTGCTCAGAAACTCATATTTAAGTCACATGCTGTCCATTTCCTTGTTGATCCTCCTTGAGATGGTTCTACTCCTTCATTGGAGTCCAGCTGTGTTTAATTAGACTGATAGGACTTGATTTGGAAAGGCACACACCTGTCTATATAAGACCTCACAGCTCACAGTGCATGTCAGACCAAATGAGAATCATGAGCTCAAAGGAACTGCCCAAGGAGCTCAGAGACAGAATTGTGGCAAGGCACAGATCTGGCCAAGGCTACAAAAGAATTTCTGCATTACTCAAGGTTTCTAAGAGCACAGTGGCCTCCATAATCCTTAAATGGAAGAAGTTTGGGACCACCAGAAGTCTTCCTAGACCTCCCTAGACCTGGCCGTCCAGCCACCTGAGCAATCATGGGAGAAGAGCCTTGGTGAGAGAGGTAAAGAAGAACCCCAAGATCGCTGTGGCTGAGCTCCAGAGATGCAGTAGGGAAATGGGAGAAAGTTCCACAAAGTTAACTATCACTGCAGCCCTCCACCAGTCGGGCGTTTATGGCAGAGTGGCCCGAAGGAAGCCTCTCTTCAGTGCAAGATATATAAAAGCTTGCATAGAGTTTGCTCAAAAACACATGAAGGACTCCCAGACTATGAGAAATAAGATTCTCTGGTCTGATGAGACGAAGACAGAACTTTTTGGTGATAATTCTAAGCGGTATGTGTGGAGAAAACCAGGCACTGCTCATCACCTGACCAATACAATCCCAACAGTGAAACATGGTGGTGGCAGCATCAGGCTATGGGGGTGCTTTTCAGTTGCAGGGACAGGACGACTGGTTGCAATTGAAGGAAACATGAATGCGGCCAAGTACAGAGATATCCTGGATGAAAACCTCTTCCAGAGTGCTCTGGACTTGGCCGAAGGTTCACCTTCCAACAAGACAATGACCCTAAGCACACAGCTAAAATAACAAAAGGAGTGGCTTCAGAACAACTCTGTGACCATTCTTGACTGGCCCAGCCAGAGCCCTGACCTAAACCCAATTGAGCATCTCTGGAGAGACCTGAAAATGGCTGTCCACCAACGTTCACCATCCAACCTGACGGAACTGGAGAGGATCTGCAAGGAAGAATGGCAGAGGATCCCCAAATCCAGGTGTGAAAAACTTGTTGCATCATTCCCAACAAGACTCATGGCTGTACTAGCTCAAAAGGGGGCTTCTACTCAATACTGAGCAAGGGGTCTGAATACTTATGACCGTGTGATATTTCAGTTTTTCTTTTTTAATAAATATGCAAACATTTCTACATTTCTGTTTTTTTTCAGTCAAGATGGGGTGCAGAGTGTACTTTAATGAGAAAAAAATGAACTTATTAGAATTTACCAAATGGCTGCAATGAAACAAAGAGTGAAAAATGTAAAGGGGTCTGAATGCTTTCCTTACCCACTGTATGTGTGATTGTGACAGCTAGTGTTCATTTTCCCTGCAGCGCCCCCACAGGAGAAACAGAGTAGTACACAGTTGATTCCTCCAAGGCCTTCACAGCTCATATCAAATTGGAAACAGGAGACCCCTCCTCTACTAACCCGATATATAGCACATTTATGTATAAATATATATGCCCCCCAACAGAGGAATATGATTGGCTGCAGCATGACACCAGGGATGGAGTTATCTCCTGTATTAACCATAGTGTTCATCTATCACTGCTGTGCTTGGCTCCAGATCCATTTCTGTCAGGAATTGAGCAGCTACTATCTGCAGGGTTGCTATGGAGACTATTATACGTACCTGATTCGGGCCCGTACCCTACACAACTCCGGGATGAATCATCTCATGTTATATATATATATCCGGGAGAGAAGGATGGAACGAGGTTTTAATGCAGAGTACACCCGCGGAAAGCTACAGAAAGTGATGGCGCCACAAAGCTACTCCAACCTCTCCCATCTGAAAGGTACAGGTGACCCCCTCAACACACTCCAAAATGAATACAGACCACACACTACACCCTCTAGATGAAGATATAGACCCCCAAACCCTCTTCGAACAGACTCAAAGTCAGTGCTTACCAAACCTCCCTTTCCATAGACCCCAGACCAGAGCCCCCTTAATACGGACCCCACTGTATGCAGACCCCACTGTAAATAGACCTCATATTGCAGTGTATACAGACCCCAGACCAAGTCCCACTGTATACAGACCCCAGACACTGTATACAGACCCCAGACCAAGTCCCACTGTATACAGATCCCAGATCACACTGTATACAGACCACAGACCAAGTCCCACTGTATACAGATCCCAGATCACACTGTATAGAGACCCCTCTATATACAGACCAGACCCCACTATATACAGACCCCAAACCACACTGTATATAGAGTCCAGACCAGACCCCACTGTATACAACCCATCACTTAGTTGAGAAGCGGCGGCAGTGGGAGGGGGCTGCTGGGGCGGAGAGTTAAGTGTTATTCTGTGTTGGCGCCGCTGGTCAACAAAACCCTGGTGCTATAGATCAGCGGCGCCTCACAGCAGCTAAAGATCAGCGGCGCCTTATTCCAAATGTAAAGAAGCAGAAATTACCAACTCATGACACAGAGGGCACATGTAAGACTAGGGGTGAGGTTACCTCTGGTTCTATGAAGGTGGCTAAGTCCCTTATGCCTGATGATGCTGAGGGTAAAATGTCACCCACTGTTATTACTGGTCCAGCAGGAGTGAATGTGGTGGTGAGTGTGAATGAGGCCAATCCATTGTCTAGTGGTGTGGTTGCTGGTTTGGAGGCGGGTGAGATGGTGATGGAGGTGAGTGGTAATGATGTTGGGGCTGATGTAGTCACTGGTCCTGTTGCCCCCTCGGTGGTGGCAGCACCTGTCAGGAGTTATGCCAATGTCACCTCCGGGAGAAATAGGGCATCCTCCTCGTCTCTGGGCTCTGGGGATGGCATGTTGCAGTGACGCCTGCTAAAGGCTCTACAGAAAGGGGAGAGATCACTAATGGAAGAGGGTCGGGAGGTTGATCTATCCATCCAGATATAAAGCCATGGCCTTGGGGCCTTCCGAGAGCAAAAAGGTGGGATACAGTGTGGTCCCTCCCAACAGCCGGGCCGGGCAGTGTGCTTAGGAATGTGGTTAGTTTTTTTGTGGAGGGGCAGTGATGCACGTCCTCCAAGGTCTAAGGTTGTGGAGCTCCTGCTGAGGATGGACTTCAAGGTGATTGACATCTACGCCTTGATACATCCCTATTCCATGTCTGAGTTTGTTGCTAGCTTTGTTTGGCTGGAAGGGCTTGAGCTCTTCTGGTCGAAAGTTGGCAAAAAATTAGCCTGTGTGTCGAGACTTTGCCATTCAGATGGTGTCATGACAAAATCAAGTCAAGAAAGTGATCATGCTGACTTGTAATGAGTAGCTTTCTTGTTATGACATTATGACGTGGCTTGGTCGGAACGGAGTGGTGGTAGAGATGCCAAAGAAAAATTGCGACGAGTTTAGTATCTGGTCAAGGGCCTGGACGTTTATGGTAAAACTTCAGCGTTCAGGTGGTACGGTTGCCCACATTCCATCATCTGCTTTCCTGGGTAGGGATCGTATCCTGGTCTTTTACCAGGGGCAACCGAAGCTGTGTCACAAGTGTGGCGACCCCACACACTTCAGTGAAAACTGTACTATGCAGAAATAATCATTGTGTTCGATTGTCGGCCATCTTGTGTGGAGATTAGGTGCTACCTGGTGAGTTAGGTCACCCATTCAGCCATTGTCCTCGTTCCTTCACTAATGAGGTTGTGAGAAAGCCGTGAGGCTGATTCTGCTGGGAAAGGGACTAGCAGAAGTGAAGGAGCTGAGGGGCTAGGGAGGAAAAGCATGATAAAGTTGCCTGCCTTGCATCTACACAAGCACAGACAGTATGAGCTGGACGAGACCCAGGCTACTGGGGCAGCCACTGTCCTGGACGGCAGTTTTGCTGCTGAGGTCCTGGGGCATGATGAGTTGGGAGAGAAGATCGGGGAGATCCACTGGGAGTAAAGTGCCACTTCCTCAGAATCCTCCCATTATGAAAGTATGGATGAAGATAGTAAGCAGTGGCTAATGGACAAGTGTAAGTTCGGCATCAAAAAGAAGAGAAAGACCGGAGATAAAACATCTTCTCCCACTGTGAGCAAGGTACCTAAGGAAGGTAAAACTGACTCTGCCCTGTGGTCTTTCTAATCAGTTCCAAGCCCTTGAGAACATCTCTTCTTCTGAGGAAGCAGAGGGTGAGGTTCTGGCCAGGGCAGTGGAGATGGAGTCGAGGAGTCGGTGTCCATTTTGGTGGAGTTGGAATTGGTATAAAATGGACTCCTAAAATATAAAATTAATTTGGTTCAGTAGTTTAATGCAGTAAGTGCTGTAAATGTTTTCATAACAATTTGGGAAAGTTATGAAATGTCCAATAAATGTCTGTTCTATTCCTGATCAATGGATTTAGGCTTTTAGTTGAGATGAATCTGTGCTGCACTTTATGAGTCGGAGTTGTGGAGTCAAAGTTGGAGTCGGAATTGGCAGTCAGGGAAATTGAGTGTCACGACTCTGTTGTCAGGTATCCCGGGGCTAAGGGCTCCTTCCCTGTTCCTAATGCTAGGGGTGCCCTAGCTGTCCCTGTTCTCTGGATTACTTCTGAAGGTGAAGACCCTGGGGCCACGTACCTTGTCTGTGCTCCTCAATCCGCCCTCAGTCTGTTCCCTTCCCCCACCCCGGGAAGAGAGGAGTAGTAGTGTATGGCAGTACACCAACCAGGCTAAAAAGGTAATACAAACAGGGCTAAAGGAAAATACCAATCATACAAATATATGCACAAAAACAACGGGAAGTGGAGGATGGGGAAAAAATCAAAATAAGAAAAGAGGATTTCAAAAGTCTTAGCTTAAATCCTCCAAACGCCTTCTCAAACAACAACTCTCCACCACACTCCTAGCACCATGCAGCATAAGTTGGCTCTAGCAATGACTCCAAGCCAAAACCCAGGTTATATAGGAGCAGGGAGTGGCTAACAGTGAACAGCTGAGAGCCTTAATGCAGGTAAGCTTCCAGGAGCTCACAACAGAGCAGATTAACCCCTGCACTGCTGAAAGAAACCTGCACCATTTAATATGAAGGTGAAAGGCTTCTAGTGAGTGCAGGAGTGGGAGGAATCAGACGCTGCGGTCTTCTGGCTCCTCTCTGTTGCTGTAAACCCGTGACATTGAGGAGTCAGAGTCAGTGGTTTGGCTTACTGACTCCACAGCCCTAATTCTGGCCTCGGTGGGGCTTACAGGGGGTGCCAAGTCTCCTTCTTCTGGGGATGAAAGGTCCTTGTGGGTGGACTGGCCCAGAGTCTGGAGACGAGGATGATAGAGGAAAAAACCACATGGAAATGGAGAGCTCTGTGTCATTAAAGAGGGATCAGGATTCCTCCTTTGAGACGGAAAATAAGGGATAGAAAGCCGTCTAACTCAATCATTAGCATCATTCTGTTGACGCTGGTGTCCATTAATGTCACCAGAATTAAGTCAAATACGGCTAGATTTGCAGCCGTTGATTTTTTCAGTCAGGTTGAGGGTTTTCTTTTTGCAAGAGACCAGGCTGTCAAACATGGCAGATGTTTTCTGAAGCTGTGAGGGAGTGGAGGCTTGGGCCCTCCTATTGGTCTCTTAAGGCCGAGCCATATAGCGGAGTGGCAGTCCTTTTTACTACACCAGTAGAATGCTAACGGGTTATTGAGTTATAAATGGGGAGGTTCCTGATCTTAGATGTCCTCATGAGGGAACAAGAGCTTCGGCTCATTAACATCTATGGTCCCCAATCTAAGTGGGACTGTAAATGCCTCTTTATGAGGATCAAGCCCTACATTATTTCAAGTTGACAAGTCGACTTTGGAGGGGACTTCAAAACTGTCTCGAGGCCCCGAGATAGAGGAGGTTCCTGAGACAAGATGACTTATGTTAGCATCGCCCTTAATAGTATAGCTAGTGAGGCTCGCCTGGTGGATGTCCACATCCGGCACACCCCAGGCCACGAGGGGCTCACCTATCATGGAGGTAACTGTAGGTCCAGAATAGACAGGTTTTACTTATGGGAGGAAGCAGTCTTTTCAGCAGTGTGTTGTTGAGGTGGAGTTCTCTGACCACTGTTTAATTTTGTATTCTCTGAATGTAACAGAGACCCCCCGGATGGGAAGAGGTTTTTGGAGGCTCAAATCGTCTCTCTTGGAAGAAGCGGAGATAAGACAGTCCTTTGAGGATTTTCTTCAGAGCTGGGTACCCTTACTGGATCTTTGTAGTAGTAAGTCAGAGTGGTGGGAGATGTTTAAGAAAAGGGTGGCGAGATTCTTCCGCCAGCTCTCGAGCCTCAGGAGCCTGGACAGGTACCGCCTGTATCAGGGCCTGAGGAGGCTACTCAAGCATCTTGTCTCAACTGGAGGTAGCCGCGAGGAGACCTCCAGAGTGAAATCTTTGCTTATGAGGTGTCAGTATGATAGACACGCATCTTTGGTTTTTGAGAGGGATTACGGGAAGTACCGCTCGCCCAAATCTTACAGAAAAGGCAAGATGTCAGTGAATAGTAAAGTTCTTACAGGACTGGTCGACACTGCGGGGTCCCTGAAAAGATCCAGATCAGGGATCCTGGAGGTCGTCATATCCTTCTACTCGCATCTCTTGGAGAAGTGATCTGGATTGCGATGAGATGTCGGCTTTCCTGGCTAAAGCCATCCCCAAACCAAGGGTAGACCGCTCTCTTGACAGAGATGATCAGGGAAGAGGAAGTTAAGTTGGCGATTGAAGGGCTTGCCCTAAAGAAATCTCCCAGTCCAGATGGCTTAATATCTGAATTCTATAAGATCTTTAAGGATGCTTTGGTTCCCCTCTAGGTATTAAATGAGTGTCTTTCCTTGGGCACTCTGCCAAAGTCAATGAGGAGGTCTGCCCTGATCATCTTGTCAAAGTGCAAGGTCCCATCTTGCATTGAGAATTGGCGTCCCAAAGTGCTTCTCAATGCAGACAGGAAGGTTTTGGCAAAGGTGCTGTTTAATTGGCTAGTGAAATTTGCACCCCTACTTCTTTTGGGGGCCCAGCATTGCTCCGTTCCAGGCCAAAGTACAATTAGTGTGGTGCTCTGTGTCTGAGAGGCGGTGGAGCAGGGTAGAGTTGGCCATTGGAAGGGGTACATGATGCTGTCACTGGACCAGACAAAAGCGTTTGATCGGGTTAATCATGAGTACCTCTGGTCTGTCCTTCTGAGGTATGGCCTGCCAGGGGATTTTGTTGATTGGCTTAAGACTTTGTAAGCTGGGGCAGAGAGTTTCCCGCTTGTGAACAGTTGGATTGGCAGATCTTTTGAAATTGGGTCTGGTGTTCAACAGGGTTGTCCCTTGAGCCCACTGCGGTACATGTTTGCAATTGACCCACTTCTTAGGAGGGTGGAACGTGGACCGTTGGCCTGGATGGACTGTGTTGCACCAGAAGACACTCTGAGGTTGGTGGCGTATGCCGATGATGTCATTGTTTTTGTTTCCTCTGCTGGGGAGGCAGAGTGGCTGATGTCAGAGGTAGATCGCTACTTGGAGGCATCCGGGTCCAAGATAAACCGGGATAAGGGTGAGAGTCTCTGGATGGGAAGAGGAGATCCTGCTTTTGATCTCTTGGACACTCTTCCAGGACCCAAAGGCTCAGCAAAAGTACTTGCCATCAAATTTGGCCAGAGGGATTACCCCAAACAAAATTGGGATATCAGGCTAGACATCACAACTCAGAAGGTGAACCAATGGAAGGGTTGGTCTTTGACTCTAAGGTAAAGGGTAAACATGATCAAAACTTACCTGCTGCCTTCACTGATCTATTTATGCAGTGTGTGCATCTTGTCGGAGCCTCTCTAGACTAGGGTCTACAGTTTGTTCTTCTAACTGTTTTGGTGGAATAGACTGAAACTGGTCAAGAGGGAGGATATTTACCATACCAGGGAGACTAGGGGAATTTGGTATGGTCAGCCCTGTGGTATTCCTTGTGAATACCTTCATTAAGATCAATATTGCAAACCTCTGGAAAGAGAGGGCTCCTCCGTGGGTATTTTGATGTAGTGGATGGTTTCAGCCTTTCTTCCAGGAATGGGAGACAGGAGGGCAAGGGAAGGATCTTCACACACCGGATGGACATCTACCGGCTTATGTTACCCTGGTTCTGAAGGTAATTTGCCGGTGGGGTCTGGGAATGTGGGAAACCAGGACTCTGAAAGGAAGCTCCTTGACAAAAGGGTTCTGTTGACCAATTTTCAGAAGCCTAGACGCAACGGAAAATCCTTCCAGTGGACGATGTGTTTAGGACCATACTTAGTGACCTGGTGAAGGTGCGTTCTCTGGAGTATGAGAGACTGGGTACACGGAGGGCCGCTCTCCTCTAGAGGGGCTTTTCTTTTAGTGTGCCCTAGTCTGGTCATATCCTCTCCTGGTGGTGGGCTTTTTGTTTTGTTTTGATCAGTAGACAGTGACGTAGGGCTGCAGGCGCCAAACTTGGGCTTGGTCAGTTGTGGTTATTGCGGTGTTTGTTTCTGTATATATTGTATATAGATTGTATATAGGGATATAGATTTGCGTGTAGGTGTTAGGAAAAGGGAGAAGGTGTGTTCATTTTGTGGGACTTTGGGACACTGGGGTGTTTGGGTGAAAAACTGGTACTGTCTGATCTGGCCTATGGACGTTGGACATGGACTGAGGCATGAGACACAGGACCAGCTCTCAGGTCAGAGGGGGGGTTGGGAATGGTGGGCTTGAGTGTGGGGGTGGTTAGTTTAGTCTTGTATATAGTTGTATGTATAAATTATTGCCAGCTATTGTTTATTTTATTTATTGTTTGTGGTTATTATTTTCTTTGGTAACCGGACCAGAAGTCGGAGGTGTAACAAATTATTAGTTATTATTCTGTATATAAGTATAATATGTGTGTGAGGAGAGAGGGAGCGGCTGGACCAGTTCATTACATTGTTTATTTTGTGGTTGATAATTTTGTTATGTTTCAGTTATTATTATTGTTATGTTTTTCATTTTTATAATAGAAGATCTACAGGATGTAACTCAGGATCAGTAATGTAATGTATGTACATAGTGATTGCAACAGCAGAATAGTGAGTACAGCTCTGGAGTATAATACAGGATGTAACTCAGGATCAGTACAGGATCAGTAATGTAATGTATGTACACAGTGACTGCACCAGCTGAATAGTGAGTGCAGCTCTGGAGTATAATACAGGATGTAACTCAGGATCAGTACAGGATCAGTAATGTAATGTATGTACACAGTGACTGCACCAGCAGAATAGTGAGTGCAGCTCTGGAGTATAATACAGGATGTAACTCAGGGTCACTACAGGATCAGTAATGTAATGTATGTACACAGTGAATGCACCAGCAGAATAGTGAGTGCAGCTATGGAGTATAATACAGGATGTAACTCAGGATCAGTACAGGATCAGTAATGTAATGTATGTACACAGTGACTGCTCCAGCAGAATAGAGAGTGCAGCTCTGGAGTATAATACAGGATGTAACTCAGGATCAGTACAGGATCAGTAATGTAATGTATGTACACAGTGACTGCACCAGCAGAATAGTGAGTGCAGCTCTGGAGTATAATACAGGATGTAACTCAGGGTCAGTACAGGATCAGTAATGTAATGTATGTACCCAGTGACTGCACCAGCAGAATAGTGAGTGCAGCTCTGGAGTATAATACAGGATGTAACTCAGGATCAGTACAGGATCAGTAATGTAATGTATGTACACAGTGACTCCACCAGCAGAATAGTGAGTGCAGCTCTGGAGTATAATACAGGATGTAACTCAGGATCAGTACAGGATCAGTAATGTAATGTATGTACACAGTGACTGCACCAGCAGAATAGTGAGTGCAGCTCTGGAGTATAATACAGGATGTAACTCAGGGTCACTACAGGATCAGTAATGTAATGTATGTACACAGTGACTCCACCAGCAGAATAGAGAGTGCAGCTCTGGAGTATAATACTGGATATAACTCAGGATCAGTACAGGATCACTAATGTAATGTATGTACACAGTGACTGCACCAGCAAAATAGTGAGTGCAGCTCTGGAGTATAATACAGGATGTAACTCAGGATCAGTACAGGATCAGTAATGTAATGTATGTTCACAGTGACTGCACCAGCAGAATAGTGAGTGCAGCTCTGGTTTATAATACAGGATGTAACTCAGGATCAGTACAGGATCAGTAATGTAATGTATGTTCACAGTGACTGCACCAGCAGAATAGTGAGTGCAGCTCTGGAGTATAATACAGGATGTAACTCAGGATCAGTACAGGATCAGTAATGTAATGTATGTTCACAGTGACTGCACCAGCAGAATAGTGAGTGCAGCTCTGGTTTATAATACAGGATGTAACTCAGGATCAGTACAGGATCAGTAATGTAATGTATGTTCACAGTGACTGCACCAGCAGAATAGTGAGTGCAGCTCTGGAGTATAATACAGGATGTAACTCAGGATCAGTACAGGATCAGTAATGTAATGCAGGGGTCGACAAAGTTGTTCAGAATCTAGGAGCCAGCCAAAAAATTTAGGAGCCAGAATTTTTTTTGTTGACAAATTGTACATATAGACCCCCTCACACACGGCGTCTCCCCGGGGAGCACGGCCTTTGTATGTACTTACACAGGTAGTGGCCCCCCGGCCACAGCGATCCTTCCCCCCAGGGCCGGCTCCAGGTTTTTCTGGGCCCCGGGCGAAAGAGTCTCAGTGGGCCCTTTTAACACATACACGATTCATGATGCACAGATACAGCGGAGAAATAAATATATATATATATTTATTTATTTATTACACATGGCCCAGCCTGCCCCCTCATCCTTCACATACGCAGACATATGCGCGCGCACACACGGTACGCAGACATACGCACGCACACACGGTACGCAGACATATGCGTGCGCACACACGGTACGCAGACATATGCACGCACACACGGTACGCAGACATATGCGCGCACACACGGTACGCAGACATATGCACGCACACACGGTACGCAGACATATGCACGCACACACGGTACGCAGACATATGCGCGCACACACGGTACGCAGACATATGCGCGCACACACGGTACGCAGACATATGCGTGCGCACACACGGTACGCAGACATATGCGCGCACACACGGTACGCAGACATATGCACGCACACACGGTACGCAGACATATGTACACATACAGACATACACATAGATAAAACAGACAAATATATATAGACAGTCATATACACTGACATTCACATACATGCACTCACACAGACCCATTACTAATATTTTTAATATGGGGATTGGGGAAGCCTCACTCACCTGTCCCCGGTCCAGTGTCCTGTCCAGCAGCTCCTCGGGTATGGGGCAGTGCAGGGCCCCCGGCGTGTCACAGACTTCATGGCCCTGGAACATCAGAGGGGCCCACTTGCGGTCGGGTCCGGGCCCCTCCCGCCCATCTGTGCAGGACCTCCGCTCCGACGATGTTTGATTGCCGGCACTTCCCCCAGACATGGCTGCGCGCTGTGCGGCTGTGTCTGCTAGTAATGACGCGGCAGGAGCGACACACAAGCACAATTAAAGGTGCAGTGCCGTCGACCCTGCCGTATCATTACTAGCAGACACAGCCGGACAGCGCGCGGCCATGTCTGGGGGGAGTGCCGGCAATCAAGCAGCGCCTGCGTCCCTGAACAGGTGCCGAGGAAGCGGCCAGGGCCCCGACAGTGAGTGGGCGGGTGGGTGTGTGGGCCCGACCCCGACAGTGAGTGGGCGGGCGGGTGTGTGGGCCCGGGCCCCGACAGTGAGTGGGCGGGTGGGTGTGTGGGCTAGGCGCCAGACAACATTTTCTAGGCGCCACTGGCGACCAGGCGCCTGGGTTTGTCGAGCCCTGATGTAATGTATGTACACAGTGTCTGCACCAGCAGAATAGTGAGTGCAGCTCTGGAGTATAATACAGGATGTAACTCAGGATCAGTACAGGATCAGTAATGTAATGTATGTACACAGTGACTGCACCAGCAGAATAGTGAGTGCAGCTCTGGAGTATAATACAGGATGTAACTCAGGATCAGTAATGTAATGTATGTACCCAGTGAATGCATCAGCAGAATAGTGAGTTCAGCTCTGGAGTATAATACAGGATGTAACTCAGGGTCAGTACAGGATCAGTAATGTAATGTATGTACCCAGTGACTGCACCAGCAGAATAGTAAGTGCAGCTCTGGAGTATAATACAGGATGTAACTCAGGATCAGTACAGGATCAGTAATGTAATGTATGTACACAGTGACTCCACCAGCAGAATAGTGAGTGCAGCTCTGGAGTATAATGCAGGATGTAACTCAGGATCAGTACAGGATAAGTAATGTAATGTATGTATACAGTGACTCCACAAGCAGAATAGTGAGTGCAGCTCTGTGGTATAATACAGGATGTAACTCAGATTCAGTAATGTAATGTATGTACACAGTGACTGCACCAGCAGAATAGTGAGTGCAGCTCTGGAGTATAATACTGGATGTAACTCAGGATCAGTACAGGATCAGTAATGTAATGTATGTACACAGTGACTGCACCAGCAGAATAGTGAGTGCAGCTCTGGAGTATAATACAGGATGTAACTCAGGGTCAGTACAGGATCAGTAATGTAATGTATGTACACAGTGACTGCACCAGCAGAATAGTGAGTGCAGCTCTGGAGTATAATACAGGATGCAACTCAGGATCAGTACAGGATCAGTAATGTAATGTATGTACACAGTGACTGCACCAGCAGAATAGTGAGTGCAGCTCTGGAGTATAATACTGGATGTAACTCAGGATCAGTACAGGATCAGTAATTTAATGTATGTACACAGTGACTGCACCAGCAGAATAGTGAGTGCAGCTCTGGAGTATAATACTGGATGTAACCCAGGATCAGTACAGGATCAGTAATGTAATGTATGTACACAGTGACTGCACCAGCAGAATAGTGAGTGCAGCTCTGGAGTATAATACAGGATGTAACTCAGGGTCACTACAGGATCAGTAATGTAATGTATGTACACAGTGTCTGCACCAGCAGAATAGTGAGTGCAGCTCTGGAGTATAATACAGGATGTAACTCAGGATCAGTACAGGATCAGTAATGTAATGTATGTACACAATGATTGCACCAGCAGAATAGTGAGTGCAGCTCTGGCGTATAATACAGGATGTAACTCAGGATCAGTAAAGTAATGTATGTACACAGTGACTGCACCAGCAGAATAGTGAGTGCAGCTCTGGAGTATAATACTGGATGTAACTCAGGATCAGTACAGGATCAGTAATGTAATGTATGTACACAATGACTGCACCAGCAGAATAGTGAGTGCAGCTCTGGGGTATAATACAGGATGTAACTCAGGATCAGTACAGGATTAGTAATGTAATGTATGTACACAGTGACTGCACCAGCAGAATAGTGAGTGCAGCTCTGGAGTATAATACTGGATGTAACTGAGGATCAGTACAGGATCAGTAATGTAATGTATGTACACAGTGACTCCACCAGCAAAATAGTGAGTGCAGCTCTGGAGTATAATACAGGATGTAACTCAGGATCAGTAATGTAATGTATGTACACAGTGACTGCACCAGCAGAATAGTGAGTGCAGCTCTGGAGTATAATACAGCATGTAACTCAGGATCAGTAATGTAATGTATGTACACAGTGACTGCACCAGCAGAATAGTGAGTGCAGCTCTGGAGTATAATACAGCATGTAACTCAGGATCAGTACAGGATCAGTAATGTAATGTATGTACACAATGATTGCACCAGCAGAATAGTGAGTGCAGCTCTGGCGTATAATACAGCATGTAACTCAGGATCAGTAATGTAATGTATGTACACAGTGACTGCACCAGCAGAATAGTGAGTGCAGCTCTGGAGTATAATACAGCATGTAACTCAGGATCAGTAATGTACAGTATGTACACAGTGACTGCACCAGCAGAATAGTGAGTGCAGCTCTGGAGTATAATACAGGAGGTAACTCAGGATCGGGTACAGGATCAGTAATGTAATGGATGTACACAGTGACTGCACCAGCAGAATAGCGAGTGCAGCTCTGGAGTATAATACAGGAGGTAACTCAGGATCAGTACAGGATCAGTAATGTAATGGATGTACACAGTGACTGCACCAGCAGAATAGTGAGTGCAGCTCTGGAGTATAATACAGGAGGTAACTCAGGATCAGTACAGGATCAGTAATGTAATGGATGTACACAGTGACTGCACCAGCAGAATAGTGAGTGCAGCTCTGGAGTATAATACAGGAGGTAACTCAGGGTCAGGACAGGATCAGTAATGTACAGTATGTACACAGTGACTGTACCAGCAGATTAGTGAGTGCAGCTCTGGAGTATAATACAGGATGTAACTCAGGATCAGTACAGGATCAGTAATGTAATGGATGTACACAGTGACTGCACCAGCAGAATAGTGAGTGCAGCTCTGGAGTATAATACAGGATGTAACTCAGGATCAGTACAGGATCAGTAATGTAATGTATGTACACAGTGACTGCACCAGCAGAATAGTGAGAGCAGCTCTGGAGTATAATACAGGATGTAACTCAGGATCAGTACAGGATCAGTAATGTAATGTATGTACACAGTGACTGCACCAGCAGAATAGTGAGAGCAGCTCTGGAGTATAATACAGGATGTAACTCAGGATCAGTACAGGATCAGTAATGTAATGTATGTACACAGTGACTACACCAGCAGAATAGTGAGTGCAGCTCTGGAGTATAATACAGGATGTAACTCAGGATCAGTACAGGATCAGTAATGTACAGTATGTACACAGTGACTGCGCCAGCAGAATAGTGAGTGCAGCTCTGGAGTATAATACAGGATGTAACTCAGGATCAGTACAGGATCAGTAATGTACAGTATGTACACAGTGACTGCACCAGCAGAATAGTGAGTGCAGCTCTGGAGTATAATACAGGATGTAACTCAGGATCAGTACAGGATCAGTAATGTACAGTATGTACACAGTGACTGCACCAGCAGAATAGTGAGTGCAGCTCTGGAGTATAATACAGGATGTAACTCAGGATCAGTACAGGATCAGTAATGTACAGTATGTACACAGTGACTGCACCAGCAGAATAGTGAGTGCAGCTCTGGAGTATAATACAGGATGTAACTCAGGATCAGTACAGGATCAGTAATGTAATGTATGTACACAGTGACTGCGCCAGCAGAATAGTGAGTACAGCTCTGGAGTATAATACAGGATGTAACTCAGGATCAGTACAGGATCAGTAATGTAATGTATGTACACAGTGACTGCACCATCAGAATAGTGAGTGCAGCTCTGGAGTATAATACAGGATGTAACTCAGGATCAGTAGTGTAATGTATGTACACAGTGACTGCACCAGCAAAATAGTGAGTGCAGCTCTGGAGTATAATACAGGATGTAACTCAGGATCAGTAATGTAATGTATGTACACAGTGACTGCTCCAGCAGAATAGTGAGTGCAGCTCTGGGGTATAATACAGGAGGTAACTCAGGATCAGTACAGGATCAGTAATGTAATGGATGTACACAGTGACTTACAATGTTACTGAATGTTTTATGTAGAGTCCTTCTCTATGAACACACTGGTAGGTTTCGGTGTAGTTGGCTTGTGATACTGATCATAGGAGACATGATATTGTGTTTGATTGAGACAGACACTTTACACTTCAGTTCCTGTACACTGATTATCTTCTTACTTGGAAAAATAAAGCAAATAACAATAAAAAATATTACAAGAAAAGACACATGGGAGTGAAGCGGTTAAGACGCCAAAGACTTTTCATATTCCCCAGTACTTAATATAGCAAAACATTACACTATGTCAAAGAAAGCGCTGAAACAGGTCATCCAGGGCCCTTGGGAATACAACAGGCAAAGAAACATCATGGCAACATGCAAATCGTTTTATTGTGGTGGTGAGAGAGGCGCTGAATCCAGCGGTGCGCGGGGCATCTGCAGGGCCTCTGCGGGGCTCTGCGGGGCCTCTGCGGGGTCTCTGCGGGGTCTCTGCTGAGTCTCTGCGGGGTCTCTGCAGGGCCTCTGCGGGGTCTCTACGGAGTCTCTGCGGGGCTCTGCGGGGTCTCTGCGGGGTCTCTGCGGAGTCTCTGCGGGGCTCTGCGGGGCCTCTGCGGGGTCTCTGCTGAGTCTCTGCGGGGTCTCTGCGGGGCCTCTGCGGGGTCTCTGCGGAGTCTCTGCGGGGCTCTGCGGGGCCTCTGCGGGGTCTCTGCGGGGCCTCTGCGGGGTCTCTGCGGAGTCTCTGCGGGGCTCTGCGGGGCCTCTGCGGGGTCTCTGCTGAGTCTCTGCGGGGTCTCTGCGGGGCCTCTGCGGGGTCTCTGCGGAGTCTCTGCGGGGTCTCTGCGAGGCCTCTGCGGGGCCTCAACCATCCACACTGCTCACCTAGTCTGCGCGAGGGAGGGTAATTCTGAGAGACAAATTCAGGTCAGGATTGTCATCTTCTCCAGACACTTACCCTGGATATTGCTGAGCTAAGGGTCAGTCAGCAACAACAAGATCTATTCTAGCAGAGCCGAGTGTGTCATTAGCTCCATTGTGTGGCTTGATTTGTGCATATGCATGTGTCTCCCAACATTGACAGGCATTAAAGAGGGACACAAACTGTGGCACGCACAGCAATTCCAGTCTTACATCATGCCACGTCTCTAACCTTGCCCGGTTTATACAGTATGTGCCTACACAGAAATATTAGTCCTACTGAAGCCCAGTAATACCCCTACACAGTATAATGCCCCCTTAGAACCCCCCAACACACAGCATAATGCCCTCAAATTACATTCCCACACACACACAGTATGATACCCCCCACACACAATAGGATGCCCCCCATGGGCATTCCCCCACACACAGTATGATGTCCCCAAAACACCACCCCACACAGTATGATGTCCCCACAGTTCATTCCACCACACACAGTATGATGTCCCCACAGTACATTCCCCACACACAGTATAGTGTCTCCACAGTACATTCCCCCACACATAGTATAGTGTCTCCACAGTACATTCCCCCACACACAGTATGATGTCCCCATAGTACATTCCCCCACACACAGTATGATGCCCTCAAATTACATTCCCACACACACACACTATGATACCCCCCACACACAATAGGATGCCCCCCATGGGCATTCCACCACACACAGTAGGATGCTCACATAGTACATTCCCCCACACACAGTATGATGTCCCCAAAACACCACCCCACACAGTATCATGTCCCCATGGTACATTTCCCCCAAAACAGTATAGTGCCTCCCACAGTTAATTTTCCCACACAGTACACAGTATAATGCCCCCACAGTACATACCACTACACACAGTATTATGTCCACACAGAACATACCCCTACACACAGTATGATGTCCCCATAGTACATTCCTAACACATAGTGTGTTATTCCCACCGCACATTCCCCAACCCAATATGATGCCCCCACAATACATTCTACCACACACAGTATGATATTCACACACACAGTATGATGTCCCCACAGTACATTCCCCCACATAGTATGATGTCCCCAGAGTACATTCCCCACACACAGTATGATGTCCCCACAGTACATTCCCCCACACACAGTATGATGTCCTCACAGTACATTCCCCCACACTAAGTATGATGTCTCCACAGTACATTCCCTCCACACACAGTATGATGTCCCCACAGTACATTCCACCACACACAGTATGATGTCCTCACAGTACATTCCCACACACACAGTATGATGTCCTCACAGTACATTCCACCACACACAGTATGATGTCCCCAGAGTACATTCCCCACACACAGTATGATGTCCCCACAGTACACCCCCCCCCACACACAGTATGATGTCCCCAAAGTACATTCCCCCACACACAGTATGATGTCCCCACAGTACATTCCCCCACACAGTATGATGTCTCCATAGTAGATTCCCCCACACAGTATGATGTCTCCATAGTACATTCCCCCACACACAGTATGATGTCCCCACAGTACATTCCCCCACACAGTATGATGTCTCCATAGTACATTCCCCACACACAGTATGATGTCCCCACAGTACATCCCCCCCCCACACAGTATGATGTCCCCAAAGTACATTCCCCCACACACAGTATGATGTCCCCACAGTACATTCCCCCACACAGTATGATGTCCCCACAGTACATTCCCCAGCATACAGTATGATGTCCCCACAGTACATTCCCCACACACAGTATAATGTTCCCACAGTACATTCCTCACACACAGTATGATGTCTCCATAGTACATTCCCCACACACACAGTATGATGTCCCCACAGTACATCCCCCCCACACACAGTATGATGTCCCCAAAGTACATTCCCCCACACACAGTATGATGTCCCCACAGTACATTCCTCCACACACAGTATGATGTCCCCACAGTACATTCCCCCACACACAGTATGATGTCCCCACAGTACATTCCCCCCCACACAGTATGATGTCCCCACAGTACATTCCTCCACACACAGTATGATGTCCCCACAGTACATTCCCCCACACACAGTATGATGTCCCCACAGTACACTCCCCCACACACAGTATGATGTCCCCAAAGTACATTCCCCCACACACAGTATGATGTCCCCACAGTACATTCCCCCACACAGTATGATGTCCTCACAGTACATTCCCCCACACACAGTATGATGTCCCCACAGTACATTCCCCCACACACAGTATGATGTCCTCACAGTACATTCCCGCACACACAGTATGATGTCCCCACAGTACATTCCCCCACACACAGTATGATGTCCCCACAGTACATTCCCTCCACACACAGTATGATGTCCCCACAGTACATTCCCCCACACACAGTATGATGTCAACACAGTACATTCCCCCACACACAGTATGATGTCCCCATAGTACATTCCCCCACACACAGTATGATGTCCCCACAGTACATTCCCCCACACAGTATGATGTCCCCACAGTACATTCCCCAGCATACAGTATGATGTCCCCACAGTACATTCCCCACACACAGTATAATGTCCCCACAGTACATTCCTCCACACACAGTATGATGTCCTCACAGTACATTCCCCAGCATACAGTATGATGTCCTCACAGTACATTCCCCAGCATACAGTATGATGTCCCCACAATACATTCCCCAGCATACAGTATGATGTCCCCAAAGTACATCCCCCCCCCACAGTATGATGTCCTCACAGTACATTCCCCCACACACAGTATGATGTCCCCATAGTACATTCCCCAGCACACAGTATAATGCCCCCACAGTACATTCCCCAGCATACAGTATGATGTCCCCACAGTACATTCCCCAGCATACAGTATGATGTCCCCAAAGTACATTCCCCCCCACACAGTATGATGTCCCCACAGTACATTCCCCCACACACAGTATGATGTAGCCACAGTACATTCCCTGACACACACACAGTATGATGTCCTCACAGTACATTCCCCCCCACACAGTATGATGTCCCCATAGTACATTCCCCCCCACACAGTATGATGTACCCATAGTACATTCCCCCCCACACAGTATGATGTCCCCACAGTACATTCCCCCACACACAGTATGATGTCCCCATAGTACATTCCCTCCCCACACACAGTATGATGTCCTCACAGTACATTCCCCCCCACACAGTATGATGTCCTCACAGTACATTCCCCCACACACAGTATGATGTCCCCACAGTACATTCCCCCACACACAGTATGATGTTCCCACAGTACATTCCCCCACACACAGTATGATGTCCCCACAGTACATTCCCCCACACACAGTATGATGTCCCCACAGTACATTCCCCCACACACAGTATGATGTCCCCACAGTACATTCTCCCACACACAGTATGATGTCCCCAAAGTACATTCCCCCACACACAGTATGATGTCCCCACAGTACATTCCCCCACACAGTATGATGTCCCCACAGTACATTCCCCAGCATACAGTATGATGTCCCCACAGTACATTCCCCACACACAGTATAATGTCCCCACAGTACATTCCTCCACACACAGTATGATGTCCTCACAGTACATTCCCCAGCATACAGTATGATGTCCCCACAGTACATTCCCCAGCATACAGTATGATGTCCCCACAGTACATTCCCCAGCATACAGTATGATGTCCCAAAGGACATTCCCCCCACACAGTATGATGTCCCCATAGTACATTCCCTCCCCACACACAGTATGATGTCCTCACAGTACATTCCCCCCCACACAGTATGATGTTCTCACAGTACATTCCCCCACACACAGTATGATGTCTCCATAGTACATTCCCCCACACAGTATGATGTCCCCACAGTACATTCCCCCACACACAGTATGATGTCTCCATAGTACATTCCCCCACACAGTATGATGTCCCCACAGTACATTCCCGCACACACAGTATGATGTCTCCACAGTACATTCCCCCACACACAGTATGATGCCCCCAGAGTACATTCCTCTACACACAGTATGATGCACCCACAGTACATTCCCTCACACACAGTATGATGTCCCCACAGTACATTCCCCCACACAGTATGATGTCCTCACAGTACATTCCCCCACACACAGTATGATGTCTCCATAGTACATTCCCCCACACAGTATGATGTCTCCATAGTACATTCCCCCACACAGTATGATGTCCTCACAGTACATTCCCCCACACACAGTATGATGTCCTCACAGTACATTCCCCCACACACAGTATGATGTCTCCATAGTACATTCCCCCACACAGTATGATGTCCCCACAGTACATTCCCCCACACACAGTATGATGTCTCCATAGTACATTCCCCCACACAGTATGATGTCCCCACAGTACATTCCCCCACACACAGTATGATGTCTCCACAGTACATTCCCCCACACTCAGCATAATGTCCCCACAGTACATTCCCCCACACAGTATGATGTCCCCACAGTACATTCCCCCACCACAGTATGATGTCCTCACAGTACATTCCCCCACACACAGTATGATGTCTCCATAGTACATTCCCCCACACAGTATGATGTCCCCACAGTACATTCCCCCACACTCAGCATAATGTCCCCACAGTACATTCCCCCCCACACAGTATGATGTCCCCACAGTACATTCCCCCACACAGTTTGAAGTCCTCACAGTATATTCCCCCACACACAGTATGATGTCTCCATAGTACATTCCCCCACACAGTATGATGTCCCCATAGTACATTCCCCCACACACAGTATGATGTCTCCATAGTACATTCCCCCACACACAGTATGATGTCCCCACAGTACATTCCCCCCCACACATTATGATGTCCCCATAGTACATTCCCCCACACACAGTATGATGCCCTCAAATTACATTCCCACACACACACACTATGATACCCCCCACACACAATAGGATGACCCCATGGGCATTCCACCACACACAGTAGGATGCTCACATAGTACATTCCCCCACACACAGTATGATGTCCCCAAAACACCACCCCACACAGTATCATGTCCCCATGGTACATTTCCCCCAAAACAGTATAGTGCCTCCCACAGTTAATTTTCCCACACAGTACACAGTATAATGCCCCCACAGTACATACCACTACACAGAGTATTATGTCCACACAGAACATACCCCTACACACAGTATGATGTCCCCATAGTACATTCCTAACACATAGTGTGTTATTCCCACCGCACATTCCCCAACCCAATATGATGCCCCCACAATACATTCTACCACACACAGTATGATATTCACACATACAGTATGATGTCCCCACAGTACATTACCCCCCACACAGTATAATGTCTCCACAGTACATTCCCCCACAAACAGTATGAAGACTCTTGCAGTACATTCTCCCCACACACAGTATGATGTCCCCACAGTACATTCCCCCACACAGTATGATGTCCCCAGAGTACATTCCCCACACACAGTATGATGTCCCCACAGTACATTCCCCCACACACAGTATGATGTCCTCACAGTACATTCCCCCACACTCAGTATGATGTCTCCACAGTACATTCCCTCCACACACAGTATGATGTCCCCACAGTACATTCCACCACACACAGTATGATGTCCTCACAGTACATTCCCCCACACACAGTATGATGTCCTCACAGTACATTCCACCACACACAGTATGATGTCCCCAGAGTACATTCCCCACACACAGTATGATGTCCCCACAGTACATCCCCCCCCACACACAGTATGATGTCCCCAAAGTACATTCCCCCACACACAGTATGATGTCCCCACAGTACATTCCCCCACACAGTATGATGTCTCCATAGTACATTCCCCCACACAGTATGATGTCTCCATAGTACATTCCCCCACACACAGTATGATGTCCCCACAGTACATTCCGCCACACAGTATGATGTCTCCATAGTACATTCCCCACACACAGTATGATGTCCCCACAGTACATCCCCCCCCACACACAGTATGATGTCCCCAAAGTACATTCCCCCACACACAGTATGATGTCCCCACAGTACATTCCCCAACACAGTATGATGTCCCCACAGTACATTCCCCAGCATACAGTATGATGTCCCCACAGTACATTCCCCACACACAGTATAATGTTCCCACAGTACATTCCCCACACACAGTATGATGTCTCCATAGTACATTCCCCACACACAGTATGATGTCCCCACAGTACATCCCCCCCACACACAGTATGATGTCCCCAAAGTACATTCCCCCACACACAGTATGATGTCCCCACAGTACATTCCTCCACACACAGTATGATGTCCCCACAGTACATTCCCCCACACACAGTATGATGTCCCCACAGTACATTCCCCCACACACAGTATGATGTCCCCACAGTACATTCCTCCACACACAGTATGATGTCCCCACAGTACATTCCCCCACACACAGTATGATGTCCCCACAGTACACTCCCCCACACACAGTATGATGTCCCCAAAGTACATTCCCCCACACACAGTATGATGTCCCCACAGTACATTCCCCCACACAGTATGATGTCCTCACAGTACATTCCCCCACACACAGTATGATGTCCCCACAGTACATTCCCCCACACACAGTATGATGTCCTCACAGTACATTCCCGCACACACAGTATGATGTCCCCACAGTACATTCCCCCACACACAGTATGATGTCCCCACAGTACATTCCCAGAACACACAGTATGATGTCCCCACAGTACATTCCCCCACACACAGTATGATGTCCCCATAGTACATTCTCCCACACACAGTATGATGTCCCCACAGTACATTCCCCCACACAGTATGATGTCCCCACAGTACATTCCCCAGCATACAGTATGATGTCCCCACAGTACATTCCCCACACACAGTATAATGTCCCCACAGTACATTCCTCCACACACAGTATGATGTCCTCACAGTACATTCCCCAGCATACAGTATGATGTCCTCACAGTACATTCCCCAGCATACAGTATGATGTCCCCACAATACATTCCCCAGCATACAGTATGATGTCCCCAAAGTACATTCCCCCCACACAGTATGATGTCCTCACAGTACATTCCCCCACACACAGTATGATGTCCCCATAGTACATTCCCCAGCAGACAGTATAATGCCCCCACAGTACATTCCCCAGCATACAGTATGATGTCCCCACAGTACATTCCCCAGCATACAGTATGATGTCCCCAAAGTACATTCCCCCCACACAGTATGATGTCCTCACAGTACATTCCCCCACACACAGTATGATGTCCCCAAAGTACATTCCCCCACACAGTATGATGTCCCCACAGTACATTCCCCAGCATACAGTATGATGTCCCCACAGTACATTCCCCACACACAGTATAATGTCCCCACAGTACATTCCTCCACACACAGTATGATGTCCTCACAGTACATTCCCCAGCATACAGTATGATGTCCTCACAGTACATTCCCCAGCATACAGTATGATGTCCCCACAATACATTCCCCAGCATACAGTATGATGTCCCCAAAGTACATTCCCCCCACACAGTATGATGTCCTCACAGTACATTCCCCCACACACAGTATGATGTCCCCATAGTACATTCCCCAGCAGACAGTATAATGCCCCCACAGTACATTCCCCAGCATACAGTATGATGTCCCCACAGTACATTCCCCAGCATACAGTATGATGTCCCCAAAGTACATTCCCCCCACACAGTATGATGTCCTCACAGTACATTCCCCCACACACAGTATGATGTCCCCAAAGTACATTCCCCACACACAGTATGATGTCCCCATAGTACATTCTCCCCACACAGTATGATGTCCCCACAGTACATTCCCCCACACACAGTATGATGTCCCCACAGTACATTCCCTGACACACACACAGTATGATGTCCTCACAGTACATTCCCCCCCACACAGTATGATGTCCCCATAGTACATTCCCCCCCACACAGTATGATGTCCCCATAGTACATTCCCCCCCACACAGTATGATGTCCCCACAGTACATTCCCCCACACACAGTATGATGTCCCCATAGTACATTCCCTCCCCACACACAGTATGATGTCCTCACAGTACATTCCCCCCCACACAGTATGATGTCCTCACAGTACATTCCCCCACACACAGTATGATGTCCCCACAGTACATTCCCCCACACACAGTATGATGTCCCCATAGTACATTCCCCCACACACAGTATGATGTCCCCACAGTACATTCCCCCACACACAGTATGATGTCCCCACAGTACATTCCCCCACACACAGTATGATGTCCCCACAGTACATTCTCCCACACACAGTATGATGTCCCCAAAGTACATTCCCCCACACACAGTATGATGTCCCCACAGTACATTCCCCCACACAGTATGATGTCCCCACAGTACATTCCCCAGCATACAGTATGATGTCCCCACAGTACATTCCCCACACACAGTATAATGTCCCCACAGTACATTCCTCCACACACAGTATGATGTCCTCACAGTACATTCCCCAGCATACAGTATGATGTCCCCACAGTACATTCCCCAGCATACAGTATGATGTCCCCACAGTACATTCCCCAGCATACAGTATGATGTCCCAAAGGACATTCCCCCCACACAGTATGATGTCCCCATAGTACATTCCCTCCCCACACACAGTATGATGTCCTCACAGTACATTCCCCCCCACACAGTATGATGTTCTCACAGTACATTCCCCCACACACAGTATGATGTCTCCATAGTACATTCCCCCACACAGTATGATGTCCCCACAGTACATTCCCCCACACACAGTATGATGTCTCCATAGTACATTCCCCCACACAGTATGATGTCCCCACAGTACATTCCCCCACACACAGTATGATGTCTCCACAGTACATTCCCCCACACACAGTATGATGCCCCCAGAGTACATTCCTCCACACACAGTATGATGCCCCCACAGTACATTCCCTCACACACAGTATGATGTCCCCACAGTACATTCGCCACACAGTATGATGTCCTCACAGTACATTCCCCCACACACAGTATGATGTCTCCATAGTACATTCCCTCACACAGTATGATGTCTCCATACTACATTCCCCCACACAGTATGATGTCCTCACAGTACATTCCCCCACACAGAGTATGATGTCCTCACAGTACATTCCCCCACACACAGTATGATGTCTCCATAGTACATTCCCCCACACAGTATGATGTCCCCACAGTACATTCCCCCACACACAGTAAGATGTCTCCATAGTACATTCCCCCACACAGTATGATGTCCCCACAGTACATTCCCCCACACACAGTATGATGTCTCCACAGTACATTCCCCCACACTCAGCATAATGTCCCCACAGTACATTCCCCCACACAGTATGATGTCCCCACAGTACATTCCCCCACCACAGTATGATGTCCTCACAGTACATTCCCCCACACACAGTATGATGTCTCATTAGTACATTCCCCCACACAGTATGATGTCCCCACAGTACTTTCCCCCACACTCAGCATAATGTCCCCACAGTACATTCCCCCCCACACAGTATGATGTCCCCACAGTACATTCCCCCACACAGTTTGAAGTCCTCACAGTACATTCCCCCACACACAGTATGATGTCTCCATAGTACATTCCCCCACACAGTATGATGTCCCCACAGTACATTCCCCCACACACAGTATGATGTCTCCATAGTACATTCCCCCACACACAGTATGATGTCCCCACAGTACACCCCCCCCCACACAGTATGATGTCCCCATAGTACATTCCCCCACACACAGTATGATGCCCTCAAATTACATTCCCACACACACACACTATGATACCCCCCACACACAATAGGATGCCCCCCATGGGCATTCCACCACACACAGTAGGATGCTCACATAGTACATTCCCCCACACACAGTATGATGTCCCCAAAACACCACCCCACACAGTATCATGTCCCCATGGTACATTTCCCCCAAAACAGTATAGTGCCTCCCACAGTTAATTTTCCCACACAGTACACAGTATAATGCCCCAACAGTACATACCACTACACACAGTATTATGTCCACACAGAACATACCCCTACACACAGTATGATGTCCCCATAGTACATTCCTAACACATAGTGTGTTATTCCCACCGCACATTCCCCAACCCAATATGATGCCCCCACAATACATTCTACCACACACAGTATGATATTCACACATACAGTATGATGTCCCCACAGTACATTACCCCCACACAGTATAATGTCTCCACAGTACATTCCCCCACAAACAGTATGAAGACTCTTGCAGTACATTCTCCCCACACACAGTATGATGTCCCCACAGTACATTCCCCCACATAGTATGATGTCCCCAGAGTACATTCCCCACACACAGTATGATGTCCCCACAGTACATTCCCCCACACACAGTATGATGTCCTCACAGTACATTCCCCCACACTCAGTATGATGTCTCCACAGTACATTCCCTCCACACACAGTATGATGTCCCCACAGTACATTCCCCCACACAGTATGATGTCTCCATAGTACATTCCCCCACACAGTATGATGTCCCCACAGTACATTCCACCACACACAGTATGATGTCCTCACAGTACATTCCCCCACACACAGTATGATGTCCTCACAGTACATTCCACCACACACAGTATGATGTCCCCAGAGTACATTCCCCACACACAGTATGATGTCCCCACAGTACATCCCACCCCACACACAGTATGATGTCCCCAAAGTACATTCCCCCACACACAGTATGATGTCCCCACAGTACATTCCCCCACACAGTATGATGTCTCCATAGTACATTCCCCCACACAGTATGATGTCTCCATAGTACATTCCCCCACACACAGTATGATGTCCCCACAGTACATTCCCCCACACAGTATGATGTCTCCATAGTACATTCCCCACACACAGTATGATGTCCCCACAGTACATCCCCCCCACACACAGTATGATGTCACCAAAGTACATTCCCCCACACACAGTATGATGTCCCCACAGTACATTCCCCCACACAGTATGATGTCCCCACAGTACATTCCCCAGCATACAGTATGATGTCCCCACAGTACATTCCCCACACACAGTATAATGTTCCCACAGTACATTCCCCACACACAGTATGATGTCTCCATAGTACATTCCCCACACACAGTATGATGTCCCCACAGTACATCCCCCCCCACACACAGTATGATGTCCCCAAAGTACATTCCACCACACACAGTATGATGTCCCCACAGTACATTCCTCCACACACAGTATGATGTCCCCACAGTACATTCCCCCACACACAGTATGATGTCCCCACAGTACATTCCCCCACACACAGTATGATGTCCCCACAGTACATTCCTCCACACACAGTATGATGTCCCCACAGTACATTCCCCCACACACAGTATGATGTCCCCACAGTACACTCCCCCACACACAGTATGATGTCCCCAAAGTACATTCCCCCACACACAGTATGATGTCCCCACAGTACATTCCCCCACACAGTATGATGTCCTCACAGTACATTCCCCCACACACAGTATGATGTCCCCACAGTACATTCCCCCACACACAGTATGATGTCCTCACAGTACATTCCCGCACACACAGTATGATGTCCCCACAGTACATTCCCCCACACACAGTATGATGTCCCCACAGTACATTCCCCCACACACAGTATGATGTCCCCACAGTACATTCCCCCACACACAGTATGATGTCCCCATAGTACATTCCCCCACACACAGTATGATGTCCCTACAGTACATTCCCCCACACAGTATGATGTCCCCACAGTACATTCCCCAGCATACAGTATGATGTCCCCACAGTACATTCCCCACACACAGTATAATGTCCCCACAGAACATTCCTCCACACACAGTATGATGTCCTCACAGTACATTCCCCAGCATACAGTATGATGTCCTCACAGTACATTCCCCAGCATACAGTATGATGTCCCCACAATACATTCCCCAGCATACAGTATGATGTCCCCAAAGTACATTCCCCCCACACAGTATGATGTCCTCAGAGTACATTCCCCCACACACAGTATGATGTCCCCATAGTACATTCCCCAGCACACAGTATAATGCCCCCACAGTACATTCCCCAGCATACAGTACGATGTCCCCACAGTACATTCCCCAGCATACAGTATGATGTCCCCAAAGTACATTCCCCCCACACAGTATGATGTCCTCACAGTACATTCCCCCACACACAGTATGATGTCCCCAAAGTACATTCCCCACACACAGTATGATGTCCCCATAGTACATTCCCCCCCACACAGTATGATGTCCCCACAGTACATTCCCCCACACACAGTATGATGTCCCCACAGTACATTCCCTGACACACACACAGTATGATGTCCTCACAGTACATTCCCCCCCACACAGTATGATGTCCCCATAGTACATTCCCCCCCACACAGTATGATGTCCCCATAGTACATTCCCCCCCACACAGTATGATGTCCCCACAGTACATTCCCTCCCCACACACAGTATGATGTCCCCATAGTACATTCCCTCCCCACACACAGTATGATGTCCTCACAGTACATTCCCCCCCACACAGTATGATGTCCTCACAGTACATTCCCCCACACACAGTATGATGTCCCCACAGTACATTCCCCCACACACAGTATGATGTCCCCACAGTACATTCCCCCACACACAGTATGATGTCCCCACAGTACATTCCCCCACACACAGTATGATGTCCCCACAGTACATTCCCCCACACACAGTATGATGTCCCCACAGTACATTCTCCCACACACAGTATGATGTCCCCAAAGTACATTCCCCCACACACAGTATGATGTCCCCACAGTACATTCCCCCACACAGTATGATGTCCCCACAGTACATTCCCCAGCATACAGTATGATGTCCCCACAGTACATTCCCCACACACAGTATGATGTCCTCACAGTACATTCCCCAGCATACAGTATGATGTCCCCACAGTACATTCCCCAGCATACAGTATGATGTCCCCACAGTACATTCCCCAGCATACAGTATGATGTCCCAAAGGACATTCCCCCCACACAGTATGATGTCCCCATAGTACATTCCCTCCCCACACACAGTATGATGTCCTCACAGTACATTCCCCCCCACACAGTATGATGTTCTCACAGTACATTCCCCCACACACAGTATGATGTCTCCATAGTACATTCCCCCACACAGTATGATGTCCCCACAGTACATTCCCCCACACACAGTATGATGTCTCCATAGTACATTCCCCCACACAGTATGATGTCCCCACAGTACATTCCCCCACACACAGTATGATGTCTCCACAGTACATTCCCCCACACACAGTATGATGTCCCCAGAGTACATTCCTCCACACACAGTATGATGCCCCCACAGTACATTCCCTCACACACAGTATGATGTCCCCACAGTACATTCCCCCACACAGTATGATGTCCTCACAGTACATTCCCCCACACACAGTATGATGTCTCCATAGTACATTCCCCCACACAGTATGATGTCTCCATAGTACATTCCCCCACACAGTATGATGTCCTCACAGTACATTCCCCCACACACAGTATGATGTCCTCACAGTACATTCCCCCACACACAGTATGATGTCTCCATAGTACATTCCCCCACACAGTATGATGTCCCCACAGTACATTCCCCCACACACAGTATGATGTCTCCATAGTACATTCCCCCACACAGTATGATGTCCCCACAGTACATTCCCCCACACACAGTATGATGTCTCCACAGTACATTCCCCCACACTCAGCATAATGTCCCCACAGTACATTCCCCCACACAGTATGATGTCCCCACAGTACATTCCCCCACCACAGTATGATGTCCTCACAGTACATTCCCCCACACACAGTATGATGTCTCCATAGTACATTCCCCCACACAGTATGATGTCCCCACAGTACATTCCCCCACACACAGTATGATGTCTCCATAGTACATTCCCCCACACACAGTATGATGTCCCCACAGTACATTCCCCCCCACACAGTATGATGTCCCCACAGTACATTCCCCCACACAGTATGATGTCCTCACAGTACATTCCCCCACACACAGTATGATGACTCCATTGTACATTCCCCCACACAGTATGATGTCCCCACAGTACATTCCCCCACACACAGTATGATGTCTCCATAGTACATTCCTCCACACACAGTATGATGTCCCCATAGTACATTCCCCCACACACAGTATGATGTCTCCACAGTACATTCCCCCACACTTAGCATAATGTCCCCACAGTACATTCCCCCACACAGTATGATATCCCCACAGTACATTCCCCCACACAGTATGATGTCCTCACAGTACATTCCCCCACACACAGTATGATGTCTCCATAGTACATTCCCCCACACAGTATGATGTCCCCACAGTACATTCCCCCGCACACAGTATGATGTCCCCACAGTACATTCCCCCACACACAGTATGATGTCCCCACAGTACATTCCCCCACACACAGTATGATGTCCCCACAGTACATTCCCCCACACAGTATGATGTCCTCACAGTACATTCCCCCACACACAGTATGATGTCTCCACAGTACATTCCTCCACACACAGTATGATGTCCCCACAGTACATTCCTCCACACACAGTATGATGTCCCCACAGTACATTCCCCCACACACAGTATGATGTCTCCACAGTACATTCTCCCACACAGTATGATGCCCTCACAGTACATTCCCCCACACACAGTATGATGTCCCCACAGTACATTCCCCCACACACAGTATGATGTCCCCACAGTACATTCCCCCACACACAGTATGATGTCCCCACAGTACATTCCCCCACACACAGTATGATGTTCCCACAGTACATTCCCCCACACACAGTATGATGTCCCCACAGTACATTCCCCCACACACAGTATGATGTCCCCACAGTACATTCCCCCACACACAGTATGATGTCCCCACAGTACATTCTCCCACACACAGTATGATGTCCCCAAAGTACATTCCCCCACACACAGTATGATGTCCCCACAGTACATTCCCCCACACAGTATGATGTCCCCACAGTACATTCCCCAGCATACAGTATGATGTCCCCACAGTACATTCCCCACACACAGTATAATGTCCCCACAGTACATTCCTCCACACACAGTATGATGTCCTCACAGTACATTCCCCAGCATACAGTATGATGTCCCCACAGTACATTCCCCAGCATACAGTATGATGTCCCCACAGTACATTCCCCAGCATACAGTATGATGTCCCAAAGGACATTCCCCCCACACAGTATGATGTCCCCATAGTACATTCCCTCCCCACACACAGTATGATGTCCTCACAGTACATTCCCCCCCACACAGTATGATGTTCTCACAGTACATTCCCCCACACACAGTATGATGTCTCCATAGTACATTCCCCCACACAGTATGATGTCCCCACAGTACATTCCCCCACACACAGTATGATGTCTCCATAGTACATTCCCCCACACAGTATGATGTCCCCACAGTACATTCCCGCACACACAGTATGATGTCTCCACAGTACATTCCCCCACACACAGTATGATGCCCCCAGAGTACATTCCTCTACACACAGTATGATGCACCCACAGTACATTCCCTCACACACAGTATGATGTCCCCACAGTACATTCCCCCACACAGTATGATGTCCTCACAGTACATTCCCCCACACACAGTATGATGTCTCCATAGTACATTCCCCCACACAGTATGATGTCTCCATAGTACATTCCCCCACACAGTATGATGTCCTCACAGTACATTCCCCCACACACAGTATGATGTCCTCACAGTACATTCCCCCACACACAGTATGATGTCTCCATAGTACATTCCCCCACACAGTATGATGTCCCCACAGTACATTCCCCCACACACAGTATGATGTCTCCATAGTACATTCCCCCACACAGTATGATGTCCCCACAGTACATTCCCCCACACACAGTATGATGTCTCCACAGTACATTCCCCCACACTCAGCATAATGTCCCCACAGTACATTCCCCCACACAGTATGATGTCCCCACAGTACATTCCCCCACCACAGTATGATGTCCTCACAGTACATTCCCCCACACACAGTATGATGTCTCCATAGTACATTCCCCCACACAGTATGATGTCCCCACAGTACATTCCCCCACACTCAGCATAATGTCCCCACAGTACATTCCCCCCCACACAGTATGATGTCCCCACAGTACATTCCCCCACACAGTTTGAAGTCCTCACAGTATATTCCCCCACACACAGTATGATGTCTCCATAGTACATTCCCCCACACAGTATGATGTCCCCATAGTACATTCCCCCACACACAGTATGATGTCTCCATAGTACATTCCCCCACACACAGTATGATGTCCCCACAGTACATTCCCCCCCACACATTATGATGTCCCCATAGTACATTCCCCCACACACAGTATGATGCCCTCAAATTACATTCCCACACACACACACTATGATACCCCCCACACACAATAGGATGACCCCATGGGCATTCCACCACACACAGTAGGATGCTCACATAGTACATTCCCCCACACACAGTATGATGTCCCCAAAACACCACCCCACACAGTATCATGTCCCCATGGTACATTTCCCCCAAAACAGTATAGTGCCTCCCACAGTTAATTTTCCCACACAGTACACAGTATAATGCCCCCACAGTACATACCACTACACAGAGTATTATGTCCACACAGAACATACCCCTACACACAGTATGATGTCCCCATAGTACATTCCTAACACATAGTGTGTTATTCCCACCGCACATTCCCCAACCCAATATGATGCCCCCACAATACATTCTACCACACACAGTATGATATTCACACATACAGTATGATGTCCCCACAGTACATTACCCCCCACACAGTATAATGTCTCCACAGTACATTCCCCCACAAACAGTATGAAGACTCTTGCAGTACATTCTCCCCACACACAGTATGATGTCCCCACAGTACATTCCCCCACACAGTATGATGTCCCCAGAGTACATTCCCCACACACAGTATGATGTCCCCACAGTACATTCCCCCACACACAGTATGATGTCCTCACAGTACATTCCCCCACACTCAGTATGATGTCTCCACAGTACATTCCCTCCACACACAGTATGATGTCCCCACAGTACATTCCACCACACACAGTATGATGTCCTCACAGTACATTCCCCCACACACAGTATGATGTCCTCACAGTACATTCCACCACACACAGTATGATGTCCCCAGAGTACATTCCCCACACACAGTATGATGTCCCCACAGTACATCCCCCCCCCACACACAGTATGATGTCCCCAAAGTACATTCCCCCACACACAGTATGATGTCCCCACAGTACATTCCCCCACACAGTATGATGTCTCCATAGTACATTCCCCCACACAGTATGATGTCTCCATAGTACATTCCCCCACACACAGTATGATGTCCCCACAGTACATTCCGCCACACAGTATGATGTCTCCATAGTACATTCCCCACACACAGTATGATGTCCCCACAGTACATCCCCCCCCACACACAGTATGATGTCCCCAAAGTACATTCCCCCACACACAGTATGATGTCCCCACAGTACATTCCCCAACACAGTATGATGTCCCCACAGTACATTCCCCAGCATACAGTATGATGTCCCCACAGTACATTCCCCACACACAGTATAATGTTCCCACAGTACATTCCCCACACACAGTATGATGTCTCCATAGTACATTCCCCACACACAGTATGATGTCCCCACAGTACATCCCCCCCACACACAGTATGATGTCCCCAAAGTACATTCCCCCACACACAGTATGATGTCCCCACAGTACATTCCTCCACACACAGTATGATGTCCCCACAGTACATTCCCCCACACACAGTATGATGTCCCCACAGTACATTCCCCCACACACAGTATGATGTCCCCACAGTACATTCCTCCACACACAGTATGATGTCCCCACAGTACATTCCCCCACACACAGTATGATGTCCCCACAGTACACTCCCCCACACACAGTATGATGTCCCCAAAGTACATTCCCCCACACACAGTATGATGTCCCCACAGTACATTCCCCCACACAGTATGATGTCCTCACAGTACATTCCCCCACACACAGTATGATGTCCCCACAGTACATTCCCCCACACACAGTATGATGTCCTCACAGTACATTCCCGCACACACAGTATGATGTCCCCACAGTACATTCCCCCACACACAGTATGATGTCCCCACAGTACATTCCCAGAACACACAGTATGATGTCCCCACAGTACATTCCCCCACACACAGTATGATGTCCCCATAGTACATTCTCCCACACACAGTATGATGTCCCCACAGTACATTCCCCCACACAGTATGATGTCCCCACAGTACATTCCCCAGCATACAGTATGATGTCCCCACAGTACATTCCCCACACACAGTATAATGTCCCCACAGTACATTCCTCCACACACAGTATGATGTCCTCACAGTACATTCCCCAGCATACAGTATGATGTCCTCACAGTACATTCCCCAGCATACAGTATGATGTCCCCACAATACATTCCCCAGCATACAGTATGATGTCCCCAAAGTACATTCCCCCCACACAGTATGATGTCCTCACAGTACATTCCCCCACACACAGTATGATGTCCCCATAGTACATTCCCCAGCAGACAGTATAATGCCCCCACAGTACATTCCCCAGCATACAGTATGATGTCCCCACAGTACATTCCCCAGCATACAGTATGATGTCCCCAAAGTACATTCCCCCCACACAGTATGATGTCCTCACAGTACATTCCCCCACACACAGTATGATGTCCCCAAAGTACATTCCCCCACACAGTATGATGTCCCCACAGTACATTCCCCAGCATACAGTATGATGTCCCCACAGTACATTCCCCACACACAGTATAATGTCCCCACAGTACATTCCTCCACACACAGTATGATGTCCTCACAGTACATTCCCCAGCATACAGTATGATGTCCTCACAGTACATTCCCCAGCATACAGTATGATGTCCCCACAATACATTCCCCAGCATACAGTATGATGTCCCCAAAGTACATTCCCCCCACACAGTATGATGTCCTCACAGTACATTCCCCCACACACAGTATGATGTCCCCATAGTACATTCCCCAGCAGACAGTATAATGCCCCCACAGTACATTCCCCAGCATACAGTATGATGTCCCCACAGTACATTCCCCAGCATACAGTATGATGTCCCCAAAGTACATTCCCCCCACACAGTATGATGTCCTCACAGTACATTCCCCCACACACAGTATGATGTCCCCAAAGTACATTCCCCACACACAGTATGATGTCCCCATAGTACATTCTCCCCACACAGTATGATGTCCCCACAGTACATTCCCCCACACACAGTATGATGTCCCCACAGTACATTCCCTGACACACACACAGTATGATGTCCTCACAGTACATTCCCCCCCACACAGTATGATGTCCCCATAGTACATTCCCCCCCACACAGTATGATGTCCCCATAGTACATTCCCCCCCACACAGTATGATGTCCCCACAGTACATTCCCCCACACACAGTATGATGTCCCCATAGTACATTCCCTCCCCACACACAGTATGATGTCCTCACAGTACATTCCCCCCCACACAGTATGATGTCCTCACAGTACATTCCCCCACACACAGTATGATGTCCCCACAGTACATTCCCCCACACACAGTATGATGTCCCCATAGTACATTCCCCCACACACAGTATGATGTCCCCACAGTACATTCCCCCACACACAGTATGATGTCCCCACAGTACATTCCCCCACACACAGTATGATGTCCCCACAGTACATTCTCCCACACACAGTATGATGTCCCCAAAGTACATTCCCCCACACACAGTATGATGTCCCCACAGTACATTCCCCCACACAGTATGATGTCCCCACAGTACATTCCCCAGCATACAGTATGATGTCCCCACAGTACATTCCCCACACACAGTATAATGTCCCCACAGTACATTCCTCCACACACAGTATGATGTCCTCACAGTACATTCCCCAGCATACAGTATGATGTCCCCACAGTACATTCCCCAGCATACAGTATGATGTCCCCACAGTACATTCCCCAGCATACAGTATGATGTCCCAAAGGACATTCCCCCCACACAGTATGATGTCCCCATAGTACATTCCCTCCCCACACACAGTATGATGTCCTCACAGTACATTCCCCCCCACACAGTATGATGTTCTCACAGTACATTCCCCCACACACAGTATGATGTCTCCATAGTACATTCCCCCACACAGTATGATGTCCCCACAGTACATTCCCCCACACACAGTATGATGTCTCCATAGTACATTCCCCCACACAGTATGATGTCCCCACAGTACATTCCCCCACACACAGTATGATGTCTCCACAGTACATTCCCCCACACACAGTATGATGCCCCCAGAGTACATTCCTCCACACACAGTATGATGCCCCCACAGTACATTCCCTCACACACAGTATGATGTCCCCACAGTACATTCGCCACACAGTATGATGTCCTCACAGTACATTCCCCCACACACAGTATGATGTCTCCATAGTACATTCCCTCACACAGTATGATGTCTCCATACTACATTCCCCCACACAGTATGATGTCCTCACAGTACATTCCCCCACACAGAGTATGATGTCCTCACAGTACATTCCCCCACACACAGTATGATGTCTCCATAGTACATTCCCCCACACAGTATGATGTCCCCACAGTACATTCCCCCACACACAGTAAGATGTCTCCATAGTACATTCCCCCACACAGTATGATGTCCCCACAGTACATTCCCCCACACACAGTATGATGTCTCCACAGTACATTCCCCCACACTCAGCATAATGTCCCCACAGTACATTCCCCCACACAGTATGATGTCCCCACAGTACATTCCCCCACCACAGTATGATGTCCTCACAGTACATTCCCCCACACACAGTATGATGTCTCATTAGTACATTCCCCCACACAGTATGATGTCCCCACAGTACTTTCCCCCACACTCAGCATAATGTCCCCACAGTACATTCCCCCCCACACAGTATGATGTCCCCACAGTACATTCCCCCACACAGTTTGAAGTCCTCACAGTACATTCCCCCACACACAGTATGATGTCTCCATAGTACATTCCCCCACACAGTATGATGTCCCCACAGTACATTCCCCCACACACAGTATGATGTCTCCATAGTACATTCCCCCACACACAGTATGATGTCCCCACAGTACACCCCCCCCCACACAGTATGATGTCCCCATAGTACATTCCCCCACACACAGTATGATGCCCTCAAATTACATTCCCACACACACACACTATGATACCCCCCACACACAATAGGATGCCCCCCATGGGCATTCCACCACACACAGTAGGATGCTCACATAGTACATTCCCCCACACACAGTATGATGTCCCCAAAACACCACCCCACACAGTATCATGTCCCCATGGTACATTTCCCCCAAAACAGTATAGTGCCTCCCACAGTTAATTTTCCCACACAGTACACAGTATAATGCCCCAACAGTACATACCACTACACACAGTATTATGTCCACACAGAACATACCCCTACACACAGTATGATGTCCCCATAGTACATTCCTAACACATAGTGTGTTATTCCCACCGCACATTCCCCAACCCAATATGATGCCCCCACAATACATTCTACCACACACAGTATGATATTCACACATACAGTATGATGTCCCCACAGTACATTACCCCCACACAGTATAATGTCTCCACAGTACATTCCCCCACAAACAGTATGAAGACTCTTGCAGTACATTCTCCCCACACACAGTATGATGTCCCCACAGTACATTCCCCCACATAGTATGATGTCCCCAGAGTACATTCCCCACACACAGTATGATGTCCCCACAGTACATTCCCCCACACACAGTATGATGTCCTCACAGTACATTCCCCCACACTCAGTATGATGTCTCCACAGTACATTCCCTCCACACACAGTATGATGTCCCCACAGTACATTCCCCCACACAGTATGATGTCTCCATAGTACATTCCCCCACACAGTATGATGTCCCCACAGTACATTCCACCACACACAGTATGATGTCCTCACAGTACATTCCCCCACACACAGTATGATGTCCTCACAGTACATTCCACCACACACAGTATGATGTCCCCAGAGTACATTCCCCACACACAGTATGATGTCCCCACAGTACATCCCACCCCACACACAGTATGATGTCCCCAAAGTACATTCCCCCACACACAGTATGATGTCCCCACAGTACATTCCCCCACACAGTATGATGTCTCCATAGTACATTCCCCCACACAGTATGATGTCTCCATAGTACATTCCCCCACACACAGTATGATGTCCCCACAGTACATTCCCCCACACAGTATGATGTCTCCATAGTACATTCCCCACACACAGTATGATGTCCCCACAGTACATCCCCCCCACACACAGTATGATGTCACCAAAGTACATTCCCCCACACACAGTATGATGTCCCCACAGTACATTCCCCCACACAGTATGATGTCCCCACAGTACATTCCCCAGCATACAGTATGATGTCCCCACAGTACATTCCCCACACACAGTATAATGTTCCCACAGTACATTCCCCACACACAGTATGATGTCTCCATAGTACATTCCCCACACACAGTATGATGTCCCCACAGTACATCCCCCCCCACACACAGTATGATGTCCCCAAAGTACATTCCACCACACACAGTATGATGTCCCCACAGTACATTCCTCCACACACAGTATGATGTCCCCACAGTACATTCCCCCACACACAGTATGATGTCCCCACAGTACATTCCCCCACACACAGTATGATGTCCCCACAGTACATTCCTCCACACACAGTATGATGTCCCCACAGTACATTCCCCCACACACAGTATGATGTCCCCACAGTACACTCCCCCACACACAGTATGATGTCCCCAAAGTACATTCCCCCACACACAGTATGATGTCCCCACAGTACATTCCCCCACACAGTATGATGTCCTCACAGTACATTCCCCCACACACAGTATGATGTCCCCACAGTACATTCCCCCACACACAGTATGATGTCCTCACAGTACATTCCCGCACACACAGTATGATGTCCCCACAGTACATTCCCCCACACACAGTATGATGTCCCCACAGTACATTCCCCCACACACAGTATGATGTCCCCACAGTACATTCCCCCACACACAGTATGATGTCCCCATAGTACATTCCCCCACACACAGTATGATGTCCCTACAGTACATTCCCCCACACAGTATGATGTCCCCACAGTACATTCCCCAGCATACAGTATGATGTCCCCACAGTACATTCCCCACACACAGTATAATGTCCCCACAGAACATTCCTCCACACACAGTATGATGTCCTCACAGTACATTCCCCAGCATACAGTATGATGTCCTCACAGTACATTCCCCAGCATACAGTATGATGTCCCCACAATACATTCCCCAGCATACAGTATGATGTCCCCAAAGTACATTCCCCCCACACAGTATGATGTCCTCAGAGTACATTCCCCCACACACAGTATGATGTCCCCATAGTACATTCCCCAGCACACAGTATAATGCCCCCACAGTACATTCCCCAGCATACAGTACGATGTCCCCACAGTACATTCCCCAGCATACAGTATGATGTCCCCAAAGTACATTCCCCCCACACAGTATGATGTCCTCACAGTACATTCCCCCACACACAGTATGATGTCCCCAAAGTACATTCCCCACACACAGTATGATGTCCCCATAGTACATTCCCCCCCACACAGTATGATGTCCCCACAGTACATTCCCCCACACACAGTATGATGTCCCCACAGTACATTCCCTGACACACACACAGTATGATGTCCTCACAGTACATTCCCCCCCACACAGTATGATGTCCCCATAGTACATTCCCCCCCACACAGTATGATGTCCCCATAGTACATTCCCCCCCACACAGTATGATGTCCCCACAGTACATTCCCTCCCCACACACAGTATGATGTCCCCATAGTACATTCCCTCCCCACACACAGTATGATGTCCTCACAGTACATTCCCCCCCACACAGTATGATGTCCTCACAGTACATTCCCCCACACACAGTATGATGTCCCCACAGTACATTCCCCCACACACAGTATGATGTCCCCACAGTACATTCCCCCACACACAGTATGATGTCCCCACAGTACATTCCCCCACACACAGTATGATGTCCCCACAGTACATTCCCCCACACACAGTATGATGTCCCCACAGTACATTCTCCCACACACAGTATGATGTCCCCAAAGTACATTCCCCCACACACAGTATGATGTCCCCACAGTACATTCCCCCACACAGTATGATGTCCCCACAGTACATTCCCCAGCATACAGTATGATGTCCCCACAGTACATTCCCCACACACAGTATGATGTCCTCACAGTACATTCCCCAGCATACAGTATGATGTCCCCACAGTACATTCCCCAGCATACAGTATGATGTCCCCACAGTACATTCCCCAGCATACAGTATGATGTCCCAAAGGACATTCCCCCCACACAGTATGATGTCCCCATAGTACATTCCCTCCCCACACACAGTATGATGTCCTCACAGTACATTCCCCCCCACACAGTATGATGTTCTCACAGTACATTCCCCCACACACAGTATGATGTCTCCATAGTACATTCCCCCACACAGTATGATGTCCCCACAGTACATTCCCCCACACACAGTATGATGTCTCCATAGTACATTCCCCCACACAGTATGATGTCCCCACAGTACATTCCCCCACACACAGTATGATGTCTCCACAGTACATTCCCCCACACACAGTATGATGTCCCCAGAGTACATTCCTCCACACACAGTATGATGCCCCCACAGTACATTCCCTCACACACAGTATGATGTCCCCACAGTACATTCCCCCACACAGTATGATGTCCTCACAGTACATTCCCCCACACACAGTATGATGTCTCCATAGTACATTCCCCCACACAGTATGATGTCTCCATAGTACATTCCCCCACACAGTATGATGTCCTCACAGTACATTCCCCCACACACAGTATGATGTCCTCACAGTACATTCCCCCACACACAGTATGATGTCTCCATAGTACATTCCCCCACACAGTATGATGTCCCCACAGTACATTCCCCCACACACAGTATGATGTCTCCATAGTACATTCCCCCACACAGTATGATGTCCCCACAGTACATTCCCCCACACACAGTATGATGTCTCCACAGTACATTCCCCCACACTCAGCATAATGTCCCCACAGTACATTCCCCCACACAGTATGATGTCCCCACAGTACATTCCCCCACCACAGTATGATGTCCTCACAGTACATTCCCCCACACACAGTATGATGTCTCCATAGTACATTCCCCCACACAGTATGATGTCCCCACAGTACATTCCCCCACACACAGTATGATGTCTCCATAGTACATTCCCCCACACACAGTATGATGTCCCCACAGTACATTCCCCCCCACACAGTATGATGTCCCCACAGTACATTCCCCCACACAGTATGATGTCCTCACAGTACATTCCCCCACACACAGTATGATGACTCCATTGTACATTCCCCCACACAGTATGATGTCCCCACAGTACATTCCCCCACACACAGTATGATGTCTCCATAGTACATTCCTCCACACACAGTATGATGTCCCCATAGTACATTCCCCCACACACAGTATGATGTCTCCACAGTACATTCCCCCACACTTAGCATAATGTCCCCACAGTACATTCCCCCACACAGTATGATATCCCCACAGTACATTCCCCCACACAGTATGATGTCCTCACAGTACATTCCCCCACACACAGTATGATGTCTCCATAGTACATTCCCCCACACAGTATGATGTCCCCACAGTACATTCCCCCGCACACAGTATGATGTCCCCACAGTACATTCCCCCACACACAGTATGATGTCCCCACAGTACATTCCCCCACACACAGTATGATGTCCCCACAGTACATTCCCCCACACAGTATGATGTCCTCACAGTACATTCCCCCACACACAGTATGATGTCTCCACAGTACATTCCTCCACACACAGTATGATGTCCCCACAGTACATTCCTCCACACACAGTATGATGTCCCCACAGTACATTCCCCCACACACAGTATGATGTCTCCACAGTACATTCTCCCACACAGTATGATGCCCTCACAGTACATTCCCCCACACACAGTATGATGTCCCCACAGTACATTCCCCCACACACAGTATGATGTCCCCACAGTACATTCCTCCACACACAGTATGATGTCCCCACAGTACATTCCCCCACACACAGTATGATGTCCCCACAGTACATTCCTCCACACACAGTATGATGTCTCCACAGTACATTCCCCCACACACAGTATGATGTCTCCATAGTACATTCCCCCACACACAGTATGATGTCCCCACAGTACATTCCCCCACACACAGTATGATATCTCCACAGTACATTCCTCCACACACAGTATGATGTCCCCACAGTACATTCCTCCACACACAGTATGATGTCCCCACAGTACATTCCCCCACACACAGTATGATGTCTCCACAGTACATTCTCCCACACAGTATGATGCCCCCACAGTACATTCCCCCACACACAGTATGATGTCCCCACAGTACATTCCCCCACACACAGTATGATGTCCCCACAGTACATCCCCCCACACACAGTATGATGTCCCCACAGTACATTCCTCCACACACAGTATGATGTCTCCACAGTACATTCCCCCACACACAGTATGATGTCTCCATAGTACATTCCCACACACACAGTATGATGTCTCCACAGTACATCCCCCCCACACAGTATGATGTCCCCACAGTACATTCCCCCACACACAGTATGATGTCCCCACAGTACATTCCTCCACACACAGTATGATGTCTCCACAGTACATTCCCCCACACACAGTATGATGTCCCCACAGTACATTCCCCCACACACAGTCTGATGTCCCCACAGTACATTCCCCCACACACAGTATGATGTCCCCACAGTACATTCCTCCACACACAGTATGATGTCCCCACAGTACATTCCCCCACACACAGTATGATGTCCCCACAGTACATTCCTCCACACACAGTATGATGTCTCCACAGTACATTCCCCCACACACAGTATGATGTCCCCACAGTAAATTCCCCCACACACAGTATGATGTCCCCACAGTACATTCCCCCACACACAGTATGATGTCCCCACAGTACATTCCCCCACACAGTATGATGTCTCCACAGTACATTCCCCACACACAGTATGATGTCCCCACAGTACATTCCCCCACACACAGTATGATGTCCCCACAGTACATTCCCCCACACACAGTATGATGTCTCCACAGTACATTCCCCCACACACAGTATGATGTCCCCACAGTACATTCCCCACAGTACATTCCCCCACACAGTATGATGTCTCCACAGTACATTCCCCCACACACAGTATGATGTCCCCACAGTACATTCCCCCACACACAGTATGATGTCTCCACAGTACATTCCCCCACACACAGTATGATGTCCCCACAGTACATTCCCCACAGTACATTCCCCCACACAGTATGATGTCTCCACAGTACATTCCCCCACACACAGTATGATGTCCCCACAGTACATTCCTCCACACACAGTATGATGTCCCCACAGTACATTCCCCCACACACAGTATGATGTCCCCACAGTACATTCCTCCACACACAGTATGATGTCTCCACAGTACATTCCCCCACACACAGTATGATGTCCCCACAGTAAATTCCCCCACACACAGTATGATGTCCCCACAGTACATTCCCCCACACACAGTATGATGTCCCCACAGTACATTCCCCCACACAGTATGATGTCTCCACAGTACATTCCCCACACACAGTATGATGTCCCCACAGTACATTCCCCCACACACAGTATGATGTCCCCACAGTACATTCCCCCACACAGTATGATGTCTCCACAGTACATTCCCCACACACAGTATGATGTCCCCACAGTACATTCCCCCACACACAGTATGATGTCCCCACAGTACATTCCCCCACACACAGTATGATGTCTCCACAGTACATTCCCCCACACACAGTATGATGTCCCCACAGTACATTCCCCCACACAGTATGATGTCTCCACAGTACATTCCCCCACACAGTATGATGTCCCCACAGTACATTCCCCCACACACAGTATGATGTCCCCAAAGTACATTCCCCACACACAGTATGATGTCCCCACAGTACATTCCCCACAGTACATTCCCCCACACAGTATGATGTCTCCACAGTACATTCCCCCACACACAGTATGATGTCCCCACAGTACATTCCTCCACACACAGTATGATGTCCCCACAGTACATTCCCCCACACACAGTATGATGTCCCCACAGTACATTCCTCCACACACAGTATGATGTCTCCACAGTACATTCCCCCACACACAGTATGATGTCCCCACAGTAAATTCCCCCACACACAGTATGATGTCCCCACAGTACATTCCCCCACACACAGTATGATGTCCCCACAGTACATTCCCCCACACAGTATGATGTCTCCACAGTACATTCCCCACACACAGTATGATGTCCCCACAGTACATTCCCCCACACACAGTATGATGTCCCCACAGTACATTCCCCCACACAGTATGATGTCTCCACAGTACATTCCCCACACACAGTATGATGTCCCCACAGTACATTCCCCCACACACAGTATGATGTCCCCACAGTACATTCCCCCACACACAGTATGATGTCTCCACAGTACATTCCCCCACACACAGTATGATGTCCCCACAGTACATTCCCCACAGTACATTCCCCCACACAGTATGATGTCTCCACAGTACATTCCCCCACACAGTATGATGTCCCCACAGTACATTCCCCCACACACAGTATGATGTCCCCAAAGTACATTCCCCACACACAGTATGATGTCCCCACAGTACATTCCCCCACACACAGTATGATACCCCCAATGTCTTATACACAGTATAATACCTCCCACACAGCATGATGCCTCCAGAGTTCCAAAACATGGTATGAGGTCCCACTCACACAGTATGACGCCTACATAGCCCCGACGCTCTTAGAACACAGTATGATTCCCATACAGTCTCCCCAATACAGTATAATGCTCACACACACAATACAATGTCCCCACAGCCGCCCCAACACAGTATACCACCACAGACCCCTACACCCAGTATGATGACCCCACTCACACGGTACTATTCCCCCACAGTAGAGTAAGTGTGATGCCAGCACAGCTTCCCCCCCCCCTACAATCCACACAGAAAATTGCCCACATGGACAAAACAGTAACAGTTACACCCCCCTCCCCCCCAACCTGTAATATGTTATATCGCTCCAGAGCCTGTGTACAGTGTCACCCCCGCTGTATCAGCAAGGGGCCAATTTTCCTTGTATGAACACAGCGTTAGCCCTCTTTAATGAATTGTTTTAATAACTGTTGTTATTTTGTCTGTGTAGGTAATTTTCCTGTGGGCATTCATGCCCGTGGGCTTTTTACTGTGGGCAGTTTTCTGTGTGGGTAATTTTTCTGTGGGCATTTATGCCCGTGGGCTTTTTCCTGTGGGCACTTTTTATGGAACCTTAAAACATATTTAATTCAAAAGAGGAAAGACCTACAAAAGACAAAAGATTGTTGCACGTCCTAAATTTTAACAACATGAATCTTGATTACGAAACAAACCCAAAAATCTACATAAAACAAATAAAAACATTTACAAATGTGAACTTTGCCCATAATCTGGCACTGAGATACAACACGTGTGGCCAGCATGATAATCAATAGTGCCGAGTGATGTCAAGTCGTATCCAATAATGGAGAACGGTATAAGGCACATGAACAGATAATGAATAATCTACTATATAATTGTCTTATCCCGTCTGTCTGTCTGTCTGTCTGTCTGTCCAGGAAATCCCGCGTCGCTCATTGGTCCGGCAGCGGCCAATCAGCGCCGCAGGATTTCAGAAAAAAGATGGCGGCCGTTAGCGGCTCATCTGCGGGACGGCGCTCATCTCCCGGCCGGTACCAGCAGAAGGACCCCGACCGCCGGAACCATCTGCGGGACGGAGATGCAGCCGGGAGATGAGCGGCGCGAGGCGCTCATGTCCCGGCCGGTAGCAGCGGAAGGACTGCCGGCGTCGCTGACATCCATGCGGAAGGGAGGACCGGGGAGCGGCGCTGCGGGTCGGGATACTTCTGCTGCGAGCGCCCGCTCATGTCCCGGGTTCTCGCAGCGGAAGTAGCCGCACAGGCAGCGCCGCTCCCCGGTCCTCACCAAGACGATTCGATGATTGGTCGCGGTCTTCGGACCCGACCAATCACTGATCTTAGCGCAAAAGTTAAATACCACTGTGCTGATTGGTCGCGGACGCTGCCCGCGACCAATCACCGATTTGGGCGCCAAATTTAAATATCGGCCGCGACCAATCAGCACAGTAGTGGTTAACTTTAGCCGCAAGATCAGTGATTGGTGGCGGGCCAAGACCGAGACCAATCACCGATTTGTGCGGCACATTTAAATAGCGGCCGCGACCAATTGGATGTCAGCGCCGCTCCCCGGGCCTCCCTTCACACCCTTGCCGCATGGATGTCAGCGGCGCTGCCTGTGCGGATACTTCCGCTGCGAGAACCCGGGACATGAGCGGGCGCTCACAGCAGAAGTATACCAACCCGCAGCGCCGCTCCCGGGCGGCGGCCACGACCAATCTGCGAACCGTGTTACTGAGGACTGGAGAGCGTGTTTAAATTTGGCACCAAAATTGCTGATTAGTCGCGACCAATCAACAGAGTGGTGTTTAAATTTGGCGCCAATACTGCTGATTGGTCGAGGCCGGCGACCGCGACCAATCAGCAGAGCGATGCAGAGCGGGGTTTAAATTTGGCCCCAAAGTGGCTGATTATTCGCGTCTGACGGCCGCGACCAATCAGCAGAGCGTTGTTTAAATTTTGCGCCAAAATCGCTGATTGGTCGTGGCCGGCGGCCTCGACCAATTAGCGATTTTGGCACCAAATTTAAACACCGCTCTGTATCGCTCTGCTGATTGGTCGTGGTCGGCGGCCGCGCCCAATCAGCAGTATTGGCGCCAAATTTAAACACCGCTATGCTGATTGGTCGCGACTAATCAGCTATTTTGGTGCCAAATTTAAACACGCTCTCCAGTCCTCACTAACAAGGTTCGCAGATTGGTCGCGGCCGCCGCCCGCGACCAATCACCGACATTGCGGCCAAATTTAAACACCGCTTTGCTGATTGGTCGCGACTAATCAGCGATTTGGGTGCCAAATTTAAACGCCGCTCTGCTAATTGTGCCCCGTCGGCCGCATACCTATTCTAGAAAACCCGATGCGTTCGAATCGGGCCACCATCTAGTACATAAATAATACAGTATCAAAGGAATATAAAATAAGTGAGTGTAACACGGCGGCGCAATAAACTGCCCTGTGCACAGCCATGCGGGGGGAACTGGCTCAAGGGAATGAAGGACTTTCCGGCTCTATCTACATGGAACGGTGAAGCAAAGATCTGTCGGCTCCCTGCTCCACCATTGTGTTCACATGAAGTAGAAGTTAGGACATCCCCGACCTCACGGACAGCTCCCAAAATTCAGGACTGTCCAGATGGTTAGGCGGTCTACATATGGATTACACTCCCCAGGTCTTACATTCTCCCACACACTTACAAATCCACTATTTTAGGAAATAACTAGTTTCTTTAAAAAAAAACTTTTAAAGAAACATTCCAGCATAAAACTATACAGGAACAATTGGGCTTTGCAATGGTTTATATAACAGCAAGGTCACCATCATCTCTGGGCTTAGATATTACTGGAATATGGTGGTCACCTTCAATAAGGGATAATATAAATATATAGTTTTACCTCCAAAATTACTTTGGCACAGAGATTGCTCCCAGTATATACTTTAGTGCTGCGTCCCTGTTTCTCCCTGCAGAGAAAATGCTGCTACTGTCTTATAGTTTATCCCCCCTCCAACCCATATGTGCAGGTAACATTGGTCCCTTGCTGTAAATGATATAGACACAGATAGTACTGCCTCCCAGTCTCTCCATGTAAATTACGTAGGTACAGATAGTACTGCCTACAAGTCTCTCCCTGTAAATGATGTAGATACAGATAGTACTGCCTCTCGGACTCTCCCTTTAAATGATACAAGTAAAGATATTAGTGCCTCCCAGTCTCTCACTATAAGTCATGTAGGTACAGATAGTACTGCCTCCCAGTCTCTCCCTGTAAATGATATAGATACAGATAGTACTGCCTCCCAGTCTCTCCCTGTAAATGATGTAGATACAGATAGTACTGCCTCCCGGACACTCCCTTTAAATGATACAAGTAAAGATATTAGTGCCTCCCAGTCTCTCACTATAAGTCATGTAGGTACAGATAGTACTGCCTCCCAGTCTCTCCCTGTAAATGATATAGATACAGATAGTACTGCCTCCCAGTCTCTCCCTGTAAATGATGTAGATACAGATAGTACTGCCTCCCGGTCTCTCCCTTTAAATGATGCAAGTAAAGATATCAGTGCCTCCCAGTCTCTCACTATAAGTCAAGTAGGTACAGATAGTACTGCCTCCCAGTCTCTCCCTGTAAATGATGTAGATACAGATAGTACTGCCTCCCAGTCTCTCCCTGTAAATGATGTAGATACAGATAGTACTGCCTCGCAGTCTCTCCCTGTAAATGATGTAGATACAGATAGTACTACCTCCCGGTCTCTCCCTGTAAATGATGTAGATACAGATAGTACTGCCTCCCAGTCTCTCCCTGTAAATGATGTAGATACAGATAGTACTGCCTCCGAGTCTCTCCCTGTAAATGATGTAGATACAGATAGTACTGCCTCCCAGTCTCTCCCTGTAAATGATGTAGATACAGATAGTACTGCCTCCCAGTCTCTCCCTGTAAATGATGTAGATACAGATAGTACTGCCTCCCGGACACTCCCTTTAAATGATACAAGTAAAGATATTAGTGCCTCCCAGTCTCTCACTATAAGTCATGTAGGTACAGATAGTACTGCCTCCCAGTCTCTCCCTGTAAATGATATAGATACAGATAGTACTGCCTCCCAGTCTCTCCCTGTAAATGATGTAGATACAGATAGTACTGCCTCCCGGTCTCTCCCTTTAAATGATGCAAGTAAAGATATCAGTGCCTCCCAGTCTCTCACTATAAGTCATGTAGGTACAGATAGTACTGCCTCCCAGTCTCTCCCTGTAAATGATGTAGATACAGATAGTACTGCCTCCCAGTCTCTCCCTGTAAATGATGTAGATACAGATAGTACTGCCTCCCAGTCTCTCCCTGTAAATGATGTAGATACAGATAGTACTACCTCCCGGTCTCTCCCTGTAAATGATGTAGATACAGATAGTACTGCCTCCCAGTCTCTCCCTGTAAATGATGTAGATACAGATAGTACTGCCTCCGAGTCTCTCCCTGTAAATGATGTAGATACAGATAGTACTGCCTCCCAGTCTCTCCCTGTAAATGATGTAGATACAGATAGTACTGCCTCCCAGTCTCTCCCTGTAAATGATGTAGATACAGATAGTACTGCCTCCCAGTCTCTCCCTGTAAATGATGTAGATACAGATAGTACTACCTCCCGGTCTCTCCCTGTAAATGATGTAGATACAGATAGTACTGCCTCCCAGTTTCTCCCTGTAAATGATGTAGATACAGATAGTACTGCCTCCCAGTCTCTCCCTGTAAATGATGTAGATACAGATAGTACTGCCTCCCAGTCTCTCCCTGTAAATGATGTAGATACAGATAGTACTACCTCCCAGTCTCTCCCTGTAAATGATGCAAGTACAGATATTACTGTCTCAAAGTTTCTTTATAGTCTTTACACTATATAGTAATACAGTACTGCCCCCTTAATGTAGTAATTAATAGAGTAATGATGTGGAAACCCTTCTTCTTTTAGGGAGAGCTTTGGAATAGACAGCAATAATGAAGCCAGATATAAAATATTAACCATAACAGTAATAATACCCCTAGGATGACGTACTATCCAGTAAAAGGAGTCTGTAGGTCAAAATTAATAAATTCGATAATAACTATGTTGATTTGGAATTTTAACCCCAGGAGACCAAAGAACAGCGTTTTTCTTCGGTTTATCAGTTATTTGTACTAGAGAGTCGCAGCAACCACCACATAGTCCTGGTCTGACACCAGACCCCCGACCAATCGGCATGTATCAACTCAGCCATTGGCCCAAAGAAACAGTGATCAGAGGTGAACAGCAACCATCCCAAATGTTTGTAACCACCACACTGTACATGTGGCGGCTTCATCTCCGTTCATAATGGTGAGGTCCCATACACCAGACAGACGCTCATCTATCCGGCATTTATCACATATCCTGTGCATGGAACATAAATGCCCAAGAAGGAAATGACTCTCTAAGTTCTTAATTTTACAGTCAGAGCTCCTAGTCCTCTGTACAGATATGGATAAGCTAGATACCTGCAGCCACCACTAGAGGGAGCATGGGAGCCTACTGCATGCTGTCCTCTCATTGAGTTCCATATATATAACAGCGTACAAAGCACTCCCTCTAGTGGTGACAACGGGCTGACAGCATGTTTTTTATTTATACATTGAGAACTGAAGCTGTGTATAAAAAAAAAAAATGTAGGTCAACCAAAGATATTTTGAACTTACTAACATGAATGGTTTTCAGGCTGGACATTCACAAGCGGGACCACCATGACCCTTGTCTATAGCTGTTAAGGAGTAAAATGAAGGGGGATTAGAATGGGTCAGCCCCATTATGAGATTTGGTTCCTTTTAATAGATCTATAGTCCAGTGGCTCTATGTTAAAAAAAATCTATATTGATAATTCATGACTTGTGAGGTCCAGCAGAAACGTGACTACTGAAATGTTTAAAGGGAAGACGATTTTATCACTGAAACTGTTGGTATGGCTGTATAGGTCATAACGCAACAATAAAAACGATACCTGTCTTGTAGCAGTCCGATATGCCAGCACTGAGTAATCAAGCTTTGAAGCCTGTAAGTGCATGGGGGCGTGTCAATGCACTTCTAGGCTAATTTGCATGTGACTTTAAAGCTTGATTTCTCAGCGCTGACACATCGGATTACTACAAGACAGGTATCGTTTTTATTGTTGCGTTATGACCTATACAGACATTCAGCTAGGTTCAATAATAAAATTGTCCTTAAAAAATTCCCTTTAACAAATCGACGCACAGTTTTGGGGGCGGGTAGCTGGGGGTCAGATTAGGTTTCTATGAAGGTGAGGGGGATACGACCCAATGTGAATTCCTTAGCTATCACACATCATTAATCAAAGCTGTTCTCCTGAATGGGAGCCTGGGGCGGTTATGGTCATCCAGTTGAGAGCGCCACCGGAGAGGTAGATGATTAGTGGAGGTCTGGATACTACGAGGGAACTAGAATTGTAACCGATGACCATTTGTAGGTAAGATAACGCAGGCAAACATTAGGATTCAATAGGATCTGAGCCCATACTGGAGTGTACTGGGGAACGTTCAGGACACCAGCCATGGGATTACAATAGCGCGCCTTACGCTCCTCGTCTCACCTGTCCCTATGTCATGTTCTTGCCTTCTCTAGATCACAGATATCACCAGACTCATCAATTACATGACCGAGATGTGTCAGTGACACGTAGCCACTGTGTCAGCTCATTACTTAGCACCGTAAAGCCAATCAAGGACAAATCATTCAGCGCGCAGCAGTCAGTGACTAACGTCAGTTACTACACAGCAGTGCCAATGACTAAGCGTATTCAGAGCGGATACGGCCATTACTATACAGCACTGCCACGGAGACCTGGATCTGGCATGTGCCGCTTCCAGTGGCCATGCCCCTCTATGCCAGGGAATAAGCCTATGTTCTGCATAGACCACCAGTGGTTGTGACAATATGGTAAACAGTCAGTGGCTATTCCTATGTAGGACTGCCAGTCACGTCCTGGTACTGGCACAATCTCTGCCAGGGCACTGTAAGATAGGAAGCGTTCATACCAAGCAGCCTTGCCAGTGACAGACCCCTCAGCCAATAACGCCTATCCATGCCAGCGCCACCACCAGTGGGGGGAGGCAATCCTGCACACTGTGTCAAATTAGTAACCAAATCTGTCAAAAGTCTCTGCCCACTCAGAACATAGAGTGATTAATCAACAATCATAAGGCACTGCCACTAGTGCCCATCTATGCCCCACACTGCCAGTGACTAATCTTAACTACAGCAAAGCACAGCCAGTGGTAAGGCACCTACCCCAGCCATGCCCAGCCTGCACACACTGGCAGTGCCTCTGCCCACCTACCCCAGCCTGCACACACTAGCAGTGCCTCTGGCCACCTACCCCAGCCTGCACACACTGGCAGTGCCTCTGCCCACCTACCCCAGCCTGCACACACTGGCAGTGCCTCTGCCCACCTACCCCCAGCCTGCACACACTGGCAGTGCCCCAGCCCACCTACCCAGGCCTGCACACACTGGCAGTGCCTCTGCCCACCTACCCCAGCCTGCACACACTGGCAGTGCCCCAGCCCACCTACCCCAGCCTGCACACACTGGCAGTGCCTCTGCCCACCTACCCCAGCCTGCACACACTGGCAGTGCCTCTGCCCACCTACCCCAGCCTGCACACACTGGCAGTGCCTCTGCCCACCTACCCCAGCCTGCACACACTGGCAGTGCCTCTGGCCACCTACCCCAGCCTGCACACACTGGCAGTGCCTCTGCCCACCTACCCCAGCCTGCACACACTGGCAGTGCCTCTGCCCACCTACACCAGCCTGCACACACTGGTAGTGCCTCTGCCCACCTACCCCAGCCTGCACACACTGGCAGTGCCCCAGCCCACCTACCCCAGCCTGCACACACTGGCAGTGCCTCTGCCCACCTACCCCAGCCTGCACACACTGGCAGTGCCTCTGGCCACCTACCCCAGCCTGCACACACTGGCAGTGCCTCTGCCCACCTACCCCAGCCTGCACACACTGGCAGTGCCTCTGCCCACCTACACCAGCCTGCACACACTGGTAGTGCCTCTGCCCACCTACCCCAGCCTGCACACACTGGCAGTGCCCCAGCCCACCTACCCCAGCCTGCAAACACTGGCAGTGCCTCTGCCCACCTACCCCAGCCTGCACACACTGGCAGTGCCTCTGCCCACCTACCCCAGCCTGCACACACTGGCAGTGCCTCTGCCCACCTACCCCAGCCTGCACACACTGGCAGTGCCTCTGCCCACCTACCCCAGCCTGCACACACTGGCAGTGCCCCAGCCCACCTACCCCAGCCTGCACACACTGGCAGTGCCTCTGCCCACCTACCCCAGCCTGCACACACTGGCAGTGCCCCAGCCCACCTACCCCAGCCTGCACACACTGGCAGTGCCTCTGCCCACCTACCCCAGCCTGCACACACTGGCAGTGCCTCTGCCCACCTACCCCAGCCTGCACACACTGGCAGTGCCCCAGCCCACCTACCCCAGCCTGCACACACTGGCAGTGCCTCTGCCCACCTACCCCAGCCTGCACACACTGGCAGTGCCTCTGGCCACCTACCCCAGCCTGCACACACTGGCTATGCCTCTGCCCACCTACCCCAGCCTGCACACACTGGCAGTGCCTCTGGCCACCTACCCCAGCCTGCACACACTGGCAGTGCCCCAGCCCACCTACCCCAGCCTGCACACACTGGCAGTGCCTCTGCCCACCTACCCCAGCCTGCACACACTGGCAGTGCCCCAGCCCACCTACCCCAGCCTGCACACACTGGCAGTGCCTCTGGCCACCTACCCCAGCCTGCACACACTGGCAGTGCCTCTGCCCACCTACCCCAGCCTGCACACACTGGCAGTGCCTCTGGCCACCTACCCCAGCCTGCACACACTGGCTATGCCTCTGCCCACCTACCCCAGCCTGCACACACTGGCAGTGCCTCTGGCCACCTACCCCAGCCTGCACACACTGGCAGTGCCTCTGGCCACCTACCCCAGCCTGCACACACTGGCAGTGCCCCAGCCCACCTACCCCAGCCTGCACACACTGGCAGTGCCTCTGCCCACCTACCCCAGCCTGCACACACTGGCAGTGCCTCTGCCCACCTACCCCAGCCTGCACACACTGGCAGTGCCCCAGCCCACCTACCCCAGCCTGCACACACTGGCAGTGCCTCTGGCCACCTACCCCAGCCTGCACACACTGGCAGTGCCTCTGCCCACCTACCCCAGCCTGCACACACTGGCAGTGCCTCTGCCCACCTACCCCAGCCTGCACACACTGGCTATGCCTCTGCCCACCTACCCCAGCCTGCACACACTGGCAGTGCCCCAGCCCACCTACCCCAGCCTGCACACACTGGCAGTGCCCCAGCCCACCTACCCCAGCCTGCACACACTGGCAGTGCCTCTGCCCACCTACCCCAGCCTGCACACACTGGCAGTGCCTCTGCCCACCTACCCCAGCCTGCACACACTGGCAGTGCCTCTGCCCACCTGCCCCAGCCTGCACACACTGGCAGTGCCCCAGCCCACCTACCCCAGCCTGCACACACTGGCAGTGCCTCTGGCCACCTACCCCAGCCTGCACACACTGGCAGTGCCCCAGCCCACCTACCCCAGCCTGCACACACTGGCAGTGCCTCTGCCCACCTACCCCAGCCTGCACACACTGGCAGTGCCCCAGCCCACCTACCCCAGCCTGCACACACTGGCAGTGCCTCTGCCCACCTACCCCAGCCTGCACACACTGGCAGTGCCTCTGGCCACCTACCCCAGCCTGCACACACTGGCAGTGCCTCTGCCCACCTACCCCAGCCTGCACACACTGGCAGTGCCTCTGCCCACCTACCCCAGCCTGCACACACTGGCTATGCCTCTGCCCACCTACCCCAGCCTGCACACACTGGCAGTGCCTCTGCCCACCTACCCCAGCCTGCACACACTGGCTATGCCTCTGCCCACATACCCCAGCCTGCACACACTGGCAGTGCCTCTGCCCACCTACCCCAGCCTGCACACACTGGCAGTGCCCCAGCCCACCTACCCCAGCCTGCACACACTGGCAGTGCCTCTGGCCACCTACCCCAGCCTGCACACACTGGCAGTGCCCCAGCCCACCTACCCCAGCCTGCACACACTGGCAGTGCCTCTGCCCACCTACCCCAGCCTGCACACACTGGCAGTGCCCCAGCCCACCTACCCCAGCCTGCACACACTGGCAGTGCCTCTGCCCACCTACCCCAGCCTGCACACACTGGCAGTGCCTCTGGCCACCTACCCCAGCCTGCACACACTGGCAGTGCCTCTGGCCACCTACCCCAGCCTGCACACACTGGCAGTGCCTCTGCCCACCTACCCCAGCCTGCACACACTGGCAGTGCCTCTGCCCACCTACCCCAGCCTGCACACACTGGCTATGCCTCTGCCCACCTACCCCAGCCTGCACACACTGGCAGTGCCTCTGCCCACCTACCCCAGCCTGCACACACTGGCTATGCCTCTGCCCACATACCCCAGCCTGCACACACTGGCAGTGCCTCTGCCCACCTACCCCAGCCTGCACACACTGGCAGTGCCTCTGCCCACCTACCCCAGCCTGCACACACTGGCAGTGCCTCTGCCCACCTACCCCAGCCTGCACACACTGGCAGTGCCTCTGCCCACCTACCCCAGCCTGCACACACTGGCAGTGCCTCTGCCCACCTACCCCAGCCTGCACACACTGGCAGTGCCTCTGGCCACCTACCCCAGCCTGCACACACTGGCAGTGCCTCTGCCCACCTACCCCAGCCTGCACACACTGGCAGTGCCTCTGCCCACCTACACCAGCCTGCACACACTGGTAGTGCCTCTGCCCACCTACCCCAGCCTGCACACACTGGCAGTGCCCCAGCCCACCTACCCCAGCCTGCACACACTGGCAGTGCCTCTGCCCACCTACCCCAGCCTGCACACACTGGCAGTGCCTCTGGCCACCTACCCCAGCCTGCACACACTGGCAGTGCCTCTGCCCACCTACCCCAGCCTGCACACACTGGCAGTGCCTCTGCCCACCTACACCAGCCTGCACACACTGGTAGTGCCTCTGCCCACCTACCCCAGCCTGCACACACTGGCAGTGCCCCAGCCCACCTACCCCAGCCTGCACACACTGGCAGTGCCTCTGCCCACCTACCCCAGCCTGCACACACTGGCAGTGCCTCTGCCCACCTACCCCAGCCTGCACACACTGGCAGTGCCTCTGCCCACCTACCCCAGCCTGCACACACTGGCAGTGCCTCTGCCCACCTACCCCAGCCTGCACACACTGGCAGTGCCCCAGCCCACCTACCCCAGCCTGCACACACTGGCAGTGCCTCTGCCCACCTACCCCAGCCTGCACACACTGGCAGTGCCCCAGCCCACCTACCCCAGCCTGCACACACTGGCAGTGCCTCTGCCCACCTACCCCAGCCTGCACACACTGGCAGTGCCTCTGCCCACCTACCCCAGCCTGCACACACTGGCAGTGCCCCAGCCCACCTACCCCAGCCTGCACACACTGGCAGTGCCTCTGCCCACCTACCCCAGCCTGCACACACTGGCAGTGCCTCTGGCCACCTACCCCAGCCTGCACACACTGGCTATGCCTCTGCCCACCTACCCCAGCCTGCACACACTGGCAGTGCCTCTGGCCACCTACCCCAGCCTGCACACACTGGCAGTGCCCCAGCCCACCTACCCCAGCCTGCACACACTGGCAGTGCCTCTGCCCACCTACCCCAGCCTGCACACACTGGCAGTGCCCCAGCCCACCTACCCCAGCCTGCACACACTGGCAGTGCCTCTGGCCACCTACCCCAGCCTGCACACACTGGCAGTGCCTCTGCCCACCTACCCCAGCCTGCACACACTGGCAGTGCCTCTGGCCACCTACCCCAGCCTGCACACACTGGCTATGCCTCTGCCCACCTACCCCAGCCTGCACACACTGGCAGTGCCTCTGGCCACCTACCCCAGCCTGCACACACTGGCAGTGCCTCTGGCCACCTACCCCAGCCTGCACACACTGGCAGTGCCCCAGCCCACCTACCCCAGCCTGCACACACTGGCAGTGCCTCTGCCCACCTACCCCAGCCTGCACACACTGGCAGTGCCTCTGCCCACCTACCCCAGCCTGCACACACTGGCAGTGCCCCAGCCCACCTACCCCAGCCTGCACACACTGGCAGTGCCTCTGGCCACCTACCCCAGCCTGCACACACTGGCAGTGCCTCTGCCCACCTACCCCAGCCTGCACACACTGGCAGTGCCTCTGCCCACCTACCCCAGCCTGCACACACTGGCTATGCCTCTGCCCACCTACCCCAGCCTGCACACACTGGCAGTGCCTCTGCCCACCTACCCCAGCCTGCACACACTAGCAGTGCCTCTGCCCACCTACCCCAGCCTGCACACACTGGCAGTGCCTCTGCCCACCTGCCCCAGCCTGCACACACTGGCAGTGCCCCAGCCCACCTACCCCAGCCTGCACACACTGGCAGTGCCTCTGGCCACCTACCCCAGCCTGCACACACTGGCAGTGCCCCAGCCCACCTACCCCAGCCTGCACACACTGGCAGTGCCTCTGCCCACCTACCCCAGCCTGCACACACTGGCAGTGCCCCAGCCCACCTACCCCAGCCTGCACACACTGGCAGTGCCTCTGCCCACCTACCCCAGCCTGCACACACTGGCAGTGCCTCTGGCCACCTACCCCAGCCTGCACACACTGGCAGTGCCTCTGGCCACCTACCCCAGCCTGCACACACTGGCAGTGCCTCTGCCCACCTACCCCAGCCTGCACACACTGGCAGTGCCTCTGCCCACCTACCCCAGCCTGCACACACTGGCTATGCCTCTGCCCACCTACCCCAGCCTGCACACACTGGCAGTGCCTCTGCCCACCTACCCCAGCCTGCACACACTGGCTATGCCTCTGCCCACATACCCCAGCCTGCACACACTGGCAGTGCCTCTGCCCACCTACCCCAGCCTGCACACACTGGCAGTGCCCCAGCCCACCTACCCCAGCCTGCACACACTGGCAGTGCCTCTGGCCACCTACCCCAGCCTGCACACACTGGCAGTGCCCCAGCCCACCTACCCCAGCCTGCACACACTGGCAGTGCCTCTGCCCACCTACCCCAGCCTGCACACACTGGCAGTGCCCCAGCCCACCTACCCCAGCCTGCACACACTGGCAGTGCCTCTGCCCACCTACCCCAGCCTGCACACACTGGCAGTGCCTCTGGCCACCTACCCCAGCCTGCACACACTGGCAGTGCCTCTGGCCACCTACCCCAGCCTGCACACACTGGCAGTGCCTCTGCCCACCTACCCCAGCCTGCACACACTGGCAGTGCCTCTGCCCACCTACCCCAGCCTGCACACACTGGCAGTGCCTCCGCTCCTCTGCCGCTCTGTGCTCGGGATGACATCATCTGCTCACAGCTGCAGTGCACCACCACGGCCCCGCGTCCCGCACTCACCTCTCTGTCCGGGGGCTTCTAGCTGGCATCTTCACGGCTGCAGTCCCGGGTGCACATCGGGGAATGTCCGGGCTCTACATGTCCTGCACCGGCAGCAGCCGCTCACCTGGCCGCCCCCTCCATGCCGGGATGTGTCAGTCAGAGAGGATCCAGCAGCAGCAGCAGCAGAGGAGGAGGAGGGGATGCAGCGCCGCTGCTGGCGCTATCAGTGTGCACACATCTCCCAGACGTGCCCCACAGGGCAGCAGTCACTCAGCATGACTGACACTGCTCTCCTCCCAAATCCCTGCCCACAGTGCTGCTGGCACCCAGCCCCGGACACTGCATCCTCCCAGCAGGAGCCACCGACTATCTGTGTGCAGCTGCTGCAATGTATCCTGTCTGCTGACGTCACAGCTGCCATATATCAGTACAGAGCGAAGATGGCCACACTAAGGGCTACAACTCCCAGCATGGTCTGATGGCGACTCCATAGATTACTGATAGAGACTGATAGATAGATGATAGTTAGATAATAGACACTCAGTCCTTTGGATTGTCCCCATGTCACTTTGCTGATCACTGAGGTTGTATGTACAGTCATGGCCAAAAGTGTTGGTACCTTTGAAATTGTTCAAGAAAATGAAGTATTTCTCCCAAAAAATTAATTAAATTAGACCTCTTTTGCTCTACACATGTTTATTTCCTTTTTGTGTATTGGAACGACACAAAAAAAAATGAGAAAAAAGGCAAACTGGACATAATTTCACACAAAACCCCAAAAATGGGCTGGACAAAATTGTTTGCATCTTTCCAAAATTGTGGGTAAACAACTTTGTTTCAAGCATGTGATGCTCGTTCACACTCACCTGTGGCAAGTAACAGGGGTGGGCAATATGAAAATCACACCTGAAACCAGATATAAAGGGGAGAAGTTGACTCAATCTTTGCATTGTGTGTCTGAGTGTGTCACACTAAGAATGGAGAACAGAAAGAGGAGAAGAGAACTATCCAAGGACTTGAGAACCAAAATTGTTGGAAAGTATAAACAAATCTCAAGGTCACAAGTTCATCTCCACAGATCTTGATGTTCCTTTGTCCACGGTTCACAACATCAAGACGTTTACAACCCATGGCACTGTAGCTAATCTCCCTGGACGTGTATGGCAGAGAAAAAATGATGAAATGTTGCTATACAGGATAGTCCAGATGGTGGATAAGCAGCCCCAATCAAGTTCCAAAGAAATTCAAGCTGTCCTGCAGGCTCAGGGTGCATCAGTGTCAGTGTGAACTATCCGTCCACATGTGAATGAAATTAAACGCTATGGCAGGAGACCCAGAAGGACCCCACTGCTGACACAGAGACATAAATAAAGCTAGACTGTAGTTTACCAAAATGTGGGCAAGTAAGCCAAAATCCTTCTGGGAAAGCATCTTGTGGACAGATGAGACCAAGATAGAGCTTTTTGGTAAAGCACATCATTCTATTGTTTACCGAAAATGGAATGAAGTCTACAAAGAAAAGAACACAGTACCTATAGTCAAATATGGTGGAGGTTCAAAGATGTTTTGCTGCCTGTGTCCAAGGCATCATCAAATCTGAAGATTACCTAAGGATTTTGGGTGGCAATGTAGTGCCCAGTGTCAGAAAGCTGGGTTTGTGTCCTAGGTCATGGGTCTTCCAGCAGAACAATGATCCCAAACATACTTCAAGAAGCCCCCAGAAATGGATGGAAAGAAATTGTTGTTGGGAGAAGGCACACTTCAAATATGAGAGACCTGGAGCAGTTTGCAAAAGCGTCGTCCAAAATTCCAGCTAAGAGGTGTAAGAAGCTTGTTGATGGTTATAGGAGGCGACTGATTGCAGTTATGTATTCCAGATAAGTTGAGGGTGCCAACAATTTTGTCCGGTCCATTTTTGGGGTTTTGTGTGAAATTATGTCCAATTTCTTGTTTTTCTGTGTTGTTTTTGTGTTGTTCCAATACACACAAAAGAAATAAACATGTGGATAACAAAAACATGTGGAATTGTGATAATTTTCTTGGAGAAATACTTCATTTTCTGGAACAGTTTCAAGAGTGCCAACACTTTTGGCCAATACTGTATAATATAATGACTGCTCCGTTATAATTCAGGCTATAGGGTATGATGGCATCTCTGGAGGGGGGTAATGTCATAATTGTGTCTTTCTTGGTTCATGTTCGGCCTGCGCGCATGTCACCTCTATGTCAGAATACCACTGGTGGCAGCACTTTGGCTAGATCTTGAGTGTGTGTCCTTCCTCATCTTTCCTTTTGTCTTCATATATCCTAGGATAATTAACTAGAGATTGGGAAAAAAAAAAACTGATTTTGTGATACTCTGTCGGGAGAGGTTTGTGCTTCATGTGTCTATATGTGGCCACCTAGTGGTTGTGATGTGTGTTGCATCCTGTCCAGGCGACAATGTATCGAATTTGTATTGTGAAAATTTGGAGTTCTCAATGAAATGGGAAGAGGTGGAAAACAGCTTGACAATGTAGAGTAGAAGTTTTTAGAAAGGGGTAGAAAAAAAGCAGCACTTTCGCCATAGTTTATGGGGTACAGTGATCACTATAAGGTAAGGATTAATAGATGCCTTTATTCTGCAGGTTGGAATTTCAGCGATGCCAATTATATATATACTAGCTATTGAACCCGTTCTACGCCCGGGTGGCAAGCATTTTTATTGGTATATGGTCTCCCATGCTGGTATGTACTGCCCCCCTCCTTGTATTTGTGCTGCCCCCATCCTGTCTCTACCATCCTATCATGGTATGCATGGCACCCCTCACTCCCAATCCTTGTATGCGTGGCACCCCTCACCCCCAGTCCTGATATGCGTGGCACCCCTCATCCCTATCCTGGTATGCGTGGTACCCCATCCCTCATCCCTGTCCTGGTATGTATGGTATCCCTCATCCTGGTATGCATGGTACCCCATCCCTCATCCCCAATCCCGGTATACGTGGCACCCCTCATCCCCAATCCTGGTATGGGTGGCACCCCTCGTCCCCAATCCCGGTATGCGTGGCACCCCTCGTCCCCAATCCCGGTATGCGTGGCACCCCTCATCCCCAATCTCAGTATGCGTGGCACCCCTCGTCCCCAATCCCAGTATGCGTGGCACCCCTCGTCCCCAATCCCGGTATGCGTGGCACCCCTCGTCCCCAATCCCGGTATGCGTGGCACCCCTCGTCCCCAATCCCGGTATGCATGGCACCACTCGTCCCCCATCCCGGTATGCGTGGCACCCCTCATGCCCAATCCCGGTATGCGTGGCACCCCTCATCCCAAATCCCGGTATGCGTGGCACCCCTCATCCCCAATTTCGGTATGCGTGGCACCCCTCATCCCCAATCCCGGTATGCGTGGCACCCCTCATCACCAATCCCGGTATGCGTGGCACCCCTCACCCCCCCCAATCCCGGTATGCGTGGCACCCCTCATCCCCAATCCCTGTATGCGTGGCACCCCTCATCCCCAATCCCGGTATGCGTGGCACCCCTCATCCCCAATCCCGGTATGTGTGGCACCCCTCATCCCCAATCCCGGTATGCGTGGCACCCCTCATCCCCAATCCCGGTATGCGTGGCACCCCTCATCCCCAATCCCGGTATACGTGGCACCCCTCACCCCCCCCAATCCCGGTATGCGTGGCACCCCTCATCCCCAATCCTGATATGCGTGGTACCCCTCACCCCCCAAACCTGGTATGTATGGTACCCCTCACCCCCCAATCCTGGTATGCGTGGTACCCCTCACCACCCAATCCTGGTATGCGTGGTACCCCTCACCCCTAAATCCTGGCATGCGTGGTACCCGTCACCCCCCAATCCTGGTATGCGTGGTACCCCTCACCCCCCAATCCTGGTATGCGTGGTACCCCTCACCCCACCATCCTGGTATATGTGGCCACCTCATCCCTTTCACACTGTACACACATACAAAAAAAATAAACACTTATACTCACCTTTCTTCCCTGTGCTCCAGCGCTGCTGCGTCCTGTTCTGCCGGAGGCCGGGGGAGGAGTGCGGCGCCGGAGCACCGTGCTGTCCGGCGCCATTATGCTGAAGACACACTGTAAATGTGTCTTCAGTAAAATGGAGCCGGATAGCGCTATGAGCACGCGCCGATCCGACGCCTCACTCCTGCCCCGGTCTCCTGCGAAGAGAGGCGCCGCGCCAACGCTCCTCCCGGTCAGGTAAGTATGCAAGTATGGCGCCGGAGATCGCGGTATGCGTTCAGTGTCTTCACATACCGCGATCTCCGGCGCCATACACCTCCTCTTACCTGTAACGGCTGGATGCCTGCTTCTGTCTGGAGCCAGTCTGCGCGTCACGCATGCGCAGTCTATCGAGGCTTCACACAGAGACACGCATCCCTGGTTATATTATAGATTTCTAGTGGCGGGATGACTAATGAACTGCGACTGCTGTCCCTTCAGCACCACATGGTCATGGACAGCTCCTCTTGTAGGACTACCAGACCTATAGGAGGAAGCGTCTCCGTATAGAGACATCCTGCACTGTTACCATCATGGGCGCCTTTTGCATCCGTGTAACATTTTTTTTAATATATAAAGAAAAGGAAATCATGTTTGTGGCTACTGTAGTCTAACTAGGCTTTTCCTCACAGTCTTCTCTGTGGGTGTGCGCTTTCACTCCGTCTTCCCAGACACTGCCACAAACAACTCGGCAGCTGATCTCAGATGCTGCCGAGCTGTGATTGGCAGAGTCTGGAAGGGGTGAAAGTGCACACCCACAGAGAAGACTGTGAGGAAATACCCGGTTGGATTGTAAGCAGAGGTTTCACATACTGTGCTCCAAAAGAAACAAATGTGAATATCTCTGCAATGGAGCAATTCTGTGCAAAATGTAAAAGTGCAGCTGAATCAGGGGAGCTCATGGATGTTAACAAGGTATTTAATTTCATTTTTTAGCAAATGATAGGTCATCTTAAAATGATGTGGACACCTTCAGGGGAATTTTCTCTTTTATTTTAGGGGGTATTCTCAAGTTGTCTCTTGAGCAGCAGAGAACTCTGCAGTCTCCTTACTTTCTGGTTGCTTGGGAGGCGGGTAATCCTCCTTGAGTAACAGTTCTGGTGAGCAGCTTCATTCAGCTACAACACATTAGTGTTCTGTTAGTGCTCATTTTGAGTCACAATATTTACATATAGAGATAACAGGGACTTTTAAATAACACCCTGCTCAGGAAAGTGAGAGCTGTGATTAGAACTGCTCTGGAAACTGCCGATGTGATCAGGGCCGCCATCAGGGCATTACTGCCCTTACTAGCGTATGGGGCCCGGTGAACAGAGGGGGCCACAGTTCTTCTGCTCACCTTGCCCCAGCGGCAGCATTCTGCCGGTTCAGTACTGTGAACGTGTGTTCTCGGACACACATTCACTTTAAATCTATTGCTGTGCGGGAAGCTTCCCACACGGTAATAAGTTCACAGCCACCAGCCAATCACAGGCCGGCAGCTGACGTCAGTGCGCCCGTCGCTGGCGTATGACATCAATGTCATGCACCAGTGACCGTGCTTTGGATGATGAGAGAACCCAGCACCGCTGGAGCCTTGCAAGGTAAAGAAAAACTTTTTTTTTTGTAAATCCGCACTATGGGGGCAAGATGGAGAGACATTGTGGGCAGGATGGAGACATTGGGGGCAGGATGGAAACATGGGGGCAGAATGGGAGACATTGGGGACAGGATGGAAACATGGAGGCAGAATGGAAACATGGGAACAGAATGGAAACATGGAGGCAGAATGGAAACATGGGGGACAGCATGGAAACATGGGGGCAGAATGAGAAACATTGGTCACAGGATGGAAACATGGGGGCAGAATGGGAGGCATTGGGGGCAGGATGGAGACATGGGGGCAGAATGGAAATGGGGGCAGGATGGAAACATGGGGGCAGAATGGAGAGACATGGGGTAGAATGGAAACATGGGGGCAGGATGGAGACATTGGGGCAGAATGGAAACATGGGGGCAGAATGTAAGACATTGGGGACAGGATGGAAACATGGGGGCAGAATGGGAGACATTGGGGGCAGAATGGGAGACATTGGGGGCAGGATGCAGAGACATTGGGGACAGAATGGAAACATGGGGCAGGATGGAAACATGGGGGCAGAATGGAAACATGAGGGCAGAATGGAAGCATGGGGCCAGAATGGAAACATGGGGGCAGAATGGAAACATGGGGCAGAATGAAGAGACATGGGGCAGAAAGGAGAGACATGGGGCAGAATGGAGACAGTGGGGGCAGAATGCAGACAAATGGAGACATGGAGGCAGAATAAAGACATGGAGATATTGGGGGCAGGATGGAGACACTGGGGGCAGAATGGAAACATGGGGGCAGAATGGAGATAAATGGGGGCAGAATGGAGACAATAGGGACAGAATGGAGACAATGGGGGCAGAATGGAGACATTGGGGACAGGATGGAGACATTGGGGCAGAATGGAAACATGGGGGGAGAATGGAGACAAATGGGGGCAGAATGGAGACACATGTGGGCAGAATGGAGACAATAGGTGCAGAATGGAGACAATAAGTGCAGAATGGAGACAATGGGGGCAGAATGGAGACAAATGTGGGCAGAATGGAGACATGGCGACAGGGTGAAGACATGGGGGGGCAGGATGGAAACATGGGGGCAGAATGGGAGACATTGGGGACAGGATGGAAACATGGAGGCAGAATGGAAACATGGGAACAGAATGGAAACATGGAGGCAGAATGGAAACATGGGGGACAGAATGGAAACATGGGGGCAGAATGAGAAACATTGGTCACAGGATGGAAACATGGGGGCAGAATGGGAGGCATTGGGGGCAGGATGGAGACATGGGGGCAGAATGGAAATGGGGGCAGGATGGAAACATGGGGGCAGAATGGAGAGACATGGGGTAGAATGGAAACATGGGGGCAGGATGGAGACATTGGGGCAGAATGGAAACATGGGGGCAGAATGTAAGACATTGGGGACAGGATGGAAACATGGGGGCAGAATGGGAGACATTGGGGGCAGAATGGGAGACATTGGGGGCAGGATGCAGAGACATTGGGGACAGAATGGAAACATGGGGCAGGATGGAAACATGGGGGCAGAATGGAAACATGAGGGCAGAATGGAAGCATGGGGCCAGAATGGAAACATGGGGGCAGAATGGAAACATGGGGCAGAATGAAGAGACATGGGGCAGAAAGGAGAGACATGGGGCAGAATGGAGACAGTGGGGGCAGAATGCAGACAAATGGAGACATGGAGGCAGAATAAAGACATGGAGATATTGGGGGCAGGATGGAGACACTGGGGGCAGAATGGAAACATGGGGGCAGAATGGAGATAAATGGGGGCAGAATGGAGACAATAGGGACAGAATGGAGACAATGGGGGCAGAATGGAGACATTGGGGACAGGATGGAGACATTGGGGCAGAATGGAAACATGGGGGGAGAATGGAGACAAATGGGGGCAGAATGGAGACACATGTGGGCAGAATGGAGACAATAGGTGCAGAATGGAGACAATAGGTGCAGAATGGAGACAATGGGGGCAGAATGGAGACAAATGTGGGCAGAATGGAGACATGGCGACAGGGTGAAGACATGGGGGGGCAGGATGGAAACATTGGGGGCAGGATGGAAACATGGGGGCAGAATGGGAGACATTGGGGACAGGATGGAAACATGGAGGCAGAATGGAAACATGGGAACAGAATGGAAACATGGAGGCAGAATGGAAACATGGGGGACAGAATGGAAACATGGGGGCAGAATGAGAAACATTGGTCACAGGATGGAAACATGGGGGCAGAATGGGAGGCATTGGGGGCAGGATGGAGACATGGGGGCAGAATGGAAATGGGGGCAGGATGGAAACATGGGGGCAGAATGGAGAGACATGGGGTAGAATGGAAACATGGGGGCAGGATGGAGACATTGGGGCAGAATGGAAACATGGGGGCAGAATGTAAGACATTGGGGACAGGATGGAAACATGGGGGCAGAATGGGAGACATTGGGGGCAGAATTGGAGACATTGGGGGCAGGATGCAGAGACATTGGGGACAGAATGGAAACATGGGGCAGGATGGAAACATGGGGGCAGAATGGAAACATGAGGGCAGAATGGAAGCATGGGGCCAGAATGGAAACATGGGGGCAGAATGGAAACATGGGGCAGAATGAAGAGACATGGGGCAGAAAGGAGAGACATGGGGCAGAATGGAGACAGTGGGGGCAGAATGCAGACAAATGGAGACATGGAGGCAGAATAAAGACATGGAGATATTGGGGGCAGGATGGAGACACTGGGGGCAGAATGGAAACATGGGGGCAGAATGGAGATAAATGGGGGCAGAATGGAGACAATAGGGACAGAATGGAGACAATGGGGGCAGAATGGAGACATTGGGGACAGGATGGAGACATTGGGGCAGAATGGAAACATGGGGGGAGAATGGAGACAAATGGGGGCAGAATGGAGACACATGTGGGCAGAATGGAGACAATAGGTGCAGAATGGAGACAATAGGTGCAGAATGGAGACAATGGGGGCAGAATGGAGACAAATGTGGGCAGAATGGAGACATGGCGACAGGGTGAAGACATGGGGGGGCAGGATGGAAACATTGGGGGCAGAATGGAAACATGGGGCAGAATAGAAACATGGGGGCAGAATGGAGAGACATTGGGGGCAGAATGGAGAGACATTGGGGCAGAATAGAGAGACATTGGGGCAGATTGGAGAGACATGGGGCAGGATGGAGACATTGGGGGCAGGATGGAGACATGGGGGCAAAATGGATACACTGAGGGCAGAATGGAAACATGGGGGCAGAATGGAGACAAATGGGGGCAGGATGGAGACAATGGGGCAGAATGGAGACAAATTGGGGCAGAATGGAATAGAGACAAATGGGAGCAGGATTGAGACAGTGGGGGCAGAATGGAGACAAATGGAGACATGGGGCAGGATGAAGACATGGGGCAGAATGGAGACATTGGGGTCAGGATGGAGACAAATGGGAGTAGGATGGAGACAATGAGGGCTCAATGGAGACATGGGGGCAAGATGAAGACATGGGGCAGAATGGAGAGACATTGGGGCAGAATGGAAACATGGGGGCAGAATGGAGACAAATGGGGGCAGAATGGAGACATGGGGGCAGAATGGAGACAAAGGAGACATGGGGGCAGGATGGAGACATTGGGGATAGGATGGAGACATTGGGGACATGATGGAGGCATTATTACTGTATGGGCTAACTATGGAGATAATGGGGGCAAAATGGAGACATTGGGGGCAGAATGGAGACATGGGGGGCAGAATGGAGACATGGAGGCAGGATGTGGGACATTATTACTGTAGGCGCTAATTATGAATATTATTACTGCTGTGATGTATTTTATTTTTGGGGATACTGTTTTCAGTGTGGGGGGGTCCTGTTACTGTGCAGGGCGGCACTATGTCACTTTTGTTTCTTCATCTGGTGTAGTGTAGAAGTTGGGGAAAAATTGGGGAATGTGCTGTGTAAGCTGCTCTAGATAACTGTGTTATTTTCTGCAGAGACGAGTCCGGGCTGGAAGAAGTGATGGCGGTCTGCGCTGGATGAAGAGGAAAAGCGAAGATGAAAGACTCAACTAGAGACGTCACTGGTGAGATGGTGTGTTACCTGTACACTGACACTATACACTGTATGATACAGTGGGTACGGAAAGTATTCAGACCCCTTTAAATTTTTCACTCTTTGTTTCATTGCAGCCATTTGGTAAATTCTAAAAAGTTCATTTTTTTTCTCATTAAAGTACACTCTGCACCCCATCTTGACTGAAAAACTGAAATATCACATGGTCATAAGTATTCAGACCCTTTGCTCAGAAACTCATATTAAGTCACATGCTGCCCATTTCCTTGTGATCCTCCTTGAGATGGTTCTACTCCTTCATTGGAGTCCAGCTGTGTTTAATTAAACTGATAGGACTTGATTTGGAAAGGCACACACCTGTCTATATAAGACCTCACAGCTCACAGTGCATGTCAGACCAAATGAGAATCATGAGCTCAAAGGAACTGCCCAAGGAGCTCAGAGACAGAATTGTGGAAAGGCACAGATCGGGCCAAGGTTTTAAAAGAATTTCTGCATTACTCAAGGTTCTTAAGAGCACAGTGGCCTCCATAATCCTTAAATGGAAGAAGTTTGGGACCACCAGAAGTCTTCCTAGACCTGGACATCCAGCCAAACTGAGCAATCATGGGAGAAGAGCCTCGGTTAGAGAGGTAAAGAAGAACCCCAAGATCACTGTGGCTGAGCTCCAGAGATGCAGTAGGGAGATGGGAGAAAGTTCCACAAAGTCAACTATCACTGCAGCCCTCCACCAGTCGGGTCTTCATGGCAGAGTGGCCCGACGGAAGCCTCTCCTCAGTGCAAGACATATGAAAGCCCGCATAGAGTTTGCTCAAAAACACATGAAGGACTCCCAGACTATGAGAAATAAGATTCTCTGATCTGATGAGACAAAGATAGAACTTTTTGGTGATAATTCTAAGCGTTATGTATGGAGAAAACCAGGCACTGCTCATCACCTGCCCAATACAATCCCAACAGTGAAACATGGTGGTGGCAGCATCATGCTATGGTTTTTTTTTTTCAGCTGCAAGGACAGGATGACTGGTTGCAATTGAAGGAAACATAAATTTGGCCATGTACAGAGATATCCTGGATGAAAACCTCTTCCAGAGTGCTCAGGACCTCAGACTTGGCCAAAGGTTCACGTTCCAACAAGACAATGAGCCTAAGCACACAGCTAAAATAACAAAGGAGTGGCTTCAGAACAACTCTGTGACCATTCTTGACTGGCCCAGCCAGAGCCCTGACCTAAACCCAATTGAGCATCTCTGGAGAGACCTGGAAATGGCTGTCCACCATCCAACCTGACAGAACTGGAGAGGATCTGCAAGGGAGAATGGCAGAGGATCCACAAATCCAGGTGTGAAAAACTTGTTGCATCATTCCCAACAAGACTCATGGCTGTACTAGCTCAAAAGGGTGTTTCTACTAAATACTGAGCAAAGGGTCTGAATACTTATGACCGTGTGATATTTCAGTTTTTCTTTTTTAATAAATTTGTAAAAATTTCTACATTTCTGTTTTTTTTTCAGTCAAGATGGGGTGCAGAGTGTACTTTAATGAGAAAAAAAATGAACTTTTTAGAATTTACCAAATGACTGCAATGAAACAAAGAGTGAAAAATGTAAAGGGGTCTGAATACTTTCTGTATCCTCTGTATGTACAGAGCTCCCGTGTATAATGGCAGTTATGATAATATTAGTATTGTGGTTTTTATTAATTATCAGTATTGTACTATTCAGTCACTATGTGATGGTAATATGTGGTTTGGTCATGGTGTGGTGGTATTTGTCCCTTATATGTGGTATTTTTTGGTCACTATGTGATGGTAATATGTGGTCTGGTCATGGTGTGGCGGTATTTGTTCCTTGTATGTGGTCTTATTCGGTCACTATGTGGTGGTAATATATGATCTGGTCATGGTGTGGCGGTATTTGTTCCTTGTATGTGGTATTATTCGGTCACTATGTAATGGTAATATGTGATCTGGTTATGGTGTGGTGGTATTCCTTGTATGTGGTATCATTCGGTCACTATGTTGTAGTAATATGTGATCAGGTCATAGTGTGACGATATTTGTCCCTTGTATGTGGTATTATTGGTCATTTTAAAAAATGCATGTGACACATTCCCTTAAATAAAAATAAATAAAAATATACCTAAAAAGAGTATTGGGTATTATAAGAAATGTTTAGTAGGTTAGAGTAGAATAGGGTCCGGCCAGAAGAGTCTCCTTGTCCTGGTGGCGGGCATAAAAAATCTTTTGGTCAAAACAAAAACTGCTGGCTATGTGTGTGATATGGTGTTCGATGGGAACTGTTAATGTGTGATTGGTGAGGACGTGCTGCAGAAGTGGAGTTTTTCCAAGAGTGGGCGGTGGGACTGTGGAAGATTCGAGGGGTGGAGGCGGAGCTGGGGTGGAGCCTGGGCAGAGGCTGGTATGTTAGGAGTTAACCCCACTCCAGGTAATTTTTACTGCAGAATAAACAGTGAAAAAAAAACAAATGGAATTGCTTTTTTTTGCAATTTTACTTAATCTGGATTTTTTTTACCCCATCTTCCAGTACATTGTATGACAAAATGGATGGTTTCATTCAAAAGTACGACTTGTGCCACAAATTAACAAGCTCTCATATGACTTAGTCAGTAGGAAAGTAACAAAACTCTTGGAACAAGGAGAGGGAAAAATGAAAGCGCAAAAAAAAAAAAAAAAAAAAATTGCTCAGTCCTTGTGGGATTATGTAAAAAATAAATGTCCCCATAAGTGTCCATATCTTTTAATAAAGCAGACATCCTCTCACATGAGCATTTATGCACTGTAACAAGCCCTACACACGCCATTGGCAGCAGTGTTGTTTTTTTTTGTCTTAGTTTATAAACAATAATGGTTTTCTTTCACTGACAGCAAACAGAAATTTTGAAAATATACAAAAATCAATATACAACAAAAAGTAAGTTGTGTGACATTTTAGTTCCTGTTGATCAACAGAATCAGAGGCACATTGCACCAGCGAGCGCTCCGTCCTCTGCAGCGAGCCCTCCGTCCCCTCCGAGCGCTCCGTCCACTGCAGAGAGCACTCCGTCCCCTGCAGAGAGCACTCCGTCCCCTGCAGAGAGCGCCCCGTCCCCTGCAGCGAGCGCCCCGTCCCCTGCAGAGAGCCATCCATCCCCTGCAGCGAGCGCCCCGTCCCCTGCAGAGAGCCATCCGTCCCCTGCAGAGAGCCCTCGGTCCCCTGCAGCAAGCGCCCCGTCCTCTGCAGCGAGCGCTCCGTCCCCTGCAGCGAGCGCTCGGTCCCCCGCAGCGAGCGCTCCGATCCCCGCAGCAAGCACTCCGTCCCCCACAGTGAGCGCTTCGTCCCCTGTAGCGAGCGCCCCGTCCCCTGCAGAAAGCCCTCCGTCCCCTGCAGTGAGCACTCCGTCCCCTGCAGCGAGCGCTCCGTCCCCTGCAGAAAGCCCTCCGTCCCCTGCAGCGAGCCCTCCGTCCCCCGCAACGAGCGCCCCATCCCCCGCAGCGAGCGCCACGTCCCATGCAGTGAGCGCCCCGTCCCCTGCAGCGAGCGTTCTCTCCCCTGCAGCGAGCGTTCTGTCCCCTGCAGCGAGCTCACCGTCCCCTGCAGCGAGCGCTCGGTCCCCTGCAGCGAGCACTCCGTCCCCTGCCGCGAGCGCTCCATCCCCTGCAGCGAGCGCCCCGTCCCATGCAGCGAGCGCTCCATCCCCTGCAGCGAGCGCCCCGTCCCATGCAGCAAGTGCCCCGTCCCCTGCAGCAAGCGTTCCGTCCCCTGCAGCGAGTGCCCCGTCCCCTGCAGTGAGTGTTCTGTCCCCTGCAGCGAGCGCACTGTCCCCTGCAGCGAGCACTCCGTCCCCTGCAGCGAGCGCCCCGTCCCATGCAGCGAGTGCCCCGTCCCCTGCAGCGAGCGTTCTGTCCCCTGCAGCGAGCGCACTGTCCCCTGCTGTGAGCGCTCCGTCCCCCCAGCGAGCGCTCCGTCCCCCCCAGCGAGCGCTCCGTCCCCCGCAGTGAGCGCTCCTTCCCCCGCAGCGAGAGCCCCGTCAACTGCGAGCGCTCCGTCCCCTGCAGAAGGCCCTCCGTCCCCTGCAGTGAGCACTCCGTCCCCTGCAGCGAGCGCTCCGTCCCCTGCAGAAAGCCCTCCGTCCCCTGCAGCGAGCCCTCCGTCCCCCGCAACGAGCGCCCCATCCCCCGCAGCGAGTGCTCCGTCCCCCGCAGCGAGCGCCACGTCCCATGCAGTGAGCGCCCCGTCCCCTGCAGCGAGCGTTCTCTCCCCTGCAGCGAGCGTTCTGTCCCCTGCAGCGAGCTCACCGTCCCCTGCAGCGAGCGCTCGGTCCCCTGCAGTGAGCACTCCGTCCCCTGCCGCGAGCGCTCCATCCCCTGCAGCGAGCGCCCCGTCCCATGCAGCGAGCGCTCCATCCCCTGCAGCGAGCGCCCCGTCCCATGCAGCGAGCCCTCCGTCCCCTGCAGCGAGCCCTCCGTCCCCCGCAACGAGCGCCCCATCCCCCGCAGCGAGTGCTCCGTCCCCCGCAGCGAGCGCCACGTCCCATGCAGTGAGCGCCCCGTCCCCTGCAGCGAGCGTTCTCTCCCCTGCAGCGAGCGTTCTGTCCCCTGCAGCGAGCTCACCGTCCCCTGCAGCGAGCGCTCGGTCCCCTGCAGCGAGCACTCCGTCCCCTGCCGCGAGCGCTCCATCCCCTGCAGCGAGCGCCCCGTCCCATGCAGCGAGCGCTCCATCCCCTGCAGCGAGCGCCCCGTCCCATGCAGCGAGTGCCCCGTCCCCTGCAGCAAGCGTTCCGTCCCCTGCAGCGAGTGCCCCGTCCCCTGCAGCGAGCGTTCTGTCCCCTGCAGCGAGCGCACTGTCCCCTGCAGCGAGCACTCCGTCCCCTGCAGCGAGCGCCCCGTCCCATGCAGCGAGTGCCCCGTCCCCTGCAGCGAGCGTTCCGTCCTCTGCAGCGAGCGTTCTGTCCCCTGCAGCGAGCACACTGTCCCCTGCTGTGAGCGCTCCATCCCCCCCAGCAAGCGCTCCGTCCCCCCCAGCGAGCGCTCCGTCCCCCCCAGCGAGCGCTCCATCCCCCACAGCGAGCGCTCCTTCCCCCGCAGCGAGCGCCCCGTCAACTGCGAGCGCTCCGTCCCCTGCAGAAGGCCCTCCGTCCCCTGCGAGCGCTCCGTCCCCTGCAGAAAGCCCTCCGTCCCCTGCAGCGAGCGCTCCGTCCTCTGCAGCGAGCGCTCTGTCCCCTGCAGCGAGTGCTCTGTCCCCTGCAGCGAGCGCTCTGTCCCCTGAGCGGAACACAGCTGTAATCCGGGCACATTGGCTTTTCTATATGGGTGTAAGCAATGTTCGGGATGTGGTTGATCAGGAAGTGCCCACTTGTCAAAAACTGAGGATCTATCCTAAATTAAGTCTGAGAAGACCAGAATTAATCCTGATTTTTAACTTATAATGTACGGGTACATGTCTATTACTAGGACATTATTAGAATTACTAGCAGATATTAATGCCCTAGCAAAAAAAAAGAAAATAAAGAAGTAAATCCTTCTGGTTTTGTGGCCACTCTATGAATGATATCTTCTAGCACTGGAGGTTCAGCGCACACTGTGGCCCCCGCAGGGGAGGCACAACTGTCAGACTTCCCATTTCTGGTAGTGGGTGGGAGGTAATAATGGCATTGCTGCACATCACACCCCCGCAGTGCACTATGACATGGCAGCAGAAGAGCAGGCGGTGGTAGACTACTCGCGGGAACAAGGCTTGGTATGTATTGACAATCCGCCAACATTATACAGAACGATCTGATATGGAGAACTTGGGTCATTTACACTTTCAACATTGAAGTTGTAGCACCAAGAAGGAAAAGTGGTGGCATTACAGAAGTCACAGGTTAGACAATGGAAACACAATTTTTAAAACATCTTGATTTATTCAGTCTGGAGTTTGAGCCACGTGCAGATATCCCCGACACTTCAGTGAGGTTATTAATGGTCGTCTGAGGAAGGTTCTGCCACTGAATGTACAAATCATCAAGATCCGCTGCTGGCAGCTTCCAATGGTGTCCCAGATGGAAGTCACGTCCATGGTAGCATGTTTAGGGCATGTAAACTGCTCACAGTAGTATGAGGAACATGTGGACTGACATTGTCGTGTTGGAAAACGACTCCTGGAGACTTCTGTACACTTTCGTGCAGATTTACCCCCATGGGTTTCCCAGCAGATAATTCTGGAATTGCTTTGGAAATTTTCATACCTAAGTGTGACAAGTGAATTACGATTTTTGACTCCCAAATTACACAGATTATGACCTATCCTTAAGATAGCCCACCGATGTGCGATCTGTGGAAGTCCAACCACCAAGACTTCTGCCGGACAGAAAAGCGAAGCAATGGTCTCGGACATCGGACCCCCAGTGATCAAACCGTCTAAGATTGAGAACCTAAATGCTAGAGCACCCCTTTAACTGTCTGTCGTCCACAATATAAGTCTAGCAGCAGCGACCGTTGCACTTTTGACTCTCGGTGGTGTATTACGGCTTATTGACTTGCTTGTCACATTATTTCTTTGTAAACCTGCTCCATCCATAAATAAACAGTCGAGCTCCGGCTGATCTTCCTTTTGCTCCGATTTAATGGGTGGAATTGCTTTTTAATGTGAGGATGAGCTGTCACTCATGGCGGTTCTATACTGCAATGTGAACTCTCCATGAACCTGCATTTATAATATTCCCTTTAAACCCGCTACTTCACATGTGATAACATTTGTAAAGCCTGCCAGCGAGCGTCCCAGGCAGGAGAGGCATCAAAGACATATTCAGAGGCTTTCATAACAGAGGGGGTGAGAGAGACACATTCTGGAAATTGCAATGCTCAGCAGACCCCCTCCACCATCATCAATGTTGGAACAGTTGAGGAAACTTTTCTCAATTATAATAGACTTGAGGTCAGAAAATGTATTTCTTTATGAAACAGTTTGCAGTCAAATCAAAAATGGCTTAAAGGGGTTGGCCGACGCCTTTAAAAAAAAAAGAAAAAAGACCTACCTGGTGAGACGTGGACCTACTGGGTTCATAAGTTTTGATGTAACCAAAACTGTAGAAAGTCATACTTGCTAACTGTCTCGTAACATTTGGGCCTTTTTCCCAGAATAAGTGAACACCCCATCGACTTCGGAAGAGTTGCCAACCACAGAAGCCGCCACAAAACCTCCCAGAACGAAACATTTCCAGAAAGTTTTGTTCTGTGCAGGGTGGAGGGATGCTCTCTAATCAGAAGCTGCTGCTGTCAAGAGAGGTGGAATATGGAGCGTGGAAGGGATTTTGCCTTTAAAAAAAAGAGAATGCAAAATATTTTCTCATAGTCACTCCAGAGGCTATCGCAGGACCTCTTTGAAAAGTTAGCAAGCATGCACATAGTAGTGTCGGTTAGCAATGGCTGACGTATAGAAGAATGGAAGGGTTCGATACACTGTACCAAAGCAGCAAGGAAAAGCATAGTCCAGCGTGGTGAAGGTCCGGGCAGGCGGGAATGTTCTCATCTGTAGACTGACCGAGACTTGGCCAGGCTGAGTACAGACACTAAGGTAGATGGGCAGAGGGTGAAGATAGGCATCAGATAAGCAAATAATAATTAACCAGGATGTGGGGCACAGAGGCCCCTAGTAGGAGAATGGCCAAGGGGAGAGTCTAGAGCTTGGCATGAAGGACCAGAGGTCAACAGATGAGAGCAAGAGCCCATGGGAGAGTGCCCGAGATGTAGTAGAGCAGGGAAGTCAAACTCAAACACACAGAGGGCCAAAATGAAAAACTTGGACAAAGTTGTGGGCCAGCCAGTATACAGTGTAATGGGCGCCACATAGTCCACTATACAGAATAATAGGCCCCACACAATCCTCCATACAGTATAATGGGCCCCACAGAGTCCTCTATACAAAATAATAGTCCCCACACAGTCCTCCATACAGAATAATGGCCCCACACAGTCCTCCATACAGAATAATGGCCCCACATAGTCCTCCATACAGTATAATGGGCCCCACATAGTCCTCCATACAGTACAACAGACCCACATAGTCCTCCATACAGAATAATGGGCCACACATAGTCCTCTATACAGAATAATAGGCTCCACACAATCCTCCATACAGTATAATGGGCCCCACATAGTCCTCTATACAGAATAATAGGCCCCACACAGTCCTCCATACAGTATAATGGGCCCCACACAGTCCTCCATACAGTATAATGGGCCCCACACAGTCCTCCATACAGTATAATGGGCCCCACACAGTCCTCCATACAGTATAATGGGCCCACACAGTCCTCCATACAGTATAATGGGCCCCACACAGTCCTCCATACAGTATAATGGGCCCACACAGTCCTCCATACAGTATAATGGGCCCCTCATAGTCCTCCATACAGTGTAATAGGCCCAATACAATCCTCCATACAGTATAATGGGCCCCACACAGTCCTCCATACAGTATAATGGGCCCCACACAGTCCTCCATACAGAATAATAGGCCCCACACAGTCCCCCATACAGTATAATAGGCCCCACACAGCCCCCCATACAGTATAATAGGCCCCACATAGCCCCCCATACAGTATAATAGGCCCCACATAGTTCTCCATACAGAATAATAGGCCCCACATAGTCCTCCATACAGAATAATGGCCCCACACAGTCCTCCATACAGAATAATGGCCACACATAGTGCTCCATACAGTATAATGGGTCCCATATATTGCTCCATACAGTATAATGGGCCCCACATAGTCCTCCATACAGTATAATGGGCCCCACATAGTCCTCCATACAGAATAATGGGCCCACATAGTCCTCCATACAGAATAATGTCCCCACATAGTCCTCCATACAGAATAATGGCCCCACATAGTCCTCTATACAGAATAATAGGCCCCACATAATCCTCCATACAGTATAATGGCCCCACATAGCCCTCCATACCGTATAATGGCTCTACATAGCCCTCCATACAGAATAACGGCCCCACATAGCCTTCCATACAGAATAATAGACCCCACAAAGTCTTCTATACAGAATAATAGGCCCCACACAGTCCTCCATACAGTATAATAGGCCCCACATAGTCCTCCGTACAGAATAATAGGTCCCACATTGTCCTCCATACAGTATAATGGGCCCCACATAGGGGTGATGGTTCTGGTGTCACAGACCAAATAAAACCACTCTGCGGGCCAGAGTTTGACATGTATGTAGCAGAGTTTGGCAGACAACAGCAAATGCTTTTCAATAGCTAAATAAAAACATAGACGAGACAACCAGATGTAAACCATTACTGGTGGCTTATCTAAGCAGGCAAGGGCCCGGTATTTGTATCAGGATTCTGTTCTCGTCTCTCTGCTTGGATTTGTCACCTTCAGTTTGTTTATCCAGTTTGACTTCTGGCCTGGACCTCTGCACCCTTCCCCTCCACTTGACATCCCTGCTGCTAACCCTTTGCTCTACTGTATCCATGCATTTGCTGCACCAGCTTTGCTGTTCTGACCATTGTTCCAGCACTGGTACAGTATATCAGCCACTTCTGCCACAACTCTGCTACATCAGTCATCACAGTTCCAACTCTGCTACAACACTTTGTCATAACTTCTCCAGGTCATTTCTTCTTCAATACCAATTTATCTCACGTCAACCATCATGCTACACCTGTCTGTGTGTCTCAAGAACTGCTCATCCAGACCAGGGGCTTTGAGGACCACGTAAAAAGGGGAGACATAACTGTTATACTCTGACTACACACCGGAAGAGGACACCAACTGCTTCGCCTTTTCCGGTGCTCCCACAAACCAGTGTGCTATTGGTTGCTCTCTCTCTGGTGGATTACAGAACCCCAAGAGGTCTGCTGCCCAAATATTCAAAGAGGTGGACCATTTTAGAGAGGTCTTGTACAACACGTTTACAATGGCGTTTGCATTATCTTATTGCTTTGGGATCATCATCAGTGATGTAAGTTGAAGAAGAGAAGGTGGTATCATCACTAGGACTTCTTCTCTACTGTCATTCCATACCTGGTGGCTTCATAGCACACAAATCAACTATGGAGAGACCTTTGGTGAAAGGACAAAAGAAGAAAAAACTTCGAAACTCATCCCACTTTAGAAGTAGTACAAAAATAGCTTTTTATTAGAAGAAATTCAAGAAAAAATGACAAGAAATGTATATGGATCACACATAGTTAGATAAAAATAGGAAGGAGCATGGAAACAGAGATGGAGTTCAGGTGGATAAAATTTGAGTATAGAAAAGGCTCATATATGGCGAAAAATGGCTGTCATTAATCAATAATCACATGCAGGGGCATCCATAAATATTATACCAATTAGCATTCAAATAAATCTACATTTACATTGTATATGTTCAAGGGTTAATATAGATGCTCTCTGCTTAAATATATGTACAGAGAAGTTCACTCATATGTGCCTATAAAAATACAAATACATCATTGTGACACCTAAGTCACATCATCACATTAATCAACTGATGAAGGCAGTTCTAGCCGAAACGCGCGTAGGGTGAGCAGGAACAGGTGGCGTGCTCCTCAGCTGCTGTAAGTGAGAGACTCTTATGGACTATTATGTCCATTAAATGCAATACAATGTTTTCATTCTCACTCCATGCAGTGATTGATTAATGTGATGATGTGACTTCTCTGTACATATATTTAAGCAGAGAGCATCTATATTAACCCTTGAACATATACAATGTAAATGTAGATTTATTTGAATGCTAATTGGTATAATATTTATGGATGCCCCTGCATGTGATTATTGATTAATGACAGCCATTTTTCGCCATATATGAGCCTTTTCTATACTCAAATTTTATCCACCTGAACTCCATCTCTGTTTCCATGCTCCTTCCTATTTTTATCTAACTATGTGTGATCCATATACATTTCTTGTCATTTTTTCTTGAATTTCTTCTAATAAAAAGCTATTTTTGTACTACTTCTAAAGTGGGATGAGTTTCAAAGTTTTTTCTTCTTTTGTCCTTTTGCTAGTATTGTTATACTTCGATTTCCCCAACAATTTAATAAAATAAGTGCCATGATATGGGGGGTTACCGATTTTCTATATTAGATTCCCCCACATGTTCCATATTATTAATCAGAGACCTTTGGTGGTAGACCCCACTGATGAGCACAACTTGTATAGACCTGGCATATAAGACTGGTGACCATGATAGAACCAAAATCTTAACCCGTCTTCTAAAGGTCCATCAGTTAGATAGCGTTATTTGAAATCTGACATGACCTAGTATTACGTCTGTGCTTCGCCCTTCGTATTCACCAATCTCAATGATATCTTCACACACAAGAGATGAAAGTGACTTTGGATTGCATTTTCTAAACAGCTTTGCTCACAATATACTTTTATAACCAGCGGGTTGTCGTTGAACATAACAAGTCCTTGTAATTTTGTGCTGCCTTTATAGGTGCACATTAGGCCGGTTGCTAAGCCCTTGATGCACATCACCAGCAGAGCGCTCACCACTAAGTATAGAATAGACTGGGATCTGAATGTCGTAATTTGTAATGATGATGTTCCTATACTGGAACCACGGACTCGCTTTAGGATTGAGACTCTCGAAGTGACCTTTACCAATTAACTTGAATGATCTTTTTATCCAGATGGGACATATTGACCATCTAAGACTATTGAGCTGCACTAAACCACCTGTGCCCATACCTTCATCCCATATTGGACCCTAGTGACAAGTGATTGACTCCGAACTCACCATCACGTGAGATCATCTCCCTGGGCCGATGGGAGAATCCTCTGGTGGGTAAGGTCTATCCCTGATGAAGAGGTTCACTAGTGAAGAATGATTGGCTGGAGAATACGGTTGCCGTGTAAGACTTTGGTCAATGTTATGGGGCTGAATGGAAAAGCTTAGGAACTGTCCTCTACTAATCCTTAGCCAAATGCTCAGTGTGACATCACAACAATACTGTGATGTCATGAATCACCCAAGAGTTTCCATAGGGAGCTTTTATACTCCAATTAACAACTAGCGGTGAGCTGAGATGTTGACTTCGGATGTTACGTCTCACTTGGTCATGCCGATACTTGAAGCCTCTTGTCGGGTTGAGAAGTTCTTGAGGAACATGGACAGGTTGCAAAGGTGCAGCATGATGACTAAGTCGGAATGAAGTGATGTTGAAGTAATGCGCCGTAGAGGCGATGACAAACTGGTGTAGCAGAGCTGGAAAAGTGATGATTGATGTAGCAGAACTGGAACAGTGATGTTGAGATAGACACAATAGGGAAATTACCCCCCCCCCCCAAGTACAAAGGTAACTTATTTCCATATTTCTCAACCTCAGGGTTGAGAGCAGAGATGAAAGATGCCCTGGTGGTCAACTTCATTATAAGAAGGGGATATCTGAGACCATCTCTTTAATTCTTGAAAGGAGCTGTTTACAGGAAGGCTAACAGTGGTTTTCCCACTAACTAACCTCTTAAGGACTGGATGTTGTTTCTTTTTTGCGCTTTCATTTTTTTCCTTCCCTTCTTCCAAGAGCCATAGCATTTTTTATTATACTGACATCATAGCTGTAGGAGGGCTTGATTTTTGCAGGACGAGTTGTAGTTTTGAATGACTCCATTCATTTCTATTCAGTTTTCTATTTTAGTAGTTAAAAGGAATCTCTCAAAAAGATTTTGCTATTTAATCTGAGAGCAGCATAACATAGAGGCAGATAGTCTGATTCCAGAGATGTGTCACTTGCTTAATTAGTAGCTTGCTGGTTTTTCAATATAATCAGTGTTTTATCAGCAGGAGATTATCACTGCAGGACTAGATGTCTGGTGCAAGACAGTCAGACTAAGCTGTATAACCACGCCCCCTCCCGTGGGTGGGGTTATACACAGCTCAGCATTCTGAGGACATCTACAGCAGAAAAAAACAGGGATTTTATCAAAACTGCACCAAGCAGCCCCATAGGTGATACATCGCTGGAATCAGGGTCTTTGTCCCTACATCATACTGCTCTCACATTCCATAGCGAAAACCTGCTGACAGATTTCCTTTAAAAATGAAAAAAAAAAAATTAATTTGTTTTGAGTCATCATGTTCTCAGATCCATGACATTTGTATTCTTTCATCGATGCAGCTGTGTTCTGTCTTGTTTCTTTGTGCTTCAAGCTCTAGTTGTTATCAGCACCACATAAATGGATACATACAACATTTTGATTGATTTTTGTAGCATTTTTTTAAGTGAAGCTATTCTATAGTTTTAAATTTCTTTTTTTTCATTTCGCAGTTCATTGTAAGGGATGAAGAATTTTGATATTTTACTAGCTAATGCAATTACACATGCAGAAATACAAAATGTCAGTGTTTATTTTTATTTTTTTACATTTCCATATGGAAATTATACTTCCGCAATTGCAAAAAAAAAGTTGGGACACTGTAGAAAATGTACAAAAACAAGAATGCAATGATGTGGAAATCTCTTATCGCCATATTTTTTTCACGGCACCACATAGGACACAGATCAGAAGGTGAATGTCGGATATTTTTTTCCTTTTCATTTGAAAAAATTAACTCATTTACAAATAGATGGCAGCGACACAGCTCATAAAAATGGGTCCCGGGCCGTGTCTGCCATTATGTAGTGTCCCCTCTTCCCTTTACTATAGTCTGTAAACATCGGGGAAGTGAGGAGACAATTGCTGAAGTTTCAGGAGAGGAACGGTGTCCCATCCTTGTCTGATGTTGAATTCCCGCTGCTCCTCAGTTCAGAGTCTTGTTTGCCAGATTTTTCATTTCACAATGCACAAAATGTTTTACTGGTGAGAGGTCCGGACTGCAGGCGGCCGGCTGATCACCTGAATTCTTCTTTTGAAGAGCCGTGCTGTTGGGATAGATGTAGTATGCAGTTATCCATTGTCTTCCTGATATAAACAAGTTCTTCCCTGATATAGACATTGTCTGGATAGAGCAGATGTTGTTCTAACACCTCAATATAAGGCTTAGCACTGATGGCGCCTTTCATGTGTGAGCAGCCCCTGCCATAGTCACTAATGCAGCCTCAGCCACCAGAGATGCAGAACGGTGCGCTGATAACAAGCTGGATGGTCCCTCTCCTCGATAACAAGCCGGAAGGTCCTTCTCCTCGATAACAAGCCGGATGGTCCTTCCCCTCGATAACAAGCCGGATGGTCCCTCTCCTCGATAACAAGCCGGATGGTCCCTCTCCTTGATAACAAGCTGGATGGTGCCTCTCCTCGATAACAAGCCAGATCGTCCTTGTCCTCGTTAACAAGCCGAATCGTCCTTCTCCTCGATAACAAGCTGGATGGTCCATCTCCTTGACAACAAACTGGATGGTTCCTCTCATTGATAACAAGTTGGATAGTCACTCTTCTCCTCCTGAGTTTGCAGGTCACGGCATCTGTGGTTTCAATAAAGAATTTCAGATTTCGATTCACCTGACCACAGAACAGTTTTCCATTTTGCCTCAGTCCATTATAAATGAGCTTTGACCCAGAGAAGACCACAGCGTTTCTGGATTGTGTTGATATTTGGCTTCTTCTTTACATGACAGCGCTTTATTTTGCATTTGTGGATTGCACAGCGACCTATGATCACAGATTTCTACATGAGCACATTTTTTTTCAAATAAAATGGAGAAATGTTCGACATTCAAATTCTGATCTGCTTTATGTTCTGTGATTAATAAAATATGACTATAAGAGATTTCCAAATCATTGCATTCTTGTTTTCTTTACGTTTTAAACAGTGTCCCAACTTTTTTGCAATTGGGTTTTCTGACGACATAGCGTTTATTCTTAATTAGGTCAGACGTATTTTCCAGTAGGTCAAGAAACATAGACCATTGTTCACATGAGTCTAAACGTTGACTCTTGTAGACTGAATTGATGTTTGTTGAATGGCTGCTGTTTACCTATTATATCAGCTCCTACAGTTTATTGTGCTGCTAGCCTTGGGAGACAGGGATGCAGGGTAACTGAAAAATTGACATTTGCTAAAATGTTGATTAATCATTTTATCAGTCCCTGAAGCTTGTTGACCTGCAAACATTGATGGACAAACTATGCAATTTGAATACTTGAACAATGAGAGTTAACCTCATCCCACCTTCCCCCTGATCTATGGATGATGGCCTGGAGGACCGCTGTGGGTATAAAAAGGGACCTCTATCCTTCTGCAGTGAGACTTTACAGAACAGCAGTCAGGACAAGCCAGGCTAGGACACTGAGGTCATCTGGCCACGTATTTCTATGGACTGTCAGCTTCCTAAGCTTGCCGTTACCTCTTCTCTGGGTGCCCGCCAAAAGTGTGGTGCTACAGGTGGGGGTAGTTGGCCCTGGAAGCCCCGAAGTCGCAGCTGCTCTAATCCCGGTGAGCCAGCAAAAGGGTGAGACTGTGTAATTTGCACCATCTTGTGCATTTGCTGGGACTGTTCTATATGTTTTTCTGCTTGGTTGTTTAATAAAGTATTGCCACACTGTTTTACCCTCAACCTGTGTTGTCTGAGTGGAGTTATGCCCACAGAAGACTCCGGGTCTTCACACCACTCTACACGAGGATGGGGGTCCCACAGTCATCATGTGAATGGGCAGCCATGGCTCCATTTGCTTCTCTGGGACTAGGACGAGAAATCCATCTGGTCAGTCCCATAGAAGTGATTGAAGCGGTGGCTGAGCATGTGCACCGCTTTCACACGGGGCTTTGATCAATCCTGTGGTTATGGGGTGAGGTCCCCAAAAATAGACATAAGTCATGTCCTGGATGCTTTGTGCTGGTTACACGTTACGTAAGGCCTCAGCTCATCTCCGCGCAGAGTTTCTGACATGTCTGAGTCACAAGACGAGGCTCGGTAAGACTTTACCAGGAGAGTGCTGTCAGCCATGGTGATGTGGTTGTCATGACAACAGGAAATGGGCACGAGCGCCGGATAAAGCACAGTCAATGGGGATAGATACAGAGCGTCGCTGGGAGGGCAGGAAGGTAAAATCTCTGCTCATCAGGAATATTACACAATGCACCTGGCGCAGATCTGGAGATCACGGCACGGGGGGCAGCAGAGCGGAGGATGCCATGTGGCGCCATTCATTGGAGGACAGCAGGTTATCAAACCTTAGCCCTTCTACAATGAAAACTTCTGCAACTTTCTAACCCTTGTCAAAATGAAGAATTTGGTCAGCACAGGCATCTACCCCCAAAACTAAACTCAGGCCCCCAAATGGGTTGAGATCACTTGAACTAATACAGACCCTCAAAAATTAATGCAGACCCTCAAAAAGTATTACAAACCCCAAAATTAACTCAGACTGTAAAAATCATTCAAAATTAAGACAGCAGAACCCCTAAACTAATATACACCTCTGCTCCAAAACCCCAAATTAATTCAGATTTCAGAGCAGACTCCAACAATAATTCAGAGCCTAGATCCCCAGATTAATACAGGCCCCAAACCAGCACCCTCTCCCCCAAAACTAACCTACACTCTAAAACAAGATCTCAAAATTAATTCACACCCCATATTTAAAACAAACCCCACAATTCAGTCTCCGAACCACACTACCTAAAACTACCATAGATCAGATGCCAAAATTAATTCAGACCATAAACCTCAAAATTTCGATGCCAGACCAGGCCCCCAAAGTAATTAAGACCCCTAAACTGATTCAGATGTCAGATCAGAACCCTTAAACCGATACGCTCCCGATTCCAAATTTGCAATAATTCAGACAACAGACCTCAGACCAGACCCCTAAAACTAATATCGACCCCTTAAACCATACCCATCAAAATCATATAACCTGAAATCTGGACCCAAAATTAATTGAAGTATTAGATAAGACTGAAATATGTTTATAGACCCCCACACCTAAAATCCTTACAAACATCAGATCAGACCACCCCTAAGAATTCAGACCTCAGACCAGACACAACAACCAATATAGATTGGGACTGGACCCCCCACCCCTCCTTCCGTCAATTATGGGTCACTGGTTATGGTCGATATCACAGATGACATAAATCAGTAGCCACGTTTTTGCATTACTACACTGCTCAAAAAAATAAAGGAAACACTTAAAAGACAGAATATAACTCCAAGTGAATCAAACTTCTGTGAAATCAAACTGTCCACTTAGGAAGCAACACTGATTGACAATCAATTTCACATGCTGTTGTGCAAATGGAATAGACAATAGATGGAAATTATTGGCAATTATCAAGACACCCTCAATAAAGGAGTGGTTCTGCAGGTGGGGACCACAGACCACATCTCAGTACCAATGCTTTCTGGCTGATGTTTTGGTCACTTTTGAATGTTGGTTGTGCTTTCACACTCGTGGTAGCATGAGACGGACTCTACAACCCACAGAAGTTGCTCAGGTAGTGCAGCTCATCCAGGTTGGCACATCAATGCGAGCTGTGGCAAGAAGGTTTGCTGTGTCAGTCAGCGTAGTGTCCAGAGGCTGGAGGCACTACCAGGAGACAGGCCAGTACACCAGGAGACGTGGAGGGGGCCGTAGGAGGGCAACAACCCAGCAGCAGGACCGCTACCTCTGCCTTTGTGCAAGGAGGAGCACTGCCAGAGCCCTGCAAAATGACCTCCAGCAGGCCACAAATGTGCATGTGTCTGCACAAACGGTTAGAAACCGACTCCATGAGGGTGGTATGAGGGCCCGACGTCCACAGATGGGGATTGTGCTCACAGCCCAACACCGTGCAGGATGCTTGGCATTTGCCACAGAACACCAGGATTGGCAAAGTGGCCACTGGCGCCCTGTGCTCTTCACAGATGAAAGCAGGGTCACACTGAGCACATGTGACAGACGTGACAGTCTGGAGATGCCGTGGAGAGCGATCTGCAGCCTGCAACATCCTTCAGCATGACCGGTTTGGCAGTGGGTCAGTAATGGTGTGGGGTGGCATTTCTTTGGAGGGCCGCAAAGCCCTCCATGTGCTCGCCAGAGATAGCCTGACTGCCATTAGGTACCGAGATGAGATCCTCAGACCCCTTGTGAGACCATATGCTGGTGCGGTTGGCCCTGGGTTCCTCCTAATGCAGGACAATGCCAGACCTCATGTGGCTGGAGTGTGTCAGCAGTTCCTGCAAGATGAAGGCATTGAAGCTATGGACTGGCCGCCCGTTCCCCAGAGCTGAATCCAACTGAGCACATCTGGGACATCATGTCTCGCTCCATCCACCAACGTCACGTTGCACCACAGACTGTCTAGGAGTTGGCGGATGCTTTAGTCCAGGTCTGGGAGGAGATCCCACAGGAGACCATCCGCAACCTCATCAGGAGCATGCCGAGGCGTAGGGAGGTCATACAGGCACGTGGAGGCCACACACAATACTGAGCCTCATCAGGAGCATGGCCAGGCGTTGTAGGGAGGTCATACAGGCACGTGGAGGCCACACACAATACTCAGCCTCATCAGGAGCATGCCCAGGCGTTGTAGGGAGGTCATACAGGCACGTGGAGGCCACACACAATACTCAGCCTCATCAGGAGCATGCCCAGGCATTGTAGGGAGGTCATACAGGCACATGGAGGCCACACACAATACTGAGCCTCATCAGGAGCATGTCCAGGCGTTGTAGGGAGGTCATACAGGCACGTGGAGGCCACACACAATACTCAGCCTCATCAGGAGCATGCCCAGGCGTTGTAGGGAGGTCATACAGGCACGTGGAGGCCACACACAATACTGAGCCTCATCAGGAGCATGTCCAGGCGTTGTAGGGAGGTCATACAGGCACGTGGAGGCCACACACAATACTGAGCCTCATCAGGAGCATGCCCAGGCGTTGTAGGGAGGCCATACAGGCACGTGGAGGCCACACACAATACTGAGCCTCATCAGGAGCATGCCCAGGCGTTGTAGGGAGGTCATTCAGGCACGTGGAGGCCACACACAATACTCAGCCTCATCAGGAGCATGCCCAGGCGTTGTAGGGAGGTCATACAGGCACGTGGAGGCCACACACAATACTGAGCCTCATCAGGAGCATGTCCAGGCGTTGTAGGGAGGTCATACAGGCACGTGGAGGCCACACACAATACTCAGCCTCATCAGGAGCATGCCCAGGCGTTGTAGGGAGGTCATACAGGCACGTGGAGGCCACACACAATACTCAGCCTCATCAGGAGCATGCCCAGGTGTTGTAGGGAGGTCATACAGGCACGTGGAGGCCACACACAATACTCAGCCTCATCAGGAGCATGCCCAGGCGTTGTAGGGAGGTCATACAGGCACGTGGAGGCCACACACAATACTCAGCCTCATCAGGAGCATGCCCAGGCGTTGTAGGGAGGTCATACAGGCACGTGGAGGCCACACACAATACTCAGCCTCATTTTGACTTGTTTTAAGGACATTACATCACAGTTGGATCAGCCTGTAGTGTGTTTTTCCACTTTAATTTTGTGGGTGACTCCAAATCCAGGCCTCCATTGGTTAATAAATGTGATTTCCATTGATGATTTTTGTGTGATTTTGTTGTCAGCACGTTCAACTTTGTACAGAACAAAGTATTCAATGAGAAGATTTCATTCATTCAGATCCAGGATGTGTTATTTGAGTGTTCCCTTTATTCTTTTGAGCAGTGTATATAGTTTATCTGCAGATTTGGCAATACCATTTCGTACTGGATAGGGTTACATTTAAAGGGAGTCTGCCCCGTCCATTTTATGTCTGTCCAACTCCCAGTAACTTTTGGGTATATGTCCTAGTCATTAAAATAAAAAATGGGCATGATACTTGCTGGGCGCTGGACGGCTGCAGCATCTCTCAATCCTCAAAGTCGAGGCATTTTCTGCCTGCCACTCCCACACCGGTAGGAGCAAGAATAATAGATCTAAATCAAAAAGTTAAGATTTTTTATCATTTTTTTCTACCCCTGATGATTCGGGCAGATACAGGCCCCACCGGTTCTGCCGACAGATGAGATGCGGCCACCATGCCCCAGGTAGATGAACACGTTAGTAGTAGGCGGCTGCACAAATGTAGAATTCATGCGTGGTTTATTTTGGAAATTTTTGGATTATTTAACCTACGATGTGGAAGTAAGAGATATTCTCTGAAGACACAGATAAAAGTTCCCTTCACTTAGCATCAAGCTCTGCGCTCCTGTAGGCTGAAAGTAAGTGTTGGTGAAGGAAGGGCAGATAGCGGAGAGCGCGGCGGTGCCCCAGAAATGTCATCTTACCTGCTGTACGTCTGACCTCTCCGTCCTTCACAACTTTCTTTGTTCAAGAGATTTTGGAATTGCAGAAGGAAGAGATTTAGGTATCAAACTAATTCTGTAGTGATATATATATATATATATATATATACAGTCATATGAAAAAGTTTGGGCACCCCTATTAATCTTAAGCTTAATGTTTTATAAAAATTGGTGTTTTTGCAACAGCTATTTCAGTTTGATATATGTAATAACTGTTGGATACAGTAATGTTTCTGCCTTGAAATGAGGTTTATTGTACTAACAGAAAATGTGCAATCTGCATTCAAACTAAATTTGACAGGTGCATAAGTATGGGCACCTCACCAGAAAAGTGACATTAATATTTAGTAGATCCTCCTTTTGCAAAAATAACAGCCTCTAGTCGCTTCCTGTAGCTTTTAATGATTTCCTGGATCCTGGATGAAGGTATTTTTGACCATTCCTCTTTACAAAACAATTCCAGTTCAGTTAAGTTTGATGGTCGCCGAGCATGGACAGCCCTCTTCAAATGATCCCACAGATGTTCAATGATATTCAGGTCTGGGGACTGGGATGGCCATTCCAGAACATTGTAATTGTTCCTCTGCATGAATGCCTGAGTAGATTTGGAGCGGTGTTTTGGATCATTGTCTTGCTGAAAGATCCATCCACTGCGTAACTTCAACTTTGTCACTGATTCTTGAACATTATTGCCAAGAATCTGCTGATACTGAGTGGAATCCATGCGTCCCTCAACTTTAACAAGATTCCCAGTGCCGGCATTGACCACACAGCCCCAAAGCATGATGGAACCTCCACCAAATTTTACTGTGGGTAGCAAGTGTTTTTCTTGGAATGCTGTGTTTTTTTGCCACCATGCATAACGCCTTTTTGTATGACCAAACAACTCAATCTTGGTTTCATCAGTCCACAGGACCTTCTTCCAAAAAGAAATAGGCTTCTTCAAATGTGCTTTTGCATACCTCAGCCGACTCTGTTTGTGCGTACTTGCAGAAACGGCTTCTTTCGCATCACTCTCCCATACAGCTTCTCCTTGTGCAAAGTGCATTGTATAGTTGACCAATGCACAGTGACACCATCTGCAGCAAGTTGATGCTGCAGCTCTCTGGAGGTGGTCTGAGGATTGTCCTTGACTGATCTCACCATTCTTCTTCTCTGCCTTTCTGATGTTTTTCTTGTCCTGACACTTCTGGCCTTAACAAGAACTGTCCCTATGTTCTTCCATTTCCTTACTATGTTCCTCACAGTGGAAACTGACAGGTTAAATCTCTGAGACAGCTTTTTGTATCCTTCCCCTGAACAACTATGTTGAATAATCTTTGTTTTCAGATCATTTGACAGTTGTTTTGAGGAGCCCATGATGCCACTCTTCAGAGGAGATTCAAACAGGAGAACAACTTGCAAGTGGCCACTTTAAGTAGCTTTTCTCATGATTGCATACGCCTGGCTATAAAGTTCAAAGCTCAATGAGGTTACAAAACCAAAAAAAGTGCTTTAGTAAGTCAGTAAAAAGTAGGCAGGAGTATTTAAAACAAGAAAATGATAAGGGTGCCCATACTTATGCACCGGTCAAATTTTGTTTGAATGCAGATTGCACATTTTCTGTTAGCACAATAAACCTCATTTCAAGGCAGAAACATTACTGTGTCCAACAGTTATTACATATATCAAACTGAAATAGCTGTTGCAAAAACACCAATTTTTATAAAACATTAAGCTTAAGATTAATAGGGGTGCCCAAACTTTTTCATATGACTGTATATATATATATATAGTGGTGGCCAAAAGTATTGGTACTCCTGCAATTCTGTCAGATAATACTCAGTTTCTTCCTGAAAATGATTGCAATCACAAATTCTTTGGTCTTATTATCTTCATTTAATTTGCTTGCAAGGAAAAAACACAAAAGAGAATGAAGCAAAAATCAAATCATTGATCATTTCACACAAAACTCCAAAAAAGGGCCGGACAAAAGTATTGGCACCCTCAGCCTAATACTTGGTTGCACAACCTTTAGCCAAAATAACTGCGAACAACCGCTTCCGGTAACCATCAATGAGTTTCTTACAATGCTCTGCTGGAATTGTAGACCATTCTTCTTTGGCAAACTGCTCCAGGTCCCTCATATTTGAAGGGTGCCTTCTCCAAACTGCCATTTTGAGATCTCTCCACAGGTGTTCTATGGGATTCAGGTCTGGACTCATTGCTGGCCACCTTAGAAGTCTCCAGTGCTTTCTCTCAAACCATTTTATAGTGCTTTTGGAAGTGTGTTTTGGGTCATTGTCCGGCTGGAAGACCCATGACCTCTGAGGGAGACCCAGCTTTCTCACACTGGGCCCTATATTATGCTGTAAAATTTGTTGGTAGTCTTCAGACTTCATAATGCCATGCACACGGTCAAGCAGTCCAGTGCCAGAGACAGCAAAGCAACCCCAAAACATGAGGGAACTTCCGCCATGTTTGACTGTAGGGACCGTGTTCTTTTCTTTGAATGGCTCTTTTTTTTTCCTGTACACTCTATGTTGATGCTTTTTCCCAAAAAGCTCTACTTTTGTCTCATCTGCCCAGAGAACATTCTTCCAAAACATTTTAGGCTTTCTCAGGTAAGTTTTGGCAAACTCCAGCCTGTCTCGGGGTAAGAAGTGGGGTCTTCCTGGGTATCCTACCATACAGTCCCTTTTCATTCAGACGCCGACGGATAGTACGGGTTGACACTGTTGCACCCTCGGACTGCAGGGCAGCTTGAACTTGTTTGGATGTTAGTCGAGGTTCTTTATCCTCCATCCGCACAATCTTGCGTTGAAATCTCTCGTCAATTTTTCTTTTCCGTCCACATCTAGGGAGGTTAGCCACAGTGCCATGGGCTTTAAACTTCTTGATGACACTGCGCACGGAAGACACAGGAACATTCAGGTCTTTGGAGATGGACTTGTAGCCTTGAGATTGCTCATGCTTCCTCACAATTTGGTTTCTCAAGTCCTCAGACAGTTCTTTGGTCTTCTTTCTTTTCTCCGTGCTCAATGTGGTACACACAAGGACACAGGACAGAGGTTGAGTCAACTTTAATCCATGTTAACTGGCTGCAAGTGTGATTTAGTTATTGCCAACACCTGTTAGGTGCCACAGGTAAGTTACAGGTGCTGTTAATTACACGAATTAGAGAAGTATCACATGATTTTTCAAAGGGTGCCAATACTTTTGTCCACCCCCTTTTTTTAGGTTTGGTGTGGAATTATATCCAATTTGGCTTTAGGACAATTCTTTTTGTGTTTTTTCATTGAAGACAAATTAAATGAAGAGAATAATACCAAAGAATTTGTGATTGCAATCATTTTCAGGAAGAAACTGAGTATTATCTGACAGAATTGCAGGGGTGCCAATACTTTTGGCCACCACTGTATATATGGTGTTAATGGACAGACACAAGAGATAGAAAAGCTAAATATTTTTTGGGGAGTCACACGAGCAAATTCACAGGATGGTTATTAGTTTCTTAGCCCATTCAGTAAGTATATTGTTCTTCAAAATATACTATAATAAGAATACATAAAATATATAACTAGTATAATACTGCCCCTTCTTAAAAACTTGTCTTTATTAAATGCGTTGCAAAAAATACCATGGTGCGCAATGACTAAGGTCGAGAGACCGAACACGTCTGCCTGGCATTTTAACGGGAATGTGATTTTTTTATGGAATAAAGACAAGTTTTTAAGAAGGATGTCTGGACGCTGGCTTTATCTGTTTTCCTGCTTACCCCTTGGCGCACCTTCATGCTTCCGGGCGTAGAACTCCTCCAAGGGTGAGCTGACCCTTTTCTACGGTTTTACTCTACTATAATACAGCCCCTATGTCCAAGAATATAACTACTGTAATACTGCCCCCCTATGTGCAAGAATATAACTACTATAATACTGCCCCTATGTACAAGAATATAACTACTATAATACTGCCCCTATGTACTAGAATATAACTACTGTAATACTGCTCCTATGTACAAGAATATAACTACTATAATACTGCCCCTATGTACAAGAATATAACTACTATAATACTGCCCCTATGTACTAGAATATAACTACTGTAATACTGCTCCTATGTACAAGAATATAACTACTATAATACTGCCCCCTATGTACAAGAATATAACTACTATAATACTGCCCCTATGTACAAGAATATAACTACTATAATACTGCCCCCCTATGTGCAAGAATATAACTACTATAATACTGCTCCCTATGTACAAGAATATAACTACTATAATACTGCCCCCTATGTACAAGAATATAACTACTATAATACTGCCCCTATGTACAAGAATATAACTACTATAATACTGCTCCTATGTACAAGAATATAACTACTATAATACTGCCCCTATGTACAAGAATATAACTACTATAATACTGCCCCCTATGTACAAGAATATAACTACTATAATACTGCCCTCTATGTACAAGAATATAACTACTATAATTCTGCTCCTATGTACAAGAATATAACTACTATAATACTGCTCCTATGTACAAGAATATAACTACTATAATACTGCTCCCTATGTACAAGAATATAACTACTATAATACTGCCCACTATGTACAGGAATATAACCACTATAATACTGCTCCTATGTACAAGAATATAACTACTATAATTCTGCCCCTATGTACAAGAATATAACTACTATAATACTGCTCCTATGTACAAGAATATAACTACTATAATACTGCTCCTATGTACAAGAATATAACTACTATAATACTGCCCCTATGTACAAGAATATAACTACTATAATACTGCCCCCTATGTACAAGAATATAACTACTATAATACTGCCCCTATGTACAAGAATATAACTACTATAATTCTGCTCCTATGTACAAGAATATAACTACTATAATTCTGCTCCTTATGTACAAGAATATAACTACTATAATACTGCCCACTATGTACAGGAATATAACCACTATAATACTGCTCCTATGTACAAGAATATAACTACTATAATTCTGCCCCTATGTACAAGAATATAACTACTATAATACTGCTCCTATGTACAAGAATATAACTACTATAATACTGCTCCTATGTACAAGAATATAACTACTATAATACTGCCCTCTATGTACAAGAATATAACTACTATAATTCTGCTCCTATGTACAAGAATATAACTACTATAATTCTGCTCCTTATGTACAAGAATATAACTACTATAATACTGCCCCTATGTACAAGAATATAACTACTATAATTCTGCTCCTATGTACAAGAATATAACTACTATAATTCTGCTCCTATGTACAAGAATATAACTACTATAATACTGCCCCTTATGTACAAGAATGTAACTGCTATAATACTGCCCCTTATGTACAAGAATGTAACTGCTATAATACTGCCCCCTATGTACAAGAATATAACTACTATAATACTGCCCCCAATGTACAAGAATATAACTACTATAATACTGCCCCTATGTACAAGAATATAACTACTATAATACTGCCCCCTATGTACAAGAATATAACTACTATAATACTGCCCCCTATGTACAAGAATATAACTACTATAATACTGCCCCTACGTACAAGAATATAACTACTATAATACTGCCCCCTATGTACAAGAATATAACTACTATAATACTGCCCCCTATGTACAAGAATATAACTACTATAATACTGCCCCCTATGTACAAGAATATAACTACTATAATACTGCCCCCTATGTACAAGAATATAACTACCATAATACTGCCCCCTATGTACTAGAATATAACTACTATAATACTGCCCCCTATGTACAAGAATATAACTACTATAATACTGCCCCCTATGTACAAGAATATAACTACTATAATACTGCTCCTATGTATAGGAATACTCCTATTATATTAGTGAAGTATTCCCCATTATATTCAGCACTCTCGGGGGAGGAGAGGACGGTTACTCCTGGTAGTAATTTCAGTGCCCTTTAGTGTCCATCCTGACTCTTCGGTTCTGAGATGTGTTTGTTGTGTCAGAGCTGAAAATAAAATGTGTCATCTGCAGCGCCGTCCCCCCGGCCCCCTCTGCGCTGGATGCACGCACTGCTGATGAGCATTACTATGGTGACCGGCGTCCGCAGCTCACATGCACACAGCCGGCGCTGACAACTCTCCGCTTTGAAGCTCAGCCCGGTGCCCCCCGCTGTGGGCAGGATGACAGCAGAGTGCCAGCGAGTGGCGGAGAGCGCCCAATTAACTCCTTCCTTTTCGGATGTTCATGCACGAATACACAGGAGCTGCATAAGATCCGCCAACAAATACCTATAAATACACTCGGCTTTCCCAGACTCCTGAATGGCACATCACCCTGTATACGTAGTGTGCCCCCTGGTACGTGGGTAGTTCTGTCACCCAGGACCACTAAACAGGTAGAAAGAACTGTGGGAACGGGAAATGTAGTTTATATTGGCCCCTCTGCCCTCGTATCATCAGGCGCTCCAGTTCAGCAGTACTCCCATCGGAGCTCGGCAGAGCCGCCCGATCCATCCTCCGCGTCTCCGTCAGGCGATCTTAATCTAATCACTTTCTCTAATTACACCATTAGTTCTGCGCGTTCAGCGCCATGTAGGACGACTCTCATCGTGTCAGGAATAGACGCCGATCTCACGCTTATTAGTTCACGCAGATTCGCTGTCTCTGCTCTCAAAAAAGGAGAAAGCCCACCGACAGCACCAGATGAGCGCAGCTCCGGAGGGATCTCCGCACCGAAGGGATCTCCGCAGACCACGACACCGGCTGCTGATTTGTCCGCTGGATAGCAGCATTTATCGGAGAGGCTTCTCAACGGTTACTGCTTGCGGTCAGTGAATGGCACCATGCAGATTTATAGTCAGAGGCTGAAAAACTGAGGGTTGTTAGAAAGGAGAAAAAGAAAATAAAAACTCATGCAATAATGCTGCCCGTCCTGCTCTCCAAACAGAAAGGGAGAGGAGATTCCATGTGGCCAATGTGTGCCCGGCTCCTGACATGGCTGGTGGGCTCCTGACATGGGCGGTGGGAACCCAGCCCTTGACATGGTCGGTACTTGCTCGGCTCCTGACATGGTTGGTGGGCACCCAGCTCCTGACATGGCCGGTGGGCACCCAGCTCCAGACATGGCAGGTGAGCTCCTGACATGGTCGGTGGGAACCCAGCCCCTGACATGACCGGTGGGCTCCTGACATGGTCGGTGCTTGCTCGGCTCCTGACATGGCCGGTGGGCACCCAGCTCCTGACATGGCATGTGAGCTCCTGCCACGGTTGGTGCTCGCCTGGCTCCTGCCATGTGCAGTCCTGTGACTGTTGTTGATGAGAATAATCATCGCATATTCACCTCTAACCCTATGAAAACACTTCCTGTCAAGGCTGTGGCCAGGAAGATAATAATCCTTTCTCCAATCAGGCTTGTTTAATATTGAATTTTCAAGTTTTTCTTTCTTTACATTATCTTTTTCTACATTTTTTTTCTTCCAGTGATGTAGGGATTTTTGAGGGGAGGTAATATAAAAAAAAACAAAAACCTATCATTATACTGACCTTTTTTTCTGCCACTTTACTGTGCAGTAAAAATATCCAGTTTCTTTTATTGACAGGTCGGTATGAATGGAGCGATACCAAACATGCACAAATGTGTTTTTTTTTTTGCACATTTACAGCTGTTTTATGGGCGGAAAAGGGGATTTTCTCTCGCTGCTTCCCGCGGAGACATCACTTTTGTTATTTCTCCTCTGACATCGCTTGATGCGGCCTTGTTATTACTAGTTGGTGCCATTTTAGGACACATTTAATTTAACATTTTTTTTTCTGTTATAAAAATAAATAAAACCCTGAATCAGATTTTTTTTTCTAATTTACTTTCTAAAGAGACGCGCGCTGCGGTATTTTTGAGCGACAGATTGTCTTAACGATAACAGCAGAACCAAATAGGTTCACTCTTTTTTTTTTTTGGGTGGACTAATAAAAAAAAAAAAAAAATTATTTCATAAACTTTAGAATTTTTTAAAACTTTTTTTTGCCCCTCTGAGGATTTGAACCAGCGATCGCTTGTATAATACTTTGGAATATGTTGTATCCCACAGCATTATTATACCGATAAGAAACCTATTCGGCCCGGCTTCTGGTATGGCCAAATGGACATGGGACTGATCTGGGGGCCGAGGACCCCCATCACCACCCTATGATGACGACGCCCGGAGCCGACAGACAGCCGCCTCCTCTACCTCTATATGCCATAGCTGCTGTTCACTACAGCATTTTAAGGGTTAAGCCACGGGTAAGAGGCAACTCTGGTGCCTGTATATATCGGCCGTATTATGGGGGAACATCAGGTGTTATCATGGGTCGGTCCTTAAGGGGTTAAAAGCCCTATTGTATGTGGTCCCCCCAGTTTCACCATTGAAATACTAGAGGCCATTTTGCACATCTCCTCTTCCTGTCAGTGAATGGATAAATTTGCTGATTTCTACAGCCACGATACTCCTCACAGCTGAGGGTTTGTTACAATTGCGTCCGGTCTTGCAGCAGATCTGGATCCAAGCTTCTAGATGTAAATACGGGGGCACGTGACCCCCAGAATGGAAACACACAAGGTTTGCTTGGAGTCCGTCCTAAAGGAAACACATTGTTCCGCACAGGAGCTGTATACACAAAAACGTCTTACATTTTATATATGACTTCATCGTGTACAGAACAGCAGAAGCGGGGAGGGGGTCCCGTGATCACATTCCCAGGTCCCACAATGCACAGGCTCGTATGTAGCACTACAGGCATTAATGGGAGCTCGTCAGCAAGAACATAGGACAGTGTGTACAGATCCGAAGATGCTGAGCGAATGGATGCAGACACTTAGAGGGGGCTTTACACGACTAAAAAAAAAAAAAATCAGATCAACTGGGGTCTGACACCCGGCAGCCCCCCTGATCAGGGTCCGGCTATAGTCAGTGGATGGAGCAGATACAGCACAGCTCCACCGTGGGCTAGTGGCCACTTTCAGTACTGCAGTTCAGCTGTGCTGATCCGGCTCCGCACACTGATTATGTCCGGCTGCTGCGGGTAACATGTAGGGGCTGGTGATGGACCCCCACCGATCTGATACGTATAGTAGAGGAAACCTTCTTTAATGAACATCTTTCCTGTGTATCTGTCTGTACCCTTTTCAACAAGAGGCGGGCAACGTGAGCGCTGCTGCCAGTCAGTCAGTAGTCCTAACAGTCACGGGCAATACTGAGCGGTCAGGGCAGTATATATGGAACGTGACTGCTGTCAGTACTGATTGGCTGCAGTGGTCACGACAGTACAGCTTTTGTTTTGCAGCCCCTGTGCATCCCTGGTACCTGCAGGGAATAGGAGAGCTGCCCCTGTCTGGGTCAGACAGATCTCCTATAGAACTAGGAAGCACCCACACAACGCGCGCTGCCCCCTCAGACGTCCAGTCCGGTCCTTTGTGGCAGCCGGTCTCCACCTCCGGCCCCCTGGTCTTCTCGGTGCAGCTTTCTGGGAGCCTCTTGATGTCACGCGGTCTATCGAGTGCAGGATGCCGGCTGCCTTGGAGGATCGGACTGGATGTCGGAGCGAAGCAGCCCAAGCATCAGTCACAGCCAGGGGGCAGCGTAATCAGCAACTCATGAATACATCGGCCTCCTGTTCATGAGGCCGGAAATCCTAAATCCATTAGACGGACCGGTCTCTGCACCCGGCGTCAGGCACCGTCCTCCTGCAGACAGTCTCCCTCTAAATCCTCTGATATTTGGCGTATAAAACATAAAAAAGAACAAAGTGACCTATAATGGGGGGCTACAACAACACTAGGTAGTATATAATAATGGCTGCCCACCATAGGAGCAGGGTCTGCCCCCAATCACTGGAGAGAAGGGTCCAGTGAGGAGACTCCTCTCATGCGATCAATGACAGGGACCGATGTCAGATCCTGTGTGACGCCCCCTGCTGCCAATATCAGGAAGCTGCTCATAGTGCAATCCCCTAATATAATCCCATTTACATCTGTGGTGTATGATGCAGAAGTGTGAGGGGGCTTCAGTGGTCCAGTCCATATAATCCTATAACAAGACAGTCCACATACACATAATACTGTACTGTAAATAGTCACACCGGTGCAGATTAATGCAACCATTTGGTCCTTGGTTGGGCAGGCACACAGCGGGCTACCCGTACTCTCCCGGGGGGTCCGTCTCTTGCAGTAGTGGGGCGGTTTCTTCTATTTGTGAGGAGGCAGTGGAGGTCCCGCTTACTCGCCGGTATTTTCTGGCATAACAGAAGCTGAGAACAGAAGCAGCCATGGAAGCCAAGGAGGCCGAAATGGCAAAATAGTAACTCTCGCCCAGAGTCAAGGTGTTTGCGGGAGACGTAATGAGCTGGAAGTGCACTTCACGGTACAGGGCCACGTAGAGGTAGGTGCAGAGGGCCACGGCCGCCGCTGAAGACAGCACTGCAAGGGAAGGGGACGGAGAATTAGGAAAAAAACACGTGACCGAGTACAGGCCCATACAACAGGGGCAGATGTGTGAGCAGCAGTGACACCAGGTGGACACATCGTGAATTGCAAGTGTCTCTAAGAATTAACCTCAGGGGAAAGGAATTCCCCACACTAAATCAGGGACTGCAGGGCTCCTTCTGTGCTGGTACACGTAGTGACAAATTGTGCAACTTTTAACCCCTTCCTACCATGGCCAATTTTTTTACGCTTTTGTTTCTTCCTCTCCATTTCCCAAGAGACAATTTTTTTTTACTCTTTCGTGCAGACAGCCATACGAGGACTAAATACCGCTGTCAAGATACGGACTGCTGCAACAAAGTGGTTAAACGGCAGTGATGGGGACTGGTGGAGACAGACGCTGGCTGTATAACACCTCCTGCGCCTGCTGTGTTTCCCGATCCTGAGCCCGCTCCATACCCTGCAGCACTATTACACCCTATGCCAGGAGGGGTGTTTGTTACCTGTGGTCAGGTGCAGGGTGGGCGGCAGCAGAATCCCCACCAGACTCCGTATTCCCATGTACCTCGTCCCCAGAAAGTCCAGAAGGAAGGCGGCCAGACCGAGGAGGACGCTGACATAGCAGCAGGTGGTCAGCAGGACCAGGAGGTACAGGCCGCTCTTATGGAGGAGCTGGTGTACACCTAATAACCACGAAACACAGGAGGAAAGGTCAGATATGGGGGAAACTGTGCACAGACCTCACAGATACACCACCCCTCCAGCCTGCCCCTACAGAGGGACGACATCCCCCCCCAGCCTGCCCCTACAGAGGGACGACATCCCCCCCCAGCCTGCCCCTACAGAGGGACGACATCCCCCCCCAGCCTGCCCCTACAGAGGGACGACATCCCCCCCCAGCCTGCCCCTACAGAGGGACGACATCCCCCACCAGCCTGCCCCTACAGAGGGACGACATCCCCCCCCAGCCTGCCCCTACAGAGGGACGACATCCCCCCCCAGCCTGCCCCTACAGAGGGACGACATCCCCCCCCAGCCTGCCCCTACAGAGGGACGACATCCCCCACCAGCCTGCCCCTACAGAGGGGCGACATCCCCCCCCAGCCTGCCCCTACAGAGGGGCGACATCCCCCCCCAGCCTGCCCCTACAGAGGGGCGACATCCCCCCCCAGCCTGCCCCTACAGAGGGGCGACATCCCCAGCCTGCCCCTACAGAGGGGCGACATCCCCAGCCTGCCCCTACAGAGGGGCGACATCCCCAGCCTGCCCCTACAGAGGGGCGACATCCCCAGCCTGCCCCTACAGAGGGATGACATCCCCCCTCCCCCTACAGAGGGATGACATCCCCCCTCCCCCTACAGAGGGATGACATCCCCCCTCCCCCTACAGAGGGATGACATCCCCCCTCCCCCTACAGAGGGAAAACATCCCCCCCTTACCCAGCCTGCCCCTACAGAGGGTTGACATCCCCCCCCCCCAGTCTGCCCCTACAGAGGGTTGACATCCCCCCTCCCCCAGTCTGACCCTACAGAGGGATGACATCCCCCCTCCCCCAGCCTGCCCCTACAGAGGGATGACATCCCCCCCCCCCCCCAGTCTGACCCTACAGAGGGATGACATCCCCCCCTCCCCCAGCCTGCCCCTACAGAGGGAGGACGTCCCCCCCTCCCCCAGCCTGCCCCTACAGAGGGAGGACGTCTCCCCCTCCCCCAGCCTGCCCCTACAGAGGGAGGACGTCCCCCCCTCCCCCAGCCTGCCCCTACAGAGGGAGGACGTCCCCCCCTCCCCCTACAGAGGGATGACGCCCCCCCCTCCCCCAGCCTGCCCCTACAGAGGGATGACGTCCCAGCCTGCCCCTACAGAGGGATGACGTCCCCCCCTCCCCCAGCCTGCCCCTACAGAGGGATGACGTCCCCCCCTCCCCCAGCCTGCCCCAACAGAGGGATGACGTCCCCCCCTCCCCCAACAGAGGGATGACGTCCCCCCCTCCCCCAGCCTGCCCCTACAGAGGGATGACGTCCCCCCCTCCCCCTACAGAGGGATGACGTCCCCCCCCTCCCCCTACAGAGGGATGACGTCCCCCCCTCCCCCAGCCTGACCCTACAGAGGGATGACGACCCCCCTCCCCCAGCCTGACCCTACAGAGGGATGACGTCCCCCCCCCCCTCCCCCAGCCTGCCCCTACAGAGGGATGACGTCCCCACCTCCCCCAGCCTGCCCCTACAGAGGGATGACGTCCCCCCCCTCCCCCAGCCTGCCCCTACAGAGGGATGACGTCCCCCCCCTCCCCCAGCCTGCCCCTACAGAGGGATGACGTCCCCCCCCTCCCCCAGCCTGCCCCTACAGAGGGATGACGTCCCCCCCTCCCCCAGCCTGCCCCTACAGAGGGATGACGTCCCCCCCTCCCCCAGCCTGCCCCTACAGAGGGATGACGTCCCCCCCTCCCCCAGCCTGACCCTACAGAGGGATGATGTCCCCCCCTCCCCCAGCCTGACCCTACAGAGGGATGATGTCCCCCCCTCCCCCAGCCTGACCCTACAGAGGAATGACGTCATCCCCCTCCTCCAGCCTGACCCTACAGAGGAATGACGTCCCCCCCCTCCCCCAGCCTGACCCTACAGAGGGATGACGTCCCCCCCCCTCCCCCAGCCTGACCCTACAGAGAGATGACGTCCCCCCCCCTCCCCCAGCCTGACCCTACAGAGGGATGACGTCCCCCCCCCCTCCCCCAAGCCTGACCCTACAGAGGGATGACGTCCCCCCCCCCTCCCCCAAGCCTGACCCTACAGAGGGATGACGTCCCCCCCTCCCCCAGCCTGACCCTACAGAGGGATGACGTCCCCCCCCTCCCCCAGCCTGACCCTACAGAGGGATGACGTCCCCCCCCTCCCCCTTCAGAGGGATGACGTCCCCCCCTTCCCCCAGCCTGACCCTACAGAGGGATGACGCCCCCCCCCCTCCCCCAGCCTGCCCCTACAGAGGGAGGACGCCCCCCCCTCCCCCAGCCTGCCCCTACAGAGGGAGGACGCCCCCCCCTCCCCCGGCCTGCCCCTACAGAGGGAGGACGTCCCCCCTCCCCCAGCCTGCCCCTACAGAGGGATGACGTCCCCCCCTCCCCCAGCCTGCCCCTACAGAGGGATGACGTCCCCCCTCCCCCAGCCTGCCCCTACAGAGGGATGACGTCCCCCCCTCCCCCAGCCTGCCCCTACAGAGGGATGACGTCCCCCCCTCCCCCAGCCTGCCCCTACAGAGGGATGACGTCCCCCCCTCCCCCAGCCTGCCCCTACAGAGGGATGACGTCCCCCCCTCCCCCTACAGAGGGATGACGTCCCCCCCCTCCCCCTACAGAGGGATGACGTCCCCCCCTCCCCCTACAGAGGGATGACGTCCCCCCCTCCCCCTACAGAGGGATGACGTCCCCCCCCTCCCCCAGCCTGCCCCTACAGAGGGATGACGTCCCCCCCTCCCCCAGCCTGCCCCTACAGAGGGATGACGTCCCCCCTCCCCCAGCCTGCCCCTACAGAGGGATGACGTCCCCCCCTCCCCCAGCCTGCCCCTACAGAGGGATGACGTCCCCCCCTCCCCCAGCCTGCCCCTACAGAGGGATGACGTCCCCCCCTCCCCCAGCCTGCCCCTACAGAGGGATGACGTCCCCCCCTCCCCCAGCCTGCCCCTACAGAGGGATGACGTCCCCCCCTCCCACTACAGAGGGATGACGTCCCCCCTCCCCCTACAGAGGGATGACGTCCCCCCCTCCCCCTACAGAGGGATGACGTCCCCCCCTCCCCCTACAGAGGGATGACGTCCCCCCCTCCCCCTACAGAGGGATGACGTCCCCCCCTCCCCCTACAGAGGGATGACGTCCCCCCCTCCCCCTACAGAGGGATGACGTCCCCCCCTCCCCCAGCCTGACCCTACAGAGGGATGACGCCCCCCCTCCCCAGGCCTGACCCTACAGAGGGATGACGTCCCCCCCCTCCCCCAGCCTGCCCCTACAGAGGGATGACGTCCCACCCCTCCCCCAGCCTGCCCCTACAGAGGGATGACGTCCCACCCCTCCCCCAGCCTGCCCCTACAGAGGGATGACGTCCCCCCCTCCCCCAGCCTGCCCCTACAGAGGGATGACGTCCCCCCCCTCCCCCAGCCTGCCCCTACAGAGGGATGACGTCCCCCCCCTCCCCCAGCCTGCCCCTACAGAGGGATGACGTCCCCCCCTCCCCCAGCCTGACCCTACAGAGGGATGACGTCCCCCCCCTCCTCCAGCCTGACCCTACAGAGGGATGAAGTCCCCCCCCTCCCCCAGCCTGACCCTACAGAGGGATGACGTCCTCCCCCCTCCCCCAGCCTGACCCTACAGAGAGATGACGTCCCCCCCCTCCCCCAGCCTGACCCTACAGAGGGATGACGTCCCCCCCCTACCCCAAGCCTGACCCTACAAAGGGATGACGCCCCCCCCCCCTAGCCCAAGCCTGACCCTACAGAGGGATGACGTCCCCCCCCCCCTAGCCCAAGCCTGACCCTACAGAGGGATGACGTCCCCCCCCCCTAGCCCAAGCCTGACCCTACAGAGGGATGACGTCCCCCCCCTCCCCCAGCCTGACCCTACAGAGGGATGACGTCCCCCCCCTCCCCCAGCCGGACCCTACAGAGGGATGACATCCCCCCTCCCCCAGCCTGCCCCTACAGAGGGATGACACCCCCCCCCCTCCCCCAGTCTGACCCTACAGAGGGATGACATCCCCCCCTCCCCCAGCCTGCCCCTACAGAGGGAGGACGTCCCCCCCTCCCCCAGCCTGCCCCTACAGAGGGAGGACGTCCCCCCCTCCCCCAGCCTGCCCCTACAGAGGGAGGACGTCCCCCCCTCCCCCAGCCTGCCCCTACAGAGGGAGGATGTCCCCCCCTCCCCCTACAGAGGGAGGACGTCCCCCCCTCCCCCAGCCTGCCCCTACAGAGGGATGACGTCCCAGCCAGCCCCTACAGAGGGATGACGTCCCCCCCTCCCCCAGCCTGCCCCTACAGAGGGATGACGTCCCCCCCTCCCCCAGCCTGCCCCAACAGAGGGATGACGTCCCCCCCTCCCCCAACAGAGGGATGACGTCCCCCCCTCCCCCAGCCTGCCCCTACAGAGGGATGACGTCCCCCCCTCCCCCTACAGAGGGATGACGTCCCCCCCTCCCCCTACAGAGGGATGACGTCCCCCCCTCCCCCTACAGAGGGATGACGTCCCCCCCTCCCCCTACAGAGGGATGACGTCCCCCCCTCCCCCAGCCTGACCCTACAGAGGGATGACGCCCCCCCTCCCTCAGCCTGACCCTACAGAGGGATGACGTCCCCCCCCCCTCCCCCAGCCTGCCCCTACAGAGGGATGACGTCCCCCCCCTCCCCCAGCCTGCCCCTACAGAGGGATGACGTCCCCCCCCTCCCCCAGCCTGCCCCTACAGAGGGATGACGTCCCCCCCCTCCCCCAGCCTGCCCCTACAGAGGGATGACGTCCCCCCCTCCCCCAGCCTGCCCCTACAGAGGGATGACGTCCCCCCCTCCCCCAGCCTGACCCTACAGAGGGATGATGTCCCCCCCTCCCCCAGCCTGACCCTACAGAGGAATGACGTCCCCCCCCTCCTCCAGCCTGACCCTACAGAGGAATGATGTCCCCCCCCTCCCCCAGCCTGACCCTACAGAGGGATGACGTCCCCCCCCTCCCCCAGCCTGACCCTACAGAGGGATGACGTCCCCCCCCCCTCCCCCAGCCTGACCCTACAGAGAGATGACGCCCCCCCCTCCCCCAGCCTGACCCTACAGAGGGATGACGTCCCCCCCCTCCCCCAAGCCTGACCCTACAGAGGGATGACGTCCCCCCCCCCCTCCCCCAGGCCTGACCCTACAGAGGGATGACGTCCCCCCCCCCTCCCCCAGCCTGACCCTACAGAGGGATGACGTCCCCCCCACCCCCAGCCTGACCCTACAGAGGGATGATGTCCCCCCCTCCCCCAGCCTGACCCTACAGAGGAATGACGTCCCCCCCCTCCTCCAGCCTGACCCTACAGAGGAATGACGTCCCCCCCCTCCCCCAGCCTGACCCTACAGAGGGATGACGTCCCCCCCCCCTCCCCCAGCCTGACCCTACAGAGAGATGACGCCCCCCCCTCCCCCAGCCTGACCCTACAGAGAGATGACGCCCCCCCTCCCCCAGCCTGACCCTACAGAGGGATGACGTCCCCCCCCTCCCCCAAGCCTGACCCTACAGAGGGATGACGTCCCCCCCCCTCCCCCAGCCTGACCCTACAGAGGGATGACGTCCCCCCCCTCCCCCAGCCTGACCCTACAGAGGGATGACGTCCCCCCCCTCCCCCAGCCTGACCCTACAGAGGGATGACGTCCCCCCCCTCCCCCTACAGAGGGATGACGTCCCCCCCCTTCCCCCAGCCTGACCCTACAGAGGGATGACGCCCCCCCCTCCCCAGCCTGACCCTACAGAGGGATGACGCCCCCCCCCTCCCCCAGCCTGCCCCTACAGAGGGATGACGCCCCCCCCTCCCCCAGCCTGCCCCTACAGAGGGATGACGCCCCCCCCCTCCCCCAGCCTGCCCCTACAGAGGGATGACGCCCCCCCCTCCCCCAGCCTGCCCCTACAGAGGGAGGACGCCCCCCCCTCCCCCAGCCTGCCCCTACAGAGGGAGGACGCCCCCCCTCCCCCAGCCTGCCCCTACAGAGGGAGGACGCCCCCCCTCCCCCAGCCTGCCCCTACAGAGGGAGGACGCCCCCCCCTCCCCCGGCCTGCCCCTACAGAGGGAGGACGTCCCCCATCCCCCAGCCTGCCCCTACAGAGGGATGACGTCCCCCCCTCCCCCAGCCTGCCCCTACAGAGGGATGACGTCCCCCCCTCCCCCAGCCTGCGCCTACAGAGGGATGACGTCCCCCCCTCCCCCAGCCTGCCCCTACAGAGGGATGACGTCCCCCCCTCCCCCAGCCTGCCCCTACAGAGGGATGACGTCCCCCCCTCCCCCAGCCTGCCCCTACAGAGGGATGACGTCCCCCCGTCCCCCAGCCTGCCCCTACAGAGGGATGACGTCCCCCCCTCCCCCAGCCTGCCCCTACAGAGGGATGACGTCCCCCCCTCCCCCAGCCTGCCCCTACAGAGGGATGACGTCCCCCCCTCCCCCTACAGAGGGATGACGTCCCCCCCTCCCCCTACAGAGGGATGACGTCCCCCCCTCCCCCTACAGAGGGATGACGTCCCCCCCTCCCCCAGGATGACGTCCCCCCTCCCCCAGCCTGCCCCTACAGAGGGATGACGTCCCCCCCTCCCCCAGCCTGCCCCTACAGAGGGATGACGTCCCCCCCTCCCCCAGCCTGCCCCTACAGAGGGATGACGTCCCCCCCTCCCCCAGCCTGCCCCTACAGAGGGATGACGTCCCCCCCTCCCCCAGCCTGCCCCTACAGAGGGATGACGTCCCCCCCTCCCCCAGCCTGCCCCTACAGAGGGATGACGTCCCCCCCTCCCCCAGCCTGCCCCTACAGAGGGATGACGTCCCCCCCTCCCCCAGCCTGCCCCTACAGAGGGATGACGTCCCCCCCTCCCCCAGCCTGCCCCTACAGAGGGATGACGTCCCCCCCTCCCCCTACAGAGGGATGACGTCCCCCCCTCCCCCTACAGAGGGATGACGTCCCCCCCTCCCCCTACAGAGGGATGACGTCCCCCCCTCCCCCTACAGAGGGATGACGTCCCCCCCTCCCCCTACAGAGGGATGACGTCCCCCCCTCCCCCTACAGAGGGATGACGTCCCCCCCTCCCCCTACAGAGGGATGACGTCCCCCCCCCCCCTACAGAGGGATGACGTCCCCCCCTCCCCCTACAGAGGGATGACGTCCCCCCCTCCCCCTACAGAGGGATGACGTCCCCCCCTCCCCCAGCCTGACCCTACAGAGGGATGACGCCCCCCCTCCCCCAGCCTGACCCTACAGAGGGATGACGTCCCCCCCCCTCCCCCAGCCTGCCCCTACAGAGGGATGACGTCCCACCCCTCCCCCAGCCTGCCCCTACAGAGGGATGACGTCCCCCCCTCCCGCAGCCTGCCCCTACAGAGGGATGACGTCCCCCCCTCCCCCAGCCTGCCCCTACAGAGGGATGACGTCCCCCCCTCCCCCAGCCTGCCCCTACAGAGGGATGACGTCCCCCCCTCCCCCAGCCTGCCCCTACAGAGGGATGACGTCCCCCCCTCCCCCAGCCTGACCCTACAGAGGGATGACGTCCCCCCCTCCCCCAGCCTGACCCTACAGAGGGATGACGTCCCCCCCTCCTCCAGCCTGACCCTACAGAGGGATGACGTCCCCCCCTCCCCCAGCCTGACCCTACAGAGGGATGACGTCCTCCCCCTCCCCCAGCCTGACCCTACAGAGAGATGACGTCCCCCCCCTCCCCCAGCCTGACCCTACAGAGGGATGACGCCCCCCCCCTCCCCCAAGCCTGACCCTACAGAGGGATGACGTCCCCCCCCCCCTAGCCCAAGCCTGACCCTACAGAGGGATGACGTCCCCCCCTCCCCCAGCCTGACCCTACAGAGGGATGACGTCCCCCCCTCCCCCAGCCGGACCCTACAGAGGGATGACGTCCCCCCCCTCCCCCAGCCGGACCCTACAGAGGGATGACGTCCCCCCCCTCCCCCAGCCGGACCCTACAGAGGGATGACGTCCTCCCCCAGCCGACCCTACAGAGGGATGACGTCCCCCCCCCCTCCCCCAGCTGACCCTACAGAGGGATGACGTCACCCCCCCCCTCCCCAGCCTGACCCTACAGAGGGATGACATCCCCCCCCCCTCCCCCCAGCCTGACCCTACAGAGGATGACATCCCCCCCCCTCCCCCAGCCTGACCCTACAGAGGGATGACGTCCCCCCCCCTCCCCCAGCCTGACCCTACAGAGGGATGACGTCCCCCAGCCTGACCCTACAGAGGGATGACGTCCCCCCTCTCCCCCAGCCTGACCCTACAGAGGGATGACGTCGTCCCCCCCTCCCCAGCCTGACCCTACAGAGGGATGACGTCCCCCCCCTCCCCCTACAGAGGGATGACGTCCCCCCCCCCCTCCCCAGCCTGACCCTACAGAGGGATGACGTCCCCCCCTCTCCCCCAGCCTGACCCTACAGAGGGATGACGTCCCCCCCCCTCCCCCAGCCTGACCCTACAGAGGGATGACGTCCCCCCCCTCCCCCTACAGAGGGATGACGTCCCCCCTTCCCCCAGCCTGACCCTACAGAGGGATGACGCCCCCCCCTCCCCAGCCTGCCCCTACAGAGGGATGACGCCCCCCCTCCCCCAGCCTGCCCCTACAGAGGGATGACGCCCCCCCTCCCCCAGCCTGCCCCTACAGAGGGAGACGCCCCCCCTCCCCAGGCTGCCCCTACAGAGGGAGGACGCCCCCCCCTCCCCCGGCCTGCCCCTACAGAGGGAGGACGCCCCCCCCTCCCCGGCCTGCCCCTACAGAGGGAGGACGCCCCCCCCTCCCCCGGCCTGCCCCTACAGAGGGAGGACGCCCCCCTCCCCCGGCCTGCCCCTACAGAGGGAGGACGTCCCCCCCTCCCCCGGCCTGCCCCTACAGAGGGATGACGTCCCCCCCCTCCCCCGGCCTGCCCCTACAGAGGGATGACGTCCCCCCCTCCCCCGGCCTGCCCCTACAGAGGGATGACGTCCCCCCCTCCCCCGGCCTGCCCCTACAGAGGGATGACGTCCCCCCTCCCCCGGCCTGCCCCTACAGAGGGATGACGTCCCCCCCTCCCCCGGCCTGCCCTACAGAGGGATGACGTCCCCCCCCTCCCCCGGCCTGCCCCTACAGAGGGATGACGTCCCCCCCCCCCAGCCTGCCCCTACAGAGGGATGACGTCCCCCCTCCCCAGCCTGCCCCTACAGAGGGATGACGTCCCCCCCTCCCCCAGCCTGCCCCTACAGAGGGATGACGTCCCCCCCCCCCCAGCCTGCCCCTACAGAGGATGACGTCCCCCCCTCCCCAGCCTGCCCCTACAGAGGGATGACGTCCCCCCCTCCCCCAGCCTGCCCCCTACAGAGGGATGACGTCCCCCCTCCCCCAGCCTGCCCCTACAGAGGGATGACGTCCCCCCCTCCCCCAGCCTGCCCCTACAGAGGGATGACGTCCCCCCCTCCCCCAGCCTGCCCCTACAGAGGGATGACGTCCCCCCCCTCCCCCAGCCTGCCCCTACAGAGGGATGACGTCCCCCCCTCCCCCAGCCTGCCCCTACAGAGGGATGACGTCCCCCCCTCCCCCAGCCTGCCCCTACAGAGGGATGACGCCCCCCCTCCCCCAGCCTGCCCCTACAGAGGGATGACGTCCCCCTCCCCTCCCCCAGCCTGCCCCTACAGAGGGATGACGTCCCCCCCTCCGCTCCCAACAGAGGGATGACGTCCCCCCTCCCCCAAGCCTGCCCCAACAGAGGGATGACGTCCCCCCTCCCCCAGCCTGCCCCTACAGAGGGATGACGTCCCCCCCTCCCCCAGCCTGCCCCTACAGAGGGATGATGTCCCTCCCCCCTCCCCCAACAGAGGGATGACGTCCCCCCCCTCCCCCAGCCTGCCCCTACAGAGGGATGACGTCCCCCCCTCCCCCAGCCTGCCCCTACAGAGGGATGACGTCCCCCCCTCCCCCAGCCTGCCCCTACAGAGGGATGACGTCCCCCCCTCCCCCAGCCTGCCCCTACAGAGGGATGACGTCCCTCCCTCCCCCAGCCTGCCCCTACAGAGGGATGACGTCCCACCCTCCCCCAGCCTGCCCCTACAGAGGGATGACGTCCCCCCCTCCCCCTACAGAGGGATGACGTCCCCCCCCTCCCCAGCCTGACCCTACAGAGGGATGACGTCCCCCCCTCCCCCAGCCTGACCCTACAGAGGGATGACGTCCCCCCCCTCCCCCAGCCTGACCCTACAGAGGGATGACGTCCCCCCCGCCTCCCCCAGCCTGCCCCTACAGAGGGATGATGTCCCCCCCCTCCCCCAGCCTGCCCCTACAGAGGGATGACGTCCCCCCCTCCCCCAGCCTGCCCCTACAGAGGGATGACGTCCCCCCCCTCCCTAAGCCTGCCCCTACAGAGGGATGACGTCCCCCCCTCCCCCAGCCTGCCCCTACAGAGGGAAGACGTCCCCCCCTCCCCCAGCCTGACCCTAGAGGGATGACGTCCCCCCCTCCCCCAGCCTGACCCTACAGAGGGATGACGTCCCCCCCCCTCCCCCAGCCTGACCCTACAGAGGGATGACGTCCCCCCCCCCTCCCCCAGCCTGACCCTACAGAGGGATGACGTCCCCCCCCCCTCCCCCAGCCTGACCCTACAGAGGGATGACGTCCCCCCCCTCCCCCAGCCTGACCCTACAGAGGGATGACGCCCCCCCCCTCCCCCAGCCTGACCCTACAGAGGGATGACGTCCCCCCTCCCCCAGCCTGACCCTACAGAGGGATGACGTCCCCCCCTCCCCCAGCCTGACCCTACAGAGGGATGACGTCCCCCTCCCCCAGCCTGACCCTACAGAGGGATGACGTCCCCCCCCAGCCTGACCCTACAGAGGGATGACGTCCCCCCCCCTCCCCCAGCCTGACCCTACAGAGGGATGACGTCCCCCCCTCCCCCAGCCTGACCCTACAGAGGGATGACGCCCCCCCCCTCCCCCAACCTGACCCTACAGAGGGATGACGTCCCCCCCCCTCCCCCAGCCTGACCCTACAGAGGGATGACGTCCCCCCCCTCCCCCAGCCTGACCCTACAGAGGGATGACGTCCCCCCCCTCCCCCAGCCTGACCCTACAGAGGGATGACGTCCCCCCCCTCCCCCAGCCTGCCCCTACAGAGGGATGACGTCCCCCCCCCTCCCCCAGCCTGCCCCTACAGAGGGATGACGTCCCCCCCTCCCCCAGCCTGACCCTACAGAGGGATGACGCCCCCCCCTCCCCCAGCCTGCCCCTACAGAGGGATGACGCCCCCCCCCCAGCCTGCTCCTACAGAGGGATGACGTCCCCACCCCTCCCCAGCCTGACCCTACAGAGGGATGACGCCCCCCCCCTCCCCCAGCCTGCCCCTACAGAGGGATGACGCCCCCCCCTCCCCCAGCCTGCCCCTACAGAGGGATGACGTCCCCCCCTCCCCCAGCCTGCCCCTACAGAGGGATGACGTCCCCCCCTCCCCCAGCCTGCCCCTACAGAGGGATGACGTCCCCCCTCCCCCAGCCTGCCCCTACAGAGGGATGACGTCCCCTCCTCCCCCTACAGAGGGATGACGTCCCCCCCCTCCCCCAGCCTGACCCTACAGAGGGATGACGTCCCCCCCTCCCCCAGCCTGACCCTACAGAGGGATGACGTCCCCCCCTCCCTCAGCCTGCCCCTACAGAGGGATGACGTCCCCACCCCTCCCCCAGCCTGACCCTACAGAGGGATGACGTCCCCCCCCTCCCCCAGCCTGCCCCTACAGAGGGATGACGTCCCCACCCCTCCCCCAGCCTGACCCTACAGAGGGATGACGTCCCCCCCCCTCCCCTACAGAGGGATGACGTCCCCCCCCCTCCCCAAGCCTGCACCTACAGAGGGATGACGTCCCCCCCCTCCCCCAGCCTGCCCCTACAGAGGGATGACGCCCCCCCCCTCCCCCAGCCTGCCCCTACAGAGGGGTGACGCCCCCCCCCCTCCCCCAGCCTGCCCCTACAGAGGGATGATGCCCCCCCTCCCCCAGCCTGCCCCTACAGAGGGATGACGCCCCCCCCCCTCCCCCAGCCTGCCCCTACAGAGGGATGACGCCCCCCCCTCCCAGCCTGCCCCTACAGAGGGATGACGTCCCCCCCTCCCCCAGACTGCCCCTACAGAGGGATGACGTCCCCCCCCTCCCCCAGCCTGACCCTACAGAGGGATGACGCCCCCCCCTCCCCAGCCTGGCCCTACAGAGGGATGACGCCCCCCCCCCTCCCCCAGCCTGCCCCTACAGAGGGATGACGCCCCCCCCCCCTCCCCCAGCCTGCCCCTACAGAGGGATGACGTCCCCCCCCTCCCCCAGCCTGCCCCTACAGAGGGATGACGTCCCCCCCCTCCCCCAGCCTGCCCCTACAGAGGTATGACGTCCCCCCCCTCCCCCAGCCTGCCCCTACAGAGGGATGACGCCCCCCCCCCCTCCCCCAGCCTGCCCCTACAGAGGGATGACGCCCCCCCCCCTCCCCCAGCCTGCCCCTACAGAGGGATGACGTCCCCCCCCTCCCCCAGCCTGCCCCTACAGAGGGATGACGTCCCCCCCCTCCCCCAGCCTGCCCCTACAGAGGTATGACGTCCCCCCCCTCCCCCAGCCTGCCCCTACAGAGGGATGACGCCCCCCCCTCCCCCAGCCTGACCCTACAGAGGGATGACGCCCCCCCCTTCCCCAGCCTGACCCTACAGAGGGATGACGCCCCCCCCTTCCCCAGCCTGACCCTACAGAGGGATGACGCCCCCCCCTCCCCCAGCCTGACCCTACAGAGGGATGACGCCCCCCCCTCCCCCAGCCTGACCCTACAGAGGGATGACGCCCCCCCCTCCCCCAGCCTGACCCTACAGAGGGATGACGTCCCCCCCCCCAGCCTGCCCCTACAGAGGGATGACGCCCCCCCCTCCCCCAGCCTGCCCCTACAGAGGGATGACGCCCCCCCCCTCCCCCAGCCTGCCCCTACAGAGGGATGACGCCAGCCCCCCTCCCCCAGCCTGACCCTACAGAGGGATGACGCCAGCCCCCCTCCCCCAGCCTGACCCTACAGAGGGATGACGCCCCCCCCTCCCCCAGCCTGACCCTACAGAGGGATGACGCCCCCCCCCTCCCCCAGCCTGACCCTACAGAGGGATGACGCCCCCCCCCTCCCCCAGCCTGACCCTACAGAGGGATGACGTCCCCCCCCTCCCCCAGCCTGACTCTACAGAGGGATGACGCCCCCCCCCTCCCCCAGCCTGACCCTACAGAGGGATGACGCCCCCCCCTCCCCCAGCCTGACCCTACAGAGGGATGACGCCCCCCCCCTCCCCCAGCCTGACCCTACAGAGGGATGACGCCCCCCCCTCCCCCAGCCTGACCCTACAGAGGGATGACGCCCCCCCCCTCCCCCAGCCTGACCCTACAGAGGGATGACGCCCCCCCCCTCCCCCAGCCTGACCCTACAGAGGGATGACGCCCCCCCCCTCCCCCAGCCTGACTCTACAGAGGGATGACGCCCCCCCCCCTCCCCCAGCCTGACCCTACAGAGGGATGACGCCCCCCCCCCTCCCCCAGCCTGACCCTACAGAGGGATGACGCCCCCCCCTCCCCCAGCCTGCCCCTACAGAGGGATGACACTGCGGACGCTGCTCCCGTCCAGCACTAAGCCCCCTGACCACTCTCTGCCTTCAGGACCGGGTGATGGTGGGAGATGCGCAGCTTTTCCAGGTGACACGTGACTCCCGGCGTTGCTACGGTGATTCCTGCCCTGTTCTCTCTTACCGGGCTCCGTCAGGTTGAAGCCGAGGTGCAGGATGTAGGCGGCCCCGTACACGTAGCTCCGCTGCTCCACCTGCACCAGCAGCCACCCGGGGTCCGACAGCGCAGTGCAGGCGCACACCAGGCCCAGGCCCTGCAGGAAGGCGGCGGCCAGACAGCGCTCAGGGAGCGGGGACACCGGAGACTGCCCGGCCGCATCCTCCTCCCGGCGGCCCCGCAGCGACATCCTCCTCCGCCGCTCACATCTCCACAAACACTTCCGGGTACGTCATCTCTCTGCGACCTGGCGTCATTGTCATGTGATCTGTCACGTGTAGAGTCATGCTCCACATTATACCCATACATCCTTGCGCCTTAGAGGGTGAGACTATTGTAGAGCTCCTCCTGGTGGTGGTTCTGTATATATCAGTCTGTGATATAATACAAGTAATTATTGTAGAACTCCCCCTGGTGGTGGTTCTGTATATATCAGTCTGTGATATAATACAAGTAATTATTGTAGAGCTCCTCCTGGTGGTGGTTCTGTATACATCAGTCTGTGATATAATACATGTAATTATTGTAGAGCTCCCCCTGGTGGTGGTTCTGTATATATCAGTCTGTGGTATAATACATGTAATTATTGTAGAGCTCCCCCTGGTGGTTGTTCTGTATATATCAGTGTGTGATATAATACATGTAATTATTATAGAGCTCCCCCTGGTGGTGGTTCTGTATATATCAGTCTGTGGTATAATACATGTAATTATTGTAGCGCTCCCCCTGGTGGTGGTTCTGTATATATCAGTGTGTGATATAATACATGTAATTATTATAGAGCTCCCCCTGGTGGTGGTTCTGTATATATCAGTCTGTGGTATAATACATGTAATTATTGTAGAGCTCCTCCTGGTGGTGGTTCTGTATATATCAGTCTGTGTTATAATACATGTAATTATTGTAGAGCTCCCCCTGGTGGTGGTTCTGTATAAATCAGTCTGTGTTATAATACATGTAATTATTGTAGAGCTCCCCCTGGTGGTGATTCTGTATATACCAGTCTGTGATATAATACATGTAATTATTGTACAGCTCCTCCTGGTGGTGGTTCTGTATATACCAGTCTGTGTTATAATACATGTAATTATTGTAGAGCTCCCCCTGGTGGTGGTTCTGTATATATCAGTCTGTGGTATAATACATGTAATTATTGTAGAGCTCCTCCTGGTGGTGGTTCTGTATATATCAGTCTGTGATATAATACAAGTATTTATTGTAGAGCTCCTCCTGGTGGTGGTTCTGTATATATCAGTCTGTGGTATAATACATGTAATTATTATAGAGTTCCCCCTGGTGGTGGTTCTGTATATATCAGTCTGTGGTATATTACATGTAATTATTGTAGAGCTCCCCCTGGTGGTGGTTCTGTATATATCAGTCTGTGATATAATACAAGTAATTATTGTAGAGCTCCTCCTGGTGGTGGTTCTGTATATATCAGTCTGTGATATAATACAAGTATTTATTGTAGAGCTCCTCCTGGTGGTGGTTCTGTATATATCAGTCTGTGGTATAATACATGTAATTATTGTAGAGCTTCCCCTGGTGGTGGTTCTGTATATATTAGTCTGTGGTATAATACATGTAATTATTGTAGAGCTCCTCCTGGTGGTGGTTCTGTATATACCAGTCTGTGGTATAATACATGTAATTATTATAGAGCTCCTCCTGGTGGTGGTTCTGTATATATCAGTCTGTGGTATAATACATGTTATTATTGTAGAGCTCCTCCTGGTGGTGGTTCTGTATATATCAGTCTGTGATATAATACATGTAATTATTGTAGAGCTCCCCCAGGTGGTGGTTCTGTATATACCAGTCTGTGATATAATACATGTAATTATTGTAGAGCTCCCCCTGGTGGTGGTTCTGTATATACCAGTCTGTGATATAATACATGTAATTATTGTAGAGCTCCTCCTGGTGGTGGTTCTGTATATACCAGTCTGTGATGTAATACATGTAATTATTGTAGAGCTCCCCCAGGTGGTGGTTCTGTATATACCAGTCAGTGATATAATATATGTAATTATTGTAGAGCTCCCCCTGGTGGTGGTTCTGTATATACCAGTCAGTGATATAATATATGTAATTATTGTAGAGCTCCTCCTGGTGGTGGTTCTGTATATACCAGTCTGTGGTATAATACATGTAATTATTGTAGAGCTCCCCTGGTGGTGGTTCTGTATATATCAGTCTGTGATATAATACATGGAATTATTGTAGAGCTCCTCCTGGTGGTGGTTCTGTATATATCAGTCTGTGGTATAATACATGTAATTATTGTAGAGCTCCCCCTCGTGGTGGTTCTGTATATATCAGTCTGTGGTATAATACATGTAATTATTGTAGAGCTCCCCCTGGTGGTGGTTCTGTATATACCAGTCTGTGATATAATACATGTAATTATTGTAGAGCTCCTCCTGGTGGTGGTTCTGTATATATCAGTCTGTGGTATAATACATGTAATTATTATAGAGCTCCTCCTGGTGGTGGTTCTGTATATACCAGTCTGTGATATAATACATGTAATTATTGTAGAGCTCCCCCTGGTGGTGGTTCTGTATATATCAGTCTGTGGTATAATACATGTAATTTTTGTAGAGCTCCCCCTGGTGGTGGTTCTGTATATACCAGTCTGTGATATAATACAAGTAATTATTGTAGAGCTCCCCCAGGTGGTGGTTCTGTATATACCAGTCTGTGATATAATACATGTAATTATTGTAGAGCTCCTCCTGGTGGTGGTTCTGTATATACCAGTCTGTGATATAATACATGTAATTATGGTAGAGCTCCCCCAGGTGGTGGTTCTGTATATACCAGTCTGTGATATAATACATGTAATTATTGTAGAGCTCCTCCTGGTGGTGGTTCTGTATATACCAGTCTGTGGTATAATACATGTAATTATTGTAGAGCTCCCCTGGTGGTGGTTCTGTATATATCAGTCTGTGATATAATACATGGAATTATTGTAGAGCTCCTCCTGGTGGTGGTTCTGTATATATCAGTTTGTGGTATAATACATGTAATTATTGTAGAGCTCCCCCTCTTGGTGGTTCTGTATATATCAGTCTGTGGTATAATACATGTAATTATTGTAGAGCTCCCCCTGGTGGTGGTTCTGTATATACCAGTCTGTGATATAATACATGCAATTATTGTAGAGCTCCTCCTGGTTGTGGTTCTGTATATACCAGTCTGTGATATAATACATGTAATTATTGTAGAGCTCCTCCTGGTGGTGGTTCTGTATATATCAGTCTGTGGTATAATACATGTAATTATTATAGAGCTCCTCCTGGTGGTGGTTCTGTATATACCAGTCTGTGATATAATACATGTAATTATTGTAGAGGTCCCCCTGGTGGTGGTTCTGTATATATCAGTCTGTGGTATAATACATGTAATTATTGTAGAGCTCCCCCTGGTGGTGGTTCTGTATATATCAGTCTGTGATATAATACATGTAATTATTGTAGAGCTCCCCCTGGTGGTGGTTCTGTATATATCAGTCTGTGGTATAATACATGTAATTATTATAGAGCTCCTCCTGGTGGTGATTCTGTATATACCAGTCTGTGATATAATACATGTAATTATTGTAGAGCTCCTCCTGGTGGGGGTTCTGTATATACCAGTCTGTGATATAATACATGTAATTATTGTAGAGCTCCCCCTGGTGGTGGTTCTGTATATATCAGTCTGTGATATAATACATGTAATTATTGTAGAGCTCCCCCTGGTGGTGATTCTGTATATATCAGTCTGTGGTATAATACATGTAATTATTGTAGAGCTCCCCCTGGTGGTGATTCTGTATATATCAGTCTGTGATATAATACATGTAATTATTGTAGAGCTCCCCCTGGTGGTGATTCTGTATATATCAGTCTGTGATATAATACATGTAATTATTGTAGAGCTTCTCCTGTTGGTGATTCTGTATATATCAGTCTGTGATATAATACATGTAATTATTGTAGAGCTCCTCCTGGTGGTGGTTCTGTATATATCAGTCTGTGGTATAATACATGTAATTATTATAGAGCTCCTCCTGGTGGTGGTTCTGTATATACCAGTCTGTGATATAATACATCTAATTATTGTAGAGCTCCCCCTGGTGGTGATTCTGTATATATCAGTCTGTGATATAATACATGTAATTATTGTAGAGCTTCTCCTGGTGGTGGTTCTGTATATATCAGTCTGTGATATAATACATGTAATTATTGTAGAGCTCCTCCTGGTGGTGGTTCTGTATATATCAGTCTGTGGTATAGTACATGTAATTATTATAGAGCTCCTCCTGGTGGTGGTTCTGTATATACCAGTCTGTGATATAATACATGTAATTATTGTAGAGCTCCCCCTGGTGGTGATTCTGTATATATCAGTCTGTGGTATAATACATGTAATTATTGTAGAGCTCCCCCTGGTGGTGGTTCTGTATATATCAGTCTGTGTTATAATACATGTAATTATTGTAGAGCTCCCCCTGGTGGTGGTTCTGTATATATCAGTCTGTGGTATAATACATGTAATTATTATAGAGCTCCTCCTGGTGGTGGTTCTGTATAAATCAGTCTGTGTTATAATACATGTAATTATTGTAGAGCTCCTCCTGGTGGTGGTTCTGTATATATCAGTCTGTGGTATAATACATGTAATTATTGTAGAGCTCCCCCTGGTGGTGGTTCTGTATATATCAGTCTGTGGTATAATACATGTAATTATTATGGAGCTCCTCCTGGTGGTGGTTCTGTATATATCAGTCTGTGGTATAATACATGTAATTATTGTAGAGCTCTTCCTGGTTGTGGTTCTGTATATATCAGTCTGTGATATAATACATGTAATTATTGTAGAGCTCCCCCTGGTGGTGGTTCTGTATATATCAGTCTGTGATATAATACATGTAATTATTGTAGAGCTCCCCCTGGTGGTGGTTCTGTATATACCAGTCTGTGATATAATACATGTAATTATTATAGAGCTCCCCCTGGTGGTGGTTCTGTATATATCAGTCTGTGATATAATACATGTAATTATTGTAGAGCTCCCCCTGGTGGTGGTTCTGTATATATCAGTCTGTGATATAATACATGTAATTATTGTAGAGCTCCCCCTGGTGGTGGTTCTGTATATACCAGTCTGTGATATAATACATGTAATTATTATAGAGCTCTCCCACCTGGTGGAGGTTCTGTATATACCAGTCTGTGATATAATACATGTAATTATTATAGAGCTCCCCCTGGTGGTGGTTCTGTATATATCAGTCTGTGATATAATACATGTAATTATTGTAGAGCTCCCCCTGGTGGTGGTTATGTATATATCAGTCTTTGGTATAATACATGTAATTATTGTAGAGCTCCCCCTGGTGGTGGTTCTGTATATACGAGTCTGTGATATAATACATGTAATTCTTGTAGAGCTCCTACTGGTGGTGGTTCTGTATATACCAGTCAGTGTTATAATACATGTAATTATTGTAGAGCTCCCCCTGGTGGTGGTTCTGTATATACCAGTCTGTGTTATAATACATGTAATTATTGTAGAGCTCCCCCTGGTGGTGGTTCTGTATATACCAGTCTGTGATATAATACATGTAATTATTGTAGAGCTCCCCCTGGTGGTGGTTCTGTATATATCAGTCTGTGGTATAATACATGTAATTATTGTAGAGCTCCCCCTGGTGGTGTCTCTGTATATACCAGTCTGTGATATAATACATGTAATTATTGTAGAGCTCCTCCTGGTGGTGATTCTGTATATACCAGTCTGTGATATAATACATGTAATTATTGTAGAGCTCCTTCTGGTGGTGGTTCTGTATATATCAGTCTGTGGTATAATACATATAATTATTGTAGAGCTCCTCCTGGTGGTGGTTCTGTATATATCAGTCTGTGGTATAATACATGTAATTATTGTAGAGCTCCCCCTGGTGGTGGTTCAGTATATATCAGTCTGTGTTATAATACATGTAATTATTGTAGAGCTCCCCCTGGTGGTGGTTCTGTATATACCTGTCTGTGATATAATACATGTAATTATTGTAGAGCTCCCCCTGGTGGTGGTTCTGTATATATCAGTCTGTGGTATAATACATGTAATTATTGTAGAGCTCCTCCTGGTGGTTGTTCTGTATATATCAGTCTGTGGTATAATACATGTAATTATTGTAGAGCTCCCCCTGGTGGTGGTTCTGTATATATCAGTCTGTGATATAATACATGTAATTATTGTAGAGCTCCCCCTGGTGGTGGTTCTGTATATATCAGTCTGTGATATAATACATGTAATTATTATAGAGCTCCTCCTGGTGGTGGTTCTGTATATATCAGTCTGTGGTATAATACATATAATTATTGTAGAGCTCCTCCTGGTGGTGGTTCTGTATATATCAATCTGTGGTATAATACATGTAATTATTATAGAGCTCCCCCTGGTGGTGGTTCTGTATATATCAGTCTGTGGTATAATACATGTAATTATTGTAGAGCTCCTCCTGGTGGTGGTTCTGTATATATCAGTCTGTGATATAATACATGTAATTATTATAGAGCTCCTGCTGGTGTTGGATCTGTATAAATCAGTCTGTGATATAATACATGTAATTATTGTAGAGCTCCCCCTGGTGATGGTTCTGTATATATCAGTCTGTGATATAATACATGTAATTATTGTAGAGCTCCCCCTGGTGGTGATTCTGTATATATCAGTCTGTGTTATAATACATGTAATTATTGTAGAGCTCCCCCTGGTGGTGATTCTGTATATATCAGTCTGTGATATAATACATGTAATTATTGTAGAGCTCCCCCTGGTGGTGATTCTGTATATATCAGTCTGTGGTATAATACATGTAATTATTATAGAGCTCCCCCTGGTGGTGGTTCTGTATATATCAGTCTGTGATATAATACATGTAATTATTGTAGAGCTCCCCCTGGTGGTGGTTCTGTTTATATCAGTCTGTGGTATATTACATGTAATTATTGTAGAGCTCCCCCTGGTGGTGGTTCTGTATATACCAGTCTGTGATATAATACATGTAATTATTGTAGAGCTCCCTCTGGTGGTGGTTCTGTATATATCAGTAAGTGGTATAATACATGTAATTATTGTAGAGCTCCCCCTGGTGGTGGTTGTGTATATACCAGTCTGTGGTATTATACATGTAATTATTGTAGAGCTCCCCCTGGTGGTGGTTCTGTATATATCAGTCTGTGGTATAATACATGTAATTATTGTAGAGCTCCCCCTGGTGGTGGTTGTGTATATACCAGTCTGTGGTATTATACATGTAATTATTGTAGAGCTCCCCCTGGTGGTGGTTCTGTATATATCAGTCTGTGGTATAATACATGTAATTATTGTAGAGCTCCTCCTGGTGGTGATTCTGTATATATCAGTCTGTGATATAATACATGTAATTATTGTAGAGCTCCCCCTGGTGGTGATTCTGTATATATCAGTCTGTGGTATAATACATGTAATTATTATAGAGCTCCCCCTGGTGGTGGTTCTGTATATATCAGTCTGTGATATAATACATGTAATTATTGTAGAGCTCCCCCTGGTGGTGGTTCTGTTTATATCAGTCTGTGGTATATTACATGTAATTATTGTAGAGCTCCCCCTGGTGGTGGTTCTGTATATACCAGTCTGTGATATAATACATGTAATTATTGTAGAGCTCCCTCTGGTGGTGGTTCTGTATATATCAGTAAGTGGTATAATACATGTAATTATTGTAGAGCTCCCCCTGGTGGTGGTTGTGTATATACCAGTCTGTGGTATTATACATGTAATTATTGTAGAGCTCCCCCTGGTGGTGGTTCTGTATATATCAGTCTGTGGTATAATACATGTAATTATTGTAGAGCTCCTCCTGGTGGTTGTTCTGTATATATCAGTCTGTGGTATAATACATGTAATTATTGTAGAGCTCCTCCTGGTGGTGGTTCTGTATAAATCAGTCTGTGATATAATACATGTAATTATTATAGCGTTCCCCCTGTTGGTGGTTCTGTATATATCAGTCTGTGGTATAATACATGTAATTATTGTAGAGCTCCCCCTGGTGGTGATTCTGTATATATCAGTCTGTGTTATAATACATGTAATTATTGTAGAGCTCCTCCTGGTGGTGGTTCTGTATATACCAGTCTGTGATATAATACATGTAATTATTATAGAGCTCTCCCACCTGGTGGAGGTTCTGTATATACCAGTCTGTGATATAATACATGTAATTATTATAGAGCTCCCCCTGGTGGTGGTTCTGTATATATCAGTCTGTGATATAATACATGTAATTATTGTAGAGCTCCCCCTGGTGGTGATTCTGTATATATCAGTCTGTGTTATAATACATGTAATTATTGTAGAGCTCCCCCTGGTGGTGATTCTGTATATATCAGTCTGTGATATAATACATGTAATTATTGTAGAGCTCCCCCTGGTGGTGATTCTGTATATATCAGTCTGTGGTATAATACATGTAATTATTATAGAGCTCCCCCTGGTGGTGGTTCTGTATATATCAGTCTGTGATATAATACATGTAATTATTGTAGAGCTCCCCCTGGTGGTGGTTCTGTTTATATCAGTCTGTGGTATATTACATGTAATTATTGTAGAGCTCCCCCTGGTGGTGGTTCTGTATATACCAGTCTGTGATATAATACATGTAATTATTGTAGAGCTCCCTCTGGTGGTGGTTCTGTATATATCAGTAAGTGGTATAATACATGTAATTATTGTAGAGCTCCCCCTGGTGGTGGTTGTGTATATACCAGTCTGTGGTATAATACATGTAATTATTGTAGAGCTCCCCCTGGTGGTGATTCTGTATATATCAGTCTGTGTTATAATACATGTAATTATTGTAGAGCTCCTCCTGGTGGTGGTTCTGTATATACCAGTCTGTGATATAATACATGTAATTATTATAGAGCTCTCCCACCTGGTGGAGGTTCTGTATATACCAGTCTGTGATATAATACATGTAATTATTATAGAGCTCCCCCTGGTGGTGGTTCTGTATATATCAGTCTGTGATATAATACATGTAATTATTGTAGAGCTCCCCCTGGTGGTGGTTCTGTATATATCAGTCTGTGGTATAATACATGTAATTATTGTAGAGCTCCCCCTGGTGGTGGCTCTGTATATACCAGTCTGTGATATAATACATGTAATTATTGTAGAGCTCCTCCTGGTGGTGATTCTGTATATACTAGTCTGTGGTATAATACATGTAATTATTTTAGAGCTCCTCCTGGTGGTTGTTCTGTATATATCAGTCTGTGGTATAATACATAGAATTATTGTAGAGCTCCTCCTGGTGGTGGTTCTGTATATATCAGTCTGTGGTATAATACATGTAATTATTGTAGAGCTCCCCCTGGTGGTGGTTCAGTATATATCAGTCTGTGGTATAATACATGTAATTATTGTAGAGCTCCCCCTGGTGGTGGTTCTGTATATACCTGTCTGTGATATAATACATGTAATTATTGTAGAGCTCCCCCTGGTGGTGGTTCTGTATATATCAGTCTGTGGTATAATACATGTAATTATTGTAGAGCTCCTCTTGGTGGTTGTTCTGTATATATCAGTCTGTGGTATAATACATGTAATTATTGTAGAGCTCCCCCTGGTGGTGGTTCTGTATATATCAGTCTGTGATATAATACATGTAATTATTGTAGAGCTCCCCCTGGTGGTGGTTCTGTATATATCAGTCTGTGATATAATACATGTAATTATTATAGAGCTCCTCCTGGTGGTCGTTCTGTATATATCAGTCTGTGGTATAATACATATAATTATTGTAGAGCTCCTCCTGGTGGTGGTTCTGTATATATCAATCTGTGGTATAATACATGTAATTATTATAGAGCTCCCCCTGGTGGTGGTTCTGTATATATCAGTCTGTGGTATAATACATGTAATTATTGTAGAGCTCCTCCTGGTGGTGGTTCTGTATATATCAGTCTGTGATATAATACATGTAATTATTATAGAGCTCCTGCTGGTGGTGGTTCTGTATAAATCAGTCTGTGATATAATACATGTAATTATTGTAGAGCTCCCCCTGGTGGTGGTTCTGTATATATCAGTCTGTGATATAATACATGTAATTATTGTAGAGCTCCCCCTGGTGGTGATTCTGTATATATCAGTCTGTGTTATAATACATGTAATTATTGTAGAGCTCCCCCTGGTGGTGATTCTGTATATATCAGTCTGTGATTTAATACATGTAATTATTGTAGAGCTCCCCCTGGTGGTGATTCTGTATATATCAGTCTGTGGTATAATACATGTAATTATTATAGAGCTCCCCCTGGTGGTGGTTCTGTATATATCAGTCTGTGATATAATACATGTAATTATTGTAGAGCTCCCCCTGGTGGTGGTTCTGTTTATATCAGTCTGTAGTATAATACATGTAATTATTGTAGAGCTCCCCCTGGTTGTGGTTCTGTATATATCAGTCTGTGGTATAATACATGTAATTATTGTAGAGCTCCCCCTGTTGGTGGTTCTGTATATATCAGTCTGTGGTATAATACATGTAATTATTGTAGAGCTCCCCCTGGTGGTGGTTCTGTATATATCAGTCTGTGGTATAATACATGTAATTATTGTAGAGCTCCTCCTGGTGGTGGTTCTGTATATATCAGTCTGTGATATAATACATGTAATTATTATAGAGTTCACCCTGTTTGTGGTTCTGTATATATCAGTCTGTGGTATAATACATGTAATTATTGTAGAGCTCCCCCTGGTGGTGGTTCTGTATATATCAGTCTGTGTTATAATACATGTAATTATTGTAGAGCTCCCCCTGGTGGTGGTTCAGTATATATCAGTGTGTGGTATAATACATGTAATTATTGTAGAGCTCCTCCTGGTGGTGGTTCTGTATATATCAGTCTGTGGTATAATACATGTAATTATTGTAGAGCTCCTCCTGGTGGTGGTTCTGTATATATCAGTCTGTGATATAATAAATGTAATTATTGTAGAGCTCCTCCTGGTGGTGGTTCTGTATATATCAGTCTGTGGTATAATACATGTAATTATTGTAGAGCTCCCCCTGGTTGTGGTTCTGTATATATCAGTCTGTGATATAATACATGTAATTATTATAGAGTTCCCCCTGTTGGTGGTTCTGTATATATGAGTCTGTGGTATAATACATGTAATTATTGTAGAGCTCCCCCTGGTGGTGGTTCTGTATATATCAGTCTGTGGTATAATACATGTAATTATTGTAGAGCTCCCCCTGGTGGTGGTTCTGTATATATCAGTCTGTGGTATAATACATGTAATTATTGTAGAGCTCCCCCTGTTGGTGGTTCTGTATATATCAGTCTGTGGAATAATACATGTAATTATTGTAGAGCTCCCCCTGGTGGTGGTTCTGTATATATCAGTCTGTGGTATAATACATGTAATTATTTTAGAGCTCCTCCTGGTGGTTGTTCTGTATATATCAGTCTGTGGTATAATACATGTAATTATTGTAGAGCTCCTCCTGGTGGTGGTTCTGTATAAATCAGTCTGTGATATAATACATGTAATTATTATAGAGTTCCCCATGTTGGTGGTTCTGTATATATCAGTCTGTGGTATAATACATGTAATTATTGTAGAGCTCCCCCTGGTGGTGATTCTGTATATATCAGTCTGTGGTATAATACATGTAATTATTGTAGAGCTCCTCCTGGTGGTGTATATATCAGTCTGTGTTATAATACATGTAATTATTGTAGAGCTCCTCCTGGTGGTGGTTCTGTATATATCAGTCTGTGATATAATACATGTAATTATTATAGAGCTCCTCCTGGTGGTGGTTCTGTATATATCAGTCTGTGATATAATACATGTAATTATTATAGAGCTCCTCCTGGTGGTGGTTCTGTATATATCAGTCTGTGATATAATACATGTAATTATTGTAGAGCTCCTCCTGGTGGTGGTACTGTATATATCAGTCTGTGATATAATAAATGTAATTATTGTAGAGCTCCTCCTGGTGGTGGTTCTGTATATATCAGTCTGTGATATAATACATGTAATTATTATAGAGCTCCTCCTGGTGGTGGTTCTGTATATATCAGTCTGTGATATAATACATGTAATTATTATAGAGCTCCTCCTGGTGGTGGTTCTGTATATATCAGTCTGTGATATAATACATGTAATTATTGTAGAGCTCCTCCTGGTGGTGGTACTGTATATATCAGTCTGTGATATAATAAATGTAATTATTGTAGAGCTCCTCCTGGTGGTGGTTCTGTATATATCAGTCTGTGGTATAATACATGTAATTATTGTAGAGCTCCCCCTGGTTGTGGTTCTGTATATATCAGTCTGTGATATAATACATGTAATTATTATAGAGTTCCCCCTGTTGGTGGTTGTGTATATATCAGTCTGTGGTATAATACATGTAATTATTGTAGAGCTCCCCCTGGTGGTGGTTCTGTATATATCAGTCTGTGGTATAATACATGTAATTATTGTAGAGCTCCCCCTGGTGGTGGTTCTGTATATATCAGTCTGTGGTATAATACATGTAATTGTTGTAGAGCTCCCCCTGTTGGTGGTTCTGTATATATCAGTCTGTGGTATAATACATGTAATTATTGTAGAGCTCCCCCTGGTGGTGGTTCTGTATATATCAGTCTGTGGTATAATACATGTAATATTGTAGAGCTCCCCCTGGTGGTGGTTCTGTATATATCCGTCTGTGATATAATACATGTAATTATTGTAGAGCTCCCCCTGGTGGTGGTTCTGTATATATCAGTCTGTGGTATAATACATGTAATTATTGTAGAGCTCCTCCTGGTGGTGGTTCTGTATATATCAGTCTGTGATATAATACATGTAATTATTGTAGAGCTCCCCCTGGTGGTGGTTCTGTATATATCAGTCTGTGGTATAATACATGTAATTATTGTAGAGCTCCTCCTGGTGGTGGTTCTGTATATATCAGTCTGTGATATAATACATGTAATTATTGTAGAGCTCCCCCTGGTGGTGGTTCTGTATATATCAGTCTGTGTTATAATACATGTAATTATTATAGAGCTCCTCCTGGTGGTGGTTCTGTAAATATCAGTCTGTGGTATAATACATGTAATTATTGTAGAGCGCCCCCTGGTGGTGGTTCTGTATATATCAGTCTGTGATGTAATACATGTAATTATTGTAGAGCTCCCCCTGGTGGTGGTTCTGTATATATCAGTCTGTGGTATAATACATGTAATTATTGTAGAGCTCCCCCTGGTGGTGGTTCTGTATATATCAGTCTGTGATATAATACATGTAATTATTGTAGAGCTCCCCCTGGTGGTGGTTCTGTATATATCAGTCTGTGTTATAATACATGTAATTATTGTAGAGCTCCCCCTGGTGGTGGTTCAGTATATATCAGTGTGTGATATAATACATGTAATTATTGTAGAGCTCCTCCTGGTGGTGGTTCTGTATATATCAGTCTGTGGTATAATACATGTAATTATTGTAGAGCTCCCCCTGGTGTTGGTTCAGTATATATCAGTCTGTGTTACAATACATGTTATTATTATAGAGCTCCCCCTGGTTGTGGTTCTGTATATATCAGTCTGTGTTATAATACATGTAATTATTGTAGAGCTCCCCCTGGTGGTGGTTCTGTATATATCAGTCTGTGATATAATACATGTAATTATTGAAGAGCTCCCCCTGGTGGTGGTTCTGTATATATCAGTCTGTGGTATAATACATGTAATTATTATAGAGCTCCCCCTGTTGGTGGTTCTGTATATATCAGTCTGTGTTATAATACATGTAATTATTGTAGAGCTCCTCCTGGTGGTGGTTCTGTATATATCAGTCTGTGATATAATTCATTTAATTATTATAGAGCTCCTCCTGGTGGTGGTTCTGTATATATCAGTCTGTGATATAATACATGTAATTATTATAGAGCTCCTCCTGGTGGTGGTTCTGTATATATCAGTCTGTGATATAATACATGTAATTATTGTAGAGCTCCTCCTGGTGGTGGTACTGTATATATCAGTCTGTGATATAATAAATGTAATTATTGTAGAGCTCCTCCTGGTGGTGGTTCTGTATATATCAGTCTGTGGTATAATACATGTAATTATTGTAGAGCTCCCCCTGGTTGTGGTTCTGTATATATCAGTCTGTGATATAATACATGTAATTATTATAGAGTTCCCCCTGTTGGTGGTTGTGTATATATCAGTCTGTGGTATAATACATGTAATTATTGTAGAGCTCCCCCTGGTGGTGGTTCTGTATATATCAGTCTGTGGTATAATACATGTAATTATTGTAGAGCTCCCCCTGGTGGTGGTTCTGTATATATCAGTCTGTGGTATAATACATGTAATTATTGTAGAGCTCCCCCTGTTGGTGGTTCTGTATATATCAGTCTGTGGTATAATACATGTAATTATTGTAGAGCTCCCCCTGGTGGTGGTTCTGTATATATCAGTCTGTGGTATAATACATGTAATATTGTAGAGCTCCCCCTGGTGGTGGTTCTGTATATATCAGTCTGTGATATAATACATGTAATTATTGTAGAGCTCCCCCTGGTGGTGGTTCTGTATATATCAGTCTGTGGTATAATACATGTAATTATTGTAGAGCTCCTCCTGGTGGTGGTTCTGTATATATCAGTCTGTGATATAATACATGTAATTATTGTAGAGCTCCCCCTGGTGGTGGTTCTGTATATATCAGTCTGTGGTATAATACATGTAATTATTGTAGAGCTCCTCCTGGTGGTGGTTCTGTATATATCAGTCTGTGATATAATACATGTAATTATTGTAGAGCTCCCCCTGGTGGTGGTTCTGTATATATCAGTCTGTGTTATAATACATGTAATTATTATAGAGCTCCTCCTGGTGGTGGTTCTGTAAATATCAGTCTGTGGTATAATACATGTAATTATTGTAGAGCGCCCCCTGGTGGTGGTTCTGTATATATCAGTCTGTGTTATAATACATGTAATTATTGTAGAGCTCCCCCTGGTGGTGGCTCAGTATATATCAGTGTGTGGTATAATACATGTAATTATTGTAGAGCTCCTCCTGGTGGTGGTTCTGTATATATCAGTCTGTGGTATAATACATGTAATTATTATAGAGCTCCTCCTGGTGGTGGTTCTGTATATATCAGTCTGTGTTATAATACATGTAATTATTGTAGAGCTCCCCCTGGTGGTGGTTCAGTATATATCAGTCTGTGTTACAATACATGTAATTATTATAGAGCTCCCCCTGGTTGTGGTTCTGTATAAATCAGTCTGTGTTATAATACATGTAATTATTGTAGAGCTCCCCCTGGTGGTGGTTCTGTATATATCAGTCTGTGATATAATACATGTAATTATTGAAGAGCTCCCCCTGGTGGTGGTTCTGTATATATCAGTCTGTGGTATAATACATGTAATTATTGTAGAGCTCCCCCTGGTGGTGGTTCTGTATATATCAGTCTGTGGTATAATACATGTAATTATTATGGAGCTCCTCCTGGTGGTGGTTCTGTATATATCAGTCTGTGGTATAATACATGTAATTATTGTAGAGCTCTTCCTGGTTGTGGTTCTGTATATATCAGTCTGTGATATAATACATGTAATTATTGTAGAGCTCCCCCTGGTGGTGGTTCTGTATATATCAGTCTGTGATATAATACATGTAATTATTGTAGAGCTCCCCCTGGTGGTGGTTCTGTATATACCAGTCTGTGATATAATACATGTAATTATTATAGAGCTCCCCCTGGTGGTGGTTCTGTATATATCAGTCTGTGATATAATACATGTAATTATTGTAGAGCTCCCCCTGGTGGTGGTTCTGTATATATCAGTCTGTGATATAATACATGTAATTATTGTAGAGCTCCCCCTGGTGGTGGTTCTGTATATACCAGTCTGTGATATAATACATGTAATTATTATAGAGCTCTCCCACCTGGTGGAGGTTCTGTATATACCAGTCTGTGATATAATACATGTAATTATTATAGAGCTCCCCCTGGTGGTGGTTCTGTATATATCAGTCTGTGATATAATACATGTAATTATTGTAGAGCTCCCCCTGGTGGTGGTTATGTATATATCAGTCTTTGGTATAATACATGTAATTATTGTAGAGCTCCCCCTGGTGGTGGTTCTGTATATACGAGTCTGTGATATAATACATGTAATTCTTGTAGAGCTCCTCCTGGTGGTGGTTCTGTATATACCAGTCAGTGTTATAATACATGTAATTATTGTAGAGCTCCCCCTGGTGGTGGATCTGTATATATCAGTCTGTGATATAATACATGTAATTATTGTAGAGCTCCCCCTGGTGGTGGTTCTGTATATACCAGTCTGTGATATAATACATGTAATTATTATAGAGCTCTCCCACCTGGTGGAGGTTCTGTATATACCAGTCTGTGATATAATACATGTAATTATTATAGAGCTCCCCCTGGTGGTGGTTCTGTATATATCAGTCTGTGATATAATACATGTAATTATTGTAGAGCTCCCCCTGGTGGTGGTTATGTATATATCAGTCTTTGGTATAATACATGTAATTATTGTAGAGCTCCCCCTGGTGGTGGTTCTGTATATACGAGTCTGTGATATAATACATGTAATTCTTGTAGAGCTCCTCCTGGTGGTGGTTCTGTATATACCAGTCAGTGTTATAATACATGTAATTATTGTAGAGCTCCCCCTGGTGGTGGTTCTGTATATACCAGTCTGTGTTATAATACATGTAATTATTGTAGAGCTCCCCCTGGTGGTGGTTCTGTATATACCAGTCTGTGATATAATACATGTAATTATTGTAGAGCTCCCCCTGGTGGTGGTTCTGTATATATCAGTATGTGGTATAATACATGTAATTATTGTAGAGCTCCCCCTGGTGGTGGCTCTGTATATACCAGTCTGTGATATAATACATGTAATTATTGTAGAGCTCCTCCTGGTGGTGATTCTGTATATACCAGTCTGTGATATAATACATGTAATTATTGTAGAGCTCCTTCTGGTGGTGGTTCTGTATATATCAGTCTGTGGTATAATACATATAATTATTGTAGAGCTCCTCCTGGTGGTGGTTCTGTATATATCAGTCTGTGGTATAATACATGTAATTATTGTAGAGCTCCCCCTGGTGGTGGTTCAGTATATATCAGTCTGTGGTATAATACATGTAATTATTGTAGAGCTCCCCCTGGTGGTGGTTCTGTATATACCTGTCTGTGATATAATACATGTAATTATTGTAGAGCTCCCCCTGGTGGTGGTTCTGTATATATCAGTCTGTGGTATAATACATGTAATTATTGTAGAGCTCCTCCTGGTGGTTGTTCTGTATATATCAGTCTGTGGTATAATACATGTAATTATTGTAGAGCTCCCCCTGGTGGTGGTTCTGTATATATCAGTCTGTGATATAATACATGTAATTATTGTAGAGCTCCCCCTGGTGGTGGTTCTGTATATATCAGTCTGTGATATAATACATGTAATTATTATAGAGCTCCTCCTGGTGGTGGTTCTGTATATATCAGTCTGTGGTATAATACATATAATTATTGTAGAGCTCCTCCTGGTGGTGGTTCTGTATATATCAATCTGTGGTATAATACATGTAATTATTATAGAGCTCCCCCTGGTGGTGGTTCTGTATATATCAGTCTGTGGTATAAAACATGTAATTATTGTAGAGCTCCTCCTGGTGGTGGTTCTGTATATATCAGTCTGTGATATAATACATGTAATTATTATAGAGCTCCTGCTGGTGTTGGATCTGTATAAATCAGTCTGTGATATAATACATGTAATTATTGTAGAGCTCCCCCTGGTGGTGGTTCTGTATATATCAGTCTGTGATATAATACATGTAATTATTGTAGAGCTCCCCCTGGTGGTGATTCTGTATATATCAGTCTGTGTTATAATACATGTAATTATTGTAGAGCTCCCCCTGGTGGTGATTCTGTATATATCAGTCTGTGATATAATACATGTAATTATTGTAGAGCTCCCCCTGGTGGTGATTCTGTATATATCAGTCTGTGGTATAATACATGTAATTATTATAGAGCTCCCCCTGGTGGTGGTTCTGTATATATCAGTCTGTGATATAATACATGTAATTATTGTAGAGCTCCCCCTGGTGGTGGTTCTGTTTATATCAGTCTGTGGTATAATACATGTAATTATTGTAGAGCTCCCCCTGGTGGTGGTTCTGTATATACGAGTCTGTGATATAATACATGTAATTCTTGTAGAGCTCCTCCTGGTGGTGGTTCTGTATATACCAGTCAGTGTTATAATACATGTAATTATTGTAGAGCTCCCCCTGGTGGTGGTTCTGTATATACCAGTCTGTGTTATAATACATGTAATTATTGTAGAGCTCCCCCTGGTGGTGGTTCTGTATATACCAGTCTGTGATATAATACATGTAATTATTGTAGAGCTCCCCCTGGTGGTGGTTCTGTATATATCAGTCTGTGGTATAATACATGTAATTATTGTAGAGCTCCCCCTGGTGGTGGCTCTGTATATACCAGTCTGTGATATAATACATGTAATTATTGTAGAGCTCCTCCTGGTGGTGATTCTGTATATACCAGTCTGTGATATAATACATGTAATTATTGTAGAGCTCCTTCTGGTGGTGGTTCTGTATATATCAGTCTGTGGTATAATACATATAATTATTGTAGAGCTCCTCCTGGTGGTGGTTCTGTATATATCAGTCTGTGGTATAATACATGTAATTATTGTAGAGCTCCCCCTGGTGGTGGTTCAGTATATATCAGTCTGTGGTATAATACATGTAATTATTGTAGAGCTCCCCCTGGTGGTGGTTCTGTATATACCTGTCTGTGATATAATACATGTAATTATTGTAGAGCTCCCCCTGGTGGTGGTTCTGTATATATCAGTCTGTGGTATAATACATGTAATTATTGTAGAGCTCCTCCTGGTGGTGGTTCTGTATATATCAATCTGTGGTATAATACATGTAATTATTATAGAGCTCCCCCTGGTGGTGGTTCTGTATATATCAGTCTGTGGTATAATACATGTAATTATTGTAGAGCTCCTCCTGGTGGTGGTTCTGTATATATCAGTCTGTGATATAATACATGTAATTATTATAGAGCTCCTGCTGGTGTTGGATCTGTATAAATCAGTCTGTGATATAATACATGTAATTATTGTAGAGCTCCCCCTGGTGGTGGTTCTGTATATATCAGTCTGTGATATAATACATGTAATTATTGTAGAGCTCCCCCTGGTGGTGATTCTGTATATATCAGTCTGTGTTATAATACATGTAATTATTGTAGAGCTCCCCCTGGTGGTGATTCTGTATATATCAGTCTGTGATATAATACATGTAATTATTGTAGAGCTCCCCCTGGTGGTGATTCTGTATATATCAGTCTGTGGTATAATACATGTAATTATTATAGAGCTCCCCCTGGTGGTGGTTCTGTATATATCAGTCTGTGATATAATACATGTAATTATTGTAGAGCTCCCCCTGGTGGTGGTTCTGTTTATATCAGTCTGTGGTATAATACATGTAATTATTGTAGAGCTCCCCCTGGTGGTGGTTCTGTATATACGAGTCTGTGATATAATACATGTAATTCTTGTAGAGCTCCTCCTGGTGGTGGTTCTGTATATACCAGTCAGTGTTATAATACATGTAATTATTGTAGAGCTCCCCCTGGTGGTGGTTCTGTATATACCAGTCTGTGTTATAATACATGTAATTATTGTAGAGCTCCCCCTGGTGGTGGTTCTGTATATACCAGTCTGTGATATAATACATGTAATTATTGTAGAGCTCCCCCTGGTGGTGGTTCTGTATATATCAGTCTGTGGTATAATACATGTAATTATTGTAGAGCTCCCCCTGGTGGTGGCTCTGTATATACCAGTCTGTGATATAATACATGTAATTATTGTAGAGCTCCTCCTGGTGGTGATTCTGTATATACCAGTCTGTGATATAATACATGTAATTATTGTAGAGCTCCTTCTGGTGGTGGTTCTGTATATATCAGTCTGTGGTATAATACATATAATTATTGTAGAGCTCCTCCTGGTGGTGGTTCTGTATATATCAGTCTGTGGTATAATACATGTAATTATTGTAGAGCTCCCCCTGGTGGTGGTTCAGTATATATCAGTCTGTGGTATAATACATGTAATTATTGTAGAGCTCCCCCTGGTGGTGGTTCTGTATATACCTGTCTGTGATATAATACATGTAATTATTGTAGAGCTCCCCCTGGTGGTGGTTCTGTATATATCAGTCTGTGGTATAATACATGTAATTATTGTAGAGCTCCTCCTGGTGGTTGTTCTGTATATATCAGTCTGTGGTATAATACATGTAATTATTGTAGAGCTCCCCCTGGTGGTGGTTCTGTATATATCAGTCTGTGATATAATACATGTAATTATTGTAGAGCTCCCCCTGGTGGTGGTTCTGTATATATCAGTCTGTGATATAATACATGTAATTATTATAGAGCTCCTCCTGGTGGTGGTTCTGTATATATCAGTCTGTGGTATAATACATATAATTATTGTAGAGCTCCTCCTGGTGGTGGTTCTGTATATATCAATCTGTGGTATAATACATGTAATTATTATAGAGCTCCCCCTGGTGGTGGTTCTGTATATATCAGTCTGTGGTATAATACATGTAATTATTGTAGAGCTCCTCCTGGTGGTGGTTCTGTATATATCAGTCTGTGATATAATACATGTAATTATTATAGAGCTCCTGCTGGTGTTGGATCTGTATAAATCAGTCTGTGATATAATACATGTAATTATTGTAGAGCTCCCCCTGGTGGTGGTTCTGTATATATCAGTCTGTGATATAATACATGTAATTATTGTAGAGCTCCCCCTGGTGGTGATTCTGTATATATCAGTCTGTGTTATAATACATGTAATTATTGTAGAGCTCCCCCTGGTGGTGATTCTGTATATATCAGTCTGTGATATAATACATGTAATTATTGTAGAGCTCCCCCTGGTGGTGATTCTGTATATATCAGTCTGTGGTATAATACATGTAATTATTATAGAGCTCCCCCTGGTGGTGGTTCTGTATATATCAGTCTGTGATATAATACATGTAATTATTGTAGAGCTCCCCCTGGTGGTGGTTCTGTTTATATCAGTCTGTGGTATAATACATGTAATTATTGTAGAGCTCCCCCTATTGGTGGTTCTGTATATACCAGTCTGTGATATAATACATGTAATTATTGTAGAGCTCCCTCTGGTGGTGGTTCTGTATATATCAGTAAGTGGTATAATACATGTAATTATTGTAGAGCTCCCCCTGGTGGTGGTTGTGTATATACCAGTCTGTGGTATTATACATGTAATTATTGTAGAGCTCCCCCTGGTGGTGGTTCTGTATATATCAGTCTGTGGTATAATACATGTAATTATTGTAGAGCTCCTCCTGGTGGTTGTTCTGTATATATCAGTCTGTGGTATAATACATGTAATTATTGTAGAGCTCCTCCTGGTGGTGGTTCTGTATAAATCAGTCTGTGATATAATACATGTAATTATTATAGCGTTCCCCCTGTTGGTGGTTCTGTATATATCAGTCTGTGGTATAATACATGTAATTATTGTAGAGCTCCCCCTGGTGGTGATTCTGTATATATCAGTCTGTGTTATAATACATGTAATTATTGTAGAGCTCCTCCTGGTGGTGGTTCTGTATATACCAGTCTGTGATATAATACATGTAATTATTATAGAGCTCTCCCACCTGGTGGAGGTTCTGTATATACCAGTCTGTGATATAATACATGTAATTATTATAGAGCTCCCTCTGGTGGTGGTTCTGTATATATCAGTCTGTGATATAATACATGTAATTATTGTAGAGCTCCCCCTGGTGGTGGTTCTGTATATATCAGTCTGTGGTATAATACATGTAATTATTGTAGAGCTCCCCCTGGTGGTGGCTCTGTATATACCAGTCTGTGATATAATACATGTAATTATTGTAGAGCTCCTCCTGGTGGTGATTCTGTATATACTAGTCTGTGGTATAATACATGTAATTATTTTAGAGCTCCTCCTGGTGGTTGTTCTGTATATATCAGTCTGTGGTATAATACATATAATTATTGTAGAGCTCCTCCTGGTGGTGGTTCTGTATATATCAGTCTGTGGTATAATACATGTAATTATTGTAGAGCTCCCCCTGGTGGTGGTTCAGTATATATCAGTCTGTGGTATAATACATGTAATTATTGTAGAGCTCCCCCTGGTGGTGGTTCTGTATATACCTGTCTGTGATATAATACATGTAATTATTGTAGAGCTCCCCCTGGTGGTGGTTCTGTATATATCAGTCTGTGGTATAATACATGTAATTATTGTAGAGCTCCTCCTGGTGGTTGTTCTGTATATATCAGTCTGTGGTATAATACATGTAATTATTGTAGAGCTCCCCCTGGTGGTGGTTCTGTATATATCAGTCTGTGATATAATACATGTAATTATTGTAGAGCTCCCCCTGGTGGTGGTTCTGTATATATCAGTCTGTGATATAATACATGTAATTATTATAGAGCTCCTCCTGGTGGTGGTTCTGTATATATCAGTCTGTGGTATAATACATATAATTATTGTAGAGCTCCTCCTGGTGGTGGTTCTGTATATATCAATCTGTGGTATAATACATGTAATTATTATAGAGCTCCCCCTGGTGGTGGTTCTGTATATATCAGTCTGTGGTATAATACATGTAATTATTGTAGAGCTCCTCCTGGTGGTGGTTCTCTATATATCAGTCTGTGATATAATACATGTAATTATTATAGAGCTCCTGCTGGTGGTGGTTCTGTATAAATCAGTCTGTGATATAATACATGTAATTATTGTAGAGCTCCCCCTGGTGGTGGTTCTGTATATATCAGTCTGTGATATAATACATGTAATTATTGTAGAGCTCCCTCTGGTGGTGGTTCTGTATATATCAGTAAGTGGTATAATACATGTAATTATTGTAGAGCTCCCCCTGGTGGTGGTTGTGTATATACCAGTCTGTGGTATTATACATGTAATTATTGTAGAGCTCCCCCTGGTGGTGGTTCTGTATATATCAGTCTGTGGTATAATACATGTAATTATTGTAGAGCTCCTCCTGGTGGTTGTTCTGTATATATCAGTCTGTGGTATAATACATGTAATTATTGTAGAGCTCCTCCTGGTGGTGGTTCTGTATAAATCAGTCTGTGATATAATACATGTAATTATTATAGCGTTCCCCCTGTTGGTGGTTCTGTATATATCAGTCTGTGGTATAATACATGTAATTATTGTAGAGCTCCCCCTGGTGGTGATTCTGTATATATCAGTCTGTGTTATAATACATGTAATTATTGTAGAGCTCCTCCTGGTGGTGGTTCTGTATATACCAGTCTGTGATATAATACATGTAATTATTATAGAGCTCTCCCACCTGGTGGAGGTTCTGTATATACCAGTCTGTGATATAATACATGTAATTATTATAGAGCTCCCTCTGGTGGTGGTTCTGTATATATCAGTCTGTGATATAATACATGTAATTATTGTAGAGCTCCCCCTGGTGGTGGTTCTGTATATATCAGTCTGTGGTATAATACATGTAATTATTGTAGAGCTCCCCCTGGTGGTGGCTCTGTATATACCAGTCTGTGATATAATACATGTAATTATTGTAGAGCTCCTCCTGGTGGTGATTCTGTATATACTAGTCTGTGGTATAATACATGTAATTATTTTAGAGCTCCTCCTGGTGGTTGTTCTGTATATATCAGTCTGTGGTATAATACATATAATTATTGTAGAGCTCCTCCTGGTGGTGGTTCTGTATATATCAGTCTGTGGTATAATACATGTAATTATTGTAGAGCTCCCCCTGGTGGTGGTTCAGTATATATCAGTCTGTGGTATAATACATGTAATTATTGTAGAGCTCCCCCTGGTGGTGGTTCTGTATATACCTGTCTGTGATATAATACATGTAATTATTGTAGAGCTCCCCCTGGTGGTGGTTCTGTATATATCAGTCTGTGGTATAATACATGTAATTATTGTAGAGCTCCTCCTGGTGGTTGTTCTGTATATATCAGTCTGTGGTATAATACATGTAATTATTGTAGAGCTCCCCCTGGTGGTGGTTCTGTATATATCAGTCTGTGATATAATACATGTAATTATTGTAGAGCTCCCCCTGGTGGTGGTTCTGTATATATCAGTCTGTGATATAATACATGTAATTATTATAGAGCTCCTCCTGGTGGTGGTTCTGTATATATCAGTCTGTGGTATAATACATATAATTATTGTAGAGCTCCTCCTGGTGGTGGTTCTGTATATATCAATCTGTGGTATAATACATGTAATTATTATAGAGCTCCCCCTGGTGGTGGTTCTGTATATATCAGTCTGTGGTATAATACATGTAATTATTGTAGAGCTCCTCCTGGTGGTGGTTCTGTATATATCAGTCTGTGATATAATACATGTAATTATTATAGAGCTCCTGCTGGTGGTGGTTCTGTATAAATCAGTCTGTGATATAATACATGTAATTATTGTAGAGCTCCCCCTGGTGGTGGTTCTGTATATATCAGTCTGTGATATAATACATGTAATTATTGTAGAGCTCCCCCTGGTGGTGATTCTGTATATATCAGTCTGTGTTATAATACATGTAATTATTGTAGAGCTCCCCCTGGTGGTGATTCTGTATATATCAGTCTGTGAATTAATACATGTAATTATTGTAGAGCTCCCCCTGGTGGTGATTCTGTATATATCAGTCTGTGGTATAATACATGTAATTATTATAGAGCTCCCCCTGGTGGTGGTTCTGTATATATCAGTCTGTGATATAATACATGTAATTATTGTAGAGCTCCCCCTGGTGGTGGTTCTGTTTATATCAGTCTGTAGTATAATACATGTAATTATTGTAGAGCTCCCCCTGGTTGTGGTTCTGTATATATCAGTCTGTGGTATAATACATGTAATTATTGTAGAGCTCCCCCTGTTGGTGGTTCTGTATATATCAGTCTGTGGTATAATACATGTAATTATTGTAGAGCTCCCCCTGGTGGTGATTCTGTATATATCAGTCTGTGGTATAATACATGTAATTATTGTAGAGCTCCTCCTGGTGGTGGTTCTGTATATATCAGTCTGTGATATAATACATGTAATTATTATAGAGTTCCCCCTGTTTGTGGTTCTGTATATATCAGTCTGTGGTATAATACATGTAATTATTGTAGAGATCCCCCTGGTGGTGGTTCTGTATATATCAGTCTGTGTTATAATACATGTAATTATTGTAGAGCTCCCCCTGGTGGTGGTTCAGTATATATCAGTGTGTGGTATAATACATGTAATTATTGTAGAGCTCCTCCTGGTGGTGGTTCTGTATATATCAGTCTGTGGTATAATACATGTAATTATTGTAGAGCTCCTCCTGGTGGTGGTTCTGTATATATCAGTCTGTGATATAATAAATGTAATTATTGTAGAGCTCCTCCTGGTGGTGGTTCTGTATATATCAGTCTGTGGTATAATACATGTAATTATTGTAGAGCTCCCCCTGGTTGTGGTTCTGTATATATCAGTCTGTGATATAATACATGTAATTATTATAGAGTTCCCCCTGTTGGTGGTTCTGTATATATGAGTCTGTGGTATAATACATGTAATTATTGTAGAGCTCCCCCTGGTGGTGGTTCTGTATATATCAGTCTGTGGTATAATACATGTAATTATTGTAGAGCTCTCCCTGGTGGTGGTTCTGTATATATCAGTCTGTGGTATAATACATGTAATTATTGTAGAGCTCCCCCTGTTGGTGGTTCTGTATATATCAGTCTGTGGTATAATACATGTAATTATTGTAGAGCTCCCCCTGGTGGTGGTTCTGTATATATCAGTCTGTGGTATAATACATGTAATTATTTTAGAGCTCCTCCTGGTGGTTGTTCTGTATATATCAGTCTGTGGTATAATACATGTAATTATTGTAGAGCTCCTCCTGGTGGTGGTTCTGTATAAATCAGTCTGTGATATAATACATGTAATTATTATAGAGTTCCCCCTGTTGGTGGTTCTGTATATATCAGTCTGTGGTATAATACATGTAATTATTGTAGAGCTCCCCCTGGTGGTGATTCTGTATATATCAGTCTGTGGTATAATACATGTAATTATTGTAGAGCTCCTCCTGGTGGTGTATATATCAGTCTGTGTTATAATACATGTAATTATTGTAGAGCTCCTCCTGGTGGTGGTTCTGTATATATCAGTCTGTGATATAATACATGTAATTATTATAGAGCTCCTCCTGGTGGTGGTTCTGTATATATCAGTCTGTGATATAATACATGTAATTATTATAGAGCTCCTCCTGGTGGTGGTTCTGTATATATCAGTCTGTGATATAATACATGTAATTATTGTAGAGCTCCTCCTGGTGGTGGTACTGTATATATCAGTCTGTGATATAATAAATGTAATTATTGTAGAGCTCCTCCTGGTGGTGGTTCTGTATATATCAGTCTGTGGTATAATACATGTAATTATTGTAGAGCTCCCCCTGGTTGTGGTTCTGTATATATCAGTCTGTGATATAATACATGTAATTATTATAGAGTTCCCCCTGTTGGTGGTTGTGTATATATCAGTCTGTGGTATAATACATGTAATTATTGTAGAGCTCCCCCTGGTGGTGGTTCTGTATATATCAGTCTGTGGTATAATACATGTAATTATTGTAGAGCTCCCCCTGGTGGTGGTTCTGTATATATCAGTCTGTGGTATAATACATGTAATTATTGTAGAGCTCCCCCTGTTGGTGGTTCTGTATATATCAGTCTGTGGTATAATACATGTAATTATTGTAGAGCTCCCCCTGGTGGTGGTTCTGTATATACCTGTCTGTGATATAATACATGTAATTATTGTAGAGCTCCCCCTGGTGGTGGTTCTGTATATATCAGTCTGTGGTATAATACATGTAATTATTGTAGAGCTCCTCCTGGTGGTTGTTCTGTATATATCAGTCTGTGGTATAATACATGTAATTATTGTAGAGCTCCCCCTGGTGGTGGTTCTGTATATATCAGTCTGTGATATAATACATGTAATTATTGTAGAGCTCCCCCTGGTGGTGGTTCTGTATATATCAGTCTGTGATATAATACATGTAATTATTATAGAGCTCCTCCTGGTGGTGGTTCTGTATATATCAGTCTGTGGTATAATACATATAATTATTGTAGAGCTCCTCCTGGTGGTGGTTCTGTATATATCAATCTGTGGTATAATACATGTAATTATTATAGAGCTCCCCCTGGTGGTGGTTCTGTATATATCAGTCTGTGGTATAATACATGTAATTATTGTAGAGCTCCTCCTGGTGGTGGTTCTGTATATATCAGTCTGTGATATAATACATGTAATTATTATAGAGCTCCTGCTGGTGGTGGTTCTGTATAAATCAGTCTGTGATATAATACATGTAATTATTGTAGAGCTCCCCCTGGTGGTGGTTCTGTATATATCAGTCTGTGATATAATACATGTAATTATTGTAGAGCTCCCCCTGGTGGTGATTCTGTATAGATCAGTCTGTGTTATAATACATGTAATTATTGTAGAGCTCCCCCTGGTGGTGATTCTGTATATATCAGTCTGTGATTTAATACATGTAATTATTGTAGAGCTCCCCCTGGTGGTGATTCTGTATATATCAGTCTGTGGTATAATACATGTAATTATTATAGAGCTCCCCCTGGTGGTGGTTCTGTATATATCAGTCTGTGATATAATACATGTAATTATTGTAGAGCTCCCCCTGGTGGTGGTTCTGTTTATATCAGTCTGTAGTATAATACATGTAATTATTGTAGAGCTCCCCCTGGTTGTGGTTCTGTATATATCAGTCTGTGGTATAATACATGTAATTATTGTAGAGCTCCCCCTGTTGGTGGTTCTGTATATATCAGTCTGTGGTATAATACATGTAATTATTGTAGAGCTCCCCCTGGTGGTGATTCTGTATATATCAGTCTGTGGTATAATACATGTAATTATTGTAGAGCTCCCCCTGTTGGTGGTTCTGTATATATCAGTCTGTGGTATAATACATGTAATTATTGTAGAGCTCCCCCTGGTGGTGGTTCTGTATATATCAGTCTGTGGTATAATACATGTAATATTGTAGAGCTCCCCCTGGTGGTGGTTCTGTATATATCAGTCTGTGATATAATACTTGTAATTATTGTAGAGCTCCCCCTGGTGGTGGTTCTGTATATATCAGTCTGTGGTATAATACATGTAATTATTGTAGAGCTCCTCCTGGTGGTGGTTCTGTATATATCAGTCTGTGATATAATACATGTAATTATTGTAGAGCTCCCCCTGGTGGTGGTTCTGTATATATCAGTCTGTGGTATAATACATGTAATTATTGTAGAGCTCCTCCTGGTGGTGGTTCTGTATATATCAGTCTGTGATATAATACATGTAATTATTGTAGAGCTCCCCCTGGTGGTGGTTCTGTATATATCAGTCTGTGTTATAATACATGTAATTATTATAGAGCTCCTCCTGGTGGTGGTTCTGTAAATATCAGTCTGTGGTATAATACATGTAATTATTGTAGAGCGCCCCCTGGTGGTGGTTCTGTATATATCAGTCTGTGATGTAATACATGTAATTATTGTAGAGCTCCCCCTGGTGGTGGTTCTGTATATATCAGTCTGTGGTATAATACATGTAATTATTGTAGAGCTCCCCCTGGTGGTGGTTCTGTATATATCAGTCTGTGATATAATACATGTAATTATTGTAGAGCTCCCCCTGGTGGTGGTTCTGTATATATTAGTCTGTGTTATAATACATGTAATTATTGTAGAGCTCCCCCTGGTGGTGGTTCAGTATATATCCGTGTGTGATATAATACATGTAATTATTGTAGAGCTCCTCCTGGTGGTGGTTCTGTATATATCAGTCTGTGGTATAATACATGTAATTATTGTAGAGCTCCCCCTGGTGGTGGTTCAGTATATATCAGTCTGTGTTACAATACATGTAATTATTATAGAGCTCCCCCTGGTTGTGGTTCTGTATATATCAGTCTGTGTTATAATACATGTAATTATTGTAGAGCTCCCCCTGGTGGTGGTTCTGTATATATCAGTCTGTGATATAATACATGTAATTATTGAAGAGCTCCCCCTGGTGGTGGTTCTGTATATATCAGTCTGTGGTATAATACATGTAATTATTATAGAGCTCCCCCTGGTGGTGGTTCTGTATATATTAGTCTGTGTTATAATACATGTAATTATTGTAGAGCTCCTCCTGGTGGTGGTTCTGTATATATCAGTCTGTGATATAATTCATTTAATTATTATAGAGCTCCTCCTGGTGGTGGTTCTGTATATATCAGTCTGTGATATAATACATGTAATTATTATAGAGCTCCTCCTGGTGGTGGTTCTGTATATATCAGTCTGTGATATAATACATGTAATTATTGTAGAGCTCCTCCTGGTGGTGGTACTGTATATATCAGTCTGTGATATAATAAATGTAATTATTGTAGAGCTCCTCCTGGTGGTGGTTCTGTATATATCAGTCTGTGGTATAATACATGTAATTATTGTAGAGCTCCCCCTGGTGGTGGTTCTGTATATATCAGACTGTGGTATAATACATGTAATTATTGTAGAGCTCCCCCTGTTGGTGGTTCTGTATATATCAGTCTGTGGTATAATACATGTAATTATTGTAGAGCTCCCCCTGGTGGTGGTTCTGTATATATCAGTCTGTGGTATAATACATGTAATATTGTAGAGCTCCCCCTGGTGGTGGTTCTGTATATATCAGTCTGTGATATAATACATGTAATTATTGTAGAGCTCCCCCTGGTGGTGGTTCTGTATATATCAGTCTGTGGTATAATACATGTAATTATTGTAGAGCTCCTCCTGGTGGTGGTTCTGTATATATCAGTCTGTGATATAATACATGTAATTATTGTAGAGATCCCCCTGGTGGTGGTTCTGTATATATCAGTCTGTGGTATAATACATGTAATTATTGTAGAGCTCCTCCTGGTTGTGGTTCTGTATATATCAGTCTGTGATATAATACATGTAATTATTGTAGAGCTCCCCCTGGTGGTGGTTCTGTATATATCAGTCTGTGTTATAATACATGTAATTATTATAGAGCTCCTCCTGGTGGTGGTTCTGTAAATATCAGTCTGTGGTATAATACATGTAATTATTGTAGAGCGCCCCCTGGTGGTGGTTCTGTATATATCAGTCTGTGTTATAATACATGTAATTATTGTAGAGCTCCCCCTGGTGGTGGCTCAGTATATATCAGTGTGTGGTATAATACATGTAATTATTGTAGAGCTCCTCCTGGTGGTGGTTCTGTATATATCAGTCTGTGGTATAATACATGTAATTATTATAGAGCTCCTCCTGGTGGTGGTTCTGTATATATCAGTCTGTGTTATAATACATGTAATTATTGTAGAGCTCCCCCTGGTGGTGGTTCAGTATATATCAGTCTGTGTTACAATACATGTAATTATTATAGAGCTCCCCCTGGTTGTGGTTCTGTATAAATCAGTCTGTGTTATAATACATGTAATTATTGTAGAGCTCCCCCTGGTGGTGGTTCTGTATATATCAGTCTGTGATATAATACATGTAATTATTGAAGAGCTCCCCCTGGTGGTGGTTCTGTATATATCAGTCTGTGGTATAATACATGTAATTATTATAGAGCTCCCCCCTGGTGGTGGTTCTGTATATATCAGTCTGTGTTATAATACATGTAATTATTGTAGAGCTCCTCCTGGTTGTGGTTCTGTATATATCAGTCTGTGATATAATACATGTAATTATTATAGAGCTCCTCCTGGTGGTGTTTCTGTATATATCAGTCTGTGATATAATACATGTAATTATTATAGAGCTCCTCCTGGTGGTGGTTCTGTATATATCAGTCTGTGATATAATACATGTAATTATTGTAGATCTCCTCCTGGTGGTGGTTCTGTATATATCAGTCTGTAATATAAGAAATGTAATTATTGTAGAGCTCCTCCTGGTGGTGGTTCTGTATATATCAGTCTGTGGTATAATACATGTAATTATTGTAGAGCTCCCCCTGGTTGTGGTTCTGTATATATCAGTCTGTGATATAATACATGTAATTATTTTAGAGTTCCCCCTGTTGGTGGTTCTGTATATATCAGTCTGTGGTATAATACATGTAATTATTGTAGAGCTCCCCCTGTTGGTGGTTCTGTATATATCAGGCTATGGTATAATACATGTAATTATTGTAGAGCTCCCCCTGGTGGTGGTTCTGTATATATCAGTCTGTGGTAAAATACATGTAATTATTGTAGAGCTCCCCCTGGTGGTGGTTCTGTATATATCAGTCTGTGGTATAATACATGTAATTATTGTAGAGCTCCTCCTGGTGGTGGTTCTGTATATATCAGTCTGTGGTATAATACATGTAATTATTGTAGAGCTCCCCCTGGTGGTGGTTCTGCATATATCAGTCTGTGATATAATACATGTAATTATTGTAGAGCTCCCCCTGGTGGTGGTTCTGTATATATCAGTCTGTGGTATAATACATGTAATTATTGTAGAGCTCCTCCTGGTGGTGGTTCTGTATATATCAGTCTGTGATATAATACATGTAATTATTGTAGAGCTCCCCCTGGTGGTGGTTCTGTATATATCAGTCTGTGGTATAATACATGTAATTATTGTAGAGCTCCCCCTGGTTGTGGTTCTGTATATATCAGTCTGTGATATAATATATGTAATTATTATAGAGTTCCCCCTGTTGGTGGTTCTGTATATATCAGTCTGTGGTATAATACATGTAATTATTGTAGAGCTCCCCCTGGTGGTGGTTCTGTATATATCAGTCTGTGGTATAATACATGTAATTATTGTAGAGCTCCCCCTGGTGGTGGTTCTGTATATATCAGTCTGTGGTATAATACATGTAATTATTGTAGAGCTCCCCCTGTTGGTGGTTCTGTATATATCAGTCTGTGGTATAATACATGTAATTATTGTAGAGCTCCCCCTGGTGGTGGTTCTGTATATATCAGTCTGTGGTATAATACATGTAATTATTTTAGAGCTCCTCCTGGTGGTTGTTCTGTATATATCAGTCTGTGGTATAATACATGTAATTATTGTAGAGCTCCTCCTGGTGGTGGTTCTGTATAAATCAGTCTGTGATATAATACATGTAATTATTATAGAGTTCCCCCTGTTGGTGGTTCTGTATATATCAGTCTGTGGTATAATACATGTAATTATTGTAGAGCTCCCCCTGGTGGTGATTCTGTATATATCAGTCTGTGGTATAATACATGTAATTATTGTAGAGCTCCTCCTGGTGGTGGTTGTGTATATACCAGTCTGTGGTATAATACATGTAATTATTGTAAAGCTCCTCCTGGTGGTGGTTCTGTATATATCAGTCTGTGATATAATACATGTAATTATTGTAGAGCTCCTCCTGGTGGTGGTTCTGTATATATCAGTCTGTGTTATAATACATGTAATTATTGTAGAGCTCCCCCTGGTGGTGGTTCTGTATATATCAGTCTGTGATGTAATACATGTAATTATTGTAGAGCTCCCCCTGGTGGTGGTTCTGTATATATCAGTCTGTGGTATAATACATGTAATTATTGTAGAGCTCCCCCTGGTGGTGGTTCTGTATATATCAGTCTGTGATATAATACATGTAATTATTGTAGAGCTCCCCCTGGTGGTGGTTCTGTATATATCAGTCTATGTTATAATACATGTAATTATTGTAGAGCTCCCCCTGGTGGTGGTTCAGTATATATCAGTGTGTGATATAATACATGTAATTATTGTAGAGCTCCTCCTGGTGATGGTTCTGTATATATCAGTCTGTGGTATAATACATGTAATTATTATAGAGCTCCTCCTGGTGGTGGTTCTGTATATATCAGTCTGTGTTATAATACATGTAATTATTGTAGAGCTCCCCCTGGTGGTGGTTCAGTATATATCAGTCTGTGTTACAATACATGTAATTATTATAGAGCTCCCCCTGGTTGTGGTTCTGTATATATCAGTCTGTGTTATAATACATGTAATTATTGTAGAGCTCCCCCTGGTGGTGGTTCTGTATATATCAGTCTGTGATATAATACATGTAATTATTGAAGAGCTCCCCCTGGTGGTGGTTCTGTATATATCAGTCTGTGGTATAATTCATGTAATTATTATAGAGCTCCCCCTGGTGGTGGTTCTGTATATATCAGTCTGTGTTATAATACATGTAATTATTGTAGAGCTCCTCCTGGTGGTGGCTCTGTATATATCAGTCTGTGATATAATACATGTAATTATTATAGAGCTCCTCCTGGTGGTGGTTCTGTATATATCAGTCTGTGATATAATACATGTAATTATTGTAGAGCTCCTCCTGGTGGTGGTTCTGTATATATCAGTCTGTGATATAATAAATGTAATTATTGTAGAGCTCCTCCTGGTGGTGGTTCTGTATATATCAGTCTGTGGTATAATACATGTAATTATTGTAGAGCTCCCCCTGGTTGTGGTTCTTTATATATCAGTCTGTGATATAATACATGTAATTATTATAGAGTTCCCCCTGTTGGTGGTTGTGTATATATCAGTCTGTGGTATAATACATGTAATTATTGTAGAGCTCCCCCTGGTGGTGGTTCTGTATATATCAGTCTGTGGTATAATACATGTAATTATTGTAGAGCTCCCCCTGGTGGTGGTTCTGTATATATCAGTCTGTGGTATAATACATGTAATTATTGTAGAGCTCCCCCTGTTGGTGGTTCTGTATATATCAGTCTGTGGTATAATACATGTAATTATTGTAGAGCTCCCCCTGGTGGTGGTTCTGTATATATCAGTCTGTGGTATAATACATGTAATATTGTAGAGCTCCCCCTGGTGGTGGTTCTGTATATATCAGTCTGTGATATAATACATGTAATTATTGTAGAGCTCCCCCTGGTGGTGGTTCTGTATATATCAGTCTGTGGTATAATACATGTAATTATTGTAGAGCTCCTCCTGGTGGTGGTTCTGTATATATCAGTCTGTGATATAATACATGTAATTATTGTAGAGCTCCCCCTGGTGGTGGTTCTGTATATATCAGTCTGTGGTATAATACATGTAATTATTGTAGAGCTCCTCCTGGTGGTGGTTCTGTATATATCAGTATGTGATATAATACATGTAATTATTGTAGAGCTCCCCCTGGTGGTGGTTCTGTATATATCAGTCTGTGTTATAATACATGTAATTATTATAGAGCTCCTCCTGGTGGTGGTTCTGTAAATATCAGTCTGTGGTATAATACATGTAATTATTGTAGAGCGCCCCCTGGTGGTGGTTCTGTATATATCAGTCTGTGTTATAATACATGTAATTATTGTAGAGTTCCCCCTCGTGGTGGTTCTGTATATCTCAGTTTGTGGTATATTACATGTAATTATTGTAGAGCTCCCCCTGGTGGTGGTTCTGTATATATCAGTCTGTGTTATAATACATGTAATTATTGTAGAGCTCCCCCTGGTGGTGGTTCAGTATATATCAGTGTGTGGTATAATACATGTAATTTTTGTAGAGCTCCTCCTGGTGGTGGTTCTGTATATATCAGTCTGTGGTATAATACATGTAATTATTATAGAGCTCCTCCTGGTGGTGGTTCTGTATATATCAGTCTGTGTTATAATACATGCAACTATTGTAGAGCTCCCCCTGGTGGTGGTTCAGTATATATCAGTCTGTGTTACAATACATGTAATTATTATAGAGCTCCCCCTGGTTGTGGTTCTGTATAAATCAGTCTGTGTTATAATACATGTAATTATTGTAGAGCTCCCCCTGGTGGTGGTTCTGTATATATCAGTCTGTGATATAATACATGTAATTATTGAAGAGCTCCCCCTGGTGGTGGTTCTGTATATATCAGTCTGTGGTATAACACATGTAATTATTATAGAGCTCCCCCTGGTGGTGGTTCTGTATATATCAGTCTGTGTTATAATACATGTAATTATTGTAGAGCTCCTCCTGGTTGTGGTTCTGTATATATCAGTCTGTGATATAATACATGTAATTATTGTAGATCTCCTCCTGGTGGTGGTTCTGTATATATTAGTCTGTAATATAAGAAATGTAATTATTGTAGAGCTCCTCCTGGTGGTGGTTCTGTATATATCAGTCTGTGGTATAATACATGTAATTATTGTAGAGCTCCCCCTGGTTGTGGTTCTGTATATATCAGTCTGTGATATAATACATGTAATTATTTTAGAGTTCCCCCTGTTGGTGGTTCTGTATATATCAGTCTGTGGTATAATACATGTAATTATTGTAGAGCTCCTCCTGGTGGTGGTTCTGTATATATCAGTCTGTGGTATAATACATGTAATTATTATAGAGCTCCTCCTGGTGGTGGTTCTGTATATATCAGTCTGTGTTATAATACATGCAACTATTGTAGAGCTCCCCCTGGTGGTGGTTCAGTATATATCAGTCTGTGTTACAATACATGTAATTATTATAGAGCTCCCCCTGGTTGTGGTTCTGTATAAATCAGTCTGTGTTATAATACATGTAATTATTGTAGAGCTCCCCCTGGTGGTGGTTCTGTATATATCAGTCTGTGATATAATACATGTAATTATTGAAGAGCTCCCCCTGGTGGTGGTTCTGTATATATCAGTCTGTGGTATAACACATGTAATTATTATAGAGCTCCCCCTGGTGGTGGTTCTGTATATATCAGTCTGTGTTATAATACATGTAATTATTGTAGAGCTCCTCCTGGTTGTGGTTCTGTATATATCAGTCTGTGATATAATACATGTAATTATTATAGAGCTCCTCCTGGTGGTGGTTCTGTATATATCAGTCTGTGATATAATACATGTAATTATAATAGAGCTCCTCCTGGTGGTGGTTCTGTATATATCAGTCTGTGATATAATACATGTAATTATTGTAGATCTCCTCCTGGTGGTGGTTCTGTATATATTAGTCTGTAATATAAGAAATGTAATTATTGTAGAGCTCCTCCTGGTGGTGGTTCTGTATATATCAGTCTGTGGTATAATACATGTAATTATTGTAGAGCTCCCCCTGGTTGTGGTTCTGTATATATCAGTCTGTGATATAATACATGTAATTATTTTAGAGTTCCCCCTGTTGGTGGTTCTGTATATATCAGTCTGTGGTATAATACATGTAATTATTGTAGAGCTACTCCTGGTGGTGGTTCTGTATATATCAGTCTGTGGTATATTACATGTAATTATTGTAGAGCTCCCCCTGGTGGTGGTTCTGTATATACCAGTCTGTGATGTAATACAAGTAATTATTGTAGAGCTCCTCCTGGTGGTGATTCTGTATATATCAGTCTGTGCTATAATACATGTAATTATTGTAGCGCTCCTCCTGGTGGTGGCTCTGTATATATCAGTCTGTGATATAATACATGTAATTATTGTAGAGCTCCTCCTGGTGGTGGTTCTGTATATATCAGTCTGTGATATAATACAAGCAATTATTGTAGATCTACTCCTGGTGGTGGTTCTGTATGTATCAGTCTGTGATATAATACATGTAATTATTGTAGAGCTCCCCCTGGTGGTGGTTTTGTATATACCAGTCTGTGATATAATACAAGTAATTATTGTAGAGCTCCTCCTGGTGGTGGTTCTGTATATTCTAGTCTGTGTTATAATACATGTAATTATTGTAGAGCTCCCCCTGGTGGTGGTTCTGTATATATCAGTCTGTGGTATAATACATGTAATTATTGTACAGCTTCTCCTGGTGGTGGTTCTGTATATATCAGTCTGTGGTATAATACATGTAATTATTGTAGAGCTGCTCCTGGTGGTGTTTCTGTATATACCAGTCTGTGGTATAATACATGTAATTATTGTAGAGCTCCCCCTGGTGGTGGTTCTGTATATATCAGTCTGTGTTATAATACATGTAATTATTATAGAGCTCCTCCTGGTGGTGATTCTGTATATATCAGTCTGTGGTATAATACATGTAATTATTGTAGAGCGCCCCCTGGTGGTGGTTCTGTATATATCAGTCTGTGTTATAATACATGTAATTATTGTAGAGTTCCCCCTGGTGGTGGTTCTGTATATCTCAGTCTGTGGTATATTACATGTAATTATTGTAGAGCTCCCCCTGGTGGTGGTTCTGTATATATCAGTCTGTGTTATAATACATGTAATTATTGTAGAGCTCCCCCTGGTGGTGGTTCAGTATATATCAGTGTGTGGTATAATACATGTATTTTTTGTAGAGCTCCTCCTGGTGGTGGTTCTGTATATATCAGTCTGTGGTATAATACATGTAATTATTATAGAGCTCCTCCTGGTGGTGGTTCTGTATATATCAGTATGTGTTATAATACATGTAACTATTGTAGAGCTCCCCCTGGTGGTGGTTCAGTATATATCAGTCTGTGTTACAATACATGTAATTATTATAGAGCTCCCCCTGGTTGTGGTTCTGTATAAATCAGTCTGTGTTATAATACATGTAATTATTGTAGAGCTCCCCCTGGTGGTGGTTCTGTATATATCAGTCTGTGGTATAATACATGTAATTATTGTAGAGCTCCTCCTGGTGGTGGTTCTGTATATATCAGTCTGTGGTATAATACATGTAATTATTGTAGAGCTCCTCCTGGTGGTGTTTCTGTATATATCAGTCTGTGATATAATACATGTAATTATTATAGAGCTCCTCCTGGTGGTGGTTCTGTATATATCAGTCTGTGATATAATACATGTAATTATTGTAGATCTCCTCCTGGTGGTGGTTCTGTATATATCAGTCTGTAATATAAGAAATGTAATTATTGTAGAGCTCCTCCTGGTGGTGGTTCTGTATATATCAGTCTGTGGTATAATACATGTAATTATTGTAGAGCTCCCCCTGGTTGTGGTTCTGTATATATCAGTCTGTGATATAATACATGTAATTATTTTAGAGTTCCCCCTGTTGGTGGTTCTGTATATATCAGTCTGTGGTATAATACATGTAATTATTGTAGAGCTCCCCCTGTTGGTGGTTCTGTATATATCAGGCTGTGGTATAATACATGTAATTATTGTAGAGCTCCCCCTGGTGGTGGTTCTGTATATATCAGTCTGTGGTAAAATACATGTAATTATTGTAGAGCTCCCCCTGGTGGTGGTTCTGTATATATCAGTCTGTGGTATAATACATGTAATTATTGTAGAGCTCCTCCTGGTGGTGGTTCTGTATATATCAGTCTGTGGTATAATACATGTAATTATTGTAGAGCTCCCCCTGGTGGTGGTTCTGCATATATCAGTCTGTGATATAATACATGTAATTATTGTAGAGCTCCCCCTGGTGGTGGTTCTGTATATATCAGTCTGTGGTATAATACATGTAATTATTGTAGAGCTCCTCCTGGTGGTGGTTCTGTATATATCAGTCTGTGATATAATACATGTAATTATTGTAGAGCTCCCCCTGGTGGTGGTTCTGTATATATCAGTCTGTGGTATAATACATGTAATTATTGTAGAGCTCCCCCTGGTTGTGGTTCTGTATATATCAGTCTGTGATATAATATATGTAATTATTATAGAGTTCCCCCTGTTGGTGGTTCTGTATATATCAGTCTGTGGTATAATACATGTAATTATTGTAGAGCTCCCCCTGGTGGTGGTTCTGTATATATCAGTCTGTGGTATAATACATGTAATTATTGTAGAGCTCCCCCTGGTGGTGGTTCTGTATATATCAGTCTGTGGTATAATACATGTAATTATTGTAGAGCTCCCCCTGTTGGTGGTTCTGTATATATCAGTCTGTGGTATAATACATGTAATTATTGTAGAGCTCCCCCTGGTGGTGGTTCTGTATATATCAGTCTGTGGTATAATACATGTAATTATTTTAGAGCTCCTCCTGGTGGTTGTTCTGTATATATCAGTCTGTGGTATAATACATGTAATTATTGTAGAGCTCCTCCTGGTGGTGGTTCTGTATAAATCAGTCTGTGATATAATACATGTAATTATTATAGAGTTCCCCCTGTTGGTGGTTCTGTATATATCAGTCTGTGGTATAATACATGTAATTATTGTAGAGCTCCCCCTGGTGGTGATTCTGTATATATCAGTCTGTGGTATAATACATTTAATTATTGTAGAGCTCCTCCTGGTGGTGGTTGTGTATATACCAGTCTGTGGTATAATACATGTAATTATTGTAAAGCTCCTCCTGGTGGTGGTTCTGTATATATCAGTCTGTGATATAATACATGTAATTATTGTAGAGCTCCTCCTGGTGGTGGTTCTGTATATATCAGTCTGTGTTATAATACATGTAATTATTGTTGAGCTCCCCCTGGTGGTGGTTCTGTATATATCAGTCTGTGATGTAATACATGTAATTATTGTAGAGCTCCCCCTGGTGGTGGTTCTGTATATATCAGTCTGTGGTATAATACATGTAATTATTGTAGAGCTCCCCCTGGTGGTGGTTCTGTATATATCAGTCTGTGATATAATACATGTAATTATTGTAGAGCTCCCCCTGGTGGTGGTTCTGTATATATCAGTCTATGTTATAATACATGTAATTATTGTAGAGCTCCCCCTGGTGGTGGTTCAGTATATATCAGTGTGTGATATAATACATGTAATTATTGTAGAGCTCCTCCTGGTGATGGTTCTGTATATATCAGTCTGTGGTATAATACATGTAATTATTATAGAGCTCCTCCTGGTGGTGGTTCTGTATATATCAGTCTGTGTTATAATACATGTAATTATTGTAGAGCTCCCCCTGGTGGTGGTTCAGTATATATCAGTCTGTGTTACAATACATGTAATTATTATAGAGCTCCCCCTGGTTGTGGTTCTGTATATATCAGTCTGTGTTATAATACATGTAATTATTGTAGAGCTCCCCCTGGTGGTGGTTCTGTATATATCAGTCTGTGATATAATACATGTAATTATTGAAGAGCTCCCCCTGGTGGTGGTTCTGTATATATCAGTCTGTGGTATAATTCATGTAATTATTATAGAGCTCCCCCTGGTGGTGGTTCTGTATATATCAGTCTGTGTTATAATACATGTAATTATTGTAGAGCTCCTCCTGGTGGTGGTTCTGTATATATCAGTCTGTGATATAATACATGTAATTATTATAGAGCTCCTCCTGGTGGTGGTTCTGTATATATCAGTCTGTGATATAATACATGTAATTATTGTAGAGCTCCTCCTGGTGGTGGTTCTGTATATATCAGTCTGTGATATAATAAATGTAATTATTGTAGAGCTCCTCCTGGTGGTGGTTCTGTATATATCAGTCTGTGGTATAATACATGTAATTATTGTAGAGCTCCCCCTGGTTGTGGTTCTGTATATATCAGTCTGTGATATAATACATGTAATTATTATAGAGTTCCCCCTGTTGGTGGTTGTGTATATATCAGTCTGTGGTATAATACATGTAATTATTGTAGAGCTCCCCCTGGTGGTGGTTCTGTATATATCAGTCTGTGGTATAATACATGTAATTATTGTAGAGCTCCCCCTGGTGGTGGTTCTGTATATATCAGTCTGTGGTATAATACATGTAATTATTGTAGAGCTCCCCCTGTTGGTGGTTCTGTATATATCAGTCTGTGGTATAATACATGTAATTATTGTAGAGCTCCCCCTGGTGGTGGTTCTGTATATATCAGTCTGTGGTATAATACATGTAATATTGTAGAGCTCCCCCTGGTGGTGGTTCTGTATATATCAGTCTGTGATATAATACATGTAATTATTGTAGAGCTCCCCCTGGTGGTGGTTCTGTATATATCAGTCTGTGGTATAATACATGTAATTATTGTAGAGCTCCTCCTGGTGGTGGTTCTGTATATATCAGTCTGTGATATAATACATGTAATTATTGTAGAGCTCCCCCTGGTGGTGGTTCTGTATATATCAGTCTGTGGTATAATACATGTAATTATTGTAGAGCTCCTCCTGGTGGTGGTTCTGTATATATCAGTATGTGATATAATACATGTAATTATTGTAGAGCTCCCCCTGGTGGTGGTTCTGTATATATCAGTCTGTGTTATAATACATGTAATTATTATAGAGCTCCTCCTGGTGGTGGTTCTGTAAATATCAGTCTGTGGTATAATACATGTAATTATTGTAGAGCGCCCCCTGGTGGTGGTTCTGTATATATCAGTCTGTGTTATAATACATGTAATTATTGTAGAGTTCCCCCTCGTGGTGGTTCTGTATATCTCAGTTTGTGGTATATTACATGTAATTATTGTAGAGCTCCCCCTGGTGGTGGTTCTGTATATATCAGTCTGTGTTATAATACATGTAATTATTGTAGAGCTCCCCCTGGTGGTGGTTCAGTATATATCAGTGTGTGGTATAATACATGTAATTTTTGTAGAGCTCCTCCTGGTGGTGGTTCTGTATATATCAGTCTGTGGTATAATACATGTAATTATTATAGAGCTCCTCCTGGTGGTGGTTCTGTATATATCAGTCTGTGTTATAATACATGCAACTATTGTAGAGCTCCCCCTGGTGGTGGTTCAGTATATATCAGTCTGTGTTACAATACATGTAATTATTATAGAGCTCCCCCTGGTTGTGGTTCTGTATAAATCAGTCTGTGTTATAATACATGTAATTATTGTAGAGCTCCCCCTGGTGGTGGTTCTGTATATATCAGTCTGTGATATAATACATGTAATTATTGAAGAGCTCCCCCTGGTGGTGGTTCTGTATATATCAGTCTGTGGTATAACACATGTAATTATTATAGAGCTCCCCCTGGTGGTGGTTCTGTATATATCAGTCTGTGTTATAATACATGTAATTATTGTAGAGCTCCTCCTGGTTGTGGTTCTGTATATATCAGTCTGTGATATAATACATGTAATTATTGTAGATCTCCTCCTGGTGGTGGTTCTGTATATATTAGTCTGTAATATAAGAAATGTAATTATTGTAGAGCTCCTCCTGGTGGTGGTTCTGTATATATCAGTCTGTGGTATAATACATGTAATTATTGTAGAGCTCCCCCTGGTTGTGGTTCTGTATATATCAGTCTGTGATATAATACATGTAATTATTTTAGAGTTCCCCCTGTTGGTGGTTCTGTATATATCAGTCTGTGGTATAATACATGTAATTATTGTAGAGCTCCTCCTGGTGGTGGTTCTGTATATATCAGTCTGTGGTATAATACATGTAATTATTATAGAGCTCCTCCTGGTGGTGGTTCTGTATATATCAGTCTGTGTTATAATACATGCAACTATTGTAGAGCTCCCCCTGGTGGTGGTTCAGTATATATCAGTCTGTGTTACAATACATGTAATTATTATAGAGCTCCCCCTGGTTGTGGTTCTGTATAAATCAGTCTGTGTTATAATACATGTAATTATTGTAGAGCTCCCCCTGGTGGTGGTTCTGTATATATCAGTCTGTGATATAATACATGTAATTATTGAAGAGCTCCCCCTGGTGGTGGTTCTGTATATATCAGTCTGTGGTATAACACATGTAATTATTATAGAGCTCCCCCTGGTGGTGGTTCTGTATATATCAGTCTGTGTTATAATACATGTAATTATTGTAGAGCTCCTCCTGGTTGTGGTTCTGTATATATCAGTCTGTGATATAATACATGTAATTATTATAGAGCTCCTCCTGGTGGTGGTTCTGTATATATCAGTCTGTGATATAATACATGTAATTATAATAGAGCTCCTCCTGGTGGTGGTTCTGTATATATCAGTCTGTGATATAATACATGTAATTATTGTAGATCTCCTCCTGGTGGTGGTTCTGTATATATTAGTCTGTAATATAAGAAATGTAATTATTGTAGAGCTCCTCCTGGTGGTGGTTCTGTATATATCAGTCTGTGGTATAATACATGTAATTATTGTAGAGCTCCCCCTGGTTGTGGTTCTGTATATATCAGTCTGTGATATAATACATGTAATTATTTTAGAGTTCCCCCTGTTGGTGGTTCTGTATATATCAGTCTGTGGTATAATACATGTAATTATTGTAGAGCTACTCCTGGTGGTGGTTCTGTATATATCAGTCTGTGGTATATTACATGTAATTATTGTAGAGCTCCCCCTGGTGGTGGTTCTGTATATACCAGTCTGTGATGTAATACAAGTAATTATTGTAGAGCTCCTCCTGGTGGTGATTCTGTATATATCAGTCTGTGCTATAATACATGTAATTATTGTAGCGCTCCTCCTGGTGGTGGCTCTGTATATATCAGTCTGTGATATAATACATGTAATTATTGTAGAGCTCCTCCTGGTGGTGGTTCTGTATATATCAGTCTGTGATATAATACAAGCAATTATTGTAGAGCTACTCCTGGTGGTGGTTCTGTATGTATCAGTCTGTGATATAATACATGTAATTATTGTAGAGCTCCCCCTGGTGGTGGTTTTGTATATACCAGTCTGTGATATAATACAAGTAATTATTGTAGAGCTCCTCCTGGTGGTGGTTCTGTATATTCTAGTCTGTGTTATAATACATGTAATTATTGTAGAGCTCCCCCTGGTGGTGGTTCTGTATATATCAGTCTGTGGTATAATACATGTAATTATTGTACAGCTTCTCCTGGTGGTGGTTCTGTATATATCAGTCTGTGGTATAATACATGTAATTATTGTAGAGCTGCTCCTGCTGGTGTTTCTGTATATACCAGTCTGTGGTATAATACATGTAATTATTGTAGAGCTCCCCCTGGTGGTGGTTCTGTATATATCAGTCTGTGTTATAATACATGTAATTATTATAGAGCTCCTCCTGGTGGTGATTCTGTATATATCAGTCTGTGGTATAATACATGTAATTATTGTAGAGCGCCCCCTGGTGGTGGTTCTGTATATATCAGTCTGTGTTATAATACATGTAATTATTGTAGAGTTCCCCCTGGTGGTGGTTCTGTATATCTCAGTCTGTGGTATATTACATGTAATTATTGTAGAGCTCCCCCTGGTGGTGGTTCTGTATATATCAGTCTGTGTTATAATACATGTAATTATTGTAGAGCTCCCCCTGGTGGTGGTTCAGTATATATCAGTGTGTGGTATAATACATGTATTTTTTGTAGAGCTCCTCCTGGTGGTGGTTCTGTATATATCAGTCTGTGGTATAATACATGTAATTATTATAGAGCTCCTCCTGGTGGTGGTTCTGTATATATCAGTATGTGTTATAATACATGTAACTATTGTAGAGCTCCCCCTGGTGGTGGTTCAGTATATATCAGTCTGTGTTACAATACATGTAATTATTATAGAGCTCCCCCTGGTTGTGGTTCTGTATAAATCAGTCTGTGTTATAATACATGTAATTATTGTAGAGCTCCCCCTGGTGGTGGTTCTGTATATATCAGTCTGTGGTATAATACATGTAATTATTGTAGAGCTCCTCCTGGTGGTGGTTCTGTATATATCAGTCTGTGGTATAATACATGTAATTATTGTAGAGCTCCCCCTGGTGGTGGTTCTGTATATATCAGTCTGTGATATAATACATGTAATTATTATAGAGCTCCTCCTGGTGGTGATTCTGTATATATCAGTCTGTGGTATAATACATATAATTATTGTAGAGCGCCCCCTGGTGGTGGTTCTGTATATATCAGTCTGTGTTATAATACATGTAATTATTGTAGAGTTCCCCCTGGTGGTGGTTCTGTATATCTCAGTCTGTGGTATATTACATGTAATTATTGTAGAGCTCCCCCTGGTGGTGGTTCTGTATATATCAGTCTGTGTTATAATACATGTAATTATTGTAGAGCTCCCCCTGGTGGTGGTTCAGTATATATCAGTCTGTGGTATAACACATGTAATTATTGTAGAGCTCCTCCTGGTGGTGGTTCTGTATATATCAGTCTGTGATATAATACATGTAATTATTGTAGAGCTCCCCCTGGTGGTGGTTCTGTATATATCAGTCTGTGTTATAATACATGTAATTATTATAGAGCTCCTCCTGGTGGTGGTTCTGTATATATCAGTCTGTGGTATAATACATGTAATTATTGTAGAGCGCACCCTGGTGGTGGTTCTGTATATATCAGTCTGTGTTATAATACATGTATTTATTGTAGAGCTCCCCCTGGTGGTGGTACTGTATATCTCAGTCTGTGGTATTTTACATGTAATTATTGTAGAGGTCCCCCTGGTGGTGGTTCTGTATATATCAGTCTGTGGTATAATACATGTAATTATTGTAGAGCTACTCCTGGTGGTGGTTCTGTATATATCAGTCTGTGGTATATTACATGTAATTATTGTAGAGCTCCCCCTGGTGGTGGTTCTGTATATACCAGTCTGTGATGTAATATAAGTAATTATTGTAGAGCTCCTCCTGGTGGTGATTCTGTATATATCAGTCTGTGCTATAATACATGTAATTATTGTAGAGCTCCTCCTGGTGGTGGTTCTGTATATTCTAGTCTGTGTTATAATACATGTAATTATTGTAGAGCTCCCCCTGGTGGTGGTTCTGTATATATCAGTCTGTGGTATAATACATGTAATTATTGTAGAGCTCCTCCTGGTGGTGGTTCTGTATATATCAGTCTGTGGTATAATACATGTAATTATTGTAGAGCTCCCCCTGGTGGTGGTTCTGTATATATCAGTCTGTGATATAATACATGTAATTATTATAGAGCTCCTCCTGGTGGTGATTCTGTATATATCAGTCTGTGGTATAATACATGTAATTATTGTAGAGCGCCCCCTGGTGGTGGTTCTGTATATATCAGTCTGTGTTATAATACATGTAATTATTGTAGAGTTCCCCCTGGTGGTGGTTCTGTATATCTCAGTCTGTGGTATCTTACATGTAATTATTGTAGAGCTCCCCCTGGTGGTGGTTCTGTATATATCAGTCTGTGTTATAATACATGTAATTATTGTAGAGCTCCCCCTGGTGGTGGTTCAGTATATATCAGTCTGTGGTATAACACATGTAATTATTGTAGAGCTCCTCCTGGTGGTGGTTCTGTATATATCAGTCTGTGATATAATACATGTAATTATTGTAGAGCTCCCCCTGGTGGTGGTTCTGTATATATCAGTCTGTGTTATAATACATGTAATTATTATAGAGCTCCTCCTGGTGGTGGTTCTGTATATATCAGTCTGTGGTATAATACATGTAATTATTGTAGAGCGCCCCCTGGTGGTGGTTCTGTATATATCAGTCTGTGTTATTATACATGTATTTATTGTAGAGCTCCCCCTGGTGGTGGTACTGTATATCTCAGTCTGTGGTATTTTACATGTAATTATTGTAGAGGTCCCCCTGGTGGTGGTTCTGTATATATCAGTCTGTGGTATAATACATGTAATTATTGTAGAGCTACTCCTGGTGGTGGTTCTGTATATATCAGTCTGTGGTATATTACATGTAATTATTGTAGAGCTCCCCCTGGTGGTGGTTCTGTATATACCAGTCTGTGATGTAATATAAGTAATTATTGTAGAGCTCCTCCTGGTGGTGATTCTGTATATATCAGTCTGTGCTATAATACATGTAATTATTGTAGAGCTCCTCCTGGTGGTGGTTCTGTATATATCAGTCTGTGATATAATACATGTAATTATTGTAGAGCTTCTCCTGGTGGTGGTTCTGTATATATCAGTCTGTGATATAATACAAGTAATTATTGTAGAGCTACTCCTCGTGGTGGTTCTGTATATATCAGTCTGTGATATAATACATGTAATTATTGTAGAGCTCCCCCTGGTGGTGGTTCTGTATATACCAGTCTGTGATATAATACAAGTAATTATTGTAGAGCTTCTCCTGGTGGTGGTTCTGTATATTCTAGTCTGTGTTATAATACATGTAATTATTGTAGAGCTCCCCCTGGTGGTGGTTCTGTATATATCAGTCTGTGATATAATACATGTAATTATTATAGAGCTCCTCCTGGTGGTGATTCTGTATATATCAGTCTGTGGTATAATACATATAATTATTGTAGAGCGCCCCCTGGTGGTGGTTCTGTATATATCAGTCTGTGTTATAATACATGTAATTATTGTAGAGTTCCCCCTGGTGGTGGTTCTGTATATCTCAGTCTGTGGTATATTACATGTAATTATTGTAGAGCTCCCCCTGGTGGTGGTTCTGTATATATCAGTCTGTGTTATAATACATGTAATTATTGTAGAGCTCCCCCTGGTGGTGGTTCAGTATATATCAGTCTGTGGTATAACACATGTAATTATTGTAGAGCTCCTCCTGGTGGTGGTTCTGTATATATCAGTCTGTGATATAATACATGTAATTATTGTAGAGCTCCCCCTGGTGGTGGTTCTGTATATATCAGTCTGTGTTATAATACATGTAATTATTATAGAGCTCCTCCTGGTGGTGGTTCTGTATATATCAGTCTGTGGTATAATACATGTAATTATTGTAGAGCGCACCCTGGTGGTGGTTCTGTATATATCAGTCTGTGTTATAATACATGTATTTATTGTAGAGCTCCCCCTGGTGGTGGTACTGTATATCTCAGTCTGTGGTATTTTACATGTAATTATTGTAGAGGTCCCCCTGGTGGTGGTTCTGTATATATCAGTCTGTGGTATAATACATGTAATTATTGTAGAGCTACTCCTGGTGGTGGTTCTGTATATATCAGTCTGTGGTATATTACATGTAATTATTGTAGAGCTCCCCCTGGTGGTGGTTCTGTATATACCAGTCTGTGATGTAATATAAGTAATTATTGTAGAGCTCCTCCTGGTGGTGATTCTGTATATATCAGTCTGTGCTATAATACATGTAATTATTGTAGAGCTCCTCCTGGTGGTGGTTCTGTATATTCTAGTCTGTGTTATAATACATGTAATTATTGTAGAGCTCCCCCTGGTGGTGGTTCTGTATATATCAGTCTGTGGTATAATACATGTAATTATTGTAGAGCTCCTCCTGGTGGTGGTTCTGTATATATCAGTCTGTGGTATAATACATGTAATTATTGTAGAGCTCCCCCTGGTGGTGGTTCTGTATATATCAGTCTGTGATATAATACATGTAATTATTATAGAGCTCCTCCTGGTGGTGATTCTGTATATATCAGTCTGTGGTATAATACATGTAATTATTGTAGAGCGCCCCCTGGTGGTGGTTCTGTATATATCAGTCTGTGTTATAATACATGTAATTATTGTAGAGTTCCCCCTGGTGGTGGTTCTGTATATCTCAGTCTGTGGTATCTTACATGTAATTATTGTAGAGCTCCCCCTGGTGGTGGTTCTGTATATATCAGTCTGTGTTATAATACATGTAATTATTGTAGAGCTCCCCCTGGTGGTGGTTCAGTATATATCAGTCTGTGGTATAACACATGTAATTATTGTAGAGCTCCTCCTGGTGGTGGTTCTGTATATATCAGTCTGTGATATAATACATGTAATTATTGTAGAGCTCCCCCTGGTGGTGGTTCTGTATATATCAGTCTGTGTTATAATACATGTAATTATTATAGAGCTCCTCCTGGTGGTGGTTCTGTATATATCAGTCTGTGGTATAATACATGTAATTATTGTAGAGCGCCCCCTGGTGGTGGTTCTGTATATATCAGTCTGTGTTATTATACATGTATTTATTGTAGAGCTCCCCCTGGTGGTGGTACTGTATATCTCAGTCTGTGGTATTTTACATGTAATTATTGTAGAGGTCCCCCTGGTGGTGGTTCTGTATATATCAGTCTGTGGTATAATACATGTAATTATTGTAGAGCTACTCCTGGTGGTGGTTCTGTATATATCAGTCTGTGGTATATTACATGTAATTATTGTAGAGCTCCCCCTGGTGGTGGTTCTGTATATACCAGTCTGTGATGTAATATAAGTAATTATTGTAGAGCTCCTCCTGGTGGTGATTCTGTATATATCAGTCTGTGCTATAATACATGTAATTATTGTAGAGCTCCTCCTGGTGGTGGTTCTGTATATATCAGTCTGTGATATAATACATGTAATTATTGTAGAGCTTCTCCTGGTGGTGGTTCTGTATATATCAGTCTGTGATATAATACAAGTAATTATTGTAGAGCTACTCCTCGTGGTGGTTCTGTATATATCAGTCTGTGATATAATACATGTAATTATTGTAGAGCTCCCCCTGGTGGTGGTTCTGTATATACCAGTCTGTGATATAATACAAGTAATTATTGTAGAGCTTCTCCTGGTGGTGGTTCTGTATATTCTAGTCTGTGTTATAATACATGTAATTATTGTAGAGCTCCCCCTGGTGGTGGTTCTGTATATATCAGTCTGTGGTATAATACATGTAATTATTGTAGAGCTCCTCTTGGTGGTGGTTCTGTATATATCAGTCTGTGGTATAATACATGTAATTATTGTAGAGCTCCTCCTGGTGGTGGTTCTGTATATACCAGTCTGTGGTATAATACATGTAATTATTGTAGAGCTCCCCCTGGTGGTGGTTCTGTATATATCAGTCTGTGTTATAATACATGTAATTATTATAGAGCTCCTCCTGGTGGTGATTCTGTATATATCAGTCTGTGGTATAATACATGTAATTATTGTAGAGCTCCTCCTGGTGGTGGTTTTGTATATATCAGTCTGTGGTATAATACATGTAATTATTGTAGAGCTCCTCCTGGTGGTGGTTCTGTATATATCAGTCTGTGATATAATACATGTAATTATTGTTGAGCTCCCCCTGGTGGTGGTTCTGTATATATCAGTCTGTGGTATAATACATGTAATTATTGTAGAGCTCCTCCTGGTGGTGGTTCTGTATATATCAGTCTGTGATATAATACATGTAATTATTGTAGAGCTCCCGCTGGTGGTGGTTCTGTATATATCAGTCTGTGTTATAATACATGTAATTATTATAGAGCTCCTCCTGGTGGTGGTTCTGTATATATCAGTCTGTGATATATTACAAGTAATTATTGTAGAGCTACTCCTGGTGGTGGTTCTGTATATATCAGTCTGTGATATAATACAAGTAATTATTGTAGAGCTCCTCCTGGTTGTGGTTCTGTATATTCTAGTCTGTGTTATAATACATGTAATTATTGTAGAGCTCCCCCTGGTGGTGGTTCTGTATATATCAGTCTGTGGTATAATACATGTAATTATTGTAGAGCTCCTCCTGGTGGTGGTTCTGTATATATCAGTCTGTGGTATAATACATGTAATTATTGTAGAGCTCCTCCTGGTGGTGGTTCTGTATATACCAGTCTGTGGTATAATACATGTAATTATTGTAGAGCTCCCCCTGGTGGTGGTTCTGTATATATCAGTCTGTGTTATAATACATGTAATTATTATAGAGCTCCTCCTGGTGGTGATTCTGTATATATCAGTCTGTGGTATAATACATGTAATTATTGTAGAGCTCCTCCTGGTGGTGGTTTTGTATATATCAGTCTGTGGTATAATACATGTAATTATTGTAGAGCTCCTCCTGGTGGTGGTTCTGTATATATCAGTCTGTGATATAATACATGTAATTATTGTTGAGCTCCCCCTGGTGGTGGTTCTGTATATATCAGTCTGTGGTATAATACATGTAATTATTGTAGAGCTCCTCCTGGTGGTGGTTCTGTATATATCAGTCTGTGATATAATACATGTAATTATTGTAGAGCTCCCGCTGGTGGTGGTTCTGTATATATCAGTCTGTGTTATAATACATGTAATTATTATAGAGCTCCTCCTGGTGGTGGTTCTGTATATATCAGTCTGTGATATATTACAAGTAATTATTGTAGAGCTACTCCTGGTGGTGGTTCTGTATATATCAGTCTGTGATATAATACAAGTAATTATTGTAGAGCTCCTCCTGGTTGTGGTTCTGTATATTCTAGTCTGTGTTATAATACATGTAATTATTGTAGAGCTCCCCCTGGTGGTGGTTCTGTATATATCAGTCTGTGGTATAATACATGTAATTATTGTAGAGCTCCTCCTGGTGGTGGTTCTGTATATATCAGTCTGTGGTATAATACATGTAATTATTGTAGAGCTCCTCCTGGTGGTGGTTCTGTATATACCAGTCTGTGGTATAATACATGTAATTATTGTAGAGCTCCCCCTGGTGGTGGTTCTGTATATATCAGTCTGTGTTATAATACATGTAATTATTATAGAGCTCCTCCTGGTGGTGATTCTGTATATATCAGTCTGTGGTATAATACATGTAATTATTGTAGAGCTCCTCCTGGTGGTGGTTCTGTATATATCAGTCTGTGATATAATACATGTAATTATTATAGAGCTCCTCCTGGTGGTGGTTCTGTATATATCAGTCTGTGATATAATACATGTAATTATTGTAGAGCTCCTCCTGGTGGTGGTTCTGTATATATCAGTCTGTGATATAATACATGTAATTATTGTAGAGCTCCTCCTGGTGGTGGTTCTGTATATATCAGTCTGTGGTATAATACATGTAATTATTGTAGAGCTCCCCCTGGTGGTGGTTCTGTATATATCAGTCTGTGGTATAATACATGTAATTATTGTAGAGCTCCCCCTGGTGGTGGTTCTGTATATATCAGTCTGTGGTATAATACATGTAATTATTGTAGAGCTCCCCCTGTTGGTGGTTCTGTATATATCAGTCTGTGGTATAATACATGTAATTATTGTAGAGCTCCCCCTGGTGGTGGTTCTGTATATACCAGTCTGTGGTATAATACATGTAATTATTGTAGAGCTCCCCCTGGTGGTGGTTCTGTATATATCAGTCTGTGATATAATACATGTAATTATTGTAGAGCTCCTCCTGGTGGTGGTTCTGTATATATCAGTCTGTGGTATAATACATGTAATTATTGTAGAGCTCCTCCTGGTGGTGGTTTTGTATATATCAGTCTGTGATATAATACATGTAATTATTATAGAGCTCCTCCTGGTGGTGGTTCTGTATATATCAGTCTGTGATATAATACATGTAATTATTGTAGAGCTCCTCCTGGTGGTGGTTCTGTATATATCAGTCTGTGATATAATACATGTAATTATTATAGAGTTCCCCCTATTGGTGGTTCTGTATATATCAGTCTGTGGTATAATACATGTAATTATTGTAGAGCTCCCCCTGGTGGTGGTTCTGTATATATCAGTCTGTGGTATAATACATGTGATTATTGTAGAGCTCCCCCTGGTGGTGGTTCTGTATATATCAGTCTGTGGTATAATACATGTAATTATTGTAGAGCTCCACCTGTTGGTGGTTCTGTATATATCAGTCTGTGGTATAATACATGTAATTATTGTAGAGCTCCCCCTGGTGGTGGTTCTGTATATATCAGTCTGTGGCATAATACATGTAATTATTGTAAAGCTTCCCCTGGTGGTGGTTCTGTATATATCAGTCTGTGATATAATACATGTAATTATTGTAGAGCTCCCCCTGGTGGTGGTTCTGTATATATCAGTCTGTGGTATAATACATGTAATTATTGTAGAGCTCCTCCTGGTTGTGGTTCTGTATATATCAGTCTGTGATATAATACATGTAATTATTGTAGAGCTCCCCCTGGTGGTGGTTCTGTATATATCAGTCTGTGTTATAATACATGTAATTATTATAGAGCTCCTCTTGGTGGTGGTTCTGTATATATCAGTCTGTGGTATAACACATGTGATTATTGTAGAGATCCCTCTGGTGGTGGTTCTGTATATATCAGTCTGTTGTATAATACATGTAATTATTGTGGAGCTACTCCTGGTGGTGGTTCTGTATATATCAGTCTGTGGTATATTACATGTAATTATTGTAGAGCTCCCCCTGGTGGTGGTTCTGTATATACCAGTCTGTGATATAATACAAGTAATTATTGTAGAGCTACTCCTGGTGGTGGTTCTGTATATATCAGTCTGTGATATAATACAAGTAAATATTGTAGAGCTACTCCTGGTGGTGGTTCTGTATATATCAGTCTGTGGTATATTACATGTAATTATTGTAGAGCTCCCCCTGGTGCTGGTTCTGTATATACCAGTCTGTGATATAATACAAGTAATTATTGTAGAGCTACTCCTGGTGGTGGTTCTGTATATATCAGTCTGTGATATAATACAAGTAATTATTGTAGAGCTCCCCCTGGTGGTGGTTCTGTATATACCAGTCTGTGATATAATACATGTAATTATTGTAGAGCTCCTCCTGGTGGTGGTTCTGTATATTCTAGTCTGTGTTATAATACATGTAATTATTGTAGAGCTCCTCCTGGTGGTGAAACCAGTGGAGGAGTCCTGAGGAGATAATTTGCATATTCCCACTGCATTTTGGGGTAAGTGAAGAGTCTCCGCGAGCTCAAAGAACACTGGATTTTGGCTGTTGGAGCTGAAAAGAGGACATCGGTAAACCGCGCGTCTAACGGCGCGCGTATTTTGAAGCTTTTTTTTAAGCTTTTTTCACTGTTTTCAGAACATTAACAATAAGAACATGGAAGCGTCCAGGAGCCATTTGGTGAGCTGCATATCCTGCTACATGTTCACAGACTTGCCAGTGGAAAAGCCAAACTTCACATGCCAGAAATGCAAGCTTGTGTCCCTGTTGGAGGAAAAGTTGCGAAATCTAGAAGAGAGGTTAACTACCTTGAAAATCATTAAGGAAGGTGAAGAGTTCTTAGACAGAGCAGAATTATCTCTTCATGATTCAGAAAGAGAAGAAATTCGAACTGCACCTGACGAAACAGAGGAATGGAAGCCTGTGACCCACAGAAGCAGGAGGATCGAGAGGCAGTCAGCACCCATACTGCTCAGGAACCAGTACCAGGCTCTCACGCAGGAGAACCATGAAGAAATACAGCAAGATAAGACTTTGCCAGCAATGAATAACCTTGTAAGCCCTCAGAATCCTCCTGGATGGAGAAAGAAGAATGTTGTGAAGAAAAAACGGAGAGTGGTGGTCATGGGGGATTCCCTGTTAAGAGGAACAGAGGCCGCTATCTGCAGACCAGACATAACCTCAAGAGAAATGTGCTGTCTTCCAGGAGCAAAAATTAAAGATGTGTCTGACAGGATATCAAGACTCTTCAGACCTACAAATCACTACCCATTCCTGCTAATACATGTGGGGACAAATGACACCGCAAGAAAGGACCTGGAAACCATCTGCAGTGACTTTGAAGACTTAGGCAAGAAAGTGAAAGAATTGGGAGCGCAGGTGGTCTTCTCATCCATCCTCCCAGTGGATGGCCATGGAACAATGAGGTGGAATAAGGTTCTACAGGTGAACAACTGGCTACGTCGTTGGTGCCGTCAACAAGGATTTGGATTTCTGGATCACGGAATGAATTACCTATACGATGGACTACTTGCTAGAGATGGGGTGCACCTTACGAAGACTGGAAAACATGTATTTGGAAGTCGCCTTGCTACACTCATCAGAAGAGCTTTAAACTAGAACAATGTGGGAAGGGAAACAAAAGGCCAGAAAAAGCCATACAACTGACAAATACTATTGAGATCTCTGCTACTGGAAGTGGAAAGGAAGAACAAAGACAAAACAATTTAAATAATAAAAATATGGGAGGAAGAGAAGCCAATCACAAACTAAAATGTTTTTATACAAATGCACAAAGCATGGGCAACAAACAAGGAGAATTGGAACTACTAATGCAGGAAAAGAAATATGATGTCATTGGAATCACTGAAACTTGGTGGGACGATACACATGATTGGAATAAAAGGCTAAAAGGATACAACTTATTTGCAAGAAACAGACTTGATAAACGAGGAGGAGGTGTCGCATTGTATGTTAGAAAAGCGTATATCTGCACAGAGATTGAAGCTTCAGAGACTGGGAGTTCTGTGGAAACTGTTTGGGTAAGAATACAAGGAGAGAACAACGGAAAGGACACCATTGTAGGCATTTACTACAGGCCACCTGGGCAAGCTGAAGATATGGATGAACTCTTTATGTATCAAATGACCAAGTTCTCCAAAAAATATGACGTAGTGGTCATGGGAGATTTCAACTATCCAGACATTTGTTGGGAATCTCTCTCAAGTAAAACTAACAGGTCAAGCAAATTCTTATCCTCTCTTGCTGACAACTTTATCTTCCAAAAGGTAGGGGAGAAAACAAGGGGATCTGCTACTTTGGATCTAATCCTTATAAACAGGGAGGAAATGGTTGAGGAGGTAAAGGTGGCTGGGACCCTAGGAGGCAGCGATCATGCTATTATAGAATTTTGGATAACTAGAGGAGGAAGACATGTGAAGACTCAAACTTCAAGGTTAGATTTTAGAAAGGCAAATTTTAAGAGACTCAGAAAGAGAATAGGAGGGATCCAATGGCTGGATGTCCTTAAGGACAAAAATGTCCAGGAAGGATGGGAAATTTTTAAAAATGAGATTCTCAAAGCACAATCGTTAACAATCCCGAAAAGTAGGAAGAATGGGAAGCATTTAAGGAAACCAGGATGGATGAACACAGAACTTAAACACATGCTAAAAAGAAAGAAAGAAATGTTTATTAAATGGAAAGAGGGAGGAATATCTAAAGAAGATTATAATGCAGTCTGCAGATCCTGCAGGGCACGTATCAGGTTAGCTAAAGCTGACAATGAATTAAGGCTTGCAAGAGATGTCAAAAGCAATAAAAAAGGATTTTGGGGGTATGTCAAAAGTAAAAGAAAAGTCAAAGATGCTATAGGATTTTTACAGGATGAAAATGGAGAAATGGTAAGAGAGGATGTTGAGAAGGCCGAACTTTTTAATTCCTATTTTGCATCTGTTTTCTCTCAGAAAGAAAATGCAACATCAACTGATCTTCACTGTCCTTTTAAAGGAATAGAGGAATCCAAGTTATCTGTAAACAGAAAGATTGTGAGGGAATATTTAGCTAACATAAATGAGTTCAAGTCTCCAGGTCCAGATGAATTACACCCCAGAGTACTGAAGGAGATCGTAGAAGAAATTTTAGAACCACTCTCCATAATCTTTGAAAATTCTTGGAGAACAGGAGAAGTCCCAGAAGACTGGAGAAGAGCAAATGTTGTTCCTATCTTCAAAAAGGGGAAGAAGGTGGACCCAGGGAACTATATGCCGGTGAGTCTAACTTCTATACCAGGAAAGATCTTTGAACAAATTATTAAACAACATGTATGTAAGTACATGGATAAGAATGAAGTGATTAACCAGAGTCAGCATGGGTTTGTAACTAACAAGTCATGTCAGACTAACTTAATTTCCTTCTATGACAGAATCACTGACTGGGTGGATCAGGGAAATGCTGTAGCTATAGTATATCTTGACTTCAGCAAAGCATTTGACAAAGTATCTCACACCATCCTTATTGAAAAATTGACCAAGTATGCAATGGACCAGGCAACTGTTAGGTGGATTCATAACTGGCTTAGTGATCGGACTCATAGGGTGGTTGTAAATGGCTTCACATCCAGCTGGATGAATGTCTCAAGTGGGGTACCACAGGGCTCCGTCCTGGGACCTGTATTGTTCAACATCTTTATCAATGATTTAGATGAAGGAATTGAGGGTAAACTGATTAAATTTGCTGATGACACAAAGCTAGGAGGGATAGCTAATACTAGAGAAGAGAGAGAGAGGATTCAAAAAGACCTAAATAAACTGGAGCAGTGGGCAGCAACCAACAGAATGGTTTTTAACAGGGAAAAATGCAAAGTACTACATCTGGGCAATAAAAATGAAAAAAGCATATACAGAATGGGAGGAATAGAGCTAAGCAACAGTACATGTGAAAAAGACTTAGGTATACTAATAGATCATAGACTGAACATGAGTCAACAGTGTGATGCAGCAGCAAAAAAGGCAAATACAATTCTGGGATGTATTAACAGAAGCATACAGTCTAGATCACGTGAAGTCATTATCGGTCTTTACTCCTCTTTGGTCAGATCTCATCTGGAATACTGTGTACAGTTTTGGGCACCACATTTTAAAAAAGACATAGACAAACTGGAGCAAGTTCAGAGAAGAGCGACCAGAATGGTGACTGGTCTGCAAACCATGTCCTATGAGGAACGGTTGCAGGATTTGGGAATGTTTAGCTTGCAAAAAAGAAGACTGAGAGGAGACTTAATAGCTGTCTACAAATATGTCAAGGGCTGTCACATTGTAGAAGGATCATCTTTATTCTCATTTGCACAAGGAAAGACTAGAAGCAATGGGATGAAACTAAATGGGAGGAGACACAGATTAGATATTAGAAAAAACTTTTTGACAGTTAGGGTGATTAATGAGTGGAACAGGCTGCCACGAGAGGTGGTGAGTTCCCCTTCAATGGACGTCTTCAAACAGAGGCTGGACAGACATCTGTCTGAGATGATCTAGTGAATCCGACTTTGAGCAGGGGGTTGGACCAGATGACCCAGGAGGTCCCTTCCAACTCTACCATTCTATGATTCTATATATCAGTCTGTGGTATAATACATGTAATTATTGTAGAGCTCCTCCTGGTGGTGGTTCTGTATATATCAGTCTGTGGTATAATACATGTAATTATTGTAGAGCTCCTCCTGGTGGTGGTTCTGTATATACCAGTCTGTGGTATAATACATGTAATTATTGTAGAGCTCCCCCTGGTGGTGGTTCTGTATATATCAGTCTGTGTTATAATACATGTAATTATTATAGAGCTCCCCTGGTGGTGATTCTGTATATATCAGTCTGTGGTATAATACTTGTAATTATTGTAGAGCTCCCCCTGGTGGTGGTTCTGTATATATCAGTCTGTGATATAATAAATGTAATTATTGTAGAGCTCCTCCTGGTGGTGGTTCTGTATATATCAGTCTGTGATATAATAAATGTAATTATTGTAGAGCTCCTGCTGGTGGTGGTTCTGTATATACTAGTCTGTGGTATAATACATGTAATTATTGTAGAGCTCCCCCTGGTGGTGGTTCTGTATATATCAGTCTGTGATATAATACATGTAATTATTGTAGAGCTCCCCCTGGTGGTGGTTCTGTATATATCAGTCTGTGTTATAATACATGTAATTATTGTAGAGCTACTCCTGGTGGTGGTTCTGTATATACCAGTCTGTGGTATAATACATGTAATTATTGTAGAGCTCCTCCTGGTGGTGGTTCTGTATATACCAGTCTGTGGTATAATACATGTAATTATTATAGAGCTCCCCCTGGTGGTGGTTCTGTTTATATCAGTCTGTGGTATAATACATGTAATTATTATAGAGCTCCTCCTGGTGGTGGTTCTGTATATATCAGTCTGTGGTATAATACATGTAATTATTATAGAGCTCCCCCTGGTGGTGGTTCTGTATATATCAGTCTGTGGTATAATACATGTAATTATTGTAGAGCTCCCCCTGGTGTTGGTTCTGTATATATCAGTCTGTGATATAATACATGTAATTATTGTAGAGCTCCCCCTGGTGGTGGTTCTGTATATATCAGTCTGTGGTGTAATACATGTAATTATTGTAGAGCTCCTCCTGGTGGTGGTTCTGTATATATCAGTCTGTGGTATAATACATGTAATTATTGTAGAGCTCCCCCAGGTGGTGGTTCTGTATATACCAGTCTGTGATATAATACATGTAATTATTGTAGAGCTCCCCCTGGTGGTGGTTCTGTATATATCAGTCTGTGTTATAATACATGTAATTATTGTAGAGCTCCCCCTGGTGGTGGTTCTGTATATATCAGTCTGTGGTATAATACATGTAATTATTGTAGAGCTCCCCCTTGTGGTGGTTCTGTGTATATCAGTCTGTGGTATAATACATGTAATTATTATAGAGCTCCTCCTGGTGGTGGTTCTGTATATACCAGTCTGTGGTATAATACATGTAATTATTATAGAGCTCCCCCTGGTGGTGGTTCTGTATATATCAGTCTGTGGTATAATACATGTAATTATTATAGAGCTCCCCCTGGTGGTGGTTCTGTATATATCAGTCTGTGGTATAATACATGTAATTATTGTAGAGCTCCTCCTGGTGGTGGTTCTGTATATACCAGTCTGTGATATAATACATATAATTATTATAGAGCTCCTCCTGGTGGTGGTTCTGTATATATCAGTCTGTTGTATAATACATGTAATTATTGTAGAGCTCCTCCTGGTGGTGGTTCTGGATTTACCAGTCTGTGTTATAATACATGTAATTATTGTAGAGCTCTCCCTGGTGGTGGTTCTGTATATATCAGTCTGTGGTATAATACATGTAATTATTGTAGAGCTCCTCCTGGTGGTGGTTCTGTATATACCAGTCTGTGATATAATACATGTAATTATTGTAGAGCTCCTCCTGGTGGTGGTTCTGTATATATCAGTCTGTGATATAATACATGTAATTATTGTAGAGCTCCCCCTGGTTGTGGTTCTGTATATATCAGTCTGTGGTATAATACATGTAATTATTGTAGAGCTCCTCCTGGTAGTGGTTCTGTATATATCAGTCTGTGGTATAATACATGTAATTATTGTAGAGCTCCTCCTGGTGGTGGTTCTGTATATATCAGTCTGTGGTATAATACATGTAATTATTATAGAGCTCTACCTTGTTGTGGCTCTGTATATATCAGTCTGTGGTATAATACATATAATTATTGTAGAGCTCCCCCTGGTGGTGGTTCTGTATATATTAGTCTGTGGTATAATACATATAATTATTGTAGAGCTCCTACTGGTGGTGGTTCTGTGTATATCAGTCTGTGGTATAATACATATAATTATTATAGAGTTCCCCCTGTTGGTGGTTCTGTATATATCAGTCTGTGGTATAATACATGGAATTATTGTAGAGGTCCCCCTGGTGGTGGTTCTGTATATATCAGTCTGTGATATAATACATGTAATTATTGTAGAGCTCCCCCTGGTGGTGGTTCTGTATATACCAGTCTGTGTTATAATACATGTAATTATTATAGAGCTCTCCCTGGTGGTGGTTCTGTATATATCAGTCTGTGATATAATACATGTAATTATTGTAGAGCTCCTCCTGGTGGTGGTTCTGTATATATCAGTCTGTGATATAATACATATAATTATTGTAGAGCTCCTCCTGGTGGTGGTTCTGTATATATCAGTCTGTGATATAATACATGTAATTATTGTAGAGCTCCCCCTGGTGGTAGTTGTGTATATATCAGTCTGTGTTATAATACATGTAATTATTGTAGAGCTCCTCCTGGTGGTGGTTCTGTATATTATAGTCTGTTTTATAATACATGTTATTATTGTAGAGCTCCTCCTGGTGGTGGTTCTGTATATATCAGTCTGTGGTATAATACATGTAATTATTGTAGAGCTCCTCCTGGTGGTGGTTCTGTATATATCAGTCTGTGTTAAAATACATGTAATTATTGTAGAGCTCCCCCTGGTGGTGGTGATTCTGTATATACTAGTCTGTGTTATAATACATGTAATTATTATAGAGCTCCCCTGGTGGTGATTCTGTATATTCTAGTCTGTGTTATAATACATGTAATTATTGTAGAGCTCCCCTTGTTGGTGGTGATTCTGTATATACTAGTCTGTGTTATAATACATGTAATTATTTTAGAGCTACCCCTGGTGGTAGTTCTGGATATATCAGTCTCTGATATAATACATATAATTATTGTAGAGCTCCCCCTGGTGGTGGTTCTGTATATATCAGTCTGTGTTATAATACATGTAATTATTGTAGAGCTCCCCCTGATGGTGGTTCTGTATATATCAGTCTGTGTTAAAATACATGTAATTATTGTAGAGCTCCCCTGGTGGTGGTTCTGTATATACCAGTCTGTGGTATAATGCACGTAATTATTGTAGAGCTCCTTCTGGTGGTGATTCTGTATATTCTAGTCTGTGTTATAATACATGTAATTATTGTAGAGCTCCCCCTGGTGGTGGTTCTGTATATACCAGTCTGTGGTATAATACATGTAATTATTGTAGAGCTCCTTCTGCTGGTGATTCTGTATATTCTAGTCTGTGTTATAATACATGTAATTATTGTAGATCTCCCCCTGGTGGTGGTTCTGTATATACCAGTTTGTGATGTAATACATATAAATATTATAGAGCTATCCCTTGTTGTGGCTCTGTATATATCAGTCTGTGGTATAATACATATCATTATTGTAGAGCTCCCCCTGGTGGTGGTTCTGTATATATCAGTCTGTGTTATAATACATGTAATTATTGTAGAGCTCCCCCTGGTGGTGGTTCTGTATATATCAGTCTATGGTATATTACATGTAATTATTGTAGAGCTCCCCCTGGTGGTGGTTCTGTATATATCAGTCTGTGTTATAATACATGTAATTATTGTAGAGCTCCCCCTGGTGGTGGTTCTGTATATATCAGTCTATGGTATATTACATGTAATTATTGTAGAGCTCCTCCTGGTGGTGGTTCTGTATATATCAGTGTGTGGTATAATACATGTAATTATTGTAGAGCTCCCCCTGGTGGTGGTTCTGTTTATATCAGTCTGTGTTATAATACATGTAATTATTGTAGAGCTCCTCCTGGTGGTGGTTCTGTATATATCAGTCTGTGGTATAATACATGTAATTATTGTAGAGCTCCCCCTCGTGGTGGTTCTGTATATATCAGTCTATGTTATAATACATGTAATTATTGTAGAGCTCCTCCTGGTGGTGTTTCTGTATATATCAGTCTGTGATATAATACATGTAATTATTGTAGAGTTCCCCCTGGTGGTGGTTCTGTATATATCAGTCTGTGTTATAATGCATGTAATTATTGTAGAGCTCCTCCTGGTGGTGGTTCTGTATATATCAGTCTGTGATATAATACATGTAATTATTATAGAGCTCCTCCTGGTGGTGGTTCTGTATATATCAGTCTGTGCTATAATACATGTAATTATTGTAGAGCTCCCCTGGTGGTAGTTCTGTATATATCAGTCTGTGGTATAATACATGTAATTATTGTAGAGCTCCCCTGGTGGTGGTTCTGTATATATCAGTCTGTGGTATAATACATGTAATTATTGTAGAGCTCCCCTGGTGGTGGTTCTGTATATATCAGTCTGTGGTATAATACATGTAATTATTGTAGAGCTCCTCCTGGTGGTGGTTCTGTATATATCAGTCTGTGATATAATACATGTAATTATTATAGAGCTCCCCCTGGTGGTGATTCTGTATATATCAGTCTGTGGTATAATACATGTAATTATTGTAGAGCTTCTCCTGGTGGTGGTTCTGTATATATCAGTCTGTGGTATAATACATGTATTTATTGTAGAGCTCCTCCTGGTGGTGGTTCTGTATATATCAGTCTGTGATATAATACATGTAATTATTGTAGAGCTCCCCCTGGTGGTGGTTGTGTATATATCAGTCTGTGTTATAATACATGTAATTATTGTAGAGCTCCTCCTGGTGGTGGTTCTGTATATTCTAGTCTGTTTTATAATACATGTTATTATTGTAGAGCTCCTCCTGGTGGTGGTTCTGTATATGTCAGTCTGTGGTATAATACATGTTATTATTGTAGAGCTCCTCCTGGTGGTGGTTCTGTATATATCAGTCTGTGGTATAATACATGTAATTATTGTAGAGCTCCTCCTGGTGGTGGTTCTGTATATATCAGTCTGTGTTAAAATACATGTAATTATTGTAGAGCTTCCTCTGGTGGTGGTGATTCTGTATATACTAGTCTGTGTTATAATACATGTAATTATTATAGAGCTCCCCTGGTGGTGATTCTGTATATTCTAGTCTGTGTTATAATACATGTAATTATTGTAGAGCTCCCCTTGGTGGTGGTGATTCTGTATATACTAGTCTGTGTTATAATATATGTAATTATTGTAGAGCTCCCCCTGGTGGTAGTTCTGTATATATCAGTCTCTGATATAATACATATAATTATTGTAGAGCTCCCCCTGGTGGTGGTTCTGTATGTATCAGTCTGTGTTATAATACATGTAATTATTGTAGAGCTCCCCCTGGTGGTGGTTCTGTATATATCAGTCTGTGTTAAAATACATGTAATTATTGTAGAGCTCCCCTGGTGGTGGTTCTGTATATACCAGTATGTGGTATAATACATGTAATTATTGTAGAGCTCCTTCTGGTGGTGATTCTGTATATTCTAGTCTGTGTTATAATACATGTAATTATTGTAGAGCTCCCCCTGGTGGTGGTTCTGTATATACCAGTCTGTGGTATAATACATGTAATTATTGTAGAGCTCCTTCTGGTGGTGATTCTGTATTTTCTAGTCTGTGTTATAATACATGTAATTATTGTAGAGCTCCCCCTGGTGGTGGTTCTGTATATACCAGTTTGTGATGTAATACATATAAATATTATAGAGCTATCCCTTGTTGTGGCTCTGTATATATCAGTCTGTGGTATAATACATATCATTATTGTAGAGCTCCCCCTGGTGGTGGTTCTGTATATATCAGTCTGTGTTATAATACATGTAATTATTGTAGAGCTACTCCTGGTGGTGGTTCTGTATATATCAGTCTATGGTATTTTACATGTAATTATTGTAGAGCTCCTCCTGGTGGTGGTTCTGTATATATCAGTGTGTGGTATAATACATGTAATTATTGTAGAGCTCCCCCTGGTGGTGGTTCTGTTTATATCAGTCTGTGTTATAATACTTGTAATTATTGTAGAGCTCCTCCTGGTGGTGGTTCTGTATATATCAGTCTGTGGTATAATACATGTAATTATTGTAGAGCTCCCCCTCGTGGTGGTTCTGTATATATCAGTCTACGTTATAATACATGTAATTATTGTAGAGCTCCTCCTGGTGGTGTTTCTGTATATATCAGTCTGTGCTATAATACATGTAATTATTGTAGAGCTCCCCTGGTGGTAGTTCTGTATATATCAGTCTGTGGTATAATACATGTAATTATTGTAGAGCTCCCCTGGTGGTGGTTCTGTATATATCAGTCTGTGGTATAATACATGTAATTATTATAGAGCTCTCCCTGGTGGTGGTTCTGTATATATCAGTCTGTGATATAATACATGTAATTATTGTAGAGCTCCTCCTGGTGGTGGTTCTGTATATATCAGTCTGTGATATAATACATATAATTATTGTAGAGCTCCTCCTGGGTGTGGTTCTGTATATATCAGTCTGTGATATAATACATGTAATTATTGTAGAGCTCCCCCTGGTGGTGGTTGTGTATATATCAGTCTGTGTTATAATACATGTAATTATTGTAGAGCTCCTCCTGGTGGTGGTTCTGTATATTCTAGTCTGTTTTATAATACATGTTATTATTGTAGAGCTCCTCCTTGTGGTGGTTCTGTATATATCAGTCTGTGGTATAATACATGTAATTATTGTAGAGCTCCTCCTGGTGGTGGTTCTGTATATATCAGTCTGTGTTAAAATACATGTAATTATTGTAGAGCTCCCCCTGGTGGTGGTGATTCTGTATATACTAGTCTGTGTTATAATACATGTAATTATTATAGAGCTCCCCTGGTGGTGATTCTGTATATTCTAGTCTGTGTTATAATACATGTAATTATTGTAGAGCTCCCCTTGGTGGTGGTGATTCTGTATATACTAGTCTGTGTTATAATACATGTAATTATTGTAGAGCTCCCCCTGGTGGTGGTTCTGTATATATCAGTCTGTGTTATAATACATGTAATTATTGTAGAGCTCCCCCTGGTGGTGGTTCTGTATATATCAGTCTGTGGTATAATACATGTAATTATTATAGAGCTCCCCTGGTGGTGGTTCTGTATATACCAGTCTGTGGTATAATACATGTAATTATTGTAGAGCTCCTTCTGGTGGTGATTCTGTATATTCTAGTCTGTGTTATAATACATGTAATTATTGTAGAGCTCCCCCTGGTGGTGGTTCTGTATATACCAGTCTGTGGTATAATACATGTAATTATTGTAGAGCTCCTTCTGGTGGTGATTCTGTATATTCTAGTCTGTGTTATAATACATGTAATTATTGTAGAGCTCCCCCTGGTGGTGGTTCTGTATATACCAGTTTGTGATGTAATACATATAAATATTATAGAGCTATCCCTTGTTGTGGCTCTGTATATATCAGTCTGTGGTATAATACATATCATTATTGTAGAGCTCCCCCTGGTGGTGGTTCTGTATATATCAGTCTGTGTTATAATACATGTAATTATTGTAGAGCTCCCCCTGGTGGTGGTTCTGTATATATCAGTCTATGGTATATTACATGTAATTAATGTAGAGCTCCTCCTGGTGGTGGTTCTGTATATATCAGTGTGTGGTATAATACATGTAATTATTGTAGAGTTGCCCCTGGTGGTGGTTCTGTTTATATCAGTCTGTGTTATAATACATGTAATTATTGAAGAGCTCCTCCTGGTCGTGGTTCTGTATATATCAGTCTGTGGTATAATACATGTAATTATTGTAGAGCTCCCCCTCGTGGTGGTTCTGTATATATCAGTCTATGTTATAATACATGTAATTATTGTAGAGCTCCTCCTGGTGGTGTTTCTGTATATATCAGTCTGTGGTATAATACATGTAATTATTGTAGACCTCCTCCTGGTAGTCGTTCTGTATATACCAGTCTGTGATATAATACATATAATTATTATAGAGCTCCTCCTGGTGGTGGTTCTGTATATATCAGTCTGTTGTATAATACATGTAATTATTGTAGAGCTCCTCCTGGTGGTGGTTCTGGATTTACCAGTCTGTGTTATAATACATGTAATTATTGTAGAGCTCTCCCTGGTGGTAGTTCTGTATATATCAGTCTGTGGTATAATACATGTAATTATTGTAGAGCTCCTCCTGGTGGTGGTTCTGTATATACCAGTCTGTGATATAATACATGTAATTATTGTAGAGCTCCTCCTGGTGGTGGTTCTGTATATATCAGTCTGTGATATAATACATGTAATTATTGTAGAGCTCCCCCTGGTTGTGGTTCTGTATATATCAGTCTGTGGTATTATACATGTAATTATTGTAGAGCTCCTCCTGGTGGTGGTTCTGTATATATCAGTCTGTGGTATAATACATGTAATTATTGTAGAGCTCCTCCTGGTGGTGGTTCTGTATATATCAGTCTGTGGTATAATACATGTAATTATTATAGAGCTCTACCTTGTTGTGGCTCTGTATATATCAGTCTGTGGTATAATACATATAATTATTGTAGAGCTCCCCCTGGTGGTGGTTCTGTATATATTAGTCTGTGGTATAATATATATAATTATTGTAGAGCTCCTCCTGGTTGTGGTTCTGTGTATATCAGTCTGTGGTATAATACATATAATTATTATAGAGTTCCCCCTGTTGGTGGTTCTGTATATATCAGTCTGTGGTATAATACATGTAATTATTGTAGAGGTCCCCCTGGTGGTGGTTCTGTATATATCAGTCTGTGATATAATACATGTAATTATTGTAGAGCTCCCCCTGGTGGTGGTTCTGTATATACCAGTCTGTGTTATAATACATGTAATTATTATAGAGCTCTCCCTGGTGGTGGTTCTGTATATATCAGTCTGTGATATAATACATGTAATTATTGTAGAGCTCGTCCTGGTGGTGGTTCTGTATATATCAGTCTGTGATATAATACATGTAATTATTGTAGAGCTCCCCCTGGTGGTGGTTGTGTATATATCAGTCTGTGTTATAATACATGTAATTATTGTAGAGCTCCTCCTGGTGGTGGTTCTGTATATATCAGTCTGTGATATAATACATGTAATTATTGTAGAGCTCCTCCTGGTGGTGGTTCTGTATATTCTAGTCTGTTTTATAATACATGTTATTATTGTAGACCTCCTCCTGGTGGTGGTCCTGTATATATCAGTCTGTGGTATAATACATGTAATTATTGTAGAGCTCCCCCTGGTGGTGGTTGTGTATATATCAGTCTGTGTTATAATACATGTAATTATTGTAGAGCTCCTCCTGGTGGTGGTTCTGTATATTCTAGTCTGTTTTATAATACATGTTATTATTGTAGACCTCCTCCTGGTGGTGGTTCTGTATATATCAGTCTGTGGTATAATACATGTAATTATTGTAGAGCTCCTCCTGGTGGTGGTTCTGTATATATCAGTCTGTGTTAAAATACATGTAATTATTGTAGAGCTCCCCCTGGTGGTGGTGATTCTGTATATACTAGTCTGTGTTATAATACATGTAATTATTATAGAGCTCCCCTGGTGGTGATTATGTATATTCTAGTCTGTGTTATAATACATGTAATTATTGTAGAGCTCCCCTTGGTGGTGGTGATTCTGTATATACTAGTCTGTGTTATAATACATGTAATTATTGTAGAGCTCCCCCTGGTGGTAGTTCTGTATATATCAGTCTCTGATATAATACATATAATTATTGTAGAGCTCCCCCTGGTGGTGGTTCTGTATATATCAGTCTGTGTTATAATACATGTAATTATTGTAGAGCTCCCCCTGGTGGTGGTTCTGTATATATCAGTCTGTGTTAAAATACATGTAATTATTGTAGAGCTTCCTCTGGTGGTGGTGATTCTGTATATACTAGTCTGTGTTATAATACATGTAATTATTATAGAGCTCCCCTGGTGGTGATTCTGTATATTCTAGTCTGTGTTATAATACATGTAATTATTGTAGAGCTCCCCTTGGTGGTGGTGATTCTGTATATACTAGTCTGTGTTATAATATATGTAATTATTGTAGAGCTCCCCCTGGTGGTAGTTCTGTATATATCAGTCTCTGATATAATACATATAATTATTGTAGAGCTCCCCCTGGTGGTGGTTCTGTATGTATCAGTCTGTGTTATAATACATGTAATTATTGTAGAGCTCCCCCTGGTGGTGGTTCTGTATATATCAGTCTGTGTTAAAATACATGTAATTATTGTAGAGCTCCCCTGGTGGTGGTTCTGTATATACCAGTATGTGGTATAATACATGTAATTATTGTAGAGCTCCTTCTGGTGGTGATTCTGTATATTCTAGTCTGTGTTATAATACATGTAATTATTGTAGAGCTCCCCCTGGTGGTGGTTCTGTATATACCAGTCTGTGGTATAATACATGTAATTATTGTAGAGCTCCTTCTGGTGGTGATTCTGTATTTTCTAGTCTGTGTTATAATACATGTAATTATTGTAGAGCTCCCCCTGGTGGTGGTTCTGTATATACCAGTTTGTGATGTAATACATATAAATATTATAGAGCTATCCCTTGTTGTGGCTCTGTATATATCAGTCTGTGGTATAATACATATCATTATTGTAGAGCTCCCCCTGGTGGTGGTTCTGTATATATCAGTCTGTGTTATAATACATGTAATTATTGTAGAGCTACTCCTGGTGGTGGTTCTGTATATATCAGTCTATGGTATTTTACATGTAATTATTGTAGAGCTCCTCCTGGTGGTGGTTCTGTATATATCAGTGTGTGGTATAATACTTGTAATTATTGTAGAGCTCCCCCTGGTGGTGGTTCTGTTTATATCAGTCTGTGTTATAATACTTGTAATTATTGTAGAGCTCCTCCTGGTGGTGGTTCTGTATATATCAGTCTGTGGTATAATACATGTAATTATTGTAGAGCTCCCCCTCGTGGTGGTTCTGTATATATCAGTCTACGTTATAATACATGTAATTATTGTAGAGCTCCTCCTGGTGGTGTTTCTGTATATATCAGTCTGTGCTATAATACATGTAATTATTGTAGAGCTCCCCTGGTGGTAGTTCTGTATATATCAGTCTGTGGTATAATACATGTAATTATTGTAGAGCTCCCCTGGTGGTGGTTCTGTATATATCAGTCTGTGGTATAATACATGTAATTATTATAGAGCTCTCCCTGGTGGTGGTTCTGTATATATCAGTCTGTGATATAATACATGTAATTATTGTAGAGCTCCTCCTGGTGGTGGTTCTGTATATATCAGTCTGTGATATAATACATATAATTATTGTAGAGCTCCTCCTGGGTGTGGTTCTGTATATATCAGTCTGTGATATAATACATGTAATTATTGTAGAGCTCCCCCTGGTGGTGGTTGTGTATATATCAGTCTGTGTTATAATACATGTAATTATTGTAGAGCTCCTCCTGGTGGTGGTTCTGTATATTCTAGTCTGTTTTATAATACATGTTATTATTGTAGAGCTCCTCCTTGTGGTGGTTCTGTATATATCAGTCTGTGGTATAATACATGTAATTATTGTAGAGCTCCTCCTGGTGGTGGTTCTGTATATATCAGTCTGTGTTAAAATACATGTAATTATTGTAGAGCTCCCCCTGGTGGTGGTGATTCTGTATATACTAGTCTGTGTTATAATACATGTAATTATTATAGAGCTCCCCTGGTGGTGATTCTGTATATTCTAGTCTGTGTTATAATACATGTAATTATTGTAGAGCTCCCCTTGGTGGTGGTGATTCTGTATATACTAGTCTGTGTTATAATACATGTAATTATTGTAGAGCTCCCCCTGGTGGTGGTTCTGTATATATCAGTCTGTGTTATAATACATGTAATTATTGTAGAGCTCCCCCTGGTGGTGGTTCTGTATATATCAGTCTGTGGTATAATACATGTAATTATTATAGAGCTCCCCTGGTGGTGGTTCTGTATATACCAGTCTGTGGTATAATACATGTAATTATTGTAGAGCTCCTTCTGGTGGTGATTCTGTATATTCTAGTCTGTGTTATAATACATGTAATTATTGTAGAGCTCCCCCTGGTGGTGGTTCTGTATATACCAGTCTGTGGTATAATACATGTAATTATTGTAGAGCTCCTTCTGGTGGTGATTCTGTATATTCTAGTCTGTGTTATAATACATGTAATTATTGTAGAGCTCCCCCTGGTGGTGGTTCTGTATATACCAGTTTGTGATGTAATACATATAAATATTATAGAGCTATCCCTTGTTGTGGCTCTGTATATATCAGTCTGTGGTATAATACATATCATTATTGTAGAGCTCCCCCTGGTGGTGGTTCTGTATATATCAGTCTGTGTTATAATACATGTAATTATTGTAGAGCTCCCCCTGGTGGTGGTTCTGTATATATCAGTCTATGGTATATTACATGTAATTAATGTAGAGCTCCTCCTGGTGGTGGTTCTGTATATATCAGTGTGTGGTATAATACATGTAATTATTGTAGAGTTGCCCCTGGTGGTGGTTCTGTTTATATCAGTCTGTGTTATAATACATGTAATTATTGTAGAGCTCCTCCTGGTCGTGGTTCTGTATATATCAGTCTGTGGTATAATACATGTAATTATTGTAGAGCTCCCCCTCGTGGTGGTTCTGTATATATCAGTCTATGTTATAATACATGTAATTATTGTAGAGCTCCTCCTGGTGGTGTTTCTGTATATATCAGTCTGTGGTATAATACATGTAATTATTGTAGACCTCCTCCTGGTAGTCGTTCTGTATATACCAGTCTGTGATATAATACATATAATTATTATAGAGCTCCTCCTGGTGGTGGTTCTGTATATATCAGTCTGTTGTATAATACATGTAATTATTGTAGAGCTCCTCCTGGTGGTGGTTCTGGATTTACCAGTCTGTGTTATAATACATGTAATTATTGTAGAGCTCTCCCTGGTGGTAGTTCTGTATATATCAGTCTGTGGTATAATACATGTAATTATTGTAGAGCTCCTCCTGGTGGTGGTTCTGTATATACCAGTCTGTGATATAATACATGTAATTATTGTAGAGCTCCTCCTGGTGGTGGTTCTGTATATATCAGTCTGTGATATAATACATGTAATTATTGTAGAGCTCCCCCTGGTTGTGGTTCTGTATATATCAGTCTGTGGTATAATACATGTAATTATTGTAGAGCTCCTCCTGGTGGTGGTTCTGTATATATCAGTCTGTGGTATAATACATGTAATTATTGTAGAGCTCCTCCTGGTGGTGGTTCTGTATATATCAGTCTGTGGTATAATACATGTAATTATTATAGAGCTCTACCTTGTTGTGGCTCTGTATATATCAGTCTGTGGTATAATACATATAATTATTGTAGAGCTCCCCCTGGTGGTGGTTCTGTATATATTAGTCTGTGGTATAATATATATAATTATTGTAGAGCTCCTCCTGGTTGTGGTTCTGTGTATATCAGTCTGTGGTATAATACATATAATTATTATAGAGTTCCCCCTGTTGGTGGTTCTGTATATATCAGTCTGTGGTATAATACATGTAATTATTGTAGAGGTCCCCCTGGTGGTGGTTCTGTATATATCAGTCTGTGATATAATACATGTAATTATTGTAGAGCTCCCCCTGGTGGTGGTTCTGTATATACCAGTCTGTGTTATAATACATGTAATTATTATAGAGCTCTCCCTGGTGGTGGTTCTGTATATATCAGTCTGTGATATAATACATGTAATTATTGTAGAGCTCGTCCTGGTGGTGGTTCTGTATATATCAGTCTGTGATATAATACATGTAATTATTGTAGAGCTCCCCCTGGTGGTGGTTGTGTATATATCAGTCTGTGTTATAATACATGTAATTATTGTAGAGCTCCTCCTGGTGGTGGTTCTGTATATATCAGTCTGTGATATAATACATGTAATTATTGTAGAGCTCCTCCTGGTGGTGGTTCTGTATATTCTAGTCTGTTTTATAATACATGTTATTATTGTAGACCTCCTCCTGGTGGTGGTCCTGTATATATCAGTCTGTGGTATAATACATGTAATTATTGTAGAGCTCCCCCTGGTGGTGGTTGTGTATATATCAGTCTGTGTTATAATACATGTAATTATTGTAGAGCTCCTCCTGGTGGTGGTTCTGTATATTCTAGTCTGTTTTATAATACATGTTATTATTGTAGACCTCCTCCTGGTGGTGGTTCTGTATATATCAGTCTGTGGTATAATACATGTAATTATTGTAGAGCTCCTCCTGGTGGTGGTTCTGTATATATCAGTCTGTGTTAAAATACATGTAATTATTGTAGAGCTCCCCCTGGTGGTGGTGATTCTGTATATACTAGTCTGTGTTATAATACATGTAATTATTATAGAGCTCCCCTGGTGGTGATTATGTATATTCTAGTCTGTGTTATAATACATGTAATTATTGTAGAGCTCCCCTTGGTGGTGGTGATTCTGTATATACTAGTCTGTGTTATAATACATGTAATTATTGTAGAGCTCCCCCTGGTGGTAGTTCTGTATATATCAGTCTCTGATATAATACATATAATTATTGTAGAGCTCCCCCTGGTGGTGGTTCTGTATATATCAGTCTGTGTTATAATACATGTAATTATTGTAGAGCTCCCCCTGGTGGTGGTTCTGTATATATCAGTCTGTGTTAAAATACATGTAATTATTGTAGAGCTCCCCTGGTGGTGGTTCTGTATATACCCGTCTGTGGTATAATACACGTAATTATTGTAGAGCTCCTTCTGGTGGTGATTCTGTATATTCTAGTCTGTGTTATAATACATGTAATTATTGTAGAGCTCCCCCTGGTGGTGGTTCTGTATATACCAGTCTGTGGTATAATACATGTAATTATTGTAGAGCTCCTTCTGGTGGTGATTCTGTATATTCTAGTCTGTGTTATAATACATGTAATTATTGTAGAGCTCCCCCTGGTGGTGGTTCTGTATATACCAGTCTGTGGTATAATACATGTAATTATTGTAGAGCTCCTTCTGGTGGTGATTCTGTATTTTCTAGTCTGTGTTATAATACATGTAATTATTGTAGAGCTCCCCCTGGTGGTGGTTCTGTATATACCAGTTTGTGATGTAATACATATAAATATTATAGAGCTATCCCTTGTTGTGGCTCTGTATATATCAGTCTGTGGTATAATACATATCATTATTGTAGAGCTCCCCCTGGTGGTGGTTCTGTATATATCAGTCTGTGTTATAATACATGTAATTATTGTAGAGCTACTCCTGGTGGTGGTTCTGTATATATCAGTCTATGGTATTTTACATGTAATTATTGTAGAGCTCCTCCTGGTGGTGGTTCTGTATATATCAGTGTGTGGTATAATACATGTAATTATTGTAGAGCTCCCCCTGGTGGTGGTTCTGTTTATATCAGTCTGTGTTATAATACGTGTAATTATTGTAGAGCTCCTCCTGGTGGTGGTTCTGTATATATCAGTCTGTGATATAATACATGTAATTATTGTAGAGCTCCCCCTGGTTGTGGTTCTGTATATATCAGTCTGTGGTATAATACATGTAATTATTGTAGAGCTCCTCCTGGTGGTGGTTCTGTATATATCAGTCTGTGGTATAATACATGTAATTATTGTAGAGCTCCTCCTGGTGGTGGTTCTGTATATATCAGTCTGTGGTATAATACATGTAATTATTATAGAGCTCTACCTTGTTGTGGCTCTGCATATATCAGTCTGTGGTATAATACATATAATTATTATAGAGTTCCCCCTGTTGGTGGTTCTGTATATATCAGTCTGTGGTATAATACATGTAATTATTGTAGAGGTCCCCCTGGTGGTGGTTCTGTATATATCAGTCTGTGATATAATACATGTAATTATTGTAGAGCTCCCCCTGGTGGTGGTTCTGTATATACCAGTCTGTGTTATAATACATGTAATTATTATAGAGCTCTCCCTGGTGGTGGTTCTGTATATATCAGTCTGTGATATAATACATGTAATTATTGTAGAGCTCCTCCTGGTGGTGGTTCTGTATATATCAGTCTGTGATATAATACATATAATTATTGTAGAGCTCCTCCTGGTGGTGGTTCTGTATATATCAGGCTGTGATATAATACATGTAATTATTGTAGAGCTCCCCCTGGTGGTGGTTGTGTATATATCAGTCTGTGTTATAATACATGTAATTATTGTAGAGCTCCTCCTGGTGGTGGTTCTGTATATTCTAGTCTGTTTTATAATACATGTTATTATTGTAGACCTCCTCCTGGTGGTGGTTCTGTATATATCAGTCTGTGTTAAAATACATGTAATTATTGTAGAGCTCCCCCTGGTGGTGGTGATTCTGTATATACTAGTCTGTGTTATAATACATGTAATTATTATAGAGCTCCCCTGGTGGTGATTCTGTATATTCTAGTCTGTGTTATAATACATGTAATTATTGTAGAGCTCCCCTTGGTGGTGGTGATTCTGTATATACTAGTCTGTGTTATAATACATGTAATTATTGTAGAGCTCCCCCTGGTGGTAGTTCTGTATATATCAGTCTCTGATATAATACATATAATTATTGTAGAGCTCCCCCTGGTGGTGGTTCTGTATATATCAGTCTGTGTTATAATACATGTAATTATTGTAGAGCTCCTCCTGGTGGTGGTTCTGTATATTCTAGTCTGTTTTATAATACATGTTATTATTGTAGAGCTCCTCCTGGTGGTCGTTCTGTATATATCAGTCTGTGGTATAATACATGTAATTATTGTAGAGCTCCTCCTGGTGGTGGTTCTGTATATATCAGTCTGTGTTAAAATACATGTAATTATTGTAGAGCTCCCCCTGGTGGTGGTGATTCTGTATATACTAGTCTGTGTTATAATACATGTAATTATTATAGAGCTCCCCTGGTGGTGATTCTGTATATTCTAGTCTGTGTTATAATACATGTAATTATTGTAGAGCTCCCCTTGGTGGTGGTGATTCTGTATATACTAGTCTGTGTTATAATACATGTAATTATTGTAGAGCTCCCCCTGGTGGTAGTTCTGTATATATCAGTGTCTGATATAATACATATAATTATTGTAGAGCTCCCCCTGGTGGTGGTTCTGTATATATCAGTCTGTGTTATAATACATGTAATTATTGTAGAGCTCCCCCTGGTGGTGGTTCTGTATATATCAGTCTGTGGTATAATACATGTAATTATTGTAGAGCTCCCCTGGTGGTGGTTCTGTATATACCAGTCTGTGGTATAATACATGTAATTATTGTAGAGCTCCTTCTGGTGGTGATTCTGTATATTCTAGTCTGTGTTATAATACATGTAATTATTGTAGAGCTCCCCCTGGTGGTGGTTCTGTATATACCAGTCTGTGGTATAATACATGTAATTATTGTAGAGCTCCTTCTGGTGGTGATTCTGTATATTCTAGTCTGTGTTATAATACATGTAATTATTGTAGAGCTCCCCCTGGTGGTGGTTCTGTATATACCAGTTTGTGATGTAATACATATAAATATTATAGAGCTATCCCTTGTTGTGGCTCTGTATATATCAGTCTGTGGTATAATACATATCATTATTGTAGAGCTCCCCCTGGTGGTGGTTCTGTATATATCAGTCTGTGTTATAATACATGTAATTATTGTAGAGCTCCCCCTGGTGGTGGTTCTGTATATATCAGTCTATGGTATATTACCTGTAATTATTGTAGAGATCCTCCTGGTGGTGGTTCTGTATATATCAGTGTGTGGTATAATACATGTAATTATTGTAGAGCTGCCCCTGGTGGTGGTTCTGTTTATATCAGTCTGTGTTATAATACATGTAATTATTGTAGAGCTCCTCCTGGTCGTGGTTCTGTATATATCAGTCTGTGGTATAATACATGTAATTATTGTAGAGCTCCCCCTCGTGGTGGTTCTGTATATATCAGTCTATGTTATAATACATGTAATTATTGTAGAGCTCCTCCTGGTGGTGTTTCTGTATATATCAGTCTGTGGTATAATACATGTAATTATTGTAGACCTCCTCCTGGTAGTCGTTCTGTATATACCAGTCTGTGATATAATACATATAATTATTATAGAGCTCCTCCTGGTGGTGGTTCTGTATATATCAGTCTGTTGTATAATACATGTAATTATTGTAGAGCTCCTCCTGGTGGTGGTTCTGGATTTACCAGTCTGTGTTATAATACATGTAATTATTGTAGAGCTCTCCCTGGTGGTAGTTCTGTATATATCAGTCTGTGGTATAATACATGTAATTATTGTAGAGCTCCTCCTGGTGGTGGTTCTGTATATACCAGTCTGTGATATAATACATGTAATTATTGTAGAGCTCCTCCTGGTGGTGGTTCTGTATATATCAGTCTGTGATATAATACATGTAATTATTGTAGAGCTCCCCCTGGTTGTGGTTCTGTATATATCAGTCTGTGGTATAATACATGTAATTATTGTAGAGCTCCTCCTGGTGGTGGTTCTGTATATATCAGTCTGTGGTATAATACATGTAATTATTGTAGAGCTCCTCCTGGTGGTGGTTCTGTATATATCAGTCTGTGGTATAATACATGTAATTATTATAGAGCTCTACCTTGTTGTGGCTCTGCATATATCAGTCTGTGGTATAATATATATAATTATTATAGAGTTCCCCCTGTTGGTGGTTCTGTATATATCAGTCTGTGGTATAATACATGTAATTATTGTAGAGGTCCCCCTGGTGGTGGTTCTGTATATATCAGTCTGTGATATAATACATGTAATTATTGTAGAGCTCCCCCTGGTGGTGGTTCTGTATATACCAGTCTGTGTTATAATACATGTAATTATTATAGAGCTCTCCCTGGTGGTGGTTCTGTATATATCAGTCTGTGATATAATACATGTAATTATTGTAGAGCTCCTCCTGGTGGTGGTTCTGTATATATCAGTCTGTGATATAATACATATAATTATTGTAGAGCTCCTCCTGGTGGTGGTTCTGTATATATCAGGCTGTGATATAATACATGTAATTATTGTAGAGCTCCCCCTGGTGGTGGTTGTGTATATATCAGTCTGTGTTATAATACATGTAATTATTGTAGAGCTCCTCCTGGTGGTGGTTCTGTATATTCTAGTCTGTTTTATAATACATGTTATTATTGTAGACCTCCTCCTGGTGGTGGTTCTGTATATATCAGTCTGTGGTATAATACATGTAATTATTGTAGAGCTCCTCCTGGTGGTGGTTCTGTATATATCAGTCTGTGTTAAAATACATGTAATTATTGTAGAGCTCCCCCTGGTGGTGGTGATTCTGTATATACTAGTCTGTGTTATAATACATGTAATTATTATAGAGCTCCCCTGGTGGTGATTCTGTATATTCTAGTCTGTGTTATAATACATGTAATTATTGTAGAGCTCCCCTTGGTGGTGGTGATTCTGTATATACTAGTCTGTGTTATAATACATGTAATTATTGTAGAGCTCCCCCTGGTGGTAGTTCTGTATATATCAGTCTCTTATATAATACATATAATTATTGTAGAGCTCCCCCTGGTGGTGGTTCTGTATATATCAGTCTGTGTTATAATACATGTAATTATTGTAGAGCTCCCCCTGGTGGTGGTTCTGTATATATCAGTCTGTGTTAAAATACATGTAATTATTGTAGAGCTCCCCTGGTGGTGGTTCTGTATATACCCGTCTGTGGTATAATACACGTAATTATTGTAGAGCTCCTTCTGGTGGTGATTCTGTATATTCTAGTCTGTGTTATAATACATGTAATTATTGTAGAGCTCCCCCTGGTGGTGGTTCTGTATATACCAGTCTGTGGTATAATACATGTAATTATTGTAGAGCTCCTACTGGTGGTGATTCTGTATATTCTAGTCTGTGTTATAATACATGTAATTATTGTAGAGCTCCCCCTGGTGGTGGTTCTGTATATACCAGTTTGTGATGTAATACATATAAATATTATAGAGCTATCCCTTGTTGTGGCTCTGTATATATCAGTCTGCGGTATAATACATATCATTATTGTAGAGCTCCCCCTGGTGGTGGTTCTGTATATATCAGTCTGTGTTATAATACATGTAATTATTGTAGAGCTACTCCTGGTGGTGGTTCTGTATATATCAGTCTATGGTATATTACATGTAATTATTGTAGAGCTACTCCTGGTGGTGGTTCTGTATATATCAGTGTGTGGTATAATACATGTAATTATTGTAGATCTCCCCCTGGTGGTGGTTCTGTTTATATCAGTCTGTGTTATAATACATGTAATTATTGTAGAGCTCCTCCTGGTGGTGGTTCTGTATATATCAGTCTGTGGTATAATACATGTAATTATTGTAGAGCTCCCCCTCGTGGTGGTTCTGTATATATCAGTCTATGTTATAATACATGTAATTATTGTAGAGGTCCTCCTGGTGGTGTTTCTGTATATATCAGTCTGTGATATAATACATGTAATTATTGTAGAGTTCCCCCTGGTGGTGCTTCTGTATATATCAGTCTGTGTTATAATGCATGTAATTATTGTAGAGCTCCTCCTGGTGGTGGTTCTGTATATATCAGTCTGTGATATAATACATGTAATTATTATAGAGGTCCTCCTGGTGGTGGTTCTGTATATATCAGTCTGTGCTATAATACATGTAATTATTGTAGAGCTCCCCTGGTGGTAGTTCTGTATATATCAGTCTGTGGTATAATACATGTAATTATTGTAGAGCTCCCCTGGTGGTGGTTCTGTATATATCAGTCTGTGGTATAATACATGTAATTATTGTAGAGCTCCTCCTGGTGGTGGTTCTGTATATATCAGTCTGTGATATAATACATGTAATTATTATAGAGCTCCCCCTGGTGGTGATTCTGTATATATCAGTCTGTGGTATAATACATGTAATTATTGTAGAGCTTCTCCTGGTGGTGGTTCTGTATATATCAGTCTGTGGTATAATACATGTAATTATTGTAGAGCTCCTCCTGGTGGTGGTTCTGTATATATCAGTCTGTGATATAATACATGTAATTATTGTAGAGCTCCCCCTGGTGGTGGTTGTGTATATATATCAGTCTGTGTTATAATACATGTAATTATTGTAGAGCTCCTCCTGGTGGTGGTTCTGTATATTTTAGTCTGTTTTATAATACATGTTATTATTGTAGAGCTCCTCCTGGTGGTGGTTCTGTATATATCAGTCTGTGGTATAATACATGTAATTATTGTAGAGCTCCTCCTGGTGGTGGTTCTGTATATATCAGTCTGTGTTAAAATACATGTAATTATTGTAGAGCTCCCCCTGGTGGTGGTGATTCTGTATATACTAGTCTGTGTTATAATACATGTAATTATTATAGAGCTCCCCTGGTGGTGATTCTGTATATTCTAGTCTGTGTTATAATACATGTAATTATTGTAGAGCTCCCCTTGGTGGTGGTTCTGTATATATCAGTCTGTGTTATAATACATGTAATTATTGTAGAGCTCCCCCTGGTGGTGGTTCTGTATATATCAGTCTGTGGTATAATACATGTAATTATTGTAGAGCTCCCCTGGTGGTGGTTCTGTATATACCAGTCTGTGGTATAATACATGTAATTATTGTAGAGCTCCTTCTGGTGGTGATTCTGTATATTCTAGTCTGTGTTATAATACATGTAATTATTGTAGAGCTCCCCCTGGTGGTGGTTCTGTATATACCAGTCTGTGGTATAATACATGTAATTATTGTAGAGCTCCTTCTGGTGGTGATTCTGTATATTCTAGTCTGTGTTATAATACATGTAATTATTGTAGAGCTCCCCCTGGTGGTGGTTCTGTATATACCAGTTTGTGATGTAATACATATAAATATTATAGAGCTATCCCTTGTTGTGGCTCTGTATATATCAGTCTGTGGTATAATACATATCATTATTGTAGAGCTCCCCCTGGTGGTGGTACTGTATATATCAGTCTGTGTTATAATACATGTAATTATTGTAGAGCTCCCCCTGGTGGTGGTTCTGTATATATCAGTCTATGGTATATTACATGTAATTAATGTAGAGCTCCTCCTGGTGGTGGTTCTGTATATATCAGTGTGTGGTATAATACATGTAATTATTGTAGAGCTGCCCCTGGTGGTGGTTCTGTTTATATCAGTCTGTGTTATAATACATGTAATTATTGTAGAGCTCCTCCTGGTCGTGGTTCTGTATATATCAGTCTGTGGTATAATACATGTAATTATTGTAGAGCTCCCCCTCGTGGTGGTTCTGTATATATCAGTCTGTGGTATAATACATGTAATTATTGTAGACCTCCTCCTGGTAGTCGTTCTGTATATACCAGTCTGTGATATAATACATATAATTATTATAGAGCTCCTCCTGGTGGTGGTTCTGTATATATCAGTCTGTTGTATAATACATGTATTTATTGTAGAGCTCCTCCTGGTGGTGGTTCTGGATTTACCAGTCTGTGTTATAATACATGTAATTATTGTAGAGCTCTCCCTGGTGGTAGTTCTGTATATATCAGTCTGTGGTATAATACATGTAATTATTGTAGAGCTCCTCCTGGTGGTGGTTCTGTATATACCAGTCTGTGATATAATACATGTAATTATTGTAGAGCTCCTCCTGGTGGTGGTTCTGTATATATCAGTCTGTGATATAATACATGTAATTATTGTAGAGCTCCCCCTGGTTGTGGTTCTGTATATATCAGTCTGTGGTATAATACATGTAATTATTGTAGAGCTCCTCCTGGTGGTGGTTCTGTTTATATCAGTCTGTGGTATAATACATGTAATTATTGTAGAGCTCCTCCTGGTGGTGGTTCTGTATATATCAGTCTGTGGTATAATACATGTAATTATTATAGAGCTCTACCTTGTTGTGGCTCTGCATATATCAGTCTGTGGTATAATACATATAATTATTGTAGAGCTCCCCCTGGTGGTGGTTCTGTATATATTAGTCTGTGGTATAATATATATAATTATTGTAGAGCTCCTCCTGGTTGTGGTTCTGTGTATATCAGTCTGTGGTATAATACATATAATTATTATAGAGTTCCCCCTGTTGGTGGTTCTGTATATATCAGTCTGTGGTATAATACATGTAATTATTGTAGAGGTCCCCCTGGTGGTGGTTCTGTATATATCAGTCTGTGATATAATACATGTAATTATTGTAGAGCTCCCCCTGGTGGTGGTTCTGTATATACCAGTCTGTGTTATAATACATGTAATTATTATAGAGCTCTCCCTGGTGGTGGTTCTGTATATATCAGTCTGTGATATAATACATGTAATTATTGTAGAGCTCCTCCTGGTGGTGGTTCTGTATATATCAGTCTGTGATATAATACATGTAATTATTGTAGAGCTCCTCCTGGTGGTGGTTCTGTATATTCTAGTCTGTTTTATAATACATGTTATTATTGTAGACCTCCTCCTGGTGGTGGTTCTGTATATATCAGTCTGTGGTATAATACATGTAATTATTGTAGAGCTCCCCCTGGTGGTGGTTGTGTATATATCAGTCTGTGTTATAATACATGTAATTATTGTAGAGCTCCTCCTGGTGGTGGTTCTGTATATTCTAGTCTGTTTTATAATACATGTTATTATTGTAGACCTCCTCCTGGTGGTGGTTCTGTATATATCAGTCTGTGGTATAATACATGTAATTATTGTAGAGCTCCTCCTGGTGGTGGTTCTGTATATATCAGTCTGTGTTAAAATACATGTAATTATTGTAGAGCTCCCCCTGGTGGTGGTGATTCTGTATATACTAGTCTGTGTTATAATACATGTAATTATTATAGAGCTCCCCTGGTGGTGATTATGTATATTCTAGTCTGTGTTATAATACATGTAATTATTGTAGAGCTCCCCTTGGTGGTGGTGATTCTGTATATACTAGTCTGTGTTATAATACATGTAATTATTGTAGAGCTCCCCCTGGTGGTAGTTCTGTATATATCAGTCTCTGATATAATACATATAATTATTGTAGAGCTCCCCCTGGTGGTGGTTCTGTATATATCAGTCTGTGTTATAATACATGTAATTATTGTAGAGCTCCCCCTGGTGGTGGTTCTGTATATATCAGTCTGTGTTAAAATACATGTAATTATTGTAGAGCTCCCCTGGTGGTGGTTCTGTATATACCCGTCTGTGGTATAATACACGTAATTATTGTAGAGCTCCTTCTGGTGGTGATTCTGTATATTCTAGTCTGTGTTATAATACATGTAATTATTGTAGAGCTCCCCCTGGTGGTGGTTCTGTATATACCAGTCTGTGGTATAATACATGTAATTATTGTAGAGCTCCTTCTGGTGGTGATTCTGTATATTCTAGTCTGTGTTATAATACATGTAATTATTGTAGAGCTCCCCCTGGTGGTGGTTCTGTATATACCAGTCTGTGGTATAATACATGTAATTATTGCAGAGCTCCTTCTGGTGGTGATTCTGTATTTTCTAGTCTGTGTTATAATACATGTAATTATTGTAGAGCTCCCCCTGGTGGTGGTTCTGTATATACCAGTTTGTGATGTAATACATATAAATATTATAGAGCTATCCCTTGTTGTGGCTCTGTATATATCAGTCTGTGGTATAATACATATCATTATTGTAGAGCTCCCCCTGGTGGTGGTTCTGTATATATCAGTCTGTGTTATAATACATGTAATTATTGTAGAGCTACTCCTGGTGGTGGTTCTGTATATATCAGTCTATGGTATTTTACATGTAATTATTGTAGAGCTCCTCCTGGTGGTGGTTCTGTATATATCAGTGTGTGGTATAATACATGTAATTATTGTAGAGCTCCCCCTGGTGGTGGTTCTGTTTATATCAGTCTGTGTTATAATACTTGTAATTATTGTAGAGCTCCTCCTGGTGGTGGTTCTGTATATATCAGTCTGTGGTATAATACATGTAATTATTGTAGAGCTCCCCCTCGTGGTGGTTCTGTATATATCAGTCTACGTTATAATACATGTAATTATTGTAGAGCTCCTCCTGGTGGTGTTTCTGTATATATCAGTGTGTGATATAATACATGTAATTATTGTAGAGTTCCCCCTGGTGGTGGTTCTGTATATATCAGTCTGTGTTATAATGCATGTAATTATTGTAGAGCTCCTCCTGGTGGTGGTTCTGTATATATCAGTCTGTGATATAATACATGTAATTATTATAGCGCTCCTCCTGGTGTTGGTTCTGTATATATTAGTCTGTGCTATAATACATGTAATTATTGTAGAGCTCCCCTGGTGGTAGTTCTGTATATATCAGTCTGTGGTATAATACATGTAATTATTGTAGAGCTCCCCTGGTGGTGGTTCTGTATATATCAGTCTGTGGTATAATACATGTAATTATTATAGAGCTCTCCCTGGTGGTGGTTCTGTATATATCAGTCTGTGATATAATACATGTAATTATTGTAGAGCTCCTCCTGGTGGTGGTTCTGTATATATCAGTCTGTGATATAATACATATAATTATTGTAGAGCTCCTCCTGGTGGTGGTTCTGTATATATCAGTCTGTGATATAATACATGTAATTATTGTAGAGCTCCCCCTGGTGGTGGTTGTGTATATATCAGTCTGTGTTATAATACATGTAATTATTGTAGAGCTCCTCCTGGTGGTGGTTCTGTATATTCTAGTCTGTTTTATAATACATGTTATTATTGTAGAGCTCCTCCTGGTGGTGGTTCTGTATATATCAGTCTGTGGTATAATACATGTAATTATTGTAGAGCTCCTCCTGGTGGTGGTTCTGTATATATCAGTCTGTGTTAAAATACATGTAATTATTGTAGAGCTCCCCCTGGTGGTGGTGATTCTGTATATACTAGTCTGTGTTATAATACATGTAATTATTATAGAGCTCCCCTGGTGGTGATTCTGTATATTCTAGTCTGTGTTATAATACATGTAATTATTGTAGAGCTCCCCTTGGTGGTGGTGATTCTGTATATACTAGTCTGTGTTATAATACATGTAATTATTGTAGAGCTCCCCCTGGTGGTAGTTCTGTATATATCAGTCTCTGATATAATACATATAATTATTGTAGAGCTCCCCCTGGTGGTGGTTCTGTATATATCAGTCTGTGTTATAATACATGTAATTATTGTAGAGCTCCCCCTGGTGGTGGTTCTGTATATATCAGTCTGTGGTATAATACATGTAATTATTGTAGAGCTCCCCTGGTGGTGGTTCTGTATATACCAGTCTGTGGTATAATACATGTAATTATTGTAGAGCTCCTTCTGGTGGTGATTCTGTATATTCTAGTCTGTGTTATAATACATGTAATTATTGTAGAGCTCCCCCTGGTGGTGGTTCTGTATATACCAGTCTGTGGTATAATACATGTAATTATTGTAGAGCTCCTTCTGGTGGTGATTCTGTATATTCTAGTCTGTGTTATAATACATGTAATTATTGTAGAGCTCCCCCTGGTGGTGGTTCTGTATATACCAGTTTGTGATGTAATACATATAAATATTATAGAGCTATCCCTTGTTGTGGCTCTGTATATATCAGTCTGTGGTATAATACATATCATTATTGTAGAGCTCCCCCTGGTGGTGGTTCTGTATATATCAGTCTGTGTTATAATACATGTAATTATTGTAGAGCTCCCCCTGGTGGTGGTTCTGTATATATCAGTCTATGGTATATTACCTGTAATTATTGTAGAGCTCCTCCTGGTGGTGGTTCTGTATATATCAGTGTGTGGTATAATACATGTAATTATTGTAGAGCTGCCCCTGGTGGTGGTTCTGTTTATATCAGTCTGTGTTATAATACATGTAATTATAGTAGAGCTCCTCCTGGTGGTGGTTCTGTATATTCTAGTCTGTTTTATAATACATGTTATTATTGTAGAGCTCCTCCTGGTGGTGGTTCTGTATATACCAGTCTGTGGTATAATACATGTAATTATTGTAGAGCTCCTCCTGGTGGTGGTTCTGTATATATCAGTCTGTGTTAAAATACATGTAATTATTGTAGAGCTCCCCCTGGTGGTGGTGATTCTGTATATACTAGTCTGTGTTATAATACATGTAATTATTATAGAGCTCCCCTGGTGGTGATTCTGTATATTCTAGTCTGTGTTATAATACATGTAATTATTGTAGAGCTCCCCTTGGTGGTGGTGATTCTGTATATACTAGTCTGTGTTATAATACATGTAATTATTGTAGAGCTCCCCCTGGTGGTAGTTCTGTATATATCAGTCTCTGATATAATACATATAATTATTGTAGAGCTCCCCCTGGTGGTGGTTCTGTATATATCAGTCTGTGTTATAATACATGTAATTATTGTAGAGCTCCCCCTGGTGGTGGTTCTGTATATATCAGTCTGTGGTATAATACATGTAATTATTGAAGAGCTCCCCTGGTGGTGGTTCTGTATATACCAGTCTGTGGTATAATACATGTAATTATTGTAGAGCTCCTTCTGGTGGTGATTCTGTATATTCTAGTCTGTGTTATAATACATGTAATTATTGTAGAGCTCCCCCTGGTGGTGGTTCTGTATATACCAGTCTGTGGTATAATACATGTAATTATTGTAGAGCTCCTTCTGGTGGTGATTCTGTATATTCTAGTCTGTGTTATAATACATGTAATTATTGTAGAGCTCCCCCTGGTGGTGGTTCTGTATATACCAGTTTGTGATGTAATACATATAAATATTATAGAGCTATCCCTTGTTGTGGCTCTGTATATATCAGTCTGTGGTATAATACATATCATTATTGTAGAGCTCCCCCTGGTGGTGGTTCTGTATATATCAGTCTGTGTTATAATACATGTAATTATTGTAGAGCTCCCCCTGGTGGTGGTTCTGTATATATCAGTCTATGGTATATTACCTGTAATTATTGTAGAGCTCCTCCTGGTGGTGGTTCTGTATATATCAGTGTGTGGTATAATACATGTAATTATTGTAGAGCTGCCCCTGGTGGTGGTTCTGTTTATATCAGTCTGTGTTATAATACATGTAATTATTGTAGAGCTCCTCCTGGTCGTGGTTCTGTATATATCAGTCTGTGGTATAATACATGTAATTATTGTAGAGCTCCCCCACGTGGTGGTTCTGTATATATCAGTCTATGTTATAATACATGTAATTATTGTAGAGCTCCTCCTGGTGGTGTTTCTGTATATATCAGTCTGTGGTATAATACATGTAATTATTGTAGACCTCCTCCTGGTAGTCGTTCTGTATATACCAGTCTGTGATATAATACATATAATTATTATAGAGCTCCTCCTGGTGGTGGTTCTGTATATATCAGTCTGTTGTATAATACATGTAATTATTGTAGAGCTCCTCCTGGTGGTGGTTCTGGATTTACCAGTCTGTGTTATAATACATGTAATTATTGTAGAGCTCTCCCTGGTGGTAGTTCTGTATATATCAGTCTGTGGTATAATACATGTAATTATTGTAGAGCTCCTCCTGGTGGTGGTTCTGTATATACCAGTCTGTGATATAATACATGTAATTATTGTAGAGCTCCTCCTGGTGGTGGTTCTGTATATATCAGTCTGTGATATAATACATGTAATTATTGTAGAGCTCTCCCTGGTTGTGGTTCTGTATATATCAGTCTGTGGTAAAATACATGTAATTATTGTAGAGCTCCTCCTGGTGGTGGTTCTGTATATATCAGTCTGTGGTATAATACATGTAATTATTGTAGAGCTCCTCCTGGTGGTGGTTCTGTATATATCAGTCTGTGGTATAATACATGTAATTATTATAGAGCTCTACCTTGTTGTGGCTCTGCATATATCAGTCTGTGGTATAATACATATAATTATTATAGAGTTCCCCCTGTTGGTGGTTCTGTATATACCAGTCTGTGTTATAATACATGTAATTATTATAGAGCTCTCCCTGGTGGTGGTTCTGTATATATCAGTCTGTGATATAATACATGTAATTATTGTAGAGCTCCTCCTGGTGGTGGTTCTGTATATATCAGTCTGTGATATAATACATATAATTATTGTAGAGCTCCTCCTGGTGGTGGTTCTGTATATATCAGTCTGTGATATAATACATGTAATTATTGTAGAGCTCCCCCTGGTGGTGGTTGTGTATATAGCAGTCTGTGTTATAATACATGTAATTATTGTAGAGCTCCTCCTGGTGGTGGTTCTGTATATTCTAGTCTGTTTTATAATACATGTTATTATTGTAGACCTCCTCCTGGTGGTGGTTCTGTATATATCAGTCTGTGGTATAATACATGTAATTATTGTAGAGCTCCTCCTGGTGGTGGTTCTGTATATATCAGTCTGTGTTAAAATACATGTAATTATTGTAGAGCTCCCCCTGGTGGTGGTGATTCTGTATATACTAGTCTGTGTTATAATACATGTAATTATTATAGAGCTCCCCTGGTGGTGATTCTGTATATTCTAGTCTGTGTTATAATACATGTAATTATTGTAGAGCTCCCCTTGGTGGTGGTGATTCTGTATATACTAGTCTGTGTTATAATACATGTAATTATTGTAGAGCTCCCCCTGGTGGTAGTTCTGTATATATCAGTCTCTGATATAATACATATAATTATTGTAGAGCTCCCCCTGGTGGTGGTTCTGTATATATCAGTCTGTGTTATAATACATGTAATTATTGTAGAGCTCCCCCTGGTGGTGGTTCTGTATATATCAGTCTGTGTTAAAATACATGTAATTATTGTAGAGCTCCCCCTGGTGGTGGTTCTGTATATACCAGTCTGTGGTATAATACATGTAATTATTGTAGAGCTCCTACTGGTGGTGATTCTGTATATTCTAGTCTGTGTTATAATACATGTAATTATTGTAGAGCTCCCCCTGGTGGTGGTTCTGTATATACCAGTTTGTGATGTAATACATATAAATATTATAGAGCTATCCCTTGTTGTGGCTCTGTATATATCAGTCTGCGGTATAATACATATCATTATTGTAGAGCTCCCCCTGGTGGTGGTTCTGTATATATCAGTCTGTGTTATAATACATGTAATTATTGTAGAGCTACTCCTGGTGGTGGTTCTGTATATATCAGTCTATGGTATATTACATGTAATTATTGTAGAGCTCCTCCTGGTGGTGGTTCTGTATATATCAGTGTGTGGTATAATACATGTAATTATTGTAGAGCTCCCCCTGGTGGTGGTTCTGTTTATATCAGTCTGTGTTATAATACATGTAATTATTGTAGAGCTCCTCCTGGTGGTGGTTCTGTATATATCAGTCTGTGGTATAATACATGTAATTATTGTAGAGCTCCCCCTCGTGGTGGTTCTGTATATATCAGTCTATGTTATAATACATGTAATTATTGTAGAGCTCCTCCTGGTGGTGTTTCTGTATATATCAGTCTGTGATATAATACATGTAATTATTGTAGAGTTCCCCCTGGTGGTGGTTCTGTATATATCAGTCTGTGTTATAATGCATGTAATTATTGTAGAGCTCCTCCTGGTGGTGGTTCTGTATATATCAGTCTGTGATATAATACATGTAATTATTATAGAGCTCCTCCTGGTGGTGGTTCTGTATATATCAGTCTGTGCTATAATACATGTAATTATTGTAGAGCTCCCCTGGTGGTAGTTCTGTATATATCAGTCTGTGGTATAATACATGTAATTATTGTAGAGCTCCCCTGGTGGTGGTTCTGTATATATCAGTCTGTGGTATAATACATGTAATTATTGTAGAGCTCCTCCTGGTGGTGGTTCTGTATATATCAGTCTGTGATATAATACATGTAATTATTATAGAGCTCCCCCTGGTGGTGATTCTGTATATATCAGTCTGTGGTATAATACATGTAATTATTGTAGAGCTTCTCCTGGTGGTGGTTCTGTATATATCAGTCTGTGGTATAATACATGTAATTATTGTAGAGCTCCTCCTGGTGGTGGTTCTGTATATATCAGTCTGTGATATAATACATGTAATTATTGTAGAGCTCCCCCTGGTGGTGGTTGTGTATATATCAGTCTGTGTTATAATACATGTAATTATTGTAGAGCTCCTCCTGGTGGTGGTTCTGTATATTCTAGTCTGTTTTATAATACATGTTATTATTGTAGAGCTCCTCCTGGTGGTGGTTCTGTATATATCAGTCTGTGGTATAATACATGTAATTATTGTAGAGCTCCTCCTGGTGGTGGTTCTGTATATATCAGTCTGTGTTAAAATACATGTAATTATTGTAGAGCTCCCCCTGGTGGTGGTGAGTCTGTATATACTAGTCTGTGTTATAATACATGTAATTATTATAGAGCTCCCCTGGTGGTGATTCTGTATATTCTAGTCTGTGTTATAATACATGTAATTATTGTAGAGCTCCCCTTGTTGGTGGTGATTCTGTATATACTAGTCTGTGTTATAATACATGTAATTATTGTAGAGCTCCCTCTGGTGGTAGTTCTGTATATATCAGTCTCTGATATAATACATATAATTATTGTAGAGCTCCCCCTGGTGGTGGTTCTGTATGTATCAGTCTGTGTTATAATACATGTAATTATTGTAGAGCTCCCCCTGGTGGTGGTTCTGTAGATATCAGTCTGTGTTAAAATACATGTAATTATTGTAGAGCTCCCCTGGTGGTGGTTCTGTATATACCAGGATGTGGTATAATACATGTAATTATTGTAGAGCTCCTCCTGGTGGTGATTCTGTATATTCTAGTCTGTGTTATAATACATGTAATTATTGTAGAGCTCCCCCTGGTGGTGTTCTGTATATACCAGTCTGTGGTATAATACATATAATTATTGTAGAGCTCCTTCTGGTGGTGATTCTGTATATTCTAGTCTGTGTTATAATACATGTAATTATTGTAGAGCTCCCCCTGGTGGTGGTTCTGTATATACCAGTTTGTGATGTAATACATATAAATATTATAGAGCTATCCCTTGTTGTGGCTCTGTATATATCAGTCTGTGGTATAATACATATCATTATTGTAGAGCTCCCCCTGGTGGTGGTTCTGTATATATCAGTCTGTTATAATACATGTAATTATTGTAGAGCTACTCCTGGTGGTGGTTCTGTATATATCAGTCTATGGTATATTACATGTAATTATTGTAGAGCTCCTCCTGGTGGTGGTTCTGTATATATCAGTGTGTGGTATAATACATGTAATTATTGTAGAGCTCCCCCTGGTGGTGGTTCTGTTTATATCAGTCTGTGTTATAATACTTGTAATTATTGTAGAGCTCCTCCTGGTGGTGGTTCTGTATATATCAGTCTGTGGTATAATACATGTAATTATTGTAGAGCTCCCCCTCGTGGTGGTTCTGTATATATCAGTCTATGTTATAATACATGTAATTATTGTAGAGGTCCTCCTGGTGGTGTTTCTGTATATATCAATCTGTGATATAATACATGTAATTATTGTAGAGTTCCCCCTGGTGGTGGTTCTGTATATATCAGTCTGTGTTATAATGCATGTAATTATTGTAGAGCTCCTCCTGGTGGTGGTTCTGTATATATCAGTCTGTGATATAATACATGTAATTATTGTAGAGTTCCCCCTGGTGGTGGTTCTGTATATATCAGTCTGTGTTATAATGCATGTAATTATTGTAGAGCTCCTCCTGGTGGTGGTTCTGTATATATCAGTCTGTGATATAATACATGTAATTATTATAGAGCTCCTCCTGGTGTTGGTTCTGTATATATCAGTCTGTGCTATAATACATGTAATTATTGTAGAGCTCCCCTGGTGGTAGTTCTGTATATATCAGTCTGTGGTATAATACATGTAATTATTGTAGAGCTCCCCTGGTGGTGGTTATGTATATATCAGTCTGTGGTATAATACATGTAATTATTGTAGAGCTCCTCCTGGTGGTGGTTCTGTATATATCAGTCTGTGGTATAATACATGTAATTATTATAGAGCTCCCCCTGGTGGTGATTCTGTATATATCAGTCTGTGGTATAATACATGTAATTATTGTAGAGCTTCTCCTGGTGGTGGTTCTGTATATATCAGTCTGTGGTATAATACATGTAATTATTGTAGAGCTCCTCCTGGTGGTGGTTCTGTATATATCAGTCTGTGATATAATACATGTAATTATTGTAGAGCTCCCCCTGGTGGTGGTTGTGTATATATCAGTCTGTGTTATAATACATGTAATTATTGTAGAGCTCCTCCTGGTGGTGGTTCTGTATATTCTAGTCTGTTTTATAATACATGTTATTATTGTAGAGCTCCTCCTGGTGGTGGTTCTGTATATATCAGTCTGTGGTATAATACATGTAATTATTGTAGAGCTCCTCCTGGTGGTGGTTCTGTATATATCAGTCTGTGTTAAAATACATGTAATTATTGTAGAGCTCCCCCTGGTGGTGGTGATTCTGTATATACTAATCTGTGTTATAATACATGTAATTATTATAGAGCTCCCCTGGTGGTGATTCTGTATATTCTAGTCTGTGTTATAATACATGTAATTATTGTAGAGCTCCCCTTGGTGGTGGTGATTCTGTATATACTAGTCTGTGTTATAATACATGTAATTATTGTAGAGCTCCCCCTGGTGGTAGTTCTGTATATATCAGTCTCTGATATAATACATATAATTATTGTAGAGCTCCCCCTGGTGGTGGTTCTGTATGTATCAGTCTGTGTTATAATACATGTAATTATTGTAGAGCTCCCCCTGGTGGTGGTTCTGTAGATATCAGTCTGTGTTAAAATACATGTAATTATTGTAGAGCTCCCCTGGTGGTGGTTCTGTATATACCAGGATGTGGTATAATACATGTAATTATTGTAGAGCTCCTCCTGGTGGTGATTCTGTATATTCTAGTCTGTGTTATAATACATGTAATTATTGTAGAGCTCCCCCTGGTGGTGTTCTGTATATACCAGTCTGTGGTATAATACATGTAATTATTGTAGAGCTCCTTCTGGTGGTGATTCTGTATATTCTAGTCTGTGTTATAATACATGTAATTATTGTAGAGCTCCCCCTGGTGGTGGTTCTGTATATACCAGTTTGTGATGTAATACATATAAATATTATAGAGCTATCCCTTGTTGTGGCTCTGTATATATCAGTCTGTGGTATAATACATATCATTATTGTAGAGCTCCCCCTGATGGTGGTTCTGTATATATCAGTCTGTTATAATACATGTAATTATTGTAGAGCTACTCCTGGTGGTGGTTCTGTATATATCAGTCTATGGTATATTACATGTAATTATTGTAGAGCTCCTCCTGGTGGTGGTTCTGTATATATCAGTGTGTGGTATAATACATGTAATTATTGTAGAGCTCCCCCTGGTGGTGGTTCTGTTTATATCAGTCTGTGTTATAATACTTGTAATTATTGTAGAGCTCCTCCTGGTGGTGGTTCTGTATATATCAGTCTGTGGTATAATACATGTAATTATTGTAGAGCTCCCCCTCGTGGTGGTTCTGTATATATCAGTCTATGTTATAATACATGTAATTATTGTAGAGGTCCTCCTGGTGGTGTTTCTGTATATATCAGTCTGTGATATAATACATGTAATTATTGTAGAGCTCCTCCTGGTGGTGGTTCTGTATATATCAGTCTGTGCTATAATACATGTAATTATTGTAGAGCTCCCCTGGTGGTAGTTCTGTATATATCAGTCTGTGGTATAATACATGTAATTATTGTAGAGCTCCCCTGGTGGTGGTTCTGTATATATCAGTCTGTGGTATAATACATGTAATTATTATAGAGCTCTCCCTGGTGGTGGTTCTGTATATATCAGTCTGTGATATAATACATGTAATTATTGTATTGCTCCTCCTGGTGGTGGTTCTGTATATATCAGTCTGTGATATAATACATATAATTATTGTAGAGCTCCTCCTGGTGGTGGTTCTGTATATATCAGTCTGTGATATAATACATGTAATTATTGTAGAGCTCCCCCTGGTGGTGGTTGTGTATATATCAGTCTGTGTTATAATACATGTAATTATTGTAGAGCTCCTCCTGGTGGTGGTTCTGTATATTCTAGTCTGTTTTATAATACATGTTATTATTGTAGAGCTCCTCCTGGTGGTGGTTCTGTATATATCAGTCTGTGGTATAATACATGTAATTATTGTAGAGCTCCTCCTAGTGGTGGTTCTGTATATATCAGTCTGTGTTAAAATACATGTAATTATTGTAGAGCTCCCCCTGGTGGTGGTGATTCTGTATATACTAGTCTGTGTTATAATACATGTAATTATTATAGAGCTCCCCTGGTGGTGATTCTGTATATTCTAGTCTGTGTTATAATACATGTAATTATTGTAGAGCTCCCCTTGGTGGTGTTGATTCTGTATATACTAGTCTGTGTTATAATACATGTAATTATTGTAGAGCTCCCCCTGGTGGTAGTTCTGTATATATCAGTCTCTGATATAATACATATAATTATTGTAGAGCTCCCCCTGGTGGTGGTTCTGTATATATCAGTCTGTGTTATAATACATGTAATTATTGTAGAGCTCCCCCTGGTGGTGGTTCTGTATATATCAGTCTGTGGTATAATACATGTAATTATTGTAGAGCTCCCCTGGTGGTGGTTCTGTATATACCAGTCTGTGGTATAATACATGTAATTATTGTAGAGCTCCTTCTGGTGGTGATTCTGTATATTCTAGTCTGTGTTATAATACATGTAATTATTGTAGAGCTCCCCCTGGTGGTGGTTCTGTATATACCAGTCTGTGGTATAATACATGTAATTATTGTACAGCTCCTTCTGGTGGTGATTCTGTATATTCTAGTCTGTGTTATAATACATGTAATTATTGTAGAGCTCCCCCTGGTGGTGGTTCTGTATATACCAGTTTGTGATGTAATGCATATAAATATTATAGAGCTATCCCTTGTTGTGGCTCTGTATATATCAGTCTGTGGTATAATACATATCATTATTGTAGAGCTCCCCCTGGTGGTGGTTCTGTATATATCAGTCTGTGTTATAATACATGTAATTATTGTAGAGCTCCCCCTGGTGGTGGTTCTGTATATATCAGTCTATGGTATATTACATGTAATTATTGTAGAGCTCCTCCTGGTGGTGGTTCTGTATATATCAGTCTGTGGTATAATACATGTAATTATTGTAGAGCTCCCCCTCGTGGTGGTTCTGTATATATCAGTCTATGTTATAATACATGTAATTATTGTAGAGCTCCTCCTGGTGGTGTTTCTGTATATATCAGTCTGTGATATAATACATGTAATTATTGTAGAGTTCCCCCTGGTGGTGGTTCTGTATATATCAGTCTGTGTTTTAATGCATGTAATTATTGTAGAGCTCCTCCTGGTGGTGGTTCTGTATATATCAGTCTGTGATATAATACATGTAATTATTATAGAGCTCCTCCTGGTGGTGGTTCTGTATATATCAGTCTGTGCTATAATACATGTAATTGTTGTAGAGCTCCCCTGGTGGTAGCTCTGTATATATCAGTCTGTGGTATAATACATGTAATTATTGTAGAGCTCCCCTGGTGGTGGTTCTGTATATATCAGTCTGTGGTATAATACATGTAATTATTGTAGAGCTCCCCTTATGGTGGTTCTGTATATATCAGTCTGTGGTATAATACATGTAATTATTGTAGAGCTCCTCCTGGTGGTGGTTCTGTATATATCAGTCTGTGATATAATACATGTAATTATTATAGAGCTCCCCCTGGTGGTGATTCTGTATATATCAGTCTGTGCTATAATACATGTAATTGTTGTAGAGCTCCCCTGGTGGTAGTTCTGTATATTCTAGTCTGTTTTATAATACATGTTATTATTGTAGAGCTCCTCCTGGTGGTGGTTCTGTATATATCAGTCTGTGGTATAATACATGTAATTATTGTAGAGCTCCTCCTGGTGGTGGTTGTGTATATATCAGTCTGTGTTAAAATACATGTAATTATTGTTGAGCTCCCCCTGGTGGTGGTGATTCTGTATATACTAGTCTGTGTTATAATACACGTAATTATTATAGAGCTCCCCTGGTGGTGATTCTGTATATTCTAGTCTGTGTTATAATACATGTAATTATTGTAGAGCTCCCCTTGGTGGTGGTGATTCTGTATATACTAGTCTGTGTTATAATACATGTAATTATTGTAGAGCTCCCCTGGTGGTAGTTCTGTATATATCAGTCTCTGATATAATACATATAATTATTGTAGAGCTCCCCCTGGTGGTGGTTCTGTATATATCAGTCTGTGTTAAAATGCATGTAATTATTGTAGAGCTCCCCTGGTGGTGGTTCTGTATATACCAGTATGTGGTATAATACATGTAATTATTGTAGAGCTCCTTCTGGTGGTGATTCTGTATATTCTAGTCTGTGTTATAATACATGTAATTATTGTAGAGCTCCCCCTGGTGGTGGTTCTGTATATACCAGTCTATGGTATAATACATGTAATTATTGTAGAGCTCCTTCTGGTGGTGATTCTGTATATTCTAGTCTGTGTTATAATACATGTAATTATTGTAGAGCTCCCCCTGGTGGTGGCTCTGTATATACCAGTTTGTGATGTAATACATATAAATATTATAGAGCTATCCCTTGTTGTGGCTCTGTATATATCAGTCTGTGGTATAATACATATCATTATTGTAGAGCTCCCCCTGGTGGTGGTTCTGTATATATCAGTCTGTGTTATAATACATGTAATTATTGTAGAGCTACTCCTGGTGGTGGTTCTGTATATATCAGTCTATGGTATATTACATGTAATTATTGTAGAGCTCCTCCTGGTGGTGGTTCTGTATATATCAGTCTGTGGTATAATACATGTAATTATTGTAGAGCTCCCCCTGGTGGTGGTTCTGTTTATATCATTCTGTGTTATAATACTTGTAATTATTGTAGAGCTCCTCCTGGTGGTGGTTCTGTATATATCAGTCTGTGGTATAATACATGTAATTATTGTAGAGCTCCCCCTGGTGGTGGTTCTCTATATACCAGTCTGTGGTATAATACATGTAATTATTGTAGCGCTCCCCCTGGTGGTGGTTCTGTATATATCAGTATGTGGTATAATACATGTAATTATTGTAGCGCTCCCCTGGTGGTGGTTCTGTATATACCAGTCTGTGGTATAATACATGTAATTATTGTAGAGCTCCCCCTGGTGGTGGTTCTGTATATACCAGTCTGTGGTATAATACATGTAATTATTGTAGCGCTCCCCCTGGTGGTGGGCCTGAACTTATCCGCCAGTCTGTGCTATAATGAATATATTTATTGTACATGTTCTCTTTGTGATGGTTCTGTCTCCTTTATAATACGTTATTACTGTAGAGCTCCCCCTGGTGGTCCTTATGTATAGACACAGCATGGGATTATGTGCTATGTGTGACCATTGTATGTGTATTTATGTATTGCGCTGGGAACATTTACATTTTGATAACTTTCCATTTAATATATGGCACGTAGTTCAAAGTGAACAAAATCCAGATGAAAGAAATCTTAACATTTCTACTCGTGGAGATCTTTTGTCTTCTTTAATGAAATGGATGAAGTTGGAACATCTTTAGTCAATGGAAACCGTCATCCTCAAGGTTACGCGGTCCCTAATGACTGCTCGGAAAGAAGGGGACGAATTCTCTTCGGCGGTCTCCTTGAGACTCTGTGGCTTGTATATGTCAGACTTCTGTGACTTGGAGCTGCTGAGTATTCAGCGTCACCTCGGAGGAAGCCGGAGGTCGTCTGAGTGTCATCTACAGCGGAGCTCATTTGGCTTCTAGGTTTTTTTTTATCAGTTTACTTAGGAGTTCTGTAACTGTAACACATAGAGATGAAGGATTAATTTCTGTCACCTGCAGCCACCACTAGGGGGAGCTCACTGAAGACTGATGTTACAGTGTTACCTACTGCTCTCATCCTCCCTGATTCCATCCTTTTACTCCTGTCTGCAGAACTTCTCCTGCCTTGCACCTGTTAGGCAGAACTCACTTGCTTCTTACGTTCCTTTGCTCCCAGATACATTGTCTACTCCGGCCTCTGTCCTCCGTTATCTCCTCCTGTCACATCTCTCTATGCTTTATAGAAGAGGAATGATAGCTCATAGGTGACTTATAACAATTGTGTGCATGATACATCCCTGCTTCATTCTCCTTCAGAGCTGTATTCTGAATTCTTCTTGCTCGCTCTTAGCTCCCGTGTCACATTTCCTAGCAGCTCCTGCTGATTCAGTGTCGGTGCAGAGTTGAATTGACTATAAGGTATATTTAATGCCTGGTTCAGAGCGATTAAAGGAGCCGTCTGTCCCTTTTTCTTGTTTGATAGACTGCAGAGGTAGCCGGTAACTTAGACAACGTGTAATAAACTATTTAATTAACAATCCCTCTACTTTTGAGAATGTTTTTATAATCACTGTGCAACTACCAATCTGTGATAATAAGGCTACGTGCACACGGTCAGGGGCCTCCTGCTTCCGCCCTCATTATGCAAATGAGTGGCGCCATTTTATTTTATTTTTTCACATGCCTGACTTTCCTCATAGAGGTTAGGTCTATGGGGAAAGTCTGCATGCGGATCCATAAGAGACATTGACACGCACCGCATGTCCGTGTCCGCGGGTGATCCGCAGGAGCACTGAGACGCATAATGGACATGGGATTTCTAGAAATCCATCCACTGCGCTGTAACATCTGCGGGATTGACGTAGCATAATATGCAGCATCAAACCCGCAGCGGCTCCTGACCGTGTGCACATACCCTAAGAAAACCCTTTAAAGCAGGGGTCTCAAACTCGGCTGGGAATATGGGCCGCACATGGAAAAAATTGGAATTCGGGGGACCGCATTCTTTGCAGGTCAAAGTGACATTTTTAGTGATACCATTCTTTTTGTATATACCGTTATTTATAGCTTGGGTCGTTACGGATGTGGCGATAATAAACGTGCACCTTTTTGTGTTTACTTTAGTTTATATATAAAAAAGTATTTCTAGTGGCAAAATATTTTTTTATGTTTTATTTTACATTTTTTTACAATTTTGTTTCCTTCAATTGGCCACATACAGTAATATTGTTTTACAATTAGCATCATATAGTAATTCTGGCAAACATCTAGTAATATGCCCCATCCTGTTCCCCACCTTGTAGTAATATGCCCCATCCTGGTGGCCTCCATCTTGTAGTAATGTGCCCCATCCTGGTGGTCCCCATCTTATAGTAATGTGGCCCATCCTGGTGGTCCCCATCTTGTAGTAATGTGCCCCATCCTGGTCCTCGTCTTGGAGTAATGTCCCCCATCCGATAGTAATGCCCGATCCTTGTGGTCCCCATCTTGTAGTAATGTGCCCTATCCTGGTGGTCTCTATCTTGCAGCAATGTGTCCCATCCTGGTGGTCTCTATCTTGTAGTAATGTGCCCCATCCTGGTGTTCCCCATCTTGTAGTAATGTGCCCCATCCTGGTGGTCCCCATCTTGTAGTAATGTGCCCCATCCTGGTGGTCCCCATCTTGTAGTAATGTGCCCCATCCTAGTGGTCCCCAACTTGTAGTAATGTGCCCCATCCTGGTGGTCCCCATCTTGTAGTAATGTGCCCCATCCTGGTGGTCCCCATCTTGTAGTAATGTGCCCCATCCTGGTCCTCGTCTTGGAGTAATGTCCCTCATCCGATAATGATGCCCAATCCTGGTGGTCCCCATCTTGTAGCAATGTGCCCCATCCTGGAGGTCTCTATCTTGTAGTAATGTGCCCCATCCTGGTGTTCCCCATCTTGTAGTAATGTGCCCCATCCTGGTGGTCCCCATCTTGTAGTAATGTTCCCCATCCTGGTGGTCCCCATCTTGTAGTAATGTGCCCCATCCTGGTGGTCCCCATCTTGTAGTAATGTGCCCCATCCTGGTACTCGTCTTGGAGTAATGTCCCCCATCCGATAGTAATGCCTGATCCTGGTGGTCCTCATCTTGTAGTAATGTGCCCCATCCTGGTGGTCCCCATCTTGTAGTAATGTGCCCCATCCTGGTCCTCGTCTTGGAGTAAAGTCCCCCATCCGATAGTAATGCCCGATACTGGTGGTCCCCATCTTGTAGTAATGTGCCTCGTCCTGGTGGTCTCCATCTTGTAGTAATGTGCTCCTTCCTGGTGGTCCCCATCTTGTAGTAATGTGCCCCATCCTGGTGGTCCCCATCTTGTAGTAATGTGCCCCATCCTGGTCCTCGTCTTGGAGTAATGTTCCCCATCCAATAGTAATGCCCGATCCTGGTGGTCCCCATCTTGTAGTAATGTGCTCCATCCTGGTGGTCCCCATCTTGTAGTAATGTGCCCCATCCTGGTGGTCCCCATCTTGTAGTAATGTACCCCATCCTGGTGGTCCCCATCTTGTAGTAATGTGCCCCATCCTGGTGGTCCCCATCTTGTAGTAATGTGCCCCATCCTAGTGGTCCCCAACTTGTAGTAATGTGCCCCATCCTGGTGGTCCCCATCTTGTAGTAATGTGCCCCATCCTGGTCCTCGTCTTGGAGTAATGTCCCTCATCCGATAATGATGCCCAATCCTGGTGGTCCCCATCTTGTAGCAATGTGCCCCATCCTGGTGGTCTCTATCTTGTAGTAATGTGCCCCATCCTGGTGTTCCCCATCTTGTAGTAATGTGCCCCATCCTGGTGGTCCCCATCTTGTAGTAATGTTCCCCATCCTGGTGGTCCCCATCTTGTAGTAATGTGCCCCATCCTGGTGGTCCCCATCTTGTAGTAATGTGCCCCATCCTGGTACTCGTCTTGGAGTAATGTCCCCCATCCGATAGTAATGCCTGATCCTGGTGGTCCTCATCTTGTAGTAATGTGCCCCATCCTGGTGGTCTCCATCTTGTAGTAATGTGCCCCATCCTGGTCCTCGTCTTGGAGTAAAGTCCCCCATCCGATAGTAATGCCCGATACTGGTGGTCCTCATCTTGTAGTAATGTGCCTCGTCCTGGTGGTCTCCATCTTGTAGTAATGTGCTCCTTCCTGGTGGTCCCCATCTTGTAGTAATGTGCCCCATCCTGGTGGTCCCCATCTTGTAGTAATGTGCCCCATCCTGGTCCTCGTCTTGGAGTAATGTTCCCCATCCAATAGTAATGCCCGATCCTGGTGGTCCCCATCTTGTAGTAATGTGCTCCATCCTGGTGGTCCCCATCTTGTAGTAATGTGCCCCATCCTGGTGTTCCCCATCTTGTAGTAATGTACCCCACCCTGGTGGTCCCCATCTTGTAGTAATGTGCCCCATCCTGGTGGTCCCCATCTTGTAGTAATGTGCCCCATCCTAGTGGTCCCCAACTTGTAGTAATGTGCCCCATCCTGGTGGTCCCCATCTTGTAGTAATGTGCCCCATCCTGGTCCTCGTCTTGGAGTAATGTCCCTCATCCGATAATGATGCCCAATCCTCGTGGTCCCCATCTTGTAGCAATGTGCCCCATCCTGGTGGTCTCTATCTTGTAGTAATGTGCCCCATCCTGGTGTTCCCCATCTTGTAGTAATGTGCCCCATCCTGGTGGTCCCCATCTTGTAGTAATGTTCCCCATCCTGGTGGTCCCCATCTTGTAGTAATGTGCCCCATCCTGGTGGTCCCCATCTTGTAGTAATGTGCCCCATCCTGGTACTCGTCTTGGAGTAATGTCCCCCATCCGATAGTAATGCCTGATCCTGGTGGTCCTCATCTTGTAGTAATGTGCCCCATCCTGGTGGTCCCCATCTTGTAGTAATGTGCCCCATCCTGGTCCTCGTCTTGGAGTAAAGTCCCCCATCCGATAGTAATGCCCGATACTGGTGGTCCCCATCTTGTAGTAATGTGCCTCGTCCTGGTGGTCTCCATCTTGTAGTAATGTGCTCCTTCCTGGTGGTCCCCATCTTGTAGTAATGTGCCCCATCCTGGTGGTCCCCATCTTGTAGTAATGTGCCCCATCCTGGTCCTCGTCTTGGAGTAATGTTTCCCATCCAATAGTAATGCCCGATCCTGGTGGTCCCCATCTTGTAGTAATGTGCTCCATCCTGGTGGTCCCCATCTTGTAGTAATGTGCCCCATCCTGGTGGTCCCTATTTTGTAGTAATGTGCCCCATCCTGGTCCTCTTCTTGGAGTAATGTCCCCCATCTGATAGTAATGTGCCCCATCCTGGTGGTCCCCATCTTGTAATAATGTGCCCCATCCTGGTGGTCCCCAACTTGTAGTAATGTGCCCCATCCTAGTGGTCCCCAACTTGTAGTAATGTGCCCCATCCTGGAGGTCCACATCTTGTATTAATGTGCCCCATCCTGGTGGTCCCCATCTTGTAGTAATGTGCCCCATCCTGGTGGTCCCCATCTTGTAGTAATGTGCCCCATCCTGGTGGTCCCCATTTTGTAGTAATGTGCCCCATCCTGGTGGTCCCCATCTTGTAGTAATGTGCCCCATCCTGGTACTCGTCTTGAAGTAATGTCCCCCATCCGATAGTAATGCCCGATCCTGGTGGTCCCCATCTTGTAGTAATGTGCCCCATCCTGGTGGTCCCCATCTTGTAGTAATGTGCCCCATCCTAGTGGTCCCCAACTTGTAGTAATGTGCCCCATCCTGGAGGTCCACATCTTGTTTTAATGTGCCCCATCCTGGTGGTCCTCATCTTGTAGTAATGTGCCCCATACTGGTGGTCCCCATCTTGTAGTAATGTGCCCCATCCTGGTGGTCCCCATCTTGTAGTAATGTGCCCCATCCTGGTCCTCGTCTTGGAGTAATGTTCCCCATCCGATAGTTATGCCCGATCCTGGTGGTCCCCATCTTGTAGTAATGTGCCCCATCCTGGTGGTCCCCATCTTGTAGTAATGTGCCCCATCCTGGTCCTCGTCTTGGAGTAATGCCCGATCCTGGTGGTCCCTATCTTGTAGTAATGTGCCCCATCCTGGTGGTCTCCATCTTGTAGTAATGTGCCCCATCCTGGTGGTCCCCAACTTGAAGTAATGTGCCCCATCCTGGTGGTCCCCATCTTGTAGTAATGTGCCCCATTCTGGTGGTCCCCATCTTGTAAAATGTGCCCCATCCTGGTCCTCGTCTTGGAGTAATGTCCCCCATCAGATAGTAATGCCCGATCCTGGTGGTCCCCATCTTGGAGTAATGCCCGATCCTGGTGGTCCCCATCTTGTAGTAATGTGCCCCATCCTGGTGGTCTCCATCTTTTAGTAATGTGCCCCATCTTGGAGGTTCACAACTTGTAGTAATGTGCCCCATCCTGGTGGTCTCCATCTTATAGTAATGTGACCCATCCTGGTGGTCGCCATCTTGTAGTAATGTGCCCCATCCTGGTGGTCCCCATCTTGTAAAATGTGCCCCATCCTGGTCCTCGTCTTGGAGTAATGTCCCCCATCAGATAGTAATGCCCGATCCTATTGGTCCCCATCTTGTAGTAATTTGCCCCATCCTGGTGGTCCCCAACTTGTAGTAATGTGCCCCATCCTGGTGGTCCCCATCTTGTAGTAATGTGCCCCATCCTGGTGGTCTCCATCTTGTAGTAATGTGCCCCATCCTGGTGGTCTCCATCTTGTAGTAATGTGCCCCATCCTGGTGGTCTCTATCTTGTAGCAATGTGCCCCATCCTGGTGGTCCCCATCTTGTAGTAATGTGCCCCATCCTGGTCCTCGTCTTGGAGTAATGTCCCCCATCCTATAATGATGCCCAATCCTGGTGGTCCCCATCTTGTAGCAATGTGCCCCATCCTGGTGGTCTCAATCTTGTACTAATGTTCCCCATCCGGGTAGTCCCCATCTTGTAGTAATGTGCCCCACCCTGGTTTTCTCCATCTTGTAGTAATGTGCCCCATCCTGGTGGTTCCCATCTTGTAGTAATGTTCCCCATCCTGGTGGTCCCCATCTTGAAGTAATGTGCCCCATCCTGGTGGTCCCCATCTTGTAGTAATGTGCCCCATCCTGGTGGTCCCCATCTTGTAGTAATGTGCCCCATCCTGGTACTCGTGTTGGAGTAATGTCCCCCATCCGATAGTAATGCCTGATCCTGGTGGTCCTCATCTTGTAGTAATGTGCCCCATCCTGGTGGTCCCCATCTTGTAGTAACGTGCCCCATCCTGGTCATCGTCTTGGAGTAAAGTCCCCCATCCGATAGTAATGCCAGATACTTGGTGGTCCCCATCTTGTAGTAATGTGCCTCGTCCTGGTGGTCTCCATCTTGTAGTAATGTGCCCGATCCTGGCGGTCCCCATCTTGTAGTAATGTGCCCCATCCTGGTGGTCCCCATCTTGTAGTAATGTGCCCCATCCTGGTCCTCGTCTTGGAGTAATGTTCCCCATCCAATAGTAATGCCTGATCCTGGTGGTCCCCATCTTGTAGTAATGTGCTCCATCCTGGTGGTCCCCATCTTGTAGTAATGTGCCCCATCCTGGTGGTCCCCATTTTGTAGTAATGTGCCCCATCCTGGTCCTCGTCTTGGAGTAATGTCCCCATCCGATAGTAATGCCCGATCCTGGTAGTCCCCAACTTGTAGTAATGTGCCCCATCCTGGAGGTCCACATCTTGTATCAATGTGCCCCATCCTGGTGGTCCCCATCTTGTAGTAATGTGCCCCATCCTGGTGGTCCCCATCTTGTAGTAATGTGCCCCATCCTGATGGTCCCCATCTTGTAGTAATGTGCCCCATCCTGGTCCTCGTCTTGGAGTAATGTCCCCCATCCGATAGTAATGCCCGATCCTGGTGGTCCCCATCTTGTAGTAATGTGCACCATCCTGGTGGTCCCCATCTTGTAGTAATGTGCCCCATCCTGGTCCTCGTCTTGGAGTAATGCCCGATCCTGGTGGTCCCCATCTTGTAGTAATGTGCCCCATCCTGGTGGTCTCCATCTTGTAGTAATGTGCCCCATCCTGGTGATCCCCAACTTGAAGTAATGTGCCCCATCCTGGTGGTCCCCATCTTGTAGTAATGTGCCCCATCCTGGTGGTCCCCATCTTGTAGTAATGTGCCTCATCCTGGTCCTCGTCTTGGAGTAATGTCCCCCATCACATAGTAATGCCTGATCCTGGTGGTCCCCATCTTGTAGTAATGTGCCCCATCATGGTGGTCTCCATCTTGAAGTAATGTGCCCCATCCTGGTGGTCTCCATCTTATAGTAATGTGACCCATCCTGGTGGTCGCCATCTTGTAGTAATGTGCCCCATCCTGGTGGTCCCCATCTTGTAAAATGTGCCCCATCCTGGTCCTCGTCTTGGAGTATTGTCCCCCATCAGATAGTAATGCCCGATCCTAGTGGTCCCCATCTTGTAGTAATTTGCCCCATCCTGGTGGTCCCCAACTTGTAGTAATGTGCCCCATCCTGGTGGTCCCCAACTTGTAGTAATGTGCCCCATCCTGGTGGCCCCCATCTTGTAGTAATGTGCCCCATCCTGGTGGCCCCCATCTTGTAGTAATGTGCCCCATCCTGGTGGTCTCTATCTTGTAGTAATGTGCGCCATCCTGGTGGTCCCCATCTTGTAGTAATGTGCCCCATCCTGGTCCTCGTCTTGGAGTGTGCCCCATCCTATAATGATGCCCAATCCTGGTGGTCCCCATCTTGTAGCAATGTGCCCCATCCTGGTGGTCTCAATCTTGTAGTAATGTTCCCCATCCGGGTAGTCCCCATCTTGTAGTAATGTGCCCCATCCTGGTGGTCTCCATCTTGTAGTAATGTGCCCCATCCTGGTGGTTCCCATCTTGTTGTAATGTGCCCCATCCTGGTGGTCCCCATCTTGAAGTAATGTGCCCCATCCTGGTGGTCCCCATCTTGTAGTAATGTGCCCCATCCTGGTGGTCCCCATCTTGTAGTAATGTGCCCCATCCTGGTACTCGTCTTGGAGTAATGTCCCCCATACGATAGTAATGCCTGATCCTGGTGGTCCTCATCTTGTAGTAATGTGCCCCATCCTGGTGGTCCCCATCTTGTAGTAATGTGCCCCATCCTGGTCCTCGTCTTGGAGTAAAGTCCCACATCTGATAGTAATGCCCGATACTGGCGGTCCCCATCTTGTAGTAATGTGCCTCTTGCTGGTGGTCTCCATCTTGTAGTAATGTGCCCCATCCTGGTGGTCCCCATCTTGTAGTAATGTGCCCCATCCTGGTGGTCTCCATCTTGTAGTAATGTGCCCCATCCTGGTGATCCCCAACTTGAAGTAATGTGCCCCATCCTGGTGGTCCCCATCTTGTAGTAATGTGCCCCATCCTGGTGGTCCCCATCTTGTAGTAATGTGCCCCATCCTGGTCCTCGTCTTGGAGTAATGTCCCCCATCACATAGTAATGCCTGATCCTGGTGGTCCCCATCTTGTAGTAATGTGCCCCATCATGGTGGTCTCTATCTTGTAGTAATGTGCCCTATCCTGGTGGTCTCCATCTTATAGTAATGTGACCAATCCTGGTGGTCGCCATCTTGTAGTAATGTGCCCCATCCTGGTGGTCCCCATCTTGTAAAATGTGCCCCATCCTGGTCCTCGTCTTGGAGTAATGTCCCCCATCAGATAGTAATGCCCGATCCTAGTGGTCCCCATCTTGCAGTAATTTGCCACATCCTGGTGGTCCCCAACTTGTAGTAATGTGCCCCATCCTGGTGGTCCCCATCTTGTAGTAATATGCCCCATCCTGGTGGCCCCCATCTTGTAGTAATGTGCCCCATCCTGGTGGTCTCCATCTTGTAGTAATGTGCCCCATCCTGGTGGTCTCTATCTTGTAGTAATGTGCGCCATCCTGGTGGTCCCCATCTTGTAGTAATGTGCCCCATCCTGGTCCTCGTCTTGGAGTAATGTCCCCCATCCTATAATGATGCCCCATCCTGGTGGTCTCAATCTTGTAGTAATGTTCCCCATCCGGGTAGTCCCCATCTTGTAGTAATGTGCCCCATCCTGGTGGTCTCCGTCTTGTAGTAATGTGCCCCATCGTGGTGGTTCTCATCTTGTAGTAATGTGCCCCATCCTGGTGGTCCCCATCTTGTAGTAATGTGCCCCATCCTGGTACTCGTCTTGGAGTAATGTCCCCCATCCGATAGTAATGCCTGATCCTGGTGGTCCTCATCTTGTAGTAATGTGCCCCATCCTGGTGGTCCCCATCTTGTAGTAATGTGCCCCATCCTGGTCCTCGTCTTGGAGTAAAGTCCCCCATCTGATAGTAATGCCCGATACTGGCGGTCACCATCTTGTAGTAATGTGCCTCTTCCTGGTGGTCTCCATCTTGTAGTAATGTGCCCCATCCTGGTGGTCCCCATCTTGTAGTAATGTGCCCCATCCTGGTGGTCCCCATCTTGTAGTAATGTGCCCCATCCTGGTCCTCATCTTGGAGTAATGTTCCCCATCCAATAGTAATGCCCGATCCTGGTGGTCCCAATCTTGTAGTAATGTGCTCCATCCTGGTGGTCCCCATCTTGTAGTAATGTGCCCCATCTTGGTGGTCCCCATTTTGTAGTAATGTGCCCCATCCTGGTTCTCGTCTTGGAGTAATGTCCCCCATCCGATAGTAATGCCCGATCCTGGTGGTCCCCATCTTGTAGTAATGTGCCCCATCATGGTGGTCCCCATCCTGTAGTAATGTGCCCCATCCTGGTGGTCCCCATCTTGTAGTAATGTGCCCTATCCTAGTGGTCCCCAACTTGTAGTAATGTGCCCCATCCTGGAGGTCCACATCTTGTATTAATGTGCCCCATCCTGGTGGTCCCCATCTTGTAGTAATGTGCCCCATCCTGGTGGTCCCCATCTTGTAGTAATGTGCCCCATCCTGGTCCTCGTCTTGGAGTAATGTCCCCCATCCGATAGTAATGCCCGATCCTGGTGGTCCCCATTTTGTAGTAATGTGCCCCATCCTGGTGGTCCCCATCTTGTAGTAATGTGCCCCATCCTGGTCCTCGTCTTGGAGTAATGCCCGATCCTGGTGGTCCCCATCTTGTAGTAATGTGCCCCATCCTGGTGGTCTCCATCTTGTAGTAATGTGCCCCATCCTGGTGGTCCCCAAGTTGAAGTAATGTGCCCCATCCTGGTGGTCCCCATCTTGTAGTAATGTGCCCCATCCTGGTGGTCCCCATCTTGTAGTAATGTGCCCCATTCTGGTGGTCCCCATCTTGTAAAATGTGCCCCATCCTGGTCCTCGTCTTGGAGTAATGTCCCCCATCAGATAGTAATGCCCGATCCTAGTGGTCCCCATCTTGTAGTAATGTGCCCCATCCTGGTGGTCTCCATCTTGTAGTAATGTGCCCCATCCTGGTGGTTCCCATCTTGTAGTAATGTGCCCCATCCTGGTGGTCCCCATCTTGAAGTAATGTGCCCCATCCTGGTGGTCTCCATCTTGTAGTAATGTGCCCCATCCTAGTGGTCTCCATCTTGTAGTAATGTGCCCAATCCTGGTGATCCCCAACTTGTAGTAATGTGCCCCATCCTTGTGGTCCCCATCTTGTAGTAATGTGCCCCTTCCTGGTGGTCCACATCTTGTAGTAATGTGCCCCATCCTGGTGGTCTCCATCTTGTAGTAATGTGCCCCATCCTGGTCCTCGTCTTGGAGTAATGTCCCCCATCCTATAATGATGCCCAATCCTGGTGGTCCCCATCTTGTAGCAATGTGCCCCATCCTGGTGGTCTCAATCTTGTAGTAATGTTCCCCATCCAGGTAGTCCCCATCTTGTAGTAATGTGCCCCATCCTGGTGGTCCCCATCTTGTAGTAATGTGCCCCATCCTGGTGGTTCCCATCTTGTAGTAATGTGCCCCATCCTGGTGGTCCCCATCTTGAAGTAATGTGCCCCATCCTGGTGGTCTCCATCTTGTAGTAATGTGCCCCATTCTGGTGGTCCCCATCTTGTAGTAATGTGCCCCATCCTGGTCCTCATCTTGGAGTAATGTCCCCGAACTGATAGTAATGCCCCATCCTGGTGGTCCCCATCTTGTAGTAATGTGCCACATCCTGGTGGTCTCCATCTTGTAGCAATGTCCCCCATCCTGGTGGTCCCCATCTTGTAGTAATGTGCCCCATCCTGGTCCTCGTCTTGTAGTAATGTCCCCCATCCGATAATGATGCCCAATACTGGTGGTCCCCATCTTGTAGCAATGTGCCCCATCCTGGTGGTCTCTATCTTGTAGTAATGTGCCCCATCCTGGTGTTCCCCATCTTGTAGTAATGTGCCCTATCCTGGTGGTCCACATCTTGTAGTAATGTGCCCCATCCTGGTGGTCCCCATCTTGTAGTAATGTGCCCCATCCTAGTGGTCCCCAACTTGTAGTAATGTGCCCCATCCTGGTGGTCCCCATCTTGTAGTAATGTGCCCCATCCTGGTGGTCCCCATCTTGTAGTAATGTGCCCCATCCTGGTACTCGTCTTGGAGTAATGTCCCCCATCCGATAGTAATGCCTGATCCTGGTGGTCCTCATCTTGTAGTAATGTGCCCCATCCTGGTGGTCCCCATCTTGTAGTAACGTGCCCCATCCTGGTCATCGTCTTGGAGTAAAGTCCCCCATCCGATAGTAATGCCAGATACTTGGTGGTCCCCATCTTGTAGTAATGTGCCTCGTCCTGGTGGTCTCCATCTTGTAGTAATGTGCCCGATCCTGGTGGTCCCCATCTTGTAGTAATGTGCCCCATCCTGGTGGTCCCCATCTTGTAGTAATGTGCCCCATCCTCGTCCTCGTCTTGGAGTAATGTTCCCCATCCAATAGTAATGCCTGATCCTGGTGGTCCCCATCTTGTAGTAATGTGCTCCATCCTGGTGGTCCCCATCTTGTAGTAATGTGCCCCATCCTGGTGGTCCCCATTTTGTAGTAATGTGCCCCATCCTGGTCCTCGTCTTGGAGTAATGTCCCCCATCCGATAGTAATGCCCGATCCTGGTGGTCCCCAACTTGTAGTAATGTGCCCCATCCTGGAGGTCCACATCTTGTATCAATGTGCCCCATCCTGGTGGTCCCCATCTTGTAGTAATGTGCCCCATCCTGGTGGTCCCCATCTTGTAGTAATGTGCCCCATCCTGATGGTCCCCATCTTGTAGTAATGTGCCCCATCCTGGTCCTCGTCTTGGAGTAATGTCCCCCATCCGATAGTAATGCCCGATCCTGGTGGTCCCCATCTTGTAGTAATGTGCACCATCCTGGTGGTCCCCATCTTGTAGTAATGTGCCCCATCCTGGTCCTCGTCTTGGAGTAATGCCCGATCCTGGTGGTCCCCATCTTGTAGTAATGTGCCCCATCCTGGTGGTCTCCATCTTGTAGTAATGTGCCCCATCCTGGTGATCCCCAACTTGAAGTAATGTGCCCCATCCTGGTGGTCCCCATCTTGTAGTAATGTGCCCCATCCTGGTGGTCCCCATCTTGTAGTAATGTGCCTCATCCTGGTCCTCGTCTTGGAGTAATGTCCCCCATCACATAGTAATGCCTGATCCTGGTGGTCCCCATCTTGTAGTAATGTGCCCCATCATGGTGGTCTCCATCTTGAAGTAATGTGCCCCATCCTGGTGGTCTCCATCTTATAGTAATGTGACCCATCCTGGTGGTCGCCATCTTGTAGTAATGTGCCCCATCCTGGTGGTCCCCATCTTGTAAAATGTGCCCCATCCTGGTCCTCGTCTTGGAGTAATGTCCCCCATCAGATAGTAATGCCCGATCCTAGTGGTCCCCATCTTGTAGTAATTTGCCCCATCCGGGTGGTCCCCAACTTGTAGTAATGTGCCCCATCCTGGTGGTCCCCATCTTGTAGTAATGTGCCCCATCCTGGTGGCCCCCATCTTGTAGTAATGTGCCCCATCCTGGTGGCCCCCATCTTGTAGTAATGTGCCCCATCCTGGTGGTCTCTATCTTGTAGTAATGTGCGCCATCCTGGTGGTCCCCATCTTGTAGTAATGTGCCCCATCCTGGTCCTCGTCTTGGAGTAATGTGCCCCATCCTATAATGATGCCCAATCCTGGTGGTCCCCATCTTGTAGCAATGTGCCCCATCCTGGTGGTCTCAATCTTGTAGTAATGTTCCCCATCCGGGTAGTCCCCATCTTGTAGTAATGTGCCCCATCCTGGTGGTCTCCATCTTGTAGTAATGTGCCCCATCCTGGTGGTTCCCATCTTGTTGTAATGTGCCCATCCTGGTGGTCCCCATCTTGAAGTAATGTGCCCCATCCTGGTGGTCCCCATCTTGTAGTAATGTGCCCCATCCTGGTGGTCCCCATCTTGTAGTAATGTGCCCCATCCTGGTACTCGTCTTGGAGTAATGTCCCCCATACGATAGTAATGCCTGATCCTGGTGGTCCTCATCTTGTAGTAATGTGCCCCATCCTGGTGGTCCCCATCTTGTAGTAATGTGCCCCATCCTGGTCCTCGTCTTGGAGTAAAGTCCCACATCTGATAGTAATGCCCGATACTGGCGGTCCCCATCTTGTAGTAATGTGCCTCTTCCTGGTGGTCTCCATCTAGTAGTAATGTGCCCCATCCTGGTGGTCCCCATCTTGTAGTAATGTGCCCCATCCTGGTCCTCGTCTTGGAGTAATGTCCCCCATCACATAGTAATGCCTGATCCTGGTGGTCCCCATCTTGTAGTAATGTGCCCCATCATGGTGGTCTCCATCTTGTAGTAATGTGCCCTATCCTGGTGGTCTCCATCTTATAGTAATGTGACCAATCCTGGTGGTCGCCATCTGGTAGTAATGTGCCCCATCCTGGTGGTCCCCATCTTGTAAAATGTGCCCCATCCTGGTCCTCGTCTTGAAGTAATGTCCCCCATCAGATAGTAATGCCCGATCCTAGTGGTCCCCATCTTGCAGTAATTTGCCACATCCTGGTGGTCCCCAACTTGTAGTAATGTGCCCCATCCTGGTGGTCCCCATCTTGTAGTAATGTGCCCCATCCTGGTGGCCCCCATCTTGTAGTAATGTGCCCCATCCTGGTGGTCTCCATCTTGTAGTAATGTGCCCCATCCTGGTGGTCTCTATCTTGTAGTAATGTGCGCCATCCTGGTGGTCCCCATCTTGTAGTAATGTGCCCCATCCTGGTCCTCGTCTTGGAATAATGTCCCCCATCCTATAATGATGCCCCATCCTGGTGGTCTCAATCTTGTAGTAATGTTCCCCATCCGGGTAGTCCCCATCTTGTAGTAATGTGCCCCATCCTGGTGGTCTCCGTCTTGTAGTAATGTGCCCCATCCTGGTGGTTCCCATCTTGTAGTAATGTGCCCCATCCTGGTGGTCCCCATCTTGTAGTAATGTGCCCCATCCTGGTACTCGTCTTGGAGTAATGTCCCCCATCCGATAGTAATGCCTGATCCTGGTGGTCCTCATCTTGTAGTAATGTGCCCCATCCTGGTGGTCCCCATCTTGTAGTAATGTGCCCCATCCTGGTCCTCGTCTTGGAGTAAAGTCCAGCATCTGATAGTAATGCCCGATACTGGCGGTCCCCATCTTGTAGTAATGTGCCTCTTCCTGGTGGTCTCCATCTTGTAGTAATGTGCCCCATCCTGGTGGTCCCCATCTTGTAGTAATGTGCCCCATCCTGGTGGTCCCCATCTTGTAGTAATGTGCCCCATCCTGGTCCTCATCTTGGAGTAATGTTCCCCATCCAATAGTAATGCCCGATCCTGGTGGTCCCAATCTTGTAGTAATGTGCTCCATCCTGGTGGTCCCCATCTTGTAGTAATGTGCCCCATCCTGGAGGTCCCCATTTTGTAGTAATGTGCCCCATCCTGGTTCTCGTCTTGGAGTAATGTCCCCCATCCGATAGTAATGCCCGATCCTGGTGGTCCCCATCTTGTAGTAATGTGCCCCATCATGGTGGTCTCCATCCTGTAGTAATGTGCCCAATCCTGGTGGTCCCCATCTTGTAGTAACGTGCCCCATCCTGGTCATCGTCTTGGAGGAAAGTCCCCCATCCGATAGTAATGCCAGATACTTGGTGGTCGCCATCTTGTAGTAATGTGCCTCGTCCTGGTGGTCTCCATCTTGTAGTAATGTGCCCGATCCTGGTGGTCCCCATCTTGTAGTAATGTGCCCCATCCTGGTGGTCCCCATCTTGTAGTAATGTGCCCCATCCTCGTCCTCGTCTTGGAGTAATGTTCCCCATCCAATAGTAATACCTGATCCTGGTGGTCCCCATCTTGTAGTAATGTGCTCCATCCTGGTGGTCCCCATCTTGTAGTAATGTGCCCCATCCTGGTGGTCCCCATTTTGTAGTAATGTGCCCCATCCTGGTCCTCGTCTTGGAGTAATGTCCCCCATCCGATAGTAATGCCCGATCCTGGTGGTCCCCAACTTGTAGTAATGTGCCCCATCCTGGAGGTCCACATCTTGTATCAATGTGCCCCATCCTGGTGGTCCCCATCTTGTAGTAATGTGCCCCATCCTGGTGGTCCCCATCTTGTAGTAATGTGCCCCATCCTGATGGTCCCCATCTTGTAGTAATGTGCCCCATCCTGGTCCTCGTCTTGGAGTAATGTCCCCCATCCGATAGTAATGCCCGATCCTGGTGGTCCCCATCTTGTAGTAATGTGCACCATCCTGGTGGTCCCCATCTTGTAGTAATGTGCCCCATCCTGGTCCTCGTCTTGGAGTAATGCCCGATCCTGGTGGTCCCCATCTTGTAGTAATGTGCCCCATCCTGGTGGTCTCCATCTTGTAGTAATGTGCCCCATCCTGGTGATCCCCAACTTGAAGTAATGTGCCCCATCCTGGTGGTCCCCATCTTGTAGTAATGTGCCCCATCCTGGTGGTCCCCATCTTGTAGTAATGTGCCTCATCCTGGTCCTCGTCTTGGAGTAATGTCCCCCATCACATAGTAATGCCTGATCCTGGTGGTCCCCATCTTGTAGTAATGTGCCCCATCATGGTGGTCTCCATCTTGAAGTAATGTGCCCCATCCTGGTGGTCTCCATCTTATAGTAATGTGACCCATCCTGGTGGTCGCCATCTTGTAGTAATGTGCCCCATCCTGGTGGTCCCCATCTTGTAAAATGTGCCCCATCCTGGTCCTCGTCTTGGAGTAATGTCCCCCATCAGATAGTAATGCCCGATCCTAGTGGTCCCCATCTTGTAGTAATTTGCCCCATCCTGGTGGTCCCCAACTTGTAGTAATGTGCCCCATCCTGGTGGTCCCCAACTTGTAGTAATGTGCCCCATCCTGGTGGCCCCCATCTTGTAGTAATGTGCCCCATCCTGGTGGCCCCCATCTTGTAGTAATGTGCCCCATCCTGGTGGTCTCTATCTTGTAGTAATGTGCGCCATCCTGGTGGTCCCCATCTTGTAGTAATGTGCCCCATCCTGGTCCTCGTCTTGGAGTAATGTGCCCCATCCTATAATGATGCCCAATCCTGGTGGTCCCCATCTTGTAGCAATGTGCCCCATCCTGGTGGTCTCAATCTTGTAGTAATGTTCCCCATCCGGGTAGTCCCCATCTTGTAGTAATGTGCCCCATCCTGGTGGTCTCCATCTTGTAGTAATGTGCCCCATCCTGGTGGTTCCCATCTTGTTGTAATGTGCCCATCCTGGTGGTCCCCATCTTGAAGTAATGTGCCCCATCCTGGTGGTCCCCATCTTGTAGTAATGTGCCCCATCCTGGTGGTCCCCATCTTGTAGTAATGTGCCCCATCCTGGTACTCGTCTTGGAGTAATGTCCCCCATACGATAGTAATGCCTGATCCTGGTGGTCCTCATCTTGTAGTAATGTGCGCCATCCTGGTGGTCCCCATCTTGTAGTAATGTGCCCCATCCTGGTCCTCGTCTTGGAGTAAAGTCCCACATCTGATAGTAATGCCCGATACTGGCGGTCCCCATCTTGTAGTAATGTGCCTCTTCCTGGTGGTCTCCATCTTGTAGTAATGTGCCCCATCCTGGTGGTCCCCATCTTGTAGTAATGTGCCCCATCCTGGTGGTCTCCATCTTGTAGTAATGTGCCCCATCCTGGTGATCCCCAACTTGAAGTAATGTGCCCCATCCTGGTGGTCCCCATCTTGTAGTAATGTGCCCCATCCTGGTGGTCCCCATCTTGTAGTAATGTGCCCCATCCTGGTCCTCGTCTTGGAGTAATGTCCCCCATCACATAGTAATGCCTGATCCTGGTGGTCCCCATCTTGTAGTAATGTGCCCCATCATGGTGGTCTCCATCTTGTAGTAATGTGCCCTATCCTGGTGGTCTCCATCTTATAGTAATGTGACCAATCCTGGTGGTCGCCATCTGGTAGTAATGTGCCCCATCCTGGTGGTCCCCATCTTGTAAAATGTGCCCCATCCTGGTCCTCGTCTTGGAGTAATGTCCCCCATCAGATAGTAATGCCCGATCCTAGTGGTCCCCATCTTGCAGTAATTTGCCACATCCTGGTGGTCCCCAACTTGTAGTAATGTGCCCCATCCTGGTGGTCCCCATCTTGTAGTAATGTGCCCCATCCTGGTGGCCCCCATCTTGTAGTAATGTGCCCCATCCTGGTGGTCTCCATCTTGTAGTAATGTGCCCCATCCTGGTGGTCTCTATCTTGTAGTAATGTGCGCCATCCTGGTGGTCCCCATCTTGTAGTAATGTGCCCCATCCTGGTCCTCGTCTTGGAATAATGTCCCCCATCCTATAATGATGCCCCATCCTGGTGGTCTCAATCTTGTAGTAATGTTCCCCATCCGGGTAGTCCCCATCTTGTAGTAATGTGCCCCATCCTGGTGGTCTCCGTCTTGTAGTAATGTGCCCCATCCTGGTGGTTCCCATCTTGTAGTAATGTGCCCCATCCTGGTGGTCCCCATCTTGTAGTAATGTGCCCCATCCTGGTACTCGTCTTGGAGTAATGTCCCCCATCCGATAGTAATGCCTGATCCTGGTGGTCCTCATCTTGTAGTAATGTGCCCCATCCTGGTGGTCCCCATCTTGTAGTAATGTGCCCCATCCTGGTCCTCGTCTTGGAGTAAAGTCCAGCATCTGATAGTAATGCCCGATACTGGCGGTCCCCATCTTGTAGTAATGTGCCTCTTCCTGGTGGTCTCCATCTTGTAGTAATGTGCCCCATCCTGGTGGTCCCCATCTTGTAGTAATGTGCCCCATCCTGGTGGTCCCCATCTTGTAGTAATGTGCCCCATCCTGGTCCTCATCTTGGAGTAATGTTCCCCATCCAATAGTAATGCCCGATCCTGGTGGTCCCAATCTTGTAGTAATGTGCTCCATCCTGGTGGTCCCCATCTTGTAGTAATGTGCCCCATCCTGGAGGTCCCCATTTTGTAGTAATGTGCCCCATCCTGGTTCTCGTCTTGGAGTAATGTCCCCCATCCGATAGTAATGCCCGATCCTGGTGGTCCCCATCTTGTAGTAATGTGCCCCATCATGGTGGTCCCCATCCTGTAGTAATGTGCCCAATCCTGGTGGTCCCCATCTTGTAGTAATGTGCCCCATCCTGGTCATCGTCTTGGAGGAAAGTCCCCCATCCGATAGTAATGCCAGATACTTGGTGGTCCCCATCTTGTAGTAATGTGCCTCGTCCTGGTGGTCTCCATCTTGTAGTAATGTGCCCGATCCTGGTGGTCCCCATCTTGTAGTAATGTGCCCCATCCTGGTGGTCCCCACCTTGTAGTAATGTGCCCCATCCTCGTCCTCGTCTTGGAGTAATGTTCCCCATCCAATAGTAATACCTGATCCTGGTGGTCCCCATCTTGTAGTAATGTGCTCCATCCTGGTGGTCCCCATCTTGTAGTAATGTGCCCCATCCTGGTGGTCCCCATTTTGTAGTAATGTGCCCCATCCTGGTCCTCGTCTTGGAGTAATGTCCCCCATCCGATAGTAATGCCCGATCCTGGTGGTCCCCAACTTGTAGTAATGTGCCCCATCCTGGAGGTCCACATCTTGTATCAATGTGCCCCATCCTGGTGGTCCCCATCTTGTAGTAATATGCCCCATCCTGGTGGTCCCCATCTTGTAGTAATGTGCCCCATCCTGATGGTCCCCATCTTGTAGTAATGTGCCCCATCCTGGTCCTCGTCTTGGAGTAATGTCCCCCATCCGATAGTAATGCCCGATCCTGGTGGTCCCCATCTTGTAGTAATGTGCACCATCCTGGTGGTCCCCATCTTGTAGTAATGTGCCCCATCCTGGTCCTCGTCTTGGAGTAATGCCCGATCCTGGTGGTCCCCATCTTGTAGTAATGTGCCCCATCCTGGTGGTCTCCATCTTGTAGTAATGTGCCCCATCCTGGTGATCCCCAACTTGAAGTAATGTGCCCCATCCTGGTGGTCCCCATCTTGTAGTAATGTGCCCCATCCTGGTGGTCCCCATCTTGTAGTAATGTGCCTCATCCTGGTCCTCGTCTTGGAGTAATGTCCCCCATCACATAGTAATGCCTGATCCTGGTGGTCCCCATCTTGTAGTAATGTGCCCCATCATGGTGGTCTCCATCTTGAAGTAATGTGCCCCATCCTGGTGGTCTCCATCTTATAGTAATGTGACCCATCCTGGTGGTCGCCATCTTGTAGTAATGTGCCCCATCCTGGTGGTCCCCATCTTGTAAAATGTGCCCCATCCTGGTCCTCGTCTTGGAGTAATGTCCCCCATCAGATAGTAATGCCCGATCCTAGTGGTCCCCATCTTGTAGTAATTTGCCCCATCCTGGTGGTCCCCAACTTGTAGTAATGTGCCCCATCCTGGTGGTCCCCAACTTGTAGTAATGTGCCCCATCCTGGTGGCCCCCATCTTGTAGTAATGTGCCCCATCCTGGTGGCCCCCATCTTGTAGTAATGTGCCCCATCCTGGTGGTCTCTATCTTGTAGTAATGTGCGCCATCCTGGTGGTCCCCATCTTGTAGTAATGTGCCCCATCCTGGTCCTCGTCTTGGAGTAATGTGCCCCATCCTATAATGATGCCCAATCCTGGTGGTCCCCATCTTGTAGCAATGTGCCCCATCCTGGTGGTCTCAATCTTGTAGTAATGTTCCCCATCCGGGTAGTCCCCATCTTGTAGTAATGTGCCCCATCCTGGTGGTCTCCATCTTGTAGTAATGTGCCCCATCCTGGTGGTTCCCATCTTGTTGTAATGTGCCCATCCTGGTGGTCCCCATCTTGAAGTAATGTGCCCCATCCTGGTGGTCCCCATCTTGTAGTAATGTGCCCCATCCTGGTGGTCCCCATCTTGTAGTAATGTGCCCCATCCTGGTACTCGTCTTGGAGTAATGTCCCCCATACGATAGTAATGCCTGATCCTGGTGGTCCTCATCTTGTAGTAATGTGCGCCATCCTGGTGGTCCCCATCTTGTAGTAATGTGCCCCATCCTGGTCCTCGTCTTGGAGTAAAGTCCCACATCTGATAGTAATGCCCGATACTGGCGGTCCCCATCTTGTAGTAATGTGCCTCTTCCTGGTGGTCTCCATCTTGTAGTAATGTGCCCCATCCTGGTGGTCCCCATTTTGTAGTAATGTGCCCCATCCTGGTGGTCTCCATCTTGTAGTAATGTGCCCCATCCTGGTGATCCCCAACTTGAAGTAATGTGCCCCATCCTGGTGGTCCCCATCTTGTAGTAATGTGCCCCATCCTGGTGGTCCCCATCTTGTAGTAATGTGCCCCATCCTGGTCCTCGTCTTGGAGTAATGTCCCCCATCACATAGTAATGCCTGATCCTGGTGGTCCCCATCTTGTAGTAATGTGCCCCATCATGGTGGTCTCCATCTTGTAGTAATGTGCCCTATCCTGGTGGTCTCCATCTTATAGTAATGTGACCAATCCTGGTGGTCGCCATCTGGTAGTAATGTGCCCCATCCTGGTGGTCCCCATCTTGTAAAATGTGCCCCATCCTGGTCCTCGTCTTGGAGTAATGTCCCCCATCAGATAGTAATGCCCGATCCTAGTGGTCCCCATCTTGCAGTAATTTGCCACATCCTGGTGGTCCCCAACTTGTAGTAATGTGCCCCATCCTGGTGGTCCCCATCTTGTAGTAATGTGCCCCATCCTGGTGGCCCCCATCTTGTAGTAATGTGCCCCATCCTGGTGGTCTCCATCTTGTAGTAATGTGCCCCATCCTGGTGGTCTCTATCTTGTAGTAATGTGCGCCATCCTGGTGGTCCCCATCTTGTAGTAATGTGCCCCATCCTGGTCCTCGTCTTGGAATAATGTCCCCCATCCTATAATGATGCCCCATCCTGGTGGTCTCAATCTTGTAGTAATGTTCCCCATCCGGGTAGTCCCCATCTTGTAGTAATGTGCCCCATCCTGGTGGTCTCCGTCTTGTAGTAATGTGCCCCATCCTGGTGGTTCCCATCTTGTAGTAATGTGCCCCATCCTGGTGGTCCCCATCTTGTAGTAATGTGCCCCATCCTGGTACTCGTCTTGGAGTAATGTCCCCCATCCGATAGTAATGCCTGATCCTGGTGGTCCTCATCTTGTAGTAATGTGCCCCATCCTGGTGGTCCCCATCTTGTAGTAATGTGCCCCATCCTGGTCCTCGTCTTGGAGTAAAGTCCAGCATCTGATAGTAATGCCCGATACTGGCGGTCCCCATCTTGTAGTAATGTGCCTCTTCCTGGTGGTCTCCATCTTGTAGTAATGTGCCCCATCCTGGTGGTCCCCATCTTGTAGTAATGTGCCCCATCCTGGTGGTCCCCATCTTGTAGTAATGTGCCCCATCCTGGTCCTCATCTTGGAGTAATGTTCCCCATCCAATAGTAATGCCCGATCCTGGTGGTCCCAATCTTGTAGTAATGTGCTCCATCCTGGTGGTCCCCATCTTGTAGTAATGTGCCCCATCCTGGAGGTCCCCATTTTGTAGTAATGTGCCCCATCCTGGTTCTCGTCTTGGAGTAATGTCCCCCATCCGATAGTAATGCCCGATCCTGGTGGTCCCCATCTTGTAGTAATGTGCCCCATCATGGTGGTCCCCATCCTGTAGTAATGTGCCCAATCCTGGTGGTCCCCATCTTGTAGTAATGTGCCCTATCCTAGTGGTCCCCAACTTGTAGTAATGTGCCCCATCCTGGAGGTCCACATCTTGTATTAATGTGCCCCATCCTGGTGGTCCCCATCTTGTAGTAATGTGCCCCATCCTGGTGGTCCCCATCTTGTAGTAATGTGCCCCATCCTGGTCCTCGTCTTGGAGTAATGCCCGATCCTGGTGGTCCCCATCTTGTAGTAATGTGCCCCATCCTGGTGGTCTCCATCTTGTAGTAATGTGCCCCATCCTGGTGGTCCCCAAGTTGAAGTAATGTGCCCCATCCTGGTGGTCCCCATCTTGTAGTAATGTGCCCCATCCTGGTGGTCCCCATCTTGTAGTAATGTGCCCCATTCTGGTGGTCCCCATCTTGTAAAATGTGCCCCATCCTGGTCCTCGTCTTGGAGTAATGTCCCCCATCAGATAGTAATGCCCGATCCTAGTGGTCCCCATCTTGTAGTAATGTGCCCCATCCTGGTGGTCTCCATCTTGTAGTAATGTGCCCCATCCTGGTGGTTCCCATCTTGTAGTAATGTGCCCCATCCTGGTGGTCCCCATCTTGAAGTAATGTGCCCCATCCTGGTGGTCTCCATCTTGTAGTAATGTGCCCCATCCTAGTGGTCTCCATCTTGTAGTAATGTGCCCCATCCTGGTGATCCCCAACTTGTAGTAATGTGCCCCATCCTTGTGGTCCCCATCTTGTAGTAATGTGCCCCTTCCTGGTGGTCCACATCTTGTAGTAATGTGCCCCATCCTGGTGGTCTCCATCTTGTAGTAATGTGCCCCATCCTGGTGGTCTCTATCTTGTAGTAATGTGCCCCATCCTGGTGGTCCCCATCTTGTAGTAATGTGCCCCATCCTGGTCCTCGTCTTGGAGTAATGTCCCCCATCCTATAATGATGCCCAATCCTGGTGGTCCCCATCTTGTAGCAATGTGCCCCATCCTGGTGGTCTCAATCTTGTAGTAATGTTCCCCATCCAGGTAGTCCCCATCTTGTAGTAATGTGCCCCATCCTGGTGGTCCCCATCTTGTAGTAATGTGCCCCATCCTGGTGGTTCCCATCTTGTAGTAATGTGCCCCATCCTGGTGGTCCCCATCTTGAAGTAATGTGCCCCATCCTGGTGGTCTCCATCTTGTAGTAATGTGCCCCATTCTGGTGGTCCCCATCTTGTAGTAATGTGCCCCATCCTGGTCCTCATCTTGGAGTAATGTCCCCGATCTGATAGTAATGCCCCATCCTGGTGGTCCCCATCTTGTAGTAATGTGCCACATCCTGGTGGTCTCCATCTTGTAGCAATGTCCCCCATCCTGGTGGTCCCCATCTTGTAGTAATGTGCCCCATCCTGGTCCTCGTCTTGTAGTAATGTCCCCCATCCGATAATGATGCCCAATACTGGTGGTCCCCATCTTGTAGCAATGTGCCCCATCCTGGTGGTCTCTATCTTGTAGTAATGTGCCCCATCCTGGTGTTCCCCATCTTGTAGTAATGTGCCCCATTCTGGTGGTCCCCATCTTGTAGTAATGTGCCCCATCCTGGTGGTGCCCATCTTGTAGTAATGTGCCCCATCCTAGTGGTCCCCAACTTGTAGTAATGTGCCCCATCCTGGTGGTCCCCATCTTGTAGTAATGTGCCCCATCCTGGTGGTCCCCATCTTGTAGTAATGTGCCCCATCCTGGTCCTCGTGTTGGAGTAATGTCCCTCATCCGATAATGATGCCCAATCCTGGTGGTCCCCCTCTTGTAGCAATGTGCCCCATCCTGGTGGTCTCTATCTTGTAGTAATGTGCCCCATCCTGGTGTTCCCCATCTTGTAGTAATGTGCCCCATCCTGGTGGTCCCCATCTTGTAGTAATGTTCCCCATCCTGGTGGTCCCCATCTTGTAGTAATGTGCCCCATCCTGGTGGTCCCCATCTTGTAGTAATGTGCCCCATCCTGGTACTCGTCTTTTAGTAATGTCCCCCATCCGATAGTAATGCCTGATCCTGGTGGTCCTCATCTTGTAGCAATGTGCCCCATCCTGGTGGTCCCCATCTTGTAGTAATGTGCCCCATCCTGGTCCTCGTCTTGGAGTAAAGTCCCCCATCCAATAGTAATGCCCGATACTGGTGGTCCCCATCTTGTAGTAATGTGCCTCGTCCTGGTGGTCTCCATCTTGTAGTAATGTGCTCCTTCCTGGTGGTCCCCATCTTGTAGTAATGTGCCCCATCCTGTTGGTCCCCATCTTGTAGTAATGTGCCCCATCCTGGTCCTCGTCTTGGAGTAATGTTCCCCATCCAATAGTAATGCCCGATCCTGGTGGTCCCCATCTTGTAGTAATGTGCTCCATCCTGGTGGTCCCCATCTTGTAGTAATGTGCCCCATCCTGGTGGTCCCCATTTTGTAGTAATGTGCCCCATCCTGGTCCTCGTCTTGGAGTAATGTCCCCCATCTGATAGTAATGTGCCCCATCCTGGCGGTCCCCATCTTGTAATAATGTGCCCCATCCTGGTGGTCCCTAACTTGTAGTTATGCGCCCCATCCTAGTGGTCCCCAACTTGTAGTAATGTGCCCCATCCTGGAGGTCCACATCTTGTATTAATGTGCCCCATCCTGGTGTTTCCCATCTTGTAGTAATGTGCCCCATCCTGGTGGTCCCCATTTTGTAGTAATGTGCCCCATCCTGGTGGTCCACATCTTGTAGTAATGTGCCCCATCCTGGTCCTCATCTTGGAGTAATGTCCCCCATCCGATAGTAATGCCCGATCCTGGTGGTCCCCATCTTGTAGTAATGTGCCCCATCCTGGTGGTCCCCATCTTGTAGTAATGTGCCCCATCCTTGTGGTCCCCATCTTGTAGTAATGTGCCCCATCCTAGTGGTCCCCAACTTGTAGTAATGTGCCCCATCCTGGAGGTCCACATCTTGTATTAATGTGCCCCATCCTGGTGGTCCTCATCTTGTAGTAATGTGCCCCATACTGGTGGTCCCCATCTTGTAGTAATGTGCCCCTTCCTGGTGGTCCCCATCTTGTAGTAATGTGCCCCATCCTGGTCCTCGTCTTGGAGTAATGTCCCCCATCCGATAGTAATGCCCGATCCTGGTGGTCCCCATCTTGTAGTAATGTGCCCCATCCTGGTGGTCCCCATCTTGTAGTAATGTGCCCCATCCTGGTCCTCGTCTTGGAGTAATGCCCGATCCTGGTGGTCCCTATCTTGTAGTAATGTGCCCCATCCTGGTGGTCTCCGTCTTGTAGTAATGTGCCCCATCCTGGTGGTCCCCAACTTGAAGTAATGTGCCCCATCCTGGTGGTCCCCATCTTGCAGTAATGTGCCCCATCCTGGTGGTCCCCATCTTGTAGTAATGTGCCCCATTCTGGTGGTCCCCATCTTGTAAAATGTGCCCCATCCTGGTCCTCGTCTTGGAGTAATGTCCCCCATCAGATAGTAATGCCCGATCCTGGTGGTCCCCATCTTGTAGTAATGTGCCCCATCATGGTAGTCTCCATCTTGTAGTAATGTGCCCCATCCTAGTGGTCCCCATCTTGTAGTAATGTGCCCCATCCTGGTGGTCCCCATCTTGGAGTAATGCCCGATCCTGGTGGTCCCCATCTTGTAGTAATGTGCCCCATCCTGGTAGTCTCCATCTTTTAGTAATGTGCCCCATCTTGGTGGTTCACAACTTGTAGTAATGTGCCCCATCCTGGTGGTCTCCATCTTATAGTAATGTGACCCATCCTGGTGGTTGCCATCTTGTAGTAATGTGCACCATCCTGGTGGTCCCCATCTTGTAAAATGTGCCCCATCCTGGTCCTCGTCTTGGAGTAATGTCCCCCATCAGATAGTAATGCCCGATCCCAGTGGTCCCCATATTGTAGTAATTTGCCCCATCCTGGTGGTCCCCAACTTGTAGTAATGTGCCCCATCCTGGTGGTCTCCATCTTGTAGTAATGTGCCCCATCCTGGTGGTCTCTATCTTGTAGTAATGTGCCCAATCCTGGTGGTCCCCATCTTGTAGTAATGTGCCCCATCCTGGTCCTCGTCTTGGAGTAATGTCCCCCATCCTATAATGATGCCCAATCCTGGTGGTCCCCATCTTGTAGCAATGTGCCCCATCCTGGTGGTCTCAATCTTGAAGTAATGTTCCCCATCCGGGTAGTCCCCATCTTGTAGTAATGTGCCCCACCCTGGTTTTCTCCATCTTGTAGTAATGTGCCCCATCCTGGTGGTTCCCATCTTGTAGTAATGTGCCCCATCCTGGTGGTCCCCATCTTGAAGTAATGTGCCCCATCCTGGTGGTCCCCATCTTGTAGTAATGTGCCCCATCCTGGTGGTCCCCATCTTGTAGTAATGTGCCCCATCCTGGTACTCGTCTTGGAGTAATGTCCCCCATCCGATAGTAATGCCTGATCCTGGTGGTCCTCATCTTGTAGTAATGTGCCCCATCCTGGTGGTCCCCATCTTGTAGTAATGTGCCCCATCCTGGTCATCGTCTTGGAGTAAAGTCCCCCATCCGATAGTAATGCCAGATACTTGGTGGTCCCCATCTTGTAGTAATGTGCCTCGTCCTGGTGGCCTCCATCTTGTAGTAATGTGCCCCATCCTGGTGGTCCCCATCTTGTAGTAATGTGCCCCATCCTGGTGGTCCCCATCTTGTAGTAATGTGCCCGATCCTGGTCCTCGTCTTGGAGTAATGTTCCCCATCCAATAGTAATGCCTGATCCTGGTGGTCCCCATCTTGTAGTAATGTGCTCCATCCTGGTGGTCCCCATCTTGTAGTAATGTGCCCCATCCTGGTGGTCCCCATTTTGTAGTTATGTGCCCCATCCTGGTCCTCGTCTTGGAGTAATGTCCCCCATCCGATAGTAATGCCCGATCCTGGTGGTCCCCAACTTGTAGTAATGTGCCCCATCCTGGTGGTCCCCATCTTGTAGTAATGTGCCCCATCCTGGTGGTCCCCATCTTGTAGTAATGTGCCCCATCCTATTGGTCCCCAACTTGTAGTAATGTGCCCCATCCTGGAGGTCCACATCTTGTATTAATGTGCCCCATCCTGGTGGTCCCCATCTTGTAGTAATGTGCCCCATCCTGGTGGTCCCCATCTTGTAGTAATGTGCCCCATCCTGGTGGTCCCCATCTTGTAGTAATGTGCCCCATTCTGGTGGTCCCCATCTTGTAAAATGTGCCCCATCCTGGTCCTCGTCTTGGAGTAATGTCCCCCATCAGATAGTAATGCCCGATCCTGGTGGTCCCCATCTTGTAGTAATGTGCCCCATCATGGTAGTCTCCATCTTGTAGTAATGTGCCCCATCCTAGTGGTCCCCATCTTGTAGTAATGTGCCCCATCCTGGTGGTCCCCATCTTGGAGTAATGCCCGATCCTGGTGGTCCCCATCTTGTAGTAATGTGCCCCATCCTGGTGGTCTCCATCTTTTAGTAATGTGCCCCATCTTGGTGGTTCACAACTTGTAGTAATGTGCCCCATCCTGGTGGTCTCCATCTTATAGTAATGTGACCCATCCTGGTGGTTGCCATCTTGCAGTAATATGCACCATCCTGGTGGTCCCCATCTTGTAAAATGTGCCCCATCCTGGTCCTCGTCTTGGAGGAATGTCCCCCATCAGATAGTAATGCCCGATCCCAGTGGTCCCCATATTGTAGTAATTTGCCCCATTCTGGTGGTCCCCAACTTGTAGTAATGTGCCCCATCCTGGTGGTCCCCATCTTGTAGTAATGTGCCCCATCCTGGTGGCCCCCATCTTGTAGTAATGTGCCCCATCCTGGTGGTCTCCATCTTGTAGTAATGTGCCCCATCCTGGTGGTCTCTATCTTGTAGTAATGTGCCCCATCCTGGTGGTCCCCATCTTGTAGTAATGTGCCCCATCCTGGTCCTCGTCTTGGAGTAATGTCCCCCATCCTATAATGATGCCCAATCCTGGTGGTCCCCATCTTGTAGCAATGTGCCCCATCCTGGTGGTCTCAATCTTGAAGTAATGTTCCCCATCCGGGTAGTCCCCATCTTGTAGTAATGTGCCCCACCCTGGATTTCTCCATCTTGTAGTAATGTGCCCCATCCTGGTGGTTCCCATCTTGTAGTAATGTGCCCCATCCTGGTGGTCCCCATCTTGAAGTAATGTGCCCCATCCTGGTGGTCCCCATCTTGTAGTAATGTGCCCCATCCTGGTGGTCCCCATCTTGTAGTAATGTGCCCCATCCTTGTACTCGTCTTGGAGTAATGTCCCCCATCCGATAGTAATGCCTGATCCTGGTGGTCCTCATCTTGTAGTAATGTGCCCCATCCTGGTGGTCCCCATCTTGTAGTAATGTGCCCCATCCTGGTCATCGTCTTGGAGTAAAGTCCCCCATCCGATAGTAATGCCAGATACTTGGTGGTCCCCATCTTGTAGTAATGTGCCTCGTCCTGGTGGCCTCCATCTTGTAGTAATGTGCCCCATCCTGGTGGTCCCCATCTTGTAGTAATGTGCCCCATCCTGGTGGTCCCCATCTTGTAGTAATGTGCCCGATCTTGGTCCTCGTCTTGGAGTAATGTTCCCCATCCAATAGTAATGCCTGATCCTGGTGGTCCCCATCTTGTAGTAATGTGCTCCATCCTGGTGGTCCCCATCTTGTAGTAATGTGTCCCATCCTGGTGGTCCCCATTTTGTAGTTATGTGCCCCATCCTGGTCCTCGTCTTGGAGTAATGTCCCCCATCCGATAGTAATGCCCGATCCTGGTGGTCCCCAACTTGTAGTAATGTGCCCCATCCTGGTGGTCCCTATCTTGTAGTAATGTGCACCATCCTGGTGGTCCCCATCTTGTAGTAATGTGCCCCATCCTATTGGTCCCCAACTTGTAGTAATGTGCCCCATCCTGGAGGTCCACATCTTGTATTAATGTGCCCCATCCTGGTGGTCCCCATCTTGTAGTAATGTGCCCCATCCTGGTGGTCCCCATCTTGTAGTAATGTGCCCCATCCTGGTGGTCCCCATCTTGTAGTAATGTGCCCCATCCTGGTCCTCGTCTTGGAGTAATGTCCCCCATCCGATAGTAATGCCGATCCTGGTGGTCCCCATCTTGTAGTAATGTGCACCATCCTGGTGGTCCCCATCTTGTAGTAATGTGCCCCATCCTGGTCCTCGTGTTGGAGTAATGCCCGATCCTGGTGGTCCCCATCTTGTAGTAATGTGCCCCATCCTGGTGGTCTCCATCTTGTAGTAATGTGCCCCATCCTGGTGATCCCCAACTTGAAGTAATGTGCCCCATCCTGGTGGACCCCATCTTGTAGTAATGTGCCCCATCCTGGTGGTCCCCATCTTGTAGTAATGTGCCCCATCCTGGTCCTCGTCTTGGAGTAATGTCCCCCATCACATAGTAATGCCTGATCCTGGTGGTCCCCATCTTGTAGTAATGTGCCCCATCATGGTGGTCTCCATCTTGGAGTAATGTGCCCCATCCTGGTGGTCTCCATCTTATAGTAATGTGACCCATCCTGGTGGTCGCCATCTTGTAGTAATGTGCCCCATCCTGGTGGTCCCCATCTTGTAAAATGTGCCCCATCCTGGTCCTCGTCTTGGAGTAATGCCCCCCATCAGATAGTAATGCCCGATCCTAGTGGTCCCCATCTTGTAGTAATTTGCCCCATCCTGGTGGTCCCCAACTTGTAGTAATGTGCCCCATCCTGGTGGTCCCCATCTTTTAGTAATGTGCCCCATCCTGGTGGCCCCCATCTTGTAGTAATGTGCCCCATCCTGGTGGTCTCCATCTTGTAGTAATGTGCCCCATCCTGGTGGTCTCTATCTTGTAATAATGTGCACCATCCTGGTGGTCCCCATCTTGTAGTAATGTGCCCCATCCTGGTCCTCGTCTTGGAGTAATGTCCCTCATCCTATAATGATGCCCAATCCTGATGGTCCCCATCTTGTAGCAATGTGCCCCATCCTGGTGGTCTCAATCTTGTAGTAATGTTCCCCATCCGGGTAGTCCCCATCTTGTAGTAATGTGCCCCATCCTGGTGGTCCCCATCTTGCAGTAATGTGCCCCATCCTGGTGGTTCCATCTTGTTGTAATGTGCCCCATCCTGGTGGTCCCCATCTTGAAGTAATGTGCCCCATCCTGGTGGTCCCCATCTTGTAGTAATGTGCCCCATCCTGGTGGTCCCCATCTTGTAGTGATGTGCCCCATCCTGTTACTCGTCTTGGAGTAATGTCCCCCATCCGATAGTAATGCCTGATCCTGGTGGTCCTCATCTTGTAGTAATGTGCCCCATCCTGGTGGTCCCCATCTTGTAGTAATGTGCCCCATCCTGGTCCTCGTCTTGGAGTAAAGTCCCCCATCCGATAGTAATGCCCGATACTGGCGGTCCCCATCTTGTAGTAATGTGCCTCTTCCTGGTGGTCTCCATCTTGTAGTAATGTGCCCCATCCTGGTGGTCCCCATCTTGCAGTAATGTGCCCCATCCTGGAGGTCCCCATCTTGTAGTAATGTGCCCCATCCTGGTCCTCGTCTTGGAGTAATGTTCCCCATCCAATAGTAATGCCCGATCCTGGTGGTCCCCATCTTGTAGTAATGTGCTCCATCCTGGTGGTCCCCATCTTGTAGTAATGTGCCCCATCCTGGTGGTCCCCATTTTGTAGTAATGTGCCCCATCCTGGTCCTCGTCTTGGAGTAATGTCCCCCATCCGATAGTAATGCCCGATCCTGGTGGTCCCCATCTTGTAGTAATGTGCCCCATCCTGGTGGTCCCCATCTTGTAGTAATGTGCCCCATCCTGGTGGTCCCCATCTTGTAGTAATGTGCCCCATCCTAGTGGTCCCCAACTTGTAGTAATGTGCCCCATCCTGGAGGTCCACATCTTGTATTAATGTGCCCCATCCTGGTGGTCCCCATTTTGTAGTAATGTGCCCCATCCTGGTGGTCCCCATCTTGTAGTAATGTGCCCCATCCTGGTCCTCGTCTTGGAGTAATGCCCGATCCTGGTTGTCCCCATCTTGTAGTAATGTGCCCCATCCTGGTGGTCTCCATCTTGTAGTAATGAGCCCTATCCTGGTGGTCCCCAACTTGAAGTAATGTGCCCCATCCTAGTGGTCCCCATCTTGTAGTAATGTGCCCCATCCTGGTGGTCCCCATCTTGTTGTAATGTGCCCCATTCTGGTGGTCCCCATCTTGTAAAATGTGCCCCATCCTGGTCCTCGTTTTGGAGTAATGTCCCCCATCACATAGTAATGCCCGATGCTGGTGGTCACCATCTTATAGTAATGTGCCCCATCATGGTTGTCTCCATCTTGTAGTAATGTGCCACATCCTAGTGGTCCCCATCTTGTAGTAATGTGCCCCATCCTGGTGGTCCCCATCTTGGAGTAATGCCCGATCCTGGTGGTCCCCATCTTGAAGTAATGTGCCCCATCCTGGTGGTCTCTATCTTTTAGTAATGTGCCCCATCTTGGTGGTTCCTAACTTGTGGTAATGTGACCCATCCTGGTGGTCTCCATCTTATAGTAATGTGACCCATCCTGGTGGTCCCCATCTTGTAGTAATGTGCCCCATCCTGGTGGTCCCCATATTGTAAAATGTGCCCCATCCTGGTCCTCGTCTTGGAGTAATGTCCCCCATCAGATAGTAATGCCCGATCCTAGTGGTCCCCATCTTGTAGTAATGTGCCCCATCCTGGTGGTCTCTATCTTGTAGTCATGTGCCCCATCCTGGTGGTCCCCAACTTGTAGTAATGTGCCCCATCCTTGTGGTCCCCATCTTGTAGTAATGTGCCCCTTCCTGGTGGTCCACATCTTGTAGTAATGTGCCCCATCCTGGTGGTCTCCATCTTGTAGTAATGTGCCCCATCCTGGTGGTCTCTATCTTGTAGTAATGTGCCCCATCCTGGTGGTCCCCATCTTGTAGTAATGTGCACCATCCTGGTCCTCGTCTTGGAGTAATGTCCCCCATCCTATAATGATGCCCAATCCTGGTGGTCCCCATCTTGTAGCAATGTGCCCCATCCTGGTGGTCTCAATCTTGTAGTAATGTTCCCCATCCGGGTAGTCCCCATCTTGTAGTAATGTGCCCCATCCTGGTGGTCCCCATCTTGTAGTAATGTGCCCCATCCTGGTGGTTCCCATCTTGTAGTAATGTGCCCCATCCTGGTGGTCCCCATCTTGAAGTAATGTGCCCCATCCTGGTGGTCTCCATCTTGTACTAATGTTCCCCATCCTGGTGGTCCCCATCTTGTAGCAATATGCCCCATCCTGGTGGTCTCTATCTTGTAGTAATGTGCCCAATCCTGGTGTTCCCCATCTTGTAGTAATGTGCCCCATCCTGGTGGTCCACATCTTGTAGTAATGTGGCCAATCCTGATGGTCCCCATCTTGTAGTGATGTGCCCCATCCTGGTGGTCTCCATCTTGTAGTAATGTGCCCCATCCTGGTGGTCCCCATCTTGTAGTAATGGGCCCCATCCTGGTCCTCATCTTCGAGTAATGTCCCCCATCTGATAGTAATGCCCGATCCTGGTGGTCCCCATCTTGTAGTAATGTGCCCCATCCTGGTGGTCTCCATCTTGTAGTAATGTGCGCCATCCTGGTGGTCCCCATCTTGTAGTAATGTGCCCCATCCTGGTGGTCCCCATCTTGTAGTAATGTGCCCCATCCTAGTGGTCCCCAACTTGTAGTAATGTGCCCCATCCTGGTGGACCCCATCTTGTTGTAATGTGCCCCATCCTGGTGGTCCCCATCTTGTAGTAATGTGCCCCATCCTGGTGGTACCCATCTTGTAGTAATGTGCCCCATCCTGGTGGTCCCCATTTTGTAGTAATGTGCCCCATCTTGGTCCTCGTCTTGGAGTAATGTCCCCCATCCGATAGTAATGCCTGATCCTGGTGGTCCCCATCTTGTAGTAATGTGCCCCATCCTGGTCCTCGTCTTGGAGTAATGTCCCCCATCCGATAGTAATGCCCGATACTGGTGGTCACCATCTTGTAGTAATGTGCCTCGTCCTGGTGGTCTCCATCTTGTAGTAATGTGCCCCATCCTGGTGGTCCCCAACTTGTAGTAATGTGCCCCATCCTGGTGTTCCCTATCTTGTAGTAATGTACCTCATCTTGGTGGTCCCCATCTTCTACTAATGTGCCCCATCCTGGTGGTCCCCATCTTGTAGTAATGTGCCCCATCCTGGTCCTCGTCTTGCAGTAATGTCCCCCATCCGATAGTAATGCCCCATCCTGGTCATCCCCATCTTGTAGTAATGTGCCCCATCCTGGTGGTCCCCATCTTGTAGTAATGTGCCCCATCCTGGTCCTCGTCTTGGAGTAATGTCCCCCATCCGATAGTAATGCACGATCCTGGTGGTCCCCATCTTGTAGTATTGTGCACCATCCTGGTGGTCCCCATCTTGTAGTAATGTGCCCCATCCTGGTGGTACCCATCTTGTAGCAATGTCGCCCATCCTGGTGGTCCCCATCTTGTAATAATGTGCCCCATCCTGGTGGTCCCCATCTTGTAGTAAGGTGCCCCATCCTAGTGGTCCCCATCTTGCAAAATGTGCCCCATCCTGGTCCTCGTCTTAGAGTAATGTCCCCCATCAGATAGTAATGCCCGATCCTGGTGGTCCCTATCTTGTAGTAATGTACCTCATCTTGGTGGTCCCCATCTTCTACTAATGTGCCCCATCCTGGTGGTCCTCATCTTGTAGTAATGTGCCCCATCCTGGTCCTCGTCTTGCAGTAATGTCCCCCATCCGATAGTAAAGCCCCATCCTGGTCATCCCCATCTTGTAGCAATATGCCCCATCCTGGTGGTCTCTATCTTGTAGTAATGTGCCCCATCCTGGTGTTCCCCATCTTGTAGTAATGTGCCCCATCCTGGTGGTGCCCATCTTGTAGTAATGTGCCCCATCTTGGTGGTCCCCATCTTGTGGTAATGTGCCCCATCCTGGTGGTCTCCATCTTGTAGTAATGTGCCCCATCCTGGTGGTCCCCATCTTTTAGTAATGTGCCCCATCCTGGTCCTCATCTTGGAGTAATGTCCCCCATCTGATAGTAATGCCCGATCCTGGTGGTCCCCATCTTGTAGTAATGTGCCCCATCCTGGTGGTCTCCATCTTGTAGTAATGTGTCCCATCCTGGTGGTCCCCATCTTGTAGTAATGTGCCCCATCCTGGTGGTCCCCATCTTGTAGTAATGTGCCCCATCCTGGTGGTCCCCATCTTGTAGTAATGTGCCCCATCCTAGTGGTCCCCAACTTGTGGTAATGTGCCTCATCCTGGTGGAACCCATCTTGTAGTAATGTGCCCCATCCTGGTGGTCCCCATCTTGTAGTAATGTGCCCCATCCTTGTCCTCGTCTTGGAGTAAGGTCCCCCATCCGATAGTAATGCCCGATACTGGTGGTCCCCATCTTGTAGTAATGTGCCTCGTCCTGGTGGTCTCCATCTTGTAGTAATGTGCCCCATCCTGGTGGTCCCCAACTTGTAGTAATGTGCCCCATCCTGGTGGTCCCCATCTTGTAGTAATGTGCCCCATCTTGGTGGTCCCCATCTTGTAGTAATGTGCCCCATCCTGGTGGTCCCCATCTTGTAGTAATGTGCCCCATCCTGGTCCTCGTCTTGGAGTAATGTCCCCCATCTGACAGTAATGCCCGATCCTGGTGGTCCCCATCTGGTAGTAATGTGCCCCATCCTGGTGGTCCTCATCTTGTAGTAATGTGCCCCATCCTGGTGGTCCCCATCTTGTAGTAATGTGCCCCATCCTGGTCCTCTTCTTGCAGTAATGTCCCCCATCCGATAGTAATGCCCCATCCTGGTCATCCCCATCTTGTAGTAATGTGCCCCATCCTGGTGGTCCCCATCTTGTAGTAATGTGCCCCATCCTGGTCCTCGTCTTGGAGTAATGTCCCCCATCCGATAGTAATGCCCGATCCTGGTGGTCCCCATCTTGTAGTATTTTGCACCATCCTGGTGGTCCCCATCTTGTAGTAATGTGCCCCATCCTGGTGGTACCCATCTTGTAGCAATGTGCCCCATCCTGGTGGTCCCCATTTTGTAATAATGTGCCCCATCCTGGTGGTCCCCATCTTGGAGAAAAGTGCCCCATCCTGGTGTTCTACATCTTGTAAAATGTGCCCCATCCTGGTCCTCGTCTTGGAGTAATGTCCCCCATCAGATAGTAATGCCCGATCCTGGTGGTCCCCATCTTGTAGTAATGTGCCCCATCCTGGTGGTCCCCATCTTTTTTTAATGTGCCCCATCCTGGTGGTCCCCATCTTGTAGCAATGTGCCCCATCCTCGTGGTCCCCATCTTGTAGTAATGTGCCCCATCCTGGTGGTCCCCATCTTGTAGTAATGTGCCCCATCCTGGTCCTCGTCTTGGAGTAATGTCCCCCATCCGATAGTAATGCCCGATTCTGGTGGTCCCCATCTTGTAATAATGTGCCCCATCCTAGTGGTCCCCTACTTGTAGTAATGTGCCCCATCCTGGTGGTCCACATCTTGTAGTAATGTGCCCCATCCTGGTGGTCCCCATCTGGTAGTAATGTGCCCCATCCTGGTGGTCCCCATCTTGTAGTAATGTGCCCCATCCTGGTGGTCCCCATCTTGTAGTAATGTGCCCCATACTGGTCCTCGTCTTGGAGTAATGTCACCCATCCGATAGTAATGCCCGATCCAGGTGGTCCCCATCTTGTAGTAATGTGCCCCATCCTGGTAGTCCCCATCTTGTAGTAATGTGCCCCATCCTGGTCCTATTCTTGGAGTAATGGCCGATCCTGGTGGTCCCCATCTGGTAGTAATGTGCCCCATCCTGGTGATCTCCATCTTGTAGTAATGTGCCCCATCCTGGTGGTCCCCAACTTGTAGTAATGTGTCCCATCCTGGTGTTCCCCATCTTGTAAAATGTGCCCCATCTTGGTCCTCGTCTTGGAGTAATGTCCCCCATCAGATAGTAATGCCCGATCCTGGTGGTCCCCATCTTGTAGTAATGTGCCCCATCCTGGTGGTCTCCATCTTGTAGTAATGTGCCCCATCCTGGTGGTCCCCATCTTGAACTAATATGCCCCATCCTGGTGGTCCCCATCTTGCAGTAATGTGCCCCATCCTGGTGGTCTCCATCTTGTAGTCATGTGCCCCATCCTGGTGTTCCCCATCTGGTAGTAATGTGCCTCATCCTGGTGGTCCCCATCTCGTAGTAATGTGCCCCATCCTGGTGGTCCCCATCTTGTAGTAATGTGCCCCATCCTAGTGGTCCACATCTTGTAGTATTGTGCCCCATCCTGGTCCTCGTCTTGTAGTAATGTCCCCCATCCGATAATGATGCCCAATCCTGGTGGTCCCCATCTTGTAGCAATGTGCCCCATCCTGGTGGTCTCTATCTTGTAGTAATGTGCCCCATTCTGGTCGTCCCCATCTTGTAGTAATGTGCCTCATCCTGGTGGTTCCCATCTTGTAGTAATGTGCCCCATCCTGGTGGTTCCCATATTGTAGTAATGTTCCCCATCCTGATGGTCCGCATCTTGAAGTAATGTGCCCCATCCTGGTGGTCTCCATCTTGTAGTAATGTGCCCCATCCTGGTGGTCCCCATCTTGTAGTAATGTGCCCTATCCTGGTCCTCGTCTTGGAGTAATGTCCCCCATCCTATAATGATGCCCAATCCTGGTGGTCCCCATCTTGTAGCAATGTGTCCCATCTTGGTGGTCTCTATATTGTAGTAATGTGCCCCATCCTGGTGTTCCCCATCTTGTAGTAATGTGCCCCATCCTGGTGGTCCCCATGTTGAACTAATATGCACCATCCTGGTGGTCCCCATCTTGTAGTAATGTGCCCCGTCCTGGTGGTCTCCATCTTGTAGTAATGTGCCCCATCCTGGTGGTCCCCATCTTGTAGTAATGTGCCCCATCCTGGTCCTCATCTTGGAGTAATGTCCCCCATCTGATAGTAATGCCTGATCCTGGTGGTCCCCATCTTGTAGTAATGTGTGCCATCCTGGTGGTCTCCATCTTGTAGTAATGTGTCCCATCCTGGTGGTCCCCATCTTGTAGTAATGTGCCCCATCCTGGTGGTCCCCATGATGTAGTAATGTGCCCCATCCTGGTGGTCCCCATCTTGTAGTAATGTGACCCATCCTAGTGGGCCCCAACTTGTAGTAATGTGTCCCATCCTGGTGGTCCCCATCTTGTAGTAATGTGCCCAACCTGGTGGTCCCCACCTTTTAGAAATGTGCCCCATTCTGGTGGTCCCCATCTTGTAGTAATGTGCCCCATCCTGGTTCTCTTCTTGGAGTAATGTCCCCCATCCAATAGTAATGCCTGATCCTGGTGGTCCCCATCTTGTAGTAATGTGCCCCATCCTCGTCCTTGTCTTGGAGTAATGTCCCCCATCTTGGTTGTCCCCATCTTGTAGTAATGTGCCCCATCCTGGTGGTCCCCGTCTTGTAGTAATGTACCCCATCCTGGTCCTCGTCTTGGAGTAATGTCCTCCATCCCATAGCAATGCTCGATCCTGGTGGTCCCCATATTGTAGTAATGTGCTCCATCCTGGTGGTCCCCATCTTGTAGTAATGTGCCCCATCCTGGTGGTCCCCATCTTGTAGTAATGTGCCCCATCCTGGTGGTTCCCATCTTGTAGTAACGTGTCCCATCCTGGTGGTCCCCATCTTGTAGTAATGTGCCCCATCCTGGTGGTCTCCATCTTGTAGTAATGTGCCCCATCCTGGTGGTCTACATCTTGTAGTAATGTGCCCCATCCTGGTGGTCCCCATCTTGTAGTAATGTGCCCTATCCTGTTCCTCGTCTTGGAGTAATGTCCCCCATCCGATAATGATGCCCAATCCTGGTGGTCCCCATCTTGTAGCAATATGCCCCATCCTGGTGGTCTCTGTCTTCTAGTAATGTGCCCCATCCTGGTTGTCCCCATCTTGTTGTAATGTGCCCCATCCTGGTGGTCCCCATCTTGTAGTAATGTGCCCCATCCTGGTGGTACCCATCTTGTAGTAATGTGCCCCATCCTGGTGGTCCCCATCTTGAAGTAATGTGCCCCATCCTGGTGGTCTCCATCTTGTAGTAATGTGCCCCATCCTGGTGGTCAACATCTTGTAGGAATGTGCCCCATCCTGGTCCTCGTCTTGGAGTAATGTCCCTCATCCGATAATGATGCCCAATCCTGGTGGTCCCCATCTTGTAGCAATGTGCCCCATCCTGGTGGTCTCAATCTTGTAGTAATGTGCCCCATCCTGGTGTTCCCCATCATGTAGTAATGTGCCCCATCCTGGTGTTCCCCATCTTGTACTAATGTGCCCCATTGTGGTGGTCCCCATCTTGTAGTAATGTACCCCATCCTGGTGTTCTCCATCTTGTAGTAATGTGCCCCATCCTGGTGGTCCCCATCTTGTAGTAATGTGCCCCATCCTGGTCCTCATTTTGGAGTAATCTCCCCCATCTGATAGTAATGCCTGATCCTGGTGGTCCCCTTCTTGTAGAAATGTGCCCTATCCTGGTGGTCTCCATCTTGTTGTAATGTATCCTATCCTTGTGGTCCCCATCTTGTAGTAATGTGCCCCATCCTGGTGGTCCCCATCTTTTAGTAATGTGCCCCATCCTGGTGGTCCCCATCTTGTAGTTATGTTCCCCATCCTGGTGGTCCCCATCTAGTCGAAATGTGCCCCATCCTAGTGGTCCCCAACTTGTAGTAATGTGCCCCATCCTGGTGGTCCCCATTTTGTAGTAATGTGCCCCATCCTGGTGTTCCCCATCTTGTAGTAATGTGCCCCATACTGGTCCTCGTCTCGGAGTAATGTCCCCCATCCGATAGTAATGCCTGATCCTGGTGGTCCCCATCTTGTAGTAATGTGCCCCGTCCTGGTGGTCCCCATCTTGTAGTAATGTGCCCCATCCTGGTCCTCGTGTTGGAGTAATGTCCCCCATCCGATAGTAATGCCCGATACTGGTGGTCCCAATTTTGTAGCAATGTGCCTCGTCCTGGTGGTCTCCATCTTGTAGTAATGTGCCCCATCCTGGTGGTCCCCAACTTGTAGTAATGTTCCCCATCCTGGTGGTCACCATCTTGTAGTAATGTGCCCCATCATGGTGGTCCCCATCTTGCAGTAATGTGCCCCATCCTGGTGGGCTCCATCTTGTAGTAATGTGCCCCATCCTTGTCCTCATCTTGGAGTAATGTCCTCCATCAGATAGTAGTGCCCGATCCTGGTGGTCCCCATCTTGTTGTAATGTGCTCCATCCTAGTGGTCCCCATCTTGTAGTAATGTGCCCCATCCTGGTGGTCCCCATCTTGTAGTAATGTGCCCCATCCTGGTCCTCGTCTTGGAGTGATGTCCCCTATCCGATAGTAATGCCCGATCCTGGTGGTCCCCATCTTGTAGTAATGTGCCCCACCCTGGTTTTCTCCATCTTGTAGTAATGTGCCCCATCCTGTTGGTCCCCATCTTGTAGTAATTTGTCCCATCCTAGTGGTCCCCAACTTGTAGTAATTTGCTCAATCCTGGTGGTCCCCATCTTGTAGTAATGTGCCCCATCCTGGTCCTCCTCTTGGAGTAATGTCCCCCATCCGATACTAATGCCCGATACTGGTGGTCCCCATCTTGTAGTAATGTGTCCCATCCTGGTCCCCATCTTGTAGTAATGTGCCTCATCCTGGTGGTTCCCATCTTGTAGTAATGTGCCCCATCCTGGTGGTTCCCATATTGTAGTAATGTGTCCCATCCTGATGGTCCGCATCTTGAAGTAATGTGCCCCATCCTGGTGGTCTCCATCTTGTAGTAATGTGCCCCATCCTGGTGGTCCCCATCTTGTAGTAATGTGCCCTATCCTGGTCCTCGTCTTGGAGTAATGTCCCCCATCCGATAATGATGCCCAATCCTGGTGGTCCCCATCTTGTAGCAATGTGTCCCATCCTGGTGGTCTCTATCTTGTAGTAATGTGCCCCATCCTAATGTTCCCCATCTTGTAGTAATGTGCCCCATCCTGGTGGTCCCCACGTTGAACTAATATGCCGCATCCTGGTGGTCCCCATCTTGTAGTAATGTGCCCCATCCTGGTGGTGTCCATCTTGTAGTAATGTGCCCCATCCTGGTGGTCCCCATCTTGTAGTAATGTGCCCCATCCTGGTCCTCATGTTGGAGTAATGTCCCCCATCTGATCCATCTGATAGTAATGCCTGATCCTGGTGGTCCCCATCTTGTAGTAATGTGCGCCATCCTGGTGGTCTCCATCTTGTAGTAATGTGTCCCATCCTGATGGTCCCCATCTTGTAGTAATGTGCCCCATCCTCGTGGTCCCCATCATGTAGTAATGTGCCCCATCCTGGTGGTCCCCATCTTGTAGTAATGTGCCCCATCCTAGTGGTACCCAACTTGTATAATGTGCCCCATCCTGGTGGTCCCCATCTTGTATTAATGTGCCCAACCTGGTGGTCCCCATCTTTTAGAAATGTGCCCCATTCTGGTGGTCCCCATCTTGTAGTAATGTGCCCCATCCTGGTCCTCTTCTTGGAGTAATGTCCCCCATCCAATAGTAATGCCTGATCCTGGTGATCCCCATCTTGTAGTAATGTGCCCCATCCACGTACTCGTCTTGGAGTAATGTCCCCCATCTTGGTGGTCCCCATCTTGTAGTAATGTGCCCCATCCTGGTGGTCCCCATCTTGTAATAATGTACCCCATCCTGGTCCTCGTCTTGGAGTAATGTCCTCCATCCGTTTGCAATGCTCGATCCTGGTGGTCCCCATATTGTAGTAATGTGCTCCATCCTGGTGGTCCCCATCTTGTATTTATGTGCCCCATCCTGGTGGTCCCCATCTTGTAGTAATGTGCCCCATCCTGGTGGTTCCCATCTAGTAGTAACGTGTCCCATCCTGGTGATCCCCATCTTGTAGTAATGTGCCCCATCCTGGTGGTCTCCATCTTGTAGTAATGTGCCCCATCCTGGTGGTCTACATGTTGTAGTAATGTGCCCCATCCTGGTGGTCCCCATCTTGTAGTAATGTGCCCTATCCTGTTCCTCGTCTTGGAGTAATGTCCCCCATCCGATGATGATGCCCAATCCTCTTGGTCCCCATCTTGTAGCAATATGCCCCATCCTGGTGGTCTCTGTCTTGTAGTAATGTGCCCCATCCTGGTTGTCCCCATCTTGTTGTAATGTGCCCCTTCCTGGTGGTCCCCATCTTGTAGTAATGTGCCCCATCCTGGTGGTACCCATCTTGTAGTAATGTGCCCCATCCTGGTGGTCCCCATCTTGAAGTAATGTGCCCCATCCTGGTGTACTCCATCTTGTAGTAATGTGCCCCATCCTGGTGGTCCCCATCTTGTAGTAATGTGCCCCATCCTGGTCCTCGTCTTGGAGTAATGTCCCTCATCCGATAATGATGCCCAATCCTGGTGGTCCCCATCTTGTAGCAATGTGCCCCATCCTGGTGGTCTCTATCTTCTATTAATGTGCCCCATCCTGGTGTTCCCCATCATGTAGTAATGTGCCCCATCCTGGTGGTCCCCATCTTGTACTAATGTGCCCCATTGTGGTGGTCCCCATCTTGTAGTAATGTACCCCATCCTGGTGTTCTCCATCTTGTAGTAATGTGCCCCATCCTGGTGGTCCACATCTTGTAGTAATGTGCCCCATCCTGGTCCTCATCTTGGAGTAATCTCCCCCATCTGATAGTAATGCCTGATCCTGGTGGTCCCCTTCTTGTAGAAATGTGCCCCATCCTGGTGTTCTCCATCTTGTTGTAATGTATCCTATCCTTGTGGTCCCCATCTTGTAGTAATGTGCCCCTTCCTGGTGGTCCCCATCTTTTAGTAATGTGCCCCATCCTGGTGGTCCCCATCTTGTAGTTATGTGCCCCATCCTGGTGGTCCCCATCTAGTCGAAATGTGCCCCATCCTAATGGTCCCCAAGTTGTAGTAATGTGCCCCATCCTGGTGGTCCCCATTTTGTAGTAATGTGCCCCATCCTGGTGTTCCCCATCTTGTAGTAATGTGCCCCATCCTGGTCCTCGTCTCGGAGTAATGTCCCCCATCCGATAGTAATGCCTGATCCTGGTGGTCCCCATCTTGTAGTAATGTGCCCCATCCTGGTGGTCCCCATCTTGTAGTAATGTGCCCCATCCTGGTCCTCATGTTGGAGTAATGTCCCCCATCCGATAGTAATGCCCGATACTGGTGGTCCCCATTTTGTAGTAATGTGCCTCGTCCTGGTGGTCTCCATCTTGTAGTAATGTGCCCCATCCTGGTGGTCCCCAACTTGTAGTAATGTTCCCCATCCTGGTGGTCCCCATCTTGTAGTAATGTGCCCCATCATGGTGGACCCCATCTTGCAGTAATGTGCCCCATCCTGGTGGTCTCCATCTAGTAGTAATGTGCCCCATCCTGGTCCTCATCTTGGAGTAATGTCCCCCATCCGATAGTAATGCCCGATCCTGGTGGTCCCCATCTTGTTGTAATGTGCTCCATCCTGGTGGTCCCCATCTTGTAGTAATGTGCCCAATCCTGGTGGTCCCCATCTTGTAGTAATGTGCCCCATCCTGGTCCTCGTCTTGGAGTGATGTCCCCTATCCGATAGTAATGCCCGATCCTGGTGGTCCCCATCTTGTAGTAATGTGCCCCACCCTGGTTTTCTCCATCTTGTAGTAATGTGCCCCATCCTGTTGGTCCCCATCTTGTAGTAATTTGCCCCATCCTAGTGGTCCCCAACTTGTAGTAATTTGCTCCATCCTGGTGGTCCCCATCTTGTAGTAATGTGCCCCATCCTGGTCCTCGTCTTGGAGTAATGTCCCCCATCCGATACTAATGCCCGATACTGGTGGTCCCCATCTTGTAGTAATGTGCCCCACCCTGGTTTTCTCCATCTTGTAGTAATGTGCCCCATCCTGTTGGTCCCCATCTTGTAGTAATTTGCCCCATCCTAGTGGTCCCCAACTTGTAGTAATTTGCTCCATCCTGGTGGTCCCCATCTTGTAGTAATGTGCCCCATCCTGGTCCTCGTCTTGGAGTAATGTCCCCCATCCGATAGTAATGCCCGATACTGGTGGTCCCCATCTTGTAGTAATGTGTCCCATCCTGGTGGTCTCCATCTTGTAGTAATGTGCCCCATCCTGGTGTTCCCCATCTTGTAGTAATGTGCCGCATCCTGGTGGTCCCCATCTTGTACTAATATGCCCCATCCTGGTGGTCCCCATCTTGTAGTAATGTGCCCCATCCTGGTGGTCTCCATCTTGTAGTAATGTGCCCCATCCTGGTGGTCCCCATCTTGTAGTAATGTGCCCCATCCTGGTCCTCGTCTTGTAGTAATGTGCCCCATCCGATACTAATGCCCGATCCTGGTGGTCCCCATCTTGTAGTAATGTGCCCCATCCTGGTGGTCCCCATCTTGTAGTAATGTGCCCCATCCTTGTCCTCATGTTGGAGTAATGTCCCCCATCCGATAGTAATGCCCGATACTGGTGGTCCCCATTTTGTAGTAATGTGCCTCGTCCTGGTGGTCTCCATCTTGTAGTAATGTGCCCCATCCTGGTGGTCCCCAACTTGTAGTAATGTTCCCCATCCTGGTGGTCCCCATCTTGTAGTAATGTGCCCCATCATGGTGGACCCCATCTTGCAGTAATGTGCCCCATCCTGGTGGTCTCCATCTAGTAGTAATGTGCCCCATCCTGGTCCTCATCTTGGAGTAATGTCCCCCATCCGATAGTAATGCCCGATCCTGGTGGTCCCCATCTTGTTGTAATGTGCTCCATCCTGGTGGTCCCCATCTTGTAGTAATGTGCCCAATCCTGGTGGTCCCCATCTTGTAGTAATGTGCCCCATCCTGGTCCTCGTCTTGGAGTGATGTCCCCTATCCGATAGTAATGCCCGATCCTGGTGGTCCCCATCTTGTAGTAATGTGCCCCACCCTGGTTTTCTCCATCTTGTAGTAATGTGCCCCATCCTGTTGGTCCCCATCTTGTAGTAATTTGCCCCATCCTAGTGGTCCCCAACTTGTAGTAATTTGCTCCATCCTGGTGGTCCCCATCTTGTAGTAATGTGCCCCATCCTGGTCCTCGTCTTGGAGTAATGTCCCCCATCCGATACTAATGCCCGATACTGGTGGTCCCCATCTTGTAGTAATGTGCCCCACCCTGGTTTTCTCCATCTTGTAGTAATGTGCCCCATCCTGTTGGTCCCCATCTTGTAGTAATTTGCCCCATCCTAGTGGTCCCCAACTTGTAGTAATTTGCTCCATCCTGGTGGTCCCCATCTTGTAGTAATGTGCCCCATCCTGGTCCTCGTCTTGGAGTAATGTCCCCCATCCGATAGTAATGCCCGATACTGGTGGTCCCCATCTTGTAGTAATGTGTCCCATCCTGGTGGTCTCCATCTTGTAGTAATGTGCCCCATCCTGGTGTTCCCCATCTTGTAGTAATGTGCCGCATCCTGGTGGTCCCCATCTTGTACTAATATGCCCCATCCTGGTGGTCCCCATCTTGTAGTAATGTGCCCCATCCTGGTGGTCTCCATCTTGTAGTAATGTGCCCCATCCTGGTGGTCCCCATCTTGTAGTAATGTGCCCCATCCTGGTCCTCGTCTTGTAGTAATGTGCCCCATCCGATACTAATGCCCGATCCTGGTGGTCCCCATCTTGTAGTAATGTGCCCCATCCTAGTTGTCCCCATCTTGTAGTAATGTGCCCCATCCTGGTGGTCCCCATCTTGTAGTAATGTGCCCCATCCTGGTGGTCCCCATCTTGTAGTAATGTGCCCCATTCTGGTCCTCGTCTTGGAGTAATGTCCCCCATCCGATAGTAATGCCCGATCCTGGTAGTCCCCATCTTGTAGTATTGTGCCCCATCCTGGTCCTCGTCTTGGAGTAATGTCCCCCATCCGATAGTAATGCCCGATCCTGGTGGTCCCCATCTTCTAGTAATGTGCTCCATCCTGGTGGTCCCCATGTTGTAGTAATATGCCCCATCCTGGTGGTCCCCATCTTGCAGTAATGTGCCCCATCCTGGTCCTCGTCTTGGAGTAATGTCCCCCATGCGATGGTAATGCCCCATCCTGGTCGTCCCCATCTTGTAGTAATGTGCCCCATCCTTGTGGTCCCCATCTTGTAGTAATGTGCCCCATCCTGGTCCTCGTCTTGGAGTAATGTCCCCCATCCGATAGTAATGCCCGATCCTGGTGGTCCCCATCTTGTAGTAATGTGCCCCATCCTGGTTTTCTCCATCTTGTAATAATGTGCGCCATCCTGGTGGTCCCCATCTTGTAGTAATGTGCCCCATCCTGGTGGTCCCCATCTTGTAGTAATGTGCCCCATCCTGGTCCTCGTGTTGGAGTAATGTCCCCCATCCGATAGTAATGCCCGATACTGGTGGTCCCCATTTTGTAGTAATGTGCCTCGTCCTGGTGGTCTCCATCTTGTAGTAATGTGCCCCATCCTGGTGGTCCCCAACTTGTAGTAATGTTCCCCATCCTGGTGGTCCCCATCTTGTTGTAATGTGCTACATCCTGGTGGTCCCCATCTTGTAGTAATGTGCCCAATCCTGGTGGTCCCCATCTTGTAGTAATGTGCCCCATCCTGGTCCTCGTCTTGGAGTGATGTCCCCTATCCGATAGTAATGCCCGATCCTGGTGGTCCCCATCTTGTAGTAATGTGCCCCACCCTGGTTTTCTCCATCTTGTAGTAATGTGCCCCATCCTGTTGGTCCCCATCTTGTAGTAATTTGCCCCGTCCTAGTGGTCCCCAACTTGTAGTAATTTGCTCCATCCTGGTGGTCCCCATCTTGTAGTAATGTGCCCCATCCTGGTCCTCGTCTTGGAGTAATGTCCCCCATCCGATACTAATGCCCGATACTGGTGGTCCCCATCTTGTAGTAATGTGCCCCACCCTGGTTTTCTCCATCTTGTAGTAATGTGCCCCATCCTGTTGGTCCCCATCTTGCTTCTTTTTGCTAGCGTGAACATGCTCCTATTTCTTGCATGTCTACCATCTTAGACCTCAGTTCACATTGCTTGGTTTTTTGTCTTGTTTGCATTCTGTGCAATTTAAGGGTGTGGCATCCCCTTTGTTGAGCTGATTAGTATATATGTAGCTTACCACGGGCCTAGGTGGTCTGGAGTTGGGACCCGGTCCTATTTGTCTACCCTTTTATATGCATTACTTCAACTTTGATATACAGTAAGGTTTTTAATATAGGCAGTATAGGTACCGTCCCAATTTAGGGTCACCTTGCCGCTGGTGGGACGGCTTGTATACTTTTTTTGATCAAAAATAGTTCACTAAGTACCCTATATTTATTATGCAACTTTGCTTTACATTTATATATAATGATGGTAGGGTATGAGATATATTTTTGTCTTTTGTAGGTTTTACTTCTTTTTGCTAGTGTGAACATGCTCCTATTTCTTGCATGTCTACCATCTTAGACCTCAGTTCACATTGCTTGTTTTTTTGTCTTGTTTGCATTCTGTGCAATTTAAGGGTGTGGCATCCCCTTTGTTGAGCTGATTAGTATATATGTAGCTTACCACGGGCCTAGGTGGTCTGGAGTTGGGACCCGGTCCTATTTGTCTACCCTTTTATATGCATTACTTCAACTTTGATATACAGTAAGGTTTTTAATATAGGCAGTATAGGTACCGTCCCAATTTAGGGTCACCTTGCCGCTGGTGGGACGGCTTGTATACTTTTTTTGATCAAAAATAGTTCACTAAGTACCCTATATTTATTATGCAACTTTGCTTTACATTTATATATAATGATGGTAGGGTATGAGATATATTTTTGTCTTTTGTAGGTTTTGCTTCTTTTTGCTAGTGTGAACATGCTCCTATTTCTTGCATGTCTACCATCTTAGACCTCAGTTCACATTGCTTGGTTTTTTGTCTTGTTTGCATTCTGTGCAATTTAAGGGTGTGGCATCCCCTTTGTTGAGCTGATTAGTATATATGTAGCTTACCACGGGCCTAGGTGGTCTGGAGTTGGGACCCGGTCCTATTTGTCTACCCTTTTATATGCATTACTTCAACTTTGATATACAGTAAGGTTTTTAATATAGGCAGTATAGGTACCGTCCCAATTTAGGGTCACCTTGCCGCTGGTGGGACGGCTTGTATACTTTTTTTGATCAAAAATAGTTCACTAAGTACCCTATATTTATTATGCAACTTTGCTTTACATTTATATATAATGATGGTAGGGTATGAGATATATTTTTGTCTTTTGTAGGTTTTGTTGGTCCCCATCTTGTAGTAATTTGCCCCATCCTAGTGGTCCCCAACTTGTAGTAATTTGCTCCATCCTGGTGGTCCCCATCTTGTAGTAATGTGCCCCATCCTGGTCCTCGTCTTGGAGTAATGTCCCCCATCCGATACTAATGCCCGATACTGGTGGTCCCCATCTTGTAGTAATGTGTCCCATCCTGGTGGTCTCCATCTTGTAGTAATGTGCCCCATCCTGGTGTTCCCCATCTTGTAGTAATGTGCCCCATCCTGGTGGTCCCCATCTTGTACTAATATGCCCCATCCTGGTGGTCCCCATCTTGTAGTAATGTGCCCCATCCTGGTCCTCGTCTTGTAGTAATGTGCCCCATCCGATACTAATGCCCGATCCTGGTGGTCCCCATCTTGTAGTAATGTGCCCCATCCTGATTGTTCCCATCTTGTAGTAATGTGCCCCATCCTGGTGGTCCCCATCTTGTAGTAATGGGCCCCATCCTGGTGGTCCCCATCTTGTAGTAATGTGCCCCATTCTGGTCCTCGTCTTGGAGTAATGTCCCCCATCCGATAGTAATGCCCGATCCTGGTAGTCCCCATCTTGTAGTAATGTGCCCCATCCTGGTCCTCGTCTTGGAGTAATGTCCCCCATCCGATAGTAATGCCCGATCCTGGTGGTCCCCATCTTCTAGTAATGTGCTCCATCCTGGTGGTCCCCATCTTGTAGTAATGTGCCCCTTCCTGGTCGGCCCCATCTTTTAGTAATGTGCCCCATCCTGGTCCTCGTCTTGGAGTAATGTCCCCTATCCGATAGTAATGCCCGATCCTGGAGGTCCACATCTTGTATTAATGTGCCCCATCCTGGTGGTCCCCATCTTGTAGTAATGTGCCCCATCCTGGTGGTCCCCATCTTGTAGTAATGTGCCCCATCCTGGTGGTCCCCATCTTGTAGTAATGTGCCCAGTCCTGGTGTTCCCCATCTTGTAGTAAGGTGTAGTGTTGAGCCACCCCCGTAGTGTTCGAGTTCGGTTCGGTACGTCGAACACCCGTATGTTTGCCGAACTGTTCGTCGAACTGTTCGTCGAACACCGTCGAACATCTTTAAAACCAATGGCAGGCAAACAAAAACACATAGAAACACATAGAAAACACATAGAAAACACTTCAAAAGGTGTCGAAAAGCTGACAACTGCTCAGAAGACACAACTATCACATGGAAAAGTGACAAATACATATAGTCATGCGAAAAGAAAAGAGGTGGAGGAGTAAAAGGAGGGGGAGACACAGATATAGGCATGTCATGCCCTTCTAAAACCAAAAAAGTGCGAAGCCGACACGGACAGTCCTTTCCTACCCGTGCGACCTCCGTGTCGCCGGGTTTGTGCCAGAGCTGCGGTGGACACTGACGGCCAGCCCCCCTCTCCCAATACTGGTGCCTGTCCGCTGGTGGGTCGAGCGAGCCCCCCTGCGGTGGAGGCAGGTCTAATCTTTTTAATTTAAATTGTCTCTCTAATTTGAATGAGTACACTTTAAATCCTTTTACAAGGATCTATTGGAGGGCAAGTCTCATGCCAGCAGCCGCGGTAATTCCAGCTCCAGTAGCGTCCACTAAAGCTGCTGCAGTTAAAAAGCTTTTATAAGGATCGAGCTTATCGGTCCACCGCAAGGCGTCCTACCGCCAGTCCCAGCCCCTGTGCCTTGGGGTGCCACCCCGATGCTCTTCACTGAGTGTCCTGGGGGCCCGAAGCATTTCCTTTGAAAAAATTAAGTGTCCAAACTACAGGTGGTGTAGCTTGCTTAACAGCTGGGTTAATCCACTGACTTGCAGACACTGCTACTAGGCCCAAAGTATTGCTTGGGCTAGATGCAGTTAAAAATTTGTAATTAGATACTCTCGTTGGATGCTGAGAAAGCATTCCATAGAGTCTCCTGGCACGCCATATATTATTCTCTTAAAAAGCTTGGGGTAGGGGACCCTTTTATAGCCAAAATCATGGCCCTGTATCGCAATCCGTCAGCTAGGCTGAAGATAAATGGAACATTATCATCACCTTTCATAATCACCAATGGGACAAGGCAGGGATGTCCTCTGTCCCCTCTCTTATACATCCTAGTGATGGAGCACCTGCTGTCATCAATTCACGATAACCCCAATATTAGGGGGATTGAGGTGGGAGGCACCGAGTACAAGTGCTCTGCATTTGCTGATGATGTCCTAGTATATATCACTCAACCACATTTATCCATCACTGCTGTTATGGCTGAAATAGATCACTTTGGTACATGGTCAAATTTTAAAATCAATGCAGCGAAGTCTGAGGCCCTCGATGTCTTCCTCCCCAAATCCATACAGGATTCTATCCAGTCCAACTTTCCCTTTGCCTGGCCCTCACAGGGTATCAAATACTTAGGAATTCGTATTCATAGAGACCTCTCCCGTCTATTTTATCTTAATTTTGGGCCCTTTATTGAACAACTCCATAGAGATCTTACTTCTTGGACGGTGAAGGATTTTTCCTTGTTCGGCAGAATAAATATACTAAAAATGAACGTCCTACCTAAACTCTTATACCTCTTCCAAACCATTCCCGTGGTAATTCCCTCAAATTTTTGGAAAAGACTACGCAGTAGCTTTTGCAGATTTATCTGGGCAAGTGGGCGTCGACACATTCGGGGGGACGTTCTGATCAGACACAAACAAAAGGGGGGCCTTAGCCTTCCGGATTGTAGAAGGTATTACATGGCAGCAGTACACGCTAGAATCCTGGACTTCTTCCATCATTCGGAGGGGAAATTGTGGGTCAAAATAGCTCAATCCATTTGTCCTAAAGCTCTTACCACTCTCCCATGGTGCGCCCATTTAATTGTCCCCTCTCTTGGCCTCATGTCATATAGTACTTATGCCACTGCTTTGGCTTTGAGATCCCCCAAAAAAAGCTTATCCTCAATCGACCCCCAGGGCCCCTTGCTCCCGATTTCAGATAATCCAGATTTCCCACCAGGACTATCTGCAAATAGATTTCTCGGTTCAAATAAATCCCATCCGATATTATTTTCTCATGTCATCTCCAACACTTCGCTGCTCCCCCTCAATGACTTGTTACAGGGAAGAACCACTTCCCCGAAGGCTAATTTTGAATATAGCCAGTTACAACACTTCTATTCAACTGTGAAGAAGTGCACACATCTTCATAGAGATCTCACAAACTTTGAAAAATTGAGCCTATCATTGTCACCCCCTACACACTCCATCTCCCTACTGTATAATCTCCTCATTGCCCAGGTAACTGACAATAGGCCAGGATTCTGCGGTGCATGGGAAAGGGAACTGGGGAAGTCCTTCTCTGATTCACAATGGGATAAATGTTTCTTCCTAACACATAAAACCTCAATAGGGTCCAAAGCTCAGGAAACCTCCTTCAAAATTATCTCTAGATGGTACAGGGTACCAGTAGTCCTTCATAGATGGTACCCAGTGGTCTCAGATAGATGTTGGAGATGTGGGGAGGGGGAAGGGACAATGTCACACATATGGTGGGCATGCCCCATAATAAATGCATTTTGGGCAAAGGTGGTTCCCATGATTGAGAAAATAACTGGTTTGGCTATCCCTAATACGCCAGAAGCCCTCCTTTTATCAATGTTACCAATAAGTAAACGTAGTTCTAAAAGGTCATCAATAGGCTACCTAATACAGGCGGCTAAGAATGTCATTCCACGACACTGGAAAAGCAGAGACCCACCCACTATGGAGGAATGGTTTGCGGAGGTCTCCCTCCTTAATAGGATGGAGCATCTGATTGCCATCTCATCGGCTGATGTTGATAGATACTGTGTGATTTGGAGGGATTGGATTGATTTGCAAAACTCTGACGCCTATCATCTAGCCCCCAACTAAAGTTATCCGTGATGTCGGCAACAATGATCATAATCGCACTCTATTGATTGTTGGTCTGCCGTGGTCCGCTCCCTCTCTCTCTATCTTTCATATGGAAAAATACATGCTTGATCTGGATATTGATGGAAAACCCTCCCTGTACCCCCCAATGTACTGTCGTTATGCATAGATTTATAGTTATACTACCCCTTTTACTATGTATATTGTATTTTCTTGTACTTTTTCAACACAAAAATAAAAAAAAACTTGAATTTGAAAAAAAAATTGTAATTAGATCTACAGGCGGTGTCTACTCCGCTGACTAGCAGACACTGAAGCTTTGGAGCAGACCTCTGATTCCCAGGCTATAGTATGAGTAAACAGGTCTTCAGACTCAACCATCTGTGTTACCCCAAGCCATAGTGTATGTAGTTTCAATTGTCCCAGAGTTGCTTAAAATGGTTGGTGAGGTGATTTTCCAAAATCCTGAAGCTTTTAGTCTCCCCAGAATGACACAGGTGGGGCAGATGGTGGTTGTCCTGGCCCGCTAGGCCGCATTGTAGCACAGTGAGCTTCGCACTGCAACTTATGCTTCATATCCATGTGACGGTTCATGCATGAAGTACTCAAACTATGGATTTTTTGGCCTCTACTTAGCTTTTGGTGACAAATGTTACAGATAACACGAGTTGGGTCATCCTTATCGATCTGAAAAAGTGCCCAGGCTATGCAAGGCTTAGAACCCATGCGACCTGAAGAGCCACCACGACTTGTGGTCAGAGGCAGAGTTGTGTTTGAGGATGCAGTTGTTGACGTGCTTCCAGTACTACGTCTCTGTCCAGGAAGGCGCAACCTGACCTCGTCGTCACTAGCATCCTCCTCCACCTCCTCTGCTGACCTCATCGACTGGCTGACTGTGGGTTGACAGTAAGTGGGATCTGCAACCTCGTCATCATCACCCTGTGTGTTCTCACACCCGTCGTCCTCAGAGCCAACCTCTTCCTGCCCTGACAAAAAACTCAAGTTGTCGCTCCAATCAGGTATTTGAGTCTCAACATCGTCTTCCTCATTGTCTCCACCAACAGGAGTAACAGTTTGGGAACGAGGGTCTACATTATGCTCAGAACCTTCTTCATCTGGTCCTGGATCCGACTCATTTCCTCATCTGCATTCACAGAAGCTCTGGAGCCGACCTCTGATTCCCAGGCTATAGTATGAGTAAACAGCTCTGCAGACTCAACCATCTGTTCTACCCCATACTCAGACGGGCAGCTGGAAACTTGGGAGCTGTGAGGAAGCAAGTGCGATTGGGGTGACACCTCTGAGGACTGGAGTATTTGTGATGTTGAAGTTGAGGTGGAGGAGAGCCCACTTAAAGGAGCACTTGATATCCATTGAAGCACCTGCTGTTTTTGTGCCTCATCTGGAATTTGTAGCGATGGGCGTGGCCATAAAAAAGGGATCGTATCACATTGTCCACTAAAAGAAGTAGACATCTTAGTTTGGCTGGAAGATGGTCTTTCTTCAGCAGATGTTACTGTTGCTTTAACACCTACCCCACAGACACAACCTTTTTTTCCCTTCCCAACACGCCTATTCCCCTTTCCACCAGCAGCAGGCCTTTTGCCACTCATTTTGGTGGTTAACTAATTGACAACTCTGGAGTTGTTTGCACAAAAAACGATGGATGGAAACCGAGCAGAGCTGAGTGGCCAAATTGTGGTACTAGCCCAAAAGGATTGGCTGGGTTAGAAGCAGTAAAACAATTTTATTAGATACACAGGTGGTGGAGCTTGGTATAGATGGCCTAATAGAATGAGAACCAAACACTGCTACAGGCCCAGAATTATTTTCCAGGCTAGATGCAGCTAAAAATTATTAGTAATTTGAAAGCTGGTGGAGCTTAGTATAGATGGCCTAATAGAATGAGTACCACACACTGCTACAGGCCCAAAATTATTTTCCAGGCAAGATGCAGCTAAAAATTATTAGTAATTTGAAAGCTGATGGAGCTTAGTATAGATGGCCTAATAGAATGAGTAGCACACACTGCTACAGGCCCAAAATTATTTTCCAGGCAAGATGCAGCTAAAAAATATTAGTAATTTGAAAGCTGGTGGAGCTTAGTATAGATGGCCTAATAGAATGAGTACCACACACTGCTACAGGCCCAAAATTATTTTCCAGGCAAGATGCAGCTAAAAATTATTAGTAATTTGAAAGCTGGTGGAGCTTAGTATAGATGGCCTAATAGAATGAGTACCACACACTGCTACAGGCCCAAAATTATTTTCCAGGCAAGATGCAGCTAAAAATTATTAGTAATTTGAAAGCTGGTGGAGCTTAGTATAGATGGCCTAATAGAATGAGTACCACACACTGCTAATATACCCAAAAGGTTTTACTTGGCTAGGTGCAGTAAAAAATTTGTATTACATACACAGGTGGTGTAGCTTGCAACACAGATAGACTACTCCACTGACTAACACACATTGCTAATATCCCCAAAAGGTTTTACTTGACTAGGTGCAGTAAAAAATTTGTATTACATACACAAGTGGTGTAGCTTGCAACACAGATAGGCTACTCCACTGACTAACACACACTGCAAGAGGCCCAAAAGGATTGGCTTAGCTAGATTTAGCCAAATGCTGTGAAAAACACTTGCACAGCACTAAAACAGACCTGCCTGGCAAAAAGTGATAGGAACTGATGTAACCTAGCCCTCAAAAGGACTGGAATTACAACTAGTCCCTACTCCCTAAACCTATCTGTCTATTTAAGAGCAAATTCGCTTGCAATTCACACAGTCACAAAGTGTAGCGCCCACAGCAGCAGCGGTGCCGTCTAACACTCAGCTGCAGCAGTGAGAAAATGGTGGCGACGGGGAAAATGGCTGGGTCTTATAGGGCAAGGACATGTGACATACACAGCCAATGACACATGCCCTTGCTTGTGTGAAAAAAAGCACTTCGCTCCGTGTGTGCGCTGCTGATAGGCTGACAGATTGCACCTCCCCACTGTAAATGCGGGAAAGAGAAAAAAAAATGGAGATCTTCATTATTCCTGCAGAGATCCATCCCCTGCCCTCCCCCCGCCCCGCTGTACACTCAAACTGCGTATTAACATTAATTTTCATCATTACTGAGAAAAAATCCAGTTATGATTTTGGTGCACGAACAGTTATCGAACATAACCTCGAACAGCCGGATTTTTTTCAAATCGTTCAGGTTCGTCGAACGGCTCGAACACCGCCCAAAACAGCTCGAATTTGAGATTGGCGAACAGTTCGAGTCGAACACCGCTCATCTCTAGTAAGGTGCCCCATCCTGGTGGTCCCCATCTTGTGGTAATGTGCCCCATCCTGGTGGTCCCCATCTTGTAGTAATGTGCCCCATCCTGGTGGTCCCCATCTTGTAGTAATGTGCCCCATCCTGGTGGTCTCCATCTTGTAGTAATGTGCCCCATCCTGGTGGTCCCCATCTTGTAGTAATGTACCCCATCCTGGTGGTCTCCATCTTGTAGTAATGTGCCCCATCCTGGTGGTCTCCATCTTGTAGTAATGTGCCCCATCCTGGTGGTCTCCATCTTGTAGTAATGTGCCCCATCCTGGTCCTCGTCTTGAAGTAATGTCCCCATCCGATAGTAATGCCCGATCCTGGTGGTTGCCATATGGTAGAATTGTCTCCTGCGCTGTTCTTCATACACATAAAAAGGAAAAAAAAAAGATTCCTCTCACCTGTCCTCCGTTCCCTCGGTGTCCTTTGTGCATATGCGGCTCGCAGGCACAGATCCCTTGACGATCCCGACTTGGTCCAGGAGGAGCCACCGACAGCAGCGCTGCATTGATGCCCAGAGACCGTCTCCCAGCACAGCATTTCCAATGCCAGCCACCGGCCAATCAGAAGCCAGCAGCTGATATCTGCGCCTGGCAGTGACGTCATACGCCGCTGCGCTTGGACGCTGATATCAGCTGCTGGCTTCTGATTGGCCGGTGGCTGGCATTGGAAATGCTGTGCTGGGAGACGGTTTCTGTGCATCAATGCAGCGCTGCTGTCGGCGGCTCCTCCTGGACCAAGTCGGGATCGTCAAGGGGTCTGTGCCTGCGGGCCGCATAAAGCAGCCTCAGGGGCCTCGTGTTTGAGACCTCTGCTTTAAAAGGAGAGTGACCTGCCTTCACTGCAGAATGGGGTACCACAGATAATTTAGCTCCTGAAATATTTGTCCACCACGTATCCCAATATTCATTGGGTACTAGTTATATTTAGATATTGTATGTGGCGATATTATTCAAGCACTGCATTGCAGTATTATTTGAGCATTGTATCGCAATATTATTTGAGCTCTGTATGGTAATAGTATTCGAACATTGTATGGCGATGTGATTCGAGCACTGTATGGCGGTATTATTTGAGCACTGTATAGTAGTTGTATTTGAGTACTGTATGACGGTATTATTTCAGCATTGTATAGCGTGTTATTTGAGCACCGTATGACAGTATTATTCGAGTACTGTATGGCGGTATTTTTTGTGCATTGTATGGCGTCTTATTCGAGAATTCTATGACGGTATTATTTGAGTACTGAATCGCGGTATTATTCCCACACTTTATGGAGGTATTATTTGAGTTATTATAGGGGTATTATTTGAGCATGGTATGGTGGTATTATTTGAGTGCTGTTTGGAGGTATTATTTGAGTACTGCATGTCGGTATTATTTGAGTACTGTATGTAGGTATTATTTGAGCACTGTATGGAGATATTATTTGATTACTGTGTAGCGGTATTATTTGAGTACTGTATGGCTGCATTATTTGAGCACTGTATGGAGGTATTATTTGAGAACTGTGTGGAGGTATTATTTGAGCATTGTATGGTGGTATTATTTGAGTAATGTATGATGGTATTATTTGAGAACTGTATGGCGGTATTATTTGAGAACTGTATGGCGGTATTATTTGAGTACTGTATGACGGTATTATTTGAGAACTGTATGGCAATATTATTTTAGAACTGTATGGAGATATTATTTGAGAACTGTATGGCGATATTATTTGTGCACTGTATGGCGGTATTATTTGAGCACTGTATGGCGGTATTATTTGAGAATTGTATGGCGGTATTATTTGGGCACTGTGTGGAGGTATTATTTGAGAACTGTGTGGAGGTATTATTTTAGAACTGTGTGGAGGTATTATTTGAGCATTGCATGGCGGTATTATTTGAGTACTGTATGGCGGTATTACTTGAGAACTTTATGGCGGTATTATTTCAGATCTTTATGGCGGTATTATTTGAGCACTGTATTTGGTGAGGTACTAGATAGAATAATATATTCACAGTTTATGATGGTGGTTGTGTTATATAGCATTGTTATAAGGGGCCTTGGGGGCTGCTGGAAAGTACAGAGTACCAGAATATCAGAGATGTTATGGCTAGCCTTCCATTTGAAGGACTGGGGACTTGGAACAACCTTCCCCTATTAAATGCAGAAATCAGAAGTCCTTGTGTTGGGCTTCAATATCCCGCTTATATAATGCAGCCGGTTACATCACCCTCAGCTACTGATGATGATATTCTAGGACACTTTCTAGCAAATTGCAGCCTTAGGATTGATTGTAGTAGGGATAACATTTATCGCAGCACCTGCTGTTGTCCATTAGATGGTAGTGTTGAGCCGCTTCTCTGACCCGGGCCCCCTACTGATCCGCCACTTGGCAAGAGAAGGAACTTCTGAAGAGTCGATAGGCTGAATTAAGTCCTTCATTTGAAATCACAGCAAATTCAGACAATGCCAAACTTGATGCATAAAACTCAGCTTTATTTACAGGGTAATGGCGTGCCCCGGTGCTGACCCTTCATCACCAGCCGCGCGCTGCACCATTCTGATAAATGTGATGTTAACATGAAATTTCATTAAAAATTCCTGCACACTTGTAGTAGGAGCAGGCACGGCCGGCAGGTTTGCCAGTCTTCCTCTTGGGTGGAGATCAAGTTTGGCTTTTGGGATTTACAACTAAATTCAGACAAAGAAAAAGGCTCATTATGGCCGTAGACTGCACCGCCAGATACAGACCTGCCAGCTGTAGCGCCCCTAAGTGCAGGGGAACTGCCACGGAAAGGCTCATGGGCCCTGGTGCAAAATAGCATCTACACCTGGAGCATTGTACACGGCAGTGAAGGGGTTAATGCAAGGATCCTTGGTGGTCTACGATGGGAGTAAATGGTAGAATCCCTGGTTGTCTGATGCAATGAGGGGTTAATGCAAAGATCCATGTTGCATTTTAAAATCCCTGATGAATTCCTCACCGGCGGCTCCCGCCATGTCCTGACTGTAGTCAGCTTCCCGTCTCATCCCGCACTGATCAAAGCAATAACTGCAGAGAAGGGGTAGAGAGGACGGTGCTGCTGGAAGTGTACGGGCACGCGGCTACCTCTGTATGATCGGGCAGAGTGATACAGGAGAGCTCTGCCCCATCATTAAGGGAAGAACTCGGAGCAAACTTTCACTGTGTATCCAATGCACCAACTGAGGGAACAGTCTATCTATCTCTCTCTTCTCTCTCTCTCTTCTCTCTCTCTTCTCTCTCTCTTCTCTCTCTCTTCTCTCTCTCTCTCTCTCTCTCTCTCTTCTCTCTCTCTCTCTTCTCTCTCTCTCTCTCTCTCTCTCTCTCTCTCTCTCTCTCTCCTCTCTCTCTCTTCTCTCTCTCCTCTCTCTCTCTTCTTCTCTCTCTCTCTCTCTCTTCTCTCTCTTCTCTCTCTTCTCTCTCTCTCTTCTCTTCTCTCTCTTCTCTCTCTCTCTTCTCTCTCTCTCTCTCTCTCTCTCTCTTCTCTCTCTCTTCTCTCTCTCTTCTCTCTCTCTCTTCTCTCTCTCTCTTCTCTCTCTCTCTCTTCTCCTGTCTTCTCCTGTCTTCTCCTGTCTTCCATAGTCTGATAGAGGAGGTTCTCTTCTCATCTCTGGATGTCGCTTCATCAGTGGAAGATGGGCTCACACAATTTGATCAGATCGTGCTAATACACTATGTGAAGATCTGAGGTTGTGGGTTATAATAATTACTTAGGCAGGTTAACTATTTTTATTCCTTACGTCCATGGTCTTACAGCAATTCCAGGTAGATGGTCACAATGTAATGTCCCCAGTCCACAAGATCCAATTCTGGGCCGATAGTTCCACTGCCCCAGTACCAGGTGATACCCACTGTCTCCAAACTTTTAGTTGGCTCGCAGCTTTTGTATCTCCCGCCGGTATAACGGCAGTCACAGCCTATGCTCCTCCAGATGATGAATCCCACGACCGTAGCACATGTATCCAACTCCAGCCAGCAACAACAACTCCATTTCCTCGTCGGTGTGCTAAATACCCCAAGCCGCCTTCCCCCCCGGAATTGAGCCCTGCTCTTGGGAAACACCCCCCCCAAAGCTAAGTGTGCATTGTTGGAGGTATTTTCCTCAGGCCGAGCCCCATCACCTGTGACTGCATGTGAGACCCCTGTGGTGACAGCTCCACTGGATCTACTATCCCCATCCACACAATGGGCCGAGCGGCTGGGAGAACAATGGCTTGAGGCCCCCGAGACACTAATAAGAGTAATGGAATTATTGATTTACCTGATTACCAGTCTTGTGCCTGGCCTTATGTATGCGTAAGATCCAGCCTGCATGTCTTCCTCCGCTTACTGTCATTTAATGGAAACATTGATTCCTGAGGCTGAACTGATGAACAAGCAAACCTCTAATAAAACACAACAATAAGATCGACGTAACTGTTGCTCCGTGCTGGAAAAAGTCTGCATCCCTTAGTGGATTCCGCTCACTGTGCATTGGTCCAGTAGTGTTTAGAACAAGGTCAGCTCCTCACACAGTATATAAGCTTAAGGAAGATCCAGATAATATGGACTGTAGCTTCTCTATATATTATGTAAATAACAGTCAGTTTTTCTGCACAATTTGTTTTTGGAGTGCTACCTTTTTTTCCATTTTTTTTTTTGTCTAGAAGAGACTGAACTGTGGTCTGGGAAATTGCATCATTTTACCAATTCAACTATCTATGTGCAGAGTGTAGAAAGGAAATAGAGAGGACTATGCAGTTGTAACTGTATGGTCACATAGATCCCTATGTTTGGGTAGAGTGATACAGGATTGCTCTGCCCACTCATTTAAGGGAAGAACTTAGGGAGTATACACCAGAGCAATCTGTCATTGAGCCTCTGAGTACCTTCAGAGGGGAACAGTCAGCATTAACAGCTCAGTCAGCATTACCTATTTATTTATGCAACTGTGCATCTAACGTCACAACCACAAGGGTAAAGAGGAGCAGTCCCCCTGCTATGTACAGTGTCTGCAATGGACAAACCTGAGGTGGCAACATCTGGCGCAATGCCCTTAGCATTAACATCCAGCCCCACACGATCTCCAGGGTTCTCCGCTCCATCTATCCATGAACCCAGCTCCATGCACAATGGTCGACCCAGCTGTTCCATATCTTCACCCTTAGTTTTATCACTGCACCATGTCTTCTCCCCCTCTGCAGGTCGCCTCACCTCTGCAGGTCGCCTCACCTCTGCAGATCTCCTCATCTCTGCAGGTCACCTCATCTCTGCAGGTCGCCTCACTTCTGCAGGTCTCCTCACCTCTGCAGGTCTCCTCAGAGTCCTCACCTCTGCAGGTCTCCTCACCTCTGCAGGTCGCCTCACCTCTGCAGGTCGCCTCACCTCTGCAGGTCGCCTCACCTCTGCAGGTCTCCCCTCTGCAGGTCGCCTCACCATTGCAAGTCTCCCCTCTGCAGGTCTCCTCACCTCTGCAGGTTGCCTCACCTCTGCAGGTCTCCTCACCTCTGCAGATCTTCTCACCTCTGCAGATCGCCTCACCTTTGCAGATCTCCTCACCTCTGCAGGTCGTCTCTCCTCTGCAGATCTCCTCACCTCTGCCGCTCGCCTCACCTCTGCAGGTCGCCTCAACTCTGCAGATCTCCTCACCTCTGCAGGTCGCCTCACCTCTGTAGGTCTCCTCACCTCTGTAGGTCTCCCCTCTGCAGGTCGCCTCATCTCTGCAGGTCACCTCATCTCTGCAGGTCTCCTCACCTCTGCAGGTCTCCTCACCTCTGCAGGTTGCCTCACCTCTGCAGGTCACCTCACTTCTGCAGGCCTCCTCACATCTGTAGGTCACCTCACCTCTGCAGGTCTCCCCTCTGCAGGTCTCCCCTCTGCAGGTCGCCTCACCTCTGCAGGTCTCCCCTCTTCAGGTCGCCTCACCTCTTCAGGTCTCCTCACCTCTGCAGGTCGCCTCACCTCTGCAGATCGTCTCACCTCTGCAGGTCTCCTCACCTCTGCAGGTTGCCTCAACTCTGTAGGTCACCTCACCTCTGCAGGTCACCTCACCTCTGCAGGTCTCCCCTCTGCAGGTCTCCTCACCTCTGCAGGTTGCCTCACCTCTGCAGGTCGCCTCACCTCTGCAGGTCTCCTTGTGAAGCCCAGCTGTGCTTGGTATCACAGATCCTAGAAGGGTGTATTGAAGGATTCCTCCACAAGAGGCCCCCATAACCATTCACACATCTCCACCTTCCACCTCAGACCACCAGAGGAGCCCGTTAGGGAGATATATAAGGGAAAGTGGAGCCAGGCAGCCGTTATTCTAGACTGGAGTTGACAGAAAGCGAACCTGTTGAGAGAGTTCCTGCAGTGCAAAAGCCTGAGAGAGGTTAGTCTGCAGTGCAGCACAGTCGAGACTCAGTTGTAGCTCAGAGGAGTGAGCTTTAGGTGTGCCGGCGCCATAAGATCGGTGAAGTACGGCAAGCTACCGTTAGTGTGAGTAGCCTATTCAGGGTCCGAGTAGGCTGAAGGCGAAGGAGTAGAGAGTTAGTTCATAGGGGGCAGAGGAGCATAACTAGCTCATCCCGAAGAAGAAGCAGTTACCGGACACCGGGTCCGAAGCTTGCCCGGATCTCCATGACCCAGTAAGATAAACCGGAATCCCTGGAGAACTACAGGTCCCAGGATCGCTAAAGTGCTGATACATACCAGAGCCAGGAGACACATAAGCCCCGTAGGTCGGGAGCGTGCACTCCAAGAGAAGGCCCTACCACAAGGTCAGCCAGCGCAGGACAGAGACAAAGTTAGGCCTAGCTCCAGGCAGATCAGAAACTTATTACGCAGCAGCAAGAACCAGGAGGCCCAAAACCTGCTCATTGGGGAGGATCCGACATACACCCTTCACCCTACAGTGCTCCGGGGAGTGCCTGAATTTCCATCAGTAAAAGGTACTGAAGTGACTATTGTGTCCGTCCCTGTTCTTGCCCTGACCCGGCAAAGTCTCTCCGTCCTGCATACCCCGTCCGTACCCTGCCCTGAGGCCTAGCTCCACCTGTGGGGAGCCATACCATCAAGCTGCCTTATCATCAGCCTCAGTGGACTGCGCAGCGCAGGTGATCCTCACCAGAAGCCACAGGTGGCGTCACAAACTTTTTAATAAAACTTAATATCTATCAACGCCTTTTTAAAGAGAGACCCCAGAGTACGGGCCTGGGAGCCAACCACCGCGACCTCCTTAAGGCTAAAGGCCCGGGTAACCGAGTCATCCCCCATCCCCTGGGCCAGTCATCTCTTTCTGGCGTCACGAACAGGATCGCGTGCCCGCTGCAACGACGCCGTGTTTTGCCCGCTGCCACCGGGTACTGTGCGCCTTTACTTTGAACTGTGTACGTAAAGTTGTGGTGAAGATAGCCGCCATTGTTGGGCCGTTGAGCGAGAAGAAGGGCGTAACCGCGGGAAAATAAGGGGCGTACCTGCAAAAGAGCTCGAAGTCCCGGACACGCCCCACGCCTCGACGTCAAAGCAGGAAGCGCCAGGTCCTGTACGGAGCGTCGCTGAACTCTCTGACGTAGGACGCAAGCGACGCAAGGTCCTGAAGATAACCGTCACCTGCGGAGCTGCGGCCTACCGGAAGAAAAACCAGAAGGTAGGCCACGGTTAACTAGGGGGGCGCTAAGATGTCCGTCGAACAGCAGAACGCCGACCTGCTGGTCAACGTCCCTGAAGTCCAACCCGCGCCCGATGATGAGCAGGCTGAAGCCACCGCTCCACCAGCAGCGCCTGTAACACCCGTAATTCCTATGACTTTACCGTACATTCCAGGAGCAAAGTGGCTCCCCCAGTACAACGGCAAACCAGATACCCTGTCTGGATTCAAACGGAAAATATGTGGTATCTTAGACATGTACTCTATGACCGGCAAACAAAGAGCTGCCGTTGTATTAGGACAACTGACCGGTGCTGCGGAGCGGGAAGTGGAAACATGGTCAGCCGCAGACCAGGAGTCAGTGTCCGCAATATTCCAAAAACTACAGACTGTATTTGAGGACCTTACTGAGGCGGACCTCCGGATGAGGTTCTACAGCTGCTCCCAACAACCAGAGGACAATGTTCGGGACTGCGCCTGGCGTCTCCAAGGGGTCCTGCGGGCTCTGAACCAGGTTAGTCCAACAAGCGTCGAGAATGAGAACAAAATGCTGAAGGAACAGTTTGTCCGGGGACTGAAGTCTCCAGAGGAGAGCAGGACTGTGCGTTGGTGGTCCCTGGATCATCCAGATGCCACCTTTGATAATCTTAAGGACATGGCTATAAAAGGACTGCAGCCCCTGGAAACTAATGTCATCCAACGTTACCAGGGTGGGGCTACTCCAGTGCCTGCTACACCCACCTTGTCCCCAGTGGCTGCTGAAGCTAAGGTTCCAGCAACATCCCCTAAAGAACTGGACAGTCTGTGCTCTGAGGTGCGTCAGTTGAGCAAAACTCTGACCACCGTGCTGAGTGCTCTGCCGATAGCCCTGAGGATGTCCCCTGGATGCGCAGGAGGAGGAGGCCAACACCGCCCTCGCCGAGGACCAGTGACCAGCGCCGCCCACCAAGGGAACCAACCTGCTACCGATGCCGCAAGACCGGACACCTCGCCCAGAAGTGTCCTTTAAACGAGAAAACCCTGGGTCCGAGGGCCGACACCCAGGAGTAGACACACCAGGCCCATCAGACTGGTACAACAGGTTCGTTGGAGGAAGACCTTTCCTGTCCATTTTATTGGACGGGATCCTGACGCATGCCCTGCTGGACACAGGATCTCAGGTAACCATCATGCCTGAAGTCCTCTACAAGAGGTTCTGGTCCATGGACGATCTACGTCCGCCAGCTCCAAATTTGTCTGTTTATGCTTCAAATGGACTCCCCCTTAACCTACTCGGGGTTAGGAATGTGACTGTAAAGGTGGGGAGAGTGGAGCTGAAGGACCAGGGACTAATTGTAGTGGAGACTAACCCTGATGACAGCAACCCATATATGGTACTTGGCACTAACATTGTTGGTAACTGTTTGGGAGAGGTTGTGTTCTTACTCCAACAGATCACTGACACTGCCAGACCGAGACAAAGGAGGGCGCTACAGAAGGAGATCCGCGTCCTGATGTATCAACAGCAAGTAAGGCTAACAGATGGTGAAATCGGTAACGTGCGGGTAACAGACCCCATACCCATTGTCATCCCCCCAATGAGTGAAATTCTCATCTGGTGTAGAGCTGCCATAGGTCTTAGAGGACAGAGCTACCAGGCGGTAGTAGAACCCCTTTTCTCCGAACATAGACCCACGCTCCTAACCGCCAGGGGAGTGGTAGATGTACGTAATGGGAGGGTGCCTGTCCGTCTTCTTAACCTAGGGGAAGATGAGGTCAAACTGCCACGTTATGCCACTGTTGCCAAATTACATGCTGTCAATAATAACTGCATCCATGAGGCGGAGTCCTTAACCTCACCAGATGAAGTAGAGGATAATGACCCTGCAACCCAGGTGGAGGATTGGTGTCGACAGCTCCATGTTGGGACAGACACCACTCCTGCCCATCAAAAACAGGGAGTACACCAGGTGGTTGAAGAATACTCGCAGGTGTTCAGTAAACATCCACTAGACTTCGGGAGGGTTAAGGGGGTTCAACATCATATCCCCACAGGCAACCATTCCCCAATCAAAGAACGTTATAGGCCTATACCCCCAGCTCACTACCAGAAGGCAAAAGAAATGCTGCATGACATGAGGAAGGCGGGAGTGATAGGGGATAGTTGTAGTCCCTGGGCGGCTCCCCTAGTGCTGGTTAGGAAAAAGGACGGGAGCATGAGAATGTGTGTAGATTACCGTCAAGTAAATCGCATTACACATAAAGATGCATACCCTTTACCACGCATAGAGGAGTCCCTAGCTGCCTTGAAGTCTGCAAATTACTTTTCCACCCTTGACCTCACTAGTGGATACTGGCAAGTAGCTGTGGCTGAGGAGGATCGGGAGAAGACGGCCTTCACCACCCCGATGGGACTCTGCGAGTTCAACAGCATGCCGTTTGGACTCTGCAATTCCCCCGGAAAGTTCCAGAGATTGATGGAGTGCTGCCTGGGACACCGCAACTTCGAGACTGTGTTACTTTACCTGGATGACGTAATTGTGTACTCCAGAACGTACGAGGACCACTTGAAACACCTGGCAGAGGTATTTGAGTCACTGTCCCGGTACCTTCTTCTGCTCAAGAAGAAGGTACAGTACCTGGGACACATTGTCAGTCCGGAAGGCGTGGCACCAGACCCGGAGAAAGTCACAGCCATCCAGAAGTGGCCGGAGCCGAAGAACCTCAAGGAGGTGCGTCAGTTCTTGGGACTAGTAGGATACTACTGGAGGTTCGTAAAGGACTACACGAAGAAAGCAGCTCCTCTGCAAGACCTCCTGGTAGGGCAGTCCCCCAAAGGCAAAAAACCTCCATTCCATTGGGGTAAGGAGCAAGCAGAGTCGTTTCAGGAGATGAAGGAGATCCTGACAGGTTATGAGATCCTAGCCTACCCTGACTACAGCCAACCGTTCCTGCTGTATACGGATGCCAGCAACGAAGGCCTGGGCGCTGTCTTAAGTCAGAAGCAGAATGGGCAAGAGAAAGTGATCGCATACGCAAGCAGGAAGCTCCGCCCGACTGAGAGGAACCCAGAGAACTATAGCAGCTTCAAGTTGAAAATCCTGGCCTTAGTCTGGGCCATCACTGAAAGATTCAAGCACTATCTGGCTTCCAGCAAGTTCACTGCCTTTACTGATAACAACCCCTTGACCCATCTTGAAACAGCTAAGTTGGGGGCTCTGGAACAACGATGGATGGCTCGGCTGTCAAACTACCAATTTACAATTAAATACCGGGCGGGCCGCAAAAACGCCAACGCCGATGCCCTGTCTAGGATGCCTCACCAGTCAGACACAGAAGAAGAAGTGGATGACCTGGAAGAGATAGAGCTACCTGCCTTTCACCGGAGTGGGATGATCCATGAGCAACGAGCCTCCAGGAAGCCGCGTGAAAAGACGTTAAACCCCCTTCCTCACCACAGCTGGAAAGAGACCCAGAACAGCGACCCGGTTGTCAGCCGCATCAAACAGTTGATAACCCAAGAAGGTGCCTCCCTGGAGAAAGATTATTCTCTGCAAGCAAAGCAGCTGTGGAACGAGAGAAGCCGGCTGTTTATCTACCGTGAGAAGCTGTGCCGGAGGTACGTTAATCCAAGAACCCATGAGATGGTATGGCAGATAGTGGTCCCGAAGACAGACATCCAGATGGTATTAGAAGCTTACCACGATCAAGGGGGGCACTTTGGCTGGAAAAAGCTAGAGACCCTGCTGAAATGTCGATTTTACTGGGTAGGAATGCGCAGCTCCATTGAAAGGTGGTGCCGGGACTGTGGACCCTGCGGCCTAAGAAGGAAAGACTTCAGCAGCCAGAAGGCACCCCTGCAGCCCATCAAGACGACTCGACCCCTGGAGATCGTGGCCCTGGACCATGTCAAGTTGGCACCCAGCAGGTCAGGGTACTCCTATGCTCTGACCATGGTAGATCACTACTCACGTTTCCTGGTGGTCGCCCCTGTCAAAGACCTGACAGCAGAGACAGCAGCAAAGACGTTCCAAGCGTACTTCTGCAGACCCCATGGATATCCTGAGCAGGTGCTGACGGACCAAGGCCCGGCCTTTGAGGCTGAGTTGTTCAAGGAGTTCTGCCATCTCTACGGGTGTAAAAAGATAAGAACTACACCTTACCACCCACAAACAAACGGTCTCTGCGAAAAGATGAACAACATCATCGTCGACGTGCTAAAGACCATACCACTCGAGGAAAGAAACCAGTGGCCAGACCTACTACCTGACCTAGTTGATCTGTACAATCATATACCAGTCAGTTCCACCAATTGCACTCCGGCATATCTCATGCGGGCAAGGCCAGGAAAGCTGCTCATGGATTTGGAGCTTGGTGTTGTTGAACCTGAAGCTGATATGACCACTGAGGACTGGGACACCACCAGACAAGAGCAGTACAGAAGGGTACAAGCTTGTGTCAAGGACAGTCTTACTCGGGTGAGAGAAAAGCAGGAAATGCACTACAACAAAAACGCACCAGCAGAACCTTTCACACCTGGTGAAACAGTACTAAAAAGGAAAAGACGCAACCACAAACTCGACGACCAGTGGGAAAAAGACCCCTACACTGTGTTACCGTCAAGATTTGACAACAGAAAGACATGTATAATCAGTCGTGATGGAGGAAAAACATCTGCTACAGTGTCCAGGGACCATCTAAAATTGTGTCCACATCTACTAAAGACTCAGGAAGAAGTGTCTCTCACAACCCAGGAAGACCCTAAAGAAACAGTGATACACACTGACCTTGGAGACTTCCCAGCGGATTGGCCTCAGATAGGAGGTGCAGTAATCATTCCAGTACTCCAATTCTATGAACAGCCAGCAAACCCTCCACAGCAAGTTGTACCTGTAAGTGCTGCAGAAGAGCCAGCTCAAGAAGTATCCCCGGATGAAGGATCCCCGGAAGGAGCAGAGCAAGAGGGCCCAGCCAATGGTAGACTTGCCAGTCCAAGAGAGAGGTTAAGGCAGTTTTACAACATGGTCACACGTAGAACTGGTAGAGTAACTGAGGATACAGATACTGACACTCCACCAACCACAGCACTACGCAGATCAGTACGCAGCACGAGAGGTAAACCCCCTGCTAGGTACACTCAGTAAATAGTCAAAGTTTCTGAAAAATATATATAGTTACCCCTGGGGTATTGTATATTAAATTGTAATGTGTTGCATAGTTGTATGATTTCATGCATGCTTATGTTTATCAATTTGTGCTTTTTCCTATTAATTCTTTATTTGCATAATGAACTGCGTGGCGGAGGACTGTGTGCAGCCCAAAAACTCTTATTGTATATAATTGCTCTCCCTGGAGTGCCCTTTAGGTGACCTCAGAAGCAAAACCTGTCTGGAGTGGCACGTGTGGAGGTCCAACACGGGATCTTCATGCCCTGCAGCCACCCCAGGGCCTACGTAGAGGGTTTAGGACAGGTCCCTCAAAAACCACAAAGTACTCTACCTTGTGAGATGGACATCCTTTTTAGGAACCTCACCACAAGAGACTTGGATTCTGAGGACACTCTGTATTTGTTTAATTGTTATTGTTATGCAACGTTTTAAGATTCGTGCCTCCCATAAAGGGAAGATTGTTCTAGTATTGCTTATGTTTCCTATTGTTATTGTTTTATAAAATGTACTTCAGCCCGGGAGTGCTGAGTTTAACTAGGGGGAATGTGAAGCCCAGCTGTGCTAGGTATCACAGATCCTAGAAGGGTGTATTGAAGGATTCCTCCACAAGAGGCCCCCATAACCATTCACACATCTCCACCTTCCACCTCAGACCACCAGAGGGAGCCCGTTAGGGAGATATATAAGGGAAGGTGGAGCCAGGCAGCCGTTAGTCTAGACTGGAGTTGACAGAGAGCGAACCTGTTGAGAGAGTTCCTGCAGTGCAAAAGCCTGAGAGGTTAGTCTGCAGTGGAGCACAGTCGAGACTCAGTTGTAGCTCAGAGGAGTGAGCTTTAGGTGTGCCGGCGCCATAAGATCGGTGAAGCGCGGCAAGCTGCCGTTAGTGTGAGTAGCCTATTGAGGGTCCGAGTAGGCCGAAGGTGAAGGAGTAGAGAGTTAGTTCATAGGGGGCAGAGGAGCATAACTAGCTCACCCCGAAGAAGAAGCAGTTACCGGACACCGGGTCCGAAGCTTGCCGGGATCTCCATGACCCAGTAAGATAAACCGGAATCCCTGGAGAACTACAGGTCCCAGGATCGCTAAAGTGCTGATACTTACCAGAGCCAGGAGACACATAGGCCCCGTAGGTCGGGAGCGTGCACTCCAAGAGAAGGCCCTACCACAAGGTCAGCCAGCGCAGGACAGAGACAAAGTTAGGCCTAGCTCCAGGCAGGTCAGAAACTTATTACGCAGCAGCAAGAACCAGGAGGCCCAAAACATGCTCATTGGGGAGGATCCGGACATACACCCTTCACCCTACAGTGCTCCGGGGAGTGCCTGAAATTCCATCAGTAAAAGGTACTGAAGTGACTATCGTGTCTGTCCCTGTTCTTGCTCTGACCCGACTGAGTCTCTCCGTCCTGCATACCCCGTCCGTACCCTGCCCTGAGGCCTAGCTCCACCTGTGGGGAGCCATACCATCAAGCTGCCTTATCATCAGCCTCAGTGGACTGCGCAGTGCTGGTGATCCTCACCAGAAGCCACAGGTGGCGTCACAAACTTTTTAATAAAACTTAATGTCTATCAACGCCTTTTTAAAGAGAGACCCCAGAGTACGGGCCCGGGAGCCGACCACCGCGACCTCCTTAAGGCTAAAGGCCTGGGTAACCGAGTCATCCCCCATCCCCTGGGCCACATCTGTAGGTCTCCCCTCTGCAGGTTGCCTCACCTCTGCAGGTCGCCTCACCTCTGCAGGTCTCCCCTCTGCAGGTCTCCCCTCTGCAGGTCGCCTCACCTCTGTAGGTCGCCTCACCTCTGCAGGTCTCCCCTCTTCTGGTCGCCTCACCTCTGCAGGTCGCCTCACCTCTGCAGATCGTCTCACCTCTGCATATCGTCTCACCTCCGCAGGTCTCCTCAACTCTGCAGGTCGCCTCACCTCTGCAGGTCGCCTCACCTCTGCAAGTCACCTCACCTCTGCAGGTCGCCTCACCTCTGCAGGTCTCCCCTCTGCAGGTAGCCTCACCTCTGCAGATCGTCTCACCTCTGCAGGTCTCCTCACCTCTGCAGGTCGCCTCACCTCTGGAGGTCACCTCACCTCTGCAGGTCTCCCCTCTGCAGGTCACCTCATCTCTGCAGGCGCCTTTGGCGAATTGTACATGCATGACCAGGTGTATTAGAAAATACAATTACCAAATCATCCCAGCATTTGGATGAGCATCCTGCCATTACCTGCTGGTTTCATGCCGTCTTCACCGGTCAATTTTTTTACTTTTTCCATCTTATTCAGCACAAATTCTGACAGATGAAAGTAAATCCGGCTGAAGGGACTGGGATTTGGCTGCTTTACTACATTTACATCAAGCTCTAAATGACAGCTTGTAATATAATCGTGTTCTACCAGTGACTGCATTTAATCCATTTGGAGCTGGGAGCACTGCACATCGGAACGGAAGGTGCACGACACGCAGCACATCACGCTGGGACAGTAGTTCTCATGACAAGTGATTATCGAGTCAGTGCAATCCCAAGATTAGGGATTGGGGACCCCTTCCATTATAGGACGCTGACCTACTGCAAATCTCCTGTGTGCTGCAGAATTCTCCAAAAAACTCCATTACCCCAAAAAAAGTTTTCTGTGCATTGGGCCAAATGGTACTTTCAGGGTGCAGAAACGGTGTTGTGCCCCAGCTGGTATAACCAGGTACCACTTTTATTTTCTCTGCTGGCTGAGGTTTCGGCATACTGATGTAATACCTTGTTCTTTGCTTTAAAAGCCTCCTATAATACCTCTTCATTAGAAGCCCCTTCTCCTAATGCCTTTCCTTCACGTTTCACCATCTTAATGCTCCAGCTCAGGGTGCTCTTTGCTCCAGGTATTTCACCCCCATTAGTGCCTTTGCTTCAGATGCCCTTTGCTCCAAGTTTTTTACCCCCATTAGTGCCTTTGCTCCAGGTGCCCTCTGCTCCAAGTGCCTTACCCCCTTTTAGTGCCTTTGCTTCAGGTGCCCTCTGCTCCAAGTGTCTTACCCAATTTTAGTGTCTTTGTGTTCAGATGTCCTCTGCTTCAAGTGTCTTGCACCCTTTTAATGCCTTTGCTTCAAGTGCCCTCTGATCTAAGTGTCTTATCCCCTTGACTGCCTTTGCTTCAGGTGCCCTCTGCTCCAAGTGTCTTACCCAATTTTAGTGTCTTTGTGTTCAGATGTCCTCTGCTTCAAGTGTCTTGCACCCTTTTAATGCCTTTGCTTCAAGTGCCCTCTGATCTAAGTGTCTTATCCCCTTGACTGCCTTTGCTTCAGGTGCCCTCTGCTCCGAGTGTCTTGCACCCTTGACTGTCTTTGCTTCAGGTGCCCTCTGCTTCAACTGTCTTACCCCCTTGACTGCCTTTGCTTCAGGTGCCCTCTGCTCCAAGTGTCTTGCACCCTTTTAGTGCCTTTGCTTCAGGTGCCCTCTGCTCCAAGTGTCTTACCCCCTTGACTGTCTTTGCTTCAGGTGCCCTTTGCTCTAGGTATCTTATCCCCTTTTAATGCCATTGCTTCAGGTGTCCTCTGCTCTAAATGTCTTACCCCCTTTTAGTGTCCTTGCTTCAGGTGCCCTCTGCTTATAATATTTCCCCTCTAGTGCCCATGTTCAAGATGTCCTTCTCTTACTGCCCCCGATCCAGGTATTTCCTTGCTCTCCTTCTAGTGCCTCTGCACCAGGTATTCTACCACCTTTACTGCTCTTAGTTCAGAGGGTATAAACTGAAAAGGAAAAGGAGGGCAAGATCAACAAAAATGGGTGTAGACTATAAAGGGGGTGTGATCTTTAAAAAAGGGGGTGTGACTATAGAGGAGGTGTGATGGTAAAAAAAGGGTCTGCACTTTAAAGGGAGCATGAGCTTTAAAAAAGGAGTCATGAACTGCACAGTGGTGATCTTTAAAAATGGGGGTGTGGACAGTAAAAGGAGGTTGATTTTTAAAAAAGAGGGTGTAGACTGTAAAGGGGGCGTGATTGTTAAAAATGGGGTGTGGACTATAAAGGATGGAGTGATCTGTAAACAGGGGGTGTGGTCTGTAGAGGAGGGCATGATCTTTAAAAAGGGGAATGGACTGTAAAAGGGGAAAAAGTTGTAATTGTGGGTTGTGGACTGGAAAGTGTAGCGCTGGCGTCCCTGCCCTCTGCTAGGCAGGGACGCTGCTCCCCTCACCGCTCTGCTCCGTGCCCGGCGTCCTCTCCCCGCTCTGCTGTCAGCACGCGCTCCTGCCCGGCGTCCTCTCCCCGCTCTGCTGTCAGCGCGCGCTCCGTCCCGGCGTCCTCCTCCTGCTCTGCTCTCGGCGCGCGCTCCTTCCCGGCCCCTGTGCTTAGGGCGCGCGCGCGCGCGCTCCCCTCCTCTTAAAGGGGCCGCGCGCGCCGCCCTAAAGAGTCCCCGGCCAATGGCCGGAGGACTTCATCATATAAAAGGCACCTCCTCCAAAATGGAGGTGCCCGAGCAATGTTGTTTGCACCTGTGTCTCACCTGTGCTTCAGCCCTCAGGTCCCGTTGCCAGTTACCTGCCAGTTACCTGCCTGATTCCTGCCAGTTACCTGCCTGTTTCCTGCCTGAATACTTGTTACCTGTCTGCCAGTCTGAGGTCCGACGGTCTGCCTTACTACTCCTGTCAGTCTGTCTAAGGACCAGCTTGCCCGCTCACCTGGGAGCGCATATCAGCTACCTGCCTGCTTGTCTGAGGTCCGACGGTCTGCTTTACTACTCCGGTCAGTCTGTCTTTGGACCAGCTTGCCCGCTCACCTGGGAGCGCTTCTCCGTTACCTGCCTGCTTGCCAGCCCGGAGGCTCCGTTGTCACGTGCTGTGACCACCAGCTATCTCAGAGACTCTTGCCCGCTCACCTGGGAGCGCATCTCCGTTACCTGCCTGCTTGCCAGCCCGGAGGTCCCGTTGTCACGTGCGGTGACCACCAGCTATTCCAGAGACTCTTGCCCGCTCACCTGGGAGCGCTTCTCCGTTACCTGCCTGCCTGCCAGCCCTGAGGCTCCGCCGTCACGTGCCGTGACCACCTGCTATTCCAGAGACTCTCGCTTGCTCACCTGGGAGCACCCATCTACCATCTGCCTGCTAGCCTACCCGGAGGCTCTGCCATCACAGGTCGTACCTACCCCTTACCCAGAGACTGCCCTGATCACTTGCCGTATCTCCCTGTCCGTTCACCCAGAGACTGCCCTGATCACTTGCCGTATCTCCCTGTCCGTTCATCCAGAGACTGCCACCCGCTCCCTTACAAGGGCCGCCCCCTTGTTTAGTAGCTCAGAGGTTCCGCCTCCCGGACCCGTTACAGTTTGCTCGGGCCATGGAACCCGGTGGCACCCAAGCTCCCTCGCTCTCGGACCTCTGTCTTGAACTGTCCCGTCAGAGGTCCCAACAGGAGACCATCCTGGGTCACCTGCAGAATGTTAATACTCGCCTGAACACTCTGTCTGATCCACCAACAACCTCCGCCAGTACCATGGTATCCTTTTCCGGACCCCGGCTCTCTGCACCTCCTCGCTTCGGAGGCGACTCCGTCCTGGCTCGGGGCTTCATAAATCAGTGCACCCTGCATTTTGAACTATTATCCCACCAGTTTAACTCCGACCGAGCCAAAATTGCCTTTATCATGTCCCATCTCACCGGGGAGGCCCTGGCCTGGCTAAATCCTCTATGGGAGAGAGGAGATCCCCTGGTGTCCGACTTGCCTGCCTTTCTCATGGCTTTCCGGAAAGCCTTCGACGAACCCGGACGGAGGACCTCATCCGCATCTTCTCTGCTTCGCCTCCGTCAGGGAAGCCTCACCGTGGGCCAATATGCCATACGGTTCCGTACCCTTGCCTCGGAGCTGGCCTGGGATAACGAAGCCCTGGTATCCGTCTTCTGGGAGGGTCTGTCCGGCCGTATTAAAGATGAACTTGCTGGTCGGGACATTCCTACCACTCTCGATGATCTAATAACCCTTGCCACCCGGATTGACCTACGGTTCCAGGAGCGTGCCAAAGAGGTCACCCGTGAGAGAAGGATTCCACGTCTAGCTCCTACTTTCCAGGAACCCGTCATTCCTTCCGTTTCTCCACAGGTACACTCTCCTGAGCCTATGCAGGTCGACCAGACCAAGATGGTCAAATCCCGTCAGGATTTCCGCCGTGCCGAGGGGAGCTGCTTCTACTGTGGCAGTAAGGAGCATCTGATCCGTGCCTGCCCGGAGAGGTCGGGAGAACGCCTGTATCTAGGTTCACTCAGAGGGGTCGATCTAGACAAAAATAAATCCTCTCCATCCCTGCTGTTGTCAGTCTCAATCATCTGCGGGGAGAATCGTTATTCCGAACTAGCCCAACTTGACTCTGGAGCAGCCGGAAATCTTATTTCACAGTCCCTGGTGGAGAAATTCCGCATCCCCACCAAACCTCTGGCTGTACCCTTGTCTGTTGTTGCCGTGGATGGGGGCCTCTTACCTCGCCCCATCCAATTCATCACCGAATCCATTACTCTGCAGGTGGGAATGCTGCATTCAGAGAGTATCTCCTTTCACGTTCTGCCTGGTCTCCCTCACGCCCTCTTGCTAGGTCTGCCTTGGCTCCAGAGACATGCACCCGTGCTTGACTGGCAAACCGGAGAAGTCCTTCACTGGGGACAGGCCTGTCATAAAACCTGCCTGGTTCCCGTCCATTCCGTCCGTCCCTCTCCTATCCCAGCTAATCTACCTGGACTTCCGATTCCTTATTGGTCTAGTGCTGATGTCTTTGTTAAGGAGGAGGCAGAGACATCACCACCTCATAGACCATGTGACTGCCCCATCGATCCCGCCAGAGTAATGCAGGTGGCTCCCGTGAGTCTAAATTGTCTCCCTCCTGGTAAGACGTTCGTATCGGTACCTGATCGGGAGAGAATCCTACACTGGGGTCATTCGTCTAAACTAGCTGACCACGCCGGTCGGAAAAAGACCCTCCAGCTTATTACCCGACACTACTGGTGGCCTAACCTGCACAAGGATGTTATGGACTTTGTTTCTGCCTGTGTGTCCTGCGCCCGCAACAAAGTTCCGAGACACCTGTCGGCCGGCCGCCTTCTTCCTCTGCCAGTACCTGCTGCCCCCTGGCAGCATTTAGCGATGGACCCTCCTCAATTCCGTCCTGGGGATAAAGTCTGGCTCTCGTCCAAATATGTCCGACTCAAGATCCCTTCCTATAAGTTAGGGTCTCGGTTCATCGGCCCACTGGTGGTCATCGGTCAGATCAACCCGGTAGCCTATAAATTGAAACTCCCGGCCAACTTACGGATCCCTAACTCCTTCCATGTATCTCTCCTCAAACCTGTGGTACTTAACTCTTTTTCTAAGTCTACAGGTACGCCTCCTGCTCTGGTTTCTGCTGAGGACAAGTTTGAGGTAGAGAACATTCTTGCCAGCAAAAGGGTAAGAGGAAAGACCTTTTTTCTGGTAGATTGGAGGGGGTTTGGTCCTGAGGAGAGAACGTGGGAGCCCCGGGAGAACATCCATGCCCCTCTCATCCTAGCTAAATTTCTGTCTGGCCTAAAAAAGGGGGGGCCTAAAGGGGGGGGTACTGTAGCGCTGGCGTCCCTGCCCTCTGCTAGGCAGGGACGCTGCTCCCCTCACCGCTCTGCTCCGTGCCCGGCGTCCTCTCCCCGCTCTGCTGTCAGCACGCGCTCCTGCCCGGCGTCCTCTCCCCGCTCTGCTGTCAGCGCGCGCTCCGTCCCGGCGTCCTCCTCCTGCTCTGCTCTCGGCGCGCGCTCCTTCCCGGCCCCTGTGCTTAGGGCGCGCGCGCGCGCGCTCCCCTCCTCTTAAAGGGGCCGCGCGCGCCGCCCTAAAGAGTCCCCGGCCAATGGCCGGAGGACTTCATCATATAAAAGGCACCTCCTCCAAAATGGAGGTGCCCGAGCAATGTTGTTTGCACCTGTGTCTCACCTGTGCTTCAGCCCTCAGGTCCCGTTGCCAGTTACCTGCCAGTTACCTGCCTGATTCCTGCCAGTTACCTGCCTGTTTCCTGCCTGAATACTTGTTACCTGTCTGCCAGTCTGAGGTCCGACGGTCTGCCTTACTACTCCTGTCAGTCTGTCTAAGGACCAGCTTGCCCGCTCACCTGGGAGCGCATATCAGCTACCTGCCTGCTTGTCTGAGGTCCGACGGTCTGCTTTACTACTCCGGTCAGTCTGTCTTTGGACCAGCTTGCCCGCTCACCTGGGAGCGCTTCTCCGTTACCTGCCTGCTTGCCAGCCCGGAGGCTCCGTTGTCACGTGCTGTGACCACCAGCTATCTCAGAGACTCTTGCCCGCTCACCTGGGAGCGCATCTCCGTTACCTGCCTGCTTGCCAGCCCGGAGGTCCCGTTGTCACGTGCGGTGACCACCAGCTATTCCAGAGACTCTTGCCCGCTCACCTGAGAGCGCTTCTCCGTTACCTGCCTGCCTGCCAGCCCTGAGGCTCCGCCGTCACGTGCCGTGACCACCTGCTATTCCAGAGACTCTCGCTTGCTCACCTGGGAGCACCCATCTACCATCTGCCTGCTAGCCTACCCGGAGGCTCTGCCATCACAGGTCGTACCTACCCCTTACCCAGAGACTGCCCTGATCACTTGCCGTATCTCCCTGTCCGTTCACCCAGAGACTGCCCTGATCACTTGCCGTATCTCCCTGTCCGTTCATCCAGAGACTGCCACCCGCTCCCTTACAAGGGCCGCCCCCTTGTTTAGTAGCTCAGAGGTTCCGCCTCCCGGACCCGTTACAGAAAGGAAGGTGTCAGCAGTAAGAATGTAGTGTGGACTGTAAAATGGTCATGAGCTGTAAAAAGGGTTGTGGACTGTAGAGGGGCGTGAGCAGTAAAAAGGAGGGGCTTAAGATGAAAACAATGGTCACAGCACTTTGAGTCCATTGTCTCTCTGAAGACAATTTTCACAGGTTGTTGAGAATGGACTAGAAGCGGAACCTCCTCTGATGTGGTGATGTAGGATCCTGGACCCATGTAGCTATGCACACTGTTTCTGATGTCGTCTTCTGGCCTGGTCTGGTCACACTTTCTGCTTGGGATGTCTATGACCTGCTTATGGGTCCATATTTGGACCTGGAGTTTAGGTTTAGTTTTGGATTTGTTTTCATATAATTGTGAAAATGAAGAGAGAAAACATGCAGGGCAAGTGTCTGAGCTTTTCTCCACATACTATTGTCTGACATCATTATCTGCTGGTCGTCATTTATAGACCGAGATATATCCTCCGCTGAGGTGGAAGAATAGAGGGGCGATACTGGGGCAATGAGAGCAAGGGGGCTCAATACTATTTCATCTTCCTTATGTAATAATTCTGTAGTAGTTCCAGCTCTGTTACGTCAGGCCCCACTGTATAACTCTGCTCTTACATGGTGCCAGCTTTGCTCCATAAGCCCTGCCATATAACTCTGCTATTTCAAGGTTACAGCACTGCTACATCAAACCTTGCTGCTTGGTAACAATTCCGCTGCTTCTCAGATCTAGCTCAGCTTAAGCAGTCATCACTAATACAGCTCTGCTACATCCATTATCCCAGATCCAGCTCTGCTATACAAATCATTGCTGATTCAGCTTTGCTAAATCAGTGATCTCTGATCCAACTCTGCGACATTAGTTATTGCTGATTAAACTCTGCTTTACAAGTCATTGCTTATCCGGGTCTGCTACATCAGTTATCGAAGATCCAGCTCTGCTATATGAGTCGTCGCTGATCCAGATCTCTGCTATATCCATTGTTACAAATCCAGCTCAGCTATATGAGTTATCCCCTATCCAGCTCTGCTACACCAATGATCACTAATCCAGCTCTGCTATACAAGTCATCTCTGATCCAGGTCTCTGCTACACCAGTGATCGCTAATCCAGCTCTGCTATATCCATTATCACAAATCCAGCAAAGCTATATGAGTTATCGCCTATCCAGATCTGCTAAACCAGTGATCGCTAATCCAGCTCTGCTATATCCATTATCACAAATCCAGTTCAGCTATATGAGTTATCGACTATCCAGATATGCTACACCAATGATCACTAATCCAGCTCTGCTAAAACCAATAATCACTGATCCACCTCTGTTACGCCATTCATCATTGATCCAGCTCTGCTACACCATTCATCATTGATCCAGCTCTGCTATGCCATTCATCATTGATCCAGCTCTGCTATGCCATTCATCATTGATCCAGCTCTGCTACGCCATTCATCATTGACCCAGCTCTGCTACGCCATTTATCATTGATCCAGCTCTGCAACGCCATTCATCATTGATCCAGCTCTTCTACACCATTCATTATTGATCCAGCTCTGCTGCGCCATTCATCATTGATCCAGCTCTGCTACACCATTCATCATTGATCCAGCTCTGCTATGCCATTCATCATTGATCCAGCTCTGCTATGCCATTCATCATTGATCCAGCTCTGCTACACCATTCATCATTGATCCAGCTCTGCTGCGCCATTCATCATTGATCCAGCTCTGCTGCGCCATTCATCATTGATCCATCTCTGCTACACCATTCATCATTGATCCAGCTCTGCTGCGCCATTCATCATTGATCCAGCTCTTCTACACCATTCATCATTGATCCAGCTCTGCTGCGCCATTCATCATTGATCCAGCTCTTCTACACCATTCATCATTGATCCAGCTCTGCTGCGCCATTCATCATTGATCCAGCTCTGCTACACCATTCATCATTGATCCAGCTCTGCTGCGCCATTCATCATTGATCCAGCTCTTCTACACCATTCATCATTGATCCAGCTCTGCTGCGCCATTCATCATTGATCCAGCTCTGCTATGCCATTCATCATTGATCCAGCTCTGCTATGCCATTCATCATTGATCCAGTTCTGCTATGCCATTCATCAATGATCCAGCTCTGCTACGTCATTCATCATTGATCCAGCTCTGCTACGTCATTCATCATTGATCCAGCTCTGCTGCGCCATTCATCATTGATCCATCTCTGCTACACCATTCATCATTGATCCAGCTCTGCTGCGCCATTCATCATTGATCCAGCTCTGCTACACCATTCATCATTGATCCAGCTCTGCTATGCCATTCATCATTGATCCAGCTCTGCTATGCCATTCATCATTGATCCAGTTCTGCTATGCCATTCATCAATGATCCAGCTCTGCTACGTCATTCATCATTGATCCAGCTCTGCTACGTCATTCATCATTGATCCAGCTCTGCTGCGCCATTCATCATTGATCCATCTCTGCTACACCATTCATCATTGATCCAGCTCTGCTGCGTCATTCATCATTGATCCAGCTCTGCTACACCATTCATCATTGATCCAGCTCTGCTATGCCATTCATCATTGATCCAGCTCTGCTATGCCATTCATCATTGATCCAGTTCTGCTATGCCATTCATCAATGATCCAGCTCTGCTACGTCATTCATCATTGATCCAGCTCTGCTACGTCATTCATCATTGATCCAGCTCTGCTGCGCCATTCATCATTGATCCATCTCTGCTACACCATTCATCATTGATCCAGCTCTGCTGCGCCATTCATCATTGATCCAGCACTGCTACACCATTCATCATTGATCCATCTCTGCTACACCATTCATCATTGATCCAGCTCTGCTGCGCCATTCATCATTGATCCAGCTCTGCTACACCATTCATCATTGATCCAGCTCTGCTATGCCATTCATCATTGATCCAGCTCTGCTACATCATTCGTCATTGCTCTAGCTTTGCTACATCTAGGTCGACATCTCCTCTACGATCACTCATCAGACCTGCTGCACCAGCGCAACCTGTCTGTACTGTTCTTCCAGATTGGGACTACTTTACCAGGTGAGATGTAACATTCACAAATATAATAATTTTAGCATATGAACACAAGACGGACCTCTAGGTACAACCTTACCGGGCCATATCCTGGCACTGTATGGCGACACACTGCCGGCAGCATTGTATGGAGGGTTTATTTTCTCTGGCACTATAAAGGTCCAAATTATGGCTAATCCTGTATGGAGGGCAGGTTAAGCTGGTGCCATAGAAAGGGTTTATATCCACATTAGTCACTGGCATAAAGCTGGTGCTTCCCTCCAGATAAGCTCTGTAGTCATCCTGCGCCGTACTATAGAGAATGAACGACGCGGTGATGCGCATGCGCGACCTTTGCTTGATTGTGGTTGGGTCCTTCCCTCCCGATCTGAAAATGATCTCTTATCCTTTGGGAATAATAATATGGAGTGTGGAACCTGTATAATATCTCTCGCCCAGTTCTACTAGATCTCAATATTGGGGGGATCTGCTAAAAAGCCAAACTGTGAGTAAAACAGTTTTGTCTGCCGGAGTGAGAGCTGTCAGCGTCAGCGTTACCGTCCCTCGTCAGGACTAATAGAGATATTGTGCGGCATGAAGTCCGTATTAACTAAACACAGCTGCTGCCTGCACGGCCGCTGCCGCCACTTCACCAGCCATTATCACATCCACAGCCCATGTGTCTGTTCCTTCTTGTCATTATTTACAGGACTTGTAGTGTGAGACGCGACATCTTCCTGCATCCTCCGCTTCAGCCGTACATCTGTCACTCAGCTGACATCCCCTAAGTGCTGTGCGTTCTGCCGCATGTAATGCTCGGGCTGCACCTGCTCGCACTGTCACCGCATACACAAACCATGGAAAATTACTTTGGCGTCCAGATGCCATAACGTCACCAGAATAACCGCGATGACTGTAACGGGAGCCGCCAGAGGTTAATTAATAGTAAACATTTGGAGGCGGCTGCGCTAATGAGATCTTCCAAAGAGGATTCGAAACCCAGTGGAACATTACAACCCGCTAACTCCGTATCAGTCCGAGAAAGGCCGACGCTACGCAGCTTGTGAGCGGCGCCCTGTGCTAGACGAGAAGCGTTATCTGCGTTCATCACTCCGTCCCCAAGGGTTCGATTATTTTTTCCTTTTTTTTGCTGTCATTCTCTGATCAGTATAAAAAAAGTATAAGTTCATATTTAATACATTCTTGCTATTATAACCCATTCCTGCCATCCTGCCACAGCCAATTTCATTTTTTCCTTCCCCACTTCTTCCAAGAGCCATTACTTTTTTTCCTAAATCGACAGAGCTTGCTTTTTGTGCCATGAGTTGTAGTTTTGAATGACACCATTACGTGTGCAAATAATGTACTAAAAGACGGAGAACAACATTCAAAGTGTAGTGAAATGGTGAAAAAAAAAGAACAATTCCTCATTGTTGCTCTGGTTTTCGTTTTTACAGATTTCATTGTGAGGTGAAAGTGGCCGAGTAACTTGATTCTGCGAGTCCATTTTTTTTGCTTTTATTGTTATAAAAATCAAAACATTTTCAGAAAAAATATTTAGATTTCCATAACATTTTTTTTATTTTCTGCCTGTGGAGCTGTGATGCAAACTTGTTTTCTTGCGAGGGGAGCTGTAGTTTTTGTTGGTACCAGTTTGACGTAAATACTTTGAGTTTTAATTACCTTTTTTGTGAGTCAGTCCTACCTTCCTCCCTTCCTTCTTTCCTCCTTCTCTTCCTTCCTTCCTCCCTCTCTTCTTCCTTTCTTCCTCCCTCCCTTCCTTCTTTCCTTCCTCCCTCTCTCTTCCTTCCTTCCTCCCTCCCTCTCTCCCTCCCTTCTTTCCTTCTTCCCTCTCTTCCTTCCTTCCTCCCTCCCTCTCTCCCTTCCTTCCTTTCCTAAGCACTTTGAGTTCTAATGACTTTTTTGTGAGTCAATCCTTCCTTCCTCCCTCTCTCTCCCTTCCTCTCTTCCTTCCTCCCTCCCTCCCTCTCTTCCTTCCTCCCTTGCTTCCTTCCTCCTTTCCTTCCTTCCTCCCTCCCTATCTTCCTTTCATCTTTCCTTCCTCCCTCCCTCCTTTCCTTGCATCCTTTCTCCCTTCCTTTCTTCCATCTTTCTTCCCTCTCTCCTTTCCTTCTTTCACTTCCTAAACACTTCGAGTTTTAATTACCTTTTTCGTGAGTCAGTCCTTCCTTCCTCCTTCCCTTGCTTCCTTCCTCCCTTGCTTCCTCCCTTCATCCCGCCCTCTCTCCCTTCCTTCCTTTCCTAAGCACTTTGAGTTCTAATGACTTTTTTTGTGAATCAATCCTTCCTTCCTCCTTCTCTTCCTTCCTCCCTCCCTCCCTTCCCCCTCTCTTCCTTCCTCCCTCTCTTCCTTCCTCCCATGCTTCCTTCCTCCTTTCCTTCCTTCCTCCCTCCCTAGCTTCCTTCTGTCTTTCCTTCCTCCCTCCTTTCCTTCCTTTCTCCATTCCTTCCTTTCTCCCTTCCTTTCTTCCATCTTTCTTCCCTCTCTCCTTTCCTTCCTTCACTTTCTAAACACTTTGAGCTTTAATGACTTTTTGTGTGAGTCAGTCCTCCCTTCCTTCCTCCCTTTCTATATTTCAAAATGTCAAATGTGCATATTTGATGGTGATTTGTTAAAGATTTAGAAAAAAAATTAAATGTCCCATAGGGGACTTGAACCTTTGATTTCTTATATAATACATTTAAAATTTTTCATAAAATTAGAAATCTTCTGTAAAGACCGTATCATCCGTATTGGATGATGCACGGCCCCACTTCCTTATCTAACCCCTTAAATGCAGCATTCACAGTTGAGAGTGTCATCCAAGGGGTTAGATAGCAGCGCCGTTATCAGATACTGGAAGTATTTACTGAACAATATCAGCTTAAGTAAGAGGAGCTTCCTTTATATTTGCATTAATGTTAAGTTTCATCCAGAATCTTATTTTCCTGTGGGGCTCAGGAAGTCGTCAGATCCTCTGCTCAGAGATTCCTGCTGCCAATATGACAGAAGAAGCCTGGACGAATGCCATTGGGATCTGTTATGTGGCAGATCTGGATGAGCGTTAGAAGCCACAGCGTGATGTGTACAGAGCCCGAGACCTGGGACAAGGAACAGGGAAATCCATGTAAAAATCCCATTTTCTAGTTGTATCCGCATTGACATGACCGGTGTCCCTGACATATTTATCACTCGGCAATGTAACCGGAACGATGATCAGTGATTGGATTTCTAGGAAACATGTCTGATGGTGACACACGAGGACATTCATATTTAAAGACAGTTTCTTATTTACAGCCTCTTCTTTGCCTGCGGCGTTGTAATACCTTGAGGACAAGCACCAGCCGATATATAACCCTTCAGTAAACGAAGTTGATAAAACCCATCATTGTATTAGATGAACAGTATATAGAGGCGCTTGAGACTGCGCTCCACAGCTGCACCCCTTTTTTTGTCATGAATCACTTGATATGGATGTAGAAGAAGTCCAGACGACAGCCTGGAAGAAACATGACTGCCTAGCAAAGATCATTCACATAGTGACAGATTGCTAGTGTTATTGTGTCACCCTACCTGGATGCCACAAGTGTAATAAAGCTGTGTCTGAGAGCAAGGGGGAGGTTCTCTGGTCAGGGGAACATTAGCATGCAATGCCTCCTGTCTCAGGCCAGTAGGGGGAGCTGGCTGTCCCTATAAAAGCTGGTACTGGGGACAGGGTTAGGGAGAACTGGATTGCCTGTCTCAGCTTTGAGACGTGTCCCAGAGTGGAGCAGGGACAGAAAGTTGCATTGTAACCTAAGAGGAAGTGTGGCAGGAGGAGAGCCACAAGCCAGAGACAAGAGGCGAAGAGAGCCTGTCTTGGCAGAGAAAAGACTTAATTTTACCAGACTTTGGTGTCTGAGGCTGGGAGGATTCCACATCCCCCAGCAGAGAACCAGCCCGCAAGGGACTGTACATTCCTTGGCCTAAGAAGCCTGGAGGCCCTGCCACAACCGAAGGGACCAGTAAAGCCGTACAAGGCTGGGAGCAGAAAGGAACCCACGTCGCAGGCCATACAGGCGAGAAAGCACAAAAGCTCGGAAACGTGGGCTGTTATCCTATCAGGAGGAGATAGTCAGAAGGAGCGCAGAAAGCACGGTAGGCCTACACCCTCACCCTGACCAGGGCCAATTTCCCCGTTGCTCTCAGACATCCAGGTCCCCTCCTAGCTGGGACTGTTTGTGGGTCAGTTTACCTGTTTAGTAAAGACCCTGGACTGCAACCTGTTGTCTGTGTGCTCCTTGCTCCTCCAGCACTATCATCACTGGGACTCTCACTACCATCACTCCCACCATCCACTATACTGCCCTGGGGCCGCACTCTTTCCGTGGGGAGTCACACTACCCTAGCTGCACACCTCACCAGCCCCAGCGGTCTGCATGCAGCGGCGGTTCCTAATAACCGCAATCCACGGGTGGCGTAGTCGGACATAATCAATATAACGGACTACCACTGGCCTGACCACCCTGAGCCACGGAACCGAGTTGCCACTACTACTCCCATCGTTTCCCTAATTGCCCGGATCCGAGTGCCCCACGGCCCAGGGGGTGAGTCAGCTTTGGCGTAGTCGGCAGGATTTCGTGCCCGCAACCACCGGGTACTGCGTGCCTGAAAAAGACTTTTGTAACTTACCTGTGGAGTCGTTTCCCGCCATCCGGAGCCGATTCCCGCCATCAGACGCCATCTTGGACCGTTTCCCGCCGTCTTCTGCCTTCTTCCCGCCATTCGCAGCTGCTTCCCGCCATCGGACGCCATCTTCAGGACACCGCGCGGGAAGAAGAGGGGCGTGGACGTCAAAACCGCGCGAGATCCGAAGCTCCGCCCCACGCACCGACGCTGCGCAAGGTCCTGGAAGGGAGAGAGAGCGACGCTGACGTCATCAGGATGCGACACCAGGCCCTCGTCCATAGCAGCAGCAGCTGAAGAGGATCGTCGGAAGGTAGGCCACACTTAACTAGGGGGGAGGAAGATGTCGGACACAGAGGCCCCCACTGCCACCAACGCAGCTGCAGCAGCGGTGATGCCCTTTTCCTTGCCCTACATCCCTGGAGCGGCCTGGCTGCCCAAATACTCAGGGGAGCCCCATGCCCTAACTGACTTCAAGGAAAGACTGTATAGTTTGTTCCAAGTTTACCCCCTGACAGAGGAACAGAAGGTCAGCATATTGACAGGGCAGTTAACTGGCGCAGCCCAAAGGGAGGTAAAATCATGGCCCATTGAGGAGAAAGGGACTGTGAAGGGTATTCTGGCCCGGCTGCGGGGTACCTTTGATACACGTACCTCCGCTGAAATTAAAATGAGGTTCTATGGATGTAAGCAGCGGGCACAGGACAGCATCAGAGACTATGCCCTAAATCTGCAGGAAGCCTTGAGGGCTATTCAACAAACTGACCCTGGCAGTGTGCAGGAAACCGATAAGCTGCTAACAGAACAATTCATAGAGGGTCTGCTGTCCAGCGCCCACAGGGCCCAGCTGCGCCTCATGTTCTTCCACAACCCCGACCTGACCTTTGCCCAATTTAAGGACAGGGCCATAAGGGTGCTCCGTGAATCTGCAACCAGTGGCGCTATAAACCCCCGGCGCCCTGCTATCACCTACCACCAGGAGGCGGCGCCCTCCTCTATGGACTCCGTGGAGGCTGATGCACAGGCCCTGAACCAAGCCCCGTCGAAAGGCCTGCACCACCAAGTCCAGGAGCTGACCAGGAGCGTCGCGGCGTTGACCAGGACCGTCCAGGCGTTGCAAGTGGACCCGTCAAGACCCATCAAGCTGGCTTCAAGTCCGGAGGATGTCCCGTGGCGTCGACAGAGGAGGACCCCGTCGTTCCGAGGGAGGCCCACAGACCGCTACGCAGAGGATGGACAGCCCATTTGCCGTCGATGCAACCAGCCCGGACACATTTCCAGGTACTGTAATTTAAACGGGTCCAACCTGGGGCAGAGGGCCGACCCCCAGGCATAAGATCACCAGGCCCTTACAATTGGCGCGATAAGTACGTTGGGGGGCACCCGGTTTTACCCGTGGTGCTGGACGGTATCCCCATGAGCGCCTTGCTGGATACTGGGTCACAAGTAGCCACTATCCCTTATGTACTTTTTAAGCAGTATTGGACTGATGCTGATATCACACGGTATCCAGACAGTAACTTGAGCATCATCGCCAGTAATGGATTACCCGTGCCGCAGATGGGGTTCAAGGAGATGACCATTAAAATTGGTAAAGTTGAACTGCCGGCACAGGGAGTGATTATTGTGGACATTGACCGTCATGAAAGTCACCCTAAAATAACTGTGGGTACTAACATAATTGAAAATTGTCTTTCAGAGATAATTGTAATTCTACAACAGGTGGCGGTGAATGCTAGTTCCAGCCAAAAGAGAGTCCTCAACAAGGAGATAAAAGCCCTGATGAGACGGCAGCAGGTAGAACTGTCTGGTGGTGAGATCGGTAGCGTAAGACTCAGTGATCCATTCCCCATTTCCATGCCTCCCAAAAGTGAAATGATGATCTGGTGTCGGACTGCAATCGGGTTGAGAGGTAGAGACTACCAAGCCATGGTAGAACCCGTGTACTCAGACAGCAGGCCCACCATTTTGACAGCCCGGGGGGTGGTTGATGTCCGTCATGGGAGGGTGCCTGTCCGCATCCTCAATATTGGGGAGAGGGAAGTACACTTACCCAGGTACGCTACACTCGCCAAACTGTTTGTTGTCGAACACCAAGCTATCAGGGCCGTGGAACCCTTGCCTCCATCTCCTCAGGCGGAGGGTAATGGCTCCCAGAAACAAAAGGAGGACTGGTGCCAGAAACTCCACGTGGGTGCTGACTCCACTCCCCTGCACCAAAAACAAGGAGTCTACCGGGTGGTACAGGAGTACGAGAGAGTCTTTAGTAAGCACCCGCTAGACTTCGGCAGAGTAAAAGGGATAGAACACCACATCCCCACAGGGAGCCACCCACCAATAAAAGAGAGGCACAGACCTGTACCCCCTGCACATTATCAGAACGCCAAGGGTATGCTAAGGGAGATGAAAGAAGCTGGGGTCATTAGAGACAGCTGTAGCCCCTGGGCAGCCCCCTTGGTTCTGGTCAAAAAGAAAGACGGCACCATGAGAATGTGCGTGGACTATAGACAAATCAACCGTATCACCCACAAAGACGCATATCCGCTGCCTAGAATAGAAGAGTCTTTAGCCGCACTAAAATCTGCTAACTTCTTTTCTACTTTGGACCTTACTAGCGGGTACTGGCAGGTTCCTGTGGCAGAGGCTGACAAGGAGAAGACCGCCTTCACCACCCCGATGGGACTGAGCGAATTCAACTGTATGCCTTTCGGGCTCTGCAACGCACCAGGGACCTTCCAGCGGCTGATGGAATGCTGTCTAGGGCACCGAAACTTCGAGACGGTCCTCCTTTACCTGGACGACGTGATCGTCTATTCGAAGACCTACGAGGACCATCTCAAGCACCTGGCTGAGGTGTTCGAAGCCCTGGCAGGCTATGGCCTGAAAGTGAAACCATCGAAGTGTCACCTGCTGAAACCAAAGGTCCAGTACCTAGGGCACGTGGTAAGCGCGGAAGGAGTGGCCCCCGACCCTGACAAGGTCACGGCAATCAAGAGCTGGCCAAGCCCCTCGAACATCAAAGAGGTGAGACAGTTTCTCGGGTTGGTAGGCTACTACCAAAGGTTCATCCCCGGGTTCACTAAGATGGCAGCTCCTATGCAGGACCTCCTGATCGGACAGTCAAAGTCCAGAAGTCAAAAGCCACCCTTCAAGTGGGATAAACCGGAAGAGGAGTCCTTCCGCCAGCTAAAGTTGGCCCTCACGGGGGATGAGATCCTGGCCTACCCTGATTACGGCCAGCCTTTCATTCTCCACACAGATGCCAGTAATGTGGGACTGGGAGCCGTACTGTCCCAAAACCAACAGGGCAGAGAACGGGTGATCGCATACGTCAGCCGGAAGCTGAGGCTCACCGAGAGGAACCCGGAGAATTACAGCTCCTTCAAGCTAGAATTCTTGGCGGTGGTGTGGGCCGTGACGGAACGCTTCAAGCATTACCTGGCCTCTGCAAAGTTCACCGTGTACACGGACAACAACCCGTTGACACACCTGGACAATGCAAGACTGGGTGCCCTGGAACAGCGGTGGATGGCCCGTCTCTCCAACTATGACTTCGTGATCAAGTACCGGGCAGGCAAAACCAACGCCAACGCGGACGCCCTATCAAGAATGCCTCACTTACCTGAAGGTGACGAAGACCCAGAAGAGCTGGAAGAGGTAGAACTCCCCGCGTTTCACCGGTATGGAGCCGCTCAACACTCTCACTGCGTGAAGGAGGAGGATCTAACAACTGTGATGATGAATCCCCTACCTCACCACAGCTGGGCCGAAACCCAAGATAGCGACCCTGCAGTCCGCCTGGTGAAAGATCTGCTGACCCGGGAAGACGCCCGCCTAGATCCAGATGCCCCAGAGGAAGCCAAGCAGCTATGGAAGGAGAAGAGCAAGCTGTTCCTCTACGAAGGCAAGTTGTGCAGAAGGATTGTTAACCACCGGACGCACGAGCTGACCTGGGAAGTCGTGGTCCCAAGACGAGATGCAGCTATGGTCCTGGGGGCTTACCATGACAGAGCGGGACACTTTGGTTGGAAGAAACTGGAGTTCCTGCTAAGAGGAAGATTCTTTTGGGTCGGCATGAGAGGAGCTGTAGAAAAGTGGTGCAGAGACTGTGGCCGTTGTCACCTGAGGAGGAAGGACCGCACCAGTCAGAAGACACCCTTGAGGCCCATCGTCACCACGCAGCCTCTTGAGCTGGTAGCTCTGGACCATGTCAAATTGGCTCCCAGCCGGTCAGGATACAGCTATGCCCTGACAATCGTGGACCACTATTCCCGTTTTCTAGTGGTGGTCCCGGTAAAGGACTTGACAGCCCAAACAGCGGCCAGAGCCTTCCAGCAATACTTCTGCCGTCCACACGGGTATCCGGAACAGGTCCTGACAGACCAGAGTCCAGCGTTCGAGGCTGAAATCTTCCAGGAGTTCTGCAACCTCTATGGCTGTAAGAAGATTCGTACAACGCCTTACCACCCCCAAACCAATGGGATGTGTGAGAAGATGAACAATATAGTCATTGATCTCCTGAAGACGTTGCCCCTGGAGGAACGCAGCCTGTGGCCAGAAAAACTGCCGGACCTGGTAGACATGTACAACAATATCCCGGTGAATGCTACAAACTGCACCCCGGCTTACCTGATGCGAGCTAGACCGGGTAAGCTGCCCGTAGACCTGGAGATGGGAGTCCTAATACCTGAGGACACCTCCCCGGATGCGGACTGGGATACGGAAAGGCAACTGCAGTACAAGAAGGTACAGGAGAGTGTGGAGAAGAGCCTGGCCCAGGTGAGAGAGAAGCAAGAAAGACTCTTCAATCAACACGCCCCTGCTAGTCCCCTAGAACCTGGTGAGCAAGTCCTAAAGCGAAAAAGAAGGCTACATAAGTTGGACGACCAGTGGGAAAGGGAACCCTACACCGTACTGCAGTCTGACCACGACAACCCAAAGGTGTGTGTGATCACCAAGGACGGAGGAGAAACCACTAGTGTCGTCTCCAGAGACCACCTCAAAAGGTGCCCCGAGCAACTCCGTAGTGCAGAAGAGGATCAGAGTGACCTTGAACCCGCAGAGGACAAGGAAGAAATGATCAGCACCGTTCTCGGAGAGTTCCCTCAGTCCTGGACTCGCATAAATGATGCCATAGTGGTACCTGTCCTGCATTTCCTGCAACCGGCACAGCAAAAACCAACACCAGAGCCGGAAGGTGAAGAGGAGCAAGCGGTTCCAGAGGCAGAAGAGCCTGTTCCAGCAGCCCAGGAGAGTCAACCCTCTGCTGACAGTGAGCCTGCCATGCCTGCGGTAAGCCAAAGGACCCGCAGACAGCTGCCTGCCTTACCTGTACACCCAGCTGGTAGCTGTACCCCTAACGCTAGTGGGGAAAGCCAGGTTGGTCCACCACCAGACAGTGGGTTAAGGAGGTCAACCAGGAGCACAAAGGGACAGATACCCGCTCGCTGGAGAATATAGAGTGTACTAAATTGTAAATAACCCTGTTGCCAAATGTTGAAAGTGTTTGCCAGAGTTACCTGCATGTTTATTAATAGTGTGTTTCAGTTTCTTGCAGCTACCGTAAGGACTCAAAGGTTATGGACTTTTTATAACCGGGACCTTGTGTGGACTGCATTCTGAGCCTAACCCAGGAATGAACTAAGACTGTGAAGGACTTGGGGTAGGACAGACCCCCACCTGGTTAAGGCTCCCCGTTGTACTGGTGATATGGACACCCGGTCACAGACCACACTGTGACCTAAAGAACTCAATTTTTGCTTCATTTTCCTGATAATGTTTTATTGTTGTGCATATTGTCTTTGTGTATTGTTTAGTCCCGGAGTACTAAATTTCACTAGGGGGGAATGTGTCACCCTGGCCTGGATGCCACAAGTGTAATAAAGCTGTGTCTGAGAGCAAGGGGGAGGTTCTCTGGTCAGGGGAACATTAGCATGCAATGCCTCCTGTCTCAGGCCAATAGGGGGAGCTGGCTGCCCCTATAAAAGCTGGTGCTGAGGGCAGGGTTAGGGAGAACTGGATTGCCTGTCTCAGCTTTGAGACGTGTCCCAGAGTGGAGCAGGGACAGAAAGTTGCATTGTAACCTAAGAGGAAGTGTGGCAGGAGGAGAGCCACAAGCCAGAGACAAGAGGCGAAGAGAGCCTGTCTTGGCAGAGAAAAGACTTAATTTTACCAGACTTTGGTGTCTGAGGCTGGAAGGATTCCACATCCCCCAGCAGAGAACCAGTCCGCAAGGGACTGTACATTCCTTGGCCTAAGAAGCCTGGAGGCCCTGCCACAACCGAAGGGATCAGTAAAGCCGTACAAGGCTGGGAGCAGAAAGGAACCCACGTCGCAGGCCATACAGGCGAGAAAGCACGGAAAGCTCGGAAACGTGGGCTGTTATCCTATCAGGAGGAGATAGTCAGAAGGAGCGCAGAAAGCACGGTAGGCCTACACCCTCACCCTGACCAGGGCCAATTTCCCCGTTGCTCTCAGACATCCAGGTCCCCTCCTAGCTGGGACTGTTTGTGGGTCAGTTTACCTGTTTAGTAAAGACCCTGGACTGCAACCTGTTGTCTGTGTGCTCCTTGCTCCTCCAGCACTATCATCACTGGGACTCTCACTACCATCACTCCCACCATCCACTATACTGCCCTGGGGCCGCACTCTTTCCGTGGGGAGTCACACTACCCTAGCTGCACACCTCATCAGCCCCAGCGGTCTGCATGCAGCGGCGGTTCCTAATAACCGCAATCCACGGGTGGCGTAGTCGGACATAATCAATATAACAGACTACCACTGGCCTGACCACCCTGAGCCACGGAACCGGGTTGCCACTACTACTCCCATCGTTTCCCTAATTGCCCGGATCCGAGTGCCCCACGGCCCAGGGGGCGAGTCATTATTCACCTCTCCAGGATCCAGCATCAGGTGCTGCATCCTCTTCTGCCATCTCTTTTTGATCATCAGTGTGTCAGGCTGCTGTGGCAACCTGATGCGCACCTCTGGCATTATGCTCACAGGTCTTATAGGCTGGTGCGTAAGTATTCAGGTAATTGACATCCTTACTACTACCATGGATTGCTTCTGCCTTTAAGCTCCTGACAAACCCAGCTCAGCTAAATTGCTGGACAACTCTGCCGTAACAAACTCAGCCCTGCTTTGTGCCAGTTTTGCCTTGGACTCTGTGACAAACTCAGTTCTACAATATTGCTGGCTGACCTGCTATACTACTGGCAAGCTCTGTCTTAGACTTTGTGACAAACTCAGCTCTACTATATTACTGGGTAATTCGGCCTTATGGCTGTGTCAGCTCTGACTTGAACTCTGTGACAAATCTAGCTTTTCTATTTTGCTGGGTAATCCTGCCTTATAGCTGTCAAAGTTCTATTTTGGACTTTGTTACAAACTCAGCTCTTCTATAATGCTGGACAAGTTTTTCTGCTGAACCTCCTGTATCAATCAACTCTGCCTTCCTCCCTTGCGGATTACAACTCTGGTACACAACTAGCTGCTCTGCCACAATTTCCACTGTAATTCTAATTAGATGACCCGGCTGCACCAACATCATCTGTCCTATACACATAAAAATGACTTATCTTTGAGGATCCACCTCTTCGGGAGACATAGCACAGAGGAAGCAGGGTAGAATATTTAGCACCAACCTCAGAGTATGGCTGCCTAAGAGGAATACTGAAAGCCAACGTACCCTCACTTGGAGGCACTTCCACTTAATGGTTACACTGCAGTTCATAAGCTTACACATCAGTATATGGTGCACAGTGGAGCGATTCTCCAAAGAGGCACAAAAGCCTTAGCTGGTGGCTTAGTTTGCAGTTTGTTGGCGCTAATAAACTGTTTCCTGGGAACAGACCCTATATGCGTCACTTTTCTGACCTATCTCTTTGTTTGGCAAGAGTCTAACTCTTGTATGCAACAATCTGCAGACAGACTCTTCACACCTTTCTCTAACTCAGGACACATTTTTTTTCTCTCTCTCTCTGTATAGAGCAGTATTTAGATTAGCCAGTCCTTTGCCTTGTTGCTGGCAGAACTATCTTGAGCACTTAAAGGGAATCCATCAGTAGGTTTTTGCTTTGTGATCTGAGAGCAGCATGATGTAGGGACAGAGACCCTGATTCTAGTGATGTGTCACTTACTAGGGCTGTTTCAATAAAATCAGTGTTTTATCAGCAGGAGATTATCATTACATGCCTAGTTGTCTTGTGCCTCCTGGTCCAACCACGCCCTCCATCACTGATTGGCAGCTTTCTGTCTAAGTACACATAAATCTGCCAATCAGTGATGTGGGCGGGGTTATACACAGCTCTGCATTCTGAGCTCTGCAGCAGAGAAAACTGGGGTTCTATTACAACTGCTGCACCCAGTAAACTAAGTGATACATTGCCGGAATCAGGGTCTCTGCTTCTACATCATGCTGCTGTCAGATTATACCGCAAAAATTTGTTGACAGATTCCCTTTAAGACTTCAGACTATGATATCCGGCTGGCCTCTGCCAAAAAAGAGAGCATGTGACAGTAAACAAGAAAAATGCCAATTTTCTTAGGCTCCATGTTATGCAACTAAGGAGAAGCCACCATGAAGGCCTTAAGGAAAAATGTACTACTTGAGTGCAGCACATCAAACACACCAGCAGTATTAAAACGAGTGGTCAGGACAAGGGAGGTTTGCACATCTGACATGTAGCCAGGACAGGGCTTAGAAGAAAGCAAACTGGTACTTATCCAAACCCATTTCCAGTGGTAGAACTAGTGCACCCTGAATCTTTTTCATTGACCCTTTTGCTGCTCTAGACCACCAAGGAATGTAAAAGTAACCTAACTCTAGTGGACAGAAGTGGAATAGACACACAGTAACAGCCTGAGTTTCCCATTGACTCCTTAACTACCTAGAACCACCAGGGAATATACAATTAATTCTATCACTGACCTAGACCAGCAGAAAAACTATATAAAAAATGGGGAATAACGGGCCCTTGCACGCATTTTTACACTGCACCATTGCCTTATGAGAGCCATTATCTGAGAGTTGTCAGATCTTGCTTTAATTATTTTAAAATGTTTTTCTATCCTTTTTTTTTTTTTCATATAAATTATTTTTAGTTACAAAACTTCTCTAGTAATAACATCAGTGAAAAACCTAAGCCCTGGCCGGGAGCTTCATGGCCGAGCAGTTGCATGCAGCCGTACATTACCAAGCACATTGCCGAGCGTCGGATGGAGAGGTGTAAGTGGAGTGGCCTAGACTTCTCCAACACCAGGGTCTAATCTCACAAATGCTCTTCTGGATGAAGGGGCAACAATTCCCACAGACGCCTCCAAAATCTTGTGGAAAACCTTCCCAGAAGAGCGGGAGCAGTTATATCTGCAGAGGCTGACTCCATATTAAAATAGTTGTCCAACAGCAAAATAATTTTTTTTAGACATGGATTGATTAAAAATAATAAATGGAGGCATACTCGCCTTCCTGCTTCCCTTTGGATCCAGACGCGGCCGCACCGGCTTTGGGAGACTTGACACTGTTTTAGCCAATTACAGGCTGGATCCGCAGGGACGCTGGACTGTGAGTATTCCTCCATTTATTATTTTTAATTAATCCGTTTTTCCCCCCAAAAAATAATGATACATGTTTATGGATTTAGATTGGAATGTCATAATAGCTTCTGTTTTTTTTCATTCATCAAAATAATAATTTAATGCTCTAGTTTATCCTATAAGTCCCAAATCCAAATTGTAATGTTTCGCACATCTTTAAAGGGCTTGTCTAGAACTTTTGATAATGTTGGTCTAGTCTTAGGATCTGTAATTGTTGGGGATCTAACATCTGGCATCCCCTCCCCCGGTCAGCTTTTAGAAGAGGTGACAGGAAGGAAACAGTGCACAATGTGTGAGGAGGTGGACTAACTGTCATGTTTCACCCCATGAAGACATCAATGAGATTAATGTAAATGTGTGAAATATGTTTTCTTGGGGTAACAAATATTATTTCCTTGTGGGTTGCAGTACTAACCAACGGTCACAAGATGTCACAGTCCTCCTTTACACTTGTATAGAATGTACATAAAAGATTGAGTCTGCCCAGCAACAGACAGCAGGGCCAGTGTCAGAGTTAACTGTAAGGTTGGCCCATAGCGGGGAGGAGGGTTGAGAATCTCTGGGAAGTGAGAGATTGAGGAAGTTAGTGATGTGAGAAAAAAAGGAGGTGAGAGTGTGAAGAGACCTGGATAGGAAGAGAACTAGTGTGGAGCTGGAAGGCACAAGGCAGCAAGTATCATTAAGGAACTCTAGCGGCGGCTGAGATCCAGTTCAGCAGGCAAGTGAGTGAAACCCATTAGTGGGAGAATTAAAGGAAGAAGTGAGTCTAGTGTTGGCCAGATGTGGGAGGCCAGGTACAGAAGGGTCATGCCTAGTTGAGGACACGGTAGAGGGACGTGGCTCTAAGAGAGGCCCTTGCTAATGGATCACAGACTGCTGTTTGGGTGCAGGGTTCACAGCATAACATATTGACCCTGCACTGGGAAGTTGGAGGTTTATCTGACTTGCTCTGCTTGTGTACCGTCCGCATGTAAAGTGCCGTTGCCCGAAGAACGTACCTCTGTATGCGACAGAAGTTGTAAAGTGCACTACCTGCTGCCTTGTGTACTTAACTGTGCTGTCAAGCAAAGAGTGCCTTGTTTTTAAGAATGTGCGTGGTGTCCTTATTTTGAAGTCTTATGGACCTGGTGAGGAGTGGAATGGGACCGGCCTGGAGGTGAAGGTACCAATAACAACACTGCCAGCATACACACACATAGCCAGAACTCTAATTTTTTGTAATGTACCAGGGGTTCGGATTCATGACACTCGCCCACAGCTATCACCCAGTGCAATGTTACAAGCGCAGCTCCGTATACTGGGCGCCGGCTGCAGCACAGACCACAGTCACTTCAATGGAAGATGAACGGCAGTATCAAGATGTCCCAGTATTGCAGATAGTGCAAAAGACTGGACTGGGAGCAAACTTCCCTGTACAGCTGGCGCGGCTACACAGGGACTCCATGGTTAGAGGGGCCCTTTTGGCTTGGAGCAAGAGCTGACCATTGTGTTGCGTTGGAAGGTAGATATGGCACTTGTGCAGCATGTAACGTGACTCAAGTGTCTTCAGTGTGCGGACGCTATGTGTGTCCGGTATGAATGGCACATGTGGTGCAAGTCTCCAGCATACAGATGTGTGAGGTGCTTATGTTCAGTGGGTGTGAGTGGTGTATGTGGCACATGTGCAGTATGACTAGTTAAAGGGGTCGTCCACTACTAGGACAACCCCTTCTCATACCCCACGCTTGGCCTCGATAAAATAAAAAAAACCTATTCTCACCTCCCGTGCCGGTGCCGTTCTCGCGGTGTTGGCACTCGCTCTCTCCAGGTCTCTCGTGCTGTGTTGTGACACGTGTCCCCGGCGCCCAACCAGGCTGGCCTCACTGTCCCCGTCTCCTGTCGAATTGAACATGGAGAGGAAGTCCGGGCTGCAGCTGATCTCTGACATCCTCTTCACGTTTGATATGTCCAAGACAATAATGCCAATGATGATTGGTCGCCAGCCTCATGTGTCCCAACCCAGCACGAGAGCCCCGGAGAGAGCGAGTGCCAACACAGAGGGAACAGCGCCGGCATGGAGGGGAGTATAAGCTTTTTTATTTTATTGGGGCCAAGCGTGGGGTATGAGAAGGGGTTGTCCAAGTAGTGGGCCTCTTCTTTAATGCTGTGCAGATTCGGCAAGTCACCAGCGTGAAGATGATGCATGTCTCCAGTGTGTGACTGATGGATGTTTGGCAAGACTCCGAAATGTGTGAAATTGATTTGTGCTGCAAATATGAAAATGGCACGTGTCTGCAGAGCGTGGGTGGCGATTTGGTGAAGTGTTTAGCATATGAGTGGTATGTGTGCGGCTGCAACTGATGCATGTCTAGCAAGTCTGCCGAGATTCTGCAAGTAGTATGTGTGCGGCATGTGCCCAAGTATGAAAATGGCGCTCGTCTACAGAGCATGGGTGGTGATTTTGTGTCACATGTCCAGCGGGAGGTGCCGGAGGATCCTCTGTAGATCTGCAACCAATTACTTTCATCATTAGATACTGAAGGAAATATCGGCACGAGCAGCGTAGGAGTGATCATCTGCCGGGCAAAGCTGCCAGCAAGAACGCCAACACCAGAAACATGGTGACAAAAACCGCCAAACCATCTGGATTTTATTCCTGGAGGCTATACATTATACATAGGTGACTTCTTCCAGCCCCGCTCCACACTCCCACCTCGCTCCATGCTGTGTGAATTAAAAGCCAATACATTACCCCACCTCTGACAATCATTAAATGTGATGGATAATCCTCTTTATGTCTAATGCCGCTGACAGACTAATGGAAGCCACAGTCAGTATATTGAGATTTCACATTTGTTTGCTGTAAAGAATGTCCAAATGTATCAGCAAACACCTTGTTTATGGTATTAATAAAGTTTTATTAGTGTAGCGCTGCGCTCCATTCTGGTCTCTGTCACCGTGAATGATATAACTCCCTCATTCCACCCGTGAAGCAAAGTATCTTTCATTCTGAGCTTTATGGCAATTTCCAGTCTATAAACATTATTAATATCTGGTGTGGCTCTGCTTTATTAGTAGTCGCTGATAGAAAAATTCTCTCTTTATCTTTGAATTTAACAAAACACAAACCTATATTATATTGGAATTTCTCCATTGCTTTATTTATGGGATTGACCTTCACATTGACCTCCGCCGATCCCTTGCCCGTACAGGGTGGTGATATATACGCAATGTCTTCTTATACGCCATTTTATAATATCTTAGTTTAATTAGTTGTATTGTCTGAATGCCCCGTTTTTGATCCCTAGTGCTGGGTCTGCAATGAGCAGTAGAGGACGTAGTATATATACTCTTAGGAAGAAAGCCAAATTAACTGGCTCCATTATAAAAGGATGAAATATCAAAGATCCTTCACAAAACTCAAAGAGGCCATTATTCAATGAGTCGTCTTTAACCCTTAACTTAGTGCAATAATGATTAGATATGAGCAGTTTGCGAAATGTCAATACGCTAGTTCGGCAAAATATGTCAAATTTTCCCTCAAAATTTAGCAAAAGTTTCAAGGCACAAACTATAAATCTAAAACATTTTTAAAACCTGTATGTTATGCTTGCGTACCAACTCACTTGGGAAATTAGGTAACGAACTAAAAAACTGCAACTGACCCTGCCGGTTCCTGTACAGACTAGAGATCCTAACCCGCAGATATAGCCCTAACCACAGACTAGAAGATGGTGGCTCGGACCTAAATTGCCTAAAAGGTCGTTGAGTGCTTCATGTTCATCTTAAAGAACTGGAGGGCAGAGCAAAGTGCAAATTACCTGCAAAAGGTAAAGTGTGCTGAAGTAGAGAAAGATCCCAGGGTGAGTAAAGTAAAGAGTATGGACTGTTAGATTATATGCCGCCTACTTTCTAATAACAAACAGAAGGAAGGTGCAAAGTAAAGAATAGAAACATCAAAGAGATAAACTCTAGATGAAAACTATCACCAGCAGGAAACACCCGTTGTGAGAAAGAATATAAAGTTGCACCCAAAAGGTGATAGGACAGACAAATGAAAACACCTGTGTTATGCTCAATGGCGTACGGTCCATAGAGGCAGACCACGCAGCCGCTATGGGGCCCGTGAGCCATCAGGGCCCGGGAGTCGGTAGATGAAATCCGCTCTGTAAAACTTGTGTGTCCTGGGCAGCAGAGAATGACTCACCAGCTGCAGTGTAGTGAAGGAGAGGAAGCTCCGCCCACCAGCAGAGCACAGAGCCAGATTACAGTATGACCACTGCTCTCCCTGCCCCCACCCCTGCTCTGCTCTCCCCCTCCTGCCCTGCAATTACACCAAGAGAGCTCTGCAGTCGGGCCCAAAGAGGAGGGGAGGCTGCATTATAGAGAAGATGGAAGAACCTGCATCATGTGCAGCTATCTACAGAAAGGGTAAGTCCATGTGCATTGTGTGGTTATATATAATGTCTAATATGTTTGTATAGAAGTGTGTAATATGTCATGTCTATGTATTTGTGTACATATGTGTATGTGATGCCCATGTATTTATCTGTGGGTACATCCATGTATTCACATATGCAGGGCCGGCGTCAGTACCCAGGCAGGTACCGGGACCCTGGACCATCAAAGGGGCTCACTCGCTGTCGTGTCCCGGACCGCTTCCACAGCATTTGTGTAGGACCCCTGGCGCTGCTTGATTGCTGGCATTTCACCTGACATGGCTGTGCGCTGTGTGGCTGTGTCTGGCAGTAATGACACGCAGTGGCGACACTGTGCCTATAATTGTGCTTGTGTATCGCCCCTGCCGCGTCATTACTACCAGACACAGCGGCACATCGCACTGGGCACGGCCATGTCAGGTGAAGTGCCGGCAATCAATCAGCGCCAGAGGTCCTACACAAATGCTGTGGAAGCGGCCCGGGCCCCGATGGTGAGTGAGCCCCTCTGATGGTGCAGGACCATGTCTGTGACATGACAGCAGCACTGCACTGACACATTCCTGAGAAGCTGGATGGGACACAGGCCGGGGCAGGTGAGTGAGGCTTGTCACCAGCTTCCCCAAACCCCATAATAAAAATAATTCTGTGTGTATGTGTATGACTGTGTGTATATATTTATGTCTGTTTTATGTGTTTTTAAGAATGTGTTCAAATATGTATGTATGTCTGTATGCACGTGTCTGCTTATTGTATGTGTGCACATCTGTGTACTATGTGCATGTGTGTGTGTATGTCTGCGTACTGTGTGTGTGCATGTCTGCATATGTGAAGGATGAGGAGGCAGGCTGGGTCCTGTGTTGTAAACCTATATTTCTCTGCGTCATGTGACACTCTCTCTCCCATCATTCCTCCTCTGCATCTGACGCAGCGGCATGATGGCGTGCCACGCCGTGTCAGACAGTGGAGCTGGCAGCTGCTGAGGTGATGAGAGAGATGTGCTGCAGAGACTGAAGCAGCAGGGAACGAGGAGCAGTAAGCATGTATTTATTTTTTTTGTTTATTTTTAAATCAGTGAGTACTGATAATTCTGGAGGACTGGGGCTGCATTTTACTCTATGGTGGGGACTGCATTTTTACCCTATGGTGGGGGCCGCATTTTTATCCTATGGTGGGGGCCGCATTTTTACCCTATGGGGGGCTACATTATACTGCATACAGGACCATGGGGAGTGAAATATACTGTGCGGAGGACCATGGCGAGTGCAGCATACTGTGTGGAGTGTGACGGTTTGTGCGGGGCCATTATACTGTATATAGGCCCATTATACTGCATGGAGGGCTGTGTGGGGGTCACAGTTGGGGGATCATACTGTGTTGGGGTCAGCATACTTTGCCCTGGGAGTTGAGGTGGGGTACAGTAGGGCCATTATACTGTGCATGCGCAGGAATTCACCATGGGGGTATCATACTGTTTTTAGGGGCACTTTTGTTGGCATCACACTTTATGGAGCAATGAAAGAGGAATCTAGGACTTCAGCAGGAAGAAAATTACTATGTAAAGGATGGAAAGTTGTGAGATTTACATTTTTTTTGGGGGGGGGCACAAAAACACAAAATTCATACTTTGCATCAGTGACATAACTTAAAACGTATGAGTCTCAATGCAAAATCTCCATAGAATTTTTCTTTCCATACGGGTCAAAGGGACTTTCTTTTTGGCTGTGCTTAGGCTCCAGGGTCGGGAGCAAATGAAACCCCTGCATCCACTACAGTTACCCCCTGGCTCTGCATATTTCTCACATGAGAAGTGTGAAACAACCTCAAAACCAACTAAGCCTAAGAGAATGAAGTTTTTGGATAATATCCCCAACATAAATTACTGTACTTGACCAGAACCAATTGTCAGAATGTATAATCATGGGGGAAAGATCTCAAGTCTTGGTGGGGTGATGGATAAGGTGAAAATGATTGATCCAGAAGGGGATATGAATAATAAAAGAAATCTCATATACAGTATATCTATGTATTTTGTGTTATCTTTTACTTTAACCCTCGCCCAACTTTGTGTATGAAGATACACAGCGTCCCAACTAACAATACTATAACTGAATAACTCCACCATAGACCTCCAACATGACAATACTATACAGTGCCCAAATAATGCCACCATACACCTCCAACATGACAATACTATACAGTGCCCAAATAATGCCACCATACACCTCCAACATGACAATACTAGACAGTGCCCAAATAATGCCACCATACAACTCTAAGATGACAATACTATACAGTGCCCAAATAATGCCACCATACACCTCCAACATGACAATACTAGACAGTGCCCAAATAATGCCACCATACAACTCTAAGATGACAATACTATACAGTGCCCAAATAATGCGACCATACACCTCCAACATGACAATACTATACAGTGCCCAAAAAATGCCACCATACACCTACAACATGACAATACTATACAGTGCCCAAATAATGCCACCATACACCTCCAACATGACAATACTATACAGTGCCCAAAAAATGCCACCATACACCTACAACCTGACAATACTATACAGTGCCCAAATAATGCCACCATACACCTACAACATGACAATACTATACAGTGCCCAAATAATGCCACCATACACCTCCAACATGACAATACTATACAGTGCCCAAAAAATGCCACCATACACCTCCAACATGACAATACTATACAGTACCCAAATAATGCCACCATACACCTCCAACATGACAATACTATACAGTGCCCAAATAATGCCACCATACACCTACAACATGACAATACTATACAGTGCCCAAATAATGCCACCATACAACTCTAAGATGACAATACTATACAGTGCCCAAATAATGCGACCATACACCTCCAACATGACAATAATATACAGTGCCCAAAAAATGCCACCATACACCTACAACATGACAATACTATACAGTGCCCAAATAATGCCACCATACACCTCCAACATGACAATACTACACAGTGCCAAAATAATGCCACCATACATCTCCAACATGACAATACTATACAGTGCCCAAATAATGCCACCATACACCTCCAACATGACAATACTATACAGTACCCAAATAATGCCACCATACATCTCTAACATTACAATACTATACAGTGTCCAAATAATGCCACCATACACCTCTAACATGACAATACTATACAGTGCCCAAATAATGTAACCATACAACTCTAACATTACAATACTATACAGTGCCAAAATAATGCCACCATACACCTCTAACATTACAATACTATACAGTGCCAAAATAATGCCACCATACATCTCTAACATTACAATACTATACAGTGCCCAAATAATGCCACCATATACCTCTAACATGACAATACTATACAGTGCCCAAATAATACCACCATATACCTCTAACACGACAATACTAAACAGTGCCCAAATAATGCATACACCTCCAACATGACAATACTATACAGTGCCCAAAAAATGCCACCATACACCTACAATATGACAATACTATACAGTGCCCAAATAATGCCACCATACACCTACAACATGACAATACTATACAGTGCCCAAATAATGTAACCACACAACTCTAACAGTACAATACTATACAGTGCCAAAATAATGCCACCATACACCTCTAATATTACAATACTATACAGTGCCCAAATAATGCCACCATATACCTCTAACATGACAATACTATACAGTGCCCAAATAATGCCACCATATACCTCTAACAATACAATACTATACAGTGCCCAAATAATGCCACTATACACCTCTAACATTACAATACTATACAGTGCCCAAATAATGCCACCATATACCTCTAACATGACAATACTATACAGTGCTCAAATAATGCCACCATACACCTCTAACATTACAATACTATACAGTGCCCAAATAATGCCACCATACACCTCTAACATTACAATACTATTCAGTGCCCAAATAATGCCACCATACACCTCTAAGATGACAATACTATACAGTGCCCAAATAATGCCACCATACACCTCTAACATGACAATACCATACAGTGCCCAAATAATGCCACCATAGACCTCCAACATGACAATACTATGCAGTGCCCACATAATGCCACCATACACCTCCCACATGACAATACTATACAGTGCCCAAATGATGCCACCATACACCTCCAACATGACAATACTATACAGTGCTCAAATAATGCCACCATACATCTCTAACATTACAAGACTATAAAGTGCCCAAATAATGCCACCATACACCTCCAACATGACAATACTATACAGTGCTCAAATAATGCCACCATACACCTCCAATATGACAATACTATACAGTGCCCAAATAATGTCACCATACACCTCTAACATGACAATACTGTACAGTGTCCAAATAATGCCAACATACACTTCCAATATGACAATACTATAAAGTGCCCAAATAATGCCGCCATACACCACTAATATGACAATACTATACAGTGCCCAAATAATGTCACCATACACCTCTAACATGACAATACTGTACAGTGTCCAAATAATGCCAACATACACTTCCAATATGACAATACTATAAAGTGCCCAAATAATGCCACCATACACCACCAATATGACAATACTATACAGTGCCCAAATAATGCCACCATACACCTCTAATATTACAATACTATACAGTACCCAAATAATGCCACCATACATCTCTAACATTACAATACTATACAGTGCCCAAATAATGCCACCATACACCTCCAACATGACAATACTATGCAGTGCCCAAATAATGGCACCATACAACTCCAATATGACAATACTATACAGTGCCCAAATAATGTCACCATACACCTCTAACATGACAATACTGTACAGTGCCCAAATAATGCCACCATACACCACCAATATGACAATACTATACAGTGCCCAAATAATGCCACCATACACCACCAATATGACAATACTATACAGTGCTCAAATAATGCCACCATATACCACTAATATTACAATACTATACAGTACCCAAATAATGCCACCATACATCTCTAACATTAAAATACTATACAGTGCCCAAATAATGCCATTATACACCTCCAACATGACAATACTATAAAGTGCCCAAATAATGGCACCATACATCTCTAACATTGCAATACTATACAGTGCCCAAATAATGCCACCATACACCTCTAACATTACAATACTATACAGTGCCCAAATAATACCACCATACATCTCTAACATTACAATACTATACAGTGCCCAAATAATGCCACCATACACCTCCAACATGACAATACTACACAGTGCCAAAATAATGCCACCATACATCTCCAACATGACAATACTATACAGTGCCCAAATAATGCCACCATACATCTCTAACATGACAATACTATACAGTGCTCAAATAATGTCACCATACATCTGTAACATTACAATACTATACGGTGCCCAAGTAATGCCACCATACATCTCTAACATGACAATACTATACAGTGCCCAAATAATGCCACCATACACCTCTAACATTACAATACTATACAGTGCCCAAATAATGCCACCATACATCTCTAACATGACAATACTATATAGTGCCCAAATAATGCCACCATACATCTCTAACATGACAATACTATACAGTGCTCAAATAATGTCACCATACATCTGTAACATTACAATACTATACAGTGCCCAAATAATGCCACCATACATCTCTAACATGACAATACTATACAGTGCCCAAATAATGCCACCATACATCTCTAACATTACAATACTATACAGTGCCCAAATAATGCCACCATACACCTCCAATATGACAATACTATACAGTGCCCAAATAATGCCACCATACACCTCTAATATTACAATACTATACAGTGCTCAAATAATGCCACCATACACCTCTAATATGACAGTACTATATAGTGTCCAAATAATGCCACCATACACCTCCAACATGACAATACTATGCAGTGCCCTAATAATGCCACCATACACCTATAATATTACAATACTATACAGTGCCCAAATAATGTCACCATACATCTCTAACATTACAATACTATACAGTGCCCAAATAATGCCACCATACATCTCTAACATGACAATACTATACAGTGCCCAAATAATGCCACCATACATCTCTAACATGACAATACTATACAGTGCCCAAATAATGCCACCATACATCTCTAACATGACAATACTTTACAGTGCTCAAATAATGCCACCATACATCTGTAACATTACAATACTATACAGTGCCCAAATAATGTCACCATACATCTCTAACATTACAATACTATACAGTGCCCAAATAATGCCACCATACATCTCTAACATGACAATACTATACAGTGCCCAAATAATGCCACCATACACCTCTAACATGACAATACTATACAGTGCCCAAATAATGCCACCATACATCTCTAACATGACAATACTATACAGTGCCCAAATAATGGCACCATACACCTCCAACAAGACAATACTATACAGTGCCCAAATAATGCCACCATACATCTCTAACATTACAATACTATACAGTGCCCAAATAATGTCACCATACATCTCTAACATTACAATACTATACAGTGCCCAAATAATGCCACCATACATCTCTAACATGACAATACTATACAGTGCCCAAATAATGCCACCATACATCTCTAACATGACAATACTATACAGTGCTCAAATAATGCCACCATACATCTGTAAGATTACAATACTATACAGTGCCCAAATAATGCCACCATACACCTATAATATTACAATACTATACAGTGACCAAATAATGTCACCATACATCTCTAACATTACAATACAAATACAGTGCCCAAATAATGCCACCATACATCTCTAACATGACAATACTATACAGTGCCCAAATAATGCCACCATACATCTCTAACATTACAATACTATACAGTGCCCAAATAATGTAACCATATATCTCTAACATTACAATACTATACAGTGCCCAAATAATGCCACCATACACCTCCAATATGACAATACTATGCAGTGCCCAAATAATGAAACCATACATCTCTAACATTACAATACTATAGAGTGTCCAAATAATGCCACCATACACCTCCAACATGACAATACTATACAGTACCCAAATAATGCCACCATACACCTCCAACATGACAATACTATACAGTGCCCAAGTAATGCCACCATACATCTCTAACATGACAATACTATACAGTGCCCAAATAATGCCACCATACACCTCTAACATTACAATACTATACAGTGCCCAAATAATGCCACCATACATCTCTAACATGACAATACTATATAGTGCCCAAATAATGCCACCATACATCTCTAACATGACAATACTATACAGTGCTCAAATAATGTCACCATACATCTGTAACATTACAATACTATACAGTGCCCAAATAATGCCACCATACATCTCTAACATGACAATACTATACAGTGCCCAAATAATGCCACCATACATCTCTAACATTACAATACTATACAGTGCCCAAATAATGCCACCATACACCTCTAACATGACAATACTGTACAGTGTCCAAATAATGCCACCGTACACCTCTAACATGACAATACTCTACAGTGCCAAATAATGCCACCATACACCTCCAACATGACAATACCATACAGTGCCCACATAATGCCACCATACACCTCTAACATGACAATACTATACAGTGCCCAAATAATGCCACCATATACCTCTAACATTACAATACCATACAGTGCCCAAATAATGCCACCATACACCTCTAACATGACAATACTATACAGTGCCCAAATAATGCCACCATACACCTCTAACATGACAATACTATACAGTGCTCAAATAATGCCACCATACACCTCCAATATGACAATACTATACAGTGCCCAAATAATGCCACCATACACCTCTAATATTACAATACTATACAGTGCCCAAATAATGCCACCATGCACCTCCAATATGACAGTACTATATAGTGTCCAAATAATGCCACCATACACCTCCAACATGACAATACTATACAGTGCTCAAATAATGCCACCATACACCTCCAACATGACAATACTATGCAGTGCCCTAATAATGCCACCATACACCTATAATATTACAATACTATACAGTGCCCAAATAATGTCACCATACATCTCTAACATTACAATACTATACAGTGCCCAAATAATGCCACCATACATCTCTAACATGACAATACTATACAGTGCCCAAATAATGCCACCATACATCTCTAACATGACAATACTATACAGTGCTCAAATAATGCCACCATACATCTCTAACATGACAATACTATACAGTGCTCAAATAATGCCACCATACATCTGTAACATTACAATACTATACAGTGCCCAAATAATGTCACCATACATCTCTAACATGACAATACTTTACAGTGCTCAAATAATGCCACCATACATCTGTAACATTACAATACTATACAGTGCCCAAATAATGTCACCATACATCTCTAACATTACGATACTATACAGTGCCCAAATAATGCCACCATACATCTCTAACATGACAATACTATACAGTGCCCAAATAATGCCACCATACACCTCTAACATGACAATACTATACAGTGCCCAAATAATGCCACCATACATCTCTAACATGACAATACTATACAGTGCCCAAATAATGGCACCATACACCTCCAACAAGACAATACTATACAGTGCCCAAATAATGCCACCATACATCTCTAATATTACAATACTATTCAGTGCTCAAATAATGTCACCATACATCTCTAACATTACAATACTATACAGTGCCCAAATAATGCCACCATACATCTCTAACATGACAATACTATACAGTGCCCAAATAATGCCACCATACATCTGTAAGATTACAATACTATACAGTGCTCAAATAATGCCACCATACATCTGTAAGATTACAATACTATACAGTGCCCAAATAATGCCACCATACACCTATATTATTACAATACTATACAGTGACCAAATAATGTCACCATACATCTCTAACATTACAATACAAATACAGTGCCCAAATAATGCCACCATACATCTCTAACATGACAATACTATACAGTGCCCAAATAATGCCACCATACATCTCTAACATGACAATACTATACAGTGCCCAAATAATGCCACCATACATCTCTAACATTACAATACTATACAGTGCCCAAATAATGCCACCATACATCTCTAACATTACAATACTATACAGTGTCCAAATAATGTCACCATACACCTCTAACATGACAAAACTATGCAGTGCTGAAATAATGCCACCATACACCTCCAATATGACAATACTATACAGTGCCCAAATCATGCCACCATACACCTCTAATATTACAATACTATACAGTGCCCAAATAATGCCACCATGCACCTCCAATATGACAGTACTATATAGTGTCCAAATAATGCCACCATACACCTCCAACATGACAATACTATACAGTGCTCAAATAATGCCACCATACACCTCCAACATGACAATACTATGCAGTGCCCTAATAATGCCACCATACATCTCTAACATTACAATACTATACAGTGCCCAAATAATGCCACCATATACCTCTAACAATACAATACCATACAGTGCCCAAATAATGCCACCATACACCTCTAACATGACAATACTATACAGTGCCCAAATAATGCCACCATACACCTCTAACATGACAATACTATACAGTGCTCAAATAATGCCACCATACACCTCCAATATGACAATACTATACAGTGCCCAAATAATGCCACCATACACCTCTAATATTACAATACTATACAGTGCTCAAATAATGCCACCATACACCTCTAATATGACAGTACTATATAGTGTCCAAATAATGCCACCATACACCTCCAACATGACAATACTATGCAGTGCCCTAATAATGCCACCATACACCTATAATATTACAATACTATACAGTGCCCAAATAATGTCACCATACATCTCTAACATTACAATACTATACAGTGCCCAAATAATGCCACCATACATCTCTAACATGACAATACTATACAGTGCCCAAATAATGCCACCATACATCTCTAACATGACAATACTATACAGTGCCCAAATAATGCCACCATACATCTCTAACATGACAATACTTTACAGTGCTCAAATAATGCCACCATACATCTGTAACATTACAATACTATACAGTGCCCAAATAATGTCACCATACATCTCTAACATTACAATACTATACAGTGCCCAAATAATGCCACCATACATCTCTAACATGACAATACTATACAGTGCCCAAATAATGCCACCATACACCTCTAACATGACAATACTATACAGTGCCCAAATAATGCCACCATACATCTCTAACATGACAATACTATACAGTGCCCAAATAATGGCACCATACACCTCCAACAAGACAATACTATACAGTGCCCAAATAATGCCACCATACATCTCTAACATTACAATACTATACAGTGCCCAAATAATGTCACCATACATCTCTAACATTACAATACTATACAGTGCCCAAATAATGCCACCATACATCTCTAACATGACAATACTATACAGTGCCCAAATAATGCCACCATACATCTCTAACATGACAATACTATACAGTGCTCAAATAATGCCACCATACATCTGTAAGATTACAATACTATACAGTGCCCAAATAATGCCACCATACACCTATAATATTACAATACTATACAGTGACCAAATAATGTCACCATACATCTCTAACATTACAATACAAATACAGTGCCCAAATAATGCCACCATACATCTCTAACATGACAATACTATACAGTGCCCAAATAATGCCACCATACATCTCTAACATTACAATACTATACAGTGTCCAAATAATGCCACCATACACCTCTAACATGACAATACTATACAGTGCCCAAATAATGCCACCATACATCTCTAACATTACAATACTATACAGTGCCCAAATAATGCCACCATACATCTCTAACATTACAATACTATACAGTGTCCAAATAATGTCACCATACACCTCTAACATGACAAAACTATGCAGTGCTGAAATAATGCCACCATACACCTCCAATATGACAATACTATACAGTGCCCAAATCATGCCACCATACACCTCTAATATTACAATACTATACAGTGCCCAAATAATGCCACCATGCACCTCCAATATGACAGCACTATATAGTGTCCAAATAATGCCACCATACACCTCCAACATGACAATACTATACAGTGCTCAAATAATGCCACCATACACCTCCAACATGACAATACTATGCAGTGCCCAAATAATGTCACCATACATCTCTAACATTACAATACTATACAGTGCCCAAATAATGTAACCATATATCTCTAACATTACAATACTATACAGTGCCCAAATAATGCCACCATACACCTCCAATATGACAAAACTATGCAGTGCCCAAATAATGAAACCATACATCTCTAACATTACAATACTATAGATTGTCCAAATAATGCCACCATACACCTCCAACATGACAATACTATACAGTACCCAAATAATGCCACCATACATCTCTAACATTACAATACTATACAGTGCCCAAGTAATGCCACCATACATCTCTAACATGACAATACTATACAGTGCCCAAATAATGCCACCATACACCTCTAACATTACAATACTATACAGTGCCCAAATAATGCCACCATACATCTCTAACATGACAATACTATATAGTGCCCAAATAATGCCACCATACATCTCTAACATGACAATACTATACAGTGCTCAAATAATGTCACCATACATCTGTAACATTACAATACTATACAGTGCCCAAATAATGCCACCATACATCTCTAACATGACAATACTATACAGTGCCCAAATAATGCCACCATACATCTCTAACATTACAATACTATACAGTGCCCAAATAATGCCACCATACACCTCTAACATGACAATACTGTACAGTGTCCAAATAATGCCACCGTACACCTCTAACATGACAATACTCTACAGTGCCAAATAATGCCACCATACACCTCCAACATGACAATACCATACAGTGCCCACATAATGCCACCATACACCTCTAACATGACAATACTATACAGTGCCCAAATAATGCCACCATATACCTCTAACATTACAATACCATACAGTGCCCAAATAATGCCACCATACACCTCTAACATGACAATACTATACAGTGCCCAAATAATGCCACCATACACCTCTAACATGACAATACTATACAGTGCTCAAATAATGCCACCATACACCTCCAATATGACAATACTATACAGTGCCCAAATAATGCCACCATACACCTCTAATATTACAATACTATACAGTGCCCAAATAATGCCACCATGCACCTCCAATATGACAGTACTATATAGTGTCCAAATAATGCCACCATACACCTCCAACATGACAATACTATACAGTGCTCAAATAATGCCACCATACACCTCCAACATGACAATACTATACAGTGCCCTAATAATGCCACCATACACCTATAATATTACAATACTATACAGTGCCCAAATAATGTCACCATACATCTCTAACATTACAATACTATACAGTGCCCAAATAATGCCACCATACATCTCTAACATGACAATACTATACAGTGCCCAAATAATGCCACCATACATCTCTAACATGACAATACTATACAGTGCTCAAATAATGCCACCATACATCTCTAACATGACAATACTATACAGTGCTCAAATAATGCCACCATACATCTGTAACATTACAATACTATACAGTGCCCAAATAATGTCACCATACATCTCTAACATGACAATACTTTACAGTGCTCAAATAATGCCACCATACATCTGTAACGTTACAATACTATACAGTGCCCAAATAATGTCACCATACATCTCTAACATTACGATACTATACAGTGCCCAAATAATGCCACCATACATCTCTAACATGACAATACTTTACAGTGCTCAAATAATGGCACCATACACCTCCAACAAGACAATACTATACAGTGCCCAAATAATGCCACCATACATCTCTAATATTACAATACTATTCAGTGCCCAAATAATGCCACCATACACCTCTAACATGACAATACTATACAGTGCCCAAATAATGCCACCATACATCTCTAACATGACAATACTATACAGTGCCCAAATAATGGCACCATACACCTCCAACAAGACAATACTATACAGTGGCCAAATAATGCCACCATACATCTCTAATATTACAATACTATTCAGTGCCCAAATAATGTCACCATACATCTCTAACATTACAATACTATACAGTGCCCAAATAATGCCACCATACATCTCTAACATGACAATACTATACAGTGCCCAAATAATGCCACCATACATCTCTAACATGACAATACTATACAGTGCTCAAATAATGCCACCATACATCTGTAAGATTACAATACTATACAGTGCCCAAATAATGCCACCATACACCTATATTATTACAATACTATACAGTGACCAAATAATGTCACCATACATCTCTAACATTACAATACAAATACAGTGCCCAAATAATGCCACCATACATCTCTAACATGACAATACTATACAGTGCCCAAATAATGCCACCATACATCTCTAACATTACAATACTATACAGTGCCCAAATAATGCCACCATACATCTCTAACATTACAATACTATACAGTGTCCAAATAATGTCACCATACACCTCTAACATGACAAAACTATGCAGTGCTGAAATAATGCCACCATACACCTCCAATATGACAATACTATACAGTGCCCAAATCATGCCACCATACACCTCTAATATTACAATACTATACAGTGCCCAAATAATGCCACCATGCACCTCCAATATGACAGTACTATATAGTGTCCAAATAATGCCACCATACACCTCCAACATGACAATACTATACAGTGCTCAAATAATGCCACCATACACCTCCAACATGACAATACTATGCAGTGCCCTAATAATGCCACCATACATCTCTAACATTACAATACTATACAGTGCCCAAATAATGTAACCATATATCTCTAACATTACAATACTATACAGTGCCCAAATAATGCCACCATACACCTCTAACATTACAATACTATACAGTGCCCAAATAATGCCACCATACATCTCTAACATTACAATACTATAGAGTGCCCAAATAATGCCACCATACACTTCCAACATGACAATACCATATAGTGCCCAAATAATGCCACCATACAACTCTAACATTAAAATACTATACAGTGCCCAAATAATGCCACCATACACCTCCAATATGACAATACTATACAGTGCTCAAATAATGTAACCATACACTTCCAACATGACAATACCATATAGTGCCCAAATAATGCCACCATACATCTCTAACATTACAATACTATACAGTGCCCAAATAATGCCACCATACACCTCCAATATGACAATACTATACAGTGCTCAAATAATGCCACCATACACTTCCAACATGACAATACCATATAGTGCCCAAATTATGCCACCATACTCCTCCAACAAGACAATACTATACAGTACCCAAATAATGCCACCATACACCTGCAACATGACAATACCATACAGTGTCCAAATAATGCCACCATACACCTCCAACATTACAATATCATACAGTGCCCCAATAATGCCACCATACACCTCTAAGATTACAATATTATACAGTGCCCAAATAATGCCACCATACACCTCCATCATGACAATACTATACAGTGCCCAAATAATGCCACCATGCATCTCTAACATGACAATACTATACAGTGCCAAAATAATGCCACCATACACCTCTAACATTACAATACTATACAGTGCCCAAATAATGCCACCATACATCTCTAACATGACAAAACTATGCAGTGCTCAAATAATGCCACCATACATTTGTAACATTACAATACTATACAGTGCCCAAATAATGCCACCATACATCTCTAACATGACAATACTATACAGTGCCCAAATAATGCCACCATACACCTCTAACATGTCAATACTCTACAGTGCCAAATAATGCCACCATATACCTCTAACATTACAATACCATACAGTGCCCAAATAATGCCACCATAAACCTCTAACATGACAATACTATACAGTGCCGAAATAACGCCACCATACACCTCTAACATGACAATACTATACAGTGCTCAAATAATGGCACCATACACCTCTAACATTACCATACTATACAGTGCCCAAATAATGCCACCATACACCTCTAGCATTACATTACTATACAGTGCCCAAATAAAGCCACTATACACCTCCATTATGACAATACCATACAGTGCCCAAATAATGCCACCATACTCCTCCAACAAGACAATACTATACAGTACCCAAATAATGCCACCATACACCTCTAACATGACAATACTATACAGTGCTCAAATAATGCCACCATACACCTCTAACATTACAATACTATACAGTGCCCAAATAATGCCACCATACACCTCTAACATGACAATACTCTACAGTGCCCAAATAATGCCACCATATACCTCTAACATTACAATACCATACAGTGCCCAAATAATGCCACCATACACCTCTAACATGACAATACTATACAGTGCCCAAATAATGCCACCATACACCTCTAACATGACAATACTATACAGTGCTCAAATAATGCCACCATACACCTCCAATATGACAATACTATACAGTGCCCAAATAATGCCACCATGCACCTCCAATATGACAGTACTAGATAGTGTCCAAATAATGCCACCATACACCTCCAACATGACAATACTGTACAGTGTCCAAATAATGCCACCATGCACCTCCAATATGACAGTACTATATAGTGTCCAAATAATGCCACCATACACCTCCAACATGACAATACTATACAGTGCTCAAATAATGCCACCATACATCTCTAACATTACAATACTATACAGTGCCCAAATGATGCCACCATACACCTCTAACATTACAATACTATACATTGCCCAAATAATGCCACCATACATCTCTAACATTACAATACTATAGAGTGCCCAAATAATGCCACCATACACTTCCTACATGACAATACCATATAGTGCCCAAATAATGCCACCATACAACTCTAACATTACCATACTATACAGTGCCCAAATAATGCCACCATACACCTCTAGCATTACATTACTATACAGTGCCCAAATAAAGCCACTATACACCTCCATTATGACAAGACCATACAGTGCCCAAATAATGCCACCATACACCTCTAACATGACAATACTATACAGTGCCCAAATAATGCCACCATACACCTCTAACATGACAATACTATACAGTGCTCAAATAATGCCACCATACACCTCCAATATGACAATACTATACAGTGTCCAAATAATGCCACCATACACCTCTAATATTACAATACTATACAGTGCCCAAATAATGCCACCATGCACCTCCAATATGACAGTACTATATAGTGTCCAAATAATGCCACCTTACACCTCCAACATGACAATACTATACAGTGCTCAAATAATGCCACCATACACCTATAATATTACAATACTATACAGTGCCCAAATAATGTCACCATACATCTCTAACATTACAATACTATACAGTGCCCAAATAATGCCACCATACATCTCTAACATGACAATACTATACAGTGCCCAAATAATGCCACCATACATCTCTAACATGACAATACTATACAGTGCCCAAATAATGCCACCATACATCTCTAACATGACAATACTTTACAGTGCTCAAATAATGCCACCATACATCTGTAACATTACAATACTATACAGTGCCCAAATAATGTCACCATACATCTCTAACATTACAATACTATACAGTGCCCAAATAATGGCACCATACACCTCCAACAAGACAATACTATACAGTGCCCAAATAATGCCACCATACATCTCTAACATTACAATACTATACAGTGCCCAAATAATGTCACCATACATCTCTAACATTACAATACTATACAGTGCCCAAATAATGCCACCATACATCTCTAACATGACAATACTATACAGTGCTCAAATAATGCCACCATACATCTGTAAGATTACAATACTATACAGTGCCCAAATAATGCCACCATACACCTATAATATTACAATACTATACAGTGACCAAATAATGTCACCATACATCTCTAACATTACAATACAAATACAGTGCCCAAATAATGCCACCATACATCTCTAACATGACAATACTATACAGTGCCCAAATAATGCCACCATACATCTCTAACATTACAATACTATACAGTGTCCAAATAATGCCACCATACACCTCTAACATGACAATACTATACAGTGCCCAAATAATGCCACCATACATCTCTAACATTACAATACTATACAGTGCCCAAATAATGCCACCATACATCTCTAACATTACAATACTATACAGTGTCCAAATAATGTCACCATACATCTCTAACATTACAATACTCTACAGTGCCAAATAATGTCACCATACACCTCTAACATGACAAAACTATGCAGTGCTGAAATAATGCCACCATACACCTCCAATATGACAATACTATACAGTGCCCAAATCATGCCACCATACACCTCCAATATTACAATACTATACAGTGCCCAAATAATGCCACCATACACCTCCAATATTACAATACTATACAGTGCCCAAATAATGCCACCATGCACCTCCAATATGACAGTACTATATAGTGTCCAAATAATGCCACCCTACACCTCCAACATGACAATACTATACAGTGCTCAAATAATGCCACCATACACCTCCAACATGACAATACTATGCAGTGCCCAAATAATGCCACCATACATCTCTAACATTACAATACTATACAGTGCCCAAATAATGCCACCATACATCTCTAACATTACAATACTATACAGTGCCCAAATAATGCCACCATACACCTCTAACATTACAATACTATACAGTGCCCAAATAATGCCACCATACATCTCTAACATTACAATACTATAGAGTGCCCAAATAATGCCACCATACACTTCCAACATGACAATACCATATAGTGCCCAAATAATGCCACCATACAACTCTAACATTAAAATACTATACAGTGCCCAAATAATGCCACCATACACCTCCAATATGACAATACTATACAGTGCTCAAATAATGTAACCATACACTTCCAACATGACAATACCATATAGTGCCCAAATAATGCCACCATACAACTCTAACATTTCAATACTATACAATGCCCAAATAATGCCACCATACACCTAAAATATGACAATACTATACAGTGCTCAAATAATGCCACCATACACTTCCAACATGACAATACCATATAGTGCCCAAATTATGCCACCATACTCCTCCAACAAGACAATACTATACAGTACCCAAATAATGCCACCATACACCTGCAACATGACAATACCATACAGTGTCCAAATAATGCCACCATACACCTCCAACATGACAATATCATACAGTGCCCAAATAATGCCACCATACACCTCTAACATTACAATATTATACAGTGCCCAAATAAAGCCACCAAACACCACTAACATGACAATACTGTACAGTGCCCAAATAATGCCACCATACACCTCCAACATGACAATACTATACAGTGCCAAAATAATGCCACCATACACCTCTAACATTACAATACTATACAGTGCCCAAATAATGCCACCATACATCTCTAACATGACAAAACTATGCAGTGTTCAAATAATGCCACCATACATTTGTAACATTACAATACTATACAGTGCCCAAATAATGCCACCATACATCTCTAACATGACAATACTATACAGTGCCCAAATAATGCCACCATACACCTCTAACATGTCAATACTCTACAGTGCCAAATAATGCCACCATATACCTCTAACATTACAATACCATACAGTGCCCAAATAATGCCACCATAAACCTCTAACATGACAGTACTATACAGTGCCGAAATAACGCCACCATACACCTCTAACATGACAATACTATACAGTGCTCAAATAATGGCACCATACACCTCTAACATGACAATACTATACAGTGCTCAAATAATGGCACCATACACCTCTAATATTACAATACTACACAGTGCCCAAATAATGCCACCATGCACCTCCAATATGACAGTATTATATAGTGTCCAAATAATGCCACCATACACCTCCAACATGACAATACTATACAGTGCTCAAATAATGCCACCATACACCTCTAACATGACAATACTATACAGTGCTCAAATAATGTAACCATACAACTCTAACATTACAATACTATACAGTGCCCAAATAATGCCACCATACATCTCTGACATTACAATACTATACAGTGCCCAAATAATGCCACCATACACTTCCAACATGACAATACCATATAGTGCCCAAATAATGCCACCATACAACTCTAACATTACCATACTATACAGTGCCCAAATAATGCCACCATACACCTCTAGCATTACATTACTATACAGTGCCCAAATAAAGCCACTATACACCTCGATTATGACAATACCATACAGTGCCCAAATAATGCCACCATACTCCTCCAACAAGACAATACTATACAGTACCCAAATAATGCCACCATACACCTCTAACATGACAATACTATACAGTGCTCAAATAATGCCACCATACACCTCTAACATTACAATACTATACAGTGCCCAAATAATGCCACCATACACTTCCATCAAGACAATACCATATAGTGCCCAAATAATGCCACCATACAACTCTAACATTACAATACTATACAGTGCCCAAATAATGCCACCATACACCTCTAACATGACAATACTCTACAGTGCCCAAATAATGCCACCATATACCTCTAACATTACAATACCATACAGTGCCCAAATAATGCCACCATACACCTCTAACATGACAATACTATGCAGTGCCCAAATAATGCCACCATACACCTCTAACATGACAATACTATACAGTGCTCAAATAATGCCACCTTACACCTCCAATATGACAATACTATACAGTGCCCAAATAATGCCACCATGCACTTCCAATATGACAGTACTATATAGTGTCCAAATAATGCCACCATACACCTCCAACATGACAATACTATATAGTGCTCAAATAATGCCACCATACACCTCCAACATGACAATACTATACAGTGCTCAAATAATGCCACCATACACCTCCAACATGACAATACTATACAGTGCTCAAATAATGTCACCATACATCTCTAACATTACAATACTATACAGTGCCCAAATGATGCCACCATACACCTCTAACATTACAATACTATACATTGCCCAAATAATGCCACCATACATCTCTAACATTACAATACTATAGAGTGCCCAAATAATGCCACCATACACTTCCAACATGACAATACCATATAGTGCCCAAATAATGCCACCATACAACAATAACATTAAAATACTATACAGTGCCCAAATAATGCCACCATACACCTCCAATATGACAATACTAAACAGTGCCCAAATAATGCCACCATACTCCTCCAACATGACAATACTATACAGTGTCCAAATAATGCCACCATACACCTCTAACATGACAATACTATACAGTGCTCAAATAATGTAACCATACATCTCTAACATTACAATACTATACAGTGCCCAAATAATGCCACCATACACCTCTAACATTACAATACTACACAGTGCCCAAATAATGTAACCATACATCTCTAACATTACAATACTATACAGTGCCCAAATAATGCCACCATACACTTCCAACATGACAATACCATATAGTGCCCAAATAATGCCACCATACAACTCTAACATTACCATACTATACAGTGCACAAATAAAGCCACCATACACCTCTAGCATTACATTACTATACAGTGCCCAAATAATGCCACCATACACCTCCCACATGACAATACTATATAGTGCCCAAATAATGCCACCATACACCTCCAACATGACAATACCATACAGTGCCCAAATAATGCCACATATATCTCCGACATGACAATACCATACAGTGCCCAAATAATGCACCATACACCTGTAACATTACAATACTATACAGTGCCCAAATAATGCCACCATATACCTCCAATATGACAATACAATACAGTGCCCAAATAATGCCACCATACACCTCTAACAAGACAATACTATACAGTGCCCAAATAATGCCACCATACACCTCTAACACGACAATACTATACATTGCCGAAATAATGCCACCATACACCTCTAACATTACCATACTATACAGTGCCCAAATAATGCCACCATACACCTCTAGCATTACATTACTATACAGTGCCAAATAATGCCACTATACACCTCCATTATGACAATACCATACAGTGCCCAAATAATGCCACCATACTCCTCCAACAAGACAATACTATACAGTACCCAAATAATGCCACCATACACCTCCAACATGACAATATTATATAGTGCCCAAATAATGCCACCATACACCTCTAACAATACAATACTATACAGTGCCCAAATAAAGCCACCATACACCTCCAACATGACAATAATATACAGTACCCAAATAATGCCACCATACACCTCTAACATGACAATACTATACAGTGCCCAAATAATGCCACCATACACCTCCCACATGACAATACTATACAGTGCTCAAATAATGTCACCATACATCTCTAACATTACAATACTATACAGTGCCCAAATGATGCCACCATACACCTCTAACATTACAATACTATACATTGCCCAAATAATGCCACCATACATCTCTAACATTACAATACTATAGAGTGCCCAAATAATGCCACCATACACTTCCAACATGACAATACCATATAGTGCCCAAATAATGCCACCATACAACTCGAACATTAAAATACTATACAGTGCCCAAATAATGCCACCATACACCTCCAATATGACAATACTAAACAGTGCCCAAATAATGCCACCATACTCCTCCAACATGACAATACTATACAGTGTCCAAATAATGCCACCATACACCTCTAACATGACAATACTATACAGTGCTCAAATAATGTAACCATACATCTCTAACATTACAATACTATACAGTGCCCAAATAATGCCACCATACACCTCTAACATTACAATACTACACAGTGCCCAAATAATGTAACCATACATCTCTAACATTACAATACTATACAGTGCCCAAATAATGCCACCATACACTTCCAACATGACAATACCATATAGTGCCCAAATAATGCCACCATACAACTCTAACATTACCATACTATACAGTGCCCAAATAATGCCACCATACACCTCTAGCATTACATTACTATACAGTGCCCAAATAAAGCCACTATACACCTCCATTATGACAAGACCATACAGTGTCCAAATAATGCCACCATACTCCTCCAACAAGACAATACTATACAGTACCCAAATAATGCCACCATACAACTCTAACATTACCATACTATACAGTGCACAAATAAAGCCACCATACACCTCTAGCATTACATTACTATACAGTGCCCAAATAATGCCACCATACACCTCCCACATGACAATACTATATAGTGCCCAAATAATGCCACCATACACCTCCAACATGACAATACCATACAGTGCCCAAATAATGCCACATACATCTCCGACATGACAATACCATACAGTGCCCAAATAATGCACCATACACCTGTAACATTACAATACTATACAGTGCCCAAATAATGCCACCATATACCTCCAATATGACAATACAATACAGTGCCCAAATAATGCCACCATACACCTCTAACAAGACAATACTATACAGTGCCCAAATAATGCCACCATACACCTCTAACACGACAATACTATACATTGCCGAAATAATGCCACCATACACCTCTAACATTACCATACTATACAGTGCCCAAATAATGCCACCATACACCTCTAGCATTACATTACTATACAGTGCCAAATAATGCCACTATACACCTCCATTATGACAATACCATACAGTGCCCAAATAATGCCACCATACTCCTCCAACAAGACAATACTATACAGTACCCAAATAATGCCACCATACACCTCCAACATGACAATATTATATAGTGCCCAAATAATGCCACCATACACCTCTAACAATACAATACTATACAGTGCCCAAATAAAGCCACCATACACCTCCAACATGACAATAATATACAGTACCCAAATAATGCCACCATACACCTCTAACATGACAATACTATACAGTGCCCAAATAATGCCACCATACACCTCCCACATGACAATACTATACAGTGCCCAAATAATGCCACCATACACCTCCAACATGACAATATTATATAGTGCCCAAATAATGCCACCATACACCTCTAACAATACAATACTATACAGTGCCCAAATAAAGCCACCAAACACCTCTAACATGACAATACTATACAGTGCCCAAATAAAGCCACCAAACACCTCTAACATGACAATACTATACAGTGCCCAAATAATGCCACCATACACCTCCAACATGACAATACCATACAGTGCCCAAATAATGCACCATACACCTGTAACATTACAATACTATACAGTGCCCAAAAAATGCCACCATATACCTCCAATATGACAATACAATACAGTGCCCAAATAATGCCACCATACACCTCTAACAAGACAATACTATACAGTGCCCAAATAATGCCACCATACACCTCTAACTCGACAATACTATACTGTGCCCAAATAATGCCACCATATACCTCTAACATCACAGCACTAAACAGTGCCCAAATAATGCCACCATACATCTCTAACATTACAATACTATAGAGTGCCCAAATAATGCCACCATACTTCTCTAACATTACAATACTATACAGTGCCCAAATAATGTCACCATACATCTCTAACATTACAATACTATACAGTGCCCAAATAATGCCACCATACACCTCTTACATTACAATACTATACAGTGCCCAAATAATGCCACCATACACCTCCATCATGACAATACTATACAGTGCCCAAATAATGCCACCATACGTCTCTAACATTACAATACTATACAGTGCCCAAATAATGCCACCATACACCTCCATCATGACAATACTATACAGTGCCCAAATAATGCCACCATACTCCTCCAACATGACAATACTATACAGTGTCCAAATAATGCCACCATACACCTCCATCATGACAATACTATACAGTGCCCAAATAATGCCACCATACACCTCCATCATGACAATACTATACAGTGCCCAAATAATGCCACCATACGTCTCTAACATTAGAATACTATACAGTGCCCAAATAATGCCACCATACACCTCCATCATGACAATACTATACAGTGCCCAAATAATGCCACCATACACCTCCATCATGACAATACTATACAGTGCCCAAATAATGCCACCATACATCTCCATCATGACAATACTATACAGTGCCCAAATAATGCCACCATATATCTCCATCATGACAATACTATACAGTGCCCAAATAATGCCACCATACATCTCCATCATGACAATACTACAGTGCCCAAATAATGCCACCATACGTCTCTAACATTACAATACTATACAGTGCCCAAATAATGCCACCATACACCTCCATCATGACAATACTATACAGTGCCCAAATAATGCCACCATACGTCTCTAACATTACAATACTATACAGTGCCCAAATAATGCCACCATACACCTCCATCATGACAATACTATACAGTGCCCAAATAATGCCACCATACTCCTCCAACATGACAATACTATACAGTGTCCAAATAATGCCACCATACACCTCCATCATGACAATACTATACAGTGCCCAAATAATGCCACCATACACCTCCATCATGACAATACTATACAGTGCCCAAATAATGCCACCATACGTCTCTAACATTAGAATACTATACAGTGCCCAAATAATGCCACCATACACCTCCATCATGACAATACTATACAGTGCCCAAATAATGCCACCATACATCTCCATCATGACAATACTATACAGTGCCCAAATAATGCCACCATACATCTCCATCATGACAATACTATACAGTGCCCAAATAATGCCACCATACACCTCCATCATGACAATACTATACAGTGCCCAAATAATGCCACCATACATCTCCATCATGACAATACTATACAGTGCCCAAATAATGCCACCATACACCTCCATCATGACAATACTATACAGTGCCCAAATAATGCCACCATACGTCTCTAACATTACAATACTATACAGTGCCCAAATAATGCCACCATACACCTCCATCATGACAATACTATACAGTGCCCAAATAATGCCACCATACTCCTCCAACATGACAATACTATACAGTGTCCAAATAATGCCACCATACACCTCCATCATGACAATACTATACAGTGCCCAAATAATGCCACCATACACCTCCATCATGACAATACTATACAGTGCCCAAATAATGCCACCATACGTCTCTAACATTAGAATACTATACAGTGCCCAAATAATGCCACCATACACCTCCATCATGACAATACTATACAGTGCCCAAATAATGCCACCATACATCTCCATCATGACAATACTATACAGTGCCCAAATAATGCCACCATACATCTCCATCATGACAATACTATACAGTGCCCAAATAATGCCACCATACATCTCCATCATGACAATACTATACAGTGCCCAAATAATGCCACCATACATCTCCATCATGACAATACTATACAGTGCCCAAATAATGCCACCATACATCTCCATCATGACAATACTATACAGTGCCCAAATAATACATTGCCCCCCTTTGGTAAAATTAGCACTAAATAAAAAGGCCGATATCTCTAGAACGGCACAGATTAAAAAAAAAAAGCAGACTACTCCGGGGAGCAACTGGAATAAAATAAGAGCACAAATTGCCCCCTTTTTACCTGGTGACAGGTTCTCTTAAAATGAAGCAATGTGCTTCAAATTAGGCCAAAAATTTTGTCCCAAAAATTGTTGCGCAGTAATCCAAGCAATCAGGTAAAGACTTACAAAATGTATCCTCCAACATGGGCCTCAGGGATTAGGTGAATTTTCCAACGGTCTAGTCTAAGTTTGCACTGTCTTATATTGGTCAGTGTTAGTCCATCTACCCCATAGTCCTAGGTGGCGGAGAACATGAAATATTCGCCCAATTGCCTCCAATGATTGAAACAATTTACAATAATAATTGAACTGAAATCTGCAGAGTAACTTGTCTGCCAACCGAATCTCAGATGGAATTTACAGAAATGGCTCATCTTAGTAAATGTCTATGGAGCCTCATTTCCCTCCTGAAAGGCAGTTGATTAATAATTATCTTTATTCATTGTCACTGTTCTTTTGCTAATTGTGACTGATTCACATTTATTACTGGCTTGTTAGGTCCTTAAACCATATTAGTGTGATTTCGTCGCGGAATAGTAAGCGGTCTCTCTGCTCTTCACACACGTAAGGTCCAGTCCATTGTGTTTTTTTTTTGTGGATCCATTGGTGGTCGTTACCTTTGAAAAAAAAATCCAAAAATGATAATTTGGTTCCCTTTAGTAATTATAACATCTACAGATTACACCAAACCTAAATTTCTTAACATTAAAATTGCAACACCAACATCCTGAAACACTGTGTCTTCAAATTGAGATTCTGGTTTGGCTTTTATCCTAAGTCATGTGGCCAGGCAAGGCTCAATAAAGGGTCGATATTGACTTTTAGGATTGTTGCTTCTAATAGTTGGCGCTAGAGTTCTAGTCCGCTTCATCTCTGAAGAGACAATTTGCATATTTAATTTCCCAGAGGAGCATGCATGGCTTATAAGTCTCCTCACTCTGACATGCCAAGCTTGGCTTGTCACTCTCCACAAGTTGAAACGTTATCTCTTATACCACAGTCCAAAGCTTCTCACCTAGCCAAATCAGATCTCATACTTTGCACTGATGAGGGGACAACATCCCTAAACACAGTTTCTGCAAATTGAGATTCTGGTTTGGTGTCATGCACAGTGTAGGAAAGACAAAGTGCAACACGAAGGGATAAGGAGAAGGGAGCCCAGACACTAAGGAAAGAATGGATGGATATCACCCTGTCTTCCCTACTGTCCCTATACTGGTTTCTCACCAATCGCCGATCAGGAACCTAAAACCCTGTATCTCCTTAGAGCTAGGCCCTGGCTAGGGAAGGGGGGATGAGCACTAGTCAGTCCCCACTAACAACCATAGACAACAAGGGGAGACAGACATGGGGGAAGTAACTTAGCTTGAGCCGACTTCAGAGAGATTACATACACAGCCTCTTAGCACCAAAGAGGAAGTAAGCAGAATGCAACAGCTTCAAGTCTTCACAAGGGGTCATGTGAATATCACCGGCACAGCCCTATAGCAGACTGAAAGTATTTAAACACCCAGGCCAGCATGTTAATTAGAGCAGGAGGGAGGTAGCCGCTGGGTCCTAGAGTGACACAGCTTCTACGAAGGGGTCTGTAATGCCAAACAAAGAGATCTCCTGCAACCAACTGCAGGGCATCTGACACACCCATGACATATGGCTTTCATCCTAGGTCTTATTACAAGGCTCGATAAACAGTCGATATTGACTTTTAGGATCGCTGCTTCCAATAGGTGGCGCTTGAGTTCTAGTCCTTTTCCTCTCTGAAGAGACAATTTGCATATAAGTGTCCTCGCTCTGACATGCCAGGCTTGGCTTGTCACTCTCCACAAGGAGAAACGTTACCCCTTAGACCCAACACCAAAAATGAAAAGTCATGGAACTATGGAAATCACAGGAAGGAGACGTTGCTGATCTGAAAATGATGAAATAACGAAAGCAACATTTTCAAAACATCTGGATATCTTCAGTCTGAAGTATGAGCCTCGTGCAGAAAACTTAGCACTTCCAGGTTATTAATGGACATCTGATGAAGGTTCTGCGGCTGAATGCACTTGGGCAAATCATCAAGATCCACTGCTGGCAACTCCCTATGCCAGAAGCGAATGAGAAGACATTTACATGCCTATTTATATTGTGCCTTGATAAAGTATTCCTATCCTGTGAACTTTTCTACATTTATTCATGTTGCACTCAGAAACTTCAATATATTCTATTGAGATTTGATGTGGTAAACCGACTCAAAGTATTTGTGAAGTGTAAACATTTAACTGTTTTATAAGGATTAAATAATAGTTTCCACTGAAATGTAATGATTTTATCCATTTAAATGCTACTTTCCTACCAACATACAGTACGTTGTCAGAAAATACTGCCATTTCTGGCCTCCATTAAAAATTTCTTTCAGTGTGTCAGTGAAGCAATTCACAGCAGTTTGCTGGTCAAACTACTTACCTACAGGCCAGGTATTTAAAACTGTGTTTTCTCCGTCACACGGATCACATATAAATTCGCTCCAAACTCAGTCATTTGTAGTGAGCGTGGAAGATACTGTCCTCCATTTAAAATGGGCAAGGGACGGGGAACTGGACATGATGGTGGTGGTGCAATGAAAGATATGAAGTGCGACAAAGAAGGTCCAAGACAAGATACTTGGAAGGGAGGTAAGAAAATTTCTAATGCAATCCACAGGGAGAAGATTGGAACAAAACAAAATCGTGTAAACTGCGTGCTAGCAAATGCCAGGAGCCTGACAAACAAGATGGATGAACTGGAAGCAGAAATATCTACAGGTAACTATGACATAGTGGGAATAACCGAGACATGGTTAGATGAAAGCTATGACTGGGCAGTTAACTTACAGGGTTACAGTCTGTTTAGAAGGGATCGAAGAAGTCGGAAAGGGGCTGGAGTCTGTCTATATGTAAAGACGAGTCTAAAGCCTACAATACGGGAGGATGTATGGGAGGGAAATGAGGAGGTCGAGTCCTTATGGGTGGAGATACATGGGGCAAAAAACAATAATAAAATTATCATAGGAGTCTGTTATAAACCACCAAATATAGCAGAAGCCACGGAAAGTCTATTAATGAGACAAATAGACGAAGTAGCAAAAAATAACGAGGTGATTATTATGGGGGACTTCAACTACCCCGATATAGACTGGGAAACTGAAAGCTGAAGATCTCAGAAAGGAAACAGGTTTCTGTCAATTATCAAAGACAATTATTTGTCACAACTTGTGCAGGAACCAACTAGAGGGACGGCCCTTTTAGACTTAATATTAACTAACAGGCCAGACAGAATAACTGAGGTGCAGGTCGGGGGGCACCTGGGAAATAGTGACCCCAACATTTTACAATTCCACATGTGCTTCAGTAGGTGCCCAGCAAGGCAGTCACAAAAACACTGAACTTCAGCTAAGAGATGCCCTTCACCTTATAGACTGGGATAGGATCTTCAGTAATAGGAACACGGATAGAAAATGGGAAATTTTCAAAACAGTCCTACATAGTCACTGTAGAAGGTACATACCTTATGGGAATAAAAGGGCTAGGAATAGGAGGAAGCCAATGTGGTTAAATAAGGACGTCAAGAGGGCAATGAAAAACAAAAAAAGGGCTTTCGGTAAACTTAAACAAGAAGGCAGCGAGGAAGCGCTAATATCTTATAGGGAAAAAAACAAAATCTGTAAGAAACAAATAAGAATAGCAAAAGAGGAGACAGAGAGACTAATTGCCAAGGAAAGTAAAACGAATCCCAAACTGTTCTTTAACTATATAAACAGTAAAAGGATTAAAACTGATGGCGTTGGCCCATTGAAAAATAACCTGGGTAAAATCATAGAGGGCGATGAGGGTAAAGCAAACCTACTCAATAGCTTCTTCTCCACTGTTCTCACAAAAGAAAACAATTTATCGGAGGAAATGCAGAGTGATAAAGTAAACCCTCCGCTAAATATCACCCACCTAACCCAGGAGGAAGTTCAGAAACGCCTAAATAATATCAAAATAGACAAGTCACCAGGCCCAGATGGCATACACCCCCGGGTACTAAAAGAATTAAGTAATGTGATAGACAGACCGCTGTATCTTATATTCAAGCACTCTTTATGGACAGGGACTGTCCCACTAGACTGGCGCCAAGCAAATGTGGTACCAATATTCAAAAAGGGGTCTTAAAGTGACCCTGGGAACTATAGGCCAGTCAGCTTAACGTCTGTTGTGGGTAAATTGTTTGAAGGATCTCTTAGAGATGCTATTGTAGAATATCTTAATGATAATAACTGTCTAACTCCATATCAACATGGATTCATGAGGGATCGCTCCTGCCAAACAAACCTGATCGCCTTCTACGAGGAGGTGAGCTCACAGCTGGACCGGGGAGAGTCAGTGGATGTTGTATACCTTGACTTCTCCAAAGCGTTTGATACCGTGCCACACAAAAGGTTGGTATATCAAATGAGAATGCTTGGTCTGGGAGATAATGTGTGCAAGTGGGTAAATAGCTGGCTGAGTGATAGAAAGCAGAGGGTGGTTACCAATGGAGTAAGCTCAGGGGGTGTCAGGGTTACTAGCGGGGGGCCTCAAGGGTCTGTCTTGGGCCCTATATTATTTAATATATTTATTAATGATCTAGTGGAAGGGTTGCATAGTAAAATAGCAATATTTGCAGATGATACTAAACTTTGTAAAGTAGTTAATACAGATGAGGATAGGGCACAGCTACAGGAGGATTTAGATAAATTGGGGAGTTGGGCCAAAAAATGGCAAATGGGGTTCAATGCCGATAAATGTAAGGTCATGCACATGGGAAAGAAAAACAGCAGTCACCCATACATATTAAATGGGAAACCGTTGGAGAAATCTGACATGGAGAAGGACCTGGGCGTCTTGGTTAATAGCAAATTAAATTGGAGTGCCCAGTGTCAGGCAGCAGCTGCGAAGGCAAATAGAGTCATGGCATGCATCAGAAGAGGAATAGGGGCATATGATGAGAACATTGTTCTTCCTCTGTATAAAGCGCTGGTAAGGCCGCACTTAGAATATTGTGCACAGTTCTGGGCTCCGGTGCTCAGGGAAGACATATTGGAGCTAGAGATTGTACAAAGGAGGGCGACTAAGGTAATAAAGGGAATGGAGGGACTAGAATACCCAGAGAGGTTGTCAAAATTAGGCCTATTTACGTTGGAAAAGAGAAGGCTTAGGGGAGACCTCATAAACATGTATAAATACATCAGGGGGCAGTACAGAGATCTCTCCCATGACCTGTTTATACCAAGGATGGTGACAAAGACGAGGGGGCACACTATGCGTCAGGAGGAAAGGAGGTTCCTGCACCAGCATAGAAGGGGATTCTTTACGGTCAGAGCCGTGAGACTCTGGAACTCTCTGGGAGAGGAAGTGGTGATGTCCAACTCACTTAATGAGTTCAAGAGAGGCCTGGACGCCTTTCTTGAGAACAATAAAATTACATTTTATGCTTAGTTAATTAATCCAGGGATTTAATCTGACTGCCAGATTGGTGTCGGGAAGTGAATTTTTCCTCAATGATTGGCCTATACTGCATGTTTTTTTTTTTTATTTTTGCCTTCCCCTGGATCAACGCTGCGGAATAGCTGCAGTGCACAAGAAATAGGCTGAACTGGATGGACGCTTGTCTTTTTTCGGCCTTATAAACTATGTAACTATGTAACTATGTAACTATGCATGCAGAGGCTGAGGACAAGGACGTGGGCAAGCTGAAATTGTGCCACAACACCCACATCTTCTCGCCTGTCCTTCCTGTCCCAATTCCTAAGGGACCGCAGCACACCACTATTGAACCCAGGGCAGTGTCAAAAGGTTGGTGGTTGGATAGCGGATAATGCTTCCAGTCACTTAGCCACCACCACCACCCTGTCTTCCACACGATCAAGTCTCAGTAGCCGTGAATCTGGACCGCATATTCCTCACCCTGATCCTCCTTCCTCCCACCATGACGAGTGCCCAGAGACAAATGATCCCACACTTGGACACTCTGAAGAGCTGTTCACTTTTCCATTTATAGATTCGGGCCTCTCGCCCGGTCCTCTTGAAGCGAGGCAAGAAGAGATCGCGTGTAGCGATGCCCAAATATTTGAGCAGCCACGGTCACACGAAGGCGATGGTGGAAAAGTGTCACAAGAGGTGGACGATGATGAGACACAATTGCCAGAAAGTCAGGAGGAGGACCAGGGTGCGGAAGTGGAAGACGAGGTGGTGGATGATATAGTAACTGACCCAACATGACAGGAGGACATGCAGAGCGAGGACAGCAGCACACAGGGGGAGGGAGGCAGAGAACCCCAACAGGCAGGAAGAAGCAGTGTGGTGGCCGCAGACAGAAGGCAGGCAACTGTTCCCCGTAACACCAACACGAAGGAAGTTGCTAGTACAACTGTTAGGTCTTCCCGAGTCTGGTTGTTTTTTAAAGATTCTACCGATAACCCCAAAAAGGCCATTTGCACAACCTGCCAGGCCAGCATCAGCAGGGGTGGCAAAACGACCTGCCTGACCACCACCAGCATTATCCGGCACATGGCAGCAAAGCACCCGACTTTGTGGGCCGAACCCCAGGGTCCAGGAACAGTGTCTGCAGGTGGCACCATTGCTTCTTCCGCTGTTGTGCATGCAAGCCAATACCCTGTCCATGGTGCCTGCGAAGATGCCTCCTGCCCTGCACCTGTCGTTGCGCACTCTCAAGTAGCAGCATCAGGAGGCACGTCCATGTCCTTGTCCCAGTGCAGCATTCAGTTGTCCATACCCCAGTCCTTGGAACGCAAGCACAAAAAAGCAGCCAATGCCGGACAGGCCACACTACTAAATTCTCACATTTCACGACTGCTTGCGCTCGAAATGTTGCCTTTTAGACTCGTGGAGACGGAAGCATACCGCAACCTGATGGCGGCGGCCGTCCCTCGGTACACATCCTCCCGACGGCAAGGATTGCGGGCCCTAGGTCAATCAGGGTTGCCCCCGCGGTCTACAGCTCCTGAACCTCATCCTCCTCAGCCTCCTCCTCCTCTTCAGCCTCCATCTCTGAAATGACCACATGAGTCTCAAGCTGGAAGCACTGCACCACTGCCTCGGCCAAGCAGCAACAGGCTGTGCTGAAGCTAATATGCTAAGGTGGCTTAGGTGACAAATAGCACAATGCTGAAGAGTTGTGGACAGCTCTGAAAGAGCAGGCAGATCTGTGGCTCACACCGCTGAACCTACAGCCAGACATTGTCGTGCGTGACAATGGGCGGAACCTGGTGGCTGCTCTGAGGCGAGGCGAGCTCACACATGTACCATGCCTGGCCCATGTGCTTAACCTCGTGGTTCAGTGGTTTCTCAAATCCAACCCGGAGCTGCCGGATCTGCTTGTTAAAGTATGTCGCCTGTGTGCCCTTTTTACAAAAGTCAGCTACAGCTTCCGCCGCCCTTGCCGTGTTTCATCAGCGTTTGCAGCTTCCGGCTCACAGACTCGTGTGTGATGTCCCCACGCGTTGGAACTCCACACTGCAGATGTTGGGAAGGATTTGTGAGCAGAAGAGGGCAGTTGTTGAGTACGAGCATCAACAAGGCCATCGGTATTCAGTTCAGACTCCACACATAAGACCTCAGGAGTGGCCATGGATGTCAGACATATGTACCATCCTCCAAAACTTTGAGGACTCCACCATCCTGCTTCTCTGTCTTCTGAAACGCTCTCTACTCACAATCAAAGAGGATGCATTGCAAGCGGAGCACGATGAGATGGAGCAAGGACCCATACAGGGTGATTACACACAGCCAAGCCTCATCTCATCCCAACGTGGATTGGGTGATAATGAGGAAGAGGAGGAGGAGGGAGGACAGGAGCTAGTTTCATGCACTATAGATGGTACTACCTGCACAGCTGTCATACTATCTGTTCAGTGTGGATGGCCAGAGGACAGAGAGGAGGAGGAGGAGGAGGAGAGCATGGTCATCCTCTTGGTGAGGACACGGAAGTCTTGCCTGTTAGTAGTCTGGCACTCATGGCTGAGTTTATGTTACGCTGCCTTTCCCATGACCCTCGCGGTCTCAAAATTTTGGGTGACAGTCATTACTGGTTGGTGACACTTCTAGACCTACGCTACAAGGAGAATTTTATATCTCTTATTCCTGAGGCGGACAGGTCTACAAAAATGGGGCTGTACCAGAAGGCCCTTGTTGTGAAACCATTAAAAGGATTCCTATCTGAAAACGCTGGCGGCAGAGGGCACACTTCGTTGGACAACCAAGGAGTACAGGCGAGAGAGAGACAACTTCAATCCAGCAGAAGCAGGGTAACACTGTCAATGTTCTGGGAGCGTTTTCTCAGACCCTCCCATCGCACAGGCCCTGAGGTGCGGGTACTCTCACAAGGAGTGCAAAGTTTGGGAAGATGCAGAGGGAGTACCTTGCCGACCGTACCAATGTCCTCCGTGATTCCGCTGTGCCTTATAATTATTGGGTATCCAAGCTGGATACGTGGAATGAACTGGCTCTCTATGCCTTGGAGGTCCTGGCCTGCCCTGCCGCCAGCGTTTTATCAGAGCGGTGACCGTGGTCCGTGATGCAACACCCACATAATTTTTTTAAAGGGTGTTTATGATGCCCGTAAATTTTATTTTTTTATGCAGTATGTTCATGTATACCCCCCAGGGTTACTGTTTGTCAGACCATACACTTAGTGCATGGGCATTACAAGTATAGGAGGCCCGCTCCTTTCTAATGGGAACATTTTTTATGAGGCCCTCCTCCACGTCTCTTCCAAGGGGCATTGAAGTGCCTCCAAATTTTTGGCAGCCCTTGCATTCACTGCATAGGACAACACTATGGGAGATTCTCTCCTTTCTAATGGGAATTTGTCATTACTGTGGCCCTGCTCTATGTGTCTTTAATTTCTTAGTGGGGTTTTTCCTAAATTTGGTCAGCCGTTGGACTCACTGCATACCCTATAACTGAATAGCAGACTCTTTCCTTTCTAATGGGAACATGTCGTACTTGTTACTGTGGTCCTGCTCTATGTGTCTTTAAATTCTTAGTGGGGTTTTTCCTAAAATTGGTCAGCCATTGGACTCACTTCATACCCTATAACTGTATAGCAGACTCTCTCCTTTCTAAATGGAATTTGTCGTTACTGTGGCTCTGCTCTATGTGTCTTTAAATTCTTAGTGGAGTTTTTCCCAAATTTTGGCAGCCCTTGCAGCCACAGCACGGGCATTTACCACTATAGGAGACCCGCTCCTTTACAATGGGAACATTTTTTTTACTGAGACCCTCCTCTATGTCTCTTCAAAGGGGTATTGGGTTGCGTCCAAATTTTTGGCAGCCCTTGCAGTCACTGGATACCCAATAACAGTATAGGAGACCCACTTGTTAATAATGGGAACAACAAAGCATAGCTGGCTGATGGCTCTCTAACAATAGCAAGGGCCGACTGCTGGCCTACAGGATGTGTCTGATGATGTGTCACACACCACATTGCCAGATAAGGTTGTGAAATGTTAAAATTACATTTCCCGGTGAACGCATTTGTCTTAAAAAATAACGTAAAACAAACAAAACAATATGATCTTTCTTTAGTATAAAAAACAGCGTCACCAATTTAACCTCAGTGTAATCACATTGTTCAGCTCATGCACCTCCTCCTCCATCTCAGAAATGACCACATCAGTCACAAGCTGACCGCACTGCAGCACTGCCTTGTCAAAGCGGCAACAGGCTGTGCTGAAGATAACATGCTTAATGCTTAATTGACAAACCGCCCAGCGCTGCAGAGTTGTTGAAAGCTGTAACACAGCAGCCTGATCTGTAGCTCTCACCGCTGAACATACAGCCAGGCATGGTCGTGTGTGACAATGGGCGGAACCTGGTGACGGAGAAATGACAGCCAGAGTAGATACGGTTTCCCTCTATGCCAGTCCTTTCAACGAGCTAAATACAACTCTCAGCAAAAAAAGCTGTGGACTGCCTCCGTACTGTTCCTGGTTCACCTGTCCATGTGTTTGTGGTTAGGCAGTCCTTCCCAGTAAGTGCACTGGGGAGAGCACGGGTAATGTTGTGGGACCCGTGTTTGTGGAAGGCGGAAACGACACCGGGAGAAACAGTGGTGGCTGGGGACCGAGTTTGGCCACCCGGCCGCCGCCGGCAAGAGGTTATGAAAAGCTTCCGCCTCCACGAGCCTAAAAGGCCACATTTCAAGTGCAAGCAGCTGTCAAAAATTTGGCAGTATAGTATTGCAGCCTGTGGGTGGGTGGGTGGCTGGCTGCATACTTGCGCTTGCATTCCATGGAATGGGGTAGGGACAACTGAACCCTGCACTGGGACAAGGACTTGGACGGTGATTGTTGCAAGTCTGCAACGACAGGTGCATGGCGGGAAGCATCTTCGCATGCGCCAAGGATCACTTATGATGGGCACACTTTTAGGCAGTGACCTGGGAGTGAGAGATGCTTCCAGAGGTCTTCCCCATGCTGTTCCCATGTCTTTTCAGCACTGTATGTGACTCGCCCCCTGGGCCGTGGGGCACTCGGAACTGGGCTTCAGTGCAATGTTGGGGGTAGTAGTGGCAACCCGATCCCGTGGCTCAGGGTGGTCAGACCAAATGCTGTGGCAGTGTATTTGTAGGTTTTGAATGTCCGACTACACCAACCGTGGATTGCGGTCAGGAAGGACCGCCGCTGCAAGGCAGACCACTGAGGCTGATGTAGATGTGCAGCACAGGGATAGGATAACTCCCCACGGGAAGAGTGTAGCCTCAGGGCAGTGTAATAGGATGCTGGGGGTGATGGTGCAGGCGCAGCATAAATCACACAGAGTCAGTGATGCAGTCCAGGGTCTTTTACTCACAGTTGTTATCCGAGTCACTTCTGCAGGGAATGACTGCCCGAGCCGAGCTGCGTCCACCAGGTGAGGAGCTCGGTCAACCCCCAGGCAATTCAGGAGTATGGCACAGGACCCCCTTCTGTCGTTTCTCTGGCCTCTCGTGCCCCACCAGTGACCACACTTCTGTCCAGCTGCCTCGGGCCTTCTCTTGGTGAAACCTGTCGCCGGTTTCCCTGACCCTATGTGGTGCCTTCCTAGTGGGTGTAGCAGGGGGTCGCACCAATAGATGATCACGACCTCCGGTCTTTGGCTGAGGGATGATTTACCTCCACCAACTTGGGAATCTGGTACCCTTATTCTGCCCGACCCTTCACCCGTTATCTCGTGGGTTCTTAGGGTCCCTTCTGCCTTCTTGTTTCTGGAGCCTTTCTACTCCTCTTTCTCTCCTTCTTTCTTCCTTCTCCTTCTCTTTTCCCTTCTGGCTCCGGCCTTCACCCTAGGCCTGCCTCGTGGAGCTGAGCTCAGGTTGAGCCACAGCTCCCTGTCAGCCCTCTCTGGCTGAACTCCTTCTCTCTCTCAACTCACTCCTCTCCCTGAACTAAGATGGTGCCCGCCTTATATACCTCCTCCTATGTGTGTGAGCTCAGGTGACCAGCACCCAATGAGCTCCTACCTATGCTCAGAAACCAACCCCTATCTGCTCCTACACCACTGGGTTTTCCTCCCCCCTCCCCACTCCAGCCAGGGACATGGTCAGTTGTGCCTACATATATATAAATGGGAGCACCGTTGAGCTGTGCCCCGGAAATGGGATGAGTGTGTGTATGCAGCTGTCTGAGCCCTGGTTCATACTCCATCCTTACCCGGGAGTGGAATATCACACCTCTGGTTGAGGTGCAATACCCCTGTAGCAACCAAACCCTCGGGGCGCTACATATGCATGTGTCTGATGATGTGTCACACACCACATGGCCAGATAAGGTTCTAAAATGTTAAAATTTCATTTCCTGGTGAATGCATTTGTTTTGGTTGAAAGCAATGCAAAAGTGCAAAAACGCATCAAAAACGCAACGTGTGAACATAGCCCAAGGTGTGGAGGAGTATTTTTGTTTTTGGTTATTTATTTTGCCTTATATACAAGTCTTTACCCTGAAATTTTCTGTATTTTGTATGACCCCAAACACACCTCCAGGCTGTGTAAGGGCTATTTGACCAAGAAGGAGAGTGATGGGGTGCTACGCCAGATGACCTGGCCTCACAGTCACCAGACCTGAACCCAATCGAGATGGTTTGGGGTGAGCTGGACCGCAGAGTGAAGGCAAAAGGGCCAACAAGTGCTAAGCATCTCTGGGAACTCCTTCAAGATTGTTGGAAGACCATTTCCGGTGACTACCTCTTGAAGCTCATCGAGAGAATGCCAAGAGTGTGCAAAGCAGTCATCAAAGCAAAAGGTGGCTACTTTGAAGAACCTAGAATATAAGACATATTTTCAGTTGTTTCACACTTTTTTGTTAAGTATATAATTCCACATGTGTTAATTCATAGTTTTGATGACTTCAGTGTAAATGTACAATTTTCATAGTCATGAAAATACGGAAAATCTTTCAATGAGAAGATGTGTCCAAACTTTTGGTCTGTACTGTATTTCGCAGGAAAATCCGTTTTGGTTTCGTTTTTGTATGTTTTATTGTGAGTCCGTAAAAGTGGCGTAATACTCTGAAAACATTGTTGACAGCAGTGATCTGGGAGTCAGAAATGCTTCCAGGGGTCTTCCCCATGCTGTTCCCATGTCATTTGAGCACTGTTCCCATCGATTTGGGACATTTTTAGGCCCTCTGCAGACCGCCGGGGGGAGCCTCCTGAAAAATGCTTGGGTTTCCCATAGACTTACATTGGTCTCGTTGCTCGGGTCGAGCACCCGAGTATTCCAATGTGCTCGACCTGAGCAAAGAGTACCTGAGCATTTTAGTGCTCGCTCATCACTAATAAAAATGCAACATCTGCATAAACGTATTTTTAATAAAATCTAAAAAAATATGGAAAATGAGTGGCAATAAAAAAAAAGATAAGATACTAAACAGAAACTTGTTAAATGTACTTCAAGTGGTGTTATTTGGTGGATATAGAGGCTATTTGGAGATTATAGATGGACAAATTTGCCATGATTTTTTTTTTATGTACAATATGTTCATTGTTAGCTTAGTTAATAAAATTGAGTAGTTAATAATCTTACCTTAGTTAATAAAGTTTGCATTCAGTTTCAGTCTGAAATTTTAAATCCTTAATTCATTTTCAGACCCCCTGATGTGAAGTTTGCAGCCTGATCAAAGAGTCAGATTTTTTCTTGTGTGAGTGTTTCTCTCAGTAAGATATGCAGGATGTGAGCTCCGAGTGCTGCTGTCTTCATTATCTCATATATCAGAACAGCTTCTTTATTTCACTTTTTTCCTCTTTAAGTGCTTTTCTGTCATAACGTAACCAGTTTTTCTGCCCTGCCTAAGACTATAGATACTTTCACCCCTCTCCACTTTGGGGATCTTTGTACAACCCCCTAAATGCTGAGAAAAGAGGGTAAGGGCAGAGAAATAAGGAGAAGATGTTATGAGTGATTCATATATTTTGCAGAGCTCTCAGATAGATAAAGGACCTATAGACCTCTCCAGCTGCAAATTGGTAGAACATTTTTAATGACGACTTTTTAGAAAGTTGCTTAACTTTTTAATTTTGAACAATAAACAAAAATTCAGTGTTAAGATGTATATAGACTTTGAGTTATGCGTCTGCTATGCTTTGAAATATTATCTCCACAAAAGAAAGAAAAATTATATCGTCCTTTGCTGGGAAGAAAAAAAAAAAAAACAACAAAAAAATAAAGAAAAGTTTAAACATAAAAATAAATACCTTAAAAGCCTATATAAATACATAGAGCATGGAATGAAATAACTCTTTAGTCTGACACCTACTTTGCTATTATTATAACCTTAAGCCTAAATATAAAAAAATCATATAAAAAAATCATATACAGCATATAAAATGCTATAATGCAGTCAACTATCGAAAAGACTCAGTAGATCATTCTCAAGGTTGCCAGAAGTTTCCTGTATAAAATCAGAAGTTCCCCGAGTTGCGTAGCCTCAGGTATCCCATGCATTATCTTGTTTCTTCCCGTCTATAAGTGCAGAATACAGGCAGGAGCTGTAGATTTTGCAGACAGGCGGAATAATACTATGTCTGAGATTATAACAGCCACCACTAGCATTGTAGCTTATTTTTATCAGCCTCTCTGAAAAGGACATTTTCTTGTTTATCTTATTGATACTGTTATTGTGGAGAAGAGCAAAGCACTGAGAAGAGAATTATTTTGCATCCTGCCTGGTGTTGAGTTCAGCATTCGTTATAATCACCAAGCCGGGATTTGTATAATTACGATACTGTGGCTTTGCAATAAACCATTTGAGCTATTTCTGGCTTTTTTGCATATCTCTTTTAGGGTCATTTTTTGTTTAAAGGTCAAATATACATGGCATATTTGTCAACAATAAAGATTTGTACTAAGTCCTATCCCCTCATAATAAATCTTCCCCAATATATCCCAAATCTCCCCCCTCTGAAGCATAGAGTAATAACATGAATTCTAAGGTTGTAGGCTTTGTCGCCTGTATAGTGCAGTAAGATACTTTTTAGTTCCAATTGGTCACAGAAGTTGCCTTACCATTATGCGTTACTCACACATTTGTCTTTTTAAAGGGTATTTCACAAAATTTCACAATAATAACTGTGTACGTCATTACATAGATATCTTAGACTTTAGGAAGCTGGTGTACTTACTGTTTAAATCTTTATCACAATATCTGTATAATTCTATTTAAAAGTTTAAACTCAATCTCCCCCACATAGCCTGATTGTCTACTCCTTGGTATCCCTCATTCTTGCTGCTGCTGAATCCCCACCACCTTAATCTGATTGACACCTCCTTAGTGTCCCTCCTCCCTGCTCCTACGGAATCCCCGCCTACCTCACCTGGTCCACAGACACCCTCAGTGTCTTTCCTCCTATCTGATGAATCTCCCGCCACCAAAACTTGATTTACATCTCCTTAGTGTCCCTCTTCCCTGCTGCTGAATCTCTTGCCACCTAGACTCTTCGGCAGCTCCTTAGTGTCTTCCTCCTTGCTGCTGCTGAATTCCCACCTATCTAGCCTGACCAACAGCCCTTAGTGTCCATCTTCTCTGCTGCTGCTGAATCCCCACCTACCAAGCCTAATCAACAGTTCCTCAGTATTCCTCCTCCCTGCTGCTGAGACTCCACCCCACTTGATTGACTACTCCTCAGTGCCCCTCCTCCCCATTAATGTTGAAATCTCACACTGCTCAGTACAAGCTGCAGCTGTTAGTCAGGCTGGGTGGACAGAGACTGAATACACTTATATTCCTGAGCTCTCTCACTCTATAGCTTATCAGTTTAATTTAAGGGTTATACAACAATTCTGACATGGATTTTCACCTTCCTCAGAACCCCCATACAGTGCCATCCTCAGAACCCCCATACAGCGCCTTCCTCAGAACCCCCCTACAGTGCCTTCCTCAGAACCCCCATACATCGCCTTCCTCAGAACCCCCATACAGTGCCTTCCTCAGAACCCCCCTACAGTGCCTTCCTCAGAACCCCCATACATCGCCTTCCTCAGAACCCCCATACAGTGCCTTCCTCAGAACCCCATACAGCGCCTTCCTCAGAACCCCCATACAGCGCCTTCCTCAGAACCCCCATAAAGTGCCTTCCTCAGAACCCCCATACAGCGCCTTCCTCAGAACCCCCATACAGCGCCTTCCTCAGAACCCCCATACAGCGCCTTCCTCAGAACCCCCATACAGCTCCTTCCTCAGAACCCCCATACAGCGCTTTCCTCAGAACCCCCATACCGTGCCTTCCTCAGAACCCCCATACAGCTGTGGCGCCTCTGCTGCGCATGAGTGCCACAGATCCTAGAGGGGTGCATGGACGGATTCCTCCACAAGAGGCCCTCACAGCATACATACACCTCCACCTTCCACCTCAGACCACCAGAGGGAGCCCGTTAGGGATATAAATAGGGAAGGTGGAGCTAGGCAGTTAGTCAGTCTGCTTCAGCCAGAGAGGTTGTCAGGTCAGTGCAGACTCAGGGAGACAACCAGAGACCCCTGGAAGACTTCAGGTCCCAGGATCACCGAAGAGCTGATACGTACCAGAGCCAGGAGTCACGGAGGCCCCGCAAGCTGGGAGCCTGCACTCCAAGAGAAGGCCCTACCACAAAGTCAGCCGCTGCAGGACAGAGACAAAGTTAGGCCTAGCTCCAGGCAGGTCAGAAACTTACTACACAAAGGCAAGAAACAGGAGGCCCTACACCCGCTCACTGGGGAGAATCCTGATATGCACCCTTCACCCTACAGTGCTCCGGAATGTGCCTGAATTTCCATCAGTAAAAGGTACTGAAGTGAACTGTGTGTCTGCCTATCCTTCTTCAGACCCGGCTGGGTCCCCTCTGTCCTGCATCCCTACACCCACGCTGCCCTGAGGCCCCGCTCCACATGTGGGGAGCTACACCATCTTAGCTGCTGGAACACCGGTCTCAGAGGACTGCTGCAGCGCTGGTGGTCCTCACCAGAAACCGCAGATGGCGTCACGAACATTTACAAACCTATTATCCCAATATACATTCGCCTCTTTTCAGTTGTCCGCCCTGGGCCACGGACAGGGCCAGCCACCGTAATATCCCCCAAGCATCTGAGGGCCCGGCTACCGAGTACCCCACGGCCCCGGGGGCGTGACAACTTCTGGCGTCACGAACAGGATCCCGTGCCCGCTGCAACGACGGAGTGTTATGCCCATTGCCACCGGGTACTGTGCGCCTTTAATCAAAAACTGTGTATTTGACTGTGGCGAAGATTGCCGCCATTGTTGGGCCGCTGACCGGGAAGAAGGGCGTAACCGCGGGAAACTGAGAGGCGTACCTGCAAAAGCACGCGAAGCCCCGGACACGCCTCGGCGTCAAACCAGGAAGCGTCAGGTCCTGGAAGGAGCGTCGCTGAACGCTCTGACGTAGGACGCAAGCGACGCAACGTCCTGAAGAAGACCGTCACCTGCGGAGCTGCGGCCTACCGGAAGAAAAGAAAAGAAGGTAGGCCACGGTTCGCTAGGGGGGCGCCAGAATGTCTGAGGAACAGCACAATGCCGGAATACCGGTTAACCGCCCTGATGGTCCACCCGAGCTTGACACCGAGCAGGCCGGAGCAGCCGCTCCACCAGCAGGGCCTGTAACCCCTGTCATACCCATGGCCCTACCGTATATCCCTGGAGCGAAGTGGCTTCCCCAGTACAGCGGCAATCCAGATACCCTGTCTGGATTTAAGCGGAAAATATGTGGTATACTGGACATGTGCTCCATGACAGGCAAGCAAAGAGCTGCTGTTGTATTAGGACAATTGACTGGTGCTGCGGAGTGAGAAGTAGAGACCTGGTCAGCCGCAGACCAGGAGTCAGTGTCCGCCATCTTTAAAAAGTTACAGACTGTCTTTGAGAATTGTACTGAGACAGACCTCCGGATGAGGTTCTACAACTGCTCTCAGCAACCGGAGGACAGTGTTTGGGACTATGCCTGGCATCTAAAAATAAAATGCTGAAAGAACAGTTTATCCGGGGACTGAGGTCTCAAGAGGAGAGCAGAACTGTGCGTTGGTGGTCCCTGGATCATCCAGATGCCACCTTTGACACCCTTAAGGACATGGCTATGAAAGGACTGCAGCCCCTGGAAACACCTGCTATCCAATGTTACCAGGCTGGGGCCACCCCAGTGCCTGCAGCGTCCACCTTTTCCCCGGTAGCTGCTGAAGCCAAGGTTCCAGCAACGTCCCCTAGTGAGCTGGACAGCTTGTGCTCTGAAGTGCGTCAGTTGAGCAAAACCCTGACCACTGTGCTGAGTGCCCTGCAGCTGAGGACGGAGCCCGAGGAGGAAGGTAAGATCCTGTTAGCTGACAGTCCTGAGGATGTCCCCTGGATGCGAAGGAGGAGGAGGACAACGCCACCCCCTGGGAGGATCAGTGACCAATGCCGTCCACAGAGGGACCCCGGCTGCTACCGCTGCCGCAAGTCAGGTCACATCATCCAGAGCTGTCCTTTAAACGAGAAAACCCTGGGTCCGAGGGCCAACACCCAGGAATAGACTCAGCAGGCCCCTCAGACAGGCACAGCAGGTACGTGAGAGGAAGACCTTTCCTGTCCATAATCCTGGACGGCATTGCGATACCTGCCCTGCTGGACACTGGTTCTCAGGTAACAATTATGCCTGATGTCCTTTACGAGAGATACTGGTCCACGGACAGTCTCCAAACCCCGAACCCAGATTTTTCGGTTTATGCCTCTAACGGCCTCCCTCTTAACCTAGTCGGGTTTAAGGATGTGACGGTAAAGGTGGGGAGAGTGGAGCTGAAGAACCAGGGACTCGTTGTAGTAGAGACTGTCTCCGATGACTCAGGAATGAATATGGTACTAGGCACTAACATTGTTGGTAACTGTTTGGAGAAAGTGGTGTTTTTGCTCCAACAGCTTGCTACCGCCGCCAGACCGGGGCAGAGAAGAGCGATCCAGAAGGAGATCCAAGCCCTGGTGTACCAGCAGCAAGTAAAGCTATCCGGTGGTGAGATTGGTAATGTACGGGTGACAGACCCCATACCCATTGTGATTCCCCCAATGAGTGAAATGCTTATCTGGTGTAGAGCAGCAATAGGTCTTAAAGGACAGAGCTACCAGGCGGTAGTAGAACCCCTTAGCTCCGAGCACAGACCTACACTCTTAACTGCCAGAGGTGTAGTGGATGTACGCAATGGGAGGGTGCCCGTCAGTCTTCTCAACTATGGGGAAGATGAGGTCAGATTACCACGATACGCCACTGTTGCCAAACTGTACACAGTAAATAACAGCTCCATTCACACGGCGGAGTCCTTGACCTCCCCAGACCAGGTGGAGGATAATGACCCGGCAACCCAGGTGGAGGATTGGTGTCAACAGCTCCATGTTGGGACAGACACCACTCCTGCCCATCAGAAGCAGGGTGTACACCGGGTGGTTCAGGAATACGCGCAGGTGTTCAGTAAGCACCCACTTGACTTTGGGAGGATTAAGGGGGTTCAAAACCATATCCCCACAGGTGACCATCCACCCATCAAAGAACATTACAGGCCTATACCACCAGCACAGTACCAGAAGGCCAAGGAGATGTTGCACGACATGAAGAAGGCAGGGGTAGTAAGGGATGGTTGTAGCCCCTGGGCAGCTCCCCTAGTTCTAGTCAGGAAAAAGGTTGGAAGCATGAGAATGTGTGCAGATTACAGGCAAGTAAATCGCATTACACATAAAGATGCATACCCTTTTACTACGTATAGAGGAATCCCTGGCTACCTTAAAGTCTGCAAATTACTTTTCCACCCTTGACCTCACTAGTGGGTACTGGCAAGTAGCTGTGGCTGAGGAGGATTGGGAGAAGACGGCCTTCACCACCCCGATGGGACTCTGCGAGTTCAGCAGTATGCCATTTGGACTCTGCAATGCCCCCAGAACGTTCCAGAGATTGATAGAGTGCTGCCTGGGACACCGCAACTTCGAGACAGTGTTACTGTACCTGGATGACGTGATAGTGTACTCCAGGACCTATGAGGACCACTTGAAGCACCTGGCGGAGGTATTTGAGTCACTGTCCCGGTACGGGATGAAACTGAAGCCCTCAAAGTGCCACCTGCTCAAGAGAAAGGTACAGTACCTGGGGCACATTGTCAGTCCAGAAGGGGTAGCACCAGACCCAGAGAAGGTCACTGCCATCCAGAAGTGGCCGGAGCCGAAGGACTTCAAGGAGCTTGTGTCAGTTCCTGGGACTAGTAGGATACTACCCGATGTTTGTAAAAGACTACACTAAGAAAGCAGCCTCTCTGCAAGACCTCCTGGTAGGACAGTCCCCCAAAGGCAGAAATCCCCCATTCCACTGGGGTAAGGAGCAAGCCGAGTCATTTCAGGAGATGAAGGAGATCCTGACAGGTGACGAGATCCTGGCCTACCCAGACTACAGCCAGCTGTTCCTGCTGTATACTGATGCCAGCAATGAAGCACTGGGAGCTGTCCTAAGTCAGAAGCAGAACGGCCAGGAGAAAGTGATCGCATACGCAAGCAGGAAGTTCCGCCTGACTGAGAGGAACCCAGAGAACTATAGCAGCTTTAAGTTAGAGTTCCTGGCCTTGGTCTGGGCCATCACTGAAAGGTTCAAGCACTACCTAGCCTCCAGCAAGTTGACTGCCTACACTGATTATAACCCCTTGACCCATCTTGAAACAGCCAAGCTAGGAGCCATGGAGCAGCAATGGATGGCTAGGCTGTCAAACTACCAATTCACAATTAAATACCGGGTGGGCTGCAAGAACGCCGACGCCGATGCCCTGTCCAGGATGCCTCACCAGTCAGACACAGAAGAAGTGGATGACCTGGAGGAGATTGAGCTACCTGCCTTTCACCGGAATGGGATGATCCACGAGCAACGAGCGTCCAGGAGGCAACGTGGTAAGACGTTAAACCCTTTGCCTCACCACAGCTGGAAAGAGACCCAGGACAGTGACCCGGTTGTCAGCCGTATTAAAGAGCTGATAACCCAAGAAGGTTCCTCCCTGGAGAAGGAAGCGTCTCTCCAAGCCAAGCAGCTGTGGAACGAGAGAAGCCGGCTGTTTATCTACCGTGAGAAGCTGTGCCGGAGGTAAGTCAATCCAAAAACCCATGAGATGGTATGGCAGATAGTGGTCCCCAAGACAGACATCCAAATGGTGTTGGAGGCCTACCATGATCAGGCGGGGCACTTTGGCTGGAAGAAGCTAGAGACCCTGCTGAAGTGTCGATTCTACTGGGTAGGAATGCGCAGCTCCATTGAGCGGTGGTGCCGAAACTGTGGACCCTGTAGCCTCAGAAGAAAAGACTACAGCAGCCAGAAGGCACCCCTGCAACCCATCAAGATGACTCGACCCCTGGAGATCGTGGCCCTGGACCATGTCAAGCTGTCACCCAGCAGGTCAGGATATTCCTATGCCCTGACCATGGAGGATCACTACTCCAGGTTCCTGGTGGTCGCCCCACGTCAAAGACCTGACGGCAGAGACAGCAGCAAAAATGTTCCAGGCGTGTTTCTGCAGACCCCATGGATACCCTGGGCAGGTGCTGACGGACCAAGGCCCGGCCTTTGAGGCTGAGTTGTTCAAAGAGTTCTGCCATCTCTACGGGTGTAAGAAGATAAGAACTACATCGTACCACCCACAAACCAATGGTCTCTGTGAAAAGATAAACAACATCGTCATCGACCTGCTGAAGACCTTACCACTTGAGGAGAGGATTCAGTGGCCAGACCTACTACCTGACCTGGTAGATCTGTACAATCACATACCTGTAAGTTCCACCAATTGCACTCCAGCATATCTCATGCGGGCGAGACCAGGAAAGCTGCCCATGGACCTGGAGTTTGGTGTTGTAGAACTAGAAGCAGATGTGACCACTGAGGACTGGGACACGACCAGACAGGAGCAGTACAGAAGGGTACAGGCCTGTGTCGAAGACAGTCTCACTCAGGTGAGGGAAAAGCAGGAAGCCCACTTCAACAAAAGTGCGCCAGCAGAACCCTTCACACCTGGTGAAGTAGTGTTAAAAAGGAAGAGAAGAAACCACAAACTTGATGACCAGTGGGAGAGAGAACCCTACACTGTGTTGAATTCAAGATTTGATAATAGGAAGACCTACCTAATTAGTAGAGATGGAGGAAGAACGACTGCAGCAGTATCCAGGGACCATCTGAAGTTGTGTCCAGGTCTGCTAAAGCCCCAAGAAGAAGTGCCTCTCACCGTACCGGAGGAGCCTAAAGAAGCAGTAATACACACTGACTTAGGAGATTTCCCGGCAGATTGGCCCCAACTAGGAGGAGCAGCTATTGGTATACTTGCCAGTCCCGCGGAGAGGCCAAGGCAGTCTAGCAGCCCCTCTACACCTAGTACTGACAGAATGGGAGGTAGTGCAAGTACTAGTTCCTCACGCATTCCAGTACCAGGCAGGTCTATACGTAGTACCAAAGGTCAGATTCCTGTCAGGTACAGAGAGTAAGAAGGAAATTCTGACAAGTGTAGATAGTTACCCCTGGGGTATTATATTGTATTGCAATATATTGTGTATTTTCATGAATACGTATTTATTAATATGTGTTTTGCTTTCTAATGGACAATTTAAGTGAAATGGACACTTCCCTTGTTATATACAGAACTTTGTGGCTGAGGACTATGTGCAGCCCAAAAACTGCTTCTTGTAAATATTTGCACTCCCTGGAGTGCCCCCTTTAGGTACCTCAGAAGGAAAACCTGTCTGGTGTGGCTCTACCAGAGGTTCAACTCAGGATCTTCATGCCCTGCAGCCACCCCAGGGCCTACGTTGAGGGTTTGGGACAGGTCCCTCAAGCTACCAAGTACTCTACCCTGTGAGATGGACATCCTATCTGGGAACCTCACTGCAAGAGACTTGGATTCTGGGGTTACTCATTAAATTATGTACATATCTATTTATTGCTTATACTATTTTATATGTAACGTTTAAGCAAAGTGCCTCCCAAAAAGGGAAGATTGTTATTATTTTTGTTATAAAATGTACTTCAGCCCGGGAGTGCTGAGCTTTGCTAGGGGGGAATGTGGTGCCCCTGCTGCGCATGAGTGCCACAGATCCTAGAGGGGTGCATGGACGGATTCCTCCACAAGAGGCCCTCACAGCATACATACACCTCCACCTTCCACCTCAGACCACCAGAGGGAGCCCGTTAGGGATATAAATAGGGAAGGTGGAGCTAGGCAGTTAGTCAGTCTGCTGCAGCCAGAGAGGTTGTCAGATCAGTGCAGACTCAGGGAGCTCAGTTAGAGCCCAAAGCGTGCCGACGCCATAAGAGCGGTGAAGCGCGGCAAGCTGCCGCTAGTGTGTAGCCTAGTAGGGCCCCGAGCGAGGCCGAAGGCTAGAGGAGTGAGTAGCATTGGGGGCAGAGGAGTTGTACAAGCTCACCCCAGAAAACATATACCGGACACCGGGTCCGCATCTACAGGGCCGTATATCCCCCTGTGGAGACAACCGGAGACCCCTGGAAGACTTCAGGTCCCAGGATCACCGAAGAGCTGATACGTACCAGAGCCAGGAGTCTCGGAGGCCCTGCAAGCTGGGAGCCTGCACTCCAAGAGAAGGCCCTACCACAAAGTCAGCCGGTGCAGAACAGAGACAAAGTTAGGCCTAGCTCCAGGCAGGTCAGAAACTTACTACACAAAAGCAAGAAACAGGAGGCCCTACACCTGCTCACTGGGGAGAATCCTGATATGCACCCTTCACCCTACAGTGCTCCGGAATGTGCCTGAATTTCCATCAGTAAAAGGTACTGAAGTGAACTGTGTGTTTGCCTATCCTTCTTCAGACCCGGCTGGGTCCCCTCTGTCCTGCATCCCTACACCCACACTGCCCTGAGGCCCCGCTCCACCTGTGGGGAGCTACACCATCTTAGCAGCCGGAACACCAGCCTCAGAGGACTGCTGCAGCGCTGGTGGTCCTCACCAGAAACCGCAGGTGGCGTCACGAACATTTACAAACCTATTATCCCAATATACATTCCCCTCTTTTCAGTTGTCCGCCCTGGGCCATGAACCGGGCCAGGCACCGTGATATCCCCCAAGCATCAGAGGGCCCGGCTGCCAAGTACCCCACGACCCCAGGGGCGCGACACAGCGCCTTCCTCAGAACCCCCATACAGCGCCTTCCTCAGAACCCCCATACAGTACCTTTCTCAAAACCACCATACAGCGCCTTCCTCAGAACCCCCATACAGCACCTTCCTCAGAACCCCCATACAGCGCCTTCCTCAGAACCCCCATACAGCGCCTTCCTCAGAACCCCCATACCGCGCCTTCCTCAGAACCCCCATACAGCGCCTTCCTCAGAACCCCCATACAGCGCCTTCCTCAGAACCCCCATACAGCGCCTTCCTCAGAACCCCCATACAGTGCCTTCCTCAGAACCCCCATACAGCGCCTTCCTCAGAACCCCCATACCGTGCCTTCCTCAGAACCCCCATACAGTACCTTCCTCAAAACCCCCATACAGTGCCTTCCTCAGAACCCCCATACAGCGCCTTCCTCAGAACCCCCATACAGCGCCTTCCTCAGAACCCCCATACCGTGCCTTCCTCAGAACCCCCATACAGTACCTTCCTCAAAACCCCCATACAGCACCTTCCCCAGAACCCCCATACAGCACCTTCCTCAGAACCCCCAAATAGTACCTTCTTTAGAACCTCAATACAATACCTTCCTCAGAACCTCCATACAGTGCCTTCCTCAGAACCCCCCTACAATGCCTGTCCCAGATGTTCCATATAGTGCCTTCTTCAGAACCTCTATATAATACCTTCCTCAGAACCCCCCTACAATGCCTTCCTCAGAACCCCCATACAGCGCCTTCCTGAGAACCCCCATATAGTACCTTCTTTAGAACCTCAATACAGTACCTTCCACAGAACCCCCATACAGTGCCTTCCTCAGAACCTCCATACAGTGCCTTACTCAGAACCCCCCTACAATGCCTGTCCCAGATGTTCCATATAGTGCCTTCTTCAGAACCCCGATATAGTACCTTCCTCAGAGCCTCCCTACAGTGTCTGCCTCAGATGTTCCATACAGTGCCTTCTGCAGAACCTCCATACAGTGCCTGCTTCAGATGCCCTCAAATACCAAATGCCTTTATCAGATTATCATATACAGTGCCTTCCTCAGAATCCATGCACAGAGGTTATCTCCAAACCCCATACAGTGCCTGCCTCAGATGTCCCATCCAACATCTGCTCTGGAATCCCCCATATAGTGCCATCCTTATAAGTCCCATACAGTGCCAGCCTCCCAAACATCATACAATAGTTGTCGAAAAACCTTATACTGTGCCTGCATCAGTTGCCCCATATAATGTTGTGTCAGATGCCCCCATAAAGTGCCTGCCTCAGAAGCACCATATAGTGCCTTCCTGTGATGTCGGTACACAGTGCCCCATACAGTATCAGCCTTCCATACCCCAGGATTACCAAAATCTCCTCCAAAGATGTCTGTATTTGCTTTTCTTTTTTTTTTGGTGCAAAAGCAGCAGTGTGAAGGTCCTAAATGAATGAAACTTATGAGCTTAGCCAAAAATATTTTATGCAGTATTTTACTGAAATTGCAGCATTGAGGCGCTCTAGTTACTAGGATGAACGTTCCTCTGTATGGACATTAGTCTCTGCTCTGCACTAAGGCGTCCAACAATCATATGATCAATGAGCCTAATATAGAGCTGTGTATGGAGAACAGAGAAGACAGAAGCAGTGGTGAATGACGTCCATCTTTCCTGGGTGTCGGGCGCTCACTGACTACTGCTATTTTCTCATCATCGGTAAAATTGCAAACAGTTTTTAGAAACAACCAACTGCGCAGTTTACCACTTAATAAAAATCCTCCATGTTCTTAGTTTCCAGCTCGTTGTCTGGTTTCTGGCCACCTCTGCAGTCTGTCAGCGGTGGACATTCTCCTAGGCAACGAGAGCAGCACTTGCAAGCTCTTTGCTATAGAGCTCGCAAACACTGCCTTGAAACTGGCCGGATGGTTGGGTCACACCAGCTGCAATGCCCCTGCACTCCTCAGATGCTTCAGAGACAAAGCTGTCTCTGCTTGCAGTATGCGAGAGCAAGGAATGCAGAGCAGCGGTTCAGCCATGCTGTCAATCATCAGGAGCACCCACCCCCAGGGAGCGGCAGCACATCCTGGCACTTTCTTCCATAGCACGGACTTGGGAGCTCTCCTGAGTTATGATCCGTCTCATCCTCGTATCCAGTATCCTCCAGTTGGAGAAGCAGGAACTTCATCCCGTGAAACACGATTTACCATTTTGCTCAGTAATTCCCTGCTCTCCTTCCTCCAGTTTATGAGACGCAGGAGAAAAAAAGTGTCATTTCTGGCGCCGGGCTCTGCTTTTCAGGTTCATCTGTTTCATTTGACAGAAACTATGCAAGAATTTAATTGCTTTTCCTCGTGCAGCTGTGATTGGGCCACACACATTGTTCTCCAATTTACTCATTGAACTGTGGCTGTTGTTGATCGTGTTCTTTTCCGCTCCTTTAATGTTCTGTTTAATTCCCTAAGTACTGGCAGCGCTTTTAATATCGCGCTTGAGACTGGCGCAGCAGCCCGGCTTTTTAGAGGATGGGGGACAGAAGTGTCGCATCCCGTCATCTAATGGACTCTGCTACATCTTGTGGTAAGACAGGACGGCAGCTGTAGAGAGCACAATGGCTGATAACATACAAAATGGAGAGCAAATATGGTGGGTCAGCGTCACTTTAGAAGGGGATCTGATAATTACTATGAAGCCTTTTCTCTATAACATCTTACCTTTCTCTCCCAACCCTGAAGGACAGGAAAAGTTACATATATATTGGATTTTTTTTTACAGCTAAGAGCTAATCCACAACCTTAACTGTGCCCTCATAAATAGTGCACCCACATAGTATGATGCCCTCATGCACATTATGATGAACACACAGTGCCCCTATCACACAGCACCCACAGTGTCCCCCATATATTAATCCCCTACATTATGCATTCCTTACATTATGAAGTCACCCATCATTATGATGCCTCCATAGTGCCCCCCACAAAGTATGATGCCTGCATAGTCTCCCTGCTCAGTATGATGCCTCCATAGTGTCCTCACACACTGTATAATTTCCTCAAAGGCCCCACACACAGTATGATTCCCCCCAAAGTCCCCCGACATGCAGTATGATGCCCACATAGTGTTTCCACACACAGTATGTTGCCCCCACAAACAGTATACAGCACCCAGAGTGTTCCCCCTAGTGTCGCAGCCAATGATGCCCCCCACAGTGAGCCCCCACATGGTATGATGCCTGCACTGTGCCCCCCACACAGTATGATGCCGCACAATCTCCCACAAACAGTATACAGTGGGTGCGGAAAGTATTCAGACCACTTTAAATTTTTCACTCTTTGATTCATTGCAGCCATTTGGTAAATTCTAAAAAGTACATTTTTTTTCTCATTAAAGTACACTCTGCACCCCATCTTGACTGAAAAAAACAGAAATGTAGAAATTTCTGCAAATTTATTAAAAAAGAAAAACTGAAATATCACATGGTCATAAGTATTCAGACCCTTTGCTCAGACCCTCATATTTAAGTCACATGCTGTCCATTTCCTTGTGATCCTCCTTGAGATGGTTCTACTACTTCATTGGAGTCCAGCTGTGTTTAATTAAACTGATAGGACTTGATTTGGAAAGGCACACACCTGTCTATATAAGACCTCACAGCTCACAGTGCATGTCAGACCAAATGAGAATCATGAGCTCAAAGGAACTGCCCAAGGAGCTCAGAGACAGAATTGTGGAAAGGCACAGATCGGGCCAAGGTTTTAAAAGAATTTCTGCATTACTCAAGGTTCTTAAGAGCACAGTGGCCTCCATAATCCTTAAATGGAAGAAGTTTGGGACCACCAGAAGTCTTCCTAGACCTGGCCGTCCAGCCAAACTGAGCAATCCTGGGAGAAGAGCCTTAGTGAGAGAGGAAAAAAAGAACCCCAAGATCAATGTGGCTGAGCTCCAGAGATGCAGTAGGTAGATGGGAGAAAGTTACACATAGTCAACTATTACTGCAGCCCTCCACCAGTCGGTCCTTTATGGCAGGGTGGCCCAACGGAAGCCTCTCATCAGTGCAAGACATATGAAAGCCCACATAGAGTTTGCTCAAAAACACTTGAAGGACTCCCAGACTATGAGAAATAAGATTCTCTGATCTGATGAGACGAAGATAGAACTTTTTGGTGATAATTCTAAGCGGTATGTGTGGAGCAAACCAGGCACTGGTCATCACCTGACCAATACAATCCCAACAGTGAAACGTGGCGGTGGCAGCATCATGCTATGGGGGTGTGTTTCAGCTTTAGGGACAGGACGAATGGTTGCAATTGAAGGAAACATGAATGCGGCCAAAGTACAGAGATATCCTGGATGAAAACCTCTTCCAGAGTGCTCTGGACCTCAGACTTGGCCGAAGGTTCACCTTCCAAAAAGACAATGACCCTAAGAACACAGCTAAAATAACAAAGGAGTAGCTTCAGAACAACTCTGTGACCATTCTTGACTGGCCCAGCCAGAGCCCTGACCTAAACCCAATTGAGCATCTCTGGAGAGACCTGAAAATGGCTGTCAACCAACGTTCACCATCCAACCTGACGGAACTGGAGAGGATCTGCAAGGAAGAATGGCAGAGGATCCCCAAATCCAGGTATGAAAAACTTGTTGCATCATTCCCAAGAAGACTAAGGCTGTACTAGCTCAAAAGGGGGCTTCTACTCAATACTGAGCGAAGGGTCTGAATACTTATGACCATGTGATATTTCAGTTTTTCTTTTTTAATAAGTTAGCAAAAATTTCTACATTTCTGTTTTTTTTCAGTCAAGATGAGGTGCAGAGTGTACTTTAATGAGAAAAAAATTAACTTTTTAGAATTTACCAAATGGCTGCAATGAAACAAAGAGTGAAAAATTTAAAGGGGTCTGAATACTTTCTGCACCCACTGTACCATATCCAATGAATAAAGGATAACTTTTTTCTTTTCTTTTCGGAGGGTGGGGCAGAAGGGAGTGGGGGGAGGTAACTTTTGAACACAAGCTCATAGACACTAATTTGGGATTACAGTGGTGGTCAAAAGTATTGGCACCCCTGCAATTCTGTCAGATAATACTCAGTTTCTTCCTGAAAATGATTGCAATCACAAATTCTTTGGTATTATTATCTTCATTTAATTTGTCTTCAATGAAAAAACACAAAAAGAATTGTCCTAAAGCCAAATTGGATATAATTCCACACCAAACCTAAAAAAGGCGGTGGACAAAAGTATTGGCACTGTTTGAAAAATCATGTGATGCTTCTCTGATTCGCGTAATTAACAGCACCTGTAACTTACCTGTGGCACCTAACAGGTGTTGGCAATAACTAAATCACACTTGCAGCCAGTTAACATGGATTAAAGTTGACTCAACCTCTGTCCTGTGTCCTTGTGTGTACCACATTGAGCATGGAGAAAAGAAAGAAGACCAAAGAACTGTCTGAGGACTTGAGAAACCAAATTGTGAGGAAGCATGAGCAATCTCAAGGCTACAAGTCCATCTCCAAAGACCTGAATGTTCCTGTGTCTTCCGTGCGCAATGTCATCAAGAAGTTTAAAGCCCATGGCACTGTGGCTAACCTCCCTAGATGTGGACGGAAAAGAAAAATTGACCAGAGATTTCAACGCAAGATTGTGCGGATGGTGGATAAAGAACCTCGACTAACATCCAAACAAGTTCAAGCTGCCCTGCAGTCCGAGGGTACAACAGTGTCAACCCGTACTATCCGTCGGCATCTGAATGAAAAGGGACTGTATGGTAGGATACCCAGGAAGGGCCCAGTGTGAGAAAGCTGGGTCTCCCTCAGAGGTCATGGGTCTTCCAGCAGGACAATGACCCAAAACACACTTCCAAAAGCACTATAAAATAGTTTGAGAGAAAGCACTGGAGACTTCTAAGGTGGCCAGCAATGAGTCCAGACCTGAATCCCATAGAACACCTGTGGAGAGATCTCAAAATGGCAGTTTGGAGAAGGCATCCTTCAAATATCAGGGACCTGGAGCAGTTTGCCAAAGAAGAATGGTCTACAATTCCAGCAGAGAATTGTAAGAAACTCATTGATGGTTACCGGAAGCGGTTGTTCGCGGTTATTTTGGCTAAAGGTTGTGCAACCAAGTATTAGGCTGAGGGTGCCAATACTTTTGTCCGGCCCATTTTTGGAGTTTTGTGTGAAATGATCAATGATTTGATATTTGCTTCATTCTCTTTTGTGTTTTTCCCTTGCAAGCAAATTAAATGAAGATAATAATACCAAAGAATTTGTGATTGCAATCATTTTCAGGAAGAAACTGAGCATTATCTGACAGAATTGCAGGGGTGCCAATACTTTTGGCCACCACTGTACATGATGGAAGAAACAGTGAATAACTGCATATACTGCAGAATAAAACTGCATTAATCTCCCTCACAGTGTCACGGCTTTATTCCTCTGCGGTGTTAGTCGGTGTAGAACATTATACAGAAGTTTCATGCTATTAAAGAGATATTAATGTGGATAAATGGTGGCAATTTTCTGCAGATCTCTTGCCTCTGTTGTATTTAATTACTTCCTCTGTAGCTGACTAGAAATTCACCCTCGCACTTCTCTGCCCCAGAACACAACTACCAAAATGTCAGCAGTGACAAAGCTGAGATACAGGACTCACGATTACAACTGAACGACGCCTCGGCCGTCTGTGTCTAATATACAAAAAGAAAAGAGGCAAACTTAGCAGACAAAACACAGAGGCATTCATACTGCACACATTCTGTATTTTGCTTCTGATCCTGTGCTGAATACTTTTATTACATATCTGCAACGACATCGATATATTCAACCGCAGGACACAAACTTTACTCACTCAGATCTTTTAATGCTTGTAAGTTGCATAGTTCAGGGTTAGTCTCTTGGTGGTTAAACCATTCAGAAACAGTCTCAGTCAAAAAAATTGAAATAAAAAAAATCATGTTTATTAGTGATGAGCGAGCGTGTTCGGCACTGCTCTATACTTGACCGAGTATCGGGGTGCTTGGGCACGCTCGTTACTCAATCGAGTATCACAGCTGCTCGAGCACCATACTCGAGTACCAGCCCCGTGTAGACCATGTGGTCTCTCTCAGAATACAGCGGGCCCAGGACAAAGGACAGTACTAGACAATTTGTTAAGGGAACCACTTTTTACTGACAAAGAAAAATGAGTTGTCCCGGAAACGCAAGAAAGAAACACAGATAAATTTCACACACACCTAGCCCAGGACAGCTAGGACCCCTGCGCTGCACAACCGATAGGCCCAGGGTGTTCTATCGGATACACTATAATTTACATGACTTGTGGTTCCGCCTAATGGGGTAACCGAGTGTTACCCAGAGCAAGGATGTAATCAGATGGGTGCAAGTGGCGGCCCCTGCAGTGGTGCAGCGCAGAGATTCACAAACTTAACAATTCTGTAAGATCACAATTCTGTACACAAGCTTACCGACTTAGGGGAGTATCTACCTAAGTTTCACACAGCCCTATTAGCAAACAATGTCTGTAACTGAGAATCTATGTTTGGCGCCAAACTCTCTCTAAAGTCTTAGTGCAAGCACCCACCGGGATCCCTGTGGTGGGGCCTGAGCTCAGGACTTACTGGCCATAACCCGATCACGGAAGAGGCTGCCTGATCATCTGATCGGCCGTTTAACTGGGGGGGCCAAGGAGTGGATCCTAGACTTGTCACCTGGAGAGTAGTTTTAGCCTGATAGGCTAGCAGAAGGCCATTCACGTCACAGCAGATGTCTTGGGGGGAATCCAACTCTGCATCAAACTGTAGTCCCCCCCAAAGTAATTGTTCCTCTCTGGTAGGGGGTCACAGGAACAGTTGCACCTTCCCTCAATAATCTGCTCAGCTCCCAGCACATTGCACACACTGAGCTTCAGGATGCCACACAGTTCACCTGCTCCATCAGCTTCCTGCTTAAACTAACTAAAACACCATCAGGTCAACCATAGAGTCCCTTTCAGAGGCAACAGAGACCTCTTGTGGCCGAGGTACGATACTGCAACAATGTCCAATCATTCCCATCTCACATCTGCATGTTTGGCATCTGTTAGACAGCTAATGAACATGAGCGGATTGCCTGCCATACACGGTAATGCTGTAGCCATTTGACTACTGGCTGGACTGTGACTGGCTGGTTGCATTGCTTCATCGGGTCTACATACGCCGAGGATTTCGGGCCCTAGTCCCATCAGGGTTTTCTCCACCTCCTACACCAGTTCCTGCACCACCTCCTCCTCCATCTCCAAATTGTCATCTTGGAGCACGTCATCCATATCAGTCACAAGCTGAAAGCACTGTACAACTGCCTTGGTTAAGTGGCAACAGGCTCTGCTGAAACTAATTTGTTTAGGTGACAAACAGCACAGCGCCGCAGAGTTGTTGAAAGGTATAACAGACCAGACAGATCTGTGGCTCTTGCCACTGAACCTACAATCAGGCATGGTCGTGTGTAATAATGGCCAGAACCTGGTGGTGGCTCTGAAGCTTGGCAAGTTCACACATGTACCATGTTTTGCCCACGTGCTCAACTGGTTCAACGGTTTCTGAAAACCTACCCAGATTTGCCTGAGCTACTTGTGAAGGTATGCTGCGTGTGCGCCAATGTCCGCAAGTCAGCTACAGTTGCCTCCGGTCTTGCAGTGCTGCAGCCGCACTTGCAAGTGCCAGCTCACCGACTGATGTGCAACATGACCACGTGTTGAAGCTCCATATTACACATGTTGGCAATGCTTTGTGAGCAGCAGAGAGCAGTAGTTGAATACCAGCTACAACATGCCCGTTGGTATTCCAATCAGCCTCCGCACATAACAACTGACGAGTGGGCTTGGATGTCTGACATCTGTGAGGTTCTCCAAAACTTTGAGGAATCAATCAAGATGGTGAGCGGTGATGATGCCATAATCAGCATAACCATCCCACTTCTGTGTCTCCTCAAATGCTCATTGCTAACAATTAAAGAGGAAGCTTTGCATGGGGACCAGGTGGCGATGGAAGAAGAAAGTACACAGGGTGATACTACCCAGCCCAGCCTCATCTCATCTTATCAGAGTGGATTGGGTGATAATGAGGAGGAGACTGAGGATGAGGAGGAACAGGACATGATTGTCTGCACTACAGAGGGTACTACCCACACCAGCTTCATCCCGTCTGGGATGAAGAGGAGTAGGAGGAAGGTGAGGAGGAGGAGGTGGAGGAGATGGAGAGTCGTCCTCCTGGTGGAGACAGGGAAGTCTTGCCTGTTGGGAGACTGGCAGACATTATACGCATTTTTGCCAACACTTTTTATTGGTTGTTCTCCCTTCTCGACCCACGCTACACGAAGAACTTTCCATCTCTCCTTCCTGCGGTGGAGACGGCTAGTAAAATGGTGCAATACCAGAAGTCCCTAGTCAAACAATTAGTACAAAAATTCCCATCTGACAACGCTGGCCGCAGAGGTCATAGTTCCTTGGACAGCCAAGGAGGAGAGATGAGGGAAACACACTCCAGGTTCAACAGAGGCAGGGGAAAACTATCAAAGGTCTGGGACAGTTTTATTAGACCCTCCCAGCACCCAGGCCCTGATACGTGGGGTAGTCTGAAAAGGAGGGAAACGTTTTGGAAGATGGTGAAGGAGTACCTAGCTGACGGCCAGCATCCTCTGTAATTCCTCTGTGCTATGCAACTATTGGGTATCCAAGCTGGACATGTGGCATGAACTGTCCCTCTACACCTTGAAGGTGCTGGCCTGCCCTAGCGTTTCGTCATTCGGCTCTCACTCCAAATTTTTAGAGGGTCGTCATGCGGCCCTCGCTTCAAATTTTTAGAGGGTTATCATGAGGCACTTGTTCCAGATTTTTAGAGGGTCATCATGTGGCCCTTGCTCCAAATTTTTAGATGGGCATCAGGCATCCCTCACTCATCTTTAGAGGGTCATCATGCAGCACTCTCTCCAAATTTTTGGATGGTCATCAGGCACCCCTCACTCATAATGTTTAGAGAATTATCAGGCGGCCTTCACTCATAATCTTTAGAGGGTTATCATGTGACACTTGCACATAATATTTAGAGAGTCATCATGCGGGACTTGCTCGAAATTTTTAGATGGTCATCATGCAGCCCTCAATGCTAATTTTTAGAGGGTCATCATGTGGCCCTTGCTCCAAATTTTTAGTGTCATCGTGTGGCACTGGCTCCAAATTTTTAGAGGGTCATCATGCGGCACTGGCTCCAAATTTTTAGAGGGCCATCATGCGATACTCGTTCCATATTTTTAGTGGGTTATAATTCTGTACTTGCTCCAAATTCTTAGAAGGTCACCATGAGATCATCTCTCTTAATTTTACCAGTGTGTATGATGCACTCCATCATAATTTTTTACACTATGTGCATGAGGCCTACCTCTACAATACTCTTACATATATATGTATACCCCCCAGGGATAAATGATTTTCAGCCCTTGCAGCTTTATCACTCTTGTAGTCCCACTTCTTAAAACTGAAAAAAAAAAATGTTTTCTGAGGCCCTCTTTTATGTGTCTCCCAGTGTGAATTGCAGTCCCTCCTTCTACTTTTTGCCATCCCTTGCACTTAGTGCATAGGCTTTACCAATCTTGGAGTCCCACTTCTTAAAAATGGAAAGAAATGTTTTCTGAGGCCGTCCTCTTTGTGTCTCCCAGGGTGTGTTGCAGTCCCTCCTTCTAATTTTTGCCAGCCCTTGCACTTAGTGCATAGTCTTTATGAGTCTACGGGTCACAGTACCTAAGAATTTTAACAGAATGTGTATGAGGCCCTCCTTTATGTCAAATACAGGGTGTATCGGAGTCCCGCTTCCTTTTAATTTTTGGCAGTTCTTGCATTGTCCGCATAGGCTATGCTTTGTGAGGTTCAGAGTCCCTCGTTCATAAATGAAACATGATGTGTCAGACCATGTCACACACACTACAGATAAGGTAGTAAAATGTTAAAATTAAATTTATCGGTTGGTGTAGTTTTATTTCCCCATCTACTATGTCATCTACTGTAGTCATAGGTGATGGGGAAACATGGTGAGAGGGGTGGAGGAGGCATTTTATTTTTTTCTCTTTTTAATTTTGCTTTATATAAAAGTCATTATGCAGGAAAGAATGTTTGCTACCATTTTTTCCTGTAAAATCCATGTTATCATTAATTTGGTATGTTTCGTTCTCTGTCCGTAAAAGTGGAGTAATACTCTAACAACATTGTTCCCAGCAGCGACCTGGGAGTCAGAGATGCGTCCAGGCGTCTTCCCCATGCTGTTCCCATTCCATTTGAGTGCTGTTTCCATCCTCTTCAGCGATTTTCCTGCCCCGAACCTTCCTCTCAGGGTCTTCCGGAAAAATGCTTGAGTTTCCCATTGACTTCCATTATACTCGTTACTCGATTCGAGCCCGTCCAAGCATCCGACCTGCTTGATTCGAGTACCGAGCACTTGAGCATTTTAATGCTCGCTCATCACTAATGTTTAACTTTTTGCGCACTTGTTTTACCCATCCAGTCTGACAGCTGTGCACCCCAAACATGCTCTGGCCTCTTGCTGCATTTTTCTTTCAGGCCATGTGCAAGGAATTTTTGGATTCTGTCTTTCATTTAAGGGGGAGTTAATTTTGTTAATGAAAGAGAAAAATGGAAAGCGCTCCTAGTGTAAGCTGAGGAGGTGAGTAGTTACTCACCTGGTGGTGTTGTACAAGGGCGGCATGTTAATGGTCTTTCAGTCAGCTGCAGCTATGCCCGTTGGACTCGTGAACTCCGGGACAAGATTATACAACGAAAGACAAATATTCCTGGGCTGCCAATAGAAGAGGTTCCAGGTGGGTGAACTAAAAAAATTATTTAATTAAACGACGCGTTTCGCAGTCGATCCAGCTCCTTCCTCAGGTATGTATGGACAGGAAATAACACGACCTTTATAGGGGTCATTAGTGATGTAGTTTATTAATTTATTACATCATGATACACATGAAACATAATTAAATTAATTAATCTGTATATATGAAATGAAATAAAATACATATATACACATGCATAACAACACGTGAGATCTAATATATTAAGTAACTGGAACGTTCTGATCGTGTTTATAGTGTTATGGCCTTTTGAAAACTGGATTGTTTCATTGATGTGTCTATGAAATGTTAACTCTTTGTGAAACTCCTCAAACTGACCTTTTATTAGTTGGTATTTTCAATGCATTCGTTAAGGCCATAAGGTGTTAAAGTTGACAATTTAAAGATCCAGTAAGATTCTCTGTTAATGAGTTTCTGAAACGATTTGGAATGTTGTCTGATATCTGTTCAATTATTAATGTAAGTTTTAAACTACTCAGATCTTTTTGATATTCCCATAAGAAGTGTTTTGACAAACTATGATTAATTACACCATTACATATATTGTATCTGTGTTTGTTCATCCTATTGTGGACTGATCGTATAGTCCTACCCACGTATTGAAGATTACAATTACATTGTGATAAATAGATCACATAATTCATATTACAATTCAAATATTGTGCTATGTGAAAGATTTCTCCTGTGGTTATGGACTCTAATTCCTCACAGTCTTGCATTAGCATGTTACAGCAAAGACATTTAGCTCCCCTACAATGAAAATACCCCATAGAAGGTAATGGGGAAATTAACCCTAAATAGGCATTTTCTAATAAAAGAAAAAAAAGGAAAATAGATTGACTAAAAAATTGGAAACTACAATTAAATAAAATTGTGAATATGTCCCCTTACATGTCAATGTGAAAACTAAGTCCAAATTTTACCCAGTGCAGCACATAGAGCCACATAGAGATGTTTTCAACATTTATTACTGAAGGAATTTAGATCCCTTCTCCATTTATCCACAAGTGATCATCTCAGTAGGTGAACGACAGGCGTAGTTCAAATAAAGATTTTTTTTACTTCACCCTCTTGGATCCTTTTCTACTGTTAGCACTCCCCAAGCCCAGGAATTTTTGTTTTTTATTGTCTTAATTTTGCTAGCAACATAGTAAAAAAAAGACCAAAAATGTACACATTTCACTGTGCAGGTCTGCTTTTGCACACCTGTTTAAGCAGTCAAATTTGAGACCCGTACACATCACAACAATATATTGGTCTGTTGTTGCATGAGGCTTTTGGGTATCATGTGTGCCCATCTAAGATTTCTTGTTGAATTCTTTTATCAAGGGTTAAAAAAACTGCTGTTGAAAAGTTTTGGAAACATTAATTATATTTGTGTACAAAATGTATAGCAAAAAAAAAGTGGCAATGGGTGGGGTAGTCTGAAAGAAAAATAAAAACATACTACCATGGCTAAGAATGTGGGAGCCACTAGCAGCACCACCACTATCACTGGCACCAGCCATCTGGGCAGTAGTACATCACTTGTTTCAGTGACAGCAGAATGACGTTACCTCTGACAGCGACACTGTCAGTTTGAGTCAATATAATGCACAGAACATCTCCATACACAAAGGCCTCAATTCATCATTTTAGTTTTTTATAGATCACTTTTCTTTTTTGTCTTGTGGTATTTATTGATGTTTCACTGCAAAATTCTTCACAATGGTGCATGTCAGGATCGATTAATCAAGGTGTTTTTGCAAAAATTCGAGCTTAAACACCTTGAAATGTCACAATTTTTTTCACAGCTCAAAGTTGCCCAATAATTTTGCAACTTTTTACTTTTTACATGATTCCCAGCCAGCTCTAACAAAAAGGAGTGCGACAAAGCCTGCCCTACAAATCCGTGAAAATTTGTGTCACTTTAGCGACCTAAATTATGCCAGAAATGTACACCAGCTGCAGGCTGGAGTAACATTTCTGGCTGAGGCGCATGGCAATTGTGAGATGGGCGTGCGCCTCTAAGTGAATTTGATGCTTCTTACTCCAGCACTCTTCATTAAGACCGACGTTCACAATTGTGTTCGTGAATTTTGTGCAATTTTTGTCTTTTTTTGCACATTCTTAAAACAATAAGATGCAAGTTCCACTAAAAATGTTGTGCAAATTTCTCAAAATGTCCAAGCATAAATAAAATCACTCCAGAGAGGGACTGGAACACATTTGTGCAAAAAAAAAAAATAGTGAATTTTTAAAAAGTTGCAATTGATGATTTAGCCCCCAAAAAATCTGTAAACAAAAACATCTGTAAAACAAAAACCATGCCTCATTGACAAACATAAAAAAATACACACAAACACATATAAAATAAGCTAAAAAAAAACCTAGCCCCAAACATTTTTTCTTTGCTCAAATCAAAAACAGGCAAAAAACACCCAACAATACACAAACATAAGTGCAAATTCAATAATGATTAGGGTTCTTAATCATTTACATTGCAGACCTTCAGTTCTGTCCATGACATCTCTATCTGCTCTGCCTTGGGGGCTAAGGAAGATATGTCGCAACAACAACTTCTTCCAGTTGATTTTACTAGATGGACAGTCAGAGAAAAGAAACTAACCTTAAGAACACCATTACCAATGCACTAGCAGGAAACATTGGTATAAAATGAGTAGTGAACAGTGTAGGGTAAGCACAGGATTAGACTAGGGATGAGATAAGTACTGTTTATATAGTAAGCGGTTTAGCAACTGCATAGGACATAAGGTAAGCACAATAGGTTTAGTCTATAGGATAGGATATAGTTAATCGATAGAACAAGCCCAGTGGGTGGGGGCTATTGTTAATAAAAGGTGGGCACTAGTGTTGAGCCACCCCCGTAGTGTTCGAGTTCGGTTCGGTTCGTCGAACACCTTCGAACACCGTTAAAACCAATGGCAGGCAAACAAAAACACATAGAAACACATAGAAAACACCTTCAAAGGTGTCAAAAATCTGACAAACTGCTCAGAAGACACAACTAACACATGGAAAAGTGACAAGTACATATAGTCATGCGAAAAGAAAAGAGGTGGAGGAGTAAAAGGAGGGGGAGACACAGATATAGGCATGTCATGCCCTTCTAAAATCCAAAAAGTGAGAAGCCGACACGGCCAGTCCACTCCTGCCCGTGCCACCTCCGTGTCGCCGGGTTTGTGCCAGAGCCGCGGTGAACCCCCCTGACGGCCAGCCCCCCTCTCCCAATACTGGTGCCTGTCCGCTGGTGGGTCGAGCGAGCCCCCCTGTGGTGGAGGCAGCTCTAAGCTTTTTAATTTAAATTGTCTCTCTAATTTAAATGAATACACTTTAAATCCATTTACAAGGATCTATTGGAGGGCAAGTCTCATGCCAGCAGCCGCGTAATTCCAGCTCCAGTAGCGTCCACTAAAGCTGCTGCAGTTAAAAAGCTTTTATAAGGATCGAGCTCGGCTGTCCACCGCAAGGCGTCCTACTGCCAGTCCCAGCCCCTATGCCTTGGGGTGCCTCCTGATGCTCTTCACTGAGTATCCCGTGGTCCCGAAGCATTTCCTTTGAAAAAATTAAGTGTCCAAACTACAGGTGGTGTAGCTTGCTTAACAGCCGGGATAATCCGCTGACTAGCAGACACTGCTACTAGGCACAAAGTATTTCCTGGGCTAGATGCAGTTAAAAATTTGTAATTAGATACTCTCGTTGGATGCTGAGAAAGCATTCCATAGAGTCTTCTGGCACGCCATTTATGATTCTCTTAAAAAGCTTGGGGTAGGGGTCTAGAGGACCCTTTTATAGCCAAAATCACGGCCCTGTATCGCAATACGTCACCTAGGCTGAAGATAAATGGAACTGTAGCACCCTGAGGGCTCGGTTGCTACAGAGGTATTGCACCTCACCCAGAGGTGTGATATCTCACTCTCAGGTAAGGATGGAGTGTGGATCAGGACCCGACACCTGCATGCATTACACCACATTGCCGTGGGGCAGGGCGACCAATATGCCCCTGAGATGGGCACAACAGTCCCTGTCCCTGGCTGGAGTGGGGGGAGGGAACACTGAGGAAGGGGAACCCTGTAGTGCAGGAGCAGGGAGGAAGCAGATCCTGGGTGCATTGAGAAGGGAGTATAAAAGGTGGGCACCATCTTAGTTCAGTGCAGAGAAGTCTGAGCAGAAGTGACAGGGAGCAGGGGCTCTGCATGAGCTCTGCTCCGGAGGCGGGCCTAGTAACAGAGGCCCAGGCCTGGAAGAGGGAGAAGGAAGGAAGAGGAGCGGAGAAGGCTCCAGGAACGAGGAACGAAGGGATCCCAGGGGTGTGGACGGGCGAGTCGCCACCGCACGCCCGAATCCACCTGCGTGGAGGGGTCAAGCCAAAGGGGGAGACCGGTCCCCGAAACTAGTGGAGGCAGGAAACGACCCTCAGCTAGAAACCGGAGGCTGTGACATTTTATGTGGCACAGCCCCTCGCTACACCTGCTAGGAAGGCACCACATAGGGTCAGGGAAACTGGCGCCAAGTTTACCAAGAGGAGGCCCGAGGCAGCCAGACAGAAGGGTTGGTAAGAAAGGCCAGACAAAGGACACACAAAGGGGGTCCTGTGAAGCGCTCCAAAGTTATCTGGGAGTTGTCTGAGCCCCTCACCTGGTGAGCACAGTACGACGTGGGCAGCCTTTACCTGCAGACGTGGTCTGGATAATAAGAACTGTGAGTAAAGGCCCTGGACTGCATCACTGACTCCGTGTCGTTACTGCTGCTGCCCTGCACCATCACCCCCATCCTCCGCATACACTGCCCTGAGGCAGTTATGCTACGCTCTGCTGCACCCACAACACCAGCCTCAGCGGTCTGCCCTGCAGCGGCGGTTCACTCTGACCGCAATCCACGGGTGGCGTAGTCGGACATTTAAACATCAAAACCACATAAATAGTTCCGCCTCTGGTTTGACTGCACTGAGCCACGGAACCGGGTCACCGCCACGGAGACTACAACCACCAGCATCCACCAAAAAGGGTCTGGCTCCGGGTGTCCCAAGGCCCAGGGGGTGCATCAGAACATTTTCATCACCTTTCACAATCACCAATGGGACAAGGCAGGGATGTCCTCTGTCCCCTATCTTATACATCCTAGTGACGGAGCACCTGCTCTCATCAATTCGCCATAACCCCAATATTAGGTGGATTGAGGTGGGAGGCACCGAGTACAAGTGCTCTCTATTTGCTGATGATGTCCTAGTATATATCACTCAATCACATATATCCATCCATGCTGTTATGGCTGAAATAGATCACTTTATTACATGGTCAAATTTTAAAATCAATGCAGCGAAGTCTGAGGCCCTCGATGTCTCCCTCCCCAAATCCATACAGGATTCCATCCAGTCCAACTTTCCCTTTGCCTGGCCCTCACAGGGTATCAAATACTTAGGAATTCCTATTCATAGAGACCTCTCCCATCTATATTATCTTAATTTTGGGCCCTTTATTGAACAACTCCATACAGACCACGGTTGGCAAGTTAGAACTGTAAGATTCACTACGTGAACCACTGGTGTTTTGTGGAAAAGCACATGTACACTGTGTTCCAAATTATTATGCAAAAAGTGTTTAGGAGTGATAAGGGAAGAATTTGTTTGTTTGTCAGTTAAACTCATTGATGGTGATGTGTGTCAGGGCTCTTTATATCACTGTAAGCAATTGCAGACACCTGTGCTAATTAGTTTGGCAGGTGTGTCCAATGAAAGGCAAGACTACTTAAGAAGGCTGTCCCACATTATTAAGCAGCCTACATTTTCTGCCAAAATGGGAAAGAAAAAGGATGTGTCGGCTGCTGAGAAGCAAGAAATTGTGGAGTGTTTAGGTCAAGGCATGACTACAATCAACATTGTGCGATGATCAGGATGAAGTGTCTTGGCAATCAAGAAGTATGTAGCTGATTCACAGTACACACGTGTGCGTGCTGATAAGGGCAAATTGAGGACTCTTTCCTACAGGCAATTACGTCAGGTTAAAAGAGCAGTGGCAAAAAAGCCTTGTCATAGCAGCAGACAAGTTTTTGAAGCTGCTGGTGCCTCCAACGTCCCCCGAACAACAAGATGCAGGGTCCTTCAGAGGTTTGCAGCTGTGCATACGCCATCCTGTCGACCTCCTCTATCCACTTCACACAAGCAGAAACGGCTCCAGTAGGCCAAACATTACATGAAGACTGATTTCAAAACTGTTTTGTTCACGGATGAGTGCCGTGCAACGCTCGATGGTCCAGATGAATGGAGTGGAGGATGGCTGGTTGATGGACACCCCACGCAAACACGGCTACAGCGCCAACAAGGAGGAGGTGGAGTAATGTTTTGGGCTGGAATCATGGGGAGAGAGATTGTCGGCCCCTTTAGGATCCCTGAAGGGGTAAAGATGAACTCCATAATGTATGTGGAGTTTCGCAAACAGCACTTCCTGCCATGGTTCAAGAAGAAGAACCGTGTTTTCCACAGCAAGATCATTTTTATGCATGATAATGCACCATCTCATGCTGCACATAAAACATCTGCATCTCTGGCTGATATGGGCATAAAAGGGGACAAACTTATGGTGTGACCCCCATGCTCCTCTGACCTCTACCCCATTCAGAACCTCTGGAGCATCATCAAAAGGAGTGTCTATGATGGCGGGAGGCAGTTCACATCTAAGCAACAGCTCTGGGAGGGTATTCTGTCCTCATGCAAAACAATTGAAGCAGAAACCATCCAAAACCTGACAAATTCAATGGACCAGAGAGTTCAGAAGCTCCTTTCGAACAAGGGGTCCTATGTGAAAATGTAACATCACCTAGAATAAAGTTTTGAGTTGAAAACTGTTTGATTTCAGTTTCTAATAACCTGCTAATGCTTATAATTTCAAAAATGACCATTTTTTTGGTCTTTATTAAAATGAAAAGGTTGATCGAAAAGTTTGGGGGATCTAAGAGTGTGGCAACCCAGTAGTCAGGATTACTTCGAATTCTGACAATATGAGGGTCATGTTGCAGGTAGTGCAGCAAAAAGGCACTTATGTGTCTTGCGCATCTCGGAGCCCCAAAATTATTTTCCGGGCTAGATGCAGCTAAAAATTATTATTAATTTTAAATCTGGTGGAGCTTAGTATAGATGGCCTAATAGAATCAGTGCTGCACACTGCTACAAAGCCCAAATTATTTTCCAGCCAAGATACAGATAAACATGATTAGTAATTTTAAATCTGGTGGAGCTTATTATAGATGGCCTAATAGAATCAGTACTGCACACTGCTACAAAGCCCAAATTATTTTCCAGCCAAGATACAGATAAACATGATTAGTAATTTGAAAGCTTAAAACGGTTGGTGAGGTGATTTTAACCAATCATCAAGCTTTAACTCTCCCCAGGATGACACAGGGGTAGAAAAGTCGTTTCGGATGCATGATTTGTTCATCTTTATGAACGTGAGTCTGTCTACATTATCAGTGGAGAGCCGCGTGCGCTTATCTGTCAGCACACCACCAGCAGCGCTGAACACACGTTCAGACAGAACGCTGGCTGCGGGGCATGACAAGATCTCCAAGGCGTAAGTGGCTAGCTCCGGCCATTTATCCAGATTGGAAGCCCAAAAAGAGCAAGGGTCCAGTGACACAGTCATGGCTTCAATGTTTACTTGGAGATACTCCTGTACCATCGTCTCTAGGCGTTGACTATGTGTCAGACTTCTTGTCTTCTGTGGCCTTGCAAAGGATGGCCTAAAAAAGTGGTGAAATGATTCCGCAAAATTGATGTTACCAGCAGATACTGTGGTTCTGTTACGGTTTGAGTGCTGAACACTCGACGGTCCCACGGTTGGCAAGTTGGAACTGTGAGATTCACTACGTGCACCACTGGTGTTTTGTGGAAAAGCACATGTAAGATTCTGCAACAGTCTCTGCTGATACTCCTGCATGCGTGCATCCCTTTCTATGGCAGGAATAATTTCTGCAAATTTACTTTTGTACCGGGGATCTAACAGTGTGGCAACCCAGTAGTCAGGATTATTTCTAATTCTCACAATTCGAGGGTCATGTTGCATGTAGTGCAGCAAGAAGGCACTCATGTGTGTTGCGCATCCAGGAGCACCAAGTCCCTGTTGTGTTGGTGGCGAGGTAACAATCATGCTCCCTTACTCTGTCCTCACCCCCCAACCTCGCACAACAGAAATGTGATCAAGGTCTCCCTCATCTGATGAGTCTTCCATCAGTTCGTCCTCCACTTCTTCCTGGGCTCCTGCACCTTCCTCACTAGTTTGGCTGCTACCATGCACCCTGGTAAAATCATCTCCCCCACCCTCACATGCCTGCCGCCTTGGTGCTGCCGACCGTCTGGACCTTGCAGATGTTAGCCCTTCCACATACAACTCCTCCTCCTCTACTTCCTCCACCTACTCTTGTGCCACCACCTGACTGCGAATTCTGTTTAATATGTGCTCCAGCATGTAAATCACCGGAATAGTCATGCTGATAATGGCATCGTCAGCACTAAACATCTTCGTGGCCATTTCAAAACTGTGCAGAAGGGTGCATAGTTCCCTGATCTGAGACCACTCCTTCAGCGTGATTTGCCCCACCTCTGGATCTCGTTGGCCCAGGCTATACGTCAGAACGTATTGCACCAGGGCTTGTCGGTGCTGCCACAGTCGCTGCAACATGTGCATTGTTGAATTCCACCGGGTAGGCACATCGCATTTTAGCCGGTGAAGTGGCAGGCCCAACGACTTCTGTAGAGATGTAAGTTGCTGAGCTGCAGGATGCGAACGGCAGAAGTGAGCACACAGCGACCGTGCCCTCTGCAGAAGGCCATCTAGTCCGGGATAGTGGGCTAAAAATTGCTGGACAACCAGGTTCAACACGTGAGCCATACAAGGCACGTGTGTGACATTGCCCCGGCGAAGGGCCGCACCCAGGTTTGCAGCATTGTCGTACACGGCCTTCCCTGGTTTCAGGTCCAGTGGAGACAACCATTCATGAAATTGGTTCTCCAGAGCTGACCACAACTCCTCAGCTGTGTGACTCACATTTCCCAGACATTTCAAAGTAAAAACCGCCTGATGACGTTGAGCCCTACTGCCAGCATAGTAAGGAGGTGTGCAGGATCCCTTCTGCGCAGTTAGAAAGCTTGTGGCATGACCAGACAGGCTTTGGGTGCAGGTGGAGGACCGAGAGGAGGTTGAGGAGGCAGAAGCAGTGGAGGAACTTTGAGATAAAGAGGATTGACGCACAACTCGTGGGGACGGCAAGACTTGGACAGCAGCCCCTTGTCCTGCTGTCACCATAGTTACCCAGTGCCCAGTCAGCGACATGTAACGCCCCTGTCCATGCCTACTCGTCCAAGTGTCTGTGGTGAAATGCACCCTGTCACACACAGAGTTTCTCAAAGAAGCGGTGATGTTGTGTGCGACATGCTGGTGGAGCGCAGGCACACCTTTCTTTGAGAAGTAGTGCCGACTGGGCATCTGGTACTGGGGCACTGCGACGGACATAAGGTCTCGAAAATCCTCTGTGTCCACCAGGCGGAAAGGCAGCATTTCTGCAGCAAAGAGCTTGCAGATGGTGAAATTCAACCTCTTAGCTTTCTCATGGCTAGGAGGAAATGGTCTTTTACTTGTCCACATCTGAGGGACCGAGGGCTGGCTATTGTGCTTAGACGGGGTTGATAAGGGTGTCCCCGGCAAACTGCCGGTCTGTGAGGAAGATGCAGGCGGACATGTTAGGTTGCCTTGATCCAAAGGTGGTGCTATCGATGTCGGACAGCGCTCAACACCAGCTGGTGTTACCACCTCCAAAGAAAATGATGACCTGCCAATCACGCTGGCTGTTGCGGGTAAAGAGGTGGCAGGTCTGCACCCCAAAACAGGTGTGACTGCTGTCCCCCCAGTCACAGAGGATGAAGAGGCCGCGGATGCACAAGATATGGCAGACGGCGGTTGGCCCAGTCGGCTAGGCCGCATTGTAGCACAGTGAGCTTCCCACTGCAACTTATGCTTCATGTCCATGTGCCGGTTCATGCATGAAGTACTCAAACTATGTATTTTTTGGCCTCTACTTAGCTTTTGCTGACAAATGTTACAGATAACACGAGTTGGGTCATCTTTATCGATCTGAAAAAATGCCCAGGCTATGCAAGGCTTAGCACCCATGCGACCTGAAGAGCCACCACGACTTGTGGTGAGAGGCAGAGTTGTGTTTGAGGATGCAGTTGTTGACGTGCTTCCAGTACTACGTCTCTGTCCAGGAAGGCGCAACCTGACCTCGTCGTCACTAGCATCCTCCTCCACCTCCTCTGCTGACCTCATCTCTTGGCTGACTGTGGGTTGACAGTAAGTGGGATCTCCAACCTCATCATCATCACCCTGTGCGTTATCACACCCGTCGTCCTCAGAGCCAACCTGTTTCTGCCCTGACAAAAAACTAAAGTTGTCGCTCCAATCAGGTATTTGAGTCTCATCATCGTCTTCCTCATTGTCTCCACCAACAGGAGTTACAGTTTGGGAATGAGGGTCTACAATATGGTCAGAACCTTCTGCGTCTGGTCCTGGATCCGACTCATAAAGATTCTGGGCATCAGTGCAGATCATTTCCTCGTCTGGATTCACAGAAGCGCTGGAGTCGACCTCTGATTCCCAGGCTATAGTATGAGTAAACAGCTCTGCAGACTCAACCATCTGTTCTACCTCATACTCAGACGGGCAGCTGGAGATTTGGGAGCTGTGAGGAAGCAAGTGCGATTGGGGTGACACCTTTGAGGACTGGAGTATTTGTGATGTTGAAGTTGATGTGGAGGAGAGCCCACTTAAAGGAACACTTGATATCCGTTGAAGCACCTGCTGTTTTTGTGCCTCATCTGGAATTTGTAGCAATTGACGTGGTCGTAAGAAAGGCATCTTATCACATTGTCCGCTAAAAGAAGTAGACATTTTAGTTTGGCTGGAAGATGGTCTTTCTTCTGCAGATGTTACTGTTGCTTTAACACCTACCCCACGGACACAACCTTTTTTCCCCTTCCCAACACGCCTATTCCCCTTTCCACCAGCAGCAGGCCTTTTTCCACCCATTTTGGTGGTTAACTAATTCACAACTCTGGAGTTGTTTGCACAAAAAAACAATGGATGGGAACCGAGCAGAGCAGAGTGGCCAAACTGTGGTATTAGGCCAAAACTATTGGCTGGGTTAGATGCAGAAAAAAATTATATTCAATTTGCAACCTGATGGAGGTCAGTATAGATGGACTAATAGAACAAGTCCCACACACAGCTAGAAGCCCAAATATTTTTTCAGAGGTAGATGCAGAAAAAAATTATATTCAGTTTGCAACCTGATGGAGGTCAGTATAGATGGACTAATAGAACAAGTCCCACACACTGCTAGAAGGCTAAATATTTTTTCAGAGCTAGATGCAGAAAAAAATTATATTCAGTTTGCAACCTGATAGAGGTCAGTATAGATGGACTAATAGAACAAGTCCCACACACAGCTAGAAGGCCAAATATTTTTTCAGAGGTAGATGCAGAAAAAAAATATATTCAGTTTGCAACCTGATGGAGGTCAGTATAGATGGACTAATAGAGAAAGTCCCACACACTGCTAGAAGGCCAAATATTTTTTCAGAGCTAGATGCAGACAAAAAAATATTTTTAATTTGCAACCTGATGGAGGTCAGTATAGATGGACAAATAGAGAAAGTCCCACACACTGCTAGAAGGCCAAATATTTTTTCAGAGCTAGATGCAGAAAAAAATTATATTCAGTTTGCAACCTGATGGAGGTCAGTATAGATGGACTAATAGAATGATGCTATGCCCAAAAGATTTTACTTCACTAGGTGCAGTAAAAAAATTGGTATTCTATACACAGGTGGTATATCTTTGCAACACAGATAGGCTACTCCACTGACTAACATACTCTGCAACAGGCCAAAAAGGATTAGCTTTGCTAGATTTAGCCAAATGCTGTGAAAAAAACTTGCACAGCACTGGCACTGACCTGCCTGCAAAAACTGATAGGAACTGATGTAACCTAGTCCTGAAAAGGACTCCAATTACAATTAGTCTTTACTCCCACAACCTATCTATTTAAGAGCACAGACCTGCCTGATAAAAGTCGTAGGAAATGCTGTAACCTTAAAAGGACTGCAATCACAACTATTCCCTACTCCCAAGCTATCTGTAGATTTGTGCGAAAATTGGCTTGAAATTAACAAGGTATAGCGCACACAGCAACAGCGGTGCCGTCTAACACGCAGCTGCAGCAGTGAGAAAATGGTGGCGACGGGGAAAATGGCTTGGTCTTATAGGGCAAGGACATGTGACATACACTGCCAATGACACATGCCCTTGCTTGTGTGAAAAAAAGCACTTCGCTCCGTGTGTGCGCTGCTGATAGGCTGACAGATTGCACCTCCCCACTGCAAATGCGGGAAAGAGAAAAAAAAATGGAGATCTTCATTATTCCTGCAGAGATCCATCTCCTGCCCCTCCCCTCACCCCGCTGTACACTCAAACTGCGTATTAACATTAATTTTCATCATTACTGAGAAAAAATCCAGTTATGATTTTGGTGCACGAACAGTTATCGAACATAACCTCGAACAGCCGAATTTTTCTCAAATCGTTCGTGTTCGCCGAACGGCTCGAACACCGCCCAAAACAGCTCGAATTTGAGATTGGCGAACAGTTCGAGTCGAACAACGCTCATCTCTAGTGGGCACTTCCTGATAGTGACAGGAGATAGAGAAATATAGTAACAAGTCCAAGTTCAAGTCCAGTGGGCTGCTAGGGTCAGCATGTGTCTACCATTGGAGGCAGTGGGACGCCATACTAGAATCTCAAGAGGACTCTCCAGTCGCTCCCCAAGCCTAAGGTTTGGCATAGGGGCTGCTGGGTACATCGTGTCTTTTGACGTACAGGGAAGATGGACAGGGACCCGCCAAGATGGAAGGTAATGGATCTCGGGTGCACTGCTGAACGGGAAGGTAGATTCCTGGGGCTAACGGAGCCAGTGAGTGAAGGGATGCTCAAGGTGGAACGAATGGTAGGGCTGAAGATGTGTTATACTAAAAAAGTAAGGAACTTGAAGTTCTGTGCCCTATCCCACGTGTTACCACTTGATGAACTTGAACGCCTGTTGCATTGAACTTGGTGTCTCCAGAATTGTGTGCGGAGTCTCTTGAGGATGAAGGCCTGGAGATAGTGGAGGCCTGCGGCCTACAAGTGAGTGTGATGCACCCCACGCCGAACAGCACAATGGGACACTGTTTTCCTGTAAAGTGCCACAGTGTAACCGGACAGCGGCTCAGTTATGACTACTGCTCGTGGCAACTTTATAGTCACTGCACTTTTGCTGTCCATACTTCTCGCTTCCTCTGTTTTTTTAACTTTTTCTTGCCCCCCCCAGCACTATCCACACAGATCTGATATTTTTTGTTATAGTGGTTATTTGGCTGCTTCTTTGGGCAACACTTGGGAGATTTTCCAATTCTTCCAGGGGTCCCGGAGGTCTCTCCTCTTCCTGGGAGCTTCTCGGATGTTCCAGTAAAGTTAGCGAGTATGCTCTATGGTAGGTAAGCTCCTGAGCTCAGCAGGCCTCTATAGGGAAAGGAAGGTCTTATGGGGTAAACACCTAATCCACTGGACTCCTTTATTGAGCTGATGACTGTAACATCCAGCTGTCATTTGCCTTAAGAAAAAAAAGTCTTTATTTTATATAACCCATGTTTAATTGATCCCCTCCCCTGCAGGATCATGCTAATGATAGGTCATTTAGAGAACATCTAATTTATAAATCATAAAAGTCAATCTGTAAAATGCAGTAAACATTCCTGCAAATCTACAACTAAAAGAGACTTGTTTCTGTATCTAGGGTAATTTTGTACAGCTGAAGGAACATATAATGAAGGGGTATGAAAGAACATTACATTACTCAGCTATTGTTCCCTGGAATACCTCACCTAGAGGATAATAACTACACACAAATAAGAAAGGAACCGCAAATTCTTTTATCCTCTGATTGTTGTTTTCCTGCACGGATCTCCGCTGAGTGGTTTGTTCAGTTTGGTTCTTTTATTCCTTCTAAACTCCATGTAATTAAGAAAATGCTTGTCATCAGGGGACGCTGGTCATTTCGAGTGCCCTACTTCTGTCATATTTGCAGTTCGAAAGAAACAGAGATGAGCAGCTCAGACCTGAAGACACAAAGCTTGGACCATGAACTTGTTCAGAACAGGATTTACTGTCTGATAGACTGGTAAAATAAAAAAGTCAAAAATGTAAAAGATCCTTTTTATTTATCCTATGGAAAAGGAAGAGTGTGGCATGTGAACACCTAAGTTCTACCCTGATTCTCCTTTTTCTGTAAACCCACAGATAATTCTGGTCAGAATCGATTCACAGGACCCAGTCCAATGGCCCCATCAGTCATTTGTGGCTGTCAGACAGGAGCCCAGCAAACTGCCTCCAACTGATGACACTCATGGCTTTTCTTTTGATTAGCCATCCTGACACCACACCACAAGTGTCACGCTGCAAAGGTGATATAGCATCAGGCCATCTAATCAAAAGAGGAGCTGGGGATGGCGTCAGGTAAGAAGTGGTTCGCAGGGCTCCCATCCGGTGGCTTATGATTACTGACATAGCCACTGGATTACGCCCTCCGAATGGATCTGCACCATCTCTAGTGACTCTGTGATATCAAGACTGTTTTTTTTTTGGGTGAGCAATTGCTCAAGGCTATGGTTTCCTAGGTGGACCAACAGAAGCAAAAGCACACCAAAAGTGAGCCACAAACTGAGGTCCTCTATCAGAAACAATATCCGTGGGAACACCATGAAGCTTGACAATCTCCTTAACAAACGCCTTAGAGAGTTTCTTGGCGCAGGGCAACTTAATGAACGGAACCAAATGACACATCTTACTAAAACGGACCACGACCACCCAGATGACAGTAAAACCCTCGGACACGGGCAGATCAGTAATAAAATCCATTGTGTGATGCGTCCAAGGCGCACTAGGAACCTCCAGAGGGCAAAGCAACCCCGCAGCAGGAGTATGTGAAGCCTTTGACCTAGCACACACCGTACATTGATGACTTCTTTCTGCCATCCAGGCCACCAAAAACTGCGACTGATAAGTCTCTTAGTCTCAGAAATTCCTGGATGACCTGCCAACCGAGACTCATGACACTCCACAAACAAGTCTCTCCTAAAGGATCTAGGCACATGGGGAGTGTTAGATGGAGCATCATCTTGAGCTTTCAGAATCCCATTCTCCAAAACGGAGTCCAATGCCGCCACCACAACTCCTTTCTGTAAAATGCTCTCCTCCTCCTCGGCACCGACCGCAGGAGAGAAGCTGCGAGATAAAGCATCAGCTTTAACATTCTTAGTACCAGGGATATAGGTAACAGAAAAATGAAACCGAGAAAAAAAAAGTGCCCACCTAGCTTGACGGGCATTCAAGCGCTTGGCAGCATCCAGATAGATCAAATTCTTATGATCTGTGAAAACCTGAATTGCAAATCTAGGGCTTCCAAAAAATGACGCCAATGTTCAAACGCGAGTTTAATAGCCAGCAACTCCCGATTTCCAACATCATAATTCAATTCGTTTTTTTTTTAAAAGAAGGCACAAGGATGTACTCCACCCTTGTTCTCCTGAGACAAAACTGCTCCGACCCCCACCGATGAAGTTTCGACCTCGACCAAAAAAGGCTTGGTCTCATCAGGCTGCATAAGGATAGGGGCAGAACTGAACCTCTCTTTGAGATTCTTAAACACTTCAAAGGCCTCAGTAGTCCATTGGACCGTATTCGCACCTTTCCTGGTGAGATCAGTTAGAGGCTTAACAATTACAGAAAAATTCTTAATGAATTTCCTGTAATAATTGGCAAAACCCAAAAATCTCTGTATAGATTTCAAACCAATAGGCCTAGGCCATTCCTGCACAGCCTGAACCTTCACCGAGTCCATCTCAAAGCCCTCGCTGGAGACAATGTAGCCCAAAAAACTAATTTTCTGCACAGCGAACTCACATTTCTCCAGCTTAGCAAAGAGTGAATTATCACTCAATAACTGCAAAACTTCACGTACACTCTGCCAATGGGACTCCAGATCTGGTGAATAAATCAAAATGTCATCCAAATACACAACCACATTCTTACCAATGAAAGGTCTCAGGATGTCATTAATAAGGTTCTGAAAAAATGCAGGTGCATTGGTAAAACCAAAAGGCATCACCAGATTCTCAAAATGACCTACCGGAGTGTTAAAAGCAGTTTTCCATTCATCACCCTCCTTCACTTGAAACAAATTGTATGCCCCCCGGAGATCAATTTTAGAGAACCACTTGGCCCCCACTAACTGGTTAAACAAGTCAGGAACTAACGGCAATGGGTAGGAGTTGCGTACAGTAATCTTATTAATTTCACGAAAATCCAGACACGGACGCAAACCCCCGTCCTTTTTTTTAACAAAGAAAAATCCAACTGCCACAGGCGAAATAGAAGGTCTAATGTGACCAGCAGCCAGGCTAGTCTGTATGTACTCCTCCAAGGCCTTTCTTTCAGGGATAGGTAGATTAAACTTGCGACTCTTGGGAAGAGTAGCTCCCGGAATACACTCAATGGCGTAATCATAATCCCTATGAGGAGATAAAACGTGTGACTCCTCCCCCGAAAAAACCTTCCAAAAATCTTGAATAGGTACAGGTAATTTCCCTTTTCCCACAGCCGCAATGCGACCATTACAACATTTATCATAGCACTTCGTACTCCAAGACTTTATCATATTAGTACACGAGTCCAGCAAAGGATTGTGCAGTTTTAACCAAGGCAAACCTAAAACGGCCAGAGAGGGTAAATTATCTAATACAACCAAGTCCAAAATTTCTTGGTGAAGTCCATTGAAATGCTGCAACCTTGTGAGTAATACATTTCAAGGGAGTGTTATCAATTGCAATCACAGAAATAGGTGATGACAAAGGTTTGGATTTCAATTTAAGTTTTTCCAAAAACCCTTTATCAATCACATTAAGTGTTGAACCACAATCCACAAATACCTGAAATTCAATCAAATTTTCCTGCAAAGTAGTACTCCCTGAAGGAAATACTCCTGCAGAGCGTAAACAAGCTATACGGGCGTAACTGACCTTTTTTTTTTCTTTACTTAACTTAAACGAAGCTCACAATACTTAATCAAATGGTCACCTTTACCACAATAAAGACACAATCCCTCGGCGAACCTCCGGTCTCTTTCCTGAGAGCGGAGCGACATCACCCCAACCTCCATCGGTTCTCCGCTGTCTGAGCAGATTTTCTGGCGACTAGGACCTTGCAATACAGGAGTCTTTACCTCATTCTGCCTAGATATCAGCCTCCTATCCACAAGAACAGCTAATTGCATGGCATCCTGCAGAGTCTCAGGTGCGGGGAGTGCAATTATCAAATCCTTAACCATTTCACTCAGACCAGCAAGAAATAGACACCTCAGAGCAGGATCATTCCATCTGACTTCAGAAGCCCACCTTCTAAAGTGTGTGAAATAATTCTCAGCATCATCTCACCCCTGATTCAAACGCCTGAGTTCTGCCTCAGCAGATGAGATTCGATCAGGATCGTCATATAATAGACCCATAGCAGAAAAAAACTCTTCTACCGACCTCAAGCATGGATCATTAGGTTGAAGAGAAAAGGCCCACCCTTGTGGTTCATTGCACAAAAGTGACATAATAAAGCCAATGCGCTGTGATTCATTCCCAGAGGACCTTGGTCTCAAAAAAAATATAACAAACAAGCATTTTTAAAGGAAAAAAAATCTTGCTGTTTACCATAAAAAACATCCGGCAGTCCTACTTTGGGTTCCACAAAATGCTCTCCGGAACAGGTACTCATGTGTTGTTGGAGCTCGGCCACCTCCAGAATCAACCCCTGCAAGCGTTGGGCCAAATCCTGGATGGAAGCCATACTGATGCCTGTATTAATATTTTTTTTTTGGGCTGGACTTACTGTTATGATCTGCAGCAAGTACTAAGGAAAGAAGGGGAACGCTTTCCCTACACTAAAACTAAGCTGAATCCCTACGATGTAGCGGCCTGCCTGTTCCTTGTGAACGGAGTCGCCTTAGTCTCCGGCTAGTCTGAACGAAGACCTATAGAATAAAGGGAAGGGATCCCTAAAAGAACTGAGGACTGGAACAAAAATGGGACACCTCCTGAACAGAGAAAGTTGTTGCAGAACACAAAAAGAAAAACTGGCAAAAAGGTACTAGAGGTCCCAGAAGGACCAAGCGAACTGACAGAGAAAGGCACCGAAGCACCTGGCTAGCAAAACAGTCAAACAACACTGAAGTCCAGCACCGCCAAAAAGGCGGAGCTAGAATATAAAGGCAGATGGTCACATGACCGCAAAACATGAGATGGAAAAAACAAACAGGAGGGTTCTAACAACTGGAAGCTGCAGTGATCATTCATCCCTTCTTGCCTTCCTTTTATACATTATATGATGAATTAAATAATTAGTACTCACACTGTGTTTAGTATTTTTTGCTATTTTTCTGCCATCATCTTCTTCTCCAGTAGCCAGAGCTGAAAATATTGGTAGCGTCCATAAAGTGCCAAAATTATATCTTGATATGAGGGTTGAGAATCAAAGGTCTCGTTCACTGTTATTAAGTTGTGACCCTGCCATTGCATCCCATAATATGTTGCCCCACTCACCATTCCATCTATGAGAAGACATGAGAAGCACAATGCAGGCTCACACTTTATAGCATGGATGCTCTGACCCTAGATTTGGAAACTTAAATAACTCCCAAATGAATAATTGGAACTGGAAATCCATCCAAAGCTCAAAATGTAAATCTCTAGCACTGACATCCTACAAGGTCTAGGAAGTTGTGTTTTTTGATGGGTTCCTTGTTCTGAAAAGATAAAGTTGTACACAAGAAAGGCATAGACTACATTTGGTGAAGTCTAAGCACACACATTCATCTGTGTGGAACCAAATCCTGTTATAGACTGTTCTTTCCTCCTCTAACCAAATTTGTGGCTCAGCTCTAAGCATGAAATTGCACAAAGAAGTTGTCAGTTTAAAACAAGCTACCTCCTATCTGCGGGGTGATAACTTGTTGATCGGTGGTGGTACAATCACTGGGACCTGCGTTGATTAGCAAAACAGGGAACTTTTATCTCCCTTAGAATGGAGCACTAGTGCACATCTTCAACTGCAACTCCAATAATTGTCCATGGGGCTGCCGCTTGGGTTTTTAAGGCAGCCCCATAGACAGTGAATGGAGCAGGGGTAAAAATTCCCTGATCTGACGATCAGTGCAGATCCCAGTGGGCTGGACACCCACTAATCAGTAAGTTATCACCTATCCGGTGGATAGGTAATAGCCTCTTTTAATTTGACAACCCCATTAATATGTAAATTTATGGATCTCCCTTGATTCCGAGTTGATACTGGCATCAATTTATTAAAGTTAGCAATCTTGAAAAATATGTTATGCTGAAAGGATATTGCTGTGCTGCAGAGTACATCAGCCCTGAAAAATCGGACTTAAAGTGACATAAACACAGTTTTGGTACAAGGGGGGAGAATGGTGATTTAATAACTATGCATAAATCAAAGGCATACTTGCCAACTATTACAGAAGCCCCTGGAAAATGGCAAGAAATCTCCGACTCTCAAAAGAGTTGGCAAAATGTCCAAACATTGCCTAAACCTTCAAAAAACAACAGCATTTCGACAAGGATTCCTGTGCTGGGATACTTTGTCATTAGACAGAGCCTAGTCATCTAGTCTCTCGTTCGGAGGTTAGGGATTTGGTATAAAGAGGATGCCAGTTGGTAAAAATCTTCAGCGACTCGGTTAGTGCACCGTATGCATGCATATCCCAGGAGGCCGGCAGTACAAGTTGGCAAGCATAATCAAACGTCAATGTAGAGATCTCTCTTGTGATATTTTTCACTGGCAGATACAGACAGAAGAGAGCCCCTGTGCAAGAACAAAATATGGGCCCTTTGTAGTCCAGTCATCATAATGCACAATTCCATATGTTTGGAGTTGGAAATGGGCCCCCTTACCTCTTGGGCCCCTGTGCAGCTGCACATGTTGCACCAATGATTTGTCCACCACTGATCTATTTATGTCCAGGACTGTACCTTTACAAGAGGGCATCATCTACATCTACATCAAAGAAAAAAAATGTCATTGGTGAGTTCAATAAAAGAGTTAAAAAAATCCTGGGTGGCTATATTGAGTGTAATAATATTACATGATATGGGTGCTAGATTTCTGGAGATGGGTCTGTGATTTAGGGACTAATATTTGGAGTCGGGAAGGATTTTTTTTCTCTAAAATGAGGAATGTTGGCTACCTCAGCATCAGCATTGCTGAATATCAGGCTGAAAAACCCAGAAAACTCACAGAAAAGTGAGTCACTGCTAAAATAAAGTAGTAGCTTCATTAAAGGGTTTGTAAAGAAACTATTTTTTACGAATGGCTCTTTTATTCCTGCTTCCTTTCTACCACTGTCACGCATGTGGATTGTGGGCCCACTGCGCCACAGTCCAGGCTTACCCTTGGAGAGGCATGGCTAAGCGGCCACCTAGTTTTCCATAGTGCTCCTGATGGTGGAGTTAGGCTTGAGCTGCAGGTGGCCAACATTTATCACTCCAAGGGCAGTCCCCGATACTGCGGCAGCTGACCCCAAGGGTCAGGATTGCAGACATGGACTGACTCGGAGTCTCAGGCAGTATTGGATACTGAGGTAAGTTCAGAGAGTGCGGATCCTGGGGCACTTGACAGGATGGACATTGGTGCTGGTTCAGACAGTGCAGATCCTCAGACACTTGACAGGACAGACACTGGTATTGGTTAAGATAGTGTGGATCCTGGGACACTTGACAGGATGGACACTGGTGCTGGTTCAGGTACCGTTGGATCGGTTTCAAGCACAGGTATTGCAAGAGCGGCCTTAGGCCCATGTGTGACACCCCAGGGGTCTGGTTGCCACAGTGATAGAGATATTACGTCTGAGAGCAGGTGGGAGGTCCTTTGGTCAGGGATCCTGTGCATGCCACACCTCCTGCCCAGTCTTGGGAGGGGAAGAACTTCCCCTATATAAACCCGGGGCTGAAGCAGGGTTAGCAGTCAAGGAGAGTAGAGACAAGAAACAGTCACAGGAAGAAACAGCAGAAGCTCAGTGGGAGCAATACTACTACAAGTCAGGGGCTGGCAGCTGCAGAGCTCGCCCTGACTGAGAAGATTTCTTACCGGACCCGGAGTCCGAGGCTGTGGGGACTAACTCCTACCCAGCAGCAGAATCCATCAGGCAGGGGATTTCAGGTCCTCTGGCCAAGAAGCCCGAAGGCACGGTCACACGCGTGGGACCAGCACCGCCATCGTGGAGCGGAAGCCATTAGAAGGCCGCGAGTCACCGGCCATACGGGTGAGCACCACACGGTACACTCAGGGACGTGGGCTACTTATACCCGCTTCTAGCAAGGTAGCCAGAAGAGTACAGTCAGTTTGGGAGGCCTACAACTCCACCTGGCCAGGGGAGATCCCATCTGCTCAAGGACTGACCAGGCCCCAATCGCTAGCCAGTACTCCGGGAGGGTCTATCATTGTCACCAGTAAAGACCCTGAACTACACAGTACCGTCTCCGAGTGGTTCCTGCTACCCCCATCATCCACATCTGCTGCCCTGAGGCCATACCCCTCCCGTTGGGGGTTATACCATCTACGCTGCACCATCCATCCACCGGCCTCAGCGGACTGTCCTGCAGCGGCAGCTCCATAGCTGCATTCAACGGGTGGCGTAGTCGTACAACATCTACCGCCGATACAGCGCCACTTAGTCTGACTCCCTGGGCACGGACCGGGTCACCGCCACGAGACTACAACCCTCAACAGATCCGGCTCCGGGTAAGCTCCCGCATGCGCAACGCTGCGCGACACAGGCCCAGGGGTGCGTCAACTTTTGGCGTAGTCGGCAGGATCTCGTGCCCGCAACCACCGGGTACTGCGTGCCTGAAAAAGACTGTTCAAACTTACCAGTGGTGAAGATTCCCGCCATCCAGCGCCATCTTCTACCTTCTTCCCGCCATCCGCGAAGTTTTCCCGCCATCCGGCGCCATCTTCAGCCTTCTTCCCGCCATACGTGGAGTTTTCCCGCCATTGGACGCCATCTTGAGGACGCCGCGCGGGAAGAAGAGGGGCGTGGACTCCGAAAGCGCGCGGGAACTGAAGCCCCGCCTCACGTCCGGACGTTGCGTAAGGTCCTGGAAGGAGCCCAGCAGACGCCGACGTCACAGGAGCGCGACGGAAGGTCCTCAACCCTGACGATCCACTGAGGAGCCGCGGCCTACGGAAGAGGATCATCGCAAGGTAGGCCACGGTCCACTAGGGGGGAGAAGGATGTCGGATACGGAGGAGAGCTTCACTGCCTCAACCCCCGCCAGCGCTACCGCTGCTGCAGTTATGCCCTTCACCATGCCCTATATCCCGGGAGCAGCTTGGCTACCCCAGTACTCAGGGGAGTCACATACCCTGCATGACTTTAGAGAAAAGCTGGATAGCCTCTTCCAGGTGTACCCCCTCACAGAAGAGCAAAAAGTGAGCATCCTGGTGGCCCAACTAACCGGGGCAGCCAAAAGGGAAGTAAAATCCTGGCCACCTGGGAGGAAGACTGTCGCAGGGATACTAACCCGGCTGAAGGACACCTTTGATACCCGCACCTCAGCCGAGATTAAGCTTAGATTCTACGGGTGCAAGCAGCGAGCGCATGAGAGTATAAGGGACTATGCACTAAACCTACAAGAGGCCCTGAGGGCCATTAAGCAGACCGACCCTGATGGAGTGGGAAACGAGGACAGGCTGTTGACCGAACAGTTTATAGAGGGACTATATTGTAATACCCACCGAACCCAGTTGCGGGCAATGGCCTTGCAGGATCCCCATCTGGGATTTGCACAGTTCAAGGACAGAGCCATCCGGGTGCTCCGAGAACCGGCACCAGGTGGCGTTGTGACCCACAGGCGCCCCACTACCACTTACCACCAGGAGGCGGCGCCCTTGTCGGCAGGGCCTGTAGGAGCTGATGCGCAGGCTTTGGACAATGACCCGGCTCCAGACCTACACCATCAGGTCCAAGAGCTAGCTAAGAGCGTTGCTGCGCTAACCCGAACTGTGCAGTCTTTACAGGTTTCCACTCCAGGGAAGATCCAGCTGGCATCCGGACCGGAGGACATCCCGTGGCGTCGACCAAGGAGGACCCCACCGACCAGAGGAAGACCCAGTGACCGATACAGCGAGGACGGACGACCCATCTGCCGCCGCTGCAATCAACCCGGACATATGGCAAGGTACTGTTCTTTAAACGGACACAACCTGGGGTAGAGGGCCAACCCCCAGGAAAAAGATCACCAGGCCCATCGAACTGGCGCGACAGATATGTGGGAGGACGTCCAGTCTTGCCTGTGGTACTGGATGGCATTCCCATGAGTGCCCTACTGGACACCGGGTCACAGGTCACCACCATCCCGTACGTGCTCTTTAAGCAATACTGGAATGACTCGGATATTACCCGCTACCCTGACGACGACTTGAGTATCATCGCCAGCAATGGCCAGCCCGTGCCACAGATCGGATTTAAAGAAGTGACCATCAAAATCGGTAGAGTCGAACTGGCAGCACAGGGACTGATCATTGTAGATATTGACAAACATGAGAGTCACCCAAAAATAACTCTAGGAACTAATGTAATTGAAAATTGTCTTGCAGAGGTGATTTTCCTTCTACAGCAGGTTGCCAAGAACGCCAGTTCCGGCGAGCAGCGGGTGCTCCAGAAAGAGATCCGGGCACTGATGCGACGGCAACAGGTGGAACTCTCCGGCGGTGAGATTGGTAGCGTAAGAATGTGTGACCCTTTTCCTATTGCCATGCCCCCAAAAAGTGAAATGATGATTTGGTGCCGGGCAGCTATTGGTCTGAGAGGTAGAGATTACCAGGCAATGGTAGAACCAGTTTACTCAGACAGTAGGCCCACCATCTTGACAGCACGGGGGGTGGTTAATGTACGCCATGGGAGGGTGCCCGTTCGCATAATCAATATCGGGAAGAGGGAAGTGTACCTGCCCCGGTATGCCACGCTAGCCAAATTATATACCATTAACCAAAATGCTATACAATCTGTGGAACCCTTGCCTCCATCTCACCCGGAGGAAGGTAACGGCTCTAAGAAAACAAAGGAGGACTGGTGTCAGCAACTACATTTGGGTACTGACTCCACTCCCTCACATCAGAAACAGGGAGTCTATCGGGTGGTTCAAGAGTACGAGAGAGTGTTTAGTAAACACCCGTTAGACTTCGGGCGAGTCAAGGGGGTAGAACACCACATCCCCACGGGAGACCATCCTCCCATAAAAGAGAGGTATCGACCCGTACCCCCTGCACACTACCAACACGCCAAGGGGATGCTTAGAGACATGAAGGAGGCTGGGGTGATCAGGGATAGCTGTAGCCCCTGGGCAGCTCCACTAGTTTTAGTCAGAAAAAAAGACAACACCATGAGGATGTGTGTAGATTACCGGAAAATCAACCGTATCACACACAAGGATGCGTACCCCTTACCAAGGATAGAGGAGTCATTGGCTGCTTTAAGATCTGCTAACTTCTTCTCTACCTTGGATCTCACTAGCGGGTACTGGCAGGTTCCTGTAGCAGAGGCGGACCGGGAGAAGACCGCATTCACCACCCCGATGGGACTTAGCGAGTTCACCTGCATGCCGTTCGGACTCTGCAATGCACCAGGAACCTTCCAACGACTAATGGAGTGTTGTCTGGGCCACAGAAACTTCGAGACGGTCCTGTTGTACCTGGACGATGTCATCGTATATTCCAAGACGTATGAGGACCACCTGAAACACCTGGCGGAAGTGTTCGAAGCTCTGGCAAGTTACGGCCTAAAGGTGAAACCCTCCAAGTGTCACCTCCTGAAACCAAAGGTGCAGTACCTGGGACACGTGGTGAGCGCTGACGGAGTGGCTCCCGACCCTGATAAGATCACCGCAATTAAGGAATGGCCAAGCCCCTCCAGCGTAAAAGAAGTGCGGCAGTTCCTCGGGTTGGTAGGCTACTACCGAAGGTTTATTCCCGGTTTCACCAAAAAGGCAGCACCTATGCAGGACCTCCTGATAGGCCAGTCCCGGAAGGCCAAGAACCAGAAGCCGCCCTTCAAATGGGAGGAGCTGGAAGAAGAGTCCTTCCGCCAGCTGAAGATGGCCCTCACGGGGGACGAAATCCTGGCGTACCCGGATTATAGCCAGCCCTTTATCCTCTACACCGACGCCAGTAACATCGGGCTAGGAGCCGTACTGTCCCAGATCCAGCAGGGGAAGGAACGAGTAATCGCCTACGCCAGCCGAAAACTGCGACCCACCGAAAGGAACCCCGAGAATTACAGCTCATTTAAGTTAGAGTTCCTGGCCGTAGTATGGGCAGTCACCGAGCGCTTTAAGCATTACCTCGCTTCTTCCCGGTTCACCGTGTACACGGATAACAACCCGTTGACACACCTGGACACGGCAAGACTCGGTGCCCTGGAGCAGAGGTGGATGGCCCGTCTGTCCAACTACGAGTTCACAATCAAATACCGGGCAGGACGCTCCAATACCAACGCGGACGCCCTGTCCAGGATGCCCAACCTGCCGGACGGAGGAGAAGATCCGGAGGGACTGGAAGAAGTTGAACTCCCTGCGTTCCACCGTCATGGGACTATCCAGTATTCCCACCGGGTAAGGAGTAAGCAGGCTGCTACGTTGAACCCCTTACCCCACTACAACTGGGCGGAAACGCAAGACAGCGACCCTGCCGTCCGACTGGTGAAGGAGATGCTGACTCGGCCGGAGGCTCGCCTTGAACCAGACGCTCCGGAGGAAGCCAAACAACTATGGGCAGAGAAGAGTCGACTGTTCCTTTACAAAGGGAAGTTGTGCCGCAGAATGGTTAACTCCCGGACGCATGAATTACTCTGGCAAGTAGTGGTGCCACGAAGAGACGCAGCCATGGTGATGGAGGCATACCACGACGGAGCTGGACACTTCGGGTGGAAGAAGCTGGAGTTCCTGCTGCGCGAGCGGTTCCACTGGGTAGGCATGAGGGGAACCATCGAGAAGTGGTGCAGAGACTGTGGCCCGTGCAACCTGAGAAGGAAGGACCGTGCCAGCCAGAAGACTCCCCTGCAGTCCATCGTCACCCGGCAACCGTTGGAACTGGTAGCCTTGGATCATGTAAAACTGACCCCAAGCAGAAGTGGCTACGTCTACGCGTTAACCATCGTGGATCATTACTCCCGGTTTCTGGTTGTTGTCCCCGTCAAGGACTTAACGGCTCAAACAGCAGCTAGAGCCTTCCAGCAGCACTTTTGCCGTCCACACGGGTACCCGGACCAAGTGCTGACGGACCAGGGACCTGCCTTTGAAGCGGAGGTCTTCCAGGAATTCTGCAATCTGTATGGCTGCCGGAAGATAAGGACGACACCCTACCATCCGCAAACTAATGGACTTTGTGAGAAAATGAACCAGGTGGTAATGGATCTTCTAAAAACGTTGCCCCTGGAAGAACGCAGTCTGTGGCCTGAGAAGTTGCCCGATCTGGTGGACCTATACAACCACATCCCGGTAGGTTCCACCAACTGTACCCCGGCTTACCTAATGAGGGCAAGACCTGGTAAGTTACCTGTTGACCTGGAAATGGGAGTCCTGACACCCGAGGACACTTCACCAGAAGCAGACTGGGACACAGAGAGGCAGCAGCAGTACCGGAGAGTACAGGAGAGCGTGGAGCGAAGTCTCTGTCAGGCTAGGGAAAGACAAGAGAAAACTTACAACCAGTATGCTCCCGCTGTTCCCCTGGTACCCGGAGAGCAGGTCTTGAAGAGGAAGAGACGGCTCCACAAGTTGGACGACCAGTGGGAAAAGGACCCGTACACCGTACTGCCCTCAAGCCACGAGAACCCGAAGGTTTGTACCATCAGTAAAGACGGAGGGGAAACCACAGCTATTGTATCCCGGGACCACCTGAAGAAGTGTCCCGAACAACTGAGGAACCCTGAAGAGGAACAAGAAGACCATCGACCCGTAGAGGAAAGGGAAGATATGGTTAGTACTGTGCTCGGGGACTTCCCTCGGTCTTGGACTCAAGTCAATGGTGCAGTTGTGGTACCCGTACTCACCTTCCTCCAACCAGCATCCCAAGCACCTACGGAGCAACAGGTAGAGCTGGAAGAACAGCCGGTCCAGGAGGCAGAAGACTCCACACAAGCAGAACAGGAGGATCAACCCTCTGCTTATAGTGAGCCTGCCGTACCCCTAGTGAGACAAAGAGCCGGTAGACAGCTGCCCAGTTTACCCTTGACAGCTCCTACACCCTGTAGTTCAGGGCCAGACAGTCAGCTCCGTAGGTCCACTAGGGCCACTAGAGGCCAGTTACCCGCACGCTGGAGGATTTGAAGTGTATAAATTGTTTTATTTATGTTTATCTGTGTATTGTTGCTTGTGTATAATTTTGTGTTTCCAGTTATTTTTAGGAGTCCTTGGTGGATTTACCGGGAATCCTTGTACATAGTTGGAGCGTAACCCAGGATGGACTAGAGACTGTTAAGGACTCGGGGTAGGACAGACCCCTACCTGGTTACGTCTCCCTGTTTTGGTGAAATGGACACCTTGCTTTCTTCAAAGACTGCACCCGGTTGCGGACACGCCGCAACCATCTTATGTGTTTTTCTTATTGTATTGTTATTGTTATACCTTGTTATGTTTTTCTAAAAAATATGTTTAGTCCCGGAGTACTAAATTTCACTAGGGGGGAATGTGACACCCCAGGGGTCTGGTTGCCACAGTGATAGAGATATTACGTCTGAGAGCAGGTGGGAGGTCCTTTGGTCAGGGATCCTGTGCATGCCACACCTCCTGCCCAGTCTTGGGAGGGGAAGAACTTCCCCTATATAAACCCGGGGCTGAAGCAGGGTTAGCAGTCAAGGAGAGTAGAGACAAGAAACAGTCACAGGAAGAAACAGCAGAAGCTCAGTGGGAGCAATACTACTACAAGTCAGGGGCTGGCAGCTGCAGAGCTCGCCCTGACTGAGAAGATTTCTTACCGGACCCGGAGTCCGAGGCTGTGGGGACTAACTCCTACCCAGCAGCAGAATCCGTCAGGCAGGGGATTTCAGGTCCTCTGGCCAAGAAGCCCGAAGGCACGGTCACACGCGTGGGACCAGCACCGCCATCGTGGAGCGGAAGCCATTAGAAGGCCCCGAGTCACCGGCCATACGGGTGAGCACCACACGGTACACTCAGGGACGTGGGCTACTTATACCCGCTTCTAGCAAGGTAGCCAGAAGAGTACAGTCAGTTTGGGAGGCCTACAACTCCACCTGGCCAGGGGAGATCCCATCTGCTCAAGGACTGACCAGGCCCCAATCGCTAGCCAGTACTCCGGGAGGGTCTATCATTGTCACCAGTAAAGACCCTGAACTACACAGTACCGTCTCCGAGTGGTTCCTGCTACCCCCATCATCCACATCTGCTGCCCTGAGGCCATACCCCTCCCGTTGGGGGTTATACCATCTACGCTGCACCATCCATCCACCGGCCTCAGCGGACTGTCCTGCAGCGGCAGCTCCATAGCTGCATTCAACGGGTGGCGTAGTCGTACAACATCTACCGCCGATACAGCGCCACTTAGTCTGACTCCCTGGGCACGGACCGGGTCACCGCCACGAGACTACAACCCTCAACAGATCCGGCTCCGGGTAAGCTCCCGCATGCGCAACGCTGCGCGACACAGGCCCAGGGGTGCGTCACATGTACCACCAGAGCGGTTTCAGGTTCTCGTACCACCAGAGTGGCTTCAGGATCACGTACCGCTGAAGCGGTTTCAGGTTCAGGTACCACCGAAGCGACTTCAAGCACAAGTACTGCCAGAGTGGTTTCAGGCTCACATACCGCTAGGGTGGTTTAGGTTCACGTACCGCCGGAGCAGCTTCAGGCACACGTAACACAGGCAATAGGAGCAGGTTCTGGGTCAGACAACACAGGTCACATGCACAGGTTCAGGTTCAGACTAAGCGGGTTCTATAGCAGATTCAGGAACTAACAGAATAGCTTCAGGGAACAGTTTAGTAATAGGTTCAGATACTTGACAGCCAACTAGCAGGGACAAACTGAAACTAATGCTAATGAGGGCATTGTACAGGCACCTCCCTACAAGGGAGCATGCCTTAAATACTAGATGTCTCCCAGAGGTACGCACACTGCCCTTTTAAGAATCAGGGAGCGTGCACCCACTATGTGCACCGCTGGGAGACCTACGTGACATGCGCAGGCCCAAGGGACCAGGAAGCCATGCAGGGAACAGAGACACCGTGAAGCAGCCAGGGCAGTGAATATGTCAGCGTCCCTGCTGGGGGGAGTGAGAGGGAACATGCAGGGACGCGGCATTAGCGTTACAGTAACACCCCCTTACGTTCCCTCTTCTTCAAGCCTGCAATAATTCTCTCCAGAAGAAGTGGGGAACAGATATTCTTATTAGATTCTCACGATCTCTCTTCAAGGCCAAATCATCTCCAGACCACTAGACCTTCACCTGGTTCATCTTCAATTCGGGGGTTCGGGATGATACATCCTTGATGGGGTAAGGGTCCTGGAAACAGGCCAATGGACCCCGATTTCTTTTCAAGGCCGAATTCTCTCCAGACGTTCTCCAGATCATCTTCAATTCAATTTACCGGAGCAGGTCAATGGAATCAACATACGATCTGTGTGGAGCGCAACGTTTCTGCCTACTTATCATTGTAGATCTGTTTAAAGAAAATAATTGAAAATACCTTCTCCTGGTCCATCTTCAATTTAACGTCTGGGATGATACATCCTTGAGAGGGTGAGGATCCCGAGAGACCTGCATGACGTTTGCAGGCCCAAGCGATCAGGAAGCAGTGCATGGAACAGAGACATCGCTATGCAGCCAGGGCACTGAGTATGTCAGCGTCCATGTCGGGAAGAGGGAGAGGGAACATGCAGGGACACCGGTATTAGCATTACAACCACTGTGTTGGTTGTTCTCTACTTCCTGGTTCCTCTTGATACTTGGAAAATGACTGTTTTGGCAATCAGAGTTTGAGAAGGGGCAGCACCTTGATCAGTGATTGGCTGAGCTGTCTTTTTCTGTTTGTCAAGAGGGAGCAAGAAATAGAGACCAAAGTGGCTCTGGGAAGCATCAGAGTAGTAACAGCGGGAAATCAGTAAAGTAAGTATCAATTTTTTTATTTTATATCCCATTCTGAGCCACTTAAAAAAGTATTGGCTTCCCCTTTAACAACCACTTTAATATTTTGTACAACAAGTCCCATCCATCAGATGCCAGCTGGGATTGACCGTTTTACTTGCTGCGATTGATATGATTTAATATGGATACATCTGTACGGCCAATAGAGAAATCTCCCGGTAACGTCGGTTTTCTCTCGCTCTTTTTCACGGCATTTATTTTTCATATAGAACGTTTCTGAGAGAGAATACAACGCAGCTGATTCTGAACAACATCAGAACGTTCATTTTAAATACCCGACATAAAAAGCAGCAATGTCATAAAATAATATGGCTGATTGCTACGGGCAGATGGTGATGGATTGCAGATGCAAGTTAACGTTTTAATAGTACTAAAAGCAGGAACATTGCTGGAAACTACTGTATCATAACACGGATACTTCATTTAATGTCAGACTATATCTGCTCTAATCTACTCACTTCAGACGTTTGAGGAGAAAACCACTTTCACTTATCACAGAAGACGCAGGTAAAAAAAGAAAGTAAGTCCAGGTGATAAAATGATCGAATGAATCTCAGTCATAACCTGCGCTCAATGCCAGGTGACCGAATTCAATTGTGTGGTCTGTCCAAATAGATATTTCTGCCACAGTGCAGGCGGGGAGTGCATAGAGGTAATGTGAAAATCAAAATAGCGCCACTAGAGATAAGCAAATCTTTTGAAATTCTAATTTTTCAGCTTTATCAATCAATTTCCCCTAATCAATTGACTACAAAATCTCAATTCTCTAATTGACTGGAAAAGATGTGTGTAACGCTCTGAAGCTTCCTAGGACTGTATTGAACACCTTTAAAGCTCTTTAACACAAAACAATCTTAGTAATGTCAACATACTGTGGGGAAAAAAAGTATTTAGTCAGCCACCAACTTAGCAAGTTATCACACTTAAAAAGATGAGAGAGGCCTGTAATTGACATCATAGGTCGACCTCAACTATGAGACAAAATGAGAAAACAAATCCTGAAAATAACATTGTCTGATTTGGAAAGAAATTTTTTTCAAATTTTGGTGGAAAATAAGTATTTGGTCAATTACAAAAGTTCATCCCAATACTTTGTTATATATCCTTTGTTGGCAATGACAGATGTCAAACATATTCTGTAAGTCTTCACAAGGTTGGCACACACTGTTGCTGGTATGTTCGCCCATTCCTCCATGCAGATCTCCTCTACAGCAGTTACGTTTTTGGGCGGTCGCTGGCCAACACAGACTTTCAACTCCCTCCAAAGGTTTTCTATAGGGTTTAGATCTGGAGACTGGCTAGATCACTCCAGGACCTTGAAATGCTTCCTACGAAGCCACTCCTTTGTTTCCCTGGCGGTGTGCTTGGGATCATTGTCATTTTGAAAGACCCAGCCATGTTTCATCTTCAATGCCCTTGCTGATGGAAGGAGGTTTGCACTCAAAATCTCACAATACATGGCCCCATTCATTCTTTCATGTACATGGATCAGTCGTCCTGGTACCTTGGCAGTGAATCAGCCCCAAAGCATGATGTTGCCACCCCCATGCTTCACAATAGGTATGGTGTTCTTTGGATGCAACTCAGCATTCTTTCGCCTCCAAACACGACGAGTTGTGTTTCTACCAAACAGTTCTACTTTGGTTTCATCTGACCATATGACATTCTCCAAATGCTCTCTAGCAAACTTCAGATGGGCCTGGACATGTAATGGCTTAAGCAGGGGGACACGTCTGGCACTGCAGGATCTGAGTCCCTGGTGGCGTAGTGTGTTACAGATGGTAGCCTGGGTAACATTGGTCCCAGCTCTCCGCAGGTCATTCACTAGCTCCCCCCGGCCGGTTCTGGGATTTTTGCTCACCGTTCTTGAGATCATTGTGCAGAGCCCCAGATCGAGGGAGATTATCAGTGGTCTTGTATGTCTTCCATTTTCTAATAATGGCTCCCACAGTTGATTTCTTCACACCAAGCTGCTTGCCTATTGCAGATTCAGACTTCCCAGCCTGGTGCAGGGCTGCAATTTTGTTTCTGGTGTCCTTCAACAGCTCTTTGGTCTTTACCATAGTGGAGTTAGTTTGGAGTGTGACTGTTTGAGGTTGTGAACAGGTGTCTTTTACACTGTGTTCCAAATTATTATGCAAATAATATTTTCTCAGATTTTCCCAAATTACCTATATGAATTGCAGTCATTGTAATTTTCCAGTCAAATAACTATTAGAGTACAATTGAAAGGTTTTTGTACAAACTGCCTCTGATAACAGTATATTTTTAAAAAAATAAAAAACTCAAACTGCACTCAAAATGCATGTTCCAAATTATTATGCACAGCAGAGTTTTCAACCTTTTCATTTTAATAAAGAACAAAAAAATGGTCATTTTTGAAATTATAAGCATTAGCAGGTTATTACATAGTAACATAGTAACATAGTAACATAGTTTGTAAAGCCGAATAAAGACTTGCGTCCATCAAGTTCGACCTGTTAGTTCTGTAATTGCTAAAGTTGATCCAGAGGAGGGCAAAAACCCCAAATGATTTGGCCAATCTTCACCTGAGGAAAAATTCCCTCCCGACTCTGAAACCAGCAGTCAGAATAAATCCCTGTATCAACCTACTATTTTATTTTTAAGTATACGCTGAAATCTGCCTGGTATCTAGAAATGCATCCAGTCCCCATTTGAACTGGTGTAGTGAATCCGACATTACCGTCTCCTCACTCAGTAAATTCCATATTCTCACTGCTCTTACCGTAAAGAACCCCTTCCTATGCTGGTGCTGAAACCTTTTCTCTTCCAGTCTTAGTGAGTGCCCTCTTGTTACCGTAATATCCCTCCTTTTGAACAAATCCCGGGCAAGATCTCTATACTGTCCCCTAACATATTTGTACACATTTATTATGTCCCCCCTCAACCTTCTCTTTTCCAGGCTGAATAGTCCTAGTTTTGCCAACCTCTCTGGGTATTGCAGTCCCTCCATTCCCTTTATTAATTTTGTTGCCCTCCTTTGTACCTTTTCAAGCTCATTTATATCCTTTCTATATATTGGGGCCCATAACTGAGCACAGTATTCCAAGTGTGGTCTGACCAGTGCTTTGTACAGTGGAAGAACAATGTTCTCATCCTTTGCAGCTATACCTCTTCTGATACATCCCATTACCCTGTTTGCCCTTACAGCAGCGGCCTGACTTTGGGCACTCCAATTTAGTTTGCTATCAATCAAGATGCCCAAGTCCTTCTCCATCTCTGAATTCCCCAATGATTTCCCATTCAGTGAGTACTGGTGACTTCCATTTTTCCTTCCCATATGTATGACCTTACATTTCTCCTTGTTAAACCTCATTTGCCATTTAATGCTCCACCTACCCAGCTTATCCAAATCCCTCTGTAGGTCTGCACTGTCCTCTTTTGTATTAATTGTTTTACACAACTTTGTGTCATCTGCAAATATTGATATTTTACTATTTATCCCGTTGACTATGTCGTTAATAAAGATATTAAATAACATTGGGCCTAGTACAGACCCCTGTGGTACCCCACTAGTGACGCTTACCCAATCTGAGTATATTCCATTTATAACCACCCTCTGCCTTCTATCCTTTAGCCAGTTAGCTACCCACTTGCAGACATTTTCCCCCAGCCCCATCATTCTCATTTTGTATACCAACCTATTATGTGGCACGCTATCGAACGCTTTTGAGAAGTCGAGATACACGACATCCACTGGTTCCCCCTGATCTACTCGAGAGCTAACCTCCTTGTAGAAGTCAATCAGGTTTGTTTGGCAGGAGCGATTCCTCATGAATCCATGTTGGTTCGGGATTAAAAGATTATTAGCATCAAGATGCTCCGTAATTGCCTCTTTAATGAAGCTTTCAAAAATTTTGCCCACAACGGACGTCAGACTCACCGGTCTATAGTTTCCGGCGTCACTTTTCGCTCCCTTTTTGAATATTGGCACTACATTCGCCTGTCGCCAATCAAGTGGTACAGACCCAGTCTCAACAGAGTCCTTAAATATAAGATATAACGGTCTGTCTATCACATTACTTAGTTCCCTTAGTACCCGTGGGTGTATGCCATCAGGTCCTGGTGATTTGTTTATTTTAATGTTACTGAGGCGTTTCTGTACCCCAGCTTGGGTTAGATTGTCATACTTAGTGGAGGATTAAGTTTGTCACTTCTCATTTCTCCTGTTAGTTCTATTTCCTTATTTTCCAAACTGAAATCAAACAGTTTTCAACTCAAAACTTTATTCCAGGTGATGTTACATTTGCACATAGGACCGCTTGTTCGAAAGGAGCTTCTGAACTCTCTCGTCCATTGAATTTGTCAGGTTTTGGATGGTTTCTGCTTCCAATTGTTTTGCATGAGGACAGAAAACCCACCCAGAGCTGTTGTTTAGATGTGAACTGCCTCCCGCCATCATAGACACTCCTTTTGATGATGCTCCAGAGGTTCTCAATGGGGTTGAGGTGAGGGGAGCATGGGTGCCACACCATAAGTTTGTCCCCTTTTATGCCCATAGCAGCCAGAGATGCAGATGTGTTATGTGCAGCATGAGACGGGGCATTATCATGCATGAAAATGATCTTGCTGCGGAATGCACGGTTCTTCTTCTTGAACCATGGAAGAAAGTGCTGTTTGAGAAACTCCACATACATTATGGAGTTCATCTTTACCCCTTCAGGGATCCTAAAAGGGCCGACAATCTCTCTCCCCATGATTCCAGCCCAAAACATTACTCCACCTCCTCCTTGTTAGCGCCGTAGCCGTGTTTGCATGGGGTGTCCATCAACTACCCATCCTCCACTCCATTCATCTGGACCATCAAGATCATTTCATGCATGATAATGCCCCGTCTCATGCTGCACATAACACATCTGCATCTCTGGCTGCTGTGGGCATAAAAGGAGACAAACTTATGGTGTGGCACCCATGCTCCCCTGACCTCAACCCCATTGAGAACCTCTGGAGCATCATCAAAAGGAGTGTCTATGATGGCGGGAGGCAGTTCACATCTAAGCAACAGCTCTGGGAGGGTATTCTATCCTCATGCAAAACAATTGGAAGCAGAAACCATCCAAAACCTGACAAATTCAATGGACGAGAGAGTTCAGAAGCTCCTTTCGAACAAGGGGTCCTATGTGCAAATGTAACATCACCTAGAATAAAGTTTTGAGTTGAAAACTGTTTGATTTCAGTTTGTAATAACCTGCTAATGCTTATAATTTCAAAAATGACCATTTTTTTGTTCTTTATTAAAATGAAAAGGTTGAAAACTCTGCTGTGCATAATAATTTGGAACATGCATTTTGAGTGCAGTTTGAGTTTTTTATTTTTTTAAAAATATCCTGTTATCATAGGCAGTTTGTACAAAAACCTTTCAATTGTACTCTAATAGTTATTTGACTGGAAAATTACAATGACTGCAATTCATAAAGGTAATTTGGGAAAATCTGAGAAAATATTATTTGCATAATAATTTGGAACACAGTGTATACAGATAACAAGTTCAAACAGGTGCCAGTACTACAGGTAACGAGTGGAGGACAGAGGAGCCTCTTAAAGAAGAAGCTACAGGTCTGTGAGAGACAGAAATCTTGCTTGTTTGTAATTGACCAAATACTTATTTTCCACCAAAATTTGAAAAAAAGTTCTTTCCGAATCAGACAATGTGATTTTCAGGATTTGTTTTCTCATTTTGTCTCTCATAGTTGAGGTCGACCTATGATGTCAATTACAGGCCTCTCTCATCTTTTTAAGTGGGAGAACTTGCACAATTGGTGGCTGACTAAATCCTTTTTTTCCCCACTGTATATAGCTATGGGTAAATGGATGGTAGCTGTTTTTCACTACTGTGCTGTCACACACTATTTGTAATGTTCATTCAGTTTTTTACGACTTTCTCTCCATTTCTCTATGGGTAAGCTGAGAGCTCTGATGTCCTGTAATTATCCAGATTCCCCCTAAAGTGGCTGCTGCATTACCTGTGTCTGCTTTTATACAAGCTATGATAGCCCGTCCTGATTGACTGTGTTATACCATGTGATGTGATAGCCACAAATCATTATGGGGAAGACAGCGCAGCGGCACCTGAGGTCATGTGAGTTTTCACCTCTTATGCAACCTTCTGCTTTGTGTAAAATGGCTGTGAGCATTTTTTTGGGCAATTTGCGCTATTCGAAGTACAAATTCTTCAAATTCTGCAGGTTCAGCGAATTTTCTAATATTCGACAAAAATTTAATTCACTGTTCTCTAAGCACCACCTTCCTGGTCCTTAAATTGTACCTGTAGTTTCAAGTGACTTTTCAGCATAAGCTGTTTTGTGTGTGTACATGAGGACTAACAATATTTCTGGCCATTATATGACTTGGATCCTGCATTGTTCACCAGTATTCTCCTTGGCAGGATCCATGTCTAATTTCCAGCTCTCTATGAGTTACTGAGTGGAGACTGGATGCTGTGATGCCTCCCGATACACCTCACACAGACTTGAGGGATTCCTAACTATAGTAGCACATGTTCATAAACAGCAGCAACATGGAGGATATTGTATGAGCAGTGTAGCTGTGATTCCAGCTGTGATGTGAGATAAACGCTCAGTAGAAAGCAGCAGCATGTGTCAGTCTAAGTCAGTTCCTCTCCTTCACTCTGCTTCTATATCCTATGTCCATAAGCTTTAACTGGTAGCTGTAATCTGATGCCTCACTGAGCGGGTAGTCTGTCTTATTTAGAGCAAGACTAATTTTAGCAGATTTTTAGAGTGAATGATGAGTTCAGGCGTAGAGATGAGGGAATATGTTCGGGAAACGATCGTCAATGTTAAATTCGGCACGAATATGGCACATTCGGATTCATGTTCGGGTTACCGAGCTTTTGTGCAAAAGTTGGCAAAAGTCGGCCCTGAACATGAACATCCCTGGTTTCTCGCGCTGTCATCTGCGTGACAGTGCGGGAATCAGGTGCTGTGACCGGCAGTAAGATTGGTACCGCCGGTCACAGCGCTGCGGGATCATGTTGTCAGCTGTCAGCATGATCCCTGCAGCTGTGACACTCATCTGCGGTAAAAAGCTTACTGCCGGTGACAGGCGCCGGCTGATGGGACTGCTAGACCCATCATCTGGCGCCTGCTGTCACTATATGTAAGCTGCCCTTATTCCGCTGATGGGAGAAGTAATCTCTCATCAACTGCGCTTGCACAGTGTAAGAGAAAGTAAAAAAAAAAAAAAGTTACAATAAATAAATAATTATTTAAATAAAAATAATAAATACATCATACTCACCTACCACTTACCTACACCTTGACCCTGATGTTCTCGTCCTCTGTAAAAATAAAAAAACACTATATACTCATGCGGCGCCCTGAGGGTTCGGCCACTACAGGGGTATTGCACCTCTGCCAGAGGTGTGATATTCCACTCCCGGGTAAGGATGGAGTGTGGACCAGGGCCCAGTTAGCTGCATACAGCACACTCACCCCATTTCCGAGGGACAGTTCAACGGTGCTCCCATTAGACAGTAATGCAGGCACGACAGACCATGTCCCTGGCTGGAGTGGGGAGGGGGGAGGAAAACCCAGTGGTGTAGGAGCAGATAGGGGTTGGTTTCTGAGCATAGGAAGGAGCTCATTGGTTGCTGGTCACCTGAGCTCACACACTAGGGAAGGGTATATAAGGTGGGCACCATCTTAGTTCTGGGTCAGTTCAAGCAGGAGGAGAAGAGAGAGAAGGAGTTCAGCCAGAGAGGGCTGACAAGGAGCTGTGGCTCAGTCTGGGCCCAGCTCCACGAGGCAGGCCTAGAGTGAAGGCCGGAGCCAGAAGAAAGGAACAGAAACAGAAAGGAACAGAAACAGAAAGGAACAGCAAAGAAAGAGAAGTACCCAAAGTGTAGAAGGGCTCAGAAACAAGAAGGTGGAAGGGACCCTAAGAACCCACGAGAATACAGGGTGAAGGGTCAGGCAGATTAAGGGTACCGGATCCCAAGTTGGTGGAGGAGAAACTACCTTCAGCTAAAGACCGGAGGTCGTGATCATTTATTGGTGCGACACCCCATCAAACCTGCTAGGAAGGCTCCATATAGGACAGTGGGGAACGGGGCCCACGTTTACCCGCGCAGTTCTGCGGCAGCTGGACAAAAGTGGGTCACTGGTGAGGCAGGCCAGAGAAAGGATTGAAGGGGGTCCTGTGCCATGCTCCTGAACTGCCTGGGGGTTGACCGAGCCCCTCACCTGGTGGACGCAGCACGGCTCGGGCAGTCACTACCAGTACCGCAGTGGCTTGGAGTATACGAACTGTGAGTAAAAGACCCTGGACTGCAACATGCTCTTTTTGTGCTTTTTACTTCGCCAGCACTAACGGTACTGGGACGCCCTGCACCATCACCCCCACCATCCACTACACTGCCATGGGGCTGCACTCTTCCCGTGGGGAGTTACACTATCTCAGCTGCATACACCATCAGCCCCAGCGGTCTGCCTTGCAGCGGCGGCTCATAATAGCCGCAATCCACGGGTGGCGTAGTCGGACATCACTTAAAACTTATAAAGGGACTACCACTGGTCTGACCACCCTGAGCCACGGAACCGGGTAGCCACTACTACCCCCAACGTCTCCCTATTGCCCGGCTGCGAGTGCCCCGCGGCCCAGGGGGCGAGTCACTCACCTTACAGCTAATCCCTGAAGCCTATGTCTCCTGTAATAAAGGTAAAATAATAAACCAACCTCATCCTCACCTGTCCGCCGTTGTCCATATAGCGAGGATCCCACGACGATCTCAGTGATAGCGCGGCCGCATCCCGAGATGTGACCGTTCTATCAGGTAGCCGGCGATACACTGACAGGAGCACTATCGCTCTTGCAGTGTATCTCAAGAAGCTCCTGTCTGAGGTCACCAGAGTTCAAACAGCTGATGATCAGCTGAGCTCTTCGGTGATCTCACTTACAGCATTAGTGCTGGGAAGGAATTTTCCCAGGCAGCACTAATGCCGTAAGTGAGATCACTGGAGCTCTCAGATGATCTTCAGCTGTTTGAACTCAAGTAATCTCAACCCTGCAGCACAGCACTATACACTGACAGGAGTGAATACACTCCTGTCAGTGTATACAGTGCTGTCTTCTACAGCAGTGACATCAGTGATTGCTGGTGTGACTGCTGTAGAAGTGACCCGGATCGCCGTGGGACACTAGGATTACGTCATGACGACGGACAGGTGAGGAATATGGTTGTTTTTTATTTTTGTCTTCTTACAAGAGACGAGGGATTCGGGGATTAGGCATTAGGTGAGAATACGGTGTTTTTCATTTTTAAATAAATTATTAAAACCATGTGGAATTTTATTCAAATAAAATACTTTATTCTGGCCGTGTCTTTATTGAAAAAACGTCAAAACCCTTTACTGCGGGGTTAGTAATGGGGGCATCTTATAGACGCCTCTCCATTACTAACCGGGGTTCATGACTGCTGCCAATACAAGGCTGACGTGATCCCCATCCTATTACCCCACTTGCCACCACTGCACAGCAGTGGAAAGAGCAAGGCTAAGCACCAGATTTGGTGCATCTTATGGATGCGTAATTTCTGGGTCCACTGAGGGCTGATGCTATTGACGCACCCCCTGGGCCGTGTGTGAGGGAATACCCGGAGCTGGGTCTCTGTGTGATGCTGGGGGTTGTAGTCTCCGTGGCGGCGACCCAGTCCCGTGGCTCAGGGTGGTCAAACCAGTGGGGGATCTGTTTACTTGATTTTGTAATGTTTAAATGTCCGACTACGCCACCCGTGGATTGCGGTCACTGAGAACCGCCGTTGCGGGTGTGACCGCTGAGGCTGATGTTGTCTGCGCAGCAGAGGGTAGTATAACTCCCCACGGGAGGAGTATAGCCTCAGGGCAGTGAGTGCAGATGGTGGGGGTGATGGTGCGCGGGAGCAACAGTAATGACTCAGAATCCAGTGATGCAGTCCAGGGTCTTTACTCACAGTTTTACACTCCAAACCACTTCTGCAGTTAATGGCTGCCCTCGTCGTGCTGTGCTCACCAGGTGAGGGGCTCGTCCAACTCCCAGTTACCTTTGGAATGCTTTTCAGGACCCCCTTCGTGTGTCCTTTCTCTGGCCTGTCGTACCCCACAATTGACCACGTTTCTGTCCAGCTGCCTCGGGCCTTGGCAGGCAAACGTATGTTCCATTTCCCTGGGTCCTACATGGTGCCTTCCTAATGGGTGTAGTGAGGGGCCATACACGTACAATGCCACGGCCTCCGGTTACTAGCTGAGGGTAGTTGCTCTCCTCCACTAGATGAGGGATCCGGTTCCCTTTCTTGGCCTGACCTCCCTACTCTGGTAGCGGCGGGCTTGCAGTGGCGGCTGGCCGGTCCGCACCCCTGGGGTCCCATCACTCCACTCCTGGAGCCTCCTCCGTTCCTCTCCTCTTCTTTCTTCTCCCCCAGGCCCAGGCCTTAAGACTTGGCCTGCCTGCGGAGCAGAGCCCATGCAGAGCCTCTGCTCCCAGCCTCCTTCTCTCTCTTCTCCCTCTTCTTTCTACACTGACTCTAAGATGGTGCCCACCTTATATACTCCTACTTTTCAGTGCACCCAGAATCTACTCTCCCCACCCACACACTACCGGGTTCCCCCTTTCTAGGTGTTCCCTCCCCCCACTCCAGCCAGGGACAGGGACAGTTGTGCTCACCCTTGGGAGCATTGTCGCCCTGCCCCCCCGGAAATGTGGTGTAGTGCATGTGGGTGTTAGGGTCCTGAGCCACACTCCATCCTTACCTGGAGGTGAGATATCACACCTCTGGGTGAGATGCAATACCTCTGTAGTGACCGAACCCTCGGGGCTCTACACTATTAGCCTCGGAGGGGGCCAGGAGCCATGGCCCCTTCCCTGGCTATTAATATCTGCTCACAGCTGTCTGTTTAGTCTTTGCTGGTTAGATTTTATAGGGGAACCCTACATCAGTTTTTTTCTGGGGTCCCACTGTAATTTAGCCAGTAAAGGCTAAGCAAACAGCTGTGAGCTGTTATTAATAGCCAGGGAACATCTTTGGCTAATGGCCCCTTCCCCAGCTAGTAATATCAGCCCCCAGCATTCAGCTTTTCCTTTGCTGGTTATGAAAAGGCTGGAGCCCACGCCTTTTTTTTTAAAATTTAATTCTTCATTTTATTTCATTTATAAGAAATCCCATACCCATTGTGCTTGTTTTTGATGCTGCGTAAACTCACCAGCAGCATGTCAATTTCTGTAGCGGAGACGCTAGTCTCCTCTGCAGATTTTGACTGATTGAAATGTCATTACATGCGGTGGATCCGCATGTACTGGCAAAACAAGTGCGGCATTAGAACACAGCATTTCAGACACAGCGAAAATACTCACCCCTCGTCCGATGGTAATCCAAAGGTTAGGGTATGTGCACATGATCCGGACAAGCAGCTGCGTTCTATTGAATGCAGGTGAATCTCCATGTGTTCATTGAACCATGCGGATTCACCACATTCAATACATTGTAAGGATCACATTTCTCTTGCGGAGACTAGAGAATCCGCAAGAGAAATTGACATGATGCTGTCTTGAAAGACGCACCACATGTCCGTGGGTGATCCGCAGGCACAGATGAACGCATAGTGGACATGGGATTTCTACAAATCCCATCCACTATGCTGTAACATCTGGCCGCTGCAGGTTTGACGCTGCATAAGCACACAGCGTCAAACCCGTAGCAGCTCCTGATCGTGTGCACATACCCTGAAAGTGATGTTCCACATTTCTTTTTTCAAATATCTTTAGCTCCAAAAAGCATTCATTGCTGTACAAAAACGCATGCAAAAAATGCACCAAAAACTCTGCAGCAAAGTGAATGAGAAATGTGAAAATGTCATGCACACATTGAGTATTTTTTGACTTGCAGATTTGGTGCAGAAAATAATCATCAGCATTTCAATTCTCTGTGCATTTTGCCGCATTTTTTGCCTGCAGTTTTTCAGTGCATTTAATGGGTGAAAAGTGTGACAAAAACTCACAGAGAATTGACATGCTGATGATAATTTTCTGCACCAAATCTGCAAGTCAAAAAATACTCAATGTGTGCATGACATTTCACATTTCTCATTCACTTTGCTACAGAGTTTTTGTTGCGTTTTTGCTTGCATGTTTTGCATGCGTTTTTTGATGCGTCTTTGTGAAGCAATGAATGCTTTTCGGAGATAATTAAAGATATTTGAAAAAAGAAACGTGTCATCGCTTTAAGGGCTCAAAAAGCTTGAAAAAAACAGACGAGTGCAATCTGATAAAAAATCGGATTACACTCTGATCAATATTATTCTATGAGTGACATTTCATCTGTGATTTGCTTCTCAGCTGAAATCGAACTGTGAAAAAAATCGCAGCTTGCTGCGTATTGCCACGTATTTCGGACGAGACTCACCAGTGCAAGTCAATGGGTGTGTGAAAAAAAATCGCCGTCCGATTTTCACTTGAGTTCAAACAGCTGAAGATCAGCTGAGAGCTTGAGTGATCTCACTTATGGCATTAGTGCTGCCTGGGAAAAATTCCCTCACAGCACTAATGCCGTAAGTGAGATCACCGGAGCGCTCAGCTGATCATCAGCTGTTTGAACTCCGGTGACCTCAGCCAGCAGATTTTTGCAATACACTGCGGTAATCATAGCGCTCTTGTCAGTGTATCGCCGGCTGCCGGATAGGACTGTCACATCTTTGGATGTGGCTGCTATCACTGAGATCGTCGTGAGACCCTCGCTATATGGACTACGGCGGACAGATGAGGATGAGGTTGGCTTAATATTTTACCTTTATTGCAGGTGACCATAGCTTTGGGGATTAGTGCAAGGTGAGTATATGGTGTTTTTTTATTTTTTACAGGGGATGAAAACATCGGGGTCAAGGTGTTGGTAAGTGGTAGGTGAGTATAATGTGTTTAATATTTTTATTTAAATAATTCTATATTTATTTTAACTTTTTTTTTAACTTTCACTTTCACTGTGCAAGCGCAGATGATGAGAGGTAACTTCTCCCATCAGCGGCGCTTGGGCAGCTTACGTGCAGTGCCGGCAGGCGCCGGATGATGGGGCTAGCAGTCAGCCGGCACCTGTCACCCACGGTAAGCTTTTTACCGCGGGTGACTGTCACAGCTGCGGGGATCATTCTGACAGCTGACAGCATGATCCCGCAGCGCTGTGACCAGTGGTAATAATCTTACCACCGGTCACAGCCCCTGATTTCCACACGCAGTGTCACGCAGATCACAGAGCGGGAAACCAGGAAACTAGGGATGTTTGGGGCCATGTTTGTGTTCGGGTTCGTGATCGGGAGCCCGAACACGAACATTTTTTGGATGTTCGGGTTTATTTGCCGAACCCAAACATCAAAACATTTGCTTATCTCTATCCAGGAGGCAAGGGGAGGAAAAGAGGTATCTCATAAGTGGAGAAAGAAGCCTATTTCTCACATGAGATATATGAGAGACACTCTGAAGTTGAGGGCTCCTAAGTACCCTTACCATTATTAATTCAGAATGACCTAATAGGGTACTACATTTTTTTTAACTAGACAACCCATTTAATGATTGGACTAAGAAAAAATCAATTCCCACTGGCTTTATTATTTATCTATATCTATATTGTAACTTATTATAGGACAGGATCCAATTAACCCTTCAATCCCTGCATGTGTCACAGTTGTCTAACAGCCGTGACACTTGCAGCCACGGCGACAGTAAAAGAAATGCCGAGCTCGCCAAAATACTCGGCTAGCACCCGAGCATGCTCGCCGGAAGGGTTAATGAGACATACTCGCTCAACACTAGATCCAATGTCAAGACATCTGTCCACATTTATAAAGCACTCACATCTATCCACATTTATGGTAACACAACACTCACACCACCTTTAGGTGATGGAGTAAACACAATGATTGATGCTTTGCTCTTCTCCTCCCCCTCTCTGCGCAGTAACCTCTGCACAGGTCACTGAGCATGCCCGCAACACTTTCCAATAGAAGTCAATGATTCAGTTTCTAAATCTTCTTGTTTATTCTCCTGTAGAATATTTCCATTGAGAAGTTTTGGGCCTTTTTTTTTTTTTCTAATTGCTAAAATTACAACCTTGTTTTGTTTAGATTGGATTCGTTGCTCCCGGTGCATTGGCTCGTAGAAAGACCGTATTATCTTCAATCTATGCGCTGTAACATAATCACGCTTTAAATGGCAGATTAAATTAACACAGTCTGTCTAATGATATCAGCAATGACCGTCATGAAATCTCGTTGCCGATGCTCTACAAGTGTGAAAGTTTTTGTTGAGCGCAGCGCAGTTCTGCAACAAAAACCTGGGATTTGGTTCTCAAGTTAGTAATGTGTATTGATGGGGCAATAAAATGGAAGCACTGGCACTCAACAGCCCTTCTGTGCACTTTATGTGTCTTTTATAATTTAACGTATCTTCTGTTGCTTTTATTTTCACTTTTCCAGACGTAAGAAAAGCTCCAAATAAAACGGTAGGAAACAGAGGCATCTGTGCAGGATGTGGCTACTTTCCTCTCGTTCTTCCACTGACAATAAACTTGGAAGAAGGCTTTAGTTAAGATTAAAGATAACTAACGCTCAAAGAATTCAGAAGGGAATAAAAACTGCTAAAAATATGGAAATTCAGATCTGCTGAGTTTTATTTTTGTGATTTTTGTCTACAAACTGAATTGAAATGAGAAAAACAACCAAAAGGTTTATCTAGTCTGCCCTTTTATATTATTATTATTATTCATCTGTGCCATTTTTCGTGTTTTTCATGTATATTATTTTTTCTTTAGTTGATGATAAATTTTTGTTCTGTCTTTAAAGAAACATTAAATGGGGACTGTACTTTCAACAAACCTTGCATAAATCAATAGCACAGACGAACATAAGAAACTTTGCAATATATATTAGAGAATTTTACTTCTTTTTCCAATTATGTTCCACTCCCCTCCGCCCCAACCTCCTAAACTCATCATTTACTCTTAAATAGCAGCTCAATTTCATCTTCTTGAAGACAAGATGGACTGTCAGCTCAGTGACGTGTCAGGTTACATCTCCTAATGTACTTTAATGTGAGCGGATGGGAGGAGGAGTCAGAACACATGCAGACACAGATGGTCCTAATCTTTCTAACCTCACCCCAGAGCTGGATTCACAGCTACACTGCTCAGTACTGATATAAAATGTCCGTCCTCTATGCTGCTGCTGCTTCTGTGCTACATAGAGATAGGGGAGCAGGAATCCCTTATGTCTGTGTGCTCTGTATAGGAGATATCAAAGCAGCTACTGTAGTTTCCACCTACTAGCTCAGAGACAACAGAGTGTTAGAGCTTAAAGAAGTAGAAAACTGGTGCAAATGCATAATACAATACATATAATGGCCAGAAATAGTATAATTACTCACATACCTGCACATGAGAGCTTTATTCTTAAAATTCTCTTTAAAGTGTAATTACGTTTTAATTATAGAAAATCCTCCACCCATCAAAAAAAATATAAATTCCTTCTATAAAGGAGTTATATTTTAGAGACACTATTGGGGATTTCTTAGTTAATGGAGGACAGAATTCTCATCCCTTCGATATATTAGAGTACAACTACAAAAAGCGTCTCCATCTTTGGAGGACTGATCCCGTATTACATAGACAATGTATTAATATGCATGGGAACCGTGTAATACTAAATTTCAACTGTGGTGGCGCCAAAGGGTAATTGAACACCTACTACCAGGTTTCTACACAGATAACAGTTAATCACATGGGGATAGTTATAGGAGGACTCTTTCAACTAATAATCGATGGATTCAGGGGAAAGGTAATACACATCTGAGATGTTTCAATAAATGGGTCACTGAGTGAATCGATTTGAAGTGAATAGAATTCGACAGTCATGGCTGAAAGTGTTGGCACCCTTGAAATTGTTCCAGAAAATGAAGTATTTGTCCCAGAAAATTATCACAATTTTGTTATACAGATGTTTATTTCCTTTGTGTGTATTGGAACAACACAAAAAAAAAAGAGAAAAAAAGGCAAATTGGACATAATTTCACAGAAAAAAAACACAAAAATGGGCTGGACAGAATTGTTAGCACCCTTCCAAAATTGTGTGTAAACAATTTTGTTTCAAGCATGTGATGCTCGTTCAAACTCACCTGTGGCAAGTAACAGATGTGAGCAATATGAAAATCACACCTGAAGCCAGATGAAAAGGGGAGAAATTGACCCAGTCTTTGCATTATGTGTCTGTGTGGGGTGCACTAAGCATGGAGAACAGAAAGAGGAGAAGAGAACTGTCAGAGGACTTGAGAACAAAGTTATCTATATAACAAAACATGTGTAATTGCAATAATTTTTTGGGAGAAATACTTCATTTTCTGGAACAATTTCAAGGCTGCCAACACTTTTGGCTATGAGTGTATATGGAATAAAAACATTTTTACAATTAAATTTATTCAAATTCAGAAAAACAATTTTAGAACAGCCTCCGTTTTCCTAGATTCTTTTTAGAGCTGGAAAGGTGTTAAAAAATAAAAAAAATAATTAGTCTCACCTCGCCCCTCATTTGCCCTGCCAGTGCAGCTTCCTGACCTTCCTCCGGCTTTGGACTTGTTCTCTTCAGTCTTCACTCTTTGACACCACCCTCGTTTACTAGGCCTTATGCAATGCCCTCCATTTATTATACTCTTGGGTCTGGAGGGACCTCAGAGTTTACTAAACATCTTGCAGCACATTCTATACACATTTAATACATTTGAATTTGTGCGAATCTGCGGAATTGTAATTTTGTGGAACTCGCTCATCTTTGGCTACCATGTAATAGCTCGACAGGCCGAACGGCTCTTACATGGCAGCTCTCGATTCTGAGTTACAACGTGGAAGCTTCTTTCTCGATTTATGTCCTATTAGGCCTCACGGACTCCTTGTATCATTCTGTCTTGTCTTATATTGTAAATTAGCTCAAATTTAAATTCTAAATTTTTGCGAATTCTGAAGTTAGAAAACAACAAACTGTTGATCCAATCAAATCTTTTTCATTTATCTTACTTTTTATCTTTTTATTATTATTTTTTATTTCATCCGTAAATGTTCCCTTCTCATTTGATCTCATTCTGTCAAATTTTGAGGTTAAAACTATAAAGAAAGTATCCCATGAGATTAGCCATTATCCCTTCCTTCTTAGAAACCTCTTTCTTAGGTTAGGTGCACACGACTGTTTTCTCTCTACCCGTGAAAAATGGTCCGTTTTTTTGGATCAGTTTTTCTCGGAGGTGGAGAGAATAAAAAAGTTTCTCCACCTGCTCCATTATGTCAGTCCATGAAAATTGGACCACATTCGGATGTCATCCAAGTACTGTCCGATGTTTTCCACAAACTTTCCCGTCATCTGATCGCTGATCTCACTTTACCCGTAGGCCAATTCCACACCTTTTGCTTCCGGAGGGTATGAGCATGCAGTGTTTATTGAGGAGTCTTTTTTTAGAGCTGCTCTGGTCCAAAAACAGCCTACAAAATTGCTCAAAAAATGCTTGAAAGTCTCTTCTTGTTTATTTCTATTGTAAAAACTACTTTGCCTTTCATATGTTCAGTCGTTTGAGAATTCTTTTCGGCTTCATGGTTTGAAAAATGTATGGTGGGAAAAAAGAAAATGCATGTGACTTATGGGAAGTGTCTTCTGATGGAATCAGCTCCATACTAAGCAGTGTCCGATCAAAAGGCTGCCAAAAACACTTCGATAAAAAATCTCTTCAAAAACTGTTCAAAAACTCTGCAAAACAGCTTCAAAGGGTAGGTGCACACTGAGTTTTTTTTAGGAGGTTTTGGAGCAGTAACTGAGCAGAACTTGAGAGGAACCTCTCCAAATCTCAAAACTCCTAAAAAAAGGACTTTCTGCTCAGTTTCTGCTCTGAAAACTCGGCAAAAAGACTCTTTGGGTACTTGCCCATACATCAAAGCCTCAACAAAGCACCAATGCTTCCTGAATCGGTTTCCACCAGGAAACTCATAGTTTTTGACTACTTCCAAAAAACCCATCTGCACTTAGCCATACAACATTATTTTGGAAACTGGAGACCTGCAGAGTTTCTCCCCACCATGTCATGCTGTGACCATCCAGGATTGGGCTCGTTTTCTCTCCGTCTCGCCAGTGGACCAATCTCTTTGAATAAACCTCTCATCTTATGCTCTACAGAATATAAAACATTTACTACTTATATTCTTGATTTGATTTTCAAAGAGCTCTTTGCTATCGGGAAAAAAAACGATATTTTAACAGTAAATTTCCACCTTCACGTCCCAAAAAATGTTTTTATATTTACGTTCTTTAAAATAATGATGAAAACATGAGAACAGATGCTGCAGGACTGGTTCAGGTAGAAGCAAATTAAAAACTGAACGCTCATTGCCAATGCAGAATTCCTTTGAAAATCGGATGTAAATGCACCTAGTGCTTAGGTATTCCATCTGCATACGGCACCCAGCGAGTGTGTAACGGCATACTTCATTTGGAAAGGATTACTGCTTTTATATCAGACATCTGCTAAGCACACCAAGAATGTTTGCTGGAAGTTTAAGTGTTTTTCCTCTTCATCAAACAGTATTCTACAGCAAGCAGCTTTATGCAAAGAAATCCTTCCTAGTTAACCAGCGAAGCACAGGCAATAGATAAAAATATAAAGAGCAAACAGTGTTTTTGGAACATCGGATAACCTCTAAACCTCTAAAGAGAAAATATGTCAAAATACAGATATCCATCCTGTGATCTTTCCATTAATGGCCTCAAAGCATTCCAGAAAATAATCTGATGAACACAGGGTCGGACTGACCCAACAGTGTCTCGGAATACCAGTGGTCTAGTGCTGTTCATGACATTTCTTCCTCCCGAATCTTCCCCCATCCCCTGTGAGTGATATTAATGAGAAGTGGAAGGAACCGCAACAACTCAGTCATGAAGTGGAGACCCCGTAACATTACCGAGCTGGGGGGCTGATGAGCAGAGGGCAGAAAAGTCACCACCGCTCTGATGATTCCATAACTGCAGACAGGTCTGCAACCATGAATTTTGGGGTCCCCTTGAGACTCCACCCAGGCTCCTCCCCAGCTCTGCCTCCACCCCTCGAACCTTCCACAGTCCCATTGCCTACTCTTGAAATAACTCTATTTCTGCACGATGTCCTCACCAATCACACATTAACAGTTCCCATTGAACCATATCACATCCATAGCCAGCAGCTTTTGCTTTGGCCAGAAGATTTTTTAAGTCGCCACCATGACAAGGTAGACTCTTCTGGCCAGGCCCTTCTCTACTCTAACCTATTAAACATTTCTTAAAATACCCAATACTCTTTTTAGGTATATTTTTATTTATTTTTCTGTAAGGGAACGTGTCACATACATTTTTTAAAAGGACCAATAATACCACATACAAGGGACAAATACCATTACACCATGGTCAGGCCACATATTACCACCACATAGTGACCGAATAATATCACATACAAGGGACAAATACCACAACACCATGACCAAATCACATATTACCACCATATAGTGACCAAATAATACTACATACAGGGGACAAATACCACCACACCATGACCAAATCACATATTACCACCATATAGTGACCGAATAATACCACATATAAGGGACAAATACCACCACACCATGACCAAATCACATATTACCACCATAAAGTGACCAAATAATACTACATACAGGGGACAAATACCACCACACCATGACCATACCACATATTACCACCACATAGTGACCGAATAATACCACATACAAGGCATAAATACCACCACACCATGGCGGGATCACATATTACCACCACATAGTGACCGAATAATACCACATATAAGGGACAAATACCACCACACCATGACCAAATCACATATTACCACCATATAGTGACCAAATAATACTACATACAGGGGACAAATACCACCACACCATGACCAGACCACATATTACCACCACATAGTGACTGAATAATACCATGTACAAGGGAAAAATTCCATTGCACCATGACCAGAACATATATTACCACCAGATAATAACTGAATAATACCACATACCAAATACAATGATCCAATACCACCATAGCATGACCAGACCACATATTACCACCACATAGTAACTGAATAATACAACATACAAGGAACAAATACCATCACACCATGACCAGACCACAAATTACCACCACATAGTAACCGAACAATACCACATATAAGGAGGAAATACTGCAACACCAAGACCAGACCACATATTAACACCACATAGTGACCGAATGCTACAATACTGATCATTAATAAAAAAACACAATAATAAGTGCCATTATACACAGGAGCTCTGCATATAGTATCAGTGTACAGGTAATACAGTGATCACCAGTGACATTATACACAGGAGCTCTGTATATAGTGCCAGTGTACAGCTAATACAGGAATCACCAGTGACATTATACGTAAGAGCTCTGTATATAGTGTCAGTGTACATGTACTACATTGATCACCAGTGACATTATGCACAGGAGCTCTGTATATAGTGTACAGGTAATAGAGTGATCACCAGTGACATTATACACAGGAGCTCTCTATATAATGTCAGTGTACAGGTAATACAGAGATCACCACTGACATTATGCACAGGAGCTCTGTATATAGTGTCAGTGTACAGGTAATACAGGGATCACCAGTGACATTATACACAGGAGCTCTGTATATAGTGTCAGTGTAGAAGTAATACAGTGATCACCCGTGACATTATACACAGGAGCTCTGTATATAGTGTCAGTGTACAGGTAATACAGGGATCACCAGTGACATTATACACAGGAGCTCTGTATATAGTGTCAGTGTACAGGTAATACAGTGATCACCACTGACATTATACACAGGAGCTCTGTATATAGTGTCAGTGTACAGGTAATACAGAGATCACCACTGACATTATGCACAGGAGCTCTCTATATAGTGTCAGTGTACAGGTAATACAGTGATCACCAGTGACATTATACACAGGAGCTCTGTATATAGTGTCAGTGTAGAGGTAATACAGTGATCACCAGTGACATTATGCACAGGAGCTCAGTATATAGTGTCAGTGTACAGGTAATACAGTGATCACCAGTGACATTATACACAGGAGCTCTGTATATAGTGTCAGTGTACAGGTAATACAGAGATCACCACTGACATTATGCACAGGAGCTCTCTATATAGTGTCAGTGTACAGGTAATACAGTGATCACCAGTGACATTATACACAGGAGCTCTGTATATAGTGTCAGTGTAGAGGTAATACAGTGATCACCAGTGACATTATGCGCAGGAGCTCTGTATATAGTGTCAGTGTACAGGTAATACAGGGATCACCAGTGATATTATACACAGGAGCTCTGTATATAGTGTCAGTGTACATGTAATACAGTGATCACTGGTAACATTATGCACAGGACCTCTGTATATAGTGTCAGTGTACAGGTAATATGGTGATCATCAGTGACATTACACACAGGAGATTTGTATATAGTGTATAGTGTACATGTAATACAGTTATCACCAGTGACATTATATACAGGAGCTCTGTATATAGTGTCAGTGTACAGGTAATACAGGGATCACCAGTGACATTATACACAGAAGCTTTGTATATAGTGTATAGTGTACAGATAATAAAGGGATCAACAGTGCCATTATTCACAGGGGCTCTGTATATAGTATACAGTGTATAGTGTCAGTGTACAGGTAATACACTGACTCACCGATGATGTCTCTAGTTGAAGTCCTTCATCTTCACTTTTCTTCTTCATCCAGCGCAGACTGCGATCACTTCTTCCAGCCAGAACTGGTCTCTACAGAAATTAACACACAGTTACCTAGAGCAGCTTCCAGAGCACATTCCCCACTTTTTCCCCAACTTCTACACTACGCAGCTGAATACAGACGTGCACGAACCATTAATAAATAATTAGTTATTATGCAACTCATCATTCCAAATATAAATTGTAATCCACCACTGTGCCCCCACTATCTATAAATAGGCACTTTTCCCCAACCAATAAATATATAAATGAATTAGAACCTCTACACTTTCCCCCAATTCATTACCAGTCACACTTCATCATCCTCAACGCCCTCCACTCTGTACCTCTCGCTCCCTAAATTCATTATATTTACATGCCCCCCTCTGCCCCAATTCATTATGTCATGTCCGCTCTCTCTCTCCCACCCCCACCCTCTATTCATTATCAACTGCTCTCCCCCACCCTCAATAGGAGGGATCCAATGGCTGGATGTCCTTAAGGACAAAAATGTCCAGGAAGGATGGGAAATTTTTAAAAATGAGATTCTCAAAGCACAATCGTTAACAATCCCGAAAAGTATGAAGAATGGGAAGCATTTAAGGAAACCAGGATGGATGAACACAGAACTTAAACACATGCTAAAAAGAAAGAAAGAAATGTTTATTAAATGGAAAGAGGGAGGCATATCTAAAGAAGATTATAATGCAGTCTGCAGATCCTGTAGGGCACGTATCAGGTTAGCTAAAGCTGACAATGAATTAAGGCTTGCAAGAGATGTCAAAAGCAATAAAAAAGGATTTTGGGGGTATGTCAAAAGTAAAAGAAAAGTCAAAGATGCTATAGGATTTTTACAGGATGAAAATGGAGAAATGGTAAGAGAGGATGTTGAGAAGGCCGAACTTTTTAATTCCTATTTTGCATCTGTTTTCTCTCAGAAAGAAAATGTAACATCAACTGATCTTCACTGTCCTTTTAGAGGAATAGAGGAATCCAAGTTATCTGTAAACAGAAAGATTGTGAGGGAATATTTAGCTAACATAAATGAGTTCAAGTCTCCAGGTCCAGATGAATTACACCCCAGAGTACTGAAGGAGATCATAGAAGAAATTTTAGAACCACTCTCCATAAAATTTGAAAATTCTTGGAGAACACGAGAAGTCCCAGAAGACTGGAGAAGAGCAAATGTTGTTCCTATCTTCAAAAAGGGGAAGAAGGTGGACCCAGGGAACTATAGGCCGGTGAGTCTGACTTCTATACCAGGAAAGATCTTTGAACAAATTATTAAACAACATGTATGTAAGTACATGGATAAGAATGAAGTGATTAACCAGAGTCAGCATGGGTTTGTAACTAACAAGTCGTGTCAGACTAACTTAATTTCCTTCTATGACAGAATCACTGACTGGGTGGATCAGGGAAATGCTGTAGATATAGTATATCTTGACTTCAGCAAAGCATTTGACAAAGTATCTCACACCATCCTTATTGAAAAAATGACCAAGTATGCAATGGACCAGGCAACTGTTAGGTGGATTCATAACTGGCTTAGTGATCGGACTCAAAGGGTGGTTGTAAATGGCTTCACATCCAGCTGGATGAATGTCTCAAGTGGGGTACCACAGGGCTCCGTCCTGGGACCTGTATTGTTCAACATCTCTATCAATGATTTAGATGAAGGAATTGAGGGTAAACTGATTAAATTTGCTGATGACACAAAGCTAGGAGGGATAGCTAATACTAGAGAAGAGAGAGAGAGGATTCAAAAAGACCTAAATAAACTGGAGCAGTGGGCAGCAACCAACAGAATGGTTTTTAACAGGGAAAAATGCAAAGTACTACATCTGGGCAATAAAAATGAAACAAGCATATACAGAATGGGAGGAATAGAGCTAAGCAACAGTACATGTGAAAAAGACTTAGGTATACTAATAGATCATAGACTGAACATGAGTCAACAGTGTGATGCAGCAGCAAAAAAGGCAAATACAATTCTGGGATGTATTAACAGAAGCATACAGTCTAGATCACGTGAAGTCATTATCGGTCTTTACTCCTCTTTGGTCAGACCTCATCTGGAATACTGTGTACAGTTTTGGGCACCACATTTTAAAAAAGACATAGACAAACTGGAGCAAGTTCAGAGAAGAGCGACCAGAATGGTGACTGGTCTGCAAACCATGTCCTATGAGGAACGGTTGCAGGATTTGGGAATGTTTAGCTTGCAAAAAAGAAGACTGAGAGGAGACTTAATAGCTGTCTACAAATATGTCAAGGGCTGTCACATTGTAGAAGGATCATCTTTATTCTCATTTGCACAAGGAAAGACTAGAAGCAATGGGATGAAACTAAATGGGAGGAGACACAGATTAGATATTAGAAAAAACTTTTTGACAGTTAGGGTGATTAATGAGTGGAACAGGCTGCCACGAGAGGTGGTGAGTTCCCCTTCAATGGATGTCTTCAAACAGAGGCTGGACAGACATCTTCTGAGATGATTTAGTGAATCCTGCTTTGAGCAGGGGGTTGGACCAGATGACCCAGGAGGTCCCTTCCAACTCTACCATTCTATGATTCTATGATTCTATGATTCAATACACCATTTACTTTCCCCCACCCTCAATTTATCATTATTTGCTGCCCTCCACCCCCAATTCATTATCATTTGTTGTCCCCCATCCTCAACACCCAATTCATCATCATTTACTGTCCCCCATCCCCCAGTCTCAATACATCATTTACTCCCCCCACCCTCAATTGATCATTATTTGCTCTTCCCCACTGCATCCACTTTCACGTCATCATTTGCTCTCTCTATCCCCATCTTCAATTCATCATTTGCTTTACCCACCCTCCACCTTCAATTTATAATTTGCTGTCCCCCACCCTCAATTCATCATTATTTGCGCTAACCACTTCAATACATAATCATTCACTGTCCCCCATACCACACCCTAAATTCATCATCATTTGCTGCCACCACACCCATTTAATTAATTTTATTAAAAAAAAAGTTTTTCATATTTTCCTCTCATAAGATCCTTCCACTTCTCGTGTCCTGGCGAGTGGCGCATGTACACGTGACGTGTACGAGATGATGTTATTGCAAACGTGCAGTCACCAGACATCACAGAAAAGGCGGAGGGAGCTGGAGCTGCGCAGCCGTTCAGATTTGAAGGCCATGGTGCTCCGGGAAAGCTCAATGGGCCGAGATGTACACCGCCAGTGGCGGCGCGCAGGAGAGCTGCACCTTATTATACCCTGTGGCCCGGTAACCAGAAGTAAAAGAGAGGGGGGCCGAACTGGGTCGGAGCCCCCTCTTTACTTATCCCTACCGGGCCCCATACAATAGAAAGGGCAGTAATGCTCTAATGGCCGCCCTGACTGCAGAGTCCAGACCTCCCCTGGTAGTAACATTCGCACAAACAGTGAGCCCTCGCCGGGAACTTCATGGCCGAGCATCTGCATGTAGCCGTACATCACCAAGAACAATGCTGAGCGTTGGGTGGAGTGGTGTAAAGCCGCCACCACTGGACTCTGGAAGAGACGTGTTCTGTGCAGTGATAGATCACACTGCTTTATTTGCATCTGATGGACGAGTCTGGGTTTGGCGAATACCAGGAGGACGTTACCTCTGACTTTATTGTGCCCGTTGTATAGTTTGGTGGAGGAGAAATAATGCTATGGCCTGTTATCAGGGGAGGAAATCATTATGCTTCAGGATACAAAACATTTTGGATAATTGTAGCATTCGACTTTATGGGAACAGTTTGGGAAAGGTCCTTTTCTGTTCCCCATGACTGTGCCCAGTGCACAAGGTTCATACTGACATGGAGGGGGGAGTTTGGTGAGAAGAACATGACCGGACACACAGAGCCCCGACCTCAACCCCATCCTACATCTTTGGGATGAACTAGAACTGAAATTATGAGTGTAACGGGTCCGGGTGGTGGAACCTCTGTGCCGCGGTGCAAGAGGGGACCCAGAAGTTACTCTGGGGATGACCTTGTAGAGTGCAGGTGGCTCCCACGGGTCAGATAGCTGGGATTGACCGGAGTAGCGGGTGGACACAACAGGTAGGTAGCAGTCTCTGGGTGAGCAGGCGGTTGGTCACGGGAAGTGACGGAAGAGCAGGTAAGAGTCTCTTGGCTGGCAGGCAGGTGGTCACGGCAAGTGACGGCTGAGCGGGTAAGAGTCTCTTGGCAGGCAGGCAGGTGGTCACGGCAAGTGACGGCGGAGCCTCCAGGTAGGCTAGCAGGTGGGTAGCAGGTGAGCGCTCCCAGGTGAGCGGGTAAGAGTCTCTTGGCTGGCAGGCAGGTGGTCACGGCAAGTGACGGCGGAGCCTCCAGGTAGGCTAGCAGGCGGGTAGCAGGTGAGCGCTCCCAGGTGAGCGGGTAAGAGTCTCTTGGCTGGCAGGCAGGTAGCAGGTGAGCGCTCCCAGGTGAGCGGGCTAGCAGGTACGGCAGGTAGCAGGCAGGTAACTGGCAGGTGCTTCCTGTTCCACAGGTGGACTTGCCCATAGACAGACTGGCGGATGCAGGAGACAGACTGTCGGGCTGAAGGGAAGACAAGCAGGCAGACAGGACAGGAAGTCAGGCTGGCAACGGGACCTGAGGGCTGAAGCAGAGGTGAGTATGCTTTGCAACAACTTTGCTCAGGCACCTCCATTTTGGAGGAGGTGCCTTAAATATGGGAGGTCCTCCGGCAATTGGCCGGGGACTCCTTAGGACGGCGCGCGCGGTCCCTTTAAGAGAGGGGGAGCGCGCGCGCGCCCTAAGCACAGTGCCCGGGAAGGGCAGCAGCGAGGGAAGGAGCGCTGGAGGACGCCGCGCCCGGAGCAGGAAGGTGAGAGGGACGGCGTCTCTGTCTAGCAGGGGGCAGAGACGCCGATGCTACAGTACCTGCCCCTTTAGGCCCCCCCTTTTTCAGTCCAGAGAGAAATTTCTCAAGGAGAAGAGGGGCGTTGATGTTCTCCCTGGGTTCCCAAGTTCTTTCCTCAGGACCAAACCCCTTCCAATCCACCAGAAAAAAGGTTCTCCCTCTTACCCTCTTGGTGGCCAGAATACGCTCTACCTCAAAGACGTCCTCAGCAGAAACCGGAGCAGGAGGAGTACCTGGATTGTTGGAAAAAATGTTAAGGACAACAGGTTTGAGGAGGGATACGTGGAAGGAGTTGGGTATGCGTAGGGTGGCCGGGAGTTTTAATTTGTAGGCTACAGGGTTAATTTGCCTGAGGACTTTGAAGGGTCCGATGAATCGAGGGCCCAACTTGTAGGAGGGTACTTTGAGCCGCACATGTTTGGAGGAGAGCCAAACCTTGTCTCCTGGACAGAATTGCGGCGGATCCAGATGTCTTTTATCAGCATATCTCTTCATCCGCTCGGAGGACTGAAGAAGAGCGGACCTAGTACTCTCCCAAATGGTAGAAAATTCGCTGACAAGAGACTCCGCAGCAGGGATGTCCACAGAAGCGGAGACGGGAACCGGAATCCGGGGATGTTGGCCACAGACTATAAAGAACGGGGATTTGGAAGAGGATTCACTCTCATGGTTATTGTAAGAGAACTCGGCCCATGGTAGGAGATCCACCCAATCGGAATGGTGGGCATTAACGAAGTGCCGGAGGTAGCTAGTAAGAATCTGATTGGTCCGCTCCACTTGACCATTGGACTGTGGGTGGTAAGCGGAGGAGAAATCCAGGGTGACATCTAGCAGCTTACATGTGGCTCTCCATAAGTGAGAGGTGAACTGAACCCCACGATCCGACATGATGTGGAGGGGTAGGCCATGGAGACGGAAGATGTGACGGATAAAGTCTTTAGCCAGCTCGTGTGCAGATGGGAGACCAGGCAGGGGAATAAAGTGGGCCATCTTAGAAAAGCGGTCAGAGACCACCCAAATGACCGTACACCCAGCAGAAACAGGAAGATCGGTGATAAAGTCCATTGCTATGTGCTGCCATGGAGCAGCAGGTACGGGAAGAGGCAGAAGATGGCCGGCTGGTAGATGTCTGGGAACTTTGTTGCGGGTACAAGAAGAACAGGCCGTGACGAAGTCTACAACATCCTTACGCAGGGTAGGCGACCAGTAATGCCGGGTAATGAGCAGGAAGGTCTTCTTTTGGCCAGCATGGCCAGCTAGTTTAGAAGAATGACCCCAGTGAAGAACCTTCTCACAATCAGGAACTGCTACAAACGTTTTTCCGGGTGGAAGACGAGTCAGATCCAAGGGGGCCACATTCATCACCTTGGAGGAGTCGATGATGTGCGTAGGCTCCTCCTCTTGATCGGAGGACAGGAAGGACCGGGACAAGGCATCAGCTTTGACGTTCTTGTCCGCCGGACGGAAATGAAGAATGAAGTCGAAGCGGGCAAAAAACAACGACCACCGGGCCTGGCGAGGATTGAGTCTCTGGGCATTTTGGAGATATGCCAGGTTTTTGTGATCCGTGTAGATAATTACCGGATAAAGGGCCCCTTCAAGCAGATAGCGCCACTCCCCCAGTGCCAATTTGATGGCTAGCAATTCACGGTGTAACGGGTCTGGGAGGCGGAACCTCTGAGCTACTATACAAGGGGGCGGTCCTTGTAAGGGAGCGGGTGGCGACCAGGGAAGACGGGCTGGAAGTCTCAGCAGGTGAACGGGACAGTCTCTGAGTGAACGGGACAGTCTCTGAGTGAACGGGCTGGAGGTCACGGCAAGTGACCGGGGCAGTCTCTAGGTATAGGGTTGGTACGACCTGTGGCGGCTGAAGATAGACGTGAGCTCCCAGGTGAGCAGGCGAGAGTCTCTGGATGAACGGGTGGTCACAGCATGTGACGGCGGAGCCTCCAGGAAGACCAGCGGACAGGCGACAGATGAGCGCTCCCAGGTGAGCGGGCAGAAGTCTCTGGACAGGCGGGTGGTCACAGCACGTGACGGCAGAGCCTCCGGGTAGGCAAGCAGACTGGTAGCAGATGAGCGCTCCCAGGTGAGCGGGCAGGAGTCACTGGACAGGCAGGTGGTCACAGCACGTGACGGCGGAGCCTCCAGGTAGGCTAGCAGGCAGGTAGCAGATGTGCGCTCCCAGGTGAGCGGGCAAGCTGGTCCATAGACAGACTGACAGGAGTTGGAAGGCAGACCGTCGGACCACAGGCAAGCAGGCAGGTAGCTGATGTGCGCTCCCAGGTGAGCGGGCAGGCTGGTCCTTAGACAGACTGACAGGATTAGTAAGGCAGACCGTCGGACCTCAGACTAGCAGGCAGGTAGCAAGTAATCAGGCAGGAATCTGGCAGGTAACTGGCAGGTAACTGGCAACGGGACCTGAGGGCTGAAGCACAGGTGAGACACAGGTGCAAACAACATTGCTCGGGCACCTCCATTTTGGAGGAGGTGCCTTATATATGGTAAAGTCCTCCGGCCATTGGCCGGGGACTCCTTAGGACGGCGCGCGCGGCCCCTTTAAGAGGGAGGGAGAGCGCGCGCCCTAAGCACAGAGGCCGGGAAGGAGCGCGCGCTGCCAGCAGAGCGGGAGAGGGACGCCGGGCATGGAGCAGAGCGGTGAGGGGAACAGCGTCCCTGCCTAGCAGAGGGCAGGGACGCCGGCACTACAGTACCCCCCCCTTTAGGCCCCCCCTTTTTTAGGCCAGACAGAAATTTAGCAAGGATGAGAGGGGCATGGATGTTCTCCCGGGGCTCCCACGTTCTCTCCTCAGGACCAAACCCCTTCCAATCTACCAGAAAAAAGGTCTTCCCTCTTACCCTTTTGGTAGCAAGAATGTTCTCTACCTCAAACTCGTCCTCAGCGGAAACCGGAGCAGGAGGCGTACCTGTAGACTTGGAAAAAGAGTTAAGCACCACGGGTTTGAGGAGAGATACATGGAAGGAGTTAGGGATCCGTAAGTTGGCCGGGAGTTTCAATTTATAGGCCACCGGGTTGATCTGACTGATGACCTCCAGAGGACCGATGAACCGAGGCCCTAACTTGTAAGAAGGTATCTTGAGTCGAACATATTTAGATGAGAGCCAGACCTTATCTCCTGGACGAAATTGTGGAGGATCCAGGCGTTTTTTGTCAGCGTGTCTTTTCATACGCTCGGATGACAGAAGGAGTGCGGACCGGGTACTCTCCCATATGGAGGAAAATTTGCTAACGAGAGATTCCGCAGCCGGGTTGTCCACAGAGGTGGAGACAGGAAAAGGAATCCGAGGATGCTGACCGAAAACTACAAAAAACGGGGATTTGGAGGAGGATTCGCTCTCGTGATTATTATAAGAGAACTCTGCCCATGGTAGGAGATCCACCCAGTCAGAATGGTGGGCATTAACGAAGTGCCGGAGGTAACTGGTCAGGTTCTGATTGATCCGCTCCACTTGACCATTGGACTGTGGGTGGTAAGCGGAGGAGAAGTCCAGGGTGACGTCTAGTAGTTTACAAGTGGCTCTCCAGAAACGTGAGGTGAACTGTACCCCACGATCCGACACGATGTGGAGGGGCAGGCCATGAAGACGGAAGATATGGCGGATAAAGTCTTTAGCCAGCTCGGGTGCAGACGGGAGGCCTGGCAGGGGAATAAAGTGAGCCATCTTGGAAAAGCGGTCAGCGACCACCCAAATGACCGTACAACCGACAGAGACTGGGAGATCAGTTATGAAGTCCATAGCAATATGCTGCCAGGGGGCAGCAGGCACAGGAAGCGGAAGGAGGCGTCCGGCTGGCAGATGTCTCGGGACTTTGTTGCGGGCGCAGGACACACAGGCAGAAACAAAGTCTATTACGTCCTTGTGCAGGGTAGGCCACCAATAGTGCCGGGCAATAAGCTGGAGGGTCTTTTTCTGACCGGCGTGGCCAGCTAGCTTAGACGAATGGCCCCAGTGTAGGATCTTCTCCCGATCAGGTACTGAAACAAACGTCTTACCGGGAGGGAGACGATTTAGACTCACGGGAGCCACCTGCATCACTCTGGCGGGATCGATGATATGTTTAGGTTCTTCCTCGAGATCGGACACCAGAAAGGATTGGGACAAGGCGTCTGCTTTGACGTTTTTGTCAGCCGGGCGAAAATGAAGAACAAAATCAAAGCGAGCAAAAAACAAGGACCACCGCGCTTGGCGCGGGTTAAGTCTCTGGGCATGCTGGAAGTAAGCCAAGTTCTTGTGGTCAGTGTAAATTATTACCGGATGAAGAGCCCCCTCGAGTAGGTAACGCCACTCCTCCAACGCCAGCTTGATGGCCAATAACTCTCGGTCTCCTATGGAATAGTTGCGCTCAGAAGAGGAGAAGAGTTTGGAGAAGAAGCCACAAGTTACCATTCTCCCGGAAGATGATTTTTGAGTAAGTACCGCTCCGGCTCCAGAGGAGGAGGCGTCAACTTCCAGGAAGAACTGCTTGTTGCCGTCCGGGCGATGCAGCACCGGGGCAGAAGAGAAGGCCTGTTTTAGGGAAAGAAAGGCCTCCTCTGCTTCGGGCGGCCACTCTTTGGGATTAGTACCCTTACGGGTGAGCGCGGAAATTGGGGCAGTCCGGGAAGAGAAGTGTGGTATGAAGAGGCGGTAGTAGTTGGCGAAGCCCAGGAATCGCTGAATGGCCTTCAACCGCTCCGGTCGGGGCCATTTCTCGATGGCAGACAGTTTCTCAGGATCCATTTGTAGGCCGGTCTGAGAGATAATGTAGCCCAGAAACGGAAGCGAGGTCTGCTCAAAGAGGCACTTCTCATATTTAGCGTAGAGATGGTTCTGCCTGAGCCTGAGCAGGACCTGACGAACGTCCCTCCGGTGAGTCTGGAGATCCGGAGAGAAGACCAAGATGTCATCCAGGTACACCACTACGCAGGAGTAGAGAAGGTCCCGGAAGATGTCATTGACCAACTCTTGAAAGACGGCAGGAGCGTTACAGAGGCCAAAGGGCATTACCAGATATTCATAGTGGCCGTCCCGGGTGTTGAATGCCGTCTTCCATTCATCCCCCTGACGGATACGAACCAGGTTGTACGCCCCACGGAGGTCTAGTTTGGTGAAGATTCTAGCCCCCCTCAGACGATCAAATAACTCCGGAATGAGCGGAAGGGGGTACTTATTCTTCACCGTGATCTGGTTAAGGCCTCTATAGTCTATACAGGGACGGAGAGAGCCGTCCTTCTTTTTGACGAAAAAGAAGCCTGCTCCCGCCGGGGAGGCAGATTTCCGGATGAATCCCCTGGCCAGATTCTCCTCAATATATTCGGACATCGAGCGGGTCTCAGCAGCGGATAATGGATAAATACGCCCACGGGGAGGAGAAGTACCAGGTAACAAGTCGATAGGGCAGTCGTATGGTCTATGAGGGGGTAGTGTCTCTGCTTCCTTTTTATTAAAGACATCAGCATAAGACCAATAAGGGATCGGAAGTCCAGGTAGATTAGCTGGGGTAGGAGAAGGACGGACGGGATGGACGGGAACCAGACAGGTCTTATGGCAGCCCTGTCCCCAGCGAAGGACTTCTCCGGTCTGCCAGTCAAGAACGGGTGCATGTCTCTGGAGCCAAGGTAGACCTAGCAGGATGGCGTGAGAGAGTCCAGGCAGAACATGGAAGGAGATACTTTCAGAATGCAGCATTCCCACCTGCAGAGTAATGGATTCGGTGATGAGTTGGATGGGGCGTGGTAAGAGCCCCCCATCCACGGCAGCAACAGACAAGGGTACAGCCAGAGGTTTGGTGGGGATGCGGTGTTTCTCTACCAGGGACTGTGAGATAAGATTCCCGGCTGCTCCAGAGTCAAGTTGGGCTAGTTCGAAATAACGGTTCTCCCCGTAGACGATTGAAACTGACAACAGCAGGGATGGAGAGGATTTATTCTTGTCTAGGTGGACCTCTCTGAGCGAACCTAGACACAGGCGTTTCCCGACCTCTCCGGGCAGGCACGGATCCGGTGCTCCTTACTGCCACAGTAGAAGCAGGTCCCCTCGGCACGGCGTAAGTCCTGACGGGTCTTGACCATCTTGGTCTGGTCGACCTGCATAGGCTCAGGAGAGTGTACCTGGTAAGAGACAGAAGGAGTGACGGGTTTCTGAAAAGTAGGAGCTAGACGTGGTAATCTCCTCTCACGGGTGACCTCTCTGGCACGCTCCTGGAACCGTAGGTCAATCCGGGTGGCAAGAGTTATTAAATCATCGAGAGTGGTAGGAATGTCCCGACCGGCAAGCTCATCTTTAATACGACCGGACAGACCCTCCCAGAAGACGGAAACCAGAGCGTCGTTATCCCAGGCCAGCTCCGAGGCAAGGGTACGGAACCGTATGGCATATTGGCCCACGGTGAGACTTTCCTGACGGAGGCGTAGCAGAGATGATGCGGATGAGGTCTTCCGTCCGGGTTCGTCGAAGACTTTCCGGAAAGCCGTGAGAAAAGCAGGCAAGTTGGATACCAGGGGGTCTCCTCTCTCCCATAAAGGATTTAGCCAGGCCAGGGCCTCCCCGGTGAGATGGGACATGATGAATGCAATTTTGGCCCGGTCGGAGTTAAACTGGTGAGATAATAGTTCAAAGTGCAGGGTGCACTGATTTATGAAGCCCCGAGCCTGGGCGGAGTCGCCTCCGAAGCGAGGAGGTGCAGAAAGCCGGGGTCCGGGGTAAGATACCATGGTATTAGTGGGCAGTGGAGCTGCCGGATTGCGAGACATGGCACTGGCGGAGGTTGCTGGTGGAGCAGTCAGAGTGTCCAGGCGAGTATTGACATTCCGCAGATGACCCAGAATGGACTCCTGTTGGGACCTTTGACGGGACAGTTCATGACACAGGTCCGAGAGCGAGGGAGCTTGGGTGCCACCGGGTTCCATGGCCCGAGCAAACTGTAACGGGTCTGGGAGGCGGAACCTCTGAGCTACTATACAAGGGGGCGGTCCTTGTAAGGGAGCGGGTGGCGACCAGGGAAGACGGGCTGGAAGTCTCAGCAGGTGAACGGGACAGTCTCTGAGTGAACGGGACAGTCTCTGAGTGAACGGGCTGGAGGTCACGGCAAGTGACCGGGGCAGTCTCTAGGTATAGGGTTGGTACGACCTGTGGCGGCTGAAGATAGACGTGAGCTCCCAGGTGAGCAGGCGAGAGTCTCTGGATGAACGGGTGGTCACAGCATGTGACGGCGGAGCCTCCAGGAAGACCAGCGGACAGGCGACAGATGAGCGCTCCCAGGTGAGCGGGCAGAAGTCTCTGGACAGGCGGGTGGTCACAGCACGTGACGGCAGAGCCTCCGGGTAGGCAAGCAGACTGGTAGCAGATGAGCGCTCCCAGGTGAGCGGGCAGGAGTCACTGGACAGGCAGGTGGTCACAGCACGTGACGGCGGAGCCTCCAGGTAGGCTAGCAGGCAGGTAGCAGATGTGCGCTCCCAGGTGAGCGGGCAAGCTGGTCCATAGACAGACTGACAGGAGTTGGAAGGCAGACCGTCGGACCACAGGCAAGCAGGCAGGTAGCTGATGTGCGCTCCCAGGTGAGCGGGCAGGCTGGTCCTTAGACAGACTGACAGGATTAGTAAGGCAGACCGTCGGACCTCAGACTAGCAGGCAGGTAGCAAGTAATCATGCAGGAATCTGGCAGGTAACTGGCAGGTAACTGGCAACGGGACCTGAGGGCTGAAGCACAGGTGAGACACAGGTGCAAACAACATTGTTCGGGCACCTCCATTTTGGAGGAGGTGCCTTATACATGGTAAAGTCCTCCGGCCATTGGCCGGGGACTCCTTAGGATGGCGCGCGCGGCCCCTTTAAGAGGGAGGGAGAGCGCGCGCCCTAAGCACAGAGGCCGGGAAGGAGCGCGCGCTGCCAGCAGAGCGGGAGAGGGACGCCGGGCACGGAGCAGAGCGGTGAGGGGAACAGCGTCCCTGCCTAGCAGAGGGCAGGGACGCCGGCACTACACACGGTCTCCTATGGAGTAGTTGCGCTCAGACGAGGAGAAGATTTTGGAGAAGAAGCCGCAGGTTACCATTCTCCCGGTAGAAGATTTTTGGGTGAGTACCGCTCCGGCTCCGGAGGAGGAGGCATCAACCTCCAGGTAGAATTGTTTATTGTAGTCCGGACAGTGCAGGACTGGGGCAGAGGCGAAGGCTCGCTTTAAGGAAAGAAAGGCTTCCTCGGCTTCGGGCGGCCACACCTTGGGATTTGCCCCCTTACGGGTGAGCGCAGATATGGGAGCAGTCCGGGACGAGAAGTGTGGGATGAAGAGAGGATAGTAATTGGCGAAGCCCAGAAATCGCTGTATCGCCTTCAACCCCTCTGGATGGGGCCACTTTAGGACAGCAGAGAGCTTCTCGGGATCCATTCGCAGACCTGTCCGGGAGATAACATAGCCCAAGAATGGAAGGGAGGTCTGTTCGAAGAGGCCATTCTCGTATTTGGCATAAAGGTGGTTCTGCCTGAGCCTAAGCAGGACCTGACGAACATCCCTCCGGTGTGTGGGCAAATCCGGAGAGAAGACTAAGATATCGTCCAGGTTTACCACCACGCAGGAGTAAAGGAGGTCACGGAAGATGTCGTTGACCAGTTCTTGGAAGACGGCGGGAGCATTGCAGAGACCGAAGGGCATCACACGGTACTCAGTGACCGTCCCGGGTATTGAATGTTGTCTTCCACTCGTCTCCTTGACGGATACGGACCAGGTTATATGCACCACGTAGATCTAGTTTGGAGAAGATCCTGGCGCCTTTGAGGCGATCAAACAACTCAGAGATGAGCGGCAGGGGGTATTTGTTTTTTACCGTAATCTGATTAAGTCCTCTATAATCAATACAGGGACGAAGCGAGCCATCTTTCTTTTTGACAAAGAAGAATCCGGCCCCAGCCGGGGAGGTAGATTTTTGGATAAACCCCTTAGCCAGATTCTCTTCAATGTACTCAGACATGGCCCGGGTTTCGGCCGCTGACAACGGGTAAATACGTCCACGGGGTGGAGTGGCGCCAGGTGCCAGGTCGATCGGGCAATCATATGGCCTATGGGGTGGCAACGTGTCTGCTTCCTTTTTGCCAAAGACATCCGCATGGGGCCAGTAAGGAGCCGGAAGACCGGGTAAATTAGCTGGAGTAGGCGGAGGGCGAGCTGGGTGGACCGGAACCAGACAGGTCTTATGGCAGTCTGGACCCCACCGGAGTACTTCACCGGATCTCAGGTTCAATACGGGTTCATGTGTCTGGAGCCAGGGTAGGCCTAGCAACAGGGAGTGAGAGAGTCCAGACAGCACATGGAAAGAGATTTTCTCAGAGTGCAGCATTCCCACCTGCAAGGTTAAGGGTTCAGTGACGAGCAGGATGGTCACCGGAAGGAGTCTTCCATCCACGGAGGCAACAGACAATGGTTCAGCCAGGGGCTTGGTGGGAATACAGTATTTCTCACCAGAGACTGGGAGATGAGGTTTCCAGCAGCTCCAGAGTCCAGGTGGGCAATTTCAAAGTGCCGATTCTCTCCCCAGGAGATAGAGACAGACAAGGTTAGAGATGGAGAGGGTTTACTTTTGTCTAAGAGGACCTCTCTGAGCGGTCCTAGACACTGGAGTTTCCCAGCTTCTCCGGGCAGGAACGGATCAGGTGCTCCTTACTGCCACAGTAGCAACAGCTCCCCTCGGCTTGGCGTGACTCTTGGCGAGTTTTGACCATCTTGGTCTGGTCGATCTGCATGGGCTCGGGTGAGTGCGCCCGGGGAGTGACAGATGAGGAGACAGGTCTCTGGAAAGTAGGAGCAAGGCGGGGAAACCTCCTCTCATGGGTGGTCTCCTTCGTATGTTCCTGGAACCGGATATCAATCCGGGTAGCTAGAGTCACCAAGTCATCCAGGGTGGTAGGAATGTCCCGGCCGGCAAGTTCGTCTTTAATCCGACCGGAAAGGCCCTACCAGAAGGCGGACACCAGGGCCTCGTTATCCCAGGCAAGCTCAGAAACGACGGTACGGAACCGTATGGCATATTGGCCCACGGTGAGATTCCCTTGGCGGAGACGTAGCAGAGAGGAGGCTGATGAGGCCTTTCGTCCTGGTTCAAAGATTTTCCGGAAAGCAGTGAGGAAAGCCGGCAAGTTGGATACCAGGTGATCCCCTCTCTCCCACAGGGGATTTAGCCAGGCCAGTGCTTCCCCAGTGAGATGGGACATGATGAAGGCCACTTTGGCCCGGTCGGAGGTAAAATGATGTGCCAAGAGTTCAAAGTGCAGGGTGCCTGGTTAATGAAGCCTCGAGCCAAGGCGGGATCTACACCAAAACGGGGCGGTGCAGAAAGCCGGGGACCAGGACTGGGTACCATGGTATCGATGGGCAGCGGCGCTGCTGAGGCATGGGTCGTGTGACTGGAGGCAGGTCCCGAAGGAGCAGTCAGTGTGTCCAGGTGGGAGTTGACATTACGCAGGTGATTCAGGATGGATTCCTGTTGGGATCTCTGACGGGAGACTTCATGGAATAAGTCAGAGAGCGAGGGAGCTTGGGTGCCACCGGGTTCCATGGCCCGAGCAAACTGTAACGGGTCCGGGTGGTGGAACCTCTGTGCCGCGGTGCAAGGGGGGACCCAGAAGTTACTCTGGGGATGACCTTGTAGAGTGCAGGTGGCTCCCACAGGTCAGATAGCTGGCACTGACCGGAGTAGCGGGTGGACACAACAGGTAGGTAGCAGTCACTGGGTGAGCAGGCAGGTGGTCACGGGAAGTGACGGAAGAGCAGGTAAGAGTCTCTTGGCTGGCAGGCAGGTGGTCACGGCAAGTGATGGCTGAGCGGGTAAGAGTCTCTTGGCAGGCAGGCAGGTGGTCACGGCAAGTGACGGCGGAGCCTCCAGGTAGGCTAGCAGGCGGGTAGCAGGTGAGCGCTCCCAGGTGAGCGGGTAAGAGTCTCTTGGCTGGCAGGCAGGTGGTCACGGCAAGTGACGGCGGAGCCTCCAGGTAGGCTAGCAGGTAGGTAGCAGATGAGCGCTCCCAGGTGAGCGGGTAAGAGTCTCTTGGCTGGCAGGCAGGTAGCAGGTGAGCGCTTTCCAGGTGAGCGAGCTAGCAGGTACGGCAGGTAGGAGGCAGGCAACTGGCAGGTGCTTCCTGTTCCGCAGGTGGACTTGCCCATAGACAGACTGGCGGATGCAGGAGACAGACTGTCGGGCTGAAGGGAAGACAAGCAGGCAGACAGGACTGGAAGTCAGGCTGGCAACGGGACCTGAGGGCTGAAGCAGAGGTGAGTATGCTTTGCAACAACTTTGCTCTGGCACCTCCATTTTGGAGGAGGTGCCTTAAATATGGGAGGTCCTCCGGCAATTGGCCGGGGACTCCTTAGCACGGTGCGCGCGGTCCCTTTAAGAGAGGGGGAGCGCGCGCGCGCCCTAAGCACAGTGCCCGGGAAGGAGCGCGCGCCGGCAGCAGAAAGGGAAGGAGCGCTGGAGGACGCCGCGCCCGGAGCAGGAAGGTGAGAGGGACGGCGTCTCTGTCTAGTGGGGGGCAGAGACGCCGATGCTACAATGAGCCAGGCCTCTCCGCAGCATCAGGGTCTGACCACACAAATTCTCTTCTGGATAAAGGGGCAAAAGTTCCCACAGATGCCTCCAAAATCTTGTAGACATCCCAGAAGAGCGGGAGCCATTATATCTGCAGTGCGGCCGACTCCATATTAATGTCTGTGGATATATAATAGGAAATCTGCATTGACGATGAGCATCCAGTTTTCAATTTGGTTCTACTCCAATCTGTCCTGCTGTATCTCTTCTCATATTTTCATCATGATTTTAGAAAACGTAAAACTTAAAACTGTTCTTAGAACATAAAGGTGGAAAATTATTGTCAAAATATAATTTTTACACCACTTAAAAGCTCTTTGAAAAATATAAAAGTGTAATATAGGTGTCAGATTACCTCTGCCCATATAGTGCACCTATGAGGAGTGTGAACTTTATTCTTTCCATGTATCCCTTATTGTCAGCTGTACCTTTAAAGACTTCAGGCTTACTGAGGAATTCCTCAGATGTTTTTAATTATACAATATACATAGGTTGTGTGTATATTGTGACATGCAGAAGTAGTGCTGTTGCTTTAAAATCATTCAGTAACTATTAGAAGTAACAGAAGCATCCAGCAACTAGAGGGGTTAACACAGTCACAGGAGAAGGGGAGTGTTTTAGCAGAGCCCCAGGGGGATTGTGGGGAAGTTGTTTACTGTCTGGCTGGAGCCGAAGAGAAAGGTGTTGTGTGTGTTCTGTATCTCACAGAAGCGCCCCTGCAAGTGAAAAGGATTCAAGTCAGGAGTGAAGCTAAGCACAGGTCAGGTAGAGTTCCTGAACTAACAGTGCAGAGTATTGTCAGGCAGAAAGATAAGGACTGGAAGACATGGTGTCACAGGGATCATCTCCCTCAGCAAGCCCTCCTCCTCTCCTCCATCTCACTGTGCTGTAAAGAATGCTGTGTTCATTAATGTGCCTTTGCATTAGAACTGTGCTGTCCTTTTCTACTGGGAAGACTGTGAACTGCTGTGCTGCTAAGTAAACTGTACTGTTTGTCACTGGAGCCTGTTGCTCATAAGACTTAACTTGCACTGGCTGTGCGGCTTCTTATTAAATGCTACTGTTCTACCGTTTATGAGGACTCTTGTCAAGTGTGTCTGGTCAGCAAGTGAAACAAACTATGTGTCTGTGCCTGAGGGTCCATACCCCTGTGTGCCTGAGAGAAGCTGCTGCACATGGTCTATGGTCACCCTGAGTAACGGTTCCCCCAGGATTCCAAAGAATTCATATGACCTGTCTCGCCCCTATCTGTACCTAGCGGCGTGCGTGTAGCAATATGCTTATACAGTATATGCATGTGTGTATACAGTCTTGCTCATTGTTATTGGCACCCATGAAGTTTAAGTACATAATGTGGAATATCTCCACTCGTATTAAATACAAAAGCGCAAATAATAAACAATAATTTAAAACAAAAAACAATGGAGGAAAAAATAGAAAAAACATAAGCTTACTGTGTCACTGGTAATGGCACCCTTTACATTAATTTAGTATGGGAACACATTTTGACTCGCCTGTGGTAAATCACTAAAGAGATTCACCTGTGATTAATTGTCGGTGCCCATGTGACATGAATTAGCCAATGAATGAAGACTTCAGTGTTTTAAAAAGCCACATGGTAGACCCTGTTCCTTTGTCACAATGGTGAAGACAAAGGAGCTGTCTGTTGACATCAGAACTGCTATTATTAGCACACAACACAAGACTTCCAAAGGGTATAAGGTCATCTCCAAAGACCTTTTTATCCCAGTTTCAACAGTGTGCAATGTTATTAAGAAGTTTGCCAAGCATGGAACCTTCAAGAACCTCCTTGAATGTCGGGCAAAGAGGAAAATTGACAAGTGATGTTTTCAAAGGTTAGTGCGAATGGTGGAAAAATCACCATGTCAAACATCCAAAGACCTGAAGGCCAACCTGGAACAGTCTGGGGTCATAGTTTCAACGAGTACTCCACGCTAAACCAAGCAGAGCTTTATGGGCAAAGGCCAAGGAAGAAGCCATTGCTGAAGAAAAGACATAAAAAGGAACGACTGATATTTGCCAAAGAGTACCTTGACAAGCCGCAATCCTTCTGGGAAAATGTTCTGTGGACAGATGAAACAAAAATAGAGCTTTTTTGGCAATGCAAAGCTACAGTTTGTTTACAGACGGCGCAATGATGCTTATAAGGAAAAGAACACCTTACCAACAGTTAAGCATGGTGTAGGATCCATAATGCTGTGGGGTTGCTTTGCTGCGTCTGGTACTAGAGGCCTTGACCATATCACAAATTCAAGCTGAGAGGTGCAAGAAATGTTTGGAGGCTGTCAGAAATGCCAAAGTGTGTGCAACCAAGTGTTAATTAGGGGTGCCTTTAATGCTGCACATGCTGGTTATTATATTTCTTCTTTGAAATTGCAACATGGAAGTTGAAAAACAATGTTTTATTGTTGTATTACTTTGGACCACTAGTTAAAAAATCCTGAGGATGTAACATTGGTACATTTCCATTTATTTCTGAAGATATTGTACAGTCTATGAAGAAAATGAAGAGGTGCCAAAAATGGTGAGCAGCACTTTATGTTTAATTTTGTAGGTCTACAAGAGGACAGCTCGTAGTGCACTATTGCACAATAATGGACGAAGGAATGAGAGTCTTCAGGGGAGGTACGGAGGGCCAGCCTGGATCAGGAAGAGCCTGGTACTAGCTGGAGGACAGAGCAAGTGAGGGCGTAGGAGAGCCAGTATATCAGAGGATTGGCTTCATTTAAGAAGAATGCAGATTTTTTATGTGAGGTGCTAGATCAGAGTACGGAAAGTTTGGGAAATATTTATGCCAGGACCTGGGGGAGTATGATTGTCCCTCGGTGGTGAGTCTTGTGAGAACTAAAGGGCTGTGGCTGTGAAACTTGTGGATCAGAAACTAGAAGACATGACAGGTGTTTGTGTGCTGAGGAGAGGGCTTCTTTGGCTCAGAAAGAAAGTCATGAAATGGACGGTGAACTAGCAAAGCGATCATTAGTGGTCTGGTGCTGATTATTAAGTTGCCTGCTTGTGTTCTATGCGGACATCAGCCTAAATAGTAATGGCTATAGTGCACAGTTTTCTCCATGGGCTATCTCTGTACAGAAACAGCGATGTAGGGTGAAGGGTTGAGGTGGTGTGTTCAAACCTACACAAGGTTGTAGTTGGGTCCTGAAGAGGGCTTGAGGAGGATCTTTGTGGGCCTTATGAAACTAATGCAGAGGCCTCCATACACATTAGACTAAAGTCATCCAAATTTGCTGACTTCAGTGGGAAAGGCTGACAGTCTAATATTTTTGGGGGCCTCGTGACTCTCCGCTGACACATGATGTTGGGGGAAAGAGGAGTCCGGCAAATTGGACATTCCGGATCCTTTTGCTCTATGGGAGGTAAGCTGCCATAAGAGAAGTCTGGCAGCAGCACTCTCATAGAGATCATAGAAGTACTCAACATTGCTGTGTATTTTTGGAGGGAATCAGGAGAGATAGCTGGTGGCTGAATGGTCATTTGTCTAACAGCGAAAGTATTCGCCCACCTTGGCATTTTTCATGTTTTGCTACCTAATAACCTGGAATTTCACAGTTTTTTTGAGGGTTTGCATCAGTTCATGTAAACAACATGCCTACAATTGCGAACATTTTTCTTTTTATTGTGAAGCAAACAATAAATAGGACAAAATAACTGAAAACTTCAGTGTGCATAACTATTCACATCCCTAAAATCAGCACTTTGTAAACCTCCTTTTGTGACAATTACAGCTGCAAATCACTTTGGATAACTCTCTATGAGCTTTCCACATCTTGCCACTGGGATTTTTGCCCATTCCTCAAGGCAAAACTGCTCCAGCTCCTTCAAGTTAGATGGTTTCCTCTGGTGAACAGTAATCTTCAAGTCTGACCATAGATTCTCAATTGGATTAAGGTCTAGGCTTTGGTTATGCCACTTCAAAACATTTACACGTTTCCCCTTACACCACTCGACTATTGCTTTAGCAGTATGCTTTGTGTCATTGTCTTGTTGGAAGGTGAACCTCCATCCCAGTCTTAAATCACTGACATACTGAAACAGGTTTTACTCAAGAATATTTCTGAATTTTGCACCATCTATCTTCCCCTAGACCATTTTCCCTGTCCCTGCTGCTGAAAAACATCCCCACAGCATGATGCTGTCACCACCATGTTTCACTGTGGGGATGGTGTTCTTGGGGTGATGAGCTGTGTTGGTTTGACGCCAGACATAGTGTTTACCTTGGTGGCCAAAAAGTTCATTTTTGGTCTCATCTCACCACAATACCTTCCTCTATACATTTGGAGATTCTCCCACATGTCTTTTTGTCAGAAACGCATTGCATACCTTATTCCATGACTTCCTATGACATTTTGCAAGTTCTGTGAACATGGTCAGGATTTTTTCTGGGTGGATTTTACTCACAGAAAAAGTACGGACATGACCAATTCTTGTACGTTTCTGCATGCGTACTTGCCTATACAATGCACTGGAAAAACGCATGGCAAATACGCATGCAAAAACGCATCAAAAATGCGTCAAAAACGCATGTAAAAAGAGCATGCGTTTTTCTGCCAAGGAGATGCAGAAATGCTCAGGAAAATTTCTGCTTCAATTCTGCATCGTGGGTACTAAGCCTTAGATTGTACACAGGTGGACTTCCTTTCACTAAGCATATGACTTATTAAGGTAATTGCTTGCACCAGATATTTTTAGAGGCTTCATCGCAAAACGGGTGAATACATATGCACATGACAATTTAGTTATTTGATCCCATAAATTAAATTTATGCCTAGATTTTTCTCATTTCACTTCACCAACTTAGACTATTTAGTGCTCATGCATCACACACAAATCGGATTATAAAAATATTTAAACACAGTTTATAATGTAACAAAATAGGTAAAAAGCCAAGAGGGGTGAATACTTTCGCAAACCACTGTATACAGTGGGGAAAATAAGTATTTGATACACTGCCAATTTTGCAAGTTTTCCCAGCTAGAAAGAATGGAGAGGTCTGTAGTTTTTATCGTAGGTACACTTCACCTGTGAGAGACAGAATCTAAAAATAAAAACCAGAAAATCACACTGTATGATTTTTAAATAATTAATTTGCATTTTTTTGCATATTGCATAACTTTAGGAAGCGTCTGACATCTGTAATTGGAAACAAAGGTTTCTATACCAAATATTAAGTTCTTTTTTCTATTGCATTGTGCGTGTCTAAAATTTTGTCCCTGGTGTCATTAGACAGCTCTTTGATGTTGTTCATGGTGGAGAGGTTGGAGTGTGATTGATTGAGCATGTGGACAGGTGTCTTTTATACAGGTAATGAGTTCAAACAGGTGCAATTAATACAGATAATGAGTGCAGTAGGAGGGCTTCTTAAAGAAAAACTAATATGCCTGTGAGAGCCATAATTCTTGCTGGTTGGTAGGTGATCGAATTCTTATGTCATGCAATAAAATGCAATTTAATTATTTTAAAATCATAAAATGTGATTTTCTGGTTTTTATTTTTAGATTCTGTCTCTCACAGGTGAAGTGTACCTATGATAAAAATTACAGACCTCTCCAATCTTTATAGGTGGGAAAACTTGCAAAATTGGCAGTGTATCAAATCCTTATTTTCTCCACCGTATATATATATTTGGATTGGCAGCAATTAATTTACTTGTGTAGTCGCACAGTGTGGAGTTCACCTCTGTTTTAACATCTCATTTTAACCTTTTTTCATATTCTTTATTATGTTTTGTTCAATAAAATTATATTTTTATTCATTTTGGTTATCTCACTCCTGGTTTTGTGTAGGATTTATATAGGTGTTGAGACATGTCTTTGAATTCATGAGGAACATCTAATTCCCTCTCAACTAAGCATGAGGTATTTTTTCTTTTCTCTGTATAGATTTTTGAGTCATGGTCATTTCTTTTTAGCACATCGACATCAATTATTATGTTTTGGAAGAAGCGTAAAAATGGATAACTGTCTTAGAAAAAAGATCTGTCCACAGATTTAAAAATACCACCTGTATACATTAATAAATAGATCTCTGAGACCTGTAGGACATTGAGGTCCATATTTGGACCATGGATGTCGTGATTTATAAGCCATTTACTTGATGGATGCCCAACAGTACCAGCTAATTACTGGAGGTACAGCATTATGATTCACCCTGATCAACCAAGGACTGTGGTCTTCTTGGCACAACCCTGATTACTTCACTTATTTAGTTCCGAGACGATTAAGCCGATAGAAAGTCGCTCTCATTGTTCTGCTCCAACAATTTCAAAGCCAACTTGAGCTAGACGATCAGCAGTGCGACATCTCCTCAAGGCTCTCTTCATAAACCATGTCTTCCGTAACCTATAAAGGTTTTCGATGAGTGCTCAAGTGAAATGCTATCTTAATTTACTCTCAAAAGCTGAATTAAGTATTGGAACATATAGTAAAATTGATCGTCTGTAACAAGTCAGGATGCAGCAAATGTGAGTTTTCTCTTGGGGTTTTACATAGGACTGCAGTTAAACTTTTTGCATTGTCTACAGTACTCATTTTACACTGGTACTCAGTTCCCTGCCTTTAAGAAGGAGACTGTAAGTAACTTAAAGGCATGGTAAAGACCCAAGAGCATTATCAATTCTTTTCAAATTTTGCTATAAATAAAGGGGTTGCACAAGGTTAGAAAGGCATATCTTCTTTTCTTCCAGAAACAGCGCCATTCCTGTGCACAGGTTGTGTCTGGTATTGCAGCTCGGGTCTATTTACTTCAGTGAGGTTGAGCTGCAATACCAAGTTGAGTCTATTAATGGGAAAAGGTGTAGTTTCAGGAAGAAAGTAGTGAAGTTTTTCTGAAATTGGATAGCTCCTTTAATGTATGTTTTATGTAATGAATGTTGTTTCAGTACAGCATGGTCAAAAAAAGAAGCCTTCAGCACCCTGAGCTCACCTTTGTCTATGGTTACATTATTACATCAGTGATGGTGTTTGTGAAGATCTGAGGTTGTGGGTTGTAAGTAATCACCTAGGCAGGTTAATGATGCAACAGTATTTATTAATCACATCCATGTTAATACGGCAATTCCAGGTAAATGGCCAAAATACAGTTCTCTCAGTCCTTAAGTTCCCAACCTGGGATCAGTAGTTCCACTGGCTTTGTATCAGGCCATACTCACTGTCTCCCAACTTTGGGTTGGCTCACAGATTTAGTCTCCCCAGCCAGTATAGTCTGTAGCCACAGTCCACGATCCTCCAGATGACAGATAAAACGATGAAAGCACAAGTATCCAGCAGCAACAGTCCTTCAAGAAAGTTCATATCCAAACAACATATCCACACTATAGCACGCTTATCCAGTCCATTCGGTACTGATCTCCATATCCCATGGATCCATTCATGGTCCAGAACCTCATGCTCCCTCCTATTCCTTCGTTGTTCTTCCACCCAACTCTCCACTAAACATGTCTCTTTTTCCCTCCCTGGACTCAGCCCCCTCAAGCTCAGAAATGATGACACCCTCCCCCTTAAGCATTTACTTTTCACAGCAACCATGAAGAATATTCCATAAGCCTTCACCTGAGACTGCATGTAAGACCCCCTGTGGTGACGGCTCCACCGTGTCCACCATCAACACTCACATAATGGGCCTAGTCGCTGTTTGGACAATGATCTAAGGCTACTGACGAGATTAGTGGAATTCTGGACACTTTTCAAGTAAAACTAGTGTACATAAACCGACGAGCAAACAGAGCATTAATAAAACACAGCCAGCAACTCTCCAATAGCACAATAATAATATCGACGAAAATGGTGCTCCGTGCTGGAAAAGTATCATAGTCTTTAGTAAGTGGACAGCTCCTCACAGTGTTTTTGTGGTTCTGTATAATTTTATTTGAGTACTACATATTTTTATTGGCTTGGTACTGTTAGGTGTTTGTAACCTGTTCCTAGTTTCAGACTTGTCACATCTCATGTTGTAGTCTCCCTACCAGGAATGTAAGCTGAATGCGAGGTCTGTGTGTCCAGGATGCTGTTATCTTCACTAGCATTTAGGTATCAGCACAGCTTCATTTCTGGACTAATTTTCCTTTCCACAGACCTTGAGGGATCTCTGGTGCCGACGAGTGTGTGTTTCCACCTCTCCTTGCAGATTCTGCCATATAACCTTGGTAATTCACCCTCCTCATCCTGCATACTGTCCAGTGCGTGCTTTCCTCTCTATCTAAAGCCTGTGTGAACTACCCTCCCTGATAACTTAGATACTTTCCTCCCTCTCCACACTCTGATCTGCCGTGTACACATTTTTCCTCTTCTGCTATGTCCAAAACTGGGAAAAAAGAGAGGAGAGCAAAGAGAGAGGCATGCACAGCCCAGAGCTGTGTGCTGAAAATTGTGCTACACCTGGCCACAACTTGTGAATAAATCAGCTGAGCTTCAATACCAGATAGAACTGATATAGACATACAACACTTTTTTGAGAAGACAGCAGACACATTAAATTTTGAGCAGTCCTTTTAATGTTGTGTTGACTGGTGATGGTGAAGATCCAAGCTGTAAGTATCTGTGGGCTTTTTATGACTGCAAATGTTGCAAAATTAGGGGTGAAGGGTACAAGCGATTTTTCATTTTGCTCCTTGGGAGCAAAAATTGGAAACTAAATTGAATTTCTTGTATATAAGTTGTGAACTGGCAGGAGACTGAACAAAGCTGACAATCCAATGCCGATCATAATTATAGCACACTTTACTTCTCTTTACTTGGTCAAACCTCCTGGGAAAAATTCCAGATGCTCAACCAGACCTAATGTTCATTGTCTTCCTCCAGATTTAGATCTATCATTTCCAGCCAAGAAATGGAGCTACATTTTCTGTGGTTCTTATAAATAAGTTCTTTATTTCATTCTATTATTATTTTCGCGGAATATCTTCTCCGTATATTCTATTGTTAGGTTATAGAGCGGCATTCCCCAAGCACGGCATGATGAAAGACATCAGTGACAGCTTTTAATCCCATGTGCATATTCATAATATCTTTCCAAGGTTACATAAGCCATGTTAATTGGATTATAAAGGTTATCATATTCTACAGATAGAAAGAAATGTCACCTTTTCGGTATCTCTTAGCTCTAAACTATAACTTCCATGGCAATGAATGGAAACCATACAACAAGGAATTTGCAGTGGCAGCTCCTAAGGCATACTGTATGTGGGATGTCCTGTAGATGTCCTGTAGATGTTCCTAAAATCTGTTAATGATCATCATGTGTGATCATCCATCTTACCATAAAATACATGAGCTCCATATAAATGATACTAGCAATTGGCCTAGAATTGATTGTATTTTTCCTTGTGAAGAACAGTATATTATTACTAAAAAATATCAACATTTTGTGGGCATCAAGGGCAAATTGCCTTTTCTATATAAATGCAGATATGGGGGCACAGGAAGCTGTTATGGTTGTCTTCTCTTTAAGAGGTGCATTACGCTTTATGGTTTCAGCACTCAGATGAGGCACAGAATCTTGGTGGTTTCCATACACGCAAGATGGCACAGTTACTTGACATTCCAGAAATAAACAAGCAAATTAAAGAGAGAACAATGCTGTCAGGATTGATCTCAGGCCCCAGTTGTGTGCACAGGGTCTACACCCAGAAGCGTGTTCCTTCACACAGGCCTCAACCTATAAGCTATCACTTGCTACCGAGGCCATTCCTTCAAGAATCCTTATCCTTTTTGTCCAAATCTGGACATCAAGTGCTTTGTCACTACCCAGGCTCTGTCTCCAAGAGGTCTTGGTTTTTCAAGACCTTATTGTGGCAAGACGACTCGCTCAGCTCTCCTGGAGGCAGACTCAGGACACACGTTCTCAGGTTTCCTTTCTGCTGGTTTATTATCAGCCATAAACTCATGCAGGTTTCACAGGAAAACAAACATGACCCCTCTGGGTTAAACGGAAAAAGAAACAAAACAAAGTATAACTCAGTCCATAGATGAGCGGGTTCCGCCTGCTCTCGGTAGCATAAACTGCACTGCTAAAGTCCATGTGAAAAGCTCTGCAGCTTCCACAATACTGTCTGGAGACTTCCCTCTCCAGACCACACTCCAGAGAAAAAAAAAAGGACTGAGCTTTTACACATTGCTCAGCCACACCCTGAGGGGAGGTAGGGGGAATGGCGTCCCGCCCTCTTTGCCATTCCCATAAAACCGCACACCCTTTAACAGAGTAAGCCTACCAGCATATAACACGCTGGCAGAAAAATAAAGTAGGTCTTAGTTCACACAGGAGAGCATCCTGAGTGACACATACCTCCCCTCACATATAAAACCAGTGACACTGTCACATATTCCCCCCCTCTGCCCAAAGCCGGGGGTTTGGGCACCTTCTGACACCAGGCAGGGAATCCTAGAGAGGGCATCTGCATTCCCATGTAACTTCCCGGGCCTATGCTCCACGTGAAAGTTAAACTCTTGAAATCCTAGGAACCATCTAGTTACCTTGGCATTTTTACCCCTCTTCTCCCTCAACCATCTCAACGGGGCATGGTCTGATACTAATCTAAACTTTCGGCCTAGTAGGTAATATTTCAGTGTATCCACGGCCCATTTTATGGCTAAACACTCTTTCTCTACTATGGCGTAGTTCTTCTCGCAGGAGGACAGCTTTCGGCTTAGATAGAGAATGGGATGTTCTTCCCCATTTATCTCTTGGGAGAGTACAGCCCCTAGACCAACCTCTGAAGCGTCCGTCTGGACCACAAATTCTTTTTTGAAGTCTGGTGCGACCAGGACCGGCTGCTTGCACAATGTTAGCTTCAACTGTTGAAATTCGGTCTCCGTTTCTTCCGTCCACTTCACCATAGTTGATTTGGTGCCTTTTAGAAGATCCGTTAGTGGCGCAGCAATCATGGTGAAATTCGGGATAAACCGCCGGTAGTATCCTACCATTCCTAGGAATGCTCTCACCTGCTTCTTTGAGAGTGATTGCGGCCAGGTTTGAATTGCCTCCACTTTCTTGATTTGCGGCTTTATTTCGCCTCTCCCAACAACATAGCCCAGGTACTTGGCCTCCTCCTTCCCGATGGCACACTTTCTTGGATTTATGGTAAATCCTGCCTTCCTTAGCGCGTCCAGAACGGCCTGTAGTTTAGGTAGGTGACTAGCCCAGTCTGGGCTAAAGACCACAATGTCGCCGAGGTAGGCTGCGGCATACTTCTTATGTGGGGCTAGGATCCGATCCATAGCCCTCTGGGAAGTGGCTGGGGCCCCCTGTAGTCCGAACGGCATCCGCGTGTATTGAAAACACCCATCAGGTGTTGAGAAAGCCGTCTTCTCCTTAGCCATCTGGGACATGGGGATCTGCCAGTAGCCCTTCGTCAGGTCGAGAGTGGTGATGTACCTCACCGGTCCAAGCCTCTCGATGAGTTCATCGACGCGGGGCATCGGGTACGCGTCACACTTGGATACCTCATTCAGCCGGCGGTAGTCATTACAAAACCTTCACTCTCCATTGAGTTTCGGCACGAGGACGATTGGGCTCGACCACCCACTCTTTGACTCCTCTATTACTCCGAGGTCTAACATCCTCTTCACCTCGGCCGATATCACCTCCCGGCGTGCTTCCGGAATCCGATACGGCTTCAGATTCACTCGTACGTGCGGCTCTGTCAGCACATCATGCTCTACCAAGGTAGTTTTCTCAGAAATACTACCAATCCCGCGAGCCACACAGGAACGCCAACGGGAAGTTAGGGAGGTGAATAAGTGGCTAAAGAGTTGGTGCAAGGCAGAAGGGTTTGGGTTCATGGAGAACTGGGCCGACTTCGCGGTCGGCTACAGGCTCTACCGTAGGGACGGGCTGCACCTCAATGGGGAGGGTGCAGCGGTGCTGGGGAAGAAGATGGCTAATAGGTTGGAGGAGTTTTTAAACTAGAGACGTGGGGGGGACCAAGGAAATAGGTGGGATGTGAGGCAAGCAAGGGGGAAGGGGAGAAGTGAATATAATGAGGGTGGAGAGGGGGGTGGGGATAGTACAGTTAGATCGCTAGAGAAGAATAGGATGCTAAATAACCCCAAAGTTTTATCTTGCATGCTGACCAACGCAAGAAGCCTGACCAATAAGGCGGATGAGCTGCGGGCGCTTATATCGGAGGAGAGGTATGACATCGTAGGTATAACAGAGACTTGGCTAGACGATAGCTACGACTGGGCGGTAAATTTATTAGATTATAGTTTATTTAGAAGGGACCGGAAACAGGGGAAAGGCGGAGGAGTCTGCTTATATGTAAAGTCATGTCTAAAACCCAGACTAAGGGAAGATATAGGAGAGGGAGAAAAGGGGGTCGAGTCCATGTGGGTAGAGATAGAGGGGGCAAAAAATAATAATAAAATATTACTGGGGGTCTGCTATAAGCCACCAAATATAACAGAGGAGAATGAGAATCTGCTATTAGGACAAATAGACAAAGTAGCAAAACATAATGAAGTGATTGTAATGGGGGATTTCAACTACCCGGATATTGACTGGGAAACAGAAACCTGTAGATCTCAGAAAGGAAAAAGGTTCTTGACAAATATTAAGGATAATTATCTCTCCCAACTAGTGCAGGAACCAACGAGAGGGAAGGCCGTGTTGGACTTAATATTGACTAATAGGCCTGATAGAATAACTGAGGTACAGATAGGGGGGCACCTAGGTAATAGCGACCATAATATTATCGACTTCAAAATGCCCTTCAGTAGGGTTATCAATAAGGGAACAACAAAAACATTAAACTTTAGGAGGGCGAAGTTTGATCAGCTGTTAGAAAACCTTCAACTTATTGACTGGGACAAAGTACTTAATCAATGGAATACGAATAGTAAATGGGAAACCTTCAAAAGAATTCTGAATACTCAGTGCGAGAGGTATATACCGTATGGGAATAAAAGGGCCAGAAATAAGAGGAAACCAATATGGTTGAACAAGAACGAAAAGGGGCGTTAAATAGCAAAAAAGAGGCATTCAAGAGATTAAAACAGGAAAACAGTAAGGAGGCACTAATGTGTTACAAGGAAAAAACGAAAACCTGTAAAAAACAAATAAAAATAGCGAAGGAGGAAACAGAGAAACGTATTGCTAGGGAAAGTAGATCAAATCCCAAACTGTTCTTTACGTATATAAATAGTAAAAGGATTAAATCGGATAATATTGGACCGATAAAAAGTGAGGAAGGCAAAATCATAGAGAAAGATGAGGATAAAGCTAATCTATTAAATAATTTTTTTTCGACAACTTTCACAAAGGAAATAGAACTAACAGGAGAAATGAGAAGTAACAAGCTTAATCCTCCACTAAGTATGATAAATCTAACCCAAGCTGGGGTACAGAAACGCCTCAGTAACATTAAAATAAACAAATCACCAGGACCTGATGGCATACACCCACGGGTACTAAGGGAACTAAGTAATGTGATAGACAGACCGTTATATCTTATATTTAAGGACTCTGTTGAGACTGGGTCTGTACCACTTGATTGGCGACAGGCGAATGTAGTGCCAATATTGAAAAAGGGAGCAAAAAGTGACGCCGGAAACTATCGGCCGGTGAGTCTGACGTCCGTTGTGGGCAAAATTTTTGAAAGCTTCATTAAAGAGGCAATTACGGAGCATCTTGATGCTAATAATCTTTTAATCCTGAACCAACATGGATTCATGAGGAATCCTTCCTGCCAAACAAACCTGATTGACTTCTACGAGGAGGTTAGCTCTCGAGTAGATCAGGGGGAACTAGTGGATGTCGTGTATCTCGACTTCTCAAAAGCGTTCGATAGCGTGCCACATAATAGGTTGGTATACAAAATGAGAATGATGGGGCTGGGGGAAAATGTCTGCAAGTGGGTAGCTAACTGGCTAAAGGATAGAAGGCAGAGGGTGGTTATAAATGGAATATTCTCAGATTGGGTAAGCGTCACTAGTGGGGTACCACAGGGGTCTGTACTAGGCCCAATGTTATTTAATATCTTTATTAACGACATAGTCAACGGGATAAATAGTAAAATATTAATATTTGCAGATGACACAAAGTTATGTAAAACAATTAATACAAAAGAGGACAGTGCAGATCTACAGAGGGATTTGGATAAGCTGGGTAGGTGGAGCATTAAATGGCAAATGAGGTTTAACGAGGAGAAATGTAAGGTCATACATATGGGAAGGAAAAATGGAAGTCACCAGTACTCACTGAATGGGAAATCATTGGGGAATTCAGAGATGGAGAAGGACTTGGGCATCTTGATTGATAGCAAACTAAATTGGAGTGCCCAAAGTCAGGCCGCTGCTGTAAGGGCAAACAGGGTAATGGGATGTATCAGAAGAGGTATAGCTGCAAAGGATGAGAACATTGTTCTTCCACTGTACAAAGCACTGGTCAGACCACACTTGGAATACTGTGCTCAGTTATGGGCCCCAATATATAGAAAGGATATAAATGAGCTTGAAAAGGTACAAAGGAGGGCAACAAAATTAATAAAGGGAATGGAGGGACTGCAATACCCAGAGAGGTTGGCAAAACTAGGACTATTCAGCCTGGAAAAGAGAAGGTTGAGGGGGGACATAATAAATGTGTACAAATATGTTAGGGGACAGTATAGAGATCTTGCCCGGGATTTGTTCAAAAGGAGGGATATTACGGTAACAAGAGGGCATTCACTAAGACTGGAAGAGAAAAGGTTTCAGCACCAGCATAGGAAGGGAATTTTTCCTCAGGTGAAGATTGGCTAAATCATTTGGGGTTTTTGCCCTCCTCTGGATCAACTTTAGCAATTACAGAACTAACAGGTCGAACTTGATGGACGCAAGTCTTTATTCGGCTTTACAAACTATGTTAACTATGTTACCACTTGAGTATGCCCCGGCAACTCTGAGAACAGCTCCCGATTCCGCTGTAGTAATTCTCGACACTGTTGCTTCTGGGCCGATGATAGAGTCTCTGCAATAGTGACCTCCTCCACCTTGCCTTCTTGTGCGGCTCCCAGGCAAGGAGTTTCCACAGGTTCACGGTCCCGCCACGGCTTGAGAAAATTTACATGATATATTTGATGCGGCTTTCTTCGGCCAGGCTGGTGGACTTTATAATTAACCTCACTGACTTTCTCCACCACCTCGTATGGACCTTGCCACTTGGCGAGGAACTTGCTCTCGATGGTAGGGATCAGCACCAAAACACGGTCCCCGGGCTGGAACTGTCTTAGTCTCGCCGACCGGTTATAGACCCTTGCCTGGACTTCCTGCGCCTGGAGGAGATGTTCCTTCACAATGGGCATCACCTTTGACATTCTCTCCTGTAACTGGGCGACATTTTCGATGATACTCCGGTGTGGTGTGACTTCAGCCTCCCAAGTTTCCTTGGCGATGTCTAGGAGACCTCTTGGATGCCGCCCATATAGGAGCTCAAATGGAGAGAAGCCAGTGGAGGCTTGAGGAACTTCTCTGACCAAGAAAAGCAGAAATGGGAGCAGGTAGTCCCAATCTCGCCCATCCTTTTCAACGACCTTCTTGAGCATCGCCTTTAAGGTCTTGTTGAAGCGTTCCACTAGGCCGTCCGTCTGTGGATGATAAACCGAGGTCCGAAGCTGAGTTATCTCAAGGACTCTGCAAAGCTCCTTCATCACCTTGCTCATGAAGGGGGTTCCTTGGTCTGTCAGAATCTCTTTTGGTAGACCTGTCCGAGCAAAAATATGGACCAGCTCTCGGGCTATACTTTTACTGGACATGTTCCTTAGGGGAACCGCTTCCGGATACCGAGTCGCATAGTCCATGATGACCAGGATATATTGGTGGCCCCGAGCTGATTTAACTAAGGGGAACCTCTATCACAGGTAGTGGGACTAAGGGGCTACGGAAGTGGGAGGAGGGAGCAGTTATTTGGCAGGTGGGGCAGGACCTACAATAGTTTTGAACTTCTCGATAACACCCTGGCCAATAAAACCTTCTCAATATCGTCTCCTGAGTTTTCTCGACCCCTAGGTGTCCCCCCAGAACATGTGAATGGGCCATATCTAGCACCCGCCGTCTGTATGGCCCCGGCACTAACAGCTGTTCCACTATCTCACCGCCCCTCAGTTTGGCCACCCGATATAGCAACTCCCCCTGCACTGGGGAATCTGGTGTCGGCCCCCGGCTCTTGGGCAACCCCATTACATACAGTAACCTGGTCGAACGCCCCTTTTAAGGTCAGGTCTCGAACTTGAGCAGTCCCAAAGTTCTCTTTGGACATATCTAACGCAGGGAGGTCGGCCTCCTCGGTCATCGTCTCACCCTCATCACCGACAAGGACGCACAGTGGGAACTCCTCCATCTGAGACTTCATCGGGGGTTCTTCTTCAAGGACCTGGCTTTTCCCCATACTACTTAGTCCAGTTCCCTTCCCCCACAAGTCCCAGAATAAGGAAAAATCGCGGCCCAATATGACGGGATATATCAGGTCCTTTACTACCCCAACTTCATGGGACTGGGCACCACAGTCTGTCCCCACTGTTACTGTGGCCACGGGATAGTCCTTGGCGTCACCATGGATGCACCGAACGCCCAGGGTTTTGGAAGGGATCAACTGGTGGGGAAGGGATGCTCTGATCAAGGTCACCAGACTCCCGGAGTCCAACAGCCCAAGCACTTTTACTCCATTAATGGACACTGCACACGCCTGCGGCCCCTCGCCGGGTTGACAGTCCACGCTACAGGCTGGATAGGCATAATAGGAGACCCGTCTGCCTAGGCTGCAGTCCATGGGCTCAGGGGATATATGACACCTGGCGGCTACATGTCCAGGGTTGTGACACCGCCAGCAAACTATATCTTTACCAACAGTTCTAAAGGCACCTTCAGTAGGAGTGGGACGTCCCCCAGTGGTGGCTCTAGACCCCTTCCATGGTGAACCCGCCCCCTTTTGGGTATCCCAGTAGGGAGAAGTGACTGCATCCAGTTTCCCAAGAGATCTCTCGACTACCTGGTACCTCTCTACCAGGCCGATGAAGTCATCTGCGTTCTGGGGATCACCCTGGGCAACCCATGTCTGTACTGGCTTGGGAAGGGAATGCATGAACCTGTCAATCACCACCCGCTCAACCATCTGGGCCAGAGTGGAGGACTCCGGTTGTAGCCACTTCTGAACAAGATGCAGGAGGTCAAACATCTGCGAGCGAGGGGGTTTGTTGCTAGCATACGCCCAGTGATGAACTCGCCAAGTCAAAATACGCCTTCTGGGGTTCACCCGATAAATATGGCGCCAGAACCTCTGCCCACTGTGCTGGAGGAAGTCTCTCACGATCAGCCACCCTCTCAAAAACAGTCAGAAATGCTTCTACATCATCCCCAGGGGTCATCTTCTGCATGGCCCGCCTTACCGCCTTCCTGACGTGAGAATCATCAGTCGGCCCTGGGGGTGGAGCGGCTGCCCTGCTCTGGATGGCGTCCGCTAAAGCTGTATCTGCTGTTGCGCCTCCTGCTGGTGCTGCTGCGCCTCCTGCTGGTGTTGCTGCTGTGACTTTTGCTGCAACTGGATCTGCTGAAGCAACAGTTTGGTCGTCTCCTGGTGCTGCTGCATGCTCCGCTGGGCCTGCTGCATACTCTCCTGGTGCTGCTGCTGCATGCTCCGCTGGGCCTGCTGCATACTCTCCTGGTGCTGCTGCTGCATGCTCTGCTGGGCCTGCAGGTGTTGCTGCTGCATGCTCTGCTGGGTCTGGACCAGGTGCTTAACGAGCTCCTCCATTCTGCTGGACTTCCCTGGCAGGCTGGCGGCCTTCACCCAGGACATCCACCGGTCTTTGTAGCAGGTACACGTGTTCCTGGAATCCTGCACGCACTCTCACACCAACTGTGGCAAGACGACTCGCTTGGCTCTCCTGGAGGCAGACTCAGGACACACGTTCTCTGGTTTCCTTTCTGCTGGTTTATTATCAGCCATAAACTCATGCAGGTTTCACAGGAAAACAAACATGACCCCTCTGGGTTAAACGGAAAAAAAACAAAACAAAGTATAACTCAGTCCATAGATGAGCGGGTTCCGCCCGCTCTCGGTAGCATAAACTGCACTGCTAAAGTCCATGTGAAAAGCTCTGCAGCTTCCACAATACTGTCTGGAGACTTCCCTCTCCAGACCACACTCCAGAGAAAAAAAAAGGGACTGAGCTTTTACACATTGCTCAGCCACACCCTGAGGGGAGGTAGGGGGAATGGCGTCCCGTCCTCTTTGCCATTCCCATAAAACCGCACACCCTTTAACAGAGTAAGCCTACCAGCATATAACACGCTGGCAGAAAAATAAAGTTGGTCTTAGTTCACACAGGAGAGCATCCTGAGTGACACATACCTCCCCTCACATATAAAACCAGTGACACTGTCACATTATATTTTAATATGCCCTCATCACTGGACTCTAATCCTAAAGCGCGCTAGCACATTATTCTGCAAATTTACATAAGTAGTTCTCTACAGTCTTACCACCACCCAACAGAGCTTCCAGGTCACTCCTCAGGATTCCACTATAGCTCCTAATGGTCAAAGCTCTTACCAGACTAAGTTAATAGGCTTCCAAGAGTTTCTGCACCACTCACTGCTTCTTGTTTCCCTGCAGGCTGAAATTTCTCTACATCCAGAGCTATCCCCACCCAGGGTGAAAGAGGCACTTAGCCTATCAAAGGTGACTGTACTCTGAAATACAGTCTCTTCATTGGGCAGAATCCCTAGCCCTCAGCAATCACAAGTGGGCAGAGTATGTAGCTCAACCTCTGCTCTGCGACAACAAGGCTTAGCTCCTCAAAGCAGCGAAACAGTTTTATTTTCCAAAACCCTCCCAAGTATGTTGGTGAATATTCACACAGCCTTTCTGTCTTCCATTCTACATGTCATTGCCGAATCAACATCTCATGGTCTCCAGCCCACTGGCCAATCAAGGCACGTAGTATTGACGTTTCGACCTCCAGCCCATTATGTCTTCCAGTCTACATCTCATTGCCAAATTGACATTGCATGGTCTCCAGCCCATTGACCAATCGATGGATGCAGCATTGAATTTTCGAACTCCAGTCCACTCCTGCTCTCAATGTGCAGATGAACTCCAACCATGAGGTTTTGCTCCCTGAAGCAGACAAATTGCTTCATTTTCCAAGACTCCCCAAGTATGATGATGAATCTTCACACGGCCTTTCTGTCTTCCAGTCTATATCCCATTGCCAAATAAACATTTCATGGTCTGCAGCCTAATGCCCAATTGAGGCATGCAGCGTTGAAGTTTCAAACTCAAACCCATTATGTCTTCCAGTCTACCTGCCATTGCCTAATCAACATCTCATGGTCTCCAGTCCATTGACCAAATGAGGCATGCAGCGTTAAAGTTTCGACCTTCAGCCCATTATGTCTTCCAGTCTACATGCCATTGCCAAATCAATATCTCATGGTCTCTAGTCCATTGACCAAATGAGGCATGCAGCATTAAAGTTTCGACCTTCAGCCCATTATGTCTTCCAGTCTACATGCCATTACCAAATCGAAATCTCATGGTCTCCAGTCCATTGACCAAATGAGGCATGCAGCATTAAAGTTTCGACCTCCAGCCCATTATGTATTACAATTTACATGCCATTGCCAAATCGACATCACATGGTCTCTAGTCCATTGACCAAATGAGGCATGCAGCGTTAAAGTTTCGACCTTCAGCCCATTATGTCTTCCAGTCTACATGCCATTGCCAAATCGAAATCTCATGGTCTCCAGTCCATTGACCAATCGAGGCATGCAGCGTTGAAGTTTCGACCTCCAGTCTACTACTGCTACCAATGACCAGACCTTGCCTTATACATGAAGTAACCTTCTGATGGTATAGAAGTGCATCACATCAGAGTAACCACACACTTGGCATCCCAAAACTCTTCCTAGTATGTAATCAAGAGAAATTAACAGAACAGAGATGGAGGGATTTATGGTTAAATATTTATGCAATTCACTAATAATTATGTGAACGCCCATCAAAATTTCAGGTTAGTTGTGAATGAATAGATATATAAATCTATTGCTATAAGGGCGAGTCTGCTGGTGTGTCGTTACCCTTTCTTATTATCGTAAATGTACTATTTCTTGGATTAGAAAGACCATGTCAAGGATAAAATCACAGCAGTGCCAGCATACAGGAACGCTCAGCAATGACTGGCACCTGCTGCCCTTGAGATTGTGTTCTGGCTCTGCAGAATCGAGATTTATCTCCCTGTTGTCACAGAGCGGTGTCAGCCAGTTCTAATCATGTTCTGGCTCCAGCTGATTGCTAAGACATTTCCACCATATCCTGAGCCTCCTTTCCATTTATTCGTATGGCACAGACATGATGACAGACAGATGCACAGTCACTGGGGATCAGCATGACAATTAATACTGGCTGTTGCAGCCATTAAATAGCTTGCCGTGGGCAGCCCAGTAGCATTCTCCAATATATATTCACCAACCTGGACCAATCCAGTAAATCATTGACTGTTCTTGGTGTGTCCAGTATAGCAGCATCTAGTGATTGGCATACAAATAACATTTTTGGAAACCATGTTGGGGTGACTGGAGACAATTGGGTCCACCGGAGTAACAGATTCTAAGGGCGCACCTTCTAAAATAAAGGTTTATCAATCATCCCATAGGAAATAGACCCTAAAGGCAATTGAACTCCTACGTTCTCTAAATGTTATCTTCTCTTTGTCTTTTTGTGTCCATTATTGTATTGGCGCTTTGGCTTTTTCAGAGAATCCTTTGGTACTTTCATGGTTCAGTCCTCACCTGAAGGTAACTAAGTCCAAGTTTTTCTAGCATTTGAATCTTGCCAAAGAATATTTACTCAGAGGCGTGACTATAGGGGTGCAGACCTAATTTAAGTTTACCATATGAGAAGATCCAGGATCTCTGTATTGTACAACCATTGTAAAAATTTCTGTAAATGTTAATGGGTTTGACCCATTCTGGAGAAACCTCTAAAGCGCCATAAACTGGCAAGCACTGACATTGAAAAGTCTGGCAACTCACACTTCTTACCATAGAACTTCAGTTTTGGGACCTTGCTGACCTTCGTGTAAAAATATCCGTAATGCTAATGATGGCAGTGTTTTTTTTACCCATGTGACCAATTTTCCAACTGCATCCTATTTAGCACTTGTGCCAATGCAGCAGTTTTTGGTGGCACATGTGCCAAACGCAACAGTGCAGAAGAGGATGCAGACGGGGAAGTGGTCACATGGCGGAATCAAGTGATTGTTGTCTACCTGAGAAATATGGCCACCTTGGCTGAGGATGTGCAATATTCACACACTGTTAAAGCAGGTGACTTAGAAGTAGTGCAGCAGTAACAACCTATGGGGAAAGTTAGGGTTTTCTGTGCCAGTCCACAACTATTGATGGTGTTTTTAGAGAAGATTTCATCAAATAGTGTCCAATCCTTTGAAAACACTTTAGAAGTGACATTGAAAGTTAGGAAAGTGTGAAGAGGTTTCAAAAAACTTTACAGTACAATGGTTAAAGCAGGTTCATGCCAATTTTATGTACAGTGGGTATGGAAAGTATTCAGACCCCTTTAAATGTTTCACTCTTTGTTTCATTGCAGCCATTTGGCAAATTCTAAAAAGTTCATTTTTTTTCTCATTAAAGTACACTCTGCACCCCATCTTCACTGAAAAAAACAGAAATGTAAAATTTTTTGCAAATTTATTAAAAAAGAAAAACTGAAATATCACATTGTCATAAGTATTCAGACCCTTTGCTCAGACACTCATATTTAAGTCACATGCTGTCCATTTCCTTGTGATCCTCCTTGAGATGGTTCTACTCCTTCATTGGAGTCCAGCTGTGTTTAATTAAACTGATAGGACTTGATTTGGAAAGGCACACACCTCTCTATATAAGACCTCACAGCTCACAGTGCATGTCAGGCCAAATGAGAATCATGAGTGCAGAGACAGAATTGTGGCAAGACGCAGATCTGGCCAAGGTCACAAAAGAATTTCTGCATTACTCAAGGTTCCTAAGAGCACAGTGGCCTCCGTAATCCTTAAATGGAAGAAGTTTGGGACCACCAGAAGTCTTCCTAGACCTGGCCGTCCAGCCAAACTGAGCAATCGTGGGAGAAGAGCCTTGGTGAGAGAGATAAAGAAGAACCCAAGATCACTGTGGCTGAGCTCCAGAGATGCAGTAGGTATATGGGAGAAAGTTACACAAAGTCAACTATCACTGCAGCCCTCCACCAGTTGGGTCTTTATGGCAGAGTGGCCAGATGGAAGCCTCTCCTCAGTGCAAGACATATGAAAGCCTGCACAGAGTTTGCTCAGAAACACATGAAGGACTCCCAGTCTATGAGAAATAAGATTCTCTGGTCTGATGAGACGAAGATAAAACTTTTTGGTGATAATTCTAAGCGGTATGTGTGGAGAAAACCAGGCACTGGTCATCACCTGACCAATACAATCCCAACATTGAAACATGGTGGTGGCAGCATCATGCTATGGGCGTATTTTTCTGCTGCAGGGACAGTTCAACTGGTTGCAATTGAGGGAAACATGAATGCGGCCAAGTACAGAGATATCCTGGATGAAAACCTCTTCCAGAGTGCTCTGGACCTCAAACTTGGCCGAAGGTTCACCCTCCAACAAGACAATGACCCTAAGCACACAGATATAATAACAAAGGAGTGGCTTCAGAACAACTCTGTGACCATTCTTGACTGGCCCAGCCAGAGCCCTGACCTAAACCCAATTGAGCATCTCTGGAGAGACCTGAAAATGGCTGTCCACCAACGTTCACCATCCAACCTGACGGAACTGGAGAGGATCTACAATGAAGAATGGCAGAGGATCCCCAAATCTAGGTGTGAAAAACTTGTTGCATCATTCCCAAGAAGACTCCTGGCTGTACTAGCTCAAAAGGGTGCTTCTACTCAATACTGAGCAAAGGGTCTGAATACTTATGACCATGTGATATTTCAGTTTTTCTTTTTTAATAAATTTGCAAAAAATTCTACATTTCTGTTTTTTTTCAGTCAAGATGAGGTGCAGAGTGTACATTAATGAGAAAAAAATGAACTTTTTAGAATTTACCAAATGGCTGCAATGAAACAAAGAGTGAAAAATTTAAAGGGGTCTGAATACTTTCCGTACCCACTGTATCATATGGCTAATGTGCTTAATCAGGTAGTTAAATATATTATGAACAGTATAGAAAATATTTGCGGAGGCCGATGTTATTGTATAGTTGATGTGAATAACATTGTCTTATGGCAATGGCAGCTGTCATGGGATAGGATATATTAGACATCAAGTAACGTCAGCAAGTAAACAGTCAGTTCTTGATGTTGATGTGTTGGAAGCAGTAAAAACAATGAAGGGTAAGAATCTGAGCTCCAACTGCGGTGGCCAAATTGTAATGTCTGCAAAACAAAAAGTCTTGTGGGATGTTCTTGGTATACAGAAGGTCTTGCAGGATGTTCCTGGGATACAACAGATGTTGTGGGGAGTTTCTGGCAAATGACAGATATTGTAAGAAGTGCCCGAGACAAGGTAAGCCTTGTAGGATGTTGTCGGAATACAGGAAGTGTTGTGGGGTGTTCCCAGTGTATAGCAGGCTTTGCAGGATGTTCTTGGGACATAGTAGGCCTTTTGGAGTTTTTCCGGTATAGGGCAAGTCTTGTAGGATGTTCCTGGGATACAGCAAATGTTGAGGGGTGTTCCCAGTATATGGCAGGTCTTATAGGATGGCCCTAAGACACAGCAGGTATTGTGAGGTTTTCCTGGTATACAGAAGGTCTTATGTGATGTTCTTGGTCTTTTGGGGTGTCATCGGTATATGCCAAATCTTGTAGAATGTTACCGGGACACATCAGGTCTTTTGGGGTGTTCCTGGTATGTGCCAGGTTTTGTAGGATGTTCCCAGGACACAGCAGGTCTTTTCGGTGTTCCTCGTATATGGCAAGTCTTGTAGAAGGTTACCAGAACACAGCAGGTCTTTTGGGGTGTCACCAGTATATGGCAGATTTTGTAGGGTGTTCCCAGGAAACAGCAGGTCTTTTGGGTGTTCCTGGTATATGGCAAGTCTTGTAAGATGGTCCTGGGACACAACAGGAATTGTGGGGTGTTCCCGACATATAGCAAATCTTGTAGGATTTTCCTAGGAAACAGCAATTAGCATCTATCAAAAATAGTTTAAGGAAGAATGTCCAGTCACTATGTCATATGCGCTTAAGTCTCATTAATGTGTGGGGAAAGTGATCAAAAAATATCATAAATAGTTAAAAAAGTTACTGCTGTCTTATTATAGAAAGGTGTCAGAGCACAGAGAGCTACAAAGATGTGATAGAAAGGAGTCAGAAGATCTGAGCATCAACTGCGGTGGCCAAATTGTAATGTCTACTCTAGACGAATAGGTCAGAGCATCTCTGAAACAGGAAGTCTTGTGGGATGTTCCCGGGATACAGCAGGTCTTGTAGGATGTTCCTGAAATACAGCAGGTCTAGTGTGGTGTTCCCGGAATACGGTAGGTCTTGTAGTATGTTCCCTGTAATACGGTAGGTCTTGTGCTTTTTTTTCCCTTCCCCACACATTAATGAGACTTATGCACACTTGACCTAGTCACCAGTCATTCTTCAATGGACTAATTTTGGTGGATGCTAACCACACACCGGGAACTACTTATTGTATGTGGGGCTGTGTAGTCGCAAAACAGTCAGAATGCCCATGCTAAAAATGTGGATGTGAAATGTACCAACTACCTAAACATTATACAGATGAAGTACCCACCTACATGGCAATGTTATACCCTAATGACTGTGCCTTCTTGCACATGGGTAATGCCCCTGCCACACTACAAAACTGGTCAGAAATGGTATTGGAGAAACAAAGAGTTAAAGGTGTTGATTTCATTCTGATTGATCATCTGTGGGATTTTTTGGAAAAACAAGTCCAATCCATGGAGGCAGCATCTCACAACTTAAAGAACAAGTATCTGCTGCTAAAGTCTTGGCGGCAGATACCACAGGCCACCATCGCTGGTCTTGTGGAGTCCATGCCTAAACGGTTCTGAGCTGCTTTGAAAAGAAAAAGGTGTCCTACACAATGCTGAGCAGGTGATTTTAATGTTTTGGATAATTAGTCTATATATATACTGTATATATACTGTATATATATACAGAATTGGTCAATGTCTGTGTTAAAGGGGTATTCCCGTCTCCAAGATCCTATCCCAATATGTAGTAAGTGTAATAATAATAATATTAGCAAATACCTCCAATTAGAAATGTAGTATAGTATTTTTGATTCGCTATTTCCCTTACCTCATGTGCGGGCATTGCAGGACCTTAGGTATCCATGGTTATGACCACTAGCAACTAGCTAGCTGTGACTTTATCAGTGGACGTAACCATGGATACCCAAGGTCCTGCGATGCCTGTACTTGAGGAAACAGATAGCAAATCAGAAAAAATATACTACATTTCTAATTGGAGATATTTGCTAATATTACTATTATTACACCTACTACATATTGGGATAGGATTTTGGAGATGGGAATACCCCTTTAAGTACCTTAATTCTACAGTATAAGTATAGAATAGTACATAAAGCAGTAATACAGTTCAAAATTCATACATTTAATGTTTGCATATATGTTGGTGCATGCAGTGGCTGCTGCACTCTTTGGTTGGTATACTATGCAGTCACAGCAGCTTTCAGCAGTTCACATTTGCTACATTTTGCTGGTGCTGGGCTGTATTTTATAGCATAAATTTGGACTGCCTTCATATTTGGCTGTGCACTTGTGGCACCCCAGGGGTCTGGTTTTCCACAGTAATGTAATGTTATGTCTGAGAGCAGGTGGGAGGTCCTTTGGTCAGGGATCCTGTGCATGCCACACCTCCTGCCCAGTCTTGGGAGGGGAAGAACTTCCCCTGTATAAACCCTGGGCTGAGGCAGGGTTAGTCAGTCAAGGAGAGTAGAGACAAGAAACAGTCACAGGAAGAAACAGCAGAAGCTCAGTGGGAGCAATACTACTACAAGTCAGGGGCTGGCAGCTGCAGAGCTCGCCCTGACTGAGAAGATTTCTTACCGGACCCGGAGTCCGAGGCTGTGGGGACTAACTCCTACCCAGCAGCAGAATCCGTCAGGCAGGGGATTTCAGGTCCTCTGGCCAAGAAACCCGAAGGCCCCGAGTCACCGGCCATACGGGTGAGCACCACACGGTACACTCAGGGACGTGGGCTACTTATATCCGCTTCTAGCAAGGTAGCCAGAAGAGTACAGTCAGTTTGGGAGGCCTACAACTCCGCCTGGCCAGGGGAGATCCCATCTGCTCAAGGACTGACCAGGCCCCGTTCACTAGCAAGTACTCCGGGAGGGTCTATCGTTGTTACCAGTAAAGACCCTGAATTACACCGCACCGTCTCTGAGTGGTTCCTGCTACCCCCATCATCCACATCTGCTGCCCTGAGGCCATACCCCTCCCGTTGGGGGTTATACCATCTACACTGCACCATCCATCCACCGGCCTCAGCGGACTGTCCTGCAGCGGCAGCTCCATAGCTGCATTCAACGGGTGGCGTAGTCGTCCTGCATCTACCGCTGTTACATCGCCGCTCAGTTTGACTCCCTGGGCACGGACCGGGTCACCGCCACGAGACTACAACCCTCAAGAGATCCGGCTCCGGGTAAGCTCCCGCGTGCGCAACGCAGCGCGACACAGGCCCAGGGGCGCGTCACACTCCTTTGATCAGTTTAAGGATAATTGTAATTAGTGCTGGTGTCCTTTAAATTTTAGGCATTGTCTCAGGAGAGGTACGCCTAATTGAGTAGGTTGCCATGAACAACGATATACCTTCTTGTGGCAGATGGACACACACGAAAACACCTCCATGCTTCACGCCAGAAATCTGGAGTGAGATTTCTGGTGCAGGGAATACCACAGCTCGTCATGAATTGGAAGAGCTGTGGCATCACGCCCCATCCGTGCCCCCGTCCCACCCCGGAGCTGGGAGAAACTAACATAATAAGTTGAGTTGCGGTAACATTTAGTGAGTTTTACGCTATTTTTTGGGTTTAAAAGCTTTGATGCATCGAGGCTTCAATTTTATAAATATAGTCTACATGGCATTAATGCAGTTCAACATTCATATAATGTTCACATACTGTATACCCAGTAGCTTAGGGGGCCCTGAGCTCAGAGGGGCCCAATCGGAGCTACCGAGACATTTAACTATATTGGTATAAGCAACAGGCCAATATAGTTAAGCTGTGCGGTAAAGCAGGGAGACATGATCTCCCAGCACTACCGCTCTTCTTTCTGTAGACCGCAGATCGCTTTATGCCTGCGGTGTACAGAATGGCAGGGTGATGGAGTTGCCGAATTGCTGGCGCACATACAGGACATCAGAGTCCCAGTGCGCCGCAATGACGTCACTGTGCCAGGACTCTGACATCTTTTGCGTGTGCTGATGCTACAGCCGCTCCATCACCTGCAAGGACCTCGTCAGGATCCTGGATTAGGTGGGTATATGATTTTTTTTTATGTTAAATAAAACTTGTTGCGTGACTGTGGGGGCATTATAAACAATGGGGGACCCTCATACAGTGTGGGGGTTATTATAGGGGACCCTAAAACTGTTTGGGGACCCTCATACATTGTAGAGACTATTGTGGGGGCCCTCATAAAGTGTGGGGGCCATTATACATTTTGTGGGCAAATGTGGGGGCTATTATACAATTTAGGGACATTATTATTTTCTAGGGTCAAAATGTGGACACTGTTTTCTAGGGCACTTGCACGGACAATTAATATTTTCTAAGAGGCAAATGTACCATCTAGATGGTACACAAGAGGCATTATTACTATGTAAGGGGCACAGTGGTGGCATTACTATGTGGGGCACCAAGAGGAGTGCTGTTATTGTACCACACAGCAGGTGCAGTAATAGGGACACATACAGCAGCTGCAGCTCAGCAATAGGGTATCAGTAGGATGAGGAGATTGTACAGGTTGTGAATATTTATTTACTAGCAATAAAAATTGAATTTGTGTTGAATTATTAGTCATTTGCTAAAAGCCAGGCGAATTTGAACAATTTGTGATTCGATATGCACAAATCACCAAAAATGGCCACCGTTATTTTACATATTGCAGAACATTGCATCAGTCACAGAAGGTTCACATGACTTTGGGCTGTCACATCACATTGTATCATTGTATGACACAGCAAACTACCTACTATTATAGCCTGTAAAAAAGAAGAAGCAAGAAACGCAGCAGCCATTTACTAGTGAACCTGGATAGTGAGATGACGTCACAGCTTAGCAACAGTTATAAGGTGAGAAAGACTTAAAACACTGCCGAAACTGTACAAATAGTGTATGACAGCACAGCAGTTACCATCCATTTAACCATAGCCATATTTGTTGAGGTTACTCTGACATTACTAAAGCTATGTTTGCGTTAAACAGCTTAAAAGGGATTGGATACAGTCCTAGGAAACCTCAGAGTGTGAATCAATTACATGCAACCTGAACTTTTTGGAAAAATTTAGCAATTTGAATTTTCAAAAAATTTGCTCTCCTCTAATATATGTATATATTCTGTGCATAATAATATATATTTTTATAACACTTTTCAGATCTTTGGGATTTTTAAGTTGAGTCCGTGCTAAAATTTGTGCAAAATCTAATTTGTTTGAATGAAGCCTTAAAGCGGTTTTCCTAACTTGGCAAGTTATGACCTATCCACAGGGACACCAGTCTCATGAATGGGGCTGTAATATACCCTGTTAGAAAGCAATTATGGCTGCGCATGCTCGAAAATGTTCGGTTCAGTGTCTATATCATTGTCAGGGATAGATGAATACAGTGCTCCAGGGGACTTTACAGCCCTGTTCTTGAGATTGGTGGAGGATAAGTGATAGCTTGTTGGGAACTCAGTCAGTCCTGGAAGTAACTACCTCTTTCTCCCACTGTAATGCCTTCTCCCAGTTTCTGAAATTAGCTTCTACCCTTTTGCGGTTATCCTTTTGCTAAACCATTCATGTAAAGCCATTGTTAGGTTTATTTCTTCCTATGCTGTATATATGGCCATCGCTGGTCTTTCGGAGAAATCTATGCTTGCATCACATGGAGTCCCTGGCTTCAGACAGTTTGTGCTGTGCAGCAGACTGCTAAGATCAAGGTGGCGTCCGCTGCGCTGTCGGCTTCAGCCAGTTATTCTCTCGGTCTAGTTCTCTGGTACCTGCTCAGCAGATGAAAGAAAACTTAAGTGTTTAGAACTGGGTTTGGGCCAAGTGCCTTTTATTCATCACTTCTTATCACGGACAGTACATTAAGGTTAGTCAAGAAAGGAATCTCAGTTTTCTCCGATAATAACATTTACAGGGACCATCGTATCTATACTAGAAGTGATTTTCTCGACTTATTCTGTAAGGTCAAGACATGTTTTGTTTTTAGGGAACACATTGTAAGATTTTGACTAAGTTTGGGGACCACTAAGTCCTCCATACAGTATTATGGGCACCACATAGTCCTCCATACACTATTATGGGCGCCACATAGTCCTCCATACAGTATTATGGGCACCACATAGTTCTCCATACAGTATTATGGGCCCATATATTGCTCCATACAGAATACTGGCCCCCATATAACGCTCCCTACAGGATACTGGCTCCCTTATAATGCTCCATACAGGATACTGGCCCCCATATAATGCCCCATGCAGGCTGTGCCCCCCCACATAATGCCCCATGCAGGATGCCCCATGCAGGATTTCACTTTCCCTCCCATATAATGCCCCATGCAGGATGTCATCACCCCCCCATCATATAATGCTTCATACGTCCATACATAGAGAAAAAAGAAAAAATCAAATACTCACCTCACTTCTCACCTGCTGCCGCTTCTCCTGACTCCTCACCCGCGCTGCCTGTGACTGCTCAGCAGAGGGCACAGTGGAAAGGCGTCACCATGTCCTCTGACCTGAGACGTCACAGTTAGAGGATGCGGAAGACATCGGAACTGCTGCGGAGGCACGGAGAGGGGTAAGTATTGTGCCGCCTGCTGCCAGAGCCCTGAGCAAGTGGGGGTGGCAGGCGCTGCACCGCTCACGGGTCCCATAGCACGCAGGGGTGCCCGATGGCAAGTGGGCCCACCGCTTGCTCAGGGCCCCGGCACTTGCCCGGGTGCGCCGGGTGCTGATGCCGGGCCTGGTCTTAACCATAGACTAGAAGATGGCCACTTGGACCTATGCTGCCTGAAAAACCGCCGAGCGTGTCAAGCAGAGTATGAATTACCTACAAAAGGGAAAGTATGCTGAAAAAAAGGAAAAGATCCCAGAGTGAATAAAATAAACCACAAAATTCAAAATAAAGTATGTACTGTGAGAAAATATGCCGCCTACTTCCTAAAAATAAAAAGAAGATATGTGCAGAATAAAGAGCAGAAACACCAAGGAGTAAAACCCTAGCTGGAATTTCACTGACTGGTTTGAAGCTATATCAGAATGGCTGAACATCCACAAGAAACTATCACCAGCAGGAAATGCCAGCAGGGAGACAGAATATAAAGCCGCACCCGAAAGCAGAAACTAAAAACTCAAAGGACAGGTGTGTCTGCTGTGGCTCAGTGGACAGAGAAGCCGACCACAAAGCACAGGCTCAAGGATTCGAACCCAGGAGCATGACCGGTAGAATCGGTGGAGCACAACGTAGTGCCACAAGGACTCACTAAGATTTGGGGATCTTGACCACAATGAGTGTTCCCACCATAGCTTGTTTAACCCCTTTCTGGCCTAAGGCATACTAATATGTATCCTTAAGGGCCAGATAGGTATTAGTTTGCCAGCACACAGGCTGTGAGTGCGCGATCACCGCCGGGTGTCAGCTGATTGTCACAGCTGACACCCGCTACTATGTGCTTGGCGCGGTCCTGCACCGCTCCCAGCACAAAAACCCCTGAAATGCTGCAATCGAATTAGACCGCAGCATTCCGGTGGCAAGGGGAGGTAAGCGCCGGTACTTACCTCCTCTCCGGGGTCCCGCACTGTCTGTGGCCAGGTCCCGTGGTTGTCATGTGACCCGGATGTCGTCATGACAACATCCAGGTCACCAGACAGCAGGAAGATACTTTGATCATGCACAGTGCACGATCAAAGTATCTTCTCCCTGTGCAGCGCTGACAACCTGTACAGCACAGGGATGGTGCTGCATTCCTGTAACATCCCTGGCGGCATGCTGGCATGGCTTACCATCTCCCATCATGCAAGACCGCCAACTTACCTATCAGTCCAGGCTGCACACTTTGCTCCATTACTTGCTGTGTGCATGTCTCTTGTCTGATTGCTTAGGGCGGCGGCCCTGTTACTTCCTGATTCTTAAAGTTACTGTGTGCGCAGTCCTAATGCATCAGCAGCCTATTGCTGTGAGTCACTGGATACTTAAACCCCCTCCACCCAGTAGGAGGTGCCTGAGCAATGTTTTCTTTCAGTGTATTCTGTGCAACTGAGTTGCCAGGTCCTGTCCTGTTTCATCTCTGTTTCCGCCACCCTGGGGGCTGAGTACCCAGGCCCGTTACCTGTATCTAAGACTTCTAGTCTGTTTCCGCCACCCTGGGGGTTGAGTACCCAGGCCCGTTACCTGTATCTGTAACTTCTAGTCTGTTTCCGCCACCCTGGGGGCTGAGGACCCAGGCTCGTTCCTGTATCTTGTTCCAGGTTCAGTTCCTGTTTGAACTGTGTCCTAGCCCATTACCTGTTTGTCTCTATGTCCACTCCTTTCCTTTTCCTGCAGTGTCTGAACCTGTGTAAGAGGGAAGACCGGGGTATAAGTACTTTCAGAACAAGGGATCCGGAACTGCCAGGGCCGTACCTCTGGTTGCAGGGGGAAGACAGACTTCCAGCACAGAAGTCAGGTGACTGGGAAGCTGGGGGCATATCCAGAGTGAAAGCTGGGAGGTCAGGTGACCGGAAAACTGGTGGCGTGGCTAGACAGAGGGGGAGATGAGGAATTTAGCGCGGGAAAGGGAGAGCAGAGTCCCGCTCAGGAGAGCAGTGTGAGAGGGTCCAGGCTCTTGGCTCCAGTACTAGGAGCAAGAGCTGAGTGCAGTGGACTGGAGGAGTCAAGCCGACTAAAGGGAGAAGAGACGCAGGGTCTGTGGAGCCCAGCACGTGAGGTGCCGTGTTATGGACTAGGGGCTCAGCGGGTAAAACCGGAGACCGCCCGCTGCCGCCAGAAGATGGAGCATTGTTTGGGCGGGGAAGCATGAAGAAATCAACACCGGCATCAGCTGGCAACTGCCTTGTGGAGGAAGAGAGTCAACTAAGTGTAAAAACTGTCGTTTACAACCGGTTCGACTCTGCTATATCTAGTTAAACTGTGAACTGTCAGTTAAAGACTTGCTACTTCCCTTGTTTTCCCCCATATTTTCCCCTGTTACTCCCTGCGTGGAGATTGACCCTGCTATCATAAACTTCCCCTGTTTATTAACCCTGCATTGGCTGCTCTGTGTTTCTGTGTCGCTGCATCTAAAGTACCCATGTTACACCTGCACGTAACTCCAACTCGTTGTCTCTGTACTTCTGTTTGTGAGTTTTGTGTCCACTCGCTATTTCATTGCAAGTACCTTGTGGGTATCTGGTTCTGCTTGTCCTGTTTCCCTGCCTCCGTATCTACCTCCTGTGTTCTAGCTATCTTCCTGTGTTTCCCAGTCTGTTCCATGTGAACAGAGCCCTGTCCTGTCTGCCTGCACCTGCGGTTCCGCTCTGCTCTGCTCCGCTTGTCCTCCGCCCCTGCGGTTAAGCTCTGCTCTGCTTGTCCTCCGCACCTGCGGTTCCACTTTGCTCTGCTCCACTTGTCCTCCGCGCCTGCGGTTCCGCTCTGCTCTGCTTTGCTTATCCTCCACGCCTGCGGTTCTGCTCTGCTCTGCTTGTCCTCCGCGCCTGCGGTTCTGCTCTGCTCTGCTTGTCCTCCGTGCCTGTGGTTCTGCTCTGCTCATCCTCCGCGTCTGTGTTTCTGCTTTGCTTGTCCTCCGCACCTGCAGTTCTGCTCTGCTCTGCTTGTCCTCCGCACCTGCGGTTCTGCTCTGCTTGTCCTCCGCGCCTGCGGTTCTGCTCTGCTCTGCTTGTCCTCCGCGCCTGCGGTTCTGCTCTGCTTGTCCTCCGCGCCTGCTGTTCTGTTCTGCTCTGCTCCACTTGTCCTCCGCGCCTGCGGTTCTGCTCTGCTCTGCTTGTCCTCCGCGTCTGTGGTTCTGCTCTGCTCTGCTTGTCTGCCGCGCCTGCGGCTCTGTTCCTGTGTCCCAGTCTGTACTGGTCCCTATCCAGCCTGCTATCCTACCTGCCAGTATAAGCCTGTCTACATACCTGCCGTGCCTGCCAGTACCCGCCTGTCTGCATACCTGCCGTGCCTGCCAGTGCCAACCTGTCAGCATGCCACCTGTGCCAGCCAGTACCCACCTGTCTGCATACCAGCCGTGCCTGCGAGTACCCACCTGTCTGCATACCAGCCTAACCTGCCCGTTCCTGCATTCCCCGGTGTGGGTCAACAGCTGTGACCAGTGTCTGACCTGGAGTAGAACCTGGGCCACCTCTCACGTCCCTCCTCAGTAGAGATGAGCGTTGTTCTACTCGAACTGTTCGCCAATCTCAAATTCGAGCTGTTTTGGGCGGTGTTCGAGCCGTTCGGCGAACACGAACAATTTGAGAAAAATTCGGCTGTTCGAGGTTATGTTCGATAACTGTTCGTGCACCAAAATCATAACTGGATTTTTTCTCAGTAATGATGAAAATTAATGTTAATACGCAGTTTGAGTGTACAGCTGGGTGGGGGGAGGGGCAAGGGATGGATCTCTGCAGGAATAATGAAGTTCTCCATTTTTTTTTCTCTTTCCCGCATTTACAGTGGGGAGGTGCAATCTGTCAGCCTATCAGCAGCGCACACACAGAGCGAAGTGCTTTTTTTCACACAAGCAAGGGCATGTGTCATTGGCAGTGTATGTCACATGTCCTTGCCCTATAAGACCAAGCCATTTTCCCCGTCGCCACCATTTTCTCACTGCTGCAGCTGCGTGTTAGACGGCACCGCTGTTGCTGTGTGCGCTATACCTTGTTAATTTCAAGCCAATTTTCGCACAAATCTACAGATAGCTTGGGAGTAGGGAATAGTTGTGATTGCAGTCCTTTTAAGGACTAGGTTACAGCATTTCCTACGACTTTTATCAGGCAGGTCTGTGCTCTTAAATAGATAGATTGTGGGAGTAAAGACTAATTGTAATTGGAGTCCTTTTCAGGACTAGGTTACATCAGTTCCTATCAGTTTTTGCCAGGCAGGTCTGTGCCAGTGCTGTGCAAGTTTTTTTCACAGCATTTGGCTGAATCTAGCAAAGCTAATCCTTTTTGGCCTATTGCAGAGTGTGTTAGTCAGTGGAGTAGCCTATCTGTGTTGCAAGATATACCACCTGTGTATAGGATACCAATTTTTTTACTGCACCTAGTGAAGTAAAATCTTTTGGGCATAGCATCATTCTATTAGTCCATCTATACTGACCTCCATCAGGTTGCAAATTGAATATAATTTTTTTCTGCATCTAGCTCTGAAAAAATATTGGGCTTCTAGCTGTGTGTGGGACTTGTTGTATTAGTCCATCTATACTGACCTCCATCAGGTTGCAAACTGAATATATTTTTTTCTGCATCTACCTCTGAAAAAATATTGGGCTTCTAGCTGTGTGTGGGACTTGTTCTATTAATCCATCTATACAGACCTCCATCAGGTTGCAAACTGAATATATTTTTTTCTGCATCTACCTCTGAAAAAATATTGGGCTTCTAGCTGTGTGTGGGACTTGTTGTATTAGTCCATCTATACTGACCTCCATCAGGTTGCAAACTGAATATATTTTTTTCTGCATCTACCTCTGAAAAAATATTGGGCTTCTAGCTGTGTGTGGGACTTGTTCTATTAATCCATCTATACAGACCTCCATCAGGTTGCAAACTGAATATATTTTTTTCTGCATCTAGCTCTGAAAAAATATTTGGCCTTCTAGCAGTGTGTGGGACTTTCTCTATTAGTCCATCTATACTGACCTCCATCAGGTTGCAAATTAAAAATAATTTTTATCTGCATCTACAGTACCTCTGAAAAAATATTTGGGCTTCTAGCTGTGTGTGGGACTTGTTCTATTAGTCCATCTATACTGACCTCCATCAGGTTGCAAATTGAATATAATTTTTATCTGCATCTAGCTCTGAAAAAATATTTGGCCTTCTAGCAGTGTGTGGGACTTTCTCTATTAGTCCATCTATACTGACCTCCATCAGGTTGCAAATTGAATATAATTTTTATCTGCATCTAGCTCTGAAAAAATATTTGGCCTTCTAGCAGTGTGTGGGACTTTCTCTATTAGTCCATCTATACTGACCTCCATCAGGTTGCAAATTAAAAATAATTTTTATCTGCATCTACCTCTGAAAAAATATTTGGGCTTCTAGCTGTGTGTGGGACTTGTTCTATTACTCCATCTATACTGACCTCCATCAGGTTGCAAACTGAATATATTTTTTTCTGCATCTACCTCTGAAAAAATATTGGGCTTCTAGCTGTGTGTGGGACTTGTTGTATTAGTCCATCTATACTGACCTCCATCAGGTTGCAAATTAAAAATAATTTTTATCTGCATCTACAGTACCTCTGAAAAAATATTTGGGCTTCTAGCTGTGTGTGGGACTTGTTCTATTAGTCCATCTATACTGACCTCCATCAGGTTGCAAATTAAAAATAATTTTTATCTGCATCTACCTCTGAAAAAATATTTGGGCTTCTAGCAGTGTGTGGGACTTTCTCTATTAGTCCATCTATACTGACCTCCATCAGGTTGCAAATTCAAAATAATTTTTTGTCTGCATCTAGCTCTGAAAAAATATTTGGCCTTCTAGCAGTGTGTGGGACTTTCTCTATTAGTCCATCTATACTGACCTCCATCAGGTTGCAAACTGAATATATTTTTTTTCTGCATCTACCTCTGAAAAAATATTGGGCTTGTAGCTGTGTGTGGGACTTGTTCTATTAATCCATCTATACAGACCTCCATCAGGTTGCAAACTGAATAAAAAATTTTTCTGCATCTACCTCTGAAAAAATATTTGGGCTTCTAGCTGTGTGTGGGACTTGTTCTATTAGTCCATCTATACTGACCTCCATCAGGTTGCAAATTGAATATAATTTTTTTCTGCATCTAACCCAGCCAATAGGTTTGGCCTAATACCACAGTTTGGCCACTCAGCTCTGCTCGGTTCCCATCCATTGTTTTTTTGTGCAAACAACTCCAGAGTTGTGAATTAGTTAACCACCAAAATGAGTGGAAAAAGGCCTGCTGCTGGTGGAAAGGGGAATAGGCGTGTTGGGAAGGGGAAAAAAGGTTGTGTCCGTGGGGTAGGTGTTAAAGCAACAGTAACATCTGCAGAAGAAAGACCATCTTCCAGCCAAACTAAAATGTCTACTTCTTTTAGCGGACAATGTGATAAAATCCCTTTCTTACGGCCACGCCAATCGCTACAAATTCCAGATGAGGCACAAAAACAGCAGGTGCTTCAACGGATATCAAGTACTCCTTTAAGTGGGCTCTCCTCCACATCAACTTCAACATCACAAATACTCCAGTCCTCAAAGGTGTCACCCCAATCGCACTTCTTCCTCACAGCTCCCAAATCTCCAGCTGCCCGTCTGAGTATGAGGTAGAACAGATGGTTGAGTCTGCAGAGCTGTTTACTCATACTATAGCCTGGGAATCAGAGGTCGACTCCAGCGCTTCTGTGAATCCAGACGAGGAAATGATCTGCACTGATGCCCAGAATCTTTGTGAGTCGGATCCAGGACCAGACGCAGAAGGTTCTGACCATAATGTAGACCCTCATTCCCAAACTGTAACTCCTGTTGGTGGAGACAATGAGGAAGACGATGATAAGACTCAAATACCTGATTGGAGCGACAACTTTAGTTTTTTGTCAGGGCAGGAACAGGTTGGCTCTGAGGACGACGGGTGTGATAACGCACAGGGTGATGATGATGAGGTTGGAGATCCCACTTACTGTCAACCCACAGTCAGCCAAGAGATGAGGTCAGCAGAGGAGGTGGAGGAAGATGCTAGTGACGACGAGGTCAGGTTGCGCCTTCCTGGACAGAGACGTAGTACTGGAAGCACGTCAACAACTGCATCCTCAAACACAACTCTGCCTCTCACCACAAGTCGTGGTGGCTCTTCAGGTCGCATGGGTGCTAAGCCTTGCATAGCCTGGGCATTTTTTCAGATCGATAAATATGACCCAACTCATGTTATCTGTAACATTTGTCAGCAAAAGCTAAGTAGAGGCCAAAAAATACATAGTTTGAGTACTTCATGCATGAACCGGCACATGGACATGAAGCATAAGTTGCAGTGGGAAGCTCAGTGTGCTACAATGCGGCCTAGCCGGCTGGGCCAACCACCGTCTGCCATATCTTGTGCATCCGCGGCCTCTTCATCCTCTGTGACTGGGGGGACAGCAGTCACACCTGTTTTGGGGCGCAGACCTGCCACCTCTTTACCCGCAACAGCCAGCGTGATTGGCAGGTCATCATTTTCTTTGGAGGTGGTAACACCAGCTGGTGTTGAGCGCTGTCCGACATCGATAGCACCACCTTTGGATCAAGGCAACCTAACATGTCCGCCTGCATCTTCCTCACAGACCGGCAGTTTGCCGGGGACACCCTTATCAACCCCGTCTAAGCACAATAGCCAGCCCTCGGTCCCTCAGATGTGGACAAGTAAAAGACCATTTCCTCCTAGCCATGAGAAAGCTAAGAGGTTGAATTTCACCATCTGCAAGCTCTTGGCTACAGAAATGCTGCCTTTCCGCCTGGTGGACACAGAGGATTTTCGAGACCTTATGTCCGTCGCAGTGCCCCAGTACCAGATGCCCAGTTGGCACTACTTCTCAAAGAAAGGTGTGCCTGCGCTCCACCAGCATGTCGCACACAACATCACCGCTTCTTTGGGAAACTCTGTGTGTGACAGGGTGCATTTCACCACAGACACTTGGACGAGTAGGCATGGACAGGGGCATTACATGTCGCTGACTGGGCACTGGGTAACTATGGTGACAGCAGGACAAGGGGCTGCTGTCCAAGTCTTGCCGTCCCCACGAGTTGTGCGTCAATCCTCTTTATGTCAAAGTTCCTCCACTGCTTCTGCCTCCTCAACCTCCTCTCGGTCTTCCACCTGCACCCAAAGCCTGTCTGGTCATGCCACAAGCTTTCTAACTGCGCAGAAGGGATCCTGCACACCTCCTTACTATGCTGGCAGTAGGGCTCAACATCATCAGGCGGTTTTTACATTGAAATGTCTGGGAAATGTGAGTCACACAGCTGAGGAGTTGTGGTCAGCTCTGGAGAACCAATTTCATGAATGGTTGTCTCCACTGGACCTGAAACCAGGGAAGGCCGTGTGCGACAATGCTGCAAACCTGGGTGCGGCCCTTCGCCGGGGCAATGTCACACACGTGCCTTGTATGGCTCACGTGTTGAACCTGGTTGTCCAGCAATTTTTAGCCCACTATCCCAGACTAGATGGCCTTCTGCAGAGGGCACAGTCACTGTGTGCTCACTTCCGCCGTTCGCATCCCGCAGCTCAGCGACTTACATCTCTACAGAAGTCGTTGGGCCTGCCACTTCACCGGCTAAAATGCGATGTGCCTACCCGGTGGAATTCAACTCTGCACATGTTGCAGCGACTGTGGCAGCACCGACAAGCCCTGGTGCAATACGTTCTGACGTATAGCCTGGGCCAACGAGATCCAGAGGTGGGGCAAATCACGCTGGAGGAGTGGTCTCAGATCAGGGACCTATGCACCCTTCTGCACAGTTTTGAAATGGCGACGAAGATGTTTAGTGCTGACGATGCCATTATCAGCATGACTATTCCGGTGATTTACATGCTGGAGCACATGTTAAACATAATTCGGAGTCAGGTGGTGGCACAAGAGGAGGTGGAGGAAGTAGAGGAGGAGGAGTTGTATGTGGAAGGGCTAACATCTGCAAGGTCCAGACGGTCGGCAGCACCAAGGCGGCAGGCATGTGAGGGTGGGGGAGATGGTTTTACCAGGGCGCATGGTAGCAGCCAAACTAGTGAGGAAGGTGCAGGAGCCCAGGAAGAAGTGGAGGACGAACTGATGGAAGACTCATCAGATGAGGGAGACCTTGATCACATTTCTGTTGTGCGAGGTTGGGGGGAGAGGACAGAGGAAGGAAGCATGATTGTTACCTCGCCACCAACACAACAGGGACTTGGTGCTCCTGGATGCGCAACACACGAGTGCCTTCTTGCTGCACTACCTGCAACATGACCCTCGAATTGTGAGAATTAGAAATAATCCTGACTACTGGGTTGCCACACTGTTAGATCCCCGGTACAAAAGTAAATTTGCAGAAATTATTCCTGCCATAGAAAGGGATGCACGCATGCAGGAGTATCAGCAGAGACTGTTGCAGAATCTTACATGTGCTTTTCCACAAAATACCAGTGGTGCACGTAGTGAATCTCACAGTTCCAACTTGCCAACCGTGGGACCGTCAAGTGTTCAGCACTCAAACCGTAACAGAACCACAGTATCTGCTGGTAACATCAATTTTGCGGAATCATTTCACCACTTTTTTAGCCCATCCTTTGCAAGGCCACAGGAGACAAGAAGTCTGACACATAGTCAACACCTAGAGACGATGGTACAGGAGTATCTCCAAGTAAACATTGAAGCCATGACTGTGTCACTGGACCCTTGCTCTTTTTGGGCTTCCAATCTGGATAAATAGCCGGAGCTAGCCACTTACACCTTGGAGATCTTGTCATGCCCCGCAGCCAGCGTTCTGTCTGAACGTGTGTTCAGCGCTGCTGGTGGTGTGCTGACAGATAAGTGCACGCGGCTCTCCACTGATAATGTAGACAGACTCACGTTCATAAAGATGAACAAATCATGGATCCGAAACGACTTTTCTACCCCTGTGTCATCCTGTGGAGAGTAAAAGCTTGATGATTGGTTAAAATCACCCTACCAACCGTTTTAAGCTTTCAAATTACTAATCATGTTTATCTGTATCTTGGCTGGAAAATAATTTGGGCTTTGTAGCAGTGTGCAGCACTGATTCTATTAGGCCATCTATAATAAGCTCCACCAGATTTAAAATTACTAATCATGTTTATCTGTATCTTGACTGGAAAATAATTTGGGCTTTGTAGCAGTGTGCAGCACTGATCCTATTAGGCCATCTATACTAAAGCTTCACCAGATTTAAAATTAATAATAATTTTTAGCTGCATCTAGCCCGGAAAATAATTTTGGGGCTCCGAGATGCGCAAGACACATAAGTGCCTTCTTGCTGCACTACCTGCAGCATGACCCTCATATTGTCAGAATTCGAAGTAATCATGACTACTGGGTTGCCACACTCTTAGATTCCCCAAACTTTTCGATCAACCTTTTCATTTTAATAAAGACCAAAAAAATGGTCATTTTTGAAATTATAAGCATTAGCAGGTTGTTAGAAACTGAAATCAAACAGTTTTCAACTCAAAACTTTATTCTAGGTGATGTTACATTTTCACATAGGACCCCTTGTTCGAAAGGAGCTTCTGAACTCTCTCGTCCATTGAATTTGTCAGGTTTTGGATGGTTTCTGCTTCAATTGTTTTGCATGAGGACAGAATACCCTCCCAGAGCTGTTGCTTAGATGTGAACTGCCTCCCGCCATCATAGACACTCCTTTTAATGATGCTCCAAAGGTTCTGAATGGGGTAGAGGTCAGGGGAGCATGGGGGTCACACCATAAGTTTGTCCCCTTTTATGCCCATATCAGCCAGAGATGCAGATGTTTTATGTGCAGCATGAGATGGTGCATTATCATGCAAAAAAATGATCTTGCTGTGAAATACACGGTTCTTCTTCTTGAACCATGGCAGGAAGTGCTGTTTGAGAAAATCCACATACATTATGGAGTTCATCTTTAGCGCCTTCAGGGATCCTAAAGGGGCCGACAATCTCTCTCCCCATGATTCCAGCCCAAAACATTACTCCACCTCCTCCTTCTTGTCGCTGTAGCCGTGTTTGCGTGGGGTGTCCATCAACCAGCCATCCTCCACTCCATCCATCTGGACCATCGAGCGCTGCACGGCACTCATCCGTGAACAAAACAGTTTTGAAATCAGTCTTCATGTAATGTTTGGCCCACTGGAGCCGTTTCTGCTTGTGTGAAGTGGATAGAGGAGGTCGACAGGATGGCGTATGCACAGCTGCAAACCTCTGAAGGACCCTGCATCTTGTTGTTCGGGGGACGTTGGAGGCACCAGCAGCTTCAAAAACTTGTCTGCTGCTATGACAAGGCTTTTTTGCCGCTGCTCTTTCAACCTGACGTAATTGCCTGTAGGAAAGAGTCCTCAATTTGCCCTTATCAGCACGCACACGTGTGTACTGTGAATCAGCTACATACTTCTTGATTGCCAAGACACTTCATCCTGATCATCGCACAATGTTGATTGTAGTCATGCCTTGACCTAAACACTCCACAATTTGTTGCTTCTCAGCAGCCGACACATCCTTTTTCTTTCCCATTTTGGCAGAAAATGTAGGCTGCTTAATAATGTGAGACAGCCTTCTTAAGTAGTCTTGCCTTTCATTGGACACACCTGCCAAACTAATTAGCACAGGTGTCTGCAATTGCTTACAGTGATATAAAGAGCCCTGACACACATCACCATCAATGAGTTTAACTGACAAACAAACAAATTCTTCCCTTATCACTCCTAAACACTTTTTGCATAATAATTTGGAACACAGTGTACATGTGCTTTTCCACAAAACACAAGTGGTTCACGTAGTGAATCTTACAGTTCTAACTTGCCAACCGTGGTCTGTATGGAGTTGTTCAATAAAGGGCCCAAAATTAAGATAACATAGATGGGAGAGGTCTCTATGAATAGGAATTCCTAAGTATTTGATACCCTGTGAGGGCCAGGCAAAGGGAAAGTTGGACTGGATGGAATCCTATATGGATTTGGGGAGGGAGACATCGAGGGCCTCAGACTTCGCTGCATTGATTTTAAAATTTGACCATGTAACAAAGTGATCTATTTCAGCCATAACAGCATGGATGGATATATGTGATTGAGTGATATATACTAGGACATCATCAGCAAATAGAGAGCACTTGTACTCGGTGCCTCCCACCTCAATCCACCTAATATTGGGGTTATGGCGAATTGATGAGAGCAGGTGCTCCGTCACTAGGATGTATAAGAGAGGGGACAGAGAACATCCCTGCCTTGTCCCATTGGTGATTGTGAAAGGTGATGAAAATGTTCTGACGCGCCCCCTGGGCCTTGGGACACCCGGAGCCGGACCCTTTTTGGTGGATGCTGGTGGTTGTAGTCTCCGTGGCGGCGACCCGGTTCCATGGCTCAGGGCGGTCAAACCAGTGGCGGAACTATTTATGTGGTTTTGATGTTTAAATGTCCGACTACGCCACCCGTGGATTGCGGTCAGAGTGAACCGCCGCTCCAGGGCAGACCGCTGAGGCTGGTGTTGTGGGTGCAGCAGAGCGTAGCATAACTCCCCACGGGAGGAGTATAGCCTCAGGGCAGTGTATGCGGAGGATGGGGGTGATGGTGCAGGGCAGCAGCAGTAACGACACGGAGTCAGTGATGCAGTCCAGGGCCTTTACTCACAGTTCTTATTATCCAGACCACGTCTGCAGGTAACGGCTGCCCACGTCGTACTGTGCTCACCAGGTGAGGGGCTCAGACAACTCCCAGATAACTTTGGAGCGCTTCACAGGACCCCCTTTGTGTGTCCTTTGTCTGGCCTTTCTTACCAACCCTTCTGTCCGGCTGCCTCGGGCCTCCTCTTGGTAAACTTGGCGCCAGTTTCCCTGACCCTATGTGGTGCCTTCCTAGCGGGTGTAGCGAGGGGCTGCGCCACATAAAATGTCACAGCCTCCTGTTTCTAGCTGAGGGTCGTTTCCTGCCTCCACTAGTTTCGGGGACCGGTCTCCCCCTTTGGCCTGACCCCTCCACGCAGGTGGATTCGGGCGTGCGGTGGCGACTCGCCCGTCCGCACCCCTGGGATCCCTTCGTTCCTCGTTCCTGGAGCCTTCTCCGCTCCTCTTCCTTCCTTCTCCCTCTTCCAGGCCTGGGCCTCTGTTACTAGGCCCGCCTCCGGAGCAGAGCTCATGCAGAGCCCCTGCTCCCTGCCACTTCTGCTCAGACTTCTCTGCACTGAACTAAGATGGTGCCCACCTTTTATACTCCCTTCTCAATGCACCCAGGAACTGCTTCCTCCCTGCTCCTGCACTACAGGGTTCCCCTTCCTCAGTGTTCCCTCCCCCCACTCCAGCCAGGGACAGGGACTGTCGTGCCCATCTCAGGGGCATATTGGTCGCCCTGCCCCACGGCAATGTGGTGTAATGCATGCAGGTGTCGGGTCCTGATCCACACTACATCCTTACCTGAGAGTGAGATATCACACATCTGGGTGAGGTGCAATACCTCTGTAGCAACCGAGCCCTCAGGGTGCTACAGTTCCATTTATCTTCAGCCTAGGTGACGTATTGCGATACAGGGCCGTGATTTTGGCTATAAAAGGGTCCCCTAGACCCCTACCCCAAGCTTTTTAAGAGAATCATATAAGGCGTGCCAGGAGACTCTATGGAATGCTTTCTCAGCATCCAACGAGAGTATCTAATTACAAATTTTTAACTGCATCTAGCCCAGGAAATACTTTGTGCCTAGTAGCAGTGTCTGCTAGTCAGTGGATTATCCCGGCTGTTAAGCAAGCTACACCACCTGTAGTTTGGACACTTAATTTTTTCAAAGGAAATGCTTCGGGACCAATGGATACTCAGTGAAGAGCATCAGGAGGCACCCCAAGGCATAGGGGCTGGGACTGGCAGTAGGATGCCTTGCGGTGGACAGCCGAGCTCGATCCTTATAAAAGCTTTTTAACTGCAGCAGCTTTAGTGGACGCTACTGGAGCTGGAATTACGCGGCTGCTGGCATGAGACTTGCCCTCCAATAGATCCTTGTAAATGGATTTAAAGTGTATTCATTCAAATTAGAGAGACAATTTAAATTAAAAAGCTTAGAGCTGCCTCCACCACAGGGGGGCTCGCTCGACCCACCAGCGGACAGGCACCAGTATTGGCAGAGGGGGGCTGGCCGTCAGGGTTCACCGCGGCTCTGGCACAAACCCGGCGACGCGGAGGTGGCACGGGCAGGAGCGGACTGAACGTGTCGGCTTCTCACTTTTTGGATTTTAGAAGGGCATGACATGCCTATATCTGTGTCTCCCCCTCCTTTTACTCCTCCACCTCTTTTCTTTTCGCATGACTATATATACTTGTCACTTTTCCATGTGTTAGTTGTGTCTTCTGAGCAGTTTGTCAGCTTTTGGACACCTTTGAAGGTGTTTTCTATGTGTTTCTATGTGTTTTTGTTTGCCTGCCATTGGTTTTAACGGTGTTCGAAGGTGTTCGACGAACAGTTCGGCGAACACACGGGTGTTCGACGAACCGAACCGAACTCGAACACTACGGGGGTGGCTCAACACTACTCCTCAGACCACGGAGTCGATTAAGCCGCCGTGTGTTCATGGTCGGATCTGGCGAAGCCCCTAGTCTCGCCCCTCCAGGCACTCCTCGGTTCGTCGCCCAGTGGGACCACTAACCACGCTCACGCCACTCAGTCCGTGCGTGAGCGTAACAATTCCTAAGCTATACAGGTGATCAGACTACAAAAAGTGAAAGTCCCATAGTGGGACAATGTGTAAAAGTAAGAAAAGTGTCAGAAAGTGAGAAAAAAAAAATTTTTTTTTTGTAAAAATATATGAAAAAAAGAAAAAATAATCCCCCCAAAAATAAAACTGTAATGTACCCATCAAAAGATATTATTATGGAAAAAAAAAAAAAGTACACATATTTGGTATTGCCGCGTCCGGAATGACCTGTCCTATAAAACTGTCCCACTAGTTAACCCCTTTAGTGAACGCTGTAAAAAAAAACAACAAAAAAAATGAAGCAAAAAACGATGCTTTATCATCATACCAAACAAAAAACACATTAAAACGCGATCAAAAAGATGAATGTAAATAAAAATGGTACCGCTGAAAACGTAATCTCGTCCAGCAAAAAACAAGCAGCTAAACAGCTCCATTAGCCGAAAAATAAAAAAGTTATAGCTGTCAGAATAAAGCGATGCATAAAAATTATTTTTTCTATAAAATAGTTTTTATTGTGTAAAAGCACCAAAACATTAAAAAATATAAATGTGGTACCGCTGTAAAGGTACTGACTCGAAGAATAAAGTTGCCTTATCAATTTTACCACTTGCGGAACAGCATAAAAAAAACAAACAGTTCCTGAATTGTTTGTTTTTGGTTATTCTGCCTCTCAAAAATTGGAATAGAAAGCGATCAAAAAATATCACGTGCCTGAAAATGGTACCAAGAAAAACGTCAACTCGTCCCGCAAAAAACAAGCCACCACATGACTCTATCGGCCGAAATATAGAAAAATTATAGCTCTCAAAATATGGCAATGCAAAAACTAGTCTTTGCAAAAAAATCATCTTTTAGTGTGTGACAGCTGTCAATCATAAAAACACGATATGAATCTGGCATCACTGTAATCGCACCGACCAGAAGAATAAAGTTGTCTAATCACTTAGACCGCACGAGGAAAGGCGTAAAAAATAAACTTGAGGGTTAGGGTTGTGCTAGGGTTAGGGTTGGGTTAGGGTTGGGCTAGGGTTAGGGCTGGGCTAGGGTTAGGGTTGGGCTAGGTTTAGGGTTAGGATAGGGATAGCGTTGGGCTGGGGTTAGGCCATGGTTAGGGTTGGGCTACGGTTGGGGTTTTCTTAGGGTTGGGGTTAGGGTTGTGTTGGGATATTTTCAAAAGTAAAGAAAAAAAATGATGATGATATGGCGACTAGTGTTGATCGCAAGTGCTCGCTACTTGAGTTTGCATCGGGTGCTCAGGTATGCACCGAGTATAGCGGGTGCTCAAGTGACATGCTCGAGCTTCCGCCCCATATATTTTGCAGCTGTTATACAGCCAAAAAAACCTTGCGGGGATTGCCTGCCATGGACGAGCGATCCCTGCATGTTTTTTTTGGGTGTCTAATAACCGTGAAACATGCGAACGGGGACTCGAGCATGTCACTCGAGCACGCGCGATACATGGTGCATACCCGAGTACCCGATGCAAACTCAAGTAGCGAGTACATGCGTTCAAGACTAATGACAACTTATTCAATATGATGACCTAATGTTATCAAATTCTGTCGTATGTTCACTATACCCCTTTATAAAATCCTTGAGGGGTGTAGTTTCCAAAATGGGGTCACTTGTGGGGGGTTTCCACTGTTTAGGCACATCAGGGGCTTTCCAAACGCAACATGGCGTCCGCTAATTATTCAAGCAAATTTTACATTCAAAAAGTCAAATGGCGCTCCTTCCCTTCCAAACCCTGCCGTGCGCCCAAACAGTGGTTTTCCCCCACATATGGGGTATCGGCATGCTCAGGAGGAATTGCACAACAAATTGCATGATGCAATTTCTCCTGTTACCCTTATGAAAATGCAAAATTGGAGGCTCAAAAATATTTTTGTGGGAAAAATGTGAAAATTTTATTTTTATGGCTAAATGTTATAAACTTCTGTGAAGCACCTGGGGGTTCAAGGTGCTCAGCACATACATAGATAAGTTCCCTGAGGGGTCTAGTTTCAAAAATGGTGTCACTTATGGGCGGTTTCCACTGTTTAGGCATATCCAGGGCTCTCCAAACGCAACATGGCATCCGCTAATTAGTTAAGCAAATTAGAAATTCAAAAAGTCAAATGGCACTCCTTCCTTTCCGAACCCTGCCGTGTGCCCAAACAGTGGTTTTCTCCCGCATATGGGGGGATATTGGCATGCTCAGGAGGAATTCCACAACAAATTTTGTTTACATTTTTTCCTGTTACTCTTACAAAAATAAAAAAAAATTGGGGTTTAAAGTAACATTTTTGTTAAAAAAGTTAAATGTTAATTTTTTTCTTCCACGTTCCAAACATTCCTGTGAAGCACCTGAAGGGTTAATAAAGTTATTGAATGTGGTTTTGAGCACCTTGAGGTGTGCAGTTTTTAGAATGGTGTCACTTTTGGGTATTTTCTGTCATAAAGACCTCTCAAAGTCACTTCAAATGTGATGTGGTCCTTAAAAAAATGGTTTTGTAAATTTTGTTGGAAAAATGAGAAATTGCTGGTCAACTTTTAACCCTTGTAATTTCCTAATAAAAAAAAATGTTGGTTCTAAATTTGTGCTGATGTAAAGTAGATATGTGGGAAATGTTATTTATTAACCATTTTGTGTGACATATCTCTCTGATTTAAGGGCATAAAAATTCAAAGTTTGAAAATTGCAACATTTTCTAAATGTTCACCAAATTTCTGATTTTTTCACAAATAAACGCAAGTAATATCAAAGAAATTTTATCACTATCATGAAGTACAATATGGCATGAAAAAACAATCTCAGAATCAGTGGGATCTATTGAAGCGTTCCAGAGTTATTACCTCATAAAGTGACAGTGGTCAGAATTGTAAAAATTGGCCTGGTCATTAACGTGCAAACCACCTTCGGGGGTAAAGGGGTTAAGCTAGGTACACATCAACTGCAACCTTCTTGTCTCCACAATGGTACCATTGTCTACCAATCTTGAATACCACGGCAGTATGCTGTGGGTGCACTATGTGTCTAGAGTTTGCTATGCTGTGAACACATAGTGCGGATCTTCAGAATTGTTGACCACTACTCAACATTAACCAACATGTCAACTACAGAATATCTAACCTTGTACAATTTTTCAGCTTGCTTTTATTGCTGCTTTATGAGACCACTTTGTATGTAGTAGATGAGGATGAGGAAACACCACCAGTTATCTGTTAGCTGTGCAGCCAGCAGGCCTTGACTTGGTTTCCACAGGCTGGAGCTGGAACGAGAAACTTTGTGCTTAAAATTTACCAACCCGTAACTTGTAACCAGTTTCGGAGGAAGTGTGTCTCTTTCCATTAATCACTGCAGTGGCTGTGATGACCTCCAAAACAAGAGGATCACTTGCACTTTCTCTGAGGTTTAGCCCTGGGGCCAGCTAGGCCTACATGCTCTGCAGCACTGGGATGTTCTCATTATTGGGAGGCTGCTATTACATTTCCTGATTCCCTTTATTGGTGCACTTGCTCATGGCTTATCCTACAGTGTCCATTTTATTACATGATCAGATATCAAAATCAAACATCAGAAAGATGTCAGTTTGAGGCTAATTACCCTGTCTGAGAACTGATTTTGACAAGTGACTTTGATGTCTGACTTTGATAAGGGACTTTTACAACTGTAATAATAATAAAAAAAAGTCACTGTTCACTGATGGGACTTGAACCCATAACTCTATGTCTAGAAGCTAGTGCACTAACCATTGAGCTATAAAGTCAGTTGAAAAAATTTAGGCGTTCTGTTAGGTTATGTGATTTTCAGTGCAAACCTGTCTGAAACTCATTGGGACTTTAACAAATACCTCCTCAAAGCCAAATTCAAATGATGTGTGATTTTGATGTGTGAGTCTGATGTGTGACTTTCTTCAAACATCAGAATCAGAATAACAATGACTTTTAATCACCCTGAGTATTTTCATGGTTCATCTCATAAGATAAGAAAAGCTACTAGTCCTTATTACTTATCCTGATGGCTGAATACTAAAGCATCAGCCTCTGAAACAGCACTGTCTGGGTTCAAATCCCAATAGAAGTAGAATTATTATTATTATTTTTTTTATTTAGCTTAGTTAGCACACGAACTACAGGACAGGGATGTTTTACTTTTAATATCTGACATTCTTATTGTCATCCTGACGTGTTAAAAGTTTTAGACACGCTGTCTATTTGCATGGTAAATCACATAGCCAAAGTAAATTGGGAGGCAATAATTTACTATATATCTATTTCCAAGTGAATGTATATTTGCATAATTTCTTAAAGGGGTCTAATGATAAAATTTCTTTATTGTACATTTTTCTTTCTATCCACCCAAGACCTGGCTGCAAACTCCCAATTTACTTTGGCTATGTGATTTACCATGCAAATAGACAGCGTGTCTGAAACTAACACATCAGGATGACAATCAGAATGTCAGATATTAAAAGTAAAACACCCCTGTAGTTTATGTGCTAACTAGGCATATTTAAAAAAATAAATAATAATTCTACTTCTATTGGGATTTCAACCCAGACGCTGTAGCTTTAGAGGCTGATGCTTTACCATTAAGTCATCAGGTCAAGGGATAGTGACTAGCAGCTTTTCTTGTCTTATGAGATCAACCATGAAAATACTCAGGATGACTAAAAGTCATTCTGATTCTGATGTTTGAAGAATGTCACACATCAGACACACATCAAAATCACAAATCATTTGAATTTGGCTTGGAGGAGGTATTTGTTAAAGTCCCAATGAGATTCCGACAGGTTTGCACTGAAAATCACATAATCAAAGAGAATGCCTAGATTTCTTCAACTGAGTTTATTTGATTGATTTTGATATCTGATCACGTCCTAAAATGGACACTGTATTATCCCAAAGCCCTCTTTGTTATTCTCACTGCAGATGCATCCCTGGAAAAAATGACTCGCCCCCTGGGCCGTGGGGCACTCAGAGCCGGGCAATAGGGAGACGATGGGGGTAGTGGTGGCGACCCGGTCCCGTGGCTCAGGGGGGTCAGACCAGTGGTAGTCCCTTTATAAGCTTTAAGTGATGTCCGACTACGCCACCCGTGGATTGCGGTCAGGGTTAACCACCGCTGCAGTGCAGCCCGCTGGGGCTGATAGTGTGTGCAGCTGAGACTGTATAAGGAGGAGTGTAACCCCAGGGCAGTGCAGTGGATGGTGGGGGTGATGGTGAGGAGAGTCCCGGTACCGTTAGTGCTGAAGGAGCAAGGAACACACTAACAATGTACTGCAGTCCAATGCCTTTTACTCACAGTTCATATGCTCCGGGTCACTTCTGTACAGGCAATGACCGCCCAAGCCGTGCTGCGTCCACCAGGTGAGGGGCTCAGTCAACCCCCAGGCAATTCAGGAGCATGGCACAGGACCCCCTTTTGTCCTTTCTCTGGCCTGCCTCACCAGTGACCAACTTTTGTCCAGCTGCCGCGGATCTGCGCGAGTAAACGTGGGCCCCGTTCCCCGCTGTCCTTTATGGTGCCTTCCTAGCAGGTTTGATGGGGTGTCGCACCAATAAATGGTTCACGACCTCCGGTCTTTGGCTGAGGGTAGTTTCTCCTCCACCAACTTGGGATCCGGTACCCTTAATCTGCCTGACCCTTCACCCGGTATTCTCATGGGTTCTTAGGGTCCCTTCCACCTTGTTGTTCCTGAGCCCTTCTGTTTCTCTCTCTCTCTTCTCCTTCTATCCTGTTCCTTCTCTTCTCAGGCCCTGGCCTTTTCTCTAGGCCTGCCTCTGAGCAGAGCTCCTACAGAGCCTCTGCTCCCTGTCTTCTCTGACTGAACTCAACTCTGATCTAAGATGGTGCCCACCTTTTATACCTCCCTCTAGAACATGAGCCCAGGTGACCAGCAACCAATGTGCTCCTACCTACGCTCAGAAACCGTCCCCTCCTGCTCCTACATCACCGGGTTTTCCTCCCCCCTCCCCACTCCAGCCAGGGACATGGTCTGTCGTGCCTGCATTACTGTCTAATGGGAGCACCGTTGAACTGTCCCCCGGAAATGGGGTGTGTGTGCTGTATGCAGCTACCTGAGCCCTGGTCCATTCTCCATCCTTACCCGGGAGTGGAATATCACACCTCTGGCAGAGGTGCAATACCCCTGTAGCGGCCGAGCCCTCGGGGCGCTACACAAACATGAACCTGTTGAGAACCCAGTGTTGCAGCACAACAGTGCTAAGCAGCAAGTGCCATTCTATCCACATGTTCCGTTTCATTATGACTATTGTATCAAGAAATTATTGTGATGACATCACACCAAGGGGTGTCTGGGAAGAAAAAAGGCAAATTGTTCATTCACTTATAAACTGTTTGCTCACTTCATTGTGTTGTGTTTTTTTTTGAAGACTCACTTTCCTGACTAACAAAAGAGCAGTTTGGGTCTGGACTTTGATCAGGGTAAGACAACCTTTGAAGGCCATAGCATTCATTCTTAGCCATAGGCAGCTTTACAATAAGAGGGACCCCCATCAAACAGTTTATCTGTTCTCAGCCTTAAAAACCACAGTAAGCTTTAAGTTGGTTAGAAAATGGTTATTCAATAAGATCTGAACACTTTATTATTTTCAATAGAGCCCAATTTTTGTTCAGATTAGAAGCATCTATTACCCACACTTCTATAAGTATTATTGAGGTATAATTGGATTGAATGCCCCTACCCTACATGTAACTTTTTTGGCCCCTGCCGATCTGCAGATCCATAGTGGTTTTCTTTTTTTTTTAGATCCATAGTAGTTTTCTTGACTTGGAGGCACCTACCCCACCTCCAAAGTTCTACTTACAAGGTCCCTGTGATCTGGGGAACTATAGAAATACGAGTATACCGTCTGCGTCTGTATTATGAACATGAAAAATGGCTATTTTATATTTCAAATCCATATTGAAATATAAACCAGACATATCAGCATGTGTAGATGTCTTACCTCAAGTAGACTAGGGGTCATTAGTTCAGACATACTAAAGCATTAGGGTAAGTTTGCTGAGGTTTAATCTTTATTACTGAAGGGAATTAGCCTTTTGTATACGCTGTGTTTGCTAGAACCAGAGACAGACGATTGCACAATATTGTAAATAAAACTGCAGATATATGGCTTAAGATGGAGAAGCTTATTGTAGTACCAATAATATAAGTGGCTATCTGAAGCCCATTGTGATGTATCCAACCTTTAATCAATATTCTAATTATATATTCTGCGTTAAGGTATACTTTATCCGTGAATGTATCTCATTGATACATAGCTTCTTAACACAATATACTGTCTGGTAAGAAAACCTTGTTCTGATTTTTAACCATGTGTAGCATTTACTCTTATCATATGTAAACATTCTGACAAAAGGAGAATGGTCCGTGAACAGGTCTTGTCTGGCATTGTTTATCTGTGATAGCTGGCCGCTATCACGGGATTTGAATGTTGGACAACAACCTATGAACTTTCATGCTTACGTAATATTAGGTTGGGTAAGCCTTTTCTAAAAAGTATAAAGCTGTTGAAGAATTCAGTTATGGCAGAAGCATTGTAGAATCATAGAATCATAGAATGGTAGAGTTGGAAGGGACCTCCTGGGTCATCTGGTCCAACCCCCTGCTCAAAGCAGGATTCACTAGATCATCTCAGACAGATGTCTGTCCAGCCTCTGTTTGAAGACGTCCATTGAAGGGGAACTCACCACCTCTTGTGGCAGCCTGTTCCACTCATTAATCACCCTAACTGTCAAAAAGTTTTTTCTAATATCTAATCTGTGTCTCCTCCCATTTAGTTTCATCCCATTGCTTCTAGTCTTTCCTTGTGCAAATGAGAATAAAGATGATCCTTCTACAATGTGACAGCCCTTGACATATTTGTAGACAGCTATTAAGTCTCCTCTCAGTCTTCTTTTTTGCAAGCTAAACATTCCCAAATCCTGCAACCGTTCCTCATAGGACATGGTTTGCAGACCAGTCACCATTCTGGTCGCTCTTCTCTGAACTTGCTCCAGTTTGTCTATGTCTTTTTTAAAATGTGGTGCCCAAAACTGTACACAGTATTCCAGATGAGGTCTGACCAAAGAGGAGTAAAGACCGATAATGACTTCACGTGATCTAGACTGTATGCTTCTGTTAATACATCCCAGAATTGTATTTGCCTTTTTTGCTGCTGCATCACACTGTTGACTCATGTTCAGTTGTAGACCTTTGGAGAGGACGCTCTTCACAGTGTAGGGGACCTAGTATGCATTCTCTGCCCATCGCTGAGCGCTTCTCCAGCTGAAGTTTCCGGACAGATGATGTATATGCTACTAGGGAAATCTTTTTCTTCTTCTATCCAATAGTAAGTATGTAACCTTTATAAGCATTTAGCCTTAGTAACCTTTAATCTACAAAAGTGTAAGCAATATCATAATATCATACAATTCCTTTGATTCTGTATTTTATCTTGCAAATTAAGTATTATAAATAAAATTGTGTTATATTACAAGTGGTTGCCTTCTTTAAAGCCGTATCCGAACCTTATTGACAAAAACTTGGCAATACATAATTTGGCGTAGTCGGCAGGATACGCAGAAGGCTCAGAAGTTCTTTTTATTGGAAAGTAGAAGGGACTCTGTGTGATAGTGTGATATTGCGTAAAACATGCCTCTCTTTAAGAAAAAAGAGGTTGTAAGTGTTTCTGTAGAAATTCCAGGGTGGGAGCAGGCTCCTTACCATAGTTTGGCCAAAGAGTGGTCACAGTGTGTTGGATTAAGTGAATCATGGGACAAATGTTTGAATGATGCTGAACCCGATGATGTGGTGGCATGCTTGCAAAAAGTGAGAGTGAAAAAAAACAAAACAGGAATTGGGTGCTGTGAGCAGGAGAGGATGGATTTTGTTACATGCTTATAGGAGGCAGCATGAGGAAAGGCTTCAATTGCTGCAAAGAATGCAAGTATTAGAACAGCAAAGGTGTGAAATGCAGAGTGCTTTGACAGTGGTGCAATGTCAGAATAGGCTGCTAATGGATAAATGTGATGGGCATCAACATGTCGCAGAAAAGGCAGCTGTACGTGTAGCTCAGTACAAATATAAAAAGAGACTGGGTAAAGTGAATAAGAAAAAGGTGGCTTTAGCCATAGCCAAGGCTGGGGTTCAGTGGGATCCCGATCAATGGGATGGTGATGTGTGGGATTCCACTGACTCTGATTTTGAACAGGATGAGTACTTCAATGAGCAGAGGGAGATTGATTCTCCTGCTGACTCAGTGAAGGCGCATCCTATACATCGCAGACGGATCATAGACACCCCTGCAGGTAGACAGCAGAGAGATGTGATGGAAGATTTCAGTCAACAAGAACTCAATGACCTTCATGATCGTTTTTCCCAAAAATCTAATGAATCCTTGATTACCTGGGCAGTTAGGTTATGGGAGACAGGAGCCCATGGGGTGCGGCTGGATATGGTAAATGGTCCAAAGTTTGTGCAGCTGAGTCATGAACCTGTAGTGAAGGAAGCATTCCGCACACTGCAGATTCGGCAGCCCCATGTAGTCTGCAGTATGCTGGATGTTGTGGCTGTGGCATTACAGCATAAATATCCATCTGAAGCTGATTGGCCCCCTAATGAGAAGCCATGGTTTACTTTAAAAGACTGTTCTCAGATGCTAAAGGAAGAAGTTATGAAAAATGCCATTACTGCAGATACACTTACATGGATGTCCTTGTCAGTGTGTCCGTCAGAAATCGTATAATTAGGGCTGCTCCTCCATCTTATAAACATATAATGATGACCCTGATGGTGAATCAGACTGGGAAAACTATCTCTAACACCTTAGAGGCAATCCGACAGTTAGGAGATTTGGGAGATTGGGGCCCCAAGCACAGTGGTAACTCTACGTCTGGGGAGCAGCATAGAGAGTCCAAAGGCAATAATAGTGGTTTCCGCACCTCACGTAAGGATATGTTTACTGCCTTACTGAAAGATGGGGTTCCAAAGGAGAAAATTGACGGGATCGGTACAGATGAAATGTGGAAATTATACCAAAAGCGAGGGCTTCATAAAAAATCAGGAAGTTCACAAAATAAAAAGGTGACAGTAAAAGATTCTGAATCTCCACAGCGTGGGCGTAGTAGGACACGAAGGGAGAGAGGGCTCACTCCCTCTTCGTCGCCAGTGAAACCCACTGCGCCGGGGTTTGAGGATCTTTATGCTGAAGTAAAGTCAGCATTACGACAGGAGCTTAAAACCTGGCGAGGGAAGTCAACTTCTTCTTCCCCAGGGGTTTCTCAGTCAAAAGGAGACACGAGTGATTGACTCTGTGACCGAGCCCTCCATCTTGATAAGCGCCCTCATGTAAATTTGGTCATTAATTGGAAAAATAAAAATAGACAGTGTGTAAAAGCTTTAGTGGATATGGGGGCAGAGGCCAGCTTGATTTATGGCAATCCTAAACAATTCAAAGGAAGAAAAGTAATAATCACAGGATTAGGGGGCAAACAAATAGAGGCAGTGCAAACTAAAGTGTCATTAAAAATAGGGAACCTGCCTACAGCAATGTACAGTGTGATGGTTGTCCCTATTCCAGAATATATCATTGGCATTGATATACTGAAAGGAATGACATTGCAATTACCGGATGGTAAGTATCAATTCGGGGTGCCCCCCTCAGTGACCGCTAGACCTTCTCAGCTATCAGTGAGGCCTTTCATTAAAGGGTCCCCAGTGATGGTTGGGAAAGTCAAAATGCCTCCAATGGAAATTCCTCCCAGCTCAGAGGTAATTAGCATGAAACAGTACAGAATCCCAGGGGGGGGAAAGGAGATCAGCGGGACAGTTCAGGATTTGTTGAATGTGGGTGTGCTTTTACCTGTGACCACTGAATGGAACAATCCTGTCTGGCCAGTGAAAAAGAGTGATGGTTCATGGAGAATGACTGTGGATTATAGGGAGTTAAACAAACACACCCCTCCCCTCGCAGCCGCAGTAGCTGACACTATCACTTTAATTGAACAAATACAGAGACACAAAGGGACTTGGTATGGGGTAATAGATTTGGCTAATGCTTTCTTCACCATACCAATTGATGAAAAATACTGGAATCAGTTTGCTTTCACATGGAAGGGAAGACAATATACTTTCACACGTCTTCCCCAAGGGTGGATACACAGTCCAACCATTTGTCACAGGGTAGTGGGAGAACACCTGGATGAGTTTATCCTTCCATCACACATGCAGATATCTCATTACATTGATGACATTATGGTGCAGGGAGAGACAGAAAAGGAAGTGGCCCAGCAGTTAAATGCTCTGATGGAACACATGAGGAGTAAGGGATGGGAGATTAATCCTAAAAAGGTGCAGGGACCTGCGCAAACAGTGAAGTTCCTTGGTATCCAATGGAGCAAGGGACACAGGGAAATGACCCCACAGGCGAGGCAAAAGATTCTTGATTTTGCCATTCCCAGAGATAAAACACAGACACAACAGTTTATAGGACTTTTTGGATTTTGGAGACAGCACATTCCACACCTCGGTCAAATACTCACACCCCTCTACAAGGTAACAAGGAAAAAATATCAGTTTGAATGGGGTAAGGAGCAACAGGCAGCATTTGAACAAGCAAAGGAAGCAGTACAAAAGGCATTGGATCTGTGGCCGGTGTTGGATGATGAGCCTATGGAATTGAATGTGTCAGTACAGGAAAGGTATGCTAATTGGAGTCTGTGGCAAAAACAGGGGAGAAACAAAGTACCCTTAGGGTTTTGGAATAGAAAATTACCTGAATCGGCCCAGCGCTATACTCCTTTTGAATGCCAGTTATTGGCGTGTTATTGGGCATTAATTGACACAGAACAGTTGACAATAGGACATGAGGTAACAATCAAACCAGAAATTCCAATCATGCAGTGGATACGTAGTACCCCAAAAACCCACCGCATAGGGCATGCCCAGGAATCATCAGTAATAAAATGGAAATGGTATATTCAGGATCGGCAAAACCAGGAGTTAGTGGGATTACAACATTGCATAAGAAAATAGCTAAAGTCCCAGTAGGACTTCAGCAGCAGGAGTTAGAGAGGTCAATTCAGGAATCACCTGTGGTATGGGGGGTTCCTTTTGAACAATTGAGTCCTGAACAGCGGAAACATGCTTGGTTCACTGATGGGTCATCCAGGTATCGAGGTAACCATCGAGTGTGGAAGGCGGTGGGGTACCAGCCAGTAAGCAATAGGATGTTAATCACCACTGGTGAAGGGAAGAGTAGTCAATATGCAGAACTTTATGCAATTTACAGTGTTTTGAGACAGGAGTCACTGAGTGAATGTTAGTTGTATACGGATTCATGGTCTGTGGCAAATGGATTGACTACATGGTTACCAACTTGGGCTCAGAATGATTGGAAAATATACAGCAAAGAAGTGTGGGGGAAAGAATTGTGGCAAGACATCTGGGCAATTGTGCAAAGTGACTGTGTTTCATGTTGACGCTCATTGTGCTTCAGATACCCTGGAAAGACTTTTCAATACAATAGCAGATGAACATTCCAAAATATCAGTTGCTGATGCCAGTGAGGAACCGGACTCAGCTGAAAAATTACTTGGATTGGCTCAGTGGGCACATCAGAAATGCGGACATCTTGGAGAAAAAGCCACTTATCAGTGGGCACAAACCAGAGGGGTGCCCATCAGGTTAGATGTAATCAAGGGAACAGCTCCTACAATAATAACAGTTGGAGAAGATAGAGGTTTTTGCTCCACTCAATCTCTGAATGATGGTGCAAAAATCTGGGTGAAGCAACCTGGAGATAAAGGTCCTCCAGAACCTGCAGAGGTGATCGCCCAAGGGGCAGACAATGTGTTAATAGTGATGAAGCCAGGACAAGAGAAGTGGGAACATGTTCCTGCAGACAGGTGTTATCTCAGAGACTAATGTATATATTTCCATTTTAGATTCAAAATTGGAGATGGTGGATGATCGGTGTTACAGGCATGGTCCTTTTGGTCTGTGTCACTACCCAACTGTTATACAGACGGGGAAAAGAAACGCCGGACGAGGAGAATGAGGCTTTATGGAAAATTAAGCAGAATTTATGGAGTTATTTGGCGCAACTGACAAACATGAGCCATTTTTGTATGGCAAAGACTGCTACGGCTACAAATGTGTTAGAAACTTGTCTGGTAGCTATACCAACCCCCTTACGACTGTGGACCAAATTGATAGGGGGATTTTTCCAAGATGAGGAGGTGGAAGAAGGAGATGTGCTTCAGAATTATACATACAACCCGTATTACGCTTGTATAAACTGTACTGAAGAAGATTTTATTACTGAAGATATGATCACTATAAAGACTCAAAACATTGCATCTGCTGAGTTATGTTATCAAATGACTTGCGAACCAAAATAAAATAGGTAAATGACAGCAAATGAAAATAGAAAGAAAAACAGGGAATAATGAGATTGATATTATTTGTAGTTCCCATACAGGTAAAGATTGTAAGAAAATAAGGTCGGGGAAAAATATGAAGTGTAATAATACAGTAATTTCCCCCTCATACATACAACATGTAAAATTGCCCAAGGGGTGGATGTTTTCTTGTGGGAATATAACTTTTAATTATATTCCGGCCAATATAACAGGGGGGCCATGTGTTATCTCTAGATTAGGTTTAATGATGTATCCTTTATTCCCATCTCATAAAATTAAGCGTTCCAAAAGGGGATTTTCTCGCTTATCAGAAAATTGTAATTATAATGTAAATTTATTAACTGAATCAGAAATTCTAGGAATATATTTGACAATGGTAGGATCCCCTGTCATAACGGCATATGCTGCCCATACTGTAGGTACATTATCTTGTCTTGTGGCTAGATCAATAAATATTACTAGTAGAGCCTTAGAGAATATATTATTGGATATACAAAGTTACCGAAAAGCAATTTTACAAAATAGGGCAACTATAGATTATTTATTGTTAATTCATAATCATGGATGTCAGGAGTTTGATGGGATGTGTTGTTTTAATCTGTCTGATCACAGCCAAGATTTGCAGTCTCAAATAGATCAGTTACAGGATGATGTTAATCACGTCACACGAAGTAATGGTAAATGGTGGGACTGGTTATTTTCCTGGCTGCCTGATTTTGGGTATTTACGCTATATTTTAGGAGTCATTTTTGGAATAATTTGTGCATGTATTATTTTATGTTGCTGTATACAATGTATTCCTTCTTTGTTATCTCTATGTCGCTCATCTGCTGAAGTTATTCCTTTGAGATATGGCGTTGGATATAAATAATATATGGTTTCAGATAACCAAGGGTGGATTGTATTATGAACATGAAAAATGGCTATTCTATATTTCAAATCCATATTGAAATATAAACCAGACATATCAGCATGTGTAGATGTCTTACCTCAAGTAGACTAGGGGTCATTAGTTCAGACATACTAAAGCATTAGGGTAAGTCTGCTGAGGTTTAATCTTTATTACTGAAGGGAATTAGCCTTTTGTATACGCTGTGTTTGCTAGAACCAGAGACAGACGATTGCACAATATTGTAAATAAAACTGCAGATATATGGCTTAAGATGGAGAAGCTTATTGTAGTACCAAAAATATAAGTGGCTATCTGAAACCCATTGTGATGTATCCAACCTTTAATCAATATTCTAATTATATATTCTGCGTTAAGGTATACTTTATCCGTGAATGTATCTCATTGATACATAGCTTTTTAACACAATATACTGTCTGGTAAGAAAACCTTGTTCTGATTTATAACCCTGTGTAGCATTTACTCTTATCATATGTAAACATTCTGACAAAAGGAGAATGGTCCGTGAACAGGTCTTGTCCGGCATTGTTTATCTGTGATAGCTGGCCACTATCATGGGATTTGAATGTTGGACAACAACCTATGAACTTTCATGCTTACGTAATATTAGGTTGGGTAAGCCTTTTCTAAAAAGTATAAAGCTGTTGAAGAATTCAGTTATGGCAGAAGCATTGTAGACCTTTGGAGAGGACGCTCTTCACAGTGTAGGGGACCTAGTATGCATTCTCTGCCCATCGCTGAGCGCTTCTCCAGCTGAAGTTTCCGGACAGATAATGTATATGCTACTAGGGAAATCTTTTTCTTCTTCTATCCAATAGTAAGTATGTAACCTTTATAAGTATTTAGCCTTAGTAACCTTTAATCTACAAAAGTGTACGCAATATCATAATATCATACAATTCCTTTGATTCTGTATTTTATCTTGCAAATTAACTATTATAAATAAAATTGTGTTATATTACAAGTGGTTGCATTCTTTAAAGCCGTATCCGAACCTTATTGCCAAAAACTTGGCAATACAGCGTCCCTGTACGCTTCTTTTTTCCCCGGCAAGGGCCTCAACTCACTCACCGCCATGATCCCCTTCTCACTCCCTCCTTCTCAAGTTGCTGCCTGGGTTCTGCGCATGGCATGCAGATACCCAGGCATTGTGCTTAAAGGAGGGAGACACTTATGTTCTTACGAGTATGTGTCCCCAGCCCATGGCTTGGAGACACTTATTATTTAAGGCACCTCTACCTCAATGGAGGTGCCTGTGCAACATGTATAGTTAGTCCCCTGCACGCTTGCAGTTGTCAGGTCCCCAGTACTCGCCAGGGTACTTCCTGGATGAGTCAATTGATGCCCTGGACCCAATTCTAAAAGAAGACATCTATGAATCTCCAGACTAGTAGGGATGAGGTAGACGTTTCCAATTTGGTGAAAACTGGATTTTATTTTTACAACGTAATAGAAAAATAGTTCTATAGAATAAAACCAAAACCACTCACTGCTTTATCTCTCTAAATCACATGAGTTTTCTACGAGTTACTGCATGTGGTAGAACACAGCTGACATCAGGAATGATGGGAAAGAATATTAATGCTCAAAGCTGACCTTCTTATCTCCACGGAGGACATATGTGACAATCACCAAGATTTATGGGATGTAAAGAAGGCCCATTTTATCTTCTCATCTTTGTTGATACCAGGAAGAATAGCTGAGCTTGGGTGATTTCATATGTAATAAAATAGAAGAAGAGAAGTGAGTTTACTACTGTTTGGGTTTGAGTTACAAGAGGAAATTTATTAGGTACAGCTCTAATACGGTAGTGAACCACTGAACCTATGTCTGCCTGCACAGTATTTTTTTTTAAATTCAATTTGTGCAAAATAAAAATGAACAAAACATAGACTTCTTTAAAAATGTCCTACTGTTTGGTGTCCACAGCTCCTATGCAGGCAACAAACCTTATGGAGTCAGATATTGCAGGAGTACTTTTCATTACTTTTTGATTTCTAACATTCGGTATAGTAGCATGAAGAAGAAGAAGGAGACATACTGAAGAAAGTATGACTGCAGGATCAGACTACGAAGAATTGGTTTGTTGTCTGTTACTGTGGTGACACATAAGTCAAGACTGTTTGTAAAGTGTCTCAATTTATCAGTTTAATTCTTCCAAATTTCCCAATGTTTTGAATTTTATTTTTTTTAATATATACAGTATCATGTTATACACTTTTTAATATTGAATTTGCATCACTAAGAAGGAAAAGTCGTGAAATTGTGGAAATCACAGGATGGATAGACATGTTACTGATCTGCCCACAAATGATGAAAAAGTGGAAACCTAATTTTCCAAACATCTCGATTGATTCAATCTGGAGTATGAACGCCATGTGTAGAAATTCCCCCACTTTCACCCTTGGCTGCTATCATTTAGTTTATTAATGGTCATCTGAGGAATGTTCTGCTGCTCTGAATGCACTTTGGCAAACCATCAAGATCTGCTGCTGGCAGCTCCCTATGCAATTGCTGACCAATGATGTCCGATATGTGCTCATTGGGAGACAAGGCCCACAGTAGCACAAGTAACATGTGGCTTGGCATTATCATGTTGAAAAATGGCTCCTGCAGAACTTTTATGTTCTCTCATGAAGGACTCTTCATTCGTCTCCAGATCAATCTGCGGCTACCATTGCATTCAAGACAAAAGCAGGACTTTTGTCATCTTGCTCTACGCTATGATAGCTTTTTAGAGTGGAGGCATGAGGTCAATGGGACACCTGTAACTGGACATCAGTCTCGTAGCCCAATGTTGTTAAAACACCATCTAATGGTTTGCAGTACTTGCAGTACAGAATGGATTAGTATTAGCCATTTTTCGAATGTGAGGAGACCACGTGGCAACGCCATGAAGAGGTCTTCCCAAGGGAATGTCGCACCGGTCCTACTTTTGGCATTATGTTGTGGGGTAGCATAACGTACAGTAGCCACACCATCTTTGCCTTTATTCTAGGTACACTAACAGCTTGGTGTTACATTGATGGTGGAACCAGTGGTACTGCCATTTCGCCAAGTATCCCGGAAGCTGTTTTTCAATGCGACAAAGCCAGGTTGTATATTGCTTGTGCTACTGAGAGCATCTGTGTAACCTTAACTTGCTACCATCTTCTGCAGTGTCTCGGCACTTCTATCCCATCCAGCTCATCTAGGACCTCATTTTTCTGGAATTTCACAGGGAGATTCCAGCAGAAGATCTTGATGTTTTGCTCAAGTGCGTTCAATGTGATAGAACATTCCTTAGACAACCATTAATAACATTATTGATAGTAGCCAAGGCATGTAAGTGTGGGGATTTCTGAGCTTGATGCACATTTGATCCCTTCAGCCTACAATGGTCACATGCACATTGTTGCAACATCATCACTGCACTTTCGGTCACTGATGAGATTAGGAGCTCCGGCTAATTTTGAACCTGAGTACTATTATTTTATCTCGTTGGAAAAAACATAAGTAACCTCACTACTCTATGTTGTCACATGAAACTATCTATAATCGTCACCTTACAATCAGGATTTTGTTTTTCTTCTTCTATGAAAAATACTCTTAGACATTTCTTGCACAGTTGTTTGGTCATTGCCTTTCTCTGGTTATATGCACTTGTTTGATGGAATCAACTTTTGCTCCTTCAGGACTTTGGTGGGATTTCTGCTCAAACCTCAGCTGTTCTAGAGATACCGATGTACATTGTGTAACACCATTAGAAGATCTGTATTCCAGCAAGGTTTATTCAATGTACTCACACAATTCAAATGCAGCAAGAACCTTATAATGGTTTTGCGCTATGTAATGCTTTATCTCTTAGAACAACTGAGATTTGCATAGAAATCCCACGAAAATCCTGAAAGGAAGTGGAATGGTGCATGCAACTGGAGGAAAGCAATGACCGGAAAACTGTACAAGATCTGTCTAAGACTATTTTAGCCAGGCAACCCCATTGATTGATGCAGGTCCTGTTTGATATATTTTCATACATATATTTTATATTATTCCCTGGGTTAGCCTTGTTCTAAAAATTCTTAAACAACTTACTAGCCAAAGGTATGTGGATAACCCCCTCAAATTATTGAGTTTACTGTTGTGCTCAAAAGCTTACCTACCCCACAGAATTTTTCCTTTCTTGGCCTTATTTCAGAGAATATGAATGATAACAAAAAAACTTTTTCTCCACTCAAGGTTATTGGCTGGGTGAAGCCATTTATTGTGAAACTACTGTGTTTTCTCTTTTTAAATCTTAATGACAACCAAAAACATCCAAATTACTCTGATCAAAAGTTCACATACCCTGATCATTTTGACCTGATAACATGCACAGAATTTGACACAAATGGGTGTGAATGGCTACTAAAGGTAACATCCTCACCTGTGACCTGTTTTCTTGTTATCAGTGTTTGTGCTTAAAAGCTGAGCAAGTTTCTGGGATCCAGACAGACTCTTGCATCTTTCATCCAGCCACTGACATTTCTGGATTGTCATGGGGAAAGCAAAAGAATTGTCAACAGATCTATGGGAAAAGGTAGTTGAACTGTATAACACAGGAAAGGGATCCAAAAAAATATCCAAGGAATTGATAATGCCAGTCAGCAGTGTTCAAATTGTGATTAGCAAATGGAAAATCAGGGGCTCTGTAAAAACCAAACCACGGTCAGCTAGATCAACAAGAATTTCGGCCACAACTTGCAGGAAAATTGTTCGAGATTCAAAGAGAAACCCACAAATACAATGAGCTGAAATTCAGGACTCTCTGAAAACTAGGGTTGTGGCTGTTTCAAGATGCACAATAAGGAGGCACTTGAAAAAAAAATTAGCTGCATGGTCGAGTCTCCAGAAGAAAGTAATTACGCACAAATGCCACAAAGTATCTCATCTAGAATATGCCAAACAGCACAAAGACAAGCCTCAAAACTTCTGGAACAAGGTAATTTGGAGTGATGAGACCAAAATTGAAATTTTTGGCCACAACCTTAATAACTTCGCACCAGAGCCTGTTTTTGCCTTCGTGACCGGGCCAATTTTTTCAATTCTGACCACTGTCACTTTATGAAGTAATTACTCTGGAACGCTTCAACGTATTCCCCTGATTCTGAGACTGTTTTTTTTTTCGTGACACTTGTACTTCATGATAGTGGTAAAATTTCTTCGATATAACTTGCATTTATTTGTGAAAAAATCGGAAATTTGGCGAAAATTTAGAAAATTTTGCAATTTTCTAACTTTGAATTCTCATGCCCTTAAATCAGAGAGATATGTCACACAAAATAGTTAATAAATAACATTTCCCACATGTCTACTTTACATCAGCACAATTTTGGAACCAAATTTTTTTTTTGTTAGGGAGCTATAAGGGTTAAAAGTTGACCAGCGATTTCTCATTTTTCCAACAAAATTTACAAAAACATTTTTTAGGGACCACATCATATTTGAAGTCACTTTGAGGGGTCTTTATGACAGAAAATACCAAAAAATGACACCATTCTAAAAACTGCACCCCTCAAGGTGCTCAAAACTTTATTAACCCTTCAGGTGCTTCACAGGAATTTTTGGAATGTGGAAGAAAAAAATTAACATTTCACTTTTTTCACAAAACTATTACTTTAGACCCAATTTTTTCTATTTTCACAGGGGTAACAGGAAAAAATGGACCCCAAATTTTTTTGTGCAATTTCTCTTGAGAGTGCTGATACCCCATATGTGAGGGAAAACCACTGTTTGGGCGCCCTGCAGGGTTCAGAAGGGAAGGAGCGCCATTTGACTTTTTGAATGTAAAATTTGTTTGAATAATTAGCAGACGCCATGTTGCGTTTGGAGAGCTCCTGATGTGCCTAAACAGTGGAAACCCCCCACAAGTGACACCATTTTGAAAACTAGACCCCTTAGGGAACTTATCTAGATGTGTGGTGAGCACCTTGAACCCCCAGGTGCTTCACAGAAGTTTATAATATTGAGCTGTAAAAATAAAATTTTCAAATTTTTCCCACAAAAACGTTTTTCATCCCTTAACTTTGCATTATCATAAGGGTAATAGGAAAAATTGCACCATGAAATTTGTTGTGCAATTTCTCCTGAACACGCTGATACCCCATATGTGGAGGCAAACCACTGTTTGGGCGCACGGCAAGGTTTGAAAGGGAAGGAGCGCCATTTAACTTTTTGAATGTAAAATTTGTCTGAATAATTAGCGGACGCCATGTTGCGTTTGTAGAGCTCCTGAAGTGCCTAAACCATGAAATTTGTTGTGCAATTTCTCCTGAGTACGTCGATACCTCATATGTGGGGGAAAACCACTGCTTTGGTGTACGGCAGGGTTCGGAAGAGAAAAGAGCGCTATGTTGGCTGGGATAGGTGGCAGACACCATGTCACATTTGAAGAGTCGCTGACATGCCGAAACAGCAGAAACCCTCACAAGTGACCCCATTTTGTAAACTACACCTCTCAAGGAATTCATCTAGGGAAGTAGTGAGTATTTTTTAATTTTTAAATTTATACCATTGGACAGTGAAAAAAGCATAATTATATTTTTACCACAAAAAAATGTTTTACCCTCAGATTTTACATTTTCACACAGGGCAATGGGTAAAAATGATGCTGAAAAGTGTCACACAATTTCTTCTAAAAGTGGCAATACCCCATATGTGGCTGTATCGTACCGCTCAGCCATACGGCGAGATCTGGGGGGGACGGAGCGCTATTTGACAATTGGAGAACAAATTATTGTAGAATAGGATTTGGGAGCACAAAATTTTCTGAATTTCTTTTGGGGGGCAAGGACCATTTCGCTTTTCCAGAGCCTTTCTGCTACCAGTAACTTGGAAGTCCCTTATATTTTTAACAGATGACAGACCTGAGTGGGGACTAGCTTTTTTTGAGGACTGAGTTGAAGCTTTTATTGGGAACATTTTATGTAACATTTATCCGGCGCTGTAGGCTGAGCACTTACATCGGGGTTTCCATCTAAATTTCCAAGTGATATAATTCAGATGAAACCCCTGCGGGATCCATTCACTGTAATGAGGCAGCAGAGTTACTCTGGACTCCGTCTGGCCTCTGTTTAGCGGTGTCCTTTTTTTCAGAAGTGCACAAAACTGTGGCCAACCGCACTTTTATGCACGCCTAAAACAAATGACACCGTGGGATCCCAGGCTAGACAGCGTCCACAGTGGCCTATATCTGCCTCATTATAGGGAATCTTCCGTCATGGGTTCTGGCTGAATCACGTATTTCAGAGATTTACATGGAAACTCTGGTGTAAGTGCTCAGCGCAGAGCGCAGGATAAATGTGAGCAGAGCCTTACTGCGATCTTTCGGAGACATAATAAACAAATCAGTAGCAGGTGAAGAATTGGTTTTATTTATTTTTTACGCCGCTCCTCGTGCGGTATAAGTGATGAGATTACTTTATTCTTCGGGTCGGTGCGATTACAGAGATACCAGATTTATATCGGGTTTTAATGATTGACAGCTGTCACACACTAAAAGACGCTTTTTTTTGCAAAATCTAGTTTTTGCATCACCATATTTTGAGAGCTATAATTTTTCTATATTTCGGCCGACAGAGTCATGTGATGGCTTGTTTTTTGCGGGACGAGTTGACATTTTTATTGGTACCATTTTTGGGTACGTGACATTTTTTTATCGCTTTCTATTCCGTTTTTTGGGAGGTAAAATTAACAAAAACCAACAATTCAGGAATTGTTCTTTGAAGTTTTTTTTTATGCCGTTCTGCGTGTGGTAAAAGTGATCAGGCAGCGTTATTCTTCGGGTCAGTACATTTACAGCGATACTACACTTACTGTATTTTTTTTTATGTTTTGGCGCTTTTACACAAAACAAATTTATAGAAAAAAATATTTTTTTTGCATTGCTTTATTCTGAGCACTATAACTTTTTTATTTTTCGGCTGATGGAGCTGTATGGTGGCTTGTTTTTTGCGGAACAAGATGATGTTTTCAGCGGCACCATTTTTATTTCTATTTTGTTTTTTGATCGCATTTTTTTCCACTTTTTGTTTGGCGATATGATGAAAAAGCATATTTTCTTGCTCCGTTTTTTTATTTATTTTTATTACGGTGTGCACTGAAGGAGTTAATTAGTGTGACAGTTTTATAGCTCAGGTTGTTTTGGACGCGGCGATACCAAATATGTGTTCTTTTTTTGGTTTTGTAAAAATATACGGATTTATTGGTTTAATATTTTATTTATTTATTTTTATTTATTTTGTGATTTTTTTTTTTAACAGTTTAAAAACTTTTTTTTTTACTTTTTTTTACATTTTTACTTAGTCCTTGTATGGGACACTAATTTTTATTTTTCTGATCACTGATCTCATGTAATGTAATAGACATATATTACATTACATGAGATCTTCCCTGACTGTTTCAGTCAGAGTCTCTTGTCTGGCTCAGCTGCAGCTGAGCCAGACAGGACACCATATATGGCAGAGCTGGAGGCGGTCATGTGACCTCCAGCTGCCATAGCAACCCCAGGTCCTGGAAGGAATCGGAGGTCTTCGGAGAGGTAAGTAAGACGACCCCCTCTCCTCCTGCTGTCTCCTATATGCCGCGATCACTATAGATCGCAGCATATAGAAGACAGCAAAGGGTTAACATCACTGGGACCTGATCCAATCAGGTCCCGATGATGTTCCCTGTCAGAGCTAACGCTCTGCACCGGAATCGCAGCGCTTGCAGGACCCTTGGGGTCCTGAGCGCTGCTAGACCACCCACCGTTTTTAAATGTCCGCGCTGCATAGAGCCCAGGCAGCGCGGACGTTTATGTACAGTGGGCGGTCGGGAACCGGTTAAACGTTACATTTGGAGAGAGGTCAACAAGGCCTATGATGAAAGGAATACCATTCCTACAGTAAAGCATGGAGGTGGATCGCTGATATTTTGGGGATGTGTGAGCTGCAAAGGCACAGGACACTTGGTAAAAGGTGAAGGAAAGATGAATGCAGCACGTTATCAGCAAATACTGGAGGCAAATTTTCACTCAACAGCCCGGAAGCTGCACAAGGGACGTACTTGGACGTTCCAACATGGCAATGATCCAAAACACAAGGCCAAGTCAACCTGTCATTGGCTACAGCAGAACAAAGTGAAGGTTCTGGAGTGGCCATCTCAATATCATTGAGCCACTCTGGGGACATCTCGAGCGTGCAGTTGATGCTAGACAGCCCAGGAATTTACAGGAACTGGAGGCTTTTTTTCCAAGAAGAATGGGCAGCTTTACCATCTGAGAAAATAAAGAACCTCATCCACAACTACCACAAAAGACTTCAAGCTGTTATAGATGTTAGAGGGGGTAATACACGGTATTAAGTAAGAACTGGGGAATGTGAACTTTTAATCTGGGTCATTTGGATGTTTTTGGTTGTCATTAAGATTTAAAAAGAGAAAACACAGTAGTTTGACAATAAATGGCTTCACCCAATAACCATGAGTGGAGAAAAAGTTTTTTGTTATCATTTATATTCTGTTAAACAAGGTCAAGAAAAGAAAAATTCTGTCGGGGTATGTAAACTTTTGAGCACAACTGTAGGTATCTAAGCTACACTAGTTGCACAAAAATGCAAATGTAAGGGGGTAATCATTGCCACCAATTTACTATTGTGACTGCTTGACAAAGTGAATGTGTTCTCTTTGCTTTTTTTCTGTTATTAATTGTATGTAATATATTATATAAGAGCTTGCAATGTAATATTAGCTGTTACCACTAGACTATTTTTTAGCAGAGATCTGGTGGAGGTGATGTAAGGGAGCTGATTCCAGGAAGTGAGTCCATGTGTGGCTAAAGCCACTGGCAGAGGTCCCCCATTACTAAGAAAAGAAGAGAACTAGGCAGGCATGGATTAATTTAAAAGAAAAGACCTGGCAAAGGGAAACTTTAAGACATGCATTTGTAGAGATTTGTGATGTTGGCAAAATGGTTAGAGCAGGCTCAAACCCAGCTCCCTGTGAGATGCTCCTAAGGAGACTGTAGCATGGGAGGACATCAATTGTGAGGACATCAGCATCTAGTATGTGTGACTGAATTATAATTGGGGCAGAGAGAACTTTAACTTTGAGTCAGTTAGCAAGTATCTATTTTCTGAAGACCTAATATCCATATTGAGTGTGTGGTGCCTAAGGAAGCTGTTTTTTGCTGGTGAGAACAGTAGGCCTGAGCTTGGCCAATGAGTGGTAGACTGATGGTCAGTTGGCTGGATCAACTGAAAGAGCCTGAGTGATGAAAATAGCACAGTAGGTCTCTGAAGTTGTGATAGAGACTCAGAGGTCCAGAACTAAGAAAGTAGCCTCCTACAGACCCAAAACAACATTGAAGGATGGGTGAAAGCTGGCCACAACTTTTGGCATCACCTGACCCTCAGTGTACTTGTGCTGTTTTTTCTAACACAATGCTCTAGCTCTGGTATGAGACCAATGCGAAATGAATAAAAACAATCAAGCTCTAAAACTTTAAAGAGTCACCTGTAACCACCAAGTTATTTGTGCCTCTTAAGAGTGATCGCAACGTTCAAGTGTTTGTGCCAATGATCTAAACAGAAGCAAAATCACATGTTTACCTGTTACATTCTGTGATCAGTCTTTAAAGAAGAGAACCCCTTACACACAGCCATGAGATCAACTATCTATTAATATTACAAAATGTGAAACTTTTAAGGGAATGGTAATCAACTATTCATTACTGCTAGAAAGCTATGGTACTTTGTGTGTATGTTTGGGTGTAATATAATTATTACGATAACAGTAATGCTGCAAATTATGTAATATCGTGTAAGTGTGATTGAAGTTCCTGATGACTATGAAAAAAGATAATATTAAACAAGAATAAACACATTACATTAAGATAAGCGCAGATGATGGCACTTGTCACTTCTGGGGCGCACGGAAATGACCTGAGGGGTCGCAAAAAGCTCAGTCAGACATATTTAATTTATTTACCTGTTCACGGAGCCAGAAAACCAGAATGAGAAGAATGTCAGGCCAAGCTCGAGGAGTCACATCACAGCTCCGAGCCGACACGTAGCAGTCCATTATCTCAGTGAACTGTGGGAACGGTCAGGGAAAGTGGCTTTTATTGAACAGAAGACGCACGTGAAGCACTCTAATTGTATATCAAGTGATGAGAAAGGCCCTTCTAAAAACTTATGACAACTATTGAGTCACATGAAGGACATGAACCGTAAACGTTATAAACCATGGGCATAAACAGTCCCAAAGTGTCTCCGGCTTTTTATAATTTCAGCAATGTGACTGTTTGAGGTCTGGAAGCTAATTCTAAAGTGAATACATGAAGTTTAAAGCCATCACTAACTGCACACCTTGTTCTAATAGTTCCAAATATAATTGGTATAGAGTACGTAAATATCTTATCTTGGAGAATTCTTTGGACACTTGTATCGGTTGTAGCGTCGGCGTCCCTGCCTCCTGCTAGGCAGGGACGCTGTTCCCCTCACCTCTCCACTCCGTGCCCGGCGTCCTCCTCCCGCTCTGCTGGCAGCGCGCGCTGCTTCCCGGCCACTGTGCTTAGGGCGCGCGCGTGTGCGCTCCCCCTCTCTTAAAGGGGCCGCGCGCACTGTCCTAAGGAGTCCCCAGCCAATGGCCGGAGGACCTCACCATATATAAGGCACCTCCTCCAAAATGGAGGTGCCCGAGCAATGTTGTTGCAAAGCCTTCACTCTGCTTCAGCCCTCAGGTCCCGTTACCAGTTACCAGCCAGTCACCTGTCCGATTCCTGCTTGATACCTGCCTAATATCCGTTTACCTGCTTGCAAGCCTGCGGTCCGACGGTCTGCCTTCCGACACCTGTCAGTCTGTCTATGGACCAGCCTGCCCGCTCACCTGGGAGCACTCATCTGCTACCTGCCTGCTAGCCTACCTGGAGGCTCCGCCGTCACTTGCCGTGACCACCTAGCTGTCCAGAGACTCTTGCCTGCTCACCTGGGAGCGCTCACCTGCTACCTGCCTGCTAGCCTACCTGGAGGCTCCGCCGTCACTTGCCGTGACCACCTGCCTGTCCAGAGACTCTTGCCTGCTCACCTGGGAGCACTCACCTGCTACCTGCCTGCTAGCCTACCTGGAGGCTCAGCCGTCACCTGCCGTGACCACCTGCCCGTCCAAAGACTCTCGCCCGCTCACCTGGGAGCGCTCACCAGCCACCTGCCTGCTGTCCTTCTACCCAGAGACTGTCCCTGTCACTTGCCGTGAGTACCCGTCCTTCTACCCAGAGACTGTCCCTGTCACTTGCCGTGACTACCTGCCCTTCTACCCAGAGACTGTCCCTGTCACTTGCCGCAACTACCTGCCCTTCTACCCAGAGACTGTCCCTGTCACTTGCCGTGACTACCTGCCCGTCTTCCCTGGGAGCCACCCGCTTCCTTACAAGGACTGCCCCCTTGTATAGTTGCTCAGAGGTTCCGCCTCCGAGACCCGTTACATCGGTGCAGGATGCCCAACAATCCCTTGTCCAACTTTCCAAGGAATCCATCAGTTCTAAGATTTCATTTTATGTTACCATCGACATAGCTGTAAGAGGGCTTGTTTTGCGGTAAGAATATTATTTTTATGACATCATAATTTACTGAAAAAACTATTATTCATTTCATTGAGGTTATGGATAGTGTTGAGCCACCCGAACACCGGGATGTTCGAGGAACTGTTCGTCGAACTGTTCGTCGAACACCTTAGAACACCGTCGAACACCGTTAAAACCAATGGCAGGCAAACAAAAACACATAGAAACACATAGAAAACACCTGCAAAGGTGTCCAAAAGCTGACAAACTGCTCAGAAGACACTCTCTTTAAAAAAGCCGGCCGGCAAATTCAGCAGCGGCATACACCGGTACCCGACAATTTAGACAAGAAGGAATAGAGCATCACACATAGATTAGATAGATAGAAACATGTCAGTCACACATATAAGAAGCACAGTGACAGTGTTGGTTACTGCACTTGTAATTTAGTGTAAAGGATTTATTAAAAAAAATATTAGTGTTTTCATGCACCGTCTCTTTAAAAAAGCCGGCCGGCAATTCAGCAGCGGTACCCGACAATTTAGAACAGAAAGAATAGAGCTTCACACATAGATAAGATAGATAGAAACATGTCAGTCACATATATAATAAGTACAGTGACAGTGTTGCTTACTGTACTTGTCATTTAGTGTAAAGGATTTATTTAAAAAAATAATAGTGTTTTCATCCACTGTCTCTTTAAAAAAGCCGGCCGGCAATTCAGCAGCGGTACCCGACAATTTAGAACAGAAAGATAGAGCATCACACATAGATTAGATAGATAGAAACATGTCAGTCACATTTATAATAAGTACAGTGACAGTGTTGGTTACTGTACTTGTCATTTAGTGTTAAAATAAAGGATTTATTAAAATAAAAATTGGCGTGGGGATCCCCCATAATTTTAGGCTCTAGCGGAGGTTAAGCAGACGGCTGGGGCAGATGTTTGAAGCCTCGGAAGGGGGTAATACCCACGGAGCTTACCAGGCTACTAATATCAGCCCCCAGCTGAATACTTAGCATTTACTAGCTATTAAAATGGGGGACCCCCCCAAAAAAATGACGTGGGGTCCCCCCTATTTTAATAGCTAGCAAAGGCTAGGCAGACAGCTGGGGGCTGATATTAATAGCTCAGGAAGGGTGCCATGAATATTGGCCCCCTCCCAGGCTAGAAACACCATCCGTCAGCCGCCCCAGAAATGGCGCATCCATAGGATGCGCCAATTCTGGCACTTAGCCTCGCTCTTCCCACTGCCCTGTAGCGGTGGCAGTGGGGTAATAGAGCTGGGGTTGATGTCAGCTTATAATGCCAGCTGACATCAAGCCCAGGTTAGTAATGGAGAGGCGTCTATAAGACACCCCCATTACTAACCCCATAGTCAAAGTTAAAAAAAAACACAAACACCCAGAATAAAGTCCTTTAATTGAAATAAACACACAATTCTTTATTGTTCTAAATTAAACTATACTTACCATCACGCCCATTCCAGCTGAAGCCAACGATCTCCTGTAATAAAAATAAAATAATAAACCAACATCATCCTTACCTTTCCATGGTTCCCAGGACAGCTCCAGCTCTGCTACATCGAGATGACTGGCTGGACCGCAGCAGAACGCTGCCATCCAGCCTGTCATCCCGCAGACACTGAGAAGCGCAGGCATGCTTGCGCTCCTCAGTGTCTCGCTGTGACGGCATCCAGATGAGCCGAGTTCATGTCCAATGAACTCAGCTCACCTCATGCACGTCACTTACAGAGAATTCTCACGCTGAAGCGCTGAGTGCAGGAGAATTTTCCCACGCTGTCAGTGAGGTGCATGAGGTGAGCTGAGTTCATTGGACATGAGCTCACCTCATGCACGTCACTGACAGCGTAGGAGAATTCTCCTGCACTCAGCACTTCAGCGTGAGAATTTTCCCACGCTGTCAGTGACGTGCATGAGGTGAGCCGAGTTCATTGGACATGACCTCGGCTCATCTGGATGCCGTCACAGAGAGACACTGAGGAGCGCAAGCATGCCTGCTCTTCTCAGTGTCTGCGGGATGACAGGCTGGATGGCAGCTTTCTGCTGCGGTCCAGCCTGTCATCTCGATATAGGCAGCTGGTGGTTGGGGGCAGCCCGTTCCTGCCTGCTGTACCTGGCTGGACACAAATATAGTGCGAAGCCCCACTTCAATTTTTTTTAATTATTTCATGAAATTCATGAAATAATTAAGAAAAAAAGGCCTTCCCTATATTGTTGTGTCCGGCCAGGTACAAATAGGCAGCTGGTGGTTGGGGGCAGCCCGTTCCTGCCTGCTGTACCTGGCCGGACACAACAATATAGGGAAGCCCTTTTTTTCTTAATTATTTCATGAAATAATTTAAAGAAAATTGACGTGGGGCTTCGCCCTGTTTTTGTGTCCAGCCAGGTACAACTAGGCAGCTGGGGGATGGAATCCGCAGCGCAGGGAGGCCCAAGCTTTCAGGGCCACCCCCGCTGCAAATTGCAGTCCGCAGCCACCCCGGAAAATGGCGCGTTCATAGAAGCGCCATTTTCTGGCGCTGTACCCAACTCATCCAGGGCCCTGATTCGGTGGCTCACTGGGTAATAAAGGGGTTAGGGCCAGCTTGGCATTATCAGCTGGCCCTAAGCCCGAAATTCATGGGGTCACGCCAATATTAGACATGACCACCATGAATTTCTAGTAAAGTATTTAAAAAAAACACAACACCCAGAAAAAAGTCCTTTAATTGAAATAAACACACAATTCTTTAATGTTCTAAATTAAACCATACTTACAGTCACGCCCATTCCAGCTAAAGCCAACGATCTCCTGAAATAAAAGAAAAATAATAAAGCAACATCATCCTTACCTTTCCATGGTTCCCATGACAGCTTCAGCTCTGCTACATCGAGATGACAGGCTGGACCGCAGCAGAACGCTGCCATCCAGACTGTCATCCCACAGACACTGAGAAGCGCAGGCTTGCTTGCGCTCCACAGTGTCTCTCTGTGAGGGCATCCAGATGAGCCGAGTTAATGTCCAATGAACTCGGCTCACCTCATGCACGTCACTGACAGCGTGGGAAAATTCTCCTGCACTCAGCGCTTCAGCATGGGAGAATTCTCACGCTGAAGCGCTGAGTGCAGGAGAATTCTCCCATGCTGTCAGTGACGTGCAGGAGGTGAGCTGAGTTCATTGGACATGAGCTCACCTTATGCACGTCACTGACAGCGTGGGAGAATTCTCCTGCACTCAGCGCTTCAGCGTGAGAATTTTCCCACGCTGTCAGTGACGTGCATGAGGTGAGCCGAGTTCATTGGACATGAACTCGGCTCATCTGGATGCCGTCACAGAGAGACGCTGAGGAGCGCAAGCAAGCCTGCGCTTCTCAGTGTCTGCGGGATGACAGGCTGGATGGCAGCTTTCTGCTGCGGTCCAGCCTGTCATCTCGATGTAGCAGAGCTGAAGCTGTCGTGGGAACCATGGGAAGGTAAGGATTATGTTGCTTTATTATTTTTCTTTTATTGCAGGGGATCGTTGGCTTCAGCTGGAATGGGCGTGATTGTAAGTATGGTTTAATTTAGAACAATAAAGAATTGTGTCTTTATTTCAATTAAAGGACTTTATTCTGGGTGTTTGTGTTTTTTTTTAACTTTGACTATGGGGTTAGTAATGGGGGTGTCTTATAGACGCCTCTCCATTACTAACCTGGGCTTGATGTCAGCTGGCATTATAAGCTGACATCAACCCCAGCCCTATTACCCCACTGCCACCGCTACAGGGCAGTGGGAAGAGCGAGGCTAAGTGCCAGAATTGGCGCATCCTATGGATGTGCCATTTCTGGGGCGGCTGACGGCTGGTGTTTCTAGCCTGGGAGGGGGCCAATATTCATGGCACCCTTCCTGGGCTATTAATATCAGCCCCCAGCAGTCTGCCTAGCCTTTGCTAGCTATTAAAATAGGGGGGACCCCACGTCAATTTTTTGGGGGGTCCCCCATTTTAATAGCTAGTAAAGGCTAGGCATTCAGCTGGGGGCTGATATTAGTAGCTTGGGAAGCTCCGTGGGTATTACCCCTTCCCAGGCTTCAAACATCTGCCCCAGCCGTCTGCTTAACCTCCGCTAGAGACTAAAATTATGGGGGATCCCACGCCAATTTTTTTTAAAATAAATCCTTTATTTTAACACTAAATGACAAGTACAGTAATCAACACTGTCACTGTACTTCATATATATGTGACTGACATGTTTCTATCTATCTAATCTATGTGTGATGCTCTATTGCTTCCATTCTAAATTGTCGGGTACCGCTGCTGAATTGCCGGCCGACTTTTTTAAAGAGACGTTGCATGAAAACACTATTATTTTTTTTAATAAATCCTTTACACTAAATGGCAAGTACAGTAATCAACACTGTCACTGTACTTCTTATATATGTGACTGACATGTTTCTATCTATCTAATCTATGTGTGATTCTCTATTCCTTCTATTCTAAATTGTCGGGTACCGCTGCTGAATTGCCGGCTGGCTTTTTTAAAGAGACGGTGCATGAAAACACTAATATTTTTTTTTATAAATCCTTTCCACTAAATGACAAGTACAGTAATCAACACTGTCACTGTACTTCTTATATATGTGACTGACATGTTTCTATCTATCTAATCTATGTATGAAGCTCTATTCTTTCGGTTCTAAATTGTCGGATACCGGTGTACGCCGCTGCTGAATTGCCGGCTTTTCATGTTTCACTGTGAGCACAGTTCCCATCGATTTGGGCAATCACTCTAATGCCACAACCACCATGGCTGTGGCATTACAGTGAGTGGCAGGCAATCCCTGCATGATTGGTGCTCTAAATAGTGCCAGACATGCAGGACACGCTTTTGGTGCACGAACAGTTATCGAACATAACCTCGAACAGCCGAATTTTTTGCAAATCGTTCGGGTTCGTCGAACAACTCAAACACCGCCCAAAACAGCTCGAATTTGAGATTGGCGAACAGTTCTAGTCGAACACCGCTCATCTCTAGTTATGGAGGAAAACATTAATCCCATTGTAAGCGGGAAGACCGGGGTGTAAGTACTTTCAGAGCAAGGGATCTGGAACTGCCGGGGCTGTGCCTCTGGTTGCAGGGGGAGGACAGACTGCGAGCACAGGAGTCAGGTGACCGGGAAGCTGGGGGCGTGTCCAGAGCCAGAGCTTAGGGGTCAGGTGACTGGGGAGCTGGAAGTGTGTCTAGGAGAGGGAGAAAAAGGAGTTTTGTGAGGGAAAGCAACGATTTGACAGTTGGGGTCAAGCCCCGCTAGAGGGAGAAGAGACGCAGGGTCCGTGGAGCCGACCAAGTGAGGTGCAGTGTTATGGACTAGGGGCTCAGTGGGTCAAACCAGAGCCTGCTCGCTGCCGCCAGAAGACAGAGCATTGGTTAGGCGGGGAAGCCAGAAGAAAACAACACCGGCATCAGCCGGCAACTGCCTTGTGGGGATCAAGAGTCAGCTAAGTGTAAAACTGCCGATTACAACCGTGTCGACTCTGCTACATCTAGCCAAACTGTGAATTGTCGTTTATAGTCTGTTACCTGCTACTCTCCTTGTTGTCCCCATATTTCCCCTGTTACTCCCTGCGTGGAGATAGACCCTGTTACAATAAATCCCCCCTGTTTATTAACCCTGTACTGGCTGCTCTGTGTTTCTGTGTCACTGCATCTAAAGTGCCTGTGTTACATTATCATTTATTTTTATTGGGTTTGGTATTCTAGAGTTCACAGTGTGGTCAGTATCCATTGTCCACTTAATTAGAGACATTTGCTGTTTCAGGATTAGGCTGATTGTACATGAAAAAGTATAGTCAGCTTTCAATCCCAGGTTGGAGGGTCCCAAGATGACTCGTAGTAATAGTTTTACACACTTAGAGGTAAGTTTTTATTTTTTTTCTATTGCAAAACCACCAAACGTTTAGTTTCTCTACAAACGTCATTGTAATTATCATGCAGCATGGGGGTCAGGTTTATAGGCAATTTTATGATGTCAGTTTTATCTTTAACAATTACATTCCTGTTCCATTATGTGACCATGTGATCAGTAAGTATTACTACTTTTATTATTTTACTCCAGTTTCTCAACCAAGAAAAAATAAATAAATGGCAAGAATTGCCTTATAAGACTTCTTAATTAACAAAGGACATGTTTTTTTGTCTGAGAAAGCATCCTTATCATTAAACAGCATATTTTACTCACAGTTTGTTACTTGATCTGTCTTTGGAAGATCATAAACAGCAAAAGGACAGAACAACACTATAGACTTAAAAATTGATAAAACACAATACACAAGTCCTTGGCAAGTATGAGAACCTAACTTTTAATTGTCTGATGGGTCTTCTTTTTATTCTTTGTCTTCTAGGTTTATCTTTTGTCTTTTTTTTCCTTTGTTCTCTATTGTGTTTTCAACAATTTGGATGAATTCACATGTGGCAGATTGGATGCAAAAAACTTCTATGGCCACCACACCGAATGGACTTTGTAGAAATCTATGCGTAGAAATATCTGCAATGATTTTTCTTCATCTGCATTTATCCTTCACATTTTTAAAGTTCTGCCCTAAAAAAAAATAAAAGATTGTTAAGACTACCGAATAAATAGACCATTAAGACTTTAAAGATTTCAATGATCTAATTCATAACATAAAAAATGTGCAAGTGATCTTTAGCCAACAGGATTGGACACATCAGGAAATTCACGCTTTTAATAAAGCTACTCAAGTTATGAAAATGAAGGGTGGGTAGCACTTGATATCTGCAAAAAGTTTTTCTAAACTACAGTAACATCAATATCTCTGAACAAAGGAATATCAAGATCTCTGCAGATGGACTTGTAACCTTGAGATTGTTGATATTTTTGAACAATTTTAGTTCTCAAGTCCTCAGACAGTTCTCTTCTCCTCTTTCTGTTCTCCATGCTCAGCGTGGCACACACAGACACACAATGCAAATACTGAGTCAACTTCTCCCCTTTTTATCTGTTTTCAGGTGTGATTTTCATATTGACCACACCTGTTACTTTCTATAGGTGAGTTTGAACGTGCTTGAAACAAAGTCGTTTGCTCACAACTTTGGAAAGGTGCCAACAATTTTGTCCGGCCCATTTTTGGGGTTTTGTGTAAAATTATGTACAATTTGTCTTTTTTTCCCTCTGTTTTTTTTTTTTATTTTGTGTTGCTCCAATATACACAAAGGAAATAAACATGTGTATAACAAAAAGTGTAATTGCAATAATTTTCTGGGAGAAATACTTCATTTTCTGGAACAATTTCAAGGATGCCAACTTTTTCGGCCATGATTGTATATGGCAAATAACAAAGAGAGACACAACTTTAGACAGCTAATTTTATTTTCATGAACCTAATGATTTCATCTTTGCGAAATCAGATACTCTAGTAGGTACTGGAAGAGTTTTATTTTTTTTACTTGTACTTGTACCTATGACCAACAGGGCCTGGAGTATTCCAGTAGTATAATTTGCCCAAGAGCCCTGGTGTCTAAAGGTAGGACAAAGCCTTCTCTGCCACATAAGACAGTATTATGAATTGAAGATGGTATATGAGAAACCAGTTAGCTAAGATCAAGGCTTTGAAGAACTTGTTCAAAGGCTTTAAGACCACATAGAAGGAAACGTTGGAAAAAGTTTACAGTCGAAACAGGGTACAACAATTTTTTTTAATTTGCGTATTGCTCCCTCTTTGATTTTCACACGAGTTGTACCAATAATATTGCATTTTTCAAAATCCCATTACAGCTGCACATTAAATATGTCTGTTTCTCAAACACCTCCGCATTCCTGATCATCTTTCTTCTGCTTTTGTGCAAGAATTTTTTTTTTCTTTAAACATAAAAAATGAAGAAGATCAGACAGCAGCTTAATGGAGTTGTGCACGGTACAAACTCATTACCCAAGCTGTATTTTCATCTATAAATGTCTTAACACTAGGATGAGCTTGGCATCTCCATGACAGAATGCAATTCTCGTAGCAAAATGACTTGAGTCTTGAACACCAGAAATCAAACTAAGTTTTATTATTTTTGGGGGAACATATGGGGATGTAGAATTGTCATTGTACAGTAATACAATGCTCAGATCAAAGGCAAGGCCAGAATGTGTTTTTACATAGTCTATGGGAAGCATTAAATACTGAGTGACATAACATCAGACTCAAGAGGATGTTATGATTTTCTCAATTTCGAGGTAGATTTTAATAGACTTTCTACCAAACCATGTTGTAGTAAGAATACAAAAAGAGAAAACCTTTCTTACAAGGAATGGTATTTAAAACAATACAGAATGAATTTCTGATAGCTTTAACGAGAAGCGATCATCAAAAAAATAATCTGTTCAAATAATTTTTTATGTTGCATGTATTTTTTTTTGTCATATAGTGATCTTTATTAACAAAACAGAATTAGCAATTTTGCTTTTTTTACAACGGCCACTGGGGCTTTTTAGACTTACATTTCTTATCCTTTCAGGATGAGTTTTCATCAGGTTCCTTATCATCAAAGACAGGATTATAATCACAGGTAACACCTCTATACACAGTTGATAACACAGGATACACCAAAATAGGAGATGTAATAGGCCTCCCTGATGCCCTTCCCTTCACAATGACTTTTGCACATGCTCATTAGATGCATCAATACAAAAGCTAGGGTCAGGATCTGACTATTGTGATTAATGTACATGTGTTGTTTCCTGAAACAATAGGAAGTTAAAGTCTAAAAAAGATTCAGTGGCCATTGTGAAAATTGCAAGTTTTCTATTTTTTTAAACCCTGTTGTGACCACACAGCTTTTAATCCTAATTATCCAGACGTCTAAATTAAGTAGGCCAGGAGAAATACACTATTATTTTCATGTTGACTTTTGAATTTATGTGTTTCTTTCTTCGGGTGGGACAAGAAACATGGACTTTTGTCATAAGTCAGAATGTTGACTTCTCTTGTAGATTGAGTTGATATTTGTTATTTGATATTAAGCTGTTATTTGCATCTTATGTCAGCTCCTACAGTTTATTGTAGTGTTATCTTTGCACAGGGTCTTTGAACGATGAATGTTTACTGAATATGTTGAATAACCATTGTGTGGGCCCTGTGACTTGTTGACTCGCAGAGCAGAGGAGTATAAGCTATGCAGATCGATTAAATGCTCAATCAATGGAAAGTTAAACTCATCTCACCTTCCCTCTGACCTGTAGAAAATGTCTTGAAAGACAGTTGTGAACTATATAATGGGGTTATGCCTCTATATCAGGAGTCTTTTACAAAACCACAGACAGGAACACTCTAAGTGACAGCTGTACAGGACAGCATGACTCCATTCAGAGGGATACAGATCTGCTCCATTGACTATCACAGAACCCATGGATACACTCGGGAGATAGCCAGGTTGGGACCCACCGGTCACCTGGTTCCATGGAGATGTTTGGGGTAGCCAGATTGGTACCCACCGGTAACCTGGAACCTATGGATATGCTAGGAGAAAACCAGGCCTGGACCATCCGGTCACCAGGTTCCATGGATATGTTCAGAGAAAGCCAGGTTGGGACCATCCGGTCACCTGGTTCCATGGATATGTTCAGAGAAAGCCAGGTTGGGACCATCCGGTCACCAGGTTCCATGGATATGTTCAGAGAAAGCCAGGTTGGGACCATCCGGTCACCTGGTTCCATGGATATGTTCAGAGAAAGCCAGGTTGGGACCATTTGGTCACCTGGTTCCATGGATATGTTCAGAGAAAGACAGGTTGGGACCCTTGCGTCTCCTGGCCACATACCTCAATGGACTGTTCTATATGGTTATTGTCTGTTTGGTGGTTCAATAAAGTATTGCGACACTATTTACCCTCACCCTGTGTTGTCTGAGTAGTATTACGCCCACGGAAGACCCCAGGTCTTCACACCCATTGTCAAATGTTTCTTTAAAAATACTTATAGCACAAAAACCTAATTAGGTGATTTTTTGATGATATCTTCCCTTTAAGAAAAATAAGCAAGAAAGAGAAGCATGCTAAAATGCAGTGATCACCATATACAAAAAAATATATAAATTTTATTAAGTGCATGTCACAGAACAAAACCAAAAAATGTTAAAACACAAGTAAAAATCCAGTAAACACCACACTGGGTGGTTGCCCATCCAACATCAAACTATCCCAGCAAAACATATGTGAATGATACAGATAGAATATACATATGATGTTTCTGATGATCATACATCCTTTTGATATTAAACTCCCCACACTAAATAAAGACACCAATAAATGCTGTAGTTATGGGGCAACAAAGGTAACTTAGTACCAGATGGATGAGCACAGACTTGCAAAACTGATGAAGCCACTTAAGTGGCGACATGCGTAGGGCAGTTTGTTTGCCCGCCGCCCATCCACTTCCACTTGTGATTTTTTTCCTCCTCACTTGATTATGTCTTTATGGGGCACTTTGGCCAGTGCAACTGCTCATCCAGCTGAGACTGTCTTTCATGGGCTTACCAGGTATTCTGAACAGAGTTCTGGTTTACAAGATACAGTGGGTACGGAAAGTATTCAGACCCCTTTAAATTTTTTACTCTTTGATTCATTGCAGCCATTTGGTAAATTCTAAAAAGTTAATTTTTTTTCTCATTAAAGTACACTCTGCACCCCATCTTGACGGAAAAAAAACAGAAATGTAGAAATTTTACAAATTTATTAAAAAAGAAAAACTGAAATATCACATGGTCATAAGTATTCAGACCCTTTGCTCAGACACTCGTATTTAAACCACATGCTTTCCATTTCCTTGTGATCCTCCTTGAGATGGTTCTACTCCTTCATTGGAGTCCAGCTGTGTTTAATTAAACTGATAGGACTTGATTTGGAAAGGCACACACCTGTCTATATAAGACCTCACAGCTCACAGTGCATGTCAGACCAAAGGAGAATCATGAGCTCAAAGAAACTACCGAAGGAGATCAGAGACAGAATTGTGGCAAGGCACAGATCTGGCCAAGGGTACAAAAGAATTTCTACATTACTCAAGGTTCCTAAGAGCACAGTGGTCTCCATAATCCTTAAATGGAAGAACTTTGGGACCATCAGAAGTCTTCCTAGACCTGGCCGTCCAGCCAAACTGAGCAATCGTTGGAGAAGAGCCTTGTTGAGAGAGGTAAAGAAGAACCCCAAGATCACTGTGGCTGAGCTCCAGAGATGCAGTAGGGAGATGGGAGAAAGTTCCACAAAGTCAATTATCACTGCAGCCCTCCACCAGTCGGGCCTTTACGGCAGAGTGGCCAGATGGAAGCCTCTCCTCAGTGCAAGACATATGAAAGCCCGCATAGAGTTTGCTCAAAAACACATGAAGGACTTCCAGACTATGAGAAATAAGATTCTTTGGTCTGATGAGATGAAGATAGAACTTTTTGGTGATAATTCTAAGTGGTATGTGTGGAGAAAACCAGGCACTGCTCATCACCTGCCCAATACAATCCCAACAGTGAAACATGGTGGTGGCAGCATCATGCTATGTGGGGTGTTTTTCTGCTGCAGGGACAGGACAACTGGTTGCAATTGAAGGAAACATGAATACGGCCAAGTACAGAGATATCCTGGATGAAAACCTCTTCCAGAGTGCTCTGGACCTCAGACTTGGCCGAAGGTTCACCTTCCAACAAGACAATGACCCTAAGCACACAGCTAAAATAACAAAGGAGTAGCTTCAGAACAACTTTGTGACCATTCTTGACTGACCCAGTCAGAGCCATGAGCTACACCTAATTGAGCATCTCTGGAGAGACCTGAAAATGGCTGTCCACCAACGTTCACCATCCAACCTGATGGAAGTGGAGATGATCTGCAAGGAAGAATGGCAGAGGATCCCCAAATCCAGGTGTGAAAAACTTGTTGCATCATTCCCAAGAAGACTCATGGCTGTACTAGCTCAAAAGGGGGCTTCTCCTCAATATTGAGCAAAGAGTCTGAATACTTATGACCATGTGATATTTCAGTTTTTCTTTTTAATAAATTTGCAAAAATGTCTACATTTCTGTTTTTTTTCAGTCAAGATGGGGTGCAGAGTGTACTTTAATGAGAAAAAAATGAACATTTTAGAATTTACCAAATGGCTGCAATGAAAGAAAGAGTGAAAAATATAAAGGGGGTCTGAATACTTTCCGTACCCACTGTACACCTGCATTTGGTGGGTCTCTGCTGGGTATGTATTGCTGAACGGGCCTTGTTGTGCACAGACATGCACCTTTGTTTGCATTAATTTTGCAGGTCTGTGCTCATCCATCTGGCACTAAGTTACTTTTGTTGCCCCATAACTGCAGCATTTATTGGTTTCTTTATTTAGTGTGGGGAGTTTAGTATCAAAAGAATCTTTGATCATCAGAAACAGCATATGTATATTCTATCTGTATCAGTCAGATATATTTTTCTGGGATAGTTTGATGTTGGATGGGCAACCACCCAGTGTGGTGTTTACTGGATTTTTACTTGTGTTTTAACATTTTTTGTTTTTTTTCTGTGACATGCACTTATTAAAATGTTTATATTTTTCCTATATTTTTTGTATATGACGATCACTGCATATTAGCATGCTTCTCTTTCGTGCTTATTTTCAGTCTCTTTGTGGCATGCTGCATGTGGATCCCATTGTTCAGATGGTGCCCTCCGCTTGTGCCTACTTGCATCTTCCCTTTAAGGGAGTTTTCCCGAGTTTGAAAAACATAGCTGCTTTATTTTTCTTTTATAAAACTGTTTCTTTACTGTCTGGATATTCTTACAACTAATGTTAATTTTGGATGAGGTGAAAAGTCTTCAAGATTTCTAAGCAAGTCTGGTGTAATTTGACTATTGTAACATATCAGTTGATAAAGGAGTTAGCTCAACTGTGGATTATTTTTTCATTCTCTTTCCTTTTTTACTAAAGATCTTTTTTTCAATTTTTGATAATTAATTGGGAAATGGCTGACTGGGAATTTGCTTCCATCTTTTGTCATATGTAAGACTTGAAGACGATACAAGGCATAAAAATAGAACATCTAAGGGGAAAAAATGGGTAGCAGTCAACAGACTCTTGAAATCTTACAAGCCGCCACCTTTCAGTTTTCTAAAACGCTTTCCTTATACTTCAATAAGCAAGACTTATTCAACACCTTCAACACCTCTTTGTGTTCAGGACACCATTGCTACATCTGCCTTCACTGCTAGTGGTTAGGGAATGGAGAACGCTACCTTTGGATCCACTCACCTAAAGTGAAACAAGGAATCAAATATATGACCATTGTTCAAGGCAAATGGACAGCCATCATACAAAAGGATTGTTGGAGGAGAATAACCAACCTTATTGGCAAACTATGACACATGTTGGTTGAGAAGAGTTAGTTTTTTTCAGCCAGTTTGGAGACTGGGACGTGTCATGCAAAAGCTTTTAGCCACAACTTCTCGAAATAGATGCTATCGTAGTAAAGTGGATGCTCTATTTAGCTATTGTTTTTAAGAACATTATTTATTTTGAATTTTATAAATTATGCTTAAGTGACTATGCTTAGTCACTGCACCCAAGCGATTGATAATAGGCTGGTCTCAGTGACTACCCATTTGATGGCCCAAGTGAAAGTCTGTTTGATGATCCAAATGAATGTTCTTTGTGATGGATCAAATGACTCTGTATGTGATGGTCCCAGAGTCTGTCCATCTAATGGTCCAAGTAACTGTTTATACGATGGTGCCAGTGACTTTCCGTTGAATAGTTTTAGCAAATATAAATGTTCTTGTGATGATCCAAGTGATTCTCCATGTGATGATCCAGGTGAGTGACCATGTGATGGCCCAAGTGGATGTCCAATTGATGTTCCCAATGACTATCAATTTTATTATCCATGTTATTGCCCATGTGATGGTCCATGAAGGTGACACTTTAGTAAGCTTCAGAGAAGACATATAGGTGGAGGTGCAGTTTAATTTTCCCTCTCTGGCTATTTTGAATGACAAATGCTGAATTGATTGGTGGATGATGTTTTTTCACAGGCAGGTCCTCCATGTCATTTGTTACAACACGTCTTGCCTTAAAGTATACCATAGAGGCCCTTTACTGGACAACACACCTTGAAGTTATTTCAGGGCACCCAAAGGTTATCCATAATACTTGGGAGTCTGAGAAAATATTGAAAGTCACAGAGGTAGGGAATAATTAAGCATAATGTGTAGTATGACCTCTGGTATCCAAGTTTTGATTAACTTCTTTTATTCACAAAGTATATTTGCGCAACATCTTTATGTTTTATCAGTTTAATTAACACATCTGTTTTCTGCCTTCATTTCGAGAACTTATTAGTGTTTGGCTTTAAATAACACATTTCTTAATCTGATCATTTCCTTCAGCGAGGAATTTCATTAAAGCTGTTGTCTCCATACGAGAATGTCTAATTCTGTATCTCGTCCAAGTTGCCTTGTGCTTAGCTGGTTTCATTCGAAACACAATCTCCTCCACTCAGCGTGGGTTTTGTTTGATGAAAATGTATGCCTGATAGCTTCCTGCAGCCGAGAATTTCACGGATATGTGTTTGAACAGGAGATAAGGGCTTAGAGGAGGAAAAAGAGTGAGATATTAAAGACTTATACTGAATCAAATATTTCCTAACTGCAGAGAAACAACACAAACACCATAGTGTCAGCTTGCAATAAAGGAAACATCTAAAATTTGCAGATGTGGTTGACGACAATCAAATACTCGTAGGTGTTATAAGAGACATTTTCCATTTCTATAGCAGGTTGTTTATAACAGAGATGGATATAAGACTCAGGTATTTAGTAAAGAATTTGAAAAACAGTTTCTAAGCTCTTGAGCATGAAGATTTGCAGCACAAGAATTCTACAACATTTCCCGACATCTGGATATTATGATCACGTCATGAACTTAAAGCAGATAGAAACATTAAGATGTCTTGATGCAACAAAGGGAGCAGGTGTCAGTGTCGAAATTCAGAAACTGTTTCTGAGCTTCTTGAATGTAAAAACCTTCAGCATGTTTTGATCTTAATAATCCAATGAGCAACATGAAATTAAGAGATCTTCATGTAGAATATAGAATGGAAGACCATAATTGAAAACTTCAAGAACAATTTGTGCGCTACTTGACTTTCTAGAAGTTCATTATGTGTAGAGGTTAGAACTAGTGGATGTGAATAAGTGAAGACATTTTGATGCTGCAAACAAACAGGCTGAGCTTAGAGGAGAGTTTCGGAAAGAGTTTCTGAGCTTCTTGAATGTTGAGTGTTGGCATGTGAAGAGGTTGAAGTCAATGGAGATCAAAAAATTAAGATGTCTTGATGTAGCACCTGAAGCAGGTGATACTGATGAAATTCTGGAACAGTTTCTAATCTGATTAACAGTTGAGATGTTAAGCATGTATGTATGTAGCTTGAAACCAATGAATTCCAAGAAATTAGAATATCTTCATCCAAACTAGGTGACATAGTTGAGCTTCAAATATAAATCATGAAGTCAATGGCCAATCTTGATCCAACATGTAGACTTGATGCTGTTATCGAAATAAGTAAGGAACATTTTTGAGCTTCTTGAGTGTTAACGAGTAGTAAATTTGGGCCTGTAGCAAATGGAGGACAAGGCATTGAGATGTCTTCATGCTGCAAATGTAGAAAATAAAACTGTTCTGAGCTATTTTACTTCATCCATAGATCTTGAAGCCAACAAAGGAAAAGAAATGAAATTACATAGACAAGCTGTCCTAACAGAGAAAGTGAAAAATAGTTTCCGAGCTTTTTGAGTGTTGAGATGTACATCATGTGTTGATCTTGAAGCCATTAGAGGACATGACTTTAAGATGTCTTGATGCAGCATACTGTGAATGTTACTGTGAAAATATGATACCTGCACTAGCCATAAAAAATCAATTAGATTAAATTTCCTTTTTTAAGCCACTTTTCCTGTGACTGTAGTTAGGATCTATGTATTTAGTTGGTTGGAAGGCTTATATGTGCCATACAGTTACTGTAAAAAAATGTCTGGGAGGATAGTATGCCGAGGCAAGAATTGTGGAGAACTATCAAAAATACTAGTATTCATTCAAGCAGAACTTGGTATGAGGTACTTTGGAGTAAATGTGAGCAGTCAAGAGAAGCCAGGAGTCTGGAAACAAAGTTCTAGAAGGATGTACAGTATATGTCTTAATGTAGAGTATTCGAAAGAGTGGCCAGGAAAACCGTGTCTGAACAGGTGAAGATGAGGTAGCGTTTCTGTCAGCCATCAAGATTACTTACATTGTAAAATACATCTATAAAGACCCCAAGAAAGGTTACAATCCATTTTTAGAAAATAAAGTGAACTTCACTGGTAGAACTGGTAAACATATATACAGTAGGCAGCAAGTGCAAAGCTTGTTGCTGACATCGTCTGTCTTACGGCTCATGCACATGACCGTAAAAATTGAACGCGTTCTATCCGTAGTTTTGACGGATAGCACTTGTCCCTATGTTATTATATGGGGAGTACAAATGTCTGATTTTTTCCTCGGACTGAGTGAGTCCGAGGAATAAGTCTCAGCATGCATGAGTTGCATCCAATTATTGGATCGCACTCAGCCATTCATGTCTACCGGTTCTTGAAAAAAATCTGATTGTGTTTGGATAACAACTGAGCACGGTCCGATTTTAACAGACTGTCGGAATAGAGAAGATGGAGACATTTTTTTTCTTCTTCTCCACATCCAAGGGAATTGGATCACACTCTCATCAAACTTTGATCAAATTCTGATCATAGTGTGATTAGCATAATCGGACCAATTTTCTCAGATGAGAGAAAATCGGATTTGTGACTCTAGCCTTACACAGAGGCACTGGTGCAACGGTCACATGTTGTAGCACAACACTTGTTAGCATCATTTCACCAATACAGTACAAATTACTTGTATACTCCATTTTTTCTGTCCCTCACTGACCACAGCCCATTTTCAGCGGTACCCATGCCCCAGCCTGTCAAGACTAGTATTTCTCCACTAAGACTCCCAGGTCCAGCCTACACATTGCCTCTTTAGCCCCACTCCACCTGTGCTATCTCAGGGTTACCTACAACCCACATCTCTACCTCTTTGGGCTCCTGGCTGTACCCACTTCAGCTGAGATCTCCTCCCTTGTCTCTTTCAATTCCCAGGATCTAGAATATTCTGGCCTTATTAGGATCCAGACTTACACTGTAACCAGTACAGTTACAGGGCTTACTACTTCAGAGAATTCCTTCCTTGCTCACATGCACAGGATGTGGCCTAGTCTGAGTGTCCCTATTTCTGTACCTGGCTTCACTCTCTTCACTTCTGGACTCCTCTAATCAGGAACTAATTCTCTTTTTCCTCCCAAACTCTCCTCCCATCTATAGCTCTGGCTAATTGTTAACTCTTCCGTGCCCTGCATCTAAACTGTTGCTTTCACTTTCCCAACACATGTTCTTAGAGGAGCATTAATCACATATTGAACAATTGCATCAAATATCACATTTGGAAAATGCAGCAATATAACACATATCAGCACTATAAAGTCCTCAGGAGGATGTTTCTTCTCTTTTTACATTCTTACACACATACTTGCTTATCGAACTTATACTGCACATGGGTCGCTTACTCCTACAAGGCAAAAACTACACATGCTGTACATACTTCTTGAACATTTGCTGCATACTTTGTTACAGATGCACCCTTCACACACTGGACACATGTCACATATACAGTATGTGAAACACTTTTTATATATTCTGCAGAAGCACCACACAGACACTTGAGGCTGTAGCACCGGCGTCTCTGCTCCCTGCCAGGCAGAGACGCCGTCCCTCTCACCTCCCCGCTCCCTGCGCGGCGTCCTCCCTCGCTCCTCTTCCTGCTGCTGCCGGCGTGCACAGCTTCCCAGGCACTGTGCTTAGGGCACGCACGCGCTCCCTCTCTCTTAAAGGGGCCGCGCGCGCCGTCCTAAGGAGTCCCCGGCCAATAGCCGGAGGACCTCCCATATATAAGGCACCTCCTCCAAAATGGAGGTGCCCGAGCAATAGTTGTTGCACAAGTATTCTTACCTCTGCTTCAGCCCTCAGGTCCAGTTGCCAGCCTGACTACTGGTCCAGTCCGCCAGCCTGACTACTCTCCAGCCCGACAGTCTGTCTTCCGTTCAACCCGCCAGTCTGTCTATGGGCAAGCCCGCCTGCTTACCAGGAAGCACCTGCCAGTTTCCTGCCTGCTACCTGCCGTGCCTGCTAGTCTGCTCACCTGGGAGCAGTCGTCTGTTACCTGCTAGCCTATCTGGAGGCTCTGCCGTCACTTGCCGTGACCACCTGCCTGTTAACCAAGAGACTTCAGCCTGCTTGTCCGTCACTTGCCATGACCACCTGATAGCCTACCTGGAGGCTCCTGCCGTCACTTGCCGTGACCACCTGATAGCCTACCTGGAGGTTCCTGCCGTCACTTGCCATTGTGACGCTCACAGCCCTCCCTGGGAAATGGGGTACTCGGAGCCGGGTCAGATGTCGTGGCCTGGACCCGTTCCGTGCCCAGGGCCGTCACATGAAAGTAATGGGCTATCAGGGTTGAGTAGTTACTATCGACTACGCCACCTGTGGTGCCTGGTGAAGGGTCACCAGCGCCGCTGCAGTCCGCTGAGGCATGGTGTTATGGCGGCCAGAGCTCTTACTACTCCCCACAGGCGGAGCTAGGCCTCAGGGCAGAGGGACAGGATGGAGGGGGTAGTAGTTGAGGAGAAGGCATCCCGCGTCCCCAGTGTGGCGCATATATAACAGTCCGGAGGCCATAGGGGTGAACTTCCAAGGCTTTACTCACTTAGCTGGCAAAGGAAGGCGACTCCCTGCTCCCCGCGGAGTCCTGCGGTCACCAGAGACGGGGGTCTGACAAACTCCGAGCAAGTCCAACATTCAGTCGTGACCCTACAGCAGAGTGTTCCTGAACTACAGACCAATTCCTTTCCTGTCCGTGTGTGTGCAAATAGGCAGGGTCTCCCTCTGAGCTCCTCTCAAAACAAGGGCACGGGGGCAGCTCTGCTCCTGCTGATACCCGGTGGGATCCTCTGGGCCTAACCGGGCTTTCCTGACCAGGACGTAGAGTAGCAAGATCAGGTGTCGGGGGCCGGTACCCCTCTTTGCTGCCGGACTCCCTCTGACTAGATCAGCATAGAGAGGACAGGTGGCGTACACCGCTCTGTCTGCATCCTCCCTGGGATCCATTTGCTATGGAGCCACACTCTTAGGCTCCGGGCCTTCTTGATCCTGGTCCTTGGCCGGGCTGAGATAGTCCTTATCTCACACCTGTCCATCATCCCAAGGCCTAGGGACTAGGGCTTTGTCTCCATCCCCTGCAGGCCCACACAAGATCCACTTTCAGGGTAGGAGATCACAGTACATGACAGCCAGTAAACTTGACTAACAAAGACCAAGAGCCAAGATGGCTTTGAATTAAATATGAAATCTAAAGTGTAACTAACTTGTAAGTCCTCCACCCTCACCCACTAACTGGTTCCTACCACTTTGTGCTCCCCAGTCTCCCTGTAACTATAGGAGCAGCACTTAGTGCATACTAACTCCCTCTGGTGGAGAAATGTGGTGTTGGATGCAAGGGCTGGGTCACGACTATCACACTGTCCTTACCTCAGAGGAGGAACACTACACTCCATTTAGGAAGTGCAGCATCCCTGTGGCGGTCGAACCCTCAGGGGCACCACATTCCCCCCTGCTAAAACACAGCACATCCGTGGGCTGCAAAAGAAGTTACAACCAGGAAATTTCTTTTTATAATAACAAGAAAAACTATCATCTCTTTATGGGAGGCACCACTTCTTAAACGTTGCATAACAAGGTATATGGTATAAAAGTACAAAATTATAAAATTATAAAAGTGCTAGCATTTTTCCAGAGACATTAATGCAAACAGACAGATAAAAGTGCAAGGATGCAGAGTCAGTTGAGGTAGAAATATCCGCGATTTTGTATAAAACCAATATGGAGCACCTAAAAAGATGCAAACTATATACAATGTAAAGAGTCTGTCTGCTGCCAGTCCGCAGGGATACATGTCTATAGGAAGTCAAAATAAACATAATGCAGTAATGCAACCAGTATAACTTAGCTATAACAGCAGCCGGGGGCTGCTCAGTCCATGTGTTCCCGCCGGGGAAAGGGTTCCTTTCTCCTGATGGAGGCCAGCCGGTCCTCTGCAGAGGAGTGCGCAGGGGCCTCGCTCCTGGACACTTTATGGATATCCAGGGCGTACCACCCTCGCTCTCCATTGTGGCGGGTGTACATTACCATGTCACCCACGGCGAGACTCCGGCCAGGGTGTCCCTTTTTGAGCTGGGGCTCGACGTCATGCCGATTAAAGAAAACGTCCCGCTCCAGCCCGGGTCTCCTTATGAAGCCCCATCCTGCCTCACGGTGGAAGCGGACCACCTGCCCTTCTTCACGGGGGCTTGGGTCGGACGCCTCCCTCTGGCGGGCCCTGGACTTGGCAAATTGGGCCCGCACTTGAAGCTGCTCACAGCGAAGCTCCAGTTCCTGCTGCTCCCGACTCAGCTGCTGGATTTGCTGGGACCAATACTCGCTCCTCCTCTGAGCTTCCGCTCGGGTCTCCCTGGGGAAGCCCATTAGGTTGCCCCCCTGGTTTTACCAGGCCCACTCTTCTGCCACCGGGCAGGTAACTGTGGGGGCCGGAAGCAGCGTTAGGGGTTGCTGCAGCAGGCCCGAGTATGCGGACCAGTCCGGGTTGGGGCCCGTGGACCCCCATGCAGAACAGGGTACTTCCGGGCCAGGAGGTGAGAGACCACGGAGGTCTCCGGAGATGGCGGCGGTTTCGGGCTCCATGGAGAAGGCTTCCTCCCAGGATACCGCACCTGGGAACTGGCACTCGGACCACAAGTCCAGGAGGGGCTCGGCCTGTTCCGCGGCCGGGGTAAGGGATTCCGACTCACCCGATGCTAGGCCGCAGGCGCCCTCCAGGGACTCTCCTTCTGGGGCAACCGCTCCCTCGGTAAAGGCCTCACTCCTCCGCCGTTGCTCCTCTCGCTTCCGCATAGCCGCCTCCATGAACTCCCGGGCCAGTTTGGTCGGCCCATAGCTGGGGACCGCAGGGGTTCCCAGGTGGGGATGGGATCTGGCTCCGTCTCCACCGGCATCCATCGTCGCTGCTCGTGGTGACAATGCTGGACCTCGAGAAAGATGGCTGCACCTCTTCGTCTCCACCTCTTTTTGGGGCTGCTCCAGGCCTGAATGCTGACAGGCCCGCCTTCGTTCAGCCCATCCGGTTTGACGGGCATTACCCCACGGACAGTCTCTGATGGAAGGGGCAGTCCACATTTTTGGCGCCATACGGGAGCCCTGCCCACGATGGGAGGTGTTTAAAGGCAGTCTTTTCACAGCATTATGGCGCCTGTTCTTCTTGGGCGGGCGCCATTTTAAGTGTAAAACGGCAGTCTGTTTAGAAAGGCGTGCAGTACCCGGTAGCAATGGGCACTCTCCTCCGTTGCTGCGGGCATGAGATCCTGCCGACTACGCCAGGCTGTGACGCTCACAGCCCTCCCTGGGAAATGGGGTACTCGGAGCCGGGTCAGATGTTGGGGAGGCAGTCGTGGCTTGGACCCGTTCCGTGCCCAGGGCCGTTGCATGAAAGTAATAGGCTATCAGGGTTGAGTGGTTACTATCGACTACGCCACCTGTGGTGCCTGGTGAAGGGTCACCAGCGCCGCTGCAGTCCGCTGAGGCATGGTGTTATGGCGGCCAGAGTTCTTACTACTCCCCACAGGCGGAGCTAGGCCTCAGGGCAGAGGGACAGGATGGAGGGGGTAGTAGTTGAAGAGAAGGCATCCCGCGTCCCCAGTGTGGCGCATATATAACAGTCCGGAGGCCATAGGGGTGAACTTCCAAGGCTTTACTCACTTAGCTGGCAAAGGAAGGCGACTCCCTGCTCCCCGCGGAGTCCTGCGGTCACCAGAGATGGGGGTCCGACAACCTCCGAGCAAGTCCAGCATTCAGTCGCGACCCTACAGCAGAGTGTTCCTGAACTACAGACCAATTCCTTTCCTGTCCGTGTGTGTGCAAATAGGCCGGGTCTCCCTCTGAGCTCCTCTCAAAACAAGGGCACGGGGGCAGCTCTGCTCCTGCTGATACAGAGTGGGATCCTCTGGGCCTAACCGGGCTTTCCTGACCAGGACGTAGAGTAGCAAGATCAGGTGTCGGGGGCACATACCCCTCTTTGCAGCCAGACTCCCTCTGACTAGATCAGCATAGAGAGGACAGGTGGCGTACACCGCTCCGTCTGCATCCTCCCTGGGATCCATTTGCTATGGAGCCACACTCTTAGGCTCCGGGCCTTCTTGATCCTGGTCCTTGGCCAGGCTGAGATAGTCCTTATCTTACACCTGCCCATCATCCCAAGGCCTAGGGACTAGGGCCGTGTCTCCATCCCCTGCAGGCCCACACAGGATCCACTTTCAGGGTAGGAGATCACAGTACATGACAGCCAGTAAATTTGACTAACAAAGACCAAGAGCCAAGATGGCTTTGAATTAAATATGAAATTTAAAGTGTAACTAACTTGTAAGTCCTCCACCCTCACCCACTAACTGGTTCCTACCACCTTGTGTTCCCCTGTCTCCCTGTAACCAGGAGAACAGCACTTAGTGCATACTAGCTCCCTCTGGTGGAGAAATGTGGTGTTGGATGCAAGGGCTGGGTCACGACTATCACACTGTCCTTACCTCAGAGGAGGAACACTACAGTCCATTTGAGAAGTGCAGCATCCCTGTGGCGGTCGAACCCTCAGGGGTGCCACACCGTGACCACCAGTCTGCTAACCTAGAGACATCAGCCTGCTCCGCCGTCACGTGCCGTGACCACCTGTCAGCTAGCCTAGAGACTGCTGCCTGCTTGCTGTGCCCACCCGCTATACCGGTCAGTCCCAGTCTTCTGACCCGTGGGAGCCACCTGCTCTCTTTCAAGGTCGTCCCCAGAGTAGCACCTGGTCCCTCTGCTTGGTCCCTCCCTGGTCACGGAGTCGTTAGCCGCCGTACGACCAGGGTCGGTCTGAGTTGATACTAAGTTACGCCCCTCTGGGTCCCTCCTTGCACCACGGCACAGAGGTTCCACCACCCGGATCTGTAACAGAGGCACATATGCCACTCAGAGACATCACACATATCACACATGCACTAAGCACAGGTTGGGCACATAACACACAGACACCACGTACACTACGCACCAATCACTCACACTTGCCAAATCTCTTTTACTCCCATTGTTGACCCTTGGTAGAATCTCCATCTATGCCATTAATGCCATTTCACCAGTAAGCCATACTCATCTTCTACCTCTCCCAGCAGCTTTGTGATTCCTGTGCATGTTCATCCCCGAATAATTAAGTTTGGTTAATTCGGATTGGAGAGATGTATTTAGCTTATAGTCTAGATTAATATGATGTAAACCTCCCCCCCCCGCTCCTGTGCAAAGCAGCTGAATGTAAAAAAGAATATTTTATTCACTGAAAACAAACAGTGAGCTTACAAATTCTGAAGATTTGACACACACAATACATTAAAGTTCCAGAACTTTTCAAGTTATGATGATTAAATGATTGCTGTCATTGCAACAGACTTAGCATAAATCAATAGTACAAGTGAATTATAATATTTTTTAATGTAACAGATCTTATTAGAAAAATGGCTTCTTTCTCCACTTGCGAGCCATTTCTTCCAATCACCTCGCCTCTTAAACTCATAATTCACCCTGAAAAACTGCTAAAATCCATACTGCGTAGGACAATATGGACTTCAAGGTCACTGAGAGATCAGATTACAGCTGGCTATTAATGTCCATCTGGAGGGGAGGAGCAGAATGAAAGAGGTACAGATACGCACAAACCATGTTGAAGATTTCTAGTAAGTAATTTATTTCACACAAGAACTGGATTCACATCTACACTGCTCAGTACTTTGCTATAATGTTCGCTAAGCTGTTGCTGCTTCTGAACATGTGCTATGTAGAGTCAGGAGAGCAAGAATCCTTCATGTCTGTGTGTGCGGTGTATGGGAAATGTCATAGCAGCGAATCTCCACCCACCAGCTCAGAGACAACTGAAAAATAGAGGTAGAGCCTGCAGAAAGGTAAATTGGTAAAAATGTAAGATACAGTTATAATACGACCAGAAATTGTGTTATTTCTCATGCACACACAGTATAGAGTATTCTGAAAATTTTCCGGGAACAACAGGTTAAGATTCATTTACATGCCTTCTCTTGGTAGATGCCTAATTTAGAACAATAGTCACATAACTCTGACATTTCTACCCCCCTGTATAGCCTCAGTCTCATTTCTTGTCCTGTCGTCTTATGAATTGGGATCATTCGTCTCTGGGATTCAACAAGTCATTTGATAATATGAATAAAATCAATTGGCGCTGGGGACATAATAAGAACAGAACTGCTCCTCCGCTGGCTTTCTCCATTATCCCAGCAATTAGCTTACATGTTAGATTGTTATTGATTGTGGTGTCTGCCGCCGTGTGACTAAACAGCATTCACAACTGTCACAATGAAACTAATCTTTATTGGCCTCGGCTCATTCCATGCATTGGTTTCGACATTTGTAGAAAAGCAATATTCATAGGAATCACTCCAAGCGAGTCACTTGGGGGCCAATAGCTGGAAGAGGCTTCCAATACGAGAGATGAACTAATGAAAGAAAGATTAGAAACAATTCAATAGTACAAATAATAATAATAATAATACACCTTTATAATGATTCGGCATTGACTTATTGTACAGTATATCTTTATAAATGCTGACTTACTGTTTTCTAATAAAAGAGATCTATATCACCTTCTTCGCAATCATAATAACCAATACTCACTGTGGAGACACGAGGGTCAGTGGGTGCTCTCGTCCGCTGGCCTGGCTGTCTTTAGAAAGACCACATGGGTCAGTGCTCATCCCACTGAACACCCGTACCCCTTCCCCTTTGGCAGAACGCTACTCAGACAACACAGGGTGAAGGTACCACATGCCGGTAAGACTTAATTGGGTCACCAATAGTCAACAGCATATATTACATTCTAAGCAAGTACACAAGATGATGCAAATGAGTCTCACCCTTCCGCTTTTGGTGGGCACCCACAGAGAGGAGGCAGCGGCAAGCTTAGGAAGTTGACCAAGCACAGCAAGTTATCTGGCCTGTTGACCTGATTGTCCCAACCTGGGTTATCCAAATAAATTTGTGGGCTCAGTGATGGGCAGTGAAGCAGTTCTGTAATCCACCAGCTGGAACCATGGTCTCAAGGCTGAAGTCCTGTAAAATCACACCAGTCACAGCTCCCATTTCAGGACATTATGTCACACAGAATTGGGGGGAGATAATCATGGCTGTTTCCTCATTGCTTGCTAGTTCAATTAGAATGCATAATTGTCCTCCAAATGATGCAGACTAGTACACAGCAGGGGGCTGATGCAATCCCTATTTCACAAATTAGCATACAAAAAAAGGGCATTGGACAGTCTCACATGAAACAATGGCTCATATCCCCTGACTTACTGAACAAAGGAATAGTATGATTGGCATAATTAAGAATAGTTAACCCCTGCACAAGTGGCCAGATTTTCCTCATCGACGCTGAGTCATCGCACTCACCACTATAATGCCCCATATCTGCTGGTGGTCCTGCACTCTCTTTGTTTATATCACTGTAATGATGACATCACATACATCCACATTGCCCTCAGTGGTCTCATAAAAGCAATCATCACTGTTGAGACCAGTGATTGGTTCTAGTGGTCATGGGATCAGTTCAAAAACCTTTAAAGGGTTGTCCATGTTCATAATGAAAGTCTGCAGTCACTGTATATGACTGCAGACTTCTGAATCCTCACAGTGCGCATTGTGCGCTGTCTGGATTCTCCGGTGACGGAAGCGGCAAACATGCAATTTGCATACTTCCGGCCACATTCCAACTTGGCCCAAATGGACTTAATAGAAGATGACTGAAGAAGAAACCACTGTAGAAACCTAATCATAAAAAAGTGAAACTGGAATTTGCCAAAATCCATATTGACAAGCCACAAAGCTTCTGGGAGAATTTCCTGTGGACGGATAAGAAAAACTGGATCTTTTTTTCATCACATCAGATCTATGTTCACCGACACTTAAATCAGGCATATCCAGAAAAGAACATTGTACCTACTGTGACACATGGAGGAGCTCGGGGATGTTCTGGGGCTGCTTTGCTGTCTTGAGTCTGTGCAGGGTACAATGATATCTCAAAACTATTAAGGCATTCTGGAGCGAAATGTTCTGCCCAGTGTCAGACAGCTCAGTCTGAGTTACAGGTTCTGTCTCCTCCAACAGGATAATGACCCAAACACAGCTAAAAACACCCAAGAATAAGAGCAAAGCATTGGACTTTTCTGAAGAGGCTTCTATAAGCCCTGATCTAAATCCTACTGAACATCTGTGGAAGACCTGCAGTCTGGAAAAGGCACCATCACACTTGACACACAAGGAGCAGTTTACTCACAAGGAGCGGCCAAAATACCTGTGGACAAGGGCAGCAGTCTCATTGAAAGTTACACAAATCTTTAGTTTGCAGGTATTGCCTCAAAGATTGTGCAGCAAAATATTAATTTAAGGAACCATCATTTTTCTCGAGGCCATTTTGATTAGTTTGTTTTTTTTACTTACATTTTTCTTTTGAACCTAAATTCAAAAGCAAAAGAAGCAAAGTCTGATTTTCATCTACTGTATATTTATATTTATATTGAACATTACTTTTGTCAGTTTCAAGTTATTTCAGTGACCGTTGTGGGATTTTCTTACTTTAACAGAAGCTACCAACAATTTTGTCCATGTGTGTATGTTCATGCTTTTGATCGTCTTTTACTGCTTCAGGTTTCTAAAAAAAACCAAAACCCTAGACATTAAAAGAAGTGACTTGTCTGTTCTTCTGGTGTTTTTCGGCTCAGATGATGCTCTGCAGTTTAGAACACAGATCGATAGGAAAGTTCAAAAGATGCCCGAACGTCTTAAGGAGTGGTTTGTCATCGTTCTTGCTTAAAGAGATTTGTTCTTTACTCAATGTAGTAAAGAAAAACAAAACAGAAAATGACAACAATAAAGACTTCATAAAATCCATGGGAAAATCCTCCAAATAAGCACCAAAACCGTAAGAGGAACTCTCAAGAAACGACTGAAAAAAATAACACAAGAAATGCTCAGGAAGAAAAGGCTAGACTTTCCTGCGGTGTCTTATGCTTGAAAAACTCATCAGGTTCCCTTGAGTTTAAAAGACACTGTAACATCCCTGGCAGCGTGCTTGCATAGTGCACCACCTCCCACTATGCAAGACCGCAGTCTTACCCATCAGTCCAGCCTGCAAACCTTGCTCCAGTTCATGCTGTGTGCATGTCTCTTGTCTGATTGCTTGTGGCGGCGGCCCGGTTACTTCCTGATTCTTGAAGTTACAGTTTGCACAGTCCTAATGCTTCCCCAGCCTATTGCAGTTAGTCACTGGATATTTAAACCCCCCTCCACCCAGAAGGAGGTGCCTGAGCAATACTAACTATCAGTGTGCTCCTTGCCTCTGAGTTGCCTGGTCTTGTCCTGTATCTTTCCAAATTTATTGATGAATTAAATTCTAACGACTGGGGTCTTTCCTTTACCTCTACCATATCTGAGAGTAATATTCAATATCTTGACCTTCAGATAAATATAGACAATTCGGGCAAAATATCCACATCTACCCACTTTAAGGAAGTGGATGTAAATAGCTATCTTGAATTTGACAGTGGCCATCTACCCAGCTGGATTAGAAATATTCCATATGGTCAATATTGGCGTGTCAGAAAAAATTGTACACATGATTCGGATTTTTTTCTGGAATCTAAGGTTTTACAAAAACGTTTTAGAGCTAAGGGATACCCCCAGAAATTATTAAAGGATGCTTTCTCCAAAACTAGATCCCTATCACAGAACTTGTGTATCAACAAACCCAAGAATACCAGCCAAGAGCCAAACAACGATTTCAGTTTAAATCTGATTACTACCTATGGTAAACCTATGCAAATGTTATCCAGTTTATTAAAAAAATACTGGTTCATTTTAAGGAACGATCCAATATTAACTGGTCATTTACCGGAATTTCCTCATGTCGTATATCGGAGGAGTAAAAATCTAGGAAACTATATAGCCCCTACTAATACAACAATTGGTAGAAGACCGAATCATTTAAATTCAGCTCCTATCAGCAATAATGGATGTTATAAATGTAACGTCTCTAAATGCTTATGCTGTCAATCCATTGATAACGGAGCTAAAACATTCGTCTCTGCGGTCACTGGAGAGATATATCCCATTCGCTTTAGACTTACATGTCAGTCCTCATATGTGATCTATCTGCTCCAGTGCACCTGCGGCCTGCAATACATTGGCCGCACTATCCAGGAAATGCACTCCAGATTAAATAAACATCGCCAAAATGTTAGAAACGGCTTTCCCCTACATAGTGTTTCTAATCATTTCTTAAAAGAACATCAAAAAAATCCTAATAACCTAAAACTATCATTGATCAAATAGTTGATACACATCATGATAGACTAAATCGTCTTATTACACGTGAAAATTATTGGATTTTCAAAATGGGAACCTTGTCTCCTGAAGGTTTGAACCTTAATATAGAGAAGACAACTTTTTAAATAATTGTTTTTATATTTTAGCAAATTTATTATATATATCTTTTATATGGAGGAGGAGGGGGGAGGAGAGAGAGAAGGAGGGAAGAGGGGAAAGGAGAGAGGGAGGGGAGGAGGGAAGAGAGAAAGAAAAGAGAAAAAAATTATATATATATATTTTTTTGGGGATTTTTTTTTAATTTTTTTTAGATATTTTTTTTGAATTTTTTTTTCTTCTCTTTCCTTTCTTAATCTACTATATTTCCCTAACTATAATGATAGAAACTGATTGTAATTTTATAACTTTATATGTATACATTGTTTTATGTTGTATGTAAAAATTATCATTATTTTTTTTTTATAATATAAAATATAGGGTGGTAGATAACAATATATCCTATTAAGTATTATAATTATAGGATTCACAAGTTTTTATACTGCGAATCCTTTTTATAAGAACCCTATATGTTTCATTAGGTATTAATTTATAACAATCCTTTTTACTCTATTGAGCATATATGAACTCAAGGGGTTAATATAGAGGTATTACTCTGTATCTGGCCCCGCCCCTTTGAAGTAATTGTATACCTAGTCAAATGTATATAAGGATCAATTGTTTGCTGCTTGTCACACCTGATGAAGGTGGCTGTGTCCACCGAAACGCGTTGTGTGTATTAATAAATCAGTCCTTTTAATATTTTTGCCCTGTTATTGGCGCTCTGGTACCGCTATTCACATTCACTGATTGTCAATTTCCCCCTGTTGGGGTGCGGTAGAGCTGCCTTTAATTTATTGTTCTTTCACCTGTGGGAGGAATTTAATTAGAATTACTACCCTGGTTTTCCAAGCTGCGCTGCCCTAACCCCTCCGGAGCGCTGCCGGGGGTGTTGGTGAAGCTGGGCATCCATCTCGGCGTTACATGCAACTAACCTGACCACGTGATCCACCACCGAGAGATCAGGATCTGTGAACGCCGCTGGAAATAGATGACAGCCACCAACAGAGCGGAGCTTGTGGAGCTTTACACTGGGGTTGTGCAGAGATGCACAACTTCATAAGGTTAGTAGCCATCCCCACACCCTTCTAACAATTGCAATACTGAGTCACCCATTGCGCCTTGTTCTCTCATCTCTTTACATATTGTCCTGTATCTTGTCTGTTTCTGCCACCCTGGGGGCTGCATACCCATGCCTGTTATCTCTGTCTTCTAGTCTGTTTCTGCCACCCTGGGGGCTGCATACACAGGCCTGTCATCTCTGACTTCTTGTCTGTTTCCGCCACTCTGGGGGCTGTATACCCAGGCCTGTTATCTCTGACTTCTAGTCTGTTTCTGCCACTCTGGGGGCTGTATACCCAGGCCTGTTATCTCTGACTTTTAGTCTGTTTCCGCCACTCTGGGGGCTATATACCCAGGCTCGTTCTTGTATCTCGGTGCTGTAGCAATTCCTGTCTGAACTGTATCCTAGCCTGTTACCTGTTTGTCTCTATGTCCGTACCTTCCCTTTTCCTGCAGTATCTGAACCTGCACCTAACTCCAACTCGTTGTCTCTGTACTTCTGTTTGTGAGTTTTGTGTCCACTCGCTACTTCATAGTAAGTACCTTGTGTGTATCTGGTTCTGCTTGTCCCTTTTCCCTTCCTCCGTATCTACCTCCTGTGTTCTAGCCATGTTCCAGCATTTTCCAGTCTGTTCCATGTGAACAGAGCCCTGTCCTCTCTGCCTTCACCTTCAGCCCTGTTCTGCTCTGCCTTGTCCACCGCACTTGCGGTTTCGCTCCGCTCAGCTTGCTCACCGCGTCAGCGGTTTCCCTCTGCTCCGTCTTGCCCACGGCTCCGGCGGTTCCTCTCTGCTCTGACTTGTCCACTGCACCTGCGGTTTCACTCCGCTCTGCTTGCTCACCGCGTCAGCGGTTTCCCTCTGCTCTGTCTTTCCCACCGCTCCGGAGGTTCCTCTCTGCTCTGCCTTGTCCACCGCACCTGCGGTTTCGCTTTGCTCTGCTTGCTTACCACACTGGCGGTTTCGCTCTGCTCTGCCTTGTCCACCGCACATGCAGTTTCGCTCCGCTCTGCTTGCTCACCGCACCAGCGGTTCCTCTCTGCTCTGCCTTGTTCACCGCTCCAGCGGTTTCGCTCTACTCTGCCTTGTCCACCGCACCTGCGGTTTCGCTCTGCTCTGCTTGCTCACCGCACCGGCGGTTCCTCTCTGCTCTGCCTTGTCCACCGCTCCGGCGATTCTGCTCTGCCTTGTCCTCCTCTCCGGCGGTTTCGCTTTACTCTGCTTGTCTACCGCATCTGCGGCTCTGTTCCTGTCTCCCAGTCTGTACTGGACCCTATCCAGCCTACACTCCAACCGTGCTAGTACCTCCCTGTCTGCTCCCCAGCCGTGCTTGCCAGTATCTCCCTGTCTGCACTCCAGACGTGCTTGCCAGTGCCCACCTGTCTGCATACCAGCCGTGCTTGCCAGTGCCCACCTGTCTGCATACCAGGCGTGCTTACCAGTATCCACCTGTCTGCATACCAGCCGTGCCTGCCAATACCCACCTGTCTATATGCCAGTCTAACCTGCCTGTTCCTTCATTCCCCGGTGTGGGTCAACAGCTGTGACCGGGGTCTGACCTGGAGTAGCACCTGGTCCCTCTGCTTGGTTACTCCTTGGTCCACGGAGTCGACTGAGCCGCCGTGCGACATTGGTCGGATCAGGTTGATACTTAGTTACGCCCCTCCAGGCACTCCTCGGTTCATGGTACAGTGGGATCACTAATCACGCTCACGCCAGTCAGTCCGGGCGTGTGAGTAACAGACACTATGTGCACATAGACTTAACAAGAATCTTAAAATAGTCTGCACCCTATTGTAACAGATGAAAAACATGGGTTTCTTTCTTTGCCCATATTCAAAATTTTGGCTCTCAGAGCCATTTTCCAGAAGTATGAAGGTGCACATTAGTGTCGTCTGAATTTGCAGATATTGACGGGTTGAGCCAATATTCTAATGTGTATGGGAGCCGTGGACAATTTATTGTTGGGGAAGATATCTATCCGGCATATCCGATTTCAGACCGCTGATCTTTTTGCTGCCAGACAGATCTCGAATGACTCACTCGCAGAAAACACAGGAGCGATAAGCCACACACTCCTGTGTGAAAGCTGGCCTACATGGCTTGTTCCTCTGACAGCCATCTCATGTGTATGGCGCGCTGTCCTAGGCTGAATGCACACTGTGTTCTGCAGTGGTTTGATGCCTTAAATCCAAATCCCTAAGAAATTGGGAAGGAACATGCTCCTGGCAGAGTCATTCATCACAATGAGGCAAACGATGTTCAAATAGACTTCATTTGTGCTTTATTGCAGTGAAGCCCATCCTTCTAGACAGACAAAAGTGTGTAGGCGGTGTGATTCAACACTGGCATTGGTACTTCACCACCAACTTATCTGTTTGCTATTTTCCAAGTTTCACTTATTGTCTCTTTGTTAATCAAAGAGCCTGTGATTAAAGCCACAGCCCCACTATCAGTATTCGGTCAGTATTTTTTCTCAGAAGTGGGAGTCAAAACCAGGTGAGGAACAATCAGAGAGAAGGTATAAAAGGAACAAGTCACCAATTCTGCATTTATCACCCACTCCTGGTTTTGGCTCCCACTCCTGAGAAAAAATACTGACCGAATACTGACCAAATACTGATAGTGGGGCCGTGGCCTAACTGCTAAACTCATTTCACACATTTCATATTGTTTCTTGTTTTTGCAGTAAAAAGAGCATAGCTTTCCCACTATTTTAAAAAAAAAACATTGCAATTTTACTGCGATTTTCACATTTCTATGTATGAGTGGATCAGATTCTGAATTCACCTATTTTCAAGTTTTTTTCCCGGTGATTTAGATTCTAATTTAATGTCCCTTATTATGCTCTGGGTTCTCTAGACCTCATAGTATAATAAATGTAAGATGGAAAAATTAAAAAAATCCTCATACTCACCTCACCACTCACCTCTTTGACCCCTCCGCTACTCACCACCACCCGTCCGGTTGTCACTACATCTTCTGATCTAGAAAGAGCTGCACCTTGTGCAGGGTGCACTTGTGCAGATATTATCGAAGTTCCATATTTTTCAAAGTTCCAGGACAGTTAAACATGGCATGAATCTAACACTCATCCCTCTTCTCTTCATACAGGTATATATTTGTTTCAACTGCTGTATTTAACCCTTTAAAGCTTGCACCCTCACTTCTATCTTTGCAAGCCACTATCAATGGTATATATTTCATTCATCTTATAGAGTTTGCTCCCTGATGCTGTAAGGTCATCTCATTTGCTCAAAGACTTTATGATCCATGTTGGGCGGCAAGTTTGTTTGTCTCTGCATTTTATTGCCTAATGCTGTCTTAAGTTGGTTGATTGATTGTTAAGGAGTTACATTAGTGCAAGATTTAAGGACAAACCTTCCTATATATTTAGATAGAGCTAAGGGGAATGCACCTATATAATTGAAATGCCATGTTTTTCCAAGTGCCAGGGCAGTTAAACATGGCAGATAGACAGGGCAGAAGACAGGTAAGATATGTAACACATTCAAAATATCTTGTACTGCAAAATGTATTCTCCCTTTGTATTTGTATCATTTATGTTCTATCTGGTGCAGTCACTCATATCTACCGCCCTCTTACAAACTCTGTGCACTCCATCCATATCAGCCCCTCTCCTACCCTCTCCTAGGTACAACTCCCATGCTCTTTCCACGATCTTAAACTGTACAGATTCATTCACTCCCACCATACAACACAAGAGATGCTTCATTCTCCCCGGCTCCTCTGCTGATCGATTGCATGGATTACAGTGGGGGACACTGAGGACAGGTGAGTATATGGATTTTTTATTTTATTCTTATTTTTACACAGGTGGACACTGCGGGAGCAGACACTACTACCCTCATCACTGTCCCTGCTGGTGCAGATCGCAGTGCTGGCAGGGAACCATGATGAGGGCAGCGTTCAGCACCCGGCATTGGGAACAGCGCTAACTGTACACTGATTCCCAGGCGCTGGCACGTGTCACACGGATGGCATCCGTGTGTGCAGCACGTGTTTATACTGACCCCCCATTGACTTGAATGGGTCCGTGTGATCCGTGCTGTCGTCCAAAAATGTGTGGAGCACTCGGACACATGGTCCGTGAAAACACACTGAGATGTGCACAGAGTCTACGTGTGTCAGTGTCTCCGGTACGGGTGAAAACTGTAACGACATGTAACGGAAATACTGACATGTGAAAGAGCCTTAATGTTGTATAAATAGGTGTTTTCTGTGAGAGTTCTCCTTTAATTGTCATGTTTCCAAAGTCCTGCACTGTATTTTTAGTCAGGAGTTTGGTTGGATTCTATAAACTCCATTATTAGATTCATTTACTTCTTTTAATCTTGCAATGATTAAATACACCAAGCAGTCTTTTTATAGAAAGCCTAATTGTCATTACAACCACATGCGGCTAAGGGAGAAAAAAAGAAAAGAGAAGAGAAATTAATTTTTTTAAATATGCAATTAATATGCAGTGAAAATTATCTGATTATCCCATTATTGTACCATTCCCAAGGTCAGTACACAGATGGGATGGTATTGAAACACATTCAGAAACTTTGGATCTGTACAATGTCGCCGTATTGTGTTAAAATATTAAAAAATGGCCACATGGTCATCATGGAGAATAAAGTTAATTCTTCTTTTGGAGACATTTTTGTCTCTTGAATAACCTGAGAATTTGACAAACCTTCTGTCCAACACTTATACCTCATGATTTACCTGCCATGAACAAAGAAGTATGCGTAACAGTATTTAATCTGTGTGTATTTAAAGGCAAACTACAGGACATATTAGGAAAAGTTCCACTTTCCACTAAACATGGAATCAGATTTTCCCATTTGTTTCTATTGGATTTATGTAAACATTATAGTTCTGCTGCTTTTTGGCTTTTTCTGCAGCTCTACCTTTAGTGGTCGGGGCAGGATGGAGCTATTTCAGTCTCAGACATGAAAAGGTTATGATGGGAAAAACCCTTGAAAGAAGTCTGTGGCTTTCTTGGGATTGGAGTAAGGGCTCGCACTCATCTGCATAAATAAAATCACTCTGATGTTGTTCCTGAAAAGTCGGATGAGTGTCATGCGAGTACAATGTGATTTTTCTCCCCTACCATCCATATCACACGTGTATGCAATCCATATGCAATGCCTTTTTAATATCAGCTTTTGCATACAGTAATTCTGTCATTTCAAGCTAGTTCTATTTCAATCTTATATACAGATATTAATAGATGATTTATAGATAAAGATAGATTGAAATAAATATGCGAATGAGATATAAAATCAGTGCTTTGCGTGTGTAGTTTTCTGTACTTGTATTTGGCTAATAAATAAAAGAAAAAAAAGTCATGGGGTCCACCTTATTTTTATTAACCAGCTGAGGCAAAGCAGACAGCTGAGAGCTGGTCTTAATAGACCGGGAAGGGGGCAATAAACATAGAGCTTCCCAGGCTATTAATATCAGCTCACAGTTTTCTACTTAGACTTTACTGGTTATTAAGAAGAGGGGACCTCCAAAAAATGACATGGGCGAACCCCCTAATTTTAATAACTAGCAAAGGCTAAGCAGACAGCTGCGGGCTGATCTTAATAGACTGGGAAGGGGTCATGGAAATTGGCCCCCTACCAGACTAATAACACCAGCCCTCAGCCACCTCAGAAATGGTGCATCCAATAGATGCGCCAATTCTGGTGCTTACCCTCAGCTCTTTCCACTTGCCCTGATGCGCTGGCAAGCAGGGTAATGATTTTGGAGATGATGCCAGCTTTGCAATGTGAGCTGACATCAAGCCCAGGAGTTAGTTACTAATCCTGTAATTTTAAAGCAAAAAACACACAAAGAGCAAGTCCTTTATTTAAACTAAACACTCCCCAACCCTCTTTTACCCATAACCTTTAAACCATCAAATATTCCAAAGCAGTCCACTGTAAATCTAACACATGTCCCATGGCGGTCCCAAACTCTGCTACATCCGGATGGTGTGTTGAGCAGTGGCATGAGTCATGTGACTGCTCAGCACGCCAGCCAGAACACACTGAGAGTAGTGTGAGAACGTGCCTGCAGTGACAAGGTGACCGGAGTTCATAGACGATGAACTCCGGTCACCTTACTGACATCAACGCTCGCAGTGTGAGAAATTTCATGGGACGTGGGTTGGATCTGGTGACAGATCTGTTTTAAACCTTTCACTACCATAAATTGCATGTAACACTTGAAACAATTAGTACAACAACTAGAATATTAGGGTTTTTGCATTATGAGTATTCCTGGGTTAATTGGAAGTAAATTGTAAAGTATTTTTTTATTTTAAATGGATTGAAAAACTTTCCTCACCTCCCAGACCACATTTTATTAGATATGTAAATCATATCCAAGGGATATGCCATCAATATCTAATATTGAAATACCTTTTTACGTTTGCCGAAGACTCGACACTAATATATGACTTGTCTAGAGCGAATACAATTACCAATTGGCTTAGATACAGTAAGAATATTATTAGCGCAGCTTTTGAGATACATGGACCTTTCAGAATAAAATCATGCTTCAGTGCACGCAAACTTAGGACCAAGGAGGAAATGCAAGGTAAGCAAATAGACACAATCGATACACTTTACCATGGCTATAAATATAATCCAGGGCTTATGTAATGAAAGACTATATAAAGAGCAGCCAGCGTGCCATCCACTCCTGGAAATATCTCTCTATAGCAGCGGCACATACTGCACCATCTGCAACAATTTAAGTAGTATCCACCAGGGACAGGTCTGGATTTCATTCCTTTAACATTGAAGTTATAGCTAACGATGTACAGACAGAAGAGGCTGCGATGGAAACCTACACTTCTATTCACAATAATTGAAAACACATGGGTATATGACATAATATAAGGATCCATTAATCAGCCAGAATCTACCACCCAGGTATAAGCCATGACCCCCTGTTAACACATGCTATACACATTACTATTTCTTAAAGGGTTATTGCATATAGGTAAAAAAAAGTTGAATAAATTATGCAAGTACTGCAGCTCCCTATCTAGTCTAAGGCTGTGTGCCCACGATGCGTTTTTAATGCGTTTCTGCAGCGTTTTTGCATTTTTGCGTTTTTAAAAACGCATGGTAGAAAGGCAACAATGTCCCCCAATGATTATCATTGTGGAAAAAAACGCAGCACTAGCAATTATTTTGCGGAAGTGCTGCGTCTTCACCGCCATTGACTTGCATTAGATCGCATGGATTACGCATCACTGTATATGTAGATGCGTAATCCAAGCGTTCTAATGTGCGGATGGTACCCGGGTGTGGAGGAGAGGAGAGTCTCATCCACACCCAGGTACCATTAAAAAATCTGTAAAAAAAGAATAAAATAAGAAATAAATGTATATTTACCTTCTGTCGGCCCGCGCACCGCTCCTGCTTGCTTCCCGGCACTTTGCAGTGAATTGAAGGACCTGCGCTGACGTCAGAGTCATGTGACGGGTCACGTGACGCTGACGTCGGCGGTCTTTCAATTCACTGCTGCCGGCAGCCGGGACCGAGCGAAACAAGACAGCGCGGGCCATCGGAAGGTAAAGTATATATTTATTTTTTTATTTTTAATCATTCTCTCGGGTCACACTATATAAATCCATGCAGTTTGCATGGATTTAAATAGTGTGACCTAGTTGTCACAACCACTTTCCAAGTGATGCTAATCGCTTGGAAAGCGCTTGTCAATCCGCATGCGGAAATGTCAGTGAATAACACTCCACTTCCACATGTCCCTGGCAGCAAAATGCATGTACAATCCGCATGTACAATCCGCATGTACAATCCGCATGTACAATCCACATGTACAATCCGCATGTACAATCTGCATGTACAATCCGCATGTACAATCCGCATGTACAATCCGCATGTACAATCTGCATGTACAATCTGCATGTACAATCCGCATGCGTTTTTTTTCTGCCAGGGAGATGCCGAAACGCTGAGGAAAAAATCCTGAGCATTTCTGCATCGTGGGCACATAGCCTTAAAGAGGATCTGTCAGCAGGATTTTGGACTTATCTGAAGGCATGGCTGCAATGATGCTTTGAAGCTGATTAAATTGATACCTTTTTTGAAGAAATCCGTTTTGAGGCTCTTCTATAATCAGCAATGAAAGTGTTACGCTAATGAGATGCAAGTGCAGTAGGGTGGGACATTGCACTTTGTCTTCTCCTGGGCAGTCTGAGTATTATAGGCCCTCCAGGTCTATTATTCAGGGCCGGCATCAGCACCCAGCGCACCCGGGCAAGTGTCGGGGCCCTGAGCAGGCGGGGGTCACAATCGCAGTAGGGCACCCTGCCGGACTATGGGCGGAGGAGAGCGGTGTCAGCGCCCGCCCTTCTCCCCCGCTTGCTCGGGGCCCCGGCAGCTGGATACTTACCTCTCCCCGTGCCTCCACATATCCACTGTCTTCCTGCTGTGCGCTCCCTGTGAAGTCTCAGGTCAGAGGGCATGGTGACGTCTTTCCATTGCGCCCTCCCCTGAGTGGTCACAGGCAGCGCAGAGCGGAAAGGCGCTGGCGACGCTGGAGTCCGGACCTGAGCAGGGGCAGCAGGTGAGGAGGAGTGAGGTGAGTATTTGATTTTTTTTTTTTTAAATGTATGAAGCATGGGGCATTATATGGGGGGGTTGACATCCTGCATGGGGCATTATATGGGGGTGACATCCTGCATGGGGAATTATATGGAGGGAGAGGTGACATCCTTCATGGGGCATTATATGGGGGGGTGACATCCTGCATGGGGCATTATATGGGGGGTGACATCCTGCATGGGGCATTATATGGGGGGGAGTGACATCCTGCATGGGGCATTATATTGGGGGTGACATCCTGCATGGGGAATTATATGGGGGGAGAGGTGACAACCTTCATGGGGCATTATATGGGGGGGTGACATCCTGCATGGGGCATTATATGGGGGGTTGACATCCTGCATGGGGCATTATAAAGAGGAGGGTGACATCCTGCATGGGGCATTATATGGGGGGTGACATCCTGCATGGGGCATTATATGGGGGGGTGACATCCTGCATGGGGCATTATATGGTGCGGGAAAGGGACATCCTGCATGGGGCATTATAAAGAGGGGGAGGTGACATCCTGCATGGGGCATTATATTGGGAGATGACATCCTGCATGGGGCATTATAAAGGGGGGGGTGACATCCTGCATGGGGCATTATATGAGGGGTGACATCCTGCATGGGGCATTATATGGGGGGAAAGGGACATCCTGCATAGGGCATTATAGGGGGGGAGAAGTGACATCCTGCATGGGGCATTATATGAGGGGTGACATCCTGCATGGGGCATTATATGGGGTGTGACATCCTGCATGGGGCATTAAAAGGGGGGGAACAGCCTGCATAGGGCATTATGTGGGGGAAACAGCCTGCATGGAGCATTATATGGGGGCCAGTATCTTGTTTGGAGCATTATAAGTGGACCAGTATCCTGTACGAAGCGTTATATTAGGGCCAGTATCCTGTATGGAGCATTTTATGGGGGCCAGTATTCTGTATGGAGCATTATATAGGGGCCAGTATTCTGTATGGAGCGTTATATGAGGGCCAATATTCCGTATGGAGTGTTATATGGGACCCAGTATTCCGTATGGAGCATTTTATGGGGGCCAGTATTCTGTATGGAGCATTTTATGGGGGCCAGTATACAGTGTGGAGCGATTCGCCGGTTTCTGAGCTATTGTAGAATTTACAACAGATATCGCTCATGTAATGTAAGAAGTGAAATCTTTGCATTGTACGATATATATATTTCTCTTCGGTATCTGTGCATTATGAATCGTGTATGTGTTAAAAGGGCCCACTGAGACTCTTTCGCCCGAGGCCCAGAAAATCCTGGAGCCGGCCCTGCTATTATTGAAGGTCACTGCTTTATCAGTGACCTGCCTCCTGTAGCTAAATTTTCTTGCAGGCACATCAAACACAGAAAACGCACAATGTTTTATAAAAATATTCCACCTTTTTCTCCCTTCATTTCCTCCATTTCTATGATTCTTTTTTGGCTCATATTACAAATAAAACTGATAAATATATAAACAAATATTCCCTATGTCTCTCAAAAGATCAGCCACATCTCCCACCTCCTTTTCACTGTCCTGTGTGTAGCCGTAAGATTACTGACTGCAGCAGAAGCCTCCCCCCTCCAGCGCGTCTAATGATACATTAATCACCCATTATTTACCACCCAAGTACAGTATAAGCCATGACCCCATATTAATATATTATTTACGTTGCTATTTCTTAAAGGGGTATTACAGAGAAGTAATAAAAGTTGGATAAATCGGGCAAGTACTACAGCCCCTATAAAGAACATGTCTATTCTTAAAGGCATACTAAACACAGAAAATGTACAAGAAGTTGTAAACATTTTCAGTCACTTCCTTCCTTTATTTCCTCCATGTTTATGTTTCCGTTTGCCTCATATAACAAATAAAACTAAAAAATATATAAAGAATCAGCTATGTCCTGTGTGTGGCGGTTTGATAACTGACAGCAGCAGGAGCCTCCCCCCACTGTCCATTCTACTGATAAAATTAATCACCCAGAATTTACCACACAAGATAGGGAAAATGTTGTCCCTATCTTTAAAAAAGGAAAGAATATGGAGCAAGGAAATTACAGGCCAGTGAGCCTTACTTCTACACAAGGAAAGATCTTTGAACAAATTATTAAACAGCATGTATGTAAGTACTTGGATAAGAATACAGTAATTGACCAGAGCCAGCATGGATTTGTAGCAAACAAGTCATGCCAGAATAATATAATTTCCTTCTATGATGGAATCACTGACTGGGTGGATCAGGAAAATGTGATAGATATTGTATATCTCGACTCCAGCAAAACATTTGATAAAGTATCTCATACAATTCTTACTGAAAAAATATGGGATTGACAAGGCTACGGTTAGGTGGATTGATAACTGGCTCAGTGATTGTACTCAAAGTGTAGTAATAAATAGTTGCACATCCAATTGGAAGAGTGTTTCAAGTGAGTACCAAAAGGCTCTTTCCTGGCCCCAGTGTTGTTCAACATTTTTGTAAATGATCTAGATAAGGGAACTGAAGGTAAAATAATCAAATTTGCAAAGGATGCAAAGCTAGAAGGGATAGCTAACACTAGAGAAGACAGAGAAATCATTCAGAAGGATCTCGATAAGCTTGAACAATGGGCAGCGACTAATAGAATGGTATTTAACAAGGAGAAATGCAAGATTCTACATCTGGACAAATGAAAATTACATCTACAGAATGGGAGGAATAGAGCTAAGCAACAGCACGTGTGAAAAAGACGGGTATACTAATAGATCACAGACTGCAAGTAGCGCCGGCGTCCCTGCCCTCTGCTAGGCAGGGACGCTGTTCCCCTCACCTCCCTGCTCCGTGACCGGCGTCCTCCTCCCGCTCTGCTGGCAGCGCGCGCTCCTTCCCGTCCACTGTGCTTAGGGCGTGCGCGCGCGCTCTCCCTCCCTGTTAATGGGGCCGCGCGCGCCGTCCTAAGGAGTCCCCGGCCAATGGCCGGAGGACTTCACCATATATAAGGCACCTCCTCCAAAATGGAGGTGCCCGAGCAATGTTGTTGCACTGTTTACTACTCTGCTTCAGCCCTCAGGTCCCGTTGCCAGTTACCGGCCAGTTACCTGCCAGATTCCTGTCTGATTATCCGCTACCTGCCTGCTAGTCTGAGGTCCGACGGTCTGCCTTACTACTCCTGTCAGTCTGTCTAAGGACCAGTCTGCCCGCTCACCTGGGAGCGCACATCAGCCACCTGCCTGCTTGCCCGAGGTCCGACGGTCTGCCTTCCAACTCCTGTCAGTCTGTCTATGGACCAGCTTGCCCGCTCATCTGGGAGCACACACCTGCTACCTGCCTGCTAGTCTACCTGGAGGCTCCGCCGTCACATGCTGTGACCACCTGCCTGTCCAGTGACTCCTGCTCGCTCACCTGGGAGCGCTCATCTGCTGCCTGTCTGCTAGCCTACCTGGAGGCTCTGCCGTCACGTGCTGTGACCACCCGCCTGTCCAGAGACTTCTGCCCGCTCACCTGGGAGCGCTCATCTGCCGCCTGTCTGTTGGTCTTCCTGGAGGCTCCGCCGTCACATGCTGTGACCACCCGTTCATCCAGAGACTCTCGCCTGCTCACCTGGGAGCTCACGTCTATCATCAGCCGCCACAGGTCGTACCAACCCTTTACCTAGAGACTGCCCCGGTCACTTGCCGTGACCATCTGCCCGTTCATTCAGAGACTGCCCCGGTCACTTGCCGTGACCATCAGCCCGTTCATCCAGAGACTGCCCCGGTCACTTGCCTTGACCTCCAGCCCGTTCACTCAGAGACTGTCCCGGTCACCTGCTGTGACCTCCTGCCCGTCTTCCCTGGTCGCCACCCGCTCCCTTACAAGGACTGCCCCCTTGTATAGTAGCTCAGAGGTTCTGCCTCCCAGACCCGTTACAGTTTGCTCGGGCCATGGAACCCGGTGGCACCCAAGCTCCCTCGCTCTCAGACCTGTGTCATGAACTGTCCCGTCAAAGGTCCCAACAGGAGTCCATCCTGGGTCACCTGCGGAATGTCAATACTCGCCTGGACACTCTGACTGCTCCACCTGCAACCTCCGCCAGTGCCATGTCTCGCAATCCGGCAGCTCCGCTGCCCACTAATACCATGGTATCCTACCCCGGACCCCAGCTTTCTGCACCTCCTCGCTTCGGAGGCGACTCCGCCCAGGCTCGGGGCTTCATAAATCAGTGCACCCTGCACTTTGAACTATTGTCCCACCAGTTTAACTCCGACCGGGCCAAAATTGCATTCATCATGTCCCATCTCACCGGGGAGGTCCTGGCCTGGCTAAATCCTCTATGGGAGAGAGGAGACCCCCTGGTGTCCAACTTGCCTGCTTTTCTCACGGCTTTCCGGAAAGTCTTCGACGAACCCGGACGGAAGACCTCATCCGCATCATCACTGCTACGCCTCCGTCAGGGAAGTCTCACCGTGGGCCAATATGCCATACGGTTCCGTACCCTTGCCTCGGAGCTCTGGTATCCGTCTTCTGGGAGGGTCTGTCCGGCCGTATTAAAGATGAACTTGCCGGTCGGGACATTCCTACCACTCTCGATGACCTAATAACTCTTGCCACCCGGATTGACCTACGGTTCCAGGAGCGTGCCAAAGAGGTCACCCGTGAGAGGAGGTTACCATGTCTAGCTCCTACTTTTCAGAAACCCGTCACTCCCTCCCTCTCTACCCAGGTACACTCTCCTGAGTCTATGCAGGTCGACCAGACCAAGATGGTCAAAACCCGTCAGGACTTACCCCGTGCCGAGGGGAGCTGCTTCTATTGTGGCAGTAAGGAGCACCGGATCCGTGCCTGCCCGGAGAGGTCGGGAAACGCCTGTGTCTAGGTTCGCTCAGAGAGGTCAACCTAGACAAGAATAAATCCTCTCCATCTCTGCTGCTGTCAGTCTCAATCGTCTGCGGGGAGAACCGTTATTTCGAACTAGCCCAACTTGACTCTGGAGCAGCCGGGAATCTTATTTCACAGTCCCTGGTAGAGAAATACCGCATCCCCACCAAACCTCTGGCTGTACCCTTGTCTGTTGCTGCCGTGGATGGGGGTCTCTTACCACGCCCCATCCAACTCATCACCGAATCCATTACTCTGCAGGTGGGAATGCTGCATTCTGAGAGTATCTCCTTTCATGTTCTGCCTGGACTCTCTCACGCCCTCTTGCTAGGCCTACCTTGGCTCCAGAGACATGCACCCGTGCTTGACTGGCAGACCGGAGAAGTCCTTCGCTGGGGACAGGACTGCCATAAGACCTGTCTGGTTCCCGTCCATCCCGTCCGTCCTTCTCCTACCCCAGCTAATCTACCTGGACTTCCGATTCCTTATTGGTCTTATGCTGATGTCTTTAATAAAAAGGAAGCAGAGACACTACCTCCTCATAGACCATACGACTGCCCTATCGACCTGTTACCTGGTACTACTCCTCCCCGTGGGCGTATTTATCCTTTATCCGCTGCTGAGACCCGGTCGATGTCCGAATATATTGAGGAGAATCTGGCCAGGGGATTCATCCGGAAATCTACCTCCCCGGCGGGAGCAGGCTTCTTTTTCGTCAAAAAGAAGGATGGCTCTCTCCGTCCCTGTATAGACTATAGAGGCCTTAACCAGATCACGGTGAAGAATAAGTACCCCCTTCCGCTCATTCCGGAGTTATTTGATCGTCTGAGGGGGGCTAGAATCTTCACCAAACTGGACCTCCGTGGGGCGTACAACCTGGTTCGTATCCGTCAGGGGGATGAATGGAAGACGGCATTCAACACCCGGGACGGCCACTATGAATATCTGGTAATGCCCTTTGGTCTCTGTAACGCTCCTGCCGTCTTTCAAGAGTTGGTCAATGACATCTTCCGGGACCTTCTCTACTCCTGCGTAGTGGTGTACCTGGACGACATCTTGGTCTTCTCTCCGGATCTCCAGACTGACCGGAGGGACGTTCGTCAGGTCCTGCTCAGGCTCAGGCAGAATCACCTCTTCGCTAAATACGAGAAGTGCCTCTTTGAGCAGACCTCGCTTCCGTTTTTGGGCTACATTATTTCTCAGACCGGCCTACGAATGGATCCAGAGAAACTGTCTGCCATCGAGAAATGGCCACGACCGGAGGGGTTGAAGGCCATTCAGCGATTCCTGGGCTTCGCCAACTACTACCGCCTCTTCATACCACACTTCTCTTCCCGGACTGCCCCAATTTCCGCGCTCACCCGTAAGGGTACTAATCCCAAAGAGTGGCCGCCCGAAGCAGAGGAGGCCTTTCTTTCCCTAAAACAGGCCTTCTCTTCCGCCCCGGTGCTGCATCGCCCGGACGGCAACAAGCAGTTCTTCCTGGAAGTTGACGCCTCCTCCTCTGGAGCCGGAGCGGTACTTACTCAAAAATCATCTTCCGGGAGAATGGTAACTTGTGGCTTCTTCTCCAAACTCTTCTCCTCTTCTGAGCGCAACTATTCCATAGGAGACCGAGAGTTATTGGCCATCAAACTGGCATTGGAGGAGTGGCGTTACCTACTCGAGGGGGCTCTTCACCCGGTAATAATTTACACTGACCACAAGAACTTGGCTTACCTCCAGCATGCCCAGAGACTTAACCCGCGCCAAGCCCGGTGGTCCTTGTTTTTTGCTCGCTTTGATTTTGTTCTTCATTTTCGCCCGGCTGACAAAAACGTCAAAGCAGATGCCTTGTCCCGATCCTTTCTGGTGTCCGATCTCGAGGAAGAACCTAAACATATCATCGATCCCGCCAGAGTAATGCAGGTGGCTCCCGTGAGCCTAAATCGTCTCCCTCCCGGTAAGACGTTTGTATCAGTACCTGATCGGGAGAAGATCCTACACTGGGGTCACTCGTCTAAACTAGCTGGCCACGCCGGTCAGAAAAAGACCCTCCAGCTTATTGCCCGGCACTACTGGTGGCCTACCCTGCACAAGGACGTAATAGACTTTGTTTCTGCCTGTGTGTCCTGCGCCCGCAACAAAGTCCCGAGACACCTGCCAGCCGGACGCCTTCTTCCGCTTCCTGTGCCTGCTGCCCCCTGGCAGCATATTGCTATGGACTTCATAACTGATCTCCCCGTCTCTGCCGGTTGTACGGTCATTTGGGTGGTCGCTGACCGCTTTTCCAAGATGGCTCACTTTATTCCCCTGCCTGGCCTTCCGTCTGCACCCGAGCTGGCTAAAGACTTTATCCGCCACATCTTCCGTCTTCATGGCCTGCCCCTCCACATCGTGTCGGATCGTGGGGTACAGTTCACCTCACGTTTCTGGAGAGCCACTTGTAAACTGCTAGACGTCACCCTGGACTTCTCTTCCGCTTACCACCCACAGTCCAATGGTCAAGTGGAGCGGATCAATCAGAACCTGACCAGTTACCTCCGGCACTTCGTTAATGCCCATCATTCTGACTGGGTGGATCTCCTACCATGGGCCGAGTTCTCCTATAACAATCACGAGAGCGAATCCTCCTCCAAATCCACGTTTTTTGTAGTCTTCGGTCAGCATCCTCGGATTCCTTTTCCTGTCTCCACCTCTGTGGACAACCCGGCTGCGGAATCTCTCGTTAGCAAATTTTCCTCCATTTGGGAGAGTACCCGATCCGCACTCCTCCAGTCGTCCGAACGGATGAAAAGACACGCTGACAAAAAACGCCTGGATCCTCCACAATTTCATCCTGGAGATAAAGTCTGGCTCTCGTCTAAATATGTCCGACTCAAGATACCTTCTTACAAGTTAGGGCCTCGGTTCATCGGTCCTCTGGAGGTCATCAGTCAGATCAACCCGGTGGCCTATAAATTAAAACTCCCGGCCAACTTACGGATCCCTAACTCCTTCCATGTATCTCTCCTCAAACCTGTGGTACTTAACTCTTTTTCCAAGTCTACAGGTACGCCTCCTGCTCCGGTTTCTGCTGAGGACGAGTTTGAGGTAGAGAACATTCTTGCCACCAAAAGGGTAAGAGGAAAGACCTTTTTTCTAGTTGATTGGAGGGGGTTTGGTCCTGAGGAGAGAACGTGGGAGCCCCGGGAGAACATCCATGCCCCTCTTATCCTAGCTAAATTTCTGTCTGGCCTAAAAAAGGGGGGGCCTAAAGGGGGGGGTACTGTAGCGCCGGCGTCCCTGCCCTCTGCTAGGCAGGGACGCTGTTCCCCTCACCTCCCTGCTCCGTGCCCGGCGTCCTCCTCCCGCTCTGCTGGCAGCGCGCGCTCCTTCCCATCCACTGTGCTTAGGGCGTGCGCGCGCGCTCTCCCTCCCTCTTAATGGGGCCGCGCGCGCCGTCCTAAGGAGTCCCCGGCCAATGGCCGGAGGACTTCACCATATATAAGGCACCTCCTCCAAAATGGAGGTGCCCGAGCAATGCTGTTGCACTGTTTACTACTCTGCTTCAGCCCTCAGGTCCCGTTGCCAGTTACCTGCCAGTTACCTGCCAGTTACCTGCCAGATTCCTGCCTGATTATCCGCTACCTGCCTGCTAGTCTGAGGTCCGACGGTCTGCCTTACTACTCCTGTCAGTCTGTCTAAGGACCAGTCTGCCCGCTCACCTGGGAGCGCACATCAGCCACCTGCCTGCTTGCCCGAGGTCCGACGGTCTGCCTTCCAACTCCTGTCAGTCTGTCTATGGACCAGCTTGCCTGCTCATCTGGGAGCACACACCTGCTACCTGCCTGCTAGTCTACCTGGAGGCTCCGCCGTCACGTGCTGTGACCACCTGCCTGTCCAGTGACTCCTGCTCGCTCACCTGGGAGCGCTCATCTGCTGCCTGTCTGCTAGCCTACCTGGAGGCTCTGCCGTCACGTGCTGTGACCACCCGCCTGTCCAGAGACTTCTGCCCGCTCACCTGGGAGCGCTCATCTGCCGCCTGTCTGTTGGTCTTCCTGGAGGCTCCGCCGTCACATGCTGTGACCACCCGTTCATCCAGAGACTCTCGTCTGCTCACCTGGGAGCTCACGTCTATCATCAGCCGCCACAGGTCGTACCAACCCTTTACCTAGAGACTGCCCCGGTCACTTGCCGTGACCATCTGCCCGTTCATTCAGAGACTGCCCCGGTCACTTGCCGTGACCATCAGCCCGTTCATCCAGAGACTGCCCCGGTCACTTGCCTTGACCTCCAGCCCGTTCACTCAGAGACTGTCCCGGTCACCTGCTGTGACCTCCTGCCCGTCTTCCCTGGTCGCCACCCGCTCCCTTACAAGGACTGCCCCCTTGTATAGTAGCTCAGAGGTTCCGCCTCCCAGACCCGTTACACTGCACATAAATTAAGAGTGTAATGCAGCAGCAAAAGAGGCAAACACAGTTCTGGGATGTATTAAGAGAAGTATATATATAATCTAGATCGCAAGAAGTAATTTTCCCCCTCTACTTCTCCTTGGTCAGACCTCATCTGGAATACTGTGTATAATTCTGGGCACCACATTTTAAAAAAGACATTGAAAAACTGGAGCAAGTTCAGAGAAGAGCTACCAGGTTAGTGAGCGGACTGCAAAGTATGTCGAGGAACGAGGAAAGGTTAAAGGATCTGGGAATGTTTTGCTTGAAAAAGAGAATGATAAGAGGAGACTTAATAGCTGTCTACAAATATCTGAAGGGATGTCACAGTCTCCCTTAAGGGAGAAGATACAGATTAGATATTAGAAAAAACTTTTTGACAATGAGGGTGATCAATGAGTGAAACAGGAGGCCACGAGAGGTGGCGAGTTCTCCTTCAATGGACGTATTCACACAGAGGCCGGACAGATATCAGTCTGAGATGGTTTCGTGACTCCTGCATTGAGCAGGGGGTTGGACACAATGTCCCTGGAGGTCCCTTCCAACTCTAACATACTATAAGTAAAATCCATGACCCCCTATTTACACATGTTATAGGCATTACTATTTCTTAAATAGGTAAGTAATAAAGTACTACAGCCATGTCTATACTTATAGGCACACTAAACACAGAAAATACACAGAACAAATTACAAAAATATCCCAGTACTTCCTCCATTTATTTCTTCCTTTTCTATTATTCTATTTATCTCATATTACTATTAAAACTGAGAAACATATAGAGAAATCTGTGTCTCAGAAGATCAGCCATGTCCCTCACCTCTTCCTTACTGTCCCGTGTGTGGCTATAAGAGAACTGACTGCAGCAGGAGCCTCCCCCCTCTGCCCGGGGGGCATAACTTTGGAATGGAAGGGCCCAGAAGAAAAAGAAAAACTGTTCCAGAATCAGTGGAACAGTGGCAACTAGATGAGGCACTGAAAATATATCTTTAAATGAGAATTTGTAACCTTTATCTGTCTTTTTCTGTGGGCTTGTCCACTAATTCATCACCCCAGACCACATCAAAGTTGAATGTGTCGGGAAGCAAAGACACTGTAAAAGCCAAAGGGTGCAAACTTTTAATAAAATCCAACAGCAAAACTTATTTCTAACCTGAAATACATGCATATAAGTAAAATATAAAAACTGTTCCTGAAAGTGAACAATCCTTTTAATGTATAATTATATTTTCCATATTAGAGCAGAATTTCTAAGTGTTCAGCCATTATGCGATACTATTAGCCTATTTTAGGGCAGCATAAAATGAAGGATTAAACTACAGAACGCTAATAATGCATAAAGCCAAGTGTGCTCCAGGATACTGCGTCTGTACAGTAGATGGCAGTGCCTGACCATATAGACGCGGTGATTTTTATTGCATAGGTTGTCATACATTTTTATGGAGTCGGATGAATCATACATGAAGGTACAGAATACCATCTCGCCCTATGATGTTAGCATAGAACACCCTGCTGCAATGACTGTTCAGCTGTAAAGGATCCTCGAAAATCTCCACTATACTTATTCCAGTATAACTTTTCTATTATGTATAAGCTTCTGGTCTTAAAGGAGAAAATCTGAGTTTAATACTAGGTAAATCTACAAGATAAAATGAAATAATAAAACCTAAAAATTGCATCACATAAAAAAGATTGCAAAGCCCCGCCTTACTTCGGAACATGAATGACCACTACTTTTGCCAAAGAGGTGGTGGCGACTATGGCCATGTTCACGTGATGTATTTCCGATGTGGTTTTTGCAGCGATATTCTCAAAACGTGGTAAGACACAGCGATTTTGCTACATTTTTGGAAAATGGAATTAAAAAAACTCATTGCGATTGCATAGTTTGAACACAGCCTAAGGATAAAGTGGGCACCAAAAGAGAAAGCAAGAAGACCATCTATATGATCTGAAATGTTCTGGCTTTATGGGTAGTGTCCATGAACCAAGGGAGTCCATGAGGTCTTTTGAGAGATGGATGCTTAGATGGATCCTTGAAGCCCTTTGTCTGGATGAGTTACTGTTATGCAGCATGCACGGACATATGGCGATGGTGCAGCAGAGAGATCGAGGTCAATGGAAACAATGCTGGTAGGATGTCAACAGTAAGAGTAAACTGGAACTGTGGGATCAGATGAAACAGAGTGGAGATTATGGCAACAGGGGTAAACAGGGTTGAAATCCATAAAGAAGCAGAGGATACCCAAAGATGATTTTTACGGAAGGACCAGAGACAGATCGACGAAGTAGCAGAGTTAACTCAGAGTTGAAGAATCGGTGAGTTGCACAAGAGGTTCAGAGATGGTTCTGGCTTAGCAAAACAGAAGAATGATTTAGCGATACAGCAGAGCTTAATTTATAACAGAGTCCAATGGAGAGATGGCACAGTGTTCGGCAGAGTGGATACTACAGTGCTGATTTTGTATCAACATCCAGCAAAGTTATGGCAGAGATAGCAGGGCTGTATATGTCAGGAGGTTCAAGAGTTAGGAGGCAGTCCAAGGTAGTGTTAACGCCAACTAGTGACGCAGTAAGTCCTTATCACGCCACCTATGCTGATTTTGACCCCGGAAAGTGACATCACAAAGTGCTTTGTGTTACTGCACTAAGAAACAGAGGCTGCTGGTGGCAGTGGGAGGAGAGGTGAGCAAAAATTGGTAACTTTTTGTTGATTGATGAGAATCTATGCCGGACTCCCCTCCCCAGAGGAAGCACTTCCTGCAAAGGATTGGGATATAAAATTGTGGTAGAGAGGGAAATAAACACTTGGCCATTCTATTTTAGTAGGCAAAATGTAACATCCCAATTAGAGGGCCCAGTTCGACCCTTACTGCTTTGCCTCTATGTATACCACTAGGTGGCGCCAATTTCTCCTAGGTTCCTCTATGAATTATTATTAATCATTGGCCAGGGTTAATACAGCTAGGTCTGCTCTGAGACTAGATGCTGTAGTCACTGAGACAGCAAGTAATGTCAATTCCATGGAAGACAAAATGTCATTATTTGGGACAGAAGAAGGAAATGTACAGAAATCAAATATGTAAGTAGGAAAAATAGGTAATCAGCTCACCATCCAAGGAGGACAATTCAGTGTGAAAACCACTTTTATTCACATAAGAACCCTGGTAGAGCTTGTCTGGTAAGGATGTGGTACAGGGAGTATAGGAACATAACCATGCTGGTATCTAGTATAGAAATGGAAAAAGGATCCATGAGGACTGGGCGCCAGCACCAATGGGAAAATGTTAAAACATAACTTTACTATGTAATTAAAAACATGATTAAGGATAAGGAGGATCCATAAGCTTACGCGTTTTGGGTTAGGAAACCTTATTCTTAACTGTGAATTAGGGTTGCTAATCCAAAATGTGTTAGCTTATGGATCATTAACCCCTTCACACCACAGCCTGTTTTCACCTTCTTGACCAGGCCATTTTTTTCAATTCTGACCAGTGTCATTTTATGAGGTTATAACTCATCAACGGATCCCACTGATTCTAAGATTTTTTTTTTCATGGCACATTGTACTTGTTAGTGGTAAATTTTGGTCGATATAATTTATGAAAATATCGAAAATTTTACAAAAAAAAAAAAAATTTAGCAAGTTTCAAATTTTTAATTTTTATGTCCTTAACCTGAATAGTTGTATTAGTTGTATCACACAAAATAGTTAATAAATAACATTTACCATATGTCTACTTTACAACAGTATCATTTTTGAAACATAATATTTTTTCTTAGAAAGTTAGAAGAGCTAAGAGTTTATCAGCACTTTCTCATTTTTCCAACAGAATTTACAAAACGTTTTAGGGACCACATCATGTTTGAAGTGACTTTGAGGATCCCATATGACAGAAAATACCCCAAATTGACACCATTTTAAAAACTACACCCCTCAAAGTGCTCAAAACCACATTCAAGAAGTTTAGTAACCCTTTAGAGGCTTCACCGGAATTAAATGTGGAAGGAAAAAAAATTAAAATGTAGCTTTTTCCCACAAAAATATTTCTTTAGCCCCACATCTTGCATTTAAAAAGGGTAGCAGGAGAAAATGAACCATACAATTTGTTGTGCAGTTTTTCTTGAGTACGCTGATACCTCATACAGTGGTGGCCAAAAGTATTGGCACCCCTGCAATTCTGTCAGATAATATTCAGTTTCTTCCTGAAAATGATTGCAATCACAAATTCTTTGGTATTATTATCTTCATTTAATTTGTCTTCAATGAAAAAACACAAAAAGAATTGTCCTAAAGCCAAATTGGATATAATTCCACACCAAACCTAAAAAAGGGGGTGGACAAAAGTATTGGCACTGTTTGAAAAATCATGTGATGCTTCTCTAATTCGTGTAATTAACAGCACCTGTAACTTACCTGTGGCACCTAACAGGTGTTGGCAATAACTAAATCACACTTGCAGCCAGTTAACATGGAATAAAGTTGACTCAACCTCTGTCCTGTGTCATTGTGTGTACCACATTGAGCATGGAGAAAAGAAGGAAGACCAAAGAACTGTCTGAGGACTTGAGAAACCAAATTGTGAGGAAGCATGAGCAATCTCAAGGCTACAAGTCCATCTCCAAAGACCTGAATGTTCCTGTGTCTTCCGTGCGCAGTGTCATCAAGAAGTTTAAAGCCCATGGCACTGTGGCTAACCTCCCTAGATGTGGACGGAAAAGAAAAATTGACGAGAGATTTCAATGCAAGATTGTGCGGATGGTGGATAAAGAACCTCGACTAACATCCAAACAAGTTCAAGCTGCCCTGCAGTCCGAGGGTACAACAGTGTCAACCCGTACTATCCGTCGGCATCTGAATGAAAATGGACTGTATGGTAGGATACCCAGGAAGACCCCACTTCTTACCCCGAGACATAAAAAAGCCAGGCTGGAGTTTGCCAAAACTTACCTGAGAAAGGCTAAAACGTTTTGGAAGAATGTTCTCTGGTCAGATGAGACAAAAGTAGAGCTTTTTGGGAAAAAGCATCAACATAGAGTGTACAGGAAAAAAAAAGAGGCATTCAAAGAAAAGAACACGGTCCCTACAGTCAAACATGGCGGAGGTCCCCTGATGTTTTGGGGTTGCTTTGCTGCCTCTGGCACTGGACTGCTTGACCGTGTGCTTGGCATTATGAAGTCTGAAGACTACCAACAAATTTTGCGGCATAATGTAGGGCCCAGTGTGAGAAAGCTGGGTCTCCCTCAGAGGTCATGGGTCTTTCAGCAGGACAATGACCCAAAAGATACTTCCAAAAGCACTATAAAATGGTTTGAGAGAAAGCACTGGAGACTTCTAAGGAGGCCAGCAATGAGTCCAGACCTGAATCCCATAGAACACCTGTGGAGCGATCTCAAAATGGCAGTTTGGAGAAGGCACCCTTCAAATATCAGGGACCTGGAGCAGTTTGCCAAAGAAGAATGGTCTACAATTCCAGCAGAGCATTGTAAGAAACTCATTGATGGTTACTGGAAGCGGTTGTTCGCAGTTATTTTGGCTAAAGGTTGTGCAACCAAGTATTAGGCTGAGGGTGCCAATACTTTTGTCTGGCCCATTTTTGGAGTTTTGTGTGAAATGATCAATGATTTGGTTTTTGCTTCATTCTCTTTTGTGTTTTTTCCTTGCAAGCAAATTAAATGAAGATAATAATACCAAAGAATTTGTGATTGCAATCATTTTCAGGAAGAAACTGAGTATTATCTGACACAATTGCAGGGGTGCCAATACTTTTGGCCACCACTGTATGTGGTGGAAAACTACTATTTTTGTGCACAGCAGGGCTCAGATGGGAAGGCGCACCAATCAAGTTTTAGCGTTGAAAATTGGCTGCAATCATTAGGGGACACCATGTCGCGTTTAGAGAACCCCCGATGTGCCTAAACAGTGGAAAGACCCAACAAGAGACCACACTAAACCTAAACCTATCAAAGAACTTATTTAGAGGTGTGGTGAGCACCTTGAACCCACAGGTGCATCATAAAAGTTTATAACGTTGAGCAGTGAAAATAAATAAAAAATACACTTTTCCTGCAAAAATGTTGCTTCAGCCCCAAATATTTAATTTCCACAGGATTAACAGGAAAAAATGGACCCTAAAACTTGTTGTGAAATTTTTCCTGAGTACGCTGATGCCCCATATGTTATGGAAAACTACTGTTTTGGCGCATGGCAGTGCTCGGAAGGGAAGGAGCATCATTTGACTTTTGAAGAGCAAAACTGGCTGGAATAGATAGCGGACACCATGTCGTATTTTCAGAGCCTCTGATGTGATGTGCCTAAACAGTAGAGATCCCCATCAAGTGACCCCATTTTGGAAACTACACCAATCAAGGAACTTATCTTAAGGTGTGGTGAGCACCTTGAACCCACAGGTGCTTTACAGAATTTTATAACGTTGAGCTGTGAGCATGAAAAAATTCATTTTGCATTGTTGCTTTAGCCCCCAATTTTTTCCTTTTCATAAGGGTAAAAGGTGAAAATGGTCCTCAAAATCTGTTGTGCAATTTCTACGAAGTACGCCGTTACCCCATGTGTGGTGGAAAACTACTGTTTGGGCACATGGCAGGACTCGGAAGGGAAGGAGAACCAATTGAATTCTGCAGCAAAAGTTTGGCTTTAATAGATTTTGGATGCCATGTCACATTTGAAGAGCCCCTGACATGCCAAAACGGCAGAAACCCCCACACGTGACCTCATTTTGGAAATTACACTTCTGAAAGAATTCATCAAGGGGTGTAGTGAGCATTTTTAACCTTCAGGTGATTCACAGAATTGTATAACAATTTTTTCCACTAAAATGCTAATTTGGCAATAAGTTTTCAATTTTCAATTAAAAAAAAAAATAATAGGAGAAAGTGGATGTTGCTGAGTGAAAATTGCAAATCTGCCACTGTAGTGCCCAGTACGTTGTAGTGCCCAGTACATTGCAGTGCACAAACATTGTGGCCAGCTAGTGCTTTTAGAGAAAAGCACCCATAAATTAAGCGGGCTCTCATCACTACAGAAATTCCAAAAGTGGATGCTAACTATGGTTTAGACACACTCTGGGGCTCAGAAAGGAGGGGGCATTTGGAATTGGGAGCACAGAATTCGCTGGAATTCTTTTGGGGGTGAGGAGCCATAGTGCTTTTCTAGAACTACCAGTAACGTGGAAGCCTCCTATATTTCTATTGACAGATGACAGACCTGAGTGGGGACTTGTTTGTTTTGTGGATTGAGGAGAAGGGAACATTCTATGTAACATCCCTGGCGGCGTTCTTGCATAGTGCACCACCTCCCACTATGCAAGACCGCAATCTTACCTGTCAGTCCAGCCTACAAACCTTGCTCCAGTTCATGCTGTGTGCATATTTCTTGACTGACTGCTTAGGGCGGCGGCCCGGTTACTTCTTGATTCTTATAGCTGCTGTGTGCTCACCCCTAATGTGTATCCAGCCTATTGCTGTGAGTCACTGGATATTTAAACCCCCTCCACCCAGAAGGAGGTGCCTGAGCAACACCTTCACTCAGTTAGTCTTTGCTACTGAATTGCCAGGTCCTGTCCTGTTTCTAGTCTGTTTCCACCTCTCTGGGGGCTGCATACCCAGGCCTGTTATCTCTGACTTCTAGTCTGTTTCCGCCACTCTGGGGGCTGTATACCCAGGCCTGTTACCTGTGACTTCAAGTCTGTTTCCGCCACTCTGGGGGCTGTATACCCAGGCTCATTCTTGTATCTCATTGCAGTAGCAGTTCCTGCCTGAACTGTATCCAACCTGTTACTTGTTTGTCTCTATGTCCGTACCTTCCCTTTTCCTGCAGTATCTGAACCTGCACCTAACTCCAACTCGTTGTCTCTGTACTTCTGTTTGTGAGTTTTGTGTCCACTCGCTACTTCATAGGAAGTACCTTGTGTGTATCTGGATCTGCTTGTCCCTTTTCCCTTCCTCCGTATCTTCCTCCTGTGTTCTAGCCATCTTCCTGTATTTTCCAGTCTGTTCCATGTGAACAGAGCCCTGTCCTCTCTGCCTTGTCCACCGCACCTGCGGTTTTGCTCCGCTCTGTCTTGCCCACCGCTCCGGCGGTTTCTCTCTGCTCTTATTTGTCCACCACACTGCGGTTTCGCTCCGCTCTGTCTTGCCCACCGCTTCGGCGCTTTCTCTCTGCTCTGTCTTGCCCACCGCTTCGGCGGTTTCTCTCTGCTCTAACTTGCCCACCGCTCCGGCGGCTTCCTTCTGCTCTACCTTACCCACCGCTCCGGCGCTTTCTCTCTGCTCTGACTTGCCCACCACTCCGGCGGCTTCTCTCTGCCCTGCCTTGCTCACCGCACCAGTGGTTTCTCTCTGCTCTGACTTGCTCACCGCTCCGGCGGCTTCTCTCTGCTCTGCCTTTCCCACCGCTCCGGCGGCTTCTCTCTGCTCTGTCTTGCCCACCGCTCCGGCGGTTCTGCTCTGCTCTGCCTTGTCCACCGCACCTGCGGTTTCTCTCTGCTCTGCCTTGCCCACCGCACCTGCGGTTTTCGCTCCGCTCTGCTTGCTCACCGCACCAGCAGTTCCTCTCTGCTCTGCCTTGTCCTCCGCTCCGGCGGTTTCGCTTTACTCTGCTTGTCTACCGCATCTGGGGCTCTGTACCTGTCTCCCAGTCTGTACTGGACACTATTCAGCCTGCGCTCCAACCTGCTAGTACCTCCCTGTCTGCATACCAGCCGTGCTTGCCAGTGCCCACCTGTCTGCATACCAGCCATGCTTACCAGTGCCCACCTGTCTGCATACCAGCCGTACTTGCCAGTACCCACCTGTCTGCATACCAGCTGTACTTGCCAATACCTACCTGCCTGTATGCCAGTCTAACCTGCCTGTTCCTGCATTCCCCGGTGTGGGTCAACAACTGTGACCGGGGTCTGACCTGGAGTCGCACCTGGTCCCTCTGCTTGGTTCCTCCTTGGTCCACGGAGTCGACTAAGCCGCCGTGCGACCTTGGTCGGATTGGGTTGATACTTAGTTGCGCCCCTCCAGGCACTCCTCGGTTCATGGTACAGTGGGATCACTAATCACGCTCACGCCAGTCAATCCGGGCGCGAGCGTAACATTTTACATAACATTTTGGATCACATTTATCCGGCGCTCTACACTGAGCACTTCCATCTAAATCTCTGATTGACGTGATTCAGATGAAACCTCTGAGGGATCCATTCACTATAATGAGGCAGCAGAGTTACTCTGGACTCGGACTGGCCTCTGTTCAACGGTCTCCTTTTGAGAAGTGAAGAAAACTGTGGCCAACTGCGCTTTTATGCACGCTTAAAAAGACGGATACCGCCGGATCATAGGACAGATGGCATCAACAGTGCCTTTATCTGCCTCATTATAGGGAATCTTCCACCGGGGTTCGGTCTGAATCACATATTTCAGAGATTTACAGGGAAACCCCGGTATAAGCGCTCAGTGTAGAGCGCTGGATAAATGTGCACCGAGCCTTACTGCGATCTTTGGGAGGCAGAATGTACAAGAAGGTCATCATGATGACTGCGGGTTGCCATGACATCTCAGGGGCGCCAAATAGAAGGGAGCCCCCTCCCTCTCCTAGCCTCTCAAATGCTGCGATCGACATTGCTTGTGGCATTTAGGGCATTAAAGAGCGGGAGGTGGTGCGGGCAGCTATCATGTAAGTTGATCTCCCGCCAGAGATCACGTGGGTACAGTTTCCCTACTCGACCATGATGTATGGGCATGTCAAAGGTCATGAAGGGGGTAATATTTTTTTATCTTTTTGTTTTTGTACAGTAACAGTTATGCGTTAACATTTTCTCATTGGTGCTGGAGTCAAGTCCTTATGGACTCTTTTTCCAGAAATCAAACAAACCCAATGTGGCTTTAGGGGTCCACTGACTGAATGTATGGTCCTTTATTAAATATATCATATGTAGGACTTTTTATTACTGTATGGAAGTCATGGTGAAGTCAACAACATTATTTAAATTCCCATCAAAAATGATATTACTGCCTATCGTGACTGATATGACACAAAGAGCTTTATTCCTTCTGTGAATGATGGATGTCAACACCCCAGTCAGAGCTACTTGCAGTTTCTAAATGGCTTTCACTGGGTGTAAAATGATGGTGTTCTGCTGCCGATGTGCCTGAAACCCAATAAGCTCTTTTCGGCAAGCTTTAGGTAGACGAGGTTTTGACGGCATTGTATTGCGGTGATTGTACCATAAGGATGTGTTTACCTGCGCATGAACACATATTTATTAGGTATCTGTTTGGGATCCAAAAGAGCGGAGCCAAATGATCCAGATCACTTGAATGGCCGGACTTGCCACCGCTACTCTTAAGGTACACCGCCAATGGAAGGCTCTGATATATGCCACAAAATAATACATCAAGGGTACAGTAAGGCGGCTATCTGTGTTCCTCAAATTGACAGGTAGCCACTGTGCCATGCCGAGGTCATGTATGGAAATTGCCTCTTCAGAAGGAAGAGGACTTTAGCACCATGTGTTGGATGCAGCAATCCTTAAAGTCAGTATCCTTTAAAGAGCCTGGCCACATGACTTAGGGTAAGAAGCCAAAGCAGAAAATACATTCACAGGCATGTGTTTTGGGGTGTTGCTTCTCCTCAGTTCAAAGCATGAGATCTTATTTGGCTAGCTGAGGGACCTCTAACTGAGGGTCTAAGGGGGAATGTTTCTCCTTGCGAAGAGTGCCAAGCCAGCGTAAGGAGACTTATTGTAGGCCAAGCAATACTCCTCTGGTTTTGGCACTCTCTGCAAGGAGAATTGTTGCCCCTTAGACCCTCTGTCAGAGGCCTCTAACCAAGCAAAATTAGATCTTCTGTCTTGCACTGAGGAGGAGCAACACCCTGAAACATGTGTCTGCAAATAGAGTTTCTGGTTTGGCTTCTTATCCTAAGTTATGTGTCAAGGCTCATTAAAGGGTAGATACTGACTTTTAGGATTGGTACTTCTAATAGGTGGCATTAGAGGTAAAGTCCTCTTCCTTATAAAGTGGCTATTTGCGTATTTAAATTCGCAAAGGGACATTACATGGCCTATAAGTCTCCTTACATGGGCTTGGCACTCTCTGCAAGGTCATGTAGATAAAAGACTACAGCAGCAAAGTTAAAGGAGTTTCCAGGCTTACAATATTGATGACTTATCCTTAGGTTGGTGGGAGTTCAACACCCACCCCCACCCACGATCAGCTGGCTGTGTGTCGGACCACCTCCAATATGATAATGGCGACCTTTCCTATGGCTAGTTCATCAATATTGTAATCCTGGAAAACCCCTTAATCTTTTCCCTGAGTCACATAACCTAATGTTTTGATCCCCTAATGGTGACACTTGCCTTATAATTGGAGCATAGGAGACCCCCATATCGTACTTATTAACTCTCCAAAGTCTATGTATTGTAGTTAGAAACGTTAACTCTTGCCTTACTGTTTCTGGTTGTAATGCATTAGGTTTAAGCTGTGCACTCCATTGGCTTTTGTTAAGTAGGGCTCACATGCATTATTTATGTGCTTTGTATATATTTACCTGTTTTTAGCTTCTATAGTCTGCTGGGATTTTACTTTTTAGCCCAGCTGGAGGCTCATAGGTTGCAGCTCATGCATGTAATTATATAAGATAAATACGTTCCTTATACTTTCATGATTTCAGCTTGTTCACAGCACAGATAGAATGGGCATTTAACCCCTTCCTGTTACAGCCAATTTTCGTTTTTGCACTTTCACTTGTTTTGATGAGTTTTTATAAAAATTTTTGTGAATGAGTGACAATTAAAAAAGGCTATTAGTTAGGAAGTAATTTTTAATAGCTGAGATGTCAAATATGTTTATTTTTAAATGAAGAAAATGGGGTGATTAGAATTTTTATGAGTATTACATTTTTTTCTCTTTGAACTTTATTTTCTAGTCCCTTTGAACCTGTGACTTGAACCTGTGATCGGGTGCAGTATACAGTGAAAATTAAGGTCTCCAATGAAGCCAAGCTTGTGGCTAGGTTTCACAGGAGCACGAAAATACCAGCAGGGGCGTTCAGCAGGCCCCCCGCTATAGTGGCCAATCATCAGCACCCAAAAATCATGTCGCTGTGGGGACATTTGCCCCCAGAGACATCACGCCATTTTTAATAAAAGGCAAAATTTAAAGGGCTATCAACGGCGATTGTAGCTAACACCTAAGCTCTAAAGAGGTGGATATTGCCTGTGTACCACAGCCAGAACCCACCATGTATTGAGCTAGGTGAGCTCCAGAGCCCACTCCATACACTCTCACCTAACATGGGCTATACATGTATGGCAGCTGTCGGAAAGGGATTAAAAGGTCTTTTCTGAGATTCAAGAGAATTTTTGCATACTGTTCATTTATAGGAAAATATAGCATCTGCTTCCACCATCACAAACAATGATTTGAGATTAAAGAGTATTGCCAGTGAAATAAAAACTTCACAATGCTCTTAGATCTTCCCATACAGTCCCAACGTCGTTCCTGGCGTACGCAGACCTCTTCTTCTACCGAATCAATAACAGGAGGCTGTTATATTTCTCTTTCGTGTCCCAGATACAGTGGAGCTGCAGCCCGGACACATGTCACTTTCTCTATATACCAGATTTCCAACATTACTCTTGAGACCTTTCTCCAATTCCCTCACATCTTGCACACATCCTGCAAAGTCTATAACTAGAGAATATGTGTTTAGCAGTGGTTGAGTTCATGGCCCCAAACAAGAAAGTGAGGAATTAGCTTCGGGTTATTGCAACAAATAGAGGTCTTGACCCCGTCACTTTTTTGATGACCAGTAGTGATGAGCGAGCATGCTTGAGATGCTCGGCGCTCGCCGCGTATTTCCGGGGTTGCTCAGCGGGAGCTCGCGTCTCCTCCCAGCATGTTTGAGCGCCAATGAACATGCAGGGATTGCCTGCCATGCACTGTAATGCCGTAGCCATGTTGGTTGTGGCATTACAGTGATTGGCTGGCCGCACAGCGTCATCAGGTCTATATCAGACCTGGCGCCGCCATGCTCGTCACAGTCACTCCGGAAACAGACAGTGTAGGGAGAGGTGCTGCTGCTGTGTCAGGGACAGATTTGCTTGTTTCTAGTTAGTGTAGGTGTACCAAACTATATTAGAGACACATATCCATCTCAACAAACAGTCCTGCTGAGGACTAATCCATCTGCAGAGATATCAGGCAGGCAGTGTATATAGGCAGGCAGGGTATATAGCAGACTGTAGTGCATATAGCACAAGAGGCTCCATTCCAGTTCTGCCTTCTGCTGCTGTTAGATATTTTTATATAAAGGCCCAGGTCTCAGGGACCAGGAATATTTTTTTGTATCTTAATCCTCATTATTTGCTTAAAAAGCAATCCAGAGAACACCGTTTTTCTGCGCCATTTGCTTGTTGGCACTGCAGAATACAGCCAGGTCCTTTCCATATTACAGAGCTAAAAATCCAGCTATTTAAAACTGTGGTTTGTCCGTCACACGGATCACATATAATTGCACTGAAAATATTGACATTTCTAACCTCCATTAAATTTTTTTTCACTGTGTCAGTGAAGCAATTGACACCAGTTTCCTGTTCAAAATAGTTACCTACAGGCCAGGTATTTAATACTGTGTTTTCTCCGTCACACAGGTCACAGAAAATACTGTCATTTCTGACCTCAATTAAAAATTTGTTTCAGTGTGTCAGTGAAGCAATTGACACCAGTTTGCTGTTCAAAATAGTTACCTACAGGCCAGGTATCTAAAACTGTGGTTTCTCTGTCACACGGATCACATATAATCTCGCTCCAAATTCAGTCATTTGTAGTGAGCGTGGAAGATATTGTCCTCCATTTAAAATGGGAAAGGCACGTGGCAAGGGATGGGGAACTGGACGTGATGGTGATGATGGTGCATGCAGAGGCCGAGGCCGTGGGCAAGCTGAAATTGTGCCACAACAAACACCCACATCTTCTCGCTCGACCTTCCTGTCCCAATTAATAGGTGACCGCAGAACACCACTATAGAACACAGAGCAGTGTGAAAAGGTTATTGGTTGGATAGCAGATAATGCGTCCAGTCACTTAGCCACCACCACCACCTTGTCTTCCACACGGTCAAGTCTCAGTAGCTGTGAGTATGGACCGCATATTCCTCACCCTGAACCTCCTTCTTCCCACCATGCCGAGTGCCCAGAGACAACTGATCCCACACTTGGACACTCTGAAGAGCTGTTCACTTTTCCATTTATAGATTCGGGCCTCTCGCCAGGTCCACTTGAAATGGGGCAAGAGGAGATCGCATGTAGCGATGCCCAAATATTTGAGCAGCCACGGTCACACGAAGCAGAAGGTGGGAAAGTGTCACAAGAGGTGGACGATGATGAGTAACAATTGCCAGAAAGTCAAGAGGAGGACCAGAGTGCGGAAGTGGAAGACGAGGAGGTGGATGAAATAGTAACTGACCCAATCCGGCAGGAGGACATGCAGAGCGAGGACAGCAGCACACAAGAGGAGGGAGGCAGAGCACCCCAACAGGCGGGAAGAAGCAGTGTGGTGGCCGCAGAAAGAAGGCAGGCAACTGTTCCCCATAACACCAACACGAAGGTAGTTGCCAGTAAAACTGTTAGGTCTTCCCAAGTCTGGTTGTTTTTTAAGGATTCTGCCGATAACCCCGAAAAGGCCATTTGCACCACCTGCCAGGCCAGCATCAGCAGGGGTGGCAAAATGACTAGCCTGACCACCACTAGCATGATCAGGCACATGGCAGCCTTTGGCACCCGACTTTGTGGGCCGAACCCCGGGGTCCAGGAACAGTGTCTACAGGTGGCACCATTGCTTCTTCCGCTGTTATGCATGCAAGCCAATTCCCTGTCCATGGTGCATGCGAAGATGCCTCCTGCCCCACACCTGTCATTGCACACTCTCAAGTAGCAGCATCAGGAAGCATGTCCACATCCTTGTCCCAGCGCAGCGTTGAGTTGTCCATACCCCAGTCCTTGGAACGCAAGCGTAAATACGCAGCCAACGCCCCACAGGCCACACTACGTACTAAATAACCACATTTCACTACTGCTTGTGCTCGAAATGTTGCCTTTTAGGCTCGTGGAGACGCAAGCATTCCGCAACCTGATGGCAGCGGCCGTCCCTCGGTACTCGGTCCCCAGACGCCACTATTTCTCCCGGTGTGCCATCCCCGCATTACACAAGCACGTGTCCCAAAACATTACCAATGCCCTCAACAACGCAGTTACCGGGAAAGTCCACCTAACCATGGACACATGGACAAGTGCTTGTGGGCAAAGACGTACATCTCGCTGACGGCACACTGGGTTAACATAGTGGAAGCTGGGTCCCAGTCGGACCCTGGGACGGAACACGTCCTCCCAACGCCAAGGATTGTGGGCCCTAGGTCAATCATGGTTGCCCCCACAGTCTACAGCTCCTGCACCTCATCCTCCTCAGCCTCCTCCTCCTCTTCAGCATCCATCTCTGAAATGACCACATCAGTCACAAGCTGGAAGCACTGCAGCACTGCCTCGGCCAAGCGGCAACAGGCTGTGCTGAAGCTGATATGGTTAGGTGACAAACCACACAATGCTGAAGACTTGTGGACAGCTCTGAAAGAGCAGGAAGATCTGTGGCTCACACCGCTGAACCTACAGCCAGGCATGGTCAAGGGTGACAATGGCCGGAACCTGGTGGCGGCTCTGAGGCGAGGCGAGCTCACACACGTACCATGCCTTGCCCATGTGCTTAACCTTGTGGTTCATTGGTTTCTCAAATCCTACCCGGAGCTGCTGGATCTGCTTGTTAAAGTACGCCACCTGTGTGCCCATTTTAGAAAGTCACCTACAGCTTCCGCCACCCTTGCCATGTTTCAGCAGCGTTTGCAGCTTCTGGCTCACAGACTGGTATGTGATGTCCCCACGCATTGGAACTCTACACTGCAGATGTTGGGAAGGATTTGTGAGCAGAAGAGGGCAGTTGTTGAGTACCAGCATCAACAAGGCTGTCGGTATTCAGTTCAGACTCCACACATAAGACCTCAGAAGTGGACATGGATGTCAGACATATGTACCATCCTCCAAAACTTTGAGGACACCACCAAGATGGTGATCGGCGATGACGCCATAATTAGTGTCGCCATCCCACTTCTCTGTCTTCTCAAACGCTCTCTGCTCACAATCAAAGAGGATGCATTGCAGGCGGAGCACGATGAGATGGAGCAAGGAACCATACAGGGTGATTACACACAGCCAAGCCTCATCTCATCCCAACGTGGATTGGGTGACAATGAGGAAGAGGAGGAGGAGGAAGAACAGGAGCTGGTTTCATGCGCTATAGACGGTACTACCTGCACAACTGTCATACTGTCTGTTCTGTGGGTATGGCCAGAGGACAGAGAGGAGGAGGAGGAGAGAGCATGGTCAGTCATCCTCTTGGTGAGGACACGGAAGTCTTGCCTGTTAACAGTCTGGCACGCATGGCTGAGTTTATGTTATGCTGCCTTTCCCATGACCCTTGCGTTCTCAAAATTTTGGGTGACAGTCTGTACTGGTTGGTGACACTTCAAGACCCACGCTACAAGGAGAACTTTCTATCTCTTATTCCTGAGGCGAACAGGTCTACAAAAATGGGGCAGTACCAGAAGGCCCTTGTTGCGGAACTATTAAAAGAATTCCCATCTGAAAACGCTGGCGGCAGAGGACACAGTTCGTTGGACAACCAAGGAGTACAGGCGAGAGAGACACAAATGCAATCCAGCAGAGGTAGGGGAACACTGTCAAAGTTCTGGGACAGTTTTCTCAGACCCTCTCATCCCACAGGCCCTGAGATGTGGGGTACTCTCACAAGGAGTGCAAAGTTTGGGAAGATGCTGAGAGAGTACCTTGCAGACCGTACAAACGTCCTCCATGATTCCGCTGTGCCTTATAATTATTGGGTATCCAAGCTGGATACGTGGAATGAACTGGCTCTCTACGCCTTGGAGGTCCTGGGCTGCCCTGCCGTCTTTTATCAGAGCGGGTTTTTAGTGCCGCTGGTGGAATTATAACTGATAAGCGCATCCGCCTGTCAACTGAAAATGCTGACAGGCTGACTCTTATAAAAATGAACAAGGGCTGGATTGGGCCAGACTTCTCAACACCACTGAATGATAGCAGCGTAACATAAACTCAAATCCAGTGTCTTTTTTTTGGGAGGTGTATTTCCATGCACCTCTTCACTCCCACACATGGGTATACGCTTCCTGATTTGCTCTTGTCCTCCTCCTTCTCCTCAGCCTCATCCTCCACCACCATATCACCAGGGTGACCGTGGTCCGTGAAGCAACACCCACATAATTTTTTTAAAAGGTGTTTATGATGCCCGTAAAAATTTTTCTTTATACAGTATGTTCATGTAAGTACCTCTGGGTTTACCCTGGTGACCCCAGGGGTAAATGTTTGTCAGCCCATACACTTAGTGCATGGGCATTACAAGTATAGGAGACCTGCTCCTTTCTAATGGGAACATTTTTTATGAGGCCCTCTAAGTCTCTTCCAAGGGGCATTGGAGTGCCTCCCAATTTTTGGGAGCTCTTGCATTCAATGCATAGGCCAACACTATGGGAGACCCTCTCCTTTCTAATGGGAATTCGTCGTTACTGTGGCCCTGCTCTATGTGTCTTTAAATTCTTAGTGGGGTTTTTCCTAAATTTGGTCAGCCGTTGGACTCACTCCATACTCTATAACTGTATATCAGACCCTCTCTTATCTAATGGGAATATGTCGTTACTGTGGCCCTGCTCTATGTGTCTTTAAATTCTTAGTGGGGCTTTTCCTAAAATTGGTCAGCAGTTGGACTGTATACCATATAACTGTATAGCAGACCCTCTCCTTTCTAATAGGAACATGTCATACTTGTTACTGTGGCCCTTCTCTATGTGTCTTTAAATTATTAGTGGGGTTTTTCCCAAATTTTGGCAGTCCTTGCATTACCACTATAGGAGACCCACTCTTTTATAATGGGAACATTTTTTTTACTGAGACCCTACTCTGTGTCTCTTCAAAGGGGTATTGGGTTGCGTCCGAATTTTTGGCAGCCCTTGCAGTCACTGCATATGCAATAACAGTATAGGAGACCCACTCATTAATAATGGGAACAACAAAGCATAGCTGGCTGATGGCTCTCTAACAATAGCGAGGGCCGACTGCTGGCCTTTTAAGAATAGTAAGGGCCACCTGATGGCCCTACAAAAATAGGCTTTGTGACTTTCAGAGTCCCTGCATCATAAATGAAACAGGATGTGTCTGATGATGTGTCACACACCACATTGCCAGATAAGGTTGTAAAATGTTAAAATGACATTTCCCGGTGAATGCATTTGTCTTAAAAAATAATGTAAAAACAAAACAGTAGGCTCTTTCTTTAGTATAAAAAATAGAGTCGCCAATGTAACCTCAATGTAATCACATTGTTCAGCTCCTGTACCTCCTCCTTCATCTCCGAAATGACGATATCAGTCACAAGCTGAAAGCACTGCAGTACTGCCTTGGCCAAGCGGCAACAGGCAGTGCTGAAGATAACATGCTGAATGCTTAGGTGACAAACTGCCCAGCCCTGCAGAGTTGTTGAAAGCTGTAACACAGTAGCCTGATCTGTGGCTCTCACCGCTGAACATACAGCCAGGCATGGTCGTGTGTGACAATGGGGGGAACCTGGTGACGGAGAAATGGCAGCCGGAGTAGATACGGTTTCCCTCTATGCCAGTCCTTTCACCGAGCTAAAGAATATGGCTGTGGTGAAATTCAACTCCCACTGAGAAGTTGTTTCAGATTGAAAAACAGCAGCTGCAAAGTTAGCGCTATCATGAACTCTCCTGATGTAGAATCCAGGCCACACCAGAGGATTCTCTGGTGGGCCCGTCCAACCCTGCCGAGAAGCAGTCCTGGCTAAGAAAAGTGTGTGGGAAAGTACCCGGACACTCTTTGGCTGCTTTTTTACTGAGGTGGAAACCCACGCAAACACAGGGAGAGCATACAAAGTCCTTGCAGATGTTGTCCTTGCTGGGATTTGAACCCAGCATCCCAGCGCTGCAAGGCTTCAGTGCTAACCACTGATCCAATGTACTGTCGTTCACCCTCTAATATCTAACAGGCTGGAGAAACTTGCACCTACTGCCACTCTATCTTCAGCTCCTTTGTGAGAAACTAATGTATTTGGGCAGCTACTCAGTCTACCAAATAAAATTCCTGAGAAGGAAATTGGGGATGGCTTTGCTACTGGTACTGGGGGCAGTGCCAATACCATGGCGTCACACCATAGTTTACTGGAAATATTGCAGGCTGGTAGGGGGCAAGCAAATTCCCACAGAAAAGTATCAGCAGTAGTGTTGAGCGAGTATGTTCTGTTAACCCTTTCGCTGAGTATGCTCGGGCCGAGCTCCGAGTATTTACAGCTGCTCGGTGATATGTTTGAATCGCTCCCGTGTGCATGATTTGTGACTGTTTGACAGCTTTATTACATGGGAGGAATGTCTATTTCTTACAAATTCCTCACATGTAATAAAGCTGTCAAACAGTTGCAAATCATGCACACGGGAGAGATTTAAACATATCACCGAGCAGCTGTAAATACTCGGAGCTCGGCCCGAGCATACTCGGAACAGAACATATTCGCTCAACACTAATCAGTAGTAATGTTCAGGGACCTACGCTTGTAGAAGGCGGAAACAACACTGGGAGAAATAATGACGGCTGGGAACCGAGTATGTACACGAGGCATGAGGTTGTGAAAAGCTTCCGCCTCCACGAGCCTAAAAGGCCAAATTTCAAGTGCAAGCAGCTGCCCAGAAATCTAGCAGTTTAGTATTGCGGCCTGTGGGTGGGTGGCTGGCTGCATACTTGCGCTTGCATTCCAAGTAACAGAAAACTAAGCAGATTGTGGCCTCTATCATCATCATGGCCTCACCTTGGCACTATGAACTCTCCTGAAGGAGAAGCCAGGGCCCTCCGGAGGAGTCTCCGGTTTTCTGGTGGGTGTGTTCAACCCTGCCGAGAAGCAGCCCTGGCTAAGAAAAGTGCGGGGGAAGGTTCCCGGACACTCTATGGCTGTTTTTTTAAAGTGTATCAGAGGTGCTTATTAGAGATGAGCGTTGTTCTACTCAAACTGTTCGCCAATCTCAAATTCGAGCTGTTTTGGGCGGTGTTCGAGCCGGTCGGCGAACACGAACAATTTGAGAAAAATTCGGCTGTTCGAGGTTATGTTCGATAACTGTTCGTGCACCAAAATCATAACTGGATTTTTTCTCAGTAATGATGAAAATTAATGTTAATACGCAGTTTGAGTGTACAGCGGGGCGGGGGGAGGGGCAGGGGATGGATCTCTGCAGGAACAATGAAGATCTCCATTTTTTTTTCTCTTTCCCGCATTTGCAGTGGGGAGGTGCAATCTGTCAGCCTATCAGCAGCGCACACACGGAGCGAAGTGCTTTTTTTCACACAAGCAAGGGCATGTGTGATTGGCAGTGTATGTCACATGTCCTTGCCCTATAAGACCAAGCCATTTTCCCCGTCGCCACCATTTTCTCACTGCTGCAGCTGCGTGTTAGACGGCACCGCTGTTGCTGTGTGCGCTATACCTTGTTAATTTCAAGCCAATTTTCGCACAAATATACAGATAACTTGGAAGTAGGGAATAGTTGTGATTGCAGTCCTTTTAAGGACTAGGTTACAGCATTTCCTACGACTTTTATCAGGCAGGTCTGTGCTCTTAAATAGATAGATTGTGGGAGTAAAGACTAATTGTAATTGGAGTCCTTTTCAGGACTAGGTTACATCAGTTCCTATCAGTTTTTGCCAGGCAGGTCTGTGCCAGTGCTGTGCAAGTTTTTTTCACAGCATTTGGCTGAATCTAGCAAAGCTAATCCTTTTTGGCCTATTGCAGAGTGTGTTAGTCAGTGGAGTAGCCTATCTGTGTTGCAAGATATACCACCTGTGTATAGAATGCCAATTTTTTTACTGCACCTAGTGAAGTAAAATCTTTTGGGCATAGCATCATTCTATTAGTCCATCTATACTGACCTCCATCAGGTTGCAAACTGAATATAATTTTTTTCTGCATGTAGCTCTGAAAAAATATTTGGGCTTCTAGCAGTGTGTGGGACTTGGTCTATTAGTCCATCTATACTGACCTCCATCAGGTTGCAAATTAAAAATAATTTTTTTCTTCATTTAGCTCTGAAAAAATATTTGGGCTTCTAGCAGTGTGTGGGACTTGTTCTATTAGTCCTTCTATACTGACCTCCAGCAGGTTGCAAATTGAATATAATTTTTTTCTGCATCTAGCTCTGAAAAAATATTTGGGGTTCTAGCGGTGTGTGGGACTTGGTCTATTAGTCCATCTATACTGACCTCCATCAGGTTGAAAATTAAAAATAATTTTTTTCTGCATCTAGCTCTGAAAAAATATTTGGGCTTCTAGCAGTGTGTGGGACTTGGTCTATTAGTCCATCTATACTGACCTCCATCAGGTTGCAAATTAAAAATAATTTTTTTCTTCATTTATCTCTGAAAAAATATTTGGGCTTCTAGCAGCGTGTGGGACTTGTTCTATTAGTCCATCTATACTGACCTCCATCAGGTTGCAAATTAAAAATAATTTTTTTCTGCATCTAGTTCTGAAAAAATATTTGGGCTTCTAGCAGTGTGTGGGACTTGGTCTATTAGTCCATCTATACTGACCTCCATCAGGTTGCAAATTAAAAATAATTTTTTTCTGCATCTAGCTCTGAAAAAATATTTGGGCTTCTAGCAGTGTGTGGGACTTGGTCTATTAGTCCATCTATACTGACCTCCATCAGGTTGCAAATTGAATAAAAAAATTTTCTGCATCTAGCTCTGAAAAAATATTTGGGCTTCTAGCGGTGTGTGGGACTTGGTCTATTAGTCCATCTATACTGACCTCCATCAGGTTGCAAATTAAAAATAATTTTTTTCTGCATCTAGCTCTGAAAAAATATTTGGGCTTCTAGCAGTGTGTGGGACTTGGTCTATTAGTCCATCTATACTGACCTCCATCAGGTTGCAAATTAAAAATAATTTTTTTCTTCATTTAGCTCTGAAAAAATATTTGGGCTTCTAGCAGTGTGTGGGACTTGTTCTATTAGTCCTTCTATACTGACCTCCAGCAGGTTGCAAATTGAATATAATTTTTTTCTGCATCTAGCTCTGAAAAAATATTTGGGCTTCTAGCGGTGTGTGGGACTTGGTCTATTAGTCCATCTATACTGACCTCCATCAGGTTGCAAATTAAAAATAATTTTTTTCTGCATCTAGCTCTGAAAAAATATTTGGGCTTCTAGCGGTGTGTGGGACTTGGTCTATTAGTCCATCTATACTGACCTCCATCAGGTTGCAAATTAAAAATAATTTTTTTCTGCATCTAGCTCTGAAAAAATATTTGGGCTTCTAGCAGTGTGTGGGAGTTGGTCTATTAGTCCATCTATACTGACCTCCATCAGGTTGCAAATTGAATAAAAAAATTTTCTACATCTAGCTCTGAAAAAATATTTGGGCTTCTAGCGGTGTGTGGGACTTGGTCTATTAGTCCATCTATACTGACCTCCATCAGGTTGCAAATTAAAAATAATTTTTTTCTGCATCTAACCCAGCCAATAGTTTTGGCCTAATACCACAGTTTGGCCACTCAGCTCTGCTCGGTTACCATCCATTGTTTTTTTGTGCAAACAACTCCAGAGTTGTGAATTAGTTAACCACCAAAATGAGTGGAAAAAGGCCTGCTGCTGGTGGAAAGGGGAATAGGCGTGTTGGGAAGGGGAAAAAAGGTTGTGTCCGTGGGGTAGGTGCAGAAGAAAGACCATCTTCCAGCCAAACTAAAATGTCTACTTCTTTTAGCGGACAATGTGATAAGATCCCTTTCTTACGGCCACGCCAATCGCTACAAATTCCAGATGAGGCACAAAAACAGCAGGTGCTTCAACGGATATCAAGTGCTCCTTTAAGTGGGCTCTCCTCCACATCAACTTCAACATCACAAATACTCCAGTCCTCAAAGGTGTCACCCAAATCGCACTTGCTTCCTCACAGCTCCCAAATCTCCAGCTGCCCGTCTGAGTATGAGGTAGAACAGATGGTTGAGTCTGCAGAGCTGTTTACTCATACTATAGCCTGGGAATCAGAGGTCGACTCCAGCGCTTCTGTGAATCCAGACGAGGAAATGATCTGCACTGATGCCCAGAATCTTTATGAGTCGGATCCAGGACCAGACGCAGAAGGTTCTGACCATAATGTAGACCCTCATTCCCAAACTGTAACTCCTGTTGGTGGAGACAATGAGGAAGACGATGATAAGACTCAAATACCTGATTGGAGCGACAACTTTAGCTTTTTGTCAGGGCAGGAACAGGTTGGCTCTGAGGACGACGGGTGTGATAACGCACAGGGTGATGATGATGAGGTCGGAGATCCCACTTACTGTCAACCCACAGTCAGCCAAGAGATGAGGTCAGCAGAGGAGGTGGAGGAAGATGCTAGTGACGACGAGGTCAGGTTGCGCCTTCCTGGACAGAGACGTAGTACTGGAAGCACGTCAACAACTGCATCCTCAAACACAACTCTGCCTCTCACCACAAGTCGTGGTGGCTCTTCAGGTCGCATGGGTGCTAAGCCTTGCATAGCCTGGGCATTTTTTCAGATCGATAAAGATGACCCAACTCGTGTTATCTGTAACATTTGTCAGCAAAAGCTAAGTAGAGGCCAAAAAATACATAGTTTGAGTACTTCATGCATGAACCGGCACATGGACATGAAGCATAAGTTGCAGTGGGAAGCTCAGTGTGCTACAATGCGGTCTAGCCGGCCGGGCCAACCACCGTCTGCCATATCTTGTGCATCCGCGGCCTCTTCATCCTCTGTGACTGGGGGGACAGCAGTCACACCTGTTTTGGGGCGCAGACCTGCCACCTCTTTACCCGCAACAGCCAGCGTGATTGGCAGGTCATCATTTTCTTTGGAGGTGGTAACACCAGCTGGTCTTGAGCGCTGTCCGACATCGATAGCACCACCTTTGGATCAAGGCAACCTAACATGTCCGCCTGCATCTTCCTCACAGACCGGCAGTTTGCCGGGGACACCCTTATCAACCCCGTCTAAGCACAATAGCCAGCCCTCGGTCCCTCAGATGTGGACAAGTAAAAGACCATTTCCTCCTAGCCATGAGAAAGCTAAGAGGTTGAATTTCACCATCTGCAAGCTCTTGGCTACAGAAATGCTGCCTTTCCGCCTGGTGGACACAGAGGATTTTCGAGACCTTATGTCCGTCGCAGTGCCCCAGTACCAGATGCCCAGTCGGCACTACTTCTCAAAGAAAGGTGTGCCTGCGCTCCACCAGCATGTCGCACACAACATCACCGCTTCTTTGAGAAACTCTGTGTGTGACAGGGTGCATTTCACCACAGACACTTGGACGAGTAGGCATGGACAGGGGCGTTACATGTCGCTGACTGGGCACTGGGTAACTATGGTGACAGCAGGACAAGGGGCTGCTGTCCAAGTCTTGCCGTCCCCACGAGTTGTGCGTCAATCCTCTTTATGTCATTTTTCCTCCACTGCTTCTGCCTCCTCAACCTCCTCTCGGTCTTCCACCTGCACCCAAAGCCTGTCTGGTCATGCCACAAGCTTTCTAACTGCGCAGAAGGGATCCTGCACACCTCCTTACTATGCTGGCAGTAGGGCTCAACGTCATCAGGCGGTTTTTACATTGAAATGTCTGGGAAATGTGAGTCACACAGCTGAGGAGTTGTGGTCAGCTCTGGAGAACCAATTTCATGAATGGTTGTCTCCACTGGACCTGAAACCAGGGAAGGCCGTGTGCGACAATGCTGCAAACCTGGGTTCGGCCCTTCGCCGGGGCAATGTCACACACGTGCCTTGTATGGCTCACGTGTTGAACCTGGTTGTCCAGCAATTTTTAGCCCACTATCCCAGACTAGATGGCCTTCTGCAGAGGGCACGGTCGCTGTGTGCTCACTTCCGCCGTTCGCATCCCGCAGCTCAGCGACTTACATCTCTACAGAAGTCGTTGGGCCTGCCACTTCACCGGCTAAAATGCGATGTGCCTACCCGGTGGAATTCAACTCTGCACATGTTGCAGCGACTGTGGCAGCACCGACAAGCCCTGGTGCAATAAGTTCTGACGTATAGCCTGGGCCAACGAGATTCAGAGGTGGGGCAAATCACGCTGGAGGAGTGGTCTCAGATCAGGGACCCATGCACCCTTCTGCACAGTTTTGAAATGGCGACGAAGATGTTTAGTGCTGACGATGCCATTATCAGCATGACTATTCCGGTGATTTACATGCTGGAGCACATGTTAAACAGAATTCGGAGTCAGGTGGTGGCACAAGAGGAGGTGGAGGAAGTAGAGGAGGAGGAGTTGTATGCGGAAGGGCTAACATCTGCAAGGTCCAGACGGTCGGCAGCACCAGGGCGGCAGGCATGTGAGGGTGGGGGAGATGATTTTACCAGGGCGCATGGTAGCAGCCAAACTAGTGAGGAAGGTGCAGGAGCCCAGGAAGAAGTGGAGGACGAACTGATGGAAGACTCATCAGATGAGGGAGACCTTGATCACATTTCTGTTGTGCGAGGTTGGGGGGAGAGGACAGAGGAAGGAAGCATGATTGTTACCTCGCCACCAACACAACAGGGACTTGGTGCTCCTGGATGCGCAACACACATGAGTGCCTTCTTGCTGCACTACCTGCAACATGACCCTCGAATTGTGAGAATTAGAAATAATCCTGACTACTGGGTTGCCACACTGTTAGATCCCCGGTACAAAAGTAAATTTGCAGAAATTATTCCTGCCATAGAAAGGGATGCACGCATGCAGGAGTATCAGCAGAGACTGTTGCAGAATCTTACATGTGCTTTTCCACAAAATACCAGTGGTGCACGTAGTGAATCTCACAGTTCCAACTTGCCAACCGTGGTCTGTATGGAATTGTTCAATAAAGGGCCCAAAATTAAGATAACATAGATGGGAGAGGTCTCTATGAATAGGAATTCCTAAGTATTTGATACCCTGTGAGGGCCAGGCAAAGGGAAAGTTGGACTGGATGGAATCCTATATGGATTTAGGGAGGGAGGCATCGAGGGCCTCAGACTTCGCTGCATTGATTTTAAAATTTTACCATGTAACAAAGTGATCTATTTCAGCCATAACAGCAGGGATGGATATATGTGATTGAGTGATATATACTAGGACATCATCAGCAAATAGAGAGCACTTGTACTCGGTGCCTCCCACCTCAATCCACCTAATATTGGGGTTATGGCGAATTGATGAGAGCAGGTGCTCCGTCACTAGGATGTATAAGAGAGGGGACAGAGGACATCCCTGCCTTGTCCCATTGGTGATTGTGAAAGGTGATGAAAATGTTCTGACGCACCCCCTGGGCCTTGGGACACCCGGAGCCGGACCCTTTTTGGTGGATGCTGGTGGTTGTAGTCTTCGTGGCGGCGATCCGGTTCCGTGGCTCAGGGCGGTCAAACCAGTGGCGGAACTATTTATGTGGTTTTGATGTTTAAATGTCCGACTACGCCACCCGTGGATTGCGGTCAGAGTGAACCGCCGCTACAGGGCAGACCGCTAAGGCTGGTGTTGTGGGTGCAGCAGAGCGTAGCATAACTCCCCACGGGAGGAGTATAGCCTCAGGGCAGTGTATGCGGAGGATGGGGGTGATGGTGCAGGGCAGCAGCAGTAACGACACGGAGTCAGTGATGCAGTTCAGGGCCTTTACTCACAGTTCTTATTATCCAGACCACGTCTGCAGGTAACGGCTGCCCACGTCGTACTGTGCTCACCAGGTGAGGGGCTCAGACAACTCCCAGATAACTTTGGAGCACTTCACAGGACCCCCTTTGTGTGTCCTTTGTCTGGCCTTTCTTACCAACACTTCTGTCCGGCTGCCTCGGGCCTCCTCTTGGTAAACTTGGCGCCAGTTTCCCTGACCCTATGTGGTGCCTTCCTAGCGGGTGGAGCAAGGGGCTGCGCCACATAAAATGTCAGAGCCTCCGGTTTCTAGCTGAGGGTCGTTTCCTGCCTCCACTAGTTCGGGGACCGGTCTCCCCCTTTGGCCTGACCCCTCCACGCAGGTGGATTCGGGCGTGCGGTGGCGACTCGCCCGTCCGCACCCCTGGGATCCCTTCATTCCTCGTTCCTGGAGCCTTCTCCGCTCCTCTTCCTTCCTTCTCCCTCTTGCAGGCCTGGGCCTCTGTTACTAGGCATGCCTCCGGAGCAGAGCTCATGCAGAGCCCCTGCTCCCTGCCACTTCTGCTCAGACTTCTCTGCACTGAACTAAGATGGTGCCCACCTTTTATACTCCCTTCTCAATGCACCCAGGAACTGCTTCCTCCCTGCTCCTGCACTGCAGGGTTCCCCTTCCTCAGTGTTCCCTCCCCCCACTCCAGCCAGGGACAGGGACTGTCGTGCCCATCTCAGGGGCATATTGGTCGCCCTGCCCCACGGCAATGTGGTGTAATGCATGCAGGTGTCGGGTCCTGATCCACACTCCATCCTTATCTGAGAGTGAGATATCACACCTCTGGGTGAGGTACAATACGTCTGTAGCAACCGAGCCCTCGGTGCTACAGTTCCATTTATCTTCAGCCTAGGTGACGTATTGTGATACAGGGCCGTGATTTTGGCTATAAAAGGGTCCCCTAGACCCCTACCCCAAGCTTTTTAAGAGAATCATATATGGCGTGCCAGGAGACTCTATGGAATGCTTTCTCAGCATCCAACGAGAGTATCTACTTACAAATTTTTAACTGCATCTAGCCCAGGAAATACTTTGTGCCTAGTAGCAGTGTCTGCTAGTCAGCGGATTATCCCGGCTGTTAAGCAAGCTACACCACCTGTAGTTTGGACACTTAATTTTTTCAAAGGAAATGCTTCGGGACCACGGGATACTTAGTGAAGAGCATCAGGAGGCACCCCAAGGCATAGGGGCTGGGACTGGCACTAGGATGCCTTGCGGTGGACAGCCGAGCTCGATCCTTATAAAAGCTTTTTAACTGCAGCAGCTTTAGTGGACGCTACTGGAGCTGGAATTACGCGGCTGCTGGCATGAGACTTGCCCTCCAATAGATCCTTGTAAATGGATTTAAAGTGTATTCATTCAAATTAGAGGGACAGTTTAAATTAAAAAGCTTAGAGCTGCCTCCACCACAGGGGGGCTCTCTCGACCCACCAGCGGACAGGCACCAGTATTGGGAGAGGGGGGCTGGCCGTCAGGGTTCACCGCGGCTCTGGCACAAACCCGGCGACACGGAGGTGGCACGGGCAGGAGCGGACTGGCCGTCTCGGCTTCTCACTTTTTGGATTTTAGAAGGGCATGACATGCCTATATCTGTGTCTCCCCCTCCTTTTACTCCTCCACCTCTTTTCTTTTCGCATGACTATATGTACTTGTCACTTTTCCATGTGTTAGTTGTGTCTTCTGAGCAGTTTGTCAGCTTTTGGACACCTTTGAAGGTGTTTTCTATGTGTTTCTATGTGTTTTTGTTTGCCTGCCATTGGTTTTAACGGTGTTCGAAGGTGTTCGACGAACAGTTCGACGAACAGTTCGGCGAACACACGGGTGTTCGACGAACCGAACCGAACTCGAACACTACGGGGGTGGCTCAACACTAGTGCTTATGCATGTTATTTCTCAAACCACATTGCAGATCAGGCCATTGCCCAACTCTGTAGTCATGAAATTAAATGCGCAAAGAAAGATGTTTGTGTGTCAAAGCACCACTGACAAGTGCGAGTTGATGTTGGAAGGGCTGCCATTGCTACTGCAACAAGCTGCATTAGAGGACTTCCTGGAAGTAATGACACCCAGAGTAGATACGGTTTCCCTCTATGCCATTCCATAAGATTGTGGACAGCTTCCGCCTTCACGAGCCTAAAAGGCCACATTTCATGTGCAAGCAGCTATCAAAAATTTGGCAGTATAGTATTGCAGCCTGTGGGTGGGTGGGTGGCTGCATACTTGTGCTTGCATTCCAAGGAATGGGGTAGAGACAACTGCACGCTGCACTGGGACAAGGACGTGGACGGTGATTGTTGCAAGTCTGCAATGACAGGTGCATGGCGGGAGGCATTTTTGCATGCGCCAAGGATAACTTATGGTGGGCACACTTTTAGGCAGTGACCTGGGAGTCAGAGATGCTTCCAGAGGTCTTCCCCATGCTGTTCCCATGTCTTTTCAGCACTGTATGCATGTGTCTGATGAAGTGTCACACACGACATGGCCAGATAATGTTGTAACATGTTAAAATGACATTTCCCAGTGAATGCATTTGTCTTGGTTGAAAGCAATGCAAAAGTGCAAAAACACATCAAAAACGCTACGTGTGAACATAGCCCAAGGTGTGGAGGAATATTTTTGTTTTTGGTTATTTATATGTTCCTTAACATATTTCCCAGGAAAATCCATTTTGGTTTTGTTTTTTTAAGTTTTATTGTGAGTCCGTAAAAGTGGCATAATACTCTGACAACGTTGTTGACAGCAGTAACCTGGGAGTCAGAAATGCTTCCAGGGGTCTTCCCCATGCTGTTCCCATGTCATTTGAGCACTGTTCCCATCGATTTGGGCAATTTTTAGGCCCTCAGCAGACCGCCGGGGGGAGCCGCCTGAAAAGTGCTTGAGTTTCCCATAGACTTACTTTGGGCTCGTTGCTCGGGTTGAGCACCCGAGTATTCCAATTTGCTCGACCCGAGCATTGAGCACCCGAGCATTTTAGTGCTCGCTCATCACTAATGACCAGCATTTGACTTACGTTTTTGGACTTGGTGCAAAGTCTTCTTCTCTATGTAGGTTACTTTGACTTTCTGTTCTGGTTCACTTCTCAGTGAAGTGAATGGCTGCCAAAAGCGATATCCATACACCCTTTGGAATTTCTTTGGATGATGGGAAATACCTTGCTGCTGTTGATGATAGTCAGACTGAGGTCGTAGAATACAAGAGAGGTAAATTGAAGAGCGCAAACAAGGAAGGAAGTGGACAGTGGTCTGGATTTATGTCTCAATTATGGAGACACAGAGCCTGAGTCCAAAGAACTATCGGCACCCCAGGTGCTGAGAACCAAGGAGTACCAGGGTATCAATAACCAATTTTACCTTGTGGGATCAAGAAGCAACCTCAGGAAGCTAACTGTTTTTGGGGCTCAATTTAAAGGAGTCTGGGATGGAAGGTCCTACAGCACCACAGGTCCTGAGTGCGAGGCAAATGTCAACAATCAACCTTGATTTGGGGGATCAAAAAACTACATCAGGAAGGAAACATTGCTGTTGATCTGGGGCTGAATTTAGAGAGTCAAAGACAGGCTCATTTGGGCTTTTGGCATGTATCAACAATGAACTTTACCTTGACAGTGATATAAGTTTGGGTCTCTATAGTAGAGAATCAGAGTTTGGCTTGGAAGAACTATCGGTACTGCAGGTGTTGAGTGCTAGAAGGGTTTCAACAACAAACTTTGCCTTGGGGAACAAACACGTAACATCAGGGATGTGACCCTGCTATGGATCTGGGGCTCAATTTTGGGGAGTCAGGAGATGGGTCAAAAGGACTGTAAGCATTCCCGATGTTGAGTGCTGGGTGTTATCAACAAACAACTTTGCTTTGGAGGTATCACAGACCACCAGTGTGAAGGAAAGCCTAGCTACACCTCTTGATAGGGTCGCTTTGTAGTCTTTGGGGAACTTATCATTATCAAGTCAGTCTCCAACAGCTTTCTTCTGAAGTTCATATTTGGATTCAAAATTATTTGAAGGATTTACAGTATAAGACTACACTGTTAATCAGATTTTATTATAAACTTAGGTGTAAAGTCTGTCAAAAATTTAGGTTTTTGTCGGACAGAATTTTCCTTTTGACTTTACTAAATTTAGAAGTCACAGAAGATATATTACAAATGACTAATGCAATAGGTGGATAGTGCGAGAGTAAATCCTTTTTTTCTGGTTTGCTGTAAATGTTCACAGTACAGTACTCAGATCACCATACTTTAAGAGCTGTGGTCTAGCCTCGCAATTTTCCTGTCATTAATTTTATTCACAGTCTTTCTCCAACTATGAAATCAGTTTCAGAGAAGTTCCCACTCTTTACAAAGCACTGTCAGCACAATCTCCAAACTGGGATGGTAATTAATTTAACAAGTTCTCACCGGCCGAGTGCCTTCACGTTTTCTTAGGTATCAAGACAGTTTTCAAACAATTTCAATTCCTAGAAGCCTAAATACCTGCGTAATACAAGTCCTGCATTATCATATGCATTCTTCATGGAAATGAAAATGTAACATAGACTGTATTATAGGAGAAAGATCGACTGACACCATGAAGATGAAGCTAAGTGCAAAGAGAGAGTGATTAATTAATGTGTCACTTTCTCTTGATGTTACTCGGGCGGATAATTTGATTGCTAGCTTAGTGGCGCATTTTCTGGAGATATAGGTGGAAAATGACTAGGATTAATAGAAATGCCATGTCGTAGCCGTGAAAAATAACACAACATATATAGAAGAAGTAAAAATGAAGTGAAGAGTGAATTTCAATCCCATTTTGAATGTATAACTACTTATTGTATACTTTCCACAGCATACACAACCTCAACATTGAAATTGCAACACCGAGAAGGAAAAGAAAATTCTGAAAATCACAGTCTCGACAAACATGATAAAGAGGTCTATTCTATTCTTCATCATAGGTGAATAGATATTTAAGATAACGTTGATGCGGCCAATACTCCTCCCACTCATGACAGAAACTCCGCCTGCTTGCAATTAGCCAATTAAATTGATGAGTGGGCGGAGTTTGGTTCTGGTGGGCAGAGTTACGACCACCGAACGCTACAATTTTACGCCCAATGAGGGCAATTCAGACAATTTAGTGGGTCTCACTGGGGTGCCGGCTCCCATCGTTCACAGCAGGGAGCCGGTTCTTCATCTCGGATCGTTCACGACCAAAACATCACAATCCTCCCAATCCTCCTCCAGAGTCACACCCAGAATCAGCATGACCGCCTGTAGAAGACACTGCCGGGAATAGAAGAAATGCACAAAGCACCAGAACAGCAGCCCTGGCAATCATGATTATTCCCTACTCCTTTTCACTGATGGATGGATCTATAGGGAGAGAGAGATAAATGTCTTTATAATATAATAATGATAAACTTTTTATTTATTTATTTATTTATTTATTTATAATATAGAGAGAATACAGCAGGGTGTATATACATCACACAGGGTATAGCGCAGGGTATATATATATATATATATATATATATATATATCACAAAGGTAATATATATACTCTGCTGTATACATGCAGATACAAGGGAGAGCTATCTGTAGGAAGAGCTGTGTCTGCAGCAGCATGCAGAGGAGCAGCGGGAGCCCACCCACACAGCAAGCCGCACCCACCCATCAGTTTCCAGAGCCCGGATCTCAGGAACAGTTTGATGCGACATCACAGGAAGTCCGAGGATTCTCAGCCAAACATCATGGGACCAGGGGAGAAGCTCAGGTTACAGAAAGATTTGAGAAGGAAGGTATTTAGTAAATTGCTTATCTATGGCAGGTAATTCACATGAAACAAACTTTGAAAGTAGTGACCAACCCATTTAATGATCTGCAAATGATGAGAAAATGGAAACAAAATTATCAAAACATCTCAGATTATTCAGTATCAATTGTGATCTCTATGCGCAGAAATCCCCGCACTTACACCCATTGACTGCCATCAGTGGAGTTATTAATGGTCGTCTGAGGAATGTTCTGCTGCGCTGAGTGCACTTGGGCAAATAATCAAGATCCGCTGCTGGCAGCTCCTGTGCAATTACTGATCAATGACATGCCAGATGCACTCGATGGGAGACAAGTCCGGAGACGCTGCAGGCCATAGTCGCACATTTTGGCCACAGGCAGCTCACAGTTACAAGAACAGCGATTGCAAAGAGTCAATTTTGTCATACCACTGCCAGCTAGGCATATAACTTCTGCAAACACAGCTCTTTAACTTTTGCTGAGTTAACTGCTGAACTGTTGGCCCAGTCCTGCCTTAGAACCTCAACTCTGCTTTTTTAGTTTCTCTGTAAGAGTGGTGGACTGTGCTGTTGTGTTTCTGCCCCAGAAGACAGCAATTGCATCAATATTGTGTAATGTGAATAGTGTCATGCGTTTCTATGCATCTAGTGTGTACTGTGATATAGTGTAGTATAAGTACTGTTAATATAGCAACGTGAAGTATGATATGTATACTATGTATAGTATGTGGCAGTGTTATTGGACATGTTGGTAGTGTATAATGTTGATAGTGTACAGTATAAGGATAAGGACAATAGGCTTAGTACAGCATGTTATAGGAAAGTAACTATAGTTAGCTGAAGGCACAAGATAAGATACAGTAATGTTTAAGGACTAGCCCACAGTGGGAGGGTAAAAAGTCCCAGTGAAAAGCAGGCGTGGCGCCCTTGCGGGTTCAGTCGCCACAGAGGTACTGCATCTCACCCAGAGGTGTGGTATCCCACTTTCAGGTGAGGATGGAGTACTGCCCGGGACCCAACCCACCTGCATCCAACACTACACCCTTCCAGACCAGCAGGCGGGGAAAGATGCACGGCCTTATGCTGAGCTCTGTCCCTGGTTGGATCAGGTAGGTCAGGAGCACCTGACGGAACCCCGCTTTCTTATGTTCCTCACTAGACCGACTTCACGCTGGGTCTTCTCCCTCCTGCCCTGCGCTTCCCCACTCACAGTTCCGCTCGGGTGCTCTGAAGTCCCTCTGGGCAACTTGGAGTTTCCGGACCTGCTTGACCCTCACGGTGACTAGGATGAGGCTTTGGAAACTGCACTATAAAAGCCAGAAGCCTCCGGTTTTTCCAGCCGAGACCTAGAGTAACATGGCTGGTCCAGGGGCCCGTCCCCTTTTTGTGGCCTGATCCCTCTGTTTTCTGACAGATTCGGGGCATACGGGTGCCGTCCTGCACTCGCCGTACCCCTTGGGATCCCTTCAATAGAACGGAGCCTTTCTCCTCTGCTCCCCTCCTGGGCCTCTATCACTAGGCCCCACTTGTGGAGCAGAGCTCCTAATGAGACTCTGCTCCCAGACTGTCTTCACTCTCTCCTCTCACTGACTGAACTGCCACCCTAAGATGGCTTCCCTTTATATACCTCCTATGATGGTGCTCCCCTACTCTACTTCCTCCACCCACACCCACTACTGGTTCCCCCTACCTTTGGTTCCCCCCACTCCAGCCAGGGACAGGGCTCAGCAGGAAACACATTGCATCTTGCCCTTCCAGCCGGCCTGGAGTAGTGTAGTGTTGAATGCGGGTTCCGGGCAGCACTCCCTCCTTACCTGAGAGAAGGAGATACCACACCTCTGGGTGAGGTGCAGTACCTCTGTGGCGACTGAACCCTCAGGGGCACCACATGTTTTATATGGAAAAGTGTTTTATAAATGTGAAGAAGATTTTATTGGAAAAAGTGTTATAAAGTTTTGTAAGCTGCTAAGGAACCTGTAACGTTCAAGAGATGAGCCTCCCATAAAGGGAAGAAAAGTTGTGTGATATTCTTATATGTGATGCATCTAAAAAGTTTGTATGTCTAAAAATTTGTTTTACTCAGTTCCAGCCAGCGGACGTGCTGTGTTTTACCAGGGGGGTATGTGGCGCCCCTGCGGGTCCAGTCGCCACAGAGGTACTGCATCTCACCCAGAGGTGTGGTATCCCACTTTCAGGTAAGGATGGAGTACTGCCCCAGACCCAACCCACGTGCATCCAACACTACACCCTTCCAGACCAGTAGGCAGGGCAAGATGCACGGCCTTATGCTGAGCTCTGTCCCTGGTTGGAAGTTGGGGGAACCGAGAGAGGGGGAACCATGTAGTGGGTGTGGGTGGAGAAAGTAGTGCAGGGGAGCACTTCAGTAGGAGTATAAAAAGGGGAGCCATCTTGAGAGAGTGAGTCAAGTCAGAGATCAGTCTGAGAGGAGAAATAGTGGGAGCAGGAACTCTTCTCAGAGAAGAGGGCCTGGAATGAGAGGCCCAGGAGGACTGTCTGAAGAGAAAGGGAGCAGAGGAAGGCTCCAGGAGTGAGGGGATCCCAGGGGCACGGCGAGTGCGGAAGCCACCCATGCGCCCGAATCTACAGGAACGTGGAGGGATCAGGCAGCAAAGGGGACCGGCCCCTAACTAGTGGAGAACTATAAGGCTCAGCTAGAAACCGGAGGCTTCTGTACTTTCAGGGTGCAGCTGCTCACAACCACAACTACATCGCTAAAAAGGAAGCCACATAGGATTCAGGGGACTGCAGGTTGCCCGCCAAAATCCGAGGTTACCGGCTTGGGACACTGGTTGCGATGCGCAGGGCAGGAGGGTGAGAGCCAGCGCAGGAAGACGACCGAGGAAGGCACACAGACTGGGGTCCCGTTACGTACTCTTGAAACACCTGGAAGTTTGCTGAACCCCTGCCTTGGTAAACACAGGACGACGCGGGAGGTTACCCTGGTCCTGGTAACCTGGAGTTCAACAACGGTGAGTAAACCTTGAAGACTGCACCCCACTGTGTCCTAGAATTATTATCTGCGCCATCACCTGCACTACACTGCACAGCAACATTTACCTTATTAACCATCACTTACTGCCCTGTAGCTAAGCTCTGCCTGTGGAGAGTTGAACCAACTCTGCTGCATCATCATCAGCTCCAGAGGATCTGCACCGCAGCAGCGGCCCCATATAGCCACATACAACAGATGGCGGTGCAAACATTATATAGAAACTTTATTCCCTTTTCTTTATTCCCCTTGACTGCCCTGGGTCACGGAACGGGTCACTGCCACTGTGACATCCCCCAGCATCAACCGGCCCGGCTACCGAGCACCCCACGGCCCGGGGGGCGCGTCACAGGCACTTTCTGGTATTGACTCAAATTCAAGTGCAGTGGACTGCTATGGCCAGCATGTACCTACCGTTCGAGGCAGTGGAAGGCCGTACTAGAATCCCATGCAGACATTTACGCAACGTCTGGAACTCAAGGCCCGGCATAGGGGCTAAAGACTCAAGAGCGCCTTGTGTCCTCTGGCGCACAAAGCAAGAGGGATGCCGAACCATGTGAAGGGAAGGTGATGGATCCTGGGTGCACCGTGGAGCTGGACAGGAAATACATGGGGCTGACAGAGTCAGTGAGCATAGAGATAATCCATGAGGAATGGAAGGTAGGGCTGAAGATGTGTTGTGCTAAGGAAGTAAGGAACAAGACATGTTCTGCCCTATCCCACATGTTACAATCTGATAAACTTGAACTGTCCGGAAAACAAGTGAGTGTGATGGACCCCACACCTGACAACACACTGGGACTGGGACACGATTTTCCTGTAAAGTGCCAGAGCGCAACTGGACAGCAACTCGGTCATGACTACCGCTCTCGGCCACTTTACAGCTCAGCGCAGAATCTCTTTTCCTTTCATGGAATTAAAACTCTATCATGGCAGTTGACGTTTTCTCAAATCTGCTTCAGATCCTGTAATTCCTGTAATTCTACATCAGATCCTGTAAGTCCGATTTGCTCCTTCTGTTACCTTTCTGCCACCCATTCCTTCTGGACCTACCTGCTACACCAACTTCATCAGTTCTTGTTGCATTACAATTGCTCATCCAGACCAGTGGCTTCAAGCTCCTCACCAAGTAAGACATACTGTAACATTTATTATCTTGAGGCACCTGTCACAGAGTAATATATATTGGAGTATAAGCGATCAGACAGTTTTTGTAGAAGAATTGGGAGTAGGAAAAATGTGCCAGTGTGTGGATCTGGAAAACTTGGAGAAACACAAACTGTGTTGGCTACATCACTGGATTAATGCAACTCCAAAATGTAATTTCTTGTGAGATGTTCCTAATGTAGAGTGGTTAGTTGCTACCAAAACCAATGAGCTAAGGCAATAATCACGGATGTGCGTGGAGTGAAGGCTAGATCATACAGTCTGATCCCACAGAAGAGTTATTGTTGAACAAATTGCTGAAAAACTTATACATGGCTATGGTAGGAAGGTGTCGGGGAACATCACCACTTGCTGTGTACAGGACTCTGTAGCCAAAAACTGGTCAAAGTGCCCAAACTAACCAGTGTAGGGTGCTAAAAGTGCCTACAATGTGCACAAGAAATGGAATTACAATTTTTCATGCAGATGGTGAAATGTGTGTTTGTGAAGACCCGGGGTCTTCCGTGGGCATAATATTACTCAGACAACACAGGGTGAGTGTAAAACAGTGTGACAATACTTTATTGAACCACCAAACAGACAATAAACAGATAGAACAGTCCCAGCTAATACCCAAGATGGTGCAAGCTACAGAGTCTCACCCTTCCACTGGCTCACCGGGATTAGAGTCGTGAGATATGTGGACAGGTGACCTGATTATCCCAACCTGGATTCTTCAAATTGTCTCTGAGAGTTCAGTGATGGTCAATAGAGCAGTTCTGTATCTTTCCAGCAGGGTTGTGGTCCCTTAGGCTATCATCCTGTAGTGTCTCTCTAAGGCTATGTGCCCACGATGCAGAAATGATCAGGACTTTTTCCTGAGCGTTTCTGCATCTCCCTGGCAGAAAAAACGCATGCTGATTGTACATGCGTTTTTCCTGCCAGGGACAAGCGGAAGTGAAGCGTTCTTCACTTGCATTTCCGCATGCGGGTTGACAAGCGCTTTCCAAGCGATTTTAGCATCACTTGGAAAGTGCTTGACAACTTGGTCACACTATATAAATCCATGCAAACGGCCTGGATTTATATACTGTGACCTTAAAGAATGGTAAAAAATAAAAAAATAAATATATACTTACCTTGCGATGGCCCCTGGAGTCTCGCTTCGCTCCGTCCTGGCTTGCCGGCAGCTCGCGGTACACTACACTGAAGGACCTGCCGTCACATGACTATGACGTCAGCGCAAGTCCTTCAGTCCACCGCGAGCTGCCGGCAAGTGAAGATGAGCACACCACGGGCCATCAGAAGGTAAATATAATATTTATTTTTTATTTTATTCTTTTTTTTACAGGTACTATGGTACCCGGGTCCGGAGGAGAGTCTCCTCTTCTCCAGACCCGGGTACCATCCGCACATTGGAACGCTTGGATTCCGCATGTACAGATCCAGTGATGCGGAATCCAAGTGTTCCAAGGAAAGTCAATGGCGGCGAAAACGGTAGTGCTGCGTTTTTTTCCGCAATGATAACTCGCAGCGGAAATTTCCGCAGCATGTGCACAGCACATGCGGATTATCATTGGGGAACATGGCAGGCCTTCTACCATGCACTTTTTAAGCGTTTCTGCAGCTTTTTTGCCGCTGCAGAAACCCTTAAAAAACGCATCGTGGGCACACAGCCTAACAGACGCAGAGACCCTTTTTATAGTTCACATTTGTCTGTTCAAGCCATCATTCACAGGTCAAGGGTCAAATATCCACAGCTTATCCCCTAATTTTGACTGGCAACCACCCTACAATAGTATTTAACTTATCTAGCAAACATCCATTGTTCAATGACCCTGAGTCGCTGTATTGCAAAACTGTCAGACAATACGTTGTAGATAACAGCCATTCATCAATTTAAAAATATCAACTCAAGTGATCAACATTCAGGATTATTCAAACAATAGTCTGTGTTGAGCACAAGTTCAGAAGTCAACCTAAAAATATGGAATGTATGTCTGGCATAATTAAGAAGAAAAGCTGTGTCGTCACAGTGTTCTTTCTGGAGAAGAGACAGCACCAGGAGTGGTCTATCAGCGGAAATGTTTTTAGAACTGGAGGTTGGAGTTGTTTTTCAAACCTGTGAATCAGCTTACTAGGCTACCTACTAGTGTCTATTCTGTACAGTCTCGAGGGTGTACTTTCCTTATAAGTTGTTCATGCGACTCCTACCTAGATACTGACGTACCAGGGGATGATACTGAGCTCATAAAGGACTTGAAATTGCTTTCATTTCAAATTGTTAATCCGGATTTCACTCTATAAACCCTGTGTCAAGATGTGGATTTTTCTTCAGAGAATCCCCAGGTTGTTATCCTCAAATTATTTTCTGTTAATGGGTGATGTACAGATGTATAGCTGACTCCAATAAACATTACAAATCATAAGACAGGATTCGTAGTCTCATAGACTGGGTCAGAGAAGTCAGAGTTCTTTCACAATGTTAACGGGAAGACATGATCAAAAAACAGTCTAGATCAATGTGAAGGGATACAGAGTATATGTTAGGCTCACCAGGTATGGTGGATCCTATAAGACTTAGGGTGTGCACACGGGCATTGATGCAGCTGTAACGTGGCATGGGGCGGTAGCCATGGGTGAGGTACTCTTCTCGTACTCTCCGGCACATTACATGAAAGTGGGTGTCTTGGCTGGGTGTGTGGACTTGTGCTGTCAGTGCATTACCCCCGTGCAGGCCGCATGTAACACCGATGTTGCTGATTTGCCAGCACCAGTTTTTCTAAGGTTCAATGAGAGAGACCACCAGTCAAAAATAAACTTTTTACTGAACATTAACTTGGGGAGGGTTATATACAGGAGATAGAGGGCACATATCTTGGTGAACGTTTATTTCAAAACACGGAGCATTTTCCATGCATAGATTCCTCCCTCTTTCTCTCTCATGTCCTCTCTTCTCACTGTTCATCTTTACTCTCTTTACTTGTCACTGTTTCCCACGACTTCAACACAACGCAGCTCGACACTACAGTCCTGTTTAACAAGAGTCCTTTACTCGACCCACTTTGGGAAGTTATGGTGCCAGTATGGCAGGTACTTATCTTCTCTAGTGCTGATGCTCTGGAACTCCCGCCCTGGGCACACTACTCGTCTCACATACTCAGTCCTGTCTAGGCCCGTTACCTCTCTGAGTTATAAACTCTGAGCCTTTCTAGGCATCCTCTCCCAGCACCCATCTCCGGAAAATAACTCTGTCTCTAAGTCGCTTCTGCTCTGGATCTTGCTATCCCTTTCCTCTGGTCTCCACTCACTTTCGACACCCAGAACTGCTCACATTGGACCTTAGGTCCTCTTTCTACACACTCCAGGCCCTATCTGATTCCCTGACAGGAAACTGTCACTTTTCCTTCAACTCAGCTCCTCCTACCCTGGGCTAGTCCAAACATTAATTCTAACTATCCCTACTGTCAAACTACACACATTATCAACATAATTAACAGAAGTCACAATTCACATTATACATCAGGGTTCACTTTGTTCACATTACACACTACAACAATTTACATATTCTTCAAGGGGGAACATTGCCAGTATGTCCATCTCCTTACACAGGCACTTGGCTCACACACGAATCTCAGGAAGTGTAACCCAGCCGACATAAATGCAAGTAGAAAACATATCAAACATAAGTTAAGGAGCAAGCCAAACATAGAATACTAAAATCTCAATCCCAAGACTATTGGACTATTGTGTGTCTAATTGGACCTTAAACAGGTCTAGGGAGATGATGTCATTGATCAACTAGGGGCATTCCGCAAAACCTGTCGCGGAGCACAGCAGAGGGCAGTGGACCCAGGGGAAGGAAATGGAACCAGGTATGTAACACTATATTTACACCCTAACATAGATCAAGAGCCAAATTGAGCATTCTCAGTGACAGGGAAATGGCAAAGGGTCTCTTATAAAACCCAGGGCGACAGGTGACAGGGCAAATGGCATATTATATTGGTGCAATTGGTCGTCTAAGAGAATCGAAGTGTCCATAGTTTGGGGCGCAAGGGGCAAACAAGGAGATAAGTGACAGCCTAAGAAGGGTCACAAAGAGGCATAAAATAGAACTACTTTTGCTCTTGCAGGGCTTTCACACACAGAGAGAAGGACAGTGGTGAATCTTGTGGCATCCCGGGAGATGCTGGGTCCAGGCCCAGGTTGTCTCCATCCCTTCTTCTAACGAGACAAGAAAACCTGCACAGGATTTCTGTACTCACTGACGGTCACTGGATTTCTGTTTGGATTAGAAAAAGTTTTATTATCTCACTAATGGTTAGATAAAGTGACGTGCGTGGATGCAGGACTTGCGGATTTTGTAATAGGCACGTCACTCATAAATTACTTAACATCAGAGGCATAACTTTTATTTCCAAGACTCACATGCAAAATGTGTCAGAGCTTTCTATCTATCAAGTGCCATTTATATTACTGAAATCTGAAATGACCCAAAGCGGCCCCTGGACTTAGGTGCAACTGCTACCTTGGCACTACCTATAGCTATGCTCGTATTAGTAATGGCAGAGCCTGTGAAAAGCCCACAAGCCCTAAGCAGCACTTTATAGTCTGCTCAATCCGCAGAAAAGACTCAAACTGTACTTTATAATTTTCCTTTAAGGTCAGAATGACAGAGAATAAACTCATTGTTGCTTCTAATTCTGCAGTTCTAATAAAAATTCCTTGTCGTCTTCCCTTCAACGTTTGATAGATGAGTAGAATAAAACAATTGTATCAAACAGTCAGCCTCCCATGGGGTTATGCAAGAACAGAGCATGCCAGGAGAATTGATGTTCAATACATCATAAAGTCTCATTTTTTATCGCAAAGTCGTCCGCAGAGGCACTAACTTTTTTATTGACTATAAAAAAGCAAACATAGCATGAAAAGTATCTCTGCATTATAAATCTAATAAGTATAATTTGGGGTATAATAAGCAATTTGTAGACATCAGCATAGCCGTCGGCTTGTGGGACTGGGTCCGAGACAGTGCGGTACGTGTGACAAACATCTACAGTGGGTACGGAAAGTAGTCAGACCTCTTTAAATTTTTCACTCTTTGTTTCATTGCAGCCATTTGGTAAATTCTAAAAAGTTCATTTTTTTCTCATTAAAGTACACTCTGCACCCCATCTTGACTGAAAAAAAACAGAAATGTAGAAATTTTTGCAAATTTATTAAAAAAGAAAAACTGAAATATCACATGGTCATAAGTATTCAGACCCTTTGCTCAGTATTGAGTAGAAGCCCCCTTTTGAGCTGGTACAGCCATGAGTCGTCTTGGGAATGATGCAACAAGTTTTTCACACCTGGATTTGGGGATCCTCTGCCATTATTCCTTGCAGATCCTCTCCAGTTCCATCAGGTTGGATGGTGAACGTTGGTGGATTTCTAGTTTCAGGTCTCTCCAGAGATACTCAATTGGGTTTAGGTCAGGGCTCTGGCTGGGGCAGTCAAAAATGGTCACGGTCACAGAGTTGTTCTGAAGCCACTCCTTTGTTATTTTAGCTGTGTGCTTAGGGTCATTGTCTTGTTGGAAGGTGAACCTTCGGCCAAGTTTGAGGTCCAGAGCACTCTGGAAGAGGTTTTCATCCAGGATATCTCTGTACTTGGCCGCATTCATGTTTCCTTCAATTGCAACCAGATGTCCTGTCCCTGCAGATTAAAAACACCCCCATAGCATGATGCTGCAACCACCATGTTTCACTGTGGGGATTGTATTGGGCAGGTGATGAGCATTGCCTGGTTTTCTCCATACATACCGCTTAGAATTATCACCAAAAAGTTCTATCTTCGTCTCATCAGACCAGAGAATCTTATTTCTCATAGTCTGGGAGTCCTTCATGTGCTTTTGAGCAAACCCTATGTGGGCTTTCATATGTCTTGCACTGAGGAGAGGCTTCCATCGGGCCACTCTGCCATAAAGGCCTGACTGGTGGAGGGCTGCAGTGATAGTTGACTTTGTGGAACTTTCTCCCATCTCCCTACTGCATCTCTGGAGCTCAGCCACAGTGATCTTGGGGTTCTTCTTTATCTCTCTCACCAAGGCTCTTCTCCCACGATTGCTCAGTTTGGCTGGACGGCCAGGTCTAGGAAGACTTCTGGTGGTCCCAAACTTCTTCCATGCAAGGATTATGGAGGCCACTGTGCTCTTAGGAACCTTGAGTAATGCTGAAATTCTTTTATAACCATGACCAGATCTGTCATGGTTATAAAAGACAATTCTGTCTCTGAGCTCCTTGGGCAGTTCCTTTGAGCTCTTGATTCTCATTTGGTATGACATGCACTGTGAGCTGTGAGGTCTTATATAGGCAGGTGTGTGCCTTTCCAAATCAAGTCCTATCAGTTTAATTAAACACAGGTGGACTCCAATGAAGGAGTAGAACCATCTCAGGAGGATCACAAGGAAATGGACAGCATGTGACTTAAATATGAGTGTCTGAGGGAAGGGTCTGAATACTTATGACCATGTGATATTTCAGTTTTTCTTTTTTAATAAATTTGCAAAACCTTCTACATTTCAGTTTTTTTTCAGTCAAGATGGGGTGCAGAGTGTACTTTAATGAAAAAAAATTAAGAATTTACCAAATGACTGCAGTGAAACAACGAGTGAAAAATTTAAAGGGGTCTGAATACTTTCCATACCCACTGAAAGTGAGTCTTTAAAGGTCCGGTCTGGAGTAGAGTGGAGTATTGGCTACTGGAGCAGAGTGGGCAGAGGTGTGGGATTAGTCTGGTGTGGCCTATCACTTGCAAATGGATAACAGAGGGTTGATGGTGTTGTTGGCCCCCAGACGTGCCATCACTGCTTCCATCAGTAAATAGAAAAGGGTGGCACACCGATCCTGGCTGAGGACCAGCAAGTAATGGCCACTATTTCTAGGGGCATCGTGACACTTATTATAAATAATAGTTTAGAGATGTTTATTGGCTTCTATGGAAAAATGCTGCAGGCATGCTCTGTGTGTAGGGTTCTCTGTGCAAAGAAGGGAAGAAGGTGAGCTGTGACATCACCTACTGTGAATGGTGGATCCTGTGTTATCTACTGTATATAGAGGTGCTATCAGTCATTGTACAGGAGTGGGGAGAAGGAGAGCTGTGACATCACCTACTGTGAATGGTAGATCCTGTGTTATCTACTGTATGTAGAGGTGCTATCAGTCATTGTACAGGAGGGAGAGGAGGTGATCTGTGACATCATCTACTGTGAATGGTAGATCCTGTTTTATCTATGTATAGATTTGTAACCCTGTCTAAAATGAGATGACTGCTGAGAAGTGATCTCTACAGAACAGTAAACATCAGCCGATTATAAGGGTCAGTGAAAAAGTTCAGAATTTTAGACATCTTTAATGAAGAACAGTAACATAAAAAGGAAACTTTTAACAAATAAGTTTAACATAAAAACTTAAAGGACTTAAACACATAGTAGGTCAATTTACCATCCGACTAGAATAGACTACGCACCTTCGCCCTCGTGCGTCTTTAGAAATCTCCATGTGAACTCTCTAGGAAATAATATGTGTCTACCCTATATACTGTAAGTCATGGACATATTTTCTTAACAGCACACCAGCTGGTCAAGCATGGTATTTCAGGAAATAATTCTTTATGACTGTGTTAAACATAAATATGAATATCAAAATGGGAAACGGTTGGTTCCCACACAACAACAAAAAAGTTATGAGCCATTACAATTACCGACTTTCAAACTTACAAACTTTTAAACATAAATAGGGACGAGGAAAACTTTGAAAGTTTGAAAAGATGTGAGGCCTGGCTCATTACTTAACCCTCCGTCACATACAATATCGGTTCTAACGAGTTCACATACAATGTGACTGTCAGGCGCAGGCTAGAAAAATACCTATAATATCTAATGTTTGCAATTTCATTGCTCTAAAAGTGATCAGTGACCTTCATAGGGATGTAATAAAAGAGACTACACATAATCAGGTGCAAAAAAACCCCATTTACTTAACATAAAACTAATAACTCTGAAATACAAACATTTCAAAACTCCCGCCAAATAGTCCCCAGTTCGACTCTGTCAAAAAACTCTACAAAGAAAATTAATGGAAACAAACTTAATTTTAAGGTACCTTAAGTACTATTAAACACATATTCAATCAGAATTAGATCCTGAAGTTTCCCCAGAAAAATTACACTTGCAGAGCAAAGAGCAAGAATTACACATCATTTTTGCATGTGTCAGGCAGATTGCATTATGACATTTGTGACATTCATAATTAGAAAGCCTTCTGATTCCGCTTTCCGTGGTGCAGGTGGTACATCTCCTTCTTTTGGGAGGTGGTGCAGGTGGTGCATCTCCTTCTTTTGGGAGGTGGTGCAGGTGGTGAATTTTCACTATCATCTTCTGGGCGGAATCTTTTGAGCTGAACTTGAAGGCGAGAGGGGATACCGATTGTTTTCATACTTCTCCTGCGTAGCTCTCCAAGCACTAATTCATGGGCCAATTTTTTCAGATAGAATCGTCTACGGAGTGGTTCAAGCTTGTTTTCAAGGTAAATGACTTGTGAATTTATACCACCCAAATTCAACATAGCAAAAAATATGACCATTGGCCAGCGTTTGGTGTTTCTGCTGACGTTGAAAGTTGAGCACATCTGATCAGCTGTATCAACACCCCCTTTGGTTGCATTATAAAATGTAATTATCTCTGTTTTTTTTTGTGCCTCAGTCCCAGGATCGATGGCATCATCATCATGAAGTGTTGATAGAAGAAGTACAATTTTTTTTGCTTGTGGTACATAGGAAACCAAAACCTTTCCATTATGGAATGCAAACATACTGCTGTACTGTTGTCTCCCTTTCACACTTACAAACTGTGTAGGCAATTCTTTTTTATTTTTTTCTTACAGTTCCGACATATGAAAGCTTCTGCAGTTTCAGATAATCAATCAGATCACAATTTGAAAACCAATTGTCAGCTGTTATATTGCGACCCGATCCAAACAAGGGCTCAGCCAGTCTTTTTACAACAACACTGGGTTTGTTGCTGACACAGTAAGGACCTTCTGGTTGTTTTCCTGCATAAACTTCCAGGTTGTAAGTGTAGGTCTTACTGGCATCAACAAGGGCATACATTTTTATTCCATATTTGTTAGGCTTTGATGGAATATATTGACGAAAGGCACATTTACCACGAAAACCAGGGAGCATTTCGTCAATAGTGAGATTCTCCCCAGGGCAATAGCTTTTTTTACAGTTTTCAACAAATTTTTGGAATATATCACGAATTGGAGCAAGTCGGTCATATGTTTTACGTTCGGTTCGGGTAGTTCTGTCGTCAAACCGAAGGCAACGAATTAGAAGCTTGAATCTGTTTATGGACATAACAAGGCCAAATTTTTCAACTCCATCCCCATCTTTACTCCAAAGTTCCTCCAAAGTTGTGGCCTTGATGGTTCTGTTGCAGATGAACTTGTCCTTCATAATGTCTATATATTGGTTGGTATATGTGACAATAGAGTCCAGAATGTAAAGAGAGGAGAGAACAAGATGCAATGGGTGACTCAGTATTGCAATTGTTAGAGGGGTGTGGGGATGGCTACTAACCTTGTGAAGTTGTGCACCTCTGCACAACCCCAGTGTAAAGCTCCACAAGCTCCGCTCTGTTGGTGGCTGTCATCTATTTCCAGCGGCGTTCACAGATCCTGATCTCTCGGTGGTGGATCACGTGGTCAGGTTAGTAGCATGTAACGCCGAGATGGACGCCCAGCGTCACCAACACCCCCGGCAGTGTTCCGGAGGGGTTAGGGCAGCGCAGAGTCCAGAATGGCATCTGTGAGCATTAGAGTCCAGAATGGCATCTGTGAATAAACTATTCCAGCATTCAACTGCAGTTTTTGCATTACTTGCAGTTCCTATAACTGCAGGAAGGTGAGTAATATGTTTTGAGGTTCCTTACGTTTTTTCTGGAGTGGCTTCTTGTTCCATTGTTTTTTTTTATCTTTTCCCATATAATAAGATTCTACATCTTCATCCTCATCACTGTCACCATCTTGCTCTGTTTCAGAATCCACTTCACATACTTCCACCTCATCATGAGAATCAATCTCACTTTCCTCTCCTAAATCCTCATTCAGTGTGGGGTCTGCATCATCTAACAGCATGTTTGTTACTTCCTCAACATCCAGGTTTTTTGATAAATTGTACATTTTCCTCTCCATTTCAGCAGATAATCTGAAGCAAGAGAAGGAATATGTGTTAGGGAACTACTGTATATGCCTGAGCAGCACACTTTCTTTTTTAATCTGCCTTATTTCTATGAAATATCCTCACACTTTGTGCTATACATTCATAAAACAAGCTAAATAAACAATTGTGATGAATAAAAACATAAAATACCAACCTTATTGAGTGTGACGTGTTCACATACAATGAGCCTGAGAGATTAGCGCAGTTATATCTGTCCTCCTGAAGCTCTGCAATCCAACTGTGGTATGAGGTTTCACAGAGCTGCTAGAGACAGGAGACTACCTGGAGGGAGGGGATTTCCTCACAATCTGGTGAGGAAGGAGAAATGAAAGTAATAGAGATGTGCCTGTCAGGCCTATTGTATGTGACGGAGGGTTAAAAAACAGGGAATGTAATATCATATCAGTTATTTATTTAATGATTACCACATTAGTTTTCATTTGTTCATATGCTTCCCCCATATCTGAGACTCACAAGTTGTAGATCTTCACCTGATACATTTGGGGGTCCAGGTTGCACCCCTTCCTATTATGATAAAGTAAATTATGAGACGCGATTAAGCAAATAAATCTGTGTCACCTGATCACTGGAGTAAATATAGAAGCAAAGTACCAGCACTCCAGCTTAAATATCTGTAATTAACACCTTGTCTGAGTGATCCGGGGTTAATGAGATGTGGCTGATCACATGAGAAAGAACAATCATCAGGAAATGATAAGAACCATGGCCGGGATTTCAAGTCGTGTGGATGTTAATAACAATAGTGATTAATTACAGAAAAGTAACGATACAAGCCCCGAATCCAATTACACGCAGTTTATTTTTTTAAGTGAAAATTCTATTCTTTATTATAAATTTAGCGTTTCTTGCTATGTAAAGTATATTATTTAAAGGCACAGTCTACAAAAAACAAGTATATACACCCCCAGGTGAAAATAACATCTGGGGGCAGAGAAATTCCTTAATCTTTTAAATACTGCTGTCAATGTTGATTGTAATCTTTATACAATGTGGTTAGCTCATGATAGACCCCGACATTGTCATTACTGGGGTTTATGTTTATATTCATGGCAAACCTTTTAATGGATCACAAGACTGTTCTTTGTTAAAGATGTTATGTCACCACAGACAACCCCTTTCAGACTAAATCCATCTCCCAGCTCCCACCTGACTTTAAAAAAGTGGATTTTTTGATGAGTGGAACATGACATCCAGGCTGCAGTGGCCACTAAAGGAGAAAAAGGGTATTACATGATGGTCCTCCACTCCATATATGGATTGATTCTACTAGAGTGGGAGTTGCTCTTACAGAGAGGAGGAGCTTGAGTGGGAGACGCCTCTCTATGATGTCCACATGCCCTTATATAGTATATGGACAAAGGTTATCTTCCAAAGACAATCCCTTTAATAATGTTAGGATATATTTAGGTATAAAACAAATATTTCATTATATAAAGTATAACTAAAAGAAGTAAAACAAAAAAATTGTATAATTCTATTAAAGCTTAAAATGATTAAAAAAACAACAAGATCAAAGTTAATTAGTTAAAATGATTAATTTTGCATTTTTGGACCTTTGTGAATGTATCGATACCAAATACATTTTTTTCTTTTATATTTCTTTGTATTGGGAAAAGGAGAGTTCGGAGGCCAGTGACTTTCAATGTTTTCTTACATTTTTAATTTTGTTTTTAAAAAACTATTTTTCAGTTTTCTTTTTATCTTTTTAGTGTATAGATGGACAGATAGACACATAGATGGATGGAGCCTGCAATCTTTAGCTTGTTCTATCTACTGTAACACTACGGTATTACAGTATACAGGGCGATTCTGAACGTGGCGATACCAATCGTGTCTTTTTGATTGATTTTTAATTGTTTTATTTTGAACTTTTATATTTTTTACATTTTTTAAAAAACTTTTTTTTTTTACTTTACACTTGCTTCAATAGTTTCCATGGGAGATTAGAAGCTTCGATCATTCGATTGCTTGTGCTACACATAGCGGGACCTCAGCCCTGCTGTGTGTAGCAAAAATGCTCATCTGCTATGAGCGCCGACCTCTGTGAGAGTTACACTATATACACTTCAACAAGCAGTCACCTATGAGGCCTGGATGCGGCCATATGTCCTTGCCTTCAGTGAAGAAGCCAGAGATGAGGCGCGATGGGGGAATGAAGAGAACAGGAGAGTGGGCAGCAATCAATGGTGCAGCTGGAGAGGTGCATATTCATTTCTTTTTAACCAATACTCCCCTCACCGTTCACCTTTCCGGCCGCCTCACTCCCCATCGTCTGGTCCTCTTCTTTCTGCCATCACACACCCCATCTCCAGCCTCTTCACTATAGGCCGCCTCCAGTCCTTGGGTGTTTTGACATCACAGCCTTACAACTGACAGTAACCTCTGAGCCCTTGAAGTGGCTGGAATCCCTAGCCTATAGTGAAGAGGCCGCAGACTGCATAAAGAAGTATTTTTTGCTTCAACATCTTACTTTTATAACTAGGAGTCGTTCGTAAATTGGATGGTCTTAAAACTGACTGCCTGTAAGTTTATTTGTTAATTATTCTATTTAATTTTTACCATTAGAGAACAGGTTTGCAAGGAACGGCCCTCTGCACGGGCAATCATTGTGACATCATTAATGACATCATGGGTTACCTCTAGTGATGAGTGAGCATGTTCTGTTAACCCTTACATGCTCACCGAGTATTTACTTCGTGCTCGAGTGTTATGTTTTAGTCACTGAGTGTCCATGATTTGCTGATTTGAGACTGTTTGACAGCTTTAATACATGTGTGACAAACAGGCATTCCTCACATGTATTAAAGCTGTCAAACCTTTCGCAAATCATGGACACGCAGTGACTACAACATAACACTTGAGCACGCTGTAAATACTCGGCGGGCACCCGACCATGCTTGCCGAAAGGGTTAACAGAACATGCTCTCTCATCACTAGTTACCTCTCAAAATGTTCCAAAATAACCAGTGTCTCAAATCCATGCTGTGCTTGGTGGTCTCTTGACTCCCATGCTTTCTTCACATTACAACCTGAGTCGGTGTGCCTGTTTCATAAACTCCCTCGCACTCTTTTTGCCAGCGCTATACTACTCTACCCTTCCCACCTTTAAGTTCCTGCTCTTCTCCCTGAAGAGAAGGTGGTTGTGAATGTGGTACACGACACTCCACCAATGGTTGGGTGCCTGAATAAGATACCACTCTACATTGCAATCGACAATGAAGATCTTGGCAGTTGGCGGTTAGAGAGTGTCAAGCCTGTCTAGAGGTGAGGCGTAGGATACAAGGACTGCCAGGATTAAGTACCTTGCCAGAAAATCTCTTCAGAGCCCATCGCAGCAAAGCCAAACCTTTTATCAGAGTGTCAGTCCCATTGCCATCCAGCCGGCACCTGTATGGAAAAACAGTGTTGCAGCTAAATGCTGGAGAAGCTGTGATTCCTTGATGTGTGATGCAGTAAACCATTTGAACTGTTCATACCAAGGTCTGGTCTCACTTCTTCCTACCTACCTCTAAATCCCCTAGATGTACCCTGTGAATGGGTCTGGAGCGCCAGGAACCAGGTAGGAGCACCGTGATACCCCAAACTGCACAACATCGCAGAAAAGCCATATCACCGCTCGGCACCTACATCTGGGCCTAATAGTGCCTCCTGGCCCTACTACTCTAGTACATTACATCTGAAATTGATGGCATCACGAACAGGATATTTACCTCTGTGCCTTATGTTCACCTTGTACAGAACTGACCCAGTCCTGTTTTAAAAGAACTTTATTTGCCTGAGAATAGGGTAAGATCTTGCTGCCACGGGTGCTTCAGCAGGCACCAGGGTCATCCGCCATTTTGCAGTTTCCTATGCACCAATGCGATTCCTGAATCGCTGGAGCACGGAGTACGTGCTACAGAGGCCTGAGTGAGTACTGCTGGGGAAATCAAAGGGGGGAGAGACTGTCTGAACCATTCTGTCCTCTTTTATAGCCAACTTGACAGAAAAATGCTGCCACTGCAACTCTTAAAGGGGCCACGCTCCCATTTCCCAGCTGTTGCCCTTAGCAATGCCAACCAAAATTTCAAGTTTCCTCAAATTGATCCATCTGTTCTGGTGCAGGATATCAAAAGCAATGTCTCACGGTGAAGATAGCTACACCATGGAGCAGGAGGACTCATCAGCAACCCAAGTGATGTGACCATGGAGAAGTTTACCCAGTACCTCAGCAAATGCTAGCCCATACTCAGCAGCCACAGCAGCCAGCTGTTACATGCCTCTGACCATGCCACATTACTTTGGGGCTCCTTGACTTCCCCGCTATGAAGGAGCACCTCACACCTACAGAGAGTTCAGAGAGAGAATGCAGACTACCTTTAAACTCTACCCTGTCTCTGAAGAGCAGAAAGTGTAGATCTTAATTGGTCAGCTACAGGGAGCCACACTCCGGGAGGTCAACTTCTGGCCTTGGTCTGAACGCCAAACCATATATCAGATCTTGGAGAGACTGAAGGTCACTTTTGAATTTAGGACCGTTTCAGAGCTGAAGAAGCATTTTTAAGGAAAGAGGAAAAAATCACAAGAGTCCCTTAGAGACTTTGCCCAGTCACTGCAGGAAGCCTTGAGGGCCATCATCCATGTGGACCCTCAAGAGGCTAAAGGTCAAGATCAGACTCTTGGAGAACAATTCAAAGAAGGTGTGCTGGACAAGACTCTGAAGTGTCAACTAAAAATTCAGTCCATCCAGCATCCGGGTACCTCTTTCCGGGAATTCAAGGAACTGGCCATAGAGGTCCTGGAGGAGAAGCCGCAATCTGAGATCCAAGAAGATGGAAGGATTAAGCCTGTTTCCGAGTTTCCCCTTTCAAGTCATATTACTGAGCAAGGAGCCCGAGTCCCACCTGTTAGAACCTTGCTGTTAGGTTTTTTTTCCTTTGCTGGTCACATGACCTTGTTGGCCTATTTAATCCTGCTCCGCCCTTCTGGCTTTGCTGGACTTCATTGTATATCTACTTTCTAGCTAGCCTGTACTCTGTATCTAGCTCTGTTAGTTTGCTTGGTCTACGGACCTCTATGTTCTATCTATTTTGTTTGTTCGTCTGTCTGCTACTATTTCTGTTAGGAGGTGTCCCATATTCCTCCCAGTCCTTAGTACTTGTAGGGATTCCCTCCCCACATCTATAGGTCTCCGTACAGACTAGATTAGGACTTTAGCAGGTCTGATCGCAGGATCAGGTTCCCTGTTACATCGTAGGGATTCAGCTGAGTCCTATAGTAGGGACAGATCTCCTCTCTTTCCTTAGCTTTGGTAGCAGAACATAACACCACCTTCAGAAGATGAAGCCACCCTAGTCAGTCAAATCTCTCGTCTCCCTACAAATCAGGCAAAAGTGATAAAGTGGTTGGAGTGACTGAAGTATCCCTCTAGGCGAGAAAGAAAAGATTTTCCAAGATTAGAATGGGAACGGCCACCTCCAGGACCAAGAGAGAATAGACGCCGACCCCCAGAGAGGTCTTCAGATACAGTACCTGGTACAAGAGTACCCGAAGACTAGAATGCATATACTGGCAGTTAAACGATTATCACCTGAGACAGCGGGACACCCCTCAGGAGGAAAGACCTTAAGTCGTGTAGATCCAGCCTGGATGCTGAAGTATGTGGGCTCTTGCCCCATGGTTAAAGTCAGCATTAACGGAGTGAGTTTCCCTGCCTTGATTGACATCGGGTCTCAAGTGACCACTATCCCGCATATGGCATTTGAAGAGTGCCAAAAAGAAGCCCAGCTGACACAACCTCCAAAGTCCTGGCTCCACATCATAGCCACCAATGGAAAGTCAGTAGCAATAAGCGGCTACTGGGAACCCATGCTTCAGATTGGAGAGACCGAACTCACACGGCAAGGGGTAGTAGTGATTCAGGTTCCAGAAAATGCCAACTTTCCTGTGATTCTAGGCACTAATGTTCTTCGAAACTGCTATACCGAAGTGGTGGAAGCCCTACGACAGTCCCTGCCAGATGTACCCAAAGACTCTCAGAAGGCTATACATGAGACCATGGAGGTGTTGGCGGCTCAACAGAAGTTTACCAATAAAAAAGGGGAGATATGCCGCTCCGGTATCAAGCATTCCCAACCTGTCCGGTTACAACCTGGAACAGAGACTCTGGTGTGGTGTAAAGCCTGCATGGGAGTGCGGGGACAAGACTACAAGGCCCTTGTAGAGCCTCTCTTAATGAGGGATGAACTACCTGTCCTAGCAGCAAGAAGCATAGTTACAGTGCAATTACCCATTCACCTGCTCAATCTAGGGGACCAACCAGTGGATCTGAAGAAATATTATGCCGTAGCCAGCCTGTATAATATACATATAGAAGATCTAGTGGAAACCTCTCTTATGGCTTCACAACAAGCAACCTCAGTATAGAATGCAGCTGAAGATCGTGCCTCGCCACCCTGGTGGACCACATTGAATGTTGGAGATGATACCACTCCAGCCAGATGAACAGATCCAAGGAGTACTAAAGGTAGCCAAACAGCACCAACAACACTTCAGCCAACACCCCATGGACTATGGGCAGACCAGTCTAATCCAGCACACCATTCCTACAGGCGACCATCTCCGCATCAAGGAAAGATACAGGCCAGTACCCCCTAGCATGTACCAGCAGGTGAAGAAAATGGTCCAGGACATGAAGACAGCAAATGTGATCAGAGATAGCCACAGTCCATGGGACGCCCCCTTGTTCTAGTGAAGAAGAAAAATGGGACCATACTGTTCTGCGTGGACTATCGCAAAATCAACAATATCACACATAAAGATGCCTATCCCTTGCTTCGGAGAGAGGAATCTCTCACAGCTTTAGGGGCCGCGGCCTACTTCTGCACTTTAGACCTGACTAGCGGCTACTGGCAAGTTCCTATGGCCCCTGAAGACAAAGAGAAAACTGCCTTCACAACATCAATGGGCCTCATCGAATTCAATTATATGCCATTTGGGCTGTGTAATGCCCCAGGGACGTTTCAGAGACTGATGGAGAGGTGTCTTGGACTCTGGAATTTTGAAACAGTTCTTCTATACCTGGATGATATAATAGTGTACTCCAGGACATATGAGTAAAATCTGCAACATCTGGCGGAAGTGTTCCAGACCCTGGCCCAACATGGGATGAAGATAAAACCTTCCAAGTGCTTCCTCCTGAAGCCTCAAGTGAAGTATTTGGGCCACATTGTGAGTGCTACTGGAGTCCAGCTGGACCCAGACAAAATAGCAGCAGTGAGAGACTGGCCTGCTCCTACCACAGTCAAGGAAGTGAAGAGTTTCCTGGGATTTGCCAGTTACTATTGGAGATTTATCTCGAAATTTGCCCAGATAGCGGGTCCTCTCCAAGAGCTCCTAAAGGGGCAGCCCAAAGGCTGCCAGAAGACCAGACTCCTTTTGGATTGGACTGCTGAAAGAGAAGCAGGCTGAGCCACCGGTGCTGGGATATACAGATTACAGTTTACCCTTTAACCTATACACGGATGCCAGCAAAAAAGGCTTAGGAGCAGTGTTTTTCCAGATGCAGGTCGGAACTGAAAGGGTTATTGCCTAAGCCAGTCGTTCACTTGGAGAACCTGAGCAAAATGATCAGAATTATAGCTCCTTCAAGCTGGAATTCCTGGCCCTGGTCTGGGCAGTAACTGAGAAATTTAAAGACTATCTGGCTGCGTCACCCATGACCGTATACACAGATAGCAACCCATTGGTACATCTGAATTTCACTCATCTGGGAGCTCTGGAACAGAGATGGGCCTCTCGATTGGCCAACTCCAGTTTTAGTATAAGCTACTGGGCCGGAAAGGCAAATGATAATGCCGATGCCTTGTCCAGGCTGCCTGCTCAGAGAGAACTCAAATCCCCGGATGATCAGTGGGAAGATGCGGCTGTTAATATGTTAAATGCCGCTGTCAATCTCCGACAGCGGCATTTAACGCGCGCTTCCGGGTTGCGCGTCATAAGCCCCGCCCATCGGCGACCCTGTCACGTGATCGCGGGTCGCCGATGGGCGTGCATGACAACCCAGGGTCTGCAGCAGACGCCTGTGTTGTCATGATCTTGTCGCTATGAGAGCCACCTAGTGGTCAGCGCTCATAGCACAGGACCATTTCTGCTGCATGCAGGGGATCTGCTCGTCCCCTGTATGTAGCAGAGACGATCAGACAACTGCTGCTTCTAGTCTCCTATGGAGACTATTGAAGCATGCAGTAAGTGAAAAAAAAATGTTTTTAAAAATATAAAAAAAATAAAAAAAATATAAAAGTTTAAATCACCCCCCTTTCGCCCCATTCAAAATAAAATATATAAAAAAAACCCTACATACACATATTTGGTATCGCCGCGTTCAGAATCGCCCAATCTATCAATATAAAAAAAGAATTAATCCGATCGGTAAACGGTGTAACGAGAAAAAAATTCTAAATGCCAGAATTACGTTTTTTGGTCGCTGCAAAATTGCAATAAAATGCAATAACAGGCGATCAAAATATCAGATCTACCCCAAAATGTTATCAATAAAAACTTCAGCCAGGCACGCAAAAAATAAGCTCTCACCCAGCCCCGGATCACGAAAAATGGAGACGCTACAGGTCTCGGAAAATGGTGCTATTTTTTTTAGTTTTTTTTACCAAATTTTGGAATTTTTTTTCACCACTTAAATATAAAATAACCTATACATGTTTGGTGTCTACGAACTCGTAATGACCTGGAGAATAAGAATAGAAGGTCAGTTTTAGCATTCAGTGAACGTGGTAAAAAAAATAAATAAAAAACAACTGTGGTATTGCACTTTTTTTGCAATTTTACCGCACTTGGAATTTTTTTCCCGTTTTCCCGTACACGATATGGTAAAACTAGTAATGGCGTTGAAAAGTACAACTTGTCCCGCAAAAAATAAGCCCTCACATGGCCATATTGTCCAAAAAATAAAAACGCTATGGCTCTGGGAACAAGGGGAGCAAAAAACGAAAAAGCAAAAACGACAAAACCCAAGGTTGCGAAGGGGTTAAGGAAGAAAAAGCCTGGAGGGAAGCATCCGACCATTTTGAAAAATCAGATCCCTTCTTAGTCATGTCAGTAAGGGGTTTCACAATAACAGAGTAATTTTGGATGAATTTCCAGTAAAAATTAGTAAAGCCCAGAAAACGTTGTAGAGCCTTCAGGTTCTTGGGATGTTCCCAATCAAGGACTGCACGGATCTTCTCCGGATCCATCCAAAAACTCGAAAATGACAAAAAGTACCCCAAAAGCTGCACCTCCTGCACAGTGAAAACACATTTTTCCCGTTTGGCATAAAGTTTGTTATCCCGTAATATCTGGAGCACCTGCTTAACATGCCCCCGATGAGTCTCAAAATCAGGTGAGTAAACCAAAATATTGTCCAGATAGATCACCACAATCCTCCCCACCAAATGATAAAAAATATAATTTATGAAATGCTGGAATACTGCAGGTGCATTGGTCAAACCAAATGGCACAACCAGACTCTCGAAATGTCCTTCCGGGGTATTGAATGCTGTTTTCCATTCATCCCTTTCTCTGATTCTAACCAGATTGTAGGCTCCCCTCAAATCCAACTTGGAGAATACCTTAGCTCCTACAACCTGGCTGAAAAAAATCAGGAATCAGAGGAAGAGCATATGGATCACGGATAGTAATTAGATTTAATTGCCGGAAATCTAAACAGGGACGTAGACCGCCATCTTTTTTCTTCACAAAGAAGATCCCTGCTGCCACGGGCGGAGTTGAGGGTCTGTTATGTCTCTTCTCCAGACTTTCTGCAATGAAATCCTTCATGGCTTGTCTCTCAGGGCCAGAAAGATTATACAGTCTGGATTTCGGTAGTTTAGCTCTGGGGGTCAGGTTAATAGGACAGTCATAAGCACGATGAGGAGGCTAATCCTGACACCCACTCTAAGAAAAAACTACCTTAAAACCAGATAGAAAAGCCGGTAATGTTTCCGTAAAGACAGTAGGAAGGGAAATTTCTAAACAGTTCTCATAGCAGTAATCTCCCCATCCAATAATCTCCCCGGTTTGCCAATCCACCAACGGATTATGTTTAACAAGCCAAGGAATACACAAAACAATCGGTGTGGGAAGATTGTCCAGGACATACAGTAGCAAGGGATTATGTCACAATGAACTGACCCCACCCTCAGTTTTACATTATGTACAATCTGAGTAAATGCTATCTGTGCAAGTGGCGCCGAGTCAATGGCAAAGATGGAAATAGGTTCAGCTAAAGCACAGCAAGCAAGAACATGAGTTTTCACAAACTCAGCATCAACTATGCTGACTCCGGCTCCACTTTCAACAAACACAGCTCTCTAGCACCACCTCTGTTGACAGGGCAAAGAGGGTACAACAGGTTGGTAACAAATGCACCCCTTGTTTATCCAACTCCAGAGTACCAAGAGTTAATCGAGACTCCTTTTGTTTAGGAATTGCAGGACAGGTACCAAGAAAATGTTCCTTTTTCCCCCCAAAAAACATACGCCTTTTTTCCTGTGAATCTCCGGGGAGATGTATGATGTAGAGACTCCCCATAACTTCATATGCTCCTCCACCTCCCCCTTTACTGGCTCAACCCCAGACCGCTTCCCTGGCAGAGGCTCACAACCACGACAAGAAGGCCCCGGCGAAGGTTGTCTCACTTGTCTATCTCGAAGGCGTGTCCAAGGGCTGAGGGGATTCATATACTGCCAAGGCATCTTTCAACCTTAGAGTAAGCCTCTCACAAAATTGACTTCTAAGGGCTAAGTCATTCCATTTGGAATCCATTGCCCATCTACGGAATTCCAAACTGTATGTCTCCACTGACCGATTCCCCTGCTGAAGGTGACGTAGCCTAGACTCAGCCAAGGCGACTCAGTCAGGGTCATCAAAGATGAGGGTCAGAGCCCCAAAAAACCCCTCCACAGACTGGAGATAAACCGACTCCTGTGGTAAAGAAAACGCTCATGACTGAGGGTCTCCCTGCAGTAGAGAGATCACAATACCAACCCGTTGCTCCTCATTTCCGTAGAAGTAAGGACGAAGTTTAAAATACAGTTTGCAGTGTTAGTCTCTTTCTTTTTTTTTTCTCCTTTTCAAAGTGTGCTTAGCCGGCGATAATGTCACGCAAGGTGTGGGAAAGACTTAGTGCAACACAAAGGGAAGAGGGAAAAGGAGCCCAGACTCTAGGGAAAGGGGGGAAATGGAGACCTCCTAGGTTGATCTAGCGTCACCCTGTCTCCCCTAACGTCCCTGTATTGGCTCTTCACCAATTGCCGCATGCGTGCCTTGCCCTGTCTTTCCCTGGCGTATGACTAAGGCTAAGGAAGGGAGGAGATGAGCACTAGTCGATCTACACTAAAGACTATAGACAACAGGGGTGAACAAACAGGGGGAAATTGCTTAGCTTTAGACGAACTCCAGACAAATACGCACACGTCCTCAAGCTCCAGGGAGGATGAAGTACTGCTCTTGCTAAAGCCTCCACAGGTAGTAATGAATATGAAACACAGCAGGTATTTATACACCCTGGCAGGGTGTTAATTAGCCAGAGGGAGGTAGCCTCTGGGTCCTAGAGACAACATCTAAGAAGATGTCTGCAATGCCAAACTTAGAGATCTCCTGCAACCAACTGTAGGACGACTGTCTGTCATCTCTGACACACTTGTGACAACATGAGAGCTGACATCGAGACTTGGTGTCAAGAGTGCCCCACTTGTGCTGTGGCCAGGGGTGAAAGGCAAAATCAGCGTGCTCCTCTTCATCCCATCGTGAGCAAGAGCCCCTTGGAGTTGGTAGCCATTGACCATGTCAAACTGGAGCCTAGTCGGTCCGGGTATACGTATGCTATGACAGTCATTGACCACTACACAAAGTTCGTGGTGACCATCCCTGTGAGAGACCTTACCATGAAGAACTCCGCGGCTGCTTTGTAGAAAAGTTTCATCTTACCCTGTGGTAGTCCTAGAAAGATTCTCACCGATCAAGGGTCGGCCTTTGAGTCTCAGTAGTTTCATGAGCTGTGTGCACTATATAATTTAAAGAAGCTGAGAACTACAGCCTAACATCCACAGGGAAATGGTCTGTGTGAGAAGATGAACCAAACCCTAATTAGCATGCTCAAGGCAGTTCTCACACACCAACGAACGGACTGGCCAATACTTCTGCCGAAACTGTTGTATCTCTACAATAATACCATGCACTGCTCCACCAGATACATCCCTTACTATCTGATGTTCAGGAGGCATGGACACTTGGCCGCTGACATTGCTTTGGATATCTGTGGACCAGACTCAGAGCCTCTCCTTCCTCAGTCTGATTGGGTCTAAGAGCAACAGAGACGCTTGGAAGATGCCACAGGAATTGTGGACTCTAGAATTGAAAAGGCCCAACAAAGACAAAAGCAAAACTTTGACCTCCATGCCAGTGTCAAGCCCTTGCAGTCAGGGGATCAAGTGTGGCTAAAGAACAATCACCCGATTAGTAAGCTAGATAGCAGATGCGAGTGTGAGCCATATGAAGTTAGGGACTGTCTCTCTCCTACCTAAATTATCGAGAGGACCGAGGTACCCAAAAAGTTCACCGTAACTGGCTGAGAAAGTGCCTGCAAGAGCCCATTCCTCAGCAATGATCAAGAGAAAGTGAGCCAGCTGGGCCATCGTCTTCTTCATGGAGTCTCCCTTTGAGATGTCTACTTAACCTGACCCTCTTCAATTGTCCTTGTTGCCGCAGATGTTGGTGAGGACACCTATATTGACAACCACCGTTCGGGCGGAGTCTCCACAGTGACCTCTTGCCCCTTCTCCACCTTCAATTGAGGATATTGTCTCTCCAGATTAATGGGTTGCTTTCATTAGAAACTCTGAATGTGCAAGAAGTCCATTTCTGGTGGAGAATTCTCAGGGCACTCTGCGAAGGTCTCAAAGGGAGAACAAGGGACGACTTACCTCTTATCTGCACAGTTATGAGTTGTCCCAAGAGCAGAAGAAAGTTCCTCTTTCTCCAAACCCTAGAACCAAAGTCAAGAGTCACCTCTTCAACACTAAGTACCTCACCCTACTGTTGTGTAACGTTTGAAGCCATATGCCCGAGGAAAGGACTCAGATGAATACTTTAGCTCTCCTTGATCCTGTTTTTCACTGGAAAGCACTCTGTTTGTGGTCTTTCTGGTTTTACATGTTATCCCCAGTTATTCTGTTCCAGTATTTGTGCCCATTGTGTGGACTCCTTCTGCCGTTTGGGAGCTGCAACGTGATGGTTTTTAAAATCTATTGCACTTCACCAAAAGACTCATTGCACTGAAAGATGCGTCTCATTGCTTTTAAAAATATGGACTCTTTGCTAACTATAAGTTTTGTAGAACAGCTAGGCGTTGCAAGTCCTAAATAAGAAGAAACCATGGTTTCAGTGCTGAATGTCTCAAGTGTTCCAGAGAGCTACTCCCACAGAAAAGCCCTGCCTCTGAGGATCGTTGTGTAATGGTTTTAATTCACTGTGTACCTAGAATCCTAGGCAATGTACTTAAGTTGCATATACTCTTAACCAGAGGTCTCCTTAAATTAAGCTGGAGCCAGTGGATAATGTGTCTCTCGGGTAATATGTGTTCCGCATCAGTGAGACTTGCACACTAGGTCACAAGCAGGCACAAATACAAACTAGAAGTTATCAAGGTGATAAAACGTTCAGAGTAATTACTTGATGAGCTTGAAGGGATAACTGTATCATGACACCCTTCTAAAGTTAGATTGGTTCAACTGGTTAAGTGGTTGGGATTACCATGCCCCCACGCTCTTTGTGTTCAAAAGAGCTTTAAGACATGAGGAGTCTGCTAGACTAGTATTTGCCATAGGACACTAATATTAGTAGGAAGTAGAATACACTTTAGTCAAAGTCTAGTCAGGGAACCGGGTTTGTGGCACTTAGCATACATGGGAGCTACATGCAGCATGAAGGGTAACCTCGTGAACTCAAGTGAAGTTCTAGAACACTAGTAACCATAATTTTCAAAACTTATAGTATGATAGGACAAAGGCATCACCACACATCTGGGTGGTTAGAGGACAACGCCCCATCATCTATTTAGCCGAGACCTCTTAGGCAAGCCGAAGGCGGCTTGGTTCTTCTTCAAGGGGGTATGTAATGACCCAAAAGGGGCCATTACAAACATTTCTACATTCATATGGGCCTGTGGAATAAGTCATGCTTTGATGTATTGCCTGGTGTCATTCTGTTAAATTAAATGTAAATTGTTGCTCTGTAATAGCACTGGAGACCAGCAGGTGGTGGTATAAGGGTCGGCAATGGACTGTAATGGAGGATGTCTGATCAACATCCTCTATAGTCTGGTCACTATGGTGACCAGGGGGAGTTGGCAGTTGGCAGTTGGCGATTAGACAGTGTCAAGCCTGTCTAAAGGTGGGGTGTAGGGTACAAGGGCTGTTAGGATTAAGTACCTTGCCAGACAATCTTTTTAACGCCCATCACAGCAAGGCCAAACCTTTTATCAGAGTGTCAGTCCCATTGCCATCCAGCCGGCACCTGTATGGAAAACCAGTGTTGCAGCTAAATTCTGGAGAAGCTGTGATTCCTTGATGTGTGATGCAGTAAACCATTTGAACTGTTCATTCAAGGTCTGGTCTGCCTTCTTCCTACCTACCTCTAAATCCCCTAGATGTACCCTGTGAACGGGTCTGGAGCGCAAGGAACCAGGTAGGAGCACCGTGACACCCCAAACTGCACAACACCACAGAAGAGGCATACCACCGCTCGGCACCTACATCTGGGCATAATAGTGCCTCCTGGCCCTACTTCTCTGGTACATTACAGAAGCACTTTGAAGAGTTGCTCGAACTGTTAATGGCCATCACTTGAAAAAGAAAAGTGGAAATGGGATAACCCCTTTAATATGAACAAATGTTTGTCTATTAATGGGTAAATGCTAAAGTTTCTTACATTTAAGGAAATGTCCACATCAAGTGTTGAAACAGAAATAGAGCTTATTTGTATCTACGCCTTCAGTATTTCAGTGACTTTTTCTTATATAGAAATATTAGTGCGACCCTGGAGAATTGCTGTATTGACTCATATAAAATACTTATTCCGGACCATTTGTTTGATTTTGACAGAGGCACCAATTTCACGCTTGTCTTTTACTTCGATGACTAAAATTCTTGAGATGTTGCCTTCCCGTATAACAATAGTTCCACATGAGAAACATGGTGACATCAGGGAGATAAAATACATATGATCGCTCTGTGGTATTGTACAAGACATGTGGCAGTAGAGAGGCCATGATTTTGCTGTAGACTGATTGCTATAGAATAATCCCCATATAATTGGATCTTTTAAAATTGCTGTAAATATAAATGGTTCCTCATTTTGGACAGGTTCTTTTTGGTAAAAGGATCCATTGGTGATAATCACAGGTTGTCCTACTGTTGAGACCACCAGCTATCAAGAGTAATCTGCAGGTGAAGTCAAAGTTAAATTTTCCTATAGCACCTCCATAGGTGAAACAAGGCATTACACTATAAATCAATAGACTGGTGCAAAGTCCGAATGTTGTTGGTCTTCCATAGAAAGACAGAAACACACTAATTGATCTGGCTAAGGATATGCTAGCACAAAGTTGAATTGCTGCAAAACTCTCAGGAATATCTGAAGGAATAAATCTGCATCAAATTATACAGATTTGTATGTGGATTTGCAACTGCAGATGGGACAGAATAAAAAAGAAACACCTTCCAGTACTCATCTCCAGGGGTGGTGTAACTGAGCACAGGAAAATTACCGTATTTTTCGGACTATAAGACGCACAGGACCATAAGATGCACCCCAAATTTTGGGATGTAAAATAGGAAAAAAAAAATTTTTTTATAAGATGGGGTCCATCTTACAGTCTGAATAGGTATCTTTCCTGGGGGACGGTGGAGCGGGGGTCATAGGAAGCATGGTCCCGCAGGAAGCTGGTGGCGGCAGATGTGGAACAACGCTGTGGGCCCTGGGAGGGAGAAGGGAGTGTCCCAGTAGTGGGGGATTGCGGTGGTGGTCAAGCAGAATTGCAGGAAGCAGGGTCTCTAAGGAACCCAGTGGTGGCAGAAGCGGTGGGATGCTGCGGGGCTGGTGTCGGAGGTCAGGCAGAGCGGAGTGCATTGCTTTTCCGCCGGCTGCGGCCATGTTCCTGAAGCCGTGGGCCTCAGGGAAATGACCGCCCGAGCCGGCAGATGTGCAGACTGAGATCTCGGCGGCCATTTCCCTGTAGATCGCGGTTTCAGGAAGATTTCCGTGACCACTGGAAACCAATGCACTCCGCTCTGCCTGACCACCGAAACCAGTCCCGCAGCATCTCTCCACTTCTGCTGCCGCCGGGTTCATGAGGGAGGGAGGGACTGTGCTTCCTGCAATCCCTCTCCACCTCAATTCCCCAGTAAGCTAAGTTTGGACCATAAGAAACCCCTCCATTTTCCCCCCAAATTTGTGGAGAAAAAAAGTGCATCTTATGGTCCGAAACATACGGTATGTACCAATTGTTGAGTCAGGTGAATGCTTGCTATACACGTTTCTACCTTGTGCCATTACAGCTCCAAGAATGACCTAAGCGAGAGTAAATGTATATCCACAGTAGATGTTTCACAGACTAAAAGACTTACAAGTAAATCTAGGATTGTTGAAACATAGTCAAGGTAGAATAAATGGTGACATTCACTGATTTACCGGAGACATTATCTATAATTGGAGTCATCGTCATTCTTTTTCTTCTCCATCTGGTCCAGACCATCATAAAAATAATAATAATAATAATTTAATTTCTATAGCACCAACATATTCTGCAGCACTTTACAATTGAGCAGGGACATGTACAGACAATAAAAACATTTCTGAGTATGAGTATGAGGGACAAGATTCTGAGGAAAAAGTAAAAGGAGGGCCAGGGAATAGTAAGATTAGAGAAGTGAGGTGATTGGTCTGTTTGAAGAGATGTGGGGACTAGGTATTAATTGGATGGTCTGTGGTAGCACATTCCAGAAAACTGACGCAGCATGAGAAACGTCTTGGAGACGGAAGTGGGAGGTTTGGATTGTGGAGGATGTTAGTCTCAGATCAGTTGCAGAACAGAGAGCATGGGTAGGGTAATATACAAAAATGAGGGAGGAGATATAGGGCTGTGCAGGTGTGGGTGAGAGAGATAAGTTTGTATTCTATTCTGTAGCGGATGGGCAACCAGTTAATGACTGGCACAGGGGAGGAGGCATCGGTGAAGCAGCTGGACAGAAATCCGATCCTGTCTGCCACCTTCAGGATGAATTAGAGAGGAAAAAATTGGTTACAGGGAGACTGACCAATAGAGATCTGCAGTAATCCAAAAGAATCAATAAGAGTGACAGTAAAGTTTTTGCAGTTTCAAAATTGAGAAAAGGTCGGATTCTGGAGATGTTTTTAACTTGCAAGTGACATGAGCGAGTAATTGGATATGCGAAATAAAGGAAATTTTGTGTTAAATATGACCCCAAGAGAGCCAGTGTGCTGCTTGGGAGTTATGGCTGAACCACACACGGAAATGGCAATATCGGGTAGGTTAATAGAGGGAGGAAACACAAGGTGTTCAGTTTTGACATATTTAGTTTCAGATAGAGAGAGGACATGATGTTAGAGACAGCGGACAGACATTCCCTGGTATTTTGTAGTAATGCATGCGTGATGTCAGGAGATGATGTGTATAATTGGGAGTTATCAGCATAAAGATGGTACTGAAAACCGAATCGGCTTATGGTTTGTCCAATAGGGGCAGTATATAAGGAGAAGAGGAGGGAACCTAGAACTGAACCCTGAGGAACCCCAACAGTATGGAAGAGGAGAGGAACAGGAGCAAGAGATACAGTGAAGGAGCGGTCAGGGAGATAGTAGGAGAACCAGGAGAGAGCAGTTTCCTTCAGGCGGATAGAGCAGAGTGACGCGCCCCCAGAGCCGTGGGGTACTCGACAGCCGGATCTATGGATGCTGGTGGGGGATATCACGGTGGCTGGCCCGGTCCGTGGCCCAGGGCGGTCAACAAAAAGGGGAAATATTATTTGTAAGGAGTTTGTAGTTTTAGGAAGTGTTCGTGACGCCACCTGTGGAATTCGGCCAAAGGGAGCCGCCGCTGCGGAGCAGTCCTCTGGAGCTGGTGTTACCGCAGCAGGGATGGTGTGGCTCTACACAGGAAGAGCTAGCTCCAGGGCAGTGCAGGTGTCGTTGGTTGCGCTGGGCGTTGTAGTGCAGGGGGAAGATGGCGCAGCTGAAATAATGGACGGAGGCAGTGTGGTGCAGTCATCCGAGTCTTTACTCACAGTTATTAAGTTCCTCAGGTTGTACTGTCCAGCTTACAGCCTCCCACGTCGCGCTGCGTTCACCAGACCGGGGGTTCAGCTCTTCCTCAGGTAGTTTAGGAGCACCTGACGGAACCCCGCTTTCTTGTGTTCCTCTCTAGACCGTCTTCACGCTGGGTCTTCTCCCTCCTGCCCTGCGCTTCCCCACTCTCAGTCCCGCTCGAGTGCTCTGAAGACCCTCCTGTCTAATTGGAGTTACTGGACCTGCTTGACCCTCACGGAGATTAGAATGAGGCTTTGGCAACTGGACTATGTAAGCCAGAAGCCTCCGGTTTTTCCAGCCAAGACCTGGAGTAACACGGCTAGTCCAGGGGCCGGTCCCCTTCTTGCGGCCTATGATCCCTCTGTCTTCTGACAGATTCGGGGCATACGGGTGCCGTCCTGCACTCGCCGTACCCCCTGGGATACCTTTAACAGAACGGAGCCTACTCCTCTGCTCCCCTCCTGGGCCCCTAGCACTAGGCCCCACTTGTGGGGCAGAGCTCCTAAGGAGACTCTGCTCCCAGACTGTCTTCACTCTCTCCTCTCACTGACTGAACTGCCACCCTAAGATGGCTTCCCTTTTTATACCTCTTTCTATGGTGCTCCGCTAAACTTCTTCCTCCACCCACACCCACTACTTGTTAGAACTCTCCTGTTAGTTTTTTTCTATTTTGCTGGTCACATGACCTTTTTTGCCTATTTAATCCTGCTCTGCCCTTCTGGCCATGCTGGACTTCATTGTAATTTCTACTCTTTAGCTAGCCAGGTGCTTTGTAACCTTTCTCAGTCAGTTTTTGCTAGGTCTTTTGACCTTTATGTTCTATGTTCTATGTTGTGTGTTTGTCTTTTTACTGCTACAATTTCTGCTAGGAGGTGTCCATCTTTCTCCCAGTCCCTAGTTTTTGTAGGGATCCCTCCCTCACATCTATAGGTCTTCGTTCAGACTAGCTGAGGACTTTAGCGGGTCTGATCGCAGGATCAGGTTCCCCGTTACATCGTAGGGATCTAGCTTAGTTCTATTGTAGGGACAGATCTCCTGTCTTTCCTTAGAACTTGTAGCCTATCATAACAGTAAGTCCAGCCCAAAAATATCTCTAAGGAAAGACCGCCAGTTTCCATCATGGTGTCGGTTCAGGATTTGGCTCAACGCCTGCAGGGACTCTCTCTGGAGGTGGCCGAGCTCCAACAACACGTGAGTAGCTGTTCTGGAGCGCATTTTGTGGAGCCAAAGGTACGATTGCCTGATTCATTTTTTGGTGAACAACAAGATTTTTTTTCCTTTAAAAATGCTTGTTTATTGTATTTTCGTTTGAGACCCAGATCCTCTGGTGATGAATCACAGCACATAGGGTTCATAATGTCACTTTTGCGCAAAGAACCTCAGGGATGGGCCTTTTCTCTCCAACCTAGTGATCCGTGCTTTAGATCAGTGGCTAGTTTTTTTTCTGCTTTGGGGTTGTTGTATGATGATCCTGATCGTGTCTCATCAGCTGAGACGGAATTGAGACTTTTGAGGCAGGGATCAGGTAATGTGGAAAATTATTGTACTCACTTCCGTCGGTGGTCTGCTCAGGTGGGGTGGAACGATTCAGCTCTGAAAAGTTTATTTCTTGCTGGGCTAGGTGAAAGGGTTAAGGATCTGCTTATTGCTTATCCTACACCTGGAAACTTGCAGGAGGCAATGCAATTAGCTATACGGGTGGACAGGAGACTGCGTGCAAGGGTTAATGAGAGTAAATCCTTTACCATGTCAGCTCCTAGTCTTGAGAGGGTCTGTACTGACATTGGAGAGCCGATGGAGATTGGGGCGATGTCACCCCGCTCTCAGGAAAAAGACCGCAGGTTTTCTGAAGGTTTGTGCTTTTATTGCGGAAAATCTGACCATTTCATTAAGAACTGTGTGCTTCGTATGAACAAAGAAAAAAAAAAAGGTCAGTTACGCACGTGTAGCCTGTTTTAACACTAAGGGGGTATTTCTTTCTGCTACTACTGCAGCTCAGTAGGAATTAATTGAATTTTGGGTATTTGTGGATTGTGGTTCTACTCTGAACGTGATTGATGGGGGATTCTTGGAAAAACTTAAATTAAAACCCAAACCTTTGTCATCCCCTATTGCCGTGGTTTCTGTTGATGGCTCTCCCTTGAAATGTGTTACTCACAAGGTTTATGAATTTCCCCTCACTATTAATGGTATTCATCAAGAAAATTTGGATTTGGTAGTATTAAATAATTTGCCTTCTCCAGTAATTTTGGGGTTACCCTGGTTAAAATTGTACAATCCTTTACTGGATTGGTCTACTAATGAAATTAAGTCCTGGAGCCCTAAGTGTTATGACAAGTGTTGTAACGGGCGCATTGCTGCTGTGGATAAAGGGGAATTACCTGTACCTATTCAGGATTTTTGGAAAGTTTTTTCTGAGGAGGAGTCGCAAATTTTGCCTCCCCATAGAGACTATGATTGTACCATTGAATTTGTCCCTGGAGTGACTCTTCCTAAAAGTCGTTTATTTAATCTTACTATTCCTGAGAGAAAGGCTTTGGAGGAATACATACAGACGAGCCTGGCCGCCGGTCATATCAGACCCTCTAAGTCACCTGTGGCTGTTGGATTTTTTTTTGTTAAAAAAAGGACGGCGGTTTACGTCCTTGTCTGGACTTTCGCGAGATTAGTAAAATTACTGTACGTAATCCCTACCCACTGCCGTTGATTCCTGATTTGTTTAACCAGTTAGTGGGGGCCAAGTGGTTCTCTAAAATTGATCTCCGGGGGGCATACAATTTGTTGCGCATGAAGGAGGGTGATGAATGGAAGACTGCTTTTAACACTCCTGTGGGTCATTTTGAGAATCTGGTTATGCCTTTTGGTCTTACCAATGCACCAGCATTTTTTCAGAATCTTATTAATGACATCCTGAGACCTTTGATTGGCAAAAATGTGGTTGTGTATTTGGATGACATTTTGATTTATTCGCCTGATCTGGAGTCTCATTGGCGGAGCGTACGTGAGGTATTACAGTTATTAATTGACAATTCGCTTTTTGCTAAGCTAGAGAAATGTGAGTTCGCTGTACAGAGAATTAGTTTTTTGGGCTACATTATCTCCAGCGAGGGCTTTGAGATGGACCCGGTGAAGGTTCAGGCTGTGCAGGAATGGCCTAGGCCTATTGGTTTGAAATCGATACAGAGGTTTTTGGGTTTCGCCAATTATTACAGAAAATTCATTAAAAATGTTTCTATTATTGTTAAACCACTGACCGATCTCACCAGGAAAGGTGCTAATACGGTTCAGTGGACTACTGAGGCCATTGAAGTGTTTGTGTTTCTAAAGGAGAGGTTCAGCTCTGCCCCCATCCTTATGCAGCCTGATGTGACTAAGCCGTTTTTTGTTGAGGTTGATGCTTCTTCTGTGGGGGTCGGTGCGGTGTTGTCTCAGGAAATCAAGGATGGAGTACATCCCTGTACCTTTTTTCAATTTTTTTTTTCTGAGACTGAACTTAATTACGATATTGGTAATCGGGAATTGCTGGCTATTAAACTCGCATTTGAACACTGGCGTCATCTCTTGGAAGGTGCTGAATTTCCCATTCAGGTTTTTACTGATCATAAAAATCTGATCTATCTTGATGCTACCAAGTGCTTGAATGCCCTTCAGGCTAGGTGGGCACTTTATTTTTCGCGGTTTAATTTTTCCGTTACTTACATCCCGGGTACCAAGAATGTTAAAGCTGATGCGTTGTCTCGCAGCTTTTCTCCCATGGTCGATGCTGAGGAGGAAGAGAGCATTTTACAAGAAGGTGTTGTGATAGCTGCATTGGACTCCGTTTTGGAAGATGAGATTCTTAAAGCACAGGAGAATGCCCCATCTAACACTCCCCATGGGAGGTCGTTTGTGCCTAGGACCTTTAGGAGAGATTTGTTTGTTGAGTGTCATGAGTCTCGGTTGGCAGGTCATCCAGGAATTTCTGAGACCAAGAGACTTGTGGGTCGCAGTTTTTGGTGGCCTGGATGGCAGAGGGAAGTCATTAAGTAGGTGCGTCAATGTACTGTGTGTGCTAGATCTAAGTCTTCTCATGCTCCTGCTGCGGGGTTGCTTTGCCCTCTGGAGGTTCCTAGTGCACCTTGGACACATCTGGCTATGGACTTTATTACTGACCTTCCCCCCTCTGAAGGTTTCACGGTCATCTGGGTGGTCGTGGACCGTTTTAGCAAGATTTGTCACTTGGTTCCCTTCATCAAACTGCCCTGCGCTAAGACACTCGCTAAGGCCTTTGTCAAGGAAATTGTCAGACTCCATGGTGTTCCTACTGACATTGTTTCTGATAGGGGACCTCAGTTCATGGCTCGTTTTTGGCGTGCCTTTTGTGACAGGTTGGGAGTTCGTTTGTCGTTTTCATCTGGATATCATCCTGAGTCTAATGGCCAGACAAAAAGGAAGAATCAGGATGTTGAGCAGTTCTTGCGTTGTTTTGTGGCAGACAATCAAGAGGGGTGGTCTGAGTTTCTGCCTCTTGCTGAATTTGCTCTTAACAACCATACATCCTCTTCTGCTGGGTGTTCGCCTTTTTTTTGTTGTTCTGGGAGGCATCCGTCTTTTGGGTCATTCTCCAAATTGGTATCGGCTGTGCCTGAGGAGGAGAGTTTTTCCGGTGATTTGGAGAGAGTTTGGACGGATGTGCGTGGTAATCTTCAGGAGGCTAACAAAAAATCTAAGAGGTACTTTGACAGGAAACGTCAAGAGGTTTTGTTTACGGTTGGTGACATGGTTTGGTTGTCCTCTAAGAATCTGCAGTTGAGGATTCCTTCTAAAAAATTGGGTCCCAAGTTTGTAGGGCCCTTTAAGGTGCTTCAGGTAGTTAACCAATCTGCTGTTAGGTTGGAGGTTCCTACCTCCTGGAAGATTAATCCGGTGTTTCATGTTTCTCTATTGAAAAAAGCTGATGTATCAGATAGAGACGCCACTGCCACTGTTCCTCCGGTTGTGGAGGACGGGGAATATGACATTTCCCACATCCTTAATTCTAGACGGTATAGGGTGAGTTTGCAGTATCTCGTCGCTTGGAAGGGTTTCGGTCCCGAGGATAACTCATGGGTGAGGGCGGATGATGTTTCTGCTTCCAGACTTGTCAGAGCATTTCACAAGAGGTTTCCTGATAAGCCTGGGCCTAGGGGATCCGGAGGATCCTCATAGAAGAGGGGGTACTGTTAGAACTCTCCTGTTAGGTTTTTTCTATTTAGCTGGTCACATGTCCTTTTTTGCCTATTTAATCCTGCTCCGCCCTTCTGGCCATGCTGGACTTCATTGTAATTTCTACTCTTTAGCTAGCCAGGTGCTTTGTAACCGTTCTCAGTCAGTTTTTGCTAGGTCTTTTGACCTTTATGTTCTATGTTGTGTGTTTGTCTTTTTACTGCTACAATTTCTGCTAGGAGGTGTCCATCTTTCTCCCAGTCCCTAGTTCTTGTAGGGATCCCTTTAGCGGGTCTGATCGCAGGATCAGGTTCCCCGTTACATCGCAGGGATCTAGCTTAGTTCTATTGTAGGGACAGATCTCCTGTCTTTCCTTAGTGCTTGTAGCCTATCATAACACTACTGGTTCCCCCTACCTTTGGGTTCCCCCCACTCCAGCCAGGGACAGGGCTCAGCACTGCGCATGCATCTTGCCCTTCCAGCCGGCCTGGAGCAGTGTAGTGTTGAATGCGGGTGTTGGTGTTCCGGGCAGCACTCCCTCCTTACCTGAGAGAAGGAGACACCACACCTCTGGGTGAGGTGCAGTACCTCTGTGGCGACTGAACCCTCAGGGGCGCCACAAGAGCATAATGAGGAGAAGCTGGTGATCCTCAGTGTCGAATCCTGCAGAGAGTTCCAGTAGAAACAGCAGGGAGTAGCGACCATTAGATTTAGCTGTTAGTAGATCATTAGAGACTTTAGTGAGGACAATTTCTGTAGAATGTAAAGAGCGGAAAACAGATTGTAAAGAGTCAAGAAGAGAGTTATCTGAGAGATAGCGGATTAAATGCGAGTAGACCAAGTGTTCCAGGATTTTTAAGATTAAGGAAAGATTAGAGACAGGTCTGTAGTTAGCAGCACAGTTCTGGTCGACGGACATTTTTTTTTATTGGCTTATGACTTCTTCCAGCTATGTCTCACATCTGCAGAGCTTACAGCCCTTCAGCTCTTCACTCATTCAATATACTAAGACAAGAATTCTTATAGTTCCACACACTGCGCCTCCATGAATATAATAATGTCATTTGAAAACAGTGCCCCTGAAATAAATAATAATCTACACTGTGTCCTTTGAAATAAATAGCTCCAAATAATGTACCATCCTGAATTAAGTAACACACTTCGACCCCTAAAACAAAATATATACATTGGGTTCCCTAAAGTGATTTATAGTACATAATTTGCCCTTAGAATCAATTACCTTTCACTTTGTACCCTTAATAAAATTATTATGAACTGTGCCACAAAATAAAGTCATAGGCCCCAGATTAAATTATATTATCACCGTGCCCCCAAAACTAATTTTAATAATAATTGCTCATCCTACAAAATACAATAACCCCTGCGCCCCCAGAATACATTCTGTGCCCCTGTTCAATACTCACCTGTCCCAGGTTCCACAATGCCTCCAGCTATTCTGGTCAGACTTCTTAAGATCAGGCCTGGCTCCTGTGCTAGGTATCCGGGGGTATTATGACGTTGTAACACCTCTAGTGTTTTTGTGCAGGTAAGTTAAGGCATGAAATTATCAGAGTAAAAGCATGGTGGTGCAGAATCCCCAGCACCATGTCAGCACTCGATTATTCAACTGTATTTGCGTCCTGAATGTAGGGAGGACTTGATCGCCAGAAGGAACCATGCAGATCCCATCTCTGCCTTCCTACTCCATGCCTCCCTACTCCTTTCCTGTGATGATGTCTCATCCGATGTGACCATTGGAGCCTATGATTGGCTGCTGTGATGCCGTACCCTACAGCAATTTTGGCATCAAGATGGAGGGGGGCTCCCTTTGACTAATCATTAACCTTGATTATACTGATTGGCTGACCCTTCAAACCATCAGCCTAATGGTCCTGTGTAGATTCCTGTATAAGGGCCTTTAGGATCAGTCATCTGGTATACATTAGTGTCTAAAATTAGTGAATTTGTAAAACTTGAATTTGGCAGATTTGTTGAAATTCAGCTGAGGAAAATTGATTTGGATTAAATTTATTCAAACAAAATCAAAATTGCTCTTTAAAGACTTTGAGGTCTCTTTGGACACCAGCTCTAAAGAAATGAAGGGTTAACAATAATAATTATCATGTAAATTCTCTCTGGCCCTCATCTGCCCGCCACACAGCTCTGGTCACCCTTAAGATCTCTTCAGCTCCTCTAGCGCTGACTTGGCCTCACAATGTCATGACACCATCTGAGGCCTAGTCCATGAAGCCTAGCCATGACATCAAAACGTTGCAGAGAAGATGAATGAGGCCTAGTAAAGGAATAAAAACATAATGCTCACCTCTTAGCAGCCCTCACCAGTCATGGGGTACAGATCTCTCTGAATACGATTACTCTTCACTCGTTTGGGGCTAATTAGGTCTCGCGACCTCATGGCGGCACAGTGTGATACCTGTCATTGATGCCACTAGCTAGTAGAGATGGGACAAGTAGAGCATCCAGTCCAGCAGCCTGGTCAGTAATTTATGGCCATGAGATGGGTGCCCTGAGAACCGCCTCCTACCTAACATCATCCCATGTGTTTTCTTTTGATTTTGCCGGACTGTAGTGATATCATCATTGCAACCTGACTTATAAGTGATGTCACGCCAGATCGGCTTATAAAAAGAATCAGGACTGCTGGTCGGTAGGAGGCAATTCTCAGGGCTCCTGCCCAATGGACACAGATTATTGACATGGGTGCTGGACCAAGTCCTTTAAATTGATTTAAACCATCACCATTGACTAGGATTCATACAAGGTAATGACATGCATTGTTCCATAACATCATGAGGCCTGGTCAGCTCCGAAGACACCAAGAGCCCCAAAGAGTGACTGGAGTCAGAGGAATGTGCATGGAAGGACAGTAAAAGGGTGTTTTTTTATCTTTTTTTTTTTTTTTTTTACTATGAACCTAAAAACTAACAAGCAGGTACGCTCTACCTATTTTCCTGTTGTGCCTGGTTTCGATCTCTGCCGGCACAGAGGTCATAAACTGCTCCAGACAGCGATTCAGTGGCTTCCATTGGCAATAGATCAGTGGCTTCTTTTCTGTGCCGTGACTGCCGACATCATGCTGATAGGCAATGGGTAGCCGATTGTCAAACTGCAGGGAACCAGCTGTCAATCATCATGACATCAGCAGTTACGCCCCATCAACAGAGCAGCTTGGAAGAAGAAGAGCTGTTCTATTGAAACCCTGGATAAACCCTTTAAGGGCCATTTAGAGGTGAGCATTAAATATATATATACTGTATATATATAAATATATATTATTTTATGCTCTCCTGACCCTAAAACCAATTCTGCAACATGACAAAGTTTCTTTTTAAAGTTTAATTTGAAGCAAATTTTATTTGCTTCAAATTGATTCTCTCATCTTTAATTGGTATACCTTTTTTTAAGTAAAAGACAGTCCTCTTTTTTTAATTTTTAATTTGCAAAAAATGTATGTGTTTTAAAACAGGGATGCCATTAAAAATGTATCTAAATTATATACCTCCCTTACTATGCAGAAAATTTATAATGAAATGTAAAAAAAACCCAAATCCCACAACACCTCCACACAACATCGCACATTTACAACCATGTACAAGACAGTATACAGCGGTTCTATAATTTTATGCTGAACCGCTGACACAGTGCCGCAAACTGGGCTAAATTGGGAAGAAGCCCCCATTTTTTAAAATTTTTAATGGAAGTCATGACCCATGGTGTACTTACAGGTCAAAAATCTAATTTGCTAAATTGGCAAGCCGGTCATATACAGAAGCCATTAATGACCATATTTACTGAGTATGTACGGTAAATATGAGTAAGGTACAGTATTATATACAGTATGTGCATTATTATACAATATTTCTATTCTTTAGTGCCAGACTTTTGTGATTTCCTCTATTTAAAGTAGAGGTATGAAGGCAAATTTATTGCCCACCTCTTAACCCGAGTCTAATTAATGTTGGCACAATTGTGACCCGATCTGAAAGTAAGAAGAACGATTTGTCAACATTGAATCCATCATTAGCGTTACGGTGAATCTCACTCAACCTATAGTAAAATAAGAATGAAGACAGAATTAATTCTCCCCATAAATCCATTTTGTGGCACTTTAAAAAGTCATTCTGTAAGAAAGCCAGGAATGAAGGCGACCCAAGGGACTCCTTTGTGTTGTAGAGCTCCCTCCGCTAATGGAAAGTGTAAAGTCACATAGATGCATGCTCGGAATTACAAGTTTGACAAACTTCCTGAGATGCTAATTAACCGCCAACCACTCCGTTATGCAAATCGGACTAATAAGAAGCAGCCAGCGGTTTATTATACCGAGGATCTGATGGGGATTTTATTCTTCTCAAAGTAAATTAGGAACAGGTGTCAATTACGCTGATGTACAGGTGCCAGGGACACGGCTCGGAATCAACACAACATACTGTTAGCCATCTTGCCATGATTACCAGGTTTTACCTTCTTTTAGCCCATCGGACAAACTAAGGAGGGAGAATCCAGTAAGATTACGTGGGACGTCCATTTTGTGATGCTATTATGGGAGTTCATAATTTTGGATGCAATTTCAATGTATTTTTTAACTATAATGAAGATGGTGGGTGAGTGAAGTAATATACACTCCTCAACACTGAAGTTGCAAAACATATACAATCCATAAAGGGAACCTGTCTCCAGTTTTTTCATATCTGAACTAAGACTAGCACCTTAATCTGCGGCTGTGTTTCATTCCATAAAGGGGTATATAACCCCCTGACTGACCCTGTATACCTCCACAAAAAACATTTTAAACTCTCCTGTGCTCTATGTAAATCCGGCCGGTCCAGTCCAATAGGCGTCCTTGATGAGGCATCTATCCCTCCTCCCGGCTTCTATTTGCAGTCCTCCTGCTCTCATTGACGTGGATGTCATCCATTGCGCTGCCCTACTGCGGGAAGAGCCTAAAAAATAAGGGCGAATGCACACTTATGTTTAAGGCTCTGCCTGCTGTAGGGCACATACACACTTATGTTTAAGGCTCTGCCTGCAGTAGGGCGCATGCACACTTATGTTTAAGGTTCTGCCTGCAGTAGGGCGCATGCACACTTATGTTTAAGGCTCTGCCTGCAGTAGGGCACATGCACACTTATGTTTAAGGCTCTGCCTGCAGTAGGGCACATGCACACTTATGTTTAAGGCTCTGCCTGCAGTAGGGCACATACACACTTATGTTTAAGGCTCTGCCTGCAGTAGGGCGCATGCACACTTATGTTTAAGGCTCTGCCTGCAGTAGGGCACATGCACACTTATGTTTAAGGCTCTGCCTGCAGTAGGGCACATGCACACTTATGTTTAAGGCTCTGCCTGCAGTAGGGCACATACACACTTATGTTTAAGGCTCTGCCTGCAGTAGGGCGCATGCACACTTATGTTTAAGGCTCTGCCTTCAATAGGGCGCATGCACACTTACGCTTAAGGCTCTGCCTGCAGTAGGGCACATGCACACTTATCTTTAAGGATCTGCCTGCAGTAGGGCACATGTACACTTATGTTTAAGGCTCTGCCTGCAGTAGGGCACATGCACACTTATCTTTAAGGCTCTGCCTGCAGTAGGGCACATGTACACTTACGTTTAAGGCTCTGCCTGCAGTAGGGCACATGCACACTTATGTTTAAGGCTCTGCCTGCAGTAGGGCACATGCACACTTATGTTTAAGGCTCTGCCTGCATTAGGGCACATGCACACTTATGTTTAAGGCTCTGCCTGCAGTAGGGCACATGCACACTTATGTTTAAGGTTCTGCCTGCAGTAGGACGCATGCACACTTATGTTTAAGGCTCTGCCTGCATTAGGGCACATGCACACTTATGTTTAAGGCTCTGCCTGCATTAGGGCACATGTACACTTATGTTTAAGGTTCTGCCTGCAGTAGGACGCATGCACACTTATGTTTAAGGTTCTGCCTGCAGTAGGGCACATACACACTTATGTTTAAGGCTCTGCCTGCAGTAGGGAAAATGAACACTTATGTTTAAGGTTCTGCCTGCAGTAGGGCACATGTGTGGCACCCCAGGGGTCTGGTTTCCACAGTAACAAGCAATGTTATGTCTGAGAGCAGGTGGGAGGTCTCTTGGCCAGGGATCCTGTGCATGCCACACCTCCTGCCCAGTCTTGGGAGGGGAAGACTTTCCCCTATATAAACCCGGGGCTGAAGCAGGGTTAGCCAGTCAAGGAGAGTAGAGACAAGAAACAGTCACAGGAAGAAACAGCAGAAGCTCAGTGGGAGCAATACTACTACAAGTCAGGGGCTGGCAGCTGCAGAGCTTGCCCTGACTGAGAAGCTTTCTTACCGGACCCGGCGTCCGAGGCTGTGGGGACTAACTCTTACCCAGCAGCAGAAGCCGACCGGCAGGGGATTTCAGGTCCTCAGGCCCAGAAACCCGAAGGCACGGTCACACGCGTGGGACCAGCGCCGCCATCGTGGAGCGGAAGCCATTAGAAGGCCCCGAGTCACCGGCCATACGGGTGAGCACCACACGGTACACTCAGGGACGTGGGCTACTTATATCCGCTTCTAGCAAGGTAGCCAGAAGAGTACAGTCAGTTTGGGAGGCCTACAACTCCGCCTGGCCAGGGGAGATCCCATCTGCTCAAGGACTGACCAGGCCCCGTTCGCTAGCAAGTACTCCGGGAGGGTCTATCGTTGTTACCAGTAAAGACCCTGAATTACACCGCACCGTCTCTGAGTGGTTCCTGCTACCCTCATCTTCCACGTCGGCTGCCCTGAGGCCATACCCCTCCCTTTGGGGGTTATACTATCACGCTGCACAATTCTACACCGGCCTCAGCGGTCTGCCCTGCAGCGGCAGCTCCATAGCTGCAAATCAACGGGTGGCGTAGTCGACACTCAAATAACATCTATCAAGACTGCCACACACTGAGTTGACTCCCTGGGCACGGACCGGGTCCCCGCCACTCGGAGACTACAACCCTCATCTGATCCGGTTCCGGGTAAGCCCCCGTGCGCGAGACGCTGCGCGACACAGCAGGCCCAGGAGCGCGTCAACTTTGGCGTAGTCGGCAGGATTTCGTGCCCGCAACCACCGGGTACTGCGTGCCTGAAAAAGAGACTTTTAAAACTTACCATCCGTGAAGTTTTCCCGCCATCGGTGAAGATTCCCGCCATCCGGCGCCATTTTCAGCCTTCTTCCCGCCATCTGTGAAGATTCCCGCCATCCGGCGCCATCTTCAGCCTTCTTCCCGCCATCCGTGGAGTTTTCCCGCCGTTGGACGCCATCTTGAGGACGCCGCGCGGGAAGAAGAGGGGCGTGGACTCCGAAAGCGCGCGAGAACTGAAGCCCCGCCTCACGTCCGGACGTTGCGTAAGGTCCTGGAAGGAGCCCAGCAGACGCCGACGTCACCGGAGCGCGACGGAAGGTCCTCAACCCTGACGATCTACTGCGGAGCCGCGGCCTACGGAACAGGATCATCGCAAGGTAGGCCACGGTCCACTAGGGGGGAGGAAGATGTCGGATGCGGAGGAGAGCTTCATTGCCTCAACCCCCGCCAGCGCCACCGCTGCTGCAGTTATGCCCTTCACCATGCCCTATATCCCGGGAGCAGCTTGGCTACCCCAGTACTCAGGGGAGTCACATACCCTGCATGACTTTAGAGAAAAGCTGGATAGCCTCTTCCAGGTGTACCCCCTCACAGAAGAGCAAAAAGTGAGCATCCTGGTGGCCCAACTAACCGGGGCAGCCAAAAGGGAAGTAAAATCCTGGCCACCTGGGAGGAAGACTGTCGCAGGGATACTAACCCGGCTGAAGGATACCTTTGATACCCGCACCTCAGCCGAGATTAAGCTTAGATTCTACGGGTGCAAGCAGCGAGCGCATGAGAGTATAAGGGACTATGCACTAAACCTACAAGAGGCCCTGAGGGCCATTAAGCAGACCGACCCTGATGGAGTGGGAAACGAGGACAGGCTGTTGACCGAACAATTTATAGAGGGACTATATTGTAATGCCCACCGAACCCAGTTGCGGGCGATGGCCTTACAGGATCCCCATCTGGGCTTTGCACAGTTCAAGGACAGAGCCATCCGGGTGCTCCGAGAACCGGCACCGGGTGGCGTTGTGACCCACAGGCGCCCAGCTATCACTTACCACCAGGAGGCGGTGCCCTTGTCGGCAGGGCCTGTGGGAGCTGATGCGCAGGCTTTGGACAATGACCCGGCTCCAGACCTACACCATCAGGTCCAAGAGCTAGCTAAGAGCGTTGCTGCGCTAACTCGAACTGTGCAGTCTTTACAGGTTTCCACCCCAGGGAAGATCCAGCTGGCATCCGGACCGGAGGACATCCCGTGGCGTCGACCAAGGAGGACCCCACCGGCCAGAGGAAGACCCAGTGACCGATACAGCGAAGACGGACGACCCATCTGCCGCCGCTGCAATCAACCCGGACATATGGCAAGGTACTGTTCTTTAAACGGGCACAACCTGGGGTAGAGGGCCAACCCCCAGGAAAAAGATCACCAGGCCCATCGAACTGGCGCGACAGATATGTGGGAGGATGTCCAGTCTTGCCTGTGGTACTGGATGGCATTCCCATGAGTGCCCTACTGGACACCGGGTCACAGGTCACCACCATCCTGTACGTGCTCTTTAAGCAGTACTGGAATGACTCGGATATTACCCGCTACCCTGACGACGACTTGAGTATCATCGCCAGCAATGGCCAGCCCGTGCCACAGATCGGATTTAAAGAGGTGACCATCAAAATCGGTAGAGTCGAACTGGCAGCACAGGGACTGATCATTGTAGATATTGACAAACATGAGAGTCACCCAAAAATAACTCTAGGAACTAATGTAATTGAAAATTGTCTTGCAGAGGTGATTTTCCTTTTACAGCAGGTTGCCAAGAACGCCAGCTCCGGCGAGCAGCGGGTGCTCCAGAAAGAGATCCGGGCACTGATGCGACGGCAACAGGTGGAACTCTCCGGCAGTGAGATTGGTAGCGTAAGAATGTGTGACCCTTTTCCTATTGCCATGCCCCCAAAAAGTGAAATGATGATTTGGTGCCGGGCAGCTATTGGTCTGAGAGGTAGAGATTACCAGGCAATGGTAGAACCAGTTTACTCAGACAGTAGGCCCACCATCTTGACAGCACGGGGGGTGGTTAATGTACGCCATGGGAGGGTGCCCGTTCACATAATCAATATCGGGAAGAGGGAAGTGTACCTGCCCCGGTATGCCACGCTAGCCAAATTATATACCATTAACCAAAATGCTATACAATCTGTGGAACCCTTGCCTCCATCTCACCCGGAGGAAGGTAACGGCTCTAAGAAAACAATGGAGGACTGGTGTCAGCAACTACATTTGGGTACTGACTCCACTCCCTCACATCAGAAACAGGGAGTCTATCGGGTGGTTCAAGAGTACGAGAGAGTGTTTAGTAAACACCCGTTAGACTTCGGGCGAGTCAAGGGGGTAGAACACCACATCCCCACGGGAGACCATCCTCCCATAAAAGAGAGGTATCGACCCGTACCCCCTGCACACTACCAACACGCCAAGGGGATACTTAGAGACATGAAGGAGGCAGGGGTGATCAGGGATAGCTGTAGCCCCTGGGCAGCTCCACTAGTCTTAGTCAGAAAAAAAGACAACACCATGAGGATGTGTGTAGATTACCGGAAAATCAACCGTATCACACACAAGGATGCGTACCCCTTACCAAGGATAGAGGAGTCATTGGCTGCTTTAAGATCTGCTAACTTCTTCTCTACCTTGGATCTCACTAGCGGGTACTGGCAGGTTCCTGTAGCAGAGGCGGACCGCGAGAAGACCGCATTCACCACCCCGATGGGACTTAGCGAGTTCACCTGCATGCCGTTCGGACTCTGCAACGCACCAGGAACCTTCCAACGACTAATGGAGTGTTGTCTGGGCCACAGAAACTTCGAGACGGTCCTGTTGTACCTGGACGATGTCATCGTATATTCCAAGACGTATGAGGACCACCTGAAACACCTGGCGGAAGTGTTCGAAGCTCTGGCGAGTTACGGCCTAAAGGTGAAACCCTCCAAGTGTCACCTCCTGAAACCAAAGGTGCAGTACCTGGGACACGTGGTGAGCGCTGACGAAGTGGCTCCCGACCCTGATAAGATCACCGCAATTAAGGAATGGCCAAGCCCCTCCAGCGTAAAAGAAGTGCGGCAGTTCCTCGGGTTGGTAGGCTACTACCGAAGGTTTATTCCCGGTTTCACCAAAAAGGCAGCACCTATGCAGGACCTCCTGATAGGCCAGTCCCGGAAGGCCAAGAACCAGAAGCCGCCCTTCAAATGGGAGGAGCTGGAAGAAGAGTCCTTCCGCCAGCTGAAGATGGCCTTCACGGGGGACGAAATCCTGGCGTACCCGGATTATAGCCAGCCCTTTATCCTCTACACCGACGCCAGTAACATCGGGCTAGGAGCCGTACTGTCCCAGATCCAGCAGGGGAAGGAACGAGTAATCGCCTACGCCAGCCGAAAGCTGCGACCCACCGAAAGGAACCCCGAGAATTACAGCTCATTTAAGCTAGAGTTCCTGGCCGTAGTATGGGCAGTCACCGAGCGCTTTAAGCATTACCTCGCTTCTTCCCGGTTCACCGTGTACACGGATAACAACCCGTTGACACACCTGGACACGGCAAGACTCGGTGCCCTGGAGCAGAGGTGGATGGCCCGTCTGTCCAACTACGAGTTCACAATCAAATACCGGGCCGGACGCTCCAATACCAACGCGGACGCCCTGTCCAGGATGCCCAACCTGCCGGACGAAGGAGAAGATCCGGAGGGACTGGAAGAAGTTGAACTCCCTGCGTTCCACCGTCATGGGACTATCCAGTACTCCCACCAGGTAAGGAGTAAGCAGGCTGCTACGTTGAACCCCTTACCTCACTACAACTGGGCGGAAACGCAAGACAGCGACCCTGCCGTCCGACTGGTGAAGGAGATGCTGACTCGCCCGGAGGCTTGCCTTGAACCAGACGCTCCGGAGGAAGCCAAACAACTATGGGCAGAGAGGAGTCGACTGTTCCTTTACAAGGGGAAGTTGTGCCGCAGAATGGTTAACTCCCGGACGCATGAACTACTCTGGCAAGTAGTGGTGCCACGAAGAGACGCAGCCATGGTGATGGAGGCATACCACGATGGAGCTGGACACTTCGGGTGGAAGAAGCTGGAGTTCCTGCTGCGCGAGCGATTCCACTGGGTAGGCATGAGGGGAACCATTGAGAAGTGGTGCAGAGACTGTGGCCCGTGCAACCTAAGAAGGAAGGACCGTGCCAGCCAGAAGACTCCCCTGCAGTCCATCGTCACCCGGCAGCCGTTGGAACTGGTAGCCTTGGATCATGTAAAACTGACCCCAAGCAGAAGTGGCTACGTCTACGCACTAACCATCGTGGATCACTACTCCCGGTTCTTGGTTGTCGTCCCCGTCAAGGACTTAACAGCTCGAACAGCAGCGAGAGCCTTCCAGCAGCATTTCTGCCGTCCACACGGGTACCCGGACCAAGTGTTGACAGACCAGGGACCTGCCTTTGAAGCGGAGGTCTTCCAAGAATTCTGCACTCTGTATGGCTGCCGGAAGATAAGGACGACACCCTATCATCCGCAAACTAATGGACTTTGTGAGAAAATGAACCAGGTGGTAATGGATCTTCTGAAAACGTTGCCCCTGGAAGAACGCAGTCTGTGGCCTGAGAAGCTGCCCGATCTGGTGGACCTATACAACCACATCCCGGTAGGTTCCACCAACTGTACCCCGGCTTACCTAATGAGGGCAAGACCTGGTAAGTTACCTGCTGACCTGGAAATGGGAGTCCTGACACCCGAGGACACTTCACCAGAAGCAGACTGGGACACAGAGAAGCAGCAGCAGTACCGGAGAGTACAGGAGAGCATGGAGCGAAGTCTCTGTCAGGCTAGGGAAAGACAAGAGAAAACTTACAACCAGTATGCTCCCGCTGTTCCCCTGGTACCCGGAGAGCAGGTCTTGAAGAGGAAGAGACGGCTCCACAAGTTGGACGACCAGTGGGAGAAGGACCCGTACACCGTACTGCCCTCAAGCCACGAGAACACGAAGGTTTGTACCATCAGTAAAGACGGAGGGGAAACTACAGCCATTGTATCCCGGGACCACCTGAAGAAGTGTCCCGAACAACTGAGGAACCCTGAAGAGGAACAAGAAGACCATCGACCCGTAGAGGAAAGGGAAGATATGGTTAGTACTGTGCTCGGGGACTTCCCTCAGTCTTGGACTCAAGTCGATGGTGCAGTTGTGGTACCCGTACTCACCTTCCTCCAACCAGCATCCCAAGCACCTACGGAGCAACAGGTAGAGCTGGAAGAACAGCCGGTCCAGGAGGCAGAAGACCCCACACCCGCAGACCAGGAGGATCAACCCTCTGCTTGCAGTGAGCCTGCCATATCCCTAGTGAGCCAAAGAGCCGGTAGACAGCTGCCCAGTTTACCCTTGACAGCTCCTACACCCTGTAGTTCAGGGCTAGACAGTCAGCTCCGTAGGTCCACTAGGGCCACTAGAGGCCAGTTACCCGCACGCTGCAGGATTTAAAGTGTATAAATTGTTTTATTTATGTTTACCTGTGTATTGTTGCTTGTGTATAATTTTGTGTTTCTAGTTATTTTTAGGAATCCTTGGTGGATCTACCGGGATTCCTTGTACAATTAGTTGGAGCGTAACCCAGGATGGACTAGAGACTGTTAAGGACTCGGGGTAGGACAGACCCCTACCTGGTTACGTCTCCCTGTTTTGGTGAAATGGACACCTTTGTTTCTTCAAAGACTGCACCCGGTTACGGACATGCCGTGACCACCTTTATGTGTTTCTTTATTGTATTGTTATTGTTATATCTTGTTATGTTTTTCTAAAATATGTTTAGTCCCGGAGTACTAAATTTCACTAGGGGGGAATGTGGCACCCCAGGGGTCTGGTTTCCACAGTAACAAGCAATGTTATGTCTGAGAGCAGGTGGGAGGTCTCTTGGCCAGGGATCCTGTGCATGCCACACCTCCTGCCCAGTCTTGGGAGGGGAAGACCTTCCCCTATATAAACCCGGGGCTGAAGCAGGGTTAGCCAGTCAAGGAGAGTAGAGACAAGAAACAGTCACAGGAAGAAACAGCAGAAGCTCAGTGGGAGCAATACTACTACAAGTCAGGGGCTGGCAGCTGCAGAGCTCGCCCTGACTGAGAAGCTTTCTTACCGGACCCGGCGTCCGAGGCTGTGGGGACTAACTCTTACCCAGCAGCAGAAGCCGACCGGCAGGGGATTTCAGGTCCTCAGGCCCAGAAACCCGAAGGCACGGTCACACGCGTGGGACCAGCGCCGCCATCGTGGAGCGGAAGCCATTAGAAGGCCCCGAGTCACCGGCCATACGGGTGAGCACCACACGGTACACTCAGGGACGTGGGCTACTTATATCCGCTTCTAGCAAGGTAGCCAGAAGAGTACAGTCAGTTTGGGAGGCCTACAACTCCGCCTGGCCAGGGGAGATCCCATCTGCTCAAGGACTGACCAGGCCCCGTTCGCTAGCAAGTACTCCGGGAGGGTTTATCGTTGTTACCAGTAAAGACCCTGAACTACACCGCACCGTCTCTGAGTGGTTCCTGCTACCCTCATCTTCCACGTCGGCAGCCCTGAGGCCATACCCCTCCCGTTGGGGGTTATACTATCACGCTGCACAATTCTACACCGGCCTCAGCGGTCTGCCCTGCAGCGGCAGCTCCATAGCTGCAAATCAACGGGAGGCGTAGTCGACACTCAAATAACATCTATCAAGACTGCCACACACTGAGTTGACTCCCTGGGCACGGACCGGGTCCCCGCCACTCGGAGACTACAACCCTCATCTGATCCGGTTCCGGGTAAGCCCCCTTGCGCGAGACGCTGCGCGACACAGCAGGCCCAGGGGCGCGTCACATGAACACTTATGTTTAAGGCTCTGCCTGCAGCAGGGCACATGCACACTTATGTTTAAGGCTCTGCCTGCAGTAGGGCACATGCACTCTTATGTTTAAGGCTCTGCCTGCAGTAGGGCACATGCACACTTATGTTTAAGACTCTGCCTGCAGTAGGGCACATGCACACTTATGTTTAAGGCTCTGCCTGCTGTAGGGTGCATGCACTCTTATGTTTTAGGCTCTGCCTGCAGTAGGGCGCATGCACACTTATGTTTTAGGCTCTGCCTGCAGTAGGGCACATGCACACTTATGTTTAAGGCTCAGAATGCAGTAGGGCACATGCACACTTATGTTTAAAGTTCTGCCTGCAGTAGGGCACATGCACACTTATGTTTAAGGTTCTGCCTGCAGTAGGGCACATGCACACTTATGTTTAAGGTTCTGACTGCAGTAGGGCACATTCACACTTATGTTTAAAGTTCTGCCTGCAGTAGGGCACATGCACACTTATGTTTAAAGTTCTGCCTGCAGTAGGGCACATGCACACTTATGTTTAAAGTTCTGCCTGCAGTAGGGCACATGCACACTTATGTTTAAGGTTCTGCCTGCAGTAGGGCACATGCACACTTATGTTTAAGGTTCTGCCTGCAGTAGGGCACATGCACACTTATGTTTAAGGCTCTGCCTGCAGTAGGGCGCATGCACACTTATGTTTAAGGTTCTGCCTGCTGTTAAGGTTCTGCCTGCAGTAGGGCACATGCACACGTATGTTTAAGGCTCTTCCTGCAGTAGGGCACATGCACACTTATGTTTAAGGTTCTGCCTGCAGTAGGGAACATGAACACTTATGTTTAAGGTTCTGCCTGCAGTAGGGCACATGCACACTTATGTTTAAGGCTCTGCCTGCAGTAGGGCACATGAACACTTATGTTTAAGGTTCTGCCTGCATTAGGGTACATGCACACTTATGTTTAAGGCTCTGCCTGCAGTAGGGCACATGAACACTTATGTTTAAGGTTCTGCCTGCATTATGGCACATGCACACTTATGTTTTAGGCTCTGCCTGCAGTAGGGCACATGCACACTTATGTTTAAGGCTCTGCCTGCAGTAGGGCGCATGCACACTTATGTTTAAGGCTCTGCCTGCAGTAGGGCACATGCACACTTATGTTTAAGGTTCTGCCTGCAGTAGGGCGCATGCACACTTATGTTTAAGGCTCTGCCTGCAGTAGGGCACATTGACACTTATGTTTAAGGCTCTGCCTGCTGTAGGGCACATGCACACTTATGTTTAAGGCTCTGCCTGCAGTAGGGCATATACACACTTATGTTTAAGGCTCTGCCTGCAGTAGGGCGCATGCACACTTATGTTTAAGGCTCTGCCTGCAGTAGGGCACATGCACACTTATGTTTAAGGCTCTGCCTGCAGTAGGGCACATGCACACTTATGTTTAAGGCTCTGCCTGCAGTAGGGCACATACACACTTATGTTTAAGGCTCTGCCTGCAGTAGGGCGCATGCACACTTACGTTTAAGGCTCTGCCTGCAGTAGGGCACATGCACACATATCTTTAAGGATCTGCCTGCAGTAGGGCACATGTACACTTATCTTTAAGGCTCTGCCTGCAGTTGGGCACATGCACACTTATCTTTAAGGCTCTGCCTGCAGTAGGGCACATGTACACTTTCGTTTAAGGCTCTGCCTGCAGTAGGGCGCATGTACACTTACGTTTAAGGCTCTGCCTGCAGTAGGGCACATGCACACTTATGTTTAAGGCTCTGCCTGCAGTAGGGCACATGCACACTTATGTTTAAGGCTCTGCCTGCATTAGGGCACATGCACACTTATGTTTAAGGCTCTGCCTGCAGTAGGGCACATGCACACTTATGTTTAAGGTTCTGCCTGCTGTTAAGGTTCTGCCTGCATTAGGGCACATGCACACGTATGTTTAAGGCTCTTCCTGCAGTAGGGCACATGCACACTTATGTTTAAGGTTCTGCCTGCAGTAGGGAACATGAACACTTATGTTTAAGGTTCTGCCTGCAGTAGGGCACATGCAAACTTATGTTTAAGGCTCTGCCTGCAGTAGGGCACATGAACACTTATGTTTAAGGTTCTGCCTGCATTAGGGTACATGCACACTTATGTTTAAGGCTCTGCCTGCAGTAGGGCACATGCACACTTATGTTTAAGGCTCTGCCTGCAGTAGGGCACATGAACACTTATGTTTAAGGTTCTGCCTGCATTAGGGCACATGCACACTTATGTTTTAGGCTCTGCCTGCAGTAGGGCAGATGCACACTTATGTTTAAGGCTCTGCCTGCAGTAGGGCGCATGCACACTTATGTTTAAGGCTCTGCCTGCAGTAGGGCACATGCACACTTATGTTTAAGGTTCTGCCTGCAGTAGGGCGCATGCACACTTATGTTTAAGGCTCTGCCTGCAGTAGGGCACATTGACACTTATGTTTAAGGCTCTGCCTGCTGTAGGGCACATGCACACTTATGTTTAAGGCTCTGCCTGCAGTAGGGCACATGCACACTTATGTTTAAGGCTCTGCCTGCAGTAGGGCACATACACACTTATGTTTAAGGCTCTGCCTGCAGTAGGGCGCATGCACACTTATGTTTAAGGCTCTGCCTGCAGTAGGGCACATGCACACTTATGTTTAAGGCTCTGCCTGCAGTAGGGCACATGCACACTTATGTTTAAGGCTCTGCCTGCAGTAGGGCACATACACACTTATGTTTAAGGCTCTGCCTGCAGTAGGGCGCATGCACACGTATGTTTAAGGATCTGCCTTCAATAGGGCGCATGCACACTTACGTTTAAGGCTCTGCCTGCAGTAGGGCACATGCACACATATCTTTAAGGATCTGCCTGCAGTAGGGCACATGTACACTTATCTTTAAGGCTCTGCCTGCAGTAGGGCACATGCACACTTATCTTTAAGGCTCTGCCTGCAGTAGGGCACATGTACACTTACGTTTAAGGCTCTGCCTGCAGTAGGGCGCATGCACACTTATGTTTAAGGCTCTGCCTGCAGTAGGGCACATGCACACTTATGTTTAAGGCTCTGCCTGCATTAGGGCCCATGCACACTTATGTTTAAGGCTCTGCCTGCAGTAGGGCACATGCACACTTATGTTTAAGGTTCTGCCTGCAGTAGGACGCATGCACACTTATGTTTAAAGTTCTGCCTGCAGTAGGGCACATGCACACTTATGTTTAAAGTTCTGCCTGCAGTAGGGCACATGCACACTTATGTTTAAGGCTCTGCCTGCATTAGGGCACATGCACACTTATGTTTAAGGCTCTGCCTGCAGTAGGGCACATGCACACTTATGTTTAAAGTTCTGCCTGCAGTAGGGCACATGCACACTTATGTTTAAAGTTCTGCCTGCAGTAGGGCACATGCACACTTATGTTTAAAGTTCTGCCTGCAGTAGGGCACATGCACACTTATGTTTAAGGTTCTGCCTGCAGTAGGGCACATGCACACTTATGTTTAAGGTTCTGCCTGCAGTAGGGCACATGCACACTTATGTTTAAGGCTCTGCCTGCAGTAGGGCGCATGCACACTTATGTTTAAGGTTCTGCCTGCTGTTAAGGTTCTGCCTGCAGTAGGGCACATGCACACGTATGTTTAAGGCTCTTCCTGCAGTAGGGCACATGCACACTTATGTTTAAGGTTCTGCCTGCAGTAGGGAACATGAACACTTATGTTTAAGGTTCTGCCTGCAGTAGGGCACATGCACACTTATGTTTAAGGCTCTGCCTGCAGTAGGGCACATGAACACTTATGTTTAAGGTTCTGCCTGCATTAGGGTACATGCACACTTATGTTTAAGGCTCTGCCTGCAGTAGGGCACATGAACACTTATGTTTAAGGTTCTGCCTGCATTATGGCACATGCACACTTATGTTTTAGGCTCTGCCTGCAGTAGGGCGCATGCACACTTATGTTTAAGGTTCTGCCTGCATTATGGCACATGCACACTTATGTTTAAGGCTCTGCCTGCAGTAGGGCACATGAACACTTATGTTTAAGGTTCTGCCTGCATTATGGCACATGCACACTTATGTTTTAGGCTCTGCCTGCAGTAGGGCACATGAACACTTATGTTTAAGGTTCTGCCTGCATTATGGCACATGCACACTTATGTTTTAGGCTCCGCCTGCAGTAGGGCACATGCACACTTATGTTTAAGGCTCTGCCTGCAGTAGGGCGCATGCACACTTATGTTTAAGGCTCTGCCTGCAGTAGGGCACATGCACACTTATGTTTAAGGTTCTGCCTGCAGTAGGGCGCATGCACACTTATGTTTAAGGCTCTGCCTGCAGTAGGGCACATTGACACTTATGTTTAAGGCTCTGCCTGCTGTAGGGCACATGCACACTTATGTTTAAGGCTCTGCCTGCAGTAGGGCATATACACACTTATGTTTAAGGCTCTGCCTGCAGTAGGGCGCATGCACACTTATGTTTAAGGCTCTGCCTGCAGTAGGGCACATGCACACTTATGTTTAAGGCTCTGCCTGCAGTAGGGCACATGCACACTTATGTTTAAGGCTCTGCCTGCAGTAGGGCACATACACACTTATGTTTAAGGCTCTGCCTGCAGTAGGGCGCATGCACACTTATGTTTAAGGCTCTGCCTTCAATAGGGCGCATGCACACTTACGTTTAAGGCTCTGCCTGCAGTAGGGCACATGCACACATATCTTTAAGGATCTGCCTGCAGTAGGGCACATGTACACTTATCTTTAAGGCTCTGCCTGCAGTTGGGCACATGCACACTTATCTTTAAGGCTCTGCCTGCAGTAGGGCACATGTACACTTTCGTTTAAGGCTCTGCCTGCAGTAGGGCGCATGTACACTTACGTTTAAGGCTCTGCCTGCAGTAGGGCACATGCACACTTATGTTTAAGGCTCTGCCTGCAATAGGGCACATACACACTTATGTTTAAGGCTCTGCCTGCATTAGGGCACATGCACACTTATGTTTAAGGCTCTGCCTGCAGTAGGGCACATGCACACTTATGTTTAAGGTTCTGCCTGCTGTTAAGGTTCTGCCTGCATTAGGGCACATGCACACGTATGTTTAAGGCTCTTCCTGCAGTAGGGCACATGCACACTTATGTTTAAGGTTCTGCCTGCAGTAGGGAACATGAACACTTATGTTTAAGGTTCTGCCTGCAGTAGGGCACATGCAAACTTATGTTTAAGGCTCTGCCTGCAGTAGGGCACATGAACACTTATGTTTAAGGTTCTGCCTGCATTAGGGTACATGCACACTTATGTTTAAGGCTCTGCCTGCAGTAGGGCACATGCACACTTATGTTTAAGGCTCTGCCTGCAGTAGGGCACATGAACACTTATGTTTAAGGTTCTGCCTGCATTAGGGCACATGCACACTTATGTTTTAGGCTCTGCCTGCAGTAGGGCACATGCACACTTATGTTTAAGGCTCTGCCTGCAGTAGGGCGCATGCACACTTATGTTTAAGGCTCTGCCTGCAGTAGGGCACATGCACACTTATGTTTAAGGTTCTGCCTGCAGTAGGGCGCATGCACACTTATGTTTAAGGCTCTGCCTGCAGTAGGGCACATTGACACTTATGTTTAAGGCTCTGCCTGCTGTAGGGCACATGCACACTTATGTTTAAGGCTCTGCCTGCAGTAGGGCACATGCACACTTATGTTTAAGGCTCTGCCTGCAGTAGGGCACATACACACTTATGTTTAAGGCTCTGCCTGCAGTAGGGCGCATGCACACTTATGTTTAAGGCTCTGCCTGCAGTAGGGCACATGCACACTTATGTTTAAGGCTCTGCCTGCAGTAGGGCACATGCACACTTATGTTTAAGGCTCTGCCTGCAGTAGGGCACATACACACTTATGTTTAAGGCTCTGCCTGCAGTAGGGCGCATGCACACTTATGTTTAAGGATCTGCCTTCAATAGGGCGCATGCACACTTACGTTTAAGGCTCTGCCTGCAGTAGGGCACATGCACACATATCTTTAAGGATCTGCCTGCAGTAGGGCACATGTACACTTATCTTTAAGGCTCTGCCTGCAGTAGGGCACATGCACACTTATCTTTAAGGCTCTGCCTGCAGTAGGGCACATGTACACTTACGTTTAAGGCTCTGCCTGCAGTAGGGCGCATGCACACTTACGTTTAAGGCTCTGCCTGCAGTAGGGCACATGCACACTTATGTTTAAGGCTCTGCCTGCAGTAGGGCACATGCACACTTATGTTTAAGGCTCTGCCTGCATTAGGGCACATGCACACTTATGTTTAAGGCTCTGCCTGCAGTAGGGCACATGCACACTTATGTTTAAGGTTCTGCCTGCAGTAGGACGCATGCACACTTATGTTTAAGGCTCTGCCTGCATTAGGGCACATGCACACTTATGTTTAAGGCTCTGCCTGCATTATGGCACATGCACACTTATGTTTAAGGTTCTGCCTGCAGTAGGACGCATGCACACTTATGTTTAAGGTTCTGCCTGCAGTAGGGCACATACACACTTATGTTTAAGGCTCTGCCTGCAGTAGGGAACATGAACACTTATGTTTAAGGTTCTGCCTGCAGTAGGGCACATGCACACTTATGTTTAAGGCTCTGCCTGCAGCAGGGCACATGCACACTTATGTTTAAGGCTCTGCCTGCAGTAGGGCACATGCACTCTTATGTTTAAGGCTCTGCCTGCAGTAGGGCACATGCACACTTATGTTTAAGACTCTGCCTACAGTAGGGCACATGCACACTTATGTTTAAGGCTCTGCCTGCTGTAGGGTGCATGCACTCTTATGTTTTAGGCTCTGCCTGCAGTAGGGCGCATGCACACTTATGTTTTAGGCTCTGCCTGCAGTAGGGCACATGCACACTTATGTTTAAGGCTCAGCCTGCAGTAGGGCACATGCACACTTATGTTTAAAGTTCTGCCTGCATTAGGGTACATGCACACATATGTTTAAGGTTCTGCCTGCAGTAGTTCACATTCACACTTATGTTTAAGGCTCTGCCTGCAGTAGGGCGCATGCACACTTATGTTTAAGGCTCTGCCTGCTGTTAAGGTTCTGCCTGCAGTAGGGCACATGCACACGTATGTTTAAGGCTCTTCCTGCAGTAGGGCACATGCACACTTATGTTTAAGGTTCTGCCTGCAGTAGGGAACATGAACACTTATGTTTAAGGTTCTGCCTGCAGTAGGGCACATGCACACTTATGTTTAAGGCTCTGCCTGCAGTAGGGCACATGAACACTTATGTTTAAGGTTCTGCCTGCATTAGGGTACATGCACACTTATGTTTAAGGCTCTGCCTGCAGTAGGGCACATGAACACTTATGTTTAAGGTTCTGCCTGCATTAGGGCACATGCACACTTATGTTTTAGGCTCTGCCTGCAGTAGGGCACATGCACACTTATGTTTAAGGCTCTGCCTGCAATATGGCTCATGCACACTTATGTTTAAGGCTCTGCCTGCAGTAGGGCGCATGCACACTTATGTTTAAAGTTCTGCCTGCAGTAGGGCACATGCACAATTATGTTTAAAGTTCTGCCTGCAGTAGGGCACATGCACACATATGTTTAAAGTTCTGCCTGTAGTAGGGCACATGCACACTTATGTTTAAGGCTCTGCCTGCAGTAGGGCGCATGCACACTTATGTTTAAGGTTCTGCCTGCTGTTAAAGTTCTGCCTGCAGTAGGGCACATGCACACTGATGTTTAAGGCTCTGCCTGCAGTAGGGCACATGCACACTTATGTTTAAGGCTCTGCCTGCAGTAAGGCACATGCACACTTATGTATAAAGTTCTGCCTGCAGTAGGGCACATGCACACCTATGTTTAAGATTCTGCCTGCAGTAGGGCACATTCACACTTATGTTTAAGGCTCTGCCTGCAGTAGGGCGCATGCACACTTATGTTTAAGGTTCTGCCTGCTGTAAAGGTTCTGCCTGCAGTAGGGCACATGCACACTTATGTTTAAGGCTCTGCCTGCAGTAGGGCACATGCACACTTATGTTTAAGGTTCTGCCTGCAGTAGGGCACATGCACACTTATGTTTAAGGTTCTGCCTGCAGTAGGGCACATTCACACTTATGTTTAAGGCTCTGCCTGCAGTAGGGCGCATGCACACTTATGTTTAAGGTTCTGCCTGCTGTTAAGGTTCTGCCTGCAGTAGGGCACATGCACACGTATGTTTAAGGCTCTTCCTGCAGTAGGGCACATGCACACTTATGTTTAAGGTTCTGCCTGCAGTAGGGAACATGAACACTTATGTTTAAGGTTCTGCCTGCAGTAGGGCACATGCACACTTATGTTTAAGGCTCTGCCTGCAGTAGGGCACATGAACACTTATGTTTAAGGTTCTGCCTGCATTAGGGTACATGCACACTTATGTTTAAGGCTCTGCCTGCAGTAGGGCACATTAACACTTATGTTTAAGGTTCTGCCTGCATTAGGGCACATGCACACTTATGTTTTAGGCTCTGCCTGCAGTAGGGCACATACACACTTATGTTTAAGGCTCTGCCTGCAGTATGGCTCATGCACACTTATGTTTAAGGCTCTGCCTGCAGTAGGGCACATGCACACTTATGTTTAAGGCTCTGCCTGCAGTATGGCGCATGCACATTTATGTTTAAAGTTCTGCCTGCAGTAGGGCACATGCACAATTATGTTTAAAGTTCTGCCTGCAGTAGGGCACATGCACACATATGTTTAAAGTTCTGCCTGTAGTAGGGCACATGCACACTTATGTTTAAGGCTCTGCCTGCAGTAGGGCGCATGCACACTTATGTTTAAGGTTCTGCCTGCTGTTAAGGTTCTGGCTACAGTAGGGCACATGCACACTTATGTTTAAGGCTCTGCCTGCAGTAGGGCACATGCACACTTATGTTTAAGGCTCTGCCTGCAGTAAGGCACATGCACACTTTTGTATAAAGTTCTGCCTGCAGTAGGGCACATGCACACTGATGTTTAAGGCTCTGCCTGCAGTAGGGCACATGCACACTTATGTTTAAGGCTCTGCCTGCAGTAAGGCACATGCACACTTATGTATAAAGTTCTGCCTGCAGTAGGGCACAGGCACACCTATGTTTAAGATTCTGCCTGCAGTAGGGCACATTCACACTTATGTTTAAGGCTCTGCCTGCAGTAGGGCGCATGCACACTTATGTTTAAGGTTCTGCCTGCTGTAAAGGTTCTGCCTGCAGTAGGGCACATGCACACTTATGTTGAAGGCTCTGCCTGCAGTAGGGCACATGCACACTTATGTTTAAGGTTCTGCCTGCAGTAGGGCACATGCACACTTATGTTTAAGGTTCTGCCTGCAGTAGGGCACATTCACACTTATGTTTAAGGCTCTGCCTGCAGTAGGGCGCATGCACACTTATGTTTAAGGTTCTGCCTGCTGTAAAGGTTCTGCCTGCAGTAGGGCACATGCACACGTATGTTTAAGGCTCTTCCTGCAGTAGGGCACATGCACACTTATGTTTAAGGTTCTGCCTGCAGTAGGGAACATGAACACTTATGTTTAAGGTTCTGCCTGCAGTAGGGCACATGCACACTTATGTTTAAGGCTCTGCCTGCAGTAGGGCACATGAACACTTATGTTTAAGGTTCTGCCTGCATTAGGGTACATGCACACTTATGTTTAAGGCTCTGCCTGCAGTAGGGCACATGAACACTTATGTTTAAGGTTCTGCCTGCATTAGGGCACATGCACACTTATGTTTTAGGCTCTGCCTGCAGTAGGGCACATGCACACTTATGTTTAAGGCTCTGCCTGCAGTATGGCTCATGCACACTTATGTTTAAGGCTCTGCCTGCAGTAGGGCACATGCACAGTTATGTTTAAGGCTCTGCCTGCAGTATGGCGCATGCACATTTATGTTTAAAGTTCTGCCTGCAGTAGGGCACATGCACACTTATGTTTAAGGCTCTGCCTGCAGTATGGCGCATGCACAATTATGTTTAAAGTTCTGCCTGCAGTAGGGCACATGCACACATATGTTTAAAGTTCTGCCTGTAGTAGGGCACATGCACACTTATGTTTAAGGCTCTGCCTGCAGTAGGGCGCATGCACACTTATGTTTAAGGTTCTGCCTGCTGTTAAGGTTCTGGCTGCAGTAGGGCACATGCACACTTATGTTTAAGGCTCTGCCTGCAGTAGGGCACATGCACACTTATGTTTAAGGCTCTGCCTGCAGTAAGGCACATGCACACTTTTGTATAAAGTTCTGCCTGCAGTAGGGCACATGCACACCTATGTTTAAGATTCTGCCTGCAGTAGGGCACATTCACACTTATGTTTAAGGCTCTGCCTGCAGTAGGGCGCATGTACACTTATGTTTAAGGTTCTGCCTGCTGTTAAGGTTCTGCCTGCAGTAGGGCACATGCACACTTATGTTTAAGGCTCTGCCTGCAGTAGGGCACATGCACACTTATGTTTAACGCTCTGCCTGCAGTAGGGAACATGAACACTTATGTTTAAGGTTCTGCCTGCTGTAGGGCACATGCACACTTATGTTTAAGGCTCTGCCTGCAGTAGGGCACATGAACACTTATGTTTAAGGCTCTGTCTGCAGTAGGGCACATGCACACTTATGTTTTAGGCTCTGCCTGCAGTAGGGCACATGCACATTTAAGTTTTAGGCTCTGCTTGCAGTGGGGCACATGCACTTATGTTTAAGGTTGTGCCTGCAGTAGGGCACATTCACACTTATGTTTAAAGTTCTGCCTATAGTAGGGCACATGCACACTTATGTTTTAGGCTCTGCCTGCAGTAGGGCACATGCACACTTATGTTTTAGGCTCTGCCTGCAGTAGGGCGCATGCACATTTATGTTTTAGGCTCTGCCTGCAGTAGGGCACATGCACTTATGTTTAAGGTTGTGCCTGCAGTTGGGCACATGCACACTAATGTTTAAGGTTCTGCCTGCAGTAGGGCACATGCACACTTATGTTTAAAGTTCTGCCTGCAGTAGGGCACATTCACACCTATGTTTAAGGTTCTGCCTGCAGTAGGGCACATGCACACTGATGTTTAAGGCTCTGCCTGCAGTAGGGCACATGCACACTTATGTTTAAGGCTCTGCCTGCAGTAAGGCACATGCACACTTATGTATAAAGTTCTGCCTGCAGTAGGGCACATGCACACCTATGTTTAAGATTCTGCCTGCAGTAGGGCACATTCACACTTATGTTTAAGGCTCTGCCTGCAGTAGGGCGCATGCACACTTATGTTTAAGGTTCTGCCTGCTGTAAAGTTTCTGCCTGCAGTAGGGCACATGCACACTTATGTTTAAGGCTCTGCCTGCAGTAGGGCACATGCACACTTATGTTTAAGGTTCTGCCTGCAGTAGGGCACATGCACACTTATGTTTAAGGTTCTGCCTGCAGTAGGGCACATTCACACTTATGTTTAAGGCTCTGCCTGCAGTAGGGCGCATGCACACTTATGTTTAAGGTTCTGCCTGCTGTTAAGGTTCTGCCTGCAGTAGGGCACATGCACACGTATGTTTAAGGCTCTTCCTGCAGTAGGGCACATGCACACTTATGTTTAAGGTTCTGCCTGCAGTAGGGAACATGAACACTTATGTTTAAGTTTCTGCCTGCAGTAGGGCACATGCACACTTATGTTTAAATCTCTGCCTGCAGTAGGGCACATGAACACTTATGTTTAAGGTTCTGCCTGCATTAGGGTACATGCACACTTATGTTTAAGGCTCTGCCTGCAGTAGGGCACATGAACACTTATGTTTAAGGTTCTGCCTGCATTAGGGCACATGCACACTTATGTTTTAGGCTCTGCCTGCAGTAGGGCACATGCACACTTATGTTTAAGGCTCTGCCTGCAGTATGGCTCATGTACACTTATGTTTAAGGCTCTGCCTGCAGTAGGGCACATGCACACTTATGTTTAAGGCTCTGCGTGCAGTATGGCGCATGCACATTTATGTTTAAAGTTCTGCCTGCAGTAGGGCACATGCACAATTATGTTTAAAGTTCTGCCTGCAGTAGGGCACATGCACACATATGTTTAAAGTTCTGCCTGAAGTAGGGCAGATGCACACTTATGTTTAAGGCTCTGCCTGCAGTAGGGCGCATGCACACTTATGTTTAAGGTTCTGCCTGCTGTTAAGGTTCTGGCTGCAGTAGGGCACATGCACACTTATGTTTAAGGCTCTGCCTGCAGTAGGGCACATGCACACTTATGTTTAAGGCTCTGCCTGCAGTAAGGCACATGCACACTTTTGTATAAAGTTCTGCCTGCAGTAGGGCACATGCACACCTATGTTTAAGATTCTGCCTGCAGTAGGGCACATTCACACTTATGTTTAAGGCTCTGCCTGCAGTAGGGCGCATGCACACTTATGTTTAAGGTTCTGCCTGCTGTTAAGGTTCTGCCTGCAGTAGGGCACATGCACACTTATGTTTAAGGCTCTGCCTGCAGTAGGGCACATGCACACTTATGTTTAAGGCTCTGCCTGCAGTAGGGAACATGAACACTTATGTTTAAGGTTCTGCCTGCTGTAGGGCACATGCACACTTATGTTTAAGGCTCTGCCTGCAGTAGGGCACATGAACACTTATGTTTAAGGCTCTGTCTGCAGTAGGGCACATGCACACTTATGTTTTAGGCTCTGCCTGCAGTAGGGCACATGCACATTTATGATATAGGCTCTGCCTGCAGTGGGGCACATGCACTTATGTTTAAGGTTGTGCCTGCAGTAGGGCACATTCACACTTATGTTTAAAGTTCTGCCTATAGTAGGGCACATGCACACTTATGTTTTAGGCTCTGCCTGCAGTAGGGCACATGCACACTTATGTTTTAGGCTCTGCCTGCAGTAGGGCGCATGCACATTTATGTTTTAGGCTCTGCCTGCAGTAGGGCACATGCACTTATGTTTAAGGTTGTGCCTGCAGTTGGGCACATGCACACTAATGTTTAAGGTTCTGCCTGCAGTAGGGCACATGCACACTTATGTTTAAAGTTCTGCCTGCAGTAGGGCACATTCACACCTATGTTTAAGGTTCTGCCTGCAGTAGGGCACATTCACACTTATGTTTAAGGCTCTGCCTGCAGTAGGGCGCATGCACACTTATGTTTAACGTTCTGCCTGCTGTTAAGGTTCTGCCTGCAGTAGGGCACTTGCACACTTATGTTTAAGGCTCTGCCTGCAGTCGGGCACATGCACACTTATGTTTAAGGCTCTGCCTGCAGTAGGGAACATGAACACTTATGTTTAAGGTTCTGCCTGCAGTAGGGCACATGCACACTTATGTTTAAGGCTCTGCCTGCAGTAGGGAACATGAACACTTATGTTTAAGGTTCTGCCTGCAGTAGGGCACATGCACACTTATGTTTAAGGCTCTGCCGGTAGTAGGGCACATGAACACTTATGTTTAAGGTTCTGCCTGCAGTAGGGCACATGCACACTTATGTTTTAGGCTCTGCCTGCAGTAGGGCACATGCACACTTATGTTTAAAGTTCTGCCTGTAGTAGGGCACATGCACACTTATGTTTAAGGCTCTGCCTGCTGTAGGGTGCATGCACACTTATGTTTTAGGCTCTGCCTGCAGTATGGCACATGCACACTTATGTTTTAGGCTCTGCCTGCAGTAGGGCGCATGCACACTTTTATTTAAGGCTCTGTCTGCAGTAGGGCACATGCAAAACTTATGTTTAAGGCTCTGCCTGCAGTAGGGCACATGCACACTTATGTTTAAGGCTCTGCCTGCAGTAGGGCACATGCACACTAATGTTTAAGGCTCTGCCTGCAGTAGGGCGCATGCACACTTATCTTGAAGGCTCTGCCTGCAGTGGGGTGCATGCACACTTATGTTTTAGGCTCTGCCTGCAGTAGGGCGCATGCACACTTATGTTTAAGGCTCTGCCTTCAGTAGGGCGCATGCACACTTATGTTTAAGGCTCTGCCTGCAGTAGGGCGCATGCGCACTTATGTTTTAGGCTCTGCCTGTAGTAGGGCGCATGCAAACTTATGTTTAAAGCTCTGCCTGCAGTAGGGCGCATGCACCCTTATGTTTAAGGCTCTGCCTGCAGTAAGGCACATGCAAAACTTATGTTTAAGGCTCTGCCTGCAGTAGGGCGCATTTACACTTATGTTTAAGGCTCTGCCTGCAGTAGGGCACATGCAAAACTTATGTTTAAGGCTCTTCCTGCAGTAGGGCACATGCACACTTATGTTTAAGGCTCTGCCTGCAGTAGGGCACATGCACAGTTATGTTTAAGGCTCTGCCTGCAGTAGGGCGCATGCACACTTATCTGTAAGGCTCTCCCTGCAGTAGGGCCCATGCACATTTATGTTTAAGGCTCTGCCTGCAGTAGGGCGCATGTGCACTTATGTTTTAGGCTCTGCCTGCAGTAGGGCGCATGCACACTTATGTTTAAGGCTCTGCCTGCAGTAGGGCACATGCACACTTATGTTTAAGACTCTGCCTGCAGTAGGGCACATGCACACTTATGTTTAAGGTTCTGCCTGCAGTATGGCGCATTCACACTTATGTTTAAGGTACTGCCTGCAGTAGGGCACATGCACACTTATGTTTAAGACTCTGCCTGCAGTAGGGCACATGCACACTCATGTTTTAGGCTTTGCCTGCAGTAGGGCACATGCACACTTATGTTTAAGGCTCTGCCTGCAACAGGGCACATGCAAAACTTATGTTTAAGGCTCTGCCTGCAGTAGGGCACATGCACACTTATGTTTAAGACTCTGCCTGCAATAGGGCACATGCACACTCATGTTTTAGGCTTTGCCTGCAGTAGGGCGCATTCACACTTATGTTTAAGGTTCTGCCTGCGTTTGGGCACCTGTGTGGTACCCCTGCGGGTTCGGCCGCCACAGGGATGCTGCACTTCTCTAATGGAGTGTAGTGTTTCTCCTCTGAGGTAAGGCCAGTGTGATAGTCGTGACCCAATCTTTGCATCCAACACCACATTTCTCCACCAGAGGGAGCTAGTATGCACTAGGTGCTGCTCCCCTGGTTACAGGGAGACTGCGGGACCAAGAGTGGGTGAGGGTGGAGGACTTACAAGTTAGTTACACTTTAAATTTCATATTTAATAAAAAGCCATCTTGGTTCTTGGTCCTTGTTAGTCAAGTCTCTGGCAGTCAGTCTGTCCTTTGTAATGGGTCTTTTACTGTTGTTAGGTCGTGATCTCCCACCCTGATAGTCGACCCTGTGTGGGCCTGCAGAGGTCGGAGACACAGCCCTCGTACCCCGGCCTTGGGACGAGAGGCAGGTTGCAGACGGGGAATGTCTCAACCCGGCCAAGGACCAGGACCAAGAAGACCCGGAGCTTAAGAGTGTGGCTCCACAGCAAATGGATCCCAGGCAGGATGCAGACGGAGCGATGTACGCCACCTGTCCTCGCCATGCTGATATATTCAGAGGGAGTCCGGCTGCAAGAGGGGTACCGGCCCCCGACACCCGACCTTGCTACTCCATGTCCTGGTCGGGAAAGCCCGGTAGGCCCTGAGCGTCCCACCGGGTATCGGACGGAGCGGAGCTGCCACCAGTGCCCTAGTTCTGAGAGGAGTTCAGAGGGAGACCCGGCCTATTCGCACACACACGGACAGGAAAGGATTCGGTCTGCAGTTCAGGAACACTCTGGTGTAGGGTCCCGACTGAATGCTGGACTTACTCGGAGGTTGTCGGACCCCCGTCCCTGGTGACCGCAGGACTCCGCAGGGAGCAGGGAGTTGCCTTCCTTCTGCCATCTATGTGAGTAAAGCCTTGGAAATTCACCCCTATGGCCTCCGGACTGTTTATTCTGCGCCACACCGTGCAACGCAGAGCCCGTGCTCCTCTACTACTACCCCCTCCATCCTGTCCCTCTGCCCTGAGGCCACGCTCTGCCTGTGGGGAGTAGTAAGAACTTTGGCCGCCATAACACCATGCCTCAGCGGACTGCAGCGGCGCTGGTGGCCTTCACCAGATGCCACAGGTGGCATAGTCGTAAATCAGCCACTCAACCCGGATAAGCCCACACCATCCTTTTTAATGTGACGGCCCTGAGCACGGGTCGGGTCCGGGCCACGGCTGCACCCCATCTCACCATCACAGGACCCGACTCCGAGTCCCCCATCTCCCAGGGTAAACTAAAGGGCTTTTTCGAGTAAGAGGCGTCACACATGCACACTTATGTTTAAGGCTCTGCCTGCTGTAGGGCACATGCGCACATATGTTTAAGGCTCTGCCTGCAGTAGGGCACATGCACACTTATGTTTAAGGCTCTGCCTGCTGTAGGGCACATGCACATTTATGTTTAAGGCTCTGCCTGCAGTAAGGCACATGCACATTTATGTTTAAGGCTCTGCCTGCTGTAGGGCACATGTACACTTATGTTTAAGGATCTGCCTGCAGTAGGGCACATGCACACTTATGTTTTAGGCTCCGCCTGCAGTAGGGCACATGCACACTTATGTTTAAGGATCTGCCTGCAGTAGGGCACATGCACACTTATGTTTTATGCTCTGCCTGCAGTAGGGCACATGCACACTTATGTTAAAGGCTCTGTCTGCAGTAGGGCACATGCACACTTATGTTTCAGGCTCTGCCTGCTGTAGGGCACATGCACACTTATGTTTAAGGCTCTGCCTGCAGTAGGGCGCATGCACACTTATGTTTTAGGCACTGCCTGCAGTAGGGCACATGCACACTTATGTTTAAGGCTCTGCCTGCAGTAGGGCACATGCACACTTATGTTTAAGGCTCTGCCTGCTGTAGGGCACATGCACACTTATGTTTAAGGCTCTGCCTGCAGTAGGGCACATGCACATTTAAGTTTAAGGCTCTGCCTGCAGTAGGGCACATGCACACTTATGTTTAAGGCTCTGCCTGCTGTAGGGCACATGCACATTTATGTTTAAGGCTCTGCCTGCAGTAGGGCACATGCACACTTATGTTTTAGGCTCTGCCTGCAGTAGGGCACATGCACACTTATGTTTTAGGCTCCGCCTGCAGTAGGGCACATGCACACTTATGTTTAAGGATCTGCCTGCAGTAGGGCACATGCACATTTATGTTCTAGGCTCTGCCTGCAGTAGGGCGCATGCGCACTTATGTTTAAGGCTCTGCCTGCTGTAGGGCACATGCACATTTATGTTTAAGGCTCTGCCTGCTGTAAGGCACACGCACACTTATGTTTTAGGCTCTGCCTGCAGTAGGGCACATGCACACTTATGTTTAAGGATCTGCCTGCAGTAGGGCACATGCACACTTATGTTTTAGGCTCCGCCTGCAGTAGGGCACATTCACACTTATGTTTAAGGCTCAGCCTGCAGTAGGGCACATGCACACTTATGTTTAAGGCTCTGCCTGCAGTAGGGCACATGCACACTTATGTTTAAGGCTCCGCCTGCAGTAGGGCACATGCACACTTATGTTTAAGGATCTGCCTGCAGTACGGCACATGTGTAGCACCCTGAGGATTCGGCTGCTACAGGGGTATTGCACCTCAACCCAGAGGTGTGATATTCCACTCCCGGGTAAGGATGGAGTGTGGAACTGAGCTCAGTTAGCTGCGTGCACTACACACATCCCATTTCCGGGGAACAGACCGATGGTACTCCCACTAGAGAAATGTGCAGGTACGACAGTGTCTGTTCCTGGCTGGAGTGGGAGGGGGGTGGAACATCCCAGTAGTGTAGGGGCAGATAGGGGGAGCAGCCTGGGTAAAGCTAGGAGCTCATTGGGTGCTGGTCACCTGAGCTCACACATAGAGGGAGTATATAAGGTGGGCACCATCTTAGATCAGGGTCAGTCTGTGAGACGTCAGTCGGTTGTCAGTCAGCCAGTCAGACAGTCTGTCTGAGAGCCTGAGAAGCAGAGCAGAGGAGAAAGAAGAGAGACCCAGAGGCGCAGAGGGGACCCCAAGATCCCAAAATAAGGACAAAAGGGTGAAGGGTCGGCAAAAGGGTACCGGATCCCAAGCTGGCAGAGGCTACAGCACACCTTAGCCAGGAACCGGAGGTCGTGGGCAGGATCTGCCACGACCACCCACTAAATCCACCCGGAAGGCAAACCAAGAATAGGGTCAGGGAACCCAGAGACAAGGGTTTACCAACAGGAGGCCCGAGGGAGCCGGACTTAGGTGGATCCCTGGTGGGGAAGGCCGGAGAGGAGGACAAGTCAGAGAGGGAGCTCAGGACCACACTCCGGAGTTGCCTGGGAGTTGACCGAGTCCAGGACCTGGTGGACGCAGCACGGCTTGGGTGGTCACTGCTGTACACAGTGACCCGAGCAACACCAGTAAGTAAAACCCTGGAACTGCATTTTATGCCTCTGAGTCTCCTTGCTGCACCTTCACAACCACCATCCTCCACGGCTGACCCCCTGAGGCTATACCCCTCCCGTTGGGGGTTATACTACCGCAGCTGCACACACACCACCAGCCTCAGCGGACCCTGCTGCAGCGGCGGCCTTTTGACCGCGAATCAACGGGTGGCGTAGTCGACACAAAGAACTCTAATAACATCTGTAGGACTGCCACACACTGAGTTTGACACCCTGGGCACGGACCGGGTCACAGCCACTCGGAGACTACAACCCCCATCTGATCCGGCTCCGGGTATCCCTAACAACATGGCCCAGGGGGCGCGTCAACTTTGGCGTAGTCGGCAGGATAACGTGCCCGCAACAACCGGGTACTGCGTGCCTGAAGAAAAGTTCACCGTTACCTCAAAAAGAAGTCTCCCGCCGGTTCCGGAGGGTCCCCGCCAACGGACCCCATCACAGGTCGTTTCCCGCCGGTTGTCCGCCATTTGCAGCTTTTTCCCGCCATTTCCGAAGATTTCCCGCCTTGGAAGAGCGGACGCCATTATGGGCGTGCCAGAGGGTGGCAAGAGGCCACCTCCCATCGTGGGCCAGGTCGAAGAATGGCGCCAAAAGCGGAAACCGCGCCCACCAACAGAGACTGTGATGCTGGAAGTGTCCATCAGCGTGAGAGAACTGCCCCTGGAACTGACAATCACAAAGTTGCCCCGGGACCACCCTCGATGTGGGCGGAGACAGAACAAGAGAGCAAAGATGGGTGCAGCCTGGAGCAGTCTGGAGAGAGTGCACCCGGAGATAAGAAGTCTGGAGAGGAGTCAAGAGAAAGCCTACCCGGAGATGGAGGGAGAGTCAGGCAGCACCGACCCAGTGGTCAGGAGCCTGTTGCAGGTCGCCACTCCAGAAGGCCTGCTGGAGATCCTAGCACAGCTCCCCCGAGACCGGGAGTGTGCACAGACCGCGCTGGAGGGCCTCGCACGGAGGATGGCCCGGGTGCAGCGAGAGACGTTGGCGGAGTGGAGCCGAGAGATGGCCCAGCAGACCGGCACCCATCAGCGGAGCACGCCACCTGAGACAAGGAGACAGACCGCCTCTGAGGATGGCGCAGGAGGAATGAAGGCAGGAGACGGCGCCGAGAAGGGAGCTGAACGGACGGAGGCAGGTAAAGGGGACGTCTCTACCCCGAGCCGAGAAACCGCGTGCCTGCCCCAGCTCCCCGTCGCAGAGCCCGAAGTTCCCCCTGCCGTGCCCGTCGCTGCATCGTCACCGCCGCAGACTAGGCCTCAAGCAGTAACCGTGGCCGCAACCCCTGTGACGTCACACGCCTCGACCTCGAGCGTGGCCAAGCAGGAAATACCACCGGCCTGGTCGCAAGGCCTAGTACCCCCGGGCGCCGCTATTCCAACAGCGCCCCCACCGGCCTGGCCGCAGGGCCGAGTAACCACGGGCGCCGCCGTTCTTACGGTGCCCTTTTCCTTTAGCGTGCCCCAAGCCTGGTCGCAAGGTCTGGTCAACCCGGGCGCCGCTACCACCACAGCGCCCATAGCACCTAAAGTACCGCACCTGGGTGAGGACCTGTTCGCCCAGCATACGTGCCCGGATGGGCAGCCCTTCATATGGCCACCGGAGTTTCACCATCCCCGACTCCGGAAAGAGAGACCCCTAGATGAACCCCTGATTCCGGTTCCGAAGCCCGCAAGGAGGACCTCGCCCCCGCTGGAGGAGGCACAGTTCGAGTGGGACCCCACTGGAGAAGACCTCATGGGGTTCAATCAGGAGACTCGGGCGGCCGCAGCGGAGCGTGCAGAGTGCTGCCGGCAGCAGCTCGAGGTCTTCGAGAGGGAGCGGAGAGAGAGGCGGGTCCGGGAACAGCAAGCGCAGATAAGGAGCGTGGAGCAGAAGAGCCGGACCAGGAGGAATCCCCGTGCAGCTCATGGTCCCCCTTCCACCGGGACTGTGATAAAATTCAACATGCAGCATGGGTGGGGCTTCATTAGAGACCATCATACCCCCGCGACGTCTTTGTGACCCGCAGAGACGTAGAAAGCCATCTGCCGGAGGGACACAGAGGTCGTGACCTGTATGTAGGGGACGAGGTCACCTTCACCCGGCACAAGTGTGCCAAAGGACCCTACGCCCTCCATGTGCATCGCCTGACGGAGGAGGAGCTGCGGTGTGAGGAGGAGCAAGAGGACCCGGACGGGTCTGAAGAATCTAAAGAAGGAGCAGGAGGACGCCGTCGTTGAAGTACTGTAGAGAGAGACTGTACATAGTTACCCGTCAGGGTATAAGAACTGTTCTAGTTAAAATATAGTCCCCGTTGGGACCAGCAGATTGAACTGAAACCCGTGTGTCCCTATTCCCACTGACCGAGGACTGAGAGCGGTCATTCCTCCCTAATACCTGGCCGAGGACTGAGAGCGGCCATATTTCCCTTGTATATAGTTGCGCTTCCTAAAGCGCCCCCTACCGGTTTTATAGGGAACTGTTTTATTCCAAGAGAGACTGTCGCACTTTACCCGGTCACAAGTTGCACCGTGACCGGAGGAACCAGAAACAAGAATGTTATTTATATGAAAAGTTTATTGCTGATATATATATATGATGTTTTCTATGTTTATGTTTATGAAAAAAAAAATTGTATGTTTTGGATGTTTATATTTTACAGCCCGAGGACGTGCTGTGATTTACCAGGGGGGAATGTAGCACCCTGAGGATTCGGCTGCTACAGGGGTATTGCACCTCAACCCAGAGGTGTGATATTCCACTCCCGGGTAAGGATGGAGTGTGGAACTGAGCTCAGTTAGCTGCATGCACTACACACATCCCATTTCCGGGGAACAGACCGATGGTACTCCCACTAGAGAAATGTGCAGGTACGACAGTGTCTGTTCCTGGCTGGAGTGGGAGGGGGGTGGAACATCCCAGTAGTGTAGGGGCAGATAGGGGGAGCAGCCTGGGTAAAGCTAGGAGCTCATTGGGTGCTGGTCACCTGAGCTCACACATAGAGGGAGTATATAAGGTGGGCACCATCTTAGATCAGGGTCAGTCTGTGAGACGTCAGTCGGTTGTCAGTCAGCCAGTCAGACAGTCTGTCTGAGAGCCTGAGAAGCAGAGCAGAGGAGAAAGAAGAGAGACCCAGAGGCGCAGAGGGGACCCCAAGATCCCAAAATAAGGACAAAAGGGTGAAGGGTCGGCAAAAGGGTACCGGATCCCAAGCTGGCAGAGGCTACAGCACACCTTAGCCAGGAACCGGAGGTCGTGGGCAGGATCTGCCATGACCACCCACTAAATCCACCCGGAAGGCAAACCAAGAATAGGGTCAGGGAACCCAGAGACAAGGGTTTACCAACAGGAGGCCCGAGGGAGCCGGACTTAGGTGGATCCCTGGTGGGGAAGGCCGGAGAGGAGGACAAGTCAGAGAGGGAGCTCAGGACCACACTCCGGAGTTGCCTGGGAGTTGACCGAGTCCAGGACCTGGTGGACGCAGCACGGCTTGGGTGGTCACTGCTGTACACAGTGACCCGAGCAACACCAGTAAGTAAAACCCTGGAACTGCATTTTATGCCTCTGAGTCTCCTTGCTGCACCTTCACAACCACCATCCTCCACGGCTGACCCCCTGAGGCTATACCCCTCCCGTTGGGGGTTATACTACCGCAGCTGCACACACACCACCAGCCTCAGCGGACCCTGCTGCAGCGGCGGCCTTTTGACCGCGAATCAACGGGTGGCGTAGTCGACACAAAGAACTCTAATAACATCTGTAGGACTGCCACACACTGAGTTTGACACCCTGGGCACGGACCGGGTCACAGCCACTCGGAGACTACAACCCCCATCTGATCCGGCTCCGGGTATCCCTAACAACATGGCCCAGGGGGCGCGTCACATGCACACTTATGTTTTAGGCTCTGCCTGCAGTAGGGCACATGCACACTTATGTTTAAGGCTCTGCCTGCAGTAGGGCACATGCACACTTATGTTTAAGGCTCTGCCTGCTGTAGGGCACATGCACACTTATGTTTAAGGCTCTGCCTGCAGTAGGGCAAATGCACACTTATGTTTAAGGCTCTGCCTGCAGTAGGGCACATGCACACTTATGTTTTAGGCTCTGCCTGCAGTAGGGCACATGCACACTTATGTTTAAGGCTCTGCCTGCAGTAGGGCACATGCACACTTATGTTTAAGGCTCTGCCTGCAGTAGGGCACATGTGACGCACCCCTGGGCCTGTGCTGAGTAGCGTTGCGCACGCGGGAGCCTACCCGGAGCCGGATCTGATAGGGGTAGTAGTCTCGTGGCGGTGACTCGGTCCGTGCCCAGGGAGTCAAGCTGAGTGGCAGTATATTAGCAGTAGATGTAGGACGACTACGCCACCCGTTGAATGCAGCTATGGAGCTGCCGCTGCAGGGCAGACCGCTGAGGCCGGTGGAAGGATGGTGCAGCGTGGATGGTATAACCCCCAACGGGAGGGGTATGGCCTCAGGGCAGCCGACGTGGATGATGGGGGTAGCAGGAACCACTCAGAGACGATGCGGTGTAGTTCAGGGTCTTTACTGGTGACAAAGATAGACCCTCCCAGAGTACTGGTTAGCGGTCGGGGCCTGGTCAGTCCTTGAGCAGATGGGATTCCCCTTGGCCAGGCGGAGTTGTAGGCCTCCCCAACTAATTGTACTCTTCTGGCTTCCTTGCTAGAGGCGGGTAAAGGTAGCCCACGTCCCTGAGTGTACCGTGTGGTGCTCACCCGTATGGCCGGTGACACGGGGCCTTCTAGTGGCTTCCGCTCTACGACGGCGGTGCTGGTCCCACGCGTGTGACCGTGCCTTCGGGTTTCTTGGCCAGAGGACCTGAAATCCCCTGCCGGGCGGTTTCTGCTGCTGGGTCTGGGTTAATCCCCACAGCCTCGGACTCCGGGTCCGGTGGTAACTCTTCAATCAGGGCGAGCTCTTCAGCTGCCAGCCCCTGATTCCTTTTAGCACTGCTCCCACTGAGCTCCTGATCTTTCTTTCCTAAGCTGCTCCTCTTCTTCTCTCCACTCTACTCTTCTCTAACCCTGCCTCAGCCCCAGTTTTATATAGGGGAAGTTCTTCCCCTCCCAGGACTGGGCAGGAGGTGTGGCATGCATAGGATTCCTGACCAAGAGACCTCCCACCTGCTCTCAGACATAACATTGCTATTACTGTGGAGACCAGACCCCTGGGGTGCCACATTCCCCCCTAGTGAAAGTTAGTACTCCGGGACTAAACATACTTTTGTAAACATAACAAGGTGCAAACAATAACATTCCAATAGAGACAACACATAAGGTGGTCACGGCGTGTCCGCAACCGGGTGTAACTTTTGAGGAAAACAAGGGTGTCCATTTCACCAACACAGGGAGACGTAACCAGGTAGGGGTCTGTCCTGCCCCGAGTCCTTAACAGTCTTTCAGTCCGTCCTGGGTTACGCTCCAACTATATACAAAGGATTCCCGGTAAATCCACCAAAGACTCCTATAAATAACTAGAAACACATAATTATACACAAGCAACAATAAACAGGTAAACATTAATAAAATAGCTTGAACATTTTAGATCCTCCACCGTATGGGCGGCTGGCCTCTAGTGACCCTAGTGGACCTACGGAGCTGGTTGATTGGTCCTGAGCTACAGGGTATAGGAGCTGTCAAGGGTAAACTGGGCAGCCATCTACGGACTCTTTGGCTCACTAGGGGTATGGCAGGCTCACTATAAGCAGAGGGTTGCTTTTCCTGGTCTGCTTGTGTGGGGCCTTCTGCCTCCTGGACCGGCTGTTCTTCCAGTTCTACCTGTGTCTCCGTAGGCACTTGGGATGCTGGTTGGAGGAACGTGAGGACGGGTACCACAACAGCACCATTGACCTGAGTCCAAGACCGAGGGAAGTCTCCGAGCACAGTACTAACCATATCTTCCCTTTCCTCTACGGGTCGAGGGTCCTCTTGTTCCTCTTCAGGGTTCCGTAGCTGTTCGGGACACTTCTTTAGGTGATCCCGGGATACAATGGCTGTGGTTTCCCCTCCGTCTTTACTGATTGTACAGATCTTCGGGTTGTCGTGACTTGAGGGCAGTACGGTGTACGGGTCCTTCTCCCATTGGTCGTCCAACTTGTGGAGCCGTCTTTTCCTCTTCAAGACCTGCTCTCCGGGCACCAGGGGAACAGCGGGAGCATACTGGTTGTAAGTTTTCTCTTGTCTTTCCCTAGCTTGACAGAGACTACGCTCCACGCTCTCCTGTACTTTTCGGTATTGCTGCTGCCTCTCTGTGTCCCAGTTGGCTTCTGGTGAAGTGTCCTCGGGTGTCAGGACTCCCATCTCCAGATCAACAGGAAGCTTACCAGGTCTTCCCCTCATTAGGTAAGCCGGGGTACAGTTGGTGGAACCTACAGGGATGTGGTTGTATAGGTCCACCAGGTCGGGCAGCTTCTCAGGCCACAGACTGCGTTACTCCAGGGGCAATGTTTTCAGGAGATCTATCACCACCTGGTTCATTTTCTCACAAAGTCCATTAGTTTGCGGGTGATAGGGTGTTGTTCTTATCTTCCGGCATCCATACAGGGTGCAGAACTCCTGGAAGACCTCCGCTTCAAAGCAGGCCCCTGGTCCGTCAGCACCTGCTCCGGGTATCCATGCGGACGGCAGAAGTGCTGCTGGAAGGCTCTAGCTGCTGTGTGAGCCGTTAAGTCCTTGACGGGGACGACAACCAAGAACCGGGAGTAGTGATCCACGATGGTTAACGCGTAGACGTAGCCACTTCTGCTTGGGGTCAGTTTTACATGATCCAAGGCTACCAGTTCCAACGGCTGTCTGGTGATGATGGACCGCAGGGGAGTCTTCTGGCTGGCACGGTCCCTCCTTCTTAAGTTGCATGGGCCACAGTCTCTGCACCACCTCTCGATGGTTCCTCTCATGCCTACCCAATGGAACCACCCGCGCAGCAGGAACTCCAGCTTCTTCCATCCGAAATGCCCAGCTCCGTCGTGGTATGCCTCCATCACCATAGCTGCGTCTCTTCTTGGCACCACTACTTGCCAGATTAGTTCATGCGTCCGGGAGTTAACCATTCTGCGGCACAACTTTCCCTTGTAAAGGAACAGTCGACTCTTCTCAGCCAACAGTTGCTTGGCTTCCTCCGGAGCGTCTGGGTCAAGGCGTGCATCTGGCCGAGTCAGCATCTCCTTTACCAGACGGACGGCAGGGTCACTGTCTTGCGTCTCCACCCAGTTGTAATGAGGCAAGGGGTTGAACGTAGCGGTTTGCTTACTTCTTACACGGTGGGAATACTGGATAGTCCCATGACGGTGGAACGCGGGGAGCTCAACTTCTTCCAATTCCTCTGAATCTTCCCCTACGTCCGGTAGGTTTGGCATCCTGGACAGGGCGTCTGCGTTGGTATTGGAGCGTCCTGCCCGGTATTTGATTGTAAACTCATAGTTGGACAAGCGGGCCATCCATCTCTGCTCTAGGGCACCGAGTCTTTCAGTGTCCAGGTGTGTCAACGGGTTGTTATCCGTGTACACGGTGAACCGGGAAGAAGCGAGGTAGTGCTTAAAGCGTTCGGTGACTGCCCACACCACTGCCAGGAACTCTAGCTTAAATGAGCTGTAATTCTCAGGGTTTCTTTCGGTGGGTCGCAGTTTTCGGCTGGCGTAAGCAATTACCCGTTCTTTCCCCTGCTGGATCTGGGATAGTACGGCTCCTAGCCCGATGTTACTGGCGTCGGTGTAGAGGATAAAGGGCTGGCTATAATCAGGGTACACCAGGATTTCATCCCCCGTGAGGGCCATCTTCAGCTGGCGGAAGGACTCTTCTTCCAACTTCTCCCATCTGAAGGGCGGCTTCTGGTTCTTGGCCTTCCTGGACTGGCCTATCAGGAGGTCCTGCATAGGAGCTGCCTTTTTGGTGAAACCGGGAATGAACCTTCGGTAGTAGCCTACCAACCCGAGGAACTGCCTCACTTCCTTTACGCTGGAGGGGCTTGGCCATTCCTTAATTGCGGTGATCTTATCAGGGTCGGGAGCCACTCCGTCAGCACTCACCACGTGTCCCAGGTACTGCACCTTTGGCTTCAGGAGGTGACACTTGGAGGGTTTCACCTTTAGGCCGTAACTTGCCAGAGCTTCGAACACTTCCGCCAGGTGTTTCAGGTGGTCCTCGTAGGTCTTGGAGTAGACGATGACATCGTCCAGGTATAACAGGACCGTCTCAAAGTTCCGGTGTCCCAGACAGCACTCCATCAGTCGCTGGAAGGTTCCTGGTGCGTTGCAGAGTCCAAACGGCATGCAGGTAAACTCGCTAAGTCCCATCGGGGTGGTGAATGCGGTCTTCTCCCGGTCCGCCTCTGCTACAGGAACCTGCCAGTACCCGCTAGTGAGATCCAAGGTGGAGAAGAAGTTAGCAGATTTTAAAGCAGCCAAAGACTCCTCTATTCTTGGTAAGGGGTACGCATCTTTGTGTGTGATACGGTTAATTTTCCGGTAATCTACACACATTCTCATGGTGTTGTCTTTCTTTTTGACCAAGACTAGTGGAGCTGCCCAGGGGCTACAGCTATCCCTGATTACCCCAGCCTCCTTCATGTCTCTAAGCATCCCCTTGGCGTGTTGGTAGTGTGCAGGGGGTACGGGCCGATACCTCTCTTTTATGGGAGGATGGTCTCCCGTGGGGATGTGGTGTTCTACCCCCTTGACTCGCCCGAAGTCTAACGGGTGTTTACTAAACACTCTCTCGTACTCTTGAACCACCCGGTAGACTCCCTGTTTCTGGTGGGAGGGAGTGGAGTCAGTACCCAAATGTAGTTGCTGACACCAATCCTCCATTATTTTCTCAGAGCCGTTACCTTCCTCCGGATGAGATGGAGGCAAGGGTTCCACAGACTGTATAGAATTTTGGTTGATAGTATATAATTTGGCTAGTGTAGCATACCGGGGCAGGTATACTTCCCTTTTCCCAATATTTATTATGCGAACGGGTACCCTCCCATGGCGTACATCAACTACCCCCCGGGCTGTCAAAATGGTGGGCCTACTGTCTGAGTAGACTGGCTCTACCATGGCCTGGTAATCTCTACCTCTCAGACCAATAGCTGCCCGGCACCAAATCATCATTTCACTTTTCGGGGGTATGGCAATAGGGAAAGGGTCACACATTCTTACGCTACCAATCTCACCGCCGGAGAGTTCCACTTGTTGCCGTCGCATCAGTGCCCGGATCTCTTTCTGGAGCACTCACTGCTGGCCGGAGCTGGCGTTCTTGGCAACCTGCTGTAAAATGAAAATCACCTCTGCAAGACAATTTTCAATCACATTAGTTCCTAGAGTTATCTTTGGGTGACTCTCGCGCTTGTCAATGTCCACAATGATCAGTCCCTGTGCTGCCAGTTCGACTCTACCGATTTTAATGGTCATCTCTTTAAATCCGATCTGCGGCACGGGTTGACCATTGCTGGCAATGATACTCAAGTCGTCGTCAGGGTAGCGGGTTATATCCGAGTCATTCCAATACTGCTTGAAGAGCACGTACGGGATGGTGGTGACCTGTGACCCGGTGTCCAGTAGGGCACTCATAGGAATGCCATCCAGTACCACAGGCAAGACTGGACATCCTCCCACATATTTGTCACGCCAGTTCGATGAGCCTGGTGATCTTTTTCCTGGGGGTTGGCCCTCTACCCCAGGTTGTGCCAGTTTAAAGGACAGTACCTTGCCATATGTCCGGGTTGATTGCAGCGGCGGCAGATGGGTTGTCCGTCCTCGTTGTATCGGTCGCTGGGTCTTCCTCTGGCCGGTGGGGTCCTCCTTGGTCGACGCCACGGGATGTCCTCCGGTCCGGATGCCAGCTGGATCTTCCCTGGAGTGGAAACCTGTAAAGACTGCACAGTTCGGGTTAGCGCGGCAACGCTTTTAGCTAGTTCTTGGACCTGATGGTGCAGGTCTGGAGCCGGGTCATTGCTCAAAGCCTGCGCATCAGCCCCCACAGGCCCTGCCGACAAGGGCGCCGCCTCCTGATGGTAAGTGATAGCTGGGCGCCTGTGGGTCACAACGCCACCCGGTGCCGGTTCTCGGAGCACCCGGATGGCTCTGTCCTTGAACTGTGCAAAGTCCAGATGAGGATCCTGTAAGGCTATGGCCCACAACTGGGTTCGGTGGACATTGCAATATAGTCCCTCTATAAATTGTTCGGTCAACAGCCTGTCCTCGTTTCCCACGCTGTCGGGGTCGGTCTGCTTAATGGCTCTCAGGGCCTCTTGTAGGTTTAGTGCATAGTCCCTTATACTCTCATGTGCTCGCTGCTTGCACCCATAGAATTTAAGCTTAATCTCGGCTGAGGTGCGGGTATCAAAGGTGTCCCTCAGCCGGGTTAGTATCCCCGCGACAGTCCTCCTCCCAGGTGGCCAGGACTTTACCTCCCTTTGGGCTGCCCCGGTTAGTTGGGCCACCAGGATGCTCACTTTTTGCTCTTCTGTGAGGGGGTACACCTGGAAGAGGCTATCCAGCTTTTCTCTAAAGTCATTCAGGGTATGTGACTCCCCTGAGTATTGGGGTAGCCAGGCTGCTCCCTGGATATAGGGCATGGTAAAAGGCATGACTGCAGCAGCGCTGGCGCTGGCGGGGGTTGAGGCAGTGAAGCTCTCCTCCGTATCCGACATCTTCCTCCCCCCTAGTGGACCGTGGCCTACCTTGTGATGATCGTCTTCCGTAGGCCGCGGCTCCGCAGTGGATCGTCAGGGTTGAGGACCTTCCGTCGCGCTCCTGTGACGTCAGCGTCTGCTGGGCTCCTTCCAGGACCTTAAGCGACGTCTGGACGTGAGGCGGGGCTTCAGTTCTCGCGCGCTTTTGGAGTCCACGCCCCTCTTCTTCCCGCGCGGCGTCTTCAAGATGGCGTCCAACGGCGGGAAAACTCCACGGAAGGCGGGAAGAAGGCTGAAAATGGCGCCGGATGGCGGGAATCTTCACCGATGGCGGGAAGAAGGCTGAAGATGGCGCCGGATGGCAGGAATCTTCGCCACAGGTAAGTTTAAAAGTCTCTTTTTTCAGGCACGCAGTACCCGGTGGTTGCGGGCACGGTATCCTGCCGACTACGCCAAAAGCTGACGCGCCCCTGGGCCTGTGCTGAGTAGCGTTGCGCACGCGGGAGCCTACCCGGAGCCGGATCTGATAGGGGTAGTAGTCTCGTGGCGGTGACTCGGTCCGTGCCCAGGGAGTCAAGCTGAGTGGCAGTATATTAGCAGTAGATGTAGGACGACTACGCCTCCCGTTGAATGCAGCTATGGAGCTGCCGCTGCAGGGCAGACCGCTGAGGCCGGTGGAAGGATGGTGCAGCGTGGATGGTATAACCCCCAACAGGAGGGGTATGGCCTCAGGGCAGACCGACGTGGATGATGGGGGTAGCAGGAACCACTCAGAGACGATGCGGTGTAGTTCAGGGTCTTTACTGGTGACAAAGATAGACCCTCCCGGAGTACTGGCTAGCGGTCGGGGCCTGGTCAGTCCTTGAGCAGATGGGATTCTCCTTGGCCAGGCGGAGTTGTAGGCCTCCCCAACTAATTGTACTCTTCTGGCTTCCTTGCTAGAGGCGGGTAAAGGTAGCCCACGTCCCTGAGTGTACCGTGTGGTGCTCACCCGTATGGCCGGTGACTCGGGGCCTTCTAGTGGCTTCCGCTCCACGACGGCGGTGCTGGTCCCACGCGTGTGACCGTGCCTTCGGGTTTCTTAGCCAGAGGACCTGAAATCCCCTGCCGGGCGGTTTCTGCTGCTGGGTCTGGGTTAATCCCCACAGCCTCGGACTCCGGGTCCGGTGGTAACTCTTCAATCAGGGCGAGCTCTTCAGCTGCCAGCCCCTGATTCCTTTTAGCACTGCTCCCACTGAGCTCCTGATCTTTCTTTCCTAAGCTGCTCCTCTTCTTCTCTCCACTCTACTCTTCTCTAACCCTGCCTCAGCCCCAGTTTTATATAGGGGAAGTTCTTCCCCTCCCAGGACTGGGCAGGAGGTGTGGCATGCATAGGATTCCTGACCAAGAGACCTCCCACCTGCTCTCAGACATAACATTGCTATTACTGTGGAGACCAGACCCCTGGGGTGCCACACATGCACACTTATGTTTAAGGCTCTGCCTGCTGTAGGGCACATGAACACTTATGTTTAAGGCTCTGCCTGCAGTAGGGCGCATGCACACTTATGTTTTAGGCTCTGCCTGCAGTAGGGCACATGCACACTTATGTTTAAGGCTCTGCCTGCAGTAGGGCACATGCACACTTATATTTAAGGCTCTGCCTGCAGTAGGGCACATGCACACTTATGTTTAAGGCTCTGCCTGCTGTACGGCACATGCACACTTATGTTTAAGGCTCTGCCTGCAGTAGGGCACATGCACACTTATGTTTAAGGCTCTGCCTGCTGTAGGGCACATGCACATTTATGTTTAAGGCTCTGCCTGCAGTAGGGCACATGCACACTTATGTTTTAGGCTCTGCCTGCAGTAGGGCACATGCACACTTATGTTTTAGGCTCCGCCTGCAGTAGGGCACATGCACACTTATGTTTAAGGATCTGCCTGCAGTAGGGCACATGCACACTTATGTTTTAGGCTCTGCCTGCAGTAGGGCACATGCACACTTATGTTTAAGGCTCTGCCTGCAGTATGGCACATGCACACTTATGTTTAAGGATCTGCCTGCAGTAGGGCACATGCACACTTATGTTTTAGGCTCTGCCTGCAGTAGGGCACATGCACACTTATGTTTAAGGATCTGCCTGCAGTAGGGCACATGCACACTTATGTTTAAGGCTCCGCCTGCTGTAGGGCACATGTACACTTATGTTTTAGACTCTGCCTGCAGTAGGGCACATGCACACTTATGTTTAAGGATCTGCCTGCAGTAGGGCACATGCACACTTATGTTTAAGGATCTGCCTGCAGTAGGGCACATGCACACTTATGTTTTAGGCTCCGCCTGCTGTAGGGCACATGTACACTTATGCTTTAGGCTCTGTCTGCAGTAGGGCACATGCACACTTATGTTTAAGGCTCTGCCTGCAGTAGGGCACATGCACTCTTATGTTTTAGGCTCTGCCTGCAGTAGGGCACATGCACACTTATGTTTAAGGCTCTGCCTGCAGTAGGGCGCATGCACACTTATGTTTAAGGCTCTGCCTGCTGTAGGGCACATGCACACTTATGTTTAAGGCTCTGCCTGCTGTAGGGCACATGCACACTTATGTTTAAGGCTCTGCCTGCAGTAGGGCACATGCACATTTATGTTTAAGGCTCTGCCTGCAGTAGGGCACATGCACACTTATGTTTAAGGCTCTGCCTGCTGTAGGGCACATGCACATTTATGTTTAAGGCTCTGCCTGCAGTAGGGCACATGCACACTTATGTTTAAGGCTCTGCCTGCTGTAGGGCACATGCACACTTATGTTTAAGGCTCTGCCTGCAGTAGGGCACATGCACACTTATGTTTAAGGCTCTGCCTGCAGTAGGGCACATGCACAATTATGTTTAAGGCTCTGCCTGCAGTAGGGCACATGCACATTTATGTTTAAGGCTCTGCCTGCAGTAGGGCACATGCACACTTATGTTTAAGGCTCTGCCTGCTGTAGGGCACATGCACATTTATGTTTAAGGCTCTGCCTGCAGTAGGGCACATGCACACTTATGTTTTAGGCTCTGCCTGCAGTAGGGCACATGCACACTTATGTTTTAGGCTCCGCCTGCAGTAGGGCACATGCACACTTATGTTTAAGGATCTGCCTGCAGTAGGGCACATGCACACTTATGTTTTAGGCTCTGCCTGCAGTAGGGCGCATGCACACTTATGTTTTAGGCTCTGCCTGCTGTAGGGGACATGCGCACTTATGTTTAAGGCTCTGCCTGCTGTAGGGCACATGCACATTTATGTTTAAGGCTCTGCCTGCAGTAAGGCACACGCACACTTATGTTTTAGGCTCTGCCTGCAGTAGGGCACATGCACACTTATGTTTAAGGATCTGCCTGCAGTAGGGCACATGCACACTTATGTTTTAGGCTCTGCCTGCTGTAGGGCACATGCACACTTATGATTAAGGATCTGCCTGCAGTAGGGCACATGCACACTTATGTTTTAGGCTCTGCCTTCAGTAGGGCACATGCACACTTATGTTTAAGGCTCTGCCTGCAGTAGGGCACATGCACACTTATGTTTAAGGCTCTGCCTGCAGTAGGGCACATGCACACTTATGTTTTAGGCTCTGCCTGCAGTAGGGCACATGCACACTTATGTTTTCGGCTCCGCCTGCAGTAGGGCACATGCACACTTATGTTTAAGGCTCTGCCTGCTGTAGGGCACATGCACACTTATGTTTAAGGCTCTGCCTGCAGTAGGGCGCATGCACACTTATGTTTTAGGCTCTGCCTGCAGTAGGGCACATGCACACTTATGTTTAAGGCTCTGCCTGCAGTAGGGCACATGCACACTTATGTTTAAGGCTCTGCCTGCAGTAGGGCACATGCACACTTATGTTTAAGGCTCTGCCTGCAGTAGGGCACATGCACACTTATGTTTAAGGCTCTGCCTGCAGTAGGGCACATGCACACTTATGTTTAAGGCTCTGCCTGCTGTAGGGCACATGCACACTTATGTTTAAGGCTCTGCCTGCAGTAGGGCACATGTACACTTATGTTTAAGGCTCTGCCTGCAGTAGGGCACATGCACACTTATGTTTAAGGCTCTGCCTGCTGTAGGGCACATGCACATTTATGTTTAAGGCTCTGCCTGCAGTAGGGCACATGCACACTTATGTTTTAGGCTCTGCCTGCAGTAGGGCACATGCACACTTATGTTTTAGGCTCTGCCTGCAGTAGGGCACATGCACATTTATGTTTAAGGCTCTGCCTGCAGTAGGGCACATGCACACTTATGTTTAAGGCTCTGCCTGCAGTAGGGCACATGCACACTTATGTTTAAGGCTCTGCCTGCAGTAGGGCACATGCACACTTATGTTTAAGGCTCTGCCTGCTGTAGGGCACATGCACACTTATGTTTAAGGCTCTGCCTGCAGTAGGGCACATGCACATTTATGTTTAAGGCTCTGCCTGCAGTAGGGCACATGCACACTTATGTTTAAGGCTCTGCCTGCTGTAGGGCACATGCACATTTATGTTTAAGGCTCTGCCTGCAGTAGGGCACATGCACACTTATGTTTTAGGCTCTGCCTGCAGTAGGGCACATGCACACTTATGTTTTAGGCTCCGCCTGCAGTAGGGCACATGCACACTTATGTTTAAGGATCTGCCTGCAGTAGGGCACATGCACACTTATGTTTTAGGCTCTGCCTGCAGTAGGGCGCATGCACACTTATGTTTTAGGCTCTGCCTGCTGTAGGGGACATGCGCACTTATGTTTAAGGCTCTGCCTGCAGTAAGGCACACGCACACTTATGTTTTAGGCTCTGCCTGCAGTAGGGCACATGCACACTTATGTTTAAGGATCTGCCTGCAGTAGGGCACATGCACACTTATGTTTTAGGCTCTGCCTGCTGTAGGGCACATGCACACTTATGATTAAGGATCTGCCTGCAGTAGGGCACATGCACACTTATGTTTTAGGCTCTGCCTTCAGTAGGGCACATGCACACTTATGTTTAAGGCTCTGCCTGCAGTAGGGCACATGCACACTTATGTTTAAGGCTCTGCCTGCAGTAGGGCACATGCACACTTATGTTTTAGGCTCTGCCTGCAGTAGGGCACATGCACACTTATGTTTAAGGCTCTGCCTGCAGTAGGGCACATGCACACTTATGTTTAAGGCTCTGCCTGCTGTAGGGTACATGCACACTTATGTTTAAGGCTCTGCCTGCAGTAGGGCGCATGCACACTTATGTTTTAGGCTCTGCCTGCAGTAGGGCACATGCACACTTATGTTTAAGGCTCTGCCTGCAGTAGGGCACATGCACACTTATGTTTAAGGCTCTGCCTGAAGTAGGGCACATGCACACTTATGTTTAAGGCTCTGACTGCTGTAGGGCACATGCACACTTATGTTTAAGGCTCTGCCTGCAGTAGGGCACATGCACACTTATGTTTAAGGCTCTGCCTGCTGTAGGGCACATGCACATTTATGTTTAAGGCTCTGCCTGCAGTAGGGCACATGCACACTTATGTTTTAGGCTCTGTCTGCTGTAGGGCACATGCACATTTATGTTTAAGGCTCTGCCTGCAGTAGGGCACATGCACACTTATGTTTAAGGATCTGCCTGCAGTAGGGCACATGCACACTTAAGTTTTAGGCTCTGCCTGCAGTAGGGCACATGCACACTTATGTTTAAGGCTCTGCCTGCAGTAGGGCACATGCACACTTATGTTTAAGGCTCTGCCTGCAGTAGGGCACATGCACACTTATGTTTAAGGCTCTGTCTGCTGTAGGGCACATGCACATTTATGTTTAAGGCTCTGCCTGCTGTAGGGCACATGCACACTTATGTTTAAGGCTCTGCCTGCTGTAGGGCACATGCACATTTATGTTTAAGGCTCTGCCTGCAGTAGGGCACATGCACACTTATGTTTTAGGCTCTGTCTGCTGTAGGGCACATGCACATTTATGTTTAAGGCTCTGCCTGCAGTAGGGCACATGCACACTTATGTTTAAGGCTCTGCCTGCAGTAGGGCACATGCACACTTATGTTTTCGGCTCCGCCTGCAGTAGGGCACATGCACACTTATGTTTAAGGATCTGCCTGCAGTAGGGCACATGCACACTTAAGTTTTAGGCTCTGCCTGCAGTAGGGCACATGCACACTTATGTTTAAGGCTCTGCCTGCAGTAGGGCACATGCACACTTATGTTTAAGGCTCTGCCTGCAGTAGGGCACATGCACACTTATGTTTAAGGATCTGCCTGCAGTAGGGCACATGCACACTTATGTTTTAGGCTCTGCCTGCAGTAGGGCACATGCACACTTATGTTTAAGGCTCTGCCTGCAGTAGGGCACATGCACACTTATGTTTAAGGATCTGCCTGCAGTAGGGCACATGCACACTTATGTTTAAGGCTCTGCCTGCTGTAGGGCACATGCACACTTATGTTTAAGGCTCTGCCTGCAGTAGGGCGCATGCACACTTATGTTTTAGGCTCTGCCTGCAGTAGGGCACATGCACACTTATGTTTAAGGCTCTGCCTGCAGTAGGGCACATGCACACTTATGTTTAAGGCTCTGCCTGCAGTAGGGCACATGCACACTTATGTTTAAGGCTCTGCCTGCAGTAGGGCACATGCACACTTATGTTTAAGGCTCTGCCTGCAGTAGGGCACATGCACACTTATGTTTAAGGCTCTGCCTGCTGTAGGGCACATGCACACTTATGTTTAAGGCTCTGCCTGCAGTAGGGCACATGTACACTTATGTTTAAGGCTCTGCCTGCAGTAGGGCACATGCACACTTATGTTTAAGGCTCTGCCTGCTGTAGGGCACATGCACATTTATGTTTAAGGCTCTGCCTGCAGTAGGGCACATGCACACTTATGTTTTAGGCTCTGCCTGCAGTAGGGCACATGCACACTTATGTTTTAGGCTCTGCCTGCAGTAGGGCACATGCACATTTATGTTTAAGGCTCTGCCTGCAGTAGGGCACATGCACACTTATGTTTAAGGCTCTGCCTGCAGTAGGGCACATGCACACTTATGTTTAAGGCTCTGCCTGCAGTAGGGCACATGCACACTTATGTTTAAGGCTCTGCCTGCTGTAGGGCACATGCACACTTATGTTTAAGGCTCTGCCTGCAGTAGGGCACATGCACATTTATGTTTAAGGCTCTGCCTGCAGTAGGGCACATGCACACTTATGTTTAAGGCTCTGCCTGCTGTAGGGCACATGCACATTTATGTTTAAGGCTCTGCCTGCAGTAGGGCACATGCACACTTATGTTTTAGGCTCTGCCTGCAGTAGGGCACATGCACACTTATGTTTTAGGCTCCGCCTGCAGTAGGGCACATGCACACTTATGTTTAAGGATCTGCCTGCAGTAGGGCACATGCACACTTATGTTTTAGGCTCTGCCTGCAGTAGGGCGCATGCACACTTATGTTTTAGGCTCTGCCTGCTGTAGGGGACATGCGCACTTATGTTTAAGGCTCTGCCTGCAGTAAGGCACACGCACACTTATGTTTTAGGCTCTGCCTGCAGTAGGGCACATGCACACTTATGTTTAAGGATCTGCCTGCAGTAGGGCACATGCACACTTATGTTTTAGGCTCTGCCTGCTGTAGGGCACATGCACACTTATGATTAAGGATCTGCCTGCAGTAGGGCACATGCACACTTATGTTTTAGGCTCTGCCTTCAGTAGGGCACATGCACACTTATGTTTAAGGCTCTGCCTGCAGTAGGGCACATGCACACTTATGTTTAAGGCTCTGCCTGCAGTAGGGCACATGCACACTTATGTTTTAGGCTCTGCCTGCAGTAGGGCACATGCACACTTATGTTTAAGGCTCTGCCTGCAGTAGGGCACATGCACACTTATGTTTAAGGCTCTGCCTGCTGTAGGGTACATGCACACTTATGTTTAAGGCTCTGCCTGCAGTAGGGCGCATGCACACTTATGTTTTAGGCTCTGCCTGCAGTAGGGCACATGCACACTTATGTTTAAGGCTCTGCCTGCAGTAGGGCACATGCACACTTATGTTTAAGGCTCTGCCTGAAGTAGGGCACATGCACACTTATGTTTAAGGCTCTGACTGCTGTAGGGCACATGCACACTTATGTTTAAGGCTCTGCCTGCAGTAGGGCACATGCACACTTATGTTTAAGGCTCTGCCTGCTGTAGGGCACATGCACATTTATGTTTAAGGCTCTGCCTGCAGTAGGGCACATGCACACTTATGTTTTAGGCTCTGTCTGCTGTAGGGCACATGCACATTTATGTTTAAGGCTCTGCCTGCAGTAGGGCACATGCACACTTATGTTTAAGGATCTGCCTGCAGTAGGGCACATGCACACTTAAGTTTTAGGCTCTGCCTGCAGTAGGGCACATGCACACTTATGTTTAAGGCTCTGCCTGCAGTAGGGCACATGCACACTTATGTTTAAGGCTCTGCCTGCAGTAGGGCACATGCACACTTATGTTTAAGGCTCTGTCTGCTGTAGGGCACATGCACATTTATGTTTAAGGCTCTGCCTGCTGTAGGGCACATGCACACTTATGTTTAAGGCTCTGCCTGCTGTAGGGCACATGCACATTTATGTTTAAGGCTCTGCCTGCAGTAGGGCACATGCACACTTATGTTTTAGGCTCTGTCTGCTGTAGGGCACATGCACATTTATGTTTAAGGCTCTGCCTGCAGTAGGGCACATGCACACTTATGTTTAAGGCTCTGCCTGCAGTAGGGCACATGCACACTTATGTTTTCGGCTCCGCCTGCAGTAGGGCACATGCACACTTATGTTTAAGGATCTGCCTGCAGTAGGGCACATGCACACTTAAGTTTTAGGCTCTGCCTGCAGTAGGGCACATGCACACTTATGTTTAAGGCTCTGCCTGCAGTAGGGCACATGCACACTTATGTTTAAGGCTCTGCCTGCAGTAGGGCACATGCACACTTATGTTTAAGGATCTGCCTGCAGTAGGGCACATGCACACTTATGTTTTAGGCTCTGCCTGCAGTAGGGCACATGCACACTTATGTTTAAGGCTCTGCCTGCAGTAGGGCACATGCACACTTATGTTTAAGGATCTGCCTGCAGTAGGGCACATGCACACTTATGTTTTAGGCTCTGCCTGCAGTAGGGCACATGCACACTTATGTTTAAGGCTCTGCCTGCAGTAGGGCACATGCACACTTATGTTTAAGGCTCTGCCTGCAGTAGGGCACATGCACACTTATTTTTTAGGCTCCGCCTGCTGTAGGGCATATGTACACTTATACTTTAGGCTCTGCCTGCAGTAGGGCACATGCACACTTATGTTTTAGGCTCTGCCTGCTGTAGGGCACATGCGCACTCATGTTTTAAGCTCTCCCTGCAGTAGGGCACATACACACTTATGTTTAAGGATCTGTCTGCTGTAGGGCGCATGCACACTTATGTTTAAGGATCTGTCTGCTGTAGGGCGCATGCACACTTATGTTTAAGGCTCTGCCTGCAGTAGGGCACATGAACAATTTTTTTTAAGGATCTGCCTGCAGTAGGGCACATGCACACTTATGTTTAAGGCTCTGCCTGCAGTAGTTCACATGCACACTTATGTTTTAGGCTCTGTCTGCTGTAGGGCACATGCACACTTATGTTTTAGGCCCTGCCTGCAGTAGGGCGCATGCGCACTTATGCTTTAGGCACTGCCTTCAGTAGGGCGCATGCACACTTATGTTTAAGGCTCTGCCTGCAGTAGGGCGCATGCACACTTATGTTTAAGGCTCTGCCTGCAGTAGGGCACATGCAATTATGTTTAAGGCTCAGCCTACAGTAGGGCACATGCACACTTATTTTAAGGCTCTGCCTGCTGTAGGGCACATGCACACTTATGTTTAAGGCTTTGCCTGCAGTAGGGCGCATGCGCACTTATATTTAAGGCTCTGCCTGCAGTAGGGCACATGCAATTATGTTTAAGGCTCTGCCTGCAGTAGGGCACATGCACACTTATTTTTAAGGCTCTGCCTGCAGTAGGGCACATGCACACTTATGTTTAGGGCTCTGCCTGCAGTAGGGCACATGCCCACTTATGTTTAAGGCTCTGCCTGCAGTAGGGCACATGCACACTTATGTTTAAGGCTCTGCCTGCAGCAGGGCGCATGCACACTTATGTTTTAGACTCTGCCTGCTGTAGGGCATATGCACACTTATGTTTCAGGCTCTGCCTGCAGTAGGGCGCATGCACTTATGTTTAAGGCTCTGCCTGCAATAGGGCACATGCACACTTATTTTTAAGGCTCTGCCTGCAGTTTGGCGCATGCACCCTTATGTTTAAGGCTCTGCCTGCAGTTTGGCGCATGCACCCTTATGTTTAAGGCTCTGCCTGCAGTAGGGCACATGCACACTGATGTTTTAGGCTCAGCCTGCAGTAGGGCACATGCACACTGATGTTTTAGGCTCAGCCTGCAGTAGGGCTCATGCGAAATTATGCTTTAGGCACTGCCTGCAGTAGGGCGCATGCACTTATGTTTAAGGCTCTGCCTGCAGTAGGTCGCATGCACACTTATGTTTTAGATTCTGCTCGCAGAATGGCGCATGCACACTTTTGGTTTAGGCTCTGCCTGTAGTAGGGTGCATGCGCACTTATGTTTTAGGCTCATTCTGCAGTAGGGCGCACTTACAGTAGTATTCAAAATAATAGCAGTCCAATATGACTAACCAGATTAATCACTGTTTTTGGTATAAATTATATTGCTACCTGTCAATTAATTTACCAGTAGGAGCAGTAGATTCTAATAAAACCACCAGACTCCGCATTCGTGATCCGCAGGTTTTTGAGTCTGTGTATTTGAATAATAAATTGAAAGGGGGAGTGTTCAAAATAATAGCAGTGTGGAGTTCAATTAGTTAGGTCAATCATTCTGTGAAGAAGCAAATATGAATCAAGTTGCCCTTATTTAAGAGTGAAGCCAGCACATGTTGTACATGCATTTTTTCCTTGAAAGCCTAAGAAATATTCGTTGTTCGAGACATTGTTCAGAAGAACAGCATACTTTGATTAAAACGTTGAGTGGAGAGGGTAAAACTTATAAAGAAGTGCAGACAATGATCGGCTGTTCAGCTCAAATGATCTCCAATGCTTTAAAATAGAAAACAAAACCAAAGAGATGTGGAAGAAAACAGAAGACTACTATTCAAATGGATCGAAGAATAGCCAGAATGGCAATGGCTCAGCCAATGATCGGCTCCAAGATGATCAAAGACTGTCTCAAGTTACCTGTGAGGACTGTGACAGTTAGAAGGCGCCTGTGTGAAGTTAGTGTCTTAGCAAGAAGTCCCCGCAAAGTCCCACTGTTAAAAAAAAGACATGTACTGAAGAGGATATAATTTGCCAAAGAACACATCAACTGGCCTAAAGAGAAATGGAGAAACATTTTGTGGACTGATGAAAGTAAAATTGTTCTTTTTGGGTCCAATGGCAGCAGACAGTTTGTCAGACAACCCCCAAACTCTGCATTCATGCCACAGTACACTCTGAAGACAGTGAGGCATGGTGGTGCAAGCATCATGATATGTGCATGTTTTACTTACTATGGTGCTGGACCTATTTACCGCATACCTGGGATCACCAGGGATCATGGACCAGTTTGAATATATTAAAATACTTGAAGAGGTCATGTTACCTTACGCTGAAGAGGATATTCCCTTATAATGGGTGTTTCAACAAGACAACGACTCTAAACACACCAGTAAACAAGCAAAATCTTGGTTCCAGTCCAACAAAATTGAGGTTATGGAGTGGTCAGCCCAATCCCCGAACCTTAATCCAATAGAACACTTGTGGGGTTGTAACGGGGAGCAGGGTGGTAGTGATGGGCGAGTGTCGTAGTGCTTTCTTCATCATCCCGGCCTGCTACAGAAATATGGGGACGTGCTTGTCCCTTGGTGTGTGTGGTGTGCTGTACTTTGGGCTATATGCTGTGGGAGTCTTTAATCACTTTCATCCTTGGGTCAGACGGGTGCAGATCTTCTGTGCGTTGAATGAAAGACGACACAGTTCTTTAAAAGCAAAACAGTCCAGTTTACTTGTTTAGCACGGCCTTAGAAACAGGGGATTACAGGTACAACACTTGATGCAAAACAGGGCATTCATAGATGGTAAATCACAGTCTCAATCCCCACATGGTGTTAATCACGGTGTGACTCGGACCTAGGGGAAACTGCCTCTGGACTTTCTTATGGGGAAGCTCCTGCTTCCACCCACGGCTCCCAATACCTGACTCTAGCAGGGACTACCTCGCTTCTGAGGCTCCCTAGTCCAGGCATGTCTGTTACTGCCTATGGGCTGGAAGAGGCCAGGATCCACAAATTGACCTTTATAGAGTATAGATTATACTCTGGTGTGCCCGTTCCTGTTAATCCTCCTGGTTTCTCCCACACACACCCATCTCTCTTCTTCTCTGTGCTCTCAGCAGTCTGTCCTCTCTCAATGACTCCTCTTAACTAACTAAGATGGGCGAATCTAATCTCCCAGAGATTCATCAGTCCCTAGCTTTTCACTGAGGGCAGACCAAACTAGTTAACCCTGTGTGCCCAACTGACATAAGGTTAAGGTAATATAAATCTGTAACTCTGCTGCCATCTAATGGCCATCCTATGAATAACACACAGATACCTTCAAACAACTTTAGAGGGGAGTGGGACTCTTGCCACCCCCTCACATTCTCCCACTCTTAAAACATTGCTGTCCTCAGCAATGCGGTCCAATAAAAAGAATGGAGGGTTAGAACAGTTTTAAAACATTTTAAAACTACAAGTGACTATTTTGACCACAACATATTTTTCTCACTGATGCCAGCCCTTCTCGGTCAAAGGCCTTGGAACTGGAAACAAAAACAGTCTATTTGTTTTCAGCAGGTCACATAGTCCTTATTAAGACAAAAACTGGAACTGGTCCTCCTTGGTGAGAACCCTGGAAGCAAGTGTGCAGTCCATGTTTGTCTGTCAAGACTCGTAGCACCGGTCCTTCTTGGTAAGGACCCTGGAAATAGATAGTGTCCAGATAGTCCTTAGTCAGTGCTCCTGCGCCTATAGATTCCAGCAGAAAAAGGCGCAACAGGCGCAAAAAAAAAAAAGAAGAAAAGAAAAACAAAAATCAAGCCAGCTTGGCTATTTTGGGCTTCTCTTCAGCCCTAGAGGGTAGGTCATCCTCTTCTGATACAGGCCTGCTGGACTTGGGGTTCTTGGGCAACTAACCCCCCTTCTCGTTATTGGGGAACATAACTTCAGGCCACTAGGCCATTTGAAGGAACAGCCCTTAAAAGAACAGCTTGACAACTGCCATAGGAAAAACTCAGACCCTGTGAGGTTTGTGCCTCCAACAGGGTGGCCACAGGGAACATGAAAGAAAGATTGAGGCAGCAACTCTTCAGCCATATTTTTCCTTTGACTCCCGCTGCTCTTTCCTTATAGCATTCTATGTAGCTTAAAAAGATGGGGTTTGCCACCTCCAGGGCTGATCCGGATACCTTCTCTTTCGGGATCTTTCGACGGCAAACTCTCAGCTATAGTACTGCCATTACCCATCTGGGCAGTGCCATAATTCAAAATTTGGCAGTGCTGAACTACCTGCAGAGGGATGGTGGTCACTGTTCCGGCTCTCCTGGACCCTCTAGCCATCACAGGGACATCAGGACTCTCTTCCGGGATATTGAAGGCTGCAGGTGCTGTTTCACCTGCCACGGGGATTTTCCCTCCCGGTATGGGCCTCTCTGTCAGGGGCACTCAGTCTGACCTTCTCTGCAGGTCTTCCTCCTCATGCTCTCCCGGCATACAGAAGGTGCTATGCGGCTCCATGTTAACGCACGTCTTGTCAGCAGCATGCTGTGACAGGAATGGCGGCCCGAGCTTCCACGCTTCTTCTCTGGTCCAGACTCCGCCTCTTCCTGGGCCGGCCGGATGACTCGATCCCATCCATGTCACCCATCACTCCGGGCAGTCCCGTCCGCGGATGTGCCCACTATCCATGTTGTCGCTAATCTAGGGGGGCCGGTCTTCATCTTGAACCGCACCCTCTTCTTGTAAGCGACTCCTCTTCTGGGCCCAACCTTGGCTGCTGGATGTCCTCTTCTCCAGGCTGGCCTCTGAGTGGGTTGAGGGTATTTTTGCGCCTCCATGCGCTGTCTCCACCCACGAAAGGTCAGTCTTTTACCGCCAATCTCGGGACCCATGTTGCCGGCCGCCATCTTAGGATCACCATCTTAGTCCGCCATTTTGATTCGTCCATTTTTCACTATCTTCTGTCTCTCTTCAAGCGCTTCTCTTGCGCCAGGGGCATTTTTCTGGCTGTCGTTCTTCGGCATTCTCGCTCTTCTGCCACAGGACCTATTCACCCCACTGTGTAGATGCGAGGACTTCGCATCCTCATGAATACGCCAAATGTAATGGGGGCAGGGTGGTAGTCATGGGTGAGTGTCGTAGTGCTTTCTTCATCATCCCAGCCCGCTACAGAAATATGGGGACGTGCTCGTCCCTGGGTGTGTGTGGTGTGCTGTACTTTGGGCTGTATGCTGTGGGAGTCTTTACTCACTTTCATCCTTGGTTCAGACGGCTGCAGTTCTTCTGCGCTTTGAATGAAAGATGATACGGCTCTTTAAAAACAAAACAGTCCAGTTTACTTGTTCAGAACGGCCTTAGAAACAGGGGATTACAGGTACAACACTTGTTGCAAAACAGGGCATTCATAGATGGTAAATCACAGTCTCAATTCCCACATGGTGCTAATCACGGTGTGATTCGGATCTAGTGCATGCACATGTATATTTTAGGCTCTGCCTGCAGTAGTGCACATGCGCACTTATGTTTTATTCTCTGCCTGCATTAGGGCGCATGCACACTTATGTTTTAGGCTCTGCCTGCAGTAGGGCGCATGTGCACTTATGTTTTAGGCTCTGCCTGCAGTAGGGCGCATGCGCACTTATGTTTTAGGCTATGCCCGCAGTAGGGCCCATGAGCTCTTATGTTTTAGACTGTGCCTGCAGTAGGGCAGAGCAAAGTGCGCCGGTGCGAGCTGGTGATGGCTCTGCGCAAGTGCAAGATTTCACCTGGCTATGTGGATGATGCAGAAGGCATCATTCACGTCATTCAGAGCAGGAGGATGACGAGCAGAAGCCGGAAAGGAGGGATAGACATGAAAAAAACGGTGACAGGTTCCCTTTAAGGGTTACTACATCCATTTTTATGTTAGGATTATTAATTCTAAAATGTAACACAGTAGCATGCCAATAAGATACTCACTGTCATGATTCGGCTCTGCTTGCCAGTTCCATTGGTCATCACATGACCACTCATATATGATTGTCACTTACAGTCACATGCCAACTAGGTTATCTTTCTGCTTCTCTCCATGAAACAAGGACTGTAATGTTTCACTGAATATTGAAAGAATCAAGAAAAGCCGATTGTCAGCATGTGACTGTAAGGCCACAGCCCCACTATCAGTATTCGGTCAGTATTTTTTCTCAGGAGTGGGAGCCAAAACCAGGCGAGGAACAATCAGAGAAAAGGTATAATAGAAACAAGTCACCAATTCTGCATTTATCACCCACTCCTGGTTTTGGCTCCCACTCCTGAGAAAAAATTCTGACCGAATACTGACCAAATACTGATAGTGGGGCCGTGATCCTAGTGTGCAAATCACATATGAGTGGTCACATACCGACCACTCAAGCCACTTAAGCTGTGTATAGGAGGGGGCACCAAACTGAATATTTGCCTTGGGTGCAGAAAAACCTGGATTCACCTCTGTAAGTATCTATAATGTACATTAGCATGATTTTTTTCATCAAAATTCATTTAGAGTGCTGCTTACATTTCTTTTTATAGATATTTAGGACATGTTTTCTTTTCTTTTTTTTTTTTTTACCATACATTAAAGTCGGTGAAGCATATGCCCTAGAACCCAGACCTGATATACACTGTAATAAGCACAGACCGGGAGGAGCGGGAGCAAGAACATGGCACAGATACTTCTTTATCATTTCCGCGTGTTCTTTAATTTTTATTACCATGCATTACACTATAAGAGTTCTGATGGAGATGTAAGAAAGAAAAATTGTAAACTCAATGAGCCAATAAATAGGTGACGATAATCTGGATGGAAGTTTAGAATGTTAATTAGTGGGAAAAAAATACAAAGAATACTTTATTCGTGTCATATCCAACACACAGAAAATGTGGTCTGTGACACCCAACAGGATCACAACTAGAGGCCCATGGGCCCCAGGGCAACTACTGGACCTGGGTCTCCCAACCCTCCGCAACTTGTTTCTTGGATGCCACTAGTAGGCTCTACATTTGTTCTTCCTCCCTCAATATTACCCGTGATACTACTATATAAAGGACCTAATAATATAGTCATACAATGACCAGACATTACCAGCATACTGTATGTAGTAGTGACTAAATAATACCACTATACTGTTACTATAAAATAATAATATTTTCATGTAAATATTACTAGTGATGAGCGAGCATGCTCACTACTGTTCGGTGCTCGCCCGAGCAACTCACTTCTCGAGATGCTCGGCGCTCGCCGAGTATTTCCAGGTTGCTCGGGCGGGAACTCGTGTCCCCTCCCTGCATGTTTGGCACTCTTTAGAGAGCCAATGAACATGCAGGGATTGCCTGCCATGCACTGTAATGCCATAGCCATGTTGGTTGTGGGCATTACAGTGATTGACTGGCAGCACAGCGTCATCAGGTCTATATCAGACCTGGCGTCGCAATGCTCGTCACAGTCACTTCGGATCAGAGAGTGTAGGGAGAGCTGCTGCTGTGTCAGGGAGAGATTTGATCGTGTATTAGGTAGTGTAGGAAGAAAAACCGTATATTACACATATCCATGTTATCAAACAATCCTTCTGAGGACTAACTAATCCATCTGCAGAGATATCAGGCAGGCAGTGTATATAGGCAGGCAGGCAGGGTATATAGTAGACTGCAGTGCACATAGGACAAGAGGCTCCATTCCAATTCTGCCTTCTGCTGCTGTTAGATATTTCTATATAAAGGCCCAGGTCTCAGGGGCCAGGAATACTTTTTCTTTGGATCTTAATCCTCACTATTTGCTTACAAAGCAATCCAGAGAACACCGTTTTTCTGCGCCATTTGCTTGTTGGCACTGCAGAATACAGCCAGGTCCTTTCCATATTACAGCGCTAAAAATCCAGCTATTTAAAACTGTGTTTTCTCCATCACACGGATCACATATACGTTTTCAGAAAATACTGCCATTTCTGGCCTCCATTAAAAATTTCCTGTAGTGTGTCATTGAAGCAATTCACCGCAGTTTGCTGTTCAAACTACACTGTGTGCCGAATTATTAGGCAAGTTGTATTTTAGAGGATTATTTTTATTATTGATCAACAACTATGTTCTCAATCAACCCAAAAGACTCATAAATATCCAAGCTTAATATTTTTGGAAGTTTTGGAAGTTGGAGTGTTTTTTTTTAGATTTGGCTATCTTAGGAGGATATCTGTTTGTGCAGGTAACCATTACTGTGCAGAATTATTAGGCAACTTAATAAAAACCAAATATAATCCCACCTCACTTGTTTATTTTCACCAGGAAAACCAATATCAGTGCACAAAATTTAGAAATAAACATTTCTGACATGCAAAAACAAAAACCAAAAAAATTAGTGATCAATATAGCCACCTTTCTTTATGATGACACTCAACAGCCTTCCATCCATAGATTCTGTCAGTTGCTTGATCTGTTTTCGATCAACATTGCGTGCAGTAGCCACCACAGCCTCCCAGACACTGTTCACAGAGGTGTACTGTTTTCCCTCCCTGTAGATCTCACATTTTATGATGGACCACAGGTTCTCTATGGGGTTCAGATCAGGTGAACAAGGGGGCCATGTCATTTTTTCTTCTTTTAGACCTTTACTGGCCAGCCACACCGTGGAGTAGTTGGACGCATGTGATGGAGGATTGTCCTGCATGAAAATCATGTTTTTCTTGAACGATACCGACTTCTTCCTGTACCACTGCTTGAAGAAGTTGTCTTCCAGAAACTGGCAGTAGGTCTGGGAGTTGAGCTTCACTCCATCCTCAACCCGAAAAGGTCCCACAAGTTCATCTTTGATGATACCAGCCCATACCAGTACCCCACCTACACCTTGCTGACGTCTGAGTCGGAGTGCAGCTCTCTGCCCTTTACTGATCCAGCCTCTGGCCCATCCATCTGGCCAATCAAGAGTCACTCTCATTTCATCAGTCCATAAAACCTTTGAAAGATCAGTCTTAAGATATTTCTTGGCCCATTCTTGACATTTTATCTTATGTTTCTTGTTCAAAAGTGGTCATTTTTCAGCCTTCCTTACCATGGCCATGTCCCTGAGTATCGCACACCTTGTGCTTTTTGATACTCTAGTAACGTTGCAGCTCTGAAATATGGCAAAACTGGTGGCGAATGGCATCTTGGCCGCTTCACTCTTGATTTTCCTCAATTCATGGGCAGTTATTTTGCGCCTTTTTTTGGCCAACACGCTTCTTGCGACCCTGTTGGCTATTTGCCATGAAACGCTTGATTGTTCGGTGATCACACTTCAAAAGTTTGGAAATTTCAAGACTGCTGCATCCCTCTGCAAGACATCTCACAATTTTGGACTTTTCAGAGCCCGTCAAATCTCTCTTCTGACCCATTTTGCCAAAGGAAAGGAAGTTGCCTAATAATTAAGCACACCTTATATAGGGTGTTGATGTCATTAGTCAACACCCCTCCTCATTACAGAGATGCACATCACCAGATTTACTTAATTGGTAGTTGGCTCTCAAGCCTATGCAGCTTGGAGTAGGACAAGATGTATAAAAAATATCATGTGATCAAAATACTCATTTGCCTAATAATTCGGCACACAGTGTACTTGCCTACAGGCCAGGTATTTAAAACTCTGTTTTCTCTATCACACAGATCACATATAAGTTCGCTCCAAACTCAGACATTTGTAGTGAGCGTGGAAGATACTGTCCTACATTTAAAATGGGCAAGGCACGTGGCAAGGGACAGGGGAACTGGATGTGATGGTAATGGTGCATGCACAGGCCGAGGACAAGGCCGTGGGCAAGCCAAAATTGTGCCACAACAAACATCCACATCTTCTTGCCTGACCTTCCTGTCCCAATTTCTAGGGGACCGCAGCACACCACTATTGAACCCAGAGCAGTGTCAAAAGGTTGTTGGTTGGATAGCTGATAATGCTTCCAGTCACTTAGCCACCACCACCACCACCCTGTCTTCCACACGGTCAAGTCTCAGTGGCCGTGAGTCTGGACCGCATATTCCTCACCCTGATCCTCCTTCCTCCCACCATGCCGAGTACCCAGAGACAACTGATCCCACACTTGGACACTCTGAAGAGCTGTTCACTTTTCCATTTATAGATTCGGGCCTCTCGCCCGGTCCACTTGAAGCGGGGCAAGAGAAGATATCATGTAGCGATGCCCAAATATTTGAGCAGCCACGGTCACATGAAGGCGATGGTGGGAAAGTGTTACAAGAGGTGGACAATGATGAGACACAATTGCCAGAAAGTCAGGAGGAGGACCAGGGTGTGGAAGTGGAAGACGAGGTGGTGGATGATATGGAAACTGACCCAATGTGGCAGGAGGACATGCAGAGCAAGGACAGCAGCACACAGGGGGAGGGAGGCAGAGCACCCCAACAGGCAGGAAGAAGCAGTGTGGTGACCGCAGACAGAAGGCAGGCAACCGTTCCCCGTAACACCAACACAAAGGAAGTTGCCAGTACAACTGTTAGGTCTTCCCGAGTCTGGTTGTTTTTTAAAGACTCTGCTGATAACCCCAAAAAGGCCATTTGCACCACCTGCCAGGCCAGCATCAGCAGGGGTGGCAAAACGATCAGCCAGACCACCACCAGCATGATCAGGCACATGGCAGCAAAGCACCCGACTTTGTGGGCCGAACCCCAGGGTCCAGGAACAGTGTCTGCGGGAGCACCATTGCTTCTTCCGCTGTTTTGCATGCAAGCCAATCCCCTGTCCATGGTGCATGCCAAGACGCCTCCTGCCCTGCACCTGTTGTTGCACACTCTCAAGTAGCAGCATCAGGAAGCACGTCCATGTCCTTGTCCCAGCACAGCGTTCAGTTGTCCATACCCCAGTCCTTGGAACGCAAGCGCAAATATGCAGCCAACGCCCCACAGGCCACACTACTAACCTCTCACATATCACGACTGCTTGAGCTCGAAATGTTGCCTTTTAGGCTCATGGAGATGGAAGCATTCCGCAACCTGATGGTGGCGGCCATCCCTCGGTACTCGGTCCCCAGCCGCCACTATTTCTCCCGGTGTGCCGTCCCCGCATTACACAAGCATGTGTCCCAAAACATTAGCCGTGCTCTCAACAACGCAGTTACCGGTGAAGTCCTCCTAACCACGGACACGTGGACAAGTGCTTGTGGGCAGGGACGGTACATCTCGCTGACGGCACACTGCATTAACATACTGGAAGCTGGGACCCAGTTGGACCTTGGGACAGAACACGTCCTCCCGACGCCAAGGATTGCGGGCCCTAGGTCAATCAGGGTTGCCCCCACGGTCTACAGCTCCTGCACCTAATCCTCCTCAGCCTCCTCCTCCTCTTTAGCCTCCATCTCCGAAATGACCACCTCAGTCACAAGCTGGAAGCACTGCAGCACTGCCTCGGCCAAGCGGCAACAGGCTGTGCTGAAGCTAATATGCTTAGGTGAAAAACCGCACAATGCTGAAGAGTTGTGAACAGCTCTGAAAGAGCAGACAGATCTGTGGCTCACACTGCTGAACCTACAGCCAGGCATGGTCGTGTCTGACAATGGCCGGAACCTGGTGGCGGCTCTGAGGCGAGGCGAGCTCACACACGTACCATGCCTGGCCCATGTGCTTAACCTCGTGGTTCAGCGGTTTTTCAAATCCTACCCGGAGCTGCCGGATCTGCTTGTTAAAGTACGCCGCCTGTGTGCCCATTTTAGAAAGTCAGCTATAGCTTCCGCCGCGCTTGCAGTGTTTCAGCAGCGTTTGCAGCTTCCGGCTCACAGACCGGTGTGTGATGTCCCCACTCATTGGAACTCTACACTGCAGATGTTGGGAAGGATTTGTGAGCAGAAGAGGGCAGTTGTTGAGTACCAGCATCAACAAGGCTGTCAGTATTCAGTTAAGACTTCACACATAAGACCTCAGGAGTGGACATGGATGTCAGACATATGTACCATCCTCCAAAACTTTTAGGACTCCACCAAGATGGTGAGCGGCGATGACGATATAATTAGCATCACCATTCCGCTTCTCCGTCTTCTGAAACGCTCTCTGCTCACAATCAAAGAGGATGCATTGCAGGCGGAGCACGATGAGATGGAGCAAGGAACCATACAGGGTGATTACACACAGCCAAGCCTCATCTCATCCCAACGTGGATTGGGTGACAATGAGGAGGAAGAGGAGGAAGGACAGGATCTAGTTTCATGCACTATAGACGGTACTACCTGCACAGCTGTCATACCGTCTGTTCAGTGTGAATGGCCAGAGGACGGAGAGGAGGAGGAGGAGGAGAGCATGGTCAGTCATCCTCTTGGTGAGGACACGGAAGTGTTGCCTGTTAACAGTCTGGCACGCATGGTTGAGTTTATGTTACGCTGCCTTTCCCATGACCCTCGCGTTCTCAAAATTTTGGGTGACAGCCATTACTGGTTGGTAACACGTCTAGACCCACGCTAAAAGGAGAACTTTATATCTCGTATTCCTGAGGCGGACAGGTCTACAAAAATGGGGCAGTACCAGAAGGCCCTTGTTGCGGAACTATTAAAAAAATTCCCATCTGAAAATGCTGGTGGCAGAGGGCACACTTCGTTGGAAAACCAAGGAGTACAGGCGAGAGAGACACAACTTCAATCCAGCAGAGGCAGGGGAACACTGTCAAAGTTCTGGGAGAGTTTTCTCAGACCCTCCCATCGCACAGGCCCTGAGGCGTGGGGTACTCTCACAAGGAGTGCAAAGTTTGGGAAGATGCTGAGGGAGTGCCTTGCCGACCGTACCAACGTCCTCCGTGATTCCTCTGTGCCTTATAATTATTGGGTATCCAAGCTGGATACGTGGAATGAACTGGCTCTCTATGCCTTGGAGGTCCTGGCCTGCCCTGCCGGCAGCGTTTTATCAGAGCGGGTTTTTAGTGCCACTGGTGGAATTATAACTGATAAGCGCATCCGCCTGTCAACTGAAAATGCTGGCAGGCTGACTCTTATAAAAATGAACAAGGGCAGGATTGGGTGAGACTTCTCAACACCACTGAATGATAGCAGCGTAACATAAACTCAAATCCAGTGTCTTTTCTTGGGAGGTGTATCCTCATGCACCTTTTCACACCCACACATGGGTATACGCTTCCTGATTTTGTCTATTTGCTCTTGTCCTCCTCCTTCTCCTCATCCTCCACCACCATGGTCAGTGATGCAACACCCACATAATTTTTTTAAAGGGTGTTTATGATGCCTGTGAAAATTTGTTTTATACAGTATGTTCATGTATACCCCCCAGGAGTAAATGTTTGTCAGCCCATACACTTAGTGAATGGGCATTACAAGTATAGGAGGCCCGCTCCTTTTTTATGGGAACATATTTTTATGAGGCCCTCCTCCACATCTCTTCCAAGGGGCATTGAAGTGCCTCTAAATTTTTGGCAGCCCTTGCATTCACTGCATAGGCCAACACTATGGGAGACTCTCTCCTTTCTAATGGGAATTTGTCGTTTACTGTGGCCCTGCTCAGTGTGTCTTTAAATTCTTAGTGGGGTTTTTCCTAAAGTTGGTCAGCCGTTGGACTCACTGCATACCCTATAACTGTATAGCAGACCCTCTCCTTTCTAATGGGAACATGTCGTTGTAGTATCGGCGTCTCTGCCATCTGACAGGCAGAGAAGCCGTTCCTCTTACCGCTGCGCTCCCTGTACGGCGTCCTCCGGCACTCCTGCTTCTGCTGCTACCGCAGCGCGCAGCTTCTTAAAGGGGCCGGGCGCGCCGTCCTAAGGAGTCCCCGGCCAATGGCCGGAGGACCTCTCATATAAAAGGCACGTTCTCCAAAATGGAGTTGCCCATGCAAAGTTGTAGCTTTGTGTGTTAAGCTCTGCTTCAGCCCTCAGGTCCCGCTGCTAGCCTGACTACCAGTCCAGCCCGCCAGCCTGACTACAAGTCCAGCCCGCCAGCTTGACTACAAGTCCAGTCCGCCAGCCTGACTACAAGTCCAGTCCGCCAGCCTGACTAGCAGTCCAGTCCGCCAGCCTGACTAGCAGTCCAGTCCGCCAGCCTGACTACCAGTCCAGTCCGTCAGCCTGACTTCCAGCCCTGTCCGCCAGCTTTTCTACTCTCCAGCTCGACAGTCTGTCTACAGTCCAGTCCGCCAGTCTGTCTATGGGCCCTGCCCGCCTGCTTACCTGGAAGCACCTGCCTGTTACCTGCAGTGCCTGCCAGCCCGCTTACCTGGAAGCACCTGCCTGTTACCTGCCATGCCCACCAGCCAGCCTACCTGGAGGCTCCTGCTTGTTACCTGCCGTGTCTGCCAGTCCGTCTACCCGGATCACCCGTCAGCCCGCCTGCCGTGCTCATCTGCTGTACCGGTCAGTTCCTGCCTTCTGACCCGTGGGAGTCACCTGCTCTCATTCAAGGTCTGGCCCAGGGTAGCACCTGGTCCCTCTGCTCGGTCCTTTCCTGGTCACGGAGTTGATTGAGCCGCCATACGACCTTGGTCAGTCCGAGTTGATACCTAGTTACGCCCCTCTGGTCCCTCCTTGCACCGCAGCACAGAGGTTCCACCACCCGGATCCGTAACAGTCGTACCTTGTTACTGTGGCCCTTCTCTATGTGTCTTTAAATTCTTAGTGGGGTTTTTCCCAAATTTTGGCAGCCCTTGCAGTCACAGCATGAGCATTACCATTATAGGAGACCCGCTCCTTTATAATGGGAACATTTTTTTTACTGAGACCCTCCTCTATGTCTCTTCTAAGGTGTATTGGGTTGCGTCCAAATTTTTGGCAGCCCTTGCAGTCACTGGATATGCAATAACAGTATAGGAGACCCACTTGTTAATAATGGGAACAACAAAGCATATCCGGCTGATGGCTCTCTAACAATAGCTACGGCTGACTGCTGGCCTTTTAAGAATAGTAAGAGCCTTCTGATGTCCCTGTAAAAATAGGCTTTATGACTTTCAGAGTACCTCCATCATAAATAAAAAAGGATGTGTCTGATGATGTGTCACACACCACATTGCCAGATAAGGTTGTAAAATGTTAAAATGACATTTCCCGGTGAATGCATTTGTCTTAAAAAATAACGTAAAAAAACCAAAACAATAGGATCTTTCTTTAGTATAAAAAACAGCGTCAGCAATTTAACCTCAATGTAATCACATTGTTCAGCTCATGCACCTCCTCCTCCATCTCCGAAATGATCACATCAGTCACAAGCTGACAGCACTGCAGCACTGCCTTGGTCAAGCGGCAACAGGCTGTGCTGAAGATAACATGCTTAATGCTTAATTGACAAACCGCCCAGCACTGCAGAGTTGTTGAAAGCTGTAACACAGCAGCCTGATCTGTGGCTCTTACTGCTGAACATACAGCCAGGCATGGTCATGTGTGACAATTGGGCGGAACCTGGTGACGGAGAAATGACAGCCAGGGTAGATACGTTTTCCCTCTATGCCATTCCTTTCACCGAGCTAAAGAATATGGCTGTGGTGAAATACAACTCCCACTGAGAAGCTGTTTTAGATTGAAAAACATTGTGCCCACCAGAGGATTTGATTCTGAGGGCTAACCTTTCTCACCCGCTCAAGAGCCCCATAGCAGCTGCAAAGTTAGCGCTATCATGAATTCTCCTGAGGTAGAAGCCAAGGCACACCAGAGGATTCTCTGGTGGGACCCGCCAACCCTGCTGAGAAGCAGTCCTGGCTAAGAAAAGTGTGTGGGAAGGTTCCCGGACACTCTATGGCTGCTTTTTTACTGAGGAGGAAACACACGCAAACACGGGGAGAACATACAAAGTCCTTGCAGATGTTGTCCATGCTGGGATTTGAACCCAGGATCCCAGCGCTGCAAGGCTTCAGTGCTAACCACTGATCCAATGTGCTGCCGTTCACCCTTTAATATCTAACAGGCTGGAGAAACTTGCACCTGCTGCCACTCTATCTTCAACTCCTTTGTGAGAAAATGTATTTAGGCAGGCACTCAGTCTACCAAATAAAATTCCTGAGAAGGAAATTGGGGATGGCTTCGCTACTGGGGGCAGTGCTAATACCATGGCGTCGTACCATAGTTTGCTGGAAATATTCCAGGCTGGTAGGAGGCAAGCAAATTCCCACAGAAAAGTACCAGCAGTAATGTTCAGGCCACATTTCAAGTGCAAGCAGCTTTAGAGGACTTCCTGGGAGAAATGACACGCAGGGTAGATACGGTTTCCCTCTATGCCAGTCCTCTCACCGAGCTAAATACAACTCTCAGCCACAAAAGTTGTGGACTGGCTCCGTACCGTCCCTGGCCACATTCAACTGTCCACTTGTTTGTGGTTAGGCAGTCCTTCCCAGTAAGTGCACTGGGGAAGGCAAGGGTAATTTTGTGGGACCCGTGCTTGTGGAAGGCGGAGGCGATACTGGGAAATACAGTGGCGGCTGGGGACCGAGTATGGACACCCGGCCGCCGCCAGCATGTGGTTGTAAAAAGCTTCCGCCTCCACGAGCTTAAAAGGCCATATTTCAAGTGCAAAGAGCTGCCCAGAAATCTGGCAGTTTAGTGTTGCGGCCTGTGGGTGGGTGGGTGGCTGGCTGCATACTTGCACTTGCATTCCAAGTAACAGAAAACTAAGCAGATGGTGGCCTCTATCATCATCATGGCCTCACCTCGGCACTATGAACTCTCCTAAAGGAGAAGCCTGGGCCCGCTGGAGGAGTCTCCGGTTCTCTGGTGGGCCCGTCCAACCCTGCTGAAAAGCAGCCCTGGCTAAGAAAAGTGTGGGGGAAGGTTCCCGGATACTCTATGGCTGCTTTTTTAATGTGGATCGGCCATGCTTATTGCAGCGTGTGGGTGTGTGGCTGCCTGCATACTTGCGCTTGCATTCCAAGGAATGGGGTAGGGACAGCTGCAGTGGGACAAGGACGTGGACGGTGATTGTTACAAGTCTGCAACGACAGTTGCATGGCGGGAGGCATCTTCGCATGCACCAAGGATCACTTATGATGGGCACACTTTTAGACTGTGACCTGGGAGTCAATGATGCTTCAAGGGGTCTTCCCCATGCTGTTCCCATGTCTTTTCAGCACTGCATGCATGTGTCTGATGATGTGTCACACATCACATGGCCAGATAAGGTTGTAAAATGTTAAAATGACATTTCCCAGTGAATGCATTTGTCTTGGTTGAAAGCAATGCAAAAGTGCAGAAACTCATCAAAAACGCTACGTGTGAACATAGCCCAAGTTGTGGAGGAGTATTTTTGTTTTTTTGGTTATTTATTTTGCCTTATATACAAGTCATTACCCTGGAAAGGATGTTCCTTAACATATTTCCCAGGAAAATCCATTTTGGTTTCGTTTTTGCATGTTTTATTGTGAGTCCGTAAAAGTGGCGTAATACTCTGACCACGTTGCTGCAGTGATCTGGGAGTCAGAGATGCTTCCAGGGGTCTTCCCCATGCTGTTCCCATCTAATTCGGGCACTGTTCCCATCGATTTGGGCAATTTTTAGGCCCTTTGCAGACCGCCGGGGGGAGCCGCCTGAAAAATGCTCGAGTTTCCCATAGACTTACATTGGGTTCGTTGCTCGGATCGAGCACCCGAGTATTCCAATTTGCTCGACCCGAGCAATGAGTACCCGAGCATTTTAGTGCTCGCTCATCACTAAATATTACCAATAATACCACTATATACAGGATAAATAATACTGCCATAAAATGACTACATATTGCAATGAAAAAGCAAACAAACAATGAGCTGAGTCCAATATTATAACCAAAATTATTTAATAATATAAATGTAGATACCAGCTCTGCAGGTTAATACAGTGGAACATTCCCCTTTGGTTGGAGGAATATATTTTCCTTTTTTCTTCTGCTCCAGGCCACCATGAAGACTTCCCCAACTCATCTCTGCAGAATTTAAAACACAGTTATCTTTGGCTCATGGCTTTTCTGACACTGCATAGTACTAGACTCACTCATAGTGTGCTAGACAGTAATAATCCCCCAGTACCCAACATACAGCATAGATAGTACCTATCTTTTGTCCCCCCATAGTAACAGTGGCCCCAATCAGTGTCTGGATATATTAATAATGCCCTTTTTGTGTCTCCATATATTAATAATGCCTGCTTTGAGCCTCCATGTAATAATAATGCCCCCTTGATGCCCCCTTGATGCCTAAAATCTCTGCTACGGCAATCATTACACCACTGACCCCAAAGAACCAACCAGACTGCACAATTTCACCAATAGCACCCCTTTATTGCATGATTTTGCAGGAGGTCCACAGTGTCAGACACCACCTGACAAGGTCCGAATCCCTCACAGAAGAGCCCCGAGTTCTGCATTTGCTGGTCAGATCCAGGACCCGTGCTCTGCGCTGATTAGGCTTCCTGAATTCAATGTCGCTTGTCAATAGCCGAGGTCTTGACCCACTTACCCCAAGCCTGAGAGACTACCGCTGACGTTCAAGCCAAGAAGAGCTGAGAGAAGACAGGAGAGATGCGCCAGTGATAGCGAGTGAGCAGGGCCGTCACTTCCAGCTTTCAACCATATTTTATTACTTCAGGTTGGGAGTGGGCCGGTTTGTGCATGGGAGGCTAAACGGGACTTGATTGATTATATCCGAAAAAAAAACGGTGACCCCTGCTAGTGCCATATAGACTGGGTGCATCAGATTTTTTAAATGAACTTTACTGTTACTTACTGAAAGACTCCTTTTTGTTATTTTAAGTTACCATTGATTTCCATTGTTACTATCCCCTTTAAAATAATTGTTATATATAAAGTGGTTATATCAACCCCTGACTGTTCCTCCCTTGTGGTCTCTGTGCATTGTATTCCGGCACCTGTGTTACAGATGCATCCGCAGACACCCAGACAAGGTATCCAACGCTCTGCACACACAGTATATGGACCCCACAGCCACCACACACAGTATTATGCCACCATAGCCATCCAAATTTTATGATGACCCACAGTCAACCACTCACAGCTGATGTCACAACAGCCACTCCCACCCAGTACTATTCCTCCACAAACAATAACACACAGTATGATGCCATCACAGCCACCACTACACAGCAGGGTGCTTTGCTTCTCTCATGCAATATGAGGAGGTTAACAGACCCCACACAATATGATGCTCCCAATGTCCAGGTGACACAGTATAATCCCTTCATCCAATCCATGCATCACACTTGCAAATGTGTTCTGTTTCTCTGCTGAGCTGGTCTCTGCTGCCAGTGGCTTGACCTTAGAATGTCATGGGACCTGAAAAAGTCCATGCAGGCCCTTCAGTCTCTACCCAGACTTAACAGCCGAGTAAGGATCTAACTGTTGTCTGCTCCACTATCATGTTAAACTGTATCTTTGTCTTGATTCCCTGAGAACAAAACTAGTTAAAGTTGGGATGTACCCTTTAACTTTGGGATAGTGGGACAGCTCCTTAAATTCAGGACCCTGTTCTGTGAGATCCAGGATGCTTAGAAGTGTGCATATAGTCTGCATCAAAAAGTATTCAGATAGTTAGTGTCCACATTGTTACTCTTGACTGCTTCCCTGTCCCAGCTCTGCATGAGCATCCTGATGACAAACCCAGCTCTGCTACATTGCTAGATACTCTGCCAAACAGCTAGCCACTTCTGCTTTGGACACTGTGATAAAGCCTGCAATGATCCATGATTGGGTAATTCTGCTATACTATTGGCAAGTTCTGCCTTCCACCTTGTGACAAACTCAGCTTTGGAATCTCACTGAGGAAACTCTGCTTGTTAAAGATCACTTGGTGAGGTGGATTCACAATCCCACAGGCCAGAGTGGACACTTAGACCCAGGGCGTTGGCACAGCAGGCTGGAATTCATGTAGAACAGAATGGACATAGACAACATGCTATGCTAGATAGAAAAAAAGTGAGGCAGGACAGACTGAAAGACACAGAACCAGGAGGAAGATGAAGAGATAAGTGACAGTTCCAAAGCAGATCTTAGTTGTAGATTGTAGAATCCACCCCAGATTGTAATGTAATGTGACCAGATTATAATACCAGTTTGTAATGCTTACAGCAAATGATAGGTTAACCAGCAGGTCAAAAAAGCAGTAAATGCAAGTTGAGGAATCCACAGCAGATTGCAATGAATGTGGATAGACTGTAATAAGTGTTTATAATGCTTAAAGCAAATTATAGGTTAATTAGTAGGTCTTGTGAAGCCATAGGTGCAAATTGTCAAAATCACAGGAATCTGAGAAAATGTTAGCAACAGAAGAAACTGGATGGTGGAAAACTCCAAACAAGCTTGAACTGAACCAATTTCAGTCTTAATCCTCAGCCACAGAGATGGGTCAAAGTAGGCCTTAAAAGGCTTTGAGAGATGATGTCACTCAGAAATGCCAGGCCACATGAAAGACCCAACATGGAGCACAAAAACAGGCCATGGCCAAAGAGGAAGGGAGCGGAGCCCGACTCTAAAGATAATACAAGTGCACAACACTGCTGTACTGCTGTCAGTCCTACATTGGACTCTGTGACAAACTCTGCTCCGCAAAAAGTCAACTCTCCAGTACTGCTGCCAATTCTGTACTGGATAATATGGCAAACATAGTTCTGTTCTATTGAGTCAACGCATTGCTGAGTCTCTTCTACTTCCTTGTGGTTACAAGGAAGTTATCTCTGTTGCCATGAGCTCAACTCCACTTCACCAAAACCTGTGAGTCCTGCTTGCTTATTCTATTGCTGCTCTGCCACTACAGCTTCCATTGTTCCACCTCGATCTCCCTACTTTACAGTCATAACCACTGGTTTTCAGGACCAAGTTGGGCTTTGAGGGTCCATCTCCCTAGAGGAAACATAACAGGAAGGTTTTGGGATGGTGCAGAAATGAGTGTCAGCTGGAGGCAAGCCTTAAAGGTGTGGTTCGGGCTTAAACTACAAATCTGCAGTCACTCTACGTGACTGCAGACTTGTGAATCTTCACATCACGTGCACTGCACACTGTGAGAATTCTCTGGTGCCACGAGTGGCAGTCATGTGACTGCAAGTATGCGACATGCATACTCCTGGCTACATTCCAACTAGATGGGCGAAGCCTCGCTCAATGCAATTGTGCTAACCGAGGTCGGAAACAGTCTAGTCGGAATGTGGCGTGGGTACCGGAGAATCCTCACAGCCCACAGTATGCGCAAATACCAGTGGCTGCAAATAAAATGTAGTAAGCAGCATTGGAACACAGAGAAAGCAATAGGCCATCGGCAGAATGTTGCTAGTCACATATATTGTGGATAAACCTCTTTCAACTATTCATTGTGTATTAACTGTGAGTTGCTCCGTAGACTAATAATGAGGATCACACTGTATTATTTAGTATTTTACCTTTTCCTGCAATGTCCCATGACTGTTAGAATTTTATGTTTTCTCTTTTTTGTCAGGATCGTTTTTTATTTTTTAATGAATTCCACAGTAATCCATGAGCCAATTACTTTACTAAGCCACTGGGTACAATTTATCCTCCATTGTCGGCTATTTCCCATTTGTGATCTAATTGTGTAGGTAATAGTTGTTTCGTCTTGTAAGGGGATTAAGTAGTTGTTGGGTTATTAGTGATTCTATTTGTGAAATAATTTTCCGTAGCATCTATTAGAACTACATTCCAGTGGGTCATTAATGATGTCTACTCCTCCGTCAAGATGGATAAATCCGTGTTCTTCATTTTCAATGGGCATAAGCCCTTCAGACATCAATCTACTTATGAATCAGTAGGGTTCCTCCATGGGGAATTTTTGTTTCATTTGGCCATTGATTGTGACATCTCCAAGAATGTATTTCCTAATACAGATTTCACAAAGAGCAATGAATTCTCTATATTGGCTGAGAATCAGGAAAAACCTTTGAGTTGAAGGGCCAAAATCAATGAAGAAGACACTGGATATGTGTCCAATATTGGCAGGGCACAAGTGTAGAAATTTGTTACAATGTAATAAACCAACTAAGGATCAATTTTTAAAGGCATTTAGTGTGTTTTTACATACTTACTTTTAAAGGGAATTCGTAGAGTTTCCTTCAAACAAAGCAGACTATGCAAAGACGATTGGTGGTAGTCTAGCCGGAACAAACATTTCATTAATTGCCAATCTTATGGAATTGTCTTGAGCACTGATGTCGAGAGGATACAAAAATCGTAGGATTGAGGATCACCTTCACTATGCTGATTGAAGGATCAGAAGTAGGAGCCCTTACTGTCAGGCAGTTAGAGGTGGAGTTATGGTGGGGGGTTGTTTTTCTTGTCACACCCTTGCTCTTCTGATACCTGTGGATGGTTGATCCCTTCCTGTCAGGCAATTGAGGGTGGGATAATGGTGTGGAAATGTTTTTCCTGGCACACCATTGCTCCTATAACACATGTGGATGGATGATCTCTTCCTGTCAGGCAGATGAAGGTGAATTAATTGTCTGTGGGGGGAATGTTTTCTTGGGACACCCTGGATCCTCTGATACCTGATGGTGGATGATCCCTTCCTGTCAGGCTGGTAGAGATGGAATAATGGCATGGGGAATGTTTTTCTTGGGACACCCAGTATACACTGATATCTGGATGGATGACTTCTTCCAGTTGGGCTGGTGGAGGTGGAGTAATAGTGTGAGGGATGTTTTGCTGGTGCACCCTGCCTCTTATCTCATATCTAAGGATGGATGTTTGGCCTCTAGGGCTTACTTAAGCATTGTGGCCGACTATGTTCATCCATATTCATTCCTTCTTGGCAGCTGTATAGTAGAAGGACAATCTTCCATGCCAAAAGCTTGTATAGTCATGGTCTGGATCTAGAAAAACATGTGTTTTCTTACAGAACATCTAATCCCCTAGCAGAATCTACACCACAAGACGAAAGACTCTGCACACACTACTAGATGGATGCTTTTAATAAAGTGCCCATTTAGTGTATATGAATAAGATCAATGCTTAATGATTTTGTGTTTCCGCCTTTTCAACATTTTCCGTGTCAGTGAGTTGAAACCTTCTTGTTTATATGTAGAAGCTGAAAACCTTAATACTTCTCATATTTGAAGGTTTTTTACAAATATATGCAACTTGCATCATCCTTTGTGAGTGAAATAGCACGGACTCCTCAGTACGTTAAAGTTTATTTTGGACACTGCATGAAAGGAGGCGTAACAGAGTACAAAAATTGCAGAATTAGAATCCGTGCCAGATATAACACTCATTCAGAGACAAAAAACCCTTCTTCAGAAATAGACACACCCCTTAGACTTATTCATAGCTAGACAAACCCCTTTAACGCATTCCTTGTGAGACAAGCCCTTTTTAACTAATTCAGAGATACACAAACCTCTTAGATTTCAGAGACAGACACACCCATACACCAGACCTTGTCAAACTACAGTCCATGGGCCACATCCGGCCCTTTGGTTGTTCCTATCCGGCCCACAGACCAGGACAGTAAAAGACACTGTGGCTGCACTCTCCATCCTTCTCAATCATGTTGATTTAACCTGCTTCTGCTTCCTCAGAATACAGATATGGGTGAATATAATGGTGGCGGAGTCCTGCCTCAGCGCAGCGAGGTGAGTAGTGTTTTTTTTATTGTCATTCACAAGTGGGGGCACCAAACTGTGTTAGGGGGCTGTGGGGATCATTATTCTGTGTTGTGAGGCTGTGTGGGATCATACTCTGTTGGGGGCAGTGGGGGTCATTATTCTGTATTTGGAGACTGTGGGAATCATTCTGTGTGAGGGATCGTGGGAACCATCATACTTTGTTTTGGGGGCTGCGGTAACATCATACTGTGTTGGGGGGCTGTGGTAACATCATACTGTGTTTTGGGGCTGTGGGACCATCATATTGTGTTGGGTGGCTGTGGGAACATCATACTGTGTTGGAAGGCTGTGAGAACATGCAGTGCTGGTACGAGAGGAAGGCAGGATAAGCAACCGCTTAGGGTGCTAGCTCCTGCCTACTCGAGGGGGGCACTCTTTGGGTGGAAAAAAATTACATTGCAGAATGCCTGCGGCTTCCCGTCACCTTCCTCCAGCCACAGGAATTCAGCACACTGATGGTTGGGGCGCAGGCACACAGAGGAGCAGTGTCAGTCACTGACACAGCTCATCCCTCTCTCTGCCTGCACCCCGCCTCTCACTCCCTCCTCACACTCAATTTTATTCAGGTCTGTCTGGCTTTGGGGACATATGTGGAGCTAGCTGTGAGAACATATGTGGGGCTGGCTGTGGGGACATATGTAGGGCTGGCTTTGGGGACATAAGAGGGGCTGGCTATGATGTTTAAGGGGGACTGGCTGTGGGGCCATACGTAGGGATGGTAGAGGGGACATTACAAGAGGGGTTGGCTGTGGGGACATAACAAGAGGGGCTGTGTGGGGACATCATATTATATGAAAGACTGGGGAATATTATACTGAGAGCTGTGGGGGACATTATACCTGTACTGTGGGTGCATCATACTATACACGATGGGGTGGCTGTTGAGGACATCATACTGTAAAGGAGGCTGTGGTTTCCATATTGTATAAGGGGCTTTGGTGGACATTTTACTGTATATTGGGGGCTGTGGTGGACATTATACTGCATGGGGGCTGTGGTGTATATCATAGTGTATATAGGGTGGCTGTTGTGGATATTATACTGTATGGGCTGTTGTGGTGACCATCATATCGTATAGGAGCACAGCGTGAGGAGGGGGTACAGTTTGGAGACAGTACAGTACAGTAAGTCCTTTAGCTGTTAGACGTTTTACAGATAACAATCCTCCTTCTAATCCTGGAATATATACTACATCCTGTACAAGTATTTTTGAATCATGCCCAAACTTGTTAGAATAGTTTAGCATTCCTTGTCCAACACCTTCTGCAGTTATTTTGCTTCCATCTGCAAGATAAATGGCTTCCTTCTTATTTAAATTAAGTTCAATAAAGAAGTTTTTATTACTTGTCATGTGACTTGTTGCTCCTGAGTCAATAAACCAACCCAACGATGATTTCTTATCAGTCACTTTAAATATGCCATTCCAATTATTTTCACATGAATCAGAAATTGTGTTTTTCACCTTCTGTGTATTCTCTTTATGATGTAATTTCTGTTGTTCTGCTTTCCATATAGTACAGTCTTTCTTTAAATGTCCTTTTTTCTTACATATGAAACATTCTCTTGTCTCTTTATTATAGGGTCTTTTTGATTCTGTAGCTTTAAGAGCATTACCATTATCTTTTTCAGTAGAAGAATCATTTGCTTGTTCTTTCCTTCTTTGATATTCATCTATGAGTCTGGTCTTCACAAACTGTAATGTAATGTCTGTTTCAGGTCTTGTCTCTAGTGCATTTATCAAAGCAGTATATGAATCCGGTAAACTGCACAATAATATTGCTGCTACCTGGCTTTCCTTAATATCTTCACCAATTGATCTCAGCTGTGATATCACTTCCATAATAGAGAATATATGCTTCTGCATGTCATTATCTGCCCTTAGTCTCATACTGTAAAGCTTTCTTAGCAGAAATAACTTGTGATTTAAGCTGGGTCTTTCATGTAGCTTTCTTAGTGCTTCCCACATTCCCTTTGCTGTATCCTCATTCCTTATGTGGATTAATTGAGCATCATCCACTAATAGGCTGATGGTAGCTCTTGCTTATCTATTTTTCTTATCCCATGTCTGATTATCCTCATCAGCTCTATCTGTAGTGATTACTTCCCATAAATCATCTTTAGACAATAATATTTCTACTTTGAACTTCCATAACTGGTAATTCTCATTATTCAGCTTAGCTACTGTGAGTTTTAGCCCTGTGCTACTTGTCATCTTTAACTTGTCTTACTTGTTTGGAGAGAATTGTACTGAAGAATTCTTCTGCATTCACCAGGGTCTTGCTGAGAGTTCCGGTGTCCTGGGTGTCTGGGGTCCTCAGTGCCTGGGCCCATAACCTGTTGCACAGCTTCTGGGTACACTCAGTTGCGGTAGAAACTTCACAGAGCAGATTACATGGGATAACAAGCTTTTACTTCTCAGAACACGAGGTAAACATCAAAGGAAAAAACGCACAGTCACACAGTACTGCACCAGGAAGTAAGAACAAAGCATAAAGTACAAGAGAGACTTTTTTCTTTTACAATACAGTAAACAAGGAAACTTTACACAACATCGCCATCTACTGTCAGATCAGCATAAAGTCCTCCTTCACACAAACAAAGAAGTCCACAACTGTTGCATATACCAACACCGCCAAATGCTGGACACCTTAATTGAAACCAATTGACCCCCCGTTATAGTTAAGCTATATTATATTATGGGGGTGCCATCGGCCTCATCTGCCTAGATAGCCAGAATACCTTGTCCCATCGCTGGAAACATTATACTGGGTTTCGGGGACGTGGGAACATCACAGTGTGTTGGGTGGCTGTGGGAACATCATACTGTGTTGGGGGGCGGTGGGAACGTCATACTGTGTTGGGGGCTGTGGGAACATCACGCTGTGTTGGGGGTGGTGGGAACATCATACAGTGTTGGGGGGCGTTGGGAATGTCATACTGTGTTGCGGGTCTGTGGGAACATCACACTGTGTTGGGAGTTGTAGGAACATCATACAGTGTTGAGGGTGGTGGGAACATCATACTGTGTTGGGGGATTCTGAGAATATTTTCTCGTGACATATTGTCTTTCATGATAGTGGTAACATTTTTTCGATATGACTTGCGTTTATTTGTGAAAATATTGGAAATGTGGTGAAAATGTAAAAAATTTTGCAATTTTCAAACTTTCAATTCTTATACCCTTAAACCAGAGAGTTATGTCACACAAATTAGTTAATAAATAACATTTCCCACATGTCTACTTTATATCAGAATTATATTGGAATTTTTTAAACAGCATTTCTTTTGTTAGGAAGTTGAAGGGTTAAAAGTTGATGAGCAATTTCTAATTTTTCCAACAAAATTTACAAAACCATTTTTTTAGGAACCACATCACATTTGAAGTGACTTTGAGGAGCCTATATAACAGAAAATACCCAAAAGTGACACCATTTTAAAAACTGCACCCCTCAAAGTTGTCAAAACCATATTCAGTAAGTTTAATAACCCTTTAGGTGCTTCACAGGAATGATGGAATGTGGAAGGAAAAACATTAACATCGTTACTTCTTAGATACCCGTCTGACGCCTCTCACCAAGCCAAAACAGAACTCACACTTTGCACTGATGAGGGGCTGTACCCCAAAACATAGTGTCCGCAAATTGAGTTTCTGGTCTTGGCTTTTATCCTAAGTCATGTGACAAGGCTCGTTAAAGGGTCAATATTGACTTTTAGGATTGCTACTTCCAATAGGTGGCACTAGAGTTCTAGTTCTCTTCCTCTCTGAAGAGACAATTTGCATATTCCTCAGAGGAGCATAGCAGCTTGAAAAGTCTCCTCACCTTGACGTGCTTAGCATGTCGTTCTCCACAAGGGGAATCGGTACTTCTTTGATACTTTTTCACAAAAGTTTTACTTTAGCCCCAAACTTTTTATCTTCACAAGGGTAACAGGAGAAAATTCATCATACAATTTGATATGCAATTTCTTCTGAGTACGCAGATAACAAATATATGGAGGAAAGCTACTGTTTTGGTGCATGGCAGGGCTCGGAAGGGAAGGAACGCAAAACTTGCTGGAATCATTAGCGAATGCCATCTCACGTTTGGAGAGCCCCTGAGGGCCCTAAAGAATGGAAGCCCCTCACAAGTGACCCCATTTAGGAAAATAGACACCTCAAGGAATGTAGCTAGATGTGTGGTGAGCACCTTGAACTCCCAGATGCTTCACAAAAGTTTACAACGTAGAGCTGTGAAAATAAAAAATCAAATTTTTCCCACAAAAATGTTCTTTTAGCCCCAAATTTTGCATTTTCGCAAGGGTAGCAGGAGAACATGCACCATTCAATTTGTTGTGCAATTTCTTATGAGTACGCCGATACTCAGTATGTGGAGGAAAACTACTGTTTAGGCGCAAGGCAGGGTTTGGAAGGCAAGGATCACTATTTGACTTTTTGAATGCAAAATTAGCTGGAATCATTAGCAGACGCCATGTCCCATTTGGAGATCCCCTGATGTGCCTAAACAGTGGAAACCCCCACAATTGACCCCATTTTTGAAACTAGACCCCCTCATTGAATGTATCTAGATGTGTGGTGAGCACCTTGAACTCCCAGGTGCTTCACAGAAGTTTATAACATAGAGCCGTGAAAATAAAAAATCAATTTTTTCCCTCAAAAATGTTCTTTTAGCCCCAAATTTTGCATTTTCGCAAGGGTAACAGGGGAAAATTCACCATACAGTTTGTTGTGCAATTTCTCCTGAGTATGCTGATACTCAATATATGGAGGAAAACTACTGTTTGCAAGGCAGGGCTTGGAAGGGAAGGAGCACCATTTGACTTTTTGAATGCAAAATTAGCTGGAATCATTAGCAGATGCCATGCATTTAGATGTGTGGTGAGCAACTTGAACCCTCAAGTGCTTCACAGAAGGTTATAACATAGAGCCTTGAAAATAAAAAATCTAATTTTCCCCACAACATGTTTTTTTAGGCCCTGATTTGCCTAAACAGTGGAAAACCTCTACAAGTGACACCATTTTGGAAACTAGACCCCTCAAGGAATTTATCTAGACATGTGGTGAGAACCTTCAACACACAGATGCTTCACAGAATTTTACAAAATTATTTTTCCCACAAAAATATTTTTAGCCCAAATGTTTTTCCTTTTCACTGGGACAGCAGGAGAAAATGGACCCCAATTCTTTTTTTTGTGCAATTTCTCCTGAGTACACCTATACCCCATATGTGGTCGAAAACTACTTTTAAGGCACAGTGCAAGCTCAGAAGGGATGAAGTGCCATATTGGAGCTCAGATTTTACTGGAATGATTTTAGGGTGCCATGTTACATTGGCAGAGCCACTGAGGTGCCAGAAAAGCAGAAACCCCCATAAGTGACCCCATTTTACAAAGTACACCTCTCAATGAATTAATCTAAGGGTGCAGGGATCATATTGACACCATGGGTGTGTCACAGAATTTTATACAATTTGCCCAATTGAAAAAAGAATAAATAATTCAATTTTTACCACCAAAATTTTGTTTTAGCCTCAGATTTTACATTTTCATATGGGGAAATGGGTAAAAATGGCACCAAAATTTGTCCCACAATTTCTGCTGAATGTAGAAATACCACATATGTGGTTATACAGTACCACTTAGCCAAACGATGATGAGATTTGGAAGGGACGGAGTGCTATTTGCCTCCTGGAGCGCAGATTTTCCTAGAATAGTTTGGGAACTCCATATGCAGAGCTCCAAGTACTAGAAGAGTAGAATCCCCCCTAAAGTGACCCCATTTTGAAAATTGTACCCCTTTGGGAATTTATCTACTGGTATAGTGACGATTTTGACTCCATGGGTGTTTTCCAGAAACAAGCAGCAGTGGATGTTGCTGAGTGAAAATTGTAAACTGCCATTGTAGTGCCCAGTACGTTGTAGTGACCAGTACGTTGTGCCCAGTCCGTGCTTCTGGAGACACGCACTGGTAAATTAGGTGGGCTCTCACACTGGAGCTCAGGACAGAGGGGGCATTTGGATTTGGGAGTGCAGAATTAGCTGAATTTCTTTTGGAGCGCCAGGAGCCATTTCACTTTTCCCTAGGCTTCGTACTTCCAGTAATGTGGAAACCCCCTATATTTCCGTTAAAAGATGATGGACCTGAGAGCAGATTTGCTCTTTCTGTGGATTGACTTGAAGCTTTTGTTGGGAACATTTTACATAACATTTTGGATCACATTTATCCTGTGCTCTACGCTGAGCACTTACTTTGGAATTTCCATCTAAATCTCTGAGTGACATGATTCAGATGAAACCCCGAGGGATCTATTCACTATACTGAGGCAGCAAAGTTACTCTGGACTTCATCTGGCCTCTGTTCAGCAGTCTCCCTTTCAGACGTGCACAAAACTGTGATCGACCATGCTTTTATGCACACCTAAAAGGACAGACACCGCCGGATCATAGGCCTGATGGAATCCACAGTGCCTCCATCTGCCTCATTATAGGAAATCTTCCACCGGGATTTCCATCTGAATCACGTATTTCAGAGATTTACATGGAAACCGCGGTGCAAGCTCTCAGCGCAGAGCGCAGGATAAATGTGAGCCAAGCCTTACTACGATCTTTGGGAGGCAGAGTGAACAAATCAACAGCAGGTGAAGATGACTTTATTCTTCTGGTCGGTGCAATTACAGCAGTACCAGACTTATATTGGGTTTTTATATTTGGCAGCTGTCATAAAATAAAAGTCGCTTTTTTTGCAAAAACTAGTTTTTGCATCGCCATATTTTGAGAGCTATCATTTTTTCAAATTACGGCCGGCAGAGTCATGTAAGGGCTTGTTTTTTGCGAAACGAGTTGACGTTTTTATTGGTGCCATTTTCGGGCACATGACATTTCTTAATCAACATTTTTGATGGAGCTGTATGGTGGCTTATTTTTTGTGGGACAAGATGTCATTTTCAGCAATACCATTTTTATTTACATTTCTCTTTTTGATTGTATTTTATTCCACCTTTTGTTCAGCGATATGATGAAAAAGCATCTTTTTTGCCCCTTTTTTTAAGGTGTTCACTGAAGGGGTTAACTAGTGTGACAGTTTTATGCGGCGGGTCGTTCCAGACGCTGCAATACCAAACGTGTACTTTTTTTTGTTTATTTTTATTTCTTTTACATAAAAATACAAATTTATAGGTACAATATATATATATATATATATATATATATATATATATATACTTTTTTATTATTATTATTTTGTGATTTTGTAATTTTGTTTTTTTTTTTTACTTTTTTACTCAGTTCCTTTATTCGACTTTCACTCTCAGCAGTCTAGGGGCTCCCTCCCTCTCCCTGCTTTGTAAATGCTGCGATCGATATAGATCACAGCATTTAGGGTTTTCAATTTCCAGAAGCAGTGCAGACACCGCCCCTGGCAGAGAGAGCTGGGTGTCAGCTTTGATATTAGCTGAACACCCGGTGGTGATCGCGTGTGCACAGCTCCTGTGTGCGCAAAATCACCTGGACGTACACGGTACGTCCAAGGTTGGAATGCACTGCCCAACAATGATGTACTGGGTATGTCCAAGGTCATGAAGGGCTAAAACAGAATTCATTTCAAGGTTTTAGTTTGGCCCCTCAGGAAAATGAATTACCCATCTCTGCATTAGACTCGCTGAGAAATAGACATACCCTTAAAAGTCGATTTGTCACCAGATTTCCAAATACCAACTGCAAACATTATTAAATAGTCCTTTGAGGCTGGTATACTTACTGTGAAAATCCATGTCAGAATGGCTGTATTACTCTGAAAGTTTCCTTTTCTAATATTAAAATGCAAATTTTATGAGTTCAGCTGTGGATGGACTCTGAATGCTCATTGTAATTTGGTATTATACAGTCAGTCTGACATGGATTTCAGAGCAATTGACCATTTTTGCAGTTTATATTGTGAAATATGGTGACTGTTGCACTTTAAATGTATTCAGAGACAGACACATCCCTTAGACTGATATTTATATGGCTGTGAACCCAATCAATGCTGGATCTTTGGGGAAAAGAAGAAGCAAGTTAAGTTTCTTTTCTTGATTTTTAACATTTAAAGCTGATTAAATTAAAGTTCAGAGAACTCTTTGTAACTCGTTATTCAAATCATCTCGCACCCAACTGAGTCCTCTGACAACCACAGGATCTCAAAATCCGATGCTGACAACCCAAGTACTTTGTCTCACCCATCTTTACAGATGGGACCTAATTTCTATTGAAGCTTATTTTCTCTCTCTCCGCTGTTGCAGGGTTTTTCTTTTTTTTTATCAGGAGAACGATTCAGCCGTATTTCATATCAAGCATCACATAAATGGGAATGCAAATTTCTCTTTTTATTGTAAAATCAATGTAGTCGTTCACTTGCTATTCGCCAGGCTTGTTCTCCTTTGATAGCTGAATTTTTTAGTACTTGCACTGTTCATTTTTTAAGAGAGACAAATAAGCAGCAAAAGAAATAAAAATAAAAACTATTCCTGACAGAGCGCTGCTTTCTAGAAGTCTTCATGAAAGAATTTTCTGTAAAGACAGGGATTTATATAACCAGTGGAAAATCAGCTGTAATTTTCCTATTTGTTATTGTTTTCTACCTTCTATATCAGACAGCACAAGAGATGACAAAACAATAAAAATGTCTTGTCACCCAGCTTTCTAACAGCCCTGAATAGTTTATAAATCAGCATTGTTCTGTGGAGCAGCGACCTTCTCCCCTAATCTCCATCCATCTATTGATCAATATTTCTTTCATGAATCTATCTATTTATCTATCTATCTATCTATCTATCTATCTATCTATCTATCTATCTATTATCTATTTATCTATCTATTATCTATTATCTATCTATTATCTATATATTATCTATTATCTATCTATCTATCTATCTATCTATCTATCATCTATTATCTATCTATCTATCAATCTATCTATCTATCTATCTATCTATCTATCTATCTATCTATTATCTATCTATCTATCTATCTATCTACGAAATACAAATTAATTTGGGGTCTGAAATAATTTTGCGGGTCTGGACTGGGCTCTGAATTTGTTTTAAGTTTTGGAATCTGGATTCATTCAGGCATCTGAATTATTTTGGGGTTTAGAGTCCAATTTCATTTTGATATTTCATTTGAGGTCTGAATTTATTTTGGGGTCTGGGCTCTGAATTCATTTTGAATTTTGGGATCTGAATTCATTTTGAGATTTTATATAAAATCGGAATTATTTTGGCTTTATGGTCTGAATTCATTTTGGGGTATGGTTTGGATACCGAATTCATTTTGAGATTGCATTTGAGATCTGAGTTAAATTGGGAGGTCTGATATGGGCTCTACATTTATTTATTTGGTGTTTGGGGGTCTGAATTTAGTTTGAGGTTTTGTCTGAGATCTGATCTATTTTTGAATGTAAAATCTGAATTCATTTTGGGGTCTGGTTTGGAGACTGAATTAATTTTGAGGTGTCATTTGAGATCTGAATTAATATAGGGGTCTGGTTTCTAAATTAATTTTGGTGTTTGAATTAATTTTGAGGTTTTATCAGAGATCTAAATTATTTTTGGGCTTCGAATCTGAATTAATTTGGGGTCTGGCAGGGGTCTGAATTCACTTTATGATTTGATTTGAGATCTGAATTAACTTTGGGATCTGGTCTGGATCCATTTTAATTTTGTGGTCTGAATTCCCTTCTAGGTTTTTATCTGAGATCTGAATTATGTTCGTAATTAATGACTAAATACATTATATCGTCTGACCGGGAGGGTGGGGAGGGTCTAATTTCATAATTCATTTGGAGGTTTGATGAGACATCTAAATCCAATTTGGGTCTTAAATAATTTTGGGGTTAGGTCTTGGCTCTGAATTCATTTTGGGATGTAGTTTGGGGTTTGGATTCATTTTGAAGTTTGAAATAATTTGGGGATCTGGTATTGGATCTAAATTTCTTTTGGGGCCTGGCTTAAGGATCTGAATTAAATTTACGGTTAGGTCTGAGGTTGAAAGAGGCATAGACTGTGTATTCTCGTGTATAGTCTGCGCCGTTATGATACATACAAACCACTTGGATGGATCTGATATCTGACCACCATATATATGGTCATTGCATGGCGGTATTACTTATTATTTTAGCCTTTGAAGAAGATGCTTACAAAATTTCCAATTGGAAGACTTCTGTTGGCTTCACTCCCATTTTGCAAAATGTGGGTATGTGACCAGTCCCCAAACGTCACTACCATAAAGAAGGATTAGGCTGGTCCTCAACTTTTTTTTGCATCATATGTCACATTTTCTAGTAAATTTTAACCAATTATCCAACATTTGATGATTGTATTTGAAGTTACTCGACATTATATAAAAATAGTATGTACAGAAAGTTATATATATATAGATATATAGTTATTGTATCGCAGTAATATGTAATATTTTGACTGAAGAATGAGCGGCTCTGTAGCTGTCACTGACAGATCTGAATGGTGTTATGAATATATCAGTATGTGTGGGAGTCAGAATATATAGTTTATCTCGCTATATTGATCAGCATCAGAGATGCCTGGTGATGTGAGAAAGTAAGGAGACGACTGGCTGGTTGCAGACTAGAAAACGTTAACTATTGATTACAACCAACCGGGAAAACAAATGAAGAACAAAAGAGGTTTCAACCTAAATAAGAAGAAACCAGTGACACTTTCTTTACACCAATACTAGCGGGCAGTGTGATCACCCCTCATTGTAGAGCGGAGAACCCAAGGAGCAAGAAAGGCAGGCTTCAGTTTTTTGCCTTCTTTCTTGCTATTCCTTTAACCCCCAACGACTAGGCCTGATCGGGCTTTAATTTTTGCATTTTCACCCTCATCTTTTTTAGTAGCTATATTTTTTCATTGATGTTTTATGAGGAACATTTTGTAATATTTGTTATCACTAGGTTGGGGCATATAAATTACGGTGGTGATGTTTTATACAGATATAACGTAGTATGCAAAAGTATTAGGCAGGTGTAGAAAAATGCTTCACAGTAAGAAGCTTTAAAGATAGAAATGTTAATAGTTTATTTTTTTTATCAGTAAACAAAAAGAAGAGTGAACGAAGAAAAGAGAAATCTAAATCTCATCAGTATTTGAATATTTAGTGACCGTCTTTTGCCTTCATCACTTCTTCTAGATACACTTGTCACTTATATGCAGTTATTGAAGGAGGAAAAGATTGTTCCAAATATATTGGAGAACCAACCACAGACCTTCTGTAGATGTCAAGTGTGCAAATCCTTCCGTCTCTTCATGTAATAACAGACTGGATGATGTTGAGATCAGAGTTCTGAATTGCAAATTCCAAAAAATCACCATAAAAAAATGAAACCAAAAGTGAATCCAACTTATGTGGCTTTTATCTCAGCCACTCATATTGTGATCAGTAGTGTGTATGGTGCTCATGTTCCTGTATGTACTCCTGACATCCCATAATGTGATCAGTGGCATGTATGGTCTTCATATTCCTGTATGTACTCCTGACATCCCATAATGTGATCAGTAGCGTATATGGTCCTCATGTTCCTGTATGTACTCCTGACATCCCATAATGTGATCAGTGGCATGTATGGTGCTCATGTTCCTATATGTACTCCTGACATCCCATAATGTGATCAGTGGCATGTATGGTCCTCATGTTCCTGTATATACTCCTGACATCCCATAATGCGATCAGTAGCGTGTATAGTCCTCATGTTCCTGTATGTACTCCTGACATCCCATAATGTGATCAGTGGCATGTATGGTCCTCATGTTCCTGTATATACTCCTGACATCCCATAATGTGATCAGTAGCATGTATGAACCTCATGTTCCCGTATGTACTCCTGACATCCCATAATGTGATCAGTAGCGTGTATGGTCCTCATGTTCCTGTATGTATTCCTGACATCCCATAATGTGATCAGTAGCGTGTATGAACCTCATGTTTCTGTATGTACTCCAGACATCCCATAATGTGATCAGTAGCGTGTATGGTCCTCATGTTCCTGTATGTACTCCTGACATCCCATAATGTGATCAGTAGTGTGTATGGTGCTCATGTTCCTGTATGTACTCCTGACATCCCATAATGTGATCAGTAGCGTGTATGGTCCTCATGTTCCTGTATGTATTCCTGACATCCCATAATGTGATCAGTAGCGTGTATGAACCTCATGTTTCTGTATGTACTCCAGACATCCCATAATGTGATCAGTAGTGTGTATGGTGCTCATGTTCCTGTATGTACTCCTGACATCCCATAATGTGATCAGTAGCGTGTATGGTCCTCATGTTCCTGTATGTATTCCTGACATCCCATAATGTGATCAGTAGCGTGTATGAACCTCATGTTTCTGTATGTACTCCAGACATCCCATAATGTGATCAGTAGCGTGTATGGTCCTCATGTTCCTGTATGTACTCCTGACATCCCATAATGTGATCAGTAGTGTGTATGGTGCTCATGTTCCTGTATGTACTCCTGACATCCCATAATGTGATCAGTAGCGTGTATGGTCCTCATGTTCCTGTATGTATTCCTGACATCCCATAATGTGATCAGTAGCGTGTATGAACCTCATGTTTCTGTATGTACTCCAGACATCCCATAATGTGATCAGTAGTGTGTATGGTGCTCATGTTCCTGTATGTACTCCTGACATCCCATAATGTGATCAGTAGTGTGTATGGTGCTCATGTTCCTGTATGTACTCCTGACATCCCATAATGTGATCAGTAGTGTGTATGGTCCTCATGTTCCTGTATGTACTCCTGACATCCCATTATGTGATCAGTAGCGTGTATGGTGCTCATGTTCCTGTATGTACTCCTGACATCCCATAATGTGATTAGTAGTGTCTATGGTCCTCATGTTCCTGTATGTACTCCTGACATCCCATAATGTGATCAGTAGTGTGTATGGTCCTCATGTGCCTGTATGTACTCCTGACATCCCATAATGTGATCAGTAGTGTGTATGGTCCTCATGTTCCTGTATGTACTCCTGACATCCCATAATGTGATCAGTAGCGTGTATGGTCCTCATGTTCTTGTATGTACTCCTGACATCCCATAATGTGATCAGTAGCATGTATGGTCCTCATGTTCCTGTATGTACTCCTGACATCCCATAATGTGATCAGTAGCGTGTATGGTCCTCATGTTCCTGTATGTACTCCTGACATCCCATAATGTGATCAGTAGCATGTATGGTGCTCATGTTCCTGTATGTACTCCTGACATCCCATAATATGACAGTAGTGTGTAATGTAGGTGATTGGATGCAAGGTGGAAACAGTCAGTGAATGGTATAATTCTGTTTAGAGGCAGTAGTAGTTTACATTTATGTAATTCTATATAATTGGTGATAATAACAAGGCAAATTATCAATGAACCAAATAACAATACAATCAAAATAACAATGAAAGTTATTCTCTATATAATGCTAATGTTTTCTTTGCAAAGATGGTATGCCCAATCATGGGAGTTACCACATAAGTTCTTCCTGTAACTCTGACCCTAGCGGGGGTCATTGGGTATTCCCGCTAGGTTGCAAGTCTTTCTGATGAAGTCTGTGAAAGTGCTTTGAGCCTCCCATGTACTAACCGGCCCCCTCCCAACCTGTTGTCCTGACCCGGACCAACCACAGTACCCTATGTTAAAGCTGGAAGTGATGGCCCTGCTCACTCACGTTGTCACTCTGCAACCACAGGCATACCTCTCTAGTCATCGTCTCCTCGCGATTCTTCGCTGCTTGACCGTTGGCGGATGTCTCCTGGGCCAGGGGCGGAAAGGTCTGGGCCTCAGCTCTTGACGGGTGACGTCTGGTTTCTGGGTCTTGACCAGCATAGGCCACAGGTCCTGGTCTTGACCAACGCAGTCAGAACGCTGGTCATCCCGGGCGTAGTCTGAACCTTGTCAGGCGGTGACCGGCACCTTGGTGGCGTAGACTTCCCTCTGAGACCTGTCACTCTGGCAACGGCACCATCCGTGGTCTGTGTTTGCACCAATTTGTTCAACTTGGTCTGGCTCGGCCAGCAGATGGCTGTCTTTTCTCACTGATGTTGAATCACACAAGGGCTCTTCGGGGGTATCATCACCTCCTCTTACAAGTCTGTCGTCCCAGACCTGGATCAGGACATCATTGGTTCAGGACAGTATGTGCTGCTGCTGCTTGGCATCACTGAATGCACTGATAGATAATGTCCCAGAGATTCTCAACTAGAATCAGGTTTAGGGAATATGAGGGCCAGTCAGTGACATCAATCCCCTTGTCACATTTGTCTATACATACTCTGGTCACATGAGGCTGAACATTGTCCTGCACAAGGAGGAGACAGCATAAGTTTGACGTTGAGGCTCTGAGGCTTTCAACCGCAACCAAACAACAATCAGGATAACATTGGCCAAGGATATGTCTCCGCAGACCATCAATGATCACCCACAAATCGGTCATCCTGAATGATGTTGCAAGCAACATAACATTTACTACTGCATCTCTAAACTCTTTCACGTCTGTCATTTGCTCCATGAAAACCTCCTCTCATCATGAAGAGACTGGGCACCAGCTGCCATACGTGGTGTTCTCTGGTGAATGCTAGTCAAGATGCATTGTGCTGTGTCCTGTGAGCACAGTTCCCACTACTGCATGTCGGGCACTCCATATCATGGAGTCTGTATTTGAAAAGTTTGGTCAGAAACGCGCACACAAGTATTCACTTGAGGTCCTGTTGTAGGGCTCTGGCAGTATTCCTTCTGCTTCTCCACGCACAAAGGTCATACTGCTGGGTTGATGCCCTTCTAAGCCATGTCTGGCACTTGTGTGTAATTGCCCATGACCTGGCATCTGTATGGATATGCCATCCTGTAGAAGCCGGAAGACCTCAGTAACCTGAATGGGCTGCAGGCATCGCCTCTGCTACCAGAAATGACAAAGGCATTAGCAAACTGCAAAACTAGAGAAGAATCAGACATGATAACAAGAGAGGAATAGTCAATGTCCACCATTCTCTTTTTGGTTGATGTCCTGTTATTGCCTCCTGTGCACTTGTTGTTACCTTCATTTGCACCAGAGCCGGTAACATTGATTCACAATCAGTTCTGCTTCCTTACTGGATAGATTGATATTCCTGGAGAATAATTTACTCTGAATTATACAGTGATCTGCAAGAAGGAGTGTATATGTATTTACACACCATGACCTATATCTTCTACTTCCGTTGGTTGACTGCCACCGTGGCGTGAAAAAGTTTTTTCTATTTTTGTATCATAGAAGAAATCAGGACGGGAGGGGTAAATACTTTTCATAGCACTTTGTAGACCAAACGTAAGATTGTTTTAGGTGTGGGTGATAGTCCGTAACCAATAATTCACCCATCTGGCCACTTCTATTTCTAACCATTAATTTTCTTGACATTTCTTAGTTGTATATCAATTGAATTTTTGCATCTTAAAAGGAAACAATACCCTTTGGATGTGAAAGGCAATTTGTCTTAAGTGTTCGGCATGTTTATGCCTGGAATTACAGGTTCTTAACTCATTGTTCCTTCACTGTCAGAAACTGAAAGCCTCTAAATTGCTGTTGATGGTAAAGATGTTCTTGAGACTCAATAATCTGCAGCACTTCATGATAAGTCACTGCAGATGAAGGGGGTAAGGACAAGTATCGAAAACTAGAGGAGAGGAACGAGCCATTTACTCATATCATCACACAATGTATGATTAGATATGACATCAAACCAAATAGGATTTCTTATTATGCAGCAGAGTCTCCGCATAGCTGCTCTGCATGTGTCAGTATCACTTGAATTGATAGAAAAACATTGCCTGCCCTCTGCGTAGACATAGGATAATACTAGTACTGCACTTTATAATAGTATGATGGCATGCAATGCAACCAAAATGCTGACTTCTATACATGACTGGGAAGTGTGTTGGCTCATTGAATAACACTTTTTCTTTCAGCCATGTTTTTGATTTCAACTCCTGACTGTTAGTGTATATTCCAGGTTTTCCCATATTCCTTCAGTTTCCTATTCATGGCTTTGTACGTCTCCTCCAGGTTCTCCAGTTCTAGCAGTGTGTGGGACTTGTTCTATTAGTCCATCTATACTAACCTCCATCAGGTTGCAAATTCAATATAATTTTTTTTCTGTATCTAGCTCTGAAAAAATATTTCAGCTTCTAGCAGTGTGTGGGACTTGTTCTATTAGTCCATCTATACTGACCTCCATCAAGTTGCAAATTCAATATAATTTTTTTCTGCATCTAGCTCTGAAAAAATATTTAGGCTTCTAGCAGTGTGTGGGATTTGTTCTATTAGTCCATCTATACTACCCTCCATCAGGTTGCAAATTCAATATCATTTTTTTCTGCATCTAACTCTGAAAAAATATTTAGACTTCTAGCAGTGTGTGGGACTTGTTCTATTAGTCCATCTATACTGACCTCCATCAGGTTGCAAATTCAATATAATTTTTTTCTGCATCTAGCTGTGAAAAAATATTTAGGCTTTTAGCAGTGTGTGGGACTTGTTCTATTAGTCCATCTATACTGACCTCCATCAGGTTGCAAATTCAATCTAATTTTTTTCTGCATCTAGCTCTGAAAAAATATTTCAGCTTGTAGCAGTGTGTGGGACTTGTTCTATTAGTCCATCTATACTGACCTCCATCAGGTGCAAATTCAATTTAATTTTTTTCTGCATCTAGCTCTGAAAAAATATTTCAGTTTATAGCAGTGTGTGGGACATGTTCTATTAGTCCATCTATACTGACCTCCATCAGGTTGCAAATTCAATCAAATTTTTTTCTGCATTTAGCTCTGAAAAAATATTTCGGCTTCTAGCAGAGTGTGGGACTTGTTCTATTAGTCCATCTATACTGACCTCCATCAGGTTGCAAATTCAATCTAATTTTTTTCTGCATATAGCTCTGAAAAAATATTTCGGCTTCTAGCAGTGTGTGGGACTTGTTCTATTAGTCCATCTATACTAACCTCCATCAGGTTGCAAATTCAATCTAATTTTTTTCTGCATATAGCTCTGAAAAAATATTTCAGCTTGTAGCAGTGTGTGGGACTTGTTCTATTAGTCCATCTATACTGACCTCCATCAGGTTGCAAATTCAATCTAATTTTTTTCTGCATCTAGCTCTGAAAAAATAATTCAACTTGTAGCAGTGTGTGGGACTTGTTCTATTAGTCCATCTATACTGACCTCCATCAGGTTGCAAATTCAATGTAATTTTTTTCTGCATCTAGCTCTGAAAAAATATTTCGGCTTCTAGCAGTGTGTGGGACTTGTTCTATTAGTCCATCTATACTGACCTCCATCAGGTTGCAAATTCAATCTAATTTTTTTCTGCATCTAGCTCTGAAAAAATATTTCCGCTTGTAGCAGTGTGTGGGACTTGTTCTATTAGTCCATCTATACTGACCTCCATCAAGTTGCAAATTCAATATAATTTTTATCTGCATCTAACCCAGCCAATACTTTTGTTCTAATACCACAGTTTGGCCACTCAGCTCTGCTCGGTTCCCATCCATTGTTTTCTTGTGCAAACAACTCCAGAGTTGTGAGTTAGTTAACCACCAAAATGAGTGGAAAAAGGCCTGCTGCTGGTGGAAAGGGGAATAGGCGTGTTGGGAAGGGGAAAAAAGGTTGTGTCCGTGGGGTAGGTGTTAAAGCAACAGTAACATTTGCAGAAGAAAGACCATCTTCCAGCCAAACAAAAATGTCTACTTTTTTTAGCAGACAATGTGATAAGATCCCTTTCTTACGGCCATGCCAATCGCTACAAATTCCAGATGAGGCACAAAAACAGCAGGTGCTTCAACGGATATCAAGTGCTCCTTTAGGTGGGCTCTCCTCCACCTCAACTCCAACATCACAAATACTCCAGTCCTCAGAGGTGTCACCCCAATCGCACTTGCTTCCTCACAGCTCCCAAGTCTTCAGCTGCTCGTCTGAGTATGGGGTAGAACAGATGGTTGAGTCTGCAGAGCTGTTTACTCATACTATAGCCCGGGAATCAGAGGTCGGCTCCAGAGCTTCTGTGAATCCAGACGAGGAAATGATCTGCTCTGATGCCCAGAATCTTTATGAGTCGGATCCAGGACGAGACGCAGAAGGTTCTGACCATAATGTAGACCCTCGTTCCCAAACTGGAACTCCTGTTGGTGGAGACAATGAGGAAGACGATGATGAGACTCAAATACCTGATTGGAGCGACAACTTTAGTTTTTTGTCAGGGCAGGAACAGGTTGGCTCTGAGGATGACGGGTGTGATAACACACAGGATGATGATGATGAGGTTGGAGATCCCACTTACTGTCAACCCACAGTCAGCCAAGAGATGAGGTCAGCAGAGGAGGTGGAGGAGGATGCTAGTGACGATGAGGTCAGGTTGCGCCTTCCTGGACAGAGACGTAGTACTGGAAGCACGTCAACAACTGCATCCTCAAACACAACTCTGCCTCTGACCACAAGTCGTGGTGGCTCTTCAGGTCGCATGGGTGCTAAGCCTTGCATAGCCTGGGCATTTTTTCAGATCGATAAAGATGACCCAACTCGTGTTATCAGTAACATTTGTCATCAAAAGCTAAGTAGAGGCCAAAAAATACATAGTTTGAGTACTTTATGCATGAACCGGCACATGGACATGAAGCATAAGTTGCAGTGGGAAGCTCACTGTGCTACAATGCGGCCTAGCTGGCCGGGCCACCCACCGTCTGCCACATCTTGTGCATCCGCGGCCTCTTCATCCTCTGTGTCTGGGGGGACAGCAGTCACACCTGTTTTGGGACGCAGACCTGCCACCTCTTTACCCGCAACAGCCAGCGTGATTGGCAGGTCATCATTTTCTTTGGAGGTGGTAACACCAGCTGGTGTTGAGCGCTGTCCGACATCGATAGCACCACCTTTGGATCAAGGCAACCTAACATGTCCGCCTGCATCTTCCTCACAGACCGGCAGTTTTCCGGGGACACCCTTCTCAACCCCGTCTAAGCACAACAGCCAGCCCTCGGTCCCTCAGATGTGGACAAGTAAAAGACCATTTCCTCCTAGCCATGAGAAAGCTAAGAGGTTGAATTTCACCATCTTCAAGCTCTTGGCTACAGAAATGCTTCCTTTCCGCCTGGTGGACACAGAGGATTTTCGAGACCTTATGTCCGTCGCTGTGGCCCAGTACCAGATGCCCAGTCAGCACTACTTCTCAAAGAAAGGTGTGCCTGCGCTCCACCAGCATGTTGCACACAACATCACCGCTTCTTTGAGAAACTCTGTGTGTGACAAGGTGCATTTCACCACAGACACTTGGACGAGTAGGCATGGACAGGGGTGTTACATGTCGCTGACTGGGCACTGGGTAACTATGGTGACAGCAGGAAAGGGGCTGCTGTCCAAGTCTTGCCGTCCCCACGAGTTGTGCGTCAATCCTCTTTATCTCAAAGTTCCTCCACTGCTTCTGCCTCCTCAACCTCCTCTCGGTCCTCAACCTACACCAAAAGCCTGTCTGGTCATGCCACAAGCTTTCTAACTGCGCAGAAGGGATCCTGCACACCTCCTTACTATGCTGGCAGCAGGGCGCAACGTCATCAGGCAGTTTGTACTCTGAAATGTCTGGGAAATGTGAGTCACACAGCTGAGGAGTTGTGGTCAGCTCTGGAGAACCAGTTTCATGAATGGTTGTCTCCACTGGACCTGAAACCAGGGAAGGCCGTGTGCGACAATGCTGCAAACCTGGGTGCGGCCCTTCGCAGGGGCAATGTCACACACGTGCCTTGTATGGCTCACATGTTGAACCTGGTTGTCCAGCAATTTTTAGCCCACTATCCCGGACTAGATGGCCTTCTGCAGAGGGCACGGTCGCTGTGTGCTCACTTCCGCCGTTCGCATCCCGCAGCTCAGCGACTTACATCTCTACAGAAGTCGTTGGGCCTGCCACTTCACCGGCTAAAATGCGATGTGCCTACCCGGTGGAATTCAACTCTGCACATGTTGCAGCGACTGTGGCAGCACCGACAAGCTCTGGTGCAATACGTTCTGAAGTATAGCCTGGGCCAACGAGATCCAGAGGTGGAGGAGTGGTCTCAGATCAGGGACCTATGCACCCTTCTGCACAGTTTTGAAATGGCGACGAAGATGTTTAGTGCTGACCATGCCATTATCAGCAGGACTATTCCGGTGATTTACATGCTGGAGCACATGTTAAACAGAATTCGGAGTCAGGTGGTGGCACAAGAGGAGGTGGAGGATGTAGAGGAGGAGGAGTTGTATGCGGAAGGGCTAACATCTGCAAGGTCCAGACGGTCGGCAGCACCAAGATGGCAGGCATGTGAGGGCGGGGGAGATGGTTTTACCAGGGCGCATGGTAGCAGCCAAACTAGTGAGGAAGGTACAGGAGCCCAGGAAGAAGTGGAGGACGAACTGATGGAAGACTCATCAGATGAGGGAGACCTTGATCACATTTCTGTTGTGCGCGGTTGGGGGAAGAGGACAGAGGAAGGAAGCATGATTGTTACCTCGCCACCAACACAACAGGGACTTGGTGCTCCTGGATGCGCAAGACACATGAGTGCCTTCTTGCTGCACTACCTGCAACATGACCCTCGAATTGTGAGAATTAGAAATATCCTGACTACTGGGTTGCCACACTGTTAGATCTCCGGTACAAAAGTAAATTTGCAGAAATTATTCCTGCCATAGAAAGGGATGCACGCATGCAGGAGTATCAGCAGAGACTGTTGCAGAATCTTACATGTGCTTTTCCACAAAACACCAGTGGTGCACGTAGTGAATCTCACAGTTCCAACTTGCCAACCGTGGGACCGTCGAGTGTTCAGAACTCAAACCATAACAGAAACACAGTATCTGCTGGTAACATCAATTTTGCGGAATCATTTCACCACTTTTTTAGCCCATCCTTTGCAAGGCCACAGGAGACAAGAAGTCTGACACATAGTCAATGCCTAGAGACGATGGTACAGGAGTATCTCCAAGTAAACATTGAAGCCATGACTGTGTCACTAGACCCTTGCTCTTTTTGGGCTTCCAATCTGGATAAATGGCCGGAGCTCGCCACTTACACCTTGGAGATCTTGTCATGCCTGGCAGCCAGCATTCTGTCTGAACGTGTGTTCAGCACTGCTGGTGGTGTGCTGACAGATAAGCGCACGCGGCTCTCCACTGATAATGTAGACAGACTCACGTTCATAAAGATGAACAAATCATGGATCCGAAACGACTTTTCTACCCCTGTGTCATCCTGGGGAGAGTAAAAGCTTGATGATTTGTTAAAATCACCTCACCAACCGTTTTAAGCTTTAAAATTACTAATCATGTTTATCTGTATCTTGGCTGGAAAATAATTTGGGCTTTGTAGCAGTGTGCAGTACTGATTCTATTAGCCCATCTATACTAAGCTCCACCAGATTTAAAATTACTAATCATGTTTATCTGTATCTTGGCTGGAAAATAATTTGGGCTTTGTAGCAGTGTGCAGTACTGATTCTATTAGGCCATCTATACTAAGCTCCACCAGCTTTCAAATTAATAATAATTTTTAGCTGCATCTAGCCCGGAAAATAATTTTGGGGCTCCTAGATGCGCAAGACACATGAGTGCCTTCTTGCTGCACTACCTGCAACATGACCCTCAGATTGTCAGAATTCGAAGTAATCCTGACTTCTGGGTTGCCACACTCTTAGATCCCCCACACTCTTCGATCAACCTTTTCATTTTAATAAAGAACAAAAAAATGGTCATTTTTGAAATTATAAGCATTAGCAGGTAATTAGAAACTGAAATCAAACAGTTTTCAACTCAAAACTTTATTCTAGGTGATGTTACATTTGCACATAGGACCCCTTGTTCGAAAGGAGCTTCTGAACTGTCTCGTTCATTGAATTTGTCAGGTTTTGGATGGTTTCTGCTTCAATTGTTTTGCACGAGGACAGAATACCCTCCCAGAGCTGTTGCTTAGATGTGAACTGCCTCCCGCCATCATAGACACTCCTTTTGATGATGCTCCAGAGGTTCTGAATAGGGTTGAGGTCAGGGGAGCATGGGGGTCACACCATAAGTTTGTCCCCTTTTATGCCCATATCAGCCAGAGATGCAGATGTGTTATGTGCAGCATGAGATGGTGCATTATCATGCATGAAAATGATCTTGCTGTGGAATACACGGTTCTTCTTCTTGAACCATGGCAGGAAGTGCTGTTTGAGAAACTCCACATACATTATGGAGTTCATCTTTACCCCTTCAGGGATCCTAAAGAGGCCGACAATCTCTCTCCCCATGATTCCAGCCCAAAACATTACTCCACCTCCTCCTTGTTGGCGCTGTAGCCGTGTTTGCGTGGGGTGTCCATCAACCAGCCATCCTCCACTCCATCCATCTGGACAATCGAGCGTTGAACGGCACTCATCGGTGAACAAAACAGTTTTGAAATTAGTCTTCATGTATTGTTTGGCCCACTGGATCCGTTTCTGCTTTTGTGCAGTGGATAGAAGAGGTTGACAGGATGGCTTACGCCCAGCTGCAAACCTCTGAAGGACTCTGCATCTTGTTGTTCGGGGGACGTTGGAGGCACCAGCAGCTTCAAAAACTTGTCTGCTGCTATGACAAGGCTTTTTTGCCGCTGCTCTTTTAACCTGACGTAATTGCCTGTAGGAAAGAGTCCTCAATTTTCCCTTATCAGCACGCACACGTGTGTACTGTGAATCAGCTACATACTTCTTGATTGTGCAATGATCAGGATGAAGTGTCTTGGCAATGTTGATTGTAGTCTTGCCTTGACCTAAACACTCCACATTTTGTTGCTTCTCAGCAGCCGACACATCCTTTTTCTTTCCCATTTTGGCAGAAAATGTAGGCTGCTTAATAATGTGGGACAGCCTTCTTAAGTAGTCTTGCCTTTCGTTGGACACACCTGCCAAACTAATTAGCACAGGTATCTGCAATTGCTTACAGTGATATAAAGAGCCCTGACACACATCACCATCAATGAGTTTAACTGACAAACAAACAAATTCTTCCCTTATCACTCCTAAACACTTTTTGCATAATAATTTGGAACACAGTGTACATGTGCTTTTCCACAAAACACCAGTGGTTCACGTAGTGAATCTTACAGTTCTAACTTGCCAACCGTGGTCTGTATGGAGTTGTTCAATAAAGGGCCCAAAATTAAGATAACTTAGACGGGAGAGGTCTCTATGAATAGGAATTCCTAAGGGCCAGGCAAAGGGAAAATTGGACTGGATGGAATCCTGTATGGATTTGGGGAGGGAGACATCGAGGGCCTCAGACTTCGCTGCATTGATTTTAAAATTTGACCATGTAACAAAGTGATCTATTTCAGCCATAACAGCAGGGATGGATATATGTGATTGAGTGATATATACTAGGACATCATCAGCAAATGCAGAGCACTTGTACTCGGTGCCTCCCACCTCAATCCACCTAATATTGGGTTTATAGCGAATTGATGAGAGCAGGTGCTCCGTCACTAGGATGTATAAGAGAGGGGACAGAGGACATCCCTGCCTTGTCCCATTGGTGATTATGAAAGGTGATGAAAATGTTCTGACGCGCCCCCTGGGCCTTGGGACACCCGGAGCCGGACCTTTTTTGGTGGATGCTGGTGGTTGTAGTCTCTGTGGCGGCGACCCAGTTCCGTGGCTCAGGGCGGTCAAACCAGTGGCGGAACTATTTATGTGGTTTTGTTGTTTAAATATCCGACTACGCCACCCGTGGATTGCGGTCAGAGTGAACCGCCGCTGCAGGGCAGACCGCTGAGGCTGGTGTTGTGGGTGCAGCAGAGCGTAGCATAACTCCCCACGGGAGGAGTATAGCCTCAGGGCAGTGTATGCGGAGGATGGGGGTGATGGTGCAGGGCAGCAGCAGTAACGACACGGAGTCAGTGATGCAGTCCAGGGCCCTTACTCACAGTTCTTATTATCCAGACCACTTCTGCAGGTAACGGCTGCCCACGTCGTACTGTGCTCACCAGGTGAGGGGTTCAGACAACTCCCAGATAACTTTGGAGCGCTTTACAGGACCCCCTTTGTGTGTCCTTTGTCTGGCCTTTCTTACCAACGCTTCTGTCTGGCTGCCTCGGGCCTCCTCTTGGTAAACTTGGCGCCAGTTTCCCTGACCCTATGTGGTGCCTTCCTAGCAGGTGTAGCGATGGGCTGCGCCACATAAAATGTCACAGCCTCCGGTTTCTAGCTGAGGGTCGTTTCCCGCCTCCACTAGTTTCGGGGACCGGTCTCCCCCTTTGGCCTGACCCCTCCACGCAGGTGGATTCGGGCGTGCGGTGGCGACTCGCCCGTCCGCACCCCTGGGATCCCTTCATTCCTCGTTCCTGGAGCCTTCTCCGCTCCTCTTCCTTCCTTCTCCCTCTTCCAGGCCTGGGCCTCTGTTACTAGGCCCGCCTCCGGAGCAGAGCTCATGCAGAGCCCCTGCTCACTGTCACTTCTGCTCAGATTTCTCTGCACTGAGCTACGATGGTGCCCACCTTTTATACACCCTTCTCAATGCACCCAGGAACTGCTTCCTCCCTGCTCCTGCACTACAGGGTTCCCCTTCCTCGGTGTTCCCTCCCCCACTCCAGCCAGGGACAGGGACTGTCGTGCCCATCTCAGGGGCATATTGGTCGCCCTGCCCCACGGCAATGTGGTATAATGCATGCAGGTGTCAGGGTCCTGATCCACACTCCATCCTTACCTGAGAGTGAGATATCACACCTCTGGGTGAGGTGCAATACCTCTGTAGCAACCGAGCCCTCGGGGTGCTACAGTTCCATTTATCTTCAGCCTAGGTGACGTATTGCGATACAGGGCCGTGATTTTGGCTATAAAAGGGTCCCCTAGACCCCTACCCCAAGATTTTTAAGAGAATAATATATGGCGTGCCAGGAGACTCTATGGAATGCTTTCTCAGCATCCAACGAGAGTATCTAATTACAAATTTTTAACTGCATCTAGCCCAGGACATACTTTGTGCCTAGTAGCAGTGTCTGCTAGTCAGCGGATTATCCCAGCTGTTAAGCAAGCTACACCACCTGTAGTTTGGACACTTAATTTTTTCAAAGGAAGAGCATCAGGAGGCACCCCAAGGCATAGGGGCTGGGACTGGCGGTAGGACGCCTTGCGGTGGACTACCAAGCTCAATCCTTATAAAAGCTTTTTAACTGCAGCAGCTTTAGTGGACGCTACTGGAGCTGGAATTACGCGGCTGCTGGCATGAGACTTGCCCTCCAATAGATCCTTGTAAAAGGATTTAAAGTGTATTCATTCAAATTAGAGGGACAATTTAAATTAAAAAGCTTAGACCTGCCTCCACCACAGAGGGGCTCCCTCGACCCACCAGCGGACAGGCACCAGTATTGGGAGAGGGGGGCTGGCTGGCAGGGTCCACCGCGGCTCTGGCACAAACCCGGCGACACGGAGGTCGCACGGGCAGGAACGGACTGGCCGTGTCGGCTTCGTACTTTTTCGGTTTTAGAAGGGCATGACATGCCTATATCTGTGTCTCCCCCTCCTTTTACTCCTCCACCTCTTTTATTTTCACATGACTATATGTACTTGTCACTTTTCCATGTGTTAGTTGTGTCTTCTGAGCAGTTTGTCAGCTTTTGGACACCTTTGAAGGTGTTTTCTATGTGTTTCTATGTGTTTTTATTTGCCTGCCATTGGTTTTAACAGTGTTCGAAGGTGTTCGACGAACAGTTCGACGAACAGTTCGGTGAACAGTTCGGCGAACATACGGGTGTTCGACGAACCGAACCGAACTCGAACACTACGGGGGTGGCTCAACACTATTTCTTACCCATGACTGTTTGTGTCTTCTCTCAGTTTTCCAGATTTTTAAAGTCTGTGTGTTTCATCTGGGTCTTACCCATTCTGTCCGGTTTCCCACCCATGAATGTATGTATTTCCTACTGGTTTTCTATTCTTTTCTTGTTTCCTACCATGAGGTTCATTGTCTTCAGTGGTGGCATCATCCAGTGTAAACAGGACTTGCACTGCTGAGAACCATGGCAGCGTATGCACAGTGAGCTAGTATAGATAGCTGTGTGCATCGTTTACTATGGTCTGCATTTAAATGAACGCCGATAGGTAAAAGTTTACTGATTGGCGGTTATATTGTACCGCCAATCAGTCTGTATTAACGAATCTTCAGTATGTATTTATGTGTACTTGAGACAGGCAAATTATATTATGATCCCTACTACGGGCTAAGGAATATCGTCAATTATGACAATTTGAAAATGTTGTGGCTCAACCGAACCTTAGAATGATTCACTCAACTCCAGTACCAGACACCGCCACAAAATCATTATTTTTTGTACCTCTTGTTTGTCATGAGAGACATGAAGAGAAATGCTGAAAAGGCTTCTTAACATCAGTAATGCAGTATTAAATTCTAACAAAGTTTTAACCCTTTAGGAGCCAGAGAGTCCAAAGTAAAAAAAAAAAGTCAAAATGCCTCTCGATTCAAAATTTTGCAATGAAAATCCCCGTCTTGCAAAGGAGGTGTTATTGTCTTGATGCCCTAAACTTTAAAAAGAACTTATCATGAGGCTTTTACTTCTCAAACTAATGGCATGTGTGCACTGGCACTTTTAGTCTTATTAAATCCACAAATACATTTAGTAGTTTCTGAGAAATCCAGTGTTGAAATTATATGTAAATGAGCTGCAAGTGCTTCAGGGTGAGACAAATCACTTGCAGTTTTCTAGCCCTCCCTATTTCCATCCCTGCTGTCTCTCGTGTCTAAATGACAGGGTACTGAAACAAGAGTGACCGTCACTCAGAAACAGATGGCGGGCGTAGGGAAGGAGGGCAGGAGAGCTACCAGTGATATGCCCCACCTCCAAGCACTTGCAGCTCATTTGCATACTATTTAAACAATTCAATTCTCAGAAGCTAAAAATTGGATTTCAACAATCAAAGTGTGGATTTAATCAGCATGAAAATGCCTGTATATACATTCCATATGTTTGATATGTAGAATCCTCATGTCAGATTCCCTTTAAACAAATTACTATTTCCTTGTGAGGTTTCTATGAATTTTTAAAGAAATAATGGTAGAGATAACATATTGTAAAGAGCAGGCTTAGCAAATTATTCAATACATTACATTTGAGATATTGCAATTAATATATTGCTGATTGTGAAAAGAAGACATTTTAAAAGTGAAGGTAAATGTTTAGAAGTTTGTCTAAAGTTGCAGCATGTGCACAGTTTGTGACCACTTGTATAAGTTGCTCTATGTAAATGCCAATTTAGAATGAAGTTAGAATGATCAAAGAAAAAATGGGGGACAGGATTTGACAGATAGTAAGAGCTTTGTGGGAAACATATTTATTCCCATTTTGTAAAAGCCCCTGTTTTTTCAGTGTCCTGATACAGATATGGGATGTATTTTTTCAAAATAGAAATAATCTCTTGAGTAATATATCAAGCTAAGATTCATTTTCATTGTATGACAGTAGTTTTTTTGCCGATTTTTGTTTGCAACAATGATTCACTGGTTGTAAGGATCAGGTTTTATAACTCCTATTAACCAATATTGACATAGTTTTCTAGACTCCAATCCATTATCGCCATTTATTTCTGTAGCGCTTTACAGACATCAATATCAGCATCACTATCAGTATGTCTTTGAAGCAAACCAGAGTTACCACAGGAAACTCACGCAAACACACATGTTGACCCCCAGTTTCCCCATTTCCAGTGGACCCATTTCACACAAGCTGCAGATCAAAAAATGCAATTTGTTTGTTATCATTATGGAATTGGTCCTATTCAGCTTCCGTACCCCCCGAGTCACGTGTCCACCACGTGCCGCCACGTCACACAGGTCCTTGCCGAATTTCACACAGCGCAATACGTGCACCTTCAGGAGACCGCAAGCAGCCGGGACTCTGCACTTGCTCCTGCTACAAGCCAGCTTCTACAGCATCTACCCCTGGACACAACGAACAGTCTCCGCATACCAGCGGCACCATTCTCAGACGACACAGGTAGTGTCATCCACCCTGCGCTCTGTTAAAGAGCATACCTCTATATCCACAGACCACCCTGAATCACAGGTCAGTTACGACGATCCCGCAACCCGTACACGCTACTGAGGGCTTCCCTCCTCACTAGCCACTGTACCACCAAGGACATTTTATCTACCCAATGAACAAGGTATCTCTACTAGTGTTGAGCGAGCACTAAAATGCTCGGGTGCTCGTAGCTCGGGCCGAGCTCACTGTGATACTCGGGTGCTCGACCCGAGCAACGAGCCCAATGTTAGTCTATGGGAGACCCGAACATTTTTGCAGCGGCTCCCCCGGCAGTCTGTAGAAAGCCTAAAAAGTGCCCAAAACAATAGTGACAGTGCCCAAATGACATGGGGACAGCATGGGGATCGCCCCTGGAAGTTTTTCTGACCCCCAGGTCACTGCTGTCAACAACGTGGTCAGAGGTATGAAGCCACTTTTACAGGCTCACAATAAAACGTTCAAAAACGAAAGTGAAAGTGCTTTCCTGTGAAATATGTTAACCCCTTAACGACCATGGGTCTTTCTGTTTTTGTGTTTTCCTTTTTTGCTCCCCTTCTTCCCAGAGCCAGAACTTTTTAAATTTTCGTTCAATATGGCCATGTGAGGGCTTATTTTTTGCAGGACGAGTTGTACTTTTAAACACCATCACTGGTTTTACCATATCGTGTGCTGGAAAACGGGAAAAAAATTCCAAGTGCAGTGAAACTGCAAAAAAAATGCAATTCCACAGTTGTTTTTTGGGACCTTTTTTTACCACGTTCACAGATTGCTAAAACTAACCTGCCATCATTATTTTCCAGGTCGTTACGAGTTCATAGACACCAAACATGTATAGGTTCTTTTTTATTTAAGTGGTGAAAAAAAATCCAAAGCTTGCTAAAAAAAACAAAAAAAATGACGCCATTTTCCGAGACCCTTAGCTTCTCCATTTTTCGGGATCTGGGGCCAGGTGAGGGCTTATTTTTTGCGTGCCGGGCTGACGTTTTTATTGATACCATTTTGGGGTAGATCCGATGTTTTGATCGCCCGTTATTGCATTTTATTGCAAAGTTGTAGCGACCAAAAAAACGTAATTCTGGCGTTTAAATTTTTTTCTCGTTACGCCGTTTACTGATTGTATTAATTCTTCTTTTATATTGATAGATCGGGCGATTCTGAACGCGGCGATACCAAATATGTGTATGTGTTTTTTTTTTTTTTTATATATATATATTTTATTTTGAATGGGGCGAAAGGGGGGTGACTTAAACTTTTATATATTTTTTATTTTTTTTATTTTTTTAAAAACTTTTTTTTTTACACTTTCTGCTTGCTTCTATAGTCTCCAGAGGAGACTAGAAGCAGCAGTTGTCTGATTGCTTCTACTGCATACAAGCGATGAGAAGATCGCTTGTATGCAGGAGAAATGCTCACTTGCTATGAGCACTGACCACTAGGTGGCGCTCATAGCAATTGAGACATGACAACCACAGGCGTCTGCTGCAGACCCTGAGTTGTCATGCCCACCCATTGGTGACCCGCGATCACGTGACGGGGTCACTGATGGGCGGGGCTTTGGACTCTAAATGCCACTGTCAGAGATTTAACATGTTAACAGCCACGGGTGGATTGCGATTCCAATAATCAGCTGACATGTGCTCGCTTCGGTGCGGGCTCACCGCCGGAGTCCCAGCTGAACCGGCCTTCCCGACCTGGTGCGTACTATTACTGACCAGGTCGGAAAGGGGTTAAGGAACATCCTTTCCAGGGTAAAGACTTGTGTATAAGGTAAAATAAATAACTAAAAACAAAAATACTCCTCCACACCTTGGGCTATGTTCACAAGTAGCATTTTTTATGCGTTTTTGCACGTTTGTATTGCTTTCAACCGTGACAATTGCATTCACCGGGAAATGTCATTTTAGCATTTTACAACCTTATCTGGCCATGTGCTGTGTGACACATGCATACAGTGCTAAAAAGACATGGGAACAGCATGGGGAAGACCCCTGGAAGCATCTCTGACACCCAGGTCACTGCCTAAAAGTGTGCCCATCAGAAGTGATCCTTGCCGCATCAGAAGATGCAGACTTGCAACTATCCCCGTGCAAGTCCTTGTCCCAGGGCAGTGTTCAATTGTACCTCCCCCATAATTTGCAATACAAGAGCAAGTATGCAGCCTGCCACCCACCCACCCCCAGGCTGCAATCCCATACTGCTAGCTTGCTTGCACTTGAAATTGGGCGTTTTAGGCATGTGGAGATGGAATCTGGCCACCACGTCATGGCTGCGTCGGTAGCCTGGTATTCATACTCAGTCCCCAGCCGCCCGGCGGCCGGGTGTCCACGCTTGGTCCCCAGCCGCCCCGCGGACGGGTGCCCAACACAGTCCCCAGCCGCATGGGGGTGGCCGGGTGTCCATAAACGGTCCCCAGCCGCCCCTACTTGTCCCGGTGTGCCTTATACACAAGCGCGCATACCAAAACATTACCTGTGCCCTCCCCAGTGCATTTAGTGGGAAGGACAGCCTAACCACAAACACGTGGACAAGTGAATGTGGCCAGGAATGGTCCATCTCACTGACGCCTTCACACTGGGTTAATATTGTGGAAGCCAGGACACAGTTGGACACTGGGATGCAACACGTCCTCCAGACATAGAGGATTGCGGGTCCTGGGTCAATCAGGCTTCAACACAAAGTTCAGAAGGTAGACAGCAGCAGTGGTCGGCCTCCTACACAACGAGTAAATTATTCATGATCATGAGGCCATCCACCTCCTTAGCTTTCTGTTCCTTGGAATGCAAGCGCATGTATGTAGTAGCAGCTAGGCCTGAGGTGGTCAGCGTTTTGGCGCATATTCTACCTCCTTCGAGGATTGCTGGATGTTTTCCTGCTACTATCCCAGTTCTATGACTCCGGTTAAAACAAAGCTTCAGGTGATGAATGATGGATGAGGTGGTGGCAAAGGAGAAAGAGCAGGAGGAACAGGGACCATTCACATCAATATCAGGCCAGCCAACCACACATGTCTTGTAGGATATGTTTCTGTACCAAAAGGAGCGGTTCAGCTACACAGTTATAAGGCATACAGTGAGTGCAATGCCTACCAAAAATTTTGAGGCACTCCAATGCCCCTTGGAAGTGACATGGAGGTCAGAGGGCCTTAACTAAACCATTTTTTCCATTTATAGCAACTGGGTCTCCTGTACACTGTTGGCCTAAGCAGGGAATGGAAGGCTTTCCAAAAATTATTAGGCACTGCAATGCCCCTTGAAACAAACGTGGATTACAGCGTATTAAAAACCTTCTACCCATTATTGGGGAGTGGGTCTCCCTTAGTGTTTGCCTATGCATTGAAAAGCAAAAGCTGACAAAAATTAGGAGGAAATGCAATGCCCGTTGCAAGAGTCGTGGAGGTTAGAGGTAATTAAAAACAACATGTCAATGCCCCTTGGAAGAGCTGTGGAGTTCAGAGTGGTTTAACAAGACGGTTTTAATGCCCCTTAGAAGAGACGTGGAGTTCAGAGTGGTTTAACAAGACAGTTTTAATGTCCCTTGGAAGAGTGGTGGAGGTTACAGTGGAATAAAAAGACAATATCAATGCCCCGTTGAAGAGACGTGGAGGTCACAGTAGCTTAACAAGACGGTTTTAATGCCCCTTGGAAGAGTGGTGGAGGTCGCAGTGGAATAAAAAGACAATATCAATGCCCCTTGGAAGAGTGGTGGAGGTTACAGTGGAATAAAAAGACAATATCAACGCCCTGTGGAAGAGACGAGGAGGTCACAGTAGCTTAACAAGACGCTTTTAATGCCCCTTGGAAGAGTGGTGGAGGTCGCAGTGGAATAAAAAGACAATATTAACGACCCTTGGAAGAGACGTGGAGGTCACAGTAGCTTAACAAGACGACTTTAATGCCCCTTACAAGAGCCATGCAGTACAGCATATTAAAAACATTATTCCCATTATTGGGGAGTGGGTCTCCCATAGTCTTTGCCTATGCCTTCCAAGCAAAAGCTGCCAAAAATTAGGAAGGGGGAACTTGCAATGTCCCTTACAAGAGCCATGCAGTACAGCATATTAAAATCATTATTCCCATTATTGGGGAGTGGGTCTCCCATAGTCTTTGCCTATACCTTCCAAGCAAAAGCTGCCAAAAATTAGGACAGAGGAACTTGCAATGCTGGCAACATGGACCACGGTCACCCTGGTGGTATAGTGGTCGTGGAGGCTGAGGATAAGGAGAAGAGCAAAAAACAGCCGAAATGAGGAAGCGTATACCCATGTGTGGGTGTGAAGTGATGCATGGGAATACACCTCCCGAAATAACACAATGGATTTGACTTTATGTTACTCTGCTGTCATTTGGTGGTGATGAGAAGTGTGGCCCAATCCAGCCCTTGTTCATTTTGATAAGGGTCAGCTTGTCAGCATTGTCAGTTGACAGGCGAGTGCGCTTATCAGTTATAATTCCCCCAGCGGCACTAAAAACACGCTCCGATAACACGCTAGCGGCAGGGCAGGCCAGGACCTCCAAGGCATACAGAGTGAGTTCATTCCAAGTGTCCAGCTTGGATACCCAATAATTAAAAGGCACAGAGGAATCACGGAGGACGCTGGTACTCCCTCACCATCTTTTGAAACTTTCCACTCCTTGTGAGAGTACCCTGCGCCTCAGGGCCTGTAAGCTGGGCAGGTCTCAGAAAACTGTCCTAGAACATTGACATTGTTCCCCTGCCTCTGCTGGATTGGAGTTGCGTCTCTCTCGCCTGTATGCCTTAGTTGGGCAGCGAACTGTGACCTCTGCCGCTACCGTGTTCAGATGGGAATTTTTTTAATAGTTCTGCAGCAAGGGCCTTCTGGTACTGCCCCATTTTTGTAGACCTCTCCAACTCAGGAATAAGAGAGTGAAAGTTCTCCTTGTAGAGGGGGTCTAAAAGTGTCATCAACCAGTAATGACTGTCACCCAACATTTTGACAATGCGAGGGTCACGGTTAAGGCAGCGTAACATAAAGTCAGCCATGGGTGCCAGACTGGTAACGGGCAAGAATTCCGTGTCCTCACCAAGATGATGACTGACCATGCTCTCCTCCTCTTCCTCCTCCCCCCTGTCCTCAGGCCACCCATGCTGAACCGACGGTATGACACTTGTACAGGTACTACCGTCTACAACGCATGATAGCAGCTCCTGTTCTTCCTCCTCCTCCTCCTCTCCCTCATTGTCCCCTAATGCACGTTGGGATGAGATGAGGCTGGGCTGTGTGTAATCGCCCGCTATGGCTTCTTGATCAATCTCATCATACTCTGGCTGCAATGCCTCCTCTTTAATTCTCTGCAGAGAGCGTTGCAAAAGGCAGACAAGTGGGATGCTGACACTAATGATGGCGTCATCGCCACTCACCATCTTGGTGGCCTCCTCAAAGTTTGTCAGGATGGTACATATGTCAGACATCCAGGTCCACTCCTGAGGTGTTATGTGTGGAGTCTGACCTGAATATCGACGGCCTTGTTGCAGCTGGTACTCCACAACTGCTCTCTTCTGCTCACAAATCCTTTGCAACATGTGGAGGGTAGAGTTCCAGCGTGTGGGGACATCACACACCAGTCGGTGTGCCGGAAGCTGCAAACGCTGCTGCAACACAGCAAGGGCAGCGGAAGCTGTAGCCGACTTGCGAAAATGAGCTGACAGGCGGCGTACTTTCACGAGCAGATCTGGCAACTCGGGGTACGATTTAAGAAACCACTGAACCACGAGGTTAAGCACATAAGCCAGGCATGGTACGTGTGTGATCTCACCTCGCCTCAGAGCCGCCACCAGGTTACGGCCATTGTCACACACGACCATGCCGGGATGTAGGTTCAGCGGTCTCAGCCACAGATCTGCCTGCTCTTTCACAGCTGTCCACAACTCACAAGCAGTGTGAGGTTTATCACCTAAGCTTATGAGTTTCAGCACAGCCTGTTGCCGCTTGGCGGAGGCAGTACTGCAATGCTTCCAGCTTGTAACTGATGTGGTGATATCTGAGATGGAGGCTGAACATGAGGAGGAGGAGGAGGAGGATGCGCAGGAGCTGTACACTTTGGGGGCAACTCTCACTGACATAGGGCCCGCAATCCTCGGTGTGGGGAGGATGTGTTCCGTCCCAAGGTCCGACTGCGTCCCGGCTTCCACTATGTTTACCCAGTGTGCCGTCAGAGAGATGTACCATCCCTGGCCACAAGCACTTGTCCACGTGTCCGATGTCAGGTGGACTCTCCCAGTAACTGCGTTGTTGAGGGCACAGCAGATGCTTTGGGACATGTGCTTGTGTAGTGCGGGGATGGCACACCGGGCAAAATAGTGTCGGCTGGGGACGGAGTACCGAGGGACGGCCACCGCCATAAGATTGCGGAAGGAGTCCGTCTCCACCAGCCTAAAAGGCAGCATTTCCAATGCAAGCAGTCGTGAAATGTGTGAATTTAGGACGGTGGCCTGTGGGGTGTTAGCTGCGAATTTCCGCTTTCGTTCAAAGGTCTGGGATATGGACAATTGAACGCTGCGGTGGGACGTGGATGTGGACGTTGATGCTGTTTCTTGAGAAACTGCCATAACAAGTGAAGACTGAGAGGAGGGGGCATCTTTACATGCAGTATGGACAGGGGATTGCCTTGCACACACAACAGGTGGTTCTATTGCACGCACAACAGTGGAAGAAGCAGTGGTGACACCTGCTGACACTGGTCGTGGACCCTGGGTTTCGCCCCACAAAGTCGGGTGCTTTGCTGCCATGTGCCTGATCATGCTGATGGTGGTCAGGCTGGTAGTTTTGTCACCCCTGCTGATGCTGGCATGGCAGGTGGAACATATGGCCTTTTTGGGGTTATCAGCAGAGTCTTTAAAAAAATTCCAGACTCTGGAAGACCTACCGCTTGTACTGGCAACGTCCCTCGTGTTGGTGTTACGGGGAACGGTTGCCTGCCTTCTGTCTGCGGCCACCACACTGCTTCTTCCTGCCTGTTGGGGTACTCTGCCTCCCACCCCCTGTGTGCTGCTGGCCTCACTCTGCATGTCCTCCTTCCACTTGGGGTCAGTTACTAGATCATCCACCACCTCCTTCTCTTCCACTTGCGCACCACGATCCTCCTCCTCACTTCCTGGCAATTGTGTCTCGTCATCGTCCACCTCTTGTGACAGATTGCCAACGTCGACTTCCTGTGGCCGTGGCTGTTCAAATATTTGGGCATCGCAACATGGGATCTCCTCTTCCACCACTTCAAGCGTATCAGGCGAGGGGCCCAAATATGGAAATGTGTTATGCACACGCCCGGGCTAAGCGGCGTGTGCGTGTGATTGGTAGTGATTCCACTGGACCGTGCCGGAGAGTGTATGCCTGGAGGGGCGTGACTAAGTATTCACCCGATCCGACCAGGGTCGCACGACGGCATACGACGCCAGTGCACCAAGGAGGAACCGAGCAGAGGGACCAGGTGCTACTCCAGGACAGACCCCGGACACGGCTGTTGACCCACACAGGGAATACAGGAACAGGCTGGTAGGCTGGCACACAGACTGGAGGGTATAGGCAGGCACGACTGGTATGCAGGCAGGCGGGTATGCAGGCAGGGGGGTAAAGGCAAGCACAGCTAGAGTGCAGACAGGAGGCACTAGCAGGTAGGAACACAGGCGGGATAGAACCCAGTACACACCGGGACTCAGGAACAATACAGGCAGGATAGGGCCCAGTACACACTGGGACTCAGGAACAATACAGGCAGGATAGGGCCCAGTACACACTGGGACTCAGGAACATTACAGGCAGAGGGGTACAGGCAGGGCAGGACAGGACTGCCGGAGCAGCGGGCAGAAGCAGGGCAGGACAGGACTGCCGGAGCAGCGGGCAGAAGCAGGGCAGGACAGGACTCTGTTCACACGGAACAGACAGGAAGGGAAAGACAGAGCCAGACACCCACAGGGTACTTGCAGTGAAGTAGCGAGTGGACCACAAACTCACAAACGGAAGTACAGAGACAACTGGCAGGAGTTAGGTACGAGTTCAGACTCTGCAGGAAAAGGAAGGAAATGGACATAGACAAAACAGGTAAAGGATAGGAGAGAGTTCAGACTGGAACTGAGTGTACGGAGGAGACCGACACTGCAGCGGGATACAGGAGCGGGTCTAGGTAATCGGCCCCTAGAAGGCGGGAGGAACAGGCTAGGAGCGTGTTCAGACAGGACAGACAAGAGAACACAGAAAAGACTAAGTTCAGACACGGGAACTAATACCGCAAAGCAGGAGACATACAGGACACAGTTCAGACACGGGAGCTGACACCGCAAGGCAGGAGAAATACAGGACTTAGTTCAGACACGGGAACTAATACCGTAAAGCAGGAGACATACAGGACTTAGTTCAGACACGGGAACTAATACCGTAAAGCAGGAGACAAACAGGACACAGTTCAGACACGGGAGCTGAAACCGCAAGGCAGGAGAAATACAGGACACAGTTCAGACAGGCCTGGAAATACAGCCTCCAGGAAAGGCGGACAGGGAAACAGGAACGGGACCTGGCAACTTCAGAGTGCAAGCACACACTGAAAGAAACACATATGCTCAGGCCGGGATAGAAGGGAGCTGCTGAGCTATATACCAAGTGTCAGACAGCAATAGGCTGAGGACGCACAAGGGGTGTGACCCACAGCAGGTACAAAAGACAGGAAGTGATCGGGCGCCGCCCTTAAGCAGCAGAGACAGACACAAACAGACAGCATGGAGGGAAGCCAGAGAGACATTCTGGACAGGAGATCAAGTGCGCGCTCCTGCACAGTGGGAGATGGACCACCATGCAAGGACGCCGCCAGGTATGTTACAGTACCTCCCCCCTTACGCCCCCTCTTCTTCAGGCCTGCCAGAATCTTCCGCAGGGAATTCGAGGACCAGTCGTTCACTGGGTTGGAGGGGAACAGAGACTTGAGGGTAATCTCTGCTTCGAGGTACATCTTGTCAAGCTCACAGGAAGAAATAGACGGGTTATCAGGTACATAATGAGGAAAAGTCACTGTCTCTTTGTTATCTGGTGGTACCCCGGAGGATTCAGGAAACAACTGGAGGTCCTCCGCCGGGTCAGAAGAGTACAGAGGCTCAGAGAAAACATCTGCTTCAGAGTACACTAGGTCGGACTCACTGGAGGAAGCCGGCGAGGTATCAGGTACAGGAAATAGGAAAGTCTCTGTCCATTCACCACCAGGTGGCACCTCGAAGGGTTCTAAACACAACTGGAGGTCCTCCGCCTGGTCGGAGGGGTGTAGAGACTCGGGAGTAACTTCTGCTTCGGAGAACACTAGGTCGGACTCACTGGAGGAAGCAGGCGAGGTATCAGGTACAGGAAATAGGAAAGTCTCTGTCCATTCACCACCAGGTGGCACCCCGAAGGGTTCTAAACACAACTGGAGGTCCTCCGCCTGGTCGGAGGGGTGTAGAGACTCGGGAGTAACTTCTGCTTCGGAGAACACTAGGTCGGACTCACCGGAGGAAGCAGGCGAGGTATCAGGTACAGGAAATAGGAAAGTCTCTGTCCATTCACCACCAGGTGGCACCCCGAAGGGTTCTAAACACAACTGGAGGTCCTCCGCCTGGTCGGAGGGGTGTAGAGACTCGGGAGTAGCTTCTGCTTCGGAGAACACTAGGTCGGACTCACTGGAGGAAGCAGGCGAGGTATCAGGTACAGGAAATAGGAAAGTCTCTGTCCATTCACCACCAGGTGGCACCCCGAAGGGTTCTAAACACAACTGGAGGTCCTCCGCCTGGTCGGAGGGGTGTAGAGACTCGGGAGTAACTTCTGCTTCGGAGAACACTAGGTCGGACTCACTGGAGGAAGCAGGCGAGGTATCGGGTACCGAGTATAGGAAAGTCTCTGTCCATTCACCACCAGGTGGCACCCCGAAGGGTTCTGAACACAACTGGAGGTCCTCCGCCTGGTCGGAGGGGTGTAGAGACTCGGGAGTAACCTCTGCTTCGGAGTACACTAGGTTGGACTCACTGGACGAAGCGAGCGAGGTATCAGGTACAGAGTATAGGAGAGTCTCTGTCCTTTCGTTACCAGGTAGCACCCCGAAGGGTTCAGGAGGTCTCAGGGAGGACAGACCCAGGCGTGACTGCTTGCCTCTAAGTCTAGCACGTCTGGACTGCCTCTTGAGGTTGGGAGAAGTATTCCGGAAAGCGTAGTCACCCTGTGAGGATTCTGGGTGGGCAGTAGTCTCATTGGGCTGGAGAACTATTACGCTACCCACACACATTACCCATTGGGGCTGCTCCGGGATATTGGGAAGTGAAGCTTCAGCAGGAGCCTCCGGGTTAGGATCATCGAAGACCATTAGAAAGGCCACCAGGAAGGCCATTAGGTCCCGGAGGATCGGATCCTGTGTCTCATATAGGGGGTTGATCCATTCCAAGGCATCCCCCGCCAGGTAAGACATCATAAAGGCCACTTTAGCCCAATCGGAAGGAAAATAAAGAGGGTAGGCCTTAAAGTGTAGCATGCATTGCTCCACAAATGCACGACACTGTCTTGGATCCCCATAGTAACGTGGCGGATCCGCAGGAACGAGAGCTGATAGATCCATCTGGACGGTGCGTAATTCGCCTGGAACTCAGCTAAGGGAAAAAAAATTTATTTATTTATTTTAATGCATATATTCGCTGGAAAAACTTCTCAAAGAGCGAAGGCCGTGGGGCTCAACGGGAACCATGGCCTGAGCATGCTGTTATGCACACGCCCGGGCTAAGCGGCGTGTGCGTGTGATTGGTAGTGATTCCACTGGACCGTGCCGGAGAGTGTATGCCTGGAGGGGCGTGACTAAGTATTCACCCGATCCGACCAGGGTCGCACGACGGCATACGACGCCAGTGCACCAAGGAGGAACCGAGCAGAGGGACCAGGTGCTACTCCAGGACAGACCCCGGACACGGCTGTTGACCCACACAGGGAATACAGGAACAGGCTGGTAGGCTGGCACACAGACTGGAGGGTATAGGCAGGCACGACTGGTATGCAGGCAGGCGGGTATGCAGGCAGGGGGGTAAAGGCAAGCACAGCTAGAGTGCAGACAGGAGGCACTAGCAGGTAGGAACACAGGCGGGATAGAACCCAGTACACACCGGGACTCAGGAACAATACAGGCAGGATAGGGCCCAGTACACACTGGGACTCAGGAACAATACAGGCAGGATAGGGCCCAGTACACACTGGGACTCAGGAACATTACAGGCAGAGGGGTACAGGCAGGGCAGGACAGGACTGCCGGAGCAGCGGGCAGAAGCAGGGCAGGACAGGACTGCCGGAGCAGCGGGCAGAAGCAGGGCAGGACAGGACTCTGTTCACACGGAACAGACAGGAAGGGAAAGACAGAGCCAGACACCCACAGGGTACTTGCAGTGAAGTAGCGAGTGGACCACAAACTCACAAACGGAAGTACAGAGACAACTGGCAGGAGTTAGGTACGAGTTCAGACTCTGCAGGAAAAGGAAGGGAATGGACATAGACAAAACAGGTAAAGGATAGGAGAGAGTTCAGACTGGAACTGAGTGTACGGAGGAGACCGACACTGCAGCGGGATACAGGAGCGGGTCTAGGTAATCGGCCCCTAGAAGGCGGGAGGAACAGGCTAGGAGCGTGTTCAGACAGGACAGACAAGAGAACACAGAAAAGACTAAGTTCAGACACGGGAACTAATACCGCAAAGCAGGAGACATACAGGACACAGTTCAGACACGGGAGCTGACACTGCAAGGCAGGAGAAATACAGGACTTAGTTCAGACACGGGAACTAATACCGTAAAGCAGGAGACATACAGGACTTAGTTCAGACACGGGAACTAATACCGTAAAGCAGGAGACAAACAGGACACAGTTCAGACACGGGAGCTGAAACCGCAAGGCAGGAGAAATACAGGACACAGTTCAGACAGGCCTGGAAATACAGCCTCCAGGAAAGGCGGACAGGGAAACAGGAACGGGACCTGGCAACTTCAGAGTGCAAGCACACACTGAAAGAAACACATATGCTCAGGCCGGGATAGAAGGGAGCTGCTGAGCTATATACCAAGTGTCAGACAGCAATAGGCTGAGGACGCACAAGGGGTGTGACCCACAGCAGGTACAAAAGACAGGAAGTGATCGGGCGCCGCCCTTAAGCAGCAGAGACAGACACAAACAGACAGCATGGAGGGAAGCCAGAGAGACATTCTGGACAGGAGATCAAGTGCGCGCTCCTGCACAGTGGGAGATGGACCACCATGCAAGGACGCCGCCAGGTATGTTACAAAATGGACCAGTGAACAGCTCTTCAGAGTGTTCAACTGTGGGATCACTTGCTGTCTGACGACACTCGGCATGGTGGGAGGAAGGAGCATCAGGGTGAGGAGGAGTATGCGGTCGAGACTCACGGCTATTAAGAGTTGACCGTGTGGAAGACAGACCGGAGGTGGTGGTGCCCAGGTAACTGGAAGTATTGTCTGCTATCCAATTAATAACCTGTTCACACTGATCAGTTCTCAATACTGGTGTTGTTCTGTGCTTCCCTAGTAATTCGGTCAAGAAGTGGGAGCGAGAAGATGTGGCTGTTGGTTGTGGCACATTTTCACCTTGGCCACGGCCCCGTCCTCTGCACGAACCATCACCAGAATGTCCACTTCCACGTCCCTTGCCACGCGCCTTGCCCATTGTAAATGATGTAAAATAGCTTACACTTGCACTATCAATGGAAAAAGGGTAGTAAAGAGTAGATTAGAACCGTGGAAGAGGAAAACTACAGTTATTGTTTACTGGGGTATACCACACTTTTTTAAATAGAGATATTTGCGGCTGAACAGTGAGCGACACACTCAAACTGCTTTTTTTTTTAGATACCAAAGGCCCAAAACTGGATAGTACAGCGATTTGACCCGTGGAACTGCGAAACCACACTGGGATGTCGGGCCTACACAAGACTATTTTCAACAGATATATTTTTGTGTCACAACAGTCAGGAGACACTACTGTTTTTCTTTACGGAAAAAACTACCAAAACCTGAATAATAGAGATTTTTTACCGTGGGATGGCAAAACCACAGTTATTGTTTACTGGGGTATACCACACTTTTTTAAATAGAGATATTTGCGGCTGAACAGTGAGCGACACACTCAAACAGTTTTTTTTAGATACAAATGGCCCAAAAGTGGATAATACAGAGGTTTGAACCGTGAAACTGCAAAGCCACACTTGTATTTCTCGGGCCTACACCAGACTATTTTCAACAGATATATTTGTGTCTGAACAATCAGGAGACACTATTTATTTTTTCCGGCAAAAAATGCCAAAAGCAGGATAATAGAGATGTTTTACCGCGGAGCAGCAAAACCACAGTTATAATTTACTGGTGTATACCAGACTTTTTTGAATATATATATATTTGCGGCTGAACAGTGAGCGACACACTCAAACTGTTTTTTTTAGATACAAATGGCCCAAAAGTGGATAATACAGAGGTTTGAACCGTGGAACTGCAAAACCACACTTGTATTTCTGGGGCCTACACCAGACTATTTTCAACAGGTATATTTGTGTCTGAAAAATCAGGGAGACACTATTATTTTTTTTTTTACAGCAAAAAATGCAAAAAGCAGGATAATAGAGATTTTTTACCGTGGAACAGCAAAAGCACACTTCTGTCTCTCTGGCCTACACCAGACTATTTTCAACATATATATTTGTGTCTGAAAAATCAGGGAGACACTATTATTATTTTTATACAGCAAAAAATGCCAAAAACAGGATAATAGAGATGGTTTACCGTGGAACATCAAAACCACAGTAATAATTTACTGGTGTATACCAGACTTTTTAAAATATATATATTTGCGGCTGAACAGTGAGCGACACACTCAAACTGTTTTTTTTTAGATACAAATGGCCCATAGAACTGCAAAACCACACTTCTATTTCTCTGGCCTACACCAGACTATTTTCAACAGATATATTTGTGTCTGAAAAATCAGAGGCACACTTTTTTTTTTTTGAGGGGGGGGGGGGGACACCAAAAGGTTAATAAGATGGGTATTTATACATTGTGAAGGAGGAAAAAAAAAAGAGGATTTAGATAAAGAAAAAGGATTTTTCCTGGCCCCCGGGACCTGGAGCTAAGTCCAGCAATTTCAGCAACAGGAGCAGCACACAGGACTGTAATGCAGCGTTTGCTGGTATAACCACTGCGTCTCCTATACAGCCTGCCTGACTGCCTGATATACCTGGGATGGATATTAGTCCTGAGAAGGACTGTTTGTTTGATCTGCCAGCCTTTACAGACCCTACACTAACTATTTTGCAGGATATATCTCTCCCTAAATCAGCAGCGCTGTCCCTACACTGTCTGATCCGGAGCGACTGTGTCCAAGATGGCGGCGCCCGGTTTTAAATACTCGAGGTGACGCTGTGCGGCCAGCCAATCACTGTAATGCCCACAAACAACATGGCTGCGGCATTACAGTGACTGGCTGGCAATCCCTGCATGTTCATTGGCTCTGTAAAGAGCGCCAAACATGCAGGGCGGAGACCCGAGCTCCCGCCCGAGTAACCCGGAAATGCTCGGTGCTCGCCGAACATCCCGAGTAGCGTGATGCTCGGGCGAGTACCGAGCAGTGTCGAGCATGTTCGCTCAACACTAATATCTACGCATAGATAACCTTTACTACCAATGGTAGTTTTATTCTACATAGGGGTAAACCTTCAGCTGCATCAGGCTGATACCCCTTTACTGCGCCAAGGTTCTTTTCCCCTTAGCAATGAGCATGTTGGGTCTTATTTCCACAAGACCTGGAGCTATACTCTTGACTCAGTTGCAAGCCAAACTGGCCTCACCAGATACGGACCAGACCACTTGGCAGCCCATTAAGAGGCAGCAGGCGCCAGCCATACACTATGTGCCGAATTATTAGGCAAGTTGTATTTTAGTGGATTATTTTTATTATTGATCAACAACTATGTTCTCAATCAACCCAAAAGACTCATAAATATCCAAGCTTAATATTTTTGGAAGTTGGAGTGTTTTTTTTTTTTAGATTTGGCTATCTTAGGAGGATATCTGTTTGTGCAGGTAACTATTACTGTGCTAAATTATTAGGCAACTTAATAAAAACCAAATGTAATCCCATCTCACTTGTTTATTTTCACCAGGTAAACCAATATCAGTGCACAAAATTCAGAAAAACATTTCTGACATGCAAAACCAAAAACCAAAAAAATTAGTGATCAATATAGCCACCTTTCTTTATGATGACACTCAGCAGCCTTCCATGCATAGATTCTGTCAGTTGCTTGATCTGTTTTTGATCAATATTGCGTGCAGCAGCCACCACAGCCTCCCAGACACTGTTCCGAGAGGTGTACTGTTTTCCCTCCCTGTAGATCTCACATTTTATGATGGACCACAGGTTCTCTATGGGGTTCCGATCAGGTGAACATCATCTGCAAGTTTCATCTGTGTGCAGTTTTAGTGCTGGGCAGTCGCCCCTCCAGTGAGAGTGGGTGAGGGCGATTGTTCATTAGCTTTCTGCACCTCTGTTATCTCCTTCTAACAAAAGGGGGCCGGCCGTGTCCTGGTGTGCATTTTTTCTTGAAACCTTGGCTGGTGAGTACCATTGCCTTTTGCTATTTTCTAAAAATTCTGTCTATTGTTCTGGCTATGCTGTCTGTTTTTAATATTAGAGTAGGGACTCGCAAAACCGTGAGGACCCTTGACGATGGGTTGCGAGCTTACGTATTTTGGCCAAAATATCAACTAATACCTCATATGATATATTTTTTGCACTTTTTTTATCTGCCAGGGCACGGCCAGGCCCAGTAATGGTGACCTTGTGAGTGGGGGCTTCACAACTCTGCGATGCACGGATAGGGTGCCGGGCATCCCGCCTAGTCGAATAGTAGGGGCGTGTAATAGGATGCTGGCTAGGCACGGTGCCGCGAGTGTGTGAATTGCACCCTACTGCAAGTTTCATCTGTGTGCAGTTTTAGTGCTGGGCAGTCGCCCCTCCAGTGAGAGTGGGTGAGGGCGATTGTTCATTAGCTTTCTGCACCTCTGTTATCTCCTTCTAACAAAAGGGGGCCGGCCGTGTCCTGGTGTGCATTTTTTCTTGAAACCTTGGCTGGTGAGTACCATTGCCTTTTGCTATTTTCTAAAAATTCTGTCTATTGTTCTGGCTATGCTGTCTGTTTTTAACATTAGAGTAGGGACTCGCAAAACCGTGAGGACCCTTGACGATGGGTTGCGAGCTTACGTATTTTGGCCAAAATATCAACTAATACCTCATATGATATATTTTTTGCACTTTTTTTATCTGCCAGGGCACGGCCAGGCCCAGTAATGGTGACCTTGTGAGTGGGGGCTTCACAACTCTGCGATGCACGGATAGGGTGCCGGGCATCCCGCCTAGTCAAATAGTAGGGGCGTGTAATAGGATGCTGGCTAGGCACGGTGCCGCGAGTGTGTGAATTGCACCCTACTGCAAGTTTCATCTGTGTGCAGTTTTAGTGCTGGGCAGTCGCCCCTCCAGTGAGAGTGGGTGAGGGCGATTGTTCATTAGCTTTCTGCACCTCTGTTATCTCCTTCTAACAAAAGGGGGCCGGCCGTGTCCTGGTGTGCATTTTTTCTTGAAACCTTGGCTGGTGAGTACCATTGCCTTTTGCTATTTTCTAAAAATTCTGTCTATTGTTCTGGCTCTGAAATATGGCAAAACTGGTGGCAAATGGCATCTTGGCAGCTTCACGCTTGATTTTCCTCAATTCATGGGCAGTTATTTTGCGCCTTTTTTGGCCAACACGCTTCTTGCGACCCTGTTGGCTATTTGCCATGAAACGCTTGATTGTTTGGTGATCACGCTTCAAAAGTTTGGAAATTTCATTTTTTGGGTTAACCAGACCAGCGCGAATCATATTTCTCACTGTATACATTTCCCTGACACTGTGTGGTAACTGTCTAAATTCGCAACAGGTCCTACTGACCAGCCTACCAGCGCCACTATATCTTCTCGATTGTTTGTTATCATATTGAATCGTAAACCCTAGATTCATGGGAATATTATTCAACTATCTTTTCAGGTCTTGCATGGCCACCACAGAGCCACTCCAAATGAGACCTAAATTATCAATGTAGTGGCCAAACCAGTCCACGGATGTCATAATGACATATCAAGCATGTTGTGCCATCATGTTGTTTCAAGCATGTTTTGCCATCATGGCGTGTCAAGCACGTTGTGCCATCAGTTTGTTTCAAGCACGTTGTGCCATCATGATGTGTCAAACGTGTTGTGCCATCATGACATATCAAGCATGTTGTGCCATCATGACGTATGAAACGTGTTGTGCCATCATGATGTATCAAGCACGTTGTGCCATCATGATGTATCAAGCACGTTGTGCCATCATGACGTATCAAACATGTTGTGCCATCATGATGTATGAAATGTGTTGTGCCATCATGACGTGTCAAGCATGTTGTGCCATCAGGTAGTTTCAAGCATGTTGTGCCATCATGACGTATCAAGCATGTTGTGCCATCATGACGTATCAAGCATGTTGTTCCATCATGATGTATCAAATGTGTTCTGCCATCATGACGTATCAAGCATGTTGTGCCATCATGACGTATCAAACGTGTTGTGCCATCATGACGTGTCAAGCATGTTGTGCCATCAGGTAGTTTCAAGCATGTTGTGCCATCATGATGTATCAAACGTGTTGTGCCATCATGAGGTATCAAACATGTTGTGCCATCATGACGTATCAAGCATGTTGTGCCATCATGACGTATCAAACGTGTTGTGCCACCATGACGTATCAAGCATGTTGTGCCATCATGACGTATCAAACGTGTTGTGCCACCATGACGTATCAAGCATGTTGTGCCATCATGATGTATCAAACGTGTTGTGCCATCATGAGGTATCAAACATGTTGTGCCATCATGACGTATCAAATATGTTGTGCCATCATGACGTATCAAATATGTTATGCCATCATGACGTATCAAGAATGTTGTGCCATCATGACGTATCAAATGTGTTGTGTCATCATGACGTATCAAGCATGTTGTGCCATCAGGTTGTTTCAAGCATGTTGTGCCATGATGACGTATCAAATGTGTTGTGCCATCATGACGTATCAAGAATGTTGTGCCATCATGACGTATCAAGAATGTTGTGCCATCATGACGTATCAAGCATGTTGTGCCATCATGACGTATCAAGCATGTTGTGCCATCATGACGTATCAAGCGTGTTGTGCCATCATGACGTATCAAGCGTGTTGTGCCATCATGACGTATCAAGCGTGTTGTGCCATCATGACGTATCAAACGTGTTGTGCCACCATGACGTATCAAACGTGTTGTGCCACCATGACGTATCAAACGTGTTGTGCCATCATGAGGTATCAAACATGTCAATTTTGAGTAAAGAAAAGTAAAGTCTTCTGTTTAACTATTATAGTGTACATTACAGTGAGGCAAACCCCTCAATTATCTCTTAGAAATTATGACATTGAACTATATTTGGTCCTACAACAAGCTTCATATCTCCTCTTTGCCAATTGAAGCGAGCCCAAGAGGTGTGATCCCCCACTGATCATGACTATCCTAACGGTTATCTTACATCCCCTTATGACTTAAAGTATGAACATGTCAGTGACTGCTCAATATGACTAATTAATATAAGAAATTCCCTTATAACTTGGGATGCTATGTCAGAAACATTATACCTTGTGAACGCCATACGCTGCCAGCAAAATATAATAAAACATTAAAAATCATAAAAATAAAAAAGGATATAAAAATGAAATAAAAACAATAAAAAAAAACCAAGAGATCCTAATAATAAGGTTGGAAAATGTACTATTAATCATGTCATAGAGAACAATAAATCTCAATAAAATTATCCGTTGTCTGTGATTCTTGATAAGCTCTATTGTACTGCACGGAGGGCTGACTATGACTGACAAAACAAGTGTCCTATGTGCTACCAGATATGTGCATATAATCTAAAGGTATCACAGAATAAAAAGATAATTAGCAAGTGATATTGATGACACCTGCTAATTATTTCCATAGAACCATGTCAAAATACAAGGTTATGCCGTGATTAGAGTACTCTAAAGAAGTGATGCCTTTATAAACAATACACATACATATGAAGAACTGAAATACCTTTAAGAAAAAAATAAATATTTGTCAGCGTGAGGGGTTTTCAACATGATCCAGTGGTACTTTGAATTTTTTTACATATCTGGATGATCGATAAAGGAATAGGTGAAGCTTATCAAGTGGTCTGGCTTATCACTCCTGGTCTGGTAATGGAGGAGAGCTTCTGCTGCAGCTGGGCGGCGTACAGCTATAGAGAGGTTTGTGGAAAAATTAAGGGATCAAATCAAAGGGACCACATAAGTAGGAATTCTTGATACATTGGATTTTATAACTGTATAATAATCAAATATTATTTTTTTGCAATTGGGTTTAATGTTATCTTAAAATTAGTATTGTCTAGATCTGTATATTTGCATCTAAAATAGTCACCTGAAAAGAAAACACTTTTTTTACATTACTTGGCAATCATAAAGGCAATGCTTGCCCAGCGCTGCAGAGTAGGGAGCAACTAAGTATAGATTTTCACCCTTGGCAGATTCCCCCATGATTATTCTCCTGTTGGAGCCACTGTAGAGCAAATTGGGGGCACTAATAAACTAACTATGGTCACAAATGATGGAAGATCATCCAGTGAGACTTTTTATTTTTAAGAAAGGGAATGTTGTGGACATAGCCAATTTTCTCCAGGACAAATCAGAATTTGGCCAAAGACTGTTTCATCCTTTTTTAAACTCATCAGTGCAAAATAACAATTATCCATTATGGTACAAAGTCTTTTCCTTCTTCATTTGAACCTCTCTAGACCAACATGAGAGAGGTTCAGGTCTCCAACACGAGATATTCCAGCTGTTATAAAACAACCTGCGGAAAATCTAATTGTTCACGCACATGTTGTGAAATTGACAAGGATTTTCTACCAAGTTTCCACATCAAAATCCACAATTGTTGCATACAAAGTTTGATGAGAAAATGTCCCGCCGATGCATTGCAAGAATGAAGACAACAATAGTTCTGCACAAACAATTGCTGCACATTTTAAAATCTGCACAGCAGTTCAATTTATGTGCAGAAAACATATAGATGAGATTTTTCAATTCTTATTAATGTAACTGGTGCCAAATTTGAATTAGTTTTCCTTGCACTTTTTAATCTGTGATACTTTTTAAAAACATATCATGTCAATTCATTCAGTGTTATTACTGCACTCTTTACCCACTGAGATCAAAATGGGTTAGTTAGCAAAAAATGCGCCAATAAAGTATCAAAATCTTAAAAAACTCATAAAAATGTTTGTTTTTTTTTGTCTATAGTCTGTGTTTTTCATGCAAAAAAACCAAAAACTACACATCAACATAGACTAAGAGTTATACCTGCTGCAATTAACTGATTGCAATGAGCTATTTTTTTTTAAACAATGGTGTGATTCTAGTCACTACTCACGGACAAGCCATGAGGCTGGGTAGTCATGAGGTTCGGGTCAGATACCAAGAGGGATCATCATAATTAAAGGAATAAGGCAAAGGCATAGTCAGGTAACAGTCCGGGGTCAGAATTCCGGGAAGGTAGCAAGTCAAGACAAAAGGACAAAGCAAACGAGTGGTCAAGGCAAGGTCCAAGGTCGGGAAACAAAGAATAAATACAGGAACACAGAGTACAGAATAAGCGCACACCACTTGAGCTCAGCTACAACTGGCACTAACTGAAGGCAGAGAGCCAGCTAAATAGCCAGGCATTCACTCGAATACCAGACACATGGAGGAAGCCCCGGCAAGACCCAGCCCTAATTGGATGGCTGAACTGTCATTCAACACACAGAGAGCTCATCACGCCCCAGCCTCCGATTGGGCGGCTGAGCTGTCCATCACCATACTGACAACTAAGCACACCCCTGTACTTGATTGGATGGCTGAACTGTCACTCACCGCTTCCAGACCGATAGGCGTCATCGTGATGAATAACTTATTTTTATGAGACCTCATATTTAAAAAAAATGAGTACCTCCTAAACTAGTCTGAACCTGGTCATAGATGTTTTTTGCCATTTTGAAGCTCAACTTGGTCATAGACGTATTCATCGCCTTTGAAGCTCATCAGTGCATACTGTAACTAAAAATTCACCCATTTTGCCACAGATTTATCTTATTCTTCATCTGCTCCCAATTTTACTTTTTAAAAAAAAAAAGTTACATAGATAAATGTAAAAATTTAATTAGCTCCTCTTTTGTTAGCCTATACTAGGTGATAGCTGGTTTCACCACCTTTGAAGCTCATCAGAGCATACCATCAAAATGCCAACCTCCCATTTTTCTCTTGTGTAAAGACCTCCAATGTGGCTTTCTGCCTATTGTGAAGCTACAACGCCCAGCATGTCTCAACCGCTTAAAAGGTGATTGTTTAAGAGCCCAATCCTCAGTGATCCACCTATTGCCAGTGCCAGGGTAGACAACATTAAAGGGTTAAATCCATCTCTGCCACTGATGATCGGAATAACCCTCAGTGCCGGACAAATGCTATATTATAAATTATAACTTTCAACTTTTCTAGGAATTCATTGCCAAAATTAAACCCTGCACAAAAATACAACTCTGTAGCATATGTGCAAACAGTTTTTTTTAGAAGGTTTTTGGAGCGGGTCCTCCCTGAAAAACACCTGAAAAATCTCTCAAAAAATGCTTGAAATACTCTTCCTCTACATTTCTATTGTAAAACCACTTGGCTGTGCCAATGTTCAGTCTCTGGAGAATTTTTTTCTGCTTCAGGTTTTGTAAAGCATCTGGTGGGAAAAAAAAGAAAGTGCATGTCACTGTTTTGAAGTGTTTCCTGATGGAATAAGCTCCAAACTAGGCACTGTCCAATCAAAAGTCTACAAAAAAAATACTTTAGGGAAAAAAGACCCTCTAAAAATGCTTGAAAAACTTTTGAAAACAGATCCAGGAAAGGAAAAAACTCTTCCAAAAACTCTAAAAAGAAGGTGCATTTCCTGAAACGGTTTCCACTAGAAAACTCGTCATTTTTGACCGACTCAAAGAGACTCCGTGCGCGCATACCCAACAAGATTCTTCAATTTTCAGGGTTAACCCTTTCAATACAATTCCAAATTTGTCCAAAGTTCTTATCAGAGCATGCTGAGAGTTTCAGTTTTTCATCAGCAGAAGAGCTACAGTGATACTGCTGCTACTCAGCCGCTTCACTTTCCACGTTCCCTTACGTTAAACGTGCCACCTCCACTTTGTTCTCCAAGACCTCATATTCACAACCTAACAAAACAAATCAATGTTCTGCATATAAATAGCAGAAAATTTTTTTTTTTATGGCCATTTTCTCCAAATAAATTGTTCAGAGAGCATTGTCTTGTTACCATGGATCGTAAAAATAAATGAGTCACAAGAAAGAAGCTATCAAAAGGTCCCCCTCTCCTCCCCGTGTGGCGGCGTATTCAGATTCTCCAGCAGATAGCTCCATTCTAAAATGTCGACTTGTCAACGCTCATATTCCCCTAGATTTTTTTTAGTTGAGTGGCAAAGACTTGAAATTAGATAACTCAAGTCTTCAGAAATTTCAAGAGATTTTTATCTGCAGCCGAACAGCAAGTGAGGAAAAAAAATCAATAACGTTTTTGTATGATGTTCTAAGAATCACTTATATATTCCTGCTATCTTCTCCTAGCAGTATCTCGGCAAAAGGCAGATAAGAAAATGTACTCCCCTATAATACGCCTGGCCTTTAGCTTTTAAAATGCTTAGTTATTCAGTCTTTATGCAATAAATCATGTTTTTATATCTAAAATAGTCATAATTTTTAAAATTACAATGATGGACAAAACTTTGAAATTGTTAAAGGGGTTGTCCACTTTATTCTTACTTTTAACAGATGCGCTGGGGAATTGATTTTGTGCAACGTGCTACAAGTATTACAAGGTTTTTCTTCTTACTCACAGACTATAAAGCTTTGTTGTAGTTCTCAATATGGCCGCCGATGGAGGGTCATGTGACAAGATCTATCCACCAGTCTCCTCCAATAGGAAAACACTACAAATGGGAAAGCTGTTTTTCAATTGGATGAGTTCTGGTCACCCAACCCTGCATCAGATGAGAGCGAACTGTCCAGTCTGTGGAGCCACAAAATCAGATCCACAACCCATTTAGCAAAATAAAGTTAAAATAGACTACCCCCTTAAGATAGGCTATCAAGTATCAAAGATAATCTAAGAATTAATATTAAGAATAACATAAACGTAATATTATTTTTAGTTCTTGTTCCTCTATTATTTCAGATGGTTTTATGAGCCTATTTTACCAGTTTGAAAGTCTTGACTATGATTATTCTGTTTTTAATTGCTGCATATAATATTAGTAATAATATTGGAAATATTCTGCTTGTTGCTCGAAGGAGTTTTTAGATTATCTTTGTTATTATTTGTAATAGTTCCTAGAATTGCTAGGAATTAATTTAGTTAGGCTTGATTTAACAGCTGTTTTTAACTTGCCACATTCCGAAATAGTGACACCGTGACTACGTAACGACCGCGGTCGTAAAGGATGCGACTGCGACTGGGCCCATGCAGGAGGGGGGCCTGCCGATGCCGACCCTGTTTTTAATTGTGCATCTGAGGATAAAGATTCATTCAGCTGAAATATGACGTAGAGACCCACCAGCTCCCTCGACCACAATAGCTATAGTGGCTGCCGGCTTTCTTAGTTTTTGCTGATCCTTATACCATTTGGCAAGGCCTAGCTCCATTGCAACTCCAGTCTGTGCTTCTCACCCTGGTCTATGACTTAGAGAATCTCCCTTACTAGATGAACCCCCAACAGATTACTCAGGAAATGGATACCAAAGGTGTGGCTGCGTCAACACTGTTGTTGCTAGAAAGAGAGGACTACACAATATACTGTGAGCCAAAGGGAGGTGATCTAGTCTGTAACTTACCGTTCAACTCGTTTGGAGACATTAGGCAGCAGGGTGTCCCACCAAGGACAACATCTGCAAGGAGTTTGTATGTTCTCCATGTGTTTGCCTGGGTTTCCTCGGGGTTCTCCAGTTTCCTCCTACACTAAAAAGGCATACTGAGAGGGAATTTAGATTGTGAGTCCCAATGGGGACAGCGATGATTATGTATGTAAAGAGCTGTGGAATATGATAGCGATATATAAGCAAATCATAATAATAATATTGTCTCAAAGTCTTGCTATTACTGTACATCACCGATTCCCCAACATCTATCACAGTCATCCTCTCATCTGGGATATTCTTTTTGGCGAACATTTTCAGATCTGCCTGTTTTGATGAAAATTCTAAGACCTGCTGGAGCTTTGTAGGCCATATCACTGTACAGTTTGAACTTTGTCCCCAACAATTTTTTCTGACTGGTCAAAAGTGACATATTTTTTCTTCGTTGTCTTGAGATCCCTTGGCTTTGGCAGAACCACTATGGCCACAGAAAGATCCTATGATGCATTCTTTACCTCGCTGACTGCCTTCTCTAAAGTGCTTGATAAGCCAGGACATGTCCATTCTACTATTAACAATATAGTCTGGTTTAGAAAAGAGACTAACTAATGTTATGGCATCCAGTTCCGAAACTTTTTTGTGCCAGTTTATCTCTAGCTGGATAAAGGACGAACTTGCTGATAAAGATTTACCATTTTCTCTTGACCATCTTATTTCTCTTGCTACTTGTGTATACTTAGGTTTTAAAGAGAGGTCAAAGAAGAAAGATCAATAACCTCGTGTCCTACATTCTAGAGTATCTTCATAGTCCCCTCTCAGAGTAGAACCCATGCAAATTGGCCAGAAGAAATTGTCATCGGCCACAAGATCCTGTTACTTTACTGAAGGACTTTGTCTATATTGTGTTGAAAAGGATTCTTCTTACATGGACTGTTTTAAACTCAAGGTTAAACAGGGAAACTTCAGACCCTAGACCAAAAAGGAGAGACTGCTTTGGGGTCAACTCTATCTTCTACTAAAGTCAAGCTCATTGTGCCTATGTCTACAGTATTTTCTTTGGTTCCTCTGACTTCATGGGACAAGTCATCACTGATTACGGAGCTGTAGAGGAGTCTATTGATCTTTCATTGGACATTAGGCTGACAATTCCATATGTTTCATTGTGGTTGCCTCTGAAACTAATCTTTGTGAATGGATCCACAATTCCTGATGGTCATATTCAATTTCAACTGAGAAGGTGACTCTTCTAATTGGAGAATTACACATTGAGATTATTTCTTATTTTTTGCTTTGTGATGCACTGCTGCTTTTGAGACATCTGTGGCTTAGGCTACATGTTCCAGTTATTGATTGGTCATTTGATGGGATGGGCTGGTGTAGATTATCTAGCTTTCAAATTTGCCTCAAAGCAATCACCTTCTTTGAGACTCTACTCTGCCTTCATTCCTTTCAACTCCTTACCACGACTTTGCAGATATTTTTTTCCAAGCAGAAGTCCAAGACACTACCTCCACAGTGCCCATTTGACTGGGCCATACCTCTTCTTCCATATATTGTCCGCCTAGAGGGAGTGTTCATCCTCTATCACTTCCTGAAACTGAAGTGATGTCTGCTTACAGTACAGACCAAAAGTTTGGACACACCTTCTCATTTAAAGATTTTTCTGTATTTTCATGACTATGAAAATTGTACATTCAAACTGAAGGCATCAAAACTATGAATTAACACGTGTGGAATTATATACTTAACAAAAAAGTGTGAAACAACTGAAAATATGTCTTATATTCTAGGTTCTTCAAAGTAGCAACCTTTTGCTTTGATGACTGCTTTGCACACTCTTGGCATTCTCTTGATGAGCTTCAAGAGGTAGTCACCGGAAATGGTTTTCACTTCACAGGTGTGCCCTGTCAGGTTTAATAAGTGGGATTTCTTGCCTTATAAATGGGGTTGGGAGCATCAGTTGTGTTGTGCAGAAGTCTGGTGGATACTCAGCTGATAGTCCTACTGAATAGACTGTTGGAATTTGTATTATGGCAAGAAAAAAGCAGCTAAGTAAAGAAAAACGAGTGGCCATCATTACTTTAAGAAATGAAGGTCAGTCAGTCTGAAAAATTGGGCAAACTTTGAAAGTGTCCCCAAGTGCAGTTGCAAAAACCATCAAGCGCTACAAAGAAACTGGCTCACATGAGGACCACACCAGGAAAGGAAGACGAAGAGTCACCTCTGCTTCTGAGGATAAGTTTATCCGAGTCACCAGCCTCAGAAATCGCAGGTTAACAGCAGCTCAGATTAGAGACCAGGTCAATACCACACAGAGTTCTAGCAGCAGACACATCTCTTCAACAACTGTTAAGAGGAGACTTTGTGCTGCAGGCCTTCATGGTAAAATAGCTGCTAGGAAACCACTGCTAAGGACAGGCAACAAGCAGAAGAGACTTGTTTGGGCTAAAGAACACAAGGAATGGACATTAGACCAGTGGAAATCTGTGCTTTGGTCTGATGAGTCCAAATTTTAGATCTTTGGATCCAACCACCGTGTCTTTATGCGACGCAGAAAAGGTGAACAGATGGACTCTACATGCCTGGTTCCCACCGTGAAGCATGGAGGAGGAGGTGTGATGGTGTGGGGGTGCTTTGCTGGTGACACTGTTGGGGATTTATTCAAAATTGAAGGCATACTGAACCAGCATGGCTACCACAGCATCTTGCAGCGGCATTCTATGCCATCCGGTTTGCGTTTAGTTGGACCATCATTTATTTTTCAACAGGATGTGTAGGGGCTATTTGACCAAGGGGGAGAGTGATGGGTTGCTACACCAGATGACCTGGCCTCCACAGTCACCAGACCTGAACCCAATCGAGATGGTTTGGGGCGAGCTGGACCGCAGAGTGAAGGCAAAACGGCCAACAAGTGCTAAGCATCTCTGGGAACTCCTTCAAGATTGTTGGAAGACCATTTCCGATGACTACCTCTTGAAACTCATCAAGAGAATGCCAAGAGTGTGCAAAACAGTCATCAAAGCAAAAGGTGGCTACTTTGAAGAACCTAGAATATAAGACATATTTTCAGTTGTTTCACACTTTTTTGTTAAGGATATAATTTCACATGTGTTAATTCATAGTTTTGAATGAGAAGGTGTGTCCAAACTTTTGGTCTGTACTGTATATGAAAAAGAATTTGTAAAGGGGGTTCATCTATATGTGTGTCCAGCCGGTAAAGGATTATTCTCTATGAAGACGAAAGACAGGTCTCTAAAATCACGCATAGACTGTCGGGGTCTAAATAAAATACTTCTGAAAGATCATTATCCATTGCTCTCCATCTTGGATTAAGGGTGATACCATCTTCACCAAATTAGATAAGTATGGAGCTTATAACCCAATCAGTATTAAAGAAGAAGCAAACAAATGGAAGATTGCATTCAACACCTGTGAAGGTCATTATTAATATCTCATCATTAGTGATGAGCGAGCATGCTCTGTTAACCCTTTCGGCAAGCATTCTCGGGTGCTCACCGAGTATCTTCAGCGTGCTCGGGTGTTATGTTTGAGTCACTCCGTGTGCATGATTTGTAACTGTTTGACAGTTTTAATAAATGTGAGGAATGCCTAAGAAACAGGCCTTCCTCACATGTATTAAAGCTGTCAAACAGTCGCAAATCATGTGCACGGAGTGACTCAAATATAACACCCGAGCATGAGCACGCCGAAGATACTCGGAAAACACCCGAGCATGCTTGTAAATCTTGAGTAACGAGCATGCTCGCTCATCACTACTCATCATGCCTTACTCTTTATGCAACACACCAGCTGTGTTCCAAAACTTTGTTAATGAAATCTTCTATGACGTCCTGTACGAGTATGTCTTAGTCTATTGCATCTAGATGACTTCCTAATCTTCTGCAGAGACTTGAATTCACACCATCATCGTACCCGCTCCTATCTGAAGAGAGATAAAATCATATTTATGCTAAACTGGAAAAATGTCTCTTTGAGCGTCATGAACTGTTGTTTCTCAGTTTCATCACCTCTTTAGTAGTGTTGAGCCACCCCCATAGTGTTCGGGTTCAGTTCGGTTCGTCGAACACCGGGATGTTCGAGGAACTGTTCGTCGAACACCTTAGAACACCGTCGAACACCGTTAAAACCAATGGCAGGCAAACAAAAACACATAGAAAACACCTTCAAAGGTGTCCAAAAGCTGACAAACTGCTCAGAAGACGCTCTCTTTAAAAAAGCCAGCCGGCAAATTCAGCAGCGGCATACACCGGTACCCGACAATTTAGACAAGAAGGAATAGAGCATCACACATAGATTAGATAGATAGAAACATGTCAGTCACACATATAAGAAGCACAGTAACAGTGTTGGTTATTGCACTTGTCATTTAGTGTAAAGGATTTATTAAAAAAAATATTAGTGTTTTCATGCACCGTCTCTTTAAAAAAGCCGGCCGGCAATTCAGCAGCGGTACCCGACAATTTATAACAGAAAAATAGAGCTTCACACATAGATTAGATAGATAGAAACATGTCAGTCACATATATAATAAGTACAGTGACAGTGTTGCTTACTGTACTTGTCATTTAGTGTAAAGGATTTATTTAAAAAAATATTAGTGTTTTCATGCACCGTCTCTTTTAAAAAGCCGGCCGGCAATTCAGCATCTGTACTCGACAATTTAGAACAGAAAGAATAGAGCATCACACATAGATTAGATAGATAGAAACATGTCAGTCACATATATATGAAGTACAGTGACAGTGTTGATTACTGTACTTGTCATTTAGTGTTAAAATAAAGGATTTAGTAAAAAAAAATTAGCGTGGGGTTCCCCGTAATTTTAGTCTCTAGCGGAGGTTAAGCAGACGGCTGGGGCAGATGTTTGAAGCCTGGGAAGGGGGTAATACCCACGGAGCTTCCCAGGCTACTAATATCAGCCCCCAACTGAATACCTAGCCTTTACTAGCTATTAAAATGGGGGACCCCCCCAAAAAATGACGTGGGGTCCCCCCTATTTTAATAGCTAGCAAAGGCTAGGCAGACAGCTGGGGGCTGATATTAATAGCTCAGGAAGGGTGCCATGAATATTGGCCCCCTCCCAGGCTAGAAACACCAGCCGTCAGCCGCCCCAGAAATGGCGCATCCATAGGATGCGCCAATTCTGGCACTTAGCCTCGCTCTTCCCACTGCCCTGTAGCGGTGGCAGTGGGGTAATAGGGCTGGGGTTGATGTCAGCTTATAATGCCAGCTGGCATCAAGCCCAGGTTAGTAATGGAGAGTCGTCTATAAGACACCCCCATTACTAACCCATAGTGAAAGTTAAAAAAAAACACAAACACCCAGAATAAAGTCCTTTAATTGAAATAAACACACAATTCTTTATTGTTCTAAATTAAACCATACTTACCGTCACGCCCATTCCAGCTGAAGCCAACGATCTCCTGCAATAAAAATAAAATAATAAACCAACATCACCCTTACCTTTCGATGGTTCCCGGGACAGCTCCAGCTCTGCTACATCGAGATGACAGGCTGGACCGCAGCAGAACGCTGCCATCCAGCCTGTCAACCCGCAGACACTGAGAAGAGCAGGCTTGCTTCGCTCCTCAGTGTCTCGCTGTGACGGCATCCAGATGAGCCGAGGTCATGTCCAATGAACTCGGCTCACCTCATGCACGTCACTGACAGCGTGGGAAAATTCTCCTGGACTCAGCGCTTCAGCGTGGGAGAATTCTCACGCTGAAGCGCTGAGTGCAGGAGAATTTTCCCACGCTGTCAGTGACGTGCATGAGGTGAGCTGAGATCATTGGACATGAACTCACCTCATGCACGTCACTGACAGCGTGGGAAAATTCTCACGCTGAAGCGCTGAGTGCAGGAGAATTTTCCCACGCTGTCAGTGACGTGCATGAGGTGAGCTGAGTTCATTGGACATGAGCTCACCTCATGCACGTCACTGACAGCGTGGGAGAATTCTCCTGCACTCAGCGCTTCAGCGTGAGAATTTTCCCACGCTGTCAGTGACGTGCATGAGGTGAGCCGAGTTCATTGGACATGACCTCGGCTCATCTGGATGCTGTCACAGAGAGACACTGAGGAGCGCAAGCATGCCTGCTCTTCTCAGTGTCTGCGGGATGACAGGCTGGATGGCAGCGTTCTTCTGCGGTCCAGCCTGTCATCTCGATGTAGCAGAGCTGAAGCTGTCATGGGAACCATGGAAAGGTAAGGATGATGTTGGTTTATTATTTTTCTTTGATTTCAGGAGATCGTTGGCTTCAGCTGGAATGGGCGTGATGGTAAGTATGGTTTAATTTAGAACAATAAAGAATTGTGTGTTTATTTCAATTAAAGGACTTTATTCTGGGTGTTGTGTTTTTTTTAAATACTTTACTAGAAATTCATGGCGGTCATGTCTAATACTGGCGTGACCCCATGAATTTTGGGCTTAGGGCCAGCTGATAATACCAAGCTGGCCCTAACCCCTTTATTACCCAGTGAGCCACCGCACCAGGGCCCTGGATGAGTTGGGTACAGCGCCAGAAGATGGCGCTTCTATGAACGCGCCATTTTCCGGGGTGGCTGCGGACTGCAATTTGCAGCGGGGGGGGGCCCCAGAAAGCTTGGGCCTCCCTGCGCTGCAGATTCCAGCCCCCAGCTGCCTAGTTGTACCTGGCTGGACACAAAAATAGGGCGAAGCCCCACGTATTTTTTTTTTAATTATTTCATGAAATTCATGAAATAATTAAGAAAAAAAGGCCTTCTCTATATTGTTGTGTCCGGCCAGGTACAAATAGGCAGCTAGTGGTTGGGGGCAGCCCGTTCCTGCCTGCTGTACCTGGCTGGACACAAATATAGTGCGAAGCCCCACGTCAATTTTTTTTAATTATTTCAGGAAATTCATGAAATAATTAAGAAAAAAAGGCCTTCCCTATATTGTTGTGTCCGGCCAGGTGCAAATAGGCAGCTGGTGGTTGGGGGCAGCCCGTTACTGCCTGCTGTACCTGGCTGGACACAAATATAGTGCGAAGCCCCACGTCAATTTTTTTTAATTATTTCAGGAAATTCATGAAATGATTAAGAATAAAAGGCCTTCCCTATATTGTTGTGTCCGGCCAGGTACAAATAGGCAGCTGGTGGTTGGGGGCAGCCCGTTCCTGCCTGCTGTACCTGGCTGGACACAAATATAGTGCGAAGTCCCACTTCAATTTTTTTAAATTATTTCAGGAAATTCATGAAATAATTAAAAAAAAATTGACGTGGGGCTTCGCACTATACTTGTGTCCAGTCAGGTGCAGCAGGCAGGAACGGGCTGCCCCCAACCACCAGCTGCCTATTTGTAACTGGCCGGACACAACAATATAGGGAAGCCCTTTTTTTTTAAATTGTTTCATGAAATAATTTTAAAAAAATTGACGTGGGGCTTCGCACTATATTTGTGTCCAGCCAGGTACAGCAGGCAGGAACGGGCTGCCCCCAACCAACAGCTGCCTATTTGTACCTGGCCGGACACAACAATGTAGGGAAGCCCTTTTTTTCTTAATTATTTCATGAAATAATTTAAAGAAAATTGACGTGGGGCTTCGCCCTGTTTTTGTGTCCAGCCAGGTACAACTAGGCAGCTGGAGGCTGGAATCCGCAGCGCAGGGAGGACCAAGCTTTCTGGGCCACCCCCGCTGCAAATTGCAGTCCGCAGCCACCCCGGAAAGTGGCGCGTTCATAGAAGCGCCATCTTCTGGCGCTGTACCCAACTCATCCAGGGCCCTGGTGCGGTGGCTCACTGGGTAATAAAGGGGTTAGGGCCAGCTTGGCATTATCAGCTGGCCCTAAGCCCGAAATTCATGGGGTCACGCCAATATTAGACATGACCACCATGAATTTCTAGTAAAGTATTTAAAAAAAACACAACACCAAGAAAAAAGTCCTTTAATTGAAATAAACACACAATTCTTTATTGTTCTAAATTAAACCATACTTACCGTCACGCCCATTCCAGCTGAAGCCAACGATCTCCTGAAATAAAAGAAAAATAATAAAGCAACATCATCCTTACCTTTCCATGGTTCCCATGACAGCTTCAGCTCTGCTACATCGAGATGACAGGCTGGACCGCAACAGAACGCTGCCATCCAGCCTGTCATCCCGAAGACACTGAGAAGCGCAGGCTTGCTTGCGCTCCACAGTGTCACTCTGTGAGGGCATCCAGATGAGCCGAGTTAATGTCCAATGAACTCGGCTCACCTCATGCACGTCACTGACAGCGTGGGAAAATTCTCCTGCACTCAGCGCTTCAGCGTGGGAGAATTCTCACGCTGAAGCGCTGAGTGCAGGAGAATTTTCCCACGCTGTCAGTGACGTGCATGAGGTGAACTGAGTTCATTGGACATGAGCTCACCTCATGCACGTCACTGACAGCGTGGGAGAATTCTCCTGCACTCAGCGCTTCAGCGTGAGAATTTTCCCACGCTGTCAGTGACGTGCATGAGGTGTGCCGAGTTCATTGGACATGAACTCGGCTCATCTGGATGCCGTCACAGAGAGACGCTGAGGAGCGCAAGCAAGCCTGCGCTTCTCAGTTTCTGCGGGATGACAGGCTGGATGGCAGCTTTCTGCTGCGGTCCAGCCTGTCATCTCGATGTAGCAGAGCTGAAGCTGTCGTGGGAACCATGGAAAGGTAAGGATTATGTTGCTTAAGGCTATGTGCCCACGATGCAGAAATGAAGCAGAAAATTTCTGCAGCATTTCTGCATCTCCCTGGCAGAAAAAAACGCATGCAGATTGTGCATGCGTTTTTCCTGCAGAATACATGCGGATCCACATGCGGATTCACATGCATTTCCGCATGCAGATTGACAAGCACTTTCCAGGCGATAGCATCACTTGGAAAGTGCTTGACAACTAGGTCACACTGTATAAATTCATGCAAACAGCATGGATTTATACAGTGTGAACCGTGAAAATTAAAACAAATAAAGCTATACTCACCCCCGAGGCCCCGGCATGGCTGCAGCGCTGCTTCCTGGCTGGTTCCCGGCTGCCGGCATATCGCGAGACAGAGCGGTGAAGGGCCTGCGGTCACATGACTGTGACGTCACCGAAGGTCCTTCAGCGCTGCTGGCATTCAGAGAGAAGACGCCGGACAGGTGAGTATAAACTTTATTTGTTATTTTATTCTTTTTTTTCAGGTACAATGGTACCCAGGTCTGGATGAGAGTCTCCTCTCCTCCAGAACTGGGTACCATCCGCACATAGAGACGCATAGAAGCTGCTTGTAAAAATGTACAGTCGCGGTTTCTGTGCGTCTCAATGCAAGTCAATGGCGGGAGTTCCGCTGCACTTCCGCAAAATTAAATGACATGCTGCGGATTTTTGTACGCAGCATAAACGCTGCGGAAAAATCCGCAGCATGTGCATAGAACATGCGGAATCCCCTTGGGGATCATGGGGTGCGGATTACCTAGCGTTTTACAAGCGTTTCCGCTGCGGAAATTCCGCAGCATAAACGCTTGAAAAACGCTACGTGGGCACACAGCCTTATTATTTTTCTTTTATTGCAGGGGATCGTTAGCTTCAGCTGGAATGGGTGTGATTGTAAGTATGGTTTAATTTAGAACAATAAAGAATTGTGTCTTTATTTCAATTAAAGGACTTTATTCTGGGTGTTTGTGTTTTTTTTTAACTTTGACTACGGGGTTAGTAATGGGGGTGTCTTACAGACGACTCTCCATTACTAACCTGGGCTTGATGTCAGCTGGCATTATAAGCTGACATCAACCCCAGCCCTATTACCCCACTGCCACCGCTACAGGGCAGTGGGAAGAGCGAGGCTAAGTGCCAGAATTGGCGCATCCTATGGATGTGCCATTTCTGGGGCGGCTGACGGCTGGTGTTTCTAGCCTGGGAGGGGGCCAATATTCATGGCACCCTTCCTGGGCTATTAATATCAGCCCCCAGCTGTCTGCCTAGCCTTTGCTAGCTATTAAAATAGGGGGGACCCCACGTCAATTTTTTGGGGGGTCCCCCATTTTAATAGCTAGTAAAGGCTAGGCATTCAGCTGGGGGCTGATATTAGTAGCCTGGGAAGCTCCGTGGGTATTACCCCCTTCCCAGGCTTCAAACATCTGCCCCAGCCGTCTGCTTAACCTCCGCTAGAGAATAAAATTACGGGGAACCCCACGCCAATTTTTTTTTAAATAAATCCTTTATTTTAACACTAAATGACAAGTACAGTAATCAACACTGTCACTGTACTTCATATATATGTGACTGACATGTTTCTATCTATCTAATCTATGTGTGATTCTCTATTCCTTCCATTCTAAATTGTCGGGTACCGCTGCTGAATTGCCGGCCGGCTTTTTTAAAGAGACGGTGCATGAAAACACTAATATATTTTTTTAATAAATCCTTTACACTAAATGACAAGTACAGTAAGCAACACTGTCACTGTACTTCTTATATATGTGACTGACATGTTTCTATCCATCTAATCTATGTGTGAAGCTCTATTCTTTCGGTTCTAAATTGTCGGGTACCGGTGTACGCCGCTGCTGAATTGCCGGCTTTTCATGTTTCACTGTGAGCACAGTTCCCATCGATTTGGGCAATCACTCTAATGCCACAACCACCATGGCTGTGGCATTACAGTGAGTGTCAGACAATCCCTGCATGATTGGTGCTCTAAATAGCGCCAGACATGCAGGACACGCTTTTGGTGCACGAACAGTTATCGAACATAACCTCGAACAGCCAAATTTTTTGCAAATCGTTCGGTTCGTCGAACAACTCGAACACCGCCCAAACACAGCTCGAATTTGAGATTGGCGAACAGTTCTAGTCGAACACCGCTCATCTCTACTCTTTAGGAGGTCTGACAATCCATACCCCCAACTTATCGGCCATTCTTATCACCCTCAACATCATTTGTCAAGGGATAATATGGGAGACCGCTATACATTTTAGATGGTTTGGCCAAGCCTGCCCAAATCAGTGGGTTCAGCTTAATTTAATCCATTATGAGTGTGTGTGGGGTCTTAAGTAGTTTTGAGCAAATTTGTTCGGCATTTAAAATTCGGGTTCGTGTTCGGGGTTCCGACTTGTTCGAGCGAATTTTAAATGCTGAACAAATTCGCTCAACACTAGTCTTAAGTATGGAGCCCTAATCGGAAGATGAGATTTTCCACCATACAATTTATTTTCTATTCTCTCTTCTGTATATGGTGATTACTTAAATTCCAGTTCCACCCATCAAATGGTGAAATCAGAGCGGAGAATTTTATATTTCACATTATACAATTGCCTATCTTAATTATTCAATAGGCTTTAATTAGCTTTAAGAGAACAAATCTGTACCGCGCAATGACAACTATAATTACCATTTGTTTAATTAACATTTTCACTGCTGGAGGACATCGCCCAATTAAAGGACCCTTCAAAGTTAAAAACAACTAGAAAATGCCTAGTACAAAACTCATTATGGAAAATTAGCAGCAGTGTCAACACACACTGTTATAGAGCTGACTTATACTGAGTAAATTGTCCTCCATTGCTCCGGCTCCTTATTTTTGTACATTTTGCTTTCAATGAGGCTTCAGCAACCCACAGTCCTAATCATTTAAAAACTATTTGTAGAGCTGCAGTAATTAAGTAAATTGGATGAGGTGGTCTATAGATCTGACAGTGCAGCTATTAGATGTTGTAGAATGCATTACATGTAAATGCGGAGAGGGAATAAACAACCTACTGTATACAGATGTGGCAAATGGTTTCTTATAAACCCTATGAGAACTGAGTTAAAGGAGCACTCCATAAATATTTATATTAGGATGAGGTGTCCTCAGACATCTATATGACAAGTGAAGGTGGAAAAGATGAAGGGCCAAAGAGGAAAAAGAACAACTTAAAAAAACCCAACCGAGCTTCGTTGGATGGGCTACCACTGGGGAATGCGATGATCCCAAGAACAGGCAACACCTTTAATATTTACCCATGGTTCATTGTATCTAAGGTGCCATTTATGTCGGTGCTATATGTGTAGAAGTGGGCCTGCAAGTTTGCTCGGTCAGAGATTACAAGTGCATGGAATAGGGCATTATGATGGACTCCATACTATGACTAAAGGAATTTATCACCTGAAACGCGTTAGGTTTTAGTGTTTCTTGCTGCATTCATAAGCACAAGTGTAAACAGTACTTAGCTTTTGTAACAGGTTAGGTATATGATGAAGACCGGTGCTACTCCGTGTCGGGTAAAGAAGTATTCCATGCTTACACTGGAGGATGATGCCACCAGATCCAGTTGAGGTTAGGTCTGGTGCCACTTTTGTTAACCAAGTCAGCCTCCTTCTCTGTCTACGACCTCAAATGAGCAAAACTTAATTGACTCACTTTTAACAATATTTTTTTTCAACAGGACAACCCTTTAAAGTTTCAGTTTGTGCTTCAGAGCTGTTACATAGTTACATAGTTAGTAAAGCCGAATAAAGACTTGCGTCCATCAAGTTCGACCTGTTAGTTCTGTAATTGCTAAAGTTGATCCAGAGGAGGGCAAAAACCCCAAATGATTTAGCCAATCTTCACCTGAGGAAAAATTCCCTCCCGACTCTGAAACCAGCAGTCAGAATAAATCCCTGTATCAACCTACTATTTTATTCTATTTTTAAGTATATGCAGAAATCTGCCTGGTATCTAGAAATGCATCCAGTCCCCGCTTGAACTGGTGTAGTGAATCCGACATTACCGTCTCCTCACTCAGTGAATTCCATATTCTCACTGCTCTTACCGTAAAGAACCCCTTCCTATGCTGGTGCTGAAACCTTTTCTCTTCCACTCTTTTGAATGCCCTCTTGTTACCGTAATATTCTTTCCTTTAGAACAAATCCCGGGCAAGGTCTCTATACTGTCCCCTAACATATTTGTACACATTTATTATGTCCCCCCTCAACCTTCTCTTTTCCAGGCTGAATAGTCCTAGTTTTGCCAACCTCTCTGGGTATTGCAGTCCCTCCATTCCCCTTATTAATTTTGTTGCCCTCCTTTGTACCTTTTCAAGCTCATTTATATCCTTTCTATATATTGGGGCCCATAACTGAGCACAGTATTCCAAGTGTGGTTTGACCAGTGCTTTGTACAGTGGAAGAACAATGTTCTCATCCTTTGCAGCTATACCTCTTCTGATACATCCCATTACCCTGTTTGCCCTTACAGCAGCGGCCTGACTTTGGGCACTCCAATTTAGTTTGCTATCAATCAAGATGCCCAAGTCCTTCTCCATCTCTGAATTCCCCAATGATTTCCCATTCAGTGAGTACTGGTGACTTCCATTTTTCCTTCCCATATGTATGACCTTACATTTCTCCTCGTTAAACCTCATTTGCCAGTTAATGCTCCACCTACCCAGCTTATCCAAATCCCTCTGTAGGTCTGCACTGTCCTCTTTTGTATTAATTGTTTTACAGAACTTTGTGTCATCTGCAAATATTGATATTTTACTATTTATCCCGTTGACTATGTCGTTAATAAAGATATTAAATAACATTGGGCCTAGTACAGACCCCTGTGGTACCCCACTAGTGACGCTTACCCAATCTGAGTATATTCCATTTATAACCACCCTCTGCCTTCTATCCTTTAGCCAGTTAGCTACCCACTTGCAGATATTTTCCCCCAGCCCCATCATTCTCATTTTGTATACCAACCTATTATGTGGCACGCTATCGAACGCTTTTGAGAAGTCGAGATACACGACATCCACTGGTTCCCCCTGATCTACTCGAGAGCTAACCTCCTCGTAGAAGTCAATCAGGTTTGTTTGGCAGGAGCGATTCCTCATGAATCCATGTTGGTTCAGGGTTAATAGATTATTAGCGTCAAGATGCTCCATGATTGCCTCATTAATAAAGCCTTCAAAAATTTTGCCCACAACGGACGTCAGACTCACCGGCCGATAGTTTCCGGCGTCACTTTTTGCTCCCTTTTTGAATATTGGCACTACATTCGCCTGTCGCCAATCAAGTGGTACAGACCCAGTCTCAACAGAGTCTTTAAATATAAGATATAACGGTCTGTCTATCACATTACTTAGTTCCCTTAGTACCCGTGGGTGTATGCCATCAGGTCCTGGTGATTTGTTTATTTTAATGTTACTGAGGCGTTTCTGTACCCCAGCTTGGGTTAGATTTGTCATACTTAGTGGAGGATTAAGTTTGTCACTTCTCATTTCGCCTGTTAGTTCTTTTTCCTTTGTGAAAGTTGACGAAAAAAATTTATTTAATAGATTAGCTTTATCCTCATCTTTCTCTATGATTTTGCCTTCATCACTTTTTATCGGTCCAATATTATTCGATTTAATCCTTTTACTATTTATATACGTAAGAACAGTTTGGGATTTGATCTACTTTCCATAGCAATACGTCACTCTGTTTCCTCCTTTGCTATTTTTATTTGTTTTTTGCAGGTTCTCGTTTTTTCCTTGTTCTTTGTTTTGTGTCTAGAGATATGAAGTTGCTAATTTTTTTTAGATATTGTTGTATTTATAATAATATTTATGCAAAAATTTTTTACTTTTCTATACCAATCCAAGGCTCAGCGTGAGCGGTATGGCGAAAAGCGGCCTGACTCATTCACTATGAGAAATTGGAATAAATTATAGCAGAAGATGCACCAATTTCATTAAAAGGCAAACTTTTAAAGTAGACTGATGTCAGAAAGACCAATCTTAATTCTTTTCCTAATTTCTCCATTAATTTTTTTTTTTTTTTTTTTTTTTTTAGGGGGAACACATTTTTATTATGCTATTGCAACATTTTTATTACATTATTTCTTTTCATTCGCTTGGTTAAAATTCTAACCAATATTCTCCAGAAAATTGGGCCATCACTTACTTTCGTCGACTCGATAGCATTCCTCTAGAGAATCCAATCAGTTTTAAATAATGAGACCAACGAAGTAAAGAAGCCAATTGCTTTCTCGTGTGTATGGCGCAGACATGTTGTGGAGCTTGATTGCTGACTTTGCTGATTTAGACCTCAATATATCAGTAGTCAAGCTGTACATCTCCTATACACGGCAGGTATAAATCACAACTATTTTAAGATTAAGAACTTAGACAAAGTGACCTTGGACAATTCAGAAAAAAAAATCTCTTGGATGATTTTTACTTTTCTGGAATTGGTACGACCAGGAAATTGAAGCAAAAGAGAAAAGAAAAAGAAAATATATTTTCTTAAATAAAAAAAAGCTGACGCAAATATTAATATCACAACTAACATCTTCTTTACCTACAGGGCCTAAGATTTGAAGTTTCTCTATGCTTACCTACCTTACAGACTGCTGGAAAATTTATAGAAACCTTCTCAGTTTCCAAAAACTCCATCTACTGTAGAGAAAAAAATTTGATTGGTAACAAGAACGGGGGAGTGGAGGGAGATGCAGCTGCAGTATCTCTCCTTTAGTGTGTCTGTGAGACTACATTCCGTGAGTGGGAAGAAAGACATATTATTGGTTCTTTGTACTACGTACAGCTTTGACATCAGAGGCGGGCAGGGAAAAAACATTTCATTTACAGAATTGTCAGTACAGTGAAATAGTCAACATTTGTATTTGCTAAGCTGTAGCACTCTTAGTTCTGGCTAAGCCAAGAAATGTGGTCTAAAGAATCCAGTGGCCTTCAATCTTACATGGAACAAGTCACTCAATTCCTTTTGACTAGTGTTGAGCGAACATGCTCGACACTGCTCAGTACTCGCCCGAGCATCACGCTACTCGGGATGTTCGGCGAGCACCGAGCATTTCCGGGATACTCGGGCGGGAGCTCGGGTCTCCGCCCTGCATGTTTGGCGCTCTTTACAGAGCGAATGAACATGCAGGGATTGCCAGCCAGTCACTGTAATGCTGAAGCCATGTTGTTTGTGGGCATTACAGTGATTGGCTGGCCGCACAGCATCACCTCGAGTATTTAAAACCGGGCGCCGCCATCTTGGACACAGTCGCTCCAGATTAGACAGTGTAGGGACAGCGCTGCTGATTTAGGGAGAAATATAAACTGCGAAATAGTTAGTGTAGGGTCTGTAAAGGCTGCCAGAACAAACAAATAGTCCTTTTCAGGACTAATATCCATCCCAGATACCAGGCAGGCAGGCTGTACAGGAGACACTGTGGTTATACCAGCAAACGCTGAATTACAGTCCTGTGTGCTCCTGTTGCTGAAATTGCTGGCCTTAGCACCAGGTGTCGGGGGCCAGGAAAAATCCATTTATTTCCATCTAAATCCTCCTTTTTTTTTCCTCCTTCACACTGTACAAATACCCGTCTTATTAACCATTTTGTGTCCCCCCCCGCCCAAAAAAAAGCGTGTCTCTGATTTTTCAGACACAAATATAACTGTTGAAAATAGTCTGGTTGTTTTGCACTTCCACGGTTCAAACCTCTGTATTATCCATTTTGGGCCATTTGTATCTTAAAAAAAAAGCAGTTTGAATGTGTCGCTCACTGTTCAGCCGCAAATATCTCTATTTAAAAAAGTGTGGTATACCCCAGTAAACAATAACTGTGGTTTTGCCATCCCACGGTAAAAAATCTCTATTATTCAGCTTTTGGTAGTTTTTTCCGTAAAGAAAAACAGTAGTGTCTCCTGACTGTTGTGACACAAAAATATATCTGTTGAAAATAGTCTTGTGTAGGCCCGACATCCCAGTGTGGTTTCGCAGTTCCATGGGTCAAATCGCTGTACTATCCAGTTTTGGGCCTTTGGTATCTAAAAAAAAAGCAGTTTGAGTGTGTCACTCACTGTTCAGCCTCAAATCTATATATTTAAAAAAGTCTGGTATACCCCAGTAAACAATAACTGTGGTTTTGCCATCTAACGGTAAAAAATCTCTATTATTCAGGCTTTGGTATATTTTCTGTAAAGAAAAACAGTAGTGTCTCCAGACTGTTGTGACACAAAAATATATCTGTTGAAAATAGTCTTGTGTAGGTCTGACATCCCAGTGTGGTTTCGTAGTTCCACAGGTCAAATCACTGTACTATCCAGTTTTGGGCCTTTGGTATCTAAAAAAAAAGCAGTTTGAGTGTGTCGCTCACTGTTCAGCCGCAAATATCTCTGTTTAAAAAAGTGTGGTATACCCCAGTAAACAATAACTGTGGTTTTGCCATCCCACGGTAAAAAATCTCTATTATTCAGGTTTTGGTATATTTTCCGTAAAGAAAAACAGTAGTGTCTCCTGACTGTTGTGACACAAAAATATATCTGTTGAAAATAGTCTTGTGTAGGCCCGACATCCCAGTGTGGTTTCACAGTTCCACGGGTCAAATCGCTGTACTATCCAGTTTTGGGCCTTTGGTATCTAAAAAAAAAGCAGTTTGAGTGTGTCGCTCACTGTTCAGCCGCAAATCTATATATTTAAAAAAGTCTGATATACCCCAGTAAACAATAACTGTGGTTTTGCCATCCCACGGTAAAAAATCTCTATTATTCAGGTTTTGGTATATTTTCTGTAAAGAAAAACAGTAGTGTCTCCTGACTGTTGTGACACAAAAATATATCTGTAGAAAATAGTCTTGTGTAGGTCCGACATCCCAGTGTGGTTTCGCAGTTCCACGGGTCAAATCGCTGTACTATCCAGTTTTGGGCCTTTGGTATCTAAAAAAAGAGCAGTTTAAGTGTGTCGCTCACTGTTCAGCCGCAAATATCTCTATTTAAAAAAGTGTGGTATACCCCAGTAAACAATAACTGTGGTTTTGCCATCCCACGGTAAAAAATCTCTATTATTCAGGTTTTGGTATATTTTCCGTAAAGAAAAACAGTAGTGTCTCCTGAATGTTGTGACACAAAAATATATCTGTTGAAAATAGTCTTGTGTAGGCCCGACATCCCAGTGTAGTTTCGCAGTTCCACGGGTCAAATCGCTGTACTATCCAGTTTTGGGCCTTTGGTATCTAAAAAAAAAGCAGTTTGAGTGTGTCGCTCACTGTTCAGCCGCAAATATCTTTATTTAAAAAAGTGTGGTATACCCCAGTAAACAATAACTGTGGTTTTGCCATCCCATGGTAAAAAATCTCTATTATTCAGCTTTTGGTAGTTTTTTCCGTAAAGAAAACCAGTAGTGTCTCCTGACTGTTGTGACACAAAAATATATCTGTTGAAAATAGTCTTGTGTAGGCCCGACATCCCAGTGTGGTTTCGCAGTTCCACGGGTCAAATCGCTGTACTATCCAGTTTTGGGCCTTTGGTATCTAAAAAAAAAGCAGTTTGAGTGTGTCGCTCACTGTTCAGCCGCAAATATGTCTATTTAAAAATGTGTGGTATACCCCAGTAAACAATAACTGTGGTTTTGCCATCCCGCGGTAAAAAATCTCTATTATTCAGCTTTTGGTAGTTTTATCCGTAAAGAAAAACAGTAATGTCTCCTGACTGTTGTGACACAAAAATATATCTGTTGAAAATAGTCTTGTGTAGGCCCGACATCCCAGTGTGGTTTCGCAGTTCCATGGGTCAAATCGCTGTACTATCCAGTTTTGGGCCTTTGGTATTTAAAAAAAAAGCAGTTTGAGTGTGTCGCTCACTGTTCAGCCACAAATCTATATATTTAAAAAAGTCTGGTATACCCCAGTAAACAATAACTGTGGTTTTGCCATCCCATGGTAAAAAATCTCTATTATTCAGGTTTTGGTATATTTTCTGTAAAGAAAAACAGTAGTGTCTCCTGACTGTTGTGACACAAAAATATATCTATTGAAAATAGTCTTGTGTAGGTCCGACATCCCAGTGTGGTTTCGAAGTTCCACGGGTCATATCGCTGTACTATCCAGTTTTGGGCCTTTGGTATCTAAAAAAAAAGCAGTTTGAGTGTGTCGCTCACTGTTCAGCCGCAAATATCTCTATTTAAAAAAGTGTGGTATACCCCAGTAAACAATAACTGTGGTTTTGCCATCCAACGGTAAAAAATCTCTATTATTCAGCCTTTGGTAGTTTTTCCGCAAGGAAAAACAGTAGTGTCCCCTGACTGTTGTGACAGAAAAATATATCTGTTGAAAATAGTCTTGTGTAGGCCCGACATCCCAGTGTGGTTTCGCAGTTCCATGGGTCAAATCGCTGTACTATCCAGTTTTGGGCCTTTGGTATCTAAAAAAAAAGCAGTTTGAGTGTGTCGCTCACTGTTCAGCCGCAAATCTATATATTTAAAAAAGTCTGGTATACCCCAGTAAACAATAACTGTGGTTTTGCCATACCACGGTAAAAAATCTCTATTATTCAGGTTTTGGTATATTTTCTGTAAAGAAAAACAGTAGTGTCTCCTGACTGTTGTGACACAAAAATATATCTGTTGAAAATCGTGTTGTGTAGGTCCGACATCCCAGTGTGGTTTCGCAGTTCCACGGATCAAGTCGCTGTACTATCCAGTTTTGGGCCTTTGGTATCTAAAAAAAAAGCAGTTTGAGTGTGTTGCCCACTGTTCAGCCGCAAATATCTCTATTTAAAAAAGTTTGGTATACCCCAGTAAACAATAACTGTGGTTTTGCCATCCCACGGTAAAAAAATCTCTATTATTCAGGTTTTGGTATATTTTCTGTAAAGAAAAACAGTAGTGTCTCCTGACTGTTGTGACACAAAAATATATCTGTTGAAAATAGTCTTGTGTAGGTCCGACATCCCAGTGTGGTTTCGCAGTTCCACGGGTCAAATCGCTGTACTATCCAGTTTTGGGCCTTTGGTATCTAAAAAAAAAGCAGTTTGAGTGTGTCGCTCACTGTTCAGCCGCAAATATCTCTATTTAAAAAATTGTGGTATACCCCAGTAAACAATAACTGTGGTTTTGCCATCCCACGGTAAAAAAATCTCTATTATTCAGGTTTTGGTATATTTTCCGTAAAGAAAAACAGTAGTGTCTCCTGACTGTTGTGACACAAAAATATATCTGTTGAAAATAGTCTTGTGTAGGCCCGACATCCCAGTGTGGTTTCACAGTTCCACGGGTCAAATCTCTGTACTAACCAGTTTTGGGCCTTTGGTATCTAAAAAATAAGCAGTTTGAGTGTGTCGCTCACTGTTCAGCCGCAAATATCTTTATTTAAAAAAGTGTGGTATACCCCAGTAAACAATAACTGTGGTTTTGCCATCCCATGGTAAAAAATCTCTATTATTCAGGTTTTGGTATATTTTCCGTAAAGAAAAACAGTAGTGTCTCCTGACTGTTGTGACACAAAAATATATCTGTTGAAAATAGTCTTGTGTAGGCCCGACATCCCAGTGTGGTTTCACAGTTCCACGGGTCAAATCGCTGTACTATCCAGTTTTGGGCCTTTAGTATCTAAAAAAAAAGCAGTTTGAGTGTGTCGCTCACTGTTCAGCCGCAAATATCTCTATTTTAAAAAGTGGGGTATACCCCAGTAAACAATAACTGTGGTTTTGCCATCCCACGGTAAAAAATCTCTATTATTCAGCTTTTGGTATTTTTTTCCGTAAAGAAAAACAGTAGTGTCTCCTGACTGTTGTGACACAAAAATATATCTGTTGAAAATAGTCTTGTGTAGGCCCGACATCCCAGTGTGGTTTCGCAGTTCCACGGGTCAAATCGCTTTACTATCCAGTTTTGGGCCTTTTGTATCTAGAAAAAGAGCAGTTTGAGTGTGTCGCTCACTGTTCAGCCGCAAATATCTCTATTTAAAAAAGTGTGGTATACCCCAGTAAACAATAACTGTGGTTTTGCCATCCCACGGTAAAAAAATCGCTATTATTCATTTTTTGGTATATTTTCCGTAAAGAAAAACAGTAGTGTCTCCTGACTGTTGTGACACAAAAATATATCTGTTGAAAATAGTCTTGTGTAGGCCCGACATCCCAGTGTGGTTTCGCAGTTCCATGGGTCAAATCGCTGTACTATCCAGTTTTGGGCGTTTGGTCTCTAAAAAAAAACGAGTTTGAGTGTGTCGCCCACTGTTCAGCCGCAAATATCTCTATTTAAAAACGTGTGGTATACCCCAGTAAACAATAACTGTGGTTTTGCCATCCCATGGTAAAAAAATCTCTATTATTCAGGTTTTGGTATATTTTCTGTAAAGAAAAACAGTAGTGTCTCCTGACTGTTGTGACACAAAAATATATCTGTTGAAAATAGTCTTGTGTAGGTCCGACATCCCAGTGTGGTTTCGCAGTTCCACGGGTCAAATCGCTGTACTCTCCAGTTTTGGGCCTTTGGTATCTAAAAAAAAAGCAGTTTGAGTGTGTCGCTCACTGTTCAGTCGCAAATATCTCTATTTAAAAAAGTGTGGTATACCCCAGTAAACAATAACTGTGGTTTTGCCATCCCACGGTAAAAAATCTCTATTATTCAGCTTTTGGTAGTTTTTTCCGTAAAGAAAAACAGTAGTGTCTCCTGACTGTTGTGACACAAAAATATATCTGTTGAATATAGTCTTGTGTAGGCCCGACATCCCAGTGTGGTTTTGCAGTTCCATGGGTCAAATTGCTGTACTATCCAGTTTTGGGCCTTTTTATCTAAAAAAAAGCAGTTTGAGTGTGTCGCTCACTGTTCAGCCGCAAATCTATATATTTAAAAAAGTCTGGTATACCCCAGTAAACAATAACTGTGGTTTTGCCATCCCACGGTAAAAAATCTCTATTATTCAGGTTTAAGTATATTTTCTGTAAAGAAAAACAGTATTGTCTCCTGACTGTTGTGACACAAAAATATATCTGTTGAAAATAGTCTTGTGTAGGCCCGACATCCCAGTGTGGTTTCACAGTTCCACGGGTCAAATCGCTGTACTATCCAGTTTTGGGCCTTTAGTATCTAAAAAAAAAGCAGTTTGAGTGTGTCGCTCACTGTTCAGCCGCAAATATCTCTATTTTAAAAAGTGGGGTATACCCCAGTAAACAATAACTGTGGTTTTGCCATCCCACGGTAAAAAATCTCTATTATTCAGCTTTTGGTATTTTTTTCCGTAAAGAAAAACAGTAGTGTCTCCTGACTTTTGTGACACAAAAATATATCTGTTGAAAATAGTCTTGTGTAGGCCCGACATCCCAGTGTGGTTTCGCAGTTCCACGGGTCAAATCGCTTTACTATCCAGTTTTGGGCCTTTTGTATCTAGAAAAAGAGCAGTTTGAGTGTGTCGCTCACTGTTCAGCCGCAAATATCTCTATTTAAAAAAGTGTGGTATACCCCAGTAAACAATAACTGTGGTTTTGCCATCCCACGGTAAAAAAATCGCTATTATTCATTTTTTGGTATATTTTCCGTAAAGAAAAACAGTAGTGTCTCCTGACTGTTGTGACACAAAAATATATCTGTTGAAAATAGTCTTGTGTAGGCCCGACATCCCAGTGTGGTTTCGCAGTTCCATGGGTCAAATCGCTGTACTATCCAGTTTTGGGCGTTTGGTCTCTAAAAAAAAACGAGTTTGAGTGTGTCGCCCACTGTTCAGCCGCAAATATCTCTATTTAAAAAAGTGTGGTATACCCCAGTAAACAATAACTGTGGTTTTGCCATCCCATGGTAAAAAAATCTCTATTATTCAGGTTTTGGTATATTTTCTGTAAAGAAAAACAGTAGTGTCTCCTGACTGTTGTGACACAAAAATATATCTGTTGAAAATAGTCTTGTGTAGGTCCGACATCCCAGTGTGGTTTCGAAGTTCCACGGGTCAAATCGCTGTACTCTCCAGTTTTGGGCCTTTGGTATCTAAAAAAAAAGCAGTTTGAGTGTGTCGCTCACTGTTCAGTCGCAAATATCTCTATTTAAAAAAGTGTGGTATACCCCAGTAAACAATAACTGTGGTTTTGCCATCCCACGGTAAAAAATCTCTATTATTCAGCTTTTGGTAGTTTTTTCCGTAAAGAAAAACAGTAGTGTCTCCTGACTGTTGTGACACAAAAATATATCTGTTGAATATAGTCTTGTGTAGGCCCGACATCCCAGTGTGGTTTTGCAGTTCCATGGGTCAAATTGCTGTACTATCCAGTTTTGGGCCTTTTTATCTAAAAAAAAGCAGTTTGAGTGTGTCGCTCACTGTTCAGCCGCAAATCTATATATTTAAAAAAGTCTGGTATACCCCAGTAAACAATAACTGTGGTTTTGCCATCCCACGGTAAAAAATCTCTATTATTCAGGTTTAAGTATATTTTCTGTAAAGAAAAACAGTATTGTCTCCTGACTGTTGTGACACAAAAATATATCTGTTGAAAATAGTCTTGTGTAGGTCCGACATCCCAGTGTGGTTTCGCAGTTCCACGGGTCAAGTCGCTGTACTATCCAGTTTTGGGCCTTTGGTATCTAAAAAAAAAGCAGTTTGAGTGTGTCGCTCACTGTTCAGCCGCAAATATCTCTATTTAAAAAAGTGTGGTATACCCCAGTAAACAATAACTGTGGTTTTGCCATCCCACGGTAAAAAATCTCTATTATTCAGCCTTTGGTAGTTTTTTCCGTAAAGAAAAACAGTAGTGTCTCCTGACTGTTGTGACACAAAAATATATCTGTTGAAAATAGTCTTGTGTAGGCCCGACATCCCAGTGTGGTTTCACAGTTCCACGGGTCAAATCGCTGTACTATCCAGTTTTGGGCCTTTAGTATCTAAAAAAAAAGCAGTTTGAGTGTGTCGCTCACTGTTCAGCCGCAAATATCTCTATTTTAAAAAGTGGGGTATACCCCAGTAAACAATAACTGTGGTTTTGCCATCCCACGGTAAAAAATCTCTATTATTCAGCTTTTGGTATTTTTTTCCGTAAAGAAAAACAGTAGTGTCTCCTGACTGTTGTGACACAAAAATAAATCTGTTGAAAATAGTCTTGTGTAGGCCCGACATCCCAGTGTGGTTTCGCAGTTCCACGGGTCAAATCGCTGTAATATCCAGTTTTGGGCCTTTGGTATCTAAAAAAAGAGCAGTTTGAGTGTGTCGCTCACTGTTCAGCCGCAAACATCTCTATTTAAAAAAGTGTGGTATACCCCAGTAAACAATAACTGTGGTTTTGCCATCCCACGGTAAAAAAATCGCTATTATTCAGGTTTTGGTATATTTTCCGTAAAGAAAAACAGTAGTGTCTCCTGACTGTTGTGACACAAAAATATATCTGTTGAAAATAGTCTTGTGTAGGCCCGACATCCCAGTGTGGTTTCGCAGTTCCATGGGTCAAATCGCTGTACTATCCAGTTTTGGGCGTTTGGTATCTAAAAAAAAACCAGTTTGAGTGTGTCGCCCACTGTTCAGCCGCAAATATCTCTATTTTAAAAAGTGGGGTATACCCCAGTAAACAATAACTGTGGTTTTGCCATCCCACGGTAAAAAATCTCTATTATTCAGCTTTTGGTATTTTTTTCCGTAAAGAAAAACAGTAGTGTCTCCTGACTGTTGTGACACAAAAATAAATCTGTTGAAAATAGTCTTGTGTAGGCCCGACATCCCAGTGTGGTTTTGCAGTTCCATCGGTCAAATCGCTGTACTATCCAGTTTTGGGCCTTTGGTATCTAAATAAAAAGCAGTTTGAGTGTGTCACTCACTGTTCAGCCGCAAATCTATATATTTAAAAAAGTCTGGTATACCCCAGTAAACAATAACTGTGGTTTTGCCATCGCACGGTAAAAAATCTCTATTATTCAGGTTTTGGTATATTTTCTGTAAAGAAAAACAGTAGTGTCTCCTGACTGTTGTGACACAAAAATATATCTGTTGAAAATAGTCTTGTGTAGGTCCGACATCCCAGTGTGGTTTCGCAGTTCCACGGGTCAAGTCGCTGTACCATCCAGTTTTGGGACTTTGGTATCTAAAAAAAAAGCAGTTTGAGTGTGTCGCTCACTGTTCAGCCGCAAATATCTCTATTTAAAAAAGTGTGGTATACCCCAGTAAACAATAACTGTGGTTTTGCCATCCCACGGTAAAAAAATCGCTATTATTCAGGTTTTGGTATATTTTCCGTAAAGAAAAACAGTAGTGTCTCCTGACTGTTGTGACACAAAAATATATCTGTTGAAAATAGTCTTGTGTAGGCCCGACATCCCAGTGTGGTTTCGCAGTTCCATGGGTCAAATCGCTGTACTATCCAGTTTTGGGCGTTTGGTATCTAAAAAAAAAACCAGTTTGAGTGTGTCGCCCACTGTTCAGCCGCAAATATCTCTATTTAAAAAAGTGTGGTATACCCCAGTAAACAATAACTGTGGTTTTGCCATCCCACGGTAAAAAAATCTCTATTATTCAGGTTTTGGTATATTTTCTGTAAAGAAAAACAGTAGTGTCTCCTGACTGTTGTGACACAAAAATATATCTGTTGAAAATAGTCTTGTGTAGGTCCGACATCCCAGTGTGGTTTCGCAGTTCCACGGGTCAAATCGCTGTACTCTCCAGTTTTGGGCCTTTGGTATCTAAAAAAAAAACCAGTTTGAGTGTGTCGCTCACTGTTCAGTCGCAAATATCTCTATTTAAAAAAGTGTGGTATACCCCAGTAAACAATAACTGTGGTTTTGCCATCCCACGGTAAAAAATCTCTATTATTCAGCTTTTGGTAGTTTTTTCCGTAAAGAAAAACAGTAGTGTCTCCTGACTGTTGTGACACAAAAATATATCTGTTGAATATAGTCTTGTGTAGGCCCGACATCCCAGTGTGGTTTTGCAGTTCCATGGGTCAAATTGCTGTACTATCCAGTTTTGGGCCTTTTTATCTAAAAAAAAGCAGTTTGAGTGTGTCGCTCACTGTTCAGCCGCAAATCTATATATTTAAAAAAGCCTGGTATATCCCAGTAAACAATAACTGTGGTTTTGCCATCCCACGGTAAAAAATCTCTATTATTCAGGTTTAAGTATATTTTCTGTAAAGAAAAACAGTAGTGTCTCCTGACTGTTGTGACACAAAAATATATCTGTTGAAAATAGTCTTGTGTAGGTCCGACATCCCAGTGTGGTTACGCAGTTCCACGGGTCAAGTCGCTGTACTATCCAGTTTTGGGCCTTTGGTATCTAAAAAAAAAGCAGTTTGAGTGTGTCGCTCACTGTTCAGCCGCAAATATCTCTATTTAAAAAAGTGTGGTATACCCCAGTAAACAATAACTGTGGTTTTGCCATCCCACGGTAAAAAATCTCTATTATTCAGCCTTTGGTAGTTTTTTCCGTAAAGAAAAACAGTAGTGTCTCCTGACTGTTGTGGCACAAAAATATATCTGTTGAAAATAGTTTTGTGTAGGCCCGACATCCCAGTGTGGTTTTTAAGTTCCACGGGTCAAATCGCTGTACTATCCAGTTTTGGGCCTTTGGTATCTAAAAAAAGAGCAGTTTGAGTGTGTCGCTCACTGTTCAGCCGCAAATATCTCTATTTAAAAAAGTGTGGTATACCCCAGTAAACAATAACTGTGGTTTTGCCATCCCACGGTAAAAAATCTCTATTATTCAGGTTTTGGTATATTTTCCGTAAAGAAAAACAGTAGTGTCTCCTGACTGCTGTGACACAAAAATATATCTGTTGAAAATAGTCTTGTGTAGGCCCGACATCCCAGTGTGGTTTCACAGTTCCACGGGTCAAATTGCTGTACTATCCAGTTTTGGGCCTTTGGTATCTAAAAAAAAAAGTAGTTTGAGTGTGTCGCTCACTGTTCAGCCGCAAATATCTCTATTTTAAAAAGTGGGGTATACCCCAGTAAACAATAACTGTGGTTTTGCCATCCCACGGTAAAAAATCTCTATTATTCAGCTTTTGGTATTTTTTTCCGTAAAGAAAAACAGTAGTGTCTCCTGACTGTTGTGACACAAAAATATATCTGTTGAAAATAGTCTTGTGTAGGCCCGACATCCCAGTGTGGTTTCGCAGTTCCACGGGTCAAATCGCTGTACCATCCAGTTTTGGGCCTTTGGTATCTAAAAAAAGAGCAGTTTGAGTGTGTCGCTCACTGTTCAGCCGCAAATATCTCTATTTAAAAAAGTGTGGTATACCCCAGTAAACAATAACTGTGGTTTTGCCATCCCACGGTAAAAAATCTCTATTATTCAGGTTTTGGTATATTTTCCGTAAAGAAAAACAGTAGTGTCTCCTGACTGCTGTGACACAAAAATATATCTGTTGAAAATAGTCTTGTGTAGGCCCGACATCCCAGTGTGGTTTCACAGTTCCATGGGTCAAATTGCTGTACTATCCAGTTTTGGGCCTTTGGTATCTAAAAAAAAAGCAGTTTGAGTGTGTCGCTCACTGTTCTGCCGCAAATATCTCTATTTTAAAAAGTGGGGTATACCCCAGTAAACAATAACTGTGGTTTTGCCATCCCACGGTAAAAAAATCTCTATTATTCAGCTTTTGGTATTTTTTTCCGTAAAGAAAAACAGTAGTGTCTCCTGACTGTTGTGACACAAAAATATATCTGTTGAAAATAGTCTTGTGTAGGCCCGACATCCCAGTGTGGTTTCGCAGTTCCACGGGTCAAATCGCTGTACTATCCAGTTTTGGGCCTTTGGTATCTAAAAAAAAAGCAGTTTGAGTGTGTCGCTCACTGTTCAGCCGCAAATATCTCTATTTTAAAAAGTGGGGTATACCCCAGTAAACAATAACTGTGGTTTTGCCATCCCACGGTAAAAAATCTCTATTATTCAGCTTTTGGTATTTTTTTCCGTAAAGAAAAACAGTAGTGTCTCCTGACTGTTGTGACACAAAAATAAATCTGTTGAAAATAGTCTTGTGTAGGCCCGACATCCCAGTGTGGTTTTGCAGTTCCATCGGTCAAATCGCTGTACTATCCAGTTTTGGGCCTTTGGTATCTAAATAAAAAGCAGTTTGAGTGTGTCGCTCACTGTTCAGCCGCAAATCTATATATTTAAAAAAGTCTGGTATACCCCAGTAAACAATAACTGTGGTTTTGCCATCGCACGGTAAAAAATCTCTATTATTCAGGTTTTGGTATATTTTCTGTAAAGAAAAACAGTAGTGTCTCCTGACTGTTGTGACACAAAAATATATCTGTTGAAAATAGTCTTGTGTAGGTCCGACATCCCAGTGTGGTTTCGCAGTTCCACGGGTCAAGTCGCTGTACCATCCAGTTTTGGGACTTTGGTATCTAAAAAAAAAGCAGTTTGAGTGTGTCGCTCACTGTTCAGCCGCAAATATCTCTATTTAAAAAAGTGTGGTATACCCCAGTAAACAATAACTGTGGTTTTGCCATCCCACGGTAAAAAAATCGCTATTATTCAGGTTTTGGTATATTTTCCGTAAAGAAAAACAGTAGTGTCTCCTGACTGTTGTGACACAAAAATATATCTGTTGAAAATAGTCTTGTGTAGGCCCGACATCCCAGTGTGGTTTCGCAGTTCCATGGGTCAAATCGCTGTACTATCCAGTTTTGGGCGTTTGGTATCTAAAAAAAAACCAGTTTGAGTGTGTCGCCCACTGTTCAGCCGCAAATATCTCTATTTAAAAAAGTGTGGTATACCCCAGTAAACAATAACTGTGGTTTTGCCATCCCACGGTAAAAAATCTCTATTATTCTGCTTTTGGTAGTTTTTTCCGTAAAGAAAAACAGTAGTGTCTCCTGACTGTTGTGACACAAAAATATATCTGTTGAATATAGTCTTGTGTAGACCCGACATCCCAGTGTGGTTTTGCAGTTCCATGGGTCAAATTGCTGTACTATCCAGTTTTGGGCCTTTTTATCTAAAAAAAAGCAGTTTGAGTGTGTCGCTCACTGTTCAGCCGCAAATCTATATATTTAAAAAAGCCTGGTATACCCCAGTAAACAATAACTGTGGTTTTGCCATCCCACGGTAAAAAATCTCTATTATTCAGGTTTAAGTATATTTTCTGTAAAGAAAAACAGTAGTGTCTCCTGACTGTTGTGACACAAAAATATATCTGTTGAAAATAGTCTTGTGTAGGTCCGACATCCCAGTGTGGTTACGCAGTTCCACGGGTCAAGTCGCTGTACTATCCAGTTTTGGGCCTTTGGTATCTAAAAAAAAAGCAGTTTGAGTGTGTCGCTCACTGTTCAGCCGCAAATATCTCTATTTAAAAAAGTGTGGTATACCCCAGTAAACAATAACTGGTTTTGCCATCCCACGGTAAAAAATCTCTATTATTCAGCCTTTGGTAGTTTTTTCCGTAAAGAAAAACTGTAGTGTCTCCTGACTGTTGTGACACAAAAATATATCTGTTGAAAATAGTTTTGTGTAGGCCCGACATCCCAGTGTGGTTTCGAAGTTCCACGGGTCAAATCGCTGTACTATCCAGTTTTGGGCCTTTGGTATCTAAAAAAAGAGCAGTTTGAGTGTGTCGCTCACTGTTCAGCCGCAAATATCTCTATTTAAAAAAGTGTGGTATACCCCAGTAAACAATAACTTTGGTTTTGCCATCCCACGGTAAAAAATCTCTATTATTCAGGTTTTGGTATATTTTCCGTAAAGAAAAACAGTAGTGTCTCCTGACTGCTGTGACACAAAAATATATCTGTTGAAAATAGTCTTGTGTAGGCCCGACATCCCAGTGTGGTTTCACAGTTCCACGGGTCAAATTGCTGTACTATCCAGTTTTGGGCCTTTGGTATCTAAAAAAAAAGCAGTTTGAGTGTGTCGCTCACTGTTCAGCCGCAAATATCTCTATTTTAAAAAGTGGGGTATACCCCAGTAAACAATAACTGTGGTTTTGCCATCCCACGGTAAAAAATCTCTATTATTCAGCTTTTGGTATTTTTTTCCGTAAAGAAAAACAGTAGTGTCTCCTGACTGTTGTGACACAAAAATATATCTGTTGAAAATAGTCTTGTGTAGGCCCGACATCCCAGTGTGCTTTCGCAGTTCCACGGGTCAAATCGCTGTACTATCCAGTTTTGGGCCTTTGGTATCTAAAAAAAAAGCAGTTTGAGTGTGTCGCTCACTGTTCAGCCGCAAATATCTCTATTTTAAAAAGTGTGCTATACCCCAGTAAACAATAACTGTGGTTTTGCCATCCCACGGTAAAAAATCTCTATTATTCAGCTTTTGGTATTTTTTTCTGTAAAGAAAAACAGTAGTGTTTCCTGACTGTTGTGACACAAAAATATATCTGTTGAAAATAGTCTTGTGTAGGCCCGACATCCCAGTGTGGTTTTGCAGTTCCATGGGTCAAATCGCTGTACTATCCAGTTTTGGGCCTTTGGTATCTAAATAAAAAGCAGTTTGAGTGTGTCGCTCACTGTTCAGCCGCAAATCTATATATTTAAAAAAGTCTGGTATAACCCAGTAAACAATAACTGTGGTTTTGCCATCGCACGGTAAAAAATCTCTATTATTCAGGTTTTGGTATATTTTCTGTAAAGAAAAACAGTAGTGTCCCCTGACTGTTGTGACACAAAAATATATCTGTTGAAAATAGTCTTGTGTAGGTCCGACATCCCAGTGTGGTTTCGCAGTTCCACGGGTCAAGTCGCTGTACTATCCAGTTTTGGGCCTTTTTATCTAAAAAAAAGCAGTTTGAGTGTGTCGCTCACTGTTCAGCCGCAAATCTATATATTTAAAATAGCCTGGTATACCCCAGTAAACAATAACTGTGGTTTTGCCATCCCACGGTAAAAAATCTCTATTATTCAGGTTTAAGTATATTTTCTGTAAAGAAAAACAATAGTGTCTCCTGACTGTTGTGACACAAAAATATATCTGTTGAAAATAGTTTTGTGTAGGCCCGACATCCCAGTGTGGTTTCGAACTTCCACGGGTCAAATCGCTGTACTATCCAGTTTTGGGCCTTTGGTATCTAAAAAAAGAGCAGTTTGAGTGTGTCGCTCACTGTTCAGCCGCAAATATCTCTATTTAAAAAAGTGTGGTATACCCCAGTAAACAATAACTGTGGTTTTGCCATCCCACGGTAAAAAATCTCTATTATTCAGGTTTTGGTATATTTTCCGTAAAGAAAAACAATAGTGTCTCCTGACTGCTGTGACACAAAAATATATCTGTTGAAAATAGTCTTGTGTAGGCCCGACATCCCAGTGTGGTTTCACAGTTCCACGGGTCAAATTGCTGTACTATCCAGTTTTGTGCCTTTGGTATCTAAAAAAAAAGCAGTTTGAGTGTGTCGCTCACTGTTCAGCCGCAAATATCTCTATTTTAAAAAGTGGGGTATACCCCAGTAAACAATAACTGTGGTTTTGCCATCGCACGGTAAAAAATCTCTATTATTCAGGTTTTGGTATATTTTCTGTAAAGAAAAACAGTAGTGTCTCCTGACTGTTGTGACACAAAAATATATCTGTTGAAAATAGTCTTGTGTAGGTCCGACATCCCAGTGTGGTTTCGCAGTTCCACGGGTCAAGTCGCTGTACCATCCAGTTTTGGGACTTTGGTATCTAAAAAAAAAGCAGTTTGAGTGTGTCGCTCACTGTTCAGCCGCAAATATCTCTATTTAAAAAAGTGTGGTATACCCCAGTAAACAATAACTGTGGTTTTGCCATCCCACGGTAAAAAAATCGCTATTATTCAGGTTTTGGTATATTTTCCGTAAAGAAAAACAGTAGTGTCTCCTGACTGTTGTGACACAAAAATATATCTGTTGAAAATAGTCTTGTGTAGGCCCGACATCCCAGTGTGGTTTCGCAGTTCCATGGGTCAAATCGCTGTACTATCCAGTTTTGGGCGTTTGGTATCTAAAAAAAAACCAGTTTGAGTGTGTCGCCCACTGTTCAGCCGCAAATATCTCTATTTAAAAAAGTGTGGTATACCCCAGTAAACAATAACTGTGGTTTTGCCATCCCACGGTAAAAAATCTCTATTATTCTGCTTTTGGTAGTTTTTTCCGTAAAGAAAAACAGTAGTGTCTCCTGACTGTTGTGACACAAAAATATATCTGTTGAATATAGTCTTGTGTAGACCCGACATCCCAGTGTGGTTTTGCAGTTCCATGGGTCAAATTGCTGTACTATCCAGTTTTGGGCCTTTTTATCTAAAAAAAAGCAGTTTGAGTGTGTCGCTCACTGTTCAGCCGCAAATCTATATATTTAAAAAAGCCTGGTATACCCCAGTAAACAATAACTGTGGTTTTGCCATCCCACGGTAAAAAATCTCTATTATTCAGGTTTAAGTATATTTTCTGTAAAGAAAAACAGTAGTGTCTCCTGACTGTTGTGACACAAAAATATATCTGTTGAAAATAGTCTTGTGTAGGTCCGACATCCCAGTGTGGTTACGCAGTTCCACGGGTCAAGTCGCTGTACTATCCAGTTTTGGGCCTTTGGTATCTAAAAAAAAAGCAGTTTGAGTGTGTCGCTCACTGTTCAGCCGCAAATATCTCTATTTAAAAAAGTGTGGTATACCCCAGTAAACAATAACTGTGGTTTTGCCATCCCACGGTAAAAAATCTCTATTATTCAGCCTTTGGTAGTTTTTTCCGTAAAGAAAAACAGTAGTGTCTCCTGACTGTTGTGACACAAAAAGATATCTGTTGAAAATAGTTTTGTGTAGGCCCGACATCCCAGTGTGGTTTCGAAGTTCCACGGGTCAAATCGCTGTACTATCCAGTTTTGGGCCTTTGGTATCTAAAAAAAGAGCAGTTTGAGTGTGTCGCTCACTGTTCAGCCGCAAATATCTCTATTTAAAAAAGTGTGGTATACCCCAGTAAACAATAACTTTGGTTTTGCCATCCCACGGTAAAAAATCTCTATTATTCAGGTTTTGGTATATTTTCCGTAAAGAAAAACAGTAGTGTCTCCTGACTGCTGTGACACAAAAATATATCTGTTGAAAATAGTCTTGTGTAGGCCCGACATCCCAGTGTGGTTTCACAGTTCCACGGGTCAAATTGCTGTACTATCCAGTTTTGGGCCTTTGGTATCTAAAAAAAAAGCAGTTTGAGTGTGTCGCTCACTGTTCAGCCGCAAATATCTCTATTTTAAAAAGTGGGGTATACCCCAGTAAACAATAACTGTGGTTTTGCCATCCCACGGTAAAAAATCTCTATTATTCAGCTTTTGGTATTTTTTTCCGTAAAGAAAAACAGTAGTGTCTCCTGACTGTTGTGACACAAAAATATATCTGTTGAAAATAGTCTTGTGTAGGCCCGACATCCCAGTGTGGTTTCGCAGTTCCACGGGTCAAATCGCTGTACTATCCAGTTTTGGGCCTTTGGTATCTAAAAAAAAAGCAGTTTGAGTGTGTCGCTCACTGTTCAGCCGCAAATATCTCTATTTTAAAAAGTGTGCTATACCCCAGTAAACAATAACTGTGGTTTTGCCATCCCACGGTAAAAAATCTCTATTATTCAGCTTTTGGTATTTTTTTCTGTAAAGAAAAACAGTAGTGTTTCCTGACTGTTGTGACACAAAAATATATCTGTTGAAAATAGTCTTGTGTAGGCCCGACATCCCAGTGTGGTTTTGCAGTTCCATGGGTCAAATCGCTGTACTATCCAGTTTTGGGCCTTTGGTATCTAAATAAAAAGCAGTTTGAGTGTGTCGCTCACTGTTCAGCCGCAAATCTATATATTTAAAAAAGTCTGGTATAACCCAGTAAGCAATAACTGTGGTTTTGCCATCGCACGGTAAAAAATCTCTATTATTCAGGTTTTGGTATATTTTCTGTAAAGAAAAACAGTAGTGTCCCCTGACTGTTGTGACACAAAAATATATCTGTTGAAAATAGTCTTGTGTAGGTCCGACATCCCAGTGTGGTTTCGCAGTTCCACGGGTCAAGTCGCTGTACTATCCAGTTTTGGGCCTTTTTATCTAAAAAAAAGCAGTTTGAGTGTGTCGCTCACTGTTCAGCCGCAAATCTATATATTTAAAATAGCCTGGTATACCCCAGTAAACAATAACTGTGGTTTTGCCATCCCACGGTAAAAAATCTCTATTATTCAGGTTTAAGTATATTTTCTGTAAAGAAAAACAATAGTGTCTCCTGACTGTTGTGACACAAAAATATATCTGTTGAAAATAGTTTTGTGTAGGCCCGACATCCCAGTGTGGTTTCGAAGTTCCACGGGTCAAATCGCTGTACTATCCAGTTTTGGGCCTTTGGTATCTAAAAAAAGAGCAGTTTGAGTGTGTCGCTCACTGTTCAGCCACAAATATCTCTATTTAAAAAAGTGTGGTATACCCCAGTAAACAATAACTGTGGTTTTGCCATCCCACGGTAAAAAATCTCTATTATTCAGGTTTTGGTATATTTTCCGTAAAGAAAAACAATAGTGTCTCCTGACTGCTGTGACACAAAAATATATCTGTTGAAAATAGTCTTGTGTAGGCCCGACATCCCAGTGTGGTTTCACAGTTCCACGGGTCAAATTGCTGTACTATCCAGTTTTGGGCCTTTGGTATCTAAAAAAAAAGCAGTTTGAGTGTGTCGCTCACTGTTCAGCCGCAAATATCTCTATTTTAAAAAGTGGGGTATACCCCAGTAAACAATAACTGTGGTTTTGCCATCCCACGGTAAAAAATCTCTATTATTCAGCTTTTGGTATTTTTTTCCGTAAAGAAAAACAGTAGTGTCTCCTGACTGTTGTGACACAAAAATATATCTGTTGAAAATAGTCTTGTGTAGGCCCGACATCCCAGTGTGGTTTCGCAGTTCCACGGGTCAAATCGCTGTACTATCCAGTTTTGGGCCTTTGGTATCTAAAAAAAAAGCAGTTTGAGTGTGTCGCTCACTGTTCAGCCGCAAATATCTCTATTTTAAAAAGTGTGCTATACCCCAGTAAACAATAACTGTGGTTTTGCCATCCCACGGTAAAAAATCTCTATTATTCAGCTTTTGGTATTTTTTTCTGTAAAGAAAAACAGTAGTGTTTCCTGACTGTTGTGACACAAAAATATATTTGTTGAAAATAGTCTTGTGTAGGCCCGACATCCCAATGTGGTTTTGCAGTTCCATGGGTCAAATCGCTGTACTATCCAGTTTTGGGCCTTTGGTATCTAAATAAAAAGCAGTTTGAGTGTGTCGCTCACTGTTCAGCCGCAAATCTATATATTTAAAAAAGTCTGGTATAACCCAGTAAACAATAACTGTGGTTTTGCCATCGCACGGTAAAAAATCTCTATTATTCAGGTTTTGGTATATTTTCTGTAAAGAAAAACAGTAGTGTCTCCTGACTGTTGTGACACAAAAATATATCTGTTGAAAATAGTCTTGTGTAGGTCCGACATCCCAGTGTGGTTTCGCAGTTCCACGGGTCAAGTCGCTGTACTATCCAGTTTTGGGACTTTGGTATCTAAAAAAAAAGCAGTTTGAGTGTGTCGCTCACTGTTCAGCCACAAATATCTCTATTTAAAAAAGTGTGGTATACTCCAGTAAACAATAACTGTCTTTTTGCCATCCCACGGTAAAAAAATCGCTATTATTCAGGTTTTGGTATATTTTCCGTAAAGAAAAACAGTAGTGTCTCCTGACTGTTGTGACACAAAAATATATCTGTTGAAAATAGTCTTGTGTAGGCCCGACATCCCAGTGTGGTTTCGCAGTTCCATGGGTCAAATCGCTGTACTATCCAGTTTTGGGCGTTTGGTATCTAAAAAAAAACCAGTTTGAGTGTGTCGCCCACTGTTCAGCCGCAAATATCTCTATTTAAAAAGTGTGGTATACCCCAGTAAACAATAACTGTGGTTTTGCCATCCCACGGTAAAAAAATCTCTATTATTCAGGTTTTGGTATATTTTCTGTAAAGAAAAACAGTAGTGTCTCCTGACTGTTGTGACACAAAAATATATCTGTTGAAAATAGTCTTGTGTAGGTCCGACATCCCAGTGTGGTTTCGCAGTTCCACGGGTCAAGTCGCTGTACTATCCAGTTTTGGGCCTTTGGTATCTAAAAAAAAAGCAGTTTGAGTGTGTCGCTCACTGTTCAGCCGCAAATATCTCTATTTAAAAAAGTGTGGTATACCCCAGTAAACAATAACTGTGGTTTTGCCATCCCACGGTAAAAAATCTCTATTATTCAGCCTTTGGTAGTTTTTTCCGTAAAGAAAAACAGTAGTGTCTCCTGACTGTTGTGACACAAAAATATATCTGTTGAAAATAGTTTTGTGTAGGCCCGACATCCCAGTGTGGTTTCGAAGTTCCACGGGTCAAATCGCTGTACTATCCAGTTTTGGGCCTTTGGTATCTAAAAAAAGAGCAGTTTGAGTGTGTCGCTCACTGTTCAGCCGCAAATATCTTTATTTAAAAAAGTGTGGTATACCCCAGTAAACAATAACTGTGGTTTTGCCATCCCACGGTAAAAGATCTCTATTATTCAGGTTTTGGTATATTTTCCGTAAAGAAAAACAGTAGTGTCTCCTGACTGCTCTGACACAAAAATATATCTGTTGAAAATAGTCTTGTGTAGGCCCGACATCCCAGTGTGGATTCACAGTTCCACGGGTCAAATTGCTGTACTATCCAGTTTTGTGCCTTTGGTATCTAACAAAAAAGCAGTTTGAGTGTGTCGCTCACTGTTCAGCCGCAAATATCTCTATTTTAAAAAGTGGGGTATACCCCAGTAAACAATAACTGTGGTTTTGCCATCACACGGCAAAAAATCTCTATTATTCAGCTTTTGGTATTTTTTTCCGTAAAGAAAAACAGTAGTGTCTCCTGACTGTTGTGACACAAAAATATATCTGTTGAAAATAGTCTTGTGTAGGCCCGACATCCCAGTGTGGTTTCGCAGTTCCACGGGTCAAATCGCTGTACTATCCAGTTTTGGGCCTTTGGTATCTAAAAAAAAAGCAGTTTGAGTGTGTCGCTCACTGTTCAGCCGCAAATATCTCTATTTAAAAAAGTGTGGTATACCCCAGTAAACAATAACTGTGGTTTTGCCATCCCACGGTAAAAAATCTCTATTATTCAGCCTTTGGTAGTTTTTTCCGTAAAGAAAAACAGTAGTGTCTCCTGACTGTTGTGACACAAAAATATATCTGTTGAAAATAGTTTTGTGTAGGCCCGACATCCCAGTGTGGTTTCGAAGTTCCACGGGTCAAATCGCTGTACTATCCAGTTTTGGGCCTTTGGTATCTAAAAAAAGAGCAGTTTGAGTGTGTCGCTCACTGTTCAGCCGCAAATATCTTTATTTAAAAAAGTGTGGTATACCCCAGTAAACAATAACTGTGGTTTTGCCATCCCACGGTAAAAAATCTCTATTATTCAGGTTTTGGTATATTTTCCGTAAAGAAAAACAGTAGTGTCTCCTGACTGCTGTGACACAAAAATATATCTGTTGAAAATAGTCTTGTGTAGGCCCGACATCCCAGTGTGGATTCACAGTTCCACGGGTCAAATTGCTGTACTATCCAGTTTTGGGCCTTTGGTATCTAAAAAAAAAGCAGTTTGAGTGTGTCGCTCACTGTTCAGCCGCAAATATCTCTATTTTAAAAAGTGGGGTATACCCCAGTAAACAATAACTGTGGTTTTGCCATCACACGGCAAAAAATCTCTATTATTCAGCTTTTGGTATTTTTTTCCGTAAAGAAAAACAGTAGTGTCTCCTGACTGTTGTGACACAAAAATATATCTGTTGAAAATAGTCTTGTGTAGGCCCGACATCCCAGTGTGGTTTCGCAGTTCCACGGGTCAAATCGCTGTACTATCCAGTTTTGGGCCTTTGGTATCTAAAAAAAAAGCAGTTTGAGTGTGTCGCTCACTGTTCAGCCGCAAATATCTATATTTTAAAAAGTGTGGTATACCCCAGTAAACAATAACTGTGGTTTTGCCATCCCACGGTAAAAAATCTCTATTATTCAGCCTTTGGTAGTTTTTTCCGTAAAGAAAAACAGTAGTGTCTCCTGACTGTTGTGACACAAAAATATATCTGTTGAAACTAGTCTTGTGTAGGCCCGACATCCCAGTGTGGTTTCGCAGTTCCACGGGTCAAATCGCTGTACTATCCAGTTTTGGGCCTTTGGTATCTAAAAAAAGAGCAGTTTGAGTGTGTCGCTCACTGTTCAGCCGCAAATATCTCTATTTAAAAAAGTGTGGTATATCCCAGTAAACAATAACTGTGGTTTTGCCATCCCACGGTAAAAAAGCGCTATTATTCAGGTTTTGGTATATTTTCCGTAAAGACAAACAGTAGTGTCTCCTGACTGTTGTGACACAAAAATATATCTGTTGAAAATAGTCTTGTGTAGGCCCGACATCCCAGTGTGGTTTTGCAGTTCCACGGGTCAAATTGCTGTACTATCCAGTTTTGGGCCTTTGGTATCTAAAAAAAAGCAGTTTGAGTGTGTCGCTCACTGTTCAGCCGCAAATATCTCTATTTAAAAAAGTGTGGCATACCCCAGTAAACAATAACTGTGGTTTTGTCATCCCACGGTAAAAAATCTCTATTATTCAGCTTTTGGTAGTTTTTTTCTGTAAACAAAAACAGTAGTGTCTCCTGACTGTTTTGACACAAAAATACATCTGTTGAGAATAGCCTTGTGTAGGCCCGACATCCCAGTGTGGTTTCGCAGTTCCATGGGTCAAATCGCTGTACTATCCAGTTTTGGGCCTTTGGTATCTAAAAAAAAAAGCAGTTTGAGTGTGTCGCCCACTGTTCAGCCGCAAATATCTCTATTTTAAAAAGTGTGGTATACCCCAGTAAACAATAACTGTGGTTTTGCCATCCCACGGTAAAAAATCTCTATTATTCATCTTTTGGTAGTTTTTTCCGTAAAGAAAAACAGTAGTGTCTCCTGACTGTTGTGACACAAGCATACATCTGTTGAAAATAGTCTTGTGTAGGCCCGACATCCCAGTGTGGTTTCGCAGTTCCATGGGTCAAATCGCTGTACTATCCAGTTTTGGGCCTTTGGTATCTAAAAAAAAAGCAGTTTGAGTGTGTCGCTCACTGTTCAGCCGCAAATCTATATATTTAAAAAAGTCTGGTATACCCCAGTAAACAATAACTGTGGTTTTGCCATCCCACGGTAAAAAATCTCTATTATTCAGGTTTTGGTATATTTTCTGTAAAGAAAAACAGTAGTGTCTCCTGACTGTTGTGACACAAAAATATATCTGTTGAAAATAGTCTTGTGTAGGTCCGACATCCCAGTGTGGTTTCGCAGTTCCACGGGTCAAGTCGCTGTACTATCCAGTTTTGGGCCTTTGGTATCTAAAAAAAAAGCAGTTTGAGTGTGTCGCTCACTGTTCAGCCGCAAATATCTCTATTTAAAAAAGTGTGGTATACCCCAGTAAACAATAACTGTGGTTTTGCCATCCCACGGTAAAAAATCTCTATTATTCAGCCTTTGGTAGTTTTTTCCGTAAAGAAAAACAGGAGTGTCTCCTGACTGTTGTGACACAAAATTATATCTGTTGAAAATAGTCTTGTGTAGGCCCGACATCCCAGTTCGGTTTCGCAGTTCCACGGGTCAAATCGCTGTACTATCCAGTTTTGGGCCTTTGGTATCTAAAAAAAGAGCAGTTTGATTGTGTCGCTCACTGTTCAATCGCAAATATCTCTATTTAAAAAAGTGTGGTATACCCCAGTAAACAATAACTGTGGTTTTGCCATCCCACGGTAAAAAATCTCTATTATTCAGGTTTTGGTATATTTTCCGTAAAGAAAAACAGTAGTGTCTCCTGACTGTTGTGACACAAAAATATATCTGTTGAAAATAGTCTTGTGTAGGCCCGACATCCCAGTGTGGTTTCGCAGTTCCACGGGTCAAATCGCTGTACTATCCAGTTTTGGGCCTTTGGTATCTAAAAAAAAAGCAGTTTGAGTGTGTCGCTCACTGTTCAGCCGCAAATATCTCTATTTTAAAAAGTGGGGTATACCCCAGTAAACAATAACTGTGGTTTTGCCATCCCACGGTAAAAAATCTCTATTATTCAGCTTTTGGTATTTTTTTCCGTAAAGAAAAACAGTAGTGTCTCCTGACTGTTGTGACACAAAAATATATCTGTTGAAAATAGTCTTGTGTAGGCCCGACATCCCAGTTTGGTTTCGCAGTTCCACGGGTCAAATAGCTGTACTATCCAGTTTTGGGCCTTTGGTATCTAAAAAAAAAGCAGTTTGAGTGTGTCGCTCACTGTTCAGCCGCAAATATCTCTATTTTAAAAAGTGTGGTATACCCCAGTAAACAATAACTGTGGTTTTGCCATCCCACGGTAAAAAATCTCTATTATTCATCTTTTGGTAGTTTTTTCCGTAAAGAAAAACAGTAGTGTCTCCTGACTGTTGTGACACAAGCATACATCTGTTGAAAATAGTCTTGTGTAGGCCCGACATCCCAGTGTGGTTTCGCAGTTCCATGGGTCAAATCGCTGTACTATCCAGTTTTGGGCCTTTGGTATCTAAAAAAAAAGCAGTTTGAGTGTGTCGCTCACTGTTCAGCCGCAAATCTATATATTTAAAAAAGTCTGGTATACCCCAGTAAACAATAACTGTGGTTTTGCCATCCCACGGTAAAAAATCTCTATTATTCAGGTTTTGGTATATTTTCTGTAAAGAAAAACAGTAGTGTCTCCTGACTGTTGTGACACAAAAATATATCTGTTGAAAATAGTCTTGTGTAGGTCCGACATCCCAGTGTGGTTTCGCAGTTCCACGGGTCAAGTCGCTGTACTATCCAGTTTTGGGCCTTTGGTATGTAAAAAAAAAGCAGTTTGAGTGTGTCGCTCACTGTTCAGCCGCAAATATCTCTATTTAAAAAAGTGTGGTATACCCCAGTAAACAATAACTGTGGTTTTGCCATCCCACGGTAAAAAATCTCTATTATTCAGCCTTTGGTAGTTTTTTCCGTAAAGAAAAACAGGAGTGTCTCCTGACTGTTGTGACACAAAATTATATCTGTTGAAAATAGTCTTGTGTAGGCCCGACATCCCAGTGTGGTTTCGCAGTTCCACGGGTCAAATCGCTGTACTATCCAGTTTTGGGCCTTTGGTATCTAAAAAAAGAGCAGTTTGATTGTGTCGCTCACTGTTCAATCGCAAATATCTCTATTTAAAAAAGTGTGGTATACCCCAGTAAACAATAACTGTGGTTTTGCCATCCCACGGTAAAAAATCTCTATTATTCAGGTTTTGGTATATTTTCCGTAAAGAAAAACAGTAGTGTCTCCTGACTGTTGTGACACAAAAATATATCTGTTGAAAATAGTCTTGTGTAGGCCCGATATCCCAGTGTGGTTTCGCAGTTCCACGGGTCAAATCGCTGTACTATCCAGTTTTGGGCCTTTGGTATCTAAAAAAAAAGCAGTTTGAGTGTGTCGCTCACTGTTCAGCCGCAAATATCTCTATTTTAAAAAGTGGGGTATACCCCAGTAAACAATAACTGTGGTTTTGCCATCCCACGGTAAAAAATCTCTATTATTCAGCTTTTGGTATTTTTTTCCGTAAAGAAAAACAGTAGTGTCTCCTGACTGTTGTGACACAAAAATATATCTGTTGAAAATAGTCTTGTGTAGGCCCGACATCCCAGTTTGGTTTCGCAGTTCCACGGGTCAAATAGCTGTACTATCCAGTTTTGGGCCTTTGGTATCTAAAAAAAAAGCAGTTTGAGTGTGTCGCTCACTGTTCAGCCGCAAATATCTCTATTTAAAAAAGTGTGGTATACCCCAGTAAACAATAACTGTGGTTTTGCCATCCCACTGTAAAAAATCGCTATTATTCAGGTTTTGGTATATTTTCCGTAAAGAAAAACAGTAGTGTCTCCTGACTGTTGTGACACAAAAATATATCTGTTGAAAATAGTCTTGTGTAGGCCCGACACCCAGTGTGGTTTCGCAGTTCCATGGGTCAAATCGCTGTACTATCCAGTTTTGGGCCTTTGGTATCTAAAAAAAAACGAGTTTGAGTGTGTCGCTCACTGTTCAGCCGCAAATATCTCTATTTTAAAAAGTGGGGTATACCCCAGTAAACAATAACTGTGGTTTTGCCATCCCACGGTAAAAAATCTCTATTATTCAGCTTTTGGTATTTTTTTCTGTAAAGAAAAACAGTAGTGTTTCCTGACTGTTGTGACACAAAAATATATTTGTTGAAAATAGTCTTGTGTAGGCCCGACATCCCAGTGTGGTTTTGCAGTTCCATGGGTCAAATCGCTGTACTATCCAGTTTTGGGCCTTTGGTATCTAAATAAAGAGCAGTTTGAGTGTGTCGCTCACTGTTCAGCCGCAAATCTATATATTTAAAAAAGTCTGGTATACCCCAGTAAACAATAACTGTGGTTTTGCCATCGCACGGTAAAAAATCTCTATTATTCAGGTTTTGGTATATTTTCTGTAAATAAAAACAGTAGTGTCTCCTGACTGTTGTGACACAAAAATATATCTGTTGAAAATAGTCTTGTGTACGTCCGACATCCCAGTGTGGTTTCGCAGTTCCACGGGTCAAGTCGCTGTACTATCCAGTTTTGGAACTTTGCTATCTAAAAAAAAAGCAGTTTGAGTGTGTCGCTCACTGTTCAGCCGCAAATATCTCTATTTAAAAAAGCGTGGTATACCCCAGTAAACAATAACTGTGATTTTGCCATCCCACGGTAAAAAATCTTTATTATTCAGCCTTTGGTAGTTTTTTCCGTAAAGAAAAACAGTAGTGTCTCCTGACTGTTGTGACACAAAAATATATCTGTTGAGAATAGCCTTGTGTAGGCCCGACATCCCAGCGTGGTTTCGCAGTTCCACGGGTCAAATCGCTGTACTATCCAGTTTTGGGCCTTTGGTATCTAAAAAAAAAGCAGTTTGAGTGTGTCGCTCACTGTTCAGCCGCAAATATCTTTATTTAAAAAAGTGTGGTATACCCCAGTAAACAATAACTGTGGTTTTGCCATCCCACGGTAAAAAATCTCTATTATTCAGGTTTTGGTATATTTTCCGTAAAGAAAAACAGTAGTGTCTCCTGACTGTTGTGACACAAAAATATATCTGTTGAAAATAGTCGTGTGTAGGCCCGACATCCCAGTGTGGTTTCGCAGATCCACGGGTCAAATCGCTGTACTATCCAGTTTTGGGCCTTTGGTATGTAAAAAAAAAGGAGTTTGAGTGTATCGCTCACTGTTCAGCCGCAAATATCTCTATTTAAAAAAGTGTGGTATACCCCAGTAAACAATAACTGTGGTTTTGCCATCCCACGGCAAAAAATCTCTATTATTCAGGTTTTGGTATATTTTCCATAAAGAAAAACAGTAGTGTCTCCTGACTGTTGTGACACAAAAATACTTCTGTAGAAAATAGTCTTGTGTAGGCCCGACATCCCAGTGTGGTTTCGCAGTTCCATGGGTCAAATCGCTGTACTATCCAGTTTTGGGCCTTTGGTATCTAAAAAAAAAAGCAGTTTGAGTGTGTCGCCCACTGTTCAGCCGCAAATATCTCTATTTTAAAAAGTGTGGTATACCCCAGTAAACAATAACTGTGGTTTTGCCATCCCACGGTAAAAAATCTCTATTATTCATCTTTTGGTAGTTTTTTCCGTAAAGAAAAACAGTAGTGTCTCCTGACTGTTGTGACACAAGCATACATCTGTTGAAAATAGTCTTGTGTAGGCCCGACATCCCAGTGTGGTTTCGCAGTTCCATGGGTCAAATCGCTGTACTATCCAGTTTTGGGCCTTTGGTATCTAAAAAAAAAGCAGTTTGAGTGTGTCGCTCACTGTTCAGCCGCAAATCTATATATTTAAAAAAGTCTGGTATACCCCAGTAAACAATAACTGTGGTTTTGCCATCCCACGGTAAAAAATCTCTATTATTCAGGTTTTGGTATATTTTCTGTAAAGAAAAACAGTAGTGTCTCCTGACTGTTGTGACACAAAAATATATCTGTTGAAAATAGTCTTGTGTAGGTCCGACATTCCAGTGTGGTTTCGCAGTTCCACGGGTCAAGTCGCTGTACTATCCAGTTTTGGGCCTTTGGTATCTAAAAAAAAAGCAGTTTGAGTGTGTCGCTCACTGTTCAGCCGCAAATATCTCTATTTAAAAAAGTGTGGTATACCCCAGTAAACAATAACTGTGGTTTTGCCATCCCACGGTAAAAAATCTCTATTATTCAGCCTTTGGTAGTTTTTTCCGTAAAGAAAAACAGGAGTGTCTCCTGACTGTTGTGACACAAAATTATATCTGTTGAAAATAGTCTTGTGTAGGCCCGACATCCCAGTGTGGTTTCGCAGTTCCACGGGTCAAATCGCTGTACTATCCAGTTTTGGGCCTTTGGTATCTAAAAAAAGAGCAGTTTGATTGTGTCGCTCACTGTTCAATCGCAAATATCTCTATTTAAAAAAGTGTGGTATACCCCAGTAAACAATAACTGTGGTTTTGCCATCCCACGGTAAAAAATCTCTATTATTCAGGTTTTGGTAAATTTTCCGTAAAGAAAAACAGTAGTGTCTCCTGACTGTTGTGACACAAAAATATATCTGTTGAAAATAGTCTTGTGTAGGCACGACATCCCAGTGTGGTTTCGCAGTTCCACGGGTCAAATCGCTGTACTATCCAGTTTTGGGCCTTTGGTATCTAAAAAAAAAGCAGTTTGAGTGTGTCGCTCACTGTTCAGCCGCAAATATCTCTATTTTAAAAAGTGGGGTATACCCCAGTAAACAATAACTGTGGTTTTGCCATCCCACGGTAAAAAATCTCTATTATTCAGCTTTTGGTATTTTTTTCCGTAAAGAAAAACAGTAGTGTCTCCTGACTGTTGTGACACAAAAATATATCTGTTGAAAATAGTCTTGTGTAGGCCCGACATCCCAGTTTGGTTTCGCAGTTCCACGGGTCAAATAGCTGTACTATCCAGTTTTGGGCCTTTGGTATCTAAAAAAAAAGCAGTTTGAGTGTGTCGCTCACTGTTCAGCCGCAAATATCTCTATTTTAAAAAGTGTGGTATACCCCAGTAAACAATAACTGTGGTTTTGCCATCCCACGGTAAAAAATCTCTATTATTCAGCTTTTGGTAGTTTTTTCCGTAAAGAAAAACAGTAGTGTCTCCTGACTGTTGTGACACAAAAATATATCTGTTGAAAATAGTCTTGTGTAGGCCCGACATCCCAGTGTGGTTTTGCAGTTCCATGGGTCAAATCGCTGTACTATCCAGTTTTGGGCCTTTGGTATCTAAAAAAAAAGCAGTTTGAGTGTGTCGCTCACTGTTCAGCCGCAAATCTATATATTTAAAAAAATATGGTATACCACTGTAAACAATAACTGTGGTTTTGCCATCCCATGGTAAAAAATCTCTATTATTCAGGTTTTGGTATATTTTCTGTAAAGAAAAACAGTAGTGTCTCCTGACTGTTGTGACACAAAAATATATCTGTTGAAAATAGTCTTGTGTAGGTCCGACATCCCAGTGTGGTTTCGCAGTTCCACGGGTCAAGTCGCTGTACTATCCAGTTTTGGGACTTTGGTATCTAAAAAAAAAGCAGTTTGAGTGTGTCGCTCACTGTTCAGCCGCAAATATCTCTATTTAAAAAAGTGTGGTATACCCCAGTAAACAATAACTGTGGTTTTGCCATCCCATGGTAAAAAATCTCTATTATTCAGCCTTTGGTAGTTTTTTCCGTAAAGAAAAACAGTAGTGTCTCCTGACTGTTGTGACACAAAAATATATCTGTTGAAAATAGTCTTGTGTAGGCCCGACATCCCAGTGTGGTTTCGCAGTTCCACTGGTCAAATTGCTGTACTATCCAGTTTTGGGCCTTTGGTATCTAAAAAAAAAGCAGTTTGAGTGTGTCGCTCACTGTTCAGCCGCAAATATCTCTATTTAAAAAAGTGTGGTATACCCCAGTAAACAATAACTGTGGTTTTGCCATCCCACGGTAAAAAATCTCTATTATTCAGCTTTTGGTACTTTTTTTCTGTAAAGAAAAACAGTAGTGTCTCCTGACTGTTGTGACACAAAAATATATCTGTTGAGAATAGCCTTGTGTAGGCCCGACATCCCAGCGTGGTTTCGCAGTTCCACGGGTCAAATCGCTGTACTATCCAGTTTTGGGCCTTTGGTATCTAAAAAAAAAGCAGTTTGAGTATGTCGCTCACTGTTCAGCCGCAAATATCTTTATTTAAAAAAGTGTGGTATACCCCAGTAAGCAATAACTGTGGTTTTGCCATCCCACGGTAAAAAATCTCTATTATTCAGGTTTTGGTATATTTTCCGTAAAGAAAAACAGTACTGTCTCCTGACTGTTGTGACACAAAAATATATCTGTTGAAAATAGTCGTGTGTAGGCCCGACATCCCAGTGTGGTTTCGCAGTTCCACGGGTCAAATCGCTGTACTATCCAGTTTTGGGCCTTTGGTATCTAAAAAAAAAGCAGTTTGAGTGTGTCGCTCACTGTTCAGCCGCAAATATCTCTATTTAAAAAAATGTGGTATACCCCAGTAAACAATAACTGTGGTTTTGCCATCCCACGGTAAAAAATCGCTATTATTCAGGTTTTGGTATATTTTCCGTAAAGAAAAACAGTAGTGTCTCCTGACTGTTGTGACACAAAAATATATCTGTTGAAAATAGTCTTGTGTAGGCCCGACATCCCAGTGTGGTTTCGCAGTTCCACGGGTCAAATCGCTGTACTATCCAGTTTTGGGCCTTTGGTATCTAAAAAAAAAGGAGTTTGAGTGTGTCGCTCACTGTTCAGCCGCAAATATCTCTATTTTAAAAAGTGTGGTATACCCCAGTAAACAATAACTGTGGTTTTGCCATCCCACGGCAAAAAATCTCTATTATTCAAGTTTTGGTATATTTTCCGTAAAGAAAAACAGTAGTGTCTCCTGACTGTTGTGACACAAAAATATATCTGTTGAAAATAGTCTTGTGTAGGTCCGACATCCCAGTGTGGTTTCGCAGTTCCACGGGTCAAGTCGCTGTACTATCCAGTTTTGGGCCTTTGGTATCTAAAAAAAAAGCAGTTTGAGTGTGTCGCTCACTGTTCAGCCGCAAATATCTCTATTTAAAAAAGTGTGGTATACCCCAGTAAACAATAACTGTGGTTTTGCCATCCCACGGTAAAAAATCTCTATTATTCAGCCTTTGGTAGTTTTTTCCGTAAAGAAAAACAGGAGTGTCTCCTGACTGTTGTGACACAAAATTATATCTGTTGAAAATAGTCTTGTGTAGGTCCGACATCCCAGTTTGGTTTCGCAGCTCCACGGGTCAAATCGCTGTACTATCCAGTTTTGGGCCTTTGGTATCTAAAAAAAGAGCAGTTTGATTGTGTCGCTCACTGTTCAATCGCAAATATCTCTATTTAAAAAAGTGTGGTATACCCCAGTAAACAATAACTGTGGTTTTGCCATCCCACGGTAAAAAATCTCTATTATTCAGGTTTTGGTATATTTTCCGTAAAGAAAAACAGTAGTGTCTCCTGACTGTTGTGACACAAAAATATATCTGTTGAAAATAGTCTTGTGTAGGCCCGACATCCCAGTGTGGTTTTGCAGTTCCATGGGTCAAATCGCTGTACTATCCAGTTTTGGGCCTTTGGTATCTAAAAAAAAAGCAGTTTGAGTGTGTCGCTCACTGTTCAGCCGCAAATCTATATATTTAAAAAAGTCTGGTATACCCCAGTAAACAATAACTGTGGTTTTGCCATCCCATGGTAAAAAATCTCTATTATTCAGGTTTTGGTATATTTTCTGTAAAGAAAAACAGTAGTGTCTCCTGACTGTTGTGACACAAAAATATATCTGTTGAAAATAGTCTTGTGTAGGTCCGACATCGCAGTGTGGTTTCGCAGTTCCACTCGTCAAGTCGCTGTACTATCCAGTTTTGGGACTTTGGTATCTAAAAAAAAAGCAGTTTGAGTGTGTCGCTCACTGTTCAGCCGCAAATATCTCTATTTAAAAAAGTGTGGTATACCCCAGTAAACAATAACTGTGGTTTTGCCATCCCATGGTAAAAAATCTCTATTATTCAGCCTTTGGTAGTTTTTTCCGTAAAGAAAAACAGTAGTGTCTCCTGACTGTTGTGACACAAAAATATATCTGTTGAAAATAGTGTTGTGTAGGCCCGACATCCCAGTGTGGTTTCGCAGTTCCACGGGTCAAATTGCTGTACTATCCAGTTTTGGGCCTTTGGTATCTAAAAAAAAAGCAGTTTGAGTGTGTCGCTCACTGTTCAGCCGCAAATATCTCTATTTAAAAAAGTGTGGTATACCCCAGTAAACAATAACTGTGGTTTTGCCATCCCACGGTAAAAAATCTCTATTATTCAGCTTTTGGTACTTTTTTTCTGTAAAGAAAAACAGTAGTGTCTCCTGACTGTTGTGACACAAAAATATATCTGTTGAGAATAGCCTTGTGTAGGCCCGACATCCCAGTGTGGTTTCGCAGTTCCACGGGTCAAATCACTGTACTTTCCAGTTTTGGGCCTTTGGTATCTAAAAAAAAAGGAGTTTGAGTGTGTCGCTCACTGTTCAGCCGCAAATATCTCTATTTAAAAAAGTGTGGTATACCCCAGTAAACAATAACTGTGGTTTTGCCATCCCACGGCAAAAAATCTCTATTATTCAGGTTTTGGTATATTTTCCGTAAAGAAAAACAGTAGTGTCTCCTGACTGTTGTGACACAAAAATACATCTGTAGAAAATAGTCTTGTGTAGGCCCGACATCCCAGTGTGGTTTCGCAGTTCCATGGGTCAAATCGCTGTACTATCCAGTTTTGGGCCTTTGGTATCTAAAAAAAAAGCAGTTTGAGTGTGTCGCCCACTGTTCAGCCGCAAATATCTCTATTTAAAAAAGTGTGGTATACCCCAGTAAACAATAACTGTGGTTTTGCCATCCCACGGTAAAAAAATCTCTATTATTCCGGTTTTGATATATTTTCTGTAAAGAAAAACAGTAGTGTCTCCTGACTGTTGTGACACAAAAATATATCTGTTGAAAATAGTCTTGTGTAGGTCCGACATCCCAGTGTGGTTTCGCAGTTCCACGGGTCAAATCGCTGTACTATCCAGTTTTGGGCCTTTGGTATCTAAAAAAAAAGCAGTTTGAGTGTGTCGCTCACTGTTCAGCCGCAAATATCTCTATTTTAAAAAGTGTGGTATACCCCAGTAAACAATAACTGTGGTTTTGCCATCCTACGGTAAAAAATCTCTATTATTCAGCTTTTGGTAGTTTTTTCCGTAAAGAAAAACAGTAGTGTCTCCTGACTGTTGTGACACAAACATACATCTGTTGAAAATAGTCTTGTGTAGGCCCGACATCCCAGTGTGGTTTCGCAGTTCCATGGGTCAAATCGCTGTACTATCCAGTTTTGGGCCTTTGGTATCTAAAAAAAAAGCAGTTTGAGTGTGTCGCTCACTGTTCAGCCGCAAATCTATATATTTAAAAAAGTCTGGTATACCCCAGTAAACAATAACTGTGGTTTTGCAATCCCACGGTAAAAAATCTCTATTATTCAGGTTTTGGTATATTTTCTGTAAAGAAAAACAGTAGTGTCTCCTGACTGTTGTGACACAAAAATATATCTGTTGAAAATAGTCTTGTGTAGGTCCGACATCCCAGTGTGGTTTCGCAGTTCCACGTGTCAAGTCGCTGTACTATCCAGTTTTGGGACTTTGGTATCTAAAAAAAAAGCAGTTTGAGTGTGTCGCTCACTGTTCAGCCGCAAATATCTCTATTTAAAAAAGTGTGGTATACCCCAGTAAACAATAACTGTGGTTTTGCCATCCCATGGTAAAAAATCTCTATTATTCAGCCTTTGGTAGTTTTTTCCGTAAAGAAAAAGAGTAGTGTCTCCTGACTGTTGTGACACAAAAATATATCTGTTGAAAATAGTCTTGTGTAGGCCCGACATCCCAGTGTGGTTTCGCAGTTCCACGGGTCAAATCGCTGTACTATCCAGTTTTGGGCCTTTGGTATCTAAAAAAAGAGCAGTTTGAGTGTGTCGCTCACTGTTCAGCCGCAAATATCTCTATTTAAAAAAGTGTGGTATACCCCAGTAAACAATAACTGTGGTTTTGCCATCCCACTGTAAAAAATCGCTATTATTCAGGTTTTGGTATATTTTCCGTAAAGAAAAACAGTAGTGTCTCCTGACTGTTGTGACACAAAAATATATCTGTTGAAAATAGTCTTGTGTAGGCCCGACATCCCAGTGTGGTTTCGCAGTTCCACGGGTCAAATCGCTGTACTATCCAGTTTTGGGCCTTTGGTATCTTTAAAAATAGCAGTTTGAGTGTGTCGCTCACTGTTCAGCCGCAAATATCTCTATTTAAAAATGTGTGGTATACCCCAGTAAACAATAACTGTGGTTTTGCCATCCCATGGTAAAAAATCTCTATTATTCAGGTTTTGGTATATTTTCTGTAAAGAAAAACAGTAGTGTCTCCTGACTGTTGTGACACAAAAATATATCTGTTGAAAATAGTCTTGTGTAGGTCCGACATCGCAGTGTGGTTTCGCAGTTCCACTGGTCAAGTCGCTGTACTATCCAGTTTTGGGACTTTGGTATCTAAAAAAAAAGCAGTTTGAGTGTGTCGCTCACTGTTCAGCCGCAAATATCTCTATTTAAAAAAGTGTGGTATACCCCAGATAAACAATAACTGTGGTTTTGCCATCCCATGGTAAAAAATCTCTATTATTCAGCCTTTGGTAGTTTTTTCCGTAAAGAAAAACAGTAGTGTCTCCTGACTGTTGTGACACAAAAATATATCTGTTGAAAATAGTCTTGTGTAGGCCCGACATCCCAGTGTGGTTTCGCAGTTCCACGGGTCAAATTGCTGTACTATCCAGTTTTGGGCCTTTGGTATCTAAAAAAAAAGCAGTTTGAGTGTGTCGCTCACTGTTCAGCCGCAAATATCTCTATTTAAAAAAGTGTGGTATACCCCAGTATACAATAACTGTGGTTTTGCCATCCCACGGTAAAAAATCTCTATTATTCAGCTTTTGGTACTTTTTTTCTGTAAAGAAAAACAGTAGTGTCTCCTGACTGTTGTGACACAAAAATATATCTGTTGAGAATAGCCTTGTGTAGGCCCGACATCCCAGTGTGGTTTCGCAGTTCCACGGGTCAAATCGCTGTACTATCCAGTTTTGGGCCTTTGGTATCTAAAAAAAAAGCAGTTTGAGTATGTCGCTCACTGTTCAGCCGCAAATATCTTTATTTAAAAAAGTGTGGTATACCCCAGTAAGCAATAACTGTGGTTTTGCCATCCCACGGTAAAAAATCTCTATTATTCAGGTTTTGGTATATTTTCCGTAAAGAAAAACAGTACTGTCTCCTGACTGTTGTGACACAAAAATATATCTGTTGAAAATAGTCGTGTGTAGGCCCGACATCCCAGTGTGGTTTCGCAGTTCCACGGGTCAAATCGCTGTACTATCCAGTTTTGGGCCTTTGGTATCTAAAAAAAAAGCAGTTTGAGTGTGTCGCTCACTGTTCAGCCGCAAATATCTCTATTTAAAAAAGTGTGGTATACCCCAGTAAACAATAACTGTGGTTTTGCCATCCCATGGTAAAAAATCGCTATTATTCAGGTTTTGGTATATTTTCCGTAAAGAAAAACAGTAGTGTCTCCTGACTGTTGTGACACAAAAATATATCTGTTGAAAATAGTCTTGTGTAGGCCCGACATCCCAGTGTGGTTTCGCAGTTCCACGGGTCAAATCACTGTACTATCCAGTTTTGGGCCTTTGGTATCTAAAAAAAAAGGAGTTTGAGTGTGTCGCTCACTGTTCAGCCGCAAATATCTCTATTTAAAAAAGTGTGGTATACCCCAGTAAACAATAACTGTGGTTTTGCCATCCCACGGTAAAAAATTGCTATTATTCAGGTTTTGGTATATTTTCCGTAAAGAAAAACAGTAGTGTCTCCTGACTGTTGTGACACAAAAATATATCTGTTGAAAATAGTCTTGTGTAGGCCCGACATCCCAGTGTGGTTTCGCAGTTCCACGGGTCAAATTGCTGTACTATCCAGTTTTGGGCCTTTGGTATCTAAAAAAAAAGCAGTTTGAGTGTGTCGCTCACTGTTCAGCCGCAAATATCTCTATTTAAAAAAGTGTGGTATACCCCAGTAAACAATAACTGTGGTTTTGCCATCCCACGGTAAAAAATCTCTATTATTCAGCTTTTGGTACTTTTTTTCTGTAAAGAAAAACAGTAGTGTCTCCTGACTGTTGTGACACAAAAATATATCTGTTGAGAATAGCGTTGTGTAGGCCCGACATCCCAGCGTGGTTTCGCAGTTCCACGGGTCAAATCGCTGTACTATCCAGTTTTGGGCCTTTGGTATCTAAAAAAAAAGCAGTTTGAGTATGTCGCTCACTGTTCAGCCGCAAATATCTTTATTTAAAAAAGTGTGGTATACCCCAGTAAGCAATAACTGTGGTTTTGCCATCCCACGGTAAAAAATCTCTATTATTCAGGTTTTGGTATATTTTCCGTAAAGAAAAACAGTAGTGTCTCCTGACTGTTGTGACACAAAAACATATCTGTTGAAAATAGTCGTGTGTAGGCCCGACATCCCAGTGTGGTTTCGCAGTTCCACGGGTCAAATCGCTGTACTATCCAGTTTTGGGCCTTTGGTATCTAAAAAAAAAGCAGTTTGAGTGTGTCGCTCACTGTTCAGCCGCAAATATCTCTATTTAAAAAAGTGTGGTATACCCCAGTAAACAATAACTGTGGTTTTGCCATCCCACGGTAAAAAATCTCTATTATTCAGCCTTTGGTAGTTTTTTCTGTAAAGAAAAACAGTAGTGTCTCCTGACTGTTGTGACACAAAAATATATCTGTTGAAAATAGTCTTGTGTAGGCCCGACATCCCAGTGTGGTTTCGCAGTTCCATGGGTCAAATCGCTGTACTATCCAGTTTTAGGCCTTTGGTATCTAAAAAAAGAGCAGTTTGAGTGTGTCGCTCACTGTTCAGCCGCAAATATCTCTATTTAAAAAAGTGTGGTATACCCCAGTAAACAATAACTGTGGTTTTGCCATCCCACGGTAAAAAATCGCTATTATTCAGGTTTTGGTATATTTTCCGTAAAGAAAAACAGTAGTGTCTCCTGACTGTTGTGACACAAAAATATATCTGTTGAAAATAGTCTTGTGTAGGCCCGACATCCCAGTGTGGTTTCGCAGTTCCACGGGTCAAATCGCTGTACTATCCAGTTTTGGGCCTTTGGTATCTAAAAAAAAAGCAGTTTGAGTGTGTCGCTCACTGTTCAGCCGCAAATATCTCTATTTAAAAATGTGTGGTATACCCCAGTAAACAATAACTGTGGTTTTGCCATCTCATGGTAAAAAATCTCTATTATTCAGGTTTTGGTATATTTTCTGTAAAGAAAAACAGTAGTGTCTCCTGACTGTTGTGACACAAAAATATATCTGTTGAAAATAGTCTTGTGTAGGTCCGACATCGCAGTGTGGTTTCGCAGTTCCACTGGTCAAGTCGCTGTACTATCCAGTTTTGGAACTTTGGTATCTAAAAAAAAACCAGTTTGAGTGTGTCGCTCACTGTTCAGCCGCAAATATCTCTATTTAAAAAAGTGTGGTATACCCCAGTAAACAATAACTGTGGTTTTGCCATCCCATGGTAAAAAATCTCTATTATTCAGCCTTTGGTAGTTTTTTCCGTAAAGAAAAACAGAAGTGTCTCCTGACTGTTGTGACACAAAAATATATCTGTTGAAAATAGTCTTGTGTAGGCCCGACATCCCAGTGTGGTTTCGCAGTTCCACGGGTCAAATTGCTGTACTATCCAGTTTTGGGCCTTTGGTATCTAAAAAAAAAGCAGTTTGAGTGTGTCGCTCACTGTTCAGCCGCAAATATCTCTATTTAAAAAAGTGTGGTATACCCCAGTAAACAATAACTGTGGTTTTGCCATCCCACGGTAAAAAATCTCTATTATTCAGCTTTTGGTACTTTTTTTCTGTAAAGAAAAACAGTAGTGTCTCCTGACTGTTGTGACACAAAAATATATCTGTTGAGAATAGCCTTGTGTAGGCCCGACATCCCAGCGTGGTTTCGCAGTTCCACGGGTCAAATCGCTGTACTATCCAGTTTTGGGCCTTTGGTATAAAAAAAAAAGCAGTTTGAGTATGTCGCTCACTGTTCAGCCGCAAATATCTTTATTTAAAAAAGTGTGGTATACCCCAGTAAGCAATAACTGTGGTTTTGCCATCCCACGGTAAAAAATCTCTATTATTCAGGTTTTAGTATATTTTCCGTAAAGAAAAACAGTACTGTCTCCTGACTGTTGTGACACAAAAATATATCTGTTGAAAATAGTCTTGTGTAGGCTCGACATCCCAGTGTGGTTTCACAGTTCCATGGGTCAAATCGCTGTACTATCCAGTTTTGGGCCTTTGGTATCTAAAAAAAAAGCAGTTTGAGTGTGTCGCCCACTGTTCAGCCGCAAATATCTCTATTTAAAAAAGTGTGGTATACCCCAGTAAACAATAACTGTGGTTTTGCCATCCCACGGTAAAAAAATCTCTATTATTCCGGTTTTGGTATATTTTCTGTAAAGAAAAACAGTAGTGTCTCCTGACTGTTGTGACACAAAAATATATCTGTTGAAAATAGTCTTGTGTAGGTCCGACATCCCAGTGTGGTTTCGCAGTTCCACGGGTCAAATCGCTGTACTATCCAGTTTTGGGCCTTTGGTATCTAAAAAAAAAGCAGTTTGAGTGTGTCGCTCACTGTTCAGCCGCAAATATCTCTATTTTAAAAAGTGTGGTATACCCCAGTAAACAATAACTGTGGTTTTGCCATCCTACGGTAAAAAATCTCTATTATTCAGGTTTTGGTAGTTTTTTCCGTAAAGAAAAACAGTAGTGTCTCCTGACTGTTGTGACACAAACATACATCTGTTGAAAATAGTCTTGTGTAGGCCCGACATCCCAGTGTGGTTTCGCAGTTCCATGGGTCAAATCGCTGTACTATCCAGTTTTGGGCCTTTGGTATCTAAAAAAAAAGCAGTTTGAGTGTGTCGCTCACTGTTCAGCCGCAAATCTATATATTTAAAAAAGTCTGGTATACCCCAGTAAACAATAACTGTGGTTTTGCCATCCCACGGTAAAAAATCTCTATTATTCAGGTTTTGGTATATTTTCTGTAAAGAAAAACAGTAGTGTCTCCTGACTGTTGTGACACAAAAATATATCTGTTGAAAATAGTCTTGTGTAGGTCCGACATCCCAGTGTGGTTTCGCAGTTCCACGGGTCAAGTCGCTGTACTATCCAGTTTTGGGCCTTTGGTATCTAAAAAAAAAGGAGTTTGAGTGTGTCGCTCACTGTTCAGCCGCAAATATCTCTATTTAAAAAAGTGTGGTATACCCCAGTAAACAATAACTGTGGTTTTGCCATCCCACGGTAAAAAATCTCTATTATTCAGCCTTTGGTAGTTTTTTCCGTAAAGAAAAACAGTAGTGTCTCCTGACTGTTGTGACACAAAATTATATCTGTTGAAAATAGTCTTGTGTAGGCCCCACATCCCAGTGTGGTTTCGCAGTTCCACGGGTCAAATCGCTGTACTATCCAGTTTTGGGCCTTTGGTATCTAAAAAAAGAGCAGTTTGATTGTGTCGCTCACTGTTCAATCGCAAATATCTCTATTTAAAAAAGTGTGGTATACCCCAGTAAACAATAACTGTGGTTTTGCCATCCCACGGTAAAAAATCTCTATTATTCAGGTTTTGGTAGTTTTTTCCGTAAAGAAAAACAGTAGTGTCTCCTGACTGTTGTGACACAAAAAAATATCTGTTGAAAATAGTCTTGTGTAGGCCCGACATCCCAGTGTGGTTTTGCAGTCCCATGGGTCAAATCGTTGTACTATCCAGTTTTGAGCCTTTGGTATCTAAAAAAAAAGCAGTTTGAGTGAGTCGCTCACTGTTCAGCCGCAAATATCTCTATTTAAAAAAGTGTGGTATACCCCAGTAAACAATAACTGTGGTTTTGCCATCCCACGGTAAAAAAATCTCTATTATTCCGGTTTTGGTATATTTTCTGTAAAGAAAAACAGTAGTGTCTCCTGACTGTTGTGACACAAAAATATATCTGTTGAAAATAGTCTTGTGTAGGTCCGACATCCCAGTGTGGTTTCGCAGTTCCACGGGTCAAATCGCTGTACTATCCAGTTTTGGGCCTTTGGTATCTAAAAAAAAAGCAGTTTGAGTGTGTCGCTCACTGTTCAGCCGCAAATATCTCTATTTTAAAAAGTGTGGTATACCCCAGTAAACAATAACTGTGGTTTTGCCATCCTACGGTAAAAAATCTCTATTATTCAGGTTTTGGTAGTTTTTTCCGTAAAGAAAAACAGTAGTGTCTCCTGACTGTTGTGACACAAACATACATCTGTTGAAAATAGTCTTGTGTAGGCCCGACATCCCAGTGTGGTTTCGCAGTTCCATGGGTCAAATCGCTGTACTATCCAGTTTTGGGCCTTTGGTATCTAAAAAAAAAGCAGTTTGAGTGTGTCGCTCACTGTTCAGCCGCAAATCTATATATTTAAAAAAGTCTGGTATACCCCAGTAAACAATAACTGTGGTTTTGCCATCCCACGATAAAAAATCTCTATTATTCAGGTTTTGGTATATTTTCTGTAAAGAAAAACAGTAGTGTCTCCTGACTGTTGTGACACAAAAATATATCTGTTGAAAATAGTCTTGTGTAGGTCCGACATCCCAGTGTGGTTTCGCAGTTCCACGGGTCAAGTCGCTGTACTATCCAGTTTTGGGCCTTTGGTATCTAAAAAAAAAGGAGTTTGAGTGTGTCGCTCACTGTTCAGCCGCAAATATCTCTATTTAAAAAAGTGTGGTATACCCCAGTAAACAATAACTGTGGTTTTGCCATCCCACGGTAAAAAATCTCTATTATTCAGCCTTTGGTAGTTTTTTCCGTAAAGAAAAACAGTAGTGTCTCCTGACTGTTGTGACACAAAATTATATCTGTTGAAAATAGTCTTGTGTAGGCCCCACATCCCAGTGTGGTTTCGCAGTTCCACGGGTCAAATCGCTGTACTATCCAGTTTTGGGCCTTTGGTATCTAAAAAAAGAGCAGTTTGATTGTGTCGCTCACTGTTCAATCGCAAATATCTCTATTTAAAAAAGTGTGGTATACCCCAGTAAACAATAACTGTGGTTTTGCCATCCCACGGTAAAAAATCTCTATTATTCAGGTTTTGGTAGTTTTTTCCGTAAAGAAAAACAGTAGTGTCTCCTGACTGTTGTGACACAAAAATATATCTGTTGAAAATAGTCTTGTGTAGGCCCGACATCCCAGTGTGGTTTTGCAGTCCCATGGGTCAAATCGTTGTACTATCCAGTTTTGAGCCTTTGGTATCTAAAAAAAAAGCAGTTTGAGTGAGTCGCTCACTGTTCAGCCGCAAATCTATATATTTAAAAGAGTCTGGTATACCCCAGTAAACAATAACTGTGGTTTTGCCATCCCACGGTAAAAAATCTCTATTTTTCAGGTTTTGGTATATTTTCTGTAAAGAAAAACAATAGTGTCTCCTGACTGTTGTGACACAAAAATATATCTGTTGAAAATAGTCTTGTGTAGGTCCGACATCCCAGTGTGGTTTCGCAGTTCCACGGGTCAAGTCGCTGTACTATCCAGTTTTGGGACTTTGGTATCTAAAAAAAAAGCAGTTTGAGTGTGTCGCTCACTGTTCAGCCGCAAATATCTCTATTTAAAAAAGTGTGGTATACCCCAGTAAACAATAACTGTGGTTTTGCCATCCCATGGTAAAAATTCTCTATTATTCAGCCTTTGGTAGTTTTTTCCGTAAAGAAAAAGAGTAGTGTCTCCTGACTGTTGTGACACAAAAATATATCTGTTGAAAACAGTCTTGTGTAGGCCCGACATCCCAGTGTGGTTTCGCAGTTCCACGGGTCAAATCGCTGTACTATCCAGTTTTGGGCCTTTGGTATCTAAAAAAAAAGCAGTTTGAGTGTGTCGCTCACTGTTCAGCCGCAAATATCTCTATTTAAAAAAGTGTGGTATACCCCAGTAAACAATAACTGTGGTTTTGCCATCCCACGGCAAAAAATCTCTATTATTCAGGTTTTGGTATATTTTCCGTAAAGAAAAACAGTAGTGTCTCCTGACTGTTGTGACACAAAAATACATCTGTAGAAAATAGTCTTGTGTAGGCCCGACATCCCAGTGTGGTTTCGCAGTTCCATGGGTCAAATCGCTGTACTATCCAGTTTTGGGCCTTTGGTATCTAAAAAAAAAGCAGTTTGAGTGTGTCGCCCACTGTTCAGCCGCAAATATCTCTATTTAAAAAAGTGTGGTATACCCCAGTAAACAATAACTGTGGTTTTGCCATCCCACGGTAAAAAAATCTCTATTATTCCGGTTTTGGTATATTTTCTGTAAAGAAAAACAGTAGTGTCTCCTGACTGTTGTGACACAAAAATATATCTGTTGAAAATAGTCTTGTGTAGGTCCGACATCCCAGTGTGGTTTCGCAGTTCCACGGGTCAAATCGCTGTACTATCCAGTTTTGGGCCTTTGGTATCTAAAAAAAAAGCAGTTTGAGTGTGTCGCTCACTGTTCAGCCGCAAATATCTCTATTTTAAAAAGTGTGGTATACCCCAGTAAACAATAACTGTGGTTTTGCCATCCTACGGTAAAAAATCTCTATTATTCAGGTTTTGGTAGTTTTTTCCGTAAAGAAAAACAGTAGTGTCTCCTGACTGTTGTGACACAAACATACATCTGTTGAAAATAGTCTTGTGTAGGCCCGACATCCCAGTGTGGTTTCGCAGTTCCATGGGTCAAATCGCTGTACTATCCAGTTTTGGGCCTTTGGTATCTAAAAAAAAAGCAGTTTGAGTGTGTCGCTCACTGTTCAGCCGCAAATCTATATATTTAAAAAAGTCTGGTATACCCCAGTAAACAATAACTGTGGTTTTGCCATCCCACGGTAAAAAATCTCTATTATTCAGGTTTTGGTATATTTTCTGTAAAGAAAAACAGTAGTGTCTCCTGACTGTTGTGACACAAAAATATATCTGTTGAAAATAGTCTTGTGTAGGTCCGACATCCCAGTGTGGTTTCGCAGTTCCATGGGTCAAGTCGCTGTACTATCCAGTTTTGGGCCTTTGGTATCTAAAAAAAAAGGAGTTTGAGTGTGTCGCTCACTGTTCAGCCGCAAATATCTCTATTTAAAAAAGTGTGGTATACCCCAGTAAACAATAACTGTGGTTTTGCCATCCCACGGTAAAAAATCTCTATTATTCAGCCTTTGGTAGTTTTTTCCGTAAAGAAAAACAGTAGTGTCTCCTGACTGTTGTGACACAAAATTATATCTGTTGAAAATAGTCTTGTGTAGGCCCCACATCCCAGTGTGGTTTCGCAGTTCCACGGGTCAAATCGCTGTACTATCCAGTTTTGGGCCTTTGGTATCTAAAAAAAGAGCAGTTTGATTGTGTCGCTCACTGTTCAATCGCAAATATCTCTATTTAAAAAAGTGTGGTATACCCCAGTAAACAATAACTGTGGTTTTGCCATCCCACGGTAAAAAATTGCTATTATTCAGGTTTTGGTAGTTTTTTCCGTAAAGAAAAACAGTAGTGTCTCCTGACTGTTGTGACACAAAAATATATCTGTTGAAAATAGTCTTGTGTAGGCCCGACATCCCAGTGTGGTTTTGCAGTCCCATGGGTCAAATCGTTGTACTATCCAGTTTTGAGCCTTTGGTATCTAAAAAAAAAGCAGTTTGAGTGTGTCGCTCACTGTTCAGCCGCAAATCTATATATTTAAAAGAGTCTGGTATACCCCAATAAACAATAACTGTGGTTTTGCCATCCCACGGTAAAAAATCTCTATTTTTCAGGTTTTGGTATATTTTCTGTAAAGAAAAACAATAGTGTCTCCTGACTGTTGTGACACAAAAATATATCTGTTGAAAATAGTCTTGTGTAGGTCCGACATCCCAGTGTGGTTTCGCAGTTCCACGGGTCAAGTCGCTGTACTATCCAGTTTTGGGACTTTGGTATCTAAAAAAAAAGCAGTTTGAGTGTGTCGCTCACTGTTCAGCCGCAAATATCTCTATTTAAAAAAGTGTGGTATACCCCAGTAAACAATAACTGTGGTTTTGCCATCCCATGGTAAAAATTCTCTATTATTCAGCCTTTGGTAGTTTTTTCCGTAAAGAAAAATAGTAGTGTCTCCTGACTGTTGTGACACAAAAATATATCTGTTGAAAATAGGCTTGTGTAGGCCGACATCCCAGTGTGGTTTCGCAGTTCCACGGGTCAAATCGCTGTACTATCCAGTTTTGGGCCTTTGGTATCTAAAAAAAAAGCAGTTTGAGTGTGTCGCTCACTGTTCAGCCGCAAATATCTCTATTTAAAAAAGTGTGGTATACCCCAGTAAACAATAACTGTGGTTTTGCCATCCCATGGTAAAAAATCGCTATTATTCAGGTTTTGGTATATTTTCCGTAAAGAAAAACAGTAGTGTCTCCTGACTGTTGTGACACAAAAATATATCTGTTGAAAATAGTCTTGTGTAGGCCCGACATCCCAGTGTGGTTTCGCAGTTCCACGGGTCAAATCACTGTACTATCCAGTTTTGGGCCTTTGGTATCTAAAAAAAAAGGAGTTTGAGTGTGTCGCTCACTGTTCAGCCGCAAATATCTCTATTTAAAAAAGTGTGGTATACCCCAGTAAACAATAACTGTGGTTTTGCCATCCCACGGCAAAAAATCTCTATTATTCAGGTTTTGGTATATTTTCCGTAAAGAAAAACAGTAGTGTCTCCTGACTGTTGTGACACAAAAATACATCTGTAGAAAATAGTCTTGTGTAGGCCCGACATCCCAGTGTGGTTTCGCAGTTCCATGGGTCAAATCGCTGTACTATCCAGTTTTGGGCCTTTGGTATCTAAAAAAAAAGCAGTTTGAGTGTGTCGCCCACTGTTCAGCCGCAAATATCTCTATTTAAAAAAGTGTGGTATACCCCAGTAAACAATAACTGTGGTTTTGCCATCCCACGGTAAAAAAATCTCTATTATTCCGGTTTTGGTATATTTTCTGTAAAGAAAAACAGTAGTGTCTCCTGACTGTTGTGACACAAAAATATATCTGTTGAAAATAGTCTTGTGTAGGTCCGACATCCCAGTGTGGTTTCGCAGTTCCACGGGTCAAATCGCTGTACTATCCAGTTTTGGGCCTTTGGTATCTAAAAAAAAAGCAGTTTGAGTGTGTCGCTCACTGTTCAGCCGCAAATCTATATATTTAAAAAAGTCTGGTATACCCCAGTAAACAATAACTGTGGTTTTGCCATCCCACGGTAAAAAATCTCTATTATTCAGGTTTTGGTATATTTTCTGTAAAGAAAAACAGTAGTGTCTCCTGACTGTTGTGACACAAAAATATATCTGTTGAAAATAGTCTTGTGTAGGTCCGACATCCCAGTGTGGTTTCGCAGTTCCACGGGTCAAGTCGCTGTACTATCCAGTTTTGGGCCTTTGGTATCTAAAAAAAAAGCAGTTTGAGTGTGTCGCTCACTGTTCAGCCGCAAATATCTCTATTTAAAAAAGTGTGGTATACCCCAGTAAACAATAACTGTGGTTTTGCCATCCCACGGTAAAAAATCTCTATTATTCAGCCTTTGGTAGTTTTTTCCGTAAAGAAAAACAGTAGTGTCTCCTGACTGTTGTGACACAAAATTATATCTGTTGAAAATAGTCTTGTGTAGGCCCCACATCCCAGTGTGGTTTCGCAGTTCCACGGGTCAAATCGCTGTACTATTCAGTTTTGGGCCTTTGGTATCTAAAAAAAGAGCAGTTTGATTGTGTCGCTCACTGTTCAATCGCAAATATCTCTATTTAAAAAAGTGTGGTATACCCCAGTAAACAATAACTGTGGTTTTGCCATCCCACGGTAAAAAATCTCTATTATTCAGGTTTTGGTAGTTTTTTCCGTAAAGAAAAACAGTAGTGTCTCCTGACTGTTGTGACAGAAAAATATATCTGTTGAAAATAGTCTTGTGTAGGCCCGACATCCCAGTGTGGTTTTGCAGTCCCATGGGTCAAATCGTTGTACTATCCAGTTTTGGGCCTTTGGTATCTAAAAAAAAAGCAGTTTGAGTGTGTCGCTCACTGTTCAGCCGCAAATCTATATATTTAAAAGAGTCTGGTATACCCCAGTAAACAATAACTGTGGTTTTGCCATCCCACGGTAAAAAATCTCTATTTTTCAGGTTTTGGTATATTTTCTGTAAAGAAAAACAATAGTGTCTCCTGACTGTTGTGACACAAAAATATATCTGTTGAAAATAGTCTTGTGTAGTTCCGACATCCCAGTGTGGTTTCGCAGTTCCACGGGTCAAGTCGCTGTACTATCCAGTTTTGGGACTTTGGTATCTAAAAAAAAAGCAGTTTGAGTGTGTCGCTCACTGTTCAGCCGCAAATATCTCTATTTAAAAAAGTGTGGTATACCCCAGTAAACAATAACTGTGGTTTTGCCATACCATGGTAAAAAATCTCTATTATTCAGCCTTTGGTAGTTTTTTCCGTAAAGAAAAAGAGTAGTGTCTCCTGACTGTTGTGACACAAAAATATATCTGTTGAAAATAGTCTTGTGTAGGCCCGACATCCCAGTGTGGTTTCGCAGTTCCACGGGTCAAATCGCTGTACTATCCAGTTTTGGTCCTTTGGTATCTAAAAAAAGAGCAGTTTGAGTGTGTCGCTCACTGTTCAGCCGCAAATATCTCTATTTAAAAAAGTGTGGTATACCCCAGTAAACAATAACTGTGGTTTTGCCATCCCCCGGTAAAAAATTGCTATTATTCAGGTTTTGGTATATTTTCCGTAAAGAAAAACAGTAGTGTCTCCTGACTGTTGTGACACAAAAATATATCTGTTGAAAATAGTCTTGTGTAGGCCCGACATCCCAGTGTGGTTTCGCAGTTCCACGGGTCAAATTGCTGTACTATCCAGTTTTGGGCCTTTGGTATCTAAAAAAAAAGCAGTTTGAGTGTGTCGCTCACTGTTCAGCCGCAAATATCTCTATTTAAAAAAGTGTGGTATACCCAGTAAACAATAACTGTGGTTTTGCCATCCCACGGTAAAAAATCTCTATTATTCAGCTTTTGGTACTTTTTTTCTGTAAAGAAAAACAGTAGTGTCTCCTGACTGTTGTGACACAAAAATATATCTGTTGAGAATAGCGTTGTGTAGGCCCGACATCCCAGCGTGGTTTCGCAGTTCCACGGGTCAAATCGCTGTACTATCCAGTTTTGGGCCTTTGGTATCTAAAAAAAAAGCAGTTTGAGTATGTCGCTCACTGTTCAGCCGCAAATATCTTTATTTAAAAAAGTGTGGTATACCCCAGTAAGCAATAACTGTGGTTTTGCCATCCCACGGTAAAAAATCTCTATTATTCAGGTTTTGGTATATTTTCCGTAAAGAAAAACAGTACTGTCTCCTGACTGTTGTGACACAAAAATATATCTGTTGAAAATAGTCGTGTGTAGGCCCGACATCCCAGTGTGGTTTCGCAGTTCCACGGGTCAAATCGCTGTACTATCCAGTTTTGGGCCTTTGGTATCTAAAAAAAAAGCAGTTTGAGTGTGTCGCTCACTGTTCAGCCGCAAATCTATATATTTAAAAAAGTCTGGTATACCCCAGTAAACAATAACTGTGGTTTTGCCATCCCACGGTAAAAAATCTCTATTATTCAGGTTTTGGTATATTTTCTGTAAAGAAAAACAGTAGTGTCTCCTGACTGTTGTGACACAAAAATATATCTGTTGAAAATAGTCTTGTGTAGGTCCGACATCCCAGTGTGGTTTCGCAGTTCCACGGGTCAAGTCGCTGTACTATCCAGTTTTGGGCCTTTGGTATCTAAAAAAAAAGCAGTTTGAGTGTGTCGCTCACTGTTCAGCCGCAAATATCTCTATTTAAAAAAGTGTGGTATACCCCAGTAAACAATAACTGTGGTTTTGCCATCCCACGGTAAAAAATCTCTATTATTCAGCCTTTGGTAGTTTTTTCCGTAAAGAAAAACAGTAGTGTCTCCTGACTGTTGTGACACAAAATTATATCTGTTGAAAATAGTCTTGTGTAGGCCCCACATCCCAGTGTGGTTTCGCAGTTCCACGGGTCAAATCGCTGTACTATTCAGTTTTGGGCCTTTGGTATCTAAAAAAAGAGCAGTTTGATTGTGTCGCTCACTGTTCAATCGCAAATATCTCTATTTAAAAAAGTGTGGTATACCCCAGTAAACAATAACTGTGGTTTTGCCATCCCACGGTAAAAAATCTCTATTATTCAGGTTTTGGTAGTTTTTTCCGTAAAGAAAAACAGTAGTGTCTCCTGACTGTTGTGACAGAAAAATATATCTGTTGAAAATAGTCTTGTGTAGGCCCGACATCCCAGTGTGGTTTTGCAGTCCCATGGGTCAAATCGTTGTACTATCCAGTTTTGGGCCTTTGGTATCTAAAAAAAAAGCAGTTTGAGTGTGTCGATCACTGTTCAGCCGCAAATCTATATATTTAAAAGAGTCTGGTATACCCCAGTAAACAATAACTGTGGTTTTGCCATCCCACGGTAAAAAATCTCTATTTTTCAGGTTTTGGTATATTTTCTGTAAAGAAAAACAATAGTGTCTCCTGACTGTTGTGACACAAAAATATATCTGTTGAAAATAGTCTTGTGTAGTTCCGACATCCCAGTGTGGTTTCGCAGTTCCACGGGTCAAGTCGCTGTACTATCCAGTTTTGGGACTTTGGTATCTAAAAAAAAAGCAGTTTGAGTGTGTCGCTCACTGTTCAGCCGCAAATATCTCTATTTAAAAAAGTGTGGTATACCCCAGTAAACAATAACTGTGGTTTTGCCATCCCATGGTAAAAAATCTCTATTATTCAGCCTTTGGTAGTTTTTTCCGTAAAGAAAAAGAGTAGTGTCTCCTGACTGTTGTGACACAAAAATATATCTGTTGAAAATAGTCTTGTGTAGGCCCGACATCCCAGTGTGGTTTCGCAGTTCCACGGGTCAAATCGCTGTACTATCCAGTTTTGGTCCTTTGGTATCTAAAAAAAGAGCAGTTTGAGTGTGTCGCTCACTGTTCAGCCGCAAATATCTCTATTTAAAAAAGTGTGGTATACCCCAGTAAACAATAACTGTGGTTTTGCCATCCCACGGTAAAAAATTGCTATTATTCAGGTTTTGGTATATTTTCCGTAAAGAAAAACAGTAGTGTCTCCTGACTGTTGTGACACAAAAATATATCTGTTGAAAATAGTCTTGTGTAGGCCCGACATCCCAGTGTGGTTTCGCAGTTCCACGGGTCAAATTGCTGTACTATCCAGTTTTGGGCCTTTGGTATCTAAAAAAAAAGCAGTTTGAGTGTGTCGCTCACTGTTCAGCCGCAAATATCTCTATTTAAAAAAGTGTGGTATACCCAGTAAACAATAACTGTGGTTTTGCCATCCCACGGTAAAAAATCTCTATTATTCAGCTTTTGGTACTTTTTTTCTGTAAAGAAAAACAGTAGTGTCTCCTGACTGTTGTGACACAAAAATATATCTGTTGAGAATAGCGTTGTGTAGGCCCGACATCCCAGCGTGGTTTCGCAGTTCCACGGGTCAAATCGCTGTACTATCCAGTTTTGGGCCTTTGGTATCTAAAAAAAAAGCAGTTTGAGTATGTCGCTCACTGTTCAGCCGCAAATATCTTTATTTAAAAAAGTGTGGTATACCCCAGTAAGCAATAACTGTGGTTTTGCCATCCCACGGTAAAAAATCTCTATTATTCAGGTTTTGGTATATTTTCCGTAAAGAAAAACAGTACTGTCTCCTGACTGTTGTGACACAAAAATATATCTGTTGAAAATAGTCGTGTGTAGGCCCGACATCCCAGTGTGGTTTCGCAGTTCCACGGGTCAAATCGCTGTACTATCCAGTTTTGGGCCTTTGGTATCTAAAAAAAAAGCAGTTTGAGTGTGTCTCTCACTGTTCAGCCGCAAATATCTCTATTTAAAAAAGTGTGGTATACCCCAGTAAACAATAACTGTGGTTTTGCCATCCCATGGTAAAAAATCGCTATTATTCAGGTTTTGGTATATTTTCCGTAAAGAAAAACAGTAGTGTCTCCTGACTGTTGTGACACAAAAATATATCTGTTGAAAATAGTCTTGTGTAGGCCCGACATCCCAGTGTGGTTTCGCAGTTCCACGGGTCAAATCACTGTACTATCCAGTTTTGGGCCTTTGGTATCTAAAAAAAAAGGAGTTTGAGTGTGTCGCTCACTGTTCAGCCGCAAATATCTCTATTTAAAAAAGTGTGGTATACCCCAGTAAACAATAACTGTGGTTTTGCCATCCCACGGTAAAAAATTGCTATTATTCAGGTTTTGGTATATTTTCCGTAAAGAAAAACAGTAGTGTCTCCTGACTGTTGTGACACAAAAATATATCTGTTGAAAATAGTCTTGTGTAGGCCCGACATCCCAGTGTGGTTTCGCAGTTCCACGGGTCAAATTGCTGTACTATAGAGTTTTGGGCCTTTGGTATCTAAAAAAAAAGCAGTTTGAGTGTGTCGCTCACTGTTCAGCCGCAAATATCTCTATTTAAAAAAGTGTGGTATACCCCAGTAAACAATAACTGTGGTTTTGCCATCCCACGGTAAAAAATCTCTATTATTCAGCTTTTGGTACTTTTTTTCTGTAAAGAAAAACAGTAGTGTCTCCTGACTGTTGTGACACAAAAATATATCTGTTGAGAATAGCGTTGTGTAGGCCCGACATCCCAGCGTGGTTTCGCAGTTCCACGGGTCAAATCGCTGTACTATCCAGTTTTGGGCCTTTGGTATCTAAAAAAAAAGCAGTTTGAGTATGTCGCTCACTGTTCAGCCGCAAATATCTTTATTTAAAAAAGTGTGGTATACCCCAGTAAGCAATAACTGTGGTTTTGCCATCCCACGGTAAAAAATCTCTATTATTCAGGTTTTGGTATATTTTCCGTAAAGAAAAACAGTACTGTCTCCTGACTGTTGTGACACAAAAATATATCTGTTGAAAATAGTCGTGTGTAGGCCCGACATCCCAGTGTGGTTTCGCAGTTCCACGGGTCAAATCGCTGTACTATCCAGTTTTGGGCCTTTGGTATCTAAAAAAAAAGCAGTTTGAGTGTGTCGCTCACTGTTCAGCTGCAAATATCTCTATTTAAAAAAGTGTGGTATACCCCAGTAAACAATAACTGTGGTTTTGCCATCCCATGGTAAAAAATCGCTATTATTCAGGTTTTGGTATATTTTCCGTAAAGAAAAACAGTAGTGTCTCCTGACTGTTGTGACACAAAAATATATCTGTTGAAAATAGTCTTGTGTAGGCCGACATCCCAGTGTGGTTTCGCAGTTCCATGGGTCAAATCGCTGTACTATCCAGTTTTGGGCCTTTGGTATCTAAAAAAAAAGCAGTTTGAGTGTGTCGCCCACTGTTCAGCCGCAAATATCTCTATTTAAAAAAGTGTGGTATACCCCAGTAAACAATAACTGTGGTTTTGCCATCCCACGGTAAAAAAATCTCTATTATTCCGGTTTTGGTATATTTTCTGTAAAGAAAAACAGTAGTGTCTCCTGACTGTTGTGACACAAAAATATATCTGTTGAAAATAGTCTTGTGTAGGTCCGACATCCCAGTGTGGTTTCGCAGTTCCACGGGTCAAATCGCTGTACTATCCAGTTTTGGGCCTTTGGTATCTAAAAAAAAAGCAGTTTGAGTGTGTCGCTCACTGTTCAGCCGCAAATATCTCTATTTTAAAAAGTGTGGTATACACCAGTAAACAATAACTGTGGTTTTGCCATCCTACGGTAAAAAATCTCTATTATTCAGGTTTTGGTAGTTTTTTCCGTAAAGAAAAACAGTAGTGTCTCCTGACTGTTGTGACACAAACATACATCTGTTGAAAATAGTCTTGTGTAGGCCCGACATCCCAGTGTGGTTTCGCAGTTCCATGGGTCAAATCGCTGTACTATCCAGTTTTGGGCCTTTGGTATCTAAAAAAAAAGCAGTTTGAGTGTGTCGCTCACTGTTCAGCCGCAAATCTATATATTTAAAAAAGTCTGGTATACCCCAGTAAACAATAACTGTGGTTTTGCCATCCCACGGTAAAAAATCTCTATTATTCAGGTTTTGGTATATTTTCTGTAAAGAAAAACAGTAGTGTCTCCTGACTGTTGTGACACAAAAATATATCTGTTGAAAATAGTCTTGTGTAGGTCCGACATCCCAGTGTGGTTTCGCAGTTCCACGGGTCAAGTCGCTGTACTATCCAGTTTTGGGCCTTTGGTATCAAAAAAAAAAGCAGTTTGAGTGTGTCGCTCACTGTTCAGCCGCAAATATCTCTATTTAAAAAAGTGTGGTATACCCCAGTAAACAATAACTGTGGTTTTGCCATCCCACGGTAAAAAATCTCTATTATTCAGCCTTTGGTAGTTTTTTCCGTAAAGAAAAACAGTAGTGTCTCCTGACTGTTGTGACACAAAATTATATCTGTTGAAAATAGTCTTGTGTAGGCCCCACATCCCAGTGTGGTTTCGCAGTTCCACGGGTCAAATCGCTGTACTATCCAGTTTTGGGCCTTTGGTATCTAAAAAAAGAGCAGTTTGATTGTGTCGCTCACTGTTCAATCGCAAATATCTCTATTTAAAAAAGTGTGGTATACCCCAGTAAACAATAACTGTGGTTTTGCCATCCCACGGTAAAAAATCTCTATTATTCAGGTTTTGGTAGTTTTTTCCGTAAAGAAAAACAGTAGTGTCTCCTGACTGTTGTGACACAAAAATATATCTGTTAAAAATAGTCTTGTGTAGGCCCGACATCCCAGTGTGGTTTTGCAGTCCCATGGGTCAAATCGTTGTACTATCCAGTTTTGGGCCTTTGGTATCTAAAAAAAAAGCAGTTTGAGTGTGTCGCTCACTGTTCAGCCGCAAATCTATATATTTAAAAGAGTCTGGTATACCCCAGTAAACAATAACTGTGGTTTTGCCATCCCACGGTAAAAAATCTCTATTTTTCAGGTTTTGGTATATTTTCTGTAAAGAAAAACAATAGTGTCTGCTGACTGTTGTGACACAAAAATATATCTGTTGAAAATAGTCTTGTGTAGGTCCGACATCCCAGTGTGGTTTCGCAGTTCCACGGGTCAAGTCGCTGTACTATCCAGTTTTGGGACTTTGGTATCTAAAAAAAAAGCAGTTTGAGTGTGTCGCTCACTGTTCAGCCGCAAATATCTCTATTTAAAAAAGTGTGGTATACCCCAGTAAACAATAACTGTGGTTTTGCCATCCCATGGTAAAAAATCTCTATTATTCAGCCTTTGGTAGTTTTTTCCGTAAAGAAAAAGAGTAGTGTCTCCTGACTGTTGTGACACAAAAATATATCTGTTGAAAATAGTCTTGTGTAGGCCCGACATCCCAGTGTGTTTTCGCAGTTCCACGGGTCAAATCGCTGTACTATCCAGTTTTGGGCCTTTGGTATCTAAAAAAAGAGCAGTTTGATTGTGTCGCTCACTGTTCAATCGCAAATATCTCTATTTAAAAAAGTGTGGTATACCCCAGTAAACAATAACTGTGGTTTTGCCATCCCACGGTAAAAAATCTCTATTATTCAGGTTTTGGTAGTTTTTTCCGTAAAGAAAAACAGTAGTGTCTCCTGACTGTTGTGACACAAAAATATATCTGTTAAAAATAGTCTTGTGTAGGCCCGACATCCCAGTGTGGTTTTGCAGTCCCATGGGTCAAATCGTTGTACTATCCAGTTTTGGGCCTTTGGTATCTAAAAAAAAAGCAGTTTGAGTGTGTCGCTCACTGTTCAGCCGCAAATCTATATATTTAAAAGAGTCTGGTATACCCCAGTAAACAATAACTGTGGTTTTGCCATCCCACGGTAAAAAATCTCTATTTTTCAGGTTTTGGTATATTTTCTGTAAAGAAAAACAATAGTGTCTGCTGACTGTTGTGACACAAAAATATATCTGTTGAAAATAGTCTTGTGTAGGTCCGACATCCCAGTGTGGTTTCGCAGTTCCACGGGTCAAGTCGCTGTACTATCCAGTTTTGGGACTTTGGTATCTAAAAAAAAAGCAGTTTGAGTGTGTCGCTCACTGTTCAGCCGCAAATATCTCTATTTAAAAAAGTGTGGTATACCCCAGTAAACAATAACTGTGGTTTTGCCATCCCATGGTAAAAAATCTCTATTATTCAGCCTTTGGTAGTTTTTTCCGTAAAGAAAAAGAGTAGTGTCTCCTGACTGTTGTGACACAAAAATATATCTGTTGAAAATAGTCTTGTGTAGGCCCGACATCCCAGTGTGTTTTCGCAGTTCCACGGGTCAAATCGCTGTACTATCCAGTTTTGGGCCTTTGGTATCTAAAAAAAAAGCAGTTTGAGTGTGTCGCTCACTGTTCAGCCGCAAATATCTCTATTTAAAAAAGTGTGGTATACCCCAGTAAACAATAACTGTGGTTTTGCCATCCCATGGTAAAAAATCGCTATTATTCAGGTTTTGGTATATTTTCCGTAAAGAAAAACAGTAGTGTCTCCTGACTGTTGTGACACAAAAATATATCTGTTGAAAATAGTCTTGTGTAGGCCCGACATCCCAGTGTGGTTTCGCAGTTCCACGGGTCAAATCACTGTACTATCCAGTTTTGGGCCTTTGGTATCTAAAAAAAAAGGAGTTTGAGTGTGTCGCTCACTGTTCAGCCGCAAATATCTCTATTTAAAAAAGTGTGGTATACCCCAGTAAACAATAACTGTGGTTTTGCCATCCCACGGCAAAAAATCTCTATTATTCAGGTTTTGGTATATTTTCCGTAAAGAAAAACAGTAGTGTCTCCTGACTGTTGTGACACAAAAATACATCTGTAGAAAATAGTCTTGTGTAGGCCCGACATCCCAGTGTGGTTTCGCAGTTCCATGGGTCAAATCGCTGTACTATCCAGTTTTGGGCCTTTGGTATCTAAAAAAAAAGCAGTTTGAGTGTGTCGCCCACTGTTCAGCCGCAAATATCTCTATTTAAAAAAGTGTGGTATACCCCAGTAAACAATAACTGTGGTTTTGCCATCCCACGGTAAAAAAATCTCTATTATTCCGGTTTTGGTATATTTTCTGTAAAGAAAAACAGTAGTGTCTCCTGACTGTTGTGACACAAAAATATATCTGTTGAAAATAGTCTTGTGTAGGTCCGACATCCCAGTGTGGTTTCGCAGTTCCACGGGTCAAATCGCTGTACTATCCAGTTTTGGGCCTTTGGTATCTAAAAAAAAAGCAGTTTGAGTGTGTCGCTCACTGTTCAGCCGCAAATATCTCTATTTTAAAAAGTGTGGTATACCCCAGTAAACAATAACTGTGGTTTTGCCATCCTACGGTAAAAAATCTCTATTATTCAGCTTTTGGTAATTTTTTCCGTAAAGAAAAACAGTAGTGTCTCCTGACTGTTGTGACACAAACATACATCTGTTGAAAATAGTCTTGTGTAGGCCCGACATCCCAGTGTGGTTTCGCAGTTCCATGGGTCAAATCGCTGTACTATCCAGTTTTGGGCCTTTGGTATCTAAAAAAAAAGCAGTTTGAGTGTGTCGCTCACTGTTCAGCCGCAAATCTATATATTTAAAAAAGTCTGGTATATCCCAGTAAACAATAACTGTGGTTTTGCCATCCCACGGTAAAAAATCTCTATTATACAGGTTTTGGTATATTTTCTGTAAAGAAAAACAGTAGTGTCTCCTGACTGTTGTGACACAAAAATATATCTGTTGAAAATAGTCTTGTGTAGGTCCGACATCCCAGTGTGGTTTCGCAGTTCCACGGGTCAAGTCGCTGTACTATCCAGTTTTGGGCCTTTGGTATCTAAAAAAAAGCAGTTTGAGTGTGTCGCTCACTGTTCAGCCGCAAAGATCTCTATTTAAAAAAGTGTGGTATACCCCAGTAAACAATAACTGTGGTTTTGCCATCCCACGGTAAAAAATCTCTATTATTCAGCCTTTGGTAGTTTTTTCCGTAAAGAAAAACAGTAGTGTCTCCTGACTGTTGTGACACAAAATTATATCTGTTGAAAATAGTCTTGTGTGGGCCCCACATCCCAGTGTGGTTTCGCAGTTCCACGGGTCAAATCGCTGTACTATTCAGTTTTGGGCCTTTGGTATCTAAAAAAAGAGCAGTTTGATTGTGTCGCTCACTGTTCAATCGCAAATATCTCTATTTAAAAAAGTGTGGTATACCCCAGTAAACAATAACTGTGGTTTTGCCATCCCACGGTAAAAAATCTCTATTATTCAGGTTTTGGTAGTTTTTTCCGTAAAGAAAAACAGTAGTGTCTCCTGACTGTTGTGACAGAAAAATATATCTGTTGAAAATAGTCTTGTGTAGGCCCGACATCCCAGTGTGGTTTTGCAGTCCCATGGGTCAAATCGTTGTACTATCCAGTTTTGGGCCTTTGGTATCTAAAAAAAAAGCAGTTTGAGTGTGTCGCTCACTGTTCAGCCGCAAATCTATATATTTAAAAGAGTCTGGTATACCCCAGTAAACAATAACTGTGGTTTTGCCATCCCATGGTAAAAAATCTCTATTATTCAGCCTTTGGTAGTTTTTTCCGTAAAGAAAAAGAGTAGTGTCTCCTGACTGTTGTGACACAAAAATATATCTGTTGAAAATAGTCTTGTGTAGGCCCGACATCCCAGTGTGGTTTCGCAGTTCCACGGGTCAAATCGCTGTACTATCCAGTTTTGGGCCTTTGGTATCTAAAAAAAGAGCAGTTTGAGTGTGTCGCTCACTGTTGAGCCGCAAATATCTCTATTTAAAAAAGTGTGGTATACCCCAGTAAACAATAACTGTGGTTTTGCCATCCCACGGTAAAAAATTGCTATTATTCAGGTTTTGGTATATTTTCCGTAAAGAAAAACAGTAGTGTCTCCTGACTGTTGTGACACAAAAATATATCTGTTGAAAATAGTCTTGTGTAGGCCCGACATCCCAGTGTGGCTTCGCAGTTCCACGGGTCAAATTGCTGTACTATCCAGTTTTGGGCCTTTGGTATCTAAAAAAAAAGCAGTTTGAGTGTGTCGCTCACTGTTCAGCCGCAAATATCTCTATTTAAAAAAGTGTGGTATACCCCAGTAAACAATAACTGTGGTTTTGCCATCCCACGGTAAAAAATCTCTATTATTCAGCTTTTGGTACTTTTTTTCTGTAAAGAAAAACAGTAGTGTCTCCTGACTGTTGTGACACAAAAATATATCTGTTGAGAATAGCGTTGTGTAGGCCCGACATCCCAGCGTGGTTTCGCAGTTCCACGGGTCAAATCGCTGTACTATCCAGTTTTGGGCCTTTGGTATCTAAAAAAAAAGCAGTTTGAGTATGTCGCTCACTGTTCAGCCGCAAATATCTTTATTTAAAAAAGTGTGGTATACCCCAGTAAGCAATAACTGTGGTTTTGCCATCTCACGGTAAAAAATCTCTATTATTCAGGTTTTGGTATATTTTCCGTAAAGAAAAACAGTAGTGTCTCCTGACTGTTGTGACACAAAAACATATCTCTTGAAAATAGTCGTGTGTAGGCCCGACATCCCAGTGTGGTTTCGCAGTTCCACGGGTCAAATCGCTGTACTATCCAGTTTTGGGCCTTTGGTATCTAAAAAAAAAGCAGTTTGAGTGTGTCGCTCACTGTTCAGCCGCAAATATCTCTATTTAAAAAAGTGTGGTATACCCCAGTAAACAATAACTGTGGTTTTGCCATCCCACGGTAAAAAATCGCTATTATTCAGGTTTTGGTATATTTTCCGTAAAGAAAAACAGTAGTGTCTCCTGACTGTTGTGACACAAAAATATATCTGTTGAAAATAGTCTTGTGTAGGCCCGACATCCCAGTGTGGTTTCGCAGTTCCACGGGTCAAATCGCTGTACTATCCAGTTTTGGGCCTTTGGTATCTAAAAAAAAAGCAGTTTGAGTGTGTCGCTCACTGTTCAGCCGCAAATATCTCTATTTAAAAATGTGTGGTATACCCCAGTAAACAATAACTGTGGTTTTGCCATCCCACGGTAAAAAATCTCTATTATTCAGCCTTTGGTAGTTTTTTCCGTAAAGAAAAACAGTAGTGTCTCCTGACTGTTGTGACACAAAAATATATCTGTTGAAAATAGTCTTGTGTAGGCCCGACATCCCAGTGTGGTTTCACAGTTTCACGGGTCAAATCGCTGTACTATCCAGTTTTGGGCCTTTGGTATCTAAAAAAAAAGCCGTTTGAGTGTGTCGCTCACAGTTCAGCCGCAAATATCTCTATTTTAAAAAGTGTGGTATACCCCATTAAACAATAACTGTGGTTTTGCCATCCCACGGTAAAAAATCTCTATTATTCAGCTTTTGGTAGTTTTTTCCGTAAAGAAAAACAGTAGTGTCTCCTGACTGTTGTGACACAAAAATACATCTGTTGAAAATAGTCTTGTGTAGGCCCGACATCCCAGTGTGGTTTCGCATTTCCATGGGTCAAATCGCTGTACTATCCAGTTTTTGGCCTTTGGTATCTAAAAAAAAAGCAGTTTGAGTGTGTCGCTCACTGTTCAGCCGCAAATATCTCTATTTAAAAAAGTGTGGTATACCCCAGTAAACAATAACTGTGGTTTTGCCATCCCACGGTAAAAAAATCTCTATTATACAGGTTTTGGTATATTTTCTGTAAAGAAAAACAGTAGTGTCTCCTGACTGTTGTGACACAAAAATATATCTGTTGAAAATAGTCTTGTGTAGGTCCGACATCCCAGTGTGGTTTCGCAGTTCCACGGGTCAAATCGCTGTACTATCTAGTTTTGGGCCTTTGGTATCTAAAAAAAAAAGCAGTTTGAGTGTGTTGCTCCCTGTTCAGCCGCAAATATCTCTATTTAAAAAAGTGTGGTATACCCCAGTAAACAATAACTGTGGTTTTGCCATCCCACAGTAAAAAATCTCTATTATTCAGGTTTTGGTATATTTTCTGTAAAGAAAAACAGTAGTGTCTCCTGACTGTTGTGACACAAAAATATATCTGTTGAAAATAGTCTTGTGTAGGCCCGACATCCCAGTGTGGTTTCACAGTTCCACGGGTCAAATCGCTGTACTATCCAGTTTTGGGCCTTTGGTATCTAAAAAAAAAGCAGTTTGAGTGTGTCGCTCACTGTTCAGCAGCAAATATCTCTATTTTAAAAAGGGGGGTATACCCCAGTAAACAATAACTGTGGTTTTGCCATCCCACGGTAAAAAATCTCTATTATTCAACTTTTGGTACTTTTTTTCTGTAAAGAAAAACAGTAGTGTTTCCTGACTGTTGTGACACAAAAATATATCTGTTGAGAATAGCCTTGTGTAGGCCCGACATCCCAGCGTGGTTTCGCAGTTCCACGGGTCAAATCGCTGTACTATCCAGTTTTGGGCCTTTGGTATCTAAAAAAAAAGCAGTTTGAGTATGTCGCTCACTGTTCAGCCGCAAATATCTTTATTTAAAAAAGTGTGGTATACCCCAGTAAGCAATAACTGTGGTTTTGCCATCCCACGGTAAAAAATCTCTATTATTCAGGTTTTGGTATATTTTCCGTAAAGAAAAACAGTAGTGTCTCCTGACTGTTGTGACACAAAAACATATCTGTTGAAAATAGTCGTGTGTAGGCCCGACATCCCAGTGTGGTTTCGCAGTTCCACGGGTCAAATCGCTGTACTATCCAGTTTTGGGCCTTTGGTATCTAAAAAAAAAGCAGTTTGATTGTGTCGCTCACTGTTCAGCCGCAAATATCTCTATTTAAAAAAGTGTGGTATACCCCAGTAAACAATAACTGTGGTTTTGCCATCCCACGGTAAAAAATCTCTATTATTCAGCCTTTGGTAGTTTTTTCCGTAAAGAAAAACAGTAGTGTCTCCTGACTGTTGTGACACAAAAATATATCTGTTGAAAATAGTCTTGTGTAGGCCCGACATCCCAGTGTGGTTTCGCAGTTCCATGGGTCAAATCGCTGTACTATCCAGTTTTGGGCCTTTGGTATCTAAAAAAAGAGCAGTTTGAGTGTGTCGCTCACTGTTCAGCCGCAAATATCTCTATTTAAAAAAGTGTGGTATACCCCAGTAAACAATAACTGTGGTTTTGCCATCCCACGGTAAAAAATCGCTATTATTCAGGTTTTGGTATATTTTCCGTAAAGAAAAACAGTAGTGTCTCCTGACTGTTGTGACACAAAAATATATCTGTTGAAAATAGTCTTGTGTAGGCCCGACATCCCAGTGTGGTTTCGCAGTTCCACGGGTCAAATCGCTGTACTATCCAGTTTTGGGCCTTTGGTATCTAAAAAAAAAGCAGTTTGAGTGTGTCGCTCACTGTTCAGCCGCAAATATCTCTATTTAAAAATGTGTGGTATACCCCAGTAAACAATAACTGTGGTTTTGCCATCCCACGGTAAAAAATCTCTATTATTCAGCCTTTGGTAGTTTTTTCCGTAAAGAAAAACAGTAGTGTCTCCTGACTGTTGTGACTCAAAAATATATCTGTTGAAAATAGTCTTGTGTAGGCCCGACATCCCAGTGTGGTTTCACAGTTTCACGGGTCAAATCGCTGTACTATCCAGTTTTGGGCCTTTGGTATCTAAAAAAAAAGCCGTTTGAGTGTGTCGCTCACAGTTCAGCCGCAAATATCTCTATTTTAAAAAGTGTGGTATACCCCATTAAACAATATCTGTGGTTTTGCCATCCCACGGTAAAAAATCTCTATTATTCAGCTTTTGGTAGTTTTTTCCGTAAAGAAAAACAGTAGTGTCTCCTGACTGTTGTGACACAAAAATACATCTGTTGAAAATAGTCTTGTGTAGGCCCGACATCCCAGTGTGGTTTCGCATTTCCATGGGTCAAATCGCTGTACTATCCAGTTTTTGGCCTTTGGTATCTAAAAAAAAAGCAGTTTGAGTGTGTCGCTCACTGTTCAGCCGCAAATATCTCTATTTAAAAAAGTGTGGTATACCCCAGTAAACAATAACTGTGGTTTTGCCATCCCACGGTAAAAAAATCTCTATTATACAGGTTTTGGTATATTTTCTGTAAAGAAAAACAGTAGTGTCTCCTGACTGTTGTGACACAAAAATATATCTGTTGAAAATAGTCTTGTGTAGGTCCGACATCCCAGTGTGGTTTCGCAGTTCCACGGGTCAAATCGCTGTACTATCTAGTTTTGGGCCTTTGGTATCTAAAAAAAAAAGCAGTTTGAGTGTGTTGCTCCCTGTTCAGCCGCAAATATCTCTATTTAAAAAAGTGTGGTATACCCCAGTAAACAATAACTGTGGTTTTGCCATCCCACAGTAAAAAATCTCTATTATTCAGGTTTTGGTATATTTTCTGTAAAGAAAAACAGTAGTGTCTCCTGACTGTTGTGACACAAAAATATATCTGTTGAAAACAGTCTTGTGTAGGCCCGACATCCCAGTGTGGTTTCACAGTTCCACGGGTCAAATCGCTGTACTATCCAGTTTTGGGCCTTTGGTATCTAAAAAAAAAGCAGTTTGAGTGTGTCGCTCACTGTTCAGCAGCAAATATCTCTATTTTAAAAAGGGGGGTATACCCCAGTAAACAATAACTGTGGTTTTGCCATCCCACGGTAAAAAATCTCTATTATTCAACTTTTGGTACTTTTTTTCTGTAAAGAAAAACAGTAGTGTCTCCTGACTGTTGTGACACAAAAATATATCTGTTGAGAATAGCCTTGTGTAGGCCCGACATCCCAGCGTGGTTTCGCAGTTCCACGGGTCAAATCGCTGTACTATCCAGTTTTGGGCCTTTGGTATCTAAAAAAAAAGCAGTTTGAGTATGTCGCTCACTGTTCAGCCGCAAATATCTTTATTTAAAAAAGTGTGGTATACCCCAGTAAGCAATAACTGTGGTTTTGCCATCCCACGGTAAAAAATCTCTATTATTCAGGTTTTGGTATATTTTCCGTAAAGAAAAACAGTAGTGTCTCCTGACTGTTGTGACACAAAAACATATCTGTTGAAAATAGTCGTGTGTAGGCCCGACATCCCAGTGTGGTTTCGCAGTTCCACGGGTCAAATCGCTGTACTATCCAGTTTTGGGCCTTTGGTATCTAAAAAAAAAGCAGTTTGAGTGTGTCGCTCACTGTTCAGCCGCAAATATCTCTATTTAAAAAAGTGTGGTATACCCCAGTAAACAATAACTGTGGTTTTGCCATCCCACGGTAAAAAATCTCTATTATTCAGCCTTTGGTAGTTTTTTCCGTAAAGAAAAACAGTAGTGTCTCCTGACTGTTGTGACACAAAAATATATCTGTTGAAAATAGTCTTGTGTAGGCCCGACATCCCAGTGTGGTTTCGCAGTTCCATGGGTCAAATCGCTGTACTATCCAGTTTTGGGCCTTTGGTATCTAAAAAAAGAGCAGTTTGAGTGTGTCGCTCACTGTTCAGCCGCAAATATCTCTATTTAAAAAAGTGTGGTATACCCCAGTAAACAATAACTGTGGTTTTGCCATCCCACGGTAAAAACTCGTTATTATTCAGGTTTTGGTATATTTTCCGTAAAGAAAAACAGTAGTGTCTCCTGACTGTTGTGACACAAAAATATATCTGTTGAAAATAGTCTTGTGTAGGCCCGACATCCCAGTGTGGTTTCGCAGTTCCACGGGTCAAATCGCTGTACTATCCAGTTTTGGGCCTATGGTATCTAAAAAAAAACCAGTTTGAGTGTGTCGCTCACTGTTCAGCCGCAAATATCTCTATTTAAAAATGTGTGGTATACCCCAGTAAACAATAACTGTGGTTTTGCCATCCCACGGTAAAAAATCTCTATTATTCAGCTTTTGGTAGTTTTTTTCTGTAAAGAAAAACAGTAGTGTCTCCTGACTGTTGTGACACAAAAATATATCTGTTGAGAATAGCCTTGTGTAGGCCCGACATCCCAGCGTGGTTTCGCAGTTCCACGGGTCAAATCGCTGTACTATCCAGTTTTGGGCCTTTGGTATCTAAAAAAAAAGCAGTTTGAGTGTGTCGCTCACTGTTCAGCCGCAAATATCTTTATTTAAAAAAGTGTGGTATACCCCAGAAAACAATAACTGTGGTTTTGCCATCCTACGGTAAAAAATCTCTATTATTCAGGTTTTGGTATATTTTCCGTAAAGAAAAACAGTAGTGTCTCCTGACTGTTGTGACACAAAAATATATCTGTTGAAAATAGTCGTGTGTAGGCCCGACATCCCAGTGTGGTTTCGCATTTCCACGGGTCAAATCGCTGTACTATCCAGTTTTGGGCCTTTGGTATCTAAAAAAAAAGCAGTTTGAGTGTGTCGCTCACAGTTCAGCCGCAAATCTATATATTTAAAAAAGTGTGGTATACCCCAGTAAACAATAACTGTGGTTTTGCCATCCCATGGTAAAAAATCTCTATTATTCAGGTTTTGGTATATTTTCTGTAAAGAAAAACAGTAGTGTCTCCTGACTGTTGTGACACAAAAACATATCTGTTGAAAATAGTCGTGTGTAGGCCCGACATCCCAGTGTGGTTTCGCAGTTCCACGGGTCAAATCGCTGTACTATCCAGTTTTGGGCCTTTGGTATCTAAAAAAAAAGCAGTTTGAGTATGTCGCTCACTGTTCAGCCGCAAATATCTTTATTTAAAAAAGTGTGGTATACCCCAGTAAGCAATAACTGTGGTTTTGCCATCGCACGGTAAAAAATCTCTATTATTCATGTTTTGGTATATTTTCCGTAAAGAAAAACAGTAGTGTCTCCTGACTGTTGTGACACAAAAACATATCTGTTGAAAATAGTCGTGTGTAGGCCCGACATCCCAGTGTGGTTTCGCAGTTCCACGGGTCAAATCGCTGTACTATCCAGTTTTGGGCCTTTGGTATCTAAAAAAAAAGCAGTTTGAGTGTGTCGCTCACTGTTCAGCCGCAAATATCTCTATTTAAAAAAGTGTGGTATACCCCAGTAAACAATAACTGTGGTTTTGCCATCCCACGGTAAAAAATCTCTATTATTCAGCCTTTGGTAGTTTTTTCCGTAAAGAAAAACAGTAGTGTCTCCTGACTGTTGTGACACAAAAATATATCTGTTGAAAATAGTCTTGTGTAGGCCCGACATCCCAGTGTGGTTTCGCAGTTCCATGGGTCAAATCGCTGTACTATCCAGTTTTGGGCCTTTGGTATCTAAAAAAAGAGCAGTTTGAGTGTGTCGCTCACTGTTCAGCCGCAAATATCTCTATTTAAAAAAGTGTGGTATACCCCAGTAAACAATAACTGTGGTTTTGCCATCCCACGGTAAAAACTCGTTATTATTCAGGTTTTGGTATATTTTCCGTAAAGAAAAACAGTAGTGTCTCCTGACTGTTGTGACACAAAAATATATCTGTTGAAAATAGTCTTGTGTAGGCCCGACATCCCAGTGTGGTTTCGCAGTTCCACGGGTCAAATCGCTGTACTATCCAGTTTTGGGCCTTTGGTATCTAAAAAAAAACCAGTTTGAGTGTGTCGCTCACTGTTCAGCCGCAAATATCTCTATTTAAAAATGTGTGGTATACCCCAGTAAACAATAACTGTGGTTTTGCCATCCCACGGTAAAAAATCTCTATTATTCAGCTTTTGGTAGTTTTTTTCTGTAAAGAAAAACAGTAGTGTCTCCTGACTGTTGTGACACAAAAATATATCTGTTGAGAATAGCCTTGTGTAGGCCCGACATCCCAGCGTGGTTTCGCAGTTCCACGGGTCAAATCGCTGTACTATCCAGTTTTGGGCCTTTGGTATCTAAAAAAAAAGCAGTTTGAGTGTGTCGCTCACTGTTCAGCCGCAAATATCTTTATTTAAAAAAGTGTGGTATACCCCAGTAAACAATAACTGTGGTTTTGCCATCCCACGGTAAAAAATCTCTATTATTCAGGTTTTGGTATATTTTCCGTAAAGAAAAACAGTAGTGTCTCCTGACTGTTGTGACACAAAAATATATCTGTTGAAAATAGTCGTGTGTAGGCCCGACATCCCAGTGTGGTTTCGCATTTCCACGGGTCAAATCGCTGTACTATCCAGTTTTGGGCCTTTGGTATCTAAAAAAAAAGCAGTTTGAGTGTGTCGCTCACAGTTCAGCCGCAAATCTATATATTTAAAAAAGTCTGGTATACCCCAGTAAACAATAACTGTGGTTTTGCCATCCCACGGTAAAAAATCTCTATTATTCAGGTTTTGGTATATTTTCTGTAAAGAAAAACAGTAGTGTCTCCTGACTGTTGTGACACAAAAATATATCTGTTGAAAATAGTCTTGTGCAGGTCCGACATCCCAGTGTGATTTCGCAGTTCCACGGGTCAAGTCGCTGTACTATCCAGTTTTGGGCCTTTGGTATCTAAAAAAAAAGCAGTTTGAGTGTGTCGCTCACTGTTCAGCCGCAAATATCTCTATTTAAAAAAGTGTGGTATACCCCAGTAAACAATAACTGTGGTTTTGCCATCCCACGGTAACAAATCTCTATTATTCAACCTTTGGTAGTTTTTTCCGTAAAGAAAAATAGTAGTGTCTCCTGACTGTTGTGACACAAAAATATATCTGTTGAAAATAGTCTTGTGTAGGCCCGACATCCCAGTGTGGTTTCACAGTTTCACGGGTCAAATCGCTGTACTATCCAGTTTTGGGCCTTTGGTATCTAAAAAAAAAGCCGTTTGAGTGTGTCGCTCACAGTTCAGCCGCAAATATCTCTATTTTAAAAAGTGTGGTATACCCCAGTAAACAATAATTGTGGTTTTGCCATCCCACGGTAAAAAATCTCTATTATTCAGCTTTTGGTAGTTTTTTCCGTAAAGAAAAACAGTAGTGTCTCCTGACTGTTGTGACACAAAAATACATCTGTTGAAAATAGTCTTGTGTAGGCCCGACATCCCAGTGTGGTTTCGCATTTCCATGGGTCAAATCGCTGTACTATCCAGTTTTTGGCCTTTGGTATCTAAAAAAAAAGCAGTTTGAGTGTGTCGCTCACTGTTCAGCCGCAAATATCTCTATTTAAAAAAGTGTGGTATACCCCAGTAAACAATAACTGTGGTTTTGCCATCCCACGGTAAAAAAATCTCTATTATACAGGTTTTGGTATATTTTCTGTAAAGAAAAACAGTAGTGTCTCCTGACTGTTGTGACACAAAAATATATCTGTTGAAAATAGTCTTGTGTAGGTCCGACATCCCAGTGTGGTTTCGCAGTTCCACGGGTCAAATCGCTGTACTATCTAGTTTTGGGCCTTTGGTATCTAAAAAAAAAGCAGTTTGAGTGTGTTGCTCCCTGTTCAGCCGCATATATCTCTATTTAAAAAAGTGTGGTATACCCCAGTAAACAATAACTGTGGTTTTGCCATCCCACAGTAAAAAATCTCTATTATTCAGGTTTTGGTATATTTTCTGTAAAGAAAAACAGTAGTGTCTCCTGACTGTTGTGACACAAAAATATATCTGTTGAAAATAGTCTTGTGTAGGCCCGACATCCCAGTGTGGTTTCACAGTTCCACGGGTCAAATCGCTGTACTATCCAGTTTTGGGCCTTTGGTATCTAAAAAAAAAGCAGTTTGAGTGTGTCGCTCACTGTTCAGCCGCAAATATCTCTATTTTAAAAAGGGGGGTATACCCCAGTAAACAATAACTGTGGTTTTGCCATCCCACGGTAAAAAATCTCTATTATTCAGCTTTTGGTACTTTTTTTCTGTAAAGAAAAACAGTAGTGTCTCCTGACTGTTGTGACACAAAAATATATCTGTTGAGAATAGCCTTGTGTAGGCCCGACATCCCAGTGTGGTTTCGCAGTTCCACGGGTCAAATCGCTGTACTATCCAGTTTTGGGCCTTTGGTATCTAAAAAAAAAGCAGTTTGAGTATGTCGCTCACTGTTCAGCCGCAAATATCTTTATTTAAAAAAGTGTGGTATACCCCAGTAAGCAATAACTGTGGTTTTGCCATCCCACGGTAAAAAATCTCTATTATTCAGGTTTTGGTATATTTTCCGTAAAGAAAAACAGTAGTGTCTCCTGACTGTTGTGACACAAAAACATATCTGTTGAAAATAGTCGTGTGTAGGTCCGACATCCCAGTGTGGTTTCGCAGTTCCACGGGTCAAATCGCTGTACTATCCAGTTTTGGGCCTTTGGTATCTAAAAAAAAAAGCAGTTTGAGTGTGTCGCTCACTGTTCAGCCGCAAATATCTCTATTTAAAAAAGTGTGGTATACCCCAATAAACAATAACTGTGGTTTTGCCATCCCACGGTAAAAAATCTCTATTATTCAGCCTTTGGTATTTTTTTCCGTAAAGAAAAACAGTAGTGTCTCCTGACTGTTGTGACACAAAAATATATCTGTTGAAAATAGTCTTGTGTAGGCCCGACATCCCAGTGTGGTTTCGCAGTTCCATGGGTCAAATCGCTGTACTATCCAGTTTTGGGCCTTTGGTATCTAAAAAAAGAGCAGTTTGAGTGTGTCGCTCACTGTTCAGCCGCAAATATCTCTATTTAAAAAAGTGTGGTATACCCCAGTAAACAATAACTGTGGTTTTGCCATCCCACGGTAAAAAATCGCTATTATTCAGGTTTTGGTATATTTTCCGTAAAGAAAAACAGTAGTGTCTCCTGACTGTTGTGACACAAAAATATATCTGTTGAAAATAGTCTTGTGTAGGCCCGACATCCCAGTGTGGTATCGCAGTTCCACGGGTCAAATCGCTGTGCTATCCAGTTTTGGGCCTTTGGTATCTAAAAAAAAACCAGTTTGAGTGTGTCGCTCACTGTTCAGCCGCAAATATCTCTATTTAAAAATGTGTGGTATACCCCAGTAAACAATAACTGTGGTTTTGCCATCCCACGGTAAAAAATCTCTATTATTCCGGCTTTGGTATATTTTCCGTAAAGAAAAACAGTAGTGTCTCCTGACTGTTGTGAGACAAAAATATATCTGTTGAAAATAGTTGTGTGTAGGCCCGACATCCCAGTTTGGTTTCGCAGTTCCACGTGTCAAATCGCTGTACTATCCAGTTTTGGGACTTTGGTATCTAAAAAAAAAGCAGTTTGAGTGTGTCGCTCACAGTTCAGCCGCAAATCTATATATTTAAAAAAGTCTGGTATACCCCAGTAAACAATAACTGTGGTTTTGCCATCCCACGGTAAAAAAATCTCTATTATTCAGGTTTTGGTATATTTTCTGTAAAGAAAAACAGTAGTGTCTCCTGACTGTTGTGACACAAAAATATATCTGTTGAAAATAGTCTTGTGTAGGTCCGACATCCCAGTGTGATTTCGCAGTTCCACGGGTCAAGTCGCTGTACTATCCAGTTTTGGGCCTTTGGTATCTAAAAAAAAAGCAGTTTGAGTGTGTCGCTCACTGTTCAGCCGCAAATATTTCTATTTAAAAAAGTGTGGTATACCCCAGTAAACAATAACTGTGGTTTTGCCATCCTACGGTAAAAAATCTCTATTATTCAACCTTTGGTAGTTTTTTCCGTAAAGAAAAATAGTAGTGTCTCCTGACTGTTGTGACACAAAAATATATCTGTTGAAAATAGTCTTGTGTAGGCCCGACATCCCAGTGTGGTTTCACAGTTCCATGGGTCAAATCGCTGTACTATCCAGTTTTGGGCCTTTGGTATCTAAAAAAAAAGCCGTTTGAGTGTGTCGCTCACAGTTCAGCCGCAAATATCTCTATTTAAAAAAGTGTGGTATACCCCAGTAAACAATAACTGTGGTTTTGCCATCCCACGGTAAAAAATCTCTATTATTCAGCTTTTGGTAGTTTTTTCCGTAAAGAAAAACAATAGTGTCTCCTGACTGTTGTGACACAAAAATACATCTGTTGAAAATAGTCTTGTGTAGGCCCGACATCCCAGTGTGGTTTCGCATTTCCATGGGTCAAATCGCTGTACTATCCAGTTTTGGGCCTTTGGTATCTAAAAAAAAAGCAGTTTGAGTGTGTCGCTCACTGTTCAGCCGCAAATATCTCTATTTAAAAAAGTGTGGTATACCCCAGTAAACAATAACTGTGGTTTTGCCATCCCACGGTAAAAAAATCTCTATTATACAGGTTTTGGTATATTTTCTGTAAAGAAAAACAGTAGTGTCTCCTGACTGTTGTGACACAAAAATATATCTGTTGAAAATAGTCGTGTGTAGGCCCGACATCCCAGTGTGGTTTCGCATTTCCACGGGTCAAATCGCTGTACTATCCAGTTTTGGGCCTTTGGTATCTAAAAAAAAAGCAGTTTGAGTGTGTCGCTCACAGTTCAGCCGCAAATCTATATATTTAAAAAAGTGTGGTATACCCCAGTAAACAATAACTGTGGTTTTGCCATCCCACGGAAAAAAAATCTCTATTATTCAGGTTTTGGTATATTTTCTGTAAAGAAAAACAGTAGTGTCTCCTGACTGTTGTGACACAAAAACATATCTGTTGAAAATAGTCGTGTGTAGGCCCGACATCCCAGTGTGGTTTCGCAGTTCCACGGGTCAAATCGCTGTACTATCCAGTTTTGGGCCTTTGGTATCTAAAAAAAAAGCAGTTTGAGTGTGTCGCTCACTGTTCAGCCGCAAATATCTCTATTTAAAAAAGTGTGGTATACCCCAGTAAACAATAACTGTGGTTTTGCCATCCCACGGTAAAAAATCTCTATTATTCAGCCTTTGGTAGTTTTTTCCGTAAAGAAAAACAGTAGTGTCTCCTGACTGTTGTGACACAAAAATATATCTGTTGAAAATAGTCTTGTGTAGGCCCGACATCCCAGTGTGGTTTCGCAGTTCCATGGGTCAAATCGCTGTACTATCCAGTTTTGGGCCTTTGGTATCTAAAAAAAGAGCAGTTTGAGTGTGTCGCTCACTGTTCAGCCGCAAATATCTCTATTTAAAAAAGTGTGGTATACCCCAGTAAACAATAACTGTGGTTTTGCCATCCCACGGTAAAAACTCGTTATTATTCAGGTTTTGGTATATTTTCCGTAAAGAAAAACAGTAGTGTCTCCTGACTGTTGTGACACAAAAATATATCTGTTGAAAATAGTCTTGTGTAGGCCCGACATCCCAGTGTGGTTTCGCAGTTCCACGGGTCAAATCGCTGTACTATCCAGTTTTGGGCCTTTGGTATCTAAAAAAAAACCAGTTTGAGTGTGTCGCTCACTGTTCAGCCGCAAATATCTCTATTTAAAAATGTGTGGTATACCCCAGTAAACAATAACTGTGGTTTTGCCATCCCACGGTAGAAAATCTCTATTATTCAGCTTTTGGTAGTTTTTTTCTGTAAAGAAAAACAGTAGTGTCTCCTGACTGTTGTGACACAAAAATATATCTGTTGAGAATAGCCTTGTGTAGGCCCGACATCCCAGCGTGGTTTCGCAGTTCCACGGGTCAAATCGCTGTACTATCCAGTTTTGGGCCTTTGGTATCTAAAAAAAAAGCAGTTTGAGTGTGTCGCTCACTGTTCAGCCGCAAATATCTTTATTTAAAAAAGTGTGGTATACCCCAGTAAACAATAACTGTGGTTTTGCCATCCCACGGTAAAAAATCTCTATTATTCAGGTTTTGGTATATTTTCCGTAAAGAAAAACAGTAGTGTCTCCTGACTGTTGTGACACAAAAATATATCTGTTGAAAATAGTCGTGTGTAGGCCCGACATCCCAGTGTGGTTTCGCATTTCCACGGGTCAAATCGCTGTACTATCCAGTTTTGGGCCTTTGGTATCTAAAAAAAAAGCAGTTTGAGTGTGTCGCTCACAGTTCAGCCGCAAATCTATATATTTAAAAAAGTCTGGTATACCCCAGTAAACAATAACTGTGGTTTTGCCATCCCACGGTAAAAAATCTCTATTATTCAGGTTTTGGTATATTTTCTGTAAAGAAAAACAGTAGTGTCTCCTGACTGTTGTGACACAAAAATATATCTGTTGAAAATAGTCTTGTGCAGGTCCGACATCCCAGTGTGATTTCGCAGTTCCACGGGTCAAGTCGCTGTACTATCCAGTTTTGGGCCTTTGGTATCTAAAAAAAAAGCAGTTTGAGTGTGTCGCTCACTGTTCAGCCGCAAATATCTCTATTTAAAAAAGTGTGGTATACCCCAGTAAACAATAACTGTGGTTTTGCCATCCCACGGTAACAAATCTCTATTATTCAACCTTTGGTAGTTTTTTCCGTAAAGAAAAATAGTAGTGTCTCCTGACTGTTGTGACACAAAAATATATCTGTTGAAAATAGTCTTGTGTAGGCCCGACATCCCAGTGTGGTTTCACAGTTTCACGGGTCAAATCGCTGTACTATCCAGTTTTGGGCCTTTGGTATCTAAAAAAAAAGCCGTTTGAGTGTGTCGCTCACAGTTCAGCCGCAAATATCTCTATTTTAAAAAGTGTGGTATACCCCAGTAAACAATAATTGTGGTTTTGCCATCCCACGGTAAAAAATCTCTATTATTCAGCTTTTGGTAGTTTTTTCCGTAAAGAAAAACAGTAGTGTCTCCTGACTGTTGTGACACAAAAATACATCTGTTGAAAATAGTCTTGTGTAGGCCCGACATCCCAGTGTGGTTTCGCATTTCCATGGGTCAAATCGCTGTACTATCCAGTTTTTGGCCTTTGGTATCTAAAAAAAAAGCAGTTTGAGTGTGTCGCTCACTGTTCAGCCGCAAATATCTCTATTTAAAAAAGTGTGGTATACCCCAGTAAACAATAACTGTGGTTTTGCCATCCCACGGTAAAAAAATCTCTATTATACAGGTTTTGGTATATTTTCTGTAAAGAAAAACAGTAGTGTCTCCTGACTGTTGTAACACAAAAATATATCTGTTGAAAATAGTCTTGTGTAGGTCCGACATCCCAGTGTGGTTTCGCAGTTCCACGGGTCAAATCGCTGTACTATCTAGTTTTGGGCCTTTGGTATCTAAAAAAAAAGCAGTTTGAGTGTGTTGCTCCCTGTTCAGCCGCATATATCTCTATTTAAAAAAGTGTGGTATACCCCAGTAAACAATAACTGTGGTTTTGCCATCCCACAGTAAAAAATCTCTATTATTCAGGTTTTGGTATATTTTTTGTAAAGAAAAACAGTAGTGTCTCCTGACTGTTGTGACACAAAAATATATCTGTTGAAAATAGTCTTGTGTAGGCCCGACATCCCAGTGTGGTTTCACAGTTCCACGGGTCAAATCGCTGTACTATCCAGTTTTGGGCCTTTGGTATCTAAAAAAAAAGCAGTTTGAGTGTGTCGCTCACTGTTCAGCCGCAAATATCTCTATTTTAAAAAGGGGGGTATACCCCAGTAAACAATAACTGTGGTTTTGCCATCCCACGGTAAAAAATCTCTATTATTCAGCTTTTGGTACTTTTTTTCTGTAAAGAAAAACAGTAGTGTCTCCTGACTGTTGTGACACAAAAATATATCTGTTGAGAATAGCCTTGTGTAGGCCCGACATCCCAGTGTGGTTTCGCAGTTCCACGGGTCAAATCGCTGTACTATCCAGTTTTGGGCCTTTGGTATCTAAAAAAAGAGCAGTTTGAGTGTGTCGCTCACTGTTCAGCCGCAAATATCTCTATTTAAAAAAGTGTGGTATACCCCAGTAAACAATAACTGTGGTTTTGCCATCCCACGGTAAAAAATCGCTATTATTCAGGTTTTGGTATATTTTCCGTAAAGAAAAACAGTAGTGTCTCCTGACTGTTGTGACACAAAAATATATCTGTTGAAAATAGTCTTGTGTAGGCCCGACATCCCAGTGTGGTATCGCAGTTCCACGGGTCAAATCGCTGTGCTATCCAGTTTTGGGCCTTTGGTATCTAAAAAAAAACCAGTTTGAGTGTGTCGCTCACTGTTCAGCCGCAAATATCTCTATTTAAAAATGTGTGGTATACCCCAGTAAACAATAACTGTGGTTTTGCCATCCCACGGTAAAAAATCTCTATTATTCCGGCTTTGGTATATTTTCCGTAAAGAAAAACAGTAGTGTCTCCTGACTGTTGTGAGACAAAAATATATCTGTTGAAAATAGTTGTGTGTAGGCCCGACATCCCAGTTTGGTTTCGCAGTTCCACGTGTCAAATCGCTGTACTATCCAGTTTTGGGACTTTGGTATCTAAAAAAAAAGCAGTTTGAGTGTGTCGCTCACAGTTCAGCCGCAAATCTATATATTTAAAAAAGTCTGGTATACCCCAGTAAACAATAACTGTGGTTTTGCCATCCCACGGTAAAAAAATCTCTATTATTCAGGTTTTGGTATATTTTCTGTAAAGAAAAACAGTAGTGTCTCCTGACTGTTGTGACACAAAAATATATCTGTTGAAAATAGTCTTGTGTAGGTCCGACATCCCAGTGTGATTTCGCAGTTCCACGGGTCAAGTCGCTGTACTATCCAGTTTTGGGCCTTTGGTATCTAAAAAAAAAAGCAGTTTGAGTGTGTCGCTCACTGTTCAGCCGCAAATATTTCTATTTAAAAAAGTGTGGTATACCCCAGTAAACAATAACTGTGGTTTTGCCATCCTACGGTAAAAAATCTCTATTATTCAACCTTTGGTAGTTTTTTCCGTAAAGAAAAATAGTAGTGTCTCCTGACTGTTGTGAAACAAAAATATATCTGTTGAAAATAGTCTTGTGTAGGCCCGACATCCCAGTGTGGTTTCACAGTTCCACGGGTCAAATCGCTGTACTATCCAGTTTTGGGCCTTTGGTATCTAAAAAAAAAGCCGTTTGAGTGTGTCGCTCACAGTTCAGCCGCAAATATCTCTATTTAAAAAAGTGTGGTATACCCCAGTAAACAATAACTGTGGTTTTGCCATCCCACGGTAAAAAATCTCTATTATTCAGCTTTTGGTAGTTTTTTCCGTAAAGAAAAACAATAGTGTCTCCTGACTGTTGTGACACAAAAATACATCTGTTGAAAATAGTCTTGTGTAGGCCCGACATCCCAGTGTGGTTTCGCATTTCCATGGGTCAAATCGCTGTACTATCCAGTTTTGGGCCTTTGGTATCTAAAAAAAAAGCAGTTTGAGTGTGTCGCTCACTGTTCAGCCGCAAATATCTCTATTTAAAAAAGTGTGGTATACCCCAGTAAACAATAACTGTGGTTTTGCCATCCCACGGTAAAAAAATCTCTATTATACAGGTTTTGGTATATTTTCTGTAAAGAAAAACAGTAGTGTCTCCTGACTGTTGTGACACAAAAATATATCTGTTGAAAATAGTCTTGTGTAGGTCCGACATCCCAGTGTGGTTTCGCAGTTCCACGGGTCAAATCGCTGTACTATCCCGTTTTGGGCCTTTGGTATCTAAAAAAAAAGCAGTTTGAGTGTGTCGCTCCCTGTTCAGCCGCAAATATCTCTATTTAAAAAAGTGTGGTATACCCCAGTAAACAATAACTGTGGTTTTGCCATCCCACGGTAAAAAATCTCTATTATTCAGGTTTTGGTATATTTTCTGTAAAGAAAAACAGTAGTGTCTCCTGACTGTTGTGACACAAAAATATATCTGTTGAAAATAGTCTTGTGTAGGCCCGACATCCCAGTGTGGTTTCACAGTTCCACGGGTCAAATCGCTGTACTATCCAGTTTTGGGCCTTTGGTATCTAAAAAAAAAGCAGTTTGAGTGTGTCGCTCACTGTTCAGCCGCAAATATCTCTATTTTAAAAAGGGGGGTGTACCCCAGTAAACAATAACTGTGGTTTTGCCATCCCACGGTAAAAAATCTCTATTATTCAGGTTTTGGTATATTTTTTGTAAAGAAAAACAGTAGTGTCTCCTGACTGTTGTGACACAAAAATATATCTGTTGAAAATAGTCTTGTGTAGGCCCGACATCCCAGTGTGGTTTCGCAGTTCCACGGGTCAAATCGCTGTACTATCCAGTTTTGGGCCTTTGGTATCTAAAAAAAAGCAGTTTGAGTGTGTCGCTCACTGTTCAGCCGCAAATATCTCTATTTAAAAAAGTGTGGTATACCCCAGTAAACAATAACTGTGGTTTTGCCATCCCACAGTAAAAAATCTCTATTATTCAGGTTTTGGTATATTTTCTGTAAAGAAAAACAGTAGTGTCTCCTGACTGTTGTGACACAAAAATATATCTGTTGAAAATAGTCTTGTGTAGGCCCGACATCCCAGTGTGGTTTCACAGTTCCACGGGTCAAATCGCTGTACTATCCAGTTTTGGGCCTTTGGTATCTAAAAAAAAAGCAGTTTGAGTGTGTCGCTCACTGTTCAGCCGCAAATATCTCTATTTTAAAAAGGGGGGTATACCCCAGTAAACAATAACTGTGGTTTTGCCAGCCCACGGTAAAAAATCTCTATTATTCAGCTTTTGGTACTTTTTTTCTGTAAAGAAAAACAGTAGTGTCTCCTGACTGTTGTGACACAAAAATATATCTGTTGAGAATAGCCTTGTGTAGGCCCGACATCCCAGCGTGGTTTCGCAGTTCCACGGGTCAAATCGCTGTACTATCCAGTTTTGGGCCTTTGGTATCTAAAAAAAAAGCAGTTTGAGTATGTCGCTCACTGTTCAGCCGCAAATATCTTTATTTAAAAAAGTGTGGTATACCCCAGTAAGCAATAACTGTGGTTTTGCCATCCCACGGTAAAAAATCTCTATTATTCAGGTTTTGGTATATTTTCCGTAAAGAAAAACAGTAGTGTCTCCTGACTGTTGTGACAGAAAAACATATCTGTTGAAAATAGTCGTGTGTAGGCCCGACATCCCAGTGTGGTTTCGCAGTTCCACGGGTCAAATCGCTGTACTATCCAGTTTTGGGCCTTTGGTATCTAAAAAAAAAGCAGTTTGAGTGTGTCGCTCACTGTTCAGCCGCAAATATCTCTATTTAAAAAAGTGTGGTATACCCCAATAAACAATAACTGTGGTTTTGCCATCCCACGGTAAAAAATCTCTATTATTCAGCCTTTGGTAGTTTTTTCCGTAAAGAAAAACAGTAGTGTCTCCTGACTGTTGTGACACAAAAATATATCTGTTGAAAATAGTCTTGTGTAGGCCCGACATCCCAGTGTGGTTTCGCAGTTCCATGGGTCAAATCGCTGTACTATCCAGTTTTGGGCCTTTGGTATCTAAAAAAAGAGCAGTTTGAGTGTGTCGCTCACTGTTCAGCCGCAAATATCTCTATTTAAAAAAGTGTGGTATACCCCAGTAAACAATAACTGTGGTTTTGCCATCCCACGGTAAAAAATCGCTATTATTCAGGTTTTGGTATATTTTCCGTAAAGAAAAACAGTAGTGTCTCCTGACTGTTGTGACACAAAAATATATCTGTTGAAAATAGTCTTGTGTAGGCCCGACATCCCAGTGTGGTTTCGCAGTTCCACGGGTCAAATCGCTGTGCTATCCAGTTTTGGGCCTTTGGTATCTAAAAAAAAACCAGTTTGAGTGTGTCGCTCACTGTTCAGCCGCAAATATCTCTATTTAAAAATGTGTGGTATACCCCAGTAAACAATAACTGTGGTTTTGCCATCCCACGGTAAAAAATCTCTATTATTCCGGTTTTGGTATATTTTCCGTAAAGAAAAACAGTAGTGTCTCCTGACTGTTGTGAGACAAAAATATATCTGTTGAAAATAGTTGTGTGTAGGCCCGACATCCCAGTTTGGTTTCGCAGTTCCACGGGTCAAATCGCTGTACTATCCAGTTTTGGGACTTTGGTATCTAAAAAAAAAGCAGTTTGCGTGTGTCGCTCACAGTTCAGCCGCAAATCTATATATTTAAAAAAGTCTGGTATACCCCAGTAAACAATAACTGTGGTTTTGCCATCCCACGGTAAAAAAATCTCTATTATTCAGGTTTTGGTATATTTTCTATAAAGAAAAACAGTAGTGTCTCCTGACTGTTGTGACACAAAAATATATCTGTTGAAAATAGTCTTGTGTAGGTCCGACATCCCAGTGTGATTTCGCAGTTCCACGGGTCAAGTCGCTGTACTATCCAGTTTTGGGCCTTTGGTATCTAAAAAAAAAGCAGTTTGAGTGTGTCGCTCACTGTTCAGCCGCAAATATTTCTATTTAAAAAAGTGTGGTATACCCCAGTAAACAATAACTGTGGTTTTGCCATCCTATGGTAAAAAATCTCTATTATTCAACCTTTGGTAGTTTTTTCCGTAAAGAAAAATAGTAGTGTCTCCTGACTGTTGTGACACAAAAATATATCTGTTGAAAATAGTCTTGTGTAGGCCCGACATCCCAGTGTGGTTTCACAGTTCCACGGGTCAAATCGCTGTACTATCCAGTTTTGGGCCTTTGGTATCTAAAAAAAAATCCGTTTGAGTGTGTCGCTCACAGTTCAGCCGCAAATATCTCTATTTAAAAAAGTGTGGTATACCCCAGTAAACAATAACTGTGGTTTTGCCATCCCACGGTAAAAAATCTCTATTATTCAGCTTTTGGTAGTTTTTTCCGTAAAGAAAAACAATAGTGTCTCCTGACTGTTGTGACACAAAAATACATCTGTTGAAAATAGTCTTGTGTAGGCCCGATATCCCAGTGTGGTTTCGCATTTCCATGGGTCAAATCGCTGTACTATCCAGTTTTGGGCCTTTGGTATCTAAAAAAAAAGCAGTTTGAGTGTGTCGCTCACTGTTCAGCCGCAAATATCTCTATTTAAAAAAGTGTGGTATACCCCAGTAAACAATAACTGTGGTTTTGCCATCCCACGGTAAAAAAATCTCTATTATACAGGTTTTGGTATATTTTCTGTAAATAAAAACAGTAGTGTCTCCTGACTGTTGTGACACAAAAATATATCTGTTGAAAATAGTCTTGTGTAGGTCCGACATCCCAGTGTGGTTTCGCAGTTCCACGGGTCAAATCGCTGTACTATCCCGTTTTGGGCCTTTGGTATCTAAAAAAAAAGCAGTTTGAGTGTGTCGCTCCCTGTTCAGCCGCAAATATCTCTATTTAAAAAAGTGTGGTATACCCCAGTAAACAATAACTGTGGTTTTGCCATCCCACGGTAAAAAATCTCTATTATTCAGGTTTTGGTATATTTTCTGTAAAGAAAAACAGTAGTGTCTCCTGACTGTTGTGACACAAAAATATATCTGTTGAAAATAGTCTTGTGTAGGCCCGACATCCCAGTGTGGTTTCACAGTTCCACGGGTCAAATCGCTGTACTATCCAGTTTTGGGCCTTTGGTATCTAAAAAAAAAGCAGTTTGAGTGTGTCGCTCACTGTTCAGCCGCAAATATCTCTATTTTAAAAAGGGGGGTATACCCCAGTAAACAATAACTGTGGTTTTGCCATCCCACGGTAAAAAATCTCTATTATTCAGGTTTTGGTATATTTTCTGTAAAGAAAAACAGTAGTGTCTCCTGACTGTTGTGACACAAAAATATATCTGTTGAAAATAGTCTTGTGTAGGCCCGACATCCCAGTGTGGTTTCGCAGTTCCACGGGTCAAATCGCTGTACTATCCAGTTTTGGGCCTTTGGTATCTAAAAAAAAGCAGTTTGAGTGTGTCGCTCACTGTTCAGCCGCAAATATCTCTATTTAAAAAAGTGTGGTATACACCAGTAAGCAATAACTGTGGTTTTGCCATCCCACGGTAAAAAATCTCTATTATTCAGCTTTTGGTAGTTTTTTCCGTAAAGAAAAACAGTAGTGTCTCCTGACTGTTGTGACACAAAAATATATCTGTTGAAAATAGTCTTGTGTAGGCCCGACATCCCAGTGTGGTTTCGCAGTTCCATGGGTCAAATCTCTGTATCATCCAGTTTTGGGCCTTTGGTATAAAAAAAAAAGCAGTTTGAGTGTGTCGCTCACTGTTCAGCCGCAAATCTATATATTTAAAAAAGTCTGGTATACCCCAGTAAACAATAACTGTGATTTTGCCATCCCACGGTAAAAAATCTCTATTATTCAGGTTTTGGTATATTTTCTGTAAAGAAAAACAGTATGTCTCCTGACTGTTGTGACACAAAAATATATCTGTTGAAAATAGTCTTGTGTAGGTCCGACATCCCAGTGTGATTTCGCAGTTCCACGGGTCAAGTCGCTGTACTATCCAGTTTTGGGCCTTTGGTATCTAAAAAAAAAGCAGTTCGAGTGTGTCGCTCACTGTTCATCCGCAAATATCTCTATTTAAAAAAGTGTGGTATACCCCAGTAAACAATAACTGTGGTTTTGCCATCCCACGGTAAAAAATCTCTATTATTCAGGTTTTGGTATATTTTCTGTAAAGAAAAACAGTAGTGTCTCCTGACTGTTGTGACACAAAAATATATCTGTTGAAAATAGTCTTTGTGTAGGTCCGACATCCCAGTGTGGTTTTGCAGTTCCACGGGTCAAATCGCTGTACTATTGAGTTTTGGGCCTTTGGTATCTAAAAAAAAAGCAGTTTGAGTGTGTCGCTCACTGTTCAGCCGCAAATATCTCTATTTAAAAAAGTGTGGTATACCCCAGTAAACAATAACTGTGGCTTTGCCATCCCACGGTAAAAAATCTCTATTATTCAGCTTTTGGTAGTTTTTTCCGTAAAGAAAAACAATAGTGTTTCCTGACTGTTGTGACACAAAAATATATTTGTTGAAAATAGTCTTGTGTAGGCCCGACATCCCAGTGTGGTTTTGCAGTTCCATGGGTCAAATCGCTGTACTATCCAGTTTTGGGCCTTTGGTTTCTAAAAAAAAAGCAGTTTGAGTGTGTCGCTCACTGTTCAGCCGCAAATCTATATATTTAAAAAAGTCTGGTATACCCCAGTAAACAATAACTGTGGTTTTGCCATCCCACGGTAAAAAATCTCTATTATTCAGGTTTTGGTACATTTTCTGTAAAGAAAAACAGTAGTGTCTCCTGACTGTTGTGACACAAAAATATATCTGTTGAAAATAGTCTTGTGTAGGTCCGACATCCCATTGTGGTTTCGCAGTTCCACGGGTCAAGTCGCTGTACTATCCAGTTTTGGGCCTTTGGTATCTAAAAAAAAGCAGTTTGATTGTGTCGCTCACTGTTCAGCCGCAAATATCTCTATTTAAAAAAGTGTGGTATACCCCAGTAAACAATAACTGTGGTTTTGCCATCCCACGGTAAAAAATCTCTATTATTCAGCTTTTTGTATTTTTTTCCGTAAAGAAAAACAGTAGTGTCTCCTGACTGTTGAGACACAAAAATATATCTGTTGAAAATAGTCTTGTGTAGGCCCGACATCCCAGTGTGGTTTCGCAGTTCCATGGGTCAAATCGCTGTACTATCCAGTTTTGGGCCTTTGGTATCTAAAAAAAGAGCAGTTTGAGTGTGTCGCTCACTGTTCAGCCGCAAATATCTCTATTTAAAAAAGTGTGGTATACCCCAGTAAACAATAACTGTGGTTTTGCCATCCCACGGTAAAAAATCGCTATTATTCAGGTTTTGGTATATTTTCCGTAAAGAAAAACAGTAGTGTCTCCTGACTGTTGTGACACAAAAATATATCTGTTGAAAATAGTCTTGTGTAGGCCCGACATCCCAGTGTGGTTTCGCAGTTCCACGGGTCAAATCGCTGTGCTATCCAGTTTTGGGCCTTTGGTATCTAAAAAAAAACCAGTTTGAGTGTGTCGCTCACTGTTCAGCCGCAAATATCTCTATTTAAAAATGTGTGGTATACCCCAGTAAACAATAACTGTGGTTTTGCCATCCCACGGTAAAAAATCTCTATTATTCCGGTTTTGGTATATTTTCCGTAAAGAAAAACAGTAGTGTCTCCTGACTGTTGTGAGACAAAAATATATCTGTTGAAAATAGTTGTGTGTAGGCCCGACATCCCAGTTTGGTTTCGCAGTTCCACGGGTCAAATCGCTGTACTATCCAGTTTTGGGACTTTGGTATCTAAAAAAAAAGCAGTTTGCGTGTGTCGCTCACAGTTCAGCCGCAAATCTATATATTTAAAAAAGTCTGGTATACCCCAGTAAACAATAACTGTGGTTTTGCCATCCCACGGTAAAAAAATCTCTATTATTCAGGTTTTGGTATATTTTCTATAAAGAAAAACAGTAGTGTCTCCTGACTGTTGTGACACAAAAATATATCTGTTGAAAATAGTCTTGTGTAGGTCCGACATCCCAGTGTGATTTCGCAGTTCCACGGGTCAAGTCGCTGTACTATCCAGTTTTGGGCCTTTGGTATCTAAAAAAAAAGCAGTTTGAGTGTGTCGCTCACTGTTCAGCCGCAAATATTTCTATTTAAAAAAGTGTGGTATACCCCAGTAAACAATAACTGTGGTTTTGCCATCCTATGGTAAAAAATCTCTATTATTCAACCTTTGGTAGTTTTTTCCGTAAAGAAAAATAGTAGTGTCTCCTGACTGTTGTGACACAAAAATATATCTGTTGAAAATAGTCTTGTGTAGGCCCGACATCCCAGTGTGGTTTCACAGTTCCACGGGTCAAATCGCTGTACTATCCAGTTTTGGGCCTTTGGTATCTAAAAAAAAATCCGTTTGAGTGTGTCGCTCACAGTTCAGCCGCAAATATCTCTATTTAAAAAAGTGTGGTATACCCCAGTAAACAATAACTGTGGTTTTGCCATCCCACGGTAAAAAATCTCTATTATTCAGCTTTTGGTAGTTTTTTCCGTAAAGAAAAACAATAGTGTCTCCTGACTGTTGTGACACAAAAATACATCTGTTGAAAATAGTCTTGTGTAGGCCCGATATCCCAGTGTGGTTTCGCATTTCCATGGGTCAAATCGCTGTACTATCCAGTTTTGGGCCTTTGGTATCTAAAAAAAAAGCAGTTTGAGTGTGTCGCTCACTGTTCAGCCGCAAATATCTCTATTTAAAAAAGTGTGGTATACCCCAGTAAACAATAACTGTGGTTTTGCCATCCCACGGTAAAAAAATCTCTATTATACAGGTTTTGGTATATTTTCTGTAAATAAAAACAGTAGTGTCTCCTGACTGTTGTGACACAAAAATATATCTGTTGAAAATAGTCTTGTGTAGGTCCGACATCCCAGTGTGGTTTCGCAGTTCCACGGGTCAAATCGCTGTACTATCCCGTTTTGGGCCTTTGGTATCTAAAAAAAAAGCAGTTTGAGTGTGTCGCTCCCTGTTCAGCCGCAAATATCTCTATTTAAAAAAGTGTGGTATACCCCAGTAAACAATAACTGTGGTTTTGCCATCCCACGGTAAAAAATCTCTATTATTCAGGTTTTGGTATATTTTCTGTAAAGAAAAACAGTAGTGTCTCCTGACTGTTGTGACACAAAAATATATCTGTTGAAAATAGTCTTGTGTAGGCCCGACATCCCAGTGTGGTTTCACAGTTCCACGGGTCAAATCGCTGTACTATCCAGTTTTGGGCCTTTGGTATCTAAAAAAAAAGCAGTTTGAGTGTGTCGCTCACTGTTCAGCCGCAAATATCTCTATTTTAAAAAGGGGGGTATACCCCAGTAAACAATAACTGTGGTTTTGCCATCCCACGGTAAAAAATCTCTATTATTCAGGTTTTGGTATATTTTCTGTAAAGAAAAACAGTAGTGTCTCCTGACTGTTGTGACACAAAAATATATCTGTTGAAAATAGTCTTGTGTAGGCCCGACATCCCAGTGTGGTTTCGCAGTTCCACGGGTCAAATCGCTGTACTATCCAGTTTTGGGCCTTTGGTATCTAAAAAAAAGCAGTTTGAGTGTGTCGCTCACTGTTCAGCCGCAAATATCTCTATTTAAAAAAGTGTGGTATACACCAGTAAGCAATAACTGTGGTTTTGCCATCCCACGGTAAAAAATCTCTATTATTCAGCTTTTGGTAGTTTTTTCCGTAAAGAAAAACAGTAGTGTCTCCTGACTGTTGTGACACAAAAATATATCTGTTGAAAATAGTCTTGTGTAGGCCCGACATCCCAGTGTGGTTTCGCAGTTCCATGGGTCAAATCTCTGTATCATCCAGTTTTGGGCCTTTGGTATAAAAAAAAAAGCAGTTTGAGTGTGTCGCTCACTGTTCAGCCGCAAATCTATATATTTAAAAAAGTCTGGTATACCCCAGTAAACAATAACTGTGATTTTGCCATCCCACGGTAAAAAATCTCTATTATTCAGGTTTTGGTATATTTTCTGTAAAGAAAAACAGTATGTCTCCTGACTGTTGTGACACAAAAATATATCTGTTGAAAATAGTCTTGTGTAGGTCCGACATCCCAGTGTGATTTCGCAGTTCCACGGGTCAAGTCGCTGTACTATCCAGTTTTGGGCCTTTGGTATCTAAAAAAAAAGCAGTTCGAGTGTGTCGCTCACTGTTCATCCGCAAATATCTCTATTTAAAAAAGTGTGGTATACCCCAGTAAACAATAACTGTGGTTTTGCCATCCCACGGTAAAAAATCTCTATTATTCAGGTTTTGGTATATTTTCTGTAAAGAAAAACAGTAGTGTCTCCTGACTGTTGTGACACAAAAATATATCTGTTGAAAATAGTCTTTGTGTAGGTCCGACATCCCAGTGTGGTTTTGCAGTTCCACGGGTCAAATCGCTGTACTATTGAGTTTTGGGCCTTTGGTATCTAAAAAAAAAGCAGTTTGAGTGTGTCGCTCACTGTTCAGCCGCAAATATCTCTATTTAAAAAAGTGTGGTATACCCCAGTAAACAATAACTGTGGCTTTGCCATCCCACGGTAAAAAATCTCTATTATTCAGCTTTTGGTAGTTTTTTCCGTAAAGAAAAACAATAGTGTTTCCTGACTGTTGTGACACAAAAATATATTTGTTGAAAATAGTCTTGTGTAGGCCCGACATCCCAGTGTGGTTTTGCAGTTCCATGGGTCAAATCGCTGTACTATCCAGTTTTGGGCCTTTGGTTTCTAAAAAAAAAGCAGTTTGAGTGTGTCGCTCACTGTTCAGCCGCAAATCTATATATTTAAAAAAGTCTGGTATACCCCAGTAAACAATAACTGTGGTTTTGCCATCCCACGGTAAAAAATCTCTATTATTCAGGTTTTGGTACATTTTCTGTAAAGAAAAACAGTAGTGTCTCCTGACTGTTGTGACACAAAAATATATCTGTTGAAAATAGTCTTGTGTAGGTCCGACATCCCATTGTGGTTTCGCAGTTCCACGGGTCAAGTCGCTGTACTATCCAGTTTTGGGCCTTTGGTATCTAAAAAAAAGCAGTTTGATTGTGTCGCTCACTGTTCAGCCGCAAATATCTCTATTTAAAAAAGTGTGGTATACCCCAGTAAACAATAACTGTGGTTTTGCCATCCCACGGTAAAAAATCTCTATTATTCAGCTTTTTGTATTTTTTTCCGTAAAGAAAAACAGTAGTGTCTCCTGACTGTTGAGACACAAAAATATATCTGTTGAAAATAGTCTTGTGTAGGCCCGACATCCCAGTGTGGTTTCGCAGTTCCATGGGTCAAATCGCTGTACTATCCAGTTTTGGGCCTTTGGTATCTAAAAAAAAAAGCAGTTTGAGTGTGTCGCTCACTGTTCAGCCGCAAATCTTTATATTTAAAAAAGTCTGGTATACCCCAGTAAACAATAACTGTGGTTTTGCCATCCCATGGTAAAAATTCTCTATTATTCAGCCTTTGGTAGTTTTTTCCGTAAAGAAAAACAGTAGTGTCTCCTGACTTTTGTGACACAAAAATATATCTGTTGAAAATAGTCTTGTGTAGGCCCGACATCCCAGTGTGGTTTCGCAGTTCCATGGGTCAAATCACTGTACTATCCAGTTTTGGGCCTTTGGTATCTAAAAAAAAGCAGTTTGAGTGTGTCGCTCACTGTTCAGCCGCAAATATCTCTATTTAAAAAAGTGTGGTATACCCCAGTAAACAATAACTGTGGCTTTGCCATCCCACGGTAAAAAATCTCTATTATTCAGGTTTTGGTATATTTTCTGTAAAGAAAAACAGTAGTGTCTCCTGACTGTTGTGACACAAAAATATATCTGTTGAAAATAGTCTTGTGTAGGCCCGACATCCCAGTGTGGTTTCGCAGTTCCACGGGTCAAATCGCTGTACTATCCAGTTTTGGGCCTTTGGTATCTAAAAAAAAAGCAGTTTGAGTGTGTCGCTCACTGTTCAGCCGCATATATCTCTATTTAAAAAAGTGTGGTATACCCCAGTAAACAATAACTGTGGCTTTGCCATCCCACGGTAAAAAATCTCTATTATTCAGCTTTTGGTAGTTTTTTCCGTAAAGAAAAACAGTAGTGTCTCCTGACTGTTGTGACACAAAAATATATTTGTTGAAAATAGTCTTGTGTAGGCCCGACATCCCAGTGTGGTTTTGCAGTTCCATTGGTCAAATCGCTGTACTATCCAGTTTTGGGCCTTTGGTATCTAAAAAAAAAGCAGTTTGAGTGTGTCGCTCACTGTTCAGCCGCAAATCTATATTTTTAAAAAAGTCTGGTATACCCCAGTAAACAATAACTGTGGTTTTGCCATCCCACGGTAAAAAATCTCTATTATTCAGGTTTTGGTATATTTTCTGTAAAGAAAAACAGTAGTGTCTCCTGACTGTTGTGACACAAAAATATATCTGTTGAAAATAGTCTTGTGTAGGTCCGACATCCCATTGTGGTTTCGCAGTTCCACGGGTCAAGTCGCTGTACTATCCAGTTTTGGGCCTTTGATATCTAAAAAAAAGCAGTTTGATTGTGTCGCTCACTGTTCAGCCGCAAATATCTCTATTTAAAAAAGTGTGGTATACCCCAGTAAACAATAACTGTGGTTTTGCCATCCCACGGTAAAAAATCTCTATTATTCAGCCTTTGGTAGTTTTTTCCGTAAAGAAAAACAGTAGTGTCTCCTGACTGTTGTGGCACAAAAATATATCTGTTGAAAATATTCTTGTGTAGGCGCGACATCCCAGTGTGGTTTCGCAGTTCCACGGGTCAAATCGCTGTACTATCCAGTTTTGGGCATTTGGTATCTAAAAAAAAGAGCAGTTTGAGTGTGTCGCTCACTGTTCAGCCGCAAATATCTCTATTTAAAAAAGTGTGGTATACCCCAGTAAACAATAACTGTGGTTTTGCCATCCCACGGTAAAAAATCTCTATTATTCAGGTTTTGGTATATTTTCTGTAAAGAAATACTTTAGTGTCTCCTGACTGTTGTGACACAAAAATATATCTGTTGAAAATAGTCTTGTGTAGGTCTGACATCCCAGTGTGGTTTCGCAGTTCCACGGGTCAAATCGCTGTACTATCCAGTTTTGGGCCTTTGGTATCTAAAAAAAAAGCAGTTTGAGTGTGTCGCTCACTGTTCAGCCGCAAATATCTCTATTTAAAAAAGTGTGGTATACCACAGTAAACAATAACTGTGGCTTTGCCATCCCACGGTAAAAAATCTCTATTATTCAGCTTTTGGTAGTTTTTTCCGTAAAGAAAAACAGTAGTGTCTCCTGACTGTTGTGACACAAAAATATATCTGTTGAAAATAGTCTTGTGTAGGCCCGACATCCCAGTGTGGTTTTGCAGTTCCATTGGTCAAATCGCTGTACTATCCAGTTTTGGGCCTTTGGTATCTAAAAAAAAAGCAGTTTGAGTGTGTCGCTCACTGTTCAGCCGCAAATCTATATTTTTAAAAAAGTCTGGTATACCCCAGTAAACAATAACTGTGGTTTTGCCATCCCACGGTAAAAAATCTCTATTATTCAGGTTTTGGTATATTTTCTGTAAAGAAAAACAGTAGTGTCTCCTGACTGTTGTGACACAAAAATATATCTGTTGAAAATAGTCTTGTGTAGGTCCGACATCCCATTGTGGTTTCGCAGTTCCACGGGTCAAGTCGCTGTACTATCCAGTTTTGGGCCTTTGATATCTAAAAAAAAGCAGTTTGATTGTGTCGCTCACTGTTCAGCCGCAAATATCTCTATTTAAAAAAGTGTGGTATACCCCAGTAAACAATAACTGTGGTTTTGCCATCCCACGGTAAAAAATCTCTATTATTCAGCCTTTGGTAGTTTTTTCCGTAAAGAAAAACAGTAGTGTCTCCTGACTGTTGTGGCACAAAAATATATCTGTTGAAAATATTCTTGTGTAGGCGCGACATCCCAGTGTGGTTTCGCAGTTCCACGGGTCAAATCGCTGTACTATCCAGTTTTGGGCATTTGGTATCTAAAAAAAAGAGCAGTTTGAGTGTGTCGCTCACTGTTCAGCCGCAAATATCTCTATTTAAAAAAGTGTGGTATACCCCAGTAAACAATAACTGTGGTTTTGCCATCCCACGGTAAAAAATCTCTATTATTCAGGTTTTGGTATATTTTCTGTAAAGAAATACTTTAGTGTCTCCTGACTGTTGTGACACAAAAATATATCTGTTGAAAATAGTCTTGTGTAGGTCTGACATCCCAGTGTGGTTTCGCAGTTCCACGGGTCAAATCGCTGTACTATCCAGTTTTGGGCCTTTGGTATCTAAAAAAAAAGCAGTTTGAGTGTGTCGCTCACTGTTCAGCCGCAAATATCTCTATTTAAAAAAGTGTGGTATACCCCAGTAAACAATAACTGTGGCTTTGCCATCCCACGGTAAAAAATCTCTATTATTCAGCTTTTGGTAGTTTTTTCCGTAAAGAAAAACAGTAGTGTCTCCTGACTGTTGTGACACAAAAATATATTTGTTGAAAATAGTCTTGTGTAGGCCCGACATCCCAGTGTGGTTTTGCAGTTCCATGGGTCAAATCGCTGTACTATCCAGTTTTGGGCCTTTGGTATCTAAAAAAAAAGCAGTTTGAGTGTGTCGCTCACTGTTCAGCCGCAAATCTATATATTTAAAAAAGTCTGGTATACCCCAGTAAACAATAACTGTGGTTTTGCCATCCCACGGTAAAAAATCTCTATTATTCAGGTTTTGGTATATTTTCTGTAAAGAAAAACAGTAGTGTCTCCTGACTGTTGTGACACAAAAATATATCTGTTGAAAATAGTCTTGTGTAGGTCCGACATCCCAGTGTGGTTTCGCAGTTCCATGGGTCAAGTCGCTGTACTATCCAGTTTTGGGACTTTGGTATCTAAAAAAAAGCAGTTTGATTGTGTCGCTCACTGTTCAGCCGCAAATATCTCTATTTAAAAAAGGGTGGTATACCCCAGTAAACAATAACTGTGGTTTTGCCATCCCACGGTAAAAAATCTCTATTATTCAGCCTTTGGTAGTTTTTTCCGTAAAGAAAAACAGTAGTGTCTCCTGACTGTTGTGGCACAAAAATATATCTGTTGAAAATATTCTTGTGTAGGCGCGACATCCCAGTGTGGTTTCGCAGTTCCACGGGTCAAATCGCTGTACTATCCAGTTTTGGGCCTTTGGTATCTAAAAAAAGAGCAGTTTGAGTGTGTCGCTCACTGTTCAGCCGCAAATCTATATATTTAAAAAAGTCTGGTACACCCCAGTAAACAATAACTGTGGTTTTGCCATCCCACGGTAAAAAATCTCTATTATTCAGGTTTTGGTATATTTTCTGTAAAGAAAAACAATATGTCTCCTGACTGTTGTGACACAAAAATATATCTGTTGAAAATAGTCTTGTGTAGGTCCGACATCCCAGTGTGATTTCGCAGTTCCACGGGTCAAGTCGCTATACTATCCAGTTTTGGGCCTTTGGTATCTAAAAAAAAAGCAGTTTGAGTGTGTCGCTCACTGTTCAGCCGCAAATATCTCTATTTAAAAAAGTGTGGTATACCCCAGTAAACAATAACTGTGGTTTTGCCATCCCACGGTAAAAAATCTCTATTATTCAGCCTTTGGTAGTTTTTTCCTTAAAGAAAAACAGTAGTGTCTCCTGACTGTTGTGACACAAAAATATATCTGTTGAAAATAGTCTTGTGTAGGCCCGACATCCCAGTGTGGTTTCGCAGTTCCATGGGTCAAATCACTGTACTATCCAGTTTTGGGCCTTTGGTATCTAAAAAAAGAGCAGTTTGAGTGTGTCGCTCACTGTTCAGCCGCAAATATCTCTATTTAAAAAAGTGTGGTATACCCCAGTAAACAATAACTGTGGTTTTGCCATCCCACGGTAAAAAATCTCTATTATTCAGGTTTTGGTATATTTTCTGTAAAGAAAAACAGTAGTGTCTCCTGACTGTTGTGACACAAAAATATATCTGTTGAAAATAGTATTGTGTAGGTCCGACATCCCAGTGTGGTTTCGCAGTTCCACGGGTCAAATCGCTGTACTATCCAGTTTTGGGCCTTTGGTATCTAAAAAAAAAGCAGTCTGAGTGTGTCGCTCACTGTTCAGCCGCAAATATCTCTATTTAAAAAAGTGTGGTATACCCCAGTAAACAATAACTGTGGCTTTGCCATCCCACGGTAAAAAATCTCTATTATTCAGCTTTTGGTAGTTTTTTCCGTAAAGAAAAACAGTAGTGTCTCCTGACTGTTGTGACACAAAAATATATTTGTTGAAAATAGTCTTGTGTAGGCCAAACATCCCAGTGTGGTTTTGCAGTTCCATGGGTCAAATCGCTGTACAATCCAGTTTTGGGCCTTTGGTATCTAAAAAAAAAGCAGTTTGAGTGTGTCGCTCACTGTTCAGCCGCAAATCTATATATTTAAAAAAGTCTGGTATACCCCAGTAAACAATAACTGTGGTTTTGCCATCCCACGGTAAAAAATCTCTATTATTCAGGTTTTGGTATATTTTCTGTAAAGAAAAACAGTAGTGTCTCCTGACTGTTGTGACACAAAAATATATCTGTTGAAAATAGTCTTGTGTAGGTCCGACATCCCAGTGTGGTTTCGCAGTTCCATGGGTCAAGTCGCTGTACTATCCAGTTTTGGGACTTTGGTATCTAAAAAAAAGCAGTTTGATTGTGTCGCTCACTGTTCAGCCGCAAATATCTCTATTTAAAAAAGGGTGGTATACCCCAGTAAACAATAACTGTGGTTTTGCCATCCCACGGTAAAAAATCTCTATTATTCAGCCTTTGGTAGTTTTTTCCGTAAAGAAAAACAGTAGTGTCTCCTGACTGTTGTGGCACAAAAATATATCTGTTGAAAATATTCTTGTGTAGGCGCGACATCCCAGTGTGGTTTCGCAGTTCCACGGGTCAAATCGCTGTACTATCCAGTTTTGGGCCTTTGGTATCTAAAAAAAGAGCAGTTTGAGTGTGTCGCTCACTGTTCAGCCGCAAATCTATATATTTAAAAAAGTCTGGTATACCCCAGTAAACAATAACTGTGGTTTTGCCATCCCACGGTAAAAAATCTCTATTATTCAGGTTTTGGTATATTTTCTGTAAAGAAAAACAATATGTCTCCTGACTGTTGTGACACAAAAATATATCTGTTGAAAATAGTCTTGTGTAGGTCCGACATCCCAGTGTGATTTCGCAGTTCCACGGGTCAAGTCGCTGTACTATCCAGTTTTGGGCCTTTGGTATCTAAAAAAAAAGCAGTTTGAGTGTGTCGCTCACTGTTCAGCCGCAAATATCTCTATTTAAAAAAGTGTGGTATACCCCAGTAAACAATAACTGTGGTTTTGCCATCCCACGGTAAAAAATCTCTATTATTCAGCCTTTGGTAGTTTTTTCCTTAAAGAAAAACAGTAGTGTCTCCTGACTGTTGTGACACAAAAATATATCTGTTGAAAATAGTCTTGTGTAGGCCCGACATCCCAGTGTGGTTTCGCAGTTCCATGGGTCAAATCACTGTACTATCCAGTTTTGGGCCTTTGGTATCTAAAAAAAGAGCAGTTTGAGTGTGTCGCTCACTGTTCAGCCGCAAATATCTCTATTTAAAAAAGTGTGGTATACCCCAGTAAACAATAACTGTGGTTTTGCCATCCCACGGTAAAAAATCTCTATTATTCAGGTTTTGGTATATTTTCTGTAAAGAAAAACAGTAGTGTCTCCTGACTGTTGTGACACAAAAATATATCTGTTGAAAATAGTATTGTGTAGGTCCGACATCCCAGTGTGGTTTCGCAGTTCCACGGGTCAAATCGCTGTACTATCCAGTTTTGGGCCTTTGGTATCTAAAAAAAAAGCAGTTTGAGTGTGTCGCTCACTGTTCAGCCGCAAATATCTCTATTTAAAAAAGTGTGGTATACCCCAGTAAACAATAACTGTGGCTTTGCCATCCCACGGTAAAAAATCTCTATTATTCAGCTTTTGGTAGTTTTTTCCGTAAAGAAAAACAGTAGTGTATCCTGACTGTTGTGACACAAAAATATATTTGTTGAAAATAGTCTTGTGTAGGCCAAACATCCCAGTGTGGTTTTGCAGTTCCATGGGTCAAATCGCTGTACTATCCAGTTTTGGGCCTTTGGTATCTAAAAAAAAAGCAGTTTGAGTGTGTCGCTCACTGATCAGCCGCAAATGTATATATTTAAAAAAGTCTGGTATACCCCAGTAAACAATAACTGTGGTTTTGCCATCCCACGGTAAAAAATCTCTATTATTCAGGTTTTGGTATATTTTCTGTAAAGAAAAACAGTAGTGTCTCCTGACTGTTGTGACACAAAAATATATCTGTTGAAAATAGTCTTGTGTAGGTCCGACATCCCAGTGTGGTTTCGCAGTTCCACGGGTCAAGTCGCTGTACTATCCAGTTTTGGGCCTTTGGTATCTAAAAAAAAGCAGTTTGATTGTGTCGCTCACTGTTCAGCCGCAAATATCTCTATTTAAAAAAGTGTGGTATACCCCAGTAAACAATAACTGTGGTTTTGCCATCCCACGGTAAAAAATATCTCTATTATTCAGCCTTTGGTAGTTTTTTCCGTAAAGAAAAACAGTAGTGTCTCCTGACTGTTGTGGCACAAAAATATATCTGTTGAAAATATTCTTGTGTAGGCGCGAAATCCCAGTGTGGTTTCGCAGTTCCATGGGTCAAATCGCTGTACTATCCAGTTTTGGGCCTTTGGTATCTAAAAAAAGAGCAGTTTGAGTGTGTCGCTCACTGTTCAGCCGCAAATATCTCTATTTAAAAAAGTGTGGTATACCCCAGTAAACAATAACTGTGGTTTTGCCATCCCACGGTAAAAAATCTCTATTATTCAGGTTTTGGTATATTTTCTGTAAAGAAAAACAGTAGTGTCTCCTGACTGTTGTGACACAAAAATATATCTGTTGAAAATAGTCTTGTGTAGGTCCGACATCCCAGTGTGGTTTCGCAGTTCCACGGGTCAAATCGCTGTACTATCCAGTTTTGGGCCTTTGGTATCTAAAAAAAAAGCAGTTTGAGTGTGTCGCTCACTGTTCAGCCGCAAATATCTCTATTTACAAAAGTGTGGTATACCCCAGTAAACAATAACTGTGGCTTTGCCATCCCACGGTAAAAAATCTCTATTATTCAGCTTTTCGTAGTTTTTTCCGTAAAGAAAAACAGTAGTGTCTCCTGACTGTTGTGACACAAAAATATATTTGTTGAAAATAGTCTTGTGTAGGCCCGACATCCCAGTGTGGTTTTGTAGTTCCATGGGTCAAATCACTGTACTATCCAGTTTTGGGCCTTTGGTATCTAAAAAAAAAGCAGTTTGAGTGTGTCGCTCACTGTTCAGCCGCAAATCTATATATTTAAAAAAGTCTGGTATACCCCAGTAAACAATAACTGTGGTTTTGCCATCCCACGGTAAAAAATCTCTATTATTCACGTTTTGGTATATTTTCTGTAAAGAAAAACAGTAGTGTCTCCTGACTGTTGTGACACAAAAATATATCTGTTGAAAATAGTCTTGTGTAGGTCCGACATCCCAGTGTGGTTTCGCAGTTCCACGGGTCAAGTCGCTGTACTATCCAGTTTTGGGCCTTTGGTATCTAAAAAAAAGCAGTTTGATTGTGTCGCTCACTGTTCAGCTGCAAATATCTCTATTTAAAAAAGTGTGGTATACCCCAGTAAACAATAACTGTGGTTTTGCCATCCCACGGTAAAAAATCTCTATTATTCAGCCTTTGGTAGTTTTTTCCGTAAAGAAAAACAGTAGTGTCTCCTGACTGTTGTGGCACAAAAATATATCTGTTGAAAATATTCTTGTGTAGGCGCGACATCGCAGTGTGGTTTCGCAGTTCCACGGGTCAAATCGCTGTACTATCCAGTTTTGGGCCTTTGGTATCTGAAAAAAGAGCAGTTTGAGTGTGTCGCTCACTGTTCAGCCGCAAATCTATATATTTAAAAAAGTGTGGTATACCCCAGTAAACAATAACTGTGGTTTTGCCATCCCACGGTAAAAAATCTCTATTATTCAGGTTTTGGTATATTTTCCGTAAAGAAAAACAGTAGTGTCTCCTGACTGTTGTGACACAAAAATATATCTGTTGAAAACAGTCGTGTGTAGGCCCGACATCCCAGTGTGGTTTCGCAGTTCCACGGGTCAAATTGCTGTACTATCCAGTTTTGGGCCTTTGGTATCTAAAACAAAAGCAGTTTGAGTGTGTCGCTCACTGTTCAGCCGCAAATATCTCTATTTAAAAAAGTGTGGTATACCCCAGTAAACAATAACTGTGGTTTTGCCATCCCACGGCAAAAAATCTCTATTATTTAGGTTTTGGTATATTTTCCGTAAAGAAAAACAGTAGTGTCTCCTGACTTTTGTGACACAAAAATATATCTGTTGAAAATAGTCTTGTGTAGGCCCGACATCCCAGTGTGGTTTCACAGTTCCACGGGTCAAATCACTGTACTATCCAGTTTTGGGCCTTTGGTATCTAAAAAAAAAGCAGTTTGAGTGTGTCGCTCACTGTTCAGCCGCAAATATCTCTATTTTAAAAAGTGTGGTATACCCCAGTAAACAATAACTGTGGTTTTGCCATCCCACGGTAAAAAATCTCTATTATTCAGCTTTTGGTAGTTTTTTCCGTAAAGAAAAACAGTAGTGTCTCCTGACTGTTGTGACACAAAAATACATCTGTTGAAAATAGTCTTGTGTAGGCCCGACATCCCAGTGTGGTTTCGCAGTTCCTTGGGTCAAATCGCTGTACTATCCAGTTTTGGGCCTTTGGTATCTAAAAAAAAAGCAGTTTGAGTGTGTCGCTCACTGTTCAGCCGCAAATATCTCTATTTAAAAAAGTGTGGTATACCCCAGTAAACAATAACTGTGGTTTTGCCATCCCACGGTAAAAAATCTCTATTATTCAGGTTTTGGTATATTTTCTGTAAAGAAATACTTTAGTGTCTCCTGACTGTTGTGACACAAAAATATATCTGTTGAAAATAGTCTTGTGTAGGTCTGACATCCCAGTGTGGTTTCGCAGTTCCACGGGTCAAATCGCTGTACTATCCAGTTTTGGGCCTTTGGTATCTAAAAAAAAAGCAGTTTGAGTGTGTCGCTCACTGTTCAGCCGCAAATATCTCTATTTAAAAAAGTGTGGTATACCCCAGTAAACAATAACTGTGGCTTTGCCATCCCACGGTAAAAAATCTCTATTATTCAGCTTTTGGTAGTTTTTTCCGTAAAGAAAAACAGTAGTGTCTCCTGACTGTTGTGACACAAAAATATATTTGTTGAAAATAGTCTTGTGTAGGCCCGACATCCCAGTGTGGTTTTGCAGTTCCATGGGTCAAATCGCTGTACTATCCAGTTTTGGGCCTTTGGTATCTAAAAAAAAAGCAGTTTGAGTGTGTCGCTCACTGTTCAGCCGCAAATCTATATATTTAAAAAAGTCTGGTATACCCCAGTAAACAATAACTGTGGTTTTGCCATCCCACGGTAAAAAATCTCTATTATTCAGGTTTTGGTATATTTTCTGTAAAGAAAAACAGTAGTGTCTCCTGACTGTTGTGACACAAAAATATATCTGTTGAAAATAGTCTTGTGTAGGTCCGACATCCCAGTGTGGTTTCGCAGTTCCATGGGTCAAGTCGCTGTACTATCCAGTTTTGGGACTTTGGTATCTAAAAAAAAGCAGTTTGATTGTGTCGCTCACTGTTCAGCCGCAAATATCTCTATTTAAAAAAGGGTGGTATACCCCAGTAAACAATAACTGTGGTTTTGCCATCCCACGGTAAAAAATCTCTATTATTCAGCCTTTGGTAGTTTTTTCCGTAAAGAAAAACAGTAGTGTCTCCTGACTGTTGTGGCACAAAAATATATCTGTTGAAAATATTCTTGTGTAGGCGCGACATCCCAGTGTGGTTTCGCAGTTCCACGGGTCAAATCGCTGTACTATTAAGTTTTGGGCCTTTGGTATCTAAAAAAAGAGCAGTTTGAGTGTGTCGCTCACTGTTCAGCCGCAAATCTATATATTTAAAAAAGTCTGGTATACCCCAGTAAACAATAACTGTGGTTTTGCCATCCCACGGTAAAAAATCTCTATTATTCAGGTTTTGGTATATTTTCTGTAAAGAAAAACAGTATGTCTCCTGACTGTTGTGACACAAAAATATATCTGTTGAAAATAGTCTTGTGTAGGTCCGACATCCCAGTGTGATTTCGCAGTTCCACGGGTCAAGTCGCTGTACTATCCAGTTTTGGGCCTTTGGTATCTAAAAAAAAAGCAGTTTGAGTGTGTCGCTCACTGTTCAGCCGCAAATATCTCTATTTAAAAAAGTGTGGTATACCCCAGTAAACAATAACTGTGGTTTTGCCATCCCACGGTAAAAAATCTCTATTATTCAGCCTTTGGTAGTTTTTTCCTTAAAGAAAAACAGTAGTGTCTCCTGACTGTTGTGAAACAAAAATATATCTGTTGAAAATAGTCTTGTGTAGGCCCGACATCCCAGTGTGGTTTCGCAGTTCCATGGGTCAAATCACTGTACTATCCAGTTTTGGGCCTTTGGTATCTAAAAAAAGAGCAGTTTGAGTGTGTCGCTCACTGTTCAGCCGCAAATATCTCTATTTAAAAAAGTGTGGTATACCCCAGTAAACAATAACTGTGGTTTTGCCATCCCACGGTAAAAAATCTCTATTATTCAGGTTTTGGTATATTTTCTGTAAAGAAAAACAGTAGTGTCTCCTGACTGTTGTGACACAAAAATATATCTGTTGAAAATAGTCTTGTGTAGGTCCGACATCCCAGTGTGGTTTCGCAGTTCCACGGGTCAAATCGCTGTACTATCCAGTTTTGGGCCTTTGGTATCTAAAAAAAAAGCAGTTTGAGTGTGTCGCTCACTGTTCAGCCGCAAATATCTCTATTTAAAAAAGTGTGGTATACCCCAGTAAACAATAACTGTGGCTTTGCCATCCCACGGTAAAAAATCTCTATTATTCAGCTTTTGGTAGTTTTTTCCGTAAAGAAAAACAGTAGTGTCTCCTGACTGTTGTGACACAAAAATATATTTGTTGAAAATAGTCTTGTGTAGGCCAAACATCCCAGTGTGGTTTTGCAGTTCCATGGGTCAAATCGCTGTACTATCCAGTTTTGGGCCTTTGGTATCTAAAAAAAAAGCAGTTTGAGTGTGTCGCTCACTGTTCAGCCGCAAATGTATATATTTAAAAAAGTCTGGTATACCCCAGTAAACAATAACTGTGGTTTTGCCATCCCACGGTAAAAAATCTCTATTATTCAGGTTTTGGTATATTTTCTGTAAAGAAAAACAGTAGTGTCTCCTGACTGTTGTGACACAAAAATATATCTGTTGAAAATAGTCTTGTGTAGGTCCGACATCCCAGTGTGGTTTCGCAGTTCCACGGGTCAAGTCGCTGTACTATCCAGTTTTGGGCCTTTGGTATCTAAAAAAAAGCAGTTTGATTGTGTCGCTCACTGTTCAGCCGCAAATATCTCTATTTAAAAAAGTGTGGTATACCCCAGTAAACAATAACTGTGGTTTTGCCATCCCACGGTAAAAAATATCTCTCTTATTCAGCCTTTGGTAGTTTTTTCTGTAAAGAAAAACAGTAGTGTCTCCTGACTGTTGTGGCACAAAAATATATCTGTTGAAAATATTCTTGTGTAGGCGCGACATCCCAGTGTGGTTTCGCAGTTCCACGGGTCAAATCGCTGTACTATCCAGTTTTGGGCCTTTGGTATCTAAAAAAAGAGCAGTTTGAGTGTGTCGCTCACTGTTCAGCCGCAAATATCTCTATTTAAAAAAGTGTGGTATACCCCAGTAAACAATAACTGTGGTTTTGCCATCCCACGGTAAAAAATCTCTATTATTCAGGTTTTGGTATATTTTCTGTAAAGAAAAACAGTAGTGTCTCCTGACTGTTGTGACACAAAAATATATCTGTTGAAAATAGTCTTGTGTAGGTCCGACATCCCAGTGTGGTTTCGCAGTTCCACGGGTCAAATCGCTGTACTATCCAGTTTTGGGCCTTTGGTATCTAAAAAAAAAGCAGTTTGAGTGTGTCGCTCACTGTTCAGCCGCAAATATCTCTATTTAAAAAAGTGTGGTATACCCCAGTAAACAATAACTGTGGCTTTGCCATCCCACGGTAAAAAATCTCTATTACTCAGCTTTTGGTAGTTTTTTCCGTAAAGAAAAACAGTAGTGTCTCCTGACTGTTGTGACACAAAAATATATTTGTTGAAAATAGGCTTGTGTAGGCCCGACATCCCAGTGTGGTTTTGTAGTTCCATGGGTCAAATCACTGTACTATCCAGTTTTGGGCCTTTGGTATCTAAAAAAAAAGCAGTTTGAGTGTGTCGCTCACTGTTCAGCCGCAAATCTATATATTTAAAAAAGTCTGGTATACCCCAGTAAACAATAACTGTGGTTTTGCCATCCCACGGTAAAAAATCTCTATTATTCAGGTTTTGGTATATTTTCTGTAAAGAAAAACAGTAGTGTCTCCTGACTGTTGTGACACAAAAATATATCTGTTGAAAATAGTCTTGTGTAGGTCCGACATCCCAGTGTGGTTTCGCAGTTCCACGGGTCAAGTCGCTGTACTATCCAGTTTTGGGCCTTTGGTATCTAAAAAAAAGCAGTTTGATTGTGTCGCTCACTGTTCAGCCGCAAATATCTCTATTTAAAAAAGTGTGGTATACCCCAGTAAACAATAACTGTGGTTTTGCCATCCCACGGTAAAAAATCTCTATTATTCAGCCTTTGGTAGTTTTTTCCGTAAAGAAAAACAGTAGTGTCTCCTGACTGTTGTGGCACAAAAATATATCTGTTGAAAATATTCTTGTGTAGGCGCGACATCCCAGTGTGGTTTCGCAGTTCCACGGGTCAAATCGCTGTACTATCCAGTTTTGGGCCTTTGGTATCTGAAAAAAGAGCAGTTTGAGTGTGTCGCTCACTGTTCAGCCGCAAATCTATATATTGAAAAAAGTGTGGTATACCCCAGTAAACAATAACTGTGGTTTTGCCATCCCACGGTAAAAAATCTCTATTATTCAGATTTTGGTATATTTTCCGTAAAGAAAAACAGTAGTGTCTCCTGACTGTTGTGACACAAAAATATATCTGTTGAAAATAGTCGTGTGTAGGCCCGACATCCCAGTGTGGTTTCGCAGTTCCACGGGTCAAATCGCTGTACTATCCAGTTTTGGGCCTTTGGTATCTAAAAAAAAAGCAGTTTGAGTGTGTCGCTCACTGTTCAGCCGCAAATATCTCTATTTAAAAAGTGTGGTATACCCCAGTAAACAATAACTGTGGTTTTGCCATCCCACGGCAAAAAATCTCTATTATTTAGGTTTTGGTATATTTTCCGTAAAGAAAAACAGTAGTGTCTCCTGACTTTTGTGACACAAAAATATATCTGTTGAAAATAGTCTTGTGTAGGCCCGACATCCCAGTGTGGTTTCACAGTTCCACGGGTCAAATCACTGTACTATCCAGTTTTGGGCCTTTGGTATCTAAAAAAAAAGCAGTTTGAGTGTGTCGCTCACTGTTCAGCCGCAAATATCTCTATTTTAAAAAGTGTGGTATACCCCAGTAAACAATAACTGTGGTTTTGCCATCCCACGGTAAAAAATCTCTATTATTCAGGTTTTGGTATATTTTCTGTAAAGAAAAACAGTATGTCTCCTGACTGTTGTGACACAAAAATATATCTGTTGAAAATAGTCTTGTGTAGGTCCGACATCCCAGTGTGATTTCGCAGTTCCACGGGTCAAGTCGCTGTACTATCCAGTTTTGGGCCTTTGGTATCTAAAAAAAAAGCAGTTTGAGTGTGTCGCTCACTGTTCAGCCGCAAATATCTCTATTTAAAAAAGTGTGGTATACCCCAGTAAACAATAACTGTGGTTTTGCCATCCCATGGTAAAAAATCTCTATTATTCAGCCTTTGGTAGTTTTTTCCTTAAAGAAAAACAGTAGTGTCTCCTGACTGTTGTGACACAAAAATATATCTGTTGAAAATAGTCTTGTGTAGGCCCGACATCCCAGTGTGGTTTCGCAGTTCCATGGGTCAAATCACTGTACTATCCCGTTTTGGGCCTTTGGTATCTAAAAAAAGAGCAGTTTGAGTGTGTCGCTCACTGTTCAGCCGCAAATATCTCTATTTAAAAAAGTGTGGTATACCCCAGTAAACAATAACTGTGGTTTTGCCATCCCACGGTAAAAAATCTCTATTATTCAGGTTTTGCTATATTTTCTGTAAAGAAAAACAATAGTGTCTCCTGACTGTTGTGACACAAAAATATATCTGTTGAAAATAGTCTTGTGTAGGTCCGACATCCCAGTGTGGTTTCGCAGTTCCACGGGTCAAATCGCTGTACTATCCAGTTTTGGGCCTTTGGTATCTAAAAAAAAAGCAGTTTGAGTGTGTCGCTCACTGTTCAGCCGCAAATATCTCTATTTAAAAAAGTGTGGTATACCCCAGTAAACAATAACTGTGGTTTTGCCATCCCACGGTAAAAAATCTCTATTATTCAGCCTTTGGTAGTTTTTTCCGTAAAGAAAAACAGTAGTGTCTCCTGACTGTTGTGGCACAAAAATATATCTGTTGAAAATATTCTTGTGTAGGCGCGACATCCCAGTGTGGTTTCGCAGTTCCACGGGTCAAATCGCTGTACTATCCAGTTTTGGGCCTTTGGTATCTGAAAAAAGAGCAGTTTGAGTGTGTCGCTCACTGTTCAGCCGCAAATCTATATTTTTAAAAAAGTGTGGTATACCCCAGTAAACAATAACTGTGGTTTTGCCATCCCACGGTAAAAAATCTCTATTATTCAGGTTTTGGTATATTTTCCGTAAAGAAAAACAGTAGTGTCTCCTGACTGTTGTGACACAAAAATATATCTGTTGAAAATAGTCGTGTGTAGGCCCGACATCCCAGTGTGGTTTCGCAGTTCCACGGGTCAAATTGCTGTACTATCCAGTTTTGGGCCTTTGGTATCTAAAAAAAAAGCAGTTTGAGTGTGTCGCTCACTGTTCAGCCGCAAATATCTCTATTTAAAAAAGTGTGGTATACCCCAGTAAACAATAACTGTGGTTTTGCCATCCCACGGCAAAAAATCTCTATTATTTAGGTTTTGGTATATTTTCCGTAAAGAAAAACAGTAGTGTCTCCTGACTTTTGTGACACAAAAATATATCTGTTGAAAATAGTCTTGTGTAGGCCCGACATCCCAGTGTGGTTTCACAGTTCCACGGGTCAAATCACTGTACTATCCAGTTTTGGGCCTTTGGTATCTAAAAAAAAAGCAGTTTGAGTGTGTCGCTCACTGTTCAGCCGCAAATATCTCTATTTTAAAAAGTGTGGTATACCCCAGTAAACAATAACTGTGGTTTTGCCATCCCACGGTAAAAAATCTCTATTATTCAGCTTTTGGTAGTTTTTTCCGTAAAGAAAAACAGTAGTGTCTCCTGACTGTTGTGACACAAAAATACATCTGTTGAAAATAGTCTTGTGTAGGCCCGACATCCCAGTGTGGTTTCGCAGTTCCTTGGGTCAAATCGCTGTACTATCCAGTTTTGGGCCTTTGGTATCTAAAAAAAAAGCAGTTTGAGTGTGTCGCTCACTGTTCAGCCGCAAATATCTCTATTTAAAAAAGTGTGGTATACCCCAGTAAACAATAACTGTGGTTTTGCCATCCCACGGTAAAAAATCTCTATTATTCAGGTTTTGGTATATTTTCTGTAAAGAAATACTTTAGTGTCTCCTGACTGTTGTGACACAAAAATATATCTGTTGAAAATAGTCTTGTGTAGGTCTGACATCCCAGTGTGGTTTCGCAGTTCCACGGGTCAAATCGCTGTACTATCCAGTTTTGGGCCTTTGGTATCTAAAAAAAAAGCAGTTTGAGTGTGTCGCTCACTGTTCAGCCGCAAATATCTCTATTTAAAAAAGTGTGGTATACCCCAGTAAACAATAACTGTGGCTTTGCCATCCCACGGTAAAAAATCTCTATTATTCAGCTTTTGGTAGTTTTTTCCGTAAAGAAAAACAGTAGTGTCTCCTGACTGTTGTGACACAAAAATATATTTGTTGAAAATAGTCTTGTGTAGGCCCGACATCCCAGTGTGGTTTTGCAGTTCCATGGGTCAAATCGCTGTACTATCCAGTTTTGGGCCTTTGGTATCTAAAAAAAAAGCAGTTTGAGTGTGTCGCTCACTGTTCAGCCGCAAATCTATATATTTAAAAAAGTCTGGTATACCCCAGTAAACAATAACTGTGGTTTTGCCATCCCACGGTAAAAAATCTCTATTATTCAGGTTTTGGTATATTTTCTGTAAAGAAAAACAGTAGTGTCTCCTGACTGTTGTGACACAAAAATATATCTGTTGAAAATAGTCTTGTGTAGGTCCGACATCCCAGTGTGGTTTCGCAGTTCCATGGGTCAAGTCGCTGTACTATCCAGTTTTGGGCCTTTGGTATCTAAAAAAAAGCAGTTTGATTGTGTCGCTCACTGTTCAGCCGCAAATATCTCTATTTAAAAAAGGGTGGTATACCCCAGTAAACAATAACTGTGGTTTTGCCATCCCACGGTAAAAAATCTCTATTATTCAGCCTTTGGTAGTTTTTTCCGTACAGAAAAACAGTAGTGTCTCCTGACTGTTGTGGCACAAAAATATATCTGTTGAAAATATTCTTGTGTAGGCGCGACATCCCAGTGTGGTTTCGCAGTTCCACGGGTCAAATCGCTGTACTATCCAGTTTTGGGCCTTTGGTATCTAAAAAAAGAGCAGTTTGAGTGTGTCGCTCACTGTTCAGCCGCAAATCTATATATTTAAAAAAGTCTGGTATACCCCAGTAAACAATAACTGTGGTTTTGCCATCCCACGGTAAAAAATCTCTATTATTCAGGTTTTGGTATATTTTCTGTAAAGAAAAACAGTATGTCTCCTGACTGTTGTGACACAAAAATATATCTGTTGAAAATAGTCTTGTGTAGGTCCGACATCCCAGTGTGATTTCGCAGTTCCACGGGTCAAGTCGCTGTACTATCCAGTTTTGGGCCTTTGGTATCTAAAAAAAAAGCAGTTTGAGTGTGTCGCTCACTGTTCAGCCGCAAATATCTCTATTTAAAAAAGTGTGGTATACCCCAGTAAACAATAACTGTGGTTTTGCCATCCCACGGTAAAAAATCTCTATTATTCAGCCTTTGGTAGTTTTTTCCTTAAAGAAAAACAGTAGTGTCTCCTGACTGTTGTGAAACAAAAATATATCTGTTGAAAATAGTCTTGTGTAGGCCCGACATCCCAGTGTGGTTTCGCAGTTCCATGGGTCAAATCACTGTACTATCCAGTTTTGGGCCTTTGGTATCTAAAAAAAGAGCAGTTTGAGTGTGTCGCTCACTGTTCAGCCGCAAATATCTCTATTTAAAAAAGTGTGGTATACCCCAGTAAACAATAACTGTGGTTTTGCCATCCCACGGTAAAAAATCTCTATTATTCAGGTTTTGGTATATTTTCTGTAAAGAAAAACAGTAGTGTCTCCTGACTGTTGTGACACAAAAATATATCTGTTGAAAATAGTCTTGTGTAGGTCCGACATCCCAGTGTGGTTTCGCAGTTCCACGGGTCAAATCGCTGTACTATCCAGTTTTGGGCCTTTGGTATCTAAAAAAAAAGCAGTTTGAGTGTGTCGCTCACTGTTCAGCCGCAAATATCTCTATTTAAAAAAGTGTGGTATACCCCAGTAAACAATAACTGTGGCTTTGCCATCCCACGGTAAAAAATCTCTATTATTCAGCTTTTGGTAGTTTTTTCCGTAAAGAAAAACAGTAGTGTCTCCTGACTGTTGTGACACAAAAATATATTTGTTGAAAATAGTCTTGTGTAGGCCAAACATCCCAGTGTGGTTTTGCAGTTCCATGGGTCAAATCGCTGTACTATCCAGTTTTGGGCCTTTGGTATCTAAAAAAAAAGCAGTTTGAGTGTGTCGCTCACTGTTCAGCCGCAAATGTATATATTTAAAAAAGTCTGGTATACCCCAGTAAACAATAACTGTGGTTTTGCCATCCCACGGTAAAAAATCTCTATTATTCAGGTTTTGGTATATTTTCTGTAAAGAAAAACAGTAGTGTCTCCTGACTGTTGTGACACAAAAATATATCTGTTGAAAATAGTCTTGTGTAGGTCCGACATCCCAGTGTGGTTTCGCAGTTCCACGGGTCAAGTCGCTGTACTATCCAGGTTTGGGCCTTTGGTATCTAAAAAAAAGCAGTTTGATTGTGTCGCTCACTGTTCAGCCGCAAATATCTCTATTTAAAAAAGTGTGGTATACCCCAGTAAACAATAACTGTGGTTTTGCCGTCCCACGGTAAAAATATCTCTCTTATTCAGCCTTTGGTAGTTTTTTCCGTAAAGAAAAACAGTAGTGTCTCCTGACTGTTGTGGCACAAAAATATATCTGTTGAAAATATTCTTGTGTAGGCGCGACATCCCAGTGTGGTTTCGCAGTTCCACGGGTCAAATCGCTGTACTATCCAGTTTTGGGCCTTTGGTATCTAAAAAAAGAGCAGTTTGAGTGTGTCGCTCACTGTTCAGCCGCAAATATCTCTATTTAAAAAAGTGTGGTATACCCCAGTAAACAATAACTGTGGTTTTGCCATCCCACGGTAAAAAATCTCTATTATTCAGGTTTTGGTATATTTTCTGTAAAGAAAAACAGTAGTGTCTCCTGACTGTTGTGACACAAAAATATATCTGTTGAAAATAGTCTTGTGTAGGTCCGACATCCCAGTGTGGTTTCGCAGTTCCACGGGTCAAATCGCTGTACTATCCAGTTTTGGGCCTTTGGTATCTAAAAAAAAAGCAGTTTGAGTGTGTCGCTCACTGTTCAGCCGCAAATATCTCTATTTAAAAAAGTGTGGTATACCCCAGTAAACAATAACTGTGGCTTTGCCATCCCACGGTAAAAAATCTCTATTACTCAGCTTTTGGTAGTTTTTTCCGTAAAGAAAAACAGTAGTGTCTCCTGACTGTTGTGACACAAAAATATATTTGTTGAAAATAGGCTTGTGTAGGCCCGACATCCCAGTGTGGTTTTGTAGTTCCATGGGTCAAATCACTGTACTATCCAGTTTTGGGCCTTTGGTATCTAAAAAAAAAGCAGTTTGAGTGTGTCGCTCACTGTTCAGCCGCAAATCTATATATTTAAAAAAGTCTGGTATACCCCAGTAAACAATAACTGTGGTTTTGCCATCCCACGGTAAAAAATCTCTATTATTCAGGTTTTGGTATATTTTCTGTAAAGAAAAACAGTAGTGTCTCCTGACTGTTGTGACACAAAAATATATCTGTTGAAAATAGTCTTGTGTAGGTCCGACATCCCAGTGTGGTTTCGCAGTTCCACGGGTCAAGTCGCTGTACTATCCAGTTTTGGGCCTTTGGTATCTAAAAAAAAGCAGTTTGATTGTGTCGCTCACTGTTCAGCCGCAAATATCTCTATTTAAAAAAGTGTGGTATAGCCCAGTAAACAATAACTGTGGTTTTGCCATCCCACGGTAAAAAATCTCTATTATTCAGCCTTTGGTAGTTTTTTCCGTAAAGAAAAACAGTAGTGTCTCCTGACTGTTGTGGCACAAAAATATATCTGTTGAAAATATTCTTGTGTAGGCGCGACATCCCAGTGTGGTTTCGCAGTTCCACGGGTCAAATCGCTGTACTATCCAGTTTTGGGCCTTTGGTATCTGAAAAAAGAGCAGTTTGAGTGTGTCGCTCACTGTTCAGCCGCAAATCTATATATTTAAAAAAGTGTGGTATACCCCAGTAAACAATAACTGTGGTTTTGCCATCCCACGGTAAAAAATCTCTATTATTCAGGTTTTGGTATATTTTCCGTAAAGAAAAACAGTAGTGTCTCCTGACTGTTGTGACACAAAAATATATCTGTTGAAAATAGTCTTGTGTAGGCCCGACATCCCAGTGTGGTTTCGCAGTTCCACGGGTCAAATCGCTGTACTATCCAGTTTTGGGCCTTTGGTATCTAAAAAAAAAGCAGTTTGAGTGTGTCGCTCACTGTTCAGCCGCAAATATCTCTATTTAAAAAGTGTGGTATACCCCAGTAAACAATAACTGTGGTTTTGCCATCCCACGGCAAAAAATCTCTATTATTTAGGTTTTGGTATATTTTCCGTAAAGAAAAACAGTAGTGTCTCCTGACTTTTGTGACACAAAAATATATCTGTTGAAAATAGTCTTGTGTAGGCCCGACATCCCAGTGTGGTTTCACAGTTCCACGGGTCAAATCACTGTACTATCCAGTTTTGGGCCTTTGGTATCTAAAAAAAAAGCAGTTTGAGTGTGTCGCTCACTGTTCAGCCGCAAATATCTCTATTTTAAAAAGTGTGGTATACCCCAGTAAACAATAACTGTGGTTTTGCCATCCCACGGTAAAAAATCTCTATTATTCAGGTTTTGGTATATTTTCTGTAAAGAAAAACAGTATGTCTCCTGACTGTTGTGACACAAAAATATATCTGTTGAAAATAGTCTTGTGTAGGTCCGACATCCCACTGTGATTTCGCAGTTCCACGGGTCAAGTCGCTGTACTATCCAGTTTTGGGCCTTTGGTATCTAAAAAAAAAGCAGTTTGAGTGTGTCGCTCACTGTTCAGCCGCAAATATCTCTATTTAAAAAAGTGTGGTATACCCCAGTAAACAATAACTGTGGTTTTGCCATCCCATGGTAAAAAATCTCTATTATTCAGCCTTTGGTAGTTTTTTCCTTAAAGAAAAACAGTAGTGTCTCCTGACTGTTGTGACACAAAAATATATCTGTTGAAAATAGTCTTGTGTAGGCCCGACATCCCAGTGTGGTTTCGCAGTTCCATGGGTCAAATCACTGTACTATCCAGTTTTGGGCCTTTGGTATCTAAAAAAAGAGCAGTTTGAGTGTGTCGCTCACTGTTCAGCCGCAAATATCTCTATTTAAAAAAGTGTGGTATACCCCAGTAAACAATAACTGTGGTTTTGCCATCCCACGGTAAAAAATCTCTATTATTCAGGTTTTGCTATATTTTCTGTAAAGAAAAACAGTAGTGTCTCCTGACTGTTGTGACACAAAAATATATCTGTTGAAAATAGTCTTGTGTAGGTCCGACATCCCAGTGTGGTTTCGCAGTTCCACGGGTCAAGTCGCTGTACTATCCAGTTTTGGGCCTTTGGTATCTAAAAAAAAGCAGTTTGATTGTGTCGCTCACTGTTCAGCCGCAAATATCTCTATTTAAAAAAGTGTGGTATACCCCAGTAAACAATAACTGTGGTTTTGCCATCCCACGGTAAAAAATATCTCTATTATTCAGCCTTTGGTAGTTTTTTCCGTAAAGAAAAACAGTAGTGTCTCCTGAATGTTGTGGCACAAAAATATATCTGTTGAAAATATTCTTGTGTAGACGCGACATCCCAGTGTGGTTTCGCAGTTCCACGGGTCAAATCGCTGTACTATCCAGTTTTGGGCCTTTGGTATCTAAAAAAAAAGCAGTTTGAGTGTGTCGCTCACTGTTCAGCCGCAAATATCTCTATTTAAAAAAGTGTGGTATACCCCAGTAAACAATAACTGTGGTTTTGCCATCCCACGGTAAAAAATCTCTATTATTCAGGTTTTGCTATATTTTCTGTAAAGAAAAACAATAGTGTCTCCTGACTGTTGTGACACAAAAATATATCTGTTGAAAATAGTCTTGTGTAGGTCCGACATCCCAGTGTGGTTTCGCAGTTCCACGGGTCAAATCGCTGTACTATCCAGTTTTGGGCCTTTGGTATCTAAAAAAAAAGCAGTTTGAGTGTGTCGCTCACTGTTCAGCCGCAAATATCTCTATTTAAAAAAGTGTGGTATACCCCAGTAAACAATAACTGTGGTTTTGCCATCCCACGGTAAAAAATCTCTATTATTCAGCCTTTGGTAGTTTTTTCCGTAAAGAAAAACAGTAGTGTCTCCTGACTGTTGTGGCACAAAAATATATCTGTTGAAAATATTCTTGTGTAGGCGCGACATCCCAGTGTGGTTTCGCAGTTCCACGGGTCAAATCGCTGTACTATCCAGTTTTGGGCCTTTGGTATCTGAAAAAAGAGCAGTTTGAGTGTGTCGCTCACTGTTCAGCCGCAAATCTATATTTTTAAAAAAGTGTGGTATACCCCAGTAAACAATAACTGTGGTTTTGCCATCCCACGGTAAAAAATCTCTATTATTCAGGTTTTGGTATATTTTCCGTAAAGAAAAACAGTAGTGTCTCCTGACTGTTGTGACACAAAAATATATCTGTTGAAAATAGTCGTGTGTAGGCCCGACATCCCAGTGTGGTTTCGCAGTTCCACGGGTCAAATTGCTGTACTATCCAGTTTTGGGCCTTTGGTATCTAAAAAAAAAGCAGTTTGAGTGTGTCGCTCACTGTTCAGCCGCAAATATCTCTATTTAAAAAAGTGTGGTATACCCCAGTAAACAATAACTGTGGTTTTGCCATCCCACGGCAAAAAATCTCTATTATTTAGGTTTTGGTATATTTTCCGTAAAGAAAAACAGTAGTGTCTCCTGACTTTTGTGACACAAAAATATATCTGTTGAAAATAGTCTTGTGTAGGCCCGACATCCCAGTGTGGTTTCACAGTTCCACGGGTCAAATCACTGTACTATCCAGTTTTGGGCCTTTGGTATCTAAAAAAAAAGCAGTTTGAGTGTGTCGCTCACTGTTCAGCCGCAAATATCTCTATTTTAAAAAGTGTGGTATACCCCAGTAAACAATAACTGTGGTTTTGCCATCCCACGGTAAAAAATCTCTATTATTCAGCTTTTGGTAGTTTTTTCCGTAAAGAAAAACAGTAGTGTCTCCTGACTGTTGTGACACAAAAATACATCTGTTGAAAATAGTCTTGTGTAGGCCCGACATCCCAGTGTGGTTTCGCAGTTCCTTGGGTCAAATCGCTGTACTATCCAGTTTTGGGCCTTTGGTATCTAAAAAAAAAGCAGTTTGAGTGTGTCGCTCACTGTTCAGCCGCAAATATCTCTATTTAAAAAAGTGTGGTATACCCCAGTAAACAATAACTGTGGTTTTGCCATCCCACGGTAAAAAATCTCTATTATTCAGGTTTTGGTATATTTTCTGTAAAGAAATACTTTAGTGTCTCCTGACTGTTGTGACACAAAAATATATCTGTTGAAAATAGTCTTGTGTAGGTCTGACATCCCAGTGTGGTTTCGCAGTTCCACGGGTCAAATCGCTGTACTATCCAGTTTTGGGCCTTTGGTATCTAAAAAAAAAGCAGTTTGAGTGTGTCGCTCACTGTTCAGCCGCAAATATCTCTATTTAAAAAAGTGTGGTATACCCCAGTAAACAATAACTGTGGCTTTGCCATCACACGGTAAAAAATCTCTATTATTCAGCTTTTGGTAGTTTTTTCCGTAAAGAAAAACAGTAGTGTCTCCTGACTGTTGTGACACAAAAATATATTTGTTGAAAATAGTCTTGTGTAGGCCCGACATCCCAGTGTGGTTTTGCAGTTCCATGGGTCAAATCGCTGTACTATCCAGTTTTGGGCCTTTGGTATCTAAAAAAAAAGCAGTTTGAGTGTGTCGCTCACTGTTCAGCCGCAAATCTATATATTTAAAAAAGTCTGGTATACCCCAGTAAACAATAACTGTGGTTTTGCCATCCCACGGTAAAAAATCTCTATTATTCAGGTTTTGGTATATTTTCTGTAAAGAAAAACAGTAGTGTCTCCTGACTGTTGTGACACAAAAATATATCTGTTGAAAATAGTCTTGTGTAGGTCCGACATCCCAGTGTGGTTTCGCAGTTCCATGGGTCAAGTCGCTGTACTATCCAGTTTTGGGCCTTTGGTATCTAAAAAAAAGCAGATTGATTGTGTCGCTCACTGTTCAGCCGCAAATATCTCTATTTAAAAAAGGGTGGTATACCCCAGTAAACAATAACTGTGGTTTTGCCATCCCACGGTAAAAAATCTCTATTATTCAGCCTTTGGTAGTTTTTTCCGTAAAGAAAAACAGTAGTGTCTCCTGACTGTTGTGGCACAAAAATATATCTGTTGAAAATATTCTTGTGTAGGCGCGACATCCCAGTGTGGTTTCGCAGTTCCACGGGTCAAATCGCTGTACTATCCAGTTTTGGGACTTTGGTATCTAAAAAAAGAGCAGTTTGAGTGTGTCGCTCACTGTTCAGCCGCAAATCTATATATTTAAAAAAGTCTGGTATACCCCAGTAAACAATAACTGTGGTTTTGCCATCCCACGGTAAAAAATCTCTATTATTCAGGTTTTGGTATATTTTCTGTAAAGAAAAACAGTATGTCTCCTGACTGTTGTGACACAAAAATATATCTGTTGAAAATAGTCTTGTGTAGGTCCGACATCCCAGTGTGATTTCGCAGTTCCACGGGTCAAGTCGCTGTACTATCCAGTTTTGGGCCTTTGGTATCTAAAAAAAAAGCAGTTTGAGTGTGTCGCTCACTGTTCAGCCGCAAATATCTCTATTTAAAAAAGTGTGGTATACCCCAGTAAACAATAACTGTGGTTTTGCCATCCCACGGTAAAAAATCTCTATTATTCAGCCTTTGGTAGTTTTTTCCTTAAAGAAAAACAGTAGTGTCTCCTGACTGTTGTGAAACAAAAATATATCTGTTGAAAATAGTCTTGTGTAGGCCCGACATCCCAGTGTGGTTTCGCAGTTCCATGGGTCAAATCACTGTACTATCCAGTTTTGGGCCTTTGGTATCTAAAAAAAGAGCAGTTTGAGTGTGTCGCTCACTGTTCAGCCGCAAATATCTCTATTTAAAAAAGTGTGGTATACCCCAGTAAACAATAACTGTGGTTTTGCCATCCCACGGTAAAAAATCTCTATTATTCAGGTTTTGGTATATTTTCTGTAAAGAAAAACAGTAGTGTCTCCTGACTGTTGTGACACAAAAATATATCTGTTGAAAATAGTCTTGTGTAGGTCCGACATCCCAGTGTGGTTTCGCAGTTCCACGGGTCAAATCGCTGTACTATCCAGTTTTGGGCCTTTGGTATCTAAAAAAAAAGCAGTTTGAGTGTGTCGCTCACTGTTCAGCCGCAAATATCTCTATTTAAAAAAGTGTGGTATACCCCAGTAAACAATAACTGTGGCTTTGCCATCCCACGGTAAAAAATCTCTATTATTCAGCTTTTGGTAGTTTTTTCCGTAAAGAAAAACAGTAGTGTCTCCTGACTGTTGTGACACAAAAATATATTTGTTGAAAATAGTCTTGTGTAGGCCAAACATCCCAGTGTGGTTTTGCAGTTCCATGGGTCAAATCGCTGTACTATCCAGTTTTGGGCCTTTGGTATCTAAAAAAAAAGCAGTTTGAGTGTGTCGCTCACTGTTCAGCCGCAAATGTATATATTTAAAAAAGTCTGGTATACCCCAGTAAACAATAACTGTGGTTTTGCCATCCCACGGTAAAAAATCTCTATTATTCAGGTTTTGGTATATTTTCTGTAAAGAAAAACAGTAGTGTCTCCTGACTGTTGTGACACAAAAATATATCTGTTGAAAATAGTCTTGTGTAGGTCCGACATCCCAGTGTGGTTTCGCAGTTCCACGGGTCAAGTCGCTGTACTATCCAGGTTTGGGCCTTTGGTATCTAAAAAAAAGCAGTTTGATTGTGTCGCTCACTGTTCAGCCGCAAATATCTCTATTTAAAAAAGTGTGGTATACCCCAGTAAACAATAACTGTGGTTTTGCCATCCCACGGTAAAAATATCTCTCTTATTCAGCCTTTGGTAGTTTTTTCCGTAAAGAAAAACAGTAGTGTCTCCTGACTGTTGTGGCACAAAAATATATCTGTTGAAAATATTCTTGTGTAGGCGCGACATCCCAGTGTGGTTTCGCAGTTCCACGGGTCAAATCGCTGTACTATCCAGTTTTGGGCCTTTGGTATCTAAAAAAAGAGCAGTTTGAGTGTGTCGCTCACTGTTCAGCCGCAAATATCTCTATTTAAAAAAGTGTGGTATACCCCAGTAAACAATAACTGTGGTTTTGCCATCCCACGGTAAAAAATCTCTATTATTCAGGTTTTGGTATATTTTCTGTAAAGAAAAACAGTAGTGTCTCCTGACTGTTGTGACACAAAAATATATCTGTTGAAAATAGTCTTGTGTAGGTCCGACATCCCAGTGTGGTTTCGCAGTTCCACGGGTCAAATCGCTGTACTATCCAGTTTTGGGCCTTTGGTATCTAAAAAAAAAGCAGTTTGAGTGTGTCGCTCACTGTTCAGCCGCAAATATCTCTATTTAAAAAAGTGTGGTATACCCCAGTAAACAATAACTGTGGCTTTGCCATCCCACGGTAAAAAATCTCTATTACTCAGCTTTTGGTAGTTTTTTCCGTAAAGAAAAACAGTAGTGTCTCCTGACTGTTGTGACACAAAAATATATTTGTTGAAAATAGGCTTGTGTAGGCCCGACATCCCAGTGTGGTTTTGTAGTTCCATGGGTCAAATCACTGTACTATCCAGTTTTGGGCCTTTGGTATCTAAAAAAAAAGCAGTTTGAGTGTGTCGCTCACTGTTCAGCCGCAAATCTATATATTTAAAAAAGTCTGGTATACCCCAGTAAACAATAACTGTGGTTTTGCCATCCCACGGTAAAAAATCTCTATTATTCAGGTTTTGGTATATTTTCTGTAAAGAAAAACAGTAGTGTCTCCTGACTGTTGTGACACAAAAATATATCTGTTGAAAATAGTCTTGTGTAGGTCCGACATCCCAGTGTGGTTTCGCAGTTCCACGGGTCAAGTCGCTGTACTATCCAGTTTTGGGCCTTTGGTATCTAAAAAAAAGCAGTTTGATTGTGTCGCTCACTGTTCAGCCGCAAATATCTCTATTTAAAAAAGTGTGGTATAGCCCAGTAAACAATAACTGTGGTTTTGCCATCCCACGGTAAAAAATCTCTATTATTCAGCCTTTGGTAGTTTTTTCCGTAAAGAAAAACAGTAGTGTCTCCTGACTGTTGTGGCACAAAAATATATCTGTTGAAAATATTCTTGTGTAGGCGCGACATCCCAGTGTGGTTTCGCAGTTCCACGGGTCAAATCGCTGTACTATCCAGTTTTGGGCCTTTGGTATCTGAAAAAAGAGCAGTTTGAGTGTGTCGCTCACTGTTCAGCCGCAAATCTATATATTTAAAAAAGTGTGGTATACCCCAGTAAACAATAACTGTGGTTTTGCCATCCCACGGTAAAAAATCTCTATTATTCAGGTTTTGGTATATTTTCTGTAAAGAAAAACAGTAGTGTCTCCTGACTGTTGTGACACAAAAATATATCTGTTGAAAATAGTCTTGTGTAGGCCCGACATCCCAGTGTGGTTTCACAGTTCCACGGGTCAAATCACTGTACTATCCAGTTTTGGGCCTTTGGTATCTAAAAAAAAAGCAGTTTGAGTGTGTCGCTCACTGTTCAGCCGCAAATATCTCTATTTTAAAAAGTGTGGTATACCCCAGTAAACAATAACTGTGGTTTTGCCATCCCACGGTAAAAAATCTCTATTATTCAGGTTTTGGTATATTTTCTGTAAAGAAAAACAGTATGTCTCCTGACTGTTGTGACACAAAAATATATCTGTTGAAAATAGTCTTGTGTAGGTCCGACATCCCACTGTGATTTCGCAGTTCCACGGGTCAAGTCGCTGTACTATCCAGTTTTGGGCCTTTGGTATCTAAAAAAAAAGCAGTTTGAGTGTGTCGCTCACTGTTCAGCCGCAAATATCTCTATTTAAAAAAGTGTGGTATACCCCAGTAAACAATAACTGTGGTTTTGCCATCCCATCGTAAAAAATCTCTATTATTCAGCCTTTGGTAGTTTTTTCCTTAAAGAAAAACAGTAGTGTCTCCTGACTGTTGTGACACAAAAATATATCTGTTGAAAATAGTCTTGTGTAGGCCCGACATCCCAGTGTGGTTTCGCAGTTCCATGGGTCAAATCACTGTACTATCCAGTTTTGGGCCTTTGGTATCTAAAAAAAGAGCAGTTTGAGTGTGTCGCTCACTGTTCAGCCGCAAATATCTCTATTTAAAAAAGTGTGGTATACCCCAGTAAACAATAACTGTGGTTTTGCCATCCCACGGTAAAAAATCTCTATTATTCAGGTTTTGCTATATTTTCTGTAAAGAAAAACAGTAGTGTCTCCTGACTGTTGTGACACAAAAATATATCTGTTGAAAATAGTCTTGTGTAGGTCCGACATCCCAGTGTGGTTTCGCAGTTCCACGGGTCAAGTCGCTGTACTATCCAGTTTTGGGCCTTTGGTATCTAAAAAAAAGCAGTTTGATTGTGTCGCTCACTGTTCAGCCGCAAATATCTCTATTTAAAAAAGTGTGGTATACCCCAGTAAACAATAACTGTGGTTTTGCCATCCCACGGTAAAAAATATCTCTATTATTCAGCCTTTGGTAGTTTTTTCCGTAAAGAAAAACAGTAGTGTCTCCTGAATGTTGTGGCACAAAAATATATCTGTTGAAAATATTCTTGTGTAGACGCGACATCCCAGTGTGGTTTCGCAGTTCCACGGGTCAAATCGCTGTACTATCCAGTTTTGGGCCTTTGGTATCTAAAAAAAGAGCAGTTTGAGTGTGTCGCTCACTGTTCAGCCGCAAATATCTTTATTTAAAAAAGTGTGGTATACCCCAGTAAACAATAACTGTGGCTTTGCCATCCCACGGTAAAAATCTCTATTATTCAGCTTTTGGTAGTTTTTTCCGTAAAGAAAAACAGTAGTGTCTCCTGACTGTTGTGACACAAAAATATATTTGTTGAAAATAGTCTTGTGTAGGCCCGACATCCCAGTGTGATTTTGTAGTTCCATGGGCCAAATCACTGTACTATCCAGTTTTGGGCCTTTGGTATCTAAAAAAAAAGCAGTTTGAGTGTGTCGCTCACTGTTCAGCCGCAAATCTATATATTTAAAAAAGTCTGGTATACCCCAGTAAACAATAACTGTGGTTTTGCCATCCCACGGTAAAAAATCTCTATTATTCAGGTTTTGGTATATTTTCTGTAAAGAAAAACAGTGGTGTCTCCTGACTGTTTTGACACAAAAATATATCTGTTGAAAATAGTCTTGTGTAGGTCCGACATCCCAGTGTGGTTTCGCAGTTCCACGGGTCAAGTCGCTGTACTATCCAGTTTTGGGCCTTTGGTATCTAAAAAAAAGCAGTTTGATTGTGTCGCTCACTGTTCAGCCGCAAATATCTCTATTTAAAAAAGTGTGGTATACCCCAGTAAACAATAACTGTGGTTTTGCCATCCCACGGTAAAAAATCTCTATTATTCAGCCTTTGGTAGTTTTTTCCGTAAAGAAAAACAGTAGTGTCTCCTGACTGTTGTGGCACAAAAATATATCTGTTGAAAATATTCTTGTGTAGGCGCGACATCCCAGTGTGGTTTCGCAGTTCCACGGGTCAAATCGCTGTACTATCCAGTTTTGGGCCTTTGGTATCTAAAAAAAGAGCAGTTTGAGTGTGTCGCTCACTGTTCAGCCGCAAATCTATATATTTAAAAAAGTCTGGTATACCCCAGTAAACAATAACTGTGGTTTTGCCATCCCACGGTAAAAATCTCTATTATTCAGGTTTTGGTATATTTTCCGTAAAGAAAAACAGTAGTGTCTCCTGACTGTTGTGACACAAAAATATATCTGTTGAAAATAGTCGTGTGTAGGCCCGACATCCCAGTGTGGTTTCGCAGTTCCACGGGTCAAATCGCTGTACTATCCAGTTTTGGGCCTTTGGTATCTAAAAAAAAAGCAGTTTGAGTGTGTCGCTCACTGTTCAGCCGCAAATATCTCTATTTAAAAAAGTGTGGTATAGCCCAGTAAACAATAACTGTGGTTTTGCCATCCCACGGTAAAAAATCTCTATTATTCAGGTTTTGGTATATTTTCCGTAAAGAAAAACAGTAGTGTCTCCTGACTGTTGTGACACAAAAATATATCTGTTGAAAATAGTCTTGTGTAGGCCCGACATCCCAGTGTGGTTTCACAGTTCCACGGGTCAAATCGCTTTACTATCCAGTTTTGGGCTTTTGGTATCTAAAAAAAAAGCAGTTTGAGTGTCTCGCTCACTGTTCAGCCGCAAATATCTCTATTTTAAAAAGTGGGGTATAACCCAGTAAACAATAACTGTGGTTTTGCCATCCCACGGTAAAAAAAATCTCGATTATTCAGGTTTTGGTATATTTTCTGTAAAGAAAAACAGTAGTGTCTCCTGACTGTTGTGACACAAAAATATATCTTTTGAAAATAGTCTTGTGTAGGCCTGACATCCCAGTCTGGTTTCGCAGTTCCATGGGTCAAATCGCTGTACTATCCAGTTTTGGGCCTTTGATATCTAAAAAAAGAGCAGTTTGAGTGTGTCGCTCACTGTTCAGCCGCAAATATCTCTATTTAAAAAAGTGTGGTATACCCCAGTAAACAATAACTGTGGTTTTGCCATCCCACGGTAAAAAAAATCTCGATTATTCAGGTTTTGGTATATTTTCTGTAAAGAAAAACAGTAGTGTCTCCTGACTGTTGTGACACAAAAATATATCTGTTGAAAATAGTCTTGTGTAGGTCCGACATCCAGTGTGGTTTCGCAGTTCCACGGGTCAAATCGCTGTACTATCCAGTTTTGGGCCTTTGGTATCTAAAAAAAAAGCAGTTTGAGTGTGTCGCTCACTGTTCAGCCGCAAATATCTCTATTTTAAAAAGTGGGGTATACCCCAGTAAACAATAACTGTGGTTTTGCCATCCCACGGTAAAAAATTTCTATTATTCAGCTTTTGGTATTTTTTTCCGTAAAGAAAAACAGTAGTGTCTCCTGACTGTTGTGACACAAAAATATATCTGTTGAAAATAGTCTTGTTTAGGCCCGACATCTCAGTGTGGTTTCGCAGTTCCATGGGTCAAATCGCTGTACTATCCAGTTTTGGGCCTTTGGTATCTAAAAAAAAAAGCAGTTTGAGTGTGTCGCTCACTGTTCAGCCGCAAATCTATATATTTAAAAAAGTGTGGTATACCCCAGTAAACAATAACTGTGGTTTTGCCATCCCATGGTAAAAAATCTCTATTATTCAGCCTTTGGTAGTTTTTTCCGTAAAGAAAAACAGTAGTGTCTCCTGACTGTTGTGACACAAAAATATATCTGTTGAAAATAGTCTTGTGTAGGTCCGACATCCCAGTGTGCTTTCGCAGTTCCACGGGTCAAATCGCTGTACTATCCAGTTTTGGGACTTTGTTATCTAAAAAAAAAGCAGTTTGAGTGTGTCGCTCACTGTTCAGCTGCAGATATCTCTATTTAAAAAAGTGTGGTATACCCCAGTAAACAATAACTGTGGTTTTGCCATCCCATGGTAAAAAATCTCTATTATTCAGCTTTTGGTAGTTTTTTCCGTAAAGAAAAACAGTAGTGTCTCCTGACTGTTGTGACACAAAAATATATCTGTTGAAAATAGTCTTGTGTAGGCCCGACATCCCAGTGTGGTTTCGCAGTTCCACGGGTCAAATCGCTGTACTATCCAGTTTTTGGCCTTTGGTATCTAAAAAAAGAGCAGTTTGAGTGTGTCGCTCACTGTTCAGCCGCAAATATCTCTATTTAAAAAAGTGTGGTATACCCCAGTAAACAATAACTGTGGTTTTGCCATCCCATGGTAAAAAATCGCTATTATTCAGGTTTTGGTATATTTTCCGAAAAGAAAAACAGTAGTGTCTCCAGACTGTTGTGACACAAAAATATTTCTGTTGAAAATAGTCTTGTGTAGGCCCGACATCCCAGTGTGGTTTTGCAGTTCCACGGGTCAAATCACTGTACTATCCAGTTTTGGGCCTTTGGTATCTAAAAAAAAAGCAGTTTGAGTGTGTCGCTCACTGTTCAGCCGCAAATATCTCTATTTAAAAAAGCGTGGTATACCCCAGTAAACAATAACTGTGGTTTTGCCATCCCACGGTAAAAAATCTCTATTATTCAGCCTTTGGTAGTTTTTTCCGTAAAGAAAAACAGTAGTGTCTCCTGACTGTTGTGACACAAAAATATATCTGTTGAAAATAGTCTTGTGTAGGCCCGACATCCCAGTGTGGTTTCGCAGTTCCACAGGTCAAATCACTGTACTATCCAGTTTTGGGCCTTTGGTTTCTAAAAAAAGAGCAGTTTGAGTGTGTCGCTCACTATTCAGCCGCAAATATCTCTATTTAAAAAAGTGTGGTATACCCCAGTAAACAATAACCGTGGTTTTGCCATCCCATGGTAAAAAATCGCTATTATTCAGGTTTTGGTATATTTTCCGTAAAGAAAAACAGTAGTGTCTCCTGACTGTTGTGACACAAAAATATATCTGTTGAAAATAGTCTTGTGTAGGCCCGACATCCCAGTGTGGTTTCACAGTTCCACGGGTCAAATCGCTGTACTATCCAGTTTTGGGCCTTTGGTATCTAAAAAAAAAAGCAGTTTGAGTGTGTCGCTCACTGTTCAGCCGCAAATATCTCTATTTTAAAAAGTGGGGTATACCCCAGTAAACAATAACTGTGGTTTTTGCCATCCCACGGTAAAAAATTTCTATTATTCAGCTTTTGGTATTTTTTTCCGTAAAGAAAAACAGTAGTGTCTCCTGACTGTTGTGACACAAAAATATATCTGTTGAAAATAGTCTTGTGTAGGCCCGACATCTCAGTGTGGTTTCGCAGTTCCATGGGTCAAATCGCTGTACTATCCAGTTTTGGGCCTTTGGTATCTAAAAAAAAAAGCAGTTTGAGTGTGTCGCTCACTGTTCAGCCGCAAATCTATATATTTAAAAAAGTGTGGTATACCCCAGTAAACAATAACTGTGGTTTTGCCATCCCATGGTAAAAAATCTCTATTATTCAGCCTTTGGTAGTTTTTTCCGTAAAGAAAAACAGTAGTGTCTCCTGACTGTTGTGACACAAAAATATATCTGTTGAAAATAGTCTTGTGTAGGTCCGACATCCCAGTGTGCTTTCGCAGCTCCACGGTTCAAATCGCTGTACTATCCAGTTTTGGGACTTTGGTATCTAAAAAAAAAGCAGTTTGAGTGTGTCGCTCACTGTTCAGCTGCAGATATCTCTATTTAAAAAAGTGTGGTATACCCCAGTAAACAATAACTGTGGTTTTGCCATCCCATGGTAAAAAATCTCTATTATTCAGCTTTTGGTAGTTTTTTCCGTAAAGAAAAACAGTAGTGTCTCCTGACTGTTGTGACACAAAAATATATCTGTTGAAAATAGTCTTGTGTAGGCCCGACATCCCAGTGTGGTTTCGCAGTTCCACGGGTCAAATCGCTGTACTATCCAATTTTTGGCCTTTGGTATCTAAAAAAAGAGCAGTTTGAGTGTGTCGCTCACTGTTCAGCCGCAAATATCTCTATTTAAAAAAGTGTGGTATACCCCAGTAAACAATAACTGTGGTTTTGCCATCCCACGGTAAAAAATCTCTATTATTCAGCCTTTGGTAGTTTTTTCCGTAAAGAAAAACAGTAGTGTCTCCTGACTGTTGTGGCACAAAAATATATCTGTTGAAAATATTCTTGTGTAGGCGCGACATCCCAGTGTGGTTTCGCAGTTCCACGGGTCAAATCCCTGTACTATCCAGTTTTGGGCCTTTGGTATCTAAAAAAAGAGCAGTTTGAGTGTGTCGCTCACTGTTCAGCCGCAAATCTATATATTTAGAAAAGTCTGGTATACCCCAGTAAACAATAACTGTGGTTTTGCCATCCCACGGTAAAAAATCTCTATTATTCAGGTTTTGGTATATTTTCCGTAAAGAAAAACAGTAGTGTCTCCTGACTGTTGTGACACAAAAATATATCTGTTGAAAATAGTCGTGTGTAGGCCCGACATCCCAGTGTGGTTTCGCAGTTCCACGGGTCAAATCGCTGTACTATCCAGTTTTGGGCCTTTGGTATCTAAAAAAAAAGCAGTTTGAGTGTGTCGCTCACTGTTCAGCCGCAAATATCTCTATTTTAAAAAGTGTGGTATACCCCAGTAAACAATAACTGTGGTTTTGCCATCCCACTGTAAAAAATCTCTATTATTCAGGTTTTGGTATATTTTCCGTAAAGAAAAACAGTAGTGTCTCCTGACTGTTGTGACACAAAAATATATCTGTTGAAAATAGTCTTGTGTAGGCCCGACATCCCAGTGTGGTTTCACAGTTCCACGGGTCAAATCGCTTTACTATCCAGTTTTGGGCCTTTGGTATCTAAAAAAAAAGCAGTTTGAGTGTGTCGCTCACTGTTCAGCCGCAAATATCTCTATTTTAAAAAGTGGGGTATACCCCAGTAAACAATAACTGTGGTTTTGCCATCCCACGGTAAAAAATTTCTATTATTCAGCTTTTGGTATTTTTTTCCGTAAAGAAAAACAGTAGTGTCTCCTGACTGTTGTGACACAAAAATATATCTTTTGAAAATAGTCTTGTGTAGGCCCGACATCCCAGTGTGGTTTCGCAGTTCCATGGGTCAAATCGCTGTACTATCCAGTTTTGGGCCTTTGATATCTAAAAAAAGAGCAGTTTGAGTGTGTCGCTCACTGTTCAGCCGCAAATATCTCTATTTAAAAAAGTGTGGTATACCCCAGTAAACAATAACTGTGGTTTTGCCATCCCACGGTAAAAAAAATCTCGATTATTCAGGTTTTGGTATATTTTCTGTAAAGAAAAACAGTAGTGTCTCCTGACTGTTGTGACACAAAAATATATCTGTTGAAAATAGTCTTGTGTAGGTCCGACATCCCAGTGTGGTTTCGCAGTTCCACGGGTCAAATCGCTGTACTATCCAGTTTTGGGCCTTTGGTATCTAAAAAAAAAGCAGTTTGAGTGTGTCGCTCACTGTTCAGCCGCAAATATCTCTATTTAAAAAAGTGTGGTATACCCCAGTAAACAATAACTGTGGTTTTGCCATCACACGGTAAAAAATCTCTATTATTCAGGTTTTGGTATATTTTCCGTAAAGAAAAACAGTAGTGTCTCCTGACTGTTGTGATACAAAAATATATCTGTTGAAAATAGTCTTGTTTAGGCCCGACATCTCAGTGTGGTTTCGCAGTTCCATGGGTCAAATCGCTGTACTATCCAGTTTTGGGCCTTTGGTATCTAAAAAAAAAAGCAGTTTGAGTGTGTCGCTCACTGTTCAGCCGCAAATCTATATATTTAAAAAAGTGTGGTATACCCCAGTAAACAATAACTGTGGTTTTGCCATCCCATGGTAAAAAATCTCTATTATTCAGCCTTTGGTAGTTTTTTCCGTAAAGAAAAACAGTAGTGTCTCCTGACTGTTGTGACACAAAAATATATCTGTTGAAAATAGTCTTGTGTAGGTCCGACATCCCAGTGTGCTTTCGCAGTTCCACGGGTCAAATCGCTGTACTATCCAGTTTTGGGACTTTGGTATCTAAAAAAAAAGCAGTTTGAGTGTGTCGCTCACTGTTCAGCTGCAGATATCTCTATTTAAAAAAGTGTGGTATACCCCAGTAAACAATAACTGTGGTTTTGCCATCCCATGGTAAAAAATCTCTATTATTCAGCTTTTGGTAGTTTTTTCCGTAAAGAAAAACAGTAGTGTCTCCTAACTGTTGTGACACAAAAATATATCTGTTGAAAATAGTCTTGTGTAGGCCCGACATCCCAGTGTGGTTTCGCAGTTCCACGGGTCAAATCGCTGTACTATCCAGTTTTTGGCCTTTGGTATCTAAAAAAAGAGCAGTTTGAGTGTGTCGCTCACTGTTCAGCCGCAAATATCTCTATTTAAAAAAGTGTGGTATACCCCAGTAAACAATAACTGTGGTTTTGCCATCCCATGGTAAAAAATCGCTATTATTCAGGTTTTGGTATATTTTCCGAAAAGAAAAACAGTAGTGTCTCCAGACTGTTGTGACACAAAAATATTTCTGTTGAAAATAGTCTTGTGTAGGCTCGACATCCCAGTGTGGTTTTGCAGTTCCACGGGTCAAATCACTGTACTATCCAGTTTTGGGCCTTTGGTATCTAAAAAAAAAGCAGTTTGAGTGTGTCGCTCACTGTTCAGCCGCAAATATCTCTATTTAAAAAAGCGTGGTATACCCCAGTAAACAATAACTGTGGTTTTGCCATCCCACGGTAAAAAATCTCTATTATTCAGCCTTTGGTAGTTTTTTCCGTAAAGAAAAACAGTAGTGTCTCCTGACTGTTGTGACACAAAAATATATCTGTTGAAAATAGTCTTGTGTAGGCCCGACATCCCAGTGTGGTTTCGCAGTTCCACAGGTCAAATCACTGTACTATCCAGTTTTGGGCCTTTGGTTTCTAAAAAAAGAGCAGTTTGAGTGTGTCGCTCACTGTTCAGCCGCAAATATCTCTATTTAAAAAAGTGTGGTATACCCCAGTAAACAATAACCGTGGTTTTGCCATCCCATGGTAAAAAATCGCTATTATTCAGGTTTTGGTATATTTTCCGTAAAGAAAAACAGTAGTGTCTCCTGACTGTTGTGACACAAAAATATATCTGTTGAAAATAGTCTTGTGTAGGCCCGACATCCCAGTGTGGTTTCACAGTTCCACGGGTCAAATCGCTGTACTATCCAGTTTTGGGCCTTTGGTATCTAAAAAAAAAAGCAGTTTGAGTGTGTCGCTCACTGTTCAGCCGCAAATATCTCTATTTTAAAAAGTGGGGTATACCCCAGTAAACAATAACTGTGGTTTTTGCCATCCCACGGTAAAAAATTTCTATTATTCAGCTTTTGGTATTTTTTTCCGTAAAGAAAAACAGTAGTGTCTCCTGACTGTTGTGACACAAAAATATATCTGTTGAAAATAGTCTTGTGTAGGCCCGACATCTCAGTGTGGTTTCGCAGTTCCACGGTTCAAATCGCTGTACTATCCAGTTTTGGGACTTTGGTATCTAAAAAAAAAGCAGTTTGAGTGTGTCGCTCACTGTTCAGCTGCAGATATCTCTATTTAAAAAAGTGTGGTATACCCCAGTAAACAATAACTGTGGTTTTGCCATCCCATGGTAAAAAATCTCTATTATTCAGCTTTTGGTAGTTTTTTCCGTAAAGAAAAACAGTAGTGTCTCCTGACTGTTGTGACACAAAAATATATCTGTTGAAAATAGTCTTGTGTAGGCCCGACATCCCAGTGTGGTTTCGCAGTTCCACGGGTCAAATCGCTGTACTATCCAGTTTTTGGCCTTTGGTATCTAAAAAAAGAGCAGTTTGAGTGTGTCGCTCACTGATCAGCCGCACATATCTCTATTTAAAAAAGTGTGGTATACCCCAGTAAACAATAACTGTGGTTTTGCCATCCCATGGTAAAAAATCGCTATTATTCAGGTTTTGGTATATTTTCCGTAAAGAAAAACAGTAGTGTCTCCAGACTGTTGTGACACAAAAATATTTCTGTTGAAAATAGTCTTGTGTAGGCCCGACATCCCAGTGTGGTTTTGCAGTTCCACGGGTCAAATCACTGTGCTATCCAGTTTTGGGCCTTTGGTATCTAAAAAAAAAGCAGTTTGAGTGTGTCGCTCACTGCTCAGCCGCAAATATCTCTATTTAAAAAAGTGTGGTATACCCCAGTAAACAATAACCGTGGTTTTGCCATCCCATGGTAAAAAATCGCTATTATTCAGGTTTTGGTATATTTTCCGTAAAGAAAAACAGGAGTGTCTCCTGACTGTTGTGATACAAAAATATATCTGTTGAAAATAGTCTTGTTTAGGCCCGACATCTCAGTGTGGTTTCGCAGTTCCATGGGTCAAATCGCTGTACTATCCAGTTTTGGGCCTTTGGTATCTAAAAAAAAAAGCAGTTTGAGTGTGTCGCTCACTGTTCAGCCGCAAATCTATATATTTAAAAAAGTGTGGTATACCCCAGTAAACAATAACTGTGGTTTTGCCATCCCATGGTAAAAAATCTCTATTATTCAGCCTTTGGTAGTTTTTTCCGTAAAGAAAAACAGTAGTGTCTCCTGACTGTTGTGACACAAAAATATATCTGTTGAAAATAGTCTTGTGTAGGTCCGACATCCCAGTGTGCTTTCGCAGTTCCACGGGTCAAATCGCTGTACTATCCAGTTTTGGGACTTTGGTATCTAAAAAAAAAGCAGTTTGAGTGTGTCGCTCACTGTTCAGCTGCAGATATCTCTATTTAAAAAAGTGTGGTATACCCCAGTAAACAATAACTGTGGTTTTGCCATCCCATGGTAAAAAATCTCTATTATTCAGCTTTTGGTAGTTTTTTCCGTAAAGAGAAACAGTAGTGTCTCCTGACTGTTGTGACACAAAAATATATCTGTTGAAAATAGTCTTGTGTAGGCCCGACATCCCAGTGTGGTTTCGCAGTTCCACGGGTCAAATCGCTGTACTATCCAGTTTTTGGCCTTTGGTATCTAAAAAAAGAGCAGTTTGAGTGTGTCGCTCACTGTTCAGCCGCAAATATCTCTATTTAAAAAAGTGTGGTATACCCCAGTAAACAATAACTGTGGTTTTGCCATCCCATGGTAAAAAATCGCTATTATTCAGGTTTTGGTATATTTTCCGAAAAGAAAAACAGTAGTGTCTCCAGACTGTTGTGACACAAAAATATTTCTGTTGAAAATAGTCTTGTGTAGGCTCGACATCCCAGTGTGGTTTTGCAGTTCCACGGGTCAAATCACTGTACTATCCAGTTTTGGGCCTTTGGTATCTAAAAAAAAAGCAGTTTGAGTGTGTCGCTCACTGTTCTGCCGCAAATATCTCTATTTAAAAAAGCGTGGTATACCCCAGTAAACAAAAACTGTGGTTTTGCCATACCACGGTAAAAAATCTCTATTATTCAGCCTTTGGTAGTTTTTTCCGTAAAGAAAAAGAGTAGTGTCTCCTGACTGTTGTGACACAAAAATATATCTGTTGAAAATAGTCTTGTGTAGGCCCGACATCCCAGTGTGGTTTCGCAGTTCCACAGGTCAAATCACTGTACTATCCAGTTTTGGGCCTTTGGTTTCTAAAAAAAGAGCAGTTTGAGTGTGTCGCTCACTGTTCAGCCGCAAATATCTCTATTTAAAAAAGTGTGGTATACCCCAGTAAACAATAACCGTGGTTTTGCCATCCCATGGTAAAAAATCGCTATTATTCAGGTTTTGGTATATTTTCCGTAAAGAAAAACAGTAGTGTCTCCTGACTGTTGTGACACAAAAATATATCTGTTGAAAATAGTCTTGTGTAGGCCCGACATCCCAGTGTGGTTTCACAGTTCCACGGGTCAAATCGCTGTACTATCCAGTTTTGGGCCTTTGGTATCTAAATAAAAAAGCAGTTTGAGTGTGTCGCTCACTGTTCAGCCGCAAATATCTCTATTTTAAAAAGTGGGGTATACGCCAGTAAACAATAACTGTGGTTTTTGCCATCCCACGGTAAAAAATTTCTATTATTCAGCTTTTGGTATTTTTTTCCGTAAAGAAAAACAGTAGTGTCTCCTGACTGTTGTGACACAAAAATATATCTGTTGAAAATAGTCTTGTGTAGGCCCGACATCTCAGTGTGGTTTCGCAGTTCCATGGGTCAAATCGCTGTACTATCCAGTTTTGGGCCTTTGGTATCTAAAAAAAAAAGCAGTTTGAGTGTGTCGCTCACTGTTCAGCCGCAAATCTATATATTTAAAAAAGTGTGGTATACCCCAGTAAACAATAACTGTGGTTTTGCCATCCCATGGTAAAAAATCTCTATTATTCAGCCTTTGGTAGTTTTTTCCGTAAAGAAAAACAGTAGTGTCTCCTGACTGTTGTGACACAAAAATATATCTGTTGAAAATAGTCTTGTGTAGGACCGACATCCCAGTGTGGTTTCGCAGTTCCACGGGTCAAATCGCTGTACTATCCAGTTTTTGGCCTTTGGTATCTAAAAAAAGAGCAGTTTGAGTGTGTCGCTCACTGTTCAGCCGCAAATATCTCTATTTAAAAAAGTGTGGTATACCCCAGTAAACAATAACTGTGGTTTTGCCATCCCATGGTAAAAAATCGCTATTATTCAGGTTTTGGTATATTTTCCGTAAAGAAAAACAGTAGTGTCTCCAGACTGTTGTGACACAAAAATATTTCTGTTGAAAATAGTCTTGTGTAGGCCCGACATCCCAGTGTGGTTTTGCAGTTCCACGGGTCAAATCACTGTGCTATCCAGTTTTGGGCCTTTGGTATCTAAAAAAAAAGCAGTTTGAGTGTGTCGCTCACTGTTCAGCCGCAAATATCTCTATTTAAAAAAGCGTGGTATACCCCAGTAAACAATAACTGTGGTTTTGCCATCCCACGGTAAAAAATCTCTATTATTCAGCCTTTGGTAGTTTTTTCCGTAAAGAAAAACAGTAGTGTCTCCTGACTGTTGTGACACAAAAATATATCTGTTGAAAATAGTCTTGTGTAGGACCGACATCCCAGTGTGCTTTCGCAGTTCCACGGGTCAAATCGCTGTACTATCCAGTTTTGGGACTTTGGTATCTAAAAAAAAAGCAGTTTGAGTGTGTCGCTCACTGTTCAGCTGCAGATATCTCTATTTAAAAAAGTGTGGTATACCCCAGTAAACAATAACTGTGGTTTTGCCATCCCATGGTAAAAAATCTCTATTATTCAGCTTTTGGTAGTTTTTTCCATAAAGAAAAACAGTAGTTTCTCCTGACTGTTGTGACACAAAAATATATCTGTTGAAAATAGTCTTGTGTAGGCCCGACATCTCAGTGTGGTTTCGCAGTTCCATGGGTCAAATCGCTGTACTATCCAGTTTTGGGCCTTTGGTATCTAAAAAAAAAACCAGTTTGAGTGTGTCGCTCACTGTTCAGCCGCAAATCTATATATTTAAAAAAGTGTGGTATACCCCAGTAAACAATAACTGTGGTTTTGCCATCCCATGGTAAAAAATCTCTATTATTCAGCCTTTGGTAGTTTTTTCCGTAAAGAAAAACAGTAGTGTCTCCTGACTGTTGTGACACAAAAATATATCTGTTGAAAATAGTCTTGTGTAGGACCGACATCCCAGTGTGCTTTCGCAGTTCCACGGGTCAAATCGCTGTACTATCCAGTTTTGGGACTTTGGTATCTAAAAAAAAAGCAGTTTGAGTGTGTCGCTCACTGTTCAGCTGCAGATATGTCTATTTAAAAAAGTATGGTATACCCCAGTAAACAATAACTGTGGTTTTGCCATCCCATGGTAAAAAATCTCTATTATTCAGCTTTTGGTAGTTTTTTCCGTAAAGAAAAACAGTAGTTTCTCCTGACTGTTGTGACACAAAAATATATCTGTTGAAAATAGTCTTGTGTAGGCCCGACATCCCAGTGTGGTTTCGCAGTTCCACGGGTCAAATCGCTGTACTATCCAGTTTTTGGCCTTTGGTATCTAAAAAAAGAGCAGTTTGAGTGTGTCGCTCACTGTTCAGCCGCAAATATCTCTATTTAAAAAAGTGTGGTATACCCCAGTAAACAATAACTGTGGTTTTGCCATCCCATGGTAAAAAATCGCTATTATTCAGGTTTTGGTATATTTTCCGTAAAGAAAAACAGTAGTGTCTCCAGACTGTTGTGACACAAAAATATTTCTGTTGAAAATAGTCTTGTGTAGGCCCGACATCCCAGTGTGGTTTTGCAGTTCCACGGGTCAAATCACTGTACTATCCAGTTTTGGGCCTTTGGTATCTAAAAAAAAAGCAGTTTGAGTGTGTCGCTCACTGTTCAGCCGCAAATATCTCTATTTAAAAAAGCGTGGTATACCCCAGTAAACAATAACTGTGGTTTTGCCATCCCACGGTAAAAAATCTCTATTATTCAGCCTTTGGTAGTTTTTTCCGTAAAGAAAAACAGTAGTGTCTCCTGACTGTTGTGGCACAAAAATATATCTGTTGAAAATAGTCTTGTGTAGGCCCGACATCCCAGTGTGGTTTCGCAGTTCCACAGGTCAAATCACTGTACTATCCAGTTTTGGGCCTTTGGTTTCTAAAAAAAGAGCAGTTTGAGTGTGTCGCTCACTGTTCAGCCGCAAATATCTCTATTTAAAAAAGTGTGGTATACCCCAGTAAACAATAACCGTGGTTTTTGACATCCCATGGTAAAAAATCGCTATTATTCAGGTTTTGGTATATTTTCCGTAAAGAAAACAGTAGTGTCTCCTGACTGTTGTGACACAAAAATATATCTGTTGAAAATAGTCTTGTGTAGGCCCGACATCCCAGTGTGGTTTCGCAGTTCCGCGGGTCAAATCATGTACTATCCAGTTTTGGGCCTTTGGTATCTAAAAAAAAAGCAGTTTGAGTGTGTCGCTCACTGTTCAGCCTCAAATATCTCTATTTAAAAAAGTGTGGTATACCCCAGTAAACAATAACTGTGGTTTTGCCATCCCACGGTAAAAAATCTCTATTATTCAGCTTTTGGTAGTTTTTTCCGTAAAGAAAAACAGTAGTGTCTCCTGACTGTTGTGACACAAAAATATATCTGTTGAAAATAGTCTTGTGTAGGCCCGACATCCCAGTGTGGTTTCGCAGTTCCATGGGTCAAATCGCTGTACTATCCAGTCTTGGGCCTTTGGTATAAAAAAAAAAGCAGTTTGAGTGTGTCGCTCACTGTTCAGCCGCAAATCTATATATTTAAAAAAGTCTGGTATACCCTAGTAAACAATAACTGTGGTTTTGCCATCCCACGGTAAAAAATCTCTATTATTCAGGTTTTGGTATATTTTCTGTAAAGAAAAACAGTAGTGTCTCCTGACTGTTGTGACACAAAAATAAATCTGTTGAAAATAGTCTTGTGTACGTCCGACATCCCAGTGTGGTTTCGCAGTTCCACGGGTCAAATCGCTGTACTATCCAGTTTTGGGCCTTTGGTATCTAAAAAAAAAAGCAGTTTGAGTGTGTCGCTCACTGTTCAGCCGCAAATATCTCTATTTAAAAAAGTGTGGTATACCCCAGTAAACAATAACTGTGGCTTTGCCATCCCACAGTAAAAAATCCCTATTATTCAGCTTTTGGTAGTTTTTTCCGTAAAGAAAAACAGTAGTGTCTCCTGACTGTTGTGACACAAAAATATATCTGTTGAAAATAGTCTTGTGTAGGCCCGACAACCCAGTGTGGTTTTGCAGTTCCATGGGTCAAATCGCTGTACTATCCAGTTTTGGGCCTTTGGTATCTAAAAAAAAAGCAGTTTGAGTGTGTCGCTCACTGTTCAGCCGCAAATCTATATATTTAAAAAAGTCTGGTATACCCCAGTAAACAATAACTGTGCTTTTGCCATCCCACGGTAAAAAATCTCTATTATTCAGGTTTTGGTATATTTTCTGTAAAGAAAAACAGTAGTGTCTCCTGACTGTTGTGACACAAAAATATATCTGTTGAAAATAGTCTTGTGTAGGGCCGACATCCCAGTGTGGTTTCGCAGTTCCACGCGTCAAGTCGCTGTACTATCCAGTTTTGGGCCTTTGGTATCTAAAAAAAAAGCAGTTTGTTTGTGTCGCTCACTGTTCAGCCGCAAATATCTCTATTTAAAAAAGTGTGGTATACCCCAGTAAACAATAACTGTGGTTTTGCCATCCCACGGTAAAAAATCTCTATTATTCAGCCTTTGATAGTTTTTTCCGTAAAGAAAAACAGTAGTGTCTACTGACTGTTGTGGCACAAAAATATATCTGTTGAAAATAGTCTTGTGTAGGCGCGACATCCCAGTGTGGTTTCGCAGTTCCACGGGTCAAATCGCTGTACTATCCAGTTTTGGGCCTTTGGTATCTAAAAAAAGAGCAGTTTGAGTGTGTCGCTCACTGTTCAGCCGCAAATATCTTTATTTAAAAAAGTGTGGTATACCCCAGTAAACAATAACTGTGGTTTTGCCATCCCACGGTAAAAAATCTCTATTATTCAGGTTTTGGTATATTTTCCGTAAAGAAAAACAGTAGTGTCTCCTGACTGTTGTGACACAAAAATATATCTGTTGAAAATAGTCGTATGTAGGCCAGACATCCCAGTGTGGTTTCGCAGTTCCACGGGTCAAATCGCTGTACTATCCAGTTTTGGGCCTTTGGTATCTAAAAAAAAAGCAGTTTGAGTGTGTCGCTCACTGTTCAGCCGCAAATATCTCTATTTAAAAAAGTGTGGTATACCCCAGTAAACAATAACTGTGGTTTTGCCATCCCACGGCAAAAAATCTCTATTATTTAGTTTTGGTATATTTTCCGTAAAGAAAAACAGTAGTGTCTCCTGACTGTTGTGACACAAAAATATATCTGTTGAAAATAGTCTTGTGTAGGCCCGACATCCCAGTGTGGTTTCACAGTTCCACGGGTCAAATCGCTGTACTATCCAGATTTGGGCCTTTGGTATCTAAAAAAAAAGCAGTTTGAGTGTGTCGCTCACTGTTCAGCCGCAAATATCTCTATTTTAAAAAGTGTGGTATACCCCAGTAAACAATAACTGTGGTTTTGCCATCCCACGGTAAAAAATCTCTATTATTCAGCTTTTGGTAGTTTTTTCCGTAAAGAAAAACAGTAGTGTCTCCTGACTGTTGTGACACAAAAATACATCTGTTGAAAATAGTCTTGTGTAGGCCCGACATTACAGTGAGGTTTCGCAGTTCCTTGGGTCAAATCGCTGTACTATCCAGTTTTGGGCCTTTGGTATCAAAAAAAAAAGCAGTTTAAGTGTGTCGCTCACTGTTCAGCCGCAAATATCTTTATTTAAAAAAGTGTGGTATACCCCAGTAAACAATAATTGTGGTTTTGCCATCCCACGGTAAAAAAATCTCGATTATTCAGGTTTTGGTATATTTTCTGTAAAGAAAAACAGTAGTGTCTCCTGACTGTTGTGACACAAAAATATATCTGTTGAAAATAGTCTTGTGTAGGTCCGAGATCCCAGTGTGGTTTCGCAGTTCCACGGGTCAAATCGCTGTACTATCCAGTTTTGGGCCTTTGGTATCTAAAAAAAAAGCAGTTTGAGTGTGTCGCTCACTGTTCAGCCGCAAATATCTCTATTTAAAAAAGTGTGGTATACCCCAGTAAACAATAACTGTGGTTTTGCCATCCCACGGTAAAAAATCTCTATTATTCAGGTTTTGGTATATTTTCCGTAAAGAAAAACAGTAGTGTCTCCAGACTGTTGTGACACAAAAATATTTCTGTTGAAAATAGTCTTGTGTAGGCCCGACATCCCAGTGTGGTTTTGCAGTTCCACGGGTCAAATCACTGTACTATCCAGTTTTGGGCCTTTGGTATCTAAAAAAAAAGCAGTTTGAGTGTGTCGCTCACTGTTCAGCCGCAAACATCTCTATTTAAAAAAGCGTGGTATACCCCAGTAAACAATAACTGTGGTTTTGCCATCCCACGGTAAAAAATCTCTATTATTCAGCCTTTGGTAGTTTTTTCCGTAAAGAAAAACAGTAGTGTCTCCTGACTGTTGTGGCACAAAAATATATCTGTTGAAAATAGTCTTGTGTAGGCCCGACATGCCAGTGTGGTTTCGCAGTTCCACAGGTCAAATCACTGTACTATCCAGTTTTGGGCCTTTGGTTTCTAAAAAAAGAGCAGTTTGAGTGTGTCGCTCACTGTTCAGCCGCAAATATCTCTATTTAAAAAAGTGTGGTATACCCCAGTAAACAATAACCGTGGTTTTTGCCATCCCATGGTAAAAAATCGCTATTATTCAGGTTTTGGTATATTTTCCGTAAAGAAAACAGTAGTGTCTCCTGACTGTTGTGACACAAAAATATATCTGTTGAAAATAGTCTTGTGTAGGCCCGACATCCCAGTGTGGTTTCGCAGTTCCGCGGGTAAAATCATGTACTATCCAGTTTTGGGCCTTTGGTATCTAAAAAAAAAGCAGTTTGAGTGTGTCGCTCACTGTTCAGCCTCAAATATCTCTATTTAAAAAAGTGTGGTATACCCCAGTAAACAATAACTGTGGTTTTGCCATCCCACGGTAAAAAATCTCTATTATTCAGCTTTTGGTAGTTTTTTCCGTAAAGAAAAACAGTAGTGTCTCCTGACTGTTGTGACACAAAAATATATCTGTTGAAATTAGTCTTGTGTAGGCCCGACATCCCAGTGTGGTTTCGCAGTTCCACGGGTCAAATCGCTGTACTATCCAGTTTTGGGCCTTTGTTATCTAAAAAAAAAAGCAGTTTGAGTGTGTCGCTCACTGTTCAGCCGCAAATATCTCTATTTAAAAAAGTGTGGTATACCCCAGTAAACAATAACTGTGGCTTTGCCATCCCACAGTAAAAAATCCCTATTATTCAGCTTTTGGTAGTTTTTTCCGTAAAGAAAAACAGTAGTGTCTCCTGACTGTTGTGACACAAAAATATATCTGTTGAAAATAGTCTTGTGTAGGCCCGACAACCCAGTGTGGTTTTGCAGTTCCATGGGTCAAATCGCTGTACTATCCAGTTTTGGGCCTTTGGTATCTAAAAAAAAGCAGTTTGAGTGTGTCGCTCACTGTTCAGCCGCAAATCTATATATTTAAAAAAGTCTGGTATACCCCAGTAAACAATAACTGTGCTTTTGCCATCCCACAATAAAAAAACTCTATTATTCAGGTTTTGGTATATTTTCTGTAAAGAAAAACAGTAGTGTCTCCTGACTGTTGTGACACAAAAATATATCTGTTGAAAATAGTCTTGTGTAGGTCCGACATCCCAGTGTGGTTTCGCAGTTCCACGCGTCAAGTCGCTGTACTATCCAGTTTTAGGCCTTTGGTATCTAAAAAAAAAGCAGTTTGTTTGTGTCGCTCACTGTTCAGCCGCAAATATCTCTATTTTAAAAAGTGTGGTATACCCCAGTAAACAATAACTGTGGTTTTGCCATCCCACGGTAAAAAATCTCTATTATTCAGCCTTTGGTAGTTTTTTCCGTAAAGAAAAACAGTAGTGTCTACTGACTGTTGTGGCACAAAAATATATCTGTTGAAAATAGTCTTGTGTAGGCGCGACATCCCAGTGTGGTTTCGCAGTTCCACGGGTCAAATCGCTGTACTATCCAGTTTTGGACCTTTGGTATCTAAAAAAAGAGCAGTTTGAGTGTGTCGCTCACTGTTCAGCCGCAAATATCTTTATTTAAAAAAGTGTGGTATACCCCAGTAAACAATAACTGTGGTTTTGCCATCCCACGGTAAAAAATCTCTATTATTCAGGTTTTGGTATATTTTCCGTAAAGAAAAACAGTAGTGTCTCCTGACTGTTGTGACACAAAAATATATCTGTTGAAAATAGTCGTATGTAGGCCCGACATCCCAGTGTGGTTTCGCAGTTCCACGGGTCAAATCGCTGTACTATCCAGTTTTGGGCCTTTGGTATCTAAAAAAAAAGCAGTTTGAGTGTGTCGCTCACTGTTCAGCCGCAAATATCTCTATTTAAAAAAGTGTGGTATACCCCAGTAAACAATAACTGTGGTTTTGCCATCCCACGGCAAAAAATCTCTATTATTTAGTTTTGGTATATTTTCCGTAAAGAAAAACAGTAGTGTCTCCTGACTGTTGTGACACAAAAATATATCTGTTGAAAATAGTCTTGTGTAGGCCCGACATCCCAGTGTGGTTTCACAGTTCCACGGGTCAAATCGCTGTACTATCCAGATTTGGGCCTTTGGTATCTAAAAAAAAAGCAGTTTGAGTGTGTCGCTCACTGTTCAGCCGCAAATATCTCTATTTTAAAAAGTGTGGTATACCCCAGTAAACAATAACTGTGGTTTTGCCATCCCACGGTAAAAAATCTCTATTATTCAGCTTTTGGTAGTTTTTTCCGTAAAGAAAAACAGTAGTGTCTCCTGACTGTTGTGACACAAAAATACATCTGTTGAAAATAGTCTTGTGTAGGCCCGACATTACAGTGTGGTTTCGCAGTTCCTTGGGTCAAATCGCTGTACTATCCAGTTTTGGGCCTTTGGTATCTAAAAAAAAAGCAGTTTGAGTGTGTCGCTCACTGTTCAGCCGCAAATATCTTTATTTAAAAAAGTGTGGTATACCCCAGTAAACAATAATTGTGGTTTTGCCATCCCACGGTAAAAAAATCTCGATTATTCAGGTTTTGGTATATTTTCTGTAAAGAAAAACAGTAGTGTCTCCTGACTGTTGTGACACAAAAATATATCTGTTGAAAATAGTCTTGTGTAGGTCCGAGATCCCAGTGTGGTTTCGCAGTTCCACGGGTCAAATCGCTGTACTATCCAGTTTTGGGCCTTTGGTATCTAAAAAAAAAGCAGTTTGAGTGTGTCGCTCACTGTTCAGCCGCAAATATCTCTATTTAAAAAAGTGTGGTATACCCCAGTAAACAATAACTGTGGTTTTGCCATCCCACGGTAAAAAATCTCTATTATTCAGGTTTTGGTATATTTTCCGTAAAGAAAAACAGTAGTGTCTCCTGACTGTTGTGACACAAAAATATATCTGTTGAAAATAGTCTTGGGTGGCCCGACATCCCAGTGTGGTTTCACAGTTCCACGGGTCAAATCGCTGTACTATCCAGTTTTGGGCCTTTGGTATCTAAAAAAAAAGCAGTTTGAGTGTGTCGCTCACTGTTCAGCCGCAAATATCTCTATTTAAAAAAGTGTGGTATACCCCAGTAAACAATAACTGTGGTTTTGCCATCCCACGGTAAAAAATCTCTATTATTCAGGTTTTGGTATATTTTCCGTAAAGAAAAACAGTAGTGTCTCCTGACTGTTGTGACACAAAAATATATCTGTTGAAAATAGTCTTGTGTAGGCCCGACATCCCAGTGTGGTTTCGCAGTTGCACGGGTCAAATCGCTGTACTATCCAGTTTTGGGCCTTTGGTATCTAAAAAAAGAGCAGTTTGAGTGTGTCGCTCACTGTTCAGCTGCAAATATCTCTATTTAAAAAAGTGTGGTATACCCCAGTAAACAATAACCGTGGTTTTGCCATCCCATGGTAAAAAATCGCTATTATTCAGGTTTTGGTATATTTTCCGTAAAGAAAACAGTAGTGTCTCCTGACTGTTGTGACACAAAAATATATCTGTTGAAAATAGTCTTGTGTAGGTCCGACATCCCAGTGTGGATTCGCAGTTCCACGTGTCAAATCGCTGTACTATCCAGTTTTGGGCCTTTGGTATCTAAAAAAAAAGCAGTTTGAGTGTGTCGCTCACTGTTCAGCCGCAAATCTATATATTTAAAAAAATCTGGTATACCCCAGTAAACAATAACTGTGGTTTTGCCATCCCACGGTAAAAAAATCTCTATAATTCCGGTTTTGCTATATTTTCCGTAAAGAAAAACAGTAGTGTCTCCTGACTGTTGTGACACAAAAATATATCTGTTGAAAATAGTCTTGTGTAGGCCCGACATCCCATTGTGGTTTCACAGTTCCACGGGTCAAATCGCTGTACTATCCAGATTTGGGCCTTTGGTATCTAAAAAAAAAGCAGTTTGAGTGTGTCGCTCACTGTTCAGCCGCAAATATCTCTATTTTAAAAAGTGTGGTATACCCCAGTAAACAATAACTGTGGTTTTGCCATCCCACGGTAAAAAATCTCTATTATTCAGCTTTTGGTAGTTTTTTCCGTAAAGAAAAACAGTAGTGTCTCCTGACTGTTGTGACACAAAAACACATCTGTTGAAAATAGTCTTGTGTAGGCCCGACATTACAGTGTGGTTTCGCAGTTTCACGGGTCAAATCGCTGTACTATCCAGTTTTGGGCCTTTGGTATCTAAAAAAAAAGCAGTTTGAGTGTGTCGCTCACTGTTCAGCCGCAAATATCTTTATTTAAAAAAGTGTGGTATACCCCAGTAAACAATAATTGTGGTTTTGCCATCCCACGGTAAAAAAATCTCGATTATTCAGGTTTTGGTATATTTTCTGTAAAGAAAAACAGTAGTGTCTCCTGACTGTTGTGACACAAAAATATATCTGTTGAAAATAGTCTTGTGTAGGTCCGAGATCCCAGTGTGGTTTCGCAGTTCCACGGGTCAAATCGCTGTACTATCCAGTTTTGGGCCTTTGGTATCTAAAAAAAAAGCAGTTTGAGTGTGTCGCTCACTGTTCAGCCGCAAATATCTCTATTTAAAAAAGTGTGGTATACCCCAGTAAACAATAACTGTGGTTTTGCCATCCCACGGTAAAAAATCTCTATTATTCAGGTTTTGGTATATTTTCCGTAAAGAAAAACAGTAGTGTCTCCTGACTGTTGTGACACAAAAATATATCTGTTGAAAATAGTCTTGGGTGGCCCGACATCCCAGTGTGGTTTCACAGTTCCACGGGTCAAATCGCTGTACTATCCAGTTTTGGGCCTTTGGTATCTAAAAAAAAAGCAGTTTGAGTGTGTCGCTCACTGTTCAGCCGCAAATATCTCTATTTAAAAAAGTGTGGTATACCCCAGTAAACAATAACTGTGGTTTTGCCATCCCACGGTAAAAAATCTCTATTATTCAGGTTTTGGTATATTTTCCGTAAAGAAAAACAGTAGTGTCTCCTGACTGTTGTGACACAAAAATATATCTGTTGAAAATAGTCTTGTGTAGGCCCGACATCCCAGTGTGGTTTCGCAGTTCCACGGGTCAAATCGCTGTACTATCCAGTTTTGGGCCTTTGGTATCTAAAAAAAGAGCAGTTTGAGTGTGTCGCTCACTGTTCAGCTGCAAATATCTCTATTTAAAAAAGTGTGGTATACCCCAGTAAACAATAACCGTGGTTTTGCCATCCCATGGTAAAAAATCTCTATTATTCAGGTTTTGGTATCTTTTCCGTAAAGAAAACAGTAGTGTCTCCTGACTGTTGTGACACAAAAATATATCTGTTGAAAATAGTCTTGTGTAGGTCCGACATCCCAGTGTGGATTCGCAGTTCCACGGGTCAAATCGCTGTACTATCCAGTTTTGGGCCTTTGGTATCTAAAAAAAAAGCAGTTTGAGTGTGTCGCTCACTGTTCAGCCGCAAATCTATATATTTAAAAAAATCTGGTATACCCCAGTAAACAATAACTGTGGTTTTGCCATCCCACGGTAAAAAAATCTCTATAATTCCGGTTTTGCTATATTTTCCGTAAAGAAAAACAGTAGTGTCTCCTGACTGTTGTGACACAAAAATATATCTGTTGAAAATAGTCTTGTGTAGTCCTGACATCCCAGTGTGGTTTTGCAGTTCCATGGGTCAAATCTCTGTACTATCCAGTTTTGGGCCTTTGGTATCTAAAAAAAAGCAGTTTGAGTGTGTCGCTCACTGTTCAGCCGCAAATATCTCTATTTAAAAAAGTGTGGTATACCCCAGTAAACAATAACTGTGGTTTTGCCATCCAACGGTAAAAAATCTCTATTATTCAGGTTTTGGTATATTTTCTGTAAAGAAAAACAGTAGTGTCTCCTGACTGTTGTGACACAAAAATTTATCTGTTGAAAATAGTGTTGTGTAGGCCCGACATCTCAGTGTGGTTTCGCAGTTCTACGGGTCAAATCGCTGTACTATCCAGTTTTGGGCCTTTGGTATCTAAAAAAAGAGCAGTTTGAGTGTGTCGCTCACTGTTCAGCCGCAAATATCTCTATTTAAAAAAGTGTGGTATACCCCAGTAAACAATAACTGTGGTTTTGCCATCCCACGGTAAAAAATCGCTATTATTCAGGTTTTGGTATATTTTCCGTAAAGAAAAACAGTAGTGTCTCCTGACTGTTGTGACACAAAAATATATCTGTTGAAAATAGTCTTGTGTAGGCCCGACATCCCAGTGTGGTTTCGCAGTTCCACGGGTCAAATCGCTGTACTATCCAGTTTTGGGCCTTTGGTATCTAAAAAAAAAGCAGTTTTAGTGTGTCGCTCACTGTTCAGCCGCAAATATCTCTATTTAAAAAAGTGTGGTATACCCCAGTAAACAATAACCGTGGTTTTGCCATCCCATGGTAAAAAATCGCTATTATTCAGGTTTTGGTATATTTTCCGTAAAGAAAACAGTAGTGTCTCCTGACTGTTGTGACACAAAAATATATCTGTTGAAAATAGTCTTGTGTAGGTCCGACATCCCAGTGTGGATTCGCAGTTCCACGGGTCAAATCGCTGTACTATCCAGTTTTGGGCCTTTGGTATCTAAAAAAAAAGCAGTTTGAGTGTGTCGCTCACTGTTCAGCCGCAAATCTATATATTTAAAAAAATCTGGTATACCCCAGTAAACAATAACTGTGGTTTTGCCATCCCACGGTAAAAAAATCTCTATAATTCCGGTTTTGCTATATTTTCCGTAAAGAAAAACAGTAGTGTCTCCTGACTGTTGTGACACAAAAATATATCTGTTGAAAATAGTCTTGTGTAGGCCCGACATCCCATTGTGGTTTCACAGTTCCACGGGTCAAATCGCTGTACTATCCAGATTTGGGCCTTTGGTATCTAAAAAAAAAGCAGTTTGAGTGTGTCGCTCACTGTTCAGCCGCAAATATCTCTATTTTAAAAAGTGTGGTATACCCCAGTAAACAATAACTGTGGTTTTGCCATCCCACGGTAAAAAATCTCTATTATTCAGCTTTTGGTAGTTTTTTCCGTAAAGAAAAACAGTAGTGTCTCCTGACTGTTGTGACACAAAAATACATCTGTTGAAAATAGTCTTGTGTAGGCCCGACATTACAGTGTGGTTTCGCAGTTCCTTGGGTCAAATCGCTGTACTATCCAGTTTTGGGCCTTTGGTATCTAAAAAAAAAGCAGTTTGAGTGTGTCGCTCACTGTTCAGCCGCAAATATCTTTATTTAAAAAAGTGTGGTATACCCCAGTAAACAATAATTGTGGTTTTGCCATCCCACGGTAAAAAAATCTCGATTATTCAGGTTTTGGTATATTTTCTGTAAAGAAAAACAGTAGTGTCTCCTGACTGTTGTGACACAAAAATATATCTGTTGAAAATAGTCTTGTGTAGGTCCGAGATCCCAGTGTGGTTTCGCAGTTCCACGGGTCAAATCGCTGTACTATCCAGTTTTGGGCCTTTGGTATCTAAAAAAAAAGCAGTTTGAGTGTGTCGCTCACTGTTCAGCCGCAAATATCTCTATTTAAAAAAGTGTGGTATACCCCAGTAAACAATAACTGTGGTTTTGCCATCCAACGGTAAAAAATCTCTATTATTCAGGTTTTGGTATATTTTCCGTAAAGAAAAACAGTAGTGTCTCCTGACTGTTGTGACACAAAAATATATCTGTTGAAAATAGTCTTGGGTGGCCCGACATCCCAGTGTGGTTTCACAGTTCCACGGGTCAAATCGCTGTACTATCCAGTTTTGGGCCTTTGGTATCTAAAAAAAAAGCAGTTTGAGTGTGTCGCTCACTGTTCAGCCGCAAATATCTCTATTTAAAAAAGTGTGGTATACCCCAGTAAACAATAACTGTGGTTTTGCCATCCCACGGTAAAAAATCTCTATTATTCAGGTTTTGGTATATTTTCCGTAAAGAAAAACAGTAGTGTCTCCTGACTGTTGTGACACAAAAATATATCTGTTGAAAATAGTCTTGTGTAGGCCCGACATCCCAGTGTGGTTTCGCAGTTCCACGGGTCAAATCGCTGTACTATCCAGTTTTGGGCCTTTGGTATCTAAAAAAAGAGCAGTTTGAGTGTGTCGCTCACTGTTCAGCTGCAAATATCTCTATTTAAAAAAGTGTGGTATACCCCAGTAAACAATAACCGTGGTTTTGCCATCCCATGGTAAAAAATCGCTATTATTCAGGTTTTGGTATATTTTCCGTAAAGAAAACAGTAGTGTCTCCTGACTGTTGTGACACAAAAATATATCTGTTGAAAATAGTCTTGTGTAGGTCCGACATCCCAGTGTGGATTCGCAGTTCCACGGGTCAAATCGCTGTACTATCCAGTTTTGGGCCTTTGGTATCTAAAAAAAAAGCAGTTTGAGTGTGTCGCTCACTGTTCAGCCGCAAATCTATATATTTAAAAAAATCTGGTATACCCCAGTAAACAATAACTGTGGTTTTGCCATCCCACGGTAAAAAAATCTCTATAATTCCGGTTTTGCTATATTTTCCGTAAAGAAAAACAGTAGTGTCTCCTGACTGTTGTGACACAAAAATATATCTGTTGAAAATAGTCTTGTGTAGTCCTGACATCCCAGTGTGGTTTTGCAGTTCCATGGGTCAAATCTCTGTACTATCCAGTTTTGGGCCTTTGGTATCTAAAAAAAAGCAGTTTGAGTGTGTCGCTCACTGTTCAGCCGCAAATATCTCTATTTAAAAAAGTGTGGTATACCCCAGTAAACAATAACTGTGGTTTTGCCATCCAACGGTAAAAAATCTCTATTATTCAGGTTTTGGTATATTTTCTGTAAAGAAAAACAGTAGTGTCTCCTGACTGTTGTGACACAAAAATATATCTGTTGAAAATAGTGTTGTGTAGGCCCGACATCTCAGTGTGGTTTCGCAGTTCTACGGGTCAAATCGCTGTACTATCCAGTTTTGGGCCTTTGGTATCTAAAAAAAGAGCAGTTTGAGTGTGTCGCTCACTGTTCAGCCGCAAATATCTCTATTTAAAAAAGTGTGGTATACCCCAGTAAACAATAACTGTGGTTTTGCCATCCCACGGTAAAAAATCGCTATTATTCAGGTTTTGGTATATTTTCCGTAAAGAAAAACAGTAGTGTCTCCTGACTGTTGTGACACAAAAATATATCTGTTGAAAATAGTCTTGTGTAGGCCCGACATCCCAGTGTGGTTTCGCAGTTCCACGGGTCAAATCGCTGTACTATCCAGTTTTGGGCCTTTGGTATCTAAAAAAAAAGCAGTTTTAGTGTGTCGCTCACTGTTCAGCCGCAAATATCTCTATTTAAAAAAGTGTGGTATACCCCAGTAAACAATAACCGTGGTTTTTCCATCCCATGGTAAAAAATCGCTATTATTCAGGTTTTGGTATATTTTCCGTAAAGAAAACAGTAGTGTCTCCTGACTGTTGTGACACAAAAATATATCTGTTGAAAATAGTCTTGTGTAGGTCCGACATCCCAGTCTGGATTCGCAGTTCCACGGGTCAAATCGCTGTACTATCCAGTTTTGGGCCTTTGGTATCTAAAAAAAAGCAGTTTGAGTGTGTCGCTCACTGTTCAGCCGCAAATCTATATATTTAAAAAAATCTGGTATACCCCAGTAAACAATAACTGTGGTTTTGCCATCCCACGGTAAAAAAATCTCTATAATTCCGGTTTTGCTATATTTTCCGTAAAGAAAAACAGTAGTGTCTCCTGACTGTTGTGACACAAAAATATATCTGTTGAAAATAGTCTTGTGTAGGCCCGACATCCCATTGTGGTTTCACAGTTCCACGGGTCAAATCGCTGTACTATCCAGATTTGGGCCTTTGGTATCTAAAAAAAAAGCAGTTTGAGTGTGTCGCTCACTGTTCAGCCGCAAATATCTCTATTTTAAAAAGTGTGGTATACCCCAGTAAACAATAACTGTGGTTTTGCCATCCCACGGTAAAAAATCTCTATTATTCAGCTTTTGGTAGTTTTTTCCGTAAAGAAAAACAGTAGTGTCTCCTGACTGTTGTGACACAAAAATACATCTGTTGGAAATAGTCTTGTGTAGGCCCGACATTACAGTGTGGTTTCGCAGTTCCTTGGGTCAAATCGCTGTACTATCCAGTTTTGGGCCTTTGGTATCTAAAAAAAAAGCAGTTTGAGTGTGTCGCTCACTGTTCAGCCGCAAATATCTTTATTTAAAAAAGTGTGGTATACCCCAGTAAACAATAATTGTGGTTTTGCCATCCCACGGTAAAAAAATCTCGATTATTCAGGTTTTGGTATATTTTCTGTAAAGAAAAACAGTAGTGTCTCCTGACTGTTGTGACACAAAAATATATCTGTTGAAAATAGTCTTGTGTAGGTCCGAGATCCCAGTGTGGTTTCGCAGTTCCACGGGTCAAATCGCTGTACTATCCAGTTTTGGGCCTTTGGTATCTAAAAAAAAAGCAGTTTGAGTGTGTCGCTCACTGTTCAGCCGCAAATATCTCTATTTAAAAAAGTGTGGTATACCCCAGTAAACAATAACTGTGGTTTTGCCATCCCACGGTAAAAAATCTCTATTATTCAGGTTTTGGTATATTTTCCGTAAAGAAAAACAGTAGTGTCTCCTGACTGTTGTGACACAAAAATATATCTGTTGAAAATAGTCTTGGGTGGCCCGACATCCCAGTGTGGTTTCACAGTTCCACGGGTCAAATCGCTGTACTATCCAGTTTTGGGCCTTTGGTATCTAAAAAAAAAGCAGTTTGAGTGTGTCGCTCACTGTTCAGCCGCAAATATCTCTATTTAAAAAAGTGTGGTATACCCCAGTAAACAATAACTGTGGTTTTGCCATCCCACGGTAAAAAATCTCTATTATTCAGGTTTTGGTATATTTTCCGTAAAGAAAAACAGTAGTGTCTCCTGACTGTTGTGACACAAAAATATATCTGTTGAAAATAGTCTTGTGTAGGCCCGACATCCCAGTGTGGTTTCGCAGTTCCACGGGTCAAATCGCTGTACTATCCAGTTTTGGGCCTTTGGTATCTAAAAAAAGAGCAGTTTGAGTGTGTCGCTCACTGTTCAGCTGCAAATATCTCTATTTAAAAAAGTGTGGTATACCCCAGTAAACAATAACCGTGGTTTTGCCATCCCATGGTAAAAAATCGCTATTATTCAGGTTTTGGTATATTTTCCGTAAAGAAAACAGTAGTGTCTCCTGACTGTTGTGACACAAAAATATATCTGTTGAAAATAGTCTTGTGTAGGCCCGACATCCCAGTGTGGTTTCGCAGTTCCACGGATCAAATCACTGTACTATCCAGTTTTGGGCCTTTGGTATCTAAAAAAAGAGCAGTTTGAGTGTGTCGCTCACTGTTCAGCCGCAAATATCTCTATTTAAAAAAGTGTGGTATACACCAGTAAACAATAACTGTGGTTTTGCCATCCCACGGTAAAAAATCTCTATTATTCAGGTTTTGGTATATTTTCCGTAAAGAAAAACAGTAGTGTCTCCTGACTGTTGTGACACAAAAATATATCTGTTGAAAATAGTCTTGTGTAAAGCCCGACATCCCAGTGTGGTTTCGCAGTTCCACCGGTCAAATCGCTGTACTATCCAGTTTTGGGCCTTTGGTATCTAAAAAAAAGCAGTTTGAGTATGTCGCTCACTGTTCAGCTGCAAATATCTCTATTTAAAAAAGTGTGGTATACCCCAGTAAACAATAACTGTGTTTTGCCATCCCACGGTAAAAAATCTCTATTATTCAGCTTTTGGTAGTTTTTTCCGTAAAGAAAAACAGTAGTGTCTCCTGACTGTTGTGACACAAAAATATATCTGTTGAAAATAGTCTTGTGTAGGCCCGACATCCCAGTGTGGTTTCGCAGTTCCATGGGTCAAATCGCTGTACTATCCCGTTTTGGGCCTTTGGTATAAAAAAAAAAGCAGTTTGAGTGTGTCGCTCACTGTTCCGCCGCAAATCTATATATTTAAAAAAGTGTGGTATACCCCAGTAAACAATAACTGTGGTTTTGCCATCCCGCGGTAAAAAATCTCTATTATTCAGGTTTTGGTATATTTTCTGTAAAGAAAAACAGTAGTGTCTCCTGACTGTTGTGACACAAAAATATATCTGTTGAAAATAGTCTTGTGTAGGTCCGACATCCCAGTGTGATTTCACAGTTCCACGGGTCAAATCGCTGTACTATCCAGTTTTGGGCCTTTGGTATCTAAAAAAAAAGCAGTTTGAGTGTGTCGCTCACTGTTCAGCCGCAAATATCTCTATTTAAAAAAGTGTGGTATACCCCAATAAACAATAACTGTGGTTTTGCATCCCACGGTAAAAAATCTCTATTATTCAGCTTTTGGTAGTTTTTTCCGTAAAGAAAAACAGTAGTGTCTCCTGACTGTTGTGACACAAAAATATATCTGTTGAAAATAGTTTTGTGTAGGCCAGACATCCCAGTGTGGTTTCGCAGTTCCACGGGTCAAATCGCTGTACTATCCAGTTATGGGCCTTTGGTATCTAAAAAAAAAGCAGTTTGAGTGTGTCGCTCACTGTTCAGCCACAAATATCTCTATTTAAAAAAGTGTGGTATACCCCAGTAAACAATAACTGTGGTTTTGCCATCCCACGGTAAAAAAATCTCTATTATTAAGCTTTTGGTAGTTTTTTTCTGTAAAGAAAAACAGTAGTGTCTCCTGACTGTTGTGACACAAAAATATATTTGTTGAAAATAGTCTTGTGTAGGCCCGACATCCCAGTGTGGTTTCACAGTTCCACGGGTCAAATCGCTGTACTATCCAGTTTTGGGCCTTTGGTATCTAAAAAAAAAGCAGTTTGAGTGTGTCGCTCACTGTTCAGCCGCAAATATCTCTATTTAAAAAAGTGTGGTATACCCCAGTAAACAATAACTGTGGTTTTGCCATCCCACGGTAAAAAATCTCTATTATTCAGGTTTTGGTATATTTTCCGTAAAGAAAAACAGTAGTGTCTCCTGACTGTTGTGACACAAAAATATATCTGTTGAAAATAGTCTTGTGTAGGCCCGACATCCCAGTGTGGTTTCGCAGTTCCACGGGTCAAATCGCTGTACTATCCAGTTTTGGGCCTTTGGTATCTAAAAAAAGAGCTGTCTGAGTGTGTCGCTCACTGTTCAGCCGCAAATATCTCTATTTAAAAAAGTGTGGTATACCCCAGTAAACAATAACCGTGGTTTTGCCATCCCATGGTAAAAAATCGCTATTATTCAGGTTTTGGTATATTTTCCGTAAAGAAAACAGTAGTGTCTCCTGACTGTTGTGACACAAAAATATATCTGTTGAAAATAGTCTTGTGTAGGCCCGACATTCCAGTGTGGTTTCGCAGTTCCACGGGTCAAATCACTGTACTATCCAGTTTTGGGCCTTTGGTATCTAAAAAAAAAGCAGTTTGAGTGTGTCGCTCACTGTTCAGCCTCAAATATCTCTATTTAAAAAAGTGTGGTATACCCCAGTAAACAATAACTGTTGTTTTGCCATCCCACTTTAAAAAATCTCTATTATTCAGCTTTTGGTAGTTTTTTTCTGTAAAGAAAAACAGTAGTGACTCCTGACTGTTGTGACACAAAAATATATCTGTTGAGAATAGCCTTGTGTCGGCCCGACATCCCAGTGTGGTTTCGCAGTTCCACGGGTCAAATCGCTGTACTATTCAGTTTTGGGCCTTTGGTATCTTAAAAAAAAGCAGTTTGAGTGTGTCGCTCACTGTTCAGCCGCAAATATCTCTATTTAAAAAAGTGTGGTATACCCCAATAAACAATAACTGTGGTTTTGCCATCCCACGGTAAAAAATCTCTATTATTCAGCTTTTGGTATATTTTCCGTAAAGAAAAACAGTAGTGTCTCCTGACTGTTGTGACACAAAAATATATCTGTTGAAAATAGTCTTGTGTAGGTCCGACATCCCAGTGTGGATTCGCAGTTCCACGGGTCAAATCGTTGTACTATCCAGTTTTGGGTCTTTGGTATCTAAAAAAAAAGCAGTTTGAGTGTGTCGCTCACTGTTCAGCCGCAAATCTATATATTTAAAAAAATCTGGTATACCCCAGTAAACAATAACTGTGGTTTTGCCATCCCACGGTAAAAAAATCTCTATAATTCCGGTTTTGCTATATTTTCCGTAAAGAAAAACAGTAGTGTCTCCTGACTGTTGTGACACAAAAATATATCTGTTGAAAATAGTCTTGTGTAGTCCCGACATCCCAGTGTGGTTTTGCAGTTCCATGGGTCAAATCTCTGTACTATCCAGTTTTGGGCCTTTGGTATCTAAAAAAAAAGCAGTTTGAGTGTGTCGCTCACTGTTCAGCCGCAAATATCTCTATTTAAAAAAGTGTGGTATACCCCAGTAAACAATAACTGTGGTTTTGCCATCCAGCGGTAAAAAATCTCTATTATTCAGGTTTTGGTATATTTTCTGTAAAGAAAAACAGTAGTGTCTCCTGACTGTTGTGACACAAAAATATATCCGTTGAAAATAGTCTTGTGTAGGCCCGACATCCCAGTGTGGTTTCGCAGTTCCACGGGTCAAATCGCTGTACTATCCAGTTTTGGGCATTTGGTATCTAAAAAAAAAGCAGTTTGAGTGTGTCGCTCACTGTTCAGCCGCAAATATCTCTATTTAAAAAAGTGTGGTATACCCCAGTAAACAATAACTGTGGTTTTGCCATCCCACGGTAAAAAATCTCTATTATTCAGCTTTTGGTAGTTTTTTTCTGTAAAGAAAAACCGTAGTGTCTCCTGACTGTTGTGACACAAAAATATATCTGTTGAGAATAGCCTTGTGTAGGCCCGACATCCCAGCATGGTTTCGCAGTTCCACGGGTCAAATCGCTGTACTATCCAGTTTTGGGCCTTTGGTATCTAAAAAAAAAGCAGTTTGAGTGTGTCGCTCACTGTTCAGCCGCAAATATCTTTATTTAAAAAGTGTGGTATACCCCAGTAAACAATAACTGTGGTTTTGCCATCCCACGGTAAAAAATCTCTATTATTCAGGTTTTGGTATATTTTCCGTAAAGAAAAACAGTAGTGTCTCCTGACTGTTGTGACACAAAAATATATCTGTTGAAAATAGTCTTGTGTAGGCCCGACATCCCAGTGTGGTTTCGCAGTTCCACGGGTCAAATCGCTGTACTATCCAGTTTTGGGCCTTTGGTATCTAAAAAAAAAGCAGTTTGAGTGTGTCGCTCACTGTTCAGCCGCAAATCTATATATTTAAAAAAGTCTGGTATACCCCAGTAAACAATTACTGTGGTTTTGCCATCCCATGGTAAAAAATCTCTATTATTCAGCCTTTGATAGTTTTTTCCGTAAAGAAAAACAATAGTGTCTCCTGACTGTTGTGACACAAAAATATATCTGTTGATAATAGCCTTGTGTAGGCCCGACATCCCAGCGTGGTTTCGCAGTTCCACGGGTCAAATCACTGTACTATCCAGTTTTGGGCCTTTGGTATCTAAAAAAAAAGCAGTTTGAGTGTGTCGCTCACTGTTCAGCCGCAAATATCTTTATTTAAAAAAGTGTGGTATACCCCAGTAAACAATAACTGTGGTTTTTCCATCCCACGGTAAAAAATCTCTATTATTCAGGTTTTGGTATATTTTCCGTAAAGAAAAACAGTAGTGTCTCCTGACTGTTGTGACACAAAAATATATCTGTTGAAAATAGTCGTGTGTAGGCCCGACATCCCAGTGTGGTTTCGCAGTTCCACGGGTCAAATCGCTGTACTATCCAGTTTTGGGCCTTTGGTATCTAAAAAAAAGCAGTTTGAGTGTGTCGCTCACTGTTCAGCCGCAAATCTATATATTTAAAAAAGTCTGGTATACCCCAGTAAACAATAACTGTGGTTTTGCCATCCCATGGTAAAAAATCTCTATTATTCAGCCTTTGGTAGTTTTTTCCGTAAAGAAAAACAGTAGTGTCTCCTGACTTGTGACACAAAAATATATCTGTTGAAAATAGTCTTGTGTAGGCCCGACATCCCAGTGTGGTTTCGCAGTTCCACGGATCAAATCACTGTACTATCCAGTTTTGGGCCTTTGGTATCTAAAAAAAAAGCAGTTTGAGTGTGTCGCTCACTGTTCCGCCGCAAATCTATATATTTAAAAAAGTGTGGTATACCCCAGTAAACAATAACTGTGGTTTTGCCATCCCGCGGTAAAAAATCTCTATTATTCAGGTTTTGGTATATTTTCTGTAAAGAAAAACAGTAGTGTCTCCTGACTGTTGTGACACAAAAATAAATCTGTTGAAAATAGTCTTGTGTAGGTCCGACATCCCAGTGTGCTTTCACAGTTCCACGGGTCAAATCGCTGTACTATCCAGTTTTGGGCCTTTGGTATCTAAAAAAAAAGCAGTTTGAGTGTGTCGCTCACTGTTCAGCCGCAAATATCTCTATTTAAAAAAGTGTGGTATACCCAAATAAACAATAACTGTGGTTTTGCCATCCCACGGTAAAAAATCTCTATTATTCAGCTTTTGGTAGTTTTTTCCGTAAAGAAAAACAGTAGTGTCTCCTGACTGTTGTGACACAAAAATATATCTGTTGAAAATAGTTTTGTGTAGGCCAGACATCCCAGTGTGGTTTCGCAGTTCCACGGGTCAAATCGCTGTACTATCCAGTTTTGGGCCTTTGGTATCTAAAAAAAAAGCAGTTTGAGTGTGTCGCTCACTGTTCAGCCGCAAATACCTCTATTTAAAAAAGTGTGGTATACCCCAGAAAACAATAACTGTGGTTTTGCCATCCCACGGTAAAAAATCTCTATTATTCAGGTTTTGGTATATTTTCCGTAAAGAAAAACTGTAGTGTCTCCTGACTGTTGTGACACAAAAATATATCTGTTGAAAATAGTCTTGTGTAGGCCCGACATCCCAGTGTGGTTTCGCAGTTCCACGGGTCGAATCGCTGTACTATCCAGTTTTGGGCCTTTGGTATCTTAAAAAAAAGCAGTTTGAGGATGTCGCTCACTGTTCAGCCGCAAATATCTCTATTTAAAAAAGTGTGGTATACCCCAATAAACAATAACTGTGGTTTTGCCATCCCACGGTAAAAAAATCTCTATTATTCAGCTTTTGGTATATTTTCCGTAAAGAAAAACAGTAGTGTCTCCTGACTGTTGTGACACAAAAATATATCTGTTGAAAATAGTCTTGTGTAGGTCCGACATCCCAGTGTGGATTCGCAGTTCCACGGGTCAAATCGCTGTACTATCCAGTTTTGGGCCTTTGGTATCTAAAAAAAAAGCAGTTTGAGTGTGTCGCTCACTGTTCAGCCGCAAATCTATATATTTAAAAAAATCTGGTATACCCCAGTAAACAATAACTGTGGTTTTGCCATCCCACGGAAAAAAAATCTCTATAATTCCGGTTTTGCCATATTTTCCGTAAAGAAAAACAGTAGTGTCTCCTGACTGTTGTGACACAAAAATATATCTGTTGAAAATAGTCTTGTGTAGTCCCGACATCCCAGTGTGGTTTTGCAGTTCCATGGGTCAAATCTCTGTACTATCCAGTTTTGGGCCTTTGGTATCTAAAAAAAAAGCAGTTTGAGTGTGTCGCTCACTGTTCAGCCGCAGATATCTCTATTTAAAAAAGTGTGGTATACCCCAGTAAACAATAACTGTGGTTTTGCCATCCAACGGTAAAAAATCTCTATTATTCAGGTTTTGGTATATTTTCTGCAAAGAAAAACAGTAGTGTCTCCTGACTGTTGTGACACAAAAATATATCTGTTGAAAATAGTCTTGTGTAGGCCCGACATCTCAGTGTGGTTTCGCAGTTCTACGGGTCAAATTGCTGTACTATCCAGTTTTGGACCTTTGGTATCAAAAAAAAGAGCAGTTTGAGTGTGTCGCTCACTGTTCAGCCGCAAATATCTCTATTTAAAAAAGTGTGGTATACCCCATTAAACAATAACTGTGGTTTTGCCATCCCACGGTAAAAAATCGCTATTATTCATTTTTTGGTATATTTTCCGTAAAGAAAAACAGTAGTGTCTCCTGACTGTTGTGACACAAAAATATATCTGTTGAAAATAGTCTTGTGTAGGCCCGACATCCCAGTGTGGTTTTGCAGGTCCACGGGTCAAATCGCTGTACTATCCAGTTTTGGGCATTTGGTATCTAAAAAAAAAGCAGTTTGAGTGTGTCGCTCACTGTTCAGCCGCAAATATCTCTATTTAAAAAAGTGTGGTATACCCCAGTAAACAATAACTGTGGTTTTTCCATCCCACGGTAAAAAATCTCTATTATTCAGCTTTTGGTAGTTTTTTTCTGTAAAGAAAACCCATAGTGTCTCCTGACTGTTGTGACACAAAAATATATCTGTTGAGAATAGCCTTGTGTAGGCCCGACATCCCAGCATGGTTTCGCAGTTCCACGGGTCAAATCGCTGTACTATCCAGGTTTGGGCCGTTGGTATCTAAAAAAAAAGCAGTTTGAGTGTGTCGCTCACTGTTCAGCCGCAAATCTATATATTTAAAAAAGTCTGGTATAGCCCAGTAAACAATAACTGTGGTTTTGCCATCCCATGGTAAAAAATCTCTATTATTCAGCCTTTGGTAGTTTTTTCCGTAAAGAAAAACAGTAGTGTCTCCTGACTGTTGTGACACAAAAATATATCTGTTGAAAATAGTCTTGTGTAGGCCCGACATCCCAGTGTGGTTTCGCAGTTCCACTGGTCAAATCGCTGTACTATCCAGTTTTGGGCCTTTGGTATCTAAAAAAAAGCAGTTTGAGTGTGTCGCTCACTGTTCAGCCGCAAATATCTCTATTTAAAAAAGTGTGGTATACCCCAGTAAACAATAACTGTGGTTTTGCCATCTCACGGTAAAAAATCTCTATTATTCAGCTTTTGGTAGTTTTTTCCGTAAAGAAAAACAGTAGTGTCTCCTGACTGTTGTGACACAAAAATATATCTGTTGAAAATAGTCTTGTGTAGGCCCGACATCCCAGTGTGGTTTCGCAGTTCCATGGGTCAAATCGCTGTACTATCCCGTTTTGGGCCTATGGTATAAAAAAAAAAAGCAGTTTGAGTGTATCTCTCACTGTTCCGCCGCAAATCTATATATTTAAAAAAGTGTGGTATACCCCAATAAACAATAACTGTGGTTTTGCCATCCCACGGTAAAAAATCTCTATTATTCAGCTTTTGGTAGTTTTTTCCGTAAAGAAAAACAGTAGTGTCTCCTGACTGTTGTGACACAAAAATATATCTGTTGAAAATAGTTTTGTGTAAGCCAGACATCCCAGTGTGGTTTCGCAGTTCCACGGGTCAAATCGCTGTACTATCCAGTTTTGGGCCTTTGGTATCTAAAAAAAAAGCAGTTTGAGTGTGTCGCTCACTGTTCAGCCGCAAATATCTCTATTTAAAAAAGTGTGGTACACCCCAGTAAACAATAACTGTGGTTTTGCCATCCCACGGTAAAAAATCTCTATTATTAAGCTTTTGGTAGTTTTTTTCTGTAAAGAAAAACAGTAGTGTCTCCTGACTGTTGTGACACAAAAACATATCTGTTGAGAATAGCCTTGTGTAGGCCCGACATCCCAGTGTGGTTTCGCAGTTCCACGGGTCAAATCGCTGTACTATCCAGTTTTGGGCCTTTGGTATCTAAAAAAAAAGCAGTTTGAGTGTGTCGCTCACTGTTCAGCCGCAAATATCTCTATTTAAAAAAGTGTGGTACACCCCAGTAAACAATAACTGTGGTTTTGCCATCCCACGGTAAAAAATCTCTATTATTAAGCTTTTGGTAGTTTTTTTCTGTAAAGAAAAACAGTAGTGTCTCCTGACTGTTGTGACACAAAAACATATCTGTTGAGAATAGCCTTGTGTAGGCCCGACATCCCAGTGTGGTTTCGCAGTTCCACGGGTCAAATCGCTGTACTATCCAGTTTTGGGCATTTGGTATCTTAAAAAAAAGCAGTTTGAGTGTGTCGCTCACTGTTCAGCCGCAAATATCTCTATTTAAAAAAGTGTGGTATACCCCAGTGAACAATAACTGTGGTTTTGCCATCCCACGGTAAAAAATCTCTATTATTCAGCTTTTGGTATATTTTCCATAAAGAAAAACCGTAGTGTCTCCTGACTGTTGTGACACAAAAATATATCTGTTGAAAATAGTCGTGTGTAGGCCCGACATCCCAGTGTGGTTTCGCATTTCCACGGGTCAAATCGCTGTACTATCCAGTTTTGGGCCTTTGGTATCTAAAAAAAAAGCAGTTTGAGTGTGTAGCTCACTGTTCAGCCGCAAATCTATATATTTAAAAAAGTCTGGTATACCCCAGTAAACAATAACTGTGGATTTGCCATCCCATGGTAAAAAATCTCTATTATTCAGCCTTTGGTAGTTTTTTCCGTAAAGAAAAACAGTAGTGTCTCCTGACTGTTGTGACACAAAAATATATCTGTTGAAAATAGTCTTGTGTAGGCCCGACATCCCAGTGTGGTTTTGCAGTTCCACGGATCAAATCACTGTACTATCCAGTTTTGGGCCTTTGGTATCTAAAAAAAGAGCAGTTTGAGTGTGTCGCTCACTGTTCAGCCGCAAATATCTCTATTTAAAAAAGTGTGGTATACACCAGTAAACAATAACTGTGGTTTTGCCATCCCACGGTAATAAATCTCTATTATTCAGGTTTTGGTATATTTTCCGTAAAGAAAAACAGTAGTGTCTCTTGACTGTTGTGACACAAAAATATATCTGTTGAAAATAGTCTTGTGTAGGCCCGACATCCCAATGTGGTTTCGCAGTTCCACTGGTCAAATCGCTGTACTATCCAGTTTTGGGCCTTTGGTATCTAAAAAAAAGCAGTTTGAGTGTGTCGCTCACTGTTCAGCCGCAAATATCTCTATTTAAAAAAGTGTGGTATACCCGAGTAAACAATAACTGTGGTTTTGCCATCCCACGGTAAAAAATCTCTATTATTCAGCTTTTGGTAGTTTTTTCCGTAAAGAAAAACAGTAGTGTCTCCTGACTGTTGTGACACAAAAATATATCTGTTGAAAATAGTCTTGTGTAGGCCCGACATCCCAGTGTGGTTTCGCAGTTCCATGGGTCAAATCGCTGTACTATCCCGTTTTGGGCCTTTGGTATAAAAAAAAAAAGCAGTTTGAGTGTGTCGCTCACTGTTCAGCCGCAAATCTATATATTTAAAAAAGTGTGGTATACCCCATTAAACAATAACTGTGGTTTTGCCATCCACCGGTAAAAAATCTCTATTATTCAGGTTTTGGTATATTTTCTGTAAAGAAAAACAGTAGTGTCTCCTGACTGTTGTGACACAAAAATATATCTGTTGAAAATAGTCTTGTGTAGGTCCGACATCCCATTGTGGTTTCACAGTTCCACGGGTCAAATCGTTGTACTATCCAGTTTTGGGCCTTTGGTATCTAAAAAAAAAGCAGTTTGAGTGTGTCGCTCACTGTTCAGCCGCAAATATCTCTATTTAAATAAGTGTGGTATACCCCAATAAACAATAACTGTGGTTTTGCCATCCCACGGTAAAAAATCTCTATTATTCAGCTTTTGGTAGTTTTTTCCGTAAAGAAAAACAGTAGTGTCTCCTGACTGTTGTGACACAAAAATATATCTGTTGAAAATAGTTTTGTGTAGGCCAGACATCCCAGTGTGGTTTCGCAATTCCACGGGTCAAATCGCTGTACTATCCAGTTTTGGGCCTTTGGTCTCTAAAAAAAAAGCAGTTTGAGTGTGTCGCTCACTGTTCAGCCGCAAATATCTCTATTTAAAAAAGTGTTGTATACCCCAGTAAACAATAACTGTGGTTTTGCCATCCCACGGTAAAAAATCTCTATTATTAAGCTTTTGGTAGTTTTTTTCTGTAAAGAAAAACAGTAGTGTCACCTGACTGTTGTGACACAAAAACATATCTGTTGAGAATAGCCTTGTGTAGGCCCGACATCCCAGTGTGGTTTCGCAGTTCCACGGGTCAAATCGCTGTACTATCCAGTTTTGGGCCTTTGGTATCTTAAAAAAAGCAGTTTGAGTGTGTCGCTCACTGTTCAGCCGCAAATATCTCTATTTAAAAAAGTGTGGTATACCCCAGTAAACAATAACTGTGGTTTTGCCATCCCACGGTAAAAAATCTTTATTATTCAGCTTTTGGTATATTTTCCGTAAAAAAAAACAGTAGTGTCTCCGGACTGTTGTGACACAAAAATATATCTGTTGAAAATAGTCTTGTATAGGCCCGACATCCCAGTGTGGTTTCGCAGTTCCACGGGTCAAATCGCTGTACTATCCAGTTTTGGGCCTTTGGTATCTAAAAAAAAAGCAGTTTGAGTGTGTCGCTCACTGTTCAGCCGCAAATGTATATATTTAAAAAAGTCTGGTATACCCCAGTAAACAATAACTGTGGTTTTGCCATCCCACGGTAAAAAATCGCTATTATTCAGGTTTTGCTATATTTTCTGTAAAGAAAAACAGTAGTGTCTCCTGACTGTTGTGACACAAAAATATATCTGTTCAAAATAGCCTTGTGTAGGCCCGACATCCCAGTGTGGTTTCACAGTTCCATGGGTCAAATCTCTGTACTATCCAGTTTTGGGCCTTTGGTATCTAAAAAAAAAGCAGTTTGAGTGTGTCGCTCACTGTTCAGCCGCAAATATCTCTATTTAAAAAAGTGTGGTATACCCCAGTAAACAATAACTGTGGTTTTGCCATCCCACGGTAAAAAAATCTCTAATATTCAGGTTTTGGTATATTTTCTGTAAAGAAAAACAGTAGTGTCTCCTGACTGTTGTGACACAAAAATATATCTGTTGAAAATAGTCTTGTGTAGGCCCGACATCCCAGTGTGGTTTCGCAGTTATACGGGTCAAATCGCTGTACTATCCAGCTTTGGGCCATTGGTATCTAAAAAAAAAGCAGTTTGAGTGTGTCGCTCACTGTTCAGCCGCAAATATCTCTATTTAAAAAAGTGTGGTATACCCCAGTAAACAGTAACAGTGGTTTTGCCATCCCACGGTAAAAAATCTCTATTATTAAGCTTTTGGTAGTTTTTTTCTGTAAAGAAAAACAGTAGTGTCTCCTGACTGTTGTGACACAAAAATATATCTGTTGAAAATAGTCTTGTGTAGGCCCGACATCCCAATGTAGTTTCGCAGTTCCACCGGTCAAATCGCTGTACTATCCAGTTTTGGGCCTTTGGTATCTAAAAAAAAAGCAGTTTGAGTGTGTCGCTCACTGTTCAGCTGCAAATATCTCTATTTAAAAAAGTGTGGTATACCCCAGTAAACAATAACTGTGGTTTTGCCATCCCACGGCAAAAAATCTCTATTATTCAGGTTTTGGTATATTTTCCGTAAAGAAAAACAGTAGTGTCTCCTGACTGTTGTGACACAAAATTATATCTGTTGAAAATAGCCTTGTGTAGGCCCAACATCCCAGTGTGGTTTCGCAGTTCCACGGGTCAAATCGCTTTACTATCCAGTTTTGGGCCTTTGGTATCTAAAAAAAAAGCAGTTTGAGTGTGTCGCTAACTGTTCAGCCGCAAATATCTCTATTTTAAAAAGTGTGGTATACCCCAGTAAACAATAACTGTGGTTTTGCCATCCCACGGTAAAAAATCTCTATTATTCAGCCTTTGGTAGTTTTTTCCGTAAAGAAAAACAGTAGTGTCTCCTGACTGTTGTGACACAAAAATATATCTGTTGAAAATAGTCTTGTGTAGGCCCGACATCCCAGTGTGGTTTCGCAGTTCCATGGGTCAAATCGCTGTACTATCCAGTTTTGGGCCTTTGGTATCTAAAAAAAGAGCAGTTTGAGTGTGTCGCTCACTGTTCAGCCGCAAATATCTCTACTTAAAAAAGTGTGGTATAAACCAGTAAGCAATAACTGTGGTTTTGCCATCCCATGGTAAAAAATCTCTATTATTCAGGTTTTGGTATATTTTCCGTAAAGAAAAACAGTAGTGTCTCCTGACTGTTGTGACACAAAAATATATCTGTTGAAAATAGTCTTGTGTAGGCCCGACATCCCAGTGTGGTTTCGCAGTTACACGGGTCAAATCGCTGTACTATCCAGTTTTGGGCCTTTGGTATCTAAAAAAAAAGCAGTTTGAGTGTGTCGCTCACTGTTCAGCCGCAAATATCTCTATTTAAAAAAGTGTGGTATACCCCAGTAAACAATAACTGTGGTTTTGCCATCCCACGGTAAAAAAATCTCTATTATTCAGCTTTTGGTAATTTTTTTCTGTAAAGAAAAACAGTAGTGTCTCCTGGCTGTTGTGACACAAAAATATATCTGTTGAGAATAGCCTTGTGTAGACCCGACATCCCAGTGTGGTTTCGCAGTTCCACGGGTCAAATCGCTGTACTATCCAGTTTTGGGCCTTTGGTATCTAAAGAAAAAGCAGTTTGAGTGTGTCGCTCACTGTTCAGCCTCAAATCTATATATTTAAAAAAGTCTGGTATACCCCAGTAAACAATAACTGTGGTTTTGCCATCCCACGGTAAAAAATCTCTATTATTCAGGTTTTGCTATATTTTCCGTAAAAAAAACACTAGTGTCTCCTGACTGTTGTGACACAAAAATATATCTGTTGAAAATAGTCTTGTGTAGGCCCGACATCCCAGTGTGGTTTTGCAGTTCCATGGGTCAAATCTCTGTACTATCCAGTTTTGGGCCTTTGGTATCTAACAAAAAAGCAGTTTGAGTGTGTCGCTCACTGTTCAGCCGCAAATAGCTCTATTTAAAAAAGTGTGGAATACCCCAGTAAACAATAACTGTGGTTTTGCCATCCCACGGTAAAAAATCTCTATTATTCAGGTTTTGGTATATTTTCGTAAAGAAAAACAGTAGTGTCTCCTGACTGTTGTGACACAAAAATATATCTGTTGAAAATAGTCTTGTGTAGGCCCGACATCCCAGTGTGGTTTCGCAGTTCCATGGGTCAAATCGCTGTACTATCCAGTTTTGGGCCTTTGGTATCTAAAAAAAAAGCAGTTGGAGTGTGTCGCTCACTGTTCAGCTGCAAATCTATATATTTAAAAAAGTGTGGTATACCCCAGTAAACAATAACTGTGGTTTTGCCATCCCACGGTAAAAAATCTCTATTATTCAGGTTTTGGTATATTTTCCGTAAAGAAAAACAGTAGTGTCTCCTGACTGTTGTGACACAAAAATATATCTGTTGAAAATAGTCTTGTGTAGGCCCGACATCCCAGTGTGGTTTCGCAGTTCCATGGGTCAAATCACTGTACTATCCAGTTTTGGGCCTTTGGTATCTAAAAAAAAAGCAGTTTGAGTGTGTCGCTTACTGTTCAGCCGCAAATATCTCTACTTAAAAAAGTGTGGTATACCCCAGTAAACAATAACTGTGGTTTTGCCATCCCATGGTAAAAAATCTCTATTATTCAGCTTTTGGTAGTTTTTTTCTGTAAAGAAAAACAGTAGTGTCTCCTGACTGTTGTGACACAAAAATATATCTGTTGAGAATAGCCTTGTGTAGGCCCGACATCCCAGTGTGGTTTCGCAGTTCCACGGGTCAAATCGCTGTACTATCCAGTTTTGGGCCTTTGGTATCTAAAAAAAAAGCAGTTTGAGTGTGTCGCTCACTGTTCAGCTGCAAATATCTCTATTTAAAAAAGTGTGGTATACCCCAGTAAACAATAACTGTGGTTTTGCCATCCCACGGTAAAAAATCTCTATTATTCAGCTTTTGGTAGTTTTTTTCTGTAAAGAAAAACAGTAGTGTCTCCTGACTGTTGTGACACAAAAATATATCTGTTGAGAATAGCTTTGTGTGGGCCCGACATCCCAGTGTGGTTTCGCAGTTCCACGGGTCAAATCGCAGTACTATCCAACTTTGGGCCTTTGGTATCTAAAAAAAAAGCAGTTTGAGTGTGTCGCTCACTGTTCAGCTGCAAATATCTCTATTTAAAAAAGTGTGGTATACCCCAGTAAACAATAACTGTGGTTTTGCCATCCCACGGCAAAAAATCTCTATTATTCAGGTTTTGGTATATTTTCTGTAAAGAAAAACAGTAGTGTCTCCTGACTGTTGTGACACAAAAATATATCTGTTCAAAATAGCCTTGTGTAGGCCCGACATCCCAGTGTGGTTTCACAGTTCCATGGGTCAAATCTCTGTACTATCCAGTTTTGGGCCTTTGGTATCTAAAAAAAAAGCAGTTTGAGTGTGTCGCTCACTGTTCAGCCGCAAATATCTCTATTTAAAAAAGTGTGGTATACCCCAGTAAACAATAACTGTGGTTTTGCCATCCCAAGGTAAAAAAATCTCTAATATTCAGGTTTTGGTATATTTTCTGTAAACAAAAACAGTAGTGTCTCCTGACTGTTGTGACACAAAAATATATCTGTTGAAAATAGTCTTGTGTAGGCCCGACATCCCAGTGTGGTTTCGCAGTTATACGGGTCAAATCGCTGTACTATCCAGCTTTGGGCCATTGGTATCTAAAAAAAAAGCAGTTTGAGTGTGTCGCTCACTGTTCAGCCGCAAATATCTCTATTTAAAAAAGTGTGGTATACCCCAGTAAACAATAACTGTGGTTTTGCCATCCCACGTCAAAAAATCTCTATTATTCAGGTTTTGGTATATTTTCCGTAAAGAAAAACAGTAGTGTCTCCTGACTGTTGTGACACAAAATTATATCTGTTGAAAATAGCCTTGTGTAGTCCCAACATCCCAGTGTGGTTTCGCAGTTCCACGGGTCAAATCGCTGTACTATCCAGTTTTGGGCCTTTGGTATCTAAAAAAAAAGCAGTTTGAGTGTGTCGCTAACTGTTCAGCCGCAAATATCTCTATTTTAAAAAGTGTGGTATACCCCAGTAAACAATAACTGTGGTTTTGCCATCCCACGGTAAAAAATCTCTATTATTCAGCCTTTGGTAGTTTTTTCCGTAAAGAAAAACAGTAGTGTCTCCTGACTGTTGTGACACAAAAATATATCTGTTGAAAATAGTCTTGTGTACGCCCGACATCCCAGTGTGGTTTTGCAGTTCCATGGGTCAAATCTCTGTACTATCCAGTTTTGGGCCTTTGGTATCTAACAAAAAAGCAGTTTGAGTGTGTCGCTCACTGTTCAGCCGCAAATAGCTCTATTTAAAAAAGTGTGGAATACCCCAGTAAACAATAACTGTGGTTTTGCCATCCCACGGTAAAAAATCTCTATTATTCAGGTTTTGGTATATTTTCCGTAAAGAAAAACAGTAGTGTCTCCTGACTGTTGTGACACAAAAATATATCTGTTGAAAATAGTCTTGTGTAGGCCCGACATCCCAGTGTGGTTTCGCAGTTCCATGGGTCAAATCGCTGTACTATCCAGTTTTGGGCCTTTGGTATCTAAAAAAAAAGCAGTTGGAGTGTGTCGCTCACTGTTCAGCTGCAAATCTATATATTTAAAAAAGTGTGGTATACCCCAGTAAACAATAACTGTGGTTTTGCCATCCCACGGTAAAAAATCTCTATTATTCAGGTTTTGGTATATTTTCCGTAAAGAAAAACAGTAGTGTCTCCTGACTGTTGTGACACAAAAATATATCTGTTGAAAATAGTCTTGTGTAGGCCCGACATCCCAGTGTGGTTTCGCAGTTCCATGGGTCAAATCACTGTACTATCCAGTTTTGGGCCTTTGGTATCTAAAAAAAAAGCAGTTTGAGTGTGTCGCTCACTGTTCAGCCGCAAATATCTCTATTTAAAAAAGTGTGGTATACCCCAGTAAACAATAACTGTGGTTTTGCCATCCCATGGTAAAAAATCTCTATTATTCAGCTTTTGGTAGTTTTTTTCTGTAAAGAAAAACAGTAGTGTCTCCTGACTGTTGTGACACAAAAATATATCTGTTGAGAATAGCCTTGTGTAGGCCCGACATCCCAGTGTGGTTTCGCAGTTCCACGGGTCAAATCGCTGTACTATCCAGTTTTGGGCCTTTGGTATCTAAAAAAAAAGCAGTTTGAGTGTGTCGCTCACTGTTCAGCCGCAAATATCTCTATTTAAAAAAGTGTGGTATACCCCAGTAAACAATAACTGTGGTTTTGCCATCCCACGGTAAAAAATCTCTATTATTCAGCTTTTGGTAGTTTTTTTCTGTAAAGAAAAACAGTAGTGTCTCCTGACTGTTGTGACACAAAAATATATCTGTTGAGAATAGCTTTGTGTGGGCCCGACATCCCAGTGTGGTTTCGCAGTTCCACGGGTCAAATCGCAGTACTATCCAACTTTGGGCCTTTGGTATCTAAAAAAAAAGCAGTTTGAGTGTGTCGCTCACTGTTCAGCTGCAAATATCTCTATTTAAAAAAGTGTGGTATACCCCAGTAAACAATAACTGTGGTTTTGCCATCCCACGGTAAAAAATCGCTATTATTCAGGTTTTGGTATATTTTCCGTAAAGAAAAACAGTAGTGTCTCCTGACTGTTGTGACACAAAAATATATCTGTTGAAAATAGTCTTGTGTAGGCCCGACATCCCAGTGTGGTTTCGCAGTTCCACGGGTCAAATCTCTGTACTATCCAGTTTTGGGCCTTTGGTATCTAAAAAAAAAGCAGTTTGAGTGTGTCGCTCACTGTTCAGCCGCAAATATCTCTATTTAAAAAAGTGTGGTATACCCCAGTAAACAATAACTGTGGTTCTGCCATCCCACGGTAAAAAAATCTCTAATATTCAGGTTTTGGTATATTTTCTGTAAACAAAAACAGTAGTGTCTCCTGACTGTTGTGACACAAAAATATATCTGTTGAGAATAGCTTTGTGTGGGCCCGACATCCCAGTGTGGTTTCGCAGTTCCACGGGTCAAATCGCAGTACTATCCAACTTTGGGCCTTTGGTATCTAAAAAAAAAGCAGTTTGAGTGTGTCGCTCACTGTTCAGCTGCAAATATCTCTATTTAAAAAAGTGTGGTATACCCCAGTAAACAATAACTGTGGTTTTGCCATCCCACGGTAAAAAATCGCTATTATTCAGGTTTTGGTATATTTTCCGTAAAGAAAAACAGTAGTGTCTCCTGACTGTTGTGACACAAAAATATATCTGTTGAAAATAGTCTTGTGTAGGCCCGACATCCCAGTGTGGTTTCGCAGTTCCACGGGTCAAATCTCTGTACTATCCAGTTTTGGGCCTTTGGTATCTAAAAAAAAAGCAGTTTGAGTGTGTCGCTCACTGTTCAGCCGCAAATATCTCTATTTAAAAAAGTGTGGTATACCCCAGTAAACAATAACTGTGGTTTTGCCATCCCACGGTAAAAAAATCTCTAATATTCAGGTTTTGGTATATTTTCTGTAAACAAAAACAGTAGTGTCTCCTGACTGTTGTGACACAAAAATATATCTGTTGAAAATAGTCTTGTGTAGGCCCGACATCCCAGTGTGGTTTCGCAGTTCCACGGGTCAAATCGCTGTACTATCCAGCTTTGGGCCATTGGTATCTAAAAAAAAAGCAGTTTGAGTGTGTCGCTCACTGTTCAGCCGCAAATATCTCTATTTAAAAAAGTGTGGTATACCCCAGTAAACAATAACAGTGGTTTTGCCATCCCACGGTAAAAAATCTCTATTATTAAGCTTTTGGTAGTTTTTTTCTGTAAAGAAAAACAGTAGTGTCTCCTGACTGTTGTGACACAAAAATATATCTGTTGAAAATAGTCTTGTGTAGGCCCGACATCCCAATGTAGTTTCGCAGTTCCACCGGTCAAATCGCTGTACTATCCAGTTTTGGGCCTTTGGTATCTAAAAAAAAAGCAGTTTGAGTGTGTCGCTCACTGTTCAGCCGCAAATATCTCTATTTAAAAAAGTGTGGTATACCCCAGTAAACAATAACTGTAGTTTTGACATCCCACGTCAAAAAATCTCTATTATTCAGGTTTTGGTATATTTTCCGTAAAGAAAAACAGTAGTGTCTCCTGACTGTTGTGACACAAAATTATATCTGTTGAAAATAGCCTTGTGTAGGCCCAACATCCCAGTGTGGTTTCGCAGTTCCACGGGTCAAATCGCTGTACTATCCAGCTTTGGGCCTTTGGTATCTAAAAAAAAAGCAGTTTGAGTGTGTCGGTAACTGTTCAGCCGTAAATATCTCTATTTTAAAAAGTGTGGTATACCCCAGTAAACAATAACTGTGGTTTTGCCATCCCACGGTAAAAAATCTCTATTATTCAGCCTTTGGTAGTTTTTTCCGTAAAGAAAAACAGTAGTGTCTCCTGACTGTTGTGACACAAAAATATATCTGTTGAAAATAGTCTTGTGTAGGCCCGACATCCCAGTGTGGTTTCGCAGTTGCATGGGTCAAATCGCTGTACTATCCAGTTTTGGGCCTTTGGTATCTAAAAAAAGAGCAGTTTGAGTGTGTCGCTCACTGTTCAGCCGCAAATATCTCTACTTAAAAAAGTGTGGTATAAACCAGTAAGCAATAACTGTGGTTTTGCCATCCCATGGTAAAAAATCTCTATTATTCAGGTTTTGGTATATTTTCCGTAAAGAAAAACAGTAGTGTCTCCTGACTGTTGTGGCACAAAAATATATCTGTTGAAAATAGTCTTGTGTAGGCCCGACATCCCAGTGTGGTTTCGCAGTTACACGGGTCAAATCGCTGTACTATCCAGTTTTGGGCCTTTGGTATCTAAAAAAAAAGCAGTTTGAGTGTGTCGCTCACTGTTCAGCCGCAAATATCTCTATTTAAAAAAGTGTGGTATACCCCAGTAAACAATAACTGTGGTTTTGCCATCCCACGGTAAAAAATCTCTATTATTCAGCTTTTGGTAATTTTTTTCTGTAAAGAAAAACAGTAGTGTCTCCTGGCTGTTGTGACACAAAAATATATCTGTTGAGAATAGCCTTGTGTAGACCCGACATCCCAGTGTGGTTTCGCAGTTCCACGGGTCAAATCGCTGTACTATCCAGTTTTGGGCCTTTGGTATCTAAAAAAAGAGCAGTTTGAGTGTGTCGCTCACTGTTCAGCCGCAAATATCTCTACTTAAAAAAGTGTGGTATAAACCAGTAAGCAATAACTGTGGTTTTGCCATCCCATGGTAAAAAATCTCTATTATTCAGGTTTTGGTATATTTTCCGTAAAGAAAAACAGTAGTGTCTCCTGACTGTTGTGACACAAAAATATATCTGTTGAAAATAGTCTTGTGTAGGCCCGACATCCCAGTGTGGTTTTGCAGTTCCATGGGTCAAATCTCTGTACTATCCAGTTTTGGGCCTTTGGTATCTAACAAAAAAGCAGTTTGAGTGTGTCGCTCACTGTTCAGCCGCAAATAGCTCTATTTAAAAAAGTGTGGAATACCCCAGTAAACAATAACTGTGGTTTTGCCATCCCACGGTAAAAAATCTCTATTATTCAGGTTTTGGTATATTTTCCGTAAAGAAAAACAGTAGTGTCTCCTGACTGTTGTGACACAAAAATATATCTGTTGAAAATAGTCTTGTGTAGGCCCGACATCCCAGTGTGGTTTCGCAGTTCCATGGGTCAAATCGCTGTACTATCCAGTTTTGGGCCTTTGGTATCTAAAAAAAAAGCAGTTGGAGTGTGTCGCTCACTGTTCAGCTGCAAATCTATATATTTAAAAAAGTGTGGTATACCCCAGTAAACAATAACTGTGGTTTTGCCATCCCACGGTAAAAAATCTCTATTATTCAGGTTTTGGTATATTTTCCGTAAAGAAAAACAGTAGTGTCTCCTGACTGTTGTGACACAAAAATATATCTGTTGAAAATAGTCTTGTGTAGGCCCGACATCCCAGTGTGGTTTCGCAGTTCCATGGGTCAAATCACTGTACTATCCAGTTTTGGGCCTTTGGTATCTAAAAAAAAAGCAGTTTGAGTGTGTCGCTCACTGTTCAGCCGCAAATATCTCTATTTAAAAAAGTGTGGTATACCCCAGTAAACAATAACTGTGGTTTTGCCATCCCATGGTAAAAAATCTCTATTATTCAGCTTTTGGTAGTTTTTTTCTGTAAAGAAAAACAGTAGTGTCTCCTGACTGTTGTGACACAAAAATATATCTGTTGAGAATAGCCTTGTGTAGGCCCGACATCCCAGTGTGGTTTCGCAGTTCCACGGGTCAAATCGCTGTACTATCCAGTTTTGGGCCTTTGGTATCTAAAAAAAAAGCAGTTTGAGTGTGTCGCTCACTGTTCAGCCGCAAATATCTCTATTTAAAAAAGTGTGGTATACCCCAGTAAACAATAACTGTGGTTTTGCCATCCCACGGTAAAAAATCTCTATTATTCAGCTTTTGGTAGTTTTTTTCTGTAAAGAAAAACAGTAGTGTCTCCTGACTGTTGTGACACAAAAATATATCTGTTGAGAATAGCTTTGTGTGGGCCCGACATCCCAGTGTGGTTTCGCAGTTCCACGGGTCAAATCGCAGTACTATCCATCTTTGGGCCTTTGGTATCTAAAAAAAAAGCAGTTTGAGTGTGTCGCTCACTGTTCAGCTGCAAATATCTCTATTTAAAAAAGTGTGGTATACCCCAGTAAACAATAACTGTGGTTTTGCCATCCCACGGTAAAAAATCGCTATTATTCAGGTTTTGGTATATTTTCCGTAAAGAAAAACAGTAGTGTCTCCTGATTGTTGTGACACAAAAATATATCTGTTGAAAATAGTCTTGTGTAGGCCCGACATCCCAGTGTGGTTTCGCAGTTCCACGGGTCAAATCTCTGTACTATCCAGTTTTGGGCCTTTGGTATCTAAAAAAAAAGCAGTTTGAGTTTGTCGCTCACTGTTCAGCCGCAAATATCTCTATTTAAAAAAGTGTGGTATACCCCAGTAAACAATAACTGTGGTTCTGCCATCCCACGGTAAAAAAATTTCTAATATTCAGGTTTTGGTATATTTTCTGTAAACAAAAACAGTAGTGTCTCCTGACTGTTGTGACACAAAAATATATCTGTTGAGAATAGCTTTGTGTGGGCCCGACATCCCAGTGTGGTTTCGCAGTTCCACGGGTCAAATCGCAGTACTATCCAACTTTGGGCTTTTGGTATCTAAAAAAAAAGCAGTTTGAGTGTGTCGCTCACTGTTCAGCTGCAAATATCTCTATTTAAAAAAGTGTGGTATACCCCAGTAAACAATAACTGTGGTTTTGCCATCCCACGGTAAAAAATCGCTATTATTCAGGTTTTGGTATATTTTCCGTAAAGAAAAACAGTAGTGTCTCCTGACTGTTGTGACACAAAAATATATCTGTTGAAAATAGTCTTGTGTAGGCCCGACATCCCAGTGTGGTTTCGCAGTTCCACGGGTCAAATCTCTGTACTATCCAGTTTTGGGCCTTTGGTATCTAAAAAAAAAGCAGTTTGAGTGTGTCGCTCACTGTTCAGCCGCAAATATCTCTATTTAAAAAAGTGTGGTATACCCCAGTAAACAATAACTGTGGTTTTGCCATCCCACGGTAAAAAAATCTCTAATATTCAGGTTTTGGTATATTTTCTGTAAACAAAAACAGTAGTGTCTCCTGACTGTTGTGACACAAAAATATATCTGTTGAAAATAGTCTTGTGTAGGCCCGACATCCCAGTGTGGTTTCGCAGTTATACGGGTCAAATCGCTGTACTATCCAGCTTTGGGCCATTGGTATCTAAAAAAAAAGCAGTTTGAGTGTGTCGCTCACTGTTCAGCCGCAAATATCTCTATTTAAAAAAGTGTGGTATACCCCAGTAAACAATAACAGTGGTTTTGCCATCCCACGGTAAAAAATCTCTATTATTAAGCTTTTGGTAGTTTTTTTCTGTAAAGAAAAACAGTAGTGTCTTCTGACTGTTGTGACACAAAAATATATCTGTTGAAAATAGTCTTGTGTAGGCCCGACATCCCAATGTAGTTTCGCAGTTCCACCGGTCAAATCGCTGTACTATCCAGTTTTGGGCCTTTGGTATCTAAAAAAAAAGCAGTTTGAGTGTGTCGCTCACTGTTCAGCCGCAAATATCTCTATTTAAAAAAGTGTGGTATACCCCAGTAAACAATAACTGTAGTTTTGCCATCCCACGTCAAAAAATCTCTATTATTCAGGTTTTGGTATATTTTCCGTAAAGAAAAACAGTAGTGTCTCCTGACTGTTGTGACACAAAATTATATCTGTTGAAAATAGCCTTGTGTAGGCCCAACATCCCAGTGTGGTTTCGCAGTTCCACGGGTCAAATCGCTGTACTATCCAGTTTTGGGCCTTTGGTATCTAAAAAAAAAGCAGTTTGAGTGTGTCGGTAACTGTTCAGCCGTAAATATCTCTATTTTAAAAAGTGTGGTATACCCCAGTAAACAATAACTGTGGTTTTGCCATCCCACGGTAAAAAATCTCTATTATTCAGCCTTTGGTAGTTTTTTCCGTAAAGAAAAACAGTAGTGTCTCCTGACTGTTGTGACACAAAAATATATCTGTTGAAAATAGTCTTGTGTAGGCCCGACATCCCAGTGTGGTTTCGCAGTTCCATGGGTCAAATCGCTGTACTATCCAGTTTTGGGCCTTTGGTATCTAAAAAAAGAGCAGTTTGAGTGTGTCGCTCACTGTTCAGCCGCAAATATCTCTACTTAAAAAAGTGTGGTATAAACCAGTAAGCAATAACTGTGGTTTTGCCATCCCATGGTAAAAAATCTCTATTATTCAGGTTTTGGTATATTTTCCGTAAAGAAAAACAGTAGTGTCTCCTGACTGTTGTGACACAAAAATATATCTGTTGAAAATAGTCTTGTGTAGGCCCGACATCCCAGTGTGGTTTCGCAGTTACACGGGTCAAATCGCTGTACTATCCAGTTTTGGGCCTTTGGTATCTAAAAAAAAAGCAGTTTGAGTGTGTCGCTCACTGTTCAGCCGCAAATATCTCTATTTAAAAAAGTGTGGTATACCCCAGTAAACAATAACTGTGGTTTTGCCATCCCACGGTAAAAAATCTCTATTATTCAGCTTTTGGTAATTTTTTTCTGTAAAGAAAAACAGTAGTGTCTCCTGGCTGTTGTGACACAAAAATATATCTGTTGAGAATAGCCTTGTGTAGACCCGACATCCCAGTGTGGTTTCGCAGTTCCACGGGTCAAATCGCTGTACTATCCAGTTTTGGGCCTTTGGTATCTAAAGAAAAAGCAGTTTGAGTGTGTCGCTCACTGTTCAGCCTCAAATCTATATATTTAAAAAAGTCTGGTATACCCCAGTAAACAATAACTGTGGTTTTGCCATCCCACGGTAAAAAATCTCTATTATTCAGGTTTTGCTATATTTTCCGTAAAAAAAACACTAGTGTCTCCTGACTGTTGTGACACAAAAATATATCTGTTGAAAATAGTCTTGTGTAGGCCCGACATCCCAGTGTGGTTTTGCAGTTCCATGGGTCAAATCTCTGTACTATCCAGTTTTGGGCCTTTGGTATCTAACAAAAAAGCAATTTGATTGTGTCGCTCACTGTTCAGCCGCAAATAGCTCTATTAAAAAAAGTGTGGAATACCCCAGTAAACAATAACTGTGGTTTTGCCATCCCACGGTAAAAAATCTCTATTATTCAGGTTTTGGTATATTTTCCGTAAAGAAAAACAGTAGTGTCTCCTGACTGTTGTGACACAAAAATATATCTGTTGAAAATAGTCTTGTGTAGGCCCGACATCCCAGTGTGGTTTCGCAGTTCCATGGGTCAAATCGCTGTACTATCCAGTTTTGGGCCTTTGGTATCTAAAAAAAAAGCAGTTGGAGTGTGTCGCTCACTGTTCAGCTGCAAATCTATATATTTAAAAAAGTGTGGTATACCCCAGTAAACAATAACTGTGGTTTTGCCATCCCACGGTAAAAAATCTCTATTATTCAGGTTTTGGTATATTTTCCGCAAAGAAAAACAGTAGTGTCTCCTGACTGTTGTGACACAAAAATATATCTGTTGAAAATAATCTTGTGTAGGCCGGACATCCCAGTGTGGTTTCGCAGTTCCATGGGTCAAATCACTGTACTATCCAGTTTTGGGCCTTTGGTATCTAAAAAAAAAGCAGTTTGAGTGTGTCGCTCACTGTTCAGCCGCAAATATCTCTATTTAAAAAAGTGTGGTATACCCCAGTAAACAATAACTGTGGTTTTGCCATCCCATGGTAAAAAATCTCTATTATTCAGCTTTTGGTAGTTTTTTTCTGTAAAGAAAAACAGTAGTGTCTCCTGACTGTTGTGACACAAAAATATATCTGTTGAGAATAGCCTTGTGTAGGCCCGACATCCCAGTGTGGTTTCGCAGTTCCACGGGTCAAATCGCTGTACTATCCAGTTTTGGGCCTTTGGTATCTAAAAAAAAAGCAGTTTGAGTGTGTCGCTCACTGTTCAGCCGCAAATATCTCTATTTAAAAAAGTGTGGTATACCCCAGTAAACAATAACTGTGGTTTTGCCATCCCACGGTAAAAAATCTCTATTATTCAGCTTTTGGTAGTTTTTTTCTGTAAAGAAAAACAGTAGTGTCTCCTGACTGTTGTGACACAAAAATATATCTGTTGAGAATAGCTTTGTGTGGGCCCGACATCCCAGTGTGGTTTCGCAGTTCCACGGGTCAAATCGCAGTACTATCCAACTTTGGGCCTTTGGTATCTAAAAAAAAAGCAGTTTGAGTGTGTCGCTCACTGTTCAGCTGCAAATATCTCTATTTAAAAAAGTGTGGTATACCCCAGTAAACAATAACTGTGGTTTTGCCATCCCACGGTAAAAAATCGCTATTATTCAGGTTTTGGTATATTTTCCGTAAAGAAAAACAGTAGTGTCTCCTGACTGTTGTGACACAAAAATATATCTGTTGAAAATAGTCTTGTGTAGGCCCGACATCCCAGTGTGGTTTCGCAGTTCCACGGGTCAAATCGCTGTACTATCCAGTTTTGGGCCTTTGGTATCTAAAAAAAAAGCAGTTTGAGTGTGTCGCTCACTGTTCAGCTCCAAATAGCTCTATTTAAAAAAGTGTGGTATACCCCAGTAAACAATAACTGTGGTTTTGCCATCCCACGGTAAAAAATCTCTATTATTCCGGTTTTGGTATATTTTCCGTAAAGAAAAACAGTAGTGTCTCCTGACTGTTGTGACACAAAAATATATCTGTTGATAATAGTCTTGTGTAGGCCCGACATCCCAGTGTGGTTTTGCAGTTCCACGGGTCAAACCGCTGTGCTATCCAGTTTTGGGCCTTTGGTATCTAAAAAAAAAGCAGTTTGAGTGTGTCGCTCACTGTTCAGCCACAAATCTATATATTTAAAAAAGTCTGGTATACCCCAGTAAACAATAACTGTGGTTTTGCCATCCCACGGTAAAAAATCTCTATTATTCAGGTTTTGCTATATTTTCCGTTAAGAAAAACAGTAGTGTCTCCTGACTGTTGTGACACAAAAATATATCTGTTGAAAATAGTCTTGTGTAGGCCCGACATCCCAGTGTGGTTTCACAGTTCCATGGGTCAAATCGCTGTACTATCCAGTTTTGGGCCTTTGGTATCTAAAAAAAAAGCAGTTTGAGTGTGTCGCTCACTGTTCAGCCGCAAATATCTCTATTTAAAAAAGTGTGGTATACCCCAGTAAACAATAACTGTGGTTTTGCCATCCCACGGTAAAAAATTTCTATTATTCAGCTTTTGGTAGTTTTTTCCGTAAAGAAAAACAGTAGTGTCTCCTGACTGTTGTGACACAAAAATATATCTGTTGAAAATAGTCTTGTGCAGGCCCGACATCCCAGTGTGGTTTCGCAGTTCCATGGGTCAAATCGCTATACTATCCAGTTTTGGGCCCTTGGTATCTAAAAAAACAGCAGTTTGAGTGTGTCGCTCACTGTTCAGCCGCAAATCTATATATTTAAAAAAGTGTGGTATACCCCAGTAAACAATAACTGTGGTTTTGCCATCCCACGGTAAAAAATCGCTATTATTCAGGTATTGGTATATTTTCCGTAAAGAAAAACAGTAGTGTCTCCTGACTGTTGTGACACAAAAATATATCTGTTGAAAATAGTCTTGTGTAAGCCCGACATCCCAGTGTGGTTTCGCAGTTCCACGGGTCAAATCACTGTACAATCCAGTTTTGGGCCTTTGGTACCTAAAAAAAAAGCAGTTTGAGTGTGTCGCTCACTGTTCAGCCGCAAATATCTCTATTTAAAAAAGTGTGGTATACCCCAGTAAACAATAACTGTGGTTTTGCCATCCCACGGTAAAAAATCTCTATTATTCAGCTTTTGGTAGTTTTTTTCTGTAAAGAAAAACAGTAGTGTCTCCTGACTGTTATGACACAAAAATATATCTGTTGAGAATAGCTTTGTGTGGGCCCGACATCCCAGTGTGGTTTCGCAGTTCCACGGGTCAAATCGCAGTACTATCCAACTTTGGGCCTTTGGTATCTAAAAAAAAAGCAGTTTGAGTGTGTCGCTCACTGTTCAGCTGCAAATATCTCTATTTAAAAAAGTGTGGTATACCCCAGTAAACAATAACTGTGGTTTTGCCATCCCACGGTAAAAAATCGCTATTATTCAAGTTTTGGTATATTTTCCGTAAAGAAAAACAGTAGTGTCTCCTGACTGTTGTGACACAAAAATATATCTGTTGAAAATAGTATTGTGTAGGCCCGACATCCCAGTGTGGTTTTGCAGTTCCACGGGTCAAATCGCTGTACTATCCAGTTTTGGGCCTTTGGTATCTAAAAAAAAAGCAGTTTGAGTGTGTCGCTCACTGTTCAGCTGCAAATAGCTCTATTTAAAAAAGTGTGGTATACCCCAGTAAACAATAACTGTGGTTTTGCCATCCCACGGTAAAAAATCTCTATTATTCCGGTTTTGGTATATTTTCCGTAAAGAAAAACAGTAGTGTCTCCTGACTGTTGTGACACAAAAACATATCTGTTGATAATAGTCTTGTGTAGGCCCGACATCCCAGTGTGGTTTCGCAGTTCCACGGGTCAAACCGCTGTGCTATCCAGTTTTGGGCCTTTGGTATCTAAAAAAAAAGCAGTTTGAGTGTGTCGCTCACTGTTCAGCCACAAATCTATATATTTAAAAAAGACTGGTATACCCCAGTAAACAATAACTGTGGTTTTGCCATCCCACGGTAAAAAATCTCTATTATTCAGCTTTTGGTAGTTTTTTCCGTAAAGAAAAACAGTAGTGTCTCCTGACTGTTGTGACACAAAAATATATCTGTTGAAAATAGTCTTGTGCAGGCCCGACATCCCAGTGTGGTTTCGCAGTTCCATGGGTCAAAACGCTGTACTATCCAGTTTTGGGCCTTTGGTATCTAAAAAAAAAGCAGTTTGAGTGTGTCGCTCACTGTTCAGCCGCAAATCTATATATTTAAAAAAGTGTGGTATACCCCAGTAAACAATAACTGTGGTTTTGCCATCCCACGGTAAAAAATCTCTATTATTCAGGTTTTGCTATATTTTCCGTAAAGAAAAACAGTAGTGTCTCCTGACTGTTGTGACACAAAAATATATCTGTTGAAAATAGTCTTGTGTAAGCCCGACATCCCAGTGTGGTTTCGCAGTTCCATGGGTCAAATCGCTGTACTATCCAGTTTTGGGCCTTTGGTATCTAAAAAAAAAGCAGTTTGAGTGTGTCGCTCACTGTTCAGCCGCAAATATCTCTATTTAAAAAAGTGTGGTATACCCCAGTAAACAATAACTGTGGTTTTGCCATCCCACGGTAAAAAATCTCTATTATTCAGCTTTTGGTAGTTTTTTTCTGTAAAGAAAAACAGTAGTGTCTCCTGACTGTTGTGACACAAAAATATATCTGTTGAGAATAGCTTTGTGTGGGCCCGACATCCCAATGTGGTTTCGCAGTTCCACGGGTCAAATCGCAGTACTATCCAACTTTGGGCCTTTGGTATCTAAAAAAAAAGCAGTTTGAGTGTGTCGCTCACTGTTCAGCTGCAAATATCTCTATTTAAAAAAGTGTGGTATACCCCAGTAAACAATAACTGTGGTTTTGCCATCCCACGGTAAAAAATCGCTATTATTCAGGTTTTGGTATATTTTCCGTAAAGAAAAACAGTAGTGTCTCCTGACTGTTGTGACACAAAAATATATCTGTTGAAAATAGTATTGTGTAGGCCCGACATCCCAGTGTGGTTTCGCAGTTCCACGGGTCAAATCGCTGTACTATCCAGTTTTGGGCCTTTGGTATCTAAAAAAAAAGCAGTTTGAGTGTGTCGCTCACTGTTCAGCTGCAAATAGCTCTATTTAAAAAAGTGTGGTATACCCCAGTAAACAATAACTGTGGTTTTGCCATCCCACGGTAAAAAATCTCTATTATTCCGGTTTTGGTATATTTTCCATAAAGAAAAACAGTAGTGTCTCCTGACTGTTGTGACACAAAAATATATCTGTTGATAATAGTCTTGTGTAGGCCCGACATCCCAGTGTGGTTTCGCAGTTCCACGGGTCAAACCGCTGTGCTATCCAGTTTTGGGCCTTTGGTATCTAAAAAAAAAGCAGTTTGAGTGTGTCGCTCACTGTTCAGCCACAAATCTATATATTTAAAAAAGACTGGTATGCCCCAGTAAACAATAACTGTGGTTTTGCCATCCCACGGTAAAAAATCTCTATTATTCAGCTTTTGGTAGTTTTTTTCCGTAAAGAAAAACAGTAGTGTCTCCTGACTGTTGTGACACAAAAATATATCTGTTGAAAATAGTCTTGTGCAGGCCCAATATCCCAGTGTGGTTTCGCAGTTCCATGGGTCAAAACGCTGTACTATCCAGTTTTGGGCCTTTGGTATCTAAAAAAAAAGCAGTTTGAGTGTGTCGCTCACTGTTCAGCCGCAAATCTATATATTTAAAAAAGTGTGGTATACCCCAGTAAACAATAACTGTGGTTTTGCCATCCCACGGTAAAAAAATCTCTATTATTCAGGTTTTGCTATATTTTCCGTAAAGAAAAACAGTAGTGTCTCCTGACTGTTGTGACACAAAAATATATCTGTTGAAAATAGTCTTGTGTAGGCCCGACATCCCAGTGTGGTTTCACAGTTCCATGGGTCAAATCGCTGTACTATCCAGTTTTGGGCCTTTGGTATCTAAAAAAAAAGCAGTTTGAGTGTGTCGCTCACTGTTCAGCCGCAAATATCTCTATTTAAAAAAGTGTGGTATACCCCAGTAAACAATAACTGTGGTTTTGCCATCCCACGGTAAAAAATTTCTATTATTCAGCTTTTGGTAGTTTTTTCCGTAAAGAAAAACAGTAGTGTCTCCTGACTGTTGTGACACAAAAATATATCTGTTGAAAATAGTCTTGTGCAGGCCCGACATCCCAGTGTGGTTTCGCAGTTCCATGGGTCAAATCGCTGTACTATCCAGTTTTGGGCCCTTGGTATCTAAAAAAAAAGCAGTTTGAGTGTGTCGCTCACTGTTCAGCCGCAAATCTATATATTTAAAAAAGTCTGGTATACTCCAGTAAACAATAACTGGGGTTTTGCCATCCCACGGTAAAAAATCTCTATTATTCAGGTTTTGCTATATTTTCCGTAAAGAAAAACAGTAGTGTCTCCTGACTGTTGTGACACAAAAATATATCTGTTGAAAATAGTCTTGTGTAGGCCCAACATCCCAGTGTGGTTTCGCAGTTCCATGGGTCAAATCTCTGTACTATCCAGTTTTGGGCCTTTAGTATCTAAAAAAAAAGCAGTTTGAGTGTGTCGCTCACTGTTCAGCCGCAAATAGCTCTATTTAAAAAAGTGTGGTATACCCCAGTAAACAATAACTGTGGTTTTGCCATCCCACGGTAAAAAATCTCTATTATTCCGGTTTTGGTATATTTTCCGTAAAGAAAAACAGTAGTGTCTCCTGACTGTTGTGACACAAAAATATATCTGTTGATAATAGTCTTGTGAAGGCCCGACATCCCAGTGTGGTTTCGCAGTTCCACGGGTCAAACCGCTGTGCTATCCAGTTTTGGGCCTTTGGTATCTAAAAAAAAAGCAGTTTGAGTGTGTCGCTCACTGTTCAGCCGCAAATATCTCTATTTAAAAAAGTGTGGTATACCCCAGTAAACAATAACTGTGGTTTTGCCATCCACAGTAAAAAATCTCTATTATTCAGGTTTTGGTATATTTTCCGTAAAGAAAAACAGTAGTGTCTCCTGACTGTTGTGACACAAAAATATATCTGTTGAAAATAGTCTAGTGTAGGCCCGACATCCCAGTGTGGTTTCACAGTTCCACGGGTCAAATCGCTGTACTATCCAGTTTTGGGCCTTTGGTATCTGAAAAAAAAGCAGTTTGAGTGTGTCGCTCACAGTTCAGCCGCAAATATCTCTATTTAAAAAAGTGTGGTATACCCCAGTAAACAATAACTGTGGTTTTGCCATCCCACGGAAAAAAAATCTCTATTATTCAGCTTTTGGTAGTTTTTTCCGTAAAGAAAAACAGTAGAGTCTCCTGACTGTTGTGACACAAAAATATATCTGTTGAGAATAGTCTTGTGTAGGCCCGACATCAGAGTGTGGTTTCGCAGTTCCACGGGTCAAATCGCTGTACTATCCAGTTTTGGGCCTTTGGTATCTAAAAAAAAGCAGTTTGAGTGTGTCGCTCACTGTTCAGCCGCAAATATCTCTATTTAAAAAAGTGTGGTATACCCCAGTAAACAATAACTGTGGTTTTGCTATCCCATGGTAAAAAATCTCTATTATTCAGCTTTTGGTAGTTTTTTCCGTAAAGAAAAACAGCAGTGTCTCCTGACTGTTGTGACACAAAAATATATCTGTTGAGAACAGACTTGTGTAGGCCCTACATCCCAGTGTGGTTTCGCAGTTCCACGGGTCAAATCGATGTACTATCCAGTTTCGGGCCTTTGGTATCTAAAAAAAAAGCAGTTTGAGTGTGTCGCTCACTGTTCAGCCGCAAATCTATATATTTAAAAAAGTCTGGTATACCCCAGTAAACCACAACTGTGGTTTTGCCATCCCACGGTAAAAAATCTCTATTATTCAGGTTTTGCTATATTTTCCGTAAAGAAAAACAGCAGTGTCTCCTGACTGTTGTGACACAAAAATATATCTGTTGAAAATAGTCTTGTGTAGGCCGGACATCCCAGTGTGGTTTCAAAGTACCATGGGTCAAATCTCTGTACTCTCCAGTTTTGGGCCTTTGGTATCTAAAAAAAAGGCAGTTTGAGTGTGTCGCTCACTGTTCAGCCGCAAATATCTCTATTTAAAAAAGTGTTGTATACCCCAGTAAACAATAACTGTGGTTTTGCCATCCCACGGTAAAAAATCTCTATTATTCAACTTTTGGTAGTTTTTTCCGTAACGAAAAACAATAGTGTCTCCTGACTGTTGTGACACAAAAATATATCTGTTGAAAATAGTCTTGTGCAGGCCCGACATCCCAGTGTGGTTTCGCAGTTCCATGGGTCAAATCGCTGTACTATCCAGTTTTGGGCCTTTGGTATCTAAAAAAAAAGCAGTTTGAGTGTGTCGCTCACTGTTCAGCCGCAAATATCTCTATTTAAAAAAGTGTGGTATACCCCAGTAAACAATAACTGTGGTTTTGCCATCCCACGGTAAAAAATCTCTATTATTCAGCTTTTGGTAGTTTTTTCCGTAAAGAAAAACAGTAGTGTCTCCTGACTGTTGTGACACAAAAATATATCTGTTGAAAATAGTCTTGTGTAGGACCGACATCAGAGTGTGGTTTCGCAGTCCCATGGGTCAAATCTCTGTACTATCCAGTTTTGGGCCTTTGGTATCTAAAAAAAAAGCAGTTTGAGTGTGTCGCTCACTGTTCAGCTGCAAATAGCTCTATTTAAAAAAGTGTGGTATACCCCAGTAAACAATAACTGTGGTTTTGCCATCCCACGGTAAAAAATCTCTATTATTCTGGTTTTGGTATATTTTCCGTAAAGAAAAACAGTAGTGTCTCCTGACTGTTGTGACACAAAAATATATCTGTTGAGAACAGTCTTGTGTAGGCCCGACATCCCAGTGTGGTTTCGCAGTTCCACGGGTCAAATCGCTGTACTATCCAGTTTTGGGCCTTTGGTATCTAAAAAAAAGCAGTTTGAGTGTGTCGCTCACTGTTCAGCCGCAAATATCTCTATTTAAAAAAGTGTGGTATACCCCAGTAAACAATAACTGTGGTTTTGCTATCCCATGGTAAAAAATCTCTATTATTCAGCTTTTGGTAGTTTTTTCCATAAAGAAAAACAGCAGTGTCTCCTGACTGTTGTGACACAAAAATATATCTGTTGAGAACAGACTTGTGTAGGCCCTACATCCCAGTGTGGTTTCGCAGTTCCACGGGTCAAATCGCTGTACTATCCAGTTTCGGGCCTTTGGTATCTAAAAAAAAAGCAGTTTGAGTGTGTCGCTCACTGTTCAGCCGCAAATCTATATATTTAAAAAAGTCTGGTATACCCCAGTAAACCACAACTGTGGTTTTGCCATCCCACGGTAAAAAATCTCTATTATTCAGGTTTTGCTATATTTTCCGTAAAGAAAAACAGTAGTGTCTCCTGACTGTTGTGACACAAAAATATATCTGTTGAAAATAGTCTTGTGTAGGCCGGACATCCCAGTGTGGTTTCAAAGTACCATGGGTCAAATCATTGTACTATCCAGTTTTGGGCCTTTGGTATCTAAAAAAAAGGCAGTTTGAGTGTGTCGCTCACTGTTCAGCCGCAAATATCTCTATTTAAAAAAGTGTTGTATACCCCAGTAAACAATAACTGTGGTTTTGCCATCCCACGGTTGGTAGTTTTTTCCGTACCGAAAAACAGTAGTGTCTCCTGACTGTTGTGACACAAAAATATATCTGTTGAAAATAGTCTTGTGCAGGCCCGACATCCCAGTGTGGTTTCGCAGTTCCATGGGTCAAATCGCTGTACTATCCAGTTTTGGGCCTTTGGTATCTAAAAAAAAAGCAGTTTGAGTGTGTCGCTCACTGTTCAGCCGCAAATATCTCTATTTAAAAAAGTGTGGTATACCCCAGTAAACAATAACTGTGGTTTTGCCATCCCACGGTAAAAAATCTCTATTATTCAGCTTTCGGTAGTTTTTTCCGTAAAGAAAAACAGTAGTGTCTCCTGACTGTTGTGACACAAAAATATATCTGTTGAAAATAGTCTTGTGTAGGCCCGACATCAGAGTGTGGTTTCGCAGTCCCATGGGTCAAATCTCTGTACTATCCAGTTTTGGGCCTTTGGTATCTAAAAAAAAAGCAGTTTGAGTGTGTCGCTCACTGTTCAGCCGCAAATAGCTCTATTTAAAAAAGTGTGGTATACCCCAGTAAACAATAACTGTGGTTTTGCCATCCCACGGTAAAAAATCTCTATTATTCTGGTTTTGGTATATTTTCCGTAAAGAAAAACAGTAGTGTCTTCTGACTGTTGTGACGCAAAAATATGTCTGTTGATAATAGTCTTGTGTAGGCCCGACATCCCAGTGTGGTTTCGCAGTTCCACGGGTCAAACCGCTGTGCTATCCAGTTTTGGGCCTTTGGTATCTAAAAAAAAAGCAGTTTGAGTGTGTCGCTCACTGTTCAGCCGCAAATATCTCTATTTAAAAAAGTGTGGTATACCCCAGTAAACAATAACTGTGGTTTTGCCATCCCACGGAAAAAATCTCTATTATTCAGCTTTTGGTAGTTTTTTCCGTAAAGAAAAACAGTAGAGTCTCCTGACTGTTGTGACACAAAAATATATCTGTTGAGAATAGTCTTGTGTAGGCCCGACATCAGAGTGTGGTTTCGCAGTTCCACGGGTCAAATCGCTGTACTATCCAGTTTTGGGCCTTTGGTATCTAAAAAAAAGCAGTTTGAGTGTGTCGCTCACTGTTCAGCCGCAAATATCTCTATTTAAAAAAGTGTGGTATACCCCAGTAAACAATAACTGTGGTTTTGCTATCCCATGGTAAAAAATCTCTATTATTCAGCTTTTGGTAGTTTTTTCCGTAAAGAAAAACAGCAGTGTCTCCTGACTGTTGTGACACAAAAATATATCTGTTGAGAACAGACTTGTGTAGGCCCTACATCCCAGTGTGGTTTCGCAGTTCCACGGGTCAAATCGCTGTACTATCCAGTTTCGGGCCTTTGGTATCTAAAAAAAAAGCAGTTTGAGTGTGTCGCTCACTGTTCAGCCGCAAATCTATATATTTAAAAAAGTCTGGTATACCCCAGTAAACCACAACTGTGGTTTTGCCATCCCACGGTAAAAAATCTCTATTATTCAGGTTTTGCTATATTTTCCGTAAAGAAAAACAGCAGTGTCTCCTGACTGTTGTGACACAAAAATATATCTGTTGAAAATAGTCTTGTGTAGGCCGGACATCCCAGTGTGGTTTCAAAGTACCATGGGTCAAATCTCTGTACTCTACAGTTTTGGGCCTTTGGTATCTAAAAAAAAGGCAGTTTGAGTGTGTCGCTCACTGTTCAGCCGCAAATATCTCTATTTAAAAAAGTGTTGTATACCCCAGTAAACAATAACTGTGGTTTTGCCATCCCACGGTAAAAAATCTCTATTATTCAACTTTTGGTAGTTTTTTCCGTAACGAAAAACAGTAGTGTCTCCTGACTGTTGTGACACAAAAATATATCTGTTGAAAATAGTCTTGTGCAGGTCCGACATCCCAGTGTGGTTTCGCAGTTCCATGGGTCAAATCGCTGTACTATCCAGTTTTGGGCCTTTGGTATCTAAAAAAAAATCAGTTTGAGTGTGTCGCTCACTGTTCAGCCGCAAATATCTCTATTTAAAAAAGTGTGGTATACCCCAGTAAACAATAACTGTGGTTTTGCCATCCCACGGTAAAAAATCTCTATTATTCAGCTTTTGGTAGTTTTTTCCGTAAAGAAAAACAGTAGTGTCTCCTGACTGTTGTGACACAAAAATATATCTGTTGAAAATAGTCTTGTGTAGGCCCGACATCAGAGTGTGGTTTCGCAGTCCCATGGGTCAAATCTCTGTACTATCCAGTTTTGGGCCTTTGGTATCTAAAAAAAAAGCAGTTTGAGTGTGTCGCTCACTGTTCAGCCGCAAATAGCTCTATTTAAAAAAGTGTGGTATACCCCAGTAAACAATAACTGTGGTTTTGCCATCCCACGGTAAAAAATCTCTATTATTCTGGTTTTGGAATATTTTCCGTAAAGAAAAACAGTAGTGTCTCCTGACTGTTGTGACACAAAAATATATCTGTTGAGAACAGTCTTGTGTAGGCCCGACATCCCAGTGTGGTTTCGCAGTTCCACGGGTCAAATCGCTGTACTATCCAGTTTTGGGCCTTTGGTATCTAAAAAAAAGCAGTTTGAGTGTGTCGCTCACTGTTCAGCCGCAAATATCTCTATTTAAAAAAGTGTGGTATACCCCAGTAAACAATAACTGTGGTTTTGCTATCCCATGGTAAAAAATCTCTATTATTCAGCTTTTGGTAGTTTTTTCCATAAAGAAAAACAGCAGTGTCTCCTGACTGTTGTGACACAAAAATATATCTGTTGAGAACAGACTTGTGTAGGCCCTACATCCCAGTGTGGTTTCGCAGTTCCACGGGTCAAATCGCTGTACTATCCAGTTTCGGGCCTTTGGTATCTAAAAAAAAAGCAGTTTGAGTGTGTCGCTCACTGTTCAGCCGCAAATCTATATATTTAAAAAAGTCTGGTATACCCCAGTAAACCACAACTGTGGTTTTGCCATCCCACGGTAAAAAATCTCTATTATTCAGGTTTTGCTATATTTTCCGTAAAGAAAAACAGTAGTGTCTCCTGACTGTTGTGACACAAAAATATATCTGTTGAAAATAGTCTTGTGTAGGCCGGACATCCCAGTGTGGTTTCAAAGTACCATGGGTCAAATCTCTGTACTATCCAGTTTTGGGCCTTTGGTATCTAAAAAAAAGGCAGTTTGAGTGTGTCGCTCACTGTTCAGCCGCAAATATCTCTATTTAAAAAAGTGTTGTATACCCCAGTAAACAATAACTGTGGTTTTGCCATCCCACGGTTGGTAGTTTTTTCCATAACGAAAAACAGTAGTGTCTCCTGACTGTTGTGACACAAAAATATATCTGTTGAAAATAGTCTTGTGCAGGCCCGACATCCCAGTGTGGTTTCGCAGTTCCATGGGTCAAATCGCTGTACTATCCAGTTTTGGGCCTTTGGTATCTAAAAAAAAAGCAGTTTGAGTGTGTCGCTCACTGTTCAGCCGCAAATATCTCTATTTAAAAAAGTGTGGTATACCCCAGTAAACAATAACTGTGGTTTTGCCATCCCACGGTAAAAAATCTCTATTATTCAGCTTTCGGTAGTTTTTTCCGTAAAGAAAAACAGTAGTGTCTCCTGACTGTTGTGACACAAAAATATATCTGTTGAAAATAGTCTTGTGTAGGCCCGACATCAGAGTGTGGTTTCGCAGTCCCATGGGTCAAATCTCTGTACTATCCAGTTTTGGGCCTTTGGTATCTAAAAAAAAAGCAGTTTGAGTGTGTCGCTCACTGTTCAGCCGCAAATAGCTCTATTTAAAAAAGTGTGGTATACCCCAGTAAACAATAACTGTGGTTTTGCCATCCCACGGTAAAAAATCTCTATTATTCAGCTTTTGGTATATTTTCCGTAAAGAAAAACAGTAGTGTCTTCTGACTGTTGTGACGCAAAAATATATCTGTTGATAATAGTCTTGTGTAGGCCAAACATCCCAGTGTGGTTTCGCAGTTCCACGGGTCAAACCGCTGTGCTATCCAGTTTTGGGCCTTTGGTATCTAAAAAAAAAGCAGTTTGAGTGTGTCGCTCACTGTTCAGCCGCAAATATCTCTATTTAAAAAAGTGTGGTATACCCCAGTAAACAATAACTGTGGTTTTGCCATCCCACGGTAAAAATTCTCTATTATTCAGCTTTTGGTAGTTTTTTCCGTAAAGAAAAACAGTAGTGTCTCCTGACTGTTGTGACACAAAAATATATCTGTTGAAAATAGTCTTGTGTAGGCCCAACATCCCAGTGTGGTTTCGCAGTTCCATGGGTCAAATCGCTGTACTATCCAGTTTTGGGCCTTTGGTATCTAAAAAAAAGAAGTTTGAGTGTGTCGCTCACTGTTCAGCCGCAAATCTATATATTTTAAAAAGTCTGGTATACCCCAGTAAACAATAACTGTGGTTTTGCCATCCCACGGTAAAAAATCTCTATTATTCAGGTTTTGGTATATTTTTCGTAAAGAAAAACAGTAGTGTCTCCTGACTGTTGTGACACAAAAATATATCTGTTGATAATAGTCTTGTGTAGGCCCGACATCCCAGTGTGGTTTCGCAGTTCCACGGGTCAAACCGCTGCGTTATCCAGTTTTGGGCCTTTGGTATCTAAAAAAAAAGCAGTTTGAGTGTGTCGCTCACTGTTCAGCCGCAAATCTATATATTCAAAAAGTGTGGTATACCCCAGTAAACAATAACTGTGGTTTTGCCATCCCATGGTAAAAAATCTCTATTATTCAGCTTTTGGTAGTTTTTTCCGTAAAGAAAAACAGCAGTGTCTCCTGACTGTTGTGACACAAAAATATATCTGTTGAGAACAGCCTTGTGTAGGCCCTCCATCCCAGTGTGGTTTCACAGTTCCATGGGTCAAATTGCTGTACTATCCAGTTTCGGGCCTTTGGTATCTAAAAAAAAGCAGTTTAAGTGTGTCGCTCACTGTTCAGCCGCAAATATCTCTATTTAAAAAAGCGTGGTACACCCCAGTAAACAATAACTGTGGTTTTGCTATCCCACGGTAAAAAATCTCTATTATTCAGGTTTTGGTATATTTTCCGTAAAGAAAAACAGTAGTGTCTCCTGACTGTTGTGACACAAAAATATATCTGTTGAAAATAGTCTTGTGTAGGCCCGACATCCCAGTGTGGTTTTGCAGTTCCACGGGTCAAATCGCTGTACTATCCAGTTTTGGGCCTTTGTTATCTAAAAAAAAAGCAGTTTGAGTGTGTCGCTCACTGTTCAGCCGCAAATATCTCTATTTAAAAAAGTGTGGTATACCCCAGTAAACAATAACTGTGGTTTTGCCATCCCACGGTAAAAAATCTCTATTATTCAGCTTTTGGTAGTTTTTTCCGTAAAGAAAAACAGTAGTGTCTCCTGACTGTTGTGACACAAAAATATATCTGTTGAAAATTGTCTTGTGCAGGCCCGACATCCCAGTGTGGTTTCGCAGTTCCATGGGTCAAATCGCTGTACCATCCAGTTTTGGGCCTTTGGTATCTAACAAAAAAGCAGTGTGAGTGTGTCGCTCACTGTTCAGCCGCAAATCTATATATTTAAAAAAGTGTGGTATACCCCAGTAAACAATAACTGTGGTTTTGCCATCCCACGGTAAAAAATCTCTATTATTCAGGTTTTGCTATATTTTCCGTAAAGAAAAACAGCAGTGTCTCCTGACTGTTGTGACACAAAAATATATCTGTTGAAAATAGTCTTGTGTAGGCCCGACATCCCAGTGTGGTTTCGCAGTTCCATGGGTCAAATCTCTGTACTATCCAGTTTTGGGCCTTTGGTATCTAAAAAAAAAGCAGTTTGAGTGTGTCGCTCACTGTTCAGCCGCAAATAGCTCTATTTAAAAAAGTGTGGTATACCCCAGTAAACAATAACTGTGGTTTTGCCATCCCATGGTAAAAAATCTCTATTATTCCGGTTTTGGTATATTTTCCGTAAAGAAAAACAGTAGTGTCTCCTGACTGTTGTGACACAAAAATATATCTGTTGAAAATACTATTGTGTAGGCCCGACATCCCAGTGTGGTTTCGCAGTTCCACAGGTCAAATCATTGTACTATCCAGTTTTGGGCCTTCGGTATCTAAAAAAAAAAGCAGTTTGAGTGTGTCGCTCACTGTTCAGCCACAAATATCTCTATTTAAAAAAGTGTGGTATACCCCAGTAAACAATAACTGTGGTTTTGCCATCCCACGGAAAAAAATCTCTATTATTCAGCTTTTGGTAGTTTTTTCCGTAAAGAAAAACAGTAGTGTCTCCTGACTGTTGTGACACAAAAATATATCTGTTGAAAATTGTCTTGTGTAGGCCCGACATCCCAGTTTGGTTTTGCAGTTCCACGGGTCAAATCGCTTTACTATCCAGTTTTGGGCCTTTGGTATCTGAAAAAAAAGTAGTTTGAGTGTGTCGCTCACTGTTCAGACGCAAATATCTCTATTTATAAAAGTGTGGTATACCGCAGTAAACAAAAACTGTGGTTTTGCCATCCCACGGAAAAAAATCTCTATTATTCAGCTTTTGGTAGTTTTTTCCGTAAAGAAAAACAGTAGAGTCTACTGACTGTTGTGACACAAAAATATATCTGTTGAGAATAGTCTTGTGTAGGCCCGACATCCTAGTGTGGTTTCGCAGTTCCACGGGTCAAATCGCTGTACTATCCAGTTTTGGGCCTTTGGTATCTAAAAAAAAAGCAGTTTGAGTGTGTCGTTCACTGTTCAGCCGCAAATATCTCTATTTAAAAAAGTGTGGTATACCCCAGTAAACAATAACTGTGGTTTTGCCATCCCATGGTAAAAAATCTCTATTATTCAGCTTTTGGTAGTTTTTTCCGTAAAGAAAAACAGCAGTGTCTCCTGACTGTTGTGACACAAAAATATATCTGTTGAAAATAGCCTTGTGTAGGCCCTACATCCCAGTGTGGTTTCACAGTTCCACGGGTCAAATCGCTGTACTATCCAGTTTTAGGCCTTTGGTATCTAAAAAAAAGCAGTTTGAGTGTGTCGCTCACTGTTCAACCGTAAATATCTCTATTTAAAAAAGTGTGGTATACCCCAGTAAACAATAACTGTGGTTTTGCTATCCCTCGGTAAAAAATCTCTATTATTCATGTTTTGGTATATTTTCCGTAAAGAAAAACAGTAGTGTCTCTTGACTGTTGTGACACAAAAATATATCTGTTGAAAATAGTCTTGCGTAGGCCCGACATCCCAGTGTGGTTTCGCAGTTTCACGGGTAAAATCGCTGTACTATTCAGTTTTGGGCCTTTGGTATCCTAAAAAAAAGCAGTTTGAGTTTGTCGCTCACTGTTCAGCCGCAAATATCTCTATTTAAAAAAGTGTGGTATACCCCAGTAAACAATAACTGTGGTTTTGCCATCCCACGGAAAAAAATCTCTATTATTCAGCTTTTGGTAGTTTTTTCCGTAAAGAAAAACAGTAGTGTCTCCTGACTGTTGAGACACAAAAATATATCTGTTGAAAATAGTCTTGTGTAGGCCCGACATCCCAGTGTGGTTTCGCAGTTCCATGGGCCAAATCGCTGTACTATCCAGTTTTGGGCCTTTGGTATCTAACAAAAAAGCAGTTTGAGTGTGTCACTCACTGTTCAGCCGCAAATCTATATATTTAAAAAAGTGTGGTATACCCCAGTAAACAATAACTGTGGTTTTGCCATCCCACGGTAAAAAATCTCTATTATTCAGGTTTTGGTATATTTTCCGTAAAGAAAAACAGTAGTGTCTCCTGACTGTTGTGACACAAAATATATCTGTTGATAATAGTCTTGTGTAGGCCCGACATCCCAGTGTGGTTTCGCAGTTCCATGGGTCAAATCGCTGCGCTATCCAGTTTTGGGCCTTTGGTATCTAAAAAAAAAGCAGTTTGAGTGTGTCGCTCACTGTTCAGCCACAAATTTCTCTATTTAAAAAAGTGTGGTATACCCCAGTAAACAATAACTGTGGCTTTGCCATCCCACAGTAAAAAATCTCTATTATTCAGCTTTTGGTAGTTTTTTCCGTAAAGAAAAACAGTAGTGTCTCCTGACTGTTGTGACACAAAAATATATCTGTTGAAAATAGTCTTGTGTAGGCCCGACATCCCAGTGTGGTTTCGCAGTTCCATGGGTTAAATCGCTGTACTATACAGTTTTGGGCCTTTGGTATCTAAAAAAAAAGCAGTTTGAGTGTGTCGCTCACTGTTCAGCCGCAAATCTATATATTTAAAAAAGTGTGGTATACCCCAGTAAACAATAACTGTGGTTTTGCAATCCCATGGTAAAAAATCTCTATTATTCAGCTTTTGGTAGTTTTTTCCGTAAAGAAAAACAGCAGTGTCTCCTGACTGTTGTGACACAAAAATATATCTGTTGAGAATAGCCTTGTGTAGGCCCTCCATCCCAGTGTGGTTTCACAGTTCCACGGGTCAAATTGCTGTACTATCCAGTTTTGGGCCTTTGGTATCTAAAAAAAAGCATTTTGAGTGTGTCGCTCACTGTTCAGCCGCAAATATCTCTATTTAAAAAAGTGTGGTACACCCCAGTAAACAATAACTGTGGTTTTGCTATCCCACGGTAAAAAATCTCTATTATTCAGGTTTTGGTATATTTTCCGTAAAGAAAAACAGTAGTGTCTCCTGACTGTTGTGACACAAAAATATATCTGTTGAAAATAGTCTTGTGTAGGCCCGACATCTCAGTGTGGTTTTGCAGTTCCACGGGTCAAATCGCTGTACTATTAAGTTTTGGGCCTTTGGTATCTAAAAAAAAAGCAGTTTGAGTTTGTCGCTCACTGTTCAGCCGCAAATATCTCTATTTAAAAAAGTGTGGTATACCCCAGTAAACAATAACTGTGGTTTTGCCATCCCACGGTAAAAAATCTCTATTATTCAGCTTTTGGTAGTTTTTTCCGTAAAGAAAAACAGTAGTGTCTCCTGACTGTTGTGACACAAAAATATATCTGTTGAAAATAGTCTTGTGCAGGCCCGACATCCCAGTGTGGTTTCGCAGTTCCATGGGTCAAATCGCTGTACTATCCTGTTTTGGGCCTATGGTATCTAAAAAAAAAGCAGTTTGAGTGTGTCGCTCACTGTTCAGCCGCAAATCTATATATTTAAAAAAGTGTGGTATACCCCAGTAAACAATAACTGTGGTTTTGCCATCCCACGGTAAAAAATCTCTATTATTCAGGTTTTGCTATATTTTCCGTAAAGGAAAACAGTAGTGTCTCCTGACTGTTGTGACACAAAAATATATCTGTTGAAAATAGTCTTGTGTAGGCCCGACATCCCAGTGTGGTTTCGCAGTTCCATGGGTCAAATCTCTGCACTATCCAGTTTTGGGCCTTTGGTATCTAAAAAAAAAGCAGTTTGAGTGTGTCGCTCACTGTTCAGCCGCAAATAGCTCTATTTAAAAAAGTGTGGTATACCCCAGTAAACAATAACTGTGGTTTTGCCATCCCACGGTAAAAAATCTCTATTATTCCGATTTTGGTATATTTTCCGTAAAGAAAAACAGTAGTGTCTCCTGACTGTTGTGACACAAAAATATATCTGTTGAAAATACTCTTGTGTAAGCCCGACATCCCAGTGTGGTTTCGCAGTTCCACGGGTCAAATCACTGTACTATCCTGTTTTGGGCCTTCGGTATCTAAAAAAAAAAGCAGCTTGAGTGTGTCGCTCACTGTTCAGCCGCAAATATCTCTATTTAAAAAAGTGGGGTATACCCCAGTAAACAATAACTGTGGTTTTGCCATCCCACGGAAAAAAATCTCTATTATTCAGCTTTTGGTAGTTTTTTTCTGTAAAGAAAAACAGTAGTGTCTCCTGACTGTTGTGACACAAAAATATATCTGTTGAAAATACTCTTGTGTAAGCCCGACATCCCAGTGTGGTTTCGCAGTTCCATGGGTCAAATCGCTGTACTATCCAGTTTTGGGCCTTTGGTATCTAAAAAAAAGCAGTTTGATTGTGTCGCTCACTGTTCAACCGTAAATATCTCTATTTAAAAAAGTGTGGTATACCCCAGTAAACAATAACTGTGGTTTTGCTATCCCACGGTAAAAAATCTCTATTATTCAGGTTTTGGTATATTTTCCGTAAAGAAAAACAGTAGTGTCTCTTGACTGTTGTGACACAAAAATATATCTGTTGAAAATAGTCTTGCGTAGGCCCGACATCCCAGTGTGGTTTCGCAGTTCCACGGGTAAAATCGCTGTACTATTCAGTTTTGGGCCTTTGGTATCTAAAAAAAAAGCAGTTTGAGTTTGTCGCTCACTGTTCAGCCGCAAATATCTCTATTTAAAAAAGTGTGGTATACCCCAGTAAACAATAACTGTGGTTTTGCCATCCCACGGAAAAAAATCTCTATTATTCAGCTTTTGGTAGTTTTTTCCGTAAAGAAAAACAGTAGTGTCTCCTGACTGTTGTGACACAAAAATATATCTGTTGAAAATAGTCTTGTGTAGGCCCGACATCCCAGTGTGGTTTCGCAGTTCCATGGGTCAAATCGCTGTACTATCCAGTTTTGGGCCTTTGGTATCTAACAAAAAAGCAGTTGGAGTGTGTCACTCACTGTTCAGCTGCAAATCTATATATTTAAAAAAGTCTGGTATACCCCAGTAAACAATAACTGTGGTTTTGCCATCCCACGGTAAAAAATCTCTATTATTCAGGTTTTGGTATATTTTCCGTAAAGAAAAACAGTAGTGTCTCCTGACTGTTGTGACACAAAATATATCTGTTGATAATAGTCTTGTGTAGGCCCGACATTCCAGTGTGGTTTCGCAGTTCCACGGGTCAAATCGCTGCGCTATCCAGTTTTGGGCCTTTGGTATCTAAAAAAAAAGCAGTTTGAGTGTGTCGCTCACTGTTCAGCCGCAAATATCTCTATTTAAAAAAGTGTGCTATACCCCAGTAAACAATAACTGTGGCTTTGCCATCCCACAGTAAAAAATCTCTATTATTCAGCTTTTGGTAGTTTTTTCCGTAAAGAAAAACAGTAGTGTCTCCTGACTGTTGTGACTCAAAAATATATCTGTTGAAAATAGTCTTGTGTAGGCCCGACATCCCAGTGTGGTTTCGCAGTTCCATGGGTTAAATCGCTGTACTATACAGTTTTGGGCCTTTGGTATCTAAAAAAAAAGCAGTTTGAGTGTGTCGCTCACTGTTCAGCCGCAAATCTATATATTTAAAAAAGTGTGGTATACCCCAGTAAACAATAACTGTGGTTTTGCAATCCCATGGTAAAAAATCTCTATTATTCAGCTTTTGGTAGTTTTTTCCGTAAAGAAAAACAGCAGTGTCTCCTGACTGTTGTGACACAAAAATATATCTGTTGAGAATAGCCTTGTGTAGGCCCTCCATCCCAGTGTGGTTTCACAGTTCCACGGGTCAAATTGCTGTACTATCCAGTTTTGGGCCTTTGGTATCTTAAAAAAAGCAGTTTGAGTGTGTCGCTCACTGTTCAGCCGCAAATATCTCTATTTAAAAAAGTGTGGTATACCCCAGTAAACAATAACTGTGGTTTTGCCATCCCACGGTAAAAAATCTCTATTATTCAGCTTTTGGTAGTTTTTTCCGTAAAGAAAAACAGTAGTGTCTCCTGACTGTTGTGACACAAAAATATATCTGTTGAAAATTGTCTTGTGCAGGCACTACATCCCAGTGTGGTTTCGCAGTTCCATGGGTCAAATCGCTGTACTATCCTGTTTTGGGCCTTTGGTATCTAAAAAAAAAGCAGTTTGAGTGTATCGCTCACTGTTCAGCCGCAAATCTATATATTTAAAAAAGTGTGGTATACCCCAGTAAACAATAACTTTGGTTTGCCATCCCACGGTAAAAAATCTCTATTATTCAGGTTTTGCTATATTTTCCGTAAAGGAAAACAGTAGTGTCTCCTGACTGTTGTGACACAAAAATATATCTGTTGAAAATAGTCTTGCGTAGGCCCGACATCCCAGTGTGGTTTCGCAGTTCCATGGGTCAAATCTCTGCACTATCCAGTTTTGGGCCTTTGGTATCTAAAAAAAAAAGCAGTTTGAGTGTGTCGCTCACTGTTCAGCCGCAAATATCTCTATTTAAAAAAGTGGGGTATACCCCAGTAAACAATAACTGTGGTTTTGCCATCCCACGGAAAAAAATCTCTATTATTCAGCTTTTGGTAGCTTTTTCCGTAAAGAAAAACAGTAGTGTCTCCTGACTGTTGTGACACAAAAATATATCTGTTGAAAATAGTCTTGTGTAGGCCCGACATCCCAGTGTGGTTTTGCAGTTCCACGGGTCAAATCGCTGTACTATCCAGTTTTGGGCCTTTGGTATCTGAAAAAAAAGTAGTTTGAGTGTGTCGCTCACTGTTCAGCCGCAAATATCTCTATTTATAAAAGTGTGGTATACCGCAGTAAACAATAACTGTGGTTTTGCCATCCCACGGAAAAAAATCTCTATTATTCAGCTTTTGGTAGTTTTTTCCGTAAAGAAAAACAGTAGAGTCTACTGACTGTTGTGACACAAAAATATATCTGTTGAGAATAGTCTTGTGTAGGCCCGACATCCCAGTGTAGTTTCGCAGTTCCACGGGTCAAGTCGCTGTACTATCCAGTTTTGGGCCTTTGGTATCTAAAAAAAAAGCAATTTGAGTGTGTCGTTCACTGTTCAGCCGCAAATATCTCTATTTAAAAAAGTGTGGTATACCCCAGTAAACAATAACTGTGGTTTTGCCATCCCATGGTAAAAAATCTCTATTATTCAGCTTTTGGTAGTTTTTTCCGTAAAGAAAAACAGCAGTGTCTCCTGACTGTTGTGACACAAAAATATATCTGTTGAAAATAGTCTTGTGTAGGCCCGACATCCCAGTGTGGTTTCGCAGTTCCATGGGTCAAATCGCTGTACTATCCAGTTTTGGGCCTTTGGTATCTAAAAAAAAAGCAGTTTGAGTGTGTCGCTCACTGTTCAGCCGCAAATCTATATATTTAAAAAAGTCTGGTATACCCCAGTAAACAATAACTGTGGTTTTGCCATCCCACGGTAAAAAAATCTCTATTATTCAGGTTTTGGTATATTTTCCGTAAAGAAAAACAGTAGTGTCTCCTGACTGTTGTGACACAAAAATATATCTGTTGATAATAGTCTTGTGTAGGCCCGACATCCCAGTGTGGTTTCGCAGTTCCATGGGTCAAATCGCTGTACTATCCAGTTTTGGGCCTTTGGTAGCTAAAAAAAAAGCAGTTTGAGTGTGTCGCTCACTGTTCAGCCGCAAATATCTCTATTTAAAAAAGTGTGGTATACCCCAGTAAACAATAACTGTGGTTTTGCCATCCCACAGTAAAAAATTTCTATTATTCAGCTTTTGGTAGTTTTTTCCGTAAAGAAAAACAGTAGTGTCTCCTGACTGTTGTGACACAAAAATATATCTGTTGAAAATAGTCTTGTGTAGGCCCGACATCCCAGTGTGGTTTCGCAGTTCCACGGGTCAAATCGCTGTACTATCCAGTTTTGGGCCTTTGGTATCTAAAAAAAAAAGCAGTTTGAGTGTGTCGCTCACTGTTCAGCCGCAAATCTATATATTTAAAAAAGTCTGGTATACCCCAGTAAACAATAACTGTGGTTTTGCCATCCCACGGTAAAAAATCTCTATTATTCAGGTTTTGGTATATTTTCCGTAAAGAAAAACAGTAGTGTCTCCTGACTGTTGTGACACAAAAATATATCTGTTGATAATAGTCTTGTGTAGGCCCGACATCCCAGTGTGGTTTCGCAGTTCCACGGGTCAAATCGCTGTACTATCCAGTTTTGGGCCTTTGGTAGCTAAAAAAAAAGCAGTTTGAGTGTGTCGCTAACTGTTCAGCCGCAAATATCTCTATTTAAAAAAGTGTGGTAAACCCCAGTAAACAATAACTGTGGTTTTGCCATCCCACAGTAAAAAATCTCTATTATTCAGCTTTTGGTAGTTTTTTCCGCAAAGAAAAACAGTAGTGTCTCCTGACTGTTGTGACACAAAAATATATGTGTTGAGAAGAGTCTTGTGTAGGCTCGACATCCCAGTGTGGTTTCGCAGTTTCACGGGTCAAATCGCTGTACTATCCAGTTTTGGGCCTTTGGTATCTAAAAAAAAAGCCTTTTGAGTGTGTCGCTCACTGTTCAGCCGCAAATATCTCTATTTAAAAAATTGTGGTATACCCCAGTAAACAATAACTGTGGTTTTGGCATCCCACGGTAAAAAATTTCTATTATTCAGGTTTTGGCATATTTTCCGTAAGGAAAAACAGTAGTGTATCCTGACTGTTGTGACACAAAAATTTATCTGTTGAGAATAGTCTTGTGTAGGCCCAACATCCCAGTGTGGTTTCGCAGTTCCACGGGTCAAATCGCTGTACTATCCAGTTTTGGGCCTTTGGTATCTAAAAAAAAAGCAGTTTCAGTGTGTCGTTCACTGTTCAGCCGCAAATATCTCTATTTAAAAAAGTGTGGTATACCCCAGTAAACAATAACTGTGGTTTTGCCATCCCATGGTAAAAAATCTCTATTATTCAGCTTTTGGTAGTTTTTTCCGTAAAGAAAAACAGCAGTGTCTCCTGACTGTTGTGACACAAAAATATATCTGTTGAAAATAGTCTTGTGTAGGCCCGACATCCCAGTGTGGTTTCGCAGTTCCATGGGTCAAATCGCTGTACTATCCAGTTTTGGGCCTTTGGTATCTAAAAAAAAAGCAGTTTGAGTGTGTCGCTCACTGTTCAGCCGCAAATCTATATATTTAAAAAAGTCTGGTATACCCCAGTAAACAATAACTGTGGTTTTGCCATCCCACGGTAAAAAAATCTCTATTATTCAGGTTTTGGTATATTTTCCGTAAAGAAAAACAGTAGTGTCTCATGACTGTTGTGACACAAAAATATATCTGTTGATAATAGTCTTGTGTAGGCCCGACATCCCAGTGTGGTTTCGCAGTTCCATGGGTCAAATCGCTGTACTATCCAGTTTTGGGCCTTTGGTAGCTAAAAAAAAAGCAGTTTGAGTGTGTCGCTCACTGTTCAGCCGCAAATATCTCTATTTAAAAAAGTGTGGTATACCCCAGTAAACAATAACTGTGGTTTTGCCATCCCACAGTAAAAAATCTCTATTATTCAGCTTTTGGTTGTTTTTTCCGTAAAGAAAAACAGTAGTGTCTCCTGACTGTTGTGACACAAAAATATATCTGTTGAAAATAGTCTTGTGTAGGCCCGACATCACAGTGTGGTTTCGCAGTTCCACGGGTCAAATCGCTGTACTATCCAGTTTTGGGCCTTTGGTATCTAAAAAAAAAAGCAGTTTGAGTGTGTCGCTCACTGTTCAGCCGCAAATCTATATATTTAAAAAAGGCTGGTATACCCCAGTAAACAATAACTGTGGTTTTGCCATCCCACGGTAAAAAATCTCTATTATTCAGGTTTTGGTATATTTTCCGTAAAGAAAAACAGTAGTGTCTCCTGACTGTTGTGACACAAAAATATATCTGTTGATAATAGTCTTGTGTAGGCCCAACATCCCAGTGTGGTTTCGCAGTTCCACGGGTCAAATCGCTGTACTATCCAGTTTTGGGCCTTTGGTAGCTAAAAAAAAAGCAGTTTGCGTGTGTCGCTCACTGTTCAGCCGCAAATATCTCTATTTAAAAAAGTGTGGTAAACCCCAGTAAACAATAACTGTGGTTTTGCCATCCCACAGTAAAAAATCTCTATTATTCAGCTTTTGGTAGTTTTTTCCGCAAAGAAAAACAGTAGTGTCTCCTGACTGTTGTGACACAAAAATATATGTGTTGAGAATAGTCTTGTGTAGGCTCGACATCCCAGTGTGGTTTCGCAGTTTCACGGGTCAAATCGCTGTACTATCCAGTTTTGGGCCTTTGGTATCTAAAAAAAAAGCCTTTTGAGTGTGTCGCTCACTGTTCAGCCGCAAATATCTCTATTTGAAAAATTGTGGTATACCCCAGTAAACAATAACTGTGGTTTTGGCATCCCACGGTAAAAAATTTCTATTATTCAGGTTTTGGTATATTTTCCGTAAAGAAAAACAGTAGTGTATCCTGACTGTTGTGACACAAAAATTTATCTGTTGAGAATAGTCTTGTGTAGGCCCGACATCCCAGTGTGGTTTCGCAGTTCCACGGGTCAAATCGCTGTACTATCCAGTTTTGGGCATTTGGTATCTAAAAAAAAAGCAGTTTGAGTGTGTTGCTCACTGTTCAGCCGCAAATATCTCTATTTAAAAAAGTGTGGTATACCCCAGTAAACATTAACTGTGGTTTTGCCATCCCACTGTAAAAAATCTCTATTATTCAGCTTTTGGTAGTTTTTTCCGCAAAGAAAAACAGTAGTGTCTCCTGACTGTTGTGACACAAAAATATATCTGTTGAAAATAGTCTTGTGTAGGCCCGACATCCCAGTGTGGTTTCGCAGTTCCACGGGTCAAATCGCTGTACTATCCAGTTTTGGGCCTTTGGTATCTAAAAAAAGAGCAGTTTGAGTGTGTCGCTCACTGTTCAGCCGCAAATATCTCTATTTAAAAAATGTGGTATACCCCAGTAAACAATAACTGTGGTTTTGCCATCCCACGGTAAAAAATCGCTATTATTCAGGTTTTGGTATATTTTCCGTAAAGAAAAGCAGTAGTGTCTCCTGACTGTTGTGACACAAAAATATGTCTGTTGAAAATAGTCTTGTGTAGGCCCGACATCCCAGTGTGGTTTCGCAGTTCCACGGGTCAAATCACTGTACTATCCAGTTTTGGGCCTTTGGTATCTAAAAAAAAAGCAGTTTGAGTGTGTCGCTCACTGTTCAGCCGCAAATATCTCTATTTAAAAAAGTGTGGTATACCCCAGTAAACAATAACTGTGATTTTGCCATCCCACGGTAAAAAATCTCTATTATTCAGCTTTTGGTAGTTTTTTTCTATAAAGAAAAACAGTAGTGTCTCCTGACTGTTGTGACACAAAAATATATCTGTTGAAAATAGTCTTGTGCAGGCCCGACATCCCAGTGTGGTTTCGCAGTTCCATGGGTCAAATCGCTGTGCTATCCAGTTTTGGGCCTTTGGTATCTAAAAAAAAAGCAGTTTGAGTGTGTCGCTCACTGTTCAGCCGCAAATCTATGTATTTAAAAAAGTCTGGTATACCCCAGTAAACAATAACTGTGGTTTTGCCATCCCAGGGTAAAAAATCTCTATTATTCAGGTTTTGCTATATTTTCCGTAAAGAAAAACAATAGTGTATCCTGACTGTTGTGACACAAAAATATATCTGTTGAAAATAGTCTTGTGTAGGCCCGACATCCCAGTGTGGTTTCGCAGTTCCATGGGTCAAATCTCTGTACTATCCAGTTTTGGGCCTTTGGCATCTAAAAAAAAAGCAGTTTTAGTGTGTCGCTCACTGTTCAGCCGCAAATATCTCTATTTAAAAAAGTGTGGTATACCCCCGTAAACAATAACTGTGGTTTTGCCATCCCACGGTAAAAAATCTCTATTATTCAGGTTTTGGTATATTTTCCGTAAAGAAAAACAGTAGTGTCTCCTGACTGTTGTGACACAAAAATATATCTGTTGAAAATAGTCTTGTGTAGGCCCGACATCCCAGTGTGGTTTTGCAGTTCCACGGGTCAAATCGCTGTACTATCCAGTTTTGGGCCTTTGGTATCTAAAAAAAAAGCAGTTTGAGTGTGTCGCTCACTGTTCAGCCGCAAATATCTCTATTTAAAAAAGTGTGGTATAGCCCAGTAAACAATAACTGTGGTTTTGCCATCCCACGGAAAAAAATCTCTATTATTCAGCTTTTGGTACTTTTTTCCGTAAAGAAAAACAGTAGTGTCTCCTGACTGTTGTGACACAAAAATATATCTGTTGAAAATAGTCTTGTGTAGGCCCGACATCCCAGTGTGGTTTCGCAGTTCCATGGGTCAAATCTCTGTACTATCCAGTTTTGGGCCTTTGGTATCTAAAAAAAAAGCAGTTTGAGTGTGTCGCTCACTGTTCAGCCGCAAATAGCTCTATTTAAAAAAGTGTGGTATACCCCAGTAAACAATAACTGTGGTTTTGCCATCCCACGGTAAAAAATCTCTATTATTCCGGTTTTGGTATATTTTCCGTAAAGAAAAACAGTAGTGTTTCCTGACTGTTGTGACAAAAAAATATATCTGTTGAAAATAGTCTTGTGTAGGCCCGACATCCCAGTGTGGTTTCGCAGTTCCACGGGTCAAACCGCTGTGCTATCCAGTTTTGGGTCTTTGGTATCTAAAAAAAAAGCAGTTTGAGTGTGTCGCTCACTGTTCAGCCGCAAATATCTCTATTTAAAAAAGTGTGGTATACCCCAGTAAACAATAACTGTGGTTTTGCCATCCCACGGTAAAAAATCTCTATTATTCAGCTTTTGGTAGTTTTTTCCGTAAAGAAAAACAGTAGTGTCTCCTGACAGTTGTGACACAAAAATATATCTGTTGAAAATAGTCTTGTGTAGGCCCGACATCCCAGTGTGGTTTCGCAGTTCCATGGGTCAAATCGCTGTATAATCCAGTTTTGGGCCTTTGGTATCTAAAAAAAAAGCAGTTGGAGTGTGTCGCTCACTGTTCAGCCGGAAATCTATATATTTAAAAAAGTCTGGTATACCCCAGTAAACAATAACTGTGGTTTTGCCATCCCACGGTAAAAAATCTCTATTATTCAGGTTTTGGTATATTTTCTGTAAAGAAAAACAGTAGTGTCTCCTGACTGTTGTGACACAAAAATATATCTGTTGAAAATACTCTTGTGTAGGCCCGACATCCCAGTGTGGTTTCGCAGTTCCACGGGTCAAATCGCTGTACTATCCAGTTTTGGGCCTTTGGTATCTAAAAAAAAAAGCAGTTTGAGTGTGTCGCTCACTGTTCAGCCGCAAATATCTCTATTTAAAAAAGTGTGGTATACCCCAGTAAACAATAACTGTGGTTTTGCCATCCCACGGTAAAAAATCTCTATTATTCATATTTTGGTATATTTTCCGTAAAGAAAAACAGTAGTGTCTCCTGACTGTTGTGACACAAAAATATATCTGTTGAAAATAGTCTTGCATAGGCCCGACATCCCAGTGTGGTTTCGCAGTTCCACGGGTCAAATCGCTGTACTATTCAGTTTTGGGCCTTTGGTATCTAAAAAAAAAGCAGTTTGAGTGTGTCGCTCACTGTTCAGCCGCAAATATCTCTATTTAAAAAAGTGTGGTATACCCCAGTAAACAATAACTGTGGATTTGCCATCCCACGGTAAAAAATCTCTATTATTCAGCTTTTGGTAGTTTTTTCCGTAAAGAAAAACAGTAGTGTTTCCTGACTGTTGTGACACAAAAATATATCTGTTGAAAATAGTCTTGTGTAGGCCCGACATCCCAGTGTGGTTTCGCAGTTCCATGGGTCAAATCGCTGTACTATCCTGTTTTGGGCCTTTGGTATCTAAAAAAAAAGCAGTTTGAGTGTGTCGCTCACTGTTCAGCCGCAAATCTATATATTTAAAAAAGTCTGGTATACCCCAGTAAGCAATAACTGTGGTTTTGCCATCCCACGGTAAAAAATCTCTATTATTCAGGTTTTGGTATATTTTCCGTAAACAAAAACAGTAGTGTCTCCTGACTGTTGTGACACAAAAATATATCTGTCGATAATAGTCTTGTGTAGGCCCGACATCCCAGTGTGGTTTCACAGTTCCACGGGTCAAATCGCTGTACTATCCAGTTTTGGGCCTTTGGTATCTAAAAAAAAAGCACTTTGAGTGTGTCGCTCACTGTTCACCCGCAAATATCTCTATTTAAAAAAGTGTGGTATACCCCAGTAAACAATAACTGTGGTTTTGGCATCCCACGGTAAAAAATTTCTATTATTCAGGTTTTGGTATATTTTCTGTAAAGAAAAACAGTAGTGTATCCTGACTGTTGTGACACAAGAATATATCTGTTGAAAATAGTCTTGTGTACGCCCGACATTTCAGTGTGGTTTTGCAGTTCCACGGGTCAAATCACTGTGCTATCCAGTTTTGGGCCTTTGGTATCTAAAAAAAAAGCAGTTTGAGTGTGTCGCTCACTGTTCAGCCGCAAATATCTCTATTTAAAAAAGTGTGGTATACCCCAGTAAACAATAACTGTGGTTTTGCCATCCCACGGTAAAAATCTCTATTATACAGCTTTTGGTAGTTTTTTCCGTAAAGAAAAACAGTAGTGTCTCCTGACTGTTGTGACACAAAAATATATCTGTTGAAAATTGTCTTGTGTAGGCCCGACATCCCAGTGTGGTTTCGCAGTTCCATGGGTCAAATCGCTGTACTATCCAGTTTTGGGCCTTTGGTATCTAAAAAAAAAGCAGTTTGAGTGTGTCGCTCACTGTTCAGCCGCAAATATCTCTATTTAAAAAATGTGGTATACCCCAGTAAACAATAACTGTGGATTTGCCATCCCACGGTAAAAAATCTCTATTATTCAGCTTTTGGTAGTTTTTTCCGTAAAGAAAAACAGTAGTGTCTCCTGACTGTTGTGACACAAAAATATATCTGTTGAAAATAGTCTTGTGTAGGCCCGACATCCCAGTGTGGTTTCGCAGTTCCATGGGTCAAATCGCTGTACTATCCTGTTTTGGGCCTTTGGTATCTAAAAAAAAAGCAGTTTGAGTGTGTCGCTCACTGTTCAGCCGCAAATCTATATATTTAAAAAAGTCTGGTATACCCCAGTAAGCAATAACTGTGGTTTTGCCATCCCACGGTAAAAAATCTCTATTATTCAGGTTTTGGTATATTTTCCGTAAACAAAAACAGTAGTGTCTCCTGACTGTTGTGACACAAAAATATATCTGTTGATAATAGTCTTGTGTAGGCCCGACATCCCAGTGTGGTTTCACAGTTCCACGGGTCAAATCGCTGTACTATCCAGTTTTGGGCCTTTGGTATCTAAAAAAAAAGCACTTTGAGTGTGTCGCTCACTGTTCACCCGCAAATATCTCTATTTAAAAATGTGTGGTATACCCCAGTAAACAATAACTGTGGTTTTGGCATCCCACCGGAAAAAATTTCTATTATTCAGGTTTTGGTATATTTTCCGTAAAGAAAAACAGTAGTGTATCCTGACTGTTGTGACACAAGAATATATCTGTTGAAAATAGTGTTGTGTACGCCCGACATCTCAGTGTGGTTTTGCAGTTCCACGGGTCAAATCACTGTGCCATCCAGTTTTGGGCCTTTGGTATCTAAAAAAAAGCAGTTTGAGTGTGTCGCTCACTGTTCAGCCGCAAATATCTCTATTTAAAAAAGTGTGGTATACCCCAGTAAACAATAACTGTGGTTTTGCCATCCCACGGTAAAAATCTCTATTATACAGCTTTTGGTAGTTTTTTCCGTAAAGAAAAACAGTAGTGTCTCCTGACTGTTGTGACACAAAAATATATCTGTTGAAAATAGTCTTGTGTAGGCCCGACATCCCAGTGTGGTTTCGCAGTTCCATGGGTCAAATCGCTGTACTATCCAGTTTTGGGCCTTTGGTATCTAAAAAAAAAGCAGTTGGAGTGTGTCGCTCACTGTTCTGCCGCAAATCTATATATTTAAAAAAGTCTGGTAGACCCCAGTAAACAATAACTGTGGTTTTGCCATCCCACGGTAAAAAATCTCTATTATTCAGGTTTTTGTATATTTTCTGTAAAGAGAAACAGTAGTGTCTCCTGACTGTTGTGACACAAAAATATATCTGTTGAAAATAGTCTTGTGTAGGCCCGACATCCCAGTGTGGTTTTGCAGTTCCACGGGTCAAATCGCTGTACTATCCAGTTTTGGGCCTTTGGTATATAAAAAAAAAGCAGTTTGAGTGTGTCGCTCACTGTTCAGCCGCAAATATCTCTATTTAAAAAAGTGTGGTATACCCCAGTAAACAATAACTGTGGTTTTGCCATCCCACAGTAAAAAATCTCTATTATTCAGGTTTTGGTATATTTTCCGTATAGAAAAACAGTAGTGTCTCCTGACTGTTGTGACACAAAAATATATATGTTGAAAATACTCTTGTGTAGGTCCGACATCCCAGTGTGGTTTCGCAGTTCCACGGGTCAAATCGCTGTACTATCCAGTTTTGGGCCTTTGGTATTTGAAAAAAAAGCAGTTTGAGTGTGTCGCTCACTGTTCAGCCGCAAATATCTCTATTTATAAAAGTGTGGTATACCCCAGTAAACAACAACTGTGGTTTTGCCATCCCACGGAAAAAAATCTCTATTATTCAGCTTTTGGTAGTTTTTTCCGTAAAGAAAACAGTAGAGTCTCCTGACTGTTGTGACACAAAAATATATCTGTTGAGAATAGTCTTGTGTAGGCCCGACATCCCAGTGTGGTTTCGCAGTTCCACGGGTCAAATCGCTGTACTATCCAGTTTTGGGCCTTTGGTATCTAAAAAAAAAGCAGTTTGAGTGTGTCGCTCACTGTTCAGCCGCAAATATCTCTATTTAAAAAAGTGTGGTATACCCCAGTAAACAATAACTGTGGTTTTGCCATCCCACGGTAAAAAATCTCTATTATTCAGGTTTTGGTATATTTTCCGTAAAGAAAAACAGTAGTGTCTCCTGACTGTTGTAACACAAAAATATATCTGTTGAAAATAGTCTTGCGTAGGCCCGACATCCCAGTGTGGTTTCGCAGTTCCACGGGTCAAATCGCTGTACTATTCAGTTTTGGGCCTTTGGTATTTAAAAAAAAGCAGTTTGAGTGTGTCGCTCACTGTTCAGCCGCAAATATCTCTATTTAAAAAAGTGTGGTATACCCCAGTAAACAATAACTGTGGATTTGCCATCCCATGGTAAAAAATCTCTATTATTCAGCTTTTGGTAGTTTTTTCCGTAAAGAAAAACAGTAGTGTCTCCTGACTGTTGTGACACAAAAATATATCTGTTGAAAATAGTCTTGTGTAGGCCCGACATCCCAGTGTGGTTTCGCAGTTCCATGGGTCAAATGGCTGTACTATCCTGTTTTGGGCCTTTGGTATCTAAAAAAAAAGCAGTTTGAGTGTGTCGCTCACTGTTCAGCCGCAAATCTATATATTTAAAAAAGTCTGGTATACCCCAGTAAGCAATAACTGTGGTTTTGCCATCCCACGGTAAAAAATCTCTATTATTCAGGTTTTGGTATATTTTCCGTAAAGAAAAACAGTAGTGTCTCCTGACTGTTGTGACACAAAAATATATCTGTTGATAATAGTCTTGTGTAGGCCCGACATCCCAGTGTGGTTTCGCAGTTCCACGGGTCAAATCGCTGTACTATCCAGTTTTGGGCCTTTGGTATCTAAAAAAAAAGCACTTTGAGTGTGTCGCTCACTGTTCACCCCCAAATATCTCTATTTAAAAAAGTGTGGTATACCCCAGTAAACAATAACTGTGGTTTTGGCATCCCACGGTAAAAAATTTCTATTATTCAGGTTTTGGTATATTTTCCGTAAAGAAAAACAGTAGTGTATCCTGACTGTTGTGACACAAAAATATATCTGTTGAAAATAGTCTTGTGTACGCCCGCCATCCCAGTGTGGTTTCGCAGTTCCACGGGTCAAATCACTGTACTATCCAGTTTTGGGACTTTGGTATCTAAAAAAAAAGCAGTTTGAGTGTGTCGCTCACTGTTCAGCCGCAAATATCTCTATTTAAAAAAGTGTGGTATACCCCAGTAAAAAATAACTGTGGTTTTGCCATCCCATGGTAAAAAATCTCTATTATTCAGGTTTTGGTATATTTTCCATAAAGAAAAACAGTAGTGTCTCCTGACTGTTGTGAAACAAAAATATATCTGTTGAAAATAGTCTTGTGTAGGTCCGACATCCCAGTGTGGTTTCGCAGTTCCACGGGTCAAATCACTGTACTATCCAGTTTTGGGCCTTTGGTATTTGAAAAAAAGCAGTTTGAGTGTGTCGCTCACTGTTCAGCCGCAAATATCTCTATTTAAAAAAGTGTGGTATACCCCAGTAAACAATAACTGTGGTTTTGCCATCCCACGGTAAAAAATCTCTATTATTCAGGTTTTGGTATATTTTCCGTAAAGAAAAACAGTAGTGTCTCCTGACTGTTGTGACACAAAAATATATCTGTTGATAATAGTCTTGTGTAGGCCCGACATCCCAGTGTGGTTTCGCAGTTCCACGGGTCAAATCGCTGTACTATCCAGTTTTGGGCCTTTGGTATCTAAAAAAAAAGCAGTTTGAGTGTGTCGCTCACTATTCAGCCGAAAATATCTCTATTTAAAAAAGTCTGGTATACCCCAGTAAACAATAACTGTGGTTTTGCTATCCCACGGTAAAAAATCTCTATTATTCAGGTTTTGCTATATTTTCCGTAAAGAAAAACAGTAGTGTCTCCTGACTGCTGTGACACAAAAATATATCTGTTGAAAATAGTCTTGTGTAGGCCTGACATCCCAGTGAGGTTTCGCAGTTCCATGGGTCAAATCGCTGTACTATCCAGTTTTGGGCCTTTGGTATCTAAAAAAAAAGCAGTTTGAGTGTGTCGCTCACTGTTCAGCCACAAGTAGCTCTATTTAAAAAAGTGTGGTATACCCCAGTAAACAATAACTGTGGTTTTGCCATCTCACGGTAAAAAATCTCTATTATTCAGGTTTTGGTATATTTTCCGTAAAGAAAAACAGTAGTGTCTCCTGACTGTTGTGACACAATAATATATCTGTTGATAATAGTCTTGTGTAGGCCCGACATCCCAGTGTGGTTTCGCAGTTCCACGGGTCAAATCACTGTACTATCCAGTTTTGGGCCTTTGGTATCTAAAAAAAAAGCAGTTTGAGTGTGTCGCTAACTGTTCAGCCGCAAATATCTCTATTTAAAAAAGTGTGGTATACCCCAGTAAACAATAACAGTGCTTTTCCATCCCATGGTAAAAAATCTCTATTATTCAGCTTTTGGTAGTTTTTTCCGTAAAGAAAAACAGTAGTGTCTCCTGACTGTTGTGACACAAAAATATATGTGTTGAGAATAGTCTTGTGTAGGCCCGACATCCCAGTGTGGTTTCGCAGTTCCACGGGTCAAATCGCTGTACTATCCAGTTTTGGGCCTTTGGTATCTAAAAAAAAAGCAGTTTGAGTGTGTCGCTCACTGTTCAGCCGCAAATATCTCTATTTAAATAAGTGTGGTATACCCCAGTAAACAATAACTGTGGTTTTGGCATCCCACGGTAAAAAATCTCTATTATTCAGGTTTTGGTATATTTTCCGTAAAGAAAAACAGTAGTGTTTCCTGAGTGTTGTGACACAAAAATATATCTGTTGAAAATCGTCTTGTGTAGGCCCGACATCCCAGTGTGATTTCGCAGTTCCACGGGTCAAATCACTGTACTATCCTGTTTTGGGCCTTTGGTATCTAAAAAAAAAGCAGTTTGAGTGTGTCGCTCACTGTTCAGCCGCAAATATCTCTATTTAAGAAATTGTGGTATACCCCAGTAAACAATAACTGTGGTTTTGCCATCCCACGGTAAAAAATCTCTATTATTCAGGTTTTGGTATATTTTCCGTAAAGAAAAACAGTAGTGTCTCCTGACTGTGGTGACACAAAAATATATCTGTTGAAAATAGTCTTGTGTACGTCCGACATCCCAGTGTGGTTTCGCAGTTCCACGGGTCAAATCGCTGTACTATCCAGTTTTGGGCCTTTGGTATCTGAAAAAAAAGCAGTTTGAGTGTGTCGCTCACTGTTCAGCCGCAAATATCTCTATGTTCAAAAGTGTGGTATACCCCAGTGAACAATAACTGTGGTTTTGCCATCCCACAGAAAAAAATCTCTATTATTCAGCTTTTGGTAGTTTTTTCCGTAAAGAAAAACAGTAGTGTCTCCTGACTGTTGTGACACAAAAATATATCTGTTGAGAATAGCCTTGTGTAGGCCCGACATCCCAGTGTGGTTTCACAGTTCCACGGGTCAAATCGCTGTACTATCCAATTTTGGGCCTTTGGTATCTAAAAAAAAAAGCAGTTTGAGTGTGTCGCTCACTGTTCAGCCGCAAATATCTCTATTTAAAAAAGTGTGGTATACCCCAGTAAACAATAACTGTGGTTTTGCCATCCCACGGTAAAAAATCTCTATTGTTCAGGTTTTGGTATATTTTCCGTAAAGAAAAACAGTAGTGTCTCCTGACTGTTGTGACACAAAAATATATCAGTTGATAATAGTCTTGTGTAGGCCCGACATCCCAGTGTGGTTTCGCAGTTCCACGGGTCAAATCGCTGTACTATCCAGTTTTGGGCCTTTGGTATCTAAAAAAAAAGCAGTTTGAGTGTGTCGCTCACTATTCAGCCGCAAATATTTCTATTTAAAAAAGTGTGGTATACCCCAGTAAACAATAACTGTGGTTTTGCCTTCCCATGGTAAAAAATCTCTATTATTCAGCTTTTGGTCGTTTTTTCCGTAAAAAAAAACAGTAGTGTCTCCTGACTGTTGTGACACAAAAATATATGTGTTGAGAATCGTCTTATGTAGGCCCGACATCCCAGTGTGGTTTCTCAGTTCCATGGGTCAAATCGCTGTACTATCCAGTTTTGGGCCTTTGGTATCTAAAAAAAATGCAGTTTGAGTGTGTCGCTCACTGTTCAGCCGCAAATATCTCTATTTAAAAAAGTGTGGTATACCCCAGTAAACAATAACTGTGGTTTTGCCATCCCACGGTAAAAAATCTCTATTATTCAGGTTTTGGTATATTTTCCGTAAAGAAAAACAGTAGTGTCTCCTGACTGTTGTGACACAAAAATATATCTGTTGAAAATAGTCTTGTGTAGGCCCGACATCCCAGTGTGGTTTCGCAGTTCCACGGGTCAAATCGCTGTACTATCCAGTTTTGGGCCTTTGGTATCTGAAAAAAAAGCAGTTTGAGAGTGTCGCTCACTGTTCAGCCGCAAATATCTCTATTTAAAAAAGTGTGGTATACCCCAGTAAACAATAACTGTGAGTTTGCCATCCCACAGAAAAAAATCTCTATTATTCAGCTTTTGGTATTTTTTTCCGTAAAGAAAAACAGTAGTGTCTCCTCACTGTTGTGACACAAAAATATATCTGTTGAGAATAGACTTGTTTAGGCCCGACATCCCAGTGTGGTTTCGCAGTTCCACGGGTCAAATCGCTGTACTATCCAGTTTTGGGCCTTTGGTATCTAAAAAAAAAGCAGTTTGAGTGTGTCGCTCACTGTTCAGCCGCAAATATCTCTATTTAAAAAAGTGTGGTATACCCCAGTAAACAATAACTGTGGTTTTGCCATCCCACGGTAAAAAAATCTCTATTATTCAGGTTTTGGTATATTTTCCGTAAAGAAAAACAGTAGTGTCTCCTGACTGTTGTGACACAAAAATATATCTGTTGAAAATAGTCTTGTGTAGACCCAACATCCCAGTGTGGTTTCGCAGTTCCACGGGTCAAATCGCTGTACTATCCAGTTTTGTGCCTTTGGTATCTGAAAAAAAAGCAGTTTGAGAGTGTCGCTCACTGTTCAGCCACAAATATCTCTATTTAAAAAAGTGTGGTATACCCCAGTAAACAATAACTGTGGTTTTGCCATCCCATGGAAAAAAACTCTATTATTCAGCTTTTGGTAGTTTTTTCCGTAAAGAAAAACAGTAGTATCTCCTGACTGTTGTGACCCAAAAATATATGTGTTGAGAATAGTCTTATGTAGGCCCGACATCCCAGTGTGGTTTCGCAGTTCCACGGGTCAAATCGCTGAACTATCCAGTTTTGGGCCTTTGGTATCTAAAAAAAAAGCAGTTTGAGTGTGTCGCTCACTGTTCAGCCGCAAATATCTCTATTTAAAAAAGTGTGGTATACCCCAGTAAACAATAACTGTGGATTTGCCATCCCATGGTAAAAAATCTCTATTATTCAGCTTTTGGTAGTTTTTTCCGTAAAGAAAAACAGTAGTGTCTCCTGACTGTTGTGACACAAAAATATATCTGTTGAAAATAGTCTTGTGTAGGCCCGACATCCCAGTGTGGTTTCGCAGTTCCATGGGTCAAATGGCTGTACTATCCTGTTTTGGGCCTTTGGTATCTAAAAAAAAAGCAGTTTGAGTGTGTCGCTCACTGTTCAGCCGCAAATCTATATATTTAAAAAAGTCTGGTATACCCCAGTAAGCAATAACTGTGGTTTTGCCATCCCACGGTAAAAAATCTCTATTATTCAGGTTTTGGTATATTTTCCGTAAAGAAAAACAGTAGTGTCTCCTGACTGTTGTGACACAAAAATATATCTGTTGATAATAGTCTTGTGTAGGCCCGACATCCCAGTGTGGTTTCGCAGTTCCACGGGTCAAATCGCTGTACTATCCAGTTTTGGGCCTTTGGTATCTAAAAAAAAAGCACTTTGAGTGTGTCGCTCACTGTTCACCCCCAAATATCTCTATTTAAAAAAGTGTGGTATACCCCAGTAAACAATAACTGTGGTTTTGGCATCCCACGGTAAAAAATTTCTATTATTCAGGTTTTGGTATATTTTCCGTAAAGAAAAACAGTAGTGTATCCTGACTGTTGTGACACAAAAATATATCTGTTGAAAATAGTCTTGTGTACGCCCGCCATCCCAGTGTGGTTTCGCAGTTCCACGGGTCAAATCACTGTACTATCCAGTTTTGGGACTTTGGTATCTAAAAAAAAAGCAGTTTGAGTGTGTCGCTCACTGTTCAGCCGCAAATATCTCTATTTAAAAAAGTGTGGTATACCCCAGTAAAAAATAACTGTGGTTTTGCCATCCCATGGTAAAAAATCTCTATTATTCAGGTTTTGGTATATTTTCCATAAAGAAAAACAGTAGTGTCTCCTGACTGTTGTGACACAAAAATATATCTGTTGAAAATAGTCTTGTGTAGGTCCGACATCCCAGTGTGGTTTCGCAGTTCCACGGGTCAAATCACTGTACTATCCAGTTTTGGGCCTTTGGTATTTGAAAAAAAGCAGTTTGAGTGTGTCGCTCACTGTTCAGCCGCAAATATCTCTATTTAAAAAAGTGTGGTATACCCCAGTAAACAATAACTGTGGTTTTGCCATCCCACGGTAAAAAATCTCTATTATTCAGGTTTTGGTATATTTTCCGTAAAGAAAAACAGTAGTGTCTCCTGACTGTTGTGACACAAAAATATATCTGTTGATAATAGTCTTGTGTAGGCCCGACATCCCAGTGTGGTTTCGCAGTTCCACGGGTCAAATCGCTGTACTATCCAGTTTTGGGCCTTTGGTATCTAAAAAAAAAGCAGTTTGAGTGTGTCGCTCACTATTCAGCCGAAAATATCTCTATTTAAAAAAGTCTGGTATACCCCAGTAAACAATAACTGTGGTTTTGCCATCCCACGGTAAAAAATCTCTATTATTCAGGTTTTGCTATATTTTCCGTAAAGAAAAACAGTAGTGTCTCCTGACTGCTGTGACACAAAAATATATCTGTTGAAAATAGTCTTGTGTAGGCCTGACATCCCAGTGAGGTTTCGCAGTTCCATGGGTCAAATCGCTGTACTATCCAGTTTTGGGCCTTTGGTATCTAAAAAAAAAGCAGTTTGAGTGTGTCGCTCACTGTTCAGCCACAAGTAGCTCTATTTAAAAAAGTGTGGTATACCCCAGTAAACAATAACTGTGGTTTTGCCATCTCACGGTAAAAAATCTCTATTATTCAGGTTTTGGTATATTTTCCGTAAAGAAAAACAGTAGTGTCTCCTGACTGTTGTGACACAATAATATATCTGTTGATAATAGTCTTGTGTAGGCCCGACATCCCAGTGTGGTTTCGCAGTTCCACGGGTCAAATCACTGTACTATCCAGTTTTGGGCCTTTGGTATCTAAAAAAAAAGCAGTTTGAGTGTGTCGATAACTGTTCAGCCGCAAATATCTCTATTTAAAAAAGTGTGGTATACCCCAGTAAACAATAACAGTGCTTTTCCATCCCATGGTAAAAAATCTCTATTATTCAGCTTTTGGTAGTTTTTTCCGTAAAGAAAAACAGTAGTGTCTCCTGACTGTTGTGACACAAAAATATATGTGTTGAGAATAGTCTTGTGTAGGCCCGACATCCCAGTGTGGTTTCGCAGTTCCACGGGTCAAATCGCTGTACTATCCAGTTTTGGGCCTTTGGTATCTAAAAAAAAAGCAGTTTGAGTGTGTCGCTCACTGTTCAGCCGCAAATATCTCTATTTAAATAAGTGTGGTATACCCCAGTAAACAATAACTGTGGTTTTGGCATCCCACGGTAAAAAATCTCTATTATTCAGGTTTTGGTATATTTTCCGTAAAGAAAAACAGTAGTGTTTCCTGAGTGTTGTGACACAAAAATATATCTGTTGAAAATCGTCTTGTGTAGGCCCGACATCCCAGTGTGATTTCGCAGTTCCACGGGTCAAATCACTGTACTATCCTGTTTTGGGCCTTTGGTATCTAAAAAAAAAGCAGTTTGAGTGTGTCGCTCACTGTTCAGCCGCAAATATCTCTATTTAAGAAATTGTGGTATACCCCAGTAAACAATAACTGTGGTTTTGCCATCCCACGGTAAAAAATCTCTATTATTCAGGTTTTGGTATATTTTCCGTAAAGAAAAACAGTAGTGTCTCCTGACTGTGGTGACACAAAAATATATCTGTTGAAAATAGTCTTGTGTACGTCCGACATCCCAGTGTGGTTTCGCAGTTCCACGGGTCAAATCGCTGTACTATCCAGTTTTGGGCCTTTGGTATCTGAAAAAAAAGCAGTTTGAGTGTGTCGCTCACTGTTCAGCCGCAAATATCTCTATGTTAAAAAGTGTGGTATACCCCAGTGAACAATAACTGTGGTTTTGCCATCCCACAGAAAAAAATCTCTATTATTCAGCTTTTGGTAGTTTTTTCCGTAAAGAAAAACAGTAGTGTCTCCTGACTGTTGTGACACAAAAATATATCTGTTGAGAATAGCCTTGTGTAGGCCCGACATCCCAGTGTGGTTTCACAGTTCCACGGGTCAAATCGCTGTACTATCCAATTTTGGGCCTTTGGTATCTAAAAAAAAAAGCAGTTTGAGTGTGTCGCTCACTGTTCAGCCGCAAATATCTCTATTTAAAAAAGTGTGGTATACCCCAGTAAACAATAACTGTGGTTTTGCCATCCCACGGTAAAAAATCTCTATTGTTCAGGTTTTGGTATATTTTCCGTAAAGAAAAACAGTATTGTCTCCTGACTGTTGTGACACAAAAATATATCAGTTGATAATAGTCTTGTGTAGGCCCGACATCCCAGTGTGGTTTCGCAGTTCCACGGGTCAAATCGCTGTACTATCCAGTTTTGGGCCTTTGGTATCTAAAAAAAAAGCAGTTTGAGTGTGTCGCTCACTATTCAGCCGCAAATATTTCTATTTAAAAAAGTGTGGTATACCCCAGTAAACAATAACTGTGGTTTTGCCTTCCCATGGTAAAAAATCTCTATTATTCAGCTTTTGGTCGTTTTTTCCGTAAAAAAAAACAGTAGTGTCTCCTGACTGTTGTGACACAAAAATATATGTGTTGAGAATCGTCTTATGTAGGCCCGACATCCCAGTGTGGTTTCTCAGTTCCATGGGTCAAATCGCTGTACTATCCAGTTTTGGGCCTTTGGTATCTAAAAAAAATGCAGTTTGAGTGTGTCGCTCACTGTTCAGCCGCAAATATCTCTATTTAAAAAAGTGTGGTATACCCCAGTAAACAATAACTGTGGTTTTGCCATCCCACGGTAAAAAATCTCTATTATTCAGGTTTTGGTATATTTTCCGTAAAGAAAAACAGTAGTGTCTCCTGACTGTTGTGACACAAAAATATATCTGTTGAAAATAGTCTTGTGTAGGCCCGACATCCCAGTGTGGTTTCGCAGTTCCACGGGTCAAATCGCTGTACTATCCAGTTTTGGGCCTTTGGTATCTGAAAAAAAAGCAGTTTGAGAGTGTCGCTCACTGTTCAGCCGCAAATATCTCTATTTAAAAAAGTGTGGTATACCCCAGTAAACAATAACTGTGAGTTTGCCATCCCACAGAAAAAAATCTCTATTATTCAGCTTTTGGTATTTTTTTCCGTAAAGAAAAACAGTAGTGTCTCCTCACTGTTGTGACACAAAAATATATCTGTTGAGAATAGACTTGTTTAGGCCCGACATCCCAGTGTGGTTTCGCAGTTCCACGGGTCAAATCGCTGTACTATCCAGTTTTGGGCCTTTGGTATCTAAAAAAAAAGCAGTTTGAGTGTGTCGCTCACTGTTCAGCCGCAAATATCTCTATTTAAAAAAGTGTGGTATACCCCAGTAAACAATAACTGTGGTTTTGCCATCCCACGGTAAAAAAATCTCTATTATTCAGGTTTTGGTATATTTTCCGTAAAGAAAAACAGTAGTGTCTCCTGACTGTTGTGACACAAAAATATATCTGTTGAAAATAGTCTTGTGTAGACCCAACATCCCAGTGTGGTTTCGCAGTTCCACGGGTCAAATCGCTGTACTATCCAGTTTTGTGCCTTTGGTATCTGAAAAAAAAGCAGTTTGAGAGTGTCGCTCACTGTTCAGCCACAAATATCTCTATTTAAAAAAGTGTGGTATACCCCAGTAAACAATAACTGTGGTTTTGCCATCCCATGGTAAAAAATCTCTATTATTCAGCTTTTGGTAGTTTTTTCCGTAAAGAAAAACAGTAGTGTCTCCTGACTGTTGTGACACAAAAATATATCTGTTGAAAAAAGTCTTGTGTAGGCCCGACATCCCAGTGTGGTTTCGCAGTTCCACGGGTCAAATCGCTGTACTATCCAGTTTTGGGCCTTAGGTATCTAAAAAAAAAGCAGTTTGAGTGTGTCGCTCACTGTTCAGCCACAAATATCTCTATTTAAAAAAGTGTGGTATACCCCAGTAAACAATAACTGTGGTTTTGCCATCCCATGGTAAAAAATCTCTATTATTCAGCTTTTGGTATATTTTCCGTAAAGAAAAACAGTAGTGTCTCCTGACTGTTGTGACACAAAAATATATCTGTTGATAATAGTCTTGTGTAGGCCAAACATCCCAGTGTGGTTTCGCAGTTCCACTGGTCAAATCGCTGTACTATCCAGTTTTGGGCCTTTGGTATCTAAAAAAAGAGCAGTTTGAGTGTGTCGCTCACTGTTCAGCTGCAAATATCTCTATTTAAAAAAGTGTGGTATACCCCAGTAAACAATAACTGTGGTTTTGCCATCCCACGGTAAAAAATCTCTATTATTCAGCTTTTGGTAGCTTTTTCCGTAAAGAAAAACAGTAGTGTCTCCTGACTGTTGTGACACAAAAATATATCTGTTGAAAATAGTCTTGTGTAGGCCCGACATCCCAGTGCGGTTTCGCGGTTCCATGGGTCAAATCGCTGTACTATCCAGTTTTGGGCCTTTGGTATCTAAAAAAAAAAGCAGTTTGAGTGTGTCGCTCACTGTTCAGCCGCAAATCTATATACTTAAAAAAGTCTGGTATACCCCAGTAAACAATAACTGTGGTTTTGCCATCCCATGGTAAAAAATCTCTATTATTCAGCTTTTGGTAGTTTTTTCCGTAAAGAAAAACAGTAGTGTCTCCTGACTGTTGTGACACAAAAATATATCTGTTGAAAAAAGTCTTGTGTAGGCCCGACATCCCAGTGTGGTTTCGCAGTTCCACGGGTCAAATCGCTGTACTATCCAGTTTTGGGCCTTAGGTATCTGAAAAAAAAGCAGTTTGAGTGTGTCGCTCACTGTTCAGCGACAAATATCTCTATTTAAAAAAGTGTGGTATACCCCAGTAAACAATAACTGTGGTTTTGCCATCCCACGGTAAAAAATCTCTATTATTCAGCTTTTGGTTTATTTTCCGTAAAGAAAAACAGTAGTGTCTCCTGACTGTTGTGACACAAAAATATATCTGTTGATAATAGTCTTGTGTAGGCCTAACATCCCAGTGTGGTTTCGCAGTTCCACGGGTTAAATCGCTGTACTATCCAGTTTTGGGCCTTTGGTATCTAAAAAAAGAGCAGTTTGAGTGTGTCGCTCACTGTTCAGCTGCAAATATCTCTATTTAAAAAAGTGTGGTATACCCCAGTAAACAATAACTGTGGTTTTGCCATCCCACGGTAAAAAATCTCTATTATTCAGCTTTTGGTAGCTTTTTCCGTAAAGAAAAACAGTAGTGTCTCCTGACTGTTGTGACACAAAAATATATCTGTTGAGAATAGTCTTGTTTAGGCCCGACATCCCAGTGTGGTTTCGCAGTTCTACGGGTCAAATCGCTGTACTATCCAGTTTTGGGCCTTTGGTATCTAAAAAAAAAGCAGTTTGAGTGTGTCGCTCACTGTTCAGCCGCAAATCTATATACTTAAAAAAGTCTGGTATACCCCAGTAAACAATAACTGTGGTTTTGCCATCCCACGGTAAAAAATCTCAATTATTCAGGTTTTGGTATACTTTCCGTAAAGAAAAACAGTAGTGTCTCCTGACTGTTGTGACACAAAAATATATCTCTTGAAAATAGTCTTGTGTAGGCCCGACATCCCAGTGTGGTTTCGCAGTTCCATGGGTCAAATCGCTGTACTATCCAGTTTTGGGCCTTTGGTATCTAAAAAAAAGCAGTCTGAGTGTGTCGCTCACTGTTCAGCCGCAAATATCTCTATTTAAAAAAGTGTGGTATACCCCAGTAAACAATAACTGTGGTTTTGCCATCCCACGGTAAAAAATCTCTATTATTCAGGTTTTGGTATATTTTCTGTAAAGAAAAACAGTAGTGTCTCCTGACTGTTGTGACACAAAAATATATCTGTTGACAATAGTCTTGTGTAGGCCCGACATCCCAGTGTGGTTTCTCAGTTCCACGGGTCAAATCGCTGTACTATCCAGTTTTCGGCCTTTGGTATCTAAAAAAAAGCAGTTTGAGTGTGTCGCTCACTGTTCAGCCGCAAATATCTCTATTTAAAAAAGTGTGGTATACCCTAGTAAACAATAACTGTGGTTTTGCCATCCCATGGTAAAAAATCTCTATTATTCAGCTTTTGGTAGTTTTTTCCGTAAAGAAAAACAGTAGTGTCTCCTGACTGTTGTGACACAAAAATATATGTGTTGAGAATAGTCTTGTGTAGGTCCGACATCCCAGTGTGGTTTCGCAGTTCCACGGGTCAAATCGCTGTACTATCCAGTTTTGGGCCTTTGGTATCTAAAAAAAAAGCAGTTTGAGTGTGTCGCTCACTGTTCAGCCACAAATATCTCTATTTAAAAAAGTGTGGTATACCCCAGTAAACAATAACTGTGGTTTTGCCATCCCACGGTAAAAAATCTCAATTATTCAGGTTTTGGTATACTTTCCGTAAAGAAAAACAGTAGTGTCTCCTGACTGTTGTGACACAAAAATATATCTGTTGACAATAGTCTTGTGTAGGCCCGACATCCCAGTGTGGTTTCTCAGTTCCACGGGTCAAATCGCTGTACTATCCAGTTTTCGGCCTTTGGTATCTAAAAAAAAGCAGTTTGAGTGTGTCGCTCACTGTTCAGCCGCAAATATCTCTATTTAAAAAAGTGTGGTATACCCTAGTAAACAATAACTGTGGTTTTGCCATCCCATGGTAAAAAATCTCTATTATTCAGCTTTTGGTAGTTTTTTCCGTAAAGAAAAACAGTAGTGTCTCCTGACTGTTGTGACACAAAAATATATGTGTTGAGAATAGTCTTGTGTAGGTCCGATCCCAGTGTGGTTTCGCAGTTCCACGGGTCAAATCGCTGTACTATCCAGTTTTGGGCCTTTGGTATCTAAAAAAAAAGCAGTTTGAGTGTGTCGCTCACTGTTCAGCCGCAAATATCTCTATTTAAAAAAGTGTGGTATACCCCAGTAAACAATAACTGTGGTTTTGCCATCCCATGGTAAAAAATCTCTTTTATTCAGGTTTTGGTATATTTTCCGTAAAGAAAAACAGTAGTGTCTCCTGACTGTTGTGACACAAAAATATATCTATTGAAAATAGTCTTGTGTAGGCCCGACATCCCAGTGTGGTTTCGCAGTTCCACTGGTCAAATCGCTGTACTATCCAATTTTTGGGCCTTTGGTATCTAAAAAAAAAGCAGTTTGAGTGTGTCGCTCACTGTTCAGCCGCAAATATCTCTATTTAAAAAAGTGTGGCATACCCCAGTAAACAATAACTGTGGTTTTGCCATCCCATGGTAAAAAATCTCTATTATTCAGCTTTTGGTAGTTTTTTCCGCAAAGAAAAACAGTAGTGTCTCCTGACTGTTGTGACACAAAAATATATGTGTTGAGAATAGTCTTGTGTAGGCCCGACATCCCAGTGTGGTTTCGCAGTTCCACGGGTCAAATCGCTGTACTATCCAGTTTTGGGCCTTTGGTATCTAAAAAAAAAGCAGTTTGAGCGTGTCGCTCACTGTTTAGCCGCAAATATCTCTATTTAAAAAAGTGTGGTATACCCCAGTAAACAATAACTGTGGTTTTGCCATCCCACGATAAAAAATCTCTATTATTCAGGTTTTGGTATATTTTCCGTAAAGAAAAACAGTAGTGTCTCCTGACTGTTGTGACACAAAAATATATCTGTTGAAAATAGTCTTGTGTAGGCCCGACATCCCAGTGTGGTTTCGCAGTTCCACTAGTCAAATCGCTGTACTATCCAGTTTTGGGCCTTTGGTATCTAAAAAAAAGCAGTTTGAGTGTGTCGCTCACTGTTCAGCCGCAAATATCTCTATTTAAAAGTGTGGTATACCCCAGTAAACAATAACTGTGGTTTTCCTCTTCCACGGTTCTAATCTACTCTTTATTACCCTTTTTCCATTGATAGTGCAAGTGTAAGCTATTTTACTTCATTTACAATGGGCAAGGCGCGTGTCAAGGGACGTGTGCCTGGTCTCTGGGGTCTGTAGTCTCCGTGGCGGTGACCCGGTCCCGTGGCTCAGGCTGGTCAAACCAGTGGCAGTCTTTCTTAGGTTTTGAGGTTAATTGTCCGACTGCGCCACCCGTGGATTGCGGTCAGGGAGTACCACTGCTGGGAGGGAGACCACTGAGGCTGGTGTTGTGTGCGCAGCAGAGAATGGGATAACTCCCCACGGGAGGAGTATAGCCTCAGGGCAGTGAGTGTGGATGATGGGGGTGATGGTGCACGAGCGCAGCAGGAACGACTCAGAGTCTTTGCAGTGCAGTTCAGGGTCTTTACTGATGATTATAAGGTAGACCTTCCCGGGAGTACTGGCTAGCATAAGAGGCCTGGTCAGTCTGTGAGCAAGCAGGAGTTCCCCTGGCCAGGGGGAGTTTTAGGGCTCCCCGTCTGTCTGCACTCTTCCTTGCTACCTTGCTGTAAGCGGGTAAAAGTAGCCCACGTCCCTGAGTGTACCGTGTAGTGCTCACCCGTATGGCCGGTGACTTGGGGCCTTCTGTTAGCCTCTGCTCCACGACGGCGGTGCTGGTCCCTTGCTTGTGACTGATCCTCCGGGCTTCTATGGCCAGAGGACCTGAAATCCCCTGCCGGCTGGTTTCTGCTGCTGGATATATAAGTCCTCACAGCTTCGGACTCCTGTGTCCGGTTCCTATTGTCTTCTGCCAGGGCGAGCTCTGCTCAGCTTCCAGCCCCTGGTCTTTAGCTCCTAGCTCCTACAGAGCTCCTTGCTGTTACTTTCCCTTGCTCTCACTCTGACTCTGACTGTTCTCTGTTCTCTGACTCACTCAACCCCGCCCTAGATCCAGTTTATAAGGGCAGAATTCTCCCCTCCCAGGACTGGGGCAGGAGGATGTTGCATGTTTAAGGGATCCTGACCAGGAAACCTCCCACTTGCTCTCCGACGTAATATCTCTATTACTGTGGTGACCAGACCCCTGGGGTGCCACACATGGCTCTTGTAAGGGGCATTGCAGTTCCTCATAATTTTTGGAAAGCCTTCCATTCACTACTTAGGCCAACAGTGCACAGGAGACCCAGTTGCTATAAATGGAAAAAAAGGTTTAGTTAACGCCCTCTGACCTCCATGTCATTTCCAAGGAGCATTGAAGTGCCTCGAAATTTTTGGTAGGCATTGCACTCACTGTAAGCCCTATAACTGTGTAGCCGAACTGCTCCTTTTGTTACAGAAACATATCCTACAAGACATATCTGGTTGACTGGCCTGATATTGATGTGAATGGTCCCTGTTCCTACTGCTCTTTCTCCTTTGCCACTACCTCATCCATCATTTATCACCTGAAGCTTTGTTTTAACGGGAGTCATAGAACTTGGATAGTAGCAGGAAAACATCCAGCAATCCTCGGAGGAGGTAGGATATGCGCCAAAACGCTGACCACCTCAGGCCTAGCCGCTACTACATACATGCGCTTGCATTACAACAAAACAAAGCAGATGCTAACTTCTATCATCCTCATCATGCTCCTCACCTTGGCACTCTCAACTCCCCTGATGGAGAAGCCAGGGCCCACCGGAGGAGTCTGATAGTCCGGTGGGCTCGGCCAATGCTGCCCTAAAGCAGGCCAGGCTAAGAAAAGTGTGGGAAAGGTTACCGGGACAAATAGGGGTGGCTGGGGAACGAGTATGGACACCCGGCCACCCCCTGGAGGCTGGGGAGCAAGCGGGGACACCCGGCCACCAGGCGGCTGGGGACTGAGTATGGATACCAGGCCGCCGACACAGCCATGGCGTGGTGGCCAGATTCCGCCTCCACATGCCTAAAAGGCCCAATTTAAAGTGCAAGCAAGCAGTATGGTATTGCAGCCTGGGGGTGGGTGGGTGGCAGGCTGCATACTTGCGCTTGTATTGCAAGGAATGGGGGAGGTACAATTGAACATTGCCCTGGGACTAGAACTTGCATGGGGATAGTTGCAAGTCTGCATTTTCTGATGCAGCAAGGATCACTTATGATGGGCACACTTTTAGACAGTGACCTGGGAGTCAGAGATGCTTCCAGGGGTCTTCCCCATGCTGTTCCCATGTCTTTTCAGCACTTTATGCATGTGTCACACAGCACATGGCCAGATAAGGTTGTAAAATGTTAAAATGACATTTCCCAGTGAATGCATTTGTCATAGTTGAAAGCAATACAAAAGTGCAAAAACGCATAAAAAATGCTACTTGTGAACATAGCCGAAGGTGTGGAGGAGTATTTTTGTTTTTGGTCATTTATTTTAACTTATACACAAGTTTTTTCCCTGGAAAGGATGATCCTTAACATATTTCACAGGAAAAAAGCTTCACTTTCGCTTTTGAACGTTTTATTGTGAGCCCGTAAAAGTGGCTTAATACCTCTGACCACGTTGTTGACAGCAGTGACCTGGGGGTCAGAAATGCTTCCTGGGGTGATCCCCATACTGTCTCCATGTCATTTGAGCACTGTCACTATCGTTTTGGGCACTTGTTAGGCTTTTAAAAGACTTCCGGGGGTGCCACCGCAAAAATGCTTGAGTCTCCCATAGACTAACATTGGGCTCGTTGCTCGGGTCAAGCACCCGAGTATCACGGCGAGCACGGCCCGAGTTTCGAGCACCCGAGCATTTTAAAGCTCGCTCAACACTACTTTTGACCAAAAATTGGCAGAATAAACAAGATCGATTGCAGCCAGGTAAGTTATAGACTGAAATTCTTCAGAGTTTCAGAGAATACACAGAGTCTAATTCATCAAAGCTATTACGCAAGAATTCTTTCATTAAAAGCCTTGAAAATTTCCAATATTTTGACCCATCTCAGAGTTGAGCAAAAGTTTTGAGCCTTTTGATGTTCCTAGGCCAGTTTTTGCCAACTTTGCCAAAATGGGCGTAGTTGGGACGGGATGGGGGCACTGTGGTCCCGTGGCATTTTCTATACCAGAAATCTTACTCCAGTCATAGACTGGAATTGGATTTGGAGGCACACCCCACTCATCTGACTCCACCACATCCCCACGAGAAAATCACTAGTCTTGAAGAATTGGGGAAATAGTTTAAAGTTTCTGCTGTGCAGAGCAATTCTGTTGGACAATAGTCTTGTGTCTCTTCAGGAAGTTTTCCTTTTCCCTTCAGTGAGCTCATTAGTCTGTTGTAAGTAGTTCTCTGCTGGATCCATTCTATATAAACCTTTATCAGTCAAGCTCTGGCTGCCAGTTATAGCTTGTTCTAGCTCTGCGTTACACGCACGCTGCTATGTTTAGATAGGGCGAGATGGGTTTCATGAATTCTTTGGAATCCTGGGGGAACCGTTACTCAAAGCGACAGTAGGCTGCAGCTTCTCTCAGGCAGACGATAGATTCAGTTGCTGACCAGACACATCTGACAAAAGTCTTTTTCAACAGTTTAACAGGGGAATTTTATCTGAAGCACGGCCAGTGCAATTCAGGAATATTACAACAACAGTCTTCATTACAGTACAGTCTGACTTTCTTGAGCAACCGGCTCCAGTAACAATACAGTAGTTTCTTCACAAGGCACAGTATTACAGTCTCTTCAGTAGCATAATTCAACATAGATTAGATCTCTTAGCAGCACACTTCTATGCATACACAACCACAGGCTTTTCCTTTACAAGGACACGATAGTACACAGCAATCTTTATCCTGCATGGAGATGGAGGGGGGGGGCTTTGATGAGGGAGATGATCCCTGTGACACAATTCCTTCCAGTCCTTATCTTCCTGCCTGATAATATTCTGCACTGTTAGTTCAGGAAGTTTATCTGACCTTTGTTTAGTTTTTCTCCTGATCTGAATCCTGTTTAGTTGCCTTCTGTCAGATCCAGATAACACACCACCTTTCTCTTTGGCTTCAGCCAGACTACAATAATACGTTTCCCTCAATCCCCCTGGGTTTCTGCTAAAACACTCCCTATCTCCTCTGACTGTGTTAACCTCTCTAGTTGCTGGATTCTTTTTAAGCACAACACTTCCTGTCTCCTGTGCTTGTGTTATTTTTAACAGTTGCTGGATGCTTTTGAAGCAACAGCACTACTTCATGTCACATCTGGTCAATTCCTTTTGCTCTCTGCTCCTGAGGTTCTAGTGCTTTAGACTTCAGCTTGTTTACTAACCATTTTTCTTCCTGATGATTTTGTCCCTATCCATACCTCTTGGTTCTGAATAAGTGACCTGACTGTTCCTACCAGCCCGCTCAATTGGCCAGCAAGGGCCTCACTTAGAGCACCTGTCCATGGAAGCCCTATTACGAGCTGCCAGGTGACCACAGACAGAGACACATTAATGCACCACTACTGTATATACTGTACTATACAGTATATCACTATTGATTGATTGAATTCTGCATTCAAACTGCTACTAATAAATAAAAACATTATAAAAAAGAGCAAAATTACAGCAATTAACTACCCATATAATAGTAGATACCAGTTCTGCAGAATGTGATTAAAGTACAGTTATATATCGACTGATAGTCGACTGCTTTTCTGAGTGGAGTTATTCACAATGGTCAGCTTTTTTATGGCCTCTTTAATAATAATGCCACCTAGGTGCTCTCTTCCAGTAATAATGCCCCCCAAAGTGCGGAAATGACTAATATCATAATAACAAATTACTCAAAGAATAAATGACCCAACTTAAGGAATAATGTGATTGAAACTTGACTTTATTGAAATTATTTAATGTGGTCTAACAAATAAAGAAATAAAGATTAAAATAACTCAGGTGGTATTGCTGTGTAGCATTTTTTTGGGACTCCTCTATGGGATATCACTCCTCTAAACCTAAGATATCTCCTACCTAGATTAATGGCTGGAGTCCGCTAGCTAGGATAGCTTTTCTAATGATACTTATAGATATCAGTTGCAAGACCACTAGAGCTGATTAAAATTCACTCATTGCCTCCCCGACATGTTTCACCATGATTGGCTTCATCAGGGGACTGAGGCTAGACCGGCAATCCTTAAAAAAGCTTTCCTAAGTTTTATCCCTTAAGTTGGATCTATTTACTCTTGGTGTAATTTGTTAGTAGGATTTCTCATCCCTAAAGAGTTTTGTTAGACATTTAGTTCTCTATTGAAATGATTAATATGCCCCCTGTGTGCTGCTCAGTCCCATAAATTTATTTTTTATTTTTACCCAATATGATCCTTCGATGCTCTGAATTCTCTTCTCCCCTGCACTCAAGAGCTGGCCAGCACAGGTGGCACGATGCAGTGATATAAAAATGCAGGAAAGCCAGTGTCTTGTAGTCAGTAGTTCACTTTCTCCTGTTTGACACCAGAATCCATCTGTTGCAATGTCAAGCTTCAAAGTCGGGCACACCAGGGATCTTTGGCCCAAGATTAGAAGTCTAGGGCCCATGCCTGGATCTTTAGTGCTAGCGCCACCACTTGGTTGGACAATAATTTACAGGGTAGGTATTAGAAGTGGCACAATAGAGAGTTTTCTACCTTCTGTAGAAAAGCTAACTTGCACATTTTCCCAGGTAGCATTGCCTAGTTGTCAGATTTTCTATGCCAACTAGTGGTCTCCAGAAGGAGAAACAGCACCAAGGAGAGAATCTTAGGAGACCTCTTCACATGGACTTTTATACTTTTATTTTTGCAATTGCCCAATGCTACTCCTCCTTCAGTTAAAAACCTACTGCTCATTTTTATCTTGCATATTACTCTATAGTAATGCATTATGGATGAGAAAGCTGCCGACCATAAATCTGTCATCTCTCCCAGTCACCACTATGGCTGATTCCCCATTTTCTTCTCCGCACTATAGCAAGATGTAATTACGAAACGCTCTGTTTTCTTATCCCAGCCTGAATGACAGGCCAGCAAATTGTGGTGTAATCTCTTCATACTTTGCAGTTAGGAAATAAATACGGGGAAGTAAATTATAATAAACAATGCTGAACCCCTGGGAGGGGAAGAATCACATTCACATTCTAGGCAGACAATTCGGATGTTGCATCTGGAAATGGCTGCCAGGGGGCTCGGCAGATTTAGCAAAAATGAAGGGAAAAGAGCTGAACACCTGCTGGATTTCATGCCAGAATTTTTATATTTTATTTTGCTCCATTAATATTGTTATTTTTTTCTCTCTTTTTTATGTTGGACAAGTGCATGAATAATATCACCAAGGTTAAGGATTAAAATGCTGGCCTGGGGTTAGATGGTGCCCAAGGCAAGTCTTTTTTTGGCCTCTAACCCATCATCGATGAATGAAGTTTAGGTTAGTAAATGATTCACACAACAAAATAACCTTATATTATTTCTTATATGTTTGTGTGGCATTTATATACTTGAGGTGTATAGGTTTTAATTAGAGATGAGAGGATCACTTTGCAGGACTCCGGTCCAGCATTCAAGTCAGTGGTACCTGGCAGCAAGACGGAAGCCCACGAATCTCTCATCTTTCGGCGTCCCTGGCGTGACATGGGATTTGTCAGGGCTGGTACACACAGACGATGTTGCAACATCCCCGGCTAATCAAAAGCCATGTCAGGGACATCGGAATATAGGAGATTCATGGGTCTCCATCTAGCCACTGGGCAGCACTGACCTGGACGGTGGACTGGAGTCCTGAGAACCGATCCGCTCATCTCTAGTTTAGATGAGGATTGTGACTACTCAACTTTTCCAGTTTCAGGCAGTGATCATAGAGATCAGTAGGGGAATGGGAGGGTTAACTGTTGGGCCAACAACATTTTGCACTGTTCTCCTCTGTGATTGGGCAGGGTGCTCTTTGTACATGACAGGAGGACCCTATAAAACTGCTGCCTCCCAGACCTAGGCATCCTGTTCTACTCAATGATGTGGAATATCTCGTCCATTGTTGCCATTGCATGTATGAAAGCTGTTTTGCACTATGCCTGTTTGCAGGAATAGAAGTTGAACATACACAACCCCAGCAATCAGTTGTGATCTATAGGGGAATTCAACAATGTTACAGCACCCCCACAAGGAAAATAAAGTATGACACAGCTCTCATTGTGATCAAAGACTACTGGGGTAATGGGCCTGTGGTTCTGGGTGAAGGTACTCTTTTCACCCAGGAACCATCAGTCAAGCAGGAGGAGGTGGCTCTGGGTGAGGAAAAGAGCTGGAGTTACAGAGGCTTCAGATCTACCATAGTCCTTCAGCCTCATTTGCATATCCGTTCAAACGTTGGTTGCTCAGTATTGGATGAATGGACTGGCCATGTTAAGGTATTGCTGGATTTGTCTCTGAAAGAGCTACATGTAAATAGTTTAGAGGGTGAAATCCTGATGATGGATTCCCCATAATTAGACATTTGAAAATAGGTGTTTATAAACTAGACAACCATTTTAAAAAGAAATCTCACTCTGATCAGTAAACCAGATCATCTCATAATTAGAGATGAGCGGTGTTCGACTAGAACTGTTCGCCAATCTCAAATTCGAGCTGTTTTGGGCGGTGTTCGACGAACCCGAACGATTTGCAAAAAATTCGACTGTTCGAGGTTATGTTCGATAATTGTTCGTGCACCAAAAGCGTGTCCTGCATGTCTGGCGCTATTTAGAGCACCAATCATGCAGGGATTGTCTGCCACTCACTGTAATGCCACAGCCATGGTGGTTGTGGCATTACAGTGATTGCCCAAATCGATGGACGCAGTGCTCACAGTGAAACATGGAAAGACGGCAATTCAGCAGCGGCATACACCGGTACCTGACAATTTAGAACAGAAAGAATAGAGCTTCACACATAGATTAGATAGATAGAAGCATGTCAGTCACATATATATGAAGTACAGTGACAGTGTTGCTTACTGTACTTGTCATTTAGTGTAAAGGATTTATTAAAAAAAATAATAGTGTTTTCATGCACCGTCTCTTTAAAAAAGCCGGCCGGCAATTCAGCAGCGGTACCCGACAATTTAGAATAGAAGGAATAGAGAATCACACATAGATTAGATAGATAGAAACATGTCAGTCACATATATAAGAAGTACAGTGATAGTGTTGATTACTGTACTTGTCATTTAGTGTTAAAATAAAGGATCTTTTTTAAAAAAAAATTGGCGTGGGGTTCCCCATAATTTTAGTCTCTAGCGGAGGTTAAGCAGACGGCTAGGGCAGATGTTTGAAGCCTGGGAAGGGGGTAATACCCACGGAGCTTCCCAGGCTACTAATATCAGCCCCCAGCTGAATACCTAGCCTTTACTAGCTATTAAAATGGGGGAACCCCCAAAAAATGATGTGGGGTCCCCCTATTTTAATAGCTAGCAAAGGCTAGGCAGACAGCTGGGGGCTGATATTAATAGCTCTGGAAGGGTGCCATGAATTGGCCCCCTCCCAGGCTAGAAACACCAGCCGTCAGCCACCCCAGAAATGGCTGCAATCCAGCTTGCCATGCCGCACACACTGAGAAGCTCAGGCATGCTTGCGCTCCTCAGTGTCTCGCTGTGACGGCATAAAGATGAGCCGAGGTCATGTCCAATGAACTCGGCTCACCTCAGGCACGTCACTGACAGCGTGGGAAAATTCTCCTGCACTCCGCGCTTCAGCGTGAGAATTCTCCCATGCTGTCAGTGACGTGCATGAGGTGAGCTGAGATCATTGGACATGAACTCACCTCATGCATGTCACTGACAGCGTGGGAGAATTCTCACACTGAAGCGCTGAGTGCATGAGAATTTTCCCACGCTGTCAGTGACGTGCATGAAGTGAGCTGAGTTCATTGGACATGAGCTCACCTCATGCATGTCACTGACAGCGTGGGAGAATTCTCACGCTGAAGCGCTGAGTGCAGGAGAATTTTCCCACGCTGTTGTTATCATCGGCCTCTCTGCCCCTTGCTAGGCAGAGACGCCGTCCCTCTCACCTCCCCGCTGCTGGCACGGCGTCCTCCAGCGCTTCTCTCCCCGCTGCTTCCGGCACACGCTCCTTCCTCGGCAGTGTGCTTATGGCGCGCGCTCTCCCCCTCTCTTAAAGGGACCGCGCGCGCCGTCCTGAGGAGTCCCCGGCCAATTGCCATTGGACCTCCCATATATAAGGCACCTCCTCCAAAATGGAGGTGCCCAAGCAATGTTGTTTGCACTGTGTCTCACTTGTGCTTCAGCCCTCAGGTTCCGCTGCTAGCCTGACTTCTCGTCCTGCCTGCCAGCCTGTTACTTGCCTTGTCCGCCAGACCGCTCACCTGGGAGCGTCCTTCAGTTACCTGCCTGTTACCTGCCTCGTCAGTCAGACCGCTCACCTGGGAGTGTCCACCAATTACTGCCTGTTACCTGCCTCGTCTGCCAGACTGCTCACCTGGAGCGGCCACCAGTTACCTGCCTGTTACCTGCTGTCTCCGTCAGCCCGCTCACCTGGGAGCGCCCGCCAGTTACCTGTCAGGTATCCGCCTCGCCTGTCTACCCAGAGACTGTCCCGGTCACTTGCCGTGACCACCTGATTATCTACCCAGAGACTGCCCCCGTCACTTGCCGTGACCACCTGCCTGTCTACCCAGAGACTGCCCCCGTCACTTGCCATGACCACCTGCCTGTCTACCCAGAGACTGTCCCCGTCACCTGCCGTGACCACCTGCCCGCTTACCCAGAGACTGTCCCCGTCACTTCCTGTGACTACCTGCTTGCCCTCCATGGGAGTCACCCGCTTCCTTACAAGGACTTCCCCCTTGTATTGCAGCTCAGAGGTTCCACCTCCTGGACCCGTAACAGCTGTCAGTGACGTGCATGAGGTGAGCTGAGTTCATTGGACATGAACTCGGATCATCTGGATGCCGTCACAGCGAGACACTGAGGAGCGCAAGCATGCCTGCGCTTCTCAGTGTCTGCGGGATAACAGTCTGGATGGCAGCTTTCTGCTGCGGTCCAGCCTGTCATCTCGATGTAGCAGAACTGAAGCTGTCCTGGGAACCATGGGAAGGTAAGGATGATATTGCTTTATTATTTTTCTTTTATTGCAGGAGATCGTTGGCTTCAGCTGGAATGGGCGTGATGGTAAGTATGGTTTAATTTAGAACAATAAAGAATTGTGTGTTTATTTCAATTAAAGGACTTTTTTCTGGGTGTTGTGTTTTTTTTAATTACTTTACTAGAAATTCATGGTGGTCATGTCTAATATTGGCGTGACTCCATGAATTTCGGGCTTAGGGCCAGCTGATAATGCCAAGCTGGCCCTAACCCCTTTATTGCCCAGTGAGCCACCGCACCAGGGCCCTGGATGAGTTGGGTACAGCGCCAGAAGATGGCGCTGCTCTGAACGCGCCATTTTCCGGGGTGGCTGCGGACTGCAATTTGCAGCGGGGGGGGCCCAAAAAGCTTGGGGCTCACTGCTCTGCGGATTCCAGCCCCCAGCTGCCTAGTTGTACCTGACTGGACACAAAAATAGGGCGAAGCCCCACATATTTTTTTTTTTAATTATTTCATGAAATTCATGAAACAATTAAGAAAAAAAGGGCTTCCCTATATTGTTGTGTCCGGCCAGGTACAAATATGCAGCTGGTGGTTGGGGGCAGCCCGTTCCTGCCTGCTGTACCTGGCTGGACACAAATATAATGCGAAGCCCCACGTCAATTTTTTTAAAATTATTTCATGAATTTCCTGAAATAATTTTAAAAAATTGACGTGGGGCTTCGCACTATATTTGTGTCCAGCCAGGTACAGCAGGCAGGAACGGGCTGCCCCCAACCACCAGCTGCATATTTGTACCTGGCCGGACACAACAATATAGGGAAGCCCTTTTTTTCTTAAATATTTCATGAATTTCATGAAATAATTAAAAAAAAAATACGTGGGGCTTCGCACTATTTTTGTGTCCAGTCAGGTACAACTGGGCAGCTGGGGGCTGGAATCTGCAGCGCAGGGAGGCCTAAGCTTTCTGTGCTCCCCCGCTGCAAATTGCAGTCCGCAGCCACCCCGGAAAATGGCGCGTTCATAGAAGCGCCATCTTCTGGCGCTGTACCCAACTCATCCAGGGCCCTGGTGCGGTGGCTCACTGGGTAATAAAGGGGTTAGGGCCAGCTTGGTATTATCAGCTGGCCCTAAGCCCGAAATTCATGGGGTCACGCCAATATTAGACATGCCATGAATTTCTAGTAAAGTATTTAAAAAAAAACACAACACCCAGAATAAAGTCCTTTAATTGAAATAAACACACAATTCTTTATTGTTCTAAATTAAACCATACTTACCATCACGCCCATTCCAGCTGAAGCCAACGATCTCCTGCAATAAAAGTAAAATAATAAAGCAACATCATCCTTACCTTTCCATGGTTCCCACGACAGCTTCAGCTCTGCTACATCGAGATGACAGGCTGGACCGCAGCAGAAAGTTGCCATCCAGCCTGTCATCCCGCAATCACTGAGAAGCGCAGGCATGCTTGCGCTCCTCAGTGTCTCGCTGTGACGGCATCCAGATGAGCCGAGTTCATGTCCAATGAACTCGGCTCACCTCATGCACGTCACTGACAGCTTGGGAAAATTCTCCTGCACTCAGCGCTTCAGCGTGAGAATTCTCCCACGCTGTCAGTGACGTACATGAGGTGAGCTGAGTTCATTGGACATGAGCTCACCTCATGCACGTCACTGACAGCGTGGGAAAATTCTCACGCTGAAGCGCTGAGTGCAGGAGAATTTTCCCACGCTGTCAGTGACGTGCATGAGGTGAGCTGAGTTCATTGGACATGAGCTCACCTCGTGCACGTCACTGACAGCCTGGGAAAATTCTCACGCTGAAGCGCTGAGCGTAGGAGAATTCTCCCACGCTGTCAGTGACGTGCATGAGGTGAGCCGAGTTCATTGGACATGACCTCGGCTCATCTGGATGCCGTCACAGCCTGACACTGAGGAGCGCAAGCATGCCTGCGCTTCTCAGTGTCTACGGGATGACAGGCTGGATGGCAGCGTTCTGCTGCCGTCCAGCCTGTCATCTCGATGTAGCAGAGCTGGAGCTGTCCTGGGAACCATCGAAAGGTAAGGATGATGTTGCTTTATTATTTTTCTTTTATTGCAGGAGATCGTTGGCTTCAGCTGGAATGGGCGTGATGGTAGGTATGGTTTAATTTAGAACAATAAAGAATTGTGTGTTTATTTCAATTAAAGGACTTTATTCTGGGTGTTTGTGTTTTTTTTTAACTTTGACTATGGGGTTAGTAATGGGGGTGTCTTATAGACGCCTCTCCATTACTAACCTGGGCTTGATGTCAGCTGGCATTATAAGCTGACATCAACCCCAACCCTATTACCCCACTGCCACCGCTACAGGGCAGTGGGAAGAGCGAGGCTAAGTGCCAGAATTGGCGCATCCTATGGATGCGCCATTTCTGGGATGGCTGACGGCTGGGCTATTAATATCAGCCCCCAGCTGTCTGCCTAGCCTTTGCTAGCTATTAAAATAGGGGGGACCCCACGTCATTTTTTTTGGGGGGTCCCCCATTTTAATAGCTAGTAAAGGCTAGGTATTCAGCTGGGGGCTGATATTAGTAGCCTGCGAAGCTCCATGGGTATTACCCCCTTCCCAGGCTTCAAACATCTGCCCCAGCCGTCTGCTTAACCTCCGCTAGAGCCTAAAATTACGGGGAACCCCACGACAATTTTTTTTTTAATAAATCCTTTATTTTAACACTAAATGACAAGTACAGTAACCAACACTGTCACTGTACTTCTTATATATGTCACTGACATGTTTCTATCTATCTAATCTATGTGTGATGCTCTGTCTTTCTGTTCTAAATTGTCGGGTACCGCTGCTGAATTGCCGGCCGGATTTTTTAAAGAGACGGTACATGAAAACACTAATATTTTTTTTAAATAAATCCTTTACACTAAATGACAAGTACAGTAATCAACACTGTCACTGTACTTCTTATATATGTGACTGACATGTTTCTATCTATCTAATCTATGTGTGATGCTCTATTCCTTCTTGTCTAAATTGTCGGGTACCGGTGCATGCCGCTGCTGAATTGCCGGCCGGCTTTTTTAAAGAGAGCGTCTTCTGAGCAGTTTGTCAGCTTTTGGACACCTTTGAAGGTGTTATCTATGTGTTTCTATGTGTTTTTATTTGCCTGCCATTGGTTTTAACGCTGTTCGACGGTGTTCTAAGGTGTTCGACGAACAGTTCGACGAACAGTTCCTCGAACATCCCGGTGTTCGACGAACCGAACCGAACCCGAACACTACGGGGGTGGCTCAACACTACTCATAATATATCCAAAAGATATTGCTCTTCATTCTGGTCGTAAGACATGATAAAGTCACAGATCCACTTGCTCATGTTTCCTCACCATTCAATGTTTTCTGGAATTTTTTTTTTTCCAAGCCAAGTAGGCAAAAAGTTTTCACTTGTTTACTCGTCTTTATTATCCAGATTCCAATTGTCCTTGAAAGGGTTGTCCAGATTAGGAAACACATTTTTCCTAAATCACATTTTTAGTTAATACACAAAGAGTCTTCTGTTCAGGATCCTCAGCTCTTGATCATTGACTACAAAGAATTTTTCTGGCTCTGTTTTACTATTATTATTTCCTAATTTCTCCCATGGTGGCACTGTAGAAAATTTCTCCACACATCACAGCTGATCATTGGAAATTCTAGCAGTTTATTGTATCAGGGAACTTTTCTAACAACTAGTAGAAAGCATCTAAAAATCTACTTGCTCCACAATTTACGACAAATATAGAATTATTATTATTTAATAGACTTTGGGTTCCATTTCGAGCCATGGCGACTTAATGGATGCATGATCGTATACGGCCAACCCGGGTTCCACCGTTCATATGCCTCCGCCCCCATCTTACCACACTTACATACTTTAACAAATAAAATCACTGCACCTGTAATTTTCTTTGGATAAATTTTCCCTCAGCGGCCATTTTATTAACAAACAACATTAACATATATACATTATTATGAAATAAATAAGAAGGGAGGGTTCTTGGAGTTAAAAATTGATCTGGCAAAACTAAACCAAAGTCGAACCACCGTGTTACCCTCAGCCGTCCATCACCAGCTCGAGGGCACCAAAAGCTCCCAGGGTAAAACCCCGTCCAGAGCCCCAAAAAAACAGATGCCAGATCACCCCGCTTAATCAAACCACTGCCTGTAAAATTCAAATAATTTTCCACCGACACTTCTGTGCCAACTCCAAGAACCCCACCCCCCGCCACAAACAAACAGCCCTGACCACCTCAGGCTTGTGAGCGCCCCAACATCGCCATGGCCCTCTCAATCCCCTCCTGTATAGCCAATGTCCACAAATCAATTCCAACATCGTTCAGATGTACGCCATCCTTTGCCCAAAATTCTCCAACCCCTGCCTCAAGATCAAGATGCCGAACACTTACTCCCCCGTTCCTACCGACAAATGCTGCTAAGGCTCTATTTAACTAAACTGGTGCCCTGTTAATGCCCTTCACTGATCTAGCCTCCCTCCATTTTTTCCTCGGTACAATGTCAGACCAAACCGTTAACACCCCCGGAAAAGATGTCCACAACCTTAAAAAATCAATCCGAATATCCCTCATCAATTCCCTAACCGGCCGAGACCCCAAATCATTCCCCCCCAAATGCACTACCAAAATATCCGGCGCCCGGTACAAACGAGCCGCCTTATGGAATTCAGACAGCATCCTTCTCCATACCATCCCTCGAAAACCCAACCACCGAACCACCGCTTGCTCTCTGCTAAAACCCAATTGCCTACCGTTCGGCCTCACGTCCGCCCGCAGCGCCCCCCAATGAACGAAAGAGTGTCCGAGAATCCAGACTAATAACGGGACGCCACCTGCAAAAAGACAACCAAAGAATTGTATTCACTTCTGACCAGATAAAACATAAGCCTGCACACCTAATGCCGTACATAGGACAGATAACGATCTGAACTCCACCTCCCGATGCGCTTTATCACCTCCTTGCTTAAACCCAAACCATCCGCTTCTGACGCCGCACTGATTCTGAACGAATGCGACCCGTAAACCTCAGGGCTAAGGCCCAATTCTATGATCCCTTTCTTAAACACTGCCATAAATTGAAAGCGAGACAAAAACTCACCATTTTTATGACACAATAATGGGCCCTTACGTCCCGACCAGACTTGCCAATAAGCCATTAAACATCTCCTAGGACACATAAACGATCCATCAACTTCCCCCAATACCACTCGCTTGCCTCTTCCAAATTGACCCGTCTTCCCCCTCCTAATCCAGAATTCAATGCACCTGTCCCGACCGCTCACGTCCTCGGCAAACAAACCCCCAGCCTTATTCCTACTTGGTGCCACCAACTCAACTAATCTTAGTGCGCCGAAAAACGCCCATGAAAAAGCCAACCTAAACAGTGTGGCTTCAAAAACCGAAAAACAGATCTTATCCAACGCAAAACCCAACTGCTCTAAAAAACTAAAAGTCACCGGTCTTCGTTTATCTAACACTTTACTTCCCCTCCTAAAGCCCTTAATTGCCACTAAAAACGATTTTGTAACATCTTTTAACCCCTGTAATCTAAAACCGAATGCCAATCCTGCAACAAATTTACTAACTTTTGAAACAGACCATCCGCTCTCCGCTGCCTTTCCCACAAGAAACAACACCGCCATCTCTCTATCTCCCTCACTCTCCACGCCACCCCACTGCAAAATCCAGCTTTGCCATACTCGCCATGATGCCTCGTATGATGCCCAAGTCTGCCTTGTAATGGACTCCTGTATTAAACGTCCTGCTCTTCCATAACCAGCTGCCACAAATGCGAAGGGCATTCCTGTCCCGCGTCCTCGGCCTCTGGTGCTAGCGCCCGAAAACGGTCCCACTGAAAAAGAGACAAGGCATCTGCTATGGTATTTTGCACACCTGGAACATGTAATCCAAGCGTTCAAGTTAAGGCAACAAAGAACTAGTTCCTTCAGCAGCCTAATCACAGGCGGGGACGAGGCAGACAAGCTGTTGATGACAGACACCACTCCCATGTTGTCGCAATGAAACCGAATTCTCCTGTTGGCAAAACACTCACCCCAAATAGTAACCGCAACAACGATGGGAAACAATTCCAAAAAAGCCAAATTCTTTGTAAGACCCTTCTCCGTCCACTCGCCCGGCCATACTCCAAGACTCCACCTCCCTTTCCAATAGGCCCCATAACCAGCACCTCCTGCCGCATCCGTAAATATCTCACAATCAAAGCTGCTTAAGAACTCCTGCTGGATTAATTACCTGCCGTTATAACTTTCCAAAAACAGCTTCCAAACCTTTAGATCCTCCTTGTGTTCCCTATTTAGCCGAATAAAATGATGGGGGGCCCGCACTCCTTCCGTCGCGCCTGACAACCTGCGACAAAATATTCTGCCCATTGGCATAAACCTGCATGCAAAATTCAGTCGCCCTAACAGCGATTGCAACTCCCTCAGGGTCACCTTGCGCAGCCTCCCGACTCTATCAACCTCCTGCTTGAGCAAAATCAATTTGTCCTCCGGTAACCGACACTCCATCCTTTCTGTATCAATTACAATGCCCAAAAAACTTATGGTTGTGCAAGGGCCTTCTGTCTTTTCTTCAGCCAAAGGTACGCCAAAATGCTCTGCCACCCACACTATAGTACCTAATAAATTCCTACACAACAACGATTGCGGAGGGCCTATAAACAAGAAATCATCCAAATAATGAATGACTGACTTAACTGATGTCAGGTCCTTCACAACCCATTCCAAAAATGTGCTAAACGTTTCAAACAAAGAACACGAAATTGCACAACCCATTGGCAAACACCTATCCACGTAATATGCCCCATTCCAAAAACAACCTAACAACAGGATACTATCCGGGTGAACTGGCAGCAACCGAAAAGCCGACTCGATATCCGTTTTTGCTAGCAACGATCCTGACCCATATCACCGTACCCATTGCACCGCAGCATCAAATGAAGTACATTCAACTTAACACAATTCTTGTGCAATGCCATCGTTCACCGAGAGCCCCTTCGGGTACGACAAATGCTGAATTAACCGAAACTTATTCCGCTCTTTTTTGGGCACAACCCCCAGTGGCGAGATAATCACTTTGCTACTAGGTAAGTCCTGAAACGGTCCCGCCATCCTGCCCAACTCCACTTCCTTAGCCAATTTCATACTGACCACATCAGGATGAAGGGAGGCCGACATCAAATTTTTTACTGAAACAGGGACCTCGTGCTCAGGAAGAGGTATTCTAAAACCTTCCAAAAAACCGTCCGAAATAGCCTTAGCCTTCAACTGATCCGGATACCTACTTAGAAAGGGGGCCATCTCGTGCACCCTTACTGGAGTCACCCCCTTGACCGGTACCCACTGTCGGCTTTCCCTTACCCTTTTTAAAACATTTTGATGCTCCGTGTGAGCCTCCACTACAATGGGAGCACACATGTTTAAATTTACAGGAGCTCTCATATTTGCAATGGCCATCGTTGAATTGCCAGCAAGTTCCCGCTTCTTTCTTAGTGCTTTGTGCCCCCTGACTGTTTCCCCCATGTCCTGCTGATTGGTTCCCGCCACTGTTGCTCCCGTGAAAGGACTGCCCATACCTCACTGGGGCCATAACCTTCAGCCACAATCCAATGTCCTTTTGATCCCATCTAATCTCCGGGCGAACTGCCTTCCTCTGACGAAATTGCTCGTCATACCGTAACCATGCCTGACCCCCATAAGTCCTATGAGCCTCCCCAATGGCATCCAAGTAGCAAAACAGCCCCGAGCAATTATCAGGAGCCTTTTCCCCAATAACGCTAGCCATTATTGCAAAAGCTTGTAACCAGTTAACAAACGTCTGTGGAATCAACCTCCACCTGCGCTTTTCTTCCTCCTCTTTCTTACTGTCGTCCTTTTTTCCCTTATCCAGGTTAAACTTTTCCAACGGAAGAAGTGAATAAATTTCCACATACTCATCCCGCCAAATTTTTTCCTTAACCTCTTTTTTTAAATGCGCCCCCAACGGCCCCTCAAAACACACATATACCTCCCCTTTCGCCCTATCATCCAGTTTTACAGTATCCCCTTTCTGCACACACACCGACACCCCAGACGGTATCCCGGCTGCCAAACGCCGCTGACCTGGCCGATTCGCTCCCCCCCTGTGACAGCGCCGCTTGACTATGTACCCAAGCCCCCGCTGGTGACGACCCCACTTGATTAGCCCCACCGCCTTCTAATCTGGCCAGAATGCGTGACATGTTAACCAACATATCCCTAATCCCGCATACATCCGACCAACTACCTCCTCTAACATTTCCCCCGCTGGGGCCCGCCAACTGCCTATCCCCCACCCCGTCCGCTAATGACCCCGCGGGCGACAAACCATACATAGATGCATACTCACCGAGCTGCACGGGTGCTGTGTCCCCGCCAGCCGTACGCCCCGAGTCCTGACGATTCCTTACTTCGCCTTGATCTCCACCGAAGTCCAATCCGCCCGCCTCCATGCGCTCAGGGCCCGCGCCCCTGGAATCCACGTCACCAGGGGGGACCCGAGCCCGTGTTGATGTCCCAGTCGCTCGTCCTCCACTCATCTCTGCTCCGGTCCTCACCGCCATCCATGTACGGCCTTGATTAACAGATCCGGATTCCCTGGCCCGATCCGTGTCAGTCAGAGAAAAACTGCCAGGCAACCCTATGCTGCTGCCTGCCGCCTCATCCCTCTGCCTGGTGTGACTTGGGCCAGGCAGGAGGTCCTGAAATTGCTGCCTGCCCGTGCGCCTCTGCTGCATCCTTCCCCTGCTGGTCTGTCTGGCAGGCACCCCGACAGGTACCTCGCCAGGTGTGCCTGCCGCGCGAGTGTTCCCTCCGTTATCCGCCTCTGCAGTAGCGCTGGTGCTCCGTCTTTTGAATTTCTCGCTCCGTACATTGCCGCTGGATCTTGGAGCGGGGGGCGTGTACGCGCGCCCGCCGCTGATAGGCCTGTCGTTCCTGCCATCTGTTTCCGGGGGCAGAAGTGACGTGGGCCGCCCTTCCGGTGAGGCCCCGCCCCCTGGATGACACGTCTGCAGCATGGGCCTTGCTTCCGGCGTAGCCTGCGCTCTGGTACTGCGGCGCGCCGCCAGAGTAGGCCGCACCACAACAGAGCGGGGCACCTCCTTCCTGGACCGCAACCCGACACTTGGAGAGCCAGCAGGCCGGCTGGGCGGATTCCTGCCGCGGCGTGCACGCTGGCGGGGGGTTCCGCCGGCATGGTCACCGGGCGCAGGGTCCCCTGAGGGGCTCGGCAGCCTGCGCCTGCTGCCCGTACCCACCATCTCAGGGGAGAGCCTCTCGGGTGGCCGCGTCCTCCTGGCGGTTCTTCCTGATCCCGACGTGGATTCTTCTTCGCCTGCATTCCCCAGCAGACCGGACAGCTGTTCCTCTATTACTTTTTCCTATGCTCTTCTCCTCTGGACTACCCGTTTCCCGCACTTTTCCTTCTTATACCTCTCTTCCCCCATCTCCACCCCCGTCCCAATGCCCGCCCATCCTGACCTCTACCCAATCCCGATCATTGGGATTCAAATTACACCCTGCTGGCCCATCCCGGTCATGTGGGGCTTCCTTCTAGGTTGCCCTGTCTCCAGCCCCTTTCTTGATCTGTAGGAACTTTGATCTTGTGCAAGCCTAGATAGGTCCACCAGGGTCTTCTCCATTGTTATCTTGATTGTATCAAGCCATCTGGTTGCTGATCTTCCTCTTTGCTTTGTTCCTTCTATTCTTCCGACCATGATGTCCTTCTCCAGTGATTAATCTCTTCATATGATTTGTCCAAGTAAGAAAGTCGTAGCTTGGTGATCTTTGTTTTGAGTGACAAGTCTGTCTTGATTTGTTCCAAGATTGATTTGTTTGTTCTCTTGCCATCCATGGCATTGATAAATATTTTATATAGTTACTCTGTCCAAAATTTAGCTGTAGGCAAAAGAGAAATAAACTGTGTAGGGTTAAGAAGGAAATAAAATGAGGTGCAGGAAAAAAATCACTTATTGATGGTGAAACCAGGTGTTTTGGCAATTTTATATGGGAGAGGCATCTCTGGGTCTAGCAATGCTATGTGAGATGACCATGAAATAATGAAAAACAATCAAGTGAAATGGACACTACAAAAAAAATGAATTGGATAATGGCACCATTTTTCAGGACTGGTCTAGTTCCTTCATAAAGCTTATATAAAGAGAAGGACCAGTCTGGCCTCTCTTACTATTCATAGATTTTTCAAAATTTAGATGTAAGCAAGTTGTGAGGGACTAAGAAATTAATGACTCATCATTAGGATAGGTAATCAATATGCAATTGATGAGGCCGCATGATGGTTTGAAATCTGGCACTCCCAATGGTCAGCAGAGACCTGGTGCTATGGGTTTGGGAAATTCACGTTTTACAGAGCCAGAACAGCATAACTCCATATATTGTGCAGCGGCAGTTTTCCATGTCTGCAGCTCAGATCACATTCACTTCAATTGGACCTGAGTTACTGCAAAAACGGCTAAATGATGATTAGTGATGAGCGAGCACTAAAATGCTCGGGTATGTGTTGCTCGGGTCAAGCACATTGGAATACTCAGGTGCTCGTCCCAAGCAACGAGCCCAATGTAAGTCTATGGGAATCTCGAGCATTTTTCAGGCGGCACCCCCTGGTGGTCTGCAGAGGGCCTAAAAAATGCCCAAATTGATGGGAACAGTGCTCAAATGACATGGGGACAGCATGGGGAAGACCACTGGAAGCATTTCTGACTCCCAGGTCACAGCTGTCAACAACGTTGTCAGAGGTATTAAGCCATTTTTACGGACTCACAATAAAACATACAAAAACAAAACCAAAATGGATTTTCCTGTGAAATATGTTAAGGAACATCCTTTCCAGGGTAATGACTTGTATATAAGGCAAAATAAATAACCAAAATCAAAAATACTCCTCCACACTTTGGGCTATGTTCACACGTAGCGTTTTTGATGCGTTTTTGCACTTTTGCATTGCTTTCAACCAAGACAAATGCATTCACTGGGAAATGTAATTTTAACATTTTACAACCTTATCTGGCCATGTGGTGTGTGACACATCATCAGACACATGCATACAGTGCTGAAAAGACATGGAATCATCATGGGGAAGACCTCTGGAAGCATCTCTCACTCCCAGGTCACTGCCTAAAAGTGTGCCCATCATAAGTGATCCTTGGCGCATGCGAAGATGCCTCCCGCCATGCACCTGTCGTTGCAGACTTGTAACAATCACCGTCCACGCCCTTGTCCCAGTGCAGCGTTCAGTTGTCCCTACTCCATTCCTTGGAATGCAAGTGCAAGTATGCAGCCAGCCACCCACTGGCTGCAAAATTTTTGACAGCTGCTTGAACTTGAAATGTAGCCTTTTAGGCTCGTTGAGGCGGAATCTGTCCACAATCTTATGGCGGCAGCGACCGGGTATCCATACTCGGTCCCCAGCCGCCACTATTTGTCCCTGTGTCATCTCCGTCTTCCACAAGCACGGGTCCCACAACATTACCCATGCCCTCCCCAGTGCACTAACTGGGAAGGACCGCCTAACCACAAACACATGGGCAGGTGAATGTGGCCAGGGACGGTACAGAGCCAGTCCACAGCTTTTTTTGCTGAGTTGTATTTCACCACAGCTATATTCTTTAGCTCGGTGAAAGGACTTGGGAAACCATATCTACCCAGCTGTCATTTCTCCCAGGAAGTACTCTAAAGCTGCTTTCACTTGAAATGTGGCCTTTTAGGCTCGTGAAGGCGGAAGCTTTTCGTAACCTTATGCCGGCGGCGGCCGGGTGTCCATACTCGGTCCCCAGGCGCCATTATTTCTACTGGTATCGTCTCCGCCTTCCACATGCACGGGTCCCACAACATTACCCATGCCCTCCCCAGTACAGTTACTGGAAAGGACCGCCTATCCTCAAACACTGTGGTCAAGTGAATGTGGCCAGGGACTGTACGGAGCCAGTCCATAGCTTTTTTTGCTGAGTTGTATTTCACCACAGCCATATTCTTTAGCTTGGTGAAAGGACTTGGGAAACCATATCTACCCAGCTGTCATTTCTCCCAGGAAGTCCTCTAAAGCTGCTTTCACTTGAAATGTGGCCTTTTAGGCTCATGGAGGCGGAAGCTTTTCATAACATCATGCTGGCGGCGGCCAGTTGTCCATACTTGGTCCCATCAGCCACTATTTCTCCTGGTATCGTCTCCGCCTTCCACAAGCACAGGTCCCACAACATTATCTGTGCCCTTCCCAGTGCACTTACTGGGAAGGACCGCCTAACCACAAACACGTGGTCAAGTGAATGTGGCCAGGGACGGTACGGAGCCAGTCCACAGCTTAATTTCATGACTACAGAGTTGGGCAATGGCCTGATCTGCAATGCGGTTTGAAAAATAACATGCATAAGCACGTCCGATCCACATTAAAAAAGCAGCCATAGAGTGTCTGGGAACCTTCCCCCACACTTTTCTTAGCCAGGGCTGCTTCTCAGCAGGGTTGGACGGACCCACCAGAAAACCGGAGACTCCTCCGGTGGGCCCTGACTTCTCCTTCAGGAGAGTTCATAGAGCCGAGGTGAGGTCATGATGATAATAGAGGCCACCATCTGCTCAGTTTTCTGTTACTTGGAATGCAAGCGCAAGTATGCAGCCAGCCACCCACCCACCCACAGGCCGCAATACTAAACTGCCAGATTTCTGGGCAGCTGCTTGCATTTGAAATCTGGCCTTTTAGGCTCATGGAGGCGGAAGCTTTTCACAAACTCATGCCTCATGCCTCATGTCCATACTCGGTCCCCAGCTCTCACTATTTCTCCCGGTGTTGTCTCCACTTTCTACAAGCGCGGGTCCCTGAACACTGCTGCTGGTACTTTTCTGTGGGAATTTGCTTGCCTCCTACCAACCTGGAATATTTCCAATAAACTATGGTACGGCGCCATGGTATTAGCACTGCCCCCAGTACCAGTAGTGAAGCCATCCCCAATTTCATTCTCAGGAATTTTATTTGGTAGACTGAGTGGCTGCCCAAATACATTAGTTTCTCATAAAGGAGCTGAAGATAGAGTGGCAGTAGGTGCAAGTTTCTCCAGCCTGTAAAGATATTAGAGGGTGAACGGCAGCACATTGGATCAGGGGTTAGCACTGAAGCCTTGCAGTGCTGGGATCCTGGGTTCAAATCCCAGCAAGGACAACATCTGCAAGGACTTTGTATGTTCTCCCCGTGTTTGCGTGGGTTTCCACCTCAGTAAAAGAACAGCTATAGAGTATCCGGGTACCTTCCCACACACTTTTCTTAGCCAGGACTGCTTCTTGGCAGGGTTGGACGGTCCCACCAGATAATCCTCTGGTGTGCCCTGGCTTCCACATCAGGAGAGTTCATGATAGTGCTAACTTTACAGCTGCTATGGGGCTCTTGAGTAGTGTTGAGCCACCCCCGTAGTGTTCGAGTTCGGTTCGGTTCGTCGAACACCCGTGTGTTCGCCGAACTGTTCGTCGAACACCTTCGAACACCGTTAAAACCAATGGCAGGCAAACAAAAACACATAGAAACACATAGAAAACACCTTCAAAGGTGCCCAAAAGCTGACAAACTGCTCAGAAGACATAACTAACACATGGAAAAGTGACAAGTACATATAGTCATGCGAAAACAAAAGAGGTGGAGGAGTAAAAGCAGGGGGAGACACAGATATAGGCATGTCATGCCCTTCTAAAATCCAAAAAGTGAGAAGCCGACACGGCCAGTCCGCTCCTGCCCGTGCCACCTCCGTGTCGCCGGGTTTGTGCCAGAGCCGCGGTGAACCCTGATGGCCAGCCCCCCTCTCCCAATACTGGTGCCTGTCCGCTGGTGGGTCGAGCGAGCCCCCCTGTGGTGGAGGCAGCTCTAAGCTTTTTAATTTAAATTGTCTCTCTAATTTGAATAAATACACTTTAAATCCATTTACAAGGATCTATTGGAGGGCAAGTCTCATGCCAGCAGCCGCGTAATTCCAGCTCCAGTAGCGTCCACTAAAGCTGCTGCAGTTAAAAAGCTTTTATAAGGATCGAGCTCGGCTGTCCACCGCAAGGCATCCTACTGCCATTCCGAGCCCCTATGCCTTGGGGTGCCTCCTGATGCTCTTCACTGAGTATCCCATGGTCACGAAGCATTTCCTTTGAAAAAATTAAGTGTCCAAACTACAGGTGGTGTAGCTTGCTTAACAGCTGGGATAATCCGCTGACTAGCAGACACTGCTACTAGGCACAAAATATTTCCGGGGCTAGATGCAGTTAAAAATTTGTAATTAGATACTCTCGTTGGATGCTGAGAAAGCATTCCATAGAGTCTCCTGGCACGCCATATATGATTCTCTTAAAAAGCTTGGGGTAGGGGTCTAGGGGACCCTTTTATAGCCAAAATCACGGCCCTGTATCGCAATACGTCACCTAGGCTGAAGATAAATGGAACTGTAGCACCCTGAGGGCTCAGTTGCTACAGACGTATTGCACCTCACCCAGAGGTGTGATATCTCACTCTCAGGTAAGGATGTAGTGTGGATCAGGACCCGACACCTGCATGCATTACACCACATTGCCGTGGGGCAGGGCGACCAATATGCCCCTGAGATGGGCACGACAGTCCCTGTCCCTGGCTGGAGTGGGGGGAGGGAACACTGAGGAAGGGGAACCCTGTAGTGCAGGAGCAGGGAGGAAGCAGTTCCTGGGTGCATTGAGAAGGGAGTATAAAAGGTGGGCACCATCTTAGTTCAGTGCAGAGAAGTCTGAGCAGAAGTGGCAGGGAGCAGGGGCTCTGCATGAGCTCTGCTCCGGAGGCAGGCCTAGTAACAGAGGCCCAGGCCTGGAAGAGGGAGAAGGAAGGAAGAGGAGCGGTGAAGGCTTCAGGAACGAGGAATGAAGGGATCCCAGGGGTGCGGACGGGCGAGTCGCCACCGCACGCCCGAATCCACCTGCGTGGAGGGGTCAGGCCAAAGGGGGAGACCGGTCCCCGAACTAGTGGAGGCAGGAAACGACCCTCAGCTAGAAACCGGAGGCTCTGACATTTTATGTGGCGCAGCCCCTCGCTACACCCGCTAGGAAGGCACCACATAGGGTTAGGGAAACTGGCGCCAAGTTTACCAAGAGGAGGCCCGAGGCAGCCGGACAGAAGTGTTGGTAAGAAAGGCCATACAAAGGACACACAAAGGGGGTCCTGTGAAGTGCTCCAAAGTTATCTGGGAGTTGTCTGAGCCCCTCACCTGGTGAGCACAGTACGACGTGGGCAGCCGTTACCTGCAGACGTGGTCTGGATAATAAGAACTGTGAGTAAAGGCCCTGAACTGCATCACTGACTCCGTGTCATTACTGCTGCTGCCCTGCACCATCACCCCCATCCTCCGCATACACTGCCCTGAGGCTATACTCCTCCCGTGGGGAGTTATGCTACGCTCTGCTGCACCCACAACACCAGCCTCAGCGGTCTGCCCTGTAGCGGCGGTTCACTCTGACCGCAATCCACGGGTGGCGTAGTCGTACATTTAAACATCAAACCCACATAAATAGTTCCGCCACTGGTTTGACCGCCCTGAGCCACGGAACCGGGTCGCCGCCACGAAGACTACAACCACCAGCATCCACCAAAAAGGGTCCGGCTCCGGGTGTCCCAAGGCCCAAGGGGTGCGTCAGAACATTTTCATCACCTTTCACAATCACCAATGGGACAAGGCAGGGATGTCCTCTGTCCCCTCTCTTATACATCCTAGTGACGGAGCACCTGCTCTCATCAATTCGCCATAACGCCAATATTAGGTGGATTGAGGTGGGAGGCACCGAGTACAAGTGCTCTCTATTTGCTGATGATGTCCTAGTATATATCACTCAATCACATATATCCATCCATGCTGTTATGGCTGAAATAGATCACTTTGTTACATGGTCAAATTTTAAAATCAATGCAGCGAAGTCTGAGGCCCTCGATGTCTCCCTCCCCAAATCCATATAGGATTCCATCCAGTCCAACTTTCCCTTTGCCTGGCCCTCACAGGGTATCAAATACTTAGGAATTCCTATTCATAGAGACCTCTCCCATCTATGTTATCTTAATTTTGGGCCCTTTATTGAACAACTCCATACAGACCACGGTTGGCAAGTTAGAACTGTAAGATTCACTACGTGAACCGCTGGTGTTTTGTGGAAAAGCACATGTACACTGCGTTCCAAATTATTATGCAAAAAGTGTTTAGGAGTGATAAGGGAAGAATTTGTTTGTCAGTTAAACTCATTGATGGTGATGTGTGTCAGGGCTCTTTATATCACTGTAAGCAATTGCAGACACCTGTGCTAATTAGTTTGGCAGGTGTGTCCAATGAAAGGCAAGACTACTTAAGAAGGCTCTCTCACATTATTAAGCAGCCTACATTTTCTGCCAAAATGGGAAAGAAAAAGGATGTGTCGGCTGCTGAGAAGCAACAAATTGTGGAGTGTTTAGGTCAAGGCATGACTACAATCAACATTGTGCGATGATCAGGATGAAGTGTCTTGGCAATCAAGAAGTATGTAGCTGATTCACAGTACACACGTGTGCGTGCTGATAAGGGCAAATTGAGGACTCTTTCCTACAGGCAATTACGTCAGGTTGAAAGAGCAGCGGCAAAAAAGCCTTGTCATAGCAGCAGACAAGTTTTTGAAGCTGCTTGTGCCTCCAACGTCCCCCGAACAACAAGATGCAGTGTCCTTCAGAGGTTTGCAGCTGTGCATGCGCCATCCTGTCGACCTCCTCTATCCACTTCACACAAGCAGAAACGGCTCCAGTGGGCCAAACATTACATGAAAACTGATTTCAAAACAGTTTTGTTCACAGATGAGTGCCGTGCAGCGCTCGATGGTCCAGATGGATGGAGTGGAGGATGGCTGGTTGATGGACACCCCACGCAAACACGGCTACAGCGCCAACAAGGAGGAGGTGGAGTAATGTTTTGGGCTGGAATCATGGGGAGAGAGATTGTCGGCCCCTTTAGGATCCCTGAAGGTGCTAAAGATGAACTCCATAATGTATGTGGATTTTCTCAAACAGCACTTCCTGCCATGGTTCAAGAAGAAGAACCGTGTATTTCACAGCAAGATCATTTTTCTGCATGATAATGCACCATCTCATGCTGCACATAAAACATCTGCATCTCTGGCTGATATGGGCATAAAAGGGGACAAACTTATGGTGTGACCCCCATGCTCCCCTGACCTCTACCCCATTCAGAACCTTTGGAGCATCATTAACAGGAGTGTCTATGATGGCGGGAGGCAGTTCACATCTAAGCAACAGCTCTGGGAGGGTATTCTGTCCTCATGCAAAACAATTGAAGCAGAAACCATCCAAAACCTGACAAATTCAATGGACGAGAGAGTTCAGAAGCTCCTTTCGAACAAGGGGTCCTATGTGAAAATGTAACATCACCTAGAATAAAGTTTTCAGTTGAAAACTGTTTGATTTCAGTTTCTAACAACCTGCTAATGCTTATAATTTCAAAAATGACCATTTTTTTGGTCTTTATTAAAATGAAAAGGTTGATCGAAAAGTTTGGGGGATCTAAGAGTGTGGCAACCCAGTAGTCATGATTACTTCGAATTCTGACAATATGAGGGTCATGCTGCAGGTAGTGGAGCAAGAAGGCACTTATGTGTCTTGCGCATCTCGGAGCCCCAAAATTATTTTCCGGGCTAGATGCAGCTAAAAATTATTTTTAATTTTAAATCTGGTGAAGCTTTAGTATAGATGGCCTAATAGGATCAGTGCTGCACACTGCTACAAAGCCCAAATTATTTTCCAGCCAAGATACAGATAAACATGATTAGTAATTTGAAAGCTTAAAACGGTTGGTAGGGTGATTTTAACCAATCATCAAGCTTTTACTCTCCCCAGGATGACACAGGGGTAGAAAAGTCGTTTCGGATCCATGATTTGTTCATCTTTATGAACGTGAGTCTGTCTACATTATCAGTGGAGAGCCGCGTGCGCTTATCTGTCAGCACACCACCAGCAGCGCTGAACACACGTTCAGACAGAACGCTGGCTGCGGGGCATGACAAGATCTCCAAGGCGTAAGTGGCTAGCTCCGGCCATTTATCCAGATTGGAAGCCCAAAAAGAGCAAGGGTCCAGTGACACAGTCGTGGCTTCAATGTTTACTTGGAGATACTCCTGTACCATCGTCTCTAGGCGTTGACTATGTGTCAGACTTCTTGTCTCCTGTGGCCTTGCAAAGGATGGGCTAAAAAAGTGGTGAAATGATTCCGCAAAATTGATGTTACCAGCAGATACTGTGGTTCTGTTACGGTTTGAGTGCTGAACACTTGACGGTCTCACGGTTGGCAAGTTGGAACTGTGAGATTCACTACGTGCACCACTGGTATTTTGTGGAAAAGCACATGTAAGATTCTGCAGCAGTCTCTGCTGATACTCCTGCATGCGTGCATCCCTTTCTATGGCAGGAATAATTTCTACAAATTTACTTTTGTACCGGGGATCTAACAGTGTGGCAACCCAGTAGTCATGATTATTTCTAATTCTCACAATTCGAGGGTCATGTTGCAGGTAGTGCAGCAAGAAGGCACTCATGTGTGTTGCGCATCCAGGAGCACCAAGTCCCTGTTGTGTTGGTGGCGAGGTAACAATCATGCTTCCTTCCTCTGTCCTCTCCCCCCAACCTCGCACAACAGAAATGTGATCAAGGTCTCCCTCATCTGATGAGTCTTCCATCAGTTCGTCCTCCACTTCTTCCTGGGCTCCTGCACCTTCCTCACTAGTTTGGCTGCTACCATGCGCCCTGGAAAAACCATCTCCCCCACCCTCACATGCCTGCCGCCTTGGTGCTGCCGACCGTCTGGACCTTGCAGATGTTAGCCCATCCGCATACAACTCCTCCTCCTCTACTTCCTCCACCTCCTCTTGTGCCACCACCTGACTCCGAATTCTGTTTAACATGTGCTCCAGCATGTAAATCACCGGAATAGTCATGCTGATAATGGCATCGTCAGCACTAAACATCTTCGTCGCCATTTCAAAACTGTGCAGAAGGGTGCATAGGTCCCTGATCTGAGACCACTCCTCCAGCGTGATTTGCCCCACCTCTGAATCTCGTTGGCCCAGGCTATACGTCAGAACGTATTGCACCAGGGCTTGTCGGTGCTGCCACAGTCGCTGCAACATGTGCAGAGTTGAATTCCACCGGGTAGGCACATCGCATTTTAGCCGGTGAAGTGGCAGGCCCAACGACTTCTGTAGAGATGTAAGTCGCTGAGCTGCGGGATGCGAACGGCGGAAGTGAGCACACAGCGACCGTGCCCTCTGCAGAAGGCCATCTAGTCTGGGATAGTGGGCTAAAAATTGCTGGACAACCAGGTTCAACACGTGAGCCATACAAGGCACGTGTGTGACATTGCCCCGGCGAAGGGCCGCACCCAGGTTTGCAGCATTGTCGCACACGGCCTTCCCTGGTTTCAGGTCCAGTGGAGACAACCATTCATGAAATTGGTTCTCCAGAGCTGACCACAACTCCTCAGCTGTGTGACTCACATTTCCCAGACATTTCAATGTAAAAACCGCCTGATGACGTTGAGCCCTACTGCCAGCATAGTAAGGAGGTGTGCAGGATCCCTTCTGCGCAGTTAGAAAGCTTGTGGCATGACCAGACAGGCTTTGGGTGCAGGTGGAAGACCGAGAGGAGGTTGAGGAGGCAGAAGCAGTGGAGGAACTTTGACATAAAGAGGATTGACGCACAACTCGTGGGTACGGCAAGACTTGGACAGCAGCCGCTTGTCCTGCTGTCACCATAGTTACCCAGTGCCCAGTCAGCGACATGTAACGCCCCTGTCCATGCCTACTCGTCCAAGTGTCTGTGGTGAAATTCACCCTGTCACACACAGAGTTTCTCAAAGAAGCGGTGATGTTGTGTGCGACATGCTGGTGGAGCGCAGGCACACCTTTCTTTGAGAAGTAGTGCCGACTGGGCATCTGGTACTGGGGCACTGCGACGGACATAAGGTCTCGAAAATCCTCTGTGTCCACCAGGCGGAAAGGCAGCATTTCTGTAGCCAAGAGCTTGCAGATGGTGAAATTCAACCTCTTAGCTTTCTCATGGCTAGGAGGAAATGGTCTTTTACTTGTCCACATCTGAGGGACCAAGGGCTGGCTATTGTGCTTAGACGGGGTTGATAAGGATGTCCCCGGCAAACTGCCGGTCTGTGAGGAAGATGCAGGAGGATATGTTAGGTTGCCTTGATCCAAAGGTGGTGCTATCGATGTCGGACAGCGCTCAACACCAGCTGGTGTTCCCACCTCCAAAGAAAATGATGACCTGCCAATCACGCTGGCTGTTGCGGGTAAAGAGGTGGCAGGTCTGCGCCCCAAAACAGGTGTGACTGCTGTCCCCCCAGTCACAGAGGATGAAGAGGCCGCGGATGCACAAGATATGGCAGACGGTGGTTGGCCCGGCCGGCTAGGCCGCATTGTAGCACACTGAGCTTCCCACTGCAACTTATGCTTCATGTCCATGTGCCGGTTCATGCATGAAGTACTCAAACTATGTATTTTTTGGCCTCTACTTAGCTTTTGCTGACAAATGTTACAGATAACATGAGTTGGGTCATCTTTATCGATCTGAAAAAATGCCCAGGCTATGCAAGGCTTAGCACCCATGCGACCTGAAGAGCCACCACGACTTGTGGTGAGAGGCAGAGTTGTGTTTGAGGATGCAGTTGTTGACGTGCTTCCAGTACTACGTCTCTGTCCAGGAAGGCGCAACCTGACCTCGTCGTCACTAGCATCTTCCTCCACCTCCTCTGCTGACCTCATCTCTTGGCTGACTGTGGGTTGACAGTAAGTGGGATCTCCGACCTCATCATCATCACCCTGTGCGTTATCACACCCGTCGTCCTCAGAGCCAACCTGTTCCTGCCCTGACAAAAAACTAAAGTTGTCGCTCCAATCAGGTATTTGAGTCTTATCATCGTCTTCCTCATTGTCTCCACCAACAGGAGTTACAGTTACAGCTGGAGATTTGGGAGCTGTGAGGAAGCAAGTGCGATTGGGGTGACACCTTTGAGGACTGGAGTATTTGTGATGTTGAAGTTGATGTGGAGGAGAGCCCACTTAAAGGAGCACTTGATATCCGTTGAAGCACCTGCTGTTTTTGTGCCTCATCTGGAATTTGTAGCGATTGGCGTGGCCGTAAGTAAGGGATCTTATCACATTGTCCGCTAAAAGAAGTAGACATTTTAGTTTGGCTGGAAGATGGTCTTTCTTCTGCAGATGTTACTGTTGCTTTAACACCTACCCCACGGACACAACCTTTTTTCCCCTTCCCAACACGCCTATTCCCCTTTCCACCAGCAGCAGGCCTTTTTCCACTCATTTTGGTGGTTAACTAATTCACAACTCTGGAGTTGTTTGCACAAAAAAACAATGGATGGTAACCGAGTAGAGCTGAGTGGCCAAACTGTGGTATTAGGCCAAAACTATTGGCTGGGTTAGATGCAGAAAAAAATTATATTCAATTTGCAACCTGATGGAGGTCAGTATAGATGGACTAATACAACAAGTCCCACACACAGCTAGAAGCCCAATATTTTTTCAGAGGTAGATGCAGAAAAAAATATATTCAGTTTGCAACCTGATGGAGGTCAGTATAGATGGACTAATACAACAAGTCCCACACACAGCTAGAAGCCCAAATATTTTTTCAGAGGTACTGTAGATGCAGATAAAATTTTTAATTTGCAACCTGATGGAGGTCAGTATAGATGGACTAATAGAGAAAGTCCGACACACTGCTAGAAGGCCAAATATTTTTCAGAGCTAGATGCAGAAAAAAATTATATTCAGTTTGCAACCTGATGGAGGTCAGTATAGATGGACTAATAGAATGATGCTATGCCCAAAAGATTTTACTTCACTAGGTGCAGTAAAAAAATTGGTATTCTATACACAGGTGGTATATCTTGCAACACAGATAGGCTACTCCACTGACTAACACACTCTGCAATAGGCCAAAAAGGATTAGCTTTGCTAGATTCAGCCAAATGCTGTGAAAAAAACTTGCACAGCACTGGCACAGACCTGCCTGGCAAAAACTGATAGGAACTGATGTAACCTAGTCCTGAAAAGGTCTCCAATTACAATTAGTCTTTACTCCCACAATCTATCTATTTAAGAGCACAGACCTCCCTGATAAAAGTCGTAGGAAATGCTGTAACCTAGTCCTTAAAAGGACTGCAATCACAACTATTCCCTACTCCCAAGCTATCTGTATATTTGTGCGAAAATTGGCTTGAAATTAACAAGGTATAGCGCACACAGCAACAGCGGTGCCGTCTAACACGCAGCTGCAGCAGTGAGAAAATGGTGGCGACGGGGAAAATGGCTTGGTCTTATAGGGCAAGGACATGTGACATACACTGCCAATGACACATGCCCTTGCTTGTGTGAAAAAAAGCATTTCGCTCCGTGTGTGCGCTGCTGATAGGCTGACAGATTGCACCTCCCCACTGCAAATGCGGGAAAGAGAAAAAAAAATGGAGATCTTCATTGTTCCTGCAGAGATCCATCCCCTGCCCCTCCCCCCACCCCGCTGTACACTCAAACTGCGTATTAACATTAATTTTCATCATTACTGAGAAAAAATCCAGTTATGATTTTGGTGCACGAACAGTTATCGAACATAACCTCGAACAGCCGAATTTTTCTCAAATTGTTCGTGTTCGCCGAACGGCTCGAACACCGCCCAAAACAGCTCGAATTTGAGATTGGCGAACAGTTCGAGTAGAACAACGCTCATCTCTACTCTTGAGCAGGGGAGAAAGGTGAGCCCTCAAATCAAATCCTCTGGTGGGCACAATGTTTTTCAATCTGAAATAGCTTCTCAGTGGGAGTTGTATTTCACCACAGCCATATTCTTTAGCTCGGTGAAAGGACTGGCATAGAGGGAAACTATATCTACTCCGGCTGTCATTTCTCCGTCACCAGGTTCCGCCCATTGTCACACACGACCATGCCTGGCTGTATGTTCAGCGGTGAGAGCCACAGATCAGGCTGCTGTGTTACAGCTTTCAACAACTCTGCATCGCTGGGCGGTTTGTCACCTAAATATTAAGCATGTTATCTTCAGCACAGCCTGTTGCTGCTTGGCCAAGGCAGTGCTGCAGTGCTTTCAGCTTGTGACTGATGTGGTCATTTCGGAGATGGAGGAGGAGATGCAGGAGCTGAAAAATGTTATTACATTAAGGTTACATTGGCGACTCTGTTTTTATACTAAAGAAAGATCCTACAGGTTTTTTTACATTATTTTTTAAGACAAATGCATTTACCGGGAAATGTAATTTTAACATTTTACAATCTTATCTGGTAATGTGGTGTGTGACACATCATCAGACACATCTGTTTCATTTATGATGGAGGGACTCTGAAAGTCACAAAGCCTATTTTTATAGCGCCATCAGGCGGCCCTTACTATTCTTAGAAGGCCAGCAGTCGGCCCTCGCTATTGTTAGAGAGCCATCAGCCGGCTATGCCTAGTTGTGCCCATTATTAACGAGTGGGTCTCCTATACTGTTATTGCGTATGCAGTGACTGCAAGGGCTGCCAAAAATTCTGACGCAACCCAATACCCCTTAGAAGAGACATAGAGGAGGGTCTCAGTAAAAAAAATGTTCCCATTTTAAAGGAGCGGGTCTCCTATAGTGGTAATGCCCATGCTGTGACTGCAAAGACTGCTAAAATTTTGGAAAAACCCCACTAACAATTTAAAGACACATAGAGCAGGGCCACAGTAATGAGTACGACATGTTCCTATTAGAAAGGAGAGGGTCTGCTATACAGTTATAGGGTATGCAGTGAGTCCAATGGCTGACCAATTTTAGGAAAAACCCCACTAAGAATTTAAAGACACATAGAGCAGGGCCACAGTAATGGCAAATTCCCATTAGAAAGGAGAGAGCCTGCTATACAGTTATAGGGTATGCAGTGAGTCCAACGGCTGACCAAATTTAGGAAAAACCCCACTAAGAATTTAAAGACACATAGAGCAGGGCCACAGTAACGACAAATTCCCATTAGAAAGGAGAGGATCTCCCATAGTGTTGGCCTATGCAGTGAATGCAAGGGCTGCCAAAAATTGGGAGGCACTTCAATGCCCCTTGGAAGAGACTTAGAGGGCCTCATAAAAAAATGTTCCCATGAGAAAGGAGCCGGTCTCCTTTACTTGTAATGCCCATGCACTAAGTGTATGGGCTGACAAACATTTACCCCTGGGGGGTATACATGAACATACTGTATAATTATTTTTTTTTACGGGCATAATAAACACCCTTTAAAAAAATTATGCGGGTGTTGCATCACGGACCACGGTCACCCTGGTGATATGGTGGTGGAGGATGAGGATGAGGAGAAGGAGGAGGACAAGAGCAAATAGCCAAAATCAGGAAGCGTATACCCATGTGTGGGTGTGAAGAAGTGCATGGGAATATTCCTCCCAAAAAAAGACACTGGATTTGAGTTTATGTTACGCTGCTATCATTCGGTGGTGTTGAGAAGTCTGGCCCAATCCAGCCATTGTTCATTTTTATAAGAGTCAGCCTGTCAGCATTTTCAGTTGACAGGCGGATGCACTTATCAGTTATAATTCCACCAGCGGCACTAAAAACCCGCTCTGATAAAACGCTAGCGGCAGGGCAGCCCAGGACCTCCAAGGCGTAGAGAGCCAGTTCATTCCACGTATCCAGCTTGGATACCCAATAATTATAAGGCACAGAAGAATCACGGAGGACGTTGGTACGGTCGGCAAGGTACTCTCTCAGCATCTTCCCAAACTTTGCACTCCTTGTGAGAGTAGCCCGCACTTCTGGGCCTGTGTGATGGGAGGGTCTGAGAAAACTGTCCCAGAACTTTGACAGTGTTCCCCTGCCTATGCTGGATTGCATTTGTGTCTCTCTCGCCTGTACTCCTTGGTTGTCCAACGAACTGTGACTTCTGCCGTCAGCGTTTTCAGATGGGAATTTTTTTAATAGTTCCGCAATAAGGGCCTTCTGGTACTGCCCCATTTTTGTAGACCTGTCCGCCTCAGGAATAAGAGATATAAAGTTCTCCTTGTAGCATGGGTCTAGAAGTGTCACCAACCAGTAATGACTGTCACCTAAAATTTTGAGAACGTGAGGGTCATGGGAAAGGCAGCGTAACATAAACTCAGCCATGCGTACCAGATTACTAACAGGCAAGTCTTCCATGTCCTCACTAAGAGGATGATTGACCATGCTCTCCTCCTCCTCCTCTCTGTCCTCTGGCCATCAAAGCTGAACCGACGGTATGACAGTTGTGCAGGTAGTACCGTCTATAGCGCATGAAACTAGCTAATGTTCTTCCTCCTCCTCTTCCTCATTGTCACCCAATCCACGTTGGGATGAGATGAGGCTGGGCTGTGTGTAATCACCCTGTATGGTTCCTTGCTCCATCTCATCATGCTCTGACTGCAATGCATCCTTTTTGATTGTGAGCAGAGAGCATTTCACAAGACAGAGAAGCGGGATGGTGACGCTAATTATGGCGTCATCGTCGCTCACCATCTTGGTGGAGTCCTCAAAGTTTTGGAGGAGGGTACATATGTCTGACATCCATGTCCACTCCTGAGGTCTTATGTGTGGAGTCTGAACTGAATACCGATGGCCTTGTTGATGCTGGTACTCAACAACTGCCCTCTTCTGCTCACAAATCCTTCCCAACATCTGCAAAGTAGAGTTCCAATGCGTGGGGACATGACATACCAGTCTGTGAGTCGGAAGCTGAACACTGCAAGGGCGGCGGAATATTTAGGTAGATAGAAACATGTCAGTCACATATATATGAAGTACAGTGACAGTGTTGATTACTGTACTTGTCATTTAGTGTAAAGGATTTATTTAAAAAAATAATAGTGTTTTCATGCACTGTCTCTTTAAAAAAACCGGCCGGCAATTCAGCAGCGGTACCCGACAATTTATAACAGACAGAATAGAGCATCATACATAGATTAGATAGATAGAAACATGTCAGCCACATATATACGAAGTACAGTGACAGTGTTGCTTACTGTACTTGTCATTTAGCGTAAAGGATTTATCAAAAAAAAATAATAGTGTTTTCATGCACCGTCTCTTTAAAAAAGCCGGCCGGCAATTCAGCAGCGGTACCCGACAATTTATAACAGACAGAATAGAGCTTCACACATAGATTAGATAGATAGAAACATGTCAGTCACATATATATGAAGTACTGTGACAGTGTTGGTTACTGTACTTGTCATTTAGTATTAAAATAAAGGATTTATTATTAAAAAAATTGGCGTGGGGTTCCCCTTAATTTTAGGCTCTAGCGGAGGTTAAGCAGACGGCTGGGGCAGATGTTTGAAGCCTGGGAAGGGGGTAATACCCACGGAGCTTCCCAGGCTACTAATATCAGCCCCCAGCTGAATACATAGCCTTTACTAGCTATTAAAATGGGGGACCCCCCAAAAAAAATGACGTGTGGTCCCCCCTAATTTAATAGCTAGCAAAGGCTAGGCAGACAGCTGGGGGCTGATATTAATAGCCCAGGAAGGGAGCCATGAATATTGGCCCCCTCCCAGGCTAGAAACACCAGCCGTCAGCCGCCCCAGAAATGGCGCATTCATAGGATGCGCCAATTCTGGCACTTAGCCTCGCTCTTCCACGCTGCCCTGGTGCGGTGGCAGGGGGTAATAGGGTTGGGGTTGATGTCAGCTTATAATGCCAGCTGACATCAAGCCCAGGTTAGTAATGGAGAGGCATCTATAAGACACCCCCATTACTAACCCCATAGTCAAAGTTAAAAAAAGCACAAACACCCAGAATAAAGTCCTTTAATTGAAATAAAGACACAATCCTTTATTGTTCTAAATTAAACCATACTTACTGTCACGCCCATTCCAGCTGAAGCCAACGATCTCCTGCAATAAAAGAAAAATAATAAAGCAACCTCATCCTTACCTTTCCATGGTTCCCACGACAGCTTCAGCTCTGCTACATCGAGATGACAGGCTGGACCGCAGCAGAACGCTGCCATCCAGCCTCTCATCCCGCAGACACTGAGAAGCGCAGGCTTGCTTGCGCTGCTCAGCGTCTCTCTGTGACGACATCCAGATGAGCCGAGTTCATGTCCAATGAACTCGGCTCACCTCATGCACGTCACTGACAGCGTGGGAAAATTCTCAAGCTGAAGCGGTGAGTGCAGGAGAATTCTCCCACGCTGTCAGTGACGTGCATAAGGTGAGCTCATGTCCAATGAACTCAGCTCACCTCCTGCACGTCACTGACAGCGTGGGAGAATTCTCCTGCACTCAGCGCTTCAGCGTGAGAATTCTCCCGCTGAAGCGCTGAGTGCAGGAGAATTTTCCCATGCTGTCAGTGACGTGCATAAGGTGAGCTCATGTCCAATGAACTCAGCTCACCTCCTGCACGTCACTGACAGCGTGGGAGAATTCTCCTGCACTCAGCGCTTCAGTGTGAGAATTCTCCCACGCTGAAGCGCTGAGTGCAGGAGAATTTTCCCACGCTGTCAGTGACGTGCATGAGGTGAGCCGAGTTCATTGGACATTAACTCGGCTCATCTGGATGCCCTCACAGAGAGACACTGTGGAGCGCAAGCAAGCCTGCGCTTCTCAGTGTCTGCGGGATGACAGGCTGGATGGCAGCATTCTGCAGCGGTCCAGCCTGTCATCTCGATGTAGCAGAGCTGAAGCTGTCATGGGAACCATGGAAAGGTAAGGATGATGTTGCTTTATTATTTTTCTTTTATTTCAGGAGATCGTTGGCTTCAGCTGGAATGGGCGTGATGGTAAGTATGGTTTAATTTAGAACAATAAAGAATTGTGTGTTTATTTCAATTAAAGGACTTTTTCTGGGTGTTGTGTTTTTTTTAAATACTTTACTAGAAATTCATGGTGGTCATGTCTAATATTGGCGTGACCCCATGAATTTCGGGCTTAGGGCCAGCTGATAATGCCAAGCTGGCCCTAACCCCTTTATTACCCAGTGAGCCACCGCATCAGGGCCCTGGATGAGTTGGGTACAGCGCCAGAAGATTGCGCTTCTATGAACGCGCCATTTTCCGGGGTGGCTGCGGACTGCAATTTGCAGCGGGGGTGGCCCAGAAAGCTTGGGCCTCCCTGCGCTGCGGATTCCAGCCCCCAGCTGCCTAGTTGTACCTGGCTGGACACAAAAACAGGGCGAAGCCCCACGTCAATTTTCTTTAAATTATTTCATGAAATAATTAAGAAAAAAAGGGCTTCCCTATATTGTTGTGTCCGGCCAGGTACAAATAGGCAGCTGGTGGTTGGGGGCAGCCCGTTCCTGCCTGCTGTACCTGGCTGGACACAAATATAGTGCGAAGCCCCACGTCAATTTTTTTTAAATTATTTCATGAATTTCCTGAAATAATTTAAAAAAATTGAAGTGGGGCTTCGCACTATATTTGTGTCCAGCCAGGTACAGCAGGCAGGAACGGGCTGCCCCCATCCACCAGCTGCCTATTTGTACCTGGCCGGACACAACAATATAGGGAAGCCCTTTTTTTCTTAATTATTTCATGAATTTCATGAAATAATTAAAAAAAATTGAAGTGGGGCTTCGCACTATATTTGTGTCCAGCCAGGTACAGCAGGCAGGAACGGGCTGCCCCCATCCACCAGCTGCCTATTTGTACCTGGCCGGACACAACAATATAGGGAAGCCCTTTTTTTCTTAATTATTTCATGAATTTCATGAAATAATTAAAAAAAATTGAAGTGGGGCTTCGCACTATATTTGTGTCCAGCCAGGTACAGCAGGCAGGAACGGGCTGCCCCCAACCACCAGCTGCCTATTTGTACCTGGCCGGACACAACAATATAGGGAAGGCCTTTTTTTCTTAATTATTTCATGAATTTCATGAAATAATTAAAAAAAAAGTACGTGGGGCTTCGCCCTATTTTTGTGTCCAGCCAGGTACAACTAGGCAGCTGGGGGCTGGAATCTGCAGCGCAGGGAGGCCCAAGCTTTCTGGGCCCCCCCCCCGCTACAAATTGCAGTCCGCAGCCACCCCGGAAAATGGCGCGTTCATAGAAGCGCCATCTTCTGGCGCTGTACCCAACTCATCCAGGGCCCTGGTGCGGTGGCTCACTGGGTAATAAAGGGGTTAGGGCCAGCTTGGTATTATCAGCTGGCCCCAAGCCCAAAATTCACTGGGTCACGCCAGTATTAGACATGACCGCCATGAATTTCTAGTAAAGTATTTAAAAAAAACACAACACCCAGAAAAAAGTCCTTTAATTGAAATAAAGACACAATTCTTTATTGTTCTAAATTAAACCATACTTACCATCACACCCATTCCAGCTGAAGCCAACGATCTCCTGCAATAAAAGAAAAATAATAAACCAACCTCATCCTTACCTTTCCATGGTTCCCACGACAGCTTCAGCTCTGCTACATCGAGATGACTGGCTGGACCGCAGTAGAACGCTGCCATCCAGTCTGTCATCCCGCAGACACTGAGAAGCGCAGGCATGCTTGCGCTCCTCACTGTCTCGCTGTGACGGCATCCAGATGAGCCGAGGTCATGTCCAATGAACTCGGCTCACCTCATGCACGTCACTGACAGCGTGGGAAAATTCTCACGCTGAAGTGCTGAGTGCAGGAGAATTCTCCCACGCTGTCAGTGATGTGCATGAGGTGAGCTCATGTCCAATGAACTCAGCTCACCTCCTGCACGTCACTGACAGCGTGGGAAAATTCTCCTGCAATCAGCGCTTCAGCGTGAGAATTTTCCCACGCTGTCAGTGACGTGCATGAGGTGAGCCGAGTTCATTGGACATGAACTCGGCTCATCTGGATGTCGTCACAGAGAGACGCTGAGCAGCGCAAGCAAGCCTGCGCTTCTCAGTGTCTGCGGGATGACAGGCTGGATGGCAGCGTTCTGCTGCGGTCCAGCCTGTCATCTCGATGTAGCAGAGCCGAAGCTGTCGTGGGAACCATGGAAAGGTAAGGATGAGGTTGCTTTATTATTTTTCTTTTATTGCAGGAGATCGTTGCTTCAGCTGGAATGGGCGTGATGGTAAGTATGGTTTAATTTAGAACAATAAAGGATTGTGTCTTTATTTCAATTAAAGGACTTTATTCTGGGTGTTTGTGTTTTTTTTAACTTTGACTATGGGGTTAGTAATGGGGGTGTCTTATAGACGCCTCTCCATTACTAACCTGGGCTTGATGTCAGCTGGCATTATAAGCTGACATCAACCCCAACCCTATTACCCCCTGCCACCGCACCAGGGCAGCGTGGAAGAGCGAGGCTAAGTGCCAGAATTGGCGCATCCTATGAATGCGCCATTTCTGGGGCGGCTGATGGCTGGTGTTTCTAGCCTGGGAGGGGGCCAATATTCATGGCTCCCTTCCTGGGCTATTAATATCAGCCCCCAGCTGTCTGCCTAGCCTTTGCTAGCTATTAAATTAGGGGGGACCCCACGTCATTTTTTTGGGGGGGTCCCCCATTTTAATAGCTAGTAAAGGCTATGTATTCAGCTGGGGGCTGATATTAGTAGCCTGGGAAGCTCCGTGGGTATTACCCCCTTCCCAGGCTTCAAACATCTGCCCCAGCCGTCTGCTTAACCTCCGCTAGAGCCTAAAATTAAGGGGAACCCCACGCCAATTTTTTTAATAATAAATCCTTTATTTTAATACTAAATGACAAGTACAGTAACCAACACTATCACTGTACTTCATATATATGTGACTGACATGTTTCTATCTATCTAATCTATGTGTGATGCTCTATCTTTCTGTTCTAAATTGTCGGGTACCGCTGCTGAATTGCCGGCCGGCTTTTTTAAAGAGACAGTGCATGAAAACACTATTATTTTTTTAAATAAATCCTTTACACTAAATGACAAGTACAGTAAGCAGCACTGTCACTGTACTTATTATATATGTGACTGACATGTTTCTATCTATCTAATCTATGTGTGAAGCTCTATTCTTTCTGTTCTAAATTGTCGGGTACAGATGCTGAATTGCCGGCCGGCTTTTTTAAAGAGACGGTGCATGAAAACACTAATATTTTTTTTAATAAATCCTTTACACTAAATGACAAGTGCAGTAACCAACACTGTCACTGTGCTTCTTATATGTGTGACTGACATGTTTCTATCTATCTAATCTATGTGTGATGCTCTATTCCTTCTTGTCTAAATTGTCGGGTACCGGTGTATGCCGCTGCTGAATTTGCCGGCCGGCTTTTTTAAAGAGAGTGTCTTCTGAGCAGTTTGTCAGCTTTTGGACACCTTTGCAGGTGTTTTCTATGTGTTTCTATGTGTTTTTGTTTGCCTGCCATTGGTTTTAACGGTGTTCGACGGTGTTCTAAGGTGTTCGACGAACAGTTCGACGAACAGTTCCTCGAACATCCCGGTGTTCGACGAACCGAACCGAACCCGAACACTACGGGGGTGGCTCAACACTAGTCGTGAAATGTGGGAATTTAGTAGTGTGGCCTGTGGTGCGTTGGCTGCGTATTTGCGCTTGCATTCCAAGGACTGAGGTATGGACAACTGAACGCTGCGCTGGGACAAGGACGTGGACGTGCTTCCTGATGCTGATGCTTGAGAGTGTGCAACGACAGGGGTAGGGCAGGAGGCATCTTCGCATGCACCATGGACAGGGGATTGGCTTGCATGCACAACAGCGGAAGAAGCAGTGGTGCCACCCGCAGACACTGTTCCTGGACCCTGTGGTTCGGCCCTCAAAGTCGGGTGTTTTGCTGCCATGTGCCTGATCATGCTGGTGGTGGTCAGGCTGGTCATTTTCCCACCTCTGCTGATGCTGGCCTGGCAGGTGGTGCAAATGGCCTTTTAGGGGTTATCAGCAAAGTCTTTAAAAAACAACCAGACTTCCTTTGTGCTGGTGTTACGGGGAACGGTTGCCTGCCTTCTTTCTGCGGCCACCACACTGCTTCTTCCTGCCTGTTGTGGTGCTCTGCCTCTCTCCCCCTGTGTGCTGCTGTCCTTGCTCTGCATGTCCTCCTGCCAGGTTGGGTCAGTTACTATATCATCCACCACCTCGTCTTCCACTTCCGCACTCTGGTCCTCCTCCTGACATTCTGGCAACTGTGTCTCATCATCATCCACCTCTTGTGACACTTTCCCACCGTCGCCTACGTGTGACCGTGGCTGCTCAAATATTTGGGCATTGCTACATGCGATCTTCTCTTGCCCCGCTTCAAGTGTACCGGGCGAGAGGCCCGAATCTATAAATGGAAAAGTGAACAGCTCTTCGGAGTGTCCAAGTGTGGGATCTGTTGTCTCTGGGCACTCGGCATGGTGGGAGGAAGGAGGTTCAGGGTGAGGAATATGCGGTCCATACTCACAGCTACTGAAACTTGACCGTGTGGAAGACAAGGTGGTGGTGGTGGCTAAGTGACTGGAAGCATTATCTGCTATCCAACCAATAACCTTTTCACACTGCTCTGTGTTCAATAGTGGTGTTCTGTGGTCCCCTATTAATTGGGACAGGAAGGTCGAGCGAGAAGATGTGGGTGTTTGTTGTGGCTCAATTTCAGCTTGCCCACGTCCTCGGCCTCTGCATGCACCATCATCACCATCACGTCCAGTTCCCCATCCCTTGCCATGTGCCTTGCCCATTTTAAATGGAGGACAATATCTTCCACACTCACTACAAATGACTGAATTTGGAGCGAACGTATATGTGATCCGTGTGATGGACAAACCAGTTTTAAATACCTGGCCTGTACGTAACTATTTTGAACAGCAATCTGGTGTCAATTGCTTCATTGACCCACTGAAATTTTTTTTAATGGAGGTCAGAAATGGCAGTATTTTCTGAAAACGTATATGTGATCCGTGTGACGGAGAAAACACAGTTTTAAATACCTGGCCTGTAGGTAACTATTTTGAGCAGCAATCTGGTGTCAATTGCTTCACTGACACACTGAAACAAATTTTTAATGGAGGTCAGAAAAGGCAGTATTTTTAGCAGAGTTATATGTGATCCGTGTGACGGATAAACCACAGTTTTAAATTGCTGGATTTTTAGCGCTGTAATATGGAAAGGACCTGGCTTTATTCTGCAGTGCCAACAAGCAAATGGCGCCGAAAAACTGTGTTCTCTGGATTGCTTTTTAAGCAAATAATGAGGATTAAGATCCAAAAAAAAATTAATCCTGACCCCTGAGACCTGGGCCTATTTCTAGAAATATCTAACAGCAGCAGCAGACAGAACTGGAATGGAGCCTCTTGTGCTATATGGACTGCAGTCTGCTATATACACTGCCTGCCTGCCTATATATACTGCCTGCCTGATATCTCTGCAGATGGATTAGTCCTCAGAATGACCGTTTGTTGAGATGGATATGTGTCTCTAATATAGTCTGGTACACCTACACTAACTAGAAACAAGCAAATCTCTCCCTGACGCAGCAGCAGCACCTCTCCCTACACTGTCTGATCCGGAGTGACTGTGACGTGCATGGCTGCGCCAGGTCTGATATAGACCTAATGACGCTCTGTGGCCAGCCATTCACTGTAATGCCACAATCACCATGGCTGCGGCATTAGAGTGAGAGGCAGGCAATCCCTGCATGTTCATTGGCGCTCTAAAGAGTCCCAAACATGCAGTAAGAAGACCCAAGCTCCCTCCGAGCAACCCCGGAAATACTCGGCGAGCGCCGAGCATCTCGAGCAGTGAGATGCTCGGGCGAGCACCAAGCTGTAGCGAACATGCTCACTCATCACTATTGATGATCGATCATAAGGATTGCAAATTAAATTCTCCACTTTGATCATCAATATCATATAGGTGGAGATCTCACACTCTGCACCCTCATCGATCTCACCTCACCCTCACTTTGTAAACTGTGTAGTCTCTGTTTTTGGATAATGCAGCTCAGCGCCTATTAAACAGGCTAGAATTTAAGCTGCCATAGCAAGAACAGCCACTACATAGTGAGTGGAGCTGTCCTGTTCCGGCTTTGTACACTATTTACATCTAGCCACTGCTGGATGTCGAACCCCCACTGATAGGATGATGATGACTAGAGATGATCAAATCTGTCAAGATTTTACTGGGAAATTCAATTTGCAGCAAATACTTCACAAATTGAATGTTCCCTATAAAAAAGAAAAATTAACAGAAAAAACATTTAAAGGCTCATAAAGACCTCAGTCTTGCACCGATGGCAAATGCATGGACTGGTTGCGGCTCTCCCGATCCGAGCATGATAGCTTTATATATTTCTATGAGGATGTCTCGCTCGGGTCGGTTGAACGCGCCAAGTCCGTGTATTGCTGTCGGAGATTTGACCCATTTGCATTTATGTCTGCATGAGCCTTTTTACTCACCACACCACTCACTTCTCAGACCACCCCAGCGCTCCCTCTTCACAGTCTGGTATTCAGCGCTGTTCTTACCACCGCTGGGCGCTGAATCCGCAGGTCTCTTAATTAGTGTTGAGCGAGCACTAAAATGCTCGGGTGCTCGAAGCTCGGGCCGAGCTCGCCGTGATACTCGGGTGCTCGACCCCAGCAATGAGCCCAATGTTAGTCTATGGGAGACTCGAGCAATTTTGCAGTGGCACCCCTGGCAGTCTTTTAAAAGCCTAACAAGTGCCCAAAACAATAGTGACAGTGCTCAAATGACATGGGGACAGCATGGGGATCGCCCCAGGAAGCATTTCTGACCCCAGGTCACTGCTGTCAACAACGTGGTCAGAGGCATTAAGCCACTTTTACAGGCTCACAATAAAATGTTTCCAGTGAAATATGTTAAGGAACATCCTTTCCAGGGTAAAGACTTGTGTATAAGTTAAAATAAATGACCAAAAACAAAAATACTCCTCCACACCTTCGGCTATGTTCACAAGTAGCATTTTTTATGCGTTTTTGCACTTTTGTATTGCTTTCAACTATGACAAATGCATTCACCGTGAAATGTCATTTTAACATTTTACAACCTTATCTGGCCATGTGCTGTGTGACACATGCATAAAGTGCTGAAAAGACAAGGGAACAGCTTGGGGAAGACCCCTGGAAGCATCTCTGACTCCCAGGTCACTGTCTAAAAGTGTGCCCATCATAAGTGATCCTTACCGCATCAGAAGATGCAGACTTGCAACTATCCCCATTCAAGTCCTTGTCCCAGGGCAGTGTTCAATTGTACCTCTCCCATTCCTTGCAATGCAAGCGCAAGTATGCAGCCTGCCACCCACCCACCCCCAGGCTGCAATACCATACTGCTTGCTTGCTTGCACTTTAAATTGGGCCTTTTAGGCATGTGGAGGCGGAATCTGGCCACCACGCCATGGCTGTGTCGGCGGCCTGGTATCCATACTCAGTCCCCAGCCGCCTTGTGGCCGGGTGTCCCCGCTTGCTCCCCAGCCTCCAGGGGGTGGCCGGGTGTCCATACTCGGTCCCCAGCCACCCCTATTTGTCCCGGTAACCTTTCCCACACTTTTCTTAGCCTGGCCTGCTTTAGGGCAGCATTGGCCGAGCGCACCGGACTATCAGACTCCTCCGGTGGGCCCTGGCTTCTCCATCAGGGGAGTTGAGAGTGCCAAGGTGAGGAGCATGATGAGGATGATAGAAGTTAGCATCTGCTTTTTTTTGTTGTAATGCAAGCGCATGTATGTAGTAGCGGCTAGGCCTGAGGTGGTCAGCGTTTTGGCGCATATCCTACCTCCTCCGAGGATTGCTGGATGCTTTCCTGCTACTATCCAAGTTCTATGACTCCTGTTAAAACAAAGCTTCAGGTGATAAATGATGGATGAGGTAGTGGCAAAGGAGAAAGAGCAGGAGGAACAGGGACCATTCACATCAATATCAGGCCAGTCAACCACATATGTCTTGTAGGATATGCTTCTGTAACAAAAGGAGCGGTTCGGCTACACAGTTAGAGGGCATACAGTGAGTGCAATGCCTGCCAAAAATTTCGAGCCACTCCAATGCCCCTTGGAAATGACATGGAGGTCAGAGGGCGTTAACTAAACCTTTTTTTCCATATATAGCAACTGGGTCTCCCGTGCACTGTTGGCCTAAGCAGTGAATGGAAGGCTTTCCAAAAATTATGAGGAACTGCAATGCCCCTTACAAGAGCCATGTGTGGCACCCCAGGGGTCTGGTCACCACAGTAATAGAGATATTACGTCGGAGAGCAAGTGGGAGGTTTCATGGTCAGGATCCCTTAAACATGCAACATCCTCCTGCCCCAATCCTGGGAGGGGAGAATTCTGCCCTTATAAACTGGATCTGGGGCGGGGTTGAGTGAGTCAGAGAACAGTCAGAGTCAGAGTGAGAGCAAGGGAAAGTAACAGCAAGGAGCTCTGTAGGAGCTAGGAGCTAAAGACCAGGGGCTGGAAGCTGAGCAGAGCTCGCCCTGGCAGAAGACAATAGGAACCGGACACAGGAGTCCGAAGCTGTGAGGACTTATTTATCCAGCAGCAGAAACCAGCCGGCAGGGGATTTCAGGTCCTCTGGCCATAGAAGCCCGGAGGCTCAGTCACAAGCAAGGGACCAGCACCGCCGTCGTGGAGCGGAGGCTAACAGAAGGCCCCAAGTCACCAGCCATACGGGTGAGCACTACACGGTATACTCAGGGACGTGGGCTACTTCTACCCGCTTACAGCAAGGTAGCCAGGAAGAGTGCAGACAGACGGGGAGGCCTACAACTCCACCTGGCCAGGGGAACTCCTGCTTGCTCACAGACTGACCAGGCCTCTTATGCTAGCCAGTACTCCTGGGAGGGTCTACCTTATAATCATCAGTAAAGACCCTGAACTGCACTGCAAAGACTCTGAGTCATTCCTGCTGTGCTCGTGCACCATCACCCCCATCATCCACACTCACTGCCCTGAGGCTATACTCCTCCCGAGGGGAGTTATCCCATTCTATGCTGCGCACACAACACCAGCCTCAGCGGTCTGCCTCGCAGCGGTGGTACTCCCTGACCGCAATCCACGGGTGGCGCAGTCGGACAATTAACCTCAAAACCTAAGAAATACTGCCACTGGTTTGACCAGCCTGAGCCACGGGACCGGGTCACCGCCACAGAGACTACAGACCCCAGAGACCCGGCACCGGGTATCCCACACACGTGTACACACGGCCCAGGGGGCGTGTCACATGCAGTACAGCATATTACAAACATAAGTCCCATTATTGGGGAGTGGGTGTTCCATGGTATTTGCTTATGCTTTCCAAGCAAAAGTTGCCAAAAATTAGGACGGAGCAACTTGCAATGCCCCTTACAAGAGCCATGCAGTACAGCATATTACAAACATAAGTCCCATTATTGGGGAGTGGGTGTCCCATAGTATTTGCTTATGCCTTGCAAGCAAAAGCTGCCAAAAATAAGGACGGACGAACTTGCAATGCTGGCACCCTGGTGGTATAGTGGTGGTGGAGGCTGAGGATAAGGAGAAGAAGATTAAACAGCCGAAACGAGGAAGCGTATACCCATGTGTGGGTGTGAAGCAGTGCATGTGAATACACCTCCCGAAATAACACAGTGGATTTGACTTTATGTTACTCTGCTGTCATTTGGTGGTGATGAGAAGTCTGGCCCAATCCAGCCCTTGTTCATTTTGATAAGGGTCAGCTTGTCAGCATTGTCAGTTGACAGGCGAGTGCGCTTATCAGTTATAATTCCCCCAGCGGCACTAAAAACACGCTCCGATAACACGCTAGCGGCAGGGCACGCCAGGACCTCCAAGGCATACAGAGCGAGTTCATTCCAAGTGTCCAGCTTGGATACCCAATAATTAAAAGGCACAGACGAATCACGGAGGACGCTGGTACGATCGGCAAGGTACTCCCTCACCATCTTTTGAAACTTTCCACTCCTTGTGAGAGTACCCCGCGCCTCAGGGCCTGTAAGCTGGGCGGGTGTCAGAAAACTGTCCCAGAATGTTGACAGTGTTCCCCTGCCTCTGCTGGATTGGAGTTGCATCTCTCTCGCCTGTACGCCTTGGTTGGGCAACGAACTGTGACCTCTGCCGCTAGTGTGTTCAGATGTGAATTTTTTTAAGAGTTCTGCAGCAAGGGCCTTCTGGTATTGCCCCATTTTTGTAGACCTCTCCACCTCAGGAATAAGAGAGTGAAAGTTCTCCTTGTAGCGGGGGTCTACAAGTGTCACCAACCAGTAATGACTGTAACCCAACATTTTGACAACGCGAGGGTCACGGTTAAGGCAGCGTAACATAAAGTCAGCCATGCGTGCCAGACTGGTAACGGGCAAGATTTCCGTGTCCTCACCAAGATGACGACTGACCATGCTCTCCTCCTCCTCTTCCTCCTCCCCCCTGTCCTCAGGCCACCCACGCTGAACCGACGGTATGACACTTGTACAGGTACTACCGTCTGCAACGCATGATAGCAGCTCCTGTTCTTCTTCCTCCTCCTCCTCCTCCTCTCCCTCATTGTCCCCCAATGCACGTTGGGATGAGATGAGGCTGGGCTGTGTGTAATCACCCGCTACGGCTTCTTGATCAATCTCATCATACTCTGGCTGCAATGCCTCCTCTTTAATTCTCTGCAGAGAGCGTTGCAAAAGACAGACAAGTGGGATGCTGACACTAATGATGGCGTCATCGCCACTCACCATCTTGGTGGCCTCCTCAAAGTTTGTCAGGATGGTACATATGTCAGACATCCAGGTCCACTCCTGAGGTCTTATGTGTGGAGTCTGACCTGAATATCGACGGCCTTGTTGCAGCTGGTACTCCACAACTGCTCTCTTCTGCTCACAAATCCTTTGCAACATGTGGAGGGTAGAGTTCCAACGTGTGGGGACATCACACACCAGTCGGTGTTCCGGAAGCTGCAAACGCTGCTGCAACACAGCAAGGGCGGCGAAAGCTGTAGCCGATTTGCGAAAATGAGCTGACAGGCGGCGTACTTTCACGAGCAGATCTGGCAACTCGGGGTACGATTTAAGAAACCGCTGAACCACGAGGTTAAGCACATGAGCCAGGCATGGTACGTGTGTGATCTCACCTCGCCTCAGAGCCGCCACCAGGTTACGGCCATTGTCACACATGACCATGCCGGGACGTAGGTTCAGCGGTCTCAGCCACAGATCTGCCTGCTCTTTCACAGCTGTCCACAACTCACAAGCATTGTGAGGTTTATCACCTAAGCTTATGAGTTTCAGCACAGCCTGTTGCCGCTTGGCGGAGGCAGTACTGCAATGCTTCCAGCTTGTAACTGATGTGGTGATATCTGAGATGGAGGCTGAACATGAGGAGAAGGAGGAGGAGGAGGATGCGCAGGAGCTGTACACTGTGGGGGCAATTCTGACTGACATAGGGCCCGCAATCCTCGGTGTGGGGAGGATGTGTTCCATCCCAAGGTCTGACTGGGTTCCGGCTTCCACTATGTTTACCCAGTGTGCCGTCAGAGAGATGTACCGTCCCTGGCCACAAGCACTTGTCCACGTGTCCGTTGTCAGGTGGACTCTCCCAGTAACTGCGTTGTTGAGGGCACGGCAGATGCTTTGGTACACGTGCTTGTGTAGTGCGGGGATGGCACACCGGGCAAAATAGTGTCGGCTGGGGACCGAGTACCGAGGGACGGCCACCGCCATAAGATTGCGGAAGGATTCCGTCTCCACCAGCCTAAAAGGCAGCATTTCCAATGCAAGCAGTCGTGAAATGTGCGAATGTAGGACTGTGGCCTGTCGGGCCTTAGCTGCGAATTTCCGCTTTCATTCAAAGGTCTGGGATATGGACAATTGAACGCTGCGGTGGGACGTGGACGTGGACGTTGATGCTGTTTCTTGAGAAACTGCCATAACAAGTGAAGACTGAGAGGAGGGGGCATCTTTACATGCAGTATGGACAGGGGATTGCCTTGCACACACAACAGGGGGTTTTATAGCACGCACAACAGTGGAAGAAGCAGTGATGACACCCGCTGACACTGGTCGTGGACCCTGGGTTTCACCCCACAAAGTCGGGTGCTTTGCTGCCATGTGCCTGATCATGCTGGTGGTGGTCAGGCTGGTAGTTTTGTCACCCCTGCTGATGCTGGCTTGGCAGGTGGAACATATGGCCTTTTTGGGGTTATCAGCAGAGTCTTTAAAAAATTCCAGACTCTGGAAGATCTACAGCTTGTACTGGCAACGTCCCTCGTGTTGGTGTTACGGGGAATGGTTGCCTGCCTTCTGTCTGCGGCCACCACACTGCTTCTTCCTGCCTGTTGGGGTACTCTGCCTCCCTCCCCCTGTGTGCTGCTGGCCTCACTCTGCATGTCTTCCTTCCATGTTGGGTCAGTTACTAGATCATCCACCACCTCCTCCTCTTCCACTTGTGCACCACGATCCTGCTCCTCACTTCCTGGCAATTGTGTCTCGTCATCGTCCACCTCTTGTGACAGATTGCCAATGTCGACTTCCTGTGGCCGTGGCTGTTGAAATATTTGGGCATCGCAACATGGGATCTCCTCTTCCACCACTTCAAGCGTATCAGGCGAGGGGCCCAAATATGGAAATGGACCAGTGAACAGCTCTTCCGAGTGTCCAAGTGTGGGATCACTTGCTGTCTGACGACACTCGGTATGGTGGGAGGAAGGAGCATCAGGGTGAGGAGGAGTATGCGGTCGAGACTCACGGCTACTAAAAGTTGACCGTGTGGAAGACAGACCGGAGGTGGTGGTGCCCAGGTAATTGTCTGCTATCCAATTAATAACCTGTTCACACTGATCAGTTCTCAATACTGGTGTTGTTCTGTGCTTCCCTAGTAATTCGGTCAAGAAGTGGGAGCGAGAAGATGTGGCTGTTGGTTGTGGCACATTTTCACCTAGGCCACGGCCCCATCCTCTGCACGAACCATCACCAGAACGTCCACTTCCACGTCCCTTGCCACGCGCCTTGCCCATTGTAAATGAAGTAAAATAGCTTACACTTGCACTATCAATGGAAAAAGGGTAATAAAGAGTAGATTATAACCGTGGAAGAGGAAAACCACAGTTATTGTTTACTGGGGTATACCACACTTTTTTAAATAGAGATATTTGCGGCTGAACAGTGAGCGACACACTCAAACTGCTTTTTTTTTAGATACCAAAGGCCCAAAACTGGATAGTACAGCGATTTGACCCGTGGAACTGTGAAACCACACTGGGATGTCCGGCCTACACAAGACTATTTTCAACAGATATATTTTTGTGTCACAACAGTCAGGAGACACTACTGTTTTTCTTTACGGAAAAAACTACCAAAAGCTGAATAATAGAGATTTTTTACCGTGGGATGGCAAAACCACAGTTATTGTTTACTGGGGTATACCACACTTTTTTAAATAGAGATATTTGCGGCTGAACAGTGAGCGACACACTCAAACTGCTTTTTTTTTAGATACCAAAGGCCCAAAACTGGATAGTACAGCGATTTGACCCGTGGAACTGCGAAACCACACTGGGATGTCGGGCCTACACAAGACTATTTTCAACAGATATATTTTTGTGTCACAACAGTGAGGAGACACTACTGTTTATCTTTATGGAAAAAACTACCAAAAGCTGAATAATAGAGATTTTTTACCGTGGGATGGCAAAACCACAGTTATTGTTTACTGGGGTATACCACACTTTTTTAAATAGAGATATTTGCGGCTGAACAGTGAGCGACACACTCAAACTGCTTTTTTTTTAGATACCAAAGGCCCAAAACTGGATAGTACAGCGATTTGACCCATGGAACTGCGAAACCACACTGGGATGTCGGGCCTACACAAGACTATTTTCAACAGATATATTTTTGTGTCACAACAGTCAGGAGACACTACTGTTTTTCTTTACGGAAAAAACTACCAAAAGCTGAATAATAGAGATTTTTTACCGTGGGATGGCAAAGCCACAGTTATTGTTTACTGGGGTATACCACACTTTTTTAAATAGAGATATTTGCGGCTGAACAGTGAGCGACACACTCAAACTGCTTTTTTTTTAGATACCAAAGGCCCAAAACTGGATAGTACAGCGATTTGACCCATGGAACTGCGAAACCACACTGGGATGTCGGGCCTACACAAGACTATTTTCAACAGATATATTTTTGTGTCACAACAGTCAGGAGACACTACTGTTTTTCTTTACGGAAAAAACTACCAAAACCTGAATAATAGAGATTTTTTACCGTGGGATGGCAAAACCACAGTTATTGTTTACTAGGGTATACCACACTTTTTTAAATAGAGATATTTGCGGCTGAACAGTGAGCGACACACTCAAACTGTTTTTTTTTTAGATACAAATGGCCCAAAATGGATAATACAGAGGTTTGAACCGTGGAAGTGCAAAACAACACTTCTGTTTCTCTAGCCTACCCCAGACTATTTTCAACAGTTATATTTGTGTCTGAAAAATCAGAGACACACTTTTTTTTTGGGGGGGGGGAGGGGGGACACACCAAAAGGTTAATAAGACTGGTATTTGTACAGTGTGAAGGAGGAAAAAAATGGAGGATTGAGATGGAAAAAAAAGGATTTTTCCTGGCCCCCGACACCTGGTGCTAAGTCCAGCAATTTCAGCAACAGGAGCACACAGGACTGTAATGCAGCATTTGCTGGTACAACCACTGTGTCTCCTATACTGCCTGCCTGCCTGGTATCTGGGATGGATATTAGTCCTGAAAAGGACTGTTTGTTTGTTCTTGCAGCCTTTACAGACCCTACACTAACTATTTCGCAGTTTATATCGCTCCCTAAATCAGCAGCGCTGTCCCTGCACTGTCTAATCCGGAGCAACTGTGTCCAAGATGGCGGCGCCCCATTTTAAATATTCGAGGTGACGCTGTGCGGCCAGCCAATCACTGTAATGTCCACAACCAACATGGCTGCAGCATTACAGTGACTGGCTGGCAATCCCTGCATGTTCATTGGCTCTGTAAAGAGCGCCAAACATGCAGGCCGGAGCCCCGAGTAACCCGGAAATGCTCGGTGCTCGCCGAACATCACGAGTAGCGTGATGCTCGGGCGAGTACCGAGCAGTGTCGAGCATGTTCGCTCAACACTACTCTTAATGCTAGGTCAGGACTTTATAACCTTGCAACCAAAAGATGCATTTTCACAGGGACTTAGCGGGCTTGATCGAAGCCAATAGTCTCGGCATAGCCTTCAGCTGAGAAGAGGCGTGGAGTACCGGATGGTATAGAACAAATAGCTAAGGTGGTGGTAGGGCCAAGGGTTGAGGTGAGTATTAAGTTTTTTTCAACTTTTTGTCAACCCTTTGAGATTCAGCAAAATGGCATCTAGCTCGGGCCAATGGCTTTGATGGCCCCCTAGGATGAGTTAACCATAAAGGGCACATGTGGATACATTTGAACATAAAAATATTTTAGCTTTACTAAAACGGTCCTCCAGGTCTAAGGTGTTAAAGGGGTTGTCCACTCCTTAGATATTACTAGCCTTAGGATACATCATCAATAGAGACTGGAAAATGTATTCGAGTGGAATTGAATTCTTCTCAAATTTTACAAATATGCTTATTCTCCAGTTTATGGATTATTTTGCTCCTTGCAAACTTATGGTGTACACATCAGAAGGAGAGGCCTAGCTGGCCAATGCCACCATGCCTATCAGGCTATTAAGCCTTCAGGGTGCCAAACCACAGATTTAACAAATTTTTCTGACTTTCCAGCCAGGCAAGCAAATGTAACAAGCACCATTTCACATAAAAAGCGCAGTTCACATATTTAAATTTAGCAACATATTTTTCACCATAAAATTTTAAAAAGCTAAAAAGGTTGATGATAATATATATATATATATATATATATATAATTTTTTTTTATTTCTTACCATCATTACTCAGACCTAGGAAAGGGGGATGTCAGTGTTTGAACTGCACAGTTCTAATATCTGTAAGATTTCGGACATGACAATCTGATTCCCAGCAGGTAAAGAAGCGCTGCGCCGTATTATTTTACAACATGAACATCTACTTTCATTTATCTGGAGATTTCTCATATTTCAGACTTGCCGCACCGATCATCTGTGAAGAATTGCAATATATTTTCCTTTGGTTTCCTACAGAGAAAACCATGCCTTCCCCTTGTTAACATCAGTCAGTGAAAGTAATTTTACTTTGCTTTTTACAAATCTCGGTGTAAGGTCAGAGCTCACATTTCTTCTACTCATTTCCTACTTTTATATAAGCTCCATGTGAGAAGCATGGTAGTAAATTTGGACCTGCGGTTGAAAAGTCTTCTGTCCTCATGTGAGTTATGGATAACTGACAGTAACAAATTGAAAAGGTTCTCTTAGTTAAGAAAATTAATTTTTAAGCATGGTTTAGGACTCAGGCTCCTACTTTTTTGAAGGGAAAAGGGAAAATATATTAATTAAAATAACCAAATCACAGACTACTACCGATGATCAAATCTTTAAAAAATTTAGATTTGCCAGGAACCACTGGCACTCCATGGGCACTCCAGCTGCCCTGAAAATTATGTAACATTCAGAGGCCTTCCAGGACTGTATGAAACCCATTTTAATCTCCTTAATGTAAACAATATCTTCGTAATTGAGAGGAACTGGTCTTGTTCTAAAGACTACTGCACCAATGGACGTAGAGCGAAATCCACGGCTCTAAGGGATGCAGACTTTTTCCAGCTTGGAACACCAGTTACGTAGCTATTGTTGTATTTTATTAGAGATTTGCTTGCTGGTTTTATTAGAAATATGCTTGCTTGTCAGTTTAAGTGCACTAATTTCACCTAGAATGTCTTGTGCTTCAAGAATCGATGTTTCCATTCAGTGACAATAATCAAAGGAAGACATGCAGGCTCGATCTTAAGGCCAGACAGGAGATTGCTAAAGGTAAATGTAAAGCAATCAATTCATTACTCTCATCAGAGTCTCAGGTGCCTCAATTAAGCCATTGTTCGCCCTGTCACTAGTCCTATTGTATGGATGGGGATAGTAGACCCAGTGGAGCCGTCACAACAGGGGGTCTCATATGCAGTCCCACGGGAAGGGGCTTGGCCTGAGGAAAATACCTCCACTAATCCACAGTTAGCTTGGGGGGAGGCGTTTCCCCAGGGTCGGGCTCAATTCCGGGGGGGCGGCTTGGGGTATTTAGGACACTGACAAGGAAATGGAGGGGTTGTTGCTGGCTGAAGTTGGATACAGATGCTACGGTTGTGGGATCCGTTGTCTGGAGGAGCATGGAGTGGTCTGCAGACTATAATGGCGGGAGATACAAAAGCCATGGGCCAACCAAAAGTTGGGAAACAGTGGCTATCGCCTGGTACAGAGGCATTGGAACTATCGGCCCCAGGAGGGGATCTTGTGGACTTGGAACATTGCGTTGTGACCATCTACCCGGAAATGCTGTAAGACCATGGACGTAAGCAATAAAAAGAGTTACATTGTTTACCGGCCTAGGTGATTATTACAACCCACAACTTCAGATCTTCACAGTAATGTTAAAGTGAACTCACCATAGAAAAGTATGGTAATCCAGGGGTAACCAACAGCCCATTTAAAAACAGTGCATTGACAAATTTTAAGTGAAAGTAAGTGAATAGTAATTGTACATGTAAATAAGGTAGGGTACTTAGTTAACACTATTTTGATCAAAAAAGTATAAAAGTCATCCTCTTGGGACAAGGGGCACACAATCAGGACAGTATCTAACTTTTGTAGCTCACCTCACAATATGTCAGAATTTTTTTGTATTTTGTCTATTTTGTTTCTATCGTTCTATTTCCATGGATAGGTGGCTGCAGAGTTGGAACCTGGTCCTGCTCTGTATTTATCTTTTTGGAAGTCTACTGGCACATAGCGAGGTGAACTACAAGAGTTAGGTACTGTCCCAATTGAGTACACCTTGTCGCAGTTGGAAAGCATTTGGGGAACCCTGAACATTTGAGACTGAGGTCATGTCATGCTTCTGTGACTGACGTGATCTTCTGTATTTTTTGGTTGATCTGCCCTAATCGAATTGCAAATTGTTTAAATTTGCCAGGCATGCGCATTTCATAAAATTTGATTCAAATTGCATCAAATGGATCCAATCATCTCTACAGATTAACATAAGTATGAAGCAGTGCCCAAAAATACCACCATACTGTACACAAGTAATGCAACCGAAAGATTCCAAAACACCACTGCATAATGGCAACATAATAATGTAAATAAAGAGTAATACTATTGTTCCATAATATTCAATATACTGCTGGCTAAATAAAAATGCTAGACTGTGCTCAGTAAAACAAGCACGTGTCCTGGGTTTTCACACAAAGCATAATATTAATTGTAAGCACCTACTGTATTGTCAATGATCCTTAAAGTTGTCACTTTTGCACACCTAATACAGTAATTTGAACCAGTCAGTCTTAAAAATATACACAGGCTAAAGGCTCCCATACACACTGGATAAAAGTTAGCTTATTTTTTGGGGTTTAAGCTGTTTATCTTATGGGCATGGAGGAATCCTAACCCTCCCATGACCAAGTTGGAGGAGAGAAGAATTGGGAAAAGAGCAAAACTCATCATTGTTGAGGTTAGACCTCCTTTCAGCCTCCATTGCTCTCATTTAGCATCCGATCTCCTTGTGAAGACCACATGGGCAACGCCATGAATAGGCCTTCACTAGGGAATGTCACACTGGTATAAAGAGTGTGCTAGAGTAATAGGGACAAATTTATTAAGTAAAAAGTGCCTCTTTATGAATTTGGTGCATCTTCTTGCTGCTTTGTGCCATCACAAGAAATGTACACCAGTCAGAGACTGGAAAACATTTCAGTTGTAATTGACGTCATGTGGCATAAATGATGATGAATTTGTCAGCAACATTTGGTCATTCCCACTTCAGACTAAGTTCTGTCCACTTTTCAAAAAGTTGGCAGAGGTGGCCAGTTCTGGTGTTAAAACTCTAAAAGTTGCAAAATTTTTGTGCAAGTATGCATTGCGCAAACATTTTGCAACATTTCAAACATGTTTATACCATAATACTAGCAAGAACTGCATGATGTATCAAGACCAATACCTTTAATTTTCTGTGGAATTTTATGAAGTTAAATGAGTTTATGTTATTATTAACCTTTTCTCTTCAACCCATCATTTCATAGTTTGTGTGTATGTAAAGAATATACAATGAAAGAAAAAACATCCTACATTTATGATATTTCCACTCCTCTGTATACTGTAATCAAAATTTAAAATAAAGTATTATTGTGTACAAAACAGCATTTCTTCTTAATTAGGCCAGACGTGTTTCTTTGGTGGGTCAAGAGACATAGGCCATTGTTATATGAACTTGAACGTTGGCTCTAGAGTTGATGTTTGTAGCAGCGTATTGTGTTGCAATCTTTTGAGGACAGCAACACATGTTCATTGAATAATCAATGTTTGCTAATACGTTGGCTATCCATTGTATAAGTCCATGTAGCTTGTTGACCTGCAAAAAGTCATTGACAAACTATGCAGATTGATTAAATACTCAAACAATAAGAGATTACCTCATCACACCTCCCTCCTGACCTGTGAACGATGATCTGGAGGACAGTTGTGAACTATAAAAGGGGGATCTGCCTCTGTTCCCAGGGAGACTCTACAGGATGCCAGCTTAATGGACCACGGCCCCAGCTGGAGGAAAACAGATCTGCTCCATTGACCATTACTGAACCCTCAAAGATGTTTGGAAGAATCCAGGTTAGGACAATCAGGTCACCTAGCCACATAACTCACTGCACTTGGTCAGCTTCCTCAGCTACCTCCTCTCTGTGGGTGCCCACCAAAAGTGGGGTGCTACTGGTTGGGGTAGACATCCCTGGATGTACCAAATTCGCAGCTGCTCTTATCCCGGCGAGCCAGCTGAAGAGTGAGATTCTGTAATTTGCACCATCTTGGGTATCTGCTGGGACTGTTCTATATGTTATTGTCTGTTTGGTGGTTCAATAAAGTGTTGCCACATTGTTTTACACTCACCCTGTGTTCTCTGAGTATTATTCTGCCCATACGAAAGGAGAGCGGGCGTTGAGTGGGATGAGCCCTGGTCCATGCGGTCTTTGTAATGGCAGCCCGGCCAGCGGAAGAGAGCACCCACTGACTCTCGTCTCTCCACAATTATTTTATGCTTTTGTTTGGATGTCGATGCAGGAACACTTATACTGCAGTACCACTTCTTACCTCTGATGACAGTAAATGCAGGTGCAATTTACTTTGCATTGCTTAGTGTGTCAATGACTGCCTTCTGGACATCTGTCAAGTCAACAGTCTTCACCATGATTGTGGAGCCTGCTGAAACAGACTAAGGGACCTTTTTCAACGCTTAGGAAGCCTTTGCAGGTGTTTTTTGTTAATTATTAAAATTTACTGAGATAATGACTTTTGTGTTTTCATTGGCTATACGCCATAATCATCAACATTAACAGAAATAAACACTTGAAATAGATCACTTTGTGTGTAATGACTCTATATAATATATGAGTTTCACTTTTTGTATTGAAGAAATGAAATAAATTTAATTTTTGATGATATTCTAATTTTATGAGATGCACCTGTAGTTTACATAAAACATTAATACAACAGTGCTACCTCCCCCAATACTATAATATATGCACAGCTAATTCAGTACACCCGTGTGGAAGGAAACTTCTCAACAAAGAGATCTTTCAAAAATATGCAATTGTAAATTGATTAACATAAAAGTTTCTTTTACCACAAGCTGTTTACATTACTCTTATGTTATACCCATTGCAGATCTCAGCGTGTAGGAGATTGCTAAAGTGCCTGTTCACCTGTAAAATTGATTGCTGTTCTTTTAAACCTAGAGAGAATCTTTTAGATTAACAGAATAAATAATATATGGACGCCTTGGTCTAATTTTTAGTCTGAAAAAAAACAACTAAAAAACTAAAAAAAGAAACAAAAATCAACTGTTTTGTTTTCACAGAAACAACAACAAAAATGGATCTTGTCTGACACATAAGATGGAAATTATTCTCCTTCATCCTCTCTCTACTTACTAGTGAATAAATAATACTCATATTATTATGAATATACAGTGCTCAGCATAAATGAGTACATCCCCTTTGAAAATGAAGATTTTAATCAATATCTCACTGAACACAAGAACAATTTCCAAAATGTTGACTTTATTAGTATAGTTTAGGCCCCTTTCTGCTATAATGTCCCCCTTTCTGGTATAATGCCCTCATTTTGGCCCTTTTCCTGTTATCCTGCCATAATGTCCTCCATCCTGACCCCCTTCCTAGTATAATTTCCCCCATCTTGGGCCCCTTTCAGTAATATATGTCCCCCATCCTGATGTAATGTTTCCATCCTGCCCCCTTCCATTAATAATGTCCTTCATCCTGGTGCAATGTCCCCATCCTGGCACCTTCCAGTAATATATGTCCCCGATTGTGGTGTAATGTTCCCATTCTTGCCCCTACCACTAATATATGTCCCCCAACCTGGGCCCCTTCTTGGTATAATGTTTCAGCTCCTGGGCACATCCTGTAATTATGTTTCCCGTTTTGTGGCTGTTCTCTAGCACATGTAAAAAAAAATATATATTTTCTCACCTTCCCCTGCTCCCACGCCGCTCGGTGTCCTCTTCTATTGCCAATGCAGAGGCTGGCAACTGACTTCGACGTGCCTGCTATGGGCGTCGCATGACGTCACTCCTATGTGCAGTCTGTAATAGGCCCGCTGATGTCAGGTGCCTGCCTCTGATTGTCCGGCGGTGTCTATTGCAGTGCAGGGACTCGGCAGTTCAACGCACCGCAATACACTCCAGCTGAATGTGCATCCTCAGGCACATATCCAGTTGAAATTGTCGCTGGCATTTGTGGGCTCCCCTCCCGCAATTGCAACACCAAGAAGGAAAAGTTGTGGAATTATGGAAGTCATAGGACAATAGAAATGTTAATGATATGCAATTGATGAAAAGATAAAAACCAACTTTATTCAATATGGAATATGAACTACACGTGCAGAAATCTCCACATTTATAGTCTTGGCTGTTATTAATGAGGGTATTGATTATCTGAAGAGTGTTTTGCTGTTGAATGTGTTGCACAGCTTCTGGATACCCACAGTTCACAGAGCAGATTACATGGGATAACAAGCTTTTACTTCTCAGAACGTGTGGTAAAGGAAAAACACACAGTCACACAGTACTGCACCAGGAAGAAAGAACAAAAACAAAAACAGAGACTTTTTTTCTTTTACAATACAGTAAACAAGGAAACTTTACGCAACATCGCCATCTCCTGTCAGACCAGCATAAAGTCCTCCTTCACACAAACAAAGAAGTCCACAACTGTTGCATATACCAACAGAATACACTTGAGCAAATCATCAAGATCCAATGCTGACAGCAACCTTTGCAATTACCAACCAAATGAAGTCCCAGATGTGACTAATTTCAGATAAGTCCAGAGATGCTGCAGACCATGGTAGGACATTTAGGCCATGCAGGCAGCTCACATCAGCATGAGCTACAGCTCTTGTGACATATTGGAGAAATAGCTCCACCATCAATGCTAAGCTGAGCTCTAAGTGTACCTGGAATGAAGACTAGAAGAGTCCAGCTACTGTACATTATGTCACCACACACCATAATCTCATGAGTAGGACTGGCTTGATGCATCTGCTGAGAATTTTTTCTGTCAAAAGAGCTAAATGGTATATTTCTTTACAGGAATTTTGTTCTGGTACATATATAGATACATGTCTTGATACAATTACATTTCTATATACAGTACCTGTATTTTTAGAATAAAATAACAGTCAAAAGGTTTTTTTCCTACAGCATTATATGGTAACTAGCTATTGAACCCGTTCTACGCCTGGGTGGCGAGCAATTTAATTGCTATATGGTCTCCCATGCTGGTATGTGCTGCCCCCCTCCTGGTATTTGTGCTGTCCCCATCCTGTCCCCACCATCCTATCCTGGTATGCATGGCACCCCTCATCCCCATCCTGGTATGCATGGCACCCCTCACCCCCAATCCCGGTATGCATGGCACCCCTCACCCCCAATCCTGGTATGCATGGCATCCCTCACCACTAATCCTTGTATGCATGGCACCCCTCACCCCCAATCCCGGTATCACCCCTCATCCCCAATCCCAGTATGCATGGCACCCCTCATCCCCAATCCCGGTAGGCATGGCACCCCTCATCCCCAATCCCGGTATGCATTGAACCCCTTATACCCAATCCCGGTATGCATGGCACCCCTCATCCCCAATCCCGGTATGCATGGCACCCCTCATCCCCAATCCCGGTATGCATGGCACCCCTCATCCCCATTCCCGGTATGCATGGCACCCCTCATCCCCAATCCCGGTATGCATGGCACCCCTCATGCCTATCCTGGTATGCATGACACCTCTCATCCCAATTCTGGTATGTATGGCCTCCTCATCCCAGAAACATGGTATGCATGATACCCCTCAACCCCAATCCTGGTATGCATGGCACCCCTCAACCCCAATCCTGATATGCATGGCACCCCTCACCCCCCAATCCAGGTATGCATGGCACCCCTCAACCCCAATCCTGGTATGCATGGTACCCCATCCCTCATCCCTATCATGGTATGTATGGTATCCCTCATCCTGGTATGCGTGGCACCCCTCATCCCCAATCCTGGTATGCATGGCACCCCTCATCCCCAATCCCGGTATGATTGGCACCCCTCATCCACAATCTCGGTATGCGTGGCACCCCTCATCCCCAATCCCGGTATGCGTGGCACCCCTCATCCCCAATCCCGGTATGCGTGGCACCTCTAACCCCCCAATCTTGCAATGTGTGGTACCCCTTACCCCCCAATCCTGGTATGTGTGGTACCCTGCACCCCCCAATCCTGGCATGTGTGGTACCACTCATCCCCCCAATCCTGGTATTTGTGGTACCCCTCATCCCCCCAATCCTGCTATGTGTGATACCCCTCATCCCCCCAATCCTGGTATGTGTGGTACCCCTCATCCCCCCAATCCTGGTATGTGTGGTACCCCTCATCCCCCCAATCCTGGTATGTGTGGTACCGCTCACCCCCCAATCCTGGTATATGCATGGTCCCATAACCTAACAATCCTGGTATATACATGGTCCCCTCACCCCCCAATCCTGGTATATGCATGGTCCCCTCAATCCACAATCCTGGTATATATATGGTCCCCTCACCCCCCAATCCTGGTATGTGTGGTACCCCTCACCCCCCGATCATGGTATGTGTGGTATCCCTCACCCCCCAATCCTGGAATGTGTGGTACCACTCATCCCCCCAATCCTGGTATGTGTGGTACCCCTCATCCCCCCAATCCTGGTATGTGTGGTACCCCTCATCCCCCCAATCCTGGTATGTGTGGTACCCCTCATCCCCCCAATTCTAGTATGTGTGATACCCCTCATCCCCCCAGTCCTGGTATGTGTGGTATCCCTCATCCCCCCAATACTGGTATGTGTGGTACCCCTCATCCCCCCAATCCTGGTATGAGTGGTACCCCTCATCCCCCAATCCTGGTATGTGTGGTACTCCTCACCCCCATATCCTGGTATACGCATGGTCCCCTCACCTAACAATCCTGGTATATACATGGTCCCCTCACCCCACAATCCTGGTATATACATGGTCCCCTCACCCCACAATCCTGGTATGTGTGGCCCCCTCATCACTTTCACACTGTACACACATACAAAAAAAACAAAACAGTTATACTCACCTTTCTTCTCTGTACTGCAGCGCTGCTGCGTCCTGTTCTGCCGGAGGCCGGGTGAGGAGTGCGGCACCGGAGCACCGCGCTGTCCGGCGCCATTTTACTGAAGACACACTGTAAATGTGTCTTCAGTAAAATGGCGCCGGATAGCGCTATGCTCATGCGCCGATCTGACACCTCACTCCTGTCCCGATCTTCGGCGAAGAGAGGCGCCGCGGCAACGCTCCTCCCAGTCAGGTAAGTATGTAAGTATGGCGCCGGAGATCGCGGTATGCATTCAGTGTCTACACATACCGCGATCTCCGGTGCCATACACTGCTCTTACCTGTAACGGCTCCATGCGTTCTTCTGTCTGGAGCCAGACTGCGCGTCACGCATGCGCAGTCTATCGAGGCTTCAGACAGAGGGACGCATCCCCGGTTATATTATAGATAATTTTTAAAATACTTTTAAAAAATAAATGTCACAGACCCAGAAGTAACATGTACTTTACATATTTGGTTTCCTTTTAATTGTATTAACCTGTACATTTTAGTGAACAGATTATTTATGTTGATCTGTAAATGGAATAAAAAAATAGCTTATTTTTTTTCTATTAAACCTATAAAAATATAAGCAACTCCTACAATGAGATTACGGCAAAATGGCACTTAAAAATTCTACAGCTCGTCTTACAAGGTACAGTGAAGCTTACTAAAAAAATAAAAAGTTAGGGTTGCTACAACTGTGAATGAATGAAACAAATAATAATAACAATAATAATTAGGTATGAGCGAACACGAACTGTAAAATTCAGGGTTTGTACCGGACACCTAGTGCCCGGTTCTGAACTCTGAACACAGACTTTTTTCCTGACGTCTGTTTAAGGCCACGGCCCCACTATCAGTATTTGGTCAGTATTCATTCAGTATTTTTTCTCAGGAGTGGAAGCCGAATACTGAGCAAATACTGATAGTGGAGCCGAGGCCTTACTGTTCGGGTTCGGTGCTGAACAAATAAAGTTTGTTGAAAGGTTGAAGAGCAACAAATCAAGAAGCTTTTTGGCTGTGGGCACTTCTGGAGCCATCACCGCCATGCCAAGTATTGTAAGTACGTAAGTAAGTGTAAACACCGGATTACGAGTTGCGCCACCATTTTAGTCTCAGCCTGGTGCACAATGCCATAACAGCCTGGTGCAGCGTACTCTTACAGCCTGGTGCAGAGTGCCATAACAGCCTGGTGCAGCGTGCCCTAACAGTCTGGTGTAGAGTGCCTTAACAGCCTGGTGCAGAATGCCCTAACAGCCTGGTGCAGAGTGCCCTAACAGCCTGGTGTAGAGTGCCCTTATAGCCTGGTGCAGAGTGCCATAACAGCCTTGTGCATCAAGCTTACAGCCTGGTGCAGAGTGCCATAACAGCCTGGTGCAGAGTGCCCTAGCAGCCTGGTAAAGAGTGCCTTAACAGTCTGGTGTAGAGTGCCTTAACAGCCTAGTGCAGAGTGCCCTTATAGCCTGGTGCAGAGTGCCTTAACAGTCTGGTGTAGAGTGTCATAACAGCCTGGTGTAGAGTGCCTTACAGCCTGGTGCAGAGTGCCCTTATAGCCTGGTGCAGAGTGCCTTAACAGTCTGGTATAGAGTGTCATAACAGCCTGGTGCAGAGTACTATAACAGCCTGGTACAGAGTGCCCTAACAGCCTGGTGTGGAGTGCCATAACAGCCTGGTGCATCATACCCTTACAGCCTGGTGCAGAGTGCCATAACAGCCTGGTGCAGAGTGCCTTAATAGTCTGGTGCATAGTGCCAAAACAGCCTGGTGCAGCATACTCTTACAGCCTGGTGCAAAGTGCCATAGCAGCCTGGTGAAGAGTGCCATAATAGCCTGATGCCGAGTGCCATAACAGCCTGGTGCAGAGTGCCATAACAGCCTGGTGTAGGGTGCCATAATAGCATAATGCAGAGTGCCATAACAGCCTGGTGTAGAGTGCCATAACAGCTTGGTACAAAGTGCCTTAACAGCTTGGTGTAGTGTGCCATAACAGCCTGGTGCAGAGTGCCATAACAGCCTGAAGTAGAGTGCTCTAAAAGTCTTGTGCAGATTGCCATAAAAGCCTGGTGCAGCGTGCCCTAATAGCCTGGGGCAGCGTGCCATAACAGCCTGATGCAGAGTGCCATAACAGCCTGGTGTAGAATGCCATAACAGCCTAGTGCAGAGTGTCATAACAGCCTGGTGTAGAGTGCCCTTATAGCCTGGTGCAGAGTGCCATAACAGCCTGGTGTAGAGTGCCATAACAGCCTGGTGCAGAGTGCCATAACAGCCTGGTGCAGAGTGCCATAACAGCCTGGTGCAGTGTGCCCTAATAGCCTGGGGCAGCGTGCCATAACAGCCTGATGCAGAGTGCCATAACAGCCTGGTGTAGAATGCCATAACAGCCTAGTGCAGAGTGTCATAACAGCCTGGTGTAGAGTGCCCTAACAGCCTGGTGCAGAGTGCACTAACAGTCTGGTATAGAGTGCCATAACAGCCTGGTGCAGAGTGCCATAACAGCCTGATGCAGCGTGACATAACAGCCTGGTGGAGAGTGCCATAACAACCTGGTGCAGAGTGCCATAACAGCCTGGTGCAGAGTGCCCTAACAGTCTGTTGTAGAGTGCCCTAACAGCCTGGTGCTGAGTGCCCTTATAGCCTGGTGCAGAGTGCCCTAACAGCCTGGTGCGGAGTGCCATAACAGCCTAGTGCAGAGTGCACTAACAGTCTGGTATAGAGTGCCAAAACAGCCTGGTGTAGTCTCATAACAGCATGGTGTAGAGTGCCATGACATCCTGGTGCAGATTACTATAACAACCTGGTACAGAGTGCCCTAACAGCCTGGTGCAGAGTGCCCTAACAGCCTGGTGCAGAATGCCCTAACAGCCTGGTGCAGAGTGCCCTAACAGCCTGGTGTAGAGTGCCCTTACAGCCTGGCGCAGAATGCCGTAACAGCCTGGTGCAGAGTGCCCTAACAGTCAGGTGTAGAGTGCCATAACAGCCTGGTGCAGAGTACTATAACAGCCTGGTACAAAGTGCCTGCATAGCTTGGTGTAAAGTGCCATAACAGCCCTGTGTAGAGAGCCATAACAGCCAGAAGTAGAGTGCTCTAAAAGTCTTGTGCTGATTGCGATAAAAGCCTGGTGCAGCATGCCCTAATAGCCTGGGGCAGCGTGCCATAACAGCCTGGTGTAGAGTGCCATAACAGCCTAGTGCAGAGTTCCATAATAGCCTGGTGTAGAGTGCCATAACAACCTGGTGTATAATGCCATAACAGCTTGGTACAAAGTGCCATAACAGCCTGGTGTAGAGTGCTCTAACAGCCTTGTCCAGATTGCCATAAAAGCCTGGTGCAGCGTGCCGCCATAAAATCCTTGTGCAGCATGCCATAACAGCCTGGTGCAGCGTGCCATAACAGCCTGGTGCAGAGTGTCATAGCAGCCTGGTACAGAGTGCCCTAACAGCCTGATGCAGAGTAGCCTAACAGCCTGGTGCAGAGTGCCATAACAGTGTAATAACCTGCTGCACACTTTCTCTTCTCTACTGTGCAGTTTTTGGGGTGTAAAAAATGAAGTGAGCATCAAATAGGGGATGTGGCCATGGTGCTGCTGCTGTTGGTGATGTAGCTGCCGCAGGGAGAAATAGGACGTGGTTGTTCTGCGCCTACTACGAGCACAAATGAAACACCATCATCTGGTGCACGCAGGTGACAGGACGTTTTGCGTAATTTCGTAGGCTAGAGTACCACTGAACGAATGGTGATGCCAAAACATGTTGAGACTGTTTTAAATTGAATAGTTAGTAGCTAGCTAGTAATAGAGAGTGCCTCCAGTTCCTTTGCATTATCTTCCACCTTGTCCCCTGCTGAAAGCACAGGCACCTGCAGACCATGGTCATCTGGCTTCCACCGCACCTCCTTGCAAACCAGCCAAGCTGTCTGAGCCCCAAGTCATGCTGCAGTCACTTCTGTTTTTTGATGACTCCGCAGGTTGGGGTTCTGTGGGCCATCCACCTGGCCCTGCCCCACAAGTGGAAGTGATTGACTGCACTGATGTCCAACCACTTGTTGAGTTGGAGAATAAGCATGTGGGAGGATTAATGCAAACGGTCAGTGGACCACCGCAGCACATCAGAGATGATGACGAAACGCACACAACTGTCCAGCCAGGGAACAGTTTTGGAGGATGAGGAGGAGGAGGAGGAACCATGTTCACTGCAGGGTGGCACTCAAAGCAGCTCACGGACATCACTGGAGCATGGCTGGGGGGATACAGAGGACCCAGATGATACACCTTCCACCAAGGACAGCTTGTCGTTGCCTCTGGACAGTGTGGCACACATGAGCCAATACATGCTGCTGTGCAAGTGACGCGCCCAGGGGATGGGGATGACTCGGTACCCAGGCCTTTACTTGGTTTGGGGATGTCGCGGTGGTCGGCTCCCGGGCCCGTACCCTGGAGTCACTCTTGAAAAAGGGGATTGGAAATTGGATAGAAATAAAAATAAAATTAATAGTTTGTGATGCCACCTGTGGTACCTGGTAAGCATTACCAGCGCTACTGCAGACCTCCCGGGGGTGATGGGATGGCAGCTGGGATGTTTCTGCTCCCCACAGGTGGAGCGGGCCCCCGGGGCAGTGTGGAGTTTGATGGTGGTGATTCTGGGACCTGTAGTGCAGGCGGAATGGCGCAGCAGGAATAACTGACAGAGACAGGGGATTCGCTTCAATACCTTTACTGGTGTGGATGTCAGGTATGGTCCAGGGTACTCAGTAGGATGGGTGCACTTCAGGACTTCTCCCCAGTGAGCGGGTATAAGGCCTCCTGGTCCGTGTCTCGCTCTCTGTATGCTCCTGGCCAGCCTGCAACTGGGCCTAGCTTATGTGTAGTGCTGTTCCTTCACCTGTCGCTTGGTAGTAGGACCATTTGCTGGCAACCACTATCCCTGGTAACGCTGGGGCCTTCGTGGTTCCTGGTCCTGTTAAGGGTTTAGCTTCAGGTCTGCCAGGGACTTGTAGTCCTCCTGGAATGCTGGTGATCCCTACTGGGTATAAAGGGCCCTGTAGGCGCGGACCCGATGTCCGGTTTGTATATTCGGGGTGAGCCTAGGATGCTCCTCTGCCCCTTCAACTCCTCTCTCCTCTCCTTCTTGCCATCGGCCACACTCGGGGCCCTCCAAGCTCAGCAGCAGACGTGCTGCGTCTTCGCTACTCTCAGCGTCAGCACGCTCTCAGACTCACTCTTTGTCTGACTCTCTCCAACTGACTGACTGCCTGGCTCCACCCTCCATATATATATCCCTAATGGGCTCCCTCTGGTGGTATGAGGTGGAAGGGTGGAGGTGTTTGTATGTAATGAGGGCCTCTTGTAGAGAAGTCCATCCATGCACCCTGGGTCCTGTGGTACATGTGAACAGCAGGGTGCCACACCTGCACAATGACTGCCGTGTTGCCTGGATTGTTACCAGTGTTGATTACTGGGTGGCCACCCTGCTGGATCCCCGCTTCAAAAACAAAGTATCATACTTACTTCCGTCACTGGAGCTGGATCGAAAAATGGGGGAATACAAGCACACGCTGGTAGAAAAACTACTAACAGTGATAACCAACTGACAGCAGGGGCTCAGTAGAAGAACACGGCATAGGAGGAGGAAGTCACCAACACAGCTAGTGCACCAGCACTACCTTAGAAGGGTGGGTTAGGATGGCCAAAATGTGGAAAACCTTCAGCATGTCACAACATCCGGCACCACCATCTGATACGGTCCGTACTAGCAGGAGGCAGAGTTTCCACAACATGGTGGAAGAGTACGTGTCCACACATCTCCACGTACTAAGTGATGGGTCTGCCCCATTTAACTTCTGAGTCTCCAAATTGGACACATGGCCTGAGCTTGCACTTTAGGTTATGTGCACACTGTCAAGAAATGCTTGCAGAAATTTCAGCAGCGTTTCAGCAAGGATATGCACCTCTCAGCATCAAAAACGCTGCAGAAATTCAGCATGTTTTTGTTGCATTTTTTTTGCATTTACATGCGTTTTTTGTGTGTTTTTGCCATGCGTTTTTTCCAATGCTTTATAAAGGAAAAACGCAGGAAATCCCCACAAAGAATGGACATGCTGCTTCTTTTTCCACACTTGAAATCCTGTCAGGAAAATTCATGATCATGTGCACAGATCTTCCAAAATCCCAAAGAAAATGCTAGGGCCAAAAAATGCATTTTTGGGGCCAAATCCAATAAAAATTCATAAAAAGTGCACTGTGTGCACATACCCTTACGCTTTGGAGGTGCTGGCCTGCTCTGCGGCAAGTGTACTGTCGGAAAGTGTGTTTAGCATAGCAGGGGGTGTGATGACAGACAGGCGCATCCACCTGTCCACAGCCAACATGGGCAAGCTCACATTCATTAAAATGAACCAGGCGTGGATGCCACAGGACTTGTTCTTACCATTGGCTGACTAGAGAAGTAAGTCAGCCGCACCCATCCATTGTTATACTTCATCGCAGTTTGTTTGTTCTATTTACTATTCCCAATGTTTTGGAGCCTTCCCAAATTAATAAAGAACAAAAAAATTGTCATTTTTGAAATTATAAGCATTAGCAGGTTATTACAAACTGAAATCAAACAGTTTTCAACTCAAAACTTTATTCTAGGTGATGTTACATTTGCACATAGGACCCCTTGTTCGAAAGGAGCTTCTGAACTCTCTCGTCCATTGAATTTGTCAGGTTTTGGATGGTTTCTGCTTCAACTGTTTTGCATGAGGACAGAATACCCTCCCAGAGCTGTTGCTTAGATGTGAACTGCGTCCCGCCATCATAGACACTCCTTTTGATGATGCTCCAGAGGTTCTCAATGGGGTTGAGGTCAGGGGAGCATGGGTGCCACACCATAAGTTTGTCCCCTTTTATGCCCATAGCAGCCAGAGATGCAGATGTGTTATGTGCAGCATGAGACGGGGCATTATCATGCATGAAATGATCTCGATGGTCCAGATGGATGGAGTGGAGGACGGCTGGTTGATGGACACCCCATGCAAACACGGCTACGGCGCTAACAAGGAGGAGGTGGAGTAATGTTTTGGGCTGGAATCATGGGGAGAGAGATTGTCGGCCCCTTTAGGATCCCTGAAGGGGTAAAGATGAACTCCATAATGTATGTTGAGTTTCTCAAACAGCACTTCCTGCCATGGATCAAGAAGAAGAACCGTGCATTCCGCAGCAAGATCATTTTCATGCATGATAATGCCCCATCTCATGCTGCACATAACACATCTGCATCTCTGGCTGCTGTGGGCATAAAAGGGGACAAACTTATGGTGTGGCACCCATGCTCCCCTGACCTCAACCCCATTGAGAACCTCTGGAGCATCATCAAAAGGAGTGTCATCTTGAGGAGATGAGGGATAGATAAAGGCTGCATGAGCTCATCACCAGCTAGTATGTGTAGTGCTTTTGGGTTCAGTGGAGACTTATGTTTGGAGAAATAGGGAATGGGCTGTAAGAATATAAAAGGACTTCGATTAGGGAGTGTGATAAGCCGCTCTAAACAGGTGTGTTGTTAGAGAGTGCCTAAAACTGTGTAAGTTGTGGTTCATCTTTCTTTTGCTGTTTCCAAGGTGAGAAAGGGGCGGATTCTAGAGATGTTCTTCATGCGCAGGTGACAAGAGCAGGCAAGAGATTATATATGGAAGGTGAAGAAAAGATTGGTGTCAAATACAATGTCCTGACAGCGCACCTGCTGGCTCAGCATTATTGTGGTGCCACACACGGAGAGGGAGATGTCAGATTTAGGGAGGTGAGTAGACGGCGAGAGCAGAAAAATCTCAGTTTTGGAAAGGTTGAGTTTCAGATAAAGAGTGGACATGATGTTAAAAATTGTGGCCAGACAGTCACTGGTGTTCTGTAGTACAGTAGGGGTAAGGTCAGGGGATGAGGTGTATAGTTGTGTGTCGTCAGCATAAAGATGGTACTGAAAACCAAATTTGCTGATGGTCTGTCCAATTGGGGCTGTGTAGAGACAGAAGAGAAGAAGGCCAAGGACTGAACCCTGAGGCACCCCAATAGTGAGAGAAAGGGGGGAAGAAGTGGAGCCAGCGAATGATACACTGAAAGAGCGGTCAGATAGGTAAGAGGAGAACCAGGAGAGAGCAGTGTCCTTTATGCCGATTGAGTGGAGCATAGAGAGTAGGAGGTGGTGGTCAATGGTGTCGAAAGCTGCAGAGAGGTCAAGAATATGAGCAGAGAGTAGTCACCATTAGGTTTTGCTGTCAGAAGGTCATTGGTTACTTTGATGAGTGCAGTTTCTGTAGAATATAGGGGGCGGAAACCGGACTGTGATGGGTCTAGAAGAGAGTGAGTGGAGAGGTAACTGGTAAGGCGGGAGTAGACCAGGCGCTTCAAGAGTTTAGAGATGAAGGGAAGATTGGAGACTAGTCTGTAGTTGTTTGTGCAGGAAGGGTCAAGAGAGGGCTTTTTTAATAATGGAGTAATGATGGAATGTTTGAAGGAAGAGGGGAAGATACCAGAAGAGAGGGAGAGGTTGAAGATTTTAGTTAGGTGAGTAGTGACGACTGAAGAAAGAGACTGGAGTAGATGTGAGGGGATGGGGTCAGTGGTGCATGTAGTGGGATGAGAAGAATAGAGGAGCCTGGAGACTTCTTCTTCTTTGACTGGGTCAAATGTGGAGATTGATCCAGAGGGGATGTGGGGAGGGATGGGAGTCACGGCACTTGGTGGTTGGGAGCTGATTTCCTGACGGATGGTGTCTATTTCCTCTGTGAAGTAGGAGGCCAAGTCCTCAGCACAAATGTCCGTGATGGGGGCCTGGGCTTTAGGACTGAGGAGGGAGTGAAAGGTGTCAAAGAGTTTTTTGGGGTTGTTGGATAGTGAGGAGATCAGGGTGGTGAAGTAGGTCTGTTTGGCGAGGTGAAGGGCAGAGTTATATGTTTGTAACATAAATTTATAGTGGATACATTTTTCTAGTGTGCCAGTTTTCCTCCATAGGTGTTCGGCACTTCTAGAGCATCGCTGGAGAAATCGGGTGTGAGCCAGCGCTGTTTTACTCTGTGTTTAGAGGTTCTGTTTTATATGTTTTTGATACAAATATATAATTTTATCATTAAAGGTATTTTAGGGGTCTATTTTGTTTTTGGTTTCTGAGCATAGCCAAGACCAAGGGACCTAGGGGGCACAGCCAGGGCCAGGGGACCTAGGGGGCCACGATGGGACACATTATTAAATAAGCAGGGCCAGGTTGAGGGACTTAAAGGGAACCTGTCAGGTCCCCCATGCCTCCAACCAAGTAGCATTCACTTATTTATGAGTAAATTCTATGCCTAACCAGCCCTGAATAACGTTTTTCTATGAAAATGAGGTTTAAAAAAGCATTTATATTGTTCCCGTTTCCTATGCTAATGAGGACTTTGACTAGACAATGGGGCATTAGTTGCTCCTGACTAGCCAGCCCTCTTTCCATGTTAACACGCCCCTGTGGGGGAGATAACATAATTTACAAGAGCTGTAGTCATCGCCAGCCCTAGGAAATTCCGGACACGCGTGCCGCACATTTCGGCAGCGTCACTGCACCTCTGCAGCCGAGTGTACGCTTCCCGGCTCTAGAGGTGCACGGTACATGATTGGAAGCCATCTCCTGAACTTCCAATCATGAACAGTCTGCCTCTGAACCCGGCTGCAGAGGTGCAGTGACGCTGCAGATTTGCAAGGGCTGGCAATGACGACAGTAACATCTGTCTGAGGTCTTCAGTAACTTTGCAATCTGCCTGGATTCTCTTGGATGTCTCCCGCCTGCCAGCGGTTTCCAGCATCCCATCTGCATGTCTGCAGTCTCCTGAACATTTCCTTCTTGCCAGCGGTTTCCAGCATCCAATCTGCATGTCTGCAGTCTCCTGGACGTTTCCTTCTTGCCAGCGGTTTCGAGCATCCCATCTGCTTGTCTGCAGTCTCCTGGACATTTCCTTCTTGCCTGCAGTTTCCAGAATCTGGCTTACTTGCCTGCGGTCTCCTGGACGTTTCCCACCTGCCTGCGGTTTCCAGCATCCTGTCTATGGTTTCCAGGACTTTATTAATATTTTTAGTTTCCCTTCTACGCATCCACCTGCTTTCCTGTAGTCTCCTCGACGTCTCCCGCTTGCCTGCAGTTTCAAGCATCCAACATTCTACCTGCGGTGCCCTGTCCCTCAGCTGTCCAAGCTGTCAATGTTACGCGAGCTCCACCGACGCACGTGGCCTGCATGCCCACCGCGACTTTGGGCTTAGGGGATCCACCTCACCCAGTGAACCCTCATTATGTAACAACATGGAATTAGGGTCTCTGTCCCTACATGCTGCTATCAAATTGCATAGCAAGACCTGCTCTCAGATTTCCTTTAAGGGTATGTCTCATCAGATTGAGAAAGGGCTAAAAAGTGAAGGAAGGACCTTGTTTGCAGCCCATGGCTCAAGTCACGCACAATGTATCCTGAACAGTAAATAACAACTTCAGCTCTGCTACATCGATTAATTTCTAATAAGTCACGATGTAACTGTCCATTGGAGAGTTTAGCTTACAACCGAGCTGAGAATCTTTCATATGAGAACTGCCGGCCTACTCTACACATCTAAGAAATAATTTACGGTGTAGGCACAAGATGTTCAGATCCTAAGGAAGAATTTATTAATAAATAATCACATAGCAGCAAACCAGACGTAAATCCTAACCTCTCTGTATATCTCGCATGTCATGTTCTCTGATAGGAGCACTGCTATTTCCCTACAGAAGTTAACCTTATCTTTCCCAGGAGTCTCAACAGATTGCGCTCTGCAAAATTAGAAATATAGAAGGGAAAGAAATAGAGGGGGGCATAAAAGGAGTTACGTATGCGGACTGCGTTTAACAACCAGAGGGACCATTCATGTAAGATTTCCAATACTCATACATATGTATAAAGAATGGAATACTAGTTATAGAGATGAGAAACATTCCACCATATTAGTTACATCAGTTGTATAAAGTCGATATCTGTCAAGTTCTACATCTCCCGCTCTCTGATTACTGGTCCAGTTAAGAGATGAATTACTTGTTTTCGAGCTGAGATTCGAGCAAAAACGGGACTGCGCTTTTAAAAAGACATGGCTTATATACAAAGGCATAGGCAAATATATTCAAGAGTTATTCAGGATTTATTCAAATGCGATGAGAGTAGGTTAAATATTCAATTAAATAAAAATACTCAACTCTTCAAAGCCCCGGAGGTAGAGCAGCGCTTTCTCCGGTGGTCCCTCTTTCAGTGATCACCTGCCATAAATCATTCATGTGACTGCTGCAGCCAATCACTGACCTCAGTAGTAATGTCGGCATGAACATGTGACCACTGACGCACCTGATTGCTTCAGGAAGTAAGCGCAGGCTGTCTGGGACCACCAAAGATGGGGATTGAAGAAGAGAGTATAGGCTAAGTCTGGGAACTAACCCGGCCTGTGAGGATGTGTGGTGCCCCTGAGGGTTCAGTCGCCACAGAGGTACTGCATCTCACCCAGAGGTGTGGTATCTCACTCTCAGGTAAGGAAGGAGTACAGCTCAGGACCCTAACACCTGCATTCACTACACCACATTTCCGGGGGACAGGGCGAGATTGCTCCTATGGGAGAGCACAGTCCCTGGTCCCTGGCTGGAGCGGGGGGAACCACCTAGAGAGGGGGAACTATGTAGTGGATGGGGTGGAGGACGTAGATCCTGGGAGCACTGGAGTAGGAGGTATAAAAGGAGGGAACCATCTTGGTTCAAGGGTCCGGGGAGAGTTCCAGTCAGACAGACTGAGGAGAAGTCAGTGAACAGAGGCTCTGCACGAGCTCTGCTCCGGAGGCGGGCCTAACACTGAGGCCTGAGCCTGAGAGAGAGGAGAGGGAGCAGGACGGCTCCAGGAATGAGGAGTGAAGGGACCCTAGGGGTACGGGCCGTGCAGAAGGCCACCCGTATGCCCGTTGCTACCAGGAGGTAGAGGGGTCAGGACAGAACAGGGAACCGGGTCCCTCAACTAGTGGAGAAACAGCAAATGCTTAACTAGGAACCGGATGCTGCAGTGTTTCAAGTGCTGTAGCCACAAGTCCACACCAGCCACACTAAGAAGGTAGCCACATAAGACCCAGGGGACGGAACATACGTTGCTCGCCAAGGCCCGAGGGTATCGGATAGAAGTAGAGCTGGGTGTGAGGTGCATGAAGAGGCCAGAGGAAGGTACACAGAACGGGTTCCTCATAAGTGCTCTGGAAATGCCTGAGGGTGGACTGAACCCCTTACTGAGTACGCACAGCACGACGGGGGAAGATTGCTTGGTACCTGTAATCTGAACTACAACAACAGTGAGTAAAGACCCTGGGACTGCACTATCTTGTCTCTGTGTTCCTTGCGGCGCCAGCACTCACAGCACTAGAACGCCCTGCACAATCACCACCATCATCCAGTCACGCTGCCCTGAAGCTACACTCCTCCTGTGGGGAGTCACATCACCTTGCTGCACACACCACCGGCTTCAGTGGACTGCTCCGCAGCGGCGGTTACCAATAACCGCATTCCACAGGTGGCGTAGTCGGACATTAACATTTGTACACATAGACTACCCCCTTGGTTCGACCACCCTGGGTCACGGACCGGGTCGCCGCCACGGTGACTACAACCCCCAGCATCTACAGGTCCGGCTCTGGGTACCCCACGGCCCAGGGGGCGCATCAGATGGACATGCCTGATTAATAGGCAGTGGAACCACGTCATACCATCGGGACCAAACTACTATAGCAAGACCACGCAGAATACTGATTCTAAGAGTGTCGTGTATTCTCTTATCTGAGAGAATCCGGTCAACCAAATCATTCTGGTCAAACTCTGATCAAAGTTTGATCAGAGTGTTAGCATAGTGTGAACCAATTCTCTTAGATGAGAAAATGGAGGAAAAATGTCTTTGTCTTCTTCATTCTGTCAGTCTGTGGAAATCAAACTGGACCCAGTTGTCATCCGAGTGAAGTCTGATGTTTTCCATTGACTTATTGACTTGCATGGCCAAATGTGATCCAAATATTGGATCAAACTCAGACATGGAGCAATTTTTTCCTTCAAGGAAAAAATCTGACATGTGCGCGACCCCATTGAAAAACATTGGTCTGAGTGCGATCTGATGTTTTGTTCATTTTTTTACCCTCTGTAAACCATTGATTGCCAACAACTATCAGAAATAATGAAGCTACAAGTCCCAGCTCTCCTCCCAAAGTGGATGCGAACAGAGTCAGATACTCCTTCAAGGTCCAAACAGTCCTGGTTATTGGACCTTTCATATATACCCAGTATATGAAAGGGAATCTATCAGCAAGATTTCACCCCACCAAAAACTATTTCTATCCAAGTGTAGCTATTTCAAAGTCCAGCAATAGTTTACATGTCCAGTCCATTCCCTCATTACTTCATTGAAAGATCAGGGTTTGAATTGATATGCAAATGAGGCTGAAGAGCTACTTATAGATCTGAAGCCTCTGTCACTCCAGCTCTATTCCTGGCACAGGGCCTCCTCCTCCTGCTTTTTTGCCTGAAGTTACAAACCATAGAAGCTGTCAGGCAAACTGGTGACACTGGGCGGGGAATAAAGCTGGTGTGACAGAGGCTTTAGATCTACCAATAGCGCTTTAGCCTCATTTGCATATCAATTCAAACCCTGATTTCTCAGTAATGGAGGAACGGATTGGCCATGGAAAGGTACTGCTGGACCTGTTTTGGAAGCAGCTATATGCACATAGAAATAGTTTGGGGGGTGAAATCCTGGTGATAGATTCTATTTAAGGGTAGATACATTTTCTCAATTGAAGATGATTTGCCTTGTAAAGGTGAATGGCTAATGTAATTATGTAAGTATACTGCCCTAGTACACTGCCTGCAGTACTTCTCATGCCTCTTCAGGTCTATTATAACAATACTCTGCAGCGATCAGAATCATATTTTATAGAGCAGTAAACTATAAAGCCGAGAAAGAAGAGAAGAATTCACAGCATGCTCCGGCATCCTGGGTCTTCTTTGCTTCTTGTCAGCACTTCTAGGCTATAGATCCTTCCTTATCGTGGCACTAAATGAACTGCAATCACCGCACGTCTCATTGCAGTTAGTAGATATCAAAGTCCGGAATCGCTATGAGACCCAGTGATTCTTAGTTTAATACATTCAGCATTGCTATAAATGGTCTGAGGGCCGTCCAGGCCGAGCAATTTATTACAAGGCTTCATAATTCCGAGAAGAACCTCTGGTAAACCGGCCATGAAAGCAATCAGGCCATGTGGCGTTCCCGTGATTAGAAAGCTGCAGGAATTGCCTATAGCATAGCAACAACTGGCTCCAGATCATCAGTTCACAATCACCCTGGGACATGGCATGTATGATTAATCCCTGGGTATGCTTAATTGATTATTGAGCTGAGTGCCCATTATTTTCTTCATCTGGAAAAACGTTCGAGAATTCAGGGTAATAAACGGCTCAAGTTATTCCTTTATAATGTTCATTACATGCCAGTTTTTGCGTCGTGATGACCATTTATAGCACCACTATTGTGGTTTATAAGGGCCATATTATTCATTCTCTGACTGCAACTAATTGGTCCTTTATTTACTTTTCAGTTGTTAAATTTCTTCAGACCCCATACGGTGAAAAAACAAAATAATCCTTACTCGACCCTCTTGTACTTTGCGAACCTCTCACCCTGGTCCTCACAATTCTGGTTTACAGTCACAGTAAGTCTTTGTATACTTCACAGGTCAAGTCTGATGAGCAAGCATACTCGTTACTCGAGATTTACGAGCATGCTCGAGTGGTTTCCGAGTATCTTCGGCATACTCGAATGTCATGTTTGAGTCACTCCTTGTGCACGATTTGCGACTGTTTGACAGCTTTAATACGTGTGTGTGTGAGGAATGCCTGTTTGTTAGGCATTCCTCATATGTATTAAAGCTGTCAAACAGTCGGAAATCATGTACACAGAGTGACTAAAACATAACATTCGAGCACACCACAAATACTCGGCGAGCACCCGAGAATGCTCGCCGAAAGGGTTAACAGACTACGCTCACTCATCACTAATCCCGTCCAGTCTTCAGTACCTCCAGCAGTGACTATGCCTCCTTGCATCATGACGTTGCGTGAGAAAGCCTAGTCAGTGCTGGAAACGGACGTGACCTGTGTAGGAGACCAAAGTCCTGCTGTAACCGTGAGGACCAGGTGAGGAGTTGCGCAGAGAAAGTAAGGGCTGGGGAGAAGTGAGTATAATTTTTGATTTTTTTAGACCTATTCTCAACCATTTTGACCATCTTGCTAGTTTTATGTGAAGAGAATAGCAAAATAATTCAGATTCATCCAAATTCAAAATTTTAGTGAGTTTGATTTTCCTTAAATTGATTTGTTCATCTCTAAAGTAGAGGAATGTTAAGTAGGACAAATTATTTAAGAGTGATACTAAAGTGGAAAGCCGTGCTTGTCAGCTTGTTGGGGTAAATGTGATCTGTAACCATGCCCTGTTTATTAAGTCATACAATCTTATGGTTGGATTTTCTATAGTATTGATTTGTAAGGATATGGTTATTTAATAAGGCAAATTAATTAAGGGTGAGACTAAAGTGAAAAATCACGCATGCTAATTTTTTGCAACAAGTATCTAGGAGGGAAAGTTTTGTCTGTCTCTTAAAGGGAACCTGTCATGTGAAAAAAAATGCTATTAACCTACAGATATGGGATTAATTTTCACTGAAAGCCCAGCTGCCAGGAGAAAACTAAGTTTATTACTCCCTGCAGCCTCCGACTTTCAGTCTGGCTTCAGTCAGTACTTTGTGAGTGGCGGCTGAAACCACACTCCGGCACTGACTGACAGCAGGCTCAGCACTGATAAACTGTAGAGTAAGCTGTCAGTCGGAGCCAGGGAGTGGTTACAGCCATACTATGACAGTATTAGTTATAATATTTTAATGTAGAGATTTGTTTTTTTTAAGTTGGAATAGTTATATGATTGTGAATTTAAAGTGGAAAATCGTATTTTTTTTACATCAAGCATCTGGGGTAGCAAAATTTCATCTGTAGCCCTGCCCTTATCTTGAACAATGCCCCAGATGCTTTCACAGACTGTCCATCTCCTGTTTCCCAAGAACATCTGCTTTTTTTGAGATTTCAGGCATGCCCTTTACTTAAGGACCTAGACCTAGAGATGAGCGTTGTTCTACTCGAACTGTTCGCCAATCTCAAATTCGAGCTGTTTTGGGTGGTGTTCGAGCCGTTCGGCGAACACGAACAATTTGAGAAAAATTCGGCTGTTCGAGGTTATGTTCGATAACTGTTCGTGCACCAAAATCATAACTGGATTTTTTCTCAGTAATGATGAAAATTAATGTTAATACACAGTTTGAGTGTACAGCGGGGTGGGGGGAGGGGCAGGGGATGGATCTCTGCAGGAACAATGAAGATCTCCATTTTTTTTTCTCTTTCCCGCATTTGCAGTGGGGAGGTGCAATCTGTCAGCCTATCAGCAGCGCACACACGGAGCGAAGTGCTTTTTTTCACACAAGCAAGGGCATGTGTCATTGGCAGTGTATGTCACATGTCCTTGCCCTATAAGACCAAGCCATTTTCCCCGTCGCCACCATTTTCTCACTGCTGCAGCTGCGTGTTAGACGGCACCGCTGTTGCTGTGTGCGCTATACCTTGTTAATTTCAAGCCAATTTTCGCACAAATATACAGATAGCTTGGGAGTAGGGAATAGTTGTGATTGCAGTCCTTTTAAGGACTAGGTTACAGCATTTCCTACGACTTTTATCAGGGAGGTCTGTGCTCTTAAATAGATAGGTTGTGGGAGTAAAGACTAATTGTAATTGGAGTCCTTTTCAGGACTAGGTTACATGAGTTCCTATCAGTTTTTGCCAGGCAGGTCTGTGCCAGTGCTGTGCAAGTTTTTTTCACAGAATTTGGCTGAATCTAGCAAAGCTAATCCTTTTTGGCCTATTGCAGAGTGTGTTAGTCAGTGGAGTAGCCTATCTGTGTTGCAAGATATAACACCTGTGTATAGAATACCAATTTTTTTACTGCACCTAGTGAAGTAAAATCTTTTGGGCATAGCATCATTCTATTAGTCCATCTATACTGACCTCCATCAGGTTGCAAACTGAATATAATTTTTTTCTGCATCTAGCTCTGAAAAAATATTTGGGCTTCTAGCAGTGTGTGGGACTTGGTCTATTAGTCCATCTATACTGACCTCCATCAGGTTGCAAATTAAAAATAATTTTTTTCTTCATTTAGCTCTGAAAAAATATTTGGGCTTCTAGCAGTGTGTGGGACTTGTTCTATTAGTCCTTCTATACTGACCTCCAGCAGGTTGCAAATTGAATATAATTTTTTTCTGCATCTAGCTCTGAAAAAATAGTTGGGCTTCTAGCGGTGTGTGGGACTTGGTCTATTAGTCCACCTATACTGACCTCCATCAGGTTGCAAATTAAAAATAATTTTTTTCTGCATCTAGCTCTGAAAAAATATTTGGGCTTCTAGCAGTGTGTGGGACTTGGTCTATTAGTCCATCTATACTGACCTCCATCAGGTTGCAAATTAAAAATAATTTTTTTCTGCATCTAGCTCTGAAAAAATATTTGGGCTTCTAGCAGTGTGTGGGACTTGGTCTATTAGTCCATCTATACTGACCTCCATCAGGTTGCAAATTAAAAATAATTTTTTTCTGCATCTAGCTCTGAAAAAATATTTGGGCTTCTAGCAGTGTGTGGGACTTGGTCTATTAGTCCATCTATACTGACCTCCATCAGGTTGCAAATTAAAAATAATTTTTTTCTTCATTTAGCTCTGAAAAAATATTTGGGCTTCTAGCAGTGTGTGGGACTTGTTCTATTAGTCCTTCTATACTGACCTCCAGCAGGTTGCAAATTGAATATAATTTTTTTCTGCATCTAGCTCTGAAAAAATAGTTGGGCTTCTAGCGGTTTGTGGGACTTGGTCTATTAGTCCATCTATACTGACCTCCATCAGGTTGCAAATTAAAAATAATTTTTTTCTGCATCTAGCTCTGAAAAAATATTTGGGCTTCTAGCAGTGTGTGGGACTTGGTCTATTAGTCCATCTATACTGACCTCCATCAGGTTGCAAATTAAAAATAATTTTTTTCTGCATCTAGCTCTGAAAAAATATTTGGGCTTCTAGCGGTGTGTGGGACTTGGTCTATTAGTCCATCTATACTGACCTCCATCAGGTTGCAAATTAAAAATAATTTTTTTCTGCATCTAGCTCTGAAAAAATATTTGGGCTTCTAGCAGTGTGTGGGACTTGGTCTATTAGTCCATCTATACTGACCTCCATCAGGTTGCAAATTAAAAATAATTTTTTTCTGCATCTAGCTCTGAAAAAATATTTGGGCTTCTAGCGGTGTGTGGGACTTGGTCTATTAGTCCATCTATACTGACCTCCATCAGGTTGCAAATTAAAAATAATTTTTTTCTGCATCTAGCTCTGAAAAAATATTTGGGCTTCTAGCAGTGTGTGGGACTTGGTCTATTAGTCCATCTATATTGACCTCCATCAGGTTGCAAATTAAAAATAATTTTTTTCTTCATTTAGCTCTGAAAAAATATTTGGGCTTCTAGCAGTGTGTGGGACTTGTTCTATTAGTCCTTCTATACTGACCTCCAGCAGGTTGCAAATTGAATATAATTTTTTTCTGCATCTAGCTCTGAAAAAATAGTTGGGCTTCTAGCGGTGTGTGGGACTTGGTCTATTAGTCCATCTATACTGACCTCCATCAGGTTGCAAATTAAAAATAATTTTTTTCTGCATCTAGCTCTGAAAAAATATTTGGGCTTCTAGCAGTGTGTGGGACTTGGTCTATTAGTCCATCTATACTGACCTCCATCAGGTTGCAAATTAAAAATAATTTTTATCTGCATCTACAGTAAGTCTGAAAAAATATTTGGGCTTCTAGCAGTGTGTGGGACTATTTGTATTAGTCCATCTATACTGACCTCCATCAGGTTGCAAATTCAAAATAATTTTTTTCTGCATCTAACCCAGCCAATAGTTTTGGCCTAATACCACAGTTTGGCCACTCAGCTCTGCTCGGTTACCATCCATTGTTTTTTTGTGCAAACAACTCCAGAGTTGTGAATTAGTTAACCACCAAAATGAGTGGAAAAAGGCCTGCTGCTGGTGGAAAGGGGAATAGGCGTGTTGGGAAGGGGAAAAAAGGTTGTGTCCGTGGGGTAGGTGTTAAAGCAACAGTAACATCTGCAGAAGAAAGACCATCTTCCAGCCAAACTAAAATGTCTACTTCTTTTAGCGGACAATGTGATAAGATCCCTTTCTTACGGCCACGCCAATCGCTACAAATTCCAGATGAGGCACAAAAACAGCAGGTGCTTCAATGGATATCAAGTGCTCCTTTAAGTGGGCTCTCCTCCACATCAACTTCAACATCACAAATACTCCAGTCCTCAAAGGTGTCACCCAAATCGCACTTGCTTCCTCACAGCTCCCAAATCTCCAGCTGCCCGTCTGAGTATGAGATAGAACAGATGGTTGAGTCTGCAGAGCTGTTTACTCATACTATAGCCTGGGAATCAGAGGTCGACTCCAGCGCTTCTGTGAATCCAGACGAGGAAATGATCTGCACTGATGCCCAGAATCTTTATGAGTCGGATCCAGGACCAGACGCAGAAGGTTCTGACCATAATGTAGACCCTCATTCCCAAACTGTAACTCCTGTTGGTGGAGACAATGAGGAAGACGATGATAAGACTCAAATACCTGATTGGAGCGACAACTTTAGTTTTTTGTCAGGGCAGGAACAGGTTGGCTCTGAGGACGACGGGTGTGATAACGCACAGGGTGATGATGATGAGGTCGGAGATCCCACTTACTGTCAACCCACAGTCAGCCAAGAGATGAGGTCAGCAGAGGAGGTGGAGGAAGATGCTAGTGACGACGAGGTCAGGTTGCGCCTTCCTGGACAGAGACGTAGTACTGGAAGCACGTCAACAACTGCATCCTCAAACACAACTCTGCCTCTCACCACAAGTCGTGGTGGCTCTTCAGGTCGCATGGGTGCTAAGCCTTGCATAGCCCGGGCATTTTTTCAGATCGATAAAGATGACCCAACTCGTGTTATCTGTAACATTTGTCAGCAAAAGCTAAGTAGAGGCCAAAAAATACATAGTTTGAGTACTTCATGCATGAACCGGCACATGGACATGAAGCATAAGTTGCAGTGGGAAGCTCAGTGTGCTACAATGCGGCCTAGCCGGCCGGGCCAATCACCGTCTGCCATATCTTGTGCATCCGCGGCCTCTTCATCCTCTGTGACTGGGGGGACAGCAGTCACACCTGTTTTGGGGCGCAGACCTGCCACCTCTTTACCCGCAACAGCCAGCGTGATTGGCAGGTCATCATTTTCTTTGGAGGTGGTAACACCAGCTGGTGTTGAGCGCTGTCCGACATCGATAGCACCACCTTTGGATCAAGGCAACCTAACATATCCGCCTGCATCTTCCTCACAGACCAGCAGTTTGCCGGGGACACCCTTATCAACCCCGTCTAAGCACAATAGCCAGCCCTCGGTCCCTCAGATGTGGACAAGTAAAAGACCATTTCCTCCTAGCCATGAGAAAGCTAAGAGGTTGAATTTCACCATCTGCAAGCTCTTGGCTACAGAAATGCTGCCTTTCCGCCTGGTGGACACAGAGGATTTTCGAGACCTTATGTCCGTCGCAGTGCCCCAGTACCAGATGCCCAGTCGGCACTACTTCTCAAAGAAAGGTGTGCCTGCGCTCCACCAGCATGTCGCACACAACATCACCGCTTCTTTGAGAAACTCTGTGTGTGACAGGGTGCATTTCACCACAGACACTTGGACGAGTAGGCATGGACAGGGGCGTTACATGTCGCTGACTGGGCACTGGGTAACTATGGTGACAGCAGGACAAGGGGCTGCTGTCCAAGTCTTGCCGTCCCCACGAGTTGTGCGTCAATCCTCTTTATGTCAAAGTTCCTCCACTGCTTCTGCCTCCTCAACCTCCTCTCGGTCTTCCACCTGCACCCAAAGCCTGTCTGGTCATGCCACAAGCTTTCTAACTGCGCAGAAGGGATCCTGCACACCTTCTTACTCTGCTGGCAGTAGGGCTCAACGTCATCAGGCGGTTTTTAAATTGAAATGTCTGGGAAATGTGAGTCACACAGCTGAGGAGTTGTGGTCAGCTCTGGAGAACCAATTTCATGAATGGTTGTCTCCACTGGACCTGAAACCAGGGAAGGCCGTGTGCGACAATGCTGCAAACCTGGGTGCGGCCCTTCGCCGGGGCAATGTCACACACGTGCCTTGTATGGCTCACATGTTGAACCTGGTTGTCCAGCAATTTTTAGCCCACTATCCCAGACTAGATGGCCTTCTGCAGAGGGCACGGTCGCTGTGTGCTCACTTCCGCCGTTCGCATCCCGCAGCTCAGCGACTTACATCTCTACAGAAGTCGTTGGGCCTGCCACTTCACCGGCTAAAATGCGATGTGCCTACCCGGTGGAATTCAACTCTGCACATGTTGCAGCGACTGTGGCAGCACCGACAAGCCCTGGTGCAATATGTTCTGACGTATAGCCTGGGCCAACGAGATTCAGAGGTGGGGCAAATCACGCTGGAGGAGTGGTCTCAGATCAGGGACCTATGCACCCTTCTGCACAGTTTTGAAATGGCGACGAAGATGTTTAGTGCTGACGATGCCATTATCAGCATGACTATTCCGGTGATTTACATGCTGGAGCACATGTTAAACAGAATTCGGAGTCAGGTGGTGGCACAAGAGGAGGTGGAGGAAGTAGAGGAGGAGGAGTTGTATGCGGAAGGGCTAACATCTGCAAGGTCCAGACGGTCGGCAGCACCAAGGCGGCAGGCATGTGAGGGTGGGGGAGATGGTTTTACCAGGGCGCATGGTAGCAGCCAAACTAGTGAGGAAGGTGCAGGAGCCCAGGAAGAAGTGGAGGACGAACTGATGGAAGACTCATCAGATGAGGGAGACCTTGATCACATTTCTGTTGTGCGAGGTTGGGGGGAGAGGACAGAGGAAGGAAGCATGATTGTTACCTCGCCACCAACACAACAGGGACTTGGTGCTCCTGGATGCGCAACACACATGAGTGCCTTCTTGCTGCACTACCTGCAACATGACCCTCGAATTGTGAGAATTAGAAATAATCCTGACTACTGGGTTGCCACACTGTTAGATCCCCGGTACAAAAGTAAATTTGCAGAAATTATTCCTGCCATAGAAAGGGATGCACGCATGCAGGAGTATCAGCAGAGACTGTTGCAGAATCTTACATGTGCTTTTCCACAAAATACCAGTGGTGCACGTAGTGAATCTCACAGTTCCAACTTGCCAACCGTGGGACCGTCAAGTGTTCAGCACTCAAACCGTAACAGAACCACAGTATCTGCTGGTAACATCAATTTTGCGGAATCATTTCACCACTTTTTTAGCCCATCCTTTGCAAGGCCACAGGAGACAAGAAGTCTGACACATAGTCAACGCCTAGAGACGATGGTACAGGAGTATCTCCAAGTAAACATTGAAGCCACGACTGTGTCACTGGACCCTTGCTCTTTTTGGGCTTCCAATCTGGATAAATGGCCGGAGCTAGCCACTTACGCCTTGGAGATCTTGTCATGCCCCGCAGCCAGCGTTCTGTCTGAACGTGTGTTCAGCGCTGCTGGTGGTGTGCTGACGGATAAGCGCACGCGGCTCTCCACTGATAATGTAGACAGACTCACGTTCATAAAGATGAACAAATCATGGATCCGAAACGACTTTTCTACCCCTGTGTCATCCTGGGGAGAGTAAAAGCTTGATGATTGGTTAAAATCACCCTACCAACCGTTTTAAGCTTTCAAATTACTAATCATGTTTATCTGTATCTTGACTGGAAAATAATTTGGGCTTTGTAGCAGTGTGCAGCACTGATCCTATTAGGCCATCTATACTAAAGCTTCACCAGATTTAAAATTAAAAATAATTTTTAGCTGCATCTAGCCCGGAAAATAATTTTGGGGCTCCGAGATGCGCAAGGCACATAAGTGCCTTCTTGCTGCACTACCTGCAGCATGACCCTCATATTGTCAGAATTCGAAGTAATCATGACTACTGGGTTGCCACACTCTTAGATCCCCCAAACTTTTCGATCAACCTTTTCATTTTAATAAAGACCAAAAAAATGGTCATTTTTGAAATTATAAGCATTAGCAGGTTGTTAGAAACTGAAATCAAACAGTTTTCAACTCAAAACTTTATTCTAGGTGATGTTACATTTTCACATAGGACCCCTTGTTCGAAAGGAGCTTCTGAACTCTCTCGTCCATTGAATTTGTCAGGTTTTGGATGGTTTCTGCTTCAATTGTTTTGCATGAGGACAGTATACCCTCCCAGAGCTGTTGCTTAGATGTGAACTGCCTCCCGCCATCATAGACACTCCTTTTAATGATGCTCCAAAGGTTCTGAATGGGGTAGAGGTCAGGGGAGCATGGGGGTCACACCATAAGTTTGTCCCCTTTTATGCCCATATCAGCCAGAGATGCAGATGTTTTATGTGCAGCATGAGATGGTGCATTATCATGCAGAAAAATGATCTTGCTGTGAAATACACGGTTCTTCTTCTTGAACCATGGCAGGAAGTGCTGTTTGAGAAAATCCACATACATTATGGAGTTCATCTTTAGCGCCTTCAGGGATCCTAAAGGGGCCGACAATCTCTCTCCCCATGATTCCAGCCCAAAACATTACTCCACCTCCTCCTTGTTGGCGCTGTAGCCGTGTTTGCGTGGGGTGTCCATCAACCAGCCATCCTCCACTCCATCCATCTGGACCATCGAGCGCTGCACGGCACTCATCCGTGAACAAAACAGTTTTGAAATCAGTCTTCATGTAATGTTTGGCCCACTGGAGCCGTTTCTGCTTGTGTGAAGTGGATAGAGGAGGTCGACAGGATGGCGCATGCACAGCTGCAAACCTCTGAAGGACCCTGCATCTTGTTGTTCGGGGGACGTTGGAGGCACAAGCAGCTTCAAAAACTTGTCTGCTGCTATGACAAGGCTTTTTTGCCGCTGCTCTTTCAACCTGACGTAATTGCCTGTAGGAAAGAGTCCTCAATTTGCCCTTATCAGCACGCACACGTGTGTACTGTGAATCAGCTACATACTTCTTGATTGCCAAGACACTTCATCCTGATCATCGCACAATGTTGATTGTAGTCATGCCTTGACCTAAACACTCCACAATTTGTTGCTTCTCAGCAGCCGACACATCCTTTTTCTTTCCCATTTTGGCAGAAAATGTAGGCTGCTTAATAATGTGAGAGAGCCTTCTTAAGTAGTCTTGCCTTTCATTGGACACACCTGCCAAACTAATTAGCACAGGTGTCTGCAATTGCTTACAGTGATATAAAGAGCCCTGACACACATCACCATCAATGAGTTTAACTGACAAACAAACAAATTCTTCCCTTATCACTCCTAAACACTTTTTGTATAATAATTTGGAACGCAGTGTACATGTGCTTTTCCACAAAACACCAGTGGTTCACGTAGTGAATCTTACAGTTCTAACTTGCCAACCGTGGTCTGTATGGAGTTGTTCAATAAAGGGCCCAAAATTAAGATAACATAGATGGGAGAGGTCTCTATGAATAAGAATTCCTAAGTATTTGATACCCTGTGAGGGCCAGGCAAAGGGAAAGTTGGACTGGATGGAATCCTATATGGATTTGGGGAGGGAGACATCGAGGGCCTCAGACTTCGCTGCATTGATTTTAAAATTTTACCATGTAACAAAGTGATCTATTTCAGCCATAACAGCATGGATGGATATATGTGATTGAGTGATATATACTAGGACATCATCAGCAAATAGAGAGCACTTGTACTCGGTGCCTCCCACCTCAATCCACCTAATATTGGGGTTATGGCGAATTTGATGAGAGCAGGTGCTCCGTCACTAGGATGTATAAGAGAGGGGACAGAGGACATCACTGCCTTGTCCCATTGGTGATTGTGAAAGGTGATGAAAATGTTCTGACGCACCCCCTGGGCCTTGGGACACCCGGAGCCAGACCCTTTTTGGTGGATGCTGGTGGTTGTAGTCTTCGTGGCGGCGACCCAGTTCCGTGGCTCAGGGCGGTCAAACCAGTGGCGGAACTATTTATGTGGTTTTCATGTTTAAATGTCCGACTACGCCACCCGTGGATTGCGGTCAGAGTGAACCGCCGCTACAGGGCAGACCACTGAGGCTGGTGTTGTGGGTGCAGCAGAGCGTAGCATAACTCCCCACGGGAGGAGTATAGCCTCAGGGCAGTGTATGCGGAGGATGGGGGTGATGGTGCAGGGCAGCAGCAGTAACGACACGGAGTCAGTGATGCAGTTCAGGGCCTTTACTCACAGTTCTTATTATCCAGACCACGTCTGCAGGTAACGGCTGCCCACGTCGTACTGTGCTCACCAGGTGAGGGGCTCAGACAACTCCCAGATAACTTTGGAGCACTTCACAGGACCCCCTTTGTGTGTCCTTTGTCTGGCCTTTCTTACCAACACTTCTGTCCGGCTGCCTCGGGCCTCCTCTTGGTAAACTTGACGCCAGTTTCCCTGACCCTATGTGGTGCCTTCCTAGCGGGTGTAGCGAGGGGCTGCGCCACATAAAATGTCAGAGCCTCCGGTTTCTAGCTGAGGGTCGTTTCCTGCCTCCACTAGTTCGGGGACCGGTCTCCCCCTTTGGCCTGACCCCTCCACGCAGGTGGATTCGGGCGTGCGGTGGCGACTCGCCCGTCCGCACCCCTGGGATCCCTTCATTCCTCGTTCCTGGAGCCTTCTCCGCTCCTCTTCCTTCCTTCTCCCTCTTCCAGGCCTGGGCCTCTGTTACTAGGCCCGCCTCTGGAGCAGAGCTCATGCAGAGCCCCTGCTCCCTGCCACTTCTGCTCAGACTTCTCTGCACTGAACTAAGATGGTGCCCACCTTTTATACTCCCTTCTCAATGCACCCAGGAACTGCTTCCTCCCTGCTCCTGCACTACAGGGTTCCCCTTCCTCAGTGTTCCCTCCCCCCACTCCAGCCAGGGACAGGGACTGTCGTGCCCATCTCAGGGGCATATTGGTCGCCCTGCCCCACGGCAATGTGGTGTAATGCATGCAGGTGTCGGGTCCTGATCCACACTCCATCCTTACCTGAGAGTGAGATATCACACCTCTGGGTGAGGTGCAATACGTCTGTAGCAACCGAGCCCTCAGGGTGCTACAGTTCCATTTATCTTCAGCCTAGGTGACGTATTGCGATACAGGGCCGTGATTTTGGCTATAAAAGGGTCCCCTAGACCCCTACCCCAAGCTTTTTAAGAGAATCATATATGGCGTGCCAGGAGACTCTATGGAATGCTTTCTCAGCATCCAACGAGAGTATCTAATTACAAATTTTTAACTGCATCTAGCCCAGGAAATACTTTGTGCCTAGTAGCAGTGTCTGCTAGTGAGCGGATTATCCCGGCTGTTAAGCAAGCTGCACCACCTGTAATTTAGACACTTAATTTTTTCAAAGGAAATGCTTCGGGACCATGGGATACTTAGTGAAGAGCATCAGGAGGCACCCCAAGGCATAGGGGCTGGGACTGGCAGTAGGATGCCTTGCGGTGGACAGCCAAGCTCGATCCTTATAAAAGCTTTTTAACTGCAGCAGCTTTAGTGGACGCTACTGGAGCTGGAATTACCGCGGCTGCTGGCATGAGACTTGCCCTCCAATAGATCCTTGTAAATGGATTTAAAGTGTATTCATTCAAATTAGAGAGACAATTTAAATTAAAAAGCTTAGAGCTGCCTCCACCACAGGGGGGCTCGCTCGACCCACCAGCGGACAGGCACCAGTATTGGGAGAGGGGGGCTGGCCGTCAGGGTTCACCGCGGCTCTGGCACAAACCCGGCGACACGGAGGTGGCACGGGCAGGAGCGGACTGGCCATGTCGGCTTCTCACTTTTTGGATTTTAGAAGGGCATGACATGCCTATATCTGTGTCTCCCCCTCCTTTTACTCCTCCACCTCTTTTATTTTCGCATGACTATATGTACTTGTCACTTTTCCATGTGTTAGTTATGTCTTCTGAGCAGTTTGTCAGCTTTTGGACACCTTTGAAGGTGTTTTCTATGTGTTTCTATGTGTTTTTGTTTGCCTGCCATTGGTTTTAACGGTGTTCGAAGGTGTTCGACGAACAGTTCGGCGAACACACGGGTGTTCGACGAACCGAACCGAACTCGAACACTACGGGGGTGGCTTAACACTACCTAGACCATCTTCACTGGTCACTGCCTCCTTGAATGAAGGTACCTCCCAGAACTTCTGGCTTCTTTGAATTTTCTGGCATTATTGGAAGTGCCTGAAAGATTTGCTGACTCTTCCCGGAGTCTATGAGGTCACCTTTATTCTGGGAGACACCTGAACATTCTGGAGGAGTTGGCAAGTATTTGAAAAACATACAATATTTCATGGTTTGTGCCTGTAATGACTCCTTGTGCCACCATAGAGAGCCATTGGACATAGCCTTACCATACAATTAGTGGATTGAATAAAACCTCCATGTATTCATATTACAGGAAAGGAATGCATTGAAGTTTGCAAGATAAAAGAGATGATTCCCCCAAAGGAGCTAAAATCTGTCAGAAACTATTCCGAAAAGAACATTTGGAACATAAAAATCACACAGGGCTGCGGATCGAGGCATCATTAACATCAGCTTTAAAGGCCCGAAATTGTCAAGTAAAATGTGAAACCTCTGAATCTTCCATTGTAACCAGATTGATGTCAATGACATGTTAAGAACAAAAAGGAAAAATCTTCAAGATGAAAATTTATGGCTATTTTAAGTTCAAAGGCACGAATGTAAGGTGTCAATTTCCTCCTCTTTTCACCTCCGTATGGTTCATTCAAGGTCATGTCTGGCCCATATGACAATGATACTCTGCCGGTCACTCAAAGATTGTGCTCACAGCTGTAAGCGTAGTTATAAAACTGATTAAGGCATAATTATTCAAAAAATAAATAACATATATGCAAATTAATACACACATACAGTACATATATATATATATATATATATATACACTGCTCAAAAAAATAAAGGGAACACTCAAATAACACATCCTAAATCTGAATGAATTAAATATTCTCATTGAATACTTTGTTCTGTACAAAGTTGAATGTGCTGACAACAAAATCACACAAAAATCATCAATGGAAATCACATTTATTAACCAATGGAGGCCTGGATTTGGAGTCACCCCCCAAAATAAAGTGGAAAAACACACTACAGGCTGATCCAACTTTGATGCAATGTCCTTAAAACAAGTCAAAATGAGGCTCAGCATTGTATGTAGCCTCCACGTGCCTGTATGACCTCCTTACAATGCCTGGACATGCTCCTGATAAGGTTGCGGATGGTCTCCTGTTGGATCTCCTCCCAGACCTGGACTAAAGCATCCGCCAACTCCTGGACAGTCTGTGGTGCAACGTGACGTTGGTGGATGTAGCGAGACATGATGCCCCAGATGTGCTCAATCGGATTCAGGTCTGGGGAACGGGCGGGCCAGTCCATAGCTTCAATGCCTTCATCTTGCAGGAACTGCTGACACACTCCAGCCACATGAGGTCTGGCATTGTCCTGCATTAGGAGAAACTCAGGGCCAACTGCACCAGCATATGGTCTCACAAGGGGTCTGAGGATCTCATCTCGGTACCGAATGTCAGTCAGGCTACCTCTGGCGAGCACATGGAGGGCTGTGTGGCCCTCCAAAGAAATGCCACCCCACACCATTACTGACCCACTGTCAAACCGGTCATGCTGAAGGATGTTGCAGGCAGCAGATCACTCTCCATGGCGTCTCCAGACTCTGTCACGTCTGTCACATGTACTCAGTGTGAACCTGCTTTCATCAGTGAAGAGCACAGGGCGCCAGTGGCTACTTTGCCAATCCTGGTGTTCTGTGGCAAATGCCAAGCGTCCTGCACGGTGTTGGGTTGTGAGCACAACCCCCATCTGTGGACATCGGGCCCTCATACCACCCTCATGGAGTCGGTTTCTAACCGTTTGTGCAGATACATGCACATTTGTGGCCTGCTGGAGGTCATTTTGCAGGGCTCTGGCAGTGCTCCTCCTGTTCCTCCTTGCACAAAGGCGGAGGTAGTGGTCCTGTTGCTGGGTTGTTGCCCTCCTACGGCCCCCTCTACGTCTCCTTGTGTACTGGCCTGTCTCCTGGTAGCACCTCCAGCCTCTAGACACTACGCTGACAGACACGCAAACCTTCTTGCCGCAGCTCGCATTGATGTGCCATCCTGGATGAGCTGCACTACCTGAGCAACTTCTGTGGGTTGTAGAGTCTGTCTCATGCTACCACGAGTGTGAAAGCACAACCAAAATTCAAAAGTGACCAAAACATCAGCTAGAAAACATTGGTACTGAGATGTGGTCTGTGGTCCCTACCTGCAGAACCACTCCTTTATTGAGGGTGTCTTGATAGTAGCCAATAATTTTCATCTATTTTCTATTCCATTTGCACAACAGCATGTGAAATTGATTGTCAATCAGTGTTGCTTCCTAAGTGGACAGTTTGATATCACAGAAGTTTGATTCACTTGGAGTTATATTCTGTTGTTTAAGTGTTCCCTTTATTTTTTTGAGCAGTGTATATATGTATATATATATTGTGGTAAAGCAACTTGCTTGACTGTATGATGATGGTAGACAAGTGACACTGTCTCTTTAAATTTCGGGTTAGTTTATTAAGTGTCATAAACTAACCGAAGTCCATAAAGAAAACACAGCCCTTTTGGCATAAAGGCAAAACAAAATACAAAGTCCATATACAGCACAGTCCATATATCGGCCGGGGCCCGGCCACTCAGGGTTAGTCACTCAAGGTTCAGCACAACACATGCTCCTCTCTGGCGCAGGTTTTTCCAGAGACTGAACAACACCTAAGTGTAAAGGCTGGCTATTTAAAGCCCAGACAACTCCCTGGATTGGAGATATGGTGGATGGCGTCCCACCCTGCACTTCGCCATCCATCTATACCACATGCCCTTGTAAACCTGGCTCATTAACCCTCTCTGAGCCTAATTGTGCAGGAGAAAATTACAAGTTTCACATCACTGAGGCTTACAGTGAAACATATTTCCCTTCCGACACACTACCAATGACTTTGTCACAATATACAGCTCTGGCAAAAATTAAGAGACCACTGCAAAATTTTCATTTTCTCTGATTTTTCTCTTTATATGTATATTTTTAAGTAAAATATTCAAAGCTAAAAATGTTGTATTTATTTGCAGCAAATGATAAAGCGTCAAAATACTAAAAAAGAATCAGTGCATTCAGACCTCAAATTACTCATGCTTTAACTCAGGAACAGTTCAGAAATCAATATTTGGTGGACTAACCATGATTTTTAATGACAGCTTTCATTCGTCTTGGCATGCTTTCCACCAGTCTTCCCATGCTTTCCAATAGAAAACTGTTTAGTGCTCTCTTAATTTTTTCCAGAGCTGTATATATGTATGTATATATATATATATATATATATATATATATATATATATATATATACACACTACCGTTCAAAAGTTTGGGGTCATTTAGAAATGTCATTATTTTTGAAAGAAAAGCACATTTTTTTTCAATGAAGCTAATATTAAATTAATCAGAAATACACTCTATACATTGTTAATGTGGTAAATGACTATTCTAGCTGCAAACGTCTTCTTTTTATTGCAATATCTACATACAGTAGGTGTTTAGAGGCCCATTTCCAACAACCACCACTCCAGTGTTTTAATGGTACATTGTGTTTGCTAACTGTGTAAGAAGGCAAATGGATGTTTAGAAAACCCTAGAAAACACTTGCACAAGTATGTTAGCCCAGCTGAAAATGGTTTGGCTGATTTGAGAAGCCATAAAATTGACCTTCCTTTGAGCTAATTGAGAATCTGGAGCATTACATTTGTTTGTTCTATGAAACTCTCAAAATGGCCAGAAAAAGAGAACTTTCATGTGAAACTCGACAGTCTATTCTTGTTCTTAGAAATGAAGGCTATTCCATGCGAGAGATTGCTAAGAAACTGAAGATTTCGTTCAACGGTGTGTACTACTCCCTTCAGAGGAGAGCACAAACAGGCTCTAACCAGAGTAGAAAGAAAAGTGGGAGGCCACGCTGCACAACTGAGCAACAAGACAAGTACATTAGAGTCTCTAGTTTGAGAAATCAACGCCTCACAGATCCTCAACTGGCAGCTTCATTAAATAGTACACGCAAAGCGCCAGTGTCAACATCTACAGTGAAGAGGTGACGCTGGGATTCTGGCCTTCAGGGCAAAGTGGCAAAGAAAAAGCCATATCTGAGACTGGCTAATAAAAGGAAAAGATTAATATGGGCAGAAGAACACAGATATTGGACATTGGAAGATTGGAAAAAACTTTTATGGACAGGCGAATCAAAGTTTGAGGTGTTTGGATCACACAGAAGAACATTTGTGAGACGCAGAACAACTGAAAAGATGCTGGAAGAGTGCTTGATGCCATCTGTCAAGCATGGTGGAGGTAATGTGATGGTCTGGGGTTGCTTTGGTGCTGGTAAAGTGGGAGATTTATGCAAGGTAAATGGGCTTTTGAATAAGGAAGGCTATCACTCCATTTTGCAACGCCATGCCATACCCTGTGGACAGCACTTGATTGGAGCCAATTTCATCCTACATCCTACAATGACCCAAAGCACACCTCCAAATTATGCCTGAACTATTTAGGGAAGAAGCAGGCAGCTGGTATTCTATCTGTAATGGAGTGGCCAGCGCAGTCACCAGATCTCAACCCCATTGAGCTGTTGTGGGAGCAGCTTGACCGTATGGTGCGCAAAAAGAGCCCATCAAGCCAATCCAACTTGTGGGAGGAGATCAGGAAGCATGGGGGGAAATTTCTCAAGATGACCTCAGCAATTTAACAGCTAGAATGCCAAAGGTCTGCAATGCTGAAATTGCTGCAAAGGAGCATTCTGTGACGAAAGCAAAGTTTGAAGGAGAAAATTATTCTTTCTAATAAAAATCATTATTTCTAACCTTGTCAATGTCTGGAGTATATTTTCTATTCATTTTGCAACTCATTTGATAAATAAAAGTGTGAGTTTTCATGAAAAACACAAAATTATCTGGGTGACCCCAAACTTTTGAACGGTAGTGTATATCTAAATATATATATATATACAGTACAGCGGGTGAAATAAGTATTGAACACGTCATCAATCTTCTAAGTAAATATATTTCTAAAGGTGTCATTGACATGAAATTCTCAGCAGGTGTCGATAACAATCCATCCAATTCACACAGGCAAAGAAATCAAACCATAGATGTCTAAAAACTATTTGTAGTAATAAAAAATTGCACTGGGAAAAACTATTGTACACACTTACTTAAATTTAATTAATACTTAATACTTCATACAAAATCCTTTGTTGGCGATGACAGATTCAAAAAGCCCCCTGAACAGAGAAACTAGTCGCATGCATTGCTCAGGTGTTGGTCACGCCGGCATCTCGCATGCATTTTCAGCGCCGCCCTACTCACTGAGTTCACAGCTTGGCTGAGCCACTAACTGAAAAAAAAGGTTGCTCTACTCTGGCCCAAACCCCTCCCACTTTTAACTGGACCAATCACCAACTCTCCCCTGTCGCTAGGCAAACTTCCCCGTTACTACCCTGCTGCAGTCACTAAACCTCCTATGTCCTAAACCAGTGATGGCGAACCTTTTAGAGATCGAGTGCCCAAACTGCAATCCAAAACCTACTTATTTATCGCCAGGTGCCAACACGGCAATTTAACCTAAATATTGAGGTTTTAGTTTAGAAAAAACAACTGATACAAAGAGCAGACGAGTGCAGCATAGAGCAGCCACAGAAAGGAGCAGGGGTCTGAGACTGTAGAAATAAAGAATGTGCTCACCCCCATCTTGGTATATGACCCCATCCTTGTACATATGCGCCCTCCCCCCATCCTTGTATATATGCTGCCCTCCCCTCATTCTTGTATTTATGCTACCCTCCCCCCATCCTTGTATATATGCTACTGTGGCGCCCCTGAGGGTCCAGTCGCCACAGGGGTACTGCGCCTCAGATAGAGGTGTGGTATCTCCTCTTCCAGGTAAAGATGGAGCATCACTCAGGACCCCACTTCACACTCAACACTACACCACTCCTGTCCTGTAGGGGGCCTAAATGCACCAGGGTGCTGCCCTGTCCCGGGATAGAGGAGATGGGGGGAACCAAAGATAGGGGGAACCAAGTAGTGGGTGAGGGTGGAGGAAACACTAAAAGGAAGCACTTTTAGAACCATATATAATTAACTGCCATCTTTAGTTCAAGGTCTTTTGATTGTGGTCTTCTGTCAGGGTCCAGCAAGAGTCTGCAGCTGGCTGAAGATTCACGGTCCTCGTTCTCTGGCCTCGAGACGAGGAGTGGGTCAGAGTTAACCAGTGTCTCTGCCTGGTCAGGGTCTTGTTCTAAGAAGGCCTTGGAGGGGAGCAGAGGAGATAGGCTCCACAGGCAAAAGGATCCCAGGGGGATACGGACGGAGCGGAGTCGCCACCTGTATTCTTCACTCTGGCTTAGCCAGAGGGATTCCTACTGCAAGAGGGGTGACCGGCCCCCAATATCTGACTGTGTACTTCATGTCACAGTTGGAAAAGCCCGGCGGCTTAGTGGATCCCAGGGAGGAACACAAGCGGGAGGAGAGGAAAAGGAGAGGAACACACTAGCGGGATCTTGACAGGTGCTCTTTATCTACCTGGGAAGTGCTGAACCCCCTACCCGGTGGCCGCAGTACGCCGTGTGTAGCAGAGAGAAGCTTTGCAGCTGAAAGTTCATCTGAAGTGACTAAAGACCCGGATGACTTCATTCACCGCCTCGGCTTGTTTATTCCTGCGCGGCACTGCACCCACCATTCCTCCACACAATTCGTCAAGCACTGCCCTGAGGCCTACTCCACCTGTGGGGAGTAGTACCAACTCAGATGCTGGAACATCAGCCTCAGAGGACTGTTGCAGCGCTGGTGGCCTTCACCAGAAACCACAGGTGGCATAGTCGAACAACCACTCATCCCCCAAATAGCCCATTTTTTAGGTGACAGCCCTGGGCACGCAATGGGCCGAGGCCACGACTGCATCCCCGCGACATCTGCAAGGCCCGGCTCCGAGTACCCCACCGCTCAGGGAGGGCGAGTCACTACCCTCCCCCCATTCTTGTATATATGCTGCCCTCCACCCATCCTTGTTCATATGCTGCCCCCGATCCTTGTATATATGCTGCCCCCCATCCTTGTATATATGCTGCCCTACCCTCATGCTTGCATATATATTGCCCTGCCCTAATCCTTGTATATATACCCCCTAATTCATTTATATATGCTGCCTTCCCCCAATCCTTGTATATATGCCCCCCAATCCATGTATCTATACTACCCTCCCCCCATTCTTGTATATATGCTGCCCTCCACCCATCCTTGTTCATATGCTGCCCCCCATCCATTTATATATGCTGCCCCCCATCCTTGTATATATGCTGCCCTACCCTCATCCTTGTATATATGCTGCCCTGCCCCAATCCTTGTATATATGCCCCCTAATTCATTTATATATGCTGCCTTCCCCCAATCCTTGTATATATGCCCCCCAATCCATGTATCTATACTGCCCTCCCTAAAATCCATGTATCTATGCTCCCCCCAAATCCATTTATATATACTCCCTTCCCCAGTCCATGTATATATTCTCCCTCCCCTTGTCTGTGTATATATTCTCCCTTCCCCAGCCCATGTATATATGCTCCCTCCCCCAGCCCATGTATATATGCTCCCTCCCCCAGTCTGTGTATATATGCTCCCTCCCCCAGTCCATGTATATATGCTTCCTCCCCCAGTCCGTTTATATATGCTCCCTCCCCCAGTCTGTGTATATATGCTCCCTCCCCCAGTCCATGTATATACGCTTCCTCCCCCAGTCCGTGTATATATGCTCCCTCCCCCAGTCCATGTACATATGCTCCCTCCCCCAGTCCATGTATATATGCTCCCTCCCCCAGTCCATGCATATATGCTCCCTCCCCCAGTCCATGTATATATGCTCCCTCCCCCAGTCCGTGTATATATGCTCCCTCCCCCAGTCCGTGTACATTTGCTCACTCCCCCAGTACATGTATATATGCTCCCTCCCCCAGTCCATGTATATATGCTCCCTCCCCCAGTAAGTGTACATTTGCTTCCTCCCCCAGTCCATGTATATATGCTCCCTCCCCAGTCCATGTATATATGCTCCCTCCCCCAGTCCATGTATATATGCTCCCTCCCCCAGTCCGTGTATATATGCTCCCTCCCCCAGTCCTTGTACATTTGCTCCCTCCCCCAGTACATGTATATATGCTCCCTCCCCCAGTCTATGTATATATGCTCCCTCCCCCAGTCCGTGTACATTTGCTCCCTCCCCCAGTCCGTGTACATTTGCTCCCTCCCCCAGTCCATGTATATATGCTCCCTCCCCAGTCCATGTATATATGCTCCCTCCCCAGTCCTTGTATATATCCTCCCTCCCTTAGTCCATGTATATATGCTCCCTCCCCCAGTCCGTGTACATATGCTCCCTCCCCCAGTCCATGTATATATGCTCCCTCCCCCAATCCATGTATATATGCTCCCTCCCCCAGTCCATGTATATATGCTCCCTCCCCCAGTCCATGTATATATGCTCTCTCCCCCAGTCCATGTATATATGCTTGCCCCCAGTCCATGTATATATGCTCCCCCCCAGTCCATGTATATATGCTCCCCCCTTAGTCCATGTATATATGCTCCCTCCCCCAGTCCATGTATATATGCTCCCTCCCTCAGTCCATGTATATATGCTCCCTCCCCCAGTCCATGTATATATGCTCCCTCCCCCAGTCCATGTATATATGCTCCCTCCCCCCCAGTCCATGTATATATGCTCCCCCTTAGTCCACGTATATATGCTCCCCCCAGTCCATGTATATATGCTCCTCCCCAGTCCATGTATATATGCTCCCTCCCCCAGTCCATGTATATATGCTCCCTCCCCCCCAATCCATGTATATATGCTCCCCCCCCAGCCTGCTAGTGTAATGACCGGTGGTCCGAGAGAGATCCAGTGAGTCGCAAACTGAGACAGAGACAGATATAAACAACACTTTCTTTACTAAAACAGAGATTAGACTAAAATTCAGTATTGGATGAATCAGTCTCAATTTCTGCCTGGGACACTGTCTCTACTAACTACACAAAATCAGCAAGAGCTGAAATCAATGTGCCAATCTCAAGGTTTCCAGCTCATGTGAATTATTCTAAAGATCTGGAACAATTTTACCTAAAAACAGTGTCAGACTAGTGAGGGCGGTATGTGGGGACCCCTCTGAGATGGCACACTGCATACAATCCTACCACTATAAACAATAATAATGCATGAAACTATATCAATTGCTCTTATTATAAGGATATCCGGATATCTTAAAGTTAGGGTACCGTTAACCTCGGATGCAGTCTATCACAGGCCTGTGAATCGCGGTGGCTGCAGCTAGTCCCGGAAAACTTTGGCGCCAAAACAAAAACAGAGTTCACAAAACAGCAAAAATTCCTTGTCTTGTCGGCCGATGCCGAGCCCACACGCCGGGGACTTAAGTCCTGTAGCCTCAGATTAAGGTCTGGGAAGATCTCTTCACAAAGTCTTGTCAATATCCTCTCAGTGGAAATAGCACCAGAAATCGTCTTTCCTCCCGAAGTCTCTCACTGTTATCCAGTACACCATACACGTGTTCAGTCACAGAGATGGATTGCTCAGCCTCTTCATCACCCGACAGTGACTCCCCAAGCACAAAGTCTATAATCCACTCAGCATGGACTTTCACAAAACTCCACACAGCTTCCCCAGCTCAGCACTTGTCCTTAAACAGGGATAGGGGTCAACAAACTCCACACAGAAGAGAGTAAAGACAGTGTCTTCTTGCAGCTCCTTCTCTCAGACTTCCTGTCTAGACTCACACATCAGCTCTCAAAATACACACAGTTTCTAGCCCTGCCCCTCCTCTGAGCCCAGCCATGCAAAACTCACAGGGTCCTAGAGCTCTCCAGCTGTTATCACATTTCACACTCTCACACTAGCACTGCTGTTCATCGCATATAAAAAAAATAAATAAATAAACACTCTTACTCACCTTCCTTCTTCTCCCGCTCAGCGTCCTAGCGATGGGGGCGCATGACGTTACTGCTATGTGCCCAGTCGTCTGTACGCTGACTTCAGCTGCTAGCTGCTGGCCAGCAGTGTGTATTGCGGCGCATGGGCCTGGCAAGTTCGTGCGCTGCAATACACTTCAGCTAGATGTGCGTCTGAGAACGCACATCTAGCTGAAGTAGCGGGGCTGACGTCTGCACCCGCCGGGCCCGATCCAGTAGCGCTAGTGCTGCGGTGATGGCGCGCGTGCCCACCGGGAGGGCTCTGCGTGCCCCCTCTGGCACACGTGCCATAGGTTCGCCGGCACTGTCCTAAACTATGCCTTAAATCTTATACACTAATAAGCCCACCGCTACCTATCAGCCCTAATGTTTCTATCACTAACTAAACCCTGAACTATATTCTATGTTTTACCTATACACTATACATGAATAACATTATACATTAATCACAATACATTACATTATCCACATACATTAGTGCCTATGAAACTATATGCAGATTCACATATTAATACAGTCACAAAAATACAATAAAACCATACACTTTGCACAAACACAGTTTAAAGAGGTAGGGGCATAAGACAGCCCTTGTCACACCCTTACATATATCCCTCCTAAAATAGGGTCGTCCCTGACCATAACGGTACCTGTAAGACACCAAAAGATTCACATAAATATAACACCACATTTAAAACATTTTCTTTCTTAGTAAACAAGTGTTTTTCTTCTTGTTGACCATCACTGACCCTGCTCCTGGTCAGGACTGGTTACGGTCCCACTCAGTTAGGACCCTGGAACAATAAAGTTCAAGTTCTTTATTAAACCAGCCCTTTGGCCCAAACAAGTAACAGTCGCTCAATCGTTCATGGGCATAGTCCTTCTACTCTCCAACCAGACACGCACATCAGGTCGTCTATTTTTCACATGGTCCACATGACCCGGTCCCACTGCTCTGAAGACCCCAACACAGAGTGTCCAAGTCTCTTTCTAAACACAGGTCTGACTGATCCCAGTCCCTTTTCCCAGGGACCCTGACACAGCATGTCCAAGTTCCTTTCTAAACACGGATCTGACTGACCCCGGTTCCTTTTCCCAGGGACCCCGACACAGAGTGTCCGAAGTTTTTGGAACTCAATGGCCCATTGGCCAACTTACAACAACTCCGACAGTCGAGGAACAATGAGCTGGCTCGATCCTCGGGTCGTCCAACCAGTTTTACCCCGCCCTCCTTTTTCCAGAATACGGCCCCTTTAAAACAAGTGTGCTACTCATCAGCCTCTGTGGGAAAAGTTCAAGGTAAGTATGAAGGTAGTTCAAGGAAAGAAAGGGCATAGAGCTCAGAGCCGCTACACACACATTCCATTTCTGTTACAAAAGGGTGATTATCCCAGTAGGGGTTTGAGTCCCATAATCCAGAAAGGGAATGCGCAACAAGCGCAAAGAACTGGGTTGAAGGAAAACACACAAGAGCAAACTTTTTTTTTTTTAACTGTGGCCGTGCTGGCCAGTATCGGACACCTCTGGTCTTTTCTGCAGGGCTCCTGCCCTCAGGGATGCGGAACAATCCCTGGTTTCATTTCCTCAGTGCAACAAGCACAATTGGGGCATTACAGGCCAGACCCTTCACGTCTGGCCACCATGCTTTATACTGTGGCCATAATCTCTCTAGTCACTTTGGACTGCCCCTTCTCTATCATTCTCACCAGCAATGGCGCCAGTCCGCTCTGCATTAAGTGTACTCTTCTGTTGCTCTGTCTCTTCTGGGGTGGGTATTCTTCAGTCTCACCTGTCCGTTTCTTGGGAGTCCCCTCCCGTTCTCCATTGACTCGCAGCAACGGGTGTGGTTTCTTATTCTTCCCTTGGCCCACCGGGGGTGGACACCACTCACGATGGGTGGTCTTCTGGGCACAGGCCACTGCCCAGGCCAGAGAGATTTTCACACCTTATGCTGTTACGAGGTGTTGTTTTCAAAGGACAGTAAATTTTGCATTTCATTTCGAAATCAATGAATGCTTCCCTCTGCCGACAAGCTTTTTGGAGATGGAAATGTCATTCTCCAGCAGGACTTGGCACCTACTCCACACTGTCAAAATACCAATACCTAGTTTATATACAACAGTATCATTGTGATTGATTGGCAGCAAACTCGCCTGACCTTAACTCCATAGACAATCTATTATAGAGAATCTATGGGGTATTGTCAAGAGGAAGATGAGAGACACCAGACCCAACAATGCAGACGAGCTGAAGGCTGCTATCAAAGCCACCTGGGCTTCCATAACACCTCAGCAGGGCCACAGGCAGATCGCCTCCATGCCACATTGCCGAATTGATGCAGTAATTGATGCCAAAGGAGCCCCGACCAAATATTGAGGGCATTTACTGAACATACATTTCAGTAGGACAACATTTCTGATTTTAAAAACATTTTTCAAGCTGGTGTTATAAAGTATTCTAATTTACTGAGATAATGAGTTTTGTGTTTTCATTGGCTGTAAGTAGTGTTGAGCGAACATGCTCGACACTGCTCGGTACTCGCCCGAGCATCACGCTACTCGGGATGTTCGGCGAGCACCGAGCATTTCCGGGTTACTCGGGCGGGAGCTCGGTCTCCGCCCTGCATGTTTGGCGCTCTTTACAGAGCCAATGAACATGCAGGGATTGCCAGCCAGTCACTGTAATGCTGCAGCCATGTTGGTTGTGGGCATTACAGTGATTGGCTGGCCGCACAGCGTCACCTCGAGTATTTAAAAGGGGGCGCCGCCATCTTGGACACAGTCGCTCCGGATTAGACAGTGTAGGGACAGCGCTGCTGATTTAGGGAGAGATATAAACTGCAAAATAGTTAGTGTAGGGTCTGTAAAGGCTGCCAGAACAAACAAACAGTTCTTTTCAGGACTAATATCCATCCCAGATACCAGGCAGGCAGGCTGTATAGGAGACGCAGTGGTTATACCAGCAAACGCTGCATTACAGTCCTGTGTGCTCCTGTTGCTGAAATTGCTGGACTTAGCACCAGGTGTCGGGGGCCAGGAAAAATCCTTTTCTTTTCATCTAAATCCTCCTTTTTTTTTCCTCCTTCACACTGTACAAATACCCGTCTTATTAACCTTTTGGTGTGTCCCCCCCCCCCCCAAAAAAAAAGCATGTCTCTGATTTTTCAGACACAAATATAACTGTTGAAAATAGTCTGGTGTAGGCTAGAGAAACAGAAGTGTTGTTTTGCACTTCCACGGTTAAAACCTCTGCATTATCCATTTTGGGACGTGTATCTAAAAAAAAAAACAGTTTGAGTGTGTAGCTCACTGTTCTGCCGCAAATATCTCTACTTAAAAAAGTGTGGTATACCCCAGTAAACAATAACTGTGATTTTGCCATCCCACGGTAAAAAATCTCTATTATTCAGGTTTTTGTAGTTTTTTCCGTAAAGAAAAACAGTAGTGTCTCCTGACTGTTGTGACACAAAAATATATCTGTTGAAAATAGTCTTGTGTAGGCCCGACATCCCAGTGTGGTTTCGCAGTTCCACAGGTCAAATCTCTGTACTATCCAGTTTTGGGCCTTTGGTATCTAAAAAAAAGCAGTTTGAGTGTGTCGCTCACTGTTCAGCCGCAAATATCTCTATTTAAAAAAGTGTGGTATACCCCAGTAAACAATAACTGTGGTTTTGCCATCCCACGGTAAAAAATCTCTATTATTCAGCTTTTGGTAGTTTTTTCCGTAAAGAAAAACAGTAGTGTCTCCTGACTGTTGTGACACAAAAATATATCTGTTGAAAATAGTCTTGTGTAGGCCCGAAATCCCAGTGTGGTTTCGCAGTTCCACGGGTCAAATCGCTGTACTATCCAGTTTTGGGCCTTTGGTATCTAAAAAAAAAGCAGTTTGAGTGTGTCGCTCACTGTTCAGCCGCAAATATCTCTATTTAAAAAACTGTGGTATACCCCAGTAAACAATAACTGTGGTTTTGCCATCCCACGGTAAAAAATCTCTATTAATCAGCTTTTGGTAGTTTTTTTACGTAAAGAAAAACAGTAGTGTCTTCTGACTGTTGTGACACAAAAATATATCTGTTGAAAATAGTCTTGTGTAGGCCCGACATCCCAGTGTGGTTTCGCAGTTCCACGGGTCAAATCGCTGTACAATCCAGTTTTGGGCCTTTGTATCTAAAAAAAAAAGCAGTTTGAGTGTGTCGCTCACTGTTCAGCCGCAAATATCTCTATTTAAAAAAGTGTGGTATACCCCAGTAAACAATAGCTGTGGTTTTGCCATCCCACGGTAAAAAATCTCTATTATTCAGCTTTTGGTAGTTTTTTCCGTAAAGAAAAACAGTAGTGTCTCCTGACTGTTGTGACACAAAAATATATCTGTTGAAAATAGTCTTGTGTAGGCCCGACATCCCAGTGTGGTTTCGCAGTTCCACGGGTCAAATCGCTGTACTATCCAGTTTTGGGCCTTTGGTATCTAAAAAAAAAGCAGCTTGAGTGTGTTGCTCACTGTTCAGCCGCAAATATCTCTATTTAAAAATCTGTGGTATACCCCAGTAAACAATAGCTGTGGTTTTGCCATCCCACGGTAAAAATATCTATTATTCAGCTTTTGGTAGTTTTTTCCGTAAAGAAAAACAGTAGTGTCTCCTGACTGTTGTGACACAAAAATATATCTGTTGAAAATAGTCTTGTGTAGGCCCGACATCCCAGTGTGGTTTCGCAGTTCCACGGGTCAAATCGCTGTACAATCCAGTTTTGGGCCTTTGTATCTAAAAAAAAAAGCAGTTTGAGTGTGTCGCTCACTGTTCAGCCTCAAATATCTCTATTTAAAAAAGTGTGGTATACCCCAGTAAACAATAACTGTGGTTTTGCCATCCCACGGTAAAAAATCTCTATTATTCAGCTTTTGGTAGTTTTTTCCGTAAAGAAAAACAGTAGTGTCTCCTGACTGTTGTGATACAAAAATATATCTGTTGAAAATAGTCTTGTGTAGGCCCGACATCCCAGTGTGGTTTCGCAGTTCCACGGGTCAAATCGCTGTACTATCCAGTTTTGGGCCTTTGGTATCTAAAAAAAAAAGCAGTTTGAGGGTGTCGCTCACTGTTGAGCCGCAAATATCTCTATTTAAAAAAGTGTGGTATACCCCAGTAAACAATAGCTGTGTTTTGCCATCCCACGGTAAAAAATCTCTATTATTCAGCTTTTGGTAGTTTTTTCCGTAAAGAAAAACAGTAGTGTCTCCTGACTGTTGTGACACAAAAATATATCTGTTGAAAATAGTCTTGTGTAGGCCCGACATCCCAGTGTGGTTTCGCAGTTCCATGGGTCAAATTGCTGTACTATCCAGTTTTGGGCCTTTGATATCTAAAAAAAAAGCAGTTTGAGTGTGTCGCTCACTGTTCAGCCGCAAATATCTCTATTTAAAAAAGTGTGGTATACCCCAGTAAACAATAACTGTGGTTTTGCCATCCCACGGTAAAAAATCTCTATTATTCAGCTTTTGGTAGTTTTTTCCGTAAAGAAAAACAGTAGTGTCTCCTGACTGTTGTGACACAAAAATATATCTGTTGAAAATAGTCTTGTGTAGGCACGACATCCCAGTGTGGTTTCGCAGTTTCACGGGTCAAATCGCTGTACTATCCAGTTTTGGGCCTTTGGTATCTAAAAAAAAAGCAGTTTGAGTGTGTCGCTCACTGTTCAGCCGCAAATATCTCTATTTAAAAAAGTGTGGTATACCCCAGTAAACAATAACTGTGGTTTTGCCATCCCACGGTAAAAAATCTCTATTATTCAGCTTTTGGTAGTTTTTTCCGTAAAGAAAAACAGTAGTGTCTCCTGACTGTTGTGACACAAAAATATATCTGTTGAAAATAGTCTTGTGTAGGCCCGACATCCTAGTGTGGTTTCGCAGTTCCACGGGTCCAATCGCTGTACTATCCAGCTTTGGGCCTTTGGTATCTAAAAAAAAGCAGTTTGAGTGTGTCGCTCACTGCTCAGCCGCAAATATCTCTATTTAAAAAAGTGTGGTATACCCCAGTAAACAATAACTGTGGTTTTGCCATCCCACGGTAAAAAATCTCTATTATTCAGCTTTTGGTAGTTTTTTCCGTAAAGAAAAACAGTAGTGTCTCCTGACTGTTGTGACACAAAAATATATCTGTTGAAAATAGTCTTGTGTAGGCCCGACATCCCAGTGTGGTGTCGCAGTTCCACGGGTCAAATCGTTGTACTATCCAGTTTTGGGCCTTTGGTATCTAAAAAAAAGCAGTTTGAGTGTGTCGCTCACTGTTCAGCCACAAATATCTCTATTTAAAACAGTGTGGTATACCCCAGTAAACAATAGCTGTGGTTTTGCCATCCCACGGTAAAAAATCTCTATTATTCAGCTTTTGGTAGTTTTTTCCGTAAAGAAAAACAGTAGTGTCTTCTGACTGTTGTGACACAAAAATATATCTGTTGAAAATAGTCTTGTGTAGGCCCGACATCCCAGTGTGGTTCCGCAGTTCCACGGGTCAAATCGCTGTACTATCCAGTTTTGGGCCTTTGGTATCTAAAAAAAAAGCAGTTTGAGGTTGTCGCTCACTGTTCAGCCGCAAATATCTCTATTTAAAAAAGTGTGGTATACCCCAGTAAACAATAACTGTGGTTTTGCCATCCCACGGTAAAAAATCTCTATTATTCAGCTTTTGGTAGTTTTTTCCGTAAAGAAAAACAGTAGTGTCTCCTGACTTTTGTGACACAAAAATATATCTGTTGAAAATAGTCTTGTGTAGGCCCGACATCCCAGTGTGGTTTCGCAGTTCCACGGGTCAAATCGCTGTACTATCCAGTTTTGGGCCTTTGGTATCTAAAAAAAAAGCAGTTTGAGTGTGTCGCTCACTGTTCAGCCGCAAATATCTCTAATTAAAAAACTGTGGTATACCCCACTAAACAATAACTGTGGTTTTGCCATCCCATGGTAAAAAATCTCTATTATTCAGCTTTTGGTAGTTTTTTCCGTAAAGAAAAACAGTAGTGTCTTCTGACTGTTGTGACACAAAAATATATCTGTTGAAAATAGTCTTGTGTAGGCCCGACATCCCAGCTTGGTTTCGCAGTTCCACGGGTCAAATCGCTGTACTATCCAGTTTTGGGCCTTTGCTATCTAAAAAAAAAGCAGTTTGAGTGTGTCGCTCACTGTTGAGCCGCAAATATCTCTATTTAAAAACGTGTGGTATACCCCAGTAAACAATAACTGTGGTTTTGCCATCCCACGGTAAAAAATCTCTATTATTCAGCTTTTGGTAGTTTTTTCCGTAAAGAAAAACAGTAGTGTCTCCTGACTGTTGTGACACAAAAATATATCTGTTGAAAATAGTCTTGTGTAGGCCCGACATCCCAGTGTGGTTTCGCAGTTCCACGGGTGCAATCGCTGTACTATCCAGTTTTGGGCCTTTGGTATCTAAAAAAAAAGCAGTTTGAGTGTGTCGCTCACTGTTCAGCCACAAATATCTCTATTTAAAAAACTGTGGTATACCCCAGTAAACAATAACTGTGGTTTTGCCATCCCACGGTAAAAAATCTCTATTATTCAGCTTTTGGTAGTTTTTTCCGTAAAGAAAAACAGTAGTGTCTCCTGACTGTTGTGACACAAAAATATATCTGTTGAAAATAGTCTTATGTAGGCCCGACATCCCAGTGTGGTTTCGCAGTTCCACGGGTCAAATCGCTGTACAATCCAGTTTTGGGCCTTTGTATCTAAAAAAAAAAGCAGTTTGAGTGTGTCGCTCACTGTTCAGCCGCAAATATCTCTATTTAAAAAAGTGTGGTATACCCCAGTAAACAATAGCTGTGGTTTTGCCATCCCACGGTAAAAAATCTCTATTATTCAGCTTTTGGTAGTTTTTTCCGTAAAGAAAAACAGTAGTGTCTCCTGACTGTTGTGACACAAAAATATATCTGTTGAAAATAGTCTTGTGTAGGCCCGACATCCCAGTGTGGTTTCGCAGTTCCATGGGTCAAATCGCTGTACTATCCAGTTTTGGGCCTTTGGTATCTAAAAAAAAAGCAGTTTGAGTGTGTCGCTCACTGTTCAGCCGCAAATATCTCTATTTAAAAAACTGTGGTATACCCAGTAAACAATAACTGTGGTTTTGCCATCCCACGGTAAAAAATCTCTATTAATCAGCTTTTGGTAGTTTTTTCCGTAAAGAAAAACAGTAGTGTCTTCTGACTGTTGTGACACAAAAATATATCTGTTGAAAATAGTCTTGTTTAGGCCCAACATCCCAGTGTGGTTTCGCAGTTCCACGGGTCAAATCGCTGTACTATCCAGTTTTGGGCCTTTGGTATCTAAAAAAAAAGCAGTTTGAGTGTGTCGCTCACTGTTCAGCCGCAAATATCTCTATTTAAAAAAGTGTGGTTACCCCAGTAAACAATAGCTGTGTTTTGCCATCCCACGGTAAAAAATCTCTATTATTCAGCTTTTGGTAGTTTTTTCCGTAAAGAAAAACAGTAGTGTCTCCTGACTGTTGTGACACAAAAATATATCTGTTGAAAATAGTCTTGTGTAGGCCCGACATCCCAGTGTGGTTTCGCAGTTCCATGGGTCAAATCGCTGTACTATCCAGTTTTGGGCCTTTGATATCTAAAAAAAAAGCAGTTTGAGTGTGTCGCTCACTGTTCAGCCGCAAATATCTCTATTTAAAAAAGTGTGGTATACCCCAGTAAACAATAACTGTGGTTTTGCCATCCCACGGTAAAAAAATCTCTATTATTCAGCTTTTGGTAGTTTTTTCCGTAAAGAAAAACAGTAGTGTCTCCTGACTGTTGTGACACAAAAATATATCTGTTGAAAATAGTCTTGTGTAGGCACGACATCCCAGTGTGGTTTCGCAGTTTCACGGGTCAAATCGCTGTACTATCCAGTTTTGGGCCTTTGGTATCTAAAAAAAAAGCAGTTTGAGTGTGTCGCTCACTGTTCAGCCGCAAATATCTCTATTTAAAAAAGTGTGGTATACCCCAGTAAACAATAACTGTGGTTTTGCCATCCCACGGTAAAAAATCTCTATTATTCAGCTTTTGGTAGTTTTTTCCGTAAAGAAAAACAGTAGTGTCTCCTGACTGTTGTGACACAAAAATATATCTGTTGAAAATAGTTTTGTGTAGGCCCGACATCCTAGTGTGGTTTCGCAGTTCCACGGGTCCAATCGCTGTACTATCCAGCTTTGGGCCTTTGGTATTTAAAAAAAAGCAGTTTGAGTGTGTCGCTCACTGCTCAGCCGCAAATATCTCTATTTAAAAAAGTGTGGTATACCCCAGTAAACAATAACTGTGGTTTTGCCATCCCACGGTAAAAAATCTCTATTATTCAGCTTTTGGTAGTTTTTTCCATAAAGAAAAACAGTAGTGTCTCCTGACTGTTGTGACACAAAAATATATCTGTTGAAAATAGTCTTGTGTAGGCCCGACATCCCAGTGTGGTTTCGCAGTTCCATGGGTCAAATCGCTGTACTATCCAGTTTTGGGCCTTTGGTATCTAAAAAAAAAGCAGTTTGAGTGTGTCGCTCACTGTTCAGCCGCAAATATCTCTATTTAAAAAACTGTGGTATACCCAGTAAACAATAACTGTGGTTTTGCCATCCCACGGTAAAAATTCTCTATTAATCAGCTTTTGGTAGTTTTTTCCGTAAAGAAAAACAGTAGTGTCTTCTGACTGTTGTGACACAAAAATATATCTGTTGAAAATAGTCTTGTTTAGGCCCAACATCCCAGTGTGGTTTCGCAGTTCCACGGGTCAAATCGCTGTACTATCCAGTTTTGGGCCTTTGGTATCTAAAAAAAAAGCAGTTTGAGTATGTCGCTCACTGTTCAGCCGCAAATATCTCTATTTAAAAAAGTGTGGTTACCCCAGTAAACAATAGCTGTGTTTTGCCATCCCACGGTAAAAAATCTCTATTATTCAGCTTTTGGTAGTTTTTTCCGTAAAGAAAAACAGTAGTGTCTCCTGACTGTTGTGACACAAAAATATATCTGTTGAAAATAGTCTTGTGTAGGCCCGACATCCCAGTGTGGTTTCGCAGTTCCATGGGTCAAATCGCTGTACTATCCAGTTTTGGGCCTTTGATATCTAAAAAAAAAGCAGTTTGAGTGTGTCGCTCACTGTTCAGCCGCAAATATCTCTATTTAAAAAAGTGTGGTATACCCCAGTAAACAATAACTGTGGTTTTGCCATCCCACGGTAAAAAAATCTCTATTATTCAGCTTTTGGTAGTTTTTTCCGTAAAGAAAAACAGTAGTGTCTCCTGACTGTTGTGACACAAAAATATATCTGTTGAAAATAGTCTTGTGTAGGCACGACATCCCAGTGTGGTTTCGCAGTTTCACGGGTCAAATCGCTGTACTATCCAGTTTTGGGCCTTTGGTATCTAAAAAAAAAGCAGTTTGAGTGTGTCGCTCACTGTTCAGCCGCAAATATCTCTATTTAAAAAAGTGTGGTATACCCCAGTAAACAATAACTGTGGTTTTGCCATCCCACGGTAAAAAATCTCTATTATTCAGCTTTTGGTAGTTTTTTCCGTAAAGAAAAACAGTAGTGTCTCCTGACTGTTGTGACACAAAAATATATCTGTTGAAAATAGTTTTGTGTAGGCCCGACATCCTAGTGTGGTTTCGCAGTTCCACGGGTCCAATCGCTGTACTATCCAGCTTTGGGCCTTTGGTATCTAAAAAAAAGCAGTTTGAGTGTGTCGCTCACTGCTCAGCCGCAAATATCTCTATTTAAAAAAGTGTGGTATACCCCAGTAAACAATAACTGTGGTTTTGCCATCCCACGGTAAAAAATCTCTATTATTCAGCTTTTGGTAGTTTTTTCCATAAAGAAAAACAGTAGTGTCTCCTGACTGTTGTGACACAAAAATATATCTGTTGAAAATAGTCTTGTGTAGGCCCGACATCCCAGTGTGGTTTCGCAGTTCCACGGGTCCAATCGCTGTACTATCCAGTTTTGGGCCTTTGGTATCTAAAAAAAAAAGCAGTTTGAGTGTGTCGCTCACTGTTCAGCCACAAATATCTCTATTTAAAAAAGTGTGGTATACCCCAGTAAACAATAACTGTGGTTTTGCCATCCCGCGGTAAAAAATCTCTATTATTCAGCTTTTGGTAGTTTTTTCCGTAAAGAAAAACAGTAGTGTCTCCTGACTGTTGTGATACAAAAATATATCTGTTGAAAATAGTCTTGTGTAGGCCCGACATCCCAGTGTGGTTTCGCAGTTCCACGGATCTAATCGCTGTACAATCCAGTTTTGGGCCTTTGGTATCTAAAAAAAGAGCAGTTTGAGGGTGTCGCTCACTGTTGAGCCGCAAATATCTCTTTTTAAAAAAGTGTGGTATACCCCAGTAAACAATAGCTGTGGTTTTGCCATCCCACGGTAAAAAATCTCTATTATTCAGCTTTTGGTAGTTTTTTCCGTAAAGAAAAACAGTAGTGTCTCCTGACTGTTGTGACACAAAAATATATCTGTTGAAAATAGTCTTGTGTAGGCCCGACATCCCAGTGTGGTTTCGCAGTTCCACGGGTCCAATCGCTGTACTATCCAGTTTTGGGCCTTTGGTATCTAAAAAAAAAAGCAGTTTGAGTGTGTCGCTCACTGTTCAGCCACAAATATCTCTATTTAAAAAAGTGTGGTATACCCCAGTAAACAATAACTGTGGTTTTGCCATCCCGCGGTAAAAAATCTCTATTATTCTGCTTTTGGTAGTTTTTTCCGTAAAGAAAAACAGTAGTGTCTCCTGACTGTTGTGATACAAAAATATATCTGTTGAAAATAGTCTTGTGTAGGCCCGACATCCCAGTGTGGTTTCGCAGTTCCACGGATCTAATCGCTGTACAATCCAGTTTTGGGCCTTTGGTATCTAAAAAAAGAGCAGTTTGAGGGTGTCGCTCACTGTTGAGCCGCAAATATCTCTATTTAAAAAAGTGTGGTATACCCCAGTAAACAATAGCTGTGGTTTTGCCATCCCACGGTAAAAAATCTCTATTATTCAGCTTTTGGTAGTTTTTTCCGTAAAGAAAAACAGTAGTGTCTCCTGACTGTTGTGACACAAAAATATATCTGTTGAAAATAGTCTTGTGTAGGCCCGACATCCCAGTGTGGTTTCGCAGTTCCATGGGTCAAATCGCTGTACTATCCAGTTTTGGGCCTTTGGTATCTAAAAAAAAGCAGTTTGAGTGTGTCGCTCACTGTTCAGCCGCAAATATCTCTATTTAAAAAAGTGTGGTATACCCCAGAAAACAATAACTGTGGTTTTGCCATCCCACGGTAAAAAATCTCTATTATTCAGCTTTTGGTAGTTTTTTCCGTAAAGAAAAACAGTAGTGTCTTCTGACTGTTGTGACACAAAAATATATCTGTTGAAAATAGTCTTGTGTAGGCCCGACATCCCAGTGTGGTTTCGCAGTTCCACGGGTCCAATCGCTGTACTATCCAGTTTTGGGCCTTTGGTATCTAAAAAAAAAAGCAGTTTGAGTGTGTCGCTCACTGTTCAGCCGCAAATATCTCTATTTAAAAAAGTGTGGTATACCCCAGTAAACAATAACTGTGGTTTTGCCATCCCACGGTAAAAAATCTCTATTATTCAGCTTTTGGTAGTTTTTTCCGTAAAGAAAAACAGTAGTGTCTCCTGACTGTTGTGACACAAAAATATATCTGTTGAAAATAGTCTTGTGTAGGCCCGACATCCCAGTGTGGTGTTGCAGTTCCACGGGTCCAATCGCTGTACTATCCAGTTTTGGGCCTTTGGTATCTAAAAAAAAAGCAGTTTGAGTGTGTCGCTCACTGTTCAGCCGCAAATATCTCTATTTAAAAAACGGTGGTATACCCCAGTAAACAATAACTGTGGTTTTGCCATCCCACGGTAAAAAATCTCTATTATTCAGCTTTTGGTAGTTTTTTCCGTAAAGAAAAACAGTAGTGTCTCCTGACTGTTGTGACACAAAAATATATCTGTTGAAAATAGTCTTGTGTAGGCACGACATCCCAGTGTGGTTTCGCAGTTTCACGGGTCAAATCGCTGTATTTCCAGTTTTGGGCCTTTGTTATCTAAAAAAAAAGCAGTTTGATTGTGTCGCTCACTGTTCAGCCGCAAATATCTCTATTTAAAAAAGTGTGGTATACCCCAGTAAACAATAACTGTGGTTTTGCCATCCCACGGTAAAAAATCTCTATTATTCAGCTTTTGGTAGTTTTTTCCGTAAAGAAAAACAGTAGTGTCTCCAGACTGTTGTGACACAAAAATATATCTGTTGAAAATAGTCTTGTGTAGGCCCGACATCCTAGTGTGGTTTCGCAGTTTCACGGGTCCAATCGCTGTACTATCCAGCTTTGGGCCTTTGGTATCTAAAAAAAAGCAGTTTGAGTGTGTCGCTCACTGCTCAGCCGCAAATATCTCTATTTAAAAAAGTGTGGTATACCCCAGTAAACAATAACTGTGGTTTTGCCATCCCACGGTAAAAAATCTCTATTATTCAGCTTTTGGTAGTTTTTTCCGTAAAGAAAAACAGTAGTGTCTCCTGACTGTTGTGACACAAAAATATATCTGTTGAAAATAGTCTTGTGTAGGCCCGACATCCCAGTGTGGTTTCGCAGTTCCACGGGTCAAATCGCTGTACTATCCAGTTTTGGGCCTTTGGTATCTAAAAAAAAAGCAGTTTGAGTGTGTCGCTCACTGTTCAGCCGCAAATATCTCTATTTAAAAAACTGTGGTATACCCCACTAAACAATAACTGTGGTTTTGCCATCCCATGGTAAAAAATCTCTATTATTCAGCTTTTGGTAGTTTTTTCCGTAAAGAAAAACAGTAGTGTCTCCTGACTGTTGTGACACAAAAATATATCTGTTGAAAATAGTTTTGTGTAGGCCCGACATCCTAGTGTGGTTTCGCAGTTCCACGGGTCCAATCGCTGTACTATCCAGCTTTGGGCCTTTGGTATCTAAAAAAAAGCAGTTTGAGTGTGTCGCTCACTGCTCAGCCGCAAATATCTCTATTTAAAAAAGTGTGGTATACCCCAGTAAACAATAACTGTGGTTTTGCCATCCCACGGTAAAAAATCTCTATTATTCAGCTTTTGGTAGTTTTTTCCATAAAGAAAAACAGTAGTGTCTCCTGACTGTTGTGACACAAAAATATATCTGTTGAAAATAGTCTTGTGTAGGCCCGACATCCCAGTGTGGTGTCGCAGTTCCACGGGTCAAATCGTTGTACTATCCAGTTTTGGGCCTTTGGTATCTAAAAAAAAGCAGCTTGAGTGTGTCGCTCACTGTTCAGCCACAAATATCTCTATTTAAAACAGTGTGGTATACCCCAGTAAACAATAACTGTGGTTTTGCCATTCCACGTTAAAAAATCTCTATTATTCAGGTTTTGGTAGTTTTTTCCGTAAAGAAAAACAGTAGTGTCTCCTGACTGTTGTGACACAAAAATATATCTGTTGAAAATAGTCTTGTGTAGGCCCGACATCCCAGTGTGGTTCCGCAGTTCCACGGGTCAAATCGCTGTACTATCCAGTTTTGGGCCTTTGGTATCTAAAAAAAAAGCAGTTTGAGGTTGTCGCTCACTGTTCAGCCGCAAATATCTCTATTTAAAAAAGTGTGGTATACCCCAGTAAACAATAACTGTGGTTTTGCCATCCCACGGTAAAAAATCTCTATTATTCAGCTTTTGGTAGTTTTTTCCGTAAAGAAAAACAGTAGTGTCTCCTGACTGTTGTGACACAAAAATATATCTGTTGAAAATAGTCTTGTGTAGGCCCGACATCCCAGTGTGGTTTCGCAGTTCCACGGGTCAAATCGCTGTACTATCCAGTTTTGGGCCTTTGGTATCTAAAAAAAAAGCAGCTTGAGTGTGTCGCTCACTGTTCAGCCGCAAATATCTCTATTTAAAAAACTGTGGTATACCCCACTAAACAATAACTGTGGTTTTGACATCCCATGGTAAAAAATCTCTATTATTCAGCTTTTGGTAGTTTTTTCCGTAAAGAAAAACAGTAGTGTCTTCTGACTGTTGTGACACAAAAATATATCTGTTGAAAATAGTCTTGTGTAGGCCCGACATCCCAGTGTGGTTTCGCAGTTCCACGGGTCAAATCGCTGTACTATCCAGTTTTGGGCCTTTGCTATCTAAAAAAAAAGCAGTTTGAGTGTGTCGCTCACTGTTCAGCCGCAAATATCTCTATTTAAAAAAGTCTGGTATACCCCAGTAAACAATAACTGTGGTTTTGCCATCACACGGTAAAAAATCTCTATTATTCAGCTTTTGGTAGTTTTTTTCGTAAAGAAAAACAGTAGTGTCTCCTGACTGTTGTGACACAAAAATATATCTGTTGAAAATAGTCTTGTGTAGGCCCGACATCCCAGTGTGGTTTCGCAGTTCCACGGGTCCAATCGCTGTACTATCCAGTTTTGGGCCTTTGGTATCTAAAAAAAAAAGCAGTTTGAGTGTGTCGCTCACTGTTCAGCCGCAAATATCTCTATTTAAAAAAGTGTGGTATACCCCAGTAAACAATAACTGTGGTTTTGCCATCCCACGGTAAAAAATCTCTATTATTCAGCTTTTGGTAGTTTTTTCCGTAAAGAAAAACAGTAGTGTCTCCTGACTGTTGTGACACAAAAATATATCTGTTGAAAATAGTCTTGTGTAGGCCCGACATCCCAGTGTGGTGTTGCAGTTCCACGGGTCCAATCGCTGTACTATCCAGTTTTGGGCCTTTGGTATCTAAAAAAAAAGCAGTTTGAGTGTGTCGCTCACTGTTCAGCCGCAAATATCTCTATTTAAAAAACGGTGGTATACCCCAGTAAACAATAACTGTGGTTTTGCCATCCCACGGTAAAAAATCTCTATTATTCAGCTTTTGGTAGTTTTTTCCGTAAAGAAAAACAGTAGTGTCTCCAGACTGTTGTGACACAAAAATATATCTGTTGAAAATAGTCTTGTGTAGGCCCGACATCCTAGTGTGGTTTCGCAGTTTCACGGGTCCAATCGCTGTACTATCCAGCTTTGGGCCTTTGGTATCTAAAAAAAAGCAGTTTGAGTGTGTCGCTCACTGCTCAGCCGCAAATATCTCTATTTAAAAAAGTGTGGTATACCCCAGTAAACAATAACTGTGGTTTTGCCATCCCACGGTAAAAAATCTCTATTATTCAGCTTTTGGTAGTTTTTTCCGTAAAGAAAAACAGTAGTGTCTCCTGACTGTTGTGACACAAAAATATATCTGTTGAAAATAGTCTTGTGTAGGCCCGACATCCCAGTGTGGTTTCGCAGTTCCACGGGTCAAATCGCTGTACTATCCAGTTTTGGGCCTTTGGTATCTAAAAAAAAAGCAGTTTGAGTGTGTCGCTCACTGTTCAGCCGCAAATATCTCTATTTAAAAAACTGTGGTATACCCCACTAAACAATAACTGTGGTTTTGCCATCCCATGGTAAAAAATCTCTATTATTCAGCTTTTGGTAGTTTTTTCCGTAAAGAAAAACAGTAGTGTCTCCTGACTGTTGTGACACAAAAATATATCTGTTGAAAATAGTTTTGTGTAGGCCCGACATCCTAGTGTGGTTTCGCAGTTCCACGGGTCCAATCGCTGTACTATCCAGCTTTGGGCCTTTGGTATCTAAAAAAAAGCAGTTTGAGTGTGTCGCTCACTGCTCAGCCGCAAATATCTCTATTTAAAAAAGTGTGGTATACCCCAGTAAACAATAACTGTGGTTTTGCCATCCCACGGTAAAAAATCTCTATTATTCAGCTTTTGGTAGTTTTTTCCATAAAGAAAAACAGTAGTGTCTCCTGACTGTTGTGACACAAAAATATATCTGTTGAAAATAGTCTTGTGTAGGCCCGACATCCCAGTGTGGTGTCGCAGTTCCACGGGTCAAATCGTTGTACTATCCAGTTTTGGGCCTTTGGTATCTAAAAAAAAGCAGCTTGAGTGTGTCGCTCACTGTTCAGCCACAAATATCTCTATTTAAAACAGTGTGGTATACCCCAGTAAACAATAACTGTGGTTTTGCCATTCCACGTTAAAAAATCTCTATTATTCAGGTTTTGGTAGTTTTTTCCGTAAAGAAAAACAGTAGTGTCTCCTGACTGTTGTGACACAAAAATATATCTGTTGAAAATAGTCTTGTGTAGGCCCGACATCCCAGTGTGGTTCCGCAGTTCCACGGGTCAAATCGCTGTACTATCCAGTTTTGGGCCTTTGGTATCTAAAAAAAAAGCAGTTTGAGGTTGTCGCTCACTGTTCAGCCGCAAATATCTCTATTTAAAAAAGTGTGGTATACCCCAGTAAACAATAACTGTGGTTTTGCCATCCCACGGTAAAAAATCTCTATTATTCAGCTTTTGGTAGTTTTTTCCGTAAAGAAAAACAGTAGTGTCTCCTGACTGTTGTGACACAAAAATATATCTGTTGAAAATAGTCTTGTGTAGGCCCGACATCCCAGTGTGGTTTCGCAGTTCCACGGGTCAAATCGCTGTACTATCCAGTTTTGGGCCTTTGGTATCTAAAAAAAAAGCAGCTTGAGTGTGTCGCTCACTGTTCAGCCGCAAATATCTCTATTTAAAAAACTGTGGTATACCCCACTAAACAATAACTGTGGTTTTGACATCCCATGGTAAAAAATCTCTATTATTCAGCTTTTGGTAGTTTTTTCCGTAAAGAAAAACAGTAGTGTCTTCTGACTGTTGTGACACAAAAATATATCTGTTGAAAATAGTCTTGTGTAGGCCCGACATCCCAGTGTGGTTTCGCAGTTCCACGGGTCAAATCGCTGTACTATCCAGTTTTGGGCCTTTGCTATCTAAAAAAAAAGCAGTTTGAGTGTGTCGCTCACTGTTCAGCCGCAAATATCTCTATTTAAAAAAGTCTGGTATACCCCAGTAAACAATAACTGTGGTTTTGCCATCACACGGTAAAAAATCTCTATTATTCAGCTTTTGGTAGTTTTTTTCGTAAAGAAAAACAGTAGTGTCTCCTGACTGTTGTGACACAAAAATATATCTGTTGAAAATAGTCTTGTGTAGGCCCGACATCCCAGTGTGGTTTCGCAGTTCCACGGGTCCAATCGCTGTACTATCCAGTTTTGGGCCTTTGGTATCTAAAAAAAAAAGCAGTTTGAGTGTGTCGCTCACTGTTCAGCCACAAATATCTCTATTTAAAAAAGTGTGGTATACCCCAGTAAACAATAACTGTGGTTTTGCCATCCCGCGGTAAAAAATCTCTATTATTCAGCTTTTGGTAGTTTTTTCCGTAAAGAAAAACAGTAGTGTCTCCTGACTGTTGTGATACAAAAATATATCTGTTGAAAATAGTCTTGTGTAGGCCCGACATCCCAGTGTGGTTTCGCAGTTCCACGGGTCAAATCGCTGTACAATCCAGTTTTGGGCTCTTGGTATCTAAAAAAGAGCAGTTTGAGGGTGTCGCTCACTGTTGAGCCGCAAATATCTCTATTTAAAAAAGTGTGGTATACCCCAGTAAACAATAGCTGTGGTTTTGCCATCCCACGGTAAAAAATCTCTATTATTCAGCTTTTGGTAGTTTTTTCCGTAAAGAAAAACAGTAGTGTCTCCTGACTGTTGTGACACAAAAATATATCTGTTGAAAATAGTCTTGTGTAGGCCCGACATCCCAGTGTGGTTTCGCAGTTCCATGGGTCAAATCGCTGTACTATCCAGTTTTGGGCCTTTGGTATCTAAAAAAAAAGCAGTTTGAGTGTGTCGCTCACTGTTCAGCCGCAAATATCTCTATTTAAAAAAGTGTGGTATACCCCAGTAAACAATAACTGTGGTTTTGCCATCCCACGGTAAAAAATCTCTATTATTCAGCTTTTGGTAGTTTTTTCCGTAAAGAAAAACAGTAGTGTCTCCTGACTGTTGTGACACAAAAATATATCTGTTGAAAATAGTCTTGTGTAGGCCCGACATCCCAGTGTGGTTTCGCAGTTCCACGGGTCCAATCGCTGTACTATCCAGTTTTGGGCCTTTGGTATCTAAAAAAAAAAGCAGTTTGAGTGTGTCGCTCACTGTTCAGCCGCAAATATCTCTATTTAAAAAAGTGTGGTATACCCCAGTAAACAATAACTGTGGTTTTGCCATCCCACGGTAAAAAATCTCTATTATTCAGCTTTTGGTAGTTTTTTCCGTAAAGAAAAACAGTAGTGTCTCCTGACTGTTGTGACACAAAAATATATCTGTTGAAAATAGTCTTGTGTAGGCCCGACATCCCAGTGTGGTTTTGCAGTTCCACGGGTCCAATCGCTGTACTATCCAGTTTTGGGCCTTTGGTATCTAAAAAAAAAGCAGTTTGAGTGTGTCGCTCACTGTTCAGCCGCAAATATCTCTATTTAAAAAACTGTGGTATACCCCAGTAAACAATAACTGTGGTTTTGCCATCCCACGGTAAAAAATCTCTATTATTCAGCTTTTGGTAGTTTTTTCCGTAAAGAAAAACAGTAGTGTCTCCTGACTGTTGTGACACAAAAATATATCTGTTGAAAATAGTCTTGTGTAGGCACGACATCCCAGTGTGGTTTCGCAGTTTCACGGGTCAAATCGCTGTATTTCCAGTTTTGGGCCTTTGGTATCTAAAAAAAAAGCAGTTTGAGTGTGTCGCTCACTGTTCAGCCGCAAATATCTCTATTTAAAAAAGTGTGGTATACCCCAGTAAACAATAACTGTGGTTTTGCCATCCCACGGTAAAAAATCTCTATTATTCAGCTTTTGGTAGTTTTTTCCGTAAAGAAAAACAGTAGTGTCTCCAGACTGTTGTGACACAAAAATATATCTGTTGAAAATAGTCTTGTGTAGGCCCGACATCCTAGTGTGGTTTCGCAGTTTCACGGGTCCAATCGCTGTACTATCCAGCTTTGGGCCTTTGGTATCTAAAAAAAAGCAGTTTGAGTGTGTCGCTCACTGCTCAGCCGCAAATATCTCTATTTAAAAAAGTGTGGTATACCCCAGTAAACAATAACTGTGGTTTTGCCATCCCATGGTAAAAAATCTCTATTATTCAGCTTTTGGTAGTTTTTTCCGTAAAGAAAAACAGTAGTGTCTCCTGACTGTTGTGACACAAAAATATATCTGTTGAAAATAGTCTTGTGTAAGCCCGACATCCCAGTGTGGTTTCGCAGTTCCACGGGTCCAATCGCTGTACTATCCAGTTTTGGGCCTTTGGTATCTAAAAAAAAAGCAGTTTGAGTGTGTCGCTCACTGTTCAGCCGCAAATATCTCTATTTAAAAAACTGTGGTATACCCCAGTAAACAATAACTGTGGTTTTGCCATCCCACGGTAAAAAATCTCTATTATTCAGCTTTTGGTAGTTTTTTCCGTAAAGAAAAACAGTAGTGTCTCCTGACTGTTGTGACACAAAAATATATCTGTTGAAAATAGTCTTGTGTTGGCCCGACATCCCAGTGTGGTTTCGCAGTTCCACGGGTCAAATCGCTGAACAATCCAGTTTTGGGCCTTTGTATCTAAAAAAAAAAGCAGTTTGAGTGTGTCGCTCACTGTTCAGCCGCAAATATCTCTATTTAAAAAAGTGTGGTATACCCCAGTAAACAATAACTGTGGTTTTGCCATCCCGCGGTAAAAAATCTCTATTATTCAGCTTTTGGTAGTTTTTTCCGTAAAGAAAAGCAGTAGTGTCTCCTGACTGTTGTGATACAAAAATATATCTGTTGAAAATAGTCTTGTGTAGGCCCGACATCCCAGTGTGGTTTCGCAGTTCCACGGGTCAAATCGCTGTACAATCCAGTTTTGGGCCTTTGATATCTAAAAAAAGAGCAGTTTGAGGGTGTCGCTCACTGTTGAGCCGCAAATATCTCTATTTAAAAAAGTGTGGTATACCCCAGTAAACAATAGCTGTGGTTTTGCCATCCCGCGGTAAAAAATCTCTATTATTCAGCTTTTGGTAGATTTTTCCGTAAAGAAAAACAGTAGTGTCTCCTGACTGTTGTGACACAAAAATATATCTGTTGAAAATAGTCTTGTGTAGGCCCGACATCCCAGTGTGGTTTCGCAGTTCCATGGGTCAAATCGCTGTACTATCCAGTTTTGGGCCTTTGGTATCTAAAAAAAAAGCAGTTTGAGTGTGTCGCTCACAGTTCAGCCGCAAATATCTCTATTTAAAAAACTGTGGTATACCCAGTAAACAATAACTGTGGTTTTGCCATCCCACGGTAAAAAATCTCTATTAATCAGCTTTTGGTAGTTTTTTCCGTAAAGAAAAACAGTAGTGTCTTCTGACTGTTGTGACACAAAAATATATCTGTTGAAAATAGTCTTGTTTAGGCTCAACATTCCATTGTGGTTTCGCAGTTCCACGGGTCAAATCGCTGTACTATCCAGTTTTGGGCCTTTGGTATCTAAAAAAAAAGCAGTTTGAGTGTGTCGCTCACTGTTCAGCCGCAAATATCTCTATTTAAAAAAGTGTGGTATACCCCAGTAAACAATAGCTGTGTTTTGCCATCCCACGGTAAAAAATCTCTATTATTCAGCTTTTGGTAGTTTTTTCCGTAAAGAAAAACAGTAGTGTCTCCTGACTGTTGTGACACAAAAATATATCTGTTGAAAATAGTCTTGTGTAGGCCCGACATCCCAGTGTGGTTTCGCAGTTCCATGAATCAAATCGCTGTACTATCCAGTTTTGGGCCTTTGATATCTAAAAAAAAAGCAGTTTGAGTGTGTCGCTCACTGTTCAGCCGCAAATATCTCTATTTAAAAAAGTGTGGTATACCCCAGTAAACAATAACTGTGGTTTTGCCATCCCACGGTAAAAAATCTCTATTATTCAGCTTTTGGTAGTTTTTTCCGTAAAGAAAAACAGTAGTGTCTCCTGACTGTTGTGACACAAAAATATATCTGTTGAAAATAGTCTTGTGTAGGCACGACATCCCAGTGTGGTTTCGCAGTTTCACGGGTCAAATCGCTGTACTATCCAGTTTTGGGCCTTTGGTATCTAAAAAAAAAGCAGTTTGAGTGTGTCGCTCACTGTTCAGCCGCAAATATCTCTATTTAAAAAAGTGTGGTATACCCCAGTAAACAATAACTGTGGTTTTGCCATCCCACGGTAAAAAATCTCTATTATTCAGCTTTTGGTAGTTTTTTCCGTAAAGAAAAACAGTAGTGTCTCCTGACTGTTGTGACACAAAAATATATCTGTTGAAAATAGTCTTGTGTAGGCCCGACATCCCAGTGTGGTTTCGCAGTTCCACGGGTCCAATCGCTGTACTATCCAGTTTTGGGCCTTTGGTATCTAAAAAAAAAGCAGTTTGAGTGTGTCGCTCACTGTTCAGCCGCAAATATCTCTATTTAAAAAACTGTGGTATACCCCAGTAAACAATAACTGTGGTTTTGCCATCCCACGGTAAAAAATCTCTATTATTCAGCTTTTGGTAGTTTTTTCCGTAAAGAAAAACAGTTGTGTCTCCTGACTGTTGTGACACAAAAATATATCTGTTGAAAATAGTCTTGTGTAGGCCCGACATCCCAGTGTGGTTTCGCAGTTCCACGGGTCAAATCGCTGTACAATCCAGTTTTGGGCCTTTGTATCTAAAAAAAAAAGCAGTTTGAGTGTGTCGCTCACTGTTCAGCCGCAAATATCTCTATTTAAAAAAGTGTGGTATACCCCAGAAAAAAATAACTGTGGTTTTGGCATACCGCGGTAAAAAATCTCTATTATTCAGCTTTTGGTAGTTTTTTCCGTAAAGAAAAGCAGTAGTGTCTCCTGACTGTTGTGATACAAAAATATATCTGTTGAAAATAGTCTTGTGTAGGCCCGACATCCCAGTGTGGTTTCGCAGTTCCACGGGTCAAATCGCTGTACAATCCAGTTTTGGGCCTTTGGTATCTAAAAAAAAAGCAGTTTGAGTGTGTCGCTCACTGTTCAGCCGCAAATATCTCTATTTAAAAAAGTGTGGTATACCCCAGTAAACAATAACTGTGGTTTTGCCATCCCACGGTAAAAAATCTCTATTATTCAGCTTTTGGTATTTTTTTCCGTAAAGAAAAACAGTAGTGTCTCCTGACTGTTGTGACACAAAAATATATCTGTTGAAAATAGTCTTGTGTAGGCCCGACATACTAGTGTGGTTTCGCAGTTCCACGGGTCCAATCGCTGTACTATCCAGCTTTGGGCCTTTGGTATCTAAAAAAAAGCAGTTTGAGTGTGTCGCTCACTGCTCAGCCGCAACTATCTCTGTTTAAAAAAGTGTGGTATACCCCAGTAAACAATAACTGTGGTTTTGCCATCCCACGGTAAAATATCTCTATTATTCAGCTTTTGGTAGTTTTTTCCGTAAAGAAAAACAGTAGTGTCTCCTGACTGTTGTGACACAAAAATATATCTGTTGAAAATAGTCTTGTGTAGGCCCGACATCCCAGTGTGGTGTCGCAGTTCCACGGGTCAAATCGTTGTACTATCCAGTTTTGGGCCTTTGGTATCTAAAAAAAAGCAGTTTGAGTGTGTCGCTCACTGTTCAGCCGCAAATATCTCTATTTAAAAAAGTGTGGTATACCCCAGTAAACAATAACTGTGGTTTTGCCATCCCACGGTAAAAAATCTCTATTATTCAGGTTTTGGTAGTTTTTTCCGTAAAGAAAAACAGTAGTGTCTCCTGACTGTTGTGACACAAAAATATATCTGTTGAAAATAGTCTTGTGTAGGCCCGACATCCCAGTGTGGTTTAGCAGTTCCACGGGTCCAATCGCTGTACTATCCAGTTTTGGGCCTTTGGTATCTAAAAAAAAAGCAGTTTGAGTGTGTCGCCCATTGTTCAGCCGCAAATATCTCTATTTAAAAAACTGTGGTATACCCCAGTAAACAATAACTGTGGTTTTGCCATCCCACGGTAAAAAATCTCTATTATTCAGCTTTTGGTAGTTTTTTCCGTAAAGAAAAACAGTAGTGTCTCCTGACTGTTGTGACACAAAAATATATCTGTTGAAAATAGTCTTGTGTAGGCCCGACATCCCAGTGTGGTTTCGCAGTTCCACGGGTCAAATCGCTGTACAATCCAGTTTTGGGCCTTTGGTATCTAAAAAAAAAGCAGTTTGAGTGTGTCGCTCACTGTTCAGCCGCAAATATCTCTATTTAAAAAAGTGTGGTATACCCCAGTAAACAATAACTGTGGTTTTGCCATCCCACGGTAAAAAATCTCTATTATTCAGCTTTTGGTAGTTTTTTCCGTAAAGAAAAACAGTAGTGTCTCCTGACTGTTGTGACACAAAAATATATCTGTTGAAAATAGTCTTGTGTAGGCCCGACATCCCAGTGTGGTTTCGCAGTTCCACGGGTCCAATCGCTGTACTATCCAGTTTTGGGCCTTTGGTATCTAAAAAAAAAGCAGTTTGAGTGTGTCGCTCACTGTTCAGCCGCAAATATCTCTATTTAAAAAACTGTGGTATACCCCAGTAAACAATAACTGTGGTTTTGCCATCCCACGGTAAAAAATCTCTATTATTCAGCTTTTGGTAGTTTTTTCCGTAAAGAAAAACAGTTGTGTCTCCTGACTGTTGTGACACAAAAATATATCTGTTGAAAATAGTCTTGTGTAGGCCCGACATCCCAGTGTGGTTTCGCAGTTCCACGGGTCAAATCGCTGTACAATCCAGTTTTGGGCCTTTGTATCTAAAAAAAAAAAGCAGTTTGAGTGTGTCGCTCACTGTTCAGCCGCAAATATCTCTATTTAAAAAAGTGTGGTATACCCCAGTAAACAATAACTGTGGTTTTGGCATACCGCGGTAAAAAATCTCTATTATTCAGCTTTTGGTAGTTTTTTCCGTAAAGAAAAGCAGTAGTGTCTCCTGACTGTTGTGATACAAAAATATATCTGTTGAAAATAGTCTTGTGTAGGCCCGACATCCCAGTGTGGTTTCGCAGTTCCACGGGTCAAATCGCTGTACAATCCAGTTTTGGGCCTTTGGTATCTAAAAAAAAAGCAGTTTGAGTGTGTCGCTCACTGTTCAGCCGCAAATATCTCTATTTAAAAAAGTGTGGTATACCCCAGTAAACAATAACTGTGGTTTTGCCATCCCACGGTAAAAAATCTCTATTATTCAGCTTTTGGTATTTTTTTCCGTAAAGAAAAACAGTAGTGTCTCCTGACTGTTGTGACACAAAAATATATCTGTTGAAAATAGTCTTGTGTAGGCCCGACATACTAGTGTGGTTTCGCAGTTCCACGGGTCCAATCGCTGTACTATCCAGCTTTGGGCCTTTGGTATCTAAAAAAAAGCAGTTTGAGTGTGTCGCTCACTGCTCAGCCGCAACTATCTCTGTTTAAAAAAGTGTGGTATACCCCAGTAAACAATAACTGTGGTTTTGCCATCCCACGGTAAAATATCTCTATTATTCAGCTTTTGGTAGTTTTTTCCGTAAAGAAAAACAGTAGTGTCTCCTGACTGTTGTGACACAAAAATATATCTGTTGAAAATAGTCTTGTGTAGGCCCGACATCCCAGTGTGGTGTCGCAGTTCCACGGGTCAAATCGTTGTACTATCCAGTTTTGGGCCTTTGGTATCTAAAAAAAAGCAGTTTGAGTGTGTCGCTCACTGTTCAGCCGCAAATATCTCTATTTAAAAAAGTGTGGTATACCCCAGTAAACAATAACTGTGGTTTTGCCATCCCACGGTAAAAAATCTCTATTATTCAGGTTTTGGTAGTTTTTTCCGTTAAGAAAAACAGTAGTGTCTCCTGACTGTTGTGACACAAAAATATATCTGTTGAAAATAGTCTTGTGTAGGCCCGACATCCCAGTGTGGTTTAGCAGTTCCACGGGTCCAATCGCTGTACTATCCAGTTTTGGGCCTTTGGTATCTAAAAAAAAAGCAGTTTGAGTGTGTCGCCCATTGTTCAGCCGCAAATATCTCTATTTAAAAAACTGTGGTATACCCCAGTAAACAATAACTGTGGTTTTGCCATCCCACGGTAAAAAATCTCTATTATTCAGCTTTTGGTAGTTTTTTCCGTAAAGAAAAACAGTAGTGTCTCCTGACTGTTGTGACACAAAAATATATCTGTTGAAAATAGTCTTGTGTAGGCCCGACATCCCAGTGTGGTTTCGCAGTTCCACGGGTCAAATCGCTGTACAATCCAGTTTTGGGCCTTTGTATCTAAAAAAAAAAGCAGTTTGAGTGTGTCGCTCACTGTTCAGCCGCAAATATCTCTATTTAAAAAAGTGTGGTATACCCCAGTAAACAATAACTGTGGTTTTGCCATCCCGCGGTAAAAAATCTCTATTATTCAGCTTTTGGTAGTTTTTTCCGTAAAGAAAAGCAGTAGTGTCTCCTGACTGTTGTGATACAAAAATATATCTGTTGAAAATAGTCTTGTGTAGGCCCGACATCCCAGTGTGGTTTCGCAGTTCCACGGGTCAAATCGCTGTACAATCCAGTTTTGGGCCTTTGGTATCTAAAAAAAGAGCAGTTTGAGGGTGTCGCTCACTGTTGAGCCGCAAATATCTCTATTTAAAAAAGTGTGGTATACCCCAGTAAACAATAGCTGTGGTTTTGCCATCCCACGGTAAAAAATCTCTATTATTCAGCTTTTGGTAGTTTTTTCCGTAAAGAAAAACAGTAGTGTCTCCTGACTGTTGTGACACAAAAATATATCTGTTGAAAATAGTCTTGTGTAGGCCCGACATCCCAGTGTGGTTTCGCAGTTCCATGGGTCAAATCGCTGTACTATCCAGTTTTGGGCCTTTGGTATCTAAAAAAAAAGCAGTTTGAGTGTGTCGCTCACTGTTCAGCCGCATATATCTCTATTTAAAAAACTGTGGTATACCCAGTAAACAATAACTGTGGTTTTGCCATCCCACGGTAAAAAATCTCTATTAATCAGCTTTTGGTAGTTTTTTCCGTAAAGAAAAACAGTAGTGTCTTCTGACTGTTGTGACACAAAAATATATCTGTTGAAAATAGTCTTGCTTAGGCCCAACATCCCAGTGTGGTTTCACAGTTCCACGGGTCAAATCGCTGTGCTATCCAGTTTTGGGCCTTTGGTATCTAAAAAAAAAGCAGTTTGAGTGTGTCGCTCACTGTTCAGCCGCAAATATCTCTATTTAAAAAAGTGTGGTATACCCCAGTAAACAATAACTGTGGTTTTGCCATCCCACGGTAAAAAATCTCTATTATTCAGCTTTTGGTAGTTTTTTCCGTAAAGAAAAACAGTATTGTCTCCTGACTGTTGTGACACAAAAATATATCTGTTGAAAATAGTCTTGTGTAGGCCCGACATCCCAGTGTGGTGTCGCAGTTCCACGGGTCAAATCATTGTACTATCCAGTTTTGGGCCTTTGGTATCTAAAAAAAAGCAGTTTGAGTGTGTCGCTCACTGTTCAGCCACAAATATCTCTATTTAAAACAGTGTGGTATAACCCAGTAAACAATAACTGTGGTTTCGCCATTCCACGTTAAAAAATCTCTATTATTCAGGTTTTGGTAGTTTTTTCCGTAAAGAAAAACAGTAGTGTCTCCTGACTGTTGTGACACAAAAATATATCTGTTGAAAATAGTCTTGTGTAGGCCCGACATCCCAGTGTGGTTCCGCAGTTCCACGGGTCAAATCGCTGTACTATCCAGTTTTGGGCCTTTGGTATCTAAAAAAAAAGCAGTTTGAGGTTGTCGCTCACTGTTCAGCCGCAAATATCTCTATTTAAAAAAGTGTGGTATACCCCAGTAAACAATAACTGTGGTTTTGCCATCCCACGGTAAAAAATCTCTATTATTCAGCTTTTGGTAGTTTTTTCCGTAAAGAAAAACAGTAGTGTCTCCTGACTGTTGTGACACAAAAATATATCTGTTGAAAATAGTCTTGTGTAGGCCCGACATCCCAGTGTGGTTTCGCAGTTCCACGGGTCAAATCGCTGTACTATCCAGTTTTTGGGCCTTTGGTATCTAAAAAAAAAGCAGTTTGAGTGTGTCGCTCACTGTTCAGCCGCAAATATCTCTATTTAAAAAAGTGTGGTATACCCCAGTAAACAATAACTGTGGTTTTGCCATCCCACGGTAAAAAATCTCTATTATTCAGCTTTTGGTAGTTTTTTCCGTAAAGAAAAACAGTAGTGTCTCCTGACTGTTGTGACACAAAAATATATCTGTTGAAAATAGTCTTGTGTAGGCCCGACATCCCAGTGTGGTTTCGCAGTTCCACGGGTCAAATCGCTGTACTATCCAGTTTTGGGCATTTGTATCTAAAAAAAAAAGCAGTTTGAGTGTGTCGCTCACTGTTCAGGCGCAAATATCTCTATTTAAAAAAGTGTGGTATACCCCAGTAAACAATAACTGTGGTTTTGCCATCCCGCGGTAAAAAATCTCTATTATTCAGCTTTTGGTAGTTTTTTACGTAAAGAAAAACAGTAGGGTCTCCTGACTGTTGTGATACAAAAATATATCTGTTGAAAATAGTCTTGTGTAGGCCCGACATCCCAGTGTGGTTTCGCAGTTCCACGGGTCAAATCGCTGTATAATCCAGTTTTGGGCCTTTGGTATCTAAAAAAAGAGCAGTTTGAGGGTGTCGCTCACTGTTGAGCCGCAAATATCTCTATTTAAAAAAGTGTGGTATACCCCAGTAAACAATAGCTGTGGTTTTGCCATCCCACGGTAAAAAATCTCTATTATTCAGCTTTTGGTAGTTTTTTCCGTAAAGAAAAACAGTAGTGTCTCCTGACTGTTGTGACACAAAAATATATCTGTTGAAAATAGTCTTGTGTAGGCCCGACATCCCAGTGTGGTTTCGCAGTTCCATGGGTCAAATCGCTGTACTATCCAGTTTTGGGCCTTTGGTATCTAAAAAAAAAGCAGTTTGAGTGTGTCGCTCACTGTTCAGCCGCAAATATCTCTATTTAAAAAACTGTGGTATACCCAGTAAACAATAACTGTGGTTTTGCCATCCCACGGTAAAAAATCTCTATTATTCAGCTTTTGGTAGTTTTTTCTGTAAAGAAAAACAGTAGTGTCTCCTGACTGTTGTGACACAAAAATATATCTGTTGAAAATAGTCTTGTGTAGGCCCGACATCCCAGTGTGGTTTCGCAGTTCCACGGGTCAAATCGCTGTACTATCCAGTTTTGGGCCTTTGGTATCTAAAAAAAAAAGCAGTTTGAGTGTGTCGCTCACTGTTCAGCCGCAAATATCTCTATTTAAAAAAGTGTGGTATACCCCAGTAAACAATAACTGTGGTTTTGCCATCCCATGGTAAAAAATCTCTATTATTCAGCTTTTGGTAGTTTTTTCCGTACAGAAAAACAGTAGTGTCTTCTGACTGTTGTGACACAAAAATATATCTGTTGAAAATAGTCTTGTGTAGGCCCGACATCCCAGTGTGGTTTCGCAGTTCCACGGGTCAAATCGCTGTACTATCCAGTTTTGAGCCTTTGCTATCTAAAAAAAAAGCAGTTTGAGTGTGTCGCTCACTGTTCAGCCACAAATATCTCTATTTAAAACAGTGTGGTATACCCCAGTAAACAATAACTGTGGTTTCGCCATCCCACATTAAAAAATCTCTATTATTCAGGTTTTGGTAGTTTTTTCCGCAAAGAAAAACAGTAGTGTCTCCTGACTGTTGTGACACAAAAATATATCTGTTGAAAATAGTCTTGTGTAGGCCCGACATCCCAGTGTGGTTTCGCAGTTCCACGGGTCAAATCGCTGTACAATCCAGTTTTGGGCCTTTGTATCTAAAAAAAAAAACAGTTTGAGTGTGCCGCTCACTGTTCAGCCGCAAATATCTCTTTTTAAAAAAGTGTGGTATACCCCAGTAAACAATAACTGTGGTTTTGCCATCCCACGGTAAAAAATCTCTATTATTCAGCTTTTGGTAGTTTTTTCCGTAAAGAAAAACAGTAGTGTCTCCTGACTGTTGTGATACAAAAATATATCTGTTGAAAATAGTCTTGTGTAGGCCCGACATCCCAGTGTGGTTTCGCAGTTCCACGGGTCAAATCGCTGTACTATCCAGTTTTGGTCCTTTGGTATCTAAAAAAAAAGCAGTTTCTGGGTGTCGCTCACTGTTGAGCCGCAAATATCTCTATTTAAAAAACTGTGGTATACCCCAGTAAACAATAGCTGTGGTTTTGCCATCCCACGGTAAAAAATCTCTATTATTCAGCTTTTGGTAGTTTTTTCCGTAAAGAAAAACAGTAGTGTCTCCTGACTGTTGTGACACAAAAATATATCTGTTGAAAATAGTCTTGTGTAGGCCCGACATCCCAGTGTGGTTTCGCAGTTCCATGGGTCAAATCGCTGTACTATCCAGTTTTGGGCCTTTGGTATCTAAAAAAAAAGCAGTTTGAGTGTGTCGCTCACTGTTCAGCCGCAAATATCTCTATTTAAAAAACTGTGGTATACCCCAGTAAACAATAACTGTGGCTTTGCCATCCCACGGTAAAAAATCTCTATTATTCAGCTTTTGGTAGTTTTTTCCGTAAAAAAAAACAGTAGTGTCTTTTGACTGTTGTGACACAAAAATATATCTGTTGAAAATAGTCTTGTGTAGGCCCGACATCCCAGTGTGGTTTCGCAGTTCCACGGGTCAAATCGCTGTACTATCCAGTTTTGGGCATTTGTATCTAAAAAAAAAAGCAGTTTGAGTGTGTCGCTCACTGTTCAGGCGCAAATATCTCTATTTAAAAAAGTGTGGTATACCCCAGTAAACAATAACTGTGGTTTTGCCATCCCGCGGTAAAAAATCTCTATTATTCAGCTTTTGGTAGTTTTTTACGTAAAGAAAAACAGTAGGGTCTCCTGACTGTTGTGATACAAAAATATATCTGTTGAAAATAGTCTTGTGTAGGCCCGACATCCCAGTGTGGTTTCGCAGTTCCACGGGTCAAATCGCTGTATAATCCAGTTTTGGGCCTTTGGTATCTAAAAAAAGAGCAGTTTGAGGGTGTCGCTCACTGTTGAGCCGCAAATATCTCTATTTAAAAAAGTGTGGTATACCCCAGTAAACAATAGCTGTGGTTTTGCCATCCCACGGTAAAAAATCTCTATTATTCAGCTTTTGGTAGTTTTTTCCGTAAAGAAAAACAGTAGTGTCTCCTGACTGTTGTGACACAAAAATATATCTGTTGAAAATAGTCTTGTGTAGGCCCGACATCCCAGTGTGGTTTCGCAGTTCCATGGGTCAAATCGCTGTACTATCCAGTTTTGGGCCTTTGGTATCTAAAAAAAAAGCAGTTTGAGTGTGTCGCTCACTGTTCAGCCGCAAATATCTCTATTTAAAAAACTGTGGTATACCCAGTAAACAATAACTGTGGTTTTGCCATCCCACGGTAAAAAATCTCTATTATTCAGCTTTTGGTAGTTTTTTCTGTAAAGAAAAACAGTAGTGTCTCCTGACTGTTGTGACACAAAAATATATCTGTTGAAAATAGTCTTGTGTAGGCCCGACATCCCAGTGTGGTTTCGCAGTTCCACGGGTCAAATCGCTGTACTATCCAGTTTTGGGCCTTTGGTATCTAAAAAAAAAAGCAGTTTGAGTGTGTCGCTCACTGTTCAGCCGCAAATATCTCTATTTAAAAAAGTGTGGTATACCCCAGTAAACAATAACTGTGGTTTTGCCATCCCATGGTAAAAAATCTCTATTATTCAGCTTTTGGTAGTTTTTTCCGTACAGAAAAACAGTAGTGTCTTCTGACTGTTGTGACACAAAAATATATCTGTTGAAAATAGTCTTGTGTAGGCCCGACATCCCAGTGTGGTTTCGCAGTTCCACGGGTCAAATCGCTGTACTATCCAGTTTTGAGCCTTTGCTATCTAAAAAAAAAGCAGTTTGAGTGTGTCGCTCACTGTTCAGCCACAAATATCTCTATTTAAAACAGTGTGGTATACCCCAGTAAACAATAACTGTGGTTTCGCCATCCCACATTAAAAAATCTCTATTATTCAGGTTTTGGTAGTTTTTTCCGCAAAGAAAAACAGTAGTGTCTCCTGACTGTTGTGACACAAAAATATATCTGTTGAAAATAGTCTTGTGTAGGCCCGACATCCCAGTGTGGTTTCGCAGTTCCACGGGTCAAATCGCTGTACAATCCAGTTTTGGGCCTTTGTATCTAAAAAAAAAAACAGTTTGAGTGTGCCGCTCACTGTTCAGCCGCAAATATCTCTTTTTAAAAAAGTGTGGTATACCCCAGTAAACAATAACTGTGGTTTTGCCATCCCACGGTAAAAAATCTCTATTATTCAGCTTTTGGTAGTTTTTTCCGTAAAGAAAAACAGTAGTGTCTCCTGACTGTTGTGATACAAAAATATATCTGTTGAAAATAGTCTTGTGTAGGCCCGACATCCCAGTGTGGTTTCGCAGTTCCACGGGTCAAATCGCTGTACTATCCAGTTTTGGTCCTTTGGTATCTAAAAAAAAAGCAGTTTCTGGGTGTCGCTCACTGTTGAGCCGCAAATATCTCTATTTAAAAAACTGTGGTATACCCCAGTAAACAATAGCTGTGGTTTTGCCATCCCACGGTAAAAAATCTCTATTATTCAGCTTTTGGTAGTTTTTTCCGTAAAGAAAAACAGTAGTGTCTCCTGACTGTTGTGACACAAAAATATATCTGTTGAAAATAGTCTTGTGTAGGCCCGACATCCCAGTGTGGTTTCGCAGTTCCATGGGTCAAATCGCTGTACTATCCAGTTTTGGGCCTTTGGTATCTAAAAAAAAAGCAGTTTGAGTGTGTCGCTCACTGTTCAGCCGCAAATATCTCTATTTAAAAAACTGTGGTATACCCCAGTAAACAATAACTGTGGCTTTGCCATCCCACGGTAAAAAATCTCTATTATTCAGCTTTTGGTAGTTTTTTCCGTAAAAAAAAACAGTAGTGTCTTTTGACTGTTGTGACACAAAAATATATCTGTTGAAAATAGTCTTGTGTAGGCCCGACATCCCAGTGTGGTTTCGTAGTTCCACGGGTCAAATCGCTGTACTATCCAGTTTTGGGCCTTTGGTATGTAAAAAAAAAAGCAGTTTGAGTGTGTCTCTCACTGTTCAGCCGCAAATATCTCTATTTAAAACAGTGTGGTATACCCCAGTAAACAATAACTGTGGTTTCGCCATCCCACGTTAAAAAATCTCTATTATTCAGGTTTTGGTAGTTTTTTCCGTAAAGAAAAACAGTAGTGTCTCCTGACTGTTGTGACACAAAAATATATCTGTTGAAAATAGTCTTGTGTAGGCCCGACATCCCAGTGTGGTTTCGCATTTCCACGGGTCAAATCGCTGTACTATCCAGTTTTGGGCCTTTGGTATCTAAAAAAAAAGCAGTTTGAGGGTGTCGCTCACTGTTCAGCCGCAAATATCTCTATTACAAAAGTGTGGTATACCCCAGTAAACAATAGCTGTGGTTTTGCCATCCCACAGTAAAAAATCTCTATTATTCAGCTTTTGGTAGTTTTTTCCGTAAAGAAAAACAGTAGTGTCTCCTGACTGTTGTGACACAAAAATATATCTGTTGAAAATAGTCTTGTGTAGGCTCGACATCCCAGTGTGGTTTCGCAGTTCCACGGGTCAAATCGCTGTACTATCCAGTTTTGGGCCTTTGGTATCTAAAAAAAAAGCAGTTTGAGTGTGTCGCTCACTGTTCAGCCGCAAATATCTCTATTTAAAAAAGTGTGGTATACCCCAGTAAACAATAGCTGTGGTTTTGCCATTCCACGGTAAAAAATCTCTATTATTCAGCTTTTGGTAGTTTTTTCCGTAAAGAAAAACAGTAGTGTCTCCTGACTGTTGTGACACAAAAATATATCTGTTGAAAATAGTCTTGTGTAGGCCCGACATCCCAGTGTGGTTTCGCAGTTCCACGGGTCAAATCGCTGTACTATCCAGTTTTGGGCCTTTGTATCTAAAAAAAAAAGCAGTTTGAGTGTGTCGCTCACTGTTCAGGCGCAAATATCTCTATTTAAAAAAGTGTGGTATACCCCAGTAAACAATAACTGTGGTTTTGCCATCCCGCGGTAAAAAATCTCTATTATTCAGCTTTTGGTAGTTTTTTACGTAAAGAAAAACAGTAGGGTCTCCTGACTGTTGTGATACAAAAATATATCTGTTGAAAATAGTCTTGTGTAGGCCCGACATCCCAGTGTGGTTTCGCAGTTCCACGGGTCAAATCGCTGTATAATCCAGTTTTGGGCCTTTGGTATCTAAAAAAAGAGCAGTTTGAGGGTGTCGCTCACTGTTGAGCCGCAAATATCTCTATTTAAAAAAGTGTGGTATACCCCAGTAAACAATAGCTGTGGTTTTGCCATCCCACGGTAAAAAATCTCTATTATTCAGCTTTTGGTAGTTTTTTCCGTAAAGAAAAACAGTAGTGTCTCCTGACTGTTGTGACACAAAAATATATCTGTTGAAAATAGTCTTGTGTAGGCCCGACATCCCATTGTGGTTTCGCAGTTCCATGGGTCAAATCGCTGTACTATCCAGTTTTGGGCCTTTGGTATCTAAAAAAAAAGCAGTTTGAGTGTGTCGCTCACTGTTCAGCCGCAAATATCTCTATTTAAAAAACTGTGGTATACCCAGTAAACAATAACTGTGGTTTTGCCATCCCACGGTAAAAAATCTCTATTATTCAGCTTTTGGTAGTTTTTTCTGTAAAGAAAAACAGTAGTGTCTCCTGACTGTTGTGACACAAAAATATATCTGTTGAAAATAGTCTTGTGTAGGCCCGACATCCCAGTGTGGTTTCGCAGTTCCACGGGTCAAATCGCTGTACTATCCAGTTTTGGGCCTTTGGTATCTAAAAAAAAAAGCAGTTTGAGTGTGTCGCTCACTGTTCAGCCGCAAATATCTCTATTTAAAAAAGTGTGGTATACCCCAGTAAACAATAACTGTGGTTTTGCCATCCCATGGTAAAAAATCTCTATTATTCAGCTTTTGGTAGTTTTTTCCGTACAGAAAAACAGTAGTGTCTTCTGACTGTTGTGACACAAAAATATATCTGTTGAAAATAGTCTTGTGTAGGCCCGACATCCCAGTGTGGTTTCGCAGTTCCACGGGTCAAATCGCTGTACTATCCAGTTTTGAGCCTTTGCTATCTAAAAAAAAAGCAGTTTGAGTGTGTCGCTCACTGTTCAGCCACAAATATCTCTATTTAAAACAGTGTGGTATACCCCAGTAAACAATAACTGTGGTTTCGCCATCCCACATTAAAAAATCTCTATTATTCAGGTTTTGGTAGTTTTTTCCGCAAAGAAAAACAGTAGTGTCTCCTGACTGTTGTGACACAAAAATATATCTGTTGAAAATAGTCTTGTGTAGGCCCGACATCCCAGTGTGGTTTCGCAGTTCCACGGGTCAAATCGCTGTACAATCCAGTTTTGGGCCTTTGTATCTAAAAAAAAAAACAGTTTGAGTGTGCCGCTCACTGTTCAGCCGCAAATATCTCTTTTTAAAAAAGTGTGGTATACCCCAGTAAACAATAACTGTGGTTTTGCCATCCCACGGTAAAAAATCTCTATTATTCAGCTTTTGGTAGTTTTTTCCGTAAAGAAAAACAGTAGTGTCTCCTGACTGTTGTGATACAAAAATATATCTGTTGAAAATAGTCTTGTGTAGGCCCGACATCCCAGTGTGGTTTCGCATTTCCACGGGTCAAATCGCTGTACTATCCAGTTTTGGGCCTTTGGTATCTAAAAAAAAAGCAGTTTGAGGGTGTCGCTCACTGTTCAGCCGCAAATATCTCTATTTAAAAAAGTGTGGTATACCCCAGTAAACAATAGCTGTGGTTTTGCCATCCCACAGTAAAAAATCTCTATTATTCAGCTTTTGGTAGTTTTTTCCGTAAAGAAAAACAGTAGTGTCTCCTGACTGTTGTGACACAAAAATATATCTGTTGAAAATAGTCTTGTGTAGGCTCGACATCCCAGTGTGGTTTCGCAGTTCCACGGGTCAAATCGCTGTACTATCCAGTTTTGGGCCTTTGGTATCTAAAAAAAAAGCAGTTTGAGTGTGTCGGTCACTGTTCAGCCGCAAATATCTCTATTTAAAAAAGTGTGGTATACCCCAGTAAACAATAGCTGTGGTTTTGCCATTCCACGGTAAAAAATCTCTATTATTCAGCTTTTGGTAGTTTTTTCCGTAAAGAAAAACAGTAGTGTCTCCTGACTGTTGTGACACAAAAATATATCTGTTGAAAATAGTCTTGTGTAGGCCCGACATCCCAGTGTGGTTTCGCAGTTCCATGGGTCAAATCGCTGTACTATCCAGTTTTGGGCCTTTGGTATCTAAAAAAAAAGCAGTTTGAGTGTGTAGCTCACTGTTCAGCCGCAAATATCTCTATTTAAAAAACTGTGGTATACCCAGTAAACAATAACTGTGGTTTTGCCATCCCACGGTAAAAAATCTCTATTATTCAGCTTTTGGTAGTTTTTTCTGTAAAGAAAAACAGTAGTGTCTCCTGACTGTTGTGACACAAAAATATATCTGTTGAAAATAGTCTTGTGAAGGCCCGACATCCTAGTGTGGTTTCGCAGTTCCACGGGTCCAATCGCTGTACTATCCAGTTTTGGGCCTTTGGTATCTAAAAAAAAAGCAGTTTGAGTGTGTCGCTCACTGCTCAGCCGCAAATATCTCTATTTAAAAAAGTGTGGTATACCCCAGTAAACAATAACTGTGGTTTTGCCATCCCACGGTAAAAAATCTCTATTATTCAGCTTTTGGTAGTTTTTTCCGTAAAGAAAAACAGTAGTGTGTCCTGACTGTTGTGACACAAAAATATATCTGTTGAAAATAGTCTTGTGTAGGCCCGACATCCCAGTGTGGTGTCACAGTTCCACGGGTCAAATCGTTGTACTATCCAGTTTTGGGCCTTTGGTATCTAAAAAAAAGCAGTTTGAGTGTGTCGCTCACTGTTCAGCCGCAAATATCTCTATTTAAAACAGTGTGGTATACCCCAGTAAACAATAACTGTGGTTTCGCCATCCCACGTTAAAAAATCTCTGTTATTCAGGTTTTGGTAGTTTTTTCCGTAAAGAAAAACAGTAGTGTCTCCTGACTGTTGTGACACAAAAATATATCTGTTGAAAATAGTCTTGTGTAGGCCCGACATTCCAGTGTAGTTTCGCAGTTCCACGGGTCAAATCGCTGTACTATCCAGTTTTGGGCCTTTGGTATCTAAAAAAAAAGCAGTTTGAGTGTGTCGCTCACTGTTCAGTCGCAAATATCTCTATTTAAAAAAGTGTGGTATACCCCAGTAAACAATAACTGTGGTTTTGCCATCCCACGGTAAAAAATCTCTATTATTCAGCTTTTGGTAGTTTTTTCCGTAAAGAAAAACAGTAGTGTCTCCTGACTGTTGTGACACAAAAATATATCTGTTGAAAATAGTCTTGTGTAGGCCCGACATCCCAGTGTGGTTTCGCAGTTCCACGGGTCAAATCGCTGTACTTGTACTATCCAGTTTTGGGCCTTTGGTGTCTAAAAAAAAAGCAGTTTGAGTGTGTCGCTAACTGTTCAGCCGCAAGTATCTCTATTTAAAAAACTGTGGTATACCCCAGTAAACAATAACTGTGGTTTTGCCATCCCATGGTAAAAAATCTCTATTATTCAGCTTTTGGTAGTTTTTTCCGTAAAGAAAAACAGTAGTGTCTTCTGACTGTTGTGACACAAAAATATATCTGTTGAAAATAGTCTTGTGTAGGCCCGACATCCCAAGTGGTTTCGCAGTTCCACGGGTCAAATCGCTGTACTATCCAGTTTTGAGCCTTTGCTATCTAAAAAAAAAGCAGTTTGAGTGTGTCGCTCACTGTTCAGCCACAAATATCTCTATTTAAAACAGTGTGGTATACCCCAGTAAACAATAACTGTGGTTTCGCCATCCCACATTAAAAAATCTCTATTATTCAGGTTTTGGTAGTTTTTTCCGTAAAGAAAAACAGTAGTATCTCCTGACTGTTGTGACACAAAAATATATCTGTTGAAAATAGTCTTGTGTAGGCCCGACATCCCAGTGTGGTTTCGCAGTTCCACGGGTCAAATCGCTGTACAATCCAGTTTTGGGCCTTTGTATCTAAAAAAAAAAGCAGTTTGAGTGTGCCGCTCACTGTTCAGCCGCAAACATCTCTATTTAAAAAACTGTGGTATACCCCAGTAAACAATAGCTGTGGTTTTGCCATCCCACGGTAAAAAATCTCTATTATTCAGCTTTTGGTAGTTTTTTCCGTAAAGAAAAACAGTAGTGTCTCCTGACTGTTGTGACACAAAAATATATCTGTTGAAAATAGTCTTGTGTAGGCCCGACATCCCAGTGTGGTTTCGCAGTTCCACGGGTCAAATCGCTGTACTATCCAGTTTTGGGCCTTTGGTATCTAAAAAAAAAGCAGTTTGAGTGTGTCGCTCACTGTTCAGCCGCAAATATCTCTATTTAAAAAACTGTGGTATACCCCAGTAAACAATAACTGTGGTTTTGCCATCCCACGGTAAAAAATCTCTATTATTCAGCTTTTGGTAGTTTTTTCCGTAAAAAAAAACAGTAGTGTCTTTTGACTGTTGTGACACAAAAATATATCTGTTGAAAATAGTCTTGTGTAGGCCCGACATCCCAGTGTGGTTTCGTAGTTCCACGGGTCAAATCGCTGTACTATCCAGTTTTGGGCCTTTGGTATGTAAAAAAAAAAGCAGTTTGAGTGTGTCGCTCACTGTTCAGCCGCAAATATCTCTATTTAAAACAGTGTGGTATACCCCAGTAAACAATAACTGTGGTTTCGCCATCCCACGTTAAAAAATCTCTATTATTCAGGTTTTGGTAGTTTTTTCCGTAAAGAAAAACAGTAGTGTCTCCTGACTGTTGTGACACAAAAATATATCTGTTGAAAATAGTCTTGTGTAGGCCCGACATCCCAGTGTGGTTTCACAGTTCCACGGGTCAAATCGCTGTACTATCCAGTTTTGGGCCTTTGGTATCTAAAAAAAAAGCAGTTTGAGGGTGTCGCTCACTGTTCAGCCGCAAATATCTCTATTTAAAAAAGTGTGGTATACCCCAGTAAACAATAGCTGTGGTTTTGCCATCCCACAGTAAAAAATCTCTATTATTCAGCTTTTGGTAGTTTTTTCCGTAAAGAAAAACAGTAGTGTCTTATGACTGTTGTGACACAAAAATATATCTGTTGAAAATAGTCTTGTGTAGGCTCGACATCCCAGTGTGGTTTCGCAGTTCCACGGGTCAAATCGCTGTACTATCCAGTTTTGGGCCTTTGGTATCTAAAAAAAAAGCAGTTTGAGTGTGTCGCTCACTGTTCAGCCGCAAATATCTCTATTTAAAACAGTGTGGTATACCCCAGTAAACAATAACTGTGGTTTCGCCATCCCACGTTAAAAAATCTCTATTATTCAGGTTTTGGTAGTTTTTTCCGTAAAGAAAAACAGTAGTGTCTCCTGACTGTTGTGACACAAAAATATATCTGTTGAAAATAGTCTTGTGTAGGCCCGACATCCCAGTGTGGTTTCACAGTTCCACGGGTCAAATCGCTGTACTATCCAGTTTTGGGCCTTTGGTATCTAAAAAAAAAGCAGTTTGAGGGTGTCGCTCACTGTTCAGCCGCAAATATCTCTATTTAAAAAAGTGTGGTATACCCCAGTAAACAATAGCTGTGGTTTTGCCATCCCACAGTAAAAAATCTCTATTATTCAGCTTTTGGTAGTTTTTTCCGTAAAGAAAAACAGTAGTGTCTTATGACTGTTGTGACACAAAAATATATCTGTTGAAAATAGTCTTGTGTAGGCTCGACATCCCAGTGTGGTTTCGCAGTTCCACGGGTCAAATCGCTGTACTATCCAGTTTTGGGCCTTTGGTATCTAAAAAAAAAGCAGTTTGAGTGTGTCGCTCACTGTTCAGCCGCAAATATCTCTATTTAAAAAAGTGTGGTATACCCCAGTAAACAATAGCTGTGGTTTTGCCATCCCACGGTAAAAAATCTCTATTATTCAGCTTTTGGTAGTTTTTTCCGTAAAGAAAAACAGTAGTGTCTTCTGACTGTTGTGACACAAAAATATATCTGTTGAAAATAGTCTTGTGTAGGCCCGACATCCCAGTGTGGTTTCGCAGTTCCACGGGTCAAATCGCTGTACTATCCAGTTTTGGGCCTTTGGTATCTAAAAAAAAGCAGTTTGAGAGTGTCGCTCACTGTTCAGCCGCAAATATCTCTATTTAAAAAAGTGTGGTATACCCCAGTAAACAACAGCTGTGGTTTTGCCATCCCACGGTAAAAAATCTCTATTATTCAGCTTTTGGTAGTTTTTTCCGTAAAGAAAAACAGTAGTGTCTCCTGACTGTTGTGACACAAAAATATATCTGTTGAAAATAGTCTTGTGTAGGCCCGACATCCCAGTGTGGTTTCGCAGTTCCACGGGTCAAATCGCTGTTCTATCCAGTTTTGGGCCTTTGGTATCTAAAAAAAAAGCAGTTTGAGTGTGTCGCTCACTGTTCAGCCGCAAATATCTCTATTTAAAAAAGTGTGGTATACCCCAGTAAACAACAGCTGTGGTTTTGTCATCCCACGGTAAAAAATCTCTATTATTCAGCTTTTGGTAGTTTTTTCCGTAAAGAAAAACAGTAGTGTCTCCTGACTGTTGTGACACAAAAATATATCTGTTGAAAATAGTCTTGTGTAGGCCCGACATCCCAGTGTGGTTTCGCAGTTCCACGGGTCAAATCGCTGTTCTATCCAGTTTTGGGCCTTTGGTATCTAAAAAAAAAGCAGTTTGAGTGTGTCGCTCACTGTTCAGCCGCTAATATCTCTATTTAAAAAACTGTGGTATACCCCAGTAAACAATAACTGTGGTTTTGCCATCCCATGGTAAAAAATCTCTATTATTCAGCTTTTGGTAGTTTTTTCCGTAAAGAAAAACAGTAGTGTCTTCTGACTGTTGTGACACAAAAATATATCTGTTGAAAATAGTCTTGTGTATGCCCGACATCCCAGTGTGGTTTCGCAGTTCCACGGGTCAAATTACTGAACTATCCAGTTTTGGGCCTTTGGTATCTAAAAAAAAAGCAGTTTGAGTGTGTCGCTCACTGTTCAGCCGCAAATATCTCTATTTAAAACAGTGTGGTATACCCCAGTAAACAATAACTGTGGTTTCGCCATCCCACGTTAAAAAATCTCTATTATTCAGGTTTTGGTAGTTTTTTCTGTAAAGAAAAACAGTAGTGTCTCCTGACTGTTGTGACACAAAAATATATCTGTTGAAAATAGTCTTGTGTAGGCCCGACATCCCAGTGTGGTTTCGCAGTTCCACGGGTCAAATCGCTGTACTATCCAGTTTTGGGCCTTTGGTATCTAAAAAAAAAGCAGTTTGAGAGTGTCGCTCACTGTTCAGCCGCAAATATCTCTATTTAAAAAAGTGTGGTATACCCCAGTAAACAATAGCTGTGGTTTTGCAATCCCACAGTAAAAAATCTCTATTATTCAGCTTTTGGTAGTTTTTTCCGTAAAGAAAAACAGTAGTGTCTCCTGACTGTTGTGACACAAAAATATATCTGTTGAAAATAGTCTTGTGTAGGCCCGACATCCCAGTGTGGTTTCGCAGTTCCACGGGTCAAATCGCTGTACTATCCAGTTTTGGGCCTTTGGTATCTAAAAAAAAAGCAGTTTGAGTGTGTCGCTCACTGTTCAGCCGCAAATATTTCTATTTAAAAAAGTGTGGTTTACCCCAGTAAACAATAGCTGTGGTTTTGCCATCCCACAGTAAAAAATCTCTATTATTCAGCTTTTGGTAGTTTTTTCCGTAAAGAAAAAGAGTAGTGTCTTCTGACTGTTGTGACACAAAAATATATCTGTTGAAAATAGTCTTGTGTAGGCCCGACATCCCAGTGTGGTTTCGCAGTTCCACGGGTCAAATCGCTGTACTATCCAGTTTTGGGCCTTTGGTATCTAAAAAAAAAGCAGTTTGAGTGTGTCGCTCACTGTTCAGCCGCAAATATCTCTATTTAAAAAAGTGTGGTATACCCCAGTAAACAATAACTGTGGTTTTGCCATCCCATGGTAAAAAATCTCTATTATTCAGCTTTTGGTAGTTTTTTCCGTAAAGAAAAACAGTAGTGTCTTCTGACTGTTGTGACACAAAAATATATCTGTTGAAAATAGTCTTGTGTAGGCCCGACATCCCAAGTGGTTTCGCAGTTCCACGGGTCAAATCGCTGTACTATCCAGTTTTGAGCCTTTGCTATCTAAAAAAAAAGCAGTTTGAGTGTGTCGCTCACTGTTCAGCCACAAATATCTCTATTTAAAACAGTGTGGTATACCCCAGTAAACAATAACTGTGGTTTCGCCATCCCACATTAAAAAATCTCTATTATTCAGGTTTTGGTAGTTTTTTCCGTAAAGAAAAACAGTAGTGTCTCCTGACTGTTGTGACACAAAAATATATCTGTTGAAAATAGTCTTGTGTAGGCCCGACATCCCAGTGTGGTTTCGCAGTTCCACGGGTCAAATCGCTGTACTATCCAGTTTTGGGCCTTTGGTATCTAAAAAAAAAGCAGTTTGAGTGTGTCGCTCACTGTTCAGCCGCAAATATCTCTATTTAAAAAACTGTGGTATACCCCAGTAAACAATAACTGTGGTTTTGCCATCCCACGGTAAAAAATCTCTATTATTCAGCTTTTGGTAGTTTTTTCCGTAAAAAAAAACAGTAGTGTCTTTTGACTGTTGTGACACAAAAATATATCTGTTGAAAATAGTCTTGTGTAGGCCCGACATCCCAGTGTGGTTTCGTAGTTCCACGGGTCAAATCGCTGTACTATCCAGTTTTGGGCCTTTGGTATGTAAAAAAAAAAGCAGTTTGAGTGTGTCGCTCACTGTTCAGCCGCAAATATCTCTATTTAAAACAGTGTGGTATACCCCAGTAAACAATAACTGTGGTTTCGCCATCCCACGTTAAAAAATCTCTATTATTCAGGTTTTGGTAGTTTTTTCCGTAAAGAAAAACAGTAGTGTCTCCTGACTGTTGTGACACAAAAATATATCTGTTGAAAATAGTCTTGTGTAGGCCCGACATCCCAGTGTGGTTTCGCAGTTCCACGGGTCAAATCGCTGTACTATCCAGTTTTGGGCCTTTGGTATCTAAAAAAAAAGCAGTTTGAGGGTGTCGCTCACTGTTCAGCCGGAAATATCTCTATTTAAAAAAGTGTGGTATACCCCAGTAAACAATAGCTGTGGTTTTGCCATCCCACAGTAAAAAATCTCTATTATTCAGCTTTTGGTAGTTTTTTCCGTAAAGAAAAACAGTAGTGTCTTATGACTGTTGTGACACAAAAATATATCTGTTGAAAATAGTCTTGTGTAGGCTCGACATCCCAGTGTGGTTTCGCAGTTCCACGGGTCAAATCGCTGTACTATCCAGTTTTGGGCCTTTGGTATCTAAAAAAAAAGCAGTTTGAGTGTGTCGCTCACTGTTCAGCCGCAAATATCTCTATTTAAAAAAGTGTGGTATACCCCAGTAAACAATAGCTGTGGTTTTGCCATCCCACGGTAAAAAATCTCTATTATTCAGCTTTTGGTAGTTTTTTCCGTAAAGAAAAACAGTAGTGTCTTCTGACTGTTGTGACACAAAAATATATCTGTTGAAAATAGTCTTGTGTAGGCCCGACATCCCAGTGTGGTTTCGCAGTTCCACGGGTCAAATCGCTGTACTATCCAGTTTTGGGCCTTTGGTATCTAAAAAAAAGCAGTTTGAGAGTGTCGCTCACTGTTCAGCCGCAAATATCTCTATTTAAAAAAGTGTGGTATACCCCAGTAAACAACAGCTGTGGTTTTGCCATCCCACGGTAAAAAATCTCTATTATTCAGCTTTTGGTAGTTTTTTCCGTAAAGAAAAACAGTAGTGTCTCCTGACTGTTGTGACACAAAAATATATCTGTTGAAAATAGTCTTGTGTAGGCCCGACATCCCAGTGTGGTTTCGCAGTTCCACGGGTCAAATCGCTGTTCTATCCAGTTTTGGGCCTTTGGTATCTAAAAAAAAAGCAGTTTGAGTGTGTCGCTCACTGTTCAGCCGCTAATATCTCTATTTAAAAAACTGTGGTATACCCCAGTAAACAATAACTGTGGTTTTGCCATCCCATGGTAAAAAATCTCTATTATTCAGCTTTTGGTAGTTTTTTCCGTAAAGAAAAACAGTAGTGTCTTCTGACTGTTGTGACACAAAAATATATCTGTTGAAAATAGTCTTGTGTAGGCTCGACATCCCAGTGTGGTTTCGCAGTTCCACGGGTCAAATCGCTGTACTATCCAGTTTTGGGCCTTTGGTATCTAAAAAAAAAGCAGTTTGAGTGTGTCGCTCACTGTTCAGCCGCAAATATCTCTATTTAAAAAAGTGTGGTATACCCGAGTAAACAATAGCTGTGGTTTTGCCATCCCACGGTAAAAAATCTCTATTATTCAGCTTTTGGTAGTTTTTTCCGTAAAGAAAAACAGTAGTGTCTTCTGACTGTTGTGACACAAAAATATATCTGTTGAAAATAGTCTTGTGTAGGCCCGACATCCCAGTGTGGTTTCGCAGTTCCACGGGTCAAATCGCTGTACTATCCAGTTTTGGGCCTTTGGCATCTAAAAAAAAAGCAGTTTGAGAGTGTCGCTCACTGTTCAGCCGCAAATATCTCTATTTAAAAAAGTGTGGTATACCCCAGTAAACAACAGCTGTGGTTTTGCCATCCCACGGTAAAAAATCTCTATTATTCAGCTTTTGGTAGTTTTTTCCGTAAAGAAAAACAGTAGTGTCTCCTGACTGTTGTGACACAAAAATATATCTGTTGAAAATAGTCTTGTGTAGGCCCGACATCCCAGTGTGGTTTCGCAGTTCCACGGGTCAAATCGCTGTTCTATCCAGTTTTGGGCCTTTGGTATCTAAAAAAAAAGCAGTTTGAGTGTGTCGCTCACTGTTCAGCCGCTAATATCTCTATTTAAAAAACTGTGGTATACCCCAGTAAACAATAACTGTGGTTTTGCCATCCCATGGTAATAAATCTCTATTATTCAGCTTTTGGTAGTTTTTTCCGTAAAGAAAAACAGTAGTGTCTTCTGACTGTTGTGACACAAAAATATATCTGTTGAAAATAGTCTTGTGTAGGCCCGACATCCCAGTGTGGTTTCGCAGTTCCACGGGTCAAATTACTGAACTATCCAGTTTTGGGACTTTGGTATCTAAAAAAAAAGCAGTTTGAGTGTGTCGCTCACTGTTCAGCCGCAAATATCTCTATTTAAAACAGTGTGGTATACCCCAGTAAACAATAACTGTGGTTTCGCCATCCCACGTTAAAAAATCTCTATTATTCAGGTTTTGGTAGTTTTTTCCGTAAAGAAAAACAGTAGTGTCTCCTGACTGTTGTGACACAAAAATATATCTGTTGAAAATAGTCTTGTGTAGGCCCGACATCCCAGTGTGGTTTCGCAGTTCCACGGGTCAAATCGCTGTACTATCCAGTTTTGGGCCTTTGGTATCTAAAAAAAAAGCAGTTTGAGGGTGTCGCTCACTGTTCAGCCGCAAATATCTCTATTTAAAAAAGTGTGGTATACCCCAGTAAACAATAGCTGTGGTTTTGCAATCCCACAGTAAAAAATCTCTATTATTCAGCTTTTGGTCGTTTTTTCCGTAAAGAAAAACAGTAGTGTCTCCTGACTGTTGTGACACAAAAATATATCTGTTGAAAATAGTCTTGTGTAGGCCCGACATCCCAGTGTGGTTTCGCAGTTCCACGGGTCAAATCGCTGTACTATCCAGTTTTGGGCCTTTGGTATCTAAAAAAAAAGCAGTTTGAGTGTGTCGCTCACTGTTCAGCCGCAAATATCTCTATTTAAAAAAGTGTGGTATACCCCAGTAAACAATAGCTGTGGTTTTGCCATCCCACGGTAAAAAATCTCTATTATTCAGCTTTTGGTAGTTTTTTCCGTAAAGAAAAAGAGTAGTGTCTTCTGACTGTTGTGACACAAAAATATATCTGTTGAAAATAGTCTTGTGTAGGCCCGACATCCCAGTGTGGTTTCGCAGTTCCACGGGTCAAATCGCTGTACTATCCAGTTTTGGGCCTTTGGTATCTAAAAAAAAAGCAGTTTGAGTGTGTCGCTCACTGTTCAGCCGCAAATATCTCTATTTAAAAAAGTGTGGTATACCCCAGTAAACAACAGCTGTGGTTTTGCCATCCCACGGTAAAAAATCTCTATTATTCAGCTTTTGGTAGTTTTTTCCGTAAATAAAAACAGTAGTGTCTCCTGACTGTTGTGACACAAAAATATATCTGTTGAAAATAGTCTTGTGTAGGCCCGACATCCCAGTGTGGTTTCGCAGTTCCACAGGTCAAATCGCTGTACAATCCAGTTTTGGGCCTTTGTATCTAAAAAAAAAAGCAGTTTCAGTGAGTCGCTCACTGTTCAGCCGCAAATATCTCTATTTAAAAAAGTGTGGTATACCCCAGTAAACAATAGCTGTGGTTTTGCCATCCCACGGTAAAAAATCTCTATTATTCAGCTTTTGGTAGTTTTTTCCGTAAAGAAAAACAGTAGTGTCTCCTGACTGTTGTGACACAAAAATATATCTGTTGAAAATAGTCTTGTGCAGGCCCGACATCCCAGTGTGGTTTCGCAGTTCCACGGGTCAAATCGCTGTACTATCCAGTTTTGGGCCTTTGGTATCTAAAAAAAAAGCAGTTTGAGTGTGTCGCTCACTGTTCAGTCGCAAATATCTCTATTTAAAAATCTGTGGTATACCCCAGTAAACAATAGCTGTGGTTTTGCCATCCCACGGTAAAAATCTCTATTATTCAGCTTTTGGTAGTTTTTTCCGTAAAGAAAAACAGTAGTGTCTCCTGACTGTTGTGACACAAAAATATATCTGTTCAAAATTGTCTTGTGTAGGCCCGACATCCCAGTGTGGTTTCGCAGTTCCACGGGTCAAATCGCTGTACAATCCAGTTTTGGGCCTTTGTATCTAAAAAAAAAGCAGTTTGAGTGTGTCGCTCACTGTTCAGCCGCAAATATCTCTATTTAAAAAACTGTGGTATACCCCAGTAAACAATAACTGTGGTTTTGCCATCCCACGGTAAAAAAATCTCTATTATTCAGCTTTTGGTAGTTTTTTCCGTAAAGAAAAACAGTAGTGTCTCCTGACTGTTGTGATACAAAAATATATCTGTTGAAAATAGTCTTGTGTAGGCCCGACATCCCAGTGTGGTTTCGCAGTTCCACGGGTCAAATCGCTGTACTATCCAGTTTTGGGCCTTTGGTATCTAAAAAAAAAGCAGTTTGAGGGTGTCGCTCACTGTTGAGCCGCAAATATCTCTATTTAAAAAAGTGTGGTATACCCCAGTAAACAATAACTGTGGTTTTGCCATCCCACGGTAAAAAATCTCTATTATTCAGCTTTTAGTAGTTTTTTCCGTAAAGAAAAACAGTAGTGTCTCCTGACTGTTGTGACACAAAAATATATCTGTTGAAAATAGTCTTGTGTAGGCCCGACATCCCAGTGTGGTTTCGCAGTTCCACGGGTCAAATCGCTGTACTATCCAGTTTTGGGCCTTTGGTATCTAAAAAAAAAAGCAGTTTGAGTGTGTCGCTCACTGTTCAGCCGCAAATATCTCTATTTAAAACAGTGTGGTATACCCCAGTAAACAATAACTGTGGTTTCGCCATCCCAAGTTAAAAAATCTCTATTATTCAGGTTTTGGTAGTTTTTTCCGTAAAGAAAAACAGTAGTGTCTCCTGACTGTTGTGACACAAAAATATATCTGTTGAAAATAGTCTTGTGTAGGCCCGACATCCCAGTGTGGTTTCGCAGTTCCACGGGTCAAATCGCTGTACTATCCAGTTTTGGGCCTTTGGTATCTAAAAAAAAAGCAGTTTGAGGGTGTCGCTCACTGTTCAGCCGCAAATATCTCTATTTAAAAAAGTGTGGTATACCCCAGTAAACAATAGCTGTGGTTTTGCCATCCCACAGTAAAAAATCTCTATTATTCAGCTTTTGGTAGTTTTTTCCGTAAAGAAAAACAGTAGTGTCTCCTGACTGTTGTGACACAAAAATATATCTGTTGAAAATAGTCTTGTGTAGGCCCGACATCCCAGTGTGGTTTCGCAGTTCCACGGGTCAAATCGCTGTACTATCCAGTTTTGGGCCTTTGGTATCTAAAAAAAAAGCAGTTTGAGTGTGTCGCTCACTGTTCAGCCGCAAATATCTCTATTTAAAAAAGTGTGGTATACCCCAGTAAACAATAGCTGTGGTTTTGCCATCCCACGGTAAAAAATCTCTATTATTCAGCTTTTGGTAGTTTTTTCCGTAAAGAAAAACAGTAGTGTCTTCTGACTGTTGTGACACAAAAATATATCTGTTGAAAATAGTCTTGTGTAGGCCCGACATCCCAGTGTGGTTTCGCAGTTCCACGGGTCAAATCGCTGTACTATCCAGTTTTGGGCCTTTGGTATCTAAAAAAAAGCAGTTTGAGAGTGTCGCTCACTGTTCAGCCGCAAATATCTCTATTTAAAAAAGTGTGGTATTCCCCAGTAAACAACAGCTGTGGTTTTGCCATCCCACGGTAAAAAATCTCTATTATTCAGCTTTTGGTAGTTTTTTCCGTAAAGAAAAACAGTAGTGTCTCCTGACTGTTGTGACACAAAAATATATCTGTTGAAAATAGTCTTGTGTAGGCCCGACATCCCAGTGTGGTTTCGCAGTTCCACGGGTCAAATCGCTGTTCTATCCAGTTTTGGGCCTTTGGTATCTAAAAAAAAAGCAGTTTGAGTGTGTCGCTCACTGTTCAGCCGCTAATATCTCTATTTAAAAAACTGTGGTATACCCCAGTAAACAATAACTGTGGTTTTGCCATCCCATGGTAAAAAATCTCTATTATTCAGCTTTTGGTAGTTTTTTCCATAAAGAAAAACAGTAGTGTCTTCTGACTGTTGTGACACAAAAATATATCTGTTGAAAATAGTCTTGTGTAGGCTCGACATCCCAGTGTGGTTTCGCAGTTCCACGGGTCAAATCGCTGTACTATCGAGTTTTGGGCCGTTGGTATCTAAAAAAAAAGCAGTTTGAGTGTGTCGCTCACTGTTCAGCCGCAAATATCTCTATTTAAAAAAGTGTGGTATACCCGAGTAAACAATAGCTGTGGTTTTGCCATCCCACAGTAAAAAATCTCTATTATTCAGCTTTTGGTAGTTTTTTCCGTAAAGAAAAACAGTAGTGTCTTCTGACTGTTGTGACACAAAAATATATCTGTTGAAAATAGTCTTGTGTAGGCCCGACATCCCAGTGTGGTTTCGCAGTTCCACGGGTCAAATCGCTGTACTATCCAGTTTTGGTCCTTTGGCATCTAAAAAAAAAGCAGTTTGAGAGTGTCGCTCACTGTTCAGCCGCAAATATCTCTATTTAAAACAGTGTGGTATACCCCAGTAAACAATAACTGTGGTTTCGCCATCCCACGTTAAAAAATCTCTATTATTCAGGTTTTGGTAGTTTTTTCCGTAAAGAAAAACAGTAGTGTCTCCTGACTGTTGTGACACAAAAATATATCTGTTGAAAATAGTCTTGTGTAGGCCCGACATCCCAGTGTGGTTTCGCAGTTCCACTGGTCAAATCGCTGTACTATCCAGTTTTGGGCCTTTGGTATCTAAAAAAAAAAGCAGTTTGAGGGTGTCGCTCACTGTTCAGCCGCAAATATCTCTATTTAAAAAAGTGTGGTATACCCCAGTAAACAATAGCTGTGGTTTTCCAATCCCACAGTAAAAAATCTCTATTATTCAGCTTTTGGTAGTTTTTTCCGTAAAGAAAAACAGTAGTGTCTCCTGACTGTTGTGACACAAAAATATATCTGTTGAAAATAGTCTTGTGTAGGCCCGACATCCCAGTGTGGTTTCGCAGTTCCACGGGTCAAATCGCTGTACTATCCAGTTTTGGGCCTTTGGTATCTAAAAAAAAAGCAGTTTGAGTGTGTCGCTCACTGTTCAGCCGCAAATATCTCTATTTAAAAAAGTGTGGTATACCCCAGTAAACAATAGCTGTGGTTTTGCCATCCCACGGTAAAAAATCTCTATTATTCAGCTTTTGGTAGTTTTTTCCGTAAAGAAAAAGAGTAGTGTCTTCTGACTGTTGTGACACAAAAATATATCTGTTGAAAATAGTCTTGTGTAGGCCTGACATCCCAGTGTGGTTTCGCAGTTCCACAGGTCAAATCGCTGTACTATCCAGTTTTGGGCCTTTGGTATCTAAAAAAAAAGCAGTTTGAGTGTGTCGCTCACTGTTCAGCCGCAAATATCTCTATTTAAAAAAGTGTGGTATACCCCAGTAAACAACAGCTGTGGTTTTGCCATCCCACGGTAAAAAATCTCTATTATTCAGCTTTTGGTAGTTTTTTCCGTAAAGAAAAACAGTAGTGTCTCCTGACTGTTGTGACACAAAAATATATCTGTTGAAAATAGTCTTGTGTAGGCCCGACATCCCAGTGTGGTTTCGCAGTTCCACGGGTCAAATCGCTGTTCTATCCAGTTTTGGGCCTTTGGTATCTAAAAAATAAGCAGTTTGAGTGTGTCGCTCACTGTTCAGCCGCTAATATCTCTATTTAAAAAACTGTGGTATACCCCAGTAAACAATAACTGTGGTTTTGCCATCCCATGGTAAAAAATCTCTATTATTCAGCTTTTGGTAGTTTTTTCCATAAAGAAAAACAGTAGTGTCTTCTGACTGTTGTGACACAAAAATATATCTGTTGAAAATAGTCTTGTGTAGGCTCGACATCCCAGTGTGGTTTCGCAGTTCCACGGGTCAAATCGCTGTACTATCGAGTTTTGGGCCGTTGGTATCTAAAAAAAAAGCAGTTTGAGTGTGTCGCTCACTGTTCAGCCGCAAATATCTCTATTTAAAAAAGTGTGGTATACCCGAGTAAACAATAGCTGTGGTTTTGCCATCCCACAGTAAAAAATCTCTATTATTCAGCTTTTGGTAGTTTTTTCCGTAAAGAAAAACAGTAGTGTCTTCTGACTGTTGTGACACAAAAATATATCTGTTGAAAATAGTCTTGTGTAGGCCCGACATCCCAGTGTGGTTTCGCAGTTCCACGGGTCAAATCGCTGTACTATCCAGTTTTGGGCCTTTGGCATCTAAAAAAAAAGCAGTTTGAGAGTGTCGCTCACTGTTCAGCCGCAAATATCTCTATTTAAAACAGTGTGGTATACCCCAGTAAACAATAACTGTGGTTTCGCCATCCCACGTTAAAAAATCTCTATTATTCAGGTTTTGGTAGTTTTTTCCGTAAAGAAAAACAGTAGTGTCTCCTGACTGTTGTGACACAAAAATATATCTGTTGAAAATAGTCTTGTGTAGGCCCGACATCCCAGTGTGGTTTCGCAGTTCCACTGGTCAAATCGCTGTACTATCCAGTTTTGGGCCTTTGGTATCTAAAAAAAAAAGCAGTTTGAGGGTGTCGCTCACTGTTAAGCCGCAAATATCTCTATTTAAAAAAGTGTGGTATACCCCAGTAAACAATAGCTGTGGTTTTCCAATCCCACAGTAAAAAATCTCTATTATTCAGCTTTTGGTAGTTTTTTCCGTAAAGAAAAACAGTAGTGTCTCCTGACTGTTGTGACACAAAAATATATCTGTTGAAAATAGTCTTGTGTAGGCCCGACATCCCAGTGTGGTTTCGCAGTTCCACGGGTCAAATCGCTGTACTATCCAGTTTTGGGCCTTTGGTATCTAAAAAAAAAGCAGTTTGAGTGTGTCGCTCACTGTTCAGCCGCAAATATCTCTATTTAAAAAAGTGTGGTATACCCCAGTAAACAATAGCTGTGGTTTTGCCATCCCACGGTAAAAAATCTCTATTATTCAGCTTTTGGTAGTTTTTTCCGTAAAGAAAAAGAGTAGTGTCTTCTGACTGTTGTGACACAAAAATATATCTGTTGAAAATAGTCTTGTGTAGGCCTGACATCCCAGTGTGGTTTCGCAGTTCCACGGGTCAAATCGCTGTACTATCCAGTTTTGGGCCTTTGGTATCTAAAAAAAAAGCAGTTTGAGTGTGTCGCTCACTGTTCAGCCGCAAATATCTCTATTTAAAAAAGTGTGGTATACCCCAGTAAACAACAGCTGTGGTTTTGCCATCCCACGGTAAAAAATCTCTATTATTCAGCTTTTGGTAGTTTTTTCCGTAAAGAAAAACAGTAGTGTCTCCTGACTGTTGTGACACAAAAATATATCTGTTGAAAATAGTCTTGTGTAGGCCCGACATCCCAGTGTGGTTTCGCAGTTCCACGGGTCAAATCGCTGTTCTATCCAGTTTTGGGCCTTTGGTATCTAAAAAATAAGCAGTTTGAGTGTGTCGCTCACTGTTCAGCCGCTAATATCTCTATTTAAAAAACTGTGGTATACCCCAGTAAACAATAACTGTGGTTTTGCCATCCCATGGTAAAAAATCTCTATTATTCAGCTTTTGGTAGTTTTTTCCGTAAAGAAAAACAGTAGTGTCTTCTGACTGTTGTGACACAAAAATATATCTGTTGAAAATAGTCTTGTGTAGGCCCGACATCCCAGTGTGGTTTCGCAGTTCCACGGGTCAAATCGCTGTACAATCCAGTTTTGGGCCTTTGTATCTAAAAAAAAAAGCAGTTTCAGTGAGTCGCTCACTGTTCAGCCGCAAATATCTCTATTTAAAAAAGTGTGGTATACCCCAGTAAACAATAGCTGTGGTTTTGCCATCCCACGGTAAAAAATCTCTATTATTCAGCTTTTGGTAGTTTTTTCCGTAAAGAAAAACAGTAGTGTCTCCTGACTGTTGTGACACAAAAATATATCTGTTGAAAATAGTCTTGTGCAGGCCCGACATCCCAGTGTGGTTTCGCAGTTCCACGGGTCAAATCGCTGTACTATCCAGTTTTGGGCCTTTGTATCTAAAAAAAAAGCAGTTTGAGTGTGTCGCTCACTGTTCAGCCGCAAATATGTCTATTTAAAAAACTGTGGTATACCCCAGTAAACAATAACTGTGGTTTTGCCATCCCACGGTAAAAAAATCTCTATTATTCAGCTTTTGGTAGTTTTTTCCGTAAAGAAAAACAGTAGTGTCTCCTGACTGTTGTGATACAAAAATATATCTGTTGAAAATAGTCTTGTGTAGGCCCGACATCCCAGTGTGGTTTCGCAGTTCCACGGGTCAAATCGCTGTACTATCCAGTTTTGGGCCTTTGGTATCTAAAAAAAAAGCAGTTTGAGGGTGTCGCTCACTGTTGAGCCGCAAATATCTCTATTTAAAAAAGTGTGGTATACCCCAGTAAACAATAGCTGTGTTTTGCCATCCCACGGTAAAAAATCTCTATTATTCAGCTTTTGGTAGTTTTTTCCGTAAAGAAAAACAGTAGTGTCTCCTGACTGTTGTGACACAAAAATATATCTGTTGAAAATAGTCTTGTGTAGGCCCGACATCCCAATGTGGTTTCGCAGTTCCATGGGTCAAATCGCTGTACTATCCAGTTTTGGGCCTTTGATATCTAAAAAAAAAGCAGTTTCAGTGTGTCGCTCACTGTTCAGCCGCAAATATCTCTATTTAAAAAACTATGGTATACCCCAGTAAACAATAACTGTGGTTTTGCCATCCCACGGTAAAAAATCTCTATTATTCAGCTTTTGGTAGTTTTTTCCGTAAAGAAAAACAGTAGTGTCTCCTGACTGTTGTGACACAAAAAATATATCTGTTGAAAATAGTCTTGTGTAGGCACGACATCCCAGTGTGGTTTCGCAGTTCCACGGGTCAAATCGCTGTACTATCCAGTTTTGGACCTTTGGTATCTAAAAAAAAAGCAGTTTGAGTGTGTCGCTCACTGTTCAGCCGCAAATATCTCTATTTAAAAAAGTGTGGTATACCCCAGTAAACAATAACTGTGGTTTTGCCATCCCACGGTAAAAAATCTCTATTATTCAGCTTTTGGTAGTTTTTTCCGTAAAGAAAAACAGTAGTGTCTCCTGACTGTTGTGACACAAAAATATATCTGTTGAAAATAGTCTTGTGTAGGCCCGACATCCTAGTGTGGTTTCGCAGTTCCACGGGTCCAATCGCTGTACTATCCAGTTTTGGACCTTTGGTATCTAAAAAAAAAGCAGTTTGAGTGTGTCGCTCACTGTTCAGCCGCAAATATCTCTATTTAAAAAAGTGTGGTATACCCCAGTAAACAATAACTGTGGTTTTGCCATCCCACGGTAAAAAATCTCTATTATTCAGCTTTTGGTAGTTTTTTCCGTAAAGAAAAACAGTAGTGTCTCCTGACTGTTGTGACACAAAAATATATCTGTTGAAAATAGTCTTGTGTAGGCCCGACATCCTAGTGTGGTTTCGCAGTTCCACGGGTCCAATCGCTGTACTATCCAGTTTTGGGCCTTTGGTATCTAAAAAAAAGCAGTTTGAGTGTGTTGCTCACTGTTCAGCCACAAATATCTCTATTTAAAACAGTGTGGTATACCCCAGTAAACAATAACTGTGGTTTCGCCATTCCACGTTAAAAAATCTCTATTATTCAGGTTTTGGTAGTTTTTTCCGTAAAGAAAAACAGTAGTGTCTCCTGACTGTTGTGACACAAAAATATATCTGTTGAAAATAGTCTTGTGTAGGCCCGACATCCCAGTGTGGTTTCGCAGTTCCACGGGTCAAATCGCTGTACTATCCAGTTTTGGGCCTTTGGTATCTAAAAAAATAGCAGTTTGAGGGTGTCGCTCACTGTTCAGCCGCAAATATCTCTATTTAAAACAGTGTGGTATACCCCAGTAAACAATAACTGTGGTTTTGCCATCCCACGGTAAAAAATCTCTATTATTCAGCTTTTGGTAGTTTTTTCCGTAAAGAAAAACAGTAGTGTCTCCTGACTGTTGTGACACAAAAATATATCTGTTGAAAATAGTCTTGTGTAGGCCCGACATCCCAGTGTGGTTTCGCAGTTCCACGGGTCAAATCGCTGTACTATCCAGTTTTGGGCCTTTGGTATCTAAAAAAAAAGCAGTTTGAGTGTGTCGCTCACTGTTCAGCCGCAAATATCTCTATTTAAAAAACTGTGGTATACCCCAGTAAACAATAACTGTGGTTTTGCCATCCCATGGTAAAAAATCTCTATTATTCAGCTTTTGGTAGTTTTTTCCGTAAAGAAAAACAGTAGTGTCTTCTGACTGTTGTGACACAAAAATATATCTGTTGAAAATAGTCTTGTGTAGGCCCGACATCCCAGTGTGGTTTCGCAGCTCCACGGGTCAAATCGCTGTACTATCCAGTTTTGGGCCTTTGCTATCTAAAAAAAAAGCAGTTTGAGTGTGTCGCTCACTGTTCAGCCGCAAATATCTCTATTTAAAAAAGTGTGGTATACCCCAGTAAACAATAACTGTGGTTTTGCCATCCCACGGTAAAAAATCTCTATTATTCAGCTTTTGGTAGTTTTTTCCGTAAAGAAAAACAGTAGTTTCTCCTGACTGTTGTGACACAAAAATATATCTGTTGAAAATAGTCTTGTGTAGGCCCGACATCCCAGTGTGGTTTCGCAGTTCCACGGGTCCAATCGCTGTACTATCCAGTTTTGGGCCTTTGGTATCTAAAAAAAAAGCAGTTTGAGTGTGTCACTCACTGTTCAGCCGCAAATATCTCTATTTAAAAAACTGTGGTATACCCCAGTAAACAATAACTGTGGTTTTGCCATCCCACGGTAAAAAATCTCTATTATTCAGCTTTTGGTAGTTTTTTCCGTAAAGAAAAACAGTAGTGTCTCCTGACTGTTGTGACACAAAAATATATCTGTTGAAAATAGTCTTGTGTAGGCCCGACATCCCAGTGTGGTTTCGCAGTTCCACGGGTCCAATCGCTGTACTATCCAGTTTTGGGCCTTTGGTATCTAAAAAAAAAGCAGTTTGAGTGTGTCACTCACTGTTCAGCCGCAAATATCTCTATTTAAAAAAGTGTGGTATACCCCAGTAAACAATAACTGTGGTTTTGCCATCTCACAGTAAAAAATCTCTATTATTCAGCTTTTGGTAGTTTTTTCCGTAAAGAAAAACAGTAGTGTCTCCTGACTGTTGTGACACAAAAATATATCTGTTGAAAATAGTCTTGTGTAGGCCCGACATCCCAGTGTGGTTTCGCAGTTCCACGGGTCAAATCGCTGTACTATCCAGTTTTGGGCCTTTGGTATCTAAAAAAAAAGCAGTTTGAGGGTGTCGCTCACTGTTGAGCCGCAAATATCTCTATTTAAAAAAGTGTGGTATACCCCAGTAAACAATAGCTGTGGTTTTGCCATCCCACGGTAAAAAATCTCTATTATTCAGCTTTTGGTAGTTTTTTCCGTAAAGAAAAACAGTAGTGTCTCCTGACTGTTGTGACACAAAAATATATCTGTTGAAAATAGTCTTGTGTAGGCCCGACATCCCAGTGTGGTTTCGCAGTTCCATGGGTCAAATCGCTGTACTATCCAGTTTTGGGCCTTTGGTATCTAAAAAAAAAGCAGTTTGAGTGTGTCGCTCACTGTTCAGCCGCAAATATCTCTATTTAAAAAACTGTGGTATACCCAGTAAACAATAACTGTGGTTTTGCCATCCCACGGTAAAAAATCTCTATTAATCAGCTTTGGTAGTTTTTTCCGTAAAGAAAAACAGTAGTGTCTTCTGACTGTTGTGACACAAAAATATATCTGTTGAAAATAGTCTTGTTTAGGCCCAACATCCCAGTGTGGTTTCGCAGTTCCACGGGTCAAATCGCTGTACTATCCAGTTTTTGGCCTTTGGTATCTAAAAAAAAAGCAGTTTGAGTGTGTCGCTCACTGTTCAGCCGCAAATATCTCTATTTAAAAAGTGTGGTATACCCAGTAAACAATAACTGTGGTTTTGCCATCCCACGGTAAAAAATCTCTATTAATCAGCTTTTGGTAGTTTTTTCCGTAAAGAAAAACAGTAGTGTCTCCTGACTGTTGTGACACAAAAATATATCTGTTGAAAATAGTCTTGTGTAGGCCCGACATCCCAGTGTGGTTTCGCAGTTCCACGGGTCAAATCGCTGTACTATCCAGTTTTGGGCCTTTGGTATCTAAAAAAAAAGCAGTTTGAGTGTGTCGCTCACTGTTCAGCCGCAAATATCTCTATTTAAAAAACTGTGGTATACCCCAGTAAACAATAACTGTGGTTTTGCCATCCCATGGTAAAAAATCTCTATTATTCAGCTTTTGGTAGTTTTTTCCGTAAAGAAAAACAGTCGTGTCTCCTGACTGTTGTGACACAAAAATATATCTGTTGAAAATAGTCTTGTGTAGGCCCGACATCCCAGTGTGGTTTCGCAGTTCCACGGGTCAAATCGCTGTACAATCCAGTTTTGGGCCTTTGTATCTAAAAAAAAAAGCAGTTTGAGTGTGCCGCTCACTGTTCAGCCGCAAATATCTCTATTTAAAAAAGTGTGGTATACCCCAGTATACAATAACTGTGGTTTTGCCATCCCACGGTAAAAAATCTCTATTATTCAGCTTTTGGTAGTTTTTTCCGTAAAGAAAAACAGTAGTGTCTCCTGACTGTTGTGACACAAAAATATATCTGTTGAAAATAGTCTTGTGTAGGCCCGACATCCCAGTGTGGTTTCGCAGTTCCACGGGTCAAATCGCTGTACTATCCAGTTTTGGGCATTTGGTATCTAAAAAAAAAGCAGTTTGAGGGTGTCGCTCACTGTTGAGCCGCAAATATCTCTATTTAAAAAAGTGTGGTATACCCCAGTAAACAATAGCTGTGGTTTTGCCATCCCACGGTAAAAAATCTCTATTATTCAGCTTTTGGTAGTTTTTTCCGTAAAGAAAAACAGTAGTGTCTCCTGACTGTTGTGACACAAAAATATATCTGTTGAAAATAGTCTTGTGTAGGCCCGACATCCCAATGTGGTTTCGCAGTTCCATGGGTCAAATCGCTGTACTATCCAGTTTTGGGCCTTTGATATCTAAAAAAAAAGCAGTTTCAGTGTGTCGCTCACTGTTCAGCCGCAAATATCTCTATTTAAAAAACTATGGTATACCCCAGTAAACAATAACTGTGGTTTTGCCATCCGACGGTAAAAAATCTCTATTATTCAGCTTTTGGTAGTTTTTTCCGTAAAGAAAAACAGTAGTGTCTCCTGACTGTTGTGACACAAAAAATATATCTGTTGAAAATAGTCTTGTGTAGGCACGACATCCCAGTGTGGTTTCGCAGTTCCACGGGTCAAATCGCTGTACTATCCAGTTTTGGACCTTTGTTATCTAAAAAAAAAGCAGTTTGAGTGTGTCGCTCACTGTTCAGCCGCAAATATCTCTATTTAAAAAAGTGTGGTATACCCCAGTAAACAATAACTGTGGTTTTGCCATCCCACGGTAAAAAATCTCTATTATTCAGCTTTTGGTAGTTTTTTCCGTAAAGAAAAACAGTAGTGTCTCCTGACTGTTGTGACACAAAAATATATCTGTTGAAAATAGTCTTGTGTAGGCCCGACATCCTAGTGTGGTTTCGCAGTTCCACGGGTCCAATCGCTGTACTATCCAGTTTTGGACCTTTGGTATCTAAAAAAAAAGCAGTTTGAGTGTGTCGCTCACTGTTCAGCCGCAAATATCTCTATTTAAAAAAGTGTGGTATACCCCAGTAAACAATAACTGTGGTTTTGCCATCCCACGGTAAAAAATCTCTATTATTCAGCTTTTGGTAGTTTTTTCCGTAAAGAAAAACAGTAGTGTCTCCTGACTGTTGTGACACAAAAATATATCTGTTGAAAATAGTCTTGTGTAGGCCCGACATCCTAGTGTGGTTTCGCAGTTCCACGGGTCCAATCGCTGTACTATCCAGTTTTGGGCCTTTGGTATCTAAAAAAAAGCAGTTTGAGTGTGTCGCTCACTGTTCAGCCACAAATATCTCTATTTAAAACAGTGTGGTATACCCCAGTAAACAATAACTGTGGTTTCGCCATTCCACGTTAAAAAATCTCTATTATTCAGGTTTTGGTAGTTTTTTCCGTAAAGAAAAACAGTAGTGTCTCCTGACTGTTGTGACACAAAAATATATCTGTTGAAAATAGTCTTGTGTAGGCCCGACATCCCAGTGTGGTTTCGCAGTTCCACGGGTCAAATCGCTGTACTATCCAGTTTTGGGCCTTTGGTATCTAAAAAAATAGCAGTTTGAGGGTGTCGCTCACTGTTCAGCCGCAAATATCTCTATTTAAAACAGTGTGGTATACCCCAGTAAACAATAACTGTGGTTTTGCCATCCCACGGTAAAAAATCTCTATTATTCAGCTTTTGGTAGTTTTTTCCGTAAAGAAAAACAGTAGTGTCTCCTGACTGTTGTGACACAAAAATATATCTGTTGAAAATAGTCTTGTGTAGGCCCGACATCCCAGTGTGGTTTCGCAGTTCCACGGGTCAAATCGCTGTACTATCCAGTTTTGGGCCTTTGGTATCTAAAAAAAAAGCAGTTTGAGTGTGTCGCTCACTGTTCAGCCGCAAATATCTCTATTTAAAAAACTGTGGTACACCCTAGTAAACAATAACTGTGGTTTTGCCATCCCATGGTAAAAAATCTCTATTATTCAGCTTTTGGTAGTTTTTTCCGTAAAGAAAAACAGTAGTGTCTTCTGACTGTTGTGACACAAAAATATATCTGTTGAAAATAGTCTTGTGTAGGCCCGACATCCCAGTGTGGTTTCGCAGTTCCACGGGTCAAATCGCTGTACTATCCAGTTTTGGGCCTTTGCTATCTAAAAAAAAAGCAGTTTGAGTGTGTCGCTCACTGTTCAGCCGCAAATATCTCTATTTAAAAAAGTGTGGTATACCCCAGTAAACAATAACTGTGGTTTTGCCATCCCACGGTAAAAAATCTCTATTATTCAGCTTTTGGTAGTTTTTTCCGTAAAGAAAAACAGTAGTGTCTCCTGACTGTTGTGACACAAAAATATATCTGTTGAAAATAGTCTTGTGTAGGCCCGACATCCCAGTGTGGTTTCGCAGTTCCACGGGTCCAATCGCTGTACTATCCAGTTTTGGACCTTTGATATCTAAAAAAAAAGCAGTTTGAGTGTGTCGCTCACTGTTCAGCCGCAAATATCTCTATTTAAAAAAGTGTGGTATACCCCAGTAAACAATAACTGTGGTTTTGCCATCCCACGGTAAAAAATCTCTATTATTCAGCTTTTGGTAGTTTTTTCCGTAAAGAAAAACAGTAGTGTCTCCTGACTGTTGTGACACAAAAATATATCTGTTGAAAATAGTCTTGTGTAGGCCCGACATCCCAGTGTGGTTTCGCAGTTCCACGGGTCCAATCGCTGTACTATCCAGTTTTGGACCTTTGGTATCTAAAAAAAAAGCAGTTTGAGTGTGTCGCTCACTGTTCAGCCGCAAATATCTCTATTTAAAAAAGTGTGGTATACCCCAGTAAACAATAACTGTGGTTTTGCCATCCCACGGTAAAAAATCTCTATTATTCAGCTTTTGGTAGTTTTTTCCGTAAAGAAAAACAGTAGTGTCTCCTGACTGTTGTGACACAAAAATATATCTGTTGAAAATAGTCTTGTGTAGGCCCGACATCCTAGTGTGGTTTCGCAGTTCCACGGGTCCAATCGCTGTACTATCCAGTTTTGGGCCTTTGGTATCTAAAAAAAAGCAGTTTGAGTGTGTCGCTCACTGTTCAGCCACAAATATCTCTATTTAAAACAGTGTGGTATACCCCAGTAAACAATAACTGTGGTTTCGCCATTCCACGTTAAAAAATCTCTATTATTCAGGTTTTGGTAGTTTTTTCCGTAAAGAAAAACAGTAGTGTCTCCTGACTGTTGTGACACAAAAATATATCTGTTGAAAATAGTCTTGTGTAGGCCCGACATCCCAGTGTGGTTTCGCAGTTCCACGGGTCAAATCGCTGTACTATCCAGTTTTGGGCCTTTGGTATCTAAAAAAATAGCAGTTTGAGGGTGTCGCTCACTGTTCAGCCGCAAATATCTCTATTTAAAACAGTGTGGTATACCCCAGTAAACAATAACTGTGGTTTTGCCATCCCACGGTAAAAAATCTCTATTATTCAGCTTTTGGTAGTTTTTTCCGTAAAGAAAAACAGTAGTGTCTACTGACTGTTGTGACACAAAAATATATCTGTTGAAAATAGTCTTGTGTAGGCCCGACATCCCAGTGTGGTTTCGCAGTTCCACGGGTCAAATCGCTGTACTATCCAGTTTTGGGCCTTTGGTATCTAAAAAAAAAGCAGTTTGAGTGTGTCGCTCACTGTTCAGCCGCAAATATCTCTATTTAAAAAACTGTGGTATACCCCAGTAAACAATAACTGTGGTTTTGCCATCCCATGGTAAAAAATCTCTATTATTCAGCTTTTGGTAGTTTTTTCCGTAAAGAAAAACAGTAGTGTCTTCTGACTGTTGTGACACAAAAATATATCTGTTGAAAATAGTCTTGTGTAGGCCCGACATCCCAGTGTGGTTTCGCAGTTCCACGGGTCAAATCGCTGTACTATCCAGTTTTGGGCCTTTGCTATCTAAAAAAAAAGCAGTTTGAGTGTGTCGCTCACTGTTCAGCCGCAAATATCTCTATTTAAAAAAGTGTGGTATACCCCAGTAAACAATAACTGTGGTTTTGCCATCCCACGGTAAAAAATCTCTATTATTCAGCTTTTGGTAGTTTTTTCCGTAAAGAAAAACAGTAGTGTCTCCTGACTGTTGTGACACAAAAATATATCTGTTGAAAATAGTCTTGTGTAGGCCCGACATCCCAGTGTGGTTTCGCAGTTCCACGGGTCCAATCGCTGTACTATCCAGTTTTGGGCCTTTGGTATCTAAAAAAAAAGCAGTTTGAGTGTGTCACTCACTGTTCAGCCGCAAATATCTCTATTTAAAAAACTGTGGTATACCCCAGTAAACAATAACTGTGGTTTTGCCATCCCACGGTAAAAAATCTCTATTATTCAGCTTTTGGTAGTTTTTTCCGTAAAGAAAAACAGTAGTGTCTCCTGACTGTTGTGACACAAAAATATATCTGTTGAAAATAGTCTTGTGTAGGCCCGACATCCCAGTGTGGTTTCGCAGTTCCACGGGTCAAATCGCTGTACAATCCAGTTTTGGGCCTTTGTATCTAAAAAAAAAAGCAGTTTGAGTGTGTCGCTCACTGTTCAGCCGCAAATATCTCTATTTAAAAAAGTGTGGTATACCCCAGTAAACAATAACTGTGGTTTTGCCATCTCACGGTAAAAAATCTCTATTATTCAGCTTTTGGTAGTTTTTTCCGTAAAGAAAAACAGTAGTGTCTCCTGACTGTTGTGACACAAAAATATATCTGTTGAAAATAGTCTTGTGTAGGCCCGACATCCCAGTGTGTTTTCGCAGTTCCACGGGTCAAATCGCTGTACTATCCAGTTTTGGGCCTTTGGTATCTAAAAAAAAAGCAGTTTGAGGGTGTCGCTCACTGTTGAGCCGCAAATATCTCTATTTAAAAAAGTGTGGTATACCCCAGTAAACAATAGCTGTGGTTTTGCCATCCCACGGTAAAAAATCTCTATTATTCAGCTTTTGGTAGTTTTTTCCGTAAAGAAAAACAGTAGTGTCTCCTGACTGTTGTGACACAAAAATATATCTGTTGAAAATAGTCTTGTGTAGGCCCGACATCCCAGTGTGGTTTCGCAGTTCCATGGGTCAAATCGCTGTACTATCCAGTTTTGGGCCTTTGGTATCTAAAAAAAAAGCAGTTTGAGTGTGTCGCTCACTGTTCAGCCGCAAATATCTCTATTTAAAAAACTGTGGTATACCCAGTAAACAATAACTGTGGTTTTGCCATCCCACGGTAAAAAATCTCTATTAATCAGTTTTGGTAGTTTTTTCCGTAAAGAAAAACAGTAGTGTCTTCTGACTGTTGTGACACAAAAATATATCTGTTGAAAATAGTCTTGTTTAGGCCCAACATCCCAGTGTGGTTTCGCAGTTCCACGGGTCAAATCGCTGTACTATCCAGTTTTGGGCCTTTGGTATCTAAAAAAAAAGCAGTTTGAGTGTGTCGCTCACTGTTCAGCCGCAAATATCTCTATTTAAAAAGTGTGGTATACCCAGTAAACAATAGCTGTGGTTTTGCCATCCCACGGTAAAAAATCTCTATTATTCAGCTTTTGGTAGTTTTTTCCGTAAAGAAAAACAGTAGTGTCTCCTGACTGTTGTGACACAAAAATATATCTGTTGAAAATAGTCTTGTGTAGGCCCGACATCCCAGTGTGGTTTCGCAGTTCCATGGGTCAAATCGCTGTACTATCCAGTTTTGGGCCTTTGGTATCTAAAAAAAAAGCAGTTTGAGTGTGTCGCTCACTGTTCAGCCGCAAATATCTCTATTTAAAAAACTGTGGTATACCCAGTAAACAATAACTGTGGTTTTGCCATCCCACGGTAAAAAATCTCTATTAATCAGTTTTGGTAGTTTTTTCCGTAAAGAAAAACAGTAGTGTCTTCTGACTGTTGTGACACAAAAATATATCTGTTGAAAATAGTCTTGTTTAGGCCCAACATCCCAGTGTGGTTTCGCAGTTCCACGGGTCAAATCGCTGTACTATCCAGTTTTGGGCCTTTGGTATCTAAAAAAAAAGCAGTTTGAGTGTGTCGCTCACTGTTCAGCCGCAAATATCTCTATTTAAAAAGTGTGGTATACCCAGTAAACAATAACTGTGGTTTTGCCATCCCACGGTAAAAAATCTCTATTAATCAGCTTTTGGTAGTTTTTTCCGTAAAGAAAAACAGTAGTGTCTCCTGACTGTTGTGACACAAAAATATATCTGTTGAAAATAGTCTTGTGTAGGCCCGACATCCCAGTGTGGTTTCGCAGTTCCACGGGTCAAATCGCTGTACTATCCAGTTTTGGGCCTTTGGTATCTAAAAAAAAAGCAGTTTGAGTGTGTCGCTCACTGTTCAGCCGCAAATATCTCTATTTAAAAAACTGTGGTATACCCCAGTAAACAATAACTGTGGTTTTGCCATCCCATGGTAAAAAATCTCTATTATTCAGCTTTTGGTAGTTTTTTCCGTAAAGAAAAACAGTCGTGTCTCCTGACTGTTGTGACACAAAAATATATCTGTTGAAAATAGTCTTGTGTAGGCCCGACATCCCAGTGTGGTTTCGCAGTTCCACGGTTCAAATCGCTGTACAATCCAGTTTTGGGCCTTTGTATCTAAAAAAAAAAGCAGTTTGAGTGTGCCGCTCACTGTTCAGCCGCAAATATCTCTATTTAAAAAAGTGTGGTATACCCCAGTAAACAATAACTGTGGTTTTGCCATCCCACGGTAAAAAATCTCTATTATTCAGCTTTTGGTAGTTTTTTCCGTAAAGAAAAACAGTAGTGTCTCCTGACTGTTGTGACACAAAAATATATCTGTTGAAAATAGTCTTGTGTAGGCCCGACATCCCAGTGTGGTTTCGCAGTTCCACGGGTCAAATCGCTGTACTATCCAGTTTTGGGCCTTTGGTATCTAAAAAAAAAGCAGTTTGAGGGTGTCGCTCACTGTTGAGCCGCAAATATCTCTATTTAAAAAAGTGTGGTATACCCCAGTAATCAATAGCTGTGGTTTTGCCATCCCACGGTAAAAAATCTCTATTATTCAGCTTTTGGTAGTTTTTTCCGTAAAGAAAAACAGTAGTGTCTCCTGACTGTTGTGACACAAAAATATATCTGTTGAAAATAGTCTTGTGTAGGCCCGACATCCCAGTGTGGTTTCGCAGTTCCATGGGTCAAATCGCTGTACTATCCAGTTTTGGGCCTTTGGTATCTAAAAAAAAAGCAGTTTGAGTGTGTCGCTCACTGTTCAGCCGCAAATATCTCTATTTAAAAAACTGTGGTATACCCAGTAAACAATAACTGTGGTTTTGCCATCCCACGGTAAAAAATCTCTATTAATCAGCTTTGGTAGTTTTTTCCGTAAAGAAAAACAGTAGTGTCTTCTGACTGTTGTGACACAAAAATATATCTGTTGAAAATAGTCTTGTTTAGGCCCAACATCCCAGTGTGGTTTCGCAGTTCCACGGGTCAAATCGCTGTACTATCCAGTTTTGGGCCTTTGGTATCTAAAAAAAAAGCAGTTTGAGTGTGTCGCTCACTGTTCAGCCGCAAATATCTCTATTTAAAAAGTGTGGTATACCCAGTAAACAATAACTGTGGTTTTGCCATCCCACGGTAAAAAATCTCTATTAATCAGCTTTTGGTAGTTTTTTCCGTAAAGAAAAACAGTAGTGTCTCCTGACTGTTGTGACACAAAAATATATCTGTTGAAAATAGTCTTGTGTAGGCCCGACATCCCAGTGTGGTTTCGCAGTTCCACGGGTCAAATCGCTGTACTATCCAGTTTTGGGCCTTTGGTATCTAAAAAAAAAGCAGTTTGAGTGTGTCGCTCACTGTTCAGCCGCAAATATCTCTATTTAAAAAACTGTGGTATACCCCAGTAAACAATAACTGTGGTTTTGCCATCCCACGGTAAAAAATCTCTATTATTCAGTTTTTGGTAGTTTTTTCCGTAAAGAAAAACAGTAGTGTCTCCTGACTGTTGTGATATAAAAATATATCTGTTGAAAATAGTCTTGTGTAGGCCCGACATCCCAGTGTGGTTTCGCAGTTCCACGGGTCAAATCGCTGTACTATCCAGTTTTGGTCCTTTGGTATCTAAAAAAAAAGCAGTTTGAGGGTGTCGCTCACTGTTGAGCCGCAAATATCTCTATTTAAAAAAGTGTGGTATACCCCAGTAAACAATAGCTGTGGTTTTGCCATCCCACGGTAAAAAATCTCTATTATTCAGCTTTTGGTAGTTTTTTCCGTAAAGAAAAACAGTAGTGTCTCCTGACTGTTGTGACACAAAAATATATCTGTTGAAAATAGTCTTGTGTAGGCCCGACATCCCAGTGTGGTTTCGCAGTTCCATGGGTCAAATCGCTGTACTATCCAGTTTTGGGCCTTTGGTATCTAAAAAAAAAGCAGTTTGAGTGTGTCGCTCACCTTTCAGCCGCAAATATCTCTATTTAAAAAACTGTGGTATACCCCAGTAAGCAATAACTGTGGTTTTGCCATCCCACGGTAAAAAATCTCTATTATTCAGCTTTTGGTAGTTTTTTCCGTAAATAAAAACAGTAGTGTCTTTTGACTGTTGTGACACAAAAATATATCTGTTGAAAATAGTCTTGTTTAGGCCCGACATCCCAGTGTGGTTTCACAGTTCCACGGGTCAAATCGCTGTACTATCCAGTTTTGGGCCTTTGGTATCTAAAGAAAAAGCAGTTTGAGTGTGTCGCTCACTGTTCAGCCGCAAATATCTCTATTTAAAAAGTGTGGTATACCCCAGTAAACAATAACTGTGGTTTTGCCATCCCACGGTAAAAAATCTCTATTATTCAGCTTTTGGTAGTTTTTTCCGTAAAGAAAAACAGTAGTGTCTCCTGACTGTTGTGACACAAAAATATATCTGTTGAAAATAGTGTTGTGTAGGCACGACATCCCAGTGTGGTTTCGCAGTTCCACGGGTCAAATCGCTGTACTATCCAGTTTTGGGCCTTTGGTATCTAAAAAAAAGCAGTTTGAGTGTGTCGCTCACTGTTCAGGAGCAAATATCTCTATTTAAAACAGTGTGGTATACCCCAGTAAACAATAACTGTGGTTTCGCCATCCCACGTTAAAAAATCTCTGTTATTCAGGTTTTGGTAGTTTTTTCCGTAAAGAAAAACAGTAGTGTCTCCTGACTGTTGTGACACAAAAATATATCTGTTGAAAATAGTCTTGTGTAGGCCCGACATTCCAGTGTGGTTTCGCAGTTCCACGGGTCAAATCGCTGTACTATCCAGTTTTGGGCCTTTGGTATCTAAAAAAAAAGCAGTTTGAGGGTGTCGCTCACTGTTCAGTCGCAAAGATCTCTATTTAAAAAAGTGTGGTATACCCCAGTAAACAATAACTGTGGTTTTGCCATCCCACGGTAAAAAATCTCTATTATTCAGCTTTTGGTAGTTTTTTCCGTAAAGAAAAACAGTAGTGTCTCCTGACTGTTGTGACACAAAAATATATCTGTTGAAAATAGTCTTGTGTAGGCCCGACATCCCAGTGTGGTTTCGCAGTTCCACGGGTCAAATCTTTGTACTATCCAGTTTTGGGCCTTTGGTATCTAAAAAAAAAGCAGTTTGAGTGTGTCGCTCACTGTTCAGCCGCAAATATCTCTATTTAAAAAAGTGTGGTATACCCCAGTAAACAATAACTGTGGTTTTGCCATCCCATGGTAAAAAATCTCTATTATTCAGCTTTTGGTAGTTTTTTCCGTAAAGAAAAACAGTAGTGTCTTCTGCTGTTGTGACACAAAAATATATCTGTTGAAAATAGTCTTGTGTAGGCCAGACATCCCAGTGTGGTTTCGCAGTTCCACGGGTCAAATCGCTGTACTATCCAGTTTTGAGCCTTTGCTATCTAAAAAAAAAGCAGTTTGAGTGTGTCGCTCACTGTTCAGCCACAAATATCTCTATTTAAAACAGTGTGGTATACCGCAGTAAACAATAACTGTGGTTTCGCCATCCCACATTAAAAAATCTCTATTATACAGGTTTTGGTAGTTTTTTCCGTAAAGAAAAACAGTTGTGTCTCCTGACTGTTGTGACACAAAAATATATCTGTTGAAAATAGTCTTGTGTAGGCCCGACATCCCAGTGTGGTTTCGCAGTTCCACGGGTCAAATCACTGTACTATCCAGTTTTGGGCCTTTGGTATCTAAAAAAAAAGCAGTTTGAGTGTGTCGCTCACTGTTCAGCCGCAAATATCTCTATTTAAAAAAGTGTGGTATACCCCAGTAAACAATAACTGTGGTTTTGCCATCCCACGGTAAAAAATCTCTATTATTCAGCTCTTGGTAGTTTTTTCCGTAAAGAAAAACAGTAGTGTCTCCTGACTGTTGTGACACAAAAAATATATCTGTTGAAAATAGTCTTGTGTAGGCCCGACATCCCAGTGTGGTTTCGCAGTTCCACGTTTCAAATCGCTGTACTATCCAGTTTTGGGCCTTTGGTATCTAAAAAAAAAGCAGTTTGAGTGTGTCGCTCACTGTTCAGCCGCAAATATCTCTATTTAAAAAAGTGTGGTATACCCCAGTAAACAATAACTGTGGTTTTGCCATCCCATGGTAAAAAATCTCTATTATTCAGCTTTTGGTAGTTTTTTCCGAAAAGAAAAACAGTAGTGTCTCCTGACTGTTGTGACACAAAAATATATCTGTTGAAAATAGTCTTGTGTAGGCCCGACATCCCAGTGTGGTTTCGCAGTTCCACGGGTCAAATCGCTGTACTATCCAGTTTTGGTCCTTTGGTATCTAAAAAAAAAGCAGTTTGAGGGTGTCGCTCACTGTTCAGCCGCAAATATCTCTATTTAAAAAAGTGTGGTATACCCCAGTAAACAATAGCTGTGGTTTTGCCATCCCACGGTAAAAAATCTCTATTATTCAGCTTTTGGTAGTTTTTTCTGTAAAGAAAAACAGTAGTGTCTCCTGACTGTTGTGACACAAAAATATATCTGTTGAAAATAGTCTTGTGTAGGCCAGACATCCCAGTGTGGTTTCGCAGTTCCACGGGTCAAATCGCTGTACTATCCAGTTTTGAGCCTTTGCTATCTAAAAAAAAAGCAGTTTGAGTGTGTCGCTCACTGTTCAGCCACAAATATCTCTATTTAAAACAGTGTGGTATACCGCAGTAAACAATAACTGTGGTTTCGCCATCCCACATTAAAAAATCTCTATTATACAGGTTTTGGTAGTTTTTTCCGTAAAGAAAAACAGTAGTGTCTCCTGACTGTTGTGACACAAAAATATATCTGTTGAAAATAGTCTTGTGTAGGCCCGACATCCCAGTGTGGTTTCGCAGTTCCACGGGTCAAATCACTGTACTATCCAGTTTTGGGCCTTTGGTATCTAAAAAAAAAGCAGTTTGAGGGTGTCGCTCACTGTTCAGCCGCAAATATCTCTATTTAAAAAAGTGTGGTATACCCCAGTAAACAATAACTGTGGTTTTGCCATCCCATGGTAAAAAATCTCTATTATTCAGCTTTTGGTAGTTTTTTCCGTAAAGAAAAACAGTAGTGTCTCCTGACAGTTGTGACACAAAAATATATCTGTTGAAAATAGTCTTGTGTAGGCCCGACATCCCAGTGTGGTTTCGCAGTTCCACGGGTCAAATCGCTGTACAATCCAGTTTTGGGCCTTTGTATCTAAAAAAAAAAGCAGTTTGAGTGTGCCGCTCACTGTTCAGCCGCAAATATCTCTATTTAAAAAAGTGTGGTATACCCCAGTAAACAATAACTGTGGTTTTGCCATCCCACGGTAAAAAATCTCTATTATTCAGCTTTTGGTAGTTTTTTCCGTAAAGAAAAACAGTAGTGTCTCCTGACTGTTGTGATACAAAAATATATCTGTTGAAAATAGTCTTGTGTAGGCCCGACATCCCAGTGTGGTTTCGCAGTTCCACGGGTCAAATCGCTGTACTATCCAGTTTTGGTCCTTTGGTATCTAAAAAAAAAGCAGTTTGAGGGTGTCGCTCACTGTTCAGCCGCAAATATCTCTATTTAAAAAAGTGTGGTATACCCCAGTAAACAATAGCCGTGGTTTTGCCATCCCACGGTAAAAAATCTCTATTATTCAGCTTTTGGTAGTTTTTTCCGTAAAGAAAAACAGTAGTGTCTCCTGACTGTTGTGACACAAAAATATATCTGTTGAAAATAGTCTTGTGTAGGCCCGACATCCCAGTGTGGTTTCGCAGTTCCATGGGTCAAATCGCTTTACTATCCAGTTTTGGGCCTTTGGTATCTAAAAAAAAAGCAGTTTGAGTGTGTCGCTCACTGTTCAGCCGCAAATATCTCTATTTAAAAAACTGTGGTATACCCCAGTAAACAATAACTGTGGTTTTGCCATCCCACGGTAAAAAATCTCTATTATTCAGCTTTTGGTAGTTTTTTCCGTAAAGAAAAACAGTAGTGTCTTTTGACTGTTGTGACACAAAAATATATCTGTTGAAAATAGTCTTGTTTAGGCCCGACATCCCAGTGTGGTTTCGCAGTTCCACAGGTCAAATCGCTGTACTATCCAGTTTTGGGCCTTTGGTATCTAAAAAAAAGCAGTTTGAGTGTGTCGCTCACTGTTCAGCCGCAAATATCTCTATTTAAAACAGTGTGGTATACCCCAGTAAACAATAACTGTGGTTTCGCCATCCCACGTTAAAAAATCTCTGTTATTCAGGTTTTGGTAGTTTTTTCCGTAAAGAAAAACAGTAGTGTCTCCTGACTGTTGTGACACAAAAATATATCTGTTGAAAATAGTCTTGTGTAGGCCCGACATTCCAGTGTGGTTTCGCAGTTCCACGGGTCAAATCGCTGTACTATCCAGTTTTGGGCCTTTGGTATCTAAAAAAAAGCAGTTTGAGGGTGTCGCTCACTGTTCAGTCGCAAAGATCTCTATTTAAAAAAGTGTGGTATACCCCAGTAAACAATAACTGTGGTTTTGCCATCCCACGGTAAAAAATCTCTATTATTCAGCTTTTGGTAGTTTTTTCCGTAAAGAAAAACAGTAGTGTCTCTTGACTGTTGTGACACAAAAATATATCTGTTGAAAATAGTCTTGTGTAGGCCCGACATCCCAGTGTGGTTTCGCAGTTCCACGGGTGAAATCGATGTACTATCCAGTTTTGGGCCTTTGGTATCTAAAAAAAAAGCAGATTGAGTGTGTCGCTCACTGTTCAGCCGCAAATATCTCTATTTAAAAAAGTGTGGTATACCCCAGTAAACAATAACTGTGGTTTTGCCATCCCATGGTAAAAAATCTCTATTATTCAGCTTTTGGTAGTTTTTTCCGTAAAGAAAAACAGTAGTGTCTTCTGACTGTTGTGACACAAAAATATATCTGTTGAAAATAGTCTTGTGTAGGCCAGACATCCCAGTGTGGTTTCGCAGTTCCACGGGTCAAATCGCTGTACTATCCAGTTTTGAGCCTTTGCTATCTAAAAAAAAAGCAGTTTGTGTGTGTCGCTCACTGTTCAGCCACAAATATCTCTATTTAAAACAGTGTGGTATACCGCAGTAAACAATAACTGTGGTTTCGCCATCCCACATTAAAAAATCTCTATTATTCAGGTTTTGGTAGTTTTTTCCGTAAAGAAAAACAGTAGTGTCTCCTGACTGTTGTGACACAAAAATATATCTGTTGAAAATAGTCTTGTGTAGGCCCGACATCCCAGTGTGGTTTCGCAGTTCCACGGGTCAAATCACTGTACTATCCAGTTTTGGGCCTTTGGTATCTAAAAAAAAGCAGTTTGAGGGTGTCGCTCACTGTTCAGCCGCAAATATCTCTATTTAAAAAAGTGTGGTATACCCCAGTAAACAATAACTGTGGTTTTGCCATCCCACGGTAAAAAATCTCTATTATTCAGCTCTTGGTAGTTTTTTCCGTAAAGAAAAACAGTAGTGTCTCCTGACTGTTGTGACACAAAAATATATCTGTTGAAAATAGTCTTGTGTAGGCCCGACATCCCAGTGTGGTTTCGCAGTTCCACGGGTCAAATCGCTGTACTATCCAGTTTTGGGCCTTTGGTATCTAAAAAAAAAGCAGTTTGAGTGTGACGCTCACTGTTCAGCCGCAAATATCTCTATTTAAAAAACTGTGGTATACCCCAGTAAACAATAACTGTGGTTTTGCCATCCCATGGTAAAAAATCTCTATTATTCAGCTTTTGGTAGTTTTTTCCGTAAAGAAAAACAGTAGTGTCTCCTGACTGTTGTGACACAAAAATATATCTGTTGAAAATAGTCTTGTGTAGGCCCGACATCCCAGTGTGGTTTCGCAGTTCCACGGGTCAAATCGCTGTACAATCCAGTTTTGGGCCTTTGTATCTAAAAAAAAAAGCAGTTTGAGTGTGCCGCTCACTGTTCAGCCGCAAATATCTCTATTTAAAAAAGTGTGGTATACCCCAGTAAACAATAACTGTGGTTTTGCCATCCCACGGTAAAAAATCTCTATTATTCAGCTTTTGGTAGTTTTTTCCGTAAAGAAAAACAGTAGTGTCTCCTGATTGTTGTGATACAAAAATATATCTGTTGAAAATAGTCTTGTGTAGGCCCGACATCCCAGTGTGGTTTCGCAGTTCCACGGGTCAAATCGCTGTACTATCCAGTTTTGGTCCTTTGGTATCTAAAAAAAAAGCAGTTTGAGGGTGTCGCTCACTGTTCAGCCGCAAATATCTCTATTTAAAAAAGTGTGGTATACCCCAGTAAACAATAGCTGTGGTTTTGCCATCCCACGGTAAAAAATCTCTATTATTCAGCTTTTGGTAGTTTTTTCCGTAAAGAAAAACAGTAGTGTCTCCTGACTGTTGTGACACAAAAATATATCTGTTGAAAATAGTCTTGTGTAGGCCCGACATCCCAGTGTGGTTTCGCAGTTCCATGGGTCAAATCGCTTTACTATCCAGTTTTGGGCCTTTGGTATCTAAAAAAAAAGCAGTTTGAGTGTGTCGCTCACTGTTCAGCCGCAAATATCTCTATTTAAAAAACTGTGGTATACCCCAGTAAACAATAACTGTGGTTTTGCCATCCCACGGTAAAAAATCTCTATTATTCAGCTTTTGGTAGTTTTTTCCGTAAAGAAAAACAGTAGTGTCTTTTGACTGTTGTGACACAAAAATATATCTGTTGAAAATAGTCTTGTTTAGGCCCGACATCCCAGTGTGGTTTCGCAGTTCCACGGGTCAAATCGCTGTACTATCCAGTTTTGGGCCTTTGGTATCTAAAAATATGCAGTTTGAGTGTGTCGCTCACTGTTCAGCCGCAAATATCTCTATTTAAAACAGTGTGGTATACCTCAGTAAACAATAACTGTGGTTTCGCCATCCCACGTTAAAAAATCTCTGTTATTCAGGTTTTGGTAGTTTTTTCCGTAAAGAAAAACAGTAGTGTCTCCTGACTGTTGTGACACAAAAATATATCTGTTGAAAATAGTCTTGTGTAGGCCCGACATTCCAGTGTGGTTTCGCAGTTCCACGGGTCAAATCGCTGTACTATCCAGTTTTGGGCCTTTGGTATCTAAAAAAAAAGCAGTTTGAGGGTGTCGCTCACTGTTCAGTCGCAAAGATCTCTATTTAAAAAAGTGTGGTATACCCCAGTAAACAATAACTGTGGTTTTGCCATCCCACGGTAAAAAATCTCTATTATTCAGCTTTTGGTAGTTTTTTCCGTAAAGAAAAACAGTAGTGTCTCTTGACTGTTGTGACACAAAAATATATCTGTTGAAAATAGTCTTGTGTAGGCCCGACATCCCAGTGTGGTTTCGCAGTTCCACGGGTCAAATCGATGTACTATCCACTTTTGGGCCTTTGGTATCTAAAAAAAAAGCAGATTGAGTGTGTCGCTCACTGTTCAGCCGCAAATATCTCTTTTTAAAAAAGTGTGGTATACCCCAGTAAACAATAACTGTGGTTTTGCCATCCCATGGTAAAAAATCTCTATTATTCAGCTTTTGGTAGTTTTTTCCGTAAAGAAAAACAGTAGTGTCTTCTGACTGTTGTGACACAAAAATATATCTGTTGAAAATAGTCTTGTGTAGGCCAGACATCCCAGTGTGGTTTCGCAGTTCCACGGGTCAAATCGCTGTACTATCCAGTTTTGAGCCTTTGCTATCTAAAAAAAAAGCAGTTTGTGTGTGTCGCTCACTGTTCAGCCACAAATATCTCTATTTAAAACAGTGTGGTATACCGCAGTAAACAATAACTGTGGTTTCGCCATCCCACATTAAAAAATCTCTATTATTCAGGTTTTGGTAGTTTTTTCCGTAAAGAAAAACAGTAGTGTCTCCTGACTGTTGTGACACAAAAATATATCTGTTGAAAATAGTCTTGTGTAGGCCCGACATCCCAGTGTGGTTTCGCAGTTCCACGGGTCAAATCACTGTACTATCCAGTTTTGGGCCTTTGGTATCTAAAAAAAAAGCAGTTTGAGGGTGTCGCTCACTGTTCAGCCGCAAATATCTCTATTTAAAAAAGTGTGGTATACCCCAGTAAACAATAACTGTGGTTTTGCCATCCCACGGTAAAAAATCTCTATTATTCAGCTCTTGGTAGTTTTTTCCGTAAAGAAAAACAGTAGTGTCTCCTGACTGTTGTGACACAAAAATATATCTGTTGAAAATAGTCTTGTGTAGGCCCGACATCCCAGTGTGGTTTCGCAGTTCCACGGGTCAAATCGCTGTACTATCCAGTTTTGGGCCTTTGGTATCTAATAAAAAAGCAGTTTGAGTGTGACGCTCACTGTTCAGCCGCAAATATCTCTATTTAAAAAACTGTGGTATACCCCAGTAAACAATAACTGTGGTTTTGCCATCCCATGGTAAAAAATCTCTATTATTCAGCTTTTGGTAGTTTTTTCCGTAAAGAAAAACAGTAGTGTCTCCTGACTGTTGTGACACAAAAATATATCTGTTGAAAATAGTCTTGTGTAGGCCCGACATCCCAGTGTGGTTTCGCAGTTCCACGGGTCAAATCGCTGTACAATCCAGTTTTGGGCCTTTGTATCTAAAAAAAAAAGCAGTTTGAGTGTGCCGCTCACTGTTCAGCCGCAAATATCTCTATTTAAAAAAGTGTGGTATACCCCAGTAAACAATAACTGTGGTTTTGCCATCCCACGGTAAAAAATCTCTATTATTCAGCTTTTGGTAGTTTTTTCCGTAAAGAAAAACAGTAGTGTCTCCTGACTGTTGTGATACAAAAATATATCTGTTGAAAATAGTCTTGTGTAGGCCCGACATCCCAGTGTGGTTTCGCAGTTCCACGGGTCAAATCGCTGTACTATCCAGTTTTGGTCCTTTGGTATCTAAAAAAAAAGCAGTTTGAGGGTGTCGCTCACTGTTCAGCCGCAAATATCTCTATTTAAAAAAGTGTGGTATACCCCAGTAAACAATAGCTGTGGTTTTGCCATCCCACGGTAAAAAATCTCTATTATTCAGCTTTTGGTAGTTTTTTCCGTAAAGAAAAACAGTAGTGTCTCCTGACTGTTGTGACACAAAAATATATCTGTTGAAAATAGTCTTGTGTAGGCCCGACATCCCAGTGTGGTTTCGCAGTTCCTTGGGTCAAATCGCTGTACTATCCAGTTTTGGGCCTTTGGTATCTAAAAAAAAAGCAGTTTGAGTGTGTCGCTCACTGTTCAGCCGCAAATATCTCTATTTAAAAAACTGTGGTATACCCCAGTAAACAATAACTGTGGTTTTGCCATCCCACGGTAAAAAATCTCTATTATTCAGCTTTTGGTAGTTTTTTCCATAAAGAAAAACAGTAGTGTCTTTTGACTGTTGTGACACAAAAATATATCTGTTGAAAATAGTCTTGTGTAGGCCCGACATCCCAGTGTGGTTTCGCAGTTCCATGGGTCAAATCGCTTTACTATCCAGTTTTGGGCCTTTGGTATCTAAAAAAAAAGCAGTTTGAGTGTGTCGCTCACTGTTCAGCCGCAAATATCTCTATTTAAAAAACTGTGGTATACCCCAGTAAACAATAACTGTGGTTTTGCCATCCCACGGTAAAAAATCTCTATTATTCAGCTTTTGGTAGTTTTTTCCGTAAAGAAAAACAGTAGTGTCTTTTGACTGTTGTGACACAAAAATATATCTGTTGAAAATAGTCTTGTTTAGGCCCGACATCCCAGTGTGGTTTCGCAGTTCCACGGGTCAAATCGCTGTACTATCCAGTTTTGGGCCTTTGGTATCTAAAAAAAAGCAGTTTGAGTGTGTCGCTCACTGTTCAGCCGCAAATATCTCTATTTAAAACAGTGTGGTATACCCCAGTAAACAATAACTGTGGTTTCGCCATCCCACGTTAAAAAATCTCTGTTATTCAGGTTTTGGTAGTTTTTTCCGTAAAGAAAAACAGTAGTGTCTCCTGACTGTTGTGACACAAAAATATATCTGTTGAAAATAGTCTTGTGCAGGCCCGACATTCCAGTGTGGTTTCGCAGTTCCACGGGTCAAATCGCTGTACTATCCAGTTTTGGGCCTTTGGTATCTAAAAAAAAAGCAGTTTGAGGGTGTCGCTCACTGTTCAGTCGCAAAGATCTCTATTTAAAAAAGTGTGGTATACCCCAGTAAACAATAACTGTGGTTTTGCCATCCCACGGTAAAAAATCTCTATTATTCAGCTTTTGGTAGTTTTTTCCGTAAAGAAAAACAGTAGTGTCTCCTGACTGTTGTGACACAAAAATATATCTGTTGAAAATAGTCTTGTGTAGGCCCGACATCCCAGTGTGGTTTCGCAGTTCCACGGGTCAAATCGATGTACTATCCAGTTTTGGGCCTTTGGTATCTAAAAAAAAAGCAGATTGAGTGTGTCGCTCACTGTTCAGCCGCAAATATCTCTATTTAAAAAAGTGTGGTATACCCCAGTAATCAATAACTGTGGTTTTGCCATCCCATGGTAAAAAATCTCTATTATTCAGCTTTTGGTAGTTTTTTCCGTAAAGAAAAACAGTAGTGTGTTCTGACTGTTGTGACACAAAAATATATCTGTTGAAAATAGTCTTGTGTAGGCCAGACATCCCAGTGTGGTTTCGCAGTTCCACGGGTCAAATCGCTGTACTATCCAGTTTTGAGCCTTTGCTATCTAAAAAAAAAGCAGTTTGTGTGTGTCGCTCACTGTTCAGCCACAAATATCTCTATTTAAAACAGTGTGGTATACCGCAGTAAACAATAACTGTGGTTTCGCCATCCCACATTAAAAAATCTCTATTATTCAGGTTTTGGTAGTTTTTTCCGTAAAGAAAAACAGTAGTGTCTCCTGACTGTTGTGACACAAAAATATATCTGTTGAAAATAGTCTTGTGTAGGCCCGACATCCCAGTGTGGTTTCGCAGTTCCACGGGTCAAATCACTGTACTATCCAGTTTTGGGCCTTTGGTATCTAAAAAAAAAGCAGTTTGAGGGTGTCGCTCACTGTTCAGCCGCAAATATCTCTATTTAAAAAAGTGTGGTATACCCCAGTAAACAATAACTGTGGTTTTGCCATCCCACGGTAAAAAATCTCTATTATTCAGCTCTTGGTAGTTTTTTCCGTAAAGAAAAACAGTAGTGTCTCCTGACTGTTGTGACACAAAAATATATCTGTTGAAAATAGTCTTGTGTAGGCCCGACATCCCAGTGTGGTTTCGCAGTTCCACGGGTCAAATCGCTGTACTATCCAGTTTTGGGCCTTTGGTATCTAAAAAAAAAGCAGTTTGAGTGTGACGCTCACTGTTCAGCCGCAAATATCTCTATTTAAAAAACTGTGGTATACCCCAGTAAACAATAACTGTGGTTTTGCCATCCCATGGTAAAAAATCTCTATTATTCAGCTTTTGGTAGTTTTTTCCGTAAAGAAAAACAGTAGTGTCTCCTGACTGTTGTGACACAAAAATATATCTGTTGAAAATAGTCTTGTGTAGGCCCGACATCCCAGTGTGGTTTCGCAGTTCCACGGGTCAAATCGCTGTACAATCCAGTTTTGGGCCTTTGGTATCTAAAAAAAAAAGCAGTTTGAGTGTGCCGCTCACTGTTCAGCCGCAAATATCTCTATTTAAAAAAGTGTGGTATACCCCAGTAAACAATAACTGTGGTTTTGCCATCCCACGGTAAAAAATCTCTATTATTCAGCTTTTGGTAGTTTTTTCCGTAAAGAAAAACAGTAGTGTCTCCTGACTGTTGTGATACAAAAATATATCTGTTGAAAATAGTCTTGTGTAGGCCCGACATCCCAGTGTGGTTTCGCAGTTCCACGGGTCAAATCGCTGTACTATCCAGTTTTGGTCCTTTGGTATCTAAAAAAAAAGCAGTTTGAGGGTGTCGCTCACTGTTCAGCCGCAAATATCTCTATTTAAAAAAGTGTGGTATACCCCAGTAAACAATAGCTGTGGTTTTGCCATCCCACGGTAAAAAATCTCTATTATTCAGCTTTTGGTAGTTTTTTCCGTAAAGAAAAACAGTAGTGTCTCCTGACTGTTGTGACACAAAAATATATCTGTTGAAAATAGTATTGTGTAGGCCCGACATCCCAGTGTGGTTTCGCAGTTCCATGGGTCAAATCGCTGTACTATCCAGTTTTGGGCCTTTGGTATCTAAAAAAAAAGCAGTTTGAGTGTGTCGCTCACTGTTCAGCCGCAAATATCTCTATTTAAAAAACTGTGGTATACCCCAGTAAACAATAACTGTGGTTTTGCCATCCCACGGTAAAAAATCTCTATTATTCAGCTTTTGGTAGTTTTTTCCGTAAAGAAAAACAGTAGTGTCTTTTGACTGTTGTGACACAAAAATATATCTGTTGAAAATAGTCTTGTGTAGGCCAGACATCCCAGTGTGGTTTCGCAGTTCCACGGGTCAAATCGCTGTACTATCCAGTTTTGAGCCTTTGCTATCTAAAAAAAAAGCAGTTTGAGTGTGTCGCTCACTGTTCAGCCACAAATATCTCTATTTAAAACAGTGTGGTATACCGCAGTAAACAATAACTGTGGTTTCGCCATCCCACATTAAAAAATCTCTATTATTCAGGTTTTGGTAGTTTTTTCCGTAAAGAAAAACAGTAGTGTCTCCTGACTGTTGTGACACAAAAATATATCTGTTGAAAATAGTCTTGTGTAGGCCCGACATCCCAGTGTGGTTTCGCAGTTCCACGGGTCAAATCACTGTACTATCCAGTTTTGGGCCTTTGGTATCTAAAAAAAAAGCAGTTTGAGGGTGTCGCTCACTGTTCAGCCGCAAATATCTCTATTTAAAAAAGTGTGGTATACCCCAGTAAACAATAACTGTGGTTTTGCCATCCCACGGTAAAAAATCTCTATTATTCAGCTCTTGGTAGTTTTTTCCGTAAAGAAAAACAGTAGTGTCTCCTGACTGTTGTGACACAAAAATATATCTGTTGAAAATAGTCTTGTGTAGGCCCGACATCCCAGTGTGGTTTCGCAGTTCCACGGGTCAAATCGCTGTACTATCCAGTTTTGGGCCTTTGGTATCTAAAAAAAAAGCAGTTTGAGTGTGACGCTCACTGTTCAGCCGCAAATATCTCTATTTAAAAAACTGTGGTATACCCCAGTAAACAATAACTGTGGTTTTGCCATCCCATGGTAAAAAATCTCTATTATTCAGCTTTTGGTAGTTTTTTCCGTAAAGAAAAACAGTAGTGTCTCCTGACTGTTGTGACACAAAAATATATCTGTTGAAAATAGTCTTGTGTAGGCCCGACATCCCAGTGTGGTTTCGCAGTTCCACGGGTCAAATCGCTGTACAATCCAGTTTTGGGCCTTTGTATCTAAAAAAAAAAGCAGTTTGAGTGTGCCGCTCACTGTTCAGCCGCAAATATCTCTATTTAAAAAAGTGTGGTATACCCCAGTAAACAATAACTGTGGTTTTGCCATCCCACGGTAAAAAATCTCTATTATTCAGCTTTTGGTAGTTTTTTCCGTAAAGAAAACAGTAGTGTCTCCTGACTGTTGTGATACAAAAATATATCTGTTGAAAATAGTCTTGTGTAGGCCCGACATCCCAGTGTGGTTTCGCAGTTCCTTGGGTCAAATCGCTGTACTATCCAGTTTTGGGCCTTTGGTATCTAAAAAAAAAGCAGTTTGAGTGTGTCGCTCACTGTTCAGCCGCAAATATCTCTATTTAAAAAACTGTGGTATACCCCAGTAAACAATAACTGTGGTTTTGCCATCCCACGGTAAAAAATCTCTATTATTCAGCTTTTGGTAGTTTTTTCCGTAAAGAAAAACAGTAGTGTCTTTTGACTGTTGTGACACAAAAATATATCTGTTGAAAATAGTCTTGTTTAGGCCCGACATCCCAGTGTGGTTTCGCAGTTCCACGGGTCAAATCGCTGTACTATCCAGTTTTGGGCCTTTGGTATCTAAAAAAAAAGCAGTTTGAGTGTGTCGCTCACTGTTCAGCCGCAAATATCTCTATTTAAAAAGTGTGGTATACCCCAGTAAACAATAACTGTGGTTTTGCCATCCCACGGTAAAAAATCTCTATTATTCAGCTTTTGGTAGTTTTTTCCGTAAAGAAAAACAGTAGTGTCTCCTGACTGTTGTGACACAAAAATATATCTGTTGAAAATAGTGTTGTGTAGGCACGACATCCCAGTGTGGTTTCGCAGTTCCACGAGTCAAATCGCTGTACTATCCAGTTTTGGGCCTTTGGTATCTAAAAAAAAGCAGTTTGAGTGTGTCGCTCACTGTTCAGCCGCAAATATCTCTATTTAAAACAGTGTGGTATACCCCAGTAAACAATAACTGTGGTTTCGCCATCCCACGTTAAAAAATCTATGTTATTCAGGTTTTGGTAGTTTTTTCCGTAAAGAAAAACAGTAGTGTCTCCTGACTGTTGTGACACAAAAATATATCTGTTGAAAATAGTCTTGTGTAGGCCCGACATTCCAGTGTGGTTTCGCAGTTCCACGGGTCAAATCGCTGTACAATCCAGTTTTGGGCCTTTGTATCTAAAAAAAAAAGCAGTTTGAGTGTGCCGCTCACTGTTCAGCCGCAAATATCTCTATTTAAAAAAGTGTGGTATATCCCAGTAAACAATAACTGTGGTTTTGCCATCCCACGGTAAAAAATCTCTATTATTCAGCTTTTGGTAGTTTTTTCCGTAAAGAAAAACAGTAGTGTCTCCTGACTGTTGTGATACAAAAATATATCTGTTGAAAATAGTCTTGTGTAGGCCCGACATCCCAGTGTGGTTTCGCAGTTCCACGGGTCAAATCGCTGTACTATCCAGTTTTGGTCCTTTGGTATCTAAAAAAAAAGCAGTTTGAGGGTGTCGCTCACTGTTCAGCCGCAAATATCTCTATTTAAAAAAGTGTGGTATACCCCAGTAAACAATAGCTGTGGTTTTGCCATCCCACGGTAAAAAATCTCTATTATTCAGCTTTTGGTAGTTTTTTCCGTAAAGAAAAACAGTAGTGTCTCCTGACTGTTGTGACACAAAAATATATCTGTTGAAAATAGTCTTGTGTAGGCCCGACATCCCAGTGTGTTTTCGCAGTTCCATGGGTCAAATCGCTGTACTATCCAGTTTTGGGCCTTTGGTATCTAAAAAAAAAGCAGTTTGAGTGTGTCGCTCACTGTTCAGCCACAAATATCTCTATTTAAAACAGTGTGGTATACCCCAGTAAACAATAACTGTGGTTTCGCCATCCCACATTAAAAAATCTCTATTATTCAGGTTTTGGTAGTTTTTTCCGTAAAGAAAAACAGTAGTGTCTCCTGACTGTTGTGACACAAAAATATATCTGTTGAAAATAGTCTTGTGTAGGCCCGACATCCCAGTGTGGTTTCGCAGTTCCACGGGTCAAATCGCTGTACTATCCAGTTTTGGGCCTTTGGTATCTAAAAAAAAAGCAGTTTGAGCGTGTCGCTCACTGTTCAGCCGCAAATTTCTCTATTTAAAAAAGTGTGGTATACCCCAGTAAACAATAACTGTGGTTTTGCCATCCCACGGTAAAAAATCTCTATTATTCAGCTCTTGGTAGTTTTTTCCGTAAAGAAAAACAGTAGTGTCTTTTGACTGTTGTGACACAAAAATATATCTGTTGAAAATAGTCTTGTGTAGGCCCGACATCCCAGTGTGGTTTCGCAGTTCCACAGGTCAAATCGCTGTACTATCCAGTTTTGGGCCTTTGGTATCTAAAAAAAAAGCAGTTTGAGTGTGTCGCTCACTGTTCAGCCGCAAATATCTCTATTTAAAAAACTGTGGTATACCCCAGTAAACAATAACTGTGGTTTTGCCATCCCATGGTAAAAAATCTCTATTATTCAGCTTTTGGTAGTTTTTTTCGTAAAGAAAAACAGTAGTGTCTCCTGACTGTTGTGACACAAAAATATATCTGTTGAAAATAGTCTTGTTTAGGCCCGACATCCCAGTGTGGTTTCGCAGTTCCACGGGTCAAATCGCTGTACAATCCAGTTTTGGGCCTTTGTATCTAAAAAAAAAAGCAGTTTGAGTGTGCCGCTCACTGTTCAGCCGCAAATATCTCTATTTAAAAAAGTGTGGTATACCCCAGTAAACAATAACTGTGGTTTTGCCATTCCACGGTAAAAAATCTCTATTATTCAGCTTTTGGTAGTTTTTTCCGTAAAGAAAAACAGTAGTGTCTCCTGACTGTTGTGATACAAAAATATATCTGTTGAAAATAGTCTTGTGTAGGCCCGACATCCCAGTGTGGTTTCGCAGTTCCACGGGTCAAATCGCTGTACTATCCAGTTTTGGTCCTTTGGTATCTAAAAAAAAAGCAGTTTGAGGGTGTCGCTCACTGTTCAGCCGCAAATATCTCTATTTAAAAAAGTGTGGTATACCCCAGTAAACAATAGCTGTGGTTTTGCCATCCCACGGTAAAAAATCTCTATTATTCAGCTTTTGGTAGTTTTTTCCGTAAAGAAAAACAGTAGTATCTCCTGACTGTTGTGACACAAAAATATATCTGTTGAAAATAGTCTTGTGTAGGCCCGACATCCCAGTGTGGTTTCGCAGTTCCATGGGTCAAATCGCTGTACTATCCAGTTTTGGGCCTTTGGTATCTAAAAAAAAAGCAGTTTGAGTGTGTCGCTCACTGTTCAGCCACAAATATCTCTATTTAAAACAGTGTGGTATACCCAAGTAAACAATAACTGTGGTTTCGCCATCCCACATTAAAAAATCTCTATTATTCAGGTTTTGGTAGTTTTTTCCGTAAAGAAAAACAGTAGTGTCTCCTGACTGTTGTGACACAAAAATATATCTGTTGAAAATAGTCTTGTGTAGGCCCGACATCCCAGTGTGGTTTCGCAGTTCCACGGGTCAAATCGCTGTACTATCCAGTTTTATGCCTTTGGTATCTAAAAAAAAAGCAGTTTGAGGGTGTCGCTCACTGTTCAGCCGCAAATATCTCTATTTAAAAAAGTGTGGTATACCCCAGTAAACAATAACTGTGGTTTTGCCATCCCACGGTAAAAAATCTCTATTATTCAGCTTTTGGTAGTTTTTTCCGTAAAGAAAAACAGTAGTGTCTCCTGACTGTTGTGACACAAAAATATATCTGTTGAAAATAGTCTTGTGTAGGCCCGACATCCCAGTGTGGTTTCGCAGTTCCACGGGTCAAATCGCTGTACTATCCAGTTTTGGGCCTTTGGTATCTAAAAAAAAAGCAGTTTGAGTGTGTCGCTCACTGTTGAGCCGCAAATATCTCTATTTAAAAAACTGTGGTATACCCCAGTAAACAATAACTGTGGTTTTGCCATCCCACGGTAAAAAATCTCTATTATTCAGCTTTTGGTAGTTTTTTCCGTAAAGAAAAACAGTAGTGTCTTCTGACTGTTGTGACACAAAAATATATCTGTTGAAAATAGTCTTGTTTAGGCCCCACATCCCAGTGTGGTTTCGCAGTTCCACGGGTCAAATCGCTGTACTATCCAGTTTTGGGCCTTTGGTATCTAAAAAAAAAGCAGTTTGAGTGTGTCGCTCACTGTTCAGCCGCAAATATCTCTATTTAAAAAAGTGTGGTATACCCCAGTAAACAATAACTGTGGTTTTGCCATCCCACGGTAAAAAATCTCTATTATTCAGCTTTTGGTAGTTTTTTCCGTAAAGAAAAACAGTAGTGTCTCCTGACTGTTGTGACACAAAAATATATCTGTTGAAAATAGTCTTGTGTAGGCACGACATCCCAGTGTGGTTTCGCAGTTCCACGGGTCAAATCGCTGTACTATCGAGTTTTGGGCCTTTGGTATCTAAAAAAAAAGCAGTTTGAGTGTGTCGCTCACTGCTCAGCCGCAAATATCTCTATTTAAAAAAGTGTGGTATACCCCAGTAAACAATAACTGTGGTTTTGCCATCCCACGGTAAAAAATCTCTATTATTCAGCTTTTGGTAGTTTTTTCCGTAAAGAAAAACAGTAGTGTCTCCTGACTGTTGTGACACAAAAATATATCTGTTGAAAATAGTCTTGTGTAGGCCCGACATCCCAGTGTGGTGTCGCAGTTCCACAGGTCAAATCGTTGTACTATCCAGTTTTGGGCCTTTGGTATCTAAAAAAAAGCAGTTTGAGTGTGTCACTCACTGTTCAGCCGCAAATATCTCTATTTAAAAAAGTGTGGTATACCCCAGTAAACAATAACTGTGGTTTTGCCATCCCACGGTAAAAAATCTCTATTATTCAGCTTTTGGTAGTTTTTTCCGTAAAGAAAAACAGTAGTGTCTCCTGACTGTTGTGACACAAAAATATATCTGTTGAAAATAGTCTTGTGTATGCCCGACATCCCAGTGTGGTTTCGCAGTTCCACGGGTCAAATTGCTGTACTATCCAGTTTTGGGCCTTTGGTATCTAAAAAAAAAGCAGTTTGAGTGTGTCGCTCACTGTTCAGCCGCAAATATCTCTATTTAAAAAAGTGTGGTATACCCCAGTAAACAATAACTGTGGTTTTGCCATCCCACGGTAAAAAATCTCTATTATTCAGCTTTTGGTAGTTTTTTCCGTAAAGAAAACCAGTAGTGTCTCCTGACTGTTGTGACACAAAAATATATCTGTTGAAAATAGTCTTGTGTAGGAACGACATCCCAGTGTGGTTTCGCAGTTCCACGGGTCAAATCGCTGTACTATCCAGTTTTGGGCCTTTGGTATCTAAAAAAAAAGCAGTTTGAGTGTGTCGCTCACTGTTCAGCCGCAAATATCTCTATTTAAAAAAGTGTGGTATACCCCAGTAAACAATAACTGTGGTTTTGCCATCCCACGGTAAAAAATCTCTATTATTCAGCTTTTGGTAGTTTTTTCCATAAAGTAAAACAGTAGTGTCTCCTGACTGTTGTGACACAAAAATATATCTGTTGAAAATAGTCTTGTGTAGGCCCGACATCCTAGTGTGGTTTCGCAGTTCCACGGGTCCAATCGCTGTACTATCCAGTTTCGGGCCTTTGGTATCTAAAAAAAAAGCAGTTTGAGTGTGTCGCTCACTGCTCAGCCGCAAATATCTCTATTTAAAAAAGTGTGGTATACCCCAGTAAACAATAACTGTGGTTTTGCCATCCCACGGTAAAAAATCTCTATTATTCAGCTTTTGGTAGTTTTTTCTGTAAAGAAAAACAGTAGTGTCTCCTGACTGTTGTGACACAAAAAAATATCTGTTGAAAATAGTCTTGTGTAGGCCCGACATCCCAGTGTGGTTTCGCAGTTCCACGGGTCAAATCGCTGTACTATCCAGTTTTGGGCCTTTGGTATCTAAAAAAAAAGCAGTTTGAGTGTGTCGCTCACTGTTCAGCCGCAAATATCTCTATTTAAAAAACTGTGGTATACCCCAGTAAACAATAACTGTGATTTTGCCATCCCACGGTAAAAAATCTCTATTATTCAGCTTTTGTTAGTTTTTTCCGTAAAGAAAAACAGTAGTGTCTCCTGACTGTTGTGACACAAAAATATATCTGTTGAAAATAGTCTTGTGTAGGCCCGACATCCTAGTGTGGTTTCGCAGTTCCACGGGTCCAATCGCTGTACTATCGAGTTTTGGGCCTTTGGTATCTAAAAAAAAAGCAGTTTGAGTGTGTCGCTCACTGCTCAGCCGCAAATATCTCTATTTAAAAAAGTGTGGTATACCCCAGTAAACAATAACTGTGGTTTTGCCATCCCACGGTAAAAAATCTCTATTATTCAGCTTTTGGTAGTTTTTTCCGTAAAGAAAAACAGTAGTGTCTCCTGACTGTTGTGACACAAAAATATATCTGTTGAAAATAGTCTTGTGTAGGCCCGACATCCCAGTGTGGTGTCGCAGTTCCACAGGTCAAATCGTTGTACTATCCAGTTTTGGGCCTTTGGTATCTAAAAAAAAGCAGTTTGAGTGTGTCGCTCACTGTTCAGCCGCAAATATCTCTATTTAAAAAAGTGTGGTATACCCCAGTAAACAATAACTGTGGTTTTGCCATCCCACGGTAAAAAATCTCTATTATTCAGCTTTTGGTAGTTTTTTCCGTAAAGAAAAACAGTAGTGTCTCCTGACTGTTGTGACACAAAAATATATCTGTTGAAAATAGTCTTGTGTAGGCCCGACATCCCAGTGTGGTTTCGCAGTTCCACGGGTCAAATCGCTGTACTATCCAGTTTTGGGCCTTTGGTATCTAAAAAAAAAGCAGTTTGAGTGTGTCGCTCACTGTTCAGCCGCAAATATCTCTATTTAAAAAAGTGTGGTATACCCCAGTAAACAATAACTGTGGTTTTGCCATCCCACGGTAAAAAATCTCTATTATTCAGCTTTTGGTAGTTTTTTCCGTAAAGAAAACCATAGTGTCTCCTGACTGTTGTGACACAAAAATATATCTGTTGAAAATAGTCTTGTGTAGGCACGACATCCCAGTGTGGTTTCGCAGTTCCACGGGTCAAATCGCTGTACTATCCAGTTTTGGGCCTTTGCTATCTAAAAAAAATGCAGTTTGAGTGTGTCGCTCACTGTTCAGCCGCAAATATCTCTATTTAAAAAAGTGTGGTATACCCCAGTAAACAATAACTGTGGTTTTGCCATCCCACGGTAAAAAATCTCTATTATTCAGCTTTTGGTAGTTTTTTCCATAAAGTAAAACAGTAGTGTCTCCTGACTGTTGTGACACAAAAATATATCTGTTGAAAATAGTCTTGTGTAGGCCCGACATCCTAGTGTGGTTTCGCAGTTCCACGGGTCCAATCGCTGTACTATCCAGTTTTGGGCCTTTGGTATCTAAAAAAAAAGCAGTTTGAGTGTGTCGCTCACTGCTCAGCCGCAAATATCTCTATTTAAAAAAGTGTGGTATACCCCAGTAAACAATAACTGTGGTTTTGCCATCCCACGGTAAAAAATCTCTATTATTCAGCTTTTGGTAGTTTTTTCCGTAAAGAAAAACAGTAGTGTCTCCTGACTGTTGTGACACAAAAATATATCTGTTGAAAATAGTCTTGTGTATGCCCGACATCCCAGTGTGGTGTCGCAGTTCCACAGGTCAAATCATTGTACTATCCAGTTTTGGGCCTTTGGTATCTAAAAAAAATCAGTTTGAGTGTGTCGCTCACTGTTCAGCCGCAAATATCTCTATTTAAAAAAGTGTGGTATACCCCAGTAAACAATAACTGTGGTTTTGCCATCCCACGGTAAAAAATCTCTATTATTCAGCTTTTGGTAGTTTTTTCCGTAAAGAAAAACAGTAGTGTCTCCTGACTGTTGTGACACAAAAATATATCTGTTGAAAATAGTCTTGTGTAGGCCCGACATCCAAGTGTGGTTTCGCAGTTCCATGGGTCAAATCGCTGTACTATCCAGTTTTGGGCCTTTGGTATCTAAAAAAAAAGCAGTTTGAGTGTGTCGCTCACTGTTTAGCCGCAAATATCTCTATTTAAAAAACTGTGGTATACCCCAGTAAACAATAACTGTGGTTTTGCCATCCCACGGTAAAAAATCTCTATTATTCAGCTTTTGGTAGTTTTTTCCGTAAAGAACAACAGTAGTGTCTTCTGACTGTTGTGACACAAAAATATATCTGTTGAAAATAGTCTTGTTTAGGCCCCACATCCCAGTGTGGTTTCGCAGTTCCACGGGTCAAATCGCTGTACTATCCAGTTTTGGGCCTTTGGTATCTAAAAAAAAAGCAGTTTGAGTGTGTCGCTCACTGTTCAGCCGCAAATATCTCTATTTAAAAAAGTGTGGTATACCCCAGTAAACAATAACTGTGGTTTTGCCATCCCACAGTAAAAAATCTCTATTATTCAGCTTTTGGTAGTTTTTTCCGTAAAGAAAAACAGTAGTGTCTCCTGACTGTTGTGACACAAAAATATATCTGTTGAAAATAGTCTTGTGTAGGCCCGACATCCCAGTGTGGTGTCGCAGTTCCACAGGTCAAATCGTTGTACTATCCAGTTTTGGGCCTTTGGTATCTAAAAAAAAGCAGTTTGAGTGTGTCGCTCACTGTTCAGCCGCAAATATCTCTATTTAAAAAAGTGTGGTATACCCCAGTAAACAATAACTGTGGTTTTGCCATCCCACGGTAAAAAATCTCTATTATTCAGCTTTTGGTAGTTTTTTCCGTAAAGAAAAACAGTAGTGTCTCCTGACTGTTGTGACACAAAAATATATCTGTTGAAAATAGTCTTGTGTAGGCCCGACATCCCAGTGTGGTTTCGCAGTTCCACGGGTCAAATCGCTGTACTATCCAGTTTTGGGCCTTTGGTATCTAAAAAAAAAGCAGTTTGAGTGTGTCGCTCACTGTTCAGCCGCAAATATCTCTATTTAAAAAAGTGTGGTATACCCCAGTAAACAATAACTGTGGTTTTGCCATCCCACGGTAAAAAATCTCTATTATTCAGCTTTTGGTAGTTTTTTCCGTAAAGAAAAACAGTAGTGTCTCCTGACTGTTGTGACACAAAAATATATCTGTTGAAAATAGTCTTGTGTATGCCCGACATCCCAGTGTGGTGTCGCAGTTCCACAGGTCAAATCATTGTACTATCCAGTTTTGGGCCTTTGGTATCTAAAAAAAATCAGTTTGAGTGTGTCGCTCACTGTTCAGCCGCAAATATCTCTATTTAAAAAAGTGTGGTATACCCCAGTAAACAATAACTGTGGTTTTGCCATCCCACGGTAAAAAATCTCTATTATTCAGCTTTTGGTAGTTTTTTCCGTAAAGAAAAACAGTAGTGTCTCCTGACTGTTGTGACACAAAAATATATCTGTTGAAAATAGTCTTGTGTAGGCCCGACATCCAAGTGTGGTTTCGCAGTTCCATGGGTCAAATCGCTGTACTATCCAGTTTTGGGCCTTTGGTATCTAAAAAAAAAGCAGTTTGAGTGTGTCGCTCACTGTTCAGCCGCAAATATCTCTATTTAAAAAACTGTGGTATACCCCAGTAAACAATAACTGTGGTTTTGCCATCCCACGGTAAAAAATCTCTATTATTCAGCTTTTGGTAGTTTTTTCCGTAAAGAACAACAGTAGTGTCTTCTGACTGTTGTGACACAAAAATATATCTGTTGAAAATAGTCTTGTTTAGGCCCCACATCCCAGTGTGGTTTCGCAGTTCCACGGGTCAAATCGCTGTACTATCCAGTTTTGGGCCTTTGGTATCTAAAAAAAAAGCAGTTTGAGTGTGTCGCTCACTGTTCAGCCGCAAATATCTCTATTTAAAAAAGTGTGGTATACCCCAGTAAACAATAACTGTGGTTTTGCCATCCCACAGTAAAAAATCTCTATTATTCAGCTTTTGGTAGTTTTTTCCGTAAAGAAAAACAGTAGTGTCTCCTGACTGTTGTGACACAAAAATATATCTGTTGAAAATAGTCTTGTGTAGGCCCGACATCCCAGTGTGGTGTCGCAGTTCCACAGGTCAAATCGTTGTACTATCCAGTTTTGGGCCTTTGGTATCTAAAAAAAAGCAGTTTGAGTGTGTCGCTCACTGTTCAGCCGCAAATATCTCTATTTAAAAAAGTGTGGTATACCCCAGTAAACAATAACTGTGGTTTTGCCATCCCACGGTAAAAAATCTCTATTATTCAGCTTTTGGTAGTTTTTTCCGTAAAGAAAAACAGTAGTGTCTCCTGACTGTTGTGACACAAAAATATATCTGTTGAAAATAGTCTTGTGTAGGCCCGACATCCCAGTGTGGTTTCGCAGTTCCACGGGTCAAATCGCTGTACTATCCAGTTTTGGGCCTTTGGTATCTAAAAAAAAAGCAGTTTGAGTGTGTCGCTCACTGTTCAGCCGCAAATATCTCTATTTAAAAAAGTGTGGTATACCCCAGTAAACAATAACTGTGGTTTTGCCATCCCACGGTAAAAAATCTCTATTATTCAGCTTTTGGTAGTTTTTTCCGTAAAGAAAACCAGTAGTGTCTCCTGACTGTTGTGACACAAAAATATATCTGTTGAAAATAGTCTTGTGTAGGCACGACATCCCAGTGTGGTTTCGCAGTTCCACGGGTCAAATCGCTGTACTATCCAGTTTTGGGCCTTTGCTATCTAAAAAAAATGCAGTTTGAGTGTGTCGCTCACTGTTCAGCCGCAAATATCTCTATTTAAAAAAGTGTGGTATACCCCAGTAAACAATAACTGTGGTTTTGCCATCCCACGGTAAAAAATCTCTATTATTCAGCTTTTGGTAGTTTTTTCCATAAAGTAAAACAGTAGTGTCTCCTGACTGTTGTGACACAAAAATATATCTGTTGAAAATAGTCTTGTGTAGGCCCGACATCCTAGTGTGGTTTCGCAGTTCCACGGGTCCAATCGCTGTACTATCCAGTTTTGGGCCTTTGGTATCTAAAAAAAAAGCAGTTTGAGTGTGTCGCTCACTGCTCAGCCGCAAATATCTCTATTTAAAAAAGTGTGGTATACCCCAGTAAACAATAACTGTGGTTTTGCCATCCCACGGTAAAAAATCTCTATTATTCAGCTTTTGGTAGTTTTTTCCGTAAAGAAAAACAGTAGTGTCTCCTGACTGTTGTGACACAAAAATATATCTGTTGAAAATAGTCTTGTGTATGCCCGACATCCCAGTGTGGTGTCGCAGTTCCACAGGTCAAATCATTGTACTATCCAGTTTTGGGCCTTTGGTATCTAAAAAAAATCAGTTTGAGTGTGTCGCTCACTGTTCAGCCGCAAATATCTCTATTTAAAAAAGTGTGCTATACCCCAGTAAACAATAACTGTGGTTTTGCCATCCCACGGTAAAAAATCTCTATTATTCAGCTTTTGGTAATTTTTTCCGTAAAGAAAAACAGTAGTGTCTCCTGACTGTTGTGACACAAAAATATATCTGTTGAAAATAGTCTTGTGTAGGCCCGACATCCAAGTGTGGTTTCGCAGTTCCATGGGTCAAATCGCTGTACTATCCAGTTTTGGGCCTTTGGTATCTAAAAAAAAAGCAGTTTGAGTGTGTCGCTCACTGTTCAGCCGCAAATATCTCTATTTAAAAAACTGTGGTATACCCCAGTAAGCAATAACTGTGGTTTTGCCATCCCACGGTAAAAAATCTCTATTATTCAGCTTTTGGTAGTTTTTTCCGTAAAGAAAAACAGTAGTGTCTTCTGACTGTTGTGACACAAAAATATATCTGTTGAAAATAGTCTTGTTTAGGCCCCACATCCCAGTGTGGTTTCGCAGTTCCACGGGTCAAATCGCTGTACTATCCAGTTTTGGGCCTTTGGTATCTAAAAAAAAAGCAGTTTGAGTGTGTCGCTCACTGTTCAGCCGCAAATATCTCTATTTAAAAAAGTGTGGTATACCCCAGTAAACAATAACTGTGGTTTTGCCATCCCACAGTAAAAAATCTCTATTATTCAGCTTTTGGTAGTTTTTTCCGTAAAGAAAAACAGTAGTGTCTCCTGACTGTTGTGACACAAAAATATATCTGTTGAAAATAGTCTTGTGTAGGCACGACATCCCAGTGTGGTTTCGCAGTTCCACGGGTCAAATCGCTGTACTATCCAGTTTTGGGCGTTTGGTATCTAAAAAAAAAGCAGTTTGAGTGTGTCGCTCACTGTTCAGCCGCAAATATCTCTATTTAAAAAAGTGTGGTATACCCCAGTAAACAATAACTGTGGTTTTGCCATCCCACGGTAAAAAATCTCTATTATTCAGCTTTTGTTAGTTTTTTCCGTAAAGAAAAACAGTAGTGTCTCCTGACTGTTGTGACACAAAAATATATCTGTTGAAAATAGTCTTGTGTAGGCCCGACATCCTAGTGTGGTTTCGCAGTTCCACGGGTCCAATCGCTGTACTATCGAGTTTTGGGCCTTTGGTATCTAAAAAAAAAGCAGTTTCAGTGTGTCGCTCACTGCTCAGCCGCAAATATCTCTATTTAAAAAAGTGTGGTATACCCCAGTAAACAATAACTGTGGTTTTGCCATCCCACGGTAAAAAATCTCTATTATTCAGCTTTTGGTAGTTTTTTCCGTAAAGAAAAACAGTAGTGTCTCCTGACTGTTGTGACACAAAAATATATCTGTTGAAAATAGTCTCGTGTAGGCCCGACATCCCAGTGTGGTGTCGCAGTTCCACAGGTCAAATCGTTGTACTATCCAGTTTTGGGCCTTTGGTATCTAAAAAAAAGCAGTTTGAGTGTGTCGCTCACTGTTCAGCCGCAAATATCTCTATTTAAAAAAGTGTGGTATACCCCAGTAAACAATAACTGTGGTTTTGCCATCCCACGGTAAAAAATCTCTATTATTCAGCTTTTGGTAGTTTTTTCCGTAAAGAAAAACAGTAGTGTCTCCTGACTGTTGTGACACAAAAATATATCTGTTGAAAATAGTCTTGTGTAGGCCCGACATCCCAGTGTGGTTTCGCAGTTCCACGGGTCAAATCGCTGTACTATCCAGTTTTGGGCCTTTGGTATCTAAAAAAAAAGCAGTTTGAGTATGTCGCTCACTGTTCAGCCGCAAATATCTCTATTTAAAAAAGTGTGGTATACCCCAGTAAACAATAACTGTGGTTTTGCCATCCCACGGTAAAAAATCTCTATTATTCAGCTTTTGGTAGTTTTTTCCGTAAAGAAAACCAGTAGTGTCTCCTGACTGTTGTGACACAAAAATATATCTGTTGAAAATAGTCTTGTGTAGGCACGACATCCCAGTGTGGTTTCGCAGTTCCACGGGTCAAATCGCTGTACTATCCAGTTTTGGGCCTTTGGTATCTAAAAAAAAAGCAGTTTGAGTGTGTCGCTCACTGTTCAGCCGCAAATATCTCTATTTAAAAAAGTGTGGTATACCCCAGTAAACAATAACTGTGGTTTTGCCATCCCACGGTAAAAAATCTCTATTATTCAGCTTTTGGTAGTTTTTTCCATAAAGTAAAACAGTAGTGTCTCCTGACTGTTGTGACACAAAAATATATCTGTTGAAAATAGTCTTGTGTAGGCCCGACATCCTAGTGTGGTTTCGCAGTTCCACGGGTCCAATCGCTGTACTATCCAGTTTTGGGCCTTTGGTATCTAAAAAAAAAGCAGTTTGAGTGTGTCGCTCACTGCTCAGCCGCAAATATCTCTATTTAAAAAAGTGTGGTATACCCCAGTAAACAATAACTGTGGTTTTGCCATCCCACGGTAAAAAATCTCTATTATTCAGCTTTTGGTAGTTTTTTCCGTAAAGAAAAACAGTAGTGTCTCCTGACTGTTGTGACACAAAAATATATCTGTTGAAAATAGTCTTGTGTAGGCCCGACATCCCAGTGTGGTGTCGCAGTTCCACAGGTCAAATCATTGTACTATCCAGTTTTGGGCCTTTGGTATCTAAAAAAAAGCAGTTTGAGTGTGTCGCTCACTGTTCAGCCGCAAATATCTCTATTTAAAAAAGTGTGGTATACCCCAGTAAACAATAACTGTGGTTTTGCCATCCCACGGTAAAAAATCTCTATTATTCAGCTTTTGGTAGTTTTTTCCGTAAAGAAAAACAGTAGTGTCTCCTGACTGTTGTGACACAAAAATATATCTGTTGAAAATAGTCTTGTGTAGGCCCGACATCCCAGTGTGGTTTCGCAGTTCCACGGGTCAAATCGCTGTACTATCCAATTTTGGGCCTTTGGTATCTAAAAAAAAAGCAGTTTGAGTGTGTCGCTCACTGTTCAGCCGCAAATATCTCTATTTAAAAAAGTGTGGTATACCCCAGTAAACAATAACTGTGGTTTTGCCATCCCACGGTAATAAATCTCTATTATTCAGCTTTTGGTAGTTTTTTCCGTAAAGAAAACCAGTAGTGTCTCCTGACTGTTGTGACACAAAAATATATCTGTTGAAAATAGTCTTGTGTAGGCACGACATCCCAGTGTGGTTTCGCAGTTCCACGGGTCAAATCGCTGTACTATCCAGTTTTGGGCCTTTGGTATCTAAAAAAAAAGCAGTTTGAGTGTGTCGCTCACTGTTCAGCCGCAAATATCTCTATTTAAAAAAGTGTGGTATACCCCAGTAAACAATAACTGTGGTTTTGCCATCACACGGTAAAAAATCTCTATTATTCAGCTTTTGGTAGTTTTTTCCATAAAGTAAAACAGTAGTGTCTCCTGACTGTTGTGACACAAAAATATATCTGTTGAAAATAGTCTTGTGTAGGCCCGACATCCTAGTGTGGTTTCGCAGTTCCACGGGTCCAATCGCTGTACTATCCAGTTTTGGGCCTTTGGTATCTAAAAAAAAAGCAGTTTGAGTGTGTCGCTCACTGCTCAGCCGCAAATATCTCTATTTAAAAAAGTGTGGTATACCCCAGTAAACAATAACTGTGGTTTTGCCATCCCACAGTAAAAAATCTCTATTATTCAGCTTTTGGTAGTTTTTTCCGTAAAGAAAAACAGTAGTGTCTCCTGACTGTTGTGACACAAAAATATATCTGTTGAAAATAGTCTTGTGTAGGCCCGACATCCCAGTGTGGTGTCGCAGTTCCACGGGTCAAATCGTTGTAGTATCCAGTTTTGGGCCTTTGGTATCTAAAAAAAAGCAGTTTGAGTGTGTCGCTCACTGTTCAGTCGCAAATATCTCTATTTAAAACAGTGTGGTATACCCCAGTAAACAATAACTGTGGTTTTGCCATCCCATGGTAAAAAATCTCTATTATTCAGCTTTTGGTAGTTTTTTCCGTAAAGAAAAACAGTAGTGTCTTCTGACTGTTGTGACACAAAAATATATCTGTTGAAAATAGTCTTGTGTAGGCACGACATCCCAGTGTGGTTTCGCAGTTCCACGGGTCAAATCGCTGTACTATCCAGTTTTGGGCCTTTGGTATCTAAAAAAAAAGCAGTTTGAGTGTGTCGCTCACTGTTCAGCCGCAAATATCTCTATTTAAAAAAGTGTGGTATACCCCAGTAAACAATAACTGTGGTTTTGCCATCACACGGTAAAAAATCTCTATTATTCAGCTTTTGGTAGTTTTTTCCATAAAGTAAAACAGTAGTGTCTCCTGACTGTTGTGACACAAAAATATATCTGTTGAAAATAGTCTTGTGTAGGCCCGACATCCTAGTGTGGTTTCGCAGTTCCACGGGTCCAATCGCTGTACTATCCAGTTTTGGGCCTTTGGTATCTAAAAAAAAAGCAGTTTGAGTGTGTCGCTCACTGCTCAGCCGCAAATATCTCTATTTAAAAAAGTGTGGTATACCCCAGTAAACAATAACTGTGGTTTTGCCATCCCACAGTAAAAAATCTCTATTATTCAGCTTTTGGTAGTTTTTTCCGTAAAGAAAAACAGTAGTGTCTCCTGACTGTTGTGATACAAAAATATATCTGTTGAAAATAGTCTTGTGTAGGCCCGACATCCCAGTGTGGTTTCGCAGTTCCACGGGTCAAATCGCTGTACTATCCAGTTTTGGGCCTTTGGTATCTAAAAAAAAAGCAGTTTGAGGGTGTCGCTCACTGTTGAGCCGCAAATATCTCTATTTAAAAAAGTGTGGTATACCCCAGTAAACATTAGCTGTGGTTTTGCCATCCCACGGTAAAAAAATCTCTATTATTCAGCTTTTGGTAGTTTTTTCCGTAAAGAAAAACAGTAGTGTCTCCTGACTGTTGTGACACAAAAATATATCTGTTGAAAATAGTCTTGTGTAGGCCCGACATCCCAGTGTGGTGTCGCAGTTCCACAGGTTAAATCGTTGTACTATCCAGTTTTGGGCCTTTGGAATCTAAAAAAAAGCAGTTTGAGTGTGTCGCTCACTGTTCAGCCGCAAATATCTCTATTTAAAAAAGTGTGGTATACCCCAGTAAACAATAACTGTGGTTTTGCCATCCCACGGTAAAAAATCTCTATTATTCAGCTTTTGGTAGTTTTTTCCGTAAAGAAAAACAGTAGTGTCTCCTGACTGTTGTGACACAAAAATATATCTGTTGAAAATAGTCTTGTGTAGGCCCGACATCCCAGTGTGGTTTCGCAGTTCCACGGGTCAAATTACTGTACTATCCAGTTTTGGGCCTTTGGTATCTAAAAAAAAAGCAGTTTGAGTGTGTCGCTCACTGTTCAGCCGAAAATATCTCTATTTAAAAAAGTGTGGTGTTCCCCAGTAAACAATAACTGTGGTTTTGCCATCCCACGGTAAAAAATCTCTATTATTCAGCTTTTGGTAGTTTTTTCCGTGAAGAAAAACAGTAGTGTCTCCTGACTGTTGTGACACAAAAATATATCTGTTGAAAATAGTCTTGTGTAGGCCAGACATCCCAGTGTGGTTTCGCAGTTCCACGGGTCAAATCGCTGTACTATCCAGTTTTGGGCCTTTGGTATCTAAAAAAAAAGCAGTTTGAGTGTGTCGCTCACTGTTTAGCCGCAAATATCTCTATTTAAAAAACTGTGGTATACCACAGTAAACAATAACTGTGGTTTTGCCATCCCACGGTAAAAAATCTCTATTATTCAGCTTTTGGTAGTTTTTTCCGTAAAGAAAAACAGTAGTGTCTCCTGACTGTTGTGACACAAAAATATATCTGTTGAAAATAGTCTTGTGTAGGCCCGACATCCCAGTGTGGTTTCGCAGTTCCACGGGTCAAATCGCTGTACAATCCAGTTTTGGGCCTTTGTATCTAAAAAAAAAAGCAGTTTGAGTGTGTCGCTCACTGTTCAGCCGCAAATATCTCTATTTAAAAATGTGTGGTATACCCCAGTAAACAATAACTGTGGTTTTGCCATCCCACGGTTAAAAATCTCTATTATTCAGCTTTTGGTAGTTTTTTCCGTAAAGAAAAACAGTAGTGTCTCCTGACTGTTGTGATACAAAAAAATATCTGTTGAAAATAGTCTTGTGTAGGCCCGACATCCCAGTGTGGTTTCGCAGTTCCACGGGTCAAATCGCTGTACTATCCCGTTTTGGGCCTTTGGTATCTAAAAAAAAAGCAGTTTGATGGTGTCGCTCACTGTTGAGCCGCAAATATCTCTATTTAAAAAAGTGTGGTATACCCCAGTAAACAATAACTGTGGTTTTGCCATCCCACGGTAAAAAATCTCTATTATTCAGCTTTTGGTAGTTTTTTCCGTAAAGAAAAACAGTAGTGTCTCCTGACTGTTGTGACACAAAAATATATCTGTTGAAAATAGTCTTGTGTAGGCCCGACATCCTAGTGTGGTTTCGCAGTTCCACGGGTCCAATCGCTGTACTATCCAGTTTTGGGCCTTTGGTATCTAAAAAAAAAGCAGTTTGAGTGTGTCGCTCACTGCTCAGCCGCAAATATCTCTATTTAAAAAAGTGTGGTATACCCCAGTAAACAATAACTGTGGTTTTGCCATCCCACAGTAAAAAATCTCTATTATTCAGCTTTTGGTAGTTTTTTCCGTAAAGAAAAACATTAGTGTCTCCTGACTGTTGTGACACAAAAATATATCTGTTGAAAATAGTCTTGTGTAGGCCCGACATCCCAGTGTGGTGTCGCAGTTCCACGGGTCAAATCGTTGTACTATCCAGTTTTGGGCCTTTGGTATCTAAAAAAAAGCAGTTTGAGTGTGTCGCTCACTGTTCAGTCGCAAATATCTCTATTTAAAACAGTGTGGTATACCCCAGTAAACAATAACTGTGGTTTTGCCATCCCATGGTAAAAAATCTCTATTATTCAGCTTTTGGTAGTTTTTTCCGTAAAGAAAAACAGTAGTGTCTTCTGACTGTTGTGACACAAAAATATATCTGTTGAAAATAGTGTTGTGTAGGCCCGACATCCCAGTGTGGTTTCGCAGTTCCACGGGTCAAATTACTGTAATATCCAGTTTTGGGCCTTTGGTATCTAAAAAAAAAGCAGTTTGAGTGTGTCGCTCACTGTTCAGCCGCAAATATCTCTATTTAAAAAAGTGTGGTGTTCCCCAGTAAACAATAACTGTGGTTTTGCCATCCCATGGTAAAAAATCTCTATTATTCAGCTTTTGGTAGTTTTTTCCGTGAAGAAAAACAGTAGTGTCTCCTGACTGTTGTGACACAAAAATATATCTGTTGAAAATAGTCTTGTGTAGGCCAGACATCCCAGTGGGGTTTCGCAGTTCCACGGGTCAAATCGCTGTACTATCCAGTTTTGGGCCTTTGGTATCTAAAAAAAAAGCAGTTTGAGTGTGTCGCTCACTGTTTAGCCGCAAATATCTCTATTTAAAAAACTGTGGTATACCACAGTAAACAATAACTGTGGTTTTGCCATCCCACGGTAAAAAATCTCTATTATTCAGCTTTTGGTAGTTTTTTCCGTAAAGAAAAACAGTAGTGTCTCCTGACTGTTGTGACACAAAAATATATCTGTTGAAAATAGTCTTGTGTAGGCCCGACATCCCAGTGTGGTTTCGCAGTTCCACGGGTCAAATCGCTGTACAATCCAGTTTTGGGCCTTTGTATCTAAAAAAAAAAGCAGTTTGAGTGTGTCGCTCACTGTTCAGCCGCAAATATCTCTATTTAAAAAAGTGTGGTATACCCCAGTAAACAATAACTGTGGTTTTGCCATCCCACGGTTAAAAATCTCTATTATTCAGCTTTTGGTAGTTTTTTCCGTAAAGAAAAACAGTAGTGTCTCCTGACTGTTGTGATACAAAAATATATCTGTTGAAAATAGTCTTGTGTAGGCCCGACATCCCAGTGTGGTTTCGCAGTTCCACGGGTCAAATCGCTGTACTATCCAGTTTTGGGCCTTTGGTATCTAAAAAAAAAGCAGTTTGAGGGTGTCGCTCACTGTTGAGCCGCAAATATCTCTATTTAAAAAAGTGTGGTATACCCCAGTAAACATTAGCTGTGGTTTTGCCATCCCACGGTAAAAAAATCTCTATTATTCAGCTTTTGGTAGTTTTTTCCGTAAAGAAAAACAGTAGTGTCTCCTGACTGTTGTGACACAAAAATATATCTGTTGAAAATAGTCTTGTGTAGGCCCGACATCCCAGTGTGGTGTCGCAGTTCCACAGGTCAAATCGTTGTACTATCCAGTTTTGGGCCTTTGGTATCTAAAAAAAAGCAGTTTGAGTGTGTCGCTCACTGTTCAGCCGCAAATATCTCTATTTAAAAAAGTGTGGTATACCCCAGTAAACAATAACTGTGGTTTTGCCATCCCACGGTAAAAAATCTCTATTATTCAGCTTTTGGTAGTTTTTTCCGTAAAGAAAAACAGTAGTGTCTCCTGACTGTTGTGACACAAAAATATATCTGTTGAAAATAGTCTTGTGTAGGCCCGACATCCCAGTGTGGTTTCGCAGTTCCACGGGTCAAATCGCTGTACTATCCAGTTTTGGGCCTTTGGTATCTAAAAAAAATCAGTTTGAGTGTGTCGCTCACTGTTCAGCCGCAAATATCTCTATTTAAAAAAGTGTGGTATACCCCAGTAAACAATAACTGTGGTTTTGCCATCCCACGGTAAAAAATCTCTATTATTCAGCATTTGGTAGTTTTTTCCGTAAAGAAAACCAGTAGTGTCTCCTGACTGTTGTGACACAAAAATAAATCTGTTGAAAATAGTCTTGTGTAGGCACGACATCCCAGTGTGGTTTCGCAGTTCCACGGGTCAAATCGCTGTACTATCCAGTTTTGGGCCTTTGGTATCTAAAAAAAAAGCAGTTTGAGTGTGTCGCTCACTGTTCAGCCGCAAATATCTCTATTTAAAAAAGTGTGGTATACCCCAGTAAACAATAACTGTGGTTTTGCCATCCCACGGTAAAAAATCTCTATTATTCAGCTTTTGGTATTTTTTTCCGTAAAGAAAAACAGTAGTGTCTCCTGACTGTTGTGACACAAAAATATATCTGTTGAAAATAGTCTTGTGTAGGACCGACATCCCAGTGTGGTGTCGCAGTTCCACGGGTCAAATCGTTGTACTATCCAGTTTTGGGCCTTTGGTATCTAAAAAAAAGCAGTTTGAGTGTGTCGCTCACTGTTCAGTCGCAAATATCTCTATTTAAAACAGTGTGGTATTCCCCAGTAAACAATAACTGTGGTTTCGGCATCCCACGTTAAAAAATCTCTATTATTCAGGTTTTGGTAGTTTTTTCCGTAAAGAATAACAGTAGTGTCTCCTGACTGTTGTGACACAAAAATATATCTGTTGAAAATAGTCTTGTGTAGGCCCGACATCCCAGTGTGGTTTTGCAGTTCCACGGGTCAAATCGCTGTACTATCCAGTTTTGGGCCTTTGGTATCTAAAAAAAAAGCAGTTTCAGTGTGTCGCTCACTGTTCAGCCGCAAATATCTCTATTTAAAAAACTGTGGTATACCCCAGTAAACAATAACTGTGGTTTTGCCATCCCACGGTAAAAAATCTCTATTATTCAGCTTTTGGTAGTTTTTTCCGTAAAGAAAAACGGTAGTGTCTCCTGACTGTTGTGACACAAAAATATATCTGTTGAAAATAGTCTTGTGTAGGCCCGACATCCCAGTGTGGTTTCGCAGTTCCACGGGTCAAATCGCTGTACAATCCAGTTTTGGGCCTTTGTATCTAAAAAAAAAAGCAGTTTGAGTGTGTCGCTCACTGTTCAGCCGCAAATATCTCTATTTAAAAAAGTGTGGTATACCCCAGTAAACAATAACTGTGGTTTTGCCATCCCACGGTTAAAAATCTCTATTATTCAGCTTTTGGTAGTTTTTTCCGTAAAGAAAAACAGTAGTGTCTGCTGACTGTTGTGATACAAAAATATATCTGTTGAAAATAGTCTTGTGTAGGCCCGACATCCCAGTGTGGTTTCGCAGTTCCACGGGTCAAATCGCTGTACTATCCAGTTTTGGGCCTTTGGTATCTAAAAAAAAAGCATTTTGAGTGTGTCGCTCACTGTTCAGCCGCTAATATCTCTATTTAAAAAACTGTGGTATACCCCAGTAAACAATAACTGTGGTTTTGCCATCCCATGGTAAAAAATCTCTATTATTCAGCTTTTGGTAGTTTTTTCCGTAAAGAAAAACAGTAGTGTCTTCTGACTGTTGTGACACAAAAATATATCTGTTGAAAATAGTCTTGTGTAGGCCCGACATCCCAGTGTGGTTTCGCAGTTCCATGGGTCAAATCGCTGTACTATCCAGTTTTGGGCCTTTGGTATCTAAAAAAAAAGCAGTTTGAGGGTGTCGCTCACTGTTGAGCCGCAAATATCTCTATTTAAAAAAGTGTGGTATACCCCAGTAAACATTAGCTGTGGTTTTGCCATCCCACGGTAAAAAATCTCTATTATTCAGCTTTTGGTAGTTTTTTCCGTAAAGAAAAACAGTAGTGTCTCCTGACTGTTGTGACACAAAAATATATCTGTTGATAATAGTCTTGTGTAGGCCCGACATCCCAGTGTGGTTTCGCAGTTCCACGGGTCAAATCGCTGTACTATCCAGTTTTGGGCCTTTGGTATCTAAAAAAAAATCAGTTTGAGTTTGTCGCTCACTGTTCAGCCGCAAATATCTCTATTTAAAAAAGTGTGGAATACCCCAGTAAACAATAACTGTGGTTTCGCCATCCCACGGTAAAAAATCTCTATTATTCAGCTTTTGGTAGTTTTTTCCGTAAACTAAAACAGTAGTGTCTCCTGACTGTTGTGACACAAAAATATATCTGTTGAAAATAGTCTTGTGTAGGCCCGACATCCTAGTGTGGTTTCGCAGTTCCACGGGTCCAATCGCTGTACTATCCAGTTTTGGGCCTTTGGTATCTAAAAAAAAAGCAGTTTGAGTGTGTCGCTCACTGCTCAGCCGCAAATATCTCTATTTAAAAAAGTGTGGTATACCCCAGTAAACAATAACTGTGGTTTTGCCATCCCACGGTAAAAAATCTCTATTTTTCAGCTTTTGGTAGTTTTTTCCGTAAAGAAAAACAGTAGTGTCTCCTGACTGTTGTGACACAAAAATATATCTGTTGAAAATAGTCTTGTGTAGGCCCGACATCCCAGTGTGGTGTCGCAGTTCCACGGGTCAAATCGTTGTACTATCCAGTTTTGGGCCTTTGGTATCTAAAAAAAAGCAGTTTGAGTGTGTCGGTCACTGTTCAGTCGCAAATATCTCTATTTAAAACAGTGTGGTATACCCCAGTAAACAATAACTGTGGTTTCGCCATCCCACGTTAAAAAATCTCTATTATTCAGGTTTTGGTAGTTTTTTCCGTAAAGAATAACAGTAGTGTCTCCTGACTGTTGTGACACAAAAATATATCTGTTGAAAATAGTCTTGTGTAGGCCCGACATCCCAGTGTGGTTTCGCAGTTCCACGGGTCAAATTACTGTTCTATCCAGTTTTGGGCCTTTGGTATCTAAAAAAAAAGCAGTTTGAGTGTGTCGCTCACTGTTCAGCCGCAAATATCTCTATTTAAAAAAGTGTGGTATTCCCCAGTAAACAATAACTGTGGTTTTGCCATCCCACGGTAAAAAATCTCTATTATTCAGCTTTTGGTAGTTTTTTCCATAAAGAAAAACAGTAGTGTCTCCTGAGTGTTGTGACACAAAAATATATCTGTTGAAAATAGTCTTGTGTAGGCCCGACATCCCAGTGTGGTTTCGCAGTTCCACGGGTCAAATCGCTGTACTATCCAGTTTTGGGCCTTTGGTATCTAAAAAAAAAGCAGTTTGAGTGTGTCGCTCACTGTTCAGCCGCAAATATCTCTATTTAAAAAACTGTGGTATACCCCAGTAAACAATAACTGTGGTTTTGCCATCCCACGGTAAAAAATCTCTATTATTCAGCTTTTGGTAGTTTTTTCCGTAAAGAAAAACGGTAGTGTCTCCTGACTGTTGTGACACAAAAATATATCTGTTGAAAATAGTCTTGTGTAGGCCCGACATCCCAGTGTGGTTTCGCAGTTCCACGGGTCAAATCGCTGTACAATCCAGTTTTGGGCCTTTGTATCTAAAAAAAAAAGCAGTTTGAGTGTGTCGCTCACTGTTCAGCCGCAAATATCTCTATTTAAAAAAGTGTGGTATACCCCAGTAAACAATAACTGTGGTTTTGCCATCCCACGGTTAAAAATCTCTATTATTCAGCTTTTGGTAGTTTTTTCCGTAAAGAAAAACAGTAGTGTCTGCTGACTGTTGTGATACAAAAATATATCTGTTGAAAATAGTCTTGTGTAGGCCCGACATCCCAGTTTGGTTTCGCAGTTCCACGGGTCAAATCACTGTACTATCCAGTTTTGGGCCTTCGGTATCTAAAAAAAAAGCAGTTTGAGTGTGTCGCTCACTGTTCAGCCGCTAATATCTCTATTTAAAAAACTGTGGTATACCCCAGTAAACAATAACTGTGGTTTTGCCATCCCATGGTAAAAAAATCTCTATTATTCAGCTTTTGGTAGTTTTTTCCGTAAAGAAAAACAGTAGTGTCTTCTGACTGTTGTGACACAAAAATATATCTGTTGAAAATAGTCTTGTGTAGGCCCGACATCCCAGTGTGGTTTCGCAGTTCCACGGGTCAAATTACTGTACTATCGAGTTTTGGGCCTTTGGTATCTAAAAATAAAGCAGTTTGAGTGTGTCGCTCACTGTTCAGCCGCAAATATCTCTATTTAAAAAAGTGTGGTATTCCCCAGTAAACAATAACTGTGGTTTTGCCATCCCACGGTAAAAAATCTCTATTATTCAGCTTTTGGTAGTTTTTTCCGTGAAGAAAAACAGTAGTGTCTCCTGACTGTTGTGACACAAAAATATATCTGTTGAAAATAGTCTTGTGTAGGCCAGACATCCCAGTGTGGTTTCGCAGTTCCACGGGTCAAATCGCTGTACTATCCAGTTTTGGGCCTTTGTATCTAAAAAAAAAGCAGTTTGAGTGTGTCGCTCACTGTTCAGCCGCAAATATCTCTATTTAAAAAAGTGTGGTATACCCCAGTAAACAATAACTGTGGTTTTGCCATCCCACGGTTAAAAATCTCTATTATTCAGCTTTTGGTAGTTTTTTCCGTAAAGAAAAACAGTAGTGTCTCCTGACTGTTGTGATACAAAAATATATCTGTTGAAAATAGTCTTGTGTAGGCCAGACATCCCAGTGTGGTTTCGCAGTTCCACGGGTCAAATCGCTGTACTATCCAGTTTTGGGCCTTTGGTATCTAAAAAAAAAGCAGTTTGAGGGTGTCGCTCACTGTTGAGCCGCAAATATCTCTATTTAAAAAAGTGTGGTATACCCCAGTAAACATTAGCTGTGGTTTTGCCATCCCACGGTAAAAAATCTCTATTATTCAGCTTTTGGTAGTTTTTTCCGTAAAGAAAAACAGTAGTGTCTCCTGACTGTTGTGACACAAAAATATATCTGCTGAAAATAGTCTTGTGTAGGCCCGACATCCCAGTGTGGTTTCGCAGTTCCACGGGTCAAATCGCTGTACTATCCAGTTTTGGGCCTTTGGTATCTAAAAAAAAAGCAGTTTGAGTGTGTCGCTCACTGTTCAGCCGCAAATATCTCTATTTAAAAATCTGTGATATACCCCAGTAAACAATAACTGTGGTTTTGCCATCCCACGGTAAAAAATCTCTATTATTCAGCTTTTGGTAGTTTTTTCCGTAAAGAAAAACAGTAGTGTCTCCTGACTGTTGTGACACAAAAATATATCTTCTGAAAATAGTCTTGTGTAGGCCCGACATCCCAGTGTGGTTTCGCAGTTCCACGGGTCAAATCGCTGTACTATCCAGTTTTGGGCCTTTGGTATCTAAAAAAAAAGCAGTTTGAGTGTGTCGCTCACTGTTCAGCCGCAAATATCTCTATTTAAAAATCTATGATATACCCCAGTAAACAATAACTGTGGTTTTGCCATCCCACGGTAAAAAATCTCTATTATTCAGCTTTTGGTAGTTTTTTCCGTAAAGAAAAACAGTAGTGTCTCCTGACTGTTGTGACACAAAAATATATCTGTTGAAAATAGTCTTGTGTAGGCCCGACATCCCAGTGTGGTTTCGCAGTTCCACGGGTCAAATCGCTGTACAATCCAGTTTTGGGCCTTTGTATCTAAAAAAAAAAGCAGTTTGAGTGTGTCGCTCACTGTTCAGCCGCAAATATCTCTATTTAAAAAAGTGTGGTATACCCCAGTAAACAATAACTGTGGTTTTGCCATCCCACGGTTAAAAATCTCTATTATTCAGCTTTTGGTAGTTTTTTCCGTAAAGAAAAACAGTAGTGTCTCCTGACTGTTGTGATACAAAAATATATCTGTTGAAAATAGTCTTGTGTAGGCCAGACATCCCAGTGTGGTTTCGCAGTTCCACGGGTCAAATCGCTGTACTATCCAGTTTTGGGCCTTTGGTATCTAAAAAAAAAGCAGTTTGAGGGTGTCGCTCACTGTTGAGCCGCAAATATCTCTATTTAAAAAAGTGTGGTATACCCCAGTAAACATTAGCTGTGGTTTTGCCATCCCACAGTAAAAAATCTCTATTATTCAGCTTTTGGTAGTTTTTTCCGTAAAGAAAAACAGTATTGTCTCCTGACTGTTGTGACACAAAAATATATCTGTTGAAAATAGTCTTGTTTAGGCCCGACATCCCAGTGTGGTTTCGCAGTTCCACGGGTCAAATCGCTGTACTATCCAGTTTTGGGCCTTTGGTATCTAAAAAAAAAGCAGTTTGAGTGTGTCGCTCACTGTTCAGCCGCAAATATCTCTATTTAAAAATCTGTGGTATACCCCAGTAAACAATAACTGTGGTTTTGCCATCCCACGGTAAAAAATCTCTATTATTCAGCTTTTGGTAGTTTTTTCCGTAAAGAAAAACAGTAGTGTCTCCTGACTGTTGTGACACAAAAATATATCTGTTAAAAATAGTCTTGTGTAGGCCCGACATCCCAGTGTGGTTTCGCAGTTCCACGGGTCAAATCGCTGTACAATTCAGTTTTGGGCCTTTGTATCTAAAAAAAAAAGCAGTTTGAGTGTGTCGCTCACTGTTCAGCCGCAAATATCTCTATTTAAAAAAGTGTGGTATAGCCCAGTAAACAATAACTGTGGTTTTGCCATCCCACGGTAAAAAATCTCTATTATTCAGCTTTTGGTAGTTTTTTCCGTAAAGAAAAACAGTAGTGTCTCCTGACTGTTGTGATACAAAAATATATCTGTTGAAAATAGTCTTGTGTAGGCCCGACATCCCAGTGTGGTTTCGCAGTTCCATGGGTCAAATCGCTGTACTATCCAGTTTTGGGCCTTTGGTATCTAAAAAAAAAGCAGTTTGAGGGTGTCGCTCACTGTTGAGCCGCAAATATCTCTATTTAAAAAAGTGTGGTATATCCCAGTAAACAATAACTGTGGTTTTGCCATCCCACGGTAAAAAATCTCTATTATTCAGCTTTTGGTAGTTTTTTTCCGTAAAGAAAAACAGTAGTGTCTTCTGACTGTTGTGACACAAAAACATATCTGTTGAAAATAGTCTTGTGTAGGCACGATATCCCAGTGTGGTTTCGCAGTTCCACGGGTCAAATCGCTGTACTATCCAGTTTTGGGCGTTTGGTATCTAAAAAAAAAGCAGTTTGAGTGTGTCGCTCACTGTTCAGCCGCAAATATCTCTATTTAAAAAGTGTGGTATACCCCAGTAAACAATAACTGTGGTTTTGCCATCCCACGGTAAAAAATCTCTATTATTCAGCTTTTGGTAGTTTTTTCCGTAAAGAAAAACAGTAGTGTCTCCTGACTGTTGTGACACAAAAATATATCTGTTGAACATAGTCTTGTGTAGGCCCGACATCCTAGTGTGGTTTCGCAGTTCCACGGGTCCAATCGCTGTACTATCCAGTTTTGGGCCTTTGGTATCTAAAAAAAAAGCAGTTTGAGTGTGTCGCTCACTGTTCAGCTGCAAATATCTCTATTTAAAAAAGTGTGGTATACCCCAGTAAACAATAACTGTGGTTTTGCCATCCCACGGTAAAAAAATCTCTATTTTTCAGCATTTGGTAGTTTTTTCCGTAAAGAAAAACAGTAGTGTCTCCTGACTGTTGTGACACAAAAATATATCTGTTGAAAATAGTCTTGTGTAGGCCCGACATCCCAGTGTGTTTACGCAGTTCCACGGGTTAAATCGCTGTACTATCCAGTTTTGGGCCTTTGGTATCTAAAAAAAAAGCAGTTTGAGTGTGTCGCTCACTGTTCAGCCGCAAATATCTCTATTTAAAAAACTGTGGTATACCCCAGTAAACAATAACTGTGGTTTTGCCATCCCAAGGTAAAAAATCTCTATTATTCAGCTTTTGGTAGTTTTCTCCGTAAAGAAAAACAGCAGTGTCTTCTGACTGTTGTGACACAAAAATATATCTGTTGAAAATAGTCTTGTGTAGGCCCGACATCCCAGTGTGGTTTCGCAGTTCCACGGGTCAAATCGCTGTACTATCCAGTTTTGGGCCTTTGCTATCTAAAAAAAAAGCAGTTTGAGTGTGTCGCTCACTGTTCAGCCGCAAATATCTCTATTTAAAAAACTGTGGTATACCACAGTAAACAATAACTGTGGTTTTGCCATCCCATGGTTAAAAATCTCTATTATTCAGCTTTTGGTAGTTTTTCCGTAAAGAAAAACAGTAGTGTCTCCTGACTGTTGTGATACAAAAATATATCTGTTGAAAATAGTCTTGTGTAGGCCCGACATCCCAGTGTGGTTTCGCAGTTCCATGGGTCAAATCCCTGTACTATCCAGTTTTGGGCCTTTGGTATCTAAAAAAAAAGCAGTTTGAGGGTGTCGCTCACTGTTGAGCCGCAAATATCTCTATTTAAAAAAGTGTGGTATACCCCAGTAAACAATAACTGTGGTTTTGCCATCCCACGGTAAAAAATCTCTATTATTCAGCTTTTGGTAGTTTTTTCCGTAAAGAAAAACAGTAGTGTCTCCTGACTGTTGTGACACAAAAATATATCTGTTGAAAATAGTCTTGTGTAGGCCCGACATCCCAGTGTGGTTACGCAGTTCCACGGGTTAAATCGCTGTACTATCCAGTTTTGGGCCTTTGGTATCTAAAAAAAAAGCAGTTTGAGTGTGTCGCTCACTGTTCAGCCGCAAATATCTCTATTTAAAAAACTGTGGTATACCCCAGTAAACAATAACTGTGGTTTTGCCATCCCATGGTAAAAAATCTCTATTATTCAGCTTTTGGTAGTTTTTTCCGTAAAGAAAAACAGTAGTGTCTTCTGACTGTTGTGACACAAAAATATATCTGTTGAAAATAGTCTTGTGTAGGCCCGACATCCCAGTGTGGTTTCGCAGTTCCATGGGTCAAATCGCTGTACTATCCAGTTTTGGGCCTTTGCTATCTAAAAAAAAAGCAGTTTGAGTGTGTCGCTCACTGTTCAGCCGCAAATATCTCTATTTAAAAAAGTGTGGTATACCACAGTAAACAATAACTGTGGTTTTGCCATCCCACGGTTAAAAATCTCTATTATTCAGCTTTTGGTAGTTTTTTCCGTAAAGAAAAACAGTAGTGTCTCCTGACTGTTGTGATACAAAAATATATCTGTTGAAAATAGTCTTGTGTAGGCCCGACATCCCAGTGTGGTTTCGCAGTTCCACGGGTCAAATCGCTGTACTATCCAGTTTTGGGCCTTTGGTATCTAAAAAAAAAAGCAGTTTGAGGGTGTCGCTCACTGTTGAGCCGCAAATATCTCTATTTAAAAAAGTGTGGTATACCCCAGTAAACATTAGCTGTGGTTTTGCCATCCCACGGTAAAAAATCTCTATTATTCAGCTTTTGGTAGTTTTTTCCGTAAAGAAAAACAGTAGTGTCTCCTGACTGTTGTGACACAAAAATATATCTGTTGAAAATAGTCTTGTGTAGGCCCGACATCCCAGTGTGGTTTCGCAGTTCCACGGGTCAAATCGCTGTACTATCCAGTTTTGGGCGTTTGGTATCTAAAAAAAAAGCAGTTTGAGTGTGTCGCTCACTGTTCAGCCGCAAATATCTCTATTTAAAAATCTGTGGTATACCCCAGTAAACAATAACTGTGGTTTTGCCATCCCACGGTAAAAAATCTCTATTATTCAGCTTTTGGTAGTTTTTTCCGTAAAGAAAAACAGTAGTGTGTACTGACTGTTGTGATACAAAAATATATCTGTTGAAAATAGTCTTGTGTAGGCCCGACATCCCAGTGTGGTTTCGCAGTTCCATGGGTCAAATCGCTGTACTATCCAGTTTTGGGCCTTTGGTATCTAAAAAAAAAGCAGTTTGAGGGTGTCGCTCACTGTTGAGCCGCAAATATCTCTATTTAAAAAGTGTGGTATACCCCAGTAAACAATAGCTGTGGTTTTGCCATCCCACGGTAAAAAATCTCTATTATTCAGCTTTTGGTAGTTTTTTCCGTAAAGAAAAACAGTAGTGTCTCCTGACTGTTGTGACACAAAAATATATCTGTTGAAAATAGTCTTGTGTAGGCCCGACATCCCAGTGTGGTTTCGCAGTTCCATGGGTCAAATCGCTGTACTATCCAGTTTTGGGCCTTTGGTATCTAAAAAAAAAGCAGTTTGAGTGTGTCGCTCAATGTTCAGCCGCAAATATCTCTATTTAAAAAACTGTGGTATACCCCAGTAAACAATAACTGTGGTTTTGCCATCCCACGGTAAAAAATCTCTATTATTCAGCTTTTGGTAGTTTTTTCCGTAAAGAAAAACAGTAGTGTCTCCTGACTGTTGTGACACAAAAATATATCTGTTGAAAATAGTCTTGTGTAGGCACGATATCCCAGTGTGGTTTCACAGTTCCACGGGTCAAATCGCTGTACTATCCAGTTTTGGGCCTTTGGTATCTAAAAAAAAAGCAGTTTGAGTGTGTCGCTCACTGTTCAGCCGCAAATATCTCTATTTAAAAAAGTGTGGTATACCCCAGTAAACAATAACTGTGGTTTTGCCATCCCACGGTAAAAAATCTCTATTATTCAGCTTTTGGTAGTTTTTTCCGTAAAGAAAAACAGTAGTGTCTCCTGACTGTTGTGACACAAAAATATATCTGTTGAACATAGTCTTGTGTAGGCCCGACATCCTAGTGTGGTTTCGCAGTTCCACGGGTCCAATCGCTGTACTATCCAGTTTTGGGCCTTTGGTATCTAAAAAAAAAGCAGTTTGAGTGTGTCGCTCACTGTTCAGCCGCAAATATCTCTATTTAAAAAAGTGTGGTATACCCCAGTAAACAATAACTGTGGTTTTGCCATCCCACGGTAAAAAATCTCTATTATTCAGCTTTTGGTAGTTTTTTCCGTAAAGAAAAACAGTAGTGTCTCCTGACTGTTGTGACACAAAAATATATCTGTTGAAAATAGTCTTGTGTAGGCCCGACATCCCAGTGTGGTTACGCAGTTCCACGGGTTAAATCGCTGTACTATCCAGTTTTGGGCCTTTGGTATCTAAAAAAAAAGCAGTTTGAGTGTGTCGCTCACTGTTCAGGCGCAAATATCTCTATTTAAAAAACTGTGGTATACCCCAGTAAACAATAACTGTGGTTTTGCCATCCCATGGTAAAAAATCTCTATTATTCAGCTTTTGGTAGTTTTTTCCGTAAAGAAAAACAGTAGTGTCTTCTGACTGTTGTGACACAAAAATATATCTGTTGAAAATAGTCTTGTGTAGGCCCGACATCCCAGTGTGGTTTCGCAGTTCCACGGGTCAAATCGCTGTACTATCCAGTTTTGGGCCTTTGCTATCTAAAAAAAAAGCAGTTTGAGTGTGTCGCTCACTGTTCAGCCGCAAATATCTCTATTTAAAAAAGTGTGGTATACCACAGTAAACAATAACTGTGGTTTTGCCATCCCACGGTTAAAAATCTCTATTATTCAGCTTTTGGTAGTTTTTTCCGTAAAGAAAAACAGTAGTGTCTCCTGACTGTTGTGATACAAAAATATATCTGTTGAAAATAGTCTTGTGTAGGCCCGACATCCCAGTGTGGTTTCGCAGTTCCACGGGTCAAATCGCTGTACTATCCAGTTTTGGGCCTTTGGTATCTAAAAAAAAAAGCAGTTTGAGGGTGTCGCTCACTGTTGAGCCGCAAATATCTCTATTTAAAAAAGTGTGGTATACCCCAGTAAACATTAGCTGTGGTTTTGCCATCCCACGGTAAAAAATCTCTATTATTCAGCTTTTGGTAGTTTTTTCCGTAAAGAAAAACAGTAGTGTCTCCTGACTGTTGTGACACAAAAATATATCTGTTGAAAATAGTCTTGTGTAGGCCCGACATCCCAGTGTGGTTTCGCAGTTCCACGGGTCAAATCGCTGTGCTATCCAGTTTTGGGCCTTTGGTATCTAAAAAAAAAGCAGTTTGAGTGTGTCGCTCACTGTTCAGCCGCAAATATCTCTATTTAAAAATCTGTGGTATACCCCAGTAAACAATAACTGTGGTTTTGCCATCCCACGGTAAAAAATCTCTATTATTCAGCTTTTGGTAGTTTTTTCCGTAAAGAAAAACAGTAGTGTGTACTGACTGTTGTGATACAAAAATATATCTGTTGAAAATAGTCTTGTGTAGGCCCGACATCCCAGTGTGGTTTCGCAGTTCCATGGGTCAAATCGCTGTACTATCCAGTTTTGGGCCTTTGGTATCTAAAAAAAAAGCAGTTTGAGGGTGTCGCTCACTGTTGAGCCGCAAATATCTCTATTTAAAAAAGTGTGGTATACCCCAGTAAACAATAGCTGTGGTTCTGCCATCCCACGGTAAAAAATCTCTATTATTCAGCTTTTGGTAGTTTTTTCCGTAAAGAAAAACAGTAGTGTCTCCTGACTGTTGTGACACAAAAATATATCTGTTGAAAATAGTCTTGTGTAGGCCCGACATCCCAGTGTGGTTTCGCAGTTCCATGGGTCAAATCGCTGTACTATCCAGTTTTGGGCCTTTGGTATCTAAAAAAAAAGCAATTTGAGTGTGTCGCTCACTGTTCAGCCGCAAATATCTCTATTTAAAAAACTGTGGTATACCCCAGTAAACAATAACTGTGGTTTTGCCATCCCACGGTAAAAAATCTCTATTATTCAGCTTTTGGTAGTTTTTTCCGTAAAGAAAAACAGTAGTGTCTCCTGACTGTTGTGACACAAAAATATATCTGTTGAAAATAGTCTTGTGTAGGCACGATATCCCAGTGTGGTTTCGCAGTTCCACGGGTCAAATCGCTGTACTATCCAGTTTTGGGCCTTTGGTATCTAAAAAAAAAGCAGTTTGAGTGTGTCGCTCACTGTTCAGCCGCAAATATCTCTATTTAAAAAAGTGTGGTATACCCCAGTAAACAATAACTGTGGTTTTGCCATCCCACGGTAAAAAATCTCTATTATTCAGCTTTTGGTAGTTTTTTCCGTAAAGAAAAACAGTAGTGTCTCCTGACTGTTGTGACACAAAAATATATCTGTTGAACATAGTCTTGTGTAGGCCCGACATCCTAGTGTGGTTTCGCAGTTCCACGGGTCCATTCGCTGTACTATCCAGTTTTGGGCCTTTGGTATCTAAAAAAAAAGCAGTTTGAGTGTGTCGCTCACTGTTCAGCCGCAAATATCTCTATTTAAAAAAGTGTGGTATACCCCAGTAAACAATAACTGTGGTTTTGCCATCCCACGGTAAAAAAATCTCTATTTTTCAGCATTTGGTAGTTTTTTCCGTAAAGAAAAACAGTAGTGTCTCCTGACTGTTGTGACACAAAAATATATCTGTTGAAAATAGTCTTGTGTAGGCCCGACATCCCAGTGTGGTGTCGCAGTTCCACAGGTCAAATCGTTGTACTATCCAGTTTTGGGCCTTTGGTATCTAAAAAAAAGCAGTTTGAGTGTGTCGCTCACTGTTCAGCCACAAATATCTCTATTTAAAACAGTGTGGTATACCCAAGTAAACAATAACTGTGGTTTCGCCATCCCACGTTAAAAAATCTCTATTATTCAGGTTTTGGTAGTTTTTTCCGTAAAGAAAAACACTAGTGTCTCCTGACTGTTGTGACAGAAAAATATATCTGTTGAAAATAGTCTTGTGTAGGCCCGACATCCCAGTGTGGTTTCGCAGTTCCACGGGTCAAATCGCTGTACTATCCAGTTTTGGGCCTTTGGTATCTAAAAAAAAAGCAGTTTGAGGGTGTCGCTCACTGTTCAGCCGCAAATATCTCTATTTAAAAAAGTGTGGTATACCCCAGTAAACAATAACTGTGGTTTTGCCATCCCACGGTAAAAAATCTCTATTATTCAGCTTTTGGTAGTTTTTTCCGTAAAGAAAAACAGTAGTGTCTTCTGACTGTTGTGACACAAAAATATATCTGTTGAAAATAGTCTTGTGTAGGCCCGACATCCCAGTGTGGTTTCGCAGTTCCACGGGTCAAATCGCTGTACTATCCAGTTTTGGGCCTTTGCTATCTAAAAAAAAAGCAGTTTGAGTGTGTCGCTCACTGTTCAGCCGCAAATATCTCTATTTAAAAAAGTGTGGTATACCCCAGTAAACAATAACTGTGGTTTTGCCATCCCACGGTAAAAAATCTCTATTATTCAGCTTTTGGTAGTTTTTTCCGTAAAGAAAAACAGTAGTGTCTCCTGACTGTTGTGACACAAAAATATATCTGTTGAACATAGTCTTGTGTAGGCCCGACATCCTAGTGTGGTTTCGCAGTTCCACGGGTCCAATCGCTGTACTATCCAGTTTTGGGCCTTTGGTATCTAAAAAAAAAGCAGTTTGAGTGTGTCGCTCACTGTTCAGCCGCAAATATCTCTATTTAAAAAAGTGTGGTATACCCCAGTAAACAATAACTGTGGTTTTGCCATCCCACGGTAAAAAAATCTCTATTTTTCAGCATTTGGTAGTTTTTTCCGTAAAGAAAAACAGTAGTGTCTCCTGACTGTTGTGACACAAAAATATATCTGTTGAAAATAGTCTTGTGTAGGCCCGACATCCCAGTGTGGTTACGCAGTTCCACGGGTTAAATCGCTGTACTATCCAGTTTTGGGCCTTTGGTATCTAAAAAAAAAGCAGTTTGAGTGTGTCGCTCACTGTTCAGGCGCAAATATCTCTATTTAAAAAACTGTGGTATACCCCAGTAAACAATAACTGTGGTTTTGCCATCCCATGGTAAAAAATCTCTATTATTCAGCTTTTGGTAGTTTTTTCCGTAAAGAAAAACAGTAGTGTCTTCTGACTGTTGTGACACAAAAATATATCTGTTGAAAATAGTCTTGTGTAGGCCCGACATCCCAGTGTGGTTTCGCAGTTCCACGGGTCAAATCGCTGTACTATCCAGTTTTGGGCCTTTGCTATCTAAAAAAAAAGCAGTTTGAGTGTGTCGCTCACTGTTCAGCCGCAAATATCTCTATTTAAAAAAGTGTGGTATACCACAGTAAACAATAACTGTGGTTTTGCCATCCCACGGTTAAAAATCTCTATTATTCAGCTTTTGGTAGTTTTTTCCGTAAAGAAAAACAGTAGTGTCTCCTGACTGTTGTGATACAAAAATATATCTGTTGAAAATAGTCTTGTGTAGGCCCGACATCCCAGTGTGGTTTCGCAGTTCCACGGGTCAAATCGCTGTACTATCCAGTTTTGGGCCTTTGGTATCTAAAAAAAAAAGCAGTTTGAGGGTGTCGCTCACTGTTGAGCCGCAAATATCTCTATTTAAAAAAGTGTGGTATACCCCAGTAAACATTAGCTGTGGTTTTGCCATCCCACGGTAAAAAATCTCTATTATTCAGCTTTTGGTAGTTTTTTCCGTAAAGAAAAACAGTAGTGTCTCCTGACTGTTGTGACACAAAAATATATCTGTTGAAAATAGTCTTGTGTAGGCCCGACATCCCAGTGTGGTTTCGCAGTTCCACGGGTCAAATCGCTGTGCTATCCAGTTTTGGGCCTTTGGTATCTAAAAAAAAAGCAGTTTGAGTGTGTCGCTCACTGTTCAGCCGCAAATATCTCTATTTAAAAATCTGTGGTATACCCCAGTAAACAATAACTGTGGTTTTGCCATCCCACGGTAAAAAATCTCTATTATTCAGCTTTTGGTAGTTTTTTCCGTAAAGAAAAACAGTAGTGTGTACTGACTGTTGTGATACAAAAATATATCTGTTGAAAATAGTCTTGTGTAGGCCCGACATCCCAGTGTGGTTTCGCAGTTCCATGGGTCAAATCGCTGTACTATCCAGTTTTGGGCCTTTGGTATCTAAAAAAAAAGCAGTTTGAGGGTGTCGCTCACTGTTGAGCCGCAAATATCTCTATTTAAAAAAGTGTGGTATACCCCAGTAAACAATAGCTGTGGTTCTGCCATCCCACGGTAAAAAATCTCTATTATTCAGCTTTTGGTAGTTTTTTCCGTAAAGAAAAACAGTAGTGTCTCCTGACTGTTGTGACACAAAAATATATCTGTTGAAAATAGTCTTGTGTAGGCCCGACATCCCAGTGTGGTTTCGCAGTTCCATGGGTCAAATCGCTGTACTATCCAGTTTTGGGCCTTTGGTATCTAAAAAAAAAGCAATTTGAGTGTGTCGCTCACTGTTCAGCCGCAAATATCTCTATTTAAAAAACTGTGGTATACCCCAGTAAACAATAACTGTGGTTTTGCCATCCCACGGTAAAAAATCTCTATTATTCAGCTTTTGGTAGTTTTTTCCGTAAAGAAAAACAGTAGTGTCTCCTGACTGTTGTGACACAAAAATATATCTGTTGAAAATAGTCTTGTGTAGGCACGATATCCCAGTGTGGTTTCGCAGTTCCACGGGTCAAATCGCTGTACTATCCAGTTTTGGGCCTTTGGTATCTAAAAAAAAAGCAGTTTGAGTGTGTCGCTCACTGTTCAGCCGCAAATATCTCTATTTAAAAAAGTGTGGTATACCCCAGTAAACAATAACTGTGGTTTTGCCATCCCACGGTAAAAAATCTCTATTATTCAGCTTTTGGTAGTTTTTTCCGTAAAGAAAAACAGTAGTGTCTCCTGACTGTTGTGACACAAAAATATATCTGTTGAACATAGTCTTGTGTAGGCCCGACATCCTAGTGTGGTTTCGCAGTTCCACGGGTCCAATCGCTGTACTATCCAGTTTTGGGCCTTTGGTATCTAAAAAAAAAGCAGTTTGAGTGTGTCGCTCACTGTTCAGCCGCAAATATCTCTATTTAAAAAAGTGTGGTATACCCCAGTAAACAATAACTGTGGTTTTGCCATCCCACGGTAAAAAAATCTCTATTTTTCAGCATTTGGTAGTTTTTTCCGTAAAGAAAAACAGTAGTGTCTCCTGACTGTTGTGACACAAAAATATATCTGTTGAAAATAGTCTTGTGTAGGCCCGACATCCCAGTGTGGTGTCGCAGTTCCACAGGTCAAATCGTTGTACTATCCAGTTTTGGGCCTTTGGTATCTAAAAAAAAGCAGTTTGAGTGTGTCGCTCACTGTTCAGCCACAAATATCTCTATTTAAAACAGTGTGGTATACCCCAGTAAACAATAACTGTGGTTTCGCCATCCCACGTTAAAAAATCTCTATTATTCAGGTTTTGGTAGTTTTTTCCGTAAAGAAAAACACTAGTGTCTCCTGACTGTTGTGACAGAAAAATATATCTGTTGAAAATAGTCTTGTGTAGGCCCGACATCCCAGTGTGGTTTCGCAGTTCCACGGGTCAAATCGCTGTACTATCCAGTTTTGGGCCTTTGGTATCTAAAAAAAAAGCAGTTTGAGGGTGTCGCTCACTGTTCAGCCGCAAATATCTCTATTTAAAAAAGTGTGGTATACCCCAGTAAACAATAACTGTGGTTTTGCCATCCCACGGTAAAAAATCTCTATTATTCAGCTTTTGGTAGTTTTTTCCGTAAAGAAAAACAGTAGTGTCTTCTGACTGTTGTGACACAAAAATATATCTGTTGAAAATAGTCTTGTGTAGGCCCGACATCCCAGTGTGGTTTCGCAGTTCCACGGGTCAAATCGCTGTACTATCCAGTTTTGGGCCTTTGCTATCTAAAAAAAAAGCAGTTTGAGTGTGTCGCTCACTGTTCAGCCGCAAATATCTCTATTTAAAAAAGTGTGGTATACCCCAGTAAACAATAACTGTGGTTTTGCCATCCCACGGTTAAAAATCTCTATTATTCAGCTTTTGGTAGTTTTTTCCGTAAAGAAAAACAGTAGTGTCTCCTGACTGTTGTGATACAAAAATATATCTGTTGAAAATAGTCTTGTGTAGGCCCGACATCCCAGTGTGGTTTCGCAGTTCCACGGGTCAAATCGCTGTACTATCCAGTTTTGGGCCTTTGGTATCTAAAAAAAAAGCAGTTTGAGGGTGTCGCTCACTGTTGAGCCGCAAATATCTCTATTTAAAAAAGTGTGGTATACCCCAGTAAACATTAGCTGTGGTTTTGCCATCCCACGGTAAAAAATCTCTATTATTCAGCTTTTGGTAGTTTTTTCCGTAAAGAAAAACAGTAGTGTCTCCTGACTGTTGTGACACAAAAATATATCTGTTGAAAATAGTCTTGTGTAGGCCCGACATCCCAGTGTGGTTTCGCAGTTCCACGGGTCAAATCGCTGTACTATCCAGTTTTGGGCCTTTGGTATCTAAAAAAAAAGCAGTTTGAGTGTGTCGCTCACTGTTCAGCCGCAAATATCTCTATTTAAAAATCTGTGGTATACCCCAGTAAACAATAACTGTGGTTTTGCCATCCCACGGTAAAAAATCTCTATTATTCAGCTTTTGGTAGTTTTTTCCGTAAAGAAAAACAGTAGTGTCTCCTGACTGTTGGGACACAAAAATATATCTGTTGAAAATAGTCTTGTGTAGGCCCGACATCCCAGTGTGGTTTCGCAGTTCCACGGGTCAAATCGCTGTACAATCCAGTTTTGGGCCTTTGTATCTAAAAAAAAAAGCAGTTTGAGTGTGTCGCTCACTGTTCAGCCGCAAATATCTCTATTTAAAAAAGTGTGGTATAGCCCAGTAAACAATAACTGTGGTTTTGCCATCCCACGGTAAAAAATCTCTATTATTCAGCTTTTGGTAGTTTTTTCCGTAAAGAAAAACAGTAGTGTCTCCTGACTGTTGTGATACAAAAATATATCTGTTGAAAATAGTCTTGTGTAGGCCCGACATCCCAGTGTGGTTTCGCAGTTCCATGGGTCAAATCGCTGTACTATCCAGTTTTGGGCCTTTGGTATCTAAAAAAAAAGCAGGTTGAGTGTGTCGCTCACTGTTCAGCCGCAAATATCTCTATTTAAAAAACTGTGGTATACCCCAGTAAACAAAAACTGTGGTTTTGCCATCCCACGGTAAAAAATCTCTATTATTCAGCTTTTGGTAGTTTTTTCCGTAAAGAAAAACAGTAGTGTCTCCTGACTGTTGTGACACAAAAATATATCTGTTGAAAATAGTCTTGTGTAGGCACGACATCCCAGTGTGGTTTCGCAGTTCCACGGGTGAAATCGCTGTACTATCCAGTTTTGGGCCTTTGGTATCTAAAAAAAAGCAGTTTGAGTGTGTCGCTCACTGTTCAGCCACAAATATCTCTATTTAAAACAGTGTGATATACCCCAGTAAACAATAACTCAGGTTTCGCCATCCCACGTTAAAAAATCTCTATTATTCAGGTTTTGGTAGTTTTTTCCGTAAAGAAAAACAGTAGTGTCTCCTGACTGTTGTGACACAAAAATATATCTGTTGAAAATAGTCTTGTGTAGGCCCGACATCCCAATGTGGTTTCGCAGTTCCACGGGTCAAATCGCTGTACTATCCAGTTTTGGGCCTTTGGTATCTAAAAAAAAATCAGTTTGAGGGTGTCGCTCACTGTTCAGCCGCAAATATCTCTATTTAAAAAAGTGTGGTAAACCCCAGTAAACAATAACTGTGGTTTTGCCATCCCACGGTAAAAAATCTCTATTATTCAGCTTTTGGTAGTTTTTTCCGTAAAGAAAAACAGTAGTGTCTCCTGACTGTTGTGACACAAAAATATATCTGTTGAAAATAGTCTTGTGTAGGCCCGACATCCCAGTGTGGTTACGCAGTTCCACGGGTTAAATCGCTGTACTATCCAGTTTTGGGCCTTTGGTATCTAAAAAAAAAGCAGTTTGAGTGTGTCGCTCACTGTTCAGCCGCAAATATCTCTATTTAAAAAACTGTGGTATACCCCAGTAAACAATAACTGTGGTTTTGCCATCCCATGGTAAAAAATCTCTATTATTCAGCTTTTGGTAGTTTTTTCCGTAAAGAAAAACAGTAGTGTCTTCTGACTGTTGTGACACAAAAATATATCTGTCGAAAATAGTCTTGTGTAGGCCCGACATCCCAGTGTGGTTTCGCAGTTCCACGGGTCAAATCGCTGTACTATCCAGTTTTGGGCCTTTGCTATCTAAAAAAAAAGCAGTTTGAGTGTGTCGCTCACTGTTCAGCCGCAAATATCTCTATTTAAAAAAGTGTGGTATACCCCAGTAAACAATAACTGTGGTTTTGCCATCCCACGGTTAAAAATCTCTATTATTCAGCTTTTGGTAGTTTTTTCCGTAAAGAAAAACAGTAGTGTCTCCTGACTGTTGTGATACAAAAATATATCTGTTGAAAATAGTCTTGTGTAGGCTCGACATCCCAGTGTGGTTTCGCAGTTCCACGGGTCAAATCGCTGTACTATCCAGTTTTGGGCCTTTGCTATCTAAAAAAAAAGCAGTTTGAGGGTGTCGCTCACTGTTGAGCCGCAAATATCTCTATTTAAAAAAGTGTGGTATACCCCAGTAAACATTAGCTGTGGTTTTGCCATCCCACGGTAAAAAATCTCTATTATTCAGCTTTTGGTAGTTTTTTCCGTAAAGAAAAACAGTAGTGTCTCCTGACTGTTGTGACACAAAAATATATCTGTTGAAAATAGTCTTGTGTAGGCCCGACATCCCAGTGTGGTTTCGCAGTTCCACGGGTCAAATCGCTGTACTATCCAGTTTTGGGCCTTTGGTATCTAAAAAAAAAGCAGTTTGAGTGTGTCGCTCACTGTTCAGCCGCAAATATCTCTATTTAAAAATCTGTGGTATACCCCAGTAAACAATAACTGTGGTTTTGCCATCCCACGGTAAAAAATCTCTATTATTCAGCTTTTGGTAGTTTTTTCCGTAAAGAAAAACAGTAGTGTCTCCTGACTGTTGTGACACAAAAATATATCTGTTGAAAATAGTCTTGTGTAGGCCCGACATCCCAGTGTGGTTTCGCAGTTCCACGGGTCAAATCGCTGTACTATCCAGTTTTGGGCCTTTGCTATCTAAAAAAAAAGCAGTTTGAGTGTGTCGCTCACTGTTCAGCCGCAAATATCTCTATTTAAAAAAGTGTGGTATACCCCAGTAAACAATAACTGTGGTTTTGCCATCCCACGGTAAAAAATCTCTATTATTCAGCTTTTGGTAGTTTTTTCCATAAAGAAAAACAGTAGTATCTCCTGACTGTTGTGACACAAAAATATATCTGTTGAAAATAGTCTTGTGTAGGCCCGACATCCCAGTGTGGTTTCGCAGTTCCACGGGTCAAATCGCTGTACTATCCAGTTTTGGGCCTTTGTTTCTAAAAAAAAAAAGCAGTTTGAGTGTGTCGCTCACTGTTCAGCCGCAAATATCTCTATTTAAAAAAGTGTGGTATACCCCAGTAAACAATAACTGTGGTTTTTCCATCCCACGGTTAAAAATCTCTATTATTCAGCTTTTGGTAGTTTTTTCCGTAAAGAAAAACAGTAGTGTCTCCTGACTGTTGTGATACAAAAATATATCTGTTGAAAATAGTCTTGTGTAGGCCAGACATCCCAGTGTGGTTTCGCAGTTCCACGGGTCAAATCGCTGTACTATCCAGTTTTGGGCATTTGGTATCTAAAAAAAAAGCAGTTTGAGGGTGTAGCTCACTGTTGAGCTGCAAATATCTCTATTTAAAAAAGTGTGGTATACCCCAGTAAACAATAGCTGTGGTTTTGCCATCCCACGGTAAAAAATCTCTATTATTCAGCTTTTGGTAGTTTTTTCCGTAAAGAAAAACAGTAGTGTCTCCTGACTGTTGTGACACAAAACTATATCTGCTGAAAATAGTCTTGTGTAGGCCCGACATCCCAGTGTGGTTTCGCAGTTCCACGGGTCAAATCGCTGTACTATCCAGTTTTGGGCCTTTGGTATCTAAAAAAAAAGCAGTTTGAGTGTGTTGCTCACTGTTCAGCCGCAAATATCTCTATTTAAAAATCTGTGGTATACCCCAGTAAACAATAACTGTGGTTTTGCCATCCCACGGTAAAAAATCTCTATTATTCAGCTTTTGGTAGTTTTTTCCGTAAAGAAAAACAGTAGTGTCTCCTGACTGTTGTGACACAAAAATATATCTGTTGAAAATAGTCTTGTGTAGGCCCGACATCCCAGTGTGGTTTCGCAGTTCCACGGGTCAAATCGCTGTACAATCCAGTTTTGGGCCTTTGTATCTAAAAAAAAAAGCAGTTTGAGTGTGTCGCTCACTGTTCAGCCGCAAATATCTCTATTTAAAAAAGTGTGGTATACCCCAGTAAACAATAACTGTGGTTTTGCCATCCCACGGTAAAAAATCTCTATTATTCAGCTTTTGGTATTTTTTTCCGTAAAGAAAAACAGTAGTGTCTCCTGACTGTTGTGATACAAAAATATATCTGTTGAAAATAGTCTTGTGTAGGCCCGACATCCCAGTGTGGTTTCGCAGTTCCACGGGTCAAATCGCTGTACTATCCAGTTTTGGGCCTTTGGTATCTAAAAAAAAAGCAGTTTGAGGGTGTCGCTCACTGTTGAGCCGCAAATATCTCTATTTAAAAAAGTGTGGTATACCCCAGTAAACAATAGCTGTGGTTTTGCCATCCCACGGTAAAAAATCTCTATTATTCAGCTTTTGGTAGTTTTTTCCGTAAAGAAAAACAGTAGTGTCTCCTGACTGTTGTGACACAAAAATATATCTGTTGAAAATAGTCTTGTGTAGGCCCGACATCCCAGTGTGGTTTCGCAGTTCCACGGGTCAAATCGCTGTACTATCCAGTTTTGGGCCTTTGGTATCTAAAAAAAAAGCAGTTTGAGTGTGTCGCTCACTGTTCAGCCGCAAATATCTCTATTTAAAAAACTGTGTTATACCCCAGTAAACAATAACTGTGGTTTTGCCATCCCACGGTAAAAAATCTCTATTATTCAGCTTTTGGTAGTTTTTTCCGTAAAGAAAAACAGTAGTGTCTCCTGACTGTTGTGACACAAAAATATATCTGTTGAAAATAGTCTTGTGTAGGCACGACATCCCAGTGTGGTTTCGCAGTTCCACGGGTCAAATCACTGTACTATCCAGTTTTGGGCCTTTGGTATCTAAAAAAAAAGCAGTTTGAGTGTGTCGCTCACTGTTCAGCCGCAAATATCTCTATTTAAAAAAGTGTGGTATACCCCAGTAAACAATAACTGTGGTTTTGCCATCCCACGGTAAAAAATCTCTATTATTCAGCTTTTGGTAGTTTTTTCCGTAAAGAAAAACAGTAGTGTCTCCTGACTGTTGTGACACAAAAATATATCTGTTGAAAATAGTCTTGTGTAGGCCCGACATCCTAGTGTGGTTTCGCAGTTCCACGGGTCCAATCGCTGTGCTATCCAGTTTTGGGCCTTTGGTATCTAAAAAAAAAGCAGTTTGAGTGTGTCGCTCACTGTTCAGCCGCAAATATCTCTATTTAAAAAAGTGTGGTATACCCCAGTAAACAATAACTGTGGTTTTGCCATCCCATGGTAAAAAATCTCTATTATTCAGCTTTTGGTAGTTTTTTCCGTAAAGAAAAACAGTAGAGTCTCCTGACTGTTGTGACACAAAAATATATCTGTTGAAAATAGTCTTGTGTAGGCCCGACATCCCAGTGTGGTGTCGCAGTTCCACGGGTCAAATCGTTGTACTATCCAGTTTTGGGCCTTTGGTATCTAAAAAAAAGCAGTTTGAGTGTGTCGCTCACTGTTCAGCCACAAATATCTCTATTTAAAACAGTGTGGTATACCCCAGTAAACAATAACTGTGGTTTCGCCATCCCACGTTAAAAAATCTCTATTATTCAGGTTTTGGTAGTTTTTTCCGTAAAGAAAAACAGTAGTGTCTCCTGACTGTTGTGACACAAAAATATATCTGTTGAAAATAGTCTTGTGTAGGCATGACATCCCAGTGTGGTTTCGCAGTTCCACGGGTCAAATCACTGTACTATCCAGTTTTGGGCCTTTGGTATCTAAAAAAAAAGCAGTTTGAGTGTGTCGCTCACTGTTCAGCCGCAAATATCTCTATTTAAAAAAGTGTGGTATACCCCAGTAAACAATAACTGTGGTTTTGCCATCCCACGGTAAAAAATCTCTATTATTCAGCTTTTGGTAGTTTTTTCCGTAAAGAAAAACAGTAGTGTCTCCTGACTGTTGTGACACAAAAATATATCTGTTGAAAATAGTCTTGTGTAGGCCCGACATCCTAGTGTGGTTTCGCAGTTCCACGGGTCCAATCGCTGTGCTATCCAGTTTTGGGCCTTTGGTATCTAAAAAAAAAGCAGTTTGAGTGTGTCGCTCACTGTTCAGCCGCAAATATCTCTATTTAAAAAAGTGTGGTATACCCCAGTAAACAATAACTGTGGTTTTGCCATCCCATGGTAAAAAATCTCTATTATTCAGCTTTTGGTAGTTTTTTCCGTAAAGAAAAACAGTAGTGTCTCCTGACTGTTGTGACACAAAAATATATCTGTTGAAAATAGTCTTGTGTAGGCCCGACATCCCAGTGTGGTTTCGCAGTTCCACGGGTCAAATCGCTGTACTATCCAGTTTTGGGCCTTTGGTATCTAAAAAAAAAGCAGTTTGAGGGTGTCGCTCACTGTTCAGCCGCAAATATCTCTATTTAAAAAAGTGTGGTATACCCCAGTAAACAATAACTGTGGTTTTGCCATCCCAGGGTAAAAAATCTCTACTATTCAGCTTTTGGTAGGTTTTTCCGTAAAGAAAAACAGTAGTGTCTCCTGACTGTTGTGACACAAAAATATATCTGTTGAAAATAGTCTTGTGTAGGCCCGACATCCCAGTGTGGTTTCGCAGTTCCACGAGTCAAATCGCTGTACTATCCAGTTTTGGGCCTTTGGTATCTAAAAAAAAAGCAGTTTGAGTGTGTCGCTCACTGTTCAGCCGCAAATATCTCTATTTAAGAAACTGTGGTATACCCCAGTAAACAATAACTGTGGTTTTGCCATCCCACGGTAAAAAATCTCTATTATTCAGCTTTTGGTAGTTTTTTCCGTAAAGAAAAACAGTAGTGTCTTCTGACTGTTGTGACACAAAAATATATCTGTTGAAAATAGTCTTGTGTAGGCCCGACATCCCAGTGTGGTTTCGCAGTTCCACGGGTCAAATCGCTGTACTATCCAGTTTTGGGCCTTTGCTATCTAAAAAAAAAGCAGTTTGAGTGTGTCGCTCACTGTTCAGCCGCAAATATCTCTATTTAAAAAAGTGTGGTATACCCCAGTAAACAATAACTGTGGTTTTGCCATCCCACGGTAAAAAATCTCTATTATTCAGCTTTTGGTAGTTTTTTCCGTAAAGAAAAACAGTAGTGTCTCCTGACTGTTGTGACACAAAAATATATCTGTTGAAAATAGTCTTGTGTAGGCACGACATCCCAGTGTGGTTTCGCAGTTCCACGGGTCAAATCACTGTACTATCCAGTTTTGGGCCTTTGGTATCTAAAAAAAAAGCAGTTTGAGTGTGTCGCTCACTGTTCAGCCGCAAATATCTCTATTTAAAAAAGTGTGGTATACCCCAGTAAACAATAACTGTGGTTTTGCCATCCCACGGTAAAAAATCTCTATTATTCAGCTTTTGGTAGTTTTTTCCGTAAAGAAAAACAGTAGTGTCTCCTGACTGTTGTGACACAAAAATATATCTGTTGAAAATAGTCTTGTGTAGGCCCGACATCCTAGTGTGGTTTCGCAGTTCCACGGGTCCAATCGCTGTACTATCCAGTTTTGGGCCTTTGGTATCTAAAAAAAAAGCAGTTTGAGTGTGTCGCTCACTGTTCAGCCGCAAATATCTCTATTTAAAAAAGTGTGGTATACCCCAGTAAACAATAACTGTGGTTTTGCCATCCCATGGTAAAAAATCTCTATTATTCAGCTTTTGGTAGTTTTTTCCGTAAAGAAAAACAGTAGAGTCTCCTGACTGTTGTGACACAAAAATATATCTGTTGAAAATAGTCTTGTGTAGGCCCGACATCCCAGTGTGGTGTCGCAGTTCCACGGGTCAAATCGTAGTACTATCCAGTTTTGGGCCTTTGGTATCTAAAAAAAAGCAGTTTGAGTGTGTTGCTCACTGTTCAGCCACAAATATCTCTATTTAAAACAGTGTGGTATACCCCAGTAAACAATAACTGTGGTTTCGCCATCCCACGTTAAAAAATCTCTATTATTCAGGTTTTGGTAGTTTTTTCCGTAAAGAAAAACAGTAGTGTCTCCTGACTGTTGTGACACAAAAATATATCTGTTGAAAATAGTCTTGTGTAGGCCCGACATCCCAGTGTGATTTCGCAGTTCCACGGGTCAAATCGCTGTACTATCCAGTTTTGGGCCTTTGGTATCTAAAAAAAAAGCAGTTTGAGGGTGTCGCTCACTGTTCAGCCGCAAATATCTCTATTTAAAAAAGTGTGGTATACCCCAGTAAACAATAACTGTGGTTTTGCCATCCCAGGGTAAAAAATCTCTATTATTCAGCTTTTGGTAGGTTTTTCCGTAAAGAAAAACAGTAGTGTCTCCTGACTGTTGTGACACAAAAATATATCTGTTGAAAATAGTCTTGTGTAGGCCCGACATCCCAGTGTGGTTTCGCAGTTCCACGAGTCAAATCGCTGTACTATCCAGTTTTGGGCCTTTGGTATCTAAAAAAAAGCAGTTTGAGTGTGTCGCTCACTGTTCAGCCGCAAATATCTCTATTTAAAAAACTGTGGTATACCCCAGTAAACAATAACTGTGGTTTTGCCATCACATGGTAAAAAATCTCTATTATTCAGCTTTTGGTAGTTTTTTCCGTAAAGAAAAACAGTAGTGTCTTCTGACTGTTGTGACACAAAAATATATCTGTTGAAAATAGTCTTGTGTAGGCCCGACATCCCAGTGTGGTTTCGCAGTTCCACGGGTCAAATCGCTGTACTATCCAGTTTTGGGCCTTTGCTATCTAAAAAAAAAGCAGTTTGAGTGTGTCGCTCACTGTTCAGCCGCAAATATCTCTATTTAAGAAACTGTGGTATACCCCAGTAAACAATAACTGTGGTTTTGCCATCCCACGGTAAAAAATCTCTATTATTCAGCTTTTGGTAGTTTTTTCCGTAAAGAAAAACAGTAGTGTCTTCTGACTGTTGTGACACAAAAATATATCTGTTGAAAATAGTCTTGTGTAGGCCCGACATCCCAGTGTGGTTCGCAGTTCCACGGGTCAAATCGCTGTACTATCCAGTTTTGGGCCTTTGCTATCTAAAAAAAAAGCAGTTTGAGTGTGTCGCTCACTGTTCAGCCGCAAATATCTCTATTTAAAAAAGTGTGGTATACCCCAGTAAACAATAACTGTGGTTTTGCCATCCCACGGTAAAAAATCTCTATTATTCAGCTTTTGGTAGTTTTTTCCGTAAAGAAAAACAGTAGTGTCTCCTGACTGTTGTGACACAAAAATATATCTGTTGAAAATAGTCTTGTGTAGGCACGACATCCCAGTGTGGTTTCGCAGTTCCACGGGTCAAATCACTGTACTATCCAGTTTTGGGCCTTTGGTATCTAAAAAAAAAGCAGTTTGAGTGTGTCGCTCACTGTTCAGCCGCAAATATCTCTATTTAAAAAAGTGTGGTATACCCCAGTAAACAATAACTGTGGTTTTGCCATCCCACGGTAAAAAATCTCTATTATTCAGCTTTTGGTAGTTTTTTCCGTAAAGAAAAACAGTAGTGTCTCCTGACTGTTGTGACACAAAAATATATCTGTTGAAAATAGTCTTGTGTAGGCCCGACATCCTAGTGTGGTTTCGCAGTTCCACGGGTCCAATCGCTGTACTATCCAGTTTTGGGCCTTTGGTATCTAAAAAAAAAGCAGTTTGAGTGTGTCGCTCACTGTTCAGCCGCAAATATCTCTATTTAAAAAAGTGTGGTATACCCCAGTAAACAATAACTGTGGTTTTGCCATCCCATGGTAAAAAATCTCTATTATTCAGCTTTTGGTAGTTTTTTCCGTAAAGAAAAACAGTAGAGTCTCCTTACTGTTGTGACACAAAAATATATCTGTTGAAAATAGTCTTGTGTAGGCCCGACATCCCAGTGTGGTGTCGCAGTTCCACGGGTCAAATCGTAGTACTATCCAGTTTTGGGCCTTTGGTATCTAAAAAAAAGCAGTTTGAGTGTGTTGCTCACTGTTCAGCCACAAATATCTCTATTTAAAACAGTGTGGTATACCCCAGTAAACAATAACTGTGGTTTCGCCATCCCACGTTAAAAAATCTCTATTATTCAGGTTTTGGTAGTTTTTTCCGTAAAGAAAAACAGTAGTGTCTCCTGACTGTTGTGACACAAAAATATATCTGTTGAAAATAGTCTTGTGTAGGCCCGACATCCCAGTGTGGTTTCGCAGTTCCACGGGTCAAATCGCTGTACTATCCAGTTTTGGGCCTTTGGTATCTAAAAAAAAAGCAGTTTGAGGGTGTCGCTCACTGTTCAGCCGCAAATATCTCTATTTAAAAAAGTGTGGTATACCCCAGTAAACAATAACTGTGGTTTTGCCATCCCAGGGTAAAAAATCTCTATTATTCAGCTTTTGGTAGGTTTTTCCGTAAAGAAAAACAGTAGTGTCTCCTGACTGTTGTGACACAAAAATATATCTGTTGAAAATAGTCTTGTGTAGGCCCGACATCGCAGTGTGGTTTCGCAGTTCCACGAGTCAAATCGCTGTACTATCCAGTTTTGGGCCTTTGGTATCTAAAAAAAAGCAGTTTGAGTGTGTCGCTCACTGTTCAGCCGCAAATATCTCTATTTAAAAAACTGTGGTATACCCCAGTAAACAATAACTGTGGTTTTGCCATCCCATGGTAAAAAATCTCTATTATTCAGCTTTTGGTAGTTTTTTCCGTAAAGAAATACAGTAGTGTCTTCTGACTGTTGTGACACAAAAATATATCTGTTGAAAATAGTCTTGTGTAGGCCCGACATCCCAGTGTGGTTTCGCAGTTCCACGGGTCAAATCGCTGTACTATCCAGTTTTGGGCCTTTGCTATCTAAAAAAAAAGCAGTTTGAGTGTGTCGCTCACTGTTCAGCCGCAAATATCTCTATTTAAAAAAGTGTGGTATACCCCAGTAAACAATAACTGTGGTTTTGCCATCCCACGGTAAAAAATCTCTATTATTCAGCTTTTGGTAGTTTTTTCCGTAAAGAAAAACAGTAGTGTCTCCTGACTGTTGTGACACAAAAATATATCTGTTGAAAATAGTCTTGTGTAGGCCCGACATCCCAGTGTGGTTTCGCAGTTCCACGGGTCAAATCGCTGTACTATCCAGTTTTGGGCCTTTGGTATCTAAAAAAAAAAGCAGTTTGAGTGTGTCGCTCACTGTTCAGCCGCAAATATCTCTATTTAAAAAACTGTGGTATACCCCAGTAAACAATAACTGTGGTTTTGCCATCCCACAGTAAAAAATCTCTATTATTCAGCTTTTGGTAGTTTTTTCCGTAAAGAAAAACAGTAGTGTCTCCTGACTGTTGTGACACAAAAATATATCTGTTGAAAATAGTCTTGTGTAGGCCCGACATCCCAGTGTGGTTTCGCAGTTCCACGGGTCAAATCGCTGTACAATCCAGTTTTGGGCCTTTGTATCTAAAAAAAAAAGCAGTTTGAGTGTGTCGCTCACTGTTCAGCTGCAAATATCTCTATTTAAAAAAGTGTGGTATACCCCAGTAAACAATAACTGTGGTTTTGCCATCCCACGGTAAAAAATCTCTATTATTCAGCTTTTGGTAGTTTTTTCCGTAAAGAAAAACAGTAGTGTCTCCTGACTGTTGTGATACAAAACTATATCTGTTGAAAATAGTCTTGTGTAGGCACGACATCCCAGTGTGGTTTCGCAGTTCCACGGGTCAAATCGCTGTACTATCCAGTTTTGGGCCTTTGGTATCTAAAAAAAAAGCAGTTTGAGGGTGTCGCTCACTGTTCAGCCGCAAATATCTCTATTTAAAAAAGTGTGGTATACCCCAGTAAACAATAACTGTGGTTTTGCCATCCCACGGTAAAAAATCTCTATTATTCAGCTTTTGGTAGTGTTTTCCGTAAAGAAAAACAGTAGTGTCTCCTGACTGTTGTGACACAAAAATATATCTGTTGAAAATAGTCTTGTGTAGGCCCGACATCCCAGTGTGGTTACGCAGTTCCACGGGTTAAATCGCTGTACTATCCAGTTTTGGGCCTTTGGTATCTAAAAAAAAAGCAGTTTGAGTGTGTCGCTCACTGTTCAGCCGCAAATATCTCTATTTAAAAAACTGTGGTATACCCCAGTAAACAATAACTGTGGTTTTGCCATCCCATGGTAAAAAATCTCTATTATTCAGCTTTTGGTAGTTTTTTCCGTAAAGAAAAACAGTAGTGTCTTCTGACTGTTGTGACACAAAAATATATCTGTTGAAAATAGTCTTGTGTAGGCCCGACATCCCAGTGTGGTTTCGCAGTTCCACGGGTCAAATCGCTGTACTATCCAGTTTTGGGCCTTTGCTATCTAAAAAAAAAGCAGTTTGAGTGTGTCGCTCACTGTTCAGCCGCAAATATCTCTATTTAAAAAAGTGTGGTATACCCCAGTAAACAATAACTGTGGTTTTGCCATCCCACGGTAAAAAATCTCTATTATTCAGCTTTTGGTAGTTTTTTCCATAAAGAAAAACAGTAGTGTCTCCTGACTGTTGTGACACAAAAATATATCTGTTGAAAATAGTCTTGTGTAGGCCCGACATCCCAGTGTGGTTTCGCAGTTCCACGGGTCAAATCGCTGTACTATCCAGTTTTGGGCCTTTGGTATCTAAAAAAAAAGCAGTTTGAGTGTGTCGCTCACTGTTCAGCTGCAAATATCTCTATTTAAAAAAGTGTGGTATACCCCAGTAAACAATAACTGTGGTTTCGCCATCCCACGGTAAAAAATCTCTATTATTCAGCTTTTGGTAGTTTTTTCCGTAAAGAAAAACAGTAGTGTCTCCTGACTGTTGTGACACAAAAATATATCTGTTGAAAATAGTCTTGTGTAGGCCCGACATCCCAGTGTGGTTTCGCAGTTCCACGGGTCAAATCGCTGTACAATCCAGTTTTGGGCCTTTGTATCTTAAAAAAAAAGCAGTTTGAGTGTGTCGCTCACTGTTCAGCCGCAAATATCTCTATTTAAAAAAGTGTGGTATACCCCAGTAAACAATAACTGTGGTTTTGCCATCCCACGGTAAAAAATCTCTATTATTCAGCTTTTGGTAGTTTTTTCCGTAAAGAAAAACAGTAGTGTCTCCTGACTGTTGTGATACAAAAATATATCTGTTGAAAATAGTCTTGTGTAGGCCCGACATCCCAGTGTGGTTTCGCAGTTCCACGGGTCAAATCGCTGTACTATCCAGTTTTGGGCCTTTGGTATCTAAAAAAAAAGCAGTTTGAGGGTGTCGCTCACTGTTGAGCCGCAAATATCTCTATTTAAAAAAGTGTGGTATACCCTAGTAAACAATAGCTGTGGTTTTGCCATCCCACGGTAAAAAATCTCTATTATTCAGCTTTTGGTAGTTTTTTCCGTAAAGAAAAACAGTAGTGTCTCCTGACTGTTGTGACACAAAAATATATCTGTTGAAAATAGTCTTGTGTAGGCCCGACATCCCAGTGTGGTTTCGCAGTTCCATGGGTCAAATCGCTGTACTATCCAGTTTTGGGCCTTTGGTATCTAAAAAAAAAGCAGTTTGAGTGTGTCACTCACTGTTCAGCCGCAAATATCTCTATTTAAAAAACTGTGGTATACCCCAGTAAACAATAACTGTGGTTTTGCCATCCCAGGGTAAAAAATCTCTATTATTCAGCTTTTGGTAGGTTTTTCCGTAAAGAAAAACAGTAGTGTCTCCTGACTGTTGTGACACAAAAATATATCTGTTGAAAATAGTCTTGTGTAGGCCCGACATCCCAGTGTGGTTTCGCAGTTCCACGAGTCAAATCGCTGTACTATCCAGTTTTGGGCCTTTGGTATCTAAAAAAAAAGCAGTTTGAGTGTGTCGCTCACTGTTCAGCCGCAAATATCTCTATTTAAAAAACTGTGGTATACCCCAGTAAACAATAACTGTGGTTTTGCCATCCCATGGTAAAAAATCTCTATTATTCAGCTTTTGGTAGTTTTTTCCGTAAAGAAAAACAGTAGTGTCTTCTGACTGTTGTGACACAAAAATATATCTGTTGAAAATAGTCTTGTGTAGGCCCGACATCCCAGTGTGGTTTCGCAGTTCCACGGGTCAAATCGCTGTACTATCCAGTTTTGGGCCTTTGCTATCTAAAAAAAAAGCAGTTTGAGTGTGTCGCTCACTGTTCAGCCGCAAATATCTCTATTTAAAAAAGTGTGGTATACCCCAGTAAACAATAACTGTGGTTTTGCCATCCCACGGTAAAAAATCTCTATTATTCAGCTTTTGGTAGTTTTTTCCGTAAAGAAAAACAGTAGTGTCTCCTGACTGTTGTGACACAAAAATATATCTGTTGAAAATAGTCTTGTGTAGGCACGACATCCCAGTGTGGTTTCGCAGTTCCACGGGTCAAATCACTGTACTATCCAGTTTTGGGCCTTTGGTATCTAAAAAAAAAGCAGTTTGAGTGTGTCGCTCACTGTTCAGCCGCAAATATCTCTATTTAAAAAAGTGTGGTATACGCCAGTAAACAATAACTGTGGTTTTGCCATCCCACGGTAAAAAATCTCTATTATTCAGCTTTTGGTAGTTTTTTCCGTAAAGAAAAACAGTAGTGTCTCCTGACTGTTGTGACACAAAAATATATCTGTTGAAAATAGTCTTGTGTAGGCCCGACATCCTAGTGTGGTTTCGCAGTTCCACGGGTCCAATCGCTGTACTATCCAGTTTTGGGCCTTTGGTATCTAAAAAAAAAAGCAGTTTGAGTGTGTCGCTCACTGTTGAGCCGCAAATATCTCTATTTAAAAAAGTGTGGTATACCCCAGTAAACAATAACTGTGGTTTTGCCATCCCATGGTAAAAAATCTCTATTATTCAGCTTTTGGTATTTTTTTCCGTAAAGAAAAACAGTAGAGTCTCCTGACTGTTGTGACACAAAAATATATCTGTTGAAAATAGTCTTGTGTAGGCCCGACATCCCAGTGTGGTGTCGCAGTTCCACGGGTCAAATCGTTGTACTATCCAGTTTTGGGCCTTTGGTATCTAAAAAAAAGCAGTTTGAGTGTGTCGCTCACTGTTCAGCCACAAATATCTCTATTTAAAACAGTGTGGTATACCCCAGTAAACAATAACTGTGGTTTCGCCATCCCACGTTAAAAAATCTCTATTATTCAGGTTTTGGTAGTTTTTTCCGTAAAGAAAAACAGTAGTGTCTCCTGACTGTTGTGACACAAAAATATATCTGTTGAAAATAGTCTTGTGTAGGCCCGACATCCCAGTGTGGTTTCGCAGTTCCACGGGTCAAATCGCTGTACTATCCAGTTTTGGGCCTTTGGTATCTAAAAAAAAAGCAGTTTGAGGGTGTCGCTCACTGTTCAGCCGCAAATATCTCTATTTAAAAAAGTGTGGTATACCCCAGTAAACAATAACTGTGGTTTTGCCATCCCAGGGTAAAAAATCTCTATTATTCAGCTTTTGGTAGGTTTTTCCGTAAAGAAAAACAGTAGTGTCTCCTGACTGTTGTGACACAAAAATATATCTGTTGAAAATAGTCTTGTGTAGGCCCGACATCCCAGTGTGGTTTCGCAGTTCCACGAGTCAAATCGCTGTACTATCCAGTTTTGGGCCTTTGGTATCTAAAAAAAAGCAGTTTGAGTGTGTCGCTCACTGTTCAGCCGCAAATATCTCTATTTAAAAAACTGTGGTATACCCCAGTAAACAATAACTGTGGTTTTGCCATCCCATGGTAAAAAATCTCTATTATTCAGCTTTTGGTAGTTTTTTCCGTAAAGAAAAACAGTAGTGTCTTCTGACTGTTGTGACACAAAAATATATCTGTTGAAAATAGTCTTGTGTAGGCCCGACATCCCAGTGTGGTTTCGCAGTTCCACGGGTCAAATCGCTGTACTATCCAGTTTTGGGCCTTTGGTATCTAAAAAAAAAGCAGTTTGAGTGTGTCGCTCACTGTTCAGCCGCAAATATCTCTATTTAAAAAACTGTGGTATACCCCAGTAAACAATAACTGTGGTTTTGCCATCCCACAGTAAAAAATCTCTATTATTCAGCTTTTGGTAGTTTTTTCCGTAAAGAAAAACAGTAGTGTCTCCTGACTGTTGTGACACAAAAATATATCTGTTGAAAATAGTCTTGTGTAGGCCCGACATCCCAGTGTGGTTTCGCAGTTCCACGGGTCAAATCGCTGTACAATCCAGTTTTGGGCCTTTGTATCTAAAAAAAAAAGCAGTTTGAGTGTGTCGCTCACTGTTCAGCTGCAAATATCTCTATTTAAAAAAGTGTGGTATACCCCAGTAAACAATAACTGTGGTTTTGCCATCCCACGGTAAAAAATCTCTATTATTCAGCTTTTGGTAGTTTTTTCCGTAAAGAAAAACAGTAGTGTCTCCTGACTGTTGTGATACAAAACTATATCTGTTGAAAATAGTCATGTGTAGGCACGACATCCCAGTGTGGTTTCGCAGTTCCACGGGTCAAATCGCTGTACTATCCAGTTTTGGGCCTTTGGTATCTAAAAAAAAAGCAGTTTGAGGGTGTCGCTCACTGTTCAGCCGCAAATATCTCTATTTAAAAAAGTGTGGTATACCCCAGTAAACAATAACTGTGGTTTTGCCATCCCACGGTAAAAAATCTCTATTATTCAGCTTTTGGTAGTGTTTTCCGTAAAGAAAAACAGTAGTGTCTCCTGACTGTTGTGACACAAAAATATATCTGTTGAAAATAGTCTTGTGTAGGCCCGACATCCCAGTGTGGTTACGCAGTTCCACGGGTTAAATCGCTGTACTATCCAGTTTTGGGCCTTTGGTATCTAAAAAAAAAGCAGTTTGAGTGTGTCGCTCACTGTTCAGCCGCAAATATCTCTATTTAAAAAAGTGTGGTATACCCCAGTAAACAATAACTGTGGTTTTGCCATCCCACGGTAAAAAATCTCTATTATTCAGCTTTTGGTAGTTTTTTCCGTAAAGAAAAACAGTAGTGTCTCCTGACTGTTGTGACACAAAAATATATCTATTGAAAATAGTCTTGTGTAGGCCCGACATCCTAGTGTGGTTTCGCAGTTCCACGGGTCCAATCGCTGTACTATCCAGTTTTGGGCCTTTGGTATCTAAAAAAAAAGCAGTTTGAGTGTGTCGCTCACTGTTCAGCCGCAAATATCTCTATTTAAAAAAGTGTGGTATACCCCAGTAAACAATAACTGTGGTTTTGCCATCCCATGGTAAAAAATCTCTATTATTCAGCTTTTGGTAGTTTTTTCCGTAAAGAAAAACAGTAGAGTCTCCTGACTGTTGTGACACAAAAATATATCTGTTGAAAACAGTCTTGTGTAGGCCCGACATCCCAGTGTGGTGTCGCAGTTCCACGGGTCAAATCGTTGTACTATCCAGTTTTGGGCCTTTGGTATCTAAAAAAAAGCAGTTTGAGTGTGTCGCTCACTGTTCAGCCACAAATATCTCTATTTAAAACAGTGTGGTATACCCCAGTAAACAATAACTGTGGTTTCGCCATCCCACGTTAAAAAATCTCTATTATTCAGGTTTTGGTAGTTTTTTCCGTAAAGAAAAACAGTAGTGTCTCCTGACTGTTGTGACACAAAAATATATCTGTTGAAAAAAGTCTTGTGTAGGCCCGACATCCCAGTGTGGTTTCGCAGTTCCACGGGTCAAATCGCTGTACTATCCAGTTTTGGGCCTTTGGTATCTAAAAAAAAAGCAGTTTGAGGGTGTCGCTCACTGTTCAGCCGCAAATATCTCTATTTAAAAAAGTGTGGTATACCCCAGTAAACAATAACTGTGGTTTTGCCATCCCAGGGTAAAAAATCTCTATTATTCAGCTTTTGGTAGTTTTTTCCGTAAAGAAAAACAGTAGTGTCTCCTGACTGTTGTGACACAAAAATATATCTGTTGAAAATAGTCTTGTGTAGGCCCGACATCCCAGTGTGGTTTCGCAGTTCCACGGGTCAAATCGCTGTACAATCCAGTTTTGGGCCTTTGTATCTAAAAAAAAAAGCAGTTTGAGTGTGTCGCTCACTGTTCAGCTGCAAATATCTCTATTTAAAAAAGTGTGGTATACCCCAGTAAACAATAACTGTGGTTTTGCCATCCCACGGTAAAAAATCTCTATTATTCAGCTTTTGGTAGTTTTTTCCGTAAAGAAAAACAGTAGTGTCTCCTGACTGTTGTGATACAAAACTATATCTGTTGAAAATAGTCATGTGTAGGCACGACATCCCAGTGTGGTTTCGCAGTTCCACGGGTCAAATCGCTGTACTATCCAGTTTTGGGCCTTTGGTATCTAAAAAAAAAGCAGTTTGAGGGTGTCGCTCACTGTTCAGCCGCAAATATCTCTATTTAAAAAAGTGTGGTATACCCCAGTAAACAATAACTGTGGTTTTGCCATCCCACGGTAAAAAATCTCTATTATTCAGCTTTTGGTAGTGTTTTCCGTAAAGAAAAAAAGTAGTGTCTCCTGACTGTTGTGACACAAAAATATATCTGTTGAAAATAGTCTTGTGTAGGCCCGACATCCCAGTGTGGTTACGCAGTTCCACGGGTTAAATCGCTGTACTATCCAGTTTTGGGCCTTTGGTATCTAAAAAAAAAGCAGTTTGAGTGTGTCGCTCACTGTTCAGCCGCAAATATCTCTATTTAAAAAAGTGTGGTATACCCCAGTAAACAATAACTGTGGTTTTGCCATCCCACGGTAAAAAATCTCTATTATTCAGCTTTTGGTAGTTTTTTCCGTAAAGAAAAACAGTAGTGTCTCCTGACTGTTGTGACACAAAAATATATCTATTGAAAATAGTCTTGTGTAGGCCCGACATCCTAGTGTGGTTTCGCAGTTCCACGGGTCCAATCGCTGTACTATCCAGTTTTGGGCCTTTGGTATCTAAAAAAAAAGCAGTTTGAGTGTGTCGCTCACTGTTCAGCCGCAAATATCTCTATTTAAAAAAGTGTGGTATACCCCAGTAAACAATAACTGTGGTTTTGCCATCCCATGGTAAAAAATCTCTATTATTCAGCTTTTGGTAGTTTTTTCCGTAAAGAAAAACAGTAGAGTCTCCTGACTGTTGTGACACAAAAATATATCTGTTGAAAATAGTCTTGTGTAGGCCCGACATCCCAGTGTGGTGTCGCAGTTCCACGGGTCAAATCGTTGTACTATCCAGTTTTGGGCCTTTGGTATCTAAAAAAAAGCAGTTTGAGTGTGTCGCTCACTGTTCAGCCACAAATATCTCTATTTAAAACAGTGTGGTATACCCCAGTAAACAATAACTGTGGTTTCGCCATCCCACGTTAAAAAATCTCTATTATTCAGGTTTTGGTAGTTTTTTCCGTAAAGAAAAACAGTAGTGTCTCCTGACTGTTGTGACACAAAAATATATCTGTTGAAAAAAGTCTTGTGTAGGCCCGACATCCCAGTGTGGTTTCGCAGTTCCACGGGTCAAATCGCTGTACTATCCAGTTTTGGGCCTATGGTATCTAAAAAAAAAGCAGTTTGAGGGTGTCGCTCACTGTTCAGCCGCAAATATCTCTATTTAAAAAAGTGTGGTATACCCCAGTAAACAATAACTGTGGTTTTGCCATCCCAGGGTAAAAAATCTCTATTATTCAGCTTTTGGTAGGTTTTTCCGTAAAGAAAAACAGTAGTGTCTCCTGACTGTTGTGACACAAAAATATATCTGTTGAAAATAGTCTTGTGTAGGCCCGACATCCCAGTGTGGTTTCGCAGTTCCACGAGTCAAATCGCTGTACTATCCAGTTTTGGGCCTTTGGTATCTAAAAAAAAGCAGTTTGAGTGTGTCGCTCACTGTTCAGCCGCAAATATCTCTATTTAAAAAACTGTGGTATACCCCAGTAAACAATAACTGTGGTTTTGCCATCCCATGGTAAAAAATCTCTATTATTCAGCTTTTGGTAGTTTTTTCCGTAAAGAAAAACAGTAGTGTCTTCTGACTGTTGTGACACAAAAATATATCTGTTGAAAATAGTCTTGTGTAGGCCCGACATCCCAGTGTGGTTTCGCAGTTCCACGGGTCAAATCGCTGTACTATCCAGTTTTGGGCCTTTGGTATCTAAAAAAAAAGCAGTTTGAGTGTGTCGCTCACTGTTCAGCTGCAAATATCTCTATTTAAAAAAGTGTGGTATACCCCAGTAAACAATAACTGTGGTTTCGCCATCCCACGGTAAAAAATCTCTATTATTCAGCTTTTGGTAGTTTTTTCCGTAAAGAAAAACAGTAGTGTCTCCTGACTGTTGTGACACAAAAATATATCTGTTGAAAATAGTCTTGTGTAGGCCCGACATCCCAGTGTGGTTTCGCAGTTCCACGGGTCAAATCGCTGTACAATCCAGTTTTGGGCCTTTGTATCTAAAAAAAAAAGCAGTTTGAGTGTGTCGCTCACTGTTCAGCCGCAAATATCTCTATTTAAAAAAGTGTGGTATACCCCAGTAAACAATAACTGTGGTTTTGCCATCCCACGGTAAAAAATCTCTATTATTCAGCTTTTGGTAGTTTTTTCCGTAAAGAAAAACAGTAGTGTCTCCTGACTGTTGTGATACAAAAATATATCTGTTGAAAATAGTCTTGTGTAGGCCCGACATCCCAGTGTGGTTTCGCAGTTCCACGGGTCAAATCGCTGTTCTATCCAGTTTTGGGCCTTTGGTATCTAAAAAAAAAGCAGTTTGAGTGTGTCGCTCACTGTTCAGCCGCAAATATCTCTATTTAAAAAAGTGTGGTATACCCCAGTAAACAATAACTGTGGTTTTGCCATCCCACGGTAAAAAATCTCTATTATTCAGCTTTTGGTAGTTTTTTCCGTAAAGAAAAACAGTAGTGTCTCCTGACTGTTGTGACACAAAAATATATCTATTGAAAATAGTCTTGTGTAGGCCCGACATCCTAGTGTGGTTTCGCAGTTCCACGGGTCCAATCGCTGTACTATCCAGTTTTGGGCCTTTGGTATCTAAAAAAAAAGCAGTTTGAGTGTGTCGCTCACTGTTCAGCCGCAAATATCTCTATTTAAAAAAGTGTGGTATACCCCAGTAAACAATAACTGTGGTTTTGCCATCCCATGGTAAAAAATCTCTATTATTCAGCTTTTGGTAGTTTTTTCCGTAAAGAAAAACAGTAGAGTCTCCTGACTGTTGTGACACAAAAATATATCTGTTGAAAACAGTCTTGTGTAGGCCCGACATCCCAGTGTGGTGTCGCAGTTCCACGGGTCAAATCGTTGTACTATCCAGTTTTGGGCCTTTGGTATCTAAAAAAAAGCAGTTTGAGTGTGTCGCTCACTGTTCAGCCACAAATATCTCTATTTAAAACAGTGTGGTATACCCCAGTAAACAATAACTGTGGTTTCGCCATCCCACGTTAAAAAATCTCTATTATTCAGGTTTTGGTAGTTTTTTCCGTAAAGAAAAACAGTAGTGTCTCCTGACTGTTGTGACACAAAAATATATCTGTTGAAAATAGTCTTGTGTAGGCCCGACATCCCAGTGTGGTTTCGCAGTTCCACGGGTCAAATCGCTGTACTATCCAGTTTTGGGCCTTTGGTATCTAAAAAAAAAGCAGTTTGAGGGTGTCGCTCACTGTTCAGCCGCAAATATTTCTATTTAAAAAAGTGTGGTATACCCCAGTAAACAATAACTGTGGTTTTGCCATCCCAGGGTAAAAAATCTCTATTATTCAGCTTTTGGTAGGTTTTTCCGTAAAGAAAAACAGTAGTGTCTCCTGACTGTTGTGACACAAAAATATATCTGTTGAAAATAGTCTTGTGTAGGCCCGACATCCCAGTGTGGTTTCGCAGTTCCACGAGTCAAATCGCTGTACTATCCAGTTTTGGGCCTTTGGTATCTAAAAAAAAGCAGTTTGAGTGTGTCGCTCACTGTTCAGCCGCAAATATCTCTATTTAAAAAACTGTGGTATACCCAAGTAAACAATAACTGTGGTTTTGCCATCCCATGGTAAAAAATCTCTATTATTCAGCTTTTGGTAGTTTTTTCCGTAAAGAAAAACAGTAGTGTCTTCTGACTGTTGTGACACAAAAATATATCTGTTGAAAATAGTCTTGTGTAGGCCCGACATCCCAGTGTGGTTTCGCAGTTCCACGGGTCAAATCGCTGTACTATCCAGTTTTGGGCCTTTGCTATCTAAAAAAAAAGCAGTTTGAGTGTGTCGCTCACTGTTCAGCCGCAAATATCTCTATTTAAAAAAGTGTGGTATACCCCAGTAAACAATAACTGTGGTTTTGCCATCCCATGGTAAAAAATCTCTATTATTCAGCTTTTGGTAGTTTTTTCCGTAAAGAAAAACAGTAGTGTCTTCTGACTGTTGTGACACAAAAATATATCTGTTGAAAATAGTCTTGTGTAGGCCCGACATCCCAGTGTGGTTTCGCAGTTCCACGGGTCAAATCGCTGTACTATCCAGTTTTGGGCCTTTGGTATCTAAAAAAAAAGCAGTTTGAGTGTGTCGCTCACTGTTCAGCTGCAAATATCTCTATTTAAAAAAGTGTGGTATACCCCAGTAAACAATAACTGTGGTTTCGCCATCCCACGGTAAAAAATCTCTATTATTCAGCTTTTGGTAGTTTTTTCCGTAAAGAAAAACAGTAGTGTCTCCTGACTGTTGTGACACAAAAATATATCTGTTGAAAATAGTCTTGTGTAGGCCCGACTTCCCAGTGTGGTTTCGCAGTTCCACGGGTCAAATCGCTGTACAATCCAGTTTTGGGCCTTTGTATCTAAAAAAAAAAGCAGTTTGAGTGTGTCGCTCACTGTTCAGCCGCAAATATCTCTATTTAAAAAAGTGTGGTATACCCCAGTAAACAATAACTGTGGTTTTGCCATCCCACGGTAAAAAATCTCTATTATTCAGCTTTTGGTAGTTTTTTCCGTAAAGAAAAACAGTAGTGTCTCCTGACTGTTGTGATACAAAAATATATCTGTTGAAAATAGTCTTGTGTAGGCCCGACATCCCAGTGTGGTTTCGCAGTTCCACGGGTCAAATCGCTGTACTATCCAGTTTTGGGCCTTTGGTATCTAAAAAAAAAGCAGTTTGAGTGTGTCGCTCACTGTTCAGCCGCAAATATCTCTATTTAAAAAAGTGTGGTATACCCCAGTAAACAATAACTGTGGTTTTGCCATCCCACGGTAAAAAATCTCTATTATTCAGCTTTTGGTAGTTTTTTCCGTAAAGAAAAACAGTAGTGTCTCCTGACTGTTGTGACACAAAAATATATCTATTGAAAATAGTCTTGTGTAGGCCCGACATCCTAGTGTGGTTTCGCAGTTCCACGGGTCCAATCGCTGTACTATCCAGTTTTGGGCCTTTGGTATCTAAAAAAAAAGCAGTTTGAGTGTGTCGCTCACTGTTCAGCCGCAAATATCTCTATTTAAAAAAGTGTGGTATACCCCAGTAAACAATAACTGTGGTTTTGCCATCCCATGGTAAAAAATCTCTATTATTCAGCTTTTGGTAGTTTTTTCCGTAAAGAAAAACAGTAGAGTCTCCTGACTGTTGTGACACAAAAATATATCTGTTGAAAATAGTCTTGTGTAGGCCCGACATCCCAGTGTGGTGTCGCAGTTCCACGGGTCAAATCGTTGTACTATCCAGTTTTGGGCCTTTGGTATCTAAAAAAAAGCAGTTTGAGTGTGTCGCTCACTGTTCAGCCACAAATATCTCTATTTAAAACAGTGTGGTATACCCCAGTAAACAATAACTGTGGTTTCGCCATCCCACGTTAAAAAATCTCTATTATTCAGGTTTTGGTAGTTTTTTCCGTAAAGAAAAACAGTAGTGTCTCCTGACTGTTGTGACACAAAAATATATCTGTTGAAAATAGTCTTGTGTAGGCCCGACATCCCAGTGTGGTTTCGCAGTTCCACGGGTCAAATCGCTGTACTATCCAGTTTTGGGCCTTTGGTATCTTAAAAAAAAGCAGTTTGAGGGTGTCGCTCACTGTTCAGCCGCAAATATCTCTATTTAAAAAAGTGTGGTATACCCCAGTAAACAATAACTGTGGTTTTGCCATCCCAGGGTAAAAAATCTCTATTATTCAGCTTTTGGTAGGTTTTTCCGTAAAGAAAAACAGTAGTGTCTCCTGACTGTTGTGACACAAAAATATATCTGTTGAAAATAGTCTTGTGTAGGCCCGACATCCCAGTGTGGTTTCGCAGTTCCACGAGTCAAATCGCTGTACTATCCAGTTTTGGGCCTTTGGTATCTAAAAAAAAGCAGTTTGAGTGTGTCGCTCACTGTTCAGCCGCAAATATCTCTATTTAAAAAACTGTGGTATACCCCAGTAAACAATAACTGTGGTTTTGCCATCCCATGGTAAAAAATCTCTATTATTCAGCTTTTGGTAGTTTTTTCCGTAAAGAAAAACAGTAGTGTCTTCTGACTGTTGTGACACAAAAATATATCTGTTGAAAATAGTCTTGTGTAGGCCCGACATCCCAGTGTGGTTTCGCAGTTCCACGGGTCAAATCGCTGTACTATCCAGTTTTGGGCCTTTGCTATCTAAAAAAAAAGCAGTTTGAGTGTGTCGCTCACTGTTCAGCCGCAAATATCTCTATTTAAAAAACTGTGGTATACCCCAGTAAACAATAACTGTGGTTTTGCCATCCCACGGTAAAAAATCTCTATTATTCAGCTTTTGGTAGTTTTTTCCGTAAAGAAAAACAGTAGTGTCTCCTGACTGTTGTGACACAAAAATATATCTGTTGAAAATAGTCTTGTGTAGGCCCGACATCCCAGTGTGGTTTCGCAGTTCCACGGGTCAAATCGCTGTACTATCCAGTTTTGGGCCTTTGGTATCTAAAAAAAAAAGCAGTTTGAGTGTGTCGCTCACTGTTCAGCCGCAAATATCTCTATTTAAAAAACTGTGGTATACCCCAGTAAACAATAACTGTGGTTTTGCCATCCCACAGTAAAAAATCTCTATTATTCAGCTTTTGGTAGTTTTTTCCGTAAAGAAAAACAGTAGTGTCTCCTGACTGTTGTGACACAAAAATATATCTGTTGAAAATAGTCTTGTGTAGGCCCGACATCCCAGTGTGGTTTCGCAGTTCCACGGGTCAAATCGCTGTACAATCCAGTTTTGGGCCTTTGTATCTAAAAAAAAAAGCAGTTTGAGTGTGTCGCTCACTGTTCAGCTGCAAATATCTCTATTTAAAAAAGTGTGGTATACCCCAGTAAACAATAACTGTGGTTTTGCCATCCCACGGTAAAAAATCTCTATTATTCAGCTTTTGGTAGTTTTTTCCGTAAAGAAAAACAGTAGTGTCTCCTGACTGTTGTGATACAAAACTATATCTGTTGAAAATAGTCATGTGTAGGCACGACATCCCAGTGTGGTTTCGCAGTTCCACGGGTCAAATCGCTGTACTATCCAGTTTTGGGCCTTTGGTATCTAAAAAAAAAGCAGTTTGAGGGTGTCGCTCACTGTTCAGCCGCAAATATCTCTATTTAAAAAAGTGTGGTATACCCCAGTAAACAATAACTGTGGTTTTGCCATCCCACGGTAAAAAATCTCTATTATTCAGCTTTTGGTAGTGTTTTCCGTAAAGAAAAACAGTAGTGTCTCCTGACTGTTGTGACACAAAAATATATCTGTTGAAAATAGTCTTGTGTAGGCCCGACATCCCAGTGTGGTTACGCAGTTCCACGGGTTAAATCGCTGTACTATCCAGTTTTGGGCCTTTGGTATCTAAAAAAAAAGCAGTTTGAGTGTGTCGCTCACTGTTCAGCCGCAAATATCTCTATTTAAAAAAGTGTGGTATACCCCAGTAAACAATAACTGTGGTTTTGCCATCCCACGGTAAAAAATCTCTATTATTCAGCTTTTGGTAGTTTTTTCCATAAAGAAAAACAGTAGTGTCTCCTGACTGTTGTGACACAAAAATATATCTGTTGAAAATAGTCTTGTGTAAGCCCGACATCCCAGTGTGGTTTCGCAGTTCCACGGGTCAAATCGCTGTACTATCCAGTTTTGGGCCTTTGGTATCTAAAAAAAAAGCAGTTTGAGTGTGTTGCTCACTGTTCAGCTGCAAATATCTCTATTTAAAAAAGTGTGGTATACCCCAGTAAACAATAACTTTCGCCATCCCACGGTAAAAAATCTCTATTATTCAGCTTTTGGTAGTTTTTTCCGTAAAGAAAAACAGTAGTGTCTCCTGACTGTTGTGACACAAAAATATATCTGTTGAAAATAGTCTTGTGTAGGCCCGACATCCCAGTGTGGTTTCGCAGTTCCACGGGTCAAATCGCTGTACAATCCAGTTTTGGGCCTTTGTATCTAAAAAAAAAAGCAGTTTGAGTGTGTCGCTCACTGTTCAGCCGCAAATATCTCTATTTAAAAAAGTGTGGTATACCCCAGTAAACAATAACTGTGGTTTTGCCATCCCACGGTAAAAAATCTCTATTATTCAGCTTTTGGTAGTTTTTTCCGTAAAGAAAAACAGTAGTGTCTCCTGACTGTTGTGATACAAAAATATATCTGTTGAAAATAGTCTTGTGTAGGCCCGACATCCCAGTGTGGTTTCGCAGTTCCACGGGTCAAATCGCTGTACTATCCAGTTTTGGGCCTTTGGTATCTAAAAAAAAAGCAGTTTGAGGGTGTCGCTCACTGTTGAGCCGCAAATATCTCTATTTAAAAAAGTGTGGTATACCCTAGTAAACAATAGCTGTGGTTTTGCCATCCCACGGTAAAAAATCTCTATTATTCAGCTTTTGGTAGTTTTTTCCGTAAAGAAAAACAGTAGTGTCTCCTGACTGTTGTGACACAAAAATATATCTGTTGAAAATAGTCTTGTGTAGGCCCGACATCCCAGTGTGGTTTCGCAGTTCCATGGGTCAAATCGCTGTACTATCCAGTTTTGGGCCTTTGGTATCTAAAAAAAAAGCAGTTTGAGTGTGTCACTCACTGTTCAGCCGCAAATATCTCTATTTAAAAAACTGTGGTATACCCCAGTAAACAATAACTGTGGTTTTGCCATCCCAGGGTAAAAAATCTCTATTATTCAGCTTTTGGTAGGTTTTTCCGTAAAGAAAAACAGTAGTGTCTCCTGACTGTTGTGACACAAAAATATATCTGTTGAAAATAGTCTTGTGTAGGCCCGACATCCCAGTGTGGTTTCGCAGTTCCACGAGTCAAATCGCTGTACTATCCAGTTTTGGGCCTTTGGTATCTAAAAAAAAAGCAGTTTGAGTGTGTCGCTCACTGTTCAGCCGCAAATATCTCTATTTAAAAAACTGTGGTATACCCCAGTAAACAATAACTGTGGTTTTGCCATCCCATGGTAAAAAATCTCTATTATTCAAGTTTTGGTAGTTTTTTCCGTAAAGAAAAACAGTAGTGTCTTCTGACTGTTGTGACACAAAAATATATCTGTTGAAAATAGTCTTGTGTAGGCCCGACATCCCAGTGTGGTTTCGCAGTTCCACGGGTCAAATCGCTGTACTATCCAGTTTTGGGCCTTTGCTATCTAAAAAAAAAGCAGTTTGAGTGTGTCGCTCACTGTTCATCCGCAAATATCTCTATTTAAAAAAGTGTGGTATACCCCAGTAAACAATAACTGTGGTTTTGCCATCCCACGGTAAAAAATCTCTATTATTCAGCTTTTGGTAGTTTTTTCCGTAAAGAAAAACAGTAGTGTCTCCTGACTGTTGTGACACAAAAATATATCTGTTGAAAATAGTCTTGTGTAGGCACGACATCCCAGTGTGGTTTCGCAGTTCCACGGGTCAAATCACTGTACTATCCAGTTTTGGGCCTTTGGTATCTAAAAAAAAAGCAGTTTGAGTGTGTCGCTCACTGTTCAGCCGCAAATATCTCTATTTAAAAAAGTGTGGTATACCCCAGTAAACAATAACTGTGGTTTTGCCATCCCACGGTAAAAAATCTCTATTATTCAGCTTTTGGTAGTTTTTTCCGTAAAGAAAAACAGTAGTGTCTCCTGACTGTTGTGACACAAAAATATATCTGTTGAAAATAGTCTTGTGTAGGCCCGATATCCTAGTGTGGTTTCGCAGTTCCACGGGTCCAATCGCTGTACTATCCAGTTTTGAGCCTTTTTATATCTAAAAAAAAAGCAGTTTGAGTGTGTCGCTCACTGTTCAGCCGCAAATATCTCTATTTAAAAAAGTGTGGTATACCCCAGTAAACAATAACTGTGGTTTTGCCATCCCATGGTAAAAAATCTCTATTATTCAGCTTTTGGTAGTTTTTTCCGTAAAGAAAAACAGTAGAGTCTCCTGACTGTTGTGACACAAAAATATATCTGTTGAAAATAGTCTTGTGTAGGCCCGACATCCCAGTGTGGTGTCGCAGTTCCACGGGTCAAATCGTTGTACTATCCAGTTTTGGGCCTTTGGTATCTAAAAAAAAGCAGTTTGAGTGTGTCGCTCACTGTTCAGCCACAAATATCTCTATTTAAAACAGTGTGGTATACCCCAGTAAACAATAACTGTGGTTTCGCCATCCCACGTTAAAAAATCTCCATTATTATGGTTTTGGTAGTTTTTTCCTTAAAGAAAAACAGTAGTGTCTCCTGACTGTTGTGACACAAAAATATATCTGTTGAAAATAGTCTTGTGTAGGCCCGACATCCCAGTGTGGTTTCGCAGTTCCACGGGTCAAATCGCTGTACTATCCAGTTTTGGGCCTTTGGTATCTAAAAAAAAAGCAGTTTGAGGGTGTCGCTCACTGTTCAGCCGCAAATATCTCTATTTAAAAAAGTGTGGTATACCCCAGTAAACAATAACTGTGGTTTTGCCATCCCAGGGTAAAAAATCTCTATTATTCAGCTTTTGGTAGGTTTTTCCGTAAAGAAAAACAGTAGTGTCTCCTGACTGTTGTGACACAAAAATATATCTGTTGAAAATAGTCTTGTGTAGGCCCGACATCCCAGTGTGGTTTCGCAGTTCCACGAGTCAAATCGCTGTACTATCCAGTTTTGGGCCTTTGGTATCTAAAAAAAAGCAGTTTGAGTGTGTCGCTCACTGTTCAGCCGCAAATATCTCTATTTAAAAAACTGTGGTATACCCCAGTAAACAATAACTGTGGTTTTGCCATCCCATGGTAAAAAATCTCTATTATTCAGCTTTTGGTACTTTTTTCCGTAAAGAAAAACAGTAGTGTCTTCTGACTGTTGTGACACAAAAATATATCTGTTGAAAATAGTCTTGTGTAGGCCCGACATCCCAGTGTGGTTTCGCAGTTCCACGGGTCAAATCGCTGTACTATCCAGTTTTGGGCCTTTGCTATCTAAAAAAAAAGCAGTTTGAGTGTGTCGCTCACTGTTCAGCCGCAAATATCTCTATTTAAAAAAGTGTGGTATACCCCAGTAAACAATAACTGTGGTTTTGCCATCCCACGGTAAAAAATCTCTATTATTCAGCTTTTGGTAGTTTTTTCCGTAAAGAAAAACAGTAGTGTCTCCTGACTGTTGTGACACAAAAATATATCTGTTGAAAATAGTCTTGTGTAGGCCCGACATCCCAGTGTGGTTTCGCAGTTCCACGGGTCAAATCGCTGTACTATCCAGTTTTGGGCCTTTGGTATCTAAAAAAAAAAGCAGTTTGAGTGTGTCGCTCACTGTTCAGCCGCAAATATCTCTATTTAAAAAACTGTGGTATACCCCAGTAAACAATAACTGTGGTTTTGCCATCCCACAGTAAAAAATCTCTATTATTCAGCTTTTGGTAGTTTTTTCCGTAAAGAAAAACAGTAGTGTCTCCTGACTGTTGTGACACAAAAATATATCTGTTGAAAATAGTCTTGTGTAGGCCCGACATCCCAGTGTGGTTTCGCAGTTCCACGGGTCAAATCGCTGTACAATCCAGTTTTGGGCCTTTGTATCTAAAAAAAAAAGCAGTTTGAGTGTGTCGCTCACTGTTCAGCTGCAAATATCTCTATTTAAAAAAGTGTGGTATACCCCAGTAAACAATAACTGTGGTTTTGCCATCCCACGGTAAAAAATCTCTATTATTCAGCTTTTGGTAGTTTTTTCCGTAAAGAAAAACAGTAGTGTCTCCTGACTGTTGTGATACAAAACTATATCTGTTGAAAATAGTCATGTGTAGGCACGACATCCCAGTGTGGTTTCGCAGTTCCACGGGTCAAATCGCTGTACTATTCAGTTTTGGGCCTTTGGTATCTAAAAAAAAAGCAGTTTGAGGGTGTCGCTCACTGTTCAGCCGCAAATATCTCTATTTAAAAAAGTGTGGTATACCCCAGTAAACAATAACTGTGGTTTTGCCATCCCACGGTAAAAAATCTCTATTATTCAGCTTTTGGTAGTGTTTTCCGTAAAGAAAAACAGTAGTGTCTCCTGACTGTTGTGACACAAAAATATATCTGTTGAAAATAGTCTTGTGTAGGCCCGACATCCCAGTGTGGTTACGCAGTTCCACGGGTTAAATCGCTGTACTATCCAGTTTTGGGCCTTTGGTATCTAAAAAAAAAGCAGTTTGAGTGTGTCGCTCACTGTTCAGCCGCAAATATCTCTATTTAAAAAACTGTGGTATACCCCAGTAAACAATAACTGTGGTTTTGCCATCCCATGGTAAAAAATCTCTATTATTCAGCTTTTGGTAGTTTTTTCCGTAAAGAAAAACAGTAGTGTCTTCTGACTGTTGTGACACAAAAATATATCTGTTGAAAATAGTCTTGTGTAGGCCCGACATCCCAGTGTGGTTTCGCAGTTCCACGGGTCAAATCGCTGTACTATCCAGTTTTGGGCGTTTGCTATCTAAAAAAAAAGCAGTTTGAGTGTGTCGCTCACTGTTCAGCCGCAAATATCTCTATTTAAAAAAGTGTGGTATACCCCAGTAAACAATAACTGTGGTTTTGCCATCCCACGGTAAAAAATCTCTATTATTCAGCTTTTGGTAGTTTTTTCCATAAAGAAAAACAGTAGTGTCTCCTGACTGTTGTGACACAAAAATATATCTGTTGAAAATAGTCTTGTGTAGGCCCGACATCCCAGTGTGGTTTCGCAGTTCCATGGGTCAAATCGCTGTACTATCCAGTTTTGGGCCTTTGGTATCTAAAAAAAAAGCAGTTTGAGTGTGTCACTCACTGTTCAGCCGCAAATATCTCTATTTAAAAAACTGTGGTATACCCCAGTAAACAATAACTGTGGTTTTGCCATCCCACGGTAAAAAATCTCTATTATTCAGCTTTTGGTAGTTTTTTCCGTAAAGAAAAACAGTAGTGTCTCCTGACTGTTGTGACACAAAAATATATCTGTTGAAAATAGTATTTTGTAGGCCCGACATCCTAGTGTGGTTTCGCAGTTCCATGGGTCCAATCGCTGTACTATCCAGTTTTGGGCCTTTGGTATCTAAAAAAAAAGCAGTTTGAGTGTGTCGCTCACTGTTCAGCCGCAAATATCTCTATTTAAAAAAGTGTGGTATACCCCAGTAAACAATAACTGTGGTTTTGCCATCCCATGGTAAAAAATCTCTATTATTCAGCTTTTGGTAGTTTTTTCCGTAAAGAAAAACAGTAGAGTCTCCTGACTGTTGTGACACAAAAATATATCTGTTGAAAATAGTCTTGTGTAGGCACGATATCCCAGTGTGGTTTCGCAGTTCCATGGGTCAAATCGTTGTACTATCCAGTTTTGGGCCTTTGGTATCTAAAAAAAAGCAGTTTGAGTGTGTCGCTCACTGTTCAGCCACAAATATCTCTATTTAAAACAGTGTGGTATACCCCAGTAAACAATAACTGTGGTTTCGCCATCCCACGTTAAAAAATCTCTATTATTCAGGTTTTGGTAGTTTTTTCCGTAAAGAAAAACAGTAGTGTCTCCTGACTGTTGTGACACAAAAATATATCTGTTGAAAATAGTCTTGTGTAGGCCCGACATCCCAGTGTGGTTTCGCAGTTCCACGGGTCAAATCGCTGTACTATCCAGTTTTGGGCCTTTGGTATCTAAAAAAAAAGCAGTTTGAGGGTGTCGCTCACTGTTCAGCCGCAAATATCTCTATTTAAAAAAGTGTGGTATACCCCAGTAAACAATAACTGTGGTTTTGCCATCCCACGGTAAAAAATCTCTATTATTCAGCTTTTGGTAGGTTTTTCCGTAAAGAAAAACAGTAGTGTCTCCTGACTGTTGTGACACAAAAATATATCTGTTGAAAATAGTCTTGTGTAGGCCCGACATCCCAGTGTGGTTTCGCAGTTCCACGGGTCAAATCGCTGTACTATCCAGTTTTGGGCCTTTGGTATCTAAAAAAAAAGCAGTTTGAGTGTGTCGCTCACTGTTCAGCCGCAAATATCTCTATTTAAAAAACTGTGGTATACCCCAGTAAACAATAACTGTGGTTTTGCCATCCCATGGTAAAAAATCTCTATTATTCAGCTTTTGGTAGTTTTTTTCGTAAAGAAAAACAGTAGTGTCTTCTGACTGTTGTGACACAAAAATATATCTGTTGAAAATAGTCTTGTGTAGGCCCGACATCCCAGTGTGGTTTCGCAGTTCCACGGGTCAAATCGCTGTACTATCCAGTTTTGGGCCTTTGGTATCTAAAAAAAAAGCAGTTTGAGGGTGTCGCTCACTGTTCAGCCGCAAATATCTCTATTTAAAAAAGTGTGGTATACCCCAGTAAACAATAACTGTGGTTTTGCCATCCCACGGTAAAAAATCTCTATTATTCAGCTTTTGGTAGGTTTTTCCGTAAAGAAAAACAGTAGTGTCTCCTGACTGTTGTGACACAAAAATATATCTGTTGAAAATAGTCTTGTGTAGGCCCGACATCCCAGTGTGGTTTCGCAGTTCCACGGGTCAAATCGCTGTACTATCCAGTTTTGGGCCTTTGGTATCTAAAAAAAAAGCAGTTTGAGTGTGTCGCTCACTGTTCAGCCGCAAATATCTCTATTTAAAAAACTGTGGTATACCCCAGTAAACAATAACTGTGGTTTTGCCATCCCATGGTAAAAAATCTCTATTATTCAGCTTTTGGTAGTTTTTTCCGTAAAGAAAAACAGTAGTGTCTTCTGACTGTTGTGACACAAAAATATATCTGTTGAAAATAGTCTTGTGTAGGCCCGACATCCCAGTGTGGTTTCGCAGTTCCACGGGTCAAATCGCTGTACTATCCAGTTTTGGGCCTTTGCTATCTAAAAAAAAAGCAGTTTGAGTGTGTCGCTCACTGTTCAGCCGCAAATATCTCTATTTAAAAAAGTGTGGTATACCCCAGTAAACAATAACTGTGGTTTTGCCATCCCACGGTAAAAAATCTCTATTATTCAGCTTTTGGTAGTTTTTTCCGTAAAGAAAAACAGTAGTGTCTCCTGACTGTTGTGACACAAAAATATATCTGTTGAAAATAGTCTTGTGTAGGCCCGACATCCCAGTGTGGTTTCGCAGTTCCACGGGTCAAATCGCTGTACTATCCAGTTTTGGGCCTTTGGTATCTAAAAAAAAAGCAGTTTGAGTGTGTCGCTCACTGTTCAGCCGCAAATATCTCTATTTAAAAAACTGTGGTATACCCCAGTAAACAATAACTGTGGTTTTGCCATCCCACGGTAAAAAATCTCTATTATTCAGCTTTTGGTAGTTTTTTCCGTAAAGAAAAACAGTAGTGTCTCCTGACTGTTGTGACACAAAAATATATCTGTTGAAAATAGTCTTGTGTAGGCCCGACATCCCAGTGTGGTTTCGCAGTTCCACGGGTCAAATCGCTGTACAATCCAGTTTTGGGCCTTTGTATCTAAAAAAAAAAGCAGTTTGAGTGTGTCGCTCACTGTTCAGCCGCAAATATCTCTATTTAAAAAAGTGTGGTATACCCCAGTAAACAATAACTGTGGTTTTGCCATCCCACGGTAAAAAATCTCTATTATTCAGCTTTTGGTAGTTTTTTCCGTAAAGAAAAACAGTAGTGTCTCCTGACTGTTGTGATACAAAAATATATCTGTTGAAAATAGTCTTGTGTAGGCCCGACATCCCAGTGTGGTTTCGCAGTTCCACGGGTCAAATCGCTGTACTATCCAGTTTTGGGCCTTTGGTATCTAAAAAAAAAGCAGTTTGAGTGTGTCGCTCACTGTTCAGCCGCAGATATCTCTATTTAAAAAAGTGTGGTATACCCCAGTAAACAATAACTGTGGTTTTGCCATCCCACGTAAAAAATCTCTATTATACAGCTTTTGGTAGTTTTTTCCGTAAAAAAAAACAGTAGTGTCTTCTGACTGTTGTGACACAAAAATATATCTGTTGAAAATAGTCTTGTTTAGGCCCGACATCCCAGTGTGGTTTCGCAGTTCCACGGGTCAAATCGCTGTACTATCCAGTTTTGGGCCTTTGGTATCTAAAAAAAAAGCAGTTTGAGTGTGTCGCTCACTGTTCAGCCGCAAATATCTCTATTTAAAAAAGTGTGGTATACCCCAGTAAACAATAACTGTGGTTTTGCCATCCCACGGTAAAAAATCTCTATTATTCAGCTTTTGGTAGTTTTTTCCGTAAAGAAAAACAGTAGTGTCTCCTGACTGTTGTGACACAAAAATATATCTGTTGAAAATAGTCTTGTGTAGGCACGACATCCCAGTGTGGTTTCGCAGTTCCACGGGTCAAATTGCTGTACTATCCAGTTTTGGGCCTTTGGTATCTAAAAAAAAAGCAGTTTGAGTGTGTCGCTCACTGTTCAGCCGCAAATATCTCTATTTAAAAAAGTGTGGTATACCCCAGTAAACAATAACTGTGGTTTTGCCATCCCATGGTAAAAAATCTCTATTATTCAGCTTTTGGTAGTTTTTTTCCGTAAAGAAAAACAGTAGTGTCTTCTGACTGTTGTGACACAAAAACATATCTGTTGAAAATAGTCTTGTGTAGGCCCGACATCCCAGTGTGGTTTCGCAGTTCCACGGGTCAAATCGCTGTACTATCCAGTTTTGGGCCTTTGGTATCTAAAAAAATAGCAGTTTGAGGGTGTTGCTCACTGTTGAGCCGCAAATATCTCTATTTAAAAAAGTGTGGTATACCCCAGCAAACAATAACTGTGGTTTTGCCATCCCATGGTAAAAAATCTCTATTATTCAGCTTTTGGTAGTTTTTTCCGTAAAGAAAAACAGTAGTGTCTTCTGACTGTTGTGACACAAAAATATATCTGTTGAAAATAGTCTTGTGTAAGCCCGACATCCCAGTGTGGTTTCGCAGTTCCACGGGTCAAATCGCTGTACTATCCAGTTTTGAGCCTTTGCTATCTAAAAAAAAAGCAGTTTGAGTGTGTCGCTCACTGTTCAGCCACAAATATCTCTATTTAAAACAGTGTGGTATACCCCAGTAAACAATAACTGTGGTTTTGCCATGCCACGGTAAAAAATCTCTATTATTCAGCTTTTGGTTGTTTTTTCCGTAAAGAAAAACAGTAGTGTCTCCTGACTGTTGTGACACAAAAATATATCTGTTGAAAATAGTCTTGTGTAGGCCCGACATCCCAGTGTGGTTTCGCAGTTCCACGGGTCAAATCGCTGTACAATCCAGTTTTGGGCCTTTGTATCTAAAAAAAAAGCAGTTTGAGGGTGTCGCTCACTGTTCAGCCGCAAATATCTCTATTTAAAAAAGTGTGGTATACCCCAGTAAACAATAACTGTGGTTTTGCCATCCCACAGTAAAAAATCTCTATTATTCAGCTTTTGGTAGTTTTTTCCGTAAAGAAAAACAGTAGTGTCTCCTGACTGTTGTGACACAAAAATATATCTGTTGAAAATAGTCTTGTGTAGGCCCGACATCCCAGTGTGGTTTCGCAGTTCCATGGGTGAAATCGCTGTACTATCCAGTTTTGGGCCTTTGGTATCTAAAAAAAAAGCAGTTTGAGTGTGTCGCTCACTGTTCAGCCGCAAATATCTCTATTTAAAAAACTGTGGTATACCCCAGTAAACAATAACTGTGGTTTTGCCATCCCATGGTAAAAAATCTCTATTATTCAGCTTTTGGTAGTTTTTTCCGTAAAGAAAAACAGTAGTGTCTTCTGACTGTTGTGACACAAAAATATATCTGTTGAAAATAGTCTTGTTTAGGCCCGACATCCCAGTGTGGTTTCGCAGTTCCACGGGTCAAATCGATGTACTATCCAGTTTTGGGCCTTTGGTATCTAAAAAAAAAGCAGTTTGAGTGTGTCGCTCACTGTTCAGCCGCAAATATCTTTATTTAAAAAAGTGTGGTATACCCCAGTAAACAATAACTGTGGTTTTGCCATCCCACGGTAAAAAATCTCTATTATTCAGCTTTTGGTAGTTTTTTCCGTAAAGAAAAACAGTAGTGTCTCCTGACTGTTGTGACACAAAAATATATCTGTTGAAAATAGTCTTGTGTAGGCACGACATCCCAGTGTGGTTTCGCAGTTCCACGGGTCAAATCGCTGTACTATCCAGTTTTGGGCCTTTGGTATCTAAAAAAAAAGCAGTTTGAGTGTGTCGCTCACTGTTCAGCCGCAAATATCTCTATTTAAAAAAGTGTGGTATACCCCAGTAAACAATAACTGTGGTTTTGCCATCCCACGGTAAAAAATCTCTATTATTCAGCTTTTGGTAGTTTTTTCCGTAAAGAAAAACAGTAGTGTCTCCTGACTGTTGTGACACAAAAATATATCTGTTGAAAATAGTCTTGTGTAGGCCCGACATCCTAGTGTGGTTTCGCAGTTCCATGGGTCCAATCGCTGTACTATCCAGTTTTGGGCCTTTGGTATCTAAAAAAAAAGCAGTTTGAGTGTGTCGCTCACTGCTCAGCCGCAAATATCTCTATTTAAAAAAGTGTGGTATACCCCAGTAAACAATAACTGTGGTTTTGCCATCCCACGGTAAAAAATCTCTATTATTCAGCTTTTGGTAGTTTTTTCCGTAAAGAAAAACAGTAGTGTCTCCTGACTGTTGTGACACAAAAATATATCTGTTGAAAATAGTCTTGTGTAGGCCCGACATCCCAGTGTGGTGTCGCAGTTCCACGGGTCAAATAGCTGTACTATCCAGTTTTGGGCCTTTGGTATCTAAAAAAAAGCAGTTTGAGTGTGTCGCTCACTGTTCAGCCGCAAATATCTCTATTTAAAACAGTGTGGTATACCCCAGTAAACAATAACTGTGGTTTCGCCATCCCACGTTAAAAAATCTCTATTATTCAGGTTTTGGTAGTTTTTTCCGTAAAGAAAAACAGTAGTGTCTCCTGACTGTTGTGACACAAAAATATATCTGTTGAAAATAGTCTTGTGTAGGCCCGACATCCCAGTGTGGTGTCGCAGTTCCACGGGTCAAATCGATGTACTATCCAGTTTTGGGCCTTTGGTATCTAAAAAAAAGCAGTTTGAGTGTGTCGCTCACTGTTCAGCCGCAAATATCTCTATTTAAAACAGTGTGGTATACCCCAGTAAACAATAACTGTGGTTTCGCCATCCCACGTTAAAAAATCTCTATTATTCAGGTTTTGGTAGTTTTTTCCGTAAAGAAAAACAGTAGTGTCTCCTGACTGTTGTGACACAAAAATATATCTGTTGAAAATAGTCTTGTCTAGGCCCAACATCCCAGTGTGGTTTCGCAGTTCCACGGGTCAAATCGCTGTACTATCCAGTTTTGGGCCTTTGGTATCTAAAAAAAAAGCAGTTTGAGGGTGTCGCTCACTGATCAGTCGCAAATATCTCTATTTAAAAAAGTGTGGTATACCCCAGTAAACAATAACTGTGGTTTTGCCATCCCACGGTAAAAAATCTCTATTATTCAGGTTTTGGTAGTTTTTTCCGTAAAGAAAAACAGTAGTGTCTCCTGACTGTTGTGACACAAAAATATATCTGTTGAAAATAGTCTTGTGTAGGCCCGACATCCCAGTGTGGTTTCGCAGTTCCACGGGTCAAATCGCTGTACTATCCAGTTTTGGGCCTTTGGTATCTAAAAAAAAAGCAGTTTGAGTGTGTCGCTCACTGTTCAGCCGCAAATATCTTTATTTAATAAAGTGTGGTATACCCCAGTAAACAATAACTGTGGTTTTGCCATCCCACTGTAAAAAATCTCTATTATTCAGCTTTTGGTAGTTTTTTCCGTAAAGAAAAAGAGTAGTGTCTCCTGACTGTTGTGACACAAAAATATATCTGTTGAAAATAGTCTTGTGTAGGCTCGACATCCCAGTGTGGTTTCGCAGTTCCACGGGTCAAATCGCTGTACTATCCAGTTTTGGGACTTTGGTATCTAAAAAAAAAGCAGTTTGAGTGTGTCGCTCACTGTTCAGCCACAAATATCTCTATTTAAAAAAGTGTGGTATACCCCAGTAAACAATAACTGTGGTTTTGCCATCCCACGGTAAAAAATCTCTATTATTCAGCTTTTGGTAGTTTTTTCCGTAAAGAAAAGCAGTAGTGTCTCCTGACTGTTGTGACACAAAAATATATCTGTTGAAAATAGTCTTGTGTAGGCCCGACATCCTAGTGTGGTTTCGCAGTTCCACGGGTCCAATCGCTGTACTATCCAGTTTTGAGCCTTTGGTATCTAAAAAAAAAGCAGTTTGAGTGTGTCGCTCACTGTTCAGCCGCAAATATCTTTATTTAAATAAGTGTGGTATACCCCAGTAAACAATAACTGTGGTTTTGCCATCCCACGGTAAAAAATCTCTATTATTCAGCTTTTGGTAGTTTTTTCCGTAAAGAAAAACAGTAGTGTCTCCTGACTGTTGTGACACAAAAATATATCTGTTGAAAATAGTCTTGTGTAGGCACGACATCCCAGTGTGGTTTCGCAGTTCCACGGGTCAAATCGCTGTACTATCCAGTTTTGGGCCTTTGGTATCTAAAAAAAAAGCAGTTTGAGTGTTTCGCTCACTGTTCAGCCGCAAATATCTCTATTTAAAAAAGTGTGGTATACCCCAGTAAACAATAACTGTGGTTTTGCCATCCCACGGTAAAAAATCTCTATTATTCAGCTTTTGGTAGTTTTTTCCGTAAAGAAAAACAGTAGTGTCTCCTGACTGTTGTGACACAAAAATATATCTGTTGAAAATAGTCTTGTGTAGGCCCGACATCCCAGTGTGGTGTCGCAGTTCCACTGGTCAAATCGTTGTACTATCCAGTTTTGGGCCTTTGGTATCTAAAAAAAAGCAGTTTGAGTGTGTCGCTCACTGTTCAGCCGCAAATATCTCTATTTAAAACAGTGTGGTATACCCCAGTAAACAATAACTGTGGTTTCGCCATCCCACGTTAAAAAATCTCTATTATTCAGGTTTTGGTAGTTTTTTCTGTAAAGAAAAACAGTAGTGTCTCCTGACTGTTGTGACACAAAAATATATCTGTTGAAAATAGTCTTGTGTAGTCCCGACATCCCAGTGTGGTTTCGCAGTTCCACGGGTCAAATCGCTGTACTATCCAGTTTTGGGCCTTTGGTATCTAAAAAAAAAGCAGTTTGAGTGTGTCGCTCACTGTTCAGCCGCAAATATCTCTATTTAAAAAAGTGTGGTATACCCCAGTAAACAATAACTGTGGTTTTGCCATCCCATGGTAAAAAATCTCTATTATTCAGCTTTTGGTAGTTTTTTCCGTAAAGAAAAACAGTAGTGTCTTCTGACTGTTGTGACACAAAAATATATCTGTTGAAAATAGTCTTGTGTAAGCCCGACATCCCATTTTGATTTCGCAGTTCCACGGGTCAAATCGCTGTACTATCCAGATTTGAGCCTTTGCTATCTAAAAAAAAAGCAGTTTGAGTGTGTCGCTCACTGTTCAGCCACAAATATCTCTATTTAAAACAGTGTGGTATACCCCAGTAAACAATAACTGTGGTTTCGCCATCCCACGGTAAAAAATCTCTATTATTCAGGTTTTGGTAGTTTTTTCCGTAAAGAAAAACAGTAGTGTCTCCTGACTGTTGTGACACAAAAATATATCTGTTGAAAATAGTCTTGTGTAGGCCCGACATCCCAGTGTGGTTTCGCAGTTCCACGGGTCAAATCGCTGTACTATCCAGTTTTGGGCCTTTGGTATCTAAAAAAAAAGCAGTTTGAGGGTGTCGCTCACTGTTCAGCCGCAAATATCTCTATTTAAAAAAGTGTGGTATACCCCAGTAAACAATAACTGTGGTTTTGCCATCTCACGGTAAAAAATCTCTATTATTCAGCTTTTGGTAGTTTTTTCCGTAAAGAAAAACAGTAGTGTCTCCTGACTGTTGTGACACAAAAATATATCTGTTGAAAATAGTCTTGTGTAGGCCCGACATCCCAGTGTGGTTTCGCAGTTCCACGGGTCAAATCGCTGTACTATCCAGTTTTGGGCCTTTTGTATCTAAAAAAAAAGCAGTTTGAGGGTGTCGCTCACTGTTCAGTCGCAAATATCTCTATTTAAAAAAGTGTGGTATACCCCAGTAAACAATAACTGTGGTTTTGCCATCCCACGGTAAAAAATCTCTATTATTCAGCTTTTGGTAGTTTTTTCCGTAAAGAAAAACAGTAGTGTCTCCTGACTGTTGTGACACAAAAATATATCTGTTGAAAATAGTCTTGTGTAGGCCCGACATCCCAGTGTGGTTTCGCAGTTCCACGGGTCAAATCGCTGTACTATCCAGTTTTGAGCCTTTGCTATCTAAAAAAAAACGCAGTTTGAGTGTTTCGCTCACTGTTCAGCCACAAATATCTCTATTTAAAACAGTGTGGTATACCCCAGTAAACAATAACTGTGGTTTCGCCATCCCATGTTAAAAAATCTCTATTATTCAGCTTTTGGTAGTTTTTTCCGTAAAGAAAAACAGTAGTGTCTCCTGACTGTTGTGACACAAAAATATATCTGTTGAAAATAGTCTTGTGTAGGCCCGACATCCCAGTGTGGTTTCGCAGTTCCACGGGTCAAATCGCTGTACAATCCAGTTTTGGGCCTTTGTATCTAAAAAAAAAAGCAGTTTGAGTGTGTCGCTCACTGTTCAGCCGCAAATATCTCTATTTAAAAAAGTGTGGTATACCCCAGTAAACAATAACTGTGGTTTTGCCATCCCACGGTAAAAAATCTCTATTATTCAGCTTTTGGTAGTTTTTTCCGTAAAGAAAAACAGTAGTGTCTCCTGACTGTTGTGATACAAAAATATATCTGTTGAAAATAGTCTTGTGTAGGCCCGACATCCCAGTGTGGTTTCGCAGTTCCACGGGTCAAATCGCTGTACTATCCAGTTTTGGGCCTTTGGTATCTAAAAAAAAAGCAGTTTGAGGGTGTCGCTCACTGTTGAGCCGCAAATATCTCTATTTAAAAAGTGTGGTATACCCCAGTAAACAATAGCTGTGGTTTTGCCATCCCACGGTAAAAAATCTCTATTATTCAGCTTTTGGTAGTTTTTTCCGTAAAGAAAAACAGTAGTGTCTCCTGACTGTTGTGACATAAAAATATATCTGTTGAAAATAGTCTTGTGTAGGCCCGACATCCCAGTGTGGTTTCGCAGTTCCATGGGTGAAATCGCTGTACTATCCAGTTTTGGGCCTTTGGTATCTAAAAAAAAAGCAGTTTGAGTGTGTCGCTCACTGTTCAGCCGCAAATATCTCTATTTAAAAAACTGTGGTATACCCCAGTAAACAATAACTGTGGTTTTGCCATCCCACGGTAAAAAATCTCTATTATTCAGCTTTTGGTAGTTTTTTCCGTAAAGAAAAACAGTAGTGTCTTCTGACTGTTGTGACACAAAAATATATCTGTTGAAAACAGTCTTGTTTAGGCCCGACATCCCAGTGTGGTTTCGCAGTTCCACGGGTCAAATCGCTGTACTATCCAGTTTTGGGCCTTTGGTATCTAAAAAAAAAGCAGTTTGAGTGTGTCGCTCACTGTTCAGCCGCAAATATCTTTATTTAAATAAGTGTGGTATACCCCAGTAAACAATAACTGTGGTTTTGCCATCCCACGGTAAAAAATCTCTATTATTCAGCTTTTGGTAGTTTTTTCCGTAAAGAAAAACAGTAGTGTCTCCTGGCTGTTGTGACACAAAAATATATCTGTTGAAAATAGTCTTGTGTAGGCCCGACATCCCAGTGTGGTTTCGCAGTTCCACGGGTCAAATCGCTGTACTATCCAGTTTTGGGCCTTTGGTATCTAAAAAAAAAGCAGTTTGAGTGTTTCGCTCACTGTTCAGCCGCAAATATCTCTATTTAAAAAAGTGTGGTATACCCCAGTAAACAATAACTGTGGTTTTGCCATCCCACGGTAAAAAATCTCTATTATTCAGCTTTTGGTAGTTTTTTCCGTAAAGAAAAACAGTAGTGTCTCCTGACTGTTGTGACACAAAAATATATCTGTTGAAAATAGTCTTGTGTAGGCCCGACATCCTAGTGTGGTTTCGCAGTTCCACGGGTCCAATCGCTGTACTATCCAGTTTTGGGCCTTTGGTATCTAAAAAAAAAGCAGTTTGAGTGTGTCGCTCACTGCTCAGCCGCAAATATCTCTATTTAAAAAAGTGTGGTATACCCCAGTAAACAATAACTGTGGTTTTGCCATCCCACGGTAAAAAATCTCTATTATTCAGCTTTTGGTAGTTTTTTCCGTAAAGAAAAACAGTAGTGTCTCCTGACTGTTGTGACACAAAAATATATCTGTTGAAAATAGTCTTGTGTAGGCCCGACATCCCAGTGTGGTGTCGCAGTTCCACGGGTCAAATCGTTGTACTATCCAGTTTTGGGCCTTTGGTATCTAAAAAAAAGCAGTTTGAGTGTGTCGCTCACTGTTCAGCCGCAAATATCTCTATTTAAAACAGTGTGGTATACCCCAGTAAACAATAACTGTGGTTTCGCCATCCCACGTTAAAAAATCTCTATTATTCAGGTTTTGGTAGTTTTTTCCGTAAAGAAAAACAGTAGTGTCTCCTGACTGTTGTGACACAAAAATATATCTGTTGAAAATAGTCTTGTGTAGTCCCGACATCCCAGTGTGGTTTCGCAGTTTCACGGGTCAAATCGCTGTACTATCCAGTTTTGGGCCTTTGGTATCTAAAAAAAAAGCAGTTTGAGTGTGTCGCTCACTGTTCAGCCGCAAATATCTCTATTTAAAAAAGTGTGGTATACCTCAGTAAACAATAACTGTGGTTTTGCCATCCCATGGTAAAAAATCTCTATTATTCAGCTTTTGGTAGTTTTTTCCGTAAAGAAAAACAGTAGTGTCTTCTGACTGTTGTGACACAAAAATATATCTGTTGAAAATAGTCTTGTGTAGGCCCGACATCCCAGTGTGATTTCGCAGTTCCACGGGTCAAATCGCTGTACTATCCAGATTTGAGCCTTTTCTATCTAAAAAAAAAGCAGTTTGAGTGTGTCGCTCACTGTTCAGCCACAAATATCTCTATTTAAAACAGTGTGGTATACCCCAGTAAACAATAACTGTGGTTTCGCCATCCCACGTTAAAAAATCTCTATTATTCAGGTTTTGGTAGTTTTTTCCGTAAAGAAAAACAGCAGTGTCTCCTGACTGTTGTGACACAAAAATATATCTGTTGAAAATAGTCTTGTGTAGGCCCGACATCCCAGTGTGGTGTCGCAGTTCCACGGGTCAAATCGCTGTACTATCCAGTTTTGGGCCTTTGGTATCTAAAAAAAAAAGCAGTTTGAGTGTGTCGCTCACTGTTCAGCCGCAAATATCTTTATTTAAAAAAGTGTGGTATACCCCAGTAAACAATAACTGTGGTTTTGCCATCCCACGGTAAAAAATCTCTATTATTCAGCTTTTGGTAGTTTTTTCCGTAAAGAAAAACAGTAGTGTCTTCTGACTGTTGTGACACAAAAATATATCTGTTGAAAATAGTCTTGTGTAGGCCCGACATCCCAGTGTGGTTTCGCAGTTCCACGGGTCAAATCGCTGTACTATCCAGTTTTGAGCCTTTGCTATCTAAAAAAAAACGCAGTTTGAGTGTTTCGCTCACTGTTCAGCCACAAATATCTCTATTTAAAACAGTGTGGTATACCCCAGTAAACAATAACTGTGGTTTCGCCATCCCATGTTAAAAAATCTCTATTATTCAGCTTTTGGTAGTTTTTTCCGTAAAGAAAAACAGTAGTGTCTCCTGACTGTTGTGACACAAAAATATATCTGTTGAAAATAGTCTTGTGTAGGCCCGACATCCCAGTGTGGTTTCGCAGTTCCACGGGTCAAATCGCTGTACAATCCAGTTTTGGGCCTTTGTATCTAAAAAAAAAAGCAGTTTGAGTGTGTCGCTCACTGTTCAGCCGCAAATATCTCTATTTAAAAAAGTGTGGTATACCCCAGTAAACAATAACTGTGGTTTTGCCATCCCACGGTAAAAAATCTCTATTATTCAGCTTTTGGTAGTTTTTTCCGTAAAGAAAAACAGTAGTGTCTCCTGACTGTTGTGACATAAAAATATATCTGTTGAAAATAGTCTTGTGTAGGCCCGACATCCCAGTGTGGTTTCGCAGTTCCATGGGTGAAATCGCTGTACTATCCAGTTTTGGGCCTTTGGTATCTAAAAAAAAAGCAGTTTGAGTGTGTCGCTCACTGTTCAGCCGCAAATATCTCTATTTAAAAAAGTGTGGTATACCCCAGTAAACAATAACTGTGGTTTTGCCATCCCACGGTAAAAAATCTCTATTATTCAGCTTTTGGTAGTTTTTTCCGTAAAGAAAAACAGTAGTGTCTTCTGACTGTTGTGACACAAAAATATATCTGTTGAAAACAGTCTTGTTTAGGCCCGACATCCCAGTGTGGTTTCGCAGTTCCACGGGTCAAATCGCTGTACTATCCAGTTTTGGGCCTTTGGTATCTAAAAAAAAAGCAGTTTGAGTGTGTCGCTCACTGTTCAGCCGCAAATATCTTTATTTAAATAAGTGTGGTATACCCCAGTAAACAATAACTGTGGTTTTGCCATCCCACGGTAAAAAATCTCTATTATTCAGCTTTTGGTAGTTTTTTCCGTAAAGAAAAACAGTAGTGTCTCCTGACTGTTGTGACACAAAAATATATCTGTTGAAAATAGTCTTGTGTAGGCACGACATCCCAGTGTGGTTTCGCAGTTCCACGGGTCAAATCGCTGTACTATCCAGTTTTGGGCCTTTGGTATCTAAAAAAAAAGCAGTTTGAGTGTGTCGCTCACTGTTCAGACGCAAATATCTTTATTTAAATAAGTGTGGTATACCCCAGTAAACAATAACTGTGGTTTTGCCATCCCACGGTAAAAAATCTCTATTATTCAGCTTTTGGTAGTTTTTTCCGTAAAGAAAAACAGTAGTGTCTCCTGGCTGTTGTGACACAAAAATATATCTGTTGAAAATAGTCTTGTGTAGGCACGACATCCCAGTGTGGTTTCGCAGTTCCACGGGTCAAATCGCTGTACTATCCAGTTTTGGGCCTTTGGTATCTAAAAAAAAAGCAGTTTGAGTGTTTCGCTCACTGTTCAGCCGCAAATATCTCTATTTAAAAATGTGTGGTATACCGCAGTAAACAATAACTGTGGTTTTGCCATCCCACGGTAAAAAATCTCTATTATTCAGCTTTTGGTAGTTTTTTCCGTAAAGAAAAACAGTAGTGTCTCCTGACTGTTGTGACACAAAAATATATCTGTTGAAAATAGTCTTGTGTAGGCCCGACATCCTAGTGTGGTTTCGCAGTTCCACGGGTCCAATCGCTGTACTATCCAGTTTTGGGCCTTTGGTATCTAAAAAAAAAGCAGTTTGAGTGTGTCGCTCACTGCTCAGCCGCAAATATCTCTATTTAAAAAAGTGTGGTATACCCCAGTAAACAATAACTGTGGTTTTGCCATCCCACGGTAAAAAATCTCTATTATTCAGCTTTTGGTAGTTTTTTCCGTAAAGAAAAACAGTAGTGTCTCCTGACTGTTGTGACACAAAAATATATCTGTTGAAAATAGTCTTGTGTAGGCCCGACATCCCAGTGTGGTGTCGCAGTTCCACGGGTCAAATCGTTGTACTATCCAGTTTTGGGCCTTTGGTATCTAAAAAAAAGCAGTTTGAGTGTGTCGCTCACTGTTCAGCCGCAAATATCTCTATTTAAAACAGTGTGGTATACCCCACTAAACAATAACTGTGGTTTCGCCATCCCACGTTAAAAAATCTCTATTATTCAGGTTTTGGTAGTTTTTTCCGTAAAGAAAAACAGTAGTGTCTCCTGACTGTTGTGACACAAAAATATATCTGTTGAAAATAGTCTTGTGTAGTCCCGACATCCCAGTGTGGTTTCGCAGTTTCACGGGTCAAATCGCTGTACTATCCAGTTTTGGGCCTTTGGTATCTAAAAAAAAAGCAGTTTGAGTGTGTCGCTCACTGTTCAGCCGCAAATATCTCTATTTAAAAAAGTGTGGTATACCCCATTAAACAATAACTGTGGTTTTGCCATCCCATGGTAAAAAATCTCTATTATTCAGCTTTTGGTAGTTTTTTCCGTAAAGAAAAACAGTAGTGTCTTCTGACTGTTGTGACACAAAAATATATCTGTTGAAAATAGTCTTGTGTAGGCCCGACATCCCAGTGTGATTTCGCAGTTCCACGGGTCAAATCGCTGTACTATCCAGATTTGAGCCTTTGCTATCTAAAAAAAAAGCAGTTTGAGTGTGTCGCTCACTGTTCAGCCACAAATATCTCTATTTAAAACAGTGTGGTATACCCCAGTAAACAATAACTGTGGTTTCGCCATCCCACGTTAAAAAATCTCTATTATTCAGGTTTTGGTAGTTTTTTCCGTAAAGAAAAACAGCAGTGTCTCCTGACTGTTGTGACACAAAAATATATCTGTTGAAAATAGTCTTGTGTAGGCCCGACATCCCAGTGTGGTGTCGCAGTTCCACGGGTCAAATCGCTGTACTATCCAGTTTTGGGCCTTTGGTATCTAAAAAAAAAGCAGTTTGAGTGTGTCGCTCACTGTTCAGCCGCAAATATCTTTATTTAAAAAAGTGTGGTATACCCCAGTAAACAATAACTGTGGTTTTGCCATCCCACGGTAAAAAATCTCTATTATTCAGCTTTTGGTAGTTTTTTCCGTAAAGAAAAAGAGTAGTGTCTTCTGACTGTTGTGACACAAAAATATATCTGTTGAAAATAGTCTTGTGTAGGCCCGACATCCCAGTGTGGTTTCGCAGTTCCACGGGTCAAATCGCTGTACTATCCAGTTTTGAGCCTTTGCTATCTAAAAAAAAACGCAGTTTGAGTGTTTCGCTCACTGTTCAGCCACAAATATCTCTATTTAAAACAGTGTGGTATACCCCAGTAAACAATAACTGTGGTTTCGCCATCCCATGTTAAAAAATCTCTATTATTCAGCTTTTGGTAGTTTTTTCCATAAAGAAAAACAGTAGTGTCTCCTGACTGTTGTGACACAAAAATATATCTGTTGAAAATAGTCTTGTGTAGGCCCGACATCCCAGTGTGGTTTCGCAGTTCCACGGGTCAAATCGCTGTACAATCCAGTTTTGGGCCTTTGGTATCTAAAAAAAAAGCAGTTTGAGTGTGTCGCTCACTGTTCAGCCGCAAATATCTTTATTTAAATAAGTGTGGTATACCCCAGTAAACAATAACTGTGGTTTTGCCATCCCACGGTAAAAAATCTCTATTATTCAGCTTTTGGTAGTTTTTTCCGTAAAGAAAAACAGTAGTGTCTCCTGACTGTTGTGACACAAAAATATATCTGTTGAAAATAGTCTTGTGTAGGCACGACATCCCAGTGTGGTTTCGCAGTTCCACGGGTCAAATCGCTGTACTATCCAGTTTTGGGCCTTTGGTATCTAAAAAAAAAGCAGTTTGAGTGTTTCGCTCACTGTTCAGCCGCAAATATCTCTATTTAAAAAAGTGTGGTATACCCCAGTAAACAATAACTGTGGTTTTGCCATCCCACGGTAAAAAATCTCTATTATTCAGCTTTTGGTAGTTTTTTCCGTAAAGAAAAACAGTAGTGTCTTCTGACTGTTGTGACACAAAAATATATCTGTTGAAAACAGTCTTGTTTAGGCCCGACATCCCAGTGTGGTTTCGCAGTTCCACGGGTCAAATCGCTGTACTATCCAGTTTTGGGCCTTTGGTATCTAAAAAAAAAGCAGTTTGAGTGTGTCGCTCACTGTTCAGCCGCAAATATCTTTATTTAAATAAGTGTGGTATACCCCAGTAAACAATAACTGTGGTTTTGCCATCCCACGGTAAAAAATCTCTATTATTCAGCTTTTGGTAGTTTTTTCCGTAAAGAAAAACAGTAGTGTCTCCTGACTGTTGTGACACAAAAATATATCTGTTGAAAATAGTCTTGTGTAGGCACGACATCCCAGTGTGGTTTCGCAGTTCCACGGGTCAAATCGCTGTACTATCCAGTTTTGGGCCTTTGGTATCTAAAAAAAAAGCAGTTTGAGTGTTTCGCTCACTGTTCAGCCGCAAATATCTCTATTTAAAAAAGTGTGGTATACCCCAGTAAACAATAACTGTGGTTTTGCCATCCCACGGTAAAAAATCTCTATTATTCAGCTTTTGGTAGTTTTTTCCGTAAAGAAAAACAGTAGTGTCTCTTAACTGTTGTGACACAAAAATATATCTGTTGAAAATAGTCTTGTGTAGGCCCGACATCCCAGTGTGGTGTCGCAGTTCCACGGGTCAAATCGCTGTACTATCCAGTTTTGGGCCTTTGGTATCTAAAAAAAAAGCAGTTTGAGTGTGTCGCTCACTGTTCAGCCGCAAATATCTTTATTTAAAAAAGTGTGGTATACCCCAGTAAACAATAACTGTGGTTTTGCCATCCCACGGTAAAAAATCTCTATTATTCAGCTTTTGGTAGTTTTTTCCGTAAAGAAAAACAGTAGTGTCTCCTAACTGTTGTGACACAAAAATATATCTGTTGAAAATAGTCTTGTGTAGGCCCGACATCCCAGTGTGGTGTCGCAGTTCCACGGGTCAAATCGTTGTACTATCCAGTTTTGGGCCTTTGGTATCTAAAAAAAAGCAGTTTGAGTGTGTCGCTCACTGTTCAGCCGCAAATATCTCTATTTAAAACAGTGTGGTATACCCCAGTAAACAATAACTGTGATTTCGCCATCCCACGTTAAAAAATCTCTATTATTCAGGTTTTGGTAGTTTTTTCCGTAAAGTAAAACAGTAGTGTCTCCTGACTGTTGTGACACAAAAATATATCTGTTGAAAATAGTCTTGTGTAGTCCCGACATCCCAGTGTGGTTTTGCAGTTCCACGGGTCAAATCGCTGTACTATCCAGTTTTGGGCCTTTGGTATCTAAAAAAAAAGCAGTTTGAGTGTGTCGCTCACTGTTCAGCCGCAAATATCTCTATTTAAAAAAGTGTGGTATACCCCAGTAAACAATAACTGTGGTTTTGCCATCCCATGGTAAAAAATCTCTATTATTCAGCTTTTGGTAGTTTTTTCCGTAAAGAAAAACAGTAGTGTCTTCTGACTGTTGTGACACAAAAATATATCTGTTGAAAATAGTCTTGTGTAGGCCCGACATCCCAGTGTGATTTCGCAGTTCCACGGGTCAAATCGCTGTACTATCCAGATTTGAGCCTTTGCTATCTAAAAAAAAAGCAGTTTGAGTGTGTCGCTCACTGTTCAGCCACAAATATCTCTATTTAAAACAGTGTGGTATACCCCAGTAAACAATAACTGTGGTTTCGCCATCCCACGTTAAAAAATCTCTATTATTCAGGTTTTGGTAGTTTTTTCCGTAAAAAAAAACAGTAGTGTCTCCTGACTGTTGTGACACAAAAATATATCTGTTGAAAATAGTCTTGTGTAGGCCCGACATCCCAGTGTGATTTCGCAGTTCCACGGGTCAAATCGCTGTACTATCCAGTTTTGGGCCTTTGGTATCTAAAAAAAAAGCAGTTTGAGGGTGTCGCTCACTGTTCAGCCGCAAATATCTCTATTTAAAAAAGTGTGGTATACCCCAGTAAACAATAACTGTGGTTTTGCCATCCCACGGTAAAAAATCTCTATTATTCAGCTTTTGGTAGTTTTTTCCGTAAAGAAAAACAGTAGTGTCTCCTGACTGTTGTGACATAAAAATATATCTGTTGAAAATAGTCTTGTGTAGGCCCGACATCCCAGTGTGGTTTCGCAGTTCCATGGGTGAAATCGCTGTACTATCCAGTTTTGGGCCTTTGGTATCTAAAAAAAAAGCAGTTTGAGTGTGTCGCTCACTGTTCAGCCGCAAATATCTCTATTTAAAAAAGTGTGGTATACCCCAGTAAACAATAACTGTGGTTTTGCCATCCCACGGTAAAAAATCTCTATTATTCAGCTTTTGGTAGTTTTTTCCGTAAAGAAAAACAGTAGTGTCTTCTGACTGTTGTGACACAAAAATATATCTGTTGAAAACAGTCTTGTTTAGGCCCGACATCCCAGTGTGGTTTCGCAGTTCCACGGGTCAAATCGCTGTACTATCCAGTTTTGGGCCTTTGGTATCTAAAAAAAAAGCAGTTTGAGTGTGTCGCTCACTGTTCAGCCGCAAATATCTTTATTTAAATAAGTGTGGTATACCCCAGTAAACAATAACTGTGGTTTTGCCATCCCACGGTAAAAAATCTCTATTATTCAGCTTTTGGTAGTTTTTTCCGTAAAGAAAAACAGTAGTGTCTCCTGACTGTTGTGACACAAAAATATATCTGTTGAAAATAGTCTTGTGTAGGCACGACATCCCAGTGTGGTTTCGCAGTTCCACGGGTCAAATCGCTGTACTATCCAGTTTTGGGCCTTTGGTATCTAAAAAAAAAGCAGTTTGAGTGTTTCGCTCACTGTTCAGCCGCAAATATCTCTATTTAAAAAAGTGTGGTATACCCCAGTAAACAATAACTGTGGTTTTGCCATCCCACGGTAAAAAATCTCTATTATTCAGCTTTTGGTAGTTTTTTCCGTAAAGAAAAACAGTAGTGTCTCCTGACTGTTGTGACACAAAAATATATCTGTTGAAAATAGTCTTGTGTAGTCCCGACATCCCAGTGTGGTTTCGCAGTTCCACGGGTCAAATCGCTGTACTATCCAGTTTTGGGCCTTTGGTATCTAAAAAAAAAGCAGTTTGAGTGTGTCGCTCACTGTTCAGCCGCAAATATCTCTATTTAAAAAAGTGTGGTATACCCCAGTAAACAATAACTGTGGTTTTGCCATCCCATGGTAAAAAATCTCTATTATTCAGCTTTTGGTAGTTTTTTCCGTAAAGAAAAACAGTAGTGTCTTCTGACTGTTGTGACACAAAAATATATCTGTTGAAAATAGTCTTGTGTAGGCCCGACATCCCAGTGTGATTTCGCAGTTCCACGGGTCAAATCGCTGTACTATCCAGATTTGAGCCTTTGCTATCTAAAAAAAAAGCAGTTTGAGTGTGTCGCTCACTGTTCAGCCACAAATATCTCTATTTAAAACAGTGTGGTATACCCCAGTAAACAATAACTGTGGTTTCGCCATCCCACGTTAAAAAATCTCTATTATTCAGGTTTTGGTAGTTTTTTCCGTAAAGAAAAACAGTAGTGTCTCCTGACTGTTGTGACACAAAAATATATCTGTTGAAAATAGTCTTGTGTAGGCCCGACATCCCAGTGTGGTTTCGCAGTTCCACGGGTCAAATCGCTGTACTATCCAGTTTTGGGCCATTTGTATCTAAAAAAAAAGCAGTTTGAGGGTGTCGCTCACTGTTCAGTCGCAAATATCTCTATTTAAAAAAGTGTGGTATACCCCAGTAAACAATAACTGTGGTTTTGCCATCCCACGGTAAAAAATCTCTATTATTCAGCTTTTGGTAGTTTTTTCCGTAAAGAAAAACAGTAGTGTCTCCTGACTGTTGTGACACAAAAATATATCTGTTGAAAATAGTCTTGTGTAGGCCCGACATCCCAGTGTGGTTTCGCAGTTCCACGGGTCAAATCGCTGTACTATCCAGTTTTGGGCCTTTGGTATCTAAAAAAAAAGCAGTTTGAGTGTGTCGCTCACTGTTCAGCCGCAAATATCTTTATTTAAAAAAGTGTGGTATACCCCAGTAAACAATAACTGTGGTTTTGCCATCCCATGGTAAAAAATCTCTATTATTCAGCTTTTGGTAGTTTTTTCCATAAAGAAAAACAGTAGTGTCTCCTGACTGTTGTGACACAAAAATATATCTGTTGAAAATAGTCTTGTGTAGGCCCGACATCCTAGTGTGGTTTCGCAGTTCCACGGGTCCAATCGCTGTACTATCCAGTTTTGGGCCTTTGGTATCTAAAAAAAAAGCAGTTTGAGTGTGTCGCTCACTGCTCAGCCGCAAATATCTCTATTTAAAAAAGTGTGGTATACCCCAGTAAACAATAACTGTGGTTTTGCCATCCCACGGTAAAAAATCTCTATTATTCAGCTTTTGGTAGTTTTTTCCGTAAAGAAAAACAGTAGTGTCTCCTGACTGTTGTGACACAAAAATATATCTGTTGAAAATAGTCTTGTGTAGGCCCGACATCCCAGTGTGGTGTCGCAGTTCCACGGGTCAAATCGTTGTACTATCCAGTTTTGGGCCTTTGGTATCTAAAAAAAAGCAGTTTGAGTGTTTCGCTCACTGTTCAGCCGCAAATATCTCTATTTAAAACAGTGTGGTATACCCCACTAAACAATAACTGTGGTTTCGCCATCCCACGTTAAAAAATCTCTATTATTCAGGTTTTGGTAGTTTTTTCCGTAAAGAAAAACAGTAGTGTCTCCTGACTGTTGTGACACAAAAATATATCTGTTGAAAATAGTCTTGTGTAGTCCCGACATCCCAGTGTGGTTTCGCAGTTTCACGGGTCAAATCGCTGTACTATCCAGTTTTGGGCCTTTGGTATCTAAAAAAAAAGCAGTTTGAGTGTGTCGCTCACTGTTCAGCCGCAAATATCTCTATTTAAAAAAGTGTGGTATACCCCATTAAACAATAACTGTGGTTTTGCCATCCCATGGTAAAAAATCTCTATTATTCAGCTTTTGGTAGTTTTTTCCGTAAAGAAAAACAGTAGTGTCTTCTGACTGTTGTGACACAAAAATATATCTGTTGAAAATAGTCTTGTGTAGGCCCGACATCCCAGTGTGATTTCGCAGTTCCACGGGTCAAATCGCTGTACTATCCAGATTTGAGCCTTTGCTATCTAAAAAAAAAGCAGTTTGAGTGTGTCGCTCACTGTTCAGCCACAAATATCTCTATTTAAAACAGTGTGGTATACCCCAGTAAACAATAACTGTGGTTTCGCCATCCCACGTTAAAAAATCTCTATTATTCAGGTTTTGGTAGTTTTTTCCGTAAAGAAAAACAGCAGTGTCTCCTGACTGTTGTGACACAAAAATATATCTGTTGAAAATAGTCTTGTGTAGGCCCGACATCCCAGTGTGGTGTCGCAGTTCCACGGGTCAAATCGCTGTACTATCCAGTTTTGGGCCTTTGGTATCTAAAAAAAAAGCAGTTTGAGTGTGTCGCTCACTGTTCAGCCGCAAATATCTTTATTTAAAAAAGTGTGGTATACCCCAGTAAACAATAACTGTGGTTTTGCCATCCCACGGTAAAAAATCTCTATTATTCAGCTTTTGGTAGTTTTTTCCGTAAAGAAAAACAGTAGTGTCTTCTGACTGTTGTGACACAAAAATATATCTGTTGAAAATAGTCTTGTGTAGGCCTGACATCCCAGTGTGGTTTCGCAGTTCCACGGGTCAAATCGCTGTACTATCCAGTTTTGAGCCTTTGCTATCTAAAAAAAAACGCAGTTTGAGTGTTTCGCTCACTGTTCAGCCACAAATATCTCTATTTAAAACAGTGTGGTATACCCCAGTAAACAATAACTGTGGTTTCGCCATCCCATGTTAAAAAATCTCTATTATTCAGCTTTTGGTAGTTTTTTCCATAAAGAAAAACAGTAGTGTCTCCTGACTGTTGTGACACAAAAATATATCTGTTGAAAATAGTCTTGTGTAGGCCCGACATCCCAGTGTGGTTTCGCAGTTCCACGGGTCAAATCGCTGTACAATCCAGTTTTGGGCCTTTGGTATCTAAAAAAAAAGCAGTTTGAGTGTGTCGCTCACTGTTCAGCCGCAAATATCTTTATTTAAATAAGTGTGGTATACCCCAGTAAACAATAACTGTGGTTTTGCCATCCCACGGTAAAAAATCTCTATTATTCAGCTTTTGGTAGTTTTTTCCGTAAAGAAAAACAGTAGTGTCTCCTGACTGTTGTGACACAAAAATATATCTGTTGAAAATAGTATTGTGTAGGCACGACATCCCAGTGTGGTTTCGCAGTTCCACGGGTCAAATCGCTGTACTATCCAGTTTTGGGCCTTTGGTATCTAAAAAAAAAGCAGTTTGAGTGTTTCGCTCACTGTTCAGCCGCAAATATCTCTATTTAAAAAAGTGTGGTATACCCCAGTAAACAATAACTGTGGTTTTGCCATCCCACGGTAAAAAATCTCTATTATTCAGCTTTTGGTAGTTTTTTCCGTAAAGAAAAACAGTAGTGTCTTCTGACTGTTGTGACACAAAAATATATCTGTTGAAAACAGTCTTGTTTAGGCCCGACATCCCAGTGTGGTTTCGCAGTTCCACGGGTCAAATCGCTGTACTATCCAGTTTTGGGCCTTTGGTATCTAAAAAAAAAGCAGTTTGAGTGTGTCGCTCACTGTTCAGCCGCAAGTATCTTTATTTAAATAAGTGTGGTATACCCCAGTAAACAATAACTGTGGTTTTGCCATCCCACGGTAAAAAATCTCTATTATTCAGCTTTTGGTAGTTTTTTCCGTAAAGAAAAACAGTAGTGTCTCCTGACTGTTGTGACACAAAAATATATCTGTTGAAAATAGTCTTGTGTAGGCACGACATCCCAGTGTGGTTTCGCAGTTCCACGGGTCAAATCGCTGTACTATCCAGTTTTGGGCCTTTGGTATCTAAAAAAAAAGCAGTTTGAGTGTTTCGCTCACTGTTCAGCCGCAAATATCTCTATTTAAAAAAGTGTGGTATACCCCAGTAAACAATAACTGTGGTTTTGCCATCCCACGGTAAAAAATCTCTATTATTCAGCTTTTGGTAGTTTTTTCCGTAAAGAAAAACAGTAGTGTCTCCTAACTGTTGTGACACAAAAATATATCTGTTGAAAATAGTCTTGTGTAGGCCCGACATCCCAGTGTGGTGTCGCAGTTCCACGGGTCAAATCGTTGTACTATCCAGTTTTGGGCCTTTGGTATCTAAAAAAAAGCAGTTTGAGTGTGTCGCTCACTGTTCAGCCGCAAATATCTCTATTTAAAACAGTGTGGTATACCCCAGTAAACAATAACTGTGGTTTCGCCATCCCACGTTAAAAAATCTCTATTATTCAGGTTTTGGTAGTTTTTTCCGTAAAGTAAAACAGTAGTGTCTCCTGACTGTTGTGACACAAAAATATATCTGTTGAAAATAGTCTTGTGTAGTCCCGACATCCCAGTGTGGTTTTGCAGTTCCACGGGTCAAATCGCTGTACTATCCAGTTTTGGGCCTTTGGTATCTAAAAAAAAAGCAGTTTGAGTGTGTCGCTCACTGTTCAGCCGCAAATATCTCTATTTAAAAAAGTGTGGTATACCCCAGTAAACAATAACTGTGGTTTTGCCATCCCATGGTAAAAAATCTCTATTATTCAGCTTTTGGTAGTTTTTTCCGTAAAGAAAAACAGTAGTGTCTTCTGACTGTTGTGACACAAAAATATATCTGTTGAAAATAGTCTTGTGTAGGCCCGACATCCCAGTGTGGTTTCGCAGTTCCATGGGTGAAATCGCTGTACTATCCAGTTTTGGGCCTTTGGTATCTAAAAAAAAAGCAGTTTGAGTGTGTCGCTCACTGTTCAGCCGCAAATATCTCTATTTAAAAAAGTGTGGTATACCCCAGTAAACAATAACTGTGGTTTTGCCATCCCACGGTAAAAAATCTCTATTATTCAGCTTTTGGTAGTTTTTTCCGTAAAGAAAAACAGTAGTGTCTTCTGACTGTTGTGACACAAAAATATATCTGTTGAAAACAGTCTTGTTTAGGCCCGACATCCCAGTGTGGTTTCGCAGTTCCACGGGTCAAATCGCTGTACTATCCAGTTTTGGGCCTTTGGTATCTAAAAAAAAAGCAGTTTGAGTGTGTCGCTCACTGTTCAGCCGCAAATATCTTTATTTAAATAAGTGTGGTATACCCCAGTAAACAATAACTGTGGTTTTGCCATCCCACGGTAAAAAATCTCTATTATTCAGCTTTTGGTAGTTTTTTCCGTAAAGAAAAACAGTAGTGTCTCCTGACTGTTGTGACACAAAAATATATCTGTTGAAAATAGTCTTGTGTAGGCACGACATCCCAGTGTGGTTTCGCAGTTCCACGGGTCAAATCGCTGTACTATCCAGTTTTGGGCCTTTGGTATCTAAAAAAAAAGCAGTTTGAGTGTTTCGCTCACTGTTCAGCCGCAAATATCTCTATTTAAAAAAGTGTGGTATACCCCAGTAAACAATAACTGTGGTTTTGCCATCCCACGGTAAAAAATCTCTATTATTCAGCTTTTGGTAGTTTTTTCCGTAAAGAAAAACAGTAGTGTCTCCTGACTGTTGTGACACAAAAATATATCTGTTGAAAATAGTCTTGTGTAGTCCCGACATCCCAGTGTGGTTTCGCAGTTCCACGGGTCAAATCGCTGTACTATCCAGTTTTGGGCCTTTGGTATCTAAAAAAAAAGCAGTTTGAGTGTGTCGCTCACTGTTCAGCCGCAAATATCTCTATTTAAAAAAGTGTGGTATACCCCAGTAAACAATAACTGTGGTTTTGCCATCCCATGGTAAAAAATCTCTATTATTCAGCTTTTGGTAGTTTTTTCCATAAAGAAAAACAGTAGTGTCTTCTGACTGTTGTGACACAAAAATATATCTGTTGAAAATAGTCTTGTGTAGGCCCGACATCCCAGTGTGATTTCGCAGTTCCACGGGTCAAATCGCTGTACTATCCAGATTTGAGCCTTTGCTATCTAAAAAAAAAGCAGTTTGAGTGTGTCGCTCACTGTTCAGCCACAAATATCTCTATTTAAAACAGTGTGGTATACCCCAGTAAACAATAACTGTGGTTTCGCCATCCCACGTTAAAAAATCTCTATTATTCAGGTTTTGGTAGTTTTTTCCGTAAAGAAAAACAGTAGTGTCTCCTGACTGTTGTGACACAAAAATATATCTGTTGAAAATAGTCTTGTGTAGGCCCGACATCCCAGTGTGGTTTCGCAGTTCCACGGGTCAAATCGCTGTACTATCCAGTTTTGGGCCTTTGGTATCTAAAAAAAAAGCAGTTTGAGGGTGTTGCTCACTGTTCAGCCGCAAATATCTCTATTTAAAAAAGTGTGGTATACCCCAGTAAACAATAACTGTGGTTTTGCCATCCCACGGTAAAAAATCTCTATTATTCAGCTTTTGGTAGTTTTTTCCGTAAAGAAAAACAGTAGTGTCTCCTGACTGTTGTGACACAAAAATATATCTGTTGAAAATAGTCTTGTGTAGGCCCGACATCCCAGTGTGGTTTCGCAGTTCCACGGGTCAAATCGCTGTACTATCCAGTTTTGGGCCTTTTGTATCTAAAAAAAAAGCAGTTTGAGGGTGTCGCTCACTGTTCAGTCGCAAATATCTCTATTTAAAAAAGTGTGGTATACCCCAGTAAACAATAACTGTGGTTTTGCCATCCCACGGTAAAAAATCTCTATTATTCAGCTTTTGGTAGTTTTTTCCGTAAAGAAAAACAGTAGTGTCTCCTGACTGTTGTGACACAAAAATATATCTGTTGAAAATAGTCTTGTGTAGGCCCGACATCCCAGTGTGGTTTCGCAGTTCCACGGGTCAAATCGCTGTACTATCCAGTTTTGGGCCTTTGGTATCTAAAAAAAAAGCAGTTTGAGTGTGTCGCTCACTGTTCAGCCGCAAATATCTTTATTTAAAAAAGTGTGGTATACCCCAGTAAACAATAACTGTGGTTTTGCCATCCCATGGTAAAAAATCTCTATTATTCAGCTTTTGGTAGTTTTTTCCATAAAGAAAAACAGTAGTGTCTCCTGACTGTTGTGACACAAAAATATATCTGTTGAAAATAGTCTTGTGTAGGCACGACATCCCAGTGTGGTTTCGCAGTTCCACGGGTCAAATCGCTGTACTATTCAGTTTTGGGCCTTTGGTATCTAAAAAAAAAGCAGTTTGAGTGTTTCGCTCACTGTTCAGCCGCAAATATCTCTATTTAAAAAAGTGTGGTATAACCCAGTAAACAATAACTGTGGTTTTGCCATCCCACGGTAAAAAATCTCTATTATTCAGCTTTTGGTAGTTTTTTCCGTAAAGAAAAACAGTAGTGTCTCCTGACTGTTGTGACACAAAAATATATCTGTTGAAAATAGTCTTGTGTAGGCCTGACATCCTAGTGTGGTTTCGCAGTTCCACGGGTCCAATCGCTGTACTATCCAGTTTTGGGCCTTTGGTATCTAAAAAAAAAGCAGTTTGAGTGTGTCGCTCACTGCTCAGCCGCAAATATCTCTATTTAAAAAAGTGTGGTATACCCCAGTAAACAATAACTGTGGTTTTGCCATCCCACGGTAAAAAATCTCTATTATTCAGCTTTTGGTAGTTTTTTCCGTAAAGAAAAACAGTAGTGTCTCCTAACTGTTGTGACACAAAAATATATCTGTTGAAAATAGTCTTGTGTAGGCCCGACATCCCAGTGTGGTGTCGCAGTTCCACGGGACAAATCGTTGTACTATCCAGTTTTGGGCCTTTGGTATCTAAAAAAAAGCAGTTTGAGTGTGTCGCTCACTGTTCAGCCGCAAATATCTCTATTTAAAACAGTGTGGTATACCCCAGTAAACAATAACTGTGGTTTCGCCATCCCACGTTAAAAAATCTCTATTATTCAGGTTTTGGTAGTTTTTTCCGTAAAGAAAAACAGTAGTGTCTCCTGACTGTTGTGACACAAAAATATATCTGTTGAAAATAGTCTTGTGTAGTCCCGACATCCCAGTGTGGTTTCGCAGTTCCACGGGTCAAATCGCTGTACTATCCAGTTTTGGGCCTTTGGTATCTAAAAAAAAAGCAGTTTGAGTGTGTCGCTCACTGTTCAGCCGCAAATATCTCTATTTAAAAAAGTGTGGTATACCCCAGTAAACAATAACTGTGGTTTTGCCATCCCATGGTAAAAAATCTCTATTATTCAGCTTTTGGTAGTTTTTTCCGTAAAGAAAAACAGTAGTGTCTTCTGACTGTTGTGACACAAAAATATATCTGTTGAAAATAGTCTTGTGTAGGCCCGACATCCCAGTGTGGTTTCGCAGTTCCACGGGTCAAATCGCTGTACTATCCAGTTTTGGGCCTTTGGTATCTAAAAAAAAAGCAGTTTGAGGGTGTCGCTCACTGTTCAGCCGCAAATATCTCTATTTAAAAAAGTGTGGTATACCCCAGTAAACAATATCTGTGGTTTTGCCATCCCACGGTAAAAAATCTCTATTATTCAGCTTTTGGTAGTTTTTTCCGTAAAGAAAAACAGTAGTGTCTCCTGACTGTTGTGACACAAAAATATATCTGTTGAAAATAGTCTTGTGTAGGCCCGACATCCCAGTGTGGTTTCGCAGTTCCACGGGTCAAATCGCTGTACTATCCAGTTTTGGGCCTTTTGTATCTAAAAAAAAAGCAGTTTGAGGGTGTCGCTCACTGTTCAGTCGCAAATATCTCTATTTAAAAAAGTGTGGTATACCCCAGTAAACAATAACTGTGGTTTTGCCATCCCACGGTAAAAAATCTCTATTATTCAGCTTTTGGTAGTTTTTTCCGTAAAGAAAAACAGTAGTGTCTCCTGACTGTTGTGACACAAAAATATATCTGTTGAAAATAGTCTTGTGTAGGCCCGACATCCCAGTGTGGTTTCGCAGTTCCACGGGTCAAATCGCTGTACTATCCAGTCTTGGGCCTTTGGTATCTAAAAAAAAAGCAGTTTGAGTGTGTCGCTCACTGTTCAGCCGCAAATATCTCTATTTAAAACAGTGTGGTATACCCCAGTAAACAATAACTGTGGTTTCGCCATCCCACGTTAAAAAATCTCTATTATTCAGGTTTTGGTAGTTTTTTCCGTAAAGAAAAACAGTAGTGTCTCCTGACTGTTGTGACACAAAAATATATCTGTTGAAAATAGTCTTGTGTAGTCCCGACATCCCAGTGTGGTGTCGCAGTTCCACGGGTCAAATCGCTGTACTATCCAGTTTTGGGCCTTTGGTATCTAAAAAAAAAGCAGTTTGAGTGTGTCGCTCACTGTTCAGCCGCAAATATCTCTATTTAAAAAAGTGTGGTATACCCCAGTAAACAATAACTGTGGTTTTGCCATCCCATGGTAAAAAATCTCTATTATTCAGCTTTTGGTAGTTTTTTCCGTAAAGAAAAACAGTAGTGTCTTCTGACTGTTGTGACACAAAAATATATCTGTTGAAAATAGTCTTGTGTAGGCCCGACATCCCAGTGTGGTTTCGCAGTTCCACGGGTCAAATCGCTGTACTATCCAGTTTTGGGCCTTTGGTATCTAAAAAAAAAGCAGTTTGAGGGTGTCGCTCACTGTTCAGCCGCAAATATCTCTATTTAAAAAAGTGTGGTATACCCCAGTAAACAATATCTGTGGTTTTGCCATCCCACGGTAAAAAATCTCTATTATTCAGCTTTTGGTAGTTTTTTCCGTAAAGAAAAACAGTAGTGTCTCCTGACTGTTGTGACACAAAAATATATCTGTTGAAAATAGTCTTGTGTAGGCCCGACATCCCAGTGTGGTTTCGCAGTTCCACGGGTCAAATCGCTGTACTATCCCGTTTTGGGCCTTTTGTATCTAAAAAAAAAGCAGTTTGAGGGTGTCGCTCACTGTTCAGTCGCAAATATCTCTATTTAAAAAAGTGTGGTATACCCCAGTAAACAATAACTGTGGTTTTGCCATCCCACGGTAAAAAATCTCTATTATTCAGATTTTGGTAGTTTTTTCCGTAAAGAAAAACAGTAGTGTCTCCTGACTGTTGTGACACAAAAATATATCTGTTGAAAATAGTCTTGTGTAGGCCCGACATCCCAGTGTGGTTTCGCAGTTCCACGGGTCAAATCGCTGTACTATCCAGTCTTGGGCCTTTGGTATCTAAAAAAAAAGCAGTTTGAGTGTGTCGCTCACTGTTCAGCCGCAAATATCTCTATTTAAAACAGTGTGGTATACCCCAGTAAACAATAACTGTGGTTTCGCCATCCCACGTTAAAAAATCTCTATTATTCAGGTTTTGGTAGTTTTTTCCGTAAAGAAAAACAGTAGTGTCTCCTGACTGTTGTGACACAAAAATATATCTGTTGAAAATAGTGTTGTGTAGTCCCGACATCCCAGTGTGGTGTCGCAGTTCCACGGGTCAAATCGCTGTACTATCCAGTTTTGGGCCTTTGGTATCTAAAAAAAAAGCAGTTTGAGTGTGTCGCTCACTGTTCAGCCGCAAATATCTCTATTTAAAAAAGTGTGGTATACCCCAGTAAACAATAACTGTGGTTTTGCCATCCCATGGTAAAAAATCTCTATTATTCAGCTTTTGGTAGTTTTTCCGTAAAGAAAAACAGTAGTGTCTCCTGACTGTTGTGACACAAAAATATATCTGTTGAAAATAGTCTTGTGTAGGCCCGACATCCCAGTGTGGTTTCGCAGTTCCACGGGTCAAATCGCTGTACTATCCCGTTTTGGGCCTTTTGTATCTAAAAAAAAAGCAGTTTGAGGGTGTCGCTCACTGTTCAGTCGCAAATATCTCTATTTAAAAAAGTGTGGTATACCCCAGTAAACAATAACTGTGGTTTTGCCATCCCACGGTAAAAAATCTCTATTATTCAGATTTTGGTAGTTTTTTCCGTAAAGAAAAACAGTAGTGTCTCCTGACTGTTGTGACACAAAAATATATCTGTTGAAAATAGTCTTGTGTAGGCCCGACATCCCAGTGTGGTTTCGCAGTTCCACGGGTCAAATCGCTGTACTATCCAGTCTTGGGCCTTTGGTATCTAAAAAAAAAGCAGTTTGAGTGTGTCGCTCACTGTTCAGCCGCAAATATCTCTATTTAAAACAGTGTGGTATACCCCAGTAAACAATAACTGTGGTTTCGCCATCCCACGTTAAAAAATCTCTATTATTCAGGTTTTGGTAGTTTTTTCCGTAAAGAAAAACAGTAGTGTCTCCTGACTGTTGTGACACAAAAATATATCTGTTGAAAATAGTGTTGTGTAGTCCCGACATCCCAGTGTGGTGTCGCAGTTCCACGGGTCAAATCGCTGTACTATCCAGTTTTGGGCCTTTGGTATCTAAAAAAAAAGCAGTTTGAGTGTGTCGCTCACTGTTCAGCCGCAAATATCTCTATTTAAAAAAGTGTGGTATACCCCAGTAAACAATAACTGTGGTTTTGCCATCCCATGGTAAAAAATCTCTATTATTCAGCTTTTGGTAGTTTTTTCCGTAAAGAAAAACAGTAGTGTCTTCTGACTGTTGTGACACAAAAATATATCTGTTGAAAATAGTCTTGTGTAGGCCCGACATCCCAGTGTGGTTTCGCAGTTCCACGGGTCAAATCGCTGTACTATCCAGTTTTGGGCCTTTGGTATCTAAAAAAAAAGCAGTTTGAGGGTGTCGCTCACTGTTCAGCCGCAAATATCTCTATTTAAAAAAGTGTGGTATACCCCAGTAAACAATATCTGTGGTTTTGCCATCCCACGGTAAAAAATCTCTATTATTCAGCTTTTGGTAGTTTTTTCCGTAAAGAAAAACAGTAGTGTCTCCTGACTGTTGTGACACAAAAATATATCTGTTGAAAATAGTCTTGTGTAGGCCCGACATCCCAGTGTGGTTTCGCAGTTCCACGGGTCAAATCGCTGTACTATCCCGTTTTGGGCCTTTTGTATCTAAAAAAAAAGCAGTTTGAGGGTGTCGCTCACTGTTCAGTCGCAAATATCTCTATTTAAAAAAGTGTGGTATACCCCAGTAAACAATAACTGTGGTTTTGCCATCCCACGGTAAAAAATCTCTATTATTCAGATTTTGGTAGTTTTTTCCGTAAAGAAAAACAGTAGTGTCTCCTGACTGTTGTGACACAAAAATATATCTGTTGAAAATAGTCTTGTGTAGGCCCGACATCCCAGTGTGGTTTCGCAGTTCCACGGGTCAAATCGCTGTACTATCCAGTCTTGGGCCTTTGGTATCTAAAAAAAAAGCAGTTTGAGTGTGTCGCTCACTGTTCAGCCGCAAATATCTCTATTTAAAACAGTGTGGTATACCCCAGTAAACAATAACTGTGGTTTCGCCATCCCACGTTAAAAAATCTCTATTATTCAGGTTTTGGTAGTTTTTTCCGTAAAGAAAAACAGTAGTGTCTCCTGACTGTTGTGACACAAAAATATATCTGTTGAAAATAGTGTTGTGTAGTCCCGACATCCCAGTGTGGTGTCGCAGTTCCACGGGTCAAATCGCTGTACTATCCAGTTTTGGGCCTTTGGTATCTAAAAAAAAAGCAGTTTGAGTGTGTCGCTCACTGTTCAGCCGCAAATATCTCTATTTAAAAAAGTGTGGTATACCCCAGTAAACAATAACTGTGGTTTTGCCATCCCATGGTAAAAAATCTCTATTATTCAGCTTTTGGTAGTTTTTTCCGTAAAGAAAAACAGTAGTGTCTTCTGACTGTTGTGACACAAAAATATATCTGTTGAAAATAGTCTTGTGTAGGCCCGACATCCCAGTGTGGTTTCGCAGTTCCACGGGTCAAATCGCTGTACTATCCAGTTTTGGGCCTTTGGTATCTAAAAAAAAAGCAGTTTGAGGGTGTCGCTCACTGTTCAGCCGCAAATATCTCTATTTAAAAAAGTGTGGTATACCCCAGTAAACAATATCTGTGGTTTTGCCATCCCACGGTAAAAAATCTCTATTATTCAGCTTTTGGTAGTTTTTTCCGTAAAGAAAAACAGTAGTGTCTCCTGACTGTTGTGACACAAAAATATATCTGTTGAAAATAGTCTTGTGTAGGCCCGACATCCCAGTGTGGTTTCGCAGTTCCACGGGTCAAATCGCTGTACTATCCAGTTTTGGGCCTTTTGTATCTAAAAAAAAAGCAGTTTGAGGGTGTCGCTCACTGTTCAGTCGCAAATATCTCTATTTAAAAAAGTGTGGTATACCCCAGTAAACAATAACTGTGGTTTTGCCATCCCACGGTAAAAAATCTCTATTATTCAGCTTTTGGTAGTTTTTTCCGTAAAGAAAAACAGTAGTGTCTCCTGACTGTTGTGACACAAAAATATATCTGTTGAAAATAGTCTTGTGTAGGCCCGACATCCCAGTGTGGTTTCGCAGTTCCACGGGTCAAATCGCTGTACTATCCAGTTTTGGGCCTTTGGTATCTAAAAAAAAAGCAGTTTGAGTGTGTCGCTCACTGTTCAGCCGCAAATATCTTTATTTAAAAAAGTGTGGTATACCCCAGTAAACAATAACTGTGGTTTTGCCATCCCATGGTAAAAAATCTCTATTATTCAGCTTTTGGTAGTTTTTTCCATAAAGAAAAACAGTAGTGTCTCCTGACTGTTGTGACACAAAAATATATCTGTTGAAAATAGTCTTGTGTAGGCCCGACATCCCAGTGTGATTTCGCAGTTCCACGGGTCAAATCGCTGTACAATCCAGTTTTGGGCCTTTGTATCTAAAAAAAAAAGCAGTTTGAGTGTGTCGCTCACTGTTCAGCCGCAAATATCTCTATTTAAAAAAGTGTGGTATACCCTAGTAAACAATAACTGTGGTTTTGCCATCCCACGGTAAAAAATCTCTATTATTCAGCTTTTGGTAGTTTTTTCCGTAAAGAAAAACAGTAGTGTCTCCTGACTGTTGTGATACAAAAATATATCTGCTGAAAATAGTCTTGTGTAGGCCCGACATCCCAGTGTGGTTTCGCAGTTCCACGGGTCAAATCGCTGTACTATCCAGTTTTGGGCCTTTGGTATCTAAAAAAAAAGCAGTTTGAGGGTGTCGCTCACTGTTGAGCTGCAAATATCTCTATTTAAAAAAGTGTGGTATACCCCAGTAAACAATAGCTGTGGTTTTGCCATCCCACGGTAAAAAATCTCTATTATTCAGCTTTTGGTAGTTTTTTCCGTAAAGAAAAACAGTAGTGTCTCCTGACTGTTGTGACACAAAAATATATCTGTTGAAAATAGTCTTGTGTAGGCCCGACATCCCAGTGTGGTTTCGCAGTTCCATGGGTGAAATCGCTGTACTATCCAGTTTTGGGCCTTTGGTATCTAAAAAAAAAGCAGTTTGAGAGTGTCGCTCACTGTTCAGCCACAAATATCTCTATTTAAAAAACTGTGGTATACCCCAGTAAACAATAACTGTGGTTTTGCCATCCCACGGTAAAAAATCTCTATTATTCAGCTTTTGGTAGTTTTTTCCGTAAAGAAAAACAGTAGTGTCTTCTGACTGTTGTGACACAAAAATATATCTGATGAAAATAGTCTTGTTTAGGCCCGACATCCCAGTGTGGTTTCGCAGTTCCACGGGTCAAATCGCTGTACTATCCAGTTTTGGGCCTTTGGTATCTAAAAAAAATGCAGTTTGAGTGTGTCGCTCACTGTTCAGCCGCAAATATCTTTATTTAAAAAAGTGTGGTATACCCCAGTAAACAATAACTGTGGTTTTGCCATCCCACGGTAAAAAATCTCTATTATTCAGCTTTTGGTAGTTTTTTCCGTAAAGAAAAACAGTAGTGTCTCCTGACTGTTGTGACACAAAAATATATCTGTTGAAAATAGTCTTGTGTAGGCATGACATCCCAGTGTGGTTTCGCAGTTCCACGGGTCAAATCGCTGTACTATCCAGTTTTGGGCCTTTGGTATCTAAAAAAAAGCAGTTTGAGTGTGTCGCTCACTGTTCAGCCACAAATATCTCTATTTAAAAAAGTGTGGTATACCCCAGTAAACAATAACTGTGGTTTTGCCATCCCACGGTAAAAAATCTCTATTATTCAGCTTTTGGTAGTTTTTTCCGTAAAGAAAAACAGTAGTGTCTCCTGACTGTTGTGACACAAAAATATATCTGTTGAAAATAGTCTTGTGTAGGCCCGACATCCCAGTGTGGTTTCACAGTTCCACGGGTCAAATCGCTGTACTATCCAGTTTTGGGCCTTTGGTATCTAAAAAAAAAGCAGTTTGAGTGTGTCGCTCACTGTTCAGCCGCAATTATATTTATTTAAAAAAGTGTGGTATACCCCAGTAAACAATAACTGTGGTTTTGCCATCCCATGGTAAAAAATCTCTATTATTCAGCTTTTGGTAGTTTTTTCCGTAAAGAAAAACAGTAGTGTCTTCTGACTGTTGTGACACAAAAATATATCTGTTGAAAATAGTCTTGTGTAGGCCCGACATCCCAGTGTGGTTTCGCAGTTCCACGGGTCAAATCGCTGTACTATCCAGTTTTGAGCCTTTGCTATCTAAAAAAAAAGCAGTTTGAGTGTTTCGCTCACTGTTCAGCCACAAATATCTCTATTTAAAACAGTGTGGTATACCCCAGTAAACAATAACTGTGGTTTCGCCATCCCACGTTAAAAAATCTCTATTATTCAGCTTTTGGTAGTTTTTTCCGTAAAGAAAAACAGTAGTGTCTCCTGACTGTTGTGACACAAAAATATATCTGTTGAAAATAGTCTTGTGTAGGCCCGACATCCCAGTGTGGTTTCGCAGTTCCACGGGTCAAATCGCTGTACTATCCAGTTTTGAGCCTTTGCTATCTAAAAAAAAAGCAGTTTGAGTGTTTCGCTCACTGTTCAGCCACAAATATCTCTATTTAAAACAGTGTAGTATACCCCAGTAAACAATAACTGTGGTTTCGCCATCCCACGTTAAAAAATCTCTATTATTCAGGTTTTGGTAGTTTTTTCCGTAAAGAAAAACAGCAGTGTCTCCTGACTGTTGTGACACAAAAATATATCTGTTGAAAATAGTCTTGTGTAGTCCCGACATCCCAGTGTGGTTTCGCAGTTCCACGGGTCAAATCGCTGTACTATCCAGTTTTGGGCCTTTGGTATCTAAAAAAAAAGCAGTTTGAGTGTGTCGCTCACTGTTCAGCCGCAAATATCTCTATTTAAAAAAGTGTGGTATACCCCAGTAAACAATAACTGTGGTTTTGCCATCCCATGGTAAAAAATCTCTATTATTCAGCTTTTGGTAGTTTTTTCCGTAAAGAAAAACAGTAGTGTCTTCTGACTGTTGTGACACAAAAATATATCTGTTGAAAATAGTCTTGTGTAGGCCCGACATCCCAGTGTGGTTTCGCAGTTCCACGGGTCAAATCGCTGTACTATCCAGTTTTGGGCCTTTGGTATCTAAAAAAAAAGCAGTTTGAGGGTGTCGCTCACTGTTCAGCCGCAAATATCTCTATTTAAAAAAGTGTGGTATACCCCAGTAAACAATATCTGTGGTTTTGCCATCCCACGGTAAAAAATCTCTATTATTCAGCTTTTGGTAGTTTTTTCCGTAAAGAAAAACAGTAGTGTCTCCTGACTGTTGTGACACAAAAATATATCTGTTGAAAATAGTCTTGCGTAGGCCCGACATCCCAGTGTGGTTTCGCAGTTCCACGGGTCAAATCGCTGTACTATCCAGTTTTGGGCCTTTTGTATCTAAAAAAAAAGCAGTTTGAGGGTGTCGCTCACTGTTCAGTCGCAAATATCTCTATTTAAAAAAGTGTGGTATACCCCAGTAAACAATAACTGTGGTTTTGCCATCCCACGGTAAAAAATCTCTATTATTCAGCTTTTGGTAGTTTTTTCCGTAAAGAAAAACAGTAGTGTCTCCTGACTGTTGTGACACAAAAATATATCTGTTGAAAATAGTCTTGTGTAGGCCCGACATCCCAGTGTGGTTTCGCAGTTCCACGGGTCAAATCGCTGTACTATCCAGTTTTGGGCCTTTGGTATCTAAAAAAAAAGCAGTTTGAGTGTGTCGCTCACTGTTCAGCCGCAAATATCTTTATTTAAAAAAGTGTGGTATACCCCAGTAAACAATAACTGTGGTTTTGCCATCCCATGGTAAAAAATCTCTATTATTCAGCTTTTGGTAGTTTTTTCCATAAAGAAAAACAGTAGTGTCTCCTGACTGTTGTGACACAAAAATATATCTGTTGAAAATAGTCTTGTGTAGGCCCGACATCCCAGTGTGGTTTCGCAGTTCCACGGGTCAAATCGCTGTACAATCCAGTTTTGGGCCTTTGTATCTAAAAAAAAAAGCAGTTTGAGTGTGTCGCTCACTGTTCAGCCGCAAATATCTCTATTTAAAAAAGTGTGGTATACCCTAGTAAACAATAACTGTGGTTTTGCCATCCCACGGTAAAAAATCTCTATTATTCAGCTTTTGGTAGTTTTTTCCGTAAAGAAAAACAGTAGTGTCTCCTGACTGTTGTGATACAAAAATATATCTGCTGAAAATAGTCTTGTGCAGGCCCGACATCCCAGTGTGGTTTCGCAGTTCCACGGGTCAAATCGCTGTACTATCCAGTTTTGGGCCTTTGGTATCTAAAAAAAAAGCAGTTTGAGGGTGTCGCTCACTGTTGAGCTGCAAATATCTCTATTTAAAAAAGTGTGGTATACCCCAGTAAACAATAGCTGTGGTTTTGCCATCCCACGGTAAAAAATCTCTATTATTCAGCTTTTGGTAGTTTTTTCCGTAAAGAAAAACAGTAGTGTCTCCTGACTGTTGTGACACAAAAATATATCTGTTGAAAATAGTCTTGTGTAGGCCCGACATCCCAGTGTGGTTTCGCAGTTCCATGGGTGAAATCGCTGTACTATCCAGTTTTGGGCCTTTGGTATCTAAAAAAAAAGCAGTTTGAGTGTGTCGCTCACTGTTCAGCCGCAAATATCTCTATTTAAAAAACTGTGGTATACCCCAGTAAACAATAACTGTGGTTTTGCCATCCCACGGTAAAAAATCTCTATTATTCAGCTTTTGGTAGTTTTTTCCGTAAAGAAAAACAGTAGTGTCTTCTGACTGTTGTGACACAAAAATATATCTGATGAAAATAGTCTTGTTTAGGCCCGACATCCCAGTGTGGTTTCGCAGTTCCACGGGTCAAATCGCTGTACTATCCAGTTTTGGGCCTTTGGTATCGAAAAAAAAAAGCAGTTTGAGTGTGTCGCTCACTGTTCAGCCGCAAATATCTTTATTTAAAAAAGTGTGGTATACCCCAGTAAACAATAACTGTGGTTTTGCCATCCCACGGTAAAAAATCTCTATTATTCAGCTTTTGGTAGTTTTTTCCGTAAAGAAAAACAGTAGTGTCTCCTGACTGTTGTGACACAAAAATATATCTGTTGAAAATAGTCTTGTGTAGGCCCGACATCCCAGTGTGGTTTCGCAGTTCCACGGGTCAAATCGCTGTACTATCCAGTTTTGGGCCTTTGGTATCTAAAAAAAAAGCAGTTTGAGGGTGTCGCTCACTGTTCAGCCGCAAATATCTCTATTTAAAAAAGTGTGGTATACCCCAGTAAACAATATCTGTGGTTTTGCCATCCCACGGTAAAAAATCTCTATTATTCAGCTTTTGGTAGTTTTTTCCGTAAAGAAAAACAGTAGTGTCTCCTGACTGTTGTGACACAAAAATATATCTGTTGAAAATAGTCTTGCGTAGGCCCGACATCCCAGTGTGGTTTCGCAGTTCCACGGGTCAAATCGCTGTACTATCCAGTTTTGGGCCTTTTGTATCTAAAAAAAAAGCAGTTTGAGGGTGTCGCTCACTGTTCAGTCGCAAATATCTCTATTTAAAAAAGTGTGGTATACCCCAGTAAACAATAACTGTGGTTTTGCCATCCCACGGTAAAAAATCTCTATTATTCAGCTTTTGGTAGTTTTTTCCGTAAAGAAAAACAGTAGTGTCTCCTGACTGTTGTGACACAAAAATATATCTGTTGAAAATAGTCTTGTGTAGGCCCGACATCCCAGTGTGGTTTCGCAGTTCCACGGGTCAAATCGCTGTACTATCCAGTTTTGGGCCTTTGGTATCTAAAAAAAAAGCAGTTTGAGTGTGTCGCTCACTGTTCAGCCGCAAATATCTTTATTTAAAAAAGTGTGGTATACCCCAGTAAACAATAACTGTGGTTTTGCCATCCCATGGTAAAAAATCTCTATTATTCAGCTTTTGGTAGTTTTTTCCATAAAGAAAAACAGTAGTGTCTCCTGACTGTTGTGACACAAAAATATATCTGTTGAAAATAGTCTTGTGTAGGCCCGACATCCCAGTGTGGTTTCGCAGTTCCACGGGTCAAATCGCTGTACAATCCAGTTTTGGGCCTTTGTATCTAAAAAAAAAAGCAGTTTGAGTGTGTCGCTCACTGTTCAGCCGCAAATATCTCTATTTAAAAAAGTGTGGTATACCCTAGTAAACAATAACTGTGGTTTTGCCATCCCACGGTAAAAAATCTCTATTATTCAGCTTTTGGTAGTTTTTTCCGTAAAGAAAAACAGTAGTGTCTCCTGACTGTTGTGATACAAAAATATATCTGCTGAAAATAGTCTTGTGCAGGCCCGACATCCCAGTGTGGTTTCGCAGTTCCACGGGTCAAATCGCTGTACTATCCAGTTTTGGGCCTTTGGTATCTAAAAAAAAAGCAGTTTGAGGGTGTCGCTCACTGTTGAGCTGCAAATATCTCTATTTAAAAAAGTGTGGTATACCCCAGTAAACAATAGCTGTGGTTTTGCCATCCCACGGTAAAAAATCTCTATTATTCAGCTTTTGGTAGTTTTTTCCGTAAAGAAAAACAGTAGTGTCTCCTGACTGTTGTGACACAAAAATATATCTGTTGAAAATAGTCTTGTGTAGGCCCGACATCCCAGTGTGGTTTCGCAGTTCCATGGGTGAAATCGCTGTACTATCCAGTTTTGGGCCTTTGGTATCTAAAAAAAAAGCAGTTTGAGTGTGTCGCTCACTGTTCAGCCGCAAATATCTCTATTTAAAAAACTGTGGTATACCCCAGTAAACAATAACTGTGGTTTTGCCATCCCACGGTAAAAAATCTCTATTATTCAGCTTTTGGTAGTTTTTTCCGTAAAGAAAAACAGTAGTGTCTTCTGACTGTTGTGACACAAAAATATATCTGATGAAAATAGTCTTGTTTAGGCCCGACATCCCAGTGTGGTTTCGCAGTTCCACGGGTCAAATCGCTGTACTATCCAGTTTTGGGCCTTTGGTATCGAAAAAAAAAAGCAGTTTGAGTGTGTCGCTCACTGTTCAGCCGCAAATATCTTTATTTAAAAAAGTGTGGTATACCCCAGTAAACAATAACTGTGGTTTTGCCATCCCACGGTAAAAAATCTCTATTATTCAGCTTTTGGTAGTTTTTTCCGTAAAGAAAAACAGTAGTGTCTCCTGACTGTTGTGACACAAAAATATATCTGTTGAAAATAGTCTTGTGTAGGCCCGACATCCCAGTGTGGTTTCGCAGTTCCACGGGTCAAATCGCTGTACTATCCAGTTTTGGGCCTTTTGTATCTAAAAAAAAAGCAGTTTGAGGGTGTCGCTCACTGTTCAGTCGCAAATATCTCTATTTAAAAAAGTGTGGTATACCCCAGTAAACAATAACTGTGGTTTTGCCATCCCACGGTAAAAAATCTCTATTATTCAGCTTTTGGTAGTTTTTTCCGTAAAGAAAAACAGTAGTGTCTCCTGACTGTTGTGACACAAAAATATATCTGTTGAAAATAGTCTTGTGTAGGCCCGACATCCCAGTGTGGTTTCGCAGTTCCACGGGTCAAATCGCTGTACTATCCAGTTTTGGGCCTTTTGTATCTAAAAAAAAAGCAGTTTGAGGGTGTCGCTCACTGTTCAGTCGCAAATATCTCTATTTAAAAAAGTGTGGTATACCCCAGTAAACAATAACTGTGGTTTTGCCATCCCACGGTAAAAAATCTCTATTATTCAGCTTTTGGTAGTTTTTTCCGTAAAGAAAAACAGTAGTGTCTCCTGACTGTTGTGACACAAAAATATATCTGTTGAAAATAGTCTTGTGTAGGCCCGACATCCCAGTGTGGTTTCGCAGTTCCACGGGTCAAATCGCTGTACTATCCAGTTTTGGGCCTTTGGTATCTAAAAAAAAAGCAGTTTGAGTGTGTCGCTCACTGTTCAGCCGCAAATATCTTTATTTAAAAAAGTGTGGTATACCCCAGTAAACAATAACTGTGGTTTTGCCATCCCATGGTAAAAAATCTCTATTATTCAGCTTTTGGTAGTTTTTTCCATAAAGAAAAACAGTAGTGTCTCCTGACTGTTGTGACACAAAAATATATCTGTTGAAAATAGTCTTGTGTAGGCCCGACATCCCAGTGTGGTTTCGCAGTTCCACGGGTCAAATCGCTGTACTATCCAGTTTTGGGCCTTTGGTATCTAAAAAAAAAGCAGTTTGAGTGTGTCGCTCACTGTTCAGCCGCAAATATCTTTATTTAAAAAAGTGTGGTATACCCCAGTAAACAATAACTGTGGTTTTGCCATCCCATGGTAAAAAATCTCTATTATTCAGCTTTTGGTAGTTTTTTCCATAAAGAAAAACAGTAGTGTCTCCTGACTGTTGTGACACAAAAATATATCTGTTGAAAATAGTCTTGTGTAGGCCCGACATCCCAGTGTGGTTTCGCAGTTCCACGGGTCAAATCGCTGTACTATCCAGTTTTGGGCCTTTTGTATCTAAAAAAAAAGCAGTTTGAGGGTGTCGCTCACTGTTCAGTCGCAAATATCTCTATTTAAAAAAGTGTGGTATACCCCAGTAAACAATAACTGTGGTTTTGCCATCCCACGGTAAAAAATCTCTATTATTCAGCTTTTGGTAGTTTTTTCCGTAAAGAAAAACAGTAGTGTCTCCTGACTGTTGTGACACAAAAATATATCTGTTGAAAATAGTCTTGTGTAGGCCCGACATCCCAGTGTGGTTTCGCAGTTCCACGGGTCAAATCGCTGTACTATCCAGTTTTGGGCCTTTGGTATCTAAAAAAAAAGCAGTTTGAGTGTGTCGCTCACTGTTCAGCCGCAAATATCTTTATTTAAAAAAGTGTGGTATACCCCAGTAAACAATAACTGTGGTTTTGCCATCCCATGGTAAAAAATCTCTATTATTCAGCTTTTGGTAGTTTTTTCCATAAAGAAAAACAGTAGTGTCTCCTGACTGTTGTGACACAAAAATATATCTGTTGAAAATAGTCTTGTGTAGGCCCGACATCCCAGTGTGGTTTCGCAGTTCCACGGGTCAAATCGCTGTACAATCCAGTTTTGGGCCTTTGTATCTAAAAAAAAAAGCAGTTTGAGTGTGTCGCTCACTGTTCAGCCGCAAATATCTCTATTTAAAAAAGTGTGGTATACCCTAGTAAACAATAACTGTGGTTTTGCCATCCCACGGTAAAAAATCTCTATTATTCAGCTTTTGGTAGTTTTTTCCGTAAAGAAAAACAGTAGTGTCTCCTGACTGTTGTGACACAAAAATATATCTGTTGAAAATAGTCTTGTGTAGGCCCGACATCCCAGTGTGGTTTCGCAGTTCCATGGGTGAAATCGCTGTACTATCCAGTTTTGGGCCTTTGGTATCTAAAAAAAAAGCAGTTTGAGTGTGTCGCTCACTGTTCAGCCGCAAATATCTCTATTTAAAAAACTGTGGTATACCCCAGTAAACAATAACTGTGGTTTTGCCATCCCACGGTAAAAAATCTCTATTATTCAGCTTTTGGTAGTTTTTTCCGTAAAGAAAAACAGTAGTGTCTTCTGACTGTTGTGACACAAAAATATATCTGATGAAAATAGTCTTGTTTAGGCCCGACATCCCAGTGTGGTTTCGCAGTTCCACGGGTCAAATCGCTGTACTATCCAGTTTTGGGCCTTTGGTATCTAAAAAAAAAGCAGTTTGAGTGTGTCGCTCACTGTTCAGCCGCAAATATCTTTATTTAAAAAAGTGTGGTATACCCCAGTAAACAATAACTGTGGTTTTGCCATCCCACGGTAAAAAATCTCTATTATTCAGCTTTTGGTAGTTTTTTCCGTAAAGAAAAACAGTAGTGTCTCCTGACTGTTGTGACACAAAAATATATCTGTTGAAAATAGTCTTGTGTAGGCATGACATCCCAGTGTGGTTTCGCAGTTCCACGGGTCAAATCGCTGTACTATCCAGTTTTGGGCCTTTGGTATCTAAAAAAAAAGCAGTTTGAGTGTGTCGCTCACTGTTCAGCCGCAAATATCTCTATTTAAAAAAGTGTGGTATACCCCAGTAAACAATAACTGTGGTTTTGCCATCCCACGGTAAAAAATCTCTATTATTCAGCTTTTGGTAGTTTTTTCCGTAAAGAAAAACAGTAGTGTCTCCTGACTGTTGTGACACAAAAATATATCTGTTGAAAATAGTCTTGTGTAGGCCCGACATCCCAGTGTGGTTTCACAGTTCCACGGGTCAAATCGCTGTACTATCCAGTTTTGGGCCTTTGGTATCTAAAAAAAAAGCAGTTTGAGTGTGTCGCTCACTGTTCAGCCGCAATTATATTTATTTAAAAAAGTGTGGTATACCCCAGTAAACAATAACTGTGGTTTTGCCATCCCATGGTAAAAAATCTCTATTATTCAGCTTTTGGTAGTTTTTTCCGTAAAGAAAAACAGTAGTGTCTTCTGACTGTTGTGACACAAAAATATATCTGTTGAAAATAGTCTTGTGTAGGCCCGACATCCCAGTGTGGTTTCGCAGTTCCACGGGTCAAATCGCTGTACTATCCAGTTTTGAGCCTTTGCTATCTAAAAAAAAAGCAGTTTGAGTGTTTCGCTCACTGTTCAGCCACAAATATCTCTATTTAAAACAGTGTGGTATACCCCAGTAAACAATAACTGTGGTTTCGCCATCCCACGTTAAAAAATCTCTATTATTCAGCTTTTGGTAGTTTTTTCCGTAAAGAAAAACAGTAGTGTCTCCTGACTGTTGTGACACAAAAATATATCTGTTGAAAATAGTCTTGTGTAGGCCCGACATCCCAGTGTGGTTTCGCAGTTCCACGGGTCAAATCGCTGTACTATCCAGTTTTGGGCCTTTGTATCTAAAAAAAAAAGCAGGTTGAGTGTGTCGCTCACTGTTCAGCCGCAAATATCTCTATTTAAAAAAGTGTGGTATACCCCAGTAAACAATAACTGTGGTTTTGCCATCCCATGGTAAAAAATCTCTATTATTCAGCTTTTGGTAGTTTTTTCCGTAAAGAAAAACAGTAGTGTCTTCTGACTGTTGTGACACAAAAATATATCTGTTGAAAATAGTCTTGTGTAGGCCCGACATCCCAGTGTGGTTTCGCAGTTCCACGGGTCAAATCGCTGTACTATCCAGTTTTGAGCCTTTGCTATCTAAAAAAAAAGCAGTTTGAGTGTTTCGCTCACTGTTCAGCCACAAATATCTCTATTTAAAACAGTGTGGTATACCCCAGTAAACAATAACTGTGGTTTCGCCATCCCACGTTAAAAAATCTCTATTATTCAGGTTTTGGTAGTTTTTTCCGTAAAGAAAAACAGTAGTGTCTCCTGACTGTTGTGACACAAAAATATATCTGTTGAAAATAGTCTTGTGTAGTCCCGACATCCCAGTGTGGTTTCGCAGTTCCACGGGTCAAATCGCTGTACTATCCAGTTTTGGGCCTTTGGTATCTAAAAAAAAGCAGTTTGAGTGTGTCGCTCACTGTTCAGCCGCAAATATCTCTATTTAAAAAAGTGTGGTATACCCCAGTAAACAATAACTGTGGTTTTGCCATCCCATGGTAAAAAATCTCTATTATTCAGCTTTTGGTAGTTTTTTCCGTAAAGAAAAACAGTAGTGTCTTCTGACTGTTGTGACACAAAAATATATCTGTTGAAAATAGTCTTGTGTAGGCCCAACATCCCAGTGTGGTTTCGCAGTTCCACGGGTCAAATCGCTGTACTATCCAGTTTTGGGCCTTTGGTATCTAAAAAAAAAGCAGTTTGAGGGTGTCGCTCACTGTTCAGCCGCAAATATCTCTATTTAAAAAAGTGTGGTATACCCCAGTAAACAATATCTGTGGTTTTGCCATCCCACGGTAAAAAATCTCTATTATTCAGCTTTTGGTAGTTTTTTCCGTAAAGAAAAACAGTAGTGTCTCCTGACTGTTGTGACACAAAAATATATCTGTTGAAAATAGTCTTGTGTAGGCCCGACATCCCAGTGTGGTTTCGCAGTTCCACGGGTCAAATCGCTGTACTATCCAGTTTTGGGCCTTTTGTATCTAAAAAAAAAGCAGTTTGAGGGTGTCGCTCACTGTTCAGTCGCAAATATCTCTATTTAAAAAAGTGTGGTATACCCCAGTAAACAATAACTGTGGTTTTGCCATCCCACGGTAAAAAATCTCTATTATTCAGCTTTTGGTAGTTTTTTCCGTAAAGAAAAACAGTAGTGTCTCCTGACTGTTGTGACACAAAAATATATCTGTTGAAAATAGTCTTGTGTAGGCCCGACATCCCAGTGTGGTTTCGCAGTTCCACGGGTCAAATCGCTGTACTATCCAGTTTTGGGCCTTTGGTATCTAAAAAAAAAGCAGTTTGAGTGTGTCGCTCACTGTTCAGCCGCAAATATCTCTATTTAAAAAACTGTGGTATACCCCAGTAAACAATAACTGTGGTTTTGCCATCCCACGGTAAAAAATCTCTATTATTCAGCTTTTGGTAGTTTTTTCCGTAAAGAAAAACAGTAGTGTCTTCTGACTGTTGTGACACAAAAATATATCTGATGAAAATAGTCTTGTTTAGGCCCGACATCCCAGTGTGGTTTCGCAGTTCCACGGGTCAAATCGCTGTACTATCCAGTTTTGGGCCTTTGGTATCTAAAAAAAAAGCAGTTTGAGTGTGTCGCTCACTGTTCAGCCGCAAATATCTTTATTTAAAAAAGTGTGGTATACCCCAGTAAACAATAACTGTGGTTTTGCCATCCCACGGTAAAAAATCTCTATTATTCAGCTTTTGGTAGTTTTTTCCGTAAAGAAAAACAGTAGTGTCTCCTGACTGTTGTGACACAAAAATATATCTGTTGAAAATAGTCTTGTGTAGGCATGACATCCCAGTGTGGTTTCGCAGTTCCACGGGTCAAATCGCTGTACTATCCAGTTTTGGGCCTTTGGTATCTAAAAAAAAAGCAGTTTGAGTGTGTCGCTCACTGTTCAGCCGCAAATATCTCTATTTAAAAAAGTGTGGTATACCCCAGTAAACAATAACTGTGGTTTTGCCATCCCACGGTAAAAAATCTCTATTATTCAGCTTTTGGTAGTTTTTTCCGTAAAGAAAAACAGTAGTGTCTCCTGACTGTTGTGACACAAAAATATATCTGTTGAAAATAGTCTTGTGTAGGCCCGACATCCCAGTGTGGTTTCACAGTTCCACGGGTCAAATCGCTGTACTATCCAGTTTTGGGCCTTTGGTATCTAAAAAAAAAGCAGTTTGAGTGTGTCGCTCACTGTTCAGCCGCAATTATATTTATTTAAAAAAGTGTGGTATACCCCAGTAAACAATAACTGTGGTTTTGCCATCCCATGGTAAAAAATCTCTATTATTCAGCTTTTGGTAGTTTTTTCCGTAAAGAAAAACAGTAGTGTCTTCTGACTGTTGTGACACAAAAATATATCTGTTGAAAATAGTCTTGTGTAGGCCCGACATCCCAGTGTGGTTTCGCAGTTCCACGGGTCAAATCGCTGTACTATCCAGTTTTGAGCCTTTGCTATCTAAAAAAAAAGCAGTTTGAGTGTTTCGCTCACTGTTCAGCCACAAATATCTCTATTTAAAACAGTGTGGTATACCCCAGTAAACAATAACTGTGGTTTCGCCATCCCACGTTAAAAAATCTCTATTATTCAGCTTTTGGTAGTTTTTTCCGTAAAGAAAAACAGTAGTGTCTCCTGACTGTTGTGACACAAAAATATATCTGTTGAAAATAGTCTTGTGTAGGCCCGACATCCCAGTGTGGTTTCGCAGTTCCACGGGTCAAATCGCTGTACTATCCAGTTTTGGGCCTTTGTATCTAAAAAAAAAAGCAGGTTGAGTGTGTCGCTCACTGTTCAGCCGCAAATATCTCTATTTAAAAAAGTGTGGTATACCCCAGTAAACAATAACTGTGGTTTTGCCATCCCATGGTAAAAAATCTCTATTATTCAGCTTTTGGTAGTTTTTTCCGTAAAGAAAAACAGTAGTGTCTTCTGACTGTTGTGACACAAAAATATATCTGTTGAAAATAGTCTTGTGTAGGCCCGACATCCCAGTGTGGTTTCGCAGTTCCACGGGTCAAATCGCTGTACTATCCAGTTTTGAGCCTTTGCTATCTAAAAAAAAAGCAGTTTGAGTGTTTCGCTCACTGTTCAGCCACAAATATCTCTATTTAAAACAGTGTGGTATACCCCAGTAAACAATAACTGTGGTTTCGCCATCCCACGTTAAAAAATCTCTATTATTCAGGTTTTGGTAGTTTTTTCCGTAAAGAAAAACAGTAGTGTCTCCTGACTGTTGTGACACAAAAATATATCTGTTGAAAATAGTCTTGTGTAGTCCCGACATCCCAGTGTGGTTTCGCAGTTCCACGGGTCAAATCGCTGTACTATCCAGTTTTGGGCCTTTGGTATCTAAAAAAAAAGCAGTTTGAGTGTGTCGCTCACTGTTCAGCCGCAAATATCTCTATTTAAAAAAGTGTGGTATACCCCAGTAAACAATAACTGTGGTTTTGCCATCCCATGGTAAAAAATCTCTATTATTCAGCTTTTGGTAGTTTTTTCCGTAAAGAAAAACAGTAGTGTCTTCTGACTGTTGTGACACAAAAATATATCTGTTGAAAATAGTCTTGTGTAGGCCCGACATCCCAGTGTGGTTTCGCAGTTCCACGGGTCAAATCGCTGTACTATCCAGTTTTGGGCCTTTGGTATCTAAAAAAAAAGCAGTTTGAGGGTGTCGCTCACTGTTCAGCCGCAAATATCTCTATTTAAAAAAGTGTGGTATACCCCAGTAAACAATATCTGTGGTTTTGCCATCCCACGGTAAAAAATCTCTATTATTCAGCTTTTGGTAGTTTTTTCCGTAAAGAAAAACAGTAGTGTCTCCTGACTGTTGTGACACAAAAATATATCTGTTGAAAATAGTCTTGTGTAGGCCCGACATCCCAGTGTGGTTTCGCAGTTCCACGGGTCAAATCGCTGTACTATCCAGTTTTGGGCCTTTTGTATCTAAAAAAAAAGCAGTTTGAGGGTGTCGCTCACTGTTCAGTCGCAAATATCTCTATTTAAAAAAGTGTGGTATACCCCAGTAAACAATAACTGTGGTTTTGCCATCCCACGGTAAAAAATCTCTATTATTCAGCTTTTGGTAGTTTTTTCCGTAAAGAAAAACAGTAGTGTCTCCTGACTGTTGTGACACAAAAATATATCTGTTGAAAATAGTCTTGTGTAGGCCCGACATCCCAGTGTGGTTTCGCAGTTCCACGGGTCAAATCGCTGTACTATCCAGTTTTGGGCCTTTGGTATCTAAAAAAAAAGCAGTTTGAGTGTGTCGCTCACTGTTCAGCCGCAAATATCTTTATTTAAAAAAGTGTGGTATACCCCAGTAAACAATAACTGTGGTTTTGCCATCCCATGGTAAAAAATCTCTATTATTCAGCTTTTGGTAGTTTTTTCCATAAAGAAAAACAGTAGTGTCTCCTGACTGTTGTGACACAAAAATATATCTGTTGAAAATAGTCTTGTGTAGGCCCGACATCCCAGTGTGGTTTCGCAGTTCCACGGGTCAAATCGCTGTACAATCCAGTTTTGGGCCTTTGTATCTAAAAAAAAAAGCAGTTTGAGTGTGTCGCTCACTGTTCAGCCGCAAATATCTCTATTTAAAAAAGTGTGGTATACCCTAGTAAACAATAACTGTGGTTTTGCCATCCCACGGTAAAAAATCTCTATTATTCAGCTTTTGGTAGTTTTTTCCGTAAAGAAAAACAGTAGTGTCTCCTGACTGTTGTGATACAAAAATATATCTGCTGAAAATAGTCTTGTGTAGGCCCGACATCCCAGTGTGGTTTCGCAGTTCCACGGGTCAAATCGCTGTACTATCCAGTTTTGGGCCTTTGGTATCTAAAAAAAAAGCAGTTTGAGGGTGTCGCTCACTGTTGAGCTGCAAATATCTCTATTTAAAAAAGTGTGGTATACCCCAGTAAACAATAGCTGTGGTTTTGCCATCCCACGGTAAAAAATCTCTATTATTCAGCTTTTGGTAGTTTTTTCCGTAAAGAAAAACAGTAGTGTCTCCTGACTGTTGTGACACAAAAATATATCTGTTGAAAATAGTCTTGTGTAGGCCCGACATCCCAGTGTGGTTTCGCAGTTCCATGGGTGAAATCGCTGTACTATCCAGTTTTGGGCCTTTGGTATCTAAAAAAAAAGCAGTTTGAGTGTGTCGCTCACTGTTCAGCCGCAAATATCTCTATTTAAAAAACTGTGGTATACCCCAGTAAACAATAACTGTGGTTTTGCCATCCCACGGTAAAAAATCTCTATTATTCAGCTTTTGGTAGTTTTTTCCGTAAAGAAAAACAGTAGTGTCTTCTGACTGTTGTGACACAAAAATATATCTGATGAAAATAGTCTTGTTTAGGCCCGACATCCCAGTGTGGTTTCGCAGTTCCACGGGTCAAATCGCTGTACTATCCAGTTTTGGGCCTTTGGTATCGAAAAAAAAAAGCAGTTTGAGTGTGTCGCTCACTGTTCAGCCGCAAATATCTTTATTTAAAAAAGTGTGGTATACCCCAGTAAACAATAACTGTGGTTTTGCCATCCCACGGTAAAAAATCTCTATTATTCAGCTTTTGGTAGTTTTTTCCGTAAAGAAAAACAGTAGTGTCTCCTGACTGTTGTGACACAAAAATATATCTGTTGAAAATAGTCTTGTGTAGGCATGACATCCCAGTGTGGTTTCGCAGTTCCACGGGTCAAATCGCTGTACTATCCAGTTTTGGGCCTTTGGTATCTAAAAAAAAAGCAGTTTGAGTGTGTCGCTCACTGTTCAGCCGCAAATATCTCTATTTAAAAAAGTGTGGTATACCCCAGTAAACAATAACTGTGGTTTTGCCATCCCACGGTAAAAAATCTCTATTATTCAGCTTTTGGTAGTTTTTTCCGTAAAGAAAAACAGTAGTGTCTCCTGACTGTTGTGACACAAAAATATATCTGTTGAAAATAGTCTTGTGTAGGCCCGACATCCCAGTGTGGTTTCACAGTTCCACGGGTCAAATCGCTGTACTATCCAGTTTTGGGCCTTTGGTATCTAAAAAAAAAGCAGTTTGAGTGTGTCGCTCACTGTTCAGCCGCAATTATATTTATTTAAAAAAGTGTGGTATACCCCAGTAAACAATAACTGTGGTTTTGCCATCCCATGGTAAAAAATCTCTATTATTCAGCTTTTGGTAGTTTTTTTCGTAAAGAAAAACAGTAGTGTCTTCTGACTGTTGTGACACAAAAATATATCTGTTGAAAATAGTCTTGTGTAGGCCCGACATCCCAGTGTGGTTTCGCAGTTCCACGGGTCAAATCGCTGTACTATCCAGTTTTGAGCCTTTGCTATCTAAAAAAAAAGCAGTTTGAGTGTTTCGCTCACTGTTCAGCCACAAATATCTCTATTTAAAACAGTGTGGTATACCCCAGTAAACAATAACTGTGGTTTCGCCATCCCACGTTAAAAAATCTCTATTATTCAGCTTTTGGTAGTTTTTTCCGTAAAGAAAAACAGTAGTGTCTCCTGACTGTTGTGACACAAAAATATATCTGTTGAAAATAGTCTTGTGTAGGCCCGACATCCCAGTGTGGTTTCGCAGTTCCACGGGTCAAATCGCTGTACTATCCAGTTTTGGGCCTTTGTATCTAAAAAAAAAAGCAGTTTGAGTGTGTCGCTCACTGTTCAGCCGCAAATATCTCTAATTAAAAAAGTGTGGTATACCCCAGTAAACAATAACTGTGGTTTTGCCATCCCATGGTAAAAAATCTCTATTATTCAGCTTTTGGTAGTTTTTTCCGTAAAGAAAAACAGTAGTGTCTTCTGACTGTTGTGACACAAAAATATATCTGTTGAAAATAGTCTTGTGTAGGCCCGACATCCCAGTGTGGTTTCGCAGTTCCACGGGTCAAATCGCTGTACTATCCAGTTTTGAGCCTTTGCTATCTAAAAAAAAAGCAGTTTGAGTGTTTCGCTCACTGTTCAGCCACAAATATCTCTATTTAAAACAGTGTGGTATACCCCAGTAAACAATAACTGTGGTTTCGCCATCCCACGTTAAAAAATCTCTATTATTCAGCTTTTTGTAGTTTTTTCCGTAAAGAAAAACAGTAGTGTCTCCTGACTGTTGTGACACAAAAATATATCTGTTGAAAATAGTCTTGTGTAGGCCCGACATCCCAGTGTGGTTTCGCAGTTCCACGGGTCAAATCGCTGTACTATCCAGTTTTGGGCCTTTGTATCTAAAAAAAAAAGCAGTTTGAGTGTGTCGCTCACTGTTCAGCCGCAAATATCTCTATTTAAAAAAGTGTGGTATACCCCAGTAAACAATAACTGTGGTTTTGCCATCCCACGGTAAAAAATCTCTTTTATTCAGCTTTTGGTAGTTTTTTCCGTAAAGAAAAATAGTAGTGTCTCCTGACTGTTGTGATACAAAAATATATCTGTTGAAAATAGTCTTGTGTAGGCCCGACATCCCAGTGTGGTTTCGCAGTTCCACGGGTCAAATCGCTGTACTATCCAGTTTTGGGCCTTTGGTATCTAAAAAAAAAGCAGTTTGAGTGTGTCGCTCACTGTTCAGCCGCAAATATATCTATTTAAAAAACTGTGGTATACCCCAGTAAACAATAACTGTGGTTTTGCCATCCCACGGTAAAAAATCTCTATTATTCAGCTTTTGGTAGTTTTTTCCGTAAAGAAAAACAGTAGTGTCTTCTGACTGTTGTGACACAAAAATATATCTGTTGAAAATAGTCTTGTTTAGGCCCGACATCCCAGTGTGGTTTCGCAGTTCCACGGGTCAAATCGCTGTACTATCCAGTTTTGGGCCTTTGGTATCTAAAAAAAAAGCAGTTTGAGTGTGTCGCTCACTGTTGAGCCGCAAATATCTTTATTTAAATAAGTGTGGTATACCCCAGTAAACAATAACTGTGGTTTTGCCATCCCACGGTAAAAAATCTCTATTATTCAGCTTTTGGTAGTTTTTTCCGTAAAGAAAAACAGTAGTGTCTCCTGACTGTTGTGACACAAAAATATATCTGTTGAAAATAGTCTTGTGTAGGCACGACATCCCAGTGTGGTTTCGCAGTTCCACGGGTCAAATCGCTGTACTATCCAGTTTTGGGCCTTTGGTATCTAAAAAAAAAGCAGTTTGAGTGTGTCGCTCACTGTTCAGCCGCAAATATCTCTATTTAAAAAAGTGTGGTATTCCCCAGTAAACAATAACTGTGGTTTTGCCATCCCACGGTAAAAAATCTCTATTATTCAGCTTTTGGTAGTTTTTTCCGTAAAGAAAAACAGTAGTGTCTCCTGACTGTTGTGACACAAAAATATATCTGTTGAAAATAGTCTTGTGTAGGCCCGACATCCTAGTGTGGTTTCGCAGTTCCACGGGTCCAATCGCTGTACTATCCAGTTTTGGGCCTTTGGTATCTAAAAAAAAAGCAGTTTGAGTGTGTCGCTCACTGCTCAGCCGCAAATATCTCTATTTAAAAAAGTGTGGTATACCCCAGTAAACAATAACTGTGGTTTTGCCATCCCACGGTAAAAAATCTCTATTATTCAGCTTTTGGTAGTTTTTTCCGTAAAGAAAAACAGTAGTGTCTCCTGACTGTTGTGACACAAAAATATATCTGTTGAAAATAGTCTTGTGTAGGCCCGACATCCCAGTGTGGTGTCGCAGTTCCACGGGTCAAATCGTTGTACTATCCAGTTTTGGGCCTTTGGTATCTAAAAAAAAGCAGTTTGAGTGTGTCGCTCACTGTTCAGCCGCAAATATCTCTATTTAAAACAGTGTGGTATACCCCAGTAAACAATAACTGTGGTTTCGCCATCCCACGTTAAAAAATCTCTATTATTCAGGTTTTGGTAGTTTTTTTCGTAAAGAAAAACAATAGTGTCTCCTGACTGTTGTGACACAAAAATATATCTGTTGAAAATAGTCTTGTGTAGGCCCGACATCCCAGTGTGGTTTCGCAGTTCCACGGGTCAAATCGCTGTACTATCCAGTTTTGGGCCTTTGGTATCTAAAAAAAAAGCAGTTTGAGTGTGTCGCTCACTGTTCAGCCGCAAATATCTCTATTTAAAAAAGTGTGGTATACCCCAGTAAACAATAACTGTGGTTTTGCCATCCCATGGTAAAAAATCTCTATTATTCAGCTTTTGGTAGTTTTTTCCGTAAAGAAAAACAGTAGTGTCTCCTGACTGTTGTGACACAAAAATATATCTGTTGAAAATAGTCTTGTGTAGGCCCGACATCCCAGTGTGGTTTCGCAGTTCCACGGGTCAAATCGCTGTACAATCCAGTTTTGGGCCTTTGTATCTAAAAAAAAAAGCAGTTTGAGTGTGTCGCTCACTGTTCAGCCGCAAATATCTCTATTTAAAAAAGTGTGGTATACCCCAGTAAACAATAACTGTGGTTTTGCCATCCCACGATAAAAAATCTCTATTATTCAGCTTTTGGTAGTTTTTTCCGTAAAGAAAAACAGTAGTGTCTCCTGACTGTTGTGATACAAAAATATATCTGCTGAAAATAGTCTTGTGTAGGCCCGACATCCCAGTGTGGTTTCGCAGTTCCACGGGTCAAATCGCTGTACTATCCAGTTTTGGGCCTTTGGTATCTAAAAAAAAAGCAGTTTGAGGGTGTCGCTCACTGTTGAGCCGCAAATATCTCTATTTAAAAAAGTGTGGTATACCCCAGTAAACAATAGCTGTGGTTTTGCCATCCCACGGTAAAAAATCTATATTATTCAGCTTTTGGTAGTTTTTTTCGTAAAGAAAAACAGTAGTGTCTCCTGACTGTTGTGACACAAAAATATATCTGTTGAAAATAGTCTTGTGTAGGCCCGACATCCCAGTGTGGTTTCGCAGTTCCATGGGTGAAATCGCTGTACTATCCAGTTTTGGGCCTTTGGTATCTAAAAAAAAAGCAGTTTGAGTGTGTCGCTCACTGTTCAGCCGCAAATATCTCTATTTAAAAAACTGTGGTATACCCCAGTAAACAATAACTGTAGTTTTGCCATCCCATGGTAAAAAATCTCTATTATTCAGCTTTTGGTAGTTTTTTCCGTAAAGAAAAACAGTAGTGTCTTCTGACTGTTGTGACACAAAAATATATCTGTTGAAAATAGTGTTGTTTAGGCCCGACATCCCAGTGTGGTTTCGCAGTTCCACGGGTCAAATCGCTGTACTATCCAGTTTTGGGCCTTTGGTATCTAAAAAAAAAGCAGTTTGAGTGTGTCACTCACTGTTCAGCCGCAAATATCTTTATTTAAAAAAGTGTGGTATACCCCAGTAAACAATAACTGTGGTTTTGCCATCCCACGGTAAAAAATCTCTATTATTCAGCTTTTGGTAGTTTTTTCCGAAAAGAAAAACAGTAGTGTCTCCTGACTATTGTGACACAAAAATATATCTGTTGAAAATAGTCTTGTGTAGGCCCGACATCCTAGTGTGGTTTCGCAGTTCCACGGGTCCAATCGCTGTACTATCCAGTTTTGGGCCTTTGGTATCTAAAAAAAAAGCAGTTTGAGTGTGTCGCTCACTGCTCAGCCGCAAATATCTCTATTTAAAAAAGTGTGGTGTACCCCAGTAAACAATAACTGTGGTTTTGCCATCCCACGGTAAAAAATCTCTATTATTCAGCTTTTGGTAGTTTTTTCCGTAAAGAAAAACAGTAGTGTCTCCTGACTGTTGTGACACAAAAATATATCTGTTGAAAATAGTCTTGTGTAGGCCCGACATCCCAGTGTGGTGTCGCAGTTCCACGGGTCAAATCGTTGTACTATCCAGTTTTGGGCCTTTGGTATCTAAAAAAAAGCAGTTTGAGTGTGTCGCTCACTGTTCAGCCGCAAATATCTCTATTTAAAACAGTGTGGTATACCCCAGTAAACAATAACTGTGGTTTCGCCATCTTACGTTAAAAAATCTCTATTATTCAGGTTTTGGTAGTTTTTTCCGTAAAGAAAAACAATAGTGTCTCCTGACTGTTGTGACACAAAAATATATCTGTTGAAAATAGTCTTGTGTAGGCCCGACATCCCAGTGTGGTTTCGCAGTTCCACGGGTCAAATCGCTGTACTATCCAGTTTTGGGCCTTTGGTATCTAAAAAAAAAGCAGTTTGAGTGTGTCGCTCACTGTTCAGCCGCAAATATCTCTATTTAAAAAAGTGTGGTATACCCCAGTAAACAATAACTGTGGTTTTGCCATCCCATGGTAAAAAATCTCTATTATTCAGCTTTTGGTAGTTTTTTCCGTAAAGAAAAACAGTAGTGTCTCCTGACTGTTGTGACACAAAAATATATCTGTTGAAAATAGTCTTGTGTAGGCCCGACATCCCAGTGTGGTTTCGCAGTTCCACGGGTCAAATCGCTGTACAATCCAGTTTTGGGCCTTTGTATCTAAAAAAAAAAGCAGTTTGAGTGTGTCGCTCACTGTTCAGCCGCAAATATCTCTATTTAAAAAAGTGTGGTATACCCCAGTAAACAATAACTGTGGTTTTGCCATCCCACGATAAAAAATCTCTATTATTCAGCTTTTGGTAGTTTTTTCCGTAAAGAAAAACAGTAGTGTCTCCTGACTGTTGTGATACAAAAATATATCTGCTGAAAATAGTCTTGTGTAGGCCCGACATCCCAGTGTGGTTTCGCAGTTCCACGGGTCAAATCGCTGTACTATCCAGTTTTGGGCCTTTGGTATCTAAAAAAAAAGCAGTTTGAGGGTGTCGCTCACTGTTGAGCCGCAAATATCTCTATTTAAAAAAGTGTGGTATACCCCAGTAAACAATAGCTGTGGTTTTGCCATCCCACGGTAAAAAATCTATATTATTCAGCTTTTGGTAGTTTTTTTCGTAAAGAAAAACAGTAGTGTCTCCTGACTGTTGTGACACAAAAATATATCTGTTGAAAATAGTCTTGTGTAGGCCCGACATCCCAGTGTGGTTTCGCAGTTCCATGGGTGAAATCGCTGTACTATCCAGTTTTGGGCCTTTGGTATCTAAAAAAAAAGCAGTTTGAGTGTGTCGCTCACTGTTCAGCCGCAAATATCTCTATTTAAAAAACTGTGGTATACCCCAGTAAACAATAACTGTAGTTTTGCCATCCCATGGTAAAAAATCTCTATTATTCAGCTTTTGGTAGTTTTTTCCGTAAAGAAAAACAGTAGTGTCTTCTGACTGTTGTGACACAAAAATATATCTGTTGAAAATAGTGTTGTTTAGGCCCGACATCCCAGTGTGGTTTCGCAGTTCCACGGGTCAAATCGCTGTACTATCCAGTTTTGGGCCTTTGGTATCTAAAAAAAAAGCAGTTTGAGTGTGTCGCTCACTGTTCAGCCGCAAATATCTTTATTTAAAAAAGTGTGGTATACCCCAGTAAACAATAACTGTGGTTTTGCCATCCCACGGTAAAAAATCTCTATTATTCAGCTTTTGGTAGTTTTTTCCGTAAAGAAAAACAGTAGTGTCTCCTGACTGTTGTGACACAAAAATATATCTGTTGAAAATAGTCTTGTGTAGGCACGACATCCCAGTGTGGTTTCGCAGTTCCACGGGTCAAATTGCTGTACTATCCAGTTTTGGGCCTTTGGTATCTAAAAAAAAAGCAGTTTGAGTGTGTCGCTCACTGTTCAGCCGCAAATATCTCTATTTAAAAAAGTGTGGTATACCCCAGTAAACAATAACTGTGGTTTTGCCATCCCACGGTAAAAAATCTCTATTATTCAGCTTTTGGTAGTTTTTTCCGTAAAGAAAAACAGTAGTGTCTCCTGACTGTTGTGACACAAAAATATATCTGTTGAAAATAGTCTTGTGTAGGCCCGACATCCCAGTGTGGTGTCGCAGTTCCACGGGTCAAATCGTTGTACTATCCAGTTTTGGTCCTTTGGTATCTAAAAAAAAGCAGTTTGAGTGTGTCGCTCACTGTTCAGCCGCAAATATCTCTATTTAAAACAGTGTGGTATACCCCAGTAAACAATAACTGTGGTTTCGCCATCCCACGTTAAAAAATCTCTATTATTCAGGTTTTGGTAGATTTTTCCGTAAAGAAAAACAGTAGTGTCTCCTGACTGTTGTGACACAAAAATATATCTGTTGAAAATAGTCTTGTGTAGGCCCGACATCCCAGTGTGGTTTCGCAGTTTCACGGGTCAAATCGCTGTACTATCCAGTTTTGAGCCTTTGCTATCTAAAAAAAAAGCAGTTTGAGTGTGTCGCTCACTGTTCAGCCACAAATATCTCTATTTAAAACAGTGTGGTATACCCCAGTAAACAATAACTGTGGTTTCGCCATCCCACGGTAAAAAATCTCTATTATTCAGGTTTTGGTAGTTTTTTCCGTAAAGAAAAACAGTAGTGTCTCCTGACTGTTGTGACTCAAAAATATATCTGTTGAAAATAGTCTTGTGTAGGCCCGACATCCCAGTGTGGTTTCGCAGTTCCACGGGTCAAATCGCTGTACTATCCAGTTTTGGGCCTTTGCTATCTAAAAAAAAAGCAGTTTGAGGGTGTCGCTCACTGTTCAGCCGCAAATATCTCTATTTAAAAAAGTGTGGTATACCCCAGTAAACAATAACTGTGGTTTTGCCATCCCATGGTAAAAAATCTCTATTATTCAGCTTTTGGTAGTTTTTTCCGTAAAGAAAAACAGTAGTGTCTCCTGACTGTTGTGACACAAAAATATATCTGTTGAAAATAGTCTTGTGTAGGCCCGACATCCCAGTGTGGTTTCGCAGTTCCACGGGTCAAATCGCTGTACTATCCAGTTTTGGGCCTTTGGTATCTAAAAAAAAAGCAGTTTGAGTGTGTCGCTCACTGTTCAGCCGCAAATATCTCTATTTAAAAAAGTGTGGTATACCCCAGTAAACAATAACTGTGGTTTTGCTATCCCATGGTAAAAAATCTCTATTATTCAGCTTTTGGTATTCTTTTCCGTAAAGAAAAACAGTAGTGTCTCCTGACTGTTGTGACACAAAAATATATCTGTTGAAAATAGTGTTGTGTAGGCCCGACATCCCAGTGTGGTTTCGCAGTTCCACGGGTCAAATCGCTGTACTATCCAGTTTTGGGCCTTTGGTATCTAAAAAAAAAGCAGTTTGAGTGTGTCGCTCACTGTTCAGCCGCAAATATCTCTATTTAAAAAACTGTGGTATACCCCAGTAAACAATAACTGTGGTTTTGCCATCCCACGGTAAAAAATCTCTATTATTCAGCTTTTGGTAGTTTTTTCCGTAAAGAAAAACAGTAGTGTCTCCTGACTGTTGTGACACAAAAATATATCTGTTGAAAATAGTCTTGTGTAGGCCCGACATCCCAGAGTGGATTCACAGTTCCACGGGTCAAATCGCTGTACAATCCAGTTTTGGGCCTTTGTATCTAAAAAAAAAGCAGTTTGTGTGTGCCGCTCACTGTTCAGCCGCAAATATCTCTATTTAAAAAAGTGTGGTATACCCCAGTAAACAATAACTGTGGTTTTGCCATCCCACGGTAAAAAATCTCTATTATTCAGCTTTTGGTAGTTTTTTCCGTAAAGAAAAACAGTTGTGTCTCCTGACTGTTGTGATACAAAAATATATCTGTTGAAAATAGTCTTGTGTAGGCCCGACATCCCAGTGTGGTTTCGCAGTTCCACGGGTCAAATCGCTGTACTATCCAGTTTTGGGCCTTTGGTATCTTAAAAAAAAGCAGTTTGAGGGTGTCGCTCACTGTTGAGCCGCAAATATCTCTATATAAAAAAGTGTGGTATACCCCAGTAAACAATAGCTGTGGTTTTGCCATCCCACAGTAAAAAATCTCTATTATTCAGCTTTTAATAGTTTTTTAAGTAAAGAAAAACAGTAGTGTCTCCTGACTGTTGTGACACAAAAATATATCTGTTGAAAATAGTCTTGTGTAGGCCCGACATCCCAGTGTGGTTTCGCAGTTCCATGGGTCAAATCGCTGTACTATCCAGTTTTGGGCCTTTGGTATCTTAAAAAAAAGCAGTTTGAGTGTGTCGCTCACTGTTCAGCCGCAAATATCTCTATTTAAAAAACTGTGGTATACCCCAGTAAACAATAACTGTGGTTTTGCCATCCCACGGTAAAAAATCTCTATTATTCAGCTTTTGGTAGTTTTTTCCGTAAAGAAAAACAGTAGTGTCTTCTGACTGTTGTGACACAAAAATATATCTGTTGAAAATAGTCTTGTTTAGGCCCGACATCCCAGTGTGGTTTCGCAGTTCCACGGGTCAAATCGCTGTACTATCCAGTTTTGGGGCTTTGTTATCTAAAAAAAAAGCAGTTTGAGTGTGTCGCTCACTGTTCAGCCGCAAATATCTCTATTTAAAAAAGTGTGGTATACCCCAGTAAACAATAACTGTGGTTTTGCCATCCCACGGTAAAAAATCTCTATTATTCAGCTTTTGGTAGTTTTTTCCGTAAAGAAAAACAGTAGTGTCTCCTGACTGTTGTGACACAAAAATATATCTGTTGAAAATAGTCTTGTGTAGGCCCGACATCCCAGTGTGGTTTCGCAGTTCCACGGGTCAAATCGCTGTACAATCCAGTTTTGGGCCTTTGTATCTAAAAAAAAAAGCAGTTTGAGTGTGTCGTTCACTGTTCAGCCACAAATATCTCTATTTAAAGAAGTGTGGTATACCCCAGTAAACAATAACTGTGGTTTTGCCATCCCACAGTAAAAAATCTCTATTATTCAGCTTTTGGTAGTTTTTTCCGTAAAGAAAAACAGTAGTGTCTCCTGACTGTTGTGATACAAAAATATATCTGTTGAAAATAGTCTTGTGTAGGCCCGACATCCCAGTGTGGTTTCGCAGTTCCACGGGTCAAATCGCTGTACTATCCAGTTTTGGGCCTTTGGTATCTAAAAAAAAAGCAGTTTGAGGGTGTCGCTCACTGTTGAGCCGCAAATATCTCTATTTAAAAAAGTGTGGTATACCCCAGTAAACAATAGCTGTGGTTTTGCCATCCCACGGTAAAAAATCTCTATCATTCAGCTTTTGGTAGTTTTTTCCGTAAAGAAAAACAGTAGTGTCTCCTGACTGTTGTGACACAAAAATATATCTGTTGAAAATAGTCTTGTGTAGGCCCGACATCCCAGTGTGGTTTCGCAGTTCCATGGGTCAAATCACTGTACTATCCAGTTTTGGGCCTTTGGTATCTAAAAAAAAAGCAGTTTGAGTGTGTCGCTCACTGTTCAGCCGCAAATATCTCTATTTAAAAAAGTGTGGTATACCCCAGTAAACAATAACTGTGGTTTTGCCATCCCACGGTAAAAAATCTCTATTATTCAGCTTTTGGTAGTTTTTTCTGTAAAGTAAAACAGTAGTGTCTCCTGACTGTTGTAACACAAAAATATATCTGTTGAAAATAGTCTTGTGTAGGCCCGACATCCTAGTGTGGTTTCGCAGTTCCACGGGTCCAATCGCTGTACTATCCAGTTTTGGGCCTTTGGTATCTAAAAAAAAAGCAGTTTGAGTGTGTCGCTCACTGCTCAGCCGCAAATATCTCTATTTAAAAAAGTGTGGTATACCCCAGTAAACAATAACTGTGGTTTTGCCATCCCACGGTAAAAAATCTCTATTATTCAGCTTTTGGTAGTTTTTTCCGTAAAGAAAAACAGTAGTGTCTCCTGACTGTTGTGACACAAAAATATATCTGTTGAAAATAGTCTTGTGTAGGCCCGACATCCCAGTGTGGTGTCGCAGTTCCACAGGTCAAATCGTTGTACTATCCAGTTTTGGGCCTTTGGTATCTAAAAAAAAAGCAGTTTGAGTGTGTTGCTCACTGTTCAGCCGCAAATATCTCTATTTAAAAAAGTGTGGTATACCCCAGTAAACAATAACTGTGGTTTTGCCATCCCACGGTAAAAAATCTCTATTATTCAGCTTTTGGTAGTTTTTTCCGTAAAGAAAAACAGTAGTGTCTCCTGACTGTTGTGACACAAAAATATATCTGTTGAAAATAGTCTTGTGTAGGCCCGACATCCCAGTTTGGTTTCGCAGTTCCACGGGTAAAATCGCTGTACTATCCAGTTTTGGGCCTTTGGTATCTAAAAAAAAAGCAGTTTGAGTGTGTCGCTCACTGTTCAGCCGCAAATATCTCTATTTAAAAAACTGTGGTATACCCCAGTAAACAATAACTGTGGTTTTGCCATCCCACGGTAAAAAATCTCTATTATTCAGATTTTGGTAGTTTTTTCCGTAAAGAAAAACAGTAGTGTCTCCTGACTGTTGTGACACAAAAATATATCTGTTGAAAATAGTCTTGTGTAGGCCCAACATCCCAGTGTGGTTTCGCAGTTCCACGGGTCAAATCGCTGTACAATCCAGTTTTGGGCCTTTGTATCTAAAAAAAAAAGCAGTTTGAGTGTGTCGTTCACTGTTCAGCCGCAAATATCTCTATTTAAAAAAGTGTGGTATACCCCAGTAAACAATAACTGTGGTTTTGCCATCCCACGGTAAAAAATCTCTATTATTCAGCTTTTGGAAGTTTTTTCCGTAAAGAAAAACAGTAGTGTCTCCTGACTGTTGTGATACAAAAATATATCTGTTGAAAATAGTCTTGTGTAGGCCCGACATCCCAGTGTGGTTTCGCAGTTCCACGGGTCAAATCGCTGTACTATCCAGTTTTGAGCCTTTGGTATCTAAAAAAAAAGCAGTTTGAGGGTGTCGCTCACTGTTCAGCCGCAAATATCTCTATTTAAAAAAGTGTGGTATACCCCCGTAAACAATAGCTGTGGTTTTGCCATCCCACGGTAAAAAATCTCTATTATTCAGCTTTTGGTAGTTTTTTCCGTAAAGAAAAACAGTAGTGTCTCCTGACTGTTGTGACACAAAAATATATCTGTTGAAAATAGTCTTGTGTAGGCCCGACATACCAGTGTGGTTTCGCAGTTCCATGGGTCAAATCGCTGTACTATCCAGTTTTGGGCCTTTGGTATCTAAAAAAAAAGCAGTTTGAGTGTGTCGCTCACTGTTCAGCCGCAAATATCTCTATTTAAAAAAGTGTGGTATACCCCAGTAAACAATAACTGTGGTTTTGCCATCCCACGGTAAAAAATCTCTATTATTCAGCTTTTGGTAGTTTTTTCCGTAAAGAAAAACAGTAGTGTCTCCTGACTGTTGTGACACAAAAATATATCTGTTGAAAATAGTCTTGTGTAGGCACGACATCCCAGTGTGGTTTCGCAGTTCCACGGGTCAAATCGCTGTACTATCCAGTTTTGGGCCTTTGGTATCTAAAAAAAAAGCAGTTTGAGTGTGTCGCTCACTGTTCAGCCGCAAATATCTCTATTAAAAAAAGTGTGGTATAACCCAGTAAACAATAACTGTTGTTTTGCCATCCCACGGTAAAAAATCTCTATTATTCAGCTTTTGGTAGTTTTTTCCGTAAAGAAAAACAGTAGTGTCTCCTGACTGTTGTGACACAAAAATATATCTGTTGAAAATAGTCTTGTGTAGGCCCGACATCCTAGTGTGGTTTCGCAGTTCCACGGGTCCAATCGCTGTACTCTCCAGTTTTGGGCCTTTGGTATCTAAAAAAAAAGCAGTTTGAGTGTGTCGCTCACTGCTCAGCCGCAAATATCTCTATTTAAAAAAGTGTGGTATACCCCAGTAAACAATAACTGTGGTTTTGCCATCCCACGGTAAAAAATCTCTATTATTCAGCTTTTGGTAGTTTTTTCCGTAAAGAAAAACAGTAGTGTCTCCTGACTGTTGTGACACAAAAATATATCTGTTGAAAATAGTCTTGTGTAGTCCCGACATCCCAGTGTGGTTTCGCAGTTCCACGGGTCAAATCGCTGTACAATCCAGTTTTGGGCCTTTGTATCTAAAAAAAAAAGCAGTTTGAGTGTGTCGTTCACTGTTCAGCCGCAAATATCTCTATTTAAAAAAGTGTGGTATACCCCAGTAAACAATAACTGTGGTTTTGCCATCCCACAGTAAAAAATCTCTATTATTCAGCTTTTGGTAGTTTTTTCCGTAAAGAAAAACAGTAGTGTCTCCTGACTGTTGTGATACAAAAATATATCTGTTGAAAATAGTCTTGTGTAGGCCCGACATCCCAGTGTGGTTTCGCAGTTCCACGGGTCAAATCGCTGTACTATCCAGTTTTGGGCCTTTGGTATCTAAAAAAAAAGCAGTTTGAGGGTGTCGCTCACTGTTGAGCCGCAAATATCTCTATTTAAAAAAGTGTGGTATACCCCAGTAAACAATAGCTGTGGTTTTGCCATCCCACGGTAAAAAATCTCTATTATTCAGCTTTTGGTAGTTTTTTCCGTAAAGAAAAACAGTAGTGTCTCCTGACTGTTGTGACATAAAAATATATCTGTTGAAAATAGTCTTGTGTAGGCCCGACATACCAGTGTGGTTTCGCAGTTCCATGGGTCAAATCGCTGTACTATCCAGTTTTGGGCCTTTGGTATCTAAAAAAAAAGCAGTTTGAGTGTGTCGCTCACGGTTCAGCCGCAAATATCTCTATTTAAAAAACTGTGGTATACCCCAGTAAACAATAACTGTGGTTTTGCCATCCCACGGTAAAAAATCTCTATTATTCAGCTTTTGGTAGTTTTTTCCGTAAAGAAAAACAGTAGTGTCTTCTGACTGTTGTGACACAAAAATATATCTGTTGAAAATAGTCTTGCTTAGGTCCGACATCCCAGTGTTGTTTCGCAGTTCCACGGGTCAAATCGCTGTACTATCCAGTTTTGGGCCTTTGGTATCTAAAAAAAAAGCAGTTTGAGTGTGTCGCTCACTGTTCAGCCGCAAATATCTCTATTTAAAAAAGTGTGGTATACCCCAGTAAACAATAACTGTGGTTTTGCCATCCCACGGTAAAAAATCTCTATTATTCAGCTTTTGGTAGTTTTTTCCGTAAAGAAAAACAGTAGTGTCTCCTGACTGTTGTGACACAAAAATATATCTGTTGAAAATAGTCTTGTGTAGGCACGACATCCCAGTGTGGTTTCGCAGTTCCACGGGTCAAATCGTTGTACTATCCAGTTTTGGGCCTTTGGTATCTAAAAAAAAGCAGTTTGAGTGTGTCGCTCACTGTTCAGCCGCAAATATCTCTATTTAAAACAGTGTGGTATACCCCAGTAAACAATAACTGTGATTTCGCCATCCCACGTTAAAAAATCTCTATTATTCAGGTTTTGGTAGTTTTTTCCGTAAAGAAAAACAGTAGTGTCTCCTGACTGTTGTGACACAAAAATATATCTGTTGAAAATAGTCTTGTGTAGGCCCGACATCCCAGTGTGGTTTCGCAGTTCCACGGGTCAAATCGCTGTACAATCCAGTTTTGGGCCTTTGTATCTAAAAAAAAAAGCAGTTTGAGTGTGTCGTTCACTGTTCAGCCACAAATATCTCTATTTAAAGAAGTGTGGTATACCCCAGTAAACAATAACTGTGGTTTTGCCATCCCACAGTAAAAAATCTCTATTATTCAGCTTTTGGTAGTTTTTTCCGTAAAGAAAAACAGTAGTGTCTCCTGACTGTTGTGATACAAAAATATATCTGTTGAAAATAGTCTTGTGTAGGCCCGACATCCCAGTGTGGTTTCGCAGTTCCACGGGTCAAATCGCTGTACTATCCAGTTTTGGGCCTTTGGTATCTAAAAAAAAAGCAGTTTGAGGGTGTCGCTCACTGTTGAGCCGCAAATATCTCTATTTAAAAAAGTGTGGTATACCCCAGTAAACAATAGCTGTGGTTTTGCCATCCCACGGTAAAAAATCTCTATTATTCAGCTTTTGGTAGTTTTTTCCGTAAAGAAAAACAGTAGTGTCTCCTGACTGTTGTGACACAAAAATATATCTGTTGAAAATAGTCTTGTGTAGGCCCGACATCCCAGTGTGGTTTCGCAGTTCCATGGGTCAAATCACTGTACTATCCAGTTTTGGGCCTTTGGTATCTAAAAAAAAAGCAGTTTGAGTGTGTCGCTCACTGTTCAGCCGCAAATATCTCTATTTAAAAAAGTGTGGTATACCCCAGTAAACAATAACTGTGGTTTTGCCATCCCACGGTAAAAAATCTCTATTATTCAGCTTTTGGTAGTTTTTTCTGTAAAGAAAAACAGTAGTGTCTCCTGACTGTTGTGACACAAAAATATATCTGTTGAAAATAGTCTTGTGTAGGCCCGACATCCTAGTGTGGTTTCGCAGTTCCACGGGTCCAATCGCTGTACTATCCAGTTTTGGGCCTTTGGTATCTTAAAAAAAAAGCAGTTTGAGTGTGTCGCTCACTGCTCAGCCGCAAATATCTCTATTTAAAAAAGTGTGGTATACCCCAGTAAACAATAACTGTGGTTTTGCCATCCCACGGTAAAAAATCTCTATTATTCAGCTTTTGGTAGGTTTTTCCGTAAAGAAAAACAGTAGTGTCTCCTGACTGTTGTGACACAAAAATATATCTGTTGAAAATAGTCTTGTGTAGGCCCGACATCCCACTGTGGTGTCGCAGTTCCACAGGTCAAATCGTTGTACTATCCAGTTTTGGGCCTTTGGTATCTAAAAAAAAAGCAGTTTGAGTGTGTTGCTCACTGTTCAGCCGCAAATATCTCTATTTAAAAAAGTGTGGTATACCCCAGTAAACAATAACTGTGGTTTTGCCATCCCACGGTAAAAAATCTCTATTATTCAGCTTTTGGTAGTTTTCTCCGTAAAGAAAAACAGTAGTGTCTCCTGACTGTTGTGACACAAAAATATATCTGTTGAAAATAGTCTTGTGTAGGCCCGACATCCCAGTGTGGTTTCGCAGTTCCACGGGTCAAATCGCTGTACTATCCAGTTTTGGGCCTTTGGTATCTAAAAAAAAAGCAGTTTGAGTGTGTCGCTCACTGTTCAGCCGCAAATATCTCTATTTAAAAAACTGTGGTATACCCCAGTAAACAATAACTGAGGTTTTGCCATCCCACGGTAAAAAATCTCTATTATTCAGATTTTGGTAGTTTTTTCCGTAAAGAAAAACAGTAGTATCTCCTGACTGTTGTGACACAAAAATATATCTGTTGAAAATAGTCTTGTGTAGGCCTAACATCCCAGTGTGGTTTCGCAGTTCCACGGGTCAAATCGCTGTACAATCCAGTTTTGGGCCTTTGTATCTAAAAAAAAAAGCAGATTGAGTGTGTCGTTCACTGTTCAGCCGCAAATATCTCTATTTAAAAAAGTGTGGTATACCCCAGTAAACAATAACTGTGGTTTTGCCATCCCACGGTAAAAAATCTCTATTATTCAGCTTTTGGTAGTTTTTTCCGTAAAGAAAAACAGTAGTGTCTCCTGACTGTTGTGACACAAAAATATATCTGTTGAAAATAGTCTTGTGTAGTCCCGACATCCCAGTGTGGTTTCGCAGTTCCACGGGTCAAATCGCTGTACAATCCAGTTTTGGGCCTTTGTATCTAAAAAAAAAAGCAGTTTGAGTGTGTCGTTCACTGTTCAGCCGCAAATATCTCTATTTAAAAAAGTGTGGTATACCCCAGTAAACAATAACTGTGGTTTTGCCATCCCACAGTAAAAAATCTCTATTATTCAGCTTTTGGTAGTTTTTTCCGTAAAGAAAAACAGTAGTGTCTCCTGACTGTTGTGATACAAAAATATATCTGTTGAAAATAGTCTTGTGTAGGCCCGACATCCCAGTGTGGTTTCGCAGTTCCACGGGTCAAATCGCTGTACTATCCAGTTTTGGGCCTTTGGTATCTAAAAAAAAAGCAGTTTGAGGGTGTCGCTCACTGTTGAGCCGCAAATATCTCTATTTAAAAAAGTGTGGTATACCCCAGTAAACAATAGCTGTGGTTTTGCCATCCCACGGTAAAAAATCTCTATTATTCAGCTTTTGGTAGTTTTTTCCGTAAAGAAAAACAGTAGTGTCTCCTGACTGTTGTGACATAAAAATATATCTGTTGAAAATAGTCTTGTGTAGGCCCGACATACCAGTGTGGTTTCGCAGTTCCATGGGTCAAATCGCTGTACTATCCAGTTTTGGGCCTTTGGTATCTAAAAAAAAAGCAGTTTGAGTGTGTCGCTCACGGTTCAGCCGCAAATATCTCTATTTAAAAAACTGTGGTATACCCCAGTAAACAATAACTGTGGTTTTGCCATCCCACGGTAAAAAATCTCTATTATTCAGCTTTTGGTAGTTTTTTCCGTAAAGAAAAACAGTAGTGTCTTCTGACTGTTGTGACACAAAAATATATCTGTTGAAAATAGTCTTGCTTAGGTCCGACATCCCAGTGTTGTTTCGCAGTTCCACGGGTCAAATCGCTGTACTATCCAGTTTTGGGCCTTTGGTATCTAAAAAAAAAGCAGTTTGAGTGTGTCGCTCACTGTTCAGCCGCAAATATCTCTATTTAAAAAAGTGTGGTATACCCCAGTAAACAATAACTGTGGTTTTGCCATCCCACGGTAAAAAATCTCTATTATTCAGCTTTTGGTAGTTTTTTCCGTAAAGAAAAACAGTAGTGTCTCCTGACTGTTGTGACACAAAAATATATCTGTTGAAAATAGTCTTGTGTAGGCACGACATCCCAGTGTGGTTTCGCAGTTCCACGGGTCAAATCGTTGTACTATCCAGTTTTGGGCCTTTGGTATCTAAAAAAAAGCAGTTTGAGTGTGTCGCTCACTGTTCAGCCGCAAATATCTCTATTTAAAACAGTGTGGTATACCCCAGTAAACAATAACTGTGATTTCGCCATCCCACGTTAAAAAATCTCTATTATTCAGGTTTTGGTAGTTTTTTCCGTAAAGAAAAACAGTAGTGTCTCCTGACTGTTGTGACACAAAAATATATCTGTTGAAAATAGTCTTGTGTAGGCCCGACATCCCAGTGTAGTTTCGCAGTTCCACGGGTCAAATCGCTGTACAATCCAGTTTTGGGCCTTTGTATCTAAAAAAAAAAGCAGTTTGAGTGTGTCGTTCACTGTTCAGCCACAAATATCTCTATTTAAAGAAGTGTGGTATACCCCAGTAAACAATAACTGTGGTTTTGCCATCCCACAGTAAAAAATCTCTATTATTCAGCTTTTGGTAGTTTTTTCCGTAAAGAAAAACAGTAGTGTCTCCTGACTGTTGTGATACAAAAATATATCTGTTGAAAATAGTCTTGTGTAGGCCCGACATCCCAGTGTGGTTTCGCAGTTCCACGGGTCAAATCGCTGTACTATCCAGTTTTGGGCCTTTAGTATCTAAAAAAAAAGCAGTTTGAGGGTGTCGCTCACTGTTGAGCCGCAAATATCTCTATTTAAAAAAGTGTGGTATACCCCAGTAAACAATAGCTGTGGTTTTGCCATCCCACGGTAAAAAATCTCTATTATTCAGCTTTTGGTAGTTTTTTCCGTAAAGAAAAACAGTAGTGTCTCCTGACTGTTGTGACACAAAAATATATCTGTTGAAAATAGTCTTGTGTAGGCCCGACATCCCAGTGTGGTTTCGCAGTTCCATGGGTCAAATCACTGTACTATCCAGTTTTGGGCCTTTGGTATCTAAAAAAAAAGCAGTTTGAGTGTGTCGCTCACTGTTCAGCCGCAAATATCTCTATTTAAAAAAGTGTGGTATACCCCAGTAAACAATAACTGTGGTTTTGCCATCCCACGGTAAAAAATCTCTATTATTCAGCTTTTGGTAGTTTTTTCTGTAAAGAAAAACAGTAGTGTCTCCTGACTGTTGTGACACAAAAATATATCTGTTGAAAATAGTCTTGTGTAGGCCCGACATCCTAGTGTGGTTTCGCAGTTCCACGGGTCCAATCGCTGTACTATCCAGTTTTGGGCCTTTGGTATCTTAAAAAAAAAGCAGTTTGAGTGTGTCGCTCACTGCTCAGCCGCAAATATCTCTATTTAAAAAAGTGTGGTATACCCCAGTAAACAATAACTGTGGTTTTGCCATCCCACGGTAAAAAATCTCTATTATTCAGCTTTTGGTAGGTTTTTCCGTAAAGAAAAACAGTAGTGTCTCCTGACTGTTGTGACACAAAAATATATCTGTTGAAAATAGTCTTGTGTAGGCCCGACATCCCACTGTGGTGTCGCAGTTCCACAGGTCAAATCGTTGTACTATCCAGTTTTGGGCCTTTGGTATCTAAAAAAAAAGCAGTTTGAGTGTGTTGCTCACTGTTCAGCCGCAAATATCTCTATTTAAAAAAGTGTGGTATACCCCAGTAAACAATAACTGTGGTTTTGCCATCCCACGGTAAAAAATCTCTATTATTCAGCTTTTGGTAGTTTTCTCCGTAAAGAAAAACAGTAGTGTCTCCTGACTGTTGTGACACAAAAATATATCTGTTGAAAATAGTCTTGTGTAGGCCCGACATCCCAGTGTGGTTTCGCAGTTCCACGGGTCAAATCGCTGTACTATCCAGTTTTGGGCCTTTGGTATCTAAAAAAAAAGCAGTTTGAGTGTGTCGCTCACTGTTCAGCCGCAAATATCTCTATTTAAAAAACTGTGGTATACCCCAGTAAACAATAACTGAGGTTTTGCCATCCCACGGTAAAAAATCTCTATTATTCAGATTTTGGTAGTTTTTTCCGTAAAGAAAAACAGTAGTATCTCCTGACTGTTGTGACACAAAAATATATCTGTTGAAAATAGTCTTGTGTAGGCCTAACATCCCAGTGTGGTTTCGCAGTTCCACGGGTCAAATCGCTGTACAATCCAGTTTTGGGCCTTTGTATCTAAAAAAAAAAGCAGATTGAGTGTGTCGTTCACTGTTCAGCCGCAAATATCTCTATTTAAAAAACTGTGGTATACCCCAGTAAACAATAACTGTGGTTTTGCCATCCCACGGTAAAAAATCTCTATTATTCAGCTTTTGGAAGTTTTTTCCGTAAAGAAAAACAGTAGTGTCTCCTGACTGTTGTGATACAAAAATATATCTGTTGAAAATAGTCTTGTGTAGGCCCGACATCCCAGTGTGGTTTCGCAGTTCCACGGGTCAAATCGCTGTACTATCCAGTTTTGAGCCTTTGGTATCTAAAAAAAAAGCAGTTTGAGGGTGTCGCTCACTGTTGAGCCGCAAATATCTCTATTTAAAAAAGTGTGGTATACCCCAGTAAACAATAGCTGTGGTTTTGCCATCCCACGGTAAAAAATCTCTATTATTCAGCTTTTGGTAGTTTTTTCCGTAAAGAAAAACAGTAGTGTCTCCTGACTGTTGTGACACAAAAATATATCTGTTGAAAATAGTCTTGTGTAGGCCCGACATACCAGTGTGGTTTCGCAGTTCCATGGGTCAAATCGCTGTACTATCCAGTTTTGGGCCTTTGGTATCTAAAAAAAAAGCAGTTTGAGTGTGTCGCTCACTGTTCAGCCGCAAATATCTCTATTTAAAAAACTGTGGTATACCCCAGTAAACAATAACTGTGGTTTTGCCATCCCACGGTAAAAAATCTCTATTATTCAGCTTTTGGTAGTTTTTTCCGTAAAGAAAAACAGTAGTGTCTTCTGACTGTTGTGACAAAAAAATATATCTGTTGAAAATAGTCTTGTTTAGGCCCGACATCCCAGTGTTGTTTCGCAGTTCCACGGGTCAAATCGCTGTACTATCCAGTTTTGGGCCTTTGGTATCTAAAGAAAAAGCAGTTTGAGTGTGTCGCTCACTGTTCAGCCGCAAATATCTCTATTTAAAAAAGTGTGGTATACCCCAGTAAACAATAACTGTGGCTTTGCCATCCCACGGTAAAAAATCTCTATTATTCAGCTTTTGGTAGTTTTTTCCGTAAAGAAAAACAGTAGTGTCTCCTGACTGTTGTGACACAAAAATATATCTGTTGAAAATAGTCTTGTGTAGGCACGACATCCCAGTGTGGTTTCGCAGTTCTACAGGTCAAATCGCTGTACTATCCAGTTTTGGGCCTTTGGTATCTAAAAAAAAAGCAGTTTGAGTGTGTCGCTCACTGTTCAGCCGCAAATATCTCTATTTAAAAAAGTGTGGTATACCCCAGTAAACAATAACTGTTGTTTTGCCATCCCACGGTAAAAAATCTCTATTATTCAGCTTTTGGTAGTTTTTTCCGTAAAAAAAAACAGTAGTGTCTCCTGACTGTTGTGACACAAAAATATATCTGTTGAAAATAGTCTTGTGTAGGCCAGACATCCTAGTGTGGTTTCGCAGTTCCACGGGTCCAATCGCTGTACTATCCAGTTTTGGGCCTTTGGTATCTAAAAAAAAAGCAGTTTGAGTGTGTCGCTCACTGCTCAGCCGCAAATATCTCTATTTAAAAAAGTGTGGTATACCCCAGTAAACAATAACTGTGGTTTTGCCATCCCACGGTAAAAAATCTCTATTATTCAGCTTTTGGTAGTTTTTTCCGTAAAGAAAAACAGTAGTGTCTCCTGACTGTTGTGACACAAAAATATATCTGTTGAAAATAGTCTTGTGTAGGCCCGACATCCCACTGTGGTGTCGCAGTTCCACAGGTCAAATCGTTGTACTATCCAGTTTTGGGCCTTTGGTATCTAAAAAAAAAGCAGTTTGAGTGTGTTGCTCACTGTTCAGCCGCAAATATCTCTATTTAAAAAACTGTGGTATACCCCAGTAAACAATAACTGTGGTTTTGCCATCCCACGGTAAAAAATCTCTATTATTCAGATTTTGGTAGTTTTTTCCGTAAAGAAAAACAGTACTGTCTCCTGACTGTTGTGACACAAAAATATATCTGTTGAAAATAGTCTTGTGTAGGCCCAACATCCCAGTGTGGTTTCGCAGTTCCACGGGTCAAATCGCTGTACAATCCAGTTTTGGGCCTTTGTATCTAAAAAAAAAAGCAGTTTGAGTGTGTCGTTCACTGTTCAGCCGCAAATATCTCTATTTAAAAAACTGTGGTATACCCCAGTAAACAATAACTGTGGTTTTGCCATCCCACGGTAAAAAATCTCTATTATTCAGCTTTTGGAAGTTTTTTCCGTAAAGAAAAACAGTAGTGTCTCCTGACTGTTGTGATACAAAAATATATCTGTTGAAAATAGTCTTGTGTAGGCCCGACATCCCAGTGTGGTTTCGCAGTTCCATGGGTCAAATCACTGTACTATCCAGTTTTGGGCCTTTGGTATCTAAAAAAAAAGCAGTTTTAGTGTGTCGCTCACTGTTCAGCCGCAAATATCTCTATTTAAAAAAGTGTGGTATACCCCAGTAAACAATAACTGTGGTTTTGCCATCCCACGGTAAAAAATCTCTATTATTCAGCTTTTGGTAGTTTTTTCTGTAAAGAAAAACAGTAGTGTCTCCTGACTGTTGTGACACAAAAATATATCTGTTGAAAATAGTCTTGTGTAGGCCCGACATCCTAGTGTGGTTTCGCAGTTCCACGGGTCCAATCGCTGTACTATCCTGTTTTGGGCCTTTGGTATCTAAAAAAAAAGCAGTTTGAGTGTGTTGCTCACTGTTCAGCCGCAAATATCTCTATTTAAAAAAGTGTGGTATACCCCAGTAAACAATAACTGTGGTTTTGCCATCCCACGGTAAAAAATCTCTATTATTCAGCTTTTGGTAGTTTTTTCCGTAAAGAAAAACAGTAGTGTCTCCTGACTGTTGTGACACAAAAATATATCTGTTGAAAATAGTCTTGTGTAGGCCCGACATCCCAGTGTGGTTTCGCAGTTCCACGGGTCAAATCGCTGTACTATCCAGTTTTGGGCCTTTGGTATCTAAAAAAAAAGCAGTTTGAGTGTGTCGCTCACTGTTCAGCCGCAAATATCTCTATTTAAAAAACTGTGGTATACCCCAGTAAACAATAACTGTGGTTTTGCCATCCCACGGTAAAAAATCTCTATTATTCAGATTTTGGTAGTTTTTTCCGTAAAGAAAAACAGTAGTGTCTCCTGACTGTTGTGACACAAAAATATATCTGTTGAAAATAGTCTTGTGTAGGCCCAACATCCCAGTGTGGTTTCGCAGTTCCACGGGTCAAATCGCTGTACAATCCAGTTTTGGGCCTTTGTATCTAAAAAAAAAAGCAGTTTGAGTGTGTCGTTCACTGTTCAGCCGCAAATATCTCTATTTAAAAAACTGTGGTATACCCCAGTAAACAATAACTGTGGTTTTGCCATCCCACGGTAAAAAATCTCTATTATTCAGCTTTTGGAAGTTTTTTCCGTAAAGAAAAACAGTAGTGTCTCCTGACTGTTGTGATACAATAATATATCTGTTGAAAATAGTCTTGTGTAGGCCCGACATCCCAGTGTGGTTTCGCAGTTCCACGGGTCAAATCGCTGTACTATCCAGTTTTGAGCCTTTGGTATCTAAAAAAAAAGCAGTTTGAGGGTGTCGCTCACTGTTGAGCCGCAAATATCTCTATTTAAAAAAGTGTGGTATACCCCAGTAAACAATAGCTGTGGTTTTGCCATCCCACGGTAAAAAATCTCTATTATTCAGCTTTTGGTAGTTTTTTCCGTAAAGAAAAACAGTAGTGTCTCCTGACTGTTGTGACACAAAAATATATCTGTTGAAAATAGTCTTGTGTAGGCCCGACATACCAGTGTGGTTTCGCAGTTCCATGGGTCAAATCGCTGTACTATCCAGTTTTGGGCCTTTGGTATCTAAAAAAAAAGCAGTTTGAGTGTGTCGCTCACTGTTCAGCCGCAAATATCTCTATTTAAAAAACTGTGGTATACCCCAGTAAACAATAACTGTGGTTTTGCCATCCCACGGTAAAAAATCTCTATTATTCAGCTTTTGGTAGTTTTTTCCGTAAAGAAAAACAGTAGTGTCTTCTGACTGTTGTGACACAAAAATATATCTGTTGAAAATAGTCTTGTTTAGGCCCGACATCCCAGTGTTGTTTCGCAGTTCCACGGGTCAAATCGCTGTACTATCCAGTTTTGGGCCTTTGGTATCTAAAGAAAAAGCAGTTTGAGTGTGTCGCTCACTGTTCAGCCGCAAATATCTCTATTTAAAAAAGTGTGGTATACCCCAGTAAACAATAACTGTGGCTTTGCCATCCCACGGTAAAAAATCTCTATTATTCAGCTTTTGGTAGTTTTTTCCGTAAAGAAAAACAGTAGTGTCTCCTGACTGTTGTGACACAAAAATATATCTGTTGAAAATAGTCTTGTGTAGGCACGACATCCCAGTGTGGTTTCGCAGTTCCACAGGTCAAATCGCTGTACTATCCAGTTTTGGGCCTTTGGTATCTAAAAAAAAAGCAGTTTGAGTGTGTCGCTCACTGTTCAGCCGCAAATATCTCTATTTAAAAAAGTGTGGTATACCCCAGTAAACAATAACTGTTGTTTTGCCATCCCACGGTAAAAAATCTCTATTATTCAGCTTTTGGTAGTTTTTTCCGTAAAGAAAAACAGTAGTGTCTCCTGACTGTTGTGACACAAAAATATATCTGTTGAAAATAGTCTTGTGGAGGCCCGACATCCTAGTGTGGTTTCGCAGTTCCACGGGTCCAATCGCTGTACTCTCCAGTTTTGGGCCTTTGGTATCTAAAAAAAAAGCAGTTTGAGTGTGTCGCTCACTGCTCAGCCGCAAATATCTCTATTTAAAAAAGTGTGGTATACCCCAGTAAACAATAACTGTGGTTTTGCCATCCCACGGTAAAAAATCTCTATTATTCAGCTTTTGGTAGTTTTTTCCGTAAAGAAAAACAGTAGTGTCTCCTGACTGTTGTGACACAAAAATATATCTGTTGAAAATAGTCTTGTGTAGGCCCGACATCCCACTGTGGTGTCGCAGTTCCACAGGTCAAATCGTTGTACTATCCAGTTTTGGGCCTTTGGTATCTAAAAAAAAAGCAGTTTGAGTGTGTCGCTCACTGTTCAGCCGCAAATATCTCTATTTAAAAAACTGTGGTATACCCCAGTAAACAATAACTGTGGTTTTGCCATCCCACGGTAAAAAATCTCTATTATTCAGATTTTGGTAGTATTTTCCGTAAAGAAAAACAGTAGTGTCTCCTGACTGTTGTGACACAAAAATATATCTGTTGAAAATAGTCTTGTGTAGGCCCAACATCCCAGTGTGGTTTCGCAGTTCCACGGGTCAAATCGCTGTACAATCCAGTTTTGGGCCTTTGTATCTAAAAAAAAAAGCAGTTTGAGTGTGTCGTTCACTGTTCAGCCGCAAATATCTCTATTTAAAAAACTGTGGTATACCCCAGTAAACAATAACTGTGGTTTTGCCATCCCACGGTAAAAAATCTCTATTATTCAGCTTTTGGAAGTTTTTTCCGTAAAGAAAAACAGTAGTGTCTCCTGACTGTTGTGATACAAAAATATATCTGTTGAAAATAGTCTTGTGTAGGCCCGACATCCCAGTGTGGTTTCGCAGTTCCACGGGTCAAATCGCTGTACTATCCAGTTTTGAGCCTTTGGTATCTAAAAAAAAAGCAGTTTGAGGGTGTCGCTCACTGTTGAGCCGCAAATATCTCTATTTAAAAAAGTGTGGTATACCCCAGTAAACAATAGCTGTGGTTTTGCCATCCCACGGTAAAAAATCTCTATTATTCAGCTTTTGGTAGTTTTTTCCGTAAAGAAAAACAGTAGTGTCTCCTGACTGTTGTGACACAAAAATATATCTGTTGAAAATAGTCTTGTGTAGGCCCGACATACCAGTGTGGTTTCGCAGTTCCATGGGTCAAATCGCTGTACTATCCAGTTTTGGGCCTTTGGTATCTAAAAAAAAAGCAGTTTGAGTGTGTCGCTCACTGTTCAGCCGCAAATATCTCTATTTAAAAAACTGTGGTATACCCCAGTAAACAATAACTGTGGTTTTGCCATCCCACGGTAAAAAATCTCTATTATTCAGCTTTTGGTAGTTTTTTCCGTAAAGAAAAACAGTAGTGTCTTCTGACTGTTGTGACACAAAAATATATCTGTTGAAAATAGTCTTGTTTAGGCCCGACATCCCAGTGTTGTTTCGCAGTTCCACGGGTCAAATCGCTGTACTATCCAGTTTTGGGCCTTTGGTATCTAAAGAAAAAGCAGTTTGAGTGTGTCGCTCACTGTTCAGCCGCAAATATCTCTATTTAAAAAAGTGTGGTATACCCCAGTAAACAATAACTGTGGCTTTGCCATCCCACGGTAAAAAATCTCTATTATTCAGCTTTTGGTAGTTTTTTCCGTAAAGAAAAACAGTAGGGTCTCCTGACTGTTGTGACACAAAAATATATCTTTTGAAAATAGTCTTGTGTAGGCACGACATCCCAGTGTGGTTTCGCAGTTCCACAGGTCAAATCGCTGTACTATCCAGTTTTGGGCCTTTGGTATCTAAAAAAAAAGCAGTTTGAGTGTGTCGCTCACTGTTCAGCCGCAAATATCTCTATTTAAAAAAGTGTGGTATACCCCAGTAAACAATAACTGTTGTTTTGCCATCCCACGGTAAAAAATCTCTATTATTCAGCTTTTGGTAGTTTTTTCCGTAAAGAAAAACAGTAGTGTCTCCTGACTGTTGTGACACAAAAATATATCTGTTGAAAATAGTCTTGTGTAGGCCCGACATCCTAGTGTGGTTTCGCAGTTCCACGGGTCCAATCGCTGTACTCTCCAGTTTTGGGCCTTTGGTATCTAAAAAAAAAGCAGTTTGAGTGTGTCGCTCACTGCTCAGCCGCAAATATCTCTATTTAAAAAAGTGTGGTATACCCCAGTAAACAATAACTGTGGTTTTGCCATCCCACGGTAAAAAATCTCTATTATTCAGCTTTTGGTAATTTTTTCCGTAAAGAAAAACAGTAGTGTCTCCTGACTGTTGTGACACAAAAATATATCTGTTGAAAATAGTCTTGTGTAGTCCCGACATCCCAGTGTGGTTTCGCAGTTCCACGGGTCAAATCGCTGTACAATCCAGTTTTGGGCCTTTGTATCTAAAAAAAAAAGCAGTTTGAGTGTGTCGTTCACTGTTCAGCCGCAAATATCTCTATTTAAAAAAGTGTGGTATACCCCAGTAAACAATAACTGTGGTTTTGCCATCCCACAGTAAAAAATCTCTATTATTCAGCTTTTGGTAGTTTTTTCCGTAAAGAAAAACAGTAGTGTCTCCTGACTGTTGTGATACAAAAATATATCTGTTGAAAATAGTCTTGTGTAGGCCCGACATCCCAGTGTGGTTTCGCAGTTCCACAGGTCAAATCGCTGTACTATCCAGTTTTGGGCCTTTGGTATCTAAAAAAAAAGCAGTTTGAGGGTGTCGCTCACTGTTGAGCCGCAAATATCTCTATTTAAAAAAGTGTGGTATACCCCAGTAAACAATAGCTGTGGTTTTGCCATCCCACGGTAAAAAATCTCTATTATTCAGCTTTTGGTAGTTTTTTCCGTAAAGAAAAACAGTAGTGTCTCCTGACTGTTGTGACATAAAAATATATCTGTTGAAAATAGTCTTGTGTAGGCCCGACATACCAGTGTGGTTTCGCAGTTCCATGGGTCAAATCGCTGTACTATCCAGTATTGGGCCTTTGGTATCTAAAAAAAAAGCAGTTTGAGTGTGTCGCTCACTGTTCAGCCGCAAATATCTCTATTTAAAAAACTGTGGTATACCCCAGTAAACAATAACTGTGGTTTTGCCATCCCACGGTAAAAAATCTCTATTATTCAGCTTTTGGTAGTTTTTTCCGTAAAGAAAAACAGTAGTGTCTTCTGACTGTTGTGACACAAAAATATATCTGTTGAAAATAGTCTTGTTTAGGTACGACATCCCAGTGTTGTTTCGCAGTTACACGGGTCAAATCGCTGTACTATCCAGTTTTGGGCCTTTGGTATCTAAAAAAAAAGCAGTTTGAGTGTGTCGCTCACTGTTCAGCCGCAAATATCTCTATTTAAAAAAGTGTGGTATACCCCAGTAAACAATAACTGTGGTTTTGCCATCCCACGGTAAAAAATCTCTATTATTCAGCTTTTGGTAGTTTTTTCCGTAAAGAAAAACAGTAGTGTCTCCTGACTGTTGTGACACAAAAATATATCTGTTGAAAATAGTCTTGTGTAGGCACGACATCCCAGTGTGGTTTCGCAGTTCCACGGGTCAAATCGTTGTACTATCCAGTTTTGGGCCTTTGGTATCTAAAAAAAAGCAGTTTGAGTGTGTCGCTCACTGTTCAGCCGCAAATATCTCTATTTAAAACAGTGTGGTATACCCCAGTAAACAATAACTGTGGTTTCGCCATCCCACGTTAAAAAATCTCTATTATTCAGGTTTTGGTAGTTTTTTCCGTAAAGAAAAACAGTAGTGTCTCCTGACTGTTGTGACACAAAAATATATCTGTTGAAAATAGTCTTGTGTAGGCCCGACATCCCAGTGTGGTTTTGCAGTTCCACAGGTCAAATCGCTGTACTATCCAGTTTTGGGCCTTTGGTATCTAAAAAAAAAGCAGTTTGAGGGTGTCGCTCACTGTTCAGTCGCAAATATCTCTATTTAAAAAAGTGTGGTATACCCCAGTAAACAATAACTGTGGTTTTGCCATCCCACGGTAAAAAATCTCTATTATTCAGCTTTTGGTAGTTTTTTCCGTAAAGAAAAACAGTAGTGTCTCCTGACTGTTGTGACACAAAAATATATCTGTTGAAAATAGTCTTGTGTAGGCCTGACATCCCAGTGTGGTTTCGCAGTTCCACGGGTCAAATCGCTGTACTATCCAGTTTTGGGCCTTTGGTATCTAAAAAAAAAGCAGTTTGAGTGTGTCGCTCACTGTTCAGCCGCAAATATCTCTATTTAAAAAAGTGTGGTATACCCCAGTAAACAATAACTGTTGTTTTGCCATCCCACGGTAAAAAATCTCTATTATTCAGCTTTTGGTAGTTTTTTCCGTAAAGAAAAACAGTAGTGTCTCCTGACTGTTGTGACACAAAAATATATCTGTTGAAAATAGTCTTGTGTAGGCCCGACATCCTAGTGTGGTTTCGCAGTTCCACGGGTCCAATCGCTGTACTCTCCAGTTTTGGGCCTTTGGTATCTAAAAAAAAGCAGTTTGAGTGTGTCGCTCACTGCTCAGCCGCAAATATCTCTATTTAAAAAAGTGTGGTATACCCCAGTAAACAATAACTGTGGTTTTGCCATCCCACGGTAAAAAATCTCTATTATTCAGCTTTTGGTATTTTTTTCCGTAAAGAAAAACAGTAGTGTCTCCTGACTGTTGTGACACAAAAATATATCTGTTGAAAATAGTCTTGTGTAGTCCCGACATCCCAGTGTGGTTTCGCAGTTCCACGGGTCAAATCGCTGTACAATCCAGTTTTGGGCCTTTGTATCTAAAAAAAAAAGCAGTTTGAGTGTGTCGTTCACTGTTCAGCCGCAAATATCTCTATTTAAAAAAGTGTGGTATACCCCAGTAAACAATAACTGTGGTTTTGCCATCCCACAGTAAAAAATCTCTATTATTCAGCTTTTGGTAGTTTTTTCCGTAAAGAAAAACAGTAGTGTCTCCTGACTGTTGTGATACAAAAATATATCTGTTGAAAATAGTCTTGTGTAGGCCCGACATCCCAGTGTGGTTTCGCAGTTCCACGGGTCAAATCGCTGTACTATCCAGTTTTGGGCCTTTGGTATCTAAAAAAAAAGCAGTTTGAGGGTGTCGCTCACTGTTCAGCCGCAAATATCTCTATTTAAAAAAGTGTGGTATACCCCAGTAAACAATAACTGTTGTTTTGCCATCCCACGGTAAAAAATCTCTATTATTCAGCTTTTGGTAGTTTTTTCCGTAAAGAAAAACAGTAGTGTCTCCTGACTGTTGTGACACAAAAATATATCTGTTGAAAATAGTCTTGTGTAGGCCCGACATCCTAGTGTGGTTTCGCAGTTCCACGGGTCCAATCGCTGTACTCTCCAGTTTTGGGCCTTTGGTATCTAAAAAAAAAGCAGTTTGAGTGTGTCGCTCACTGCTCAGCCGCAAATATCTCTATTTAAAAAAGTGTGGTATACCCCAGTAAACAATAACTGTGGTTTTGCCATCCCACGGTAAAAAATCTCTATTATTCAGCTTTTGGTAATTTTTTCCGTAAAGAAAAACAGTAGTGTCTCCTGACTGTTGTGACACAAAAATATATCTGTTGAAAATAGTCTTGTGTAGTCCCGACATCCCAGTGTGGTTTCGCAGTTCCACGGGTCAAATCGCTGTACAATCCAGTTTTATGCCTTTGTATCTAAAAAAAAAAGCAGTTTCAGTGTGTCGTTCACTGTTCAGCCGCAAATATCTCTATTTAAAAAAGTGTGGTATACCCCAGTAAACAATAACTGTGGTTTTGCCATCCCACAGTAAAAAATCTCTATTATTCAGCTTTTGGTAGTTTTTTCCGTAAAGAAAAACAGTAGTGTCTCCTGACTGTTGTGATACAAAAATATATCTGTTGAAAATAGTCTTGTGTAGGCCCGACATCCCAGTGTGGTTTCGCAGTTCCACGGGTCAAATCGCTGTACTATCCAGTTTTGGGCCTTTGGTATCTAAAAAAAAAGCAGTTTGAGGGTGTCGCTCACTGTTGAGCCGCAAATATCTCTATTTAAAAAAGTGTGGTATACCCCAGTAAACAATAGCTGTGGTTTTGCCATCCCACGGTAAAAAATCTCTATTATTCAGCTTTTGGTAGTTTTTTCCGTAAAGAAAAACAGTAGTGTCTCCTGACTGTGGTGACATAAAAATATATCTGTTGAAAATAGTCTTGTGTAGGCCCGACATACCAGTGTGGTTTCGCAGTTCCATGGGTCAAATCGCTGTACTATCCAGTATTGGGCCTTTGGTATCTAAAAAAAAAGCAGTTTGAGTGTGTCGCTCACTGTTCAGCCGCAAATATCTCTATTTAAAAAACTGTGGTATACCCCAGTAAACAATAACTGTGGTTTTTCCATCCCACGGTAAAAAATCTCTATTATTCAGCTTTTGGTAGTTTTTTCCGTTAAGAAAAACAGTAGTGTCTCCTGACTGTTGTGATACAAAAATATATCTGTTGAAAATAGTCTTGTGTAGGCCCGACATCCCAGTGTGGTTTCGCAGTTCCACGGGTCAAATCGCTGTACTATCCAGTTTTGGGCCTTTGGTATCTAAAAAAAAAGCAGTTTGAGGGTGTCGCTCACTGTTGAGCCGCAAATATCTCTATTTAAAAAAGTGTGGTATACCCCAGTAAACAATAGCTGTGGTTTTGCCATCCCACGTTAAAAAATCTCTATTATTCAGCTTTTGGTAGTTTTTTCCGTAAAGAAAAACAGTAGTGTCTCCTGACTGTTGTGACATAAAAATATATCTGTTGAAAATAGTCTTGTGTAGGCCCGACATACCAGTGTGGTTTCGCAGTTCCACGGGTCAAATCGCTGTACTATCCAGTTTTGGGCCTTTGGTATATAAAAAAAAAGCTGTTTGAGTGTGTCGCTCACTGTTCAGCCGCAAATATCTCTATTTAAAAAACTGTGGTATACCCCAGTAAACAATAACTGTGGTTTTGCCATCCCATGGTAAAAAATCTCTATTATTCAGCTTTTGGTAGTTTTTTCCGTAAAGAAAAACAGTAGTGTCTTCTGACTGTTGTGACACAAAAATATATCTGTTGAAAATAGTTTTGTGTAGGCCCGACATCCCAGTGTGGTTTCGCAGTTCCACGGGTCAAATCGCTGTACTATCCAGTTTTGAGCCTTTGCTATCTAAAAAAAAAGCAGTTTGAGTGTGTCGCTCACTGTTCAGCCGCAAATATCTCTATTTAAAAAGTGTGGTATACCCCAGTAAAGAATAACTGTGGTTTTGCCATCCCACGGTAAAAAATCTCTATTATTCAGCTTTTGGTAGTTTTTTCCGTAAAGAAAAACAGTAGTGTCTCCTGACTGTTGTGACACAAAAATATATCTGTTGAAAATAGTCTTGTGTAGGCCCGACATCCCAGTGTGGTTTCGCAGTTCCACGGGTCAAATCGCTGTACTATCCAGTTTTGGGCCTTTGGTATCTAAAAAAAAGCAGTTTGAGTGTGTCGCTCACTGTTCAGCCGCAAATATCTCTATTTAAAAAAGTGTGGTATACCCCAGTAAACAATAGCTGTGGTTTTGCCATCCCACGGTAAAAAATCTCTATTATTCAGCTTTTGGTAGTTTTTTCCGTAAAGAAAAACAGTAGTGTCTCCTGACTGTTGTGACATAAAAATATATCTGTTGAAAATAGTCTTGTGTAGGCCCGACATACCAGTGTGGTTTCGCAGTTCCATGGGTCAAATCGCTGTACTATCCAGTTTTGGGCCTTTGGTATCTAAAAAAAAAGCAGTTTGAGTGTGTCGCTCACTGTTCAGCCGCAAATATCTCTATTTAAAAAACTGTGGTATACCCCAGTAAACAATAACTGTGGTTTTGCCATCCCACGGTAAAAAATCTCTATTATTCAGCTTTTGGTAGTTTTTTCCGTAAAGAAAAACTGTAGTGTCTTCTGTCTGTTGTGACACAAAAATATATCTGTTGAAAATAGTCTTGTTTAGGTCCGACATCCCAGTGTTGTTTCGCAGTTCCACGGGTCAAATCGCTGTACTATCCAGTTTTGGGCCTTTGGTATCTAAAAAAAAAGCAGTTTGAGTGTGTCGCTCACTGTTCAGCCGCAAATATCTCTATTTAAAAAACTGTGGTATACCCCAGTAAACAATAACTGTGGTTTTGCCATCCCACGGTAAAAAATCTCTATTATTCAGCTTTTGGTAGTTTTTTCCGTAAAGAAAAACAGTAGTGTCTCCTGACTGTTGTGACACAAAAATATATCTGTTGAAAATAGTCTTGTGTAGGCCCGACATCCCAGTGTGGTTTCGCAGTTCCACGGGTCAAATCGCTGTACTATCCAGTTTTGGGCCTTTAGTATCTAAAAAAAAAGCAGTTTGAGTGTGTCGCTCACTGTTCAGCCGCAAATATCTCTATTTAAAAAACTGTGGTATACCCCAGTAAACAATAACTGTGGTTTTGCCATCCCACGGTAAAAAATCTCTATTATTCAGCTTTTGGTAGTTTTTTCCGTAAAGAAAAACAGTAGTGTCTCCTGATTGTTGTGACACAAAAATATATCTGTTGAAAATAGTCTTGTGTAGGCCCGACATCCAAGTGTGGTATCGCAGTTCCACGGGTCAAATCGCTGTACTATCCAGTTTTGGGCCTTTGGTATCTAAAAAAAAAAGCAGTTTGAGTGTGTCGCTCACTGTTCAGCCGCAAATATCTCTATTTAAAAAAGTGTGGTATACCCCAGTAAACAATAACTGTGGTTTTGCCATCCCAGGTTAAAAAAAATCTCTATTATTCAGCTTTTGGTAGTTTTTTCCGTAAAGAAAACAGTAGTGTCTCCTGACTGTTGTGACACAAAAATATATCTGTTGAAAATAGTCTTGCGTAGGCCGACATCCCAGTGTGGTTTCGCAGTTCGACGGGTCAAATCGCTGTACTATCCAGTTTTGGGCCTTTGGTATCTAAAAAAAAAGCAGTTTGAGTGTGTCGCTCACTGTTCAGCCGCAAATATCTCTATTTAAAAAAGTGTGGTATACCCCAGTAAACATAACTGTGGTTTTGCCATCCCACGGTAAAAAATCTCTATTATTCAGCTTTTGGTAGTTTTTTCCGTAAAGAAAAACAGTAGTGTCTCCTGACTGTTGTGACACAAAAATATATCTGTTGAAAATAGTCTTGTGTAGGCCCGACATACCAGTGTGGTTTCGCAGTTCCACGGGTCAAATCGCTGTACTATCCGGTTTTGGGCCTTTGGTATCTAAAATAAAACAGTTTGAGTGTGTCGCTCACTGTTCAGCCGCAAATATCTCTATTTAAAAAAGTGTGGTATACCCCAGTAAACAATAACTGTGGTTTTGCCATCCCACGGTAAAAAATCTCTATTATTCAGCTTTTGGTAGTTTTTTCCGTGAAGAAAAACAGTAGTGTCTCCTGACTGTTGTGACACAAAAATATATCTGTTGAAAATAGTCTTGTGTAGACCCGACATCCCAGTGTGGTTTCGCAGTTCCACGGGTCAAATCGCTGTACTATCCAGTTTTGGGCCTTTGGTATCTAAAAAAAAAGCAGTTTGAGTGTGTCGCTCACTGTTCAGCCGCAAATATCTCTGTTTAAAAAAGTGTGGTATACCCCAGTAAACAATAACTGTGGTTTTGCCATCCCACAGTAAAAAATCTCTATTATTCAGCTTTTGGTAGTTTTTTCCGTAAAGAAAAACAGCAGTGTCTCCTGACTGTTGTGACATAAAAATATATCAGTTGAAAATAGTCTTGTGTAGGCCCGACATCCCAGTGTGGTTTCGCAGTTCCACGGGTCAAATCGCTGTACTATCCAGTTTTGGGCCTTTGGTATCTAAAAAAAAAGCAGTTTGAGTGTGTCGCTCACTGTTCAGCCGCAAATATCTCTATTTAAAAAAGTGTGGTATACCCCAGTAAACAATAACTGTGGTTTTGCCATCCCACGGTAAAAAATCTCTATTATTTAGCTTTTGGTAGTTTTTCCGTAAAGAAAAACAGTAGTGTCTCCTGACTGTTGTGACACAAAAATATATCTGTTGAAAATAGTCTTGCGTAGGCCCGACATCCCAGTGTGGTTTCGCAGTTCCACGGGTCAAAGCGCTGTACTCTCCAGTTTTGGGCCTTTGGTATCTAAAAAAAAAGCAGTTTGAGTGTGTCGCTCACTGTTCAGCCGCAAATATCTCTATTTAAAAAAGTGTGTTATACCCCAGTAAACAATAACTGTGATTTTGCCATCCCACGGTAAAAAATCTCTATTATTCAGCTTTCAGTAGTTTTTTCCGTAAAGAAAAACAGTAGTGTCTCCTGACTGTTGTGACACAAAAATAAATCTGTTGAAAATAGTCTTGTGTAGGCCCGACATCCCAGTGTGGTTTCGCAGTTCCATGGGTCAAATCGCTGTACTATCCAGTTTTGGGCCTTTGGTATCTAAAAAAAAAAGCAGTTTGACTGTGTCGCTCACTGTTCAGCCGCAAATATCTCTATTTAAAAAAGTGTGGTATAACCCAGTAAACAATTATGGTGGTTTTGCCATCCCACGGTAAAAAATCTCTATTATTTAGCTTTTGGTAGTTTTTCCGTAAAGAAAAACAGTAGTGTCTCCTGACTGTTGTGACACAAAAATATATCTGTTGAAAATAGTCTTGCGTAGGCCCGACATCCCAGTGTGGTTTCGCAGTTCCACGGGTCAAAGCGCTGTACTCTCCAGTTTTGGGCCTTTGGTATCTAAAAAAAAAGCAGTTTGAGTGTGTCGCTCACTGTTCAGCCGCAAATATCTCTATTTAAAAAAGTGTGTTATACCCCAGTAAACAATAACTGTGATTTTGCCATCCCACGGTAAAAAATCTCTATTATTCAGCTTTCGGTAGTTTTTTCCGTAAAGAAAAACAGTAGTGTCTCCTGACTGTTGTGACACAAAAATAAATCTGTTGAAAATAGTCTTGTGTAGGCCCGACATCCCAGTGTGGTTTCGCAGTTCCATGGGTCAAATCGCTGTACTATCCAGTTTTGGGCCTTTGGTATCTAAAAAAAAAAGCAGTTTGACTGTGTCGCTCACTGTTCAGCCGCAAATATCTCTATTTAAAAAAGTGTGGTATAACCCAGTAAACAATAATGGTGGTTTTGCCATCCCACGGTAAAAAATCTCTATTATTCAGCTTTTGGTAGCTTTTTCCGTAAAGAAAAACAGTAGTGTCTCCTGACTGTTGTGACACAAAAATATATCTGTTGAAAATAGTCTTGCGTAGGCCCGACATCCCAGTGTGGTTTCGCAGTTCCACGGGTCAAATCGCTGTACTATCCAGTTTTGGGCCTTTGGTATCTAAAAAAAAAGCAGTTTGAGTGTGTCGCTCACTGTTCAGCCGCAAATATCTCTATTTAAAAAAGTGTGGTATACCCCAGTAAACAATAACTGTGGTTTTGCCATCCCACGGTAAAAAATCTCTATTATTCAGCTTTTGGTAGTTTTTTCCGTAAAGAAAAACAGTAGTGTCTCCTGACTGTTGTGACACAAAAATATATCTGTTGAAAATAGTCTTGTGTAGGTCCGACATTCCAGTGTGGTTTCGCAGTTCCACGGGTCAAATCGCTGTACTATCCGGTTTTGGGCCTTTGGTATCTAAAATAAAACAGTTTGAGTGTGTAGCTCACTGTTCAGCCGCAAATATCTCTATTTAAAAAAGTGTGGTATACCCCAGTAAACAATAACTGTGGTTTTGCCATCCCACGGTAAAAAATCTCTATTATTCAGCTTTTGGTAGTTTTTTCCGTGAAGAAAAACAGTAGTGTCTCCTGACTGTTGTGACACAAAAATATATCTGTTGAAAATAGTCTTGTGTAGGCCCGACATCCCAGTGTGGTTTCGCAGTTCCACGGGTCAAATCGCTGTACTATCCAGTTTTGGGCCTTTGGTATCTAAAAAAAAAGCAGTTTGAGTGTGTCGCTCTCTGTTGAGCCGCAAATATCTATATTTAAAAAAGTGTGGTATACCCCAGTAAACAATAACTGTGGTTTTGCCATCCCACGGTAAAAATTATCTATTATTCAGCTTTGGTAGTTTTTCCGTAAAGAAAAACAGTAGTGTCTCATGACTGTTGTGACACAAAAATATATCTGTTGAAAATAGTCTTGCGTATGTCCGACATCCCAGTGTGGTTTCGCAGTTCCACGGGTCAAATCGCTGTACTATCCAGTTTTGGGCCTTTGGTATCTAAAAAAAAAGCAGTTTGAGTGTGTCGCTCACTGTTCAGCCGCAAATATCTCTATTTAAAAAACTGTGGTATACCCCAGTAAACAATAACTGTGGTTTTGCCATCCCACGGTAAAAAATCTCTATTATTCAGCTTTTGGTAGTTTTTTCCGTAAAGAAAAACTGTAGTGTCTTCTGTCTGTTGTGACACAAAAATATATCTGTTGAAAATAGTCTTGTTTAGGTCCGACATCCCAGTGTTGTTTCGCAGTTCCACGGGTCAAATCGCTGTACTATCCAGTTTTGGGCCTTTGGTATCTAAAAAAAAAGCAGTTTGAGTGTGTCGCTCACTGTTCAGCCGCAAATATCTCTATTTAAAAAAGTGTGGTATACCCCAGTAAACAATAACTGTGGTTTTGCCATCCCACGGTAAAAAATCTCTATTATTCAGCTTTTGGTAGTTTTTTCCGTAAAGAAAACAGTAGTGTCTCCTGACTGTTGTGACACAAAAATATATCTGTTGAAAATAGTCTTGTGTAGGCACGACATCCCAGTGTGGTTTCGCAGTTCCATGGGTCAAATCGCTGTACTATCCAGTTTTGGGCCTTTGGTATGTAAAAAAAAATCAGTTTGAGTGTGTCGCTCACTGTTCAGCCGCAAATATCTCTATTTAAAAAAGTGTGGTATACCCCAGTAAACAATAACTGTGGTTTTGCCATCCCACGGTAAAAAATCTCTATCATTCAGCTTTTGGTAGTTTTTTCAGTAAAGAAAAACAGTAGTGTCTCCTGACTGTTGTTACACAAAAATATATCTGTTGAAAATAGTCTTGTGTAGGCACGACATCCCAGTGTGGTTTCGCAGTTCCACGGGTCAAATCGTTGTACTATCCAGTTTTGGGCCTTTGGTATCTAAAAAAAAGCAGTTTGAGTGTGTCGCTCACTGTTCAGCCGCAAATATCTCTATTTAAAACAGTGTGGTATACCCCAGTAAACAATAACTGTGGTTTCGCCATCCCACGTTAAAAAATCTCTATTATTCAGGTTTTGGTAGTTTTTTCCGTAAAGAAAAACAGTAGTGTCTCCTGACTGTTGTGACACAAAAATATATCTGTTGAAAATAGTCTTGTGTAGGCCCGACATCCCAGTGTGGTTTCGTAGTTCCACGGGTCAAATCGCTGTACTATCCAGTTTTGGGCCTTTGGTATCTAAAAAAAAAGCAGTTTGAGGGTGTCGCTCACTGTTCAGTCGCAAATATCTCTATTTAAAAAAGTGTGGTATACCCCAGTAAACAATAACTGTGGTTTTGCCATCCCACGGTAAAAAATCTCTATTATTCAGCTTTTGGTAGTTTTTTCCGTAAAGAAAAACAGTAGTGTCTCCTGACTGTTGTGACACAAAAATATATCTGTTGAAAATAGTCTTGTGTAGGCCCGACATCCCAGTGTGGTTTCGCAGTTCCACGGGTCAAATCGCTGTACTATCCAGTTTTGGGCCTTTGGTATCTAAAAAAAAAGCAGTTTGAGTGTGTCGCTCACTGTTCAGCCGCAAATATCTCTATTTAAAAAACTGTGGTATACCCCAGTAAACAATAACTGTGGTTTTGCCATCCCATGGTAAAAAATCTCTATTATTCAGCTTTTGGTAGTTTTTTCCGTAAAGAAAAACAGTAGTGTCTTCTGACTGTTGTGACACAAAAATATATCTGTTGAAAATAGTCTTGTGTAGGCCCGACATCCCAGTGTGGTTTCGCAGTTCCACGGGTCAAATCGCTGTACTATCCAGTTTTGAGCCTTTGCTATCTAAAAAAAAAGCAGTTTGAGTGTGTCGCTCACTGTTCAGCCGCAAATATCTCTATTTAAAAAAGTGTGGTATACCCCATTAAGGAATTACTGTGGTTTTGCCATCCCACGGTAAAAAATCTCTATTATTCAGCTTTTGGTAGTTTTTTCCGTAAAGAAAAACAGTAGTGTCTCCTGACTGTTGTGACACAAAAATATATCTGTTGAAAATAGTCTTGTGTAGGCCCGACATCCTAGTGTGGTTTCGCAGTTCCACGGGTCCAATCGCTGTACTCTCCAGTTTTGGGCCTTTGGTATCTAAAAAAAAAGCAGTTTGAGTGTGTCGCTCACTGCTCAGCCGCAAATATCTCTATTTAAAAAAGTGTGGTATACCCCAGTAAACAATAACTGTGGTTTTGCCATCCCACGGTAAAAAATCTCTATTATTCAGCTTTTGGTAGTTTTTTCCGTAAAGAAAAACAGTAGTGTCTCCTGACTGTTGTGACACAAAAATATATCTGTTGAAAATAGTCTTGTGTAGTCCCGACATCCCAGTGTGGTTTCGCAGTTCCACGGGTCAAATCGCTGTACAATCCAGTTTTGGGCCTTTGTATCTCAAAAAAAAAGCAGTTTGAGTGTGTCGTTCACTGTTCAGCCGCAAATATCTCTATTTAAAAAAGTGTGGTATACCCCAGTAAACAATAACTGTGGTTTTGCCATCCCATGGTAAAAAATCTCTATTATTCAGCTTTTGGTAGTTTTTTCCGTAAAGAAAAACAGTAGTGTCTCCTGACTGTTGTGATACAAAAATATATCTGTTGAAAATAGTCTTGTGTAGGCCCGACATCCCAGTGTGGTTTCGCAGTTCCACGGGTCAAATCGCTGTACTATCCAGTTTTGGGCCTTTGGTATCTAAAAAAAAAGCAGTTTGAGGGTGTCGCTCACTGTTGAGCCGCAAATATCTCTATTTAAAAAAGTGTGGTATACCCCAGTAAACAATAGCTGTGGTTTTGCCATCCCACGGTAAAAAATCTCTATTATTCAGCTTTTGGTAGTTTTTTCCGTAAAGAAAAACAGTAGTGTCTCCTGACTGTTGTGACATAAAAATATATCTGTTGAATATAGTCTTGTGTAGGCCCGACATACCAGTGTGGTTTCGCAGTTCCATGGGTCAAATCGCTGTACTATCCAGTATTGGGCCTTTGGTATCTAAAAAAAAAGCAGTTTGAGTGTGTCGCTCACTGTTCAGCCGCAAATATCTCTATTTAAAAAACTGTGGTATACCCCAGTAAACAATAACTGTGGTTTTGCCATCCCACGGTAAAAAATCTCTATTATTCAGCTTTTGGTAGTTTTTTCCGTAAAGAAAAACAGTAGTGTCTTCTGACTGTTGTGACACAAAAATATATCTGTTGAAAATAGTCTTGTTTAGGTCCGACATCCCAGTGTTGTTTCGCAGTTACACTGGTCAAATCGCTGTACTATCCAGTTTTGGGCCTTTGGTATCTAAAAAAAAAGCAGTTTGAGTGTGTCGCTCACTGTTCAGCTTCAAATATCTCTATTTAAAAAAGTGTGGTATACCCCAGTAAACAATAACTGTGGTTTTGCCATCCCACGGTAAAAAATCTCTATTATTCAGCTTTTGGTAGTTTTTTCCGTAAAGAAAAACAGTAGTGTCTCCTGACTGTTGTGACACAAAAATATATCTGTTGAAAATAGTCTTGTGTAGGCACGACATCCCAGTGTGGTTTCGCAGTTCCACGGGTCAAATCGTTGTACTATCCAGTTTTGGGCCTTTGGTATCTAAAAAAAAGCAGTTTGAGTGTGTCGCTCACTGTTCAGCCGCAAATATCTCTATTTAAAACAGTGTGGTATACCCCAGTAAACAATAACTGTGGTTTCGCCATCCCACGTTAAAAAATCTCTATTATTCAGGTTTTGGTAGTTTTTTCCGTAAAGAAAAACAGTAGTGTCTCCTGACTGTTGTGACACAAAAATATATCTGTTGAAAATAGTCTTGTGTAGGCCTGACATCCCAGTGTGGTTTCGCAGTTCCACGGGTCAAATCGCTGTACTATCCAGTTTTGGGCCTTTGGTATCTAAAAAAAAAGCAGTTTGAGTGTGTCGCTCACTGTTCAGCCGCAAATATCTCTATTTAAAAAAGTGTGGTATACCCCAGTAAACAATAACTGTTGTTTTGCCATCCCACGGTAAAAAATCTCTATTATTCAGCTTTTGGTAGTTTTTTCCGTAAAGAAAAACAGTAGTGTCTCCTGACTGTTGTGACACAAAAATATATCTGTTGAAAATAGTCTTGTGTAGGCCCGACATCCTAGTGTGGTTTCGCAGTTCCACGGGTCCAATCGCTGTACTCTCCAGTTTTGGGCCTTTGGTATCTAAAAAAAAGCAGTTTGAGTGTGTCGCTCACTGCTCAGCCGCAAATATCTCTATTTAAAAAAGTGTGGTATACCCCAGTAAACAATAACTGTGGTTTTGCCATCCCACGGTAAAAAATCTCTATTATTCAGCTTTTGGTAGTTTTTTCCGTAAAGAAAAACAGTAGTGTCTCCTGACTGTTGTGACACAAAAATATATCTGTTGAAAATAGTCTTGTGTAGTCCCGACATCCCAGTGTGGTTTCGCAGTTCCACGGGTCAAATCGCTGTACAATCCAGTTTTGGGCCTTTGTATCTAAAAAAAAAAGCAGTTTGAGTGTGTCGTTCACTGTTCAGCCGCAAATATCTCTATTTAAAAAAGTGTGGTATACCCCAGTAAACAATAACTGTGGTTTTGCCATCCCACAGTAAAAAATCTCTATTATTCAGCTTTTGGTAGTTTTTTCCGTAAAGAAAAACAGTAGTGTCTCCTGACTGTTGTGATACAAAAATATATCTGTTGAAAATAGTCTTGTGTAGGCCCGACATCCCAGTGTGGTTTCGCAGTTCCACGGGTCAAATCGCTGTACTATCCAGTTTTGGGCCTTTGGTATCTAAAAAAAAAGCAGTTTGAGTGTGTCGCTCACTGCTCAGCCGCAAATATCTCTATTTAAAAAAGTGTGGTATACCCCAGTAAACAATAGCTGTGGTTTTGCCATCCCACGTTAAAAAATCTCTATTATTCAGCTTTTGGTAGTTTTTTCCGTAAAGAAAAACAGTAGTGTCTCCTGACTGTTGTGACATAAAAATATATCTGTTGAAAATAGTCTTGTGTAGGCCCGACATACCAGTGTGGTTTCGCAGTTCCATGGGTCAAATCGCTGTACTATCCAGTTTTGGGCCTTTGGTATCTAAAAAAAAAGCAGTTTGAGTGTGTCGCTCACTGTTCAGCCGCAAATATCTCTATTTAAAAAACTGTGGTATACCCCAGTAAACAATAACTGTGGTTTTTCCATCCCACGGTAAAAAATCTCTATTATTCAGCTTTTGGTAGTTTTTTCCGTAAAGAAAAACTGTAGTGTCTTCTGTCTGTTGTGACACAAAAATATATCTGTTGAAAATAGTCTTGTTTAGGTCCGACATCCCAGTGTTGTTTCGCAGTTCCACGGGTCAAATCGCTGTACTATCCAGTTTTGGGCCTTTGGTATCTAAAAAAAAAGCAGTTTGAGTGTGTCGCTCACTGTTCAGCCGCAAATATCTCTATTTAAAAAACTGTGGTATACCCCAGTAAACAATAACTGTGGTTTTGCCATCCCACGGTAAAAAATCTCTATTATTCAGCTTTTGGTAGTTTTTTCCGTAAAGAAAACAGTAGTGTCTCCTGACTGTTGTGACACAAAAATATATCTGTTGAAAATAGTCTTGTGTAGGCACGACATCCCGGTGTGGTTTCGCAGTTCCATGGGTCAAATCGCTGTACTATCCAGTTTTGGGCCTTTGGTATGTAAAAAAAAAGCAGTTTGAGTGTGTCGCTCACTGTTCAGCCGCAAATATCTCTATTTAAAATAGTGTGGTATACCCCAGTAAACAATAACTGTGGTTTTGCCATCCCACGGTAAAAAATCTCTATCATTCAGCTTTTGGTAGTTTTTTCCGTAAAGAAAAACAGTAGTGTCTTCTGACTGTTGTGACACAAAAATATATCTGTTGAAAATAGTCTTGTGTAGGCCCGACATCCCAGTGTGGTTTCGCAGTTCCACGGGTCAAATCGCTGTACTATCCAGTTTTGAGCCTTTGCTATCTAAAAAAAAAGCAGTTTGAGTGTGTCGCTCACTGTTCAGCCGCAAATATCTCTATTTAAAAAAGTGTGGTATACCCCAGTAAAGAATAACTGTGGTTTTGCCATCCCACGGTAAAAAATCTCTATTATTCAGCTTTTGGTAGTTTTTTCCGTAAAGAAAAACAGTAGTGTCTCCTGACTGTTGTGACACAAAAATATATCTGTTGAAAATAGTCTTGTGTAGGCCCGACATCCCAGTGTGGTTTCGCAGTTCCACGGGTCAAATCGCTGTACTATCCAGTTTTGGGCCTTTGGTATCTAAAAAAAAGCAGTTTGAGTGTGTCGCTCACTGTTCAGCCGCAAATATCTCTATTTAAAAAACTGTGGTATACCCCAGTAAACAATAACTGTGGTTATGCCATCCCACGGTAAAAAATCTCTATTATTCAGCTTTTGGTAGTTTTTTCCGTAAAGAAAAACAGTAGTGTCTCCTGACTGTTGTGACACAAAAATATATCTGTTGAAAATAGTCTTGTGTAGGCCCGACATCCTAGTGTGGTTTCGCAGTTCCACGGGTCCAATCGCTGTACTATCCAGTTTTGGGCCTTTGGTATCTAAAAAAAAAGCAGTTTGAGTGTGTCGCTCACTGCTCAGCCGCAAATATCTGTATTTAAAAAAGTGTGGTATACCCCAGTAAACAATAACTGTGGTTTTGCCACCCCACGGTAAAAAATCTCTATTATTCAGCTTTTGGTAGTTTTTTCCATAAAGAAAAACAGTAGTGTCTCCTGACTGTTGTGACACAAAAATATATCTGTTGAAAATAGTCTTGTGTAGGCCCGACATCCCAGTGTGGAGTCGCAGTTCCACAGGTCAAATCGTTGTACTATCCAGTTTTGGGCCTTTGGTATCTAAAAAAAAAGCAGTTTGAGTGTGTCGCTCACTGCTCAGCCGCAAATATCTCTATTTAAAAAAGTGTGGTATACCCCAGTAAACAATAGCTGTGGTTTTGCCATCCCACGGTAAAAAATCTCTATTATTCAGCTTTTGGTAGTTTTTTCCGTAAAGAAAAACAGTAGTGTCTCCTGACTGTTGTGACATAAAAATATATCTGTTGAAAATAGTCTTGTGTAGGCCCGACATACCAGTGTGGTTTCGCAGTTCCATGGGTCAAATCGCTGTACTATCCAGTTTTGGGCCTTTGGTATCTAAAAAAAAAGCAGTTTGAGTGTGTCGCTCACTGTTCAGCCGCAAATATCTCTATTTAAAAAACTGTGGTATACCCCAGTAAACAATAACTGTGGTTTTGCCATCCCACGGTAAAAAATCTCTATTATTCAGCTTTTGGTAGTTTTTTCCGTAAAGAAAAACTGTAGTGTCTTCTGTCTGTTGTGACACAAAAATATATCTGTTGAAAATAGTCTTGTTTAGGTCCGACATCCCAGTGTTGTTTCGCAGTTCCACGGGTCAAATCGCTGTACTATCCAGTTTTGGGCCTTTGGTATCTAAAAAAAAAGCAGTTTGAGTGTGTCGCTCACTGTTCAGCCGCAAATATCTCTATTTAAAAAACTGTGGTATACCCCAGTAAACAATAACTGTGGTTTTGCCATCCCACGGTAAAAAATCTCTATTATTCAGCTTTTGGTAGTTTTTTCCGTAAAGAAAACAGTAGTGTCTCCTGACTGTTGTGACACAAAAATATATCTGTTGAAAATAGTCTTGTGTAGGCACGACATCCCAGTGTGGTTTCGCAGTTCCATGGGTCAAATCGCTGTACTATCCAGTTTTGGGCCTTTGGTATGTAAAAAAAAAGCAGTTTGAGTGTGTCGCTCACTGTTCAGCCGCAAATATCTCTATTTAAAATAGTGTGGTATACCCCAGTAAACAATAACTGTGGTTTTGCCATCCCACGGTAAAAAATCTCTATCATTCAGCTTTTGGTAGTTTTTTCAGTAAAGAAAAACAGTAGTGTCTCCTGACTGTTGTTACACAAAAATATATCTGTTGAAAATAGTCTTGTGTAGGTACGACATCCCAGTGTGGTTTCGCAGTTCCACGGGTCAAATCGTTGTACTATCCAGTTTTGGGCCTTTGGTATCTAAAAAAAAGCAGTTTGAGTGTGTCGCTCACTGTTCAGCCGCAAATATCTCTATTTAAAACAGTGTGGTATACCCCAGTAAACAATAACTGTGGTTTTGCCATCCCACGGTAAAAAATCTCTATTATTCAGCTTTTGGTAGTTTTTTCCGTAAAGAAAAACAGTAGTGTCTCCTGACTGTTGTGACACAAAAATATATCTGTTGAAAATAGTCTTGTGTAGGCCCGACATCCCAGTGTGGTTTCGCAGTTCCACGGGTCAAATCGCTGTACTATCCAGTTTTGGGCCTTTGGTATCTAAAAAAAAAGCAGTTTGAGTGTGTCGCTCACTGTTCAGCCGCAAATATCTCTATTTAAAAAACTGTGGTATACCCCAGTAAACAATAACTGTGGTTTTGCCATCCCACGGTAAAAAATCTCTATTATTCAGCTTTTGGTAGTTTTTTCCGTAAAGAAAAACAGTAGTGTCTCCTGATTGTTGTGACACAAAAATATATCTGTTGAAAATAGCCTTGTGTAGGCCCGACATCCAAGTGTGGTATCGCAGTTCCACGGGTCAAATCGCTGTACTATCCAGTTTTGGGCCTTTGGTATCTAAAAAAAAACAGTTTGAGTGTGTCGCTCACTGTTCAGCCGCAAATATCTCTATTTAAAAAAGTGTGGTATACCCCAGTAAACAATAACTGTGGTTTTGCCATCCCACGGTAAAAAATCTCTATTATTCAGCTTTTGGTAGTTTTTTCCGTGATGAAAAACAGTAGTGTCTCCTGACTGTTGTGACACAAAAATATATCTGTTGAAAATAGTCTTGTGTAGGCCCCACATCCCAGTGTGGTTTCGCAGTTCCACGGGTCAAATCGCTGTACTATCCAGTTTTGGGCCTTTGGTATCTAAAAAAAAAAGCAGTTTGAGTGTGTCGCTCACTGTTCAGCCGCAAATATCTCTATTTAAAAAAGTGTGGTATACCCCAGTAAACAATAACTGTGGTTTTGCCATCCCAGGTTAAAAAAAATCTCTATTATTCAGCTTTTGGTAGTTTTTTCCGTAAAGAAAAACAGTAGTGTCTCCTGACTGTTGTGACACAAAAATATATCTGTTGAAAATAGTCTTGCGTAGGCCGACATCCCAGTGTGGTTTCGCAGTTCCACGGGTCAAATCGCTGTACTATCCAGTTTTGGGCCTTTGGTATCTAAAAAAAAAGCAGTTTGAGTGTGTCGCTCACTGTTCAGCCGCAAATATCTCTATTTAAAAAAGTGTGGTATACCCCAGTAAACATAACTGTGGTTTTGCCATCCCACGGTAAAAAATCTCTATTATTCAGCTTTTGGTAGTTTTTTCCGTAAAGAAAAACAGTAGTGTCTCCTGACTGTTGTGACACAAAAATATATCTGTTGAAAATAGTCTTGTGTAGGCCCGACATACCAGTGTGGTTTCGCAGTTCCACGGGTCGAATCGCTGTAGTATCCGGTTTTGGGCCTTTGGTATCTAAAATAAAACAGTTTGAGTGTGTCGCTCACTGTTCAGCCGCAAATATCTCTATTTAAAAAAGTGTGGTATACCCCAGTAAACAATAACTGTGGTTTTGCCATCCCACGGTAAAAAATCTCTATTATTCAGCTTTTGGTAGTTTTTTCCGTGAAGAAAAACAGTAGTGTCTCCTGACTGTTGTGACACAAAAATATATCTGTTGAAAATAGTCTTGTGTAGGCCCGACATCCCAGTGTGGTTTCGCAGTTCCACGGGTCAAATCGCTGTACTATCCAGTTTTGGGCCTTTGGTATCTAAAAAAAAAGCAGTTTAAGTGTGTCGCTCACTGTTCAGCCGCAAATATCTCTATTTAAAAAAGTGTGGTATACCCCAGTAAACAATAACTGTGGTTTTGCCATCCCACAGTAAAAAATCTCTATTATTCAGCTTTTGGTAGTTTTTTCCGTAAAGAAAAACAGTAGTGTCTCCTGACTGTTGTGACACAAAAATATATCTGTTGAAAATAGTCTTGTGTAGGCCCGACATCCCAGTGTGGTTTCGCAGTTCCACGGGTCAAATCGCTGTACTATCCAGTTTTGGGCCTTTGGTATCTAAAAAAAAAGCAGTTTGAGTGTGTCGCTCACTGTTCAGCCGCAAATATCTCTATTTAAAAAACTGTGGTATACCCCAGTAAACAATAACTGTGGTTTTGCCATCCCATGGTAAAAAATCTCTATTATTCAGCTATTGGTAGTTTTTTCCGTAAAGAAAAACAGTAGTGTCTTCTGACTGTTGTGACACAAAAATATATCTGTTGAAAATAGTCTTGTGTAGGCCCGATATCCCAGTGTGGTTTCGCAGTTCCACGTGTCAAATCGCTGTACTATCCAGTTTTGAGACTTTGCTATCTAAAAAAAAAGCAGTTTGAGTGTGTCTCTCACTGTTCAGCCGCAAATATCTCTATTTAAAAAAGTGTGGTATACCCCAGTAAACAATAACTGTGGTTTTGCCATCCCACGGTAAAAAATCTCTATTATTCAGCTTTTGGTAGTTTTTTCCGTAAAGAAAAACAGTAGTGTCTCCTGACTGCTGTGACACAAAAATATATCTGTTGAAAATAGTCTTGTGTAGGCCCGACATCCCTGTGTGGTTTCGCAGTTCCACGGGTCAAATCGCTGTACTATCCAGTTTTGGGCCTTTGGTATCTAAAAAAAAAGCAGTTTGAGTGTGTCGCTCACTTTTCAGCCGCAAATATCTCTATTTAAAAAACTGTGGTATACCCCAGTAAACAATAACTGTGGTTTTGCCATCCCACGGTAAAAAATCTCTATTATTCAGCTTTTGGTAGTTTTTTCCGTAAAGAAAAACAGTAGTGTCTCCTGATTGTTGTGACACAAAAATATATCTGTTGAAAATAGTCTTGTGTAGGCCCGACATCCCAGTGTGGTATCGTAGTTCCACGGGTCAAATCGCTGTACTATCCAGTTTTGGGCCTTTGGTATCTAAAAAAAACCAGTTTGAGTGTGTCGCTCACTGTTCAGCCGCAAATATCTCTATTTAAAAAAGTGTGGTATACCCCAGTAAACAATAACTGTGGTTTTGCCATCCCATGGTAAAAAATCTCTATTATTCAGCTTTTGGTAGTTTTTTCCGTAAAGAAAAACAGTAGTGTCTCCTGACTGTTGTGACACAAAAATATATCTGTTGAAAATAGTCTTGTGTAGGCCCGACATCCTAGTGTGGTTTCGCAGTTCCACGGGTCCAATCGCTGTACTATCCAGTTTTGGGCCTTTGGTATCTAAAAAAAAAGCAGTTTGAGTGTGTCGCTCACTGCTCAGCCGCAAATATCTCTATTTAAAAAAGTGTGGTATACCCCAGTAAACAATAGCTGTGGTTTTGCCATCCCACGGTAAAAAATCTCTATTATTCAGCTTTTGGTAGTTTTTTCCGTAAAGAAAAACAGTAGTGTCTCCTGACTGTTGTGACATAAAAATATATCTGTTGAAAATAGTCTTGTGTAGGCCCGACATACCAGTGTGGTTTCGCAGTTCCATGGGTCAAATCGCTGTACTATCCAGTTTTGGGCCTTTGGTATCTAAAAAAAAAGCAGTTTGAGTGTGTCGCTCACTGTTCAGCCGCAAATATCTCTATTTAAAAAACTGTGGTATACCCCAGTAAACAATAACTGTGGTTTTGCCATCCCACGGTAAAAAATCTCTGTTATTCAGCTTTTGGTAGTTTTTTCCGTAAAGAAAAACTGTAGTGTCTTCTGTCTGTTGTGACACAAAAATATATCTGTTGAAAATAGTCTTGTTTAGGTCCGACATCCCAGTGTTGTTTCGCAGTTCCACGGGTCAAATCGCTGTACTATCCAGTTTTGGGCCTTTGGTATCTAAAAAAAAAGCAGTTTGAGTGTGTCGCTCACTGTTCAGCCGCAAATATCTCTATTTAAAAAACTGTGGTATACCCCAGTAAACAATAACTGTGGTTTTGCCATCCCACGGTAAAAAATCTCTATTATTCAGCTTTTGGTAGTTTTTTCCGTAAAGAAAACAGTAGTGTCTCCTGACTGTTGTGACACAAAAATATATCTGTTGAAAATAGTCTTGTGTAGGCACGACATCCCAGTGTGGTTTCGCAGTTCCATGGGTCAAATCGCTGTACTATCCAGTTTTGGGCCTTTGGTATCTAAAAAAAAAGCAGTTTGAGTGTGTCGCTCACTGTTCAGCCGCAAATATCTCTATTTAAAATAGTGTGGTATACCCCAGTAAACAATAACTGTGGTTTTGCCATCCCACGGTAAAAAATCTCTATCATTCAGCTTTTGGTAGTTTTTTCAGTAAAGAAAAACAGTAGTGTCTCCTGACTGTTGTTACACAAAAATATATCTGTTGAAAATAGTCTTGTGTAGGCACGACATCCCAGTGTGGTTTCGCAGTTCCACGGGTCAAATCGTTGTACTATCCAGTTTTGGGCCTTTGGTATCTAAAAAAAAGCAGTTTGAGTGTGTCGCTCACTGTTCAGCCGCAAATATCTCTATTTAAAACAGTGTGGTATACCCCAGTAAACAATAACTGTGGTTTTGCCATCCCACGGTAAAAAATCTCTATTATTCAGCTTTTGGTAGTTTTTTCCGTAAAGAAAAACAGTAGTGTCTCCTGACTGTTGTGACACAAAAATATATCTGTTGAAAATAGTCTTGTGTAGGCCCGACATCCCAGTGTGGTTTCGCAGTTCCACGGGTCAAATCGCTGTACTATCCGTTTTTGGGCCTTTGGTATCTAAAATAAAACAGTTTGAGTGTTTCGCTCACTGTTCAGCCGCAAATATCTCTATTTAAAAAAGTGTGGTATACCCCAGTAAACAATAACTGTGGTTTTGCCATCCCACGGTAAAAAATCTCTATTATTCAGCTTTTGGTAGTTTTTTCCGTGAAGAAAAACAGTAGTGTCTCCTGACTGTTGTGACACAAAAATATATCTGTTGAAAATAGTCTTGTGTAGGCCCGACATCCCAGTGTGGTTTTGCAGTTCCACGGGTCAAATCGCTGTACTATCCAGTTTTGGGCCTTTGGTATCTAAAAAAAAAGCAGTTTGAGTGTGTCGCTCACTGTTCAGCCGCAAATATCTCTGTTTAAAAAAGTGTGGTATACCCCAGTAAACAATAACTGTGGTTTTGCCATCCCACAGTAAAAAATCTCTATTATTCAGCTTTTGGTAGTTTTTTCCGTAAAGAAAAACAGCAGTGTCTCCTGACTGTTGTGACACAAAAATATATCTGTTGAAAATAGTCTTGTGTAGGCCCGACATCCCAGTGTGGTTTCGCAGTTCCACGGGTCAAATCGCTGTACTATCCAGTTTTGGGCCTTTGGTATCTAAAAAAAAAGCAGTTTGAGTGTGTCGCTCACTGTTCAGCCGCAAATATCTCTATTTAAAAAAGTGTGGTATACCCCAGTAAACAATAACTGTGGTTTTGCCATCCCACGGTAAAAAATCTCTATTATTTAGCTTTTGGTAGTTTTTCCGTAAAGAAAAACAGTAGTGTCTCCTGACTGCTGTGACACAAAAATATATCTGTTGAAAATAGTCTTGTGTAGGCCCGACATCCCTGTGTGGTTTCGCAGTTCCACGGGTCAAATCGCTGTACTATCCAGTTTTGGGCCTTTGGTATCTAAAAAAAAAGCAGTTTGAGTGTGTCGCTCACTTTTCAGCCGCAAATATCTCTATTTAAAAAACTGTGGTATACCCCAGTAAACAATAACTGTGGTTTTGCCATCCCACGGTAAAAAATCTCTATTATTCAGCTTTTGGTAGTTTTTTCCGTAAAGAAAAACAGTAGTGTCTCCTGATTGTTGTGACACAAAAATATATCTGTTGAAAATAGTCTTGTGTAGGCCCGACATCCCAGTGTGGTATCGCAGTTCCACGGGTCAAATCGCTGTACTATCCAGTTTTGGGCCTTTGGTATCTAAAAAAAAAGCAGTTTGAGTGTGTCGCTCACTGCTCAGCCGCAAATATCTCTATTTAAAAAAGTGTGGTATACCCCAGTAAACAATAACTGTGGTTTTGCCATCCCACGGTAAAAAATCTCTATTATTCAGCTTTTGGTAGTTTTTTCCATAAAGAAAAACAGTAGTGTCTCCTGACTGTTGTGACACAAAAATATATCTGTTGAAAATAGTCTTGTGTAGGCCCGACATCCCAGTGTGGAGTCGCAGTTCCACAGGTCAAATCGTTGTACTATCCAGTTTTGGGCCTTTGGTATCTAAAAAAAAAGCAGTTTGAGTGTGTCGCTCACTGCTCAGCCGCAAATATCTCTATTTAAAAAAGTGTGGTATACCCCAGTAAACAATAGCTGTGGTTTTGCCATCCCACGGTAAAAAATCTCTATTATTCAGCTTTTGGTAGTTTTTTCCGTAAAGAAAAACAGTAGTGTCTCCTGACTGTTGTGACATAAAAATATATCTGTTGAAAATAGTCTTGTGTAGGCCCGACATACCAGTGTGGTTTCGCAGTTCCATGGGTCAAATCGCTGTACTATCCAGTTTTGGGCCTTTGGTATCTAAAAAAAAAGCAGTTTGAGTGTGTCGCTCACTGTTCAGCCGCAAATATCTCTATTTAAAAAACTGTGGTATACCCCAGTAAACAATAACTGTGGTTTTGCCATCCCACGGTAAAAAATCTCTGTTATTCAGCTTTTGGTAGTTTTTTCCGTAAAGAAAAACTGTAGTGTCTTCTGTCTGTTGTGACACAAAAATATATCTGTTGAAAATAGTCTTGTTTAGGTCCGACATCCCAGTGTTGTTTCGCAGTTCCACGGGTCAAATCGCTGTACTATCCAGTTTTGGGCCTTTGGTATCTAAAAAAAAAGCAGTTTGAGTGTGTCGCTCACTGTTCAGCCGCAAATATCTCTATTTAAAAAACTGTGGTATACCCCAGTAAACAATAACTGTGGTTTTGCCATCCCACGGTAAAAAATCTCTATTATTCAGCTTTTGGTAGTTTTTTCCGTAAAGAAAACAGTAGTGTCTCCTGACTGTTGTGACACAAAAATATATCTGTTGAAAATAGTCTTGTGTAGGCACGACATCCCAGTGTGGTTTCGCAGTTCCATGGGTCAAATCGCTGTACTATCCAGTTTTGGGCCTTTGGTATCTAAAAAAAAAGCAGTTTGAGTGTGTCGCTCACTGTTCAGCCGCAAATATCTCTATTTAAAATAGTGTGGTATACCCCAGTAAACAATAACTGTGGTTTTGCCATCCCACGGTAAAAAATCTCTATCATTCAGCTTTTGGTAGTTTTTTCAGTAAAGAAAAACAGTAGTGTCTCCTGACTGTTGTTACACAAAAATATATCTGTTGAAAATAGTCTTGTGTAGGCACGACATCCCAGTGTGGTTTCGCAGTTCCACGGGTCAAATCGTTGTACTATCCAGTTTTGGGCCTTTGGTATCTAAAAAAAAGCAGTTTGAGTGTGTCGCTCACTGTTCAGCCGCAAATATCTCTATTTAAAACAGTGTTGTATACCCCAGTAAACAATAACTGTGGTTTTGCCATCCCACGGTAAAAAATCTCTATTATTCAGCTTTTGGTAGTTTTTTCCGTAAAGAAAAACAGTAGTGTCTCCTGACTGTTGTGACACAAAAATATATCTGTTGAAAATAGTCTTGTGTAGGCCCGACATCCCAGTGTGGTTTCGCAGTTCCACGGGTCAAATCGCTGTACTATCCGGTTTTGGGCCTTTGGTATCTAAAATAAAACAGTTTGAGTGTTTCGCTCACTGTTCAGCCGCAAATATCTCTATTTAAAAAAGTGTGGTATACCCCAGTAAACAATAACTGTGGTTTTGCCATCCCATGGTAAAAAATCTCTATTATTCAGCTTTTGGTAGTTTTTTCCGTGAAGAAAAACAGTAGTGTCTCCTTACTGTTGTGACACAAAAATATATCTGTTGAAAATAGTCTTGTGTAGGCCCGACATCCCAGTGTGGTTTTGCAGTTCCACGGGTCAAATCGCTGTACTATCCAGTTTTGGGCCTTTGGTATCTAAAAAAAAAGCAGTTTGAGTGTGTCGCTCACTGTTCAGCCGCAAATATCTCTGTTTAAAAAAGTGTGGTATACCCCAGTAAACAATAACTGTGGTTTTGCCATCCCACAGTAAAAAATCTCTATTATTCAGCTTTTGGTAGTTTTTTCCGTAAAGAAAAACAGCAGTGTCTCCTGACTGTTGTGACACAAAAATATATCTGTTGAAAATAGTCTTGTGTAGGCCCGACATCCCAGTGTGGTTTCGCAGTTCCACGGGTCAAATCGCTGTACTATCCAGTTTTGGGCCTTTGGTATCTAAAAAAAAAGCAGTTTGAGTGTGTCGCTCACTGTTCAGCCGCAAATATCTCTATTTAAAAAAGTGTGGTATACCCCAGTAAACAATAACTGTGGTTTTGCCATCCCACGGTAAAAAATCTCTATTATTTAGCTTTTGGTAGTTTTTCCGTAAAGAAAAACAGTAGTGTCTCCTGACTGTTGTGACACAAAAATATATCTGTTGAAAATAGTCTTGCGTAGGCCCGACATCCCAGTGTGGTTTCGCAGTTCCGCGGGTCAAAGCGCTGTACTATCCAGTTTTGGGCCTTTGGTATCTAAAAAAAAAGCAGTTTGAGTGTGTCGCTCACTGTTCAGCCGCAAATATCTCTATTTAAAAAAGTGTGGTATACCCCAGTAAACAATAACTGTGATTTTGCCATCCCACGGTAAAAAATCTCTATTATTCAGCTTTCGGTAGTTTTTTCCGTAAAGAAAAACAGTAGTGTCTCCTGACTGTTGTGACACAAAAATAAATCTGTTGAAAATAGTCTTGTGTAGGCCCGACATCCCAGTGTGGTTTCGCAGTTCCATGGGTCAAATCGCTGTACTATCCAGTTTTGGGCCTTTGGTATCTAAAAAAAAAAGCAGTTTGACTGTGTCGCTCACTGTTCAGCCGCAAATATCTCTATTTAAAAAAGTGTGGTATACCCCAGTAAACAATAATGGTGGTTTTGCCATCCCACGGTAAAAAATCTCTATTATTCAGCTTTTGGTAGCTTTTTCCGTAAAGAAAAACAGTAGTGTCTCCTGACTGTTGTGACACAAAAATATATCTGTTGAAAATAGTCTTGTGTAGGCCCGACATCCCAGTGTGGTTTCGCAGTTCCATGGGTCAAATCGCTGTACTATCCAGTTTTGGGCCTTTGCTATCTATAAAAAAAGCAGTTTGAGTGTGTCGCTCACTGTTCAGCCGCAAATATCTCTATTTAAAAAAGTGTGGTATACCCCAGTAAACAATAACTGTGGTTTTGCCATCCCACGGTAAAAATTCTCTATTACTCAGCTTTTGGTAGTTTTTCCGTAAAGAAAAACAGTAGTGTCTCCTGACTGTTGTGACACAAAAATATATCTGTTGAAAATAGTCTTGCGTAGGCCCGACATCCCAGTGTGGTTTCGCAGTTCCACGGGTCAAATCGCTGTACTATCCAGTTTTGGGCCTTTGGTATCTAAAAAAAAAGCAGTTTGAGTGTGTCGCTCACTGTTCAGCCGCAAATATCTCTATTTAAAAAAGTGTGGTATACCCCAGTAAACAATAACTGTGGTTTTGCCATCCCACGGTAAAAAATCTCTATTATTCAGCTTTTGGTAGTTTTTTCCGTAAAGAAAAACAGTAGTGTCTCCTGACTGTTGTGACACAAAAATATATCTGTTGAAAATAATCTTGTGTAGGTCCGACATCCCAGTGTGGTTTCGCAGTTCCACGGGTCAAATCGCTGTACTATCCGGTTTTGGGCCTTTGGTATCTAAAATAAAACAGTTTGAGTGTGTAGCTCACTGTTCAGCCGCAAATATCTCTATTTAAAAAAGTGTGGTATACCCCAGTAAACAATAACTGTGGTTTTGCCATCCCACGGTAAAAAATCTCTATTATTCAGCTTTTGGTAGTTTTTTCCGTGAAGAAAAACAGTAGTGTCTCCTGACTGTTGTGACACAAAAATATATCTGTTGAAAATAGTCTTGTGTAGGCCCGACATCCCAGTGTGGTTTCGCAGTTCCACGGGTCAAATCGCTGTACTATCCAGTTTTGGGCCTTTGGTATCTAAAAAAAAAGCAGTTTGAGTGTGTCGCTCTCTGTTGAGCCGCAAATATCTATATTTAAAAAAGTGTGGTATACCCCAGTAAACAATAACTGTGGTTTTGCCATCCCACGGTAAAAATTATCTATTATTCAGCTTTTGGTAGTTTTTCCGTAAAGAAAAACAGTAGTGTCTCCTGACTGTTGTGACACAAAAATATATCTGTTGAAAATAGTCTTGCGTATGTCCGACATCCCAGTGTGGTTTCGCAGTTCCACGGGTCAAATCGCTGTACTATCCAGTTTTGGGCCTTTGGTATCTAAAAAAAAAGCAGTTTGAGTGTGTCGCTCACTGTTCAGCCGCAAATATCTCTATTTAAAAAACTGTGGTATACCCCAGTAAACAATAACTGTGGTTTTGCCATCCACGGTAAAAAATCTCTATTATTCAGCTTTTGGTAGTTTTTTCCGTAAAGAAAAACTGTAGTGTCTTCTGTCTGTTGTGACACAAAAATATATCTGTTGAAAATAGTCTTGTTTAGGTCCGACATCCCAGTGTTGTTTCGCAGTTCCACGGGTCAAATCGCTGTACTATCCAGTTTTGGGCCTTTGGTATCTAAAAAAAAAGCAGTTTGAGTGTGTCGCTCACTGTTCAGCCGCAAATATCTCTATTTAAAAAACTGTGGTATACCCCAGTAAACAATAACTGTGGTTTTGCCATCCCACGGTAAAAAATCTCTATTATTCAGCTTTTGGTAGTTTTTTCCGTAAAGAAAACAGTAGTGTCTCCTGACTGTTGTGACACAAAAATATATCTGTTGAAAATAGTCTTGTGTAGGCACGACATCCCAGTGTGGTTTCGCAGTTCCATGGGTGAAATCGCTGTACTATCCAGTTTTGGGCCTTTGGTATGTAAAAAAAAAGCAGTTTGAGTGTGTCGCTCACTGTTCAGCCGCAAATATCTCTATTTAAAAAAGTGTGGTATACCCCAGTAAACAATAACTGTGGTTTTGCCATCCCACAGTAAAAAATCTCTATCATTCAGCTTTTGGTAGTTTTTTCAGTAAAGAAAAACAGTAGTGTCTCCTGACTGTTGTTACACAAAAATATATCTGTTGAAAATAGTCTTGTGTAGGCACGACATCCCAGTGTGGTTTCGCAGTTCCACGGGTCAAATCGTTGTACTATCCAGTTTTGGGCCTTTGGTATCTAAAAAAAAGCAGTTTGAGTGTGTCGCTCACTGTTCAGCCGCAAATATCTCTATTTAAAACAGTGTGGTATACCCCAGTAAACAATAACTGTGGTTTCGCCATCCCACGTTAAAAAATCTCTATTATTCAGGTTTTGGTAGTTTTTTCCGTAAAGAAAAACAGTAGTGTCTCCTGACTGTTGTGACACAAAAATATATCTGTTGAAAATAGTCTTGTGTAGGCCCGACATCCCAGTGTGGTTTCGTAGTTCCACGGGTCAAATCGCTGTACTATCCAGTTTTGGGCCTTTGGTATCTAAAAAAAAAGCAGTTTGAGGGTGTCGCTCACTGTTCAGTCGCAAATATCTCTATTTAAAAAAGTGTGGTATACCCCAGTAAACAATAACTGTGGTTTTGCCATCCCACGGTAAAAAATCTCTATTATTCAGCTTTTGGTAGTTTTTTCCGTAAAGAAAAACAGTAGTGTCTCCTGACTGTTGTGACACAAAAATATATCTGTTGAAAATAGTCTTGTGTAGGCCCGACATCCCAGTGTGGTTTCGCAGTTCCACGGGTCAAATCGCTGTACTATCCAGTTTTGGGCCTTTGATATCTAAAAAAAAAGCAGTTTGAGTGTGTCGCTCACTGTTCAGCCGCAAATATCTCTATTTAAAAAACTGTGGTATACCCCAGTAAACAATAACTGTGGTTTTGCCATCCCATGGTAAAAAATCTCTATTATTCAGCTTTTGGTAGTTTTTTCCGTAAAGAAAAACAGTAGTGTCTTCTGACTGTTGTGACACAAAAATATATCTGTTGAAAATAGTCTTGTGTAGGCCCGACATCCCAGTGTGGTTTCGCAGTTCCACGGGTCAAATCGCTGTACTATCCAGTTTTGAGCCTTTGCTATCTAAAAAAAAGCAGTTTGAGTGTGTCGCTCACTGTTCAGCCGCAAATATCTCTATTTAAAAAAGTGTGGTATACCCCAGTAAGGAATAACTGTGGTTTTGCCATCCCACGGTAAAAAATCTCTATTATTCAGCTTTTGGTATTTTTTTCCGTAAAGAAAAACAGTAGTGTCTCCTGACTGTTGTGACACAAAAATATATCTGTTGAAAATAGTCTTGTGTAGGCCCGACATCCCAGTGTGGTTTCGCAGTTCCACGGGTCAAATCGCTGTACTATCCAGTTTTGGGCCTTTGGTATCTAAAAAAAAAGCAGTTTGAGTGTGTCGCTCACTGTTCAGCCGCAAATATCTCTATTTAAAAAACTGTGGTATACCCCAGTAAACAATAACTGTGGTTTTGCCATCCCACGGTAAAAAATCTCTATTATTCAGCTTTTGGTAGTTTTTTCCGTAAAGAAAAACAGTAGTGTCTCCTGACTGTTGTGACACAAAAATATATCTGTTGAAAATAGTCTTGTGTAGGCCCGACATCCAAGTGTGGTATCGCAGTTCCATGGGTCAAATCGCTGTACTATCCAGTTTTGGGCCTTTGGTATCTAAAAAAAAACAGTTTGAGTGTGTCGCTCACTGTTCAGCCGCAAATATCTCTATTTAAAAAAGTGTGGTATACCCCAGTAAACAATAACTGTGGTTATTCCATCCCACGGTAAAAAATCTCTATTATTCAGCTTTTGGTAGTTTTTTCCGTAATGAAAAACAGTAGTGTCTCCTGACTGTTGTGACACAAAAATATATCTGGTGAAAATAGTCTTGTGTAGGCCCCACATCCCAGTGTGGTTTCGCAGTTCCACGGGTCAAATCGCTGTACTATCCAGTTTTGGGCCTTTGGTATCTAAAAAAAAAAGCAGTTTGAGTGTGTCGCTCACTGTTCAGCCGCAAATATCTCTATTTAAAAAAGTGTGGTATACCCCAGTAAACAATAACTGTGGTTTTGCCATCCCAGGTTAAAAAAAATCTCTATTATTCAGCTTTTGGTAGTTTTTTCTGCAAAGAAAAACAGTAGTGTCTCCTGACTGTTGTGACACAAAAATATATCTGTTGAAAATAGTCTTGCGTAGGCCGACATCCCAGTGTGGTTTCGCAGTTCCACGGGTCAAATCGCTGTACTATCCAGTTTTGGGCCTTTGGTATCTAAAAAAAAAGCAGTTTGAGTGTGTCGCTCACTGTTCAGCCGCAAATATCTCTATTTAAAAAAGTGTGGTATACCCCAGTAAACATAACTGTGGTTTTGCCATCCCACGGTAAAAAATCTCTATTATTCAGCTTTTGGTAGTTTTTTCCGTAAAGAAAAACAGTAGTGTCTCCTGACTGTTGTGACACAAAAATATATCTGTTGAAAATAGTCTTGTGTAGGCCCGACATACCAGTGTGGTTTCGCAGTTCCACGGGTCGAATCGCTGTACTATCCGGTTTTGGGCCTTTGGTATCTAAAATAAAACAGTTTGAGTGTGTCGCTCACTGTTCAGCCGCAAATATCTCTATTTAAAAAAGTGTGGTATACGCCAGTAAACAATAACTGTGGTTTTGCCATCCCACGGTAAAAAATCTCTATTATTCAGCTTTTGGTAGTTTTTTCCGTGTAGAAAAACAGTAGTGTCTCCTGACTGTTGTGACACAAAAATATATCTGTTGAAAATAGTCTTGTGTAGGCCCGACATCCCAGTGTGGTTTCGCAGTTCCACGGGTCAAATCGCTGTACTATCCAGTTTTGGGCCTTTGGTATCTAAAAAAAAAGCGGTTTAAGTGTGTCGCTCACTGTTCAGCCGCAAATATCTCTATTTAAAAAAGTGTGGTATACCCCAGTAAACAATAACTGTGGTTTTGCCATCCCACAGTAAAAAATCTCTATTATTCAGCTTTTGGTAGTTTTTTCCGTAAAGAAAAACAGTAGTGTCTCCTGACTGTTGTGACACAAAAATATATCTGTTGAAAATAGTTTTGTGTAGGCGCGACATCCCAGTGTGGTTTCGCAGTTCCACGGGTCAAATCGCTGTACTATCCAGTTTTGGGCCTTTGGTATCTAAAAAAAAAGCAGTTTGAGTGTGTCTCTCACTGTTCAGCCGCAAATATCTCTATTTAAAAAAGTGTGGTATACCCCAGTAAACAATAACTGTGGTTTTGCCATCCCACGGTAAAAAATCTCTATTATTCAGCTTTTGGTAGTTTTTTCCGTAAAGAAAAACAGTAGTGTCTCCTGACTGCTGTGACACAAAAATATATCTGTTGAAAATAGTCTTGTGTAGGCCCGACATCCCTGTGTGGTTTCGCAGTTCCACGGGTCAAATCGCTGTACTATCCAGTTTTGGGCCTTTGGTATCTAAAAAAATAGCAGTTTGAGTGTGTCGCTCACTTTTCAGCCGCAAATATCTCTATTTAAAAAACTGTGGTATACCCCAGTAAACAATAACTGTGGTTTTGCCATCCCACGGTAAAAAATCTCTATTATTCAGCTTTTGGTAGTTTTTTCCGTAAAGAAAAACAGTAGTGTCTCCTGATTGTTGTGACACAAAAATATATCTGTTGAAAATAGTCTTGTGTAGGCCCGACATCCCAGTGTCGTATCGCAGTTCCACGGGTCAAATCGCTGTACTATCCAGTTTTGGGCCTTTGGTATCTAAAAAAAACCAGTTTGAGTGTGTCGCTCACTGTTCAGCCGCAAATATCTCTATTTAAAAAAGTGTGGTATACCCCAGTAAACAATAACTGTGGTTTTGCCATCCCACGGTAAAAAATCTCTATTATTCAGCTTTTGGTAGTTTTTTCCATGAAGAAAAACAGTAGTGTCTCCTGACTGTTGTGACACAAAAATATATCTGTTGAAAATAGTCTTGTGTAGGCCCCACATCCCAGTGTGGTTTCGCAGTTCCACGGGTCAAATCGCTGTACTATCCAGTTTTGGGCCTTTGGTATCTAAAAAAAAAAGCAGTTTGAGTGTGTCGCTCACTGTTCAGCCGCAAATATCTCTATTTAAAAAAGTGTGGTATACCCCAGTAAACAATAACTGTGGTTTTGCCATCCCAGGTTAAAAAAAATCTCTATTATTCAGCTTTTGGTAGTTTTTTCCGTAAAGAAAAACAATAGTGTCTCCTGACTGTTGTGACACAAAAATATATCTGTTGAAAATAGTCTTGTGTAGGCCCGACATACCAGTGTGGTTTCGCAGTTCCACGGGTCAAATCGCTGTACTATCCGGTTTTGGGCCTTTGGTATCTAAAATAAAACAGTTTGAGTGTGTCGCTCACTGTTCAGCCGCAAATATCTCTATTTAAAAAAGTGTGGTATACCCCAGTAAACAATAACTGTGGTTTTGCCATCCCACGGTAAAAAATCTCTATTATTCAGCTTTTGGTAGTTTTTTCCGTGAAGAAAAACAGTAGTGTCTCCTGACTGTTGTGACACAAAAATATATCTGTTGAAAATAGTCTTGTGTAGGCCCGACATCCCAGTGTGGTTTCGCAGTTCCACGGGTCAAATCGCTGTACTATCCAGTTTTGGGCCTTTGGTATCTAAAAAAAAAGCAGTTTGAGTGTGTCGCTCACTGTTCAGCCGCAAATATCTCTGTTTAAAAAAGTGTGGTATTCCCCAGTAAACAATAACTGTGGTTTTGCCATCCCACAGTAAAAAATCTCTATTATTCAGCTTTTGGTAGTTTTTTCCGTAAAGAAAAACAGCAGTGTCTCCTGACTGTTGTGACACAAAAATATATCTGTTGAAAATAGTCTTGTGTAGGCCCGACATCCCAGTGTGGTTTCGCAGTTCCACGGGTCAAATCGCTGTACTATCCAGTTTTGGGCCTTTGGTATCTAAAAAAAAAGCAGTTTGAGTGTGTCGCTCACTGTTCGGCCGCAAATATCTCTATTTAAAAAAGTGTGGTATACCCCAGTAAACAATAACTGTGGTTTTGCCATCCCACGGTAAAAAATCTCTATTATTTAGCTTTTGGTAGTTTTTCCGTAAAGAAAAACAGTAGTGTCTCCTGACTGTTGTGACACAAAAATATATCTGTTGAAAATAGTCTTGCGTAGGCCCGACATCCCAGTGTGGTTTCGCAGTTCCACGGGTCAAATCGCTGTACTATCCAGTTTTGGGCCTTTGGTATCTAAAAAAAAAGCAGTTTGAGTGTGTCGCTCACTGTTCAGCTGCAAATATCTCTATTTAAAAAAGTGTGGTATACCCCAGTAAACAATAACTGTGGTTTTGCCATCCCACGGTAAAAAATCTCTATTATTCAGCTTTCGGTAGTTTTTTCCGTAAAGAAAAACAGTAGTGTCTCCTGACTGTTGTGACACAAAAATAAATCTGTTGAAAATAGTCTTGTGTAGGCCCGACATCCCAGTGTGGTTTCGCAGTTCCATGGGTCAAATCGCTGTACTATCCAGTTTTGGGCCTTTGGTATCTAAAAAAAAAAGCAGTTTGACTGTGTCGCTCACTGTTCAGCCGCAAATATCTCTATTTAAAAAAGTGTGGTATACCCCAGTAAACAATAACTGTGGTTTTGCCATCCCACGGTAAAAAATCTCTATTATTCAGCTTTTGGTAGCTTTTTCCGTAAAGAAAAACAGTAGTGTCTCCTGACTGTTGTGACACAAAAATATATCTGTTGAAAATAGTCTTGTGTAGGCCCGACATCCCAGTGTGGTTTCGCAGTTCCACGGGTCAAATCGCTGTACTATCCAGTTTTGGGCCTGTGCTATCTAAAAAAAAAGCAGTTTGAGTGTGTCGCTCACTGTTCAGCCGCAAATATCTCTATTTAAAAAAGTGTGGTATACCCCAGTAAACAATAACTGTGGTTTTGCCATCCCACGGTAAAAATTCTCTATTACTCAGCTTTTGGTAGTTTTTCCGTAAAGAAAAACAGTAGTGTCTCCTGACTGTTGTGACACAAAAATATATCTGTTGAAAATAGTCTTGCGTAGGCCCGACATCCCAGTGTGGTTTCGCAGTTCCACGGGTCAAATCGCTGTACTATCCAGTTTTGGGCCTTTGGTATCTAAAAAAAAAGCAGTTTGAGTGTGTCGCTCACTGTTCAGCCGCAAATATCTCTATTTAAAAAAGTGTGGTATACCCCAGTAAACAATAACTGTGGTTTTGCCATCCCACGGTAAAAAATCTCTATTATTCAGCTTTTGGTAGTTTTTTCCGTAAAGAAAAACAGTAGTGTCTCCTGACTGTTGTGACACAAAAATATATCTGTTGAAAATAGTCTTGTGTAGGTCCGACATTCCAGTGTGGTTTCGCAGTTCCACGGGTCAAATCGCTGTACTATCCGGTTTTGGGCCTTTGGTATCTAAAATAAAACAGTTTGAGTGTGTCGCTCACTGTTCAGCCGCAAATATCTCTATTTAAAAAAGTGTGGTATACCCCAGTAAACAATAACTGTGGTTTTGCCATCCCACGGTAAAAAATCTCTATTATTCAGCTTTTGGTAGTTTTTTCCGTGAAGAAAAACAGTAGTGTCTCCTGACTGTTGTGACACAAAAATATATCTGTTGAAAATAGTCTTGTGTAGGCCCGACATCCCAGTGTGGTTTCGCAGTTCCACGGGTCAAATCGCTGTACTATCCAGTTTTGGGCCTTTGGTATCTAAAAAAAAAGCAGTTTGAGTGTGTCGCTCTCTGTTGAGCCGCAAATATCTATATTTAAAAAAGTGTGGTATACCCCAGTAAACAATAACTGTGGTTTTGCCATCCCACGGTAAAAATTATCTATTATTCAGCTTTTGGTAGTTTTTCCGTAAAGAAAAACAGTAGTGTCTCCTGACTGTTGTGACACAAAAATATATCTGTTGAAAATAGTCTTGCGTATGTCCGACATCCCAGTGTGGTTTCGCAGTTCCACGGGTCAAATCGCTGTACTATCCAGTTTTGGGCCTTTGGTATCTCAAAAAAAAAAAGCAGTTTGAGTGTGTCGCTCACTGTTCAGCCGCAAATATCTCTATTTAAAAAAGTGTGGTATACCCCAGTAAACATAACTGTGGTTTTGCCATCCCACGGTAAAAAATCTCTATTATTCAGCTTTTGGTAGTTTTTTCCGTAAAGAAAAACAGTAGTGTCTCCTGACTGTTGTGACACAAAAATATATCTGTTGAAAATAGTCTTGCGTAGGCCCGACATCCCAGTGTGGTTTCGCAGTTCCACGGGTCAAATCGCTGTACTATCCAGTTTTGGGCCTTTGGTATCTAAAAAAAAAGCAGTTTGAGTGTGTCGCTCACTGTTCAGCTGCAAATATCTCTATTTAAAAAAGTGTGGTATACCCCAGTAAACAATAACTGTGGTTTTGCCATCCCACGGTAAAAAATCTCTATTATTCAGCTTTCGGTAGTTTTTTCCGTAAAGAAAAACAGTAGTGTCTCCTGACTGTTGTGACACAAAAATAAATCTGTTGAAAATAGTCTTGTGTAGGCCCGACATCCCAGTGTGGTTTCGCAGTTCCATGGGTCAAATCGCTGTACTATCCAGTTTTGGGCCTTTGGTATCTAAAAAAAAAAGCAGTTTGACTGTGTCGCTCACTGTTCAGCCGCAAATATCTCTATTTAAAAAAGTGTGGTATACCCCAGTAAACAATAACTGTGGTTTTGCCATCCCACGGTAAAAAATCTCTATTATTCAACTTTTGGTAGCTTTTTCCGTAAAGAAAAACAGTAGTGTCTCCTGACTGTTGTGACACAAAAATATATCTGTTGAAAATAGTCTTGTGTAGGCCCGACATCCCAGTGTGGTTTCGCAGTTCCACGGGTCAAATCGCTGTACTATCCAGTTTTGGGCCTTTGCTATCTAAAAAAAAAGCAGTTTGAGTGTGTCGCTCACTGTTCAGCCGCAAATATCTCTATTTAAAAAAGTGTGGTATACCCCAGTAAACAATAACTGTGGTTTTGCCATCCCACGGTAAAAATTCTCTATTACTCAGCTTTTGGTAGTTTTTCCGTAAAGAAAAACAGTAGTGTCTCCTGACTGTTGTGACACAAAAATATATCTGTTGAAAATAGTCTTGCGTAGGCCCGACATCCCAGTGTGGTTTCGCAGTTCCACGGGTCAAATCGCTGTACTATCCAGTTTTGGGCCTTTGGTATCTAAAAAAAAAGCAGTTTGAGTGTGTCGCTCACTGTTCAGCCGCAAATATCTCTATTTAAAAAAGTGTGGTATACCCCAGTAAACAATAACTGTGGTTTTGCCATCCCACGGTAAAAAATCTCTATTATTCAGCTTTTGGTAGTTTTTTCCGTAAAGAAAAACAGTAGTGTCTCCTGACTGTTGTGACACAAAAATATATCTGTTGAAAATAGTCTTGTGTAGGTCCGACATTCCAGTGTGGTTTCGCAGTTCCACGGGTCAAATCGCTGTACTATCCGGTTTTGGGCCTTTGGTATCTAAAATAAAACAGTTTGAGTGTGTCGCTCACTGTTCAGCCGCAAATATCTCTATTTAAAAAAGTGTGGTATACCCCAGTAAACAATAACTGTGGTTTTGCCATCCCACGGTAAAAAATCTCTATTATTCAGCTTTTGGTAGTTTTTTCCGTGAAGAAAAACAGTAGTGTCTCCTGACTGTTGTGACACAAAAATATATCTGTTGAAAATAGTCTTGTGTAGGCCCGACATCCCAGTGTGGTTTCGCAGTTCCACGGGTCAAATCGCTGTACTATCCAGTTTTGGGCCTTTGGTATCTAAAAAAAAAGCAGTTTGAGTGTGTCGCTCTCTGTTGAGCCGCAAATATCTATATTTAAAAAAGTGTGGTATACCCCAGTAAACAATAACTGTGGTTTTGCCATCCCACGGTAAAAATTATCTATTATTCAGCTTTTGGTAGTTTTTCCGTAAAGAAAAACAGTAGTGTCTCCTGACTGTTGTGACACAAAAATATATCTGTTGAAAATAGTCTTGCGTATGTCCGACATCCCAGTGTGGTTTCGCAGTTCCACGGGTCAAATCGCTGTACTATCCAGTTTTGGGCCTTTGGTATCTCAAAAAAAAAAAGCAGTTTGAGTGTGTCGCTCACTGTTCAGCCGCAAATATCTCTATTTAAAAAAGTGTGGTATACCCCAGTAAACATAACTGTGGTTTTGCCATCCCACGGTAAAAAATCTCTATTATTCAGCTTTTGGTAGTTTTTTCCGTAAAGAAAAACAGTAGTGTCTCCTGACTGTTGTGACACAAAAATATATCTGTTGAAAATAGTCTTGTGTAGGCCCGACATCCCAGTGTGGTTTCGCAGTTCCACGGGTCAAATCGCTGTACTATCCAGTTTTGGGCCTTTGGTATCTTAAAAAAAGGCAGTTTGAGTGTGTCGCTCACTGTTCAGCCGCAAATATCTCTATTTAAAAAAGTGTGGTATACCCCAGTAAACAATAACTTTGGTTTTGCCATCCCACGGTAAAAAATCTCTATTATTTAGCTTTTGGTAGTTTTCCGTAAAGAAAAACAGTAGTGTCTCCTGACTGTTGTGACACAAAAATACATCTGTTGAAAATAGTCTTGCGTAGGCCCGACATCCCAGTGTGGTTTCGTAGTTCCACGGGTCAAATCGCTGTACTATCCAGTTTTGGGCCTTTGGTATCTAAAAAAAAAGCAGTTTGAGTGTGTCGCTCACTGTTCAGCCGCAAATATCTCTATTTAAAAAAGTGCGGTATACCCCAGTAAACAATAACTGTGGTTTTGCCATCCCACGGTAAAAAATCTCTATTATTCAGCTTTTGGTAGTTTTTTCCGTAAAGAAAAACAGTAGTGTCTCCTGACTGTTGTGACACAAAAATATATCTGTTGAAAATAGTCTTGTGTAGGCCCGACATCCCAGTGTGGTTTCGCAGTTCCACGGGTCAAATCGCTGTACTATCCAGTTTTGGGCCTTTGGTATCTAAAAAAAAAAGCAGTTTGAGTGTGTCGCTCACTGTTCAGCCGCAAATATCTCTATTTAAAAAAGTGTGGTATACCCCAGTAAACAATAACTGTGGTTTTGCCATCCCACGGTAAAAAATCTCTATTATTCAGCTTTTGGTAGCTTTTTCCGTAAAGAAAAACAGTAGTGTCTCCTGACTGTTGTGACACAAAAATATATCTGTTGAAAATAGTCTTGTGTAGGCCCGACATCCCAGTGTGGTTTCGCAGTTCCACGGGTCAAATCGCTGTACTATCCAGTTTTGGGCCTTTGCTATCTAAAAAAAAAGCAGTTTGAGTGTGTCGCTCACTGTTCAGCCGCAAATATCTCTATTTAAAAAAGTGTGGTATACCCCAGTAAACAATAACTGTGGTTTTGCCATCCCACGGTAAAAATTCTCTATTACTCAGCTTTTGGTAGTTTTTCCGTAAAGAAAAACAGTAGTGTCTCCTGACTGTTGTGACACAAAAATATATCTGTTGAAAATAGTCTTGCGTAGGCCCGACATCCCAGTGTGGTTTCGCAGTTCCACGGGTCAAATCGCTGTACTAACCAGTTTTGGGCCTTTGGTATCTAAAAAAAAAGCAGTTTGAGTGTGTCGCTCACTGTTCAGCCGCAAATATCTCTATTTAAAAAAGTGTGGTATACCCCAGTAAACAATAACTGTGGTTTTGCCATCCCACGGTAAAAAATCTCTATTATTCAGCTTTTGGTAGTTTTTTCCGTGAAGAAAAACAGTAGTGTCTCCTGACTGTTGTGACACAAAAATATATCTGTTGAAAATAGTCTTGTGTAGGCCCGACATCCCAGTGTGGTTTCGCAGTTCCACGGGTCAAATCACTGTACTATCCAGTTTTGGGCCTTTGGTATCTAAAAAAAAAGCAGTTTGAGTGTGTCGCTCACTGTTCAGCCACAAATATCTCTATTTAAAAAAGTGTGATATACCCCAGTAAACAATAACTGTGGTTTTGCCATCCCACGGTAAAAATTCTCTATTATTCAGCTTTTGGTAGTTTTTCCGTAAAGAAAAACAGTAGTGTCTCCTGACTGTTGTGACACAAAAATATATCTGTTGAAAATAGTCTTGTGTAGGCCCGACATCCCAGTGTGGTTTCGCAGTTCCACGGGTCATATCGCTGTACTATCCGGTTTTGGGCCTTTGGTATCTAAATTAAAACAGTTTGAGTGTGTCGCTCACTGTTCAGCCGCAAATATCTCTATTTAAAAAAGTGTGGTATACCCCAGTAAACAATAACTGTGGTTTTGCCATTCCACAGTAAAAAATCTCTATTATACAGCTTTTGGTAGTTTTTTCCGTAAAGAAAAACAGTAGTGTCTCCCGACTGTTGTGACACAAAAATATATCTGTTGAAAATAGTCATGTGTAGGCCCGACATCCCAGTGTGGTTTCGCAGTTCCACGGGTCAAATCGCTGTACTATCCAGTTTTGGGCCTTTGGTATCTAAAAAAAAAGCAGTTTGAGTGTGTCGCTCACTGTTCAGCCGCAAATATCTCTATTTAAAAAAGTGTGGTATACCCCAGTAAACAATAACTGCAATAACTGTGGTTTTGCCATCCACGGTAAAAAATCTCTATTATTCAGCTTTTGGTAGCTTTTTCTGTAAAGAAAAACAGTAGTGTCTCCTGACTGTTGTGACACAAAAATATATCTGTTGAAAATAGTCTTGTGTCGGCCCGACATCCCAGTGTGGTTTCGCAGTTCGACGGGTCAAATCGCTGTACTATCCAGTTTTGGGCCTTTGCTATCTAAAAAAAAAGCAGTTTGAGTGTGTCGCTCACTGTTCAGACGCAAATATCTCTATTTAAAAAAGTGTGGTATACACCAGTAAACAATAACTGTGGTTTTGCCATCCCACGGTAAAAAATCTCTATTATTCAGCTTTTGGTAGTTTTTTCTGTAAAGAAAAACAGTAGTGTCTCCTAACTGTTGTGACACAAAAATATATCTGTTGAAAATAGTCTTGTGTAGGCCCGACATCCCAGTGTTGTTTCGCAGTTCCACGGGTCAAATCGCTGTACTATCCAGTTTTGGGCCTTTGGTATCTAAAAAAAAAGCAGTTTGAGTGTGTCGCTCACTGTTCAGTCGCAGATATCTCTATTTAAAAAAGTGAGGTATACCCCAGTAAACAACTGTGGTTTTGCCATCCCACGGTAAAAAATCTCTATTATTCAGCTTTTGGTAGTTTTTCCGTTAAGAAAAACAGTAGTGTCTCCTGACTGTTGTGACACAAAAATATATCTGTTGAAAATAGTCTTGTGTAGGCCCGACATCCCAGTGTGGTTTCGCAGTTCCACGGGTCAAATCGCTGTACTATCCAGTTTTGGGCCTTTGGTATCTAAAAAAAAAAGCAGTTTGAGTGTGTCGCTCACTGTTCAGCCGCAAATATCTCTATTTAAAAAAGTGTGGTATACCCCAGTAAACAATAACTGTGGTTTTGCCATCCCACGGTAAAAAATCTCTATTATTCAGCTTTTGGTAGTTTTTTCTGTAAAGAAAAACAGTAGTGTCTCCTGACTGTTGTGACACAAAAATATATCTGTTGAAAATAGTCTTGTGTAGGCCCGACATCCCAGTGTGGTTTCGCAGTTCCACGGGTAAAATCGCTGTACTATCCAGTTTTGGCCTTTGGTATCTAAAAAAAAAGCAGTTTGAGTGTGTCGCTCACTGTCCAGCCGCAAATATCTCTATTTAAAAAAGTGTGGTATACCCCAGTAAACAATAGCTGTGGTTTTGCCATCCCACGGTAAAAAATCTCTATTATTCAGCTTTTGGTAGTTTTTTCCGTGAAGAAAAACAGTAGTGTCTCCTGACTGTTGTGACACAAAAATATATCTGTTGAAAATAGTCTTGTGTAGGCCCGACATCCCAGTGTGGTTTCGCAGTTCCACGGGTCAAATCGCTGTACTATCCAGTTTTGGGCCTTCGGTATCTAAAAAAAATGCAGTTTGAGTGTGTCGCTCACTGTTCAGCCGCAAATATCTCTATTTAAAAAAGTGTGGTATACCCCAGTAAACAATAACTGTGGTTTTGCCATCCCACGGTAAAAATTCTCTATTATTCAGCTTTTGGTAGTCTTTCCGTAAAGAAAAACAGTAGTGTCTCCTGACTGTTGTGACACAAAAATATATCTGTTGAAAATAGTCTTGCGTAGGCCCGACATCCCAGTGTGGTTTTGCAGTTCCATGGGTCAAATCGCTGTACTATCCAGTTTTGGTCCTTTGGTATTTAAAAAAATAGCAGTTTGAGTGTGTCGCTCACTGTTCAGCCTCAAATATCTCTATTTAAAAAAGTGTGGTATACCCCAGTAAACAATAACTGTGGTTTTGCCATCCCACTGTAAAAAATCTCTATTATTCAGCTTTTGGTAGTTTTTCCGTAAAGAAAAACAGTAGTGTCACCTGACTGTTGTGACACAAAAATATATCTGTTGAAAATAGTCTTGTGTAGGCCCGACATCCCAGTGTGGTTTCGCAGTTCCACGGGTCAAATCGCTGTACTATCCAGTTTTGGGCCTTTGGTATCTAAAAAAAAAGCAGTTTGAGTGTGTCGCTCACTGTTCAGCCGCAAATATCTCTATTTAAAAAAGTGTGGTATACCCCAGTAAACAATAACTGTGGTTTTGCCATCCCACGGTAAAAAATCTCTATTATTCAGCTTTTGGTAGTTTTTTCCGTAAAGAAAAACAGTAGTGTCTCCTGACTGTTGTGACACAAAAATATATCTGTTGAAAATAGTCTTGTGTAGGTCCGACATTCCAGTGTGGTTTCGCAGTTCCACGGGTCAAATCGCTGTACTATCCGGTTTTGGGCCTTTGGTATCTAAAATAAAACAGTTTGAGTGTGTCGCTCACTGTTCAGCCGCAAATATCTCTATTTAAAAAAGTGTGGTATACCCCAGTAAACAATAACTGTGGTTTTGCCATCCCACGGTAAAAAATCTCTATTATTCAGCTTTTGGTAGTTTTTTCCGTGAAGAAAAACAGTAGTGTCTCCTGACTGTTGTGACACAAAAATATATCTGTTGAAAATAGTCTTGTGTAGGCCCGACATCCCAGTGTGGTTTCGCAGTTCCACGGGTCAAATCGCTGTACTATCCAGTTTTGGGCCTTTGGTATCTAAAAAAAAAGCAGTTTGAGTGTGTCGCTCTCTGTTGAGCCGCAAATATCTATATTTAAAAAAGTGTGGTATACCCCAGTAAACAATAACTGTGGTTTTGCCATCCCACGGTAAAAATTATCTATTATTCAGCTTTTGGTAGTTTTTCCGTAAAGAAAAACAGTAGTGTCTCCTGACTGTTGTGACACAAAAATATATCTGTTGAAAATAGTCTTGCGTATGTCCGACATCCCAGTGTGGTTTCGCAGTTCCACGGGTCAAATCGCTGTACTATCCAGTTTTGGGCCTTTGGTATCTCAAAAAAAAAAAGCAGTTTGAGTGTGTCGCTCACTGTTCAGCCGCAAATATCTCTATTTAAAAAAGTGTGGTATACCCCAGTAAACATAACTGTGGTTTTGCCATCCCACGGTAAAAAATCTCTATTATTCAGCTTTTGGTAGTTTTTTCCGTAAAGAAAAACAGTAGTGTCTCCTGACTGTTGTGACACAAAAATATATCTGTTGAAAATAGTCTTGTGTAGGCCCGACATCCCAGTGTGGTTTCGCAGTTCCACGGGTCAAATCGCTGTACTATCCAGTTTTGGGCCTTTGGTATCTTAAAAAAAGGCAGTTTGAGTGTGTCGCTCACTGTTCAGCCGCAAATATCTCTATTTAAAAAAGTGTGGTACACCCCAGTAAACAATAACTTTGGTTTTGCCATCCCACGGTAAAAAATCTCTATTATTTAGCTTTTGGTAGTTTTCCGTAAAGAAAAACAGTAGTGTCTCCTGACTGTTGTGACACAAAAATACATCTGTTGAAAATAGTCTTGCGTAGGCCCGACATCCCAGTGTGGTTTCGCAGTTCCACGGGTCAAATCGCTGTACTATCCAGTTTTGGGCCTTTGGTATCTAAAAAAAAAGCAGTTTGAGTGTGTCGCTCACTGTTCAGCCGCAAATATCTCTATTTAAAAAAGTGCGGTATACCCCAGTAAACAATAACTGTGGTTTTGCCATCCCACGGTAAAAAATCTCTATTATTCAGCTTTTGGTAGTTTTTTCCGTAAAGAAAAACAGTAGTGTCTCCTGACTGTTGTGACACAAAAATATATCTGTTGAAAATAGTCTTGTGTAGGCCCGACATCCCAGTGTGGTTTCGCAGTTCCACGGGTCAAATCGCTGTACTATCCAGTTTTGGGCCTTTGCTATCTAAAAAAAAAGCAGTTTGAGTGTGTCGCTCACTGTTCAGCCGCAAATATCTCTATTTAAAAAAGTGTGGTATACCCCAGTAAACAATAACTGTGGTTTTGCCATCCCACGGTAAAAATTCTCTATTACTCAGCTTTTGGTAGTTTTTCCGTAAAGAAAAACAGTAGTGTCTCCTGACTGTTGTGACACAAAAATATATCTGTTGAAAATAGTCTTGCGTAGGCCCGACATCCCAGTGTGGTTTCGCAGTTCCACGGGTCAAATCGCTGTACTAACCAGTTTTGGGCCTTTGGTATCTAAAAAAAAAGCAGTTTGAGTGTGTCGCTCACTGTTCAGCCGCAAATATCTCTATTTAAAAAAGTGTGGTATACCCCAGTAAACAATAACTGTGGTTTTGCCATCCCACGGTAAAAAATCTCTATTATTCAGCTTTTGGTAGTTTTTTCCGTGAAGAAAAACAGTAGTGTCTCCTGACTGTTGTGACACAAAAATATATCTGTTGAAAATAGTCTTGTGTAGGCCCGACATCCCAGTGTGGTTTCGCAGTTCCACGGGTCAAATCACTGTACTATCCAGTTTTGGGCCTTTGGTATCTAAAAAAAAAGCAGTTTGAGTGTGTCGCTCACTGTTCAGCCACAAATATCTCTATTTAAAAAAGTGTGATATACCCCAGTAAACAATAACTGTGGTTTTGCCATCCCACGGTAAAAATTCTCTATTATTCAGCTTTTGGTAGTTTTTCCGTAAAGAAAAACAGTAGTGTCTCCTGACTGTTGTGACACAAAAATATATCTGTTGAAAATAGTCTTGTGTAGGCCCGACATCCCAGTGTGGTTTCGCAGTTCCACGGGTCATATCGCTGTACTATCCGGTTTTGGGCCTTTGGTATCTAAATTAAAACAGTTTGAGTGTGTCGCTCACTGTTCAGCCGCAAATATCTCTATTTAAAAAAGTGTGGTATACCCCAGTAAACAATAACTGTGGTTTTGCCATTCCACAGTAAAAAATCTCTATTATACAGCTTTTGGTAGTTTTTTCCGTAAAGAAAAACAGTAGTGTCTCCCGACTGTTGTGACACAAAAATATATCTGTTGAAAATAGTCATGTGTAGGCCCGACATCCCAGTGTGGTTTCGCAGTTCCACGGGTCAAATCGCTGTACTATCCAGTTTTGGGCCTTTGGTATCTAAAAAAAAAGCAGTTTGAGTGTGTCGCTCACTGTTCAGCCGCAAATATCTCTATTTAAAAAAGTGTGGTATACCCCAGTAAACAATAACTGCAATAACTGTGGTTTTGCCATCCACGGTAAAAAATCTCTATTATTCAGCTTTTGGTAGCTTTTTCTGTAAAGAAAAACAGTAGTGTCTCCTGACTGTTGTGACACAAAAATATATCTGTTGAAAATAGTCTTGTGTCGGCCCGACATCCCAGTGTGGTTTCGCAGTTCGACGGGTCAAATCGCTGTACTATCCAGTTTTGGGCCTTTGCTATCTAAAAAAAAAGCAGTTTGAGTGTGTCGCTCACTGTTCAGACGCAAATATCTCTATTTAAAAAAGTGTGGTATACACCAGTAAACAATAACTGTGGTTTTGCCATCCCACGGTAAAAAATCTCTATTATTCAGCTTTTGGTAGTTTTTTCTGTAAAGAAAAACAGTAGTGTCTCCTAACTGTTGTGACACAAAAATATATCTGTTGAAAATAGTCTTGTGTAGGCCCGACATCCCAGTGTGGTTTCGCAGTTCCACGGGTCAAATCGCTGTACTATCCAGTTTTGGGCCTTTGGTATCTAAAAAAAAAGCAGTTTGAGTGTGTCGCTCACTGTTCAGTCGCAGATATCTCTATTTAAAAAAGTGAGGTATACCCCAGTAAACAACTGTGGTTTTGCCATCCCACGGTAAAAAATCTCTATTATTCAGCTTTTGGTAGTTTTTCCGTTAAGAAAAACAGTAGTGTCTCCTGACTGTTGTGACACAAAAATATATCTGTTGAAAATAGTCTTGTGTAGGCCCGACATCCCAGTGTGGTTTCGCAGTTCCACGGGTCAAATCGCTGTACTATCCAGTTTTGGGCCTTTGGTATCTAAAAAAAAAAGCAGTTTGAGTGTGTCGCTCACTGTTCAGCCGCAAATATCTCTATTTAAAAAAGTGTGGTATACCCCAGTAAACAATAACTGTGGTTTTGCCATCCCACGGTAAAAAATCTCTATTATTCAGCTTTTGGTAGTTTTTTCTGTAAAGAAAAACAGTAGTGTCTCCTGACTGTTGTGACACAAAAATATATCTGTTGAAAATAGTCTTGTGTAGGCCCGACATCCCAGTGTGGTTTCGCAGTTCCACGGGTAAAATCGCTGTACTATCCAGTTTTGGCCTTTGGTATCTAAAAAAAAAGCAGTTTGAGTGTGTCGCTCACTGTCCAGCCGCAAATATCTCTATTTAAAAAAGTGTGGTATACCCCAGTAAACAATAGCTGTGGTTTTGCCATCCCACGGTAAAAAATCTCTATTATTCAGCTTTTGGTAGTTTTTTCCGTGAAGAAAAACAGTAGTGTCTCCTGACTGTTGTGACACAAAAATATATCTGTTGAAAATAGTCTTGTGTAGGCCCGACATCCCAGTGTGGTTTCGCAGTTCCACGGGTCAAATCGCTGTACTATCCAGTTTTGGGCCTTCGGTATCTAAAAAAAATGCAGTTTGAGTGTGTCGCTCACTGTTCAGCCGCAAATATCTCTATTTAAAAAAGTGTGGTATACCCCAGTAAACAATAACTGTGGTTTTGCCATCCCACTGTAAAAATTCTCTATTATTCAGCTTTTGGTAGTCTTTCCGTAAAGAAAAACAGTAGTGTCTCCTGACTGTTGTGACACAAAAATATATCTGTTGAAAATAGTCTTGCGTAGGCCCGACATCCCAGTGTGGTTTCGCAGTTCCACGGGTCAAATCGCTGTACTATCCAGTTTTGGTCCTTTGGTATTTAAAAAAATAGCAGTTTGAGTGTGTCGCTCACTGTTCAGCCGCAAATATCTCTATTTAAAAAAGTGTGGTATACCCCAGTAAACAATAACTGTGGTTTTGCCATCCCACTGTAAAAAATCTCTATTATTCAGCTTTTGGTAGTTTTTCCGTAAAGAAAAACAGTAGTGTCACCTGACTGTTGTGACACAAAAATATATCTGTTGAAAATAGTCTTGTGTAGGCCCGACATCCCAGTGTGGTTTCGCAGTTCCACGGGTCAAATCGCTGTACTATCCAGTTTTGGGCCTTTGGTATCTAAAAAAAAAGCAGTTTGAGTGTGTCGCTCACTGTTCAGCCGCAAATATCTCTATTTAAAAAAGTGTGGTATACCCCAGTAAACAATAACTGTGGTTTTGCCATCCCACGGTAAAAAATCTCTATTATTCAGCTTTTGGTAGTTTTTTCCGTAAAAAAAAACAGTAGTGTCTCCTGACTGTTGTGACACAAAAATATATCTGTTGAAAATAGTCTTGTGTAGGCCCGACATCCCAGTCTGGTTTCGCAGTTCCACGGGTCAAATCGCTGTACTATCCAGTTTTGGGCCTTTGGTATCTAAAAAAAAAGCAGTTTGAGTGTGTCGCTCACTGTTCAGCCGCAAATATCTCTATTTAAAAAAGTGTGGTATACCCCAGTAAACAATAACTGTGGTTTTGCCATCCCACGGTAAAAAAGCTCTATTATTCAGCTTTTGGTAGTTTTTTCCGTAAAGAAAAACAGTAGTGTCTCCTGACTGTTGTGACACAAAAATATATCTGTTGAAAATAGTCTTGTGTAGGCCCGACATCCCAGTGTGGTTTCGCAGTTCTACGGGTCAAATCGCTGTACTATCCAGTTTTGGGCCTTTGGTATCTTTAAAAAAAGCAGTTTGAGTGTGTCGCTCACTGTTCAGCCGCAAATATCTCTATTTAAAAAAGTGTGGTATACCCCAGTAAACAATAACTGTGGTTTTCCTCTTCCACGGTTCTAATCTACTCTTTATTACCCTATTTCCATTGATAGTGCAAGTGTAAGCTATTTTACTTCATTTACAATGGGCAAGGCGCATGGCAAGGGACGTGGAAGTGGACGTTCTGGTGATGGTTCGTGCAGAGGACGGGGCCGTGGCCAAGGTGAAAATGTGCCACAACCAACAGCCACATCTTCTCGCTCCCACTTCTTGACCGAATAACAAGGGAAGCACAGAACAACACCAGTACTGAGAACTGATCAGTGTGAACAGGTTACTAATTGGATAGCAGATAATACTTCCAGTTACCTGGGCACCACCACCACCGGTCTGTCTTCCACACGGTCAACTCTTAGTAGCCATGAGTCTCGACCGCATACTCCTCCTCACCCTGATGCTCCTTCCTCCCACCATGCCAAGTGTCGTCAGACAGCAAGTGATCCCACACTTGGACACTCTGAAGAGCTGTTCACTGGTCCATTTCCATATTTGGGCCCCTCGCCTGATACGCTTGAAGTGGTGGAAGAGGAGATCCCATGTTGCGATGCCCAAATATTTGAACAGCCACGGCCACAAGAAGTCGACGTTGGCAATCTGTCACAAGAGGTGGATGATGACGAGACACAATTGCCAGGAAGTGAGAAGGAGGATCGTGGTGCGCAAGTGGAAGAGGAGGAGGTGGTGGATGATCTAGTAACTGACCCAACGTGCAAGGAGGACATGCAGAGTGAGGCCAGCAGCACACAGGGGGAGGGAGGCAGAGTACCCCAACAGGCAGGAAGAAGCAGTGTGGTGGCCGCAGACAGAAGGCAGGCAACCGTTCCCCATAACACCAACACGAGGGACGTTGCCAGTACAAGCGATAGGTCTTCGAGAGTCTGGAATTTTTTTAAAGACTCTGCTGATAACTAGAGATGAGCGTTGTTCTACTCGAACTGTTCGCCAATCTCAAATTCGAGCTGTTTTGGGCGGTGTTCGAGCCGGTCGGCGAACACGAACAATTTGAGAAAAATTCGGCTGTTTGAGGTTATGTTCGATAACTGTTCGTGCACCAAAATCATAACTGGATTTTTTATCAGTAATGATGAAAATTAATGTTAATACGCAGTTTGAGTGTACAGCGGGGCGGGGGGAGGGGCAGGGGATGGATCTCTGCAGGAACAATGAAGATCTCCATTTTTTTTTCTCTTTCCCGCATTTGCAGTGGGGAGGTGCAATCTGTCAGCCTATCAGCAGCGCACACACGGAGCGAAGTGCTTTTTTTCACACAAGCAAGGGCATATGTGATTGGCAGTGTATGTCACATGTCCTTGCCCTATAAGACCAAGCCATTTTCCCCGTCGCCACCATTTTCTCACTGCTGCCGCTGCGTGTTAGACGGCACCGCTGTTGCTGTGTGCGCTATACCTTGTTAATTTCAAGCCAATTTTCGCACAAATATACAGATAGCTTGGGAGTAGGGAATAGTTGTGATTGCAGTCCTTTTAAGGACTAGGTTACAGCATTTCCTACGACTTTTATCAGGCAGGTCTGTGCTCTTAAATAGATAGATTGTGGGAGTAAAGACTAATTGTAATTGGAGTCCTTTTCAGGACTAGGTTACATCAGTTCCTATCAGTTTTTGCCAGGCAGGTCTGTGCCAGTGCTGTGCAAGTTTTTTTCACAGCATTTGGCTGAATCTAGCAAAGCTAATCCTTTTTGGCCTATTGCAGAGTGTGTTAGTCAGTGGAGTAGCCTATCTGTGTTGCAAGATATACCACCTGTGTATAGAATACCAATTTTTTTACTGCACCTAGTGAAGTAAAATCTTTTTGGCATAGCATCATTCTATTAGTCCATCTATACTGACCTCCATCAGGTTGCAAACTGAATATAATTTTTTTCTGCATCTAGCTCTGAAAAAATATTTGGGCTTCTAGCGGTGTGTGGGACTTGGTCTATTAGTCCATCTATACTGACCTCCATCAGGTTGCAAATTAAAAATAATTTTTTTCTGCATCTAGCTCTGAAAAAATATTTGGGCTTCTAGCAGTGTGTGGGACTTGGTCTATTAGTCCATCTATACTGACCTCCATCAGGTTGCAAATTAAAAATAATTTTTTTCTGCATCTAGCTCTGAAAAAATATTTGGGCTTCTAGCAGTGTGTGGGACTTGGTCTATTAGTCCATCTATACTGACCTCCATCAGGTTGCAAATTAAAAATAATTTTTTTCTTCATTTATCTCTGAAAAAATATTTGGGCTTCTAGCAGCGTGTGGGACTTGTTCTATTAGTCCATCTATACTGACCTCCATCAGGTTGCAAATTAAAAATAATTTTTTTCTGCATCTAGCTCTGAAAAAATATTTGGGCTTCTAGCAGTGTGTGGGACTTGGTCTATTACTCCATCTATACTGACCTCCATCAGGTTGCAAATTAAAAATAATTTTTTTCTGCATCTAGCTCTGAAAAAATATTTATGCTTCTAGCAGTGTGTGGGACTTGGTCTATTAGTCCATCTATACTGACCTCCATCAGGTTGCAAATTAAAAATAATTTTTTTCTTCATTTATCTCTGAAAAAATATTTGGGCTTCTAGCAGCGTGTGGGACTTGTTCTATTAGTCCATCTATACTGACCTCCATCAGGTTGCAAATTAAAAATAATTTTTTTCTGCATCTAGCTCTGAAAAAATATTTGGGCTTCTAGCAGTGTGTGGGACTTGGTCTATTAGTCCATCTATACTGACCTCCATCAGGTTGCAAATTAAAAATAATTTTTTTCTGCATCTAGCTCTGAAAAAATATTTGGGCTTCTAGCAGTGTGTGGGACTTGGTCTATTAGTCCATCTATACTGACCTCCATCAGGTTGCAAATTGAATAAAAAAATTTTCTGCATCTAGCTCTGAAAAAATATTTGGGCTTCTAGCAGTGTGTGGGACTTGGTCTATTAGTCCATCTATACTGACCTCCATCAGGTTGCAAATTGAATAAAAAAATTTTCTGCATCTAGCTCTGAAAAAATATTTGGGCTTCTAGCGGTGTGTGGGACTTGGTCTATTAGTCCATCTATACTGACCTCCATCAGGTTGCAAATTAAAAATAATTTTTTTCTGCATCTAGCTCTGAAAAAATATTTGGGCTTCTAGCAGTGTGTGGGACTTGGTCTATTAGTCCATCTATACTGACCTCCATCAGGTTGCAAATTAAAAATAATTTTTTTCTGCATCTAGCTCTGAAAAAATATTTGGGCTTCTAGCAGTGTGTGGGACTTGGTCTATTAGTCCATCTATACTGACCTCCATCAGGTTGCAAATTAAAAATAATTTTTTTCTTCATTTATCTCTGAAAAAATATTTGGGCTTCTAGCAGCGTGTGGGACTTGTTCTATTAGTCCATCTATACTGACCTCCATCAGGTTGCAAATTAAAAATAATTTTTTTCTGCATCTAGCTCTGAAAAAATATTTGGGCTTCTAGCAGTGTGTGGGACTTGGTCTATTAGTCCATCTATACTGACCTCCATCAGGTTGCAAATTAAAAATAATTTTTTTCTGCATCTAGCTCTGAAAAAATATTTGGGCTTCTAGCAGTGTGTGGGACTTGGTCTATTAGTCCATCTATACTGACCTCCATCAGGTTGCAAATTAAAAATAATTTTTTTCTTCATTTATCTCTGAAAAAATATTTGGGCTTCTAGCAGCGTGTGGGACTTGTTCTATTAGTCCATCTATACTGACCTCCATCAGGTTGCAAATTAAAAATAATTTTTTTCTGCATCTAGCTCTGAAAAAATATTTGGGCTTCTAGCAGTGTGTGGGACTTGGTCTATTAGTCCATCTATACTGACCTCCATCAGGTTGCAAATTAAAAATAATTTTTTTCTGCATCTAGCTCTGAAAAAATATTTGGGCTTCTAGCAGTGTGTGGGACTTGGTCTATTAGTCCATCTATACTGACCTCCATCAGGTTGCAAATTAAAAATATTTTTTTTCTGCATCTAGCCCAGCCAATAGTTTTGGCCTAATACCACAGTTTGGCCACTCAGCTCTGCTCGGTTACCATCCATTGTTTTTTTGTGCAAACAACTCCAGAGTTGTGAATTAGTTAACCACCAAAATGAGTGGAAAAAGGCCTGCTGCTGGTGGAAAGGGGAATAGGCGTGTTGGGAAGGGGAAAAAAGGTTGTGTCCGTGGGGTAGGTGCAGAAGAAAGACCATCTTCCAGCCAAACTAAAATGTCTACTTCTTTTAGCGGACAAAGTGATAAGATCCCTTTCTTACGGCCACGCCAATCGCTACAAATTCCAGATGAGGCACAAAAACAGCAGGTGCTTCAACGGATATCAAGTGCTCCTTTAAGTGGGCTCTCCTCCACATCAACTTCAACATCACAAATACTCCAGTCCTCAAAGGTGTCACCCAAATCGCACTTGCTTCCTCACAGCTCCCAAATCTCCAGCTGCCCGTCTGAGTATGAGGTAGAACAGATGGTTGAGTCTGCAGAGCTGTTTACTCATACTATAGCCTGGGAATCAGAGGTCGACTCCAGCGCTTCTGTGAATCCAGACGAGGAAATGATCTGCACTGATGCCCAGAATCTTTATGAGTCGGATCCAGGACCAGACGCAGAAGGTTCTGACCATAATGTAGACCCTCATTCCCAAACTGTAACTCCTGTTGGTGGAGACAATGAGGAAGACGATGATAAGACTCAAATACCTGATTGGAGCGACAACTTTAGTTTTTTGTCAGGGCAGGAACAGGTTGGCTCTGAGGACGACGGGTGTGATAACGCACAGGGTGATGATGATGAGGTCGGAGATCCCACTTACTGTCAACCCACAGTCAGCCAAGAGATGAGGTCAGCAGAGGAGGTGGAGGAAGATGCTAGTGACGACGAGGTCAGGTTGCGCCTTCCTGGACAGAGACGTAGTACTGGAAGCACGTCAACAACTGCATCCTCAAACACAACTCTGCCTCTCACCACAAGTCGTGGTGGCTCTTCAGGTCGCATGGGTGCTAAGCCTTGCATAGCCTGGGCATTTTTTCAGATCGATAAAGATGACCCAACTCGTGTTATCTGTAACATTTGTCAGCAAAAGCTAAGTAGAGGCCAAAAAATACATAGTTTGAGTACTTCATGCATGAACCGGCACATGGACATGAAGCATAAGTTGCAGTGGGAAGCTCAGTGTGCTACAATGCGGCCTAGCCGGCCGGGCCAATCACCGTCTGCCATATCTTGTGCATCCGCGGCCTCTTCATCCTCTGTGACTGGGGGGACAGCAGTCACACCTGTTTTGGGGCGCAGACCTGCCACCTCTTTACCCGCAACAGCCAGCGTGATTGGCAGGTCATCATTTTCTTTGGAGGTGGTAACACCAGCTGGTGTTGAGCGCTGTCCGACATCGATAGCACCACCTTTGGATCAAGGCAACCTAACATGTCCGCCTGCATCTTCCTCACAGACCGGCAGTTTGCCGGGGACACCCTTATCAACCCCGTCTAAGCACAATAGCCAGCCCTCGGTCCCTCAGATGTGGACAAGTAAAAGACCATTTCCTCCTAGCCATGAGAAAGCTAAGAGATTGAATTTCACCATCTGCAAGCTCTTGGCTACAGAAATGCTGCCTTTCCGCCTGGTGGACACAGAGGATTTTCGAGACCTTATGTCCGTCGCAGTGCCCCAGTACCAGATGCCCAGTCGGCACTACTTCTCAAAGAAAGGTGTGCCTGCGCTCCACCAGCATGTCGCACACAACATCACCGCTTCTTTGAGAAACTCTGTGTGTGACAGGGTGCATTTCACCACAGACACTTGGACGAGTAGGCATGGACAGGGGCGTTACATGTCGCTGACTGGGCACTGGGTAACTATGGTGACAGCAGGACAAGGGGCTGCAGTCCAAGTCTTGCCGTCCCCACGAGTTGTGCGTCAATCCTCTTTATGTCAAAGTTCCTCCACTGCTTCTGCCTTCTCAACCTCCTCTCGGTCTTCCACCTGCACCCAAAGCCTGTCTGGTCATGCCACAAGCTTTCTAACTGCGCAGAAGGGATCCTGCACACCTCCTTACTATGCTGGCAGTAGGGCTCAACGTCATCAGGCGGTTTTTACATTGAAATGTCTGGGAAATGTGAGTCACACAGCTGAGGAGTTGTGGTCAGCTCTGGAGAACCAATTTCATGAATGGTTGTCTCCACTGGACCTGAAACCAGGGAAGGCCGTGTGCGACAATGCTGCAAACCTGGGTGCGGCCCTTCGCCGGGGCAATGTCACACACGTGCCTTGTATGGCTCACGTGTTGAACCTGGTTGTCCAGCAATTTTTAGCCCACTATCCCAGACTAGATGGCCTTCTGCAGAGGGCACGGTCGCTGTGTGCTCACTTCCGCCGTTCGCATCCCGCAGCTCAGCGACTTACATCTCTACAGAAGTCGTTGGGCCTGCCACTTCACCGGCTAAAATGCGATGTGCCTACCCGGTGGAATTCAACTCTGCACATGTTGCAGCGACTGTGGCAGCACCGACAAGCCCTGGTGCAATACGTTCTGACGTATAGCCTGGGCCAACGAGATTCAGAGGTGGGGCAAATCACGCTGGAGGAGTGGTCTCAGATCAGGAACCTATGCACCCTTCTGCACAGTTTTGAAATGGCGACGAAGATGTTTAGTGCTGACGATGCCATTATCAGCATGACTATTCCGGTGATTTACATGCTGGAGCACATGTTAAACAGAATTCGGAGTCAGGTGGTGGCACAAGAGGAGGTGGAGGAAGTAGAGGAGGAGGAGTTGTATGCGGAAGGGCTAACATCTGCAAGGTCCAGACGGTCGGCAGCACCAAGGCGGCAGGCATGTGAGGGTGGGGGAGATGGTTTTACCAGGGCGCATGGTAGCAGCCAAACTAGTGAGGAAGGTGCAGGAGCCCAGGAAGAAGTGGAGGACGAACTGATGGAAGACTCATCAGATGAGGGAGACCTTGATCACATTTCTGTTGTGCGAGGTTGGGGGGAGAGGACAGAGGAAGGAAGCATGATTGTTACCTCGCCACCAACACAACAGGGACTTGGTGCTCCTGGATGCGCAACACACATGAGTGCCTTCTTGCTGCACTACCTGCAACATGACCCTCGAATTGTGAGAATTAGAAATAATCCTGACTACTGGGTTGCCACACTGTTAGATCCCCGGTACAAAAGGAAATTTGCAGAAATTATTCCTGCCATAGAAAGTGATGCACGCATGCAGGAGTATCAGCAGAGACTGTTGCAGAATCTTACATGTGCTTTTCCACAAAATACCAGTGGTGCACGTAGTGAATCTCACAGTTCCAACTTGCCAACCGTGGGACCGTCAAGTGTTCAGCACTCAAACCGTAACAGAACCACAGTATCTGCTGGTAACATCAATTTTGCGGAATCATTTCACCACTTTTTTAGCCCATCCTTTGCAAGGCCACAGGAGACAAGAAGTCTGACACATAGTCAACGCCTAGAGACGATGGTACAGGAGTATCTCCAAGTAAACATTGAAGCCACGACTGTGTCACTGGACCCTTGCTCTTTTTGGGCTTCCAATCTGGATAAATGGCCGGAGCTAGCCACTTACGCCTTGGAGATCTTGTCATGCCCCGCAGCCAGCGTTCTGTCTGAACGTGTGTTCAGCGCTGCTGGTGGTGTGCTGACAGATTAGCGCACGCGGCTCTCCACTGATAATGTAGACAGACTCACGTTCATAAAGATGAACAAATCATGGATCCGAAACGACTTTTCTACCCCTGTGTCATCCTGGGGAGAGTAAAAGCTTGATGATTGGTTAAAATCACCCTACCAACCGTTTTAAGCTTTCAAATTACTAATCATGTTTATCTGTATCTTGACTGGAAAATAATTTGGGCTTTGTAGCAGTGTGCAGCACTGATCCTATTAGGCCATCTATAATAAGCTTCACCAGATTTAAAATTAAAAATAATTTTTAGCTGCATCTAGCCCGGAAAATAATTTTGGGGCTCCGAGATGCGCAAGACACATAAGTGCCTTCTTGCTTCACTACCTGCAGCATGACCCTCATATTGTCAGAATTCGAAGTAATCATGACTACTGGGTTGCCACACTCTTAGATCCCCCAAACTTTTCGATCAACCTTTTCATTTTAATAAAGACCAAAAAAATGGTCATTTTTGAAATTATAAGCATTAGCAGGTTGTTAGAAACTGAAATCAAACAGTTTTCAACTCAAAACTTTATTCTAGGTGATGTTACATTTTCACATAGGACCCCTTGTTCGAAAGGAGCTTCTGAACTCTCTCGTCCATTGAATTTGTCAGGTTTTGGATGGTTTCTGCTTCAATTGTTTTGCATGAGGACAGAATACCCTCCCAGAGCTGTTGCTTAGATGTGAACTGCCTCCCGCCATCATAGACACTCCTTTTAATGATGCTCCAAAGGTTCTGAATGGGGTAGAGGTCAGGGGAGCATGGGGGTCACACCATAAGTTTGTCCCCTTTTATGCCCATATCAGCCAGAGATGCAGATGTTTTATGTGCAGCATGAGATGGTGCATTATCATGCAGAAAAATGATCTTGCTGTGAAATACACGGTTCTTCTTCTTGAACCATGGCAGGAAGTGCTGTTTGAGAAAATCCACATACATTATGGAGTTCATCTTTAGCGCCTTCAGGGATCCTAAAGGGGCCGACAATCTCTCTCCCCATGATTCCAGCCCAAAACATTACTCCACCTCCTCCTTGTTGGCGCTGTAGCCGTGTTTGCGTGGGGTGTCCATCAACCAGCCATCCTCCACTCCATTCATCTGGACCATCGAGCGCTGCACGGCACTCATCCGTGAACAAAACAGTTTTGAAATCAGTCTTCATGTAATGTTTGGCCCACTGGAGCCGTTTCTGCTTGTGTGAAGTGGATAGAGGAGGTCGACAGGATGGCATATGCACAGCTGCAAACCTCTGAAGGACCCTGCATCTTGTTGTTCGGGGGACGTTGGAGGCACAAGCAGCTTCAAAAACTTGTCTGCTGCTATGACAAGGCTTTTTTGCCGCTGCTGTTTCAACCTGACGTAATTGCCTGTAGGAAAGAGTCCTCAATTTGCCCTTATCAGCACGCACACGTGTGTACTGTGAATCAGCTACATACTTCTTGATTGCCAAGACACTTCATCCTGATCATCGCACAATGTTGATTGTAGTCATGCCTTGACCTAAACACTCCACAATTTGTTGCTTCTCAGCAGCCGACACATCCTTTTTCTTTCCCATTTTGGCAGAAAATATAGGCTGCTTAATAATGTGAGAGAGCCTTCTTAAGTAGTCTTGCCTTTCATTGGACACACCTGCCAAACTAATTAGCACAGGTGTCTGCAATTGCTTACAGTGATATAAAGAGCCCTGACACACATCACCATCAATGAGTTTAACTGACAAACAAACAAATTCTTCCCTTATCACTCCTAAACACTTTTTGCATAATAATTTGGAACGCGGTGTACATGTGCTTTTCCACAAAACACCAGTGGTTCACGTAGTGAATCTTACAGTTCTAACTTGCCAACCGTGGTCTGTATGGAATTGTTCAATAAAGGGCCCAAAATTAAGATAACATAGATGGGAGAGGTCTCTATGAATAGGAATTCCTAAGTATTTGATACCCTGTGAGGGCCAGGCAAAGGGAAAGTTGGACTGGATGGAATCCTATATGGATTTAGGGAGGGAGACATCGAGGGCCTCAGACTTCGCTGCATTGATTTTAAAATTTTACCATGTAACAAAGTGATCTATTTCTGCCATAACAGCAGGGATGGATATATGTGATTGAGTGATATATACTAGGACATCATCAGCAAATAGAGAGCACTTGTACTCGGTGCCTCCCACCTCAATCCACCTAATATTGGGGTTATGGCGAATTGATGAGAGCAGGTGCTCCGTCACTAGGATGTATAAGAGAGGGGACAGAGGACATCCCTGCCTTGTCCCATTGGTGATTGTGAAAGGTGATGAAAATGTTCTGACGCACCCCCTGGGCCTTGGGACACCCGGAGCCGGACACTTTTTGGTGGATGCTGGTGGTTGTAGTCTTCGTGGCGGCGATCCGCTTCCGCTGCTCAGGGCGGTCAAACCAGTGGCGGAACTATTTATGTGGTTTTGATGTTTAAATGTCCGACTACGCCACCCGTGGATTGCGGTCAGAGTGAACCGCCGCTACAGGGCAGACCGCTAAGGCTGGTGTTGTGGGTGCAGCAGAGCGTAGCATAACTCCCCACGGGAGGAGTATAGCCTCAGGGCAGTGTATGCGGAGGATGGGGGTGATGGTGCAGGGCAGCAGCAGTAACGACACGGAGTCAGTGATGCAGTTCAGGGCCTTTACTCACAGTTCTTATTATCCAGACCACGTCTGCAGGTAACGGCTGCCCACGTCGTACTGTGCTCACCAGGTGAGGGGCTCAGACAACTCCCAGATAACTTTGGAGCGCTTCACAGGACCCCCTTTGTGTGTCCTTTGTCTGGCCTTTCTTACCAACACTTCTGTCCGGCTGCCTCGGGCCTCCTCTTGGTAAACTTGGCGCCAGTTTCCCTGACCCTATGTGGTGCCTTCCTAGCGGGTGGAGCAAGGGGCTGCGCCACATAAAATGTCAGAGCCTCCGGTTTCTAGCTGAGGGTCGTTTCCTGCCTCCACTAGTTCGGGGACCGGTCTCCCCTTTGGCCTGACCCCTCCACGCAGGTGGATTCGGGCGTGCGGTGGCGACTCGCCCGTCCGCACCCCTGGGATCCCTTCATTCCTCTTTCCTGGAGCCTTCTCCGCTCCTCTTCCTTCCTTCTCCCTCTTGCAGGCCTGGGCCTCTGTTACTAGGCCCGCCTCCGGAGCAGAGCTCATGCAGAGCCCCTGCTCCCTGCCACTTCTGCTCAGACTTCTCTGCACTGAACTAAGATGGTGCCCACCTTTTATACTCCCTTCTCAATGCACCCAGGAACTGCTTCCTCCCTGCTCCTGCACTGCAGGGTTCCCCTTCCTCAGTGTTCCCTCCCCCCACTCCAGCCAGGGACAGGGACTGTCGTGCCCATCTCAGGGGCATATTGGTCGCCCTGCCCCACGGCAATGTGGTGTAATGCATGCAGGTGTCGGGTCCTGATCCACACTCCATCCTTATCTGAGAGTGAGATATCACACCTCTGGGTGAGGTGCAATACGTCTGTAGCAACCGAGCCCTCGGTGCTACAGTTCCATTTATCTTCAGCCTAGGTGACGTATTGTGATACAGGGCCGTGATTTTGGCTATAAAAGGGTCCCCTAGACCCCTACCCCAAGTTTTTTAAGAGAATCATATATGGCGTGCCAGGAGACTCTATGGAATGCTTTCTCAGCATCCAACGAGAGTATCTACTTACAAATTTTTAACTGCATCTAGCCCAGGAAATACTTTGTGCCTAGTAGCAGTGTCTGCTAGTCAGCGGATTATCCCGGCTGTTAAGCAAGCTACACCACCTGTAGTTTGGACACTTAATTTTTTCAAAGGAAATGCTTCGGGACCACGGGATACTTAGTGAAGAGCATCAGGAGGCACCCCAAGGCATAGGGGCTGGGACTGGCACTAGAATGCCTTGCGGTGGACAGCCGAGCTCGATCCTTATAAAAGCTTTTTAACTGCAGCAGCTTTAGTGGATGCTACTGGAGCTGGAATTACGCGGCTGCTGGCATGAGACTTGCCCTCCAATAGATCCTTGTAAATGGATTTAAAGTGTATTCATTCAAATTAGAGGGACAATTTAAATTAAAAAGCTTAGAGCTGCCTCCACCACAGGGGGGCTCTCTCGACCCACCAGCGGACAGGCACCAGTATTGGGAGAGGGGGGCTGGCCGTCAGGGTTCACCGCGGCTCTGGCACAAGCCCGGCGACACGGAGGTGGCACGGGCAGGAGCGGACTGGCCGTCTCGGCTTCTCACTTTTTGGATTTTAGAAGGGCATGACATGCCTATATCTGTGTCTCCCCCTCCTTTTACTCCTCCACCTCTTTTCTTTTCGCATGACTATATGTACTTGTCACTTTTCCATGTGTTAGTTGTGTCTTCTGAGCAGTTTGTCAGCTTTTGGACACCTTTGAAGGTGTTTTCTATGTGTTTCTATGTGTTTTTGTTTGCCTGCCATTGGTTTTAACGGTGTTCGAAGGTGTTCGACGAACAGTTCGACGAACAGTTCGGCGAACACACGGGTGTTCGACGAACCGAACCGAACTCGAACACTACGGGGGTGGCTCAACACTAGTCACTATACGACAGGACTAAGGCTCTATACACATTAAAGAGCTTGAAAGTGGTTGGTCACTGTCCTAGAAGATCTCAGAGTGTCATGCACATCATTTAAGGACAATTGGAGGCTTTGGAGCACTTTTCAATTTGTGCTGAAGTGATTAGACCTAAACCGATCCCGAAACAAATTCAGGAAGTGTGCTCATCTCTAATTTGGACCCAACTGAGTGAGGTTGTCTTGCTGTAGCTGGTGGACTTATACACTTTGACCAAAATGGACACTAAGTTTGATAGTTGAGGGTCTGACCTCCAGGGAAGCCCTTTAGTAAAAAGATCTGCTGACAAAAAGCTGATCACAAGGTGCTCCGCTGCTGAGACCTCCAGCCATCAGCTGTTATCTCTGGGGGGAACTTAGTAACAAATGTTTAATTTACTTGCAGCGCCACCAGAGGGCACATTAAGCATTACACCATGCCCATTTAACTGGTTGTCTCTGCAATGCTCAATTATGCTGGGTCCTCCAGATAGAGGACCTGTGATTCCTGCTTGGTAATGGCAGATTATTCTTTAATTACTTCCCTGAGGAAGATTATTTCTCATAACGTTAATATAATAGAAAGATGATTAATGGTGTAGCCTCATTATTCTGCTTCACAAGAACATGAAATAAACGAAATACACAATAAAGACGAAACATAGAAACTCGAGCTGGGTAATTAACATTATCCAGACAAAATAACCATGATGGGGGTAATTGATGGATATTCCTGACATAACCTCCCATGCTTTTTTTTTCCATTTGACAATTTCAAACAATTTCTTACATTTACATATTTTATGAAATGCCACCAGCATTAGCTGTTCAGTTATTGCACATTACAAGGCTTGAGAGCTTCTCTTTGTGCAGTCGGATAGATAACATTCCCTTGACATTCACAAAGCAATAGAACCATGTTCCCCATGTTAATTTTTCATAAACTGCAACATACTGAGAATCTTCTATGAGTCGGTGGTGGAGTTATTTATTTCTGCAATGTAAATGCTTCTATGCTGTAAACCAACCTGTGATACAACAAATATATTGTTATCTATCTATGAAGAGGAAGGAAGAAGACCCTTGCAATTGCCCCACATTTGGTAAAAAATGTCTTCCCCGCTACAAATATCACAATCAGACAAGTTCCCAAGATCAACTTACCATTACGAGAGGAAGCAGGTGGACAATACCTTTCTGCTGGTAACACCAGGTGCACACCACCATATTTTACGTCTGAGTGCGTTCCAACAAAAGATCCGATCACACACGGATCAACTTTATTCTATGGGGCTGTACACATGACCGATTGTGTCATTGGACTATGATGGTCCAAGGAAAAAATCGCTGCATGTCCGAGTTTGATCCGATATTCGGATCACACTTGGCCATGCAAGTCAATGAGTCTGTGAAAATAATCGGACTGCACTCGAATTATATGTGAGTGCACAGAATGGAGAAGATTGAAAAATAATTTTCTTAATTTTCTCCTCATCAGAACCGGCTCACACTCTGATTAAACTCTGATCAGAGTTTGATCATAGTGTTGTCATAGAGGAAAATTAAAATCCATAAGAATCTCCAGGGAGGGGACACATTGAACATATGGGGAAGAGGGAAAACTACCTATAACTTGTGAAGAGCTGAGACTCCAGTCTCCTTTTGAAGTGGGATTAATTATAGCTAGGGAGAGAGAAATTAATTATAACAACCATTGAATTAGACACCTCCTGCAGTGACCAGGTCATTAAACAGGAAAGATCTTCTCTGGTAACCAAATACCAAAATGGGATTTGTGTATGCAGAGGTGGAGAAGTGTAGTTACTCCTTTTCTCCAAGGAAAGAGCATCCTAGGTTCAAAGGATTTTGCTGAAAGTGTTCCAGACTTTGTGCCTCCATTGTCCAGATATGAATATTGGAATTTTGTATCAATCTATTATTTATGGGATATATATTTTTGGGATCATAGTGAAGGGATGGATGTGACACATTCACTCTCATCGCCGTATGGCCACTAGAACCCCTCCAACTTAATAATGATCTGATAGATGATGCGAACCAGGCCATGTTTGATCTCTATGTAACAGTATAATCATAATAAGAAATATGATGTCAATATCTACCTTCTGGATCCTTCATGGGCGAAGATATCCTGTAAATAAAATTCTAACTGACTCAGCACATCCCACAACTGCCCCACATGAGCTCATCAAGGGGAGGTATGTGGGAGAAACTTTGAGTTACTAAAAAGCAGAATTTGGGACTGGGCCATTTGTCAGTACTTGGAAGATACATCTTGCTGTAGGTTCTGTCCATTGCCCAGGAGTACCTCTCTCCGCTAAGCTCTAAGCCATCACCGTGACATCATATTTAGCTATTCTCTTTTGTATTTCCTATTTTATGTAATTGTACTGTATATATATCATATTGTTTTGTTCCCATTTTGTAAAATCTTGTATATTTATTGTTCCTCTTGCTCTGTTAGTTGTACCCCTGAAGCCTTACGCTTCCTGTAACGGGTGTCCAATTGGCCTGTATAAACGATTGGTGGTGGCAGCTAGTAGTGGTTCATTTCTTTTGTTATTGTGGAGCTGGCAGTTACCATACGGGGAGTATATACTGTACATATATTTAATGCATTAGAATCTGAGGTGTATATACCATACGCTCACTGTGAGTTCCCCAATAGCCGGCCTAGTAGTGGAAGCAGCAGCGGCCTCGTCCATCATTAGTCAGCCAATTGTGTAATTTTCATGATGATTGGATGCAGCGGAGTCACATTCCCCTGACAACTGGTGGCAGCGGTGGGATCTGTGTGATCTCTCCGGTGTCGTCTGTGACAAAGTGGCAATAGTGGTGGGTTCTGCATGATTCCCCCAGCTGTGTATCCTTGTTTAGAGAATTCGGATGAGAGAATTCACAGTCGTTTGATACTAGCCTTTGACTGCTATTATGATGTTGGCCACATTGCCTCCATTATTTAGCATTTTTTTTACACTGTTTGCTTCTATATACCATTGTCTTTTATTGCCAAGCCACATCACCTCCAGAGGATGATGATGACTTGTGAGATTTCTTTGTTTCTAGTCCTGCCATTGAATCACAGTTGCAAACAAAAGTAACCAACCACCATTAGAAATTAAATGTATTAATGAAATGTACAAACTTTCTTCTGTTTGCAATAAAACAATCATAATAAGGACAATTTAAATGCCTCAACACAATTAATATAACAAGAAGTTTCTCTAAATTCACCACACAATACTCACTTTTAATGGCTTTTACTGGCTACTGCAGTATCAGAATTATTCAACCGCTTCATGAAAAGTATCTTTAGGGCTGTTATGATCTGTTGCCCTTCTGGCTGTTATGACTTGCTGTAAATATGTTACCTAGCCAAACACCATATTCTGGCAGCGTTACTGAGGAATCTTAGCCTATTCCTAAAGGTCAATGTCCTCCAGGTCAATAAAATCCTTGAATTATTGTAAAAGTAGTCCAAAAAGTTAATAGAAGTGTTCATTGACTTGCACAAACAAGGTAAGGATAAAAAAAATCAAAGGCATTGATCATTTCTAGATATACGACTGGAAGCATAGTTGACAAGATCAAAGTTAAAAGAGCACTCCGGTGATTTTTTTAATTTGCTCCTTTGTTAGGTATCATGTATGCAAGTGTATTGAAAGTAGTAACCTACTCACAGCCACCATCTTCTCCCGGGCCACTCCGACACCACATAAGTGGCCCCATCTGTAACCTGACGGATCACTGTGTGAAGCGCCAGTTACTCTCTTAATGAAAGTTTATTAGTCTCATAGACTTACAATGAGTAAATTAAAAAAGTAACCTCTGCTCCACACATACATTGAAAAAAAACACCCTGCCTACAGCGAAGCAGGGCTATGCTCGGCAATGCTCTGGGACGTTTGCTTCCTCTGGCACTGAGAACATGCAGCATGAGGAAGGCAATATGGATGCAATCAAGTATCATGACCTGGTACGGCCAGTACGGCTTCTTCCCATAGTTCCCTTATTTCCATCTTCACCAAACACTAAACCCTTCTCCCCCGAATAAAAACACTTCACCCTGGATTCTTTGGAAAAATTTAGCCACAGCGGCCATTTTATTAACACACAAACATTAACATATTAACAATAATACCAGATAAAATAAGAGGGGAGGGTTATTGGAGCTAATAGGTCTGGCTTTTTATAACACTAAAGAAATCCAACCGCCATCTTACCCTCAGCTGTGCACCACCAGCTCGAGGGCACCATACTTTCACAGTACGTGAAAGACTTAGCACCTAAGAGCTCCCAGGGTAAAACCTCGTCCAGAGCCCTGAACCAAAAAATTGCCTGACCACCCCCCATGTAACTTCAAACTGCTTGGAATTCTCACAAATTCCTTGTACCAACAAATCAGTACCAACTCCAAGAACCCCACCCCCCGCCAACCACGCACAGCGCTGACACCTCAGGCTCGTGAGCGCTCCAACCCCACCAATTCCCTTTCAATCCCATCCTGTATTGTCAAAGCCCAGAGATCAATTCCGATGGCATTCAAATGAACACCATCCGCCAACCAAAAATTCCCCGATCCGGACTCTAAATCTAAATGTCTGATGCTTACGCCTCCGTTCCTGGATACAAAGCCAGCTATGGCCCTGTTCAACTTCACCCTTGCTCTATTAATCCCTTTTAATGATCTCGCCGCCCTCCACTTTTGCCTAGGCACAATGTCTGACCATACCGTCAGCAACCACGGAAATGATGTCCATAACCTCAAAAAATCAAAGCGAATATCCCGAATCAATTCCCTCACAGGCCTTATTCCCAAATCATTACCACCCATATGCACCACCAAGATAACGGGTGTTCTATCCAACCGGGCCGCCTTGTGAAATTCTGACAAGAACCGACTCCACACCATCCCTCTAAAACCCAGCCAGCAGACAACAATCTGCTCCCTAACAAAACCCAGTTGCCTACCGTCCGGCCTTACGTCAGCCCGAAGTGCCCCCCAAAGCACAAACAAATGTCCAAAAATCAAGGCTAACAATAGAGCAGCACCTAAAAAATGATTAACGAGAAACATATTTACCAACTTGACGAACTACGCTCACCTTCTCCTTATCATAATTAATACCAAGCATTCAATTCAAGACACCTGAGCACAAGTTCCATGAGCAGCTTAATGACCGGAGGGGACGAGGCCGACAAACTGTTAATCACCGCCACCACACCCATATTGTCACAATGAAAATGTATTCTGTTATTCAAGAAAAGTTCCCCCCAAATCGAAACCGCCACTATTGGGAACAACTCCAAAAAGGCCAAATTTTTTGTGTACCCCAACTGTTTCCACTATTTTGGCCACTCTCCAACACTCCACCTCCCCTTGCAATATGCACCGAAGCCTGCCCCACCAGCTGCATCCGTATAAATTTTGCAGTCATAACTGTCCACAAAATCCTGCTGAATTAACGACCTCCCATTGTGATTTTCCAAAAAACGCTTCCACACCTCCAAGTCATCTCTGTGGTCCCTGTTCAACCGAATGAAATGATGCGGTGCCCTCACACCTGCCATTGCCCCGGACAACCTGTGACAGAAAATCCTGCCAATCGGCATAATTCTGCAAGCGAAATTCAACCTACCCAACAGGGACTTCAATTCCTTCAACGTCACCTTACGCAACCTCCCCACCCTGTCCACCTCTTGCCTAAGCATGAACAATTTATACTCCGGTAAGCGACACTCCATCTTTTCTGAATCAATCAAAATACCTAAAAAACTCAAAACAGTGCAAGGCCCTTCTGTTTTTTCTTTCGCCAACAGAACGCCAAAATGCTCAGCCACCCAACACATAGCTGCTAACAAGTTCCCATATACTAACGATTCTGGAGGACCTATAAACAAAAAATCATTCAAATAATAAATGACTGACTGCACGCCTCCAACGTCCCATACCACCCACTCCAAAAAAGTGCTAAAAGTTCCAAACAATGAACAGGAAATTGCACAACACATGGGCAAACATCTATCTAGGTAGTACCCCTCGCTCCAAAAACACCCTAACAATGGAATGCTATCCGGATGCACCGGAAGCAATCTGAACGCCGACTCGATGCTAGTCTTAGCCAACAATGATCCAGGCCCGTACCTGCGTACCCATTTCACTGCCGCATCAAATGATGTATACTCCACCGAACATAGTTCCTGATCGATACCATCGTTCACCGAAAGCCCCTTTGGATAGGACAAATGCTGAATCAATCAAAATTTATTCGGTTCCTCCCAAAGGAGAAATAATCACACCCTCACCCAGCAAACACTGAAAAGGACCCGCCATATGACCCAACTCCACCTCTTTAAACAAGTTTTCACTAACCACATCAGGATGTGACGCGCCTGCTGGGCCGTGTGTGAAAAGGGGAATACCCGGAACCGAGTCTCTGTGTAATACTGGGGGTTGTAGTCTCCGTGGCGGCAACCCGGTCCCGTGGCTCAGGGTGGTCAAACCAGTGGCGGATCTGTTTGCTTGGTTTTTGGTAATACTTAAATGTCCGACTACGCCAACCGTGGATTGCGGTCACTGAGAACCGCCGCTGCGGGCAGACCACTGAGGCTGATGTTGTGTGCGCAGCAGGGGGTAGTATAACTCCACGCGGGAGGAGTATAGCCTCAGGGCAGTGAGTGCAGATGGTGGGGGTGATGGTGCGCGGAAGCAGCAGCAATGACTCAGAGTCCAGTGATGCAGTTCCCAGGTACCTATGGAGCACTTTTCAGGACCCCCTTCGTGTGTCCTTTCTCTGACCTGTCGTACCCCACAATTGACCACGTTTCTGTCCAGCTGCCTCGGGCCTTGGCGGGCAAACGTATGTTCCGTCGTTTCCCTGATCCTATGTGTTGCCTTCCTAACGGGTGTAGTGGGGGGCCGTGCATGTACAATGCCACGGCCTCCGGTTACTAGCTGAGGGTAGTTGCTCTCCTCCATTAGATGAGGGATCCGGTTCCCTTTCTTGGCCTGACCCCCCTACTCTGGTAGCGGCGGGCGTGCGGTGGCGGCTAGCTGGTCCGCACCCCTGGGGTCCCTTCAGTCTTCTCTTAGAGCTTCCTCCATTCTTCTCCTCTCCGTTCCTCTCCTCCAGGACCAGGCCTTGAGACTTGGCCTGCCTGCGGAGCAGAGCCCATGCAGAGCCTCTGCTCTCAGCCTCCTTCTCTCTCTCTCCTTCTGAACTGAACTGAATTCTGATCTAAGATGGTGCCCACTATATATACTCCCCTATACAGTGCACCCTGGATCTACTCTCCCCACCCACACACTACCGGGTTCCCCCTTTCTAGGTGTTCCCTCCCCCCACTCCAGCCAGGGACAGGGACAGTTGTGCTCACTCCCGGGAGCATTGTCGCCCTGTCCCCCGGAAATGTGGTGTAGTGCATGTGGGTGTTAGGGTCCTGAGCCACACTCCATCCTTACCTGGAAGTGAGATATCACACCTCTGGGTGAGATGCAATACCTCTGTAGCGACCGAACCCTCGGGGCGCTACATTCCCCCCTGGTAAATCACAGCACGTCCGCGGGCTGGAACAGAGCAAAAAACATGCAAAAGCATTTTTAAATTGAACCATATAAAAGCAATTCAACATTTCTCTTCTTCCCTTTATGGGAGACAACTTTTCCTGTTACTTTCAGCATTATTAAACTTTTACTTTTTAATAGATATAAAATTTTCTTTCAAATATATAACTGTTTGTATATATATGTATATAAACATTTCTTCAAGTAGAAAACACAAACTATTTTAAGCAGCATTCTTGCGACGAAGTCTCTTTAGCAGGTCACAGTCCTTGCCGCGACCAGGTGTCCATGTCACCCAACAAGGTGCAATTTTACTAAGTGCAACAAACATCTTCAGACATCTTTTGAGGTAGGTGTATATAAAACCAGTAGAGGGCACTTTAAGAAGTACAACTATTTACAAAATGTGGCTGCTCCCAGTCCTCAGCCGGATAGAAAGATTGGCTGCTCCCAGTCCTCAGCCGGATAACTCACAGACCCTTTTCGGGTAACTTTGACAAACACACAAATTTTTACAACAACCCTTAACCGGGTAAACTTTCTATAATCCACCAACGGTGTGGCACTGAACTTCTTCACCCTGGCGGGTAACTATGTACAGTTCTGTTGCTCTTTAGTAGCGGTCTCCTGGCGCCTCATCCTCCTCAAGCTCATCCGCATCCGGGTCCTCCGCATAGCAGGGTTCAGGGTAGAGGTGCTCTTCCACCCTCCGGACATTAACACTAGAACTACTGATGGAGTCATTTTGACTCCTTTCGTTTTTTATTTCTCTTCTGTGACTACATTTTTCAGAATTCCGGCTTGAAACTCGGTGACTTTTCCTCAAATATGATGTGAAAAAAGATTTTGTGAGAATAAATAATTTTGGTGAAAAATTTGCGTGTTTTTTTCAAAATTTACCAAGAACTACTGAAGGGAGTCATTTTGACTCCCTACTATATTTTGAGGTCCTTTTGTCACTAAATGTTGCTATAAAGTTTTGTGCATAATTTTTTCACTCTGTCTTATTTACCCTGATGTTCATATAGATGTAGTTCAATTTACATGTCAACTTTTCACATTTTCCTTGTGTTTTACCTGCTTGTATTACTGTGTAATGCTGAACAAAATAGCTTGTTTACTCTAGGCTCTTATCTTATGCTAATGAAGGGTGGTGTTTTTCTAAGGTCCTAGCAGGAGACAGTATTCTGGATAGTAACTTTACTTTCAGTTCAGCTGAAGAGACAAAGAGAACAGACGCAGACATACGAGCTCTGAAGACTCATACAGGGGAGGAGTCCTGAGGAGATAATTTGCATATTCCCACTGCATTTTGGGGTAAGTGAAGAGTCTCCGTGAGCTCAAAGAACACTGGATTTTGGCTGTTGGAGCTGAAAAGAGGACATCGGTAAACCAGGGGAGGAGTCCTGAGGAGATAATTTGCATATTCCCACTGCATTTTGGGGTAAGTGAAAAGTCTCCGTGAGCTCAAAGAACACTGGATTTTGGCTGTTGGAGCTGAAAAGAGGACATCGGTAAACCAGGGGAGGAGTCCTGAGGAGATAATTTGCATATTCCCACTGCATTTTGGGGTAAGTGAAGAGTCTCCGTGAGATCAAAGAACACTGGATTTTGGGTGTTGGAGCTGAAAAGAGGACATCGGTAAACCGCGCGCCTACCGGCGCGCATTTTGAAGTTTTTTTTTAATCTTTTTTCACTGTTTTCAGAACATTAACAGTAAGAACATGGAAGAGTCCAGGAGCCATTTGGTGAGCTGCATATCCTGCTACATGTTCACAGTCTTGCCAGTGGAAAAGCCAAACTTCACATGCCAGAAATGCAAGCTTGTGTCCCTGTTGGAGGAAAAGTTGCGAAATCTAGAAGAGAGGTTAACTACCTTGAAAATCATTAAGGAAGGTGAAGAGTTCTTAGACAGAGCAGAATTATCTCTTCATGATTCAGAAAGAGAAGAAATTCGAACTGCACCTGAGGAAACAGAGGAATGGAAGCATGTGACCCAGAGAAGCAGGAGGATAGAGAGGCAGTCAGCACCTATACTGCTCAGGAACCAGTACCAGGCTCTCTCGCAGGAGAACCATGAAGAAATACAGCAAGATAAGACTTTGCCAGCAATGAATAACCTTGTAAGCCCTCAGAATCCTCCTGGATGGAGAAAGAAGAATGTTGTGAAGAAAAAACGGAGAGTGGTGGTCATGGGGGATTCCCTGTTAAGAGGAACAGAGGCTGCTATCTGCAGACCAGACATAACCTCAAGAGAAATGTGCTTTCTTCCAGGAGCAAAAATTAAAGATGTGTCTGACATGATATCAAGACTCTTCAGACCTACAGATCACTACCCATTCCTGCTAATACATGTGGGGACAAATGACACCGCAAGAAAGGACCTGGAAACCATCTGCAGTGACTTTGAAGACTTGGGCAAGAAAGTGAAAGAATTGGGAGCGCAGGTGGTCTTCTCATCCATCCTCCCAGTGGATGGCCATGGAACAATGAGGTGGAATAAGATTCTACTGGTGAACAACTGGCTACGTCGATGGTGCCGTCAACAAGGATTTGGATTTCTGGATCACGGAATGAATTACCTATATGATGGACTACTTGCTAGAGATGGGGTGCACCTTACGAAGACTGGAAAACATGTATTTGGAAATTGCCTTGCTGCACTCATCAGGAGAGCTTTAAACTAGAACAATGTGGGAAGGGAAGCAAAAGGCCAGAAAAAGCCATACAGCTGACAAATACTATTGAGATCTCTGCTACTGGAAGTGGAAAGGAAGAACAAAGACAAAACAATTTAAATAATAAAAATATGGGAGGAAGAGAAACCAATCACAAACTAAAATGTTTTTATACAAATGCACAAAGCATGGGCAACAAACAAGGAGAATTAGAACTACTAACGCAGGAAAAGAAATATGATGTCATTGGAATCACTGAAACTTGGTGGGACGATACACATGATTGGAATAAAAGGCTAAAAGGATACAACTTATTTGCAAGAAACAGACTTGATAAACGAGGAGGAGGTGTCGCATTGTATGTTAGAAAAGCGTATATCTGCACAGAGATTGAAGCTTCAGAGACTGGGAGTTCTGTGGAAACTGTTTGGGTAAGAATACAAGGAGAGAACAACGGAAAGGACACCATTGTAGGCATTTACTACAGGCCACCTGGGCAAGCTGAAGATATGGATGAACTCTTTATGTATCAAATGACCAAGTTCTCAAAAAAATATGACGTAGTGGTCATGGGAGATTTCAACTATCCAGACATTTGTTGGGAATCTCTCTCAAGTAAAACTAACAGGTCAAGCAAATTCTTATCCTCTCTTGCTGACAACTTTATCTTCCAAAAGGTAGGGGAGAAAACAAGGGGATCTGCTACTTTGGATCTAATCCTTATAAACAAGGAGGAAATGGTTGAGGAGGTAAAAGTGGCTGGGACCCTAGGAGGCAGCGATCATGCTATTATAGAATTTTGGATAACTAGAGGAGGAAGACATGTGAAGACTCAAACTTCAAGGTTAGATTTTAGAAAGGCAGATTTTAAGAGACTCAGAAAGAGAATAGGAGGGATCCAATGGCTGGATGTCCTTAAGGACAAAAATGTCCAGGAAGGATGGGAAATTTTTAAAAATGAGATTCTCAAAGCACAATCGTTAACAATCTCGAAAAGTAGGAAGAATGGGAAGCATTTAAGGAAACCAGGATGGATGAACACAGAACTTAAACACATGCTAAAAAGAAAGAAAGAAATGTTTATTAAATGGAAAGAGGGAGGCATATCTAAAGAAGATTATAATGCAGTCTGCAGATCCTGCAGGGCATGTATCAGGTTAGCTAAAGCTGACAATGAATTAAGGCTTGCAAGAGATGTCAAAAGCAATAAAAAAGGATTTTGGGGGTATGTCAAAAGTAAAAGAAAATTCAAAGATGCTATAGGATTTTTACAGGATGAAAATGGAGAAATGGTAAGAGAGGATGTTGAGAAGACCAAACTTTTTAATTCCTATTTTGCATCTGTTTTCTCTCAGAAAGAAAATGTAACATCAACTGATCTTCACTGTCCTTTTAAAGGAATAGAAGAATCCAAGTTATCTGTAAACAGAAAGATTGTGAGGGAATATTTAGCTAACATAAATAAGTTCAAGTCTCCAGGTCCAGATGAATTACACCCCAGAGTACTGAAGGAGATCGTAGAAGAAATTTTAGAACCACTCTCCATAATCTTTGAAAATTCTTGGAGAACAGGAGAAGTCCCAGAAGACTGGAGAAGAGCAAATGTTGTTCCTATCTTCAAAAAGGGGAAGAAGGTGGACCCAGGGAACTATAGGCCGGTGAGTCTGACTTCTATACCAGGAAAGATCTTTGAACAAATTATTAAACAACATGTATGTAAGTACCTGGATAAGAATGAAGTGATTAACCAGAGTCAGCATGGGTTTATAACTAACAAGTCATGTCAGACTAACTTAATTTCCTTCTATGACAGAATCACTGACTGGGTGGATCAGGGAAATGCTGTAGATATAGTATATCTTGACTTCAGCAAAGCATTTGACAAAGTATCTCACACCATCCTTATTGAAAAAATGACCAAGTATGCAATGGACCAGGCAACTGTTAGGTGGATTCATAACTGGCTTAGTGATTGGACTCAAAGGGTGATTGTAAATGGCTTCACATCCAGCTGGATGAATGTCTCAAGTGGGGTACCACAGGGCTCCGTCCTGGGACCTGTATTGTTCAACATCTTTATCAATGATTTAGATGAAGGAATTGAGGGTAAACTGATTAAATTTGCTGATGACACAAAGCTAGGAGGGATTAGCTAATACTAGAGAAGAGAGAGAGAGGATTCAAAAAGACCTAAATAAACTGGAGCAGTGGGCAGCAACCAACAGAATGGTTTTTAACAGGGAAAAATGCAAAGTACTACATCTGGGCAATAAAAATGAAAAAAGCATATACAGAATGGGAGGAATAGAGCTAAGCAACAGTACATGTGAAAAAGACTTAGGTATACTAATAGATCATAGACTGAACATGAGTCAACAGTGTGATGCAGCAGCAAAAAAGGCAAATACAATTCTGGGATGTATTAACAGAAGCATACAGTCTAGATCACGTGAAGTCATTATTGGTCTTTACTCCTCTTTGGTCAGACCTCATCTGGAATACTGTGTACAGTTTTGGGCACCACATTTTAAAAAAGACATAGACAAACTGGAGCAAGTTCAGAGAAGAGCGACCAGAATGGTGACTGGTCTGCAAACCATGTCCTATGAGGAACGGTTGCAGGATTTGGGAATGTTTAGCTTGCAAAAAAGAAGACTGAGAGGAGACTTAATAGCTGTCTACAAATATGTAAAGGGCTGTCACATTGTAGAAGGATCATCTTTATTCTCTTTTGCACAAGGAAAGACTAGAAGCAATGGGATGAAACTAAATGGGAGGAGACACAGATTAGATATTAGAAAAAACTTTTTGACAGTTAGGGTGATTAATGAGTGGAACAGGCTGCCACGAGAGGTGGTGAGTTCCCCTTCAATGGACGTCTTCAAACAGAGGCTGGACAGACATCTGTCTGAGATGATTTAGTGAATCCTGCTTTGAGCAGGGGGTTGGACCAGATGACCCAGGAGGTCCCTTCCAACTCTACCATTCTATGATTCTATGATACAGGTATGAATTGTTATGAAATAGTTTAGCTGTCTGTCAACTGATTCAGCCCACCTACTTTTGAAGGTGGCAGAACAGTTATTATTTCTTTTAGTTTTCATTTCATTTCTATTTTTCAGCAGGGAACTATATAGAATTATGGAATTTGTGAGGAATATGGAGAGAAGACGTTTGATAAAGCCTCAGGATATTCTGGCTACTTTGCAATCCATACCGGAGGATGAATCGGAATCCGAATTGCAGGAACATGTATTTGATTCTGACAGTGATGAAGATTTCATTCCTCAGAACATATCAAGTGAATCTGAAGACTCAGAAGGAACAAATCCAGAAGGTAAGTAGTTATGTGTATTTATTTGTTCTTCCACACACTGAGTTAGGGCCTGTGCACACTAGCAGAATTCTGGCTGAATAGCCATCTGGATATTCTTGCCGCAATACAGGCCGTACCTGCCCGCTCATGCCTGAAGCTCCGCTCCGAACCCCGGGCTGGAGCCGCTGTCAGGGACAGAGCAGCGCTTGCTTACGCGCGAGCACGGCTCCGTCCCAGACAGCGGCTCCAGCCCGGGGTTCGGAGCGGAGCTTCAGGTATGAAACTCCGCTCTGTACCTGAGCGGGCAGGTACGGGCCGGATTGTGGTGAGAATATCCGGTCGGATATTCCGCCGCTAATCCAGCCAGTGTGCACGGACCCTTACAAAACAAAAATTCTAAATATTCATCAACTTTTTTACAGATATTCCAAGCACATCAACTGGGGATCGGGCTCATGCAGTTATGTTGCCTCGTGACCATCCTCCTGGTCGTGGACAGAAAAAATCAGCAAAACGTCCCAGAAATGAAAGAACAACAGATAACGATGGAGGCGAAGGTAATGCAACAACAAACACCAGAGAAGGCGAATCTGAAGGAATACTAGTTTCAGCGGATGGTATTCAATGGAAACCTGTTGAAATTGGAGAACACTTGCCTGGTAGGCGTGACAGCCAAAATATTCTTCGAGAAGCACCTGGCCCTACAGGATACGCCAGAAGAAATATCATTATCGATAGTCCTTTGAGCGCATGGCGTTTATTTTTTGATTCATATATATTGACACATATAAAAAACTGTACGCTTGCAGAAGCATGCAGGAACAATAATTTACAGTTTACTCTATCTGATGAGGAGCTAGATGCATTCATTGCGATATTCTATGCTCGTGGAATATCTGGCACGAACCGTCACTCGATTAGCAGTATTTGGTGTAATGACTGGGGAATACCGTTTTGCAAAGCGACAATGTCTAGGGACCGCTTTGTTGAAATTATGAGGTTTCTCAGATTTGATGAGAAATCTACTCGATCGGAGAGACTGCAAACGGACAAGTTTGCTCTATTTTCTACTGTGTGGGACAGGTTTATTGAAAATTGTATTGCGTGTTACAAACCTGGCCCATACATAACGGTGGATGAGCAACTTTTCCCAAGCAAAACTAGGTGTCCATTCACGCAGTACATGCCTTCCAAACCAGATAAATATGGCCACAAATATTGGCTAGCTGTTGATAAGAGGAGCAAATATCTGGCAAATGGCTTCCCTTATCTAGATGACACACGCCGTGCTGAGGACCGTTTAGCTGACCATGTGGTAATGAAGTTATTGGACCCGTTTTTGAAAAAAGGTCGCAATGTTACAACCGATAATTATTTTACTTCAGTAAAATTAGCTAAACAGCTAAAAAGCAAAGGAACAACCATCGTGGGAACACTGAACAAGATAAGGCGAGAAGTGCCTAAAGAAATAAAATCCATGAAAGAGGAATTGTACAACACTAAAGTGTTTAGAAATGAAGACAATTTTACACTTACAGTATATCAAGGAAAGCCCAACAAAAATGTTGTCATTTTGAGTTCCGTCCATCCAGATGTTGTTGTTGCGTCTGATTCCGCTAAAAAAAACTCCAGAAACGGTAAAGTTTTACAATGAAACAAAATATGGAGTAGATGTAGTGGATCAGATGGCACGAAAATATACCACACGAACATGCACAAGGAGATGGCCTGTTCATGCGTTTGAAAATGCCTTAGACTTTGCGGGTATAAATGCATGGATAATATTCAAGGAGATTACCCACCAAAAAATGTCACGCAAGGCATTTTTGCAAAGGCTTGTGAGAGAGTTGAGTGGTCCTTATGTCACAGATAGGGAAAAGGGTTCCACGTCCCAAGTTTCTACATGCTCAGAAGTGATGGTTCAAACAAAATTTTGCCAGATCAAAGAAAAGTGCAAGAAAAATAGATCTGTCGGAAATTGTAAGACTTGTGGTAAGTCTTTGTGTGGGCAATGTACTGCCATAAATCAAAGGCAATGCCTAAAATGCGAAACACCAAATGTTTAGAAGGTGAATTCTGCGCCATATTTTCATTTTTATGCTCCTCCACCTACATTTTCTCTGCTTTTTGTTCTTCAGTTGTTGTTTATATGTGTGCACTTGAATAAAAAAAAATGTTTGAAAAACGTCTATTATAATTATTGTTATTTTCTGTAGAAAAATAAGAAAAGCAGAAAAAAACAATCAAAAGCATTACTGTTGGATCTCACAATAATAATACATTCCAAAAAATATAATTATTAATAAATAACCACAAATAAAACTCTAAAAATAAACGAAAACAAGCAAGGAGTCAAAATGACTCCTTTCAGTAGTTCTAGGCGGGGTCACGAGTCCAGTAGTCCTAGTGTTAAGAGCGTACCACCCTCGCAGATCTCGGTGTCGGGTGTATGATACCCGATCCCCCGGAAACAGATCCCGTTTCGGATGACCCGCGGGCAGATGACCCTCTACGTCCCTTCTATTAACAAAAAGGTCTGTGTCCGTCGTCGGGTCCCGGATGAACCCCCACCCCTTCTCTTGGTGGAATTTGACCACGATCCCAGTTACTGTGGGACCGCGTGCAGCTTGGGGGTCTCGGCGGGTTCGGGTCTTCTCCTCCGTGCTCTGGGCCTGCAGCTGTTCCTGCCTCTGGCGCCGAGCCCGTTCCTCCCTCTCTAGTTGTTCTATCTCACGGCGGCAGAATTCCCGCCTGCGAGCTGCGGCCGCCCACATCTCTTGTGAGAACCCCATCAGGTCCTCCCCGGTCTGCTCCCATTCTATCTGGACCTCTTCCTCCGGGAGCTGGGGGATGGTGACTGGCTGCTGATCGGGCAGGAGCGGAGCAAGTGGGGCTTCGGCCCCTGCTGACAGGTCCCTCCGGTGGCAGGGGTGAATGAATCCATCCGCGTGGCAGGGGGACCGGCTCTCCATCGGGCCCGACAAGCTGACTGTACAAATCGGTCCCTAGGGGTGGTAGTGTTGGGACCGGGGTCGCTCGCCGTTGGAAGGTGCCTGGGGAGGTCAGGCCTTGCGACCGGGCCTGGAGCGGGCCGCTTCCGGCCGTATCTGGGGTCAAGGGGCACGGCGTGGGACGTGGTCTGGCGGCTGCTCTTGGGGCTTTGGGCCTAGGTGCAGGCGGCGGGAGCAGAGGAGGAGGTGCAGCGACTTCTGGGGCGATCGGCTCCGCGACGGGGTCCAGGGGCAGGTTAGTGGCGTCCTGGCTGGTATCAGGAGTGTCCCCCTTACCTGCTCCCTTTGCAGCGCCGCTCTCAGCCTCCGGTGGTCCTCCTCCGTCATCAGGGGCAGGCTCACTGTTGGGTGGTTGCAGTGCCTCTTGCTGCCGGGCCGCGACCCGCCGGCCCATCTCTTCTCTCCACCCCGCGATGGCCTCCCTCTCCGCCTGGACCATCCTTCGGTCCAAATCCTCCAACCCAGCCCGGAACAATTCAGGGTCTTCTCTGGGGAGCTGGGCCATCAGCTCCGTGAGGCTGCACGGAGCCGCTTTGGCCTGCAGTAGGCCACTGGCACCGGTACTGGGGCTGGGGCTGCTCGCCATCTCTGGGTGTGGTCTGCCAAGACTGACAAACCACACCCTGCCCCTCGGTTTTTTTTCCCTTCCGCCCCTGTTGGGGGTGGTCCCGGGGCAATCTGCTGACAATCACGCTCAGGGGCAGCCCCCCCAAGTTGATGGACATCTCTGCAGCCGCACTCATGGCTGTTGGGGGTGGGCTCCAACTTTGGCGCCATTCTGGGACCTGGCCCACGATGGGGGGTGGCTTCTTGTTGTCTTTTGGCGCGCACATAATGGCGTCTGTTCTTCTGGGGCGGGCGCCACATTCAATACAGTGAAACAGTCTCTAGGCACACAATTCCCGATGATAACGGGCTGGTTTTGATCCTGCCGACTACGCCAAAGTTGACACGCCCCCTGGGCCGTGTGTGAAAAGGGAAATACCCGAAACCGAGTCTCTGTGTAATACTGGGGGTTGTAGTCTCCGTGGCGGCGACCCGATCCCGTGGCTCAGGGTGGTCAAACCAGTGGCGGATCTGTTTGCTTGGTTTTTGGTAATACTTAAATGTCCGACTACACCACCCGTGGATTGCGGTTGTGACGCCCAGCTGCGCTTGGTATCACAGATGCTAGAAGGTTGTATTGATGGATTCCTCCACAAGAGGCACCCATAACCATTCACACATCTCCACCTTCCACCTCAGACCACCAGAGGGAGCCCGTTAGGGATAGATAAATAGGGAAGGTGGAGCCAGGCAGCAGTCAGTCAGAGTTGGAGTGGGTCTAGACTAGAGTCGAGGGAGAGCAAACCTGTTGAGAGAGTTCCTGCAGTAGAGGCCTGAGAGAGGTTAGTCTGCAGTGGAGCACAGTCCAGACTCAGCAGTAGCTCAGAGAAGTGAGCTTTAGGTGTGCCGGCGCCATAAGATCGGTGAAGCGCGGCAAGCTGCCGTTAGTGTGAGTAGCCTAGTGAGGGCCCGATTAGGCCGAAGGCGAGTGGAGAGTCAGTACATAGGGGGCAGAGGAGCTTACCCAGCTCACCCCGAATCCTTTACCGGACACCAGGTCCGAAGCTTACCGGGATCTCCATGACCCAGTAAGATATAACCGGAATCCCTGGGTAACTACAAGTCCCAGGATCGCTAAAGTGCTGATACGTACCAGAGCCGGGAGACGCTTAGGCCCTGCATGCCGGGAGCGTGTACTCCAAGCGAAGGCCCTACCACAAGGTCAGCCAGTGCAGGACAGAGACAAAGTTAGGCCTAGCTCCAGGCAGGTCAGAAACATACTACGCAGAAGCAGGAGACAGGAGGCCTGAAAACCGCTCATTGGGGAGGATCCTGACATGCACCCTTCACCCTACAGTGCTCCGGGACGTGCCTGAATTTCCATCAGTAAAAGGTACTGGAGTGACTATCGTGTCTGTCCCTGTTCTTGCTCTGACCTGGCTGGGTCTCGTCTGTCCTGCATCCCCCCTGCATACACTGCCCTGAGATCTAGCTCCACCTGTGGGGAGCGATACCATCGAGCTGCATTATCATCGGCCTCAGTGGACTGCGCAGCGCTGGTGATCCTCACCAGAAGCCACAGGTGGCGTCACGAACTCTTTAATAAAATAAACAACCATAAACCCTTTTAGTAGCAACCTCCAGGCTACGGGCCTGGGAGCTGACCACCGCGACATCCCTAAAAGGCCAGGCTAAAGGCCCGGGTACCGAGTCATCCCCCATTCCCCTGGGCGAGTCATCTCCAACTGGCGTCACGAACAGGATCATGTGCCCGCTGCAATGACGAAGTGTTATGCCCGTTGCTACCGGGTACTGTGCGCCTTTATTCTGAACTGTGTGTGTAAAGTTGTGGTGAAGATTGCCGCCATTGTTGGGACGCCGAGCAAAAAGAAGGGCGTAACCGCGGGAAAATTATGGGCGTACCTGCAAAGAGCGCGAAGTCCCGGACACGCCCCGCGCCTCGACGTCAAAGCGAGAAGCGCCAGGTCCTGTAAGGAACGTCGCTGAACGCGCTGACGTAGGACGCAAGCGACGCAAGGTCCTTAAGACAACAGTCACCTGCGGAGCTGCGGCCTACTGGAAGAAAAACTAGAAGGTAGGCCACGGTTAACTAGAGGGGCTCCAAGATGTCCGACGAGCAGAAGAACGCCAACCTGCCGGTCAACGTCCCTGAAGTTCAACCCGCGCCCGATGATGAGCAGGCCGAAGCCGCCGCTCCACCAGAAGCGCCTGTAACACCAGTCATTCCTATGACTTTACCGTACATTCCTGGAGCAAAGTAGCTCCCCCAGTACAACGGCAAACCAGATACCCTGTCTGGATTCAAACGGAAGATATGTGGTATCTTAGACATGTACTCTATGACCGGTAAACAAAGAGCAGCCGTTGTATTAGGACAACTGACAGGTGCTGCGGAGCGGGAAGTGGAAACATGGTCGGCCGCAGACCAGGAGTCAGTGTCCGCAATCTTTCAAAAACTACAGACTGTCTTTGAGGACCTTACTGAGGCAGAACCTTGGGATGAGGTTCTACAGCTGTTCCCAACAGCCAGAGGACAATGTTCGGGACTACGCCTGGCATCTACAGGGGGCCCTGCGGGCTCTGAACCAGGTTAGTCCAACCAGCGTTGAAAATGAGAACAAAATGCTGAAGGAACAGTTTGTCCGGGGGCTAAGGTCTCCTGAGGAAAGCAGGACTGTGCGTTGGTGGTCCCTGGATCATCCAGGTGCCACCTTTGACAATCTTAAGGGCATGGCTATAAAAGGACTGCTGCCCCTGGAAACAAATGCCATCCAACGTTACCAGGGTGGGGTTACCCCAGTGCCTGCTACACCTACCTTGTCCCCAGTGGCTGCTGAAGCTAAGGTTCCAGCAACGTCCCCTAAAGAACTTGACAGTCTGCACTCTGAGGTGCGTCAGTTGAGCAAAACCCTGACCACTGTGCTGAGTGCTCTGCGGCTGCGGACGGCGCCAGAGGAAGGAGGGAAAATCCTGCTAGCCGATATCCCTGAGGATGTCCCCTGGATGCGCAGGAGGAGGAGGCCAACACCACCCTCTACGAGGACCAGTGACCAGCGCCGTCCACCGAGGGACCCAACCTGCTACCGATGCCGCAAGACCGGACACATCGCCCAGAATTGTCCTTTAAATGAGAAAACCCTGGGTCCGAGGGCCGACACCCAGGAGTAAACTCACCAGGCCCATCAGACAGGTACAACAGGTTCGTCGGAGGAAGACCTTTCCTGTCCATTGTATTGGACGGGATCCCGACGCACGCCCTGCTGGACACAGGATCTCAGGTAACCATCATGCCTGATGTCCTCTACAAGAGGTTCTGGTCCATGGACGACTTGCATCCACCAGCTCCAAATTTGACTGTATATGCCTCAAACAGACTCCCCCTTAACCTACTCGGGGTTAATAATGTGACTGTGAAGGTGGGGAGAGTGGAGCTGAAGGACCAGGGACTAATTGTAGTAGAAACTAATCCTGATGACACTAATCCGTATATGGTACTTGGCACTAACATTGTTGGCAATTGTTTGGGAGAAGTTGTGTTCTTGCTCCAACAGATAACCGACACTGCCAGGCCGAGACAGAGGAGGGCGTTGCAGAGGGAAATCCGAGTCCTGATGTATCAACAGCAAGTAAGGTTAACAGACGGTGAAATCGGTAACGTGCGGGTAACGGACCCAATACCCATTGCCATCCCCCCAATGAGTGAAATGCTCATCTGGTGTAGAGCTGCCATAGGTCTTAGAGGACAGAGCTACCGGGCCGTAGTAGAACCCCTTTGCTCTGAGCATAGACCCACGCTCTTAACCGCCAGGGGAGTGGTAGAAGTACGCAATGGGAGGGTGCCCGTCCGTCTTCTCAATTTAGGGGAAGAGGAGGTCAAACTGCCACGTTATGCCACTGTTGCCAAATTACATGCTGTCAATAACAACTGTATTCACGAGGCGGAGTCCTTAACCTCACCAGATGAAGAGGAGGATAATGACCCTGCAACCCAGGTGGAGGATTGGTGTCAACAGCTCCATGTTGGGACAGACACCACTCCTGCCCATCAAAAACAGGGTGTACACCGGGTGGTTCAAGAATACTCGCAGGTGTTCAGTAAACATCCACTTGACTTCTGGAGGGTTAAGGGGGTTCAACACCATATCCCCACAGGCGACCATTCCCCAATCAAAGAACGTTATAGGCCTATACCACCAGCTCACTACCAGAAGGCTAAGGAAATGCTGCATGACATGAGGAAGACGGGAGTAATAAGGGATAGTTGTAGTCCCTGGGCAGCTCCCCTAGTGCTAGTTAGGAAAAAGGACGGGAGCATGAGAATGTGTGTAGATTACCGTCAAGTAAATCGCATTACACATAAAGATGCATACCCTTTACCACGCATAGAGGAGTCCCTAGCTGCCTTAAAGTCTGCGAATTACTTTTCCACCCTTGACCTCACTAGTGGGTACTGGCAAGTAGCTGTGGCTGAGGAGGATTGGGAGAAGATGGCCTTTACCACCCCGATGGGACTCTGCGAGTTCAACAGTATGCCGTTTGGACTCTGCAATGCCCCCGGAACGTTCCAGAGATTGATGGAGTGTTGCCTGGGACACTGCAACTTCGAGACTGTGTTACTTTACCTGGATGATGTAATAGTGTATTCCAGAACGTACGAGGACCACTTGAAGCACCTGGCAGAGGTATTTGAGTCACTGTCCCGGTACGGGATGAAGTTGAAGCCCTCAAAGTGCCACCTGCTCAAGAGAAAGGTACAGTACCTGGGGCACATTGTCAGTCTGGAAAGGGTAGCACCAGACCCGGAGAAAGTCACAGCCATCCAGAAGTGGCCGGAGCCGAAGAACCTCAAGGAGGTGCGTCAGTTCTTGGGACTAGTAGGATACTACCGGAGGTTCGTAAAGGACTATACTATGAAAGCAGCTCCTCTGCAAGACCTCCTGGTAGGACAGTCCCCCAAAGGCAAAACCCCCCCATTCCACTGGGGTAAGGATCAAGCTGAGTCTTCAGGAGATGAAGGAGATCCTAACAGGCGATGAGATCCTAGCCTACCCTTACTACAGCCAACCATTCCTGCTGTATACAGATGCCAGCAATGAAGGGCTGGGAGCTGTCTTAAGTCAGAAGCAGAATGGCCAAGAGAAGGTGATCGCATACGCAAGCAGGAAACTCCGCCTGACTGAGAGAAACCCAGAGAACTATAGCAGCTTCAAGTTGGAGTTCCTGGCCTTGGTCTGGGCCATCACTGAAAGGTCCAAGCACTATCTAGTCTCCAGCAAGTTCACTGCCTTTACTGATAACAACCTCTTGACCCACCTTGAAACAGCTAAGTTGGGGGCACTGGAACAACGATGGATGGCTCAGCTGTCAAACTACCAATTTACAATTAAATACCGGGCGGGCCGCAAGAACGCCAACGCCGATGCCCTGTCTAGGATGCCTCACCAGTCAGACACAGAAGAAGAAGTGGATGACCTGGAAGAGATAGAGCTACCTGCCTTTCATCGGAGTGGGATGATCCATGAGCAACGAGCATCCAGGAAGCAGCGTGGAAAGACGTTAAACCCCCTGCCTCACCACAGCTGGAAAGAGACCCAGGACAGTGACCCGGTTGTCAGCCGCATTAAGGAGCTGATAACCCAAAAAGGTGCCTCCCTGGAGAAAGAAGCGTCTCTCCAAGCAAAGCAGCTGTGGAACGAGAGAAGCCGGCTGTTTATTTACCGTGAGAAGCTGTGCCGGAGGTACGTTAATCCAAGAACTCATGAGATGGTATGGCGGATAGTAGTCCCGAAGACAGACATCCAGATGGTATTAGAAGCTTACCACGATCAGGCGGGGCACTTTGGTTGGAAAAAGCTAGAGACCCTGCTGAAGTGTCGATTTTACTGGGTAGGAATGCGCAGCTCCATTGAACGGTGGTGCCGGGACTGTGGACCCTGTGGCCTAAGAAGAAAAGACTTCAGCAGCCAGAAGGCACCCCTGCAACCCATCAAGACAACTCAGCCCCTGGAGATCGTGGCCCTGGACCATGTCAAGCTGTCCCCCAGCAGGTCAGGGTACTTCTATGCTCTGACCATGGTGGATCACTACTCACGTTTCCTGGTGGTCGCCCCCGTCAAAGACCTGACAGCAGAGACAGCAGCAAAGACATTCCAAGCGTATTTCTGTAGACCCCATGGTTATCCTGATCAGGTGCTGACGGACCAAGGCCCGGCCTTTGAGGCTGAGTTGTTCAAGGAGTTCTGCCATTTGTACGGTTGTAAAAAGATAAGAACTACACCGTACCACCCACAAACTAACGGTCTCTGCGAAAAGATGAACAACATCATCATCGACCTGCTAAAGACCATACCACTTGGGGAGAGAAACCAGTGGCCAGACTACTACCAGACCTAGTGCATCTGTATAATCATATACCAGTAAGTTCCACCAACTGCACTCCGGCAGATCTCATGCGGGCAAGGCCAGGAAAGCTGCCCATGGATCTGGAGCTTGGTGTTGTTGAGCCTGAAGCTGATATGACCACTGAAGACTGGGACAAGACCAGACAAGAGCAGTACAGGAGGGTACAAGCTTGTGTCAAGGACAGTCTTACACGGGTGAGAGAAAAGCAGGAAATGCACTACAACAAAAACGCACCAGCAGAACCCGTCACACCAGGAGAAACAGTATTGAAAAGGAAAAGACGTAATCACAAACTTGATGACCAGTGGGAAAAAGACCCCTACACTGTGTTACCGTCGAGGTTTGACAACAAGAAGACATGCATAATCAGTCGTGATGGAGGAAGAAAGTCCACAACAGTGTCCAAGGACCACCTAAAGTTGTGTCCAGAATTACTGAAACCCCAAGAAAAAGTGCCTCTCACAATCCAGGAAGAACCTAAAGAAGCAGTGATCCACACTGACCTAGGAGACTTCCCAATGGATTGGCCTCAAATAGGAGCAATAATCATCCCAGTACTCCAATTCTACAAACAGCCAGAAAACCTTCCACAGCAAGTTGAACCTGTAAGTGCTGCAGAAGAGCCAGCTCAAGAAGTATCCCCGGATGAAGGATCCCCGATAGGAGCAGAGCAAGAGGGCCCAGCCAATGGTAGACTTGCCATTCCAAGAGAGAGGTTAAGGCAGTTTTACAACATGGTCACACGTAGAACTGGTAGAGTAACTGAGAATACAGACACTGATACCCCACAGACCACCGCACTACGGATATCAGCAGGAAGCACGAGAGGTAAACCCCCTGCTAGGTACATGCAGTAGATGGTCAAAAATTGCTGAAAATGTAGATAGTTACCCCTGGGTTATTGTGTATTAACTTGTAGTGTACTGAATTAATTGTTTATTTTCATGCATATGTCTTTATTAATTTGTGCTTAACCTCATTAATTCCTTGATTCTTGGCATAAAGAACTGCGTGGCTGAGGACTGTGTGCAGCCCAAAAACTGCTTGTGTATATAATTGCACTACTTGGAGTGCCCCTTTAGGTGACCTCGGAAGGAAAAGCTGTCTGGAGTGGCTCTATTGGAGGTCCAACTTGGGATCTTCATGCCCTGCAGCCACCCCAGGGCCTACGTAGAGGGTTTAGGACAGGTCCCTCAAAACCACCAAGTACTCTACCTTGCGGGATGGACATCCTGTATGGGAACCTCACCATAGAAGACTTGAATTCTGAGGCACTCTGCTTTGTTATTGTTATGCAACGTTTAAGATTCATGCCTTCCTTAAAGAGAAGATTGTTCTTTTTGTTCATGTATTGTTCATGTTATTAATGTTATTATAAAATGTACTTCAGCTCGGGAGTGCTGAGTTTAACTAGGGGGGAATGTGACGCCCAGCTGCGCTTGGTATCACAGATCCTAGAAGGGTCTATTGATGGATTCCTCCACAAGAGGCCCCCATAACCATTCACACATCCCCACCTTCCACCTCAGACCACCAGAGGGAGCCCGGTAGGGATAGATAGATAGGGAAGGTGGAGCCAGACAGCAGTCAGTCAGAGTTGGAATGGGTCTAGACTGGAGTCGAGGGAGAGCAAACCTGTTGAGAGAGTTCCTGCAGTAGAGGCCTGAGAGAGGTCAGGGGGCAGAGGAGCTTACCCAGCTCACCCCAAATCCTATACCGGACACCGGGTCCGAAGCTTACCGGGATCTCCATGACCCAGTAATATATAACCGGAATCCCTGGGGAACTACAAGTTCCAGAATCGCTAAAGTGCTGATACGTACCAGAGCCTGGAGACGCTTAGGCCCCGCATACCGGGAGCGTGTACACCAAGCGAAGGCCCTACCACAAGGTCAGCCAGCGCAGGACAGAGACAAAGTTAGGCCTAGCTCCAGGCAGGTCAGAAACATACTACGCAGAAGCAGGAGACAGGAGGCTCGAAACCCACTTATTGGGGAGGATCCTGACATGCACCCTTCACCCTACAGTGCTCCGGGACATGCCTGAATTTCCATCAGTAAAAGGTACTGGAGTGACTATCGTGTCTGTCCCTGTTCTTGCTCTGACCCGGCGGGGTCTCGTCTGTCCTGCATCCCCCCTGCATACACTGACCTGAGGCCTAGCTCCACTTGTGGGGAGCGATACCATCGAGCTGCATTATCATCGGCCTCAGTGGACTGCGCAGTGCTGGTGATCCTCACCAGAAGCCACAGGTGGCGTCACGAACTCTTTAATAAAATAAACAACCATAAACCCTTTTAGGAGCAACCCCCAGGGTACGGGCCCAGGAGCTGACCACCGCGACATCCCTAAAAGGCCAGGCTAAAGGCCCGGGTACCGAGTCATCCCCCATTCCCCTGGGCGAGTCATGGTCACTGAGAACCGCCGCTGCGGGCAGACCGCTCCGGGGAGTCCCTGCAACAGGAGAGATACACACGCCGGGTTCTCCTGGCTTCTGTTCAGATGACAGCACCAACAGAAGTCATGAGAAATATGAGGGAGCTATAGTGCTGCTCACGGGGCCCCATACAGCAGTAAGGGCAGTAATGCCCTGATGGGGCCCTGCTTGTAGTCAACCACTGTATGCATACAGGCGACCTTGTCTGGCCCACAGCAGTCTCAGGACTACTAATAGCTCTGAATCACAATGGTTCCCAACTATGTTCCCGTTCGGGCCTCTCCCTGCTACCCACTAAGTTATATTCACTTTTAAGATAATGCTTCTTCCACTTCCTTGTTAAATTCCTAGTTGGTAGAACTTGTTTTCTGTCTTGGTGATGTTCACTTGTGTTGTAACTACAGGCACTCTGCTGAGCTAGGCCTCAACATCCCCTTATATAACTGAGGCTCCTCCCTGAGGCTCCCTGAGATTCCCACTAATTGCTATCCCTTAGTTACCCAAAACTCATGCAGCTAAAAAATCGTCTACATTCTTCACTCTCTAACAGTGCGACCCACAAACCACATGTTGCGGGTTGTGCATTCTATGTGGTATGCAACATGGTTGGAATCAAAGATAAAGAAGTTGTCCACTACTTTATATTAACCCTCCAATGTATCCCCCCCGGGGCCCAGAAGTGTTTTTGTAAGTACCTTTCTGCTGGCCGCTCAGAGGCATCATGTGACCCGTGACTGATGTCACGTCAAGTGAGAGGTGGCATCAGTGACACGCTCCCCATGGTGCATGCTGGGCTGTTGGCGGGGTTACCCCGTGTGTCACATCCAGCATCCACTGTGCTCTTTCCCAGTGAATGAGGAGAGGGAAAGCGCGCTGTGGATGTTGGGTGTGACACGCGGGGTAACCCCGCCCACAGTCCAGCGTCCACCATGGAATGCAGAAGTGAGTACCCCCTGCTGCAGCCGGAACTTGACATGACATCAGCAGATGTCAGAGCCGGCTGCAGCCGGGGGTCACGAGATGCCTGTGAGTGGCCAGTGATAGCACCACTCACAGGCAGAAAAGGCACCACAAGATATTTAGAGAAACACTTATGGGCCCTGGGGGAATACATTGGGGGATCATATAAAGTAGTGGACAATCCCTTTAATGAAGGGATCAATCTTGTGACTCGCACTATGCGGCATTGGAACAAACTGTGTTTGGTGGGCTTATATTGCAACAACATATTTAGGGCTCGATCGCATGAGCATATACATTGGACAAGAGCTATCCAATGTTTTATAGGATAGCACTCGGACCAATGTTATTCTATGGGGCAGTGCGGATCAGTGTTTTTTTTATCATTAGGAGCATTGCACGGCGAATAAGCCTCCTTACCTTAGAATGCCAGAGCCGGTATGTCACTCTCCACAACGAGAAGCGTCAGCCCTTAGACCTCCGTCCAGAGCCTCTTACCTAGCCAAATTAGTTCTCATACTTTGCACAGACGAGGGACAATACCCCGAAGCATCATGTCTGCAAATTGAGATTCTGATTTGGCTTTTATCCCAAGTTATAAACAAGGCTCTTTAAAGGGTCGATAGTGACTTGTTGGATTCCTGCTTCCAATAGGTGGCACTATAGAGTTCAATTCCTCTTTGTCTCTGAAGAGGCAATTTGCATATTTTTTTTCTCATGCAGATTCATCATTAGAATAAAATTGCAGCATGCTGTGAGTTGCTGTATCAATCAGATCACACATACCTATTCAAGTCTATGGGTGCATGGAAAATTTCGAATTCCACTCAGATGACTCCAATTTTCATGGACTAACACAATAGAGAAGATGGAGCAATCTTGTTCTCCATCATATCCACACCTGCATTACGATTCTATCATCCGAGAGAATTGTATCACACTCTGCTGACACTCAGCTCAAACTCTGGTCAGAGTTTGATCTGAGTGTTATTTACACCATTGATCAGATTCAAAGAGATTATCTACACTTGTGTGCCTTATAAAGGGGCTTATTGGGAATGCAAAACCATCTTTTTTTCATTTATGAATTAATGAGATAGAGATAGGCGATGTGCCACTACCAGTGCCAAACTCAGTGTGATTAATCAATGAAATGGTGCAGCTAGTACTAGTGTTGAGCGAGTATGTTCTATTAACCCTTTCGCCGAGTATGCTCGGGCCGAGCTCCGAGTATTTACAGCTGCTCGGTGATATGTTTGAATCGCTCCCGTGTGCATGATTTGCGACTGTTTGACAGTTTTACTATATGTGAGGAATGTCTATTTCTTACACATTCCTCACAAGTATTAAAGCTGTCAAACAGTTGCAAATCATGCACACGGGAGAGATTCAAACATATCACCGAGCAGCTGTGAATACTCGGAGCTCGCCAGAGCATACTCGGAACAGAACATACTCGCTCAACACTAGCCTAGTACCTGTCCTGCTGCATTTGAATTACAATCATCCATTTCTTAAGGCACTAGAAATCAACAAGCCAGCGCAATATTTATTTCCATAATTAAAATCTGAAAACAGTGTCAGTCAGAGAACGTGTGTTTACTTCTCACAAGCGACTGAACTGAATTTTTGTATTTTTTGTACAATCATTTCTGTGAATTCATTTTTTGCAATCATTTTCAATAAACCATGGCTCATTTGTAGCCATGGTTACTAGAAAGCAGAAAACACAGCCCTAGGATATCATGGTGCAGAAAAGTGTAATCTGAAGCCTAACTTGAGATTAGTCAATGACTTTTGCAATGTTAATTTGTCTCAATCCATTTCGGTGAGATAAATTTTTGAGAAAGTTATCAAGATGGCGCATTATTAGCATAGTTAAAGTTTGCAACATCTATTAAGATGAGGCCAGAGGAGATGGAGAACATGATTCTAGCACCAAGCTGTTTTGCTGGCTCTGGGGCACTAGTAATGGTAGTAGCACTGTGGATCAGGGCAAATCTCAAGGTGGGAATAAGGAGGGGGGAGGAGACAAGGAGCTTGCCTGCCATGCACTGTAATGCTGTAGCTAAGTTGGTTGTGGGCATTACAGTGATTTGCTGGCCGCACAGCATCATCAGGTGTATATCAGACCTGGCGCCACCATGCTCGTCACTGTCACTCCGGATCAGACAGTGTAGGGAGAGCAGCTGTGTCAGGGAGAGATTTGCTTGTGTATTAGGTAGTGTAGGGAGACAAACCGTACATTACACATATCCATCTTAACAAACAGTCCTTCTGAGGACTAATCCATCTGCAGAGATATCAGGCAGGCAGTGTATATAGGCAGGCAGTGTATATAGCAGACTGCAGTGCATATAGCACAAGAGGCTCCATTCCAGTTCTGTCGGCTGCTGCTGTTAGATATTTCTGGAAATAGCCCCAGGTCTCAGGGTCCAGGAATAATTTTTTTTGCATCTTAATCCTCATTATTTGCTTAAAAATCAATCCAGAGAACACTTTTTTTCTGCGCCATTTGCTTGTTGGTCCAGCAGAATACAGCCAGGTCTTTTCCATATTACAGCTGTGTTTTCTCCATCACATGGATCACATATACATTTTCATAAAATACTGCCATTTCTGGCCTCCATTAATTTTTTTTTTCAGTGTGTCAGTGAAGTTTTTGACACTGGTTTGCTATTCAAAACAGTTACCTACAGGCCAGGTATCTAAAACTGTGTTTTCTCCTTCACACGGCTCACATATACGTTTTCAGAAAATACTGCCATTTCTGGCCTCCATTAAAAATTTCTTTCAGTGTGTCAGTGAAGCAATTCACACCAGTTTGCTGTTCAAACTACTTACCTACAGGCCAGGTATTTAAAACTGTGTTTTCTCCATCACACGGATCACATATAAATTCGCTCTAAACTCAGTCATTTGTAGTGAGCATGGAAGATACTGTCCTCCATTTAAAATGGGCAAGGCACGTGGCAAGGGACGGGGAACTGGACGTGATGGTAATGGTGAATGCAGAGGCCGCTGGCAAGCCGAAATTGTGCCACAACAAACACCCACATCTTCTCGCCTGACCTTCCTGTCCCAATTTCTAGGGGACCGCAGCACACCACTATTGAACCCAGAGCAGTGTCAAAAGGTTGTTGGTTGGATAGAGGATAATTCTTCCAGTCACTTAGCCACCACCACCACCACCCTGTCTTCCACACGGTCAAGTCTCAGTAGCCGTGAGTCTGGACCGCATATCCCTCACCCTGATCCTCCTTCCTCCCACCATGCCGAGTACCCAGAGACAACTGATCCCACACTTGGACACTCTGAAGAGCTGTTCACTTTTCCATTTATAGATTCGCCCCGTCCACTTGAAGCAGGGCAAGAGGAGATCGTGTGTAGCGTTGCCCAAATATTTGAGCAGCACGGTCACATGAAGGTGACAGTGGGAAAGTGTCACAAGAGGTGGACGATGATGAGACACAATTGCCAGAAAGTCAGGAGGAGGACCAGGGTGCAGAGTGGAAGAGGAGGTGGTGGATGATATAGTAACTAACCCAACCTGGCAGGAGGACATGCAGAGCGAGGACAGCAGCACACAGGGGGAGGGAGGCAGAGCACCCCAACAGGGAAGGAGGAAGCAGTGTGGTGGCTGCAGACAGAAGGCATGCAAATGTTCCCCGTAACATCAACACGAAGGAAGTTGCCAGTACAACTGTTAGGTCTTCCCGAGTCTGGTTGCTTTTTAAAGACTCTGCCGATAACCCCAAAAAGGCCATTTGCTTCACCTGCCAGGCCAGCATCAGCAGGGGTGGCAAAACGACCAGCCTGACCACCACCAGCATGACCAGGCACATGGCAGCAAAGCACCTGACTTTGTGGGCCAAACCCCAGGGTCCAGGAACAGTGTCTGGGGGTGGCACCATTGCTTCTTCCGCTGTTGTGCATGCAAGCCAATCCCCTGTCCATGGTGCATGCGAAGATCCCTCCTGCCCTGCACCTGTCATTGCACACTCTCAAGTAGCAGCATCAGGAAGCATGTCCATGTCCTCGTCCCAGCGGAGCGTTCAGTTGTCCATACCCTAGTCCTTGGAACGCAAGCGCAAATATGCAGCCAACTCCCTACAGGCCACACTACTAAATTCTCACATTTCACGACTGATTGCGCTCGAAATGTTACCTTTTAGGCTCGTGGAGACGGAAGCATTCCGCAACCTGATAGCGGCAGCCATCCCTCGATACTCGGTCCCCAGCTGCCACTATTTCTCCCGGTGTGCCGTCCCCGCATTACACAAGCACGTGACCCAAAACATTAGCCGGGCTCTGAACAACGCAGTTACCGGTAAAGTCCACCTAACCACGGACACGTGGACAAGTGCTTGTGGGCAGGGGGGGTACATCTCGCTGATGGCACACTGGGTTAACAAAGTGGAAGCCGGGACCCAGTCGGACCTTGGGACGGAACACGTCCTCCCGACGCCAAGTATTTCGGGCCCTATTTCAATCAGGGTTGCCCCCACGGTCTACAGCTCCTGCACCTCATCCTCCTCAGCCTCCTCCTCCTCTTCAGCCTCCATCTCCGAAATGACCACATCAGTCACAAGCTGGAAGCACTGCAGCACTGCCTCGGCCAAGCAGCAACAGGCTGTGCTGAAGCTAATATGCATAGGTGAAAAACCGCACAATGTCGAATAGTTGAGGACAGCTCTGAAAGAGCAGGCAGATTTGTGGCTCACACCGCTGAACCTACAGCCAGGCATGGTCGTGTGTGACAATGGCCGGAAACTGGTGGCGGCTCTGAGGTGAGGCGAGCTCACACATGTACCATGCATGGCTCATGTGCTTAACCTCGTGGTTCAGTGGTTTCTCAAATCCTACCCAGAGCTGTCGGATCTGCTTGTTAAAGTATGCCGCCTGTGTGCCCATTTTAGAAAGTCAGCTACAGCTTCCGCCGCCCTTGCAGTGTTTCAGCAGCATTTGCAGCTTCCAGCTCACAGACTGGTGTGTGATGTCCCCACGCATTGGAACTCTACGCTGCAGATGTTGGGAAGGATTTGTAAGCAGAAGAGGGCAGTTGTTGAGTACCAGCATCAACAAGGCCGTCGGTATTCAGTTCAGACTCCACACATAAGACCTCAGGAGTGGACATGGATGCAGACATATGTACCATCCTCCAATACTTTGAGGACTCCACCAAGATGGTGAGCGGCGATGACGCCATAATTAGCATCACCATCCCACTTCTCTGTCTTCTGAAATGCTCTCTGCTCACAATCAAAGAGGATGCATTGCAGGCGGAGCACAATGAGATGGAGCAAGGAACCATACAGGGTGATTACACACAGCCAAGCCTCATCTCATCCCAACGTGGATTGGGTAACAATGGGGAAGAGGAGGAGGATGAGGAAGGACAGGAGATAGTTTCATGCACTATAGACGGTACTACCTGCACAGCTGTCATACCGTCTGTTCAGCGTGGATGGCCAGAGGACAGAGAGGAGGAGGAGGAGGAGGAGAGCAAGGTCAGTCATCCTCTTGGTGAGGACACGGAAGTCTTGCCTGTTAGTAGTCTGGCACGCATGGCCAAGTTTATGTTACGCTGCCTTTCCCATGACCCTCGCGTTCTCAAAATTTTGGGTGACAGTCATTACTGGTTGGTGACACTTCTAGACCCACGCTACAAGGAGAACTTTATATCTCTTATTCCTGAGGCGGATAGGTCTACAAAAATGGGGCTGTACCAGAAGACCCTTGTTGTGGAACTATTAAAAAATATCCCATCTGAAAACGCTGGCAGCAGAGGGCACACTTATTTGGACAACCAAGGAGTACAGGCGAGAGACACAACTTCAATCCAGCAGAGGCAGGGGAACACTGTCAAAGTTCTGGGAGAGTTTTCTCAGACCCTCCCATCGGACAGGCCCTGAGGCGCGGGGTACTCTCACAAGGAGTGCAAAGTTTGGGAAGATGCTGAGGGAGTACCTTGCCAACAGTACCAACATCCTCCGCTGTGCCTTATAATTATTGGGTATCCAAGCTGGATACGTGGAATGAACTTGCTCTTTATGCCTTGGAGGTCCTGGTCTGCCCTGCCGCTAGCATTTTATCAGAGCGGGTTTTTAGTACCGCTGGTGGAATTATAACTTATAAGCGCATCCGCCTGTCAACTGAAAATGCTGACAGGCTGACTCTTTTAAAAATGAATAAGGGCTCTATTGGGCCAGACTTCTAAACACCACTGAATGATAGCAGCGTAACATAAACTCCAATCCAGTGTCTTTTCTTGGGAGGTGTATTCCCATGCACCTTTTCACACCTACACATGGGTATACCCTTCCTGATTTTGACTATTTGCTCTTGTCCTCCTCCTTCTCCTCATCCTCCACCACCATATCACCAGGGTGACCGTGGTCCATGATGCAACATCCACCTAATTATTGTAAAGGGTGTTTATGATGCCCGTAAAAATTTTTTTTTATACAGTATGTTCATGTATACCCCCCAGGGTTAAATGTTTGTCAGCCCATACACTTAGTGCATGGGCATTACAAGTATAGGAGGCCCGCTCCTTTCTAATGGGAATTTTTTTTTATGAGGCCCTCCTCCACATCTCTTCCAAGGGGCATAGAAGTGCCTCCAAATTTTTGGCAGCCCTTGCATTCACTGCATAGACCAACACTATAGGAGACTCTTTCCTTTCTAATGGGAATTTGTTGTTACTGTTGCCCTGCTCTGTGTGTCTTTAAATTCTTAGTGGGGATTTTCCTAAAATTGTCAGCCATTGGACTCACTGCATACCCTATAACTGTATAGCAGACCCTCTCCTTTCTAATGGGAACATGTTGTACTTGTTACTGTGGCCCTGCTCTGTGTGTCTTTAAATTCTTAGTCGTTTTTTTTCTAAAATTGGTCAGCCGTTGGACTCACTGCATACCTTATAACTGTATAGCAGACCCTCTCCTTTCTAATGGGAACATGTCGTACCTTGTTGCTGTGGCCCTGCTCTATGTGTCTTTAAAGTCTTAGTGGGGTTTTTCCAAAAGTTTGGCAGCCCTTGCAGTCACAGCATGGACATTACCACTATAGGAGACCCGCTCCTTTATAATGGGAACATTTTTTTTACTGAGACCCTCCTCTATGTCTCTTCAAAGGGGTATTGGGTTGCGTCCAAATTTTTGGCAGCCCTTGCAGTCCCTGGATACGCAATAACAGTATAGGAGACCCACTTGTTAATAATGGGAACAACAAAGCATAACTGGCTGATGGCTCTCCAACAAGAGCTAGGGCCGACTGCTGTCCTTTTAAAAATAGTAAGAGGCATCTGATGTCCCTATAAAAATAGGCTTTATGACTTTCAGAGTCTCTCCATCATAATTAATACAGGATGTGTCTAATGATGTGTCACACACCACATTGCTAGATAAGGTTGTAAAATGTTAAAATGACATTTCCTGGTGAACGCATTTGTCTTAAAAAAACTGTAAAAAAAACAAAACAATAGGATCTTTCTTTAGTATAAAAAACAGCGTCACCAATTTAACCTCATTGTATTCATATTGTTCAGCTCATTCACCTCCTCCTTCATCTCCGAAATGATCACATCAGTCACAAGCTGACAGGACTGCAGCACTGCCTTGGCCAAGTGGCAACAGGCTGTGCTAAAGATAACATGTTTACTGCTTAATTGACAAACCGCCCAGTGCTGCAGAGTTGTTGAAAGCTATAACACAGCAGCCTGATCTGTGGCTCTCACGGCTGAACATACAACCAGGCATGGCAGTGTGTGACAATAGACGGAACAGGTTCATGGCGGGAGGCATCTTCGCATGCGCCAAAGATCACTTATGATGGGCACACTTTTAGGCAGCGACTCGGGAGTCAGAGTTGCTTCTAGAGGTCTTCCCCATGCTGTTCCCATGACTTTTCAGCACTGTATGCATGTGTCTGATGATGTGTCACACACCACATGGCCTGATAAGGTTGTAAAATGTTAAAATTACATTTCCTGGTCAATGCATTTGCCTTGCAAAAGTGCAAAAACGCATCAAAAATGCTACGTGTGAACATAGCCCAAGGTATGGAGGAGTATTTTTGTTTTTGGTTATTTATTTTGCTTTATATACATTGTACATGTCATGGAAAGGATGTTCCTTAACATATTTCCCAGGAAAATCCATTTTGGTTTCGTTTTGGTATGTTTTATTGTGATTCCGTAAAAGTGGTTTAATACCTCTGACAGCGTTGTTGACAGAAGTGACCAGGGAGTCAGAAATGCTTTAAGGGGTCTTCCCCATGCTGCAACGAGTACCCGAGCATTTTAGTGCTCGCTCATCACTAATGAAAACCAAATTGGAATGCAGAGGAGGAGATATTATCAAAGGGGGATGATGGTGGAGTTGCTGTTAAAGAAGAGCCAATATCCAGCCAAAGGATCTGGAGGAAGGTCTGCTACTTCTGTGGTAAATACGGGAGCAGATAATGTCACAACTGATACTGGTGTAGGAGGCTCTACAATGACTGAAAGCTCTGGTGGTAAAAAAAGTGTTAGCGAATTCTATGAGTGGGCATCTTAAGTGTGGGTATTCTTTTCCACTTTGTTGGAGGACTAATGTGGCACCCCAAGAGTCCGGTTGCCACAGTGGCATTGCCTCCCTCACAAGGGGTGATGCCATGCCTGGAAGCAAGGAGGGGTCCCCTAATCAGGTTTACAAGCATACAACACCTTCCTGGCTCCAGACCAGCAAGGGGAGCTCCTCCCCTTAGCAACTGGAATCTGGAGGTGGGTTTAGCAAGAGTTAGTGAGAGGAGTTGAATTCAGGAGAGCGAAGAGGAAAGACCTGGGGAGTGGAGCTGCACGGCAGTTCACCCCAGAGAGAAGCGCAGAAGAACCGGACAACGGAGTCCGAGGTTGTGGGGCACTGAAGGCCCAGCAGCAGAAACCGGAGGGCAGGAGACTGCAGGTCTCCTGGCCCCATCAGACACCCGGAGGCTCAGCAGCATGATAGGGCCCAGCACCGCCACGTGGGAGCGACACTCCAGGAAGGCCCGAGCTGCCTGCCATACGGGTGAGCACAAAGACGTTTTACTCAGGGATGAGGGCCACAGCACAGCTATAAGCAGCAGGGCCAAAGAGCTTAGCGCAAAGGGAAGGCCTCCAACTTCACCTGGCGAGGTGGATTCCCAACTTGCTTCCAGGCTGCCCGGACCTCTACTACCAGCTATTACCCGTGCCCCAGTCTGCCTAACCACTGCAAGTAAAGATAAGAGGAAACCGCCATTAAGTTGTGGACTGATTATTAACTGTGCCATCTCCTGCACTACACTGCACAGCAACATCTATAAAATCACCACTTCCTGCCCTGGAGCTAAGCTCTGCCTGTGGAGAGCTGAACCAACTCTGCTGCGTCATCATCAGCTCCAGAGGTTCTGCACCGCAGCGGTGGCTCCATATAGCCGCATACCACAGGTGGCGTCACGAACATTATATAAAAACTATATTCCCTTTTCTTTATTCCCCTTTTATTGACCACCCTGAGTCACAGACCGGGTCACCACCACTGTGACATCTCCCAGCATCACCCGGCCCGGCTACCGAGTACCCCACGGCCCAGGGGGCGCGTCAACTTGGCGTCACGAACAGGATTCACGAAGCACGGTATAACCGGGTCCTGTGTGCCATAGACTGTACTGAACTGTGTTATCACGTCATTTGCCGTCTGTCGAGGGGAAGCAGGAGGCCCCTATCCGGAACTGCTGGGTAAGAGATCCTTCCGCCTGCAGAGCAGCATACTGGTACGTCAGCAGATGCCCAGGACCTGGCTGAGGTTCACTAGGGGGGGGAGGAGGATGCTCAACCGAGGAGAGGATTCAGCAGCGGCCGCCGCCACTTTAATGCCGTTATCAATACCGTATATACCAGGGGCGGCGAGGTTGCCCCAGTACTCAGGGGAGTCGCACACCCTGAATGACTTTGAGGAGAGACTGCGCAGTTTGTTTAAAGTGTACCCCCTGTCTGAGGAGCAAAAAGTCAGCATCCTCGTAGGCCAGCTAATCGGTGCAGCCCAGAGAGAGGTGAAGTCCTGGCCGGGCAGGGACAAAGGCACTGTCAAGGAAATACTGGCCCGGATGAAGGATACCTTTGACACCCGCAGCGCAGCAGAAATTAAAATGAAGTTCTATGGGTGCAAATGACGCGCCCCCTGGGCCACGTGTGTGTGGGGATACCCGGAACTGGACCCGTTGCGGATGCTGGGGGTTGTAGTGTTCGTGTGGCGGGGACCCGGTCCCGTGGCTCAGGGTGGTCAACCCAAATGGCAATCTATTCATAGGGTTTTGTGATATTAAATGTCCGACTACACCACCCGTGGATTGCGGTCAGAGTGAACCGCCGCTGCAGGGCAGACGGCTGAGGCTGGTGTTGTGGGTGCAGCAGAGGATAGTATAACTCCCCACGGGAGGAGTATAGCCTCAGGGCAGCAAGTGTGGATGTTGGGGGTGATTGTGCGCGGGAGCAGCAGTAACGACACACAGTCCTGTAATGCAGTCCAGGGTATTTACTCACAGTTCTTTATCCACGCTACTACAGCTGGTCATAACGTCTCACGTCGCACTGTGCTCATCAGGTGAGGGGCTCGGCCTACTCCCAGATAACTTTGGAGCGTTTCACAGGATCCCCTTTGTGTGTCCTTTCTCTGGCCTGTCATACCCCGCCAGTGACCTCGCTTCTGTCCGGCTGCCTCGGGCCTTCTCTGGTAAACCTTGGCGCCAGTTTCCCTGACCCTATATGGTGCCTTCCTAGCGGGGGGCTGCGCCACGTAAAATGTCACAGCCTCCGGTTTCTAGCTGAGGGTAGTTCCCCGCCTCCACTAGTTTTGGGGACCAGTCTCCCCCTTTGGGTCCCTTCGTTCCTTGTTCCTGGAGCCTCCTCTGCTCCTCTTCCTTCTTTCTCCTTCCTCCAGGCTCCGGCCTTACTCTCAGGCCTCTGCTCCCACCTCCTGCTCCCTCTTCTTCTCTGTCTGAACTTCCTCACTCTCCACTGTCTCTAAGATGGCTCCCACCTTTTATACCTCCTTCTAGGTGCACCCAGGAACTGCCCTCTCCCTCCTATGCACTACAGGGTCCCCCCTTCCTCAGTTTTCCCTCCCCCCAACTCCAGCCAGGGACAGGGACTGTCGTGCTCTACTTGGAGCATATTGGTCTTCCTGCCCCCCGGAAATGTGGTGTAATGCATGCAGGTGTCGGGGTCCTGATCCACACTCCATCCTTACCTGGAAGTGAGATATCGCACATCTGGTTGAGATGCAATACCTCTGTAGCGACCGAACCCTCAGGGCGCTACACAAACAAAGGGTGCAGGACAGTGTACGGGACTATGCTCTAAACCTGCAGGGGGCGCTGCGGGCCATTAAACAGGTGGACCCCGACAGTATGCAAGACGAGGACAGATTGCTAAATGAGCAGTTTATTGAGGGGCTCCTGTCCAGCGCTCGCCGGACACAGTTGCGCATTATGGCTCTACAAAACCCTGATCTGGACTTTGCGCAATTTAAAGACTGAGCCATTCGGGTGCTACGAGAACCAAGCCCAGGTGGCACTGCACCCCTCCGGTGCCCAGCTATCACATACCACCAGGAGGTGGCGTCCTTTTCCCCAGCATCTGTGGAGGCTGACGGCCAGACCCTAGATAATGACCCGTCTGCAGACCAACGCCTTCAGGTCCATGAGCTGACCAAAAGTATGGCTACATTAACCAAAACCATGCAGGCCATGTCTCCAAAGTAAAAGATCCAGCTGGCTTCCAGTCCAGATGACGTCCCATGGCGACGGCAGAGAAGAATTCCACTGACCAGAGGGAGGAACAGCGATCGCTACATCCAGGACGGACAACCCATCTGCCGCCGCTGTCAAAAGGCGGAACACCTCGCAAGATTCTGCAATTTAAAATGGGCAACCACTGGGGCAGAGGGCCAACCCCCTGGAGTAAGACAACCAGGCCCACAAAGCTGGCGAGACAAGTATGTGGGAGGACGAACGGTCCTACCTGTTGTGCTTGATGGCATCCCAATGAATGCATTGCTGGACACTGGTTACCAGGTGACAACGATGGCATATATCCTTTATAAACAATAATGGACTGATTCAGACATTACCCGCAGTCCAGATGAACATCTTAGCATCTATGCCAGCAATGGTCAGCCCTTGCCTCAGGTGGGGTATAAAGAGGTGACCATAAAAGTTGGCCGAGTAGAACTGCCATCACAAGGAATGATTATTGTTAATTTTGATCGCCGAGAAAGTCATCCTATGATAACTATAGGCACCAATGTGATAGAGAATTGTCTTGGGGAAATTATTCTTTTGTTGCAGCAGGTCGCAGAGACTGCCAGTTCCAGTCAGCAGTGAGTTCTGCAGAAGGAGATCAGAGCCCTGATGAAAAGATAACAGGTAGAGCTGTCTGGTGGAGAAGTCGGCGGTGTCAGGATGAGTGATCCATTTCCCATTGCAATGCCCCCTAGGAGTGAAATGATAATATGGTGTCGGGCAGCAATAGGTCTCATGGGTCAAGATTATCAGGCCCTGGTAGAACCCATGTACTCAGATAGTAGGCCCACCATCTTGACAGCCAGGGGGGTAGTCGATGTCCGCAAGGGGAGAGTACCGATACGCATGCTGAATTGTGGGGAGAAAGGTCCCTTTACCCAGGTATGCTACCCTTGCTAAGCTGTTCACGGTCAGTAACAATGAATAAAGGCAGTGGAACCCTTGCCTCCGTCCAAGGGGCAGATGGAGGATTGGTGTCAGAAGCTACAAGTGGGCACTGACTCCACCCCTTTGCACCAAAAGCATGGAGTATACCGGGTGGTCCAAGAATATGACCGAGTCTTCAGCAAACACCCACCAGACTTTGGGCAGTTAAATGGGGTCCAACATCATATCCCCATGGGAGATCATCCGCCCATTAAAGAGAGGTACCGGCCTGTACCCCCATCTCACTATCAATGTGCCAAAGGAATGTTACGGGAGATGAAGGAGGCTGGGGTCATCAGAGATAGTTGTAGCCCCTAGGCAGCTCCATTAGTTCTCATTAGAAAGAAGGATGGTACAATGAGGATGTGTGTTGATTACAGGCAGATTAACCGCATTACACATAAGGACGCCTACCCATTACCCAGAATTGAGGAATCATTAGCTGCACTAAGATCCGCTAATTATTTCTCCACTTTGGATCTCACCAGTGGGTACTGGCAGGTTCCTGTAGCAGAGGCAGACAGAGAAAAGACTGTGTTTACAACACCAATGGGCCTCAGCGAGTTCAACTGCATGCCATTCGGGCTCTGCAACGCCCCAGGAACCTTCCAGCGGTTAATGGAGTGTTGACTAGGACACAAAAACTTCAAAACCGTCCTGCTGTACCTAGACGACGTAATTGTCTACTCAAAGACATATGAAGACCACCTGGAGCACCTGGCCGAGGTGTTCTAAGCCCTATCTGGTTTTGGCCTGAAGGTAAAGCCGTCCAAGTACCACCTGTTGAAGCCCAAGGTGCAGTGACCCAGTGCTCCCACTGTGTGAGGGACAAGCGCTCCGCCAGCAGAGAGGCCACGTTCAACCCATTGCCCCATCATGGATGGGCAGAGATGCAGGATAGCGACCCAGCTGTCCGCCTGGTAAAGGAGTTGCTGACACAAGCTGACTCGCACCCTGATCCAGATGCTCCACAGGAGACCCAACAGTTGTGGAAGGAGAAGAGCAAACTGTTCATCTACGAGGGAAAGCTGTGTCGAAGAAGTATCAACTCCCGGACACACGAACTGGTCTGGCAGGTGATAGTCCCGAGGTGGGATGCGCCAATAGTCTTAGAAGCGTACCACGATGGAGCAGGACACTTCCGCTGGAAGAAGTTGGAAGTCCTGCTATGTAACACGGGTATTTTAGATGCAGTGACACAGAAACACAGAGCAGCCAATAAGGGGTTAATAAACAGGGGGGTTTTATAAGAACAAGGTCAATCTCCATGCAGGGAGCAACAAGGAAAATATGGGGGGAAAACAAGGAAAATAGCAGGTGAAAGTCTATAACTAACAGTTCACAGTCTGACAAGATGTAGCAGAGCCGAACCAGTTGTAAACGTTAGTTTGTACACTTAGCTGGCAGTCGCCAGCGGATGCAGGTGATGATTTCTTCAGGCTTCCCCGCCCAAACAATGCTCCGTCTTCTGGCGGCAGCGGGCGGTCTCCGGTTTTACCCGCTGAGCCCCTAGTCCATAACACGGCACCTCACGTGCCTCAGCTCCACGAACCCTGCGTCCCTTGTCTCTATAGTCTGGCTTGACTCCTCCAGTCCACTGCACCTGACTCCTGCTCCCAGTACTCGAGCTAGGAGCCTGGACCCTCTCACACTGTTCTCCTGCGCAGGACTCAGCTCCGCTTTCCCGCGCAAAATGTCCTCGTTTCTTCCTCTCTCCAGTCACACCAGGAGTCCCTTGGTCACCTGACTTCCAAGCTCTGTCTCTGGACACACCCCCAACTTCCCAGTCACATGACTCCTGTGCTCGCAGTCTGTCTCCCCCTGCAACAGGAGGTACGGCCCCGGCAGTTCTGGATCCCTTGCTCTGAAAGCACTTACAACCCGGTCTTCCCCCTTACAGCTACGTGAGCAATTTTACTGGGTGGGCATGAGGAAAACAATCAAGAGATTGTGTCGAGAATGTGGTCCATGCAACCTGAGACGGAAAGACCGTGACAGCCAGAGGGCTCCCCTGCAGCCCATAATCACCAAGCAACCACTTGAACTGGTAGCCTTGGATCACGTGAAGCTAGCCCCAAGCCGGTCAGGCTATGTCTACGCTCTCACCATAGTGGACCACTACTCCCTGTTCTTTGTAGTAGTGCCAGTGAAAGATCAGATGGCTCAGACGGCAGCCAAAGCGTTTCAACAACACTTTTGTCACCCGCACGGTTACCCTGAACGAGTGCTTACCGACCAAGGTCCAGCCTTTGAAGCAGAAGTGTTCCAGGAATTCAGTAACTTGTATGGCTGCAAGAAAATCAGGACGACGCCGTATCATCCCCAGACCAACGGATTGTGCGAGAAAATGAACCAGGTGGTGATAGACCTGTTTAAGACATTGCCCCTTGAAGAACGTAGCCTGTGGCCAGAGAAGTTACCAGATTTGGTGGCCCTATATAACCACATCCCGGTGAACTCCACCAACTGTACACCCGCTTACCTGATGAGAGCAAGACCTGGTAAGCTACCCATTGACTTAGACATGGGAGTTTTAACACCAGAGACGACATCACCAGATGCAGATTGGGATACAGAGCAGCAGTAACTGTTAGAACCTTGCTGTTAGGTTTTTTTTCCTTTCCTGGTCACATGACCTTGTTGGCCTATTTAATCCTGCTCCGCCCTGCTGGCTTTGCTGGACTTCATTGTATATCTACTTTCTAGCTAGCCTGTGCTCTGTATCTAACTCTGTTAGTTTGCTTGGTCTACGGACCTCTAGGTTCTATCTATTTTGTTTGTTCGTCTGTCTGCTACTATTTCTGTTAGGAGGTGTCCCTTATTCCTCCCAGTCCTTAGTACTTGTAGGGATTCCCTCCCCAAATCTATAGGTCTCCGTACAGACTAGATTAGGACTTTAGCAGGTCTGATCGCAGGATCAGGTTCCCTGTTACATCGTAGGGATTCAGCTGAGTCTTATAGTAGGGACAGATCTCCTCTCTTTCCTTAGCTTTGGTAGCAGAACATAACAGTAAGTCCAGCCTGTAAATTCTCTAAGGAAAGATTTTTTTTTGTTCCATCATGGTGTCGGTTCAGGATTTGGCTAAACACCTGCAGGGACTCTCTCTGGAAGTGGCCGAGCTCCGTCAGCACGTGAGTAACTGTCCTGGAGCATATTTCTTGGAGCCTAAGGTATGTTTGCCGGATTTATTTTTTGGTGAACATCGAGAATTTTTTTAATTTAAAAATGCTTGCTTATTGTATTTTCGTTTGAGACCCAAGTCCTCTGGGGATGAATCCCAGCGCGTAGGGTTCATAATGTCACTTTTGCGCAAAGAGCCTCAGGAGTGGGCCTTTTCTTTGCAACCTAGTGATACATGCTTCAGATCAGTGGATAGTTTTTTTTCTGCTTTAGGACTATTATATGATGATCCTGACCGTGTGGCATCAGCTGAGACTGAGTTGAGACGTTTAAAACAAGGATCAGGTAATATGGAAAAATATTGTACACATTTTCGTCGTTGGTCCACTCAAACAGGGTGGAACGATTCTGCTCTGAAAAGTCTATTTCTTGCTGGGCTCAGTGAAAAGGTTAAAGACCTGCTAATTGCTTATCCTACACCTGAGGATTTGCAACAGGCTATGCAATTAGCTATACGGGTGGACAGAAGACTGCGTGCAAGGGTTAATGAGAGCAAATCCTCTGCTATGTCAGTTTCTGGTTATGAGAATGTGTGTACTAACAGTGGTGAACCGATGGAGATTGGATCGGTGGCACCTCGCTCTCAAGAAAAACACCGTCGTTTTTCAGAAGGCTTGTGTTTCTATTGCGGGAAATCTGGTCATTTGATTAAAGGCTGTGAGCTTCGTATGAAGAAAGAAAAAAAAATGGTTAGTCACGCCCGTATTGCCTGTTTAAATTCCAAGGGTATATTTTTAGCTGCTTCCACGATTGCTCAGGAAAAATTAATGGAATTTCGGGTGTTTGTTGATTGCGGGTCTACACTGAATGTTATTGATGGGGGATTCGTGGAAAAACTCAATTTAAAACCTGAACCTTTATCATCCCCCATTGCTGTGGTTTCTGTGGATGGCTCCCCTTTGAAGAATATTACTCTCAAGGTCAGTGAATTTCCTCTCACTATTAATGGTGTTCACCATGAGAAATTGGATTTGGTAGTGTTGAATAACTTGCCTTCTCCAGTAATATTGGGTTTGCCCTGGTTAAAATTTCACAATCCTGTACTGGATTGGTCTACCAGTGAAATTAAATCCTGGAGCCATAAATGTTATGACAAGTGTTGTAACGGGCGTATTGCAGCTTTGGATAGGGGAGAATTGCCTGTTCCTATTCAGGATTTTTGGAGAGTTTTTTCTGAGAAAGAATCGCAGGTTTTGCCTCCCCATAGAGACTATGATTGTTCTATTGAATTTGTCCCTGGAGCGACTCTTCCTAAAAGTCGTTTATTTAACCTTACTATTCCTGAGAGGAAGGCTTTGGAGGAATACATACAGACAAGCTTGGCCGCCGGTCACATTAGGCCCTCTAAGTCTCCTGTGGCGGTTGGATTTTTTTTTGTAAAAAAAAAGGACGGCGGTTTACGTCCTTGTCTGGATTTTCGTGAGATTAACAAAATTACGGTACGCAATCCTTACCCACTGCCATTGATTCCTGATCTGTTTAACCAGTTATTGGGGGCCAAGTGGTTCTCTAAAATTGACCTTAAGGGGGCATACAATCTGTTGCGCATGAAGGAGGGTGATGAATGGAAGACTGCTTTTAACACTCCTGTGGGTAATTTTGAGAATCTGGTTATGCCTTTTGGTCTTACTAATGCTCCTGCATTTTTTCAGAATCTGATTAATGACATCCTTAGACCTTTGATCGGTAAAAATGTGGTTGTGTATTTGGATGACATTTTGATTTATTCGCCAGATCTGGAGTCTCATTGGCGGAGCGTGCGTGAGGTATTACAGTTATTAATGGACAATTCGCTTTTTGCTAAGCTGGAGAAATGTGAGTTCGCTGTACAGAGAATTAGTTTTTTGGGCTACATTATCTCCAGCAAAGGTTTTGAGATGGATCCGGTTAAGGTTCAGGCTGTGCAGGAATGGCCTAGGCCTATTGGTTTGAAATCAATACAGAGGTTTTTGGGTTTCGCCAATTACTATAGAAAATTCATAAAAATTTTTTCTAGTATTGTCAAACCTCTGACTGATCTCACCAAGAAAGGTGCTGATGCGGTTCAGTGGTCTTCTGAGGCCATTGAAGCTTTTGTGTATCTCAAGGAGAGGTTCACCTCTGCTCCCATCCTTATGCAGCCTGATGTTACTAGGCCGTTTTTGGTTGAGGTTGATGCTTCCTCTGTGGGGGTTGGCGCAGTATTGTCTCAGGATAACGGGGATGGATTACATCCCTGTGCATTTTTTTCAAAAAAATTTTCGGAGACTGAATTGAATTACGATATTGGTAATCGGGAATTATTGGCTATTAAACTCTCATTTGAACACTGGCGCCACTTCTTGGAAGGAGCGGAATTTCCCGTTCAGGTTCTTACGGATCATAAAAATCTGATATATCTTGACGCTGCCAAGCGCCTGAATGCCCGTCAGGCTAGGTGGGCACTGTTTTTCTCGTGGTTTAATTTCTCCGTTACTTACATCCCTGGTACTAAGAATGTTAAGGCGGATGCCTTGTCTCGCAGTTTTTCTCCCATAGTCGGTGCTGAGAAAGAGGAAAACATTTTACAAGAAGGTGTTGTGATAGCTGCTTTAGACTCCGTTTTGGAAGATGAGATTCTTAAAGCTCAGGAGAATGCCCCATCTAACACTCCTCATGGGAGGTTGTTTGTGCCTGGGACCTTTAGGAGAGATTTGTTTGTTGAGTGTCACGAATCTCGGTTGGCAGGTCATCCCGGAATCTCTGAGACCAAGAGACTGGTGGGTCGCAGTTTTTGGTGGCCTGGATGGCAGAAGGAAGTCATTAAGTGGGTGCGCCAATGTACTATATGTGCTAGATCTAAGTCCTCACATACTCCTGCTGCGGGGTTGCTTTGTCCTTTGGAGGTCCCCAGTGCTCCTTGGACACATTTGGCTATGGACTTTATAACTGACCTTCCCCCCTCTGAGGGTTTTACTGTCATCTGGGTGGTCGTGGACTGTTTTAGCAAGATGTGTCACTTGGTTCCCTTCGTCAAACTGCCCTGCGCTAAAACTCTCGCTAAGGCCTTTGTCAAGGAAATTGTCAGACTTCATGGCGTTCCTACTGACATTGTTTCTGATAGGGGTCCTCAGTTCGTGGCTCGTTTTTGGCGTGCCTTTTGTGACAGGTTGGGAATTCATTTGTCGTTTTCGTCCGGATATCATCCTGAATCTAATGGCCAGACAGAAAGGAAAAACCAGGATGTTGAGCAGTTCTTGCGTTGTTTTGTGGCAGACAATCAAGAGGGGTGGTCTGAGTTTCTGCCACTTGCCGAATTTGCTCTGAACAATCATACATCTTCTTCTGCTGGTTGTTCGCCTTTTTTTTGTTGTTCTGGGAGACATCCGTCGTTTGGGTCGTTCTCCAAGTTGGGATCTGCCGTGCCTGAGGAGGAGAATTTTTCCGGTGATTTGGAAAGAGTTTGGACGGATGTGCGTGGTAATCTTCAGGAGGCCAACAGAAAATCTAAAGACTACTTTGATAGGAAACGACAGGAGGTTTTGTTCGCTGTTGGTGACATGGTTTGGTTGTCCTCTAGGAATCTGCGGTTGAGGATTCCTTCTAAGAAATTGGGTCCCAAGTTTGTAGGGCCCTTTAAGGTGCTTCAGGTTGTCAACCAATCTGCTGTTAGGTTGGAGGTTCCTACCTCCTGGAGAATTAATCCGGTCTTTCATGTCTCTCTGTTAAAAAAAGCTGTTGTGTCGGATGGTGACGCCTCTGCCTCTGTTCCTCCGGTGGTGGAGGACGGGGAATATGAAATTTCTCGCATCCTTGACTCTAGACGGTATAGAGGTAGTTTGCAGTATCTTGTGGCCTGGAAAGGTTTCGGACCCGAGGATAACTCTTGGGTGAGGTCAGATGATGTTTCCGCGACCAGACTTATCAGAGCGTTTCACAGGAGATTTCCTGATAAGCCTGGTCCTAGGGGATCCGGAGGATCCTCTTAGAAGGGGGGGTACTGTTAGAACCTTGCTGTTAGGTTTTTTTTCCTTTCCTGGTCACATGACCTTGTTGGCCTATTTAATCCTGCTCCGCCCTTCTGGCTTTGCTGGACTTCATTGTATATCTACTTTCTAGCTAGCCTGTGCTCTGTATCTAACTCTGTTAGTTTGCTTGGTCTACGGACCTCTAGGTTCTATCTATTTTGTTTGTTCGTCTGTCTGCTACTATTTCTGTTAGGAGGTGTCCCTTATTCCTCCCAGTCCTTAGTACTTGTAGGGATTCCCTCCCCAAATCTATAGGTCTCCGTACAGACTAGATTAGGACTTTAGCAGGTCTGATCGCAGGATCAGGTTCCCTGTTACATCGTAGGGATTCAGCTGAGTCTTATAGTAGGGACAGATCTCCTCTCTTTCCTTAGCTTTGGTAGCAGAACATAACAGTAACAATACAGCAAGGTGCAAGAATGTGTGGAGAGAAGTTTGTCCCAGGCAAGACAGAAGCAGGAGAAAACTTCCAACCAGCACGCACCTGCAGTCCCCTTGTCACCTGGAGAACAAGTACTCAAAAGGAAGAGACAAGTCCACAAATTAGATGACCAGTGGGAGGTTGAGCCATACACCGTCTTATCTTCAAATTTCGATAACACCAAGGTGTGCCTCATCAGTAAAGATGGAGGAGAAACTTCAGCGGCAGTCTCAAGTGACCACCTGAAGAAGTGCCCTGAACAGTTGAAACACAAAGAAGAAGACCAAGACAGCCCTCAGCCCACAGAAAAAGTGGAGGAAACGATCCAGACAGTCCTTGGAGCATTTCCCCGGTCTTGGAGGCGGGTGAAAAGAGCAATTGTGGTACCGGTCCTGACCTTTCTCCAAGCGGCCTCACCGGAAGCTGCAGAGGCTCCAGAACAGCTCAGAGACCAATCGGCCTCAGAGACAGATGCTTCATCAGCAGCAGATCAGGAGAATCTACCCTCTGCTAGCAGAGAACCTGTCGTACCCAGGGTGAGCCAAAGAATTCGTAGATTACCCAGCCTACCGGTGTTACCTCAGACTTCTCGTAGTTTAGTTCACACTGAACCCACCACACCAGGGGTAGACACTAGGGACCAGGGTAGGTCAGTGACAACAAATGTACTACGTAGATCGACCCGGAGTACTAAAGGTCAGCTCCCTGCCCGCTGGAGGAACTAAAGTGTAAGAGAACTAAAGAGTATGCTATATATAGTTGTAACTGTTAAATAATCTTGGATATATATATTTGTTAAATTTATGGACAATTGGGCCACAGGACTAGGTGTGATCAGGACAATATTGAAAATAGTTAGTAAGTGGCCTTGAAAATAAACCGCAGGCGTGGCTGAAGACCAGGCCCACCGAAAGAGTGCCCTGAAGCCATGCCCAGGGACGATACACAAAGTGGGTTGATGCGGTTCCCACCAGCCAAATTTCAGTTATCCGGATTGTGGCGTAAAGACTAAGTGCTGCAGTGACTGCTACCAATTTTTGTTGGGTTTTTGTAATTTTTGACTTTGTGAACTATTTTGTAATCTGAATTGTTATTGTTGATTGTTAATTCAAAAAGGTATCCTCAGTCCGGGAGTACTGAATTTAACTAGGGGGAATGTGGCACCCCAGGAGGCCGGTTGCCACAGTGGCATTGCCTCCCTCACAAGGGGTGATGCCATGCCTGGAATCAAAGAGGGTTCCCCTAATCAGGTTTACTAGCATGCAACACTTTCCTGGCTCCAGACCAGCAAGGGGAGCTCCACCCCTTAGCAACTGGAATCTGGAGGCGGGGTTAAGAAGAGTTAGTGAGAGGAGTTGAAGTCAGGAGAGCAAAGAGGAAAGACCTGGGGAGTGGAGCTGCACGGCAGTTCACCCCAGAGAGAAGCGCAGAAGAACCAGACAACGGAGTCCGAGTTTGTGGGGCACTGAAGGCCCAGCAGCAGAAACCGGAGGGCAGGAGACTGCAGGACTCCTGGCCCTATCAGACGCTCAGAGGCTCAGCAGCACAATAGGGCCCAGCACCGCCACGTGGGAGCGACACTCCAGGAAGGCCCGAGATGCCTGCTATACGGGTGAGCACAAAGACGTTTTACTCGGGGTTGAGGGCCACAGCACAGCTATAAGCAGCAGGGCCAAAGAGCTTAGAGCAAAGAGAAGGCCTCCAACTTCACCTGGCGAGGTGGATTCCCAACTTGCTTCCAGGCCGCCCGGACCTCTACTACCAGCTAGTGCCCGTGCCCCGGTCTGCCTAACCAATGCAAGTAAAGATAAGAGGAAACCACCATTAAGTTGTGGACTGATTATTAACTGCGCCATCCCCTGCACTACACTGCACAGCAACATCTATAAAATCACCACTTCCTGATCTGGAGCTAAGCTCTGCCTGTGGAGAGCTGAACCAACTCTGCTGCGTCATCATCAGCTCCAGAGGTTCTGCACCGCAGCGGGGGCTCCATATAGCCGCATACCACAGGTGGCGTCACAAACATTATATAAAAACTATATTCCCTTTTCTTTATTCCCCTTTTATTGACCGCCCTGGGTCACGGACCGGGTCACCGCCACTGTGACATCTCCCAGCATCGACTGGCCCGGCTACCGAGTATCCCACAGCCCAGGGGGCGGGTCACTAACCTATTGCAGTGGGAAGACTACACTGTTGGAAAATAAGCTATGTACACCCTGCCACACAACACTCCGTCAGCACATGAAACGTCATCACCTGCTCATGTGGGGAAAGCAAAGTGACTAAGTAGAAAAGCAACGATCCAGTTGTTCTCCTTCTCCTCATGATCTTCTTTTTGTTAGCCAGTCCACATAACCAAGTAGCTGTTGTCTGGCTGTTGTCATAACCCCATCATCATGCTCAGCTACTGCTCTCAGTACTCTTTCTTCTCTCTATCCATTGCATCTTCAGTTAGCCCAAGTTTTGCCCAAGAAACGTGTGTTTAAGTATAGCTTCCTGGTACCACGCTGAAGAAGCATTTGGCCCTTGTAAATGGCAGGGCACAAAGGGCAAAACTGTTGAAACTTAGCAAACAAAAATTCTTAGAATTCCAGTAATGCAATTTTACATAGCAAAATTCAAAATTTTTGTTGAAAATATTAATGATTTTTGGGTCTCGTGAAAATCTATGGTAGATAACTGCACAGAATTGGGAATGGGCTCAACATACAAGTTAAATGCAGCAAAACCAAGGAAATAGGTGGGATGTGAGGCAAGCAAGGGGGAAGGGGAGAAGTGAATATAATGAGGGTGGAGAGGGGGGTGGGGATAGTACAGTTTGATCGTTAGAGAAGAATAGGATGATAAATAACCCCAAAGTTTTATCTTGCATGCTGACCAACGCAAGAAGCCTGACCAATAAGGCGGATGAGCTGCAGGCGCTTATATCGGAGGAGAGGTATGACATCGTAGGTATAACAGAGACTTGGCTAGACGATAGCTACGACTGGGCGGTAAATTTATTAGATTATAGTTTATTTAGAAGGGACCGGAAACAGGGGAAAGGCGGAGGAGTCTGCTTATATGTAAAGTCATGTCTAAAACCCAGACTAAGGGAAGATATAGGAGAGGGAGAAGAGGGGGTCGAGTCCATGTGGGTAGAGATAGAGGGGGCAAAAAATAATAATAAAATATTACTGGGGGTCTGCTATAAGCCACCAAATATAAAAGAGGAGAATGAGAATCTGCTATTAGGACAAATAGACAAAGTAGCAAAACATAATGAAGTGATTGTAATGGGGGATTTCAACTACCCGGATATTGACTGGGAAACAGAAACCTGTAGATCTCAGAAAGGAAAAAGGTTCTTGACAAATATTAAGGATAATTATCTCTCCCAACTAGTGCAGGAACCAACGAGAGGGAAGGCCGTGTTGGACTTAATATTGACTAATAGGCCTGATAGAATAACTGAGGTACAGATAGGGGGGCACCTAGGTAATAGCGACCATAATATTATCGACTTCAAAATGCCCTTCAGTAGGGTTTTCAATAAGGGAACAACAAAAACATTAAACTTTAGGAGGGCGAAGTTTGATCAGCTGATAGAAAACCTTCAACTTATTGACTGGGACAAAGTACTTAATCAATGGAATACGAATAGTAAATGGGAAACCTTCAAAAGAATTCTGAATACTCAGTGCGAGAGGTATATACCGTATGGGAATAAAAGGGCCAGAAATAAGAGGAAACCAATATGGTTGAACAAGAACGTAAATGGGGCGTTAAATAGCAAAAAAGAGGCATTCAAGAGATTAAAACAGGAAAACAGTAAGGAGGCACTAATGTGTTACAAGGAAAAAACGAGAACCTGCAAAAAACAAATAAAAATAGCGAAGGAGGAAACAGAGAGACGTATTGCTAGAGAAAGTAGATCAAATCCCAAACTGTTCTTTACGTATATAAATAGTAAAAGGATTAAATCGGATAATATTGGACCGATAAAAAGTGAGGAAGGCAAAATCATAGAGAAAGATGAGGATAAAGCTAATCTATTAAATAATTTTTTTTCGACAACTTTCACAAAGGAAATAGAACTAACAGGAGAAATGAGAAGTGACAAGCTTAATCCTCCACTAAGTATGACAAATCTAACCCAAGTTGAGGTACAGAAACGCCTCAGTAACATTAAAATAAACAAATCACCAGGACCTGATGGCATACACCCACGGGTACTAAGGGAACTAAGTAATGTGATAGACAGACCGTTATATCTTATATTTAAGGACTCTGTTGAGACTGGGTCTGTGCCACTTGATTGGCGACAGGCGAATATAGTGCCAATATTCAAAAAGGGTGCGAAAAGTGACGCCGGAAACTATCGGCCGGTGAGTCTGACGTCCGTTGTGGGCAAAATTTTTGAAAGCTTCATTAAAGAGGCAATTACGGAGCATCTTGATGCTAATAATCTTTTAATCCCGAACCAACATGGATTCACGAGGAATCGCTCCTGCCAAACAAACCTGATTGACTTCTACGAGGAGGTTAGCTCTCGAGTAGATCAGGGGGAACCAGTGGATGTCGTGTATCTCGACTTCTCAAAAGCGTTCGATAGCGTGCCACATAATAGGTTGGTATACAAAATGAGAATGATGGGGCTGGGGGAAAATGTCTGTAAGTGGGTAGCTAACTGGCTAAAGGATAGAAGGCAGAGGGTGGTTATAAATGGAATATACTCAGATTGGGTAAGCGTCACTAGTGGGGTACCACAGGGGTCTGTACTAGGCCCAATGTTATTTAATATCTTTATTAACGACATAGTCAATGGGATAAATAGTAAAATATCAATATTTGCAGATGACACAAAGTTATGTAAAACAATTAATACAAAAGAGGACAGTGCAGACCTACAGAGGGATTTGGATAAGCTGGGTAGGTGGAGCATTAAATGGCAAATGAGGTTTAACGAGGAGAAATGTAAGGTCATACATATGGGAAGGAAAAATGGAAGTCACCAGTACTCACTGAATGGGAAATCATTGGGGAATTCAGAGATGGAGAAGGACTTGGGCATCTTGATTGATAGCAAACTAAATTGGAGTGCCCAAAGTCAGGCCGCTGCTGTAAGGGCAAACAGGGTAATGGGATGTATCAGAAGAGGTATAGCTGCAAAGGATGAGAACATTGTTCTTCCACTGTACAAAGCACTGGTCAGACCACACTTGGAATACTGTGCTCAGTTATGGGCCCCAATATATAGAAAGGATATAAATGAGCTTGAAAAGGTACAAAGGAGGGCAACAAAATTAATAAAGGGAATGGAGGGACTGCAATACCCAGAGAGGTTGGCAAAACTAGGACTATTCTGCCTGGAAAAGAGAAGGTTGAGGGGGGACATAATAAATGTGTACAAATATGTTAGGGGACAGTATAGAGATCTTGCCCGGGATTTGTTCAAAAGGAGGGATATTACGGTAACAAGAGGGCATTCACTAAGACTGGAAGAGAAAAGGTTTCAGCACCAGCATAGGAAGGGGTTCTTTACGGTAAGAGCAGTGAGAATATGGAATTCACTGAGTGAGGAGACGGTAATGTCAGATTCACTACACCAGTTCAAGCGGGTACTGGATGCATTTCTAGATACCAGGCAGATTTCAGCATATACTTAAAAATAAAATAAAATAGTAGGTTGATACAGGGATTTATTCTGACTGCTGGTTTCAGAGTCGGGAGGGAATTTTTCCTCAGGTGAAGATTGGCTAAATCATTTGGGGTTTTTGCCCTCCTCTGGATCAACTTTAGCAATTACAGAACTAACAGGTCGAACTTGATGGACGCAAGTCTTTATTCGGATTTACAAACTATGTTAAAATGTGGAAAAGGAGGAGCAACAGGAGGTGGATGTGGAGTTGACATTGAGTTGGCAGGGGATGAGGCTGACATGAGGAGTGAAAATGACGTCGACAATCGAGCTGGCCATGTGATCTGTCGCAGCGGGGTGATAAGAATAGACCAATGGATACTAATAAGGCTGTGTTTGCATTAAAGAGCTTAAAAGAGTTCTGTAAAGTTTTTGGTGAATTCCAAGAGTTGTGCTGATATTGTCCAGGCAATTAAAGACTTTGCAGTATTTAGATAAATTACCCCCAAATCCAATTTTTGGGAAAAGCTGAATTTCAAAGAATCCGCTCATCTCTTCTCACATCAGCCAAACCAGAGATCCATCTCTAAACAGCACTGTTTGGGGGTTCTTGCTTCATACTAGTACAGAACAGGATACTGGTTGGTTAAATGTGTTGGTATATGCAACAGTTGTGGACTTCTTTGTTTGTGTGAAGGAGGATTTTATGCTGATCTGACAGTAGATGGCGATGTTGTGTAAAGTTTCCTTGTTTACTGTGTTGTAAAAGAAAAAAAGTCTGTTTGTATTTTCTGTTTTGTTCTTACTTCCTGGTGCAGTACTGTGTGACTGTACATTTTTTCCTTTACCTTTTCCTTTTCCTTTTTCCTCCCATGTAATCTGCTCTGTGAAGTTTCTATCACAACTGTGGGTATCCAGAAGCTGTGCAACAAAATGAGAGGCCTTAGAGCACATTTAGGTGTCAATGATTTTTTTCATATGCAAAAAACAGTCTGAGTTTCATCTTTGTTTTTGCTCAAAAGGTCATCAGAGTTTGGTCAGGGTGTCAGTTTTTACCATCAATTTGGTCAGGGTTTCATCAGTTTTTCTTGCATTAAAGGAAAACTCATGGAGTTTTCTCAAGCTTCTCCTATCAAAAGTTCATTGAGAAGCTAACAGCACATGGATAGCATCTGAGTGTTGATTTTTTCATGGACCCATAAAAATGCATTGACAAGTTTGATCCTAGACTTAGATAAAAGGTCGGACATTTCTCCTTGACTTTGGGTGGACCACTCCACCCAACTCTATAGATGATAGATAATTCTATCAGGGAAAAGATTGGATAGAATTCTTACAAGAAAAACTGATGTCTGAATGAGCCCTTACAAGCAGTTCAGTATGGGTAAAGGTCATCACAAAAGAAACCTGCCTCAATATAAAGACTTATCTTCAAACTGGTAAGGAGCCTTAAAAGCAAACAAAATTGGCCCATTCCATGAGCCAACTTTTTATGATTTTGGTGATATAGTCATATGAGTGCTTGTTTTTTTTTAGATAAGTTGTGTCTTTCATTGGTATCATTTTGGGGTTTATATAACTTGTTAAAAAAAGTTATTAACTCTGTATGGGTAGAACTATGAACAAAAGCTTTAAATAAAAAATTTCCATTATTTACGGTGTTTTTTTAACGAAATCTTTTTTTTTAATTAAAACTGTGATTTTTTTTCTTCTTTTTACAGCACTCACTATTCCCACAAGGGAATTTGAACATGCAATCTATGATATGTTGCACAGTGCATTACCTAACCTCCCAGTGGTTTACTGACAATTAGCCTATCAGGCATCGCCAACCAAAGGGACCTGATAGGCTGAGCTATTTGGCAGACACTTAGACTATTGTCAGACCTATTGATGTCATCGGAAACCATTGGCACCCCACGATTGCACTGCAGGGTGCCTATGAGCTGACAGAGAGAGTCATCTCCTTTTGTCAAACTCCTTACTTCTTTCTGCAACTACTGAAAGTGGCACCTGTGAAGTTAAAATGCTAGAATTAGCTCTATATATGCATTCTCAGCACATGCATCAAAGCCTAGTAGTGTATAACAGCCATCTCCTGCTGCAGATGGCACGGGCACAACTCCCGAGCCTGTCATCTCACTGACATAACGGTACAGTTGTGGTAAATCACTTGAAAATCACCTCGGCATTCACTATGTGTTGTAAAGTCATGGCACATGTCATGACATCACAATATTGTGACCTTGTAGTGCACACTGTCCCCCGAGGTCTGGTCATGCCCAGAATTCCTATAGTGAAGAATATGATGAAGTGCGCAATGGTTGAAAGAAGACCAGTTGGTGGGCAGCTTGGTGGTTGGCCCCTTACAGTTCTCCAATATGGTGGATGAGATTTTTTTAGAGCCTCGTGAATTGAATTGAAAGTGTTCAAATTCATGCGGAACTGCAAATTTCAGGTCATTCGACTCAAATTTGATTCTCTGTGGATCCTTATTCTCATCATTTACCTACCCATCTGTGACGCCACACAGTCCCTGTTTAGTCTGACTCTGTCTAACAGTATCTTTGGGGCTGACTATGCCTGATGGTGTTGGAAAGGGCAAAAACTGTAAATGGGAATACAGCACTCGAAACTAAAGTGTGATACCCTATTAAAAAGACAAAGGAAAGCAAGAGATGTGCTCGTTGTAGGCATAACGCCTGTAAAACCGTGAGATCAACTGCTGCTGTCCCACAGCTGGGCGATGAAATCCTCCAGGATAATTGATCAGATAGGACGATGCATGTTGCCGAATTAATGATCCATTTGCCAAATATAGATTAAGAGTTCTTTATTCCATGACACATTTCGGCACCGGGCCGACGTTGAAATGTGTTGTGAATTAAAAACGCTTAATCTAAATCTGACAAAAGGATCTTTATTTTGGAAACGCAGCCCGACACCATCTTTTTTTCTCATTTACTTTTTTTTGTGTATTTTTACATTTCTTCCCAGCCCTTTAAAATTCAGCAAAATGGCAGCCAGATTCTGGCAAACACTAAAAACAAATTCAATTTGCTTACTTCTAGTAACAACCTGATGTGATCTGTAATTTACAGCATTTGGTGAACAATGTAAAGCGTAAAAAAAAAATACATAATGCAAAAAAGAAAATCCTCTCGTATCAATATCAGTAAAAAAAATTGAAGACAAAAGACTGGTGAAACAAAATTAAAATTAGTCCTTTGATTAACAATTAATTTTTTGAACAAATACTAATTATCACTAAATAGTTCATTTTAATTTACAATAAATCTGAATTAATAAAAAAAAACTATTGCAAAAGAAATTATCAAATAAATTGATAAAAAATGATCAAATAGATAAAAAAATGATAAAATCACATAGACTTTAATATGCTAGAAAGAATTTAATTTAATATATTAAAACTACCCAGAAACATCTGCTTGGAGCCATCTGCATTATTGAGCCACCTGGGGACACAGACCATCTGTTGCTAAACATATTTGCCCTTTTTTGATTCTTATATTTTGTAGAATCTTCTATTCCTTCTATATGAAATGCTCCGGTGATCTTGCTCCGTATGGAGCCTCATCCCGAGGAACAACCTCTCCCACTGTGAATAAATTAGTATTCTAAGCTTCGGATTGAAATTCTAAAATATGGAAATGGAGGTCACTCTAAGGAAAAGTATTCCACCAATTATTTCTGCGATGTTCACATGAAATGCGGGATTTACTGTTTGGCTTCCTTCTCTGTTACTTGACAAGGTTTTGCATGATTTTATGAGATTCAGTGTTTGGATGCCGTTATGCCCCGATAACCTTACAAATCAACACTATTCAGGAAGACTTGCGAGACTTGTAGATTCTTTGACGGGAACGGTTTGTTTGTTGTGACCTTGTTTGTATTTTTCCATGAGCCTGCTTCTGATGAATTAAAGAGGTTGTACGGGAATAAAGAAGTCTGATTCTTTCCATTTACATCGCCACAACTGGTCATGGATGGTGTCTGGTACTGAAGCTCAGCTTCATTGAAGACACGACTAAAGACGTGTCTTCTGGTGGACTTACGAAGGCTGATTTCTCCCCATAATGAGTGTCTTTCAACGATGTAAGAAGCCCATCAGCGCTTTTTTTTTTACCCTTTTTACCAGGGCTGATGCAATCTGTATGGGTACAAATTGATCATTAGTACAACCTTTTGGTATCCATACAGTTTGTCGGAAGCACATCCCTTGTTTATTCTAGAAGATGTACTGGTGAAAATGATTACATTTTGCTTGTTCGTCAGCTGATCTTTGGCATGTATGGATGAATAAAGGGATTCTAAACCAATCAATTTCATTTGGAATTTTCTAAAATTAGTGGATTCTAGTGAATATCAATTTTTGGGAGATTCAGATTGTACAAATATAGCAAAATGGCTGCCAGTAGGAAGCCATTTTGCTGGATTCATATATGTTTGGATGGATTAAAAAAAACAAAATATTATACTCCACTCCTACATCACCGTTCACCTGCAGCTCCACAGTGGTCCTCTACTCACTTCCTAAACATGCTAAGCATTTCACCGGAGCTTCCTGTCATGACCAACCCTTGATGCACATTAAGACGTGACAACATAGGGCAATGCTCATTATGACATCATAATGTGTATTGAGGACTAGTCAGCGCTGGAAGCCCCTGAAGAAAAGAAGACTGAAGCTGGAGTTTAGGGGCGAGCGGATGACCACCAGAGAGATGCAGTGCTGCAGACATGGGAAGGATGAAATGAGTGATTTATTTTTTGCTTCTTACCCCTTTTGTAGCTCATTTGGTTATTACACTTTGGAGATGGGAGTCTTTTATTTTAAAGGCAATTCAGGCACATTGGAATTTCAAGGCCAAATTCAAGAAAATCTACTGAATTTGAATTTTAACAAATTCACTCACCTCTAATCACTGGCCATTGATTGGGAAGAATCATGCTTATGAACATTTTCTAGAACAATTATTGGCCAATGTACAACGGCCTCCATTCAGTAAAACATTTCAAAGTAGTTTGGTAGGAATGTTTTGGATTTGGAAACCCTGGATGGTTAAAAGAAGAAACACGTTCATTCTTCTGACGTTTTCTGCTCAGAAGACATGATGTACTGTACAATAGAAGTCAATGGGAAAGCTCAAAAGACATCCAAAAGACTTCAATGTTTTTAGGATGGTTTCGTCATAGTTTTTGCTTAAAAGTCCACAGTTTTCTGAAGAGTCTACTGCTTTAAAAACTAGTCAAGTTTTCCAGAGTTGGAAGATGTTGCATGGATATAGTCATTGGGAGTATCAAAAAACCATGAAGGATTTGTACCAATCAGTAGACAGAAGCAAACAGTTGCAAAAAAGTTGAATGGCATGTATGGCAGGAGAAGGCCTAAGTGATAAGTAACACACCAGGAGGCAAGTCATGATTGATGGAGACAATAGCCAGCCCAAGAAACGTGTAGCAGTAGAAGATTAGCAAAGCAACCAAGATCTGAGTGATCCCACAGCCTGAGAAACCCACGGAAGAAGAGAAGCCGAGTGAGCAGCTTCAGAGGTCTGCGTGAAGAAGTGATAATGAGCCTCCTTCCCTTCTTTGTATCTCGATAATCCCATATATAACTGTTTTGTCAAAAGAGGCTTTTAAACTCTGAAATAAGCAAGAATGTTTTCATGCGCTAAACAGATTTTTAGAAGGATGAGGGATTAAAATTGAAATGCTCATTTATAGTAGCCAGTTTGTCAAATTTTTTAGCATAAACTGATTGTAATGCTGATGGGTGTGGACCCACTGCGCCATGTCTCGGGCTTACCCTGGTGGGGCGTGACTAGGTGTCTACGGGGTCTTCACTAGGGCCTCTGATGGTGAAGATAGGCTGGGTTTCTGATAGATTCCAGGCACCGAAGGGTCAGAGGCATGTGTATGCGGCACAGGAGGGCAAAGACAAAGACATGGTCAGAAAATCTGAGGTCAGGGTAGACAGCACAAGTTTGAAACATGTAGCCGAGGTCAGGAGCAGAGCGGTCAGACAGGATGGATGAACAAGCTGGGTCACTAACGGGAAGCAGAATATGGCGGAATGCATAAACTAGCTGCTAGCAAGCTAGGAACCAATGTTTTGGCAAGGAGTGGTGGGAGGAGCTGCCTAATATCGAGTCTGCTTGCAAGGGATAAGCCGAGGAACCCAATCTCTGCAGGACACAGCAGGATTACATTTCATACAGAGACCGGCCACGCCTATTAAGGCCAAATGGAAGCAATATGCTGTTGCAGCAGTGCAGAGGAGTGCTGCAAGAGGCAAAACTTAGCGAGCCGACCTGATGCGAGGAGAAACTGCATGGTGACCATAATGAGTAGAGTGGTGCTGAGGAGACATGCGAGCTACCGCAGTGACACTGATCCCCAGAAACTTGCAAATTGAAAAAAGTTTTTGCTATTTCACCACACTCGCATATGGGCATGGGTATTGAGAATGGAGGCTTGACCAATAACTTTTACACAGATTTATTAAATAGTAACTAAACTGTTTATTATTTAATAATCCTCCAGTCATTGCAAAATTAAAATTTTTTTGTTGCAAATGTCATGACTAGTGTTGAGCGAACATGCTCGACACTGCTCGGTACTCGCCCGAGCATCACGCTACTCGGGATGTTCGGCGAGCACCGAGCATTTCCGGGTTACTCGGGCAGGAGCTCGGGTCTCCGCCCTGCATGTTTGGTGCTCTTTACAGAGCCAATGAACATGCAGGGATTGCCAGCCAGTCACTGTAATGCCGTAGCCATGTTGTTTGTGGGCATTACAGTGATTGGCTGGCCGCACAGCGTCACCTCCCAGACGATCAGCCCGTCATGATTGGTGTGTGTGGGTGTCTGTGCGTGTGTCTGCGCGATGTCTGCAGGTGTGTGCGGTGTCTGTGCGATGTGTGCGGTGTCTGTGCGTGTGTCTGCGCGATGTCTGCGGGTGTGCGCGGTGTCTGTGCGATGTCTGCGGGTGTGTGCGGTGTCTGTGCGATGTCTGCGGGTGTGCGCGGTGTCTGTGCGATGTCTGCGGGTGTGCGCGGTGTCTGTGCGATGTCTGCGGGTGTGAACGGTGTCTGTGCGATGTCTGCGGGTGTGTGCAGTGTCTGTGCGATGTCTGCGCGTGTGCGCGGTGTCTGTGCGATGTCTGCGGTGTCTGTGCGATGTCTGCGAGTGTGTGCGATGTCTGTGCGATGTCTGCGGGTGTGTGCGGTGTCTGTGCGATATCTGCGGGTGTGTGCGGTGTCTGTGCGATGTCTGCGGGTGTGTGCGGTGTCTGTGCGATGTCTGCGGGTGTGTGCGGTGTCTGTGCGATGTCTGCGGGTGTGTGCGGTGTCTGTGCGATGTCTGCGGGTGTGTGCGAGCAGGCAGACATAGGCCGATGTGACACTACTACTCCCATCGGCCTATGTCTGTCCCCGGTCCACTCGTGCCAGCAGGATCAGCTCGATGGGAGCAGTAGTTCCCATCAGCCTGATCCTGCTATTTAAATTGCCCTACTGTGTCCCCAATAAATGTTAAATACATGTCATTGGTGGCCAGTGGTTGCCTACAATAAATTAGTTCATACATTACCTGTCCCCGCTGATCGCCACCTAAAATAAAGTAAAAAATAAAAAACTACACCTATACTCACCTAGACACCTAATTCCCCGAAGCCATCGATCTCCTGTAATAAAATATAAAATAATAAACCACAAGCTTATCCTTACCCCTCCGTAGTAGTCCACGAGTGTCCCACGAAGATCTCCAGTTTAGAGCAGCCACATAGAATGTGACCGCTCTGAACCGCTGCCGCCGCTAGAATGCTGGGGCCGTAAAGCAGCCCCGTCATTGCATAAGCGAGTTCACCGGAGTTCAGGCAGCGCTGCTCCGGTTAGCTCCTTTACGGCCCTGCTGTATCGTGAGAAATTCCCACCGTACAGCAGTGCCGTAAAGGAGGTCTCCGGAGCTGCGCTGCCTGAATGCACTCCGGTGACCTCAGTCAGTGGCTCCCGCTGCCGGGAGCGGACGTGTTCCCGGCAGTGTGAGCTTACAGCAGCCATGACAGCTGTCACCATCTCCAGATGTGACAGCTGTGCATGGGAGATCAGCGCAGGAACGTGGACAGGTAGCTATTTTTTTTTAGTAAACTAAGAATTAAGTAAAATTGTGTGTTTTATTTCAAATAAATTATTTTTTTCTGGGTGTAGTGTGTTTTTTCTTTTTAACACTTTGTAGGTTAGTAATGGGGGTGTCTTATAGATGCCCATCATTACTAACCTGGGCTTCATGGCAGCTGGCGCTGACATGAACCCCAACCCTATTACCCCCTGCCACCGCACCAGGGCAGCGTGGAAGAGCGAGGCTAAGCGCCAGAATTGGCGCATCCTATGGATGCGCCATTTCTGGGGCGGCTGACGGCTGGTGTTTCTAGCCTGGGAGGGGGCCAATATTCATGGCACCCTTCCTGGGCTATTAATATCAGCCCCCAGCTGTCTGCCTAGCCTTTGCTAACTATTAAATAGGGGGTACCCCACGTCATTTTTTTGGGGGGGTCCCCCATTTTAATAGCTAGTAAAGGCTAGGTATTCAGCTGGGGGCTGATATTAGTAGTCTGGGAAGCTCCGTGGGTATTACCCCCTTCCCAGGCTTCAAACATCTGCCCCAGCCGTCTGCTTAACCTCCGCTAGAGCCTAAAATTATGGGGGATCCCACGCCAATTTTTTTTTAAATAAATCCTTTATTTTAACACTAAATGACATTTGAAGAGTTAATAAAGATGCAGTCCCTAAATTATTATTTATTTTTTAATTAATTTTTCCCAAAAATTTTGACGTGGGCTTTGCCATATTTTGGTATGCCAGCCAGGTACAGCATCCAGCTTCTATGAACGCGCCATTTTCCGGGGTGGCTGCGGACTGCAATTTGCACCGGGGGGGGGGCAGAAAGCTTGGGCCTCCCTGTGCAGCAGATTCCAGCCCCCAGCTGCCTAGTTGTACCTGGCTGGACAAACAAATAGGGAGAAGCCCCACGTATTTTTTTTTTAATTATTTCATGAAATTCATGAAATAATAAAGAAAAAAAGGGCTTCCCTATATTGTTGTGTCTGGCCAGGTACAAATAGGCAGCTGGTGGTCGGGCGCAGCCCGTTCCTACCTGCTGTACCTGGCTGGACACAAATATAGTGCGAAGCCCCACGTCAATTTTTTTTTAATTATTTCAGGAAATTCATGAAATAATTAAAAAAAAATTGACGTGGGGCTTCGCACTATATTTGTGTCCAGCCAGGTACAGCAGGCAGGACCGGGCAGCCCCCAACCACCAGCTGCCTATTTGTACCTGGCTGGACACAACAATATAGGGAAGCCCTTTTTTTCTTAACTATTTCATGAATTTTATGAAGTAATTTAAAAAAAAAATACGTGGGGCTTCGCCCTATTTTTGTGTCCAGCCCGGTACAACTAGGCAGCTGGGGGCTGGAATCCGCAGCGCAGGGAGGCCCAAGCTTTCTGGGCCCCACCCGCTGCAAATTGCAGTCCGCAGCCACCCCGGAAAATGGCGCGTCCATAGAAGCGCCATCTTCTGGCGCTGTACCCAACTCATCCAGGGCCCTGGTGCGGTGGCTCACTGGGTAATAAAGGGGTTAAGGCCAGCTTGGCATTATCAGCTGGCCCTAAGCCCGAAATTCATGGGGTCACGCCAATATTAGACATGACCACCATGAATTTCTAGTAAAGTATTTAAAAAAAACACAACACCCAGAAAAAAAGTCCTTTAATTGAAATAAACACACAATTCTTTATTGTTCTAAATTAAATTATACTTACCATCACGCCCATTCCAGCTGAAGCCAACGATCTCCTGCAATAAAAGAAAAATAATAAAGCAACATCATCCTTACCTTTCCATGGTTCCCAGGACAGCTTCAGCTCTGCTACATCGAGATGACAGGCTGGACCGCAGCAGAACGCTGCCATCCAGCCTGTCATCCCACAGACACTGAGAAGCGCAGGCTTGCTTGCGCTCCTCAGTGTCTCTCTGTGACGGCATAAAGATGAGCCGAGGTCATGTCCAATGAACTCGGCTCACCTCATGCACGTCACTGACAGCGTGGGAAAATTCTCCTGCACTCAGCGCTTCAGCGTGAGAATTTTCCCACGCTGTCAGTGACGTGCATGAGGTGAGCTGAGTTCATTGGACATGACCTCGGCTCATCTTTATGCCATCACAGAGAGACACTGAGGAGCGCAAGCATGCCTGTACTTCTCAGTGTCTGCGGGATGACAGGCTGGATGGCAGCGTTCTGCTGCGGTCCAGCCTGTCTTCTCGATGTAGCAGAGCTGAAGCTGTCATGGGAACCATGGAAAGGTAAGGATGAGGTTGCTTTATTATTTTTCTTTTATTGCAGGAGATCGTTGGCTTCAGCTGGAATGGGCATGATGGTAAGTATGGTTTAATTTAGACCAATAAAGAATTGTGTGTTTATTTCAATTAAAGGACTTTATTCTGGGTGTTTGTGTTTTTTTTTTTAACTTTGACTATGGGGTTAGTAATGGGGGTGTCTTATAGACGCCTCTCCATTACTAACCTGGGCTTGATGTCAGCTGGCATTATAAGCTGACATCAACCCCAACCCTATTACCCCACTGCCACCGCTACAGGGCAGTGGGAAGAGCGAGGCTAAGTGCCAGAATTGGCGCATCCTATGGATGCTCCATTTCTGGGGCGGCTGACGGCTGGTGTTTCTAGCCTGGGAGGGGGCCAATATTCATGGCACCCTTCCTGGGCTATTAATATCAGCCCCCAGCTGTCTGCCTAGCCTTTGCCAGCTATTAAATGAGGGGGTCCCCCATTTTAATAGCTAGTAAAGGCTAGGTATTCAGCTGGGGGCTCATATTAGTAGCCTGGGAAGCTCCATGGGTATTACCCCCTTCCCAGGCTTCAAACATCTGCCCCAGCCGTCTGCTTAACCTCCGCTAGAGACTAAAATTATGGGGAACCCCACGCCAATTTTTTTAAAAATAAATCCTTTATTTTAAAACTAAATGACAAGTACAGTAATCAACACAGTCACTGTACTTATTATATATGTGACTGACATGTTTCTATCTATCTAATCTATGTGTGATTCTCTATTCCTTCTATTCTAAATTGTCGGGTACAGATGCTGAATTGCCGGCCGGCTTTTTTAAAGAGACAGTGCATGAAAGCACTATTATATTTTTAAATAAATCCTTTACACTAAATGACAAGTACAGTAAGCAACACTGTCACTGTACTTCATATATTTGTGACTGACATGTTTCTAGCTATCTAATCTATGTGTGAAGCTCTATTCTGTCTGTTATAAATTGTCGGGTACCGCTGCTGAATTGCCGGCCGGCTTTTTTAAAGAGACAGTGCATGAAAACACAATTATTTTTTTAAATAAATCCTTTACACTAAATGACAAGTACAGTAAGCAACACTGTCACTGTACTTCATATATATGTGACTGACATGTTTCTATCTATCTAATCTATGTGTGAAGCTCTATTCTTTCTGTTGTAAATTGTCGGGTACCGGTGTATGCCGCTGATGAATTGCCGGCTTTTCGCGTAATACATTCTACATTATTCTTAGTTGTTTTGCTTCATGTAGAATTAACCTACAAGGAAAGAAAGGGTTTATTTTCATTCCGATATTTGTGTCCCATTGACTTGCATTGGTTTCCGGTATCGGAATCGGCGATATCCGATACTTTTTGGGTATCAGTCCGATCCAATCCGATACGATATTTCCTGATATCGGAAGGTATCGCTCAACACTATCCTTAACATATTTCACAGGAAAGCACTTTCACTTTCGTTTTTGAACGTTTTATTTTGAGCCTGTAAAAGTGGCTTAATACCTCTGACCACGTTGTTGACAGCAGTGACCTGGCGGTCAGAAATGCTTCCTTGGGCGATCCCCATGCTGTCCCCATGTCATTTGAGCACTGTCACTATCGTTTTGGGCACTTGTTAGGCTTTTAAAAGACTGCCGGGGGAGCCGCCTCAAAAATGCTCGAGTCTCCAATAGACTAACATTGGGCTCGTTGCTCGGGTCGAGCACCCGAGTATCACAGTGAGCTCGGCCCGAGCTTCGAGCACCCGAGCATTTTAGTGCTCGCTCAACACTAGTCATTACCTTATTTTGCCTACTCTAACTAACACTATTCTGAAGTGCTGTTTCAATATCCAGTTTATGCTACTTTAACCCTAGAACGCATGACCATAAAAATCTACTTTTTCACATACCTGGGGCCTTTTAGGCCCGTGTGCAAATAACATGGAATAACTCAAACAAAAATGACAAACAACTATATACCTAAGGAATACCTAGAGTTTCAAAATTCTAACTAAAGTAACCTTGCAGAAAATAGAAAACAATTAACAGGGCGGGCCTGCGAGGCCCCAGGTATGCGTTCTAGGGTTAAAAGCTGCTTTCATCTGCTGCTCAGCAAATATACACAATATTTAAATAATCAAAGTAGGGAATTCCACTTTCTTGGTGTGATGGACAAGCCGTGACGCAGGGTAGTCAAGCGGTCTGGAGTCAGATACCATGAGAGCTCGTCATAAACTAAGGGGAAAGACAAAGGCGTAGTAAGGTAATCGAGATCAGAAATCCAGGAAGGTAGTGGATCAAGACAAAGGGGCTAGGTAAATGGATGGTCAGAGGCAACTGGAAAATGACAGAACTCTGCACCTGCCCATAGTAATCATATATTTCATTTTCTAACTTTAGGACAGTCTTGGAAGCACCAAATTTATCAGCATTCGCCTTCTATTAAATTTGCCACAAGTTACAATGCTTCAACAATTTTCTCTTAGACTAGCATATGAAATTCTCCTAGGTAGGCCACCACTTTCTGATTGGTGGAGGTCATGAGAATGAAGGAGACGCTGCATTGCTTTCATAGTCTGAGCCATTCACAGATTTACCTTGCACAGCGGCAATTAAATTGAGTCATTCTGCAGTTACTTGAATTTTGGATAGTTGGGTAGCCAACAGGGATGGATTGGTCTGTTTTTCTCAGGAGTGGAAGTGAAATGACAATCAGAGCCAAACCAATCAAAAAGTGTTGGCAGATCCTAGTGATCTCCTGATGTAGGAAAACACCAGTCAATCTGGTTAACCACTTAATCCCTGTGTTTGCTATTGGCTAGGGTATCCAAAAGGTAAATGGTCAGGATCATTGTCATCTCCAATCCTGACCGTTGTAGCGGGATGGCAGCTGTTCTGGGCATTCTGCATGCAGGAAAAGTTTAAAGTTTCACTGTAAATTGATGCCAAACCTCATGCAGTTTATTCCTCCATAACCCCTGGTGTCCCTACATTACCGCCGTAGCTTTCTAAGCAAATTTTTTCACCTTGCAGCTAATTTTTGCCCTTCTCCAGTAAACTTCTAATCCTCTCTGTCTGACAGGGTAATGATAATCTTTGTAAATTGTGTGACCGTAACTGCAGGCTGAACATCCCGGCTTGTTTGACACAAATAATTTAGCTCAGCTTCATACAAACCGAGCATAACGCGATGTGAAGGGGAAGGATCTTTCAGGATCATCTTTTTCTCCTGATTTAATAGAAGCTTATACATATACTAATCAGCCGGTGACCACGATGTGCCACATTGTATCCCTAATATAGGCTATTAATGCTGACAGGGAGCTGACAGTTCAAGCGCAATTGCCGATAAGAACGCCCTTTCATTTCCTAAACGCTTTCACAAACACATTATTACAGACGCAGGAGTGACTGTTGAGGTTCCTTGACTTGTGTATATGGGGTGGTAAATGTCAGCACTTATAGGATTTTTTCTTTTTAATTTGATGACTTGCCATAGAAGCTTTAAGCCATATATTTAAGATTTGTTTGACCTTCTTTTATATTATAAGCCACAAAAAACAGCAAATTCACAAAAAATAAATATTCCAACACTTCCTCCCTTAATCCCCTCCTTTTTTATGCCAACCCTCTGTTGTCTCAGAAGCTCAGCCATGTCCCTCATTTTATATAATTTTGTCTTATATTACTAATAAAGCTAGAAAATGTACAAGAAACCCCCCCCTTTGTGTGTATCAGATGCTCAGCCATGTCCCCCTTCTTCCTCCTTACTATGTAATGCGTGGCTGTAAAATGAATGGCTGCAGCAGGAGCCTCCCCCCATTCCATCTCTGCAACAAGACAAAAGATCTAATAAATGAGTCGGGGCTTCTGATTTAACCTGCAACCATTTTTTTTTTAAAGATCTGATGCATGTAAGAAAAGAAAGAAATACATTTTGCTAATAGTCTTAAATAAAAATCTCTTACTGTCTTGGGTTTACAGCTCCTATGCAGATCTATGTGTCTCAATGCCAGGAGACAAACCATGGGTAGTCTTATTCTGCAGTCTTAGCGTCCAATTCATCATTACATTTTCTCCATTTTTTTTGGCATTAATACTTCTCAATTAGTGACTTTGTGATTTGCAACAAATTGATTTGCTCATTTTTCAGCATTTCCAGATGTTTTAGACAGATTCATGAAATGCAACACTTTTCAAAAAGTTGCAAAATTTTGCACAACTCTACTCCAGTTCCCCCTGGAATTATTTTATATACATCAGCTAAAATGTTGCATTTTTGGAGAGATTTTAATAAATATTAGACTTTGTTCACTACAAAGTTGCAAAAAGCGGTAAGTGAAATAAAGACACAATTTTCAGCTGTGCGCAAAAATCATAAATTGCACGTGCCAATTTAATTTGGTGCATAATTCGCATTGGCTTTTTATTAACACAAGTTACACCCACATACCTTCCCTCTCGTGACTCATAACAGGGCTGGACTTCAGAGAACTATAGGATGTGTCTGAGTTTTAGAAAATTAGTTTAGATTCCCAACATGTTTTGATATTTTTGCCTCTGGAGGTCCCAGGTAAGAGATATTACAGTCATCTTTCCTATTACAATTTCATCTGTTCATAGATAAGAGACATGGCATAGATATTGTCATCTATCTGGCCGATATCCATTTGGTAGAACCTTGGCTATCACCTGTTATGATAGGCTACAAGCACTAAGGAAAGACAGGAGATCTGTCCCTACAATAGAACTAAGCTAGATCCCTACGATGTAACGGGGAACCTGATCCTGCGATCAGACCCGCTAAAGTCCTCAGCTAGTCTGAACGAAGACCTATAGATGTGAGGAAGGGATCCCTACAAGAACTAGGGACTGGGAGAAAGATGGACACCTGCTAGCAGAAATTGTAGCAGTCAAAAGACAAGCACACAACAAAGAACATAAAGGTCAAAAGACCTAGCTAAACTGACTGGGAAAGGTTACAAAGCACCTGGCAAGCTTAAGAGTAGAAATTACAATGAAGTCCAGCATGGCCAGAAGGGCGGAGCAGGATTAAATAGGCAAAAAGGTCATATGACCAGCAAAATAGAAAAAACCTAACAGGAGAGTTCTAACAGTACCCCCTCTTCTATGAGGATCCTCCGGATCCCCTAGGCCCAGGCTTATGAGGAAACCTCTTGTGAAACGCTCTGACAAGTCTGGAAGCAGAAACATCATCCGCCCTCGCCCATGAGTTATCCTCTGGACCGAAACCCTTCCAAGCGACGAGATACTGCAAACTCCTCCTATACCGTCTAGAATTAAGGATGCGGGAAATTTCATATTCCCCGTCCTCCACCACCGGAGGAACAGTGGCAGTGGCGTCTCTATCTGATACATCAGCTTTTTTCAATAGAGAAACATGAAACACCGGATTAATTTTCTAGGAGGTAGGAACCTCCAACCTAACAGCAGATTGGTTAACTACCTGAAGCACCTTAAAGGGCCCTACAAACTTGAGACCCAATTTTTTAGAAGGAATCCTCAACCGCAGATTCTTAGAGGACAACCAAACCATGTCACCAACCGTAAACAAAACCTCTTGACGTTTCCTGTCAAAGTACCTCTTAGATTTTTTGTTAGCCTCTTGAAGATTACCACGCACATCCGTCCAAACTCTCTCCAAATCACCGGAAAAACTCTCCTCCTCAGGCACAGCCGATACCAATTTGGAGAATTACCCAAAAGACGGATGTCTCCCGGAACAACAAAAAAAAGGCGAACACCCAGCAGAAGAGGATGTATGGTTGTTAAGAGCAAATTCAGCAAGCCGCAGAAACTCAGACCACCCCTCTTGATTGTCTGCCACAAAACAACGCAAGAACTGCTCAACATCCTGATTCTTCCTTTCTGTCTGGCCATTAGACTCAGGATGATATCCAGAAGAAAACGACAAATGAACTCCCAACCTGTCACAAAAGGCACGCCAAAAACGAGCCACGAACTGAGGTCCCCTATCAGAAACAATGTCAGTAGGAACACCATGGAGTCTGACAATTTCCTTGACAAAGGCCTTAGCGAGTGTCTTAGCGCAGGGCAGTTTGATGAAGGGAACCAAGTGACACATCTTGCTAAAACTGTCCACGACCACCCAGATGACCGTGAAACCCTCAGAGGAGGGAAGGTCAGTAATAAAGTCCATAGCCAGATGTGTCCAAGGTGCACTAGGAACCTCCAGAGGGCAAAGCAACCCCGCAGCAGGAGTATGAGAAGACTTAGATCAAGCACACACAGTACATTGAAGCACCCACTTAATGACGCACCCACTTTCTTCTGCCATCCAGGCCACCAAAAACTGCGACCCACAAGTCTCTTGGTCTCAGAAATTCCTGGATGACCTGCCAACCGAGACTCATGACACTCAACAAACAAATCTCTCCTAAAGGTCCTAGGCACAAGCAACCTCCCATGGGGAGTGTTAGATGGGGCATTCTCCTGTGCTTTAAGAATCTCATCTTCCAAAACGGAGTCCAATGCAGCAATCACAACACCTTCTTGTAAAATGCTTTCCTCCTCCTCAGCACCGACCATGGGAGAAAAGCTGCGAGACAACGCATCAGCTTTAACATTCTTGGTACCCGGGATGTAAGTAACGGAAAAATTAAACCGCGAAAAAAAAAGTGCCCACCTAGCCTGAAGGGCATTCAAGCGCTTGGCAGCATCAAGATAGATCAGATTTTTATGATCAGTGAAAACCTGAATGGGAAATTCAGCACCTTCCAAGAGATGACGCCAGTGTTCAAATGCGAGTTTAATAGCCAGCAATTCCCGATTACCAATATCGTAATTAAGTTCAGTCTCAGAAAATTTTTTTGAAAAAAAGGCACAGGGATGTACTCCATCCTTGTTTTCCTGAGACAACACCGCACCGACCCCCACAGAAGAAGCATCAACCTCAACCAAAAATGGCTTAGTCACATCAGGCTGCATAAGGATGGGGTCAGAGCTGAACCTCTCCTTTAGAAACACAAACGCTTCAATGGCCTCAGTAGTCCACTGAACCGTATTAGCACCTTTCCTGGTGAGATCGGTCAGTGGTTTAACAATAATAGAAATTTTTTTAATGAATTTTCTGTAATAATTGGCGAAACCCAAAAACCTCTGCATCGATTTCAAACCAATAGGCCTAGGCCATTCCTGCACAGCTTGAACTTTCACCGGGTCCATCTCAAAGCCCTCGCTGGAGATAATGTAGCCCAAAAAACTAATTCTTTGTACAGCGAACTCACATTTCTCTAGCTTAGCAAAAAGCAAATTGTCAATTAATAACTGTAATACCTCACGTACGCTCCGCCAATGAGACTCCAGATCAGGCGAATAAATCAAAATGTCATCCAAATGCACAACCACATTTTTGCCGATCAAAGGTCTCAGGATGTCATTAATAAGATTCTGAAAAAATGCTGGTGCATTGGTAAGACCAAAAGGCATAACCAGATTCTCAAAATGACCCACAGGAGTGTTAAAAGCAGTCTTCCATTCATCACCCTCCTTCATGCGCAACAAATTGTATGCCCCCCCGGAGATCAATTTTAAAGAACCACTTGGCCCCCAGTAACTGGTTAAACAAATCAGCAATCAATGGCAGTGGGTAGGGATTACATACAGTAATTTTATTAATCTCGCGAAAGTCCAGACAAGGACGTAAACCGCCGTCCTTTTTTTTTAACCAAAAAAATATCCAACAGCCACAGGTGACTTAGAGGGTCTGATATGACCGGTGGCCAAGCTCGTTTGTATGTATTCCTCCAAAACCTTTCTCTCAGGAATAGTAAGATTAAATAAACGACTTTTAGGAAGAGTCGCTCCAGGGACAAATTCAATGGTACAATCATAGTCTCTATGGGGAGGCAAAATTTGCGACTCCTCCTCAGAAAAAACTTTCCAAAAATCCTGAATAGCTACAGGTAATTCCCCTTTATCCACAGCAGCAATGCGCCCGTTACAACACTTGTCATAACACTTAGGGCTCCAGGACTTAATTTCATTAGCAGACCAATCCAGTACAGGATTGTGCAATTTTAACCAGTGTAACCCCAAAATTACTGGAGAAGGCAAATTATTTAATACTACCAAATCCAAATTTCCTTGGTGAATACCATTAATAGTGAGGGGAAATTCAAAAACCTTGTGAGTAACACATTTCAAGGGAGAGCCATCGACAGAAACCACGGCAATAGGGGATGACAAAGGTTTGGGTTTTAATTTAAGTTTTTCCAAGAATCCCCCATCAATCACATTCAGAGTAGAACCACAATCCACAAATACCCGAAATTCAATTAATTCTTCCTGAGCTGCAGTAGTAGCAGAAAGAAATACCCCCTTAGTGTTTAAACAGGCTATACGGGCATAACTGACCTTTTTTTTTCTTTGTTCATACGAAAGCACACAGTTCTTAATGAAATGGTCAGATTTTCCGCAATAAAAGCACAAACCTTCAGAAAACCTGCGGTCTTTTTCCTGAGAGCGGGGTGACATCGCCCCAATCTCCATCAGCTCTCCAATGTCAGTACAGACCCTATCAAGACTAGGAGCTGACATGGCAAAGGATTTACTCTCATTAACCCTTGCACGCAGTCTCCTGTCCCCCCGTATAGCTAATTGCATTGCCTCCTGCAAGTTTCCAGGTGTAGGATAAGCAATAAGCAGATCTTTAACCCTTTCACCTAGCCCAGCAAGAAACAAACTTTTCAGAGCTGAATCTTTCCACCCCACCTGAGCAGACCACCGACGGAAGTGAATACAATAATTTTCCACATTACCTGATCCCTGCCTCAAAAGTCTCAATTCCATCTCAGCTGATGAGACACGATCAGGATCATCATACAACAACCCCAAAGCAGAAAAAAAACTATCCACTGATCTAAAGCACGGATCACTAGGTAGGAGAGAAAAGGCCCATCCCTGAGGTTCTTTGCACAAAAGTGACATTATGAACCCTATGCGCTGTGATTCATCACCAGAGGATCTGGGTCTCAAAAGAAAATACAATAGACAAGCATTTTTAAAGGAAAAAATATCTTGTTGTTCACCAAAAAATAAATCAGGCAATCGTACCTTTGGCATCACAAAATGCGCTCCAGAACAGCTACTCATGTGTTGTTGGAGCTCGGCCACCTCCAGAGAGAGTCCCTGCAGGCGTTGAGCCAAATCCTGAACCGACACCATGATGGAAACTGGAGGTCTTTCCTAAGATATATTTTTGGGCTGGACTTACTGTTTTGATAGGCTACAAGCACTAAGGAAAGACAGGAGATCTGTCCCTACAATAGAACTAAGCTAGATCCCTATGATGTAACGGGGAACCTGATCCTGCGATCAGACCCGCTAAAGTCCTCAGCTAGTCTGAACGAAGGCCTATAGATGTGAGGAAGGGATCCCTACAAGAACTAGGGACTGGGAGAAAGATGGACACCTCCTAGCAGAAATTGTAGCAGTCAAAAGACAAACACACAACAAAGAACATAAAGGTCAAAAGACCTAGCTAAACTGACTGAGAAAGGTTACAAAGCACCTGGCCAGCTTAAGAGTAGAAATTACAATGAAGTCCAGCATGGACAGAAAGGCGGAGCAGGATTAAATAGGCAAAAAGGTCATGTGACCAGCAAAATAGAAAAAACCTAACAGGAGAGTTCTAACATCACCAAGCTTTCCATTCGCCATTTCATCACGTTTCCGAAAATATTACTTTCCTATCTGCTATATAGATGCAGTTCATAAAACATCGCTTCATAATTTCTATAAGGTAGACTTATAGAAGGTAAGGTAAGGTAGATTTTATGTTTTTCTCTTTAGCTGGGGCTCTTATCTCTACTGATCGTAAATCTAAACTTTCTCCACATTCTTGTGCATTCAAGCTAAGGTTGGCCTCACTTCTGCTAGCCATTAGGATTTTTCTTATTTACAAGGATTTCAAATCTAAGGGGTCAGCTGCATAGGGGTAATGTAAAGGTAATTTGTTAGATTGCAAGTTCTTCTGGAGCACTTTTATGGATTTTAATTTTTCTATGACATACTCTAATATTAGGTTCACACAACATCTTGATCCTTTTTTGCCTCAATGAAGTCGATGGCTATGCATTTTCTCTTTAAATGGTTTAATGGCTCATTCAAACATTAATGATTTTTCTTTTATGGGAAAAACTGATAGATTTGCATCAGTGTTTTGGATCAGATTTTTATCAGTGTTTAGTCAGTGTACGTTTTTACCATCAGAGTTTCAACAGTTTTTCTCAAGTGCAGAAAAAAACACATGATGGATTCTCAATGTTCTTCTATCAGTCATTGAAAAATGGACAGCACATAGGTGGCATCCAAGTGCTGTCCAATTTTTTCACAAATCCATAGACTTGCATTGCGGGGTTTGATCAGTGTCTCCCAGTTTGGGTGCAGAACATTAAGCCTGCGAAAATTCATGGACATCTGGAAAGGCCGACAAAAGGAAAGAGTTCTGTCTGTGAAAAACACTGAGAGTGCTTGTATGAGAAAGACTGATATCTGAGTAAGGGCTTAGTGTGATGTGAGCCGATACTACTATAGGAAATTCTAAATTTGTTAAAAAAAAAAAGCTGTAGGAAATGCACAGGAGAGGCAGTAGGCGGTGCCTTGTGCAGCAGCATGCCCGGCACAAGCAGTGTTCAAATTCCAACCCAATAAAGAGAAAGCTGCTTTGACTACAGGAAATAACCACAGGAGATCCCATTACAAAAGCAGAACACACAGGGCTATACAGATTTGTAGCTTCCATTACCTGTTGCTCACTTTTCCAAGGTGCATTTTTTTAAAATCTCTCTATCTTCTTTAATATCATAGAGAGATAGGATCCTAATTTGTTTCTAAGTTTTGAACAGTCATTTCCAGGTAAAATCTCCCTTTCAGCTCCCACCAGCCAGTCATTTAAAATAATTTCATTACAGTACTAGAACTTTTCAATTGCATTTTTTTCTTTTACAATTTGCTTACTATGAGGATTTTACATCGTCTGTTTTACTGTTATTTGTGTTCCTAAATTAAAAAGTTAATATCCCATTTACTGCTCCTCTCCTACTTTCTCTCCTCTTAGCAGTTTAAGCCTCCCTCCATCAATATTATTTATTGCAATTTGCATTACGCGTTTCAATTACTGTGTGTAAACATATGCATTAATCAGACCAAATTTACATCACTTGCTTCACGGGAAAAATCATGCTGTGCTCAAATTTTGGATGAAAAATTGCCAGAGAAGCATAGGTAGAGGCTGGAGATGTCAAATTAAAAAACATTTTCCAGGCAATTGCTTTAGTTTTCCAACGAAGATAATTAGCTCTGAAGTTCGAAGTACAACATATGGATTTGCCACAATAAATGATTAATGCGTGCTGCACTGCAAAGAATAATTATATGCTGCAAAAGTCAAGACCGAGCACAAATATTCCACTTGTTGCTCCGTTTTCATATATACATCATCTATACTATTTAAGTTTGAAACTTTCCTGGAACGTATGGCACTCCATGCTAGGGTATGAGCACATGGAGTCTTAGATGCCGACGCATACTCCAAGTTTTTCAAGGCAAAAACACTTCTGGAAAATGCTGGGGTTTTTTTTCTCGTAGCATTAGCATCTTTTACGTCTTTTTGGTGCCATATTTTATTGTAATTTAAAGTTAATTAACGAGTAGCTTTCAAGGAGAAGCCGCCCAAAGAATGGAAATGATGCTTGTTTTTGACCGCTTCCTGGCTTTCAAGGCCTGAAGCAGTTAACAGAAGTGAAAAATCATGCACAGCAAGTAGTTTTTACATTGTTCGCTCTTTGTGACATTTTTAGCACTTTTTCAAGTGGGTTCCAATTCGCCTGAAAAAGATGTTTTGTGTACATACCCTAGAAGGGCAAATATTAGGAATAGTGATGGGAGAGCATGCTGGTTACTCGATCGATCATCGGGGCGCTCGATCGAGTAGCAAGCATTGGCGAGTATGGCGTGGTGCTCGAGTGCTCGGATCCCTGTAAGTGAATTATCTGAGTGCCGAGAGAGAGAGAATTTTCCAGTCCTCTGGAAGAATGCTCGAGTTTGCCATTCACTTCCATTATGCTCGCTAGTCGATTCGAGAACGTCCAAGCGTTCGACATGTTCGATTTGAGTACCGAGCACTGGAGCATTTCATTGCTCGATCAACACTACTTACGAACTTTCTAAGAGTAAGAAAATTTACTAAGCCCTTCCAAAACCTCTCAGAATCTAATGATTGGAAGGATTCTTGTTCACCTGGGTCTCAGGTAGGCTGGGAACAGAACATGGACATGGCAGAGAATTGGGATGGGAATGGACTTGGAGGAGACATATCCTTGACATGGGCATGTGACATCTGAACTTTTCATTGGCTGTACATCTCCAAATGTCATCCACATGCTGCAAAATTTTTCTATGTAGAAATTGACCTACAGTGCTGATTTTTAAATCCTCAGCATGTCAATCTCTATTGAGAAAAAAAAGCTAAATTTGCAGGTGCAGAAAATGGTATAAATTAAAATAGGTGGTATATTCACCTTTCCAATCCCCTTGCCATTTGCATGCTGACAATTCCATGGTTCCTGGCCCCTTTTATTACGTGGACACCAGGGATTATGTTATATGTTGATGGTAACTATTGCAGCAAAGTTCTTAGCATCCAGGGAAATCTGAAAAAAAAATCAGCAACTAAAATCTGCACAATGTGATGCTGATTTTTCTGGCAGGTTTCCCTGTGGAATCTTGGTTAGGTTTGCATTGGAATAATCCACAGCAAATCTGTCCCTAGTGTGTGAGTGTCAGGCAGAAGAGGAGCGACATTCGGCTAGTTGGAGGATTGCTGTCAAATCAGGAGGTGGACGAAAAAAAGGCAGTGCCAACCCCTTAAGGGAAGTATGACTTATGCTCAGAAGACAAAAAGAGCATAAAAGTGTGCCATGTTGAGCTGCCGGAAATATACTTTAGACGAGAGAATTACATAGTTACATAGTTTATAAGGCCAAAAAGCGACAAGCGTCCATCCAGTTCAGCCTATTTCTTGTGCACTGTGTAGCATCGGCGTCTCTGCCCCGTACTAGGCAAAGACGCCGTCCCTCTCACCTCCCCGCTCCTGGTGCGGCGTCCTCCAGCGCTTCTCTCCCCGCTGCTTCCGGCACGCGCTCCTTCCCCGGCAGTGTGCTTAGGGCGCGCGCGCGCGCGCTCCCCCTCTCTTAAAGGGACCGTGCGCGCCGTCCTATGGAGTCCCCGGCCAATTGCCGGAGGACCTCCCATATATAGGGCACCTCCTCCAAAATGGAGGTGCCCGAGCAATGTTGTTGCAAAGCCTTCACTCTGCTTCAGCCCTCAGGTCCCGTTACCAGTTACCTGCCAGTCACCTGCCAGATTCCTGCCTGTTACCTACCAGATTCCTGCTTGATACCTGCCTGATATCCGCTTACCTGCTTGCAAGCCTGCGGTCCGACGGTCTGCCTTCCGACACCTGTCAGTCTGTCTATGGACCAGCCTGCCCGCTCACCTGGGAGCGCTCACCTGCTACCTGCCTGCTAGCCTACCTGGAGGCTCTGCCGTCACTTGCCGTGACCACCTGCCCGTCCAGAGACTCTTGCCCGCTCACCCTGGAGCGTCCACCTGCTACCTGTCTGCTAGTCTACCTGGAGGTTCTGCCGTCACTTGCCGTGACCACCTGCCTGTCCAGAGACTCTCGCCCGCTCACCTGGGAGCGCTCACCAGCCACCTGCCTGCTGTCTTTCTACCCAGAGACTGTCCCTGTCACTTGTTGTGGCTACCTGCCCTTCTACCCAGAGACTGTCCCTGTCACTTGCTGTGACTACCTGCCCTTCTACCCAGAGACTGTCCTGTCACTTGCCGTGACTACCTGCCCGTCTTCCCTGGGAGCCACCCGCTTCCTTACAAGGACCGCCCCCTTGTATAGTAGCTCAGAGGTTCCACCTCCCAGACCCGTTACAGTTTGCTCGGGCCATGGAACCCGGTGGCACCCAGGTCTCCGATCTGCACCAGGAAGTCTTACGTCAGAAAACTCAGCAGGAGGTGGTACTGTCCTATCTACGGTCCGTTAACTCTCGTCTAGGCGCATTGTGTGACTCGTCTTTGTCTACCTCTGGTCCAGCCGTGCCCATTCCTGCGGTACCGCAATCCAGTCCCTTCATGGTACCCGACTATGGACCTCGGCTTCCGGCACCTCCACGGTTTGCCGGCGAACCTACTTTAGCTCGGGGTTTCATAAACCAGTGCACCCTGCACTTTGAGCTATTGGCATACCAGTTCATCTCCGACCGGGCCAAGCTGGCCTTCATCATGTCCCATCTCACTGGGGAGGCACTGGCATGGCTAAATCCCCTGTGGGAGAGAGGGGATCCCCTGGTGTCCGACCTGCCATCTTTCCTCGCTGCTTTCCGGAAAGTCTTCGATGAACCTGGACGGAAAACCTCTTCTGCCTCTTCTCTGCTACGTCTCCGCCAAGGGAGTCTCACCGTGGGCCAATATGCCATACGGTTCCGCACCCTCGCTTCTGAGCTTGCCTGGGAAAATGAGGCTCTGGTGTCCGTCTTCTGGGGGGGTCTTTCCAGTCGGATTAAGGACGAGTTAGCTGGTCGGGACATTCCTACCACTCTGGATGACCTGGTGTCACTAGCTACCCGGATTGGCATCCGGTTCCAAGAACGTGCCAAAGAGACTGCCTGGGAGAAAGACTTTTCTAGCTCTGCTCCTACTTCCCTGAGACCTGCCTCTCAACCAGTCACTCCGTGGGTGCACTCGCCAGACCAAGATGGTCAGATCTCGCCAAGAATCTCGCCGAGCCGAGAGAAGCTGTTTCTATTGTGGCAGTATGGAGCACTTCATCCGTTCCTGCCCGGAAAAGCTGGGAAACGCCAGTGTCTAGGACCGCTCGGAGAGGTCGTCCTAGACAAAAGTAAGCCCTCTCCGTCTCTGACTTTACCGGTCTCTATTGCTTGGGGAGAAAACCATCACTTTGAACTCGCCCACCTGGATTCTGGAGCTGCTGGAAACCTCATCTCCCACTCTCTGGTAGAGAGATACTGTATTCCCACCAAGTCCCTGGCTGAACCATTGTCAGTCGCCTCCGTGGATGGAAGACTTCTCTCGGAGACCATCCTGCTCGTCACTGAACCCATAACCCTGCAGGTGGGAATGCTGCACTCTGAGGAAATCTCATTCCATGTGCTGTCTGGACTTTCTCACTCGCTGTTGCTAGGTCTACCTTGGCTCCAGACACACGAACCCGTATTGAACTGGTGATCCGGTGAAGTACTCCTCTGGGGTCCAGACTGCCATAGGACCTGCCTGGTTCCGGTCCGCCAAGCTCGCCCTCTGCCTACTCCAGCTAATTTACCAGGTCTCCCGGCTCCTTACTGGCCCTATGTGGACGTCTTCGGTAAGAAGGAAGCAGAGACGTTGCCACCCCATAGGCCATATGACTGCCCGATCGACCTGGTACCTGGCACCACTCCTCCCCGTGGGCGTATCTACCTGTTGTCTGCAGCCGAGACCCGGGCCATGTCTGAGTACATTGAAGAGAATCTGGCTAGGGGATTTATCCAAAATCTACCTCCCCGGCTGGAGCTAGATTCTTATTTGTCAAAAAGAAAGACGGCTCGCTACGTCCCTGTATTGACTACAGAGGACTCAATGTCATCACAGTAAAAACAAATACCCCCTGCCGCTCATCTCCGAATTGTTTGACCGTCTCAAGGGCGCCAGGATCTTCTCCAAGCTGGATCTACGAGGAGCATATAACCTGGTCCGTATCCGTCAAGGAGACGAGTGGAAGACGGCATTCAATACCCGGGACGGTCACTATGAGTACCTTGTGATGCCCTTCGGTCTCTGTAATGCTCCCGCTGTCTTTCAAGAACTAGTCAACGACATCTTCCGTGACCTCCTGTACTCCTGCGTAGTGGTATACTTGGACGATATCTTGGTCTTCTCTCCGGATCTCCCCACACACCGAAGGGATGTTCGTCAGGTCCTGCTTAGGCTTCGGCAGAACCACCTCTATGCCAAATACGAGAAGTGCCTCTTCGACCAGACCTCCCTACCGTTCTTGGGCTATGTCATCTCCCAGACAGGTCTGCAAATGGATCCCGAGAAGCTCTCTTCCGTTCTAAAATGGCCTCGTCCTGAAGGTTTGAAGGCGATACAGCGATTTCTGGGCTTCGCTAATTACTATCGTCTTTTCATCCCACACTTCTCGTCTCGGACTGCTCCCATATCTGCGCTCACCCGTAAGGGGGAAAATCCCAGGACATGGTTGCCTGAAGCCGAGGAGGCCTTCTTTTCCTTAAAGAAAGCCTTCGCCTCTGCTCCCGTCCTGCACCATCCAGACTGTAATAAACAATTCTACCTGGAGGTTGATGCCTCCTCCTCCGGAGCCGGAGCGGTACTCACCCAAAAATCTTCTACCGGTAGAATGGTAACCTGCGGCTTCTTCTCCAAAATCTTCTCCTCGTCTGAGCGCAACTACTCCAGAGGAGACCGTGAATTGCTAGCCATCAAATTGGCACTGGGGGAGTGGCGCTATCTGCTTGAAGGGGCACTTTATCCGGTAATTATCTACACGGATCACAAAAACCTGGCATATCTCCAAAATGCCCAGAGACTCAATCCTCGCCAGGCCCGGTGGTCGTTGTTTTTTGCCCGCTTCGACTTCATTCTTCATTTCCATCCGGCGGACAAGAACGTCAAAGCTGATGCCTTGTCCCGGTCCTTCCTGTCCTCCGATCAAGAGGAGGAGCCTACTCACATCATCGACTCCTCCAAGGTGATGAATGTGGCCCCCTTGGATCTGACTCGTCTCCCACCCGGTAAGACGTTTGCAGCTGTACCAGATCGGGAGAGGGTTCTTCGCTGGGGACATTCTTCTAAACTAGCTGGCCATGCTGGCCAAAAGAAGACCTTCCAACTCATTACCCGGCATTACTGGTGGCTTACCCTGCGTAAGGACGTGGTAGACTTTGTCGCTGCCTGCTCTTCCTGTGCCCGTAACAAAGTTCCCAGATAATCTACCAGCCGGCCATCTCCTGCCCCTTCCCATACCTGCTGCTCCTTGGCAGCACATTGCTATGGACTTTATCACCGATCTTCCTATTTCTGCTGGTTGTACAGTCATTTGGGTTGTCGCTGACCGCTTTTCTAAGATGGCCCACTTCATTCCCCTGCCTGGTCTCCCATCTGCACCCGAGCTGGCTAAAGACTTTATCCGCCACATCTTCCGTCTCCATGGCCTGCCCCTCCACATTGTGTCGGATCGTGGGGTTCAGTTCACCTCACGCTTCTGGAGAGCCACATGTAAGCTGCTAGACATCACCCTGGACTTCTCCTCCGCTTACCACCCACAGTCCAATGGTCAAGTGGAGCGGATCAATCAGATCCTGACCAGTTTCCTCCGGCACTTCGTTAATGCACACCATTCGGACTGGGTGGATCTTCTACCATGGGCCGAGTTTTCTTACAATAACCATGAGAGCGAATCCTCTTCCAAATCCCCGTTCTTTATAGTCGGTGGCCAACATCCCCGGATTCCACTTCCTGTCTCCGTGTCTGTGGACAACCCTGCTGCAGAGTCTCTTGTCAGCGAATTTTCTACTATTTGGGAGAGTACCAGGTCCGCTCTTCTTCTGTCCTCTGAGCGGATGAAGAGATATGCTGATAAGAGATGTCTGGATCCGCCTCAATTCCGCTCTCGTCCAAACATGTGCGGCTCAAAGTACCCTCCTTCAAGTTGGGCCCTCGATTCCTCGGTCCCTTCGAAGTCCTCAGGCAAATTAACCCTGTGGCCTACAAATTAAAACTCCCGGCCACCCTACGGATTCCCAACTCCTTCCACGTATCTCTCCTCAAACCCGTTGTCTTTAACTCTTTTTCCAATAATCCAGGTGCCCCTCCTGCTCCGGTTTCCGCTGATGACGTCTTTGAGGTAGAGAGTATTCTGGCCTCCAAGAGGGTAAGAGGAAAGACCTTTTTTCTGGTAGATTGGAAGGGGTTTGGTCCTGAGGAGAGAACTTGGGAACCCAGGGAGAACATCAACGCCTCGCTTCTCCTTGAAAAATTTCTTTCTGGCCAAAAAAAAGAGGGGGCCTAAAGGGGGGGGTACTGTAGCATCGGCGTCTCTGCCCCGTACTAGGCAGAGACGCCGTCCCTCTCACCTCCCCGCTCCTGGCGCGGCGTCCTCCAGCGCTTCTCTCCCCGCTGCTTCCGACACGCGCTCCTTCCCCGGCAGTGTGCTTAGGGCGCGCGCGCTCCCCCTCTCTTAAAGGGACCGCGCGCGCCGTCCTAAGGAGTCCCCGGCCAATTGCCAGAGGACCTCCCATATATAAGGCACCTCCTCCAAAATGGAGGTGCCCGAGCAATGTTGTTGCAAAGCCTTCACTCTGCTTCAGCCCTCAGGTCCCGTTACCAGTTACCTGCCAGTCACCTGCCAGATTCCTGCTTGTTACCTGCCAGTCACCTGCCAGATTCCTGCCTGTTACCTGCCAGATTCCTGCTTGATACCTGCCTGATATCCGCTTACCTGCTTGCAAGCCTGCGGTCCGACGGTCTGCCTTATTACACCTGTCAGTCTGTCTATGGACCAGCCTGCCTGCTAGCCTACCTGGAGGCTCTGCCGTCACTTGCCGTGACCACCTGCTCGTCCAGAGACTCTTGCCCGCTCACCTGGGAGCGTCCACCTGCTACCTGTCTGCTAGTCTACCTGGAGGTTCTGCCGTCACTTGCCGTGACCACCTGCCTGTCCAGAGACTCTCGCCCGCTCACCTGGGAGCGCTCACCAGCCACCTGCCTGCTGTCCTTCTACCCAGAGACTGTCCCTGTCACTTGCCGTGACTACCTGCCCTTCTACCCAGAGACTGTCCCTGTCACTTGCTGTGGCTACCTGCCCTTCTACCCAGAGACTGTCCCTGTCACTTGCTGTGACTCCTTGCCCTTCTACCCAGAGACTGTCCCTGTCACTTGCCGTGACTACCTGCCCGTCTTCCCAGGGAGCCACCCGCTTCCTTACAAGGACCGCCCCCTTGTATAGTTGCTCAGAGGTTCCACCTCCCAGACCCGTTACACACTGCAGCTATTCCGCAGCGTTGATCCAGAGGAAGGCAAAAAAAACCATGCGGTATAGGCCAATTTACCTCATTGAGGAAAAATTCACTTCCCGACTCCAATCTGGCAGTCAGATTAAATCCCTGGATTAATTAACTAAGCATAAGATGTAATTTTATTGCTCTCCAGAAAGGCATCCAGGCCTCTCTTGAACTCATTAAGTGAGTTGGACATCACCACTTCCTCTCCCAGAGAGTTCCAGAGTCTCACGGCTCTGACCGTAAAGAATCCCCTTCTATGCTGGTGCAGGAACCTCCTTTCCTCCAGACGCATAGTGTGCCCACTCGTCTTTGTCACCATCGTTGGTATAAACAGGTCATGGGTGATATCTCTGTACTGCCCCCTGATGTATTTATACATGTTTATGAGGTCTCCCCTAAGCCTTCTCTTTTCCAACGTAAATAGGCCTAATTTTGACAACCTCTCTGGGTATTCTAGTCCCTCCATTCCCTTTATTACCTTAGTCGCCCTCCTTTGTACCCTCTCTAGCTCCAATATGTCTTTCCTGAGCACCGGAGCCCAGAACTGTGCACAATATTCTAAGTGCGGCCTTACCAGCGCTTTATACAGAGGAAGAACAATGTTCTCATCATATGCCCCTATTCCTCTTCTGATGCATGCCATGACTCTATTTGCCTTCGCAGCTGCTGCCTGACACTGGGCACTCCAATTTAATTTGCTGTTAACCAAGAAGCCCAGGTCCTTCTCCATGTCAGATTTCCCCAACGGTTTCCCATTTAATATGTATGGGTGACTGCTGTTTTTCTTTCCCATGTGCATGACCTTACATTTATCGGCATTGAACCCCATTTGACATTTTTTGGCCCAACTCCCCAATTTATCTAAATCCTCTTGTAGCTGTGCCCTATCCTCATCTGTATTAACTACTTTACAAAGTTTAGTATCATCTGCAAATATTGCTGTTTTACTATGCAACCCTTCCACTAATTGATTTTTGCTATTCGATTTGCTCAAATTAATTGATGCAGGCTGCCATTTTGCTTAACTTTTTACAGTCGGGAAAGGGGTAACAAATAAAAAAACTATTATCTTCACCTGTCTGGGCTCTGCAGTTCTCCAAGCAGTCCTCCTTTGGCTCCCTTACTTCATTGGGTCTTCTCCTCCATCTTCATTCTTTGTCGTCGCTAGCATTTATTATGTCTCAAATGATGCAATGTTGCATTGCGAGGACTAATAAGTTCCAAAGGTTGAAGGTTAGACCAGAGCTAGATGGAGAAACGGTCAGGTGATTGGCGAGGAGAGTATCATGTTTTTTTTTTTTTAATACTTCAAACATTATTTTTACTATGTTCTGTGATCTGGAGAGACTACAGGGCATAATAAATGGCTTTTACCAGAAATTTGATTGTATTCGATACAAATTGCATTTCTTGTTAAAATTTGGAAAGATTCAACCAGCTAAAAAAATGTGGCAAAGTGTATATACTCTCCTACTAAGGCCTCAGCCCCACTATCAGTATTTGGTCAGTATTCGGTCAGTATTTTTTCTCAGGAGTGGGAGACAAAACTAGGAGTGGGTGATAAATGCAGAATTGGTGACTTGTTTCTATTACACCTTTTCTCTGATTGTTCCTCACCTGGTTTTGGCTCCCACTCCTGAGAAAATATACTGATCGAATACTGACCAACTACTGATAGTGGGACCATGGCCTAAGGTTGTGCAAGGGATCTGGATGGTGAGCCCTGTCAGAGAATTGATGTAGCAAACACTTCTAAAGTAGGAAAGTGCTTTGGATATACCTTGCAGACAAGCGGGAAGGGAACTGAAGTGGCCGTGCAGCGTTAAGGCGCATTCAGACGTCCATGCAAATCAGACCGAAATCGGAACACGATGCACGGACTGGCCGGCAGGTCTTCAGCTTCATATATTTCTATGAGGATGTCACGCTGGGAGACCCGCCGGCCTGTCCGTGCATTGAGGTCCCATCTTGGTCTTCTTTATACGGATATCTGACTGCGCCCTAAGGCTCCTTTGACATTGCGTTCTTGTCCACACTCAGTGGTCCCATCAGAGCTTTCGTCTGAACCCTCTGCAATACGGGATTTGGGCATATGTGCCGATGGGGCGATTGACTATAATGGTGCCGACAGAGTCAGCGTGTGATCTGACGTGCATCATTTTCAGGCATGCACACCTATTGGAGACGGAGAACAAGACGTAGTAGACTGAGTCAGAGTGTTTGCCTCTAGTTGGCGTACATGCCCGAAAATGATGTCCGAAAAAGCACACATTGACTCTGTCGAGATCATTATAGTCAATGGCCCCGTTGGCGCATATACCGGAATCCCTTTTTGTGGGTGGTTCGTACACATGCCCAGAGGGGACCACTGAGTCTGGACAAGAAAGCAATGTGAAAGGAGCGTAAGAGCGTGGCTTGGGTCTGTGGGGAAGCGGAGTGCCCGGTGACCCTGTGAAGGTCTGTTGCGTAAAAAGCTGGAATGACCTCTCTTAAGTGACCTGCAGAGCTCCCAAATAAAGAGTGTTGACTCGCCAACTGATGCCAAGTGGGTGTGGAATGAAGGACTTGCAAATGGAAGATGGAGACTTCCAACCGAGGGGTCTGCTAGGATGGCTGCTAAGAGCAGTGTTAGGATATACGAGACCAATAATGAGGTCATCAAACAAGCAGAGTTTCCAGCAGAACAGAGTATTTTAGCAACTTGACCAGTAAATTATGTAATATGATTTTAATTATTGAAGAAATAAACCTAAACGAATCAGAGTATAATTCCCATCCTGACACTGAGCCCGGGGCTGCGGCACACAATATCTACATGAGCTATAACCGGACGCCTTAAGTGACTTCAGCCGTACATTAAAAGCAGAAAACCATTTCCAGTGACCAGATAAGTGCGGGTGAAAGCCATCATTTTCCCGGGTAAGGTACAATGGATTTCTGTTAACTCTCACTAGTTCATTCCATTATGAATAAATAGGATTTGACACATTAATAAGATCCCGTCCCGCACAGAATACATGTATAATTGTTTTTCTTCGAGTTTACTTCTGAAGTATTACATGAAAAATACCATTTTCTTAAAAGAATCAATAATGAAGAAAAACAGTAATAACACAAGAAAAGCGCTCTGTCCGCAGTGTAATTTTAACCACCAGTGGTTTCCAGACGGGGATTCGTTCTTCCATTAACACATTGGGGCTATTGAAAAGTAATGTAGATTCATCTTTTCTATTAAGAAGTAGGAAACTCTGCAGAAAAGAAAGTTATGTAGATTATAAGGAGACATGAAGGATATTCACTTTACTCCTATTTTTATGCTTATTTTTAGATGCTTTTAAGTCATTTCTTACTTAAACGGGAATTTATCCTATAGGCTTTTATTGAATGGCTTAGCTATGCCGTAAATATCCAGAAATGTGGGAGTTTGGTAGTTTGCTGTCCTTCTTCCTGGAATAGATGGTTGCAGGCTGTTCTCAGGTGGTGGTGGGGTAAGATATTGTGGCAGTCATTGGGGGCATTGTGGGCATCATGGTGGGCAATATGACTGAAATGGGAGTATTGCAGCTGTCCTGGAGGATTGCTACTTCCTGTAGGTGGCACTAGAGTTCTAGTCCTCTTCCTCTCTGAGGAGACTATTTGCATATTTCCCAGAGGAGCATTCCAGCTTTAAAAATCTCCTCACCTTGCCATGCTTAACATGTCATTCTCTGCAAGGAGAAATGTTACCCCTTAGATACCGGTCTCACGCCTCTCACCCAGCCAAACCAGAACTCACACTTTGCACTGACGAGGGGCAGTACCCCGAAACACAGTGTCTTCAAACTAAGTTTCTGGTTCTGGCTTATATCTTAAGTCATGTGATAAGGCTCGTTAAAGGGTCACTATTGACTTTTAGGATTGCTACTTCCTGTAGGTGACACTAGAGTTCTAGTCCTCTTCCTCTCTGAAGAGACAATCAGGAGCATTGTGGCATTTGTAGTGAGATTTGTGGCTATCAGGGACGGCTCTGTAGCTGTAATAGGTTGCACTGGGCTGTCATAATGTGCTTTGCGGCTGTAATGGAGGTACGGTGGCTATCATGATGGGAATTATGGTCATCTGTCAATGTTACATTATGGCTATCATGGTGGGAAATGTGGTAGTCATAAGGGGCTTTGAGACTAAAATGGGGGAAGTGTGGTTGTCGTGAAGTCAAGTTAGTTGTTATAGTGGGAATTATGGTTGTTCTGGGGGAAATGTGTATATCATGGGGATTTATAGGTGTCACACAGGGAAATGTGGTCGTCATAGCGGGCATAGGGGCACTGTAGCTGCCAGAAGGCTATAAATGTGGCTGTCATTGTGGTTTTAAAATGTAAAAGAGAAAAACTGTAGATATCTGGGGGGGCATAGTCAGGATCAGTATAACTTAAAGGGGTTGTCTCAACTGGAGAATGGGGTTCTGTAATGCCTCTTCGGTATGATGTAGTGACCATGCATTCGAGGGCATTTCCAAGTCCAATTTTCAGGAACAGAGTGGGGACCAAATGGTTAAACCCTCGGCGATTTGGAAGTTGTCATATATCGTGGTCAACACTCCATTCTAAAGTAGCATTTTTTACCCCTATTTTCAGAATCTTGAGATTAATCCTTTAAGTATATACACAGAAATATCTCCACGATCACAGTGAGTGCAGCTCTGAATTATGTTTCAGGAAGTAACTCAAAACAAGTAATGCAATGTATGGACACAGTGACTGCACCAGCAGAATAGTGAGTGCAGCTCTGGAGTATAATACAGGATGTAACTCAGGATCAGTACAGGATCAGTAATGTAATGTATGTACACAGTGACTGCACCAGCAGAATAGTGAGTGCAGCTCTGGGGTATAATACAGGATGTAACTGTTAGAACCCTCCTGTTTGTTTTTTACATCTTGTGATTTGCGGTCACGTGACCATCTGCCTTTATATTCCAGCTCCTCCCTTTTGGCTGTGCTGGACTTCAGTGTTTGACTGTTTCTCTAGCCAGGTGCTTCTGTGCCTTTCTCTGTCAGTTCGCTTGGTCCTTCTGGGACCTCTAGTACCTTTTTGTCAGTTTGTCTTTTGTGTGTTCTGCAACTACTTCTCTGTTTAGAAGGTGTCCAATTTTTTGTCTCAGTCCTTAGTTCTTTTAGGGACCCCTCCCTTTATGCTATAGGTCTTCGTTCAGACTAGCCGAAGACTAAGGCGGGTCTGTTCGCTAGGAACAGGCAGCCCGCTACATCGTAGGGATTCAGCTTAGTCTTACAGTAAGGACAGCTTTCCCCTATCTTTCCCTAGTTCATGTTGCAGATCATAACAGTAACTCAGGATCAGTACAGGATCAGTAATATAATGTATGTACACAGTGACTGCACCAGCAGAATAGTGAGTGCAGCTCTGGAGTATAATACACGATGTAACTCAGGATCAGTACAGGATCAGTAATGTAATGTATGTACACAGTGACTGCACCAGCAGAATAGGAGTGCAGCTCTGGAGTATAATACAGGATGTAACTCAGGATCAGTACAGGATCAGTAATGTAATATATGTACACAGTGACTGCACCAGCAGAATAGTGAGTGCAGCTCTGGAGTATAATACAGGAGGTAACTCAGGAGCAGTACAGGGTCAGTAATGTAATGTATGTACACAGTGACTGCACCAGCAGAATAGTGAGTGCAGCTCTGGAATATAGTACAGAATGTAACTCAGGATCAGTAATATAATGTATGTACACAGTGACTGCACCAGCAGAATAGTGAGTGCAGCTCTGGAGTATAATACAGGATGTAACTCCGGATCAGTAATGTAATGTATGTACACAGTGACTGCACCAGCAGAATAGTGAGTGCAGCTCTGGAGTATAATGCAGGATGTAACTCAGGAGCAGTACAGGGTCAGTAATGTAATGTATGTACACAGTGACTGCACCAGCAGAATAGTGAGTGCAGCTCTGGAGTGTAATACAGGATGTAACTCAGGATCAGTACAGGATCAGTAATGTAATGTATGTGCACAGTGACTGCACCAGCAGAATAGTGAGTGCAGCTCTGAGGTATAATACAGTATGTAACTCAGGATCAGTACAGGATCAGTAATGTAATGTATGTTCACAGTGACTGCACCTGCAGAATAATGAGTGCAGCTCTGGAGTATAATACAGTATGTAACTCAGGATCAGTACAGGATCAGTAATGTAATGTATGTACACAGTGACTGCACCAGTAGAATAGTGAGTGCAGCTCTGGAGTATAATACAGTATGTAACTCAGGATCAGTAATATAATGTATGTACACAGTGACTGCACCAGCAGAATAGTGAGTGCAGCTCTGGAGTATATTACAGGATGTAACTCAGGAGCAGTAATGTAATGTATGTACACAGTGACTGCTCCAGCAGAATAGTGAGTGCAGCTCTGGGGTATAATACAAGATGTAACTCAGGATCAGTACAGGATCAGTAATGTAATGTATGTACACAGTGACTGCACCAGCAGAATATTGAGTGCAGCTCTGGAGTTTAATACAGGATATAGATCAGTATCTGTACATCTGTACAGGATAATTTGCATTTGTATATTTACAGAGTGTCCCAACTTTTTTAGGTAGATTCATTCAATATACAAACTTCAAAATGGTGCTCAAAAGGTGGGTATCCAATACAGCATTTGCACTGCAGTAGATATTTTGAAAACTGTAGCATGAATGAAAAAGACACAGCCCTACAAATTTGTTTTACCCTCAGATAGTCTAGCATAAACGTATTGTTTCTCCCATTAACCGAAAGAGGGACAACTGCCATCTGAAAAATTTTTTTTTTTTTTTTAGCTCCGACTGGTCATAGTTCTAAAGTTCTGAAACTTTTTCTGGAACAGTTTGACTGCTGGGTAAACTTTCCACTTAGATTGATGTCTGTTGTACAGTACAGCAGTTGAAAAGTCTGACAAGACACATCAGCAGTAGACAGGTCACAGAACTTTAAGAACTGCTCTATCTGTAAAAAAAAAGTTAACCGAGGGCTAGTAAACGGTCTCTGGGTATTATTTTGGAATTTTTGTGCCTCAGTCTTTCTTGCTACTGACAGGATACATACTCAGTCACAATAATTTATGCATTCTTATGTAATAATTTGGACTTTTTCTTAAAATTTCAATCAGTGCTGGCACTGGGCTGACTCAGCCAATAATAAGACATGTAATAAGATGACAAGGCAAGGCAAGAAATACAAGAGCTGAAATAGAGCAATGACAGATGCAATTAAAGAGCACAAGATACAGAATTTGGATTACGCCAACTTGAATTTGTTTTAAAAATAAATGTAACTTTCTTTGAGGAGCAATCTACATCAAAATAAAATTCTTCAACCCCTGAAAGAGGTAGTCCACACCTGAAACTTTTATAAAAACTCTCCAGAATTTTAAAAAGTTATAATATATAATTACTTTACAGATTCCCTACCACTATTCATCCAATGCTGGCTTGTTTCTCTGACCATGTCTGTGCTTCCTGTACTATCGGGCTTGTCTGTCTGGAGCGGGCAAGGAAGTACAGTGTAGGTCTCTATACATCGTGGCAGCATCCTGATGACTTACAACATAAAATGATTAATGTAAATCAAAATTAATATCCCATTGAGGTCTGGATTTGGAATGATATTAAAAATCAAAGTGAAAAATCAAATTGCAGGCTGATCCAACTTCAGTGAAAATGCCTCAAGTCAAGGAAATGATGCTCAGTAGTGTGTGTGGCCTCCACGTGTGTGTATGACCTCCCTACAACGCCTGGGCATGCTCCTGATGAGGCTGAGTATTGTGTGTGGCCTCCACGTGCGTGTATGACCTCCCTACAACGCCTGGGCATGCTCCTGATGAGGCGGCTGATGTTCTCCTGAGGGATCTCCTCCCAGACCTGGATTAAAGAATCAGTCAACTCCTGGACAGTCTGTGGTGCAACGTGACGTTGGTGGATGGAATGAGACATGATGTCCCAGATGTCCTCAATTGCATTCAGGTCTGAGGAAAGGTCAGGCCAGTCCAAAGCATCAATGCCTTCATCTTACAGGAACTGCTGACACACTTCAGCCACATGAGGCCTAGAATTGTCATGCATCAGAAGGAACCCAGGGCCCACTCCACCTGCATATGGTCTCACATGGGGTCAGAGGATCTCATCCCGGTACCTAATGGCAGTCAGGCTACCTCTGGCGAGCACATGGAGGGCTTTGCGGCCCTCCAAAGAAATGCTTCCCCACACCATAACTAACCCAATGTTAAACCGGTCATGCCGGAGGATGTTGCAGGCAGCAGAACGTTCTCCATGGTGTCTCCAGACTCCGCACGTCTGTCTCATGTGCTCAGTAGTGAATATTCATGCTCTTTAATAGCAGGCAAACATAATAGATGAGCCGCTGCAGTAGCCGGCGGCTGCTGCTGACACTGTGCATGCTATTAAGGAGAATGAATATTCAGTGCTACACACTCCCATGGGCGTGGGAAGCAGTGAATGTTCAGTTTCTTTTGCAGCGGGCACAGTGTTGGCTGCAGCATGCAGCTCCTGCCTCCTGTGACCCGCTCCTACGCCACTCTCGCTTCTCCCCCATCCACATCAACAAGTATAGTACATTCGAATTATAAGACACTCCTCCCAATTTCCTCCAAATTTTTGGAGAAAAAAGGGCGTCATATAGTCCAAAATATATGGTAATTAATTTGCATTTTATTGCATGAAATAAGTATTTGATACAACAGAAAAACAGAACTTAATATTTGGTACAGAAACCTTTATTTGCAATTACAGAGATCAGACATTTCCTGTAGTTCTTGACCAAGTTTGCACACACTGCAGCAGGGATTTTGGCCCGCTCTTTCATACAGATCATCACCAGATCTTTCAGATTTCAGGGCTGTCGCTGCGTAACATTGAGTTTCAGCTCTCTCTAAATATTTTCTATTGGGTTCAGGTCCTGGAGGCCACTCCAGGACCTTGAAATGCTTGTTACAAAGCTACTCCTTAGTTGCCCTGGCTTTGTATTTCAGTCATTCTCATGCTGGAAGACCCAGCTATGGCCCATCTTCAATGCTCTTATAGAGGGAAGGAGGTTGTTGGCCAAAATCTCTCGATACATGATCCACCCTCCCTTCACTATGGTGCAGTCATCATGTCCCCTTTGCAGACAATCACCTTCAAAGTTTGATGTTTCCACCACCATGCTTCACGGTTGGGATGGTGTTCTTGGGGTTGTACTCATCCTTCTTCTTCCTCCAAACACGGTGAATAGAGTTGATACCAAAAAGTTTTATTTTCGTCTCATCTGACCACTTGACCTTCTTCCCTGTCTTCTCTGGATCATCCAGATGGTCATTGGCGAACTTCAAACAGGCCTGGACATGTGCTGGGTGAGCAGGGGGACTTTGCATGCCCGGACATCCATGACAGCGTACTGTGTTACTAACGGTAATGTTTGAGATTATGGTCCCAGCTCTCTTCAGGTCATTGACCAGGTCTTCCTGTGTAGTTCTTGGCTGATTCCTGACCTTTCTCAGAATCATCCTTACCCTACAAGGCTAGATCTTGCATGGAGCCCCAGACCGAGGAAGATTGAAAGTCATCTTGCGTTTCTTCCATTTTCTAATAATTGTACCAACAGTTGCCTTCTCACCAAGCTGCTTGCCTGTTGTCCTGCAGCCCATCCCAGCCTTGTGCAGGTCTTCAATTTTGTCCCTGGTGTTCATAGACAGCTCTTTAGTCTTGGCCATGGTGGAGAGGTTGGAGTGTGATTGATTGAGTGTGTGGACAGATGTCTTTTATACAGCTAACGAGTTCAAACAGGTGCAATTAACACAGGCAATGAGTGTAGAGTAGGAGGGCTTCTTGAAGAAAAACTAAAAGGTTTGTAAGAGCCTGAATTCTGGCTGGCTGATAGGTGATCAAATACTTATCTCATGCAGTAAAATGCAATTTAATTATTTAAAAAATCATACAGTGTGATTTTCTGGATTTTATTTTTAGATTCTGTCTCTGACAGGTGAAGCGTACCTATGATAAATATTACAGACCTCTCCGTTTTTTGTAGGTGGTGTAAGGCAGCGCTAGTCATCATGCTGAGGGGCACTCGCTTCACCGGGTCAACTAAAGCACCCATGCAACGTCTTTCCGGTATTTCACAATCCAGCAGTTTATTATTTATCATTAACCACTCATAACCGAGTCCATCTCAGTGTCTCGCCGACATATTACACATATAATGTCCAAGAGCCTTTCCAGCGGCAGATATTTCCACTTGGCTCCAGATACAGCCTTCAGCAAGGTAACAATACAAGTTTCCACATCAAGCAGTGTTTTTACCTTTGCCGGGTCGTAGCTTCGTCAAGTCACATTTCCGGGTCGTAACCTTGTCAGACCTTAGTGCAAATACATCGCCAGAGCATGTCACTTAGGATCGCCACCCTCTTCACTGTGACTTCGGTCGTGGACAGGACCACCAGCTGTTTAGCTTCTGAGGTCGAGTACACCTTACAGGCTCCCACGGCCTTCTTAAACTCTTCATGCACGAACTCACTGGTGCATTCTTCTCTCAAATCCTTGGGTACATCTATGAGGCACTTGTACCGAGACGTTTCTGTCTCACCAGTGGTTTCCAGGCGATCAACCTGCTCAGGTTTCAGGGACAACTGACTTTCAGCTTCTTCACCCTGTATGCTTCCCCTGAGCTGACTCACAGCTACAAATTCAAGAATTTTCGTCTTGACCACTTTCATTTCATACTTAATTTCTGTTAACACTCTCTTAGCTCTCCTCAGGTTCACCTTCTCATGGTATAGAGGAGTAAGTGTAACTTGTTTGCCCTTCTCCTTCTCCAAGGAGGCCTCGTCCACTGAGTGATACTTTGCCAGGCCACCTTTGAGCTCGAAAACTTCTTCCTCTAGCTCAGCTATTCGCCTCTCAGCAGCCCATCTCTGAAGCTCTTCCTGCTTCAGCTGCTCCTTTAACAGTAGAGTTCTCTCAGACCTCTCTGTCTCCAATGCACCCACTCGGCTCTCAACAGCCAGTCTCTCAAGCTTATCTTTCTTCAAATGGGCTTGTAGCGTCTCCTTGAGCTCCTTGATCTCGGCTCTTACATCCACCGAATCATCCGAGCTCGCATTATTTGAGGAGGTATTTGCTTCATACCTCCCATCTCCAGTGGCCAACTCCTGGCCCTGGTCTGTGGCTTCTCTGATAGACTCCTCCATCTTTTTCCATTCAGCTTCCATCTTTCTGATTCTTTCCTTAAGGCACAACTCTGCCCTCTGGAGATCATCACAGAACATCTGCAGCTCCTTCACCTGAGCTTCCAGACCTAGGGTCTGTCTGCAGAGATCATCATTTTCATCACGGGTGTCCTGCAGAGTGGTCTCAACCACTTGGTGCATGTGGTCTGCATCCACCTTATCATCCTCTAGTTTTTCCTTAACCTTGAGGAGATCCTCATAGTCTCTCTTAATTTGTTGCAGTTCCCCACTAAGTTCACCATACTCCTTCTTGGATTCACACAGCTCTTTCTTCACTTGGTACAGCTCTAACTGTACCAGGGTGAAACGATCTTTCACCTCGCACAACTCATCTTCACACTCCGCTTTGTCAATCTCCAATTGAAAAACCTCCTCCTTGGTTTTGCGGCGGTCCTCCTTAATTTTCTGGAACATTTCCTTCCATTGGTTAACTTCCTCGCTGCTTCCCTCCAGTTCTCGCTGTAAGTTCCTCACAACCTGGTATATTTTCTGCCGTTCAGAATCCAGGCTCCGCTGGTCTGAGGACACGTTCTCCAGGTTTTCCCATAGTTGCTGCACGTCACTCTGACACTGCTGCCTGATAGGCTCCAGCTCTTGGTCATGACTGGCCACCTCCTCTTTCAGGGCTGTCAGATCCTGATCCTTCTGTCTCAGTACTGTACCGGAGGTTGCTACTGGCAACGTCACCTCCTCTTCTGCCTCTAAAGGAGGATCCACACTTGGAACAAAGGCACACAGTACTAAATTTTCTTTATTTTCACTTGCAGCAAAGACTACAGGAGCAACCTTTATGTGGCCCTTGGGCCGTCGACGACGAGAGGGGGACTTTCTCTACTCGTCTAGCTCCTCCTGACTGAACTCTCCTTCTATGTTCGTAGAGTCACCGTCAGCTACGGGGTCTGAGTCACTCCCCATGATTTTGTGGACTTACAGGTCACCTCCCACTTTGACGTCAACCCCTTCTACTGGAGCTACCCCGTAATCAACAGTCAAATTGTCATTTTTAGGCGGTACCAACCCACAACCAGTAAGAAATTTTGGTTTTCTATACTCCATGCTCTTTTGAAAATCCGCCCCCTTCTGAGACTCCGCCCACTTTTGGACACCCACACCTGTAGGGGGATTTTTACAAAAAAAATCAGCAATAGTCTTAGGACCCAGTTCACAGCATCTCTTACCACCTCCCCGGGCACTCTGTGACAATACTGGCACCCCCGGAGAGTTCACAGAATGGTCCACTGCCGCCATTCTATACAGTGCCAACAGCTCCTGCCGTTCCTGCACCATGTCCTGTAGACGTTTCTCAAATACCTGCTGTGGTTTTAACCAGCACTTTAATCGCTCAATAGCTTCAGTTTCATTTGCTGCTCCATTCACAGCCATCGCGGTATACTATTCACACTAGACACTTCACACCGCTCTCCCCGGAAAATTTTCGTGGCCCCGCCGAGCCACAGCAAACCAGGTTTGAGTGCGAGGACAATTTTCGTAACCCCGCCGAGTTATAGCCAGATGCTTTAATTTTCGTGACCCCGCTGAGCCACAGCAAACCAGGTTTGAGTGCGAGAACAATTTTGTTAACCCCGCCGAGTTACAGCAAGATGCTTTAATCTTCGTGACCCCGCCGAGCCACAGCAAGATGCTTGTATCCACACTCGTCGTCCTGTGCCTCAACCAGGCTGCAGTTGCCCCTAGCAGCTGGGCTGTAGTCACCCCTAGCAACCGGGCTGCAGTTGCCCGCATTCTCCACCACATGTAAGGCAGCGCTAGTCATCATGCTGAGGGGCACTCGATTCACCGGGTCAACTAAAGCACACATGCAATGTCTTTCCGGTATTTCACAATCCAGCAGTTTATCATAAACCACTCATAACCGAGTCCATCTCAGTGGCTCGCCGACATATTACACATATAATGTCCAAGAGCCTTTCCAGTGGCAGATATGTCCACTTGGCTCCAGATACAGCCTTCAGCAAGGTAACAATATAAGTGTCCACATCAAGCAGTGTTTTTACCTTTGCCGGGTCATAGCTGCTTCAGTCAGTTCGGTTCTGCCACTGTTCTGGTTTCACGGCTTCCCACATGGGGCCTCCGGGCCTCGTACCTTCAAAGGCTACTGGTATCTCAAAACACAGGGAAGATCCAGCCTCTGCCTTCCAGGCCAACGGTGTCCCACACACAGGGAACAGGCCTCACGCCTTTTTCACCTCTGTTTCAAAACTACCAGGGTTTATATATCTTCCAGTGCACACAGGACCTGTGCTGATGTCACAATCATGTGATCAGTCCTTCTGTGTGCACAGGACCTGTGCTGATGTCACAGCCATGTGATCAGTCACCTGAGGGGGAGGTACATGGTCAGCCAAAGCACACCATGGACCATTACAGCAATGCTGCAAGCCGCTGCATTACAGTGGGAAAACTTGCAAAATCGGCAGTGTATAAAATACTTATTTTCCCCACTGTGTGTGTATATATATATATATATACAGTTATATGAAAAAGTTTGGGCACCCCTATTAATGTTAAGCTTAATGTTTTCTTAAAATTGGTGTCTTTGCAACAGCTATTTCAGTTTGATATATGTAATAACTGTTGGACACAGTAATGTTTCTGCCTTGAAATGAGGTTTATTGTACTAACAGAAAATGTGCAGAAACATTACTGTGTCCAACAGTTATTACATATATCAAACTGAAATAGCTGTTGCAAAAACACCAATTTTAAGAAAACATTAAGCTTAAGAGTAATAGGGGTGTCCAAACTTTTTCATATAACTGTATATATATATATATATATATATATATATATATATATATACATACAGTACAGACCAAAAGTTTGGACACACCTTCTCATTTAAAGATTTTTCTGTATTTTCATGACTTTGAAAATTGTACATTCACACTGAAGGCATCACAACTATAAATTCACACATGTGGAATTATATACTTAACAAAAAAGTGTGAAACAACTGAAAATATGTCTTATATTCTAGGTTCTTCAAAGTAGCCACCTTTTGCTTTGATGACTGCTTTGCACACTCTTGGCATTCTCTTGATGAGCTTCAAGTGGTAGTCACCGGAAATGGTTTTCACTTCACAGGTGTGCCCTGTCAGGTTTAATAAGTGGGATTTCTTGCCTTATAAATGGGGTTGGGACCATCAGTTGTGTTGTTCAGAAGTCTGGTGGATACACAGCTGAGAGTCCTACTGAATAGACTGTTAGAATTTGTATTATGGCAAGAAAAAAGCAGCTAAGTAAAGAAAAATGAGTGGCCATCATTACTTTAAGAAATGAAGGTCAGTCAGTCCGAAAAATTGGGAAAACTTTAAATGTGTCCCCAAGTGCAGTTGCAAAAAACCATCAAGCGCTACAAAGAAACTGGCTCACATGAGGACCGCCCCAGGAAACGAAGACTAAGAGTCACCTCTGCTTCTGAGAATAAGTTTATCCGAGTCACCAGCCTCAGAAATCGCAAGTTAACAGCAGCTCAGATTAGAGACCAAGTCAATGCCACACAGAGTTCTAGCAGCAGACACATCTCTAAAACAACTGTTAAGAGGAGATTTTGTGCAGCAGGCCTTCATGGTAAAATAGCTGCTAGGAAACCACTGCTAAGGACAGGCAACAAGCAGAAGAGACTTGTTTGGGCTAAAGAACACAAGGAATGGACATTAGACCAGTGGAAATCTGTGCTTTGGTCTGATGAGTCCAAATTTGAGATCTTTGGTTTCAACCACCGTGTCTTTGTGCGACACAGAAAAGGTGAACGAATGGACTCTACATGCCTGGTTCCCACCGTGAAGCATGGAGGATAAGGTGTGATGGTGTGGGGGTGCTTTGCTGGTGACACTGTTGGGGATTTTTTCAAAATTGAAGGCATACTGATCCAGCATGGCTACCACAGCATCTTGCAACGGCATGCTATTCCATCCGGTTTGCGTTTAGTTGGACCATCATTTATTTTTCAACAGGACAATGACCCCAAACACACCTCCAGGCTGTGTAAGGGCTATTTGACCAAGAAGCAGAGTGATGCGGTGCTGCGCCAGATGACCTGGCCTCCATAGTCACCAGACCTGAACCCAATCGAGATGGTTTGGGGTGAGCTGGACCGCAGAGTGAAGGCAAAAGGTCCAACAAGTGCTAAGCATCTCTGGGAACTCCTTCAAGATTATTGGAAGACCATTTCCGGTGACTACCTCTTGAAGCTCATCAAGGGAATGCCAAGAGTGTGCAAAGCAGTCATCAAAGCAAAAGGTGGCTACTTTGAAGAACCTAGAATATAAGACATATTTTCAGTTGTTTCACACTTTTTTGTTAAGTATATAATTCCACATGTGTTAATTCATAGTTTTGATGCCTTCAGTGTGAATGTACAATTTTCATAGTCATGAAAATACAGAACAATCTTTAAATGAGAAGGTGTGTCCAAACTTTTGGTCTGTACTGTATATACATATATATATATATATATATATATATATATATATATATATATAAATTTGTCTGATTTATTATTAAATTGAAGTAACACATAAATGATATATTAGGCTTTCCTTTGTGCACTTTTCTATATTGGAATTACTTTTTGGATTATAGGCCTCCCTCAAAATCCAATACTTGACCGCTCACCTCTCCGGCTGGCCTGTTGCTCGCTGCATACTGTCTGGTCCTCTTCTTTTTGCCATTGCAGGACTTCCAGCTGCAATCAGATCTTGAGGGTTACTGTGCATTTCAAGGTGACAATGTTGTGACATTTTGCCCCGCTCCGTGACCTCAAAATGCATAGTGACTGCGCATGCAGTGAAGAGGATGGAGAAAGGAGAAAACCAGATTGCAGGTATTGAACAGAAGGATGGCTGAAGAGATGAGTGGAGAGTATTATTATTTTAAATGTTTTACATCTTACAATTATTATGCTCTGGGGTCTGGAGAGAAGAATAAGGAACATTCAGTTTGGGGCAAATAAATCCGCCGCAAATGTAATTTTTGGGGAAAATTTGGCGAAGCTGACGAATTCGAAACTCAAATGATCTACTCATCATTTCTTAGCTATAGTGGAAATGATAGTTTTTCCGACATAAGTTTCTTGCACAGTGTCTGGTGCAAAGACTATTCCTGCCAAAATAGAAATCACCAGAGAAAGCTCTTTGCAAAGACTGAACCAGCAAAAAATTGCCAGGAAAGCTAATTTCTGCAGTAGAGCAGTGGGCTTTTATAGTCACCTTACTTTCAGACTTAATCTCATTTTCAGAAATTGATTTCATTTGCCAGAAACTGTGGTAAATAGATGATCTGCAAATCTGCGTATTTATAAATTACAGAGATTTGAAAAAGTATTCACCCCTTTGGCTTTCTACCTATTTTGTTACATTACAACCCGTGTTTAAATATTTTTGTAATCCGATTTGTGTAATGCATCAGCACTAAATAGTCTAAGTTGGTGAAATGAGAAAAATATAGGCATACTTTACATTTATGGGATCAAATAACAAAAAAATTGGCATGTGCATATGTATTCACCCCTTTTTGGGAGGAAGCCCTTAAAAGATTTTGGTGCAATCAATTACCTTCATAAGTCACATGCTTAGTGAAAGGAAGTCCCCCTGTGTGCAATTTAAGTGTCACATGGTCTGCCAGTATATATGCTTTACCTTTTCTGAAAGGCCACAAAAGCTTCAACACCATAAAGCAAGAGACACCACTTACCAAACAACACCATGAAGGCCCAGGAGATCTCCTGACAAGTGAGGGACACATTTGTTGATAAGTACAAGTCAGGGCTGGGTTATAAAAAAATATCCCAATTTGTGATGATCCCTGGGGCACCATTAAATCTATTACCATCAAATGGTAATGAACATGGTACCACAATAAACCTGCCAAGTGAAGGTCGCCCACCAAAACTCTCAGCCCGGGTAAGGAGGATATTTTTCAGAGAGGCAGCACAGAGACCAAAGGTAACCCTGAAGGAGTTGCAGAGTTCCCAAGCAGAGACTGGAATATCTGTCCATATGACCAGAATAAGCCATACTCTCCATTGAGGTGGCCTTTATGGAAAAGTGGGCAGAAAAAAGCCTTTACTTACACACAAAAATTGTAAGGCTTGTTTTGAGTTTTCCAAAAGAAGTGGGAGACTCCCCAAATGTTTGGAGGAAGGTGCTGTGGTGAAATGAGACCAAAATTGAACTTTTTGGCTACCAAGGTAAACTATATGTTTGTGGCTAAAGCAACACAGCTCATCACCCCAAAAACACCATCCTCACAGTGAAACATGGTGGTGGCAGCATCTTGCTGTGGGGACGTTTTCTGCAGCAGGGACAGGGAAAATGGTCCTAGTTGAGGGGAAGATGGATGGTGCAAAATACAGGGATATCCTTGAGGAACACCTGCTTCACTCTGTCAGTGATTTGAGACTGGAATTCAGGTTCATCTTCTAAGAAAACAATGACCCAAAGCATACTGCTAAAGCAACATTCATGTGGTTTAAGTGAAAACGTGTAAATGTTTTGGAGTTGCCTAGTCAAAGCCCAGACCTTAATCCAATTGAGAATTTGTGGTCAGACTTGAAGATTGCCGTTCACCAGAGGAAACCATCTAACTTACAGGAGTTAGAGCAGTTTTGCCTTGAGTAATGGGCAAAAATACCAGTGGCAAGATGTGGAAAGCTCAGAGACTTATCCAAAGCAACTTGCAACTATAATTGACAAAAAGGAGGCTCTACAAAGTCCTTACTTTAGGGAGGTGAATAGTTATGCACACTGAAGTTTTCAGTTATTTTGTCCTATTTGTTGCTTACTTCACAATTAAAAGAAAACCAAATGTTCACAGTTGTCGGCATGTTCTTTACATGAACTGATGCAATCCCTCAAAAAAAACAGTGAAAATCCAGGTTGTGAGGTAGCAAAACAGAAAAAATTCCAAGCGTTGTGAATACTTTCAAAAGCCACTGTATGTTGCATAAGTTCAGAAAAATCCCTCCATACTGTTAGGCACTAAGGGGATGATCAATTAAGGTACTTATGCCATAATTCTGGTGTGAAACTCCTTAATAAATCACAATATAGAAATTGTGCAAAAATATTGAGACTTTTGGGGTTTTGTGCCAGCTACGCTCATGTGAAAGGTGCATTGTCTGGATGGGGTGTGGCTGTGCTTGCCCATCACATTCACGAAAAGATATTTCGCATTCTTGACTCTAGAAACATTTCTGGCAGAGACGCACATTAGTTAAAGGTTCTCCTTATTTATAAAGTGGTATGTGCCTCTAAATTAAATAGGCTCTTTGTACTCCAGTAAGCCCTTTATTAAGACTGGCATATGCAACACCAGTCTTAATGAATCCATTCCTAAGTGTATGATTACTGTACAGGAAGTGTAAGGTGGGACTTTTTCTCTGTACAGGAAGTGTTAGATGGGTCTTTTTTTCTCTCTACAGAGGTGTTAGATGATACTTTGTCTCTGAACAGATAGTGGAAAGAAGACTTTATGTACAGGAAGTGTAAGGTGGAACTTTGCCTCTGTACAGGAAGTGTTAGATAGAATTTTTTCATTCTACAGGAAGGCTTAGATGGGACTTTGTCTCTGTACAGGAAGCGGAGGGGAGACTTTGTCTCTGCACATGAAGTGTAAGGTGGGACTTTTTCTCTGTACAGGAAGTGTTAGATGGGTCTTTTTTTCTCTCTACAGAGGTGTTAGATGGGACTTTGTCTCTGAACAGAAAGTGGAAGGAAGACTTTATGTACAAGAATTGTAAGGTGGGACTTTGCCTCTGTACAGGAAGTGTTAGATAGAATTTTTTATTTTTACAGGAAGGCTTAGATTGGACTTTGTCTCTGTACAGGAAGTGGAGGGGAGACTTTGCTTCTGTACAGGAAGTGTTAGATGGGTCTTTTTCTCTCTACAGAGGTGTTAGATGAGACTTTTTCTCTGTACAGGAAGTGTAAGGTGGGACTTTGTTTCTGTACAGGAAGTGGAGGGGAGACTTTGTTTATAGAAAGTAGGAACAGGTCTTTGTCTCTAGGCTCCTAATCTTCCATCTGTCAGACTGCATGCAGGCATAACAAAGAGTTCAGAGCTGGCAAGTCAATCAAACATGGCTTAAGCAATGCATGATGGGCAGTGAGGGGAAATCAGGGTCTTATACCAACAGTGCTGCTACAATGATGATGAAAAGGAACTGGCCACTCAAGAAGAATGGATGGAAAGTTACAGAGCATGTGAAGCAGTATAGGTTCTGGACATATCAGAAGTTTTCACTGGGTGTTTGTGGAGGCAGCAAGACCATGCTTTTTTTTAAAGGTTTTATGTCAAAGGACAGACACAATTCAATCTCCCAGGAATTATTGCACACATATGATAGTAAATTGTTCCTTTTGCTTGTCATTGTCATGACACTGTCGTAGCACCACTGTACTTTGCAGTCACCACTAGCAGGAAAACATTCAGAATTGTAGGACACGGATTGAGTTCAAGACTAGCTATATGAATACACTTAGCTCCCTCTAGTGGTGCCAAAAATGCCTCTACAATCATAACATTTTAAACTCACCTTTAAGATGTGTCATAAAGTTAATTCATTCACAATGTAGTACTGTCATAAGTGATTTATTAAGTGATTGCCCTTACACAACAAAAGAGAAGAAATGCAGAGAAACTGATTTATATGCGACGCTATAAATTCATCATGTTAAGAATATTTCCCTATAATAAAAATATCGTCCATGAGTAGAATAAGGTCAGATTCAAAGTCAGGAGCGAGACAATCATTTCTAAATGGCAGCGCCATAACCTTTTCTGCGATGCAAATGTGTTTACAGCTCTTTCCAAGTACTTTTTTGTTGTTCATTTTTGGCCCAGCTGCACCGGTTGGATCCCTCCCTACCTGTCTCCGCTCTAAAATACTGCCCAGGGCTGTGGATGGTATTTCCGATTAATAAAAAGAAATGTGATTCCCTGAGAATGGACGTATTATGCAGGGCCTGATGGGAATATGATATTTTTTATTTATACTGAATTCATTATGAGGATTTTTTTTTACATTGAACATAGAGGCAGGGTGAGCCGGTTTATATAAAGGTGCACAAACTTCCAGAAAGGACAATGTTAGAGGGAATTGATATTAACCCTCTAATATATTTTTTCAACTACTGATCACCCTCACCCACCCAGACACCATAAACTTATGCACATGATTCAATGTCTACAGTTCATCCTATAATTATATAAGATATTCTCATATTTAAGAATACATCAAGTCAATTTTTTCCAGGCTTGTAATAATGCTTCGGCTCATTTCTTTGGTTTAACTGTAGTTTCTTGAATTTTGTACAAACAGGGGAGTGGTTCCCTTTCTAAGCTAGACATTTCATGTATATACTGTAGCACCCCATTGACAGGTGTCTGAACAGTTAGGCCTGGGTCCAGCTCTGCCTTTATTCACATTGAGGTCGACTGACACAAGATAAGGTTTTAGTATTAGAGACAGGATAGGATTGTCCCTACGAGGTACACCTTCTAGCGGTTGGGATGACTTTTACTCTTTTTTGATCAAAATAGTATTAACTAAGTACCTTATGTTATTTACATGTACTATTACTATTCACTTATTTACTTACTATAAGGTATATTCTCATTATGGGTTTTTTTTTCTCTTGGGTTTTGCTTGAAATAGTAAATCTGTCAGAAAAATCCAACATCTAGCTATTCTTTTTCCAACCACTCTAAGAGGGAGGTTCAACAACTCAACACCCCTAGATCCAAAAAGACAAATAAGTGGCTCTGATGACAGGGAACACTTTAGTTTGGATTCAAGGAACAGTAAAACTCTTCTCCGATAATTATGTCTTATGTCAGCGCCATATTTAGGACAAGAAGGAAAGTTAAGATGCCCTGTATAAAACAGAAATAACGGGGAAGAAAATCGACGGATTACCATGTTCAGAAGCATTGTACATTATATCAGAATAACAGACCAGTTCTCCTCGGTCAAGACTATTAAATCCCGAAGCCATCAGATTTAGAGTTCGCAAATTCATAATAATGCAATTGAATTCTGCTTGAATTTTTCAAAAATCTGTATTCTCCAAAATGCGTTATTTTTTGTTTTCAAATTCTTTTAGCCCGATATAACTCAACCATAGAGAGATGGAAAAACAAAAATAAGTAATACACCCATAACTTACCTCTCTGGCCACCTCCGCTATTCACTATCCCCCATAAAGTCCTTACCCACTGCTTGAAGCTTCCGGCATCTTCATCTTCTGTAGGTAAGGACATCCAAAGACATCCTGGGCCAAGTCGTGACCAGAAAGTCCCGGCTTAAAGTGCGCATCTACCGTAGGATGCGTCCTATAAGCTTTTGGATGCCACTAGGTCCACCATGTCTCTGCACATGTGTGTTGTAAGGTTGCAGTGACATTGTGATGTTACCACATACTCTAGAGCAGGACTTCTGTCTGCAACTAGGCCCGGGACGACACTGCCCATGCACAAGGACATTTTGGGCCTATTCGTGGCCGAAAGTCCCGCGCTAGCATGAAGATGCCTGGAGTTTCAGCATGTGGCGGTGGTAAGAAGAGGCACAGAGGAATGTACAAGGTATATGGACCAGAGGTGGCGAGCAATGAGGTGTGTATTATTTTTTTTCCTCTACATATTGAAGAGAACCTGTCAGCATGATTTAGCAACACAAAGTAAAGGCATGGCCATAATTGAGCTATTGCATAGATTAAATTGATATCTTTACTGAAAAAAATCTGCATTCTGGTTGTTTAATCCACATTTGAAGTTTGTGGGTTACAAGCTTTAGGTGCATAGAGGTGGGACTGTGGTCTTCAACTCCTGCCCTGGCCCAAGCCTCTCCAACTGCCTTTGGTGTCTGTATGACAGGTCCCTGCTTTGCGAGTGACCTGCCTCCTGTTTGAAATTTCATACCGGCACCATCCTTGCCGTTGATGGCACTTTCGCAGATTGAAATCCCGGCAGTCCTCAATAAAACAAAGCCAGAGGAGGCGCATGCTCAGATTTAGATCTCGGCTCAATTAAATCTCTAAAGGACATTATTGAGCCAAGATCTCAATCTGGTCATGCGCCACAGGGGCCATTTTATTGCCGAATGCCGGGAGATCAATCTGTGCACATGTCACCTGTGGCAAGGACGGTGCTGGCACAAAATTTCAAACAGGAGGAAGGTAGCTCACAAAGCAGTGACCTGTCATACAGACACCAGAGGCTGGCGAAGCGACCAGGGCAGGAGCTGAAGATCCTACCCAAAGTCTTGCCCCTATGCACCTAAAACTAAGTACCTGAAAACTTCAAATGTGGATTAAAGAACAACCAAAATGCAGATTTTTTCACTAAAGGTATCAATTTAATCAGTATAACAGCGTCATTATGGATGCATTTACTTTACATTTCTAAAGCATGCTGACAGGTCTCTTTAAGTTTTTTATGCCTTGGGGTGATTCCAAGCCCTAGAATATAATAAGGGACATTCAATTCTCTGAGAACAAATTTGGTGTGAATCAAATTTCCCGGTAAAATCTGAGCGAGTTTGCGAATTTGAATCTCGTCCGGTCCGTTCATCTCTGTTCAGATTCTAGATTTAAACACCAGGGAGGAGAAACATTGATCATTTATAAACTCATACATCAGAAAACAATGAGCGCCAAAGCTTTAGATACATTAACTTAGTTTTTACCACTTAGTAACAAAGAACTGAACAAGACAGGAAATGTTAGAATCTTACCATGGGAATGATCTTGATTTATAAAAACGAATCCCTTATCTTCTCAAAATTTTTTAGCATGAAAGATTGATTACCTGAGGGAGATAAAGAATATTCCAAAGGGGAGAGAATTCTGAAGGTTCATCCAGTGAGAGAAAGTCTTTAATTTTCTCCCATGTTTTACCAATATCAGGAGTAGATAAGTCTCAAATTTCACCTGTTTAATTGTCTTGACCCAAAGACCTTAAACATATTAAGTCTATTGAAAATGCTAAAAATTGCATAAAAATTAGATGAAAAAAGTATCACCCATGGGTCACTTAAAGGGATTGTCCGAGATCTCAAACCATATTTTATATTTCTCATCTAATAAATATAAACATTTTTCAAATTGACAGTGATTAAAAATTCCCTACCAATCGTTTGATACAGCTCCTTCCTGTTTCATTTTTTTTTAAACTTCTGGTGACATTTTGTTTTCAACTCCCAGCAAAATCTCAAATAAAACATCATCACTGATATCTGCCACCAGGGCTGGCTCATCCCTTTAGGCAGCACTGACAGAACGGAGTGTAGGGTGAATACTGGGAGGAGCCTAAAGTGTGTGCAGCCGGAAGTGCTACAGGTAAACAAACAGACCTGCAGGGGTGAACCAATGAATACAAGAGGACTATAAAAAATAAAATATTAAAAAAATAATCTTTGGGGAATATAATTTTGCTATAAACAGATTTGATAGTCTTTTTTTGAAAAATATATTTTAGTGTCAAAGAACCCCTTTAATCTTGGAGGCAAAAAGCAACAACAAAACATTAACCTCTTGACATCCCAGCCAAGTTTTGGCCTATATGCCAGACCTTTTATTTTTCACCTTTCTAATGTTGCTTTCCAGCAGCCATAACTTTTTTGTTTGGCTACATAGTTATATTAAGGCTTTTTTTTGGGGATAAGTTGTGATTGTCAGTTGCATAATTTTCGGTACATATAAATCATTAAAAAACTTTCTGGGAAGAAATACAAACTAAACAACAATTCTGCCAGGTTTTTTTTTTTGCATTTTAATTTTCACACCGTCGTACTGCAAAAAAAAGGGTTTCTTCATATTTTATTTTGTACAATAAATGCACACTTACAAAAAAAATGTTTTTGTCATCATATTCTGAGAGCCCATGAGCTGCATGAGGGCTTATATTTTATAATCATGCCAATACTGGGGCAGTATACTAAATTTATATAGGTTTATGTTTTGCCACTTTTGTGATAAAAAAATTACTAAAAAAACCCCTTTTTTATCACTTTTTCTGAAAAATATTTTGTGTTTTTCAGTAGCTGAAGTTGTTTGACAGCTTGATTTTTTTGAGACAAGTTGTAGTTTTTACTGGTATCACTTTTAGGTACATAGGTCTTTTGATCACTTTTTTATTCATTTTTTTGTAGGATACATGAACAAAAAACAATAAATTTGTTAAATTTGTTTATTTTGTTATAGAGTTTACCATATGGTATGATTGACATGTTAACTTTATTTTGTGTGTCATAATTACGGTGATACCCAACTTATATTTTTTTATGTTTTATACAAAAAAAATTAACTTTTAAAAAACTTTTTTTTCTACTTTGGTGATCATTGTAAGAGACTTGACTCTCATTTTTTGAACACAGAGCTGTATGAGGGCTTGTTTTTTATTTTTCGTGAGGCAAAAGAGACAGACAAAACAATTCTTGCAGAGTTTTTCATTATTTTTTATGGCATTCATTGTGCACAATAAATAATAAGACATATTTTTTTGCAATACTAATCAATACAATTCTAATACCCTAATCGATGGGAACAGTGCTCAAATGACATGGGAACAGCAGGGGGAAGACCCCTGGAAGCATCTCTGACTCCCAGGTCACTGCTGTGAAAAACATTAAGGAACATTCTTTCCAGGGTAATGACTTGCATATAGGCAAAATAAATAAATACCCCCCCTCCCAAAAAATGCTCCTCCACACCTTATGCTATGTTCACATGTAGCATTTTTGATGCGTTTTTGGACTTTTGCATTGGTTTCAACAGTGAAAAATACATTAATCGGTTAATGTCATTTTGACATTTTACTACTTTATCTGGCCATGTGGTGTGTGAGACATGGTCAGACACATCCTGTTTCATTTATGAAGGAGGGACTCTGAAAGTCACAAAGCCTATTTTTATAGAGCCATCAGACGGCCGTTACTATTGTTAAAGGGCCAGCAGTCGGCCCTCACTATTGTTACAGGACCATCAGCTGGCTATGCTTTGGTGCTCCCATTATTAAGAAGCGGGTTCCCTATACTGTTGCTGCATATACAGTGACTTCAAGGCCTGTCCAAAATTTGGAAAAACCCCACTACCCCTTTGAAGAGACATAGAGGACCTCATTTAAATAAAAAAATTCCCATTATTAAGGAGCGGGTCTCCTATAGTGGTAATGCCCATGCAGTGATTGCAAGGGCTGCCAAAAATTAGGATGCACTCCAATACCCCTTTGAAGAGACATTGAGGAGGTCCTCATTAAAAAAATTGTTACCATTGTTAAGGAATGGGTCTCCTATACTGGTAATTCCCATTTACCCCTGGGGGGTATACATGAATATAATGTATAACATACAGAATGTTAGAAGTAGGCCTCTAAAAAAATTTCCTACAGGCATCATAAACACCCTTAAAAAAATTATGTGGGTGTGGTATCATGGTCACCATGGTGAAATGGTGGTGGAAGATAAGGAGAAGGAGGAGGACAACAGAAAATAGAATAAATCAGGATGCGTATGCCCATGTCTGGGTGTGAAGAGGTGCATGGGAATAGACCCCCCGCAAAAAAGCCACTGGATTTGACTTTATCTTCAGCTGCTATCATCCGGTGGTGATGAGAAGTCTGGCCCAATCCAGCCCTTGTTCATTTTGATGAGAGTAAGCCTGTCAGCATTTTCAGTTGACAGGCGGATTCGCCTATCAGTTATAATACCCCCGGTGGCACAAAAAACCCACTCTGACAAAACGCTAGCGACAGGGCAGGCCAGGACCTCCAATTCATGTGTCCAGCTTGGATACCCAATAATTATAAGACACAGAGGAATCACGGAGGATGTTGGTACGGTCGGCAAGGTACTCCTTCAGCATCTTACAAAACTTTTCCCTCCTTGTCAAAGTGCCCCGTGCAAAGGGCCTGGGAGCTGGGAGGGTCTGAGAAAACTGTCCCACACTTTTGACAGTGTTCCCCTGCCTCTTCAACATCGTATTTGTGTCTCCCTTGTCTTGTACTCCTTAGTTATCCAAGGAACTGTGACCTCTTTCAGAAGGGAATTTTTTTAATAATTCCGCAACAAGGGCCTTCTGGTACTGAAATATTTTACTAGACCTCTCCTCTGCGGGAAGGAGAGTTATAAAATTCTCCTTGTAGCATGGGTCGAGGAGTGCGACCAACCAGTAATTACTGTCTGCCAAAATGCTTATAACGCGAGAGTCACGGGAAAGGCAGACGAACATAAAGTCAGCCATGTGTGCCAGACTAGTAACAGCCAAGTCTTCCCTGTCCTGACCAAGAGGACAACTGTCCATGCTCTCCTCCTCATTCTTCTCCTCCTCATTCTCCCTTTACTCAGGCCTTTCATGCTGAACAGACGGTATGAATGTGGTGTAGGTGGTACTGTCTGTAGTGAAGGAAACCAGCTCCTGTTCATACTCATCCCCTTCATCCTCCTCCTCATTAGCACCTAATCTGAGTTGGGATGAGATGAGGCTGGGAAATGTGGCATCACCCTGTATGATTCCTTGCTCCATCTCATCATGCTCCGCCTGCAATGCCTCCTCTTTAATTGTGAGCAGCGAGCATTTCAGAAGACAGATAAGTGGGATGGTGACGCTAATTATTGTGTCATCGCCGCTCACTATCTTGGTGGAGTCCTCAAAGTTTTGGAGGATGGCAGAGATATCTGACATCCATGTCGACTCATCAGTTCTTATGTGCGGAGCCTGACCTGAATGACAGGCGTGTTGAAGCTGGTACTCAACAACTGCCCACTGCTGCTCATAACTCCTACCCTACATCTGCAAGGTTGAGTTCCAATGTGTGGTGATATCACACACCAGTCTGTGAGCTGGAAGCTGCAAACACTGCTGAAGCACGGCGAGGGCGGCAGTTGTAGGTGACTTTCGAAAATGGGCACACATGCGGCGTACTTTGACTAGCAGCTCTGGCAGATCTGGGTAGGTTTTGAGAAACTGCTGAACCACTAGGTTGAGCACATGGGCCAGGCATGGTACGTGTGTGAGGTTGCCTAGCTTCAGAGCCGACACCAGATTCCGGCCATTGTCACACATGACCATGTCTGGTTGTAGGTTCAGCGGTGACAGCCACAGATCTGCCTGCTCTGTTACAGCTGTCAACAATTCTTCAGAGGTGTGCAGTTTGTCCCCTAAGCATATTAGCTTCAGCAATGTCCGTTGCTGCTTGGCCGAGGCAGTGCTGCAGTGCTTCCAGCTTCTGACTGATGTGGTCATTTCGGAGTTCAAGGCTGAGGAGGAGGAGGTGCAGGAGTTGTAGAATGTGGGGGCAACCCTGATTGACCCAGGGCCCACAATCCTTGGTGTCTGGGTCCGACTGGGTCCCAGGTTCCACTATATTAACCCAGTGTGCCATCAGCGAGATGAACCATCCCTGCCACAAACACTTGTCCATGTGTTTATGGTTAGTTGGACCTTCCCAGTAACTGCGTTGTTGAGGGCACAGCTAATGTTCTGGGACACTTGCTTGTGCAATGCGGGGATGGCACAACGGGAGAAATAGTGGCGGCTGGGGACTGAGTACCGAGGGATGGTCACCTCCATCAGGAAGTGGAAATATTCTGTCTCCACGAGCCTAAAAGACAACATTTCAAGTGCAAGCATTCGAGAAATGTTTGAGTTCAGTAGTGTGGCCTGTGGGGCATTGGCTGAATATTTGCACTTGTGTTCCAAGGACTGAGGTAGGGACAACTGAACGCTGAGCTGGGACAAATACATGGACGGTGATGGTTGCAAGTATGCAACGACAGGTGCAGGGCGGGAGGCATTTTCGCCTGCGCCATGGACAGGAGATTGGCATGCACACACAACAGCAGAACAGGCAGTGTTGTCACCCACAGACAGTGTTTCTGGACCGTGGCATTCGACCCACCTAGTTGGGTGCTTTGCTGTCATGTGCCTGAGTATGCTGGTGGTGGTCTGGTAGTTTTGATGCCCCTGCTGATGCTGGCCTGGCAGATGTTGAAAATGGCCTTTTTGGGGTTATCTGGACAGTTTTTAAAAAAGAGCCAGACTCTGGAGACAGGCAACTTCTGTTGTGTTGGTGTTCTGGGGAACAGTTGCCCGCCTTATGTCTATGGCCACCCCACTGCTTGTTCCTGCCTGCTGTGGTGCTATGCCTCCCTACCCCTGTGTGCTGCTGTCCTCGCTATGCATGTCACCTTGCCAGGTTGGGTCAGTGACTTCATTGTCCACCGCCTCATCTTCCACTTCCTCACCCTTGTCCTCCTCCTGACTTTCTGACAATTGTGTCTCATCATCATCCACTTCTTGCAACAGTAATTGCACTTTCCCACCATCACCTTCGTGTGTCCGTGGCTGCTCAAATATTTGGGCATCGCTACATGCGATCTCCTCTTGCCCCGCCGGAAGCTGGCTGGGCGAATCTATAAATGGAAAAGTGAACAGCTCTTCGGAGTGTCCAAGTGTGTGATCAGTTGTCTCCGGCACTCAGCATGGTAGGAGGAAGGAGGATCAGGGTGAGGAATATGTGGTCCAGACTCATGGCTACTGAGACTTGACCGTGTGGAAGACAGGGTGGTGGTGGAAAAGTGACTGAAAGCATATCTGCTATCCAACCAACAACCTTTTCACAATGCTCTGGCTTCAAAAGTGGTGTTCCGTGGCCCCCTAGTAATGGGGACAGGAAGGTAGTTCGACATGATGTGGGTGTTTGTTTTGCTCCCTCAGCAGGCACAGTTTCATCTTGCCCACAGTCTATGCTTGCATCATCATCATCAAGTCCACTTCCCCGTCCCTTGCCACGCGCCTTTACCATTTTAAATGGAGTGTAATGTTTGGCCCGCTCCACAAAATGTCTGTTTTATTACCGCAGTAATATGGGATTTCTAGTGATGAGCGAGCACTAAAATGCTTGTGTACTCGTTGCTCGGGTCGAGCAAATTGGAATACTTGGCTGATCGACCCCAGCAACGAGCCCAATGTAAGTCTATGGGAAACACAAGCATTTTTCAGGCGGCTCCCCCCGGCAGTCTGCAGAGGGCCTAAAAATTGCCCAAATCCATGGGAACAGTGCTCAAATGACATGGAACAGCATGGGAAAGACCCTTGGAAGCATCTCTGACTCTCAGATCACTGCTGTCAACACCGTGGTCAGAGTATTACGCCACTTTTACGGACTCAAAATAAAACATACAAAAACAAAACCAAAATGGATTTTCCTGGGAAATTTGTTAAGGAACATCCTTTCCAGGGTAATGACTTGTATATAAGGCAAAATAAATAACCAAAAACAAAAATACTCCTCCACAACTTGGGCTATGTTCACACGTAGCGTTTTTGATGCGTTTTTGCACTTTTGCATTGCTTTCAACCAAGACAAATGCATTCACCAGGAAATTTCATTTTAAGATTTTACAACCTTATCTGGCCATGTGGTGTGTGACACATCATCAGACACATGCATACAGTGCTGAAAAGACATGGGAACAGCATGGGGAAGACTTCTGGAAGAATCTCTGACTCCCAGGTCACTGCCTAAAAGTGTGCCCATCATAAGTGATCCTTGGCGCATGTGAAGATGCCTCCCGCCATGCACCTGTCATTGCAGACTTGCAACAATCACCGTCCACGTCCTTGTCCCACTGCAGCGTTCAGTTGTCCCTACCCCATTCCTTGGAATGCAAGCACAAGTATGCAGGCAGCCACCCACCCACCCACAGGCTGCAATACTATACTGCCAAATTTTTGACAGATGCTTGCACTTGAAATGTGGCCTTTTAGGCTCGTGGAGGCGGAAGCTTTTCATAACATCATGCCGGCGGCGGCTGTGTGTCCATACTCGGTCCCCAGCCGCCACTATATTTCCCAGTATCGCCACCACCTTCCACAAGCACGGGTCCCACAACATTACCCGTGATCTACCCAGTGCACTTACTGGGAAGGACCGCTTAACCACAAACACGTGGACAGGTGAATGTGGCCAGGGACGGTACGGAGCCAGTCCACAACATTTTTTGCTGAGAGTTGTATTTAGTACGGTGAAAGGACTGACATAGAGGGAAACTGTATCTGTGAAGCGCAGCTGTGCTCGGTATCACAGATCCTAGAAGGGTGTATTGATGGATTCCTCCACAAGAGGCCCCCATAACCATTCACACATCTCCACCTTCCACCTCAGACCACCAGAGGGAGCCCGTTAGGGATAGATAAATAGGGAAGGTGGAGCCAGGCAGTCAGTTCCTGCAGAGTGAGACACAGTCTGCAGTGGAGCTCAGTGATTCAGCAATTCCTCTGGAGAGTTCAGTTAGTGCAAGCCTGAATACAGAGTTGAGCCAGTTGAATCGTAGCTCGGAGAGGTGAGCTTTAGGTGTGCCGGCGCCATAAGATCGGTGAAGCACGGCAAGCTGCCTTTAGTGTGAGTAGCCTATTGAGAGTCCGAGTAGGCCGAAGGCGAGTAGAGAGAGTTAGTTCATAGGGGCAGAGGAGCTTAACTAGCTCACCCCGAAGAAGCAGTTACTGGACACAGGGTCCGAAGCTTACCGGGATCTCCATGACCCAGTGAGATAAACCGGAATCCCTGGAGAACTACATGTCCCAGGATCGCTAAAGTGCTGATACGTAACAGAGCCAGGAGACACATAGGCCCCGTAAGTCGGGAGCGTGTAATCAAACAGAAGGCCCTACCACAAGGTCAGCCAGCGCAGGACAGAGACAAAGTTAGGCCTAGCTCCAGGCAAGTCAGAAACTTACTACGCAGAGTCAAGAAACAGGAGGCCCAAAACCCGCTCATTGGGGAGGATCTGGACATACACCCTTCACCCTACAGTGCTCTGGGGAGTGCCTGAATTTCCATAAGTAAAAGGTACTGAAGTGACTATCGTGTCTGTCCCTGTTCTTGCTCTGACCCGGCGGGGTCTCCTCGTCCTGCTTTCCCCGTCCGTACCCTGCCCTGAGGCCTAGCTCCACCTGTGGGGAGCCATACCATCTAGCTGCCTTATCATCAGCCTCAGTGGACTGCGCAGCGCTGGTGATTCTCACCAGAAGCCACAGGTGGCGTCACGAACTCTTTAATAAGACTTAACATCTATCAACCCCTTTTTAAAGGAGCGGCCCAGGGTACGGGCCCGGGAGCCGACCACCGCAACATCCCTAAAGGCCAGGCTAAAGGCCCGGGTACCGAGTCATCCCCATCCCCCTGGGCTAGTCATATCTACCCTGCGTGTCATTTCTCCCAGGAAGTCCTGTAATTGAGCTTGTTGCAGAAGCAATGGCTGCCAGTCCAACATCAGTTCGTACTTGTCGGTGGTGCTTTGACACACACACATCTTTCTTTGTGCATTTAATTTCTTGAATACAGAGTTGGACATTGGCCTGATATGTAATGCGTTTTGAGAAATAACATGCATAAGCATAGCCGATCCACATAAAAAAAGCAGCCATAGAGTGTCCGGGAACCTTCCCCCACACTTTTCTTAGCCAGGGCTGCTTTTCGGCAGGGTTGGACGGGTCCACCAGAGAACCAGACACTCCTCCGGCAGGTCCTGGCTTCTCCTTCAGGAGAGTTCATAGTGCCGAGGTGAGGCCATGATGATGATAGAGGCCACCATCTGCTTAGTTATCTGTCACTTGGAATGCAAGTGCAAGTATGCAACCAGCCACCCAATCACCCACCCACCGCCCGCAACACTAAACTGCCAGATTTCTGGGCAGCTCTTTGCACTTAAAATATGGTCTTTTAAGCTCGTGGAGGCGGAAGCTTTTCACAACCTCATGCCGGCGGCGGCCGGGTGTCCATACTCGGTCCCCAGCCGCCACTATATTTCCCGGTATCGCCTCCGCCTTCCACAAGCACGGGTCCCACAACATTTCCCGTTCCCTCCCCAGTGCACTTATTGGGAAGGCCCACCTAACCACAAACACGTGGACAGGTGAATGTGGCCAGGGACGGTATGGAGCCAGTCCACAACTTTTTTTGCTGAGAGTTGTATTTAGCTCGGTGAAAGGACTGGTATAGAGGGAAACTGTATCTACCCTGTGTGTCATTTCTCCCAGGAAGTCCTTTAATTGAGCTTGTTGCAGAAGCAATGGCAGTCCATCCAACATCAACTCGCACTTGTCGATGGTGCTTTGACACACACACATCTTTCTTTGCACATTTAATTTCTTGAATACAGAGTTGGACAATGGCCTGATCTGTAATAACATGCATAAGTGACGCGCCCCCTGGGCCGTGGGGTACTCGGTAGCCGGGCCGGTCGATGCTGAGGGATGTCACAGTAGCAGTGACCCGGTCCGTGACCCTGGGCGGTCGATAAAAGGGGTTTTAAAGAAAAGGGAATATAGTTTTTATAGTTTAATGTTCGTGACGCCACTTGTGGTATGCGGCTGTATGGCAGTCGCCGCTGCGGTGCAGATTCTCTGGAGCTGTTGGTAATGCAGCAGAGTTTGTTCAGCTCTCTACAGGTAGAGCTAAGCTCCAGGACGGTGCTGTGATGATTATAGATGAGGTAGATGTTGCTGTGCTGTGTAATGCAGGGGATGGCGCAGATAATAATGCTAGGACACAGTGGGGTGCAGTCTTCAAGGTTTATTCACAGTTGTTGAACTCCAGGTTACCAGTACTAGAGTAACCTCCCACGTCATCCTGCATTCACCAAGGAAGAGGTTCAGCAATCTCTCAAGTAACTCAGAAGTACTTAAACGGGACCCCGTTCTATGTGCCTTCCTCGGTCATCTTCCTGCCCTGGCTCTCACCCTCCTGCCCTGCGCCTCACAATCAGTGTCCCAAGCTGGTAGCCTCGGATCTTGTCAGGCGACCTGCAGTCCCCTGGACCCTCTGTGGCCACCTTTTTGGCAATATAATTGTGGTGGTTGGCAGCTGCACCTTGCAAGTACAGCAGCCTCCGGTTTTCTAGCTGAGACTTGTAGTTCTCCACTAGTTTAGGGTCCGGTCCTCTCTGTGTCCTGATCCCTCTACGTTCCTGCAGATTCGGGCGCACGGTGGCATCCGCACTTCCCGTGCCCCTAGGATACCCTCTGTTCCTCTTGAAGCCTTCCTCTGCTCCCATCCTCTCTCTCTCTCTCCTGGGCCTCTCTTACTAGGCCCCACTCCTCTCAACTCTTGCTCCAAGCACTGGAGCCAGGAGCCTGGACCTCTTCCACTGCTCTCCTGAGCAGGACTGGCTGCTTCTAGATGGTTCCTTGCTTTCTTATACTCCTACTGTAGTGCTCCCCTAAACTACTTCCTCCACCCACACCTACTACATGGTTCCACCCTCCAGCCAGGAACCAGGGACTGTGCTCTCCCATAGTAGCAATCTCGCCCTGCCCTCTGAATTGGAGTGTAATGGATGCAAGTGTGTGGGTCCCGGGCAGTACTCCATCCTTACCTGAGAGTTGGATACCACACCTCTGGGTGAGATGCAGTATCTCTATGGTGACTGAACCCGCAGGGGCGCCACATAAGCATGGCCGATCCACATTAAAAAAGCAGCCATAGAGTATCCGGGAACCTTCCCCCACACTTTTCTTAGCCAGGGCTGCTTTTCGGCAGGGTTGGAAGGGCCCATCAGAGAACCGGAGACTCCTCCGGCGGGCCCTGGCTTCTCCTTCAGGAGAGTTCATAGTGCCGAGGTGAGGCCATGATGATGATAGAGGCCACCGTCTGCTTAGTTTTCTGTTACTTGGAATGCAAGTGCAAGTATGCCGCCAGCCACCCACCCACAGGCCGCAACACTAAACTGCCAGATTTCTGGGCAGCTCTTTGCACTTAAAATATGTCCTTTTAAGCACATGGAGGCGGAAGCTTTTCACAACCTCATGCCAGCGGCAGCCGGGTGTCCATACTCGGTCCCCAGTCGCTACTATATTTCCCGGTATGGCTTCCGTCTTCCACAAGCACGGGTCCCACAACATTACCCGCTCCCTCCCCAGTGCACTTATTGGGAATGACCACCTAACCACAAACACGTGGACAGGTGAATGTGGCCAGGGACGGTACGGAGCCAGTCCACAACATTTTTTGCTGAGAGTTGTATTTAGCTCGGTAAAAGGACTGGTATAGAGGGAAACCGTATCTACCCTGTGTGTCATTTCTCCCAGAAAGTCCTCTAAAGCTGCTTGCACTTGAAATGTGGCCTGAACATTACTGCTGGTTCTTTTCTGTGAGAATTTGCTTGCCTCCTACTAGCCTGGAATATTTCCAGCAAACTATGGTACGATGCCATGGTATTAGCACTGCCCCCAGTACCAGTAGCAAAGCCATCCCCAATTTCCTTCTCAGGAATTTTATTTGGTAGACTGAGGGGCTGCCCAAATACATTTTCTCACAAAGGAGCTTAAGATATAGTGGCAGTAGGTGAAAATTTCTCCAGCCTGTTAGATATTGGAGGGTGAACGGCAACACATTGGATTAGTGGTTAGCACTGAAGCCTTGCAGCGCTGGGATCCTGGATTCAAATCCCAGCAAGGACAACATCTGCAAGGACGTTGTATGTTCTCTCCGTGTTTGCGTGTGTTTCCTCCTCAGTAAAAATAGAGTGTCCGGGAACCTTCCCACACACTTTTCTTAGTAAGGACTGCTTCTCGGCAGGGTTGAACGGTCCCACCAGAGAATCCTCTGGTGTGTCTTGGCTTCTACCTCAGGAGAGTTCATGATAGCGCTAACTTTGCAGCTGCTATGGGGCTCTTGAGTGGGGGAGAAAGGTTAGCCCTCAGAATCAAATCCTCTGGTGGGTGCAATGTTTTTCAATCTGAAACAGCTTCTCGGTGGGAGTTGCATTTCACCACAGCCATATTCTTTAGCTCAAGTGAAAGGACTGGCATAGAGGGAAACCGTATCTACCCCGGCTGTCATTTCTTCGTCACCAGGTTCTGCCCATTGTCACACACGACCATGCCTGGCTGTACGTTCAATGGTGAGAGCCACAGATCAGGCTTCTGTGTTATAGCTTTCAACAACTCTGTAGCGTTCGGTGGTTTGTCAATTAAGCATTAAGCATGTTATCTTCAGCACAGCCTGTTGATGCTTGGCCAAGGCAGTGCTGCAGTGCTGTCAGCTTGTGACTGATGTAGTCATTTCGGAGATGGAGGAGGAGGTGCATGAGCTGAACAATATGATTACACTGAGGTTAAATTGGTGCCGCTGTTTTTTATACTAAAGAAAGATCCTATTGTTTTGTTTTTTTACGCTATTTTTTAAGACAAATGCATTCACCGGGAAATGTCCTTTTGACATTTTACAACCTTATCTGGCAATGTGGTGTGTGACACATTATCAGACACATCCTGTTTTATTTATGTTGGAGGGACTCTAAAAGTCATAAAGCCTATTTTTATAGGGCCATCAGACGGCCCTTACTATTCTTAAAAGGCCAGCAGTCTGTCCTTTCTATTGTTAGATAGCCATCAGCCGGCTATGCTTTGTTGTTCTTATTGTTAACAAGTGGGTCTGCTATTCTGTTATTGTGTATCCAGTGACTGCAAGGGCTGCCAAAAATTTGGACGCAACCTAATACACCTTTGAATAGACATAGAGGAGGGTCTCAGTAAAAAAATGTTCCCATTATAAAGGAGCGGGTCTCCTATAGTAGTAATGCCCATGCTGTGACTGCAAGGGCTGCAAAAATTTGGGAAAAACCCCACTAAGAATTTAAAGACACATAGAGCAGGGCCACTGTAATGACAAAATCCATTTAGAAAGGAGAGAGTCTGCTATATAGTTATAGGGTATGCAGTGAGTACAACGGCTGACCAATTTTAGGAAAAACCCCACTAAGAATTTAAAGACACACATAGCAGGGCCACAGTAACAAGTACGATATGTTCCCATTAGAAAGGAGTGGGTCTGCTATACAGTTATAGGGTATGCAGTGAGTCCAACGGCTGACCAATTTTAGGAAAAACCCCACTAAGAATTTAAAGACACATGAAACAGGGCCAGAGTAACAAGTACGATATGTTCCCATTAGAAAGGAGAGAGTCTGCTGTACAGTTATAGGGTATGCAGTAAGTCCAACGGCTGACCAATTTAGGAAAAACCCCACTAAGAATTTAAAGACACACAGAGCAGGGCCACAGTAACAAGGTACGACATGCTCCCATTAGAAAGGAGAGGGTCAGCTATACAGTTATAGGGTATGCAGTGAGTCCAACGGCTGACCAATTTAGGAAAAACCCCACTAAGAAATTAAAGACACATAGAGCAGGGCCACAGTAACGACAAATTCCCATTAGAAAGGAGAGGGTCTGCTATACAGTTATAGGAAATGCAGTGAGTCCAACGGCTGACGAATTTTAGGAAAAACCCCACTAAGAATTTAAAGACACATAGAGCAGGGCCACAGTAACAGGGTACGACATGTTCCCATTTAAAAGGAGAGGGTCTGCTATACAGTTATAGGGTATGCAGTGAGTCCAACGGCAGACCAGTTTTAGGAAAAACCCCACTAAGAATTTAAAGACACACGGAGCAGGGCCACAGTAACAAGGTACGACATGTTCCCATTAGAAAGGAGAGAGTCTGCTATACAGTTATAGGGTATGCAGTGAGTCCAACGGTTGAACAATATTAGATTAAACCCCACTAAGAATTTAAAGACACATAGAGCAGGGCCACAGTAACGACAAATTCCCATTAGAAAGGAGAGAGTCTCCCATAGTGTTGGCCTATGCAGTGAATGCAAGGGCTGCCAAAAATTTGGAGGCACTTCAATGACCCTTGTAAGAGATGTGGAGGAGGGCCTCATAAAAAAATGTTCCCATTAGAAAGGAGCGGGCCTCCTATACTTGTAATGCCCATGCACTAAGTGTATGGGCTGACAAACTTTTACCCCTGGGGGGTATACATGAACATACTGTATACATTTTTTTTTTACTGGTATCATAAACACCCTATAAAAAAATTATGTGGGTGTTGCATCACGGACCACGGTCACTCTGGTGATATGGTGGTGGAGGATGAGGAGAAGGAGGAGGACAAGAGCAAATAGCCAAAATCAGGAAGTGTGTACCCATGTGTGGGTGTGAAAAGGTGCATGAGAATACACCTCTCAAGAAAAGACACTGGAGATTTGAGTTTATGTTATGCAGCTTTCGGTGGTGTTGAGAAGTCTGGCCCAATCCAGCCCTTGTTCATTTTTATAAGAGTCAGCCTGTCAGCATTATCAGTTGACAGGCAGATGTGTTTATCAGCTATACTTCCACCAGCGGCACTAAAAACCCGCTCTGATAAAACGCTGGCAGCAGGGCAGGCCAGGACCTCCAAGGCATAGAGAGCCAGTTCATTCCACGTATCCAGCTTGGATGCCCAATAATTATAAGGCACAGAGGAATCACCGAGGACGTTGGTACGCTCGGCAAGGTACTCCATCAGCATCTTCCCAAACTTTGCACTCCTTGTGAGAGTACCCCGCACCTCAGGGCCTGTGCGATGGGAGGGTCTGAGAAAACTCTCGCAGAACTTTGACAGTGTTCCCCTGCCTCTGCTGGATTGAAGTTGTGTCTCTCTCGCCTGTACTCCTTGGTTGTCAAACGAAGTGAGCCCTCTGCCACCAGCGTTTTCAGATGGGAATTTTTTTAATAGTTCCGCAACAAGGGCCTTCTGCTACAGCCCCATTTTTGTAGACCTATCCGCCTCAGGAATAAGAGATATAAAGTTCTCATTGTAGCGTGGGTCTAGAAGTGTCACCAACCAGTAATGACTGTCACCCAAAATTTTGAGAACGCTATGGTCATGGGAAAGGCAGCGTAACAAACTCAGCCATACGTGCCAGACTACTAACAGGCAAGACTTCCGTGTCCTCACCAAGAGGATGACTGACCATGCTCTCCTCCTCTCTGTCCTCTGGTGACGCTAATTATGGTGTAATCGCTGCTCACCATCTTGGTGGAGCCCTCAAAGTTTTGGAGGATGGTACATATGTCTGACATCCATGTCCATTCCTGACGTCTTATGTGTGGAGTCTGAACTGAATACCGACGGCCTTGTTGATGCTGGTACTCAACAACTGCCCTCTTCTGCTCACAAATCCTTCCCAACATCTGCAGTGCAGAGTTCCAATGCGTGGGGACATCACACACCAGTCTGTGAGCCAGAAGCTGCAAACGCTTCTGAAACACTGCAAGGGCGGCGGAAGCTGTAGCTGAGTTTCTAAAATGGGCACACAGGCGGCATACTTTAACAAGCAGATCCGGCACCTCCGGGTAGGATTTGAGAAACCGCTGAACCACGAGGTTAAGCACATGGGCCAGGCATGGTACGTGTGTGAGCTTGCCTCACCTCAGAGCCGCCATCAGGTTCTGGCCATTGTCACACAGGACCATGCCTGGCTGTAGGTTCAGCGGTGTGAGCCACAGATCTGCCTGCTCTTTCAGAGCTGTCCACAACTCTTCAGCGTTGTGCGGTTTTTCACCTAAGCATATTAGCTTCAACACAGCCTGTAGCCGCTTGGCCGAGGCAGTGCTGCAGTGCTTCCAGCTTGTGACTGATGTGGTCATTTCTGAGATGGAGGCTTAAGAGGAGGAGGAGGCTGAGGAGGATGAGGTGCAGGAGCTGTATACCTAGGACCCGCAATCCTTGGCGTCGCGAGGACGTGTTCCGTCCCAAGGTCATACTGGGTCCCAGCTTCCACTATGTTAACCCAGTGTGCTGTCAGCGAGATGTACCGTCCCTGCCCACAAGCACTTGTCCACGTGTCCGTGATTAGGTGGACTTTACCGGTAACTGTGTGGTTGAGAGCACGGCTAATGTTTTGGGACAAGTGCTTGTGCAATGTGCGGACAGCACACCAGGAGAAATAGTAGCGGCTGGGGACCGAGTACCGAGGGACGGCCGCCGCCATCAGGTTGCGGAATGCTTCCGTCTCCACGAGCCTAAAACGCAACATTTCGAGCGCAAGTAGTCGTGAAATGTGAGAATTTAGTCGTGTGGCCTGTGGGTTGTTGCCTGCATATTTGCGCTTGCGTTCCCAGGACTGGGGTATGGACAACTGAACGCTGCGCTGGGACAAGGACATGGACGTGCTTCCTGATGCTACTACTTGAGAGTGTGCAACAACAGGTGCAGGGCAGGAGGCGTCTTCGCATGCACCATGGACAGGGGATTGGCTTGTATGAACAACAGCTGAAGAAGCAATGGTGTCACCCGCAGACACTGTTCCTGGACCCTGGGGTTCAGCCCACAAAGTCAGGTGCTTTGCTGCCACGTGCCTGATCATGCTGGTGGTGGTCAGGCTGGTCGTTTTGCCACCTCTGCTGATGCTGGCCTGGCAGGTGGTGCAAATGGCCTTTTTGGGGTTATTGGCAGAGTCTTTAAAAAACAACCAGACTTGGGAAGACCTAACAGTTGTACTGGCAACTTCCTTCCTGTTGGTGTTACGGGGAACGGTTGCCTGCCTTCTGTCTGTGGCCACCACACTGCTTCTTCCTGCCTGTTGGGGTGTTCTGCCTCCCTCCCCCTGTGTGCTGCTGTCCCTGCTCTGCATGTCCTCCTGCCAGGTTGGGTCAGTTACTATATCATCCACCACCTTGTCTTCTACTTCCGCACCCTGGTCCTCCTCCTGACTTTCTGGAAATTTTGTCTCATCATCGTCCAACTCTTGTGACACTTTCCCACCGTCGCCTTCATGTGACCGTGGCTGCTCAAATATTTGGGCATCGCTGTCATGGTACATAGTTTTCCCTGTCCTGCATTTCTGTATAAAATGTCATGATGTGATGTAAGTACCCATGTCCTTTCCCAGATCTTTGTTCCTCAACCATAATTTAACTTGGGCTTGTGTCAACACCGCTAGAGGACTCCCCATTGTTCTCTTAAGCAGGGGGAGAACTCACAGTACACATCTTTATAGACACATCGGAGCCATGCCATGGACTAAACCATCGACTAGGAGGGGGGAAACCTCTCCTCCCCTACCCTTGGGCTGTTCCCGGTACCCAAGACAATGGACTTATGCGTGACCAGTGTTGTGTTGGGAGATCTCTGGAGGAAGAAGAGTGGGGGCTCTTAGCTGCGGCAAGACCTCACGCCCGTTGGTGATTGTGGACTTATTATGGACCTTAGGAATAACATGGATTTTTGATTTAATATGCTGCCCGCCTTAATAAACCCCGTTGGATCGTTCTTAGTCCGGTGGTCTCTTCTTGCTCTGCCGCATACCCCGTCACAAACTGGTTGGCAGCGGTGGGATCAGAGCAGAAGGAATGGAGGACAACGGCCCATCAACTGCTGGAACCAGAGCCTCAGAGTACAAGAACTGGACTGTGGTGAGCTTACAAACAAATGCCCGTGAACTGGGGGTCAGCTACAAGGGACTCTCAAAGGAGCAGCTAACTGTGGCTTTGGAAGGAGTTCGCCTGCAAGAGGACGCTGAAGAAGCACCTCCACGGCCAATGGAGGAAAGGCGACAGGCAGAGGTAAATACCCAAAAATGTCAGTGGGCTGTGTGGTACGAGGAGGAGATGGCAATGATGGGAGAGGAGGTCTCCATAGACTATAAGATGGAGGTCATGCGAGGAGCTAAGGAAATGGCATTGCTGGAGAGGCAGATAGCTTTGGAAGCAGCTAGAAGCGCCAGACAGACTGTAACCCCAGCACCCACCATGAGGGATCTCCCCAGAGTGTCCCGCAAAGATTTCAAGCCGTTCCAGGAGGCTGCAGGTGACATTGAGGGCTTCTTCCAGGACTTTGAGCATCAGTGTCGATTAATGGAAGTCCCAGAAAGGGAGCGAGTCCGACATCTGGTGGGGCTCTTAGAGGGTGGAGCTGCCGCAGCCTATAGAGCTATGGACCCTCGGGGGGACTGTGAGTATGCAGACATTAAACGGACTATTCTGGAACACTACGCTGTGACCCCAGACACTTATAGGACTCAGTTTCGTACTTTGGCCTGTGATGAGGAGGTGTCCTTCAAGATGTATGTCCACAGCCTTCCTCCAGGTCATCTTGAAAGAGCAGTTTTACTTCAAGTGTCCCGCTGAGATCCGAGAATGGGTGCGTGAAAGGAGACCAGCCACGGTGGAGGAAGCTGCAGCTCTAGCGGATGAGGCGCTCATCATCAAGCCTCAATGGAAAAAACTACTACTCAGTGAGAAAAGAACTACCAGCCCCCCGACGATGGCGGCCCCTGGTCCTTCGGCCTCCCATACTCACCATCCCAATAGACCATCCACTCATGGTGACCTTCGTGTGACAGTGCCTCGCATTACTCCTGCTCCGCCTTTGGGACTACGACGTGGAGGAAGAGTCCCAGAGCGCAGATGTTATAGATGGGGGCAGCCTTGGCATCTGCAATTCCAATGTCCAGGTGTTCGGAGGCAGGACAGCTACAGACCGCCTTTGCCGGTTCATTATCTACAGACACCCTCACCAGGAGAAGAGCTGGATTCAGTCCCTGACGACTTGCCAAGTGACTCCGATACCCTGGCTCCCATACCAGGAGTCTATGGGGTGCGAGCCCCAGCCACCTGTTCTTCTGACCATCAGCACAAACATCTACAGGAGGTCGTGCTGGATGGCCAAAAGGTTGTCGGCTTCCGTGACACTGGGGCTTTTCTCACCATAGCAGATCCCCGCATACTTCAGCCAGAAGCAATTCAAAAGGGACCAGGAATTGCCATTGAATTGGCTGGAGGCACCCAGAGATATATTCCAAGAGCGAGGGTGACCCTGGATTATGGCTTTGGGGCCAAAGAATGCGTGGTCGGTGTGATGAGCGGCCTCCCCGCAGACGTTCTTTTAGGAAATGATGTGGGACATCTGCATTGCCACTTCGTCGGTGCGGTAACCAGAAGTCAAGCCAAGAGAGCAGCAGATGGGGACGCATACAACTCATCCATGGAAATGAGGCCACCAGAACCACCGACACCACTGGTGAGTGATTCTTCTTGTGGGGACAATGTGAGTGATAGCTGGGATAGAGTTCAGTTTCGACAAGAGGTCAAAACTGACCCCACCCTAGCTAGTTTTAGAGCACGAGCTGAGACAGGGCAGTTAGGGGAGAACAGGGAAAGGATTATCCGAGAAAATGGACTTTTGTATAGGGTTACCAATGCTGCCTCCCCAGATAAGCCCTGGACTTGTAACAAACAGATGATTGTTCCTCAGAAATACAGGATTCCCCTACTACACCTTGCTCATGATATCCCTACTGCTGGCCATCAAGGCAAAACCCGCACCGAGAGACGATTGACTCAAACCTTCTATTGGCCAGAGATTTCTCAGGCAGTGGCGCATTTCTGCTGAACTTGCGATATATGTCAGCGTAGAGGGTGACCCGGAGATCACCCAAAGGCCCCTCTGCAACCACTCCCTATCATAGAAGAGCCATTTCAAAGAGTAGCTGTCAATATCATTGGGCCTCTAGCTAAGCCAATTAGATCAGGAAAGCAGTACATTCTCACTGTTGTGGACTATGCCACCCGATATCCGGAAGCTGTGGCCTTGTCCAGTATTTCTGCAGCCAAGGTGGCCGAGGCCCTGGTTACCATTTTCACCAGAGTAGGATTTCCCAGTGAGATCTTGTCGGACCAAAGCTCCCAGTTCATGTCAGAACTAGTCCAGTGTCTGAGGCGCACCTGTGGAGCACGAGCGATTCGAACGACACCATATCATCCACAAACAAATGGACTTTGTGAATGATTTAACAGCACTCTGAAGAATATGCTGAGGGCCTTCACGGACAGAGATTCAGACTGGGAGAAGTACCTGCCCCATCTCTTGTTTGTCTATCGGGAAGTTCCTCAGGAGTCCACCGGGTTTTCCCCCTTTGAATTCCTCTATGGAAGAAAGGTCCGAGGACCCTTAACTCTGCTCAATGAATACTGGGCGGGGCAAGTTGAAGATACAGGAGCCCCTGTTGTCCCTTATGTCCTAAAGCTGCGAGAAACCCTGGCTCAACTTGCTAGTTTCGCCCAGAGTCATGTGCATATGGCTCAAACCCGACAGAAGACCTGGTATGACCGTAAAGCACGCTATCGGGAGTTTGTAGAAGGACAACCGGTCTTAATGATTATTCCCCATCCACAAAATAAACTGCAGACCACGTGGGAGGGTCCCTTCCGGGTTCTCAAGAAACTAAATGACACCAATTACCTTCTTGCTCTAGATGATCAGGGACTAAGACAAAAGACTGTCCATGTGAATATGATTAAGGAATACCACGACCGGAACCTTCCAATGATAGCAAGCTGTCGGCTAGCTTCAGAAGACGGTCCTGAGGAAGAGGACTCCCTACCGGATCTCGTGGAAGCCACAAGAGCCCCGTCCACTGTGGAACAGGTTCCTCTGGGAGATCACCTGGACCCCTTACAGAAAGACCAGATGCTGGGAGTGCTTCAACAGAGACGGACTGCTTTCTCATCTCAACCAGGTCGAACCACCGTCACCCAACATCATGTAGACACTCAGGGTATCCGTCCCATACAACAGGCTCCTTACCGGGTACCTGAATCAGTTCGAAACACCATGCAGCACGAACTAGAGGAGATGTTACAGCTGGGGGTAATCCAGGCCTCTCATAGCCCTTGGGCCTCTCCTGTGGTGTTAGTACCAAAGAAGGATGGGAGTACTCGATTTTGTGTGGACTACAGATGACTTAATGACCATACTGTCAGTGATTCTTACCCAATGCCCCGTATTGACGAACTTCTAGACCGAATGTCTGGATCCCGATATGTCACTACCTTAGATCTCAGTAAAGGATACTGACAAATTCCTCTGACAGAGGAAGGGAGAGGACGGTCCGCTTTTATAACCCCCTTTGGTCTGTATGAATTTCTAAGCATGCCTTTTGGAATGAAAAATGCCCCGGCAACCTTCCAGAGAATGGTAGATAAGATCCTCCGGGGATGTGGGGACTTTGCTTGTGCCTACTTAGATGATATCGCCGTCTTCAGCCAGATGTGGGAGGAACATCTGAATCAAGTAGCCATTATTCTTGACCTGATTCTTGCAGCCGGCCTAACCATTCGACCCGATAAATGTCAATTGGGGATGGGTGAAGTCCAGTACCTAGGGCATAGAGTAGGGGGAGGGAAGCTCCGTCCAGATCCTGCAAAAATCCAGGCTATTAGAGACTGGCCTGTACCCCAAACTAAGAAACAAGTTATGGCTTTTTTGGGCACTGCTAGCTACTACCGAAAATTTGTTCCTCATTTTAGCACTGTGGCCAAGCCTCTTACCGACCTGACCAAGAAAACGATGCCCAGGCTGGTAATCTGGACTCCAGCCTGTGAGGAGGCTTTTAACTGGCTGAAGGACGCCCTGGTCTGTGACCCTGTTCTGGCTGCTCCGGACTACAAGAGGCGATTCATTGTGCAGACAGACGCCTCTGCGTATGGATTGGGAGCTGTACTCAGCCAGGTGAATGCAGCGGGGGACGAGCACCCCGTCGCCTACCTCAGCAGGAAACTGCTGGACCGAGAAGTGGCCTATGCAACTGTGGAAAAAGAATGTCTGGCTATAGTGTGGGCCCTCCGGAAACTAAAGCCGTATCTGTATGGACGAGAATTCACTGTGGTTACTGATCACAATCCCCTCACTTGGCTGAACAGAGCCTCTGGGGACAATGGATGCTTACTACGATGGAGCCTGGCTCTGCAGCCCTATAACTTTACAGTACAGTATAGAAGAGGCAGCCAACACCAAAATGCAGATGGACTGTCCAGGCAGGAGGAGCCCTTAGTCCGGTCAGCCCTGCCTGTGTGTACTTAACAAGCGACCTGTAGAGGTCCCTCGTACGTACACAAAATTGGAGGGGAAGGAATTGTCATGGTACATAGTTTTCCCTGTCCTACATTTCTGTATAAAATGTCATGATGTGATGTAAGTACCCATGGCCTTTCCCAGATCTTTGTTCCTCAACCATAATTTAACTTTGGCTTGTGTCAACACCGCTAGAGGACTCCCCATTGTTCTCTTAAGCAGGGGGAGAACTCACAGTACACATCTTTATAAACACATCAGAGCCATGCCATGGACTAAACCATCGACTAGGAGGGGGGAAACCTCTCCTCCCCTACCCTTGGGCTGTTCCCGGTAGCCTAAGACAATGGACTTATGCGTGACCAGTGTTGTGTTGGGAGATCTCTGGAGGAAGAAGAGTGGGGGCTCTTAGCTGCGGCAAGACCTCACGCCCGTTGGTGATTGTGGACTTATTATGGACCTTAGGAATAACATGGATTTTTGATTTGGTATGCTGCCCGCCTTAATAAACCCCGTTGGATTGTTCTTAGTCCGGTGGTCTCTTCTTGCTCTGCCGCATACCCCGTCACAATCGCTACATGCGATCTCCTCTTGCCCCACTTCAAGTGGACTGGGCGAGAGGCCCGAATCTATAAATGGAAAAGTGAACAGCTCTTCAGAGTGTCCAAGTGTGGGATCAGTTGTCTCTGGGTACTCGGCATGGTGGGAGGAAGGAGGATCAGGGTGAGGAATATGCGGTCCAGACTCACGGCTACTGAGACTTGACCGTGTGGAAGACACGGTGGTGGTGGTGGTGGCTAAGTGACTGGAAGCATTATCCGCTATCCAACCAGCAACCTTTTGACACTGCTCTGGGTTCAATAGTGGTGTGCTGCGGTCCCCTAGAAATTGGGACAGGAAGGTCAGGCGAGAAGATGTGGGTGTTTGTTGAGGCACAATTTCGGCTTGCCCACGGCCTTGTCCTCGGCCTCTGCATGCACCATTACCATCACGTCCCGTTCCCCGTCCCTTGCCACATTCCTTGCCCATTTTAAATGGAGGACAGTATCTTCCACGCTCACTACAAATGTCTGAGTTTGGAGCTAATTTATATGTGATCCGTGTGACGGAGAAAACAGAGTTTTAAATACCTGGCCTGTAGGTAAGTAGTTTTACCAGCAAACTGCTGTGAATTGCTTCACTGACACTCTGAAAGAAATTTTTAATGGAGGCCAGAAATGGCAGTATTTTCTGCCAACGTATATGTGATTTGTGTGATGGAGAAAACAGAGTTTTAAATACCTAGCCTGCAGGTAAGTAGTTTTAACAGCAAACTGCTGTGAATTGCTTCACTGACACTCTGAAAGAAATTTTTAATGGAGGCCAGAAATGGCAGTATTTTCTGCCAACGTATATGTGATTTGTGTGATGGAGAAAACAGAGTTTTAAATACCTAGCCTGCAGGTAAGTAGTTTTAACAGCAAGCTGCGGTGAATTGCTTCAATGACACACTAAAGGTAATTTTTAATGGAAGCCTGAAGTGGCAGTATTTTCTGACAACGTATATGTGATCCGTTTGACGGAGTAAACACGGTTTTGGATAGCTGGATTTCTAGCGCTGTAATATGGAAAGGACCTGGCTGTATTCTGCAGTGCCAACAAGCAAATGGCGCAGAAAAAACAGTGTTCTCTGGATTGCTTTTTAAGCAAATAATGAGGATTAAGAGCCAAAGAAAAGTATTCCTGGCCCCTGAGACCTGGCCCTTTGTATAGAAATATCTAACAGCAGCAGAAGGCAGAATTGGAATGGAGCCTCTTGTGCTATATGCACTGCAGTCTGCTATATACCATGCCTGCCTGATATCTCTGCAGATAGATTAGTCCTGTTTTTCTCCCTACACTACCTAATACACAATCAAATCTCTCCCTAACGCAGCAGTACCTCTCCCTACACTGTCTGATCCGGAGTGACTGTGACGAGCATGGCGGCGCCAGGTCTGATATAGACCTGATGACGCTGTGAAGCCAGCCAATCACTGTAATGCCCAGAACCAACATGGCTATGGCATTACAGTGCATGGCAGGCAATCCCTGCATGGTCACTGGCTCTGTAAAGAGCTCCAAACATGCAAGGAGAGGACTCGAGTTCCAGCCCGAGCAACCCAGAAATATTCGGCGAGCGCCGAGCATCTCGAGCAGTGAGATGCTCGGGCGAGCACCGAGCAGTAGCGAGCATGCTCGCTCATCACTAGGGATTACGTCTGATGACCACGGTTTTAGGAAGCGGCTTTATAGATATGGTATTGGTCAGCGACCAAGTGTGAATAGGTTCAACAAAACACAGATGGCTGACTTTAAATGGAGTGGAATGTTTGGCACACTCCAAAAAATGTCACGAATATTACTACAGTAATATGGGATCACGTGTGATGATGGAAAAGTTTCTCTGCTTCCACAATACAGCGATGTGAATAAAATCAAAAAAATCTGCCTACATTCTGCTAACAAGCAAATGGAGCAGTTAAATTGAGTACTGTATTGCCTTTTAAGCAAATAATTAGGATTAAGAGCAAAAAAAAAAATAGCCCTGATATGTAGGACTATGGATATCTGTAACAGCAGCAGCAGACAGAAGGTGCAATCGACCCTATTGTGCCATATACACTGGCCACAAACCCTGCCTGCCTAACTCCTGTTATCACCCTCACCAGTAATATATGCACCTGGCTTAGTCCTCAGAAGGACTGTTAGTTTAGATGTATATGTTGCTGTGGAATGCCTGACTAAAACAAGAAACAATTCTCTCCCTGACTCAGCAGCAGCGCTCCCTACTCCTCCTGACTGTGATGAGCATGGCAGCGCCAGGTCTTATATACACCTGGTGATGCTGTGCGTCCCTCCAATCACTGTAATGGCACAACCAACATGGCTACGGCATTACAGTGCATGGCAGGCAATCCCATGCGGGGAGGTGACCCGAGTTCCCGCCCTAGCAACCCGGGAATACTCGCCGAGCATCTCGAGCGAGTATCGAGCAGTGGCGAGCACGCTCGCTCTTCACTAATAGCTAGCCAATCAGGACCTGCCCCTGGAGGGATCTAATTGGCTTAGGTTTAAGAATAGAGGCCTTTACCAGGTTCCTTTACCAGTTTCCATAGCAACCATTAATACCCTGCAACCGCGCTGTGGGGATATCAATGGACTGATAAAGGGGGAGTAATATACATTTACATACACATACTGCTGTCACTGTCATACTGACTGCATCATACCAGAGGTTGAAGTGTCAAGATTGACATTCAGCAGAAGCCTGGCTGTGTATTACACCTGAGTAATGTTGCAGATAGCACGAATACAACTCCTGCACACGTGCCATCCATGACACTCAACTATATGCCCGATTGTGTGAAATTATCTGCAATCTGGACGTATAGTTCTGGCCATTTGAAGAAAGGGGTTAAATGTTCTCTTTGTTAATACTATTTACCATCCGTTTCTATGGGTTTGGTCACGTTGATATTACTAAGGCTGTCTTTTCTTTAAAGAGATTAAAAGGAATTGGAAGGATACAGTCCTAGGAGACCTCCAAGTATTGCACACATCTTTTCAGGGCAATTGTAATATTTGTAATAAATTTGCCATAAATTGAATTTTGGGGAAAAATTCATGAACCTGGAGAATCTGAATTTCAAAAACATCGATCAACTCTAATTCTGAATAATCCTGAATTTCGGTTGAGATCATAACTCCAGTATAATGAAAGCAGTCCCCTGGTTCAATTTATTTTTTACTTTCTATGTTCTTTAGATAATAAAACAATCAATAGAAGCAGGGTCGGACTGGGGTGGCTAGGGCCCACCAGGAGAACTGACTCTAGGGGCCCACACTACAGCCCACCATAAACGTTTTTTTTACTTGTTATGCTTTTCTATAATGTACTATAATTACATGATTGGCCGCGCTGTGGAGCACCAAGCGGCAGGACTTTATTCGAACAGTCATTCCGTACTGCCAGAGTCCCTTTAATGGTAACTTGTCACCTTGAAAAACGCTTTTTATCTGCAGATATGGGGTTAATCTGCAGGTAAATAGGGTTTAAAGCCTGGTTAGACGGCTTATTGGAAATGCATTGGCTGCACGGAGAAAATTACATTTTATTCTCCCTGCCGCCACTCGCTTCCTGTTATTGGGTCGGTGCAAGGAGGGAGACATTACAGTCACCGCGAACTACAAAGTGAGGGTGCTGCAATAACGTCCGGCACCTGGATTGTGACATCTTCCATGGAGCCCAACCTCAGGCTGAGCTTCTTTGAATGACTAACATGGCAGCAGCACCTGGCAACTAGTGATGAGTGAGTGTGGTCGGATAAGGTGTGATCCCAGCATGCTCAGGTGTTATCTGAGTATCTTGTAGTGCTCTGCTAATATGCTCGAGTCCCCAGGGTAGCATGTTTTGCGGCAGTAGACAGACGCAACACATGCAGGAATTGCCTGTTTGTTAGGTAATCCCTGCACGTGTTGCTTCTGTCTACCGCCGCAAAATATGCTACCCTGGGGACTCGAGCATATTAGCAGAGCACTACAAGATACTCAGATAACATCTGAGCATGCTGGGATCACACCTTATCCGACCACACTCACTCAGCACTAGTTGCCAGGTACGGCTGCCATGTTAGTCATTCAATGAAGCTCAGCCTGAGGTTGGGCTCCATGGAAGTGTCACAATTAAAGTGCCGGACGTTATTGCAGCACTTTGTAGCTCGCGGTGACTGTAATGTCTCTTATCCGACCACACTCACTCAGCACTACAGGCAACCAATCAGCAACCAGCAACTGCGTCACAGGGGGCTGAAGGGAACAGATGACTGCATGCACCGGCCATTGTGCTATCTAAATGCCGCTGTCACTGATTGACAAGGGCACTTAAATACTCAAAACAGCAGCAATCAAGGCGAGCTCTGATCACTGCTGTTACAGGCAGACGCCGGCTATGTAACACAGCCGACATCTGCCCAGTATGGAGCAGGCTCAGCTCCTGAACCCGCTTCCATACAAGCACATCCCTATGGTGACAGTTATGACAAGGTTAGCAAATTTCACTTGTCTGTTCCTAAATGTGGAAAGACAAATGGAATTCCCTAACACATGTGAAAGAGACCTAATAGATTTAGTAAAGGTGCCTCAAGCATATGAATGTTATTACACACCACAATGGACTCTTACATACACGCATCTTACAAAAATACATATTATTCCAGATACGTAGACACATACAAACACGCAGACGCGCACAAACACATCAGTACACGAATACATCATCTGAACCACCATCATTTGTAATGTCAGGTCAGCCCCATATATCTTTGCATCGCATAAGCCTACAACTCCCAGTATTTAATTAACAATAGAGATACTGGGAGTTGTTATCAGTCATCATCAGACTGCGGACCATACAGGAACCACAGTACTGATGAGACACAGGCAGGATCACAAATGAACATTTACATCCAGGTATCTTACCTGAGACGTCTTCTCTGATTAGAGTCGTTCTCTTTCTGTTCTTCCTCTTGTCCAGACTCCATGATGAGTTTTCTCATGCACAGCTCGTCTCTGCAGACTTCCATCTTCTCCAGTCTTCTGCAGCACATCCCGACACGATGCCCTTAAAGATAGCAGTGTCATTATAATGCTTCTGAATACAAATATCTACACTGAGCCCCTGAATAAACCTAACTCTTACAATGCTCCCTGCACAAAACATGACATACACTCTACCCCTCTTATGGTACCTGCTCTCCACACTGTCCTCTCCTTACCATACTGGGCCCCTCTCTTCACACTGTCCTCTCACACTGTGTCCCCCCTATACTGCCCAGTCTCTATACTGTGCCCCTTCATCACACTCCCCCTCCTCAGCATACTGTTACCTCCTTTCTGTGCCCTCACACTGTTTCCCCTATACTGCCGCATCTCTATACCTTCCCCCTCACTACCTAGTCTCTGTGCTGTGTCACCTCACACTTTTCTCCCTCCATACTGTCTCCTCACACTATTCCCCCACTCTCCATACTGTTTCCTCATACATCCCACTTCCCCATTCTGTTCCTGCACTCATTCCCACCCCTCCTCTAGTTCACCATACCGTTTCTTCACACATCTCCCCATTCTGTCTCCTAAAATTTCTCTCCCCAAATATAATAAATCTTCGGAAGAGCACACAGACATGCAGAAGCGCGCTTACACACACGAAAACAAGCGCACACAGACACATACTAAGGGCTCTTTCACACGTCAGTACGTGCGGTGACAGTTTCCACACGTACCAGAGACACTGGTACACGTAGACCCATTCAAATGAATGTGCACACGTCAGTGTGTTTCCACTTTCCACAGACCATGTCGTGACCGTGGGCAAAACACGCTGACATGTCTGTTTTTTACCTGCTGCACAGGCCGCAAAACGTCCCGCACACTGATGACAGTTAGTGCTCTTCCCAAGAATCGGGTTCTTAGCGCTGCCCTCATCATAGATCCCTGCCGGCGCTGTGATCATCAGCAGCAGGGTCAATGATGAGAGTAGTAGTCTACTCCCGCTGTGTCCAACTGTAAAAATAGGAATAAAATAAAAAAAATCCTTATACTCACCTCTCCTAAGTGTCACCCGCTGTAATCCGTGCGAGCGCTCACGCTGAGGAGAATGACTCCTGCTGTCAATCACTGAGCGCAGCTCCAGGGCCCGCTCGCTGCAGAAGTCATCCTCCTCGGCATGAGTGCTCGCACAGATTACAGGGGGTGACACTTAGGAGAGGTGAGTATAAGGATTTTTTTATTTTATTCTTATTTTTACAGTTGGACACGGCGGGAGTAGACTACTACTCTCATCATTGACCCTGCTGCTGCTGATCGCAGCGCCGGCAGGGATCCATGATGAGGGCAGCGCTCAGCACCCGGCTCTTGGGAACAGCGCTAACTGTACACTGATTCCCAAGCACCGGTACGTGTCACATGGATGACACACAGGTGGACACGGATATCTCCAGTCCCGTAAATATCAGGACATGTGAAAGAGTCCTAATATACACACGCAGATACAGATACTCACAGAAATGGGGACACGTACACACACAGGCAAGCACACACAGAAATGCACACGCAATCATGCGCAGACACACTCAGACAATCACACACAAAAATGCAGACACGCAGGGAAGCACGCACAAACGTGTGAAGACACATATACAAGTAGACATACAGGCACTCAAATACATACACATGCAGGCATATACACACACACTTGCAGGCATATACACACACACACACACATATGCAGGCATATACACACACACACATGCAGGCATATACACACACACATGCAGGCATATAGACACACACACATGCAGGCATATACACACACACATGCAGGTATATATATACACACACATGCAGGTATATATACACACACATATGCAGGTATATATACACACACACACGCAGGCATATACACACACACACGCAGGCATATACACACACGCAGGCATATACACACACACTGTACATACATGCAGGCATACACACAAACACATGAAGGCAGGCATACACACACACACATGAAGGCAGGCATATACACACACTGTACACACACAGGCATATACACACACAGGCATATACACACACACAGGCATATACACACACACACGCAGGCATATACACACACAGGCATAAACACACACACACAGTCATATACACACACAGGTATATACACACACATATACACACACATATACACACACATATACACACAGACATATACACACACACAGGCATATATACACACAGGCACATACACACACAGGCATATACACACACCCAGGCATATACACACACACAGGCATATACACACACAGGCATATACACACACAGGCATATACACACACAGGCACATACACATGCACAGGCATATACACATGCACAGGCATATACACATACACACAGGCATATACACACACGCAGGCATATACACACACACAGGCATATACACACACACAGGCATATACACACACAGGCATATACACACACACAGGCATATACACACACACACACAGGCATATACACACACAGGCATATACACACACACAGGCATATACACACACACACAGGCATATACACACACACAGGCATATACACACACACAGGCATATATATACACACACACAGGAATATACACACACACACAGGCATATACACACACAGGCATATACACACACACAGGCACATACACACACACACGGGGGGGGGAACCAAGGAAATAGGTGGGATGTGAGGCAAGCAAGGGGGAAGGGGAGAAGTGAATATAATGAGGATGGAGAGGGGGGTGGGGATAGTACAGTTAGATCGTTAGAGAAGAATAGGATGCTAAATAACCCCAAAGTTTTATCTTGCATGCTGACCAACGCAAGAAGCCTGACCAATAAGGCGGATGAGCTGCGGGCGCTTATATTGGAGGAGAGGTATGACATCGTAGGTATAACAGAGACTTGGCTAGACGATAGCTACGACTGGGCGGTAAATTTATTAGATTATAGTTTATTTAGAAGGGACCGAAAACAGGGGAAAGGCGGAGGAGTCTGCTTATATGTAAAGTCATGTCTAAAACCCAGACTAAGGGAAGATATAGGAGAGGGAGAAGAGGGGGTCAAGTCCATGTTGGTAGAGATAGAGGGGACAAAAAATAATAATAAAATATTACTGGGGGTCTGCTATAAGCCACCAAATATAACAGAGGAGAATGAGAATCTGCTATTAGGACAAATAGACAAAGTAGCAAAACATAATGAAGTGATTGTAATGGGGGATTTCAACTACCCGGATATTGACTGGGAAACAGAAACCTGTAGATCTCAGAAAGGAAAAAGGTTCTTGACAAATATTAAGGATAATTATCTCTCCCAACTAGTGCAGGAACCAACGAGAGGGACGGCCGTGTTGGACTTAATATTGACTAATAGGCCTGATAGAATAACTGAGGTACAGATAGGGGGGCACCTAGGTAATAGCGACCATAATATTATCGACTTCAAAATGCCCTTCAGTAGGGTTATCAATAAGGGAACAACTAAAACATTAAACTTTAGGAGGGCGAAGTTTGATCAGCTGATAGAAAACCTTCAACTTATTGACTGGGACAAAGTACTTAATCAATGGAATATGAATAGTAAATGGGAAACCTTCAAAAGAATTCTGAATACTCAGTGCGAGAGGTATATACCGTATGGGAATAAAAGGGCCAGAAATAAGAGGAAACCAATATGGTTGAACAAGAACGAAAAGGGGCGTTAAATAGCAAAAAAGAGGCATTCAAGACATTAAAACAGGAAAACAGTAAGGAGGCACTAATGTGTTACAAGGAAAAAACGAGAACCTGTAAAAAACAAATAAAAATAGCGAAGGAGGAAACAGAGAGACGTATTGCTAGGGAAAGTAGATCAAATCCCAAACTGTTGTTTACGTATATAGATAGTAAAAGGATTAAATCGGATAATATTGGACCAATAAAAAGTGAGGAAGGCAAAATTATAGAGAAAGATGAGGATGAAGCTAATCTATTAAATAATTTTTTTTGACAACTTTCACAAAGGAAATAGAGCTAACAGGAGAAATGAGAAGTGACAAGCTTAATCCTCCACTAAGTATGACAAATCTAACCCAAGCTGGGGTACAGAAACGCCTCAGTAACATTAAAATAAACAAATCACCAGGACCTGATGGCATACACCCACGGGTACTATGGGAACTAAGTAATGTGATAGACAGACCGTTATATCTTATATTTAAGGACTCTCTTGAGACTGGGTCTGTACCACTTGATTGGTGACAGGCGAATGTAGTGCCAATATTCAAAAAGGGAGCGAAAAGTGACGCCGGAAACTATAGACCGGTGAGTCTGACGTCCGTTGTGGGCAAAATTTTTGAAAGCTTCATTAAAGAGGCGATTACGGAGCATCTTGATGCTAATAATCTTTTAATCCTGAACCAACATGGATTCATGAGGAATCGCTCCTGCCAAACAAACCTGATTGACTTCTATGAGGAGGTTAGCTCTCGACTAGATCAGGGGGAACCAGTGGATGTCGTGTATCTCGACTTCTCAAAAGCGTTCGATAGCGTGCCACATAATAGGTTGGTATACAAAATGAGAATGATGGGGCTGGGGGAAAATGTTTGCAAGTGGATAGCTAACTGGCTAAGGGATAGAAGACAGAGGGTGGTTATAAATGGAATATACTCAGATTGGGTAAGCGTCACTAGTGGGGTACCACAGGGGTCTGTACTAGGCCCAATGTTATTTAATATCTTTATTAACGACATAGTCAACGGGATAAATAGTAAAATATCAATATTTGCAGATGACACAAAGTTGTGTAAAACAATTAATACAAAAGAGGACAGTGCAGACCTACAGAGGGACTTGGATAAGCTGGGTAGGTGGAGCATTAAATGGCAAATGAGGTTTAAGGAGGAGAAATGTAAGGTCATACATATGGGAAGGAAAAATGGAAGTCACCAGTACTCACTGAATGGGAAATCATTGGGGAATTCAGAGATGGAGAAGGACTTGGGCATCTTGATTGATAGCAAACTAAATTGGAGTGCCCAAAGTCAGGCCGCTGCTGTAAGGGCAAACAGGGTAATGGGATGTATCAGAAGAGGTATAGCTGCAAAGGATGAGAACATTGTTCTTCCACTGTACAAAGCACTGGTCAGACCACACTTGGAATACTGTGCTCAGTTATGGGCCCCAATATATAGAAAGGATATAAATGAGCTTGAAAAGGTACAAAGGAGGGCAACAAAATTAATAAAGGGAATGGAGGGACTGCAATACCCAGAGAGGTTGGCAAAACTAGGACTATTCAGCCTGGAAAAGAGAAGGTTGAGGGGGGACATAATAAATGTGTACAAATATGTTAGGGGACAGTATAGAGATCTTGCCCGGGATTTGTTCAAAAGGAGGGATATTACGGTAACAAGAGGGCATTCACTAAGACTGGAAGAGAAAAGGTTTCAGCACCAGCATAGGAAGGGGTTCTTTACGGTAAGAGCAGTGAGAATATGGAATTCACTAAGTGAGGAGACGGTAATGTCGGATTCACTAAACCAGTTCAAGCGGGGACTGGATGCATTTCTAGATACCAGGCAGATTTCAGCATATACTTAAAAATAAAATAAAATAGTAGGTTGATACAGGGATTTATTCTGACTGCTGGTTTCAGAGTCGGGAGGGAATTTTTCCTCAGGTGAAGATTGGCTAAATCATTTGGGGTTTTTGCCCTCCTCTGGATCAACTTTAGCAATTACAGAACTAAAAGGTCGAACTTGATGGACGCAAGTCTTTATTCGGCTTTACAAACTATGTTACTATGTTACTATGTTACTATATACACACACAGGCATATACACATACACACAGGCATATACAAATACACACAGGCATATACACATACACAGCCACACACACACACAGGCATATACACATACACAGTCACACACACACACACACACACACACACACACACACACACAGGCATATACACATACACAGTCACACACACACAGGCATAAACACATACACAGGCATATACACACACAGGCAGGCAGCATATACATAAAAATTCATACAAACACACACAAATATTACACTACCTGTACAGTACAGAAGCGCTCCTAAGGCGGGAGACTGCAGTGCAGGGCGCGCTGTGACGTCACTTTCAGCAGACGTGCGGCCCTGTCTGCTAAGTGTGATGCTGCAGTGCAGCCCCTGCTCTGCTCTTCGGCTCTCCTGCTCCCAGGCCCCTCCCGCTACTGTCCTGGGCATCGAGGCGGCGGTGAGAGTGCGTGCGCGCACCCTTAAAGAGCCCGCGACCACTTTTTTTTCCTTTTTTTTTTAAAATTCTCCTCTGTCTTCTCTGCAGGGGGCCCGGGGCCCACCAGTAAATTTCCCGGCACCCCGCCAAGCCTGTCCGAGCCTGAATAGAAGGGCTATAGATTTCCTACAATTAATCACTAGACTTGAAAATATACCATGTTCAATAAAATTGGTGAGTCTTTTAAATTCTGTGATAAAAAAAGAAAAGTGTTGTCCTACCTCGCATCCATTGCTAAATCTATGAATCTAGGGTGAAGCATAAATTTGAAGTGCAACCTGGTCTCTTGTCAATGAATAGTTCCCCTATCTGAATAAAGTTACCCTTTAAGGAATTTCTGATAGATCATGGAGGTATAAATAGCCTAAATGAGTTATATATGATCTATAATATATTTTTTTGTAAATGTTTAGAATATTCTAAATTAAAAAAAAATAATTCACACTTGACTCACATTTCTCCTGTTGCTCCGGTTCCAACACTTCCAAGTCCTCCACCGATCTTTTCACATGTCAGCTATTCACGTGACCACTACAGCCAATCACAGGTTGTTACATGATGCCATGTGATCAGCAGCAGTGAAGTACAGAGGCCACTGGAGGTTTTGGAATAGAATTTTACAAGATTCTATTAATTTTTTGTATGGCTGGACAACTTCATAGGTGCTTAGTCTCATCTTGGACATTTTTCTAAAACAATTTAACAAAGTTTATTACAGGATTATATATTTTTTCAGAAATGTATTTAAAGTTAGAGACCATGCATCAAAAGATTGCCTCTAAGTTTATGCCATTCTGTCAACTACAAGTATCAGTTAAAAGGGGTTGTCCAGGCTTGGGGTTCAACTCTGAAGTCACACTATGTGACTGCAGACTTGTGAATTCTCACAGTGCACAGTGTGTGCTCTGTCAGGGTAATCCAGTGCCAGGAAATTGCATACATGCGGTCACATGCCAACAAGACATTTGCGGCTTTCTCAATACAAGTGAAGTAAGAGAAGCCAGACAAGTCTAGTTGGAATGTGGCAGGAAGTATGCATAGCTGGCACTAGTGAATCCTGACAGCACACAATGTGCACCCTGTGAGAATTCATGAAGTCTGCAGTTACACAGTTATGACAGAAGGGAAAGGTGGTTAGCTGGTCTTCTGTACCTCCTGCGGAGAAAGGGCTGTAATCAAAGTTGGTGCCAATCTATTAGCACATCTCATTCCATCATCTACGCAGTGGTCTGTGTCGTCTGCTCAGGAACAGAAATACTGCCTGTTATCTGCCGGCATCTGTGACTCTTCTTTTGATTAGCCTTCCTGATGTGATATCATATGTGCATTCTGCTGCAACGATGATGCAGCAATTGGCCGGATAATCGGGCCGCAGACAAGTGTCGTGGCCAATGGAATGAGACGTGCGAATAAATTCACACTGACGCTAGCTTTAACACAGGTCCTGAAGTCTCCCTAAACATCCAAACAGAAGAATCGACCTCTTGAAATATTTTCAATCAAGATTTGCGAAATTGTCAATTTAGACCATTTTAGCCAATCATTGTTTTCAAATTTTATGAGAATGTTCATTTTTGTGCACCAATCACCGACTGATGTCTGCCAAGTAGCTGGACACAAACTTTGTGTTTAAGGCTTGATTGTCTGATTACGGACAATCATCACTTTTTATACACTTTTTTTTTATAAGATTACTGATGGGCAAGAGCAAAATAAAAAAGACAGGTTCTCTGCTTAATTTTTTTTTTTCTTTGAAATTTTGTACAATTTATACCAAGATAATATTAGTACCTATAATATATATATATATATATATATATATATATATATATATATATATATGTGATATATATATGTATATATATGTATATATATTTTTATACATACACACAGGTGCATCTCACTAAATTAGAATATCATCAAAAAGTTAATTTATTTCAGTTCTTCAATACAAAAAGTTAAACTCCTATATTATATAGAGTCATTACACACAGAGTGATCTATTTCACGTGTTTATTTCTGTTAATGTTGATGATTATGGCTTACAGCCAATGAAAACACAAAAGTCATTATCTCAGTAAATTACAATAATTCACAATAAGCATCTGCAAAGACTTCCTAAGCATTTAAAAAGGTCCCTTAGTCTATTTCAGTAGGCTCCACAATCATGGGGAAGACTGCTGACTTGACAGATGTCCAGAAGGCAGTCATTGACACACTCCACAAGGTCCCAGAGTCTGGAGGAAGAGTGGAGAGGCCACAATCCAAGTTGCTTGAGATCTAGTGTGAAGTTTCCACAATCAGTGATGGTTTGGCGAGCCATGTCATCAGCTGGTGTAGGTCCACTGTGTTTTATCAAGACGAAAGTCAGCGCAGCCGTCTACCAGGACATTTTAGAGCACTTCATGCTTCCCTCTGCCGACAAGCTTTGTGGAGATGGAAATGTCATTCTCCAGCAGGACTTGGCCCCTGTCCACACGGCCAAAAGTACCAATACCTGGTTTACACACAACAGTATCACTGGGCTTGATTGGCAGCAAACTCGCCTGACCTTAACCCCATAGAGGATCTATTATAGAGAATCTATGGGGTATTGTCAAGAGGAAGATGAGAGACCCCAGACCGAACAATGCAGACGAGCTGAAGGCTGCTATCAAAGCCACCTGGGTTCCATAACACCTCAGCAGCCACAGGCTGATCGCCGCCATGCCACATTGCCGCATTGATGCTGTAATTGATGCAAAAGGAGCCCCGACCAAGTATTGACGGCATTTACTGAACATACATTTCAGTAGGGGAACATTTCGGATTTTAAAAACATTTTTCAAGCTGTTGTTATAAAGTATTCTAATTTACTGAGATAATGACTTTTGTGTTTTCATTCATCAACATTAACAGAAATAAACACTTGAAATAGATCCCTCTGTGTGTAATGACTCTATATAATAGATCCCTCTGTGTGTAATGGCTCTATATAATATATGAGTTTCACTTTTTGTATTGAAGAACTGAAATAAATTAACTTTTTGATGATATTCTAATTTAGTGAGAAGCACCTGTGTATATATATATATATATATATATATATATATATATATATATATATATATAATATATATATATATATATACATATACACTGCTCAAAAAATTAAGGGAACAACCCAAATAGCACATCCTAGATCTGATTGAATGAAATACTCTCAGTGAATACTTTATTCTGTACAAAGCTGAATGTGCTGACAACAAAATCACACAAAAATCATCAATGGAAATCACATTTATTAACCAATGGAGGCCTGGATTTGGAGTCACCCCCAAAATTAAAGTGGAAAAACCACTCCTTTATTGAGGATGTCTTGATAATTGCCAATAATTTCCATCTATTGTCTATTCCATTTGCACAACAGCATGTGAAATTGATTGTCAATCAGTGTTGTTTCCTAAGTGGACAGTTTGATTTCACAGAAGTTTGATTTACTTGGAGTTATATTCTGTTGTTTAAGTGTTCCCTTTATTTTTCTGAGCAGTGTATATATATATATACATATATATATATATATATATATATATATATATAATTTATATATATTTTATCAATAAATAGTAAATCAAATAAACAGAACAAATTATTCAAAGCAGGTCTGCGGTATACTAAACAACAAAAAGATAAAATAATAAAATCTGATTGAATACGTCACCGAATAATACCGAGCGGGAAGCTATTGTCATTGTCACCCATCACTGGTCATCCATGCCATCTGTTATCTTTTATGTGCTTCTTTGAAGTGAAAACTAATTGACTCGATTTAATCAGAAAGAGAATATGCAGCAAATTTAATGAGACTTATGTGCTGTGATAACACTACTAATCAACTGACATATAAAAAATATACAACTTAAAGGGAACCTTTCACTTTGGATAACGCTATTAACCTGACAATATGGGATTAATCTGCAGGTCAATAACGTTATGAAGGTGCCCGGCCACTGTACTGAGAGTGCGGCATCCAGGAGAAAATGAACTTTATTTCACCTGTGAGCCGCCGGCTTTCAGTCATGGAGGTGTGCTTGGAACTTCTTGAGCAATAAGAGTGGATGCTGTAAACACGCCCCTGCACTTTGACAGACAGCTGACTCTGCAATGCATCAGTACAGAGCTGGCTGTCAGTGAAAGTGTCGGTGAGTCATTAAAATCGCTGCTCTCAGTGCTCTGAGAGGTGACTGTTGCTGCATCAGCACACTTGTATGACTGAAAGCCGGCAACTCCCAGGAGAAATAAAGTTCATTTACCCCAGGTGCCGCACTTTCAGTATTATTTACAGGCACTTTTCTAATGCTATTAATCTGTATATTAAACCTATATCTGGAGGTTAATAGTGTTATACAATGTGACAGGTTTCCTTTAAAATAGAGACCAATGTAAAGAAAAGAGTTTTATACACTTCAGATGTTTTTGATAAGATCTGGAGAAGAGGATCTCCTATGTTCCTACAGATATGTTAGACATCAAGAGTCAACTCCGATTGCGAGGACTGACATTGAGGCCGACAGATTACATCTGTTCAAATACGGTAAGGACCGGTGAAGTTCCTGCAAGATGAGTGCCATCAGTTGGTCAGGGCAGGCAGCAAACAAGGTGTTATGGTCAGGCCAATTACTGGGTCACCACAAATAGAATCAAGAACTTTTAGAACTTTTTTGCTAGGGCAATAAGTACTGGAGGAAGAGAACCCCCCTATTGTTTTAATTTTTTTTAGCGGAAGTTATAATCATAAAAAGATATATCGTTTTAAAAAAAGTCTTCAATGCATATCTAAAACATTTTTTTCAATGTTTGTTTTTAAACATAATCTGCATTAAAAATGAAAAAACTGAAAACTTGCAATTTTGACACTGGCCACTGGAACTTTTTTAGTCTTTAACTTCCTTTAATAATACATGTATATGACACAATTGTGCTACAGTGTGGCACCCTGCTGTTCACAGGTACCACAGGACCCAGGGTGCATAGATGGACTTCTCCACAAGAGGCTCTCATTACAAACAAACACCTCTACCCTTCCACCTCATACCACCAGAGGGAGCCCGTTAGGGATATACATAAGGAGGGTGGAGCCAGGCAGTTCAGTCAGTCAGACAGAGTCAGAGAGTCTGAGAGCGTGCTGACGCTGAGAGCAGCGAAGACGCAGCACGTCTGCTGCTGTGTTCTGAGGGCCCCGAGTGTGGCCGACGGCAAGGAGGAGAGGAGAGAGGAGTTGAGGGGGCAGAGGAGCATCATAGGCTCACCCCGAATATACAAACCAAACACCGGGTCCGCGTCCACAGGGTCCTTTATACCCAGTAGGGATTACCGGCATACCAGGAGGACTACAAGTCCCTGGCCGACCTGAAGTTAAACCCTTAACAGGACCAGGAACCACGAAGGCCCCAGCATTACCAAGGATAGTGGTTGCCAGCAGAAGGTCCTACTACCAAGCGACAGGTGAAGGAACAGCACGACACAAAAGCTAGGCCCAGTTGCAGGCTGGCCAGGAGCATACAGAGAGGCAGATATGGACCAGGAGGGCTTATACCCGCTCACTGGGGAGAAGTCCTGAAGTGCACCCATCCTACTGAGTACCCTGGACCGCACCTGACATCCGCACCAGTAAAGGTATTGAAGCGAATCCCCTGTCTCTGTCAATTACTCCTGCTGCGCCATCCTGCCTGCACTACAATGCCCAGCATCACCACGATCTGCACCTACACTGCCCCGGGGGCCCGCTCCACCTGTGGGGAGCAGAAACATCCCAGCTGCCATCCCATCATCCCCGGAGGTCTGCAGCAGCGCTGGTAAACCTTACCAGGTACCACAGGTGGAGTCACAAACTATTTATTTTATTTTTATTTTTATCCAAGTTTCAATCCCCTTTTTCAAGAGTGACCCCAGGGTACGGGCCCGGGAGCCGACCACCGTGACATCCCCAAACCAGGTAAAGGCCCGGGTACTGAGTCGTCCCCATCCCCTGGGCGCGTCAACAGCACCCCGACCCTATCTTTTGTATTTTAGTATCTAAAGAGCGGGTGCAAAATTCATTGTGAATGAACAGGGATCATGGGGAGCTGTGACATCAACTATTGTGAATGGTAGATCATGTGTTATCTACTGTATAGACTGATAACACCTCTATATACAGTAGATAACAGAATCCACCATTTACAATAGGTGATGTCACAGCTCACAGCCTCCTCCTGTACAATGACTGATAACACCTCTGTATACAGTAGATAACACAGGATCCACCATTTACAATAGGTGATGTCACAGCTCACCTCCTCCTCCTGTAGAATGTCTGGTAACACAGGATCCACCATTCACAATAAGTGATGTCACAGCACACCTCCTCTCCCTCCTGTTCAATGACTGATAACACCTCTATATACAGTAGATAACACAGGATCCACCATTCACAATAAGTGATGTCACAGCTCACCTCCTCACCTCGCTCCTGTATGATAACATTAAGCAAAATTAGACATACTTATAAAGCTCAGAAGGTTTCTACAGAAAAGATATGTTCTGAGTCCAAAAATGTATATTTGCCCAAAAGAAAACATGAGTCTGAAATAAAGTCTAGTGGACAGTGTCAAAATAGCAAGATTTAATTTTATTTAGTGATATGAAATACAATCTTTATAAAAATCTTTTTCAGAATATCATAAAAAAACGGATATTAAACAATAAGTCATTTCTTGATGCCACATTCCCTTTAATAACTACAACTTCAGAATTGCTAGACATATCACTGGAATTAGGAACTTCTACATATTTACATTTTACATTAAAAACACGAGATTAACACCGCAAATCCCCATTCTTCCCCATAATTACAATGCTGTGATATTGCAACACTAAAACATTTTTTAGGAGCCCCACAGGAAACACACACATGACGATCGCCGTGGCCTTACGTGAAATATTCCATAGAACATAAAAGCTAAAGAAATGAGCTGCAGTTACTTCAGCAGTTCACAGGGTGCATTTAATATGATGGAAAATTGAAACAACATATCGTACTGTAAATGACTTGGGAGGATTGCTGTAAAGTGGCAAAGAGATTATGAAACTATAAGACACAGATACCGAGGCTTAAATAAATGTAGCTGATAGAAATGTAATAATGTTAATTTCAAAGGGACCAAAAATTCAATATTTACTTTGAAGATAGAAGAATAAGATAAAAATTGATTTTATTTCATGAAAAAAGAGCAATTCTCCAAAAAATTGCCTTAATTTGTTTTTGGTTCCTTTTTACACAAGTCACATAGTTCAATCATAAATTGATGTGTAACACTGGTGGGTGTGGACCCACTCCACCACGGGCCGGACTAAACTAGGAGGGGCGTAACTAAGTGACTACCGGATGTTCACTAGAGCCTCTGATGGTGAGGATAGGCTTGGCCGCCAGTAGTCAGCAGGTACCAGTCCAAGGCAGTCCCCGGGTCTGCAGTAGCTGACCAGAAGGTCAGAGGCATGGAGCGAGGTACAGAGGGGCGAAACAGAGGCATAATCAGGTGGTCTGAGCTCGGGGCAGGCAGCACAGGACCAGTAAATGTAGCTGAGGTCAGGAGCGGAGAGGTCAGGCAGGACGAGAAAACTAGCAGGGTGGGTAATGGGAAGCGGAATACTCAGACAAGCAAAAACCTGGACTTTCAAGGTAGGAGCCAATGTTCAGGTGAGGAGTGGAGGAAGGAGCTGCCTAATAAAGGCCCTGCTGGCACGGGATAGGCCAGAGAACCTGATCTCTGCAGGACACAGCAGGATTAACTTGCTGCAGAGTCTGGCCGTGCCCCCTTAAGTCTAGATGAATACCACATACAGGTACAGCTGTGCTGAGGGGTACAGGAGGAAACAAGCTCTAGGAGTTGCTGCCGTGAAATTACTGCCACCTCTAGAGGGAGCTCACTTAAAGGAAATCTGTCAGGAGGTTTTTGCCACTCTTTCTGAGAGCAGCACGGTTTAGGAGCTGAGACCAGGATTCCAGCAATGTGTCACTTATTTGGTTGCATGCTGTAGTTTTTATTAATAACTGATTTATCTGCTGCAGATCTACCAGTACTCTGAATGGTGAGCTCTATATAACCCCTCCCACATCCCTATTTGGCTGCTTTCTCTGTACACTGTGCACAGGCAGAAAGCTGGCAATCAGTGATTGGGGCAGGGTTGGACTACCTGACAGAAGAGTTACTAGTCCTTTAGTGTTAATCTCCTGTGGATAAAACAATGATTTTGTAAAAAAAAACTCAGTTCAACTCATTGACGTCAGAGCAAGCATGGGAAAATACTCACCGCGCATGCGCTGACCTCATTTGCCGGCAATACACTTAGCGTCAGTGTATTGCCGGAAAATTAACAGTGGTCACATTTTACAATGTGGTCATTCTGTTCATGGGAGCATCGTGGGACCCTCGATTTTTTGACTGCGGAGGACAGGTGAGAATGAGGTTGCTTTATTATTTTACCTTTATTGCAAGTGATCATGGGCTTCGGGGACTAGGTGTAAGGTGCGTATATGATGTTTTTATATATTTTTTTTTTGCAGGGGCGGAGAACATCGGGGACAAGGTGTAGGTGAGTATAATGTGTTTTATTTTTATTTAAATTTTTTTTTAGTAATTTTAACTTTTTTTTACTTTCAGCAGAGCACAGACACCGGCGGATGGGAGACTACTGCTCCCATCCAGCGGTACCTGTGCTCGCTGTTTCCTATGGCAGTAGGCGCCGGCTGATGGTGGTAGTAGTACCATCAGCCGGCGCCTATGACCCGCGGTAAGCTTTTTACCGCGGGTCACTGTCACAGCTGCCTGTAGCATCATGCTGACACCTGTCAGCATGATGCCACAGCACTCTTACCAAGGTTATGCTATTACCGCCGATCAGAGCCTGTGTTTCCTTCGCTGTCGTGCAAATGACAGCACGGGAAACACCTGAACACGAACACGAACATTAATACAGACTTCTTCAGGAGGTCAGTGTTCGGGGTCCGTGCCTGAACAGTAGGTGTTTGGTATGGACTAGAGATGAGCGTTGTTCGACTCGAACTGTTCGCCAATCTCAAATTCGAGCTGTTTTGGGCGGTGTTCGAGCCGTTCGGCGAACACGAACGATTTGAGAAAAATTCGGCTGTTCGAGGTTATGTTCGATAACTGTTCGTGCACCAAAATCATAACTGGATTTTTTCTCAGTAATGATGAAAATTAATGTTAATATGCAGTTTGAGTGTACAGCGGGGTGGGGGGAGGGGCAGGGGATGGATCTCTGCAGGAATAATGAAGATCTCCATTTTTTTTTCTCTTTCCCGCATTTACAGTGGGGAGGTGCAATCTGTCAGCCTATCAGCAGCGCACACACGGAGCGAAGTGCTTTTTTTCACACAAGCAAGGGCATGTGTCATTGGCAGTGTATGTCACATGTCCTTGCCCTATAAGACCAAGCCATTTTCCCCGTCACCACCATTTTCTCACTGCTGCAGCTGCGTATTAGACGGCACCGCTGTTGCTGTGTGCGCTATACCTTGTTAATTTCAAGCCAATTTTCGCACAAATCTACAGATAGCTTGGGAGTAGGGAATAGTTGTGATTGCAGTCCTTTTAAGGACTAGGTTACAGCATTTCCTACGACTTTTATCAGGCAGGTCTGTGCTCTTAAATAGATTGTGGGAGTAAAGACTAATTGTAATTGCAGTCCTTTTCAGGACTAGGTTACATCAGTTCCTATCAGATTTTGCCAGGCAGGTCTGTGCCAGTGCTGTGCAAGTTTTTTTCACAGCATTTGGCTGAATCTAGCAAAGCTAATCCTTTTTGGCCTATTGCAGAGTGTGGTAGTCAGTGGAGTAGCCTATCTGTGTTGCAAGATATACCACCTGTGTATAGAATACCAATTTTTTTACTGCACCTAGTGAAGTAAAATCTTTTGGGCATAGCATCATTCTATTAGTCCATCTATACTGACCTCCATCAGGTTGCAAATTGAATATAATTTTTTTCTGCATCTAGCTCTGAAAAAATATTTGGGCTTCTAGCAGTGTGTGGGACTTGTTCTATTAGTCCATCTATACTGACCTCCATCAGGTTGCAAACTGAATATAATTTTTTTCTGCATCTAGCTCTGAAAAAATATTTGGCCTTCTAGCAGTGTGTGGGACTTGTTCTATTAGTCCATCTATACTGACCTCCATCACGCTGCAAATTCAAAATAATTTTTTGTCTGCATCTAGCTCTGAAAAAATATTTGGCCTTCTAGCAGTGTGTGGGACTTTCTCTATTTGTCCATCTATACTGACCTCCATCACGCTGCAAATTCAAAACAATTTTTTGTCTGCATCTAGCTCTGAAAAAATATTTGGCCTTCTAGCAGTGTGTGGGACTTTCTCTATTAGTCCATCTATACTGACCTCCATCAGGTTGCAAATTCAAAATAATTTTTTGTCTGCATCTAGCTCTGAAAAAATATTTGGCCTTCTAGCAGTGTGTGGGACTTTCTCTATTAGTCCATCTATACTGACCTCCATCAGGCTGCAAATTAAAAATAATTTTTATCTGCATCTAACTCTGAAAAAATATTTGGCCTTCTAGCTGTGTGTGGGACTTGTTCTTTTAGTCCATCTATACTGACCTCCATCACGCTGCAAATTCAAAATAATTTTTTGTCTGCATCTAGCTCTGAAAAAATATTTGGCCTTCTAGCAGTGTGTGGGACTTTCTCTATTAGTCCATCTATACTGACCTACATCAGGTTGCAAATTAAAAATAATTTTTTGTCTGCATCTAGCTCTGAAAAAATATTTGGCCTTCTAGCAGTGTGTGGGACTTTCTCTATTAGTTCATCTATACTGACCTCCATCAGGTTGCAAACTGAATATATTTTTTTCTGCATCTACCTCTGAAAAAATATTGGGCTTCTAGCTGTGTGTGGGACTTGTTCTATTAATCCATCTATACTGACCTCCATCAGGTTGCAAACTGAATATAATTTTTTTCTGCATCTACCTCTGAAAAAATATTTGGGCTTCTAGCTGTGTGTGGGACTTGTTCTATTAGTCCATCTATACTGACCTCCATCAGATTGCAAACTGAATATAATTTTTTTCTGCATCTAGCTCTGAAAAAATATTTGGCCTTCTAGCAGTGTGTGGGACTTTCTCTATTAGTCCATCTATACTGACCTCCATCAGGTTGCAAATTAAAAATAATTTATATCTGCATTAAGCTCTGAAAAAATATTTGGCCTTCTAGCAGTGTGTGGGACTTTCTCTATTAGTCCATCTATACTGACCTCCATCAGGTTGCAAATTAAAAATAATTTTTTGTCTGCATCTAGCTCTGAAAAAATATTTGGCCTTCTAGCAGTGTGTGGGACTTTCTCTATTAGTCCATCTATACTGACCTCCATCAGGTTGCAAACTGAATATATTTTTTTCTGCATCTACCTCTGAAAAAATATTGGGCTTCTAGCTGTGTGTGGGACTTGCTCTATTAATCCATCTATGCAGACCTCCATCAGGTTGCAAACTGAATATAATTTTTTTCTGCATCTACCTCTGAAAAAATATTTGGGCTTCTAGCTGTGTGTGGGACTTGTTCTATTAATCCATCTATACAGACCTCCATCAGGTTGCAAACTGAATATAATTTTTTTCTGCATCTACCTCTGAAAAAATATTTGGGCTTCTAGCAGTGTGTGGGACTTTCTCTATTAGTCCATCTATACTGACCTCCATCAGGTTGCAAATTAAAAATAATTTTTATCTGCATCTAGCTCTGAAAAAATATTTGGCCTTCTAGCAGTGTGTGGGACTTTCTCTATTAGTCCATCTATACTGACCTCCATCAGGTTGCAAATTAAAAATAATTTTTTGTCTGCATCTAGCTCTGAAAAAATATTTGGCCTTCTAGCAGTGTGTGGGACTTTCTCTATTAGTCCATCTATACTGACCTCTATCAGGTTGCAAATTCAAAATAATTTTTTGTCTGCATCTAGCTCTGAAAAAATATTTGGCCTTCTAGCAGTGTGTGGGACTTTCTCTATTAGTCCATCTATACTGACCTCCATCAGGCTGCAAATTAAAAATAATTTTTATCTGCATCTACCTCTGAAAAATATTTGGCCTTCTAGCTGTGTGTGGGACTTGTTCTATTAGTCCATCTATACTGACCTCCATCAGGTTGCAAACTGAATATAATTTTTTTCTGCATCTAGCTCTGAAAAAATATTTGGCCTTCTAGCAGTGTGTGGGACTTTCTCTATTAGTCCATCTATACTGACCTCCATCAGGTTGAAAATTAAAAATAATTTATATCTGCATCTAGCTCTGAAAAAATATTTGGCCTTCTAGCAGTGTGTGGGACTTTCTCTATTAGTCCATCTATACTGACCTCCATCAGGTTGCAAACTGAATACAATTTTTTTCTGCATCTACCTCTGAAAAAATATTTGGGCTTCTAGCTGTGTGTGGGACTTGTTCTATTAGTCCATCTATACTGACCTCCATCAGGTTGCAAATTGAATATAATTTTTTTCTGCATCTAACTCAGCCAATAGTTTTGGCCTAATACCACAGTTTGGCCACTCAGCTCTGCTTGGTTCCCATGCATTGTTTTTTTGTGCAAACAACTCCAGAGTTGTGAATTAGTTAACCACCAAAATGAGTGGAAAAAGGCCTGCTGCTGGTGGAAAGGGGAATAGGCGTGTTGGGAAGGGGAAAAAAGATTGTGTCTGTGGGGTAGGTGTTAAAGCAACAGTAACATCTGCAGAAGAAAGACCATCTTCCAGCCAAACTAAAATGTCTACTTCTTTTAGCGGACAATGTGATAAGATCCCTTTCTTACGGCCACGCCAATCGCTACAAATTCCAGATGAGGCACAAAAACAGCAGGTGCTTCAACGGATATCAAGTGCTCCTTTAAGTGGGCTCTCCTCCACATCAACTTTAACATCACAAATACTCCAGTCCTCAAAGGTGTCACCCCAATCGCACTTGCTTCCTCACAGCTCCCAAATCTCCAGCTGCCCGTCTGAGTATGAGGTAGAACAGATGCTTGGGTCTGCAGAGCTGTTTACTCATACTATAGCCTGGGAATCAGAGGTCGACTCCAGCGTTTCTGTGAATCCAGACGAGGAAATGATCTGCACTGATGCCCAGAATCTTTATGAGTCGGATCCAGGACCAGACGCAGAAGGTTCTGACCATAATGTAGACCCTCATTCATAAACTGTAACTCCTGTTGGTGGAGACAATGAGGAAGACGATGATGAGACTCAAATACCTGATTGGAGCGACAACTTTAGTTTTTTGTCAGGGCAGGAACAGGTTGGCTCTGAGGACGACGGGTGTGATAACACACAGGGTGATGATGATGAGGTTGGAGATCCCACTTACTGTCAACCCACAGTCAGCCAAGAGATGAGGTCAGCAGAGGAGGTGGAGGAAGATGCTAGTGACGACGAGGTCAGGTTGCGCCTTCCTGGACAGAGACGTAGTACTGGAAGCACGTCAACAACTGCATCCTCAAACACAACTCTGCCTCTCACCACAAGTCGTGATGGCTCTTCAGGTCGCATGGGTGCTAAGCCTAGCATAGCCTGGGCATTTTTTCAGATCGATAAAGATGACCCAACTCGTGTTATCTGTAACATTTGTCAGCAAAAGCTAAGTAGAGGCCAAAAAATACATAGTTTGAGTACTTCATGCATGAACCGGCACATGGACATGAAGCATAAGTTGCAGTGGGAAGCTCAGTGTGCTACAATGCGGCCTAGCCGGCCGGGCCAACCACCGTCTGCCATATCTTGTGCATCCGCGGCCTCTTCATCCTCTGTGACTGGGGGGACAGCAGTCACACCTGTTTTGGGGCACAGACCTGCCACCTCTTTACCCGCAACAGCCAGCGTGATTGGCAGGTCATCATTTTCTTTGGAGGTGGTAACACCAGCTGGTGTTGAGCGCTGTCCGACATCGATAGCACCACCTTTGGATCAAGGCAACCTAACATGTCCGCCTGCATCTTCCTCACAGACCGGCAGTTTGCCAGGGACACCCTTATCAACCCCGTCTAAGCACAATAGCCAGCCCTCGGTCCCTCAGATGTGGACAAGTAAAAGACCATTTCCTCCTAGCCATGAGAAAGCTAAGAGGTTGAATTTCACCATCTGCAAGCTCTTGGCTACAGAAATGCTGCCTTTCCGCCTGGTGGACACAGAGGATTTTCGAGACCTTATGTCCGTCGCAGTGCCCCAGTACCAGATGCCCAGTCGGCACTACTTCTCAAAGAAAGGTGTACCTGCGCTCCACCAGCATGTCGCACACAACATCACCGCTTCTTTGAGAAACTCTGTGTGTGACAGGGTGCATTTCACCACAGACACTTGGACGAGTAGGCATGGACAGGGGCGTTACATGTCGCTGACTGGGCACTGGGTAACTATGGTGACAGCAGGACAAGGGGCTGCTGTCCAAGTCTTGCCGTCCCCACGAGTTGTGCGTCAATCCTCTTTATGTCAAAGTTCCTCCACTGCTTCTGCCTCCTCAACCTCCTCTCGGTCTTCCACCTGCACCCAAAGCCTGTCTGGTCATGCCACAAGCTTTCTAACTGCGCAGAAGGGATCCTGCACACCTCCTTACTATGCTGGCAGTAGGGCTCAACGTCATCAGGCGGTTTTTACATTGAAATGTCTGGGAAATGTGAGTCACACAGCTGAGGAGTTGTGGTCAGCTCTGGAGAACCAATTTCATGAATGGTTGTCTCCACTGGACCTGAAACCAGGGAAGGCCGTGTGCGACAATGCTGCAAACCTGGGTGCGGCCCTTCGCCGGGGCAATGTCACACACGTGCCTTGTATGGCTCACGTGTTGAACCTGGTTGTCCAGCAATTTTTAGCCCACTATCCTAGACTAGATGGCCTTCTGCAGAGGACACGGTCGCTGTGTGCTCACTTCCGCCGTTCGCATCCCGCAGCTCAGCGACTTACATCTCTACAGAAGTCGTTGGGCCTGCCACTTCACCGGCTAAAATGCGATGTGCCTACCCGGTGGAATTCAACTCTGCACATGTTGCAGCGACTGTGGCAGCACCGACAAGCCCTGGTGCAATACGTTCCAAATCACGCTGGAGGAGTGGTCTCAGATCCGGGACCTATGCACCCTTCTGCACAGTTTTGAAATGGCGACGAAGATGTTTAGTGCTGACGATGCCATTATCAGCATGACTATTCCGGTGATTTACATGCTGGAGCACATGTTAAACAGAATTCGGAGTCAGGTGGTGGCACAAGAGGAGGTGGAGGAAGTAGAGGAGGAGGAGTTGTATGCGGAAGGGCTAAAATCTGCAAGGTCCAGACGGTCGGCAGCACCAAGGCGGCAGGCATGTGGGGGTGGGAGAGATGGTTTTACCAGGGCGCATGGTAGCAGCCAAACTAGTGAGGAAGGTGCAGGAGCCCAGGAAGAAGTGGAGGACGAACTGATGGAAGACTCATCAGATGAGGGAGACCTTGATCACATTTCTGCTGTGCGAGGTTGGGGGGAGAGGACAGAGGAAGGAAGCATGATTGTTACCTCGCCACCAACACAACAGGGACTTGGTGCTCCTGGATGCGCAACACACATGAGTGCCTTCTTGCTGCACTACCTGCAACATGACCCTCGAATTGTGAGAATTAGAAATAATCCTCACTACTGGGTTGCCACACTGTTAGATCCCCGGTACAAAAGTAAATTTGCAGAAATTATTCCTGCCATAGAAAGGGATGCACGCATGCAGGAGTATCAGCAGAGAATGTTGCAGAATCTTACATGTGCTTTTCCACAAAACACCAGTGGTGCATGTAGTGAATCTCACAGTTCCAACTTGCCAACCGTGGGACCGTCAAGTGTTCAGCACTCAAACCGTAACAGAACCACAGTATCTGCTGGTAACATCAATTTTGCGGAATAATTTCACCACTTTTTTAGCCCATCCTTTGCAAGGCCACAGGAGACAAGAAGTCTGACACATAGTCAACGCCTAGAGACGATGGTACAGGAGTATCTCCAAGTAAACATTGAAGCCATGACTGTGTCACTGGACCCTTGCTCTTTTTGGGCTTCCAATCTGGATAAATGGCCGGAGCTAGCCACTTACAACTTGGAGATCTTGTCATGCCCCGCAGCCAGCGTTCTGTCTGAACGTGTGTTCAGCGCTGCTGGTGGTGTGCTGACAGATAAGCGCACGCGGCTCTCCACTGATAATGTAGACAGACTCACGTTCATAAAGATGAACAAATCATGGATCCGAAACGACTTTTCTACCCCTGTGTCATCCTGGGGAGAGTAAAAGCTTGATGATTGGTTAAAATCACCCTACCAACCGTTTTAAGCTTTCAAATTACTAATCATGTTTATCTGTATCTTGGCTGGAAAATAATTTGGGCTTTGTAGCAGTGTGCAGCACTGATTCTATTAGGCCATCTATAATAAGCTCCACCAGATTTAAAATTACTAATCATGTTTATCTGTATCTTGACTGGTAAATAATTTGGGCTTTGTAGCAGTGTGCAGCACTGATCCTATTAGGCCATCTATACTAAGCTCCACCAGATTTAAAATTAATAATAATTTTTAGCTGCATCTAGCCCGGAAAATAATTTTGGGGCTCCGAGATGCGCAAGACACATAAGTGCCTTCTTGCTGCACTACCTGCAACATGACCCTCATATTGTCAGAATTCGAAGTAATCATGACTACTGGGTTGCCACACTCTTAGATCCCCCAAACTTTTCGATCAACCTTTTCATTTTAATAAAGACCAAAAAAATGGTCATTTTTGAAATTATAAGCATTAGCAGGTTATTAGAAACTGAAATCAAACACTTTTCAACTCAAAACTTTATTCTAGGTGATGTTACATTTTCACATAGGACCCCTTGTTCGAAAGGAGCTTCTGAACTCTCTCGTCCATTGAATTTGTCAGGTTTTGGATGGTTTCTGCTTCAATTGTTTTGCATGAGGACAGAATACCCTCCCAGAGCTGTTGCTTAGATGTGAACTGCCTCCCGCCATCATAGACACTCCTTTTGATGATGCTCCAGAGGTTCTGAATGGGGTAGAGGTCAGGGGAGCATGGGGGTCACACTATAAGTTTGTCCCCTTTTATGCCCATATCAGAAAGAGATGCAGATGTTTTATGTGCAGCATGAGATGGTGCATTATCATGCAAAAAAATGATCTTGCTGTGAAATACACAGTTCTTCTTCTTGAACCATGGCAGGAAGTGCTGTTTGAGAAAATCCACATACATTATGGAGTTCATCTTTAGCGCCTTCAGGGATCCTAAAGGGGCCGACAATCTCTCTCCCCATGATTCCAGCCCAAAACATTACTCCACCTCCTCCTTGTTGGCGCTGCAGCCGTGTTTGCGTGGGGTGTCCATCAACCAGCCATCCTCCACTCCATCCATCTGGACCATCGAGCGCAGCACAGCACTCATCCATGAACAAAACAGTTTTGAAATCAGTCTTCATGTAATGTTTGGCCCACTGGAGCCGTTTCTGCTTGTGTGAAGTGGATAGAGGAGGTCGACAGGATGGCGTATGCACAGCTGCAAACCTCTGAAGGACCCTGCATCTTGTTGTTCGTTGGACGTTGGAGGCACAAGCAGCTTCAAAAACTTGTCTGCTGCTATGACAAGGCTTTTTTGCCGCTGCTCTTTTAACCTGACGTAATTGCCTGTAGGAAAGAGTCCTCAATTTGCCCTTATCAGCACGCACACGTGTGTACTGTGAATCAGCTACATACTTCTTGATTGCCAAGACACTTCATCCTGATCATCGCACAATGTTGATTGTAGTCATGCCTTGACCTAAACACTCCACAATTTGTTGCTTCTCAGCAGCCGACACATCCTTTTTCTTTCCCATTTTGGCAGAAAATGTAGGCTGCTTAATAATGTGAGACAGCCTTCTTAAGTAGTCTTGCCTTTCATTGGACACACCTGCCAAACTAATTAGCACTAGTGTTGAGCAACCCCCGTAGTGTTCGAGTTCGGTTCGGTTCGTCGAACACCCGTGTGTTCGCCGAACTGTTCGTCGAACTGTTCGTCGAACACCTTCGAACACCGTTAAAACCAATGGCAGGCAAACAAAAACACATAGAAACACATAGAAAACACCTTCAAAGGTGTCCAAAAGCTGACAAACTGCTCAGAAGACATAACTAACACATGGAAAAGTGACAAGTACATATAGTCATGCGAAAATAAAAGAGGTGGAGGAGTAAAAGGAGGGGGAGACACAGATTTAGGCATGTCATGCCCTTCTAAAATCCAAAAAGTGAGAAGCCGACACGGCCAGTCGGCTCCTTCCCCGTGCCACCTCCGTGTCGCCGGGTTTGTGCCAGAGCCGCGGTGAACCCTGATGGCCAGCCCCCCTCTCCCAATACTGGTGCCTGTCCGCTGGTGGGTCGAGCGAGCCCCCCTGTGGTGGAGGCAGCTCTAAGCTTTTTAATTTAAATTGTCTCTCTAATTTGAATGAATAAACTTTAAATCAATTTACAAGGATCTATTGGAGGGCAAGTCTCATGCCAGCAGCCGTGTAATTCCAGCTCCAGTAGCGTCCACTAAAGCTGCTGCAGTTAAAAAGCTTTTATAAGGATCGAGCTCGGCTGTCCACCGCAAGGCATCCTACTGCCAGTCCCAGCCCCTATGCCTTGGGGTGCCTCCTGATGCTCTTCACTGAGTATCCCATGGTCCCGAAGCATTTCCTTTGAAAAAATTAAGTGTCTAAACTACAGGTGGTGTAGCTTGCTTAACAGCCGGGATAATCCGCTGACTAGCAGACACTGCCACTAAGCACAAAGTATTTCCTGGGCTAGATGCAATTAAAAATTTGTAATTAGATACTCTCATTGGATGCTGAGAAAGCATTCCATAGAGTCTCCTGGCACGCCATATATGATTCTCTTAAAAATCTTGGGGTAAGGGTCTAGGGGACCCTTTTATAGCCAAAATCACGGCCCTGTATCACAATACGTCACCTAGGCTGAAGATAAATGGAACTGTAGCACCCTGAGGGCTCGGTTGCTACAGAGGTATTGCACCTCACCCAGAGGTGTGATATCTCACTCTCAGGTAAGGATGGAGTGTGGATCAGGACCCGACACCTGCATGCATTACACCACATTGCCGTGGGGCAGGGCGACCAATATGCCTCTGAGATGGGCACGACAGTCCCTGTCCCTGGCTGGAGTGGGGGGAGGGAACACTGAGGAAGGGGAACCCTGTAGTGCAGGAGCAGGGAGGAAGCAGTTCCTGGGTGCATTGAGAAGGGAGTATAAAAGGTGGGCACCATCTTAGTTCAGTGCAGAGAAGTCTGAGCAGAAGTGGCAGGGAGCAGGGGCTCTGCATGAGCTCTGCTCCAGAGGCGGGCCTAGTAACAGAGGCCCAGGCCTGGAAGAGGGAGAAGGAAGGAAGAGGAGCAGAGAAGGCTCCAGGAATGAGGAATGAAGGGATCCCAGGGGTGCGGACGGGCGAGTCACCACCGCACACCCGAATCCACCTGCGTGGAGGGGTCAGGCCAAAGGGGGAGACCGGTCCCCGAAACTAGTGGAGGCAGGAAACGACCCTCAGCTAGAAACCGGAGGCTGTGACATTTTATGTGGCACAGCCCCTCGCTACACCCGCTAGGAAGGCACCACATAGGGTCAGGGAAATTGGCGCCAAGTTTACCAAGAGGAGGCCCGAGGCAGCCGGACAGAAGGGTTGGTAAGAAAGGCCAGACAAAGGACACACAAAGGGGGTCCTGTGAAGCGCTCCAAAGTTATCTGGGAGTTGTCTGAGCCCCTCACCTGGTGAGCACAGTACGACGTGGGCAGCCGTTACCTGCAGACGTGGTCTGGATAATAAGAACTGTGAGAAAGGCCCTAGACTGCATCACTGACTCCGTGTCGTTACTGCTGCGGCCCTGCACCATCACCCCCATCCTCCGCATACACTGCCCTGAGGCTATACTCCTCACATGGGGAGTTATGCTACGCTCTGCTGCACCCACAACACCAGCCTCAGCGGTCTGCCCTGCAGCGGCGGTTCACTCTGACCGCAATCCACGGGTGGCGTAGTCGGACATTTAAACATCAAAACCACATAAATAGTTCCGCCACTGGTTTGACCACCCTGAGCCACGGAACCGGGTCGCCGCCACGAAGACTACAACCACCAGCATCCGCCAAAAAGGGTCCGGCTCCGGGTGTCCCAAGGCCCAGGGGGTGCATCAGAACATTTTCATCACCTTTCACAATCACCAATGGGACAAGGCAGGGATGTCCTCTGTCCCCTCTCTTATACATCCTAGTGACGGAGCACCTGCTCTCATCAATTCGCCATAACCCCAATATTAGGTGGATTGAGGTGGGAGGCACCGAGTACAAGTGCTCTCTATTTGCTGATGATGTCCTAGTATATATCACTCAATCACATATATCCATCCATGCTGTTATGGCTGAAATAGATCACTTTGTTACATGGTCAAATTTTAAAATCAATGCAGCGAAGTCTGAGGCCCTCGATGTCTCCCTCCCCAAATCCATATAGGATTCCATCCAGTCCAACTTTCCCTTTGCCTGGCCCTCACAGGGTATCAAATACTTAGGAATTCCTATTCATAGAGACCTCTCCCATCTATGTTATCTTAATTTTGGGCCCTTTATTGAACAACTCCATACAGACCACGGTTGGCAAGTTAGAACTGTAAGATTCACTACGTGAACCACTGGTGTTTTGTGGAAAAGCACATGTACACTGCGTTCCAAATTATTATGCAAAAAGTGTTTAGGAGTGATAAGGGAAGAATTTGTTTGTTTGTCAGTTAAACTCATTGATGGTGATGTGTGTCAGGGCTCTTTATATCACTGTAAGCAATTGCAGACACCTGTGCTAATTAGTTTGGCAGGTGTGTCCAATGAAAGGCAAGACTACTTAAGAAGGCTGTCTCACATTATTAAGCAGCCTACATTTTCTGCCAAAATGGGAAAGAAAAAGGATGTGTCGGCTGCTGAGAAGCAACAAATTGTGGAGTGTTTAGGTCAAGGCATGACTACAATCAACATTGTGCGATGATCAGGATGAAGTGTCTTGGCAATCAAGAAGTATGTAGCTGATTCACAGTACACACGTGTGCGTGCTGATAAGGGCAAATTGAGGACTCTTTCCTACAGGCAATTACGTCAGGTTGAAAGAGCAGCGGCAAAAAAGCCTTGTCATAGCAGCAGACAAGTTTTTGAAGCTGCTTGTGCCTCCAACGTCCCCCGAACAACAAGATGCAGGGTCCTTCAGAGGTTTGCAGCTGTGCATACGCCATCCTGTCGACCTCCTCTATCCACTTCACACAAGCAGAAACGGCTCCAGTGGGCCAAACATTACATGAAGACTGATTTCAAAACTGTTTTGTTCACTGATGAGTGCCGTGCAGCGCTCGATGGTCCAGATGGATGGAGTGGAGGATGGCTGGTTGATGGACACCCCACGCAAACACGGCTACAGCGCCAACAAGGAGGAGGTGGAGTAATGTTTTGGGCTGGAATCATGGGGAGAGAGATTGTCGGCCCCTTTAGGATCCCTGAAGGCGCTAAAGATGAACTCCATAATGTATGTGGATTTTCTCAAACAGCACTTCCTGCCATGGTTCAAGAAGAAGAACCGTGTATTTCACAGCAAGATCATTTTTCTGCATGATAATGCACCATCTCATGCTGCACATAAAACATCTGCATCTCTGGCTGATATGGGCATAAAAGGGGACAAACTTATGGTGTGACCCCCATGCTCCCCTGACCTGTACCCCATTCAGAACCTTTGGAGCATCATTGAAAGGAGTGTCTATGATGGCGGGAGGCAGTTCACATCTAAGCAACAGCTCTGGGAGGGTATTCTGTCCTCATGCAAAACAATTGAAGCAGAAACCATCCAAAACCTGACAAATTCAATGGACGAGAGAGTTCAGAAGCTCCTTTCGAACAAGGGGTCCTATGTGAAAATGTAACATCACCTAGAATAAAGTTTTGAGTTGAAAACTGTTTGATTTCAGTTTCTAACAACCTGCTAATGCTTATAATTTCAAAAATGACCATTTTTTTGGTCTTTATTAAAATGCAAAGGTTGATCGAAAAGTTTGGGGGATCTAAGAGTGTGGCAACCCAGTAGTCATGATTACTTCGAATTCTGACAATATGAGGGTCATGCTGCAGGTAGTGCAGCAAGAAGGCACTTATGTGTCTTGTGCATCTCGGAGCCCCAAAATTATTTTCCGGGCTAGATGCAGCTAAAAATTATTATTAATTTTAAATCTGGTGAAGCTTTAGTATAGATGGCCTAATAGGATCAGTGCTGCACACTGCTACAAAGCCCAAATTATTTTCCAGTCAAGATACAGATAAACATGATTAGTAATTTTAAATCTGGTGGAGCTTATTATAGATGGCCTAATAGAATCAGTGCTGCACACTGCTACAAAGCCCAAATTATTTTCCAGCCAAGATACAGATAAACATGATTAGTAATTTGAAAGCTTAAAACGGTTGGTAGGGTGATTTTAACCAATCATCAAGCTTTTACTCTCCCCAGGATGACACAGGGGTAGAAAAGTCGTTTCGGATCCATGATTTGTTCATCTTTATGAACGTGAGTCTGTCTACATTATCAGTGGAGAGCCGCGTGCCCTTATCTGTCAGCACACCACCAGCAGCGCTGAACACACGTTCAGACAGAACGCTGGCTGCGGGGCATGACAAGATCTCCAAGGCATAAGTGGCTAGCTCCGGCCATTTATCCAGATTGGAAGCCCAAAAAGAGCAAGGGTCCAGTGACACAGTCGTGGCTTCAATGTTTACTTGGAGATACTCCTGTACCATCGTCTCTAGGCGTTGACTATGTGTCAGACTTCTTGTCTCCTGTGGCCTTGCAAAGAATGGGCTAAAAAAGTGGTGAAATGATTCCGCAAAATTGATGTTACCAGCAGATACTGTGGTTCTGTTACGGTTTGAGTGCTGAACACTTGACGGTCCCACGGTTGGCAAGTTGGAACTGTGAGATTCACTACGTGCACCACTGGTATTTTGTGGAAAAGCACATGTAAGATTCTGCAACAGTCTCTGCTGATACTCCTGCATGCGTGCATCCCTTTCTATGGCAGGAATAATTTCTGCAAATTTACTTTTGTACCGGGGATCTAACAGTGTGGCAACCCAGTAGTCAGGATTATTTCTAATTCTCACAATTCGAGGGTCATGTTGCAGGTAGTGCAGCAAGAAGGCACTCATGTGTGTTGCGCATCCAGGAGCACCAAGTCCCTGTTGTGTTGGTGGCGAGGTAACAATCATGCTTCCTTCCTCTGTCCTCTCCCCCCAACCTCGCACAACAGAAATGTGATCAAGGTCTCCCTCATCTGATGAGTCTTCCATCAGTTCGTCCTCCACTTCTTCCTGGGCTCCTGCACCTTCCTCACTAGTTTGGCTGCTACCATGCGCCCTGGTAAAACCATCTCCCCCACCCTCACATGCCTGCCGCCTTGGTGCTGCCGACCGTCTGGACCTTGCAGATGTTAGCCCTTCCGCATACAACTCCTCCTCCTCTACTTCCTCCACCTCCTCTTGTGCCACCACCTGACTCCGAATTCTGTTTAACATGTGCTCCAGCATGTAAATCACCGGAATAGTCATGCTGATAATGGCATCGTCAGCACTAAACATCTTCGTCGCCATTTCAAAACTGTGCAGAAGGGTGCATAGGTCCCTGATCTGAGACCACTCCTCCAGCGTGATTTGCCCCACCTCTGAATCTCGTTGGCCCAGGCTATACGTCAGAACGTATTGCACCAGGGCTTGTCGGTGCTGCCACAGTCGCTGCAACATGTGCAGAGTTGAATTCCACCGGGTAGGCACATCGCATTTTAGCCGGTGAAGTGGCAGGCCCAACGACTTCTGTAGAGATGTAAGTCGCTGAGCTGCGGGATGCGAACGGCGGAAGTGAGCACACAGCGACCGTGCCCTCTGCAGAAGGCCATCTAGTCTGGGATAGTGGGCTAAAAATTGCTGGACAACCAGGTTCAACACGTGAGCCATACAAGGCACGTGTGTGACTTTGCCCCGGCGAAGGGCCGCACCCAGGTTTGCAGCATTGTCGCACGCGGCCTTCCCTGGTTTCAGGTCCAGTGGAGACAACCATTCATGAAATTGGTTCTCCAGAGCTGACCACAACTCCTCAGCTGTGTGACTCACATTTCCCAGACATTTCAATGTAAAAACCGCCTGATGACGTTGAGCCCTACTGCCAGCATAGTAAGGAGGTGTGCAGGATCCCTTCTGCTCAGTTATAAAGCTTGTGGCATGACCAGACAGGCTTTGGGTGCAGGTGGAAGACCGAGAGGAGGTTGAGGAGGCAGAAGCAGTGGAGGAACTTTGACATAAAGAGGATTGACGCACAACTCGTGGGGACGGCAAGACTTGGACAGCAGCCCCTTGTCCTGCTGTCACCATAGTTACCCAGTGCCCAGTCAGCGACATGTAACGCCCCTGTCCATGCCTACTCGTCCAAGTGTCTGTGGTGAAATGCACCCTGTCACACACAGAGTTTCTCAAAGAAGCGGTGATGTTGTGTGCGACATGCTGGTGGAGCGCAGGCACACCTTTCTTTGAGAAGTAGTGCCGACTGGGCATCTGGTACTGGGGCACTGCGACGGACATAAGGTCTCGAAAATCCTCTGTGTCCACCAGGCGGAAAGGCAGCATTTCTGTAGCCAAGAGCTTGCAGATGGTGAAATTCAACCTCTTAGCTTTCTCATGGCTAGGAGGAAATGGTCTTTTACTTGTCCACATCTGAGGGACCGAGGGCTGGCTATTGTGCTTAGACGGGGTTGATAAGGGTGTCCCCGGCAAACTGCCGGTCTGTGAGGAAGATGCAGGCGGACATGTTAGGTTGCCTTGATCCAAAGGTGGTGCTATCGATGTCGGACAGCGCTCAACACCAGCTGGTGTTACCACCTCCAAAGAAAATGATGACCTGCCAATCATGCTGACTGTTGCGGGTAAAGAGGTGGCAGGTCTGCGCCCCAAAACAGGTGTGACTGCTGTCCCCCCAGTCACAGAAGATGAAGAGGCCGCGGATGCACAAGATATGGCAGACGGTGGTTGGCCCGGCCGGCTAGGCCGCATTGTAGCACACTGAGCTTACCACTGCAACTTATGCTTCATGTACATGTGCCGATTCATGCATGAAGTACTCAAACTATGTATTTTTTGGCCTCTACTTAGCTTTTGCTGACAAATGTTACAGATAACACGAGTTGGGTCATCTTTATCGATCTGAAAAAATGCCCAGGCTATGCAAGGCTTAGCACCCATGCGACCTGAAGAGCCACCACGACTTGTGGTGAGAGGCAGAGTTGTGTTTGAGGATGCAGTTGTTGACGTGCTTCCAGTACTACGTCTCTGTCCAGGAAGGCGCAACCTGACCTCGTCGTCACTAGCATCTTCCTCCACCTCCTCTGCTGACCTCATCTCTTGGCTGACTGTGGGTTGACAGTAAGTGGGATCTCCAACCTCATCATCATCACCCTGTGCGTTATCACACCCGTCGTCCTCAGAGCCAACCTGTTCCTGCCCTGACAAAAAACTAAAGTTGTCGCTCCAATCAGGTATTTGAGTCTTATCATCGTCTTCCTCATTGTCTCCACCAACAGGAGTTACAGTTTGGGAATGAGGGTCTACATTATGGTCAGAACCTTCTGCGTCTGGTCCTGGATCCGACTCATAAAGATTCTGGGCATCAGTGCAGATCATTTCCTCGTCTGGATTCACAGAAGCGCTGGAGTCGACCTCTGATTCCCAGGCTATAGTATGAGTAAACAGCTCTGCAGACTCAACCATCTGTTCTACCTCATACTCAGACGGGCAGCTGGAGATTTGGGAGCTGTGAGGAAGCAAGTGCGATTTGGGTGACACCTTTGAGGACTGGAGTATTTGTGATGTTGAAGTTGATGTGGAGGAGAGCCCACTTAAAGGAGCACTTGATATCCGTTGAAGCACCTGCTGTTTTTGTGCCTCATCTGGAATTTGTAGCGATTGGCGTGGCCGTAAGAAAGGGATCTTATCACATTGTCCGCTAAAAGAAGTAGACATTTTAGTTTGGCTGGAAGATGGTCTTTCTTCTGCAGATGTTACTGTTGCTTTAACACCTACCCCACAGACACAATCTTTTTTCCCCTTCCCAACACGCCTATTCCCCTTTCCACCAGCAGCAGGCCTTTTTCCACTCATTTTGGTGGTTAACTAATTCACAACTCTGGAGTTGTTTGCACAAAAAAACAATGGATGGGAACCGAGCAGAGCTGAGTGGCCAAACTGTGGTATTAGGCCAAAACTATTGGCTGGGTTAGATGCAGAAAAAAATTATATTCAATTTGCAACCTGATGGAGGTCTGTATAGATGGATTAATAGAACAAGTCCCACACACAGCTAGAAGCCCAATATTTTTTCAGAGGTAGATGCAGAAAAAAATATATTCAGTTTGCAACCTGATGGAGGTCAGTATAGATGGACTAATACAACAAGTCCCACACACAGCTAGAAGCCCAATATTTTTTCAGAGGTAGATGCAGAAAAAAATATATTCAGTTTGCAACCTGATGGAGGTCAGTATAGATGGACTAATACAACAAGTCCCACACACAGCTAGAAGCCCAATATATTTTCAGAGGTAGATGCAGAAAAAAATATATTCAGTTTGCAACCTGATGGAGGTCAGTATAGATGGACTAATACAACAAGTCCCACACACAGCTAGAAGCCCAATATTTTTTCAGAGGTAGATGCAGAAAAAAATATATTCAGTTTGCAATCTGATGGAGGTCTGTATAGATGGATTAATAGAACAAGTCCCACACACAGCTAGAAGCCCAATATTTTTTCAGAGGTAGATGCAGAAAAAAATATATTCAGTTTGCAACCTGATGGAGGTCTGTATAGATGGATTAATAGAACAAGTCCCACACACAGCTAGAAGCCCAATATTTTTTCAGAGGTAGATGCAGAAAAAAATATATTCAGTTTGCAACCTGATGGAGTTCTGTATAGATGGATTAGTAGAAAAAGTCACACACACAGCTAGAAGCCCAATATTTTTTCAGAGGTAGATGCAGAAAAAAATATATTCAGTTTGCAACCTGATGGAGGTCAGTATAGATGGACTAATACAACAAGTCCCACACACAGCTAGAAGCCCAATATTTTTTCAGAGGTAGATGCAGAAAAAAATATATTCAGTTTGCAACCTGATGGAGGTCAGTATAGATGGACTAATACAACAAGTCCCACACACAGCTAGAAGCCCAATATTTTTTCAGAGGTAGATGCAGAAAAAAATATATTCAGTTTGCAACCTGATGGAGGTCGGTATAGATGGATTAATAGAATAAGTACCACACACAGCTAGAAGCCCAATATTTTTTCAGAGGTAGATGCAGAAAAAAATATATTCAGTTTGCAACCAGATGGAGGTCTGTATAGATGGATTAATAGAACAAGTCCCACACACAGCTAGAAGCCCAATATTTTTTCAGAGGTAGATGCAGAAAAAAATATATTCAGTTTGCAACCTGATGGAGGTCAGTATAGATGGACTAATACAACAAGTCCCACACACAGCTAGAAGCCCAATATTTTTTCAGAGGTAGATGCAGAAAAAAATATATTCAGTTTGCAACCTGATGGAGGTCAGTATAGATGGACTAATACAACAAGTCCCACACACAGCTAGAAGCCCAATATTTTTTCAGAGGTAGATGCAGAAAAAAATATATTCAGTTTGCAACCTGATGGAGGTCAGTATAGATGGACTAATACAACAAGTCCCACACACAGCTAGAAGCCCAATATTTTTTCAGAGGTAGATGCAGAAAAAAATATATTCAGTTTGCAACCTGATGGAGGTCAGTATAGATGGACTAATACAACAAGTCCCACACACAGCTAGAAGCCCAATATTTTTTCAGAGGTAGATGCAGAAAAAAATATATTCAGTTTGCAACCTGATGGAGGTCGGTATAGATGGATTAATAGAACAAGTACCACACACAGCTAGAAGCCCAATATTTTTTCAGAGGTAGATGCAGAAAAAAATATATTCAGTTTGCAACCAGATGGAGGTCTGTATAGATGGATTAATAGAACAAGTCCCACACACAGCTAGAAGCCCAATATTTTTTCAGAGGTAGATGCAGAAAAAAATATATTCAGTTTGCAACCTGACGGAGGTCAGTATAGATGGACTAATACAACAAGTCCCACACACAGCTAGAAGCCCAATATTTTTTCAGAGGTAGATGCAGAAAAAAATATATTCAGTTTGCAACCTGATGGTGGTCAGTATAGATGGACTAATACAACAAGTCCCACCCACAGCTAGAAGCCCAATATTTTTTCAGAGGTAGATGCAGAAAAAAATATATTCAGTTTGCAACCTGATGGAGGTCTGTATAGATGGATTAATAGAACAAGTCCCACACACAGCTAGAAGCCCAATATTTTTTCAGAGGTAGATGCAGAAAAAAATATATTCAGTTTGCAACCTGATGGAGGTCTGTATAGATGGATTAATAGAACAAGTCCCACACACAGCTAGAAGCCCAATATTTTTTCAGAGGTAGATGCAGAAAAAAATATATTCAGTTTGCAACCAGATGGAGGTCTGTATAGATGGATTAATAGAACAAGTCCCACACACAGCTAGAAGCCCAATATTTTTTCAGAGGTAGATGCAGAAAAAAATATATTCAGTTTGCAACCTGATGGAGGTCTGTATAGATGGATTAATAGAACAAGTCCCACACACAGCTAGAAGCCCAATATTTTTTCAGAGCTAGATGCAGAAAAAATTATATTCAATTTGCAACCTGATGGAGGTCAGTATAGATGGACTAATAGAGTGATGCTATGCCCAAAAGATTTTACTTCACTAGGTGCAGTAAAAAAATTGGTATTCTATACACAGGTGGTATATCTTGCAACACAGATAGGCTACTCCACTAACTAACACACTCTGCAATAGGCCAAAAAGGATTAGCTTTGCTAGATTCAGCCAAATGCTGTGAAAAAAACTTGCACAGCACTGGCACAGACCTGCCTGGCAAAAACTGATAGCAACTGATGTAACCTAGTCCTGAAAAGGACTCCAATTACAATTAGTCTTTACTCCCACAATCTATCTATTTAAGAGCACAGACCTGCCTGATAAAAGTCGTAGGAAATGCTGTAACCTAGTCCTTAAAAGGACTGCAATCACAACTATTCCCTACTCCCAAGCTATCTGTAGATTTGTGCGAAAATTGGCTTGAAATTAACAAGGTATAGCGCACACAGCAACAGCGGTGCCGTCTAATACGCAGCTGCAGCAGTGAGAAAATGGTGGCGACGGGGAAAATGGCTTGGTCTTATAGGGCAAGGACATGTGACATACACTGCCAATGACACATGCCCTTGCTTGTGTGAAAAAAAGCACTTCGCTCCGTGTGTGCGCTGCTGATAGGCTGACAGATTGCACCTCCCCACTGCAAATGAGGGAAAGAGAAAAAAAAATGGAGATCTTCATTGTTCCTGCAGAGATCCATCCCCTGCCCCTCCCCCCACCCCGCTGTACACTCAAACTGCGTATTAACATTAATTTTCATCATTACTGAGAAAAAACCCAGTTATGATTTTGGTGCACGAACAGTTATCGAACATAACCTCGAACAGCCGAATTTTTCTCAAATTGTTCGTGTTCGCCGAACGGCTCGAACACCGCCCAAAACAGCTCGAATTTGAGATTGGCGAACAGTTCGAGTAGAACAACGCTCATCTCTAATTAGCACAGGTGTCTGCAATTGCTTACAGTGATATAAAGAACCCTGACACACATCACCATCAATGAGTTTAACTGACAAACAAACAAATTCTTCCCTTATCACTCCTAAACACTTTTTGCATAATAATTTGGAACACAGTGTACATGTGCTTTTCCACAAAACACCAGTGGTTCACGTAGTGAATCTTACAGTTCTAACTTGCCAACCGTGGTCTGTATGGAGTTGTTCAATAAAGGGCCCAAAATTAAGATAACATAGATGGGAGAGGTCTCTATGAATAGGAATTCCTAAGTATTTGATACCTTGTGAGGGCCAGGCAAAGGGAAAGTTGGACTGGATGGAATCCTATATGGATTTGGGGAGGGAGACATCGAGGGCCTCAGACTTCGCTGCATTGATTTTAAAATTTGACCATGTAACAAAGTGATCTATTTCAGCCATAACAGCATGGATGGATATATGTGATTGAGTGATATATACTAGAACGTCATCAGCAAATAGAGAGCACTTGTACTCGGTGCCTCCCACCTCAATCCACCTAATATTGGGGTTATGGCGAATTGATGAGAGCAGGTGCTCCGTCACTAGGATGTATAAGAGAGGGGACAGAGGACATTCCTGCATTGTCCCATTGGTGATTGTGAAAGGTGATGAAAATGTTCTGATGCACCCCCTGGGCCTTGGGACACCCGGAGCCGGACCCTTTTTGGTGGATGCTGGTGGTTGTAGTCTTCGTGGCAGCGACCCGGTTCCGTGGCTCAGGGTGGTCAAACCAGTGGCGGAACAATTTATGTGGTTTTGATGTTTAAATGTCCGACTACGCCACCCGTGGATTGCGGTCAGAGGGAACAGCCGCTGCAGGGCAGACCGCTGAGGCTGGTGTTGTGGGTGCAGCAGAGCGTAGCATAACTCCCCACGGGAGGAGTATAGCCTCAGGGCAGTGTATGCGGAGGATGGGGGTGATGGTGCAGGGCAGCAGCAGTAACGACACGGAGTCAGTGATGCAGTCCAGGGCCTTTACTCACAGTTCTTATTATCCAGACCACGTCTGCAGGTAACGGCTGCCCACATCGTACTGTGCTCACCAGGTGAGGGGCTCAGACAACTCCCAGATAACTTTGGAGCGCTTCACAGGACCCCCTTTGTGTGTCCTTTGTCTGGCCTTTCTTACCAACCCTTCTGTCCGGCTGCCTCGGGCCTCCTCTTGGTAAACTTGGCGCCAGTTTACCTGACCCTATGTGGTGCCTTCCTAGCGGGTGTAGCGAGGGGCTGCGCCACATAAAATGTCACAGCCTCCGGTTTCTAGCTGAGGGTCGTTTCCTGCCTCCACTAGTTTCGGGGACCGGTCTCCCCCTTTGGCCTGACCCCTCCACGCAGGTGGATTCGGGCGTGCGGTGGCGACTCGCCTGTCCGCACCCCTGGGATCCCTTCATTCCTCGTTCCTGGAGCCTTCTCCGCTCCTCTTCCTTCCTTCTCCCTCTTCCAGGCCTGGGCCTCTGTTACTAGGCCCGCCTCCGGAGCAGAGCTCATGCAGAGCCCCTGCTCCCTGCCACTTCTGCTCAGACTTCTCTGCACTGAACTAAGATGGTGCCCACCTTTTATACTCCCTTCTCAATGCACCCAGGAACTGCTTCCTCCCTGCTCCTGCACTACAGGGTTCCCCTTCCTCAGTGTTCCCTCCCCCCACTCCAGCCAGGGACAGGGACTGTCGTGCCCATCTCAGAGGCATATTGGTCGCCCTGCCCCACGGCAATGTGGTGTAATGCATGCAGGTGTCGGGTCCTGATCCACACTCCATCCTTACCTGAGAGTGAGATATCACACCTCTGGGTGAGGTGCAATACCTCTGTAGCAACCGAGCCCTCAGGGTGCTACAGTTCCATTTATCTTCAGCCTAGGTGACGTATTGTGATACAGGGCCGTGATTTTGGCTATAAAAGGGTCCCCTAGACCCCTACCCCAAGCTTTTTAAGAGAATCATATATGGCGTGCCAGGAGACTCTATGGAATGCTTTCTCAGCATCCAACGAGAGTATCTAATTACAAATTTTTAACTGCATCTAGCCCAGGAAATACTTTGTGCCTAGTAGCAGTGTCTGCTAGTCAGCGGATTATCCCGGCTGTTAAGCAAGCTACACCACCTGTAGTTTGGTCACTTAATTTTTTCAAAGGAAATGCTTCGGGACCACGGGATACTCAGTGAAGAGCATCAGGAGGCACCCCAGGGCATAGGGGCTGGGACTGGCAGTAGGATGCCTTGCGGTGGACAGCCGAGCTCGATCCTTATAAATGCTTTTTAACTGCAGCAGCTTTAGTGGACGCTACTGGAGCTGGAATTACGCGGCTGCTGGCATGAGACTTGCCCTCCAATAGATCCTTGTAAATGGATTTAAAGTGTATTCATTCAAATTAGAGAGACAATTTAAATTAAAAAGCTTAGAGCTGCCTCCACCACAGGGGGGCTCGCTCGACCCACCAGCGGACAGGCACCAGTATTGGGAGAGGGGGGCTGGCCGTCAGGGTTCAATGCGGCTCTGGCACAAACCCGGCGACACGGAGGTGGCACGGGCAGGAGCGGACTGAACATGTCGGCTTCTCACTTTTTGGATTTTAGAAGGGCATGACATGAATATATCTGTGTCTCCCCCTCCTTTTACTCCTCCACCTCTTTTCTTTTCGCATGACTATATGTACTTGTCACTTTTCCATGTGTTAGTTGTGTCTTCTGAGCAGTTTGTCAGCTTTTGGACACCTTTGAAGGTGTTTTCTATGTGTTTCTATGTGTTTTTGTTTGCCTGCCATTGGTTTTAACGGTGTTCGAAGGTGTTCGACGAACAGTTCGGCGAACACACGGGTGTTCGACGAACCGAATCGAACTCGAACACTACGGGGGTGGCTCAACACTAATCAGGACCTTACTTCCCACACATGAGCAGATGGATGTCCATTAGAGATGTATTCACATTGTTAGGTCCTGACATCGAGAAACGCCTTATCGCGGCTGTCTGGTGTACATGAATTGGCCAATTTATGCGCTAAGATTTCTCATTTATTTCTATATTCTACAGCAGTAATGCTATTCATATTTCATGCTTCATATTTACATGCGCTAGAATTTCTCATTTATTTCTATTTTCTACAGCAGTAATGCTATTCATATTTCATACTTCATATTTACATACTCAGCGTTACAGAGTGCTACTTTGTTTGTTCATTGTACATGGAGGTAGCTCCTCTTAGTAAGCATCTGTTCACACGCATTTCTTGTAGTGGAAGTGCCATCATTTTCTTTGTTACTAGATTTAAGCTTTGACTGAGCACTCCAACCCCATGCCGCAGGTGGTTTTAATTGCTTCAGGATCTTACTTTCCCACACATAAGCAGACGGATGTCCCTTAGAGAGGTATTCACATTGTTAGGTCCTGACATTGAGAAACACCTTATCGCGCCTGTCAGGTACACATGAATTGGCCAATTTATTCGCTAAGATTTCTCATTTATTTCTATAATCTACAGCAGTAATGCTATTCATATTTTATACTGCATATTTACATGTGCTAAAATTTCTCATTTATTTCTAGTTTCTACAGCAGTAATGCTATTCATATTTCATACTTTCTATTCACATACTCATCATTACAGAGTGCTACTTTGTTTGTTCAATGTACATGGAGGTAGGCTCCTCTTAGTAAGCACCTGTTCACACCCATTTCTAGTAGTGGAAGTGTCATCATTTTCTTTGTTACTAGATTTAAGCTTTGACTGAGAACTCCACCCCCATGCCACAGGTGGTTTTATTTGCATCAGGATCTTACTTTCCCACACATGAGCAGATGAATTTCCCTTAGACATGTATTCACATTGTTAGGTCCTGACATCGAGAAACGCCTTATCGCCGCTGTCATGTATACATGAATTTGCCAATTTATGCGCTAAGATTTCTCATTTATTTCTATATTCTACAGCAGTAATGCTATTCATATTTCATACTTCATATTTACATACTCAGTTTTACAGAGTGTTACTTTGTTCATTGTACATGGAGGTAGGCTCCTCTTAGTAAGCACCTGTTCACACCCATTTCTAGTAGTGGAAGTGCCATCATTTTCTTTGTTACTAGATTTAAGCTTTGACTGAGAACTCCACCCCCATGCCACAGGTGGTTTTATTTGCATCAGGATCTTACTTTCCCACACATAAGCAGACGGATGTCCCATAGAGAGGTAATCAAATTGGTAGTTCCTGACATCGAGAAACGCCTTATCGCGGCTGTCAGGTATACATGAATTGGCCAATTTATGCGCTAAGATTTCTCATTTATTTCTATATTCTACAGCAGTAATGCTATTCATATTTCATACTTCATATTTACATACTCAGTTTTACAGAGTGTTACTTTGTTCATTGTACATGGAGGTAGCTCCTCTTAGTAAGCACCTGTTCACACCTATTTCTTGTAGTGGAAGTGCCATCATTTTCTTTGTTACTAGATTTAATCTTTGACTGAGCACTCCACCCCCATGCCGCACGTGGTTTTAATTGCATTAGGATCTTACTTTCCTACACATAAGCAGAAGGATGTCCCTTAGAGAGTTATTCACATTGTTAGGTTCTGACATCGAGAAACGACTTATCGCCGCTGTCAGGTATACATGAATTGGCCAATTTATGCGCTAAAATTTCTCATTTATTTCTATATTCTACAGCAGTAATGCATTTCATATTTCATACTTCATATTTACATGCGCTAAAATTTCTCATTTATTTCTATTTTCTACAGCAGTAATGCTATTCATATTTCATACTTCATATTTTCAAACTCAGCGTTACAGAATGCTAGTTTGTTTGTTCATTGTACATGGAGGTAGATCCTCTTAGTAAGCACCTGTTCACACCTATTTCTTGAAGTGGAAGTGCTGTCATTTTCTTTGTTACTAGATTTAAGCTTTGAGTGAGCACTCCACCCCCATGCCGCAGGTGGTTTTAATTGCATCAGGATCTTACTTTCCCACACATGAGCAGATGAATTTCCCTTAGACATGTATTCACATTGTTAGGTCCTGACATCGAGAAACGCCTTATCGCCGCTGTCATGTATACATGAATTTGCCAATTTATGCGCTAAGATTTCTCATTTATTTCTATATTCTACAGCAGTAATGCTATTCATATTTCATACTTCATAATTACATGCGCTAAAATTTCTCATTTATTTCTATTTTCTACAGCAGTAATGCTATTCATATTTCATACTTCATATTTACAAACTCAGAGTAACAGAGTACTAGTTTGTTTGTTCATTGTACATGGAGTTAGCTCCTCTTAGTAAGCACCTGTTCACACCTATTTCTTGTAGTGGAAGTGCCATCATTTTCTTTGTTACTAGATTTAAGCTTTGACTGAGCACTCCACCCCCATGCCGGAGGTGGTTTTAATTGCATCAGGATCTTACTTTCCTACACATAAGCAGACGGATGTCCCTTAGAGAGGTATTCACATTGTTAGGTCCTGACATTGAGAAACGCCTTATCGCGGCTGTCAGGTATACATGAATTGGCCAATTTATGCGCTTAGATTTCTCATTTATTTCTATATTCTACAGCAGTAATGCTACTCATATTTCATACTTTATTTTTACATGCAATACAATTTCTCATTTATTTCTATTTTCTACAGCAGTAATGCTATTCATATTTCATACTTCATATTTACATACTCAGTGTTAGAGAGTGCTACTTTGTTTGTTCATTGTACATGGAGGTGTAACGGGTCTGGGAGGCGGAACCTCTGGGCTACAATACAAGGGGGCGGTCCTTGTAAGGGAGCGGGTGGCGACCAGGCAGGCAGTCACAGGAGGTGACCTGGAAGTCTCTGAGTAAACGGGACAGTCTCTGAGTGAACGGGACAGTCTCTGGGTATAGGGTTGGTACGACCTGTGGCGGCTGAAGATAGACGAGAGCTCCCAGGTGAGCAGGCGAGAGTCTCTGGATGAGCGGGTGGTCACAGCATGTGAAGGCGGAGCCTCCAGGAAGACCAGCGGACAGGCGACAGATGAGCGCTCCCAGGTGAGCGGGCAGAAGTCTCTGGACAGGTGGGTGGTCACAGCACGTGACGGCAGAGCCTCCAGGTAGGCTAGCAGTTAGATAGCAGATGTGCGCTCCCAGGTGAGCGGGCAAGCTGGTCCATAGACAGACTGACAGGAGTTGGTAGGCAGACCGTCGGACCTCAGGCAGGCAGGCAGGTAGCTGATGTGCGCTCCCAGGTGAGCGTGCAAGAGTCTCTGGAATAGCTGGTGGTCACAGCACATGACAGCGAAGCCTCCGGGCAGGCAAGCAGGCAGGTAGCGGAGAAGCGCTCCCAGGTGAGCGGGCAAGAGTCTCTGAAATAGCTGGTGGTCACAGCACGTGACAGCGAAGCCTCCGGGCAGGCAAGCAGGCAGGTAGCGGAGAAGCGCTCCCAGGTGAGCGGGCAGGCTGGTCCTTAGACAGACTGACAGGAGTAGTAAGGCAGACCGTCGGACCTCAGACTAGCAGACAGGTAGCAAGTAATCAGGCAGGAATCTGACAGGTAACTGGCAGGTAACTGGCAATGGGACCTGAGGGCTGAAGCACAGGTGAGACACAGGTGCAAACAACATTGCTCGGGCACCTCCATTTTGGAGGAGGTGCCTTATATATGATGAAGTCCTCCGGCCATTGGCCGGGGACTCCTTAGGACGACGCGCGCGGCCCCTTTAAGAGGAGGGGAGCGCGCGCGCGCCCTAAGCACAGGGGCCGGGAAGGAGCGCGCGCTGAGAGCAGAGCGGGAGGAGGACGCCGGGAAGGAGCGCGCGCTGACAGCAGAGCGGGAGAGGGACGCCGGGCACGGGGCAGAGCGGTGAGGGGAGCAGCGTCCCTGCCTAGCAGAGGGCAGGGACGCCGGCACTACAGTACCCCCCCCTTTAGGCCCCCCCTTTTTTAGGCCAGACAGAAATTTAGCTAGGATGAGAGGGGCATGGATGTTCTCCCGGGGCTCCCACGTTCTCTCCTCAGGACCAAACCCCTTCCAATCTACCAGAAAAAAGGTCTTTCCTCTTACCCTTTTGGTGGCAAGAATGTTCTCTACCTCAAACTCGTCCTCAGCGGAAACCGGAGCAGGAGGCGTACCTGTAGACTTGGAAAAAGAGTTAAGTACCACAGGTTTGAGGAGAGATACCTGGAAGGAGTTAGGGATCCGTAAGTTGGCCGGGAGTTTCAATTTATAGGCCACCGGGTTGATCTGACTGGTGACCTCCAGAGGTCCGATGAACCGAGGCCCTAACTTGTAAGAAGGTATCTTGAGTCGAACATATTTAGATGAGAGCCAGACCTTATCTCCTGGACGAAATTGAGGAGGATCCAGGCGTTTTTTGTCAGCGTGTCTTTTCATCCGTTCGGACGACTGAAGGAGTGCGGATCGGGTACTCTCCCAAATGGAGGAAAATTTGCTAACGAGAGATTCCGCAGCCGGGTTGTCCACCGAGGTGGAGACAGGAAAAGGAATCCGAGGATGCTGACCAAAGACTACAAAAAACGGGGATTTGGAGGAGGATTCGCTCTCGTGATTATTGTAAGAGAACTCGGCCCATGGTAGGAGATCCACCCAATCAGAATGGTGGGCATTAACGAAGTGCCGGAGGTAACTGGTCAGGTTCTGATTGATCCGCTCCACTTGACCATTGGACTGTGGGTGGTAAGCGGAAGAGAAGTCCAGGGTGACGTCTAGTAGTTTACAAGTGGCTCTCCAGAAGCGTGAGGTGAACTGTACCCCACGATCCGACACGATGTGGAGGGGCAGGCCATGAAGACGGAAGATGTGACGAATAAAGTCTCTAGCTAGCTCGGGTGCAGACGGGAGGCCTGGTAGGGGAACGAAATGAGCCATCTTGGAGAAGCGGTCAGCGACCACCCAAATGACCGTATAACCGGCAGAGAGTGGGAGGTCAGTTATGAAGTCCATTGCAATATGCTGCCAGGGGGCAGCAGGTACTGGGAGCGGAAGGAGGCGACCGGCTGGCAGATGTCTCGGAACCTTGTTGCGGGCGCAGGACACACAGGCAGAAACAAAGTCTATTACATCCTTGTGCAGGGTAGGCCACCAGTAGTGACGGGAAATAAGCTGGAGGGTCTTCTTCTGACCAGCGTGGCCAGCCAGTTTAGACGAGTGACCCCAGTGAAGGATCTTCTCCCGATCAGGTACTGATACGAACGTCTTTCCGGGAGGGAGACGATTTAGACTCACGGGAGCCACCTGCATTACTCTGGTGGGATCGATGATGTGTTTCGGATCTTCCTCGAGATCAGATACCAGAAAGGATCGAGACAAGGCGTCCGCCTTGCCGTTTTTGTCAGCCGGGCGAAAATGAAGGACAAAATCAAAACGAGCAAAAAACAAGGACCACCGGGCTTGGCGCGGGTTAAGTCTCTGGGCATGCTGGAGGTAAGCCAAGTTCTTGTGGTCAGTGTAAATTATTACCGGGTGAAGAGCCCCCTCAAGCAGGTAACGCCACTCCTCCAATGCCAGTTTGATGGCCAATAACTCTCGATCTCCTATGGAATAATTGCGCTCTGAGGAGGAGAAGAGTTTAGAGAAGAAGCCGCAAGTTACCATCCTCCCGGAAGAAGATTTTTGAGTAAGTACCGCTCCAGCTCCAGAGGAGGAGGCGTCCACTTCCAGGAAGAACTGCTTGTTGCCGTCCGGGCGATGCAGCACCGGGGCGGAAGAGAAGGCCTGTTTTAAGGAAAGAAAGGCTTCTTCTGCTTCGGGCGGCCACTGTTTGGGATTAGTACCCTTACGGGTGAGCGCGGAAATTGGGGCAGTCTGGGAAGAGAAGTGTGGTATGAAGAGGCGGTAGTAGTTGGCGAAGCCCAGGAACCGCTGAATGGCTTTCAACCCCTCCGGTCGGGGCCATTTCTCGATGGCAGACAGTTTCTCTGGATCCATTCGTAGGCCGGTCTGAGAAATAATGTAGCCCAAAAACGGAAGCGAAGTCTGCTCAAAGAGGCACTTCTCGTATTTAGCGAAGAGGTGATTCTGCCTGAGCCTGAGCAGGACCTGACGAACGTCCCTCCGGTGAGTCTGGAGATCCGGAGAGAAGACCAAGATGTCGTCCAGGTACACCACTACGCAGGAGTAGAGAAGGTCCCGGAAGATGTCATTGACCAACTCTTGAAAGATGGCAGGAGCATTACAGAGACCAAAGGGCATTACCAGGTATTCATAGTGGCCGTCCCGGGTGTTGAATGCCGTCTTCCATTCATCCCCCTGACGGATACGAACCAGGTTGTACGCCCCACGGAGGTCTAGTTTGGTGAAGATTCTAGCCCCCCTCAGACGATCAAATAATTCTGGAATGAGCGGAAGGGGGTACTTATTCTTCACCGTGATCTGGTTTAGGCCTCTATAGTCTATACAGGGACGGAGAGAGCCGTCCTTCTTTTTGACGAAAAAGAAGCCTGCTCCCGCCGGGGAGGTAGATTTCCGGATGAATCCCCTGGCCAGATTCTCCTCAATATATTCGGACATCGACCGGGTCTCAGCAGCGGATAAAGGATAAATACGCCCACGGGGAGGAGTAGTACCGGGTAACAGGTCGATGGGACAGTCGTATGGTCTATGAGGGGGTAATGTCTCTGCCTCCTTTTTATTAAAGACATCAGCATAAGACCAATAAGGAATCAGAAGTCCAGGTAGATTAGCTGGGGTAGGAGAGGGACGGACGGGATGGACGGGAACCAGGCAGGTCTTATGACAGTCTTGTCCCCAGCGAAGGACTTCTCCGGTTTGCCAGTCAAGCACGGGTGCATGTTTCTGGAGCCAAGGCAGACCTAGCAAGAGGGCGTGAGAGAGTCCAGGCAGAACATGAAAGGAGATACTTTCAGAATGCAGCATTCCCACCTGCAGAGTAATGGATTCGGTGATGAGTTGGATGGGGCGTGGTAAGAGCCCCCCATCCACGGCAGCCACAGACAAGGGTACAGCCAGAGGTTTGGTGGGGATGCGGTATTTCTCTACCAGGGACTGTGAAATAAGATTCCCGGCTGCTCCAGAGTCCAGTTGGGCTAGTTCGAAATAACGGTTCTCCCCGTAGACGATTGAAACTGACAACAGCAGGGATGGAGAGGATTTATTCTTGTCTAGGTGGACCTCTCTGAGCGAACCTAGACACAGGCGTTTCCCGACCTCTCCGGGCAGGCACGGATCCGGTGCTCCTTACTGCCACAGTAGAAGCAGGTCCCCTCGGCACGGCGTAAGTCCTGACGGGTCTTGACCATCTTGGTCTGGTCGACCTGCATAGGCTCAGGAGGGTGTACCTGGTTAGAGACAGAAGGAGTGACGGGTTTCTGAAAAGTAGGAGCTAGACGTAGTAACCTCCTCTCACGGGTGACCTCTCTGGCACGCTCCTGGAACCGTAGGTCAATCCGGGTGGCAAGAGTTATTAAGTCATCGAGAGTGGTAGGAATGTCCCGACCGGCAAGTTCATCTTTAATACGGCCGGACAGACCCTCCCAGAAGACGGAAACCAGAGCGTCGTTATCCCAGGCCAGCTCCGAGGCAAGGGTACGGAACCGTATGGCATATTGGCCCACGGTGAGGCTTTCCTGACGGAGGCGTAGCAATGATGATGCGGATGAGGTCCTCCGTCCGGGTTCGTCGAAGACTTTCCGGAAAACCGTGAGAAAAGCAGGCAAGTTGGACACCAGGGGGTCTCCTCTCTCCCATAGAGGATTTAGCCAGGCCAGAGCCTCCCCGGTGAGATGGGACATGATGAATGCAATTTTGGCTCGGTCGGAGTTAAACTGGTGGGACAATAATTCAAAGTGCAGGGTGCACTGATTTATGAAGCCCCGAGCCTGGACGGAGTCGCCTCCGAAGCGAGGAGGTGCAGAAAGCCGGGGTCCGGGGTAGGATACCATGGTATTAGTGGGCAGCGGAGCTGCCGGATTGCGAGACATGGCACTGGCGGAGGTTGTCGGTGGAGCAGTCAGAGTGTCGAGGCGAGTATTGACATTCCGCAGGTGACCCAGGATGGACTCCTGTTGGGACCTTTGACGGGACAGTTCATGACACAGGTCCGAGAGCGAGGGAGCTTGGGTGCCACCGGGTTCCATGGCCCGAGCAAACTGTAACGGGTCTGGGAGGCGGAACCTCTGGGCTACAATACAAAGGGGCGGTCCTTGTAAGGGAGCGGGTGGCGACCAGGCAGGCAGTCACAGGAGGTGACCCGGACAGTCTCTGAGTGAACGGGACAGTCTCTGAGTGAACGGGACAGTCTCTGGGTATAGGGTTGGTACGACCTATGGCGGCTGAAGATAGACGAGAGCTCCCAGGTGAGCAGGCGAGAGTCTCTGGATGAACGGGTGGTCACAGCATGTGACGGCGGAGCCTCCAGGAAGACCAGCGGACAGGCGACAGATGAGCGCTCCCAGGTGAGCGGGCAGAAGTCTCTGGACAGGCGGGTGGTCACAGCACGTGATGGCAGAGCCTCCAGGTAGGCTAGCAGGCAGATAGCAGATGTGCGCTCCCAGGTGAGCGGGCAAGCTGGTCCATAGACAGACTGACAGGAGTTGGTAGGCAGACCGTCGGACCTCAGGCAGGCAGGCAGGTAGCTGATGTGCGCTCCCAGGTGAGCGGGCAAGAGTCTCTGGAATAGCTGGTGGTCACAGCACGTGACAGCGAAGCCTCCGGGCAGGCAAGCAGGCAGGTAGCGGAGAAGCGCTCCCAGGTGAGCGGGCAAGAGTCTCTGGAATAGCTGGTGGTCACAGCACGTGACAGCGAAGCCTCCGGGCAGGCAAGCAGGCAGGTAGCGGAGAAGCGCTCCCAGGTGAGCGGGCAGGCTGGTCCTTAGACAGACTGACAGGAGTAGTAAGGCAGACCGTCGGACCTCAGACTAGCAGACAGGTAGCAAGTAATCAGGCAGGAATCTGACAGGTAACTGGCAGGTAACTGGCAACGGGACCTGAGGGCTAAAGCACAGGTGAGACACAGGTGCAAACAACATTGCTCGGGCACCTCCATTTTGGAGGAGGTGCCTTATATATGATGAAGTCCTCCAGCCATTGGCCGGGGACTCCTTAGGACGACGCGCGCGGCCCGTTTAAGAGGAGGGGAGCGCGCGCGCGCGCGCCCTAAGCACAGGGGCCGGGAAGGAGCGCGCGCTGAGAGCAGAGCGGGAGGAGGACGCCGGGAAGGAGCGCGCGCTGACAGCAGAGCGGGAGAGGGACGCCGGGCACGGGGCAGAGCGGTGAGGGGAGCAGCGTCCCTGCCTAGCAGAGGGCAGGGACGCCGGCACTACAGGAGGTAGCTCCTCTTAGTAAGCACCTGTTCACACCTATTTCTTGTAGTGGAAGTGCCATCATTTTCTTTGTTACTAGATTTAAGCTTTGACTGAGCACTCCACCCCCATGCCGCAGGTGGTTTTAATTGCATCAGGATCTTACTTTCCCACACATGAGCAGATGAATTTCCCTTAGAGAGGTGTTCACATTGTTAGGTCCTGACATCGAGAAACGCCTTATCGTGGATGTCAGATATACATGAATTGGCCAATTTATGCGCTAAGATTTCTCATTTATTTCTATATTCTACAGCAGTAATGCTATTCATTTTTCATACTTCACATTTACATGCGCTAAAATTTCTCCTTTATTTCTATTTTCTACAGCAGTAATGCTATTCATATTTCATACTTCATATTTACATACTCAGCGTTACAGAGTGCTACTTTGTTTGTTCATTGTACATGGAGGTAGCTCCTCTTTGTAAGCAACTGTTCACACCTATTTCTTGTAGTGGAAGTGCCATCATTTTCTTTGCTACTAGATTTAAGCTTTAACTGAGTACTCCACCCCCATGCCGGAGGTGGTTTTAGTTGCATCAGGATCTTACTTTCCCACACATGAGCAGATGGATGTCCCTTAGAGAGGTGTTCACATTGTTAGGTCCTGACATCGAGAAACACCTTATCGTGGCTGTCAGGTATACATGAATTGGCCAATTTATGCGCCAAGTTTTCTCATTTATTTCTATATTCTACAGCAGCAATGCTATTCATTTTTCATACTAAATATTTACATGCGCTAAAATTTCTCATTTATTTCTATTTTCTACAGCAGTAAGGCTATTCATATTTCATACCTCATATTTACATACTCAGCGTTACAGAGTGCTACTTTGTTTGTTCATTGTACATAGAGGTAGCTCCTCTTAGTAAGCACCTGTTCACACCTATTTCTTGTAGTCTAAGTGCTGTCAATTTCTTTGTTACTAGATTTAAGCTTTGACTGAGCACTCCACCCCCATGCCGCAGGTGGTTTTAATTGCATCAGGATCTTACTTTCCCACGCATAAGCAGACAGATGTCCCTTAGAGAGGTATTCATATTGTTAGGTCCTGACATCGAGAAACGCCTTATCGTGGCTATCAGGTATACATAAATTGGCCAATTTATGCGCTAAGATTTTTCATTTATTTCTATATTCTACAGCAGTAATGCATTTCATATTTCATACTAAATATTTACATGCGATAAATTTCTCATTTATTTCTATTCTCTACAGCAGTAATGCTATTCATATTTCATACATCATATTTACATGCGCTAAAATTTCTCATTTATTTCTATTTTCTACAGCAGTAATGCTAGTCATATTTCATACTTCATATTTACATACTCAGCGTTACAGAGTGCTACTTTGTTTATTCATTGTACATGGAGGTAGCTCCTCTTAGTAAGCACCTGTTCACACCTATTTCTTGTAGTGCAAGTGCCGTCATTTTCTTTGTTAATACATTTAAGCTTTGACTGAGCACTCCACCCCCATGCCACAGGTGGTTTTAATTGCAGCAGGATCTTACATTCCCACACATAAGCAGACGAATGTCCCTTAGAGAGGTATTCACATTGTTAGGTCCTGACATCGAGAAACGCCTCATTGCGGCTCTCAGGTATACATGAATTGTCCAATTTATGCGCTAATATTTCTCATTTATTTCGATATTCTACAGCAGTAATGCTATTCATATTTCATGCTTCATATTTACATGCGCTAAAATTTCTCATTTATTTCTATTTTCTACAGCAGTAATGCTATTCATATTTCATACTTCATATTTACATACTCAGCGTTACAGAGTGCTACTTTGTTTGTTCATTGAACATGGAGGTAGCTCCTCCTAGTAAGCACCTGTTCACACCTATTTCTTGTAGTGGAAGTGCCATCATTTTCTTTGTTACTAGATGTAATCTTTGACTGAGCAATCCAACCCCATGCCGCAGGTGGTTTTAATTGCATCAGGATCTTACTTAACTACACATAAGCAGATGGATGTCCCTTAGAGAGGTATACACATTGTTAGGTCCTGACATCGCGAAATGCCTTATCGCGGCTGTCAGGTATACATGAATTGGCCAATTTATGCGCTAAGATTTCTCATTTATTTCTATATTCTACAGCAGTAATGCTATTCATATTTCATGCTTCATATTTACATACTCAGTTTTACAGAGTGTTACTTTGTTCATTGTACATGGAGGTAGCTCCTCTAAGTAAGCACCTGTTCACACCTATTTATTGTAGTGGAAGTGCCATCATTTTTTATGTTACTAGATTTAAACTTTTACTGAGCACTCCACCCCCATGCCGCACGTGGTTTTAATTGCATCAGGATCTTACTTTCCTACACATAAGCAGACGGATGTTCCTTAGAAAGTTAATCACATTGTTAGGTTCTGACATCGAGAAACGACTTATCGTCGCTGTCAGGTATACATGAATTGGCCAATTTATGTGCTAAAATTTCTCATTTATTTCTATATTCTACAGCAGTAATGCATTTCATATTTCATACTTCATATTTACATGCGCTAAAATTTCTCATTTATTTCTATTTTCTACAGCAGTAATGCTATTCATATTTCATACATCATATTTACATACTCAGCGTTACAGAGTGCTACTTTGTTTGTTCATTGTAAATGGAGGTAGCTCCTCTTTGTAAACAACTGTTCTCACCTATTTCTTGTAGTGGAATTGCCATCATTTTCTTTGTTACTAGATTTAAGCTTTGACTGAACACTCCACCCCCATGCCGCAGGTGGTTTTAGTTGCATCAGGTTCTTACTTTCCCACACATGAGCAGATGGATGTCCCTTAGAGAGGTGTTCACATTGTTAGGTCCTGACATCGAGAAACACCTTATCGTGGCTGTCAGGTATACATGAATTGGCCAATTTATGCGCCAAGTTTTCTCATTTATTTCTATATTCTACAGCAGTAATACTATTCATTTTTCATACTTCATATTTACATGCGCTAAAATTTCTCCTTTATTTCTATTTTCTACAGCAGTTATGCTATTCATATTTCATACTTCATATTTACATACTTAGCGTTACAGAGTGCTACTTTGTTTGTTCATTGTACATGGAGGTAGCTCCTGTTTGTAAGCAACTGTTCACACCTATTTCTTGTAGTGGAAGTGCCATCATTTTCTTTGCTACTAGATTTAAGCTTTGACTGAGTACTCCACCCCCATGCCAGAGGTGGTTTTAGTTGCATCAGGATCTTACGTTCCCACACATGAGCAGATGGATGTCCCTTAGAGAGGTGTTCACATTGTTAGGTCCTGACATCGAGAAACACCTTATCGTGGCTGTCAGGTATATATGAATTGGCCAATTTATGCGCCAAGTTTTCTCATTTATTTCTACATTCTACAGCAGCAATGCTATTCATTTTTCATACTAAATATTTACATGCGCTAAAATTTCTCATTTATTTCTATTTTCTACAGCAGTAATGCTATTCATATTTCATACTTCATATTTACATACTCAGCGTTACAGAGTGCTACTTTGTTTGTTCATTGTACATGGAGGTAGCTCCTCTTAGTAAGCACCTGTTCACACCTATTTCTTGTAGTCTAAGTGCTGTCATTTTCTTTGTTACTAGATTTAAGCTTTGACTGAGCACTCTACCCCCATGCCGCAGGTGGTTTTAATTGCATCAGGATCTTACTTTCCCACGCATAAGCAGACAGATGTCCCTAAGAGAGGTATTCATATTGTTAGGTCCTGACATCGAGAAAAGCCTTATCGTGGCTGTCAGGTATACATGAATTGGCCAATTTATGCGCTAAGATTTTTCATTTATTTCTATATTCTACAGCAGTAATGCATTTCATATTTCATACTTCATATTTACATGCGATAAATTTCTCATTTATTTCTATTCTCTACAGCAGTAATGCTATTCATATTTCATACATCATATATACATGCGCTAAAATTTCTCATTTATTTCTATTTTCTACAGCAGTAATGCTATTCATATTTCATACTTCATATTTACATACTCAGCGTTACAGAGTGCTACTTTGTTTGTTCATTGTACATGGAGGTAGCTCCTCTTAGTAAGCATCTGTTCACACGCATTTCTTGTAGTGGAAGTGCCATCATTTTCTTTGTTACTAGATTTAAGCTTTGACTGAGCACTCCAACCCCATGCCGCAGGTGGTTTTAATTGCTTCAGGATCTTACTTTCCCACACATAAGCAGACGGATGTCCCTTAGAGAGGTATTCACATTGTTAGGTCCTGACATTGAGAAACACCTTATCGCGCCTGTCAGGTACACATGAATTGGCCAATTTATTCGCTAAGATTTCTCATTTATTTCTATAATCTACAGCAGTAATGCTATTCATATTTTATACTGCATATTTACATGTGCTAAAATTTCTCATTTATTTCTAGTTTCTACAGCAGTAATGCTATTCATATTTCATACTTTCTATTCACATACTCATCATTACAGTGTGCTACTTTGTTTGTTCAATGTACATGGAGGTAGGCTCCTCTTAGTAAGCACCTGTTCACACCCATTTCTAGTAGTGGAAGTGCCATCATTTTCTTTGTTACTAGATTTAAGTTTTGACTGAGAACTCCACCCCCATGCCACAGGTGGTTTTATTTGCATCAGGATCTTACTTTCCCGCACATAAGCAGACGGATGTCCCTTAGAGAGGTAATCACATTGGTAGGTCCTGACATCGAGAAACGCCTTATCGCGGCTGTCAGGTATACAAGAATTGGCCAATTTATGCGCTAAGATTTCTCATTTATTTCTATATTCTACAGCAGTAATGCTATTCATATTTCATACTTCATATTTACATACTCAGTTTTACAGAGTGTTACTTTGTTCATTGTACATGGAGGTAGCTCCTCTTAGTAAGCACCTGTTCACACCTATTTCTTGTAGTGGAAGTGCCATCATTTTCTTTGTTACTAGATTTAAGCTTTGACTGAGCACTCCACCCCCATGCCGCACGTGGTTTTAATTGCATCAGGATCTTACTTTCCTACACATAAGCAGAAGGATGTCCCTTAGAGAGTTATTCACATTGTTCGGTTCTGACATCGAGAAACGACTTATCGCCGCTTTCAGGTATACATGAATTGGCCAATTTATGCGCTAAAATTTCTCATTTATTTCTATATTCTACAGCAGTAATGCATTTCATATTTCATACTTCATATTTACATGCGCTAAAATTTCTCATTTATTTCTATTTTCTACAGCAGTAATGCTATTCATATTTCATACTTGATATTTTCAAACTCAGCGTTACAGAATACTAGTTTGTTTGTTCATTGTACATGGAGGTAGCTCCGCTTAGTAAGCAACTGTTCACACCTATTTCTTGAAGTGGAAGTGCTGTCATTTTCTTTGTTACTAGATTTAAGCTTTGAGTGAGCACTCCACCCCCATGCCGCAGGTGGTTTTAATTGCATCAGGATCTTACTTTCCCACACATGAGCAGATGAATTTCCCTTAGACATGTATTCACATTGTTAGGTCCTGACATCGAGAAACGCCTTATCGCTGCTGTCAGGTATACATGAATTGGCCAATTTATGCGCTAAGATTTCTCATTTACTTCTATATTCTACAGAAGTAATGCTATTCATATTTCATACTTCATAATTACATGCGCTAAAATTTCTCATTTATTTCTATTTTCTACAGCAGTAATGCTATTCATATTTCATACTTCACATTTACAAACTCAGAGTAACAGAGTACTAGTTTGTTTGTTCATTTTGCATGGAGTTAGCTCCTCTTAGTAAGCACCTGTTCACACCTATTTCTTGTAGTGGAAGTGCCAACATTTTCTTTGTTACTAGATTTAAGCTTTGACTGAGCACTCCACCCCCATGCCGGAGGTGGTTTTAATTGCATCAGGATCTTACTTTCCTACACATAAGCAGACGGATGTCCCTTAGAGAGGTATTCACATTGTTAGGTCCTGACATAGAGAAACGCCTTATCGCGGCTTTCAGGTATACATGAATTGGCCAATTTATGCGCTTAGATTTCTCATTTATTTCTATATTCTACAGCAGTAATGCTATTCATTTTTCATACTTCACATTTACATGCGCTAAAATTTCTCCTTTATTTCTATTTTCTACAGCAGTAATGCTATTCATATTTCATACTTCATATTTACATACTCAGCGTTACAGAGCGCTACTTTGTTTGTTCATTGTACATGGAGGTATCTCCTCTTTGTAAGCACCTGTTCACACCTATTTCTTGTAGTCTAAGTGCTGTCATTTTCTTTGTTACTAGATTTAAGCTTTGACTGAGCACTCCACCCCCATGCCGCAGGTGGTTTTAATTGTATCAGGATCTTACTTTCCCACGCATAAGCAGACAGATGTCCCTTAGAGAGGTATTCATATTTTTAGGTCCTGACATCTAGAAACGCCTTATCGCGGCTGTCAGGTATACATAAATTGGCCAATTTATGCGCTAAGATTTTTCATTTATTTCTATATTCTACAGCAGAAATGCATTTCATATTTCATACTTCATATTTACATGCGATAAATTTCTCATTTATTTCTATTCTCTACAGCAGTAATGCTATTCATATTTCATACATCATATTTACATGCGCTAAAATTTCTCATTTATTTCTATGTTCTACAGCAGTAATGCTATTCATATTTCATACTTCATATTTACATACTCAGCGTTACAGAGTGCTACTTTGTTTGTTCATTGTACATGGAGGTAGCTCCTCTTAGTAAGCACCTGTTCACACCTATTTCTTGTAGTGGAAGTGCCGTCATTTTCTTTGTTAATACATTTAATCTTTGACTGAGCACTCCACCCCCATGCCACAGGTGGTTTTAATTGCAGCAGGATCTTACATTCCCACACATAAGCAGACGAATGTCCCTTAGAGAGGTATTCACATTGTTAGGTCCTGACATCGATAAACGCCTTATTGCGGCTCTCAGGTATACATGAATTGTCCAATTTATGCGCTAAGATTTCTCATTTATTTCTATATTCTACAGCAGTAATGCTATTCATATTTCATACTTCATATTTACATACTCAGTTTTACAGAGTGTTACTTTGTTCATTGTACATGGAGGTAGCTCCTCTTAGTAAGCACCTGTTCACACCTATTTCTTGTAGTGGAAGTGCCATCATTTTCTTTGTTACTAGATTTAAGCTTTGACTGAGCACTCCACCCCCATGCCGCACGTGGTTTTAATTGCATCAGGATCTTACTTTCCTACACATAAGCAGAAGGATGTCCCTTAGAGAGTTATTCACATTGTTAGGTTCTGACATCGAGAAACGACTTATCGCCGCTTTCAGGTATACATGAATTGGCCAATTTATGCGCTAAAATTTCTCATTTATTTCTATTTTCTACAGCAGTAATGCTATTCATATTTCATACTTGATATTTTCAAACTCAGCGTTACAGAATACTAGTTTGTTTGTTCATTGTACATGGAGGTAGCTCCTCTTAGTAAGCAACTGTTCACACCTATTTCTTGAAGTGGAAGTGCTGTCATTTTCTTTGTTACTAGATTTAAGCTTTGAGTGAGCACTCCACCCCCATGCCGCAGGTGGTTTTAATTGCATCAGGATCTTACTTTCCCACACATGAGCAGATGAATTTCCTTAGACATGTATTCACATTGTTAGGTCCTGACATCGAGAAACGCCTTATCGCCGCTGTCAGGTATACATGAATTGGCCAATTTATGCGCTAAGATTTCTCATTTATTTCTATATTCTACAGAAGTAATGCTATTCATATTTCATGCTTCATAATTACATGCGGTAAAATTTCTCATTTATTTCTATTTTCTACAGCAGTAATGCTATTCATATTTCATACTTCACATTTACAAACTCAGAGTAACAGAGTACTAGTTTGTTTGTTCATTGTGCATGGAGTTAGCTCCTCTTAGTAAGCACCTGTTCACACATATTTATTGTAGTGGATGTGCCATCATTTTCTTTGTTACTAGATTTAAGCTTTGACTGAGCACTCCACCCCCATGCCGGAGGTGGTTTTAATTGCATCAGGATCTTACTTTCCTACACATAAGCAGACGGATGTCCCTTAGAGAGGTATTCACATTGTTAGGTCCTGACATTGAGAAACGCCTTATCGCGGCTGTCAGGTATACATGAATTGGCCAATTTATGCGCTTAGATTTCTCATTTATTTCTATATTCTACAGCAGTAATGCTATTCATTTTTCATACTTCACATTTACATGCGCTAAAATTTCTCCTTTATTTCTATTTTCTACAGCAGTAATGCTATTCATATTTCATACTTCATATTTACATACTCAGCGTTACAGAGTGCTACTTTGTTTGTTCATTGTACATGGAGGTAGCTCCTCTTTGTAAGCAACTGTTCACACCTATTTCTTGTAGTGGAAGTGCCATCATTTTCTTTGCTACTAGATTTAAGCTTTGACTGAGTACTCCACCCCCATGCCAGAGGTGGTTTTAGTTGCATCAGGATCTTACTTTCCCACACATGAGCAGATGGATGTCCCTTAGAGAGGTGTTCACATTGTTAGGTCCTGACATCGAGAAACACCTTATCGTGGCTGTCAGGTATATATGAATAGGCCAATTTATGCGCCAAGTTTTCTCATTTATTTCTATATTCTACAGCAGCAATGCTATTCATTTTTCATACTAAATATTTACATGCGCTAAAATTTCTCATTTATTTCTATTTTCTACAGCAGTAATGCTATTCATATTTCATACTTCATATTTACATACTCAGCGTTACAGAGTGCTACTTTGTTTGTTCATTGTACATGGAGGTAGCTCCTCTTAGTAAGCACCTGTTCACACCTATTTCTTGTAGTCTAAGTGCTGTCATTTTCTTTGTTACTAGATTTAAGCTTTGACTGAGCATTCTACCCCCATGCCGCAGGTGGTTTTAATTGCATCAGGATCTTACTTTCCCACGCATAAGCAGACAGATGTCCCTAAGAGAGGTATTCATATTGTTAGGTCCTGACATCGAGAAAAGCCTTATCGTGGCTGTCAGGTATACATGAATTGGCCAATTTATGCGCTAAGATTTTTCATTTATTTCTATATTCTACAGCAGTAATGCATTTCATATTTCATACTTCATATTTACATGCGATAAATTTCTCATTTATTTCTATTCTCTACAGCAGTAATGCTATTCATATTTCATACATCATATATACATGCGCTAAAATTTCTCATTTATTTCTATTTTCTACAGCAGTAATGCTATTCATATTTCATACTTCATATTTACATACTCAGCGTTACAGAGTGCTACTTTGTTTGTTCATTGTACATGGAGGTAGCTCCTCTTAGTAAGCATCTGTTCACATGCATTTCTTGTAGTGGAAGTGCCATCATTTTCTTTGTTACTAGATTTAAGCTTTGACTGAGCACTCCAACCCCATGCCGCAGGTGGTTTTAATTGCTTCAGGATCTTACTTTCCCACACATAAGCAGACGGATGTCCCTTAGAGAGGTATTCACATTGTTAGGTCCTGACATTGAGAAACACCTTATCGCGCCTGTCAGGTACACATGAATTGGCCAATTTATTCGCTAAGATTTCTCATTTATTTCTATAATCTACAGCAGTAATGCTATTCATATTTTATACTGCATATTTACATGTGCTAAAATTTCTCATTTATTTCTAGTTTCTACAGCAGTAATGCTATTCATATTTCATACTTTCTATTCACATACTCATCATTACAGTGTGCTACTTTGTTTGTTCAATGTACATGGAGGTAGGCTCCTCTTAGTAAGCACCTGTTCACACCCATTTCTAGTAGTGGAAGTGCCACCATTTTCTTTGTTACTAGATTTAAGTTTTGACTGAGAACTCCACCCCCATGCCACAGGTGGTTTTATTTGCATCAGGATCTTACTTTCCCGCACATAAGCAGACGGATGTCCCTTAGAGAGGTAATCACATTGGTAGGTCCTGACATCGAGAAACGCCTTATCGCGGCTGTCAGGTATACAAGAATTGGCCAATTTATGCGCTAAGATTTCTCATTTATTTCTATATTCTACAGCAGTAATGCATTTCATATTTCATACTTCATATTTACATGCGATAAATTTCTCATTTATTTCTATTCTCTACAGCAGTAATGCTATTCATATTTCATACTTCATATTTACATACTCAGTTTTACAGAGTGTTACTTTGTTCATTGTACATGGAGGTAGCTCCTCTTAGTAAGCACCTGTTCACACCTATTTCTTGTAGTGGAAGTGCCATCATTTTCTTTGTTACTAGATTTAAGCTTTGACTGAGCACTCCACCCCCATGCCGCACGTGGTTTTAATTGCATCAGGATCTTACTTTCCTACACATAAGCAGAAGGATGTCCCTTAGAGAGTTATTCACATTGTTCGGTTCTGACATCGAGAAACGACTTATCGCCGCTTTCAGGTATACATGAATTGGCCAATTTATGCGCTAAAATTTCTCATTTATTTCTATATTCTACAGCAGTAATGCATTTCATATTTCATACCTCATATTTACATGCGCTAAAATTTCTCATTTATTTCTATTTTCTACAGCAGTAATGCTATTCATATTTCATACTTGATATTTTCAAACTCAGCGTTACAGAATACTAGTTTGTTTGTTCATTGTACATGGAGGTAGCTCCTCTTAGTAAGCAACTGTTCACACCTATTTCTTGAAGTGGAAGTGCTGTCATTTTCTTTGTTACTAGATTTAAGCTTTGAGTGAGCACTCCACCCCCATGCCGCAGGTGGTTTTAATTGCATCACGATCTTACTTTCCCACACATGAGCAGATGAATTTCCCTTAGACATGTATTCACATTGTTAGGTCCTGACATCGAGAAACGCCTTATCGCCGCTGTCAGGTATACATGAATTGGCCAATTTATGCGCTAAGATTTCTCATTTACTTCTATATTCTACAGAAGTAATGCTATTCATATTTCATACTTCATAATTACATGCGCTAAAATTTCTCATTTATTTCTATTTTCTACAGCAGTAATGCTATTCATATTTCATACTTCACATTTACAAATTCAGAGTAACAGAGTACTAGTTTGTTTGTTCATTTTGCATGGAGTTAGCTCCTCTTAGTAAGCACCTGTTCACACCTATTTCTTGTAGTGGAAGTGCCAACATTTTCTTTGTTACTAGATTTAAGCTTTGACTGAGCACTCCACCCCCATGCCGGAGGTGGTTTTAATTGCATCAGGATCTTACTTTCCTACACATAAGCAGACGGATGTCCCTTAGAGAGGTATTCACATTGTTAGGTCCTGACATAGAGAAACGCCTTATCGCGGCTGTCAGGTATACATGAATTGGCCAATTTATGCGCTTAGATTTCTCATTTATTTCTATATTCTACAGCAGTAATGCTATTCATTTTTCATACTTCACATTTACATGCGCTAAAATTTCTCCTTTATTTCTATTTTCTACAGCAGTAATGCTATTCATATTTCATACTTCATATTTACATACTCAGCGTTACAGAGTGCTACTTTGTTTGTTCATTGTACATGGAGGTATCTCCTCTTTGTAAGCAACTGTTCACACCTATTTCTTGTAGTGGAAGTGCCATCATTTTCTTTGCTACTAGATTTAAGCTTTGACTGAGTACTCCACCCCCATGCCGGAGGTGGTTTTTGTTGCATCAGGATCTTACTTTGCCAAACATGAGCAGATGGATGTCCCTTAGAGAGGTGTTCACATTGTTAGGTCCTGACATCGAGAAACACCTTATCGTGGCTGTCAGGTATACATGAATTGGCCAATTTATGCGCCAAGTTTTCCCATTTATTTCTATATTCTACAGCAGCAATGCTATTCATTTTTCATACTAAATATTTACATGCGCTAAAATTTCTCATTTATTTCTATTTTCTACAGCAGTAAGGCTATTCATATTTCATACCTCATATTTACATACTCAGCGTTACAGAGTGCTACTTTGTTTGTTCATTGTACATAGAGGTAGCTCCTCTTAGTAAGCAACTGCTCACACCTATTTCTTGTAGTATAAGTGCTGTCATTTTCTTTGTTACTAGATTTAAGCTTTGACTGAGCACTCCACCCCCATGCCGCAGGTGGTTTTAATTGCATCAGGATCTTACTTTCTCACGCATAAGCAGACAGATGTCCCTTAGAGAGGTATTCATATTTTTAGGTCCTGACATCTAGAAACGCCTTATCGCGGCTGTCAGGTATACATAAATTGGCCAATTTATGCGCTAAGATTTTTCATTTATTTCTATATTCTACAGCAGAAATGCATTTCATATTTCATACTTCATATTTACATGCGATAAATTTCTCATTTATTTCTATTCTCTACAGCAGTAATGCTATTCATATTTCATACATCATATTTACATGCGCTAAAATTTCTCATTTATTTCTATTTTCTACAGCAGTAATGCTATTCATATTTCATACTTCATATTTACATACTCAGTTTTACAGAGTGTTACTTTGTTCATTGTACATGGAGGTAGCTCCTCTTAGTAAGCACCTGTTCACACCTATTTCTTGTAGTGGAAGTGCCATCATTTTCTTTGTTACTAGATTTAAGCTTTGACTGAGCACTCCACCCCCATGCCGCACGTGGTTTTAATTGCATCAGGATCTTACTTTCCTACACATAAGCAGAAGGATGTCCCTTAGAGAGTTATTCACATTGTTAGGTTCTGACATCGAGAAACGACTTATCGCCGCTTTCAGGTATACATGAATTGGCCAATTTATGCGCTAAAATTTCTCATTTATTTCTATTTTCTACAGCAGTAATGCTATTCATATTTCATACTTCATATTTTCAAACTCAGCGTTACAGAATACTAGTTTGTTTGTTCATTGTACATGGCGGTAGCTCCTCTTAGTAAGCAACTGTTCACACCTATTTCTTGAAGTGGAAGTGCTGTCATTTTCTTTGTTACTAGATTTAAGCTTTGAGTGAGCACTCCACCCCCATGCCGCAGGTGGTTTTAATTGCATCAGGATCTTACTTTCCCACACATGAGCAGATGAATTTCCCTTAGACATGTATTCACATTGTTAGGTCCTGACATCGAGAAACGCCTTATCGCCGCTGTCAGGTATACATGAATTGGCCAATTTATGCGCTAAGATTTCTCATTTATTTCTATATTCTACAGAAGTAATGCTATTCATATTTCATGCTTCATAATTACATGCGCTAAAATTTCTCATTTATTTCTATTTTCTACAGCAGTAATGCTATTCATATTTCATACTTCACATTTACAAACTCAGAGTAACAGAGTACTAGTTTGTTTGTTCATTGTGCATGGAGTTAGCTCCTCTTAGTAAGCACCTGTTCACACATATTTCTTGTAGTGGAAGTGCCATCATTTTCTTTGTTACTAGATTTAAGCTTTGACTGAGCACTCCACCCCCATGCCGGAGGTGGTTTTAATTGCATCAGGATCTTACTTTCCTACACATAAGCAGACGGATGTCCCTTAGAGAGGTATTCACATTGTTAGGTCCTGACATTGAGAAACGCCTTATCGCGGCTGTCAGGTATACATGAATTGGCCAATTTATGCGCTTAGATTTCTCATTTATTTCTATATTCTACAGCAGTAATGCTATTCATTTTTCATACTTCACATTTACATGCGCTAAAATTTCTCCTTTATTTCTATTTTCTACAGCAGTAATGCTATTCATATTTCATACTTCATATTTACATACTCAGCGTTACAGAGTGCTACTATGTTTGTTCATTGTACATGGAGGTAGCTCCTCTTTGTAAGCAACTGTTCACACCTATTTCTTGTAGTGGAAGTGCCATCATTTTCTTTGCTACTAGATTTAAGCTTTGACTGAGTACTCCACCCCCATGCCGGAGGTGGTTTTTGTTGCATCAGGATCTTACTTTGCCAAACATGAGCAGATGGATGTCCCTTAGGGAGGTGTTCACATTATTAGGTCCTGACATCGAGAAACACCTTATCGTGGCTGTCAGGTATACATGAATTGGCCAATTTATGCGCCAAGTTTTCTCATTTATTTCCATATTCTACAGCAGCAATGCTATTCATTTTTCATACTAAATATTTACATGCGCTAAAATTTCTCATTTATTTCTATTTTCTACAGCAGTAAGGCTATTCATATTTCATACCTCATATTTACATACTCAGCGTTACATAGTGCTACTTTGTTTGTTCATTGTACATAGAGGTAGCTCCTCTTAGTAAGCACCTGTTCACACCTATTTCTTGTAGTCTAAGTGCTGTCATTTTCTTTGTTACTAGATTTAAGCTTTGACTGAGCACTCCACCCCCATGCCGCAGGTGGTTTTAATTGCATCAGGATCTTACTTTCCCACGCATAAGCAGACAGATGTCCCTTAGAGAGGTATTCATATTTTTAGGTCCTGACATCTAGAAACGCCTTATCGCGGCTGTCAGGTATACATAAATTGGCCAATTTATGCGCTAAGATTTTTCATTTATTTCTATATTCTACAGCAGTAATGCATTTCATATTTCATACTTCATATTTACATGCGATAAATTTCTCATTTATTTCTATTCTCTACAGCAGTAATGCTATTCATATTTCATACATCATATTTACATGCGCTAAAATTTCTCATTTATTTCTATTTTCTACAGCAGTAATGCTATTCATATTTCATACTTAATATTTACATACTCAGCTTTACAGAGTGCTACTTTGTTTGTTCATTGTACATGGAGGTAGCTCCTCTTAGTATGCACCTGTTCACACCTATTTCTTGTAGTGGAAGTGCCGTCATTTTCTTTGTTAATACATTTAAGCTTTGACTGAGCACTCCACCCCCATGCCACAGGTGGTTTTAATTGCAGCAGGATCTTACATTCCCACACATAAGCAGACGAATGTCCCTTAGAGAGGTATTCACATTGTTAGGTCCTGACATCGATAAACGCCTTATTGCGGCTCTCAGGTATACATGAATTGTCCAATTTATGCGCTAATATTTCTCATTTATTTCTATATTCTACAGCAGTAATGCTATTCATATTTCATACTTCATATTTACATACTCAGTTTTACAGAGTGTTACTTTGTTCATTGTACAAGGAGGTAGCTCCTCTTAGTAAGCACCTGTTCACACCTATTTCTTGTAGTGGAAGTGCCATCATTTTCTTTGTTACTGGATTTAAGCTTTGACTGAGCACTCCACCCCCATGCCGCACGTGGTTTTAATTGCGTCAGGATCTTACTTTCCTACACATAAGCAGAAGGATGTCCCTTAGAGAGTTATTCACATTGTTAGGTTCTGACATCGAGAAACGACTTATCGCCGCTGTCAGGTATACATGAATTGGTAAATTAATGCGCTAAAATTTCTCATTTATTTCTATATTCTACAGCAGTAATGCATTTCATATTTCATACTTCATATTTACATGCGCTAAAATTTCTCATTTATTTCTATTTTCTACAGCAGTAATGCTATTAATATTTCATGCTTCATATTTTCAAACTCAGCGTTACAGAATACTAGTTTGTTTGTTCATTGTACATTGAGGTAGCTCCTCTTAGTAAGCAACTGTTCACACCTATTTCTTGAAGTGGAAGTGCTGTCATTTTAATTGTTACTAGATTTAAGCTTTGAGTGAGCACTCCACCCCCATGCCGCAGGTGGTTTTAATTGCATCAGGATCTTACTTTCCCACACATGAGCAGATGAATTTCCCTTAGACATGTATTCACATTGTTAGGTCCTGACATCGAGAAACGCCTTATCGCCGCTGTCAGGTATACATGAATTGGCCAATTTATGCGCTAAGATTTCTCATTTATTTCTATATTCTACAGAAGTAATGCTATTCATATTTCATACTTCATAATTACATGCGCTAAAATTTCTCATTTATTTCTATTTTCTACAGCAGTAATGCTATTCATATTTCATACTTCATATTTACAAACTCAGAGTAACAGAGTACTAGTTTGTTTGTTCATTGTACATGGAGTTAGCTCCTCTTAGTAAGCACCTGTTCACACCTATTTCTTGTAGTGGAAGTGCCATCATTTTCTTTGTTACTAGATTTAAGCTTTGACTGAGCACTCCTCCCCCATGCCGGAGGTGGTTTTAATTGCATCAGGATCTTACTTTCCTACACATAAGCAGACGGATGTCCCTTAGAGAGGTATTCACATTGTTAGGTCCTGACATTGAGAAACGCCTTATCGCGGCTGTCAGGTATACATGAATTGGCCAATTTATGCGCTTAGATTTCTCATTTATTTCTATATTCTACAGCAGTAATGCTATTCATTTTTCATACTTCACATTTACATGCGCTAAAATTTCTCCTTTATTTCTATTTTCTACAGCAGTAATGCTATTCATATTTCATACTTCATATTTACATACTCAGCGTTACAGAGTGCTACTTTGTTTGTTCATTGTACATGGAGGTAGCTCCTCTTTGTAAGCAACTGTTCACACCTATTTCTTGTAGTGGAAGTGCAATCATTTTCTTTGCTACTAGATTTAAGCTTTGACTGAGTACTCCACCCCCATGCCGGAGGTGGTTTTTGTTGCATCAGGATCTTACTTTCCCAAACATGAACAGATGGATGTCCCTTAGATTGGTGTTCACATTGTTAGGTCCTGACATCGAGAAACACCTTATCGTGGCTGTCAGGTATGCATGAATTGGCCAATTTATGCGCCAAGTTTTCTCATTTATTTCCATATTCTACAGCAGCAATGCTATTCATTTTTCATACTAAATATTTACATGCGCTAAAATTTCTCATTTATTTCTATTTTCTACAGCAGTAAGGCTATTCATATTTCATACCTCATATTTACATACTCAGCGTTACAGAGTGCTACTTTGTTTGTTCATTGTACATAGAGGTAGCTCCTCTTAGTAAGCACCTGTTCACACCTATTTCTTGTAGTCTAAGTGCTGTCATTTTCTTTGTTACTAGATTTAAGCTTTGACTGAGCACTCCACCCCCATGCCGCAGGTGGTTTTAATTGCATCAGGATCTTACTTTCCCACGCATAAGCAGACAGATGTCCCTTAGAGAGGTATTCATATTTTTAGGTCCTGACATCTAGAAACGCCTTATCGCGGCTGTCAGGTATACATAAATTGGCCAATTTATGCGCTAAGATTTTTCATTTATTTCTATATTCTACAGCAGTAATGCATTTCATATTTCATACTTCATATTTACATGCGATAAATTTCTCATTTATTTCTATTCTCTACAGCAGTAATGCTATTCATATTTCATACATCATATTTACATGCGCTAAAATTTCTCATTTATTTCTATTTTCTACAGCAGTAATGCTATTCATATTTCATACTTAATATTTACATACTCAGCGTTACAGAGTGCTACTTTGTTTGTTCATTGTACATGGAGGTAGCTCCTCTTAGTATGCACCTGTTCACACCTATTTCTTGTAGTGGAAGTGCCGTCATTTTCTTTGTTAATACATTTAAGATTTGACTGAGCACTCCACCCCCATGCCACAGGTGGTTTTAATTGCAGCAGGATCTTACATTCCCACACATAAGCAGACGAATGTCCCTTAGAGAGGTATTCACATTGTTAGGTCCTGACATCGATAAACGCCTTATTGCGGCTCTCAGGTATACATGAATTGTCCAATTTATGCGCTAATATTTCTCATTTATTTCTATATTCTACAGCAGTAATGCTATTCATATTTCATACTTCATATTTACATACTCAGTTTTACAGAGTGTTACTTTGTTCATTGTACAAGGAGGTAGCTCCTCTTAGTAAGCACCTGTTCACACCTATTTCTTGTAGTGGAAGTGCCATCATTTTCTTTGTTACTGGATTTAAGCTTTGACTGAGCACTCCACCCCCATGCCGCACGTGGTTTTAATTGCATCAGGATCTTACTTTCCTACACATAAGCAGAAGGATGTCCCTTAGAGAGTTATTCACATTGTTAGGTTCTGACATCGAGAAACGACTTATCGCCGCTGTCAGGTATACATGAATTGGTAAATTAATGCGCTAAAATTTCTCATTTATTTCTATATTCTACAGCAGTAATGCATTTCATATTTCATACTTCATATTTACATGCGCTAAAATTTCTCATTTATTTCTATTTTCTACAGCAGTAATGCTATTAATATTTCATGCTTCATATTTTCAAACTCAGCGTTACAGAATACTAGTTTGTTTGTTCATTGTACATTGAGGTAGCTCCTCTTAGTAAGCAACTGTTCACACCTATTTCTTGAAGTGGAAGTGCTGTCATTTTAATTGTTACTAGATTTAAGCTTTGATGAGCACTCCACCCCCATGCCGGAGGTGGTTTTAATTGCATCAGGATCTTACTTTCCTACACATAAGCAGACGGATGTCCCTTAGAGAGGTATTCACATTGTTAGGTCCTGACATTGAGAAACGCCTTATCGCGGCTGTCAGGTATACATGAATTGGCCAATTTATGCGCTTAGATTTCTCATTTATTTCTATATTCTACAGCAGTAATGCTATTCATTTTTCATACTTCACATTTACATGCGCTAAAATTTCTCCTTTATTTCTATTTTCTACAGCAGTAATGCTATTCATATTTCATACTTCATATTTACATACTCAGCGTTACAGAGTGCTACTTTGTTTGTTCATTGTACATGGAGGTAGCTCCTCTTTGTAAGCAACTGTTCACACCTATTTCTTGTAGTGGAAGTGCCATCATTTTCTTTGCTACTAGATTTAAGCTTTGACTGAGTACTCCACCCCCATGCCGGAGGTGGTTTTTGTTGCATCATGATCTTACTTTCCCAAACATGAACAGATGGATGTCCCTTAGATTGGTGTTCACATTGTTAGGTCCTGACATCGAGAAACACCTTATCGTGGCTGTCAGGTATACATGAATTGGCCAATTTATGCGCCAAGTTTTCTCATTTATTTCTATATTCTACAGCAGCAATGCTATTCATTTTTCATACTAAATATTTACATGCGCTAAAATTTCTCATTTATTTCTATTTTCTACAGCAGTAAGGCTATTCATATTTCATACCTCATATTTACATACTCAGCGTTACAGAGTGCTACTTTGTTTGTTCATTGTACATAGAGGTAGCTCCTCTTAGTAAGCACCTGTTCACACTTATTTCTTGTAGTCTAAGTGCTGTCATTTTCTTTGTTACTAGATTTAAGCTTTGACTGAGCACTCCACCCCCATGCCGCAGGTGGTTTTAATTGCATTAGGATCTTACTTTCCCACGCATAAGCAGACAGATGTCCCTTAGAGAGGTATTCATATTGTTAGGTCTTGACATCTAGAAACACCTTATCGCGGCTGTCAGGTATACATAAATTGGCCAATTTATGCGCTAAGATTTTTCATTTATTTCTATATTCTACAGCAGTAATGCATTTCATATTTCATACTTCATATTTACATGCGATAAATTTCTCATTTATTTCTATTCTCTACAGCAGTAATGCTATTCATATTTCATACATCATATTTACATGCGCAAAAATTTCTCATTTATTTCTATTTTCTACAGCAGTAATGCTATTCATATTTCATACTTCATATTTACATACTCAGCGTTACAGATTGCTACTTTGTTTGTTCATTGTACATGGAGGTAGCTCCTCTTAGTAAGCACCTGTTCACACCTATTTCTTGTAGTGGAAGTGCCGTCATTTTCTTTGTTAATACATTTAAGCTTTGACTGAGCACTCCACCCCCATGCCACAGGTGGTTTTAATTGCAGCAGGATCTTACATTCCCACACATAAGCAGACGAATGTCCCTTAGAGAGGTATTCACATTGTTAGGTCCTGACTAGTGTTGAGCCACCCCCGTAGTGTTCGGGTTCGGTTCGGTTCGTCGAACACCGGGATGTTCGAGGAACTGTTCGTCGAACTGTTCGTCGAACACCTTAGAACACCGTCGAACACCGTTAAAACCAATGGCAGGCAAACAAAAACACATAGAAACACATAGAAAACACCTGCAAAGGTGTCCAAAAGCTGACAAACTGCTCAGAAGACACTCTCTTTAAAAAAGCCGGCCGGCAAATTCAGCAGCGGCATACACCGGTACCCGACAATTTAGACAAGAAGGAATAGAGCATCACACATAGATTAGATAGATAGAAACATGTCAGTCACACATATAAGAAGCACAGTGACAGTGTTGGTTACTGCACTTGTCATTTAGTGTAAAGGATTTATTAAAAAAAATATTAGTGTTTTCATGCACCGTCTCTTTAAAAAAGCCGGCCGGCAATTCAGCATCTGTACCCGACAATTTAGAACAGAAAGAATAGAGCTTCACACATAGATTAGATAGATAGAAACATGTCAGTCACATATATAATAAGTACAGTGATAGTGTTGCTTACTGCACTTGTCATTTAGTGTAAAGGATTTATTTAAAAAAATAATAGTGTTTTCATGCACTGTCTCTTTAAAAAAGCCGGCCGGCAATTCAGCAGCGGTACCTGACAATTTAGAACAGAAAGATAGAGCATCACACATAGATTAGATAGATAGAAACATGTCAGTCACATATATATGAAGTACAGTGATAGTGTTGGTTACTGTACTTGTCATTTAGTATTAAAATAAAGGATTTATTATTAAAAAAATTGGCGTGGGGTTCCCCTTAATTTTAGGCTCTAGAGGAGGTTAAGCAGACAGCTGGGGCAGATGTTTGAAGCCTGGGAAGGGGGTAATACCCACGGAGCTTCCCAGGCTACTAATATCAGCCCCCAGCTGAATACATAGCCTTTACTAGCTATTAAAATGGGGGACCCCCCAAAAAAAATGACGTGGGGTCCCCCCTAATTTAATAGCTAGCAAAGGCTAGGCAGACAGCTGGGGGCTGATATTAATAGCCCAGGAAGGGAGCCATGAATATTGGCCCCCTCCCAGGCTAGAAACACCAGCCATCAGCCGCCCCAGAAATGGCGCATTCATAGGATGCGCCAATTCTGGCACTTAGCCTCGCTCTTCCACGCTGCCCTGGTGCGGTGGCAGGGGGTAATAGGGTTGGGGTTGATGTCAGCTTATAATGCCAGCTGACATCAAGCCCAGGTTAGTAATGGAGAGGCGTCTATAAGACACCCCCATTACTAACCCCATAGTCAAAGTTAAAAAAAACACAAACACCCAGAATAAAGTCCTTTAATTGAAATAAAGACACAATCCTTTATTGTTCTAAATTAAACCATACTTACCATCACGCCCATTCCAGCTGAAGCCAACGATCTCCTGCAATAAAAGAAAAATAATAAAGCAACCTCATCCTTACCTTTCCATGGTTCCCACGACAGCTTCAGCTCTGCTACATCGAGATGACAGGCTGGACCGCAGCAGAACGCTGCCATCCAGCCTGTCATCCCGCAGACACTGAGAAGCGCAGGCTTGCTTGCGCTGCTCAGCGTCTCTCTGTGACGACATCCAGATGAGCCGAGTTCATGTCCAATGAACTCGGCTCACCTCATGCACGTCACTGACAGCGTGGGAAAATTCTCACGCTGAAGCGCTGATTGCAGGAGAATTTTCCCACGCTGTCAGTGACGTGCAGGAGGTGAGCTGAGTTCATTGGACATGAGCTCACCTCATGCACATCACTGACAGCGTGGGAGTATTCTCCTGCACTCAGCACTTCAGCGTGAGAATTTTCCCACGCTGTCAGTGACGTGCATGAGGTGAGCCGAGTTCATTGGACATGACCTCGGCTCATCTGGATGCCGTCACAGCGAGACAGTGAGGAGCGCAAGCATGCCTGCGCTTCTCAGTGTCTGCGGGATGACAGACTGGATGGCAGCGTTCTGCTGCGGTCCAGCCAGTCATCTCGATGTAGCAGAGCTGAAGCTGTCGTGGGAACCATGGAAAGGTAAGGATGAGGTTGGTTTATTATTTTTCTTTTATTGCAGGAGATCGTTGGCTTCAGCTGGAATGGGTGTGATGGTAAGTATGGTTTAATTTAGAACAATAAAGAATTGTGTCTTTATTTCAATTAAAGGACTTTATTCTGGGTGTTGTGTTTTTTTTAAATACTTTACTAGAAATTCATGGCGGTCATGTCTAATACTGGCGTGACCCCATGAATTTTGGGCTTGGGGCCAGCTGATAATACCAAGCTGGCCCTAACCCCTTTATTACCCAGTGAGCCACCGCACCAGGGCCCTGGATGAGTTGGGTACAGCACCAGAAGATGGCGCTTCTATGAACGCGCCATTTTCCGGGGTGGCTGCGGACTGCAATTTGTAGCGGGGGGGGGGCCCAGAAAGCTTGGGCCTCCCTGCGCTGCAGATTCCAGCCCCCAGCTGCCTAGTTGTACCTGGCTGGACACAAAAATAGGGCGAAGCCCCACGTACTTTTTTTTTAATTATTTCATGAAATTCATGAAATAATTAAGAAAAAAAGGCCTTCCCTATATTGTTGTGTCCGGCCAGGTACAAATAGGCAGCTGGTGGTTGGGGGCAGCCCGTTCCTGCCTGCTGTACCTGGCTGGACACAAATATAGTGCGAAGCCCCACTTCAATTTTTTTTAATTATTTCATGAAATTCATGAAATAATTAAGAAAAAAAGGGCTTCCCTATATTGTTGTGTCCGGCCAGGTACAAATAGGCAGCTGGTGGATGGGGGCAGCCCGTTCCTGCCTGCTGTACCTGGCTGGACACAAATATAGTGCGAAGCCCCACTTCAATTTTTTTTAATTATTTCATGAAATTCATGAAATAATTAAGAAAAAAAGGGCTTCCCTATATTGTTGTGTCCGGCCAGGTACAAATAGGCAGCTGGTGGATGGGGGCAGCCCGTTCCTGCCTGCTGTACCTGGCTGGACACAAATATAGTGCGAAGCCCCACTTCAATTTTTTTAAATTATTTCAGGAAATTCATGAAATAATTTAAAAAAAATTGACGTGGGGCTTCGCACTATATTTGTGTCCAGCCAGGTACAGCAGGCAGGAACGGGCTGCCCCCAACCACCAGCTGCCTATTTGTACCTGGCCGGACACAACAACATAGGGAAGCCCTTTTTTTCTTAATTATTTCATGAAATAATTTAAAGAAAATTGACGTGGGGCTTCGCCCTGTTTTTGTGTCCAGCCAGGTACAACTAGGCAGCTGGGGGCTGGAATCCGCAGCGCAGGGAGGCCCAAGCTTTCTGGGCCACCCCCGCTGCAAATTGCAGTCCGCAGCCACCCCGGAAAATGGCGCGTTCATAGAAGCGCCATCTTCTGGCGCTGTACCCAACTCATCCAGGGCCCTGATGCGGTGGCTCACTGGGTAATAAAGGGGTTAGGGCCAGCTTGGCATTATCAGCTGGCCCTAAGCCCGAAATTCATGGGGTCACGCTAATATTAGACATGACCACCATGAATTTCTAGTAAAGTATTTAAAAAAAACACAACACCCAGAAAAAAGTCCTTTAATTGAAATAAACACACAATTCTTTATTGTTCTAAATTAAACCATACTTACCATCACGCCCATTCCAGCTGAAGCCAACGATCTCCTGAAATAAAAGAAAAATAATAAAGCAACATCATCCTTACCTTTCCATGGTTCCCATGACAGCTTCAGCTCTGCTACATCGAGATGACAGGCTGGACCGCAGCAGAACGCTGCCATCCAGCCTGTCATCCCGCAGACACTGAGAAGCGCAGGCTTGCTTGCGCTCCACAGTGTCTCTCTGTGAGGGCATCCAGATGAGCCGAGTTAATGTCCAATGAACTCGGCTCACCTCATGCACGTCACTGACAGCGTGGGAAAATTCTCCTGCACTCAGCGCTTCAGCGTGGGAGAATTCTCACACTGAAGCGCTGAGTGCAGGAGAATTCTCCCACGCTGTCAGTGACGTGCAGGAGGTGAGCTGAGTTCATTGGACATGAGCTCACCTCATGCACGTCACTGACAGCGTGGGAAAATTCTCCTGCACTCAGCGCTTCAGCGGGAGAATTCTCACGCTGAAGCGCTGAGTGCAGGAGAATTCTCCCACGCTGTCAGTGACGTGCAGGAGGTGAGCTGAGTTCATTGGACATGAGCTCACCTTATGCACGTCACTGACAGCGTGGGAGAATTCTCCTGCACTCACCGCTTCAGCGTGAGAATTTTCCCACGCTGTCAGTGACGTGCATGAGGTGAGCCGAGTTCATTGGACATGAACTCGGCTCATCTGGATGTCGTCACAGAGAGACGCTGAGCAGCGCAAGTAAGCCTGCGCTTCTCAGTGTCTGCGGGATGAGAGGCTGGATGGCAGCGTTCTGCTGCGGTCCAGCCTGTCATCTCGATGTAGCAGAGCTGAAACTGTCGTGGGAACCATGGAAAGGTAAGGATGAGGTTGCTTTATTATTTTTCTTTTATTGCAGGAGATCGTTGGCTTCAGCTGGAATGGGCGTGACGGTAAGTATGGTTTAATTTAGAACAATAAAGGATTGTGTCTTTATTTCAATTAAAGGACTTTATTCTGGGTGTTTGTGTTTTTTTTAACTTTGACTATGGGGTTAGTAATGGGGGTGTCTTATAGACGCCTCTCCATTACTAACCTGGGCTTGATGTCAGCTGGCATTATAAGCTGACATCAACCCCAACCCTATTACCCCCTGCCACCGCACCAGGGCAGCGTGGAAGAGCGAGGCTAAGTGCCAGAATTGGCGCATCCTATGAATGCGCCATTTCTGGGGCGGCTGACGACTGGTGTTTCTAGCCTGGCAGGGGGCCAATATTCATGGCTCCCTTCCTGGGCTATTAATATCAGCCCCCAGCTGTCTGCCTAGCCTTTGCTAGCTATTAAATTAGGGGGGACCCCACGTCATTTTTTTGGGGGGGTCCCCCATTTTAATAGCTAGTAAAGGCTATGTATTCAGCTGGGGGCTGATATTAGTAGCCTGGGAAGCTCCGTGGGTATTACCCCCTTCCCAGGCTTCAAACATCTGCCCCAGCCGTCTGCTTAACCTCCGCTAGAGCCTAAAATTAAGGGGAACCCCACGCCAATTTTTTTAATAATAAATCCTTTATTTTAATACTAAATGACAAGTACAGTAACCAACACTATCACTGTACTTCATATATATGTGACTGACATGTTTCTATCTATCTAATCTATGTGTGAAGCTCTATTCTGTCTGTTATAAATTGTCGGGTACCGCTGCTGAATTGCCGGCCGGCTTTTTTAAAGAGATGGTGCATGAAAACACTATTATTTTTTTTGATAAATCCTTTACGCTAAATGACAAGTACAGTAAGCAACACTGTCACTGTACTTCGTATATATGTGGCTGACATGTTTCTATCTATCTAATCTATGTATGATGCTCTATTCTGTCTGTTATAAATTGTCGGGTACCGCTGCTGAATTGCCGGCCGGCTTTTTTAAAGAGACGGTGCATGAAAACACTATTATTTTTTTTGATAAATCCTTTACGCTAAATGACAAGTACAGTAAGCAGCACTTTCACTGTACTTCGTATATATGTGGCTGACATGTTTATATCTATCTAATCTATGTGTGAAGCTCTATTCTGTCTGTTATAAATTGTCGGGTACCGCTGCTGAATTGCCGGCCGGCTTTTTTAAAGAGACGGTGCATGAAAACACTATTATTTTTTTTGATAAATCCTTTACGCTAAATGACAAGTACAGTAAGCAGCACTTTCACTGTACTTCGTATATATGTGGCTGACATGTTTATATCTATCTAATCTATGTGTGAAGCTCTATTCTTTCGGTTCTAAATTGTCGGGTACAGGTGTATGCCGCTGCTGAATTGCCGGCTTTTCATGTTTCACTGTTGGCACTGTTCCCATCGATTTGGGCAATCACTGTAATGCCACAACCACCATGGCTGTGGCATTACAGTGAGTGGCAGACAATCCCTGCATGATTGGTGCTCTAAATAGCGCCAGACATGCAGGACACGCTTTTGGTGCACGAACAGTTATCGAACATAACCTCGAACAGCCGAATTTTTTGCAAATCGTTCGGGTTCGTCGAACAACTCGAACACCGCCCAAAACAGCTCGAATTTGAGATTGGCGAACAGTTCTAGTCGAACACCGCTCATCTCTAGTCCTGACATCGAGAAACGCCTTATTGCGGCTCTCAGGTATTCATGAATTGTCCAATTTATGCGCTAATATTTCTCATTTATTTCTATATTCTACAGCAGTAATGCTATTCATATATCATGCTTCATATTTACATGCGCTAAAATTTCTCATTTATTTCTATTTTCTACAGCAGTAATGCTATTCATACTTCATACTTCATATTTACATACTCAGCGTTACAGAGTGCTACTTTGTTTGTTCATTGAACATGGAGGTAGCTCCTCCTAGTAAGCACTTGTTCACACCTATTTCTTGTAGTGGAAGTGCCATAGTTTTCTTTGTTACTAGATGTAATCTTTGACTGAGCAATCAAACCCCATGCCGCAGGTGGTTTTAATTGCATAAGGATCTTACTTAACTACACATAAGCAGACGGATGTCCCTTAGAGAGGTATTCACATTGTTAGGTCCTGACATCGCGAAACGCCTTATCGCGGCTGTCAGGTATACATGAATTGGCCAATTTATGCGCTAAGATTTCTCATTTATTTCTATATTCTACAGCTGTAATGCTATTCATATTTCATACTTCATATTTACATACTCAGCGTTACAGAGTGCTACTTTGTTTGTTCATTGTACATAGAGGTAGCTCCTCTTAGTAAGCACCTGTTCACACCTATTTCTTGTAGTCTAAGTGCTGTCATTTTCTTTGTTACTAGATTTAAGCTTTGACTGAGCACTCCACCCCCATGCCGCAGGTGGTTTTAATTGCATCAGGATCTTACTTTCCCACGCAAAAGCAGACAGATGTCCCTTAGAGAGGTATTCATATTGTTAGGTCCTGACATCGAGAAACGCCTTATCGCGGCTGTCAGGTATACATAAATTGGCCAATTTATGCGCTAAGATTTTTCATTTATTTCTATATTCTACAGCAGTAATGCATTTCATATTTCATACTTCATATTTACATGCGATAAATTTCTCATTTATTTCTATTCTCTACAGCAGTAATGCTATTCATATTTCATACATCATATTTACATGCGCTAAAATTTCTCATTTATTTCTATTTTCTACAGCAGTAATGCTATTCATATTTCAAACTTCATATTTACATACTCAGCGTTACAGAGTGCTACTTTGTTTGTTCATTGTACATGGACGTAGCTCCTCTTAGTAAGCACCTGTTCACACATATTTCTTGTAGTGGAAGTGCCATCATTTTCTTTGTTACTAGATTTAAGCTTTGACTGAACCCTCCACCCCCATGCCGCAGGTGGTTTTAATTGCATCAGGATCTTACTTTACCACACATGAGCACACGGATGTCCCTTAGAGAGTTATTCACATTGTTAGGTTCTGACATCGAGAATCGACTTATCGGCACTGTCAGGTATACAAGAATTGGCCAATTTATGCGCTAAGATTTCTCATTTATTTCTATATTCTACAGCAGTAATGCTATTCATATTTCATGCTTCATATTTACATACTCAGTTTTACAGAGTGTTACTTTGTTCATTGTACATGGAGGTAGCTCCTCTAAGTAAGCACCTATTCTCACCTATTTATTGTAGTGGAAGTGCCATCATTTTTTATGTTACTAGATTGAAACTTTTACTGAGAACTCCACCCCCATGCCGCACGTGGTTTTAATTGCATCAGGATCTTACTTTCCTACACATAAGCAGACGGATGACCCTTAGAAAGTTATTCACATTGTTAGGTTCTGACATCGAGAAACGACTTATCGCCGCTGTCAGGTATACATGAATTGGCCAACTTATATGCTAAAATTTCTCATTTATTTCTATATTCTACAGCAGTAATGCATTTCATATTTCATACTTCATATTTACATGCGCTAAAATTTCTCATTTATTTCTATTTTCTACAGCAGTAATGCTATTCATATTTCATACATCATATTTACATACTCAGCGTTACAGAGTGCTACTTTGTTTGTTCATTGTACATGGAGGTAGCTCCTCTTTGTAAGCAACTGTTCACACCTATTTCTTGTAGTGGAAGTGCCATCATTTTCTTTGTTACTAGATTTAAGCTTTGACTGAACACTCCACCCCCATGCCGCAGGTGGTTTTAATTGCATCAGGATCGTACTTTCCCACACATGAGCAGATGGATTTCCCTTAGAGAGGTGTTCACATTGTTAGGTCCTGACATCGAGAAATGCCTTATCGTGGCTGTCAGATATACATGAATTGGCCAATTTATGCGCTAAGATTTCTCATTTATTTCTATATTCTACAGCAGTAATGCTATTCATTTTTCATACTTCATATTTACATGCGATAAATTTCTCATTTATTTTTATTCTCTACAGCAGTAATGCTATTCATATTTCATACATCATATTTACATGCGCTAAAATTTCTCATTTATTTCTATTTTCTACAGCAGTAATGCTATTCATATTTCATACTTCATATTTACATACTCAGCATTACAGAGTGCTACTTTGTTTGTTCATTGTACATGGAGGTAGCTCCTCTTAGTAAGTACCTGTTCACACTTATTTTTGTAGTGGAAGTGCCATCATTTTCTTTGTTACTAGATTTAAGCTTTGACTGAGCACTCCACCCCCATGCCGCAGGTGGTTTTAGTTGCATCAGGATCTTACTTTCCCACACATGAGCAGATGGATGTCCCTTAGAGAGGTGTTCACATTGTTAGGTCCTGACATTGAGAAACACCTTATCGTGGCTGTCAGGTATACATGAATTGGCCAATTTATGCGTCAAGTTTTCTCATTTATTTCTATATTCTACACCAGCAATGCTATTCATTTTTCATACTAAATATTTACATGCGCTAAAATTTCTCATTTATTTCTATTTTCTACAGCAGTAAGGCTATTCATATTTCATATCTCATATTTACATACTCAGCGTTACAGAGTGCTTCTTTGTTTGTTCATTGTACATAGAGGTAGCTCCTCTTAGTAAGCACCTGTTCACACCTATTTCTTGTAGTCTAAGTGCTGTCATTTTCTTTGTTATTAGATTTAAGCTTTGACTGAGCACACCACCCCCATGCCGCAGGTGGTTTTAATTGCATCAGGATCTTACTTTCCCACGCATAAGCAGACAGATGTCCCTTAGAGAGGTATTCATATTGTTAGGTCTTGACATCTAAAAACGCCTTATCGCGGCTGTCAGGTATACATAAATTGGCCAATTTATGCGCTAAGATTTTTCATTTATTTCTATATTCTACAGCAGTAATGCATTTCATATTTCATACTTCATATTTACATGCGATAAATTTCTCATTTATTTCTATTCTCTACAGCAGTAATGCTATTCATATTTCATACATCATATTTACATGCGCTAAAATTTCTCATTTATTTCTATTTTCTACAGGAGTAATGCTATTCATATTTCATACTTCATATTTACATACTCAGCGTTACAGATTGCTACTTTGTTTGTTCATTGTACATGGAGGTAGCTCCTCTTAGTAAGCACCTGTTCACACCTATTTCTTGTAGTGGAAGTGCCGTCATTTTCTTTGTTAATACATTTAAGCTTTGACTGAGCACTCCACCCCCATGCCACAGGTGGTTTTAATTGCAGCAGGCTCTTACATTCCCACACATAAGCAGACGAATGTCCCTTAGAGAGGTATTCACATTGTTAGGTCCTGACATCGAGAAACGCCTTATTGCGGCTCTCAGGTATACATGAATTGTCCAATTTATGCGCTAATATTTCTCATTTATTTCTATATTCTACAGCAGTAATGCTATTCATATTTCATGCTTCATATTTACATGCGCTAAAATTTCTCATTTATTTCTATTTTCTACAGCAGTATTGCTATTCATATTTCATACTTCATATTTACATACTCAGCGTTACAGAGTGCTACTTTGTTTGTTCATTGAACATGGAGGTAGCTCCTCCTAGTAAGCACCTGTTCACACCTATTTCTTGTAGTGGAAGTGCCATAATTTTCTTTGTTACTAGATGTAATCTTTGACTGAGCAATCAAACCCCATGCCGCAGGTGGTTTTAATTGCATAAGGATCTTACTTAACTACACATAAGCAGACGGATGTCCCTTAGAGAGGTATTCACATTGTTAGGTCCTGACATCGCGAAACGGCTTATCGCGGCTGTCAGGTATGCATGAATTGGCCAATTTATGCGCTAAGATTTCTCATTTATTTCTATATTCTACAGCAGTAATGCTACTCATACTTCATACTTCATATATACATGCGATAAAATTTCTCATTTATTTCTATTTTCTACAGCTGTAATGCTATTCATATTTCATACTTCATATTTACATACTCAGCGTTACAGAGTGCTACTTTGTTTGTTCATTGTACATAGAGGTAGCTCCTCTTAGTAAGCACCTGTTCACACCTATTTCTTGTAGTCTAAGTGCTGTCATTTTCTTTGTTACTAGATTTAAGCTTTGACTGAGCACTCCACCCCCATGCCGCAGGTGGTTTTAATTGCATCAGGATCTCACTTTCCCACGCATAAGCAGACAGATGTCCCTTAGAGAGGTATTCATATTGTTAGGTCCTGACATCGAGAAACGCCTTATCGCGGCTGTCAGGTATACATAAATTGGCCAATTTATGCGCTAAGATTTTTCATTTATTTCTATATTCTACAGCAGTAATGCATTTCATATTTCATACTTCATATTTACATGCGATACATTTCTCATTTATTTTTATTCTCTACAGCAGTAATGCTATTCATATTTCATACATCATATTTACATGCGCTAAAATTTCTCATTTATTTCTATTTTCTACAGCAGTAATGCTATTCATATTTCATACTTCATATTTACATACTCAGCGTTACAGAGTGCTACTTTGTTTGTTCATTGTACATGGACGTAGCTCCTCTTAGTAAGCACCTGTTCACACTTATTTCTTGTAGTGGAAGTGCCATCATTTTCTTTGTTACTAGATTTAAGCTTTGACTGAACCCTCCACCCCCATGCCGCAGGTGGTTTTAATTGCATCAGGATCTTACTTTACAACACATGAGCACATGGATGTCCCTTAGAGAGTTATTCACATTGTTAGGTTCTGACATCGAGAATCGACTTATCGGCACTGTCAGGTATACAAGAATTGGCCAATTTATGCGCTAAGATTTCTCATTTATTTCTATATTCTACAGCAGTAATGCTATTCATATTTCATGCTTCATATTTACAAACTCAGTTTTACAGAGTGTTACTTTGTTCATTGTACATGGAGGTAGCTCCTCTAAGTAAGCACCTGTTCACACCTATTTATTGTAGTGGAAGTGCCATCATTTTTTATGTTACTAGATTTAAACTTTTACTGAGAACTCCACCCCCATGCCGCACGTGGTTTTAATTGCATCAGGATCTTACTTTCCTACACATAAGCAGACGGATGTCCCTTAGAAAGTTATTCACATTGTTAGGTTCTGACATCGAGAAACGACTTATCGTCGCTGTCAGGTATACATAAATTGGCCAATTTATGTGCTAAAATTTCTCATTTATTTCTATATTCTACAGCATTAATGCATTTCATATTTCATACTTCATATTTACATGCGCTAAAATTTCTCATTTATTTCTATTTTCTACAGCAGTAATGCTATTCATATTTCATACATCATATTTACATACTCAGCGTTACAGAGTGCTACTTTGTTTGTTCATTGTACATGGAGGTAGCTCCTCTTTGTAAGCAACTGTTCACACCTATTTCTTGTAGTGGAAGTGCTATCATTTTCTTTGTTACTAGATTTAAGCTTTGACTGAACACTCCACCCCCATGCCGCACGTGGTTTTAATTGCATCAGGATCGTACTTTCCCAAACATGAGCAGATGGATTTCCCTTAGAGAGGTGTTCACATTGTTAGGTCCTGACATCGAGAAATGCCTTATCGTGGCTGTCAGATATACATGAATTGGCCAATTTATGCGCTAAGATTTCTCATTTATTTCTATATTCTACAGCAGTAATGCTATTCATTTTTCATACTTCACATTTACATGCGCTAAAATTTCTCCTTTATTTCTATTTTCTACAGCAGTAATGCTATTCATATTTCATACATCATATTTACATACTCAGCGTTACAGAGTGCTACTTTGTTTGTTCATTGTACATGGAGGTAGCTCCTCTTTGTAAGCAATTGTTCACACCTATTTCTTGTAGTGGAAGTGCCATCATTTTCTTTGTTACTAAATTTAAGCTTTGACTGAACACTCCACCCCCATGCCGCAGGTGGTTTTAATTGCATGAGGATCGTACTTTCCCAAACATGAGCAGATGGATTTCCCTTAGAGAGGTGTTCACATTGTTAGGTCCTGACATCGAGAAACGCCTTATCGTGACTGTCAGATATACATGAATTGGCCAATTTATGCGCTAAGATTTCTCATTTATTTCTATATTCTACAGCAGTAATGCTATTCATTTTTCATACTTCACATTTACATGCGCTAAAATTTCTCCTTTATTTCTATTTTCTACAGCAGTAATGCTATTCATATTTCATACATCATATTTACATACTCAGCGTTACAGAGTGCTACTTTGTTTGTTCATTGTACATGGAGGTAGCTCCTCTTTGTAAGCAATTGTTCACACCTATTTCTTGTAGTGGAAGTGCCATCATTTTCTTTGTTACTAGATTTAAGCTTTGACTGAGCACTCCACCCCCATGCTGGAGGTGGTTTTAGTTGCATCAGGATCTTACTTTCCCACACATGAGCAGATGGATGTCCCTTAGAGAGGTGTTCACATTGTTAGGTCCTGACATTGAGAAACACCTTATCGTGGCTGTCAGGTATACATGAATTGGCCAATTTATGCGTCAAGTTTTCTCATTTATTTCTATATTCTACACCAGCAATGCTATTCATTTTTCATACTAAATATTTACATGCGCTAAAATTTCTCATTTATTTCTATTTTCTACAGCAGTAAGGCTATTCATATTTCATATCTCATATTTACATACTCAGCGTTACAGAGTGCTACTTTGTTTGTTCATTGTACATAGAGGTAGCTCCTCTTAGTAAGCACCTGTTCACACCTATTTCTTGTAGTCTAAGTGCTGTCATTTTCTTTGTTACTAGATTTAAGCTTTGACTGAGCACACCACCCCCATGCCGCAGGTGGTTTTAATTGCATCAGGATCTTACTTTCCCACGCATAAGCAGACAGATGTCCCTTAGAGAGGTATTCATATTGTTAGGTCTTGACATCTAAAAACGCCTTATCGCGGCTGTCAGGTATACATAAATTGGCCAATTTATGCGCTAAGATTTTTCATTTATTTCTATATTCTACAGCAGTAATGCATTTCATATTTCATACTTCATATTTACATGCGATAAATTTCTCATTTATTTCTATTCTCTACAGCAGTAATGCTATTCATATTTCATACATCATATTTACATGCGCTAAAATTTCTCATTTATTTCTATTTTCTACAGGAGTAATGCTATTCATATTTCATACTTCATATTTACATACTCAGCGTTACAGATTGCTACTTTGTTTGTTGATTGTACATGGAGGTAGCTCCTCTTAGTAAGCACCTGTTCACACCTATTTCTTGTAGTGGAAGTGCCGTCATTTTCTTTGTTAATACATTTAAGCTTTGACTGAGCACTCCACCCCCATGCCACAGGTGGTTTTAATTGCAGCAGGCTCTTACATTCCCACACATAAGCAGACGAATGTCCCTTAGAGAGGTATTCACATTGTTAGGACCTGACATCGAGAAACGCCTTATTGCGGCTCTCAGGTATACATGAATTGTCCAATTTATGCGCTAATATTTCTCATTTATTTCTATATTCTACAGCAGTAATGCTATTCATATTTCATGCTTCATATTTACATGCGCTAAAATTTCTCATTTATTTCTATTTTCTACAGCAGTATTGCTATTCATATTTCATACTTCATATTTACATACTCAGCGTTACAGAGTGCTACTTTGTTTGTTCATTGAACATGGAGGTAGCTCCTCCTAGTAAGCACCTGTTCACACCTATTTCTTGTAGTGGAAGTGCCATAATTTTCTTTGTTACTAGATGTAATCTTTGACTGAGCAATCAAACCCCATGCCGCAGGTGGTTTTAATTGCATAAGGATCTTACTTAACTACACATAAGCAGACGGATGTCCCTTAGAGAGGTATTCACATTGTTAGGTCCTGACATCGCGGAACGGCTTATCGCGGCTGTCAGGTATGCATGAATTGGCCAATTTATGCGCTAAGATTTCTCATTTATTTCTATATTCTACAGCAGTAATGCTATTCATATTTCATACTTCATATTTACATGCGCTAAAATTTCTCATTTATTTCTATTTTCTACAGCAGTAATGCTATTCATATTTCATACATCATATTTACATACTCAGCGTTACAGAGTGCTACTTTGTTTGTTCATTGTACATGGAGGTAGCTCCTCTTTTTAAGCAACTGTTCACACCTATTTCTTGTAGTGGAAGTGCCATCATTTTCTTTGTTACTAGATTTAAGCTCTGACTGAACACTCCACCCCCATGCCGCAGGTGGTTTTAATTGCATCAGGATCGTACTTTCCCAAACATGAGCAGATGGATTTCCCTTAGAGAGGTGTTCACATTGTTAGGTCCTGACATCGAGAAATGCCTTATCGTGGCTGTCAGATATACATGAATTGGCCAATTTATGCGCTAAGATTTCTCATTTATTTCTATATTCTACAGCAGTAATGCTATTCATTTTTCATACTTCACATTTACATGCGCTAAAATTTCTCCTTTATTTCTATTTTCTACAGCAGTAAGGCTATTCATATTTCATGCTTCATATTTACATACTCAGCGTTACAGAGTGCTACTTTGTTTGTTCATTGTACATGGAGGTAGCTCCTCTTAGTAAGCACCTGTTCACACGTTTTTTTTGGAGTCTAAGTGCTGTCATTTTCTTTGTTACTAGATTTAAGCTTTGACTGAGCACTCCACCCCCATGCCGCAGGTGGTTTTAATTGCATCAGGATCTTACTTTCCCACGCATAAGCAGACAGATATCCCTTAGAGAGGTATTCATATTGTTAGGTCCTGACATCGAGAAATGCCTTATCGTGGCTGTCAGGTATACATGAATTGGCCAATTTATGCGCTAAGATTTTTCATTTATTTCTATATTCTACAGCAGTAATGCATTTCATATTTCATACTTCATATTTACATGCGATAAATTTCTCCTTTATTTCTATTCTCTACAGCAGTAATGCTATTCATATTTCATACATCATATTTACATGCGCTAAAATTTCTCATTTATTTCTATTTTCTACAGCAGTAATGCTATTCATATTTCATACTTCATATTTACATACTCAGCGTTACAGAGTGCTACTTTGTTTGTTCATTGTATATGGAGGTAGCTCCTCTTAGTAAGCACCTGTTCACACCTATTTCTTGTAGTGGAAGTGCAGTCATTTTCTTTGTTAATAAATTTAAGCTTTGACTGAGCACTCCACCCCCATGCCGCAGGTGGTTTTAATTGCATCAGGATCTTACATTCCCACACATAAGCAGACGAATGTCCCTTATAGAGGTATTCACATTGTTAGGTCCTGACATCGAGAAACGCCTTACTGCGGCTCTTAGGTATACATGAATTGGCCAATTTATGCGCTAATATTTCTCATTTATTTCTATATTCTACAGCAGTAATGCTATTCATATTTCATGCTTCATATTTACATGCGCTAAAATTTCTCATTTATTTCTATTTTCTACAGCAGTAATGCTATTCATATTTCATACTTCATATTTACATACTCAGCATTACAGAGTGCTTCTTTGTTTGTTCATTGAACATGGAGGTAGCTTCTCTTAGTAAGCACCTGTTCACACCTATTTCTTGTAGTGGAAGTGCCATAATTTTCTTTGTTACTAGATTTAATCTTTGACTGAGCACTCCAACCCCATGCCGCAGGTGGTTTAAATTATATCAGGATCTTACTTTCCTACACATAAGCAGATGGATGTCCCTTAGAGATCTATTCACATTGTTAGGTCCTGACATCGTGAAACGCCTTACCGCAGGCTGTCAGGTATACATGAATTGGCCAATTTATGCGCTAAGATTTGTCATTTAATTCTATATTCTACAGCAGTAATGCTACTCATATTTCATACTTCATATTTACATGCGATAAAAATTCTCATTTATTTCTATTTTCTACAGCTGTAATGCTATTCATATTTCATACTCCATATTTACATACTCAGCGTTACAGTGTGCTACTTTGTTTGTTCATTGTACATGGAGGTAGCTCCTCTTAGTAAGCACCTGTTCACACCTATTTCTTGTAGTGGAAGTGCCATCATTTTCTTTGTTACTAGATTTAAGCTTTGACTGAGCACTCCACCCCCATGCCGCAGGTGGTTTTAATTGCATCAGGATCTTACTTTCCCACACATGAGCAGATGGATTTCCCTTAGAGAGGTGTTCACATTGTTAGGTCCTGACATCGAGAAATGCCTTATCGTGGCTGTCAGATATACATGAATTGGCCAATTTATGCGCTAAGATTTCTCATTTATTTCTATATTCTACAGCAGTAATGCTATTCATTTTTCATACTTCGCATTTACATGCGCTAAAATTTCTCCTTTATTTCTATTTTCTACAGCAGTAATGCTATTCATATTTCATACATCATATTTACATACTCAGCGTTACAGAGTGCTACTTTGTTTGTTCATTGTACATGGAGGTAGCTCCTCGGAGTAAGCACCTGTTCACACCTATTTCTTGTAGTTGAAGTGCCGTCATTTTCTTTGTTAATAAATTTAAGCTTTGACTGAGCACTCCACCCCCATGCCGCAGGTGGTTTTAATTGCATCAGGATCTTACATTCCCACACATAAGCCGACGAATGTCCCTTATAGAGGTATTCACATTGTTAGGTCCTGACATCGAGAAACGCCTTATTGCGGCTCTCAGGTATACATGAATTGTCCAATTTATGCGCTAATATTTCTCATTTATTTCTATATTCTACAGCAGTAATGCTATTCATTTTTCATACTTCATATTTACATGCGCTAAAATTTCTCATTTATTTCTATTTTCTACAGCAGTAAGGCTATTCATATTTCATACTTCATATTTACATACTCAGCGTTACAGAGTGCTACTTTGTTTGTTCATTGTACATGGAGGTAGCTCCACTTAGTAAGCACCTGTTCACACCTATTTCTTGTAGTGTTAGTGCCGTCATTTTCTTTGTTAATAAATTTAAGCTTTGACTGAGCACTCCACCCCCATGCCGCAGGTGGTTTTAATTGCATCAGGATCTTACATTCCCACACATAAGCAGACGAATGTCCCTTAGAGAGGTATTCACATTGTTAGGTCCTGACATCGAGAAACGCCTTATCGTGGCTGTCAGATATACATGAATTGGCCAATTTATGCGCTAAGATTTCTAATTTATTTCTATATTCTACAGCAGTAATGCTATTCATTTTTCATACTTCACATTTACATGCGCTAAAATTTCTCATTTATTTCTATTTTCTACAGCAGTAATGCTATTTATATTTCATACTTCATATTTACATACTCAGCGTTACAGAGTGCTACTTTGTTTGTTCATTGTACATGGAGGTAGCTCCTCTTAGTAAGCACCTGTTCACACGTTTTTTTTGGAGTCTAAGTGCTGTCATTTTCTTTGTTACTAGATTTAAGCTTTGACTGAGCACTCCACCCCCATGCCGCAGGTGGTTTTAATTGCATCAGGATCTTACTTTCCCACGCATAAGCAGACAGATATCCCTTAGAGAGGTATTCATATTGTTAGGTCCTGACATCGAGAAATGCCTTATCGTGGCTGTCAGGTATACATGAATTGGCCAATTTATGCGCTAAGATTTTTCATTTATTTCTATATTCTACAGCAGTAATGCATTTCATATTTCATACTTCATATTTACATGCGATAAATTTCTCCTTTATTTCTATTCTCTACAGCAGTAATGCTATTCATATTTCATACATCATATTTACATGCGCTAAAATTTCTCATTTATTTCTATTTTCTACAGCAGTAATGCTATTCATATTTCATACTTCATATTTACATACTCAGCGTTACAGAGTGCTACTTTGTTTGTTCATTGTATATGGAGGTAGCTCCTCTTAGTAAGCACCTGTTCACACCTATTTCTTGTAGTGGAAGTGCAGTCATTTTCTTTGTTAATAAATTTAAGCTTTGACTGAGCACTCCACCCCCATGCCGCAGGTGGTTTTAATTGCATCAGGATCTTACATTCCCACACATAAGCAGACGAATGTCCCTTATAGAGGTATTCACATTGTTAGGTCCTGACATCGAGAAACGCCTTACTGCGGCTCTTAGGTATACATGAATTGGCCAATTTATGCGCTAATATTTCTCATTTATTTCTATATTCTACAGCAGTAATGCTATTCATATTTCATGCTTCATATTTACATGCGCTAAAATTTCTCATTTATTTCTATTTTCTACAGCAGTAATGCTATTCATATTTCATACTTCATATTTACATACTCAGCATTACAGAGTGCTTCTTTGTTTGTTCATTGAACATGGAGGTAGCTTCTCTTAGTAAGCACCTGTTCACACCTATTTCTTGTAGTGGAAGTGCCATAATTTTCTTTGTTACTAGATTTAATCTTTGACTGAGCACTCCAACCCCATGCCGCAGGTGGTTTAAATTATATCAGGATCTTACTTTCCTACACATAAGCAGATGGATGTCCCTTAGAGATCTATTCACATTGTTAGGTCCTGACATCGTGAAACGCCTTACCGCAGGCTGTCAGGTATACATGAATTGGCCAATTTATGCGCTAAGATTTGTCATTTAATTCTATATTCTACAGCAGTAATGCTACTCATATTTCATACTTCATATTTACATGCGATAAAAATTCTCATTTATTTCTATTTTCTACAGCTGTAATGCTATTCATATTTCATACTCCATATTTACATACTCAGCGTTACAGTGTGCTACTTTGTTTGTTCATTGTACATGGAGGTAGCTCCTCTTAGTAAGCACCTGTTCACACCTATTTCTTGTAGTGGAAGTGCCATCATTTTCTTTGTTACTAGATTTAAGCTTTGACTGAGCACTCCACCCCCATGCCGCAGGTGGTTTTAATTGCATCAGGATCTTACTTTCCCACACATGAGCAGATGGATTTCCCTTAGAGAGGTGTTCACATTGTTAGGTCCTGACATCGAGAAATGCCTTATCGTGGCTGTCAGATATACATGAATTGGCCAATTTATGCGCTAAGATTTCTCATTTATTTCTATATTCTACAGCAGTAATGCTATTCATTTTTCATACTTCGCATTTACATGCGCTAAAATTTCTCCTTTATTTCTATTTTCTACAGCAGTAATGCTATTCATATTTCATACATCATATTTACATACTCAGCGTTACAGAGTGCTACTTTGTTTGTTCATTGTACATGGAGGTAGCTCCTCGGAGTAAGCACCTGTTCACACCTATTTCTTGTAGTTGAAGTGCCGTCATTTTCTTTGTTAATAAATTTAAGCTTTGACTGAGCACTCCACCCCCATGCCGCAGGTGGTTTTAATTGCATCAGGATCTTACATTCCCACACATAAGCCGACGAATGTCCCTTATAGAGGTATTCACATTGTTAGGTCCTGACATCGAGAAACGCCTTATTGCGGCTCTCAGGTATACATGAATTGTCCAATTTATGCGCTAATATTTCTCATTTATTTCTATATTCTACAGCAGTAATGCTATTCATTTTTCATACTTCATATTTACATGCGCTAAAATTTCTCATTTATTTCTATTTTCTACAGCAGTAAGGCTATTCATATTTCATACTTCATATTTACATACTCAGCGTTACAGAGTGCTACTTTGTTTGTTCATTGTACATGGAGGTAGCTCCACTTAGTAAGCACCTGTTCACACCTATTTCTTGTAGTGTTAGTGCCGTCATTTTCTTTGTTAATAAATTTAAGCTTTGACTGAGCACTCCACCCCCATGCCGCAGGTGGTTTTAATTGCATCAGGATCTTACATTCCCACACATAAGCAGACGAATGTCCCTTAGAGAGGTATTCACATTGTTAGGTCCTGACATCGAGAAACGCCTTATCGTGGCTGTCAGATATACATGAATTGGCCAATTTATGCGCTAAGATTTCTAATTTATTTCTATATTCTACAGCAGTAATGCTATTCATTTTTCATACTTCACATTTACATGCGCTAAAATTTCTCATTTATTTCTATTTTCTACAGCAGTAATGCTATTTATATTTCATACTTCATATTTACATACTCAGCGTTACAGAGTGCTACTTTGTTTGTTCATTCTACATGGAGGTAGCTCCTCTTAGGAAGCACCTGTTCACACCTATTTCTTGTAGTGGAAGTCCTGTCATTTTCATTGTTATTAGATTTAAGCTTTGACTGAGCACTCCACCCCCATGCCGCAGGTGGTTTTAATTGCATCAGGATCTTACTTTCTCACGCATAAGCAGACATATGTCCCTTAGAGTGGTATTCACATTGTTAGGTCCTGACATCGAGAAACGCCTTATCGCGGCTGTCAGGTGTACATGAATTGGCCAATTTATGCGTTAAGATTTTTAACTTATTTCTATATTCTACAGCAGTAATGCATTTCATATTTCATACTTCATATTTACATGCGATGAATTTTTCATTTATTTCTATTTTCTACAGCAGTAATGCTATTCATATTTCATACTTCATATTTACATACTCAGCGTTACAGAGTGCTACTTTGTTTGTTCATTGAACATGGAGGTAGCTCCTCTTTGTAAGCACCTGTTCACACCTATTTCTTGTAGTCTAAGTGCTGTCATTTTCTTTGCTACTAGATTTAAGCTTTGACTGAGCACTCCACCCCCATGCCGCAGGTGGTTTTAATTGAATCAGGATCTTACTTTCTCACGCATAAGCAGACAGATGTCCCTTAGAGAGGTATTCATATTGTTAGGTCCTGACATCGAGAAACGCCTTATCGCGGCTGTCAGGTATACATGAATTGGCCAATTTATGCGCTAAGATTTTTCATTTATTTCTATATTCTACAGCAGTAATGCATTTCATATTTCATACTTCATATTTACATGCGATAAATTTCTCATTTATTTCTATTCTCTACAGCAGTAATGCTATTCATATTTCATACATCATATTTACATGCGCTGAAATTTCTCATTTATTTCTATTTTCTACAGCAGTAATGCTATTCATATTTCATACTTCATATTTACATACTGAGCGTTACAGAGTGCTACTTTGTTTGTTCATTGCACATAGAGGTCGCTCCTCTTAGTAAGCACCTGTTCACACCTATTTCTTGTAGTGGAAGTGCTGTCATTTTCTTTGTTAATAAATTTAAGCTTTGACTGAGCACTCCACCCCCATGCCGCAGGTGATTTTAATTGCATCAGATTCTTACATTCCCACACATAAGCAGACGAATGTCCCTTAGAGAGGTATTCACATTGGTAGGTCCTGACATCGAGAAACGCCTTATTGCGGCTCTCAGGTATACATGAATTGGCCAATTTATGCGCTAATATTTCTCATTTATTTCTATATTCTACAGCAGTAATGCTATTCATATTTCATGCTTCATATTTACATGCGCTAAAATTTCTCATTTATTTCTATTTTCTACAGCAGTAATGCTATTCATATTTCATACTTCATATTTACATACTCAGCGTTACAGAGTGCTACTTTGTTTGTTCATTGAACATGGAGGTAGCTCCTCTTAGTAAGCACCTGTTCACACCTATTTCTTGTAGTGGAAGTGCCATAATTTTCTTTGTTACTAGATTTAATCTTTGACTGAGCACTCCAACCCCATGCCGCAGGTGGTTTTAATTGAATCAGGATCTTACTTTCCTACACATAAGCAGACGGATGTCCCTTAGAGAGGTATTCACATTGTTAGGTCCTGACATCGCGAAACGCCTTATCGCGGCTGTCAGGTATACATGAATTGGCCAATTTATGCGCTAAGATTTCTCATTTACTTCGATATTCTACAGCCGTAATGCTACTCATATTTCATACTTCATATTTACATGCGATAAAAATTCTCATTTATTTCTATTTTCTACAGCTGTAATGCTATTCATATTTCATACGTCATATTTACATACTCAGCGTTACAGAGTGCTACTTTGTTTGTTCATTGTACATGGAGGTAGCTCCTCTTAGTAAGCACCTGTTCACACCTATTTCTTGTAGTGGAAGTGCCATCATTTTCTTTGTTACTAGATTTATGCTTTGACTGAACACTCCACCCCCATGTCGCAGGTGGTTTTAATTGCATCAGGATCTTACTTTCCCACACATGAGCAGATGGATTTCCCTTAGAGAGGTGTTCACATTGTTAGGTCCTGACATCGAGAAACACCTTATCGTGGCTGTCAGGTATACATGAATTGGCCAATTTATGCGCCAAGTTTTCTCATTTATTTCTATATTCTACAGCAGCAATGCTATTCATTTTTCATACTAAATATTTACATGCGCTAAAATTTCTCATTTATTTCTATTTTCTACAGCAGTAATGCTATTCATATTTCATACTTCATATTTACATACTCAGCGTTACAGAGTGCTGCTTTGTTTGTTCATTGTACATAGAGGTAGCTCCTCTTAGTAAGCACCTGTTCACACCTATTTCTTGTAGTCTAAGTGCTGTCATTTTCTTTGTTACTAGATTTAAGCTTTGACTGAGCACTCCACCCCCATGCCGCAGGTGGTTTTAATTGCATCAGGATCTTACTTTACCACGTATAAGCAGACAGATGTCCCTTAGAGAGGTATTCATATTGTTAGGTCCTGACATTGAGAAACTCCTTATCCCGGCTGTCAGGTATACATGAATTGTACAATTTATGCGCTAAGATTTCTCATTTATTTCTATATTCTAGAGCAGTAATGCTATTCATATTTCATACTTCATATTTACGTGCGCTAAAATTTCTCATTTATTTCTATTTTCTACAGCTGTAATGCTATTCATATTTCATACATCATATTTACATACTCAGTGTTACAGAGTGCTACTTTGCTTGTTCATTGTACATGGAGGTAGCTCCTCTTTGTAAGCAACTGTTCACACCTATTTCTTGTAGTGGAAGTGCCATCATTTTCTTTGTTACTAGATTTAAGCTTTGACTGAACACTCCACCCCCATGACGCAGGTGGTTTTAATTGCATCAGGATCGTACTTTCCCAAACATGAGCAGATGGATTTCCCTTAGAGAGGTGTTCACATTGTTAGGTCCTGACATCGAGAAACGCCTTATCGTGGCTGTCAGATATACATGAATTGGCCAATTTATGCGCTAAATTTTCTCATTTATTTCTATATTCTACAGCAGTAATGCTATTCATTTTTCATACTTCACATTTACATGCGCTAAAATTTCTCCTTTATTTCTATTTTCTACAGCAGTAATGCTATTCATATTTCATACATCATATTTACATACTCAGCGTTACAGAGTGCTACTTTGTTTGTTCATTGTACATGGAGGTAGCTCCTCTTTGTAAGCAATTGTTCACACCTATTTCTTGTAGTGGAAGTGCCATCATTTTCTTTGTTACTAGATTTAAGCTTTGACTGAGCACTCCACCCCCATGCTGGAGGTGGTTTTAGTTGTATCAGGATCTTACTTTCCCACACATGAGCAGATGGATGTCCCTTAGAGAGGTGTTCACATTGTTAGGTCCTGACATTGAGAAACACCTTATCGTGGCTGTCAGGTATACATGAATTGGCCAATTTATGTGCCAGGTTTTCTCATTTATTTCTATATTCTACACCAGCAATGCTATTCATTTTTCATACTAAATATTTACATGCGCTAAAATTTCTCATTTATTTCTATTTTCTACAGCAGTAAGGCTATTCATATTTCATATCTCATATTTACATACTCAGCGTTACAGAGTGCTACTTTGTTTGTTCATTGTACATAGAGGTAGCTCCTCTTAGTAAGCACCTGTTCACACCTATTTCTTGTAGTCTAAGTGCTGTCATTTTCTTTGTTACTAGATTTAAGCTTTGACTGAGCACTCCACCCCCATGCCGCAGGTGGTTTTAATTGCATCAGGATCTTACTTTCCCACGCATAAGCAGACAGATGTCCCTTAGAGAGGTATTCATATTGTTAGGTCTTGACATCTAGAAACGCCTTATCGCGGCTGTCAGGTATACATAAATTGGCCAATTTATGCGCTAAGATTTTTCATTTATTTCTATATTCTACAGCAGTAATGCATTTCATATTTCATACTTCATATTTACATGCGATAAATTTCTCATTTATTTCTATTCTCTACAGCAGTAATGCTATTCATATTTCATACATCATATTTACATGCGCTAAAATTTCTCATTTATTTCTATTTTCTACAGCAGTAATGCTATTCATATTTCATACTTCATATTTACATACTCAGCGTTACAGATTGCTACTTTGTTTGTTCATTGTACATGGAGGTAGCTCCTCTTAGTAAGCACCTGTTCACACCTATTTCTTGTAGTGGAAGTGCCGTCATTTTCTTTGTTAATACATTTAAGCTTTGACTGAGCACTCCACCCCCATGCCACAGGTGGTTTTAATTGCAGCAGGATCTTACATTCCCACACATAAGCAGACGAATGTCCCTTAGAGAGGTATTCACATTGTTAGGTCCTGACATCGAGAAACGCCTTATTGCGGCTCTCAGGTATACATGAATTGTCCAATTTATGCGCTAATATTTCTCATTTATTTCTATATTCTACAGCAGTAATGCTATTCATATTTCATGCTTCATATTTACATGCGCTAAAATTTCTCATTTATTTCTATTTTCTACAGCAGTATTGCTATTCATATTTCATACCTCATATTTACATACTCAGCGTTACAGAGTGCTACTTTGTTTGTTCATTGAACATGGAGGTAGCTCCTCCTAGTAAGCACCTGTTCACACCTATTTCTTGTAGTGGAAGTGCCATAATTTTCTTTGTTACTAGATGTAATCTTTGACTGAGCAATCAAACCCCATGCCGCAGGTGGTTTTAATTGCATAAGGATCTTACTTAACTACACATAAGCAGACGGATGTCCCTTAGAGAGGTATTCACATTGTTAGGTCCTGACATCGCGAAACGGCTTATCGCGGCTGTCAGGTATACATGAATTGGCCAATTTATGCGCTAAGATTTCTCATTTATTTCTATATTCTACAGCAGTAATGCTACTCATATTTCATACTTCATATATACATGCGATAAAATTTCTCATTTATTTCTATTTTCTACAGCTGTAATGCTATTCATATTTCATACTTCATATTTACATACTCAGCGTTACAGAGTGCTACTTTGTTTGTTCATTGTACATAGAGGTAGCTCCTCTTAGTAAGCACCTGTTCACACCTATTTCTTGTAGTCTAAGTGCTGTCAATTTCTTTGTTACTAGATTTAAGCTTTGACTGAGCACTCCACCCCCATGCCGCAGGTGGTTTTAATTGCATCAGGATCTTACTTTCCCACGCATAAGCAGACAGATGTCCCTTAGAGAGGTATTCATATTGTTAGGTCCTGACATTGAGAAACGCCTTATCGCGGCTGTCAGGTATACATAAATTGGCCAATTTATGCGCTAAGATTTTTCATTTATTTCTATATTCTACAGCAGTAATGCATTTCATATTTCATACTTCATATTTACATGCGATAAATTTCTCATTTAATTTTATTCTCTACAGCAGTAATGCTATTCATATTTCATACATTATATTTACATGCGCTAAAATTTCTCATTTATTTCTATTTTCTACAGCAGTAATGCTATTCATATTTCATACTTCATATTTACATACTCAGCGTTACAGAGTGCTACTTTGTTTGTTCATTGTACATGGACGTAGCTCCTCTTAGTAAGTACCTGTTCACACTTATTTCTTGTAGTGGAAGTGCCATCATTTTCTTTGTTACTAGATTTAAGCTTTGACTGAACCCTCCACCCCCATGCCGCAGGTGGTTTTAATTGCATCAGGATCTTACTTTACCACACATGAGCACACATATGTCCCTTAGAGAGTTATTCACATTGTTAGGTTCTGACATCGAGAATCGACTTATCGGCACTGTCAGGTATACAAGAATTGGCCAATTTATGCGCTAAGATTTCTCATTTATTTCTATATTCTACAGCAGTAATGCTATTCATATTTCATGCTTCATATTTACATACTCAGTTTTACAGAGTGTTACTTTGTTCATTGTACATGGAGGTAGCTCCTCTAAGTAAGCACCTGTTCACACCTATTTATTGTAGTGGAAGTGCCATAATTTTTTATGTTACTAGATTTAAACTTTTACTGAGAACTCCACCCCCATGCCGCACGTGGTTTTAATTGCATCAGGATCTTACTTTCCTACACATAAGCAGACGGATGTCCCTTAGAAAGTTATTCACATTGTTAGGTTCTGACATCGAGAAACGACTTATCGTCGCTGTCAGGTATACATAAATTGGCCAATTTATGTGCTAAAATTTCTCATTTATTTCTGTATTCTACAGCAGTAATGCATTTCATATTTCATACTTCATATTTACATGCGCTAAAATTTCTCATTTATTTCTATTTTCTACAGCAGTAATGCTATTCATATTTCATACATCATATTTACATACTCAGCGTTACAGAGTGCTACTTTGTTTGTTCATTGTACATAGAGGTAGCTCCTCTTAGTAAGCACCTGTTCACACCTATTTCTTGTAGTCTAAGTGCTGTCATTTTCTTTGTTACTAGATTTAAGCTTTGACTGAGCACTCCACCCCCATGCCGCAGGTGGTTTTAATTGCATCAGGATCTTACTTTCCCACGCATAAGCAGACAGATGTCCCTTAGAGAGGTATTCATATTGTTAGGTCCTGACATCGAGAAACGCCTTATCGCGGCTGTCAGGTATACATAAATTGGCCAATTTATGCGCTAAGATTTTTCATTTATTTCTATATTCTACAGCAGTAATTCATTTCATATTTCATACTTCATATTTACATGCGATAAATTTCTCATTTATTTTTATTCTCTACAGCAGTAATGCTATTCATATTTCATACATCATATTTACATGCGCTAAAATTTCTCATTTATTTCTATTTTCTACAGCAGTAATGCTATTCATATTTCATACTTCATATTTACATACTCAGCGTTACAGAGTGCTACTTTGTTTGTTCATTGTACATGGACGTAGCTCCTCTTAGTAAGTACCTGTTCACACTTATTTCTTGTAGTGGAAGTGCCATCATTTTCTTTGTTACTAGATTTAAGATTTGACTGAACCCTCCACCCCCATGCCGCAGGTGGTTTTAATTGCATCAGGATCTTACTTTACCACACATGAGCACACGGATGTCCCTTAGAGAGTTATTCACATTGTTAGGTTCTGACATCGAGAATCGACTTATCGGCACTGTCAGGTATACAAGAATTGGCCAATTTATGCGCTAAGATTTCTCATTTATTTCTATATTCTACAGCAGTAATGCTATTCATATTTCATGCTTCATATTTACATACTCAGTTTTACAGAGTGTTACTTTGTTCATTGTACATGGAGGTAGCTCCTCTAAGTAAGCACCTGTTCACACCTATTTATTGTAGTGGAAGTGCCATCATTTTTTATGTTACTAGATTTAAACTTTTACTGAGAACTCCACCCCCATGCCGCACGTGGTTTTAATTGCATCAGGATCTTACTTTCCTACACATAAGCAGACGGATGTCCCTTAGAAAGTTATTCACATTGTTAGGTTCTGACATCGAGAAACGACTTATCGTCGCTGTCAGGTATACATAAATTGGCCAATTTATGTGCTAAAATTTCTCATTTATTTCTATATTCTACAGCAGTAATGCATTTCATATTTCATACTTCATATTTACATGCGCTAAAATTTCTCATTTATTTCTATTTTCTACAGCAGTAATGCTATTCATATTTCATACATCATATTTACATACTCAGCGTTACAGAGTGCTACTTTGTTTGTTCATTGTACATGGAGGTAGCTCCTCTTTGTAAGCAACTGTTCACACCTATTTCTTGTAGTGGAAGTGCCATCATTTTCTTTGTTACTAGATTTAAGCTTTGACTGAACACTCCACCCCCATGCCGCAGGTGGTTTTAATTGCATCAGGATCGTACTTTCCCAAACATGAGCAGATGGATTTCCCTTAGAGAGGTGTTCACATTGTTAGGTCCTGACATCGAGAAATGCCTTATCGTGGCTGTCAGATATACATGAATTGGCCAATTTATGCGCTAAGATTTCTCATTTATTTCTATATTCTACAGCAGTAATGCTATTCATTTTTCATACTTCACATTTACATGCGCTAAAATTTCTCCTTTATTTCTATTTTCTACAGCAGTAATGCTATTCATATTTCATACATCATATTTACATACTCAGCGTTACAGAGTGCTACTTTGTTTGTTCATTGTACATGGAGGTAGCTCCTCTTTGTAAGCAATTGTTCACACCTATTTCTTGTAGTGGAAGTGCCATCATTTTCTTTGTTACTAAATTTAAGCTTTGACTGAACACTCCACCCCCATGCCGCAGGTGGTTTTAATTGCATCAGGATCGTACTTTCCCAAACATGAGCAGATGGATTTCCCTTAGAGAGGTGTTCACATTGTTAGGTCCTGACATCGAGAAACGCCTTATCGTGGCTGTCAGATATACATGAATTGGCCAATTTATGCGTCAAGTTTTCTCATTTATTTCTATATTCTACACCAGCAATGCTATTCATTTTTCATACTAAATATTTACATGCGCTAAAATTTCTCATTTATTTCTATTTTCTACAGCAGTAAGGCTATTCATATTTCATACCTCATATTTACATACTCAGCGTTACAGAGTGCTACTTTGTTTGTTCATTGTACATAGAGGTAGCTCCTCTTAGTAAGCACCTGTTCACACCTATTTCTTGTAGTCTAAGTGCTGTCATTTTCTTTGTTACTAGATTTAAGCTTTGACTGAGCACTCCACCCCCATGCCGCAGGTGGTTTTAATTGCATCAGGATCTTACTTTCCCACGCATAAGCAGACAGATGTCCCTTAGAGAGGTATTCATATTGTTAGGTCTTGACATCTAGAAACGCCTTATCGCGGCTGTCAGGTATACATAAATTGGCCAATTTATGCCCTAAGATTTTTCATTTATTTCTATATTCTACAGCAGTAATACATTTCATATTTCATACATCATATTTACATGCGCTAAAATTTCTCATTTATTTCTATTTTCTACAGCAGTAAGGCTATTCATATTTCATACCTCATATTTACATACTCAGCATTACAGAGTGCTACTTTGTTTGTTCATTGTACATGGAGGTAGCTCCTCTTAGTAAGCACCTGTTCACACCTATTTCTTGTAGTGGAAGTGCCGTCATTTTCTTTGTTAATACATTTAAGCTTTGACTGAGCACTCCACCCCCATGCCACAGGTGGTTTTAGTTGCAGCAGGATCTTACATTCCCACACATAAGCAGACGAATGTCCCTTAGAGAGGTATTGACATTGTTAGGTCCTGACATCGAGAAACGCCTTATTGCGGCTCTCAGGTATACATGAATTGTCCAATTTATGCGCTAATATTTCTCATTTATTTCTATATTCTACAGCAGTAATGCTATTCATATTTCATGCTTCATATTTACATGCGCTAAAATTTCTCATTTATTTCTATTTTCTACAGCAGTATTGCTATTCATATTTCATACTTCATATTTACATACTCAGCGTTACAGAGTGCTACTTTGTTTGTTCATTGAACATGGAGGTAGCTCCTCCTAGTAAGCACCTGTTCACACCTATTTCTTGTAGTGGAAGTGCCATAATTTTCTTTGTTACTAGATGTAATCTTTGACTGAGCAATCAAACCCCATGCCGCAGGTGGTTTTAATTGCATAAGGATCTTACTTAACTACACATAAGCAGACGGATGTCCCTTAGAGAGGTATTCACATTGTTAGGTCCTGACATCGCGAAACGGCTTATCGCGGCTGTCAGGTATGCATGAATTGGCCAATTTATGCGCTAAGATTTCTCATTTATTTCTAGATTCTACAGCAGTAATGCTACTCATATTTCATACTTCATATATACATGCGATAAAATTTCTCATTTATTTCTATTTTCTACAGCTGTAATGCTATTCATATTTCATACTTCATATTTACATACTCAGCGTTACAGAGTGCTACTTTGTTTGTTCATTGTACATAGAGGTAGCTCCTCTTAGTAAGCACCTGTTCACACCTATTTCTTGTAGTCTAAGTGCTGTCATTTTCTTTGTTACTAGATTTAAGCTTTGACTGAGCACTCCACCCCCATGCCGCAGGTGGTTTTAATTGCATCAGGATCTTACTTTCCCACGCATAAGCAGACAGATGTCCCTTAGAGAGGTATTCATATTGTTAGGTCCTGACATCGAGAAACGCCTTATCGCGGCTGTCAGGTATACATAAATTGGCCAATTTATGCGCTAAGATTTTTCATTTATTTCTATATTCTACAGCAGTAATGCATTTCATATTTCATACTTCATATTTACATGCGATACATTTCTCATTTATTTTTATTCTCTACAGCAGTAATGCTATTCATATTTCATACATCATATTTACATGCGCTAAAATTTCTCATTTATTTCTATTTTCTACAGCAGTAATGCTATTCATATTTCATACTTCATATTTACATACTCAGCGTTACAGAGTGCTACTTTGTTTGTTCATTGTACATGGACGTAGCTCCTCTTAGTAAGCACCTGTTCACACTTATTTCTTGTAGTGGAAGTGCCATCATTTTCTTTGTTACTAGATTTAAGCTTTGACTGAACCCTCCACCCCCATGCCGCAGGTGGTTTTAATTGCATCAGGATCTTACTTTACAACACATGAGCACATGGATGTCCCTTAGAGAGTTATTCACATTGTTAGGTTCTGACATCGAGAATCGACTTATCGGCACTGTCAGGTATACAAGAATTGGCCAATTTATGCGCTAAGATTTCTCATTTATTTCTATATTCTACAGCAGTAATGCTATTCATATTTCATGCTTCATATTTACATACTCAGTTTTACAGAGTGTTACTTTGTTCATTGTACATGGAGGTAGCTCCTCTAAGTAAGCACCTGTTCACACCTATTTATTGTAGTGGAAGTGCCATCATTTTTTATGTTACTAGATTTAAACTTTTACTGAGAACTCCACCCCCATGCCGCACGTGGTTTTAATTGCATCAGGATCTTACTTTCCTGCACATAAGCAGACGGATGTCCCTTAGAAAGTTATTCACATTGTTAGGTTCTGACATCGAGAAACGACTTATCGTCGCTGTCAGGTATACATGAATTGGCCAATTTATGTGCTTAATTTTCTCATTTATTTCTATATTCTACAGCAGTAATGCATTTCATATTTCATACTTCATATTTACATGCGCTAAAATTTCTCATTTATTTCTATTTTCTACAGCAGTAATGCTATTCATATTTCATACATCATATTTACATACTCAGCGTTACAGAGTGCTACTTTGTTTGTTCATTGTAAATGGAGGTAGCTCCTCTTTTTAAGCAACTGTTCACACCTATTTCTTGTAGTGGAAGTGCCATCATTTTCTTTGTTACTAGATTTAAGCTCTGACTGAACACTCCACCCCCATGCCGCAGGTGGTTTTAATTGCATCAGGATCGTACTTTCCCAAACATGAGCAGATGGATTTCCCTTAGAGGGGTGTTCACATTGTTAGGTCCTGACATCCAGAAATGCCTTATCGTGGATGTCAGATATACATGAATTGGCCAATTTATGCGCTAAGATTTCTCATTTATTTCTATATTCTACAGCAGTAATGCTATTCATTTTTCATACTTCACATTTACATGCGCTAAAATTTCTCCTTTATTTCTATTTTCTACAGCAGTAAGGCTATTCATATTTCATGCTTCATATTTACATACTCAGCGTTACAGAGTGTTACTTTGTTTGTTCATTGTACATGGAGGTAGCTCCTCTTAGTAAGCACCTGTTCACACCTTTTTTTTGTAGTCTAAGTGCTGTCATTTTCTTTGTTACTAGATTTAAGCTTTGACTGAGCACTCCACCCCCATGCCGCAGGTGGTTTTAATTGCATCAGGATCTTACTTTCCCACGCATAAGCCGACAGATGTCCCTTAGAGAGGTATTCATATTGTTAGGTCCTGACATCGAGAAATGCCTTATCGTGGCTGTCAGGTATACATGAATTGGCCAATTTATGCGCTAAGATTTTTCATTTATTTCTATATTCTACAGCAGTAATGCATTTCATATTTCATACTTCATATTTACATGCGATAAATTTCTCATTTATTTATATTCTCTACAGCAGTAATGCTATTCATATTTCATACATCATATTTACATGCGCTAAAATTTCTCATTTATTTCTATTTTCTACAGCAGTAATGCTATTCATATTTCATACTTCATATTTACATACTCAGCGTTACAGAGTGCTACTTTGTTTGTTCATTGTATATGGAGGTAGCTCCTCTTAGTAAGCACCTGTTCACACCTATTTCTTGTAGTGGAAGTGCAGTCATTTTCTTTGTTAATAAATTTAAGCTTTGACTGAGCACTCCACCCCCATGCCGCAGGTGGTTTTAATTGCATCAGGATCTTACATTCCCACACATAAGCAGACGAATGTCCCTTATAGAGGTATTCACATTGTTAGGTCCTGACATCGAGAAACGCCTTATTGCGGCTCTTAGGTATACATGAATTGGCCAATTTATGCGCTAATATTTCTCATTTATTTCTATATTCTACAGCAGTAATGCTATTCATATTTCATGCTTCATATTTACATGCGCTAAAATTTCTCATTTATTTCTATTTTCTACAGCAGTAATGCTATTCATATTTCATACTTCATATTTACATACTCAGCGTTACAGAGTGCTTCTTTGTTTGTTCATTGAACATGGAGGTAGCTTCTCTTAGTAAGCACCTGTTCACACCTATTTCTTGTAGTGGAAGTGCCATAATTTTCTTTGTTACTAGATTTAATCTTTGACTGAGCACTCCAACCCCATGCCGCAGGTGGTTTAAATTGCATCAGGATCTTACTTTCCTACACATAAGCAGACGGATGTCCCTTAGAGAGCTATTCACATTGTTAGGTCCTGACATCGTGAAACGCCTTATCGCAGGCTGTCAGGTATACATGAATTGGCCAATTTATGCGCTAAGATTTGTCATTTAATTCTATATTTTACAGCAGTAATGCTACTCATATTTCATACTTCATATTTACATGCGATAAAAATTCTCATTTATTTCTATTTTCTACAGCTGTAATGCTATTCATATTTCATACTCCATATTTACATACTCAGCGTTACAGTGTGCTACTTTGTTTGTTCATTGTACATGGAGGTAGCTCCTCTTAGTAAGCACCTGTTCACACCTATTTCTTGTAGTGGAAGTGCCATAATTTTCTTTGTTACTAGATTTAAGCTTTGACTGAACACTCCACCCCCATGCCGCAGGTGGTTTTAATTGCATCAGGATCTTACTTTCCCACACATGAGCAGATGGATTTCCCTTAGAGAGGTGTTCACATTGTTAGGTCCTGACATCGAGAAATGCCTTATCGTGGCTGTCAGATATACATGAATTGGCCAATTTATGCGCTAAGATTTCTCATTTATTTCTATATTCTACAGCAGTAATGCTATTCATTTTTCATACTTCACATTTACATGTGCTAAAATTTCTCCTTTATTTCTATTTTCTACAACAGTAATGCTATTCATATTTCATACATCATATTTACATACTCAGCGTTACAGAGTGCTACTTTGTTTGTTCATTGTACATGGAGGTAGCTCCTCTTAGTAAGCACCTGTTCACACCTATTTCTTGTAGTTGAAGTGCCGTCATTTTCTTTGTTAATAAATTTAAGCTTTGACTGAGCACTCCACCCCCATGCCGCAGGTGGTTTTAATTGCATCAGGATCTTACATTCCCACACATAAGCCGACGAATGTCCCTTATAGAGGGATTCACATTGTTAGGTCCTGACATCGAGAAACGCCTTATTGCGGCTCTCAGGTATGCATGAATTGTCCAATTTATGCGCTAATATTTCTCATTTATTTCTATATTCTACAGCAGTAATGCTATTCATTTTTCATACTTCATATTTACATGCGCTAAAATTTCTCATTTATTTCTATTTTCTACAGCAGTAAGGCTATTCATATTTCATACTTCATATTTACATACTCAGCGTTACAGAGTGCTACTTTGTTTGTTCATTGTACATGGAGGTAGCTCCACTTAGTAAGCACCTGTTCACACCTATTTCTTGTAGTGTTAGTGCCGTCATTTTCTTTGTTAATAAATTTAAGCTTTGACTGAGCACTCCACCCCCATGCCGCAGGTGGTTTTAATTGCATCAGGATCTTACATTCCCACACATAAGCAGACGAATGTCCCTTAGAGAGGTATTCACATTGTTAGGTCCTGACATCGAGAAACGCCTTATCGTGGCTGTCAGATATACATGAATTGGCCAATTTATGCGCTAAGATTTCTAATTTATTTCTATATTCTACAGCAGTAATGCTATTCATTTTTCATACTTCACATTTACATGCGCTAAAATTTCTCATTTATTTCTATTTTCTACAGCAGTAATGCTATTCATATTTCATACTTCATATTTACATACTCAGCGTTACAGAGTGCTACTTTGTTTGTTCTTTGTGCATGGAGGTAGCTCCTCTTAGTAAGCACCTGTTCACTCCTATTTCTTGTAATGGAAGTGCCGTCATTTTCTTTTTTACTAGATTTAAACTTTGACTGAGCACTTCACCCCCATGCCACAGGTGGTTTTAATTGCATCAGGATCTTACTTTCCCACACATAAGCAGACGGATGTCACTTAGAGAGGTATTCACATTGTTAGGTCCTGACATCGAGAAACGACTTATCGCGGCTGTCAGGTATACATGAATTGGAAAATTTATGCGCTAAGATTTCTCATTTATTTCTATATTCTACAGCAGTAATGCTATTCATATTTTATACTTCATATTTACATGCGCTAAAATTTCTCATTTATTTCTATTTTCTACAGCAGTAATGCTATTCATATTTCATACTTCATATTTACATACGCAGCGTTACAGAGTGCTACTTTGTTCATTGTACATGGAGGTAGCTCCTCTTTGTAAGCACCTGTTCACACCTATTTCTTGTAGTGGAAGTGCCATCATTTACTTTGTTACTAGATTTAAGGTTTGACTGAGCACTCCACCCCCATGCCTCAGGTGGTTTTAATTGCATCAGGATCTTACTTTCCCACACATGAGCAGATGGATGTCCCTTAGAGAGGTGTTCACATTGTTAGGTCCTGACATCGAGAAACGCCTTATCGTGGCTGTCAGATATACATGAATTGGTCAATTTATGCGCTAAGATTTCTCATTTATTTCTATATTCTACAGCAGCAATGCTATTCATTTTTCATACTAAATATTTACATGCGCTAAAATTTCTCATTTATTTCTATTTTCTACAGCAGTAATGCTATTCATATGTCATACTTCATATTTACATACTCAGCGTTACAGAGTGCTGCTTTGTTTGTTCATTGTACATAGAGGTAGCTCCTCTTAGTAAGCACCTGTTCACACCTATTTCTTGTAGTCTAAGTGCTGTCATTTTCTTTGTTACTAGATTTAAGCTTTGACTGAGCACTCCACCCCCATGCCGCAGGTGGTTTTAATTGCATCAGGATCTTACTTTACCACGCATAAGCAGACAGATGTCCCTTAGAGAGGTATTCATATTGTTAGGTCCTGACATTGAGAAACTCCTTATCCCGGCTGTCAGGTATACATGAATTGTACAATTTATGCGCTAAGATTTCTCATTTATTTCTATATTCTAGAGCAGTAATGCTATTCATATTTCATACTTCATATTTACGTGCGCTAAAATTTCTCATTTATTTCTATTTTCTACAGCAGTAATGCTATTTATTTTTCATACTTCATATTTACATACATAGCGTTACAGAGTGCTACTTTGTTTGTTCATTGTACATGGAGGTAGCTCCTCTTAGGAAGCACCTGTTCACACCTATTTCTTGTAGTGGAAGTGCTGTCATTTTCTTTGTTATTAGATTTAAGCTTTGACTGAGCACTCCACCCCCATGCCGCAGGTGGTTTTAGTTGCATCAGGATCTTACTTTCTCACGCATAAGCAGACATATGTCCCTTAGAGAGGTATTCACATTGTTAGGTCCTGACATCGAGAAACGCCTTATCGCGGCTGTCAGGTGTACATGAATTGGCCAATTTATGCGTTAAGATTTTTAATTTATTTCTATATTCTACAGCAGTAATGCATTTCTTATTTCATACTTCATATTTACATGCGATGAATTTCTCATTTATTTCTATTTTCTACAGCAGTAATGCTATTCATGTTTCATACTTCATATTTACATACTCAGCGTTACAGAGTGCTACTTTCTTTGTTCATTGAACATGGAGGTAGCTCCTCTTAGTAAGCACCTGTTCACATCTATTTCTTGTAGTCTAAGTGCTGTCATTTTCTTTGCTACTAGATTTAAGCTTTGACTGAGCACTTCACCCACATGCCGCAGGTGGTTTTAATTGAATCAGGATCTTACTTTCTCACGCATAAGCAGACAGATGTCCCTTAGAGAGGTATTCATATTGTTAGGTCCTGACATCGAGAAACGCCTTATCGCGGCTGTCAGGTATACATGAATTGGCCAATTTATGCGCTAAGAATTTTCATTTATTTCTATATTCTACAGCAGTAATGCATTTCATATTTCATACTTCATATTTACATGCGATAAATTTCTCATTTATTTCTATTTTCTACAGCAGTAATGCTATTCATATTTCATACTTCATATTTACATACTCAGCGTTACAGAGTGCTACTTTGTTTGTTCATTGTACATGGAGTTAGCTCCTCTTAGTAAACACCTGTTCACACCTATTTCTTGTAGTGGAAGTGCCATAATTTTCTTTGTTACTAGATTTATGCTTTGACTGAACACTCCACCCCCATGTCGCTGGTGGTTTTAATTGCATCAGGATCTTACTTTCCTACACATGAGCAGATGGATTTCCCTTAGAGAGGTGTTCACATTGTTAGGTCCTGACATCGAGAAACACCTTATCGTGGCTGTCAGGTATATATGAATTGGCCAATTTATGCGCCAAGTTTTCTCATTTATTTCTATATTCTACAGCAGTAATGCATTTCATATTTCATACTTCATATTTACATGCGATAAATTTCTCATTTATTTCTATTCTCTACAGCAGTAATGCTATTCATATTTCATACATCATATTTACATGCGCTAAAATGTCTCATTTATTTCTATTTTCTACAGCAGTAATGCTATTCATATTTCATACTTCATATTTACATACTCAGCGTTACAGAGTGCTACTTTGTTTGTTCATTGTACATGGAGGTAGCTCCTCTTAGTAAGCACCTGTTCACACCTATTTCTTGTAGTGGAAGTGCCGTCATTTTCTTTGTTAATACATTTAAGCTTTGACTGAGCACTCCACCCCCATGCCACTGGTGGTTTTAATTGCAGCAGGATCTTACATTCCCACACATAACCAGACGAATGTCCCTTAGAGAGGTATTCACATTGTTAGGTCCTGACATCGAGAAACGCCTTATTGCGGCTCTCAGTTATACATGAATTGTCCAATTTATGCGCTAATATTTCTCATTTATTTCTATATTCTACAGCAGTAATGCTATTCATATTTCATGCTTCATATTTACAGGCGCTAAAATTTCTCATTTATTTCTATTTTCTACAGCAGTAATGCTATTCATATTTCATACTTCATATTTACATACTCAGCGTTACAGAGTGATACTTTGTTTGTTCATTGAACATGGAGGTAGCTCCTCCTAGTAAGCACCTGTTCACTCGTATTTCTTGTAGTGGAAGTGCCATATTTTTCTTTGTTACTAGATGTAATCTTTGACTGAGCAATCCAACCACATGCCGCAGGTGGTTTTAATTGCATCAGGATCTTACTTAACTACACATAAGCAGACGGATGTCCCTTAGAGAGGTATTCACATTGTTAGGTCCTGACATCGCGAAACGCCTTATCGCAGCTGTCAGGTATACATGAATTGGTCAATTTATGCGCTAAGATTTCTCATTTATTTCTATATTCCACAGCAGTAATGCTACTCATATTTCATACTTCATATATACATGCGATAAAATTTCTCATTTATTTCTATTTTCTACAGCTGTAATGCTATTCATATTTCATACTTAATATTTACATACTCAGCGTTACAGAGTGATACTTTGTTTGTTCATTGTACATGGACGTAGCTCCTCTTAGTAAGCACCTGTTCACACCTATTTCTTGTAGTGGAAGTGCCATCATTTTCTTTGTTACTAGATTTAAGCTTTGACTGAACCCTCCACCCCCATGCCGCAGGTGGTTTTAATTGCATCAGGATCTTACTTTCCCACACATGAGCAGACGGATGTCCCTTAGAGAGTTATTCACATTGTTAGGTTCTGACATCGAGAATCGACTTATCGCCACTGTCAGGTATACATGAATTGGCCAATTTATGCGCTAAGATTTCTCATTTATTTCTATATTCTACAGCAGTAATGCTATTCATATTTCATGCTTCATATTTACATACTCAGTTTTACAGAGTGTTGCTTTGTTCATTGTACATGGAGGTAGCGCCTCTAAGTAAGCACCTGTTCACACCTATTTCTTGTAGTGGAAGTGCCATCATTTTTTATGTTACTAGATTTAAGCTTTTACTGAGCAGTCCACCCCCATGCCGCACGTGGTTTTAATTGCATCAGGATCTTACTTTCCTACACATAAGCAGACGGATGTCCCGTAGAAAGTTATTCACATTGTTAGGTTCTGACATCGAGAAACGACTTATCGCGGCTGTCAGGTATACATGAATTGGCCAATTTATGCGCTAAGAATTTTCATTTATTTCTATATTCTACAGCAGTAATGCATTTCATATTTCATACTTCATATTTACATGCGATAAATTTCTCATTTATTTCTATTTTCTACAGCTGTAATGCTATTCATATTTCATACTTCATATTTACATACTCAGCGTTACAGAGTGCTACTTTGTTTGTTCATTGTACATGGAGTTAGCTCCTCTTAGTAAACACCTGTTCACACCTATTTCTTGTAGTGGAAGTGCCATAATTTTCTTTGTTACTAGATTTATGCTTTGACTGAACACTCCACCCCCATGTTGCAGGTGGTTTTAATTGCATCAGGATCTTACTTTCCTACACATGAGCAGATGGATTTCCCTTAGAGAAGTGTTCACATTGTTAGGTCCTGACATCGAGAAACACCTTATCGTGGCTGTCAGGTATACATGAATTGGCCAATTTATGCGCTAAGATTTCTCATTTATTTCTATATTCTATAGCAGTAATGCTATTCATATTTCATACTTCATATTTACAAACTTAGCGTTACCCTTAGAGAAATATTCACATTGTTAGGTCCTGACATCGAGAAACGCCTTATCGCGGCTGTCAGGTATACATGAATTGGCCAATTTATGCGCTAAGATTTCTCATTAATTTCTGTATTCTACAGCAGTAATGCTAATCATATTTTATACTTCATATTTACATGCGGTAAAATTTCTCATTTATTTCTATTTTCTACAGCAGTAATGCTATTCATATTTCATACTTCATGTTTACATACGCAGCGTTACAGAGTGCTACTTTGTTCATTGTACATGGAGGTAGCTCCTCTTTGTAAGCACCTGTTCACACCTATTTCTTGTAGTGGAAGTGCCATCATTTACTTTGTTACTAGATTTAAGCTTTGACTGAGCACTCCACCCCCATGCCTCAGGTGGTTTTAATTGCATCAGGATCTTACTTTCCCACACATGAGCAGATGGATGTCCCTTAGAGAGGTGTTCACATTGTTAGGTCCTGACAACGAGAAACGCCTTATCGTGGCTGTCAGATATACATGAATTGGTCAATTTATGCGCTAAGGTTTCTCATTTATTTCTATATTCTACAGCAGTAATGCTATTCATTTTTCATACTTCATATTTACATGCGCTAGAATTTCTCTTTTATTTCTATTTTCTACAGCAGTAAGGCTATTCATATTTCATACTTCATATTTACATACTCAGCGTTACAGAGTGCTACTTTGTTCATTGTACATGGAGGTAGCTCCTCTTAGTAAGCACCTGTTCGCACCTATTTCTTGTAGTGGAAGTGCCGTCATTTTCTTTTTTACTAGATTTAAGCATTGACTGAGCACTCCAACCCCATGCCGCAGGTGGTTTTAATTCCCTAAGGATCTTACTTTCCCAGACATAAGCAGACGGATGTCCGTTAGAGAGGTATTCACATTGTTAGGTCCTGACATTGAGAAATGCCTTATCCCGGCTGTCAGGTATACATGAATTGGCCAAGTTATGCGCTAAATTTCTCATTTATTTCTATATTCTACAGCAGTAATGCTATTCTTATTTCATACTTCATATTTACGTGCGCTAAAATTTCTCATTTATTTCTATTTTCTACAGCAGTAATGCTATTTATATTTCATACTTCATATTTATATACTCAGCGTTACAGAGTGCTACTTTGTTTGTTCATTGTACATGGAGGTAGCTCCTCTTAGGAAGCACCTGTTCACACCTATTTCTTGTAGTGGAAGTGCTGTCATTTTCATTGTTATTAGATTTAAGCTTTGACTGAGCACTCCACCCCCATGCCGCAGGTGTACATGAATTGGCCAATTTATGCGTAAAGATTTTTAATTTATTTCTATATTCTACAGCAGTAATGCATTTCATATTTCATACATCATATTTACATGCGATGAATTTCTCATTTATTTCTATTTTCTACAGCAGTAATGCTATTCATATTTCATACTTCATATTTACATACTCAGCGTTACAGAGTGCTACTTTGTTCATTGTACATGGAGGTAGCTCCTCTTAGTAAGCACCTGTTCGCACCTATTTCTTGTAGTGGAAGTGCCGTCATTTTCTTTGTTACTAGATTTAAGCATTGACTGAGCACTCCAACCCCATGCCGCAGGTGGTTTTAATTGCATCAGGATCTTACTTTCCTACACATAAGCAGACGGATGTCCCTTATAGAGGTATTCACATTGTTAGGTCCTGACATCGCGAAACGCCTTATCGCGGCTGTCAGGTATACATGAATTGGCCAATTTATGCGCTAAGATTTCTCATTTATTTCTATATTCTACAGCAGTAATGCTACTCATATTTCATACTTCATATTTACATGCGATAAAAATTATCATTTATTTCTATTTTCTACAGCTGTAATGCTATTCATATTTCATACTTCATATTTACATACTCAGCGTTACAGAGTGCTACTTTGTTTGTTCATTGTACATGGAGGTAGCTCCTCTTAGTAAGCACCTGTTCACACCTATTTCTTGTAGTGGAAGTGCCATCATTTTCTTTGTTACTAGATTTAAGCTTTGACTGAACACTCCACCCCCATGTCACGGGTGGTTTTAATTGCATCAGGATCTTACTTTCCCACACATGAGCAGATGGATTTCCCTTAGAGAGGTGTTCACATTTTTAGGTCCTGACATCGAGAAATGCCTTATCGTGGCTGTCAGATATACATGAATTGGCCATGGGAGGAGTCCTGAGGAGATAATTTGCATATTCCCACTGCATTTTGGGGTAAGTGAAGAGTCTCCGCGAGCTCAAAGAACACTGGATTTTGGCTGTTGGAGCTGAAAAGAGGACATAGGTAAACCAGGGGAGGAGTCCTGAGGAGATAATTTTCATATTCCCACTGCATTTTGTGGTAAGTGAAGAGTCTCCGTGAGCTCAAAGAACACTGGATTTTGGCTGTTGGAGCTGAAAAGAGGACATCGGTAAACCGCGTGCCTATCGGCGCGCATTTTGAAGCTTTTTTTTAAGCTTTTTTCACTGTTTTCAGAACATTAACAATAAGAACATGGAAGAGTACAGGAGCCATTTGGTGAGCTGCATATCCTGCTACATGTTCACAGACTTGCCAGTGGAAAAGCCAAACTTCGCATGCCAGAAATGCAAGCTTGTGTCCCTGTTGGAGGAAAAGTTGCGAAATCTAGAAGAGAGGTTAACTACCTTGAAAATCATTAAGGAAGGTGAAGAGTTCTTAGACAGAGCAGAATTATCTCTTCATGATTCAGAAAGAGAAGAAATTCGAACTGCACCTGACGAAACAGAGGAATGGAAGCATGTGACCCACAGAAGCAGGAGGATCGAGAGGCAGTCAGCACCCATACTGCTCAGGAACCAGTACCAGGCTCTCACGCAGGAGAACCATGAAGAAATACAGCAAAATAAGACTTTGCCAGCAATGAATAACCTTGTAAGCCCTCAGAATCCTCCTGGATGGAGAAAGAAGAATGTTGTGAAGAAAAAACGGAGAGTGGTGGTCATGGGGTATTCCCTGTTAAGAGGAACAGAGGCCGCTATCTGCAGACCAGACATAACCTCAAGAGAAATGTGCTGTCTTCCAGGAGCAAAAATTAAAGATGCGTCTGACAGGATATCAAGACTCTTCAGACCTACAGATCACTACCCATTCCTGCTAATACATGTGGGGACAAATGACACCGCAAGAAAGGACCTGGAAACCATCTGCAGTGACTTTGAAGACTTAGGCAAGAAAGTGAAAGAATTAGGAGCGCAGGTGGTCTTCTCATCCATCCTCCCAGTGGATGGCCATGGAACAATGAGGTGGAATAAGATTCTACAGGTGAACAACTGGCTACGTCGATGGTGCCGTCAACAAGGATTTGGATTTCTGGATCACGGAATGAATTACCTATACGATGGACTACTTGCTAGAGATGGGGTGCACCTTACGAAGACTGGAAAACATGTATTTGGAAGTCGCCTTGCTACACTCATCAGAAGAGCTTTAAACTAGAACAATGTGGGAAGGGAAGCAAAAGGCCAGAAAAAGCCATACAGCTGACAAATACTATTGAGATCTCTGCTACTGGATGTGGAAAAGAAGAACAAAGACAAAACAATTTAAATAATAAAAATATGGGAGGAAGAGAAACCAATCACAAACTAAAATGTTTTTATACAAATGCACAAAGCATGGGCAACAAGCAAGGAGAATTGGAACTACTAATGCAGGAAAAGGAATATGATGTCATTGGAATCACTGAAACTTGGTGGGACGATACACATGATTGGAATAAAAGGCTAAAAGGATACAACTTATTTGCAAGAAACAGACTTGATAAACGAGGAGGAGGTATTGCATTGTATGTTAGAAAAGCGTATATCTGCACAGAGATTGAAGCTTCAGAGACTGGGAGTTCTGTGGAAACTGTTTGGGTAAGAATACAAGGAGAGAACAACGGAAAGGACACCATTGTAGGCATTTACTACAGGCCACCTGGGCAAGCTGAAGATATGGATGAACTCTTTATGCATCAAATGACCAAGTTCTCCAAAAAATATGACGTAGTGGTCATGGGAGATTTCAACTATCCAGACATTTGTTGGGAATCTCTCTCAAGTAAAACTAACAGGTCAAGCAAATTCTTATCCTCTCTTGCTGACAGCTTTATCTTCCAAAAGGTAGGGGAGAAAACAAGGGGATCTGCTACTTTGGATCTAATCCTTATAAACAGGGAGGAAATGGTTGAGGAGGTAAAGGTGGCTGGGACCCTAGGAGGCAGCGATCATGCTATTATAGAATTTTGGATAACTAGAGGAGGAAGACATGTGAAGACTCAAACTTCAAGGTTAGATTTTAGAAAGGCAGATTTTAAGAGACTCAGAAAGAGAATAGGAGGGATCCAATGGCTGGATGTCCTTAAGGACAAAAATGTCCAGGAAGGATGGGAAATTTTTAAAAATGAGATTCTCAAAGCACAATCGTTAACAATCCCGAAAAGTAGGAAGAATGGGAAGCATTTAAGGAAACCAGGATGGATGAACACAGAACTTAAACACATGCTAAAAAGAAAGAAAGAAATGTTTATTAAATGGAAAGAGGGAGGCATATCTAAAGAAGATTATAATGCAGTCTGCAGATCCTGCGGGGCACGTATCAGGTTAGCTAAAGCTGACAATGAATTTAGGCTTGCAAGAGATGTCAAAAGCAATAAAAAAGGATTTTGGGGGTATGTCAAAAGTAAAAGAAAAGTCAAAGATGCTATAGGATTTTTACAGGATGAAAATGGAGAAATGGTAAGAGAGGATGTTGAGAAGGCCGAACTTTTTAATTCCTATTTTGCATCTGTTTTCTCTCAGAAAGAAAATGTAACATCAACTGATCTTCACTGTCCTTTTAAAGGAATAGAGGAATCCAAGTTATCTGTAAACAGAAAGATTGTGAGGGAATATTTAGCTAACATAAATGAGTTCAAGTCTCCAGGTCCAGATGAATTACACCCCAGAGTACTGAAGAAGATTGCAGAAGAAATTTTAGAACCACTCTCCATAATCTTTGAAAATTCTTGGAGAACAGGAGAAGTCCCAGAAGACTGGAGAAGAGCAAATGTTGTTCCTATCTTCAAAAAGGGGAAGAAGGTGGACCCAGGGAACTATAGGCCGGTGAGTCTGACTTCTATACCAGGAAAGATCTTTGAACAAATTATTAAACAACATGTATGTAAGTACATGGATAAGAATGAAGTGATTAACCAGAGTCAGCATGGGTTTGTAACTAACAAGTCATGTCAGACTAACTTAATTTCCTTCTATGACAGAATCACTGACTGGGTGGATCAGGGAAATGCTGTGGATATAGTATATCTTGACTTCAGCAAAGCATTTGACAAAGTATCTCACACCATCCTTATTGAAAAAATGACCAAGTATGCAATGGACCAGGCAACTGTTAGGTGGATTCATAACTGGCTTAGTGATCGGACTCAAAGGGTGGTTGTAAATGGCTTCACATCCAGCTGGATGAATGTCTCAAGTGGGGTACCACAGGGCTCCGTCCTGGGACCTGTATTGTTCAACATCTTTATCAATGATTTAGATGAAGGAATTGAGGGTAAACTGATTAAATTTGCTGATGACACAAAGCTAGGAGGGATAGCTAATACTAGAGAAGAGAGAGAGAGGATTCAAAAAGACCTAAATAAACTGGAGCAGTGGGCAGCAACCAACAGAATGGTTTTTAACAGGGAAAAATGCAAAGTACTACATCTGGGCAATAAAAATGAAAAAAGCATATACAGAATGGGAGGAATAGGACTAAGCAACAGTACATGTGAAAAAGACTTAGGTATACTAATAGATCATAGACTGAACATGAGTCAACAGTGTGATGCAGCAGCAAAAAAGGCAAATACAATTCTGGGATGTATTAACAGAAGCATACAGTCTAGATCACGTGAAGTCATTATCGGTCTTTACTCCTCTTTGGTCAGACCTCATCTGGAATACTGTGTACAGTTTTGGGCACCACATTTTAAAAAAGACATAGACAAACTGGAGCAAGTTCAGAGAAGAGCGACCAGAATGGTGACTGGTCTGCAAACCATGTCCTATGAGGAACGGTTGCAGGATTTGGGAATGTTTAGCTTGCAAAAAAGAAGACTGAGAGGAGACTTAATAGCTGTCTACAAATATGTCAAGGGCTGTCACATTGTAGAAGGATCATCTTTATTCTCATTTGCACAAGGAAAGACTAGAAGCAATGGGATGAAACTAAATGGGAGGAGACACAGATTAGATATTAGAAAAAACTTTTTGACAGTTAGGGTGATTAATGAGTGGAACAGGCTGCCACGAGAGGTGGTGAGTTCCCCTTCAATGGACGTCTTCAAACAGAGGCTGGACAGACATCTGTCTGAGATGATCTAGTGAATCCTGCTTTGAGCAGGGGGTTGGACCAGATGACCTAGGAGGTCCCCTCCAACTCTACCATTCTATGATTCTATGATTCTATGCGCTAAGATTTCTCATTTATTTCTATATTCTACAGCAGTAATGCTATTCATTTTTCATACTTCATATTTACATGCGCTAAAATTTCTCCTTTATTTCTATTTTCTACAGCAGTAATGCTATTCATATTTCATACATCATATTTACATACTCAGCGTTACAGAGTGCTACTTTGTTTGTTCATTGTACATGGAGGTAGCTCCTCTTAGTAAGCACCTGTTCACACCTATTTCTTGTAGTGGAAGTGCCGTCATTTTCTTTGTTAATAAATTTAAGCTTAGACTGAGCACTCCACCCCCATGCCGCAGGTGGTTTTAATTGCATCAGGATCTTACATTCCCACACATAAGCAGACGAATGTCCCTTAGAGAGGTATTCACATTGTTAGGTCCTGACATCGAGAAATGCATTATTGTGGCTGTCAGATATACATGAATTGGCCAATTTATGAGCTAAGATTTCTCATTTATTTCTATATTCTACAGCAGTAATGCTATTCATATTTCATACTTCATATTTACATACTCAGCGTTACAGAGTGCTACTTTGTTTGTTCTTTGTACATGGAGGTAGCTCCTCTTAGTAAGCACCTGTTCACTCCTATTTCTTGTAATGGAAGTGCCGTCATTTTCTTTTTTACTAGATTTAAGCTTTGACTGAGCACTCCACCCCCATGCCGCAGGTGGTTATAATTGCATCAGGATCTTACTTTCCCACACATAAGCAGACGGATGTCATTTAGAGAGGTATTCACATTGTTAGATCCTGACATCGAGAAAACGCCTTATCGCGGCTGTCAGGCATACATGAATTGGCCGATTTATGCGCTAAGATTTCTCATTTATTTCTATATTCTATAGCAGTAATGCTATTCATATTTCATACTTCATATTTACATGCGCTAAAATTTCTCATTTATTTCTATTTTCTACAGCAGTAATGCTATTCATATTTCATACTTCATATTTACAAACTCAGCATTACAGAGTGCTAGTTTGTTTGTTCATTGTACATGGAGGTAGCGCCTCTTTGTAAGCACCTGTTCACACCTATTTCTTGGAGTGGAAGTGCCGTCATTTTCTTTGTTACTAGATTTAAGCTTTGACTGATCACTCCACCCCCATGCCACAGGTGGTTTTAATTGCATCAGGATCTTACTTTCCCACACATGAGCAGATGGATTTCCCTTAGAGAGGTGTTCACATTGTTAGGTCCTGACATCGAGAAATGCCTTATCGTGGCTGTCAGATATACATGAATTGGCCAATTTATGCGCTAAGATTTCTCATTTATTTCTATATTCTACAGCAGTGATGCTATTCATTTTTCATACTTCACATTTACATGCGCTAAAATTTCTCCTTTATTTCTATTTTCTACAGCATTAATGCTATTCATATTTCATACTTCATATTTACATACTCAGCGTTACAGAGTGATACTTTGTTTGTTCATTGTACATGGAGGTAGCTCCTCTTAGTAAGCACCTGTTCACACCCATTTCTTGTAGTGGAAGTGCCATCATTTTCTTTGTTACTAGATTTAAGTTTTGACTGAGCACTCCACCCCCATGCTGCAGGTGGTTTTAATTGCATGAGGATCTTACTTTCCCACACATAAGCAGACGGATGTCCCTTAGAGAGCTATTCACATTGTTAGGTCCTGACATCGAGAAACGCCTTATCGCGGCTGTCAGGTATACATGAATTGGCCAATTTATGCGCTAAGATTTGTCATTTATTTCTATATTCTACAGCAGTAATGCTATTCATATTTCATACTTCATATTTACATACTCAGCGTTACAGAGTGCTACTTTGTTTGTTCTTTGTACATGGAGGTAGCTCCTCTTAGTAAGCACCTGTTCACTCCTATTTCTTGTAATGGAAGTGCCGTCATTTTCTTTTTTACTAGATTTTAGCTTTGACTGAGCACTCCACCCCCATGCCACAGGTGGTTTTAATTGCATCAGGATCTCACTTTCCCACACATGAGGAGAGGGATGTCCCTTAGAGAGGTGTTCACATTGTTAGGTCATAACATCGAGAAACGCCTTATCGTGCCTGTCAGATATACATGAATTGGTCAATTTATGCGCTAAGGTTTCTCATTTATTTCTATATTCTACAGCCGTAATGCTATTCATTTTTAATACTTCATATTTACATGCGCTAGAATTTCTCTTTTATTTCTATTTTCTACAGCAGTAAGGCTATTCATATATCATACTTCATATTTACATACTTAGCGTTACAGAGTGCTACTTTGTTTGTTCATTGTACATGGAGGTAGCTCCTCTTAGTAAGCACCTGTTCGCACCTATTTCTTGTAGTGGAAGTGCCGTCATTTTCTTTGTTACTAGATTTAAGCTTTGACTGAGCACTCCAACCCCATGCCGCAGGTGGTTTTAATTCCCTAAGGATCTTACTTTCCCAGACATAAGCAGACGGATGTCCGTTAGAAAGGTATTCACATTGTTAGGTCCTGACATTGAGAAACGCCTTATCCCGGCTGTCAGATATACATGAATTGGACAATTTATGCGCTAAGATTTCTCATTTATTTCTATATTCTAGAACAGTAATGCTATTCATATTTCATACTTCATATTTACGTGCGCTAAAATTTCTCATTTATTTCTATTTTCTACAGCAGTAATGCTATTTATATTTCATACTTCATATTTACATACTCAGCGTTACAGAGTGCAACTTTGTTTGTTCATTGTACATGGATTTAGCTCCTCTTAGGAAGCACCTGTTCACACCTATTTCTTGTAGTGGAAGTGCTGTCCTTTTCATTGTTATTAGATTTAAGCTTTGACTGAGCACTCCACCCCCATGCTGCAGGTGGTTTTAATTGCATCAGGATCTTACTTTCCCACACATGAGCAGATGGATGTCCCTTAGAGAGGTAATCACATTGTTAGGTCCTGACATCGAGAAACCCCTTATCGTGGCTGTCAGATATACATGAATTGGTCAATTTATGCGCTAAGATTTTTCATTTATTTCTATATTCTACAGCAGTAATGCATTTCATATTTCATACTTCATATTTACATGCGATAAATTTCTCATTTATTTCTATTTTCTACAGCAGTAATGCTATTCATATTTCATACTTCATATTTACATACTCAGCATTACAGAGTGCTACTTTGTTTGTTCATTGTACATGGAGGAAGCTCCTCTTAGTAAGCACCTGTTCACACCTATTTCTTGTAGTGGAAGTGCTGTCATTTTCTTTGTTACTAGATTTAAGCTTTGACTGAGCACTCCACCCCCATGCCGCAGGTGGTTTTAATTGCATCAGGATCTTACTTTCCCACACATAAGCAGACGAATGTCCCTTAGAGAGGTATTCATATTGTTAGGTCCTGACATCGAGAAACGCCTTATTGCCGCTGTCAGGTATACATGAATTGGCCAATTTATGTGCTAAGATTTCTCATTTATTTCTATATTCTACAGCAGTAATGCTATTCATATTTCATACTTCATATTTACATGCGCTAAAATTTCTCATTTATTTCTTTTTTCTACAGCAGTAATGCTTTTCATATTTCATACTTCATATTTACATACTCAGCGTTACAGAATGCTACTTTGTTTGTTCATTGTACATGGAGGTAGCTCCTCTTAGTAAGCACCTGTTCACACCTATTTCTTGTAGTGGAAGTGCCATCATTTTCTTTATTACTAGATTTAAGCTTTGACTGAGCACTCCAACCCCATGCCACAGGTGGTTTTAATTGCATCAGGATCTTACTTTCCCACACATAAGCAGACGGATGTCCCTTAGAGAGGTATTCACATTGTTAGGTCCTGACATCGAGAAACGCCTTAACGCGGCTGTCAGGTATACATGATTTGGCCAATTTATGCGCTAAGATTTCTCATTTATTTCTATATTCTGCAGAAGTAATGCATTTCATATTTCATACTTCATATTTACATACTCAGCGTTACAGAGTGCTACTTTGTTTGTTCATTGTACCTGGAGGTAGCTCCTCTTAGTAAGCACCTGTTCACACTTATTTCTTGCAGTGGAAGTGCCGTCACTTTCTTTGTAGCCGAGGACTAAGGCGGGTGTGTTCGATAGGAACAGGCAGCCTGCTACATCATAGGGATTCAGCTTAGTTTTACTGTAGGGACAGTTTTCCCTCATCTTTCCTTAGTACATGTTGCAGATCATAACAATTGGCTTTAGGTCTCTTTGCCTACATCATGCTCCTCTCAGATGAAGACCTGCTAACAGACTCCCTTTAATTAATAAAAACTCAAGCTATAAAATTATATTTTATTTCACTTTCTTGGTAAACACAAAAAAATATATACAGATTTGCTGTTCTTGCATCGCTGTTCAAGTTCCAAATATTGTAAAATTCAGTCATCATCAGATCTGATTAAAGCTGATTGTTGGTGGTGCTCAATGTCGGACCTCTACCGATCTGATATTGATGACCTACCCTGAGCATAAGTCATCAAAATCATTAACCCAGAAAACTCCTTTCATTTTGTCATCATTCTTCTTTTTCTTAATATATATATTTTTTTTTTTACAAAAAAGTAACATTTTAAAATAAATAAAAATACAATAAATAAATAAAAAAATGTAAATTTTACAAAAAGTCCATTCTACTCATCATTCCCTTTTCTTTTAGTTTGAATGTTTGACTATTTTATGTGAATCCCAGTAAAAAAAATAAAAATATAAGAAAAGCAAAAAAATGTGAATTTATTCTTTTAAGATTCTCAAGTAAGGAGTTACCTTAATCGCAATTAAAATGGCAAAAACAATCAATTTTCACCGTTACATAATGGTTGTCTCAGTCCTTGCAATCAATGGCTTTGTAATCACCCTCTTTTCAAAACCCCCCGTTAACAGCTCCTATGTCAATGCTATGGCTTGATTGAAAAGGCCAAAAAATCTATAGAAATAAAAAGAACAACAGAAAAGAAAAGAAGCAAACAAGTCCCTGACTTCTCTATCATCATAAACACAATCATTCATGTAGAAACATTAACAAACTCTAATTATACTCATACAAAGGCTACATTATTGTATTAGACAATAATAATAATAAAATAAGTTAATTAAAATTCTGAATGTTTTAAATATTTTTTTATTTGACTCATGTAATCTAGCAGATTTTACAATATCAACTTTTTTAGGTTAAATAAAAAATAAAAAATGATATTGTGGTACCAAGTTATCCAGAAAAATCGATGTAAATACTTTTATGTTCCCAAAATTACTTTTATCTTTTTTGAGGCATAAACTCATTTGTTCTGCATGTGAACACTTGTTCTACTTAACGGTTATGGAGTTCCCTTGATCTGCTACTTTGGCAAAAGAGCTTGCATGGTAAACGTTTTAGAGAGTTTGGTTGTTTTGGACTTTTTTTTTAAAGCGCTCTCAAATAATTGCTGATTATTTGTTCTTCCACTATTAGGACAGCTTAGGCATCATTTGTAATCTTTTGGGGAGAATTCTGTCTCTGAGCTCCTTGGGCAGTTCCTTTGAGCTCATGATTCTCATTTGGTCTGACATGCACTGTGAGCTGTGAGGTCTTGTATAGACAGGTGTGTGCCTTTCCAAATAAAGTCCTATCAGTTTAATTAAACACAGCTGGACTCCAATGAAGGAGTAGAACCATCTCAAGGAGGATCACAAGGAAATGGACAGCATGTGACTTAAATATGAGTGTCTGAGCAAAGGGTCTGAATACTTATGATTATGTGATATTTCAGTTTTTCTTTTTTAATAAATTTGTGAAAATTTCTACATTTCTTTTTTTTTCAGTCAAGATGGAGTGCAGAGTGTACTTTAATGAGAAAAAAAATGAACTTTTTAGAATTTACCAAATGGCTGCAATGAAACAAAGAGTGAAAAATTTAAAGGGGTCTGAATACTTCCCGTACCCACTGTATGTTCCTCCTCTCTCGCAGGTTATCCCACTGAGACCAAAAGGATCGGCAGTCTAGAATCAGACATGCTGGATCCTTATCTCCTCTGATACATGAGTCTGTCTGCCAAGCCCTACAATATCTGCAGGCTTGGACTACGATAGTCCAAAGTTTATGGGGCCTTCAGAAATGTTCTTTCTAGCTGCTCTTCACTTTGGCTAACAGTAGGGTCCAAAATACAGTGGAATGCATCTCTCCATCAACTTAGAATTCTCAAAAGGCTATTTAAAAAAAAAATTGGGAGGGAAACTAGACAACCCCTTAAAAGAGTTGTTTCTCATGAATATCTTTTTGAAGTGAAGCTGGCCTGATAGTCGGATGATCGACATAAGTTATCAGAATTCAAAAACTGGTTGTACAGGTTTAGGGCTCAAGTCTGAAGGTACTCTATGCGACTGCAGACTTGTGAATCCTCACATAGCACACAATGTGTGCTGTCAGGATTCTCTGGTGCGGGAGCCAGGAGTGGGCAGTAATGTGATTGCAAGTATGTGATGTACATATTTCCAGCCGCATTCCAACTAGACGTGTCCAGATTCTCAGGTGCCGGCGCCAGAAGTGACTGCAAGTATGTGATTTGCAAACTTCTGGCCATATTCCAACAAAACGTGTCAGGATTCTCAGGTGCGTGTGCCAGGAGTGTAACTGCAAGTATGCGATTTGCATACTTCTGGCCACATTCCGACTAGATGTGTCCGGTCTCACTCTATTTACTTGTATTGAGCGAGGCTGTGCATGTCTTGTCGGCATGTGACAGCATGTATACAATTTGCCTGCTCCCGGCAACACCTCTGGAAAATCCTGACTGTGCGCACTGTGCGCACTGTGCACACTGTGAGGATTCACAAGTCTGAAGTCACTTATGTGGGGTCCAAGCCTGGACAACCCCTTAAAATTTGGTAAAGATTCTCTTTAGATTGTCACAATAAGCTGACTCTTTTCTACTTAGCATTCCTGCTTAGTTTTATTTTGAATGTTTGACTATATTTTATTTAAATCTCAGGAAAAGAAATTTAAAAAAAGGTGACTTTATTCTTATAAAATTGTTGATTCTGCAATTTAAACCAACAATACACTAACCAATATTGAAATGGGGGAAAAAAATCAATTTTCAATGTTACATAATGGTTATAATGGTTGTCTCAGTCCTTGCAATCAATGTCTCTGTAATTACCCTTATCTTCTATACCAATTCTATGGCTTGATTGAAATGCTAAGAGCTTATTTGAAAATATTTTTCTATAAACTATTCAACTCCTTTAAATCTCTTTAAGGAATGGCCTTGAAGAAACCTTTCTAAATAGATTCTGGTCTGATGATCAGATGATCGATGCAGGTTCTGCAAACTTTTAGATTGGCCATTCTGGCAATAGCAGCAGTCGTCCATCAATGTCTCAACTAGGAGAAGAGCTCACCGTGATGGGATCTACCTCAATCCCTCTCTGACTTCTTAAGAAATGAGGGCGTCCTCCTGAAGAGGAGGAGCAAGTCCACCCGCACTGGAGGGAGGGATCAGTTGGCAATTAGCATGCTCCCACAGTCGAGCATGCGCACTGCTAGTCCATTCAAAGTAGATGAGACAGATGGAAACAGAAGAATTTGTCTAATTCCATCAGTTATATAGACTTAAAATGGGCTCTCTGTTGACCTCCACCCCGTTAACAAAGAGGACTTTTAACCTCTGGTACCATGATTGGTGGATCCCATGGCTTGGTGGATTCTCTGTTTGAATAGATGATCATTGGTATTTTGGTGCTTGCAAATAAATTGTTGCCCTCCATAATTAAGTGAAAGGAGCGATGTGGCTGTGAAATGGTTAAAAAAAAATCTAGAATATCTTGAAGTTTTTTTTTTATTTTTCCTTCTGAAAACGACCCTGAAAATTCAGGCTGTATGTCTTTTCCAGGCACATTTATCCCTTATATTAGCTTGTCAAATCAATACGGCTTTCTGACTGAGCACCGGAAAAAAAATCGTTTGGAAGATTTTATTCCCGTGAGATATACAAAAGGCAACACATGGATCCCGCTTCAGTGGTTTTCACTCTTTTAATATTGATTTGTTAAAAGATGCATCACATCATCGGTACAGGCAACGGAGCAGAGACTAACTTATCACCTTCATTAAAAAATTAAACAGTCGCTAGTTTCAGACATTAATATCTATATCAGTGTGTGTACATTACATTTCCTGATGGCTGAGTGTATTTTTTTTTTCTTTAAAATTTTTCACAATTTTTTTTTTTTTAAATTTAGGCTAAAGTTTTGAATTTCTAAAACTATAAAAAAAAGCCTGTAAAATAATTGAGACCTTGTTCCTATGTATAAAACGCTGTAGTTCTTTTGCTTCATTTCTTTTCTGCTCTGATTATTGCTTTTTTTCTGTATTCTTTTTGTGCATCTCTTGTGCAGTTTTGAAGCATTGCTTTTTTATGTGTTTAACTGTTTATTTTAGTATAGAAAAGCCTCTTGTGTTGTTACATGCATACTTTACAGGCTTGCGAAAGAAGCCAATAAAAAAAAAAAAGCAACTAAAAAATTCACAACGGCGCATTTAAATGTACAATGGGCATTTTTATTAAATCACATGCACTTTGCTTAAACTAATAAATGCAGAGGATTTTCTGCAAAAAAAAAAGTGGAGCAGACAAAAAGTAGATTATTTTTACTTATTTTATTGCTACTATTATTCATTAAACTTTTAAATCCAATGATAACCATCACAAAACAAGAGTAATGCAAAAGAAAAAAAAATGAAATAATTACAGCCTAAAAACTACAAATATAAATGTTATCTAGTGGAATAGGACCAAAGCCTGAACAGAGGAAATTCCTTTTTCAGTCACCTCACATCCCGTCCCCAAAATATTTAATAGAAGGCAATTAAAATGAATATACAACTCCAACAAAACATAAAAAAAATAATTTATGGGTAGCAGAAAATGGCGGCACAAACCATAGTTGTTTTTACAAAATTAAAAATTTTTTTAATCACAAAATACTATAAAAAAACTGTATAAGTTTGTTTTAGACTGAAAAAAATGAGCTGGAGTATAAGTTGGTATGCAGCCCAAATAGGAGCATGTTCACACTGGCCATTAAACAGACAAAACCTAAGACAGAGACAAAATAAACATATACCCTGTTGTAAGTAAATAAGTAAAAGCCATATTGCATATAAATAACATTGGGATCTTCGAAAACAAAGTTTTTGATCAAATAAAGTGCAAAAGCCATCCCACCAGTGTCAGGGTGTACACAAATCAGGATGGTTCTAACCTCTAGTATTAAATATCTTACCATGTATCAAAGTGACGTCAATATGAATAAGGACTGAGGAAGGACTGGGTCCCGATCATGGACACCCAACAAATGGGAAGCTATTAGTGATGAGCGAGCATGCTCGGGTGTTTTCAGAGTATCTTCAGCGTTCTTGGGTGTTATGTTTGACTCACTCCGTGCTCATGATTTGCGACTGTTTGACAGCTTTAATACATGTGAGGAATGCATGTTTGTTAGGCATTTCTCACATGTATTAAAGCTGTCAAACAGTCACAAATCATGCACACAGGAGTGATTCAAACATAACACCGAGCAGCTGTAACTACTCGGTGCTCGCCCGAGCATACTCGGCGAAAGGGTTAACAGAACATACTCGCTCATCACTAATCTTGATGCTGATGTGATGGCTTTTGCACTTTTTTTGATCAAAAACTTTGTTTACGAAGTACCCAATGTTGTTAATATGCACTATGGCTTTTACTTATTTGCTTACAGCAGGGTATATGTTCATTTTCTCTCTGTCTTACATTTTGCTTGTTTAATGGTCAGTGTGAACATGCTTCTATTTTGCATGCATACCAACTTATACTCCAGTTATTTTTTCTCTGTCTAGTTTCAACTTTCTGCATTTACTGAAGGTAAGGATGTGAGCCCTTTGAGCTGGACGTTACATTCATATAGCTTCCTATTTGCTGTATGTCCATGTTTGGGACCCAGTCCTGCTCGGCCCCTATTCACACTGATGTCACTATGACGCATGGTATGGTTTTTATTACTAGAGTTTAGTACCATCCCTACTTGGGTACACTTTGATGCTGGTGGGTGTTTACTAAGTACCCTATGTTATTTAAATGCACTTTTGCTTTTACTTATTTACTTACAGCAGCATATATGTTCATTTTGTCTCTGTTTTAGGTTTTGTAAGTTTGACATAGCTATAGTAGGACTGAGCTATTCAAGTTTACAGGTCACTTTTCCTGTACAATGAATACCGTAAAAATTAAACCCCCAAAAATCTTTGGCAGCATTAAATATTTTTCACCATTTTGCCTCAATTGGAATTTTTTTACTTTTCTACTGTCTTTACAGTGACATGTAAAAGTTTGGGCACCTGTGGTCCAAATTACTGTTGTGAACAGTTTAGCAAGTTGAAGATGAAATGATCTCCAAAAGGGCTAAAGTTAAAGATGACACATTTCCTTTGTATTGTAGGCAAACAAAGAAATATTTTTATCTTTTACATTTTGAAAATTACAAAAAGGAAAATGGGCTGATGCAAAAGTTTAGGCACCCTGCGTGGTTACTGCCTAGTAGCACCCCCTTTTGAAAGTATCACAGCTTGTAAATACTTTTTGTAGCCAGACAAAAGTCTTTCCATTCTTGTTTGAGGGATTTTCATCCATTCTTCCTTGGAAATTTTTTCCAATTCTGTGAGATTCCTGGGTCATCTTGCATGCACTGCTATTTTGAGGTTTAGCCACAGATTTTCAATGATGTTCAAATCAGGGGACTGTGAGGGCCATTGTAAAACCTTCAGCTGGTGCCTTTTGAGGTTGTCTAATGTGGATTTTGACGTGTGTTTAGGATCATTATCCATTTGTAGAATCCTCCTTTCAACTTCAGCTTTTTTACAGCTAGTGTTATGTTTGCATCAAGAATTTGTGGAAATTTCATTGAATTCATTCTTCCCTCTACCCGTGAAATGTTCCCCATGCCATTGGCTGCAACACAACCCCAAAGCATGATTGATCCACCCCCATGCTTAATGGTTGGCGAGATGTTCTTTTCCTGAAATTCTGTGCCCCTTTTTCTCCACACATACCTGAGAGTTCTATTTTAACCTCATTGGTCCACAGGACGTGATTCCAAAATGCATCAGGCTTGTTTAAATGTTCTTTTGCATACTTCTGAGGCTGAATTGTAGGTTGGGAAGCAGGAGAGGTTTTCCTCTGATGACTCTTCTATGAAGGCCATATTTGTGCAAGTGTCTCTGAACAGTAGAATGATGTACCACAACTCCAGAGTCTGCTAAATCTTTCTGAAGGTGTTTTGCCGTCAAGCGGGGGTTCTAATTTGCCTCTCTATCAATCCTGCGAGCAGCTGTCACTGAAATTTTGCTTGGTCTTCCAGACCTTATCTTGACCTCCACTGTTCCTGTTAACTGCCATTTCTTAATTACATTTTGAACTGAGGAAATGACAACTTTAAAATGCTTTGCTATCTTCTTACAGCCTTCTTCTGCTTTGTGGGCCTCCACCATTTTCATTTTCAGAGTGCCAGGCTGCAGCTTAGAAGAACCGATGACTGCTGTTTTTTGGCACAAGGTTAGAGGAGGTTGGGTTTTTATAAAACTAGGAAATTTGCATCACCTGGCCTTTCCTAATGATGATAGTGAACAAGCCATAACCCTAACAGGCTAATTGAGGTCTGAGACCTTGGTCAAAGTTAGCTTAGAACACAAATGTCCAAGGGTGCGCAAACTTTTGCATTGGACCATTTTCCTTTTTGTAATTTTTAAAATTTAAAAAGTGACTATGTATACAGTACAGACCAAAAGTTTGGACACACCTTCTCAGTTAAAGATTTTCCTGTGTTTTATACTGCTCTGCAGCCACTGTTCCATGATGTGATCAATTTACCATGTTCAAACTGATGAAAGGTCGTCTATAAGTGATGACATATCCTAGAAATATGCCATCACTTACATAGGTGGGAGCACACCTCTATAGCGTTAGTTTTTATTTTTTTTTATTACAATGTACTTATATTCTTATGTCTGTTACCATATTGTGCCTGGACATAGAAAAATGCACAGGGCATGCACATGAAGTATCTAGCACATCTTCATAGATTGATTGTAGCAATAAATTGGATTACTGTCTGGAACAGTTCCATGTGATCACTTCGACATAATATTAGACCAGAGTGTCTCTACTATTATTATGTCTCACATGGTGAGATAGATCCTCAAAACTCCAGGTCCGGAAGAGCAGCAGGATACAGGAGTGGGCTGTATAGGAAGAGTTGGACCTATGTAGCAGAGGTAGATCAGTCATGATTGGGGAAGCAGAGCTAGAACAGCAAAGACTGATGCAGAAGAGCTGGAACAGCAAAGACTGATGCAGAAGAGCTGGAACAACAAAGACTGAAACAGGGATGACTACTACAGAAGATACTGATAACAACTGATAGCAGAGTTGTAACATTTGTGGCTAATATTACAGTTTTTTTATGCTGATGACTGGAATAGCGGAGTTGTTTTCACAATGTACTGTGATGTAGCAGTACTGGAACAAAAACATAAATGGAATATCAAAATAGTATTTGTGGTGAAAATTAATGGAAGGATGCCAACTACTTTAATATTTAGGTGGCATCTGGCTGAATTAAATTACCTAGGTTGATGACATCATAGCAGTGCATCAGGTTGCTGAAGCAACCCATCAACCAGTGGATGTAATGGGACCAGCCTGCAGCTTGATGCTGAAAATAGGACAGGAGAGTAACAAATACTGTTAATTCAATATGCAAGAAGGTGTTAATAATGATCATTTTTGGGTCTTACGGCAATAACAATAAACATTTTTTTTAAAGAATAACTAGCAAAATTACAGTGATAGTTTTGAGAAATTTCAGTAAACGGATTCATTATGAGTAAAGTAAAAGCAGTGAAGTATTACTACCCAAACGAATTGAAAATGTAGATGTGGCGGAGATAAGAGAAGAGCAAATGAATATTTTTACAGCTGATTTATAAACATTGAGAAGATTTGTGGCTAGGGGCAAAGTCGCATTTACTGTTATTTGTTAGTTTGTAGTGAAACTAGACAGTCTCCTGGAAATAATGACTGTAATAATTAGGTGAGGATGCCGCTGAGGCTTTGGACTTTGTATGAAGATTAGTTTAGGTTTATTGTTTTTTGCCAGATGTTTTTTTTTATTAATATTATTCATTGACTTCAAATATCATGAGTTGTGTGCACAGAGTCTGTACAATGGAACATGTGGAGGTATCTCAGGTTCCAAATATTGAGCCAGATAATGCTATACTGTACTGCCATAGAGCACTACGTTGTGGAGGCAATCCACCTTGAAAATAATGCTTCAAGGGAAAGGGAACAAACCCTTTAAGTGTTGTATACTTTTACATTGTCTGGATTTAAAGGTGTGTTTCAAATGTGAACAGGGGCAAACTGCTGTGACTGTAATATAAGACATACCAAAAAGTCTGCAGTAGCCACTGTGTGCAACAAGATATATGTCAGTTAAAGAATTAAAGATAGGAATATTAAACAGCATTACTGACTTCTAGACTGTACTTATATCATTGAGGTATTTAGTTTACATTTTTTAATATGTATACAGCAGCATGCAACAGTTTACATTGCCTTCTTTCTGTTGGGAGATGCTGATCAGATTTGTTTCTTTGTAGCATACATATGGATATAAAGACGGCCTTTATGTCACTTTTTTGCATTTAGATAGATACTGTAGATCAAGGAGTCAAAGTTAAACACACAGAGGGCCAAAATGAAAAGCTTGGACAAAGATGCGGGCCCCACATAGTCCTCCATACAGAATATTGGGCCCCACATAGTCCTCCATACAGAATAATTGGCCCCACATAGTCCTCCATACAGAATAATGGGCCCACAGAGTCCTCCATATAGAATAATGGGCCCCACATAGTCCTCCATACAGTATAATGGGCCACACATAGTCCTCCATACAGAATAATTGGCCCCACATAGTCCTCCATACAGAATAATTGGCCCCACATAGTCCTCTATACAGAATAATGGGCCCCATATAGTCCTCCATACAGTATAATGGGCCTCACATAGTCCTGCATACAATGTAATAGCGCCCACATAGTCCTCCATACAGAATAATTGGCCCCACATAGTCCTCCATACAGAATAATGGGCCCCACATAGTCCTCCATACAGAATAATGGGCCCCACATAGTCCTCCATACAGAATAATTGGCCCCACATAGTCCTCCATACAGAATAATTGGCCCCACATAGTCCTCTATACAGAATAATGCGCCCCATATAGTCCTCCATACAGTATAATGGGCCTCACATAGTCCTGCATACAATATAATAGGCCTCACATAATCCTCCATACAGAATAATGGGCCCCACATAGTCCTCCATACAGTATAATGGCCATACATAGTCCTCCATACAGTATAATGGCTCCACATAGTCCTCCATACAGAATAATAGCCCCACATAGTCCTCCAAACAGAATAATAGGCCCCACATAGTCATCCATGCAGAATAATGGGCCCCACATAGTCCTCCATACAAAATAATTGGCCCCACAAAGTCCTCCATACAGTATAATGGTCACACATAGTCCTCCATTCAGAATAATGGGCCCCACATAGTCCTCCAAACAGAATAATGGGCCCCACATAGTCCTCCAAATGGAATTGTGGGCCCCAAATAGTCCTCCAAACAGAATAATGGGCCCCACATAGTCCTCCAAACAGAATAGTAGGCCCCACATTGTCCTCCATGCGGAATAATGGGCCCCACATAGTCCTCCATGCAGAATAATGGGCCCTACATTGTCCTCCTTACAGAATAATGGGTTCCACATAGTCATCCATGCAGAATAATGGACCCCACATAGTTCTCCATACAGAATAATGGGCCCCACATAGTTCTCCATACAGAATAATGGGCCCCACATAGGGGTGGTGGTTCTGGTGTCGCGGGCCAAATTAAACCACCCTGCAGGCCATATTTGGCCCTCGGGCCAGAGTTTGACATGTATGCTGTAGATGGATAAAAAATAGATATGTACTGTTATGGAAACCCTTTTTCCAGTGAGAGCTAATTTGGGGTGAGATACAGGATCTCCAGATCTGTCAATGTTGGTCCAATTAACAGTGATGCATCGGAGACAAGAACACCCACAGCCTGTATCTGTCAGTGTGCAAGGTTTGTCTGGTCTCAGATCCCAAACCACAAGTATTTTATTAAACCCAGCACAAGTATAAAAACTGCTCAGCCAACCGCGGATGTCAGTAATATACATATATCAAAAAACTGACCGTCACTTCCAAACAGAAAACAGGTGTGTACAGGTGCTTACTAAGAGTAGCCACCTCCATATATAACTAACAAATAAAGTAGCACTCTGTAACTCTGTAGCACTATAGCATGCAAACATGAAATATATGAAATTTGAATTGCACTACTGCTCTAGAAAATATGAAAAATTGAGAATACATAGCGCATAAACTGACCAATTCATGTGTACCCGGCAGTTGCGATAAGGCGATTCTCTCTGCTAGGAACCTATCTAATGTGAATCCTCTCTTGGGCTGAAACCTAGATTTATAAGGGAAGGTAGGATCCCGCGGTTTTAAGAAAAGCAGTATCCTACCTTCCCATATAAATGAAGGCTTCAGGATTCACGTTATATAGGTTCCCAGCAGAGAGAATCGCCTTATCGTGGCTGCAGTGTACACATGAATTGGCCAATTTATACGCCAAATATTCTCAATTTTTTCTATTTTCTAGAGCAGTAATGTAATTCAAATTTCATGTTTTCATGCTATAGCGCTACAGAGTTTCAGAGTGCTACTTATTTGTTAGCTATATATGGAGATGGCTACTCTTATTAAGCACCTGTACACACCTGTTTTCTGCTTGGAAGTGACTGTCAGTCTTTTGATATTTGTATGCATAGGCTCTCTGACTAAGTACTCCACTCTTCGATCTCTGGCGGTTTTAATTACAGCAGGATCCTACCTTCCCAAAATAAATGTAGGCTTCAGCCTAAGTGTTATGAACTGACCTGGGTTGGAGTAGTGGTATTGCAACCACTAGGGACAGCACCGGCAGGAAGCATAGACAGGACCAGAGGTCGATATATAGAAGCAGCAGTATAGTTTTGGATGAGCAGGTTGCATAGTCAGGAATCAGCTAGTGGTCAGTATACGGAAGCAGCAGTATAATTTGAAGGCTTAGCAGGTTGCGTACTCAGTTATCAGCCAGAAGTCGGTACACAAGAGCAGCAGTATAGTTTTGAATGAGGTAGCAGGTGAAAAGATAGCTTGACTAAAGGCTGGGAGCTCAATAATCTCGCAAGGAAGGAAGTGCAATGCCAGGTTCAAGTAGGGTTTTCAATCAGGAGATTAAAGGGTGGAGGCAATCAGGAACTCAGGGTGGAGGCAATCAGGAACTAAGGTGGAGACAATCAGGAACAACAGAGGTACTAGTACTGGGTAAGCAAGGAACTTTCCAGTGAGCTGAATAGCTCAACGGAAGAAAATGCCGCTTGGTGCTCAAGAGCTGCTGGGTTCGAGTCCTAACAATAATGCAATTCAAATTTCATATGTTTCATTTTTGCATGCTATAGCGCTACAGAGTGCTACTTTATTTGTTAGTCAGTAATATACTTAGGGACGGCGCTGCACATGCTTTAGGCTCAGCTGTGATGTCAGGGATCCCAGCTACTCACTTCACTGGCTAATTTACACCTGCTCTCTTCTCTCCATCAAGTTGTGTGGAGCCATATTGGATCAGAGAACTTCCCTCAATATCTGTGCATGTCTATTGCACTCTCAGGCACATGTAATTGCCAAATTGGAGTGGGTAATGCCCAAACTCTTCACTGGCTGTATAAGCTTGTAAAGTATTTGAAGATTGCTCTTGTTACTCAATAGTAAAATAGAGGCAAAATACGAGGAATTACAAATAAATCTAGTATATAAAAAGGATGGTGTGGTAGTTGTAGCATCGGCGCCTCTGCCTCGTGCCAAGCAGAGACGCCGTTCTCCTCACCGCCGCGGTCCCGGTCTGGCGTCTTCCTGTTCCCTTGCTGCTAAGGCACGTATTGCGTGCAGCTTCCTGGGCACTGTGCTTAGGGCGCACGTGCTCCCTCCCTCTTAAAGGGGCCGCGCGCGACATCCTAAAGAGTCCCCGGCCAATGGCCGGAGGACTGCCCCTATATTAAGCACCTCCTCCAAAATGGAGGTGCCTGTGCAAGGTTGTTGTTTGTGTGCTAACACTCTCCTCAGCCCTCAGGTTCCTTGCCCGCCAGTCTGTCCTACAGTCCAGCCTGCCAGTCTGTCTCACAGTCATGCCCGCCAGTTTGTCTATCAGCCGTGCCCGCCAGCCTGCCTACCCGGCGCACCTGCCAGTTACCCGCTGTGTCCGCCAGCCTGCCTAGCCGAAGCACTTGCCTGGTTACCTGCCGTGCTCGCCAGCCTGCCAACCCAGAGCACCTGTCTGGTTACCTGCCGTGCCTGCCAGCCTGCCTACCCGGAGCACCTGTCAGTTACCCATTGTGCCCGCCAGCCTGCCTACCCGAAGCACCTGCCAGATTACCTGCCATGCTCGCCAGCCTGCCAACCCAATCAGCCTCCATCCTTGCATCAAAGCACAGAGGTTCACCACCCGGACCCGTAACAGTTTGCACAGGCCAATGAATCTGGTGGTTCCCAGGCTCCTTCGCTCTTTGACTTGTACCAGGAGGTCTCTCGTAAGAGATCCCAACAGGAGACTATCCTGTCCTATCTTTGGACTGTCAACTCCCGCCTGGACACGCTGTCTACTCCGACGGTGTCCATCTCTAATGCAGCGGCACCCACTCCAGCGGTAACCACTCCGGCGGCACCTCAACCCTGTGGCGCTGAGGCAACCGGCTTTGGACCCTGGCTTTCTGCACCTCCACGTTTCGATGGTGACTCTGTCCCTTGTCGGAGCTTCATAAATCAATGCACGCTGCACTTTGAACTTCTGGCACACCAGTTCATCTCCGACTGGGCCAAGGTGGCATTCATCATGTCTCACCTCACTGGAGAGGCGTTGGCATGGCTTAACTCTCTGTGGGAGAGAGGGGATCCTCTGGTGTCCAATCTACAGGCCTTCCTCATGGATTTCCAGAAGGTGTTCGATGAACCTGGATGAAGATCTTCTACTGCCTCCCCACTTCTCCGACTTCGTCAAGGGAGTCTTTCTGTGGGACGGTATGCCGTGCATTTCTGCACCTTTGCATCTGAACTGGCCTGGAATAATGAGGCACTGGTGTCCACCTTTTGGGAGGGCCTTTCTGGACGGATCAAGGTTGAGTTAGCCGGCCGTGACATACCTCCCACCCTGGACGACCTGTTGTCTTTAGCTACCCGGATCGACATCCACTTTCTGGAATGTGCTAAGGAGACTACCCGGGAGAGAAGACCTCCACGTCTCGCCCCAACCTTCCAAAGGCCTTTCTCGCAACCAGCAATCCCCCAGGTGTCTTCTCCAGAGCCAATGCAAATTGACCAAGCCAAGATGGTCAAGTCTCGCCAGGAGACACGCAGAGCCGAGGGGAGTTGCTTTTACTGTGGCAGTATAGAGCATCTGATCTGTTCCTGCCCAGAGAGACTGGGAAACTCCCGTGTCTAGGACCGCTCGGAGAAGTCGTCCTAGGCAAGAGTTCTTCCTCTTCGTCCTTGACTCTGTCCGCTTCTGTCTCCAGTGGTGAGACCCGCTTCTTCGAGACTACCTTTCTGGATTCTGGAGCCGCGGGGAATCTCATTCAACGGGCCGTTGTGGAGCGTTATTAGATTCCTACCATATGTCTGGCTGAACCTTTGGCGGTTTCCTCAGTGGATGGCAAACTTCTTCCGGAAACCATTTTGCTGGTCACTGAGCCTGTAACTCTTCAGGTGGGAATGCTGCACTCGGAGAAGATCTCCTTTTATGTGCTGTCCGGCCTCTCTCATCCCCTCTTGCTTTGTCTGCCCTGGTTACAGAGACATGAGCCCGTCCTGAATTGGACATCTGGTGAAGTGCTCCGTTGGGGTCAGGAATGCCATAAATCCTGTCTGGTTCCGGTCCGTCCTGCTCGACCCCGTCTATGCCGGCTCACCTACCTGGCCTGCCGGCACCCTACTGGTCCTATGTGGACGTCTTTGACAAAAAAGAGGCTGAGATACTGCCACCTCATTGGCCGTATGATTGCCCCATCGACCTAATACCTGGTGCCTCACCTCCTCATGGACTAATCTATTCCTTGTCGTTGGCCAAGACCTGTGCTATGTCTGAGTACATTGAGGAGAATCTTGCTAGGGGATTTATCTGGAAATCCACCTCTACGGCTGGAGCAGGTTTCTTCTTCGTCAAGAAGAAAGACGGCTCTCTTCATCCTTGTATTGACTATAGGGGTCTAAACCAGATTAACATAAAAAATAAGTGCCCCCTGCCTCTCATCTCGGGGTTGTTTGACCACCTTAAAGGAGCGAAGATCTTCACCAAGCTCGATCTTCAGGAGGCGTACAATCTGGTCCGGATTCACCAGGTAGACGAGTGGAAGACGGCATTCAACACCCTGGAAGGTCACTACAAATACCGCGTGATGCCCTTTGGTCTCTGCAATGCTCCAGCCGTCTTCCAGGAGGTAGTTAACGACATCTTACGAGATCTCCTGTATTCCTGTGTGGTGGTGTACCTGGACGACATCTTGGTGTTCTCCCCGGATCAGCCTTCACACCGGAGGGATGTTTGTCAGGTTCTGCTGAGGCTCCGGAAGAATCGCCTGTATGCTAAATACGAGAAATGCCTCTTTGAGCAGACCTCCTTGCCATTTCTTGGTGACATCATTTCTGAGACCGGTCTGCGCATGGATCCCGAGAAGGTGTCAGCCGTCTTAAAGTGGCCCCGATGGGAGGGATTGATGGCGATTCAACGGTTTCTGGGTTTCGCAAACTATTACCGCCTCTTCATTCCTCATTTTTCCTCCCGGACTGCTCCTATCTCTGCTCTCACCCGTAAAGGAGCAAATCCCAGGGAGTGGTCTTCTGAGGTGGAGAAAGTCTTCGTCACCCTAAAACAAGCCTTCTCCTCCGCTCCAGTGCTACACCGTCTGGATTGCAACAAGCAGTTCTTCCTGGAGGTTGATGCCTCCTCCTCCGGGGCCGGAGCAGGGCTCACCCAGAAATCCTCGTCCAGGAGAATGGTAACCTGCGGCTTCTTCTCCAATCTCTTCTCCTTGTTCGAGCGCAACTACTCCATAGGAGATCGGGAGCTGCTGATCATCAAATTAGCGCTGGAGGAGTGGCGCTACTTGCTGGAGGGGGCTCTGCACCTGGTGGTCATCTACACTGACCATAAAAACCTCGCTTATTTGCAGAATGCCCAAAGACTAAACTCGCATCAGGCCAGATGGTCACTATTCTTCATTCGATTCTGCTTTACTCTTCACTACCGCTCGGCAGACAAGAACATTAAAGTCGTTGCACTATGCCATTCATTTTTGTCTACCGACCAGGAGGAGAAGCTTCTTCATATCATTGATCCCTCCAAAATAATGACTGTTGCTCCATTTGACCTGTCTCATCTGCCTCCAGGAAAGACCTTTGTAACAGTTCAGGATCGGAAGAAGGTTTTACTGTGGGGTCATTCGTCCAAACTTGCTGGTCACGCCGGCCAGAGGAAGACATTTCTGCTCAATGCCCGACATTATTGGTGGCCCACACTGCGCAAGGATGTTGTGGAATTTGTCGCGGCTTGCTCCTCTTGTGCCCGTAACAAGATACTTAGGCACCTTCCAAGCTGGTCGTCTTCTTCCTCTTCCCGTGCCTTCCGCTCCATGGCAACATATCGCAATGGACTTCATCACGGATCTACCTGTTTTTGCCGGTTGTACAGTTATTTGGGTGGTCGCTGACCCCTTTTCTAAGATGGCCCACTTCATTCCCCTGCCTGGTCTTCCGTCTGCACCGGTGCTAGCTAAGGACTTCATCCATCACATCTTCCGTCTTCACAGCTTACCCCTCCACATTGTCTCGGATCGCGGAGTTCAATTCACTTTGCGCTTCTAGAGAGCCACGTGCAAGCTGCTGGATGTCTCCTTGGATTTTTCTTCGGCCTATCATCCTCAGTCCAATGGCCAAGTGGAACGCATCAATCAAATCCTCACCAGTTTTCTTCGACACTTTGTTAACGCTCACCATAGCGATTGGGTTGAGCTCCTGCCTTGGGCCGAGTTTTCCTATAACAACCATGAGAGTGAGTCTTCTGCTAAAACTCAATTTTTTGTGGTCTACGGTCAACACCCCCGGATTCTGTTTCCCGTCTCCTCTTCAGTGGACAATCCTGCTGCGGAGTCTCTCGTTAGCAAACTTTCTGCAATTTGGGAAGACACTAGATCTGCGCTTCTTCAGTCCTTGGAACAGATGAAGAAGCATGCTGATAAGAGACGTCTGGATCCGCCTCAATTCCGTCCGGGAGACAAGGTCTGGCTTTCTTCCAAATATGTTCATCTTAAGGTACCATCTTAAAAGTTGGGTCCGCAGTTCATCCAAATGAGGTTCTGAACCAAATTAATCCGGTGGCTTACAAGTTGAAACTCCCGGCCTCCTTACGGATTCCTCCTTTCACGTGTCTCTCCTCAAACGGGTTGTCCTTAATTCTTTCTCTCATGATCCAGGTACCACCACAGCTCTAGTCTCCGCTGAGGACGTCTTTGAGATAGAAAACATTTTGGCCACCAAGAGGGAAAGAGGACTTTCTTTCTTGTGGATTGGAAGGGGTTTGGTCCAGAGGAGAGGTCTTGGGAGCCCAAGGAGAACATTCATGCCCCTCATCTTCTAGAAAAATTTCTCGCGGACTTAAAGAAGGGGGAGCGTAAATGGGGGGTACTGTTGCATCGGCATCTCTGCCTCCTGCCAGGCAGAGACGCCATTCCCCTCACCGCCGCGGTCTCGGTCCGGCTTCTTCCTGTTCCCCTGCTGCTAAGGTGCGCACTGCGCGAAGCTTCCCGGGCGCTGTGCTTAGGGCAATCTGGAACTCAGGGTGGAGGCAATCTTGAATTAAGGGTAGAGGTAATCAAGATCAACACAGGTACTAGTACTAGGTTAGCAAGGAACTGTTCAGTGAGCTGAATAGCTCAATGGAAAAAGCTGCCGCCTGGTGCACAAGAGCTGCTGGGTTTGAGTCCTAACAATAAGAGAGGATTCACATTAGATACGTTCCCAGCAGAGAGAATCGCCTTATCGCGGCTGCTAGGTACACATAAATTGGACAATTTATGCTCTACATATTATAAATTTTTCCTGTTTTCTAGAGAAGTAATGCAATTCAAATTTCATATGTTTTATTTTTGCATTCTATAGTGCTACAGAGTGCTACTTTATTTGTTAGTCAGTAATATACATTGGGACGGTGCTGCACATGCTTTAAGCTCAGCTGTGATATCAGAGATCCCAGCTACTCACTGCACTGGCTAATTTGCACCTGCTCTCTTCTCTCCATCAAGTTGTGTGGAGCCATATTGGATCAGAGAACTTCCCTCAATATCTGTGCATGTCTATTGCACTCTCAGGCACATGTAATTGCCAAATTGGAGTGGGCAGTGTTCAAACTCTTCACTGGCTGTATAAGCTTGCAAAGAATTTGAAGATTGCTCTGGTTACTCAATAGTGAAATATAGGCAAAATAAGAGGAATTACAAATAAATGTAGTATATAAAAAGGATGGTGTTGTAGTTGTAGCATCGGCGCCTCTGCCTCCTGCCGGGCAGAGACACCATTCCCCTCACCGCCGCAGTCCCGGTCTGGCGTCTTTCTGTTCCCCTGCTGCTAAGGCGCGCACTGCCGGGTACTGTGCTTAGGGCGCACGTGCACTGCCTCCCTCTTAAAGGTGCCGCGGGCGCTGTCCTAAAGAGTTTCTGGCCAATGGCCGGAGGATTGCCCCTATATTAAGCACCTCCCCCAAAATGGTGCTTGCCAGCCTGCCAACCCGGAGCACCTGCCAGTTACCTGCAGTACCCGTATGATCATTTACCCGGTGTACCTGTCTTGCTATCCGCCGTACTCGCCTGCCTGTCTACCCAGATCACCCGCCAGCCTACCTGCCGAGCTCATCTGCTGTACTGGGCAGCTCCTGTCATCTGACCCGTGGGAGTCACCTGCTCTCACACAAGGTCGGTCCCAGAGTGGCACCTGGTTCACCTGCCCGGTCCCTCCTTGGTTCACGGAGTCGACGAGGTCGCCGTGTGAACTGGGTCGGTCCGAGTAGGCACTTAGTTATGCCCCTCTGGTCCCTCCTTGCATCAAAGCACAGAGGTTCAACCACCCGGACCCGTAACAGTAGTAATAATAAATAATAATATAGGAAGCAAATTTGGGTACCGAGTGCAACTAAAAATATCCAGAGGCGCATTGTGTGAACAGGGACCTATGTGAACCAAGGACAATGGCCAAAGAGCAGATGGAAACTGCAAGTACATTGGTCATCAATCCAGTATGTTTCTGGTACAAAAAGAACAAAGTGCCATTTATAGCAGATTATCCATAAATCTCCAGATGGTTGCATGTATATCTCACCCATTATATGTATTACAACGTTATACTGTCTACCAAATTGTCATACACCCAGGGTGAACTGGCACAGAATAAAAATTAATTGTTGCTATATGTACAATGACTAGTGTTGAGCGAGCATGCTCAACACTGCTCGTTACTCGCCCGAGCATCACGCTACTCGGGATGTTCGGCGAGCACCGAGCATTTCCGGGTTACTCGGGCGGGAGCTCGGGTCTACGCCATGCACGTTTGGCGCTCTTTACAGAGCCAATGAACATGCAAGGACTGCCAGCCAGTCACTGTTATGCCGCAGGCATGTTGTTTGTGGGCATTACAGTGATTGGCTGGCCGCACAGAGTCACCTCGAGTATTTAAAGCCGGGCGCCGCCATCTTGGACACAGACAGTGTAGGGAGAGTGCTGCTGAGTTCGGGAGAGATATATAGTGTGAAATAGGTAGTGTAGGGTCTCTAAAGCCTGCCAAATCAATCAAACAGTCCTTCTCAGGACTAATATCCATCCCAGATATCAGGCAGGCAGGCAGGCTGTATAGGAGACGCAGTGGTTATACCAGAAAACGCTGCATTACAGTCCTGTGTGCTCCTGTTGGTCAAATTGCTAGACTTATCACCCCGGTCTCAGGGGCCAGGAAAAATTTTTTTTTTTCATCTAAATCCTGTATTTATTTATTTTTCCTCAGTCAGACAATCCAAATACGCGTCTTATTAACCTTTTGGTATCCCCCCCGCCCAAAAAAAAATTGAGTGTGTCTGTGACTGTTCAGACACCAATATATCTGTTTAAAAGAGTCTGGTGTAGGCCAGAAAAATAGAACTGTGGTTTTGCAGTTCCACGGGTCAAATCTCTGTATTATCCTGTTTTTGGAATTTTTTGCCGTAAAAAAAAACTGTAATAGTGTCTCCCTGACAGGTCAGACACCAATATATCTGTTTAAAAGAGTCTGGTGTAGGCCAGAAAAATATAACTGTGGTTTTGCAGTTCCACGGGTCAAATCTCTGTATTATCCTGTTTTGGCATTTTTTGCCGTAAAAAAAAAACTGTAATAGTGTCTCCCTGACTGGTCAGACACCAATATATCTGTTTAAAAGAGTCTGGTGTACGCCACATAACTATAACTGTGGTTTTGCAGTTCCACGGGTCAAATCTCTGTATTATCCACTTTTGGGTCTTTTTTACATAAAAAAAAAACAGTTTGAGTGTGTCGCTGACTGTTCAGCCCCAAATATATCTATTTAAAAAAGTCTGGTATACGCCAGTAAATTAGAACTGTGGTTTTGCAGTTCCATGGTTCAAATCTCTGTATTATCCAGCTTTTGGTCTGTTTTATGTTCAGTCACACATATATCTGCTCAAAAGATTCTGGTGTAGGCCAGACAAATAGAACTGTGGTTTTCCTCTTCTACGGTTCTAATCTCCTTTTTATTACTATTTTTCCATTGATAGTGAGAGTGTAAGCTATTTTACTTCATTTACAATGGGCAAGGCACGTGGCAAGGGACGTGGAACTGGATGTTCTGGTGATGGTGCGTGTAGAGGACGGGGCCGTGGCCAAGGTGAAAATGTGCCACAACCAACAGCCACATCTTCTCGCTCCCACTTCTTGACCGAATTACTAGGGAAGCACATTACAACACCAGTAATGCGAACTGATCAGTGTGAACTAGGGTTGAGCGAGTATGTTCTGTCCGAGTAAGCTATCACCACATCAGTTACAAGCTGGAAGCACTGTAGTACTGCCTCAGCCAAGTGGCAACAGGTTGTGCTGAAACTCATAAGCTTAGGTGATAAACCTCACACTGCTTGTGAGTTGTGGACAGCTGTGAAAGAGAAGGCAGATCTGTGGCTGAGACCGCTGAACCTACATCCAGGCATGATCGTGTGTGACAATGGCCGTAACCTGGTGGCGGCTCTGAGGCGAGGCGAGATCACACACGTACCTTGCTTGGCTCATGTGCTTAACCTTGTGGTTCAGCGGTTTCTTAAATCGTACCCAGAGTTGCCAGATCTGCTCGTCAAAGTACGCTGCCTGTCAGCTCATTTTCCGAAGGCGGCTACAGCTTCCGTCGCCCTTGCTGTGTTGCAGCAGCGTTTGTAGCTTCCGGCACACCGACTGGTGTGTGATGTCCCCACATGTTGGAACTCTACCCTCCACATGTTGCAAAGGATTTGTGAGCAGAAGAGAGCAGTTGTGGAGTACCAGCTGCAACAAGGCTGTCGATATTCAGGTCAGACTCCACACATAAGACCTCAGGAGTGGACCTGGATGTCTGACATATGTACCATCCTGACAAACTTTGAGGAGTCCACCAAGATGGTGAGTGGCGATGATGCCATCATTAGCGTCAGCATCCCACTTGTCTGTCTTTTGCAATGCTCTCTGCAGACAATTAAAGAAGAGGCATTGCAGCCAGAGTATGATGAGATGGATCAAGAACCCATAATGGGCGATTACACACAGCCCAGCCTCAACTCATCCCAACGTGCATTGGAGGACAATGAGGGAGAGGAGGAGGAGGAGGAGGAAGAAGAATAGGAGCTGGTATCATGCGATGTAGACGGTAGTACCTGTACAACTGTCATACAGTTGGTTCAGCGTGGGTGGCCTGAGGACAGGGGGGAGGAGGAGGAGGAGGAGAGCATGGTCAGTCATCATCTTGGTGAGGACACAGAATTCTTGCCCGTTACCAGTCTGGCACGCATGGCTGACTTTATGTTACGCTGCCTTAACCGTGACCCTCGCGTTGTCAAAATGTTGGGTGACATTCATTACTGGTTGGTGGCACTTTTAGACCCCCGCTACAAAGAGAACTTTTACTCTCTTATTCCTGAGGTGGAGAGATCTACAAAAATGTGGCTGTACCAGAAGGCCCTTGCTGCAGAACTGTTAAAAATATTCCCATCTGAACATGCTAGCGGCAGAGGTCACAGTTCGTTACCCAACTAAGGCGTACAGGTGAGAGAGACGCAACTCAAATCCAGCAGAGGCAGGGGAACACTGTCAACGTTCTGGGACAATTTTCTGAGATCCGCCCAGCTTACAGGCCCTGAGGCGCGGGGAACTATCACAAGGAGTGGAAAGTTTCAAAAGATGGTGAGGGAGTACCTTGCCGACCGTTCCAGCGTCCTCAGTGATTCCTCTGTGCCTTTTAATTTTTGGTTATCCAAGCTGGACACTTGGAATGAACTCGCTCTGTACGCCTTGGAGGTCCTGGCCTGCCCTGCCGCTAGGGTGTTATCGGAGCGTGTTTTTAGTGCCGCTTGGGAAATTATAACAGATAAGCGCACTCACCTGTCAACTGACAATGCTGACAAGCTGACCCTTATCAAAATGAACAAGGCCTGGATAGGGCCAGACTTCTCATCACCAGCAAATGACAGCAGAGTAACATAAAGTCAAATCCACTGTGTTATTTCGGGAGGTGTATTCGCAAGCACCGCTTCACACCCACACTTGGGTATACGCTTCCTCATTTCGGCTGTATTTTGCTCTTCTCCTTATCCTCAGCCTCCACCACCACTATACCACCAGGGTGACCTTAGTCCGTGTTGCCAGCATTGCAAGTTCCTCCGTCCTAATTTTTGGCAGCTTTTGCTTGAAAGGCATAGGCAAAGACTAAGGGAGACCCACTCCCCAATAATGGGAATAATGTTTTTAAGATGCTGTACTGCATGGTTCTTCAAAGGGACATTTAAACTGTCTTGTTAAGCTACTGCAACCTCCACGTCTCTTCCAAGGGTCATTAAAACTGTCTTGTTAAGCTTCTGCAACCTCCACGTCTCTTACAAAGGGCATTAAAACCGTCTTGTTAAGCTACTGCAACCTCCACGTCTCTTCCAAGGGGCACTAAAACCGTCTTGTTAAGCTTCTGCGACCTCCACGTCTCTTCCAAGGGGCATTAACACCGTCTTGTTAAGCTACTGCGACCTCCACGTCTCTTCCAAGGGGAATTAAAACCGACTTGTTAAGCTACTGCGACCTCAACGTTTCTTCCAAGGGGCATTAAAACCGTCTTGTTAAGCTACTGTGACCTCCACCACTTTTCCAAGGGGCATTAAAACCGTCTTGTTAAGCTACTACGACGTCCACCACTTTTCCCCGGGGCATTGATATTGTCTTTTTATTCCACTGCGACATCCATGTCTCTTCCAAGGGGCATTAAAACCGTCTTGTTAAGCTATTGCGACCTCCATCACTTTTCCAAGGGGCATTGATATTGTCATTTTATTCCACTGCGACCTCCACCACTCTTCCAAGGGGCATTAAAACCATCTTGTTAAGATACTGCAACCTCCACGTCTCTTCCAAGGGGCATTAAAACCGTCTGGCTAAGCAACTGCAACCTCCACGTCTCTTCCAAGGGGCATTAAAACCGTCTTGTTAAGCTACTGCGACCTCCAAGTTTCTTCCAAGTGGCATCAAAACCGTCTTGTTAAGCTACTGCAACCTCCACGTCTCTTCCAAGGGGCATTAAAACCATCTTGTTAAGCTACTGCGACCTCCACCACTTTTCCCAGGGGCATTGATATTGTCTTTTTATTCCACTGCGACCTCCACCATTTTTCCAAGGGGCATTAAAACCGTCTTGTTAAGCTACTGCGACCTCCACGTCTCTTCAAAGGGGCATTAAAACCGTCTTGTTAAGCTACTGCAACCTCCAAGTCTCTTCCAAGGGGCATTAAAACCATCTTGTTAAGCTACTGCGACCTCCACCACTTTTCCCAGGGGCATTGATATTGTCTTTTTATTCCACTGCGACCTCCACCATTTTTCCAAGGGGCATTAAAACCGTCTTGTTAAGCTACTGCGACCTCCACGTCTCTTCAAAGGGGCATTAAAACCGTCTTGTTAAGCTACTGCGAACTCCATGTCTCTTCCAAGGGGCATTCAAACCGTCTTGTTAAGCTACTGCGATATCCACGTCTCTTCCAAGATGCATTAAAACCGTCCTGTTAAGCTACTGCGATCTCCACCACTTTTCCCAGGGGCATTGATATTGTCTTTTTATTACACTGCGACCTCCACATCTCTTCCAAGTGGCATTAAAACTGTCTTGTTAAGCTACTGCGACCTCCACGTCTCTTCCAAGGGGCATTAAAACCATCTTGCTAAGCAACTGCGACCTCTGCCACTTTTTCCAGGGCATTGATATTGTCTTTTTATTCCACTGCGACCTCCATCCCTCTTCCAAGGGGCATTAAAACTGCCTTGTTAAGCTACTGCGACCTCCACGTCTCTTCCAAGAGGCATTAAAAGTGTCTTGTTAAGCTACTGTGACCTCCACGTCTTTCCCAAGGGGCATTAAAACCGTCTTGTTAAGCTACTGCGACCTCCACCACTTTTCCCAGGGGCATTGATATGGTCTTTTTATTCCACTGCAACCTCCGCCACTCTTCCAAGGGGCATTAAAACCATCTTGTTAAGCTACTGCGAACTCCACGTCTCTTCCAAGGGGCATTAAAACAGACTTGTTAAGCTACTGCGACCTCCACCACTTAATCCAGGTACATTGATATTGTCTTTTTATTCTACTGTGACCTCCACGTCTCTTCCAAGGGGCATTGAAACCGTCGTGTTCAGCTACTGTGACCTCCACCACTTTTCCCAGGGGCGTTGATATTGTCTTTTTATTTCACTGCTACCTCCACCACTGTTCCAAGGGGCATTAAAACCGTCTTGTTAAGTTACTGCGACCTCCACGTCTCTTCCAAGGGGCATTAAAATGTTCTTGTTAAGCTACTGCGACCTCCACCACTTTTCCCAGGGGCATTGATATTGTATTTTTATTCCACTGCGACCTCCACCACTCTTCCAAGGGGCATTAAAACCGTCTTGTTAAGCTACTTGCGACCTCCACGTCTCTTCCAAGGGGCATTAAAACCATCTTGTTAAGCTGCTGCGACCTCCACGTTTCTTCCAAGGGGCATTAAAACCATCTTGTTAGGCTACTGCAACCTCCACATCTCTTCCAAGGTGCATTAAAACCATCTTGTTAAGCTACTGCGATCTACACGTCTCTTCCAAGGGGCATTAAAACCGTCTTGTTAAGCTACTGCGACCTCCACCACTTTTCCAAGGGGCATTAAAACCATCTTGTTAAGCTACTGCGACCTCCACGTCTCTACCAAGGGGCATTAAAACCGACTTGTTAAGCTATTGAGACCTCCACCACTTTTCCCAGTGGCATTGATATTGTCTTTTTATTCCACTGCGACTTCTACGTCTCTTCCAAGGGGCATTAAAACCGTCTTGTTAAGCTACTGCGACCTCCACGTGTCTTCCAAGGGGCATTAAAACCATCTTCTTAAGCTACTGCGACCTCCACCACTTTTCCCAGGGGCATTGATATTGTCTTTATATTCCACTGCGACCTCCACCACTCTTCCAAGGGGCATTAAAACCGTCTTGTTAAGCTACTGCGACCTCCACGTCTCTTCCAAGGGGCATTAAAAGCATCTTGTTAAGCTACTGCGACCTCCACGTCTCTTCCAAGGGGCATTAAAACCGTCTTCTTAAGCTACTGCAACCTCAACGTCTCTTCAAAGGGGCATTAAAACCGTCTTGTTAAGCTACTGTGACCTCCATGTCTCTTCCATGGTGCATTAAAACCATCTTGTTAAGCTACTGCGACCTCCACCACTTTTCCCAGGTGCATTAAAACCGTCTTGTTAAGCTACTATGACCTCCACGTCTCTTCCAAGGGGCATTAAAACCATCTTTTTAAGCTATTGTGACCTCCACCACTTTTCACAGGTGCATTAAAACCGTCTTGTTAAGCTACTATGACCTCCACCACTTTTCCAAGGGGCATTAAAACCGTCTTGTTAAGCTACTGTGACCTCCACCACTTTTCCAAGGGGCATTAAAACCGTCTTGTTAAGCTACTGTGACCTCCTCGTCTCTTCCAAGGGGCGTTAAAACCGTCTTGTTAAGATTCTGCGACGTCCACATCTCTTCCAAGGGGCATTAAAACCATTTTGTTAAGCTACTGCGACCTCCACCACTTTTCCAAGAGGCATTAAAACCGTCTAGTTAAGCTACTGCGACCTCCACGTCTCTTCCAAGGGGCATTAAAACTGTCTTGTTAAGCTACTGCGACCTCCACCACTTTTCCCAGGGGCATTGATATTGTCTTTATATTCCACTGCGACCTCCACCACTCTTCCAAGGGGCATTAAAACCATCTTGTTTAGCTACTGCGACCTCCACTTCTCTACCAAGTGGCATTAAAACCGTCTTGTTAAACTACTGCAACCTGCACGTCTCTTCCAAGGGGCATTGAAACCGTCTTGTTAAGCTACTGCAACCTCCACTTCTCTACCAAGGGGCATTAAAACCGTTTTGCTAAGCTACTGCGACCTCCACCATCCTTCCAAGGGGCATTAAAACCGTCTTGTTAAGCTACTGCAACCTCCACATCTCTTCCAAGGGGCATTACAACCGTCTTGTTAAGCTACTGCAACCTCCCCGTCTCTTCCAAGGGGCATTAAAACCATCTTGTTAAGCTACTGCGACCTCCACCACTTTCCGCAGTGGCATTAAAACCATCTTGTTAAGCTACTACGACCTCCACCATTCTTCCAAGGGGCATTAAAACCGTCTTGTTAAGCTACTGCAACCTCCACGTCTCTTCCAAGGGGCATTAAAACCATCTTGTTAAGCTACTGCAACCTCCACGTTGTAGCATCGGCATCTCTGCCCCGTACTAGGCAGAGACGCCGTCCCTCTCACCTCCCCGCTCCTGGCGCGGCGTCATCCAGCGCTTCTCTCCCCGCTGCTTCCCGCACGCGCTCCTTCCCCGGCAGTGTGCTTAGGGCGCTCGCGCGCGCGCTCCCCCTCTCTTAAAGGGACCGCGCGCGCCGTCCTAAGGAGTCCCCGGCCAATTACCGGAGGACCTCCCATATATAAGGCACCTCCTCCAAAATGGAGGTGCCCGAGCAATGTTGTTGCAAAGCCTTCACTCTGCTTCAGCCCTCAGGTCCCGTTACCAGTTACCTGCCAGTCACCTGCCAGATTCCTGCCTGTTACCTGCCAGTCACCTGCCAGATTCCTGCTTGTTACCTGCCAGTCACCTGCTAGATTCCTGCCTGTTACCTGCCAGTCACCTGCCAGATTCCGGCTTGGTACCTGCCTGATATCCGTTTACCTACTTGCAAGCCTGCGGTCCGACGGTCTGCCTTCCGACTCCTGTCAGTCTGTCTATGGACCAGCCTGCCCGCTCACCTGGGAGCGCTCACCTGCTACCTGCCTGATAGCCTACCTGGAGGCTCTGCCGTCACTTGCCATGACCACCTGCCTGTCCAAAGACTCTCGCCCGCTCACCTGGGAGCGCTCACCAGCCACCTGCCTGCTGTCCTTCTACCCAGAGACTGTCCCTGTCACTTGCCGTGAGTACCCATCCTTCTTCTCAGAGACTGTCCCTGCCACTTGCCGTGACTACCTGCCCTTCTACCCAGAGACTGTCCCTGTCACTTGCCGTGACTACCTGCCCTTCTACCCAGAGACTGTCCCTGTCACTTGCCGTGACTACCTGCCCGTCTTCCCTGGGAGCCACCCGCTTCCTTACAAGGACCGCCCCCTTGTATAGTTGCTCAGAGGTTCCGCCTCCCAGACCCGTTACAGTTTGCTTGGGCCATGGAACCCGGTGGCCCCCAGATCTCCGATCTGCACCAGGAAGTCTTACGTCAGAAAACTCAGCAGGAGGTGGTACTATCCTATCTACGGTCCGTTAACTATCGTCTAGGCGCATTGTGTGACTTGTCTATGTCTACCTCTGGTCCAGCCGTGCCCATTCCTGCGGTACCGCAATCCAGTCCCTTCATGGTACCCGACTATGGACCTCGGCTTCTGGCACCTCCACGCTTTGCCGGCGAACCTACTTTAGCTCGGGGTTTCATAAACCAGTGCACCCTGCACTTTGAGCTATTGGCATACCAGTTCATCTCCGATCGGGCCAAGGTGGCCTTCATCATGTCCCATCTCACTGGGGAGGCACTGGCATGGCTAAATCCCCTGTGGGAGAGAGGGGATCCCCTGGTGTCCGACCTGCCGTCTTTCCTCGCTGCTTTCCGGAAAGTCTTCGATGAACCTGGACGGAAAACCTCTTCTGACTCCTCTCTCCTACGTCTCCGCCAAGGGAGTCTCACCGTGGGCCAATATGCCATACGGTTCCGCACCCTCGCTTCTGAGCTTGCCTGGGAAAATGAGGCTCTGGTGTCCGTCTTCTGGGAGGGTCTTTCCGGTCGGATTAAGGACGAGTTAGCTGGTCGGGACATTCCTACCACTCTGGATGACCTGGTGTCACTAGCTACCCGGATTGGCATCCGGTTCCAAGAACGTGCCAAAGAGACTACCTGGGAGAAAGACTTTTCTTGCTCTGCTCCTACTTCCCTGAGACCTGCCTCTCAATCAGTCACTCTGCGGGCGCTCTCACCTGAACCTATGCAGATCGACCAGACCAAGATGGTCAGATCTCGCCAAGAATCTCGCCGAGCCGAGGGAAGCTGTTTCTATTGTGGCAGTAAGGAGCACTTCATCCGTTCCTGCCCGGAGAAGCCGGGAAACGCCAGTGTCTAGGACCACTCGGAGAGGTCGTCCTAGACAAAAGTAAGCCCTCTCCGTCTCTGACTTTACCGGTCTCTATTGCTTGGGGAGAAAACCGTCACTTTGAACTCGCCCACCTGGATTCTGGAGCTGCTGGAAACCTCATCTCCCAGTCTCTGGTAGAGAGATACCGTATTCCCACCAAGTCCCTGGCTGAACCATTATCAGTCGCCTCCGTGGATGGAAGACTTCTCTCGAAGACCATCCTGCTCGTCACTGAACCCATAACCCTGCAGGTGGGAATGCTGCACTCTGAGGAAATCTCATTCCATGTGTTGTCCGGACTTTCTCACTCCCTGTTTCTAGGTCTACCTTGGCTCCAGACACACGAACCCGTATTGAACTGGCGATCCGGTGAAGTACTCCGATGGGGTCCAGACTGCCATAGGACCTGCCTGGTTCCGGTCCGCCCAGCTCGCCCTCCGCCAACTCCAGCTAATTTACCAGGTCTCCCGGCTCCTTACTGGCCCTATGTGGACGTCTTCGGTAAGAAGGAAGCAGAGACGTTGCCACCCCATAGGCCATATGACTGCCCGATCGACCTGGTACCTGGCACCACTCCTCCCCGTGGGCGTATCTACCCATTGTCTGCAGCCGAGACCCGGGCCATGTCTGAGTACATTGAAGAGAATCTGGCTAGGGGATTTATCCGGAAATCTACCTCCCCGGCTGGAGCCGGATTCTTCTTTGTCAAAAAGAAAGACGGCTCGCTACGCCCCTGTATTGACTATAGAGGACTCAATCAGATCACGGTTAAAAATAAATACCCCCTTCCGCTCATCTCTGAGTTATTTGATCATCTTAAAGGCACCAGGATCTTCTCCAAGCTGGATCTACGTGGAGCGTATAACCTGGTCCGTATCCGTCAGGGAGACGAGTGGAAAACAGCATTTAATACCCGGGACGGACACTATGAGTACCGTTTGATGCCCTTCGGTCTCTGCAATGCTCCCGCCGTCTTCCAAGAACTGGTCAACGACATCTTCCGTGACCTTCTTTATTCCTGCGTGGTGGTATACCTTGACGACATCTTGGTCTTCTCTCCGGATCTTCCCACACACCGGAGGGATGTTCGTCAGGTCCTGCTTAGGCTCTGGCAGAACCACCTCTATGCTAAATACGAGAAGTGCCTTTTTGAGCAGACCTCTCTTCCTTTCCTGGGCTATGTTATCTCCCAGACAGGCTTGCGAATGGATCCCGAGAAGCTCTCTGCTGTCCTAAAGTGGCCCCGCCCGGAGGGCTTGAAGGCGATACAGCGATTCCTGGGCTTCGCTAATTACTATCGTCTCTTCATTCCTCACTTCTCGTCACGGACTGCGCCCATATCTGCGCTCACCCGTAAGGGAGCAAATCCCAAGGTATGGTCATCCGAAGCTGAGGAGGCCTTCCTTTCCCTGAAACAAGCCTTCTCCTCTGCCCCTGTGCTGCACCGTCCGGACTGCAACAAACAGTTCTACCTGGAGGTTGATGCCTCCTCCTCTGGAGCCGGAGCGGTGCTCACCCAGAAGTCTTCCTCCGGGAGAATGGTAACCTGCGGTTTTTTCTCTAAAATCTTCTCCTCCTCTGAGCGCAATTACTCCATAGGAGACTGAGAACTGCTTGCCGTTAAATTGGCGCTGGAAGAGTGGTGTTACCTGCTTGAAGGGGCTCTATACCCGGTGATCATCTATACAGATCACAAGAACCTGGCATATCTCCAAAATGCCCAGAGACTTAATCCACGTCAGGCCCGGTGGTCTTTGTTCTTTGCCCGCTTCTATTTCATCCTTCATTTCCGCCCTGCGGACAAAAATGTCAAAGCTGATGCCTTGTCCTCCGACCAAGAGGAGGAGTCTATGCACATTATCGACCCCTCCAAGGTGATGAATGTGGCCCCCTTGGATTTGACTCGTCTTCCACCCGGCAAGACATTCGTGACGCCTCCTGACCGTGAGAGGGTTCTCCGCTGGGGTCATTCTTCTAAACTAGCTGGCCATGCCGGCCAAAAGAAGACCTTCCTACTCATTTCCCGGCATTACTGGTGGTCTACCCTGCGTAAGGATGTGGTAGACTTCGTCTCTGCCTGTTCATCTTGTGGCCGCAGCAAAATTCCCAGACACTTACCAGCTGGTCATCTCCTGCCGCTTCCCATACCTGTTGCCCCGTGGCAACACATCGCTATGGACTTCATTACCGATCTTCCTGTCTCTGCCGGGTGTACTGTCATTTGGGTGGTCGCGGACCGCTTCTCTAAAATGGCCCACTTCATTCCCCTGCCTGGTCTTCCGTCTGCACCTGAGCTGGCTAAGGACTTTATTCGCCATATCTTCCGTCTCCATGGCCTACCCCTCCACATCGTGTCGGATCGAGGGGTTCAGTTTTCCTCACGCTTCTGGAGAGCCACATGTAAACTGCTGGACGTCACCCTGGACTTCTCCTCCGCTTACCACCCTCAGTCCAATGGTCAAGTGGAGCGGATCAATCAGATCCTTACCAGCTATCTCCGGCACTTTGTTAATGCCCACCATTCTGATTGGGTGGACCTCCTTCCTTCGGCCGAGTTCTCTTATAATAACCACGAGAGCGAATCCTCTTCCAAGTCCCCGTTCTTTATTGTCTATGGCCAGCACCCGCGGATTCCGCTTCCTGTCTCCGTTTCTGTGGACAACCCTGCTGCGGAGTCTCTTGTCAGCAAATTTTCTACTATTTGGGAGAGTACCAGTTCCGCTCTTCTTCTGTCCTCTGAACGGATGAAGAGATATGCTGATAAGAGACGTCTGGATCTGCCTCAATTCCGTCCGGGAGACAAGGTTTGGCTCTCGTCCAAACATGTGCGACTCAAAGTACCCTCCTTCAAGTTGGGCCCTCGATTCATCGGTCCCTTCGAAGTCCTCAGGCAAATTAACCCTGTGGCCTACAAATTAAAACTCCCGGCCACCCTACGGATTCCCAACTCCTTCCAAGTATCTCTCCTCAAACCCGTTGTCTTTAACTCTTTTTCCAATAATCCAGGTGCCCCTCCTGCTCCGGTTTCCGCTGATGACGTCTTTGAGGTAGAGAGTATTCTGGCCTCCAAGAGGGTAAGAGGAAAGACCTTTTTTCTGGTAGATTGGAAGGGGTTTGGTCCTGAGGAGAGAACTTGGGAACCCAGGGAGAACATCAACGCCCCGCTTCTCCTTTAAAAATTTCTTTCTGGCCAAAAAAAGAGGGGGCCTAAAGGGGGGGGTACTGTAGCATCGGTGTCTATGCCCCGTACTAGGCAGAGCCCCCTGTCCCACTCACCTCCCCGCTCCTGGTGCGGCGTCCTCCAGCGCTTCTCTCCCCGCTGCTTCCCGCAAGCGCTCCTTCCCCGGCAGTGTGCTTAGGTCGCGCGCGCTCCCCCTCTCTTAAAGGGACCTGCCTGCTGTCCTTCTACCCAGAGACTGTCCCTGTCACTTGCCGTGAGTACCCGTCCTTCTACTCAGAGACTGTCCCTGCCACTTGCCGTGACTACCTGCCCTTCTACCCAGAGACTGTCCCTGTCACTTGCCGTGACTACCTGCCCTTCTACCCAGAGACTGTCCCTGTCACTTGCTGTGACTACCTGCCCGTCTTCCCTGGGAGCCACTCGCTTCCTTACAAGGACCGCCCCCTTGTATAGTTGCTCAGAGGTTCCGCCTCCCAGACCCGTTACACATGTCTCTTCCACGCGGCATTAAAACCATCTTGTTAAGGAACTGCGACCTTCACCACTTTCCCCAGGGGCATTAAAACCATCTTGTTAAGCTACTGCGACCTCCACCATTCTTCCAAGGGGCATTGAACCATCTTGTTACGCTACTGCAATCTCCACATCTCTTCCAAGGGGCATTAAAACCGTCTTGTTAAGCTACTGCAACCTCCACGGCTCTTCGAAGGGGCAATAATACCATCTTGTTAAGCTACTGCGACCTCCACCACTTTCCCCAGGGGCATTAAAACCGTCTTGTTAAGCTACTGTGACCTCCACCTTTCTTCCAAGGGGCATTAAAACCATCTTGTTAAGCTACTGGAACCTCCACGTCTCTTCCAAGGGGCATTAAAACAGTCTTGTTAAGTTAGTGCAACCTCCACGTCTCTTCCAAGGGCATTAAAACCATCTTGTTAAGCTACTGCGACCTCCACCACTTTCCCCAGGGGCATTAAAACCGTCCTGTTAAGCTACTGCGACCTCCACCACTTTCCCCAGGGACATAAAAGCCGTCTTGTTAAGCTACTGCGACCTCCACCATTTTTCCAAATGGCATTAAACCGTCTTGTTAAGCTATTGCAACCTCCACGTCTCTTCCAAGGGGCATTAAAACCGTCTTGTTAAGCTACTGCAACCTCCACGTTTCTTCCAAGGGGCATTAAACCATCTTGTTAAGCTACTGCGACCTCCACCACTTTCCCCAGGGGCATTAAAACCATCTTGTTAAGCTACTACGACCTCCACCATTCTTCCAAGGGGCATTAAAACTGTCTTGTTATGCTACTGCGACCTCCACATGTCTTCCAAGGGGCATTAAAACCGTCTTGTTAAGCTACTGCTACCTCCACCACTTTTCCAAGGGGCATTGATATTGTTTTATTATTCCACTGCGACCTCCACCATTCTTCCATTGGGCATTGCATTTCCTCCTAATTTTAGTCAGCTTTTGCTTTTCAATGCATAGGCGAACGCTAAGGGAGACCCACTCCCCAATAATGGGTAGAAGGTTTCTATTATGCTGTAATCCACGTCTGTTTCAAGGGGCATTGCAGTTCCTCATAATTTTTGGAAAGCCTTCCATTCACTGCTTAGGCCAACAGGGCACAGGAGACCCAGTTGCTATAAATGGAAAAAACAGTTTAGTTAAGGCACTCTGACCTCCATGTCACTTCCAAGGGGCATTGGACTGCCTCAAAATTTTTGTTAGTCATTGCACTCACTGCATGCCCTATAGCTGTGTAGCCAAACCGCTCCTTTTGGTACAGAAACATATCCTTCAAGACATGTGTGGTTGACTGGCCTGATATTGATATGAATGGTCCCTGTTCCTCCGCTCTTTCTTCTTTGCCACCACCTCATCCATCATTCATCACCTGAAGCTTTGTTTTAACGGGAGTCATAGAACTGGGATAGTAGCAGGAAAACATCCAGTAATCCTCGGAGGAGGTAGGATATTCGCCAAAACGCTGACCACCTCAGGCCTAGCCACTACTACATACATGCGCATTCCAAGAAAACAAAGCAGAGGCTAACTTCTATCATAATCATCATGCTCCTCACCTTGGCACTCTCAACACCCCTGATGGAGAAGCCAGGGTCCACCAGAGAAGTCTGGTTCTCTGGTGGGCTCGTCCAATGCTGCCCTAATGCAGGCCATTCTAAGAAAAGTGTGGGGGAAGTTGACAGGAGAAATAGGGGCGGCTGGGGACCATTTATGGACACCCAGCCACCCCCTGGCGGCTGGGGACTAAGCGTGGACAACTGGCCGCTGGGCGGCTGGGGACTACTTAGTATGGAAACCTCGCTGCCGAAGCAGCCATGAGGTAGTGGCCAGCTTCGGCCTCCTCCAAACTAAAAGGCCCCATTTCAAGTGCAAGCTAGCAGTATGGTATTGCAGCCTGGGGGTGGGTGGGTGGCAGGTTGCACACTTACGATTGCATTCCAAGAAAACAAAGCAGATGCTAACTTCTATCATCATCATCATGCTCCTCACCTTGGCACTCTCAACTCCCCTGATGGAGAAGCCAGGGCCCACTGGAGGAGTCTGGTTCTCTTGTGGACTCGTCCAATGCTGCCCTAAAGCAGGCCAGGCAAAGAAAAGTGTGGGGGAACTTTCAAGGAGAAATAGGGGCGGCTGGGGACCGTTTATGGACACCCGGCCGCCCCCAGGCGGCTGGTGACCGTGTGTGGACACCCGGCCGCGGGGCGGCTAGGGACCGAGTATGGACACCCGGCTGCACCCTGGCGGCTGGGGACCGAGCGTGGACACCTGGCCGCCGGGTGGCTGGCGAATGAGTATGGATACCTCGCTGCCGAAGCAGCCATGAGGTAGTGGCCAGCTTCGGCCTCCTCCAAACTAAAAGGCCCCATTTCAAGTGCAAGCAAGCTAGCAGTATGGCATTTCAGCCTGGGGGTGGGTGGGTGGCAGGCTGCATACTTGCACTTGCATTGCAAGGAATGGGGAGGTACAATTGAACACAGCCCTGGGACATGGACTTGCACAGAGATAGTTGCAAGTCTGCATCTTCTGATGCGGAAAGCATCACTTCTGATGGGCACACTTTTAGGTAGTGACCTGGGTGTTAGAGATGCTTCCAGGGGTCTTCCCCATGCTGTTCCCATGTCTTTACAGCACTGTATGCATGTGTCACACAGCACATGGTCAGATAAGATTGTAAAATGTTAAAATTACATTTCCCGGTGAATGTATTTGTCACGGTTGAAAGCAATACAAAAGTGCAAAAACGCATAAAAAATGCTACTTGTGAACATAGCCCAAGGTGTGGAGGAGTATTTTTGTTTTAGGTTACTTATTTTACCTTATACACAAGTCTTTACCCTGGAAAGGAGGTTCCTTAACATATTTCACAGGAAAACAATTTCAGTTTAGTTTTTGAACGTTTCATTGTGAGCTCGTTAAAGTGGCTTAATATCTCTGACCACGTTGTTGACAGCAGTGACCTGGGGGTCAGAAATTATTCCTGGGGCGATGCCCATGCTGTCCCCATGTCTTTTGAGCACTGTCACTATCGTTTTGGGCACTTTTTAGGCTTTCTACAGACTGCCGGGGGTGCCGCCGCAAAAATGCTCGTGTCTCCCATAGACTAACATTGGGCTCGCTGCTCGGGTCGAGCACCCGAGTATCACGGTGAGCTCGGCCCGAGCTTCGAGCACCCGTGCATTTTAGTGCTCGCTCAACACTAACAATGACACATGAGGAGATGCTTTTGCACTGTATACATATGCACAATGTTTTTCTGATGTATATTGATTAATCACTGATTATGGAGTGTAACCTATATATACCGTATTTTGCGAATTATAAGACACACCGGTTTATAAGACGCACCCCAAATTTTGGGGAGTGTCAGGGAAGTATTGAGGAATATTGAAAATGTTCTTCCATATTTCCCTGACCCAGATACTGACCATTCTTCCCCTTTAGCTCAGCACAAAAGCCCCAATTAACACACGCCTGAGATATAGCTTACACAAACAAATGCCAGCCAAGGAGTGTTCTAACTTCCTAGGAAGCAAGCATCTTGTCTCTGAAAGACGCAGGGGGTAATTAAAGCGCAGGCTTGCACTAATTTGCGTGCAACCGTGAGGCTGCTTCCCAAGCCACAAAGGAAAATTTGCAGACACGCTGACTCCGAAACTAAATATGAAATATTGTAAGGTCCATGTGTCCGACAATAGCGGGAACTATATCTTTAGAGATAGAATCAACTAGGGAATGATAGGGATATTTTTCTTGCACTGAAAAATGCTACCTAGAGCTGCAGCGCAAAAACACCAGAATAGCAGACTGCAGCTATGCGATGTGTGGTCCGTAACTGAAAATAAAATCATAAGGGAAAAAATGGCTTTGTTTGCACGCTTCTGTGATCAACGAGCGACGAGTTATTGCAGAAGTTAGCGTTTTTAATAAAAATGTACAGGCTGGAGACCAGCCCACATGATGTCACCACAAGGGGCTTGTGGTTAGATCTCCCCTTAGGTATAAGAGAACCCATGGAAAGTACAGGACCACTCATTGCCAGGGGGGGTATAAGGATTATAAGCAAAGGGTCCTGTTCGATAACAGCATAATCAAACTGGTGATCTCTGACAGGGAGGAAAATGGTAAAAAATGTTTTTTAATAAACCGGTGCATATTCTAATCAGCTTACCTGGGTGGGGGTTGCGTTGGTAGAGAGGGGTCCCAGGGTTGCCGCTGGCTTTGTTAGTTTCGGAGATGCTGCGGAGGCAGGACTGGGTGTCCAGAGACAGGTGCTGCGAGTTGGGAGATGGCTGCTGGCCCCATGCTGTCTGCCAAGTTCTGCTGGAGGTGTTTGGTGGTGCGAGGGCTTTGCCGACATGTTTTGGAAGCCAGAGCCCTGCACCTTCCATACTGTCCTATGTGGAGGACTTCAGGAAAATGGCCTCCGGAGGTGGCGCATGCTCAGATTGAGATCTTGGCACTGAGCCATTTTTCCAGAGTCCACCGTATAGGACAGCATGGAAGATGCAGGGCTCTGGCTTACACAAAATGTCGGCAAGCCCCTGCACCAGCGAACACCTCCAGCAGAACTTGGCAGATAGCATGGGGCCCGCAGCGATCTCCTGTCTCGCGGCACCTGCCTCCAAACACCCCGTCCTGCCTCCACAGCATCTCTTGCCTCCACAGCATCTCCTGCCTCGCCAGCAGCATCTCTGGGACCCCGCTTCACCACAGCCGGTAAGGTGATTTTGCTTTGTAAGATGCACCCCTATTTCCCCCCAAAATCTGGGGGAAAAAGTGCGTATTATAAAGCGAAAAATGCGGTACCTTGTTTATGTGCTGTAAATCTGTATAGATTGAGAGATAGATGATAGATAATAGATTATAGATAGATAGTTAGACCGATAATAGATTGATATACAGAGAGATAGATAGATTATAGATAGACAGATAATAGACTGTAGATAGTTAGATAGTTGATAGATAAATAGACTGATTTGGCACCTTAATATGAATATTGACTTGGTGGTTGATGTGAAGCAGTAAGATATGGTTTCCTTCTCAGCTGCCTGGATTATTATATTATATCTATATGATAAAATCAATTGTGACTCTACTAGTAAAGTTTTGAGAATTTCTCTATTAATTACACTATGTTACAGTTGAAGGTTAATGCTGGAAGAGTTCCTACATATCATAAAAATGGAATTTGCCATATTAATAACTTTTTATTATTATTGATTTATACAACATAAAATAAAACACATCCCTAAAATATCCCAACGACATAATATACATTATGGTGGAAAACCAAGCATAGCAGCATCAGTGTGCAGTGGTGAATTAAGGCCCAGCACAGATTGTCTGCAACTCTTATTTCAAAGTTGGGAGCAAGCAAATTCTCCTGTCCCGGTATTTGGAAGCAGTGTTTTATCTTGTATATGAAGGGTTACTCCGGTGCTACTGTAATGTCTAAAGATAACAGCGAAGACACATACGACAGGTACATGACACCTACTGATTGTGCACGTGTCCTGACAGATCTCTGTAGGCCTGACATCACCAGTGCCACTCACTTGTTAAGCAAATGGATATAATTATTATCAGAATATCCTTTATTAAGGAATTGTCTAAGAAAATAACATCTTTAAACTAGAAACTGGTCAACCAATCCGCAAAGGTCTACAGCTCTGATGACTTCTCCAATCTACTCTGACCATACGGTACACTGCTGTAGTGGAGACATAGAATTAAAGGCTGGTGAGTATGTACCATGCACACTTTAACGTCTTTGACTATTGATATCTCTGACGATCGGCTGATTAAAGAATCATGAGCCCTAGATTCTCTTCTTTGTACACTAAGTCTGGCTCCAGACTAGAAAAGTACATACTGATTTGTAAAAAAATAAATTTGTTACAAATGTCCTGAAAAATTTGGATTCACCAAAAGCCAAATTTTGTTGATTTGGTTTTCGTAATTTCCAGCAAAATGGTGGTCAGCCGGCTGGCTGTTTTGTAAGGGCCGGTTTAAAAAAAATCTTATATTCACCTCTCCTAAGCCCTGGTCATACCTCTTCCACCACCTAAAATCCTTTGATTGGCTCCTCTATAGGGATAAGTGAATCTGACTGGTAAAGTTTTGGGTTTGTGCCGGACACCTAGTGTCCGGTGCCGAACCCCGAACACGGACTTCTTACTGTACGCCCGTATTAATGTTCAGGTTCAGCAGACTAATAAAGCTTGTTGAAAGGCAGCCAATCAACAAGCTTTAAGCCTGTGGGCACTTACAGCCCCATCACAGCCATGCCAAATAATGGCATGGCTGTGATTGGCTGACTCACCATATGACCCGGCTTGACAGTGTAAAATAAATACATAAATAATAAAAAAATGAAGTGCATTCACCTCTATGTTTAATAACCAGCCAAGAGAAAGCAGACAGCTTTGAGCTGGTCTAAATATGCTGGGAAGGGGACCCCTATTTTTAATAACCGGCGCTGGCAAAGCAGACAGCTGGAGGCTGATATTAATATGCAGGGAAGGGCCATGGATATTGGCCTCTTCCCAGCCTAATAAGACCGGCTCTCAGCGGCCCATGCTGCATTGGCCTCTGGGGAATAAGGGTAATGGGATTGTGGGATTGATGTCAGCAGCTGGTACGGACATCAAGCTCACGGGTTAGTAATGGAGAGGCGTCTGTCAGACACCCCCATTACTAACCCAGTAGTCAAAAGAAATAAACACACAAAAAAAATCTTTATTAAAAAAAAACTCCTTAATAATTTCCCTATTTCACCCATTTATTAAAGAAACAAAACAGTCTGCCGCAGTCCAAATGGAGGTCCCACGATGATCCCAGTCTCCGTCTTCCAGTGTATGGAGACCCGTTCTCATCGCCCATGGGACATGACCGCGAGTGACCTATGGAGTCTGGAGAACAAGGCTCCATAATAATAATAATTTTTTTATTGATAAAGCACCAACATATTCTGCAGTGCTTTACAATTCAGGCAATTTACAGACAATATCGGCACTGTCCCCATTAGGGCTCATAATCTACATCCCCTATCAGTATGTCTTTGGAGTGTGGGAGGAAACCAGAGAACCCGGAGGAAACCCACGAAAACACAGGGAGTGCATACAAACTCCTTGCAGATGTTGTCCTTGGTGGGATTTGAACTCAGGACACCAGCGCTGCAAGGCCGCAGTGTTAACCACTTAGCCATCGTGGAGCCCTCCATAAGTCACGTGCGTTCATGCCACTGCTCATCATTCTACCTCTCACGCTGTTCTCTGCGAGACTCAGTGGAGTAGAAGATGAGACCTGTCAGTGTATTCTGCTCCAGTCGATTGAACTCCATTCTCTGATCAGGGCTTCATGCACTGGAAGACGGAGACTGGGATTGTCGTGGGACCTCCATTTGGACTACAGCGGAGTGGTGTGTTTTTTTTTTTTAATAAATGGGTGAAAGAGGGAAATTATTGTGGAGTTTTTTTTTCAAATAAAGATTTTTTTTGTTTGTATTTATTTCTTTTGACTATTGGGTTAGTAGTGGGGGTGTCTGACAGATGCCTCTCCATTATTAACCTGTGGGCTTGATGTCAGCTCCAGCTGCTGATATCAACCCCACAATCCCATTACCCCAATTGCCAATGCACCAGGGCAATCGGGAAGAGCTGAGGCTAAGTACCTTACAATTGGGGCATCTAATGGATGCACCATTTCTGGGGCAGTCTTATTAGCCTGGGAAGGAGCCAATATCCATGGTCCTTTCTAGCCCATTAATATCAGCACCCAGCTGTCTGCTTTGCCTTAGCTGGTTGTTAACAATAGGGGGACACCACATCATTTTTTTAGCGTCCCCTTATTTTTAATAACCAGCAAAGGCAAAGCAGACAGCTAGGGGCTGATACTAGTAGGCTGGGACGTCCATGGATATTGGCTCTATCCCAGCATAATAAGACCAGGTCACAGCTGTCTGCTTTCCCTTGCTGGTTATTAAAAAATGGGGGGACCCTACATAGTTTTTTCCATTTATTTATTTATTTATTAACAAGTAAAGTAAACTACACACAAGGAACTGCTCCACTCCTTCACTTGGACCTCCGCCTCCTAGTTCAAGATTATTATTTTTTTTTATTATAGGTTAATTTAAGTCACTTTTCTATCCACATTTTTTTGCAGGGCAATTGTCCTGCTCTTACTCCAATTTTGCTTACTTTTGCAGCCCCCTAGCCCTTACTATGACCATTTTATAGCCATTTTACAACACCAAAGTTCGGGCCCCCATTGACTTATATGGGATTCAAGATCGGGGTCAAGTTTGAGTCTAGTTCTGGTACTCAAACCAAACTTTGGACTCAAGTTTGGCCAAACCCGACAAACCTGAACTTCTACGGGTTCGCTCATCCCTACTCATCTATCTTGTCTCTCCTGTCTTCTGTCATGTCTTCCTGGCCTATAGCACTGCTGTTCTTCACTTGACCATGTGGGGCGCGAGGCACATCATTGATGTTAATCCGTGCTTCATACTCAAATGACTGCATGGGACCTACTGAAAAACGTGAGCACTGAAATGATGGAAACAGTAGAAAATAGAAGACAAAGGAGCCGATTGGAGGACCGGAGGCTGTGGGAGAGGTAAATATTGAATTTATTTGATGCAAATTGAACTTTCCAGATAAAATTGAGCCAGTATGAAAACCAATTTTTGGAGGATCACTCATCCCTACTGCAGACTTTTATAGTGGCTGAACATTATATTACTTCTTGGTCTCATAATCTTGATGGGAATTTAAATACAGTGAGCGGAAAACAAGCCACAGCTGTTACAAATCTAGAGCAATGCCTGGTAAAAAATGATGGGAATGTGACACATTTAATCAGCTGATTGGCAGGGGCAACACTGATCTTACTGCTCCTAATGATAGGCCTTCAGTTTAGCAGTCCTTAAAAGCTCCTTTGATTATATTCTGTATAAAAACTGTAAAAAAAATAATCTTTAAAAACAATTTGGCAAAAGTGTAGAACAACTATATACTATTGGCATTAATGTCCACACGGCGAGCAACATAAAATGTAAATGAAATGAGACTTTTCTTATTTTAAGTTATTGGCTAATAAACTGATGTAAAATGTGCTGTTCTAGGGAACCTTTCCTTAATTTATGGGAGATCTTTTATTAATATCATTTTAATACCATAATGTGGCGGTAAATCACTGAAACGATCGCTTTAGCCTAGAAAAATTTTAAAGATGTTCCTATTACCAATTGAATGAAGCAAATAAAATATTACTGGTTTACAATTTAGAAGAAAAAAAAAGTTTTATGTTGGATGGCATGTGAAACGCGTCGTTGAAGAGAATAATTGTTTTTTCCCTTAAAAGTCCAGATATACTAAATTTCATTTCTGGGTAAATACTGAATATATCTACAAACGACTGGTTATTATTGTTATTTAACTGCCTTCGGCTCGGTTTCAAGCCATGGCTACTTAATGGATGAATGATCTGTTGGAAGATTGATCTTGTGCAAGCCTAGATAGGTCCACCAGGGTCCTCTCCACCAATATATTCATTGTATCAAGCCATCGGGGGGTTGCAGGTCTTCTTCTTCACCTTGTTTCTTCTATTCTTCTGACAAATGACTGGTACAATGTGAATATTCATACAGTAGTTTGTGGGTCAACTTTTTGAAAGGGTATTCCTAAAAAGAATATTTAAAGGTATATGCATAGAATATGCTAGGTAGTTGGGTTTCCTTTTATTTTAGGCCACTGCCTATGGAGAACAAGAGCTCTTTTATTTTGGCTCCACCTTATAAGCTGGCACTGAGGTAGAGATTGAATTAATAGGTGGCTACCCATATGGACCCTCAATTTTACTACAGATGAGGTCCTAGGTTGTATTATTTTTTATGGCACTGAAAACATCTTGACAAGTTACATTTTTCACTTTGACTGACATCTCCTGCTTCCTGTAGCTCATTTTTCAGCTTTGCTGTGTAGATCAAGACAAGATGAGCAGAGTCATCTCAATATTATTAAAAAGATCTATACAATATGGTGTAACTTATTCAATATATTCAATTTTTGCATACTGTGGTTCAATGTGACCCTGTATATACATTCACATATCAGTCAGACACCTTTTTTGTCACAAAAACCGAATATAGGGTGTTAACATAATGTGAACATTGCCTAATTTGTAATGCATATGGCAAAGCCATAAACATGCATGCTGTGTGATGGTGCACAGAAACACTATGAGATTGAATAAATGGATATTCCAATATTGGACTTTTATAATGCATTTATGGGATATTCCATAAATGTTATGTAGATGTGAGTTCCACCTTTGAGGGACCTATGAACTAAACTTGGGTCCCCCAACGCTTGACTTGCAAGAAGGCAACTGCTGCCTCACAATACATATTCAAGACATTGTCAAGGCATATTAGCAAAATCATTGACAGACTGCAATTGACATCACAAATACTGGGTGGCCACGACAAATAGACACATAATGTTTGATTCGTCACAGCTTTTATCCTAGAATTCTGGCATAAAAAGATTTGAAGAGTTGCAAAATTTTGGTCCAACTCAAAATTGAACCAAATTTTGGCAGCTTTCAGTGTTTTCATGCCATTTTTTGCCAGCTGCGACAAAGTGTGTAAAGCTGGTTTGGGACTCGTCAAATTCATAACTAGTGGTGGTGTACACAAATCCCTCATCAAGACTGGCATGTGGATTGCCGGACTTAATGAATCGGGGCCGAAGTGCTCGATTCATTATTGAATTTGCACCTTTTATTGTTACGCTTTAGGTGTTTTTCACCTGATTTTCGTTAGTGCTTTACTTTGTTTAATGTGCAACTTTTAAAAAATTTATTTAAATGTTTGTCTTCTTTTATGTCCATCATTGTGGGCAGGTTTTAAGGTTTCCAGATGTTCCCAGATGATTCATCAATTGCAACATTTTAAAAATTTGCAATATTTTAGTTCTAATTTTATTATGTTATGCACATTTCAAACTTTTTCCCTGCATAAATCTGCCATATTTTAGGCGAACATGTAACTTTTTGGAGTAAAAACAGTTAAAGAAAAAAAAGCATTTTTGATTTTGGGCGAAATTCATGAACCATTTTGATGAATTTGGCGAAAAAAAATCAACAAAAAAAAATGACTGAAAAAAAGAGAGCAAGGGATGTATCTGGCCCTTAAAGGATAAAAGTTTCCCAATAGAATATCACAAAATCAATTAAAACAAATATCAAATAGAGATATACAGTATATTGAGCCAAAAGAAAAAGTCAGCAAGGAAGGACACCTTTGTAGGAATACTACTTCAGGACACAGTGGAACTCTATGTCAAACTGAATAATTAGCAAAATTGTGTAAATTTGTAAATGTGTTAAATTGGAGGCACACACAAGGCAGGGTGAGTGATACTGTGGTGTGCATGAGCCCGAACACATTGTGATATTACCATGAGCTGTACCAAACGTTTGTATAGACGCCACAGTTTGGATGGTGTGAAACAGTGAAATGCCCACAAGCCATTTAAAAAGTTTCATAATCGGATGTGAAAGGTTCTTTGTCATAAGTCGCAGTCATTGCAAAAATCTGAGCTAAAATAATGATCTGATCAGAGTTAAATACAATAAATCTCTACAGTAACAAATGGGAAGAAATCAGGACAATCTGTTACTTGGTGACACCGTGGGTAGCTGAGTGAAACTTTGGATTCATAAATCAGCACTTCTTTAATGACTGGGACTGTCAGTTTTATACATTTAACATCAGAGTACACCAGAGGCACATTAAGTCCAAGTTAAACAAACCCTGACATGCCTCCGCTTAATCGCTGAGAGTCTGAGAGCCGTATAATCACCACAGGACACGGGGACCAGAACAACAACTTCTTCTTCATTATATTAAAACTTTTTACTGCTTAATTCCTGAGATTTGGTTTTGATGTTACCGTTGACGTGTTAAATTGTCACTGTCGCTTCTACAAAAGTTTGTAAAAATTAGTACTACAAAGAAAGATAAGAAACTTTGTTATATATCTTATCAGAGAAATATGTTTCTTTCTCTACTTATGAGCCACTTCTCCTCCTTCCCCTGCCTCTTGAACCCTGAAGTCATAATCCACTTTGAAAACTTGCTAAAATCCATCTTGGTCAAGACAAGGTGGACAGGCAGCTCAATGAGGTATCAAACTACAGACTCTATTGGAGTCTATTTAGAAGGGAGGAGCAGAGTGAAAGTAAGGCATAGACACATGGAGATCATGCTGCTGCCTTCTACCAAGTGTTTTATCTCACTCCAGTGCTGGATTCACAGCTACACGGCTCAATATTGCCGTATAATGGTGTCCATTCTGCTGCTGTATCTGAATATGTGTTACATAGAGACAGGAGAGCAGAAATCCTGCATATCTGTGTGTGTGTAGTGTATAGGGGACATCATATCAGTTAGCCTTCACCCACTAGCTCAGGGACAACTGAATAGCCTGCAGAACCTGGTGAAAATTGCAGGATATAGGTTATATAATGGGTAGAAATAATGTTATTCCTCATGTACATAGAGGACATCTTATTCTGAAAAGTTACCTGGAATGACAAGAACTACCTTAAGGGGTGGTCAATTTTAAACTTTTATTTTTCTAAAGGGCCGCAGACTTATAAAATATGGAACGGTGTGGTCATTCACCAACCCTGGGACCAGCGCTTGGTCACTACCACTACTCTGGCCTTTCTTAATAGGCTGCAAAAGGGACATCACATCTACAGTGCAACTAGATGTGAATTTGGTCTTCTGCTCACAGTGTTATTGGCTAGCCCCAACTAGTCTGCGTGCTTGGGGTTAAGGTCCCAGTTACATTGCTTAAAAGGGTTGTCTCTCAAAGGACTTTTTATCACTGATCTAGCCACATAACAAATGCTAAAAATCACAGGCTGCAACGATCACTTGTGCTATAAATGTGATGTAACTGCTGCAGCTTATCAACAAAGACCTGATTGGCAGAGACAAAACTATGGGGACACAGAGGGTGAGTAATAGTTCTTTTTGCTATTTTATAGGTTTTCAACCCTATGGAAAAATATAATTTTTGTGTAAATTAACCAGTGTCTTTTGTGTTTATCATTGTAATTAGTGGTGTGTAACAAATAACTATAAAACATAGATAATAATTTGTCACCAAAACAAAGAATTTCATGCCCCCTTCTTTCTCAACCGCACCCACCTTGTTCAGGGGTTTATTCTATCAATGTTTATCACTAGAGATGAGCGAATCCAATTTGAGTTGAAATTTTATTTGAACTGAGCTATTCCTTGAAAATACAATCTTTACATGATAAATATTGTCTGCTGGAATATTCCTTTAACACCTTAACGATATATGACGTATTATGTCCATCATATGACGTCTACCTGCCTTTGATGCGGGCTTGCAAACCGAGCCCACATCTTTCCTGCCAGATGATGGCTGTGTTATTCAGCTATTATCTACTTCTAACAGCAGCGAGCGGAGGGAAGCTCCGGGTTCGGCAGCTAACCTGTTTTATGCCGATGTAAGTCTATGAAAGTGGTATCAGCAGCTCGCCGGCCTTGGGGGTGCACTGTTCTAACTGCTCATCAGCCTCAGACGGAGGCAGGTACAGATAGGTATGGACTGGTATACTAGAACAGGGGACCTGAGAACTAGCAAGCATGCAAACAAGCAGAGTGAAAACATAGGTCAGGCACCTCCCAACAGGTGGAGGTGCCTTAAATAATAGGTGTCACCCATCCATTGGCTGGGGATGGTGCACACTGTCTCATTAAGAGACCAGGAGCATGCGAGCACCCTAAGCTCAGGGCCTGGGGATCTGCAAAGTGTGCGCAGACCCCAGGAGGCAACAGCAGGAAGAGGAGGTGCGGGCCGAGGGTCATGGCGGTGAGTGAGTCAGCTTCCCTGCTGGGGGAGAGGAGGATGAGAAGTGTGCAGGGATGCCAACTCTACACACACTTACCTGATATTGGTGACGTATCTAAAGATGCATCATCAATGTAAGTTCACTAGTCCTTTGCCCGCCGTAAAGTTTGTCCCAACTCTAGTTTTCCAACTGTCCCATGAACCAAATCCACAATAGGGGTAGGGTTTGTGCAAATTTCACTGCCAAAGTAGACAATTGGGGGTGTCCTGGAATTTTGGGAGGGTTTCAGGGTGAATTCCGGGGGCAGAGCTTGAATGTCCAGATTTTAGGAAGTGAAATAATGTTAAATATGGTTTTCGGTTCCTAATGTTATTGACTAACCCTGGCTACTCTTTTTCATGCCTAAGTTTAATATCTTAGTTACATTGTTTAAAAGGGGTAAAAAGGGGTGGTCTTTTTTGAAGACATTTTTACCGATCCAGGCACAGAGCAGGCACAAAGTCTGATTGCAAACGGGCAACTGCTGAGACTCTCCAGTGGTTACTAGAATGAATCTCAAGCCCTGCACCTTTTAATTTTGTGACCATATTGAAAAGGGGCTTAATTGAATCTTTAACCACCACATGTCCTGCCATTCACAGGGACTCAACTCTTGTTACGGTGAATAGTGGTACCAATGGTGGAGACCCCAGTGATCAGACTTGTCTCTTCTGGTACAACCATCTCTTCACATTCTCCATCTAGTTCAGTCTGACTACTTTTCCCCCTCAGCTATCACTCTCCTTGTTGTAATGTATAGAACCTACTATTATTCTGTGGGTACTGTGGCCTGGGGCAGGATCTGACTAGCCCAAAAAAGTTTCAAAGGATTTCAGCTCTGGCACAATAATGGGCACCAAAGAATTAGGAGTAGTGTTGAGCCACCCCCGTAGTGTTCGAGTTCGGTTCGGTTCGTCGAACACCCGTGTGTTCGCCGAACTGTTCGTCGAACTGTTCGTCGAACACCTTCGAACACCGTTAAAACCAATGGCAGGCAAACAAAAACACATAGAAACACATAGAAAACACCTTAAAAGGTGTCCAAAAGCTGACAAACTGCTCAGAAGACACAACTAACACATGGAAAAGTGACAAGTACATATAGTCATGCGAAAAGAAAAGAGGTGGAGGAGTAAAAGGAGGGGGAGACACAGATATAGGCATGTCATGCCCTTCTAAAATCCAAAAAGTGAGAAGCCGACACGTACAGTCTGCTCCTGCCCGTGCCACCTCCGTGTCGCCGGGTTTGTGCCAGAGCCGCGGTGAACCCTGACGGCCAGCCCCCCTCTCTCAATACTGGTGCCTGTCCGCTGGTGGGTCGAGCGAGCCCCCCTGTGGTGGAAGCAGCTCTAAGCTTTTTAATTTAAATTGTCTCTCTAATTTGAATGAATACACTTTAAATCCATTTACAAGGATCTATTGGAGGGCAAGTTTCATGCCAGCAGCCGCGTAATTCCAGCTCCAGTAGCGTCCACTAAAGCTGCTGCAGTTAAAAAGCTTTTATAAGGATCGAGCTCGGCTGTCCACCGCAAGGCATCCTACTGCCAGTCCCAGCCCCTATGCCTTGGGGTGCCTCCTGTTGCTCTTCACTGAGTATCCCGTGGTCCCGAAGCATTTCCTTTGAAAAAATTAAGTGTACAAACTACAGGTGGTGTAGCTTGCTTAACAGCCGGGATAATCCGCTGACTAGCAGACACTGCTACTAGGCACAAAGTATTTCCTGGGCTAGATGCAGTTAAAAATTTGTAATTAGATACTCTCGTTGGATGCTGAGAAAGCATTCCATAGAGTCTCCTGGCACACCATATATGATTCTCTTAAAAAGCTTGGGGTAGGGGTCTAGGGGACCCTTTTATAGCCAAAATCACGGCCCTGTATCACAATACGTCACCTAGGCTGAAGATAAATGGAACTGTAGCACCCTGAGGGCTCGGTTGCTACAGAGGTATTGCACCTCACCCAGAGGTGTGATATCTCACTCTCAGGTAAGGATGGAGTGTGGATCAGGACCCGACACCTGCATGAATTACGCCACATTGCCGTGGGGCAGGGCGACCAATATGCCTCTGAGATGGGCACGACAGTCCCTGTCCCTGGCTGGAGTGGGGGGAGGGAACACTGAGGAAGGGGAACCCTGTAGTGCAAGAGCAGGGAGGAAGCAGTTCCTGGGTGCATTGAGAAGGGAGTATAAAAGGTGGGCACCATCTTAGTTCAGTGCAGAGAAGTCTGAGCAGAAGTGGCAGGGAGCAGGGGCTCTGCATCGGCTCTGCTCCGGAGGCGGGCCTAGTAACAGAGGCCCAGGCCTGGAAGAGGGAGAAGGAAGGAAGAGGAGCGGAGAAGGCTCCAGGAACGAGGAATGAAGGGATCCCAGGGGTGCGGACGGGCGAGTCGCCACCGCACGCCCGAATCCACCTGCGTGGAGGGGTCAGGCCAAAGGGGAAGACCGGTCCCCGAAACTAGTGGAGGCAGGAAACGACCCTCAGCTAGAAACCGGAGGCTGTGACATTTTATGTGGCGCAGCCCCTCGCTACACCCGCTAGGAAGGCACCACATAGGGTCAGGGAAACTGGTGCCAAGTTTACCAAGAGGAGGCCCGAGGCAGCCGGACAGAAGGGTTGGTAAGAAAGGCCAGACAAAGGACACACAAAGGGGGTCCTGTGAAGTGCTCCAAAGTTATCTGGGAGTTGTCTGAGCCCCTCACCTGGTGAGCACAGTAAGACATGGGCAGCCGTTACCTGCAGACGTGGTCTGGATAATAAGAACTGTGAGTAAAGGCCCTGGACTGCATCACTGACTCCGTGTCGTTACTGCTGCTGCCCTGCACCATCACCCCCATCCTCCGCATACACTGCCCTGAGGCTATACTCCTCCCGTGGGGAGTTATGCTACGCTCTGCTGCACCCACAACACCAGCCTCAGCGGTCTGCCCTGCAGCGGCGGTTCACTCTGACCGCAATCCACGGGTGGCGTAGTCGGACATTTAAATATCAAAACCACATAAATAGTTCCGCCACTGGCTTGACCACCCTGAGCCATGGAACCGGGTCGCCGCCACGAAGACTACAACCACCAGCATCCACCAAAAAGGGTCCGGCTCCGGGTATCCCAAGGCCCAGGGGGTGCATCAGAACATTTTCATCACCTTTCACAATCACCAATGGGACAAGGCAGGGATGTCCTCTGTCCCCTCTCTTATACATCCTACTGACGGAGCACCTGCTCTCATCAATTCGCCATAACCCCAATATTAGGTGGATTGAGGTGGGAGGCACCGAGTACAAGTGCTCTCTATTTGCTGATGATGTCCTAGTATATATCACTCAATCACATATATCCATCCATGCTGTTATGGCTGAAATAGATCACTTTGTTACATGGTCAAATTTTAAAATCAATGCAGCGAAGTCTGAGGCCCTCGATGTCTCCCTCCCCAAATCCATATAGGATTCCATCCAGTCCAACTTTCCCTTTGCCTGGCCCTCACAGGGTATCAAATACTTAGGAATTCCTATTCATAGAGACCTCTCCCATCTATGTTATCTTAATTTTGGGCCCTTTATTGAACAACTCCATACAGACCACGGTTGGCAAGTTAGAACTGTAAGATTCACTACGTGAACCACTGGTGTTTTGTGGAAAAGCACATGTACACTGTGTTCCAAATTATTATGCAAAAAGTGTTTAGGAGTGATAAGGGAAGAATTTGTTTGTTTGTCAGTTAAGCTCATTGATGGTGATGTGTGTCAGGGCTCTTTATATCACTGTAAGCAATTGCAGACACCTGTGCTAATTAGTTTGGCAGGTGTGTCCAATGAAAGGCAAGACTGCTTAAGAAGGCTGTCTCACATTATTAAGCAGCCTACATTTTCTGCCAAAATGGGAAAGAAAAAGGATGTGTCGGCTGCTGAGAAGCAACAAATTGTGGAGTGTTTATGTCAAGGCATGACTACAATCAACATTGTGCGATGATCAGGATGAAGTGTCTTGGCAATCAAGAAGTATGTAGCTGATTCACAGTACACACGTGTGCGTGCTGATAAGGGCAAATTGAGGACTCTTTCCTACAGGCAATTACGTCAGGTTAAAAGAGCAGCGGCAAAAAAGCCTTGTCATAGCAGCAGACAAGTTTTTGAAGCTGCTGGTGCCTCCAACGTCCCTCGAACAACAAGATGCAGGGTCGTTCAGAGGTTTGCAGCTGTGCATACGCCATCCTGTCGACCTCCTCTATCCACTTCACACAAGCAGAAACGGCTCCAGTGGGCCAAACATTACATGAAGACTGATTTCAAAACTGTTTTGTTCACGGATGAGTGCCGTGCAGCGCTCGATGGTCCAGATGGATGGAGTGGAGGATGGCTGGTTGATGGACACCCCACGCAAACACGGCTACAGCGCCAACAAGGAGGAGGTGGAGTAATGTTTTGGGCTGGAATCATGGGGAGAGAGATTGTCGGCCCCTTTAGGATCCCTGAAGGCGCTAAAGATGAACTCCATAATGTATGTGGATTTTCTCAAACAGCACTTCCTGCCATGGTTCAAGAAGAAGAACCGTGTATTTCACAGCAAGATCATTTTTTTGCATGATAATGCACCATCTCATGCTGCACATAAAACATCTGCATCTCTGGCTGATATGGGCATAAAAGGGGACAAACGTATGGTGTGACCACCATGCTCCCCTGACCTCTACCCCATTCAGAACCTCTGGAGCATCATCAAAAGGAGTGTCTATGATGGCGGGAGGCAGTTCACATCTAAGCAACAGCTCTGGGAGGGTATTCTGTCCTCATGCAAAACAATTGAAGCAGAAACCATCCAAAACCTGACAAATTCAATGAACGAGAGAGTTCAGAAGCTCCTTTCGAACAAGAGGTCCTATGTGAAAATGTAACATCACCTAGAATAAAGTTTTGAGTTGAAAACTGTTTGATTTCAGTTTCTAATAACCTGCTAATGCTTATAATTTCAAAAATGACCATTTTTTTGGTCTTTATTAAAATGAAAAGGTTGATCGAAAAGTTTGGGGGATCTAAGAGTGTGGCAACCCAGTAGTCATGATTACTTCGAATTCTGACAATATGAGGGACATGTTGCAGGTAGTGCAGCAAGAAGGCACTTATGTATCTTGCGCATCTCGGAGCCCCAAAATTATTTTCCGGGCTAGATGCAGCTAAAAATTATTATTAATTTTAAATCTGGTGGAGGTTAGTATAGATGGCCTAATAGGATCAGTGCTGCACACTGCTACAAAGCCCAAATTATTTTCCAGTCAAGATACAGATAAACATGATTAGTAATTTTAAATCTGGTGGAGCTTATTATAGATGGCCTAATAGAATCAGTGCTGCACACTGCTACAAAGCCCAAATTATTTTCCAGCCAAGATACAGATAAACATGATTAGTAATTTGAAAGCTTAAAACGTTTGGTAGGGTGATTTTAACCAATCATCAAGCTTTTACTCTCCCCAGGATGACACAGGGGTAGAAAAGTCGTTTCGGATCCACGATTTGTTCATCTTTATGAACGTGAGTCTGTCTACATTATCAGTGGAGAGCCGTGTGCGCTTATCTGTCAGCACACCACCAGCAGCGCTGAACACACGTTCAGACAGAACGCTGGCTGCGGGGCATGACAAGATCTCCAAGGCGTAAGTGGCTAGCTCCGGCCATTTATCCAGATTGGAAGCCCAAAAAGAGCAAGGGTCCAGTGACACAGTCATGGCTTCAATGTTTACTTGGAGATACTCCTGTACCATCGTCTCTAGGCGTTGACTATGTGTCAGACTTCTTGTCTCCTGTGGCCTTGCAAAGGATGGGCTAAAAAAGTGGTGAAATTATTCCGCAAAATTGATGTTACCAGCAGATACTGTGGTTCTGTTACGGTTTGAGTGCTGAACACTTGACGGTCCCACGGTTGGCAAGTTGGAACTGTGAGATTCACTACGTGCACCACTGGTGTTTTGTGGAAAAGCACATGTAAGATTCTGCAACAGTCTCTGCTGATACTCCTGCATGCGTGCATCCATTTCTATGGCAGGAATAATTTCTGCAAATTTACTTTTGTACCGGGGATCTAACAGTGTGGCAACCCAGTAGTCAGGATTATTTCTAATTCTCACAATTCGAGGGTCATGTTGCAGGTAGTGAAGCAAGAAGGCACTCATGTGTGTTGCGCATCCAGGAGCACCAAGTCCCTGTTGTGTTGGTGGCGAGGTAACAATCATGCTTCCTTCCTCTGTCCTCTCCCCCCAACCTCGCACAACAGAAATGTGATCAAGGTCTCCCTCATCTGATGAGTCTTCCATCAGTTCGTCCTCCACTTCTTCCTGGGCTCCTGCACCTTCCTCACTAGTTTGGCTGCTACCATGCACCCTGGTAAAACCATCTCCCCCACCCTCACATGCCTGCCGCCTTGGTGCTGCCGACCGTCTGGACCTTGCAGATGTTAGCGCTTCCGCATACAACTCCTCCTCCTCTACTTCCTCCACCTCCTCTTGTGCCACCACCTGACTCCGAATTCTGTTTAACATGTGCTCCTGCATGTAAATCACCGGAATAGTCATGCTGATAATGGCATCGTCAGCACTAAACATCTTCGTCGCCATTTCAAAACTGTGCAGAAGGGTGCATAGGTCCCTGATCTGAGACCACTCCTCCAGCGTGATTTGCCCCACCTTTGGATCTCGTTGGCCCAGGCTATACGTCAGAACGTATTGCACCAGGGCTTGTCGGTGCTGCCACAGTCGCTGCAACATGTGCAGAGTTGAATTCCACCGGGTAGGCACATCGCATTTTAGCCGGTGAAGTGGCAGGCCCAACGACTTCTGTAGAGATGTAAGTCGCTGAGCTGCGGGATGCAAACGACGGAAGTGAGCACACAGCGACCGTGCCCTCTGCAGAAGGCCATCTAGTTTGGGATAGTGGGTTAAAAATTGCTGGACAACCAGGTTCAACACGTGAGCCATACAAGGCACGTATGTGACATTGCCCCGGCGAAGGGCCGCACCCAGGTTTGCAGCATTGTCGCACACGGCCTTCCCTGGTTTCAGGTCCAGTGGAGACAACCATTCATGAAATTGGTTCTCCAGAGCTGACCACAACTCCTCAGCTGTGTGACTCACATTTCCCAGACATTTCAAAGTAAAAACCGCCTGATGACGTTGAGCCCTACTGCCAGCATAGTAAGGAGGTGTGCAGGATCCCTTCTGCGCAGTTAGAAAGCTTGTGGCATGACCAGACAGGCTTTGGGTGCAGGTGGAAGACCGAGAGGAGGTTGAGGAGTCAGAAGCAGTGGAGGAACTTTGACATAAAGAGGATTGACGCAGAACTCGTGGGGACGGCAAGACTTGGACAGCAGCCCCTTGTCCTGCTGTCACCATAGTTACCCAGTGCCCAGTCAGCGACATGTAACGCCCCTGTCCATGCCTACTTGTCCAAGTGTCTGTGGTGAAATGCACCATGTCACACACAGAGTTTCTCAAAGAAGCGGTGATGTTGTGTGCGACATGCTGGTGGAGCGCAGGCACACCTTTCTTTGAGAAGTAGTGCCGACTGGGCATCTGGTACTGGGGCACTGCGACGGACATAAGGTCTCGAAAATCCTCTGTGTCCACCAGGCGGAAAGGCAGCATTTCTGTAGCCAAGAGCTTGCAGATGGTGAAATTCAACCTCTTAGCTTTCTCATGGCTAGGAGGAAATGGTCTTTTACTTGTCCACATCTGAGGGACCGAGGGCTGGCTATTGTGCTTAGACGGGGTTGATAAGGGTGTCCCCGGCAAACTGCCGGTCTGTGAGGAAGATGCAGGCGGACATGTTATTTTGCCTTGATCCAAAGGTGGTGCTATCGATGTCGGACAGCGCTCAACACCAGCTGGTGTTACCAGCTCCAAAGAAAATGATGACCTGCCAATCACGCTGGCTGTTGCGGGTAAAGAGGTGGCAGGTCTGTGCCCCAAAACAGGTGTGACTGCTGTCCCCCCAGTCACAGAGGATGAAGAGGCCGCGGATGCACAAGATATGGCAGACGGTGGTTGGCCCGGCCGGCTGGGCCGCATTGTAGCACACTGAGCTTCCCACTGCTTCATGTCCATGTGCCGGTTCATGCATGAAGTACTCAAACTATGTATTTTTTGGCCTCTACTTAGCTTTTGCTGACAAATGTTACAGATAACACGAGTTGGGTCATCTTTATCGATCTGAAAAAATGCCCAGGCTATGCAAGGCTTAGCACCCATGCGACCTGAAGAGCCACCACGACTTGTGGTGAGAGGCAGAGTTGTGTTTGAGGATGCAGTTGTTGACGTGCTTCCAGTACTACGTCTCTGTCCAGGAAGGCGCAACCTGACCTCGTCGTCACTAGTAGAGATGAGGGGTGTTCGACTAGAACTGTTCGCCAATCTCAAATTCGAGCTGTTTTGGGCGGTGTTCGAGTTGTTCGACGAACCCGAACGATTTGCAAAAAATTCGGCTGTTCGAGGTTATGTTCGATAACTGTTCGTGCACCAAAAGCGTGTCCTGCATGTCTGGCGCTATTTAGAGCACCAATCATGCAGGGATTGTCTGCCACTCACTGTAATGCCACAGCCATGGTGCTTGTGGCATTACAGTGATTGCCCAAATCGATGGGAACAGTGCCAACAGTGAAACAGGAAAAGCCGGCAATTCAGCAGCGGCATACACCTGTACCCGACAATTTAGAACCGAAAGAATAGAGCTTCACACATAGATTAGATAGATATAAACATGTCAGCCACATATATACGAAGTACAGTGAAAGTGCTGCTTACTGTACTTGTCATTTAGCGTAAAGGATTTATCAAAAAAAATAATAGTGTTTTCATGCACTGTCTCTTTAAAAAAGCCGGCCGGCAATTCAGCATCTGTACCCGACAATTTAGAATAGAAAGAATAGAGAATCACACATAGATTAGATAGATAGAAACATGTCAGTCACATATATATGAAGTACAGTGACAGTGTTGGTTACTGTACTTGTCATTTAGTATTAAAACAAAGGATTTATTATTAAAAAAATTGGCGTGGGGTTCCCCTTAATTTTAGGCTCTAGCGGAGGTTAAGCAGACGGCTGGGGCAGATGTTTGAAGCCTGGGAAGGGGGTAATACCCACGGAGCTTCCCAGGCTACTAATATCAGCCCCCAGCTGAATACATAGCCTTTACTAGCTATTAAAATGGGGGACCCCCCCAAAAAAATGACGTGGGGTCCCCCCTAATTTAATAGCTAGCAAAGGCTAGGCAGACAGCTGGGGGCTGATATTAATAGCCCAGGAAGGGAGCCATGAATATTGGCCCCCTCCCAGGCTAGAAACACCAGCCGTCAGCCGCCCCAGAAATGGCGCATTCATAGGATGCGCCAATTCTGGCACTTAGCCTCGCTCTTCCACGCTGCCCTGGTGCGGTGGCAGGGGGTAATAGGGCTGGGGTTGATGTCAGCTTATAATGCCAGCTGACATCAAGCCCAGGTTAGTAATGGAGAGGCGTCTATAAGACACCCCCATTACTAACCCCATAGTCAAAGTTAAAAAAAACACAAACACCCAGAATAAAGTCCTTTAATTGAAATAAAGACACAATCCTTTATTGTTCTAAATTAAACCATACTTACCGTCACGCCCATTCCAGCTGAAGCCAACGATCTCCTGCAATAAAAGAAAAATAATAAAGCAACCTCATCCTTACCTTTCCATGGTTCCCACGACAGCTTCAGCTCTGCTACATCGAGATGACAGGCTGGACCGCAGCAGAACGCTGCCATCCAGCCTCTCATCCCGCAGACACTGAGAAGCGCAGGCTTGCTTGCGCTGCTCAGCGTCTCTCTGTGACGACATCCAGATGAGCCGAGTTCATGTCCAATGTACTCGGCTCACCTCATGCACGTCACTGACAGCGTGGGAAAATTCTCACGCTGAAGCGGTGAGTGCAGGAGAATTCTCCCACGCTGTCAGTGACTTGCATAAGGTGAGCTCATGTCCAATGAACTCAGCTCACCTCCTGCACGTCACTGACAGCGTGGGAGAATTCTCCTGCACTCAGCGCTTCAGCGTGAGAATTCTCCCACGCTGAAGCGCTGAGTGCAGGAGAATTTTCCCACGCTGTCAGTGACGTGCATAAGGTGAGCTCATGTCCAATGAACTCAGCTCACCTCCTGCACCTCACTGACAGCGTGGGAGAATTCTCCTGCACTCAGCGCTTCAGTGTGAGAATTCTCCCACGCTGAAGCGCTGAGTGCAGGAGAATTTTCCCACGCTGTCAGTGACGTGCATGAGGTGAGCCGAGTTCATTGGACATTAACTCGGCTCATCTGGATGCCCTCACAGAGAGACACTGTGGAGCGCAAGCAAGCCTGCGCTTCTCAGTGTCTGCGGGATGACAGGCTGGATGGCAGCGTTCTGCTGCGGTCCAGCCTGTCATCTCGATGTAGCAGAGCTGAAGCTGTCGTGGGAACCATGGAAAGGTAAGGATGAGGTTGCTTTATTATTTTTCTTTTATTGCAGGAGATCGTTGGCTTCAGCTGGAATGGGCGTGATGGTAAGTATGGTTTAATTTAGAACAATAAAGAATTGTGTGTTTATTTCAATTAAAGGACTTTTTTCTGGGTGTTGTGTTTTTTTTAAATACTTTACTAGAAATTCATGGTGGTCATGTCTAATATTGGCGTGACCCCATGAATTTCGGGCTTAGGGCCAGCTGATAATGCCAAGCTGGCCCTAACCCCTTTATTACCCAGTGAGCCACCGCATCAGGGCCCTGGATGAGTTGGGTACAGCGCCAGAAGATGGCGCTTCTATGAACGCGCCATTTTCCGGGGTGGCTGCGGACTGCAATTTGCAGCGGGGGTGGCCCAGAAAGCTTGGGCCTCCCTGCGCTGCGGATTCCAGCCCCCAGCTGCCTAGTTGTACCTGGCTGGACACAAAAACAGGGCGAAGCCCCACGTCAATTTTCTTTAAATTATTTCATGAAATAATTAAGAAAAAAAGGGCTTCCCTATATTGTTGTGTCCGGCCAGGTACAAATAGGCAGCTGGTGGTTGGGGGCAGCCCGTTCCTGCCTGCTGTACCTGGCTGGACACAAATATAGTGCGAAGCCCCATGTCAATTTTTTTTAAATTATTTCATGAATTTCCTGAAATAATTTAAAAAAATTGAAGTGGGGCTTCGCACTATATTTGTGTCCAGCCAGGTACAGCAGGCAGGAACGGGCTGCCCCCAACCACCAGCTGCCTATTTGTACCTGGCCGGACACAACAATATAGGGAAGCCCTTTTTTTCTTAATTATTTCATGAATTTCATGAAATAATTAAAAAAAATTGAAGTGGGGCTTCGCACTATATTTGTGTCCAGCCAGGTACAGCAGGCAGGAACGGGCTGCCCCCAACCACCAGCTGCCTATTTGTACCTGGCCGGACACAACAATATAGGTAAGTCCTTTTTTGCTTAATTATTTCATGAAATTCATGAAATAATTAAAAAAAAAGTACGTGGGGCTTCGCCCTATTTTTGTGTCCAGCCAGGTACAACTAGGCAGCTGGGGGCTGGAATCTGCAGCGCAGGGAGGCCCAAGCTTTCTGGGCACCCCCCGCTACAAATTGCAGTCCGCAGCCACCCCGGAAAATGGCGCGTTCATAGAAGCGCCATCTTCTGGCGCTGTACCCAACTCATCCAGGGCCCTGGTGCGGTGGCTCACTGGGTAATAAAGGGGTTAGGGCCAGCTTGGTATTATCAGCTGGCCCCAAGCCCAAAATTCATGGGGTCACGCCAGTATTAGACATGACCGCCATGAATTTCTAGTAAAGTATTTAAAAAAAACACAACACCCAGAATAAAGTCCTTTAATTGAAATAAAGACACAATTCTTTATTGTTCTGAATTAAACCATACTTACCATCACGCCCATTCCAGCTGAAGCCAACGATCTCCTGCAATAAAAGAAAAATAATAAACCAACCTCATCCTTACCTTTCCATGGTTCCCACGACAGCTTCAGCTCTGCTACATCGAGATGACTGGCTGGACCGCAGCAGAACGCTGCCATCCAGTCTGTCATCCCGCAGACACTGAGAAGCGCAGGCATGCTTGCGCTCCTCACTGTCTCGCTGTGACGGCATAAAGATGAGCCGAGGTCATGTCCAATGAACTCGGCTCACCTCATGCACGTCACTGACAGCGTGGGAAAATTCTCACGCTGAAGTGCTGAGTGCAGGAGAATTCTCCCACACTGTCAGTGATGTGCATGAGGTGAGCTCATGTCCAATGAACTCAGCTCACCTCCTGCACGTCACTGACAGCGTGGGAAAATTCTCCTGCAATCAGCGCTTCAGCGTGAGAATTTTCCCACGCTGTCAGTGACGTGCATGAGGTGAGCCGAGTTCATTGGACATGAACTCGGCTCATCTGGATGTCGTCACAGAGAGATGCTGAGCAGCGCAAGCAAGCCTGCGCTTCTCAGTGTCTGCGGGATGACAGGCTGGATGGCGGCGTTCTGCTGCGGTCCAGCCTGTCATCTCGATGTAGCAGAGCTGGAGCTGTCGTGGGAACCATGGAAAGGTAAGGATGAGGTTGCTTTATTATTTTTCTTTTATTGCAGGAGATCGTTGGCTTCAGCTGGAATGGGCGTGATGGTAGGTATGGTTTAATTTAGAACAATAAAGGATTGTGTCTTTATTTCAATTAAAGGACTTTATTCTGGGTGTTTGTGTTTTTTTTAACTTTGACTATGGGGTTAGTAATGGGGGTGTCTTATAGACGCCTCTCCATTACTAACCTGGGCTTGATGTCAGCTGGCATTATAAGCTGACATCAACCCCAACCCTATTACCCCCTGCCACCGCACCAGGGCAGCGTGGAAGAGCGAGGCTAAGTGCCAGAATTGGCGCATCCTATGAATGCGCCATTTCTGGGGCGGCTGACGGCTGGTGTTTCTAGCCTGGGAGGGGGCCAATATTCATGGCTCCCTTCCTGGGCTATTAATATCAGCCCCCAGCTGTCTGCCTAGCCTTTGCTAGCTATTAAATTAGGGGGGACCCCACGTCATTTTTTTTGGGGGGTCCCCCATTTTAATAGCTAGTAAAGGCTATGTATTCAGCTGGGGGCTGATATTAGTAGCCTGGGAAGCTCCGTGGGTATTACCCCCTTCCCAGGCTTCAAACATCTGCCCCAGCCGTCTGCTTAACCTCCGCTAGAGCCTAAAATTAAGGGGAACCCCACGCCAATTTTTTTAATAATAAATCCTTTATTTTAATACTAAATGACAAGTACAGTAACCAACACTATCACTGTACTTCATATATATGTGACTGACATGTTTCTATCTATCTAATCTATGTGTGATGCTCTATCTTTCTGTTCTAAATTGTCGGGTACCGCTGCTGAATTGCCTGCCGGCTTTTTTAAAGAGACAGTGCATGAAAACACTATTATTTTTTTAAATAAATCCTTTACACTAAATGACAAGTACAGTAAGCAACACTATCACTGTACTTATTATATATGTGACTGACATGTTTCTATCTATCTAATCTATGTGTGAAGCTCTATTCTTTCTGTTCTAAATTGTCGGGTACAGATGCTGAATTGCCGGCCGGCTTTTTTAAAGAGACGGTGCACGAAAACACTAATATTTTTTTTAATAAATCCTTTACACTAAATGACAAATGCAGTAACCAACACTGTCACTGTGCTTCTTATATGTGTGACTGACATGTTTCTATCTATCTAATCTATGTGTGATGCTCTATTCCTTCTTGTCTAAATTGTCGGGTACCGGTGTATGCCGCTGCTGAATTTGCCGGCCGGCTTTTTTAAACAGAGTGTCTTCTGAGCAGTTTGTCAGCTTTTGGACACCTTTGCAGGTGTTTTCTATGTGTTTCTATGTGTTTTTGTTTGCCTGCCATTGGTTTTAACGGTGTTCGACGGTGTTCTAAGGTGTTCGACGAACAGTTCGACGAACAGTTCCTCGAACATCCCGGTGTTCGACGAACCGAACCGAACCCGAACACTACGGGGGTGGCTCAACACTAGTCACTAGCATCTTCCTCCACCTCCTCTGCTGACCTCATCTCTTGGCTGACTGTGGGTTGACAGTAAGTGGGATCTCCAACCTCATCATCACCCTGTGCGTTATCACACCAGTCGTCCTCAGAGCCAACCTGTTCCTGCCCTGACAAAAAACTAAAGTTGTCGCTCCAATCAGGTATTTGAGTCTCATCATCGTCTTCCTCATTGTCTCCACCAACAGGAGTTACAGTTTGGGAATGAGGGTCTACATTATGGTCAGAACCTTCTGCGTCTGGTCCTGGATCCGACTCATAAAGATTCTGGGCATCAGTGCAGATCATTTCCTCGTCTGGATTCACAGAAGCGCTGGAGTCGACCTCTGATTCCCAGGCTATAGTATGAGTAAACAGCTCTGCAGACTCAACCATCTGTTCTACCTCATACTCAGACGGGCAGCTGGAGATTTGGGAGCTGTGAGGAAGCAAGTGCGATTGGGGTGACACCTTTGAGGACTGGAGTATTTGTGATGTTGAAGTTGATGTGGAGGAGAGCCCACTTAAAGGAGCACTTGATATCCATTGAAGCACCTGCTGTTTTTGTGCCTCATCTGGAATTTGTAGCGATTGGCGTGGCCGTAAGAAAGGGATCTTATCACATTGTCCGCTAAAAGAAGTAGACATTTTAGTTTGGCTGGAAGATGGTCTTTCTTCTGCAGATGTTACTGTTGCTTTAACACCTACCCCACGTACACAACCTTTTTTCCCCTTCCCAACATGCCTATTCCCCTTTCCACCAGCAGCAGGCCTTTTTTCCACTCATTTTGGTGGTTAACTAATTCACAACTCTGGAGTTGTTTGCACAAAAAAACAATGGATGGGAACCGAGCAGAGCTGAGTGGCCAAACTGTGGTATTAGGCCAAAACTATTGGCTGGGTTAGATGCAGAAAAAAATTATATTCAATTTGCAACCTGATGGAGGTCAGTATAGATGGACTAATAGAACAAGTCCCACACACAGCTAGAAGCCCAAATATTTTTTCAGAGGTAGATGCAGAAAAAAATTGTATTCAGTTTGCAACCTGATGGAGGTCAGTATAGATTGACTAATAGAACAAGTCCTACACACAGCTAGAAGCCCAAATATTTTTTCAGAGGTAGATGCAGAAAAAAAATATATTCAGTTTGCAACCTGATGGAGGTCAGTATAGATGGACTAATAGAGAAAGTCCCACACACTGCTAGAAGGCCAAATATTTTTTCAGAGCTAGATGCAGACAAAAAATTATTTTTAATTTGCAACCTGATGGAGGTCAGTATAGATGGACTAATAGAGAAAGTCCCACACACTGCTAGAAGGCCAAATATTTTTTCAGAGCTGGATGCAGATATAAATTATTTTTAATTTGCAACCTGATGGAGGTCAGTATAGATGGACTAATAGAGAAAGTCCCACACACTGCTAGAAGGCCAAATATTTTTTCAGAGCTAGATGCAGAAAAAAATTATATTCAGTTTGCAACCTGATGGAGGTCAGTATAGATGGACTAATAGAACAAGTCCCACACACAGCTAGAAGCCCAAATATTTTTTCAGAGGTAGATGCAGATAAAAATTATTTTTAATTTGCAGCCTGATGGAGGTCAGTATAGATGGACTAATAGAGAAAGTCCCACACACTGCTAGAAGGCCAAATATTTTTTCAGAGCTAGATGCAGACAAAAAATTATTTTTAATTTGCAACCTGATGGAGGTCAGTATAGATGGACTAATAGAGAAAGTCCCACACACTGCTAGAAGGCCAAATATTTTTTCAGAGCTAGATGCAGAGAAAAATTATTTTTAATTTGCAACCTGATGGAGGTCAGTATAGATGGACTAATAGGAAAGTCCCACACACTGCTAGAAGGCCAAATATTTTTTCAGAGCTAGATGCAGGAAAAAATTATATTCCGTTTGCAACCTGATGGAGGTCAGTATAGATGGACTAATAGAACAAGTCCCACACACAGCTAGAAGCCCAAATATTTTTTTAGAGGTAGATGCAGAAAAAAGTTATATTCAGTTTGCAACCTGATGGAGGTCTGTATAGATGGATTAATAGAACAAGTCCCACACACAGCTAGAAGCCCAATATTTTTTCAGAGGTAGATACAGAAAAAAAATATATTCAGTTTGCAACCTGATGGAGGTCAGTATAGATGGACTAATAGAGAAAGTCCCACACACTGCTAGAAGGCCAAATATTTTTTCAGAGCTAGATGCAGACAAAAAATTATTTTTAATTTGCAACCTGATGGAGGTCAGTATAGATGGACTAATAGAGAAAGTCCCACACACTGCTAGAAGGCCAAATATTTTTTCAGAGCTAGATGCAGATATAAATTGTTTTTAATTTGCAACCTGATGGAGGTCAGTATAGATGGACTAATAGAGAAAGACCCACACACTTGTAGAAGGCCAAATATTTTTTCAGAGGTAGATGCAGAAAAAAATTATATTCAGTTTGCAACCTGATGGAGGTCAGTATAGATGGACTAAAAGAACAAGTCCCACACACAGCTAGAAGGCCAAATATTTTTTCAGAGGTAGATGCAGATAAAAATTATTTTTAATTTGCAGCCTGATGGAGGTCAGTATAGATGGACTAATAGAGAAAGTCCCACACACTGCTAGAAGGCCAAATATTTTTTCAGAGCTAGATGCAGACAGAAAATTATTTTGAATTTGCAGCGTGATGGAGGTCAGTATAGATGGACTAATAGAGAAAGTCCCACACACTGCTAGAAGCCCAATATTTTTTCAGAGGTAGATGCAGAAAAAAAATATATTCAGTTTGCAACCTGATGGAGGTCAGTATAGATGGACTAATAGAACAAGTCCCACACACTGCTAGAAGCCCAAATATTTTTTCAGAGCTAGATGCAGACAAAAAATTATTTTGAATTTGCAGCGTGATGGAGGTCAGTATAGATGGATTAATAGAACAAGTCCCACACACTGCTAGAAGGCCAAATATTTTTTCAGAGCTAGATGCAGAAAAAAATTATATTCAGTTTGCAACCTGATGGAGGTCAGTATAGATGGACTAATAGAACAAGTCCCACACACTGCTAGAAACCCAAATATTTTTTCAGAGCTAGATGCAGAAAAAAATTATATTCAATTTGCAACCTGATGGAGGTCAGTATAGATGGACTAATAGAATGATGCTATGCCCAAAAGATTTTACTTCACTAGGTGCAGTAAAAAAATTGGTATTCTATACACAGGTGGTATATCTTGCAACACAGATAGGCTACTCCACTGACTAACACACTCTGCAATAGGCCAAAAAGGATTAGCTTTGCTAGATACAGCCAAATGCTGTGAAAAAAACTTGCACAGCACTGGCACAGACCTGCCTGGCAAAAACTGATAGGAACTGATGTAACCTATTCCTGAAAAGGACTCCAATTACAATTAGTCTTTACTCCCACAATCTATCTATTTAAGAGCACAGACCTGCCTGATAAAAGTCGTAGGAAATGCTGTAACCTAGTCCTTAAAAGGACTGCAATCACAACTATTCCCTACTCCCAAGCTATCTGTTGATTTGTGCGAAAATTGGCTTGAAATTAACAAGGTATAGCGCACACAGCAACAGCGGTGCCGTCTAACACGCAGCTGCAGCAGTGAGAAAATGGTGGCGACGGGGAAAATGGCTTGATCTTATAGGGCAAGGACATGTGACATACACTGCCAATGACACATGCCCTTGCTTGTGTGAAAAAAAGCACTTTGCTCCGTGTGTGCGCTGCTGATAGGCTGACAGATTGCACCTCCCCACTGTAAATGCGGGAAAGAGAAAAAAAAATGGAGATCTTCATTATTCCTGCAGAGATCCATCCCCTGCCCCTCCCCCCACCCCGCTGTACACTCAAACTGCGTATTAACATTAATTTTCATCATTACTGAGAAAAAATCCAGTTATGATTTTGGTGCACGAACAGTTATCGAACATAACCTCGAACAGCCGAATTTTTCTCAAATCGTTTGTGTTCGCCGAACGGCTCGAACACCGCCCAAAACAGCTCGAATTTGAGATTGGCGAACAGTTCGAGTCGAACAACGCTCATCTCTAATTAGGAGATAGCTAAAGGAAGTTTTATCTTTAGGATGGATGTGGTATCTTTACTGCAAGAGCTCTAAAACTATTGTCCACTTTATGTGATGCTGAAAGCTTTGGATGACTTTGTAGAAAATCATGAAAGTTTTATATTTAGAGATCAGCGAATTTTCCAAAATTCGATTCAGGCAGGTTTGCTCAAATTTTGCGGACAGGTTTGATTTGACCCAATTAAATTAGATTTCAATCAAAACTATCCCCACCCCCAAAAAAACTTCTTATGCACATCTTTCCTCACCTGTTTTCCACCATCTCCACTTCTGCAGCTTCATGATCCTTAGTGCTAGTCTTCTGTTCTTCTGATCTTCAGTTCCTCAATTCCTGTGTGTGAAGTCATTTTGAGGAGATCACATGGGGAACAACACACATCATGACGTTCATCGCAACTTAGGCGATAATCACAACCCTCAGATTGATCTCACGTGCCGAAATGGAGGTAAAACAGAAGACAGGAAAAACAAGTGAGGAAAGGAGAGTATAATTTTGAGCTTTTCTTAACTCTTTCCGTGTCTAAAAGAATCCAACAATATGGCGATCTCCTGGGAATCAAATCTTCCAAAATTTTGGTCTCTGCAAAATTGGCAGTATCTAAATTTTTGGTGGGAAATTCACAGTGGAAATGATTTTTTTTAGAATTGATTGACTTTCGTTCTCTGTAATAGAATGGAATTGACTGCCATTTTTTAGAACAATTAGCAGCTACAGATGCATACATTTGTCCATACATTTGTTTTTGAAATATTGTGAGAAAAGTGGAGTGAGATATTGAGCTTAAAAGAAAAAAAAACAACATCATTTTACAATACTCTGTTGGGAGATATTTATGCTATATGTGTCTATAGCTGGCCATGCAGTGGTTTTGCTGACCATTGCTATTATACTTGCCATTGTACCAGTAATTATGCCCTTTTTTCAGAGTTGTGCCCAAGGAATATCAGTGCTTTGTGTGGAGGTCTTGCGTGGAGGTCTTAGAAGGTGCTGGGCACTCTCTCCGATTCAGCATGGTGCACTACATGTAAGCATGTGACCTTATAGACACATTATCTATGTAGTTATGGAAATAAGTAGCTCCTCCTTGTGTTAGGTGTTTGAATAGCTGTTCATCAGTATTCTTTATCAGATCAACCTCCCTCATCTGACATTGTCCCGGAAATTATGTTTTATTAGCACCACATGCCAAAGATATAAAATGAAACTTGCTTGTGGGTCTGGACTCCCTTCTATACTCTAGAGAGAATAAATCAACCTTCGGTAATAATTGTAAAAAAGTCTGTGCCTCCATTTACCATACTTTTATTTATCTTGGAAATGGATTTTGACTCTATCCCTTTATGCCGACGACAACAAAATTTTCACGACTCGTTTTCAAGAATTATGACCCAACAGGTGGGTTTAATACCATTACATTCGAGGGTCAATAATTTTTCTTTTACTTTGGCTTTTAAGCATCCTGCTCCAACATATTCTGCAACCATAAGAGTTTCTGCCTTGTCCCTGTCTGTCCTCACTCCCACAAGGATATTTACTGTTGCTGCAGATTGCAGTTTTCCTACGGTAACTATTTTACTGAGCCCATGGTACGGCACTAAAATCCAGCTCGAGCAATTTGTTATGTTCTGTTTTCTCAGAGGAACCATTCACTCCTATAAGTCATATTTACGAGAAATGATGTGCACTCACCAGAAACACTTGCAGCTTCGGCTCCATGAGCTTCGGATGGACAGGTCCAGCTCAATGAAAGAAGATGGATGTGAAATGGATTCTGTACGTAAACTAATACAAAAGTCCGGAAAACAAAAGTAGGGAGTCAGAGATCACTCGAGCGAAAAGGGGAAGAGTCAGACCTGTGCGAAATAGACATGGAGCACAATATCATGAAGTAGCCTCCATGCTAGACTTCAATGACACATAATGAATATGTAGCATTAAAGTTAAAAGGGTTTCTGAATTTAAAGGGAGTTTTCCAGCAATAAAATCTGTATCAAAGTAAGGACAGGTCATTGTGGGGGATATTGTGCCAAGAAGAAACATAAATTAAGTTTAATAATCTGCTGAATAGTTTTTGATAAAACATTCTTTATGTTCAAATACAAATGAGGTGTTGGAGCACAGTGGTTAGAGCTGTGTAGTCCAGATCATACTTTCTCCAATCTCCTTTTAAATAATTTGTCTAACTGGACAAATTAGATTATAGAGAAGAGGTTCCCTACTTTCAATCCCAGAGTGGAGAGTAACGCCTCCATTGTAAGACCTCACGTCGAAAAATCAGCAATTACTCTATTATTTTTATGGCATTTTTTAAAGAGGTTGTACAGTCCTATTTTTTAAGCTGCTCTCAAAAATAATAAAATAACATTTACTCATCTTATACATTCTGCTACATTTTGGATATCCTTGTGACCAATGCAGCCAAAGACTAGCAGCAGCTTGGGAACCCAGGCGGAGCTGGGAGATGAATGAAGGATGATTGCTAAGCTGCAGGGGTGGACATACCGCAAATGCAGCTGGTGAAGCTGCACTGAGGCCCGAAGGTGGAGGGGGCCTTTGCAGGGTGGCTAATAATGAGGGCAATCTGGCCTGTTGCTCAGAGCCTGAGGATCTGGGGGCCCATGGCCACATTGCCCTCATCATATGTGGCGGGCAGGGAGCAATCCCTGCATCGCCACTGCCGACAGGAGAAAATGGCAGCAGAGCTGCAGGAATCCGTCCTCTTCTTCCTGCCCAGCGCATTTTGCTGACACAGGCACAGGCCACTTGATGACGTCAGCATGCAGTGTGACTCTGTTAGAAAGTTGCCAGCGACAACGATGCTGTGGGGAATGAACTGAGAGGTAAGTGTTGTTGTTTTTTACCAATACACTTGGGAGCGGTCCAGTACAATGATGGGCGTGATGAAGGTGGACAATGATGGGCTAGTGGGGGAGAACAATGATGGGGGTTGTGAACAACTACAGCGGGGTGGAGAACAATAGTAGAGAGATGAAACACGATAATAATCACCAGTCCGAACCTTATAATCTCTATTTATTTCAGTTATAGCAAGAGATAATACAATTGCAGAGGTGATGGAGTTGTTTGCAGAGGCGACGGCTGTTTTGCTGTTTTGCTGCCACGACTCTGTTGTTGTTGTCGGGTATCTCGGGACCAGGGGCTCTTACCCTGTCTCTAATGCTAGCGGTACCCTAGCTGTCCCTGTTCCCCCTATTTCTTCTGAAGGTGAAGATGCTGGGGCCACGTACCTTATCTGAGCTCCTTAATCCATCCTCAGTCTGTTCCCTCCCCCCCAGGGTAGAGGGAAGTAGTGGTGTATCGCAATACACCAACTAGACTAACAAGGTAATACGAACAGAGATAAAGGAAAATAACAATCATACAAATATATGCACACAAACAACAGAGGATAACACAAGGGAGTAGAGGATGGGGAAAAAACAAAGTAGGAGAAGAGGGTTAACACACAACCAAAACCATGCAACAGTCTTTGATAAATCCAGCAAATGCCTTCTCAAACAACAGCAAACCACCAACTCCTAACCATGCACCATGAAGCTAGTTCTGGCAATGACTCCTTTCCAGAGTGAAGTATATATAGGAGCAGGGAGTGGTTAACAGTGAACAGATGAAAGCATCACCCTGTGAAGCTTCCAAAACCTGTCAGCAGCAGATTAACCCCTGCAGTGCTAAAAGAAACCTGCACCATTTAATATAAACTTGAAAGGTTTCTAATGAGTGCAGAAGTGGGAGGAATCAGATGCTGGCTCCTCTCTGTCACTGTAAACCCATGACATTTGCATGGTTTTGATCTTGGAAAACAGCATGATCACGTAGGTCTTGTACGTTCTGACCATGGTTGTTGGAATACAAGTGAAACTGTCATCTAACTCTTGCGCCTTCCAGTTTACAGGAATCTGCATCAGTGAGATCTCATAATATGATGGTGTTCAATTATTATTATTATTATTTATTATTATAGCGCCATTTGTTCCATGGCGCTTTACATGTTAAAAAGGGGTATAGATAGCAAATACAATAATCTTGAACAAAAACGTTATGGTGACAGGAGGTACAGGAGGAGAAAGGACCCTGCCCACGAGGGCTCACAATCTACAAGGGATGGGTGAGTATACAGTAGGTGGGGTTAGACCTAGTTATGCAGCGGTATGGTGGAGCGAGGGTTACTGCAGGTTGTAGGCTTGTCAGAAGAGGTGGGTCTTCAGCTTCCTTTTGAAGGTTTCCATGGTAGGCGAGAGTCTGATATGTTGTGGTAGAGAGTTCCAGAGTAGGGGGGAAGCACGGGAAAAATCTTGTATGCGATTGTGGGAAGAGGAGATAAGAGGGGAGTAGAGCAGGAGATCTTGTGAGGATCGGAGGTTGCGTGTAGGTATGTACCGGGAGACTAGGTTACAGATGTTTGGAGGAGACAGGTTGTGGATGGCTTTGTATGTCATGGTTAAGGTTTTGAACTGAAGTCTCTGGGCAATGTGGGAATTAGTGAAGGGATGACACTGGACTTCTACTATGTCTGTTGAACATCCAGACATGTCTCAGCACTCTTACACTGACAGAACATGTTGGGGTAGATAACTTATTGAACATCCCTCATACAACAATAAAATAGTGGAACAAATGCAATAAGCTTTTGAAGCAACAAAGGTCTAATAAAATAAGTAAATAATTGCCAAAAAGATATAACTGTAATATAAATCACAAGAAAACACTAAGTCATCAGGTCATTTACTAGAAATAAGGGTGCATTATTCTTTATTATCCATCTAGCTTCTCTTTTCAAGGGTATGTCATGGCGGTTGCCTCCTGATTTAGGTATTTAGTTGTGTATGTATACACATCTGAGGCCAGCAAAGGTTTCCCTGATGACAGCGATTAAAAATGTTTTCTTTAACTGACATACATAAATTTTAGTAGTGTAGTTACAGCCGTGTAGAGGGATTAGAGGAGATGTGAGGGAATAGGGTCATTGGTGCACATAGTAGGGTAAGAAGGAGCAAGTAGCCAGGTACCTTCTTCCTTGACTGGTTCAGAGATGAAAAGTAAACTTGATTAAAGGCAGGAGAGAAGAAGATCCATGATATTAGGGGATTTGGAAAAAAATTCTTGCCAAATATGATAATTTTTTTCCTTAAAATAAGTGACCAGATTGTTAGCGTTTAGGATGGTGATAAAAGCCGGCACTTTAGGACTGAGGAGAGTTGTTTTGGATTGTTGGAATGTGAGGTGATGAATTTGCTTTTTTGGCGAGATGAAGGGCAGAGTTATAAGTTCTGAACATAATTTATCGTGGATTAAGTCTTCTGCCAAAAGAGATTTTCTCCACTGACATTCGACACACCTAGACCACCCCCAGAGAAGACATTTTTGCAGCGTGTGCAGAGTTGCTGTTGTTTGTGCCTGTTTGTTCTGTGTGTAGGGGATGTGGCTTCATCAAGGGCATTTTCTAATGTCTTATCATAATGTATAAAAGCTAGGTCGGGACATGAGAGGGAGGAGATTGGTGCCACCGATGACTGTATATTCTCCCTAATTTACTAAGTATTGAAGGCACATAGATTTTCTGTATGTATGACATGTAGGGATGTCCTAAGTGGGGTGAAAAAATTTGACAGAGAATGAAAAATGATTGTGATCAGAGGTTGAGAGGGGTGTTAGTAAAGTTATACACTGAGCGAAGTCGGAAGAAAGACCAGGTATAATGTATTCCCTTTTTCATGTGTAAGAGAGTTACTACTCTGTGGAAGGCCGAGAGATGAGGTGAGAGACTGAACATGAGTGGTAGATGTGAAGAGTAATTTATCAATAGTTGGGGATGTTAAAATCTTGTATGATGAGAGTGAGAATGTCACAGGATACAAAGTGGGGAAGCCAGGTTGCATAGTGATACAGAAAATTGTTGGGTTGGCCCAAAGGGCAGTACACTACTGCCACTCAAAGGGAGAAGGGGTGGAAAAGTTTGGAAGTATGGACCTCAAAAGAGGGCAACATGAGTGACGGTACTGGAGTGATGACCTGAAAAGCATATTTTGATAAAGAAGCATCACCTGCACTCAGTTTCCAGAGGGCACAGTTAAAAAAGGCATGCATTACATGTTAATTAGATTAGCAGGGTTTCTGTATGCAGTGGAAAATGAGTTAAATATACTTGTACAAGTAGAAGGAGGGCTTCAGTAAGGGGAGATGTCTCAAATGACTAGGAGGAGAATGGAGAGAGCATGTAGATTTTTAGTGATTTGTGAAAGCATCGCCTGCATTTTATGGTAGAAGAGGATGAATTTGACTGTTTTAAGAATGTGAAAAGAACATGTGAGATGTACATGAAGGAGAGGAGGAAAGAGAAACTGACATGCATAGAGTGCATAGGGCGGTTAGATTTGAAAAAAGCAGCAGATCAAACACAGATAAAGCAAATAGATTTGGAAAATATATTTTGCGGCCCAAGTGAACTAGAGTTTTTTGTTTGAGTAGCTTGCATAGCTTACCTGTCTCCTGCCCTATCTAACTGCCATTTTTAACTGCTGTGGACTTGACAAATACGGCATTTAGCCTAAATAAGCACAAGTGCCCCTTTTTTGAACACACCCTTGACCACAGCTGTTCTGTTAACTAAAGTTCTCTAACCTCCCCTTCATCTCTAAACTCCCAGAAAGCTTGGTCCACTCCATTATGGTAATACCAAACTTATCCAGTTTTATTGTTCTTTTAGTAGTGAGTAAAAAATTCTCAAATTTCGAAAAAAAATGTTTATTTCTGTCTTCATTTTCTCAAACTAATAACTTTTTATCTTTCCATCTATAGTACTGTATGAGTGCTGTTTGCATTGAGATGATGTTTTTATTGATACCACATTGAGGCACATATGACATTTTGATAGCGTTTATTGAGTTTTTGGGGAGAAAATATATCTATTTTTCTATTTATTTATTTTTTATTTTTACTATGTTTGTAGTCTCTTAGGGGGCTTGAACCCACAATCATTCAATTTCTTTTACTATATGTTGCACTTAGAGCTAAGTGAACTGATCCATGAAGGATCGAGTTTGAGTCAAATTTCCAGAAAGTTGAAGTTTCATGTGTGGCACCCTGCTACCACAGGTACCACAGGTACCACAGGACCCAAAAGGGTGCATGGATGGACTTCTCCACAAGAGGACCTCACTACAAACAAACACCTCCACCCTTCCACCTCATACCACCAGAGGGAGCCCTGATAGGGATATATATATGAAGGGTGGAGCCAGGCAGTTAGTGAGAAGTTAGTTAGAGTTCAGAGAGTGTGCTGCCACTGAGAGCAGTGAAGACGCAGCACGTCTTCTGCTGTATTGAGGGCCCAAGTGTGGCCAGAGGCAAGGAGGACAGGAGAGAGGAGTTGAGGGGGCAGAGGAGCATCATAGGCTCACCACAAGACACAAACCGAACACCGGGTCCGCGCCTACAGGAACAGGAAGAGTCCCCAGTCAGAGGAGGATCACCCGTTGAGGCGGAGCCTGAAGGCCCAGTGATCAGTGCACTTGCCAGTCCCATAGAGAGATTAAGGCAGTATTATAATCTACCAGCACGTACACCTGATAGGTTAGCAGAGAGTGCATGCACAGACACCAGTATCACCCCAGTGCTACGAAGGTCCACATGCAGCACACAAGGCCAAATCCCTGCCAGGTTTAGGGATTAAAATACAAAGTGCCTACATTATAAATAGTTACCCAGTTGGGTATTGACTTTTGTTTATTGTATAAACTGAAATTAATGTGTGCCTGTAGTTACCCGTCAAGGTACAGAGACTTGTAGGCTGAGGACTGTGAGCAGTCAAAAACTGTCTTTGTAAATAGTTGCACTCCTTACAGTGCCCTTTGACTTTATTCAACAAAACACCACTGAACAAAAACCCATTTGGCGTGGCTGAAGACGTGGTCCCACACCTGGATCACTTATGGCCTGTAGCCACGCCCAGGGCCTACGTTGAGGGTTTTCAGGCGGGTCCCTCATGTAACTCATTTTGCACTTTCATCAGTGAAATGGACACCGGGTTACGGGCCTAACTGTAACTTTATTATTGTTATTGTTATTATAATAATTGTTATTGTTGTTACCTGTTACAAAATGCTTCAGTCCAGGAGTACTAAATTGTACTAGGGGGGAATGTGGCACCCTGCTACCACAGGTACCACAGGACCCAAAAGGGTGCATGGACGGACTTCTCCACAAGAGGCCCACACTAACAACCAAACACCTCCACCCTTCCACCTCATACCACCAGAGGGAGCCCTGATAGGGATATATATATATGGAGGGTGGAACCAAGCAGTTAGTGAGAAGTTAGAGTTCAGAGAGTGTGCTGCAACTGAGAGCAGTGAAGACGCAGCACGTCTTCTGCTGTATTGAGGGCCCCGAGTGTGGCCGGAGACAAGGAGGACAGGAGAGAGGAGTTGAGGGGGCAGAGGAGCATCATAGGCTCACACCAAGACACAAACCGGACACCGGGTCCGTGCCTACAGGGTCCTTTATACCCAGTAGGGATCATCAGCATACCAGGATGACTACAAGTCCCTGGTTGACCTGAAGCTAAACCCTTGACAGGACTAGGAACCACGAAGGCCCCGGCATCCAGGGATAGTGGTTGCCAGAAAAAGGTCCTACTACCAAGCGACAGGTGAAGGAACAGCATGACACAGAAGCTAGGCCCAGTTGCAGATTGGCCAGGAGCTTAAAGAGAGGGAGACACAGACCACGGGGCCTTATACCCGCTCACTGGGGAGAAGTCCTGAAATTCACCCTTCCTACCGAGTACCCTGGACCGTACCTGATATCTGCACCAGTGAAGGTACTGAAGTGAATCTCCTGTCTCTGTCAGTTACTCCTGCTGCGCCATCTCTCCTGCACTGCAAGCCCCAGCATCACCACTATTTGCACCTACACTGCCCCAGGGGCCCGCTCCGCCTGTGGGGAGCAGAAATGACGCGCCCCCTGGGCCGTGGGGATACCCGGAGCCGGGCCTTGTAGATGGTGGGGGTTGTAGTCACAGTGGCTGTGACCTGGTCCGTGACCCAGGGTGGTCAAACCAGGGTAGTCTATGTGTATCTGTTTTAAATAGTCCGACTACGCCACCTGTGGAATGCGGTTATTGGGAACCGCCGCTGCGGAGCAGTCCACTGAAGCTGGTGATATATGCAGCAAGGTAGTGTAACTCCCCACAGGAAGAGTGTAGCTTCAGGGCAGCGTGTATGGATGATGGTGGTGATAGTGCCTGGATCAGTAATGATAACACAGAGCCTTTGCAGTGCAGTCCCAGGGTTTTTACTGGTGGTAATTATATAGGCCCCAATGGGAGTACTTGCTAGGGATGAGGGTCTGGTCAGTCTGGGAGCAATCCTAGAATTCCCCTGGCCAGGTGGAGTTGTAGGCCTGCCGTTCTGACTGTACTTTTTTGGCTATCCCGCTTATAGTCGTGTTGTAGCCCACGTCCCTGAGTGTGACGTGCTGTGCTCACCCGTATCGCTGGCGACTCGGATCCCGTGTATTCCTAGCTCCTCTATGGCGGTACTGGTCCTTTCGTGTGGCTGAGCCTCCGGGCTTCTGTTGGGCCAGGAGACCTGAAATCTCCTGCCGTGCGATTTCTGCTGCTGGATAGACAATCCCCACAGCCTCGGACTCTGGTGTCCGGTCCTTTGTATGTACTCTGGCCAGGACAAGCTCTGCCAGCTCCAGTCCTTAGCTCCTTGCTCCTGTGTCCTGCTTTACTCCTGACACTGAACTCTCACTAACCCCGCCTCCAGACCCAGTTATATAGGGCAGGATCCTCCCCTTTTCTGGTCTGGAGCAGGAGGTGTTGCATGTAGTGTGTTCTCTGACCAGGAATCTCCTGTTTTGCTCCCAGACATGGTATTACTACCACTGTGGCAACCAGACCCCCTGGGGTGCCACAGAAACATCCCAGCTGCCATCCCATCACCCCCCGGAGGTCTGCAGCAGCGCCGGTAACCATTACCGGAAACCACAGGTGGCGTCACGAGACAAACTGTATACTAAAACCCCTTTTTAAAGAGAGACCCAGAGTACGGGCCTGGGAGCCGAATGCCGTGACCTCCTAAACAAGGTAAAATGTCCGGGTACCGAGTCCCCTATATTCCCCCTGGGTGAGACACATGCGAATTCAAACACTTTCAGATTCGATTTGCGGTACATAAAAGAGTACAAATCGGTCCAATTTCCCACACTGCTGAAGCATCAGAGAGAGGGCTGATCAGGCTTCTCCATAATGCCCTGCAGCTATGACATCTAGCGGATAATCATACTTCATCATACTGTACTTACTCTCTCTCTCCCTCTCTCTCTCATGCTCTCTTTCCTGTAGAGTGTAAGCTCTTACGATCAGTAGGGTCATCTCTCTTGCTCGCTCTCCTGTAGAGTATAAGCTTTTATGATCAGAGGGGTCCTCTCACTGTCCCTCTCTCTCTTGTAGAGTGTCAGCTCTTATGGTCAGTGGGGTCCTTTCTCTCGTTCCTGTAGAGTGTAGGCTCTTATGATAAGTGGGGTCCTCTTTCTCTCTATCTCCTGTAAAGTGTATGCTCTTATGGTCAACAGGGTCCTCCCTCTCTCTCTTTCTCATCTGTAGAGTGTAAGCTGTTATGGTCTGCGGGTACTCTCTCTCTCCTGTAAACTGTAAGCTCTTATTGTCAGTAGAGATGTCCCTCTCAAGCTCCTATAGAGTGTTTATGATCAGCAGGATCCTCTCTCTCACTTTCCCTCTCTCTCTCCTATAGAGTGTAAGATCTTATGAGCAACAGTGTCCTCTCTTTCTCCTGTAGAGTATAAGCTCCTTTGGTCAGCAGGGATTTCTTTCTGTTCTACATAGTGTAAACTCTTATGGAGAGCAAGGTCCTCTCTCTCCTATAGAGTGTAAGCTCTTATGATCAGTGGGGTCGTCCCTCTCTCTCTCCTGTAGAGTGTAAGCTCTTATGGTCAACAGGATCCTCTCTTTCTTTCTCCTATAGGGTGTAAATTCTTATGATCAGCGGGTTACTTTCTCTCCTCTACCCCATAAGTATTTTTAGAGCATTTACAAGCATTCCAGTTTTGTGATTTGTGCAAATTTATTTTGCGTAAATCTTATTTTTGTGGAGAATTTGACGAAGCCAGCAAATTCGAATTTCAAAAGAACCGCTCATCTCTAAGGAAATGCAACTTTATAAATCTGTTCCACTATTTTATTGCTGTTATAATGAGAGCTTGGAAGACAAAAGCATCAGATGAGTTTTATTGTTGCATGCACTATTTCTTAAAAATCTACATCCAACATACAAGAGCTACGAGATCTCGCTGTTTTTCATGTGAGGAGCGTAGAAGAATAAAACAGCCATTGCCTCCACTCCACTCTTCCTCATCCGCAATTGTTTAATCGTTTGCTATAATGGAAAAGAGATAAGTTATAAGACTCAGACTGGTGATTGCCACTGTGTTTCATTTCTTAACTACTGAACTAATACAAGGAGAACTTAGTAAATTTTGAACTAAAATGTGTTTAACTCCTTATCGACCGCCCTAACGCATTTTTACAGCGGTCATTAAAAGTACTTATTCCATAGCGCCGTTAAAATGCGTTGCTGTGGAATAAGAAAATAGCACCACCCAGTGGCGGCAATTCCTGCGGGTGTCAGCTGTGTGTGACAGCTGACACCCTGCAGTATCGGCCCCGGCTGGTCTCGATGCCGATTGGGGCCGATTAACCCCTTATTAAAGTGTTTACCAGGGGGTCATCCGACCCCCCTAGTAACCATCGGACCCCCACGATGAGAATCGTGCCTCCCGGTGGTTACCATGGTATCCTGAGATCATGTGATGATCCCAGGGTACGGTGGCCTGTTAGATCCAATAAGCTGGACTCACTGACAGGTCTTATACACTGCAGTACAGGAGTACTGCAGTGTATGAGATCAGTGATTAAAGTGAAAATTACACATGTCCCACAGTGGGAATTAGTGAAAAAGTAAAAAAAAAAGAGTCATAAAATATGTAAAAAAGTAAAAAAACACACAAAAAGTGCACACAAATCACTAAAATCCGTTTCGCCGATCAAAACAGAGCGTTTGTGATAAAACAAAAATAAACTAAAAAACTTACACATTATTGGTATCGCCGCGTCTGGAACGACCCGCTCGATAAAACTGTCACGTTATTTATTCCATTTTGCGAATGCCGTAAAAAAAAATAAAAAAAACATGCCAAAAATTACGCTTTTTAGTCATACTGACTCACAAAAAAGTGAATAGAAAGCGATCAAAAAGTCATGTGTAAAAAATATTATATAAATAAAAGCACCAAACTGTCCCGCAAAAAACAAGCCATAATATGGCTCATTCCGCAATCAAGTAAAAAAGTTACAGCTCCCAGAATGCAACGATGCAAAATCAAGTTTTTTTTTTTAGTCTGTAAAAATAGCAAAGCATAAAAAATATATATAAATCTGGTATCTCCGTAATCGTACCGACCCAACGAACAAATCAGTCTTATCACTTTTACCACAAAAAAAATAAAAAATAACTGAATTGCTGTTTTTGTGTCTGAAAAATCTGAATAAGGCTATGTATGCATGATCAGGATTTGAATCAGAAATTTCCTGAGCGTTTCTGCATTTCTGCATATCCTTGGCAGGAAAAATGCTGCAGAAAAAATGTGCGGTTTTGCAGCGATTTTGATGCGTTTTTTGATGAATGCTTTCAAGCGTTTTTTTGAGCGTTTTTGGAGCTAAAGTTATTTGGTGGGACATTGCTTAAACCCTTCTGATTACCTTCAGAACTGGGGTGAGTGTATAATTTAAATGATTAACGAATGTGTCTGTTGTATTTCAAATAAAGTGTTTACTCTGTGTCTGTGTGTTTATTTAACTCTTTACTTTACTTTAATTAAGTTTTGTCATGAAAAGGTCTGATTGACACTTTGTCATAACCAAACAAAAGAGCTAGGTGTCAGCTGATCCCACTCACCCAATCTTCATTAGCATTTCTATTCACGTAATTTATGTGGCAGCTGTGAACTGGTATTTTTAGCCTGGGAAGGTGCCATTTGCAAACATGGTCCCTGGTCATTATTAACAGCTCACAGCAGTTTCATTAGCCGCTATGTCCTCCCCCCGATCAGCACTCAGCAACGATTTGGACTCAGCGTTTTTTTCCCCAATGGTAATCCTGAGCGGAAATTTCCACATCATGTGCACAGCACATCAGGATTACCATTGCTACTGCTGGCAGACCTATTAACAAGTGTTTTCGCGGCAGGAAAACTGCCGCAAAAATGCATCAAAAACGGTTCGAGTGCACATAGCCTAAAAAGTGATAAAAAATTACTTGTGCCCAAAAATGGTACCAAAAAAATCTTCAACTCGTCCTTCAAATAATAAGCCATCATACAGCTCTGTTCGCCGAAAAATAAGAAAGTTATAGCTCTCAGAATATGGCGGTGAAAATAGTTACTTTTTATAAAAAGAAAGCATTTTTACTTGTGAGAGCAACAAAACCTAAAAAACTTCATATAAATCTGGTATAGCTGTAAACACACCGACCCGAAGAATAAATCCGCCTTATCACTTATACCGCACAGTGAACCTCGAAAAAATAAAAATAAGAACTATTCTGGTACTGCTGTCTATTTTTTCATTCTGCCTCCAAAAAAATCGGAATAAGGCTCAGCTCAAGTTTACTCTGCGCTCTCCACTGAGCGCTTATGTTGGGGTTTCCATGTAAATTCACCAAAACCGTAAATCAGACAAAAAACCCAGATGGTGCCACTCACGTATGAGGCAGATGAAGTCACTGTGGACTGGTCTCTGTTTCGGCTGCGTACCATCATTTTATACTTCTTTTTAGCGTACAAGTGTGGACGACCACAGATCTGTGAGCGCCTAAAAAGATGGAGACCACCAGAGCAGACATCAAACGGACTCCAAAGTGTCTCCATCTGCCTCTTTGATGTGGGTGGTTCCTCTGGGGGTTTCATCGGAATCACATTTTTGTGAGATTTACACGGAAACACCGTTGTAAGTGCTCAGCGTAGACTGGCGATCCAGTCTTATTCTGGACGCAATCAAAAATTCTGTACACCAAAATGTTACCAATAAAATCTCTAATTTATCCCACAGAAAACCAGCCCCCTCTCAGGTCCATCATCTGTCACTAGGACTATAGGGGGTCCCATGTTACTGGTATAACAAAGACTCTGGAAAAGCGACATGGCTCCAGCCCCCTCAAATAAAATCCAGTGAATTCTGTGATCCCAAATCCAAATGCCCCCTCCTTCTGAGCCCCACTTTGCCTAAACCGCAGTATGTGGCCACATGTTTGGCATTATTGTGTACTGGGGAGAGCACTTAATTTACAGGGTGTGTGTCACCATGAGAAATGTATGGGGGCACCACACTTTATGGGGGCACAATGTATGGCCAGTAAACTGGCATATTTGGAATTTTCCAGATTAAAGCCTGGCATGGATGTTACATAATAGTAACTGCAGCAGTAGATGATTTCATTGAGATGTGTAATTTCTACAATAGGGTCACTTTTGGGGTTTTTCTGTTATTCTGACACCTTAGGGTCTCTGCAAATGTCGCCCACAAACTATTCTACCAAAGTCTGTGCTCCAAAAGCTAAATAGTGCTCCTTCCTTCTCAGCCCTGGCGTGTGGCCTAACAGTAATTTCTGATGACATATGAGGCATCCTTGTGTTTGGGTGAAATAGCATAACAAATTACGGGGTCCGTTTTCTTCTACTATCCTTTGCAAAAATTAAAAATTTGGGGCTAAAACTACATTTTCGTGAAAAAAATTAAAAATTTTCAGTATGATGACCTAATGTTATAAAATTCTGCGTAATATCTGTGGGTTCAAATGCTCACAATACCCCTGGATAAAATCCTTGAGGGGTGTAGTTTCCAAAATGGGGTAACTTGTCGGGGTTTTCCACTGTTTAGGCACATCAGGGGCTCTCATAACGTGACATTACTCCCGCAGACCATTCCATCAAAGTCTGCATTCCAAACGTCACTCCTTCCTTTCCAAGCCCTGCTGTGTGCCAAAACAATAGTTTTTCCCTACATATAGGGTATGTCCATACTCAGGGGCAATTGCACAGCAAATTTTGCGGTCCATTTTCTCCTGTTACCCTTGTGAAAATAAAAAAGTTGAGGCTAAAAGTACATTTTTGTGGAAAAAATGTAATTCCTTAATTTCACGGCTATATGTTATAAACTTCTGTGAAGTACCTGGCGGTCCAGGGTGCTCACCACACATCTAGATAAGAGCTCTGAGGGGTCTAGTATCCAAAATGGTGTCACTTGTAGGGGGTTTCCACTGTTTAGGCACATCAGTGCTCCCCAAACACTACATGAGGTCTGCTAATTATTCAAGCAAATTTTACATTCAAAAAGTCAAATGGCGCACCTTCCCTTCCAAACCCTGCCGTGCGCCCAAACAGTGGTTTTCCCCCACATATGGGGTATCTGCGTGCTCAGGAGAAATTGCACAATACATTTTGTGGTCCATTTTCTCTCGTTACCCTTGTGAAAATAAAAAATTGGGTCTGAAGGAAACACTTTGTGAAAAAAGTTAAATGTCCATTTTTTCCTTCCATGTTGCTTCAGTTCCTGTGAAGCACGTGAAGGGTTAATAAACTTCTTGAATGTGGTTTTGAGCACCTTGAGGGGTGCAGTTTTTAGAATGGTGTCAATTTTGGGTATTTTCTGTCATACAGATCCCACAAAGTCACTTCAAATATGATGTGGTCCCTAAAAAAATGGTTTGTAAATTTTGTTGGAAAAATCAGAAATTGCTGATCAACTTTTAACCCTTACAACGTGTGAACAAAAAAAAAAAATTGGTTCCAAAATTGTTCTGAGGTAAAGTAGACGTTTGGAAAATGTTATTTAAATGTTATTTTGTTAACTATAATGTGTGAAATATCTCTCTGATTTAAGGGCACGAAAATTCAAAGTTTGAAAATTGCAAAATTTTCAAAATTTTCGCCAAATTTCCATTTTTTTCACAAGTAAACACAAGTCTTATTGAAGAAATTTTACCACTGTCACGAAGTACAATATTTCATGAAAAAACTATTTCAGAATCAGTGGGATCCGCTGAAGCGTTCCAGAGTTATTACCTCATAAAGTGAAATTGGTCAGAATTGTAAAATTTGACCCGGTCATTAAGGACATAATTGGCTCCGTCCTTAATGGGTTAGGAGTCATGTAAGTAAAATCTTATGCTGTAATTAATGTGCCCCATAAGGGGCTTAGGATGGGATCATACATACTCTCACATAGCGTATGCCATTTATGCACTTCTCAACATTGAAATTACAACACTAGGAAGGAAAAGTCATGGAATTCTTGATATCACTGGATGGTTAGACATATAACTGATATAAAAATGATGAAAAAATGTAAACAAGATTTTCAATACTTGATTTATTTAACATTGAGTATGTGTGCCATGCGTAGAAATCTTGGCACTTACAGGCTTGGCTGCTACCATTGAAGTTATTAATGGTCATCTTAGGAAGGTTCTGCTGCTGAATGCACTTGGACAAATAATTAGGATCCTCTGCTGCCAGTCGGGGGATGATGTAGGCCATCGTATCAAGTTTAGGCCACTCAGGCATCTCACAGTAGCACTATGAACATGTAGAATGGCTCCTGGGACACTTTAGAGAAATGGCAGCACCACTGATTTCACCACCAAATCAATGTAATGCCGATCTGTTGATAATGATGACTAAAAAGGGTCCAACTACCGTATATTATGACACCCAACACCATAATCCTGACATGACGTTCCCTCTTGAAGGCCACTTAATGGTGTTGCCCACGTGGTCTCCAGACCAATCTCCGGCTATCATTGCTCCAAGATAAAAGCAGGATTGATTGACGAAGAGGACAGACCTCCATGCCAGCCTCAATTTCTGTCTTGCAATGCTTGATGATAGTGTTTCAGAGTGATGGTATGAGGTCAATGGACACCTGTAACTTATTTTGTAGCATATATTGGGAAGAATGGTCCCCTCCAAGGCTCAGCACCCTTATCTACACATCCTTCCCACAAAAGGTTTTAATTGTGAGCTATGCCTTGATTGATTTCTTTCACTCCTCGTTCAGATAAGGCTTGCTTTGCCACATGGAGAGATATTACATTTTGTTTTTAACACCTACAACAATATTGCAGATCAAGTATTTATTGGCCGCAGTGTGCTGACGCATCGGGTATATATATATTTGTACAGTGGTGTGAAAAAGTGTTTGCTCTCTTCCTGATTTCTTTTGCATGTTTGTGACTCTTAAATGTTTCTGATCATAAAACAAATTGAAATATTATAACAAAGATAACACAAGTAAACACAAAATGCAGTTTTTAAATTAAGGTATTTATTATTAAGAGAAAAAGAAATCCAAACCTACAGGGCCATGTGTGAAAAAGTTATTGCCCCCTAAACCTATTATTGGTTGGGTCGCCCTTAGCAGCAACAGCTGCAATTATGCATTTGTGATAACTGGCAATGAGTCTTTTACAACACTCTGGAGGAATTTTGACCCACTCATCTTTGCAAAATTGTTGTAATTCTGCCAGTTTGGAGAGTTTCTGAGCACGAACCACCTTTTTATGGTCATGTCAAAGCATTTCAATCAAATTAAGGTCAGAACTTTGACTAGGCTACTCCAAAGTCTTAATTATGCTTTTCTTAAGCCATTCAGAGGTGAGCTTGCTGGTGTTTTTTAGATCATTGTCGTGCTGCATAATCCTAGTGAGGTCATGGACAGATGGCCGGACATTCTCCTTCAGGAATTTTTGGTAGACAGCAGAATTAATGGTTCAATTTCCCACAGCAAGTCTTCCAGGTCCTGAAGCAGCAAAACAGCCCCAGATCATCACACTACCACCACCATATTTTACTGTTGGTATGATGTTTCTTTTCTGAAGTGCTGCGTTACTTCTACATCAGATGTAATGGGACATACACCTTCCAAAAAGTTCAACTTTTGTCTCGTCAGTCCACAGTATTATACCAAAAGTCTTGGTGTCCATCAAGATGTTTTCTGGTAAAACTGAGAGGAGACTTTATTTTCTTTTTGCTCAGCAGTGGTTTTTGTCTTGGAACACTGCCATGCATGCCATTTTTTCCCAGTCTCTTTCTGACGGTGGAGTCATGAACACTGACCTTAACTGAGGCAAGTGAGGCCTGTAGTTCTTTGGATGTTGTTGTGGGGTCTTTTGTGACCTCTTGGATGAGTTGTTGCTGCACTCTTGGGGTAATTTTGGTCAGCCAGCCATTCCTGGGAAGGTTCACCAATGTTCCATGTTTTTGCCATTTGTGGATAATGGCTCTCAATGTGGTTCATTGGAGTCCCATAACTTTAGAAATGGCTTTATAACCTTTTCCAGACTTTCACTTACTTTGTTTCTCATTTGTTCCTGAATTTATTTGGATCACAGCATGATGTGTAGCTTTTGAGGATCTTTTGGTCTACTTCAATTTGTCAGGCAGGTCCTGTTTAAGTGATTTCTTGATTGAGAACCGACGTGATAGGAATCAGGCCTATGTGTGGCTAGGGAAATTTAACTCAGCTCCCCAAAAATGTGATAAACCACAGTTAATTTATGTTTTAAAGGGGATGGGGGGGTGGGTATTCACTTTTTCACACAGGGCCCTGTAGGTTTGGATTTCTTTTTCACTTAATAATGGATTTCTTTTCACTTAATAATTTAGACCTTAATTTAAAAACTGCATTTTGTGTTTTCTTGTGGTATATTTGTCTAATATTTAAATTTGTTTTGTGATCTGAGACATATAAGTGTGACAAACATGGAAAAGAATAAGAAATCAGGAAGGGGGCAAACACTTTTTCACACCACTGTATTTTGATCACATAGTTCATTTGTGCACTTGTATATTAATTTAATACTCAATGTGTGGGGTCCTGTATATTTTTTATCTGTAGCTGAATGTTTGGATTGAAGACAATGTCGTGTAAACAATGTTTGGCACCTTAGGCTTTCCATGTAATACTCATATCTCCAAAGTAACACAGGAGTCATTTTTCAACATGACAACCCCAGGTCGCAAGTTGCTGGGGCTACTGTGAGCAGCCTATGTGGCCTAAACCTGCTACAATGTCCTCCAGGGTCTCTGGACTGGTCTCCCAAAAAGCACATCTGGGACACCATTCATCGGCAATTGCAAAAAAAAGCTGCCAGCAGCAGATCTTGATGATTTTCCCAAGGTGTAATCAACAGCAGAGGATTCTTCAGACAATTATTAATAATTAATTTCAGTGATAGCTACCAAGGCTGTAAATGCTGGGATTTGTGCAAGTGGCTCATACTACAGACTAAATAATTAAACATGTTGTGAAAATGTTGTCATGTTTTCTTTTACAGCAGCATGGTTTTTGACTCCCACACATCAGAGCCAAGGTGCAGTTCTTCTTTTCACCCTCTAGATCTGTGCCTCTGTCCAACCCTGCATTGACAATTCTGTTTACTTCAGAGCTGTAATCTCTCAATAATCACTGCTTTTAACTGTGCATGCTGATATGGGTCTCATTCTGTGAATTCTGAATAATAATCTAATGCAAGATGAGAAAAAAAAACTTTCCACCTGCATTAAAAAAACGTATGGATGTTTATAATACTGGATTGAACACAAGATCAAGTACAAGGTTAGTCATGTAATGTATTTGATTCTTCACTCAACTCTTTATACAGAGTTTATATGTACTTAAATTGTGTATTTGTCACTGAAGAACAAAATAAAGCACTTTGAGAGTAAAAAAGAAAATAAAGACAGAGCTATACATATAGTATCTATGCTAAAATACTGCATCTATGTATAAGACTATAGCTACTATAATACTGCCCCTATGTACAAGAATATAACTACTATAATACGGCCCCTATGTATAATAATATAAATACTATAATACTGCCCACTGTGTACAAGAATATAACTACTATAGTACTGCTCCTATGTGCAAGAATATGACAACTATAATACTGCTCCTATGTACAAGAATATAACTACTATAATATTGTCCCTTATGTACAAGAATATAACTACTATAATACTGCCCTATGTACAAGAATATAACTACTATAATACTGCTCCTATGTACAAGAATATAACTACTATAATACAGCTCCTATGTGCAAGAATATAACTACTATAATACTGCCCCTATGTACAAGAATATAACTACTATAATACTGCTATGTTCTGCTACCAGAGCTAAGGAAAGAGAGGAGATCTGTCCCTACGATAGAACTCAGCTAAATCCCTACGATGTAACAGGGAACCTGATCCTCCGATCAGACCTGCTAAAGTCCTAAGCTAGTCTGTACGGAGACCTATAGATGTGGGGAAGGAATCCCTACAAGTACTAAGAACTGGGAGGAAAATGGGACACCTCCTAACAAAAATAGTAGCAGACAGACGAACAAACAAAATATATAGAACATAGAGGTCCGTAGACCAAGCAAACTAACAGAGTTAGATACAGAGCACAGGCTAGCTAGAAAGTAGTTAAACAATGAAGTCCAGCAAAGCCAGAAGGGCGGAGCAGGATTAAATAGGCCAACAAGGTCATGTGACCAGCAAAGGAAAAAACCTAAGAACAAGGTTCTAACAAATACTGTCCTTATGTACAAGAATATGACTACTATAATACTGCCCCTTATATATAAGAATATAACTACTATAATACTGCTCCTATGTACAATATGATAACTACTATAATGCTGTCTGTTACGGATCCGGGTGGTGATACCTCTGTGCTGTGGTGCAAGGAGGGACCACAGGGGCGTAACTAGGTATCAACTCGGACTGACCAAGTTTGCATAGCGGCTCAATAGACTCCGTGAACCAAGGAAGGACCGAGCAGAGGGACCAGGTGCTACTCTGGACCAGTCCTTGTATGAGAGAAGGTGACTCCCACGGGTCAGAAGGCAGGGACTGACCGGTACAGCAGATGAGCACGGCAGGCAGGCTGACGGGTGATCCTGGTAGACGGACTGGCAGACACCACGGGTAACTGGCAGGAGCCTACAGGTAGGCTGGCTGGTAGGCACAGCAGGTAACTGGTACGTTCTCCAGGCAGGCAAGCCTTGCCCATAGACAGACTGGCGGGTTTAGATCGTAAGCAGACTGTCGGGCCGGAGTGGTAGTCAGGCTGGCGGACTGGACTGGTAGTCAGTCTGGCAAACTGGACTGGTAGTCAAGCTGGTGGACTGGACTAGTAGTCAGACTAGCAGCGGGATCTGAGAGCTGAAGCAGAGTTAGAATACAGAGCTACAACTTTGCATGGGCACCTCCATTTTGGAGGAGGTGCCGTTTATATGAGAAGTCCTCTGGCCATTGGCCAGGGACTCCTTAGGATGGCGCGTGCCCTAAGCACAGTGCCCGGAAGGCTGCACGCGCCGGCAGCAGGAGAAGGAGAGCCGAAATACGCCGGGCAAGTAGCACGGTGGTAAGGGAGACGGCGTCTCTGCCTGTCAGGGGGCAGAGACGCCGATGCTACACTGTCCCTATATACAAGAAAATAGCTACTATAATACTGCTCCTATGTACAAGAATATAACTACTATAATACTACCTCTATGTGCTAAAATATAACTACTATAATACTGTCCCTATGTACAAGAATATAACTACTATAATACTGCCCCTATGTACAAGAATATAACTACTATAATACTACCCCCTATGTACAAGAAAATAGCTACTATAATACTGCTTCTATGTACAAGAATATAACTACTATAATACTACCTCTATGTGCTAGAATATAACTACTATAATACTGCTCCTATGTACAAGAATATAACTACTATAATACTGCCCCTATGTACAAGAATATAACTACTATAATACTGCCCCTATGTACAAGAATATAACTACTATAATACTACCCCCTATGTACAAGAAAATAGCTACTATAATACTGCTCCTATGTACAAGAATATAACTATTATAATACTACCTCTATGTGCTAGAATATAACTACTATAATACTGCTCCTATGTACAAGATAACCAACATCTGTCACAAAACTGAATATAGTCACTCCAAGCAATTTATGTAACAAAACACATTATCCCTTAAAGCCGCAAACAGGGATAAACTGGAGACACGACACAATTGAAAGCTAAAAAGCATATTTTATTATTAAATTCATTAAAAATATTTTTTACACACACATTAAAAATTAAGCAGGAAAATGTTTTTATCAGCTATGCAGGAACGAATACGTGGGTCCCAAACCAAGGGCTAAATATATGAGCTAGTTAGACTAAAAGCATATATTATGAGATATTGTGAGGTATTATCCTACAGCTCAAATTCAATGGACTAGCAGCAAAAATAGAATGAAGGAACATAAAGTGCTAGTGCTCAGTATCCACCTGTAGAAACTTACAGTACTGGTACCTCATATAGAGACTATAGGAACCGCATATGCCTGTTGCCCAATCTATATAAAGAGAATTACCTACTGGTATAGTCTACCCACTTTGTTAAGTATACTACCATTGTCAAGGTCCTGTTAGTAAAGGTCCACAATCATATGGGTCCAAAACGGCAAGTCACCGAGACCACAATGAGGCATAAAAAGGAAGGGCACATTACCTATAGCCAAGTGGAGAGAGAGTATATGGCCCACAGTTCCTGCTGCTGCACCCCGACGACGCCGTTTCGCCACGCTTCTTCCAGGGGGCTCCAGCGGTTTCTCTCTGCTCTGACTTACCCACCGCTACGGCGGCTTCTCTCTGCTCTGACTTACCCACCGCTACGGCGGCTTCTCTCTGCTCTGACTTGCCCACCGCTCCGGCTGCTTCTCTCTGCTCTGCCTTGCTCACCACACCAGCGGTTTCACTCTGCTCTGACTTGCCCACCGCTCCGGCGGCTTCTCTCTGCTCTGCCTTGCCCACCGCTCCGGCGGCTTCTCTCTGCTCTGCCTTGTCCACCGCTCCTTCAGTTCCGCTCTGCTCTGCCTTGCCAACCGCACCAGCAGTTTTCACTCCGCTCTGCTTGCTCACCGCACCAGCAGTTCCTCTCTGCTCTGCCTTGTCCTCCGATCTGGCGGTTTCGCTTTACTCTGCTTGTCTACCGCATCTGCGGCTCTGTACCTGTCTCCCAGTCTGTACTGGACCCTATCCTGCACTCCAAACTGCTAGTTACTCCCTGTCTGCACTCCAGCCGTGATTGCCAGTATCTCCCTGTCTGCATACCAGCCATGCTTGCCAGTGTCCACCTGTCTGCATACCAGCCGTGCTTGCCAGTGCCCACCTGTCTGCATACCAGCCGTGCTTGCCAGTGCCCACCTGTCTGCATACCAGCCGTGCTTGCCAGAACCCACCTGTCTGCATACCAGCTGTACTTGCCAATACCAACCTGCCTGTATGCCAGTCTAACCTGCCTGTTCCAGCATTCCCCGGTGTGGGTCAACAACTGTGACCGGGGTCTGACCTGGAGTCGCACCTGGTCCCTCTGCTCGGTTCCTCCTTGGTCCACGGAGTCGACTAAGCCACCATGCGACCTTGGTCGGATCGGGTTGATACTTAGTTACGCCCCTCCAGGCACTCCTCGGTTCATGGTACAGTGGGATCACTAATCACGCTCACGCCAGTCAGTCCGGGCGCGAGCGTAACACTGCCCCTATGTACAAGAATATAACTACTATAATACTGCTCCTATGTACAAGAATATAACTACTATAATACTGCCCCCTCTGTACCAGAATATAACTACTATAATAGTGCCCCTATGAACAAGAATATAACTACTATAATACTGATCCCTATGTACAAGAATATAACTACTATAATACTACTCCTGTGTACAAGAATATAATTACTATAATGTTGCCCCTATATACATGAATATAACTATTATAATACTGCCCCTATGTACAAGAATATACCTAGTATAATACTGCCCCCTATGTACAAGAAAATACTACTATAATACTGCCCCTATGTACAAGAATATAACTACTATAATACTGCACCCTAAGAATAAGACTATAACTATTATAATACTGCCCCTATGTACAAGAATATAACTACTATAATAGTGCCCCCTCTGTAAAAGAATATAACTACTATAATACTGCCTCCTACGTATAAGACTATAACTAGTATAATACTGCCCCTATGTATAAGAATATAGCTACTATAATATTCCTCCTATATACAAGAATATAACTACTATAATACTGCCCACATGTACAAAAATATAACTGCTATAATACTGCCCTAATGTACAAAAATATAACTACTATAATACTGCCCCCTATGTATAAGAACATAATAACTATTATACTGCCCCTATGTACAAGAATATAACTACTATAATACTGCTCCTATGTACAATAATATAACTACTATAATACTGCTCCTATGTACAAAAATATAACTACTGTAACATCCATGGCGGCGTGCTGGCATGACTTGCTACCTCCCACCATGCAAGGCCACCATCTTACCTATCAGTCCTGGTTGCACACTTTGCTCCAGTATCCGCTGTGTGCATGTCTCTTGTCTGATTGCTTAGGGCGGCGGCTCGGTTGCCCTCTGATTCTTGTAGTTGCTGTGTGCGCACTCCTAATGCATCCACAGCCTATTGTTGTGAGTCACTGGATACTTAAACCCCCTCCACCTGGTAGGAGGGGCCTGAGCAACACTTTCTTTCAGTGTGTTCTGTGCAACTGAGTTGAGAGGTCCTATCCTGTATCTTGTCTGTTTCCGCCACCCTGGAGGCTGAGTACCCAGGCCCGTTACCTGTATCTGTGACTTTTAGTCTGTTTAAGCCACCCTGGGGGCTAAGTACCCAGGCCCGTTACCTGTATCTGTGACTTCTAGTCTGTTTCCGCCACCCTAGGGGATGAGTTCCCAGGCTCGTTCCTGTATCTTGTTTCTGGATCAGTTCCTGTCTGCACAGTGTCCTAGCCCGTTACTTATTTGTCTCTATGTTCGTATCTTCCCTTTTTCTGCAGTGTCTGAACCTGCACCTAACTCCAATTCGTTGTCTCTGTACTTCTGTTTGTGAGTTTAGTGTTCACTCACTACTTCATTGTAAGTACCTTGTGTGTATCTGCTCTGCTTGTCTACCGCACCTGCGGCTTTTAATCTGCTCTTCTTGTCTACCGCACATGCGGGTTTTGCTCTGCTCTGCTTGTCTACCACACTTGCGAGTTTTGCTCTGCTCTGCTTGTCTACCGCACCTGCGGGTTTTGCTCTGCTCTGCTTGTCTATTCCACCTGCGGATTTAGCTCTGCTCTGATTGTTTACCGCGCCTGCGGGTATTGCTCTGCTTTGCTCGTTTACCGCACCTGCAGGTTTTTGCTATGCTCTGCTTGTCGGCCACACCTGTGGCTCTGTTCCTGTTTCCCAGTCTGTACTTGTCCCTATCCTGCCTGCGTTCCTACCTGCCAGTACCCACCTGTCTGCATACCAGTCGTGCCTGCCAGTACCCACCTGTCTGCATACCAGCAGTGCCTGCCAGTACCCACCTGTCTGCTTACCAGCCGGGCCCGCCAGTATCCACCTGTCTGCATACCAGCTATGTCTGCCAGTACCCACCTGTCTGCGCGCCAGCCGTGCCTGCCAGTACCCACCTGTCTGCATACAAGCCTAACCTACCCATTCCTGCATTCCCCTGTGTGGGTCAATAGCTGTGACCGGGGTCTGACCTGCAGTAGCACCTGGTCCCTCTGCTAGGTTCCTCCCTGATTCACGGAGTCGACTGAGCCGCCGTGCGACCTTGGTCGAACCGAGTTGATACTTAGTCGCACCCCTCCATGCACTCCTCGGTTCATGGTTCAGTGGGATCACTAACCACGCTCACGCAAGTCAGTCCGGACGTCAGCGTAACAACTACTATAATACTGCTCCTACGTACAAGAATATAATTTCTATAATACTGCCCCTATGTACAAGAATATAACTACTATAATACTGACCCCTATGTACAAGAATATAACTACTATAATACTGCCCCTATGTACAAGAATATAACTACTATAATACTGCCCCAAATGTATAAGAATTTAACTACTATAATACTGCTCCTATGTACAATATTATAACTACTATAATACTGTCCCTATATACAAGAAAATAACTACTATAATACTGCTCCTATGTACAAGAATATAACTACTATAATACTGCTCCTATGTACAAGAATAGAACTACTATAATATAGCCCCTATGTACTAGAATATAACTACTATAATACTGCGCCTATGTACAAGAATATAACTACTATAATACTGTCCCTATATGCAAGAAAATAACTACAATAATACTGCTCCTATATACAAGAATATAACTACTATGGTACTGCTCCTATGTTCAAGAATATAACTACTATAATGCTGCTCCTATGTACAAGAATATAAGTACTATAATACTGCTCCTATTGTAAGGCAGCGCTAATTATTATCCTGGGGGATACTCGCTTTGCTGTGTCAATCACTGCACACCAGCAACTACTTTGCCGTTTTTCACAATCCACAGTTTATTACACGTTATAAATCGTATTTCCCATACAACATGTCCACGAGCCCAAGTGGCAGACCGGCCCAATTGGCTCTCATTACAGCCTCCCGCAAGGTAATAAAACAATGTCCATGAAAATGTCCAGAACATAAAGAGTATTACCTTTATCGGCTTTCAGCTGCTTTTAGTCCGCCACCACTGTGACTCTAAGGCTTGACCACACGTGGTCTCCAGCCCTCCACCCCTTAAGGCTTACTGGCGTATTTCACATACCCAGGCTTCACCCTCCAGGACGCTTGTGTGGCACTCCGAGGCTTACTGGCACCCCACACACACACACAGGGATCCAGGCTTCACCTCCACCGGAGTCCACCAGGATGCTTGTGTGGCACTCCGAGGCTTACACACGGTGCCCACACAGGAGCTCCCAACACATAGGAACTCCTACACACCGGAACACACCCACACAGGAACACACAGGGTTTTTATATCTTGCAACACACATGCACACATCCACAGATAGGACCTTAACTGATGTCAGAGTCATGTGTCCACACCCTCTGTGTGCATAAGGACCTGTGTGATGTCACGGTCATGTGACCAGTCAATTAAAGGGGAAGGTACATGGTCATTCAAACACACTGAACCATTAAAGGGATGTCTGCTACATCACATATTCCCCCCCTCTGTTCAAACTTGTGGGGTTGAACACATAATATATAAAACAGTCTATATCCCACAGTTCACACTGAGACCATGCACTTGACCCTTGCGTTGTCCATCCCCTGGAACATTAAACATTGACATTAGCCCACTCCTTAGGGATCTACCATCTGTCAATGTCATCGACTCCGTCAAGTCACATTTCCGGGTCGTAAACTTGTCAGATTTCCCCAGCTCCCAGCGGCTCCCCCGCTCCAAGCGGTCAGTCGTAACCTTGTCAGGTCTCCCCCGCTCCCAGCGGTCAGTCAAAACCCTGTCAGGTCTCCCCCGCTCCCAGCGGTCAAAACAACAGTGTGACTCCACATGGTTCCGTCCTCTATTGGGTCGATTGTATGGGCCACTCAACCCTGAGTCACTGGAGGTCTCACTACTAGTGTTGAGCGATACCTTCCGATATCAGGAAATATCGTATCGGATTGGATCGGACCGATACTCAAACAGTATCGGATATCGCCGATTCCGATACCGGAAACCAATGCAAGTCAATGGGACACTAATATCGGAATGAAAATAAACCCTTTCTTTCCTTGTAGGTTAATTCTACATGAAGTAAAACAACTAAGAATAATGTAGAATGTATTATGCGAAAAGCCAGCAATTCATCAGCGCATACACCGGTACCCGACAATTTACAACAGAAAGAATAGAGCTTCACACATAGATTAGATAGATAGAAACATGTCAGTCACATATAAAAGAAGTACAGTGATAGTGTTGCTTACTGTACTTGTCATTTAGTGTGAAGGATTTATTTAAAAAAATAATAGTGTTTTCATGCACCGTCTCTTTAAAAATGCCGGCCGGCAATTCAGCATCTGTACCCGACAATTTATAACAGACAGAATAGAGCTTCACACATAGATTAGATAGATAGAAACATGTCAGTCACATATATATGAAGTACAGTGACAGTGTTGGTTACTGTACTTGTCATTTAGTGTAAAGGATTTATATAAAAAAATAATAGTGTTTTCATGCACCGTCTCTTTAAGAAAGCCGGCCGGCAATTCAGCATCTGTACCCGACAATTTAGAATAGAAGGAATAGAGAATCATACATAGATTAGATAGATAGAAACATGTCAGTCACATATATATGAAGTACAGTGATAGTGTTGATTACTGTACTTGTCATTTAGTGTTAAAATAAAGGATTTATTTTAAAAAAAATTGGCGTGCGGTTCCCCTTAATTTTAGTCTCTAGCGGAGGTTAAGCAGACAGCTGGGGCAAATGTTTGAAGCCTGGGAAGGGGGTAATACCCACGGACCTTCCCAGGCTACTAATATCAGCCCCCAGCTGAATACCTAGCCTTTACTAGCTATTAAAATGGGGGACCCCCCCAAAAAAATGACGTGGGGTCCCCCCTATTTTAATAGCTAGCAAAGGCTAGTCAGACAGCTGGGGGCTGATATTAATAGCCCAGGAAGGGAGCCATGAATATTGGCCCCCTCCCAGGCTAGAAACACCAGCCGTCAGCCGCCCCAGAAATGGCGCATCCATAGGATGCGCCAATTCTGGCACTTAGCCTCGCTCTTCCCACTGCCCTGTAGCGGTGGCAGTGGGGTAATAGGGCTGGGGTTGATGTCAGCTTATAATGCCTGCTGACATCAAGCCCAGGTTAGTAATGGAGAGGCGTCTATAAGACACCCCCATTACTAACCCCATAGTGAAAGTTAAAAAAAAAACACAAACACCCAGAATAAAGTCCTTTAATTGAAATAAACACACAATTCTTTATTGTTCTAAATTAAACCATACTTACCATCACGCCCATTCCAGCTGAAGCCAACGATCTCCTGCAATAAAAGAAAAATAATAAAGCAACCTCATCCTTACCTTTCCATGGATCCCATGACAGCTTAAGCTCTGCTACATCGAGATGACAGGCTGGACCGCAGCAGAACGCTGCCATCCAGCCTGTCATCCCGCGGACACTGAGAAGCGCAGGCATGCTTGCGCTCCTCAGTGTCTCTCTGTGACGGCATCCAGATGAGCCGAGTTCATGTCCAATGAACTCAGCTCACCTCATGCACGTCACTGACAGCGTGGGAGAATTCTCACGCTGAAGCGCTGAGTGCAGGAGAATTCTTCCACGCTGTCAGTGACGTGCATGAGGTGAGCCGAGTTCATTGGACATGACCTCACTTCATGTATGTCACTGACAGCGTGGGAGAATTCTCACGCTGAAGCGCTGAGTGCAGGAGAATTTTCCCACGCTGTCAGTGACGTGCATGAGGTGAGCTGAGTTCATTGGACATGAACTCGGCTCATCTTTATGCCGTCACAGAGAGACACTGAGGAGCGCAAGCATGCCTGCGCTTCTCAGTGTCTGCGGGATGACAGGCTGGATGCCAGCGTTCTGCTGCGGTCCAGCCTGTCATCTCGATGTAGCAGAGCTGAAGCTGTCGTGGGATCCATGGGAAGGTAAGGATGAGGTTGGTTTATTATTTTTCTTTTATTGCAGGAGATCGTTGGCTTCAGCTGGAATGGGCGTGATGGTAAGTATAGTTTAATTTAGAACAATAAAGAATTGTGTGTTTATTTCAATTAAAGGACTTTATTCTGGGTGTTGCGTTTTTTTTAAATACTTTACTAGAAATTCATGGTGGTCATGTCTAATATTGGCGTGACCCCATGAATTTCGGGCTTAGGGCCAGCTGATAATGCCAAGCTGGCCTTAACCCCTTTATTACCCAGTGAGGCACCGCACCAGGGCCCTGGATGAGTTGGGTACAGCGCCAGAAGATGGCGCTTCTATGAACGCGCCATTTTCCGGGGCGGCTGCGGACTGCAATTTGCAGCGGGTGGGGCCCAGAAAGCTTGGGCCTCCCTGCGCTGCAGATTCCAGCCCCCAGCTGCCTAGTTGTACCTGGCTGGACACAAAAATAGGGCGAAGCCCCACGTATTTTTTTTTTAAATTATTTCATGAAATTCATGAAATAATTAAGAAAAAAAGGGCTTCCCTATATTGTTGTGTCCGGCCAGGTACAAATAGGCAGCTGGTGGTTGGGCGCAGCCCGTTCCTGCCTGCTGTACCTGGCTGGACACAAAAATAGGGCGAAGCCCCACGTATTTTTTTTTTTAATTATTTCATGAAATTCATGAAATAATTAAGAAAAAAAGGGCTTCCCTATATTGCTGTGTCCGGCCAGGTACAAATAGGCAGCTCGTGGTTGGGGGCAGCCCGTTCCTGCCTGCTGTACCTGGCTGGACCCAAATATAGTGCGAAGCCCCATGTCAATTTTTTTTAAATTATTTCATGAAATAATTTTTTAAAAAAAGGGCTTCCCTATATTGTTGTGTCCGGCCAGGTACAAATAGGCAGCTGGTGGTTGGGGGCAGCCCGTTCCTGCCTGCTGTACCTGGCTGGACACAAATATAGGACGCAGCCCCACATCAATTTTTTTTTAATTATTTCATGAATTTCCTGAAATAATTAAAAAAAAATTGACGTGGGGCTCTGCACTATATTTGTGTCCAGCCAGGTACAGCAGGCAGGAACGGGCTGTCCCCCAACCACCAGCTGCCTATTTGTACCTGGCCGGACACAACAATATAGGGAAGCCCTTTTTTTCTTTATTATTTCATGAATTTCATGAAATAATTAAAAAAAAAAAACGTGGAGCTTCGCCCTATTTTTGTGTCCAGCCAGGTACAACTAGGCAGCTGGGGGCTGGAATCTGCAGCGCAGGGAGACCCAAGCTTTCTGGGGCCCCCCCTCCGCTGCAAATTGCAGTCCGCAGCCACCCCAGAAAATGGCACGTTCATAGAAGCTGGATGCTGTACCTGGCTGGCATACAAAAATATAGCAAAGCCCACGTCAAAATTTTTGGGAAAAATTAATTAAAAAATAAATAATAATTTAGGGACTGCATCTTTATTAACTCCTCAAATGTCATTTAGTGTTAAAATAAAGGATTTATTTAAAAAAAAAAATTGGCGTGGGATCCCCCATAATTTTAGTCTCTAGCGGAGGTTAAGCAGACGGCTGGGGCAGATGTTTGAAGCCTGGGAAGGGGGTAATACCCACGGAGCTTCCCAGACTACTAATATCAGCCCCCAGCTGAATACCTAGCCTTTACTAGCTATTAAAATGGGGAACCCCCCCAAAAAAATGACGTGGGGTCCCCCCTATTTTAATAGCTAGCAAAGGCTAGGCAGACAGCTGGGGGCTGATATTAATAGCCCAGGAAGGGTGCCATGAATATTGGCCCCCTCCCAGGCTAGAAACACCAGCCGTCAGCCGCCCCAGAAATGGCGCATCCTTAGGATGCGCCAATTCTGGCACTTAGCCTCGCTCTTCCACGCTGCCCTGGTGCGGTGGCAGGGAGTAATAGGGCTGGGGTTCATGTCAGCGCCAGCTGCCATGAAGCCCAGGTTAGTAATCATGGGCGTCTATAAGACACCCCCATTACTAACCTACAAAGTGTTAAAAAGAAAAAACACATTACACCCAGAAAAAAATAATTTATTTGAAATAAAACACACAATTTTATTAAATTCTTAGTTTACTAAAAAAAAATAGTTACCTGTCCACGTTCCTGCGCTGATCTCCCATGCACAGCTGTCACATCTGGAGATGGTGACAGCTGTGCATGGCTGCTGTAAGCTCACACTGCCGGGAACACGTCCGCTCCCGGCAGCGGGAGCCACTGACTGAGGTCATCGGAGTGCATTCAGGCAGCGCAGCTCCGGAGACCTCCTTTACGGCACTGCTGTACCGTGGGAATTTCTCACGATACAGCAGGGCCGTAAAGGAGTTGACCGGAGCAGCGATGCCTGAACTCCGGTGAACCCGCTTATGCAATGACGGGGCTGCTTTACGGCCCCGTCATTCTAGCGGCGGCAGCGGTTCAGAGCGGTCACATTCTATGTGGCCGCTCTGAACTGGAGATCTTCGTGGGACACTCGTGGATTACTACGGAGGGGTAAGGATAAGGTTGTGGTTTATTATTTTATATTTTATTACAGGAGATCGATGGAATTAGGTGTCTAGGTGAGTATAGGTGTAGTTTTTTATTTTTTACTTTATTTTAGGTGGTGATCGGCGGGGACAGGTAATGTATGAACTAATTTATTGTAGGCAACCACTGGCCACCAATGACATGTATTTAACATTTATTGGGGACACAGTAGGGCAATTTATATAGCAGGATCAGGCTGATGGGAACTACTGCTCCCATCGAGCTGATCCTGCTGGCACGAGTGGACTGGGGACAGACATAGGCCGATGGGAGTAGTAGTGTCACATCGGCCTATGTCTGCCTGCACGCACACACCCGCACACATCACACAGACATCGCACAGACACCGCACACACCCCCAGACATCGCACAGACACCGCGCACACCCGCACACACTCGCAGACATCGCACAGACACATCGCACAGACACCGCGCACACCCGCACACACTCGCAGACATCGCACAGACACATCACACAGACACCGCGCACACCCGCACACATCGCACAGACACCGCACACACCCGCACACATCGCACAGACACCGCACACACCCGCACACATCGCACAGACACCGCACACACCCGCAGACATCGCACAGACACCGCACACACCCGCAGACATCGCACAGACACCGCACACACCAATCATGACGGGTCTGGGAGGTGTGGCTGACCTGTGCGACCGTGGGAAAGTTCATGTGAGTTCATGCAATGCAGTCAAGCATGAACTCACATGAACCCTCTGAGGGCACCGCGGCGACTTCAAATGAACAGCTGATCGGCATCACCTGATACCTCAGCTGTTCATTTGAAATAACCGGCGGGAAAGCGCAGCACAGAACGGGAAAGCCGGCGGTGAAGTCTTTTCACTGCCGGCTTCCCCGCCCGGGTCCTTCGCTCCCCGCTCCTTGGTGCTGCGCTCCCCGCCCGGTCCTAACTTACGATCGGGATGGGAGGTGGCGAGGGGAGCGGAGGATCGGGGTGGGAGGCTGCGGGGAAGTAGTATGGGGTTGTGTGATTGTTTAAAAGCCGGCGGCTTTTTACCGCGCGCCGGCTTTTAAACAATCAGGAGAATTCTCCCACGCTGGGATGGCATTCTGATGACAGGCTGGATCGCAGCTGAGCGCTGCCATCCAGCTTGTCATCCTTCAGAGAAACGGCAGAGCGCAGGCATTATGGGAACTTCCGATTCCGGTATTCGATATTGTAAAAGTATTGGAATTAAGTATCGGAATTCCGATACCGCGAATATCGGCCGATACCCGATATTTCAGTATCGGAATGCTCAACACTACTCACTACCTCCAAACCCACTCCCAGGACATCTTGAAAGGTCCCTAACCTCAGCTGCTCTGGTATTTAGGGAGCCCTTTCTCTGTCTGGTCTCACACTTTCTAGACGGCTGCCATCTTCTGCTGCTCAGATGATGCTGTCCATCCACTCGCAGTCTAGCGAGATTCAACTTTTCCACCTCTCGCAGGTAGGTCACTCGGTACTCTACCAGCATGCTCATATCTGCAAGACATTCTTCCGTTCCTACAGCGTAGAATGACACCATGCCGTCTTCATCCGGCATCCAGTCCCGACGATCACGTGGACTGCTTACTTTTACCACACCAGACTTCTTCACCATCATCTGCATGGCTCGGCCATTTCTCCCAATGAGCTCTCTCACCAGAACACGAGGCACCCGGATGACCTCTTCTCGCAGACAGTGAGCCTTTCTCATCAGCTCCAGTTGTCTAGCGGCTTGCTCCGTCTTCAACCGGAGAAACCGCTTCGTGCGAATACATCGCCAATGTATGTCACTCAGGATCGCCACCCTCTTCACTGTGACTTCGGTCGTGGACAGGACCACCAGCTGTCTAGCCTCTGAGGTCAAGTACACCTTACAGGCTCCCACGGCCTTCTTAAACTCATCATGCACGAACTCACGGGTGCATTCTTCCCTCAAGTCCTCGGGTACATCTACGAGGCACTTGTACCGAGACGTTTCGGTCTCATCAGTGGTTTCCAGACGATCAACCAGCTCAGGTTTCAGGGACAACTGACTTCCAGCTTCTTCCCCCTGTATGCTTACCCTGAGCTGACTCACGGCTACAACTTCACAACTTTTCGTCTTGACCGCCTCCACTTCACCTTTATCTTCCAACACCTTACTCTTAGCTCTCCTCAGGTCCACCTTCTCATGGTCTAAGGGAGTAAGTGCAACTTGTTTGCCTTTTCCTTTCTCCAAGGAGACCTCATTCACCACGTGACACTTTGCTAGGCGACCTTTGAGCTCTAAAACTTCTCCTTTTAGCTCAGTTACTCGCCTCTCAGCAGTCCATCTCTGAAGCTCTTCCTGCTTCAACTGCTCTTCCAGCAGCAGAGCTCCCTCAGACCTCTCCGTCTCCCATGCGCCCACTCGGCTCTCAATAGCCAGTCTCTCACGCTTCTCTTGCGTCCACAGGGCTTGTAGCAACTCCTTGAGCTGCTTGATCTCGGCTCCGATATTCACCGAACCCTCCGAGCCCACATCACTCGAGGAGGTATCTGCTTCATACCTCCCACCACCAGCGGTCTACGCCTGGCCCTGGTCTGTGGCTTTTTTGACAGACTCCTCCATCTTTTTCTGCTCAGCTTCCATCTTGCTGACTGTTTCCTTAAGGTACGTCTCCGCCTTCTGGAGAGTATCACAGGACATCTGTAACTCCTTCACCTGAGCTTCCAGATCTAGGGTCTTTCCCCGGAGATCATCATTCTCCTCACGGATATCTTGTAGAGTGGTCTCAACCACTTGGCGCACTTGCTCTGCGTCCGCCTTATCCTCCTCTAGTTTTTCCTTCACCCTGAGGAGATCCTCATAATCTCGCTTACTCTGTTGCAGTTCCCTACTGCGTTCACCACACTCCTTCCTGGAGTCACACAGCTCCTGGTTATGCTGTTTGCGCAGTCGTTCTAGAATTTGCTCACGTCCAGAAACTCCATCCTGCCGCGCCTCCTTCTCAAGCTTCAATTGCAACACCTCTTCCTTGATTTTGCGGCGGTCCTCCTTAATTGCGTGGAACATCTCCTTCCACTGGACAACTTCCTCGTTGCTTTCCTTTTGACTTCGCTGTAAGTCCTTCACAACCTGGTATACCCTCTGCTGTTCAGACTCCAGGCTCCGCTGGTCTGAGGACACGTTTTCCAGGTCCGTCACTTCCTCTTCTGCCTCTGAAGGAGGATCCACCCTTGTAACAATGGCACACACCATTACATTTTCTTTATTTTCACTTTTAGTCAAGACTACAGGAGCAACCTTTTTGTGGCCCTTGCGCCGTCTACGCGAGGTTGACTTTCTCACCTCATCTATCCCCTCCTGACTGACCTCTCCTACTTCCGTAGTGTCACCGTCAGCTATCGGGTCTGTGTCACTCCCCATGATGTTGTGGACTACCAGGTCACCTCCCACTTTGACATCAACCCCCTCCACTGGAGTCACCCCGTTCTCAATGGTCAAATTGTCATTTTTAGGAGGTACCAACCCACCATCATCAACAATTTCCAGTTTTCTACACTCCACACTCTTGTGAAAATCAGCCCCTTTTTTAGACTCCGCCCCCTTTTTAACAACCACATCTGTAAGGGAATTTTTACAAAAAACATCAGCGACAGTCTTAGGACTCAGTTCACAAGACTTCTTACCACCTCCCCGGGCATTCTGGGACAACACGGGTGCCCCCGGAGAGTCCATAGAATGGTCCACCACCGCCATTCCATATGGTGCCCACAGCTCCTGCGGTTCCCACACCATGTCCAGTAAGAGTTTCTCAAATACCTGATCCGGTCCCAACCGGTCCTTCAATCGCTCAACAGCTCCAGACACATCTGTTGCTTTGCTCACAGCCATCACGGTACACTGTTCACACTTGAACTTCACCGCTCTCCCCGAAAAAATTTTCGTGGCCCCGCCGAGCCACCACAACACAGGATTTGAGAGCAATGTCAATCTTCTCAACCCCGCCGAGTTGCAGCAAGATGCTTTAACTTCGTGAGCCCCGCTGAGCCACAGCAAACCAGGTTTGAGTGCGACGACGACCTTCACAACCCCGCCGAGTTGTAGCCAGATGCTTTGACCTTCATGAGCCCCGCCGAGCCACAGCAAACCAGGTTTGAGTGCGAAGACGACCTTCACAGTTGCTCCCAGCAACCAGACTGCAGTTGCTCCCAGCAACCAGACTGCAGATGCTCCCAGCAACCAGACTGCAGATGCTCCCAGCAACCAGACTGCAGATGCTCCCAGCAACCAGACTGGAGATGCTCCCAGCAACCAGACTGCAGTTGCCCCTAGCAACCAGACTGCAGCTGCCCGCACTCTCAAACCACATGTAAGGCAGCGCTACTTATTATCCTGGGGGATACTCGCTTTGCTTCGTCAATCACTGCACACCAGCAACTACTCTGCCGTTTTTCACAATCCACAGTTTATTACACGTTATAAACCGTATTTCCCATACAACATGTCCACGAGCCCAAGTGGCAGACCGGCCCACTTGGCTCTCATTACAGCCTCCCGCAAGGTAATAAAACAATGTCCATGAAAATGTCCATAACATAAAGAGTATTACCTTTATCGGCTTTCAGCTGCTTTTAGTCCGCCACCACTGTGACTCTAAGGCTTGACCACACGTGGTCTCCAGCCCTCCACCCCTTAAGGCTTACTGGCGTATTTCACATACCCAGGCTTCACCCTCCAGGACGCTTGTGTGGCACTCCGAGGCTTACTGGCATCCCACACACACACACAGGGATCCAGGCTTCACCTCCACCTGAGTCCACCAGGATGCTTGTGTGGCACTCCGAGGCTTACTGGCATCCCACACACTCTCACAGAGGGATCCAGGCTTCACCTCCACCGGAGTCCACCAGGCCTCACCAGGCCTCATAGGAGCGGTGTTCCCCACACACACAGGGAACAGCCTCGTGCCTGACACACGGTGCCCACACAGGAGCTCCCAACACATAGGAACTCCTACACACCGGAACACACCCACACAGGAACACACAGGGTTTTTATATCTTGCAACACACATGCACATATCCACAGATAGGACCTTAACTGATGTCAGAGTCATGTGTCCACACCCTCTGTGTGCATAAGGACCTGTGTGATGTCACGGTCATGTGACCAGTCAATTAAAGGGGAAGGTACATGGTCATTCAAACACACTGAACCATTAAAGGGATCTCTGCTACATCACACTATATTAAAGAATATAAGTACTATAATACTGCTCTTATGTACAAGAATATAGATACTATAATACTGCTCCTATGTATAAGAATATAACTATTATAATACTGCCCCTATGTACAAGAATATAACTACTATAATACTGCTCCTATGTACAAGAATATAACTACTATAATACTGCCCCCTATGTACAAGAATATAACTACTATAATACTGCACCTATATACAAGAATATAACTACTATAATACTGCCCCCTATGTACAAGAATATAACTACTATAATACTGCCCCTATATACAAGAATATAAGTACTATAATACTGCTCCTATGTACAAGAATATAGATACTATAATACTGCTCCTATGTATAAGAATATAACTATTTTAATAAGGCCCCTTTGTACAAGAATATAACTACTATAATACTGCTCCTATGTACAAGAATATAACTACTATAATACTGCCCCCTATGTACAAGAATATAACTACTATAATTCTGCTCCTACATACAAGAAAATACCTACTATAATACTGCCCCCTACGTATCAGACTAAAACTAATATAATACTGCCCCTATGTATAAGAATATAACTACTAAATACTGCCCCTATGTACAAGAATACTACTATAATACTGCCCCCTATGTAATAGAATATAACTACTATAATACTGCCCCCTACGTATAAGACTATAACTAGTATAATATTGCCCCTATGTATAAGAATATAGCTACTATAATACTGCCCCATGTAAAAATATAACCACTATAATACTGCCCCCTATGTACAAAATTATAATTACTATAATATTGCCCTAATGTACAAGAATATAACTACTGTAATACTGCTCCTATGTAGAGATGAGCGGTGTTCGACTCGAACTGTTCGCCAATCTCAAATTCAAGCTGTTTTGGGCGGTGTTCGAGCCGTTCGGCGAACACGAACGATTTGAAAAAAATTCGGCTGTTCGAGGTTATGTTCGATAACTGTTCGTGCACCAAAATCATAACTGGATTTTTTCTCAGTAATGCTGAAAATTAATGTTAATGCGCAGTTTGAGTGTACAGCGGGGCGGGGGGAGGGGCAGGGGATGGATCTCTGCAGGAATAATGAAGATCTCCATTTTTTTTTCTCTTTCCCGCATTTACAGTGGGGAGGTGCAATCTGTCAGCCTATCAGCAGCGCACACACGGAGCGAACTGCTTTTTTTTCACACAAGCAAGGGCATGTGTCATTGGCAGTGTATGTCACATGTCCTTGCCCTAAAAGACCCAGCCATTTTCCCCGTCGCCACCATTTTCTCACTGCTGCAGCTGAGTGTTAGATGGCACCGCTGTTGCTGTGTGCGCTATACTTTGTTAATTTCATGCCAATTTTCGCACAAATCTACAGATCGCTTGGGAGTAGGGAAGAGTTGTGATTGCAGTCCTCTTAAGGACTAGGTTACATCATTTCATCCGAATTTTATCAGGCAGGTCTGTGCTCTTAAATAGATAGGATGGGAGTAAAGATTAATTGTAATTGAAGTCCTTTTCAGGGCTAGGTTACATCAGTTCACTTTTTGCCAGGCAGGTCTTAGCCAGAGCTGTGCAAGTTTTTTTCACAGCATTTGGTTAAAACGAGCAAAGCAAAACCTTTTTGGCCTATTGCAGAGTGTGTTAGTCAGTGGAGTAGCCTATCTGTGTTGCAAGCTACACCACCTGTGTATAGAATACAAATTTTTTTACTGCACTTGGTGAAGTACAACCTTTTGGGCAAAGCATCATTCTATTAGTCCATCTATATTAACCTCCACCAGGTTGCAAATTCAATATAATTTTTTTCTGCATCGAGCTCTGAAAAAATATTTAGGCTTCTAGCAGTGTGTGGGACTTGTTCTATTAGTCCATCTATTCTAACCTCCATCAGGTTGCAAATTCAATATAATTTTTTTCTGCATCTAGCTCTGAAAAAATATTTAGGCTTCTAGCAGTGTGTGGGACTTGTTCTATTAGTCCATCTATACTGACCTCCATCAGGTTGCAAATTCAATAAAATTGTTTTCTGCATCTAGCTCTGAAAAAATATTTCAGCTTGTAGCTGTGTGTGGGACTTGTTCTATTAGTCCATCTATATTAACCTCCATCAGGTTGCAAATTCAATATATTTTTTGTCTGCATCTAGCTCTGAAAAAAATATTTAGGCTTGTAGCAGTGTGTGGGACTTGTTCTATTAGTCCATCTATACTAACCTCCATCAGGTTGCAAATTCAATATAATTTTTTTCTGCATCTAGCTCTGAACAAATATTACAGCTTATAGCAGTGTGTGGGACTTTTTCTATTAGTCCATCTATACTGACCTCCATCAGGTTGCAAATTCAATATAATTTTTTTCTGCATCTAGCTGTGAAAAAATATTTAGGCTTCTAGCAGTGTGTGGGAATTGTTCTATTAGTCCATCTATACTAACCTCCATCAGGTTGCAAATTCAATATAATTTTTGTCTGCATCTAGCTCTTAAAAAATATTTAGGCTTGTAGCAGTGTGTGGGACTTGTTCTATTAGTCCATCTATACTAACCTCCATCAGGTTGCAAATTCAATATAATTTTTTTCTGCATCTAGCTCTGAACAAATATTACAGCTTATAGCAGTGTGTGGGACTTTTTCTATTAGTAAATCTATACTGACCTCCATCAGGTTGCAAATTCAATATAATTTTTTTCTGCATCTAGCTGTGAAAAAATATTTAGGCTTCTAGCAGTGTGTGGGAATTGTTCTATTAGTCCATCTATACTAACCTCCATCAGGTTGCAAATTCAATATAATTTTTTTCTACATCTAGCTCTGAAAAAATATTTAGGCTTCTAGCAGTGTGTAGGACTTGTTCTATTAGTCCATCTATACTGACCTCCATCAGGTTGCAAATTCAATATAATTTTTTTATGCATCTAGCTCTGAAAAAATATTTAAGCTTCTAGCAGTGTGTGGGACTTGGTCTATTAGTCCATCTATACTGACCTCCATCAGGTTGCAAATTCAATATAATTTTTTTCTGCATCTAGCTGTGAAAAAATATTTAGGCTTCTAGCAGTGTGTGGGAATTGTTCTATTAGTCCACCTATACTAACCTCCATCAGGTTGCAAATTCAATATAATTTTTTTCTACATCTAGCTCTGAAAAAATATTTAGGCTTCTAGCAGTGTGTAGGACTTGTTCTATTAGTCCATCTATACTGACCTCCATCAGGTTGCAAATTCAATATAATTTTTTTATGCATCTAGCTCTGAAAAAATATTTAAGCTTCTAGCAGTGTGCGGGACTTGGTCTATTAGTCCATCTATACTGACCTCCATCAGGTTGCAAATTCAATATAATTTTTTTCTACATCTAGCTCTGAAAAAATATTTAGGCTTCTAGCAGTGTGTAGGACTTGTTCTATTAGTCCATCTATACTGACCTCCATCAGGTTGCAAATTCAATATAATTTTTTTATGCATCTAGCTCTGAAAAAATATTTAGGCTACTAGCAGTGTGTGGGACTTGTTCTATTAGTCCATCTATACTAACCTCTATCAGGTTGCAAATTTAATATAATTTATTTCTGCATCTAGCTCTGAAAAAATATTTAGGCTTCTAGCAGTGTGTGGGACTTGTTCTATTTGTCCATCTATTCTAACCTCCATCAGGTTGCAAATTCAATATAATTTTTTTCTGTATCTAGCTCTGAAAAAATATTTAGGCTTCTAGCAGTGTGTGGGACTTGTTCTATTAGTCCATCTATACTGACCTCCATCAGGTTGCAAATTCAATAAAATTGTTTTCTGCATCTAGCTCTGAAAAAATATTTCAGCTTGTAGCAGTGTGTGTGACTTGTTCTATTAGTCCATCTATACTAACCTCCATCAGGTTGCAAATTTAATATAATTTTTTTCTGCATCTAGCTCTGAAAAAATATTTAGGCTTCTAGCAGTGTGTGGGACTTGTTCTATTAGTCCATCTATTCTAACCTCCATCAGGTTGCAAATTCAATATAATTTTTTTCTGCATCTAGCTCTGAAAAAATATTTAGGCTTCTAGCAGTGTGTGGGACTTGTTCTATTAGTCCATCTATACTGACCTCCATCAGGTTGCAAATTCAATAAAATTGTTTTCTGCATCTAGCTCTGAAAAAATATTTCAGCTTGTAGCAGTGTGTGGGACATGTTCTATTAGTCCATCTATACTAACCTCCATCAGGTTGCAAATTTAATATAATTTTTTTCTGCATCTAGCTCTGAAAAAATATTTAGGCTTCTAGCAGTGTGTGGGACTTTTTCTATTAGTCCATCTATACTGACCTCCATCAGGTTGCAAATTCAATATAATTTTTTTCTGCATCTGTCTCTGAAAAAATATTTAGGCTTGTAGCAGTGTGTGGGACTTGTTCTATTAGTCCATCTATACTAACCTCCATCAGGTTGCAAATTCAATATAATTTTTTTCTGCATCTAGCTCTGAACAAATATTACAGCTTGTAGCAGTGTGTGGGACTTGTTCTATTAGTCCATCTATACTAACCTCTATCAGGTTGCAAATTCAATATAATTTTTTTCTGCATCTATCTCTGAAAAAATATTTAGGCTTCTAGCAGTGTGTGGGACTTGTTCTATTAGACCATCTATACTAACCTCTATCAGGTTGCAAATTTAATATAATTTTTTTCTGCATCTAGCTCTGAAAAAATATTTAGGCTTCTAGCAGTGTGTGGGACTTGTTCTATTAGTCCATCTATACTGACCTCCATCAGGTTGCAAATTCAATAAAATTGTTTTCTGCATCTAGCTCTGAAAAAATATTTCAGCTTGTGGCAGTGTGTGGGACTTGTTCTATTAGTCCATCTATACTAACCTCCATCAGGTTGCTAATTTAATATAATTTTTTTCTGCATCTAGCTCTGAAAAAATATTTAGGCTTCTAGCAGTGTGTGGGACTTGTTCTATTAGTTCATCTATACTGACCTCCATCAGGTTGCAAATTCAATATAATTTTTTTCTGCATCTATCTCTGAAAAAATATTTAGGCTTGTAGCAGTGTGTGGGACTTGTTCTATTAGTCCATCTATACTAACCTCCATCAGGTTGCAAATTCAATATAATTTTTTTCTGCATCTAGCTCTGAACAAATATTACAGCTTGTAGCAGTGTGTGGGACTTGTTCTATTAGTCCATCTATACTGACCGCCATCAGGTTGCAAATTCAATATAATTTTTTTCTGCATCTAGCTCTGAAAAAATATTTAGGCTTCTAGCAGTGTGTGGGACTTGTTCTATTAGTCCATTCATACTAACCTCCATCAGGTTTCAAATTCAATATAATTTTTTTATGCATCTAGCTCTGAAAAAATATTTAGGCATCTAGCAGTGTGTAGGACTTGTTCTATTAGTCCATCTATACTGACCTCCATCAGGTTGCAAATTCAATATATTTTTTTTCTGCATCTACCTCTGAAAAATATTTAGGCTTCTAGCAGTGTGTGGGACTTGTTCTATTAGTCCATCTATATTAACCTCCATCAGGTTGCAAATTCAATATAATTTTTTTCTGCATCTAGCTCTGAAAATAATATTTAGGCTTCTTGCAGTGTGTGGGACTGGTTCTATTAGTCCATCTATACTGACCTCCATCAGGTTGCAAATTAAATATAATTTTTTTCTGCATCTAGCTCTGAAAAAATATTTCAGCTTGTAGCAGTGTGTGGGACTTGTTCTATTAGTCCATCTATATTAACCTCCATCAGGTTGCAAATTCAATATAATTTTTGTCTGCATCTAGCTCTGAAAAAATATTTAGGCTTGTAGCAGTGTGTGGGACTTGTTCTATTAGTCCATCTATACTAACCTCCATCAGGTTGCAAATTCAATATAATTTTTTTCTGCATCTAGCTCTGAACAAATATTACAGCTTATAGCAGTGTGTGGGACTTTTTCTATTAGTCCATCTATACTGACCTCCATCAGGTTGCAAATTCAATATAATTTTTTTCTGCATCTAGCTGTGAAAAAATATTTAGGCTTCTAGCAGTGTGTGGGAATTGTTCTATTAGTCCATCTATACTAACCTCCATCAGGTTGCAAATTCAATATAATTTTTGTCTGCATCTAGCTCTTAAAAAACATTTAGGCTTGTAGCAGTGTGTGGGACTTGTTCTATTAGTCCATCTATACTAACCTCCATCAGGTTGCAAATTCAATATAATTTTTTTCTGCATCTAGCTATGAAAAAATATTTAGGCTTCTAGCAGTGTGTGGGAATTGTTCTATTAGTCCATCTATACTAACCTCCATCAGGTTGCAAATTCAATATAATTTTTTTCTACATCTAGCTCTGAAAAAATATTTAGGCTTCTAGCAGTGTGTAGGACTTGTTCTATTAGTCCATCTATACTGACCTCTATCAGGTTGCAAATTCAATATAATTTTTTTATGCATCTAGCTCTGAAAAAATATTTAAGCTTCTAGCAGTGTGCGGGACTTGGTCTATTAGTCCATCTATACTGACCTCCATCAGGTTGCAAATTCAATATAATTTTTTTCTGCATCTAGCTGTGAAAAAATATTTAGGCTTCTAGCAGTGTGTGGGAATTGTTCTATTAGTCCACCTATACTAACCTCCATCAGGTTGCAAATTCAATATAATTTTTTTCTACATCTAGCTCTGAAAAAATATTTAGGCTTCTAGCAGTGTGTAGGACTTGTTCTATTAGTCCATCTATACTGACCTCCATCAGGTTGCAAATTCAATATAATTTTTTTATGCATCTAGCTCTGAAAAAATATTTAAGCTTCTAGCAGTGTGCGGGACTTGGTCTATTAGTCCATCTATACTGACCTCCATCAGGTTGCAAATTCAATATAATTTTTTTCTACATCTAGCTCTGAAAAAATATTTAGGCTTCTAGCAGTGTGTAGGACTTGTTCTATTAGTCCATCTATACTGACCTCCATCAGGTTGCAAATTCAATATAATTTTTTTATGCATCTAGCTCTGAAAAAATATTTAGGCTTCTAGCAGTGTGTGGGACTTGTTCTATTAGTCCATCTATACTGACCTCCATCAGGTTGCAAATTCAATATAATTTTTTTCTGCATCTAGCTCTGAAAAAAATATTTAGGCTTCTAGCAGTGTGTGGGACTTGTTCTATTAGTCCATCTATACTGACCTCCATAAGGTTGCAAATTCAATATAATTTTTTTCTGCATCTAGCTCTGAAAAAATATTTAGGCTTCTAGAAGTGTGTGGGACTTGTTCTATTATTCCATCTATACTAACTTCCATCAGGTTGCAAATTCAATATAATTTTTTTCTGCATCTAGCTCTGAAAAAATATTTAGGCTTCTAGCAGTGTGTGGGACTCGTTCTATTAGTCCATCCATACTGACCTCCATCAAGTTGCAAATTCAAAATAATTTTTTTCTGCATCTAGCTCTGAAAAAATATTTAGGCTTCTAGCAATGTATGGGACTTGTTCTCTTAGTCCATCTATACTGACCTCCATCAGGTTGCAAATTCAATATAATTTTTTTCTGCATCTAGCTCTGAACAAATATGACAGCTTGTAGCACTGTGTGGGACTTGTTCTATTAGTCTATCTATACTAACCTCCATCAGGCTGCAAATTCAATATAATTTTTTTCTGCATCTAGCTCTGAAAAAATATTTAGGCTTCTAGCAGTGTGTGGGACATTTTCTATTAGTCCATCTATACTGACCTCCATCAGGTTGGAAATTCAGTATAATTTTTTTCTGCATCTAGCTCTGAAAAAATATTTAGGCTTGTAGCAGTGTGTGGGACTTGTTCTATTAGTCCATCTATACTGACCTCCATCAGGTTGCAAATTCAATATAATATTTTCCTGCATCTAGCTCTGAAAAAATATTTCAGCTTGAGGCAGTGTGTGGGACTTGTTCTTTTAGTCCATCTATACTAACCTCCATCAGGTTGCAAATTCAATATAATTTTTTTCTGCATCTAGCTCTGAAAAAATATTTAGGCTTGTAGCAGTGTGTGGGACTTGTTCTATTAGTCCATCTATACTGACCTCCATCAGGTTGCAAATTCAATATCATTTTTTTCTGCATCTAGCTCTGAAAAAATATTTAGGCTTCTAGCAGTGTGTGGGACTTGTTCTATTAGTCCATCTATACTAACCTCCATCAGGTTGCAAATTCAATATGATTTTTTTCTGCATCTAGCTCTGAAAAAATATCTAGGCTTCTAGCAGTGTGTGGGACTTGTTCTATTAGTCCATCTATACTGACCTCCATCAGGTTGCAAATTCAATATAATTTTTTTCTGAATCTAGCTCTGAAAAAATATTTCAGCTTGTAGCAGTGTGTGGGACTTGTTCTATTAGTCCATCTATACTAACCTCCATCAGGTTGCAAATTCAATATAATTTTTTTCTGCATCTAGCTCTGAAAAAATATTTCAGCTTGTAGCAGTATGTGGTACTTGTTCTATTTGTCCATCTATACTAACCTCAATCATGTTGCAAATTCAATATAATTTTTTTCTGTATCAAGCTCTGAAAAAAATATTTAGGCTTCTAGCAGTGTGTGGGACTTGTTCTATTAGTCTATCTATACTAACCTCCACCAGGTTGCAAATTCAATATAATTTCTTTCTTCATCTAGCTCTGAAAAAATATTTTTGTTGTAGCAGTGTGTGGCACTTGTTGTATTAGGCCATCTATACCAAGCTCCACCAGCTTTGAAATTAATAAGAATTTTTAGCTGCGTCTAGCCCTGAAAATTATTTTTCATCCCAATAGTGGTAGCAACAGAAATATGGGGCGCCCACCTGGCTAACAAAAATATACGCTTCATAACAAAAAACAACAGCCTAGCGCACTGCATTAATAAGATGGCATCATCGTCTCTCCCAGTGCTAGGCCTACTACGTCGGCTAGCATTCCTGTGCCTAAAACACAATGTATGGGTCCACGCTAGCCACGATGCTGAGGGGTCTAAAACTGCTGCTAACGCTTTATCACATTTCAATTGGCAGATTTTCACAGAGCTCTTCCCCACCGCCCACCCATCGGGCAACAGTTGCCCACCCTACCTATGGGATCTAGTGGCGAATAGTTGATGCCATTATTCAGAGTGTCAGTTGCCCTATCGATGAGGCAAGCATATGGTAAGGCATGGGAAGAGTGGACTCGACTAGTAGCAGGCAGATGGGTTGACCAATGTGAACAAGCCAGATCACAAGTCACCATAGAATTTATCCACCAGCTAATGATGAGGGGCATATCAGGGGCGTCAGCGCAGCGGTGTCTGACCGAAGTAGCATTTCACTTCCAACTACTGAATTGGGGAGATGTGACAAAGATTCATCATCAGACAATCCATAAAAGGGTGGAAAAGGGGTCAGCCAAGTCAGGAGTGTAGACGTCCCGTCCCGTGTCACTAAAACTGATTTCTCTCATCATATCCCTAACACCATTAACATGACACTCACAATTTGAAGCAACACTACTGTCTACTGCATTTGCAATCGCCTTCTTCGTGGCGCTATGCATAAGCGAATTAGTCCCTCAATCCAAAATTACCACCAGTGGAGGCTTATTACACCAGGACGTAGTCATAGCCAATAATGCAATACGTCTATGCATACGCCAATCGAAAACGGTTCCAGCGGGCAGGGGCACTTGGGTGCTTCTACAACCCACAAACGGTACACTGAGTCGGGTAACAATAGTAAAAACATATATAACCATCAGATCACAAATTAATTTCTTCCTATCACACATTGATGGAGGCCCATTATCAAAATAACAGTTCCAAGCTATATTTAATAAATGCATAACATCGGCAGAGAACCACCCCAAAGATTACGGGACACACTGATTCCGCATAGGTGCAGCCACGGAGGCAGCAAGAGCACGACTGTCAGAAACAGAAGTTCAGAGGATAGGGAGATGGCGATCCACGTGTTTGGCGAGATACATAAGACCGGACTTGTTATCCTAACGTGGTTTGCTTCTTTTACAGGTGACGCTAAGCCAACGGTGTGGGTGATAGGCCACTCGTATATATATTGGGCAGAAAAAAGGGCGAAAGTCCACCCAGGCGGGAGGAAATTAGAGTTTCTAACACATATTTCAACTGGAGAGGTATTAGAGGCCTGCTATGGCCACAGGTACTAATGGAGGTAATCATGGTATGGAGAGAGGCAAGAGGTCTGGTCATCTTAGTTATACAGGCCGGGGGAATCAACCTAGGTCATCACAAGAGCGCATAACTAATGACAATAATGAAACTAGACACTGAGCGCTTCAGAGAATTTTTCACAAAACTAACTATAGTATGGTCAGAGATTGTGCCGATAGCGGGATGGCAAGGTGCGCGAGACATCGCGGCCATTGAACGGACAAGGCGGGTAATAAATATTCGGATGGCAAAATTTAGAAGAGACACAGGCGGTGTAGTGATACGACACCGACAACTGGAAGGAGATGAAGCAGGCCTCATACGGCCCGACGGTGTTCACTTAATGGATATTGGACTGGACATATTCCTGTCAGGACTCCAGGACGGAGTGGAACAAGCGTTAAGAGTGATGGGTGGGGGTCAGAGTCCTGCATACAAGTACGCAGGATCCTCTGTGGCCTGGAAATAGAAAGGACATGTTGGAGAGTTACACTTGTTGGCCAACTTGCCGGAGTGGAGACCCAGGGCATGCTGCAACAAGCTGAATTATTTTAGAAATAAAATGCCTTTCTAATGGAATGAGTATAAAGAGTTAATAAAGCTGTGACCGATCCTCACCCATCCAGTTGTAAGAGTTACATTATTGTATTGTCAAGGAAAGGGGGGCGGTAGGGGGGCTGAGCGTCTGGGTTTGGTTGGGGGTCCCCACAGTCTGCCTAGGCTAGATGCATTTAAAAATTCTTATTAGATACACAGGTGGTGCAGCTTGCGTCGCAGCTGGGCTACTACACCCAAAGTATTGCCTAGGCTAGATGCAGTTAAAAATTCTACGCTGACTAGCAGACACTGAAGCTTTGGAGCAGACCTCTGAGTAAACAGCTCTTCAGACTCAACAATCTGTGTTACCTAAAAAGCCATAGTGCATGTAGTTTCTTACAGTTAAAAGGGGGCAGGAGCGACCCAACCCACCTGAAATTGACGATGCCAACGTCACGTAAGACACAGCAAGGGGACTCCAAAAAGAGTCTCCATTTTTTCCCAAAATTGTGGCACAGACACCACTTAACCCTAGAACGCATACCTGGGGCCTCGCAGGCCCGCCCTGTTAATTGTTTTCTATTTTCTGCAAGATTACTTTAGTTAGAATTTTGAAACTCTAGGTATTCTTCATGTATATAGTTGTTTGTCATTTGACTTTGAGTTATTCCATGTTATTTGCACACGGGCCTAAAAGGCCCCATTTATGTCAAAGTGTAGATTATGGTCATGCGTTCTAGGGTTAAGTGGCATCAATTGCCCCACAGTTGCTTAAAACGGTTGGTGAGGTGATTTTACCAAATCCTCAAGCTTTTAGTCTCCCAGGATGACACAGGGGTAGAAAAGTCCTTGCAAATCTATGATTTGTTCATCTTTATGAACGTGAGTCTGTCTATATTCTCAGTGGACAGCCGTGTGTGCTTATCTGTTAGCACACCACCAGCAGCGCAGAACACACGTTCAGAGAGAACGCTGGCTGCAGGGCATGAAAAAAGATCTCCAAGGCGTGAGTGGAGAGCTCCGGACATTTTTCCAGATTGGAATCCCAAAATGAGCAAGGGTCCAGTGACACAGTCATGGCTTCTATGTTCATTTGGAGATACTCCTGTACCATCCTCTCTAGGCGTTGACTATGTGTCATACTTCTTGTCTCCTGTGGCCTTGCAAAGGATGGTCTAAAAAAGTGGTGAAACGATTCCACAAAATTGCTGTTACCAGCAGATACTGTGTTACTGTTACGGTTTGAGTGATGAAGACTTGACAGTTTGCAAGTTAGAGCTGTGAGATTCACTACGTGCACCACTGGCGTTTTGTGGAAAAGCACATGTAAGATTCTGCAACAGCGTCTGCAGATACTCCTGCATGCGTAAATCCCTTTCTATGGCTGGAATTATTTCGGCAAATTTACTTTTGTACAGGGGATCTAAGAGTGTGGCAACCCAGTAGTCAGGATTACTTCGAATTCTGACAATCCGAGGGTCATGTTGCAGGTAGTGCAGCAAGAAGGCACTCATGTGTCTTGCGCATCCAGGAGGACCAAGTCCTTGTTGTGTTGGTAGCGAGGTAAGAATCATGCTTCCTTCCTCTGCCCTCTCCCCCCAACCTCGCACAACAGAAATGTGATCAAGGTCTCCCTCATCTGATGAGTCTTACATGCCCATCGCCAGTTCGTCCACCACTTCTTCCTCGGCTCCTGCACCTTCCTCAACAGTTTGGCTGCTACCATGCGCCCTGGTTAATCCCTCTCCCCCACCCTCCCATGCCTGCCGCCTTGGTGCTGCCGACCGTCTGGACCTTGGAGATGTTATCCCTTCCGCATACGACTCCTCCTCTACTTCCTCCACCTCCTCTTGTCCCACCACCTGACTCTGAATTCTGTTTAACGTGTGCTCCAGCATGGAAATCACCAGAATAGTCATGCTGATAATGGCATCGTCGTCAGCACTAAACATCTTCGTCTCCATTTCAAAACTGTGCAGAAGGTTGTATGTCGCCCCTGAGGGTTCAGTCACCACAGAGTTACTGCATCTCACCCAGAGGTGTGGTATCTCACCCTCAGGTAAGGAAGGAGTATGGCTCGGGACCCTAACACCTGCATCCAACACATACCCGCAGTGGGGGTAGGGCGAGATTGCTCCTAAGGGAGAACACAGTCCCAGGTCCCTAGCTGGTGGGAGGGTCCTATGTAGTGGGTGCTTAGGGGAGCACCTTAGGGGAGCCCATGACAGGGAGAGTATAAATAGGAAGCCATCTTATAAAGAGCAAGCCAGTCAGAGGAGGAGATGTGACAGGAGCAGAGGCTCTGCATGAGCTCTGCTCCGGAGGCGGGCCTAGCCTGGGAGGCCCAGGACTGAAGGAGAGAAGAGAGGAGTGGGAGCAGGAAGGCTCCAGGAACCGAAGGGACCCTAGGGGTACGGGCCGTGCAGAAGGCCACCCGTACGCCCGCTGCAACCAGGAGGTAGAGGGGTCAGGCCAGATAAGGGGAACCAGTCCCTCAACTAGCGGAGAAACAGCAAGGCTCAACTAGAAACCGGAGGCTGCAGTATTTCATGTACTGCAGGCCAAAGTCCACAAGAGTCTCACTAAGAAGGTAGTCACATAGGACCCAGGGGACGGAACACACGTCGCCCGCCAAGGCCCGAGGATACCGGATAGAAGTGTCACTGGGTGTGAGGAGCAGGGAGAAGGCCAGAGAAAGGACACAAAGAAGGGGGTCCTGCTAAGTACTCCGGAGCTATCTGGGGGTGGACTGAGCCCCTCAATGAGTACGCACAGCACGACGGGTGAGATTGCTCTGGTACCTGTAATCTGGACTGCAACAACTGTGAGTAAAGATCTTGGGACTGCATCACATGGACTCTGTGTTCATTACTGACTCCCTGCACTACAACCATCATCATCCACCCACACTGCCCTGAAGCTACACTCTTCCTGTGGGGAGTAATAATATCATTGCTGCAAAACCACCAGCTTCAGAGGACTGTTCCGCAGTGGCGGCCCCTTTGGCCGCACTCCACAGGTGGCGTAGTCGAACATTATAAAACCCATATATACAAATTACCCTTGGATTGACCACCCTGGGTCACGGACCGGGTCAACTCCACAGTGACTACAACCCCCAGCGTCTACCGGCCCGGCTGCCGGGTACCCCACGGCCCAGGGGGCGCGTCAACTTCATAGGCCCCTGATCTGAGACCACTCCTGCAGCGTGATTTGCCCCACCTCTGGATCTCGTTGGCCCAGGCTATACGTCAGAACGTATTGCACCAGGGCTTGTCGGTGCTGCCACAGTCGCTGCAACATGGTCAGAGTTGAATTCCACCGTGTCGGCACATCGCATTTCAGTCGGTGAACTGGCAGGCCCAACGACTTCTGTAGAGATGTAAGTCGTTGAGCTGCGGGATGCGAACGGCGGAAGTGAGCACACAGTGACCGTGCCCTCTACAGAAGGCCATCTAGTCCGAGATAGTGGGCTAAAAATTGCTGGACAACCAGGTTCAACACGTGAGCCATACAAGGCACGTGTGTGACATTGCCCCGGCGAAGGGCCGCACCCAGGTTTGCAGCATTGTCGCACACGGCCTTCCCTGGTTGCAGGTCCAGTGGAGACAACCATTCATGAAACTGGGTCTCCATAGCTGACCACAACTCCTCAGCTGTGTGACTCACATTTCCCAGACATTTCATAGTAAACACTGATGCCGTTGAGCCATGCTGCCAGCATAGTAAGGAGGTGTGCAAAATTCCTTCTGTGCAGTTAGAAAGCAGGTGGCATTACCAGACAGGCTTTGGGTGCAGGTGGAGGACCGAGAGGAGGATGAGGAGGCAGAAGCAGTGGAGGAACTTCGAGATAAAGAGGATTGACGCACAACTCGTGGGGACGGTAAGACTTGGACAGCAGCACCTTGTCCTGCTGTCACCATAGTTACCCAGTGCCCAGTCAGCGACATGTAACGCCCCTGTCCATGCCTACTCGTCCAAGTGTCTGTGGGGAAATGCACCCTGTCACACACAGAGTTTCACAAAGAAGCGGTGATGTTGTGTGCGACATGCTGGTGGAGCGCAGGCACACCTTTCTTTGAGAAGTAGTGCCGAATGGGCATCTGGTACTGGGGCACTGCAACGGACATAAGGTATCGAAAATCCTCTGTGTCCACCAGGCGGAAAGGCAGCATTTCTGTAGCCAAGAGCTTGCAGATGGTGAAATTCAACCTCTTAGCTTTGTCATGGCTAGGAGGAAATGGTCTTTTACTTGTCCACAGCTGAGGGACCGAGGGCTGGCTGTTGTGCTTAGACGGGGTTGAGTAGGGTGTCCCCGGCAAACTGCCGGTCTGTGAGGAAGATGCAGGCAGACATGTTAGGTTGCCTTGATCCAAAGGTGGTGCTCTCGATGTCAGAGAGCGCTCAACACCAGCAGGTGTTTCCACTTCCAAATGAACTGACGACCTGCCAATCAAACTGGCTGTTGCGGGTAAAGAGGTGGCAGGTCTGCATCCAAAAACATGTGTGACTGCTGTCCCCCCAGTTACAGAGGATGAAGAGGCCGCGGATGCACAAGATGGGGCTGACGGTGGTTGGCCCGGCCCGCTAGGCCGCATTGTAGCAAGGGTGAGCTTCCCACTGCAACTTATGCTTCATATCCATGTGACGGTTCATGCATGAAGTACTCAAACTATGGATTTTTTTGGCCTCTACTTAGCTTTTGGTGACAAATATTACAGATAACATGAGTTGGGTCATCCTTATCAATCTGAAAAAATGCCCATGCTATGCAAGGCTTAGAGCCCATGCGACCTGAAGAGCCACTACGACTTGTGGTCAGAGGCAGAGTTGTGGTTGAGGATGCAGTTGTTGACGTGCTTCCAGTACTCCGTCTCTGTCCAGGAAGGCGCAACCTAACCTCGTCGTCAATAGCATCTGTGACACCCCGCTGCGCTTTGTATCACAGATCTTAGAAGAGTGCATTGATGGAATCCTCCACAAGAGGCACCCATAAACATTCACACATCTCCACCTTCCACCTCAGACCAGCAGAGGGAGCCCGTTAGGAATATAAATAGGGAAGGTGGAGCTAGGCAGTTCAGCTCCTCTGAAGAGTTCCTGCAGTAGAGAAGCCTAAGAGAGGTCAGTCTGCAGTGGCGCTCAGTCTAGTCTAGAGAACTCAGTTAATAGTTCAGCAGTGGAGCACAAGGCTCCTGCTAGCTAGATTCAGGGAGCCCAGTTACATCTTAAGGTGTGCCGGCGCCATAAGATCGGTGAAGCACGGCAAGCTGCCGTTAGTGTGTATAGCCTAGTGAGGGCCCGAGTAGGCCGAAGGCGAGTGGCGAGTTAGTACATATGGGGCAGAGGAGCTTAACCAGTTCACCCCGAAGCATTTACCGGACACCGGATCAGAGCTTACCGGGATCTCTATGACCCAGTAAGGCATAACCGGAATCCCTGGAGAACTACAAGTCCCAGGATCGCTAAGGTGCTGATACGTAACAGAGCCAGAAGAAGCTTAGGCCTCGCATACTGGGAGCGTGAACTTCAAGACAAGGCCCTACCATAAGGTCAGCCAGCGCAGGACAGAGACAAAGTTAGGCCTAGCTCCAGGCAGGTCAGAAACTTACTACACAGAGGCAAGAAACAGGAGGCCCTACACCCGTTCATTGGGGAGGATCCTGATATGCACCCTTCACCCTACAGTGCTCCGGGATGAGCCTGAATTTCCAACAGTAAAAGGTACTGAAGTGACTACCGTGTCCATTCCCGTTCTTGCTCTGACCCAGCTGGGTCTCGCCTGTCCTGCATTCCCCCTGCATACGCTTTTCTGAGGCCTAGCTCCACCTGTGGGGAGCTATACCATCGAGCAGCATTATCACCGGCCTCAGTGGACTGCTGCAGCGCTGGTGCTTCTCACCAGATACCACAGGTGGCATCACAAACTCTTATAAAATTAACAATTATCCACCCTTTTAAAGAGTGTCCCCAGGGTACGGGCCCGGGAGCCGACCATCGCGACATCCCCAAGGCCAGGCAAAGTCCCAGGTACCGAGTGATCCCCATCCCCTGGGCTAGTCACATCCTCCTCCACCTCCTCTGCTGACCTCATCGACTGGCTGAATGTGGGTTGACAGTAAGTGGGATCTCCAACCTCGTCATCATCACCCTGTGTGTTCTCACACCCGTCATCCTCAGAGCCAACCTCTTCCTGCCCTGACCGAAAAGTCAAGTTGTCGCTCCAATCAGGTATTTGAGTCTCATCATCGTCTTCATCATTGTCTCCACCAACAGGAGTTACAGTTTGGGAACGAGGATCTACATTATGCTCAGAACCTTCTTCATCTGGTCCTGGATCCTACTTATAAAGATTCAGGGCATCAGTGCAGATCATTTCCTCGTCTGGATTAACAGAAGCTCTGGAGCAGACCTCTGTTTCCCAGGCTATAGTATGAGTAAACAGCTGTGCAGACTCAACCATCTGTGTTACCCCATACTCAGACGGGCAGCTGGAGACTTGGGAGCTGTGAGGAAGCAAGTGCGATTGGGGTGACACCTCTGAGGACTGGAGTATTTGTGATGTTGAAGTTGAGGTGGAGGAGAGCCCACTTGAAGGAGCACTTGATATCCGTTGAAGCACCTGCTGTTTTTGTGCCTCATCTGGAATTTGTAGCGATGGGCGTGTCCGTAAGAAAGGGATCGTATCACATTGTCCACGAAAAGAAGTAGATATCTTAGTTTGGCTGGAAGATGGTCTTTCTTCTGCAGATGCTACTCCCCCCCCCCACCGCGGGGGGAGGGGCTCGACCCATCAGCGGACAGGCTTTAGTATTGGGAGAGGGGGGCTGGCCGTCAGGGTCCACCGCGGCTCTGGCACAAACCCGGCAACACGTAGGTCGCACGGGCAGGAACGGACTGGCCGTGTCGGCTTCGCACTTTTTTGGTTTTAGAAGGGCATGACATGCCTATTTCTGTGTATCCCCCTCCTTTTACTCCTCCACCTCTTTTCTTTTCGCACGACTATATGTACTTGTCACTTTTCCATGTGTCAGTTGTGTCTTCTGAGCAGTTTGTCAGCTTTTGGACACCTTTGAAGGTGTTTTCTATGTGTTTCTATGTGTTTTTGTTTGCCTGCCATTGATTTTAACGGTGTTCGAAGGTGTTCGTCGAACAGTTCGACGAACAGTTCGGCGAACATACGGGTGTTCGACGAACCGAACCGAACTCGAACACTACGGGGGTGGCTCAACACTACTCCTATGTACAAGAAAATGACTACTAGAATACTGCTCCCTATGTACCAGAATATAACTACTATAATACTGCCTCTGTGTACAATAATATAACTTCTATAAAACTGCCTCTGTGTGCAAGAATATAAATTCTATGATACTGCTCCCTATGTACAAGAATATATCTACTATAATGCTGCCCCTATGTACAAAAATATAACTACTATAATACTGCCCCATATGGTCAAAAATATAACTACTATAATACTGCCTCTTATGTACATGAATATAACTACTATAATACTGTCTCCAAAGTACAAGAAAATAACTACTATAATAGTACCCCCTATCTACAAGAATATAACTACTATAATACTGCCCCTATGTACTAGAATATAACTACTATAATACTGCCCCTTTTACATAAATATAACTACTATAATACTGCCTCCAAAGTACAAGAATATAACTACTATAATAGTTTCCCCTATGTATAAGAATATAACTACTAAAATACTGTCCCTATGTACAAGAATATAACTGCTATAATGCTTCCCCTATGTACAAGAATATAACTACTATAATACTGCCCCTATATACAAGAATATAACTACTATAATACTGCTCCCTATGTACAAGAATATAACTACTATAATACTGCCCCTATATACAAGAATATAGCTACTATGATACTGCTGCTATGTACAAGGATATAACTACTTTAATGCTGCCCCTATATACATCAATATAACTACTATAATACTGCTCCTATGTACAAGAATAAAACTACTATAATACTGCCCCCTATGTACATCAATATATCTTCTATAATACTGCCCCTATGCACAAGAATATGATTACTATAATACTGTTCCCTGTGTACAAGAATATAACAACTATAATGCTGCCCCCTATGCATAAGACTATAACTAGTATAATATTGCCCCTATGTATAAGAATCTAACTGCTATAATACTGCCCCTTTGTACAAGAATATAACTACTATAATACTGCCCCCTATGTAAAAGAATATAACTACTATAATACTGCCCTCTACGTATAAGACTATAACTAGTATAATACTGCCCCTATGTATAAGACTATAGCAAATATAATACTGCCCCATGTACAAAAATATAACTGGTATAATACTGCCCTAATGTACAAGAAAATAACTACTATAATACTGCTCCTATGTACAAGAATATTACTACTATAATACTGCTCTCTATGTACAAGAATATAACTACTATAATACTGCCCATATGTACAAGAATATAACTACTATAATACTGCTCCCTATGTACAAAAATATAACTACTATAATACTGCCCCCTGTGTACAAGAATATAACTACTATAATACTGCCCTAATGTAGAACAATATAAATACTATAATACTCCCCCCTATGTACAAAAATATAACTACTATAATACTGCCCTAATGTACAAGAATATAACTACTATAATACTGCTGCTATGTACAAGAATATAACTACTATAATACTGCTATGTACATTATTATAACTACTATAATACTGTCCCTATAAACAAGAAAATTACTACTATAATACTGTTCCTATGTACAAGAATATAACTGCTATTATACTGCTCCTATGTACAAGAATATAACTACTATAATGCAGAGCATATGTAAAAGATTATAACTACTATAATAATGCCCCTATGAACAAGAATATAACTACTAAAATACTGCCCCATATGTATAAGAATATAACTACTATAACACTGCTTGTATGTACAGGATTATAACTTTTATAATACTGTCCCTATTTACAAGAAAATAACTGAAATAATACTGTTCCTATTTACAAGAATATAACTACTATAATACTGCTCCTATGCACAAGAATTAAACTTCTATAATACTGCCCCTATATACATGAATACAACTAAGCTAATACTGCCTCCAAAGTACAAGAAAAAAACTACTATAATGATTTTTTTATTTAAAACTGACAACCAAATATTACAGAATAATTACATTAAAATCACAAAATAATAAATATTAAGGAAAATAAATACTGTGTTGTTACATCACTGACATATAATAATATTAGATAACATTGATAAATCCCGCCACGTGAATGTTCCTCCAGTTCACATTACCTGAGTTAATCTTTATATCTTTCTTATACACTGTCTTAAGACTTTCCAGGATCTTATACCTGACACTATCACAGGACAGGACCTCCTTATTGATGAGCAGGCAGCACCGTGCACACCACAGATGATAGATGGTCACCACATTTATTACATATAGTGAGCTTCGGTTATACGCCCTGAGCTCAGGCTGGACGTCTCCGTACAGCAGCTGACCATACGACTGTCCCACCAGGTGCGGTAACTTTAGGGACAAGGACACACATACCTGCATACTAAAGGGACACTCTAGAAGCAGATGCTCCATGGTCTCTTGTATATGGGGACACTCTTCTCTAGGACAGGATCTGTCTGATACATTCCTGCACTTTAGGTTGTCTCTGACGTACATCTTACCATGGAGCCCCAGCCACGCCACATCTCTCATATGAGGGGGAACTCTGGGATCTAGTACATTTTTTGCAGCCTGTTTTACATCTAGACTTGGGGCGCCCCTCAGTTGTACATGGACACTAAAGTGAGATGACTGAACGTTCTTATACAACTCCTTCCTACTGAGCTGCTTGACGTCCTCATACAGGATCCTCCATTTAACGACCTTACTTATTACATGGACACCATACCAAGAAACATTATTCTTTAGTCGGCCTGAGATTCTCTTGATGGGGTCCCCTACCGACCACACGGACACAAACTGCTGGATCTGGCTCTTAAACAAACAAGACCATGGCGTCTTCTCTGAATTCTTACAAAAAGAGAAATTCTTCATAAGAAACATGAGATTAAAGAAGAGCTCAGGACAGGGCATGGAGAGACCACCCTCCTTATGGGGGAGATAGACAATGTTTCTCCTGACCACATTCACTCTGTTACCCCACAAGAAGTGAAAGAAGACTGTAATGCACACGCCCGGGCTGAGCGGCGTGTGCGTGTGATTCCACTGGACCGTGCCGGAGAGTGAATGCCTGGAGGGGCGTAACTAGGTATTCACCCGATCCGACCAGGGTCACACGACGGCATACGACGCCAGTGCACCAAGGAGGAACCGAGCAGAGGGACCAGGTGCTACTCCAGGACAGACCCCGGACACGGCTGTTGACCCACACAGGGGAATACAGGAACAGACAGGTTAGGCTGGCACACAGACTGGTGGGTATAGGCAGGCACGACTGGTATGCAGGCAGGCGGGTATGCAGGCAGGGGGGTACAGGCAAGCATGGCTAGAGTGCAGACAGGGAGGCACTAGCAGGTTGGAACACAGGCGGGATAGGACCCAGTACACACTGGGACTCAGGAACAGAACCACCGATGTGGCGAACAAACACAGCAGAGTGAGGCCGCCCAGAGAGGTGAGCGAGAGCAGGGCAAGACGAGGCCGCCTAGAGCGGTGAGCGAGAGTAGAGCAGGACGAGGCCGCCTGGAGCGGTGAGCAAGAGTAGAGCAGGACGAGGCTTCCTGGAGCGGTGAGCAAGAGTAGAGCAGGACGAGGCCGCCTGGAGCGGTGATCAAGAGTAGAGCAGGACGAGGCCGCCTGGAGCGGTGAGCAAGAGTAGAGCAGGACAAGGCCGCCTGGAGCGGTGAGCAAGAGTAGAGCAGGACAAGGCTATCTGGAGCGGTGAGCAAAGGGTCAGAGCTGAGCGAGACTGCAGGAGCAGTGAGCAAGGAGTCAGAGCAGAACGAGACTGCCGGAGCAGTGAGCAAAGGGTCAGAGTGGAGCGAGACTGCCGGAGCAGTGAGCAAAGGGTCAGAGCGGAGCGAGACTGCCGGAGCAGTGAGCAAAGGGTCAGAGCAGAGCGAGACTGCCGGAGCAGTGAGCAAAGGGTCAGAGCGGAGCAAGACTGCCGGAGCAGTGAGCAAAGGGTCAGAGCGGAGCAAGACTGCCGGAGCAGTGAGCAAATGGTCAGAGTGGAGCAAGACTGATGGAGCAGTGAGCAAAGGGTCAGAGAAGGCCAGAACCGCCGGAGCGGTGAGCAAAGGCAGAGCAGGCTAGAACCGCCGGAGCGGTGAGCAAGGCAGAGCAGGCTAGAACCGCCGGAGCGGTGAGCAAGGCAGAGGAGGCTAGAACTGCCGAAGCGGTGAGCAAGGCAGAGCAGGGGGGACAGGGCTCCCTAGAAGGCGGGAGGAACAGGCTAGGAGCATGTTCAGACAGGACAGACAAGATACGGGAGCGGGTCTAGGTATGCGGCCCCTAGAAGGCGGAACGAACAGGCAAGGAGCGTGTTCAGACAGGACTGGAAATACAGCCTACAAAAAAGGCAAGCAAGCAAACACAGAAAGGGACCTGGCACATTCAGAGTGAAAGAGCACACTGAATGAAACACAATGCTCAGGCAGGTATTCATTGGAGCAGCTGGGTTAAATAACAGGTGACAGACAGCAATAGGCTGAGGACGCACAAGGGGTGTGCCCGCAGCAGGTACAAGAAACAGGAAGTGATCGGGCGCCGCCCTTAAGCAGCAGACACAGAGGCAAGCAGACAGCATGGAGGGAAGCCAGGCTAGCAGACAGGACTGAAGATCAAGTGCGCGCTCTTGCACAGTGGGAGATGGACCACTATGCAAGGACGCCGCCAGGTATGTTACAAAGACATTGGTAAGTCTGGGGAGTAACACATTGGGCACGGGGAACACCACACTGATATAGAGGAAGAGCGGGAGCAGGAAGGTCTTCAGCAGGCGGACCTTCTCGAGATACGTCAGCTTCCAGTGTCTCCAGCTCTGCATCTTCTGCTCACACACCACCAGCTTCTCCTCCCAGTTCACCTTCCCATCTACAGCTCCAAACACTACTCCCAAAATCTTTATCTGACCCTGAACTGTTCTGAAGGGCACAGAGAAGACATCACTGTCACCCCCCAACCACAATGCCATCTCTTCTCCATGGTCACAGAGGAGTTAGACACATTGGAGAAGGCTGTGATCTCCTGCTGTAGAGCCGCACAGTCATCTCTAGAAGAAACCACAACCGACACGTCATCCGCATAGGCGCAGAACTTTACATCCTCCACTCTACTCTGCAGGCAGCACCTCAGCCCAGTGAAACCTCTATGATCCTGCACTTTTCTGAGGAAAGGATCCAGACTGAAAACATACAACAATGGGCTGAGAGGACAGCCCTGCCTCACCCCTGACATGATCCTGAAGGGCTCGGCCAAGTGACCATTAATCAGCGGCAGGCTTACAGCCTCCTTATACAGAACCTGCAGCCACTGCACAAAACGCACCGGGGGGCCATAGTGTAACACTACCTGGTACAGGTAGTCATGATGGACTCTATCAAAAGCTTTACTCTGGTCTAAGCCCACAATATACGCCCCCACATTGTGCTGCTTAATGTACATCACAGCTTCTCTCACCAGCAGCAATGAGTCCTCTATCGTCCGACCCTTCACACCACACGTCTGGTTGGCGATGATCAGCTCACCCGCCACCTCGCTCAGCCGATAATACAAGATCTTGGCCAGGATTTTATAGTCAGTGTTTAGCAAAGACAGTGGACGCCAGTTCTTTACATCTTTTAGATTTCCCTTCTTTACTAAGAGAACCAGAACAGATCTATACTGGGACTGTAGGAGCTTCCCAGCAGAGAGGCAATCATTATAAACCTGCACCAGGTCCGGAGCCAACAAGTCCCTGAACTCTTTGTAAAACTCGCTGGTCAGGCCGTCCAGTCCTGGGCTCTTGTTGGCCTTTAAGTAGTCAATGCTCCTCTTCACCTCATCCTCAGTTATGGGATCGGCCATACTATCTGCCTGCACCAGGTCTAAAGTTGGTAGGGACTAGAGATGAGCGTTGTTCTACTCGAACTGTTCGCCAATCTCAAATTCGAGCTGTTTTGGGCGGTGTTCGAGCCGTTCGGCGAACACGAACAATTTGAGAAAAATTCGGCTGTTCGAGGTTATGTTCGATAACTGTTCGTGCACCAAAATCATAACTGGATTTTTTCTCAGTAATGATGAAAATTAATGTTAATACGCAGTTTGAGTGTACAGCGGGGTGGGGGGAGGGGCAGGGGATGGATCTCTGCAGGAACAATGAAGATCTCCATTTTTTTTTCTCTTTCCCGCATTTGCAGTGGGGAGGTGCAATCTGTCAGCCTATCAGCAGCGCACACACGGAGCGAAGTGCTTTTTTTCACACAAGCAAGGGCATGTGTCATTGGCAGTGTATGTCACATGTCCTTGCCCTATAAGACCAAGCCATTTTCCCCGTCGCCACCATTTTCTCACTGCTGCAGCTGCGCGTTAGACGGCACCGCTGTTGCTGTGTGCGCTATACCTTGTTAATTTCAAGCCAATTTTCGCACAAATATACAGATAGCTTGGGAGTAGGGAATAGTTGTGATTGCAGTCCTTTTAAGGACTAGGTTACAGCATTTCCTACGACTTTTATGAGGGAGGTCTGTGCTCTTAAATAGATAGGTTGTGGGAGTAAAGACTAATTGTAATTGGAGTCCTTTTCAGGACTAGGTTACATGAGTTCCTATCAGTTTTGGCCAGGCAGGTCTGTGCCAGTGCTGTGCAAGTTTTTTTCACAGCATTTGGCTGAATCTAGCAAAGCTAATCCTTTTTGGCCTATTGCAGAGTGTGTTAGTCAGTGGAGTAGCCTATCTGTGTTGCAAGATGTAACACCTGTGTATAGAATACCAATTTTTTTACTGCACCTAGTGAAGTAAAATCTTTTGGGCATAGCATCATTCTATTAGTCCATCTATACTGACCTCCATCAGGTTGCAAACTGAATATAATTTTTTTCTGCATCTAGCTCTGAAAAAATATTTGGGCTTCTAGCAGTGTGTGGGACTTGTTCTATTAGTCCTTCTATACTGACCTCCAGCAGGTTGCAAATTGAATATAATTTTTTTCTGCATCTAGCTCTGAAAAAATATTTGGGCTTCTAGCAGTGTGTGGGACTTGGTCTATTAGTCCATCTATACTGACCTCCATCAGGTTGCAAATTAAAAATAATTTTTTCTGCATCTAGCTCTGAAAAAATATTTGGGCTTCTAGCGGTGTGTGGGACTTGGTCTATTAGTCCATCTATACTGACCTCCATCAGGTTGCAAATTAAAAATATTTTTTTTCTGCATCTAGCTCTGAAAAAATATTTGGGCTTCTAGCAGTGTGTGGGACTTGGTCTATTAGTCCATCTATACTGACCTCCATCAGGTTGCAAATTAAAAATAATTTTTTTCTGCATCTAGCTCTGAAAAAATATTTGGGCTTCTATCGGTGTGTGGGACTTGGTCTATTAGTCCATCTATACTGACCTCCATCAGGTTGCAAATTAAAAATAATTTTTTTCTGCATCTAGCTCTGAAAAAATATTTGGGCTTCTAGCAGTGTGTGGGACTTGGTCTATTAGTCCATCTATACTGACCTCCATCAGGTTGCAAATTAAAAATAATTTTTTTCTTCATTTAGCTCTGAAAAAATATTTGGGCTTCTAGCAGTGTGTGGGACTTGTTCTATTAGTCCTTCTATACTGACCTCCAGCAGGTTGCAAATTGAATATAATTTTTTTCTGCATCTAGCTCTGAAAAAATAGTTGGGCTTCTAGCGGTGTGTGGGACTTGGTCTATTAGTCCATCTATACTGACCTCCATCAGGTTGCAAATTAAAAATAATTTTTTTCTGCATCTAGCTCTGAAAAAATATTTGGGCTTCTAGCAGTGTGTGGGACTTGGTCTATTAGTCCATCTATACTGACCTCCATCAGGTTGCAAATTAAAAATAATTTTTATCTGCATCTACAGTACCTCTGAAAAAATATTTGGGCTTCTAGCAGTGTGTGGGACTATTTGTATTAGTCCATCTATACTGACCTCCATCAGGTTGCAAATTCAAAATAATTTTTTTCTGCATCTAACCCAGCCAATAGTTTTGGCCTAATACCACAGTTTGGCCACTCAGCTCTGCTCGGTTACCATCCATTGTTTTTTTGTGCAAACAACTCCAGAGTTGTGAATTAGTTAACCACCAAAATGAGTGGAAAAAGGCCTGCTGCTGGTGGAAAGGGGAATAGGCGTGTTGGGAAGGGGAAAAAAGGTTGTGTCCGTGGGGTAGGTGTTAAAGCAACAGTAACATCTGCAGAAGAAAGACCATCTTCCAGCCAAAGTAAAATGTCTACTTCTTTTAGCGGACAATGTGATAAGATCCCTTTCTTACGGCCACGCCAATCGCTACAAATTCCAGATGAGGCACAAAAACAGCAGGTGCTTCAACGGATATCAAGTGCTCCTTTAAGTGGGCTCTCCTCCACATCAACTTCAACATCACAAATACTCCAGTCCTCAAAGGTGTCACCCAAATCGCACTTGCTTCCTCACAGTTCCCAAATCTCCAGCTGCCCGTCTGAGTATGAGGTAGAACAGATGGTTGAGTCTGCAGAGCTGTTTACTCATACTATAGCCTGGGAATCAGAGGTCGACTCCAGCGCTTCTGTGAATCCAGACGAGGAAATGATCTGCACTGATGCCCAGAATCTTTATGAGTCGGATCCAGGACCAGACGCAGAAGGTTCTGACCATAATGTAGACCCTCATTCCCAAACTGTAACTCCTGTTGGTGGAGACAATGAGGAAGACGATGATAAGACTCAAATACCTGATTGGAGCGACAACTTTAGTTTTTTGTCAGGGCAGGAACAGGTTGGCTCTGAGGACGACGGGTGTGATAACGCACAGGGTGATGATGATGAGGTCGGAGATCCCACTTACTGTCAACCCACAGTCAGCCAAGAGATGAGGTCAGCAGAGGAGGTGGAGGAAGATGCTAGTGACGACGAGGTCAGGTTGCGCCTTCCTGGACAGAGACGTAGTACTGGAAGCACGTCAACAACTGCATCCTCAAACACAACTCTGCCTCTCACCACAAGTCGTGGTGGCTCTTCAGGTCACATGGGTGCTAAGCCTTGCATAGCCTGGGCATTTTTTCAGATCGATAAAGATGACCCAACTCGTGTTATCTGTAACATTTGTCAGCAAAAGCTAAGTAGAGGCCAAAAAATACATAGTTTGAGTACTTCATGCATGAACCGGCACATGGACATGAAGCATAAGTTGCAGTGGGAAGCTCAGTGTGCTACAATGCGGCCTAGCCTGCCGGGCCAATCACCGTCTGCCATATCTTGTGCATCCGCGGCCTCTTCATCCTCTGTGACTGGGGGGACAGCAGTCAAACCTGTTTTGGGGCGCAGACCTGCCACCTCTTTACTCGCAACAGCCAGCGTGATTGGCAGGTCATCATTTTCTTTGGAGGTGGTAACACCAGCTGGTGTTGAGCGCTGTCCGACATCGATAGCACCACCTTTGGATCAAGGCAACCTAACATGTCCGCCTGCATCTTCCTCACAGACCGGCAGTTTGCCGGGGACACCCTTATCAACCCCGTCTAAGCACAATAGCCAGCCCTCGGTCCCTCAGATGTGGACAAGTAAAAGACCATTTCCTCCTAGCCATGAGAAAGCTAAGAGGTTGAATTTCACCATCTGCAAGCTCTTGGCTACAGAAATGCTGCCTTTGCGCCTGGTGGACACAGAGGATTTTCGAGACCTTATGTCCGTTGCAGTGCCCCAGTACCAGATGCCCAGTCGGCACTACTTCTCAAAGAAAGGTGTGCCTGCGCTCCACCAGCATGTCGCACACAACATCACCGCTTCTTTGAGAAACTCTGTGTGTGACAGGGTGCATTTCACCACAGACACTTGGACGAGTAGGCATGGACAGGGGCGTTACATGTCGCTGACTGGGCACTGGGTAACTATGGTGACAGCAGGACAAGGGGCTGCTGTCCAAGTCTTGCCGTCCCCACGAGTTGTGCGTCAATCCTCTTTATGTCAAAGTTCCTCCACTGCTTCTGCCTCCTCAACCTCCTCTCGGTCTTCCACCTGCACCCAAAGCCTGTCTGGTCATGCCACAAGCTTTCTAACTGCGCAGAAGGGATCCTGCACACCTCCTTACTATGCTGGCAGTAGGGCTCAACGTCATCAGGCGGTTTTTACATTGAAATGTCTGGGAAATGTGAGTCACACAGCTGAGGAGTTGTGGTCAGCTCTGGAGAACCAATTTCATGAATGGTTGTCTCCACTGGACCTGAAACCAGGGAAGGCCGTGTGCGACAATGCTGCAAACCTGGGTGCGGCCCTTCGCCGGGGCAATGTCACACACGTGCCTTGTATGGCTCACGTGTTGAACCTGGTTGTCCAGCAATTTTTAGCCCACTATCCCAGACTAGATGGCCTTCTGCAGAGGGCATGGTCGCTGTGTGCTCACTTCCGCCGTTCGCATCCCGCAGCTCAGCGACTTACATCTCTACAGAAGTCGTTGGGCCTGCCACTTCACCGGCTAAAATGCGATGTGCCTACCCGGTGGAATTCAACTCTGCACATGTTGCAGCGACTGTGGCAGCACCGACAAGCCCTGGTGCAATACGTTCTGACGTATAGCCTGGGCCAATGAGATTCAGAGGTGGGGCAAATCACGCTGGAGGAGTGGTCTCAGATCAGGGACCTATGCACCCTTCTGCACAGTTTTGAAATGGCGACGAAGATGTTTAGTGCTGACGATGCCATTATCAGCATGACTATTCCGGTGATTTACATGCTGGAGCACATGTTAAACAGAATTCGGAGTCAGGTGGTGGCACAAGAGGAGGTGGAGGAAGTAGAGAAGGAGGAGTTGTATGCGGAAGGGCTAACATCTGCAAGGTCCAGACGGTCGGCAGCACCAAGGCGGCAGGCATGTGAGGGTGGGGGAGATGGTTTTACCAGGGCGCATGGTAGCAGCCAAACTAGTGAGGAAGGTGCAGGAGCCCAGGAAGAAGTGGAGGACGAACTGATGGAAGACTCATCAGATGAGGGAGACCTTGATCACATTTCTGTTGTGCGAGGTTCGGGGGAGAGGACAGAGCAAGGAAGCGTGATTGTTACCTCGCCACCAGCACAACAGGGACTTGGTGCTCCTGGGTGCGCAACACACATGAGTGCCTTCTTGCTGCACTACCTGCAACATGACCCTCGAATTGTGAGTATTAGAAATAATCCTGACTACTGGGTTGCCACACTGTTAGATCCCCGGTACAAAAGTAAATTTGCAGAAATTATTCCTGCCATAGAAAGGGATGCACGCATGCAGGAGTATCAGCAGAGACTGTTGCAGAATCTTACATGTGCTTTTCCACAAAATACCAGTGGTGCACGTAGTGAATCTCACAGTTCCAACTTGCCAACCGTGGGACCGTCAAGTGTTCAGCACTCAAACCGTAACAGAACCACAGTATCTGCTGGTAACATCAATTTTGCGGAATCATTTCACCACTTTTTTAGCCCATCCTTTGCAAGGCCACAGGAGACAAGAAGTCTGACACATAGTCAACGCCTAGAGACGATGGTACAGGAGTATCTCCAAGTAAACATTGAAGCCACGACTGTGTCACTGGACCCTTGCTCTTTTTGGGCTTCCAATCTGGATAAATGGCCGGAGCTAGCCACTTACGCCTTGGAGATCTTGTCATGCCCCGCAGCCAGCGTTCTGTCTGAACGTGTGTTCAGCGCTGCTGGTGGTGTGCTGACAGATAAGCGCACGCGGCTCTCCACTGATAATGTAGACAGACTCACGTTCATAAAGATGAACAAATCATGGATCCGAAACGACTTTTCTACCCCTGTGTCATCCTGGGGAGAGTAAAAGCTTAATGATTGGTTAAAATCACCCTACCAACCGTTTTAAGCTTTCAAATTACTAATCATGTTTATCTGTATCTTGACTGGAAAATAATTTGGGCTTTGTAGCAGTGTGCAGCACTGATCCTATTAGGCCATCTATACTAAAGCTTCACCAGATTTAAAATTAAAAATAATTTTTAGCTGCATCTAGCCCGGAAAAAAATTTTGGGGCTCCGAGATGCGCAAGGCACATAAGTGCCTTCTTGCTGCACTACCTGCAGCATGACCCTCATATTGTCAGAATTCGAAGTAATCATGACTACTGGGTTGCCACACTCTTAGATCCCCCAAACTTTTCGATCAACCTTTTCATTTTAATAAAGACCAAAAAAATGGTCATTTTTGAAATTATAAGCATTAGCAGGTTGTTAGAAACTGAAATCAAACAGTTTTCAACTCAAAACTTTATTCTAGGTGATGTTACATTTTCACATAGGACCCCTTGTTCGAAAGGAGCTTCTGAACTCTCTCGTCCATTGAATTTGTCAGGTTTTGGATGGTTTCTGCTTCAATTGTTTTGCATGAGGACAGAATACCCTCCCAGAGCTATTGCTTAGATGTGAACTGCCTCCCGCCATCATAGACACTCCTTTTAATGATGCTCCAAAGGTTCTGAATGGGGTAGAGGTCAGGGGAGCATGGGGGTCACACCATAAGTTTGTCCCCTTTTATGCCCATATCAGCCAGAGATGCAGATGTTTTATGTGCAGCATGAGATGGTGCATTATCATGCAGAAAAATGATCTTGCTGTGAAATACACGGTTCTTCTTCTTGAACCATGGCAGGAAGTGCTGTTTGAGAAAATCCACATACATTATGGAGTTCATCTTTAGCGCCTTCAGGGATCCTAAAGGGGCCGACAATCTCTCTCCCCATGATTCCAGCCCAAAACATTACTCCACCTCCTCCTTGTTGGCGCTGTAGCCGTGTTTGCGTGGGGTGTCCATCAACCAGCCATCCTCCACTCCATCCATCTGGACCATCGAGCGCTGCACGGCACTCATCCGTGAACAAAACAGTTTTGAAATCAGTCTTCATGTAATGTTTGGCCCACTGGAGCCGTTTCTGCTTGTGTGAAGTGGATAGAGGAGGTCGACAGGATGGTGCATGCACAGCTGCAAACCTCTGAAGGACCCTGCATCTTGTTGTTCGGGGGACGTTGGAGGCACAAGCAGCTTCAAAAACTTGTCTGCTGCTATGACAAGGCTTTTTTGCCGCTGCTCTTTCAACCTGACGTAATTGCCTGTAGGAAAGAGTCCTCAATTTGCCCTTATCAGCACGCACACGTGTGTACTGTGAATCAGCTACATACTTCTTGATTGCCAAGACTCTTCATCCTGATCATCGCACAATGTTGATTGTAGTCATGCCTTGACCTAAACACTCCACAATTTGTTGCTTCTCAGCAGCCGACACATCCTTTTTCTTTCCCATTTTGGCAGAAAATGTAGGCTGCTTAATAATGTGAGAGAGCCTTCTTAAGTAGTCTTGCCTTTCATTGGACACACCTGCCAAACTAATTAGCACAGGTGTCTGCAATTGCTTACAGTGATATAAAGAGCCCTGACACACATCACCATCAATGAGTTTAACTGACAAACAAACAAATTCTTCCCTTATCACTCCTAAACACTTTTTGCATAATAATTTGGAACGCAGTGTACATGTGCTTTTCCACAAAACACCAGTGGTTCACGTAGTGAATCTTACAGTTCTAACTTGCCAACCGTGGTCTGTATGGAGTTGTTCAATAAAGGGCCCAAAATTAAGATAACATAGATGGGAGAGGTCTCTATGAATAGGAATTCCTAAGTATTTGATACCCTGTGAGGGCCAGGCAAAGGGAAAGTTGGACTGGATGGAATCCTATATGGATTTGGGGAGGGAGACATCGAGGGCCTCAGACTTCGCTGCATTGATTTTAAAATTTTACCATGTAACAAAGTGATCTATTTCAGCCATAACAGCATGGATGGATATATGTGATTGAGTGATATATACTAGGACATCATCAGCAAATAGAGAGCACTTGTACTCGGTGCCTCCCACCTCAATCCACCTAATATTGGGGTTATGCGAATTGATGAGAGCAGGTGCTCCGTCACTAGGATGTATAAGAGAGGGGACAGAGGACATCACTGCCTTGTCCCATTGGTGATTGTGAAAGGTGATGAAAATGTTCTGACGCACCCCCTGGGCCTTGTGACACCCGGAGCCGGACCCTTTTTGGTGGATGCTGGTGGTTGTAGTCTTCGTGGCGGCGACCCAGTTCCGTGGCTCAGGGCGGTCAAACCAGTGGCGGAACTATTTATGTGGTTTTCATGTTTAAATGTCAGACTACGCCACCCGTGGATTGCGGTCAGAGTGAACCGCTGCTACAGGGCAGACCACTGAGGCTGGTGTTGTGGGTGCAGCAGAGCGTAGCATAACTCCCCACGGGAGGAGTATAGCCTCAGGGCAGTGTATGCGGAGGATGGGGGTGATGGTGCAGGGCAGCAGCAGTAACGACACGGAGTCAGTGATGCAGTTCAGGGCCTTTACTCACAGTTCTTATTATCCAGACCACGTCTGCAGGTAACGGCTGCCCACGTCGTACTGTGCTCACCAGGTGAGGGGCTCAGACAACTCCCAGATAACTTTGGAGCACTTCACAGGACCCCCTTTGTGTGTCCTTTGTCTGGCCTTTCTTACCAACACTTCTGTCCGGCTGCCTCGGGCCTCCTCTTGGTAAACTTGGCGCCAGTTTCCCTGACCCTATGTGGTGCCTTCCTAGCGGGTGTAGCGAGGGGCTGCGCCACATAAAATGTCAGAGCCTCCGGTTTCTAGCTGAGGGTCGTTTCCTGCCTCCACTAGTTCGGGGACCGGTCTCCCCCTTTGGCCTGACCCCTCCACGCAGGTGGATTCGGGCGTGCGGTGGCGACTCGCCCGGCCACACCCCTGGGATCCCTTCATTCCTCGTTCCTGGAGCCTTCTCCGCTCCTCTTCCTTCCTTCTCCCTCTTCCAGGCCTGGGCCTCTGTTACTAGGCCCGCCTCCGGAGCAGAGCTCATGCAGAGCCCCTGCTCCCTGCCACTTCTGCTCAGACTTCTCTGCACTGAACTAAGATGGTGCCCACCTTTTATACTCCCTTCTCAATGCACCCAGGAACTGCTTCCTCCCTGCTCCTGCACTACAGGGTTCCCCTTCCTCAGTGTTCCCTCCCCCCACTCCAGCCAGGGACAGGGACTGTCGTGCCCATCTCAGGGGCATATTGGTCGCCCTGCCCCACGGCAATGTGGTGTAATGCATGCAGGTGTCGGGTCCTGATCCACACTCCATCCTTACCTGAGAGTGAGATATCACACCTCTGGGTGAGGTGCAATACGTCTGTAGCAACCGAGCCCTCAGGGTGCTACAGTTCCATTTATCTTCAGCCTAGGTGACGTATTGCGATACAGGGCCGTGATTTTGGCTATAAAAGGGTCCCCTAGACCCCTACCCCAAGCTTTTTAAGAGAATCATATATGGCGTGCCAGGAGACTCTATGGAATGCTTTCTCAGCATCCAACGAGAGTATGTAATTACAAATTTTTAACTGCATCTAGCCCAGGAAATACTTTGTGCCTAGTAGCAGTGTCTGCTAGTGAGCGGATTATCCCGGCTGTTAAGCAAGCTGCACCACCTGTAGTTTAGACACTTAATTTTTTCAAAGGAAATGCTTCGGGACCATGGGATACTTAGTGAAGAGCATCAGGAGGCACCCCGAGGCATAGGGGCTGGGACTGGCAGTAGGATGCCTTGCGGTGGACAGCCGAGCTCGATCCTTATAAAAGCTTTTTAACTGCAGCAGCTTTATTGGACGCTACTGGAGCTGGAATTACCGCGGCTGCTGGCATGAGACTTGCCCTCCAATAGATCCTTGTAAATGGATTTAAAGTGTATTCATTCAAATTAGAGAGACAATTTAAATTAAAAAGCTTAGAGCTGCCTCCACCACAGGGGGGCTCGCTCGACCCACCAGCGGACAGGCACCAGTATTGGGAGAGGGGGCTGGCCGTCAGGGTTCACCGCGGCTCTGGCACAAACCCGGCGACACGGAGGTGGCACGGGCAGGAGCGGACTGGCCGTGTCGGCTTCTCACTTTTTGGATTTTAGAAGGGCATGACATGCCTATATCTGTGTCTCCCCCTCCTTTTACTCCTCCACCTCTTTTATTTTCGCATGACTATATGTACTTGTCACTTTTCCATGTGTTAGTTATGTCTTCTGAGCAGTTTGTCAGCTTTTGGACACCTTTGAAGGTGTTTTCTATGTGTTTCTATGTGTTTTTGTTTGCCTGCCATTGGTTTTAACGGTGTTCGAAGGTGTTCGACGAACAGTTCGACGAACAGTTCGGCGAACACACGGGTGTTCGACGAACCGAACCGAACTCGAACACTACGGGGGTGGCTCAACACTAGTAGGGACACCCCCTTCAGATAGGCTTTAATGTCATCCTTATCAATATGAGTGTTAGAACCTTGCTCTTAGTTTTTTTTCCTTTCCTGGTCACATGACCTTGTTGGCCTATTTAATCCTGCTCCGCCCTTCTGGCTTTGCTGGACTTCATTGTATATCTACTTTCTAGCTAGCCTGTGCTCTGTGTCTTGCTCTGTTAGTTTGCTTGGTCTACTGACCTCTATGTTCTATATATTTTGTTTGTTCGTCTGTCTGCTACTATTTCTGTTAGGAGGTGTCCCATATTCCTCCCAGTCCTTAGTACTTGTAGGGATTCCTTCCCCACATCTATAGGTCTCCGTACAGACTAGCTTAGGACTTTAGCAGGTCTGATCGCAGGATCAGGTTCCCTGTTACATCGTAGGGATTAAGCTGAGTTCTATCGTAGGGACAGATCTCCTCTCTTTCCTTAGCTCTGGTAGCAGAACATAACAGTAAGTCCAGCCAGCAAATTCTCTAAGGAAAGATTTTTCTGTTCCATCATGGTGTCTGTTCAGGATTTGGTTCATCGCCTGCAGGGACTCTCTCTGGAGGTGGCCGAGCTCCGTCAGCACGTGAGTAACTGTCCTGGAGCACATTTCTTGGAGCCTAAGGTATGTTTGCCGGATTTATTTTTTGGTGAACACCGAGAATTTTTTTCATTCAAAAATGCTTGCTTATTGTATTTTCGTTTGAGACCTAAGTCCTCTGGGGATGAATCCCAGCGCGTAGGGTTCATAATGTCACTTTTGCGCAAAGAGCCTCAGGAGTGGGCCTTTTCTTTGCAACCTAGTGATACATGCTTCAGATCAGTGGATAGCTTTTTTTCTGCTTTGGGACTATTATATGATGATCCTGACCGTGTTGCATCAGCTGAGACTGAGTTGAGACGTTTAAAACAAGGATCAGGTAATGTGGAAAAATATTGTACTCATTTCCATCGTTGGTCTACTCAAACAGGGTGGAACGATTCTGCTCTGAAAAGTCTATTTCTTGCTGGGCTCAGTGAAAGGGTTAAAGACCTGCTAATTGCTTATCCTACACCTGAAGATTTGCAACAGGCTATGCAATTAGCTATACGGGTGGATAGAAGACTGCGTGCAAGGGTTAATGAGAGCAAATCCTCTGCTATGTCAGTTTCTGGTTATGAGAATGTGTGTACTAACAGTGGTGAACCGATGGAGATTGGATCGGTGGCACCTCGCTCTCAAGAAAAAGACCGTCGATTTTTTGAAGGCTTGTGTTTCTATTGCGGAAAATCTGGTCATTTGATTAAAGGCTGTGAGCTTCGTATGAAGAAAGAAAAAAAAATGGTCAGTCATGCCCGTATTGCCTGTTTAAATTCCAAGGGTGTATTTTTAGCTGCTTCCACGATTGCTCAGGAAAAATTAATGGAATTTCGGGTGTTTGTCGATTGTGGGTCTACTCTGAATGTTATTGATGGGGGATTCGTGGAAAGACTCAATTTAAAACCTGAACCTTTATCATCCCCCATTGCTGTGGTTTCTGTGGATGGTTCCCCTTTGAAGAATATTACTCTCAAGGTCTATGAATTTCCTCTCACTATTAATGGTGTTCACCATGAGAAATTGGATTTGGTAGTGTTGAATAACTTGCCTTCTCCAGTAATATTGGGATTGCCCTGGTTAAAATTTCACAATCCTGTACTGGATTGGTCTACCAGTGAAATTAAATCCTGGAGCCCTAAATATTATGACAAGTGTTGTAATGGGCGTATTGCAGCTTTGGATAGGGGAGAATTGCCTGTTCCTATTCAGGATTTTTGGAGAGTTTTTTCTGAGAAGGAATCGCAGGTTTTGCCTCCCCATAGAGACTATGATTGTTCTATTGAATTTGTCCCTGGAGCGACTCTTCCTAAAAGTCGTTTATTTAACCTTACTATTCCTGAGAGGAAGGCTTTGGAGGAATACATACAGACAAGTTTGGCCGCCGGTCACATTAGGCCCTCTAAGTCTCCTGTGGCGGTTGGATTTTTTTTTGTAAAAAAAAAGGACGGCGGTTTACGTCCTTGTCTGGATTTTCGTGAGATTAACAAAATTACTGTACGCAATCCTTACCCACTGCCATTGATTCCTGATCTGTTTAACCAGTTAATGGGGGCCAAGTGGTTCTCTAAAATTGACCTTAAGGGGGCATACAATCTGTTGCGCATGAAGGAGGGTGACGAATGGAAGACTGCTTTTAACACTCCTGTGGGTCATTTTGAGAATCTGGTTATGCCTTTTGGTCTTACTAATGCTCCTGCATTTTTTCAGAATCTGATTAATGACATCCTTAGACCTTTGATCGGTAAAAATGTGGTTGTGTATTTGGATGACATTTTGATTTATTCGCCGGATCTGGAGTCTCATTGGCGGAGCGTGCGTGAGGTATTACAGTTATTAATGGACAATTCGCTTTTTGCTAAGCTGGAGAAATGTGAGTTCGCTGTACAGAGAATTAGTTTTTTGGGCTACATTATCTCCAGCAAAGGTTTTGAGATGGATCCGGTTAAGGTTCAGGCTGTGCAGGAATGGCCTAGGCCTATTGGTTTGAAATCGATACAGAGGTTTTTGGGTTTCGCCAATTACTATAGAAAATTCATAAAATTTTTTTCTAGTATTGTCAAACCTCTGACTGATCTCACCAGGAAAGGTGCTGATGCGGTTCAGTGGTCTTCTGAGGCCATTGAAGCTTTTGTGTATCTCAAGGAGAGGTTCACCTCTGCTCCCATCCTTATGCAGCCTGATGTTACTAGGCCGTTTTTGGTTGAGGTTGATGCTTCCTCTGTGGGGGTTGGCGCAGTATTGTCTCAGGATAACGGGGATGGATTACATCCCTGTGCCTTTTTTTCAAAAAAATTTTCGGAGACTGAACTGAATTACGATATTGGTAATCGGGAATTATTGGCTATTAAACTCGCATTTGAACACTGGCGCCACTTCTTGGAAGGTGCGGAATTTCCCGTTCAGGTTCTTACGGATCATAAAAATCTGATATATCTTGATGCTGCCAAGCGCCTGAATGCCCGTCAGGCTAGGTGGGCACTGTTTTTCTCGCGGTTTAATTTCTCCGTTACTTACATCCCTGGTACTAAGAATGTTAAGGCGGATGCCTTGTCTCGCAGTTTTTCTCCCATAGTCGGTGCTGAGAAAGAGGAGAACATTTTACAAGAAGGTGTTGTGATAGCTGCTTTGGACTCCGTTTTGGAAAATGAGATTCTTAAAGCACAGGAGAATGCCCCTTCTAACACTCCTCATGGGAGGTTGTTTGTGCCTGGGACCTTTAGGAGAGATTTGTTTGTTGAGTGTCACGAATCTCGGTTGGCAGGTCATCCCGGAATCTCTGAGACCAAGAGACTGGTGGGTCGCAGTTTTTGGTGGCCTGGATGGCAGAAGGAAGTCATTAAGTGGGTGCGTCAATGTACTATATGTGCTAGATCTAAGTCCTCACATACTCCTGCTGCGGGGTTGCTTTGTCCTTTGGAGGTTCCCAGTGCTCCTTGGACACATTTGGCTATGGACTTTATAACTGACCTTCCCCCCTCTGAGGGTTTTACTGTCATCTGGGTGGTCGTGGACCGTTTTAGCAAGATGTGTCACTTGGTTCCTTTCGTCAAACTGCCCTGCGCTAAAACTCTCGCTAAGGCCTTTGTCAAGGAAATTGTCAGACTTCATGGCGTTCCTACTGACATTGTTTCTGATAGAGGTCCTCAGTTCGTGGCTCGTTTTTGGCGTGCCTTTTGTGATAGGTTGGGAGTTCATTTGTCGTTCTCGTCCGGATATCATCCTGAATCTAATGGCCAGACAGAAAGGAAAAACCAGGATGTTGAGCAGTTCTTGCGTTGTTTTGTGGCAGACAATCAAGAGGGGTGGTCTGAGTTTCTGCCACTTGCTGAATTTGCTCTGAACAATCATACATCTTCTTCTGCTGGTTGTTCGCCTTTTTTTGTTGTTCTGGGAGACATCCGTCGTTTGGGTCGTTCTCCAAGTTGGGATCTGCCGTTCCTGAGGAGGAGAATTTTTCCGGTGATTTGGAGAGAGTTTGGACGGATGTGCGTGGTAATCTTCAGGAGGATAACAGAAAATCTAAAGACTACTTTGATAGGAAACGACAGGAGGTTTTGTTCGCTGTTGGTGACATGGTTTGGTTGTCCTCTAGGAATCTGCGGTTGAGGATTCCTTCAAAGAAATTGGGTCCCAAGTTTGTAGGGCCCTTTAAGGTGCTTCAGGTTGTCAACCAATCTGCTGTTAGGTTGGAGGTTCCTACTAGAGATGAGCATTGTTCTACTCGAACTGTTCGCCAATCTCAAATTCGAGCTGTTTTGGGCGGTGTTCGAGCCGGTCGGCGAACACGAACAATTTGAGAAAAATTCGGTTGTTCGAGGTTATGTTCGATAACTGTTCGTGCACCAAAATCATAACTGGATTTTTTCTCAGTAATGATGAAAATTAATGTTAATATGCAGTTTGAGTGTACAGCGGGGCGGGGGGAGGGGCAGGGGATGGATCTCTGCAGGAACAATGAAGATCTCCATTTTTTTTTCTCTTTCCCGCATTTGCAGTGGGGAGGTGCAATCTGTCAGCCTATCAGCAGCGCACACACGGAGCGAAGTGCTTTTTTTCACACAAGCAAGGGCATGTGTCATTGGCAGTGTATGTCACATGTCCTTGCCCTATAAGACCAAGCCATTTTCCCCGTCGCCACCATTTTCTCACTGCTGCAGCTGCGTGTTAGACGGCACCGCTGTTGCTGTGTGCGCTATACCTTGTTAATTTCAAGCCAATTTTCGCACAAATATACAGATAGCTTGGGAGTAGGGAATAGTTGTGATTCCAGTCCTTTTAAGGACTAGGTTACAGCATTTCCTACGACTTTTATCAGGCAGGTCTGTGCTCTTAAATAGATAGATTGTGGGAGTAAAGACTAATTGTAATTGGAGTCCTTTTCAGGACTAGGTTACATCAGTTCCTATCAGTTTTTGCCAGGCAGGTCTGTGCCAGTGCTGTGCAAGTTTTTTTCACAGCATTTGGCTGAATCTAGCAAAGCTAATCCTTTTTGGCCTATTGCAGAGTGTGTTAGTCAGTGGAGTAGCCTATCTGTGTTGCAAGATATACCACCTGTGTATAGAATACCAATTTTTTTACTGCACCTAGTGAAGTAAAATCTTTTGGGCATAGCATCATTCTATTAGTCCATCTATACTGACCTCCATCAGGTTGCAAACTGAATATAATTTTTTTCTGCATCTAGCTCTGAAAAAATATTTGGGCTTCTAGCAGTGTGTGGGACTTGGTCTATTAGTCCATCTATACTGACCTCCATCAGGTTGCAAATTAAAAATAATTTTTTTCTGCATCTAGCTCTGAAAAAATATTTGGGCTTCTAGCAGTGTGTGGGACTTGGTCTATTAGTCCATCTATACTGACCTCCATCAGGTTGCAAATTAAAAATAATTTTTTTCTTCATTTATCTCTGAAAAAATATTTGGGCTTCTAGCAGCGTGTGGGACTTGTTCTATTAGTCCATCTATACTGACCTCCATCAGGTTGCAAATTAAAAATAATTTTTTTCTGCATCTAGCTCTGAAAAAATATTTGGGCTTCTAGCAGTGTGTGGGACTTGGTCTATTAGTCCATCTATACTGACCTCCATCAGGTTGCAAATTAAAAATAATTTTTTTCTGCATCTAGCTCTGAAAAAATATTTGGGCTTCTAGCAGTGTGTGGGACTTGGTCTATTAGTCCATCTATACTGACCTCCATCAGGTTGCAAATTGAATAAAAAAATTTTCTGCATCTAGCTCTGAAAAAATATTTGGGCTTCTAGCGGTGTGTGGGACTTGGTCTATTAGTCCATCTATACTGACCTCCATCAGGTTGCAAATTAAAAATAATTTTTTTCTTCATTTAGCTCTGAAAAAATATTTGGGCTTCTAGCAGTGTGTGGGACTTGTTCTATTAGTCCTTCTATACTGACGTCCAGCAGGTTGCAAATTGAATATAATTTTTTTCTGCATCTAGCTCTGAAAAAATATTTGGGCTTCTAGCGGTGTGTGGGACTTGGTCTATTAGTCCATCTATACTGACCTCCATCAGGTTGCAAATTAAAAATAATTTTTTTCTGCATCTAGCTCTGAAAAAATATTTGGGCTTCTAGCAGTGTGTGGGACTTGGTCTATTAGTCCATCTATACTGACCTCCATCAGGTTGCAAATTAAAAATAATTTTTTTCTGCATCTAGCTCTGAAAAAATATTTGGGCTTCTAGCAGTGTGTGGGACTTGGTCTATTAGTCCATCTATACTGACCTCCATCCGGTTGCAAATTAAAAATAATTTTTTTCTTCATTTAGCTCTGAAAAAATATTTGGGCTTCTAGCAGTGTGTGGGACTTGTTCTATTAGTCCTTCTATACTGACCTCCAGCAGGTTGCAAATTGAATATAATTTTTTTCTGCATCTAGCTCTGAAAAAATATTTGGGCTTCTAGCGGTGTGTGGGACTTGGTCTATTAGTCCATCTATACTGACCTCCATCAGGTTGCAAATTAAAAATAATTTTTTTCTGCATCTAGCTCTGAAAAAATATTTGGGCTTCAAGCAGTGTGTGGGACTTGGTCTATTAGTCCATCTATACTGACCTCCATCAGGTTGCAAATTAAAAATAATTTTTTTCTGCATCTAGCTCTGAAAAAAATATTTGGGCTTCTAGCGGTGTGTGGGACTTGGTGTATTAGTCCATCTATACTGACCTCCATCAGGTTGCAAATTAAAAATAATTTTTTTCTGCATCTAGCTCTGAAAAAATATTTGGGCTTCTAGCGGTGTGTGGGACTTGGTCTTTTAGTCCATCTATACTGACCTCCATCAGGTTGCAAATTAAAAATAATTTTTTTCTGCATCTAGCTCTGAAAAAATATTTGGGCTTCTAGCAGTGTGTGGGACTTGGTCTATTAGTCCATCTATACTGACCTCCATCAGGTTGCAAATTGAATAAAAAAATTTTCTGCATCTAGCTCTGAAAAAATATTTGGGCTTCTAGCGGTGTGTGGGACTTGGTCTATTAGTCCATCTATACTGACCTCCATCAGGTTGCAAATTAAAAATAATTTTTTTCTGCATCTAACCCAGCCAATAGTTTTGGCCTAATACCACAGTTTGGCCACTCAGCTCTGCTCGGTTACCATCCATTGTTTTTTTGTGCAAACAACTCCAGAGTTGTGAATTAGTTAACCACCAAAATGAGTGGAAAAAGGCCTGCTGCTGGTGGAAAGGGGAATAGGCGTGTTGGGAAGGGGAAAAAAGGTTGTGTCCGTGGGGTAGGTGTTAAAGCAACAGTAACATCTGCAGAAGAAAGACCATCTTCCAGCCAAACTAAAATGTCTACTTCTTTTAGCGGACAATGTGATAAGATCCCTTTCTTACGGCCACGCCAATCGCTACAAATTCCAGATGAGGCACAAAAACAGCAGGTGCTTCAACGGATATCAAGTGCTCCTTTAAGTGGGCTCTCCTCCACATCAACTTCAACATCACAAATACTCCAGTCCTCAAAGGTGTCACCCAAATCGCACTTGCTTCCTCACAGCTTCCAAATCTCCAGCTGCCCGTCTGAGTATGAGGTAGAACAGATGGTTGAGTCTGCAGAGCTGTTTACTCATACTATAGCCTGGGAATCAGAGGTCGACTCCAGCGCTTCTGTGAATCCAGACGAGGAAATGATCTGCACTGATGCCCAGAATCTTTATGAGTCGGATCCAGGACCAGACGCAGAAGGTTCTGACCATAATGTAGACCCTCATTCCCAAACTGTAACTCCTGTTGGTGGAGACAATGAGGAAGACGATGATAAGACTCAAATACCTGATTGGAGCGACAACTTTAGTTTTTTGTCAGGGCAGGAACAGGTTGGCTCTGAGGACGACGGGTGTGATAACGCACAGGGTGATGATGATGAGGTCGGAGATCCCACTTACTGTCAACCCACAGTCAGCCAAGAGATGAGGTCAGCAGAGGAGGTGGAGGAAGATGCTAGTGACGACGAGGTCAGGTTGCGCCTTCCTGGACAGAGACGTAGTACTGGAAGCACGTCAACAACTGCATCCTCAAACACAACTCTGCCTCTCACCACAAGTCGTGGTGGCTCTTCAGGTCGCATGGGTGCTAAGCCTTGCATAGCCTGGGCATTTTTTCAGATCGATAAAGATGACCCAACTCGTGTTATCTGTAACATTTGTCAGCAAAAGCTAAGTAGAGGCCAAAAAATACATAGTTTGAGTACTTCATGCATGAACCGGCACATGGACATGAAGCATAAGTTGCAGTGGGAAGCTCAGTGTGCTACAATGCGGTCTAGCCGGCCGGGCCAACCACCGTCTGCCATATCTTGTGCATCCGCGGCCTCTTCATCCTCTGTGACTGGGGGGACAGCAGTCACACCTGTTTTGGGGCGCAGACCTGCCACCTCTTTACCCGCAACAGCCAGCGTGATTGGCAGGTCATCATTTTCTTTGGAGGTGGTAACACCAGCTGGTGTTGAGCGCTGTCCGACATCGATAGCACCACCTTTGGATCAAGGCAACCTAACATGTCCGCCTGCATCTTCCTCACAGACCGGCAGTTTGCCGGGGACACCCTTATCAACCCTGTCTAAGCACAATAGCCAGCCCTCGGACCCTCAGATGTGGACAAGTAAAAGACCATTTCCTCCTAGCCATGAGAAAGCTAAGAGGTTGAATTTCACCATCTGCAAGCTCTTGGCTACAGAAATGCTGCCTTTCCGCCTGGTGGACACAGAGGATTTTCGAGACCTTATGTCCGTCGCAGTGCCCCTGTACCAGATGCCCAGTCGGCACTACTTCTCAAAGAAAGGTGTGCCTGCGCTCCACCAGCATGTCGCACACAACATCACCGCTTCTTTGAGAAACTCTGTGTGTGACAGGGTGCATTTCACCACAGACACTTGGACGAGTAGGCATGGACAGGGGCGTTACATGTCGCTGACTGGGCACTGGGTAACTATGGTGACAGCAGGACAAGGGGCTGCTGTCCAAGTCTTGCCGTCCCCACGAGTTGTGCGTCAATCCTCTTTATGTCATTTTTCCTCCACTGCTTCTGCCTCCTCAACCTCCTCTCGGTCTTCCACCTGCACCCAAAGGCTGTCTGGTCATGCCACAAGCTTTCTAACTGCGCAGAAGGGATCCTGCACACCTCCTTACTATGCTGGCAGTAGGGCTCAACGTCATCAGGCGGTTTTTACATTGAAATGTCTGGGAAATGTGAGTCACACAGCTGAGGAGTTGTGGTCAGCTCTGGAGAACCAATTTCATGAATGGTTGTCTCCACTGGACCTGAAACCAGGGAAGGCCGTGTGCGACAATGCTGCAAACCTGGGTGCGGCCCTTCGCCGGGGCAATGTCACACACGTGCCTTGTATGGCTCACGTGTTGAACCTGGTTGTCCAGCAATTTTTAGCCCACTATCCCAGACTAGATGGCCTTCTGCAGAGGGCACGGTCGCTGTGTGCTCACTTCCGCCGTTCGCATCCCGCAGCTCAGCGACTTACATCTCTACAGAAGTCGTTGGGCCTGCCACTTCACCGGCTAAAATGCGATGTGCCTACCCGGTGGAATTCAACTCTGCACATGTTGCAGCGACTGTGGCAGCACCGACAAGCCCTGGTGCAATACGTTCTGACGTATAGCCTGGGCCAACGAGATTCAGAGGTGGGGCAAATCACGCTGGAGGAGTGGTCTCAGATCAGGGACCTATGCACCCTTCTGCACAGTTTTGAAATGGCGACGAAGATGTTTAGTGCTGACGATGCCATTATCAGCATGACTATTCCGGTGATTTACATGCTGGAGCACATGTTAAACAGAATTCGGAGTCAGGTGGTGGCACAAGAGGAGGTGGAGGAAGTAGAGGAGGAGGAGTTGTATGCGGAAGGGCTAACATCTGCAAGGTCCAGACGGTCGGCAGCACCAAGGCGGCAGGCATGTGAGGGTGGGGGAGATGGTTTTACCAGGGCGCATGGTAGCAGCCAAACTAGTGAGGAAGGTGCAGGAGCCCAGGAAGAAGTGGAGGACGAACTGATGGAAGACTCATCAGATGAGGGAGACCTTGATCACATTTCTGTTGTGCGAGGTTGGGGGGTGAGGACAGAGGAAGGAAGCATGATTGTTACCTCGCCACCAACACAACAGGGACTTGGTGCTCCTGGATGCGCAACACACATGAGTGCCTTCTTGCTGCACTACCTGCAACATGACCCTCGAATTGTGAGAATTAGAAATAATCCTGACTACTGGGTTGCCACACTGTTAGATCCCCGGTACAAAAGTAAATTTGCAGAAATTATTCCTGCCATACAAAGGGATGCACACATGTAGGAGTATCAGCAGAGACTGTTGCAGAATCTTACATGTGCTTTTCCACAAAATACCAGTGGTGCACGTAGTGAATCTCACAGTTCCAACTTGCCAACCGTGGGACCGTCAAGTGTTCAGCACTCAAACCGTAACAGAACCACAGTATCTGCTGGTAACATCAATTTTGCGGAATCATTTCACCACTTTTTTAGGCCATCCTTTGCAAGGCCACAGGAGACAAGAAGTCTGACACATAGACAACGCCTAGAGACGATGGTACAGGAGTATCTCCAAGTAAACATTGAAGCCACGACTGTGTCACTGGACCCTTGCTCTTTTTGGGCTTCCAATCTGGATAAATGGCCGGAGCTAGCCACTTACGCCTTGGAGATCTTGTCATGCCCCGCAGCCAGCGTTCTGTCTGAACGTGTGTTCAGCGCTGCTGGTGGTGTGCTGACAGATAAGCGCACGCGGCTCTCCACTGATAATGTAGACAGACTCACGTTCATAAAGATGAACAAATCATGGATCCGAAACGACTTTTCTACCCCTGTGTCATCCTGGGGAGAGTAAAAGCTTGATGATTGGTTAAAATCACCCTACCAACCGTTTTAAGCTTTCAAATTACTAATCATGTTTATCTGTATCTTGACTGGAAAATAATTTGGGCTTTGTAGCAGTGTGCAGCACTGATCCTATTAGGCCATCTATAATAAGCTTCACCAGATTTAAAATTAAAAATAATTTTTAGCTGCATCTAGCCCGGAAAATAATTTTGGGGCTCCGAGATGCGCAAGACACATAAGTGCCTTCTTGCTGCACTACCTGCAGCATGACCCTCATATTGTCAGAATTCGAAGTAATCATGACTACTGGGTTGCCACACTCTTAGATCCCCCAAACTTTTCGATCAACCTTTTCATTTTAATAAAGACCAAAAAAATGGTCATTTTTGAAATTATAAGCATTAGCAGGTTGTTAGAAACTGAAATCAAACAGTTTTCAACTCAAAACTTTATTCTAGGTGATGTTACATTTTCACATAGGACCCCTTGTTCGAAAGGAGCTTCTGAACTCTCTCGTCCATTGAATTTGTCAGGTTTTGGATGGTTTCTGCTTCAATTGTTTTGCATGAGGACAGAATACCCTCCCAGAGCTGTTGCTTAGATGTGAACTGCCTCCCGCCATCATAGACACTCCTTTTAATGATGCTCCAAAGGTTCTGAATGGGGTAGAGGTCAGGGGAGCATGGGGGTCACACCATAAGTTTGTCCCCTTTTATGCCCATATCTGCCAGAGATGCAGATGTTTTATGTGCAGCATGAGATGGTGCATTATCATGCAGAAAAATGATCTTGCTGTGAAATACACGGTTCTTCTTCTTGAACCATGGCAGGAAGTGCTGTTTGAGAAAATCCACATACATTATGGAGTTCATCTTTAGCGCCTTCAGGGATCCTAAAGGGGCCGACAATCTCTCTCCCCATGATTACAGCCCAAAACATTACTCCACCTCCTCCTTGTTGGCGCTGTAGCCGTGTTTGCGTGGGGTGTCCATCAACCAGCCATCCTCCACTCCATTCATCTGGACCATCGAGCGCTGCACGGCACTCATCCGTGAACAAAACAGTTTTGAAATCAGTCTTCATGTAATGTTTGGCCCACTGGAGCCGTTTCTGCTTGTGTGAAGTGGATAGAGGAGGTCGACAGGATGGCATATGCACAGCTGCAAACCTCTGAAGGACCCTGCATCTTGTTGTTCGGGGGACGTTGGAGGCACAAGCAGCTTCAAAAACTTGTCTGCTGCTATGACAAGGCTTTTTTGCCGCTGCTGTTTCAACCTGACGTAATTGCCTGTAGGAAAGAGTCCTCAATTTGCCCTTATCAGCACGCACACGTGTGTACTGTGAATCAGCTACATACTTCTTGATTGCCAAGACACTTCATCCTGATCATCGCACAATGTTGATTGTAGTCATGCCTTGACCTAAACACTCCACAATTTGTTGCTTCTCAGCAGCCGACACATCCTTTTTCTTTCCAATTTTGGCAGAAAATGTAGGCTGCTTAATAATGTGAGAGAGCCTTCTTAAGTAGTCTTGCCTTTCATTGGACACACCTGCCAAACTAATTAGCACAGATGTCTGCAATTGGTTACAGTGATATAAAGAGCCCTGACACACATCACCATCAATGAGTTTAACTGACAAACAAACAAATTCTTCCCTTATCACTCCTAAACACTTTTTGCATAATAATTTGGAACGCGGTGTACATGTGCTTTTCCACAAAACACCAGTGGTTCACGTAGTGAATCTTACAGTTCTAACTTGCCAACCGTGGTCTGTATGGAATTGTTCAATAAAGGGCCCAAAATTAAGATAACATAGATGGGAGAGGTCTCTATGAATAGGAATTCCTAAGTATTTGATACCCTGTGAGGGCCAGGCAAAGGGAAAGTTGGACTGGATAGAATCCTATATGGATTTAGGGAGGGAGACATCGAGGGCCTCAGACTTCGCTGCATTGATTTTAAAATTTTACCATGTAACAAAGTGATCTATTTCAGCCATAACAGCAGGGATGGATATATGTGATTGAGTGATATATACTAGGACATCATCAGCAAATAGAGAGCACTTGTACTCGGTGCCTCCCACCTCAATCCACCTAATATTGGGGTTATGGCGAATTGATGAGAGCAGGTGCTCCGTCACTAGGATGTATAAGAGAGGGGACAGAGGACATCCCTGCCTTGTCCCATTGGTGATTGTGAAAGGTGATGAAAATGTTCTGACGCACCCCCTGGGTCTTGGGACACCCGGAGCCGGACACGTTTTGGTGGATGCTGGTGGTTGTAGTCTTCGTGGCGGCGATCCGGTTCCGTGGCTCAGGGCGGTCAAACCAGTGGCGGAACTATTTATGTGGTTTTGATGACCGTGGATTGCGGTCAGAGTGAACCGCCGCTACAGGGCAGACCGCTAAGGCTGGTGTTGTGGGTGCAGCAGAGCGTAGCATAACTCCCCACGGGAGGAGTATAGCCTCAGGGCAGTGTATGCGGAGGATGGGGGTGATGGTGCAGGGCAGCAGCAGTAACGACACGGAGTCAGTGATGCAGTTCAGGGCCTTTACTCACAGTTCTTATTATCCAGACCACGTCTGCAGGTAACGGCTGCCCACGTCGTACTGTGCTCACCAGGTGAGGGGCTCAGACAACTCCCAGATAACTTTGGAGCGCTTCACATCACCCCCTTTGTGTGTCCTTTGTCTGGCCTTTCTTACCAACACTTCTGTCCGGCTGCCTCGGGCCTCCTCTTGGTAAACTTGGCGCCAGTTTCCCTGACCCTATGTGGTGCCTTCCTAGCGGGTGGAGCAAGGGGCTGCGCCACATAAAATGTCAGAGCCTCCGGTTTCTAGCTGAGGGTCGTTTCCTGCCTCCACTAGTTCGGGGACCGGTCTCCCCCTTTGGCCTGACCCCTCCACGCAGGTGGATTCGGGCGTGCAGTGGCGACTCGCCCGTCCGCACCCCTGGGATCCCTTCATTCCTCGTTCCTGGAGCCTTCTCCGCTCCTCTTCCTTCCTTCTCCCTCTTGCAGGCCTGGGCCTCTGTTACTAGGCCCGCCTCCGGAGCAGAGCTCATGCAGAGCCCCTGCTCCCTGCCACTTCTGCTCAGACTTCTCTGCACTGAACTAAGATGGTGCCCACCTTTTATACTCCCTTCTCAATGCACCCAGGAACTGCTTCCTCCCTGCTCCTGCACTGCAGGGTTCCCCTTCCTCAGTATTCCCTCCCCCCACTCCAGCCAGGGACAGGGACTGTCCTGCCCATCTCAGGGGCATATTGGTCGCCCTGCCCCACGGCAATGTGGTGTAATGCATGCAGGTGTCGGGTCCTGATCCACACTCCATCCTTATCTGAGAGTGAGATATCACACCTCTGGGTGAGGTGCAATACGTCTGTAGCAACCGAGCCCTCGGTGCTACAGTTCCATTTATCTTCAGCCTAGGTGACGTATTGTGATACAGGGCCGTGATTTTGGCTATAAAAGGGTCCCCTAGACCCCTACCCCAAGCTTTTTAAGAGAATCATATATGGCGTGCCAGGAGACTCTATGGAATGCTTTCTCAGCATCCAACGAGAGTATCTACTTACAAATTTTTAACTGCATCTAGCCCAGGAAATACTTTGTGCCTAGTAGCAGTGTCTGCTAGTCAGCGGATTATCCCGGCTGTTAAGCAAGCTACACCACCTGTAGTTTGGACACTTAATTTTTTCAAAGGAAATGCTTCGGGACCACGGGATACTTAGTGAAGAGCATCAGGAGGCACCCCAAGGCATAGGGGCTGGGACTGGCACTAGGATGCCTTGCGGTGGACAGCCGAGCTCGATCCTTATAAAAGCTTTTTAACTGCAGCAGCTTTAGTGGACGCTACTGGAGCTGGAATTACGCGGCTGCTGGCATGAGACTTGCCCTCCAATAGATCCTTGTAAATGGATTTAAAGTGTATTCATTCAAATTAGAGGGACAATTTAAATTAAAAAGCTTAGAGCTGCCTCCACCACAGGGGGGCTCTCTCGACCCACCAGCGGACAGGCACCAGTATTGGGAGAGGGGGGCTGGCCGTCAGGGTTCACCGCGGCTCTGGCACAAACCCGGCGACACGGAGGTGGCACGGGCAGGAGCGGACTGGCCGTCTCGGCTTCTCACTTTTTGGATTTTAGAAGGGCATGACATGCCTATATCTGTGTCTCCCCCTCCTTTTACTCCTCCACCTCTTTTCTTTTCGCATGACTATATGTACTTGTCACTTTTCCATGTGTTAGTTGTGTCTTCTGAGCAGTTTGTCAGCTTTTGGACACCTTTGAAGGTGTTTTCTATGTGTTTCTATGTGTTTTTGTTTGCCTGCCATTGGTTTTAACGGTGTTCGAAGGTGTTCGACGAACAGTTCGACGAACAGTTCGGCGAACACACGGGTGTTCGACGAACCGAACCGAACTCGAACACTACGGGGGTGGCTCAACACTACCCGCTATGTACAATAATATAACTAATATAATACTGCCACTATGTACAAGAATATAACTACTATAATACTGCCCCTATATACATAAATATAACTACTATAATACTGCCTCCAAAGTACAAGAATATAACTACGATAATAGTGCCCCCTATGTATAAGAATATAACTACTTTAATACTGTCCCTATGTGCAAGAATATAACTGCTATAATGCTTCCCCTATGTACAAGAATATAACTACTATAATACTGCCCCTATGTACCATAATATAACTACTATAATGGTGCCCCTATGTGCAAGAATATAACTACTATAACACTGCTCCCTATGTACAAGAATATAACTACTATACTACTGCTCCTATGTGCAAGGATATAACTACTATAATGCTGCCCCTATGTACAAGGTGTAATGCAGCAGGTTGCTAGCATTACTGTAAATGGTCCAGGATGTGCTTACCGGACCATGTACCTTCCCCTTTATCTGACTGGTCACATGACTGTGACATCACCCAGGTCCTGCATGCACAGTAAAGCTCTGTATACATGACTGGGACAGCACACAGGACCTATACACACAGCTGACTGATCACATGACTGTGACATCAGCAAGGTCCTGTCAGTATGTGGCTGTCTGTGCACAGCATATATAAACCTGCTTAATTTGATACAGGTGTGTTCGGTGTGAGAGGCGTGAGGCCTGTTCTCCACGTGTGTGGGATACCGTGGAGCCTGGCAGCCTGAAGGCAAAGACTAGATCCTGTGCGGATGCTGGTGGCCTTGGAAGGCAGCGGCTTTGAAGTGAAGCCTGGTACCTGAAAGGTCGAGCCTGGATCCTGTGCGGATGTCAGTGGCCTTTGAGGGAGAGCCTGCTTGAGTAAGAGTCCTGGAAGGCAGAGCCTGGATCCTGTGTGGATGTCAGTGGCCTTTGAGGGAACGACGGCTGGAGACCCCTACCTGGGAAGCCGCAGAGCCACAGTGGTGGCAGAGTAACGGACTGAGACAGCTATACCCGGCAAAGGTAATACTCGGTGCTATATGGACATTGTGATATGAACATTGCTACTTTATTACCTTGCCGTAAGCTGTACCCTGGAGCAAGTGGGCCGGTGTGCCACTTGGCTCATGAATTGTTTATGTGTGTAAACCTGCCGGTGGCGGACTAAGATGAACTGTGTGTGAACAGCGGTTTATGAAGTGCCATAATAAACTGCAACATTGTGGTGAAAAACGTAAAGACATTGCACGTGTGCATTGATTGACGCAGCGAAGCGAGTTACCCCCAGTATGATGACGAACGCTGCCTTACATATGGTTCGAGAGTGCGGGCAACGGCAGCCCGGTTGCTAGTGGCAACGACAACCCCGGTTGCTAGGGGCAACGGCACAGGACGACGAGTGTGGATAAAGCATCTTGCGGCAACTCGGCGGGGTTGCGAAGATTGGCGTCGCACTCAAACCTGGTTTGCTGTGGCTCGGCGGGGCTCACGAAGTATAAAGCATCTTGCGGCAACTCGGCGGGGTTGCGAAGATTCTCATCGCACTCAAATCCGGTTTTGCGGTGGCTTGGTGGGGCCACGAAAATTTTCCTGGAGAGCGATGAAGTGCTAGTGTGAACAGTGTACCGCGATGGCTGTGAGCAAAGCAGCAGATCTGTCTGAAGCTATTGAGCGGTTGAAGGGCCGGTTGGGACCGGAGCAGGTATTTGGGAAACTTTTACTGGACATGGTGCAGGAACCGCAGGAGCTGTGGGCACCATATGGAATGGCGGCAGTGGACCATTCTATAGACTCTCCGGGGGCGCCAGTGTTGTCCCAGAGTGCCCGGGGAGGTGGTAAGAGATGTTGTGAACTGAGTCCTAAGACTACTGCTGATTTTTTGTGTAAAAATTACCCTGCCGGTGTGGTTGTTAAAAAGGGGGCGGAGTCTAAAAGGGGCGGATTTTCACAAGAGTGTGGAGTGTAGAAAACTGAAAATTGTTACTGGTGGTGGGTCGGTGCCTCCTAAAAATGACAATGTGACCGTTGATAACGGGGTAACTCCAGTAGAAGGGGGTGACGTCAAAGTGGGAGGTGACCTGTTAGTCCACAACACCATGGGTAGTGACACAGACCCCGTAGCTGACTGTGACACTATTAAAGTAAAAAGTGAGTTCAGTCAGGAGGGGCTAGAGGAGGTGAGAGAGTCCCCATCTCGTAGACGGCGCAAGGGCCACAAAAAGGTTGATCCTGTAGACTTGGCTGAAAATAAAAATAAAGAGAGGGTAGTACTGCCTTTGCTTCAAGTGTGGATCCTCCATTAGAGGTAGAAGAGGAGGTGACGTTTCCAGTAGCAACCTCCGGTACGGTACTGAGACTGACGGATCAGGATCTGACAGCCCCGAAAGAGAAGGTGGCCAGTCATGACCAGGAACTGGAGCCTATCAGGCAACAGTGTCAGAGTGACGTGTCCGCAGACCAGCTGAACCTGGAGTCTGAACAGCAGAAAATATACCAGGTTATGAGGAACTGGCAGCGAGACGTGGAGGGAAGCAACGCGGAAATTAACCATTGGAAGGAAATGTTCTACGCAATTAAGGAGGACCGCCGCAAAATCAAGGAAGAAGTTTTGCAGTTGAAGCTTGAGAAGGAGGCGCGGCAGGATGGTGTTTCTGGACGTGAACAAATCCTAGAACGACTGCGCAAACAGCTCAACCAGGAGCTGTGTGACTCCAAGAAGGCGTGTGGTGAACGCAGTAGGGAACTGCAACAGAGTAAGAGAGATTATGAGGATCTCCTCAAGGTGAAGGAAAAACTAGAGGAGGATAAGGCGGGTGCAGAGCAAGTGCGCCAAGTGGTTGAGACCACTCTGCAAGACACCCGTGAGGAGAATGATGGTCTCCGGGGAAAGACCCTAGATCTGGAAGCTCAGGTGAAGGAGCTACAGATGTCCTGTGATACTCTCCAGAGGGCGGAGACGTGCCTTAAAGAAACAGTCAGCAAGATGGAAGCTGAGCGGAAAAAGATGGAGGAGTCCATCAGAGAAGCCACAGACCAGGGCCAGGAGTTGGCCGCTGGTGAGGGGAGGTGTGAAACAGATACCTCCTCGAGTGATGCGAGCTTGGATGATTCGGTGAAAGTAAGAGCCGAGATCAGGGAGCTCAAGGAGTTGCTACAAACCCAGTGGATGCAAGAGAAGCGTGAGAGACTGGCTATTGAGAGCCGAGTGGGCACATTGGAGACGGAGAGGTCTGAGAGAGCTCTGCTGCTGGAAGAGCAGTTGAAGCAGGAAGAGCTTCAGAGATGGGCCGCTGAGAGGCGAGTAACTGAGCTGGAAGGAGAAGTTTTAGAGCTCAAAGGTCGCCTAGCAAAGTGTCACGTGGTGAACGAGGTCTCCTTGGAGAAGGGAAAAGGCAAACAAGTTGCACTTACTCCCTTAGACCCAGAGAAGGTGGACCTGAGGAGAGCTAAAAGTATGGTGTTGGAAGATAAAGGTGAAGTGGAGGTGGTCAAGACGAAAAGTTGTGAAGTGGTAGCTGTGAGTCAGCTCAGGGGAAGCGTCCAGGGTGAAGAAGCTGGAAGTCAGTTGTCCCTGAAACCTGAGCTGGTTGATCGTCTGGAAACCACTGGTGAGACCGAAACGTCTCGGTACAAGTGCCTCGTAGATGTACCCGAGGACTTGAGGTAAGAATGCACCCGTGAGTCCGTGCATGAAGAGTTTAAGAAGGCTGTGGGAGCCTGTAAGGTGTACTTGACCTCAGAAGCTAAACAGCTGGTGGTCCTGTCCACGACCGAAGTCACAGTGAAGAGGGTGGCGATCCTAAGTGATATGCACTGGCGATGTATTCGCATGAAGCGGTTTCTCCGGTTGAAGACGGAGCAAGCCGTTAGACAACTGGAGCTTAGGAGGAAAGCTCACAGTATGCGTGAAGAGGTCATCCGGGTGCCTCATGTTCTGGTGAGAAAGCTCATTGGGAGAAGTGGTCGAGCCATGCAGATGATGGTCAAAAAGTCTGGTGTGATGAGAGTAAGCAGTCCACGTGATCAACAGGACTGGATACCAGACGAAGACGGCATGGTGTCCTTCTCCGCTGTAGGAACAGAAGAAAGCCTAGAATATATACGCATGCTGATTGAGTACCGAGTGACCTACCTGCAGGAGGTAGAACAATTGAATCTCGCTAGACTGCGAGTAGATAGACAGCATCATCTGAGCAGCAGAAGATGGAAGCCGTCTAGAAATAGTGAGACCCGACAGAGAAAGGGCCCCCTAAATAACAGAACAGCTACAGCTGAAGTTAGGGACCTTTTAGGATGTCCTGAGAGTAGTGGGTGTGGGTTTAGAGGTAGTAAGACCTCCAGTAACTCAGGTTTGAGCAGTCCGTACAAACGACCCAATAGAGGACAGGACAGTACGGAGTCGAACCGGACCTTAGATACCAGGGCATGTCAGTCACACCGCTGTATGACTGACCGCTGGGAGCGGGGAAGACCTGACAGGGTTTTGATTGACCGCTGGGCGCGGGGGAGACCTGACAAGGTTACAACTGACCGCTGGGAGCGGGGGAGACCTGACAAAGTTACGACCCGGAAAGGTGACCTGACGAAGTCAGTGACAGTGACAAATGGTAGGTCCCTAAGGAATGGGCTAATGTCATTGACTAAGGTTCCAGGGGCTGAGTAGCACAATTGTAAAGTTCATGGTCTATATGTGAGCTGGGGGTTATAATGTTATTGTGTATATTATGTGTTCAACCCCACAAGTTTGAACAGAGGGGGGGGATATGTAATGCAGCAGGTTGCTAGCGTTACTGTAAATGGTCCAGGATGTGCTTACCGGACCATGTACCTTCCCCTTTATCTGACTGGTCACATGACTGTGACATCACCCAGGTCCTGCATGCACAGTAAAGCGCTGTATACATGACTGGGACAGCACACAGGACCTATACACACAGCTGACTGACCACATGAATGTGACATCAGCAAGGTCCTGTCAGTATGTGGCTGTCTGTGCACAGCATATATAAACCTGCTTAATTTGAGACAGGTGTGTTCGGTGTGAGAGGCGTGAGGCCTGTTCCCCATGTGTGTGGGATACCGTGATACCGTGGAGCCTGGCAGCCTGAAGGCAAAGACTAGATCCTGTGCGGATGCTGGTGGCCTTGGAAGGCAGCGGCTTTGAAGTGAAGCCTGGTACCTGAAAGGTCGAGCCTGGATCCTGTGCGGATGTCAGTGGCCTTTGAGGGAGAGCCTGCTTGAGTAAGAGTCCTGGAAGGCAGAGCCTGGATCCTGTGTGGATGTCAGTGGCCTTTGAGGGAACGACGGCTGGAGACCCCTACCTGGGAAGCCGCAGAGCCACAGTGGTGGCAGAGTAACGGACTGAGACAGCTATACCCGGCAAAGGTAATACCCGGTGCTATATGGACATTGTGATATGAACATTGCTACTTTATTACCTTGCCGTAAGCTGTACCCTGGAGCAAATGGGCCGGTGTGCCACTTGGCTCATGAATTGTTTATGTGTGTAAACCTGCCGGTGGCGGACTAAGATAAACTGTGTGTGAACAGCGGTTTATGAAGTGCCATAATAAACTGCAACATTGTGGCGAAAAACGTAAAGACATTGCACGTGTGCATTGATTGACGCAGCGAAGCGAGTTACCCCCAGTATGATGACGAACGCTGCCTTACATAGGATATAACTACTATAATGCGGCACCTATGTAAAAGAATATAACTACTATAATACTGCCCCCTATGTATAAGACCATAACAAGTATAATTCTGCCCATGTGTATAAGAATCTAACTACTATAATACTGCCCCTATGTACAAAAATATAACTACTATAATACTGCCCCCTATGTATAAGACCATAACTAGTATAAAACTGCCCCTATGTATAAGACTATAGCGACTATAATATTGCCCCATGTACAAAAATATAACTACTGTAATACTGCCCTAATGTACAAGAATATAACTACTATAATACTGCCCCCTATGTACAAGAACATAACAACTATAATACTGCCCCATGTACAAAAATATAACTGCTATAATACTGCCCTAATTTACAAGAATATAAGTACTATAATACTGCTCCTATGTACAAGAATACAATTACTATAATACTGCCTCTGTGTACAAGAATATAACTACTATAATACTGCCCTAATGTACAAGAATATAACTACTATAATACTGCTGCTATGTACAAGAATATAAGTACTATAATACTGCCTATATATACTAGAATATAACTACTATAATACTGCCCCTATGTACAAGAATATAACTACTATAATACTGCCCCTTATATATAAGAAATTAACTGCTATAATACTGCTCCTATGTACAATATTATAACTACTATAATACTGTTCCTATACAAGAAAATAACTACTATAATACTGTTCCTATGTACAAGAATATAACTATTATAATACTGTTCCCATGTACAATAATATAACTACTATAATGCAGACAATATGTAAAAGAATATAACTGCTATAGTACTGCCCCTATGAACAAGAATATAACTACTAAAATACTGCCCCTTATGTATAAGAATATAACTACTATAACACTGCTTGTAAGTACAAGATTATAACTTTTATAATACTTTCCCTATTTACAAGAAAATAACTACAATAATACTGCTCCTATTTACAAGAATATAACTACTATAATACTGCTCCTATGTACATGAATATATCTCCTACAATGCTGCCCCATGTACAAGAATATATCTACTATAATACTGCCCCTATGTACAAGAATACACCTACTATAATATTGCGCCCTATGTACAAGAATATAACTACTATAATATTGCCCACATGTACAAGAATATAACTACTCTAATAATTCCCCTATATACAAGAATATAACTACTATAATACTGCCTCATATGTACAGGAATATAACTACTATAATAGTGCTCCAATTTTCAAGAATATAACTACTATATTACTGCTCTTATGTACAAGAATATAACTACTATAATACTGCCCCTATGTACAAGAATATAACTACTATAATACTGCTCCTATGTGCAAAAATATAACTACTATAATACTGCCCCTATGTAATGCAATATAACTTCTATAATACTGCCCCTATGAACAGGAATATAACTACTATAATACTGCCCCCTATGTACAAGAATATAATTACTATAATACTGCCCTTACGTACGAATATAACTAATATAATACTTCTCGTATGTACAAGAACATAACTACTATAACACTGCCCCTATATATATGAATATAACTACTATAATACCGCCTCCAAAGTACAAGAATATAAGTACTATAATACTGCTCCTATGTACATGAATATAACTACTATATTGCTGCCCCTATATACATGATTATAACTACTACAATACTGCCCCTATGTACAAGAATATAACTACTATAATACTGCTCCTATGTACAAAAATATAACTACTATAATTCTGCCCCTATGTAATGCAATATAACTACTATAATACTGCCCCTCTGATCAGGAATATAACTTCTATAATACTGCCCCCTATGTACAAGAATATAACTACAATAATACTGCCCTTATGTACAAGAATGTAACTACTATAATACTACTCCTGTCTACAAGAATATAACTACTATAATACTGTCCCTATATACAAGAATATATCTACTATAATACCGCCTCCAAAGTACAAGAATATAACTACTATAATACTGCTCCTATGTACAAGAATATTACTACTATAATACTGCCCCTATATACATGAATAAAACTACTATAATGCTGACCCTATATACATGAATATAACTACTTTAATACTACCCACTATGTTCAAGTATATAACTACTATAATACTGCCCCTATGAACAAGAATATAAGTACTATAATACTACCCCTATGTACAAGAATATAACTACTATAATGCAGCCCATTGGTACAAAAGTATAACTACTATAATACTGTTCCTATGTACAAAAATATAACTACTATAATACTGCCCCTATGTAATGCAATATAACTAATATAATACTGCCCCTATGAACAGAAATATAACTACTATAATACTGCCTCCTATGTACAAGAATATAACTACTATAATACTGCTCCTATGTACAAGAATATAACTACTTTAATACAGCCCCCTATGTACAAGAAGATAACTACTATAATACTGCCCCTATGTACAAGAATATAACTACTATAATACTGCTCCCTATGTACAAGAATATAACCACTATAATACTACTCCTATGTACAAAAATATAACTACTATAATACTGCCCCTATGAACAGGATTATAACTACTATAATACTGCCCCCTATGTACAAGAATATAACTACTATAATACAGCCCTTATGAACAAGAATATAACTACTATAATGCTACTCCTATGTACAAGAATATAAATACTATAATACTGCCCCTATATACATGAATATAACTACTATAATACTGCCACTATATACATGATTATAACTACTATAATACTGCCCCTTTGTACAAGAATATAACTGCTATAATGCTGCCCCTATATACATGAATATAACTATTATAATACTCCTCTTATGTACAAGAATATAACTACTCTAATACTGCTCCTATATGCAAGAATATAACTTCTATAATACTGCCCCCTACGTACAAGAATATAACTACTATAATACTGCCCCCTATGTACAAGAATATAACTATTATAATACTGCTCCTATGTACAAGAAAATAACTACTATAATTCTGCCCCCTATGTACAAGAAGATAACTCCTATAATTCTGCCCCTATGTACATGAATATAACCACTATAATACTGCTCCCTATGTACAAGAATATAACTACTATAATACTGCTCCTATGTACAAAAATATTACTACTATAATACTGCCTCCTAGCTGTGAGGACGTGTGTCACTGGTTCTCCTGATGTCTGGAGCAAGCCCGGGGAGGGGCCTCCCTGGGCGGGTAAGCTCTCCAAGCAAGGCCCAGGCTTCCAGGCCTACACTGGGAGGAAACTCCCAAGCTCTTTCTAATGTGGATGCAAATCCCAAAGCGATCTCTGAGGAGAAGAAAGCTCCTAATGGAAGTAACAGCAGCAACAAGAAAGATGGAGTTTTGAAAGTGAGTAAAGGAAGAAGGAAAAGCCGTGGTCGTATGTAAGAAGGTGACAGTAAAGCAGTCGGCCAGCCAAGGCAAGCAGAGTGAAGTGCAATTAGGAAAGATCCAGAAGGAATCTACTGCTGGGAAGCTGAATGGAGGAAAGCAGCTTGTTGGCCAGGAGGTGAGGCAGATCCCATCACCAGCCTCAGGTGTGCAGCTCACTCCAAGCCGGCAGAGGAGGACATCTCTGGAGAGACAGACCCTCCAGGAGAACCTGCAGCAGAAGCACGTGGTGACCAGCATGGCGGGCTCTGGACGCACGAGGTCGCAGTCAGGTGGCAGCAGTAATAGTGCTGTGGAGCCTGGAGCCACGAAACCAACGGTGGTAAAACCCAAGGAGACATCTAAGTCCAAGCAGCCAGAGAGCTCGCTGAAGGCAGGATCCCAGGAGACTCCATGTGCAGCAGGGCTGCAGATTGCAGAGGACATCCCAGGACTGGTGGAAAGGTTGGGTGTGTTACAGCAGCAGAAGCAGCTAATACAGGTATCAATAGACTGTGTATATAAAGTAAAGGCTGAGGATCCCGGGGATCACACCGTGTATGACCGGAAGCTGAACTCAATGGGGGTAGAGCTGGCAAATGTGGTGAAGGACATAGACTGTGTGTTTGAGAGGATGGGGCCCCTGGCAGAGACTTACAGGAACCAGAAACCGTTTATGTTCAATATGCCGTACTCTGCTGATTCGCAGTCAGACATTGTCCCAGGTGGGCCCCAGAAGCAGGTGCGGCCAGTGCTGCAACCCGCAAGCTTCTTGTTCCAAAAGGGACTGCACCAGGACCTGCGGCAGGTCCCAAGCAGGAGCATGGAGTGCAGGGTACAACTGTGGTACTAAAAGTCCCAGGATGCCCAGCACAGCAGCCGGACAGTGGACATTTGTCATTAGTTTCTGGTGGTGCCCAGCAGGGCTCTCGTGCTGGGGATAATCATACTGTATCTGTGGGGTCGGGGGCTGGAGGGAGCACAGAATCTGTGGTGGACATGGCGCAGTCTGATAATGACATTGATGTTGATAACAATGTGCATGATAATGTCTGTGATTTTCCTCCTTTGATTCCAAGCACACAAGGTCCCCCTGCAGCAGACCCTCACCCTGTCAGTCAGCCCAGTGTGACCCCGCAAGTTCCCCCCAGTAATGCCTGGAGCCGTGGTGCTCCGTCCTTTACCTCTGGCGCTAATTATACCGGCCAGGCGTTTAAATGGAGGAACGTCGTGCGTTTCAGGCACAGAGGTGCCAAGGAGGATCTGCCCGACAGGAGGTTTGTGGTCAGGGAGCTCCTGTGCCAGCAGATGGGGTTTGCGCCAGTTAACATCTGGGCGGTAATTAATCTACCAGACAAGCAGGGCTATGATGTCAGCTTTAAGCTCATGTCTGATCTGGACAGATTCTGGGCCAATTTCCCCAAGTTCAGAGACGCTGAGGGCTGGAGTAAGTTCAGTTTTATTCCCATCTCTAAGCCAGATACGGTTACGGTTAATGTCATCTTCTGGAATGAGTCTGTTCCCCCGCAGGACATTGTGGTGTGGCTCCGGAGGCATTGCGACCTCGTCTCTGACCTCACCAGAAGCAGAGATAATGATGGTATCTGGACGGGTGGGTGGAAGGTGCTGGTGAAGCTGCGCCAGTGTAATAACATCACTGCCCACCTACCCAACTCCTTCTTTATTGGGAGGGAGAAGGGTGTATGTTTCTACCCCGGCCAGCCCAGAAAGTGCTTCAAATGTGGCAAGGCGGGTCACCTGGCGAATACCTGTACAGTGGTGAAGTGCAGCCTGTGCGGGGAAGCCGGCCATGTAGCTGCAGACTGTCAGAACATCAGGTGCAACCTCTGTGGTAAGATCGGCCACCCTCACCGGGACTGTCCAGACGCCTGGCACAACATCTGTAAGGACTTTCCTGATGAGGATTTGGTGGCGGGGGCAGAGGTTCTGGAAGAGGAGGCTTTATTGTCAGAGGTCCACCAGGGGTTCACTCAGGTACCACCAGAGCAGCCGCGCTCAGAGGGGGCACAGGGGAGCATGGAGGTCATCCCTCAGGAGCAGCAGTCACAGGAAGGCGCTACTTCAGTATTACCATCTGTATCTGAAGGAAATAGCCAGAATCAGAGTAAAAGGAAGAAAAAGGACAAGACCTCCCGTAAACCTGAGGAGGAGTATGACACTGGCCAGAGTGCCAGGAGGAAGGTCCAGAGTTCTGCAGGAGTAATGGTCGTGTCTAATAGGTTTGATGTTCTGTCTAACGGGGATTTTGAGGATGAACTTAAAAAAATAGACACAGAGTGTGATAGGGATGTTGAGGACTGTCCCCCGCCAAAGCGGAAGCCCTTACCTGTGGGCACTCAGGTAGAGACAGGTATGGAGACCGGTGGTGGACAGGATGACTCAGACTCAGATCTATGAACCGTCAACCAGATATTGTCCGAGCCCAGATAAAATCATGAGAAATCAGGAGGAGTCAGAAAAGTGTAAAGTTATGGAAGGATGTGTAACTGTGCTGAAATATGATGGTTTCTTTTACAAAGTGTATATTTTTCATTTTTCCAACCACAGGTGTGGACTCTTTATATTGACTTTATGTGTATAATCTAGAGATGTAACGAATGTATGTACAATTCAAGTGAATCTAGTTTTGTATTATTGCAGGAATTTTGTTAATTTTTAATTGTATTTGTTGGGTTTTTATAATAAAAATTGCCCCTATGTAATGCAATATAACTACTATAATACTGCACCTATGAACAGGAATATAACTACTATACTAATGCCCTCTATATACAACAACATAACTTCTATAATACTGCCCTTATGTACCAGAATATAACTACTATAATACTGCCCCTATATACTTGAATATAACTACTATATTGCTGCCCCTATATACATGAATATAACTTCTATAATACTGCCCCCTATGTACAAGAATATAACTACTCTAATACTGCCCCTAAGTACAAGACTATAACTACTATAATACTGCCCCTTTGTACAAGAATATAACTTCCATAATTCTGCTCCTATGTACAAGACTATAACTACTATAATATTGCCCCTATGTACAAAAATATAACTACTATAATGCTGCCCCTATGTACATGAATAAAACTGTTATAATACTGCCCCTATGTACAAGAATATACCTACTATAATATTGCCCCCTCTGTACAGGAATATAACTACTCTAATACTGCCCCTATGTACAAAAATATAACTACTAAAATACTGCCTCCTATGTACAGCAATATAACTACTATAATACTGCTCCTATGAGCACGAATATAACTACAATAATACTGCCCCCTATGTACAAGAATATAACTACTATAATACTGCCCCTATGTACAAGAACATAACTACTATAATACTGCACCCTATGTACAAGTATATAACCACTATAATACTGCTCCCATGTACAAAAATATATCTACTATAATGCTGCCCCCTATGTACAAGATTATAACTACTATAATACTGCATCTATGTAAAAGACTATAGCTACTATAATACTGCCCCTATGTACAGGAATATAACTACTATAATACGGCCCCTATGTTTAAGAATATAAATACTATAATACTGCCCACTGTGTACAAGAATATAACTACTATAGTACTGCTCCTATGTGCAAGAATATAACTACTATAATACTGTCCCCTATGTTCAAGAATATAACTACTCTAATACTACTCACTGTGTACAAGAATAAAACTACTATAATACTGCCCCTAAGTACCAGAATATAACTACTATAATACTGCCCCTTTGTACAAGAATATAACTTCCATAATACTGCTCCTATGTACAAGACTATAACTACTATAATACTGTCCCCTATGTATAAGAATATAACTACTATAATGCTGCCCCTATGTACATGAATATACCTACTATAATATTGCCCCCTCTGTACAAGAATATAACTATTATAATACTGCCCACATGTTATAAAATATAACTACTCTAATACTGCCCCTATGTACAGCAATATAACTACTATAATACTGCTCCTATGTTCAAGAATATAACTACTATAATACTGTCCCCTATGTGCAAGAATATAACTACCATAATATTGTCCCTTATGTACAAGAATATAGCTACTATAATACTGCCCCTATGTGCAAGAATATAACTACTATAATACTGCTCCTATGTACAAGAATATAACTACTATAATACAGCTCCTATGTGCAAGAATATAACTACTATAATACTGCCCCCATGTACAAGAATATAACTTCTATAATACTGCCGCGATATTCATGAATATAACTACTATATTGCTGCCCCTATATACATGAATATAACTACTATAATACTGTCCCTTTGTACAAGAATATAACTACTATAATGCTGCCCCTATATAAATGAATATAACTATTATAATACTGCTCCTATGTACAATAATATAACTACTATAATACTGCTTCTATATACAAGTATATAACTTCTATAATACTGCCCCCTATGTTCAAGAATATAACTACTCTAATACTGCCCCCTATGTACAAGAATTGAACTACTATAATACTGCCCCTATGTACAAGAATGTAACTACTATAATACTGTTCCTATGTACAAGAATATAACTACTATAATACTGTCCCCTATGTACAAGAATATAACTTCTATAATACTGCCCGTATGTACAAGAATATGGCTACTATAATACTGCTCCTATGTAGAAGAATATAACTACTATAATACTGCCTCCAAAGTACAAGAATATAACTACTATAATAGTGCCCCCTATGTACAAGAATATACCTACTATAATACTGCTCCTATGTACAACAATATAACTACTTTAATGCTACCCCTATTTATGATTATAACTACTATAATACTGCCCCTGCGTACAAGAATATAACTACTATAATGCTTCTCCTATATACATGAATATAACTATTATAATAGTCCTTCTATGTACAAGAATATAACTACTATAATGCTGCTCCTACATACAAGAGTATAACTTCTATAATACTGCCCCCTATGTTCAAGAATATTGCTACTATAATACTACTCACTGTGTACAAGAATAAAACTACTATAATACTGCCCCTTTGTACAAGAATATAACTTCCATAATACTGCTCCTATGTACAAGACTATATCTACTATAATACTTGCCCCTATGTACATGAATATAACTGTTATAATACTGCCCCTATGTACAAGAATATACCTACTATAATATTGCCCCCTCTGTACAAGAATATAACTACTATAATACTGCCCACATGTTATAAAATATAACTACTCTAATACTGCCCCTATGTACAAACATATAACTACTATAATACTGCCTCCTATGTACAACAATATAACTACTATAATACTGCTCCTATGTTCAAGAATATAACTACTATAATACTGCTCCTATGAGCCAGAATATAACTACTATAATACTGCCCCCTATGAGCCAGAATATAACTACTATAATACTGCCCCCTATGTACAAGAAGATAACTACTATAATACTGCCCCTATGTACAAGAATATAACTACTATAATACTGCTCCCTATGTACAAGAATATAACTACTATAATACTGCTCCCATGTACAAAAATATGTCTACTATAATGCTGCCCCCTATGTACAAGAATATAACTACTATAACACTGCATCTATGTATAAGACTATAGCTACTATAATACTGCCCCTATGTACAGGAATATAACTACTATAAAACGGCCCCTATGTATAAGAATATAAATACTATAATACTGCCCACTGTGTACAAGAATATAACTACTATAGTACTGCTCCTATGTGCAAGAATATAACTACTATAACACTGTCCCCTATGTACAAGAATATAACTACTATAATATTGTCCCTTATGTACAAGAATATAACTACTATAATACTGCCCCTATGTACAAGAATATAACTTCTATAATACTGCCCCTATATACATGAATATAACTACTATATTGCTGTCCCTATAAACATGAATATAAATACTATAATACTGCCCCTATGTACAAGAATATAACTACTATAATGCTGCCCCTATATACATGAATATAACTATTATAATACTTCTCCTATGTACAATAATATAACTACTATAATACTGCTTCTATATACAAGAATATAACTTCTATAATACTGCCCCCTATGTACAAGAATATAACTAGTCTAATACTGCCCCCTATGTACAAGAATTTAACTACTATAATACTGTTTCTATGTACAAGAATATAACTACTATAATACTGTCCCCTATGTACAAGATTATAACTTCTATAATACTGCCACTATGTACAAGAATATAACTACTATAATACTGCTCCCTATGTACAAGAATATAACTACTATAATACTGCTCCCATGTACAAAAATATGTCTACTATAATGCTGCCCCCTATGTACAAGAATATAACTACTATAACACTGCATCTATGTATAAGACTATAGCTACTATAATACTGCCCCTATGTACAGGAATATAACTACTATAAAACGGCCCCTATGTATAAGAATATAAATACTATAATACTGCCCACTGTGTACAAGAATATAACTACTATAGTACTACTCCTATGTGCAAGAATATAACTACTATAACACTGTCCCCTATGTACAAGAATATAACTACTATAATATTGTCCCTTATGTACAAGAATATAACTACTATAATACTGCCCCTATGTACAAGAATATAACTTCTATAATACTGCCCCTATATACATGAATATAACTACTATATTGCTGTCCCTATAAACATGAATATAAATACTATAATACTGCCCCTATGTGCAAGAATATAACTACTATAATGCTGCCCCTATATACATGAATATAACTATTATAATACTTCTCCTATGTACAATAATATAACTACTATAATACTGCTTCTATATACAAGAATATAACTTCTATAATACTGCCCCCTATGTACAAGAATATAACTAGTCTAATACTGCCCCCTATGTACAAGAATTTAACTACTATAATACTGTTTCTATGTACAAGAATATAACTACTATAATACTGTCCCCTATGTACAAGATTATAACTTCTATAATACTGCCACTATGTACAAGAATATAACTACTATAATGCTACCCCTATTTATGATTATGACTACTAAAATACTGCCCCTGCGTACAAGAATATAACAACTATAATGCTGCCCCTATATACATGAATATAACTATTATAATAGTCCTCCTATGTACAAGAATATAACTACTATAATACTGCTCCTATATACAACAATATAACTTCTATAATACTGCCCACTATGTACAAGAATATAACTACTCTAATTCTACTCCGTGTACAAGAATATAACTACTATAATACTGCCCCTCTGTGCAAGAATATAACTTCCATAATACTTCTCCTATGTACAAGACTATAACTACTATAATACTGTCCCCTATGTACAAGAATATAAATTCTATAATGCTGCCCCTATGTACATGAATATAACTGTTATAATACTGCCCCTATGTACAGCAATATAATTACTATAATACTGCTCCTATGTTCAAGAATATAACTACTATAATACTGCTCCTATGAGCAAGAATATAACTACTATAATACTGCCCCCAATGAACAAGAAGATAACTACTATAATACTGCCCCTATGTACACAAATATAACTTCTATAATACTGCTCCCTATGCACAAGAATATAACTACTATAATACTGCTCCTATGTACAAAAATATATCTACTATAATGCTGCCCCCTATGTTCAAGAATATAACTACTATAATACTGCATCCATGTATAAGACTAGAGCTACTATAATACTGCCCCTATGTACAGGAATATAGCTACTATAATACAGCATCCATGTATAAGAATATAAATACTATAATACTGCCCACTGTGTACAAGAATATAACTACTATAGTACTGTTCCTATGTGCAAGAATATAACTACTATAATACTGTCCCCTATGTACAAGGATATAACTATAATAATATTGTCCCTTATGTACAAGAATATAACTACTATAATACTGCCCCTATGTACAAGATAATAACTACTATAATACTGCCCCTATGTACAAGAATATAACTACTATAATACTGCACCCTATGTACAAGAATATAACTACTATAATACTGCCCCTATGTACAGGAATATAACTACTATAATATGGCCCCTATGTATAAGAATATAAATACTATAATACTGCCCACTGTGTACAAGAATATAACTACTATAGTACTGCTCCTATGTGCAAGAATATAACTACTATAATACTGTCCCCTATGTGCAAAAATATAACTACTATAATATTGTCCCTTATGTACAAGAATATAGCTAATATAATACTGCCCCTATGTGCAAGAATATAACTACTATAAAACTGCTCCTATGTACAAGAATATAACTACTATAATACTGCCCCTTTGTACAAGAATATAACTTCTATAATACTGCCCCTATATACATGAATATAACTACTATATTGCAGCCCCTATATACATGAATATAAATACTATAATACTGCCCCCTATGTACAAGAATATAGATACTATAATGATGCCCCTATATAAATGAATATAACTACTATAATACTGCTCCTATGTACAATAATATAACTACTATAATACTGATTCTATAAACAAGTATATAACTTCTATAATACTGCCCACTATGTACAAGAATATAACTACTATAATACTGTCCCCTATGTACAAGATTATAACTTCTATAATACTGCCCCTATGTACAAGAATATAACTACTATAATGCTACCCCTATTTATGATTATGACTACTATAATTCTGCCCCTGCGTACAAGAATATAACTACTATAATGCTGCCCCTATGTACATGAATATAACTATTATAATAGTCTTCCTATGAACAAGAATATAATTACTATATTACTGCTCCTATATACAAGAATATAACTTCTATAATACTGCCCCCTATGTACAAGAATATAACTACTCTAATTCTACCCCCTGTGTACAAGAATATAACTACTATAATACTGCCCCTAAGTACAAGAATATAACTACTATAATATTGCCCCCTCTGTACAAGAATATAACTACTATAGTACTGCCCACATGTTCTAGAATATAACTGCTCTAATACTGCCCCTATGTACAAAAATATAACTACTATAATACTGCCTCCTATGTACAGCAATATAATTACTATAATACTGCTCCTATGTTCAAGAATATAACTACTATAATACTGCTCCTATGAGCAAGAATATAACTACTATATAACTAAAATCTGTGCAGATCTAAGCAGATACATCCCTATATATTGAGACTTAGTTATGGGGCAGCATTTATGCGGGGGCATTTATGCATATAGCATTTATGCATACTTTATCGAAGTGCCATAATTTAGCAAAGTGCCCTGGCAGTTAGAAAATGGCTTTGCTAATATTCATCTTTCTTCTCTTCTTACAGGTATACATTTTTCACTGCTTGTGTGATCTGTCCTGAAAACTGCCTTGTATCTCCATGCAATGCTCTGCAGCCTATCAATTTCTGGTATATATTTTTCACTGCTTGTGTGATCTGTCCTGAAAACTGCCTTGTATCTCCATGCAATGCTCTGCAGCCTATCAATTTCTGGTATATATTCTTCACTGCTTGTGTGATCTGTCCTGAAAACTGCCTTGTATCTCCATGCAATGCTCTGCAGCCTATCAATTTCTGGTATATATTTTTCACTGCTTGTGTGATCTGTCCTGAAAACTGCCTTGTATCTCCATGCAATGCTCTGCAGCCTACCAATTTCTGGTATATATTTTTCACTGCTTGTGTGATCTGTCCTGAAAACTGCCTTGTATCTCCATGCAATGCTCTGCAGCCTATCAATTTCTGGTATATATTTTTCACTGCTTGTGTGATCTGTCCTGAAAACTGCCTTGTATCTCCATGCAATGCTCTGCAGCCTATTAATTTCTGGTATATATTTTTCACTGCTTGTGTGATCTGTCCTGAAAACTGCCTTGTATCTCCATGCAATGCTCTGCAGCCTATCAATTTCTGGTATATATTTTTCACTGCTTGTGTGATCTGTCCTGAAAACTGCCTTGTATCTCCATGCAATGCTCTGCAGCCTATCAATTTCTGGTATATATTTTTCACTGCTTGTGTGATCTGTCCTGAAAACTGCCTTGTATCTCCATGCAATGCTCTGCAGCCTATCAATTTCTGGTATATATTTTTCACTGCTTGTGTGATCTGTCCTGAAAACTGCCTTGTATCTCCATGCAATGCTCTGCAGCCTATCAATTTCTGGTATATATTTTTCACTGCTTGTGTGATCTGTCCTGAAAACTGCCTTGTATCTCCATGCAATGCTCTGCAGCCTATCAATTTCTGGTATATATTTTTTCACTCCTCTACCTTTTTTATTCCATGATACTTAAAGGTCATCACACTTACTTTAAGAGTTTATGATCCATGCCGAGTTTGCTAGTCTGTTTTTTTTTTTTTTTCCCCTGCACTTTATGGTCTCCTGTTGTCTTTTAAGCTAGTGATTGATTGTTAATGAGTTAAATCTGTGCAGATCTAAGCAGATACGTCCCTATATATTGAGACTTAGTTAAGGGGCAGCATTTATGCGGGGGCATTTATGCATATAGCATTTATGCATACTTTATCGAAGTGCCATAATTTAGCAAAGTGCCCTGGCAGTTAGAAAATGGCTTTGCTAATATTCATCTTTCTTCTCTTCTTACAGGTATACATTTTTCACTGCTTGTGTGATCTGTCCTGAAAACTGCCTTGTATCTCCATGCAATGCTCTGCAGCCTATCAATTTCTGGTATATATTTTTCACTGCTTGTGTGATCTGTCCTGAAAACTGCCTTGTATCTCCATGCAATGCTCTGCAGCCTATCAATTTCTGGTATATATTTTTCACTGCTTGTGTGATCTGTCCTGAAAACTGCCTTGTATCTCCATGCAATGCTCTGCAGCCTATGAATTTCTGGTATATATTTTTCACTGCTTGTGTGATCTGTCCTGAAAACTGCCTTGTATCTCCATGCAATGCTCTGCAGCCTATCAATTTATGGTATATATTTTTTCACTCCTCTACCTTTTTTATTCCATGATACTTAAAGGTCATCACACTTACTTTATGAGTTTATGATCCATGCCGAGTTTGCTAGTCTGTTTTTTTTTTTTTTTTTTTTTCTTTCCCTGCACTTTATGGTCTCCTGTTGTCTTTTAAGCTAGTGATTGATTGTTAATGAGTTAAATCTGTGCAGATCTAAGCAGATACGTCCCTATATATTGAGACTTAGTTAAGGGGCAGCATTTATGCGGGGGCATTTATGCATATAGCATTTATGCATACTTTATCGAAGTGCCATAATTTAGCAAAGTGCCCTGGCAGTTAGAAAATGGCTTTGCTAATATTCATCTTTCTTCTCTTCTTACAGGTATACATTTTTCACTGCTTGTGTGATCTGTCCTGAAAACTGCCTTGTATCTCCATGCAATGCTCTGCAGCCTATCAATTTCTGGTATATATTTTTCACTGCTTGTGTGATCTGTCCTGAAAACTGCCTTGTATCTCCATGCAATGCTCTGCAGCCTATCAATTTCTGGTATATATTTTTCACTGCTTGTGTGATCTGTCCTGAAAACTGCCTTGTATCTCCATGCAATGCTCTGCAGCCTATCAATTTATGGTATATATTTTTTCACTCCTCTACCTTTTTTATTCCATGATACTTAAAGGTCATCACACTTACTTTATGAGTTTATGATCCATGCCGAGTTTGCTAGTCTGTTTTTTTTTTTTTTTTTTTTCTTTCCCTGCACTTTATGGTCTCCTGTTGTCTTTTAAGCTAGTGATTGATTGTTAATGAGTTAAATCTGTGCAGATCTAAGCAGATACGTCCCTATATATTGAGACTTAGTTAAGGGGCAGCATTTATGCGGGGGCATTTATGCATATAGCATTTATGCATACTTTATCGAAGTGCCATAATTTAGCAAAGTGCCCTGGCAGTTAGAAAATGGCTTTGCTAATATTCATCTTTCTTCTCTTCTTACAGGTATACATTTTTCACTGCTTGTGTGATCTGTCCTGAAAACTGCCTTGTATCTCCATGCAATGCTCTGCAGCCTATCAATTTATGGTATATATTTTTTCACTCCTCTACCTTTTTTATTCCATGATACTTAAAGGTCATCACACTTACTTTATGAGTTTATGATCCATGCCGAGTTTGCTAGTCTGTTTTTTTTTTTTTTTTTTTTTCTTTCCCTGCACTTTATGGTCTCCTGTTGTCTTTTAAGCTAGTGATTGATTGTTAATGAGTTAAATCTGTGCAGATCTAAGCAGATACGTCCCTATATATTGAGACTTAGTTAAGGGGCAGCATTTATGCGGGGGCATTTATGCATATAGCATTTATGCATACTTTATCGAAGTGCCATAATTTAGCAAAGTGCCCTGGCAGTTAGAAAATGGCTTTGCTAATATTCATCTTTCTTCTCTTCTTACAGGTATACATTTTTCACTGCTTGTGTGATCTGTCCTGAAAACTGCCTTGTATCTCCATGCAATGCTCTGCAGCCTATCAATTTCTGGTATATATTTTTCACTGCTTGTGTGATCTGTCCTGAAAACTGCCTTGTATCTCCATGCAATGCTCTGCAGCCTATCAATTTCTGGTATATATTTTTCACTGCTTGTGTGATCTGTCCTGAAAACTGCCTTGTATCTCCATGCAATGCTCTGCAGCCTATCAATTTATGGTATATATTTTTTCACTCCTCTACCTTTTTTATTCCATGATACTTAAAGGTCATCACACTTACTTTATGAGTTTATGATCCATGCCGAGTTTGCTAGTCTGTTTTTTTTTTTTTTTTTTTTCTTTCCCTGCACTTTATGGTCTCCTGTTGTCTTTTAAGCTAGTGATTGATTGTTAATGAGTTAAATCTGTGCAGATCTAAGCAGATACGTCCCTATATATTGAGACTTAGTTAAGGGGCAGCATTTATGCGGGGGCATTTATGCATATAGCATTTATGCATACTTTATCGAAGTGCCATAATTTAGCAAAGTGCCCTGGCAGTTAGAAAATGGCTTTGCTAATATTCATCTTTCTTCTCTTCTTACAGGTATATATTTTTCACTGCTTGTGTGATCTGTCCTGAAAACTGCCTTGTATCTCCATGCAATGCTCTGCAGCCTATCAATTTCTGGTATATATTTTTCACTGCTTGTGTGATCTGTCCTGAAAACTGCCTTGTATCTCCATGCAATGCTCTGCAGCCTATCAATTTATGGTATATATTTTTTCACTCCTCTACCTTTTTTATTCCATGATACTTAAAGGTCATCACACTTACTTTATGAGTTTATGATCCATGCCGAGTTTGCTAGTCTGTTTTTTTTTTTTTTTTTTTTCTTTCCCTGCACTTTATGGTCTCCTGTTGTCTTTTAAGCTAGTGATTGATTGTTAATGAGTTAAATCTGTGCAGATCTAAGCAGATACGTCCCTATATATTGAGACTTAGTTAAGGGGCAGCATTTATGCGGGGGCATTTATGCATATAGCATTTATGCATACTTTATCGAAGTGCCATAATTTAGCAAAGTGCCCTGGCAGTTAGAAAATGGCTTTGCTAATATTCATCTTTCTTCTCTTCTTACAGGTATATATTTTTCACTGCTTGTGTGATCTGTCCTGAAAACTGCCTTGTATCTCCATGCAATGCTCTGCAGCCTATCAATTTCTGGTATATATTTTTCACTGCTTGTGTGATCTGTCCTGAAAACTGCCTTGTATCTCCATGCAATGCTCTGCAGCCTATCAATTTATGGTATATATTTTTTCACTCCTCTACCTTTTTTATTCCATGATACTTAAAGGTCATCACACTTACTTTATGAGTTTATGATCCATGCCGAGTTTGCTAGTCTGTTTTTTTTTTTTTTTTTTTCTTTCCCTGCACTTTATGGTCTCCTGTTGTCTTTTAAGCTAGTGATTGATTGTTAATGAGTTAAATCTGTGCAGATCTAAGCAGATACGTCCCTATATATTGAGACTTAGTTAAGGGGCAGCATTTATGCGGGGGCATTTATGCATATAGCATTTATGCATACTTTATCGAAGTGCCATAATTTAGCAAAGTGCCCTGGCAGTTAGAAAATGGCTTTGCTAATATTCATCTTTCTTCTCTTCTTACAGGTATATATTTTTCACTGCTTGTGTGATCTGTCCTGAAAACTGCCTTGTATCTCCATGCAATGCTCTGCAGCCTATCAATTTCTGGTATATATTTTTCACTGCTTGTGTGATCTGTCCTGAAAACTGCCTTGTATCTCCATGCAATGCTCTGCAGCCTATCAATTTATGGTATATATTTTTTCACTCCTCTACCTTTTTTATTCCATGATACTTAAAGGTCATCACACTTACTTTATGAGTTTATGATCCATGCCGAGTTTGCTAGTCTGTTTTTTTTTTTTTTTTTTTTCTTTCCCTGCACTTTATGGTCTCCTGTTGTCTTTTAAGCTAGTGATTGATTGTTAATGAGTTAAATCTGTGCAGATCTAAGCAGATACGTCCCTATATATTGAGACTTAGTTAAGGGGCAGCATTTATGCGGGGGCATTTATGCATATAGCATTTATGCATACTTTATCGAAGTGCCATAATTTAGCAAAGTGCCCTGGCAGTTAGAAAATGGCTTTGCTAATATTCATCTTTCTTCTCTTCTTACAGGTATATATTTTTCACTGCTTGTGTGATCTGTCCTGAAAACTGCCTTGTATCTCCATGCAATGCTCTGCAGCCTATCAATTTATGGTATATATTTTTTCACTCCTCTACCTTTTTTATTCCATGATACTTAAAGGTCATCACACTTACTTTATGAGTTTATGATCCATGCCGAGTTTGCTAGTCTGTTTTTTTTTTTTTTTTTTTTTCTTTCCCTGCACTTTATGGTCTCCTGTTGTCTTTTAAGCTAGTGATTGATTGTTAATGAGTTAAATCTGTGCAGATCTAAGCAGATACGTCCCTATATATTGAGACTTAGTTAAGGGGCAGCATTTATGCGGGGGCATTTATGCATATAGCATTTATGCATACTTTATCGAAGTGCCATAATTTAGCAAAGTGCCCTGGCAGTTAGAAAATGGCTTTGCTAATATTCATCTTTCTTCTCTTCTTACAGGTATACATTTTTCACTGCTTGTGTGATCTGTCCTGAAAACTGCCTTGTATCTCCATGCAATGCTCTGCAGCCTATCAATTTCTGGTATATATTTTTCACTGCTTGTGTGATCTGTCCTGAAAACTGCCTTGTATCTCCATGCAATGCTCTGCAGCCTATCAATTTCTGGTATATATTTTTCACTGCTTGTGTGATCTGTCCTGAAAACTGCCTTGTATCTCCATGCAATGCTCTGCAGCCTATGAATTTCTGGTATATATTTTTCACTGCTTGTGTGATCTGTCCTGAAAACTGCCTTGTATCTCCATGCAATGCTCTGCAGCCTATCAATTTATGGTATATATTTTTTCACTCCTCTACCTTTTTTATTCCATGATACTTAAAGGTCATCACACTTACTTTATGAGTTTATGATCCATGCCGAGTTTGCTAGTCTGTTTTTTTTTTTTTTTTTTTTCTTTCCCTGCACTTTATGGTCTCCTGTTGTCTTTTAAGCTAGTGATTGATTGTTAATGAGTTAAATCTGTGCAGATCTAAGCAGATACGTCCCTATATATTGAGACTTAGTTAAGGGGCAGCATTTATGCGGGGGCATTTATGCATATAGCATTTATGCATACTTTATCGAAGTGCCATAATTTAGCAAAGTGCCCTGGCAGTTAGAAAATGGCTTTGCTAATATTCATCTTTCTTCTCTTCTTACAGGTATATATTTTTCACTGCTTGTGTGATCTGTCCTGAAAACTGCCTTGTATCTCCATGCAATGCTCTGCAGCCTATCAATTTCTGGTATATATTTTTCACTGCTTGTGTGATCTGTCCTGAAAACTGCCTTGTATCTCCATGCAATGCTCTGCAGCCTATCAATTTATGGTATATATTTTTTCACTCCTCTACCTTTTTTATTCCATGATACTTAAAGGTCATCACACTTACTTTATGAGTTTATGATCCATGCCGAGTTTGCTAGTCTGTTTTTTTTTTTTTTTTTTTTCTTTCCCTGCACTTTATGGTCTCCTGTTGTCTTTTAAGCTAGTGATTGATTGTTAATGAGTTAAATCTGTGCAGATCTAAGCAGATACGTCCCTATATATTGAGACTTAGTTAAGGGGCAGCATTTATGCGGGGGCATTTATGCATATAGCATTTATGCATACTTTATCGAAGTGCCATAATTTAGCAAAGTGCCCTGGCAGTTAGAAAATGGCTTTGCTAATATTCATCTTTCTTCTCTTCTTACAGGTATATATTTTTCACTGCTTGTGTGATCTGTCCTGAAAACTGCCTTGTATCTCCATGCAATGCTCTGCAGCCTATCAATTTCTGGTATATATTTTTCACTGCTTGTGTGATCTGTCCTGAAAACTGCCTTGTATCTCCATGCAATGCTCTGCAGCCTATCAATTTATGGTATATATTTTTTCACTCCTCTACCTTTTTTATTCCATGATACTTAAAGGTCATCACACTTACTTTATGAGTTTATGATCCATGCCGAGTTTGCTAGTCTGTTTTTTTTTTTTTTTTTTTTCTTTCCCTGCACTTTATGGTCTCCTGTTGTCTTTTAAGCTAGTGATTGATTGTTAATGAGTTAAATCTGTGCAGATCTAAGCAGATACGTCCCTATATATTGAGACTTAGTTAAGGGGCAGCATTTATGCGGGGGCATTTATGCATATAGCATTTATGCATACTTTATCGAAGTGCCATAATTTAGCAAAGTGCCCTGGCAGTTAGAAAATGGCTTTGCTAATATTCATCTTTCTTCTCTTCTTACAGGTATATATTTTTCACTGCTTGTGTGATCTGTCCTGAAAACTGCCTTGTATCTCCATGCAATGCTCTGCAGCCTATCAATTTCTGGTATATATTTTTCACTGCTTGTGTGATCTGTCCTGAAAACTGCCTTGTATCTCCATGCAATGCTCTGCAGCCTATCAATTTATGGTATATATTTTTTCACTCCTCTACCTTTTTTATTCCATGATACTTAAAGGTCATCACACTTACTTTATGAGTTTATGATCCATGCCGAGTTTGCTAGTCTGTTTTTTTTTTTTTTTTTTTTCTTTCCCTGCACTTTATGGTCTCCTGTTGTCTTTTAAGCTAGTGATTGATTGTTAATGAGTTAAATCTGTGCAGATCTAAGCAGATACGTCCCTATATATTGAGACTTAGTTAAGGGGCAGCATTTATGCGGGGGCATTTATGCATATAGCATTTATGCATACTTTATCGAAGTGCCATAATTTAGCAAAGTGCCCTGGCAGTTAGAAAATGGCAGTTGGACAGGGCAGGAGACAGGTAAGACATGCAAGACAAACCAACAAACTTGCTTCCAGGTCATCTGTTTTGCAAACAGTGTTCACCATTTGTATCTGTGCCATTTATTTTCTGGTTGCTACAATCATCCACATTCACCGTTCTCCCACAAATGCGGCACACATCACCCATATTAATCCCTCACTCCTCTCTTCTCCTATGTACAGTTGTCATGCTCTCTTCACAATGTTATACCACGCAGATCCATTCATTCCCACCATACAACGCAGGAAACGCTCTCACAAATCACTCAATCATCTGCTCACTCTCTGTATCTTCCTTCTCTTAGTCACAGGTGATATTTCTCCTAATCCAGGACCCTCCAGTAATAATAACACTAACTCTTTCCCTGTTACATTCAGAAACCCTGCTAATCTCATTAATATTCCATGCATATCTTCTGTCTCATTCAACTGTGCCCTTTGGAATGCACGCTCAGCTTGTAATAAACTCTCTTACATCCATGACTTTTTCCTCTCTAATTCCCTCAACCTTCTGGCTCTCACTGAAACCTGGATCCAGCAGTCGGACACCACCGCCGCTGCAGCTCTCTCCTATGGTGGCCTACATTTCTCTCATACCCCGCGACCTCACAACAGATCAGGTGGAGGTGTTGGTCTGCTTCTTTCAACAAAATGTACTTTTCAGGTTATCCCCCCTGTACCCTCCCTTATCTTCCCGTCCTTTGAGGCCCACACAGTCAGACTCTACCGGCCCTTCTCCCTGCGAGTGGCGGTTGTCTATCGCCCCCCAGGTCCCCCCCGTCAATTCCTGGATCACTTTGCTGCCTGGCTTACAAATTTTCTATCCTGCGACATCCCCACGATAATCATGGGAGACTTTAACATCCCAATTGGCGATCCTCTTTCCCCATCTGCCACGCATCTTTTATCATTAACCTCCTCCTTCGGCCTTTCACAGCTTGCTAATTCTCCTACACATGAGGACGGGAACACATTGGACCTGATCTTCTCCCGGCTTTGCTCAGTACATGACTTTACGAACTCTCCCCTTCCACTCTCTGACCATAATCTTCTTTCATTCTCTGTCAAGAACTGTGACTCTACTCAAGACACTCCCACCATCCACACTTATAGAAATTTACGCGCCATTAACACCCAGAAATTTATAAAAAGGTTGCAATCATCATTGGCCCCAATCTCCTCCCTCTCATGTCCCGACTCTGCATTGAAGCATTATAACAAAATAATGCTTTGCGCCCTGGATGAAGCCGCACCTCCTACACAAAGAACAATTCGGCATAGACGGCGACAACCCTGGCACACGCCTCAAACACGTCTTCTCCAGAGGTACTCCAGGTGCGCTGAACGGCTGTGGAGAAAATCAAATCTGCCCGAAGATTTCCTCCACTATAAATTTATGCTGAAAACCTATAACTCTGCCCTTCACCTCTCCAAACAAACCTACTTTAACAACCTCATCATCTCACTTTCCAATAATCCTAAACGACTCTTTGACACGTTTCATTCTCTCCTCAATCAAACAGCACAGGCCCCGACCACCGATCTCAGCGCTGACGATCTGGCTAACTATTTCAAAGAAAAAATTGACCATATCCGACAGGAAATTTTCTCCCAATCCACAAATGTTATGCATGCTCCCCCCCGCCACATTGTATCTTGCTCATTTTCTGACTTCGAACCAGTCATGGAAGATGAAGTGATCAGGCTCCTTGCATCTTCTCGCCCTACCACCTGCACCAGCGACCCTATTCCCTCACATCTCCTTCAGTCCCTTGCTCCAGCTGTCACCTCTCACCTAACTAAAATTTTCATCCTTTCCCTCTCATCTGGTATCTTTCCCTCTTCTTTTAAACATGCCAGCATACAACCATTACTTAAAAAACCATCCCTCGACCAGAACTGCACGGCCAACTACAGACCTGTTTCCAATCTTCCCTTTATCTCTAAACTCCTGGAACGCCTGGTCCACTCCCGTCTAATCCGCTATCTCTCAGACAACTCTCTTCTTGACCCTTTACAATCTGGTTTCCGCTCTTTACATTCTACTGAAACTGCCCTCACTAAAGTCTCTAATGATCTACTAACAGCTAAATCTAATGGTCACTACTCCCTGCTGATTCTCCTGGATCTCTCTGCAGCATTCGACACTGTGGATCATCAGCTCCTCCTCACTATGCTCCGCACTATTGGCCTCAAGGACACGGTTCTCTCCTGGTTCTCCTCTTATCTCTCTGACCGCTCCTTCTCTGTGTCTTTTGCCGGCTCCTCCTCCTCCCTACTTCCTCTTACTGTCGGGGTTCCTCAAGGATCAGTCCTAGGCCCCCTTCTTTTCTCCTTATACACCGCTCCTATTGGACAAACAATCAGTAGATTCAGTTTTCAGTACCATCTCTATGCTGATGACACCCAATTATACACCTCTGCTCCGGACATCACCCCTGCATTACTACAAAAGACCAGTGATTTTCTTTCTGCTGTGTCTAACATTATGTCCTCCCTCTACCTAAAACTGAATCTGTCAAAAACTGAACTACTCGTCTTTCCTCCCTCCATTAATCTACCTGTGTCCGATATTGCCATCTCCGTTTGTGGCTCAACCATTACTCCCCAGCTACAAGCCCGCTGTCTTGGGGTCATTTTTGATTCAGATCTTTCTTTCACTCCTCACATCAAATCACTCGCTCGTTCATGTCATCTACACCTCAAAAACATCTCAAGAATCAGGACTTTTCTCACCTTTGACTAGGCAAAAACTCTTACTGTCGCTCTTATTCATTCTCGTCTTGACTATTGCAACGCTCTACTAATCGGTCTCCCTCTTACTAAACTCTCCCCTCTCCAATCCGTCCTGAACGCAGCAGCCAGGATCATATTCCTCGCCAACCGCTACTCAGATGCCTCTTCCCTGTGCCAGTCATTGCATTGGTTGCCCATCCAATATAGAGTTCGTTTTAAACTTATCACGCTTACCCACAAAGCGCTCCATGCTTCAGTACCCCCCTACATCTCCTCCCTTGTCTCAGTCTACCACCCTACACGTGCCCTCCGTTCTGCAAATGACTTGAAACTAAAATCCTCCATAATCCGAACTTCCCACTCCCGTCTCCAAGATTTCTCGCGTGCTGCGCCAATTCTCTGGAATGCACTACCCAGGACAGTTCGATTAATTCCCAATACCCACAGTTTCAAGCGAACCCTAAAAACACATTTCTTTAGACTGGTGTATCACCTAAACACACTCTGTCCATCCCAGCTTTCCCCCATATTAAAATCTTCTTCAACTTCGGGTTCAAACCAACCATGCACATAAAAGCCTCTGTCAGGACTGCACACATACTGGCTGGCGACCAGTCCATGTATTATTATTTATCCTATTCAGTATATCAAGTCTGCATTATACAATATATGTACTTTTTACCTTTTGTGTCTCCCCCACTTCCTCATAGACTGTAAGCTCGCGAGCAGGGCCCTCACTCCTTTCGATATGAGATATACTTATTCTGTATTGTCTGTATAAGTCCCCCCTAAAATTTGTAAAGTGCTGCGGAATATGTTGGCGCTATAAAAATAAACTTATTATTATTATTATACTATAATACTGCCCCCTATGTACAAGAAGATAACTACTATAATACTGCCCCTATGTACAAGAATATAAGTACTATAATACTGCTCCCTATGCACAAGAATATAACTACTATAATACTGCTCCTATGTACAAAAATATATCTACTATAATGCTGCCCCCTATGTACAAGAATATAACTACTCTAATTCTACCCCCTGTGTACAAGAATATAACTACTATAATACTGCCCCTAAGTACAAGAATATAAGTACTATAATACTGCTCCCTATGCACAAGAATATAACTACTATAATACTGCTCCTATGTACAAAAATATATCTACTATAATGCTGCCCCCTATGTACAAGAATATAACTACTATAATACTGCATCCATGTATAAGACTATAGCTACTATAATACTGCCCCTATGTACAGGAATATAACTACTATAATATTGTCCCTTATGTACAAGAATATAACTACTATAATACTGCCCCATGTACAAGAATATAACTACTATAATACTGCTCCTATGTACAAGAATATAACTACTATAATACAGCTCATATGTACAACAAAATAACTACTATAATACTGCCCCTATGTACAAGAATAAAACTTCTATAATACTGCCCCTATATACATGAATATAACTACTATATTGCTGTCCCTATATACATGAATATAAATACTATAATACTGCCCCTATGTACAAGAATATAACTACTATAATGCTGCCCCTATATACATGAATATAACTATTATAATACTGCTCCTGTGTACAATAATATAACTACTATAATACTGCTTCTATATACAAGAATATAACTTCTATAATACTGCCCCCTATGTACAAGAATATAACTAGTCCAATACTGCCCCCTATGTACAAGAATGTAACTACTATAATACTGTTCCTATGTACAAGAATATAACTACTATAATACTGTCCCCTATGTACAAGATTATAGCTTCTATAATACTGCCCCTATGTACAAGAATATAGCTACTATAATACTGCTCCTATGTAGAAGAATATAACTACTATAATACTGCGTCCAAAGTACAAGAATATAACTACTATAATAGTGCCCCCTGTGTACAAGAATATACCTACTATAATACTGCTCCTGTGTACAACAATATAACTACTATAATACTGCCCCTGCGTACAAGAATATAACTACTATAATGCTGCCCCTATATACATGAATATAACTATTATAATAGTCCTCCTATGTACAAGAATATAACTACTATAATACTGCTCTTATATACAAGAATATAACTTCTATAATACTGCCCCCTATGTACAAGAATATAACTACTCTAATTCTACCCCCTGTGTACAAGAATATAACTACTATAATACTGCCCCCTATGTACAAGAATATAACTACTCTAATTCTACCCCCTGTGTACAAGAATATAACTACTATAATACTGCCCCTAAGTACAAGAATATAACTACTATAATATTGCCCCTGTGTACAAGAATATAACTTCCTTAATACTGCTCCTATGTACAAGACTATAACTACTATAATACTGTCCCCTATGTACAAGAATATAACTACTATAATGCTGCCCCTATGTACATGAATATAACTGTTATAATACTGCCCCTATGTACAAGAATATACCTACTATAATATTGCCCCCTCTGTACAAGAATATAACTACTATAATACTGCCCACATGTTCTAGAATATAACTGCTCTAATACTGCCCCTATGTACAAAAATATAACTACTATAATACTGCCTCCTATGTACAGCAATATAACTACTATAATACTGCTCCTATGTTCAAGTATATAACTACTATAATACTGCTCCTATGAGCAAGAATATAACTACTATAATACTGCCCCCTATGAACAAGAAGATAACTACTATAATACTGCCCCTATGTACAAGAATATAACTACTATAATGCTGCTCCCTATGCACAAGAATATAACTACTATAATACTGCTCCTATGTACAAAAATATATCTACTATAATGCTGCCCCTATGTACAACAATATAACTGCTATAATACTGCTCCTATGTACAGCAATATAACTACTATAATTCTGTCCCTATTTATGATTATAACTACTATAATACAGCCTCTAAAGTACAAGAATATTTCTATAGAAAAATTCTTTCCTTATCAACTTAAAATTTAAAGTTTTTGTCTGTAAAGATAATAAGTTTAACTTCATGTCTACCTTCTCTTAAAAAGTTTGATTTTATAATTTAATAATATTCAGAACACCTTGAAATGTTTAAAGTTGATTAAGGGTAATGTACAATGCAGTACCTGACTTATTTGTCCATTTTATTGTACAGATGTATAAAGGTGAACCATCACGATTTGGGGCTCCTGCCAGACAATCATCTCTTCCTATTATTGGACGATATATATTTAAACCAGTTCTGTTCCATATGCTTTACAATGTGCTGACCGGGATTTTTCTCCACCATACGGCGGCCTCATTCCGTCTCATAAATCATAGTCCTCTGACATCCTGGAAGTATTCTTACAGTTCAGATCAATGTGCTATGGTAACAATTGAGTTTTTCACCATTATGTGAGCGTCGTCTGAGGAGCTGGATTAAAACCGATCTATTTTATCAAAGTCAAATCGCAATTTAGAGACATCACTTAAAATAGCATCAAGATGTCGTCAGTATTGTGGTCACATGGTCCGCGTGCAGTTATTACTGTATTGCTAGCCAGTAAAACATTTTGTTCTATCAGTTATAGGATATTTAATTATTATACAGAAACAAACCAAAGAATTTCCAGGAAAATTATATCTAATCTACAAAATTGTTATTCATATTGTAATTGAATTCTTGGTGTAAATACAAGAGCATGAATATGAAAAACAGCTAGAAATTAGCAAACATCAGATGAGCCCCCTCCTCGGCAAAGTTTCATATCATTATGCTAAATCATGTAGACAAAACACCTCAGCACCAAAATGATGATGGAGAACGAAGATCTTGATGCAATAATTGAATAGTTTATTTTTATCCGGCAAGAAAGGGTCCAACGTTTCGACCAACAATAGTCTTTATCAAGAACATTTGCATTGTAGAGGAGCCTGGAATGATATAGTGTGAAGGCCGTGGCCATGTTTCATCTACAGTATCTCTTACCCAGTTCCTCTACAATAGAGATGAGCGGTGTTCGACTAGAACTGTTCGCCAATCTCAAATTCGAGCTGTTTTGGGCGGTGTTCGAACCGTTCGACGAACGCGAACGATTAGCAAAAAATTCGGCTGTTCGAGGTTATGTTCGATAACTGTTCGTGCACCAAAAGCGTGTCCTGCATGTCTGGCGCTATTTAGAGCACCAATCATGCAGGGATTGTCTGCCACTCACTGTAATGCCACAGCCATGGTGGTGGTAGCATTACAGTGGTTGCCCAAATCGATGGGAACAGTGCTCACAGTGAAACATGAAAAGCCGGCAATTCAGCAGCGGCATACACCGGTACCCGACAATTTAGAAGAGAAAGAATAGAGCATCACACATAGATTAGATAGATAGAAACATGTCAGTCACATGTATAAGAAGTACAGTGACAGTGTTGTTTACTGTACTTATCATTTAGTGTTAAAGGATTTATTAAAAAAAATAATAGTGTTTTCATGCACCGTCTCTTTAAAAAATCCGGCCGGCAATTCAGCATCGGTACCCGACAATTTAGAACAGAAAGAATAGAGCATCACACATAGATTAGATAGATAGAAACATGTCAGTCACATATATAATAAGTACAGTGATAGTGTTGGTTACAGTACTTGTCATTTAGTGTTAAAATAAAGGATTTATTAAAAAAAAAATTGGCTTGAGGTTCCCCGTAATTTTAGTCTCTAGCGGAGGTTAAGCAGACTGCTGGGGCAGATGTTTGAAGCCTGGGAAGGGGGTAATACCCACGGAGCTTCCGAGGCTACTAATATGATCCCCCAGCTGAATACCTAGCCTTTACTAGCTGTTAAAATGGGGGACCCCCAAAAAAATGACGTGGGGTCCCCCTTATTTTAATAGCTAGCAAAGGCTAGGCAGACAGCTGGGGGCTGATATTAACAGCCCAGGAAGGGTGCCATGAATATTGGCCTCCTCCCAGGCTAGAAAAACCAGCCGTCAGCCGCCCCAGAAATGGCGCATCCATAGGATGCGCCAATTCTGGCACTTAGCCTCGCTCTTCCCACTGCCCTGTAGCGGTGGCAGTGGGGTAATAGGGCTGGGGTTGATGTCAGCTTATAATGCCAGCTGACATCAAGCCCAGGTTAGTAATGGAGAGGCGTCTATAAGACTAACCCCATAGTCAAAGTTAAAAAAAACACAACACCCAGAATAAAGTCCTTTAATTGAAATAAACACACAATTCTTTATTGTTCTAAATTAAACCATACTTATCGTTACGCCCATTCCAGCTGAAGCCAATGTCTTCTGCAATAAAAGTAAAATAATAAAGTAACCTCATCCTTACCTTTCCATGGTTCCCAGGACGGCTTCAGCTCTGCTAGATTCACATGATAGGCTGGATCGCAGCCGAAAGCTGCCATCCAGCTTGCCATGCCGCAGACACTGAGAAGCGCAGGCATGCTTGCTCTACTCAGTGTCTGGCTGTGACGGCATCCAGATGAGCCGAGTTCATGTCCAATGAACACAGCTCTCCTCATGCACGTCACTGACAGCGTGGGAGAATTCTCCTGCGCTTGCCTTGAGCGCAGGAGAATTCTCTCATGCTCACGGCAAGCACAGGAGAATTTTCCCATGCTGTCAGTGACGTGCATGAGGTGAGCTGAGTTCATTGGACATGATCTTGGCTCATCTGGATGCCATCACAGCCAGACACTCTAGAGCGCAAGCATGCCTGCGCTTCTCAGTGTCTGCGGCATGGCAAGCCTGATGGCAGCTTTCGGCTGCGATCCAGCCTGTGATGTGAATGAAGAAGAGCTGGAGCCGTTCTGGGAACCATGGAAAGGTAAGTATGAGGTTGCTTTATTATTTTACTTTTATTGCAGAAGACATTGGCTTCAGCTGGAATGGGCGTGATGGTAAGTATGGTTTAATTTAGAACATTAAAAAATTGTGTGTTTATTTCAATTAAAGGACTTTATTCTGGGTGTTGTGTTTTTTTTTTTTAACTTTGACTATGGGGTTAGTAATGGGGGTGTCTTATAGATGCCTCTCCATTACTAACCTGGGCTTGATGTCAGCTGACATTATAAGCTGACATCAACCCCAGCCCTATTACCCCACTGCCACCGCTACAGGGCAGTGGGAAGAGCGAGGCTAAGTGCCAGAATTGGCGCATCCTGTGGATGCGCCATTTCTGGGGTGGCTGACGGCTGGTGTTTCTAGCCTGGGAGGGGGCCAATATTCATGACACCCTTCCTGGGCTATTAATATCAGCCCCCAGCTGTCTGCCTAGCCTTTGCTAGATATTAAAATAGGGGGGAACCAACGTCATTTTTGGGGGGGATCCCCCATTTTAATAGCTGGTAAAGGCTAGGTATTCAGCTGGGGGCTGATATTAGTAGCCTGGGAAACTCCGTGGGTATTACCCCCTTCCCAGGCTTCAAACATCTGCCGCAGCCATCTGCTTAACCTCCGCTAGAGACTAAAATTACGGGGAACCCCATGCCAATTTTTTTTTTAATAAATCCTTTATTTTAACACTAAATGACAAGTACAGTAATCAACACTATCACTGTACTTCTTATATATGTGACTGACATGTTTCTATGTATCTAATCTATGTGTGATGCTCTATTCTTTCTATTCTAAATTGTCGGGTACCGATGCTGACTTGCCGGCCGGCTTTTTTAAAGAGAGTGTTGAGCAGTTTGTCAGCTTTTGGACACCTTTGAAGGTTTTTCTATGTGTTTTTATTTTCCTGCCTTTGGTTTTAACGGTGTTCGACGTTGTTCGACAGTGTTCTAAGGTGTTCGACGAACAGTTCCACGAACATCCCGATGTTTGATGAACTGAACCGAACCCGAACACTACGGGGGTGGCTCAACACTATTCTACAATACTAATGTCCTTGATCAAGACCATTGTTGGTCGAAATGTTGGACCTTTTTTCTGCCATCTCAAAATAAAATATTCACATATTGTATCAAGATTTTCATTCTCCATCATCATTTTGGTGGTGAGGTTTTATTGTCTACATAATGTCAGGTCTGTGGTCCTTTCCTCAACCTCGTACACTTCAGGAGCAGTAATGTCAGTCTTTCCTCTAGAATCCTGCTAACCCATGTTAGGATTGGAGCCCCCGGGTCAGGTGCTTTGTTAGTAGGGTCCTAAGAATGGTTCCAAATCTTTGTCTTGAAAATTTCAGAAAACTTGTCTGGATTAAAATCAGTGAAGTTAATAAAATTCAGTGTGGTCATCTATGCCATTTTTGGGATCTAGTACTCACTAGACCCTTTATCGTAACTGCCTATAGGAGATGTAGCCTTGTGTCTCTCATTGAAGTTTGTGGGAATTCTGGAGATAGTTTAGTCAACTTAAAGTCTTCTATACCATAAAGTCTTCTATAGTCTTCCACTTGTCCCTATACACTGACTCTTTGTGGAAGAAGTCATTGCTCCTAATAGCTGTTCTCCGAGACCTCATTCACACAGCAGAGCCCTTCTATCTAGATAACTATCTGTCATATACTGTTCAAAATTTCTCAGGGATCACTTGCACATCACAGTACACTAATAAGTCAGTGAAAATTCAGGGTACCAAATTGCCCAGTTAGGAGGCATAAGTAATTTTTATTGGTGCAAATGAAAGTAATAACTGGTGACAATTATACTAATCTCCAAAAAAGAAATAGTGGCCACAGATGATTCCTCTCCTCTTATTTCATTTATTTAGGGAGCAGGAGCAGGTTAGCTGATTTAAAAGTGAACAAGAAATGGCTTTTTAACTGGGAGTGAAAAAATGGTTATGGATATTCTTTTTTCTCACTATACTATATCTGTCGTCAGTGCCACATTTTGGTTTAACATACATTTTGGGGCCAAGTATAATGTTTAATTTGTTTCCTATCCTTTTTTTACCATACTTATCTGTTATAGAAAACATTAAGATCCATAGACCTCTCCAGGAAGGGGGCATCCCCTCTCCTTTCTCACACAGAATTTCCAGTAGGAAAAAGAGCTGACATTCTAAGCCGCATTTGATGTAGAATTACACAGTTATCATATGGTTTAGTGAGGAATCCTAATTAAGATGTAGGAAGCTCCAGTTTCAAACTTCTTTTGAAGCAAAGGACCCCTGCAGTGCCAAAGAGGATGTATATTGTTAGTAAGACTGAGATTTATAGATTAGACAGGTGATTATACCAGGATACGTAATGTGATCTCCAGGATGAACTATTGTTCCTCCATGATAAGCTATTATGATGAAAGAACGTCTCTAGGCTTTGTGTCTCCCATGTAAAGTTATGAATACTGGGGTTTGTATAGATCCAATATAAATAGGACATACATTTTCAACTTCAGGACTAATCGGGGAAGAACATGCATATTTTCTCATAAATGTAACACTTGCCTATAAGCCCCAAATCAATAGAGATCAGATCACTTACAACAGCCATGTCATGTTTGACATAGCGATAAAATCCCAATATGGCAGTGACATCAGATGTCTTTGAGGGTCAGGCGTGAAGATATTGTTAATGTTGGGAATATAATAATTTTCTGACACTGAAGCCACATCTCCTGACCAGCTCTGCTATGAGTCATCAAGGGGAGGAGTGTGGGTGTAACTTAGGTGTTGATAGAAGGCTAAGGTGAATTATGATCTGGGTTTCTGCAGAGAGATGCACATCAGTGCATGTATGATTCCCATTCACTGGATGTTTTCAATCGAAGTGCTCTCCTTCGCTAAGCTGAATCTGTTAGAACCCTCCTGTTTCCATCTTGTGTTTTTCGGTCACGTGACCATCTGCCTTTATATTCCAGCTCTGCCCTTTTGGCTGTGCTGGACTAAAGTGTCTGACTGTTTCTCTAGCCAGGTGCTTCTGTGCCTTTCTCTGTCAGTTCGTTTGGTCCTTCTGGGAATTCTAGCACTTTTTTGTCTGTTTTTTTGTGTTCTGCAACAACTTCTCTGTTTAGGAGTAGAGATGAGCGTTGTTCTACTCGAACTGTTCGCCAATCTCAAATTCGAGCTGTTTTGGGCGGTGTTCGAGCCGTTCGGCGAACACGAACAATTTGAGAAAAATTCGGCTGTTCGAGGTTATGTTCGATAACTGTTTGTGCACCAAAATCATAACTGGATTTTTTCTCACTAATGATGAAAATTAATGTTAATACGCAGTTTGAGTGTACAGCGGGGTGGGGGGAGGGGCAGGGGATGGATCTCTGCAGGAACAATGAAGATCTCCATTTTTTTTTCTCTTTCCCGCATTTGCAGTGGGGAGGTGCAATCTGTCAGCCTATCAGCAGCGCACACACGGAGCGAAGTGCTTTTTTTCACACAAGCAAGGGCATGTGTCATTGGCAGTGTATGTCACATGTCCTTGCCCTATAAGACCAAGCCATTTTCCCCGTCGCCACCATTTTCTCACTGCTGCAGCTGCGTGTTAGACGGCACCGCTGTTGCTGTGTGCACTATACCTTGTTAATTTCAAGCCAATTTTCGCACAAATCTACAGATAGCTTGGGAGTAGGGAATAGTTGTGATTGCAGTCCTTTTAAGGACTAGGTTACAGCATTTCCTACGACTTTTATCAGGCAGGTCTGTGCTCTTAAATAGATAGATTGTGGGAGTAAAGACTAATTGTAATTGGAGTCCTTTTCAGGACTAGGTTACATCAGTTCCTATCAGTTTTTGCCAGGCAGGTCTGTGCCAGTGCTGTGCAAGTTTTTTTCACAGCATTTGGCTGAATCTAGCAAAGCTAATCCTTTTTGGCCTATTGCAGAGTGTGTTAGTCAGTGGAGTAGCCTATCTGTGTTGCAAGATATACCACCTGTGTATAGAATACCAATTTTTTTACTGCACCTAGTGAAGTAAAATCTTTTGGGTATAGCATCATTCTATTAGTCCATCTATACTGACCTCCATCAGGTTGCAAATTGAATATAATTTTTTTCTGCATCTAGCTCTGAAAAAATATTGGGCTTCTAGCTGTGTGTGGGACTTGTTGTACTAGTCGATCTATACTGACCTCCATAAGGTTGCAAACTGAATATAATTTTTTTCTGCATCTACCTCTGAAAAAATATTTGGCCTTCTAGCTGTGTGTGGGACTTGTTCTATTAGTCCATCTATACTGACCTCCATAAGGTTGCAAATTGAATATAATTTTTTTCTGCATCTACCTCTGAAAAAATATTTGGCCTTCTAGCTGTGTGTGGGACTTGTTCTATTAGTCCATCTATACTGACCTCCATAAGGTTGCAAACTGAATATAATTTTTTTCTGCATCTACCTCTGAAAAAATATTTGGCCTTCTAGCTGTGTGTGGGACTTGTTCTATTAGTCCATCTATACTGACCTCCATCAGGTTGCAAATTGAATATAATTTTTTCTGCATCTAGCTCTGAAAAAATATTGGGCTTCTAGCTGTGTGTGGGACTTGTTGTACTAGTCCATCTATACTGACCTCCATCAGGTTGCAAACTGCATATATTTTTTTCTTCATCTACCTCTGAAAAAATATTGGGCTTCTAGCTTTGTGTGGGACTTGTTCTATTAATCCATCTATACAGACCTCCATCAGGTTGCAAACTGAATATATTTTTTTCTGCATCTACCTCTGAAAAAATATTTGGCTTTCTAGCTGTGTGTGGGACTTGTTCTATTAGTCCATCTATACTGACCTCCATAAGGTTGCAAATTGAATATAATTTTTTTCTGCATCTAACCCAGCCAATAGTTTTGGCCTAATACCACAGTTTGGCCACTCAGCTCTGCTCGGTTCCCATCCATTGTTTTTTTGTGCAAACAACTCCAGAGTTGTGAATTAGTTAACCACCAAAATGAGTGGAAAAAGGCCTGCTGCTGGTGGAAAGGGGAAGGTGTTAAAGCAACAGTAACATCTGCAGAAGAAAGACCATCTTCCAGCCAAACTAAAATGTCTACTTCTTTTAGCGGACAATGTGATAAGATCCCTTTCTTACGGCCACGCCAATCGCTACAAATTCCAGATGAGGCACAAAAACAGCAGGTGCTTCAACGGATATCAAGTGCTCCTTTAAGTGGGCTCTCCTCCACATCAACTTCAACATCACAAATACTCCAGTCCTCAAAGGTGTCACCCCAATCGCACTTGCTTCCTCACAGCTCCCAAATCTCCAGCTGCCCGTCTGAGTATGAGGTAGAACAGATGGTTGAGTCTGCAGAGCTGTTTACTCATACTATAGCCTGGGAATCAGAGGTCGACTCCAGCGCTTCTGTGAATCCAGACGAGGAAATGATCTGCACTGATGCCCAGAATCTTTATGAGTCGGATCCAGGACCAGACGCAGAAGGTTCTGACCATAATGTAGACCCTCATTCCCAAACTGTAACTCCTGTTGGTGGAGACAATGAGGAAGACGATGATAAGACTCAAATACCTGATTGGAGCGACAACTTAATTTTTTTGTCAGGGCAGGAACAGGTTGGCTCTGAGGACGACGGGTGTGATAACGCACAGGGTGATGATGATGAGGTTGGAGATCCCACTTACTGTCAACCCACAGTCAGCCAAGAGATGAGGTCAGCAGAGGAGGTGGAGGAAGATGCTAGTGACGACGAGGTCAGGTTGCGCCTTCCTGGACAGAGACGTAGTACTGGAAGCACGTCAACAACTGCATCCTCAAACACAACTCTGCCTCTCACCACAAGTCGTGGTGGCTCTTCAGGTCGCATGGGTGCTAAGCCTTGCATAGCCTGGGCATTTTTTCAGATCGATAAAGATGACCCAACTCGTGTTATCTGTAACATTTGTCAGCAAAAGCTAAGTAGAGGCCAAAAAATACATAGTTTGAGTACTTCATGCATGAACCGGCACATGGACATCAAGCATAAGTTGCAGTGGGAAGCTCAGTGTGCTACAATGCGGCAAAGCCGGCCGGGCCAATCAACGTCTGCCATATCTTGTGCATCCGCGGCCTCTTCATCCTCTGTGACTGGGGGGACAGCAGTCACACCTGTTTTGGGGCGCAGACCTGCCACCTCTTTACCCGCAACAGCCAGCGTGATTGGCAGGTCATCATTTTCTTTGGAGGTGGTAACACCAGCTGGTGTTGAGCGCTGTCCGACATCGATAGCACCACCTTTGGATCAAGGCAACCTAACATGTCCGCCTGCATCTTCCTCACAGACCGGCAGTTTGCCGGGGACACCCTTATCAACCCCGTCTAAGCACAATAGCCAGCCCTCGGTCCCTCAGATGTGGACAAGTAAAAGACCATTTTCTCCTAGCCATGAGAAAGCTAAGAGGTTGAATTTCACCATCTGCAAGCTCTTGGCTACAGAAATGCTGCCTTTCCGCCTGGTGGACACAGAGGATTTTCGAGACCTTATGTCCGTCGCAGTGCCCCAGTACCAGATGCCCAGTCGGCACTACTTCTCAAAGAAAGGTGTGCCTGCGCTCCACCAGCATGTCGCACACAACATCACCGCTTCTTTGAGAAACTCTGTGTGTGACAGGGTGCATTTCACCACAGACACTTGGACGAGTAGGCATGGACAGGGGCGTTACATGTCGCTGACTGGGCACTGGGTAACTATGGTGACAGCAGGACAAGGGGCTGGTGTCCAAGTCTTGCCATCCCCACGAGTTGTGCGTCAATCCTCTTTATGTCAAAGTTCCTCCACTGCTTCTGCCTCCTCAACCTCCTCTCGGTCTTCCACCTGCACCCAAAGCCTGTCTGGTCATGCCACAAGCTTTCAAACTGCGCAGAAGGGATCCTGCACACCTCCTTACTATGCTGGCAGTAGGGCTCAACGTCATCAGGCGGTTTTTACATTGAAATGTCTGGGAAATGTGAGTCACACAGCTGAGGAGTTGTGGTCAGCTCTGGAGAACCAATTTCATGAATGGTTGTCTCCACTGGACCTGAAACCAGGGAAGGCCGTGTGCGACAATGCTGCAAACCTGGGTGCGGCCCTTCGCCGGGGCAATGTCACACAAGTGCCTTGTATGGCTCACGTGTTGAACCTGGTTGTCCAGCAATTTTTAGCCCACTATCCCAGACTAGATGGCCTTCTGCAGAGGGCACGGTCGCTGTGTGCTCACTTCCGCCGTTCGCATCCTGCAGCTCAGCGACTTACATCTCTTCAGAAGTCGTTGGGCCTGCCATTTCACCGGCTAAAATGCGATGTGCCTACCCGGTGGAATTCAACTCTGCACATGTTGCAGCGACTGTGGCAGCACCGACAAGCCCTGGTGCAATACGTTCTGACGTATAGCCTGGGCCAACGAGAATCAGAGGTGGGGCAAATCACGCTGGAGGAGTGGTCTCAGATCAGGGACCTATGCACCCTTCTGCACAGTTTTGAAATGGCGACAAAGATGTTTAGTGCTGACGATGCCATTATCAGCATGACTATTCCGGTGATTTACATGCTGGAGCACATGTTAAACAGAATTCGGAGTCAGGTGGTGGCACAAGAGGAGGTGGAGGAAGTAGAGGAGGAGGAGTTGTATGCGGAAGGGCTAACATCTGCAAGGTCCAGACGGTCGGCAGCACCAAGGCGGCAGGCATGTGAGGGTGGGGGAGATGGTTTTACCAGGGCGCATGGTAGCAGCCAAACTAGTGAGGAAGGTGCAGGAGCCCAGGAAGAAGTGGAGGACGAACTGATGGAAGACTCATCAGATGAGGGAGACCTTGATCACATTTCTGTTGTGCGAGGTTGGGGGGAGAGGACAGAGGAAGGAAGCATGATTGTTACCTCGCCACCAACACAACAGGGACTTGGTGCTCCTGGATGCACAACACACATGAGTGCCTTCTTGCTGCACTACCTGCAACATGACCCTCGAATTGTGAGAATTAGAAATAATCCTGACTACTGGGTTGCCACACTGTTAGATCCCCGGTACAAAAGTAAATTTGCAGAAATTATTCCTGCCATAGAAAGGGATGCACGCATGCAGGAGTATCAGCAGAGACTGTTGCAGAATCTTACATGTGCTTTTCCACAAAACACCAGTGGTGCACGTAGTGAATCTCACAGTTCCAACTTGCCAACCGTGGGACCGTCAAGTGTTCAGCACTCAAACCGTAACAGAACCACAGTATCTGCTGGTAACATCAATTTTGCAGAATCATTTCACCACTTTTTTAGCCCATCCTTTGCAAGGCCACAGGAGACAAGAAGTCTGACACATAGTCAACGCCTAGAGACGATGGTACAGGAGTATCTCCAAGTAAACATTGAAGCCACGACTGTGTCACTGGACCCTTGCTCTTTTTGGGCTTCCAATCTGGATAAATGGCCGGAGCTAGCCACTTACGCCTTGGAGATCTTGTCATGCCCCGCAGCCAGCGTTCTGTCTGAACGTGTGTTCAGCGCTGCTGGTGGTGTGCTGACAGATAAGTGCACGCGGCTCTCCACTGATAATGTAGACAGACTCACGTTCATAAAGATGAACAAATCATGGATCCGAAACGACTTTTCTACCCCTGTGTCATCCTGGGGAGAGTAAAAGCTTGATGATTGGTTAAAATCACCCTACCAACCGTTTTAAGCTTTCAAATTACTAATCATGTTTATCTGTATCTTGGCTGGAAAATAATTTGGGCTTTGTAGCAGTGTGCAGCACTGATTCTATTAGGCCATCTATAATAAGCTCCACCAGATTTAAAATTACTAATCATGTTTATCTGTATCTTGACTGGAAAATAATTTGGGCTTTGTAGCAGTGTGCAGCACTGATCCTATTAGGCCATCTATACTAAAGCTTCACCAGATTTAAAATTAATAATAATTTTTAGCTGCATCTAGCCCGGAAAATAATTTTGGGGCTCCGAGATGCGCAAGACACATAAGTGCCTTCTTGCTGCACTACCTGCAGCATGACCCTCATATTGTCAGAATTCGAAGTAATCATGACTACTGTGTTGCCACACTCTTAGATCCCCCAAACTTTTCGATCAACCTTTTCATTTTAATAAAGACCAAAAAAATGGTCATTTTTGAAATTATAAGCATTAGCAGGTTGTTAGAAACTGAAATCAAACAGTTTTCAACTCAAAACTTTATTCTAGGTGATGTTACATTTTCACATAGGACCCCTTGTTCGAAAGGAGCTTCTGAACTCTCTCGTAAATTGAATTTGTCAGGTTTTGGATGGTTTCTGCTTCAATTGTTTTGCATGAGGACAGAATACCCTCCCAGAGCTGTTGCTTAGATGTGAACTGCCTCCCGCCATCATAGACACTCCTTTTAATGATGCTCCAAAGGTTCTGAATGGGGTAGAGGTCAGGGGAGCATGGGGGTCACACCATAAGTTTGTCCCCTTTTATGCCCATATCAGCCAGAGATGCAGATGTTTTATGTGCAGCATGAGATGGTGCATTATCATGCAGAAAAATGATCTTGCTGTGAAATACACGGTTCTTCTTCTTGAACCATGGCAGGAAGTGCTGTTTGAGAAAATCCACATACATTATGGAGTTCATCTTTAGTGCCTTCAGGGATCCTAAAGGGGCCGACAATCTCTCTCCCCATGATTCCAGCCCAAAACATTACTCCACCTCCTCCTTGTTGGCGCTGTAGCCGTGTTTGCGTGGGGTGTCCATCAACCAGCCATCCTCCACTCCATCCATCTGGACCATCGAGCGCTGCACGGCACTCATCCGTGAACAAAACAGTTTTGAAATCAGTCTTCATGTAATGTTTGGCCCACTGGAGCCGTTTCTGCTTGTGTGAAGTGGATAGAGGAGGTCGACACAATGGCGTATGCACAGCTGCAAACCTCTGAAGGACCCTGCATCTTGATGTTCGGGGGACGTTGGAGGCACAAGCAGCTTCAAAAACTTGTCTGCTGCTATGACAAGGCTTTTTTGCCGCTGCTCTTTCAACCTGACGTAATTGCCTGTAGGAAAGAGTCCTCAATTTGCCCTTATCAGCACGCACACGTGTGTACTGTGAATCAGCTACATACTTCTTGATTGCCAAGACACTTCATCCTGATCATCGCACAATGTTGATTGTAGTCATGCCTTGACCTAAACACTCCACAATTTGTTGCTTCTCAGCAGCCGACTGTCACGGGTGTGTCGCCACGAAGATCGTCACGAGTACACAGCCTGACTTCTCGCAGCTGACTTGTTGGTGCTTTGTGTTTTTCGGCAGTGAGGGAGTTAATTCTCTCTCTCTCTGTGCTAGACGAGGTCCAGCCTCGCCCAGGTGCAATCAATACTGCTGTAGTGAGACTCCTTCAAATGCCTGCTGGTCTGTTTGGGAAGTGTCGGTGAAAGCATATCATTCAGACTAACAGAGCGGATCGTGGTATTTGGAGTTTCTGAGATGTGTATTTGGAGTGTTTTTTCCCTTCCTCGCTTTATCATTTATCTCCTTTCCCGTTGGTGTTCCCTCTGTTGTAGTTGTGTAGTTGTTGTATGCAAGGTGGTTTTGGTTTTTCCCTTGTACTGTCTCGTTCGTCTAAGTACTGTGTGTGGGCATATTATTACTTGTCCCCTTTTGTTGTGATCTGGTGTCTCATCAGGAGCACGTTAGGCAGGTGTTACAGATCTTGCGGGATAATAAACTGTATGCCAAATGGGAAAAGTGTGTGTTCGCCGTACAGGAACTCCAGTTTTTAGGCTTCCTGGTTTCAGCGTCCGGTTTTCGTATGGACCCTAGGAAAGTGCGGGCAGTTCTTGAGTGGGATCGGCCAGAGAATCTTAAGGCACTACAACATTTCCTGGGGTTTGCTAATTATTACCGGAAGTTCATTCGTAATTTCTCGTCCATGGTTAAGCCTCTCACAGACATGACTAAAAAGGGGACGGATTTTTCTAGGTGGTCTGACAAGGCTTGTCAAGCATTCTCCTCCTTGAAAAAATGTTTTGCCTCGTCACCCATACTCATTCAACCTGATGCGTCACAGCCATTCATTGTAGAGGTAGACGCTTCCGAGGTAGGGGTGGGAGCAGTATTGTCACAGGGTTCGTCCCCTGGTAAGTGGCATCCGTGCGCCTTTTTCTCTAAAAAATTGTCGTCCGCTGAGAGGAATTACGATGTCGGCAATAGGGAACTCTTGGCCATTAAGTTAGCTTTTGAGGAGTGGCGCCATTTTTTGGAGGGGGCAGTCCATCCGGTCACCGTCATCACCGATCACAAGAACCTGCTATATCTGGAGTCTGCGAAACGTCTGAATCCCAGACAAGCTAGGTGGTCATTGTTTTTTACCAGGTTTAATTTTGTCGTTACATATCGTCCTGGGTCAAAAAATGTAAAGGCGGATGCCTTATCTCGTAGTTTCCCTGGGGCCGGGAATACGGACGACCCGATTCCTATCCTTCAGGAGGGGGTGGTGGTTTCGGCAGTATGCTCTGAGCTGGAGGAGGAGGTATTGGAGGCTCAGGGGGACGCCCCTGTTGGACCTCCGGGGAGACTGTTTGTTCCAGATCAGTTGCGACAAAAGGTGATCGAGGCACACCATAACTCAGTTTTGGCAGGACACCCGGGGAGTAAAGCAACTGTGGATCTCCTCTCGCGTCGGTTTTGGTGGCCTAACTTACATAAGGAGGTGGTAACTTTTGTCGCGTCCTGTGGGGTTTGTGCGCGCTCTAAGACCTCACATACCCGTCCGTCTGGGGCCCTCTTACCTTTGAAGATCCCGGAGCGTCCTTGGACTCATCTGTCTATGGACTTTATTACGGACCTCCCTCCGTCTTCGGGTAAAACGGTCATACTCGTTGTAGTGGACAGGTTCAGCAAGATGGCACATTTTATCGCTCTTCCGGCTCTCCCTAATGCTAAAACTCTTGCGCAGGTGTTCATTGGGGAGATTGTGAGGCTTCACGGGGTACCCTCCGAGGTGGTGTCTGATCGGGGGTCTCAGTTTGTGTCCAAGTTCTGGAAGGCGTTTTGTGCACGGCGGGGGATGCATTTGTCATTCTCATCGGCTTTTCATCCTCAGACCAATGGTCAGACGGAACGTATGAACCAGAGCTTGGAGACATATCTCCGGTGTTTTGTGTCAGAGAACCAGGAGGACTGGGCTTCTTTCTTACCTCTGGCAGAGTTTGCTCTTAATAATAGGCGGAGCGAGTCCACTGGTAAGTCCCCGTTTTTTGGGGCATATGGTTTTCACCCCCAGTTTTGTACTTTCAGTAGGGGGGGCTCTTCGGGGGTTCCTGAGGAGGAACGATTTTCCTCATCACTCGCTTCAGTATGGAGAGGGGTGCTGAAGAATCTGAATACTATGGGGAACCGATACAAACGTATGGCTGATAGGAGGAGAGTGTCTGGTCCGGACCTAAGTGTGAACGATCGGGTATGGTTGTCTACCAGGAATATTAAACTTAAGGTTCCCTCCTGGAAACTGGGTCCCAGGTTCATCGGGCCGTACAGAATCAGTTCTATTATTAATCCGGTGGCATTCCGTCTTGACCTCCCCCCTACGTTTAAAATTCACAACGTGTTCCACAGATCGTTGCTTAAGAGGTATGTGGCGCCGGTGGTACCGTCACCTTTACCTCCCCCTCCAGTGGTGGTCAAGGGTAACTTGGAGTTCCAGGTATCGAGGGTCATCGATTCACGCTTTAATCGCCGGTCCCTTCAGTACCTGGTTCATTGGAAAGGGTATGGTCCTGAGGAGAGGATGTGGGTTCCTGCGTCGGATATTAATGCAGACCGATTAGTTCGGGCCTTCCACACGACTCACCCGGATAAAAATGGCCCTGAGGGTCCGGAGGCCCCTCGTAGAAGGGGGGGTACTGTCACGGGTGTGTCGCCACGAAGATCGTCACGAGTACACAGCCTGACTTCTCGCAGCTGACTTGTTGGTGCTTTGTGTTTTTCGGCAGTGAGGGAGTTAATTCTCTCTCTCTCTGTGCTAGACGAGGTCCAGCCTCGCCCAGGTGCAATCAATACTGCTGTAGTGAGACTCCTTCAAATGCCTGCTGGTCTGTTTGGGAAGTGTCGGTGAAAGCATTTCATTCAGACTAACAGAGCGGATCGTGGTGTTTGGAGTTTCTGAGATAAGTGTATTTGGAGTGTTTTTTCCCTTCCTCGCTTTATCATTTATCTCCTTTCCCGTTGGTGTTCCCTCTGTTGTAGTTGTGTAGTTGTTGTATGCAAGGTGGTTTTGGTTTTTCCCTTGTACTGTCTCGTTCGTCTAAGTACTGTGTGTGGGCATATTATTACTTGTCCCCTTTTGTTGTGATCGGGGTCCTTCTCAGGACTAGATTACTTAGGTGCAGGGATCCTCAAGAGGTAGGGGTTACGCTGGCGGCCTGGACCTCTGTACCTTTAACAGTACCTCCAGGTTGAGGGACTAGTCAGGGCCCCAGCTTAGGGTCAGCTTAGGCCCCCTACCTCCAGTATACAGAGACAGCGTGACACTGACACATCCTTTTTCTTTCCCATTTTGGCAGAAAATGTAGGCTGCTTAATAATGTGAGACAGCCTTCTTAAGTAGTCTTGCCTTTCATTGGACACAGCTGCCAAACTAATTAGCACAGGTGTCTGCAATTGCTTACAGTGATATAAAGAGCCCTGACACACATCACCATCAATGAGTTTAACTGACAAACAAACAAATTCTTCCCTTATCACTCCTAAACACTTTTTGCATAATAATTTGGAACGCAGTGTACATGTGCTTTTCCACAAAACACCAGTGGTTCATGTAGTGAATCTTACAGTTCTAACTTGCCAACCGTGGTCTGTATGGAGTTGTTCAATAAAGGGCCCAAAATTAAGATAACATAGATGGGAGAGGTCTCTATGAATAGGAATTCCTAAGTATTTGATACTCTGTGAGGGCCAGGCAAAGGGAAAGTTGGACTGGATGGAATCCTATATGGATTTGGGGAGGGAGACATCGAGGGCCTCAGACTTCGCTGCATTGATTTTAAAATTTGACCATGTAACAAAGTGATCTATTTCAGCCATAACAGCATGGATAGATATATGTGATTGAGTGATATATACTAGGACATCATCAGCAAATAGAGAGCACTTGTACTCGGTGCCTCCCACCTCAATCCACCTAATATTGGGGTTATGGCGAATTGATGAGAGCAGGTGCTCCGTCACTAGGATGTATAAGAGAGGGGACAGAGGACATCCCTGCCTTGTACCATTGGTGATTGTGAAAGGTGATGAAAATGTTCTGACGCACCCCCTGGGCCTTGGGACACCCGGAGCCGGACCCTTTTTGGTGGATGCTGGTGGTTGTAGTCTTCGTGGCGGCGACCCGGTTCCGTGGCTCAGGGTGGTCAAACCAGTGGCGGAACTATTTATGTGGTTTTGATGTTTAAATGTCCGACTACGCCACCCGTGGATTGCGGTCAGAGTGAACCGCCGCTACAGGGCAAACCGCTGAGGCTGGTGTTGTGGGTGCAGCAGAGCGTAGCATAACTCCCCACGGGAGGAGTATAGCCTCAGGGCAGTGTATGCGGAGGATGGGGGTGATGGTGCAGGGCAGCAGCAGTAACGACACGGAGTCAGTGATGCAGTTCAGGGCCTTTACTCACAGTTCTTATTATCCAGACCACGTCTGCAGGTAACGGCTGCCCACGTCGTACTGTGCTCACCAGGTGAGGGGCTCAGACAACTCCCAGATAACTTTGGAGCGCTTCACAGGACCCCCTTTGTGTGTCCTTTGTCTGGCCTTTCTTACCAACACTTCTGTCCGGCTGCCTCGGGCCTCCTCTTGGTAAACTTGGCGCCAGTTTCCCTGACCCTATGTGGTGCCTTCCTAGCGGGTGTAGCGAGGGGCTGCGCCACATAAAATGTCAGAGCCTCCGGTTTCTAGCTGAGGGTCGTTTCCTGCCTCCACTAGTTCGGGGACCGGTCTCCCCCTTTGGCCTGACCCCTCCACGCAGGTGGATTCGGGCGTGCGGTGGCGACTCGCCCGTCCGCACCCCTGGGATCCCTTCATTCCTCGTTCCTGGAGCCTTCTCCGCTCCTCTTCCTTCCTTCTCCCTCTTGCAGGCCTGGGCCTCTGTTACTAGGCCCGCCTCCGGAGCAGAGCTCATGCAGAGCCCCTGCTCCCTGCCACTTCTGCTCAGACTTCTCTGCACGGAACTAAGATGGTGCCCACCTTTTATACTCCCTTCTCAATGCACCCAGGAACTGCTTCCTCCCTGCTCCTGCACTACAGGGTTCCCCTTCCTCAGTGTTCCCTCCCCCCACTCCAGCCAGGGACAGGGACTGTCGTGCCCATCTCAGGGGCATATTGGTCGCCCTGCCCCACGGCAATGTGGTGTAATGCATGCAGGTGTCGGGTCCTGATCCACACTCCATCCTTACCTGAGAGTGAGATATCACACCTCTGGGTGAGGTGCAATACGTCTGTAGCAACCGAGCCCTCAGGGTGCTACAGTTCCATTTATCTTCAGCCTAGGTGACGTATTGTGATACAGGGCCGTGATTTTGGCTATAAAAGGGTCCCCTAGACCCCTACCCCAAGCTTTTTAAGAGAATCATATATGGCGTGCCAGGAGACTCTATGGAATGCTTTCTCAGCATCCAACGAGAGTATCTACTTACAAATTTTTAACTGCATCTAGCCCAGGAAATACTTTGTGCCTAGTAGCAGTGTCTGCTAGTCAGCAGATTATCCCGGCTGTTAAGCAAGCTACACCACCTGTACTTTGGACACTTCATTTTTTCAAAGGAAATGCTTCGGGACCACGGGATACTCAGTGAAGAGCATCAGGAGGCACCCCAAGGCATAGGGGCTGGGACTGGCAGTAGGATGCCTTGCGGTGGACAGCCGAGCTCGATCCTTATAAAAGCTTTTTAACTGCAGCAGCTTTAGTGGACGCTACTGGAGCTGGAATTATGCGGCTGCTGGCATGAGACTTGCCCTCCAATAGATCCTTGTAAATGGATTTAAAGTGTATTCATTCAAATTAGAGAGACAATTTAAATTAAAAAACTTAGAGCTGCCTCCACCACAGGGGGGCTCGCTCGACCCACCAGCGGACAGGCACCAGTATTGGGAGAGGGGGGCTGGCCGTCAGGGTTCACCGCGGCTCTGGCACAAACCCGGCGACAGGGAGGTGGCACGGGCAGGAGCGGACTGAACGTGTCGGCTTCTCACTTTTTGGATTTTAGAAGGGCATGACATGCCTATATCTGTGTCTCCCCCTCCTTTTACTCCTCCACCTCTTTTCTTTTCTCATGACTATATGTACTTGTCACTTTTCCATGTGTTAGTTGTCTTCTGAGCAGTTTGTCAGCTTTTGGACACCTTTGAAGGTGTTTTCTATGTGTTTCTATGTGTTTTTGTTTGCCTGCCATTGGTTTTAACGGTGTTCGAAGGTGTTCGACGAACATTTCGGCGAACACACGGGTGTTCAACGAACAGAACCGAACTCGAACACTGCGGGGGTGGCTCAACACTATTTAGGAGGTGTCCCTTTTCTGTCCCAGTCCTTAGTTCTTTTAGGGACCCCTCCCCTTATGCTATAGGTCTTCATTCAGACTAGCTGAGGACTAAGGCGGGTCTGTTCGCTAGGAACAGGCATCCCGCTACATCATAGGGATTCAGCTTAGTTTTACTGTAGTGACAGTTTTCCCTTATCTTTCCTTAGTACTTGTTGCAGATCATAACAGTAAGTCCAGCCCAAAAAAACTAAAAGGAAATAAATTCGGGGATCAGTATTGTTTCCGTCCAGGATTTGGCTCAACGCCTGCAGAAATTGTCTCTGGAGGTGGCCGAGCTCCAGCAACACGTGAGTAGCTGTTCTGAAGCGCATTTTGTGGAACCCAAGGCAGGACTGCCTGATGTTTTTTTATGGTAAACAGCAAGATTTTTTTTTCCTTTAAAAATGCTTTTGTTATATTTTCATTTGAGACCAAGGTCCTCTGGGAATGAATCACAGCCCTTTGGTTTTATTATGTCAATTTTGCGCAAAGAACCACAGGGGTGGGCCTTTTCTCTCCAACCTAATGATCCATGTTTAAGGTCTGTAGAAGAATTTTTTTCTGCTATGGGGCTATTATATGACGATCCTGATAAAATCTCATCTGCTGAGAACTCAGGCGTTTGAATCAGGGGTCAGGTGATGTTGAAAATTATTGAACACACTTCAGAAGATGGGCCTCAGAAGTTAAATGGAATGATCCAGCTCTGAAATGATTATTTCTTGCTGGTCTGAGTGAAAGGGTTAAGGAATTGCTAATTGCATGCACTGCACCTGAGACTCTGCAGGATGCCATGCAATTAGCTGTTTGTGTGGATAAGAGACTGAGATTTAGACAGAATGAGGTAAAGACTCCTGTAATGCCAGGTCCTAGTCCCCAGAAAATCTGCTCTGACGGCGGAGAACCGATGGAGGTTGGGGCGAAGTCGCACTCCTCTCAGGAAAGAGACCGGAGGTTCGCCGAGGGATTGTGTCTTTATTGTGGTAAAGCTGACCATTTGATTAAGTATTGTGAGCTTCGTTTAAGTAAAGAAAAAAAAAGGCCAGTAACGCCCGTATAGCATGTTTACGCTCTGCAGGAGTATTTCTTTCTGGGAGTACTACTTTGCAGGAAAATTTGATTGAATTTCAGGTATTTGTGGATTGTGGTTCAACACTTAATGTGATTGATAAAGGGTTTTTGGAAAACCTTAAATTGAAATCCAAACCTTTGTCATCACCTATTTCTGTGATTGCAATTGATAACACTCCCTTGAAATGTATTGCACACAAGGTTGCTGCATTTCCCCTCACTATCAATGGAGTTCACCAAGAAATTTTGGACTTGGTTGTATTAGATAATTTACCCTCTCTGGTCGTTCTAGGATTGCCTTGGTTAAAACTGCACAATCCTATGCTGGACTGGTCTACTAATGTGATTAAGTCTTGGAGTCCGAAGTGCTATGATAAATGTTGTAATGGTCGCATTGCAGCTGTGGAAAAAGGGGAATTACCTGTACCTATTCAAGATTTTTGGAGGGTCTTTTCAGAGGTGGAGTCGAAAGTTTTACCTCCTCATAGGGATTATGATTGTGACATTGAGTTTGTTCCTGGATCTACTCTTCCCAAGAGTCGCTTGTTTAATCTGACTAACCCTGAAAGAAAGGCCTTGGAGGAGTACAAACAGACAAGCCTGGCTGCTGGTCACATTAGACCTTCTAAGTCGCCTGTGGCAGTTGGATTTTTCTTTGTTAAAAAAAAGGATGGGGGTTTACGTCCATGTCTGGATTTTCGTGAAATTAATAAGATTATCGTACGCAATTCCTACCCATTGCCGTTAATTCCTGACTTGTTTAACCAGTTGGTGGGGGCCAAGTGGTTCTCTAAAATTGATCTCCGGGGGGCATACAATTTGTTATGAGTGAAGGAGGGTGATGAATGGCAAACTGCTTTTAACACTCCGGTAGGTCATTTTGAGAATCTGATGATGCCTTTTGGTCATACCAATGCACCTGCATTTTTTCAGAACCTTATTAATGACATCCTGAGACCTTTGATTGGTAAAAATGTGTTTGTGTATTTGGATGACATTTTGATTTATTCATCAGATCTAGAGTCCCATTGGCAGAGTGTACATGAAGTTTTGCAGTTATTGAGTGATAATTCACTCTTTGCTAAGCTGGAGAAATGTGAGTTCGCTGTGCAGAAAATTAGTTTTCTGGGCTACATTGTCTCCAGCGAGGGCTTTGAAATGGACCCTGTGAAGGTTCAGGCTGTGCAGGAATGGCCTAGGCCTATTGGTTTGAAATCTATACTGAGATTTTTGGGTTTTGCCAATTATTACAGGTAATTCATTAAGAATTTTTCTGTAATTGTTAAGCCTTTGACCGATCTCACCAGGAAAGGTGCGAATACGGTCCAGTGGACTACTGAGGCCATTGAAGCATTTGAGTATCTCAAAGAGAGGTTCAGTTCTGCTCCTATCCTTATGCAGCCTGATGAGACCAAGCCTTTTTTGGTTGAGGTCGATGCTTCATCGGTGGGGGTCGGAGCAGTTTTGTCTCAGGAGAACAAGGATGGAGTACATCCTTGTGCCTTCTTTTCAAAAAAAATTTCGGAAACCGAACTGGATTATGATGTTGGAAATCGGGAGTTGCTGGCTATTAAACTCGCGTTTGAACATTGGCATCATTTTTTGGAAGGCGCTAGATTTCCTATTCAGGTTCTCACAGATCATAAGAATTTGATCTATCTGGATGCTGCCAAGCGCTTGAATGCGCGTCAAACTAGCTGGGCACTTTTTTTTTCTCAGTTTCATTTTTCTGTTACCTATATCCCTGGTACTAACAATGTTAAAGCCGATGCTTTATCTCGCAGCTACTTTCCTACGGTCGGTGCCGAGGAGGAGGAGAGCATTTTACAGAAAGGAGTTGTGGTGGCGGCATTGGACTCCGTTTTGGAGAATGGGATTCTGAAAGCTCAAGATGATGCTCCATCTAACACTCCCCATGGGAGGTTGTTCATGCCTAAAGCCTTTAGGAGAGATTTGTTTGTGGAGTGTCATGAGTCTCGGTTGGCAGGTCATCCAAGAATTTTGGAGACTGAGAGACTTATCAGTCGCAGTTTTTGGTGGCCTGGATGGCAGAAGGAAGTCATCAAGTGGGTGCATCAATGTACTGTGTGTGCTAGGTCAAAGGCTTCACATACTCCTGCTGCGGGGTTGCTTTGCCCTCTGGAGGTTCCTAGTGCACCTTGGACGCATCTCACAATGGATTTTATTACTGATCTTCCTGTGTCCGAGGGTTTTACTGTCATCTGGGTGGTCGTGAACAGTTTTAGTAAGATGTGTCATTTGGTTCCATTCGATAAGTTGCCCTGCGCCAAGACACTCGCTAAGGCGTTTGTTAAGGAGATTGTCATGCTCCATGGAGTTCCCACGATATTGTTTCTGATAGAGGACCTCAGTTTGTGGCTCGCTTTTGGCGTGCTTTTTGTGACAGGTTGGGAATCCATTTGTCATTTTCGTCTGGGTATCATCCTGAGTCTATTGGACAGACTGAAAGAAAGAACCAGGATTTAGAACAGTTTTTGCGTGGTTTTGTGGTGGACAATCAAGAGGTGTGGTCTGAGTTTCTGCCTCTCGCAGAATTTGCTCTAAATAATCATACATCCTCCTCTGCTGGGTGTTCTCCTTTTTTTTTGTTGTACTGGGAGACATCCGTCTTTTGGTTCGTTCTCCAAATTGGGGTTGGCGGTGCCGGAGGAGTAGAATTTTTCCGGTGATTTGGAGAGAGTTTGGACTAATGTACGTTGCAACCTTCAAGAGGTTAACAAGAAGTCCAAGAAGTATTTTGACAGGAAACATAAGGAGGTTTGTTTACTGTGGGTGACATGGTTTGGTTGTCCTCAAAGAACCTGCAGTTGAGGATTCCCTCTAAAACACTGGGTCCTAAGTTTGTAGGTCCATTTAAAGTGCTTCAGGTTTTTAACCCGTCTGTGGTTAGGTTGTATATCCCTACTTCCTGGAAGATTAATCCTGTGTTTCAAGTTTCCTTGTTGAAAAAGGCTGATGTATCAGATAGGGATGCCACTGTCTCAGTTCCTCCTGTGGTGGAAGACGGCGAATATGAAATTTCTCGTATCTTGAATTCTAGATGGCATAGGGGGAGATTACAGTATCTTGTCTCCTGGAAGGGTTTCGGTCCCGAAGACAACTCCTGGGTAAGGACGGATGATGTCTCTGCTCCTAGGCTTGTTAAAGTTTTCCACAAGAGGTTTCCGGATAGGCCTGGGCCTGGAGGATCCAGAGGATCCTCATAAAAGAGGGGGTACTGTTAGAACCCTCCTGTTTGTTTTTTCCATCTTGTGTTTTGCGGTCATGTGACCATCTGCCTTTATATTCCAGCTCCACCCTTTTGGCTGTGCTGGACTTCAGTGTCTGACTGTTTCTCTAGCCAGGTGCTTCTGTGCCTTTCTCTGTCAGTTCGTTTGGTCCTTCTGGGACCTCTAGTACTTTTTTGTCTGTTTGTCTTTTTGTGTTCTGCAACAACTTCTCTGTTTAGGAGGTGTCCCTTTTTGTCCCATTCCTTAGTTCTTTTAGGGACCCCTCCCCTTATGCTATAGGTCTTCGTTCAGACTAGCCGAGGACTAAGGCGGGTCTGTTCGCTAGGAACAGGCAGCCCGCTACATCGTAGGGATTCAGCTTAGTTTTACTGTAGGGACAGTTTTCCCTTATCTTTCCTTAGTACTTGTTGCAGATCATAACAGAATCATCTCTGTGATCAGCGTAGTAAGTTTCTTTCGGTATTCCTTTTTATTTTATGTAATTTTATATGCTGTATTGTTTTTCCCCTTTGTAAAATCTTTTGTAATTTTTTATAAACACTGCCCATCGTTCTAGATTAAATATAAAATGTAATAGTTTTGTTCTGCAAGCTGCATCCCAAATCCATACCAGAAATCAGGTGTCCAGTCAGCCTGTATAAAAATGACTGGTGGTGGCAGCGAGTTGTCTTAGGTTATCATGGAGTAAGCAGTGACTGTACACATATTCCATGCACTGGAATCGGAGGTGTATATACCATGTGCTCACTAATAGTTTACCAAGAACTGGCCTATTAGTGGAAACAGCCTGCGGCCTCCTCCGTTAATCGTAAGTCAATCATGTAATTGTACGGGCGATAGGGGGCAGCATAGAGCTGTTTGTGACAAAAAGATAACAGTGGGTGGATCTGCGCGACCTCCCAGGCTGTGATCTTTGACATTCCAACCCAGGAAAAATATGGAATCTACCTGAAAGCAAAGGCAGGTTTTAAATGTTGGCCAAAAAGGCTAATGCAACCACAGTGTTCTAATAATATCAGTGAGGTGTGCATGTTTCTCCAATTTCACAATTTAACTAAGTGTGTTAAAGCGGACCTACACAGTTAAATGTCTCAATTTACTGTAATTTTTTGCTTTAACCCAAAGTCTGCAAAGAATTAATTCCCCACAACATACTACGTAACAAGAAATGCCAGCAGGTAATTGCTGTAACAGACACATATTGTAACTGTACTGTGCATTGTTGCCAAAGTGGAATATTAAATTAGGATTGCAAAAATTAAAAAGTAGGTATATTGTTCTTAACTTTTTTTTAAACACTATTATCCTCCCTAAGAAAAAAAACATAACCCAGAATGCTGCATTGGTTGCAGACATAGAAAAAAAAAAACCTTGTGACATAGACAGCAGTATTTTTGTATGCTTCATAAACTTGACCAGTAAGACTTATGCAAAAACTTAGCCTTTACTGTATTTTTTAAAATATTTTTTTATTTAAATTTTCCCCCTAAAGAAAATTTCTGTGACGCTACTCAGATAAGCAGGCGGTAAGTAGTTTGCGGCAACAGCCAGCAGCATTGTTGTGCCACTGTTAAATGAGATTAGAAAAACAGTTGCAAATCCTTAGCCTTGTTTTTTATTTCATTTTTTTGTATTTATTTTTTCAATTATTTCCCCTTAAATAAAAATGCTACGTTAGTTACGTAACTCTAAAGTGTTACGTTGCGAAGTAGCATCATGTAGGTTCAGGACCTAAAACGAACATGCAATAGGCATCAACATGCATTAGGGTTGTGGGGTTTACGGTTGCTAAATTAGACAATAAAAAAGACATTAATAAATTAAAATTTGACCTTTCTTAAAAAGATTCACAAAAAATGAATAAATAACACCCACGTGTATTTACAAAAAAGTATAGGATAAGAAAAACTTTGTAGGTTTATGTCCCAAAAGCAAGCAGCTGCCACAGGCTGCTGTATTCGTGTGGCTTGTCCATTAATGGAATAATACAACGAAATATGAAAAAATAATAAATAATATTTTTTTCAACATGCACACTTTGTAAGGTAGACAGTTGTGTTTAGATTTCTGGATTTTTTTTGGATTGAAAAAAATTATGGTTAGCTTGTCTTACAATTTAGGAAACATGCTTTCTGTGACACACAAGCCTTGGTTTCAGGATTTTGACTTAGCAGCAAAATTAGGACAAAGTGGTATTAAACTTGTTTGCTGTGTGTGAAGAATTAAAAAAATACCATTATTAAGGTGCTGTTACTGCAGTATATCTCAGACCAATTTATTCACTGTCGTACTGATTATGCAGGTTTTGTCTTTTCCTATCTCACTTGAGTATTTGGAAAATTATTCACAGACTGAGACTATCACTCAACTTTTCAATCTGCTTCAGTACTGTAGTAGTACACCACAATCACATTAGGTCTTTTTCTAATGAAGTGTTAGATATGACCTACTATCCCCAGGCTTCTAAAATGGTACTCCTTGGCTGTCCCTCATCTTTTACAGTGGCAATAACTGCCTCTATGATTGACTGCACTGTGATTGGATAGCTGCTAGGCAATATGGGAAAGTCAGTGGGGCCATTCGTAATGTCATTAGCACTCACTCTGAGTCTCCAGCTTTGTGTTAAATGATGCCAGACTTTTTTTAGGAATTTTTAACAAATCAAATCTTAAAATGTTTGAGTTTTCATGGGCCTACGAATTTGAGGAAATTCGACTTGAAAGTTGATCCTCCATGGATCAATATGCTCATCTCTAACATTCACCAGAGAATACCAGAATTGGCAGGTTTAAAGTTGATGCTCTGTTATATTCACAAATTAGCACAGGTTCACAATGTGCACGCGTGAAAAGTGATAAAGTGTGGAGACTTCTGGACAACATTATACTACCTGCAATATCATTCGCCATGGCTGGTTTTGCGTTGGGTCAGTGATGATCTGGGAGGCATAGTCTTGGATGGTCGAACAAGCCTCCATGTGATAGACAAAGATACCCTAACTGCTATTAGGTCCGGGGATAAATTCCTCAGAGTCATAGTAAAAACCTAAGCTGGCCCAGGGTTTCGACTGGTGCAGAACTCCTCATGTGGCCAGAACATGTAAGAAATTCCTGGTTAATAAAGGCATCTGGCCGTCATGCTCCTCGTATCCAAATGAAAACATTTTTGAAATTATATATCAGTGCATTAGATGTCATCAAGTAGCACCACAGACTGTCCAGGAGCTCACTGAGCCAGGTCTGGGAGAAGAACCCCATACTCATTATATTATGAGTAGTGTTAGGCGAGTATGTTCTATTAACCCTTTCGCCGAGTATGCTCGGGCCGAGCTCCGAGTATTTATAGCTGCTCCGTGATATACTTGAATCCCTCCCGTGTGCATGATTTGCAACTGTTTGAGTTTTATTACATGTGAGGAATGTCTATTTCTTACACATTCCTCACATGTAATAAAACTGTCCAAAAGTCGCAAATCATGCGGGAGCGATTCAACCATATCACCGAGCAGCTGTAAATACTCGGAGCTCGGCCCGAGCATACTCGGACAGAACATGCTCGCTCAACATTAATTATGAGTTGTCAGGAGACATGTGGAGACTATTCACACCACTGAGTCATATTATTATTTTTTGAGAGTGTATACAGGCACGTTGAGGACATACTCACTACCTAATCAGATTATGAATTGCTAGGAGTGCATACAAGCACATGGGAGCCATACATATTACTGAGTCACATTCTGTATTTTCGGAAGCGTATGAAGGCAAATGGGGGCCATATACGTTCCTGATCACATTATGAATTGTCAGAAGGCATTTGAAGGCCATACTGCCATGCACAGTGTGGGAAAGACTAAGTGGAACACGAAGGGATGAGGGGAGGGTGGTCCACATGCTAGGGAAAGAGGGAGTGGAGACCCCTAAACAGATCTACTATCACCCTATCTGTCCTACCATCCCTATATATGTTCTGCACCTATCACCAAACGGGAAACCAAATGCCTGTATATCCCTAGAGGTAGATCCTAGATAGGGAGGGGGTGAGCACTGGTCAGTCCCCACTATAAACTAAAGGCAACAAGGGAGACAAACACAGGGGGAACACTTAGCTTGAGCAGACACCAGGGAGATAGCAACGTACATCCTCCAAGGGCACCAGGGAGGAAGCCGACTGCTATTGTTTCAAGCCTTCACAAGGGAAAATGAGAATATCACTGGCGACTCCCTGAAGCAGACTTAAGAAGATGTTTGCAATGCCAAACGCAGTGACCTTCTGCAGCCAGATCAAGAGCAACTGTCTATTACATCTGACACACCCATGACACATACACATTACTGTTTCATAATATGAGTTTTGGGAATGCATTCAAGTATGTGGGTGCCACACTACTGATCACAATATGAGTTGTCAGGAGTGTACACAGGCATGTCCTAGAACCCCTAGAAGCAATACCCCAAAATATACAGATGCCATTATATGGCCATATAATGAACACTTTGTGAGTTTTTGAGCTTCCTAAGAGACAAATGTGGATTCATTGATATTGTGGCATATGTAGCCTAGGAATGTGTGGATATATAAATGCATAGATAGACCTCTATCCGCAATTTTTTTTTCAAAATGTATGAGAATTTTTAATTTTAAAATCATAAAAAACTTTTCAACTCAAAAGTTTTCAAACTTTAACAACAAAGTTTTTTCTTAAAAAACAACTTTCTGAATAAACTTATTTGGACTCTTCTATACTTACGACTTAAAAATCCAGTCTACTACGACTTTATATATAGTAGAAATCAAGTGAAACTGACTTGTGTAGGAAGTTATGTGAGAACCTGTTGTGAACCTCTGATTGGGGGGCTCTTTCCTCAAAACACACAGCTCCATTAACAGTACACTTAATCACACAAAATAGCAAAGGACATAAAAGCCAAGTGTACACCTGAGTGAAACAAAACACAGAACTGATTTCCCGAGAGCCCTTAAACTTCCTCTTCCCGGTTGTTGGCACGAATAAATTTGCAACTAAGTCAAAGTTAGTGCATTCGGTTTGAAGTCTGATAAGGAGAAAAAAAACTAAATAAAAAAATAAAGCCCACAAGTCAATAAAAAAACAAAACTCATAATAATATAATAAATTATAGTGAAGCTCCACCTTTTATTATCACGGCTGTAAAATAAACCAAAATTATGCATCTTTATAAAATATTGTTATTCATTGTTGGGGCTTGTTTACTTATTTTACAGTTTGTTTCTTACCTTCCTATTCTAAATTCTTATTGTGTGTCATTTCACTATACATTTCGGGATGTGAAAAAACCCTCGGACAGATAGATGCTTATTTTTCTTTTTGTCTTTCTGTTATAGCCTTTACTTTGTATCATGTAAACTGGAGGTTCTCATGTTTATGTTTTTTTCTTGCTGATATGATTTCGACATTGTGGGATCTTTCCGTCTTTACTGGGAATAGGTCGCCTCGGGTTACGAACATTATCTAAACTAAATATATTAACTAATAAATCAAAACTTAGGGGTCAATTCAAAAAGCAGCTGGCACCACAAATCTGGCGTAAAACTGTTTGACATTTTGCAAAATGTTTGCTCAGCATTGCCAAATTTTTCAAAAATATGCAAAGATTCATGGGATGGTGCAACTCTTTTAATGATCTTGACTAATCAATTTCCAGCAAAACCGGGAATACAAAATGCCACTTTTGATGAACCGACTCCTTAGTTTATTCTACAGCACACCCAGTGGTCACAGAAAGTATTGCAAGTGATAAAATAATGTTTTTTACATGCACATGTTACTTGAAGAATTATCACTGAATATGTAGCTTAATTATCGTTTTTCATAAAAAGTGGGTACCATTGAATAACAATCCTTATATCAACTGTTATAACCACCTGATGTCAACTCAGGGGCAAATACATTAAAGTGAAGTAAATTGGCATAAAACACGTTGAATAGTTGCAATTTTTCTTTTGTGCAATGCAGAGTTGCCCAAAAATTTTGTGACTTTGGCATTTTCGCCCCAGTTTTAAGTAGTTCCACCAAAATGGCTAGAGCTGGGGAGGAGGTGGGACAGGACATGGCTACGTCTTCTCATCAAATTCATGGAAAGTGTTGGCATTTTTAATACCAGAGAAACATTTCTGGTTAGGGGCATGAAGTCACAGCCCACTGATAAGATGCACCAAATTCATTAAGTAGTGTGTACCTCTTAATGATTTCAGTGCTTCTTACTCCTACGCGACCCTCATTAAGTGGCATACAAAACACCAATCTTAATGAATTCTTAAAGTATTCTACTATTCTATATAAACAGGACTTTGTGGGATCAGAAAAAGTATTGCAACTGAAAAATAAGCTATTCACTGCGTGACTAGGGGCCTCGCCAGATCCGACCATGAACACATGGTGGCTTAATTGACTTCGTGGTCCGAGGAGGGACGTGGGAGGTGGCCCAGGTGCTACTCCAGGTCAGACCCCGGTCACAGCTGTTGACCCACACAGGGGAAAGCAGGAACGGGCAGTTTAGGCTGGTATGCAGACAGGTGGGCACTGACAGGCACGACTGGTATGCAGACAGATGGGTACTGGCAGGCACGGCTGGTATGCAGACTGGCGGGTACTGGCAGGCATGGCAGGTATGAAGACAGGTGGGTACTGGCAGGTAGAAAAGCAGGCTGGACAGGGACTAGTACAGACTAGGATACAGGAACAGAGCCGCAGGCGCGGCAGACGAGCAGAGCAGAGCCGCAGGCTCGGAGGACAAGCAGAGCAGAGCTTCAGACGCAGAGGACAAGCAGAGCAGAGCAGAACCGCTGGCGTGGAGGACAAGCGGAGCAGAGCAGAACTACAGGCGCGGAGGACAAATGGAGCAGAGCAGAACGGAACCGCAGGAGCAGAGGACGAGCAGAGCGGAACCGCAGGCGTGGAGGACAAGCAGAGCAGAACCGTAGGCACGGAGGACAAGCAGAGCGGAACTGCAGGCGCTGAGGACAAGCAGAGCAGAGCGGAACCACAGGCATGGAGGACAAGCAGAGCAGAGCGGAACTGCAGGCGCGGAGGACAAGCGGAGCAGAGCAGAACCGCAGGCACGGAGGACAAGCGGAGCAGAGCGGAACGGAGCAGAGCCGCAGGTGCTGAGAACAAGCAGAGCAGAGAGGACCAAAGCTGCAGGTGCGTAGGACAAGTGGAGCGGGGCAGAGCAGAGCAAAGCCGCAGGTGCGGAGGGCAAGCAGAGCTGCAGGTGCGGGCAGACAATACAGGGCTTTGTTCACATGGAACAGACTGGGAAACACAGGAAGATAGCTAGAACACAGGAGGTAGATAAGGAGGCAGGGAAACCGGACAAGCAGAACCAGATACACACAAGGTACTTGCAAAGAAGCAACGAGTGGACACAAAAGTCACAAACAAAAGTACAGAGACAACAAGTTGGAGTTAGGTGCAGGTTCAGACCCTGCAGGAAAAGGAAAGGATCGGACATAGAGACAAACAGGTAATGGGGTAGCACACAGTTCAGACAGGAACTGAACCTGGAACAATATACAGGAACGAGCCTGGGTACTCAGCCCCCAGGGTGGCGAAAAACAGACAAGATACAGGACAGGACCTGGCAACTCAGTTGCACAGAACACACTGAAAGAAAGTGTTGCTCAGGCACCTCTTACTGGGTGGAGGGTGTTTAAGTATCCAGTGACTCACAGCAATAGGCTGGTTACGCATTTGGACTGCGCACACTGTAACTTTAAGAATCAGGAAGAAACAGGGCTGCCGCCCTAAGCAATTAGACAAGAGACATGCACACAGCAAGTAATGGAGCAAACTTTGCTGACTGGACTGATAGGTAAGTTGGCGGTCTTGCATGGTGGGAGATGGTAAGCAATGCCAGCATGCCGCCAGGGATGTTACACTGCTGATTATTGGGGGTATCAGCAGTGGGACTCATACTTATCCAAAAATAGTAACCATTACAGGTGATACAGTTTGTAGAATGAAACACCAATTTAAACATCCTAAATAATAACTACATTGATTAACTTAAAATAGACAACATTAATAGCAACATACTTTAAAAAAATGCATTATTAGAATCATTAGAAGGTAACATAGAGAATAATTTTCTTTCTAAAGAGCACTCTGTGTGGTGAGAGATGATATTACAAGTAAAATTTATCCTTTTCAAACATCAGCTAAATATTATAATATAAGCATTTTTTTTATAGGCAGGCAGTGCATATAGCATGAGAGGCTCCATTCCAGTTCTGTCTGCTGCTGCTGCTGCTGCTACTGTTAGACATTTCTAGACATAGGCCCAGGTCTCAGGGGCCAGGAATAATTTTTTTTGGATCTTAATCCTCATTATTTGTTTAAAAAGCAATCCAGAGAACACCGTTTTTCGTCGCCATTTGCTTGTTTGCACAGCAGAATACAGCCAGGTCCTTTCCATATTACAGCGCTAAAAATCCAGCTATTTAAAACTGTGATTTGTCCATCAAATGGATCACATATAATTGCGCTGAAAATACTGCCATTTCTGGCCTCCATTGAAATTTGTTTCAGTGTGTCAGTGAAGCTATTGACACCAGTTTGCTGTTCAAAATAGTTACCTACAGGCCAGGTATTTAAAACTGTGTTTTCTCCGTCACAAGGATCACATATACGTTTTCACAAAATACTGCCATTTCTGGCCTTCATTAAAAATTTGTCTCACTGTGTCAGTGAAGCTATTCACACCAGTTTGCTGTTAAAAATAGTTACCCACAGGCCAGGTATTTAAAACTGTGGTTAGTCCGTAGCACCGATCACATATAAGTTCGCTCCAAATTCAGCCATTTGTAGTGAGCGTGGAAGATATTGTCCTCCATTTAAAATGGGCAAGGCACGTGGCAAGGGATGGGGAACTGGACGTGATGGTGATGGTGCATGCCGAGGCCCAGGCCATGGGCAAGCTGAAATTGTGCCACAACAAACACCCACATCTTCAAGCTCGACCTTTCTGTCCCAATTAATAGGGGACCGCAGAACACCACTATTGAACACAGAGTAGTGTGAAAAGGTTATTGGTTGGATAGCAGATAATGCTTCCAGTCACTTAACCACCACCACCACCCTGTCTTCCACACGGTCAAGACTCAGTAGCCGTGAGTCTGGGCCGAATATTCCTCACCCTGAACCTCCTTCCTCCCACCAGGCCGAGTGCCCAGAAACAACTGATCCCACACTTGGACACTCTGAAGAGCTGTTCACTTTTCCATTTATAGATTTGGGCCTCTCGCCCGGTCCACTTGAAGCGGGGCAAGGGGAGATCGCGTGTAGCGATGCCCAAATATTTGAGCAGCCACAGTCACAGGAAGGCGACGGTGGGAAAGTGTCACAAGAGCTGGACGATGATGAGACACAATTGACAGAAAGGACCAGGGTGTGGAAGTGGAAAACGAGGTGGTGGATGATATAGTAACTGACCCAACCTGGCAGGAGGACATGCAAAGCGAGGACAGCAGCACACAGGGGGAGGGAGGCAGAGCACCCCAACAGGCAGGAAGAAGCAGTGTGGTGACTGCAGACAGAAGGCGGGCAACCGTTCCCCGTAACACCAACATGACGGAAGTTGCCAGTACAACGGTTAGGTCTTCCCGAGTCTGGTTGTTTTTTAAAGACTCTGACGATAACCCCAAAAAGGCCATTTGCACCACCTGCCAGGCCAGCATCAGCAGGTGTAGCAAAACTACTAGCCTGGCCACCACCAGTATGATCAGGCACATGGCAGCAAAGCACCTGACTTTGTGTTCCAAACCCCAGGGTCCACAAACAGAGTCTGCGGGTGGCACCATTGCTTCTTCCGCTGTTGTGCATGCAAGCCAATCCCCTGTCCATGGTGCATGCGAAGATGCCTCCTGCCCTGCACCTGTCGTTGCACATTCTCAAGTAGTAGCATCAGGAAGCACGTCCATGTCCTTGTCCCAGCGCAGCGTTCAGTTGTCCATACCCCAGTCTTTGGAACGCAAGTGCAAATACGCTGCTAACGCCCCACAGACCACAGTACTAAATTCCCACATTTCGCAAATGCTTGCACTCAAAATGTTGCCTTTTAGGCTCGTGGAGACGGAAGCATTCCACAACCTTACGCAAAATTACACAAGCACGTGTCCCAAAACATTAGCTGTGCCCTCAACAACGCAGTTACCGGGAAAGTCCACCTAACCACAGAAATGTGGACAAGTGCTTATGGGCAGGGACGGTACATCTAGCTGACAGCACCCTTGGTGAGCATAGTGGAAGCCGGACCCAGTCAGACTTTGGGACGGAACATGTCCTTCCGACGCCAAGGATTGCGGGCCTAAGGTTGATCAGGGTTGCCCCCACAGTCTACAGCTCCTGCACGTCATCCTCCTCAGCCTCCTCCTCCTCTTCAGCCTTCATCTCCGATATGACCACATCAGTCACAAGCTGGAAGCATTGCAGCACTGCCTCGGCCAAGCTGCAACAGGCTGAGCTGAAACTAATATGCTTAGGTAAAAATCGCACAATGCTGAAGAGTTGTGGACAGCTCTGAAAGAACAGGCAGATCGGTGGCTCACACCGCTGAACCTACAGCCAGGCATGGTCATATGTGATAATAGCCGAAACCTGATGGCGACTCTGAGGCGAGGCGAGCTCACACACGTGCCATGCCTGACCCATGTGCTTAACCTCGTGGTTCAGCAGTTTCTCAAATCCTACCCGGAGCTGCCGGATCTGTTTGTTAAGGTACGCCACCTGTGTCAGCTACTGCTTCTGCTGCCCTTGCCGTGCTTCAGCAGCATTTGCAGCTTCTGGCTCACAGACTGGTGTGTGATGTTCCTGCGCATTGTAACTCTACTCTGCAGATGTTGGGAAGGATTTGTGAGCAGAAGAGGGCAGTTGTTGAGTACCAGCATCAACAAGGCCGTCGGTATTCAGTTCAGACTCCACACATAAGACCTCATGAGTGTACATGGATGTGAGACATATGTACCATCCTCCAAAACTTTGAGGACTCCACCAAGATGGTGAGCGGCGATGAGGCTATGATTTGCATCACCATCCCGCTTCTCTTTCTTCTGAAATGCTCTCTGCTCACAATCAAAGAGGATGCATTGCAGCCAGAGCATGATGAGCTGGAGCAAGGAACCATACAGGGTGATTACACACAGCCCAGCCTCATCTCATCCCAACGTGGATTGGGTGACAATAAGGAAGAGGAGAAGGAGGAGGAAGAACAGGAGCTAGTTTCATGCGTTATAGACGGTACTGCCTGCACAGCTGTCATACCATCAGTTCAGCGAAGATAGCCTGAGGACAGAGAGGAGGAGGAGGAGAGCATGGTCAGTCGTCCTCTTGGTGAGGACACGGAAGTCTTGCCTGTTAGCAGTATGGCACGCATGGCTGGGCTTATGCCACGCTGCCTTTCCCATGACCCTTGCGTTCTCAATATTTTGTGTGACAGTCATTGCTGGTTGGTGACACTTCTAGACCCACACTACAAGGAGAACTCTCTATCTCTTATTCCTAAGGAGGACAGGTCTAAAAAATGGGGCTGTACCAGAAGGCCCTTGTTGCGGAACTATTAAAAAAATTCCCATCTGAAAATGCTGGCGGCAGAGGTCACAGTTCGTTGGACAACCAAGGAGTACAGGCGAGAGAAACACAACGCCAATCCAGCAGAGGCAGGGGAACGCTCTCAAAGTTCTGGGAGAATTTTCTCAGCCTCTACCATCGTGCAGGCCCTGAGGCCGGGGGTGATCTCACAAGGAGTGCAAAGTTTGGGAAGATGCTAAGGGAGTACCTTGCCGACCGTACCAATGTCCTCCGTGCTTTCTCTGTGCCTTATAATTATTGGGTATCCAAGCTAGATATGTGGAATGGCTCTCGGCGCCTTGAGGTCCTGGCCTGCCCTGCCGCTAGGGTTTTATCAGAGCGTGTTTTTAGTGCAGCTGGTGGAATTATAACTGATAAGCGCATCCGCCTGTCAACTGAAAATGCTGACAGGCTGACTCTTATAAAAATGAACAATGGCTGAATTGGGCTAGACTTCTCAACACCACCGAATGATAGCAGAGTAACATAAACTCAAATTCAGTGTCTTTTTTTGGGTATACGCTTCCTGATTTTGGCCATTTGTTCTTATCCTCCTCCATCTCCTCATCCTCCATCACCATATCACCAGGGTGACTGTGGTCCGTGATGCAACACCCACATAATTTTTTTAAAGGGTGTTTATGATGCCCGTAAAAATTTTTTTTATACAGTATGTTCATGTATACCCCCATGGGGTAAATGTTTATCAGCTCATACACTTAGTGCATGGGCATTACAAGTATAGAAGACACGCTCCTTTCTAATGGGAACATTGTTTTCATGAGGCCCTCTACGTCTCTTCCAAGGGGCATTTAAGTGCCTCCAAATTTTTGGCAACCCTTGCATTCACTGTATAGGGAAACACAATGGGAAACCCACTTCCTAATAGTGGGAACATTGTTTTCTGAAGGCCCTCTGACCTCCACGTTTCTTCCAAGGGGCATTGGAGTGCCTCCAAATTTTTGGCAACCCTTGCATTCACTGCATAGGCAAACACAATAGGAGACCCACTTCCTAATAATTGGAACATTGTTTTCAGGAGGCCCTCCTCTAAGTCTCTTCAAAGGGATATTGGGGTGCGTCCAAATTTTCAAAGGGGTATTGGGGTGCGTCCAAATTTTGGGCAGCCCTGCCACTCACTGCATACGCAATAACAGTATAGGAGACCCACTCTTTAGTAATGGGAACAAAAAAGATTAGCTGGCTAATGGCTCTCTAAGAATAGTGAGGGCCGACTGCTGGTCCTTTAAGAATTGTAAAGGCCTCCTGATGGCCCTAGAAAAATAGGCTTTGTGACTTTCAGAGTCCCTCCTTCATAAATGGAACAGTATTTGTCTGATCATGTCTCACACACCACATGGACAAATAAGGTTGTAAAATGTTAAAATGACATTTCCCGGTGATGTTAAATATTAATTACAGATATTAATTTTATTGTTAATTCTGAATTCTGTACCATATATTGCATAAGATTGCATCAGCCATCGTGCTAGGGTTTCTAGATGACATGTGCTATTTGTGTATTTTTAGTTCAGTGCCATATGCAGAAGAACAGGTGCTATGGGGGGGCTATATAACCCCATGTTAGAGACAGGGGGCTCACTCTTGCCATTTCACAGGACACTGGACGATGATGTATGTGTCAAGGAAACAGCTGCTGATGTAGGCCCAAGGAGACATGTGCTTTACCCGGACACATGGTGTCATCCTGACACACGTGTTGGACACAGACAGACGCAATCTACCATTCAGGATCTCAGGAAAAGATGGGTGAATCTCAATTATTAAGTTAATTATGGACAAATGAACAATCAATTTGTAACTATTTAACTATTTTATGTAACTACTGCAATCATTCTTTTTAATGGACAATCCAAGAATAAATTGATAATTTTTTTTATAAGAATATCGTGATATAGTCATTGATCGATCGCATCTGTTAAGAAGTCCTCAATAGAAAAATGTACAGAAATAAGTATTTTTTTACAGGTGAATGCATTTATCACGGTTGAAAGCAATGCAAAAGTGCTAAAACGCATCAAAAACACTACGTGTGAACATAGCTAGTGCAGGGCGAGTACTAAAATGCTCAGGTGCTCGAAGTTCGGGACGAGCTCACCGTGATACTCGGGTGCTCGACCCGAGCAACGAGCTCAATGTTAGTCTATGGGAGACCCGAGCATTTTTGCGGCGGCACCCCCGGCAGTCTGTAGAAAGCCTAAAAAGTGCCCAAAACAATAGTGACAGTGCTCAAATGACATGGAGACAGCATGGGGATCGACCCAGGAAGCATTTCTGACCCCCAGGTCACTGCTGTCAACAACGTGATCAGAGGTATTAAGCCACTTTTACGGTCTCACAATAAAACGTTCAAAAACGAAAGTGAAACTGTTTTCCTGTGAAATATGTTAAGGAACATCCTTTCCAGAGTAAAGACTTGTGTAGAAGGTAAAATAAATAACCAAAACCAAAAATACTCCTCCACACCTTGGGCTATGTTCACAAGTAGCATTTTTTATGCTTTTTGTATTGCTTTCCACCGTGACAAATGCATTCACCGGGAAATGTCATTTTAACATTTTACAACCTTATCTGTCCATGTGCTGTGTGACACATGCATACAGTGCTGAAAAGACATGGGAACAGCATGGGGAAGACCCCTGGAAGCATCTCTGACACCAAGGTCACTACCTAAAAGTGTGCCCATCAGAAGTGATCCTTGCCGCATCAGAAGATGCTGACTTGCAATAATCCCCGTGCAAGTTCTAGTCCCAGGGCAGTGTTCAATTGTACCTCCCCCATTCCTTGCAATGCAAGTGCAAGTATGCAGCCTGCCATCCACCCCACCCCCCCAGGCTACAGTACCATACTGCTTGCTTGCACTTGAAATTGGGCATTTTAGGCATGTGGAGGCAGAATCTGGCCACCATGTCATGCCTGGGTCAGTGGCCTGGTATCCATACTCAGTCCCCAGCCGCCAGGCAGCCGGGTGTCCACGCTTTGTCCCCAGCTGCCAGGGGGCGGCCAGGTGTCCATGCTCGGTCCCCAGCTGCCACTATATGTCCCGGTAACCTTCCCTACACTTTTCTTAGCCTGGCCTGCTTTAGGGCAGCATTGGCCGAGCCCACCAGACAACCAGACTCCTCCGGTGGGCCCTGGCTTCTCCATCAGGGGAGTTGAGAGTGCCAAGGTGAGGAGCATGATGTTGATGATAGAAGTTAGCATCTGCTTTGTTTTCTTGGAATGCAAGCGTAAGTGTGCAGCCTGCCACCCACCCACCCCCAGGCTGCAATACCATACTGCTAGCTTGCTTGCACTTGAAATAAGGCCTTTTAGGCTTGTGGAGGCAGACGCAGGCCACCATGTCATGCCTGCGTCGGCGGCCTGGTATCCATACTCAGTCCCCAGCCGCCCAGCGGAAGGGTGTCCACACTCGGTCCCCAGCCGCCCCGCGGTCGGGTGCCCACACGCGGTCTCCAGCCCCCTGGGGGCGGCCGGGTGTCCATAATCGGTCCCCAGCCGCCCCAATTTGTCCCAGTGCGCCTTATACATAAGCGCGCATTCCAAAACATTACTTGTGCCCTCCCCAGTGCATTTAGTGGGAAGGACAGCCTAGCCACAAGCACGTGGACAAGTGAATGTGGCCAGGGATGGTCCACCTCACTGACGCCTTCACACTGGGTTAGTATTGTGGAAGCCGGGACACAGTTGGAAACCGGGGGGCAACACGTCCTCCAGACATAGAGGATTGCGGGTCCTGGGTCAATCATGCTTCAACACACAGTTCAGAAGGTAGACAGCAGCAGTGGTCGGCCTCCTACACAACGAGTAAATTATTCATGATCATGAGGCCATCCATCTCCTTAGCTTTCTGTTCCTTGGAATGCAAGCGCATGTATGTAGTAGCGGCTAGGCCTGAGGTGGTCAGCGTTTTGGCGCATATCCTACCTCCTCCGAGGATTGCTGGATGTTTTCCTGCTACTTTCCCAGTACTATGACTCCCGTTAAAACAAAGCTTCAGGTGATGAATGATGGATGAGGTGGTGGCAAAGGAGAAAGAGCAGGAGGAACAGGGTCCATTCACATCAATATCAGGCCAGTCAACCACACATGTCTTGTAGGATATGTTTCTGTACCAAAAAGAGTGGTTCGGCTACACAGTTATAGGGAATACAGTGAGTGCAATGCGTACCAAAAATTTTGAAGCACTCCAATGCCCCTTGGAAGGGACATGGAGGTCAGAGGGCCTTAACTAAACCATTTTTTCCATTTATAGCAACTGGGTCTCCTGTACACTATTGGCCTAAGCAGTGAATGGAAGGCTTTCCAAAAATTATGAGGAACTGCAATGCCCCTTGAAACAGACATGGATTACAGCATACTAAAAACCTTCTACCCATTATTGGGGAGTGGGTCTTCTTTAGTGTTCGCCTATGCATTGAAAAGAAAAAGCTGACTAAAATCAGGAGAAAATGCCACACCCGTTGGAAGAGTCGTGGAGGTTAGAGGTAATAAAAAACAACATTTCAATGCCCCTTGGAAGAGCTGTGGAGTTCAAAGTGGTTTAACAAGACTGTTTTAATGCCCCTTGGAAAAGACGTGGAGTTCAGAGTGGTTTAACAAGGCGGTTTTAATGCCCCTTGGAAGAGACGTGGAGGTCCCAGTGGAATAAAAAGACAATATCAATGCCCCTTGGAAGAGTGGTGGAGGTCCCAGTGGAATAAAATGACAATATCAATGCCCCTTGGAAGAGTGGTGGAGGTCGCAGTGGAATAAAACAACAATATCAATGCCACTTGGAAGAGACGTGGAGGTCACAGTAGCTTAACAAGATGGTTTTAATGCTCCTTGGAAGAGACGTGGAGTTCAGAGTGGTTTAACAAGATGGTTTTAAGAGACGTGGAGGTCACAGTAGCAAACAAGACAGTTTTAATGCCCCTTGGAAGAGACGTGGAGGTCCCAGTGGAATAAAAAGACAATATCAATGCCCCTTGGAAGAGTGGTGGAGGTCGCAGTGGAATAAAAAGACAATATCAATGCCCCATGGAAGAGTGGTAGAGGCCGCAGTGAAATAAAAAGACAATATCAGTGCATTTGGAAGAGACGTGGAGATCACAGTAGCTTAACAAGATGGTTTTAATGCCCCTTGGGAGAGTGGTGGAGGTCGCAGTGGAATAAAAAGATAATATCAATGCTCCGTGGAAGAGACATGGAGGTCACAGTAGCTTAACAAGACGATTTTAATGCCCCTTACAAGAGCCATGCAGTACAGCATATTAAAAACATTTTTTCCATTATTGGGGAGTGGGTCTCCCATAGTCTTTGCCTATGCCTTACAAGCAAAAGCTGCCAAAAATTAGGACGGAGGAACTTGCAATGCTGGCAACACGTAACACGGTCACCCTGATGGTATAGTGGTGGTGGAGGCTGAGGATAAGGAGAAGAGCAAAAAACAGCTGAAATGAGGAAGCGTATACCCATGTGTGGGAGTGAAGGGGTGAATGGGAATACACCTCCCGAAACCACACAGTGGTTTTGACTTTATGTTACTCTGCTGTCATTTGGTGGTGATGAGAAGTCTGGCCCAATCCAGCCCTTGTTCATTTTGATAAGGGTCAGCTTGTCAGCATTGTCAGTTGACAGGCGAGTGCGCTTATCAGTTATAATTCCCCCAGCGGCACTAAAAACACGCTCCGATGACACGCTAGCGGCAGGGCAGGCCAGGACCTCCAAGGCGTACAGAGTCAGTTCATTCCAAGTGTCCAGCTTGGATACCCAATAATTAAAAGGCCCAGAGGAGCCACGGAGGACGCTGATACAGTCGGCAAGGTACTCCATCACCATCTTTTGAAACTTTTCCACTCCTTGTGAGAGTATCCCACGCCTCAGGGCCTGTAAGCTGGGCGGGTCTCAGAAAACTGTCCCAGAACGTTGTTCCCCTGCCTCTGCTGAATTGGAGTTGCGTATCTCTCGCCTGTACGCCTTGGTTGGTCAACGAACTGTGACTTCTGCCACTAGCTTGTTCAGATGGGAATTTTTTTAACAGTTCTGCAGCAAGGGCCTTTTGGTACTGCCCCATTTTTGTAGACCTCTCCACCTCAGGAATAAGAGAGAGAAAGTTCTCCTTGTAGCGGGGGCCTAAAAGTGTCACCAACCAGTAATGACTGTCACCCAACATTTTGACAACGCGATGGTCACGGTTAAGGGAGCGTAACATAAAGTCAGCCATGAGTGCCAGATAGGTAACGGGCAAGACTTCCGTGTCCTCACCAAGATGACGACTGACCATGCACTCCTCCTCCTCCCCCCTGTCCTCAGGCCACCCACGTTAAACCGACGGTACGACAGTTGTACAGGTACTGCGGTCCACAGCGCATAATACCAGCTCCTGTTCTTCCTCCTCCTTCTCCTCCTCTTCTCCCTCATTGTCCCCCAATGCACGTTGGGATGAGATGAGGCGGGGCTGTGCGTAATCGCCCGCTACAGATTCTTGATCCATCTCATCATACTCTGGCTGCAATGCCTCCTCTTTAACTCTCTGCAGAGAGCGTTGCAAAAGATAGACAAGTGGGATGCTGACACTAATGATGGCGTCCTTGCCACTCACCATCTTGGTGGATTCCTCAAAGTTTGTCAGGATGGTACTTATGTCAGACATCCAGGTCCACTCCTGAGGTCTTATGTGTGGAATCTGACCTGAATATCGACGGCCTTGTTGTAGCTGGTACTCCACAACTGCTCTCTTCTGCTCAGAAATCCTTTGCAACATGTGGAGGGTAGAGTTCCAACGTGTGTGTACATCACTGACCAGTCGGTGTGCCGGAAGCTGCAAACGCTGCTGCAACACAGCAAGGGTGGCGGAAGCTGTAGCCGACTTCTGAAAATGAGCTGACAGGCGGCGTACTTTGACGAGCAGATCAGGCAACTCGGGGTACGATTTAAGAAACCACTGAACCACGAGGTTAAGCACATGAGCCAGGCATGGTACATGTGTGATCTCGCCTTGCCTCAGAGCCGCCACCAAGTTACGGCCATTGTCACACACGACCATGCCTGGATGTAGGTTCAGCGGTCTCAGCCATAGATCTTCCTGCTATTTCACAGCTGTCCACAACTCACAAGCAGTGTGAGGTTTATCACCTAAGCTTATGAGTTTCAACACAGCCTGTTGCCGCTTGGCGGAGGCAGTACTGCAGTGCTTCCAGCTTGTAACTGATGTGGTGATATCTGAGATGGAGGCTGAACATGAGGAGGAGGAGGAGGAGGATGCGCAGGAGCTGTACACTGTGGGGGCAACTCTGACTGACATAGGGCCCCCAATTTTCGGTGTGGGGAGGATGTGTTCCGTCCCAAGGTCCGACTGGGTCCCGGTTTCCACTATGTTTACCCATTGTGCCGTCAGGGAGATGCACCGTCCCTGGCCACAAGCACTTGCCCACGTGTCCGTTGTCAGGTGGACTCTCCCAGTAACTGTGTTGTTAAGGGCACGGCAGATGTTTTGGGACACGTGCTTGTGTAGTGCGGGGATGGCACATGGGGCAAAATAGTGTCGGCTGGGGACCGAGTACTGAGGGACGGCCACCGCCATAAGGTTGCGGAAGGATTCCGTTTCCACCAGCCTAAAAGGCAGCATTTCCAATGCAAGCAGTCGTGAAATGTGCGAATTTAGGACTGTGGCCTGTGGGGCGTTGGCTGCAAATTTGCGCTTTCGTTCAAAGGTCTGGGATATGGACAAATGAAAGCTGCGGTGGGATGTGGACGTGGACGTTCATGCTGTTTCATGAAAAACTGCCATAACAAGTGAAGACTGAGCGGAGGGGGCATCTTTGCATGCAGTATGGACAGTGGGTTGCCTTGCATGCACAACAGAGGGTTCTCTTACACGCACAACAGCGGAAGAAGCAGTGGTGACACCCGCTGACACTGGTCGTGGACCCTGTGGTTCGACCCACACAGTCGGGTGCTTTGCTGCCATGTGTCTGATCATCCTGGTGGTGGTCAGGCTGGTAGTTTTGTCACCCCTGCTGATGCTGGCCTGGCAGGTGGTACAAATGGCCTTTTTGGGGTTATCAGCAGAGTCTTTAAAAAAATTCCAGATTCTGGAAGACCTACCGGTTGTACTGGCAACGTCGCTCGTGTTGATGTTACGAGGAACAGTTGCCCGCCTTCTGTCTGTGGCGACCACACTGCTTCTTCCTGCCTGTTGGGGTACTCTGCCTCCTTCCCCCTGTGTGCTGCTGGCCTCACTCTGCATGTCCTCCTGCCATGTTGGGTCAGTTACTAGATCATCCACCACCTCCTCCTCTTCCACTTCCACACCACAGTCCTCCTCCTCACTTCGTGGCAATTGTGTCTCGTCATCGTCCACCTCTTGTGACAAATTGCCAGCATCGCCTTCCTGTGGCCATGGCTGTTCAAATAATTGGCCATCGCTACATGGGATCTTCTCTTCCACCCTTTCAAGTGGAGAAGGCGAGGGGTCCAAATATGGAAATGGACCAGTGAACAGTTCTTCAGAGTGTCCAACTGTGGGATCAGTTGCTGTCTGACGACACTCGGCATGGTGGCAGGAAGGAGCATCAGGGTGAGGAGGAGTATGCGGTCGAGACTCACGGCTACTAAGACTTGACCGTGCGGAAGACAGACCGGAGATGGTGGTGTTCAGGTGACTGGAAGTATTATCTACTATCCAATTAATAACCTGTTCGCACTGATCAGTTCGCAATAGTGGTCTTGTTGTGTGCTTCCCTAGTAATTCAGTCAAGAACTGGGAGCGAGAAGATGTGGCTGTTGGTTGTGGCACATTTTCACCTTGACCACCGCCCCGTTCTTTGCACGCACCATCACCAGAACGTCCAGTTTCACGTCCCTTGCCAAGCACCTTGCCCATTGTAAATGAAGTAAAATAGCTTACACTTGCACTATCAATGGCAAAATGGTAATAAAAAGGAGATTAGAACCCTAGAAGAGGAAAACCACAGTTCTATTTCTCTGGCCTACACCAGACTCTTTTAAACAGATTTATTGCTGTGTGAACAGTAGAGATGAGCGTTGTTCTACTCGAACTGTTAGCCAATCTCAAATTCGAGCTGTTTTGGGCGGTGTTCGAGCCGTTCGGCGAACACGAACAATTTGAGAAAAATTCGGCTGTTCGAGGTTATGTTCGATAACTGTTCGTGCACCAAAATCATAACTGGATTTTTTCTCAGTAATGATGAAAATTAATGTTAATACGCAGTTTGAGTGTACAGCGGGGTGGGGGGAGGGGCAGGGGATGGATCTCTGCAGGAACAATGAAGATCTCCATTTTTTTTTTCTCTTTCCCGCATTTACAGTGGGGAGGTGCAATCTGTCAGCCTATCAGCAGCGCACACACGGAGCTCAGTGCTTTTTTTCACACAAGCAAGGGCATGTGTCATTGGCAGTGTATGTCACATGTCCTTGCCCTATAAGACCAAGCCATTTTCCCCGTCGCCACCATTTTCTCACTGCTGCAGCTGCGTGTTAGACGGCACCGCTGTTGCTGTGTGCGCTATACCTTGTTAATTTCAAGCCAATTTTCGCACAAATCTACAGATAGCTTGGGAGTAGGGAATAGTTGTGATTGCAGTCCTTTTAAGGACTAGGTTACAGCATTTCCTACGACTTTTATCAGGCAGGTCTGTGCTCTTAAATAGATAGATTGTGGGAGTAAAGATTAATTGTAATTGGAGTCCTTTTCAGGACTAGGTTACATCAGTTCCTATCAGTTTTTGCCAGGCAGGTCTGTGCCAGTGCTGTGCAAGTTTTTTTCACAGAATTTGGCTGAATCTAGCAAAGCTAATCCTTTTTGGCCTATTGCAGAGTGTGTTAGTCAGTGGAGTAGCCTATCTGTGTTGCAAGATATACCACCTGTGTATAGAATACCAATTTTTTTACTGCACCTAGTGAAGTAAAATCTTTTGGGCATAGCATCATTCTATTAGTCCATCTATACTGACCTCCATCAGGTTGCAAATTGAATATAATTTTTTTCTGCATCTAGCTCTGAAAAAATATTGGGCTTCTAGCTGTGTGTGGGACTTGTTGTATTAGTCCATCTATACTGACCTCCATCAGGTTGCAAACTGAATATATTTTTTTCTGCATCTACCTCTGAAAAAATATTGGGCTTCTAGGTGTGTGTGGGACTTGTTCTATTAATCCATCTATACAGACCTCCATCAGGTTGCAAACTGAATATATTTTTTTCTGCATCTACCTCTGAAAAAATATTGGGATTCTAGCAGTGTGTGGGACTTTCTCTATTAGTCCATCTATACTGACCTCCATCAGGTTGCAAATTAAAAATAATTTTTATCTGCATCTACAGTACCTCTGAAAAAATATTTGGGCTTCTAGCTGTGTGTGGGACTTGTTCTATTAGTCCATCTATACTGACCTCCATCAGGTTGCAAATTGAATATAATTTTTATCTGCATCTAGCTCTGAAAAAATATTTGGCCTTCTAGCAGTGTGTGGGACTTTCTCTATTAGTCCATCTATACTGACCTCCATCAGGTTGCAAATTAAAAATAATTTTTATCTGCATCTACCTCTGAAAAAATATTTGGGCCTCTAGCTGTGTGTGGGACTTGTTCTATTACTCCATCTATACTGACCTCCATCAGGTTGCAAACTGAATATATTTTTTTCTGCATCTACCTCTGAAAAAATATTGGGCTTCTAGCTGTGTGTGGGACTTGTTGTATTAGTCCATCTATACTGACCTCCATCAGGTTGCAAATTAAAAATAATTTTTATCTGCATCTACAGTACCTCTGAAAAAATATTTGGGCTTCTAGCAGTGTGCGGGACTTTCTCTATTAGTCCATCTATACTGACCTCCATCAGGTTGCAAACTGAATATATTTTTTTTCTGCATCTACCTCTGAAAAAATATTGGGCTTGTAGCTGTGTGGGACTTGTTCTATTAATCCATCTATACAGACCTCCATCAGGTTGCAAACTGAATAAAAAAATTTTCTGCATCTACCTCTGAAAAAATATTTGGGCTTCTAGCTGTGTGTGGGACCTGTTCTATTAGTCCATCTATATTGACCTCCATCAGGTTGCAAATTGAATATAATTTTTTTCTGCATCTAACCCAGCCAATAGTTTTGGCCTAATACCACAGTTTGGCCACTCAGCTCTGCTCGGTTCCCATCCATTGTTTTTTTGTGCAAACAACTCCAGAGTTGTGAATTAGTTAACCACCAAAATGAGTGGAAAAAGGCCTGCTGCTGGTGGAAAGGGGAATAGGCATGTTGGGAAGGGGAAAAAAGGTTGTGTCCGTGGGTTAGGTGTTAAAGCAACAGTAACATCTGCAGAAGAAAGACCATCTTCCAGCCAAACTAAAATGTCTACTTCTTTTAGCGGACAATGTGATAAGATCCCTTTCTTACGGCCACGCCAATCGCTACAAATTCCAGATGAGGCACAAAAACAGCAGGTGCTTCAACGGATATCAAGTGCTCCTTTAAGTGGGCTCTCCTCCACATCAACTTCAACACCACAAATACTCCAGTCCTCAAAGGTGTCACCCAAATCGCACTTGCTTCCTCACAGCTCCCAAATCTCCAGCTGCCCGTCTGAGTATGAGGTAGAACAGATGGTTGAGTCTGCAGAGCTGTTAACTCATACTATAACCTGGGAATCAGAGGTCGACTCCAGCGCTTCTGTGAATCCAGACGAGGAAATGATCTGCACTGATGCCCAGAATCTTTATGAGTCGGATCCAGGACCAGACGCAGAAGGTTCTGACCATAATGTAGACCCTCATTCCCAAACTGTAACTCCTGTTGGTGGAGACAATGAGGAAGACGATGATAAGACTCAAATACCTGATTGGAGCGACAACTTAATTTTTTTGTCAGGGCAGGAACAGGTTGGCTCTGAGGACGACGGGTGTGATAACGCACAGGGTGATGATGATGAGGTTGGAGATCCCACTTACTGTCAACCCACAGTCAGCCAAGAGATGAGGTCAGCAGAGGAGGTGGAGGAAGATGCTAGTGACGACGAGGTCAGGTTGCGCCTTCCTGGACAGAGACGTAGTACTGGAAGCACGTCAACAACTGCATCCTCAAACACAACTCTGCCTCTCACCACATGTCGTGGTGGCTCTTCAGGTCGCATGGGTGCTAAGCCTTGCATAGCCTGGGCATTTTTTCAGATCGCTAAAGATGACCCAACTCGTGTTATCTGTAACATTTGTCAGCAAAAGCTAAGTAGAGGCCAAAAAATACATAGTTTGAGTACTTCATGCATGAACCGGCACATGGACATGAAGCATAAGTTGCAGTGGGAAGCTCAGTGTGCTACAATGCGGCCTAGCCGGCCGGGCCAACCACCGTCTGCCATATCTTGTGCATCCGCGGCCTCTTCATCCTCTGTGACTGGGGGGACAGCAGTCACACCTGTTTTGGGGCGCAGACCTGCCACCTCTTTACCCGCAACAGCCAGCGTGATTGGCAGGTCATCATTTTCTTTGGAGGTAGTAACTAGAGATGAGCGTTGTTCTACTCGAACTGTTCGCCAATCTCAAATTCGAGCTGTTTTGGGCGGTGTTCGAGCCGGTCGGCGAACACGAACAATTTGAGAAATATTCGGCTGTTCGAGGTTATGTTCGATAACTGTTCGTGCACCAAAATCATAACTGGATTTTTTCTCAGTAATGATGAAAATTAATGTTAATACGCAGTTTGAGTGTACAGCGGTGCGGGGGGAGGGGCAGGGGATGGATCTCTGCAGGAACAATGAAGATCTCCATTCTTTTTTCTCTTTCCCACATTTGCAGTGGGGAGGTGCAATCTGTCAGCCTATCAGCAGCGCACACACGGAGCGAAGTGCTTTTTTTCCACACAAGCAAGGGCATGTGTGATTGGCAGTGTATGTCACATGTCCTTGCCCTATAAGACCAAGCCATTTTCCCCGTCGCCACCATTTTCTCACTGCTGCAGCTGCGTGTTAGACGGCACCGCTGTTGCTGTGTGCGCTATACCTTGTTAATTTCAAGCCAATTTTCGCACAAATATACAGATAGCTTGGGAGTAGGGAATAGTTGTGATTGCAGTCCTTTTAAGAACTAGGTTACAGCATTTCCTACGACTTTTATCAGGCAGGTCTGTGCTCTTAAATAGATAGATTGTGGGAGTAAAGACTAATTGTAATTGGAGTCCTTTTCAGGACTAGGTTACATCAGTTCCTATCAGTTTTTGCCAGGCAGGTCTGTGCCAGTGCTGTGCAAGTTTTCTTCACAGCATTTGGCTGAATCTAGCAAAGCTAATCCTTTTTGGCCTATTGCAGAGTGTGTTAGTCAGTGGAGTAGCCTATCTGTGTTGCAAGATATACCACCTGTGTATAGAATACCAATTTTTTTACTGCACCTAGTGAAGTAAAATCTTTTGGGCATAGCATCATTCTATTAGTCCATCTATACTGACCTCCATCAGGTTGCAAACTGAATATAATTTTTTTCTGCATCTAGCTCTGAAAAAATATTTGGGCTTCTAGCAGTGTGTGGGACTTGGTCTATTAGTCCATCTATACTGACCTCCATCAGGTTGCAAATTAAAAATAATTTTTTTCTTCATTTAGCTCTGAAAAAATATTTGGGCTTCTAGCAGTGTGTGGGACTTGTTCTATTAGTCCTTCTATACTGACCTCCAGCAGGTTGCAAATTGAATATATTTTTTTTCTGCATCTAGCTCTGAAAAAATATTTGGGCTTCTAGCGGTGTGTGGGACTTGGTCTATTAGTCCATCTATACTGACCTCCATCAGGTTGCAAATTAAAAATAATTTTTTTCTGCATCTAGCTCTGAAAAAATATTTGGGCTTCTAGCAGTGTGTGGGACTTGGTCTATTAGTCCATCTATACTGACCTCCATCAGGTTGCAAATTGAATAAAAAAATTTTCTGCATCTTGCTCTGAAAAAATATTTGGGCTTCTAGCGGTGTGTGGGACTTGGTCTATTAGTCCATCTATACTGACCTCCATCAGGTTGCAAATTAAAAATAATTTTTTTCTGCATCTAACCCAGCCAATAGTTTTGGCCTAATACCACAGTTTGGCCACTCAGCTCTGCTCGGTTACCATCCATTGTTATTTTGTGCAAACAACTCCAGAGTTGTGAATTAGTTAACCACCAAAATGAGTGGAAAAAGGCCTGCTGCTGGTGGAAAGGGGAATAGGCGTGTTGGGAAGGGGAAAAAAGGTTGTGTCCGTGGGGTAGGTGCAGAAGAAAGACCATCTTCCAGCCAAACTAAAATGTCTACTTCTTTTAGCGGACAATGTGATAAGATCCCTTTCTTACGGCCACGCCAATAGCTACAAATTCCAGATGAGGCACAAAAACAGCAGGTGCTTCAACGGATATCAGGTGCTCCTTTAAGTGGGCTCTCCTCCACATCAACTTCAACATCACAAATACTCCAGTCCTCAAAGGTGTCACCCAAATCGCACTTGCTTCCTCACAGCTCCCAAATCTCCAGCTGCCCGTCTGAGTATGAGGTATAACAGATGGTTGAGTCTGCAGAGCTGTTTACTCATACTATAGCCTGGGAATCAGAGGTCGACTCCAGCGCTTCTGTGAATCCAGACGAGGAAATGATCTGCACTGATGCCCAGAATCTTTGAGTCGGATCCAGGACCAGACGCAGAAGGTTCTGACCATAATGTAGACCCTCATTCCCAAACTGTAACTCCTGTTGGTGGAGACAATGAGGAAGACGATGATAAGACTCAAATACCTGATTGGAGCGACAACTTTAGTTTTTTGTCAGGGCAGGAACAGGTTGGCTCTGAGGACGACGGGTGTGATAACGCACAGGGTGATGATGATGAGGTCGGAGATCCCACTTACTGTCAACCCACAGTCAGCCAAGAGATGAGGTCAGCAGAGGAGGTGGAGGAAGATGCTAGTGACGACGAGGTCAGGTTGCGCCTTCCTGGACAGAGACGTAGTACTGGAAGCACGTCAACAACTGCATCCTCAAACACAACTCTGCCTCTCACCACAAGTCGTGGTGGCTCTTCAGGTCGCATGGGTGCTAAGCCTTGCATAGCCTGGGCATTTTTTCAGATCGATAAAGATGACCCAACTCGTGTTATCTGTAACATTTGTCAGCAAAAGCTAAGTAGAGGCCAAAAAATACATAGTTTGAGTACTTCATGCATGAACCGGCACATGGACATGAAGCATAAGTTGCAGTGGGAAGCTCAGTGTGCTACAATGCGGTCTAGCCGGCCGGGCCAACCACCGTCTGCCATATCTTGTGCATCCGCGGCCTCTTCATCCTCTGTGACTGGGGGGACAGCAGTCACACCTGTTTTGGGGCGCAGACCTGCCACCTCTTTACCCGCATCAGCCAGCGTGATTGGCAGGTCATCATTTTCTTTGGAGGTGGTAACACCAGCTGGTCTTGAGCGCTGTCCGACATCGATAGCACCACCTTTGGATCAAGGCAACCTAACATGTCCGCCTGCATCTTCCTCACAGACCGTCAGTTTGCCGGGGACACCCTTATCAACCCCGTCTAAGCACAATAGCCAGCCCTCGGTCCCTCAGATGTGGACAAGTAAAAGACCATTTCCTCCTAGCCATGAGAAAGCTAAGAGGTTGAATTTCACCATCTGCAAGCTCTTGGCTACAGAAATGCTGCCTTTCCGCCTGGTGGACACAGAGGATTTTCGAGACCTTATGTCCGTCGCAGTGCCCCAGTACCAGATGCCCAGTCGGCACTACTTCTCAAAGAAAGGTGTGCCTGCGCTCCACCAGCATGTCGCACACAACATCACCGCTTCTTTGAGAAACTCTGTGTGTGACAGGGTGCATTTCACCACAGACACTTGGACGAGTAGGCATGGACAGGGGCGTTACATGTCGCTGACTGGGCACTGGGTAACTATGGTGACAGCAGGACAAGGGGCTGCTGTCCAAGTCTTGCCGTCCCCACGAGTTGTGCGTCAATCCTCTTTATGTCATTTTTCCTCCACTGCTTCTGCCTCCTCAACCTCCTCTCGGTCTTCCACCTGCACCCAAAGCCTGTCTGGTCATGCCACAAGCTTTCTAACTGCGCAGAAGGGATCCTGCACACCTCCTTACTATGCTGGCAGTAGGGCTCAACGTCATCAGGCGGTTTTTACATTGAAATGTCTGGGAAATGTGAGTCACACAGCTGAGGAGTTGTGTTCAGCTCTGGAGAACCAATTTCATGAATGGTTGTCTCCACTGGACCTGAAACCAGGGAAGGCCGTGTGCGACAATGCTGCAAACCTGGGTGCGGCCCTTTGCCGGGGCAATGTCACACACGTGCCTTGTATGGCTCACGTGTTGAACCTGGTTGTCCAGCAATTTTTAGCCCACTATCCCAGACTAGATGGCCTTCTGCAGAGGGCACGGTCGCTGTGTGCTCACTTCCGCCGTTCGCATCCCGCAGCTCAGCGACTTACATCTCTACAGAAGTCGTTGGGCCTGCCACTTCACCGGCTAAAATGCGATGTGCCTACCCGGTGGAATTCAACTCTGCACATGTTGCAGCGACTGTGGCAGCACCGACAAGCCCTGGTGCAATACGTTCTGACGTATAGCCTGGGCCAACGAGATTCAGAGGTGGGGCAAATCACGCTGGAGGAGTGGTCTCAGATCAGGGACCTATGCACCCTTCTGCACAGTTTTGAAATGGCGACGAAAATGGTTAGTGCTGACGATGCCATTATCAGCATGACTATTCCGGTGATTTACATGCTGGAGCACATGTTAAACAGAATTCGGAGTCAGGTGGTGGCACAAGAGGAGGTGGAGGAAGTAGAGGAGGAGGAGTTGTATGCGGAAGGGCTAACATCTGCAAGGTCCAGACGGTCGGCAGCACCAGGGCGGCAGGCATGTGAGGGTGGGGGAGATGATTTTACCAGGGCGCATGGTAGCAGCCAAACTAGTGAGGAAGGTGCAGGAGCCCAGGAAGAAGTGGAGGACAAACTGATGGAAGACTCATCAGATGAGGGAGACCTTGATCACATTTCTGTTGTGCGAGGTTGGGGGGAGAGGACAGAGGAAGGAAGCATGATTGTTACCTCGCCACCAACACAACAGGGACTTGGTGCTCCTGGATGCGCAACACACATGAGTGCCTTCTTGCTGCACTACCTGCAACATGACCCTCGAATTGTGAGAATTAGAAATAATCCTGACTACTGGGTTGCCACACTGTTAGATCCCCGGTACAAAAGTAAATTTGCAGAAATTATTCCTGCCATAGAAAGGGATGCACGCATGCAGGAGTATCAGCAGAGACTGTTGCAGAATCTTACATGTGCTTTTCCACAAAATACCAGTGGTGCACGTAGTGAATCTCACAGTTCCAACTTGCCAACCGTGGGACCGTCAAGTGTTCAGCACTCAAACCGTAACAGAACCACAGTATCTGCTGGTAACATCAATTTTGCGGAATCATTTCAACACTTTTTTAGCCCATCCTTTGCAAGGCCACAGGAGACAAGAAGTCTGACACATAGTCAACGCCTAGAGACGATGGTACAGGAGTATCTCCAAGTAAACATTGAAGCCACGACTGTGTCACTGGACCCTTGCTCTTTTTGGGCTTCCAATCTGGATAAATGGCCGGAGCTAGCCACTTACGCCTTGGAGATCTTGTCATGCCCCGCAGCCAGCGTTCTGTCTGAACGTGTGTTCAGCGCTGCTGGTGGTGTGCTGACAGATAAGCGCACGCGGCTCTCCACTGATAATGTAGACAGACTCACGTTCATAAAGATGAACAAATCATGGATCCGAAACGACTTTTCTACCCCTGTGTCATCCTGGGGAGAGTAAAAGCTTGATGATTGGTTAAAATCACCCTACCAACCGTTTTAAGCTTTCAAATTACTAATCATGTTTATCTGTATCTTGGCTGGAAAATAATTTGGGCTTTGTAGCAGTGTGCAGCACTGATTCTATTAGGCCATCTATAATAAGCTCCACCAGATTTAAAATTACTAATCATGTTTATCTGTATCTTGACTGGAAAATAATTTGGGCTTTGTAGCAGTGTGCAGCACTGATCCTATTAGGCCATCTATACTAAAGCTTCACCAGATTTAAAATTAATAATAATTTTTAGCTGCATCTAGCCCGGAAAATAATTTTGGGGCTCCGAGATGCGCAAGACACATAAGTGCCTTCTTGCTGCACTACCTGCAGCATGACCCTCATATTGTCAGAATTCGAAGTAATCATGACTACTGGGTTGCCACACTCTTAGATCCCCCAAACTTTTCGATCAACCTTTTCATTTTAATAAAGACCAAAAAAATGGTCATTTTTGAAATTATAAGCATTAGCAGGTTGTTAGAAACTGAAATCAAACAGTTTTCAACTCAAAACTTTATTCTAGGTGATGTTACATTTTCACATAGGACCCCTTGTTCGAAAGGAGCTTCTGAACTCTCTCGTCCATTGAATTTGTCAGGTTTTGGATGGTTTCTGCTTCAATTGTTTTGCATGAGGACAGAATACCCTCCCAGAGCTGTTGCTTAGATGTGAACTGCCTCCCGCCATCATAGACACTCCTTTTAATGATGCTCCAAAGGTTCTGAATGGGGTAGAGGTCAGGGGAGCATGGGGGTCACACCATAAGTTTGTCCCCTTTTATGCCCATATCAGCCAGAGATGCAGATGTTTTATGTGCAGCATGAGATGGTGCATTATCATGCAAAAAAATGATCTTGCTGTGAAATACACGGTTCTTCTTCTTGAACCATGGCAGGAAGTGCTGTTTGAGAAAATCCACATACATTATGGAGTTCATCTTTAGCACCTTCAGGGATCCTAACGGGGCCGACAATCTCTCTCCCCATGATTCCAGCCCAAAACATTACTCCACCTCCTCCTTGTTGGCGCTGTAGCCGTGTTTGCGTGGGGTGTCCATCAACCAGCCATCCTCCACTCCATCCATCTGGACCATCGAGCGCTGCACGGCACTCATCCGTGAACAAAACAGTTTTGAAATCAGTCTTCATGTAATGTTTGGCCCACTGGAGCCGTTTCTGCTTGTGTGAAGTGGATAGAGGAGGTCGACAGGATGGCGTATGCACAGCTGCAAACCTCTGAAGGACCATGCATCTTGTTGTTCGGGGGACGTAGGAGGCACCAGCAGCTTCAAAAACTTGTCTGCTGCTATGACAAGGCTTTTTTGCCGCTGCTCTTTCAACCTGACGTAATTGCCTGTAGGAAAGAGTCCTCAATTTGCCCTTATCAGCACGCACACGTGTGTACTGTGAAACAGCTACATAGTTCTTGATTGCCAAGACACTTCATCCTGATCATCGCACAATGTTGATTGTAGTCGTGCCTTGACCTAAACACTCCACAATTTGTTGCTTCTCAGCAGCCGACACATCCTTTTTCTTTCCCATTTTGGCAGAAAATGTAGGCTGCTTAATAATGTGAGACAGCCTTCTTAAGTAGTCTTGCCTTTCATTGGACACACCTGCCAAACTAATTAGCACAGGTGTCTGCAATTGCTTACAGTGATATAAAGAGCCCTGACACACATCACCATCAATGAGTTTAACTGACAAACAAACAAATTCTTCCCTTATCACTCCTAAACACTTTTTGCATAATAATTTGGAACACAGTGTACATGTGCTTTTCCACAAAACACCAGTGGTTCACGTAGTGAATCTTACAGTTCTAACTTGCCAACCGTGGTCTGTATGGAGTTGTTCAATAAAGGGCCCAAAATTAAGATAACATAGATGGGAGAGGTCTCTATGAATAGGAATTCCTAAGTATTTGATACCCTGTGAGGGCCAGGCAAAGGGAAAGTTGGACTGGATGGAATCCTATATGGATTTGGGGAGGGAGACATCGAGGGCCTCAGACTTCACTGCATTGATTTTAAAATTTGACCATGCAACAAAGTGATCTATTTCAGCCATAACAGCATGGATGGATATATGTGATTGAGTGATATATACTAGGACATCATCAGCAAATAGAGAGCACTTGTACTCGGTGCCTCCCACCTCAATCCACCTAATATTGGGGTTATGGCGAATTGATGAGAGCAGGTGCTCCGTCACTAGGATGTATAAGAGAGGGGACAGAGAACATCCCTGCCTTGTCCCATTGGTGATTGTGAAAGGTCATGAAAATGTTCTGACGCGCCCCCTGGGCCTTGGGACACCCGAAGCCGGACCCTTTTTGGTGGATGCTGGTGGTTGTAGTCTCCGTGGCGGCGACCCGGTTCCGTGGCTCAGGGTGGTCAAACCAGTGGCGGAACTATTTATGTGGTTTTGATGTTTAAATGTCCGACTACGCCACCCGTGGATTGCGGTCAGTGTGAACCACCGCTCCAGGGCAGACCGCTGAGGCTGGTGTTGTGGGTGCAGCAGAGCGTAGCATAACTCCCCACGGGAGGAGTATAGCCTCAGAGCAGTGTATGCGGAGGATGGGGGTGATGGTGCAGGGCAGCAGCAGTAAAGACACGGAGTCAGTGATGCAGTCCAGGGCCTTTACTCACAGTTCTTATTATCCAGACCACGTCTGCAGGTAACGGCTGCCCACGTCGTACTGTGCTCACCAGGTGAGGGGCTCAGACAACTCCCAGATAACTTTGGAGCGCTTCACAGGACCCCCTTTGTGTGTCCTTTGTCTGGCCTTTCTTACCAACCCTTCTGTCCGGCTGCCTCGGGCCTCCTCTTGGTAAACTTGGCACCAGTTTCCCTGACCCTATGTGGTGCCTTCCTAGCGGGTGTAGCGAGGGGCTGCGCCACATAAAATGTCACAGCCTCCTGTTTCTAGCTGAGGGTCGTTTCCTGCCTCCACTAGTTTCGGGGACCGGTCTCCCCCTTTGGCCTGACCCCTCCACGCAGGTGGATTCGGGCGTGCGGTGGCGACTCGCCCGTCCGCACCCCTGGGATCCCTTCGTTCCTCGTTCCTGGAGCCTTCTCCGCTCCTCTTCCTTCCTTCTCCCTCTTCCAGGCCTGGACCTCTGTTACTAGGCCCGCCTCCGAAGCAGAGCTCTTACAGAGCCCCTGCTCCCTGCCACTTCTGCTCAGACTTCTCTGCACTGAACTAAGATGGTGCCCACCTTTTATACTCCCTTCTCAATGCACCCAGGAACTGCTTCCTCCCTGCTCCTGCACTACAGGGTTCCCCTTCCTCAGTGTTCCCTCCCCCCACTCCAGCCAGGGACAGGGACTGTCGTGCCCATCTCAGGGGCATATTGGTCACCCTGCCCCACGGCAATGTGGTTTAATGCATGCAGGTGTCGGGTCCTGATCCACACTACATCCTTACCTGAGAGTGAGATATCACACCTCTGGGTGAGGTGCAATACCTCTGTAGCAACCGAGCCCTCATGGTGCTACAGTTCCATTTATCTTCAGCCTAGGTGACGTATTGCGATACAGGGCCGTGATTTTGGCTATAAAAGGGTCCCCTAGACCCCTACCCCAAGCTTTTTAAGAGAATCATATATGGCGTGCCAGGAGACTCTATGGAATGCTTTCTCAGCATCCAACGAGAGTATCTAATTACAAATTTTTAACTGCATCTAGCCCAGGAAATACTTTGTGCCTAGTAGCAGTGTCTGCTAGTCAGCTGATTATCCCGGCTGTTAAGCAAGCTACACCACCTGTAGTTTGGACCCTTAATTTTTTCAAAGGAAATGCTTCGGGACCACGGGATACTCAGTGAAGAGCATCAGGAGGCACCCCAAGGCATAGGGGCTAGGACTGGCAGTAGGATGCCTTGCGGTGGACAGCCGAGCTCGATCCTTATAAAAGCTTTTTAACTGCAGCAGCTTTAGTGGACGCTACTGGAGCTGGAATTACGCGGCTGCTGGCATTAGACTTGCCCTCCAATAGATCCTTGTAAATGGATTTAAAGTGTATTCATTCAAATTAGAGAGACAATTTAAATTAAAAAGCTTAGAGCTGCCTCCACCACAGGGAGGCTCGCTCGACCCACCAGCGGACAGGCACCAGTATTGGGAGAGGGGGGCTAGCCGTCAGGGTTCACCGCGGCTCTGGCACAAACCCGGCGACGCGGAGGTGGCACGGGCAGGAGCGGACTGAACGTGTCGGCTTCTCACTTTTTGGATTTTAGAAGGGCATGACATGCCTATATCTGTGTCTCCCCCTCCTTTTACTTCTCCACCTCTTTTCTTTTCGCATGACTGTATGTACTTGTCACTTTTCCATGTGTTAGTTGTGTCTTCTGAGCAGTTTGTCAGCTTTTGGACACCTTTGAAGGTGTTTTCTATGTGTTTCTATGTGTTTTTGTTTGCCTGCCATTGGTTTTAACGGTGTTCGAAGGTGTTCGACGAACAGTTCGACGAACAGTTCGGCGAACACACGGGTGTTCGACGAACCGAACCGAACTCGAACACTACGGGGGTGGCTCAACACTAGTGAATAGTCATCGAGACATTGAAAATGTTTTTTATTATGGAAAAAAGACAAAAAAATGGATAATACAGAGATTTGAACCGTGGAACTGCAAAACCACAGTTATAATTTCCTGGTGTATACCAGATTTGTTAAAAAAATATATATTTGTGTCTGAACAGTCAGCGACACACTCAAACTGTTTTTTTTTATGGAAAAAAGGCATGCAGGTTGATAACACCCAGATTTGAACCGTGGAAGAGGAAAACCACAGTTCTAGTTCTCAGGCCTACACCAGACGCTTTTAAACAGATATATTGGTGTCTGAACAGTCAGCGAGACACTGAAAATGTTTTTTTTCATGGAAAAAAAACAAAAAAATTGGATAATACAGAGATTTGAACCATGGAACTCCAAAACCACAGTTAAAATTTCCTGGTGTATACCAGACTTGTTAAAATAGTTATATTTGTGTCTGAACAGTCAGTGACACACTCAAACTGTTTTTTTTATAAAAAAAAGGCAAGCAGGTTGATAACTGTAACATTCCTGGTGGCGTGCTTGCATAGTGCACCACTTTCCCCTATGCAAGACCGCAATCTTACCTGTCAGTCCAGCCTACAAACCTTGCTCCAGTTAATGATGTGTGCATCTTTCTTGACTGACTGCTTAGCGCAGCGGCCCGGTTACTTCCTGATTCTTATAGCTGCTGTGGGCGCACCCCTAATGCGTCTCCAGCCTATTGCTGTGAGTCACTGGATATTTAAACCCCCTCCACCCAGGAGGAGGTGCCTGAGCAACACCTTCACTCAGTTAGTCTTTGCTACTGAATTGCCAGGTCCTGTCCTGTTTCTAGTCTGTTTCCGCCACTCTGGGGGCTGCATACCCAGACCAGTTATCTCTGACTTCTAGTCTGTTTCCGCCACTCTGGGGGCTGTATACCCTGGCCTCTTACCTGTGACTTCTAGACTGATTCCGCCACTCTGGGGGCTGTATACCCAGGCTCGATCTTGTATCTCATTGCAGTAGCAGTTCCTGTCTGAACTGTATCCTAGACTGTTACCTGTTTGTCTCTATGTCCGTACCTTCCCTTTTCCTGCAGTATCTGAACCTGCACCTAACTCCAACTCGTCTCTGTACTTCTGTTTGTGAGTTTTGTGTCCACTTGCTACTTCATAGGAAGTACCTTGTGTGTATCTGGTTCTGCTTGTCCCTTTTCCCTTCCTTCGTATCTTCCTGTATTTTCCAGTCTGTTCCATGTGAACAGAGCCCTGTCCTCTCTGCCTTGTCCACCGCACCTGCGGTTTCTCTCTGCTCTGTCTTGCCCACCGCTCTGGCGGTTTCTCTCTGCTCTGACTTGCCCACCGCTCCGGCAGCTTCCCTCTGCTCTGCCTTACCCAATGCTCCGGTGGTTTCTCTCTGCTCTGAATTGCCCACTGCTCCGGGGGCTTCCCTCTGCTCTGTCTTATCCACCACTCCGGCGGCTTCTCTCTGCTCTGCCTTGCCCAGCGCTCCGGTGGCTTCTCTCTGCTCTGCCTTGCCCACCGCTCCCGTGGTTCTGCTCTGCTCTGCTCTGCCTTGTCCACCACACCTGTGGTTTCTCTCTGCTCTGCCTTGCCCACCGCACCTGCGGTTTTCGCTCCACTCTGCTTGCTCACGCACCAGCAGTTCCTCTCTGCTCTGCCTTGTCCTCCGCTACGGCGGTTTCGCTTTACTCTGCTTGTCTACCGCATCTGCGGCTTTCTACCTGTCTCCCAATCTGTACTGGACCCTATCCAGCCTGTGCTCCAACCTGCTATTATCTCCCTGTCTGCATACCAGCTGTGCTTGCCAGTGCCCACCTGTCTGCATACCAGCCGTGCTTGCCGAGCCCACCTGTCTGCATACCAACCGTACTTGCCAGTACCCACCTGTCTGCATACCAGCCGTACTTGCCAATACCCACCTGCATGTATGCCAGTCTAACCTGCCTGTTCCTGCATTCCCCGTTGTGGGTCAACAACTCTGACCGGGGTCTGACCTGGAGTCGCACCTGGTCCCTCTGCTCGGTTTCTCCTTGGTCCACGGAGTTGACTAGCCGCCGTGCGACCTTGGTCGGATCGGGTTGATACTTAGTTACACCCCTCCAGGCACTCCTCGGTTCATGGTACAGTGGGATCACTAATCACGCTCACGCCAGTCAGTCCGGGCGCGAGCGTAACAATAACACCCAGATTTGAATCGTGGAAGAGGAAAACCACAGTTCTATTTCTCTGGCCTACACCAGACTTTTTAAACAGATATATTGGTGTCTGAACAGTCAGCAAGACACTGAAAATGTTTTTTTTATGGAAAAAAGACAAAAAAATGGATAATACAGAGATTTGAACCGTGGAACTGCAAAACCACAGTTATAATTTCCTGGTGTATACCAGACTTGTTAGTATAGATATATTTGTGTCTGAACAGTCAGCGACACACTCACTGTTTTTTTTTTTATGGAAAAAAGGCAAGCAGGTTGATAACACCAAGATTTGTACCGTGGAAGAGGAAAACCACAGTTCTAGTTCTCTGGCCTATACCAGACTCTTTTAAACAGATATATTGGTGTCTGAGCAGTCAGCGAGACTCTGAAAATGTTTTTTTTTATGGAAAAAAGACAAGCAGGTTGATAACACCCAGTGTTCTGCACCCGCTTGGACAGACTGGCGTGAGCATGATTAGTGATCCCACTGTACCATGAACCGAGAAGTGCCTGGAGGGGCATATCTAAGTATCAACTCGGTCCGACCAAGGTCACACGACGGCTCAGCTGACTCCGTGAACCAGGGAGGAACCGAGCAGAGGGACCAGGTGCTACTCCAGGTCAGACCCCGGTCACAGCTGTTGACCCACACCGGGGAATGCAGGAACAGGCAGGTTAGGCTTGCATACAGACAGGTGGATACTGGCAGGCACGGCAGGTATGCAGACAGGTGGGATTTGGCAGGCACGGCTGGTATGCAGACAGGTGGGTATTGGCAGGCACGGCTGGTATGCAGACAGGTGGGCGCTGGCAGGAACGGCCGGCATGCAGACAGGCGGGTACTGGAAGGTAGGAACGCAGGCAGGATAGGGACCAGTACAGACTGGAACACAGGAACAGAAAAGCAGATGCGGTAGACAAGCAGAGCAGAGCAAAACCTGCAGATGCGGTAGATAAGCAGAGCAGAGCAAAACACGCAGATGCGGTAGATAAGCAGAGCAGAGCAAAACCCGCAGATGCGGTAGACAAGAAGAGCAGAGCGAAACCCGCAGATGCGGTAGACAAGCTGAGCAGAGCAAAACCCGAAGATGCGGTAGACAAGCTGAGCAGAGCAAAATCCACAGATGCGGTAGACAAGCAGAGCAGAGCAAAACCCGCAGGTGCGGTAAACAAGCAGGGCAGAGCAAAACCTCAGCTTCGGTGAACAAGCAGAGCAGAGTAAAACCCGCAGATGCGGTAGACACCCAGAACAGAGCAAGACCCGCAGATCCGGTCGACAAGCAGAGCAGAGCAAAACCCACAGATGCTGTAGACAAGCAGAGCAGAGCAAAACCCGAAGATGCGGTAGACAAGCTGAGCAGAGCAAAACCCGCAGATGTGGTAGACAAGCAGAGCAGAGCAAAACCCGCTGGTGCGGTAAGCAAGCAGAGCAGAGCAAAACGACAGCTGTGGTGAACCAGCAGAGCAATACCACAGGTGCGGTGAACAAGCAGTGCATAGTAAAACCGCAGCTGCGGTGAACAAGCAGAACAGAGCAAAACTGCAGGTGGGGTGAACAAGCAGAGCAGAGCAAAACCGCAGGTGTGGTGAACAAGCAAAGCAGAGCAAAACCGCAGGTGCGGTGAGCAAGCAGAGCAAAGCAAAACCGCAGGTGCGGTGAACAAGCAGAACCAGATAAACACAAAGCACTCACAATGAAGTAGCGAGTGTACACAAAACTCACAAACAGAAGTACAGAGACAACGAGTTGGAGTTAGGTGCAAGTTCAGACACTGCAGGAAAAGGGAAGGTTCGGACATAGAAACAAACAGGAAACGAGCTAGGGCACTGTTCAGACAGGCACTAAACCGTGAACAAGATACAGGAATGAGCCTGAGAACTCAGCCCCCAGGGAGGCGGAAACAGACTAGAAGTCAGAGATACAGGTAACGGACCTGGGTACTCAGCCCCCAGGGTGGCGGAAACAGACAAGATTCAGGACAGGACCTGGCAACTCACAGTTGCACAGAACACACTGTAAGAAAGTGTTGCTCAGGCACCTCCTACTGGGTGGAGGGGGTTTAAGTATCCAGTGACTCACAGCAATAGGCTGGGGACGCATTAGGACTGCGCACACTGTAGCTTTAAGAATCAAGAAGCAACAGCGCCGCCGCCCTAAGCCAGCAGACAAGAGTCATACAAACAGCAGGTACTGGAGCAGAGTGTGCAGCCTGGCCTGATAAGTAAGATTGCGGTCTTGCATGGTGGGAGATGGTAAGCCATGCAAGCATGCCGCCAGGGATGTTACAGTACCCCCCCCTTTTACACCCCCTCTTCTTCAAGCCAGCAAGGATTTACTGCAGAGAATTTGGAGGCCGATCCTTCTTTTCAGGAAGATTACCTCTTCTGTCCATTAGAGGGAATGAAACTGGTCTCACCATCTTGGTGACTAGGATGCTTCCTCCCATCGAGCCATCTTCAGCAACAGAGGAAGTGGGTGAAGTACCAGGAACAGGACACAAGAAAGTCTCTCTAAACTTGTTAATATTGGGTAGTACCCCAAAGGATTCACGGGACAATTGGAGGTCCTCCACCAGGTTGGAGGGGTGCAGAGACTCGGGGTTAACCACTGCTTTGACGTACACTTTGCCCACCTTACTGTATAATACACACAATTCATGGAAAAAGGTAGTGTATACACCCTGAAGAAAGTGTATATTCTAAATTAACATTCCATTTATTACCATATTAAATACTACCATTAATGGACTAAATAAACCCCATCGTAAATAGACATTAAAAGCACAAAAGAAACAAAAGACGATAAAAGGGGCCACTGGATTTGAAAAAGTTGTAACAAAGTTCATTAACAATAATTCGGCACACAGCAGGGGTAAGTGCGAGTACAATAGGAAAAGCTAAAAATTTTTAAAAACAAGCCACTCCACATGGCAGTCATCATAATAAGCCCAACATTATATATAATTCAGTCATTGATTTAAGACATACAAGAATAAAGACCATGGGGAACTACAACAAGTGACACCTTTATAAACAGTTCACAGAGTAATCAATCATATTGCCCTTATAGCATATAGAGAGTGAAAGATCACTCCCTAGCTCTTATACATGTATTTTCCCCAGAGAGTTCACCATATACGTACCAGGGAAATCAAACCAGGTCACGAAGCAGTCAAAGGGCAACCAGGAACCAAGGGGCCTAATAGGAGAGAGCACACGTGGAGTGGGATGCCCCGACGCGCGTTCCGAACTCCCTTCGTCAGGGGGCATATAGGTGAGGTAGATCCATACAATTTTATAGGCGCCAGATGGCACCATAGACCGGAAGTGACGCTGGTGTCACCATAGAGATCAAAGACGCCGGCCGGCGTCCGCGTGAACCGGATATGACGCATGCGTCACCATGGAGATCAGGACGCCGGCCGGCGTCCGCGTCACATGACACACGGTGGCAGGAAGCTGAAGTGCCGAATGTCAGTACAGACACAGAGAGCAGGCAGGCGCCGAGAAGACCACAGCACGCATGCGTGCCCAGTCACAACGTTCCCCTGCACGTAGGTATCAGAAGAAAAAGTTTCAAAGTATAGATTTATAAAAGTGAAAGACACCTGCAGGGGAGAGGGGCAGACTGGCCACTAATAGATCATAGGATAATAAATCCAAAAGATCACAGACCACATAATACAGAGAGGTTACAGAATTGATTATATATAGAATCAGACAAAGTATGTCATTTAAAACCGGTGGATAGATGAAAGCCACATAAATTTATGAATATATCACATAGATGGATCAAGAGCAACCTGTCAATAAAAGATAATACACTAGGGGACACGTAAAGTGACCTGGTTAAAACAGAATATAAGTATCTCTAATTTACTGTGGATTACAACAGGATGCACTATACTAGTCCGCAACCATCTACTTAGAAAAGAACAAAAGTGCCACACAGCATTAGATATAATATACAAAGGTTAGTATACACTGTTCATTTCTGTCTTCAAATAACATATATTGTATTTTATTGTATTAATATAGAACATCAAGACATATACATACTGTATATCATAACCGGCAATCAATATGCAAATAACAAAAGCCACAAATGCACGCTGTTCTTTTCCATGTTTTCTTGTGGTAAATGGTCCTTTGTGATCTTTTTTACAGATGAAAAATTGTATTTTCATACAACCAGTGGAAGGGTCCACAATGAAAAGTAAGCAGGGGACAACCAGAGAAGAAAAGTTCTCCTAAATGATGTACAAAAATATAAAGACACTAGAGTAAGTGAACAATAAAAACAATAGTAAAATCAGAGCACAGACCTATTGAACCAATAACAGAATATACACATATATATATATATATATATTCACATATAGATATATATATACATACGTATGTACATAGCTGTGGCGGCAGGTCAGAGGAAGGGGGAATAGCTTATACTTTCATTTAGGCCATTGGGGTGCAGGGTGTTAAGAGTCCAGAACCAACGGGACTCCAATTGGGCTAGTTTAAGCCCCACCCTGCCATCCCGTATATTGGGAACAATGTAGTCAATACCCCTTATTTTGAACAGTGAAGCATCACAATTATGATGGGTCTTAAAGTGCCGTGGGATAGTTTTTAAAGTGGATGTATCCGTGTGGTCAGCGGTAGCAAGGATGCCCAACACGTGTTCACAGATGCGTACTTTGAATTGATGGGTAGTCATGCCTACATATATGAGTCCACAAGGACAAGTGGCAAAGTAGATCACATATTTTGTAGTACAGGTAATTAATCTATTGATTTTATAAGTCTTAGATCCGTCAGATTTAAAAAATGTGTCACTCTGTTCGACATTTGGGCATGCCACACACTGACCACAGGGGACACATCCACTTTTCTTTGATTGGCCATCCAAGAATTTAGTAACCGCCGAACCCTCATAATGGGAGTGCACCAGGTAATCATGGAGATTCCTGGAGCGTCTGATGGAAATAGACGGTCTATCAGGGATAAACCGTGATATTATGTTATCCGCTTTGAGGATGTGCCATGATAGGGCCAGAATATTTCTCATACGAGAGAACTGACAATGAAAATTTGTGACAAAACGCACTTGTTCGTTATCATTTCTTCTAGTATGGCTCCCGTAAACTAAGCCATGCCTAGGAGAGAATTTAGCCCTGTTATATGCCCTCTTGATCATGCGACGACTATAGCGTCTAGTGTAGAATCTCTCTTTTAGTTATGAGGCTTGCCTCTCAAAGTCGGCATCAGTGGAGTAGATACTCCGGATTCTAAGGAACTGTCCCACCGGTACCGACTGAAGCATGTGCCTAGGATGTGAGGATGTAGCATGCAAAAGCATGTTAGTTGACGTGGGCTTACGGAACACAGAGATTTGTAAACAAACTCCTTAGAGAGACATCCAGAAACTCCACTTGATGTAAATTAAATTGATAGGTAAGATGGATGTTAAGGTTGTTAAGGTTTAATTGACTCAAAAATGTTTGTAGGGAAGATGATGAGCCCTGCCAGATCATGAGGATGTCATCGATGTAACGCGTCCAAAAGAGGACACGGCACATCGTGTCCTCACGATCTGACAGGCAGAGGTCTCTTTCCCACGACCCAGGAACAGATTGGCATAGGCGGACGCGAAGGCCGCACCCATGGCTGTCCCCTGGAGCTGCAGGAAGAAGGACCCCTTAAATGTGAAAAAATTATGACTAAGGGTGAACTCCAGCAACTCAAGAATGAGGACCCTTAATGATACTGGTAGAACCGAAGTGTCGAAGAAGAACTTGACAGCAGAGAGACCATCAGTATGTCTAATATTGGTGTAGAGTGACTCCACATCTGCAGTCACCAGGATGGTGTTATCCTCAATGTAAAGTCCATCCACCTTCCTCAGTAGTTCACCAGTGTCCTTAAGAAAGGAGGGCAGACACTCAACTAACGGCTGCAGATGCGAGTCAATCCACCTTACTGTATGAAGTGGGCGAAGTACCAAGTACAGGGTGCAGAAAAGTCTCTCTCCATTTGTTATCAGGTAGCACCCCGGGGGATTCAGGAGACAACTGGAAGTCCTCCGCCTGGTTGGAGAGGTGCAGAGACTGGGGGGTAACCACCGCCTTGACGTGCACTGTGCCAAGCTTACTGGATGAAGTGGGCAAAGTACCAGGTACAGGGTGCAGAAAAGTCTCTCTCCATTTGTTATCAGGTAGCACCCCGGGGGATTGAGGAAGCAACTGGAGGTCCTCCACCTGGTTGGAGGGTTGCAGAGACTTGGAGGTAGCCACCACCTTGATGGACTTATTGCCAGATTTGTTAGAGATGGAGGATCCTTGCTTAGGTACCAACTTCATTATGGTTTCTGAGATGGCACGTCTGCGAGGCGGGGCAGTGCCTAAAGCCAGATCATTGATACAATCATCGAGACTGTGTGGGGACAATGCCTCCGCTTCCCTTCCTTCGGAGACTTCAGCGCACAGCGAGTCAGCGACTAGCAGATCTGGTGAAGAAGAAGAAGAAACTGCTGACTGTCCTAAAGATATGGGGACTGGACACCCCTTGCACCTCAGCAGTCCCCCAGGAAACACCATGCAGGATCTCCAGACCCGAGCGGGCACTAGATCTCTCAGCTCTGGATGTCCTGTGGGTAAACCAGACAGCACCTGGAATTTGAACTTCTTCATGTGTAATGCTCCAATCTGGAGTTTAGCTTGTACAGACATATTTTGACTATTTCTGAGTAGGGCTCGTCCTTCCGCTAACAATGCCCAAACCGGTGTGGCACCCTGCTACCCACAGGTGCCACAGGATTCAAAAGGGTGCATGGACGGACTTCTCCACAAGAGGCCCTCACTACAAACAGACACCTCCACCCTTCCACCTCATACCACCAGAGGGAGCCCTGTTAGGGATACATATACTGGAGGGTGGAGTTAGTTAGTTAGTCAGTCAGTTGTTCAGTCAGAGGGAGAGTGTGCTGACACTGAGATCAGTGAAGGAGCAGCACATCTGCTGCTGTGTTGAGGGCCCCAAGTGTGGCCGAGGCAAGGAGAGAGGAGTTAAGGGGGCAGAGGAGCATCTGAGGCTCACCCCAGGACACAAGCCGGACACTGAGTCCGCACCTACAGGGTTCTCTACACCTAGTAGGGACAACCGGCATACCAGGAGGATTCCAGACCTCTGGTTAACATGAAGCTACCATCAATTACAGGACTAGGAACCACCAAGGCCCCAGCGTCCAGGGATAGTGGTTGCCAGAGAAAAGTCCTACTACCAAGCAGACAGGTGAGATAGAGAAACAGCATAGAAGCTAGGCCAAGTTCCAGACTGGCCAGAAGCTTTAGGGAGAGGAAGACATGGACCAGGAGGCCTACAACCCGCTCACTGGGGAGAGTCCTGAAGTGCACCCTTCCTATTAAGTACCCTGAACCCTACCTGCCATTACACCAGTAAAGGTATGAAGCGATTCCCCTGTGTGCGTGTCCATTATTCCCCCTGACCCGACTGGGCCATCTCTCACCTGCATCCCTTCCATCAACCCTGCCCCGGGGGCCCGCTCCGCCTGTGGGGAGCAGAAACATCCCAGCTGCCATCCCATCACCCCCCTGAGGTCTGAAGCAGCGCCGGTAACCATTACCGGGAACCACAGGTGGCGTCACGAGACAAACTGTTGACAAAACCCCTTTTAAAGAGTGACCCCAGAGGACGGGCCCGGGAGCTGACTGCCGTGACATCCCAAAAAGGTAAAGGCCCAGGTACCAAGTCTCCCCCATATCCCCCTGGGCGAGTCATCTCTTTCTGGCGTCACAAACAGGATTTCGCGCCCATTAAAGTGTGGTGAACATCGCCGCCATTACCGCGTTGCCGCATGGGAATAAGAGGGGCGTAACCGCGGGAACCAGAGAGGCGTGACCGTTGGTAGCGCGCGAAGCTCAAGCCCCGCCTCGCGCTCTGACGCAGCACCAGGAAGCGTCAGGTCCTGGAAGGAGACCGTCGTCTGCGGAGCTGCGGCCTACCCAAAAAAGAAAGTAGACTACGGTTTACTAGGGAGGAGCAACCATGACCGACGACCAGCAAGCTGCCAGAGCATCCGTTAATGCTCCTGATGTTCAACTCGCGCCCGGCGCTGCTCAGGCCGGAGCGACCGCCCCACCAGCAGGGGTCATGACTCCAGTGATACCCATGGCCCTGCCGTATATTCCCGGAGCGAAATGGCTTCCCCAGTAGGATGGCAAACCAGACACCCTGTCTGGATTCAAAAGAAAAATATGTGGTGTACTGGATATGTATGAATGGTAAACAGAGAGCCGCTGTTGTGCTGGGACAATTGACTGGTGCCGCAGAGAGGGAAGTTGAAACCTGGCCAGCCGCAGACCAGGAATCAGTATCTATCATATTTAAGAGACTGCAAACTGTCTTTGAAAACCACACTGAGACAGATTTTCGGATGAGGTTCTATCACTGTACCCAGAAACCTGAGGACGGTATCCGGTATGCCTGGCGCCTACAAGAGGCACTGCGGGCCCTAAAACAGGTTAGTCCAGCCAGCATACATGATGAGGACAAAATGCTGATAGAACATTTCATCCGGGGGTTAAGGTCCCAGAAGGAGAGCAGAACTGTACGTTGGTGGGCCTTAGATCATTCAAATGCCACCTTTGACACCCTGAAGGATATGGCTATTAAGGGCCTGCCGCCCCTGGAAACATCAGGTACTGCTATCCAGCGTTAACAGCGTGGGGCCACCCCAATGGCCACAGCACTCACTGCCCCTTCATTAGCGGCTGAGACAAAAGTGCAAACAGCGCCCCCTAGTGAGCTGGACAGCCTGCGCTCTGAAGTGCGTCAGCTAAGTAAAACCCTGACCACTGTCCTGAGCGCCCTGCAGCTACAGGCGGAGCCCGAGCCGGATGGAAGGATCCTACTCGCCGACAGTCCTGAGGATGTCCCTTGGATGAGGAGAAGAAGGAGGACAATGCCACCCCATGGGAGGACCAATGACCAACGTCGCCCTCCAGGAGAACTCATCTGCTACCATTGCCACAAGGCAGGTCACACCGCGCGGATCTGTCCTTTAAACGGGCAAACCCTGGGGCCAAGGCCGACACCCAGGAGTAGATCAACCAGGCCCATCAAGGTGGTACGACCGGTTTGTAGGAGGAAGGCCTTTCCTGTCCATCGTGCTGGACGGCATAGCAACACCTGCACTACTGAACAACGGCTCACAGGTAACCGTCATACCTGATGTCCTCTACAAAAGGTACTGGTCCATATATGAACTCCACCCCCCTGCCCCAAATCTCTCTGTGTATGCCTCTAATGGCCTTCCTCTTAACCTAGTCGGGGTTAAGGATATGACAGTGACGGTGGGGAGAGTGGAACTAAAGGACCAAGGACTGATTGTCATAGAGTCTAACCCTGGTGATACAAATCCCTATATGATACTTGGTACAAATGTTGTTGGTAACTGTTTGGGAGAGGTGTTGTTCTTACTCCAACAGATTGCTGACACTGCCAAACCAGGGCAGAGGAAGGTGCTCCAGAAGGTGCACCAACAGGTAAGACTAACAGTTGGTGAGATAGCTAATGTACGTGTGACAGACCCGATACCCATTGTGATGCCCCCAATGAGTGAAATGCTGATTTGGTGTAGGGCAGCAATATGTCTCAAGGGACAGAACTACCAGGCGGTAGTAGAGCCCATCAATTCAGAACACGGACCTACACTCCTAACTGCTAGAGGGGTAGTTGATGTGTGCAAAGGGAGGGTACCCGTATGTCTCCTAAATCGTGGGGAGGAGGAAGTGAAATTGCCACGATTCGCCACTGTTGCCAGACTGTATACTGTGAATAATGATGCCATACACACAGTGGAATCCTTGACCCCACCGGATACAGTGGAGGACAATGACTCCGAAGCTCAGCTGGAGGAATGGTGTCAACAGTTCCATGTTGGGATTGATGCCACTCCTGTCCATCAAAAACACGGTGTCTAGAGAGCAGTTCAGGAATATGAACAGGTGTTTAGTAAACACCCACTTGATTTTGGAAGGGTCAAAGGGGTACAACACCACATACCCACAGGTAACCATCCACCCATTAAGGAGTGTTACAGACCCATACCACCAGCACATTACCAAAAAGCCAAAGAAATGTTGCATGACATGAAAAAGGCAGGGGTAGTAAGGGATAGATGTAGCCCCTGGGCAGTTCCCCTGGTCCTGGTCAGAAAGAAGGACGGTAGCATGAGGATGTGTGTAGATTATAGACAAATTAATTGAATAATACATAAATATGCATACCCTTTGCCCCGTATAGAGGAATCCCTCATTGGATCTCACTAGTGGGTACTGGCAAGTCTCTGTTGCTGAGGAAGACCGGGAGAAGACAGCCATCACCACCCTGATGGGATTATGCGAATTCAACAGCATGCCATTTGGACTCTGCAACACACCCGGAACGTTCCAGAGGTTGATGGAGTGCTTGTGACACCGGAACTTTGAGACAGCGCTGCTATACCTGGATGACGTTATCGTGTACTCGAAGATGTATGAAGACCATCTAAAGCACCTGGCTGAGGTATTTGAGGCATTGTCCCTTTATGGGATAAAACTAAAACCTTCTAAGTGCCACCTGCTCAAACAGAAGGTTCAGTACCTGGGACACGTAGTCAGCTCAGAGGGAGTAGCACCAGACCCGGAAAAGGTCACTGCCATCCAGAAGTGGCCTGAACCAAGGAAAATCAAAGAGGTACGTCAATTTCTGGGATTGGTCAGGTACTACAGGAGGTTCATTAAGGACTATACCAAAAAGGCAGCACCTCTACAAGATCTCCTGGTAGGACAGTCCAAAAGAGGTAAAAGTCCCCCATTCCAGTGGGGCAAAGAGCAGACTGAGTCCTTTGCATCAATGAAGGAAGTCCGAACCGGTGAGGAAATCCTGGCTTACCCCGACTACAGCCAACCTTTCCTGTTGTACACCGATGCCAGCAACAAGGGACTGGGAGCTGTGTTGTCCGAGAAGCAAAACGGCAGAGAAAAGGTAATTGCCTCTGCCAGTAGGAAGCTTCGCCCTACTGAGAGGAACCCGGAGAATTACAGTTCCTTCAAGCTGGAGTTCCTGGCCTTTGTCTGGGCTATCACAGAAATATTCAAGCATTACCTAGCCTCAACTAAATTCACAGCCTTTACCGAAAATAACCCCTTGACACACCTGGAGACAGCCAGGTTGGGAGCCATGGAACAGCGTTGGGTGGCCAGGTTGTCGAATTATCAGTTCACAATCAAGTACCGGGCAGGTCACAAGAACACTAATGCTGATGCCCTGTCAAGAATGCCCCACCAGTCGGACACCGAGGATGAAGTGGATGACCAAGAAGAAATTGAATTGCCTGCTTTCCACAGAAGCGGAATGGTCCATGAGCAACACACCTCCAGAAGACGTCATGGTAGGACGCTAAATCCTTTCTCTCATCACAGCTGGAAGGAGACCCAGGACAGTGACCCGGTTGTCAGCCTTATCAAAGGACTGATAACCCAAGAAGGTTCTCACCTGGAGAAGGATGCTCCTCCACAAGCCAAACACCTGTGGAATGAGAGAAGCCGGCTGTTCATCTACAGAGAAAAGCTGTGCAGGAGGTATGTCAACCGTAAAACCCATGAAATGGTGTGGCAGATTGTAGTGCCCAGGACGGATATCCAGATGGTGTTAGCGGCCTACCATGACCAAGCAGGTCATTTTGGCTGGAAGAAGCTGGAAAACCTGCTGAAGGACCGATTCTATTGGGTTGGAATGCGGAGTTCCATAGAAAGGTGGTGCCGGAAGTGTGGGCCCTGTAGCCTCAGAAGGAAAGACTACGGCAGCCAGAAAGCACCCTTGCAGTCCATCAAAACAACCCAACCCCTGGAGATTGTTGCTCTGGATCACGTCAAACTGTCGCCAAGCAGATCAGGCTATTCCTATGCCCTGACCATGGTGGATCACTATTCCCGGTTCCTGGTGGTAGCCCCTGTCAAGGATCTGACAGCAGAAACTGCAGCAAGTAAGTTCCAAGCCTACTTCTGCAGACCCCATGGATACCCGGACAAGGTGCTAACAGATCAAGGCCCTGCTTTTGAAGCTCAGCTATTCAAAGAATTCTGTAACCTGTATGGATGCAAGAAGATCCGGACTACGCCATATCATCCGCAAACCAACGGTATGTGCGAGAAAATGAATAACATCATTATAGGCCTGTTAAAAACCCTACCTTTGGACGAGAGGAACCAGTGGCCAGACAAACTACCTGACCTCGTGGACTTGTATAACCACATTCATGTGAGTTCTACTAATTGTACCCCAGCGTACCTCATGAGAGCAAGACCTGGAAAATTGCCCATGGACCTGGAACTCGGAGTGGTAGAACCTGCTGCAGATATGTCCACTGAAGATTGGGACACAAGTCGGCAAGAGCAGTACAGGAGAGTACAGGCCTGTGTTGAAGACAGCCTAAACAAGGTGAGAGAAAGACAAGAAGATCAGTATAACAAGCACGCACCAGCAGAACCTTTGGCGCCTGGAGAAATAGTGCTAAAGCGGAAAAGAAGAGGTCACAACCTTTTGTAAGATCGGAGAAACCCAAGGAAGATGTAGTTCATACAGTACTAGGAGACTTCCCTTCGGACTGGCCTCAACTCAATGGAGCAGTTATCATTAGTGTTGAGCCACCCCCGTAGTGTTCGAGTTCGGTTCGGTTCGTCGAACACCCGTGTGTTCGCCGAACTGTTCGTCGAACTGTTCGTTGAACACCTTCGAACACCGTTAAAACCAATGGCAGGCAAACAAAAACACATAGAAACACATAGAAAACACCTTCAAAGGTGTCCAAAAGCTGACAAACTGCTCAGAAGACACAACTAACACATGGAAAAGTGACAAGTACATATAGTCATGCGAAAAGAAAAGAGGTGGAGGAGTAAAAGGAGGGGGAGACACAGATATAGGCATGTCATGCCCTTCTAAAATCCAAAAAGTGAGAAGCCGACACGTTCAGTCCGCTCCTGCCCGTGCCACCTCCGCGTCGCCGGGTTTGTGCCAGAGCCGCGGTGAACCCTGACGGCCAGCCCCCCTCTCCCAATACTGGTGCCTGTCCGTTGGTGGGTCGAGCGAGCCCCCCTGTGGTGGAGGCAGCTCTAAGCTTTTTAATTTAAATTGTCTCTCTAATTTGAATGAATACACTTTAAATCCATTTACAAGGATCTGTTGGAGGGCAAGTCTCATGCCAGCAGCCGCGTAATTCCAGCTCCAGTAGCGTCCACTAAAGCTGCTGCAGTTAAAAAGCTTTTATAAGGATCGAGCTCGGCTGTCCACCGCAAGGCATCCTACTGCCAGTCCCAGCCCCTATGCCTTGGGGTGCCTCCTGATGCTCTTCACTGAGTATCCCGTGGTCCCGAAGCATTTCCTTTTAAAAAATTAAGTGTCCAAACTACAGGTGGTGTAGCTTGCTTAACAGCCGGGATAATCCGCTGACTAGCAGACACTGCTACTAGGCACAAAGTATTTCCTGGGCTAGATGCAGTTAAAAATTTGTAAGTAGATACTCTCGTTGGATGCTGAGAAAGCATTCCATAGAGTCTCCTGGCACGCCATATATGATTCTCTTAAAAAGCTTGGGGTAGGGGTCTAGGGGACCCTTTTATAGCCAAAATCACGGCCCTGTATCACAATACGTCACCTAGGCTGAAGATAAATGGAACTGTAGCACCCTGAGGGCTCGGTTGCTACAGAGGTATTGCACCTCACTCAGAGGTGTGATATCTCACTCTCAGGTAAGGATGTAGTGTGGATCAGGACCCGACACCTGCATGCATTACACCACATTGCCGTGGGGCAGGGCGACCAATATGCCCCTGAGATGGGCACGACAGTCCCTGTCCCTGGCTGGAGTGGGGGGAGGGAACACTGAGGAAGGGGAACCCTGTAGTGCAGGAGCAGGGAGGAAGCAGTTCCTGGGTGCATTGAGAAGGGAGTATAAAAGGTGGGCACCATCTTAGTTCAGTGCAGAGAAGTCTGAGCAGAAGTGGCAGGGAGCAGGGGCTCTGCATGAGCTCTGCTCCGGAGGCGGGCCTAGTAACAGAGGCCCAGGCCTGGAAGAGGGAGAAGGAAGGAAGAGGAGCGGAGAAGGCTCCAGGAATGAGGAACGAAGGGATCCCAGGGGTGCGGACGGGCGAGTCGCCACCGCACGCCCGAATCCACCTGCGTGGAGGGGTCAGGCCAAAGGGGGAGACCGGTCCCCGAAACTAGTGGAGGCAGGAAACGACCCTCAGCTAGAAACAGGAGGCTGTGACATTTTATGTGGCACAGCCCCTCGCTACACCCGCTAGGAAGGCACCACATAGGGTCAGGTAAACTGGCGCCAAGTTTACCAAGAGGAGGCCCGAGGCAGCCAGACAGAAGGGTTGGTAAGAAAGGCCAGACAAAGGACACACAAAGGGGGTCCTGTGAAGCGCTCCAAAGTTATCTGGGAGTTGTCTGAGCCCCTCACCTGGTGAGCACAGTACGACGTGGGCAGCCGTTACCTGCAGACGTGGTCTGGATAGTAAGAACTGTGAGTAAAGGCCCTGGACTGCATCACTGACTCCGTGTCGTTACTGCTGCTGCCCTGCACCATCACCCCCATCCTCCGCATACACTGCTCTGAGGCTATACTCCTCCCGTGGGGAGTTATGCTACATTCTGCTGCACCCACAACACCAGCCTCAGCGGTCTGCCCTGGAGCGGCGGTTCACTCTGACCGCAATCCACGGGTGGCGTAGTCGGACATTTAAACATCAAAACCACATAAATAGTTCCGCCACTGGTTTGACCACCCTGAGCCACGGAACCGGGTCGCCGCCACGGAGACTGCAACCACCAGCATCCACCAAAAAGGGTCCGGCTCCGGGTGTCCCAAGGCCCAGGGGGCGCGTCAGAACATTTTCATCACCTTTCACAATCACCAATGGTACAAGGCAGGGATGTTCTCTGTCCCCTCTCTTATACATCCTAGTGACGGAGCACCTGCTCTCATCAATTCGCCATAACCCCAATATTAGGTGGATTGAGGTGGGAGGCACCGAGTACAAGTGCTCTCTATTTGCTGATGATGTCCTAGTATATATCACTCAATCACATATATCCATCCATGCTGTTATGGCTGAAATAGATCACTTTGTTACATGGTCAAATTTTAAAATCAATGCAGCGAAGTCTGAGGCCCTCGATGTCTCCCTCCCCAAATCCATATAGGATTCCATCCAGTCCAACTTTCCCTTTGCCTGGCCCTCACAGGGTATCAAATACTTAGGAATTCCTATTCATAGAGACCTCTCCCATCTATGTTATCTTAATTTTGGGCCCTTTATTGAACAACTCCATACAGACCACGGTTGGCAAGTTAGAACTGTAAGATTCACTACGTGAACCACTGGTGTTTTGGGGAAAAGCACATGTACACTGTGTTCCAAATTATTATGCAAAAAGTGTTTAGGAGTGATAAGGGAAGAATTTGTTTGTTTGTCAGTTAAACTCATTGATGGTGATGTGTGTCAGGGCTCTTTATATCACTGTAAGCAATTGCAGACACCTGTGCCAATTAGTTTGGCAGGTGTGTCCAATGAAAGGCAAGACTACTTAAGAAGGCTGTCTCACATTATTAAGCAGCCTACATTTTCTGCCAAAATGGGAAAGAAAAAACGATGTGTCGGCTGCTGAGAAGCAACAAATTGTGGAGTGTTTAGGTCAAGGCATGACTACAATCAACATTGTGCGATGATCAGGATGAAGTGTCTTGGCAATCGAGAAGTAAGTAGCTGATTCACAGTACACACGTGTGCGTGCTGATAAGGGCAAATTGAGGACTCTTTCCTACAGGCAATTACGTCAGGTTGAAAGAGCAGCGGCAAAAAAAGCCTTGTCATAGCAGCAGACAAGTTTTTGAAACTGCTGGTGCCTCCAACGTCCCCCGAACAACAAGATGCAGGGTCCTTCAGAGGTTTGCAGCTGTGCATACGCCATCCTGTCGACCTCCTCTATCCACTTCACACAAGCAGAAACGGCTCCAGTGGGCCAAACATTACATGAAGACTGATTTCAAAACTGTTTTGTTCACGGATGAGTGCCGTGCAGCGCTCAATGGTCCAGATGGATGGAGTGGAGGATGGCTGGTTGATGGACACCCCACGCAAACACGGCTACAGCGCCAACAAGGAGGAGGTGGAGTAATGCTTTGGGCTGGAATCATGGGGAGAGAGATTGTCGGCCCCTTTAGGATCCCTGAAGGCGCTAAAGATGAACTCCATAATGTATGTGAATTTTCTCAAACAGCACTTCCTGCCATGGTTCAAGAAGAAGAACCGTGTATTTCACAGCAAGATCATTATTTTGCATGATAATGCACCATCTCATGCTGCACATAAAACATCTGCATCTCTGGCTGATATGGGCATAAAAGGGGACAAACTTATGGTGTGACCCCCATGCTCCCCTGACCTCTACCCCATTCAGAACCTTTGGAGCATCATTAAAAGGAGTGTCTATGAAGGCGGGAGGCAGTTCACATCTAAGCAACAGCTCTGGGAGGGTATTCTGTCCTCATGCAAAACAATTGAAGCAGAAACCATCCAAAACCTGACAAATTCAATGGACGAGAGAGTTCAGAAGCTCCTTTCGAACAAGGGGTCCTATGTGAAAATGTAACATCACCTAGAATAAAGTTTTGAGTTGAAAACTGTTTGATTTCAGTTTCTAACAACCTGCTAATGCTTATAATTTCAAAAAGGACCATTTTTTTGGTCTTTATTAAAATGAAAAGGTTGATCGAAAAGTTTGGGGGATCTAAGAGTGTGGCAACCCAGTAGTCATGATTACTTCGAATTCTGACAATATGAGGGTCATGCTGCAGGTAGTGCAGCAAGAAGGCACTTATGTGTCTTGCGCATCTCGGAGCCCCAAAATTATTTTCCGGGCTAGATGCAGCTAAAAATTATTATTAATTTTAAATCTGGTGAAGCTTTAGTATAGATGGCCTAATAGGATCAGTGCTGCACACTGCTACAAAGCCCAAATTATTTTCCAGTCAAGATACAGATAAACATGATTAGTAATTTTAAATCTGGTGGAGCTTATTATAGATGGCCTAATAGAATCAGTGCTGCACACTGCTACAAAGCCCAAATTATTTTCCAGCCAAGATACAGATAAACTTGATTAGTAATTTGAAAGCTTAAAACGGTTAGTAGGGTGATTTTAACCAATCATCAAGCTTTTACTCTCCCCAGGATGACACAGGGGTAGAAAAGTCGTTTCGGATCCATGATTTGTTCATCTTTATGAACGTGAGTCTGTCTACATTATCAGTGGAGAGCCGCGTGCGCTTATCTGTCAGCACACCACCAGCAGCGCTGAACACACATTCAGACAGAACGCTGGCTGCGGGGCATGACAAGATCTCCAAGGCGTAAGTGGCTAGCTCCGGCCATTTATCCAGATTGGAAGCCCAAAAAGAGCAAGGGTCCAGTGACACAGTCATGGCTTCAATGTTTACTTGGAGATACTCCTGTACCATCGTCTCTAGGCGTTGACTATGTGTCAGACTTCTTGTCTCCTGTGGCCTTGCAAAGGATGGGCTAAAAAAGTGGTGAAATGATTCCGCAAAATTGTTGTTACCAGCAGATACTGTGGTTCTGTTACGGTTTGAGTGCTGAACACTTGACGGTCTCACGGTTGGCAAGTTGGAACTGTGAGATTCACTACGTGCACCACTGGTGTTTTGTGGAAAAGCACATGTAAGATTCTGCAACAGTCTCTGCTGATACTCCTGCATGCGTGCATCCCTTTCTATGGCAGGAATAATTTCTGCAAATTTACTTTTGTACCGGGGATCTAACAGTGTGGCAACCCAGTAGTCAGGATTATTTCTAATTCTCACAATTCGAGGGTCATGTTGCAGGTAGTGCAGCAAGAAGGCACTCATGTGTGTTGCGCATCCAGGAGCACCAAGTCCCTGTTGTGTTGGTGGCGAGGTAACAATCATGCTTCCTTCCTCTGTCCTCTCCCCCCAACCTCGCACAACAGAAATGTGATCAAGGTCTCCCTCATCTGATGAGTCTTCCATCAGTTCGTCCTCCACTTCTTCCTGGGCTCCTGCACCTTCCTCACTAGTTTGGCTGCTACCATGCGCCCTGGTAAAACCATCTCCCCCACCCTCACATGCCTGCCGCCTTGGTGCTGCCGACCGTCTGGACCTTGCAGATGTTAGCCCTTCCGCATACAACTCCTCCTCCTCTACTTCCTCCACCTCCTCTTGTGCCACCACCTGACTCCGAATTCTGTTTAACATGTGCTCCAGCATGTAAATCACCGGAATAGTCATGCTGATAATGGCATCGTCAGCACTAAACATCTTCGTCGCCATTCAAAACAGTGCAGAAGGGTGCATAGGTCCCTGATCTGAGACCACTCCTCCAGCGTGATTTGCCCCACCTCTGGATCTCGTTGGCCCAGGCTATACGTCAGAACGTATTGCACCAGGGCTTGTCGGTGCTGCCACAGTCGCTGCAACATGTGCAGAGTTGAATTCCACCGGGTAGGCACATCGCATTTCAGCCGGTGAAGTGGCAGGCCCAACGACTTCTGTAGAGATGTAAGTCGCTGAGCTGCGGGATGCGAACGGCGGAAGTGAGCACACAGCGACCGTGCCCTCTGCAGAAGGCCATCTAGTCTGGGATAGTGGGCTTAAAATTGCTGGACAACCAGGTTCAACACGTGAGCCATACAAGGCACGTGTGTGACATTGCCCCGGCAAAGGGCCGCACCCAGGTTTGCAGCATTGTCGCACACGGCCTTCCCTGGTTTCAGGTCCAGTGGAGACAACCATTCATGAAATTGGTTCTCCAGAGCTGACCACAACTCCTCAGCTGTGTGACTCACATTTCCCAGACATTTCAATGTAAAAACTGCCTCATGAAGTTGAGCCCTACTGCCAGCATAGTAAGGAGGTGTGCAGGATCCCTTCTGCGCAGTTAGAAAGCTTGTGGCATGACCAGACAGGCTTTGGGTGCAGGTGGAAGACCGAGAGGAGGTTGAGGAGGCAGAAGCAGTGTAGGAACTTTGACATAAAGAGGATTGACGCACAACTCGTGGGGACGGCAAGACTTGGACAGCAGCCCCTTGTCCTGCTGTCACCATAGTTACCCAGTGCCCAGTCAGCGACATGTAACGCCCCTGTCCATGCCTACTCGTCCAAGTGTCTGTGGTGAAATGCACCCTGTCACACACAGAGTTTCTCAAAGATGCGGTGATGTTGTGTGCGACATGCTGGTGGAGCGCAGGCACACCTTTCTTTGAGAAGTAGTGCCGACTGGGCATCTGGTACTGGGGCACTGCGACGGACATAAGGTCTCGAAAATCCTCTGTGTCCACCAGGCGGAAAGGCAGCATTTCTGTAGCCAAGAGCTTGCAGATGGTGAAATTCAACCTCTTAGCTTTCTCATGGCTAGGAGGAAATGGTCTTTTACTTGTCCACATCTGAGGGACCGAGGGCTGGCTATTGTGCTTAGACGGGGTTGATAAGGGTGTCCCCGGCAAACTGCCGGTCTGTGAGGAAGATGCAGGCGGACATGTTAGGTTGCCTTGATCCAAAGGTGGTGCTATCGATGTCGGACAGCGCTCAACACCAGCTGGTGTTACCACCTCCAAATAAAATGATGACCTGCCAATCACGCTGGCTGTTGCGGGTAAAGAGGTGGCAGGTCTGTGCCCCAAAACAGGTGTGACTGCTGTCACCCCAGTCACAGAGGATGAAGAGGCCGCGGATGCACAAGATATGGCAGACGGTGGTTGGCCCGGCCGGCTAGGCCACATTGTAGCACACTGAGCTTCCCACTGCAACTTATGCTTCATGTCCATGTGCCGGTTCATGCATGAAGTACTCAAACTATGTATTTTTTGGCCTCTACTTAGCTTTTGCTGACAAATGTTACAGATAACATGAGTTGGGTCATCTTTATTGATCTGAAAAAATGCCCAGGCTATGCAAGGCTTAGCACCCATGCGACCTGAAGAGCCACCACGACTTGTGGTGAGAGGCAGAGTTGTGTTTGAGGATGCAGTTGTTGACGTGCTTCCAGTACTACGTCTCTGTCCAGGAAGGCGCAACCTGACCTCGTCGTCACTAGCATCTTCCTCCACCTCCTCTGCTGACCTCATCTCTTGGCTGACTGTGGGTTGACAGTAAGTGGGATCTCCAACCTCATCATCATCACCCTGTGCGTTATCACACCCGTCGTCCTCAGAGCCAACCTGTTCCTGCCCTGACAAAAAACTAAAGTTGTCGCTCCAATCAGGTATTTGAGTCTTATCATCGTCTTCCTCATTGTCTCCACCAACAGGAGTTACAGTTTGGGAATGAGGGTCTACATTATGGTCAGAACCTTCTGCGTCTGGTCCTGGATCCGGCTCATAAAGATTCTGGGCATCAGTGCAGATCATTTCCTCGTCTGGATTCACAGAAGCGCTGGAGTCGACCTCTGATTCCCAGGCTATAGTATGAGTAAACAGCTCTGCAGACTCAACCATCTGTTCTACCTCATACTCCGATGGGCAGCTGGAGATTTGGGAGCTGTGAGGAAGCAAGTGCGATTGGGGTGACACCTTTGAGGACTGGAGCATTTGTGATGTTGAAGTTGATGTGGAGGAGAGCCCACTTAAAGGAGCACTTGATATCCATTGAAGCACCTGCTGTTTTTGTGCCTCATCTGGAATTTGTAGCGATTGGCGTGGCCGTAAGAAAGGGATCTTATCACATTGTCCGCTAAAAGAAGTAGACATTTTAGTTTGGCTGGAAGATGGTCTTTCTTCTGCAGATGTTACTGTTGCTTTAACACCTACCCCACAGACACAATCTTTTTTCCCCTTCCCAACACGCCTATTCCCCTTTCCACCAGCAGCAGGCCTTTTTCCACTCATTTTGGTGGTTAACTAATTCACAACTCTGGAGTTGTTTGCACAAAAAAACAATGGATGGGAACCGAGCAGAGCTGAGTGGCCAAACTGTGGTATTAGGCCAAAACTATTGGCTGGGTTAGATGCAGAAAAAAATAATATTCAATTTGCAACCTGATGGAGGTCAGTATAGATGGACTAATAGAGAAAGTCCCACACACTGCTAGAGGGCCAAATAATTTTTCAGAGCTAGATGCAGATAAAAATTATTTTTAATTTGCAACCTGATGGAGGTCAGTATAGATGGACTAATAGAGAAAGTCCCACACACTGCTAGAAGGCCAAATATTTTTTCAGAGCTAGATGCAGATAAAAATTATATTCAATTTGCAACCTGATGGAGGTCAGTATAGATGGACTAATAGAACAAGTCCCACACACAGCTAGAAGCCCAAATATTTTTTCAGAGGTACTGTAGATGCAGATAAAAATTATTTTTAATTTGCAACCTGATGGAGGTCAGTATAGATGGATTAATAGAGAAAGTCCCACACACTGCTAGAAGGCCAAATATTTTTTCAGAGCTAGATGCAGATAAAAATTATTTTTAATTTGCAACCTAATGGAGGTCAGTATAGATGGACTAATAGAGAAAGTCCCACACACTGCTAGAAGGCCAAATATTTTTTCAGAGCTAGATGCAGAAAAAAATTATATTCAGTTTGCAACCTGATGGAGGTCAGTATAAATGGACTAATAGAGAAAGTCCCACACACTGCTAGAAGGCCAAATATTTTTTCAGAGCTAGATGCAGATAAAAATTATTTTTAATTTGCAACCTGATGGAGGTCAGTATAGATGGACTAATAGAGAAAGTCCCACACACTGCTAGAAGGCCAAATATTTTTTCAGAGCTAGATGCAGATAAAAATTATTTTTAATTTGCAACCTGATGGAGGTCAGTATAGATGGACTAATAGAGAAAGTCCCACACACTGCTAGAAGGCCAAATATTTTTTCAGAGCTAGATGCAGAAAAAAATTATATTCAGTTTGCAACCTGATGGAGGTCAGTATAGATGGACTAATAGAGAAAGTCCCACACACTGCTAGAAGGCCACATATTTTTTCAGAGGTAGATGCAGAAAAAAATATATTCAGTTTGCAACCTGATGGAGGTCTGTATAGATGGATTAATAGAACAAGTCCCACACACAGCTAGAAGCCCAATATTTTTTCAGAGGTAGATGCAGAAAAAAATATATTCAGTTTGCAACCTGATGGAGGTCAGTATAGATGGACTAATACAACAAGTCCCACACAAAGCTAGAAGCCCAATATTTTTTCAGAGGTAGATGCAGAAAAAAATATATTCAGTTTGCAACCTAATGGAGGTCTGTATAGATGGACTAATACAACAAGTCCCACACACAGCTAAAAGCCCAATATTTTTTCAGAGGTAGATGCAGAAAAAAATATATTCAGTTTGCTACCTGATGGAGGTCTGTATAGATGGATTAATAGAACAAGTTCCACACACAGCTAGAAGCCCAATATTTTTTCAGAGGTAGATGCAGAAAAAAATATATTCAGTTTGCAACCTGATGGAGGTCTGTATAGATGGATTAATAGAACAAGTCCCACACACAGCTAGAAGCCCAAATATTTTTTCAGAGGTACTGTAGATGCAGATAAAAATTATTTTTAATTTGCAACCTGATGGAGGTCAGTATAGATGGACTAATAGAGAAAGTCCCACACAGTGCTAGAAGGCCAAATATTTTTTCAGAGCTAGATGCAGAAAAAAATTATATTCAGTTTTCAACCTGATCAAGGTCAGTATAGATGGACTAATAGAGAAAGTCCCACACACTGCTAGAAGGCCAAATATTTTTTCAGAGCTAGATGCAGATAAAAATTATTTTTAATTTGCAACCTGATGGAGGTCAGTATAGATGGACTAATATAGAAAGTCCCACACACTGCTAGAAGGCCAAATATTTTTTCAGAGCTAGATGCAGATAAAAATTATATTCAATTTGCAACCTGATGGAGGTCAGTATAGATGGACTAATAGAATGATGCTATGCCCAAAAGATTTTACTTCACTAGGTGCAGTAAAAAAATTGGTATTCTATACACAGGTGGTATATCTTGCAACACAGATAGGCTACTCCACTGACTAACACACTCTGCAATAGACCAAAAAGGATTAGCTTTGCTAGATTCAGCCAAATGCTGTGAAAAAAACTTGCACAGCACTGGCACAGACCTGCCTGGCAAAAACTGATAGGAACTGATGTAACCTAGTCCTGAAAAGAACTCCAATTACAATTAGTCTTTACTCCCACAATCTATCTATTTAAGAGCACAGACCTGCCTGATAAAAGTCGTAGGAAATGCTGTAACCTAGTCCTTAAAAGGACTGCAATCACAACTATTCCCTACTCCCAAGCTATCTGTATATTTGTGCGAAAATTGGCTTGAAATTAACAAGGTATAGTGCACACAGCAACAGCGGTGCCGTCTAACACGCAGCTGCAGCAGTGAGAAAATGGTGGCGACGGGGAAAATGGCTTGGTCTTATAGGGCAAGGACATGTGACATACACTGCCAATGACACATGCCCTTGCTTGTGTGAAAAAAAGCACTTCGCTCCGTGTGTGCGCTGCTGATAGGCTGACAGATTGCACCTCCCCACTGTAAATGCGGGAAAGAGAAAAAAAAAATGGAGATCTTCATTGTTCCTGCAGAGATCTATCCCCTGCCCCTCCCCCCACCCCGCTGTACACTCAAACTGCGTATTAACATTAATTTTCATCATTACTGAGAAAAAATCCAGTTATGATTTTGGTGCACGAACAGTTATCGAACATAACCTCGAACAGCCGAATTTTTCTCAAATTGTTCGTGTTCGCCGAACGGCTCGAACACCGCCCAAAACAGCTCGAATTTGAGATTGGCGAACAGTTCGAGTAGAACAACGCTCATCTCTAATTATCATACCAGTGATACACTTCTGTCAGCCACCAGAAGAACCTCCACCACAAGAAGAACCTGTGAGCGCCCTGGAAGAACCTGCTCAGGAACAGGAAGAGTCCCCAGTAAGAGGAGGATCACCAGTTGAAGCAGAGCCTGAAGGTCCAGTAAACAGTGCACTTGCTAGTCCTATAGATACATAGAAGCAGTTCTATAACTTACCCGCATGTAGACCTGATAGGTTAGCGGATAGTGCATGCACAGACACCAGTATCACCCCAGTGCTACGTAGATCCACACGTAGTACACAAGGCCAAATCCCTACCAGGTATAGGGAATAAAGTACAAAATGCCTACAGTGTAAATAGTTACCCAGTTGGGTATGGCCTACTGTTATTTATTGTGTGAACTGAAAATGATGTGTTCATTTAGTTACCCGTGAGGGTATAAAGACGTGTAGGCTGAGGACTGTGAGCAGCCAAAAACTTTCCCTTGTAAATAGTTGCACTTATCAAAGTGCCCCCTTATTTGTTTCATATTAAAAAAAAAAAAGACCACAGAACAAAAACCCGTTTGGCGTGGCCGAAGACGTGGTCCAACATCTGGATCACTTATGCCCGGTAGCCACGCCCAGGGCCTACGTTGAGTGTTTTCAGGCGGGTCTCTCATGCTGCTCTTGTTACACCTTCATCAGTGAAATGGACACCTGGTAACGGGACTTACTGTAACATTGTTATTGTTATCACAATTGTTACTTTGTTACCTGTTAAAGATGCTTCAGTCAAGGAGTACTGAGTTGTACTAGGGGGGAATGTGGCACCCTGCTACCCACAGGTGCCACAGGACCCAAAAGGGTGCATGGACGGACTTCTCTACAAGAGGACCTCACTACAAACAGACACCTCCACCCTTCCACCTCATACGACCAGAGGGAGCCCTGTTAGGGATACATATACTGGAGGGTGGAGTTAGTTAGTTAGTTAGTCAGTCAGTTGTTCAGTCAGAGGGAGAGTGTGCTGACACTGAGATCAGTGAAAGAGCAGCCCGAGTGTGGCCGAGGCAAGGAGAGAGGAGTTAAGGGGGCAGAGGAGCATCTCAGGCTCATCCCAGGACACAAGCCGGACACCGCGTCCGTGCCTACAGGGTTCTTTACACCCAGAAGGGACAACCGGCATACCAGGAGGATTCCAGACCTCTGGTTAACCTGAAGCTACCATCAATTACAGGACTAGGAACCACGAAGACCCCAGCGTCCAGGGATAGTGGTTGCCAGAGAAAAGTCCTACTAGCAAGCCGACAGGTGAGAGAGAGAAACAGCATAGAAGCTCGGCCAAGTTCCAGGCTGGCCAGAAGCTTTAGGGAGAGGAAGACATGGACCAAGAGGCCTACAACCCACTCACTACGGAGAGTCCTGAAGTGCATCCTTCCTGTTAAGTACCCTGGACCCTACCTGCCGTTACACCAGTAAAGGTACTGAAATGATTCCCCTGTGTGCGTGTCTGTCATTCCCCCTGACCCGACTGGGCCATATCTCACCTGCATCCCTTCCATCAACCCTGCCCCGGGGGCCTGCTCCACCTGTGGGGAGCAGAAACATCCCAGCTGCCATCCCATCACCCCCCGGAGGTCTGCAGCAGCGCCGGTAACCATTACCGGGAACCACAGGTGGCGTCACGAGACAAACTGTTAACAAAACCCCTTTTAAAGAGTGACCCCAGAGGAAGGGCCCGGGAGCCGACTGCCGTGACATCCCAAGGAGGTAAAGGCCCGGGTACCTAGTCTCCCCCATATCCCCCTGGGTGAGTCACCGGCTTCTGGAGTAGTCGGACGGGAATCAGACACCGATTCTTCAAGGCTTTAAGCCCGAAACTTCCGGTTAATCCAAGGCCTTCACTTGCCACGGAGACAGTCATGTTCATCTGTGGAGAGGAAACACTAACGCCAAGGGCAGCCTCTGCTACAGGCCTAATGTCTTGAGTTTCTCCTACCTTCGCTGGACAAAGACCGTCAGCGGTCCCAAACAACCGCAGCGGGACCGCAATCGGATTTTGTGACTGAGTTCTGGCCTCTGCTTTGTCTGACGAACATAGTCATCCTTCATGGATTCTGTGCGGATAGCTGCCTCTACAGGCTGGGGAACAGGAGGTCTTTGGGAGGACAGAACCTTGCGTGATGGTTTACCTCTACGCCTTGCACGTCTGGACTGCCTCTTGAGGTTGGGAAGAGGAGTATTCTGTGGAGCATTGTCATCCTGTGAGGATTCTGTGTGGGCTGAAGCCTCTTCAGGTTGGAGAACAGGTAGGCCATCTACACACATCACCCATCGGGGCTGCTCCAGGATATTGGGAAGGGAAGCTTTAGCAGAAGCTTAAGGATTACGGTCATCCAGGACCATTAGAAAGGCCACCATGTCAGAGACGATAGGATCCCATGCTTCCCATAGGGGGGGTGATCCATTTCAAGGCATCACACGCTAGGTAGGACATCAGAATTGCTACTTTAACCCGATCGGTAGGAAAATAGTGAGCATAGAATTTGAAATGCAGCATGCATTGCTCCACAAATGCACGGCTTCATTTTGGATCCCCATAGTACAGTGGTGGATCCACAGGAACGAGTGCTGATAGCTCATTTTGGGCTGGTGCGTAAATCGCCTGGACCTCAGCTTGCGAAAAAAAAAATTTCCTTGGTGCACGTATTCGCCAAACAAGGATTCAAATGTCTCTGAGAGCGAAGGGCCGTGGAGCTCTACGGGAACCATGGCCTGAGCAAACTGTTCCAAACACGCCCGGACTGACTGGCGTGAGCATGATTAGTGATACCACTGTACCATGAACCGAGGAGTGGCTGGAGGGGCGTAACTAAGTATCAACTCTATCCGACCAAGGTCACACGGCAGCTCAGTCGACTCCGTGAACCAGGGAGGAACCGAGCAGAGGGACCAGGTGCTACTTCAGGTCAGACCCCGGTCACAGCTGTTGACCCACACCAGGGAATGCAGGAACAGGCAGGTTAGGCTGGCATACAGACAGGTGGATACTGGCAGGCACGGCTGGTATGCAGACAGGTGGGTATTGGCAGGCACGGCTAGTATACAGACAGGTGGGTATTGGCAGGCAGGAACGCAGGCAGGATAGGCACCAGTACAGACTGGAACACAGGAGCGGAACCGCAGATGCAGTAGACAAGCAGAGCAGAGCAAAACCCTCAGATGCGGTAGATAAGCAGAGCAGAGCAAAACCCGCAGATGCGGTAGATAAGCAGAGCAAAACCCACAGATGTGGTAGACAAGCAGAACAGAGCAAGACCCGCAGATGCGGCAGACAAGCAGAGCAGAGCAAAACCCGCAGATGCGGTGGACAAGCTGAGCAGAGCAAAACCTGCAGATGCGAAAGACAAGCAGAGTAGACCAAAACCCGCAGATTAGGTAGACAAGCAGAACAGAGCAAGACGCGAAGATGCGGTAGACAAGCTGAGCAGAGAAAAACCCGCAGATGCGGTAGACAAGCAGAGCAAAGCAAAACCCGCAGATGCGGTAGACAAGCAGAGCAGAGCAAAAGCCGCAGGTGCGGTCAACAAGCAGAGCAGAGCAAAACCGCAGGTGCAGTGAACAAGCAGAGCAGAGCAAAACCGCAGGTGCGGTGAACAAGCAAAGCAGAACAAAACCGCAGGTGCGGTGAACAAGCAGAACCAGATAAACGCAAGGCCCTCACAATGAAGTAGCGAGTGTACACAAAACTCACAAACAGAAGTACAGAGACAACGAGTTGGAGTTAGGTGCAAGATCAGACACTGCAGAAAAAGGGAAGGTTCGGACATAGAAACAAACAGGAAATGAGCTAGGACACTGTTCAGACAGGGACTGAACTGGGAACAAGATACAGGAACAAGCCTGGGAACTCAGGCCCAAGGGAGGCAGAAACAGACTGGAAGTCAGAGATTCAGGACAGGACCTGGCAACTCACAGTTGCACAGAACACACTGTAAGAAAGTGTTGCTCAGGCACCTCCTACTGGGTGGAGGGGGTTTAAGTATCCAGTGACTCACAGCAATAGGCTGGGGATGCATTAGGACTGCGCACACTGTAACTTTAAGAATCAAGAAGCAACAACGCCGCCATCCTAAGCCAGCAGATAAGAGACATACAAACAGCAGGTACTGGAGCAAAGTGTGCAGCCTGGCCTGATAGGTAAGATTGCGGTCTTGCATGGTGGGAGATGGTAAGCCATGCAAGCACACCGCCATGGATGTTACACCCAGATTTGAACCGTGGAAGAGGAAAACCACAATTCAAGTTCTCTGGCCTACACCAGACTCTTTTAAACAGATATCTGAACAGTCAGCGAGACACTGAAAATGTTTTTTTTTATGGAAAAAAGACAAAAAAATGGATAATACAGAGATTTGAACCATGGAACTGCAAAACCACAGTTATAGTTTCCTGGTGTATACCAGACTTGTTAAAATAGATATATTGGTGTCTGAACAGTCAGCGACAGACTCAAACTGTTATTTTTTTATGGAAAAAAGGCAAGCAGGTTGATAACACCCAGATTTGAACCGTGGAAGAGGAAAAACACAGTTCTAGTTCTCTGGCCTACACCAGAATCTTTTAAACAGATTTATTTGCGTCTGAACACTCAGACACACTCAATTTTTTTTTGGGGGGAGGGGGGGTGGAATACCAAAAGGTTAATAAGACGGTTGATAAATAAAATGAGAACAATGGGGATAAGGGAAAATATATGTATGTGGGTTAAGAATTGGCTCAGTGATAGGAAACAAAGGGTGGTTAATAATGGAAAACACAGACTGGGTCTCAGTTAACAGTGGGGTACCACAGGGGTCAGTATTGGGCCCCCTTCTTTTTAACATATTTATTAATGACCTTGTAGGGGGCATACAGAGTAATATTTCAATATTTGCAGATGAAACTAAACTCTGCAGGGTAATCAATACAGAGGAGGACAATTTTATATTACAGGAGGATCTATGTAAACTAGAAGCTTGGGCTGATTAATGGCAAATGAGCTTTAATGGGGATAAATGTAAGGTAATGCAGTTGGGCAGAGGAAATAAAATGTATAATTATATGCTTAATTGTAAAACACTGGGCAAAACTGTAACTGCAAAAGACCTGGGTGTATTGGTGGACGACAAGCTCACGTTTAGTGGCCAGTGTCAGGCAGCTTCTGCAAAGGCAAATAAAATAATGGGATGCATTAAAAGAGGTAGAGATGCTCATGAGGAGAACATAATTTTACCTCTATACAAGTCATTAGTGCGACCAGACTTAGAATACTGTGTACAGTTTTGGTCTCCAGTGTATAAGAAAGACATAGCTGAACTACAGCGGGTGAAGAGTAGAGCAACCAAGGTTATAAGAGGACTGGGGGGTCTGCAATACCAAGACAGGGTATTAGAGGACTGGGGTGTCTGCAATACCAAGACAGGTTATAAGAGGACTGGGGGGTCTGCAATACCAAGACAAGTTATTACACTTGGGGTTATTTACTGTGGAAAAATGAAGGCTTAGGGGTGATCTTATTACTATGTACAAGTATATAATGGGACAGTACAAATACCTTTCTACTGATCTTTTTACTCTGAGGCCAGAGACGGGGACAAGGGGGCATCTTCTATGTCTGGAGGAAAGAAGGATTAATCATAATCACAGACGCGGATTCTTTACTGTAAGAGCAGTGATACTATGGAACTCTCTGCCGCATGATGTTGTAATGAGTGATTCACTATTAAATTTAAGAAGGGCATGGATGCCTTTCTTGAAAAGTATAATATTACAGGTTATATGTACTAGATTCCTTGATAGGGCGTTGATCCAGGGAACTAGTCTGATTGTCGTATGGAGTCGGGAAGGAATTTTTTTCCCCAAAGTGGAGCTTAGTGTTTGTCACATGGGTTTTTTTTGTGTTCCTCTGGATCAACACGTTAGGCTATGGGTTGAACTTGATGGACTCAGTCTTCCTTCAACCTTAAAACTATGTTACTATAGTCTGACTGAGGAAAAACAAAACAAAACAGGATTTAGATGAAAAAAAGGATTTTTCCTGGCCCCTGAGACCTGGGGATAAGTCTAGTAATTTGACCAGCAGGTGCAGCACACAGGACTGTAATGCGGTGTTTGTTGGTATAACCACTGCATCTCCTATACAGCCTGCCTGCCTGATATCTGGGATGGATATTAGTCCTGAGAATAACTGTTTGTTTGATTTGGCAGGCTTTAGAGACCCTACACTAATTATTTTGCAGTATAAATCTCTCCCTAGCTCTGCAGCACTGACTCTACACTGTCTGGTCCGGAGCGACTGTGTCCAAAATGGCGGCGCCCGGTTTTAAATACTCGTGGTGACGCTGTGCGGCCAGCCAATCACTGTAATGCCCACAAACAACATGGCTGCGGCATTACAGTGACTGGCTGGCAATCCCTGCATGTTCATTGGCTCTGTAAAGAGCGCCAAAGGTGCAAGGCGGAGACCCGAGCTCCCGCCCGATTAACCCGGAAATGCTCGGTGCTCGCCGAACATCCCGAGTAGTGAGATGCTCGGGCGAGTGCCGAGCAATGTCGAGCATGATCGCTCAACACTAAACATAGCCCAAGGTGTGGAGGAGCATTTTAGTTTTTAGTTATTTATTTTGCCTTATATACAGTACAGACCAAAAGTTTGGACACACCTTCTCATTTAAAGATTTTTCTGTATATTCATGACTATGAAAATTGTACATTCACACTGAAGGCATCAAAACTATGAATTAACACATGTGGAATTACATACTTAACAAAAAAGTATAAAACAACTGAAAATATGTCTTGTATTCTAGGTTCTTCAAAGTAGCCACCTTTTGGTTTGATGACTGCTTTGCACACTCTTGGCATTCTCTTGATGAGCTTCAAGAGGTAGTCACTGGAAATGGTCTTCCAACAATCTTTAAGGAGTTCCCAGAGATGCTTAGCACTTGTTGGCCCTTTTGCCTTGACTCTGCAGTCCAGCTCACCCCAAACCATCTCGATTGGGTTCAGGTCTGGTGACTGTGGAGGCCAGGTCATCTGGCGTAGCACCCCATCACTCTCCCTCTTGGTCAAATAGCCCTTACACAGCCTGGAGGTGTGTTTGGGGTCATTGTCCTGTTGAAAAATAAATGATGGTCCAACTAAACGCAAACCTGATGGAATAGCATGCCGCTCCAAGATGCTGTGGTAGCCATGCTGGTTCAGTATGCCTTCAATTTTGAATAAATCCCCAACAGCGTAACCAGCAAAGCATGCCCACACCATCTGACCTTCTCCTCCATGCTTCACAGTGGGAACCAGGCATGTAGAGTTCATCCGTTCACCTTTTCTGCGTCGCACAAAGACACGGAGGTTGGAACCAAAGATCTCAAATTTGGACTCATCAGACCAAAGCACAGATTTCCACTGGTCTAATGTCCATTCCTTGTGTTCTTTAGCCCAAACAAGTCTCTTCTGCTTGTTGCCTGTCCTTAGCAGTGGTTTCCTAGCAGCTATTTTACCATAAAGGCCTGCTGCACAAAGTCTCCTCTTAACAGTTGTTGAAGAGATGTGTCTGCTGCTAGAACTCTGTGTGGCATTGACCTGGTCTCTAATCTGAGCTGCTGTTAACCTGCGATTTCTGAGGCTGGTGACTCGGATAAACTTATCCTCAGAAGCAGAGGTGACTCTTGGTCTTCCTTTTCTGGGGCGGTCCTCATGTGAGCCAGTTTCTTTGTAGTGCTTGATGGTTTTTGCAACTGCACTTGGGGACACTTTCAAAGTTTTCCCAATTTTTCGCACTTCATTTCTTAAAGTAATGATGGCCACTTGTTTTTCTTTACTTAGCTGCTTTTCTCTTGCCATTATACAAATTCTACCAGTCTATTCAGTAGGACTATCAGCTGTGTATCCAACGGACTTCTGCACAACACAACTGATGGTCCCAACCCCATTTATAAGGCAAGAAATTCCACTTATTAAACCTAACAGGGCACACCTGTGAAGTGAAAACCATTTCCGGTGACTACCTCTTGAAGCTCATCAAGAGAATGCCAAGAGTGTGCAAAGCAGTCATTAAAGCAAAAGGTGGCTACTTTGAAGAACCTAGAATATAAGACATATTTTCAGTTGTTTCACACTTTTTTGTTAAGTATATAATTCCACATGTGTTAATTCATAGTTTTGATGCCTTCAGTGTGAATGTACAATTTTAACAGTCATGAAAATACAGAAAAATCTTTAAATGAGAAGGTACTGTACAAGTCATTACCCTGGAAAGGATGTTCCTTAACATATTTCCCAGGAAAATCCATTTTGGTTTCGTTTTGCATGTTTTATTGTGAGTCCGTAACAGTGGCGTAATACCTCTGAGAACATTGTTGACAGCAGTGAACTGGGTGTCAGAAAGGCTTCCAGGGGTCTTCCCCATGCTGTTCCCATTCCATTTGAGCACTGTTCCATTTATTTGGGCAATTTTTAAGCCCTCTGCAGACCGCCGGGGGGAGACGCCTGAAAAATGCTCGAGTTTCCCATAGACTTAAATTGGGCTCATTACTCGGGTCGAGCACCCGAGTATTCCAATGTGCTCGACGCGAGCAATGAGCACCCGAGCATTTTAGTGCTTGCCCATCACTAATGATAACTCATCTCCACTGAATAACATGTTTACTGATTAAAACAAATTGAAAAAATTGCTTCTTTTTTGGTCTTCTAAATCCCCCATCTTTCATCTTGAAAAGCCACATGAATTAATGTTGAGCAAATCCTTTAAATTATTCATTTAGATTTTCTTTGAATGGACATTGGATTATACAGTGGCACATCCCATTAAATTGACCCCTTTTTCACCCCAACCAAAACCATTCTCAGACTCACCCGGATCTCCTATATCCACAGTGACAGGGGTCTCATTTCAAACCTCTTCAGATATTGTTTTGTTATTTTTGCTGTCTACATTTTGTGATTCCTTTTACTATCCTCATTTATTATTATTCCATATCATTTTGCGAGTACGTTGGCCTTTGATATTCTGTGTGATGAGTTTCTGTAATCTTTCACATTTCTCAGGAGAGTTATTTGGAAGCTGTTTCTGAAATACACTAAAGTTTCCTTTTGTTTTCTTGACTTTCAAAAAGGCAACCAGTTTCACATCTGCCGACAACAAGAGGAACACTTGGGTCAAAGAAGCCCTCGGCGTAAGAGAGAAAGAGAGAAGGAACAATAGAAAAGGATTAAGTGAATAAAGAAATGTGGAGGATCTGAAAAATAGGCACGTCAGAAAAAAGATGGAGTGATTAACAAACCCACAGATTATAAAACTTTGAAAGTAGGAATATATTTTATGGGAGGTTCCAAGAAAATATATAGACCTCCCAGAGTAGCAAAAAAGGTTGGCAAGTCAGCCATTTTTTGCAGAAAGCTATGATTTCTTCATGGTGGTGTCCTGAAGCACAGTTAAGGGACAGGAATGTGGTGTAGATGGAGCAAGATTGGCTCCATGGAAAAAAAAAACCCACCAGTGCACAAATCCAATTATCCCAGACAACAACTTCTGAAACATTCGAAGTATGCATATATTCTATCCAGACACACTGGATATACAGTAAGGCCACCTTAAACTTTTTTTTTCATCCCGTATCCTAATAAGCCATAGTACTTTTCTCCAAAAAACATAAACTTACAGTGAGGCAGAACCCCTGGGTTTTCTTTACTAGACTGAGAAATGATAGAGTTCTTCATGAATATATATGAATCCACTTTTTTTTTTGTTTTTATTTATCACTTTAAATTTTAAGTTTTTCCAAACTAACTTTACAAAGTTTAAAACAGAGCTTTTATTTGTAGTAAAATCTCAGGTAGCATTATAATATCTCCAGACCGGTTCCCTACCTCCACCCCTTCGAAAAACTACATTTATATTTAAATTTTAATACAAAACATTATAAAAATGGAGAAGTTGCATATGTAAGTCACCCGACGTGAAATGCCCACAGCAGCGGGCTGAAAGAGATGATTGAACCAGACAATTTAAAATTCAGCAGCAAACTTTCCTCACTGACTCATGATATTCCATAAAACAGCCACTAAAATGTCACTATGACTTATACATGTTGTTCTAGAAAATTTCCCTGTGAGAGGGAAACGTGTTTAGGACAAGGAGAGAAATATTCCTCTGGCATGGAAATACCCAACCATAACTTTGTCTTTGTTTCAAGCCTGTTTTTATTTTTTTTGCTATCTGCAATGTAATTTTCGAAAACTTTGGAAAGAAGAACTATAATATTGTAAGGAGAATATTTATCTATCATCTATTATTTATACGGCGCCAACATATTGTGCAACTCTGCACATCAAGCAAAGTTTCCACAGGGGTTTACAGTCTCAGGCTTCAAGAACCAGTGTTGGCATCAGGCAGGTCTGAACAGAAGCTAATGGCCATGACAATTTGCGTTCACATCTTTTATACTTGTACAACTAAGAGTGTTCAAGACATATAGCGCTAGCCTATTAGTGGGACACTCCCTGACTGCAGAGATCTATGGGTTTGGTCAACATGCGTTTAGGTGGGAAAGGGTAACAGCTTGTTGACTGGTCCCACAGAAAGCTAGGCAAAACATGTCAGTTCTCCTCCCCCACCCATCCTGCAGCTGTAAGGGTCCCTCATATAGGTGGTTGACTTTTGTATGTACTTTCTAGGAAGAAGAGGTTGTGTGGTCCTATCCTTCTGGTCCATCTTTTTAGTGTTTTTAAGGTTTCAATGTTATCCTGTTTTTATGTTTAGTGGCATTGGACCATTGGGCATCACAGCTTTTTGTGTATGACTATGTTGATAAATTATCTATAATATGGTTATTAATAAATACTGTAGCCGATTACCATCCATTAAATCAGCAAGTTGGATTTAAGGTTTTGTTGGATACGAAGTGGACCTGTGGTCATCTGAAAATGATTGAGAAGGCCTGTTTCCTTCAAGCCATGCTATCTCCCCAATGAACAGCAGTTCATCTTCTTCTTCAAAAAAGAAATCCATCTTTCTTGAGCCGTCTTCCCCATGTAAATTTCCAGCCAAGCTCCCATAAATATATGATTTTCATCAGATCCAATTATCCTAAGTTGTCTAGTCTATATGACCAATAACTTTCACCTCCTCAGTTTCCTACTCTCTATTTGTATCTGGTTTCTTCTAGTTAAGAGCGAATCTGCCAAAATTTGGCCAGGATAATTGATTTGCATTGAATTTATTCAGTCTGAATCAAATGTTCCTTATAATTCTCTGGGATCCCTTGAGCCTCCAGAGCATAATAAATATAGGGTGAAAAAAAAAATTACCTTCCCACTCACTTGTCCAGCTGCTGTAGTTTTCTACCGGTACTTCGTGAAGCTCCTTTCAAATTCTCCTTCACTTCTCCATGACTTGTAACAGGCTCTTCTTCCATCTTCACTCTGATTTGGGAGAATCTTTTTTTTTTTTTTAAATTTGGGCCAAATTCCATTTGCCCCAATTTATTGAATCCTCTGTAGTTTTTTCCTCCACCCCCACTCACTTTACATAATTGGCCAATAGCAATTTAGGCGGAATTATACTACTCAAGGACAAGAGATCAGAGATGGTAGAAAGCAGCCCTCACCACTGGTACATAAAAACAGCAACTTTATCCAGGCAAATGTGAGGAGCATAGACCTGGAGGAGAGAAACGAGAGACAGCTGTTTCGCGTGTAACAAGCTTCTTCCAGTATTCCAGATTTTTTGTACAAAAACTGAGACATTGATTTCTGGTCACATTATGTGGGTATGTTAGCTGTGCCAACGAAACTTTGCACTTTTTCGGATTTACACTATTGTTTGTAGTCACCTGTCATATGTCACCACTAGTACACTATAGGTAGGAAGGACCCATCCGTGGAAACCATTGCTGCATCACAGTAGATCTCCTAGACTGTGCAAAACACGTTTCGCCAAGGGGAGCACAGAGCCAATGTCAATTATGCCAAATATTCCCCTTTTTGGGCATTAGATGCCATAATCTTGCTTTACGTACCATATAAGCACTTTGTGCCTGTGAAACTTTATGATTTTATTTATTTTGTGGTTTTTTTTTTCCAATTTCTTCGATGGCCTGATATTATTTAAACACATTATTAAAAAAAAAACACACCTCTATGTCACTCATAGAAATTCTGGATCCATTATTACACATTCACCTATTTTTTTATATGTTAGTAAATCCATTTTTTTTTGGCTTAACTGCTGTTGCGCCAAGTCCTGGTCTTGAATTTCTAAAGATACAGTGGGTATTAAAATTCAGCCTGAGAGATACATATTAAAACAAATGACCGAGATGATCAGTCTGAGAAAATAACACACCATTATAACAACCATATGTTGGAGCGGAGTATCACTAAAAATATCAATTTAGATGGGAGAAAAATAATGGTTAGACTCGATAGACAGATGGTTCTACTTCAACCATGACCAATCCTGATGTATATCATTTTCCTTGATGGATTTGCTTCAAAATGAACATTCTGGAGCCATAAGAAAGATACTGTATCGTGCCCTCACGTACAAAGGAAAGGAACATTAGAACACTCTCGTATGGGTTGAAATGATTGTAAAGCATAGACATTATATAAGCCTAATTAATTGCAAAGCTAAATTTTATTTTAAAAGGATTAAAATATATTTAGAAAAATTTCAATAATAGTTATATAATATTTAATTCATTTTGGTTTTAGTTTTGTGCAATATTGTTAACCTTCAAGCAGTTTTTGATGCAGTTTTTGTGTTACTCTCCTGTCCTGGATTCACTGCTGGCTGCTGCGTCTTCCTTTTGCTGTGGGCTCTTTCTGTTCTTTGGTACATCAGGTTGACATGACAGCCAGACATCCACCTATGACATCATGCCTTTTATGCCGACTCAGATGGAGTTTCTCTGCTTGTATGTTCGGCTAGTTGGCTTCCATGCCTCTACTGTATACTGGCTTTCTGCGCTTTTAGAACCTTTCTAAACCAACCCTGCTCTGCTACATCGCTGGGACTCTGCTATACTACTGTGCCAGTTCTGATAGAACTCTGTGACAAATGGAGCTTTGCCACTGAGTGAACTCTGCTATACCGCAGTTCCACTTTTTGCTGGACTCTGTGCCAAACTCAGCTATGCTGCTTAGTCAACTAACAGTGCCAGCTCTTTCTGGACTCTGTGTCAAATTCATCTTTACCTCTTAGCCAACTACGCTATACCACAGTGTCACTATACCACTCTGCTTCATTGGTTCCTTTGGTTTCAGTTCAGCTTTTCCTGTTGCTATTTAGCCATAACAGCCTTCGCTGTTCCATCCATGTCACTGCATCAACGCCATTACATTACAGCTACTCACCTGGACCCAAGAGCATCAAGGAACCACCTCAGCAAGTGAGACTTAATGTGACATGCAGAAGTAGTGCTTTTGATTTAAAAGCATCCAGCAACTAGAGAGGTTAACACAGTCACAGGAGACAGGGAGTGTTTTAGCAGAGCCCCAGGCGGATTGTAGGGAAGTTGTTTACTGTTCAGGCTGGAGCCATAGAGAAAGGTGGTGTGTGAGCTGTATCTCACAGAAGACAAGGGAACAGAATTCAGGTCAGGAGGAAAGCTAAACACCGGTGAAATAGACTCCTTGAGCTAACAGTGTGGAAGCCTGTCATAGAGATCATCTCCCTCATCACATCCTTCCACTCCTCCATCTCCATGCAGGATAAAGAATGCAGTGTACTAGTGAGTCCTTGTGAAGGGAAAGCCTGCTGTTTATGCATAGAAGTGTGCTGCTAAGAGATCTAATCTGTGATGAATTATACCACTGAAGAGACTGATGTTACTGTGCCTGCTTTATTACACTGTACTGTAATGAAGATTATTGTTGTAATATCCCTGAATTGCACTGGCCGTGCATCAGATTAAATTCCACTGTTAAACTGTTGAAAAAGACTCTTGTCAGATGTGTCTGGTCAGCAACTGAATCTATCCTGTGCCTGAGAGAAGCTGCAGCCTATGGTCGCCCTGAGTAATGGTTCCCCCAGGATTTCAATGAATTCATGAAACCCGTCTCGACCTATCTAAACTTAGCGGCGTGCATGTAACATTAACATTTTACTACATAACTTGAACAGGTTTTCCAGCCAGCTTAAAGATACAGAATTAAAATTAAAAAAAAAAAAACATTTTGGGAAAAGGTATTCGATACCAACGTATCACAGGTAACAGAATAACAAGGTCTCCTCAAATAGCTCTCCTGTCAATTCTCCCTTCTTCAATAGGTACTCAAAAGAAAGACCTACTTCAATTTTGCTTAACAGCGCCACGGACGGTAATCCTGCGGTTTTGGAAACTTAAAAACCCACCTAGCATACTGGAATGGTACAATGAAATGGTGAATTTATGTAAAATGAAGGAACTTTCTGCAGAATGTAATGGAACCAACGATAAATTCAGAAGGGTTTGGAGAGAATGGATTCTGTTTCAGGATTCACATGATTTTCATACCCTGTTTTAATAGTTTCAACAGATTTATGTGATTGTACTCATAAATAGCTACATGGGCAAGGACCCCACCCTCTCCATCCCTCGTCCCTAGGTCATTTCTCTTTTCTCTCTCTTTTTCTTTCTTCTCGTTATATGATTTCTTCAGACATAATATATGTTACCTCCACATAAGAACCTCTTATTGGTGATTATTACATAAACAATATGATGTTCAAGGTATTACAATGTGAATTGATATTGAAAGAGGTGATCTCAATGGAACTGTGGACATTTTCTACATTGATATGTTTTCTTCAAATTCAATATATTTTTTGATTTGCAAAATGTATAATAATCAATATTTAATGTTTAATTAATGTTTAATAAAACTGATTGAATGTAAAATTTTTCCAAAAAACAGTAAAATCAGTAAATTTTATCTCATTTTTGAAAAATAGTGACAAAAAAACTAATTTCAAATGCATTATGTGAACACAACCTTAGAGCAGTTTTAAAAAGTTCCTGTCGCCAAGTCGAAAATGGACAGTTTTTTCTCATCTTTTATTCCCGATATTCCCTTGACTATTGTGTTCTTTTTTTTTTTTTTTTTTTTTTAATTGGGGCCAGAGATATAGACTGTTTTATTCAGTGATCATATTTATAGTCTTTACCAAGGAGATGTTGCTCGCAGGATCCTCTTGGGCGTGTCTTTAGGCTGCTTTGTATTATTACCTTGTGTATAACTCCCTTAACAAAAAAACAAAAGCAAAAAACTGAATACTTAGTGGAGTAGTGAGAATAAAATTAGAGCAAAAACTGGCCAATTTTGACTTGGTGACAAGTCCTATTTAAGCTGAAAATTGTCTTTCTACTTATTGGCTTTCATGCAAAAATTTCATAAAAAAATCTGTGAATCCTGTCCAAAAAGGGACCACTCACCCCATAAGGACCCATTCACCCATATTGAAAAGGCCATATTCACTCATTACAATATCCATAGGGCCCCATTCACCCATATCCATAAGGATTCATTCACCCATATCCATAGGGCCTCATTCATCCATACTCATAAGGCCTGATTCCCAGATATCCATAGGGTCCCATTCACCTAAAAGTCTCCAGTCACCCATATCCATAAGGTCCTATTCACCCATATCCATAGGGCCTCATTCATCCATACTCATAAGGCCTGATTCACCCATATCCATAAGGTCCTATTCACCCATATCCATAGGGCCTCATTCATCCATACTCATAAGGCCTGATTCCCTGTTATCCATAGGGTCCCATTCACCCATAAGTCTCCAGTCACCCATAGCCATAAGGTACTATTCACTCATATCTATAGGGCCCTATTCATCCATACCCAAAAGGCCTGATTCACCGATATCCATAGGGTCCCAATCACTCATAAGTCTCCATTCACCCATACCCATAAGGCCCCATTCACCCATATCCAAAAGGCCCATTCTCACATATCCAAAAGGCCCATTCTCCCATATTCATAAGGACCCATTCTCCTATATCCATAAGGCCCATTCTCCCATATTCATAAGGACCCATTCTCGTATACCCATAAGGCCATATTCTCCCATATCCATAAGGCCCCATTCTCTCATATCCATAAGGCCCCATTCTCCCATACCCATAAGGCCCCATTCTCATTGATATACTTTAGCTTACATTCAACCATATCCATAAAGCCCTATTGATTCACTGGCCCTACTCATCCATATCTTTAAGTCTTTAAGGCCCTATTTGTTCGGCCAAAAAAATGTCTTTGGGCAAGAATACCTTTTTTTTGTTGCTGTAGTGAGTAGTATAGAAGATTTCATACAGATAAAGCTAAAAAAAAGTATACCGCACTGTATTTTATGAGTCTAATGGCTTTATATGCCACTTTATGACTGTTCTTTGACAGACGTCACATCCTTTATACAACAAGAATTCCTCCGGGCGCCCAGCGGAAGGCTCAAACATAGGGTTTTTTTCTTTTTACACTTTTTGCTTTTATTTCACGCAGATCAAGAACCGGAGAACATGCTCCATTCTTCACTGGCAGCGATCTTCTGAGACGTCTGTGGTACATTTCCAGCACTGACCTCCTGAATGGTTCTAAAATATAGATAAAGTATGTAAAATACCATTATCTCCGGTGATCTCCCTGTAGGTCGGGAGAACATCTTATTGTGGTATATATTTCTTTTCTCGCTGCGTTATTTGATTTGCAGAATTTGCTGTCTCTTCTTATTTTCGCTGCAGTCTTTTTGAAACTACATGACAAGCAAAGACTGATTACAGCCCCGGAATGTGGAAAAAAAGCTTCTCACGGATTCTTAACTGCGAAAGCTAAAACCGAGAATCATTTCTAGAGCATTTTCACCAAGGATCAGAAATTAACCAGTAAATACTTATAGAAGCTGCAGAGTAATTCTTGTTCATCTGACTTTTTTTTTTACTGAGAAACTTCTCTGTAAGTTTTCCAAAAAGTGCACAAGGTGTGTAACTACTGAATGGGATGCCATTGGCCTATATGGCTTGGACAACCAGAGTTTTCACCTTAATGCTTAAAACTATGGGGAAGTATTATTTAGTAAACTGTCTGGCAGTTTTAGATAAGCACCATATGGCACTATATGGTAAATAACATTCCGGACAGGATTAAGCAAAGATAAAAAATATATATAACTAGTATCGCCGATAAAATTAACACAATTGTCACACACTGTGGAAAAAACAATGCCAACAGAATTAAAAATTCATATAGATAGAAATGAGTAGATCGATCCATGGAGGATCAAGTTCAAGTCAAATTTTCCTGAATTCGAACATTTTGAGATTCGATTAGCAGTTCAGAAAAAATAGAATTTGCCCGCCACTATTTCTCACATTGCTGTAGCATCAGAGAGTGACTAAAGTCATTTTGCTTTGCAATGCAGCCTCCCCATAATGCCCTGCAGCTTTGACATCTAGCAGCTTATCACATCTTGTACAGTGGTGGTCAGTATCAGGGCCATCACAGATTAGAAGTTCCCAGTGGAGCACAGTTTGCACGGCAGAGTCATATTCCAACTCCACAGTCACTGGTTAATTTATCTACTTCATAGAGTGTATGATCATCAGAGTTCTATCTCTCTCTGTAGAGTGTAAGCTCTCTATGGTCCCCAGTGTCCTCTCTGTCTCCTGTAGAGTGTAAGCTCTTATGGTCAGTGTAGTCCTCTCTCTCCTGTAGAGTGTAAGCTCTTATGTTCAGCAGGGTCCTCTCTGTCTCATGTATAGTGTAAGCTTTTATAGTCAGTAGGGTCCTCTCTCTCTCCTGTAGAGTGTAAGCTCTTATGGTCAGCAGGGTCCTCTCTCTCTCCCGTAGAGTGTAAGTTCTTATAGACAGTGGGGTTCACTCTCTACTGTAAATTGTAGACTCTTATCATTAGCGGGTGTTATGACTGCCAAAGAACATTCACCAAAAAAGGGGAAGCATTTCCTGGCTAAGATCGTCTGAGTTAGACAAAATTTAGGTTTGTGTGAAATTCAGGTTCAAGTTGCAATGGGCTGGAGGCACATGGAGTACATAACGTTCTAGGAGCATGAGGTCGTACCAGAATTGCTGCGGACATTCCTGTAACATCCAGGGCCTATAGCCAGCACAAGGCACTAGGAAGTGTGCCTTAATCCCTTCCATAGAGAGGAAGCCTTACAAGGGAAATGTAACAGATATTGGGAGTGCTGTGGTGCCGGATACGAAATCCCTGAGGCTGACAGGAGGATCATGCGTAGGGATAGTCTAAGCTGAACGTAAGCAGGAGCTTGAAATGTACTGTGTTGATGGAACTGGAACCAGAGGGTACTGTGCCCGAGACTGCATGTTAAAGTCTGTTGTTGTTGAGCTGTCCAGTAAAGTTGAATTTGTTATAATGAACCGAGGGACCTCTGATGTGTGTGCAGCTGGTCCTGGACCTGAGGACATGGAGACAGCAGAGGCCTCCGGCCTGGAAGTGAGTACACTGCATTGTACACAGCACAACATTGATGGATTGGGACACTGTGTGTTTGTGAGGTGCCACGGTATGGAGAAGCTGCAGCTACCGCCCTGGGCACCTAACATAGAAACAGAAGTAGTGTGAGTGCCATCAGTTTCTTCTCTTCTAAGTTTGTACTGCAAAGTTCTCTGATTTTAGTGAATATGATATAAGGCATCTTTACTTTTCCAACGCTGATTCTCTAGCAGACACGTTATTAAAAATTATTTGATATTATTAAACAAGCAAACCAATTTTTTAATTAGTCCATACAAACTTGGTTACTTCAGCCTCAGATTTATTACTAAATGCTTCTTCGGTTTCAATTAGCTGGCAAATGGCTGCTCAATTCAATATGCTAATTACTCGCTTCTACTATTATAAATACCAGGCTTATTAAAAAGGCAAATATTTTTTTAAACACTTTATTAAGCTGAGGACACATATTAAAAATTTTCCATTGTCTCCATATTAGTTTTATACAACAAGGATTTTTAAAGGAAAAACTTCAGTTATGAGCCGTTGGAGTTAAAGGAGCACTCCAAACAAAATGGATGTGTTACAGCTAGAGCATAAATAAACCTTGTGTCATGCCCCTCCACCCACTCGGGCCATGAGCTAGTATTATTTTTTCCATTAAAGAAACTTTAAAATATGAAGAGCATCATTAACCAAACAAAAGAGAAGTAAAGGAAAAGCCTCACCGTGTGTCAATTGATATGGAGGCTCCTTAATCGGGTGACTTGGAACCCAGTCCATTAACCACTGGAAAAAACATAAATAGAACAGAAAACAGAAAGATTTTTATCTTAGAAACTTCTCTCCAACACTGGAAATGGACGGAAGGACATTTTCTTTTTAAACAAAATAAGCGAATGGTGCTGCTGACAAGCATTGGCTGCCCTTCTGCCTTTTCAAGGAAAGTGATAATTGAACAGTGTAACACACTGATTGTGGCCAAACTAGTTAGCCACAACCTGATGTCACGCCAGGTGTGAGTGCAACACAGAGAGTTCCGCCAGATGTGAGTGCAACACAGAGGGAAAAGGGAGCACAGACACTAGGGAAAGGGAGAAGAGGTGACTTCCTAATCTGGACTAGGGTCACCCTGTCTTCCCCTAACGTCCCTATACAGCCTCCGCAGCTGTCGCCGATCTGGTGCCTCGCCCTACTATCCCTGGCTAAGGCTGTAACTGGGGGTAGAAGGAGATGAGCGCTAGTCGACCTCCGCTAGCACTCTAAAGACAAAAGGGGAAGACAACACAGGGGGATAACAACTTAGTTTTTATAAGAACTCCAACAGGGCACATGGCCTCAAGACTCCAATGAGGACGTGATGCTTCTTCAGCCAAGTTCCAAGTAGAAATGAGTATAACCGGCCACGCCATCTAGGCACACCAGGTATACAGTACAGACCAAAAGTTTGGACACACCTTCTCATTTAAAGATTTTTCTGTATTTTCATGACTATGGAAATTGTACATTCACACTGAAGGCATCAAAACTATGAAATTAACACATGTGGAATTATATACTTATCAAAAATGTGTGAAACAACTGAAAATATGTCTTATATTCTAGGTTCTTCAAAGTAGCCACCTTTTGCTTTGATGACTGCTTTGCACACTCTTGGCATTCTCTTGATGAGCTTCAAGAGGTAGTCACCAGAAATGGTCTTCCAACAATCTTGAAGGAGTTCCCAGAGATGGTTAGCACTTGTTGGCCCTTTTGCCTTCACTCTGCGGTCCAGCTCACCCCAAACCATCTCGATTGGGTTTAGGTCTGGTGACTGTGGAGGCCAGGTCATCTGGCATAGTACCCCATCACTCTCCTTCTTGGTCAAATAGCCCTTACACAGCCTGGAGGTGTGTTTGGGGTCATTGTCCTGTTGAAAAATAAATGATGGTCCAACTAAACGCAAACCGGATGGAATAGCATGCCGCTGCAAGATGCTGTGCTAGCCATGCTGGTTCAGTATGCCTTCAATTTTGAATAAATCCCCAACAGTGTCACCAGCAAAGCATCCCCACACCATCACACCTCCTCCTCCATGCTTCACGGTGGGAACCAGGCATGTAGAGTCTATCCGTTCACCTTTTCTGCGTCGCACAAAGACACGGTGGTTGGAACCAAAGATCTCAAATTTGGACTCATCAGACCAAAGCACAGATTTACACTGGTCTAATGTCCATTCCTTGTGTTCTTTAGCCCAAACAAGTCTCTTCTGCTTGTTGCCTGTCCTTAGCAGTGGTTTCCTAGCAGCTATTTTACCATAAAGGCCTGCTGCACAAAGTCTCCTCTGAACAGTTGTTGAAGAGATGTGTCTGCTGCTAGAACTCTGTGTGGCATTGACCTGGTCTCTAATCTGAGCTGCTGTTAACCTGCGATTTCTGAGGCTGGTGACTCGGATAAACTTATCCTCAGAAGCAGAGGTGACTCTTGGTCTTCCTTTCCTGGGGCGGTCCTCATGTGAGCCAGTTTCTTTGTAGTGCTTGATGGTTTTTGCAACTGTACTTGGGGACACTTTAAAAGTTTTCACAATTTTTCGCACTGACTGACCTTCATTTCTTAAAGTAATGATGGCCACTCGTTTTTTTTTACTAAGCTGCTTTTTTCTTGCCATAATACAAATTCTAACAGTCTATTCAGTAGGACTATCAGCTGTGTATTCACCAGACTTCTGCACAACACAACTGATGGTCCTAACCCTATCTATAAGGCAACAAATCCCACTTATTAAACCTGATAGTGCACACCTGTGAAGTGAAAACCATTTCCGGTGACTACCTCTTGACGCTCATCAAGAGAATGCCAAGAGTGTGCAAAGCAGTCATCAAAGCAAAAGGTGGCTACTTTAAAGAACCTAGAATATAAGATATATTTTCAGTTGTTTCACACTTTTTTTGTTAACTATATAATTCCACATGTGTTAATTCATAGTTTTGATGCCTTCAGTGTGAATGTACAATTTTCATACTCATGAAAATACAGAACAATCTGTAAATGAGAAGGTGTGTCCAAACTTTTGGTCTGTACTGTATATACACCCAGACTAAAGGGAGGTAGTCGCTGGGTCCTAAACACACCCTCCTATCTAGGCTGCTGTCTGTATTTCTATACATGGAGATCTCCTGTAAACCACTGCAGGGCGACTGTCACCTCTGACACACCCATGACACCTGAGCACCAAGGGCTTGAAGCACTGGAAAAATCAATGGAGTTTACTGTTAAGGTGGTTATCCCACAATCACAACTTATCATCTGTCCACATAATAGATCATTAATGACTGCTGGATCCCCTACCTTTAGGACATTTTTCTCCTAGACCAAGTCTATGGGACCAATGATAATAGCCAAGAGCTGTACTTGGTTATTGATGTTAATTAGTGATGAGCGAACGTTCTCGCCACTACTCGGTACTCGCCTGAGCATCATGGTGCTCGACAAGCTCGGCGCTCGGCGAGTATTTCCAGGTTGCTTGGGTGGGAACTCGGGTCCCCTCCCTGCATGTTTGGCGCTCTTTAGAGAGCCAATGAACATGCAGGGATGGCTTGCCATGCACAGTAATGCCGTAGCCATGTTGGTTGTGGGCATTACAGTGATTGGCTGGCCGCACAGCATTATCAGGTGTATATTAGACCTGGCGCCGCCATGCTCGTCACAGTCACTCCGGATCATACAGTGTAGGGAGCGGTGCTGCTGTGTCAGGGAGAGATTTTCTTGTGTATTAGGTAGTGTAGGGAGAAAAACCATACATTACACATATCCATCTTAACAAACAATCCTTTTGAGGACTAACTAATCCATCTGCAGAAATATCAGGCAGGCAGTGTATATAGGCAGGCAGGCAGTGTATATAGCAGACTGCAGTGCACATAGCACTCCAGTCCAGTTTTGTCGGCTGCTGCTGTTAGATATTTGTGGAAATAGGCCCAGGTCTCAGGGGCCAGGAATAATTTTTTTTGCATCTTAATCCTCAATATTTGCTTAAAAAGCAATCCAGAGAACACGGTTTTTGCTTGCTGGCACTGCAGAATACAGCCAGGTCCTTTCCAGATTACAGAGCTAAAAATCCATCTATTTAAAACTGTGTTTTCTCCGTCACACGGATCACATATACGTTTTCCGAAAATACTGCCATTTCTGGCCTCCATTAAAAAATTCTTTCAGTGTGTCAGTGAAGCAATTCACAGCAGTTTGCTGGTCAAACTACTTACCTACAGGCCAGGTATTTAAGACTCTGTTTTCTCCGTCACACGGATCACAAATAAATTCTCTCCAAACTCAGTCATTTGTAGTGAGCGTAGAAGATACTGTCCTCCATTTAAAATGGGCAAGGCACGTAGCAAGGGACGGGGAACAGGACGTGATGGTAATGGTGCATGCAGAGGCCGAGGACACGGCCGTGGGCAAGCCAAAATTGTGTCACAACAAACAGCCACATCTTCTCACCTGACCTTCCTGTCCCAATTTCTAGGGGACCACAGCACACCACTATTGAACCCAGAGCAGTGTCAAAAGGTTGTTGGTTGTTAGACACCACCACCACCACCCTGTCTTCCACACGGTCAAGTCTCAGTAGCAGTGAGTCTGAACAGCATATTCCTCACCCTGATCCTCCTTCCTCCCACCAGGCCGAGTACCCAGAGACCACTGATCCCACACTTGGACACTCTGAAGAGCTGTTCACTTTTCCATTTATAGATTCGGGCCTCTCGCCCAGTCCACTTACATAGTTACATAGTTACATAGTTACATACATAGTTACATAGTTTATAAGGCCGAAAAAAGACAAGCGTCCATCCAGTTCAGCCTATTTCTTGTGCACTGCAGCTATTCCGCAGCGTTGATCCAGGGGAAGGCAAAAAAAAACAAACAAACAAAAAAAAAAAAACATGCAGTATAGGCCAATTGACATCATTGAGGAAAAAATTCACTTCCCGACACCAATCTGGATTAATTAACTATCACTAAGCATAAGATGTAATTTTATTGTTCTCAAGAAAGGCGTCCAGGCCTTTCTTGAATTCATTAAGTGAGTTGGACATCACCACTTCCTCTCCCAGAGAGTTCCAGAGTCTCACGGCTCTGACCGTAAAGAATCCCCTTCTATGCTGGTGCAGGAACCTCCTTTCCTCCAGACGCATAGTGTGCCCCCTCGTCTTTGTCACCATCCTTGGTATAAACAGGTCATGGGAGAGATCTCTGTACTGCCCCCTGATGTATTTATACATGTTTATGAGGTCTCCCCTAAGCCTTCTCTTTTCCAACGTAAATAGGCCTAATTTTGACAACCTCTCTGGGTATTCTAGTCCCTCCATTCCCTTTATTACCTTAGTCGCCCTCCTTTGTACCCTCTCTAGCTCCAATATGTCTTTCCTGAGCACCGGAGCCCAGAACTGTGCACAATATTCTAAGTGCGGCCTTACCAGCGCTTTATACAGAGGAAGAACAATGTTCTCATCATATGCCCCTATTCCTCTTCTGATGCATGCCATGACTCTATTTGCCTTCGCAGCTGCTGCCTGACACTGGGCACTCCAATTTAATTTGCTATTAACCAAGACGCCCAGGTCCTTCTCCATGTCAGATTTCCCCAACGTTTTCCCATTTAATATGTATGGGTGATTCCTGTTTTTCTTTCCCATGTGCATGACCTTACATTTATCGGCATTGAACCCCATTTGCCATTTTTTGGCCCAACTCCCCAATTTATCTAAATCCTCCTGTAGCTGTGCCCTATCCTCATCTGTGTTAACTACTTTACAAAGTTTAGTATCATCTGCAAATATTGCTATTTTACTATGCAACCCTTCCACTAGATCATTAATAAATATATTAAATAATATAGGACCCAAGACTGACCCTTGAGGCACCCCGCTAGTAACCCTGACACACCCTGAGCTTACTCCATTGATAACCACCCTCTGCTTTCTATCACTCAGCCAGCTATTTACCCACTTGCACACATTATCCCCCAGACCAAGCATTCTCATTTTATATACCAACCTTTTGTGTGGCACGGTATCAAACACTTTGGAGAAGTCAAGGTATACAACATCCACTGACTCTCCCCGGTCCAGCTGTGAGCTCACCTCCTCGTAGAAGGCAATCAGGTTTGTTTGGCAGGAGCGATCTCTCATGAATCCATGTTGATATGGAGTTAGACAGTTATTATCATTAGGATATTCTACAATAGCATCTCTAAGAAATCCTTCCAACAATTTACCCACAACAGACGTTAAGCTGACTGGTCTATAGTTCCCAGGGTCACTTTTAGACCCCTTTTTGAATATTGGTACCACATTTGCTTGGCGCCAGTCTAGTGGGGAAGGAAGCGGGGCAAGAGGAGATCGCGTGTAGCGATGCCCAAATAATTGAGCAGCCACGGTCACACGAAGGCGATGGTGGGAAAGTGTCACAAGAGGTAGACGATGATGAGACACAATTGCCAGAAAGTCAGGAGGAGGACCAGGGCACGGAAGTGGAAGACGAGGTAGTGGATGATATAGTAACTGACCCAACCTGGCAGGAGGACATGCAGAGCGAGGACAGCAGCACACAGGGGGAGGGAGGCAGAGCACCCCAATAGGCAGGAAGAAGCGGTGTGGTGGCCGCAGACAGAAGGCAAGCAACCGTTCCCCGTAAAACCAACACGAAGGAAGTTGCCAGTATGACTGCTAAGTCTTCCCGAGTCTGGTTGATTTTTAAAGACTTTGCCGATAACCCCAAAAAGGCCATTTGCAACACCTGCCAGGCCAGCATCAGCAGGGGTGGCAAAATGACCAGCCTGACCACCACCAGCATGATCAGGCACATGGCAGCAAAGCACCTGACTTTGTGGGCCAAACTCCAGGGTCAAGCAACAGTGTCTGCAGGTGGCACCATTGCTTCTTCCGTTGTTGTGCATGCAAGCCAATCCCCTGTCCATGGTGCATGCGAAGATGCCTCCTGCCCTGCACCTGTCGTTGCACACTCTCAAGTAGCAACATCAGGAAGCACGTCCATGTCCTTCTTCAGTTGTCCATATCCCAGTACTTGGAACGCAAGCGCAAATATGCAGCCAACGCCCCAAAGGCCACACTACTAAATTCTCACATTTCATGACTGCTTGCGCTCAAAATGTTGCCTTTTAGGCTCGTGGAGACGGAAGCATTTCGCAACCTGATGACGGCGGCCGTCCCTCGGTACTCGGTCCCCAGCCGCCACTATTTCTCCTGGTGTGCCATCCACCCATTACACAAGCACGTGTCCCAAAACATTAGCCGTGCTCTCAACAACGCAGTTACTGGTAAAGTCCACCTAACCACGGACACGTGGACAAGTGCTTGTGGACAGGGATGGTACATCTCGCTGACGGCACACTGGGTTAACATAGTGGAAACCGGGACCCAGTTGGACCTTGGGACGGAACACGTCCTCCCTACGCCAAGGATTGCGGGCCCTAGGTCAATCAGGGTTGCCCCCACGGTCTACAGCTCCCTGCACCTCATCCTCCTCAGCCTCCTCCTCCTCTTCAGCCTCCATCTCCGAAATGACCAAATCAGTCACAAGCTGGAAGCACTGCAACACTGCCTCGGCCAAGCGGCAACAGGCAGTGCTGAAGCTAATATGCTTAGGTGAAAAACCACACAATGCTGAAGAGTTGTGGAGAGCTCTGAAAGAGCAGGCAGATCTGTGGCTCACACCGCTGAACCTACCGCCAGGCATGTTCGTGTGTGACTATGGCCGGAACCTGGTGGCTGCTCTGAGGCGAGGCGAGCTCACACACGGCCCATGTGCCTAACCTCGTGGTTCAGCATTTTCTCAAATCCTACCCGGAGCTGCCAGATCTGCTTTTTATAGTACGCCGCCTGTGTGCTCATTTTAGAAAGGCAGCTATAGCTTTCGCCACCCTTGCAGTGTTTCAGAAGCGTTTGCTGCCTCCGGCTCACAGACTGGTGTGTGATGTCCCCACATGTTGGGACTCTACACTGCAGATGTTGGGAAGGATTTGTGAGGAGAAGAGGGCAGTTGTGAAGTACCAGCATCAACAAGGCCATCGGTATTCAGTTCAGACTCCAAACATAAGACCTCAGGAGTGGACATGGATGTCAGACATATATACCATCCTGCAAAACTTTTAGGACTCCACCAAGAGGGTGAGCGGCGATGACGCCATAATTAGCGTCACCATTCTGCTTCTCTGTCTTCTGAAATGCTCTCTGCTCACAATCAAAGAGGATGCATTGCAGATGGAGCACGATGAGATGGAGCAAGGAACCATACAGGGTGATTACACACTGCCAAGGGTCATCTCATCCCAACGTGGATTGGGTGACAATGAGGAAGAGGAGGAGGAGGAGGAAGGACAGGAGCTAGTTTCATGCACTATAGATGGTATTACCTGCACAGCTGTTCAGCGTGGATGGCCAGAGGACAGAGAGGAGGAGGAGAAGGAGGAGAGCATGGTCAGTCATCCTCTTGGTGAGGACACGGAAGTCTTGCCTGTTAGTAGTCTGGCACGCATGGCCGAGTTTATGTTACACTGCCTTTCCCATGACCCTCGCGTTCTCAAAATTTTGGGTGACAGTCATTACTGGCTGGTGACACTTCTAGACCCACGCTACAAGGAGAACTTTACATCTTTCATTCCTGAGGCGGACAGGTCTACAAAAATGGGGCTGTACCAGAAGGCCCTTGTTGCGGAACTATTAAAAAAATTCCCATCTGAAAACACTGGCGGCAGAGGGCACACTTCGTTGGACAACCAAGGAGTACAGGCGAGAGAGACACAATGCCAATCCAGCAGAGGCAGGGGAACACTGTCAAAGATCTGGGAGAGTTTTCTCAGACCCTCCCATCGCACAGGCCCTGAGGCCCGGGGTACTCTCACAAGGAGTGCAAAGTTTGGGAAGATGCTGAGGGAGTACCTTGCCTACCGTATCACCATACTCTGTGATTCCGCTGTGCCTTATAATTATTGGGTATCCAAGCTGGATACGTGGAATGAACTGGCTCTCTACGCCTTGGAGGTCCTGGCCTGCCCTGCCACCAGCATTTTATAAGAGCGGGTTTTTAGTGCCGCTGGTGGAATTATAACTGATAAGCGCATTGGCCCGTCAACTGAAAATGCTGACAGGCTGACTCTTATAAAAATGAACAAGGGCTGGATTGGGCCCGACTTCTCAATACCACCGATTGATAGCAGCGTAACATAAACTCCAATCCAGTGTCTTTTCTTGGGAGGTGTATTCCAATGCACCTTTTCACACCCACACATGGGTAGACGCTTCCTGATTTTGGCTATTTGCTCTTGTCCTCCTAATTCTTCTCCTCCTCCACCACCATATCACCAGGGTGACCATGGTCCATGATGCAACACCCACCTAATTTTTTTAAAGGGTGTTTATGATGCCTGTAAAAAAAAATTTTTGTATGTTCATGTATACCCCCATGGGGTAAATGTTTTTCAGCCTATACACTTAGTGTATGAGCATTACAAGTATAGGAGGCACTCTCCTTTCTCTCCTTTCTAATGGGTACATTTTTTTATGAGGCCCTCCTACACATCTCTTCCAAGGGGCATTGAAGTGCCCTAAAATTTTTGGCAGCCATTGCATTCACTGCATAGGCCAACACTATGGGAGACTCTCTCCTTTCTAATGCGAATTTGTCATTACTGTGGCCCTGCCCTGTGTGTCTTTAAATTCTTAGTGGGGTTTTTCCCAAAATTGGTCAGCCGTTGGACTCACTGCATACCCTATAACTGTATAGCAGACTCTCTCCTTTCTAATGGGAACATGTCGTACCTTGTTACTGTGGCCCTGATCTGTGTGTCTTTAAATTCTTAGTGGGGTTTTTCCTAAAATTGTCAGCCGTTGGACTCACTGCATACCCTATAACTGTATAGCAGACCCTCTCCTTTCTAATGGGAACATGTCGAACTTGTTACTGTGGCCCTGCCCCATGTGTCTTTAAATTCTTAGTGGGGTTTTTCCTAAAATTGTCAGCCGTTGGACTCACTGCATACCCTATAACTGTATAGCAGACCCTCTCCTTTCTAATGGGAACATGTAGTACGTGTAACTGTGGCCCTGCCCCATGTGTCTTTAAATTCTTAGTGGGGTTTTTCCTAAATTTGGTCAGCCGTTGGACTCACAGCATACCCTATAACTGTATAGCAGACTCTCTCCTTTCTAATGGGAACATGTCGCACCTTGTTACTGTGGCCCTGCTCTGTGTGTCTTTAAATTCTTAGTGGGGTTTTTCCCAAAATTGGTCAGCCGTTGGACTCACTGCATACCCTATAACTGTATAGCAGACTCTCTCCTTTCTAATGGGAACATGCAGTACCTTGTTACTTTGGCCCTCCTCTGTGTGTCTTTATATTCTTAGTGGGGTTTTTCCTAAAATTGGTCAGCCATTGGACTCACTGCATACCCTATAACTGTATAGCAGACTCTCTCCTTTCTAATGGGAACATGTCGTACTTGTTGCTGTGGCCCTGCTCCATGTGTATTTAAATTCTTAATGGGTTTTTTCCTAAAATTGTCAGCCGTTGCACTCACTGCATACCCTATAACTGTATAGCAGACCCTCTCCTTTCTAATGGGAACATGTCGTACCTTGTTACTGTGACCCTGCTCTATGTGTCTTTAAATTCTTAGTGGGGTTTTTCCCAAATTTTGGCAGCCCTTGTAGTCACAGCATGGGCATTACCACTATAGGAGACCCACTCCTTTATAATGGGAACATTTTTTTTTACTGAGACCCTCCTTTATGTCTCTTCAAAGGGTTATTGGGTTGCGTCCAAATTTTTGGCAGCCCTTGCAGTCACTGGATACGCAATAACAGTATAGGAGACCCACTTGTTAATAATGGGAACAACAAAGCATAACCGGCTGATGGCTCTCTAACAATAGCTAGGGCCGACTGCTGGCCTTTTAAGAATAGTAAGGGCCATCTAAAGTCTCTATAAAAATAGGCTTCATGACTTTCAGAGTCCCTCCATCATAAATAAAACAGGATGCGTCTGATGATGTGTCACACACAACATTGCCAGCTAAGGTTGTAAAATGTTAAAATTACATTTCCTGGTGAATGCATTTGTCTTAAAAAAAGAACTTAAAAAAAAAAAAAACAATAGGATCTTTCTTTAGCATAAAAAACAGCGTCACCAATTTAACAACAATGTAATCATATTGTTCAGCTCATGCACCTCCTCCTCCATCTCCGAAATGACCACAATCAGTCACAAGCTGACAGCACTGCAACACTGCCTTAGCCAAGAGGCAACAGGCTGTGCTGAAGATAACATGCTTAATGCTTAGGTGACAAACCGCCCAACGCTGCAGAGTTGTTGAAAGCTGTAACACAGCAGCCTGATCTGAGGCTCTCACCGCTGAACATACAGCCAGGCATGGTCGTGTGTGACAATGGGCGGAAACTGGTGACGGAGAAATGACAGCCAGGGTTGATATGGTTTCCCTCTATGCCAGTCCTTTCACCGAGCTAAAGAATATGGCTGTGGTGAAATACAACTCCCACTGAGAAGCTGTTTCAGATTGAAAAACATTGTGCTCACCAGAGGATTTGATTCTGAGGGTTAACCTTTCTCCCCCGCTCAAGAGCCCCAGAGCAGCTGCAAAGTTAGCGCTATCATGAACTCCCCTGAGGTAAAAGCCAAGGCACACCAGAGGATTCTCTGGTGGGACTGTCCAACTCTGCTGAGAAGCAGTCCTGGCTAAGAAAAGTGTGTGGAAAGGTTACCGGACACTCTACGGCTGCTTTTTTACTGAGGAGGAAACACACGCAAACATGGGGAGAACTTACAAAGTCCTTGCAGATGTTGTCCTTGCTGGGATTTGAACCCAGGATCCCAGCGCTGCAAGTCTTCAGTGCTAACCACTGATCCAATGTGCTGCCGTTCACCCTCTAATATCTAACAGGCTGGAGAAACTTGCACCTTCTGCCACTCTATCTTCAGCTCATTTGTGAGAAAATGTATTTGGGCAGCCACTCAGTCTACCAAATAAAATTCCTGAGAAGGAAATTGGGGATGGCTTCGCTACTGGTACTGGGGGCAGTGCTAATACCATGGCGTTGTACCATAGTTTGCTGGAAATATTCCAGGCTGGTAGGAGGCAAGCAAATTCCCACAGAAAAGTACCAGCAGTAATGTTCAGGGACCCACGCTTGTAGAAGATGGAGACAACACCGGGAGAAAGAGTGACAGCTGGGGACCGAGTATGGACACGAGGCATGAGGCATGTGGTTGTGAAAAGCTTCCGCCTCCACGAGCCTAAAAGGCCACATTTCAAGTGAAAGCAGCTTTACAGGACTTCCTGTGAGAAATGACACGCAGGGTAGATAGGGTTTCCCTCTATGCCAGTCCTTTCAGCGAGCTAAATACAACAGTCAGCAAAAAAAAGTTGTGGACTGGCTCCGTACCGTCCCTGGCCACATTCACCAGTCCACGTGTTTGTGGTTAGGTGGTCCTTCCCAGTAAGTGAACTGGGGAGGGCATGGGTAATGTTGTGGCACCCGTGCTTGTGGAAGGCGGAGGCGATACCGTAAAATATAGTGGTGGCTGGGGACCTAGTATGAACACCCAGCCGCCGCCGGCATGAGGTTTTGAAAAGCTTCCGCCTCCACGAGCTTAAAAGGCCATATTTCAAGTGCAAAAAGCTGCCCAGAAATCTGGCAGTTTAGTATTGCAGCCTGTGGGTGGGTGGGTGTGTGGCTGGCTGCATACTTGCACTTGCATTCCAAGTAACAGAAAACTAAGCAGATGGTGGCCTCTATCATCATCATGGCCTCACCTTGGCACTATGAACTCTTCTAAAGGAGAAGCCAGGGCCCTCCGGAGGAGTCTCCGGTTCTCTGGTGGGCCCGTCCAACCCTGCCGAAAAGCAGCCCTGGCTAAGAAAAGTGTGGGGGAAGGTTCCGGGACACTCTATGGCTGCTTTTTTAATGTGGATCGGCCATGCTTATGCATGTTATTTCTCAAACCGCATTACAGATCAGGCCATTGTCCAACTCCGTATTCAAGACATTAAATGTGCAAAGAAAGATGTGTGTGTGTCAAAGCACCACCAACAAGGGTGAGTTGATGTTGGACGGGCTGCCATTGCTTCTGCAACAAGCTGCATTACAGGACTTACTGTGAGAAATGACACGCAGGGTAGATACGGTTTCCGTCTATGCCAGTCCTTTCACCGAGCTAAATACAACTGTCAGCAAAAAAAGTTGTGGACTGGCTTCATACCATCCCTGGCCACATTCACCTGTCCACGTGTTTGTGGTTAGGTGGTCCTTCCCAGTAATTACACTGGGGAGGGCACGGGTAATGTTTGGGACCCATGCTTGTGGAAATAGGAGGCAATACCGGGAAATATAGTGGCGGCTGGGGACCGAGTATGGAAACCCGGCTGCCGCCGGCAAGAGGTTATGAAAAGCTTCCACCTCCATGAGCCTAAAAGGCCATATTTCAAGTGCAAGCAGCTGTCAAAAATTTGGCAGTATAGTATTGCAGCCTGTGGGTGGGTGGGTGGCTGGCTTCACACTTGCGCTTGCATTCCAAGGAATGGGGTAGGGACAACTGAACGCTGCACTTGGACAAGGACGTGGACGGTGATTGTTGCAAGTCTGCAATGACAGGCTCTTGGCGGGAGGCATCTTCGCATGCGCCAATGATCACTTATGATGGGCACACTTTTAGGCAGTGACCTGGGAGTCAGAGATTCTTCCAGAGGTCTTCCCCATGCAGTTCCCATGTCTTTTCAGCACTGTGTGCATGTGTCTGATGATGTGCCACACACACCACATGGCCAGATAAGGTTATAAATTGTTAAAATGAAATTTCCTGGTGAATGCATTTGTCTTGGTTGAAAGCAATGCAAAAGTGCAAAAATGCATCAAAAACGCTACGTGTGAACATAGCCCAAGGTATGGAGGAGTATTTTTGTTTTTGGTTATTTATTTTGCTTTATATACATTGTACATGTCATGGAAAGGATGTTCCTTAGCATATTTCCCAGGAAATCCATTTTGGTTTCGTTTTTGTATGTTTTATTGTGAGTCCGTAAAAGTGGCGTAATACTCTGACAACGTTGTTGACAGCAGTGACATGGGAGCCAGAGATGCTTCCAGGGGTCTTCCCCATGCTGTCCCCATGTCATTTGAGCACTGTTCCCATCGATTTGGGCAATTTTTAGGCCCTCTGCAGCCCGCCGAGGGGAGCCGCCTGAAAAATGTTCGAGTTTCCCATAGACTTACATTGGGCTCGTTGCTCGTGTCGAGCACCCGAGTATTCCAATTTGCTCGACCCGATCATTGAGCACCCGAGCATTTTAGTGCTCGCTCATCACTAATGTTAATCTTATAGACCTTGACCAGAGAACCGATGCCCATCCTTAATTGATGTTCCATGTAAGCAGGGCACTCTTGTTCTCCTGCAGTAGAACCTACAGTTATTTGCAACTTTTCCCCGACACTATAATTAATTATAAGTTGTGATCGTTAAACAATCCCTCTAAAACTGAAGTTACACATAGACTTGGGCCCAACTTTTTCGACCATTTTGATTGTTAAATTGGGATTTTAAAGGGAATCTGTCACTCAATTCATGGTGACCAAATCATGGGCACAGTGAATTAGATTCTTTGTTCATAATTGCAGCTAGGTATGCTATATTTTAAAGTTCTTGGGTGTTTCAGAAAAAAACATTGTTTGAAGAGCTGGGCTTAGACAATAGGGATAGTCAAGATGAATCCAATGTGACCCCACTCCAGATCATTGTCAGGTTTTTCTCATATGCATTCATGGGGAGAGTTTTGGCAATCCCTTGAACTGGGAAGGTGGGGGTGGGAGAGAATCTGGGCAAGGACTGAATTTGTCTCATCTTGTCTATCCCTATGGTTTTTGGCTGGCTCTTTGAGCTATGTTTTCTTTGAAATGCTTGAGCAGCCAGGTACTGAGTCATGTTGCCCTTGGTTTGGGTAGCTTAAATCCAGTGAAAGGTTCCCTTTAAAGTCTTGACCATGAAACACCCCAAAATGCTCACTTTTGGATGGAGCTTACAAAGATGTTATAGCTTTTAATGTCCCAAACCATGGGTTTGCCCTAAAAATATGTGAGTGCCAGCAAAGTACGATGAGTGTTAAAGTTTCCAGAGCTGCGCTTGTCATTCAGAAGGTGTTAGTTTTTTTTCTTTTTTTTTTACTCTAGACCCCTGATTCGTCCTTAAACTCTTGGCAATCAGCATTCATTTATCTCTCTGCTTTGTCACCTTTCCTAAAGGAAGTAACACAGAGTTGACTAAGTGCCACTTCTTCTCCTAGTCAGCAGCTTTAGGTGACTTGAGTAGTGAGTTGCCATAAGACCATAACTTTAAAGAAACACAAAATAGAAGTTACGTTTGTCTGAAGTCTTTAACTTGAAAAGCCTGAACTGGACAGACTTGGCATTAGTAAGTAACATCTGGCAGATCCTACTGGAAACCCTCACCTCCACCATTTAACACCTGCACAGGAACCTGAACTTTGTATGAGGTCCCATTAGTTGCTGGAGGAGCGAGCCTGAGGCAAGAGAAGTCTAGCCAGATGGGTCAGTAACAGGAGTGACGAGGCAAAGCACAGAGGCAGAAATAAAAATTTGAAGTCAGATTAAAAGCTGAGGTCAGATGCCAGGTAATGAGTTAGAGCATAAGCAATCAGGCCTAGGTCAGGATAGGGGGAATAACATATTCAGATGAAGTCAAGGTACAAGCATGGTCTATAACAAGAATCAGATAACAAACAAAATATCAGAATCCAAGGAGCTCACAGGCACATTATCTGGCAACTACAGAAGAAAGCTGGGGAAATGAAATATGAAGTGGCACTGCGCCATCAGGGATAATATTATATCTACTGGGCAGCTGGACAGCACACACATATTAGCCTGGCTGAGCAGAATCTCACATCTCTGCCAAACCAATCCCCATCAGGAAAGCATCTATGCTGTCCAGGAATTTTAGCTATAACCAGTGGCGTAACTAGAATCCTATGAGTCTCGGTGCAAATTTGGACCTGAGTCCCTACCAGCATGTTAGTCAGATGTATGAGCCCCTGTAATAAGGTCTCCTGTCCGGGTCACTATCCTGTAATAATGTTCTCCATTCTGTAATAATGTCTCTCATCCTGGCCCCTTTATTTAATAATGTCCCTCGTCCTGTCCCCATTCTGTAATAATGTACCCTGTCCTGATCCCCCATTCTGTAATAATGTCTCTTGCCCTGGGCCCCAATTCTGTAATAATGTTCCTTGTTCGGGGCCCCCATTCTGTTATATTATGACCTGTCTTGGGACTCCATTCAGTAATAATGTCCCCTATCTTGGGCTCCTTCCTGAAATAAAGTAGCCTGTCCTCGGATCCTTCCTGTAATAATGTCCCCTGTCCTGGGCTCTTTCCAGTCTTAATGTCCCTAGTCTTGAGCCCCCATTCTGTAATTATGTCACCTGTCCTGGGCCCTAATTCTACAATAATGTCCCTTCTCCTGGGATCTTTCCTTAATACTGCCTCCTGTCCTGGCGCTATTGAACAGCTATTGCACTGCAGGGAGCTGGCAATACATTTCAGCTGAAAACGGCAAGACATTCAGCTGAAAATAGCGCTGGTGTCGCAGCCACCTGATTGTTTTGGGCGACTCTGCGACTGCTATCGTTACATCCCTGGCTAAAACATTATGTGACATGCAGAAGTAGTGCTGTCGCTTCAAAATCATTCAGCAACTATTAGAAATAACACAAACACAGGAGACAGGAAGTGTTGTGCTTCAGAAGCATCCAGAAACTAGAGGGGTTAACACAGTCACAGGAGACAGGGAGTGTTTTAGCAGAGCCCCAGGGGGATTGTGGGGAATTTGTCATTGTAGTCTGGCTGAAGTCGAAGAGAACGGTAGTGTGGTATCTTGTCTGACAGAAGGCAATTGAAAAGTATTCAGATCAGAAAAGAAACTAAACACAGGTCAGATAAACTCCCCGAATTAACAGTGCAGAGTATTATCGGGCAGGAAGATAAGGACTGGAAGGAATTGCGTCACAGCGATCAACTCCCTCATCAACCCTCCCCCCCTCCATCTCCATGCAGAATAAAGAATGCTGTGTACTATTGTGTCCTCGTGAAGGAAAAGCCTGTGGTTGTGTATGCATAGAAGTATGCTGCTAAGAGATCTAATCTATGCTGAATTATGCTACTGAAGAGACTGTAATACTGTGCCTTATGAAGAAACTACTGTATTTTTACTGGAGCCGGTTGCTCAAGAAACTCAAACTGTACTGTAATGAAGATTGTGCTGTAATATCCCTGAAATGCACTGGCTGTGCTTCAGATTAAATTCCACTGTTAAACTGTTGAAAAAGACTCTTGACAGATGTGTCTGGTCAGCAATTGAATCTATCGTGTGCCTGAGAGTTGGTGCCGCCTATGGTCGTTCTGAGTAATGGTTCCCCCAGGATTCCAAAGAATTCATGAAACCCGTCTCGCCCTATCTGAACCTGGCGGCGTGCGTGTAACAATTACTTTTATCACAAGTGCTGCTTTCAGTGTGAATGCGGTGGCACCTGGCGAATGAAACAGATGCAGCTGGAGCAGATTCAGGATGAGATGTGAGAACAAATAAATAAATGGTAAAAGTAAACCTGAGATAGAGTTGCTTCCCACTAATTGAGACTCTAGGATTTTTGCATATCTGCAAAACATTAGATTTTAGTTTTCAGCACTTTTCCCCTTTTGGTCAAGTCCTGGGAGGTTGGCTACAGCCCCATAGACCTTACACCTCAGAATTATATGTGCAGCTGTAATAACAGGAACATTGAGCAGTTTGGAGACGTCTTATAGCCTTTAACTTTAAGATGTTTGTCCATAAAAAATGTTTTTATTCTTCTGAGACAACTCTCTCCTCAGCTTTCTTTGCTCCATGTTCACTGTGGTACGCACCATGATAACAAACAGCACAGTGACTACTTTTCACCCTATAAATTTGCTGACGGACTGATTACAAGTTTGCAGACAGCTGTAATGCTGATTACAGGACACACCTTAGTTTAACTTGTCCCTATGGCCAAGTTATTTTCAATCATTTGTCCAGGACATTTTCATTCATTTTTATGTTAAACCACAATTTAAAAGTAACTTCTGATTTTCTTAGTTTACCAACAACTATATCCATTTGTGAATATTAGTTTTAATAGCCATATCAGATGAAATAGAATATAAAAAAGCTATAATATTATTTATTAGAATTAGTTTATTTTTTTTTAAATTTATGATGTTCACTGCTCCTTTAAGAAAGATACAGATAAAAACAACCCAGCATAATATTTTTTAGCTGGGGGAAAGGGGATATTGTTTTCTTAGTGAAATATAGTACAGTAACCATAGACAATGCAGCTGACTGTACGCAAGTCTGTAGTCTACTGGAAGAAACAAGGCATTTATAGATCGTATGTGGTTTTCTTGTCATCCCGTAAATGTAATGCTTTCACGGCTTCCCTGGTAGAGAAAAGAGAATCATTCAGACTAATAAACTCTGACGTGTGATTTGTTAGGAGCTGACAAAATTAACAGTATTTTTGTTGTAAATAAACATTCAGGAATATAATTGGCTGATTACACAAGATAAATTGTTCCGCAGATGTGTTGGTGCGATAATGTAATCTTTCTCCTGACATGTGTGCAAAATAATGTATCATCTATTCTATTAAATTAGGGATGGAAGTCGTTCTGTATCAATAAGATATGTCAGTCAGATAAGAAAATGCCATATTATTATACATAGGGTAGAATGTAAAGTAGTTATATTCTTATGCATAGAGACAGTAAAGTAATTATATACTTGTACATAGGAGGCAGTATTAGAGTAGTTACTAGCTACTGAACCGTTCTACGCCCGGGTGGCGAGCATTTTTATTGGTATATGGTCTCCCATCCTGTTATGTGCTGCCCCCATCCTGTTATGTGCTGCCCCCATCCTGTTATGTGCTGCCCCCATCCTGCTATGTGCCACCCCATCCCGTTATGTGCTGCCCCCATCCTGGTATTTGTGGTCCCCCATCCTGGTATTTGTGCTACCCAATCCTTTTCCCCCATCCTGTTATGTGTTGCCCCCATCCTATCCTGGTATGCATGGCACCCCTCATCCCTATCCTGGTATGCAGGTACCCCTCATCTCTATCCTGGTATGCATGGCTACCTCATCCCCAATCCTCGTATGTATGGCCCCCTCGGCCTTATCCTGGTATGCTTGGGCCCCTCACCCCCATCCTGGTGTGCATGGCACTCCTCAACCCCTAATCCTGGTATGCATGACACCCCATCCCTCATTCTGGTATGTAAGGTACCCCTCATCCCTATCCTGATATGCATGGTACCCCATCATCCCCAATCCTGGTATGCATGGTACCCCTTCTATCCTGGTATGCAATACCCCATCATCCCCAATCCTGGTATGCATGATACCCCTTCATCCCTATCCTGGTATGTATGGTACCCCCTCATCCCCAATCCTGTTATGCTTGGCACCCCTCATCCCCAATCGTGGATGCATGGCACCCCTCATCCCAATACTGGATGCATAGCACCGCATCCCTCATGCTGGTATGCATGGCCCCCTCATACCGAATCCTGGTATGTATTGTACCCCTCATCTCTATCCTGTTTTGTATGGCATCCCTCATCCCCATTCTGGTATACATGGCACCCCATCCCTCATCCTAGTATGCATGGTACCCCCTCATCCCTATCCTGGTATGTATGGTACCCCATCCCTCATCCTGGTATGTATCGTACCCCTCATCCCCAATCCTGGTATTCATGGCACCCCTCATCCCCAATCCTGGTATATATGGTACCCCTCATCCCTATCGTGGTATGCATGGTACCCCATCCCTCATCCTGGTATGCATGGTACCCCCTCATCCGTATCCTGGTATGTATGGTACCCCATCCCTCATCCTGGTATGTATCGTACCCCTCATCCCCAATCCTGGTATTCATGGCACCCCACATCCCCAATCCTGGTATATATGGTACCCCTCATCCCTATCCTGGTATGTATGGTACCCCATCATCCCCAATCCTGGTATGTATGGTACCCCTTCATTCCTATCCTGGTATGTATGGTACCCCCTCATCCCCAATCCTGGTATGCTTGGCCCCCTCATCCCCAATCCTGGTATGCATGGCGCCCCTCATCCCAATACTGGTATGCATGGCACCTGATCCCTCATGTTGGTATGCATGGCCCCCTCATCCCTAATCCTGGTATGCATGGCACTCCTCATATCAATCCTGGAATGCATGACTCCCTCATCCTCAGTTCTGGTATGTATGCTCCCCTCAGCCTTATGCTGGTATGCATGGTACCCCTCATCCCCATCCTGGTATGCATGGCACCCCTCATCCCCCAATCCTGGTATGCATGGCACCCCATCTCTCATCCTGGTATGCATGGTACCCCTCATCCCTATAGTGGTATGCATGGTACCCAATCCCTTATCCCTATCCTGGTATGTATGGTACCCCTCATTCTGGTATGCATGGTACCCTCATCCCTATCTTGGCATGTATGGTACCCCCTCATCCCTATTCTGGTATGCATGGCCCCTCATCTGTATTCTGGTATGCAAGGCTCCCTCATCCCCAATCCTGGTATATATGGCTCCCTCAGCATTATGCTGGTATACATGGTATCCCTCATCCCCATCCTGGTATGCATGGCACCCCTTATCCCCCCAATTCTGGTATGCATGGCACCCCATCCCTCATCCTGGTATGTATGGTTCCCCTCAGCCCCAATCCTGGTATGCATGGCACCCCTCATCCCAAATTCTGGTATGTATGGCATCCCTCATCCCTATCATGGTATGTATGGTACCCCTCATCCCCATCCTGGTATGCATGGCACCCCTCATCCCCCAATCCTGGTATGCATGGCATCCCATCCCTCATCCTGGTATGCATGGTACCCCTCATCCCTATAATGGTATGCATGGTACCCAATCCCTCATCCCTATCTTGGCATGTATGGTACCCCCTCAACCCTATCCTGGTATTCATGGCCCCTCATCTGTATCCTGGTATGCATGGCACCCCTCATCCCCCAATCCTTGTATGCATGGCACCCCATCCCTCATCCTGGTATGTATAGTACCCCTCATCCCCGATCCTGGTATGCATGGCACCCCTCATCCCCAATCCTGGTATGTATGGTACCCCTCATCCCTATCCTGGTATGTATGGCACCCCTCATCCCTATCGTGGTATGCATGGCACCCCTCATTCCTATCCTGGTATGCATAGTACCCCCTCATCCCTAGCTTGGTATGCATGGTGCCCCCTCATCCCTATCCTGGTATGCATGGTACCCCATCCCTCATCCTGGTATGCATGGTACCCCCTCATCCCTATCCTGGTATGTATGGTACCCCTCATCCCTATCCTGGTATGTATAGTACCCCATCCCTTATTCTGGTATGCATGGTACCCCCTCATCCCTAGCCTGGTATGCATGGTACCCCTCATCCCTATTACGCTGCACACACACAAAAAAATAAACCCTTATACTTGGGTGCTCGACCCGAGCAACGAGCCCAATGTAAGTCTATGGGAAATTCGAGCATTTTTCCGGCGACCCTCCCGGAGGTCTGCAGGAGGCCTAAAGATTGCCCTAATCGATGGGAACAGTGCTGAAATTACATGGGAAGACCCCTGGAAGCATCTCTGACTCCCAGGTCACTGCTGTGAACAATGTTGTCTGAGTATTACGCCACTTTTAGGGACTCACAATAAAACATACAATAATGAAACCAAAATGGATATTCCTGCGAAAAACGTTAAGGAACATTCTTTCCAGGGTAATGACTTGTATATACAGTGGTGGCCAAAAGTATTGGCACCCCTGCAATTCTGTCAGATAATACTCAGATTCTTCCTGAAAATGATTGCAATCACAAATTCTTTGGTATTATTATCTTCATTTAATTTGCTTGCAAGGAAAAAACACAAAAGAGAATGAAGCAAAAATCAAATCATTGATCATTTCACACAAAACTCCAAAAATGGGCCAGACAAAAGTAATGGCACCCTCAGCCTAATACTTGGTTGCACAACCTTTAGCCAAAATAACTGCGAACAACCGCTTCCGGTAACCATCAATGAGTTTCTTACAATGCTCTGCTGGAATTGTAGACCATTCTTCTTTGGCAAACTGCTCCAGGTCCCTGATATTTGAAGGGTGCCTTCTCCAAACTGCCATTTTGAGATCTCTCCACAGATGTTCTATGGGATTCAGGTCTGGACTCATTGCTGGCCACCATAGAAGCCTCCAGTGCTTTCTCTCAAACCATTTTATAGTGCTTTTGGAAGTGTGTTTTGGGTCATTGTCCTGCTGGAAGACCCATGACCTCTGAGGGAGACCCAGCTTTCTCACACTGGGCCCTACATTATGCTGCAAAATTTGTTGGTAGTCTTCAGACTTCATAATGCCATGCACACGGTCAAGCAGTGCAGTGCCAGAGGCAGCAAAGCAACCCCAAAACATCAGGGAACCTCCGCCATGTTTGACTGTAGGGACCGTGTTCTGTTCTCTGAATGCCTCTTTTCTCCTGTACACTCTATGTTGATGCTTTTTCCCAAAAAGCTCTACTTTTGTCTCATCTGACCAGAGAACATTCTTCCAAAACGTTTTAGGCTTTCTCAGGTAAGTTTTGGCAACGTCTAGCCTGGCTTTTTTATGTCTCGGGGTAAGAAGTGGGGTCTTCCTGAGTATCCTACCATACAGTCCCTTTTCATTCAGACGCCAACGGATAGTATGGGCTGACACTGTTGCACACTCGGACTGCAGGGCAGCTGAAACTTGTTTGGATGTTAGTCGAGGTTCTTTATCCACCTTCCGCACAATCTTGCGTTGAAATCTCTCGTCAATTTTTCTTTTCCTTCCACATCTAGGGAGGTTAGCCACAGTGCCATGGGCTTTAAACTTCTTGTTGACACTGCGCATGAAAGACACAGGAACATTCAGGTCTTTGGAGATGGACTTGTAGCCTTGAGATTGCTCATGCTTCCTCACAATTTGGTTTCTCAAGTCCTCAGACAGTTCTTTGGTCTTCTTTCTTTTCTCCATGCTCAATGTGGTACACAAAAGAAGACAGGACAGAGGTTGAGTCAACTTTAATCCATGTTAACTGGCTGCAAGTGTGATTTAGTTATTGCCAACATCTGTTAGGTGCCACAGGTAAGTTACAGGTGCTGTTAATTACACGAATTAGAGAAGCATCACATGATTTTTCAAACAGTGCCAATACTTTTGTCCACCCCCTTTTTTAGGTTTGCTGTGGAATTGTATCCAATTTGGCTTTAGGACAATTCTTTTTGTGTTTTTTCATTGAAGACAAATTAAATGAAGATAATAATACCAAAGAATTTGTGATTGCAATCATTTTCAGGAAGAAACTGAGTATTATCTGACAGAATTGCAGGGGTGCCAATACTTTTGGCCACCACTGTAAGTCAAAATAAACAACCCCCCCAAAAAATACTCCTCCACACCTTGTGCTATGTTTTCACGTAGCATTTTTGATGCATTTTTGGACTTCGGCATTGCTTTTAATATTATTAATGAGCGTGTCTCCTATACTATTATAGCATATACAGTAACTCTAAGGCCTGCCTAAATTTTATAAAAACCCTAATACACTTTTGAAGACACAGAGAGGGCCAGATTTAAAAAAAAAAATTCCCATTACTAAGGAGAGGGTCTCCTATAGCGGTAATGCCCATGCAGTGACTGCCAAAAATTAGAACGTACTCCAATACCCCTTTGAAGAGACGTAGAGGAGGTACTCTTTAAAAATTTTTTTACCATTGTTAAGGAATGGGTCTCCCATACGGTTACCCCCTGCAGGTATACATGAACCGAGCATACTGTATAACAAAACATTTCCTATGGGCATCATAAACACCCTTACAAAAAAATGCCGTGGGTGTTGCATCACGTTCTCCCTGGTGATACGGTGGTGGAGGATGAGGAGAAGGAGGAGGACAACAGAAAATAGACAAAATCAGGAAGCGTATACCCATGTCTGGGTGTGAAGAGGTGCATGGGAATAGACCCCTCCAAAAAAAGCCACTGGGTTTGACTTTATGTTCTGCTGCTACCATCCGGTGGTGTTGAGAAGTCTGGCCCAATCCAGCCCTTGTTCATTTTTATAAGTCAGCCTGTCAGCATTTTCAAGTGGATATCAGTTATAATGCCCCGGAGCCACAAAAAACCCGCTGACAAATCTCTAGCAGCAGGACCTCCAAAGCGTAGAGAGCCTATTCTTGCCACATGTCCAGCTTGGATACCCAATAATCATAAGGCACAGAGGAATCACGGAGGACGTTGGTATGGTCGGCAAGGTACTCCTTCAGCATCTTTCAAAACTTTTCCTTCCTCTCAGAGTACTCCATGCATCAGGGCCTGGGCGATGGGAGAGTGAAAAAACTGTTCCACGCCTTTGACAGTGTTCCCCTGCCTCTGCTGCATTGTATTTGTGTCTCCCTTGCCTATATTTCTTGGTTGTCCAAGGAACTGTGACCTCTGCTGCCAGCCTTTTCAGATGGGAATTTTTTTAATAATTCTGCAACAAGGACCTTCTGATATTGCAACATTTTACTAGACCTCCCCGCCACGGAAGGAGAGATAGAAAGTTGTCCTTGTAGCGTGGGTCAAATGTGACCAACCAGTAATTACTGTGGGCCAAAATGTGTACAACGTGAGGGTCACGGGAAAGGCAGAGGAACATAAAGTCAGCCATGAGTGCCAGACTGCCACCAGCCAAGTCTTCTCGATCCTGACCAAGAGGACGACTGTCCATGCTCTCCTCCTCCTCCTCATTCTCCCTTTCCTCAGGCCATCAATGCTTAACAGACGATATGAATGTGGTGTGGGTAGTACCATCTGTAGCGGAGAAAACCAGCTCCTGTTCCTCCTCCTCCTCCTAATTAGCATCCAATCTGCGTTGGGATGAGATGAGGCTGGGCTGTGTGGCATCACCCTGTATGATTTCTGGCTCCATCTCATTGTGCTGCGCCTGCAATGCCTCCTCTTTAATTGTGAGCAGAGAGCGTTTCAGAAGACAGAGAAGCAGGATGGTGATGCTAATTATGGCATCATCGCCGCTCACCATCTTGGTGGAGTCCTCAAAGTTTTAGAAGATGACACAGATGTCTGACATCCATGCCCACTTGTCAGTTCTTATGTGCGAGGCTGACCTAAATACCGACGGGTATGTTGAAGCTGGTACTCAATAACTGCCCTCTGCTGCTCACAAATCCTTCCCAACATCAGCAAGGTTGAGTTCCAATGTGTAGTGACATCACACACCAAATGCTGCTGAAGCACGGAGAGGGTGGCAGAAGCTGTAGGTGACTTTCTGAAATGGGCACACATGCAGCATACTTTGATAAGCAACTCAGGCAGATCTGGGTAGGTTTTGAGAAACCACTGAACCTCTAGGTTGAGCTCTTGGGCCAAGCAAGGTACGTGTATGAGGTTGCCTAGCTTCAGAGCCACCACCAAGTTACGACCATTGTCACACACGACCATGCCTGGCTGTAGGTTCAGCGGTGACAGTCACAGATCTGCCTTCTCTGTTAAACCTGTCAACAACTCTTCAGCATTGTGCGGTTTGTCCCCTGAGCATATTAGCTTCAGCAGTGCCTGTTACCGCTTGGCTGAGGCAGTGCTCCAGTGCTTCCAGCTTCCGACTGATGTGATCATTTCAGAGATGGAAGCTGAGGAGGAGGAGGTGCAGGAGCTGCAAAATGTGTGGGCAAACCTGATTGACCCAGGGCCCGCAATCCTTGGTGTTGGGAGGATGTGTTCTGTCCCAGCGTCCTTCTGGGTCTAGGCCTCCACTATATTAACCTACTGTGCCATCAGCGAGATGTACCGTCCTTGCCCATAAGCACTTGTCTTCATGTCCGTGGTTAGGTGGACCTTTCCAGTAACTGTGCTGTCGAGGGCACGGCTAATGCAATGAATGGATGGCACACCGGGAGAAATAGTGGCGGCTGGGGACCGAGTACCGAGGGACAGCTGCCGCCAACAGATTGCGGAAAGATTCTGTCTTCATGAGCCTAAAAGGCATCATTTCAAGCGCAAGCATTCGAGAAATGAGTGAGTTTAGCAGTGTGGACTGTCGAATGTTGGCTGCGTAGGTGCGCTTGTGTTCCAAGGACTGGGGTAGGGACAACTGAAGGTTGCACTGGGACAAGGACGTGGACGTTGTTGCTTATGGTGATAGTTCCGAGTGTGCAACGACAGATGGAGGGTGGAAGGCATCTTCTCATGCGCCATGGACAAGGCATTGACGTGCATGCACAACAGCGGAACAGGCAGTTGTGTCACCCGCAGACACTCTTTCTGGATGCTGGTGTTCTTCACACCTAGTTGCTTGCTTTGCTGTCATGTGCCTGATCATGCTGGTGGTTGTCAGGCTGGTAGTTTTGCTGCCCCTGCTGATGCTGGCCTGGCAGATGTGGCTAATGGCCTTTTTGGGGTTATATGCACAATTTTAAAAAAAGAACAACACTCAGACTCTGGAAGACCCAACAGTTGGACTGGCAACTTTTGTCGTGTTGGTGTTGGTATACTATACTATATTATCACCCATCATCACTCTGCAGACCATACTGTGATCTGTGGCAAAATAAATTTACATTCAGAAATAATGAATTTAAAAAAATGCATGGTTCCCACAATGAAACATGATGGTGGCAGTTTCCTTGTAGTATGTGGGGTTGTATGAGTGCTGCTGGTGTAGAGGAGCTACATGTCATTGATTGTATCATAAATTCACATATGTACTACTGTATAAGATGCTACCATCACTCCGTGCCCTTGGCAGACATGCACTTTTCCAACATGACAATGATCCAAAGCACACATCTAAGGCCACTGCTATATTTCTGAAGAAGAACTGGGTGAAAGTATGTCTCCTGAACACCGAAATCCTATGGGGAATTCTAAAGAGACAAGATGTCATCATTCTCCATACAGCATCCAGGCTCTAAAAGAAGTTTTTGGGGAGATGTGAACATATCCAAATATGAACATACCCCAAAACTCTTTCCCTGCACAATAGAAACTGGTAATTTATGACTATTCCGGGGTGTGGAGTACATTTCAGTGATGTATAACCCTTAAAAAACTTGGTAAAAAATTGATCGGTATTATATTGCTTACTGATAGAGTATTACTTGTTCTTGGGTACCTTTCGGTGGTATATACTGTATTTTTCGGACTATAAGACGCACTTTTTTCCTCCAAAATTTTGTAGGAAAGTGGGGGGGTGTCTTATAGTCCAATATACATAAATACTGTGGCTGTGGGTGGTGGGGGATATGGAGGAAGCAACAGCGGCGGAGTAGCGAGGCACAGGAGGCAGCAGCCGCCTGTTGCAGCCTACACTGTGTTCACTACTAAAGAAAATGAATATTCACTGCTCCCCACACACATGGGCGTGGGCAGCAGTGATTATTCATTTTCCTTAATAGCCGGCACACTGTGCCTGCAGCGCGTCTCCTGGTATGTATGGCACCCTTCATCACTGTATGTATATAACCCTTCAAAAACTTGTTCAAAATTTTTTCGGTATTATATTGCTCATCAATACAGTATAACGTGTTTTGGTGTAAGTTTCATTGGTATATAACATTCCAAAACAACGTTCCAAAAATTTTAGGGATTGAATTAGTAAGCCATACAGTGTAACATGCTTAGTGGCTGCCAACTCAACAAAGATGGCCGAGGGAGCAACTGGAAGAATATTGAAGCCAGACCAGATGGCGCGACAGTGAAGGTGGCAGGAGATTGTGGTCAAGAAACAGCCGCTTTACCAGAACTATCAAGGCCCGATCCCAGGCTGCAGCCTTCACCGCTGGGGCTTTTGCGGACTGCACATAGGAGAGCCAGGAACAAGCAACTAGTGAGGGGACTGCGGGACCTAGACTGGTAGGAAGAGAGAAGCAGGCGAGCCAGAACCAGGCAGGGCTGGAGAAATGCTATCAGGCCTACTAGCCGCAAGCTGGGGGAAGGTTGTTATGTACAACCAGCAGCAGAGAAGGGGGTCCATCAAAGAATTTGGGACCCGTCATCACATCTCGTTCAACCAGCGAGCAGTAGAGATGAAACACTTGCCTGGAAGGGTGCAAAAGCTGACTGCTTAAAACAGGGTCACGTCCTCGAAATGGAAGGTCAACATTGCTGGTATGTGGTGTGTTTGATGCCAGAAGGAAGGGAGCAGAGTGAACCTTTCTTGAGAAATGAACAGGCCTGGGAGAGACTCCTCAAGGTGGCTCGAGAAAGGACTACCACCCCTGAGAGATCGTACTGTCCTTGGGGTTTCCCACCTCCTATGAGCATGGCAATGCTAATTTATATGGGTATTATCACAGAAAAAGGAAGTCGGACCCCCTCTTTGTACAGATTTCAGCACGATATTTGCTCCTGCACTGCCTGGGATGCATCATGATGTTCGCATGTTACTCCGACATTCCTACTTTGTCGCTGTATCGCAGACAGATGTGCATGAATATAAGTGATATTTTAATGGACATACAGTAAAATTCCATCTTCTGTCACTTTCACTAAATGTTTATTTATGAACCTCCTTAAAGGCCAATTATTTATTGCTCGAAGTATTGTCCTAGAGAGATCCTCCCGAAAGTCTGATGTGACCGCGGAAGCTTCAAAGAACAATTTATTCACTTTGCGGCATTTCAGTTATGAAATCTAAACAAATGTCAATAGGCAGAGAAAGGTTGTCCACTGAATTTCTTATTATCAGTTAATATTTGTGAGGATACGGGGGATGAAGGAGAACGGTGGGTGAGCATTTCCCGCATACTTCTCCCAAGGTCCTTTAAGCTTTTTAAATCTAATGTAGCTCCAGGGTGGAAGCAAAGAGCAGCAGAACTCGGCCTCAGATAAGCTGAGGGTTGTATTCTCAAAGACAGCCAAGTTCTGATTTATGACACTTTTTCTTAACTGAAATGAATATTTCTTTTTTGAATGTATCTATGCTAAAATTACTATTACTACTAGTCTAAAGTTACTTTTGTTTTTTATTTGGTGTCAATAGTTCAGGGGTGTAGATCTAGGCCATTTACCAAATGACACAGGTCTGCATTAAACTGAACTTGTAACCTGAACACATCTAAATTCTAAATTCTGAATTCTAAATTTTAAGACAGTCACTCTTTAGCGGTATTGTTTTATTGTCACCATGTGGCAGTACAATTTAGTCAAGGTACAACGAGATTATGATCTTACTCTATGGTCATATTTTTCTGTCGCTTTATTGTTGTAACATTTAGTTAATAAATCAAAGTATTATTCCAGGCATTATTTACTCACTGTATGGAAGAATTATTCAGTCACAGTGCGACATTAGTAGGCTCTGTGCACAGACGGCATCAAAGTTGGGCTGATCTTTTGATGACTTTGTCATGAATCAGCTTAGTGAAGCCCAAAGAAAGTCAAATAATAGAGTTACAAATTCCCTGCCAGTATTACAAATTCCCTGTCAGTATGAGCTCACTGCAGGATCCTCAGTTAACTCATTCTGCAGCCAGCAATGCGCAAGGAAATGAAGAGCCTGTAAAAAACAAATGGTGTAACATTTTTAATGAAACCCAAATACAAAAAATCTTTTCAGTCCAAAATACCTGAATTTAAATAATCATTATAGTTTCAACAAACTTTGCATAAATAGGTAGAATAGGTGGATATAAGAAACTTTACAATTTATCTTTTCAGAGAAATATACTTTCATTCTCCACTTATGAGCCTCTTCTCCCCCTCCCAAAACCTCCTTATCTTATCAGTAGTGAGGTATGGATTACACATCTTAATAAATAACTGGAGAGGAGAGGAAGAAACAGGAGTGCGGATGACTTAGCTCAGTGAGAGACAGACAGACACAGGCAGATTGTGCTGCAGCTTTGAGGCAATTTATTTTCATTTCAAAGCAGTATTCACAGCAACACTGCTCAATACTGCTGTATAATGTCCTCCGTGCTGTTTCTGCTGCTTCTGGACATGTGCAACATAGAGACAGGAAAGCAGAAATCTCTCATATCTGTGTGTGCTGTTTACGGGAGACATCTTAGCAACGAGTCTCCTTTTATTAGCCCAGAAACAGCTGAAAATAAGAAATAGAGCCTGCCGAGTATAAAACTGGTAAAAAATGCAAGATGTATGATCAGAAAAGCTGTTATTCCCAATGTACATGCAAAACAGCTTATTCTGAAAAGTTACCTGATATGGTCCTTTTTTAAGTAATAATTTTTATGTTTTTTTTACCAAGAAGGTGTTGTTGAGAGGTTTCTCTTTGGATATATCATTTGATTGCTCTGAATTATTACCCTGTGAGTACCGTCCCCTTGGTAAAGACAAGAAAATGTGGGAACCCGAACTGTGTCCGGTGCTGAACTCCGAACATGGACTTCACCTGGTGAAGACTAGTGTTGAGCCACCCCCGTAGTGTTCGGGTTCGGTTCGTCGAACACCGGGATGTTTGAGGAACTGTTCGTCGAACTGTTCGTCGAACACCTTAGAACACCGTCGAACACCGTTAAAACCAATGGCAGGCAAAAAAAAACACATAGAAACACATAGAAAACACCTTCAAAGGTGTCCAAAAGCTGAAAAACTGCTCAGAAGACGCTCTCTTTAAAAAAGCCGGCCGGCAATTCAGCAGCGGCATACACCGGTACCCGACAATTTAGACAAGAAGGAATAGAGCATCACATATAGATTAGATAGATAGAAACATGTCAGTCACATATATATGAAGTACAGTGACAGTGTTGCTTACTGTACTTGTCATTTAGTGTAAAGGATTTATTAAAAAAAATAATAGTGTTTTCGTGCACCGTCTCTTTAAAAAAGCCGGCCGGCAATTCTGCAGCGGTACCCGACAATTTATAACAGAAAGAATAGAGCATCACACATAGATTAGATAGATATAAACATGCCAATCACATATATAATAAGTACAGTGACAGTGTTGGTTACTGTACTTGTCATTTAGTGTAAAGGATTTATTTAAAAAAATAATAGTGTTTTCATGCACCGTCTCTTTAAAAAAGCCGGCCGGCAATTCAGCCTGGGTACCGGACAATTTAGAACAGAAAGATAGAGCATCACACATAGATTAGATAGATAGAAACATGTCAGTCACATATATATGAAGTACAGTGACAGTGTTGATCACTGTACTTGTCATTTAGTGTTAAAATAAAGGATTTATTAAAAAAAAAATTGGCGTGGGGTTCCCCATAATTTTAGTCTCTAGCGGAGGTTAAGCAGACGGCTGGGGCAGATGTTTGAAGCCTGGGAGGGGGGTAATACCCACGGAGCTTCCCAGGCTACTAATATCAGCCCCCAGCTGAATACCTAGCCTTTACTAGCTATTAAAATGGGGGACCCCCCCAAAAAAATGACGTGGGGTCCCCCCTATTTAAATAGCTAGCAAAGGCTAAGCAGACAGCTGGGGGCTGATATTAATAGCCCAGGAAGGGTGCCTTGAATATTGGCCCCCTCCCAGGCTAGAAACACCAGCCGTCAGCTGTCCCAGAAATGGCGCATCCGTAGGATGCGCCAAATCTGGCACTTAGCCTCGCTCTTCCCACTGCCCTGTAGCGGTGGCAGTGGGGTAATAGGGCTGGGGTTGATGTCAGCTTATAATGCCAGCTGACATCAAGCCCAGGTTAGTAATGGAGTGGCATCTATAAGACACCCCCATTACTAACCCCATAGTCAAAGTTAAAAGAAAACACAAACACCCAGAATAAAGTCCTTTAATTGAAATAAACACACAATTCTTTATTGTTCTAAATTAAACCATACTTACCATCACGCCCATTACAGCTGAAGCCAACGATCTCCTGCAATAAAAGTAAAATAATAAACCAACATCATCCTTACCTTTCCATGGTTCCCAGGACGGCTTCAGCTCTGCTACATCGAGAAGACAGGCTGGACCGCAGCAGAACGCTGCCATCCAGCCTGTCATCCCGCAGACACTGAGAAGCGCAGGCTTGCTTGCGCTCCTCAGTGTCTGGCTGTGACGGCATAAAGATGAGCCGAGGTCATGTCCAATGAGCTCGGCTCACCTCATGCACGTCACTGACAGCGTGGGAGAATTCTCACGCTGAAGCGCTGAGTGCAGGAGAATTTTCCCACGCTGTCAGTGACGTGCATGAGGCTGATATTTAAATTTGGCGCACAAATCGGTGATTAGTCGCGGGCAGCGTCCGCGACCAATCAGCACAGTAGTGTTTAACTTTGGCGGCAAGATCAGTGATTGGTCGCGGTCAAGACGGCGACCATTCACCGATTTGTGCGGCACATTTAAATAGGGGCCGCAACCAATTGGATGTCAGCGCCGCTCCCCGGTCCTCCCTTCACGCCCTAGCCACATGGATGTCAGCGGCGCTGCCTGTGCGGATACTTCCGCTGCGAGAACCCGGGACATGAGCGGGCACTCGGAGCAGAAGTATCCCGACCCGCAGCGCCGCTCCCTGCTCCTCCCTTCACACCCTAGCCGCTGATGTCCCCACAGTATCCGCATGGTGTTACAAAGGTCCGGACATTTGTGTTAAAAATCGCTGATTGGTCGCAGGCGCTGCCCGCGACCAATCACCGATTTGGGCGCCAAATTTAAATATCGGCCGCGACCAATCACCCATCTTGGCTCCACATTTAAACACCGCTGTACTGATTGGTCGCGGACGCTATTTAAATGTGGCGCCAAAATCGGTGATTGGTCGCGCCCAGCGTCGGCGACCAATCAGCACAGAGGAGTTTAAATGTGGAGCCAAGATCGGTGATTGGTTGCGGCCGATATTTAAATGTGGCGCCCAAATCGGTGATTGGTCGCGGGCAGCGCCAGCGACCAATCAGCGATTTTTAACACAAATGTCCGGATCTTTGTAACACCATGCGGATACTGTGGGGAGATCAGCGGCTAGGGTGTCAAGGGAGGACCGGGGAGCGGCGCTGCGGGTCGGGATACATCTGCTGCGAGCAGTCGCTCATCTCCCGGCTTCTCGCAGCGGAAGTATCCGACCAGGCAGCGCCGCTCCCCGGTCCTCACCAATACGATTCGCTGATTGGTCGCGCTCTCCGCACGCGACCAATCAGTGATCTTGGCGCTAAAGTTAAACACCGCTCTGCTGATTGGTCGCGGAAACTGCCCGCGACCAATCACCGATTTGGGCGCCACATTTAAATAGCGGCCGCGACCAATCAGTGAGATTGGCGCCAAATTTAAACAACGCTCTGCTGATTGGTCGCGGACTCCAGCCGCGACCAATCAGCGAGATTGGCGCCAAATTTAAACCCCGCTCTGCTAATTGGTCGCGGATGCCGGCCGCGACTAATCAGCATTATTGGCGCCAAATTTAAACACCGCTCTGCTGATTGATCGCGGTCGCCGTCCGCAACCAATCAGCAGTATTGGCGCCAAATTTAAACCCTGCTCGGCTGATTGGTCACGGTTGCCGGCCGCGACCAATCAGCAGTATTGGCGCCAAATTTAAACCCCGCTCTGCTGATGGGTCACGGTTGCCGGCCGCGACCAATCAGCGATTTTGGCACCAAATTGAAACACCGCTCTGCTGATTGGTCGCGGCCGGCGATTGCAACCAATCAGCATTATTGGCACCAAATTTAAACCCCGCTCTGCTGATTGGTCGCGACCGCCTGCCGCGACTAATCAGCATTGTTGCCGCCAAATTTAAACACCGCCCTGCTGAATGGTCGGGGTCGTGACTAATCACCGTTATTGGCGCCAAATTTAAACACCGCTTTGCTGATTGGTCGCAACCGCAACCAATCAGCATTATTGGCGCAAAATTTTAACACCGCTTTGCTGATTGGTCGCGACCGCGACCAATCAGCATTATTGGCGCAAAATTTAAACCCCGCTCTGCTGATTAGTCGCAACCGCCGGCCGTGACCAATCAGCGATATAGTCGCCAAATTTCAACACCGCTTTGCTGATTGGTCGCGGTTGCTGGTCGCGACCAGTCAGCGATTTTGGCGCCAAATTTAAACACCGCTCTGCTGATTGCGCCGGGTCTGCCGCATACATATTCTAGAATACCCGATGCGTTAGAATCGGGCCACCATCTAGTTTCATGAAATAATTTTAAAAAAAATTGACGTGGGGCTTCGCACTATATTTGTGTCCAGCCAGGTACACCAGCTGCCTATTTGTACCTGGTTGGACACAACAATATAGGGAAGCCCTTTTTTTCTTAATTATTTCATGAATTTCATGAAATAATTTAAAAAAAAAATACGTGGGGCTTCGCCCTATTTTTGTGTCCAGCCAGGTACAACTAGGCAGCTGGGGGCTGGAATCTGCAGCGCAGGGAGGCCCAAGCTTTCTGGGTCCCCCCCGCTGCAAATTGCAGTCCGCAGCCACCCCGGAAAATGGCGCTTCTGGCGCTGTACCCAACTCATCCAGGGCCCTGGTGCGGTCACTCACTGGGTAATAAAGGGGTTAGGGCCAGCTTGGCATTATCAGCTGGCCCTAAGCCCGAAATTCATGGGGTCACGCCAATATTAGACATGACCGCCATGAATTTCTAGTAAAGTATTTAAAAAAAACACAACACCCAGAATAAAGTCCTTTAATTGAAATAAACACACAATTCTTTATTGTTCTAAATTAAACCATACTTACCGTCACGCCCATTCCAGCTGAAGCCAATGTCTTCTGCAATAAAAGTAAAATAATAAAGCAACCTCATCCTTACCTTTCCATGGTTCCCACGACAGCTTCAGCTCTGCTACATCGAGATGACAGGCTGGACCGCAGCAGAACGCTGCCATCCAGCTTGTCATCCCGCAGACACTGAGAAGGGCAGGCATGCTTGCGCTCCTCAGTGTCTCGCTGTGACGGCATAAAGATGAGACGAGTTCATGTCCAATGATCTCAGCTCACCTCATGCACGTCACTGACAGCGTGGGAAAATTCTCCTGCACTCAGCGCTACAGCGTGAGAATTCTCCCACGCTGTCAGTGACGTGCACCTCAGTGACGTGCATGAGGTGAGCTGAGTTCATTGGACATGAACTCGTCTCATCTTTATGCCGTCACAGCGAGACACTGAGGAGCGCAAGCATGCCTGCGCTTCTCAGTGTCCGCGGCATGGCAAGCTGGATGGCAGCGTTCTGCTGCGGTCCAGCCTGTCATCTCGATGTAGCAGAGCTGAAGCTGTCGTGGGAACCATGGAAAAGTAAGGATGATGTTGCTTTATTATTTTACTTTTATTGCAGGAGATCGTTGGCTTCAGCTGGAATGGGCATGGTGGTAAGTATGGTTTAATTTAGAACAATAAAGGAATGTGTCTTTATTTCAATTAAAGGAGTTTATTCTGGGTGTTTGTGTTTTCTTTTAACTTTGACTATGGGGTTAGTAATGGGGGTGTCTTATAGACGCCTCTCCATTACTAACCTGGGCTTGATATCAGCTGGCATTATAAGCTAACATGAACCCCAGCCCCATTACCCCCTGCCACCGCACCAGGGCAGCGTGGAAGAGCGAGGCTAAGTGCCAGTATTGGCGCATCCTATGGATGCGCCATTTCTGGGGCGGCTGACGGCTGGTGTTTCTAGCCTGGGAGGGGGCCAATATTCATGGCACCCTTCCTGGGCTATTAATATCAGCCCCCAGCTGTCTGCCTAGCCTTTGCTAGCTATTAAAATAGGGGGGAACCCACGTCATTTTTTTGGGGGGGGGTCCCCCATTTTAATAGCTAGTAAAGGCTAGGTATTCAGCTGGGGGCTGATATTAGTAGCCTGGGAAGCTCCATGGGTATTACCCCCCTCCCAGGCTTCAAATATCTGCCCCAGCCGTCTGCTTAACCTCCACTAGAGCCTAAAATTATGGGGACCCCCACGCCAATTTTTTTTAAAATAAATCCTTTATTTTAACACTAAATGACAAGTACAGTAAGCAACACTGTCACCGTACTTCATATATATGTGACTGACATGTTTCTATCTATCTAATCTATGTGTGAAGCTCTATTCTGTCTGTTATAAATTGTCGGGTACCGCTGCTGAATTGCCGGCCCGCTTTTTTAAAGAGACGGTGAATGAAAACACTATTATTTTTTTTAATAAATCCTTTACACTAAATGACAAGTACAGTAAGCAACACTGTCACTGTACTTCATATATGTGACTGACATGTTTCTATCTATCTAATCTATGTGTGATTCTCTATTCTTTCTATTCTAAATTGTCGGGTACTGCTGCTGAATTGCCGGCCGGCTTTTTTAAAGAGACGGTGCATGAAAACACTATTATTTTTTTTGATAAATCCTTTACACTAAATGACAAGTACAGTAAGCAACACTGTCACTGTACTTCGTATATATGTGACTGACATGTTTCTATCTATCTAATCTATGTGTGATGCTCTATTCTTTCTGTTCTAAATTGTCGAGTACCGGTGTATGCCGCTGCTGAATTGCCGCTTTTCATGTTTCACTGTTGGCACTGTTCCCATCGATTTGGGCAATCACTGTAATGCCACAACCACCATGGCTGTGGCATTACAGTGAGTGGCAGGCAATCCCTGCATGATTGGTGCTCAAAATAGCGCCAGACATGCAGGACACGCTTTTGGTGCACGAACAGTTATCGAACATAACCTCGAACAGCCGAATTTTTTGCAAATCGTTCGGGTTCGTCGAACAACTCGAACACCGCCCAAAACAGCTCGAATTTGAGATTGGCGAACAGTTCTAGTCGAACACCGCTCATCTCTAGTGAAGACTGACTTGACCTGGAGAACAATCCTCTAGAAATGCATGGTAATATAGCACAATTATCCAGGCACTTTAAGGACATACTATGCAGACAATCTAAATGTTATATTTATACAGGCATTATTCTATCAGTATAGAAGAAATAGTAAAGCCCTGTATGACGTTGCTATTCAGTTGTAGCATTGGAGTATTCTTTGGATACTGTATGGTTTGTAAGATAGATTACGGACACTTAGTTGATGGCAGGTATATATCACAAAGATGATTGTCATCCGTGATGTATGTTGCTCTAGTGCATCTAAGCACTATGAGGATTGTTTGGTGCTCTTGGCCAGCTTTTACAGGTAGCCGGAGAGATGGGCTGGTCTGTCTACCCACATACCACCTCATCACCCTACTTTTATTTTCTTTTTAGATCTCAGAGCTTAACAAGGCACTTTCAATTTGTACTGAATAAAGTCAACGCAATTCTAATTTTAATTTTTTGGGCAAATTTTAGCAAATCTGCCGATTTTAATTGTTTTTTACTATTCTGTAACAGTATGGTGGTATTTCGTTTGGCTATTATGGAAGTTTTAGTCATGTATTGTAATATTTGAGGTGTGATGTTAACATTGAACCACTGAGGTATCATTTGGTCCTTGTGTATATTATTTGGTCATATTTAGTGTCAGAGAGGAAAATTAAAATCCATAAGACATCTCCAAGGAGGGGGCATTCACCCCTTCCCCCCACACAGAACATCAGGGACAAAGAGCTGACACTTTGAACACTCTTTAGTCAGAAAGTGAGAAAGCTAATCAAGATAGGAAGTGCTAATCATTCAAGTTCCTTTTGAAGCCAGAGACTCCCTGTAGTGCCCAGGTGATTAAAACAGGATATCTATTGACATAGAGTCTAAGATTTGTAGATTCAGTTAGCAGGAGTTCCTTTGTCCCAAGGTAGCTCTTCCTCCCATCAAAAGGTCCTGATGAGAAGGGTCCAGTCATGGTATCTCCATTGTCCAGATAGGAATATTGGGTTCTGTATCGATCTGAAAATTAATGAAATATAGATTCTCTGCGTTGTAGCGAAGGGACGGATGTGATGCATTAACGCACATCAGTGTATGGCCACTAGAATCCCTCTAATTGAATAACGCTCTGATAGATGGGGCTATACCTGTCACATTTGGGGTTTATTTATTGGTGAAATAATGCTAAAAAATATGACGGCAATGTCTAATGCAGGGGACCTTCAGAGGCACAGATATCTCATAAGTTTAGGATTTCATGAAATCCTGAAGGGCTGAGAACATCCCACAATCTGACCCACATGAGGTCATCAAGGGGAGGTGTGTGGTCATAACTTAGAGCTAATAAAAAGCTTAAACTGAGCTTGGATCAATTGTCAGTCCATGGAGGTGCAGCTAGCTGTCCTGTCCGTTTTCTTTCTGGAGTACCTCCCTCCATAAGTCTGAAGCCATTGCAGTGACGTCAGGTTTAGTAATTTTCTTTGGTTTATCCTTTTATTTTATATAATTGTATATGTCGTATTGTTTTGTACCAATTTTATATCATCTTTGTATGTTTTTTATAAACACAGCCAATCTTTCTGGATTAAATATAAAATGTAATAGTTATTTTCTTCTTGCTCTGTAAACCGCACCCCTGAAAGCCATACTCTACCTGTTACAGGTGTCCAATCAGCCTGTAAAACGATTTGTGGTGGCAGCTAGTAATCTTTCTTGAGTTGTTGTGGAGCTGGCAGTGACCGTACCGATGTATACATATATTCCATGCATTAGAATCGGTTGTATATATACCATACGCTCACAGTAAGTTTCCCAATAATTGGCCTAATAGTGAAAGCAGCAGCGTCCTGCTCTGTTAATTGTTGGTCAATTGCGTAATTGTCTAGACAAAAGGGGGCAGCAGAGGGCTGTTTGTGACGAAAACTGGATCTACGCAACCACTCTGGCTGTGGTATTGCTGACATTTAGCTGTAGATTATAAGACAAATTATTAGGAGGAATGCCAATACATGGCACAATACGACAATTCCAAAGGTCTTTAGAGCTGAAGGGTTTGGCACAGATATATTCAATCTAATGAAGACCAATTTTTCTCAGGACATCGGTAGCACCATCTTGCCTCTATATTAGGCACCCTCCTGTTTGTTGCATATCACAGGTATGGAGGGCGTGTTTGCTGACTCCAACTTACTCAATAGAGGCGCTGCTTATGTATCCACAGAGTTTGCCACTTTCCCATTCAGCTAGCCGCCTTTACATGCTGAATCCAAATGAAGCAAAGCTGGTTTGCAAGCAATGCTGAAAGGCGATTATTATTTTCCTTCTGCCATGAGGTATAATCCGTGTAATCCAGAGCTGGATTGAAAAGGATTAAATTTCCCCTTATTGCTTGTCATAATAAAGGCAGGATACAAAAAAATATATTTACTTTTTAATTATATCAGCTGCATTCAAATCAAAGAATTAGCGGAAATCTATTAAAACGGGTTATTAGAAGGATTTCAAAAAAAGGTCATATTAAAATATAATCTCCAGAAATGTTATGGAACGTGGGCACGGTTTAATATTTTCACCTCATGTTTAGCTTTAGCAGGAGCATTAACAAAAGTTGTCTTTTTTATTTCTTTAATTTTTCTTAAATAAAGCTAGAGTTCTGAGATTTTTTCACAGGTATATCACTTGTGTTAACTTTTGTCTTAGGTGCCCTTCACAGATCCATATAAACCGGTATAGGAAAAACCGGCACCGGTGTGATCAGTGTTTTCCATCAGTGTGCCATTGATGTTTCTTTGGTATGGATTAAAAAATAAATAAATGATAAAGCTTCTCCTATACTTTGCAATGTTAAACACATGCAGCACATGGACGGCACCTTGACTGTACAAATGCCATCCGTCTGCTGTACATGTATTTCACTTGTTTTGGCCCTTGTTATCCAGAAAAAAAATGCTAGAAGAAAACGGACATGACTCCATGTGGTTCACAAGGGTCCATACACAGCAGCAAAGGTTATAATGGGTATGTGTTGTATCCGTAAAAAAAAAAACTGAAACACGTACATGTGAAGGGGGCCTTAGATATATTTAGGAATAAAAGACTATAAACTTAAAAGAGTTATCTACTATAGACAATCCCATTCCTTTGAAAAAAATTCTCAGATTATTAGCTCATCACAGGATCAGTAATGATCGGCAAGGAATCCTAGCGCCAATTCAGATTCTACAGCTCCTCCACAGGGCAAAATAAGTACTACAGTTTCCACTGATATTAAGTGTCTGTTTATAATGAATATGCACACGAGGTCTTGTTACCTTTCAAGGCTGCAGCATTGGACTCTGCTTTTTCCTTCCCAAGCAGTCGGATCCCAGTTCGTGTTACTATGGCGCAAATCTCTAATGTCATCATCCAAATGTTTTAAAGCCTGGCTCAGGCAGCTGATACCACATGCTTTCCAGGAGTCAAGCCACACTTTGTACTTGTTGCATGATTGTCTATCCGGTTCTGCTACAGCCAGGTGCCTGATTGTCTATACAGCTCTGCTGTTTCTGAGAGCTGCCCATACATCCAACTCTGCTAAAACAAGGTGCCTGCTTGCCTGCTAATCTCTACTGATTCAAGGCGCGGTCTGCTCATTCAACTTACTGCATCAAGGTATCTGTCTACTCATCTCAGCTGATTCAAGGTCCTCTCTGCACATTCAACTCTGCTGAATCAAGGTACCTGCCTGTCTACTTGCGTCTGCTGAATCAAGGTACCTGCCTGTCTACTTGTGTCTGCTGAATCAAGGTACCTGCCTGTCTACTTGTGTCTGCTGATTCAAGGTGCTTTCAGAATTCTTCACTCTGTTGCATCTAGAACTTCGATCTTCTCTTATCTATTTGTCATACTTCATAGTAGCTCTACTTCTTTGGTGTTTCACGTACCTTCTTAGTAGCCCAGCATTGTGACATCAATGCCTTCTGTTTGTCTGTCGTCTAATCACCTGTTCTGGATTGTCCGTGCTGCTCAATCTGACCTATGACTTAGCAAATCCACCTTACCATAGAATCATAGAATGGTAGAGTTGGAAGGGACCTCCTGGGTCATCTGGTCCAACCCCCTGCTCAAAGCAGGATTCACTAAATCATCTCAGACAGATGTCTGTCCAGCCTCTGTTTGAAGACGTCCATTGAAGGGGAACTCACCACCTCTCGTGGCAGCCTGTTCCACTCATTAATCACCCTAACTGTCAAAAAGTTTTTTCTAATATCTAATCTGTGTCTCCTCCCATTTAGTTTCATCCCATTGCTTCTAGTCTTTCCTTGTGCAAATGAGAATAAAGATGATCCTTCTACAATGTGACAGCCCTTGACATATTTGTAGACAGCTATTAAGTCTCCTCTCAGTCTTCTTTTTTGCAAGCTAAACATTCCCAAATCCTGCAACCGTTCCTCATAGGACATGGTTTGCAGACCAGTCACCATTCTGGTCGCTCTTCTCTGAACTTGCTCCAGTTTGTCTATGTCTTTTTTAAAATGTGGTGCCCAAAACTGTACACAGTATTCCAGATGAGGTCTGACCAAAGAGGAGTAAAGACCAATAATGACTTCACATGATCTAGACTGTATGCTTCTGTTAATACATCCCAGAATTGTATTTGCCTTTTTTGCTGCTGCATCACACTGTTGACTCATGTTCAGTCTATGATCTATTAGTATACCTAAGTCTTTTTCACATGTACTGTTGCTTAGCTCTATTCCTCCCATTCTGTATATGCTTTTTTCATTTTTATTGCCCAGATGTAGTACTTTGCATTTTTCCCTGTTAAAAACCATTCTGTTGGTTGCTGCCCACTGCTCCAGTTTATTTAGGTCTTTTTGAATCCTCTCTCTCTCTTCTCTAGTATTAGCTATCCCTCCTAGCTTTGTGTCATCAGCAAATTTAATCAGTTTACCCTCAATTCCTTCATCTAAATCATTGATAAAGATGTTGAACAATACAGGTCCCAGGACGGAGCCCTGTGGTACCCCACTTGAGACATTCATCCAGCTGGATGTGAAGCCATTTACAATCACCCTTTGAGTCCGATCACTAAGCCAGTTATGAATCCACCTAACAGTTGCCTGGTCCATTGCATACTTGGTCATTTTTTCAATAAGGATGGTGTGAGATACTTTGTCAAATGCTTTGCTGAAGTCAAGATATACTATATCTACAGCATTTCCCTGATCCACCCAGTCAGTGATTCTGTCATAGAAGGAAATTAAGTTAGTCTGACATGACTTGTTAGTTATAAACCCATGCTGACTCTGGTTAATCACTTCATTCTTATCCAGGTACTTACATACATGTTGTTTAATAATTTGTTCAAAGATCTTTCCTGGTATAGAAGTCAGACTCACCGGCCTATAGTTCCCTGGGTCCACCTTCTTCCCCTTTTTGAAGATAGGAACAACATTTGCTCTTCTCCAGTCTTCTGGGACTTCTCCTGTTCTCCAAGAATTTTCAAAGATTATGGAGAGTGGTTCTAAAATTTCTTCTACGATCTCCTTCAGTACTCTGGGGTGTAATTCATCTGGACCTGGAGACTTGAACTCATTTATGTTAGCTAAATATTCCCTCACAATCTTTCTGTTTACAGATAACTTGGATTCTTCTATTCCTTTAAAAGGACAGTGAAGATCAGTTGATGTTACATTTTCTTTCTGAGAGAAAACAGATGCAAAATAGGAATTAAAAAGTTTGGCCTTCTCAACATCCTCTCTTACCATTTCTCCATTTTCATCCTGTAAAAATCCTATAGCATCTTTGACTTTTCTTTTACTTTTGACATACCCCCAAAATCCTTTTTTATTGCTTTTGACATCTCTTGCAAGCCTTAATTCATTGTCAGCTTTAGCTAACCTGATACATGCCCTGCAGGATCTGCAGACTGCATTATAATCTTCTTTAGATATGCCTCCCTCTTTCCATTTAATAAACATTTCAGATTACCAGATAAGTTCTTGCTGTTCCATGTACCATCTTACAAGCCCAGCTCTGCTGCATCAATGTCTACAGTTCGTCCGTTGTCTACTCAGTTGCTCCCGATTGCTATTATTCACACATCCAGCTCTCCAACAGCAAAGTGCCTGATTGTCTATTCAGCTCAGCTGTTTCTGAGTGTTGCCCGTACATCCAGCACTGCTAAAACAAGTTGCCAGCCTACTCATCGCTACTTATTAAAGGTACTGTCTGCACATGCAACTCTGCTACATCAAGGTACCAGCTTTACTAATTGTCTCTAATGATTCAAGTTTCTATCTGCACACTCAGCTTTCCTACATCAAGGGACCTGCCTGCCTACTAGTCTCTGCTGATTCAAGGTGCTTTCAGAATTCTTGGTTCTGCTGCATCTAGAACTTCAATCTCATCTTTTCCATGTGTCGTCCTCCATATCCAGCTCTACTAGTTCTTAATGTTACACTTACCATCTTACTAGCCCACAACTGCGACATCAATTTCTCCGGTCCGCCCGTTGTCTACTCAGCTGCTCCCGATTGCTATTCACACATTCAGCTCTCCTACAGCAAAGTGCCTGATTGTCTATTCAGCTCTGCTGTTTCTGAGTGCTGCCTACTCATCTCTACTAATTAAAGGTGCTGTCTGCACATTCAACTCTGCTACATCAAGGTACCAGTTTTACTAATTGTCTCTACTGATTCAAGTTTCTATCTGCACACTCAGCTTTGCTACATCAAGGGACCTGCCTGCCTGTTAGTCTCTGCTGATTCAAGGTGCTTTCAGAATTCTTGGTTCTGCTGCATCTAAAACTTCAATCTCCTCTTATCCATGTGTCATCCTCCATATCCAGCTCTACTAGTCGTTGATTTTACACATACCATCTTACTAGCCCAGCTCTGTGACATCAATGTCTCCGGTTTGTCCGTGGTCTACTCAGCTGATCCTGATTGTCCGTGCTGCTCAATCAGACCTATAATTTAGCAAATCCACCTTGCCTGATGTGTCCATAATAATCCTCCAGAAATGGTACTTTTAATTTTTGCCTCACCTGCCTCATTGATAGATCTGAAATTAGAGCTTTCTTCAACTTAACTTATAGGATGTTTGTAAATTGTTTTTTTTTCCAATCTAGACAATTCTGTCTAAAGACATCCTATAGATTTCATATGTGTAGCAATTAATCTCTAAGATTAAGGGATTCAGGCTGCATTAAATGCTAGACAATCAATTATTCATCTCCTTGGTATAGTTTTTCATGTGAAATAAAGCCTAACTCCACTAGAAATCGAAAAAATCCAGTATCCAATTACCCTTGTGACATGGAGAAAGAGATATATTTCTATAAAATTAAAACGGTGTTATAAACTCCCACTAAACTGTTTACAGAACAGAGATCGTACTCTATAGTGTGCCTGGCATCCAACTGGAAAGGACACTTGGGAGGAGTCAGCCAATCGGCATCTCTAGAAATATTCTAAACAATATTGATTGGTTGAGAGGAATTGACGTCTTACAATGTATTTTCCAGCTGAATGCCAGACACAGTTATCAGCGCTTAACACTAACTAGTTTAACTCGTTATGAGTCTCCTAAATTACGGTAGTCTTTTTTAAATAACCTGTGCCTTTATTTTCTGACTTGGAGATCTTCAGATTTGAGCCCGTTAGCGGAATCCCTAATGTAATTAATGTAATTAAAGTTAATAATAAATTTTCACTGCAACATTTGTATCTCCGATTAAAAAGCTTTATAAAAAAAAAAAAGCGTTTTAAAATTAAGGTAACCTGTTTTCTCGCAGTATGGATGGATCCAGGTGAAGCTTTTAATGCTATTCTTCATAAATTGTCACAATAGGTCTTTAGTTAATGAAGTGTTTTGCATATTTCTACGACATGATGTATGCTGATGAACATCGCTGCTACGCTATACCACTGTGCACGTCTCATCCGTATACTGGATGACAGGGATCTGATTCCTCTCTGCAATTATTTATACTGTCTGAGAGTTTCCCACTGATTGAAGAAGTCAAGTTGGTATAAAACTAATGATATTCTATGTGCAGATTGCTCTCATTGAAACCTAATTCTGTGTGGTCTAAGAAGATGAGATATGAGGGCTTGAGGGATGGGGGATCATTCTGTAGACAGAGGTAACACTGTGGTCATTGCTGATTATGGTCACATCTTACTGGTTGCATTCTTGCAGATCTGCTGGATATTCACATTCAATAGCAAACATCAGACAGTTATTTCTTCTGACTTTGCCAATAAAATGAATGCTCCGATCTGCAGAGCGCGCATGTTTCATTAATAAGGAGAGGAAAATAAGCCAATACTGGATTAGGCAAAACTTCACGTAAGAGTGTAAAAAAATGTGCAAATTTCATATGGGCACAATTGTGCACTGCCATTAAACTTGGACAATTATTCTAGGATAGGTGATAAATTCTAGGTCAGCTAGGGTGAAAATACTGTGACCACCACCAATTACCAGAATGGGATAGTTTTGTAGGAGCTCTATAGAGAGTTCAACAATGTACTCGGCTACCTACAAGAAGCAAAATGAACATAAACCCTTCTATAAATAAATAAAAAGCAAGTGCACTTAAATAAAATAGGGTTCTTGGTAACACTGTTTTTGATCAAAAATAGTATAAAAGCTATCAAACCACGGCAAGGTGAACCCGTTCGGGAAAGTCCTACACTGTCTAATATTAAAAACCTTACCATGTGTCAAAGTTGACCTCTGTGTGAATAAGGGCAAACAAAGGACTGGTTACCATACAATGGGCACCAGCCAGGGGGAGATTTTTAAATGTATTATCCAGCTCTAGGAAGGGAGGCCACACCCAGGGTTGCACAGAATGCAAAAAATACAAAAAAAAACACAAAATTTGAGCTTAGTTTGATTTGGTATACATGCAGAACATAAATGCATGTTTCACAATGGTCATGAGTCAGAAAAGCCTACAAGAAGCAAAATGAACATGAACCCTGCTATAAAAAAATAAAAAGCAAGTGCACTTAAATAAAATAGGGTTCTTAGTAGTGTTGAGCATTCCGATACTGAAATATCGGATATCGGCCGATATTCGCAGTATCGGAATTCGGATACTAAATTCCGATACTTTTGCAATATCGTATACCGGAATCGGAAGTTCCCATAATGCAATGAGCCATTTTCATTTTATTCAGCCAATGAGGATCCTAAGAAGTGTGGGCACATCCTGTTAGGCATGTAGGCATCTTAACTAATGGCATGGCTGTGATTGGCTGCTGAAATGATGTCATGATGCACTATAAAAGCAGCCGCCGCCATTTTGAGCTCACTCTGCTGTGAATTTAGTTAGGGATAGGACGCTGTTGTTCTGAGGGACAGTTTTAGCTACCTATTTGGTCTATTCTGCTTTACCCAAGCTACTTTATAAATCGCTGTGCCTTGCAGTGCTAGTGCACAGTTCTCTGTGCTGTTCACCGCTTTCTGCAAGGTCTCTGTGTGTGAGTGCAGCTCACCCTGTAGTGTGTACTTCAGCCACGTCTGGTTGTAGTGCACTCAGTGTGTGTCACTGCCTCATACATTGTCCTTTATTGCCAATTCATAATTTTTCCTGATATCTCCTATTAGTGTGGTGGTTCCATCCGTATTCAGCTAAATTGGTTCCAAACACACTATATAGGAGTAGATAGAGAAATTTTTTTGGTCTTGCAGCGCTAGTGCACAGTGCTCTGCATCTGTACTGTTCACCGCTGTCTGCAAGGTCTGGTGTGTGAGTGCAGCTCACCCTGTAGTGTGTGCTTCAACCCCGTCTGGTTGTAGTGCACTCAGTGTGTGTCACTGCCTCATACATTGTCCTTTATTGCCAATTCATAATTTTTCCTGATATCTCCTATTAGTGTGGTGGTTCCATCCGTATTCAGCTAAATTGGTTCCAAACACACTATATAGGAGTAGATAGAGGAGCCTTTCTGCAGCATTGGGCCCTGCAGCCCCAGCCAGATTAGTATTAGCCTATTTTTTGCAGCCTCATCTATTGCATTGTAGGTTACCTTCCTACATTGTAATAGCTACAAAAAGTTTGTGATACTATCGTTATTACATCTTTAGGCACATCCAGTGTCTTTTTGTGACAAAAAAAAACTAAATAAAGTTCACCAAACACTCCACTTTACAGTTGTGTAGGCCACATTAGCTCATATTAAAGTCTAGTCCACACTTTATAAAATTAGTGTTTCTTATACCTGTTAGCAGCTGTTCAGGAATAAGCACACTAAGCCCATAGTACTTTTCTGCCTATCTTTATCAGTCTACCAAGATGAAGAAGGCAGGGAGTAAGGCATGTGGTCGTGGGCGTGGGCATGGGCGTGGAGTTTCTGCAGGGAGAGGACGTGAGGATTCTGTGCCTGCAGGGAGAGGACGTGGGGATTCTGTGCCTGCTGCGGGCACCAGTGACTCAGCATCCCCCAGTTTTACCAGGGAACAGTCCTTTTTGCGCAGCTTTGTAGGAGCTAGCCGTACCCCACTGCTGCGCGAGGACCAAATTGAAGCCGTTGTCGGATGGATGGCAGCTAACGCATCGACTTCAATTAGTTCCAGATCCTCTCAGGTCCTGAGCACTGAAGAGCACCCATCTGTCTCTTCACCACCTGCCAAATTGCCCAGGCAGTCAGAGAGCCCTGGACAGGAGCCATCTCTACTTCTGTTCTCTGAATCTCTTGGCTTGGAAAGAGGGGGCCAGCCAAGCAGAATTCTAGAATTTGAAGAAGAGGTAGTATGCAGTGATGCGCAACCGTTTTGTCTCTCTGAATCTGAAGAGGCGGGTGGGCCAGTGCCTATGGTCAGCAGCACACCTCAGTACGCATCTGATGATGAGACTCAGGTGCCACTTTCTGGTGCGTACTGTGCTGTCGAGACTACCCAGGAGAAGCAGTTGTTTGAAGAGGGTGGTGTAGATGATGAGGTCCTTGACCCATCATGGCGTGAGGGACAGGAAGGTGGTGGGAGCAGCTCTGAGGAAGAGATTCCCCGAAAGGGCCAAAAAGGAGGGAGAGGGAGGGGGCAGACTTGGTTGCCTGTAGCCTCCACTTCGGCACCCATTAGGAGCATGGCTCTTCCAAAATCCAAAGCGGGCGCTCCCAAGACTTGCAGTGCCTGGTCCTTTTCTGACACAGTTGCAGATGACATTTGCTTTGTCAAATGCAAGCTGTGTAATCAGAAGGTGAAAAGAGGGAAAAGTGTCAGCAACCTCAATACCACAAATATGTGGAAACATGTGCGGACCAAGCACGTGGTGGAGTTACAAAAACACACTGAAGACCTAGGCCAACCTACAGCGCCACCTACCACCTCTTCAGCTCATGTTGTAGCCTCTTCCTCCAGCTCACACACAGCTGGTTCGGCTTCCTCACAGGATCGCCATGGAAGAATCTCTGTCACTGTTGTACAGAGACACAGTGTAATTCCACCCACAGCACCACTTTCCCAGTCATCCTCACACTCCCAGGCCAGTCTACAGCCATCGTTAGCACAGGCATGGGAGAAAAGGCGCCCATACTCGGCAAACCACCCCCGAGCACAGGCTCTGAATGCTGGCATTGCTAAACTACTGGCCCTTGAAATGCTATCATTCAGGCTGGTGGAGACTGACACATTCCCTAACTTTATGGCATTGACAGTCCCACAATACAACGTGCCCAGCCGCTTTTATTTCAGCAGGCAAGCCGTCCCTGCCCTGCAACATCATGTGGAGGGAAAAATTAAACATGCGCTACAAAACGCCGTCAGTAGCAAGGTCCACCTGACCACCGATGCGTGGACCAGTAAGCATGGACAGGGACGATACCTTTCCCTCACTGCCCATTGGGTAAATGTTGTGGAGCCGGGTACAAATCTTGAGAGTGGCGCTGTACGTGTTCTGCCAACTCCAAGGATTGCAGGAATCCAGTCTGTACACATTGACTCCTCCTCATACTCCAGTTCCTCTGAATCAGCGCTGCAGGAGCCATCACGGTCTACCTCCACATCGACCCGTGAACGGTTACCTGTTATGATGACCGATATGAGCACAGCCGTGGCCAAACGTCAACAGGCCGTATTAAAATTAATTTCTTTGGGGAATCGAAGCCACACAGCGCAGGAGCTCTGGAATGCCATCAAGCAGCAGAGTGACGTGTGGTTTGTGCCAGCGAATCTCCAGCCAGGCATGGTAGTGTGTGACAATGGACGAAATCTGGTGGCAGCTCTGGGCCTAGGCAACCTCACTCACATCCCATGTCTGGCACATGTGCTCAACTTGGTCATGCAGAGTTTTTTGAGGGACTATCCGGATCTTGATGCACTGCTTCACAAGGTCCGCATAGAGTGCGCTCACTTGCGGCGTTCCAGCAATGCAAGATCACGCATTGCAGCTCTGCAGCGCCGATTACGTCTTCCGGAACATCGCATCATATGTGACCTACCCACCAGGTGGAATTCAACGTTACATATGTTGGAGAGGTTGTGTGAGCAGCAGGCAGCAGTAATGGAGTACCAGCTGCAGCAGGCGCAAACAAGTCGCAGTGCGCGCCGTTCACACTTCACCACCACTGAGTGGGCCTCTATGAAGGACATTTGCCACGTTTTGCGTGCCTTCAATTATTCCACGCGGGTGGCGAGTGCAGATGATGCACTAGTCAGCATGACTATCCCCCTTATCTGCCTGCTTGAAAAAACACTGCAAGCACTAAGGGACGAGGTTTTGGAAGAGGTAGAGGATGAGGAGTCACAAATGCCATCTGCTTCTCTACAGTCTGCGCAACGTGGTTCCTCACAAAGGCCTAGGCAGGGGACACTTTGTGAGGAGGATGAGGAGGAGTCAATGGATGAGGAAGACATCTGTCCAGAGGAGGGAGGTACACAATGCTCTAGTAGTCAGTATCTAGAGCGAGGGTGGGGTGATGCAGAGCAGGCAGAGATCACGCCTCAAGCAGGGGACAGTGTTTCTTGGCCAGTTGGCAGTCTGCAGCACATGGTTGATTTCATGCTGCAGTGCCTGAGAAACGACCGCCGCATCGCCCACATTCTCAACACGGCTGATTATTGGGTGTCCACCCTCCTAGATCCTCGCTACCGGGACAACTTACAAAGCCTCATAACACCGTTGAACCGGGAGCGTAAAATGCGGGAGTACCAAGACGCACTGGTGCATTCCATCATGTTCTCCATTCCAACCGAGAGCAGTGCTGCTAGTGCTTTACAAAGCAGCTCAGTGCGTCGAGGCAGTGGAGGAAGCTCTGCACAAAGAGGGAGCAGAAGCAGCGCCTCAGCACAAGGCAAGACCAGTATGGCCGAAATGTGGCAAAGTTTTGTGTCCCCGCCGCCACAAATGTCTACACCATCACAGACGGCTCCAGTCAGCAGGAGGCAACGTTTCCGTCAGATGGTGACAGACTACATGTCTTGCCCTCTTAGTGTACTCCCAGAGGGCTCTTCTCCCTTCAAGTTTTGGGTCTGTAAGCTGGATACATGGCCAGAGCTTAGTCAGTATGCATTGGAGGTGCTAGCTTGCCCTGCTGCTAGTGTATTATCGGAACGCGTCTTTAGTGCCGCAGGTGGTGTACTAACAGACCGTCGCATGCGACTATCCTCCGATAACGTTGACCGGCTTACTTTTCTCAAAATGAACAAGGCCTGGATCTCTCATGAATTTGCCAGTCCTCTTCCAGAATAAATAATTGGTTGGCAACAGTATCCAGGTCTCCTGTTCTGTTCATGTTTCTACCACCTGAACTGTAATCCCTGAGCTCCAACACCGCCAGTTGGCGCTCGGAAGTGCCGTCTGCACAGTCAACACTTGCTGCCGTGTTATTGGGGTTCAGCAACGTCAGCTGTTCCCCTGCTGTGCGGACGGCAATTTCTCCTGCTCTGTCCACATTCTCACTACTACAGATTTGAAAGTTTCTCCAATTACACCTCTGGCTCCTCTGTTTTCAGTATTATCCCTGAGCTCCAACGCCGCCAGTTGGCGCTCGGAAGTGCCGTCTGCACAGTCAACACTTGCTGCCGTGTTATTGGGGTTCAGTAACGTCAGCTGTTCCCCTGCTGTGCGGACGGCAATTTCTCCTGCTCTGTCCACATTCTCACTACTACAGATTTGAAAGTTTCTCCATTTACACCTCTGGCTCCTCTGTTTTCAGTATTATCCCTGAGCTCCAACACCGCCAGTTGGCGCTCGGAAGTGCTGTCTGCACAGTCAACACTTGCTGCCGTGTTATTGGTCTTCAGTAACGTCAGCTGTTCCCCTGCTGTGCGGACGGCAATTTCTCCTGCTCTGTCCACATTCTCACTACTACAGATTTGAAAGTTTCTCCAATTACACCTCTGGCTCCTCTGTTTTCAGTATTATCCCTGAGCTCCAACGCCGCCAGTTGGCGCTCGGAAGTGCCGTCTGCACAGTCAACACTTGCTGCCGCGTTATTGGGGTTCAGTAACGTCAGCTGTTCCCCTGCTGTGCGGACGGCAATTTCTCCTGCTCTGTCCACATTCTCACTACTACAGATTTGAAAGTTTCTCCAATTACACCTCTGGCTCCTCTGTTTTCAGTATTATCCCTGAGCTCCAACACCGCCAGTTGGCGCTCGGAAGTGCCGTCTGCACAGTCAACACTTGCTGCCGTGTTATTGGGGTTCAGTAACGTCAGCTGTTCCCCTGCTGTGCGGACGGCAATTTCTCCTGCTCTGTCCACATTCTCACTACTACAGATTTGAAAGTTTCTCCAATTACACCTCTGGCTCCTCTGTTTTCAGTATTATCCCTGAGCTCCAACACCACCAGTTGGCGCTCGGAAGTGCCGTCTGCACAGTCAACACTTGCTGCCGTGTTATTGGGGTTCAGAAACGTCAGCTGTTCCCCTGCTGTGCGGACGGCAATTTCTCCTGCTCTGTACACTTTCTCACTACTACAGATTTGAAAGTTTCTCCAATTACACCTCTGGCTCCTCTGTTTTCAGTATTATCCCTGAGCTCCAACACCGTCAGTTGGCGCTCGGAAGTGCCGTCTGCACAGTCAACACTTGCTGCCGTGTTATTGGAGTTCAGTAACGTCAGCTGTTCCCCTGCTGTGCGGATGGCAATTTCTCCTGCTCTGTCCACATTCTCACTACTACAGATTTGAAAGTTTCTCCAATTACACCTCTGGCTCCTCTGTTTTCAGTATTATCCCTGAGCTCCAACACCACCAGTTGGCGCTCGGAAGTGCCGTCTGCACAGTCAACACTTGCTGCCGTGTTATTGGGGTTCAGTAACGTCAGCTGTTCCCCTGCTGTGCGGACGGCAATTTCTCCTGCTCTGTCCACATTCTCACTACTACAGATTTGAAAGTTTCTCCAGTTACACCTCTGGCTCCTCAGTTTTCAGTATTATCCCTGAGCTCCAACACCGCCAGTTGGCGCTCGGAAGTGCCGTCTGCACAGTCAACACTTGCTGCCGTGTTATTGGGGTTCAGTAACGTCAGCTGATCCCCAGCTGTGTGTCCGGCAAATTCTCCTGCTTTGTCCACATCCACTGTACTACGGATTTAAAACTTGCTCCAATTACACCTCTGGCTCCTCCGTTTTTAGTATTTACCCTGGGTTCCAGCACCGCCAGCTGGTTCTCGGCAGTTCCATTTGCTCTTGTACCTTCTACTACCCATCCGGGTTCCAGTACCGTCAGCTGGTTCCCGGCAGTGCCTTTGGATTAGGTGCCTCCTTCTCGGTATCCAAGTTCCACCAACGTCTGCTGGTCCTTGGTAGTGTTTTCTGGCACAGGTACCTCCTGCTTAGTAACCGAGTTCCAGTACCGTAAGCTGGTGTTCGGCAGTTCCATTGGCTCTTGTACCTTCTGCTACCCATCCGGGTTCCAGTACCGTCAGCTGGTCCTCGGTAGTTCCATTTGCTCTTGTACCTTCTACTACCCATCCGGGTTTCAGTACCGTCAGCTGGTTCTCGGCAGTGACTTTGGCACGGGTACTCCCTCCTGCCCAGCCTGGTTCCAGCACGCCAGCTGTTTCCGGGTAGTGTCAACGTCACTTTGCCTCCAATGCGTTGTCCTGTCGTGTTGTGGTTGGGTTAGCCGACTCTATGGTGCCTGCAGTTTAGGTGACTCCTATGTGGGCTGCGGGATCTGGCAATGAAGGCTGGTTCCATAGTGCCAATAGGACAAGCACCCCCTGTAGGACTGTGGGTTTTGGTAACTGCGGCCGGCTCGCGGCCTTGAACTTTTTTTTACATGGGTATCGTCTGCTACCCATCCGGGTTCCAGTACCGTCAGCTGGTTCTCGGCAGTGCCTTTGGATTAGGTGCCTCCTTCTCGGTATCCAAGTTCCACCAACGTCTGCTGGTCCTTGGTAGTGCTTTCTGGCACAGGTACCTCCTGCTTAGTAACCGAGTTCCAGTACCGTCAGCTGGTGTTCGGCAGTTCCATTGGCTCTTATACCTTCTGCTACCCATCCGGGTTCCAATACCGTCAGCTGATCCTCGGTAGTTCCATTTGCTCTTGTACCTTCTACTACCCATCCGGGTTCCAGTACCGTCAGCAGGTTCTCGGCAGTGACTTTGGCACGGGTACTCCCTCCTGCCGAGCCTTGTTCCAGCACGCCAGCTGTTTCCGGGTAGTGTCAACGTCACTTTGCCTCCAATGCGTTGTCCTGTCGTGTTGCGGTCGGGTTAGCCGACTCTATGGTGCCTGCAGTTTAGGTGACTCCTATGTGGGCTGCGGGATCTGGCAATGAAGGCTGGTTCCATAGTGCCAATAGGACAAGCACCCCCTGTAGGACTGTGGGTTTTGGTAACTGCGGCCGGCTCGCGGCCTTGAACTTTTTTTTACATGGGTATCGTCTGCTACCCATCCGGGTTCCAGTACCGTCAGCTGGTTCTCGGCAGTGCCTTTGGATTAGGTGCCTCCTTCTCGATATCCAAGTTCCACCAACGTCTGCTGGTCCTTGGTAGTGCTTTCTGGCACAGGTACCTCCTGCTTAGTAACCGAGTTCCAGTACCGTCAGCTGGTGTTCGGCAGTTCCATTGGCTCTTGTACCTTCTGCTACCCATCCGGGTTCCAGTACCGTCAGCTGGTCCTCGGTAGTTCCATTTGCTCTTGTACCTTCTACTACCCATCCGGGTTCCAGTACCGTCAGCAGGTTCTCGGCAGTGACTTTGGCACGGGTACTCCCTCCTGCCCAGCCTGGTTCCAGCACGCCAGCTGTTTCCGGGTAGTGTCAACGTCACTTTGCCTCCAATGCGTTGTCCTGTCGTGTTGCGGTCGGGTTAGCCGACTCTATGGTGCCTGCAGTTTAGGTGACTCCTATGTGGGCTGCGGGATCTGGCAATGAAGGCTGGTTCCATAGTGCCAATAGGACAAGCACCCCCTGTAGGACTGTGGGTTTTGATAACTGCGGCCGGCTCGCGGCCTTGAACTTTTTTTTACATGGGTACCGTCTGCTACCCATCCGGGTTCCAGTACCGTCAGCTGGTTCTCGGCAGTGCCTTTGGATTAGGTGCCTCCTTCTCGGTATCCAAGTTCCACCAACGTCTGCTGGTCCTTGGTAGTGCTTTCTGGCACAGGTACCTCCTGCTTAGTAACCGAGTTCCAGTACCGTCAGCTGGTCTTCGGCAGTTCCATTGGCTCTTGTACCTTCTGCTACCCATCCGGGTTCCAGTACCGTCAGCTGGTCCTCGGTAGTTCCTCAGCTTTCTTGTACCTTCTGCTACATTTCCAAGTTCAAGCTTTTTGAAATGGTTCTTGGTAATCACTCTAGATCTCCCTGACGAGGACCCTGAAGACGAGGACCAAGAAGACCAACCCTAAGAAGACGAGGACCCCGAAGACGACGACCCTGAAGACGAGTACCCTGAAGACCACCCCGAAGAAGACGAGGACCCTGAAGACCACCCTGAAGAAGACGAGGACCCTGAAGACCACCCCGAACAAGACGAGGACCCCGAAGACGAGGACCCAGAAGACCAACCCGAAGAAGACGAGGACCCCGAAGACAAGGACCCCCGAAGACGACGACCCTGAAGACCACCCCGAAGAAGACCAAGAAGATGACCCTGAAGAAGTTGACCAAGAGGACAAAGAAGAGTAGACAAGCACCAAGATGCAGAAGAACAAGAGACAAAAAACCAAGAAGCAGAAATACAAGAAGCTGCAGAACAAAAAGCGGAAGAACATTAAGCATAAGACTAAAAATCAGAGCAAAAGATAATATCTAAATTATAAGCAGAAGATGACTAAGCAGTGTATGGGGGTGAGTCCGTTCCTCCTCGTGGTGCCCCTGGAAAAGACCTGCTGCTGCAGGCCAAACTGAACGCGGACAAATCCTGTTGTAAATCTTTTGTGACGGGCAGAACGAAAGGTGTAATGTCCAACCTTTTATAGATAACAACTACAGGAATGCCTGTCACAAATAAGAATATGATGAAGAAGAAGAATATGAAGAAGATGAAGAAGTAGAATATAAAGAATGTAAAAAAAAAGAATAATACGAAGAAGAAGAAGATGAAAAAGGTGAAAAAGAAGAGGATGAAAAAGATGCTGAGGATGATGAAGGAGAAAGTGTGGGAGAAGTAAAAAAGAAGGTGAAGAGCATGGAAGTAGTGAAACATAAATATCTGACAAAATATAAAAATACTTAACATAGTCAATATTTCCGTAACTCAGAACGTCTTAAAAAAAATATTAATTCCTGCTATTCCATTTGATTGAGCTAAACCTCTATGCCTTTATTGTCTCCCCCACCTCCCCCAATACATTCTACATTATTCTTAGTTGTTTTCCTTCATGTAGAATTAACCTACAAGGAAAGAAAGGGTTTATTTTCATTCCGATATTTCTGTCCCATTGACTTGCATTGGTTTCCGGTATCGGAATCGGCGATATCCGATACTTTTTCGGTATCGGTCCGATCCAATCCGATCCGATATTTCCCGATATCGGAAGGTATCGCTCAACACTAGTTCTTAGTAACACTGTATTTCATCAAAAATAGTACAAAAGCTATCAAACCACGGCAAGGTGAACCCGTTCGGGAAAGTCCTACACTGTCTAATATTAAAAACCTTACTATGTGTCAAAGTTGACCTCTGTGTGAATAAGGGCAATCAAAGGACTGGTTACTGTACAGTGGGCACCAGCCAGGGGGACTTTTTAATTGTATTATCCAGCTCTAGGAAGGGGGGCCACACCCAGGGTTGCACAGAATGCAAAAAATATAAAAAAAAACAACTAAATTTGAGCTTAGTTTGAGTTGGTATACATGCAGCACATAAATGCATGTTTCACAATGGTCATGAATCAGAAAAACCTACAAGAAGCAAAATGAACATAAACCCTGCTGTAAATAAATAAAAAGTAAAAATGTATTTAAATAAAATAGGGTTCTTAGTAGCACTTTTTTAAACCAAAAATAGTATAAAAGCTACTGGGCTACCTCTAGCTGTCCCATAGAGGGGGGAGTCATGGAGCTCTGTGATTGGCTTCAGGAGTCATGTGCTGTAGTTCTGATGTCACAGCTGCAGCTTGTAAATGTAATGCAGGTACCGGAATGCAACGCACAGAGACACAAGGCGAGAACAGTCAGAGCTGTTTGTAAACAGTTTTATACAACAGGTATTCTGAAACAAGGGATTAGCAACAAGGGTAATGAACAGTGGTTTGAAACATCAGAAAAATACGAAATTTCTCAAAGTAAGGCGCAGTCTCTTAAAATAAGGCGCAGTCTCTTAAAGTAAGGTGATGCCCTCAAGCATGAGAAGCACCACACAAATTCTTTAACCGTGAATTTGGCCCTAGCGGGGGTCACCGGTTATTCCCGCTAGGCCGTGAATCTCTTTCCGGATGAATTCAATTAAATCATGTTGTGCTACTTTAGCCCCAACCGTCCCCCTCCCAACCTGAGTACTTAAACCCAATTGTCCCCGGTACCGTGGGTGAGCAGTGGAAGTGACAGCCCTGCTCACGTATGCAGCTCCTCTCTGCTTGGCTGTTGGGGGCAGTCTCTCAAGCCTTGGATAGGGGGGTCCAGGCCTCGTCTGTCGGCGGCCGACGTTGGGTTCCACGAACTCACTCAGCACCGCGATCAGGTTCCTAGTATCCTCAGCAGCCACAGCACTCGAGTCACAACTGTGAGGGATCCGGAGCTCTTTTACCGGTGCCCGGCTGGAGCACCTCTCAGGCCTCTGGATTTGGCCTGTCACGCGGGGTTTCTCAGGACGCAGGGAGCATGTCTGCTCCTCTCTGCTGCTTGGCGCCAAAGACCCCTCAGGTTTGGCGCGCTGGCCTCTTATCTCTCTGAACTCCTTCCTGGAAGTCACCTGATCGGGTCCAGCCTCTGAATCTGCCCTCCCTGCAACTTCCTTTGTATATTTTGGTTCCGCTTTACTGTCTCTGGCCAGTAGATGGCAGTCTCGCTCCATCCTTGAAACGTCATGTTGAAGTTCTTTTACAAGCTTTTTTGCTCGTTCTACATTCCTCCCTCCTTTTTGCTCGCCAGTCCTCGGGCGAGTGGACTCCTCGCAGAATTGATGTCTCCTTCCAGGCAGTGCAAGCTCAGACAGGAGTTAGGCACACTCCTGCCTTTCTGTTGGATTCGAGACCAGATAAACTCTTCCTGAGCATACCGGTTAGGAGGAATTCCGGCATTAGCCCGCTCAGTTCTGCGCGGCTCTTCTTGCGGAGGAGACTCCGGGAGATCCGAGGAATCAATTACTGGGGATTGCAAATCATTTCCTGACTCATTCTGACTTCCACTCGGGAGTGGCACCAACGGTTCTGACGGGCCCAACTGCATTGTGGCCCATCCTTCTTCATCCCCCAAGGTTCCTGTATGTGGCACTTCAGCCAACACGTCTGAGGGCCCAGCCCTGTTACAGACTTCTGCTTCAGAGGAGCAAGGTCGCAACATATTACGGTGCAACACCCTGGATGTCGCGGCGTCATCCCCTTCGGGCCTAACCTCGTAGACGGGGTTGTCTGGGTGAACCTTCTTCACCACCCGATATGGTATTGCCTCCCAACGATGGTCCAGCTTACTCCCAAATCGTTTAGCCCTCACCAGCACTCGGTCTCCTGGCTGAAGCGATCCACCTGTGGTCGGGGGCCGAACTGCATGCTCTACTTCCTGAAACTTCTGAGCAACCAGTCTTCTCACGGTATGGAGTCGATGCTGGTGTTCTCGAATGCAGGTACTTGGGCTACTGCCCGGACCGGGATCTTCTGAGTCTAGCTCCAGTTCGGTGATTTCTCGGCCACTTCTTCCAAACAGCAACAAGTAGGGGAATGCCTCTTCTTGTCGTGGGCCCCACTGAATGGGCTGCCGCTTGGCTCCCCCGGCTGTTCCTCTCAGCAATTCATTGAGCGGGTTCGCAATCTTAGCGAAGTCTTTAATGAATCTGTGGTAGTATCCAGCGAGCCCCAGGAATGCCCTTAGTTCCCTTAGATTGGCGGGCGTGGGCGACTTCTGCACGGCAGCTACTTTCTCCGCAGTGGGGTACACCCCTGCACTGGACACAGTGTGCCCCAGATATTCAATTTCTCGTTTGAAGAGACGACACTTACGAGGCTTAATTTTCAGGCCATGCTTTGTAGCCATGTAGCCATTCTAACACTTGTTCCAATCGGCGGAGATGATCCTCAAACGTTGCGGAATAGATAATTATATCATCCAGATATATTAAAGTGGCTTCAAAGTTGAGGTCCCCCAAGCATCTCTCCATCAGCCGTTGGAAGGTTCCTGGCGCATTTGTTAGTCCGAACGGCATTCGATTGAACTCAAACAGGCCCATAGGGAGAACAAAAGGTGTCTTAGGACGATCCTTCTCAGCTACTGGGACCTGCAAATAGCCACTGGCCAGGTCGAGGGAGGAGAAGAATTTGGCACTCCCTAGTGCAGATAGAGACTCTTCGATTCGGGGGAGTGGATAGGAGTCCCGCACTGTACAGGCATTCAGCTTCCGATAGTCTATGCAGAAACTCAGGGTACCGTCCTTCTTTCGGACCAGCACGATCGGAGCCGCCCAGGGGCTCTGGCTTTCACGGATCACACCGTTCCGCAACATGTGGGCCAACAGCTCTTTCACCTCCTGGTACATTTGAGGCGGGATCTGCCGATATCTCTCTCGGATGGGAGCAGTATTTCCGGTGGGTATTTCGTGCTGAATGTCCCGAGTGCACCCGAAATCATCTTCATGCTTTGCAAACACTCCCTGATATCGCTGTAGAAGTTGTTCGATCTGCCTTACTTGTCCAGCAGAAAACTCAGTCAGGTTAGCTTCCATTTCTTCCAGGAGGTGACGTCCAGCCAACGGTTCTCTTCCATGTTCCTGGCTATTGAGGGACACCTCTAGGGTCCATGGTTTTCCTTCCACAGGTGCCAGCCCTATAGCGTCAGCTCTAGTAAGGGCCTCCGGCATTACACACACTCGCGCCACCTCATGTCGGGGCAACAACTGTAAACTGGTGCGACTTAAATTGATGCAGCGCACGGGTACTCGACCGTGCCGCACGGTGGCCAAAGTTCGAGCAATCAGGAGTCCAGAGGGCGCTTCTTCTCCCTCCATTGGTTCAACTTGAATGTCCACGCCTTCTAAGGACACATGTGCCAGCACCGGCAAAGTGAGTACAGTCTGTCCCACCGGCAGTGTCATTGTGGCTTCGGGGGGTATCGATACCTTACCAAGGTACTGGGAGGTAGTGGGCAACTTTTGAATCTGACTGACCCGCACGAGGTGCTGGAACACTCTCTTGTTAGCTGGGTCTCGAGTGGCGCGGGTCCAGTTGTTTTTGCTACAGCCCTCAGCCAGGAACTGTCCGACTTCTTTCAGCACATTCATGCCCAGGGTTACAATGGGCCCATCGCCTCCGGGCCCGGTGGTCAGTACAATCCCTTTTCGAAAGAGGTTCTTTCCACATGCCCGCACGGACATCGATACTACTCCCGCTACTGGGATAGGTAGTTGATTAGCCGCCACCAGTTTGACAGTGGGTTCCCGGCAGGAACGAGCGACTTTAGGAAAGTGACTTTGGAAGTACGTCTCAGGCATAGTGGTCACTTGAGACCCGGTGTCCATCAAACAGCGGATCCGCTACCCATTGAATTCAGCCCAGATAATGGGCCTCTCGGAGACAATGTCTTCAGAGCTCCCTCTTCTACTCTCTGAAGCTCGAGACCCCACGGTATGCTCCACAACCGTGGGGCATTTTAGTTTAACGGCTGTCCCCTCCTCCTCCTTTCTCGGTTGGGACAGTCTTTGGAGATATGCCCCCTACCTCCGCAGGTCCAGCACTCCGGTCCTCGTTCTGCCGATAGGTCGGGTACATGTCGTGCTGGGGCCGGATAGGAACGTCTTTCTCGTTCTGGTCTCCGTCCGCGTTGAGCAGTACGGTCCATCGGCAAGGGGGCAGTAGGAGTCTTCCTAATAGAATTCAGCTCACCCCGAATGTCTCGAATTTCCTGACGTATTTCCTGTACCCAATCAGGCTCTTGGTTGGTGAATCCAGGAGCAATTGCCTCATGACTTCTAACTGTGGCTTTGAGAACAGGAACTTCTCTCTCCACGACTCTAGCTTCAGCCCCTACCTCCAGGAAGCCCATATCAGGGCCCAATCGCAGCCGCTCCTTCAGGATCTGCCTCAGGGAAGGGTCTTTCAAGCCAGCAATCAGTTGGTCATGCAACACCTCATCCAATGGTCCCAGTCCTCGGTTCCCATCTCGAGTTTTCTTAGTGATATGGGCCGTCACTTCCTGTAATGCATTAACATACTGATTTACTGTCTCATTTTCCCCTTGGACCCGCTGAAACAACCGTAAGCACAAGTGTCCCAAATCTGTAGTGTCACCGTGCATGTCCTCTAGAATTTTTATCACTTTATCCACGGTGTCACGGTCCCCAGGTGGGCGGTACATCACAGTCTGTCGGGCCTCTCCATCAAGGGTTAGGAGGGCCAGCTCCGCCTGGGCTAGAGGGTCAAGGGGATACATATGTAGCATACTTCTCAGTCTTTCTGCCCAGCCCCAAAGTGACATGCCATCCCCTGTAAACTTGGGAAGATGGCTGAGCATAGCCCCCAGGGGTATATGGCTCCGGCCGGACCCAGCCACAGACTGATCCACCATCTCTGCGTCTGATTGTTGCATCCTGCCGACTACGCCAAATGTAATGCAGGTACCGGAATGCAACGCACAGAGACACAAGGCGAGAACAGTCAGAGATGTTTGTAAACAGTTTTATACAACAGGTATTCTGAAACAAGGGATGAGCAACAAGGGTAATGAACAGTGGTTTGAAACATCAGAAAAATACGAAATTTCTCAAAGTAGGGCGCAGTCTCTTAAAATAAGGCGCAGTCTCTTAAAATAAGGCGCAGTCTCTTAAAGTAAGGTGATGCCCTCAAGCATGAGAAGCACCACACAAGTTCTTTAACCGTGAATTTGGCCCTAGCGGGGGTCACCGGTTATTCCCGCTAGGCCGTGAGTCTCTTTCCGGATGAATTCAATTAAATCATGTTGTGCTACTTTAGCCCCAACTGTCCCCCTCCCAACCTGAGTACTTAAACCCAATTGTCCTCGGTACCGTGGGTGAGCAGTGGAAGTGACAGCCCTGCTCACGTATGCAGCTCCTCTCTGCTTGGCTGTTGGGGGCAGTCTCTCGAGCCTTGGATAGGGGGGTCCAGGCCTCGTCTGTATCCTCAGCAGGCACAGCACTCGAGTCACAACTGTGAGGGATCCGGAGCTCTTTTACTGGTGCCCGGCTGGAGCACCTCTCAGGCCTGTGGATTTGGCCTGTCACGCGGGGTTTCTCAGGACGCAGGGAGCACGTCTGCTCCTCTCTGCTGCTTGGCACCAAAGACCCCTCAGGTTTGGCGCGCTGGCCTCTTATCTCTCTGAACTCCTTCCTGGAAGTCACCTGATCGGGTCCAGCCTCTGAATCTGCCCTCCCTGCAACTTCCTTTGTATATTTTGGTTCCGCTTTACTGTCTCTGGCCAGTAGATGGCAGTCTCGCTCCATCCTTGAAACGTCATGTTGAAGTTCATTTACAAGCTCTTTTGCTCGTTCTACATAAACAATCGCCAGGAACGGCAGGAGAGTGTGAGTGCTTGACCAGAGGGTAAGTCCCACTGATCTTAGCATTTTTAATGCAAAGCTCTGGGCTGCACATCACACGCTGCGATTTGATACAGACTGTATCATACGCTGGGAACAAATACAGTTATATGAAAAAGTTTGGGCACCCCTATTAATCTTAAGCTTAATGTTTTCTTAAAATTGGTGTTTTTGCAACAGCTATTTCAGTTTGATATAAGTAATAACTGTTGGACACAGTAATGTTTCTGCCTTGAAATGAGGTTTATTGTACTAACAGAAAATGTGCAATCTGCATTCAAACAAAATTTGACAGGTGCATAAGTATGGGCACCCTTATCATTTTCTTGTTTTAAATACTCCTACCTACTTTTTACTGACTTAATAAAGCACTTTTTTTGGTTTTGTAACCTCATTGAGCTTTGAACTTCATAGCCAGGTGTATGCAATCATGAGAAAAGCTACTTAAAGTGGCCACTTGCAAGTTGTTCTCCTGTTTGAATCTCCTCTGAAGAGTGACATCATGTGCTCCTCAAAACAACTGTCAAATGATCTGAAAACAAAGATTATTCAACATAGTTGTTCAGAGGAAGGATACAAAAAGCTGTCTCAGAGATTTAACCTGTCAGTTTCCACTGTGAGGAACATAGTAAGGAAATGGAAGAACACAGGGACAGTTCTTGTTAAGGCCAGAAGTGGCAGGCCAAGAAAAACATCAGAAAGGCAGAGAAGAAGAATGGTGAGATCAGTCAAGGACAATCCTCAGACCACCTCCAGAGAGCTGCAGCAACATTTTGCTGCAGATGGTGTCACTGTGCATCAGTCAACTATACAACGCAGTTTGTACAAGGAGAAGCTGTATGGGAGAGTGTTGCGAAAGAAGCCGTTTCTGCAAGCACGCCACAAACAGAGTCGGCTGAGGTATGCAAAAGCACATTTGGAGAAGCCAATTTCTTCTTGGAAGAAGGTCCTGTGGACTGATGAAACCAAGATTGAGTTGTTTGGTCATTCAAAAAGGCGTTATGCATGGCGGCAAAAAAACACAGCATTCCAAGAAAAACACTTGCTACCCACAGTAAAATTAGGTGGAGGTTCCATCATGCTTTGGGGCTGTGTGGCCAATGCCGGCACCGGGAATCTTGTTAAAGTTGAGGGACGCATGGATTCCACTCAGTATCAGCAGATTCTTGACAATAATGTTCAAGAATCAGTGATAAAGTTGAAGTTACGCAGGGGATGGATCTTTCAGCAAGACAATGATCCAAAACACCGCTCCAAATCTACTCAGGCATTCTTGCAGATGAACAATTACAATGTTCTGGAATGGCCATCCCAGTCCCCAGACCTGAATATCATTGAACATCTGTGGGATCATTTGAAGAGGGCTGTCCATGCTCGGCGACCATCAAACTTAACTGAACTGGAATTGTTTTGTAAAGAGGAATGGTCAAAAATACCTTCATCCAGGATCCAGGAACTCATTAAAAGCTACAGGAAGCGACTACAGCCTGTTATTTTTGCAAAAGGAGGATCTACTAAATATTAATGTCACTTTTCTGGTGGGGTGCCCATACTTATGCACCTGTCAAATTTTGTTTGAATGCAGATTGCACATTTTCTGTTAGTACAATAAACCTCATTTCAAGGCAGAAACATTACTGTGTCCAACAGTTATTACATATATCAAACTGAAATAGCTGTTGCAAAAACACCAATTTTAAGAAAACATTAAGCTTAAGATTAATAGGGGTGCCCAAACTTTTTCATATAACTGTACATAGCACAGCAGAGTGTATCACACAGGATAGGATTGGTCACATGGAATGTATCACACAGGATGGGATTAGATACACAGCTCAGCGGAGTGTAAAACACCGGATGGAATTAGATAGACTGTGTCACACATGATGAGATTAGATACACTGAGTGTAGGACACAGAATGGGAATAAATACACAGAGTGTGTCATACATGACAGGATTAGATACACAGAGTGTATCACACAGGGTGGGATTAGATACACGGAGTGTATCATCCAGAAAATGTTATTGAATCTGTGAAGTCTCCCTGTATCTTTGATGATAGACTAAAAGCAATCTTTGCCCTTTGGATGCTGTTGCCATCCATCTGCATTATTTGAAATATATTGAGGACTAGAGGTTGTCCTGATTCTGGAGTATCTCCATACTTGGACATTATATGAAGATTGTTGGTCTGATGCTGTGCTGCCTGTGTGTTTGATGGTTATGCTTTTGGAGGAAACACACAGCCTATATTACTAGGAGAGATGCACCGAGCTCATATTCAGCCTGTATTACAGGAAGAGATATACAGACCTAACATCCAGCCTATATTACTGGGAGGAGTAGACACAGCTCATATTCAGCCTATATTACAGGAAGAGACACACAGACTTCACATCCAGCCTATATTACTGGGAGGAGTAGACACAGCTCATATTCAGCCTATATTACTGGAAGAGATATGAAGACCTCATGTCCAGCCTACAGTGGCTTGCGAAAGTATTCAGGCCCCTTGGCTTTTTACCTATTTTGTTATATTACGACCTGTGTTTAAATATTTTTGTAATAAGCTTTGTGTGTGATGCTAAATATTCTAAGTTGGTGAAATGAAGTTTGAAAAATATAGCCATAACTTAAATTTAAGGAATCAAATAACGTATTTTTTGGACTATAAGATGCACTGGACCATAAGACGCACCCAAGTTTTAAAGGAGGAAAATAGGAAATAAAATTTAAGCAAAAAATGTGGTCATAATGCCCTGTTATGGGGGAGGGGGTCTGCTGCTGACACTGGTATTGAGGTAATGTCCCCCAACTCTGTTAATATCCTCCATCCTGGTATGTATGGCCCCTCCTTCCTGGTATAAGTGGCCCCCATGCCATCCTGGTATACCTGGCCCTCATCCCCATCCTGGTATGCATGGAACCCCTTGATCCCCCATCCTGGTATTCATGGCACCCATTTATCCCCCATCCTGGTATGCATGGCACCCATTGAGCCTCCATCCTGGTATGCATGGCACCCATTGAGCCCACATCCTGGTATGCATGGCACCCCTTGAGCCCCCATCCTGGTATGCATGGCACCCCTTGAGCCCCCATCCTGGTATGTATGACACCCCTTGATACCCCATCCTGGTATGTATGGCACCCCTTGAGCCCCCATCCTGGTATGTATGGCACCCATTGAGCCCCCATCCTGGTATGCATTGCACCCCTTGAGCCCCCATCCTGGTATGTATGGCACCCCTTGAGCCCCCATCCTGGTATGCATGGCACCCTCTGAGCCACCATCCTGGTAAGCATGGCACCCCTTGAGCCCCCATCCTGGTGTGCATGGCACCCCTTGAGCCCCTATCCTGGTATGCATGGCACCCTCTGAGCGCAAATCCTGGCATGCATGGCACCCTCTGAGCCCCCATCCTGGTATGCATGGCACCCTCTGAGCCCCCATCCTGCTATGCATGGCACCCCTTGAGCCCCCATCACGCTGCCTACAAAAAAAAATAAACAATCATTCTCACCTCCTCTCTCTTCCAGCGCTGTATCGCTCTGCTGCCAACACTCTCACTGTGTGAGCCGCGCATGGCAGGGTGCGCATGGCGTCCCTGCCATGTGCCCTCACACAGTGTGAGACGCTGTGCTGGAATAGTCACTAGTCCCCACGCTGGGATTCTGTGCGTGGGGAGCAGTAACCATTCAGTCTGTTCAATAGCCGACACACTGTACCGCAGCGCAGCTCCTGCTGCGCTCTGCAGTCAGTGTGCCTGCTATTAAAGACCATGGATATTCACTACAACCCATGGGAGTGGGTTGTAGGGAATATTCATGAGCTTTAATAGCGGGCACACAGTCCACAGAGCGGCAGCAGGAGCCGCATTGTGGCTCCAGTGTGCCGGCTATTAAGTAAAATGAATATTTATTTCTCTCCACGCCCAGGGGCATGGGGAGCTGGGAATATCAATTTTCTTTAGTAGCGTGCACAGCGTAGGCTGCAGCAGGCGGCTGCTGACTCCTGTGCCACGCTGATCCCCCGCTGCCGCTCCCCCACACCCACCACCACGCACAGCCATGTATATAGTATTCGGACTATAAGACGCACCCCCCACTTTCCTCCAAAATTTTGGAGGAAAAAGGTGTGTCTTATAGTCCGAAAAATTCGGTAACTAAAAATTGGCATATGCATATGTATTCACCCTTTTTTCTATGAAGCCCCAAAAAGTTCTGGTGCAAGCAATTCCCTTCATAAGTCACATGCATTAGTGAAAGAACATCCCCCTATGTGCAATCTAAGTATCACAAGGTTTGTCAGTATATACACTTTACCTTTTCTGAAAGGACACAGAGGCTGCAATACCATTAACAAGAGGCACCAGACAGGCGTCCTGCAGTGGTTGGCCGGAGATCTCCACGTTTGGCAATGCAGACAGCTGCCTAGATAGGAGGCTGTCTTTAGGACTCAGTGACTACCTCCCTCTGGCCTGGGTGCATATATACCTGATCACTCCAGGTGGGCGTCACCGGTTATACTCAATTCTACATGGAACTTGGCTGAAGCAGCATCACATCCTCTCTGGAGTCTTGAGGCCGTGTGCCCTGTTGGAGTTTCTTCTTAAGCTAAGTTCTTATTCCTCTGTGTTGTCTTCCCCTTTTGGTTGACTAGTGCTCATCTCCTTCCACCCCCAGCTATAGCCTTATGCCAGGGATACAGGGCGAGGCACGTGATCGACGACAGCTGCGGAGGCTGTATAGGGACGTTAGGGGGAGACAGGGTGATGCTAGTCCAGATTAGGTCACCTCTTTCCCCTTTCCCTAATGTCTGGGTTCCCTTTCACTTTCCCCTCTGTGTTGCACTCACACCTGGCATGACTCTCTGTGTTGCACTCACACCTCGCATAACATTATAACCGGCTGAGCACGTTTTAAAAAAAAAAAAAAACAAAAAAAAAACGACACAAGATTGATTTTTTTTTTTTCTTTGTGTGTTTTTGGGCGTGCACCTTTTTTTTTTCTTTACTTCCTTTAGCATGGGATCAGTTGCAGAGCTCACAGAGCAATTCTGCTGTCTGTCTCTGGAGATGAATGACCTCCGCTGTGACGTTCAGCAGCAGTATCAGCGGTTACAGGCCGCCAAAGGGGGGATCTCTGCAGGTAGTCCTGTCCAGCCTGAACCCAAGGTTGCCCACTCGGACAGGTCTTCAGGAGATAGAGACAGTTTTTTTGTGTTTAAGGAGGCATGCAAATTGTATTTCAAACTTCATCCCTACTCCTCGGGTAATGAGGAGCAATAGGTTGGCATTGTGATCTCTCTACTGCAGGAAGATCCTCAGTTGTGGGCGTTTTCGTTACCGCAGTACTCGGTTTGTCTCCAATCTGTGTAGGGTCTTTTTGAGCGCTTGCCCTCATCTATGATGACCCTGACCGAGTTGCCTTGACTGAGTCTAGGCTACGTCGCCTTCATCAGGGGAATCGGTCAGTGGAGACGTACAGTTCAGAATTCCGTAGATGGGCAACGGATTCCAAATGGAATGACTCAGCCCTTAGAAGTCAATTTTGTGAGGGGCTAACGGAAAGGTTGAAAGATGCCTTGGCTGTATATGAAACCCCTCAGTCCTTGGAGACTGCCATGTCTTTGGCCATACGTCTGGATAGGCGCCTTCGGGATAGACAGGTGTGACCTCCTTCTCCGGGGCCTTCTTGTCAGGGTTATATACCTTTGCCAAGGGAGCGGTTTGGGGGTGAACCAGTACTGGGGGGAGGTGGAGGAACCTATGCAGTTAGGGGGTGTCTCTACATCATACATCTCCTTGGAGATTGCAAGAAAACAGGAGTATGTTTTTTTTGTGGGAAAAACGGACATTTTGATGGGACCTGTCCGTCATATCCTAAACAAAAAGAGACTTGATTAACTCTCAGTAGCTTGAAGTTGGATAAACAAGGGTTTCATTTGTGGCCAAACTGCAGTTCCTGCTTTGTCCTGACTGCAGAGGTGGTGCTAGAGAGCAAAATTGAAAACAATTCTGTGTTTGTTGACAGTGGAGCAGGGGTCAGCATGGTTGATGCTGAGTTTGTGAAGACTCATGGTCTCCCTTGCTGTGCTTTAGCTGAACCTATTTCCATCTTTGCCATTGACTTGGCACCACTTGCACAGAAAGCATTTACTCAGTTTGTACATAATTTGAAACTGAGGGTGGGGTCAGTTCATTGTGAAATCATTCCTTGCTATGTTTTGGAGAATCTCCATACTCCGATTGTTTTATGTATCCCCTGGCTTGTTAAACATAATCCATTGGTGGACTGGCAAACCGCGGAGATTATTGAATGGGGAGATTATTGCAATGAGAACTCAAGAAGGATTTCATTGCGGAAAGTCTGGAGAGGGGACATATCAGACCCTAATCTTCGCCCGTGGCGGCAGTATTCTTCTTTGTGAAGAAAAAAGATGGCGGTCTACGTCCCTGTTTAGATTTCTGGGAATTAAATCAAATTACCTTCCGTGATCCATACCCTCTTTCTCTGATTCCTGATTTGTTCAGTCAGGTTGTGGGAGATATGGTATTCTCCAAATTAGATTTAAGGGGAGCCTACAATCTGGTTAGAATCAGAGAAAGGGATGAATGGAAGACAGCGTTCAATACCCCAGAAGGTCATTTCGAGAGTCTGGTTATGCCTTTTGGCTTGACCAAGGCACATGCGGTATTCCAGCATTTCATAAATGATATTTTTCATCATTTGGTGGGGAGGTTTGTGGTGGTCTATCCAGGTGATATTTTGGTTTATTCACCTGATTTTGAGACTCATCGGAGGCATGTTAAACAGGTGCTCCAGATATTAAGGGATAACAAACTCTATGTTAAACTAGAGAAAAGTGTTTTCGCTGTTCAGGAGGTGCAGTTGTTGGGGTACATGTTGTCATCTTCAGGTTTTCAGATGGATCCGGAGAAGATCCGTGCAGTTCTTGACTGGGAACGTCCCAAGAACCTGAAGACCCTACAACGTTTTCTGGGCTTTACTAATTTTTACAGGAAATTCAGCCAAAACTACTCGGTGGTAGTGAAACCCCTTACTGATATGACTAAGAAGGGGTCTAATTTTTCCAAATGGTCGGAGGCTTCCCTCCAGGCTTCTTCTTCCTTAAAGAATCACTTTGCCACTGCACCTATACTCAGTGAACCCGATGTTTCTCAACCCTATATTGTGGAGGTCGATGCTTCGGATGTCGGGATTGGGGCTGTGTTGTCTCAGGGTTTGTCCCCTGGTAAATGGCGTACATGCGCCTTCTTTCCTAAAAAATTGTCTTTGGCTGAGAGAAATTATGACGTGGGTAATAGGGAGCTTTTGGCGATCAAATTGGTGTTCGAGGAATGACGACACTGGTTGGAGGGGGCCATCTTATTACTGTTATTACTGACCATAAGAACCTGTCATATCTCCAGTCAGCTAAACGTCTCAACCCTAGGCAAGCCAGATGGTCCATGTTTTTTACTAGGTTCAATTTTGTTGTCACTTTTCGTCAAGGGGTTAAATACGTCAAGGCTGATGCTTTGTCCCAGAGCTTCCCTGGTGGTGGTGACCATGAGAACCCTGCCCCGATATTACAGAAAGGAGTAGTTATTTTGGCTCTTTTTCCTGAACTGGAGGGGGGGGTACTGGAAGCTCAGGGGGAAGCCCCTGCCTCCTGCCCTTCAGGAAAGTTATTTGTACCACCTGATCTGCACCGTAAAATAATCAAGGAACATCATAATTCTGTGCTTGTTGGGCATCCAGGTGGTAAACCGCGGACCTCCTCTCTCGTCGTTTTTGTTGGCCGGGGTTGCATCGGGATGTAATTGAACACGTAGCTGCTTGTAGTATTTGCGCACGTTCTAAGGTTTCGCACACCCATCCGTCTGGTACTCTTCTTCCGCTAATGGGAAAAAATCACTTATTCATACCAAGCTTAAGAGTGGTCTTCGCTCGAAACACGTCTGGTAGCGCACCCCACCTTGGTGCCCCTGTGTTTCCCTTCTAGTATTGTTCTTACACCAGCTGGAGTTACATTATCGCCATCTGGATATTTAAAAAAGAATTCTAAATAAAAGACATTTGTTTTTACTATTGGAGTCTGTGGAGCTGGATCATCGTCTTCCCCATTACCTGTCTACTGAGCACAAGCAGCAGCGCTGATCACGGATCCCGGAGACACCCAGCTGGTTCATGGAGGTGAGCTGTATTTTTTTCTTTTCCCTTTTCATTTCATGAGTCTTCTTCCGCTACCTATCCCTAGCAGCCCATGGACACACTTGTTAATGGATTTTATTACTGACCTACCGGTTCCTGCAGGCAAAACGGTGGTTTTGGTAGTAGTAGATAGGTTCAGTAAAATAGTTTACTATGTCACTTTACCTGCACTTCTCAATGCTAAGACACTTGCCCAGGTGTTCATAAATGAGATTGTGAAGCTTGATGGGGTTCCCTCCGATGTGGTGTTTGATCGGGGGACCCAGTTTGTTTCCAAGTTCTGAAAGGCATTCTGTTTTTGACTGGGGGTGCAGCTGTTCTTTTCCTCTGCATTCCATCCTCAGTCAAATGACACGCTCGGACTGACCAATCAGAACTTGGAGACATACCTCAGGTGTTTCGTCGCCGAAAATCAAGAGGATTGGGCATCCTACTTACCGCTGCCAGAATTTGCCATCAATAATCATCATCAAGAATCAACTGGCAGGTCACCATTCATCTGTGCATATGGTTATCATCCACAGTTTGGCACCTTCAGTGGGGGTGGAGCTTCAGGAGTTCCTGAGGAGGAACGGTTTACTTCGTCACTCTCCTCGGTATGACAGGGTGTTCTGTGTAATTTAACACTAGAACTACTGATGGAGTCATTTTGACTCCTTTCGTTTTTTATTTCTCTTCTGTGACTACATTTTTCAGAATTCCGGCTTGAAACTCTGTGACTTTTCCTCAAATATGATGTGAAAAAAGATTTTGTGAGAATAAATAATTTTGGTGAAAAATTTGCGCGTTTTTTTCAAAATTTACCAAGAACTACTGAAGGGAGTCATTTGACTCCCTACTATATTTTGAGGTCCTTTTGTCACTAAATGTTGCTATAAAGTTTTGTGCATAATTTTTTCACTCTGTCTTATTTACCCTGATGTTCATATAGATGTAGTTCAATTTACATGTCAACTTTTCACATTTTCCTTGTGTTTTACCTGCTTGTATTACTGTGTAATGCTGAACAAAATAGCTTGTTTACTCTAGGCTCTAATCTTATGCTAATGAAGGGTGGTGTTTTTCTAAGGTCCTAGCAGGAGACAGTATTCTGGATAGTAACTTTACTTTCAGTTCAGCTGAAGAGACAAAGAGAACAGATGCAGACATACGAGCTCTGAAGACTCATACAGGTATGAATTGTTATGAAATAGTTTAGCTGTCTGTCAACTGATTCAGCCCACCTACTTTTGAAGGTGGCAGAACAGTTATTATTTCTTTTAGTTTTCATTTCATTTCTATTTTTCAGCAGGGAACTATGTAGAATTATGGAATTTGTGAGGAATATGGAGAGAAGACGTTTGATAAAGCCTCAGGATATTCTGGCTACTTTGCAATCCATACCGGAGGATGAATCGGAATCCAAATTGCAGGAACATGTATTTGATTCTGACAGTGATGAAGATTTCATTCCTCAGAACATATCAAGTGAATCTGAAGACTCAGAAGGAACAAATCCAGAAGGTAAGTAGTTATGTGTATTTATTTGTTCTTCCACACACTGAGTTAGGGCCTGTGCACACTAGCAGAATTCTGGCTGAATAGCTATCTGGATATTCTTGCCGCAATACAGGCCGTACCTGCCCGCTCATGCCTGAAGCTCCGCTCCGAACCCCGGGCTGGAGCCGCTGTCAGGGACAGAGCAGCGCTTGCTTACGCGCGAGCACGGCTCCGTCCCAGACAGCGGCTCCAGCCCGGGGTTCGGAGCGGAGCTTCAGGTATGAAACTCCGCTCTGTACCTGAGCCGGCAGGTACGGGCCGGATTGTGGTGAGAATATCCGGTCGGATATTCCGCCGCTAATCCAGCCAGTGTGCACGGACCCTTACAAAACAAAAATTCTAAATATTCATCAACTTTTTTACAGATATTCCAAGCACATCAACTGGGGATCGGGCTCATGCAGTTATGTTGCCTCGTGACCATCCTCCTGGTCGTGGACAGAAAAAATCAGCAAAACGTCCCAGAAATGAAAGAACAACAGATAACGATGGCGGCGAAGGTAATGCAACAACAAACACCAGAGAAGGCGAATCTGAAGGAATACTAGTTTCAGCGGATGGTATTCAATGGAAACCTGTTGAAATTGGAGAACACTTGCCTGGTAGGCGTGACAGCCAAAATATTCTTCGAGAAGCACCTGGCCCTACAGGATACGCCAGAAGAAATATCATTATCGATAGTCCTTTGAGCGCATGGCGTTTATTTTTTGATTCATATATATCGACACATATAAAGAACTGTACGCTTGCAGAAGCATGCAGGAACAAAAATTTACAGTTTACTCTATCTGATGAGGAGCTAGATGCATTCATTGCGATATTCTATGCTCGTGGAATATCTGGCACGAACCGTCACTCGATTAGCAGTATTTGGTGTAATGACTGGGGAATACTGTTTTGCAAAGCGACAATGTCTAGGGACCGCTTTGTTGAAATTATGAGGTTTCTCAGATTTGATGAGAAATCTACTCGATCGGAGAGACTGCAAACGGACAAGTTTGTTCTATTTTCTACTGTGTGGGACAGGTTTATTGAAAATTGTATTGCGTGTTACAAACCTGGCCCATACATAACGGTGGATGAGCAACTTTTCCCAAGCAAAACTAGGTGTCCATTCACGCAGTACATGCCTTCCAAACCAGATAAATATGGCCACAAATATTGGCTAGCTGTTGATAAGAGGAGCAAATATCTGGCAAATGGCTTCCCTTATCTAGGCAAAGATGACACACGCCGTGCTGAGGACCGTTTAGCTGACCATGTGGTAATGAAGTTATTGGACCCGTTTTTGAAAAAAGGTCGCAATGTTACAACCGATAATTATTTTACTTCAGTAAAATTAGCTAAACAGCTAAAAAGCAAAGGAACAACCATCGTGGGAACACTGAACAAGATAAGGCGAGAAGTGCCTAAAGAAATAAAATCCATGAAAGAGGAATTGTACAACACTAAAGTGTTTAGAAATGAAGACAATTTTACACTTACAGTATATCAAGGAAAGCCCAACAAAAATGTTGTCATTTTGAGTTCCGTCCATCCAGATGTTGTTGTTGCGTCTGATTCCGCTAAAAAAACTACAGAAACGGTAAAGTTTTACAATGAAACAAAATATGGAGTAGATGTAGTGGATCAGATGGCACGAAAATATACCACACGAACATGCACAAGGAGATGGCCTGTTCATGCATTTGAAAATGCCTTAGACTTTGCGGGTATAAATGCATGGATAATATTCAAGGAGATTACCCACCAAAAAATGTCACGCAAGGCATTTTTGCAAACGCTTGTGAGAGAGTTGAGTGGTCCTTATGTCACAGATAGGGAAAAGGGTTCCACGTCCCAAGTTTCTACATGCTCAGAAGTGATGGTTCAAACAAAATTTTGCCAGATCAAAGAAAAGTGCAAGAAAAATAGATCTGTCGGAAATTGTAAGACTTGTGGTAAGTAGTGTTGAGCCACCCCCGTAGTGTTCGAGTTCGGTTTGGTTCGTCGAACACCCGTGTGTTCGCCGAACTGTTCGTCGAACTGTTCGTCGAACACCTTCGAACACCGTTAAAACCAATGGCAGGCAAACAAAAACACATAGAAACACATAGAAAACACCTTCAAAGGTGTCCAAAAGCTGACAAACTGCTCAGAAGACATAACTAACACATGGAAAAGTGACAAGTACATATAGTCATGCGAAAATAAAAGAGGTGGAGGAGTAAAAGGAGGGGGAGACACAGATATAGGCATGTCATGCCCTTCTAAAATCCAAAAAGTGAGAAGCCGACACGGCCAGTCCGCTCCTGCCCGTGCCACCTCCGTGTCGCCGGGTTTGTGCCAGAGCCGCGGTGAACCGTGACGGCCAGCCCCCCTCTCCCAATACTGGTGCCTGTCCGCTGGTGGGTCGAGCGAGCCCCCCTGTGGTGGAGGCAGCTCTAAGCTTTTTAATTTAAATTGTCTCTCTAATTTGAATGAATACACTTTAAATCCATTTACAAGGATCTATTGGAGGGCAAGTCTCATGCCAGCAGCCGCGGTAATTCCAGCTCCAGTAGCGTCCACTAAAGCTGCTGCAGTTAAAAAGCTTTTATAAGGATCGAGCTCGGCTGTCCACCGCAAGGCATCCTACTGCCAGTCCCAGCCCCTATGCCTTGGGGTGCCTCCTGATGCTCTTCACTAAGTATCCCATGGTCCCGAAGCATTTCCTTTGAAAAAATTAAGTGTCTAAACTACAGGTGGTGCAGCTTGCTTAACAGCCGGGATAATCCGCTGACTAGCAGACACTGCTACTAGGCACAAAGTATTTCCTGGGCTAGATGCAGTTAAAAATTTGTAATTAGATACTCTCGTTGGATGCTGAGAAAGCATTCCATAGAGTCTCCTGGCACGCCATATATGATTCTCTTAAAAAGCTTGGGGTAGGGGTCTAGGGGACCCTTTTATAGCCAAAATCACGGCCCTGTATCGCAATACGTCACCTAGGCTGAAGATAAATGGAACTGTAGCACCCTGAGGGCTCTGTTGCTACAGACGTATTGCACCTCACCCAGAGGTGTGATATCTCACTCTCAGGTAAGGATGGAGTGTGGATCAGGACCCGACACCTGCATGCATTACACCACATTGCCGTGGGGCAGGGAGACCAATATGCCCCTGAGATGGGCACGACAGTCCCTGTCCCTGGCTGGAGTGGGGGGAGGGAACACTGAGGAAGGGGAACCCTGTAGTGCAGGAGCAGGGAGGAAGCAGTTCCTGGGTGCATTGAGAAGGGAGTATAAAAGGTGGGCACCATCTTAGTTCAGTGCAGAGAAGTCTGAGCAGAAGTGGCAGGGAGCAGGGGCTCTGCATGAGCTCTGCTCCGGAGGCGGGCCTAGTAACAGAGGCCCAGGCCTGGAAGAGGGAGAAGGAAGGAAGAGGAGCGGAGAAGGCTCCAGGAACGAGGAATGAAGGGATCCCAGGGGTGCGGACGGGCGAGTCGCCACCGCACGCCCGAAGCCACCTGCGTGGAGGGGTCAGGCCAAAGGGGGAGACCGGTCCCCGAACTAGTGGAGGCAGGAAACGACCCTCAGCTAGAAACCGGAGGCTCTGACATTTTATGTGGCGCAGCCCCTCGCTACACCCGCTAGGAAGGCACCACATAGGGTCAGGGAAACTGGCGCCAAGTTTACCAAGAGGAGGCCCGAGGCAGCCGGACAGAAGTGTTGGTAAGAAAGGCCAGACAAAGGACACACAAAGGGGGTCCTGTGAAGTGCTCCAAAGTTATCTGGGAGTTGTCTGAGCCCCTCACCTGGTGAGCACAGTACGACGTGGGCAGCCGTTACCTGCAGACGTGGTCTGGATAATAAGAACTGTGAGTAAAGGCCCTGAACTGCATCACTGACTCCGTGTCGTTACTGCTGCTGCCCTGCACCATCACCCCCATCCTCCGCATACACTGCCCTGAGGCTATACTCCTCCCGTGGGGAGTTATGCTACGCTCTGCTGCACCCACAACACCAGCCTCAGCGGTCTGCCCTGTAGCGGCGGTTCACTCTGACCGCAATCCACGGGTGGCGTAGTCGGACATTTAAACATCAAAACCACATAAATAGTTCCGCCACTGGTTTGACCGCCCTGAGCCACGGAACCGGGTCGCCGCCACGAAGACTACAACCACCAGCATCCACCAAAAAGGGCCCGGCTCCGGGTGTCCCAAGGCCCAGGGGGTGCGTCAGAACATTTTCATCACCTTTCACAATCACCAATGGGACAAGGCAGTGATGTCCTCTGTCCCCTCTCTTATACATCCTAGTGACGGAGCACCTGCTCTCATCAATTCGCCATAACCCCAATATTAGGTGGATTGAGGTGGGAGGCACCGAGTACAAGTGCTCTCTATTTGCTGATGATGTCCTAGTATATATCACTCAATCACATATATCCATCCATGCTGTTATGGCTGAAATAGATCACTTTGTTACATGGTAAAATTTTAAAATCAATGCAGCGAAGTCTGAGGCCCTCGAAGTCTCCCTCCCCAAATCCATATAGGATTCCATCCAGTCCAACTTTCCCTTTGCCTGGCCCTCACAGGGTATCAAATACTTAGGAATTCCTATTCATAGAGACCTCTCCCATCTATGTTATCTTAATTTTGGGCCCTTTATTGAACAACTCCATACAGACCACGGTTGGCAAGTTAGAACTGTAAGATTCGCTACGTGAACCAATGGTGTTTTGTGGAAAAGCACATGTACACTGCGTTCCAAATTATTATGCAAAAAGTGTTTAGGAGTGATAAGGGAAGAATTTGTTTGTTTGTCAGTTAAACTCATTGATGGTGATGTGTGTCAGGGCTCTTTATATCACTGTAAGCAATTGCAGACACCTGTGCTAATTAGTTTGGCAGGTGTGTCCAATGAAAGGCAAGACTACTTAAGAAGGCTTTCTCACATTATTAAGCAGCCTACATTTTCTGCCAAAATGGGAAAGAAAAAGGATGTGTCGGCTGCTGAGAAGCAACAAATTGTGGAGTGTTTAGGTCAAGGCATGACTACAATCAACATTGTGCGATGATCAGGATGAAGTGTCTTGGCAATCAAGAAGTATGTAGCTGATTCACAGTACACACGTGTGCGTGCTGATAAGGGCAAATTGAGGACTCTTTCCTACAGGCAATTACATCAGGTTGAAAGAGCAGTGGCAAAAAAGCCTTGTCATAGCAGCAGACAAGTTTTTGAAGCTGCTTGTGCCTCCAACGTCCCCCGAACAACAAGATGCAGGGTCCTTCAGAGGTTTGCAGCTGTGCATGCGCCATCCTGTCGACCTCCTCTATCCACTTCACACAAGCAGAAACGGCTCCAGTGGGCCAAACATTACATGAAGACTGATTTCAAAACTGTTTTGTTCACGGATGAGTGCCGTGCAGCGCTCGATGGTCCAGATGGATGGAGTGGAGGATGGCTGGATGATGGACACCCCACGCAAACACGGCTACAGCGCCAACAAGGAGGGGGTGGAGTAATGTTTTGGGCTGGAATCATGGGGAGAGAGATTGTCGGCCCCTTTAGGATCCCTGAAGGCGCTAAAGATGAACTCCATAATGTATGTGGATTTTCTCAAACAGCACTTCCTGCCATGGTTCAAGAAGAAGAACCGTGTATTTCACAGCAAGATCATTTTTCTGCATGATAATGCACCATCTCATGCTGCACATAAAACATCTGCATCTCTGGCTGATATGGGCATAAAAGGGGACAAACTTATGGTGTGACCCCCATGCTCCCCTGACCTCTACCCCATTCAGAACCTTTGGAGCATCATTAAAAGGAGTGTCTATGATGGCGGGAGGCAGTTCACATCTAAGCAACAGCTCTGGGAGGGTATTCTGTCCTCATGCAAAACAATTGAAGCAGAAACCATCCAAAACCTGACAAATTCAATGGACGAGAGAGTTCAGAAGCTCCTTTCGAACAAGGGGTCCTATGTGAAAATGTAACATCACCTAGAATAAAGTTTTGAGTTGAAAACTGTTTGATTTCAGTTTCTAACAACCTGCTAATGCTTATAATTTCAAAAATGACCATTTTTTTGGTCTTTATTAAAATGAAAAGGTTGATCGAAAAGTTTGGGGGATCTAAGAGTGTGGCAACCCAGTAGTCATGATTACTTCGAATTCTGACAATATGAGGGTCATGCTGCAGGTAGTGCAGCAAGAAGGCACTTATGTGCCTTGCGCATCTCGGAGCCCCAAAATTATTTTCCGGGCTAGATGCAGCTAAAAATTATTTTTAATTTTAAATCTGGTGAAGCTTTAGCATAGATGGCCTAATAGGATCAGTGCTGCACACTGCTACAAAGCCCAAATTATTTTCCAGTCAAGATACAGATAAACATGATTAGTAATTTGAAAGCTTAAAACGGTTGGTAGGGTGATTTTAACCAATCATCAAGCTTTTACTCTCCCCAGGATGACACAGGGGTAGAAAAGTCGTTTCGGATCCATGATTTGTTCATCTTTATGAACGTGAGTCTGTCTACATTATCAGTGGAGAGCCACGTGCGCTTATCTGTCAGCACACAACCAGCAGCGCTGAACACACGTTCAGACAGAACGCTGGCTGCGGGGCATGACAAGATCTCCAAGGCATAAGTGGCTAGCTCCGGCCATTTATCCAGATTGGAAGCCCAAAAAGAGCAAGGGTCCAGTGACACAGTCGTGGCTTCAATGTTTACTTGGAGATACTCCTGTACCATCGTCTCTAGGCGTTGACTATGTGTCAGACTTCTTGTCTCCTGTGGCCTTGCAAAGGATGGGCTAAAAAAGTGGTGAAATGATTCCGCAAAATTGATGTTACCAGCAGATACTGTGGTTCTGTTACGGTTTAAGTGCTGAACACTTGACGGTCCCACGGTTGGCAAGTTGGAACTGTGAGATTCACTACGTGCACCACTGGTATTTTGTGGAAAAGCACATGTAAGATTCTGCAACAGTCTCTGCTGATACTCCTGCATGCGTGCATCCCTTTCTATGGCAGGAATAATTTCTGCAAATTTACTTTTGTACCGGGGATCTAACAGTGTGGCAACCCAGTAGTCAGGATTATTTCTAATTCTCACAATTCGAGGGTCATGTTGCAGGTAGTGCAGCAAGAAGGCACTCATGTGTGTTGCGCATCCAGGAGCACCAAGTCCCTGTTGTGTTGGTGGCGAGGTAACAATCATGCTTCCTTCCTCTGTCCTCTCCCCCCAACCTCGCACAACAGAAATGTGATCAAGGTCTCCCTCATCTGATGTGTCTTCCATCAGTTCGTCCTCCACTTCTTCCTGGGCTCCTGCACCTTCCTCACTAGTTTGGCTGCTACCATGCGCCCTGGTAAAACCATCTCCCCCACCCTCACATGCCTGCCGCCTTGGTGCTGCCGACCGTCTGGACCTTGCAGATGTTAGCCCTTCCGCATACAACTCCTCCTCCTCTACTTCCTCCACCTCCTCTTGTGCCACCACCTGACTCCGAATTCTGTTTAACATGTGCTCCAGCATGTAAATCACCGGAATAGTCATGCTGATAATGGCATCGTCAGCACTAAACATCTTCGTCGCCATTTCAAAACTGTGCAGAAGGGTGCATAGGTCCCTGATCTGAGACCACTCCTCCAGCGTGATTTGCCCCACCTCTGAATCTCGTTGGCCCAGGCTATACGTCAGAACGTATTGCACCAGGGCTTGTCGGTGCTGCCACAGTCGCTGCAACATGTGCAGAGTTGAATTCCACCGGGTAGGCACATCGCATTTTAGCCGGTGAAGTGGCAGGCCCAACGACTTCTGTAGAGATGTAAGTCACTGAGCTGCGGGATGCGAACGGCGGAAGTGAGCACACAGCGACCGTGCCCTCTGCAGAAGGCCATCTAGTCTGGGATAGTGGGCTAAAAATTGCTGGACAACCAGGATCAACACGTGAGCCATACAAGGCACGTGTGTGACATTGCCCCGGCGAAGGGCCGCACCCAGGTTTGCAGCATTGTCGCACACGGCCTTCCCTGGTTTCAGGTCCAGTGGAGACAACCATTCATGAAATTGGTTCTCCAGAGCTGACCACAACTCCTCAGCTGTGTGACTCACATTTCCCAGACATTTCAATGTAAAAACCGCCTGATGACGTTGAGCCCTACTGCCAGCATAGTAAGGAGGTGTGCAGGATCCCTTCTGCGCAGTTAGAAAGCTTGTGGCATGACCAGACAGGCTTTGGGTGCAGGTGGAAGACCGAGAGGAGGTTGAGGAGGCAGAAGCAGTGGAGGAACTTTGACATAAAGAGGATTGACGCACAACTCGTGGGGACGGCAAGACTTGGACAGCAGCCCCTTGTCCTGCTGTCACCATAGTTACCCAGTGCCCAGTCAGCGACATGTAACGCCCCTGTCCATGCCTACTCGTCCAAGTGTCTGTGGTGAAATGCACCCTGTCACACACAGAGTTTCTCAAAGAAGCGGTGATGTTATGTGCGACATGCTGGTGGAGCGCAGGCACACCTTTCTTTGAGAAGTAGTGCCGACTGGGCATCTGGTACTGGGGCACTGCGACGGACATAAGGTCTCGAAAATCCTCTGTGTCCACCAGGCGGAAAGGCAGCATTTCTGTAGCCAAGAGCTTGCAGATGGTGAAATTCAACCTCTTAGCTTTCTCATGGCTAGGAGGAAATGGTCTTTTACTTGTCCACATCTGAGGGACCGAGGGCTGGCTATTGTGCTTAGACGGGGTTGATGAGGGTGTCCCCGGCAAACTGCCGGTCTGTGAGGAAGATGCAGGCGGACATGTTAGGTTGCCTTGATCCAAAGGTGGTGCTATCGATGTCGGACAGCGCTCAACACCAGCTGGTGTTACCACCTCCAAAGAAAATGATGACCTGCCAATCACGCTGGCTGTTGCGGGTAAAGAGGTGGCAGGTCTGCGCCCCAAAACAGGTGTGACTGCTGTCCCCCCAGTCACAGAGGATGAAGAGGCCGCGGATGCACAATATATGGCAGACGGTGGTTGGCCCGGCCGGCTAGGCCGCATTGTAGCACACTGAGCTTCCCACTGCAACTTATGCTTCATGTCCATGTGCCGGTTCATGCATGAAGTACTCAAACTATGTATTTTTTGGCCTCTACTTAGCTTTTGCTGACAAATGTTACAGATAACACGAGTTGGGTCATCTTTATCGATCTGAAAAAATGCCCAGGCTATGCAAGGCTTAGCACCCATGCGACCTGAAGAGCCACCACGACTTGTGGTGAGAGGCAGAGTTGTGTTTGAGGATGCAGTTGTTGACGTGCTTCCAGTACTACGTCTCTGTCCAGGAAGGCGCAACCTGACCTCGTCGTCACTAGCATCTTCCTCCACCTCCTCTGCTGACCTCATCTCTTGGCTGACTGTGGGTTGACAGTAAGTGGGATCTCCGACCTCATCATCATCACCCTGTGCGTTATCACACCCGTCGTCCTCAGAGCCAACCTGTTCCTGCCCTGACAAAAAACTAAAGTTGTCGCTCCAATCAGGTATTTGAGTCTTATCATCGTCTTCCTCATTGTCTCCACCAACAGGAGTTATAGTTTGGGAATGAGGGTCTACATTATGGTCAGAACCTTCTGCGTCTGGTCCTGGATCCGACTCATAAAGATTCTGGGCATCAGTGCAGATCATTTCCTCGTCTGGATTCACAGAAGCGCTGGAGTCGACCTCTGATTCCCAGGCTATAGTATGAGTAAACAGCTCTGCAGACTCAACCATCTGTTCTACCTCATACTCAGACGGGCAGCTGGAGATTTGGGAGCTGTGAGGAAGCAAGTGCGATTTGGGTGACACCTTTGAGGACTGGAGTATTTGTGATGTTGAAATTGATGTGGAGGAGAGCCCACTTAAAGGAGCACTTGATATCCGTTGAAGCACCTGCTGTTTTTGTGCCTCATCTGGAATTTGTAGCGATTAGCGTGGCTGTAAGAAAGGGATCTTATCACATTGTCCGCTAAAAGAAGTAGACATTTTAGTTTGGCTGGAAGATGGTCTTTCTTCTGCAGATGTTACTGTTGCTTTAACACCTACCCCACGGACACAACCTTTTTTCCCCTTCCCAACACGCCTATTCCCCTTTCCACCAGCAGCAGGCCTTTTCCCACTCATTTTGGTGGTTAACTAATTCACAACTCTGGAGTTGTTTGCAAAAAAAAACAATGGATGGTAACCGAGCAGAGCTGAGTGGCCAAACTGTGGTATTAGGCCAAAACTATTGGCTGGGTTAGATGCAGAAAAAAATTATTTTGAATTTGCAACCTGATGGAGGTCAGTATAGATGGACTAATACAACAAGTCCCACACACAGCTAGAAGCCCAATATTTTTTCAGAGGTAGATGCAGAAAAAAATATATTCAGTTTGCAACCTGATGGAGGTCAGTATAGATGGACTAATACAACAAGTCCCACACACAGCTAGAAGCCCAAATATTTTTTCAGAGGTACTGTAGATGCAGATAAAATTTAGTTTTAATTTGCAACCTGATGGAGGTCAATATAGATGGACTAATAGAGAAAGTCCGACACACTACTAGAAGGCCAAATATTTTTTCAGAGCTAGATGCAGAAAAAAATTATATTCAGTTTGCAACCTGATGGAGGTCAGTATAGATGGATTAATAGAACAAGACCCACACACAGCTAGAAGCCCAATATTTTTTCAGAGGTAGATGCAGAAAAAAATATATTCAGTTTGCAACCTGATGGAGGTCAGTATAGATGGACTAATACAACAAGTCCCACACACAGCTAGAAGCCCAATATTTTTTCAGAGGTAGATGCAGAAAAAAATATATTCAGTTTGCAACCTGATGGAGGTCAGTATAGATGGACTAATACAACAAGTCCCACACACAGCTAGAAGCCCAAATATTTTTTCAGAGGTACTGTAGATGCAGATAAAAATTAGTTTTAATTTGCAACCTGATGGAGGTCAGTATAGATGGACTAATAGAGAAAGTCCGACACACTACTAGAAGGCCAAATATTTTTTCAGAGCTAGATGCAGAAAAAAATTATATTCAGTTTGCAACCTGATGGAGGTCAGTATAGATGGACTAATAGAGAAAGTCCGACACACTACTAGAAGGCCAAATATTTTTTCAGAGCTAGATGCAGAAAAAAATTATATTCAGTTTGCAACCTGATGGAGGTCAGTATAGATGGACTAATACAACAAGTCCCACACACAGGTAGAAGCCCAAATATTTTTTCAGAGGTACTGTAGATGCAGATAAAAATTAGTTTTAATTTGCAACCTAATGGAGGTCAGTATAGATGGACTAATAGAATGATGCTATGCCCAAAAGATTTTACTTCACTAGGTGCAGTAAAAAAATTGGTATTCTATACACAGGTGGTATATCTTGCAACACAGATAGGCTACTCCACTGACTAACACACTCTGCAATAGGCCAAAAAGGATTAGCTTTGCTAGATTCAGCCAAATGCTGTGAAAAAAACTTGCACAGCACTGGCACAGACCTGCCTGGCAAAAACTGATAGGAACTGATGTAACCTAGTCCTGAAAAGGACTCCAATTACAATTAGTCTTTACTCCCACAACCTATCTATTTAAGAGCACAGACCTCCCTGATAAAAGTCGTAGGAAATGCTGTAACCTAGTCGTTAAAAGGACTGCATTCACAACTATTCCCTACTCCCAAGCTATCTGTATATTTGTGCGAAAATTGGCTTGAAATTAACAAGGTATAGCGCACACAGCAACAGCGGTGCCGTCTAACACGCAGCTGCAGCAGTGAGAAAATGGTGGCGACGGGGAAAATGGCTTGGTCTTATAGGGCAAGGACATGTGACATACACTGCCAATGACACATGCCCTTGCTTGTGTGAAAAAAAGCACTTCGCTCCGTGTGTGCGCTGCTGATAGGCTGACAGATTGCACCTCCCCACTGCAAATGCGGGAAAGAGAAAAAAAAATGGAGATCTTCATTGTTCCTGCAGAGATCCATCCCCTGCCCCTCCCCCCACCCCGCTGTACACTCAAACTGCGTATTAACATTAATTTTCATCATTACCGAGAAAAAATCCAGTTATGATTTTGGTGCACGAACAGTTATCGAACATAACCTCGAACAGCCGAATTTTTCTCAAATTGTTCGTGTTCGCCGAACGGCTCGAACACCGCCCAAAACAGCTCGAATTTGAGATTGGCGAACAGTTCGAGTAGAACAACGCTCATCTCTAGTGGTAAGTCTTTGTGTGGGCAATGTACTGCCATAAATCAAAGGCAATGCCTAAAATGCGAAACACCAAATGTTTAGAAGGTGAATTCTGCGCCATATTTTCATTTTTATGCTCCTCCACCTACATTTTCTCTGCTTTTTGTTCTTCAGTTGTTGTTTATATGTGTGCACTTGAATAAAAAAAAATGTTTGAAAAACGTCTATTATAATTATTGTTATTTTCTGTAGAAAAATAAGAAAAGCAGAAAAAAAACAATCAAAAGCATTACTGTTGGATCTCACAATAATAATACATTACAAAAAATATAATTATTAATAAATAACCACAAATGAAACTGTAAAAATAAACGAAAACAAGCAAGGAGTCAAAATGACTCCTTTCAGTAGTTCTAGGCAGGGTCACGAGTCCAGTAGTCCTAGTGTTAAAGACCATGGGTGACAGGTATAAACGTATGGCTGACAGAAAACGTTTGCCAGGTCCGGACCTGAATGTGAATGACTTTGTCTGGTTGTCTGCTAAGAATATAAGGTTGAAAGTTCCTTCTTGGAAGCTGGGACCTAGGTTTGTTGGTCCCTACAAAATAACCGCCATCATTAACCCAGCAGCGTTTCATCTTGAACTTCCTCTGGCCCTTAAGGTCCATAATGTGTTTCACAGGTCCTTACTCAAAAGGTACGTAGAACCTCTTGAGCCCTCATCTCTACCACTGTCCCCAGTAATGGTTGATAGAAACTTGGAGTTTGAGATTTCGAGGATTGTAGATTCCTGTCTCCAACGTCGTTCTCTACACTACTTGTTGCACTGGAAAGGCTATGGTCCAGAGGAAAGGATGTGGGTTTCAGCATCAGAGGTAAACTCTCCCAGATTGGTTCGCTCTTTCCACACCACTTTTCCTGATAAACCCAGTCCTGAGTGTCGAGAGGCCACTTGTAGGGGGGGCTACTGTCACGGGTGTGTCAGAGGTGACAGACAGTCATCCTGCAGTGGTTGGCAGGAGATCTCTACATTTGGCAATGCAGACAGCTGCCTAGATAGGAGGCTGTCTTTAGGACCCAGCGACTACCTCCCTCTGGCCTGTGTGTATATATACCTGATCTCTCCAGCTGGGCATCGCCGGTTATACTCATTTCTACTTGGAACTTGGCTGAAGCAGCATCATGTTCTCTCTGGAGTCTTGAGTCAGTGTGCCCTGTTGGAGTTTCTTCTAAAGCTAAGCTATTATTCCTCTGTGTTGTCTTCCCTTTTTGTGTTTAGAGTGCTAGCGGAGGTTGACTAGTGCTCATCTCGTTCCACCCCCAGCTATAGCTTTACGCAAGGGATAGTAGGGCGAGGCACATGATCGGCGACAGCTGTGGAAGCTGTAAAGGGACGTTAGGGGGAGACAAGGTGACGCTAGTCCAGATTAGGAGGTCTCCTCTTCCCCCTTTCCCTAGTGTCTGGGCTCCCTTTCCCTTTCCCCTCTGTGTTGCACTTGTAATAGTGGGGAAGGACATAGCCTTCCCTTTGAACTGAAGTAGTTAAAGGAAGTGTCCCTGTAGTTAGACCTCTCTGAACTGTTGGTAGGCCAAGCTAAGGGGTTAGCTTCAGTGGTCCAGTCAGTAGAGTAGAGGGGGAACTTAGTGCCCTGATCAAGCCTTGAGAGTTATAGAGCTTGTTCCTGGCATAATTCCTTGTGGGCTGAGTCTGCTAGCAGTGTTACAGACAGTGATGGGGTTAATGCTGTGTGATGACAGTCCACAGAGGGTGGGCACTTTAGGAAAATCCCTGCTTAGTTTCCAGAAGCAGGAAGTGATGAGTAGTAAGAGATAGGACAGTGAACTGTACGGTCAGCCTGACTATATGGGGGCTGCTAGGGTCAGTGGGATCACCAGTGTAAAAGTCTCCTTACGCAAGAGTCCTGTTAGCCGGCCGGAGAAACTCAACGGAGATATTGAGGACCCGGGGCACTTCTAGTCTGTAGGTAGCAGAGGAAGATAAATAGGACTCCAGGCTAAGACGTGGGGGAGATATCAGATCCGGAACACTGTTGATATTGCAGAAGTGTCTCTTGGGCTAGAGATAGAGTCACAGAGATGCTTCACTTAAAGAGGGAACCAGGGCTGAAGATGTTGCCAGCGCCTGTGAGGGAGATAATAGCCTGTCGGGCCTTATCCATTATATCTGCCTGTAAATATTGTACATATTCCTCTTCCCCAAGTAAAGTCCAAGTTATGGTTAAGAACCTCGTGTCCTCTGAATTTATTGCTGCCCTGGTCCCAGAAGAGAAGAGACAGCCATGATCGGATGGTTTGAAGTAAGTGGAGAGCCCCACATACACAGCCACACATCAGAGGGAGGACACGAATTGTCTGTAGGATGCCAGAGCAAGAGGGGGCTACAGCTCGCCCACGACTACCTCGCTGGGGCACCTTACACACTCACACCTCGTGTGACTCTCTGTGTTGCACTCACACTTGACGTGACACACACAGACCTCACATCCAGCCTATATTACTGGGAGAGACACATGGACCTCACATCCAGCCTATATTACTGGGAGAGACTCATGGACCTCACATCCAGCCTATATTACTGGGGGAGACACACAGAGCTCACATCCAGATTATATTACTTAGGAGAGACACACGGAGCTCACATTCAACCTGTATAACTGGGAGAGACACACAGCACTCACGCTCAGCCTATATTACTGGGAGAGACACACATAGCTCACATCCAGCCTATATTACTGTGAGAAACATAGCGCTCACATCCAGCCCATATTACTGGGAGAGACACACAGAGCTCATGCATAGACTATATTACTGGGGAGACACACAGACCTCACATCCAGCCTATATTACTGGGAGAGACACACAGAGCTCATGCACAGACTATATTACTGGAGAGACACAGAGACCTCACATCCAGCCTATATTACTGGGAGAGACACACAGAGCTCATGCACAGACTATATTACTGGGAGAGACATTCTCCTGAGAGAAAAATCTGAAACTTGGATCAGGTTGCAAATTGTATATAAATGGGTCTGAGAATGAATGAATGAATAAAGTTTGCAGACTGAAGCTTTGTACAATTTTATTAACTCAAAGTAACTACTAAAATATATAAAAAAAAAATTTCCATTTCAAAGGTGTCCATAGCCTCTAAGCAGAGACAAGTTATGAACAGTGTCTCTGAGAAAATGAACATGTCCATTTATTATACATTGAGCACATCGATTCCATCAGGAAATATGAAATTGCGCTTTGTGGCCAAAATGTAACATTAGAAATAAAGATGTACAAGTAGTAGGATCCTAAGAAGATGGATCTTTCTATACCTGAGGTCACTAACTGTTGGTAACATGGCTGTGATCTGGTCATTTAGTGTCACACTGTCACAGAATACTGGAGGTAGGGGGCCTAAGCTGACCCTAAGCTGGGACCCTGACTAACCCCTCAACCTGGAGGTACTGTTAAAGGTACAGAGGTCCAGGCCGCCAGCGTAACCCCTACCTCCTGAGGATCCCTGCACCTAAGTAATCTAGTCCTGAGAAGGACCCCGATCACAACAATAGGGAACCAGAAATAATATGCCCACACACAGTATTTAGACGAACGAGACAGTACAAGGGAAAAACCAAAACCACCTTGCATACAACTTCTACACAACTACAACAGAGGGAACACCAACGGGAAAGGAGATAAATGATAAAGCGAGGAAAGGGAAAAAACACTTCCAAATACACTTATCTCAGCAACTCCAAACACCACGATCCGCTCTGTAAGTCTGAATGAAAAGCTTTCACCGACACCTCCCAAACAGACCTGCAGGAATATAAAGGAGTCTCACTAAAGAAGCATTGATTGCAGCTGGGCGAGGCTGGACCTCAGCTAGCCCAGAGAGAGAGAGAATTAACTCCTACACTGCCGAGAAAACACAAAGCACCAACAAGTCAGCTGCGAGAAGTCAGGCTGTGTACTCGTGACGATCTTCGTGGCAACACACCCGTGACAGTACCCCCCCTTCTACGAGGGGCCTCCGGACCCTCAGGGCCAGGTTTATCCGGGTGAGTCGAGTGGAAGGCCCGAACTAATCGGTCTGCGTTAATATCCGATGCAGGAACCCACATCCTCTCCTCAGGACCATACCCCTTCCAATGAACCAAGTACTGAAGGGACCGGCGATTAAAGCGTGAATCAATGACCCTCGATACCTGGAACTCCAAGTTACCATTGACAACCACAGGAGGGGGAGGTAAAGGCGACGGTACCACCGGCGCCACATACCTCTTAAGCAATGATCTGTGAAACACGTTGTGAATTTTAAACGTAGGGGGGAGGTCAAGACGGAATGCCACCGGATTAATAACAGAACTGATTCTGTACGGCCCGATGAACCTGGGACCCAGTTTCCAGGAGGGAACCTTAAGTTTAATATTCCTGGTAGACAACCATACCTGATCGTTCACACTTAGGTCCGGACCAGACACTCTCCTCCTATCAGCCATACGTTTGTATCGGTTCCCCATAGTATTCAGATTCTTCAGCACCCCTCTCCATACTGAAGCGAGAGATGAGGAAAATCGTTCCTCCTCCGGAACCCCCGAAGAGCCCCCCCTACTGAAAGTACAAAACTGGGGGTGAAAACCATATGCCCCAAAAAACGGGGACTTACCAGTGGACTCGCTCCGCCTATTATTGAGAGCAAACTCTGCCAGAGGTAGGAAAGAAGCCCAGTCCTCCTGGTTCTCTGACACAAAACACCGAAGATATGTCTCCAAGCTCTGGTTCATACGTTCCGTCTGACCATTGGTCTGAGGATGAAAAGCCGACGAGAATGACAAATGCATCCCCCGCCGAGCACAAAACGCCTTCCAGAACTTGGACACAAACTGAGACCCCCGATCAGACACCACCTCGGAGGGTACCCCGTGAAGCCTCACAATCTCCCCAATGAACACCTGCGCAAGAGTTTTAGCATTAGGGAGAGCCGGAAGAGCGATAAAATGTGCCATCTTGCTGAACCTGTCCACTACAACGAGTATGACCGTTTTACCCGAAGACGGAGGGAGGTCCGTAATAAAGTCCATAGACAGATGAGTCCAAGGACGCTCCGGGATCTTCAAAGGTAAGAGGGCCCCAGACGGACGGGTATGTGAGGTCTTAGAGCGCGCACAAACCCCACAGGACGCGACAAAAGTTACCACCTCTTTATGTAAGTTAGGCCACCAAAACCGACGCGAGAGGAGATCCACAGTTGCTTTACTCCCCGGGTGTCCTGCAAAAACTGAGTTATGGTGTGCCTCGATCACCTTTTGTCGCAACTGATCTGGAACGAACAGTCTCCCCGAAGGTCCAACAGGGGCGTCCCCCTGAGCCTCCAATATCTCCTCCTCCAGCTCAGAGCATACTGCCGAAACCACCACCCCCTCCTGAAGAATAGGAATCGGGTCGTCCGTATTCCCGGCCCCAGGGAAACTGCGAGATAAGGCATCCGCCTTTACATTTTTAGACCCAGGACGATATGTAACGACGAAATTAAACCTGGTAAAAAACAATGACCACCTAGCTTGTCTGGGATTCAGACGTTTAGCGGACTCCAGATATAGCAGGTTCTTGTGATCGGTGATGACGGTGACCGGATGAACTGCCCCCTCCAAAAAATGGCGCCACTCCTCAAAAGCTAACTTAATGGCCAAGAGTTCCCTATTGCCGACATCGTAATTCCTCTCAGCGGACGACAACTTTTTAGAGAAAAAGGCGCACGGATGCCACTTACCAGGGGACGAACCCTGTGACAATACTGCTCCCACCCCTACCTCGGAAGCGTCTACCTCTACAAAGAATGGCTGAGACGCATCAGGTTGAATGAGTATGGGTGCCGAGGCAAAACATTTTTTCAAGGAGGAGAATGCTTGACAAGCCTTGTCAGACCACCTAGAAAAATCCGTCCCCTTTTTAGTCATGTCTGTGAGAGGCTTAACCATGGACGAGAAATTACGAATGAACTTCCGGTAATAGTTAGCAAACCCCAGGAAACGTTGTAGTGCCTTAAGATTCTCCGGCCGATCCCACTCAAGAACTGCCCGCACTTTCCCAGGGTCCATACGAAAACCGGACGCTGAAACCAGGAAGCCTAAAAACTGGAGTTCCTGTACGGCGAACACACACTTTTCCCACTTGGCATACAGTTTATTATCCCGCAAGATCTGTAACACCTGTCTAACGTGCTCCTGATGAGACACCAGATCCGGCGAGTAAATTAAGATATCATCCAGATATATGACAACAAACTGTCCCACCAGGTGGCGAAAAATATCATTAACAAAGTGTTGAAACACCGCCGGGGCATTAGTCAGACCGAATGGCATGACAAGGTTCTCATAATGCCCCTCCGGAGTGTTAAAAGCCGTCTTCCACTCATCCCCCTCCTTCATCCTAATCAGATTGTACGCCCCCCTGAGATCCAACTTAGAGAACCATTTGGCGCCCACGATCTGATTAAAGAGATCGGGAATAAGTGGGAGCGGATACGGATCTCGGACCGTAATCCGATTAAGTTCACGGAAATCCAGGCAAGGGCGTAGGCCTCCATCTTTCTTCTTAACAAAGAAGAACCCCGCGGCCACCGGTGAAGATGAAGGTCTAATATGCCCCTTAGCCAGACTTTCAGAAATATAATCCTTCATGGCCTGCCTCTCAGGACCAGAAAGGTTATACAACCTAGCTTTAGGTAACTTGGCCTCAGGGAGCAGTTTTACAGAACAGTCATACTCGCGATGAGGAGGTAGTTCCTGACACCCATTCTCCGAGAAAACATCCTCAAAGTCCGCCAGAAATGGAGGTAAGACCCAAGGAGTAACCGCACCGATGACCGTGTTCATGCAGTTTTTATTACAGAATTTACTCCATTGGCTTATCTCTCTGGTTTGCCAATTAATAACCGGGTTATGCTTAGCTAACCAAGGAAGGCCCAACACTATAGGAGTGGGAAGACCCTCCAACACGTAGCAAGACAACAGTTCTTTATGTATTGCCCCCACTTGAAGTTTTACACCATGCACAGCTTGCAAAAAACTTCCCTGACCGAGAGGCCTGGCATCGATCGAGAATATGGGGATGGGTTTAGCCAACTCACTCAATCGCATACCTTGAACCCGGGCAAACCGAGCATCAACCAGATTAGCCCCGGCCCCACTATCCAGAAGAACAGATATCCTCTCAGTTCTCGTACCCACCACCACCTCCGCCGGTACGAGAAACTGAGACGAACCTAGGGACGAAATACCTACTCCCAGATTGCCGTCCACCACACAACCTGGGATCAACAGTTTTTTCGACGACTCTTTACTCTGCAAGGGACGGGATGGACACCCCCCAATAAAATGTCCCTTTTTCCCGCAGAGGAAACACCTTCCTGTCTTATGGCACACCACCGGTCCCCTTCCCCGAAATGATGTCCCTCCTAATTGCATAGGCTCCTCCGGACTGACCAGGGGAACCACCATATGAGGGGACCTTGTAGGAGGTGGAGACATTACAGGGGGTAGAGTTATCCCGCACCTCTCCCGAAGCCGTCTGTCAACACGAATAGCAAGGGCCATAGCGGCTTCCAGTGACGCGGGAGAGTCATACTGTGCCAACACATCCTGTAATTTGTCGGATAAACCATGACAAAACTGGCTCCTAAGAGCCGGGTCATTCCACTGGGTGTCCGTGGCCCACCTACGGAACTCCGAACAGAATTCCTCCGCCGGACGATCTCCCTGCTGAATCCTACGTAACTTAGACTCAGCAAGGGAGATCCGATCTGGGTCATCATATACGAGTCCCAGAGCAGCGAAAAACCTATCCACTGACTGGAGAACCGGGGAGCTTGGGGGAAGAGAGAACGCCCAAGATTGAGGGTCCCCTTGTAGGAGCGAGATGACAATTCCCACCCTTTGTTCTTCACTGCCCGATGACCGAGGCCGCAGCCGAAAGTACAATTTGCATGCCTCCCGGAAAACAAAAAACTTGTCCCGCCCCCCAGTGAACTTGTCAGGGAGAGCTACTTTAGGTTCTGGTCCGGCTTGCTCCAGAGGATGCAAAACCTTGGACTTAACGTCCGCCAGCCCCATGGACAAACTCTGCAACTGCCGAGCTAGACCGGCTACTGGATCCATGGTAGCTGGAGAAAACTAAGTGGGTCGGTGAAAATGTCACACTGTCACAGAATACTGGAGGTAGGGGGCCTAAGCTGACCCTAAGCTGGGACCCTGACTAACCCCTCAACCTGGAGGTACTGTTAAAGGTACAGAGGTCCAGGCCGCCAGCGTAACCCCTACCTCCTGAGGATCCCTGCACCTAAGTAATCTAGTCCTGAGAAGGACCCCGATCACAACAATAGGGAACCAGAAATAATATGCCCACACACAGTATTTAGACGAACGAGACAGTACAAGGGAAAAACCAAAACCACCTTGCATACAACTTCTACACAACTACAACAGAGGGAACACCAACGGGAAAGGATATAAATGATAAAGCGAGGAAAGGGAAAAAACACTTCCAAATACACTTATCTCAGCAACTCCAAACACCACGATCCGCTCTGTAAGTCTGAATGAAAAGCTTTCACCGACACCTCCCAAACAGACCTGCAGGAATATAAAGGAGTCTCACTAAAGAAGCATTGATTGCAGCTGGGCGAGGCTGGACCTCAGCTAGCCCAGAGAGAGAGAGAATTAACTCCTACACTGCCGAGAAAACACAAAGCACCAACAAGTCAGCTGCGAGAAGTCAGGCTGTGTACTCGTGACGATCTTCGTGGCAACACACCCGTGACATTTAGTCAGCTAAATAATGTGGCAGTGGGTCTCCCCTAATGAAGGAGAGAAACTTTGGATAAAAGCGAAAAAAGGAAGTAAATATTGGAACCCACATTCTAAGAAAAGAGAGAAAGAAGCATTGGATGAAGATCAAGAATAGTTGCAAATCATGATAAAGCAGGGCACCGTTCCTAGTACTTCTAAGAAACACCATTATTACCTGTTGTTCTGTCCCTGGAGAAGAACAAAAGTAACAAAGTCCCTAAATCCTTCCCCAAAGGCATCTGTCCCTTTTACTGCTCCTTAAACATTCATATGGCATATTTAGGCAGAGCAAATAACACAATTCTGCACAGAAAAGTTACCGGAAAAATCCCTGTAGAATAATATACTATAAGCAAAACTCTAAAATCTGACCTTCCAGACGGCTCCTCTGCGAGTCTGTTCACTGCAGATATCGTATGAATGTATTGTTCATCATATTGAATCATTTAAATAATGTTCTTCCCGGAGCTGACAGCTAATTGGGCCTTATTTAATGGTGGAGTTAATGAATTACAGAGTCTATGATTAGTACTGTATTTTTTGCATCGCAAACAATTTTGCATTTGCTTATTTACCGATGTGGCAGTGCTGAATCTGTCATTGAGCTATTTCTTTTAGGCACCAGGGTAACTCACTCAGATAGGAGAATTCAGTAGATTCTTCTACAGATATATTAGCATTATAGAACTATATCATTCAATTAAACTTTAGAGCCATACTTGCAAAACCCTTGGCAGGCTGCAATTCACATTTCAACCACTGGGTGGCCACATATAGACAATTGTAGCATAGTTATCTCTAGACAGAGTGTCACAAAATCATTTTTATTTCCAATGATGATAATCTTACATCACTCATCTCAGGATATGTCAAGACAAAGTGACAGGTAAAGAAGCACACGTCTATACAGTGAAGGCAATAAGTATTTGATCCTTTGCGGTTTTTATAAGTTTGCCCACCGACAAAGACATGAACAGTCTATAATTTTAAGGGTAGATTAATTTTAACATTGAGAATAGAATATCCCAAAAAAAATTTAGAAAATCACATTGTATAAATTAGATACATTTATTTGCACTTTGCAATGAGAAATAAGTATTTGATCCCTCTGGCAAACAACACTTAATACTTGCAAAAAAGAAGCAAGACAAAAATATATCTCATACCCTACCATAATTATATATAAATGTAAAGCAAAGTTGCATAATAAATATAGGGTACTTAGTGAACTATTTTTGATCAAAAAAAGTATACAAGCCGTCCCACCAGCGGCAAGGTGACCCTAAATTGGGACGGTACCTATACTGCCTATATTAAAAACCTTACTGTATATCAAAGTTGAAGTAATGCATATAAAAGGGTAGACAAATAGGACCGGGTCCCAACTCCAGACCACCTAGGCCCGTGGTAAGCTACATATATACCAATCAGCTCAACAAAGGGCATGCCACACCCTTAAATTGCACAGAATGCAAACAAGTCAAAAAACCAGACAATGTGAACTGAGGTCTAAGATGGCAGACATACAAGAAACAGAGGCATGTTCACACTAGCAAAAAAGAAGCAAGACAAAAATATATCTCATACCCTACCATAATTATATATAAATGTAAAGCAAAGTTGCATAATAAATATAGGGTACTTAGTGAACTATTTTTGATCAAAAAAAGTATACAAGCCGTCCCACCAGCGGCAAGGTGACCCTAAATTGGGACGGTACCTATACTGCCTATATTAAAAACCTTACTGTATATCAAAGTTGAAGTAATGCATATAAAAGGGTAGACAAATAGGACCGGGTCCCAACTCCAGACCACCTAGGCCCGTGGTAAGCTACATATATACCAATCAGCTCAACAAAGGGCATGCCACACCCTTAAATTGCACAGAATGCAAACAAGTCAAAAAACCAGACAATGTGAACTGAGGTCTAAGATGGCAGACATACAAGAAACAGAGGCATGTTCACACTAGCAAAAAAGAAGCAAGACAAAAATATATCTCATACCCTACCATAATTATATATAAATGTAAAGCAAAGTTGCATAATAAATATAGGGTACTTAGTGAACTATTTTTGATCAAAAAAAGTATACAAGCCGTCCCACCAGCGGCAAGGTGACCCTAAATTGGGACGGTACCTATACTGCCTATATTAAAAACCTTACTGTATATCAAAGTTGAAGTAATGCATATAAAAGGGTAGACAAATAGGACCGGGTCCCAACTCCAGACCACCTAGGCCCGTGGTAAGCTACATATATACCAATCAGCTCAACAAAGGGCATGCCACACCCTTAAATTGCACAGAATGCAAACAAGTCAAAAAACCAGACAATGTGAACTGAGGTCTAAGATGGCAGACATACAAGAAACAGAGGCATGTTCACACTAGCAAAAAAGAAGCAAGACAAAAATATATCTCATACCCTACCATAATTATATATAAATGTAAAGCAAAGTTGCATAATAAATATAGGGTACTTAGTGAACTATTTTTGATCAAAAAAAGTATACAAGCCGTCCCACCAGCGGCAAGGTGACCCTAAATTGGGACGGTACCTATACTGCCTATATTAAAAACCTTACTGTATATCAAAGTTGAAGTAATGCATATAAAAGGGTAGACAAATAGGACCGGGTCCCAACTCCAGACCACCTAGGCCCGTGGTAAGCTACATATATACCAATCAGCTCAACAAAGGGCATGCCACACCCTTAAATTGCACAGAATGCAAACAAGTCAAAAAACCAGACAATGTGAACTGAGGTCTAAGATGGCAGACATACAAGAAACAGAGGCATGTTCACACTAGCAAAAAAGAAGCAAGACAAAAATATATCTCATACCCTACCATAATTATATATAAATGTAAAGCAAAGTTGCATAATAAATATAGGGTACTTAGTGAACTATTTTTGATCAAAAAAAGTATACAAGCCGTCCCACCAGCGGCAAGGTGACCCTAAATTGGGACGGTACCTATACTGCCTATATTAAAAACCTTACTGTATATCAAAGTTGAAGTAATGCATATAAAAGGGTAGACAAATAGGACCGGGTCCCAACTCCAGACCACCTAGGCCCGTGGTAAGCTACATATATACCAATCAGCTCAACAAAGGGCATGCCACACCCTTAAATTGCACAGAATGCAAACAAGTCAAAAAACCAGACAATGTGAACTGAGGTCTAAGATGGCAGACATACAAGAAACAGAGGCATGTTCACACTAGCAAAAAAGAAGCAAGACAAAAATATATCTCATACCCTACCATAATTATATATAAATGTAAAGCAAAGTTGCATAATAAATATAGGGTACTTAGTGAACTATTTTTGATCAAAAAAAGTATACAAGCCGTCCCACCAGCGGCAAGGTGACCCTAAATTGGGACGGTACCTATACTGCCTATATTAAAAACCTTACTGTATATCAAAGTTGAAGTAATGCATATAAAAGGGTAGACAAATAGGACCGGGTCCCAACTCCAGACCACCTAGGCCCGTGGTAAGCTACATATATACCAATCAGCTCAACAAAGGGCATGCCACACCCTTAAATTGCACAGAATGCAAACAAGTCAAAAAACCAGACAATGTGAACTGAGGTCTAAGATGGCAGACATACAAGAAACAGAGGCATGTTCACACTAGCAAAAAAGAAGCAAGACAAAAATATATCTCATACCCTACCATAATTATATATAAATGTAAAGCAAAGTTGCATAATAAATATAGGGTACTTAGTGAACTATTTTTGATCAAAAAAAGTATACAAGCCGTCCCACCAGCGGCAAGGTGACCCTAAATTGGGACGGTACCTATACTGCCTATATTAAAAACCTTACTGTATATCAAAGTTGAAGTAATGCATATAAAAGGGTAGACAAATAGGACCGGGTCCCAACTCCAGACCACCTAGGCACGTGGTAAGCTACATATATACCAATCAGCTCAACAAAGGGCATGCCACACCCTTAAATTGCACAGAATGCAAACAAGTCAAAAAACCAGACAATGTGAACTGAGGTCTAAGATGGCAGACATACAAGAAACAGAGGCATGTTCACACTAGCAAAAAAGAAGCAAGACAAAAATATATCTCATACCCTACCATAATTATATATAAATGTAAAGCAAAGTTGCATAATAAATATAGGGTACTTAGTGAACTATTTTTGATCAAAAAAAGTATACAAGCCGTCCCACCAGCGGCAAGGTGACCCTAAATTGGGACGGTACCTATACTGCCTATATTAAAAACCTTACTGTATATCAAAGTTGAAGTAATGCATATAAAAGGGTAGACAAATAGGACCGGGTCCCAACTCCAGACCACCTAGGCCCGTAGTAAGCTACATATATACCAATCAGCTCAACAAAGGGCATGCCACACCCTTAAATTGCACAGAATGCAAACAAGTCAAAAAACCAGACAATGTGAACTGAGGTCTAAGATGGCAGACATACAAGAAACAGAGGCATGTTCACACTAGCAAAAAAGAAGCAAGACAAAAATATATCTCATACCCTACCATAATTATATATAAATGTAAAGCAAAGTTGCATAATAAATATAGGGTACTTAGTGAACTATTTTTGATCAAAAAAAGTATACAAGCCGTCCCACCAGCGGCAAGGTGACCCTAAATTGGGACGGTACCTATACTGCCTATATTAAAAACCTTACTGTATATCAAAGTTGAAGTAATGCATATAAAAGGGTAGACAAATAGGACCGGGTCCCAACTCCAGACCACCTAGGCCCGTGGTAAGCTACATATATACCAATCAGCTCAACAAAGGGCATGCCACACCCTTAAATTGCACAGAATGCAAACAAGTCAAAAAACCAGACAATGTGAACTGAGGTCTAAGATGGCAGACATACAAGAAACAGAGGCATGTTCACACTAGCAAAAAAGAAGCAAGACAAAAATATATCTCATACCCTACCATAATCATATATAAATGTAAAGCAAAGTTGCATAATAAATATAGGGTACTTAGTGAACTATTTTTGATCAAAAAAAGTATACAAGCCGTCCCACCAGCGGCAAGGTGACCCTAAATTGGGACGGTACCTATACTGCCTATATTAAAAACCTTACTGTATATCAAAGTTGAAGTAATGCATATAAAAGGGTAGACAAATAGGACCGGGTCCCAACTCCAGACCACCTAGGCCCGTGGTAAGCTACATATATACCAATCAGCTCAACAAAGGGCATGCCACACCCTTAAATTGCACAGAATGCAAACAAGTCAAAAAACCAGACAATGTGAACTGAGGTCTAAGATGGCAGACATACAAGAAACAGAGGCATGTTCACACTAGCAAAAAAGAAGCAAGACAAAAATATATCTCATACCCTACCATAATTATATATAAATGTAAAGCAAAGTTGCATAATAAATATAGGGTACTTAGTGAACTATTTTTGATCAAAAAAAGTATACAAGCCGTCCCACCAGCGGCAAGGTGACCCTAAATTGGGACGGTACCTATACTGCCTATATTAAAAACCTTACTGTATATCAAAGTTGAAGTAATGCATATAAAAGGGTAGACAAATAGGACCGGGTCCCAACTCCAGACCACCTAGGCCCGTGGTAAGCTACATATATACCAATCAGCTCAACAAAGGGCATGCCACACCCTTAAATTGCACAGAATGCAAACAAGTCAAAAAACCAGACAATGTGAACTGAGGTCTAAGATGGCAGACATACAAGAAACAGAGGCATGTTCACACTAGCAAAAAAGAAGCAAGACAAAAATATATCTCATACCCTACCATAATTATATATAAATGTAAAGCAAAGTTGCATAATAAATATAGGGTACTTAGTGAACTATTTTTGATCAAAAAAAGTATACAAGCCGTCCCACCAGCGGCAAGGTGACCCTAAATTGGGACGGTACCTATACTGCCTATATTAAAAACCTTACTGTATATCAAAGTTGAAGTAATGCATATAAAAGGGTAGACAAATAGGACCGGGTCCCAACTCCAGACCACCTAGGCCCGTGGTAAGCTACATATATACCAATCAGCTCAACAAAGGGCATGCCACACCCTTAAATTGCACAGAATGCAAACAAGTCAAAAAACCAGACAATGTGAACTGAGGTCTAAGATGGCAGACATACAAGAAACAGAGGCATGTTCACACTAGCAAAAAAGAAGCAAGACAAAAATATATCTCATACCCTACCATAATTATATATAAATGTAAAGCAAAGTTGCATAATAAATATAGGGTACTTAGTGAACTATTTTTGATCAAAAAAAGTATACAAGCCGTCCCACCAGCGGCAAGGTGACCCTAAATTGGGACGGTACCTATACTGCCTATATTAAAAACCTTACTGTATATCAAAGTTGAAGTAATGCATATAAAAGGGTAGACAAATAGGACCGGGTCCCAACTCCAGACCACCTAGGCCCGTGGTAAGCTACATATATACCAATCAGCTCAACAAAGGGCATGCCACACCCTTAAATTGCACAGAATGCAAACAAGTCAAAAAACCAGACAATGTGAACTGAGGTCTAAGATGGCAGACATACAAGAAACAGAGGCATGTTCACACTAGCAAAAAAGAAGCAAGACAAAAATATATCTCATACCCTACCATAATTATATATAAATGTAAAGCAAAGTTGCATAATAAATATAGGGTACTTAGTGAACTATTTTTGATCAAAAAAAGTATACAAGCCGTCCCACCAGCGGCAAGGTGACCCTAAATTGGGACGGTACCTATACTGCCTATATTAAAAACCTTACTGTATATCAAAGTTGAAGTAATGCATATAAAAGGGTAGACAAATAGGACCGGGTCCCAACTCCAGACCACCTAGGCCCGTGGTAAGCTACATATATACCAATCAGCTCAACAAAGGGCATGCCACACCCTTAAATTGCACAGAATGCAAACAAGTCAAAAAACCAGACAATGTGAACTGAGGTCTAAGATGGCAGACATACAAGAAACAGAGGCATGTTCACACTAGCAAAAAAGAAGCAAGACAAAAATATATCTCATACCCTACCATAATTATATATAAATGTAAAGCAAAGTTGCATAATAAATATAGGGTACTTAGTGAACTATTTTTGATCAAAAAAAGTATACAAGCCGTCCCACCAGCGGCAAGGTGACCCTAAATTGGGACGGTACCTATACTGCCTATATTAAAAACCTTACTGTATATCAAAGTTGAAGTAATGCATATAAAAGGGTAGACAAATAGGACCGGGTCCCAACTCCAGACCACCTAGGCCCGTGGTAAGCTACATATATACCAATCAGCTCAACAAAGGGCATGCCACACCCTTAAATTGCACAGAATGCAAACAAGTCAAAAAACCAGACAATGTGAACTGAGGTCTAAGATGGCAGACATACAAGAAACAGAGGCATGTTCACACTAGCAAAAAAGAAGCAAGACAAAAATATATCTCATACCCTACCATAATTATATATAAATGTAAAGCAAAGTTGCATAATAAATATAGGGTACTTAGTGAACTATTTTTGATCAAAAAAAGTATACAAGCCGTCCCACCAGCGGCAAGGTGACCCTAAATTGGGACGGTACCTATACTGCCTATATTAAAAACCTTACTGTATATCAAAGTTGAAGTAATGCATATAAAAGGGTAGACAAATAGGACCGGGTCCCAACTCCAGACCACCTAGGCCCGTGGTAAGCTACATATATACCAATCAGCTCAACAAAGGGCATGCCACACCCTTAAATTGCACAGAATGCAAACAAGTCAAAAAACCAGACAATGTGAACTGAGGTCTAAGATGGCAGACATACAAGAAACAGAGGCATGTTCACACTAGCAAAAAAGAAGCAAGACAAAAATATATCTCATACCCTACCATAATTATATATAAATGTAAAGCAAAGTTGCATAATAAATATAGGGTACTTAGTGGCAAACAACACTTAATACTTGGTAGCAAAGCCCTTGTTGGCAAGCACAGCAGTCAGACATTTTTTGTAGTTGATGATGAGGGTTTCGCACATGTCAGGAGGAGTTTTGGTCCACTCCTCTTTGCATATCATCTCTAAATCATTACGATTTTGAGGTTGTCGCTTGGCACCTCCGAGCTTCAACTCCCTCCACAAGTTTTCTATGGGATTAAGGTCTGGAGACTGGCTAGGCCACTTCATGACCTTACTGTGCTTCTTTTTGAGCCACTCCTTTGTTGCCTTGGCTGTGTGTTTTGGGTCATTGTCTTGCTGGAAGACCCAGCCACGACCCATCTTCAATGCTCTTACTGAGGGAAGGAGGTTGTTGGCCAAAATCTTGTGATACATGACCCCATCCATTTTCCCTTCAGTATGGTGCAGTCATTTCCCCTTTGCAGAAAAACACCCCCAAATTATAATGTTTCTCCCACCCTGCTTCACGGTTGGGATGATGTTCTTAGGGTTGTACTCATCCTTCTTCCTCCAAACGCGGCGAGTTGAGTTAATGCCAAGAGCTCAATTTTTGTCTCATCTGACCACAGCACCATCTCCAAATAACTCACAGAATCATCCAGGTGTTCATTGGCAAACTTCAGATGGGCCTGCACATGTGCCTTCTTGAGCAGGGGGACTTTGCGGGCACTGCGTTATTTTAAATCTTTAAGGCGTATGTGTTACCAATGGTTTTCTTGGTGACTGTGGTCCCAGCTGCCTTGAGATCATTAACAAGTTCCCCCTTGTAGTTTAGGGTGATCTCTCACCTTCCTCATGATTAAGGATACCCCATGAGTTGAGATTTTGCATGGTGCCCCAGATCGATGTAGATTTACAGTCATTTTGTGTTTTTCCATTTTCTTACTATTGCACCAATAGTTGTCTCCTTCTCACCCAGCGTCTTACTTATGGTTTTGTAGAGCATTCCAGCTTTGTGCAGGTCTATGATCTGGTCCCTGACATCCTTAGAAAGCTCTTTGGTCTTGCCCACGTTGTAGATGTTAGAGTCTGACTGATTAATTGAGTCTGTGGACAGGAGTCTTTTATAGAGGTGACTATGTAAGACAGCTGTCTATAATGCAGGTAACGAGTTGATTAGGAGCGTCTAACTGATCTGTGGGAGCCAGAATTCATAATGGTTTGGAGGGGATCAAATACTTATTTCAAAATGCAAAATGCAAAATAAATTTCTCTAATTTATACAATGCGATTTGCTCGATTTTTTTTTTTGGATATTCCATCTCTCAATGTTAAAATTAACCCACCCTTAAAATTATAGACTATTCATGTCTTTATCAATGGGCAAACTTACAAAAACAGCAAGGGATCAAATACTTATTCCCCCCACTGTATATACCTCCAATGGCATGTTTATAGCAGTGCATCACCTCCCACCACCCTCTTGAGATAAATAACTTAGTAACTTAGGGAAAGCTCTGACAAATCACATTTACTGTTACTCATAATTAAATAGGATTGGTCAAAGAACGTACTCATCAAATCTATAAGATCCATCTTTGTAAAATTTTTGAAAAATGAGAAAAAAAGAAAAGCGACGACAGAGCCCCAAATAAGCATAGAAAAAAGTATAAATTTATTGAATACACATGTCAAAAAGTGATTCATTTAAAGAGCTTAAAGGCACAGAGTGCCACATATGTAGTTAAAAAACCAAGGACACCAAAAAGCCCCCACAACAATAACCCAATGTAGACAACAATAAAGGGTGTATATTAATACTACCATAAATATATGTATCTGTAACAACTCCAGAAAGGGACATTTCCCAGATATCTGAAAGTATGCAAAAGGAGGGTAAGTAAAGCCTATAAGGAATGAAAGGCAAAAGGATATATAAACAGCCAATAGTTACCCAAATTGCAAATACCAATAGTGAGTTCAAATAGAGGGAAAAGAGGGGGGACCTTATGGTGTCACCCCTACGCGCGTTTCGGCAGGCCTTTGTAAAATTTTTGCAGATAGGTTATCAATTGGTAGGGGGGGCGGTCCAACATTTGACACCCACCACGATCAGCTATTCTTAACTGCAGCAGTGGAGGGATGTAATCAATGTTCAGAGCTGGAAGAACACAGCTCCATGCACCATGTAGTGGCCGTTCTCAGGTACTGCAGCTTAGTGGAGGCACAAACCAAGCACTATTACTATGTGGAGGCACAGAGGGAGCACTATTACTGGATGGAGGAAAAGAGAGGAAACTATTACATTGTGGGCACATAAATGATGCACTAATAATTTAGGGAGACCCAGGGGCAGGGCCGGCGCCAGCACCTGGCGCACCCGGGAAAGTGCCAGGGCCCTGATCAGGCAGGTGGGCCCACTCACCCTTGGGCACCCTGCCGTGCTATAGGACCCATGAGCGGGGGATAGCGGTGTCAGGGTCCCCTCCCCCTGCTTTCGCCGGCTGCCGGGGCCCTGAGCAACAATACTTACCTCTCCCCGTGCCTCCGCAGCAGGTCCTGTCTCTTCCGCGGGTTGCTGCACATTGACGTCTCAGGTCAGAGGGCGCTGTGACGTCTTTACAGCGCACTCTCTACTGAGCCATCACAGCGCAGAGCGGGAAGACACCGGTGACGCTGGAGTCCAGAGCAGCGGCAGCAGGTGAGGAGGAGTGAGGTGAGTATTTTTATTTTTTTTTAAATTTATGGAGGCATGGGGCATTATAAGGGAGGAGGGGTGACATCCTGCATGGGGCATTATAAGGAAGGGGGGGTGGGGTGACAAACTGCATGGTGCATTATAAGGGGCGGTGACATCCTGCATGGGCCATTATGAGGGAGGGGGGGGTGTGACATCCTGCATGGAGCATTATAAGGGAGGAGGGGAGTGACATCCTGCATGGGGCATTATAAGGGAGAGGGGAGTGACATACTGCATGGGGCATTATAAGGGAGGTGGGGCGTGACATACTGCATGGGGCATTATAAGGAAGGGGGGAGTATCATACTGCATGGGGCATTATAAGGAAGGGGGGGAGTAACATACTGCATGAGGCATTGTAAGGGAAGGGGGGAGTGACATACTGCATGGGGAATTATAAGGGACGGGGGAGTGACATACTGCATGGGACATTATAAGGGAGGGAGGAGTGACATACTGCATGGGGCATTATAAGGGAGGGGGGTGAAATCCTGCATGGGGCAATATAAGGGAGGGAGGTGAAATCCTGCATGGGGCATTATAAGGGGGGGGAGTGACATCCTGCATGGGACATGACAAGGGGGAAAGTGACATCCTGCATGAGGCATTATAAGGGGGGATGACATAATGCATGGGGCTTTATAAGGGGGGTGACATTCTGCATGGGGCACTATAAGGGGGGTGACATCCTGCATAGGGCATTATAAGAGGTGTGACATCATGCATTGGGCATTATAAGGGGAAAACTGCCTGCATGAGGCATTATGGGGGGGGATCAGCCTGCATGGAGCATTATATGGGGGCCAGTATCCTGTATGGAGCGTTATAATGGGGCCAGTATCCTGTATGGAGCGTTAAAATGGGGCAAGTATCCTGTATGGAGCGTTATATGGGGACCAGTATCCTTTATGGAGCGTTATAAGGGGGCCAGTATCCTATATGGAGCGTTATATGGGGGACAGTATCCTGTATGGAGCATTATATGGGGGCCAGTTTCCTGTATGGAGCGTTATATGGGGGCCAGTATCCTGTATGGAGCATTATATGAGGGCCAGTATCCTGTATGGAGCGTTATATAGGGGCCAGTATTCTGTATGGAGCGTTATATTGGGGCCAGTATCCTGAATGGAGCGTTATATGGGGGCCAGTATTCTGTATGGAGTGTTATATTGGTGCCAGTATTCTGTATGGAGCATTTTATGGGGGCCAGTATTCTGTATGGAGCGATTCGCCGGTTTCTGAGCTATTGTGGAATTTACAATAGATATTGCTCATGTAATGTAAAAAGTGAAATATTTGGCATTGTACTGTATATATATTTCTCTGAGGTATCTGTGCATCATGAATCGTGGTATGTGTTAAAGGGGCCCATTGAGACTCTTTCGCCCGGGGCTCACATAAACCTGGAGCCGGCCCTGCCCAGCGAGAGCAACTATAGTGTATGGAGATACAATGGGGAAACTATTACTTTGTGAAGGTACATAATGGACGCTATTAGTGGGAGGAGGAAAAGAGGGGACACTATTACTGCGTGGGCACATATAGGATACATACTACTTTATGGAGGCACAGAGGGGGCAACCATACTATATGGAGACACAATGGGGAGGCTGTCACTTTGTGGAGGCACAGAGAAGGCACTATTATGTGGAGGCACAAAAAGAGCAACTATACTAACTATACTGTATGGAAACACAGTGGGGAGACTGTCACTTTGTAATGGCAGTCAAAGAGGGGGGCACTATTTCTGTGTGTAGGCACAGAGGGGTCAAACAAACTGTACCGGGACACAATTGGGAGACTATTACTTTGTACAGGCCATCAAGAAGAAAACTGAGGCCAGTATACTTTTGTGGAGGCACAATGGGGCACTTTTACTGTGTGGAGGCACAAACAGAGCATTATTACTATGGGGAGGCAGAATTGGGGAAATATTACTCTGCAGAAACATAAAGAGGACAATCTTGCAGCAGTCCATTATACATGTATAAATATTGAAATATACAGATATTTACAGAGAATACAAGGCAAAAAGTCCCCATTCTCAGATACAGATTAAGATGAAACCGCAATGCTGGAAAAAGAACTGTGGTAGTGGTATCCTTACCCTCAAAACTCCTCAGATACAACAATGGACACTAAGCTGATACACTTGAAATGATAGATCAAAAAGATAAACATTCAATTGTTATACATTGACTCCTGACCATCCAATGTATAGCCACTGCAGCTAATATATACATATAAAGCATTACCTGATGTGCAAACAACCAAAATAATGTAATACACAATGCCAGTCCAAAATATTCATAGAGAGGCAAAGATCCTGAGGTGGTAAGTAAATGTAAAGGATTCACCCAGAGAGAAAGGCTAGAAATTCTGGAATGTCTGTAAAATAAAGAAATGCGGAGTGTCAGGAGTTCACAAGGTTCCCATGTGTTTTCCCGGTAAACATCTGTCTTTTGCTGGACAGGAAGGGGGAATCCACAAAAGGGAACATTGCTTTATTATGGGTGCACAAAATAGGTGCACAAAGAGGGGAGGGTTATTATTGGATAGGGGTAATAAGAGGAATTACTATTGTGTTGTAGCAGTAATTTGGCACTATTACTGTGTGAAGGTATAAAGAAGATACTATTAGTCTTCCACTCTGTGTGGAAGCACAGAGGGGACATTATTATTGCGTGGAGGCACTGAGGGATTACTACTACTATTGTGTGGATGCACAGAGGGGGCACTATTACTGTGTGGAGGCACAGAGGGGGCACTATTACTGTGTGGAGGTACAGAGGGGGCACTATTACTGTCTGGAGGCAGAGAGGGGGCACTATTACTGTGTGGTAGTGACGCGCCCCCTGGGCCGTGTGTGGGGGAATACCCGGAGCCGGGTCTCTGTGTAATGTTAGGGGTTGTAGTCTCCGTGGCTGCGACCCGGTCCCGTGGCTCAGGGTGGTCAAACAAGTGGCGGATCTGTTTATTTGGTTTTTAATGTTGAAATGTCCGACTACGCCACCCGTGGATTGCGGTCACTGAGAACCGTCGCTGCGGGGCAGACCGCTGAGGCTGATGTTGTGTGCGCAGCAGAGGGTAGTATAATTCCCCACAGGAGGAGTATAGCCTCAGGGCAGTGAGTGCAGATAGTGGGGGTGATGGTGCGCGGGAGCAACAGTAATAACTCAGAGTCCAGTGATGCAGTCCAGGGTCTATACTCACAGTTTTACCCTCCAAGCCACTTCTGCAGGTAATGGCTGCCCACGTCGTACTGTGCTCACCAGGTGAGGGGCTCGGCCAACTCCCAGGTACCTTTGGAATGCTTTTCAGGACCCCCTTCGTGTGTCCTTTCTCTGGCCTGTCGTACCCCAAAATAGACCACGTTTCTGTCCAGCTGCCTCGGGCCTTATAGAATCATAGAATCATAGAATGGTAGAGTTGGAAGGGACCTCCTGGGTCATCTGGTCCAACCCCCTGCTCAAAGCAGGATTCACTAGATCATCTCAGACAGATGTCTGTCCAGCCTCTGTTTGAAGACGTCCATTGAAGGGGAACTCACCACCTCTTGTGGCAGCCTGTTCCACTCATTAATCACCCTAACTGTCAAAAAGTTTTTTCTAATATCTAATCTGTGTCTCCTCCCATTTAGTTTCATCCCATTGCTTCTAGTCTTTCCTTGTGCAAATGAGAATAAAGATGATCCTTCTACAATGTGACAGCCCTTGACATATTTGTAGACAGCTATTAAGTCTCCTCTCAGTCTTCTTTTTTGCAAGCTAAACATTCCCAAATCCTGCAACCGTTTCTCATAGGACATGGTTTGTAGACCAGTCACCATTCTGGTCGCTCTTCTCTGAACTTGCTCCAGTTTGTCTATGTCTTTTTTAAAATGTGGTGCCCAAAACTGTACACAGTATTCCAGATGAGGTCTGACCAAAGAGGAGTAAAGACCGATAATGACTTCACGTGATCTAGACTGTATGCTTCTGTTAATACATCCCAGAATTGTATTTGCCTTTTTTGCTGCTGCATCACACTGTTGACTCATGTTCAGTCTATGATCTATTAGTATACCTAAGTCTTTTTCACATGTACTGTTGCTTAGCTCTATTCCTCCCATTCTGTATATGCTTTTTTCATTTTTATTGCCCAGATGTAGTACTTTGCATTTTTCCCTGTTAAAAACCATTCTGTTGGTTGCTGCCCACTGCTCCAGTTTATTTAGGTCTTTTTGAATCCTCTCTCTCTCTTCTCTAGTATTAGCTATCCCTCCTAGCTTTGTGTCATCAGCAAATTTAATCAGTTTACCCTCAATTCCTTCATCTAAATCATTGATAAAGATGTTGAACAATACAGGTCCCAGGACGGAGCCCTGTGGTACCCCACTTGAGACATTCATCCAGCTGGATGTGAAGCCATTTACAACCACCCTTTGAGTCCGATCACTAAGCCAGTTATGAATCCACCTAACAGTTGCCTGGTCCATTGCATACTTGGTCATTTTTTCAATAAGGATGGTGTGAGATACTTTGTCAAATGCTTTGCTGAAGTCAAGATATACTATATCTACAGCATTTCCCTGATCCACCCAGTCAGTGATTCTGTCATAGAAGGAAATTAAGTTAGTCTGACATGACTTGTTAGTTACAAACCCATTTGCCCTTGGCGGGCAAATGTCTGTTCCGTTTCCCTGGGCCCTATATGGTGCCTTCCTAACGGGTGTAGTGAGGGGCCGTAACACATGCAATGCCACAGCCTCTGGTTACTAGCTGAGGGTAGTTGCTCTCCTCCACTAGATGAGGGATCCGGTTCCCTTTCTTGACCTGACCCCCCCTACTCTGGTAGCGGCGGGCGTACGGTGGCGACTGGCCGGTCCGCACCGCTGGGGTCCCTTCAATCCACTCCTGGAGCCTCCTCCGTTCCTCTCCTCTCCTTTCTTCTCCTCCAAGCCCAGGCCTTGTGAATTGGCCTGCCCGCGGAGCAGAGCCCGTACAGAGCCCCTGCTCCCAGGCTTCTTCTCTCCCTGCTCTCCCCTCTTTCTCCCCTCTGACTCCAAGATGGTGCCCACCTTATATACTCCCCTTTACAGTGCACCCAGAATCTACTCTCCCCACCCACACACTACCAGGTTCCCCCTTTCTAGGTGTTCCCTCCCCCCACTCCAGCCAGGGACAGGGGCAGTTGTGCTCACCCTTGGGAGCATTGTCGCCCTGTCCCCCGGAAATGTGGTCTAGTGCATGTGGGTGTTAGGGTCCTGGGCCACACTCCATCCTTACCTGGAAGTGAGATATCACACCTCTGGGTGAGATGCAATACCTCTGTAGCGACCGAACCATCGGGGCGCTACAGTAGCACAGACGGAAAACTATTACTGTGTGGAAGCAAAGAGGGGGTACTATTACTGTGTGGAGGCACAGAGGGGGAACTATTACCGTGTGGAGGCACAGAGGGGGAACTATTACTGTGTGGAAGCACAGAGGGAGCATTATTACTGTGTTGAGGCACAGAGGGGGCACTATTACTGTGTGGAAGCACAGAAGGGGCACTATTACTGTGTGGAAGCAGAGAGGGGGAACTATTACTGTGTATGGAGGCACAGAGGGGGAACTATTACTGTGTATGGAGGCACAGAGGGGGAGCTATTACTGTGTGGAAGCACAGAGGGAGCATTATTACTGTGTTGAGGCACAGAGGAAGCACTCTTACTTTGTGGAAGCACAGAGGGGGCACTATTACTGTGTGGAAGCACAGAGGGAGCACTATTACTTTGTGGAGGTACAGAGGGAGCACTATTACTGTGTGGAAGCACAGAGGGGGCACTATTACTGTGTGGAAGCACAGAGGGGGCACTATTACTGTGTGGAAGCACAGAGGGGGCACTATTACTGTGTGGAAGCACATAGGGGGCACTATTACTTTGTGGAGGTACAGAGGGAGCAATATTACTGTGTGGAAGCACAGAGGGGGCACTATTACTGTGTGGAAGCACAGAGGGGGCACTATTACTGTGTGGAGGCACAGAGGGTGCACTATTACTGTGTGGAGGCACAGAGGGAGCAATATTGCTGTGTGGAGGCACAGAGGGGGCACTACTACTGTGTGGAGGCACATAGAGGAAATTATTACTCTGTGGAGGCATGGGGGGCACTATTACTGTGTAGAGACATTTATATCTGGACACATGAGGGGCACTATACCTGTGCAGGTCCAGAGGGGGCATTACTACTGTGTTGAGGCACAGAGAGGGCACTATTAATGTGTAGAGGCACAGAGGGAGCATTATTACTGTGTTGAGGCACAGAGGGGGCACTATTACTGTGTGGAAGCACAGAGGGGGCACTATTACTGTGTGGAAGCACTGAGGGGGCACTATTACTGCGTGGAAGCACAGAGGGGGCACTATTACTGTGTGGAAGCACAGTGGGGGCACTATTACTGTGTGGAGGTACAGAGGGAGCACTATTACTGTGTTGAAGCACAGAGGGAGCACTATTACTGTGTAGAAGCACAGAGGGGGAGCTATTACTGTGTGGAGGCACAGAGGGGGCACTATTACTTTGTGGATGCACAGATGGAGCACTATTACTGTGTAGAGACATTTATATCTGGACACATGAGAGGCACTATACCTGTGGAGGTCCAGAGGGGGCATTACTACTGTGTTGAGGCACAGAGAGGGCACTATTAATGTGTGGAGGCACAGAGGGAGCATTATTACTGTGTTGAGGCACAGAGGGGGCACTATTACTGTGTGTAAGCACAGAGGGGGCACTATTACTGTGTGGAAGCACAGAGGGGGCACTATTACTGTGTGGAAGCACAGAGGGGGCACTATTACTGTGTGGAAGCACGGAGGGGGCACTATTACTGTGTGGAGGTACAGAGGGAGCACTATTACTGTGTTGAAGCACAGAGGGCGCACTATTACTGTGTAGAAGCACAGAGGGGGAGCTATTACTGTGTGGAGGCACAGAGGGGGCACTATTACTTTGTGGATGCACAGATGGAGCACTATTACTGTGTAGAGACATTTATATCTGGACACATGAGAGGCACTATACCTGTGGAGGTCCAGAGGGGGCATTACTACTGTGTTGAGGCACAGAGAAAGCACTAATAATGTGTGGAGGCACAGAAGAAGAAATATTACTGTGGAACAGAATTACAGTTTATCCACAACCTAAACCCACATAATACAGTGCTTCAATTTAGGCATAAAGTGCCAGGATAACAATGCCAATACCACTATAGAGCACAATACTACCATTTAGTGCTCGCATAATCGGGACATGGGCTCCTTAGTAAACAGGGACCCTGCTCACAGTTTGCTGATGCATAAAAGTAGTCCTCATCATTTCGAAATCAGCAGTGTAGTGACTCCTCTATACAACGGCACCAATCTAGATGTAGAAGTTGGGCTCTGCTCCACATCTGTGAGCCATTTATCCAGGGCGCGCTTATGTCTTTACCTTGTGTTTTATTCATTCTCATTATACTTCCCTGACAGTAGATTTCTGATTTTGTGCTGTGTCCCAGACTTCTAAAAACAGCCCGTCAGCACTGATAATATTATAGTGTAAAAGCGGAATGATCAAACCCCCGGCTGATCAGAAGCCCTTCTCCTACAGTAATGCGCTGTGACATTAACTCTTTCATGTGTACGCAAATCACATCCCTCCAATAGAGATCCGTCGACTTCAGGAGCTTATGCCGAGAACGGAATCTAAACTGAATGATATACATGGAATTCTACCCAGGAGGATTCAGGTTCCAGCCGGGCAGGTGTCAGCAAAAATACTCAGATTAGTCAGCTCCGTTCTTGCAAATAAACAAATCCACATCAACTTATACAAATACAGAACATTTCTTCCTCCCGAGACACAGCAGCAAAATTAACTTTACCTTTCAATTTAAAAATCTATGCATAAAGCTAAACTGGGTATCTCGAGTGTTTAGAAAACAGAATTTTACAGTATTTTTCCTATGAAAATGAAAAATTAAATGAAACATATAACAGGGTTCATCAGATGGTCCATATTCAGACGTGTACATACTTTTTTCCCTTTTTTTTAAGTGCCATTTCAGCAACTGTTTATGCACATATAATACTATCTAACCCTTAATATTCTAGGTATTTATTTTTTAATTTTACCTCAGTTTCATAAATACATTTTGCTCCCTCTATTCTGGGCAATTTTGTCATATTTTCTCTAATATCTATTTATTAATCCAGTGCTTGGTTTAATGTGTAGACACTAACTTCATGTAAACTACATGATGACATCATCAACTACCAAATTACTCCTGGCAGCTCTAAGACCCTGTTATTTGTATAGGACTTTAGAGTATTTCTAAGAGATGCTTACAGGAAGAAACACATCACCAGAAGGAGGCAGGGAAGACAGACTGAAGCTACATCAAATAGGATACATGGAATAAGTCTGCCGTATACATCACGGAACAACAGTTCTATGTCACTGATTTATCAATGGCTTACATTAGATAGGCACAAGAACAATATGATGAGATTCACCCCCATATGCAAAGCCTCATGGGAAATGTAGACTGCATTAGAGGTGTGGCACCCCAGGGGTCTGGTTGCCACAGTAATAGAAATATTATGTCTGAGAGCAAGTTGGAGGTTTCCTATGGTCTGGAGCCCTAAGCATGCAACACTGCCCGCCCAGACCTGGGAGGGGAGGAATCTGCCCTTATAAACTGGGTCTGGGGTGGGATTAGAGAGTTAGAGCTTGGAGAGGGAAAGATACAGCAGGAGCTCTGTAGGAACAGTAGCTGAAGACCAGGGGCTGGAGCTGAGCAGAGCTCGCCCTGGCTGAGGACACTACAACTGGACACCGGAGTCCGAGGCTGTGGGGACTGATATACACCCAGCAGCAGATACCAGCCGGCAGGGGATTCCAGGTCCTCTGGCCATAGAAGCCCGGAGGCTCAGTCACAAGAAAGGGACCAGCGCCGCCATCCAGGAGCGGAGGCTAACAGAAGGCCCCAAGTCACCAGCCATACGGGTGAGCACCACACGGAATACTCAGGGACGTGGGCTACTTGTAACCACTTACAGCAAGGTAGCCAGGAAAGAGTGCAGATAGACGGGGAGGCCTACAACTCCACCTGGCCAGGGGAGATCCTGCTTGCTCACAGACTGACCAGGCCTCTACTGCTAACCAGTACTCCCGGGAGGGTCTGCTTTATACCATCAGTAAAGACCCTGAACTGCACCACACGTCTCTGTGTTTCATCGCCGCACCAGCACCATTAGTACTGGGACGCTCACACCATCACTCCCATCATCCACACTAGCTGCCCTGAGGCAATACTTCTCCCGTGGGGAGTTATCCCATACTTGGCTGCGCTTACAACATCAGCCTCAGCGGTCTGCAGCGCAGCGGCGGTCCCCACTGACCGCAGTCCACGGGTGGCATAGTCAGACATTTGTTATTACACTAAGACTGCCACTGGTTTGACCACCCTGAGCCACGGACCGGGTCGCCGCCACACTGAGACTACCACCCCCAGCATCCCACCAGAGGCCCGGTTCCGGGTTCCCCACGCGGCCCAGGGGGCGCGTCAACTTTGGCATAGTCGGCAGGATTCAAACCAACCCGCCCCAACGGGTATTGCGTGCCTGAAAAAAGACTTTTTGCACTTACCTGAGAGAAGTTTCCCGCCGTCCGGAGTCGTTTCCCGCCATCGGATGCCATCTTGGGTCATTTCCCGCCGTCTTCTGCCGTCTTCCCGCCATCCGCAGCTGCTTCCCGCCATCGGACGCCATCTTCGGGACGCCGCACGGGAAGAAGAGGGGCGTGGACGCAGAAAGCGCGTGAGATCCGAAGCTTCGCCCCACGCTCCGACGCTGCGTAAGGTCCTAGAAGGGAGGAAGAGCGACGCTGACATCACAGGAGCGCGACGCAAGGTCCTCGACATCAACGATCGACTGCGGAGCCGCGGCCTACGGAAGAAGAGCATCGCAAGGTAGGCCACGGTCCACTAGGGGGGAAGGAGGATGTCGGATACCGAGGGGAGCTCCACCGCCACACCGGCCGCCAGCGCAACCGCTGCTGCGGTCATGCCATTCACCATGCCCTATATCCCGGGGGCAACCTGGCTACCCCAGTACTCAGGGGAGTCACATACCCTAAGTGACTTTAGGGAAAAACTGGATAGCCTCTTCCAGGTATACCCCCTCACGGAAGAGCAAAAAGTGAGCATCCTGGTGGCCCAATTAATCGGGGCAGCCCAAAGGGAGGTAAAGTCCTGGTCACCTGGGAAGTAGAGGACTGTCAGAGAAATACTAGCCTGGCTGAAAGACACATTTGATACCCGAACCTCAGCCGAAATAAAGCTCAGATTTTACGGGTGCAAACAGCGGGCACATGAAAGTATAAGAGACTATGCACTAAACCTACAAGAGGCCCTGAGAGCCATTAAAAAGGCAGACCCTGACAGTGTGGGGAATGAAGACAAGCTGTTGACCGAACAATTTATTGAGGGTCTACTGTGCAATGCCCACCGAACCCAGCTGCGGGCAATGGCCTTACAGGACCCTGACCTGGACTTTGCACAGTTCAAGGACAGAGCCATCCGGGTGCTCCGAGAACCGGCACCAGGTTGCGCTGTGACCCACAGGGGCCCTGCTATCACTTATCACCAGGACGCAGCGCCCTTGTCTGCAGGGCCTGTGGGAGCTGATGCGCAGGCTTTGAACAATAACCCGGCTACAGACCTGCACCATCAGGTCCAAGAGCTGGCTAAGAGCTTTGCCGCGCTAACCAGAACTGTGCAGTCTTTGCAGGTCTCTTCTCCAGGAAAGATCCAGCTGGCATCCGGACCGGAGGACGTCCCGTGGCGCCGACTGAGGAGGACCCCACCGGCCAGAGGAAGACCCAGCGACCGGTATAACGAGGACGGACGACCCATCTGCCACAGCTGCAATCAACCCGGAAATATGGCAAGGTACTGTCATTTAAACGGGCACAACCTGGGGTAGAGGGCCAACCCCCAGGCCTAAGATCATCAGGCCCATCGAACTGGCGTGACAAGTACGTAGGGGGACGTCCGGTCTTGCCTGTGGTACTGGACGGCATTCTTATGAGTGCCCTACTGGACACCGGGTCACAGGTCACCACCATCCCGTACGTGCTCTTCAAGCGGTACTGGAATGACTCGGACATAACCCGCTACCCAGATGACGACCTGAGCATTATCGCCAGCAATGGTCAGCCCGTGCCACAGATAGGATTTAAAGAGGTGACCATCAAGGCGGTAGAGTTGAACTGCCGGCACAAGGACTGATCATTGTGGACATTGACCTCGCGAGAGTCACCCAAAAATAACCCTAGGTACTAACGTAATCGAAAACTGTCTTGCAGAGGTGATTCTTATTTTGCAACAGGTTGCCAAGAACGCCAGCTACAGCCAGCAGCGTGTGCTCCAAAAAGAGATCCGGGCAATGATGAAGCGGCAACAAGTGGAACTATCTGGTGGTGAGATAGGTAGCGTGAGAATGTGTGACCCGTTCCCTATTGCCATGCCCCCAAAAAGTGAGATGATGATTTGGTGCCGGGAAGCTATTGGTCTAAGAGGTAAAGACTACCAAGCAATGGTAGAACCCGTCTACTCAGACAGTAGGCCCACCATTTTGACAGCACGGGGGGGTGGTCGATGTACGCCATGGGAGGGTGCCCGTCCGCATCATAAATATCGGGGAGAGAGAAGTATACCTGCCCCGGTATGCCACGCTAGCCAAATTGTTCACCATCAACCAGAACTCTGTACAGGCCGTGGAACCCTTGCCTCCATCTCAGCCAGAGGAAGGTAACGGCTCTAAGAAACCAATGGAGGACTGGTGTCAGCAACTGCATTTGGGTACTGACTCCACTCCCTCACACCAAAAACAGGGAGTCTACCGGGTGGTTCAGGAGTACGAGAGAGTGTTTAGCAAACACCCGCTAGACTTTGGGCGAGTAAAGGGGGTAGAACATCACATCCCAACGGGAGACCATCCTCCCATAAAGGAGAGATACCGACCCGTACCCCCTGCACACTATCAACACGCCAAGGGGATGTTAAAGGACATGAAGGAGGCTGGGGTAATTAGGGATAGCTGTAGCCCCTGGGCAGCTCCACTAGTCTTAGTGAAAAAGAAAGACAATACCAGGAGAATGTGTACAAATCGCAAAAGGTCACTATAGATACTTCCCAAGTTCACAATATTATACACACAAGCTCAAGCTGTATCGGCTCAGCTTTTAAGGAAGAGACATAAAATTATGACTAAAATTAATTATTTATTACATGTCTTTAAAAACAACAATGACAAAAATTAAAAAGCAGAGACCTTCCGGTTCCATACATCAAATAATACATGAAGTATAATAAAGGACACAGCTCGGTCACAGACCTGAGTGAAGTAGCATAAATATACAGAGCCCCATAATTTACCTCATAAACCAAAATGGATATGTCAGCAAAGAGATCTCCAAGAAGGAAAAAGGAGAGTGACTCTAGCTAACCTAACGGTAACCGAACGTTTTAAGCATTACCTTGCCTCTTCCAAGTTCACCGTGTACACGGATAACAACCCGTTGACACACCTGGACACTGCAAGGCTCGGTGCCCTGGAACAGAGATGGATGGCCCGCCTGTCCAACTATGAATTCACCATTAAATACCGGGCGGGACGCTCAAATGCCAACGCGGATGCCCTGTCTAGATTGCCAAACTTACCGGACGTAGGGGAAGATCCAGAAGATCTGGAAGAAGTCGAGCTCCCTGCGTTCCACCGTCATGGGATTACCCTGTATTCCCACCGCGTGAAGGACAGGCGCTCTGTGACGTTCAATCCCTTGCCCCACTACAGCTGGGCGGAAACGCAAGACAGTGATCCCGCAGTCCGTCTGGTGAAGGAAATGCTGACACAGGCCGATGCCCGTCTTGACCCAGACGCTCTGGAGGAGACCAAGCAACTGGGGAAGGAGAAAAGTAAGCTGTTCCTCTACAGGGAGAAGCTGTGCCGAAGAATGGTTAACTCTCGAACACATGAGTTGACTTGGCAGGTAGTGGTCCCAAGACGAGACGCGGCTATGGTTCTGGAGGCATATCACAATGGAGCAGGACATTTTGGATGGAAGAAGCTGGAGCACTTGTTGCATGAAGGTTCTACTGGGTAGGCATGAGAGGAGCCATCGAGAGGTGGTGCAGAGACTGTGGCCCGTGCAACCTAAGAAGAAAGGACCGTGCCAGCCAGAAGACTCCCCTGCAGCCCATCATCACCAGACAGCCACTGGAACTGGTAGCCCTGGACCATGTGAAACTGGCTCCGAGCAGATCTGGGTATGTCTACTCCCTCACAATCGTAGATCACTACTCCCGGTTCCTGGTGGTGGTTCCCGTCAAGGACTTAACGGCTCAAACAGCAGCTAGAGCCTTCCAGCAGCACTTCTGCCGTCCACACGGGTACCCAGAGCAAGTGTTGACAGACCAAGGACCAGCCTTCGAAGCAGAGGTCTTCCAGGAGTTCTGCAACCTGTATGGCTGCAAGAAGATAAGAACAACGCCCTATCACCCGCAGACCAACGGACTTTGCGAGAAGATGAACCAGGAGGTGATAGATCTGCTAAAAACATTGCCCCAGGAAGAACGCAGCCTGTGGCCTGAAAAACTGCCCGATCTGGTGGACCTGTACAACCACATCCCGGTAGGTTCCACCAACTGTACCCCGGCTTACCTAATGAGAGCAAGACCTGGTAAGCTGCCTATTGACCTGGATATGGGAGTCCTGACACCTGAGGACAATTCGCCAGAGGCAGACTGGGATACAGAACGGCAGCAGCAGTACCGGAAAGTACTGGAGAGCGTCGAGCGAAGTCTCTGTCAATCAAGAGAAAGGCAGGAGAGGACTTATAACCAACATGCTCCCACTGTTCCCCTGGTACCTGGAGAGCAGGTCTTGAAAAGAAAAAGACGGCTCCATAAGTTGGACGACCAGTGGGAAAAGGACCCGTACACCGTACTGCCCTCAATATTCCAAAGGTGTACGTCATCAGCAAGGATGGAGGAGAGACCACAGCCACTGTCTCCAGAGACCACCTGAAAAAGTGCCCCGAGAAGTTGCAAAGCATGGATGAAGATCAGGAAGACCCTCAACCCGTAGAGGAAAAGGAGGAAATGATCAGCACCGTACTCGGAGACTATCCCCGGTCCTGGACACAAGTAAACAACGCTATCGTGGTGCCCGTCCTCATCTTTCTCCAGCCAGCCCCTCAAGTGCCTACAGAAGACCAGGTAGAGCTGGAAGAGCAGCCGGCCCAGGAGGCAGAAGAATCCATACCAGCAGACCAGGAGAATCAACCCTCTGCTAGTAGTGAGCCTGCCGTGTCCCTAGTGAGCCAAAGAGTGCGCAGACAGCTGCCCAGCCTACCCGCAACATGCCCTACACCCTGTAGTGCAGAACCAGTTAGTGAGCTCCGTAGGTCCACTAGAGTCACTAGAGGTCAGATGCCCGCTCGCTGGAAAATATAATGTAATGCACTGTAAATTTACCTGTTTATTGAGAAATGTTGATGTTTTTTGTTGTTGCCTGTTATTAATTATGTTTCTCAGTTACCCTGCAGATTTATTTGGACTAACAGGTTATGGACGCTGGATAACCGGAACAGTTTTGTAGATAGTTGCACATTGTGCCTCTTGCGAAGATGGCCGCGGAAGAGAAAACCTGTCTGGCATGGCCTCCTTGCGGCCCAAAGTAGTTAGCTTCAGCCTTGCAGCCACGCCCAAGGCCAACGCAAGGGGTTTGCTTTGGACAGGTCCCCTACTTCGCTTAAAGCTTCACCCTGGGTGACATGGACACCCTCTTGTTTCACAAACTTCACCTTGGGTGATATGGACACCCGGTTGCGGACACGCCGTGACCTTTAAAGAACTAAAGCTTCTTGTAAATATGTTATTGTATTATCGCTTATACCCTTGTATTTATGTTTCTTTAAAAATGTGTTTAGTCCCGGAGTACTAAAATTTACTAGGGGGGAATGTGGCACCCCAGGGGTCTGGTTGCCACGGTAATAGAAATATTATGTCTGAGAGCAAGTGGGAGGTTTCTCTGGTCAGGAGCCCTAAGCATGCAACACTGCCCGCCCAGGCCTGGGAGGGGAGGAATCTGCCCTTATAAACTGGGTCTGGGGCAGGATTAGAGAGTTAGAGCTTGGAGAGGGAAAGATACAGCAGGAGCTCTGTAGGAACAGTAGCTGAAGACCAGGGGCTGGAGCTGAGCAGAGCTCGCCCTGGCTGAGGACACTACAACCGGACACCAGAGTCCGAGGCTGTGGGGACTGATATACACCCAGCAGCAGAAACCAGCCGGCAGGCGATTCCAGGTCCTCTGGCCATAGAAGCCCGGAGGCTCAGTCACAAGAAAGGGACCAGAGCCGCCATCCAGGAGCGGAGGCTAACAGAAGGCCCCAAGTCACCAGCCATACGGGTGAGCACCACACGGTATACTCAGGGACGTGGGCTACTTGTAACCGCTTACAGCAAGGTAGCCAGGAAAGAGTGCAGATAGACGGGGAGGCCTACAACTCCGCCTGGCCAGGGGAGATCCTGCTTGCTCACAGACTGACCAGGCCTCTACTGCTAACCAGTACTCCCGGGAGGGTCTGCTTTATACCATCAGTAAAGACCCTGAACTGCACCACACGTCTCTGTGTTTCATCGCCGCACCAGCACCATTAGTACTGGGACGCTCACACCATCACTCCCATCATCCACACTAGCTGCCCTGAGGCAATACTTCTCCCGTGGGGAGTTATCCCATACTTGGCTGCGCTTACAACATCAGCCTCAGCGGTCTGCAGCGCAGCGGCGGTCCCCACTGACCGCAATCCACGGGTGGCGTAGTCGGACATTTGTTATTACACTAAGACTGCCACTGGTTTGACCACCCTGAGCCACGGACCGGGTCGCCGCCACTCTGAGACTACCACCCCCAGCATCCCACCAGAGGCCCGGTTCCGGGTTCCCCACGCGGCCCAGGGGGCGCGCCAGAGGCATCATATTTTAGAGGCTAACAAGGAGCCAAGAACCGAGAAATATCACATCTAAACAGTTAGACAATAGACATACACGAAAACCTTTGCATTTTTCTTAAATAATACTCCACACTGCACTATATAAGGAACTTTTTTGCCGCACATTCCGATCAGGCTGCAAAAAGTGAAAGTCCCATAGTGGGACAAAGTGTAAAAGTAAAAAAAAAGTGTAGGAAAATAAAAATAAAAAAATTGTGCAAATATAAAAAAAAATGAAATAAAATAATCACCAAAAAATAAAAATATATTGTACCCATAATATTTATTTATTATGAAAAAAAAGTAAAGTACACATATTTGGTATTGCCGCGTCCAGAACGACCTGACCTATAAAATTTTCATACTAGTTAACCCCTTTAGTGAACACGGTAAAAAAAAAAACGAAGCTAAAAAACAATGCTTTATCATCATACCGCCAAACAAAAAAATGGAAAAATGGAATAACATGCGATCAAAATGATGAATGTAAATAAAAATGGTACAGCTGCAAACGTCATCTTATCCCGCAAAAAACAAGCCGCCATACCACTCTATCATCCGAAAAATAAAAAAGTTATAGCTCTCAGAATAAAGCGATACAAAAAAATTATTTTTTCTAGAAAATAGTTTTTATTGTGTAAAAGTGCCAAAACATAGAAAAAATATATAAATGCAGTACCGAATAAAGCGGTCTTATTACTTTTACCACACGTGGAACGGCATAAAAAAACAAAACAAAAAAAAATTCAGGAATTGCGGGGTTTTTTTTATTCTGCCTCCCAAAAATCAGAATAGAAAGCAATCAAAAAATATCACGTGCCCGAAAATGGTACCAATAAAAACGTAAACGTGTCCCACAAAAAACAAGACCTGACTCTGTCGGCCAAAATATGGAAAAATTATAGCTCTCAAAATATGGAAATGCAAAGACTAGTCTTTGCAAAAAAAGCATCTTTTAGTGTGACAGCTGTCAATCATAAAAACCCGATATGAATCTGGTATCGCTGTAATTGCACCGACCCGAAGATAAAGTCGTCCAATCAATTATACCACACGAGGAACGGCATAAAAAATAAACTCTAGGGTTAGGGTTGAGCTAGGGTTAGGGTTGAGCTAGGGTTAGGGTTGGGATAGGGTTAGGGTTGGGCTAGGGTTAGGGTTGGACTATAGGGTTAGGATTAGGGTTGGACTAGGGTTAGGTTAGGGTTGGTCTAGGGTTAGGGTTGGGCTAGGGTTAGTGTTGGGGTTGTATAGGGTTGGGGTTAGGGTTGGGATTTTTTCAAAAGGAAAGAAAAAAAAATGATGATGATACGGCGACCATTGTTGAGCACAAGTGCTCGCTACTTGAGTTTGCATCGGGTGCTCGGGTATGCACTGAGTATCGTGGGTATTCGAGTGACATGCTTGAGTCTCTGCTCCATGTGCTTCACTGCCCCCAAAAAATGTTGCTGGGATCGCCTGCCATGCACAAGCGATCCCCGCATGTTTTTTTTGGGTGTCTAAAAACCGTGAAACATGCAGGGTGGGGACTTGAACATGTCACTTGAGCACCCATGATACATGGTGCATACCCGAGTACCCGATGCGAACTCAAGTAGCTAGCACTTGCGCTCAAGACTAATGACAACTTATTCAATATGATGACCTAATGTTATCAAATTCTGTCATACCTTTGGGTTCAAAATGTACACTGTACCCCTTGATAAAATCCTTGCAGGGTCTAGTTTCCAAAATGGAGATAATTGTGGGGGGTTTCCACTATTTAGGCATATCAGGGGCTCCCGAAATGCGACATGGTGCAAGTCACACAGTGCTACTTCCCTTCTGAACCCTGATGTGCGCCCAAACAGTGTATTTTCTCCACATATGGGGTATTGGCGAACTCAGGATGACTTGCACAACAGTTTTTAGGTTCCATTTTCTCCTGTTACCCTTGTGAAAATAAAAAATTGGGGGCTAAAAGATAATTTTTGTGGAAAAAGTTTGATTTTTTTATTTTCACGGCTCCATGTTATTAACTTCTGTCAAGCATCTGGGGGTTCAAGGTGCTCACGACACATCTAGATAAGTTCCCTGAGGGTTCTAGTTTCCAAAATGGTGTCACTTGTGGGGGGTTTCCACTGTTTAGGCACATCAGAGGCTCTCCAAATGCAACATGGCATCCGCTAATTATTCAAGCTTATTTTACATTCAAAAAGTCAAATGGCGCTCCTTCCCTTCTGAGCCCTGCCGTGCGCCCAAACAGTAGTTTTTCCCCACATATGGGGTATCTCCGTGCTCAGGGTAAATTTCACCACAAATTTTGGGGTCCATTCCTGTTACCCCTGCAAAAATAATTGGGGTCTAAAGTAACATTTTTGTGAAAAACTTAAATGTTCATTTTTTTCACCACATTCCAAAAATTCCTGTGAAGCACCTGAAAGGTTAATAAACTTCTTGAATATGGTTTTGAGCACCTTGAGATGTGTAGTTTTTAAAATGTTGTCACTTTTGGGTATTTTCTGTCATAAAGGCCTCTCAAAGTCACTGCAAATGTGATGTGGTTCCTAAAAAAATGGTTTTGTAAATTTTGTTGTAAAAATGAGAAATCGCTGGTCAACTTTTAACCCATATAGCTCCCTAATAAAAAAAAAAAATTTGGTTCCAAAATTGTGCTGATGTAAAGTAGACATGTGGGAAATGTTATTTGTTAACTATTTTATGTGACATACAGTACAGACCAAAAGTTTAGACACACCTTCTCATTTAAAGATTTTTCTGTATTTTCATGACTATGAAAATTGTACATTCACACTGAAGGCATCGAAACTATGAATTAACACATGTGGAATTATATACTTAACAAAAAAGTGTGAAACAACTGAAAATATGTCTTATTTTCTAGGTTCTTCAAAGTAGCCACCTTTTGCTTTGATGACTGCTTTGCACACTCATGGCATTCTCTTGATGAGCTTCAAGAGGTAGTCACTAGTGTTGAGCGAACATGCTCGACACTGCTCGGTACTCGCCCGAGCATCACGCTGCTCGGGATGTTCGGCGAGCACCGAGCATTTCCGGGTTACTCGGGCGGGAGCTCGGGTCTCCGCCCTTCATGTTTGGTGCTCTTTACAGAGCCAATGAACATGCAGGGATTGCCAGCCAGTCACTGTAATGCTGCAGCCATGTTGGTTGTGGGCATTACAGTGGTTGGCTGGCCGCACAGCGTCACCTTGAGTATTTAAAACGGGGCGCCGCCATCTTGGACACAGTCGCTCAGGATTAGACAGTGTAGGGACAGCGCTGCTGATTTAGGGAGAGAGATAAACTGTGAAATAGTTAGTGTAGGGTCTGTAAAGGCTGCCAGAACAAACAAACAGTCCTTTTCAGGACTAATATCCATCCCAGATACCAGGCAGGCAGGCTGTATAGGAGACACAGTGGTTATACCAGCAAACGCTGCATTACAGTCCTGTGTGCTCCTGTTGCTGAAATTGCTGGACTTAGTACCAGGTGTCGGGGGCCAGGAAAAATCCTTTTTTTTTCATCTAAATCCTCCTTTTTTTTTCCTCCTTCACACTGTACAAATACCCGTCTTATTAACCTTTTGGTGTGTCCACCCCCCCCCAAAAAAAAAGCGTGTCTCAGATTTTTCAGACACAAATATAACTGTTGAAAATAGTCTGGTGTAGGCTAGAGAAACAGAAGTGTTGTTTTGCACTTCCACGGTTCAAACCTCTGTATTATCCATTTTGGGCCATTTGTATCTAAAAAAAAAAACAGTTTGAGTGTGTCGCTCACTGTTCAGCAGCAAATAGCTCTATTTAAAAAAGTGTGGTATACCCCAGTAAACAATAACTGTGGTTTTGCCATCCCACGGTAAAAAATCTCTATTATTCAGCTTTTGGTAGTTTTTTCCGTAATGAAAAACAGTAGTGTCTCCTGACTGTTGTGACACAAAAATATATCTGTTGAAAATAGTCTTGTGTAGGCCCGACATCCCAGTGTGGTTTCGCAGTTCCACGGGTCAAATCGCTGTACTATCCAGTTTTGGGCCTTTGGTATCTAAAAAAAAAGCAGTTTGAGTGTGTCGCTCACTGTTCAGCCGCAAATATCTCTATTTAAAAAAGTGTGGTATACCCCAGTAAACAATAACTGTGGTTTTGCCATCCCACGGTAAAAAATCTCTATTATTCAACTTTTGGTAGTTTTTTCCGTAAAGAAAAACAGTAGTGTCTCCTGACTGTTATGACACAAAAATATATCTGTTGAAAATAGTCTTGTGTAGGCCCGACATCCCAGTGTGGTTTCGCAGTTCCATGGGTCAAATCGCTGTACTATCCAGTTTTGGGCCTTTGGTATCTAAAAAAAAAAGCAGTTTGAGTGTGTCGCTCACTGTTCAGCCGCAAATATCTCTATTTAAAAAAGTGTGGTATACCCCAGTAAACAATAACTGTGGTTTTGCCATCCCACGGTAAGAAATCTCTATTATTCAGCTTTTGGTAGTTTTTTCCGTAAAGAAAAACTGTAGTGTTTCCTGACTGTTGTGACACAAAAATATATCTGTTGAAAATAGTCTTGTGTAGGCCCAACATCCCAGTGTGGTTTCGCAGTTCCACGGGTCAAATCGCTGTACTATCCAGTTTTGGGCCTTTGGTATCTAAAAAAAAGCAGTTTGAGTGTGTCGCTCACTGTTCAGCCGCAAATATCTCTATTTAAAAAAGTGTGGTATACCCCAGTAAACAATAACTGTGGTTTTGCCATACCACGGTAAAAAATCTCTATTTTTCAGCTTTTGGTAGTTTTTTTCGGAAAGAAAAACAGTATTGTCTCCTGACAGTTGTGACACAAAATTATATCTGTTGAAAATAGTTTTGTGTAGGCCCGACATCCCAGTGTGGTTTCGCAGTTCCACGGGTCAAATCGCTGTACTATCCAGTTTTGGGCTTTGGTATCTAAAAAAAAAAGCAGTTTGAGTGTATCGCTCACTGTTCAGCCGCAAATATCTCTATTTAAAAAAGTGTGGTATACCCCAGTAAACAATAACTGTGGTTTTGCCCTCCCACGGTAAAAAATCTCTATTATTCAGCTTTTGGTAGTTTTTTCCGTAAAGAAAAACAGTAGTGTCTCCTGACTGTTGTGACACAAAAATATATCTGTTGAAAATAGTCTTTTGTAGGCCCGACATCCCAGTGTTGTTTCGCAGTTCCACGGGTCAAATCGCTGTACTATCCAGTTTTGGGCCTTTGGTATCTAAAAAAAAAGCAGTTTGAGTGTGTCGCTCACTGTTCAGCCGCAAATATCTCTATTTAAAAAAGTGTGGTATACCCCAGTAAACAATAACTGTGGTTTTCCTCTTCCACGGTTCTAATCTACTCTTTATTACCCTTTTTCCATTGATAGTGCAAGTGTAAGCTATTTTACTTAATTTAGAATGAGCAAGGCGCGTGGCAAGGGACGTGGAAGTGGACGTTCTGGTGATGGTTCGTGCAGAGGACGGGGCCGTGGCCAAGGTGAAAATGTGCCACAACCAACAGCCACATCTTCTCGCTCCCACTCTGTGCCCGAATTACTAGGGAAGCACAGAACAACACCAGTATTGAGAACTGATCAGTGTGAACAGGTTATTAATTGGATAGCAGATAATACTTCCAGTTACCTGGGCACCACCACCTCCGGTCTGTCTTCCACACGGTTATCTCTTAGTAGCCATGAGTCTCGACCGCATACGCCTCCTCACCCTGATGCTCCTTCTTCCCACCTTGCCGAGTGTCGTCAGACAGCAAGTGATCAAACACTTGGACACTCTGAAGAGCTGTTCACTGGTCCATTTCCATATTTGGGCCCCTCGCCTGATACGCTTGAAGTGGTGGAAGAGGAGATCCCATGTTGCGATGCCCAAATATTTGAACAGCCACGGCCACAGGAAGTCGACATTGGCAATCTGTCAGAAGAGGTGGACGATGACGAGACACAATTGCCAGGAAGTGAGGAGGTGGATCGTGGTGCACAAGTGGAAGAGGAGGAGGTGGTGGATGATCTAGTAACTGACCCAACATGGAAGGAGGACATGCAGAGTGAGGCCAGCAGCACACAGAGGGAGGGAAGCAGAGTACCCCAACAGGCAGGAAGAAGCAGTGTGGTGGCCGCAGACAGAAGGCAGGCAACCATTCCCCGTAACACCAACACGAGGGACGTTGCCAGTACAAGCGGTAGGTCTTCCAGAGTCTGGAATTTTTTTAAAGACTCTGCTGATAACCCCAAAAAGGCCATATGTTCCACCTGCCATGCCAGCATCAGCAGGGGTGTCAAAACTACCAGCCTGACCACCACCAGCATGATCAGGCACATGGCAGCAAAGCACCCGACTTTGTGGGGCGAAACCCAGGGTCCACGACCAGTGTCAGCGGGTGTCACCACTGCTTCTTCCACTGTTGTGCATGCAATAGAACCCCCTGTTGTGTGTGCAAGGCAATCCCCTGTCCATACTGCATGTAAAGATGCCCCCTCCTCTCAGTCTTCACTTGTTATGGCAGTTTCTCAAGAAACAGCATCAACGTCCACGTCCACGTCCCACCGCAGCGTTCAATTGTCCATATCCCAGACGTTTGAACGAAAGCGGAAATTCGCAGCTAACGCCCCACAGGCCACAGTCCTAAATTCGCACATTTCACGACTGCTTGCATTGGAAATGCTGCCTTTTAGGCTGGTGGAGACGGAATCCTTCCGCAATCTTATGGCTGTGGCCGTCCCTCGGTACTCGGTCCCCAGCCGACACTATTATGCCCGGTGTGCCATCCCCGCACTACACAAGCACGTGTCCCAAAGCATCTGCCGTGCCCTCAACAACGCAGTTACTGGGAGAGTCCACCTGACTACGGACACGTGGACAAGTGCTTGTGGCCAGGGACGGTACATGCCTCTGACGGCACACTGGGTAAACATAGAGGAAGCCGGGACCCAGTCGGACCTTGGGACGGAACACATCCTCCCCACACCGAGGATTGCGGGCCCTAGGTCAGTCAGAGTTGCCCCCACAGTGTACAGCTCCTGCGCATCCTCCTCCTCCTCCTCATGTTCAGCCTCCATCTCAGATATCACCACATCAGTTATAAGCTGGAAGCATTGCAGTACTGCCTCCGCCAAGCGGCAACAGGCTGTGCTGAAACTCATAAGCTTAGGTGATAAACCTCACACTGCTTGTGAGTTGTGGACAGCTGTGAAAGAGCAGGCAGATCTGTGGCTGAGACCGCTGAACCTACATCCCGGCACGGTCGTGTGTGACAATGGCCGTAACCTGGTGGCGGCTCTGAGGTGAGGTGAGATCACACACGTACCATGCCTGGCTCATGTGCTTAACCTCGTGGTTCAGCGGTTTCTTAAATCGTACCCCGAGTTGCCAGATCTGCTCGTGAAAGTACGCTGCCTGTCAGCTCATTTTCGCAAGTCGGCTACAGCTTCCGCCGCTTTTGCTGTGTTGCAGCAGCGTTTGCTGCTTCCGGCACACCGACTGGTGTGTGATGTCCCCACACGTTGGAACTCCACCCTCCACATGTTGCAAAGGATTTGTGAGCAGAAGAGAGCAGTTGTGGAGTACCAGCTGCAACAATGCCGTCGATATTCAGGTCAGACTCCACACATAAGACCTCAGGAGTGGACCTGGAGGTCTGACATATGTACCATCCTGACAAACTTTGACGAGACCACCAAGATGGTGAGTGGCGATGACGCCATCATTAGTGTCAGCATCCCACTTGTCTGCCATTTGCAACGCTCTCTGCAGAGAATTAAAGAGGAGGCATTGCAGCCAGAGTATGATGAGATGGATCAAGAAGCCGTAGCGGGCGATTACACACAGCCCAGCTTCATCTCATCCCAACGTGCATTGGGGGACAATGAGGGAGAGGAGGAGGAGGAGGAGGAAGAACAGGAGCTGCTATCATGCGTTGTAGACGGTAGTACCTGTACAAGTGTAATACCGTCGGTTCAGCGTGGGTGGCCTGAGGACAGGGGGGAGGAGGAAGAGGAGGAGGAGGAGGAGAGCATGGTCAGTTGTCATCTTGGTGAGGACACGGAAATCTTGCCCGTTACCAGTCTGGCACCCATGGCTGACTTTATGTTACGCTGCCTTAACCGTGACCCTCGCGTTGTCAAAAGGTTGGGTGACAGTCATTACTGGTTGGTGACACTTGTAGACCCCCGCTACAAGGAGAACTTTCACTCTCTTATTCCTGAGGTGGAGAGGTCTACAAAAATGGGGCAATACCAGAAGGCCCTTGCTGCAGAACTCTTAAAAAAATTCTCAATAGAACACGCTAGCGGCAGAGGTCACAGTTCGTTACCCAACCAAGGCGTACAGGCGAGAGAGATGCAACTCAAATCCAGCAGAGGCAGGGGAACACTGTCAACGTTCTGAGACAGTTTTCTGACACCCGCCCAGCTTACAGGCCCTGAGGCGCGGGGTACACTCACAAGGAGTGGAAAGTTTCAAAAGATGGTGAGGGAGTACCTTGCCGACCGTACCAGCATCCTCCGTGATTCCTCTGTGCCTTTTAATTATTGGGTATCCAAGCTGGACACTTGGAATGAACTCGCTCTGTATGCCTTGGAGGTCCTGGCCTGCCCTGCCGCTAGCGTGTTATCGGAGCGTGTTTTTAGTGCCGCTGGGGGAATTATAACTGATAAGCACACTCGCCTGTCAACTGACAATGCTGACAAGCTGACCCTTATCAAAATGAACAAGGGCTGGATTGGGCCAGACTTCTCATCACCGCCAAATGACAGCGAGTAACATAAAGTCAAATCCACTGTGTTATTTCGGGAGGTGTATTCACATGCACCGCTTCACACCCACACATGGGTATACGCTTCCTCGTTTCGGCTGTTTAATCTCCTTCTCCTTATCCTCAGCCTCCACCACCACTATACCACCAGGGTGCCAGCATTGCAAGTTCCTCCGTCCTTAGTTTTGGCAGCTTTTGCTTGCAAGGCATAAGCAAATACTATGGGACACCCACTCCCCAATAATGGGACTTATGTTTGTAATATGCTGTACTGCATGGCTCTTGTAAGGGGCATTGCAAGTTGCTCCGTCCTAATTTTTGGCAGCTTTTGCTGGGAAAGCATAAGCAAATACTATGGGACACCCACTCCCCAATAATGGGACTTATGTTTGTAATATGCTGTACTGCATGGCTCTTGTAAGGGGCATTGCAAGTTGCTCCGTCCTAATTTTTGGCAGCTTTTGCTGGGAAAGCATAATCAAATACCATGGGACACCCACTCCCCAATAATGGGACTTATGTTTGTAATATGCTGTACTGCATGGCTCTTGTAAGGGGCATTGCAAGTTGCTCCGTCCTAATTTTTGGCAGCTTTTGCGTGGAAAGCATAAGCAAATACAATGGGACACCCACTCCCCAATAATGGGACTTATGTTTGTAATATGCTGTACTGCATGTGACGCGCCCCCTGGGCTGTGTGTACACGTGTGTGGGATACCCGGTGCCGGGTCTCTGGGGTCTGTAGTCTCCGTGGCGGTGACCCGGTCCCGTGGCTCAGGCTGGTCAAACCAGTGGCAGTCTTTCTTAGGTTTTGAGGTTAATTGTCCGACTGCGCCACCCGTGGATTGCGGTCAGGGAGTACCACCACTGCGAGGCAGACCGCTGAGGCTGGTGTTTTGTGCGCAGCATAGAATGGGATAACTCCCCTTGGGAGGAGTATAGCCTCAGGGCAGTGAGTGTGGATGATGGGGGTGATGGTGCACGAGCGCAGCAGGAATGACTCAGAGTCTTTGCAGTGCAGTTCAGGGTCTTTACTGATGATTATAAGGTAGACCCTCCTGGGAGTACTGGCTAGCATAAGAGGCCTGGTCAGTCTGTGAGCAAGCAGGAGTTCCCTGGCCAGGTGGAGTTGTAGGCCTCCCCGTCTGTCTGCACTCTTCCTGGCTACCTTGCTGTAAGCGGGTAGAAGTAGCCCACGTCCCTGAGTCTACCGTGTAGTGCTCACCCGTATGGCTGGTGACTTGGGGCCTTCTGTTAGCCTCCGCTCCACGACGGCGGTGCTGGTCCCTTGCTTGTGACTGAGCCTCCGGGCTTCTATGGCCAGAGGACCTGAAATCCCCTGCTGGCTGGTTTCTGCTGCTGGATATATAAGTCCTCACAGCTTCGGACTCCTGTGTCTGGTTCCTATTGTCTTCTGCCAGGGCGAGCTCTGCTCAGCTTCCAGCCCCTGGTCTTTAGCTCCTAGCTCCTAAAGAGCTCCTTGCTGTTACTTTCCCTTGCTCTCACTCTGACTCTGACTGTTCTCTGACTCACTCAACCCCGCCCCAGATCCAGTTTATAAGGGCAGAATTCTCCCCTCCCAGGATTGGGGCAGGAGTATGTTGCATGTTTAAGGGATCCTGACCAGGAAACCTCCTACTTGCTCTCCGACGTAATATCTCTATTACTGTGGTGACCAGACCCCTGGGATGCCACACATGGCTCTTGTAAGGGGCATTGCAGTTCCTCATAATTTTTGGAAAGCCTTCCATTCACTGCTTAGGCCAACAGTGCACGGGAGACCCAGTTACTATAAATGGAAAAAAAGGTTTAGTTAACGCCCTCTGACCTCCATGTCATTTCCAAGGGGCATTGGAGTGGCTCGAAATTTTTGGTAGGCATTGCACTCACTGTATGCCCTATAACTGTGTAGCCGAACCGCTCCTTTTGTTACAGAAACATATCCTACAAGACATACCTAGTTGACTGGCCTGATATTGATGTGAATGGTCCCTGTTCCTCCTGCTCTTTCTCCTTTGCCACTACCTCATCCATCATTTATCACCTAAAGCTTTTTTTTAATGGGAGTCATAGAACTTGGATAGTAGCAGGAAAACATCCAGCAATCCTCGGAGGAGGTAGGATATGCTCCAAAACGCTGACCACCTCAGGCCTAGCCGCTACTACATACATGCGCTTGCATTACAACAGAACAAAGCAGATGCTAACTTCTATCATCCTCATCATGCTCCTCACCTTGGCACTCTCAACTCCCCTGATGGAGAAGCCAGAGCCCACCGGAGGAGTCTGATAGTCCGGTGGGCTCGGCCAATGCAGCCCTAAAGCAGGCCAGGCTAAGAAAAGTGTGGGAAAGGTTACCGGGACAAATAGGGGTGGATGGGGACCGAGTATGGACAACCGGCCACCCCCTGGAGGCTGGGGAGCAAGCGGGGACCCCCGGCCACCAGGCGGCTGGGGACTGAGTATGGATACCAGGCCGCCGACACAGCCATGGCGTGGTGGCCAGATTCCGCCTCCACATGCCTAAAATGCCCAATTTAAAGTGCAAGCAAGCAAGCAGTATGGCATTGCAGCCTGGGGGTGGGTGGGTGACAGGCTGCATACTTGTGCTTGCATTGCAAGGAATGGGAGAGGTACAATTGAACACTGCCCTGGGACAAGGACTTGAATGGGGATAGTTGCAAGTCTGCAATGACAGGTGCAAGATGGGAGGCATCTTCGCATGTACCATGAACAGGGGTTTGGCAAGCACACACTACAGCGGAATAGGCTCTCCTTCCCACTAAATGCACTGGGGAGGGCACAGGTAATGTTTTGGTATACGAGCTTAATCTTATGTATAAGGCACACCAGGACAAATATGGGCGGCTGGGGACTGAGTATGGATACCTCGCTGCCGAAGCAGCCATGAGGTAGTGGCCAGCTTCGGCCTCCTCCAAACTAAAAGGCCCCAATTCAAGTGCAAGCTAGCAGTATGGAATTGCAGTCTGGGGGTGGGTGGGTGGCAGGTTGCACACTTACACTTGCATTAAAAGAAAACATCGCAGATGCTAACTTCTGTCATCATCATCATGCTCCTCACCTTGGCACTCTCAACTCCACCGATGTAGAAGTCAGGGCCCACCGGAGGAGTCTGGTTCTCTGGTGGGCTCGTCCAATGCTGCCTAAAGCAGGCCGGGCTAAGAAAAGTGTGTGGGGGGATGTTCCAAGGAGAAATAGGGGCGGCTGGGGACCGTTTATGGACACCCGGCTGCCCCCAGGCGGCTGGGGACCGTGTGTGGACACCCCGCCGCGGGGCGGCTGGGGACTGAGTATGGACACGGGGCTGCCGGGCAGCTGGGGACTGAGTATGGATTCCAGGCCGCCAACACAGCCATGACGTGGTGGCCAGATTCCGCCTCCACATGCCTAAAAGGCCCAATTTCAAGTTCAAGCAAGCAAGCAGTATGGTATTGCAGCCTGGGGGTGGGTGGGTGGCAGGCTGCATACTTGAGCTTGTATTGCAAGGAATGGGGGAGGTACAATTGAACACTGCCCTGGGACTAGAACTTGCATGGGGATAGTTGCAAGTCTGCATCTTCTGATGCGGTAAGGATCACTTATGATGGGCACACTTTTAGACAGTGACCTGGGAGTCAGAGATGCTTCCAGGGGTCTTCCCCATGCTGTTCCCTTGTCTTTTCAGCACTTTATGCATGTGTCACACAGCACATGGCCAGATAAGGTTGTAAAATGTTAAAATGACATTTCACGGTGAATGCATTTGTCATAGTTGAAAGCAATACAAAAGTGCAAAAACGCATAAAAAATGCTACTTGTGAACATAGCCGAAGGTGTGGAGGAGTATTTTTGTTTTTGGTCATTTATTTTAACTTATACACAAGTCTTTACCCTGGAAAGGATGTTCCTTAACATATTTCACAGGAAAAAAGTTTCACTTTTGTTTTTGAACGTTTTATTGTGAGCCTGTAAAAGTGGCTTAATACCTCTGACCATGTTGTTGACAGCAGTGACCTGGGGGTCAGAAATGCTTCCTGGGGCGATCCCCATGCTGTCCCCATGTCATATGAGCACTGTCACTATCGTTGTGGGCACTTGTTAGGCTTTTAAAAGACAGCCAGGGGTGCCACCGCAACAATGCTCGAGTCTCCCATAGACTAACATTGGGCTCGTTGCTTGGGTCGAGCACCCGAGTATCACGGCGAGCTCGGCCCGAGCTTCGAGCACTCGAGCATTTTAGTGCTCGCTCAACACTAGTAGTCACCAGAAATGGTATTCCAACATTCTTGAAGTCGTTCCCAGAGATGCTTAGCACTTGTTGGCCTTTTTGCCTTCACTCTGCGGTCCAGCTCACCCCATATTATCTCCATTGGGTATAGGTCTGGTGACTGTGGAGGCCAGGTCATCTGGCGTAGCACACCATCACTCTCCTTCTTGGTCAAATAGCCCTTACACAGCCTAGAGGTGTGTTTGGGGTCATTGTCCTGTTGAAAAATAAATGATGGTCCAACTAAACGCAAACCGGATGGAATAGCATGCCGCTGCAAGATGCTGTGGTAGCCATGCTGGTTAAGCATGCCTTCAATTTTGAATAAATCCCCAACAGGGTCACCAGCAAAGCAACCCCACACCATCACACCTCCTCCACCATGCTTCACGGTGGGAACCAGGCATGTAGAGTCCATCCGTTCACCTTTTCTGCGTCGCACAAAGACACGGTGGTTGGAACCAAAGATCTCAAATTTGCACTCATCACACCAAAGCACAGATTTCCACAGGTCTAATGTCCATTCCTTGTGTTCTTTAGCCCAAACAAGTCTCTTCTGCTTGTTGCCTGTCCTTAGCAGTGGTTTCTTAGCAGCTATTTTACCATGGAGGCCTGCTGCATAATGTCTCCTCTTAACAGTTGTAGAGATGTGTCTGCTGCTAGAACTCTGTGTGGCATTGACCTGGTCTCTAATCTGAGCTGCTGTTAACCTGCGATTTCTGAGGCTGGTGACTCGGATAAACTTATCCTCAGAAGCAGAGGTGACCCTTGGTCTTCCTTTCCTGGGGCGGTCCTCATGTGAGCCAGTTCCTTTGTATCGCTTGATGGTTTTTGCAACTGCACTTGGAGACACTTTCAAAGTTTGCCCAATTTTTCCGACTGACTGACCTTCATTTCTTAAAGTAATGATGGCCACTCGTTTTTCTTTACTTAGCTGCTATTTTCGTGCCATAATACATATTCTAACAGTCTATTCAGTAGGACTATCAGCTGTGTATCCACCTGACTTCTGCACAACACAACTGATGGTCCCAACCCCATTTATAAGGCAAGAAATCCCACTTATTAAATCTGACAGGGCACACCTGTGAAGTGAAAACCATTTCTGGTGACTACCTCTTGAAGTTCATCAAGAGAATGTCAAGAGTGTGCAAAGCAGTCATCAAAGCAAAAGGTGCTACTTTGAAGAACCTAGAATATAAAACATATTTTCAGTTGTTTCACACTTTTTTTTTAAGTATATAATTCCACATGTGTTAATTCATAGTTTTGATGCCTTCATTGTGAATGTACAATTTTCATAGTCATGAAAATACAGAAAAATCTTTAAATGAGAAGGTGTGTCCAAACTTTTGGTCTGTATTGTATATCTCTAATTTAAGGGCATAAAAATTAAAATTTTGAAAATTGCAAAGTTTTCAAAATTTTCGCCAAATTTCCAATTTTTTCACAAATAAACGCTAGTGAACAAATTTTACCACCATCATGAAGTACAATATGTCATGAAAACACATTCTCATAATCAGTGGGATCCGTTGAAGCGTTCCAAATGTATTACCTCATAAAGTGACAGTGGTCAGATTTGTAAAAATTGGCCCGATCATTAACATGCAAACTACCCTTGAGGGTAAATGGGTTAAGGATCGCAAATACGGAAACACGCACATTAATTTTATTCAATGGTGGCACGCACATGTCAGGTTCGTGTGAAAAACCCGCAGACATGTCCATTTTTTAACGTACCACAGATGAAGTGCGTGCCGCCCATGTGCACACTGATGACAGATGGATCATATCCGTGTGTCATCAGTGTGACACATACCAGTGCCTAGGAAAAAGCAGTACAGTTCTCGCTGTTCCCAGGCGCTGGGTGCTGAAATCAGCTGGCCTGGTCTCCTTGCAATCAGCGAGACCAGGTGAGTCTGATGATAGCTATCTGTGTATTGCACGTATTAAACAAATCACTTAAAAAATAAAACGGCGTGAGGTCCCCCATAATTTTCATAAACAGCAGAGAGAAAGCTGTCTGCTGAGGGCTGATGTTAATAGTCTGGGAAAGTGGTCAATATCTCTAAAGGTTCCCAGGCTATTAATAACAGCTCACAGCTGTTTGCTTAGCTTTTACTGGTTAGTTTATCGGGGACATCAGAAAAAAAATTATGTAGGGTCCCCCTCTAATTAGTAACCAGCAAAGGCAAAACAGACAGCTGCGGGCTGATATTAATAGTATGGGAATGGGCCAGGGATATTGGCCCCCCTCCAAGACTCAGAACATCCACAGACAGTTGACTTAGAAATGGCGCATCAATAAGATGCACCAAATCTGGTGCTTAGCCTCTGGTCTTCCCACTTGCCCTGGTGTGGTGGCAAGTGGCGTAATATTTGTGGGGTTGATGTCAGCTTTGTAATGTCAGCTGACATCAAGCCAAGGGGTTAGTAATGGAGTGGCGCCTATTACTAACCCCATAATCAAATGTAATACTGTAAATATACAGACAGAGTAAAGTCATTTAAATGAAATAAACACTCCCCACCCTGTTACCTATTTATTTATGTAAAATTAAAAATAATAAAACAGCATATTCCTCACCTGTCTGCCGATAATCCATTTGTCCCATGAAGAGCCCATCTCAGCTTCATCTGGATTGCATGGATGAGCACTGACATGATTCCACCGTTCAGCCATTCATTCAGGATACACTGAGCATGGCTAACCCCTGGGCTAATTACTAACCCCTGGGCTTTAAGTCAGCTGACATTACAAAACTAACAGCAGCCCCACAAATATTACCCCACTTGCCACCGCACCAGGGAAAGTGGAAGAGCGAGGCTAAGCACCAGATTTGCCGCATCTTATTGATGCACCATTTATGGGGTGGCTGAAGGCTCACGTTTTTAGTCTGGGAAGGGGCCAATTTCCATGGCCCTCTCCCTGGCTATTAATATCAGCCCACAGCTGTCTGTTTAGCCTTTGCTAGTTAATAATTATATGGGGACCCTATGTCATTTTTTCTCTGAAGTCCTCTTAAACTAACCAGAAATGGCTAATCAAACAGCTGGGAACCTTTAGGGTTATTGGCCCCTTTCCCAGATATTTAACATCAGCACCCAGCGATCAATTTTCCCTCTGCTATTTATGAAAATTACAGACATCCCACGCCATTTGTTTTTAATTATTTATTTATTTTTACAGAAGCAAAAACACACAAAGCACTGATTATACAGTGGGTACGGAAAGTATTCAGACCCCTTTACATTTTTCACTCTTTGTTTCATTGCAGCCATTTGGTAAATTCTAAAAAGTTAATTTTTTTCTCTTTAAAGTACACTCTGCACCCCATCTTTACTGGAAAAAAACAGAAATGTAGAAATTTTTGCAAACTTATTAAAAAAGAAAAACTCAAATATCACATGGTCATAAGTATTCGGACCCTTTGCTCAGACACTCATATTTAAGTCACATGCTGTCCATTTCCATGTGATCCTCCTTGAGATGGTTCTACTCCTTCATTGGAGTCCAGATGTGTTTAATTAAACTGATAGAACTTGATTTGGAAAGGCATACACCTGTCTATATAAGACGTCACAGCTTGCAGTGCATGTCAGACCAAATGAGAATCATGAGCTCAAAGGAACTGCCCAAGGAGCTCAGAGACAGAATTGTGGCAAGGCACAGATCTGGCCAAGGTTACAAAAGAATTTCTGCATTACTCAAGGTTCTTAAGAGCACAGTGGCCTCCATAATCCTTAAATTGAAGAAATTTGGGACCACCAAAAGTCTTCCTAGACCTGGCTGTCCAGCCAAACTGAGCAATCATGGGAGAAAAGCCTTGGTGAGAGAGGTAAAAAAGAGCCCTAATATCACTGTGGCTGAATTCCAGAGATGCAGTAGGGAGATGGGAGAAAGTTCCACAAAGTCAACTATCACTGCAGCCCTCCACCAGTCGGGCTTTTATGTCAGAGTGGCCCGACGGAAGCCTCTCCTCAGTGCAAGACATATAAAAGCCTGCATTAAGTTTGCTGAAAACACATGAAGGACTCCCAGACTATGAGAAATAAGATTCTCTAGTCTGATGAGAAGAAGATAGAACTTTTTGGTGAAAATTCTAAGTGGTATGTGTAGAGAAAACCAAGCACTGCTCATCACCTGCCCAATACAATCCCAACAGTGAAAATGGTGGTGGAAGCATCATGCTATGGGGGTGTTTTTCAGCTGCAGGGACTAGATGACTGGTTGCAATTGAAGGAAACATGAGTGTGGCCAAGTACAGAGATATCCTGGATGAAAACCTCTTAAAGAGTGCTCTAGACCGCAGACTTGGCTGAAGGTTCACCTTCCAACAAGACAATGACCCTAAGCACACAGCTAAAATAACAAAGGAGTGGCTTCAGAACAACTCTGTGACCATTCTTGACTGGCCCAGCCAGAGCCCTGACCTAAACCCAATTGAGCATCTCTGGAGATACCTGAAAATGACTGTCCACCAACATTCACCATCCAACCTGACGGAACTGGAGAGCATCTCATCGCTATCTATATCTGTCTTTGAACATTTTTAATTCCTAACTCTTTAATTTCTATTCTGCATTTCATACTTGTCTCACTGACAGTACTCGAACACACGGATATGGACAGCACACAAATGTCACATGGATGTCACATACGTACACATGGATAGCACATGGACACGGACCATGGATTACACCGGTACTGGTGTTTTCTGTACAGAAATCACCAGGACATGTGAAGGAGGCCTAAAATGCATTTAAGCTGCATTTCTATTACCATCACTCTCATTCTTGATGAAGAAAAGTCTGCTGCAAATACTTAACATGTGCACATATCCTTAGGATAGACAATCAGTCTCACATCTTTGGGGTTCCTACATCCGGCACCTCCATCGATCACCTATCGTCACCTGAACTGCAGTTCTTAGTAACGACCACTAACCAGTGTGCAGATCTGTGCCATTCCACTCCATACTCTGTTTGCATCCAGCATCTTTGGAATCTATAACAACTTATTTGTGGGGGTGCCAGGGCGTCGATCTGATAACAATGACCTATTCTAAGGCTAAGGTCACACCACCGTGTTTTCTCTCATCTGAGAAAATTGGGCCAATTATGTTAATCACACTCTGATCAGAGTTTGATCAGAGTATGATCATTGTGTGATTAGATTTTCTCGGACGTTGAGAAGATGGAGAAAAATGTCTCCATCTTCTCTATTGTGTAAGGTCGCGTAATTTGGACTGCACTCAGATGTCATCCCTGTGCAGTTCGATATTTTCCACACACTCATTGGCTTGCATGGCCGATAGCGATTCAAACTGGATCCAACTCGGACATGCTGCGATCTCTTCCTCACACCATCTGCCTCTGAGGAAAAAATCAGACATATGCACGGCCCCATAAAATAACAATTGGTCCACGTGTGACCCGATATTTTGTCGGATTGCACTCAGACTGAAAATATGGTCATCTGTATGAGCTCTAAGGATAAGTGATCAATATCAAAGTCGCAGACAACAAATTTAATATTTAAAACTTTTGAATGCTGCTTTTTTTTGGATCAAAGCTTTCCTTCTATGTGTTTTCTTCCTCTGACTATTTACTATTGCGCTTTATAACATTTGGACTTCGTGCTCGTTACTCTACTTTCTAATACACTTATACACTGCTCAAAAAAATAAAGGGAACTCTTAAACAACAGAATATAACTCCAAGTAAATCAAACTTATGTGAAATCAAACAGTCCACTTAGGAAGCAACACTGATTGACAATCAATTTCACATGCTGTTGTGCAAATGAAATAGACAATAGATGGAAATTATTGGCAATTATCAAGACACCCTCAATAAAGGAGTGGTTCTGCAGGTGGGGACCACAGACCACATCTCAGTACCAATGCTTTCTGGCTGATGTTTTGGTCACTTTTGAATGTTAGTTGTGCTTTCACACTCGTGGTAGCATGAGACGGACTCTACAACCCACAGAAGTTACTCAGGTAGTGCAGCTCATCCAGGATGGCACATCAATGCGAGCTGTGGCAAGAAGGTTTGCTGTGTCTGTCAGCGTGGTGTCCAGAGGCTGGAGGCGCTACCAGGAGACAGGCCAGTACACCAGGAGATGTGGAGGGGGCCGTAGGAGGGCAACAACAGCAGCAGCAGGACCTCTACCTCCGCCTTTGTGCAAGGAGGAACAGGAAGAGCACTGCCAGAGCCCTGCAAAATGACCTCCAGCAGGCCACAAATGTGCATGCATCTGCACAAATGGTTAGAAACCGACTCCATGAGGGTGGTATGAGGGCCCGACGTCCACAGATGGGGGTTGTGCTCACAGCCCAACACCGTGGAGGATGCTGGGCATTTGCCACAGAACACCAGGATTGGCAAAGTCGCCACTGGCGCCCTGTGCTCTTCACAGATGAAAGCAGATTCACACTGAGCACAGACGTGACAGAGTCTGGAGACGCCGTGGAGAGCGATCTGCTGCCTGCAACATCCTTCAGCAGAACCGGTTTGGCAGTGGGTTAGTAATGGTGTAGGGTAGCATTTCTTTGGAGGGCCGCACAGCCCTCCATGTGCTCGCCAGAGGTAGTCTGACTGCCATTAGGTACCGAGATGAGAGTCTCAGACCCCTTGTGAGACCATATGCTGGTGCTTGTGGCCCTGGGTTCCTCCTAATGCAGGACAATGCCAGACCTCATGTGGCTGGAGTGTGTCAGCAGTTCCTGCAAGATGAAGGCATTGAAGCTATGGCCTGGCCCGCCCGTTCCCCAGACCTGAATCTGATTGAGCACATCTGGGACATCATGTCTCGCTCCATTCACCAACGTCACGTTGCACCACAGACTGTCCAGGAGTTGGCGGATGCTTTAGTCCAGGTCTGGGAGGAGATCCCACAGGAGACCATCCGCAACCTCATCAGGAGCATGCCCAGGCACTGTAGGGAGGTCATACAGGCACGTGGAGGCCACACACAATACTGAGCCTCATCAGGAGCATGCCCAGGTGCTGTAGGGAGGTCATACAGGCACGTGGAGGCCACACACAATACTCAACCTCATCAGGAGCATGCCCAGGCATTGTAGGGAGGTTATACAGGCACGTGGAGGCCACACACAATACTGAGCCTCATCAGGAGCATGCCCAGGCATTGTAGGGAGGTTATACAGGCACGTGGAGGCCACACACAATACTCAGCCTCATCAGGAGCATGCCCAGGCGTTGTAGGGAGGTCATACAGGCACGTGGAGGCCACACACAATACTCAGCCTCATCAGGAGCATGCCCAGGCGTTGTAGGGAGGTCATACAGGCACGTGGAGGCCACACACAATACTGAGCCTCATCAGGAGCATGCCCAGGTGTTGTAGGGAGGTCATACACGCACGTGGAGGCCACACACAATACTCAACCTCATCAGGAGCATGCCCAGGCGTTGTAGGGAGGTTATACAGGCACGTGGAGGCCACACACAATACTGAGCCTCATCAGAAGCATGCCCAGGCGTTGTAGGGAGGTTATACAGGCACGTGGAGGCCACACACAATACTGAGACTCATTTTAACTCATTTTAAGGACATTACATCAAAGTTGGATCAGCCTGTAGTGTGTTTTTCCACTTTAATTTTGGAGGTGACTCCAAATCCAGGCCTCCATTGGTTAATACATTTGACTTCCATTGGTGATTTTTGTGTGATTTTTTTGTCAGCACATTCAACTTTGTACAGAAGAAAGTATTCAATGAGAATATTTCATTCATTCAGATCTTGGATGGATTATTTGAGTGGTCCCTTTATTTTTTTCAGCAGTGTATATTTTTTATCAACTACTTTAGTAAAAAGGATGTGATTATTTAATTTTTATTTGTTGTGCAATTCTATAGGCTTTGTAGTTTATCTCCCATGCATCTAATGCTTCTGTTTAGACCTTCCCTGCTCTGGGTGGTGTCAGGTCTAGTGTTGAGCCACCCCCGTAGTGTTCGAGTTCGGTTCGGTTCGTCGAACACCCGTGTGTTCGCCGAACTGTTCGTCGAACTGTTCGTCGAACACCTTCGAACACCGTTAAAACCAATGGCAGGCAAACAAAAACACATAGAAACACATAGAAAACACCTTCAAAGGTGTCCAAAAGCTGACAAACTGCTCAGAAGACATAACTAACACATGGAAAAGTGACAAGTACATATAGTCATGCGAAAATAAAAGAGGTGGAGGAGTAAAAGGAGGGGGAGACACAGATATAGGCATGTCATGCCCTTCTAAAATCCAAAAAGTGAGAAGCCGACACGGCCAGTCCGCTCCTGCCCGTGCCACCTCCGTGTCGCCGGGTTTGTGCCAGAGCCGCGGTGAACATTGACGGCCAGCCCCCCTCTCCCAATACTGGTGCCTGTCCGCTGGTGGGTCGAGCGAGCCCCCCTGTGGTGGAGGCAGCTCTAAGCTTTTTAATTTAAATTGTCTCTCTAATTTGAATGAATACACTTTAAATCCATTTACAAGGATCTATTGGAGGGCAAGTCTCATGCCAGCAGCCGCGGTAATTCCAGCTCCAGTAGCGTCCACTAAAGCTGCTGCAGTTAAAAAGCTTTTATAAGGATCGAGCTCGGCTGTCCACCGCAAGGCATCCTACTGCCAGTCCCAGCCCCTATGCCTTGGGGTGCCTCCTGATGCTCTTCACTAAGTATCCCATGGTCCCGAAGCATTTCCTTTGAAAAAATTAAGTGTCTAAACTACAGGTGGTGCAGCTTGCTTAACAGCCGGGATAATCCGCTCACTAGCAGACACTGCTACTAGGCACAAAGTATTTCCTGGGCTAGATGCAGTTAAAAATTTGTAATTAGATACTCTCGTTGGATGCTGAGAAAGCATTCCATAGAGTCTCCTGGCACGCCATATATGATTCTCTTAAAAAGCTTGGGGTAGGGGTCTAGGGGACCCTTTTATAGCCAAAATCACGGCCCTGTATCGCAATACGTCACCTAGGCTGAAGATAAATGGAACTGTAGCACCCTGAGGGCTCGGTTGCTACAGACGTATTGCACCTCACCCAGAGGTGTGATATCTCACTCTCAGGTAAGGATGGAGTGTGGATCAGGACCCGACACCTGCATGCATTACACCACATTGCCGTGGGGCAGGGCGACCAATATGCCCCTGAGATGGGCACGACAGTCCCTGTCCCTGGCTGGAGTGGGGGGAGGGAACACTGAGGAAGGGGAACCCTGTAGTGCAGGAGCAGGGAGGAAGCAGTTCCTGGGTGCATTGAGAAGGGAGTATAAAAGGTGGGCACCATCTTAGTTCAGTGCAGAGAAGTCTGAGCAGAAGTGGCAGGGAGCAGGGGCTCTGTAGGAGCTCTGCTCCGGAGGCGGGCCTAGTAACAGAGGCCCAGGCCTGGAAGAGGGAGAAGGAAGGAAGAGGAGCGGAGAAGGCTCCAGGAACGAGGAATGAAGGGATCCCAGGGGTGCGGACGGGCGAGTCGCCACCGCACGCCCGAATCCACCTGCGTGGAGGGGTCAGGCCAAAGGGGGAGACCGGTCCCCGAACTAGTGGAGGCAGGAAACGACCCTCAGCTAGAAACCGGAGGCTCTGACATTTTATGTAGCGCAGCCCCTCGCTACACCCGCTAGGAAGGCACCACATAGGGTCAGGGAAACTGGCGCCAAGTTTACCAAGAGGAGGCCCGAGGCAGCCGGACAGAAGTGTTGGTAAGAAAGGCCAGACAAAGGACACACAAAGGGGGTCCTGTGAAGTGCTCCAAAGTTATCTGGGAGTTGTCTGAGCCCCTCACCTGGTGAGCACAGTACGACGTGGGCAGCCGTTACCTGCAGACGTGGTCTGGATAATAAGAACTGTGAGTAAAGGCCCTGAACTGCATCACTGACTCCGTGTCGTTACTGCTGCTGCCCTGCACCATCACCCCCATCCTCCGCATACACTGCCCTGAGGCTATACTCCTCCCGTGGGGAGTTATGCTACGCTCTGCTGCACCCACAACACCAGCCTCAGTGGTCTGCCCTGTAGCGGCGGTTCACTCTGACCGCAATCCACGGGTGGCGTAGTCGGACATTTAAACATGAAAACCACATAAATAGTTCCGCCACTGGTTTGACCGCCCTGAGCCACGGAACTGGGTCGCCGCCACGAAGACTACAACCACCAGCATCCACCAAAAAGGGTCCGGCTCCGGGTGTCCCAAGGCCCAGGGGGTGCGTCAGAACATTTTCATCACCTTTCACAATCACCAATGGGACAAGGCAGTGATGTCCTCTGTCCCCTCTCTTATACATCCTAGTGACGGAGCACCTGCTCTCATCAATTCGCCATAACCCCAATATTAGGTGGATTGAGGTGGGAGGCACCGAGTACATGTGCTCTCTATTTGCTGATGATGTCCTAGTATATATCACTCAATCACATATATCCATCCATGCTGTTATGGCTGAAATAGATCACTTTGTTACATGGTAAAATTTTAAAATCAATGCAGCGAAGTCTGAGGCCCTCGATGTCTCCCTCCCGAAATCCATATAGGATTCCATCCAGTCCAACTTTCCCTTTGCCTGGCCCTCACAGGGTATCAAATACTTAGGAATTCCTATTCATAGAGACCTCTCCCATCTATGTTATCTTAATTTTGGGCCCTTTATTGAACAACTCCATACAGACCACGGTTGGCAAGTTAGAACTGTAAGATTCACTACGTGAACCACCGGTGTTTTGTGGAAAAGCACATGTACACTGCGTTCCAAATTATTATACAAAAGTGTTTAGGAGTGATAAGGGAAGAATTTGTTTGTTTGTCAGTTAAACTCATTGATGGTGATGTGTGTCAGGGCTCTTTATATCACTGTAAGCAATTGCAGACACCTGTGCTAATTAGTTTGGCAGGTGTGTCCAATGAAAGGCAAGACTACTTAAGAAGGCTCTCTCACATTATTAAGCAGCCTACATTTTCTGCCAAAATGGGAAAGAAACAGGATGTGTCGGCTGCTGAGAAGCAACAAATTGTGGAGTGTTTAGGTCAAGGCATGACTACAATCAACATTGTGCGATGATCAGGATGAAGTGTCTTGGCAATCAAGAAGTATGTAGCTGATTCACAGTACACACGTGTGCGTGCTGATAAGGGCAAATTGAGGACTCTTTCCTACAGGCAATTACGTCAGGTTGAAAGAGCAGCGGCAAAAAAGCCTTGTCATAGCAGCAGACAAGTTTTTGAAGCTGCTTGTGCCTCCAACGTCCCCCGAACAACAAGATGCAGGGTCCTTCAGAGGTTTGCAGCTGTGCATACGCCATCCTGTCGACCTCCTCTATCCACTTCACACAAGCAGAAACGGCTCCAGTGGGCCAAACATTACATGAAGACTGATTTCAAAACTGTTTTGTTCACGGATGAGTGCCGTGCAGCGCTCGATGGTCCAGATGGATGGAGTGGAGGATGGCTGGTTGATGGACACCCCACGCAAACACGGCTACAGCGCCAACAAGGAGGAGGTGGAGTAATGTTTTGGGCTGGAATCATGGGGAGAGAGATTGTCGGCCCCTTTAGGATCCCTGAAGGCGCTAAAGATGAACTCCATAATGTATGTGGATTTTCTCAAACAGCACTTCCTGCCATGGTTCAAGAAGAAGAACCGTGTATTTCACAGCAAGATCATTTTTCTGCATGATAATGCACCATCTCATGCTGCACATAAAACATCTGCATCTCTGGCTGATATGGGCATAAAAGGGGACAAACTTATGGTGTGACCCCCATGCTCCCCTGACCTCTACCCCATTCAGAACCTTTGGAGCATCATTAAAAGGAGTGTCTATGATGGCGGGAGGCAGTTCACATCTAAGCAACAGCTCTGGGAGGGTATTCTGTCCTCATGCAAAACAATTGAAGCAGAAACCATCCAAAACCTGACAAATTCAATGGACGAGAGAGTTCAGAGGCTCCTTTCGAACAAGGGGTCCTATGTGAAAATGTAACATCAACTAGAATAAAGTTTTGAGTTGAAAACTGTTTGATTTCAGTTTCTAACAACCTGCTAATGCTTATAATTTCAAAAATGACCATTTTTTTGGTCTTTATTAAAATGAAAAGGTTGATCGAAAAGTTTGGGGGATCTAAGAGTGTGGCAACCCAGTAGTCATGATTACTTCGAATTCTGACAATATGAGGGTCATGCTGCAGGTAGTGCAGCAAGAAGGCACTTATGTGCCTTGCGCATCTCGGAGCCCCAAAATTATTTTCCGGGCTAGATGCAGCTAAAAATTATTTTTAATTTTAAATCTGGTGAAGCTTTAGTATAGATGGCCTAATAGGATCAGTGCTGCACACTGCTACAAAGCCCAAATTATTTTCCAGTCAAGATACAGATAAACATGATTAGTAATTTGAAAGCTTAAAACGGTTGGTAGGGTGATTTTAACCAATCATCAAGCTTTTACTCTCCCCAGGATGACACAGGGGTAGAAAAGTCGTTTCGGATCCATGATTTGTTCATCTTTATGAACGTGAGTCTGTCTACATTATCAGTGGAGAGCCGCGTGCGCTTATCTGTCAGCACACCACCAGCAGCGCTGAACACACGTTCAGACAGAACGCTGGCTGCGGGGCATGACAAGATCTCCAAGGCATAAGTGGCTAGCTCCGGCCATTTATCCAGATTGGAAGCCCAAAAAGAGCAAGGGTCCAGTGACACAGTCGAGGCTTCAATGTTTACTTGTAGATACTCCTGTACCATCGTCTCTAGGCGTTGACTATGTGTCAGACTTCTTGTCTCCTGTGGCCTTGCAAAGGATGGGCTAAAAAAGTGGTGAAATGATTCCGCAAAATTGATGTTACCAGCAGATACTGTGGTTCTGTTACGGTTTGAGTGCTGAACACTTGACGGTCCCACGGTTGGCAAGTTGGAACTGTGAGATTCATTACGTGCACCACTGGTATTTTGTGGAAAAGCACATGTAAGATTCTGCAACAGTCTCTGCTGATACTCCTGCATGCGTGCATCCCTTTCTATGGCAGGAATAATTTCTGCAAATTTACTTTTGTACCGGGGATCTAACAGTGTGGCAACCCAGTAGTCAGGATTATTTCTAATTCTCACAATTCGAGGGTCATGTTGCAGGTAGTGCAGCAAGAAGGCACTCATGTGTGTTGCGCATCCAGGAGCACCAAGTCCCTGTTGTGTTGGTGGCGAGGTAACAATCATGCTTCCTTCCTCTGTCCTCTCCCCCCAACTTCGCACAACAGAAATGTGATCAAGGTCTCCCTCATCTGATGAGTCTTCCATCAGTTCGTCCTCCACTTCTTCCTGGGCTCCTGCACCTTCCTCACTAGTTTGGCTGCTACCATGCGCCCTGGTAAAACCATCTCCCCCACCCTCACATGCCTGCCGCCTTGGTGCTGCCGACCGTCTGGACCTTGCAGATGTTAGCCCTTCCGCATACAACTCCTCCTCCTCTACTTCCTCCACCTCCTCTTGTGCCACCACCTGACTCCGAATTCTGTTTAACATGTGCTCCAGCATGTAAATCACCGGAATAGTCATGCTGATAATGGCATCGTCAGCACTAAACATCTTCGTCGCCATTTCAAAACTGTGCAGAAGGGTGCATAGGTTCCTGATCTGAGACCACTCCTCCAGCGTGATTTGCCCCACCTCTGAATCTCGTTGGCCCAGGCTATACGTCAGAACGTATTGCACCAGGGCTTGTCGGTGCTGCCACAGTCGCTGCAACATGTGCAGAGTTGAATTCCACCGGGTAGGCACATCGCATTTTAGCCGGTGAAGTGGCAGGCCCAACGACTTCTGTAGAGATGTAAGTCGCTGAGCTGCGGGATGCGAACGGCGGAAGTGAGCACACAGCGACCGTGCCCTCTGCAGAAGGCCATCTAGTCTGGGATAGTGGGCTAAAAATTGCTGGACAACCAGGTTCAACACGTGAGCCATACAAGGCACGTGTGTGACATTGCCCCGGCGAAGGGCCGCACCCAGGTTTGCAGCATTGTCGCACACGGCCTTCCCTGGTTTCAGGTCCAGTGGAGACAACCATTCATGAAATTGGTTCTCCAGAGCTGACCACAACTCCTCAGCTGTGTGACTCACATTTCCCAGACATTTCAATGTAAAAACCGCCTGATGACGTTGAGCCCTACTGCCAGCATAGTAAGGAGGTGTGCAGGATCCCTTCTGCGCAGTTAGAAAGCTTGTGGCATGACCAGACAGGCTTTGGGTGCAGGTGGAAGACCGAGAGGAGGTTGAGGAGGCAGAAGCAGTGGAGGAACTTTGACATAAAGAGGATTGACGCACAACTCGTGGGGACGGCAAGACTTGGACAGCAGCCCCTTGTCCTGCTGTCACCATAGTTACCCAGTGCCCAGTCAGCGACATGTAACGCCCCTGTCCATGCCTACTCGTCCAAGTGTCTGTGGTGAAATGCACCCTGTCACACACAGAGTTTCTCAAAGAAGCGGTGATGTTGTGTGCGACATGCTGGTGGAGCGCAGGCACACCTTTCTTTGAGAAGTAGTGCCGACTGGGCATCTGGTACTGGGGCACTGCGACGGACATAAGGTCTCGAAAATCCTCTGTGTCCACCAGGCGGAAAGGCAGCATTTCTGTAGCCAAGAGCTTGCAGATGGTGAAATTCAACCTCTTAGCTTTCTCATGGCTAGGAGGAAATGGTCTTTTACTTGTCCACATCTGAGGGACTGAGGGCTGGCTATTGTGCTTAGACGGGGTTGATAAGGGTGTCCCCGGCAAACTGCCGGTCTGTGAGGAAGATGCAGGCGGACATGTTAGGTAGCCTTGATCCAAAGGTGGTGCTATCGATGTCGGACAGCGCTCAACACCAGCTGGTGTTACCACCTCCAAAGAAAATGATGACCTGCCAATCACGCTGGCTGTTGCGGGTAAAGAGGTGGCAGGTCTGCGCCCCAAAACAGGTGTGACTGCTGTCCCCCCAGTCACAGAGGATGAAGAGGCTGCGGATGCACAAGATATGGCAGACGGTGATTGGCCCGGCCGGCTAGGCCGCATTGTAGCACACTGAGCTTCCCACTGCAACTTATGCTTCATGTCCATGTGCCGGTTCATGCATGAAGTACTCAAACTATGTATTTTTTGGCCTCTACTTAGCTTTTGCTGACAAATGTTACAGATAACACGAGTTGGGTCATCTTTATCGATCTGAAAAAATGCCCAGGCTATGCAAGGCTTAGCACCCATGCGACCTGAAGAGCCACCACGACTTGTGGTGAGAGGCAGAGTTGTGTTTGAGGATGCAGTTGTTGACGTGCTTCCAGTACTACGTCTCTGTCCAGGAAGGCGCAACCTGACCTCGTCGTCACTAGCATCTTCCTCCACCTCCTCTGCTGACCTCATCTCTTGGCTGACTGTGGGTTGACAGTAAGTGGGATCTCCGACCTCATCATCATCACCCTGTGCGTTATCACACCCGTCGTCCTCAGAGCCAACCTGTTCCTGCCCTGACAAAAAACTAAAGTTGTCGCTCCAATCAGGTATTTGAGTCTTATCATCGTCTTCCTCATTGTCTCCACCAACAGGAGTTACAGTTTGGGAATGAGGGTCTACATTATGGTCAGAACCTTCTGCGTCTGGTCCTGGATCCGACTCATAAAGATTCTGGGCATCAGTGCAGATCATTTCCTCGTCTGGATTCACAGAAGCGCTGGAGTCGACCTCTGATTCCCAGGCTATAGTATGAGTAAACAGCTCTGCAGACTCAACCATCTGTTCTACCTCATACTCAGACAGGCAGCTGGAGATTTGGGAGCTGTGAGGAAGCAAGTGCGATTTGGGTGACACCTTTGAGGACTGGAGTATTTGTGATGTTGAAGTTGATGTGGAGGAGAGCCCACTTAAAGGAGCACTTGATATCCGTTGAAGCACCTGCTGTTTTTGTGCCTCATCTGGAATTTGTAGCGATTGGCGTGGCCGTAAGAAAGGGATCTTATCACATTGTCCGCTAAAAGAAGTAGACATTTTAGTTTGGCTGGAAGATGGTCTTTCTTCTGCAGATGTTACTGTTGCTTTAACACCTACCCCACGGACACAACCTTTTTTCCCCTTCCCAACACGCCTATTCCCCTTTCCACCAGCAGCAGGCCTTTTTCCACTCATTTTGGTGGTTAACTAATTCACAACTCTGGAGTTGTTTGCACAAAAAAACAATGGATGGTAACCGAGCAGAGCTGAGTGGCCAAACTGTGGTATTACGCCAAAACTATTGGCTGGGTTAGATGCAGAAAAAAATTATTTTGAATTTGCAACCTGATGGAGGTCAGTATAGATGGACTAATACAAATAGTCCCACACACTGCTAGAAGCCCAAATATTTTTTCAGAGGTACTGTAGATGCAGAGAAAAATTATTTTCAATTTGCAACCTGATGGAGGTCAGTATAGATGGACTAATAGACCAAGTCCCACACACTGCTAGAAGCCCAAATATTTTTTCAGAGCTAGATGCAGAAAAAAATTATTTTTAATTTGCAACCTGATGGAGGTCAGTATAGATGGACTAATAGACCAAGTCCCACATACCGCTAGAAGCCCAAATATTTTTTCAGAGCTAGATGCAGAAAAAAATTATTTTTAATTTGCAACCTGATGGAGGTCAGTATAGATGGACTAATAGACCAAGTCCCACACACTGCTAGAAGCCCAAATATTTTTTCAGAGCTAGATGCAGAAAAAAATTATTTTTATTTTGCAACCTGATGGAGGTCAGTATAGATGGACTAATAGACCAAGTCCCACACACTGCTAGAAGCCCAAATATTTTTTCAGAGCTAGATGCAGAAAAAAATTATTTTTAATTTGCAACCTGATGGAGGTCAGTATAGATGTACTAATAGACCAAGTCCCACACACCGCTAGAAGCCCAACCATTCTATGATTCTATGATTCTATGAGGTCAGTATAGATGGACTAATAGACCAAGTCCCACACACCGCTAGAAGCCCAAATATTTTTTCAGAGCTAGATGCAGAAAAAAATTATTTTTAATTTGCAACCTGATGGAGGTCAGTATAGATGGACTAATAGACCAAGTCCCACACACTGCTAGAAGCCCAAATATTTTTTCAGAGCTAGATGCAGAAAAAAATTATTTTTAATTTGCAACCTGATGGAGGTCAGTATAGATGGACCAATAGACCAAGTCCCACACACCGCTAGAAGCCCAACTATTTTTTCAGAGCTAGATGCAGAAAAAAATTATATTCAATTTGCAACCTGCTGGAGGTCAGTATAGAAGGACTAATAGAACAAGTCCCACACACTGCTAGAAGCCCAAATATTTTTTCAGAGCTAAATGAAGAAAAAAATTATTTTTAATTTGCAACCTGATGGAGGTCAGTATAGATGGACTAATAGACCAAGTCCCACACACTGCTAGAAGCCCAAATATTTTTTCAGAGCTAGATGCAGAAAAAAATTATTTTTAATTTGCAACCTGATGGAGGTCAGTATAGATGGACTAATCGACCAAGTCCCACACACTGCTAGAAGCCCAAATATTTTTTCAGAGCTAGATGCAGAAAAAAATTATTTTTAATTTGCAACCTGATGGAGGTCAGTATAGATGGACTAATAGACCAAGTCTCACACACTGCTAGAAGCCCAAATATTTTTTCAGAGCTAGATGCAGAAAAAAATTATTTTTAATTTGCAACCTGATGGAGGTCAGTATAGATGGACTAATAGACCAAGTCCCACACACCGCTAGAAGCCCAAATATTTTTTCAGAGCTAGATGCAGAAAAAAATTATTTTTAATTTGCAACCTGATGGAGGTCAGTATAGATGGACTAATAGACCAAGTCCCACACACTGCTAGAAGCCCAAATTTTTTTTCAGAGCTAGATGCAGAAAAAAATTATTTTTAATTTGCAACCTGATGGAGGTCAGTATAGATGGACTAATAGACCAAGTCCCACACACCGCTAGAAGCCCAAATATTTTTTCAGAGCTAGATGCAGAAAAAAATTATATTCAGTTTGCAACCTGATGGAGGTCAGTATAGATGGACTAATAGAATGATGCTATGCCCAAAAGATTTTACTTCACTAGGTGCAGTAAAAAAATTGGTATTCTCTACACAGGTGTTATATCTTGCAACACAGATAGGCTACTCCACTGACTAACACACTCTGCAATAGGCCAAAAAGGATTAGCTTTGCTAGATTCAGCCAAATGCTGTGAAAAAAACTTGCACAGCACTGGCACAGACCTGCCTGGCAAAAACTGATAGGAACTCATGTAACCTAGTCCTGAAAAGGACTCCAATTACAATTAGTCTTTACTCCCACAACCTATCTATTTAAGAGCACAGACCTCCCTGATAAAAGTCGTAGGAAATGCTGTAACCTAGTCCTTAAAAGGACTGCAATCACAACTATTCCCTACTCCCAAGCTATCTGTATATTTGTGCGAAAATTGGCTTGAAATTAACAAGGTATAGCGCACACAGCAACAGCGGTGCCGTCTAACACGCAGCTGCAGCAGTGAGAAAATGGTGGCGACGGGGAAAATGGCTTGGTCTTATAGGGCAAGGACATGTGACATACACTGCCAATGACACATGCCCTTGCTTGTGTGAAAAAAAGCACTTTGCTCCGTGTGTGCGCTGCTGATAGGCTGACAGATTGCACCTCCCCACTGCAAATGCGGGAAAGAGAAAAAAAAATGGAGATCTTCATTGTTCCTGCAGAGATCCATCCCCTGCCCCTCCCCCCACCCCGCTGTACACTCAAACTGCGTATTAACATTAATTTTCATCATTACTGAGAAAAAATCCAGTTATGATTTTGGTGCACGAACAGTTATCGAACATAACCTCGAACAGCCGAATTTTTCTCAAATTGTTCGTGTTCGCCGAACGGCTCGAACACCGCCCAAAACAGCTCGAATTTGAGATTGGCGAACAGTTCGAGTAGAACAACGCTCATCTCTAGTCAGGTCACCATATGACTGTATGCATACCAGTGTGAAGATGGTGAAATGACCTCAAGGGGTTGACGGCAGAGAAAGCTGTTACAAAGGATGACAGCCACAAGCTGCAACAATGTAGAAACCATACGCTAAATATAAAAAATAAAAAACCTTGAAAAACAGAGCTCGGACAACATTATCTAGGAGCCATCTTATGGTACACTTATCTATTTATGCTAAATGGACTGTCCGGGTTAGATAATTTTAGAATCACAATCCTCATTCTCGATCATCCTAAAGTTGTTCCATGGGGTTGAGGTCAAGGTGAGGCTGCTTTACACCATTTCATCCATTGCTTGCCATTGTGCTTGGTGATGTGAGACCTACTTGCAGCTTCTAATACCAATCACAGGTGTTGGGGGAATATATTGGAGGGAAGAGATGTCATGACCAGATTTGTTACCCTGGGGGCTCCTATTATAGGACTGTGCTGGTATCAGGGAGTTTTTTACCATCAGACATATTGTCATACATGTTAATAAAGGCAGATGGCATCGTGGAGGGTTGTATGTTATATACCTGGGGCAAGGAGTTGAATGTTATACACTGGGGGCAATAGGGCCAAATTTTAGGCACTAGAAGCAATGGGGCCACATGCTATAAATTGGGGTGCAAAAGGGCCAGATGTTATACACCGGAGGGCAATGGGGCCAGATGTTGTACATGGGGGGAAATGGGGCCAGATGCTATACATCAAGGGACAATAAGGCCAGATGTTATACACCAGGGGCAATGGGGCCAGATGCCATACATCAGGGGGTTAATATGGCCAGATGTTATACACTGGGGAAATGGGGTCAGATGCTATACATCAGGGAGCAATAGAGCCAGACATTATACACTGGGGAGGCAATAAGGTCAGATGCTATATATCGGGGTCAATAGGGCCAAAATTTATACAACAAAGACAATGAGGTCGGATGTCAGACACCAGGGGAATGAGGCTGAAAGTTTAACCATACGGAGGCAATAGGGCCAGAATTTATACACCGGGGTTAATGGGGGCAGATGCTATACAACGGGAGCAATAGGGCCAGACGTCATACACCGGGTTCAATGACACCGGATATTATACACTGGGGGCAATATGGCCAGACTTTATACACCGGGGTCAATAGGGCGAGATGTTATACAACAGGGTCAATGGGACCGGACGTTATACACCGGGGGAATGGTGCTGGATGTGGAGTGTAATGGGTTTGGAGGTTATATACTGGGGGGTAATAGGGCCTGATTTTAGACACCAGGGTAATGGGGCATGTTTTTATACACTGGGGCAATAGGACCAGATATTATACATCAGGGGAAATAGAGTCAGACGTAATGCACAGAGGTCAATGGAGCTGAGTGTTAGACACTGGGGGAATGGGGCTGGATGTTATATGCTGGGGTATCATGATTGAATGAATAACCTGTTGTTGAATTGGAGTCAGGAAACCCATTGCCCGTCTTCAGATCACGGTCCGTATGTTGGACATGTGAAACCAGCCTGTGTTTGGGTGTGGGGAGCATTGTGTTCCACTAATATTATTTTAGGAAGTGGCTGAGAGCTGTAGACTAGGGGACCCAGTTATGTGACCATTAGGTAGTCAAAGTTGAGATAAGAGCTAAAGGAGCAACCCTTTACCTAAAAACAGTTCATCTCTTCTTCACGGGCTGAGTTGAATAAGACTTTACTGCAATACCCCAAATTTCCAGTAGGTGAGTGGCACTGTTTCTGAAAAAAGGGGAGTGGACTTAGTTTTCTTTTCACATACAAAATTGTATAAGCATCAGTTAAACTATACTTTAAAAATTGTAAAGAAAATCTGTATTTATATTGGGCCTCACAATTAGTGACATAAGATCATAAAGGATTCCAAGAAAGTGATCAATCAACTGTGAGGCTCATCCCCTGAATTCAGAAAGTTCTATCTAGATGACCACTTTAAAACATAAAAAAAGGACAATTCAATCTCCTGAAATAAATCCCCTGTTCAGCATTTGGGACGCAGCTCTCGTGTTGATTTTAAGTTTGGTTGAAGCTATTTCGGTAGCATTAATATTTAAAGCTCCCCTTTGTCTCCAAGCTGAACTCATGTATAATGATTGAAAAAAAAACTATCAAGGGATGTTGGCAGGAAAAGTTAAAAGGTGTTTAGTTCTAATGTTACAGAGCCATTGATCATTTGGATTGGACTGGGGTGTCTCATAAATAAGACTTGGCAAACACAAAGTATCGTTACCAGACGTCGGAACTGCTAAGGAGCTGAGAAAACAAGACGATTAGGATCTCATTAATGTATACAAGGCGTCCCCACTGGACTAGTAAATGTCCCACCTATCACTTTCCGACATAACAGATGAAGATATTCTACTGTGCAATGGGCGATACTACCGCAGAGGCATCTATATGACACCTTAAGAGGATCAGGTCCTTATTTGATCATTCGATTTCGATTTGTCACTAATCAATTCTTTACAATTTAAAAGTGTCCCAAAAAGTCATTTATTCTTTTCGGTGGTCTTTCCAGACCCCTATTCATAATATACATTGGATCGGAAAGGAATTAAAAGTAATAAAACATTTTTTTACACACTTGCCTAAACTCACCCTCTACCTGTTCTGCAGCCACAGCTCCTCGCCTGGTCCTCCAGACTTTACTTCAGATCTTTTATTCAGTTTCCTATGCTGATTGGTGCACAATGTTTCTCTAATCAATGATGTGCACCATGTCCTCAGTGAACACCTGATGAGACCAGAGACTGGAGGCCAGAAGAAGCTCTGTGAGCTGGAGGAAGATCAGGCATCCGGAAAAATATCTGGCTTCCGGAAGAATATCTGGAAGCCAGAAGAAGATCTGGAAGCTGGAGTAAAATCAGGGAGCTGGATGATCTAGGAGTCCAGAGAAGACCTGGGAGCTGGAAAAAGATCTGCGAGCCAGAAAATCTGGGAGGCGGAAGAAGATTTGGGAGGCAGAAGAAGATATGGAAACTGGAAGAAGATCTTGAGTCAGAAGAAGATCTGGGAGCTGAAGGAAGATCTAGGAGCCTGAAGAAGATCTGGAGCCAGAAAAAGATCTGGGAGACAGAAGAAGATTTAAAGAAGATCCAGGAGCTGGAAGAAGGTCCGGGAACCAGAAGAAGATCTGGGAGCTAGAGGAAGATCTAGAAGCCAGAAGAAGATCTGGGAGGCAGAAAAAAAAAACAAAGCAAAGACCAAAGGACTTGGGGGGAAGCTGTTGTGGCAGGACCGGTGACCAGGGCAGGTGAATATAATGTTTAATTATGTTTAACCCTTTCCTGTAAATAAAAATAGTACCTGAATGGCCACCATTTTGCTACAATCATTCAAATTGTGACAAATCCAATTATCTAATTTAGAATTGATTTGTTCACCACTTTTTAAGAGGCATATTGCACTTGGAGCGACATTTAAACAGATTTTTAGCTCATCCAATGTGAATTTATGTTAAGCACTATTGGTCCTTAATCTAATGCACTGTATATTTACAGTATGAGTTTAAGCTGGCTGTGCGAGCAATCACCGATTGGCAGAGACCCTGAAGAAAAGACTGGAGCAGTTTTGATCACTTCTATCTTCTCCACACTCTCAAATACCCAACGCTCAATGAGCGCTGCCTCCATTAGTCTTGATGGTGATGTGATAGTTGGGATGCTGATAGCAAGAGGCTGTTGCTAATAATAATAATAATAACAATAATATTAATAATTGTTATTTTATTATTCAATGACCTTTGCAAACTTTGAGAAACATGCTATAAAATATAAACCCAGTACAGACAATAAACCCAGTACTGTAAAATAGATGTGAATAAATCAAAGTTATCCATAAATGACAATGGCAAGAAACAAATAAAGTTTAATTATGGATAATCTAAGTATAGATAGTAGAGATAGGTGAATAAATTCAAAGTTTTAGGATTTGCAGAACGAATTGCGATTCACTTTATGCAAATCGCCTGAAATGGACATTGGCTTTTTACATATTACAGAAGATTTTAAACATACATGATTTCACGTGCGGCCTGGGAGCTTGCTCATAATGCCTTGCAGTTATCACATCACATGATATAGCAAAGCTAATAAGGAGGGACTTACAGAGTCAGTTTGAAAGCCAAGGCAGGGAATTCAGCAGTCATTTTGTAGAGAATCTGGATAGTGGAAGGATGTCACAGCTCAAAGCTCAGTCATACAGATATAAAGAGAAATCCAGAAAACACTGAATAAACTGTACAGCTAGTGTGTGACAGCACAGCAGTGAAAAACAGTTATCCATTTATAGGCATACATATTGAGGTCACTTTAATATTACTAATGCTGTATTTGTGTAAAAGAGCTTGAAAGGGGTTGAATACAGTCCTAGGATACCTCGGTGTGTTACCCAGAGCATTCTTTTAGGGCAATTTGATGCTTTACAGTACTTTTGATTCATGACTGATGGAAAGCTTCATGTTGCCTTTGTCGCCCGGAAGGTTCCTGTAAACTTCTCAGTACATATATAATGTATTTTATTTCTTTTCTTTGTGAATTTATGCATTATTCCTTTTTGTATTTGTAAGGAGGTGGCGAATAGAAAATGCATTCAGTCAACATCGCACAGCACCTGCAAGGGAATGGCGCCATCTGCTGGTTGGACTGGATAGCCAGGAACTGAAGGACAGAGAGTGTTGGCTTGAGGGAAGAATTTAAGGGGGGCGTCCGGTCAGGTGACAGCTGTGGCGCAGTTGCTAAATATTAACCCCTTTAGAGCCCATGACGTCTTAGTACGCACATTTGCGTACTGCCCGTTCAGTGAGGGCTGCTGCACTGAGCCCTCACTGAACCGAGCACATGTCAGCTGATTCTTACAGCTGACATGTGCCTGCAACAGCTGCGGGTGGAATCGCGATCCACCCACGGCTGGTAACCTGTTAAATGCCGCTGTCAATCTCCGACAGCGGCATTTAACGCGCGCTTCCTGGAAGCGCGTCCTAAGCCCCGCCCACCGGCGACCCCGTCACGTGATCGCGGGTCGCCGATGGGCGTGCATGACAACCCAGGGTCTGCAGCAGACGCCTGTGGTTGTCATGATCTGGTCGCTATGAGCGCCACCTAGTTGTCGGCGCTCATAGCACAGGACCATTTCTGCTGCATACAGGGGACCTGTTGGTACCCTGTATGTAGCAGAGCCGATCAGACAACTGCTGCTTCTAGTCTCCTATGGAGACTATTGAAGCATGCAGTAAGTAAAAAAAAAAAGTTTTTAAAAAAAAAAATGTAAAAAATATAAAAGTTTAAATCACCCCCCTTTTGCCCCTTTCAAAATAAAATAATAAAAAATAAACCCCACATACACATATTTGGTATCCCCGCGTTCAGAATTGACCGATCTATCAAAATAAAAAAAGAATTAATACGATCGGTAAACAGCGTAACGAGAAAAAAATTCTAAACGCCAGAATTATTATTTTTGGTTGCCGCAAAATTGCAATTAAATGCAAAAACATCGGATCTACCTCAAAATGTTATCAATAAAAACATCAGCCTGGCGCACAAAAAATAAGCCCTCAGCCAGCCCCAGATCACGAAAAATAGAGACGCTACAGGTCTCGGAAAATGGCGCTATTTTTTTTTACCAAATTTTGGAATTTTTTTTCACCACTTAAATATAAAAGAACCTATACATGTTTGGTGTCTATGAACTCGTAATGACCTGTAGAATAATAATGGCAGATCAGTTTTAGCATTCAGTGAACGTGGTAAAAAAAATTAATTAAAAACAACTGTGGTATTGCACTTTTTTTGCAATTTTACCGCACTTGGAATTTTTTTCCCGTTTTCCCGTACATGATATGGTAAAACTAGTAATGGTGTTGAAAAGTACAACTTTTCCCGCAAAAAATAAGCCCTCACATGGCCATATTGACCAAACAATAAAAATGCTATGGCTCTGGGAACAAGGGGAGCAAAAAACGAAAAAGCAAAAACGACAAAACCCAAGGTTGCGAAAGGGTTAAAGGCCAGGATGACGAATCATGAGTCAGTTGACGCCAGGATGTGCAAGGAAGAACAAATTTGAGCAGCAGAATGGGCTTGTGGCCAACATTGTGCTAGAACTACCTGAGAGCGGTCTGATTCTGGGGAGGTATCGACAACGTAGGTCAAGTATAAAAGACCAACTTTGCATGTCAAGCCCCGAAAGTCAGACGTTGATCACCAGTCAGAGAGAAATGCTTGTTGTCCCTAAAAGAAGACTCCTAGTGAACTGGGCCGTTACTTCAGCATAGAAGTACTATGCAGGGTTTGGGCTGGGGCCATGGGGAATGAAGAGAGCCACTTTGTCCCAATGACTCACATGTTTAGAACTTGTGGTCTAGCGGGAAACACCAGTGACTCCCGTTAGAGCCAGTGTAACAATCAGGCGCGAAGAGAGAATACGACGAAGATTGGCCTAGTATTGAGAGTGACACCTGTTAAGCTGCGACATCAAGGCTAAGCATTACTTATTAACAGTCATTTAACTGCTAGATAATAATGACAGTGTAAATAAATAGGATGTTGGATAAGATCGCATTTAATTCTGTTAGCCTTACAACATAACGTATTACCCTGATTATTGTTACTCACCATATCGTGCTTATTTGCATATACACTGCTCAAAAAAATAAAGGGAACACTCAAATAACACATCCTAGATCTGAATGAATGAAATATTCTCATTGAATACTTTGTTCTGTACAAAGTTGAATGTGCTGACAGCAAAATCACACAAAAATCATCAATGGAAATCAAATTTATTACCAATGGAGGCCTGGATTTGGAGTCACCCCCAAAATTAAAGTGGAAAAACACACTACAGGCTGATCCAACTTTGATGTAATGTCCTTAAAACAAGTCAAAATGAGGCTCAGTATTGTGTGTGGCCTCCACGTGCCGGTATGACCTCCCTACAATGTCTGGGCATGCTCCTGATGAGGTTGCGGATGGTCTCTTGTGGGATCTCCTCCTAGACCTGGACTAAAGCATCCGCCAACTCCTGGACAGTTTGTGGTGCAATGTGACGTTGGTGGATGGAGGGAGACATGATGTGCCAGATGTGCTCAATCGGATTCAGGTCTGGGGAACGGGCGGGTCAGTCCATAGCTTCAATGCCTTCATCTTGCAGGAACTGCTGACACACTCCAGCCACATGAGGTCTGGCATTGTCCTGCATTAGGAGGAACCCAGGGCCACCCGCACCAGCATATGGTTTCACAAGGGGTCTGAGGCTCTCATCTCTGTACCTAATGGCAGTCAGGCTACCTCTGGCGAGCACACGGAGGGCTGTGCGGCCCTCCAAAGAAATGCCACCCCACACGATTACTGATTCACTGCCAAACTGGTCATGCTGAAGGATGTTGCAGGCAGCAGATCGCTCTCCACGGCGTCTCCACACTCTGTCATGTCTGTCACATGAGCTCAGTGTGAACCTGCTTTCATCTGTGAAGACCACAGGGCGCCAGTGGCGACTACACCAATCCTGATTTTCTGTGGGAAATGCCAAGCGTCCTGCATGGTGTTGGGCTGTGAGCACCACCCCCATCTGTGGACATCAGGCAGCAAGGTACCCATACTCAGTCCCCAGCCACCCGGCGGCCGGGTGTCCACACACGGTCCCCAGCCGCCTAGGGGCAGCCCGGTGTCCATAAACGGTCCCCAGCTGCCCCTATTTCTCCTGTCAACTTCCCTCACACACTTTTCTTAGCCTAGCCTGCTTTAGGGCAGCATTGGACGAGCCCACCAGAGAACCAGACTCCTCCTGTGGGCCCTGGTTTCTCCATCAGGGGAGTTTAGAGTGCCAAGGTGAGGAGCATGATGATGATGATAGAAGTTAGCATCTACTTTGTTTTCTTGGAACGCAAGTGTAAGTGTGCAACCTGCCACCCATCCATGCCCAGGCTGCAATACCATACTGCTAGCTTGCTTGCACTTGAAATGGGGCCTTTTAAGCACGTGGAGGCAGACGCCGGCCACCATGTCATGGCTGCGTCGGCGGCCTGGTATCCATACTCAGTCCCCAGCCGCCCAGCGGCCGGGTGTCCACGCTCGGTCCCCAGCTACCAGGGGGCGGACGGGTGTCCATACTCGGTCCCCAGCCGCCCCACGGCCGGGTGTCCACACATGGTCCCCAGCCGCCTGGGGGCGGCCGGGTGTCCATAAACGGTCCCCAGCCGCATCTATTTCTCCTGTAACTTCCCCAACACTTTTCTTAGCCTGGCCTGCTTTATAGCAGCATTGGAGGTGCCCACCAGAGAACCAGACTCCTCCGGTGGGCCCTGGCTTCTCAATCAGGGGAGTTGATAGTGCCAAGGTGAGGAGCATGATAATGATGATAGAAGTTAGCATCTGCTTTGTTTTCTTGGAATGCTAGCGCATGTATCCTCCTCCGAGGATTGCTGGATGCTTTCCTGCTACTATCCCAGTTCTATGACTCCGTTAAAACAAAGCTTCAGGTGATGAATGATGGATGAGGTGGTGGCAAAGGAGAAAGAGCAGGAGGAACAGGGACCATTCACATCAATATCAGGCCAGTCAACCACACATGTCTTGTAGGATATGTTTCTGTACCAAAAGGAGCGGTTCGGCTACACAGTTATAGGGCATACAGTGAGTGCAATGACTAACAAAAATTTCAAGGCACTCCAATGCCCCTTGGAAGTGACATGGCGGTCAGAGGGCCTTAATTAAACAGATTTTTCCATTTATAGCAACTGGGTCTCCTGTGCACTGTTTGCCTAAGCAGTGAATGGAAGGTTTTCCAAAAATTAAGAGGAACTGCAATGCCCCTTGAAAAAGACGTGGATTACAGCATACTAAAAACCTTCTACCCATTATTGGGGAGTGGGTCTCCCTTAGCGTTCGCCTATGTATTAAAAAGCAAAAGCTGACTAAAATTAGGAGGAGATTCAATGCCCGTTGGAAGAGTCGTGGAGATTAGAGTTAATTAAAAACAACATTTCAATGCCCCTTGGAAGAGCTGTGGAGTTCAGAGTGGTTTAACAAGACAGTTTTAATGACCCTTGGAAGAGACGTGGAGGTCGCAGTAGCTTAACAATATGGTTTTAATGCCCCTTGGAAGAATGGTGGAGGTCACAGTGGAATAAAAAGACAATATTAATGCCCCTTGGAAAAGTGGTGGAGGTCGCAGTAGCTTAACAAGACGGTTTTAATGCCCCTTGGAAGAATGGTGGAAGTCGCAGTAGCTAAAAAAGATGGTTTTAATGCCCCTTGGAAGAGACGTGGAGGTCGCAGTACCTTAACAAGACGGTTTTAATGCCCCTTGGAAGAGACGTGGAGGTTGCAGTAGCTTAACAAGACGGTTTTAATGCCCCTTGGAAAAGTGGTGGAGGTCGCAGTAGCTTAACAAGACAGTTTTAATGCCCCTTGGAAAAATGGTGGAGGTCGCAGTAGAATAAAAAGACAATATCAATATATCAATGCCCCTTGGAAAAGTGGTGGTGGTCGCAGTAGCTTAACAAGATGGTTTTAGTGCCCCTTGGAAGAATGGTGAAGGTCGCAGTGGAATAAAAAGACAATATCAATGCCCTTTGGAAAAGTGGTGGAGGTCGTAGTAGCTTCACAAGACAGTTTTAATGCCCTTGGAAAAGTGGTGGAGGTGCAGTAGCTTAACAAGACAGTTTTAATGCCCCTTGGAAGAGACGTGTAGGTCGCAGTAGCTTAACAAGACAGTTTTAATGCCCCTTGGAAATGTGGTGGAGGTCGCAGTAGCTTAACAAGACGGTTTTAATGCCCCTTGGAAGAGACGTGGAGGTTGCAGTAGCTTAACAAGACGGTTTTAATGCCCCTTGGAAAAGTGGTGGAGGTTGCAGTAGCATAACAAGACAGTTTTAATGCCCCTTGGAACAGATGTGGAGGTCGCAGTAGCTTAACAAGATGGTATTCATGCCCCTTACAAGAGCCAGGCAGTACAGCATATTAAAAACATTATTCCCATTATTGGGGAGTGGGTCTCCCATAGTCTTTGCCTATGCCTTCCAAGCAAAAGCTGCCAAAAATTAGGACGGAGGAACTTGCAATTCTGGCAACATGGACCACGGTCACCCTGGTGGTATAGTGGTGTTGGACGGTGAGAATAAGGAGAAGAATCAAATTACAGCCAAAATGAGAAACCGTACACCCATGTGTGGGTGTGTAGCGGTGCATGGGAATACACCTCCCAAAATAACACAGTGGATTTGACTTTATGTTACTCTGCTGTCATTTGGTGGTGATGAGAAGTCTGGCCCATTCCAGCCCTTGTTCATTTTGATAAGGGTCAGCTTGTCAGCATTGTCAGTTGACAGGCGAGTGCGCTTATCAGTTATAATTCCCCCAGTGTCACTAAAAACACGCTCCGATAACACGCTAGCGGCAGGGCAGTCCAGGACCTCCAAGGCATACAGAGCGAGTTCATTCCAAGTGTCCAGCTTGTATACCCAATATTTAAAAGGCACAGAGGAATCACGGAGGATGCTGGTACGGTCGGCAAGGTACTCCTTCACCATCTTTTGAAACTTTCCACTCCTTGTGAGAGTACCCCGCGCCTCAGTGCCTGTAAGCTGCGCGGGTCTCACAAAACTGTCCCACAACGTTGGCAGTGTTCCCCTGCCTCTGCTGGATTGGAGTTGCATCTCTCTCTCCGGTACGCCTTGGTTGGTCAACGAACTGTGACCTCTGACGCTAGCGTGTTCAGATGGGAATTTTTTTAACAGTTCTGCAGCAAGGGGTTTCTGGTCTTGCCACATTTTTGTAGACCTCTCCACTTCAGGAATAAGAGAGTGAAAGTTCTCCTTGTAGCGGGGGGTCTAAAAGTGTCACCAACCAGTAATGACTGTCACCCAACATTTTGACAACACGAGGATCACGGTTAAGGCAGCGTAACATAAATTCAGCCATGCGTGCCAGACTGGTAATGGGCAAGACTTCCGTGTCCTCACCAAGATGACGACTGACCATGCTCTCCTCCTCCTCCTCCTCCCCCATGTCCTCAGGCCACCCACGCTGAACCGACTGCATGACAGTTGTACAGGTACTACCGTCTACAGCGCATGATACCAGCACCTGTTCTTCCTCCTCCTCCTCTCCCTCATTGTCCCCCAATGCACGTTGGGATGAGATGAAGCTGGGCTGTGTGTAATCGCCCATTACGGCTTCTTGATCCATCTCCTCATACTCTGGCTGCAAAACATTCTCTTTAATTCTCTGCTGACAGCGCTGCAAAAGACAGACAAGTGGGATGCTGACGCTAATGATGGCGTCATCGCCACTCACCATCTTGGTGGACTCCTCAAAGTTTGTCAGGATGGTACATATGTCAGACATCCAGGTCCAATCCTGAGGTCTTATGTGTGAAGTCTGACCTGAATATCGACGGCCTTGTTGCAGCTGGTACTCCACAACTGCTCTCTTCTGCTCACAAATCCTTTGCAACATGTGGAGGGTAGAGTTCCAACGTGTGGGGACATCACACACCAGTCGGTGTGCCGGAAGCTGCAAACGCTGCGGCAACACAGCAAGGGCGGCGGAAGCTGTAGCCGACTTGCGAAAATGAGCTGACAGGCGGCGTACGTTGACAAGCAGATCTGGCAACTCCGGGTACGATTTAAGAAACCGCTGAACCACGAGGTTAAGCACATGAACCAGGCATGGTAAGTGTGTGATCTCGCTTCGCCTCAGAACCGCCACCAGGATACGACCATTGTCACACACAACCATGCCTGGATGTAGGTTCAGCGGTCTCAGCCACAGATCTGCCTGCTCTTTCACAGCTGTCCACAACTCACAAGCAGTGTGAGGTTTATCACCTAAGCTTATGAGTTACAGCACAGCCTGTTGCCGCTTGGCTGAGGTAGTACTGCAGTGCTTCCAGCTGGTAACTGATGTGGTGATATCTGAGATGGAGGCTGAACATGAGGAGGAGGAGGATGATGTACAGGAGCTGTACACTGTGGGGGCAACTCTGACTGACATAGTGCCTGCAATTCTCGGTGTGAGGAGGATGAGATCCGTCCCAAGGTCCGACTGGGTCCTGGCTTCCACTATGTTTACCCAGTATGCCGTCAGGGAGATGTACCGTCCCTGGCCACAAGCACTTGTCCACGTGTCCGTTGTCAGGTGGACTCTCCCAGTAACTGTGTTGTTGAGGGCCGGCAGATGTTTTGGGACACGTGCTTGTGTAGTGCGGGGATGGCACGCCGGGCAAAATAGTGTCAGCTGGGCACCAAGTACCAAGGGACTGCCACCGCCATAAGGTTGTGGAAGGATTCCGTCTCCACCAGCCTAAAAGGCAGCATTTCCAATGCAAGCAGTTGTGAAATGTGTGAATTTAGGACTGTGGCCTGTGGGGAATGGCTGCGAATTTGCGCTTTCGTTCAAAGGTCTGGTTTATGGACAATTGAACGCTGCGGTGGTGTCACGGGTGTGTCACCACGAAGATCGTCGCGACTAGACAGCCTGACTTCTCGCAGCTGAGTTTTTGGTGCTTTGTGTTTTGGTAGCGAGGGAGTTAATTCTCTCCCTCTGTGCTTGACGAGGCTCTGCCTCGCCCAGCTGCAGTTAATGCTGCTGGATTGGGATTCCTTCAAATACCTGCTGGTCTGATAGGGAAGTTGTCGGTGAAAGCATTTCTTGCAGACCTACAGAGCGGACCGTTGTTTGGTGGAGTTTGGAGCGAAGAGTATACGGTGTGGTTTCTTCCCTTCCTCCCTTTTTAATTTATCTCCTAACCTGTTGTTGTTCCCTCTGTAATTGTGGTGTGAGTTTTTTGTATGCAAGGTGGTATTTGGTTTTCCCCTTGTACTGTCTCGTTTGTTTAGTACTGTGTTTGGGCATTTTCTATCCTGTTCCCCATTGTTGTGATCGGGGTCCTTCTCAGGACTAGATTACAGAGGTTCAGGGATATTCAGGAGTTTAGGGTTACGCTGGCGGCCTGGACCTCTGTACCATTAACAGTACCTCCAGGTTGAGGGATTAGTCAGGGCCCCTGTTTAGGGTCAGCTCAGGCCCCTGACCTCCTGTACATTGAGACAGCGTGACAGGTGGGACGTGGACGTGGACGTTGATGCTGTTTCTTGAGAAACTGCCATAACAAGTGAAGACTGAGAGGAGGGGGCATCTTTGCATGCAGTATGGAAAGGGAATTGCCTTGCACGCACAACAGGGGGTTCTATTACACGAACAACAGCGGAAGAAGCAGTGATGACACCCGCTGACACTGGTCGTGGACCCTGGGGTTCGCCCCACAACGTCGGGTGATTTGCTGACATGTGCCTAATCATGCTGGTGGTGGTCAGGATGGTAGTTTTATCACCCCTGCTGATGCTGGCATGGCAGGTTGTACAAATGGCCTTTTTGGGGTTATCAGCAGAGTCTTTAAAAAAATTCCTGACTCTGGAAGACCTACCTGTTGTACTGGCAACGTCCCTAATGTTGGTGTTACGGGGATCTGTTGCCCGCCTTCTGTGTGCGGCCACCACACTGCTTCTTCCTGCCTGTTGGGGTACTCTGCCTCCCTCCCCCTGTGTGCTGCTGGCCTTGCTCTGCGTGTCCTCCTGCCACGTTGGGTCAGTTACTAGATCATCCACCACCTCCTCCTCTTCCACTTGCGCACCACGATCCTCCTCCTCACTTCCTGGCAATTGTGTCTCGTCATCGTCCACCTCTTGTGACAAATTGCCAGCGTCGACTTCCTGTGGCCGTGGCTGTTCAAATATTTGGGCATCGCTACATGGGATCTCCTCTTCCACCACTTCAAGCAGAGCAGGCGAGGGGCACAAATATGGAAATGGACCAGTGAACAGCTCTTCAGAGTGTCCAAGTGTGGGAACAGTTGCTGTCTGACGACACTCGGCATGGTGGGAGGAGGAGTATGAGGTCGAGACTCACGGCTACTAAAACTTGACCGTGTGGAAGACAGACCGGAGGTGGTGGTGTCCAGGTAACTGGAAGTATTATCTGCTATCCAATTAATAACCTGTTCACACTGATCAGTTCGCAATACTGGTGTTGTTCTGTGCTTCCCTAGTAATTCAGTCAAGAAGTGGGAGCTAGAAGATGTGGCTTTTGGTTGTGGCACATTTTCACCTTGCAACGGCCCCGTCCTCTACACGCACCATCACCAGAACATCCAGTTCCATGTCCCTTGCCACGCGCCTTGCCCATTGTAAATGAAGTAAAATAGCTTACACTCGCACTCTTAATGGAAAAAGGGTAATAAAAAGGAGATTAGAACCGTGGAAGAGGAAAACCACAGCTCTATTTCTCTGGCCTACACCAGACTCTTTTAATCAGATATATTGGTGTCTGACCAGTCAGGGAGACACTATTAAAGTTTTTTTTTTACAGTAAAAAATGCCAAAAGCAGTATAATAAAGAGATTTGACCCGTGGAACTGCAAAAGCACAGTTCCATTTCTCTGGCCTACACCAGACTCTTTTAAACAGATATATTGGTGTCTGACAAGTCAGGGAGACACTATTAAAGTTTTTTTTACGGCAAAAAATGATAAAAGCAGGATAATACAGAGATTTGACCCGTGGAACTGCAAAACCACAGTTCTATTTCTCTGGCCTACACCAGACTCTTTTAAACAGATATATTGGTGTCTGACCAGTCAGGGAGACACTATTACAGTTTTTTTTTACAGCAAAAAATGCCAAATGCAGGATAATACAGAGATTTGATTAGTGGAACGGCAAAACCACAGTTCTATTTCTCTGGCCTACACCAGACTCTTTTAAACAGATATATTGGTGTCTGACCAGTCAGGGAGACACTATTACAGTTTTTTTTTTACAGCAAAACAATGCCAAAAGCAGGATAATACAGAGATTTGACCCGTGGAACTGCAAAACCACAGTTCTATTTCTCTGGCCTACACCAGACTCTTTTAAACAGATATATTGGTGTCTGAACAGTCAGGGAGACACTATTACTGTTTTTTTTTTTACAGCAAAAAATGCCTAAAAGCAGGATAATACAGAGATTTGACCCGTGGAACTGCAAAACCACAGTTCTATTTCTCTGGCCTACACCAGACTCTTTTAAACAGATATATTGGTGTCTGAACAGTCACAGACACACTCAATTTTTTTTGGGGGGTGGGGGGGAAATACCAAAAGGTTAATAAGACCCGTATTTGTACAGTCTAACTGAGGGAAAAAAAAAATACAGGATTCAGATGAAAAAAAAAGGATTTTTCCTGGCCCCTGAGCCCGGGGGATAAGTCTAGCAATGTGACCAACAGGAGCACACAGGACTGTAATGCAGCGTTTGCTGGTATAACCACGGCGTCTCCTATACAGCCTGCCTGCCTGCCTGCCTGCTTGATATCTGGGATGGATATTAGTCCTGAGAAGAACTGTTTGTTTGATTTGACAGGCTTTAGAGACCCTACACTACCTATTTCACACTATATATCTCTCCCTAACTCAGCAGCACTCTCCCTACACTGTCTGATCCGGAGCGTCTGTGTCCAAGATGGCGGTGCCCGGTTTTAAATACTCGAGGTGACGCTGTGCGGCCAGCCAATCACTATAATGCCCACAAACAACATGGCTGTGGCATTCCAGTGACTGCCTGGCAATCCCTGCATGTTCATTGGCTCTGTAAAGAGCGCCAAACATGCAGGGCGGAGACCCGAGCTCCCGCCCGAGTAACTCGGAAAGGTTCGGTGCTCGCCGAACATCCCGAGTAGTGAGATGCTCGGGCGAGTACTGAGCAGTGTCAAGCATGCTCGCTCAACACTAGCAGTCAGCATATAACACATTGGCATTTTGTAGACCCCCTACCATCCAGGACTTGGGGCACATATCCCATCAGGGATCCGCTGCCTATAAACTTACACTTCATCAGTCTGGAAATGCATTAAGATCATTAATAGTTTTTACAAGCTTTCTCCTCTGAGTTTAGTGTCCCTTTAAATTACAAACTCATCTGTACGGCACCGCACACACATACAGGGCTCCGCGTGTTCTCCATTCTTGCCCATTGCCGGGTGTCATATAGGATATATAGGTTGTTTTTAGATGAAAAATGTTTTTTTAAACAAAAAAACTAAAACTGTTCTGGGTCTCATTCTGATGTTCATACAGTACATGGAATTATACTCAGCCGCTGTAAGTCCAGGAGCATTAACCTTTCCTGATAAGTGGCTGATACCATTGTGCCCAGTGGAGATGTAATCGGAATTGGTACAAATGGAAAATGTAAAGGTCAGGTTCATGGGAAGTATCAGGTGTGCGCTGTCACCGGCTCTATACTGTATACAGGGCTATGTGCACTGCTGGGTATATATTGTATACAGGGCTATGTGCTCTGCTGGTTATATACTGTATACAGGGCTATGCGCACTGCTGTGTATATACTGTATACAGGGCTATGTGAACTGCTGGGTATATGCTGTATACAGGGCTATGTGCACTGCTGGTTATATACTGTATACAAGTCTATGTGCACTGCTGGGTATATACTGTATACAGGGCTATGTGCACTGCTGGGTATATACTGTATACAGGGCTATGTGCTCTGCTGGTTATATACTGTATACAAGTCTATGTGTACTGCTGGGTATATACTGTATACAGGGCTATGTGCACTGCTGGGTATATACTGTATACAGTGCTATGTGCACTGCTGGGTATATATAGTATACAAGTCTGTGCACTGCTGGTTATATACTGTATACAAGTCTATGTGCACTGCTGGGTATATACTGTATACAGGGCTATGTGCACTGTATACAGGGCTATGTGCTCTGCTGGGTATATACTGTATACAGGGCTATGCGCACTGCTGGGTATATACTGTATACAAGTCTATGTGCACTGCTGGGTATATACTGTATACAGGGCTATGTGCACTGCTGGGTATATACTGTATACAGGGCTATGTGCTCTGCTGGTTATATACTGTATACAGGGCTATGCGCACTGCTGGGTATATACTGTATACAGGGCTATGTGCACTGCTAAGTATATACTGTATACAGGGCTATGTGCACTGCTGGGTATATACTATATACAGGGCTTTGTGCACTGCTGGGTTTATACTGTATACATGGCTATGTGCACTGCGGGGTACATACTGTATATAGGCATAGGTGGATTATAAAGAGGGCAATCTAGGCTACTGCCCGGGGCTCCGGGGGGTCCATGGCCAGATTGCCCTCATGATAATATGTGCGGCGCCGCGGCACATACCGGCAGTCAGAGGCGGGGAGCCCCCGGACTGCTCGCCCAGCAGAAGCGCAATGCCGCTGCTTCTTCTTCGGCCGGGCCAGCACACAGGGAAGTTAACAGGTGCAGTGCTGGCCCGGCCGCGTCACTGCTAGGAGACACGGCCCTATGCGCGGCCGTGTCTGCTAGTGTGATGTCACGCAGTGCGCACCCTGCACTGCTACTTACCACCAGAGAGGAGTTGGACGACGGGAGCCAGGGGATAGTGAGTGAGTGTGTGTGTGTGAGTGTGTGTGGGTATGTGTGTGCAGATATCACTGTGTGATGTCTGTTTATATGTATTTTTGTGTTTCAAATGTGTTTATGCGTGTATGTATATGTCTGTATATGTTTGTGTGTGTGCGTGACTGCGTGCGGCCTCCCGCTGTCTCTGGGGGGGCGCCGTGCGGCCTCCCGCTGTGTATAGATGGCGCCATGTGGCCCCCTGCTGTGTATAGATGGTGCTGTGCGGCCTCCTGCTGTCTATAGATGGCACCGTGTGGCCCCCTGCTGTGTATAGATGACTATGTGCGGCCTTCTTCTGTGTATAGATGGCACCGTGTGGCCTCCCACTGTGTATAGATGGCACCGTGCAGCCTCCTGCTGTGTATAGATGGCTACGTGCGGCCTCCTGCTGTGTATAGATGGCTAGGTGCGGCCTCCCGCTGAGTATAGATGGCATCGTGTGGCCTCCTGCTGTGTATAAATGGCTACGTGCGGCGCACTGCTGTGTATAGATGGCACCGTGCGGCCTCCCGCTGTGTATAGATGGCTGCGTGTGGCCGCCTGCTGTGTAAAAATGGCACCGTGCGGCCTCCCACTGTGTACAGATGGCGCCATGCGACCCCCTGCTGTGTATAGATGGCACCGTATGGCCCCCAGCTGTGTACAGATGGCTACGTGCGGCCTCCTGCTGTGTATGGATGACTACGTGCTGCCTCCCGCTGTGTATAGATGGCACCGTGCGGTCTCCCGCTGTGTATAGATGGCTATGTGTGGCCTCCCGCTGTGTATAGATGGCTATGTGCGGCCTCCAGCTGGGTATAGATGGCGCCGTGCGGCCCCCCACTGTATATAGATGGCGCCGTGCGGCCTACCGTTGTGTATAGATGGCTACGTGCGGCTTCCTGCTGTGTATAGATGGCTACGTGTGGCCTCCCACTGCGTATAGATGGCGACGTGCGGCCTGCTGCTGTGTATAGATGGCTACGTGCGGCCTCCCGCTGTGTATACATGGCTATGTGCGGCCTCCCGCTGTGCATAGATGGCTATGTGCAGCCTCCCGCTGTGTACAGATGGCTACATGCGGCCTCCCGCTGTGTATAGATAGCTACGTGCGGCCTCCCTCTGTGTATCGATGACTACTTGCTTCCTCCTGCTGTGTATAGATGGCTATTTGCGGCCTCCTGCTGTGTATAGATGGCTACGTGTGGCCTCCCGCTGTGCATAGATCGCTACGTGTGGCCTCCCGCTGTGTATAGATGGCTATGTGCGGCCTCCTGCTGTGTATAGATGGCTACGTGTGGCCTCCCGATGTGTATAGATGGCTACGTGCGGCCTCCTGCTGTGCATAGATGGCTATGTGCGTACTCCTGCTGTGTATAGATGGCTACGTGTGGCCTCCAGCGGTGTATAGATGGCTACGTGCGGCCTCCTACTGTGTATAGATGGCTACGTGTGGCCTCCAGCTGTGTATAGATGGCTACGTGTGGCCTCCTGCTGTGTATAGATGGCTACGTGCGGCCTCCCGCTGTGTATAGATGGCTACGTGCGGCCTCCCGCTGTATATAGATGGCTACATGCAGCCTCCCGCTGTGTATTGATGGCTACGTGCGGCCTCCGGCTGTATATAGATGGCACCGTGCGGCATTCCGCTGTATATAAATGGTTAGGTGCGGCCTCCTGCTGTGTATAGATGGCTATGTACGGCCTCCTTCTGTGTATAGATGGCTACGTGTGGCCTCCCACTGTGTATAGATGGCTGCGTGTGGCCTCCCGCTGTGTATAGATGGCTACATGCGTCCTCCTGCTGTGTATAGATGGCTACTTGCAGCCTCCTGCTGTGTATAGATGGCTATGTGCGGCCTCCTGCTGTGTATAGATGGCTACGTGCAGCCTCCTGCTGTGTATAGATGGCTACGTGCGGCCTCCTGCTGTGTATAGATGGTTACGTGCGGCTTCCCGCTGTGTATAGATGGCACCGTGCGGCCCCCTGCTGTGTATAGATGGCTACTTGTGGCCTCCTGCTGTGTATAAATGGCTACATGTGGCCTCCCGCTGTGTATAGATGGCTACGTGCGGCCTCTTGCTGTGTATAGATGGCTACGTGCGGCATCCTGCTGTGTATAAATGTCTACGTGCAGCCTCCTGCTGTGTATAGATGGCTAACTGCGGCCTCCTGCTGTGTATAGATGGCTACGTGCGGCCTCCCGCTGAGTATAGATGGCTACGTGAGGCCTCCTGCTGTGTATAGATGGCTACGTGCGGCCTCCTGCTGTGTATAGATCGCTATGTGCGGCCTCCTCCTGTGTATGAGAGGATTGTGGCAGCTCAGCTCATATTGTGTGTAGGGTCTCATAATGTATATAGGGGATGTCAGCATACTTAATTGTGCTCAATATTAAGTCATACAATTAATGTAAAAAAATATATATTATAATTAATGTATTAATATTGTGCCAAATTAATTTCACGCAAACTATCACATGATCTATCACAGGGGATCATGTGACATGTCACGTGATACATCAGGTGTGTGTGGGTGTGGGGGTGTGGGGGCGCGCCTTCTAAACAGCCCGGGGCCCTTGCTACTTTTAATCCACCCCTGTATACAGGGCTATATGCACTACTGGGTATATACTGTATACAGGGCTAAGTGCAGTGCTGGGTGAATACTTTATACAGGGCTATGTGCACTGCTGAGTATATACTTTATACAGGGCTATGTGCACTGCTGAGTATATACTTTATACAGGGCTATGTGTACTGCTGGGTATATACTGTATACAGGGCTATGTGCACTGCTTGGTATATACTGTATAGAGGGCTATGTGCACTGCTGGGTATATACTGTATACAGGGCTATGTACACTGCTGGGTATATACTGTATACAGGGCTATGTGCACTGCTGGGTATATACTGTATACAGGGCTTTGTGCACTGCTGTATATATACTGTATACAGGGATATGTGCACTGCTGGGTATATACTGTATACAGGGCTATGTACACTGCTGGGTATATACTGTATACAGGGCTATGTGCACTGCTGGGTATATGCAGTATACAGGGCTATGTGCACTGCTGGGTATATACTGTATACAGGGCTATGTGCATTGCTTGGTATATGCTGTATACAGGGCTATGTGCACTGCTTGGTATATACTGTATACATGGCTATGTGCATTGCAAAGTAGATATTGCAGACATTTCGAGCTATGATCCTCACTGTTAGGCTTAATGTGCCACTATACAACCTGCTGAACTTAGGAGATCCTTAGAGGAGCCGTTATAACCATAATGAAAAGTAATATTGGACCAATCAGAATAATCTAAAAGTGACCTGTGGATCCTGGATCATTGGCTGCTGATCCTTACATCCTAGTGCTGCCCCCTGGTGGTGAACTCTCTGAACTCTCAGCACAAACGCATACATTAATAAACAATAGTGAGGTGTCTATGGGGCGAGCAGGTAGCTGGTTCTAAAATTATGATATAGAACACTTTGCAAAAACATTTTATTACCTCGCATCCCATCCATTTCCCTTGGTGCTTAGCTAAGGAGCCTGTCATTTCTAATCCTATTACGTGGTAAGGAGCTGTACTAGATTCCACTTCACACTTGTCATTCATCTCATTATGTTCCTGAAGTATGGATACATGAAATCTAGTCCCATTTTACAGTTTCTGAGAATTTCTTGGTTCTTTACTTCACATGATGGTGAAATTTTGCAATCTGGTGCGAGGAAAAAAAAAATCAGTAATGCATTAGTTCTATTTCATAGGTTTATATCCACTGCCGCTGAGCAGCTTGGTGCAGTGTTACAGAACAATTTTATTGATGGAGTTTATATAGACATTTACTTATACTAGTTTTCATTTCCATCTATTTCGTATCCTGGAAGCCTTTAGTCCAGATGAGCAATTTTTGAGCAGCACGGACAGATGGCGCTGGGAGCAGCAGGAAGGCTGAGCTGGGATGAAGCGGTGTCAAACGTGTAATGTGCTCAAGAGGAGATAGCAAACTGTTGCAAAAAAGCTGGAAAAGCTATGACTGATGTTGCAGAGTTGGAGCAGCGATGACTGATATAACAGAGCTGGAACAGTGATGACTGATGTAGCAGAGTTGTATCAGTGATAATTAATGTAGCAAAGCTGGAACAGTTATTACTGATGTAGCACAGCTAGGACAGCAATGCATGATGTCACAGAGGTGGAACAGCGTTGATTGATGTAGCACAGCTGGAATAGCAATTACTGATACTGCATATTTATTGATATTGCTCCGATTGTAGTGTGAATATTAACTTGGGTTTTAGTGTGTTTTATTGTATGATGTGAAATGTGTAAAATGTAATGTACAATAAACTGCATAGAGTGTTATAGGAACTGATACTGCTGTGCGGGTGCTGTAATGTAATGCCTGATATAACTATGGTACACTCAGCTCAGGGGTATGGAAAATGTATGTGAGGAGCTGGTCACAAACTAAAGACTATTGGACCAATGGACGTAGAGCAGGGTCCAGGGCTCTAAGAGACGTAGACTTTTTCCAGCACGGAGCACTAGCTATGTTGATCTTATTGTTGTGTTTTATTGGAGATTTGCTTGCTCGTCAAAATGTGGGTGCACAGATCTCTCCTGGAGAGTGTTCAGTCTTGGGAATCACTATTTCTATTCAGTGACAGTAAGTGGAGGAAGACGTGCAGGCTGGATCTTATGTATACATAAGGCCGGACACGAGATTGGTAATCAGAGAGACTTCTTCATGGACAGCCCAAGGAACAATGGCTCCGTCTGGTGGAATACAGGTCTGTTCCTCTGCCCATCACTGAACCTACAAAGACGTTTGGAGAACCCCGGTTGATATTGTACTATATGTTGTTGTCGGGTGAAGCTGGATACATGTGCTATGGTCATAGTATCCATCGTCTGGAGGAGCATGGACTGTGACTACAGACTATATTGGTGGAAGATACAAAAGCTGTGGGCCAATCAAAAGTTGGGAGACAGTGGGTATTGCCTGATTGGAGGGCAGTGGAACTACTGGCTCCCGGTTGGGATCTTGTGGACTGGGGGCATTGTATTTTGGCCCTCTACCCCGAGTTGATGTAAGACCATGGAAGTAAGGAATAAAAAATAGTTGCATTGTTAACCTGCCTAGGTGATTATTACAAGCCACAACCTCAGCTCCTCACAGTGTAGAACATAGTTTACTGCTTACTTAGTGATAAACAGGGACATTAGGATAGTTAAGACAGTGGCAGGCCTTATTAGTGTACAGCAATAGGCATAGTGTAAATGTTTGTGACCAATCAAGCATGGGAGGGGTTAAGGCCAAGTTTAAAAGGGAAATCACTTCCTGGTTTAGTTAGATGTAGTGTGAGGTTTGTGACAAGTGGAAGTTCAAGGTGCAGTGGGCTGGAGGCATGTGGGGTACATAATGTTTTGGCAACATGAGGTCATCCCAGATTTCCTCTAATGTCTGGGGCCAATGACCCAAACTAGGCACTAGGAAGTGTGCCTTAATCCTTTCCATACAGAGGAAGCTGGATGGGGAAATGCGTGAGGGAAATGTAATGGATCTCAGGAGTGCTGTGGTATCTCTGGGGCTGACAGGAGGATCAAGCATAGGGATATTCTGAGCTGAACATAAGCAATAGCTTGAGATGCACTGTGTTGATGAAACTGGAACTGGAGGATTCTGTACCAAATACTGCATGCTAAGCCCTGATGTACTTGATCTGTCCAGTAAAGTTTAACTTGTTATAACGAATTTGGTGTCCACTGATGTGTGTGCGGTTGATCCTGGACCTAAGGAGGTGCATACAGCGGAGGCCTCTGGCCTGCAAGTGAGTACAATGCACTGTACACAGCACGACACTAATGGACTGGGACACTTGGTGTTTGTGGGGTGCCAGGATGTGGAAAAGTAGCAGCTTGCCCACGGCAACCACCCAGGGCACCTTACAGGAGGATTGGAGACCTGTGTGTCAGTTCCTGTTTTGTGGTTAGTAGTAGGTAGTAGAGAGAAGAAGAAAGAGCACCTTAAGTGGAAGGTGATCATCACTGATGAAATCACCTTATTGTGGTGTCAAAGGAAACCGGTGCCTTGCAAAGCATGGCAGAGCTGAACTGGGAGGTGTCCGCAATGGAAGCATGGCTGCAAACTGATACTGAGTCAGTACCCCATTATTTGGTAGCATGTCAGGGCATGGAAGATGAGTACTACGCCCACGGCTACTGCCCTCGGTCACGTTACAATTGAACAACTGGAACAGCAATAACTGATGTAGCACAGCTGGGACAGCGTTGACTGATGGCCACCATGACTGCTGACCACCCCTTGATGAATTTAACTACCTAAATGTGTGTTGGGGTGGTAGCCACACTTTTACCCAGGATTGCCTTTCAGGTAAAATGCCATTTGACTTCCTTGAGCCTTTTTAGCCACTGCTATTGAATTACAGACTGTGACATGCATCCTCTGCATTTTGGGTTGCTTAGCCACGATTTTTCGCATACAAAATTATCGTTTTTAAGGCTAAGTGCCCACGATGCAGAAATGCTGCATATTTTTTACGCTTCTCCCTGGCAGGAAAAACGCTTGCGGATTTTAAATGCGGTTTTCCCGCCAGGTAGAAGCGTTTGTGAAGCGTCTTTGCATGCATTTCTGCATGCGGGTTATCAAGAGCTTTTCCAAGCGATTTTAGCATCACTTGGAAAAGTGCTTGACAACTTGTTCACACTATATAAATCCATGCAACCGGCATGGATTTATAGTAGTGTGACCAAGTTAGTTAAAAAAAAGAATAAGAATGGTGAAAAATAAAAAAAAATAAAGTTTATACTCACCTTCTGATGTCTTCCCGGTGTTTTGTCTGCTCCGTCCGGTGTCTTGCACTGTTTGCGGGGATGTGAAGGACCTGCGGTGACGTCATTGAGCCATATGATGGGTCACATGACTCAGTGACGTCATGGCAGGTCCTTCACATCAACGCGAACATTGCAAGACACCGGACGGAGCAGACAAAACACCGGGAAGACATCAGAAGGTGAGTATAAACTTTATTTTTTATTTTAAATTCTTTTTTTACAGTTTCTATGGTACCTGGGTCTGGATGAGAGTCTCCTCTCCTCCAGACTTGGGTACCATCCGCACATTGAACCGTGTGATATCCGCATGTGCAAATGCAGTGATGCGGATGTCACGCGGTCCAATGCAAATCAATGGCGGCGATTACGCTGCGTGTCCGCAAAATTAATGGACATGCTGCGGATTTTTGAGCGCAGGATAAACGCTGCGGAAAAATCCTCAACATGGGCATTGAAAGTGCGGCTTGTCATTGGGGACAATGGGGGCGGATTACCAAGCGCTTTCCAAGCGTTTATGCTGCGGAAATTCCGCAGCATAAACGCTTGTAAAACGCTACGTGGGCACCCAGCCTTAATTTTGCATGTGACTATATGGCCAGTATACCACATGCACATATGCACTTAATGGGTTACTTCCTCACATATCACTTTTTATATGTCGTTTTTATGAGTTTTATTTATTAAGTGTGTACGTCTGTCCTGCATTTCTACTGCACACCAACTTCTGTTTTCAATAAAGAAGTTTTTGCTCTATTTCAAATTTTGCACACAATTTATTAACCTTACATCTGATTCCCCCCCCCTCCCCCCCGTTTTTGTTTTTCCAGTTAACTGCCGATTGGTTTAACAATAATGTTCGGCAAATATATGTGTTTGTGACATTTTCAGGTTATACTCAGATCTTTCTGTGCATTGACACAACATTACAAATAGGTCCTGTACATACGAATGCACATATACATTCTGCCTGTTCTTGGAAACTATAAAGTATGATGTTGGCAGGCTGAGACACGTAAAGAAGAGGCAGATTTTGTTAATACTAATTTGGGTTACATATGATTTTTCAATTGCTTTACTTTAAACTTTTTTAGGAGAAGTAACTAAAAAACAGCAATTATTGAATTTAGTGTTTTAAGTTCACTGCATTTTAGGCCAATATTCATTGGTGCACATTTATAAAAGGCGTCTAAAAGTTAAACTTGAAATCTTAGACATATTTATGATTCAAGCACATTCATAAATTTTGTCCTAAAGTAAGAATTTGTGTACTTTGTGCCCAAATTTTTATGTTAAGATTTGTACCGAAATATGAATTGTGCGCCAACATTAGTAATTGAAATACAACAAAAATTTGTGGTACAAAAAAGTGAGGATGGCTCATAAAATCTTATGCTGACAAACTATTATATTTTTCTGCACTACGCTGCTTCTGTACAGGCTAGAATAGGGGAATATGTAATTGTCTTTAATACAGGTAACGAGTTCAAACAGGTGCAATTAATACAGGTAATGAGTGCAGAGTAGGGGGGCTTCTTAAAGAAAAACTAACAGGTCTGTGAGAGCCAGAATTCTTGCTGGTTGGTAGGTGATCAAATACTTTTTTCATGCAATAAAATGCAATTTAATTATTTAAAAATCATACAATGTGATTTTCTGGATTTTATTTTAGATTCTGTCTCTCACAGTTGAAGTGTACCTACAATAAAAATTACAGACCTCTCCATTCTTTGTAGGCGGGAAAAGTTGCAAAATCGGCAGTGTATACAGTCATGGCCAAAAGTGTTGGCACAAGTGTTGAGCGAGTATGTTCTATTAACCCTTTCGCCGAGTGTGCTCAGGCCAAGCTCCGAGTATTTACAGCTGCTCGGTGATATCTTTGAATTGCTCCCGTGTGCATGATTTGCGACTGTTTGACAGTTTTAATACATGTGAGGAATGTCTATTTCTTACACATTCTTCACATGTAATAAAGCTGTCAAACAGTTGCAAATCATGCAGACGGGAGTTATTCAAACATATCACCGAGCAGCTGTAAATACTCGGAGCTCGCACGAGCATACTCAGAACAGAACATACTCGCTCAACACTAGTTGGCACCCATGAAATTGTTCCAGAAAATTGAGTAGTTCTCCCAGAAAAATTTTGAAATTACACTAGTTTTGCTTATTTCCTTTGTGTGCATTGAAACAACACAATAAAACTGAGAAAAAAAGACAAATTGGACATAATTTCACACAAAACCCCAAAAGTAGGCCAGATAAAATTGTTGGCGCCTTTCCAAAATTGTGGGTAAACAGCATTTTTTTAAACATGTAATGCTCATTCAAACTCACTTGTGGCAAGTAACGGGTGTGGGCAATATAGAAATCACACCTGAAACCAGATAGAAAGGGGAGAGGTTGACTCAATCTTTACATTGTGTGTCTGCGTGTGCCACAGTAAGTATGGAGAACAGAAAGAAGAGAAGAGAACTGTCTGAGGACTTGAGAACCAAAATTGTTGAACCATATCAACAATCTCAAGGTTACAAGTTCATCTCCAGAGATATTAATGTTCCTTTTTTCATGGTGGGTAACATAATCAAGAAGTTTACAACCCATGGCACTGTAGATAATCTCCCTGGATGTGAACGGCAGAGAAAAATTGATGAAAGGTTGCAATACATGATAGTTTGGATGGTGGATAAGCAGCCCCAATCAAGTTGCAAAGAAATTCATGCCGTCCTGCAGGCTCTGGTGCATCAATGTCAGCGTGAACTATCCATCTACGTTTGAATGAAGTGAAACGCTAAGGCAGGAGACCCAGGAGTACCTCACTGCTGACACAGAGACATAACAAAGCTAGGCTACAGTTTGTCAAAATGTACATGAATAAGCCAAAATCATTCTGGGAAAGTGTATTGTGAACAGATGAGAGCAAGACAGAGCTTTTTGTTAAAGCACATCATTCTACTGTTTACCGAAAATGGAATGAAAATGAACACAGTACCTAAAGTCAAATATGGTGAATGATCAAAAGTGTTTTTGGGTTGTTTTCCTGCCTCTGGCACTGGGTGCCTTGACTGTGTGCAATGCATCATGAAATCTGAAGATTACCAAAGGATTTTGGGTTTCAATTTAGTGCCCAGTGTCAGAAAGCTGGGTTTGTGTCCAAGGTCATGGGTCTTCCAGCAGGACAATGACCCCAAACATATTTCAAGAAGCCCCCAGAAATGGATGGAAACAAAGCACTGGAGAGTTCTGACGTGGCAGCAATGAGTCTGGATCTAAATCCCATTGAACACTAGTGGAGAGATCTTACAATTTCTGTTAGGAGAAGGCACCCTTCAAATTTGAGAGACCTGGAGCAGTTTGCAAAAGAAGAGCAGTCCAAAAGTCCAGTTTAGAGGTTTAAGAAGCTTGTTGATGGTTATATGAAGCGACTGATTGCAGTTATTTATTCAAAAAGATGTGGAACCAAATATTATGTTGACTGTGCCACCAATTTTCTTTGGCCCATTTTTGGGGTTTTGTGTGAAATTATGTCCAATTTGCCATTTTTCTCAGTTTTTTTGTGTTGTTTCAATACACATAAAGGAAATAAACGTGTATAACAAAACGTGTGTAATTTCAATAATTTTCTTGGAGAAATACTTCATTTTCTGGAAGATTTTCAAGGGTGCCAACACTTTCAGCCATGGCTGTCTATATATTTTCAAATGAAGGTCTTTATTATTAAGGGGAAAAGAAATCCAAACCTACAGGGCCCTGTGTGAAAATGTAATTGCCCCCTAAACCTAATGACTGGTTGAACTGCCCTTACCAGCAACAACTGCAATCAAGCATTTGCGATAACTGGCAATGAGTCTTTTACAACGCTCTGGTGGAATTTTGGCCACTCATCTTTGCAAAATTGCTGTAATTCAGCCACAATTGAGGGTTTCTGAGCATGAACCACCTTTTTTAGGCCATGCCACAGCATCTTGATCTAATATTTAAATTTGTTTTGTCATCTGAAACATTTAAGTGTGATAAACATGCAAAAGAATAAGAAATCAGGAAATGGGCAAACACTTTATCACACCGCTGTATACATATATATAAATATATATACAGTGCCTTGTGAAAGTATTTAGCCCCCTTGAACGTTTCTACTTTTTGCCACATTTCAGGCTTCAAACATAAAGATATAAAATTCTAATTTTTGGGGGAATAATCAACAACAAGTGGGACACAATCGTGAATTGGAACTAAATTTATTGGATATTTTAAACTTTTTTAACAAATTAAAAATTGAAAAGTGGGGCATGCAATATTATTCGGCCCCTTTACTTTCAGTGCAGCAAACTCACTCCAGAAGTTCAGTGAGAGTCGCTGAATGATCCAATGTTGTCCTAAATGACTGGTAACGATAACTAGAATCCACCTGTGTGTAATCAAGTCTCCGTTTAAATGCACCTGCTCTGTGATAGTCTCAGGGTTCTGTTTCAAGTGCAGAGATCATCATGAAGACCAAGGAACACAATAGGCACGTCCGAGATACTGTTGTGGTGAAGTTTAAAGCCGGATTTGGATACAAAAAGATTTCCCAAGTTTTAAACATCTCAAGGAGCACTGTGCAAGCGATCATATTGAAATGGAAGGAGTATCAGACCACTGCAAATCTATCAAGGCCGGCGGTCCCTCTAAACTTTCATCTCGAACAAGGAGAAGACTGATCAGAGATGCAGCCAAAAGGCCCATGATCACTCTGGATGAACTGGCTACGTCGATTGTGCCGTCAACAAGGATTTGGATTTCTGGATCACGGAATGAATTACCTATATGATGGACTACTTGCTAGAGATGGGGTGCACCTTATGAAGACTGGAAAACATGTATTTGGAAGTTGCCTTGCTACACTCATCAGGAGAGCTTTAAACTAGAACAATGTGGGAAGGGAAGCAAAAGGCCAGAAAAAGCCATACAGCTGACAAATACTATTGAGACCTCTGCTACTGGAAGTGGAAAGGAAGAACAAAGACAAAACAATTTAAATATTAAAAATATGGGAGGAAGAGAAACCAATCACAAACTAAAATGTTTTTATACAAATGCACAAATCATGGGCAACAAACAAGGAGAATTGGAACTACTAACGCAGGAAATGAAATATGTCATTGGAATCACTGAAATTTGGTGGGATGATACACATGATTGGAATACAAGGCTAAAAGGATACCACTTATTTGCAAGAAACAGACTTGATAAACGAGGAGGAGGTGTCGCTTTGTATGTTAGAAAAGCGTATATCTGCACAGAGATTGAAGCAGAGACTGGGAGTTCTGTGGAAACTGTTTGGGTAAGAATACAAGGAGAGAACAACGGAAAGGACACCATTGTAGGCATTTACTACAGGCCACCTGGGCAAGCTGAAGATATGGATGAACTCTTTATGTATCAAATGACCAAGTTCTCCAAAAAATATGACGTAGTGGTCATGGGAGATTTCAACTATCCAGACATTTGTTGGGAATCTCTCTCAAGTAAAACTAACAGGTCAAGCAAATTCTTATCCTCTCTTGCTGACAACTTTATCTTCCAAAAGGTAGGGGAGAAAACAAGGGGATCTGCTACTTTGGATCTAATCCTTATAAACAGGGAGGAAATGGTTGAGGAGGTAAAAGTGGCTGGGACCCTCGGAGGCAGCGATCATGCTATTATAGAATTTTGGATAACTAGAGGAGGAAGACATGTGAAGACTCAAACTTCAAGGTTAGATTTCAGAAAGACAGATTTTAAGCGACTCAGAAAGAGAATAGGAGGGATCCAATGGCTGGATGTCCTTAAGGACAAAAATGTCCAGGAAGGATGGGAAATTTTTAAAAATGAGATTCTCAAAGCACAATCGTTAGCAATCCCAAAAAGTAGGAAGAATGGGAAGCATTTAAGTAAACCAGGATGGATGAACACAGAACTTAAACACATGCTAAAAAGAAAGAAAGAAATGTTTATCAAATGGAAAGAGGGAGGCATATCTAAAGAAGATTATAATGCAGTCTGCAGATCCTGCAGGGCAGGTATCAGGTTAGCTAAAGCTGACAATGAATTATGGCTTGTAAGAGATGTCAAAAGCAATAAAAAAGGATTTTGGGGGTATGTCAAAAGTAAAAGAAAAGTCAAAGATGCTATAGGATTTGTACAGGATGAAAATGGTGAAATTGTAAGAGAGGATGTTGAGAAGGCCGAACTTTCTAATTCCTATTTTGCATCTGTTTTCTCTCAGAAAGAAAATGTAACATCAACTGATCTTCACTGTCCTATTAAAGGAATAGAAGAATCCAAGTTATCTGTAAACAGAGAGATTGTGAGGGAATATTTAGCTAACATAAATGAGTTCAAGTCTCCAGGTCCTGATGAATTACACTGAAGGAGATCGTAGAAGAAATTTTAGAACCACTCTCCATAATCTTTGAAAATTCTTGGAGAACAGAAGAAGCCCCAGAAGACTGGAGAAGAGCAAAAGTTGTTCCTATCTTCAAAAAGGGGAAGAAGGTGGACCCAGGGAACGATAGGCCGGTGAGTCTGACTTCTATACCAGGAAAGATCTTTGAACAAATTATTAAACAACATGTATGTAAGTACCTGGATAAGAATGAAGTGATTAACCAGAGTCAGCATGGGTTTGCAACTAACAAGTCATGTCAGGCAAACTTAATTTCCTTCTATGACAGAATCACTGACTGGGTGGATCAGGGAAATGCTGTAGATATAGTATATCTTGACTTCAGCAAAGAATTTGACAAAGTATCTCACACCATCCTTATTGAAAAAATGACCAAGTATGGAATGGACAAGGCAACTGTTAGGTGGATTCATAACTGGCTTAGTGATCGGACTCAAAGAGTGGTCGTAAATGGCTTCACATCCAGTTGGATGAATGTCTCAAGTGGGGTACCACAGGGCTCTATCCTGGGACCTGTATTGTTCAACATCCTTATCAATGATTTAGATGAAGGAATTGAGGGTAAACTGATTAAATTTGCTGATGACACAAAGCTAGGAGGGATAGCTAATACTAGAGAAGAGAGAGAGAGAGGATTCAAAAAGACCTAAATAAACTGGAGCAGTGGGCAGAAACTAACAGTATGGTTTTTAACAGGGAAAAATGCAAAGTACTACATCTGGGCAATAAAAATGAAAAAATCATATACAAAATGGGAGGAATAGAGCTAAGCAACAGTACATGTGAAAAAGACTTAGGTATACTAATAGATCATAGACTGAACATGAGTCAACAGTGTGATGCAGCAGCAAAAAAGGCAAATACAATTCTGGGATGTATTAACAGAAGCATACAGTCTAGATCACGTGAATTCATTATCGGACTTTACTCCTCTTTGGTCAGACCTCATCTGGAATACTGCGTCCAGTTTTGGGCACCACATTTTAAAAAAGACATAGACAAACTGGAGCAAGTTCAGAGAAGAGCGACCAGAATGGTGACCGGTCTGCAAACCATGTCCTATGAGGAACGGTTACAGGATTTGGGAATGTTTAGCTTGCAAAAAAGAAGACTGAGAGGAGACTTAATAGCTGTCTACAAATATCTCAAGGGCTGTCACATTGTAGAAGGATCATCTTTATTCTCATTTGCACAAGGAAAGACTAGAAGCAATGGGATGAAACTGATTGGGAGGAGACACAGATTAGATATTAGAAAAAACTTTTTGACAGTGAGGGTGATCAATGAGTGGAACAGGCTGCCACGAGAGGTGGTGAGGTCCCCTTCAATGGATGTCTTCAAACAGAGGCTGGACAGATATCTGTCTGAGATGATTTAGTGAATCCTGCTTTGAGCAGGGGGTTGGACCAGATGACCCAGGAGGTCCCCTCCAACTCTACCATTCTATGATTCTATGATTCAAAACTGAAGAGATCTACAACTGAGGTGGGAGAGTCTGTCCATAGGACAACAATGAGTCGTAAACTGCGCAAATCTGGCCTTTATGGAAGAGTGGCAAGAAGAAAGCCAATTCTCAAAGATATCCATGAAAAGTCTTGTTTGAAGTTTGCCACAAGCCACCTGCGAGACACACCAAACATGTTGAATAAGGTGCACTGGTCAGATGAAACCAAAATCAAACTTTTTGGACACAATGCAAAACGATATGTTTGGCGTAAAAGCGACACAGATCATCACCCTCAAAACACCATCCTCACTGTCAAACATGGTGGTGGCAGCATCATGGTTTGGGCCTGCTTTTCTTCAGCAGGGATAGGGAAGATGGTTAAAATTGATGGGAAGATGGACAGAGCCAAATACAGGACCATTCTGGAAGAAAACCTGTAGGAGTCTGCAAAAGACCTGAGACTGGGACGGAGATTTATCTTCCAACAAGACAATGATCCCAAACATAAAGCAAAATCTACAATGGAATGGTTCAAAAATAAACATATCCAGGTGTTAGAATGGCCAAGTCAAAGTCCAGACCTGAATCCAATCGAGAGTCTATGGAAAGAGCTGATAACTTCTGTTCACAAACGCCCTCATCCAACCTCAATGAGCTCGAGCTGTTTTGCAAGGAAGAATGGGCAAGAATTTCAGCCTCTCGATGTGCAAAACTGATAGAGACATACCCCAAGCGACTTGCAGCTGTAATCGCAGCAAAAGGTGGTGCTACAAAGTATTAACTCAAGAGGGCCGATGTCACGGGTGTGTCGCCACGAAGATCGTCACGATTACACAGCCTGACTTCTCGCAGCTGACTTTTTGGTGCTTTGTGTTTTCGGCAGTGAGGGAGTTAATTCTCTCTCTCTCTGTGCTAGACGAGGTCCAGCCTCGCCCAGCTGCAATCAATGTTGCTGTAGTGAGACTCCTTCAAATGCCTGCTGGTCTGTTTGGGAAGTGTCGGTGAAAGCATTTCATACAGACTAACAGAGCGGATCGTGGTATTTGGAGTTTCTGAGATAAGTGTATTTGGAGTGTTTTTTCCCTTCCTCGCTTTATCATTTATCTCCTTTCCCGTTGGTGTTCCCTCTGTTGTAGTTGAGTAGTTTTTGTATGCAAGGTGGTTTTGGTTTTTCCCTTGTACTGTCTCGTTTGTCTAAGTACTGTGTGTGGGCATATTATTACTTGTCCCCTTTTGTTGTGATCGGGGTCCTTCTCAGGACTAGATTACTTAGGTACAGGGATCCTCAGGAGGTGGGGGTTACGCTGGCGGCCTGGACCTCTGTACCTTTAACAGTACCTCCAGGTTGAGGGATTAGTCAGGGCCCCAGCTTAGGGTCAGCTTAGGCCCCCTACCTCCAGTATACAGAGACAGCGTGACATTTTCACCGACCCACTTAGTTTTTCTCCAGCTACCATGGATCCAGTAGCCGGTCTAGCTCGGCAGTTGCAGAGTTTGTCCATGGAGCTGGCGGACATTAGGTCCAAGGTTTTGCATCCTCAGGAGCAAGCCGGACCAGAACCTAAAGTAGCTCTCCCTGACAGGTTCACTGGGGGACGGGACAAGTTTTTTGTTTTCCGGGAGGCATGCAAATTGTACTTTCGGCTGCGGCCTCGGTCATCGGGGAGTGAAGAACAAAGGGTGGGAATTGTCATCTCGCTCCTACAAGGGGACCCACAATCTTGGGCGTTCTCTCTTCCCCCGGGCTCCCCGGCTCTCCAGTCAGTGGATAGGTTTTTCGCTGCTCTGGGACTCGTATATGATGACCCAGATCGGATCTCCCTTGCTGAGTCTAAGTTACGTAGGATCCAGCAGGGAGATCGTCCGGCGGAGGAATTCTGTTCGGAGTTCCGTAGGTGGGCCACGGACACCCAGTGGAATGACCCGGCTCTTAGGAGCCAGTTTTGTCAAGGTTTATCCGACAAATTACAGGATGTGTTGGCACAGTATGACTCTCCCGCGTCACTGGAAGCCGCTATGGCCCTGGCTAATCGCGTTGACAGACGGCTTCGGGAGAGGTGCGGGATAACTCGACCCCCTGTGATGACTCCACCTCCTACAAGGTCCCCTCATATGGTGGTTCCCCTGATCAGTCCAGAGGAGCCTATGCAATTAGGAGGGACATCATTTCGGGGGAGGGGACTGGTGGTGCGCCATAAGACAGGAAGGTGTTTCTTCTGCGGGAGAAAGGGACATTTTATTGGGGGGTGTCCATCCCGTCCCTTGCAGAGTGAAGAGTCGTCGGAAAACTGTTGATCCCAGGTTGTGTGGTGGACGGCAATCTGGGAGTAGGTATTTCGTCCCTAGGTTCGTCTCAGTTTCTCGTACCGGCGGAGGTGGTGGTGGGTACGAGAACTGAGAGGATATCTGTTCTTCTGGATAGTGGGGCCGGGGCTAATCTGGTTGATGCTCGGTTTGCCCGGGTTCAAGGTATGCGATTGAGTGAGTTGGCTAAACCCATCCCCATATTCTCGATCGATGCCAGGCCTCTCGGTCAGGGAAGTTTTTTGCAAGCTGTGCATGACGTAAAACTTCAAGTGGGGGCGATACATAAAGAACTGTTGTCTTGCTACGTGTTGGAGGGTCTTCCCACTCCTATAGTGTTGGGCCTTCCTTGGTTAACTAAGCATAACCCGGTTATTAATTGGCAAACCAGAGAGATAAGCCAATGGAGTAAATTCTGTAATAAAAACTGCATGAACACGGTCATCGGTGCGGTTACTCCTTGGGTCTTACCTCCATTTCTGGCGGACTTTGAGGATGTATTCTCGGAGAAAGGGTGTCAGGAACTACCTCCTCATCGCGAGTATGACTGTTCTGTAAAACTGCTCCCTGAGGCCAAGTTACCTAAAGCTAGGTTGTATAACCTTTCTGGTCCTGAGAGGCAGGCCATGAAGGATTATATTTCAGAAAGTCTGGCTAAGGGGCATATTAGACCTTCATCTTCACCGGTGGCTGCGGGGTTCTTCTTTGTTAAGAAGAAAGATGGAGGCCTATGCCCTTGCCTGGATTTCCGTGAACTTAATCGGATTACGGTCCGAGATCCGTATCCACTCCCACTTATTCCCGATCTCTTTAATCAGATCGTGGGCGCCAAATGGTTCTCTAAGTTGGATCTCAGGGGGGCGTACAATTTGATTAGGATGAAGGAGGGGGATGAGTGGAAGACGGCGTTTAACACTCCGGAGGGGCATTATGAGAACCTTGTCATGCCATTCGGTCTGACTAATGCCCCGGCGGTGTTCCAACACTTTGTTAATGACATTTTTCGCCGCCTGGTGGGACAGTTTGTTGTCATATTTCTGGATGATATCTTAATTTACTCGCCGGATCTGGTGTCTCATCAGGAGCACGTTAGGCAGGTGTTACAGATCTTGCGGGATAATAAACTGTATGCCAAATGGGAAAAGTGTGTGTTCGCCGTACAGGAACTCCAGTTTTTAGGCTTCCTGGTTTCAGCGTCCGGTTTTCGTATGGACCCTGGGAAAGTGCGGGCAGTTCTTGAGTGGGATCGGCCAGAGAATCTTAAGGCACTACAACGTTTCCTGGGGTTTGCTAATTATTACCGGAAGTTCATTCGTAATTTCTCGTCCATGGTTAAGCCTCTCACAGACATGACTAAAAAGGGGACGGATTTTTCTAGGTGGTCTGACAAGGCTTGTCAAGCATTCTCCTCCTTGAAAAAATGTTTTGCCTCGGCACCCATACTCATTCAACCTGATGCGTCACAGCCATTCATTGTAGAGGTAGACGCTTCCGAGGTAGGGGTGGGAGCAGTATTGTCACAGGGTTCGTCCCCTGGTAAGTGGCATCCGTGCGCCTTTTTCTCTAAAAAATTGTCGTCCGCTGAGAGGAATTACGATGTCGGCAATAGGGAACTCTTGGCCATTAAGTTAGCTTTTGAGGAGTGGCGCCATTTTTTGGAGGGGGCAGTCCATCCGGTCACCGTCATCACCGATCACAAGAACCTGCTATATCTGGAGTCCGCGAAAATTCTGAATCCCAGACAAGCTAGGTGGTCATTGTTTTTTACCAGGTTTAATTTTGTCGTTACATATCGTCCTGGGTCAAAAAATGTAAAGGCGGATGCCTTATCTCGTAGTTTCCCTGGGGCCGGGAATACGGACGACCCGATTCCTATCCTTCAGGAGGGGGTGGTGGTTTCGGCAGTATGCTCTGAGCTGGAGGAGGAGGTATTGGAGGCTCAGGGGGACGCCCCTGTTGGACCTCCGGGGAGACTGTTTGTTCCTGATCAGTTGCGACAAAAGGTGATCGAGGCACACCATAACTCAGTTTTGGCAGGACACCCGGGGAGTAAAGCAACTGTGGATCTCCTCTCGCGTCGGTTTTGGTGGCCTAACTTACATAAGGAGGTGGTAACTTTTGTCGCGTCCTGTGGGGTTTGTGCGCGCTCTAAGACCTCACATACCCGTCCGTCTGGGGCCCTCTTACCTTTGAAGATCCCGGAGCGTCATTGGACTCATCTGTCTATGGACTTTATTACGGACCTCCCTCCGTCTTCGGGTAAAACGGTCATACTCGTTGTAGTGGACAGGTTCAGCAAGATGGCACATTTTATCGCTCTTCCGGCTCTCCCTAATGCTAAAACTCTTGCGCAGGTGTTCATTGGGGAGATTGTGAGGCTTCACGGGGTACCCTCCGATGTGGTGTCTGATCGGGGGTCTCAGTTTGTGTCCAAGTTCTGGAAGGCGTTTTGTGCACGGCGGGGGATGCATTTGTCATTCTCATCGGCTTTTCACCCTCAGACCAATGGTCAGACGGAACGTATGAACCAGAGCTTGGAGACATATCTCCGGTGTTTTGTGTCAGAGAACCAGGAGGACTGGGCTTCTTTCTTACCTCTGGCAGAGTTTGCTCTTAATAATAGGCGGAGCGAGTCCACTGGTAAGTCCCCGTTTTTTGGGGCATATGGTTTTCACCCCCAGTTTTGTACTTTCAGTAGGGGGGGCTCTTCGGGGGTTCCTGAGGAGGAACGATTTTCCTCATCACTCGCTTCAGTATGGAGAGGGGTGCTGAAGAATCTGAATACTATGGGGAACCGATACAAACGTATGGCTGATAGGAGGAGAGTGTCTGGTCCGGACCTAAGTGTGAACGATCGGGTATGGTTGTCTACCAGGAATATTAAACTTAAGGTTCCCTCCTGGAAACTGGGTCCCAGGTTCATCGGGCCGTACAGAATCAGTTCTATTATTAATCCGGTGGCATTCCGTCTTGACCTCCCCCCTACGTTTAAAATTCACAACGTGTTCCACAGATCGTTGCTTAAGAGGTATGTGGCGCCGGTGGTACCGTCACCTTTACCTCCCACTCCAGTGGTGGTCAATGGTAACTTGGAGTTCCAGGTATCAAGGGTCATCGATTCACGTTTTAATCGCCGGTCCCTTCAGTACCTGGTTCATTAGAAAGGGTATGGTCCTGAGGAGAGGATGTGGGTTCCTGCGTTGGATATTAACGCAGACCGATTAGTTCGGGCCTTCCACACGACTCACCCGGATAAACCTGGCCCTGAGGGTCCGGAGGCCCCTCGTAGAAGGGGGGGTACTGTCACGGGTGTGTCGCCACGAAGATCGTCACGATTACACAGCCTGACTTCTCGCAGCTGACTTTTTGGTGCTTTGTGTTTTCGGCAGTGAGGGAGTTAATTCTCTCTCTCTCTGTGCTAGACGAGGTCCAGCCTCGCCCAGCTGCAATCAATGTTGCTGTAGTGAGACTCCTTCAAATGCCTGCTGGTCTGTTTGGGAAGTGTCGGTGAAAGCATTTCATACAGACTAACAGAGCGGATCGTGGTATTTGGAGTTTCTGAGATAAGTGTATTTGGAGTGTTTTTTCCCTTCCTCGCTTTATCATTTATCTCCTTTCCCGTTGGTGTTCCCTCTGTTGTAGTTGAGTAGTTTTTGTATGCAAGGTGGTTTTGGTTTTTCCCTTGTACTGTCTCGTTCGTCTAAGTACTGTGTGTGGGCATATTATTACTTGTCCCCTTTTGTTGTGATCGGGGTCCTTCTCAGGACTAGATTACTTAGGTACAGGGATCCTCAGGAGGTAGGGGTTACGCTGGCGGCCTGGACCTCTGTACCTTTAACAGTACCTCCAGGTTGAGGGATTAGTCAGGGCCCCAGCTTAGGGTCAGCTTAGGCCCCCTACCTCCAGTATACAGAGACAGCGTGACAGCCGAATAATATTGCACGCCCCACTCTTCAGTTTTTAATTTTTTTAAAAAGTTTAAAACATTCAATAAATTTCGTTCCACTTCACGATTGTGTCCCACTTGTTGATTCTTCCCCCAAAAATTAGAATTTTATATCTTTATGTTTGAAGCCAGAAATGTGGCAAAAAGTAGGAAAGTTCAAGGGGGCAAAATACTTTCACAAGGCACTGTGTATATATATATATATATATATATATATATATATATATATATATATATATATTGTAGGGATTTGTACTCACTTAGCCGCATTAGACGTAGGCACAGGTTCACACAGTGATGCAGTCCACAGGTTCAAACAAACTAGTGGTTTATTTAGTGTCCATAAACCAGTCAGGAAACAAAATATAAGAACAAACAGTGGTCCACCTTATAAAGCTGAACGGACCATGATGTCTGGTCATAAGTACCAGATATTGGACCAATTGTTGCCTACTCATATGATCAATACATTAAAAAAGGAGAATAAATGAGTATTGTGGCAGAAAAAATATTTAATTCAGTCAAGATTACATAATAGCAAATACAAAAAGTCACATAACATGATAGGAGATATAAAGTGCGAGGTGCCAGATATCAAGGGGTCACACGGATGATGGGTCATACAGATTATGCGGAAATAGGTAGCTCCATATAGATACAAATGATGGGTGTGGGAATACATATCAGAAAAGTTTCTAGGGATCAATGCTTAGTAGTATGCTGCTCAGTGCTAATAGAGAGCTGTTAAGCCCAAATGTGTAAGTGATCTCATTTGGTACTTAGCCCACCCCCCTATCATTTTATAGTATCCCATGTTTAACTCACCCAGGAATGACCCCCCCGACAGGTGTGGTGATGAGGATGACGGCACGCCCCGACGCGTGTTTCGCCAATCTTTATCAAGAGGCGCATGTCTTGGAGCACCCACAGGACCTACTATATACGCCTCTGACCGGTCATGTGACCGTGGAGACCAAGGAAGCCCATTGGTGTCTAGTGGCGCGTGCGCCTGGAGCCCTGCCCCCCCGCTGCACGCACCCAGGCCGTCATGCCCCAGGGGCACGCCCGGCAGCGCGCCCATAGACACGCCCCCAGGGGCGCACCAGAGACATAGAGATGGCCAGGAGCAGGCACGGGGGAGCGGAGGACCGCGGCATATGCGCACAACCCTAAGGTGGGCAGCCATGGTAGCGGCCGCCACGTTCACAGCATATCAGAAGGAGGAGGGGAATCGCATAGGGGAGGAGACACACCAGTCCAATTGGAATAAGAGAATAAATTAAAGAGGCACAAATTGGCTCCTACATCCACATATGTGTACATGCACATCAATAGGAACACTGGCATATCAACCTCATAATTCAATGGGTAAAAAACAGAAAGATACCCCCATAAAGAAAAACTCAGAAACAGGTAATACATATATAAAACAACAAAAATTAATGAAGATGCAGAATAAACACAACAGTTTCACATGAATATCCAACATATCGCAAAGAGGGGGGGGGGGGGGGACATCTCCTGAACCTCCTCCGGCTCAAATGGGTTGTGTTTCAGGTTCCATGTCTGGGCCACGGTCGGGCACTCAAAGCTTGTTGGAGAAATGGCACTATTTGTAGAGAATAAAGAAAAACGTAGCAAAGGATTAAAAAGAGAGGAATGATAAAAACAACAAACTAAAAATGTCAGTCACCACAACCGAATGTAAATTCAGAAAGGGAGCAGCGGGAGAGCATCAAAAACGAGAAACTGTAATTATAGAAATGATGAAAAACCCAAGCATTCATTTAGGCCACGCGGAGCCATAGTATCCAGAGTGATAATCCATCTGGCCTCTTTTTGGGCCAGAATTTGTTTGGCATTCCCACCCCGGGAGCCCAGTTGTACCACGTCTATACCACGCACTCGCAAAGTGCGTGGGTCGCAGTTGTGAACTGCTTTAAAATGACGTGGTAGTGTTTTGAGCTCCCGGGGGTCCATCACTGATCTGGCTCCGCACATGTTCCCGCACTCTAATTCTCATCTCTCTGGTGGTTAGTTCAACATACAGTACAGACCAAAGGTTTGGACACATCTTCTCATTTAAAGATTTTTCTGTATTTTCACGACTATGAAAATTGTACATTCACACTGAAGGCATCAAAACTATGAATTAACACATGTGGAATTATATATTTAACAAAAAAGTGTGAAACAACTGAAAATATGTCTTATATTCTAAGTTCTTCAAAGTAGCCACCTTTTGCTTTTATGACTGCTTTGCACACTCTTGGCATGCTCTTGATGAGCTTCAAGAGGTAGTCACCGGAAATGGTCTTCCAACAATCTTGAAGGAGTTCCCAGAGATGCTTAGCACTTGTTGGCCCTTTTGCCTTCACTCTGCGGTCCAGCTCACCCCAAACCATCTCGAGTGGGTTCAGGTCTGGTGACTGTGGAGGCCAGGTCATCTGGCGTAGCACCCCATCACTCTCCTTCTTGGTCAAATAGCCCTTACACAGCCTGGAGGTGTGTTTGGGGTCATTGTCCTGTTTAAAAATAAATGATGGTCCAACTAAACGCAAACCGGATGGAATAGCATGCCGCTGCAAGATGCTGTGGTAGCCATGCTGGTTCAGTATGCCTTCAATTTTGAATAAATCCCCAACAGTGTCACCAGAAAAGCATCCCCACACCATCACACCTCCTCCTCCATGCTTTACGGTGGGAAACAGGCATGAAGAGTCCATCCGTTCACTTTTTCTGCGCCGCACAAAGACACGGTGGTTGGAACCAAAGATATCAGATTTGGACTCATCAGACCAAAGCACAGATTTCCACTGGTCTAATGTCCATTCCTTGTGTTTTTTAGCCCAAACAAGTCTCTTCTGCTTGTTGCCTGTCTTTAGCAGTGGTTTCCTAGCAGCTATTTTACCATGAAGGCCTGCTGCACAAAGTCTCCTCTTAACAGTTGTTGAAGAGATGTGTCTGCTGCTAGAACTCTGTGTGGCATTGACCTGGTCTCTAATCTGAGCTGCTGTTAAACTACGATTTCTAAGGCTGGTGACTCGGATAAACTTATCCTCAGAAGCAGAGGTGACTCTTGGTCTTCCTTTCCTGGGGCGGTCCTCATGTGAGCCAGTTTCTTTGTAGCTCTTGATGGTTTTTGCAACTGCACTTGGGGACACTTTCAAAGTTTTCCCAATTTTTCGGACTGAGTGACCTTCATTTCTTAAAGTAATGATGGCCACCCGTTTTTCTTTACTTAGAATTTGTATTATGGCAAGAAAAAAGCAGCTAACAGTCTATTCAGTAGGACTATTAGCTTTGTATCCACCTGACTTCTGCACAACACAACTGATGGTCCCAACCCCATTTATAAGGCAAGAAATCCCACTTATTAAACCTGACAGGGCACACCTGTGAAGTGAAACCATTTCCGGTGACTACCTCTTGAAGCTCATCAAGACAATGCCAAGAGTGTGCAAAGCAGTCATCAAAGCAAAAGGTGGCTACTTTGAAGAACCTAGAATATAAGACATATTTTCAGCTGTTTCACACTTTTTTGTTAAGTATATAATTCCACATGTGTTAATTCATAGTTTTGATGCCTTCAGTGTGAATGTACAATTTTCATACTTATGAAAATACAGAAAAATCTTTAAATGAGAAGGTGTGTCCAAACTTTTGGTCTGTACTGTAGATCTTCTGGCAACCACATGTGCCGTAATACACCACATGGGTTGAGCCACAGGAGATGAATTTAGAAATTTTGAAAATGCGGGAGCAATCAGATGAAGTGAAAGACGTGCAGCGAAGGACATTGGTGCATGCCACACAGTGACCACAGGGGAAGGAACCTACCGTGGGACTGCGTGACCCAAAGGGATTAGATGGAGGGGGGACATAATGGCTGGAAACAAGAAGATCCCCTAGATTGCTGGCGCGTCTGGCCATCATCAGTGGGTAATCACCCACATGATCCCTCAGGGAGGGCTCCGTGCTGAGAATATTCCAGTGTCGGGAGAGGACCCGCCTCATAGTCCCCCACTCATGATTGAATGTGGAAATGAAGCAGGTCCTCTCAGGGGTCTGATGTTGATGTCGTCGGGCGGGGTACAGAAGAAGGCTGCGAGGTGTACTGCACGCCCTACCATAGCCACTGCCGATGCACCTATTTCTATACCCCCTCTGTCTGAACCGATCAGTCAGATCTGCAGCCTGTTTTTCAAAGTTGGAGTCAGTAGAGCATATACGTCTTACCCTTAGGAACTGTCTGACCGGGACGGCCCTAATCGTTGATAAGTTATGTGCCGAGGCAGCATGAACCAAAGAATTAACCGCAGTGGGCTTTCTGTAGACGTCAGTCTGGATGAAGGAGTGTGAGTCCACCTCCAGAGTGACGTCCAGAAAGTCCATGCGTTGATGGTGATAAGAATACGTGAGTTTAATACCCCACGTATTCGTGTTAAGCTGCCTCATGAACTCATCGAGCTCCCCCACCGTCCCCCGCCAAAAAAATAGAACATCATCAATGTATCTGAGCCACGTCACGACCTGGTCTGCGCCCCACATGCCCTCGTCGCCAAAAATCTCTCTCTCCCATGTGCCCAGGAAGAGGTTGACGTACGAGGGCGCGCAGGCTGCCCCCATGGCCGTGCCGCGCCGCTGCAGGTACACTGTATCTTTAAATAAAAAATAATTATGGCAGATGATGAAGTGGAGGAGCTCAAGGATAAACTCACGCGACGGGCCGTCCAGGTCGGTGGTCCCCAAGGAAAGGCGGACCGCTGCTAGGCCCAGATCATGACTGATGCAGGTATACAGACTTTCCACATCGACCGTGACCATGATATTACCAGGCTCCAAAAGGACACCGTCAATCCTGGTTAGGACGTCCGTCGTGTCTTTGGTGTACGATGGAAGTGTCTCCACCAATGGTCTCAGGTGGCTATCAATGTACTGGCAAATGGGGCCACAAAGGTCACCCAGACCTGACACGATCGGACGTCCAGGTGGGTTGATGGTGTCCTTGTGTATTTTTGGGAGCAAGTAAAAAGTGGCTGTTTTGGGAAAGCGCACAGTTAAAACCTCCACAGTCCCCTTATCTATCGTACCCCGCTCACAAGCACGGCCATAATTCCCTGCAGGGCAGCGGAGAAGGAGGCCGTTGGATTGTAAGATAGTTTGGAGTAAGTCTCCCTATCTCCAAGTTGGCGCAGAGCCTCCCTCTCATATTTCTGATAGGACCACAAGACAATATTCCCACCCTTGTCAGCCGGTTTGATGATAGTATCATGGAGAGATTGTAGTTGGTGTAACGCGGTACGTTGTGCAAATGTCAAATTATCAAATTTTCTCCATGTAGGGAGTTTTTTGAAGTCTTCCGCAACCAAATGTACGAAAATCTCCACCGCCTGACTCAGAGACAAGGGAGGGAATTTCGTCGATTTCGGAAGCCTTGCTTGGGGTAACCCACCTGTGGGGGGAGCCTTCTGCTCCTGGAGGATATCCTCCAAATTCTGTAAGGCCTCCCTCTCCGCTGCCATCACGGAACTGGTATCACCACCCGACCTGGAATGAAGTTTTTTCAGTATTAATTTCCGAGCAAACAGATGGAGGTCCTTGAGGGCCGTAAAATAGTCAAATGCATTAGTAGGTGCAAAAGACAGGCCCATGCTTAGGACCTCCATCTGGGTCTCAGTTAGTGTGTCGGCAGTTAAATTTACAACACGGGGCCCCCTGAGGGTCACCAACCTGAAATGGGGTGGTGCGTTTCCTCCTGCCATTAGGTCTAGTCTGGATCCTTGCTGGTGTTTGCGTCGATGGTCCCGCGTGGGAGTCAGAGCTATTAGATATTACAGGATCCTCATTAGAGGTTCCTGAGGCTATAGATGTAGATCTGGAATGTGAATGTGAATTGTTCTTTAATCTTAATCCTGGTCTCTCTGCCAGTGATCTCCATTTATAGACTTTATGGGAATGCTTATCTTGGATATCTCGTTGGAATTTTATGCTATTAGTAGTTTGTATCTCTTTTACCCATTTCTGACACTCAAAGTCAATCTCCTCGTTCAATTTTTTGATATCATCATTAGACATCTCTTTCTTAATCTGACCCTGAAGTGAATCAATTTCTGTCTCCATCTCAAGGAGAGATTTTTCGTTATGTTCTTTTAGGAGATTTAGAAACCCTAGGGAGCAGGTATCAACCAATGCTTCCCATTTATCCTTAAAGGAATCATCTTCGATTGTAAAACAGGGAAAAATTTGTATGCGTAGGCCCCTGGGGATGAGAGACTTCTCAATGTATTTTTTTAGAAAGGCATGGTTCCACCAGGTACGGGTCCTATGTTTTATTAATATCTTAAACTTTAAAATGCTCTCCCGCAGCTCCCGATCCGAGTCCAGCACCACAATAATCCCATCACTTGATAGCTTATTAAGTTGCGCGAGCCAGGTAGTGTCCCACGCTCGGAAGTCCATTTTAGGCCAATGAAGAGCTGTAAAACTACAGAAAACAACAAATGAACAAACAGTGGCCCACCTTATAAAGCTGAACGGACCATGATGTCTGGTAATAAGTACCAGATATTGGACCAATTGTTGCCTACTCATATGATCAATACATTAAAAAAGGAGAAGAGATGAGTATTGAGGCATAAAAAACATTATTTAATTCAATCAAGATTACATAATAGCAAGTACAAAAAGTCACATAACATGATAGGAGATATAAAGTGCGAGGTGCCAGATATCAAGGGGTCACACGGATGATTGGTCATACAGATTATGCGGATATAGGTAGCTCCATATAGATACAAATGATGGGTGTGGGAATATATATCAGAAAAGTTTCTAGGGATCAATGCTTAGTAGTATGCTGCTCAGTGCTAATAGAGTAGTGTTGAGCCACCCCCGTAGTGTTCGAGTTCGGTTCGGTTCGTCGAACACCCGTATGTTCGCCGAACTGTTCGTCAAACACCTTCGAATACCATTAAAACCAATGGCAGGCAAACAAAAACACATAGAAATACATAGAAAACACCTTCAAAGGTGTCCAAAAGCTGACAAACTGCTCAGAAGACACAACTAACACATGGAAAAGTGACAAGTACATATAGTCATGCGAAAAGAAAAGAGGTGGAGGAGTAAAAGGAGGGGGAGACACAGATATAGGCATGTCATGCCCTTCTAAAACCAAAAAAGTGCGAAGCCGACACGGCCAGTCCGTGCCTACCCGTGCGACCTCCGTGTCACCTGGTTTGTGCCAGAGCTGCGGTGGACCCTGACGGCCAGCCCCCCTCTCCCAATACTGGTGCCTGTCCACTGGTGGGTCGAGCGAGCCCCCCTGTGGTGGAGGCATGTCTAAGCTTTTTAATTTAAATTGTCTCTCTAATTTGAATGAATAGACTTTAAATCCTTTTACAAGGTTCTATTGGAGGGAAAGTCTCATGCCAGCAGCCGCGTAATTCCAGCTCCAGTAGCATCCACTAAAGCTGCTGCAGTTAAAAAGCTTTTATAAGGATCGAGCTTGGCGGTCCACCGCAAGGCGTCCTACCGCCAATCTCAGCCCCTATGCCTTAGGGTGTCTCCCCGATGCTCTTCACTGAGTGTCCCGGGGGCCCGAAACATTTCCTTTGAAAAAATTAAGTGTCCAAACTACAGGTGTTGTAGCTTGCTTAACAGCTGGGATAATCCGCTGACTAGCAGACACTGCTACTAGGCACAAAGTATTTCCTGGGCTAGATGCAGTTAAAAATGTGTAATTAGATACTCTCGTTAGATGCTGAGAAACCACTCCATGGAGTCTCCTGGCACGCCATAAATTATTCCCTTAAAAAGCTTGGGGTAGGGGTCTAGGGGACACTTTTATAGGCAAAATCACGGCCCTGTATCGCAATACGTCACCTAGGCTGAAGAAAAATGGAACATTTTCATCACCTTTCATAATCACCAATGGGACAAGGCAGGGATGTCCTCTATCCCCTCTCTTATACAGTACAGACCAAAAGTTTGGACACACCTTCTCATTTAAAGATTTTTCTGTATTTTCATGACTATGAAAATTGTACATTCACACTGAAGACAACAAAAATATGAATTAACACATGTGGAATTATATAATTAACAAAAAAGTGTGAAACAACTGAAAATATGTCTTATATTCTAGTTTCTTCAAAGTAGCCACCTTTTGCTTTGATGACTGCTTTGCACACTCTTGGCATTCTCTTGATGAGCTTCAAGAGGTAGTTACCGGAAATGGTTTTCACTTCACAGGTGTGCCCTGTCAGGTTTAATAAGTGGGATTTCTTGCCTTATAAATGGGGTTGGGACCATCAGTTGTGTTGTGCAGAAGTCTGGTGGATACACAGCTGATAGTCCTACTGAATAGACTGTTAGAATTTGTATTATGGCAAGAAAAAAGCAGCTAAGTAAAGAAAAACGAGTGGCCATTATTACTTTAAGAAATGAAGTTCAGTCAGTCCGAGAAATTGGGAAAACTTTGAAAGTGTCCCCAAGTGCAGTTGCAAAAACCATCAAGCGCTACTAAGAAACTGGCTCACATGAGGACCGCTCCAGGAATGGAAGACCAAGAGTCACCTCTGCTTCTGAGGATAAGTTTATCCGAGTCACCAGCCTCAGAAATCGCATGTTAACAGCAGCTCAGATTAGAGACCAGGTCAATGCCACACAGAGTTCTAGCTGCAGACACATCTCTTCAGCAACTGTTAAGAGGAGACTTTGTGCAGCAGGCCTTCATGGTAAAATAGCTGCTAGGAAACCACTGCTAAGGACAGGCAACAAGCAGAAGAGACTTGTTTGGGCTAAAGAACGCAAGAAATGGACATTAGACCAGTGGAAATCTGTGCTTTGGTCTGATGAGTCCAAATTTGAGATCTTTGGTTCCAACCACCGTGTCTTTGTGCGACGCCAGATGACCTGGCGTGATGGGGTGCTACGCCAGATGACCTGGCCTCCACAGTCACCAGACCTGAACCCAATCGAGATGGTTTGGGGTGAGCTGGACCGCAGAGTGAAGGCAAAAGAGCCAACAAGTGCTAAGCATCTCTGGGAACTCCTTCAAGATTGTTGGAAGACCATTTCCGGTGACTACCTCTTGAAGCTCATCAAGAGAATGCCAAGAGTGTGCAAAGCAGTCATCAAAGCAAAAGGTGGCTACTTTGAAGAACCTAGAATATAAGACATATTTTCAGATGTTTCACACTTTTTTGTTAAGTATATAATTCCACATGTGTTAACTCATAGTTTTGATGCCTTCAGTGTGTATGTACCATTTTCATAGTCATGAAAATACAGAAAAATCTTTAAATGAGAAGGTGTGTCCAAACTTTTGGTCTGTACTGTACATCCTAGTGACGGATCACCTGCTCTCATCAATTTGCCATAACCCCAATATTAGGTGGATTGAGGTGGGAGGCACCGAGTACAAGTGCTCTGCATTTGCTGATGATGTCCTAGTATATATCACTCAATTACATAAATCCATCCCTGCTGTTATGGCTGAAATAGATCACTTTGTTACATGGTCAAATTTTAAAATCAATGCAGCGAAGTCTGAGGCCCTCGATGTCTCCCTCCCCAAATATATACAGGATTCCATCCAGTCCACCTTTCCCTTTGCCTGGCCCTCACAGGGTATCAAATACTTAGGAATTCGTATTCATAGAGACCTCTCCCGTCTATGTTATCTTAATTTTGGGACCTTTATTGAACAACTCCATACAGACCACGGTTGGCAAGTTAGAACTGTAAGATTCACTACTTGAACCACTGGTGTTTTGTGGAAAAGCACATGTACACTGTGTTCCAAAATATTATGCAAAAAGTGTTTAGGAGTGATAAGGGAAGAATTTGTTTGTTTGTCAGTTAAACTCATAGATAGTGTTGTGTGTCAGGGTTCTTTATATCACTGTAAGCAATTGCAGACACCTGTGCTAATTAGTTTGGCAGGTGTGTCCAATGAAAGGCAAGACTACTTAAGAAGGCTGTCCCACATTATTAAGCAGCCTACATTTTCTGCCAAAATGGAAAAGAAAAAGGATGTGTCGGCTGCTGAGAAGCAACAAATTGTGGAGTGTTTAGGTCAAGGCATGACTACAATCAACATTGCCAAGACACTTCATCCTGATCATCGCACAATCAAGAAGTATGTAGCTGATTCACAGTACACACGTGTGCGTGCTGATAAGGGAAAATTGAGGACTCTTTCCTCCAGGCAATTACGTCAGGTTAAAAGAGCAGCGGCAAAAAAGCCTTGTCATAGCAGCAGACAAGTTTTTAAAGCTGCTGGTGCCTCCAACGTCCCCCGAACAACAAGATGCAGAGTCCTTCAGAGGTTTGCAGCTGTGCGTAAGCCATCCTGTTGACCTCATCTTTCCACTGCACACAAGCAGAAACGGCTCCAGTGGGCCAAACAATACATGAAGACTGACTTCAAAACTGTTTTGCTCACCGATGAGTGGCATGCAACGCTTCATGGTCCAGATGGATGGAGTGGAGGATGGCTGGTTGATGGACACCCCACGCAAACACGGCTACAGCGCCAACAAGGAGGAGGTGGAGTAATGTTTTGGGCTGGAATCATGGGGAGAGAGATTGTCGGCCCCTTTAGGATCCCTGAAGGGGTAAAGATGAACTCCATAATGTATGTGGAGTTTCTCAAACAGCACTTCCTGCCATGGTTCAAGAAGAAGAACCGTGTATTCCGCAGCAAGATCATTTTCATGCATGATAATGCACCGTCTCATGCTGCACATAACACATCTGCATCTCTGGCTGATATGGGCATAAAAGGGGACAAACTTATGGTGTGACCCCCATGCTCCCCTGACCTCAACCCCATTCAGAACCTCTGTAGCATCATCAAAAGGAGTGTCTATGATGTCGGGAGGCAGTTCACATCTAAGCAACAGCTCTGGGAGGGTATTCTGTCCTCATGCAAAACAATTGAAGCAGAAACCATCCAAAACCTGACAAATTCAATGAACGAGAGAGTTCAGAAGCTCCTTTCGAACAAGGGGTCCTATGTGCAAATGTAACATCACCTAGAATAAAGTTTTGAGTTGAAAACTGTTTGATTTCAGTTTCTAATAACCTGCTAATGCTTATAATTTCAAAAATTACCATTTTTTTGTTCTTTATTAAAATGAAAAGGTTGATCGAAGAGTTTGGGGGATCTAAGAGTGTGGCAACTGAGTAGTCAGGATTACTTCCAATTCTGACAATCTGAGGGTCATGTTGCAGGTAGTGCAGCAAGAAAGCACTCATGTGTCTTGCACATCTAGAAGACCCAAAATTATTTTCCGGGCGAGATGCAGCTAAAAATTATTATTAATTTGAAAGCTGGTGGAGCTTAGTATAGATGGACTAATAGAATCAGTACTGCAAACTGCTACAAAGCCCAAATTATTTTCCAGCCAAGATACAGATAAACATGATTAGTAATTTTAAATCTAGTGGAGCTTAGTATAGATGGCCTAATAGAATCAGTACTGCACACTGCTACAAGGCCCAAATTATTTTCCAGCCAAGATACAGATAAACATGATTAGTAATTTTAAATCTGGTGGAGCTTAGTATAGATGGCCTAATAGAATCAGTACTGCACACTGCTACAAGGCCCAAATTATTTTCCAGCCAAGATACAGATAAACATGATTAGTAATTTTAAAGCTTAAAACGGTTGGTGAGGTGATTTTAACAAATCATCAAGCTTTTACTCTCCCCAGGATGACACAGGGGTAGAAAAGTCGTTTCAGATCCATGATTTTTTCATCTTTATGTACGTGAGTCTGTCTACATTATCAGTGGAGAGCCGCGTGCGCTTATCTGTCAGCACACCACCAGCAGAGCTGAACACACGTTCAGACAGAACGCTGGCTGCAGGGCATGACAAGATCTCCAAGGCGTAAGTGGCGAGCTCCGGTCATTTATCCAGATTTGAAGCCCAAAAAGAGCAAGGGTCCAGTGACACAGTCATGGCTTCAATGTTTATTTGGAGATACTCCTGTACCATGGTCTCTAGGCGTTGACTATGTGTCAAACTTCTTGTCTCCTGTGGCTTTGCAAAGGATGGGCTAAAAAGTGGTGAAAAGATTCCGCAAAATTGATGTTACCAGCAGATACTGTGTTTCTGTTACGGTTTGAGTGCTGAACACTCGACGGTCCCATGGTTGGCAAGTTGGAACTGTGAGATTCACTACATGCACCACTGGTGTTTTGTGGAAAAGCACAAGTAAGATTCTGCAACAGTCTCTGCTGATACTCCTGCATGCATGCATCTCTTTCTATGGCAGGAATAATTTCTGCAAATTTACTTTTGTACCGGGGATCTAACAGTGTGGCAACCCAGTAGTCAGGATTATTTCTAATTCTCACAATTCGAGGGTGATGTTGCAGGTAGTGCAGCAAGAAGGCACTCATGTGTCTTGCGCATCCAGGAGCACCAAGTCCCTGTTGTGTTGGTGGAGAGGTAACAATCATGCTTCCTTCCTCTGTCCTCTCCCCCAACCTCGCACAACAGAAATGTGATCAAGGTCTCCCTCATCTGATGAGTCTTCCATCAGTTCGTCCTCCACCTCTTCCTGGGCTCCTGCACCTTCCTCACTAGTTTGGCTGCTACCATGCACCCTGGTAAAACCATCTCCCCCACCCTCACATGCCTGCCGCCTTGGTGCTGCCGACCGTCTGGACCTTGCAGATGTTAGCCCTTCCGCATACAACTCCTCCTCCTCTACTTCCTCCACCTCCTATTGTGCCACCACCTGACTCCGAATTCTGTTTAACATGTGCTCCAGCATGTAAATCACCGGAATAGTCATGCTGATAATGGCATCGTCAGCACTAAACATCATCGTCGCCATTTCAAAACTGTGCAGAAGGGTGCATAGGTCCCTGATCTGAGACCACTCCTCCAGCGTGATTTGCCCCACCTCTGAATCTTGTTGGCCCAGGCTATACGTCAGAACGTATTGCACCAGGGCTTGTTGGTGCTGCCACAGTCGCTGCAACATGTGCAGAGTTGAATTACACCGGGTAGGCACATCGCATTTTAGCCGGTGAAGTGGCAGGCCCAACGACATTTGTAGAGATGTAAGTCACTGAGCTGCGGGATGCGAACGGCGGAAGTGAGCACACAGTGACCGTGCCCTCTGCAGAAGGCCATCTAGTCCGCGATAGTGGGCTAAAAATTCAACACGTGAGGTTCAACACGTGAGCCATACAAGGCACGTGTGTGACTTTGCCCCGGCGAAGGGCCGCACCCAGGTTTGCAGTATTGTCGCACACGGCCTTCCCTGGTTTCAGGTCCAGTGGAGACAACCATTCATGAAACTGGTTCTCCAGAGCTGACCACAACTCCTCAGCTGTGTGACTCACATTTCCCAGACATTTCAAAGTAAAAACCGCCTGATGACATTGAGCCCTGCTGCCAGCATAGTAAGGAGGTGTGCAGGATCCCTTCTGCGCAGTTAGAAAGCTTGTGGCATGACCAGACAGGCTTTGGGTGCAGGTGGAGGACCGAGAGGAGGTTGAGGAGGCAGAAGCAGTGGAGGAACTTTGAGATAAAGAGGATTGACGCACAACTCGTGGGGACGGCAAGACTTGGTCAGCAGCCCCTTGACCTGCTGTCACCATAGTTACCCAGTGCCCAGTCAGCGACATGTAACGCCCCTGTCCATGCCTACTTGTCCAAGTGTCTGTGGAGAAATGCACCCTGTCACACACAGAGTTTCTCAAAGAAGCGGTGATGTTGTGTGCGACATGCTGGTGTAGCGCAGGCACACCTTTCTTTGAGAAGCAGTGCTGACTGGGCATCTGATACTGGGGCACTGCAACGGACATAAGGTCTCGAAAATCCTCTGTGTCCACCAGGCGGAAAGGAAGCATTTCTGTAGCCAAGAGCTTGCAGATGGTGAAATTCAACCTCTTAGCTTTCTCATGGATAGGAGGAAATGGTCTTTTACTTGTCCACATCTGAGGGACCGAGGGCTGGCTGTTGTGCTTAGACGGGGTTGAGAAGGGTGTCCCTGGCAAACTGCCGGTCTGTGAGGAAGATGCAGGCGGACATATTAGGTTGCCTTGATCCAAAGGTGGTGATATCGATGTCGGACAGCGCTGAACACCAGCTGGTGTTTCCACCTCCAAAGAAAATGATGACCTGCCAATCATGCTGGCTGTTGCGGGTAAAGAGGTGGCAGGTCTGCGTCCCAAAACAGGTATGACTGCTGTCCCCCCAGTCACAGAGGATGAAGAGGCCGCGGATGCACAAGATGTGGCAGACGGTGATTGGCCCGGCCGGCTAGGCCACATTGTAGCACAGTGAGCTTCCCACTGCAACTTATGCTTCATGTCCTTGTGCCGGTTCATTCATGAAGTACTCAATCTATGTATTTTTTGGCCTCTACTTAGCTTTTGCTGACAAATGTTACAGATAACACGAGTTGGGTCATCTTTATCGATCTGAAAAAATGCCCAGGCTATGCAAGGCTTAGCACCCATGCGACCTGAAGAGCCACCACGACTTGTGGTCAGAGGCAGAGTTGTGTTTGAGGATGCAGTTGTTGACGTGCTTCCAGTACTACGTCTCTGTCCAGGAAGGCGCAACATGACCTCGTCGTCACTAGCATTTTCCTCCACCTCCTCTGCTGACCTCATCTCTTGGCTGACTGTGGGTTGACAGTAAGAGGGATCTCCAACCTCATCATCATCACCCTGTGTGTTAACACACCCGTCGTCCTCAGAGCCAACCTGTTCCTGTCCTGACAAAAAACTAAAGTTGTCGCTCCAATCAGGTATTTGAGTCTCATCATCGTCTTGCTCATTGTCTCCACCAACAGGAGTTACAGTTTGGGAACGAGGGTCTACATTATGGTCAGAACCTTCTGCATCTGGTCCTGGATCCGACTCATAAAGATTCTGGGCATCAGTGCAGATCATTTCCTCGTCTGGATTCACAGAAGCTCTGGAGCCGACCTCTGATTCCCAGGCTATAGTATGAGTAAACAGCTCTGCAGACTCAACCATCTGTTCTACCCCATACTCAGACGGGCAGCTGGAGACTTGGGAGCTGTGAGGAACCAAGTGCGATTGGGGTAACACCTCTGAGGACTGGCGTATTTGTGATGTTGAAGTTGAGGTGGAGGAGAGCCCACTTAAAGGAGCACTTGATATCCGTTGAAGCACCTGCTGTTTTTGTGCCTCATCTGGAATTTGTAGCGATTGGTGTGGCCGTAAGAAAGGGATCTTATCACATTGTCCGCTAAAAGAAGTAGACATCTTAGTTTGGCTGGAAGATGGTCTTTCTTCTGCAGATGTTACTGTTGCTTTAACACCTACCCCACGGACACAACCTTTTTTTCCCTACCCAACATGCCTATTCCCCTTTCCACCAGCAGCAGGCCTTTTTCCACTCATTTTGGTGGTTAACTAATTGACAACTCTGGAGTTGTTTGCACAAAAAACATTAGATGGGAACCGAGCAGAGCTGAGTGGCCAAACTGTGGTATTAGCCCAAAAGTATTGGCCGGTTAATTGCAGAAAAAAATTATATTGAATTTGCAACCTGATGGAGGTCAGTATAGATGGACTAATAGAACAAGTCCCACACACTGCTAGAAGCCTAAATATTTTTTCAGAGCTCGATGCAGAAAAAAATTATATTGAATTTGCAACCTGATGGAGGTCAGTATAGATTGACTAATAGAACAAGTCCCACACACTGCTAGAAGCCTAAATATTTTTTCAGAGCTCGATGCAGAAAAACATTAAATTGAATTTGCAACCTGATGGAGGTCAGTATAGATGGGCTAATAGAACAAGTCCCACACACTGCTACAAGCTGAAATATTTTTTCAGAGCTAGATGCAGAAAAAAATTATATTGAATTTGCAACCTGAAGGAGGTCAGTATAGATGGACTAATAGAACAAGTCCCACACACTGCTAGAAGCCTAAATATTTTTTCAGAGCTAGATGCAGAAAAAAATTATATTGAATTTGCAACCTGATGGAGGTCAGTATAGATGGACAAATAGAACAAGTCCCACACACTGCTAGAAGCCTAAATATTTTTTCAGAGCTAGATGCAGAAAAAAATTATATTGAATTTGCAACCTGATTGAGGTCAGTATAGATGGGCTAATAGAACAAGTCCCACACACTGCTACAAGCGGAAATATTTTTTCAGGGGTAGAAGCAGAAAAAAATTATATTGAATTTGCAGCCTGATGGAGGTCAGTATAGATGGACTAATAGAACAAGTCCCACACATTGATAGAAGCCTAAATATTTTTTCAGAGCTCGATGCAGAAAAAAATTATATTGAATTTGCAACCTGATGGAGGTAAGTATAGATTGACTAATAGAACAAGTCCCACACACTGCTAGAAGCCTAAATATTTTTTCAGAGCTCTATGCAGAAAAAAATTATATTGAATTTGCAACCTGATGGAGGTCAGTATAGATGGACTAATAGAACAAGTCCCACACACTGCTAGAAGCCGAAATATTTTTTCAGAGCTCGATGCATAAAAAAATTATATTGAATTTGCAACCTGATGGAGGTCAGTATAGATTGACTAATAGAACAAGTCCCACACACTGCTAGAAACCTAAATATTTTTTCAGAGCTCGATGCAGAAAAAAATTATATTGCATTTGCAACCTGATAGAGGTCAGTATAGATGGACTAATAGAACAAGTCCCACACACTGCTATAAGCCGAAATATTTTTTCAGAGCTAGATGCAGAAAAAAATTATATTGAATTTGCAACCTGATGGAGGTCAGAATAGATGGACTAATAGAACAAGTCCCACACACTGCTACAAGCTGAAATATTTTTTCAGAGCTAGATGCAGAAAAAAATTATATTGAATTTTCAACCTGAAGGAGGTCAGTATAGATGGACTAATAGAACAAGTCCCACACACTGCTAGAAGCCTAAATATTTTTTCAGAGCTAGATGCAGAAAAAAATTATATTGAATTTGCAACCTGATGGAGGTCAGTATAGATGGACAAATAGAACAAGTCCCACACACTGCTAGAAGCCTAAATATTTTTTTAGAGCTAGATGCAGAAAAAAATTATATTGAATTTGCAACCTGATTGAGGTCAGTATAGATGGGCTAATAGAACAAGTCCCACACACTGCTACAAGCGGAAATATTTTTTCAGAGCGAGAAGCAGAAAAAAATTATATTGAATTTGCAACCTGATGGAGGTCAGTATAGAAGGACTAATAGAACAAGTCCGACACACTGCTAGAAGCCTAAATATTTTTTCAGAGCTCGATGCAGAAAAAAATTATATTGAATTTGCAACCTGATGGAGGTCAGTATAGATTGACTAATAGAACAAGTCCCACACACTGCTAGAAGCCTAAATATTTTTTCAGAGCTCGATGCAGAAAAAAATTATATTGCATTTGCAACCTGATGGAGGTCAGTATAGATGGACTAATAGAACAAGTCCCACACACTGCTATAAGCCGAAATATATTTTCAGAGCTAGATGCAGAAAAAAATTATATTGAATTTGCAACCTGATGGAGGTCAGTATAGATGGACTAATAGAACAAGTCCCACACACTGCTACAAGCTGAAATATTTTTTCAGAGCTAGATGCAGATAAAATTATATTGAATTTTCAACCTGAAGGAGGTCAGAATAGATGGACTAATAGAACAAGTCCCACAAACTGCTAGAAGCCTAAATATTTTTTCAGTGCAAGATGCAGAAAAAAATTATATTTAATTTGCAACCTGATGGAGGTCAGTATAGATGGACAAATAGAACAAGTCCCACACACTGCTAGAAGCCTAAATATTTTTTCAGAGCTAGATGCAGAAAAAAATTATATTGAATTTGCAACCTGATTGAGGTCAGTATAGATGGGCTAATAGAACAAGTCCCACACACTGCTACAAGCTAAAATATTTTTTCAGAGCGAGAAGCAGAAAAATATTATATTGAATTTGCAACCTGATGGAGGTCAGTATAGACTGACTAATAGAACAAGTCCCACACAGTGCTAGAAACCTAAATATTTTTTCAGAGCTCGATGCAGAAAAAAATTATATTGCATTTGCAACCTGATGGAGGTCAGTATAGATGGACTAATAGAACAAGTCCCACACACTGCTATAAGCCGAAATATTTTTTCATAGCTAGATGCAGAAAAAAATTATATTGAATTTGCAACCTGATGGAGGTCAGTATAGATGGACTAATAGAACAAGTCCCACACACTGCTACAAGCTGAAATATTTTTTCAGAGCTAGATGCAGAAAAAAATTATATTGAATTTTCAACCTGAAGGAGGTCAGTATAGATGGACTAATAGAACATGTCCCACACACTGCTAGAAGCCTAAATATTTTTTCAGAGCTAGATGCAGAAAAAAATTATATTGAATTTGCAACCTGATGGAGGTCAGTATAGATGGACAAATAGAACAAGTCCCACACACTGCTAGAAGCCTAAATATTTTTTCAGAGCTAGATGCAGAAAAAAATTATATTGAATTTGCAACCTGATTGAGGTCAGTATAGATGGGCTAATAGAACAAGTCCCACACACTGCTACAAGCTAAAATATTTTTTCAGAGCGAGAAGCAGAAAAAAATTATATTGAATTTGCAACCTGATGGAGGTCAGTATAGATGGACTAATAGAACAAGTCCCACACACTGCTAGAAGCCTAAATATTTTTTCAGAGCTCGATGCAGAAAAATATTATATTGAATTTGCAACCTGATGGAGGTCAGTATAGATTGACTAATAGAACAAGTCCCACACACTGCTACAAGCTGAAATATTTTTTCAGAGCTAGATGCAGAAAAAAATTATATTGAATTTGCAACCTGAAGGAGGTCAGTATAGATGAACTAATGGAACAAGTCTCACACACTGCTAGAAGCCTAAATATTTTTTCAGAGCTAGATGCAGAAATTTTTTTTATTGAATTTGCAACCTGATGGAGGTCAGTATAGATGGACAAATAGAAAAAGTCCCACACACTGCTAGAAACCTAAATATTTTTTCAGAGCTAGATGCAGAAAAAAATTATATTGAATTTGCAAAATGATTGAGGTCAGTATAGATGGGCTAATAGAACAAGTCCCACACACTGCTACAAGCGGAAATATTTTTTCAGAGCTATAAGTAGAAAAAAATTATATTGAATTTCCAACCTGATGGAGGTCAGTATAGATGGACTAATAGAACAAGTCCCACACACTGCTAGAAACCTAAATATTTTTTCAGAGCTCGATGCAGAAAAAAATTATATTGAATTTGCAACCTGATGGAGGTCAGTATAGATTGACTAATAGAACAAGTCCCACACACTGCTAGAAGCCTAAATATTTTTTCAGAGCTCGATGCAGAAAAAAATTATATTGAATTTGCAACCTGATGGAGGTCAGTATAGATGGACTAATAGAACAAGTCCCACACACTGCTAGAAGCCGAAATATTTTTTCAGAGCTAGATGCAGAAAAAAATTATATTGAATTTGCAACCTGATGTAGGTCAGTATAGATGGACTAATAGAACATGTCCCACACACTGCTAGAAGCATAAATATTTTTTCAGAGCTAGATGCAGATAAAAATTATATTGAATTTGCAACCTGATGAAGGTTAGTATAGATGGACTAATAGAACAAGTCCCACACACTGCTAGAAGCCTAAATATTTTTTCAGAGCTCGATGCAGAAAAAAATTATATTGAATTTGCAACCTGGTGGGGGTTAGTATAGATGGACTAATAGAATGATGCTATGCCCAAAAGGTTTTACTTCACTAGGTGCAGTAAAAAAAATTGTATTCTATACCAAGGTGGTGTAGCAACACAGATAGGCTACTCCACTGACTAACACACTCTGCAATAGGCCAAAAAGGATTTGCTTTGCTAGATTTAGCCAAATGCTGTGAAAAAAACTTGCACAGCACTGGCACAGACCTGCCTGGCAAAAAGTGATAGGAACTGATGTTACCTAGCCCTGAAAAGGACTGCAATTACAATTAGTCTTTACTCCCAACCTATCTATTTAAGAACACAGACCTGCCTGATAAAAGTCGTAGGAAATGATGTAACCTAGTCCTTAAAAGGACTGCAATCACAACTCTTCCCTACTCCCAAGCTATCTGTAGATTTGTGCGAAAATTGGCTTGAAATTAACAAAGTATAGCACACACAGCAACAGCGGTGCCGTCTAACACGCAGCTGCAGCAGTGAGAAAATGGTGGTGACGGGGAAAATGGCTGGGCAAGGACATGTGAAATACACTGCCAATGACACATGCCCTTGCTTGTGTGAAAAAAAGCAGTTTACTCCGTGTGTGCGCTGCTGATAGGCTGACAGACTGCACCTCCCCACTGTAAATGCGGGGAAGAGAAAAAAAATGGAGATCTTCATTATTTCTGCAGAGATCCATCCCTTGCCCCTCCCCCCGCCCCGCTGTATACTCAAACTGCATATTAACATTAATTTTCAGCATTACTGAAAAAAAATCCAGTTATGATTTTGGTGCACGAACAGTTATCGAACATAACCTCGAACAGCCGAATTTTTTTCAAATCGTTCGTGTTCGCCGAACGGCTCGAACACCGCCCAAAAGAGCTCGAAATTCAGATTGGCGAACAGTCCGAGTCGAACACCGCTCATCTCTAATAGAGAGGTGTTAAGCCCAAATGTGTAAGTGATCCCATTTGGTGCTTAGCCCACCCCCCTATTATTTTCTAGTATCCCATGTATAACTCACCCAGGAATGACCCCCCGACAGGTGTATTGATGAGGATGATGGCGCGCAGTACACCCCGCAGCCTTCTTCTATACCCCGCCCGACGGCATCAACATCAGACCCCTGAGAGGACCCGTTTCATATCCACATTCAATCATGAGTGGGGGACTATAAGGCGGGTCCTCTCCCGACACTGGAATATTCTCAGCACGGAGCCCTCCCTGAGGGATCATGTGGGTGATTACCCACTGATGATGGCCAGACGCTCCAGCAATCTAGGGAATCTTCTTGTTTCCAGCCATTATGTCCCCCCTCCATCTAATCCCTTTGGGTCAAGGGGTCCCACGGTAGGTTCCTTCCCCTGTGGTCACTGTGTGGCATGCGCCAATGTCCTTCACTGCACGTCTTTCACTTCATCTGATGGGGATGAGGGAGCCATGCATACCTGGATTGGGGATGAGGGAGCCATGCATACCAGGATTGGGGATGAGGGGTGCCATGTATACCAGGATTGGGGATGAGGGAGCCATGCATACCGGGATTGGGGATGAAGGAGCCATGCATACCGCGTTTGGGGATGAGGAGTATCATGCATACCAGGATTGGGAAAGAGGGGTGCCATGCATACCAGGATTGGGGATGAGGGGTGCCATGCATACCAGGATTGGGGATGAGGGGTACCATGTATACTAGGATTGGTGTTGAGTGAGCCATGCATACCAGGATTGGGGATGAGGAGTGCCATGCATACCAGGATTGGGGATGAGGAGTGCCATGCATACCAGGATTTGGGATGAGGGAGCCATGCATACCAGGATTGGGGATGAGGGGTGCCATGTATACCAGTATTGGGGATGAGGGAGCCATGCATACCGGGATTGGGGATGAGGGGTATCATGCATACAAGGATTGGGGATGAGGGGTGCCATGCATACCAGGATTGGAGATGAGGGAGCCATGCATACCGGGATTGGGGATGAGGGAGCCATGCATACCAGGATGTGGGTGAGGGGCCCATGCATACCAGGATGAGAGATACCATACATACCAGGATAGGGATGTGGGATGGGGTACCATGCATACCAGGATAGGGATGAGGAGTACCACACATACCAGGATAGGGATGAGGAGTATCACACATACCAGGATTGGGGGTGAGGGGTGCCATGCCTTCCAGGATTGGGATTGAGGGGTGCCATGCAGACCTGGATTGGGGGTGAGGGGTGCCATGCATACCAGGATTGGGGGTGAGGGGTGCCATGCATACCAGGATTGGGGGTGAGGGGTGCCATGCATATCAGTTTTGTGGGTGAGGGGTGCCATGCATACCAGGATAGGGATGAGGGGTTCCATGCATACCAGGATGGGGATGAGGGGTGCCATACATACCAGGATAGGATGGTGGGGACAGGATGGGGGCAGCACAAATACAAGGATGGGGGCAGCACATACCAGCTTGGGAGACCACATACCAATAAAAATGATCGGCACCTGGGCGTAGAATGGGTTCAGTAGCTAGTATATATATATATATATATATATATATATATATATGTATATGTAATGTCACAAGAAACTAAGTGGTATTGGTATGGGGAGTACAATTGGGGGAGAAAGATTGAACTTGATGGACCTAGGTCTTTATTCAACCTAAGTTACTATGTTACTATGAAAAGTCATTAATGTGTCAACAGGTACGGAAGTCTCCGGGTTCTTCAGCCAGATCGGTTACCATTCGATGGGAGGGAGACCTGCCAATCTCTTTACCTTCTGCCATTCCAAGCTCTTCTTTTGATTAGCTGGTATGGCGTGACTTCTTGTTTGCATCACACAGCAATAATGATTTCTCACTAGCTCAGCTAACCCAAAAAAATAGCCAAGAATGATGGAAGGTAAGGAGAATTCCAAGATCTCCCTTCCAGCAGTCACAGAATACTGATCTGGCTGATGGACCATCCTGCAAATCGATTATCGCATATCATTTTTTATTTATTTATTTTTTATTTGAATTTTTATATATATTTTTAAATATTTTTTCCCCTATGGGGACAATGAAGCTACGATCAATCCAATACTTTCATCGAACATGGGGGCCTTTAATAACCCTCCTTACTGCCATTACTACGAATTGGCCTTCCACAATCGTGTTGAGGTCAAGTGACACGTAAAACCGACACAATACTGGGTTTAACTGTTGCAATTGGAGCTCCGATCGCACCCACTGCTGGCACCCACTGGAATAGGTGGAAATGGCAGAAATCTATATGTTTTTGTAGCAGTCGCAGATTTTGTTTTCTCATTTCCAGACAGTTAAAAATGCACCAATTTTTTTAAAAAACTTGTATATCTTAATAAATTTGGCACTTTTTTTGTAAATGTAACCAACATGTCTTATTACAAAGCCCATGTAGAAGTTCCAGTGGACCAAACTACGGGATGTTTGGCTCCCACAACCGGCTTTCATGCAACATTGTCCCGAGTTTCCATATTCCATGATATATAAGTTACACAAGTAACCCATGACGCCGTGTTTACACAGTAGATGGATACTGCAGACCTCAAAGTCTCAATGTATAACTATATGAACCCTCCACACAATGGAAAATGCGAAAATCTATTCGGTCCATCAACTCTTGTCAGTGTAAGCAGGAAATAGATGAATTGCCTCCGTGCACCTGCAATCCAGAGAAAGCTCTGTTTGATTGACAGACATATGAATACATACATTTCCACTTGTCATCGAATGTATGGCTAAGGGACGGACCAGGGAGAACAGCTATAGCTCTTGATGATTTATGGATTCTTTTGTGCTTTTACAACACTGCAGAGCTCTGTGATGTGAGATGGAGTCGGCATCGTTCTGCTAAAAGCAAAATCCCAGACGTGAGGTTTTGCAGTTTTAGAGTAGAAGACACAGTGAGAATTTGGTGAAATAGATACTGAGTACATGGTAAAAAAAAACTCTACTCACTGTACATTCACCATCACCTTCATACATTTTCACATTAAAGTTTAAATTTTTTATTAATAAAAAATGCACAAGAAATTTTTTTGGTATTTGGCATTTTTGGTGTTGTGGAGTCGACAAGTTACAAAGCAACGGTTCATATTATTACACCTTACAGGAAAAAAAAGATCTTTTAAGGCCAGTTTTATGTATCTGTGCTTTGTTCTCCAAGTACAGACTGCAATGCTCGCACTGGCCGCAAGTCTTCTGACCTGAATTTGATAGCCTTATAGGTTTTTATTAGGCTACTGATTTCGGGTCAGGAGACCTACGCTTGGTTCAAGTACAGACTATGAAACTCTGATGTGTGAAATTGGCCTTAAAGAGACATTTAGAAAATGGGCATTTGCTCCAGTTGGTAAGGGGATGATAACACGAGGAAAAGTTCTTGTATCACCTACCTTGTGTTGCTGGAAGGCTGTACAGTGGAGAAATGAGCTTGTACACAATAGTGACTGATTATCAATTTAATCTTTCTTCCTACTCCCACTTGAACATTCTTCTACCTCCTCCTTTACACAGACACTGAACCAAGAAGTAAAACTTTTTACAATGCTCCATGACCTCACATGAGCGCCGCGCCACAAATATTGTAATTAGAAAAGTTAGCAAGTTGGAAAATTGAGATTCTAGACTTTAAAAGGGGTAGTCCGGTGAAAGGAGGTCATCACCTATCCACAGAATAAGTGATAGCTTCTGAATCTGTAGGGGTTTGATCGCTGGGACCTCAGCCTTTTTATCCTAGTTAGAATGGAGCGGCAGTGCGCATGCTCATCCAACACTCCATTTATTCTCTATCGGGGCTGCCAGAAAAAGCTGAGTCAGAGAATGAATGGAGCGGCGGTTGAGCCTGCACACTGCTGCTCCACTCTAATGGGGACAACATCTTTAATATAATCACAAAGAGCTCTTGTACATCTGGTGTTAAAGGGTTTAAATCCTTTCTAATAGTCATGTGAAGCTGTCAGCCATGACACCAGCTTGGTATAATGACTTCTCATCAGAGTGGGGCAATACTTATAGAAGTTCGTAAGGGTTATACATTCTCGGTGTCTGAGCAATCGATGGTCACATCTTGGCTAGGGTGATTCTATTGTTGCCAGTCGGCATGGATCAGTTCATCCTTGTACTGGACAAAAACCGGTATGCCCCCAAGCAGCATGTTGGATAGCTTTCTCTCGAGCCTAAACACTGACCCCAGCCCTGTCTTGAGTATCAGCTTCTCATGAGTAGAGATGAGCGTTGTTCTACTCGAACTGTTCGCCAATCTCAAATTCAAGCTGTTTTGGGCGGTGTTCGAGCCGTTCGGCGAACACGAACAATTTGAGAAAAATTCGGCTGTTCGAGGTTATGTTCGATAACTGTTCGTGCACCAAAATCATAACTGGATTTTTTCTCAGTAATGATGAAAATTAATGTTAATACGCAGTTTGAGTGTACAGCGGGGTGGGGGGAGGGGCAGGGGATGGATCTCTGCAGGAACAATGAAGATCTCCATTTTTTTTCTCTTTCCCGCATTTGCAGTGGGGAGGTGCAATCTGTCAGCCTATCAGCAGCGCACACACGGAGCGAAGTGCTTTTTTTCACACAAGCAAGGGCATGTGTCATTGGCAGTGTATGTCACATGTCCTTGCCCTATAAGACCAAGCCATTTTCCCCGTCGCCACCATTTTCTCACTGCTGCAGCTGCGTGTTAGACGGCACCGCTGTTGCTGTGTGCGCTATACCTTGTTAATTTCAAGCCAATTTTCGCACAAATATACAGATAGCTTGGGAGTAGGGAAGAGTTGTGATTGCAGTCCTTTTAAGGACTAGGTTACAGCATTTCCTACGACTTTTATCAGGGAGGTCTGTGCTCTTAAATAGATAGGTTGTGGGAGTAAAGACTAACTGTAATTGGAGTCCTTTTCAGTACTAGGTTACATGAGTTCCTATCAGTTTTTGCCAGGCAGGTCTGTGCCAGTGCTGTGCAAGTTTTTTTCACAGCATTTGGCTGAATCTAGCAAAGCTAATCCTTTTTGGCCTATTGCAGAGTGTGTTAGTCAGTGGAGTAGCCTATCTGTGTTGCAAGATATAACACCTGTGTATAGAATACCAATTTTTTTACTGCACATAGTGAAGTAAAATCTTTTGGGCATAGCATCATTCTATTAGTCCATCTATACTGACCTCCATCAGGTTGCAAACTGAATATAATTTTTTTCTGCATCTAGCTCTGAAAAAATATTTGGGCTTCTAGCAGTGTGTGGGACTTGGTCTATTAGTCCATCTATACTGACCTCCATCAGGTTGCAAATTAAAAATAATTTTTTTCTTCATTTAGCTCTGAAAAAATATTTGGGCTTCTAGCAGTGTGTGGGACTTGTTCTATTAGTCCTTCTATACTGACCTCCAGCAGGTTGCAAATTGAATATAATTTTTTTCTGCATCTAGCTCTGAAAAAATAGTTGGGCTTCTAGCGGTGTGTGCGACTTGGTCTATTAGTCCATCTATACTGACCTCCATCAGGTTGCAAATTAAAAATAATTTTTTTCTGCATCTAGCTCTGAAAAAATATTTGGGCTTCTAGCAGTGTGTGGGACTTGGTCTATTAGTCCATCTATACTGACCTCCATCAGGTTGCAAATTAAAAATAATTTTTTCTGCATCTAGCTCTGAAAAAATATTTGGGCTTCTAGCGGTGTGTGGGACTTGGTCTATTAGTCCATCTATACTGACCTCCATCAGGTTGCAAATTAAAAATAATTTTTTTCTGCATCTAGCTCTGAAAAAATATTTGGGCTTCTAGCAGTGTGTGGGACTTGGTCTATTAGTCCATCTATACTGACCTCCATCAGGTTGCAAATTAAAAATAATTTTTTTCTGCATCTAGCTCTGAAAAAATATTTGGGCTTCTAGCAGTGTGTGGGACTTGGTCTATTAGTCCATCTATACTGACCTCCATCAGGTTGCAAATTAAAAATAATTTTTTTCTTCAATTAGCTCTGAAAAAATATTTGGGCTTCTAGCAGTGTGTGGGAATTGTTCTATTAGTCCTTCTATACTGACCTCCAGCAGGTTGCAAATTGAATATAATTTTTTTCTGCATCTAGCTCTGAAAAAATAGTTGGGCTTCTAGCGGTGTGTGGGACTTGGTCTATTAGTCCATCTATACTGACCTCCATCAGGTTGCAAATTAAAAATAATTTTTATCTGCATCTGCAGTACCTCTGAAAAAATATTTGGGCTTCTAGCAGTGTGTGGGACTATTTGTATTAGTCCATCTATACTGATCTCCATCAGGTTGCAAATTCAAAATAATTTTTTTCTGCATCTAACCCAGCCAATAGTTTTGGCCTAATACCACAGTTTGGCCACTCAGCTCTGCTCGGTTACCATCCATTGTTTTTTTGTGCAAACAACTCCAGAGTTGTGAATTAGTTAACCACCAAAATGAGTGGAAAAAGGCCTGCTGCTGGTGGAAAGGGGAATAGGCGTGTTGGGAAGGGGAAAAAAGGTTGTGTCCGTGGGGTAGGTGTTAAAGCAACAGTAACATCTGCAGAAGAAAGACCATCTTCCAGCCAAACTAAAATGTCTACTTCTTTTAGCGGACAATGTGATAAGATCCCTTTCTTACGGCCACGCCAATCGCTACAAATTCCAGATGAGGCACAAAAACAGCAGGTGCTTCAACGGATATCAAGTGCTCCTTTAAGTGGGCTCTCCTCCACATCAACTTCAACATCACAAATACTCCAGTCCTCAAAGGTGTCACCCAAATCGCACTTGCTTCCTCACAGCTCCCAAATCTCCAGCTGCCCGTCTGAGTATGAGGTAGAACAGATGGTTGAGTCTGCAGAGCTGTTTACTCATACTATAGCCTGGGAATCAGAGGTCGACTCCAGGGCTTCTGTGAATACAGACGAGGAAATGATCTGCACTGATGCCCAGAATCTTTATGAGTCGGATCCAGGACCAGACGCAGAAGGTTCTGACCATAATGTAGACCCACATTCCCAAACTGTAACTCCTGTTGGTGGAGACAATGAGGAAGACGATGATAAGACTCAAATACCTGATTGGAGCGACAACTTTAGTTTTTTGTCAGGGCAGGAACAGGTTGGCTCTGAGGACGACGGGTGTGATAACGCACAGGGTGATGATGATGAGGTTGGAGATCCCACTTACTGTCAACCCACAGTCAGCCAAGAGATGAGGTCAGCAGAGGAGGTGGAGGAAGATGCTAGTGACGACGAGGTCAGGTTGCGCCTTCCTGGACAGAGACGTAGTACTGGAAGCACGTCAACAACTGCATCCTCAAACACAACTCTGCCTCTCACCACAAGTCGTGGTGGCTCTTCAGGTCGCATGGGTGCTAAGCCTTGCATAGCCTGGGCATTTTTTCAGATCGATAAAGATGACCCAACTCGTGTTATCTGTAACATTTGTCAGCAAAAGCTAAGTAGAGGCCAAAAAATACATAGTTTGAGTACTTCGTGCATGAACCGGCACATGGACATGAAGCATAAGTTGCAGTGGGAAGCTCAGTGTGCTACAATGCGGCCTAGCCGGCCGGGCCAATCAACGTCTGCCATATCTTGTGCATCCGCGGCCTCTTCATCCTCTGTGACTGGGGGGACAGCAGTCACACCTGTTTTGGGGCGCAGACCTGCCACCTCTTTACCCGCAACAGCCAGCGTGATTGGCAGGTCATCATTTTCTTTGGAGGTGGTAACACCAGCTGGTCTTGAGCGCTGTCTGACATCGATAGCACCACCTTTGGATCAAGGCAACCTAACATGTCCGCCTGCATCTTCCTCACAGACCGGCAGTTTGCCGGGGACACCCTTATCAACCCCGTCTAAGCACAATAGCCAGCCCTCGGTCCCTCAGATGTGGACAAGTAAAAGACCATTTCCTCCTAGCCATGAGAAAGCTAAGAGGTTGAATTTCACCATCTGCAAGCTCTTGGCTACAGAAATGCTGCCTTTCCGCCTGGTGGACACAGAGGATTTTCGAGACCTTATGTCCGTCGCAGTGCCCCAGTACCAGATGCCCAGTCGGCACTACTTCTCAAAGAAAGGTGTGCCTGCGCTCCACCAGCATGTCGCACACAACATCACCGCTTCTTTGAGAAACTCTGTGTGTGACAGGGTGCATTTCACCACAGACACTTGGACGAGTAGGCATGGACAGGGGCGTTACATGTCGCTGACTGGGCACTGGGTAACTATGGTAACAGCAGGACAAGGGGCTGCTGTCCAAGTCTTGCCGTCCCCACGAGTTGTGCGTCAATCCTCTTTATGTCAAAGTTCCCCCACTGCTTCTGCCTCCTCAACCTCCTCTCGGTCTTCCACCTGCACCCAAAGCCTGTCTGGTCATGCCACAAGCTTTCTAACTGCGCAGAAGGGATCCTGCACACCTCCTTACTATGCTGGCAGTAGGGCTCAACGTCATCAGGCGGTTTTTACATTGAAATGTCTGGGAAATGTGAGTCACACAGCTGAGGAGTTGTGGTCAGCTCTGGAGAACCAATTTCATGAATGGTTGTCTCCACTGGACCTGAAACCAGGGAAGGCCGTTTGCGACAATGCTGCAAACCTGGGTGCGGCCCTTCGCCGGGGCAATGTCACACACGTGCCTTGTATGGCTCACGTGTTGAACCTGGTTGTCCAGCAATTTTTAGCCCACTATCCCAGACTAGATGGCCTTCTGCAGAGGGCAAGGTCGCTGTGTGCTCACTTCCGCCGTTCGCATCCCGCAGCTCAGCGACTTACATCTCTACAGAAGTCGTTGGGCCTGCCACTTCACCGGCTAAAATGCGATGTGCCTACCCGGTGGAATTCAACTCTGCACATGTTGCAGCGACTGTGGCAGCACCGACAAGCCCTGGTGCAATACGTTCTGACGTATAGCCTGGGCCAACGAGATTCAGAGGTGGGGCAAATCACGCTGGAGGAGTGGTCTCAGATCAGGGACCTATGCACCCTTCTGCACAGTTTTGAAATGGCGACGAAGATGTTTAGTGCTGACGATGCCATTATCAGCATGACTATTCCGGTGATTTACATGCTTGAGCACATGTTAAACAGAATTCGGAGTCAGGTGGTGGCACAAGAGGAGGTGGAGGAAGTAGAGGAGGAGGAGTTGTATGCGGAAGGGCTAACATCTGCAAGGTCCAGACGGTCGGCAGCACCAAGGCGGCAGGCATGTGAGGGTGGGGGAGATGGTTTTACCAGGGCGCATGGTAGCAGCCAAACTAGTGAGGAAGGTGCAGGAGCCCAGGAAGAAGTGGAGGACGAACTGATGGAAGACTCATCAGATGAGGGAGACCTTGATCACATTTCTGTTGTGCGAGGTTGGGGGGAGAGGACAGAGGAAGGAAGCATGATTGTTACCTCGCCACCAACACAACAGGGACTTGGTGCTCCTGGATGCGCAACACTTGAGTGCCTTCTTGCTGCACTACCTGCAACATGACCCTCGAATTGTGAGAATTAGAAATAATCCTGACTACTGGGTTGCCACACTGTTAGATCCCCGGTACAAAAGTAAATTTGCAGAAATTATTCCTGCCATAGAAAGGGATGCACGCATGCAGGAGTATCAGCAGAGACTGTTGCAGAATCTTACATGTGCTTTTCCACAAAATACCAGTGGTGCACGTAGTGAATCTCACAGTTCCAACTTGCCAACCGTGGGACCGTCAAGTGTTCAGCACTCAAACCGTAACAGAACCACAGTATCTGCTGGTAACATCAATTTTGCGGAATCATTTCACCACTTTTTTAGCCCATCCTTTGCAAGGCCACAGGAGACAAGAAGTCTGACACATAGTCAACGCCTAGAGACGATGGTACAGGAGTATCTCCAAGTAAACATTGAAGCCACGACTGTGTCACTGGACCCTTGCTCTTTTTGGGCTTCCAATCTGGATAAATGGCCGGAGCTAGCCACTTACGCCTTGGAGATCTTGTCATGCCCCGCAGCCAGCGTTCTGTCTGAACGTGTGTTCAGCGCTGCTGGTGGTGTGCTGACAGATAAGCGCACGCGGCTCTCCACTGATAATGTAGACAGACTCACGTTCATAAAGATGAACAAATCATGGATCCGAAACGACTTTTCTACCCCTGTGTCATCCTGGGGAGAGTAAAAGCTTGATGATTGGTTAAAATCACCCTACCAACCGTTTTAAGCTTTCAAATTACTAATCATGTTTATCTGTATCTTGACTGGAAAATAATTTGGGCTTTGTAGCAGTGTGCAGCACTGATCCTATTAGGCCATCTATACTAAAGCTTCACCAGATTTAAAATTAAAAATAATTTTTAGCTGCATCTAGCCCGGAAAATAATTTTGGGGCTCCGAGATGCGCAAGGCACATAAGTGCCTTCTTGCTGCACTACCTGCAGCATGACCCTCATATTGTCAGAATTCGAAGTAATCATGACTACTGGGTTGCCACACTCTTAGATCCCCCAAACTTTTCGATCAACCTTTTCATTTTAATAAAGACCAAAAAAATGGTCATTTTTGAAATTATAAGCATTAGCAGGTTGTTAGAAACTGAAATCAAACAGTTTTCAACTCAAAACTTTATTCTAGGTGATGTTACATTTTCACATAGGACCCCTTGTTCGAAAGGAGCTTCTGAACTCTCTCGTCCATTGAATTTGTCAGGTTTTGGATGGTTTCTGCTTCAATTGTTTTGCATGAGGACAGAATACCCTCCCAGAGCTGTTGCTTAGATGTGAACTGCCTCCCGCCATCATAGACACTCCTTTTAATGATGCTCCAAAGGTTCTGAATGGGGTAGAGGTCAGGGGAGCATGGGGGTCACACCATAAGTTTGTCCACTTTTATGCCCATATCAGCCAGAGATGCAGATGTTTTATGTGCAGCATGAGATGGTGCATTATCATGCAGAAAAATGATCTTGCTCTGAAATACACGGTTCTTCTTCTTGAACCATGGCAGGAAATGCTGTTTGAGAAAATCCACATACATTATGGAGTTCATCTTTAGCGCCTTCAGGGATCCTAAAGGGGCCGACAATCTCTCTCCCCATGATTCCAGCCCAAAACATTACTCCACCTCCTCCTTGTTGGCGCTGTAGCCGTGTTTGCGTGGGGTGTCCATCAACCAGCCATCCTCCACTCCATCCATCTGGACCATCGAGCGCTGCACGGCACTCATCCGTGAACAAAACAGTTTTGAAATCAGTCTTCATGTAATGTTTGGCCCACTGGAGCCGTTTCTGCTTGTGTGAAGTGGATAGAGGAGGTCGACAGGATGGCGCATGCACAGCTGCAAACCTCTGAAGGACCCTGCATCTTGTTGTTCGGGGGACGTTGGAGGCACAAGCAGCTTCAAAAACTTGTCTGCTGCTATGACAAGGCTTTTTTGCCGCTGCTCTTTCAACCTGACGTAATTGCCTGTAGGAAAGAGTCCTCAATTTGCCCTTATCAGCACGCACACGTGTGTACTGTGAATCAGCTACATACTTCTTGATTGCCAAGACACTTCATCCTGATCATCGCACAATGTTGATTGTAGTCATGCCTTGACCTAAACACTCCACAATTTGTTGCTTCTCAGCAGCCGACACATCCTTTTTCTTTCCCATTTTGGCAGAAAATGTAGGCTGCTTAATAATGTGAGAGAGCCTTCTTAAGTAGTCTTGCCTTTCATTGGACACACCTGCCAAACTAATTAGCACAGGTGTCTGCAATTGCTTACAGTGATATAAAGAGCCCTGACACACATCACCATCAATGAGTTTAACTGACAAACAAACAAATTCTTCCCTTATCACTCCTAAACACTTTTTGTATAATAATTTGGAACGCAGTGTACATGTGCTTTTCCACAAAACACCAGTGGTTCACGTAGTGAATCTTACAGTTCTAACTTGCCAACTGTGGTCTGTATGGAGTTGTTCAATAAAGGGCCCAAAATTAAGATAACATAGATGGGAGAGGTCTCTATGAATAGGAATTCCTAAGTATTTGATACCCTGTGAGGGCCAGGCAAAGGGAAAGTTGGACTGGATGGAATCCTATATGGATTTGGGGAGGGAGACATCGAGGGCCTCACACTTCGCTGCATTGATTTTAAAATTTTACCATGTAACAAAGTGATCTATTTCAGCCATAACAGCATGGATGGATATATGTGATTGAGTGATATATACTAGGACATCATCAGCAAATAGAGAGCACTTGTACTCGGTGCCTCCCACCTCAATCCACCTAATATTGGGGTTATGGCGAATTGATGAGAGCAGGTGCTCCGTCACTAGGATGTATAAGAGAGGGGACAGAGGACATCACTGCCTTGTCCCATTGGTGATTGTGAAAGGTGATGAAAATGTTCTGACGCACCCCCTGGGCCTTGGGACACCCGGAGCCGGACCCTTTTTGGTGGATGCTGGTGGTTGTAGTCTTCGTGGCGGCGACCCAGTTCCGTGGCTCAGGGCGGTCAAACCAGTGGCGGAACTATTTATGTGGTTTTCATGTTTAAATGTCCGACTACGCCACCCGTGGATTGCGGTCAGAGTGAACCGCCGCTACAGGGCAGACCACTGAGGCTGGTGTTGTGGGTGCAGCAGAGCGTAGCATAACTCCCCACGCGAGGAGTATAGCCTCAGGGCAGTGTATGCGGAGGATGGGGGTGATGGTGCAGGGCAGCAGCAGTAACGACACGGAGTCAGTGATGCAGTTCAGGGCCTTTACTCACAGTTCTTATTATCCAGACCACGTCTGCAGGTAACGGCTGCCCACGTCGTACTGTGCTCACCAGGTGAGGGGCTCAGACAACTCCCAGATAACTTTGGAGCACTTCACAGGACCCCCTTTGTGTGTCCTTTGTCTGGCCTTTCTTACCAACACTTCTGTCCGGCTGCCTCGGGCCTCCTCTTGGTAAACTTGGCGCCAGTTTCCCTGACCCTATGTGGTGCCTTCCTAGTGGGTGTAGCGAGGGGCTGCGCCACATAAAATGTCAGAGCCTCCGGTTTCTAGCTGAGGGTCGTTTCCTGCCTCCACTAGTTCGGGGACCGGTCTCCCCCTTTGGCCTGACCCCTCCACGCAGGTGGATTCAGGCGTGCGGTGGCGACTCGCCCGTCCGCACCCCTGGGATCCCTTCATTCCTCGTTCCTGGAGCCTTCTCCGCTCCTCTTCCTTCCTTCTCCCTCTTCCAGGCCTGGGCCTCTGTTACTAGGCCCGCCTCCGGAGCAGAGCTCATGCAGAGCCCCTGCTCCCTGCCACTTCTGCTCAGACTTCTCTGCACTGAACTAAGATGGTGCCCACCTTTTATACTCCCTTCTCAATGCACCCAGGAACTGCTTCCTCCCTGCTCCTGCACTACAGGGTTCCCCTTCCTCAGTGTTTCCTCCCCCCACTCCAGCCAGGGACAGGGACTGTCGTGCCCATCTCAGGGGCATATTGGTCGCCCTGCCCCACGGCAATGTGGTGTAATGCATGCAGGTGTCGGGTCCTGATCCACACTCCATCCTTACCTGAGAGTGAGATATCACACCTCTGGGTGAGGTGCAATACGTCTGTAGCAACCGAGCCCTCAGGGTGCTACAGTTCCATTTATCTTCAGCCTAGGTGACGTATTGCGATACAGGGCCGTGATTTTGGCTATAAAAGGGTCCCCTAGACCCCTACCCCAAGCTTTTTAAGAGAATCATATATGGCGTGCCAGGAGACTCTATGGAATGCTTTCTCAGCATCCAACGAGAGTATCTAATTACAAATTTTTAACTGCATCTAGCCCAGGAAATACTTTGTGCCTAGTAGCAGTGTCTGCTAGTGAGCGGATTATCCCGGCTGTTAAGCAAGCTGCACCACCTGTAGTTTAAACACTTAATTTTTTCAAAGGAAATGCTTCGGGACCATGGGATACTTAGTGAAGAGCATCAGGAGGCACCCCAAGGCATAGGGGCTGGGACTGGCAGTAGGATGCCTTGCGGTGGACAGCCGAGCTCGATCCTTATAAAAGCTTTTTAACTGCAGCAGCTTTAGTGGACGCTACTGGAGCTGGAAGTACCGCGGCTGCTGGCATGAGACTTGCCCTCCAATAGATCCTTGTAAATGGATTTAAAGTGTATTCATTCAAATTAGAGAGACAATTTAAATTAAAAAGCTTAGAGCTGCCTCCACCACAGGGGGGCTCGCTCGACCCACCAGCGGACAGGCACCAGTATTGGGAAAGGGGAGCTGGCCGTCAGGGTTCACCGCGGCTCTGGCACAAACCCGGCGACACGGAGGTGGCACGGGCAGGAGCGGACTGGCCGTGTCGGCTTCTCACTTTTTGGATTTTAGAAGGGCATGACATGCCTATATCTGTGTCTCCCCCTCCTTTTACTCCTCCACCTCTTTTATTTTCGCATGACTATATGTATTTGTCACTTTTCCATGTGTTAGTTATGTCTTCTGAGCAGTTTGTCAGCTTTTGGACACCTTTGAAGGTGTTTTCCATGTGTTTCTATGTGTTTTTGTTTGCCTGCCATTGGTTTTAACGGTGTTCGAAGGTGTTCGACGAACAGTTCGACGAACAGTTCGGCGAACACACGGGTGTTCGACGAACCGAACCGAACTCGAACACTACGGGGGTGGCTCAACACTACTCATGAGTTTCCAAAGCAAGACACACCGAAGACTACGTGGGAATTGCTCAAATGAGACTGTGACCTTTATTCCCCTCTCCACTATCTATCTGGGGGACAATCGGCACTGGCCATATTTGTATCTCCAAGAAATGATATTAGCAGCAACCATCCATCCAATCACTCATCCAACTATCTGTCCAACCATCCATCCAACCACCCGTCCAACTATTCGTCCAACCATCCGTCCAACCATCCATCCAACCACCCTTCAAACCATCTGTCCAACCATCAGTCCAACCATGCAGATTGCACCTGCCTCTCTATTGCTTACACATGTTTTCCCTCTAGGAGTATCTATGAAGAGCTGTATGGAAGAGGTTGGTGGACTCCTAAGCCAACAAGATGCATTGCCCCTTCCTATTATCGAGAAGCAAAAATATCCTCTGTTTTTCTTCTAATGGCCTCCTACATAGATTTGTTCTGCTAGTTCTTCTTTCTTCCTATAGACTTTTATGAAAAATTAATGATTTCTGGTCAATACTTGTCTTTAGATAATTTATTTGTTATATTAAAAGTTGGTTCACAAAATAAGTGGTCCCTGGCATTGTAAAGGTGACAGGCGCATGTGAAATCCATGAGGACGCTGCTTCTTATTAAATACATCAATTACCAGCACGGTCCCTGCTCGATAAACATCTCCCACAACATCACATTACTGATGTGTACAAGTGGACGCTCGTGTCATATTGACGTGTAGAAATGAATGACTGCTGCCCTCCTTCCCTCAATCCCTGTATAACTCAGTGAGCGGCCGCAGCGGCCTTCATCATGAGCACTTATTGTACAATGCCGTCCAAAAGGGCAAACATGGCGAGAGCGAGAGGTTTACATGTGGAATATTAAACTCTGCCCCAGTAAGAAACCTTTCATCAGTCGTACTTCCTTCACAGTGATGTACAGTATATCTCTAAGATATGTCCCCACTGAGTGTGCTGCATATCTATCTGTCTTTTATCTATCATCTATAACTTATCTATTTATCTATCTCTATTATCTATCTACTATCTATCATCTATCATCTATCTATTATATATGATCTATCTTTTATCTAATTAGCTATCAACTACATATATATCTATCTATATATTATCTATTTATCATCTATTATCTATCAATCTATTATTTATCTATCTATCTCTTTATTATCTATTGTCTATCAATTATCTATCTATATAAATATATATCTATATCTATCTATGATCTATCTATCTATTATCAATCTATTATCTATATATTAGTGATGAGCGAGCTGTTATGTTCTGCTACCAAAGCTAAGGAAAGAGAGGAGATCTGTCCCTACTATAAGACTCAGCTGAATCCCTACGATGTAACAGGGAACCTGATCCTGCGATCAGACCTGCTAAAGTCCTAATCTAGTCTGTACGGAGACCTATAGATGTGAGGAGGGAATCCCTACAAGTACTAAGGACTGGGAGGAATATGGGACACCTCCTAACAGAAATAGTAGCAGACAGACGAACAAACAAAATAGATAGAACATAGAGGTCCGTAGACCAAGCAAACTAACAGAGTTAGATACAGAGCACAGGCTAGCTAGAAAGTAGATATACAATGAAGTCCAGCAAAGCCAGAAGGGCGGAGCAGGATTAAATAGGCCAACAAGGTCATGTGACCAGCAAAGGAAAAAAAAACTAACAGCAAGGTTCTAACAGTACCCCCCCTTCTAAGAGGATCCTCCGGATCCCCTAGGACCAGGCTTATCAGGAAATCTCCTGTGAAATGCTCTGATAAGTCTGGACGCGGAAACATCATCTGACCTCACCCAAGAGTTATCCTCGGGTCCGAAACCTTTCCAGGCCACAAGATACTGCAAACTACCTCTATACCGTCTAGAGTCAAGGATGCGAGAAATTTCATATTCCCCGTCCTCCACCACCGGAGGAACAGAGGCAGAGGCGTCACCATCCGACACAACAGCTTTTTTTAACAGAGAGACATGAAAGACCGGATTAATTCTCCAGGAGGTAGGAACCTCCAACCTAACAGCAGATTGGTTGACAACCTGAAGCACCTTAAAGGGCCCAACAAACTTGGGACCCAATTTCTTAGAAGGAATCCTCAACCGCAGATTCCTAGAGGACAACCAAACCATGTCACCAACAGCGAACAAAACCTCCTGTCGTTTCCTATCAAAGTAGTCTTTAGATTTTCTGTTGGCCTCCTGAAGATTACCACGCACATCCGTCCAAACTCTTTCCAAATCACCGGAAAAATTCTCCTCCTCAGGCACGGCAGATCCCAACTTGGAGAACGACCCAAACGACGGATGTCTCCCAGAACAACAAAAAAAAGGCGAACAACCAGCAGAAGAAGATGTATGATTGTTCAGAGCAAATTCGGCAAGTGGCAGAAACTCAGACCACCCCTCTTGATTGTCTGCCACAAAACAATGCAAGAACTGCTCAACATCCTGGTTTTTCCTTTCTGTCTGGCCATTAGATTCAGGATGATATCCGGACGAAAACGACAAATGAATTCCCAACCTGTCACAAAAGGCACGCCAAAAACGAGCCACGAACTGAGGACCCCTATCAGAAACAATGTCAGTAGGAACGCCATGAAGTCTGACAATTTCCTTGACAAAGGCCTTAGCGAGAGTTTTAGCGCAGGGCAGTTTGACGAAGGGAACCAAGTGACACATCTTGCTAAAACGGTCCACGACCACCCAGATGACAGTAAAACCCTCAGAGGAGGGAAGGTCAGTTATAAAGTCCATAGCCAAATGTGTCCAAGGAGCACTGGGGACCTCCAAAGGACAAAGCAACCCAGCAGCAGGAGTATGTGAGGACTTAGATCTAGCACATATAGTACATTGGCGCACCCACTTAATGACTTCCTTCTGCCATCCAGGCCACCAAAAACTGCGACCCACCAGTCTCTTGGTCTCAGAGATTCCGGGATGACCTGCCAACCGAGATTCGTGACACTCAACAAACAAATCTCTCCTAAAGGTCCCAGGCACAAACAACCTCCCATGAGGAGTGTTAGATGGGGCATACTCCTGAGCTTTAAGAATCTCATCTTCCAAAACGGAGTCTAAAGCAGCTATCACAACACCTTCTTGTAAAATGTTTTCCTCTTTCTCAGCACTGACTATGGGAGAAAAACTGCGAGACAAGGCATCCGCCTTAACATTCTTAGTACCAGGGATGTAAGTAACGGAGAAATTAAACCGCGAGAAAAACAGTGCCCACCTAGCCTGACGGGCATTCAGGCGCTTGGCAGCATCAAGATATATCAGATTTTTATGATCCGTAAGAACCTGAACGGGAAATTCCGCACCTTCCAAGAAGTGGCGCCAGTGTTCAAATGCGAGTTTAATAGCCAATAATTCCCGATTACCAATATCGTAATTCAGTTCAGTCTCCGAAAATTTTTTTGAAAAAAAGGCACAGGGATGTAATCCATCCCCGTTATCCTGAGACAATACTGCGCCAACCCCCACAGAGGAAGCATCAACCTCAACCAAAAACGGCCTAGTAACATCAGGCTGCATAAGGATGGGAGCAGAGGTGAACCTCTCCTTGAGATACATAAAAGCTTCAATGGCCTCAGAAGACCACTGAACCGCATCAGCACCTTTCCTGGTGAGATCAGTCAGAGGTTTGACAATACTAGAAAAATTTTTTATGAATTTTCTGTAGTAATTGGCGAAACCCAAAAACCTCTGTATCGATTTCAAACCAATAGGCCTAGGCCATTCCTGCACAGTCTGAACCTTAACCGGATCCATCTCAAAACCTTTGCTGGAGATAATGTAGCCCAAAAAACTAATTCTCTGTACAGCGAACTCACATTTCTCCAGCTTAGCAAAAAGCGAATTGTCCATTAATAACTGTAATACCTCACGCACGCTCCGCCAATGAGACTCCAGATCTGGCGAATAAATCAAAATGTCATCCAAATACACAACCACATTTTTACCGATCAAAGGTCTAAGGATGTCATTAATCAGATTCTGAAAAAATGCAGGAGCATTAGTAAGACCAAAAGGCATAACCAGATTCTCAAAATGACCCACAGGAGTGTTAAAAGCAGTCTTCCATTCATCACCCTCCTTCATGCGCAACAGATTGTATGCCCCCTTAAGGTCAATTTTAGAGAACCACTTGGCCCCCAATAACTGGTTAAACAGATCAGGAATCAATGGCAGTGGGTAAGGATTGCGTACAGTAATTTTGTTAATCTCACGAAATTCCAGACAAGGACGTAAACCGCCGTCCTTTTTTTTTACAAAAAAAAATCCAATCGCCACAGGAGACTTAGAGGGCCTAATGTGACCGGCGGCCAAACTTGTCTGTATGTATTCCTCCAAAGCCTTCCTCTCAGGAATGGTAAGTTTAAATAAACGACTTTTAGGAAGAGTCGCTCCAGGGACAAATTCAATAGAACAATCATAGTCTCTATGGGGAGGCAAAACCTGCGATTCCTTCTCAGAAAAAACTCTCCAAAAATCCTGAATAGGAACAGGCAATTCTCCCCTATCCAAAGCTGCAATACGCCCGTTACAACACTTGTCATAACATTTATGGCTCCAGGATTTAATTTCACTGGTAGACCAATCCAGTACAGGATTGTGAAATTTTAACCAGGGTAAACCCAATATTACTGGAGAAGGCAAGTTATTCAACACTACCAAATCCAATTTCTCATGGTGAACACCATTAATAGTGAGAGGAAATTCACTGACCTTGAGAGTAATATTCTTCAAAGGGGAGCCATCCACAGAAACCACAGCAATGAGGGATGATAAAGGTTCAGGTTTTAAATTGAGTTTTTCCACGAATCCCCCATCAATTACATTCAGTGTAGACCCGCAATCAACAAACACCCGAAATTCCATTAATTTTTCCTGAGCAATCGTGGAAGCAGCTAAAAATATACCCTTGGAATTTAAACAGGCAATACGGGCGTGACTGACCATTTTTTTTTCTTTCTTCATACGAAGCTCACAGCCTTTAATCAAATGACCAGATTTTCCGCAATAGAAACACAAGCCTTCTGAAAAACTACGGTCTTTTTCTTGAGAGCGAGGTGCCACCGATCCAATCTCCATCGGTTCACCACTGTTAGTACACACATTATCATAACCAGAAACTGACATAGCAGAGGATTTGCTCTCATTAACCCTAGCACGCAGTCTTCTATCCACCCGTATAGCTAATTGCATAGCCTGTTGCAAATCCTCAGGTGTAGGATAAGCAATTAGCAGGTCTTTAACCCTTTCACTGAGCCCAGCAAGAAATAGACTTTTCAGAGCAGAATCGTTCCACCCTGTTTGAGTGGACCAACGACGAAAATGAGTACAATATTTTTCGACATTACCTGATCCTTGTTTTAAACGTCTCAACTCAGTCTCAGCTGATGCCACACGGTCAGGATCATCATATAATAGTCCTAAAGCAGAAAAAAAACTATCCACTGATCTGAAGCATGTATCACTAGGTTGCAAAGAAAAGGCCCACTCCTGAGGCTCTTTGCGCAAAAGTGACATTATGAACCCTACGCGCTGGGATTCATCCCCAGAGGACTTGGGTCTCAAACGAAAATACAATAAGCAAGCATTTTTATATGAAAAAAATTCTCGATGTTCACCAAAAAATAAATCCGGCAAACATACCTTAGGCTCCAAGAAATATGCTCCAGGACAGTTACTCACGTGCTGACGGAGCTCGGCCACTTCCAGAGAGAGTCCCTGCAGGTGTTTAGCCAAATCCTGAACCGACACCATGATGGAACAAAAAAAAAAAAAAAAAAAATCTTTCCTTAGAGAATTTGCAGGCTGGACTTACTGTTATGTTCTGCTACCAAAGCTAAGGAAAGAGAGGAGATCTGTCCCTACTTTAAGACTCAGCTGAATCCCTACGATGTAACAGGGAACCTGATCCTGCGATCAGACCTGCTAAAGTCCTAATCTAGTCTGTACGGAGACCTATAGATGTGAGGAGGGAATCCCTACAAGTACTAAGGACTGGGAGGAATATGGGACACCTCCTAACAGAAATAGTAGCAGACAGACGAACAAACAAAATAGATAGAACATAGAGGTCCGTAGACCAAGCAAACTAACAGAGTTAGATACAGAGCACAGGCTAGCTAGAAAGTAGATATACAATGAAGTCCAGCAAAGCCAGAAGGGCGGAGCAGGATTAAATAGGCCAACAAGGTCATGTGACCAGCAAAGGAAAAAAAACCTAACAGCAAGGTTCTAACACGAGCATGCTCGCCATTGCTCAGTACTCGCCCGAGCATCACTGCACTCGACAAGTATTTCTGGGTTGCTCGGCGGGAGCTCAGGTCTCCTCCCTGCATGTTTAGCGCTCTTTAGAGAGCCAATGAACATGCAGGGATTGTCTGCTACACACTGTAATGCCGCAGCAATGTTGGTAGAGGCATTACAGTGATTGGCTGGCCGCACAGCGTCATCAGGTCTATATCAGACCTGGCGCCGCCATGCTCATCACAGTCACTCCGGAACATAGGCGGATTATAATGAGGGCAATCTGGGATACCGCCCGGGGCCCCGGGGCTCCGGGGGGTCCATGGCCAGATTGCCCTCATTATAATATGTGCGGCACCGCAGCACATACCGGCAGTCAGAGGCGGGGGGCCCCCGGACCGGACCCAAGCAGCGGCGCACTGCCGCTGCTTCTTCTTCGGCCAGGTCAGCACTGCACCAGTTAACTTCCCTGTGTGCTGGCCCGGCCGCATTACAGCTAAGAGATATGGCCCTGTGCGCAACTGTGTCTGCTAGTGTGACATCACGCAGTGCACGCCCTGCGCTGCTACTTACCACCGGAGAGGAGCTGGACGCCGGGGGATGGTGAGTGAGTGAGTGTGTATATGAGTGTGTGTGTGCAGATATCTTTGTGTGATGTCTGTTTATACACTGTGTTCCAAATTATTATTCAAATAATATTTTCTCAGATTTTCCCAAATTACCTATATGAATTGCAGTCATTGTAAATTTCCAGTCAAATAACTATTAGAGTACAATTGAAAGGATTTTGTGCAAACTGCCTATGATAACAGTATATTTTTTAAAAAATAAAAAACTCAAACTGCACTCAAAATGCATGTTCCAAATTATTATGCACAGCAGAGTTTTCAACCGTTTCATTTTAATAAAGAACAAAAAAATGGTCATTTTTGAAATTATAAGCTTTAGCAGGTTATTACAAACTGAAATCAAACAGTTTTCAACTCAAAACTTTATTCTAGGTGATGTTACATTTGCACATAGGACCCCTTGTTCGAAAGGAGCTTCTGAACTATCTCGTCCATTGAATTTGTCAGGTTTTGGATGGTTTCTGCTTTAATTGTTTGGCATGAGGACAGAATACCCTCCCTGAGCTGTTGCTTAGATGTGAACTGCCTCCCGCCATCAGATGTGTTATGTGCAGCATGAGACGGGGCATTATCATGCATGAAATGATCTTGATGGCCCTTTTAGGATCCCTGAAGGGGTAAAGATGAACTCCATAATGTATGTTGAGTTTCTCAAACAGCACTTCCTGCCATGGTTCAAGAAGAAGAACCGTGCATTCCGCAGCAAGATCATTTTCATGCATGATAATGCTCCATCTCATGCTGCACATAACACATCTGCATCTCTGGCTTCTGTGGGCATAAAAGGGGACAAACTTATGGTGTGGCCCCCATGCTCCCCTGACCTCAACCCCATTGAGAACCTCTGGAGCATCATCAAAAGGAGTGTCTATGATGGCGGGAGGCAGTTCACATGTAAGCAACAGCTCTGGCAGGGTGTTCTGTCCCAATGCAAAACAATTGAAGCAGAAACCATCCAAAACCTAACAAATTCAATGAATGAGAGAGTTCAGAAGTAGTGTTGAGCCACCCCCGTAGTGTTCGAGTTCGGTTCGGTTCGTCGAACACCCGTGTGTTTGCCGAACTGTTCGTCGAACTGTTCGTCGAACACCTTCGAACACTGTTAAAACCAATGGCAGGCAAACAAAAACACATAGAAACACATGGAAAACACCTTCAAAGGTGTCCAAAAGCTGACAAACTGCTCAGAAGACACAACTAACACATGGAAAAGTGACAAGTACATATAGTCATGCGAAAAGAAAAGAGGTGGAGGAGTAAAAGGAGGGGGAGACACAGATATAGGCATGTCATGCCCTTCTAAAATCCAAAAAGTGAGAAGCCGACACGTTCAGTCCGCTCCTGCCCGTGCCACCTCCGTGTCGCCGGGTTTGTACCAGAGCCGCGGTGAACCCTGATGGCCAGCCCCCCTCTCCCAATACTGGTGCCTGTCCGCTGGTGGGTCGAGAGAGCCCCCCTGTGGTGGAGGCAGCTCTAAGCTTTTTAATTTAAATTGTCTCTCTAATTTGAATGAATACACTTTAAATCCATTTACAAGGATCTATTGGAGGGCAAGTCTCATGCCAGCAGCGGCGTAATTCCAGCTCCAGTAGCGTCCACTAAAGCTGCTGCAGTTAACAAGCTTTTATAAGGATCGAGCTCGGCTGTCCACCGCAAGGCATCCTACTGCCAGTCCCAGCCCCTATGCCTTGGGGTGCCTCCTGATGCTCTTCACTGAGTATCCCATGGTCCCGAAGCATTTCCTTTGAAAAAATTAAGTGTCAAAACTACAGGTGGTGTAGCTTGCTTAACAGCCGGGATAATCCGCTGACTAGCAGACACTGCTACTAGGCACAAAGTATTTCCTGGGCTAGATGCAGTTAAAAATTTGTAAGTAGATACTCTCGTTGGATGCTGAGAAAGCATTCCATAGAGTCTCCTGGCACGCCATATATGATTCTCTTAAAAAGCTTGGGGTAGGGGTCTAGGGGACCCTTTTATAGCCAAAATCACGGCCCTGTATCACAATACATCACCTAGGCTGAAGATAAATGGAACTGTAGCACCGAGGGCTCGGTTGCTACAGAGGTATTGCACCTCACCCAGAGGTGTGATATCTCACTCTCAGGTAAGGATGGAGTGTTTATCAGGACCCGACACCTGCATGCATTACACCACATTGCCGTGGGGCAGGGCGACCAATATGCCTCTGAGATGGGCACGACAGTCCCTGTCCCTGGCTGGAGTGGGGGGAGGGAACACTGAGGAAGGGGAACCCTGTAGTGCAGGAGCAGGGAGGAAGCAGTTCCTGGGTGCATTGAGAAGGGAGTATAAAAGGTGGGCACCATCTTAGTTCAGTGCAGAGAAGTCTGAGCAGAAGTGGCAGGGAGCAGGGGCTCTGCATGAGCTCTGCTCCGGAGGCGGGCCTAGTAACAGAGGCCCAAGCCTGGAAGAGGGAGAAGGAAGGAAGAGGAGCGGAGAAGGCTCCAGGAACGAGGAATGAAGGGATCCCAGGGGTGCGGACGGGCGAGTCGCCACCGCACGCCCGAATCCACCTGCGTGGAGGGGTCAGGCCAAAGGGGGAGACCGGTCCCCGAAACTAGTGGAGGCAGGAAACGACCCTCAGCTAGAAACCAGAGGCTGTGACATTTTATGTGGCGCAGCCCCTCGCTACACCCGCTAGGAAGGCACCACATAGGGTCAGGGAAACTGGCGCCAAGTTTACCAAGAGGAGGCCCGAGGCAGCCGGACAGAAGGGTTGGTAAGAAAGGCCAGACAAAGAACACACAAAAGGGGTCCTGTGAAGCGCTCCAAAGTTATCTGGGAGTTGTCTGAGCCCCTCACCTGGTGAGCACAGTACGACGTGGGCAGCCGTTACCTTCAGACTTGGTCTGGATAATAAGAACTGTGAGTAAAGGCCCTGGACTGCATCACTGACTCCGTGTCGTTACTGCTGCTGCCCTGCACCATCACCCCCATCCTCCGCATACACTGCCCTGAGGCTATACTCCTCCCGTGGGGAGTTATGCTACGCTCTGCTGCACCCACAACACCAGCGTCAGCGGTCTGCCCTGCAGCGGCGGTTCACTCTGACCGCAATCCACGGGTGGCGTAGTCGGACATTTAAACATCAAAACCACATAAATAGTTCCGCCACTGGTTTGACCACCCTGAGCCACGGAACCGGGTCGCCGTCACGAAGACTACAACCACCAGCATCCACCAAAAAGGGTCCGGCTCCGGGTGTCCCAAGGCCCAGAGGGTGCATCAGAACATTTTCATCACCTTTCACAATCACCAATGGGACAAGGCAGGGATGTCCTCTGTCCCCTCTCTTATACATCCTAGTGACGGAGCACCTGCTCTCATCAATTCGCCATAACCCCAATATTAGGTGGATTGAGGTGGGAGGCACCGAGTACAAGTGCTCTCTATTTGCTGATGATTAGTGTTGAGCCACCCCCGTAGTGTTCGAGTTCGGTTCGGTTCGTCGAACACCCGTGTGTTCGCCGAACTGTTCGTCGAACTGTTCGTCGAACACCTTCGAACACCGTTAAAACCAATAGCAGGCAAACAAAAACACATAGAAACACATAGAAAACACCTTCAAAGGTGTCCAAAAGCTGACAAACTGCTCAGAAGACACAACTAACACATGGAATAGTGACAAGTACATATAGTCATGCGAAAAGAAAAGAGGTGGAGGAGTAAAAGGAGGGGGAGACACAGATATAGGCATGTCATGCCCTTCTAAAATCCAAAAAGTGAGAAGCCGTGACGGCCAGTCCGCTCCTGCCCGTGCCACCTCCGTGTCGCCGGGTTTGTGCCAGAGCCGCGGTGAACCCTGACGGCCAGCCCTCCTCTCCCAATACTGGTGCCTGTCCGCTGGTGGGTCGAGAGAGCCCCCCTGTGGTGGAGGCAGCTCTAAGCTTTTTAATTTAAATTGTCCCTCTAATTTGAATGAATACACTTTAAATCCATTTACAAGGATCTATTGGAGGGCAAGTCTCATGCCAGCAGCCGCGTAATTCCAGCTCCAGTAGCGTCCACTAAAGCTGCTGCAGTTAAAAAGCTTTTATAAGGATCGAGCTCGGCTGTCCACCGCAAGGCATCCTAGTGCCAGTCCCAGCCCCTATGCCTTGGGGTGCCTCCTGATGCTCTTCACTGAGTATCCCGTGGTCCCGAAGCATTTCCTTTGAAAAAATTAAGTGTCCAAACTACAGGTGGTGTAGCTTGCTTAACAGCCGGGATAATCCGCTGACTAGCAGACACTGCTACTAGGCACAAAGTATTTCCTGGGCTAGATGCAGTTAAAAATTTGTAAGTAGATACTCTCGTTGGATGCTGAGAAAGCATTCCATAGAGTCTCCTGGCACGCTATATATGATTCTCTTAAAAAGCTTGGGGTAGGGGTCTAGGGGACCCTTTTATAGCCAAAATCACGGCCCTGTATCACAATACGTCACCTAGGCTGAAGATAAATGTAACTGTAGCACCGAGGGCTCGGTTGCTACAGACGTATTGCACCTCACCCAGAGGTGTGATATCTCACTCTCAGATAAGGATGGAGTGTGGATCAGGACCCGACACCTGCATGCATTACACCACATTGCCGTGGGGCAGGGCGACCAATATGCCCCTGAGATGGGCACGACAGTCCCTGTCCCTGGCTGGAGTGGGGGGAGGGAACACTGAGGAAGGGGAACCCTGCAGTGCAGGAGCAGGGAGGAAGCAGTTCCTGGGTGCATTGAGAAGGGAGTATAAAAGGTGGGCACCATCTTAGTTCAGTGCAGAGAAGTCTGAGCAGAAGTGGCAGGGAGCAGGGGCTCTGCATGAGCTCTGCTCCGGAGGCGGGCCTAGTAACAGAGGCCCAGGCCTGCAAGAGGGAGAAGGAAGGAAGAGGAGCGGAGAAGGCTCCAGGAACGAGGAATGAAGGGAACCCAGGGGTGCGGACGGGCGAGTCGCCACCGCACGCCCGAATCCACCTGCGTGGAGGGGTCAGGCCAAAGGGGGAGACCGGTCCCCGAACTAGTGGAGGCAGGAAACGACCCTCAGCTAGAAACCGGAGGCTCTGACATTTTATGTGGCGCAGCCCCTTGCTCCACCCGCTAGGAAGGCACCACATAGGGTCAGGGAAACTGGCGCCAAGTTTACCAAGAGGAGGCCCGAGGCAGCCGGACAGAAGTGTTGGTAAGAAAGGCCAGACAAAGGACACACAAAGGGGGTCCTGTGAAGCGCTCCAAAGTTATCTGGGAGTTGTCTGAGCCCCTCACCTGGTGAGCACAGTACGACGTGGGCAGCCGTTACCTGCAGACGTGGTCTGGATAATAAGAACTGTGAGTAAAGGCCCTGAACTGCATCACTGACTCCGTGTCGTTACTGCTGCTGCCCTGCACCATCACCCCCATCCTCCGCATACACTGCCCTGAGGCTATACTCCTCCCATGGGGAGTTATGCTACGCTCTGCTGCACCCACAACACCAGCCTTAGCGGTCTGCCCTGTAGCGGCGGTTCACCCTGACCGCAATCCACGGGTGGCGTAGTCGGACATTTAAACATCAAAACCACATAAATAGTTCCGCCACTGGTTTGACCGCCCTGAGCCACGGAACCGGATCGCCGCCACGAAGACTACAACCACCAGCATCCACCAAAAAGGGTCCGGCTCCGGGTGTCCCAAGGCCCAGGGGGTGCGTCAGAACATTTTCATCACCTTTCACAATCACCAATGGGACAAGGCAGGGATGTCCTCTGTCCCCTCTCTTATACATCCTAGTGACGGAGCACCTGCTCTCATCAATTCGCCATAACCCCAATATTAGGTGGATTGAGGTGGGAGGCACCGAGTACAAGTGCTCTCTATTTGCTGATGATGTCCTAGTATATATCACTCAATCACATATATCCATCCCTGCTGTTATGGCTGAAATAGATCACTTTGTTACATGGTAAAATTTTAAAATCAATGCAGCGAAGTCTGAGGCCCTCGATGTCTCCCTCCCTAAATCCATATAGGATTCCATCCAGTCCAACTTTCCCTTTGCCTGGCCCTCACAGGGTATCAAATACTTAGGAATTCCTATTCATAGAGACCTCTCCCATCTATGTTATCTTAATTTTGGGCCCTTTATTGAACAATTCCATACAGACCACGGTTGGCAAGTTAGAACTGTAAGATTCACTACGTGAACCACTGGTGTTTTGTGGAAAAGCACATGTACACCGCGTTCCACATTATTATGCAAAAAGTGTTTAGGAGTGATAAGGGAAGAATTTGTTTGTTTGTCAGTTAAACTCATTGATGGTGATGTGTGTCAGGGCTCTTTATATCACTGTAAGCAATTGCAGACACCTGTGCTAATTAGTTTGGCAGGTGTGTCCAATGAAAGGCATGACTACTTAAGAAGGCTCTCTCACATTATTAAGCAGCCTACATTTTCTGCCAAAATGGGAAAGAAAAAGGATGTGTCGGCTGCTGAGAACCAACAAATTGTGGAGTGTTTAGGTCAAGGCATGACTACAATCAACATTGTGCGATGATCAGGATGAAGTGTCTTGGCAATCAAGAAGTATGTAGCTGATTCACAGTACACACGTGTGCGTGCTGATAAGGGCAAATTGAGGACTCTTTCCTACAGGCAATTACGTCAGGTTGAAAGAGCAGCGGCAAAAAAGCCTTGTCATAGCAGCAGACAAGTTTTTGAAGCTGCTTGTGCCTCCAACGTCCCCCGAACAACAAGATGCAGGGTCCTTCAGAGGTTTGCAGCTGTGCATATGTAGCACCCTGAGGATTCGGCTGCTACAGGGGTATTGCACCTCAATCCAGAGGTGTGATATTCCACTCCCGGGTAAGGATGGAGTGTGGATCTGAGCTCGGTAGGCTGCATGCACTACACACATCCCATTTCCGAGGAGCAGACCGACGGTACTCCCACTTAGAAATGTGCAGGTACGACCGAGTCTGTTCCTGGCTGGAGTGGGAGGGGGGTGGTACATCCCAAGTAGTGTAGGGGCAGATAGGGGGAACAGCCTGAGTAAAGATAGGAGCTCATTGGGTGCTGGTCGCCTGAGCTCACACATAGAGGGTGTATATAAGGTGGGCACCAACTAAGAACAGGGTCAGTTGCAGAGAGAAAGTCAGGAGCAGAGGAGAAGAGAGACCCAGAGTGAGAGAGGAGAGAGAGAGAGACTCAAAGGCACAGAAGAAAAGGACTCTAAGACCCCAAACTAAATCCCCGGGTGAAGAGTCGGCATCAGGGTACCGGAACCCAAGCTGGTGGGGGTAAAAACATTCCCCAGCCAGAGACCGGAGACCGTGGGCAGCGTTTGCCACGGTCACCCACCACATCCACCACGACGGCATACCACGAGGAGGGTCAGGGAACCCAAGGCCAAGGGTGTCCCAACAGAAGGCCCGAGGGAGCTGGACCTGGGTGGATCAATAGTGGGGACGGCCAGGGAAAGGACTGAAGGAGAGCTCAGGGTCACGCTCCGGACTTATTTGGGAGTTGGCTGGATCCAGAACCTGGTGGACGCAGCACGGCTCGGGAGGTCACTCGAAGCTGGAGTGACCAGAACATCAGCAGTGAGTAAAACATCCTAAACTGCATAACCCGACTCTGTCTCTGATTGCCGTCTACACTGCATCACCACAACTCCCATCCTCTGCACCTGATCCCCCTGAGGCTATACCCCACCCATTGGGGGTTATATCACCAAAGCTGCACCTACACCACCAGCCTCAGCGGACCCTGCTGCAGCGGCGGCCACAGTGACCGCAACACAACGGGTGGCGTAGTCGACAATAAAGAACTTATAACATCTGTAGGACTGCCACATACAACTCAGTTTGACACCCTGGGCACGGACCGGGTCACAGCCACTCGGAAGACTACAACCCCCATCTGATCCGGCTCCGGATATTCCCACTAACGAATATGGCCCAGGGGGCGCGTCAACTTTGGCGTAGTCGGCAGGATTACGTGCCCGCAACACCCGGGTACTGCGTGCCTGAAGAAAAGTGCGAGTTTACCTCAAAAAGAAGTCTCCTGCCGGTTCCGGAGGGTCCCCGCCATCGGACCCCATCACCAGTCGATTCCCGCCGGTTGTCCGCCATTAACAGCGTTTTCCCGCCATCTGCAGAGTTTCCCGCCACTGGGAAGCGATTCCCGCCATTTCCAAAGGTTTCCCGCCTTGGAAGAGCGGACGCCATTATGGGCGTGCCAGAGGGTGGCGAGAGGCCACCTCCCATCGTGGGCCAGGACCGAAAATGGCGCCAAAAGTGGAAACCGCCCCCACCAACAGAGACTGTGATGCTAGAGGTGACTGTCAGCGTGAAAGAACAGCCCCTGGAGCTGACAATCACCCAGTGGTCCCGGGACCGCCCTCGAAGGGGGAGGAGACGAGAGAAAAGAACGAAGATGGGTGCCGTCTGGAGCAGTCTAGAGCGAGCGCACCCGGAGGCAGGAAGCCTGGAGAGGAGCAGCAGAGAAGCTCACCCGGAGATGTCCAGAGAGCAGAGCAGCACCGGCCCGCTGGCCAGGAGCCTGCTGGAAGAAGAGCAGAGCAGCACCGACCCGCTGGTCAGGAGCCTGCTGGAAACCGCGACCCCACTAGGCCTAGTGGAGGTCCTTGCACAGCTCCCCCGAGACCGGGAGTGTGCACAAACTGCCCTGGAGGGCCTCGCATGGAGGATGGCCCGGGTACAGCGAGAGACATTGGCGGAGTGGAGCCGAGAGATGGCCCAGCAAACCAAGACCCGGAGCACGCCAGCCAAGATGAGGAGACAGACCGCCTCTGAGGATGGCGCGGGAGGACCCAAGGCCGGAGACGGCGCCGAGAAGGGAGCCGAACGCATGGAGGCAGGTAAAGGGGACGTCTATACCCCAAGCCGGGACACCGCTTACCTGCCCCAGCTCCCCGTCGCAGAGCCCGAAAGTCCCCCTGCTGTGCCCGAAAACGCCATGTCACCGACGCAGACTAGGCCCCAACCGGAAGCCGCCGCCGCGACCCCTGTGACGTCACACGCCTCGACCCCGAGCGTGACCAAGCAGGAAGTACCACCAGCCTGGTCGCAGGGCCTAGAATTCCCGGGCGTCGCATCACCAACAGCGCCCCCTACCTCCGCGGAGCCTCCGGCCTGGCCGCAAGGCCAGGTAGCCCAGGGTGCCGCCGTCCTAACGGTGCCCTTCACCTTCCAGGTGCCCCAGGCCTGGCCGCAAGGCCTGGGCAACCCGGGCGCCACCACCACCGCGCCCGCACCCGTAAAACCAAGGGTGCCGCGTCTGGGAGAGGACTTGTTTGCCCAGCACACGTGGCCGGACGGGCAGCCTTTCATCTGGCCCCAGGAATATTACGAACTGGAGCACCAGAGGAGAGTTGGGGCCATGTGTGCACCCCTGATTCCGGCTCCGAAGCCCGTGATAAGGATCTCGCCCCCGCTTGAAGAGACCCAATTTGAGTGGGACCCCACCGGAGAAGACCTAATGGGGTTCACTCAAGAAACCAGGGCAGCTGCAGCGGAGCGTGCTGCGTGCTGCCGACAGCAGCTCGAGGAGTTTGCGAGGGAGCGGAGAGAGAGGCGGGTCCGGGTACAAGAGGCCCAAATAAGGAGCGCCGAGCAGAAGAGCCGAACCAGGAGAGACCCCCGTGCAGCGCACAGTCCCCGCACCACCGGGACTGTAATTAAGTTCAACATGCAGCATGGGTGGGGCTTCATCAGAGACCACAACACCCCCGGCGACGTCTTTGTCACACGCAGAGATGTGGAGTCCCATCTGCCGGAGGGGCACAGAGGTCGTGACCTTTATATCGGGGACGAGGTCACCTTTACCCGGCACAAGTGTGCCAAAGGACCTTACGCCCTCCATGTGCATCGCCTGACAGAGGAGGAGCTGCGATGTGAGGAGGAAGAGCAAGAGGATCCGGACGGGTCTGAAACTAGAGTAGAAGGTAACAATAAAGAAAGAGCAGGAGGACGCCGTTGTTAAGTACAGCGAAGCAGGTGCTGTATATAGTTGCCCGTCGGGGCACCATAAACTGAAACTGTTGCTGCTGCTAATATAGTCCCCGTTGGGACCAGCTGAGTGAACTGTTTACCCGTTACCCTTAATCCCACAGGCTGAGGACTGTGAGCAGCCATTCCCTTCCCCTCCTTAACTGGCCGAGGACTGAGAGCGGCCATACCCTTGTAAATAGTTGCGCGTCCTAAAGCGCCCCCTACCGGTTTGATAGGAAGACCATTTTCCTAGAGACTGTCGCACTTTACCCGGTCACACGTTGCACAGTGACCGGAGGAGGAGCCTGAGACGACGAGAAAGTTTTATCTGCTAAGATATGTTATTTATATAATGTTTGATATGTTTTATGTTGTTTATAAAAATTTGTATGTTTTGGTGTTTATGTCTTACAGCCCGAGGACGTGCTGTGATTTACCAGGGGGGAATGTAGCACCCTGAGGATTCGGCTGCTACAGGGGTATTGCACCTCAATCCAGAGGTGTGATATTCCACTCCCGGGTAAGGATGGAGTGTGGATCTGAGCTCGGTAGGCTGCATGCACTACACACATCCCATTTCCGAGGAGCAGACCGACGGTACTCCCACTTAGAAATGTGCAGGTACGACCGAGTCTGTTCCTGGCTGGAGTGGGAGGGGGGTGGTACATCCCAAGTAGTGTAGGGGCAGATAGGGGGAGCAGCCTGAGTAAAGATAGGAGCTCATTGGGTGCTGGTCGCCTGAGCTCACACATAGAGGGTGTATATAAGGTGGGCACCAACTAAGAACAGGGTCAGTTGCAGAGAGAAAGTCAGGAGCAGAGGAGAAGAGAGACCCAGAGTGAGAGAGGAGAGAGAGAGAGACTCAGAGGCACAGAAGAAAAGGACTCTAAGACCCCAAACTAAATCCCCGGGTGAAGAGTCGGCATCAGGGTACCGGAACCCAAGCTGGTGGGGGTAAAAACATTCCCCAGCCAGAGACCGGAGACCGTGGGCAGCGTTTGCCACGGTCACCCACCACATCCACCACGAAGGCATACCACGAGGAGGGTCAGGGAACCCAAGGCCAAGGGTGTCCCAACAGAAGGCCCGAGGGAGCTGGACCTGGGTGGATCAATAGTGGGGACGGCCAGGGAAAGGACTGAAGGAGAGCTCAGGGTCACGCTCCGGACTTATTTGGGAGTTGGCTGGATCCAGAACCTGGTGGACGCAGCACGGCTCGGGAGGTCACTCGAAGCTGGAGTGACCAGAACATCAGCAGTGAGTAAAACATCCTAAACTGCATAACCCGACTCTGTCTCTGATTGCCGTCTACACTGCATCACCACAACTCCCATCCTCTGCACCTGATCCCCCTGAGGCTATACCCCACCCGTTGGGGGTTATATCACCAAAGCTGCACCTACACCACCAGCCTCAGCGGACCCTGCTGCAGCGGCGGCCACAGTGACCGCAACACAACGGGTGGCATAGTCGACAATAAAGAACTTATAACATCTGTAGGACTGCCACATACAACTCAGTTTGACACCCTGGGCACGGACCGGGTCACAGCCACTCGGAAGACTACAACCCCCATCTGATCCGGCTCCGGATATTCCCACTAACGAATATGGCCCAGGGGGCGCGTCACATACGCCATCCTGTCGACCTCCTCTATCCACTTCACACAAGCAGAAATGGCTCCAGTGGGCCAAACATTACATGAAGACTGATTTCAAAACTGTTTTGTTCACGGATGAGTGCGGTGCAGCGCTCGATGGTCCAGATGAATGGAGTGGAGGATGGCTGGTTGATGGACACCCCACGCAAACACGGCTACAGCGCCAACAAGGAGGAGGTGGAGTAATGTTTTGGGCTGGAATCATGGGGAGAGAGATTGTCGGCCCCTTTAGGATCCCTGAAGGCGCTAAAGATGAACTCCATAATGTATGTGGATTTTCTCAAACAGCACTTCCTGCCATGGTTCAAGAAGAAGAACCGTGTATTTCACAGCAAGATCATTTTTCTGCATGATAATGCACCATCTCATGCTGCACATAAAACATCTGCATCTCTGGCTGATATGGGCATAAAAGGGGACAAACTTATGGTGTGACCCCCATGCTCCCCTGACCTCTACCCAATTCAGAACCTTTGGAGCATCATTAAAAGGAGTGTCTATGATGGAGGGAGGCAGTTCACATCTAAGCAACAGCTCTGGGAGGGTATTCTGTCCTCATGCAAAACAATTGAAGCAGAAACCATCCAAAACCTGACAAATTCAATGGACGAGAGAGTTCAGAAGCTCCTTTCGAACAAGGGGTCCTATGTGAAAATGTAACATCACCTAGAATAAAGTTTTGAGTTGAAAACTGTTTGATTTCAGTTTCTAACAACCTGCTAATGCTTATAATTTCAAAAATGACCATTTTTTTGGTCTTTATTAAAATGAAAAGGTTGATCGAAAAGTTTGGGGGATCTAAGAGTGTGGCAACCCAGTAGTCATGATTACTTCGAATTCTGACAATATGAGGGTCATGCTGCAGGTAGTGCAGCAAGAAGGCACTTATGTGTCTTGCGCATCTCGGAGCCCCAAAATTATTTTCCGGGCTAGATGCAGCTAAAAATTATTTTTAATTTTAAATCTGGTGAAGCTTATTATAGATGGCCTAATATGATCAGTGCTGCACACTGCTACAAAGCCCAAATTATTTTTCAGTCAAGATACAGATAAACATGATTAGTAATTTGAAAGCTTAAAACGGTTGGTAGGGTGATTTTAACCAATCATCAAGCTTTTACTCTCCCCAGGATGACACAGGGGTAGAAAAGTCGTTTCGGATCCATGATTTGTTCATCTTTATGAACGTGAGTCTGTCTACATTATCAGTGGAGAGCCGCGTGCGCTTATCTGTCAGCACACCACCAGCAGCGCTGAACACACGTTCAGACAGAACGCTGGCTGCGGGGCATGACAAGATCTCCACGGCGTAAGTGGCTAGCTCCGGCCATTTATCCAGATTGGAAGCCCAAAAAGAGCAAGGGTCCAGTGACACAGTCGTGGCTTCAATGTTTACTTGGAGATACTCCTGTACCATCGTCTCTAGGCGTTGACTATGTGTCAGACTTCTTGTCTCCTGTGGCCTTGCAAAGGATGGGCTAAAAAAGTGGTGAAATGATTCCGCAAAATTGATGTTACCAGCAGATACTGTGGTTCTGTTACGGTTTGAGTGCTGAACACTTGACGGTCCCACGGTTGGCAAGTTGGAACTGTGAGATTCACTACGTGCACCACTGGTATTTTGTGGAAAAGCACATGTAAGATTCTGCAACAGTCTCTGCTGATACTCCTGCATGCGTGCATCCCTTTCTATGGCAGGAATAATTTCTGCAAATTTACTTTTGTACCGGGGATCTAACAGTGTGGCAACCCAGTAGTCAGGATTATTTCTAATTCTCACAATTCGAGGGTCATGTTGCAGGTAGTGCAGCAAGAAGGCACTCATGTGTGTTGCGCATCCAGGAGCACCAAGTCCCTGTTGTGTTGGTGGCGAGGTAACAATCATGCTTCCTTCCTCTGTCCTCTCCCCCCAACCTCGCACAACAGAAATGTGATCAAGGTCTCCCTCATCTGATGAGTCTTCCATCAGTTCGTCCTCCACTTCTTCCTGGGCTCCTGCACCTTCCTCACTAGTTTGGCTGCTACCATGCGCCCTGGTAAAACCATCTCCCCCACCCTCACATGCCTGCCGCCTTGGTGCTGCCGACCGTCTGGACCTTGCAGATGTTAGCCCTTCCGCATACAACTCCTCCTCCTCTACTTCCTCCACCTCCTCTTGTGCCACCACCAGACTCCGAATTCTGTTTAACATGTGCTCCAGCATGTAAATCACCGGAATAGTCATGCTGATAATGGCATCGTCAGCACTAAACATCTTCATCGCCATTTCAAAACTGTGCAGAAGGGTGCATAGGTCCCTGATCTGAGACCACTCCTCCAGCGTGATTTGCCCCACCTCTGAATCTCGTTGGCCCAGGCTATACGTCAGAACGTATTGCACCAGGGCTTGTCGGTGCTGCCACAGTCGCTGCAACATGTGCAGAGTTGAATTCCACCGGGTAGGCACATCGCATTTTAGTCGGTGAAGTGGCAGGCCCAACGACTTCTGTAGAGATGTAAGTCGCTGAGCTGCGGGATGCGAACGGCGGAAGTGAGCACACAGCGACCGTGCCCTCTGCAGAAGGCCATCTAGTCTGGGATAGTGGGCTAAAAATTGCTGGACAACCAGGTTCAACACGTGAGCCATACAAGGCACGTGTGTGACATTGCCCCGGCGAAGGGCCGCACCCAGGTTTGCAGCATTGTCGCACACGGCCTTCCCTGGTTTCAGGTCCAGTGGAGACAACCATTCATGAAATTGGTTCTCCAGAGCTGACCACAACTCCTCAGCTGTGTGACTCACATTTCCCAGACATTTCAATGTAAAAACCGCCTGATGACGTTGAGCCCTACTGCCAGCATAGTAAGGAGGTGTGCAGGATCCCTTCTGCGCAGTTAGAAAGCTTGTGGCATGACCAGACAGGCTTTGGGTGCAGGTGGAAGACCGAGAGGAGGTTGAGGAGGCAGAAGCAGTGGAGGAACTTTGACATAAAGAGGATTGACGCACAACTCGTGGGGATGGCAAGACTTGGACAGCAGCCCCTTGTCCTGCTGTCACCATAGTTACCCAGTGCCCAGTCAGCGACATGTAACGCCCCTGTCCATGCCTACTCGTCCAAGTGTCTGTGGTGAAATGCACCCTGTCACACACAGAGTTTCTCAAAAAAGCGGTGATGTTGTGTGCGACATGCTGGTGGAGCGCAGGCACACCTTTCTTTGAGAAGTAGTGCCGACTGGGCATCTGGTACTGGGGCACTGCGACGGACATAAGGTCTCGAAAATCCTCTGTGTCCACCAGGCGGAAAGGCAGCATTTCTGTAGCCAAGAGCTTGCAGATGGTGAAATTCAACCTCTTAGCTTTCTCTGTTAGAACCTTGCTGTTAGGTTTTTTTTCCTTTGCTGGTCACATGACTTTGTTGGCCTATTTAATCCTGCTCCGCCCTTCTGGCTTTGCTGGACTTCATTGTATATCTATTTTCTAGCTAGCCTGTGCTCTGTATCTAACTCTGTTAGTTTGCTTGGTCTACGGACCTCTATGTTCTATCTATTTTGTTTGTTCGTCTGTCTGCTACTATTTCTGTTAGGAGGTGTCCCATATTCCTCCCAGTCCTTAGTACTTGTAGGGATTCCCTCCCCACATCTATAGGTCTTCGTACAGACTAGATTAGGACTTTAGCAGGTCTGATCGCAGAATCAGGTTCCCTGTTACATCGTAGGGATTCAGCTGAGTCTTATAGTAGGGACAGATCTCCTCTCTTTCCTTAGCTTTGGTAGCAGAACATAACAGTAAGTCCAGCCTGCAAATTCTCTAAGGAAAGATTTTTCTGTTCCATCATGGTGTCGGTTCAGGATTTGGCTCATCGCCTGCAGGGACTCTCTCTGGAGGTGGCCGAGCTCCGTCAGCACGTGAGTAACTGTCCTGGAGCACATTTCTTGGAGCCTAAGGTATGTTTGCCGGATTTATTTTTTGGTGAACACCGAGAATTTTTTTCATTTAAAAATGCTTGCTTATTGTATTTTCGTTTGAGACCTAAGTCCTCTGGGGATGAATCCCAGCGCGTAGGGTTCATAATGTCACTTTTGCGCAAAGAGCCTCAGGAGTGGGCCTTTTCTTTGCAACCTAGTGATTCATGCTTCAGATCAGTGGATAGTTTTTTTTCTGCTTTGGGACTATTATATGATGATCCTGACCGTGTCGCATCAGCTGAGACTGAGTTGAGACGTCTAAAACAAGGATCGGGTAATGTGGAAAAATATTGTACACATTTTCGTCGTTGGTCCACTCAAACAGGGTGGAACGATTCTGCTCTGAAAAGTCTATTTCTTGCTGGGCTCAGTGAAAGGGTTAAAGACCTGCTAATTGCTTATCCTACACCTGAGGATTTGCAACAGGCTATGCAATTAGCTATACGGGTGGATAGAAGACTGCGTGCTAGGGTTAATGAGAGCAAATCCTCTGCTATGTCAGTTTCTGGTTATGATAATGTGTGTACTAACAGTGGTGAACCGATGGAGATTGGATCGGTGGCACCTCGCTCTCAAGAAAAAGACCGTCGTTTTTCGGAAGGCTTGTGCTACTATTGCGGAAAATCTGGTCATTTGATTAAAGGCTGTGAGCTTCGGATGAAGAAAGAAAAAAAAATGGTCAGTCACGCCCGTATTGCCTGTTTAAATTCCAAGGGTATATTTTTGGCTGCTTCCACGATTGCTCAGGAAAAATTAATGGAATTTCGGGTGTTTGTTGATTGCGGGTCTACACTGAATGTAATTGATGGGGGATTCGTGGAAAAACTCAATTTAAAACCTGAACCTTTATCATCCCCCATTGCTGTGGTTTCTGTGGATGGCTCCCCTTTGAAGAATATTACTCTCAAGGTCAGTGAATTTCCTCTCACTATTAATGGTGTTCACCATGAGAAATTGGATTTGGTAGTGTTGAATAACTTGCCTTCTCCAGTAATATTGGGTTTGCCCTGGTTAAAATTTCACAATCCTGTACTGGATTGGTCTACCAGTGAAATTAAATCCTGGAGCCATAAATGTTATGACAAGTGTTGTAATGGGCGTATTGCAGCTTTGGATAGGGGAGAATTGCCTGTTCCTATTCAGGATTTTTGGAGAGTTTTTTCTGAGAAGGAATCGCAGGTTTTGCCTCCCCATAGAGACTATGATTGTTCTATTGAATTTGTCCCTGGAGCGACTCTTCCTAAAAGTCGTTTATTTAACCTTACTATTCCTGAGAGGAAGGCTTTGGAGGAATACATACAGACAAGTTTGGCCGCCGGTCACATTAGGCCCTCTAAGTCTCCTGTGGCGGTTGGATTTTTTTTTGTAAAAAAAAAGGACGGCGGTTTACGTCCTTGTCTGGATTTTCGTGAGATTAACAAAATTACGGTACGCAATCCTTACCCACTGCCATTGATTCCTGATCTGTTTAACCAGTTATTGGGGGCCAAGTGGTTCTCTAAAATTGACCTTAAGGGGGCATACAATCTGTTGCGCATGAAGGAGGGTGATGAATGGAAGACTGCTTTTAACACTCCTGTGGGTCATTTTGAGAATCTGGTTATGCCTTTTGGTCTTACTAATGCTCCTGCATTTTTTCAGAATCTGATTAATGACATCCTTAGACCTTTGATCGGTAAAAATGTGGTTGTGTATTTGGATGACATTTTGATTTATTCGCCAGATCTGGAGTCTCATTGGCGGAGCGTGCGTGAGGTATTACAGTTATTAATGGACAATTCGCTTTTTGCTAAGCTGGAGAAATGTGAGTTCGCTGTACAGAGAATTAGTTTTTTGGGCTACATTATCTCCAGCAAAGGTTTTGAGATGGATCCGGTTAAGGTTCAGGCTGTGCAGGAATGGCCTAGGCCTATTGGTTTGAAATCGATACAGAGGTTTTTGGGTTTCGCCAATTACTACAGAAAATTCATAAAAATTTTTTCTAGTATTGTCAAACCTCTGACTGATCTCACCAGGAAAGGTGCTGATGCGGTTCAGTGGTCTTCTGAGGCCATTGAAGCTTTTGTGTATCTCAAGGAGAGGTTCACCTCTGCTCCCATCCTTATGCAGCCTGATGTTACTAGGCCGTTTTTGGTTGAGGTTGATGCTTCCTCTGTGGGGGTTGGCGCAGTATTGTCTCAGGATAACGGGGATGGATTACATCCCTGTGCCTTTTTTTCAAAAAAATTTTCGGAGACTGAACTGAATTACGATATTGGTAATCGGGAATTATTGGCTATTAAACTCGCATTTGAACACTGGCGCCACTTCTTGGAAGGTGCGGAATTTCCCGTTCAGGTTCTTACGGATCATAAAAATCTGATATATCTTGATGCTGCCAAGCGCCTGAATGCCCGTCAGGCTAGGTGGGCACTGTTTTTCTCGCGGTTTAATTTCTCCGTTACTTACATCCCTGGTACTAAGAATGTTAAGGCGGATGCCTTATCTCGCAGTTTTTCTCCCATAGTCGGTGCTGAGAAAGAGGAAAACATTTTACAAGAAGGTGTTGTGATAGCTGCTTTAGACTCCGTTTTGGAAGATGAGATTCTTAAAGCTCAGGAGAATGCCCCATCTAACACTCCTCATGGGAGGTTGTTTGTGCCTGGGACCTTTAGGAGAGATTTGTTTGTTGAGTGTCACGAATCTCGGTTGGCAGGTCATCCCGGAATCTCTGAGACCAAGAGACTGGTGGGTCGCAGTTTTTGGTGGCCTGGATGGCAGAAGGAAGTCATTAAGTGGGTGCGCCAATGTACTATATGTGCTAGATCTAAGTCCTCACATACTCCTGCTGCGGGGTTGCTTTGTCCTTTGGAGGTCCCCAGTGCTCCTTGGACACATTTGGCTATGGACTTTATAACTGACCTTCCCCCCTCTGAGGGTTTTACTGTCATCTGGGTGGTCGTGGACCGTTTTAGCAAGATGTGTCACTTGGTTCCCTTCGTCAAACTGCCCTGCGCTAAAACTCTCGCTAAGGCCTTTGTCAAGGAAATTGTCAGACTTCATGGCGTTCCTACTGACATTGTTTCTGATAGGGGTCCTCAGTTCGTGGCTCGTTTTTGGCGTGCCTTTTGTGACAGGTTGGGAATTCATTTGTCGTTTTCGTCCGGATATCATCCTGAATCTAATGGCCAGACAGAAAGGAAAAACCAGGATGTTGAGCAGTTCTTGCGTTGTTTTGTGGCAGACAATCAAGAGGGGTGGTCTGAGTTTCTGCCACTTGCCGAATTTGCTCTGAACAATCATACATCTTCTTCTGCTGGTTGTTCGCCTTTTTTTTGTTGTTCTGGGAGACATCCGTCGTTTGGGTCGTTCTCCAAGTTGGGATCTGCCGTGCCTGAGGAGGAGAATTTTTCCGGTGATTTGGAAAGAGTTTGGACGAATGTGCGTGGTAATCTTCAGGAGGCCAACAGAAAATCTAAAGACTACTTTGATAGGAAACGACAGGAGGTTTTGTTCGCTGTTGGTGACATGGTTTGGTTGTCCTCTAGGAATCTGCGGTTGAGGATTCCTTCTAAGAAATTGGGTCCCAAGTTTGTAGGGCCCTTTAAGGTGCTTCAGGTTGTCAACCAATCTGCTGTTAGGTTGGAGGTTCCTACCTCCTGGAGAATTAATCCGGTCTTTCATGTCTCTCTGTTAAAAAAAGCTGTTGTGTCGGATGGTGACGCCTCTGCCTCTGTTCCTCCGGTGGTGGAGGACGGGGAATATGAAATTTCTCGCATCCTTGACTCTAGACGGTATAGAGGTAGTTTGCAGTATCTTGTGGCCTGGAAAGGTTTCGGACCCGAGGATAACTCTTGGGTGAGGTCAGATGATGTTTCCGCGTCCAGACTTATCAGAGCGTTTCACAGGAGATTTCCTGATAAGCCTGGTCCTAGGGGATCCGGAGGATCCTCTTAGAAGGGGGGGTACTGTTAGAACCTTGCTGTTAGGTTTTTTTTCCTTTGCTGGTCACATGACTTTGTTGGCCTATTTAATCCTGCTCCGCCCTTCTGGCTTTGCTGGACTTCATTGTATATCTATTTTCTAGCTAGCCTGTGCTCTGTATCTAACTCTGTTAGTTTGCTTGGTCTACGGACCTCTATGTTCTATCTATTTTGTTTGTTCGTCTGTCTGCTACTATTTCTGTTAGGAGGTGTCCCATATTCCTCCCAGTCCTTAGTACTTGTAGGGATTCCCTCCCCACATCTATAGGTCTTCGTACAGACTAGATTAGGACTTTAGCAGGTCTGATCGCAGGATCAGGTTCCCTGTTACATCGTAGGGATTCAGCTGAGTCTTATAGTAGGGACAGATCTCCTCTCTTTCCTTAGCTTTGGTAGCAGAACATAACATTCTCATGGCTAGGAGGAAATGGTCTTTTACTTGTCCACATCTGAGGGACCGAGGGCTGGCTATTGTGCTTAGACGGGGTTGATAAGGGTGTCCCCGGCAAACTGCCGGTCTGTGAGGAAGATGCAGGCGGACATGTTAGGTTGCCTTGATCCAAAGGTGGTGCTATCGATGTCGGACAGCGCTCAAGACCAGCTGGTGTTACCACCTCCAAAGAAAATGATGACCTGCCAATCACGCTGGCTGTTGCGGGTAAAGAGGTGGCAGGTCTGCGCCCCAAAACAGGTGTGACTGCTGTCCCCCCAGTCACAGAGGATGAAGAGGCCGCGGATGCAAAAGATATGGCAGACGGTGGTTGGCCCGGCCGGCTAGGCCGCATTGTAGCACACTGAGCTTCCCACTGCAACTTATGCTTCATGTCCATGTGCCGGTTCATGCATGAAGTACTCAAACTATGTATTTTTTGGCCTCTACTTAGCTTTTGCTGACAAATGTTACAGATAACACGAGTTGGGTCATCTTTATCGATCTGAAAAAATGCCCAGGCTATGCAAGGCTTAGCACCCATGCGACCTGAAGAGCCACCACGACTTGTGGTGAGAGGCAGAGTTGTGTTTGAGGATGCAGTTGTTGACGTGCTTCCAGTACTACGTCTCTGTCCAGGAAGGCGCAACCTGACCTCGTCGTCACTAGCATCTTCCTCCACCTCCTCTGCTGACCTCATCTCTTGGCTGACTGTGGGTTGACAGTAAGTGGGATCTCCGACCTCATCATCATCACCCTGTGCGTTATCACACCCGTCGTCCTCAGAGCCAACCTGTTCCTGCCCTGACAAAAAACTAAAGTTGTCGCTCCAATCAGGTATTTGAGTCTTATCATCGTCTTCCTCATTGTCTCCACCAACAGGAGTTACAGTTTGGGAATGAGGGTCTACATTATGGTCAGAACCTTCTGCGTCTGGTCCTGGATCCGACTCATAAAGATTCTGGGCATCAGTGCAGATCATTTCCTCGTCTGGATTCACAGAAGCGCTGGAGTCGACCTCTGATTCCCAGGCTATAGTATGAGTAAACAGCTCTGCAGACTCAACCATCTGTTCTACCTCATACTCAGACGGGCAGCTGGAGATTTGGGAGCTGTGAGGAAGCAAGTGCGATTTGGGTGACACCTTTGAGGACTGGAGTATTTGTGATGTTGAAGTTGATGTGGAGGAGAGCCCACTTAAAGGAGCACTTGATATCCGTTGAAGCACCTGCTGTTTTTGTGCCTCATCTGGAATTTGTAGCGATTGGCGTGGCCGTAAGAAAGGGATCTTATCACATTGTCCGCTAAAAGAAGTAGACATTTTAGTTTGGCTGGAAGATGGTCTTTCTTCTGCACCTACCCCACGGACACAACCTTTTTTCCCCTTCCCAACACGCCTATTCCCCTTTCCACCAGCAGCAGGCCTTTTTCCACTCATTTTGGTGGTTAACTAATTCACAACTCTGGAGTTGTTTGCACAAAAAAACAATGGATGGTAACCGAGCAGAGCTGAGTGGCCAAACTGTGGTATTAGGCCAAAACTATTGGCTGTGTTAGATGCAGAAAAAAATTATTTTTAATTTGCAACCTGATGGAGGTCAGTATAGATGGACTAATAGACCAAGTCCCACACACCGCTAGAAGCCCAAATATTTTTTCAGAGCTAGATGCAGAAATTTTTTTTATTCAATTTGCAACCTGATGGAGGTCAGTATAGATGGACTAATAGACCAAGTCCCACACACTGCTAGAAGCCCAAATATTTTTTCAGAGCTAGATGCAGAAAAAAATTATATTCAATTTGCAACCTGCTGGAGGTCAGTATAGAAGGGCTAATAGAACAAGTCCCACACACTGCTAGAAGCCCAAATATTTTTTCAGAGCTAAATGAAGAAAAAAATTATTTTTAATTTGCAACCTGATGGAGGTCAGTATAGATGGACTAATAGACCAAGTCCCACACACTGCTAGAAGCCCAAATATTTTTTCAGAGCTAGATGCAGAAAAAAATTATTTTTAATTTGCAACCTGATGGAGGTCAGTATAGATGGACTAATAGAACAAGTCCCACACGCTGCTAGAAGCCCAAATATTTTTTCAGAGATAAATGAAGAAAAAAATTATTTTTAATTTGCAACCTGATGGAGGTCAGTATAGATGGACTAATAGACCAAGTCCCACACACTGCTAGAAGCCCAAATATTTTTTCAGAGCTAGATGTAGAAAAAAATTATTTTTAATTTGCAACCTGATTGAGGTCAGTTTAGATGGACTAATAGACCAAGTCCCACACACCGCTAGAAGCCCAAATATTTTTTCAGAGCTAGATGCAGAAAAAAATTATTTTTAATTTGCAACCTGATGGAGGTCAGTATAGATGGACTAATAGACCAAGTCCCACACACTGCTAGAAGCCCAAATATTTTTTCAGAGCTAGATGCAGAAAAAAATTATTTTTAATTTGCAACCTGATGGAGGTCAGTATAGATGGACTAATAGAACAAGTCCCACACGCTGCTAGAAGCCCAAATATTTTTTCAGAGATAAATGAAGAAAAAAATTATTTTTAATTTGCAACCTGATGGAGGTCAGTATAGATGGACTAATAGACCAAGTCCCACACACTGCTAGAAGCCCAAATATTTTTTCAGAGCTAGATGTAGAAAAAAATTATTTTTAATTTGCAACCTGATTGAGGTCAGTTTAGATGGACTAATAGACCAAGTCCCACACACCGCTAGAAGCCCAAATATTTTTTCAGAGCTAGATGCAGAAAAAAATTATTTTTAATTTGCAACCTGATGGAGGTCAGTATAGATGGACTAATAGACCAAGTCCCACACACTGCTAGAAGCCCAAATATTTTTTCAGAGCTAGATGCAGAAAAAAATTATTTTTAATTTGCAACCTGATGGAGGTCAGTATAGATGGACTAATAGAACAAGTCCCACACGCTGCTAGAAGCCCAAATATTTTTTCAGAGATAAATGAAGAAAAAAATTATTTTTAATTTGCAACCTGATGGAGGTCAGTATAGATGGACTAATAGACCAAGTCCCACACACTGCTAGAAGCCCAAATATTTTTTCAGAGCTAGATGCAGAAAAAAATTATTTTTAATTTGCAACCTGATGGAGGTCAGTATAGATGGACTAATAGAATGATGCTATGCCCAAAAGATTTTACTTCACTAGGTGCAGTAAAAAAATTGGTATTCTATACACAGGTGGTATATCTTGCAACACAGATAGGCTACTCCACTGACTAACACACTCTGCAATAGACCAAAAAGGATTAGCTTTGCTAGATTCAGCCAAATGCTGTGAAAAAAACTTGCACAGCACTGGCACAGACCTGCCTGGCAAAAACTGATAGGAACTGATGTAACCTAGTCCTGAAAAGGACTCCAATTACAATTAGTCTTTACTCCCACAACCTATCTATTTAAGAGCACAGACCTGCCTGATAAAAGTCGTAGGAAATGCTGTAACCTAGTCCTTAAAAGGACTGCAATCACAACTATTCCCTACTCCCAAGCTATCTGTATATTTGTGCGAAAATTGGCTTGAAATTAACAAGGTATAGCGCACACAGCAACAGCGGTGCCGTCTAACACGCAGCTGCAGCAGTGAGAAAATGGTGGCGACGGGGAAAATGGCTTGGTCTTATAGGGCAAGGACTTGTGACATACACTGCCAATCACACATGCCCTTGCTTGTGTGAAAAAAAGCACTTCGCTCCGTGTGTGCGCTGCTGATAGGCTGACAGATTGCACCTCCCCACTGCAAATGCGGGAAAGAGAAAAAAAAATGGAGATCTTCATTGTTCCTGCAGAGATCCATCCCCTGCCCCTCCCCCCGCCCCGCTGTACACTCAAACTGCGTATTAACATTAATTTTCATCATTACTGAGAAAAAATCCAGTTATGATTTTGGTGCACGAACAGTTATCGAACATAACCTCGAACAGCCGAATTTTTCTCAAATTGTTCGTGTTCGCCGACCGGCTCGAACACCGCCCAAAACAGCTCGAATTTGAGATTGGCGAACAGTTCGAGTAGAACAACGCTCATCTCTACTGATGATGTCCTAGTATATATCATTCAATCACATATATCCATCCATGCTGTTATGGCTGAAATAGATCACTTTGTTACATGATCAAATTTTAAAATCAATGCAGCGAAGTCTGAGGCCCTCGATGTCTCCCTCCCCAAATATATACAGGATTCCATCCAGTCCAACTTTCCCTTTGCCTGGCCCTCACAGGGTATCAAATACTTAGGAATTCCTATTCATAGAGACCTCTCCCATCTATGTTATCTTAATTTTGGGCCCTTTATTGAACAACTCCATACAGACCACGGTTGGCAAGTTAGAACTGTAAGATTCACTACGTGAACCACTGGTGTTTTGTGGAAAAGCACATGTACACTGTGTTCCAAATTATTATACAAAAAGTGTTTAGGAGTGATAAGGGAAGAATTTGTTTGTTTGTCAGTTAAACTCATTGATGGTGATGTGTGTCAGGGCTCTTTATATCACTGTAAGCAATTGCAGACACCTGTGCTAATTAGTTTGGCAGGTGTGTCCAATGAAAGGCAAGACTACTTAAGAAGGCTGTCTCACATTATTAAGCAGCCTACATTTTCTGCCAAAATGGGAAAGAAAAAGGATGTGTCGGCTGCTGAGAAGCAACAAATTGTGGAGTGTTTAGGTCAAGGCATGACTACAATCAACATTGTGCGATGATCAGGATGAAGTGTCTTGGCAATCAAGAAGTATGTAGCTGATTCACAGTACACACGTGTGCGTGCTGATAAGGGCAAATTGAGGACTCCTTCATACAGGCAATTACGTCAGGTTAAAAGAGCAGCGGCAAAAAAGCCTTGTCATAGCAGCAGACAAGTTTTTGAAGCTGCTGGTGCCTCCAACGTCCCCCGAACAACAAGATGCAGGGTCCTTCAGAGGTTTGCACCTGTGCATACGCCATCCTGTCGACCTCCTCTATCCACTTCACACAAGCAGAAACGGCTCCAGTGGGCCAAACATTACATGAAGACTGATTTCAAAACTGTTTTGTTCACGGATGAGTGCCGTGCAGCGCTCGATGGTCCAGATGGATGGAGTGGAGGATGGCTGGTTGATGGACACCCCACGCAAACACGGCTACAGCGCCAACAAGGAGGAGGTGGAGTAATGTTTTGGGCTGGAATCATGGGGAGAGAGATTGTCGGCCCCTTTAGGATCCCTGAAGGCGCTAAAGATGAATTCCATAATGTATGTGGATTTTCTCAAACAGCACTTCCTGCCATGGTTCAAGAAGAAGAACCGTGTATTTCACAGCAAGATCATTTTTTTGCATGATAATGCACCATCTCATGCTGCACATAAAACATCTGCATCTCTGGCTGATATGGGCATAAAAGGGGACAAACTTATGGTGTGACCCCCATGCTCCCCTGACCTCTACCCCATTCAGAACCTCTGGAGCATCATCAAAAGGAGTGTCTATGATGGCGGGAGGCAGTTCACATCTAAGCAACAGCTCTGGGAGGGTATTCTGTCCTCATGCAAAACAATTGAAGCAGAAACCATCCAAAACCTGACAAATTCAATGGACGAGAGAGTTCAGAAGCTCCTTTCGAACCAGGGGTCCTATGTGAAAATGTAACATCACCTAGAATAAAGTTTTGAGTTGAAAACTGTTTGATTTCAGTTTCTAATAACCTGCTAATGCTTATAATTTCAAAAATGACCATTTTTTTTGGTCTTTATTAAAATGAAAAGGTTGATCGAAAAGTTTGGGGGATCTAAGAGTGTGGCAACCCAGTAGTCATGATTACTTCGAATTCTGCAATATGAGGGTCATGTTGCAGGTAGTGCAGCAAGAAGGCACTTATGTGTCTTGCGCATCTCGGAGCCCCAAAATTATTTTCCGGGCTAGATGCAGCTAAAAATTATTATTAATTTTAAATCTGGTGGAGCTTAGCATAGATGGCCTAATAGGATCAGTGCTGCACACTGCTACAAAGCCCAAATTATTTTCCAGTCAAGATACAGATAAACATGATTAGTAATTTTAAATCTGGTGGAGCTTATTATAGATGGCCTAATAGAATCAGTGCTGCACACTGCTACAAAGCCCAAATTATTTTCTAGCCAAGATACAGATAAACATGATTAGTAATTTGAAAGCTTAAAACGGTTGGTAGGGTGATTTTAACCAATCATCAAGCTTTTACTCTCCCCAGGATGACACAGGGGTAGAAAAGTCGTTTCGGATCCATGATTTGTTCATCTTTATGAACGTGAGTCTGTCTACATTATCAGTGGAGAGCCGCGTGCGCTTATCTGCCAGCACACCACCAGCAGCGCTGAACACACGTTCAGACAGAACGCTGGCTGCGGGGCATGACAAGATCTCCAAGGCGTAAGTGGCTAGCTCCGGCCATTTATCCAGATTGGAAGCCCAAAAAGAGCAAGGGTCCAGTGACACAGTCATGGCTTCAATGTTTACTTGGAGATACTCCTGTACCATCGTCTCTAGGCGTTGACTATGTGTCAGACTTCTTGTCTCCTGTGGCCTTGCAAAGGATGGGCTAAAAAAGTGGTGAAATGATTCCGCAAAATTGATGTTACCAGCAGATACTGTGGTTCTGTTACGGTTTGAGTGCTGAACACTTGACGGTCCCACGGTTATCAAGTTGGAACTGTGAGATTCACTACGTGCACCACTGGTGTTTTGTGGAAAAGCACATGTAAGATTCTGCAACAGTCTCTGCTGATACTCCTGCATGCGTGCATCCCTTTCTATGGCAGGAATAATTTCTGCAAATTTACTTTTGTACCGGGGATCTAACAGTGTGGCAACCCAGTAGTCAGGATTATTTCTAATTCTCACAATTCGAGGGTCATGTTGCAGGTAGTGCAGCAAGAAGGCACTCATGTGTGTTGCGCATCCAGGAGCACCAAGTCCCTGTTGTGTTGGTGGCGAGGTAACAATCATGCTTCCTTCCTCTGTCCTCTCCCCCCAACCTCGCACAACAGAAATGTTATCAAGGTTTCCCTCATCTGATGAGTCTTCCATCAGTTCGTCCTCCACTTCTTCCTGGGCTCCTGCACCTTCCTCACAAGTTTGGCTGCTACCATGCGCCCTGGTAAAACCATCTCCCCCACCCCCACATGCCTGCCGCCTTGGTGCTGCCGACCGTCTGGACCTTGCAGATGTTAGCCCTTCCGCATACAACTCCTCCTCCTCTACTTCCTCCACCTCCTCTTGTGCCACCACCTGACTCCGAATTCTGTTTAACATGTGCTCCAGCATTTAAATCACCGGAATAGTCCTGCTGATAATGGCATCGTCAGCACTAAACATCTTCATCGCCATTTCAAAACTGTGCAGAAGGGTGCATAGGTCCCTGATCTGAGACCACTCCTCCAGCGTGATTTGCCCCACCTCTGGATCTCGTTGGCCCAGGCTATACGTCAGAACGTATTGCACCAGGGCTTGTCGGTGCTGCCACAGTCACTGCAACATGTGCAGAGTTGAATTCCACCGGGTAGGCACATCGCATTTTAGCCGGTGAAGTGTCAGGCCCAACGACTTCTGTAGAGATGTAAGTCGCTGAGCTGCGGGATGCGAACGGCGGAAGTGAGCACACAGCGACCGTGCCCTCTGCAGAAGGCCATCTAGTCTGGGATAGTGGGCTAAAAATTGCTGGACAACCAGGTTCAACACGTGAGCATGTGTGTGACATTGCCCCGGCGAAGGGCCGCACCCAGGTTTGCAGCATTGTCGCACACGGCCTTCCCTGGTTTCAGGTCCAGTGGAGACAACCATTCATGAAATTGGTTCTCCAGAGCTGACCACAACTCCTCAGCTGTGTGACTCACATTTCCCAGACATTTCAAAGTAAAAACCTCCTGATGACGTTGAGCCCTACTGCCAGCATAGTAAGGAGGTGTGCAGGATCCCTTCTGCGCAGTTAGAAAGCTTGTGGCATGACCAGACAGGCTTTGGGTGCAGGTGGAAGACCGAGAGGAGGTTGAGGAGGCAGAAGCAGTGGAGGAACTTTGACATAAAGAGGATTGACGCACAACTCGTGGGGACGGCAAGACTTGGACAGCAGCCCCTTGTCCTGCTGTCACCATAGTTACCCAGTGCCCAGTCAGCGACATGTAATGCCCCTGTCCATGCCTACTCGTCCAAGTGTCTGTGGTGAAATGCACCCTGTCACACACAGAGTTTCTCAAAGAAGCGGTGATGTTGTGTGCGACATGCTGGTGGAGCGCAGGCACACCTTTCTTTGAGAAGTAGTGCCGACTGGGCATCTGGTACTGGGGCACTGCGACGGACATAAGGTCTCGAAAATCCTCTGTGTCCACCAGGCGGAAAGGCAGCATTTCTGTAGCCAAGAGCTTGCAGATGGTGAAATTCAACCTCTTAGCTTTCTCATGACTAGGAGGAAATGGTCTTTTACTTGTCCACATCTGAGGGACCGAGGGCTGGCTATTGTGCTTAGACAAGGTTGAAAAGGGTGTCCACGGCAAACTGACGGTCTGTGAGGAAAATGCAGGCGGACATGTTAGGTTGCCTTGATCCAAAGGTGGTGCTATCGATGTCAGACAGCGCTCAACACCAGCTGGTGTTACCACCTCCAAAGAAAATGATGACCTGCCAATCACGCTGGCTGTTGCGGGTAAAGAGGTGGCAGGTCTGCGCCCCAAAACAGGTGTGACTACTGTCCCCCCAGTCACAGAGGATGAAGAGGCCGCGGATGCACAAGATATGGCAGAAGGTGGTTGGCCCGGCCGGCTAGGCCGCATTGTAGCACACTGAGCTTCCCACTGCAACTTATGCTTCATGTCCATGTGCCGGTTCATGCATGAAGTACTCAAACTATGTATTTTTTGGCCTCTACTTAGCTTTTGCTGACAAATGTTACAGATAACACGAGTTGGGTCATCTTTATCGATCTGAAAAAATGCCCAGGCTATGCAAGGCTTAGCACCCATGCGACCTGAAGAGCCACCATGACTTGTGGTGAGAGGCAGAGTTGTGTTTGAGGATGCAGTTGTTGACGTGCTTCCAGTACTACGTCTCTGTCCAGGAAGGCGCAACCTGACCTCGTCGTCACTAGCATCTTCCTCCACCTCCTCTGCTGACCTCATCTCTTGGCTGACTGTGGGTTGACAGTAAGTGGGATCTCCAACCTCATCATCATCACCCTGTGCGTTATCACACCCGTCGTCCTCAGAGCCAACCTGTTCCTGCCCTGACAAAAAAACTAAAGTTGTCGCTCCAATCAGGTATTTGAGTCTCATCATCGTCTTCCTCATTGTCTTCACCAACAGGAGTTACAGTTTGGGAATGAGGGTCTACATTATGGTGAGAACCTTCTGCGTCTGGTCCTGGATCCGACTCATAAAGATTCTGGGCATCAGTGCAGATCATTTCCTTTTCTGGATTCACAGAAGCGCTGGAGTCGACCTCTGATTCCCAGGCTATAGTATGAGTAAACAGCTCTGCAGACTCAACCATCTGTTCTACCTCATACTCAGACGGGCAGCTGGAGATTTGGGAGCTGTGAGGAAGCAAGTGCGATTGGGGTGACACCTTTGAGGACTGGAGTATTTGTGATGTTGAAGTTGATGTGGAGGAGAGCCCACTTAAAGGAGCACTTTAAATCCGTTGAAGCACCTGCTGTTTTTGTGCCTCATCTGGAATTTGTAGCGATTGGTGTGGCCGTAAGAAAGGGATCTTATCACATCGTCCGCTAAAAGAAGTAGACATTTTAGTTTGGCTGGAAGATGGTCTTTCTTCTGCAGATGTTACTGTTGCTTTAACACCTACCCCACGGACACAACCTTTTTTCCCCTTCCCAACACGCTTATTCCCCTTTCCACCAGCAGCAGGCCTTTTTCCACTCATTTTGGTGGTTAACTAATTCACATCTCTGGAGTTGTTTGCACAAAACAACAATGGATGGGAACCGAGCAGAGCTGAGTGGCCAAACTGTGGTATTAGGCCAAAACTATTGGCTGGGTTAGATGCAGAAAAAAATTATATTCAATTTGCAACCTGATGGAGGTCAGTATAGATGGACTAATAGAACAAGTCCCACACACAGCTAGAAGCCCAAATATTTTTTCAGAGGTAGATGCAGAAAAAATATATATTCAGTTTGCAACCTGATGGAGGTCAGTATAGATGGACTAATAGAGAAAGTCCCACACACTGCTAGAAAGCCAAATATTTTTTCAGAGCTAGATGCAGACAAAAAATTATTTTTAATTTGCAACCTGATGGAGGTCAGTATAGATGGGCTAATAGAGAAAGTCCCACACACAGCTAGAAGCCCAATACTTTTTCAGAGGTAGATGCAGAAAAAAAAAATATTCAGTTTGCAACCTGATGGAGGTCAGTATAGATGGACTAATAGAGAAAGTCCCACACACTGCTAGAAGGCCAAATATTTTTTCAGTGCTAGATGCAGACAAAAAATAATTTTTAATTTGCAACCTGATGGAGGTCAGTATAGATGGACTAGTAGAGAAAGTCCCACACACTGCTAGAAGGCTAAATATTTTTTCAGAGCTAGATGCAGATATAAATTATTTTTAATTTGCAACCTGATGGAGGTCAGTATAGATGGACTAATAGAGAAAGTGCCACACACTGCTAGAAGGCCAAATATTTTTTCAGAGGTAGATGCAGATAAAAATTATTTTTAATTTGCAGCCTGATGGAGGTCAGTATAGATGGACAAATAGAGAAAGTCCCACACACTGCTAGAAGGCCAAATATTTTTTCAGAGCTAGATGCAGACAAAAAATTATTTTGAATTTGCAACCTGATGGAGGTCAGTATAGATGGACTAATAGAGAAAGTCCCACACACTGCTAGAAGGCCAAATATTTTTTCAGAGCTAGATGCAGATAAAAATTATTTTTAATTTGCAACCTGATGGAGGTCAGTATAGATGGACTAATAGAGAAAGTCCCACACACTGCTAGAAGGCCAAATAGTTTTTCAGAGGTAGATGCAGATAAAAATTATTTTTAATTTGCAACCTGATGGAGGTCAGTATAGATGGACTAATAGAGAAAGTCCCACACACTGCTAGAAGCCCAATATTTTTTCAGAGGTAGATGCAGAAAAAAAAAATATTCAGTTTGCAACCTGATGGAGGTCAGTATAGATAGACTAAGAGAGAAAGTCCCACACACTGCTAGAAGCCCAATATTTTTTCAGAGGTAGATGCAGAAAAAAAATATATTCAGTTTGCAACCTGATGGAGGTCAGTATAGATAGTCTAATAGAGAAAGTCCCACACACTGCTAGAAGGCCAAATATTTTTTCAGAGCTAGATGCAGATAAAAATTATTTTTAATTTGCAACCTGATGGAAGTCAGTATAGATGGATTAATAGAGAAAGTCCCACACACTGCTAGAAGTGCTTGTGTGAAAAAAAGCACTTCGCTCCGTGTGTGCGCTGCTGATAGGCTGACAGATTGCCCCTCCCAACTGTAAATGCGGGAAAGAGAAAAAAAAATGGAGATCTTCATTATTCCTGCAGAGATCCATCCCCTGCCCCTCCCCCCACCCCGCTGTACACTCAAACTGCGTATTAACATTAATTTTCATCATTACTGAGAAAAAATCCAGTTATGATTTTGGTGCACGAACAGTTATCGAACATAACCTCGAACAGCCGATTTTTCTCAAATCGTTCGTGTTCGCCGAACGGCTCGAACACCGCCCAAAACAGCTCGAATTTGAGATTGGCGAACAGTTCGAGTCGAACAACGCTCATCTCTATTCAGAAGCTCCTTTCGAACAAGGGGTCCTATGTGCAAATGTAACATCACCTAGCATAAAGTTTTGAGTTGAAAACAGTTTGATTTTAGTTTGTAGTAACCTGCTAATGCTTATAATTTCAAAAATGACCATTTTTTTGTTCTTTATTAAAATGAAAAGGTTGAAAACTCTGCTGTGCATAATAATTTGGAACATGCATATTGAGTGCAGTTTGAGTTTTTTATTTTTTTAAAAATATACTGTTATCATAGTCAGTTTGTACAAAAACCTTTCAATTGTACTCTAATAGTTATTTGACTGGAAAATTACAATGACTGCAATTCATATAGGTAATTTGGGAAAATCTGAGAAAATATTATTTGCATAATAATTTGGAACACAGTGTATGCATTTTTGTGTTTCAAATAAGTTTATGCGTGTATGTATGTATATGTCTGTACATGTTTGTGTGTGTGTGTGTGTGCGTGACTGCATGCGGCCTCCCGCTGTCTCTGGGGTGGTGCCGTGCAGCCTCCCGCTTTCTCTGGGGGGTGCCGTGCAGCCCCCCGCTGTCTCTGGGGGGTGCCGTGCAGCCTCCCGCTATGTATAGATGGCGCCATGCGGCCCCCTGCTGTGTAAAGATGGCACCGTGCGGCCCCCTGCTGTGTATAGATGGCACCGTGCGGCCTCCTGCTGTGCATAAATGGCGCCATGCGGCATCCTGCTTTGTATAGATAGCTACGTGTGGCCTCCTGCTGTGTATAGATGGCTACATGTGGCCTCCCGCTGTGTATAGATGGCACTGTGCGGCTTCCCGCTGTGTATAGATCTCTAAATGCGGCCTCCTTCTGTGTATAGATGGCTACGTGCGGCCTCCCGCTGTGCATAGATGGCACCATGCGGCCTCCCGCTGTGTATAGATGGCGCCGTGCTGCCCCTTCTGTGTATAGATGGCGCCGCGTGGCCTCCCGCTGTGTATAAATGGCTACATGCGGCCTCCCGCTGTGTATAGATGGCTACGTGCTGCCTCCCGCTGTTTATAGATGGCTACGTGCGGTCTCCCGCTGTGTATAGATGGCACCGTGCGGCCTCCTGCTGTGTATAGATGGCGCCGTGCGGCTCCCTGCTGTGTATAGATGGCGCCGTGTGGCCCCCTGCTGTGTATAGATAGCACCGTGCGGCCTCCTGCTGTGTATAGATGGCACCGTGCGGCCCCCTGCTGTGTATAGATGGTGCCGTGCTGCCTTCCACTGTGTATAGATGGCTACGTGTGGCCTCCTGCTGTGTATAGATGGCTACGTGCGGCCTCCTGCTGTGTTTAGATGGCTACGTGTGGTCTCCCGCTGTGTATAGATGGCTACGTGCGGCCTCCTGCTGTGTATGGGAGGATTGTGGCAGCTCATATTGTGTGTAGGGTCTTATACTGTATATAGGGGATGTCAGCATACTTAATTGTGCTCAATATTAAGTCATACAATTAATGTAAAAAAAATTATAATTAATATATATTAATATTGTGCCAAATTAATTTCACGTGAACTATCACATGATCTATCACAGGGGATCATGTGACATGTCACGTGATACATCAGGTGTGTGTGTGTGGGGGGGGGGCCCGCGCCTTCTAAACTGCCCGGGGCCCTTGCTACTCCTAATCCACCCCTGCTTCGGAATCAGACAGTGTAGGGAGAGGTGCTGCTGAGCTAGGGAGAGATTTGGTTGTTTCTAGTTAGTATAGGTATTCCACAACATATACAATATATATGTCCATCTGAACTAACAGTCCTTTATGAGAACTAATTCAGGTGCATATTTTCAGTGGTGAAGGTGATAGCAGGAGTTAGGCAGGCAGGGAATGTGGCAGACTGCAGCGCATATGGAGCAAGAGGGTCCATTGAACATCCTGTTAGTATAGGTATTCCACAACATATATATATATATATATATATACATTCATCTGATCTAACAGTCCTTCTGAGGACTAATCCAGCTGCATATAATCAGTGTTAGGCAGAAGTTAGGCAGGCAGGCAGGCAGTGTATGTGGCAGGCTGCAGTGCATATAGCGCAAGAGGGTCCATTGAATGTCCTGTCTGCTACTGATGTAATAATTACAGATATTTGTAGACATAGCCCTAGATATCAGGGGCCAGGGAAATTTTTTTTATCTTAATCCTGATTATTTGCTTAAAAAACAATCCACAGTACACCAATTTTCTGCTCCATTTGTTTGTTAGCACCGCAGAATACAGCCAAATCTGTTCCATGTTTCAGCAATAAAAATCCAGAAATTTGAACTGAACGTGGAAAATATTGGCCTCCTTTTCCATTCTTTTGCAGTGTGTCGGTCAAGCTATTCCCACTGTGTCTGTGAAGAATACTATTAGTAAATTACTGGCCGACTATTTAAAAACATGGTTCTCTGTCAGATATATCACCTATAACAGTGTTCCAAAATCAACCATTTCTTCCACTTTCATTTTGTTGCAGTGTGTCGGTCAAGCTATTCACACTAAGTCTCTGTGTGGAATAATATTAGTAAATTACAGGCCTGCTATTTAAAACCGTGGTTCTCTGTCAGACATATCACCTATAACAGTGTTCCAAAATCAGCCATTTCTTCCATTTTCATTTTGTTGCAGTGTGTCGGTCAAGCTATTCACACTAGGTCTCTATGTAGAATAATAATAGTAAATTACAGGCCTTCTATTTAAAACCGTGGTTCTTTGTAAAACGTATCACATGTAACTGCGTTCCAAATTCAGCGATTTCTCGTGAACTTGGAAAATATTGTCTTCCAGGAAGTGGACGTGATGGTGATGGTGTATGCATAGGCCGAGGCCGAGGACGTGGCCATGGGCAAGCTGAAATCGTGCCACAACAAATATCCACATCTTGTCGCTCGACTTTCCTGTCCCAATTACTAGGGGAACGCAGAACACCACAATTGAATTCAGATCAGTGTCAAAAGGTTGTTGGTTGGATAGCAGATAATGCTTCCAGTCAGTTTGCCACCACCACCACCACACAGTCAAGTCTCAGTAGCCGTAAGTCTGGACCACATATTCTTCCCCCTGATCGTCCTTCCTCCCACCATGCCGAGTGCTGGGAGACAACTGATCCCACACTTGGACACTCAGAAGAGCTGTTCACTTTTCCATTTGTAGATTCAGGCCTCTCGCCCGCCCAGCTTCAAGCAAGTCAAGTCAATACATGTAGCGATGCCCAAATATTGGAGCAGCCACAGTCACATGACAACAGTGGGAAAGTACAATTACTGTCGCAAGAGGTGGATGATGATCATGATGAGACACAATTGCCAGAAAGTCAGGACGAGGACCAGGGTGAGGAAGTGGAAGACAAAGCCATGGAAAATATAGCAACTGACCCACCCTGGCAGGGGAACATACACAGCAAGGACAGCAGCAAACAGGAGGAGGGAGGCATAGGACCACAACAGACAGGAAGAAGCAGTGTGGTAGACGCAGACATAGGCGGGAAAGCATTTCTCATAACGCCAACATGATGGAAGTTGCCAGTACAACTGTTAGGTCTTCCCGAGTCTGGTTGTTTTTTAAAGTCTCTGCAGATAATCCCAAAAAGGCCATTTACACCACCTGCCAGGCCAGCATCAGCAGAGGTAACAAAACTAGCAGCCTGACCACCAACAGCATGATCAGACACATGGCAGCAAAGCACCCGACTAAGTGGACCGAATCCCAGGGTCCAGAAACTGTGTCTGTGGGTAACACGACTGCTTCTTCTGCTGTTGTGCATGCATGCCAATCCCCTGTCAATGGCGCATGCCAAGATGCCTCCCACCATGCACGTATCGTTCCACACTCTCAACTAGCACCATCAGCAAGCACGTTCACTTCCTCGTCCCAGCGCAGCGTTCAGTTGTCCCTACCTCAATCCTTGGAACGCAAGCGCAAATACGCAGCCAATGTTCCACAGGACACACTACTAAATTCACACATTTCGTGACTGCTTGCACTCGAAATGTTGTCTTTTAGACTCGTGGAGACGAGAGCTTTCTACAAACTGATGGCAGCAGCCGTCCCTCGGTACTCAGTCCCCAGCTGCCACTACTTCTCCCGGTGTGTCATCACCGCATTACACGAGCACGTGTCCCACAACATTAGCAGATTTGGTTGTTTCTAGTTAGTATAGGTATTCCACAACATATACAATATATATGTCCATCTGAACTAACAGTCCTTTATGAGAACTAATCCAGGTGCATATTTTCAGTGGTGAAGGTGATAGCAGGAGTTAGGCAGGCAGGGAATGTGGCAGACTGCAGCGCATATGGAGCAAGAGGGTCCATTGAACATCCTGTTAGTATAGGTATTCCACAACATATATATATACATATATATACACATTCATCTGATCTAACAGTCCTTCTGAGGACTAATCCAGCTGCATATAATCAGTGTTAGGCAGAAGTTAGGCAGGCAGGCAGGCAGTGTATGTGGCAGGCTGCAGTGCATATAGCGCAAGAGGGTCCATTGAATGTCCTGTCTGCTACTGATGTAATAATTACAGATATTTGTAGACATAGCCCTAGATATCAGGGGCCAGGGAAATTTTTTTTTATCTTAATCCTGATTATTTGCTTAAAAAACAATCCACAGTACACCAATTTTCTGCTCCATTTGTTTGTTAGCACCGCAGAATACAGCCAAATCTGTTCCATGTTTCAGCAATAAAAATCCAGAAATTTGAACTGAACGTGGAAAATATTGGCCTCCTTTTCCATTCTTTTGCAGTGTGTCGGTCAAGCTATTCCCAATAAGTGTCTGTGAAGAATACTATTAGTAAATTACTGGCCGACTATTTAAAAACATGGTTCTCTGTCAGATATATCACCTATAACAGTGTTCCAAAATCAACCATTTCTTCCACTTTCATTTTGTTGCAGTGTGTCGGTCAAGCTATTCACACTAAGTCTCTGTGTGGAATAATATTAGTAAATTACAGGCCTGCTATTTAAAACCGTGGTTCTCTGTCAGACATATCACCTATAACAGTGTTCCAAAATCAGCCATTTCTTCCATTTTCATTTTGTTGCAGTGTGTCGGTCAAGCTATTCACACTAGGTCTCTATGTAGAATAATAATAGTAAATTACAGGCCTTCTATTTAAAACCGTGGTTCTTTGTAAAACGTATCACATATAACTGCGTTCCAAATTCAGCGATTTCTCGTGAACTTGGAAAATATTGTCTTCCAGGAAGTGGACGTGATGGTGATGGTGTATGCATAGGCCGAGGCCGAGGACGTGGCCATGGGCAAGCTGAAATCGTGCCACAACAAATATCCACATCTTGTCGCTCGACCTTCCTGTCCCAATTACTAGGGGAACGCAGAACACCACAATTGAATTCAGATCAGTGTCAAAAGGTTGTTGGTTGGATAGCAGATAATGCTTCCAGTCAGTTTGCCACCACCACCACCACACAGTCAAGTCTCAGTAGCCGTAAGTCTGGACCACATATTCCTCCCCCTGATTGTCCTTCCTCCCACCATGCCGAGTGCTGGGAGACAACTGATCCCACACTTGGACACTCAGAAGAGCTGTTCACTTTTCCATTTGTAGATTCAGGCCTCTCGCCCGCCCAGCTTCAAGCAAGTCAAGTCAATACATGTAGCGATGCCCAAATATTGGAGCAGCCACAGTCACATGACAACAGTGGGAAAGTACAATTACTGTCGCAAGAGGTGGATGATGATCATGATGAGACACAATTGCCAGAAAGTCAGGACGAGGACCAGGGTGAGGAAGTGGAAGACAAAGCCATGGAAGATATAGCAACTGACCCACCCTGGCAGGGGAACATACACAGCAAGGACAGCAGCAAACAGGAGGAGGGAGGCATAGGACCACAACAGACAGGAAGAAGCAGTGTGGTAGACGCAGACATAGGCGGGAAAGCATTTCTCATAACGCCAACATGATGGAAGTTGCCAGTACAACTGTTAGGTCTTCCCGAGTCTGGTTGTTTTTTAAAGTCTCTGCAGATAATCCCAAAAAGGCCATTTGCACCACCTGCCAGGCCAGCATCAGCAGAGGTAACAAAACTAGCAGCCTGACCACCAACAGCATGATCAGACACATGGCAGCAAAGCACCCGACTAAGTGGACCGAATCCCAGGGTCCAGAAACTGTGTCTGTGGGTAACACGACTGCTTCTTCTGCTGTTGTGCATGCATGCCAATCCCCTGTCAATGGCGCATGCCAAGATGCCTCCCACCATGCACGTATCGTTCCACACTCTCAACTAGCACCATCAGCAAGCACGTTCACTTCCTTGTCCCAGCGCAGCGTTCAGTTGTCCCTGCCTCAATCCTTGGAACGCAAGCGCAAATACGCAGCCAATGTTCCACAGGACACACTACTAAATTCACACATTTCGTGACTGCTTGCACTCGAAATGTTGTCTTTTAGACTCGTGGAGACGAGAGCTTTCTACAAACTGATGGCAGCAGCCGTCCCTCGGTACTCAGTCCCCAGCTGCCACTACTTCTCCCGATGTGTCATCACCGCATTACACGAGCACGTGTCCCACAACATTAGCAGTACCTTCAACAATGCAGTTACTGGGAAAGTCCACCTAACCACGGACACGTGGACAAGTGCTTGTGGGCACTTGTCCACGCGCGCGCTCCCTCCCTCTTAAGGGGGCCACGTGCGCCATCCGAATGAGTCCCCGGCCAATGGCCGGAGGACTTCTCATATAAAAGGCACCTCTTCCAAAATGGAGGTGCCCGTGCAAGGTTGTAGCTCTGTGTTCTAACTCTGCTTCAGCCCTCAGGTCCCACTGCTAGTCTGACTACAAGTCCAGTCCGCCAGCCTGACTATCAGTCCAGTCCGCCAGCCTGACTATAAGTCCAGTACGCCAGCATGACTACCAGTCCAGTCCGCCAGCCTGACTACCAGTCCAGTTTGCCAGCCTGACTACCAGTTCAGTCCGCCAGCCTGACTACCAGTTCAGTCCGCCAGCCTGACTACCAGTACAGTCCGCCAGCCTGACTACCTGTCTCCGCCAGCCAAGTACACTCTCCAGCCCGACGGTCTGCCTATGGTCCAAACCCATCAGTCTGTCTATGGGCTAGGCTTGCCTACCTACCCAGAGAACGTACCAGTTACCAGCCGTGCCTACCAGCCAGCCTACGTGGAGGCTCCTGCCAGTTACCCTTTTTTGTCTGCCAGTCCGTCTACCCGGATCACCCGTCAGCCTGCCTGCCGTGCTCATCTGCTCTACCGGTCAGTCCCTGCCTTGTGACCCATGGGAGTCACCTGCTCTCATACAAGGACTGGTACAGAGTAGCACCTGGTCCCTCTGCTCAGTCCTTCCCTGGTTCACAGAGTCGATTGAGCCGCAGTGGTGACCTTGGTCAGTCCGAGTTGATACCTAGTTACACCCCTCTGGTCCCTCCTTGCACCGCAGCAGAGAGGTTCCACCACCCGGATCTGTAACACTGTTTCTTATTCCCTTGCAGGACAGGCCTAATAAAATGGTGCAGTACAAGAAGGCCCTTGTTGCGGACCTATTTAAAAAATTCCCATCTGAAAACGCTGGCGGCAGAGGTTACAGTTCGTTGGACAACCAAGGAGTACAGGTGAGAGAGACACAAATGCAATCCAGCAGAGGCAGGGGAACACTGTCAAAGTTCTGGGACAGTTTTCTCAGACCCTCCCACTGCACAGGCCCTGAGGCGTGGGGTACTCTCCCAAGGAGGGAAAAGTTTCTGAAGATGGTAAGGGAGTACCTTGCCGACCTTACCCACATGCTCCGTGATTTCTCCATGCCTTATAATTATTGGGTATACAAGCTGGACATGTGGCATGAACTGGCTCTCTACACTTTGAAGGTCCTGGCCAGCCCTGCCGCTAGCGTTTTATCAGAGCGGGTTTTTAGTGCCGCCGGTAGAATTATAACCGATAGGCGCATCCGCCTGTCAACTGAAAATGCTGACAGGCTGATTCTTATAAAAATGAACAAGTACTGGATTGGGGCAGACTTCTCAACACCACCGAATGATAGCAGCGTAACATAAACTCAAATACAGTGGGTTTTTTTTGGGAGAGCTATCTCTATTCCCATACACTTCTGTCTTCACACCCAGACATGGGTATACACTTCCTGATTTTGTCTATTTGTTCTTGTCCTCCTTCTCCTCATCCTCATCCTCCACATCCTCCTCCATATCACCACCATATCTACCACATTACCATATCTACGTTTATAGTGGAAGCCGGGACCCAGTCGGATCTTGGGACAGAACACGTCCTCCCAACGCCGAGAATTGCGAGACCTAGGTCAATCAGGGTTGCTCCCACATTCTACAGCTCATGCACCTCATCCTCCTCCTCTTCAGCCTCCATCTCCAAAATGACCATATTAGTCGGAATCTGGAAGCACTGCAGCACTGCATCGGCCTAGCGGCAACAGGCTGTGCTGAAGCTAATATGCATAGGTGACAAATCGCACAACGTTGAAGAGTTTTGGACTGAAAGAGCAGGCAGATCTGTATCTGACACCGCTGACCCTACAGCCAGGCATGGTCATGTGTGGCAATGGCTGGAACCTGGTTGGCGCTATGAGGCGAGGCAAGCTAAAACATGTACCATGCCTGGCCCATATGCTTAACCTCGTGATTCAGCGGTCTCTCAAAACTTACCCGGATTTGCCAGATCTGCTTTTCAAAGTACGCCGCCTGTTTGCCCATTTTAGAAAGTCAGCTACAGCTTCCGCCGCTCTTGCAGTGCTTCAGCAGCGTTTGCAGCTTCCAGGTCACCGACTGATCTGCGATGTCCCCAGGCGTTAGAACTCTACAATGCAGATGTTGGGAAGGATTTGTGAGCAGAAGAGGGCAGTTGTTGACTATCAGCTGTAACGGGTCTGGGAGGCGGAACCTTGTAAGGGAGCGGGTGGCGACCAGGCAGGCAGTCACAGCAGGTGACCGGGACAGTCTCTAGAAGAACGGGCAGGAGGTCACGGCAAGTGACCGGGGCAGTCTCTGGATGAACGGGCAGATGGTCACGGCAAGTGACCGGGGCAGTCTCTGGGTGAACGGGCAGATGGTCACGGCAAGTGACCGGGGCAGTCTCTGGGTGAACGGGCAAATGGTCACGGCAAGTGACCGGGGCAGTCTCTGGGTAAAGGGTTGGTACGACCTGTGGCGGCTGATGGTAGACGTGAGCTCCCAGGTGAGCAGGCGAGAGTCTCTGGATAAACGGGTGGTCACAGCATGTGACGGCGGAGCCTCCAGGAAGACCAACAGACAGGCGGCAGATGAGCGCTCCCAGGTGAGCGGGCAGAAGTCTCTGGACAGGCGGGTGTTCACAGCACGTGACGGCAGAGCCTCCAGGTAGGCTAGCAGACAGGCAGCAGATGAGCGCTCCCAGGTGAGCGGGCAGGAGTCACTGGACAGGCAGGTGGTCACAGCACGTGACGGCAGAGCCTCCAGGTAGGCTAGCAGGCAGGTAGCAGATGAGCGCTCCCAGGTGAGCGGGCAAGCTGGTCCATAGACAGACTGACAAGAGTTGGAAGGCAGACCGTCGGACCTCAGGCAATCAGGCAGGTAGTTGATGTGCGCTCCCAGGTGAGCGGGCAAGCTGGTCCTTAGACAGACTGACAGGAGTAGTAAGGCAGACCGTCGGACCTCAGGCTAGCAGGCAGGTAGCAGAATATCAGGCAGGAATAAGACAGCAGGCTGGCAGGAATCTGGCAGGTATCTGGCAGGTAACTGGCAACGGGACCTGAGGGCTGAAGCAGAGTAGTGAACAGTGCAACAACATTGCTCGGGCACCTCCATTTTGGAGGAGGTGCCTTATATATGGTGAAGTCCTCTGGCCATTGGCCGGGGACTCCTTAGGACGGCGCGCGCGGCCCCTTTAAGAGGGAGGGAGCACGCGCGCGCCCTAAGCACAGTGGCCGGGAAGGAGCGCGCGCTGCCAGCAGAGCGGGAGGAGGACGCCGGGCTCGGAGCAGAGAGGTGAGGGGAACAGCGTCCCTGCCTAGCAGAGGGCAGGGACGCCGACGCTACATCAGCATCAACAAGGCCGTTGGTATTCAGTTCAGACTCCACACATAAGACCTCAGGAGTGGACATGGATGTCAGACATATGTACCATCCTCCAAAACTATGAGGACGCCATAATTAGCATCACCATCCCGCTTTTCTGTCTTCTGAACGTTCTCTGCTCACAATTAAAGAGGATGCATTGCAGGCGGAGCACGAGGAGATGGAGCAAGGAACCATACAGGGTGATTCCACACAGCCCAGCCTCATCTCATCCTAACGTGGATTGAGCGACAATGAGGATGAGGAGGAGGAGGAGTAGAATGAGGAGGAAGAGCAGGAGCCAATTTCCTGCACTATAGATGGTACAATCTGCACAACTGTCATACCGTCTATTCAGCGTGAATGGCCTGAGGACAGGGAGGAGGAGGAGGAGGATGAGTAGGAGAGCATGGTCATTCGTCCTCTTGGTGAGAACACCGAAGTCTTGCCTGTTAGCAGTCTGGCACACATGGCTGAGTTTATGTTACATTGCCTTTCCCGTGACCGTCGCGTTGTCCAAATTTTGGGTGACAGTCATTACTGGTTGGTGACACTTCTAGAACCATGCTACAAGGAGAAATTTCTGTTTGTAGCATCGGCATCTGTGCCCCCTGACAGGCAGAGACGCCGTCCCCCTTACCGCAGTGCTCCTGGACCGGCGTCTTCTGGCTCTCCTGCTGTTGCTGCGGCCGGCGCGTGCAGCTTCCCGGGCACTGTGCTTAGGGCGCGCGCGCTCCCTCCCTCTTAAGGGGGCCACGTGCGCCATCCTAATGAGTCCCCGGCCAATGGCCGGAGGACTTCTCATATAAAAGGCACCTCTTCCAAAATGGAGGTGCCCGTGCAAGGTTGTAGCTCTGTGTTCTAACTCTGCTTCAGCCCTCAGGTCCCACTGCTAGTCTGACTACAAGTCCAGTCCGCCAGCCTGACTATCAGTCCAGTCCGCCAGCCTGACTATAAGTCCAGTACGCCAGCATGACTACCAGTCCAGTCCGCCAGCCTGACTACCAGTCCAGTTTGCCAGCCTGACTACCAGTTCAGTCCGCCAGCCTGACTACCAGTACAGTCCGCCAGCCTGACTACCTGTCTCCGCCAGCCAAGTACACTCTCCAGCCCGACGGTCTGCCTATGGTCCAAACCCATCAGTCTGTCTATGGGCTAGGCTTGCCTACCTACCCAGAGAACGTACCAGTTACCAGCCGTGCCTACCAGCCAGCCTACGTGGAGGCTCCTGCCAGTTACCCTTTTTTGTCTGCCAGTCCGTCTACCCGGATCACCCGTCAGCCTGCCTGCCGTGCTCATCTGCTCTACCGGTCAGTCCCTGCCTTGTGACCCATGGGAGTCACCTGCTCTCATACAAGGACTGGTACAGAGTAGCACCTGGTCCCTCTGCTCAGTCCTTCCCTGGTTCACAGAGTCGATTGAGCCGCAGTGGTGACCTTGGTCAGTCCGAGTTGATACCTAGTTACACCCCTCTGGTCCCTCCTTGCACCGCAGCAGAGAGGTTCCACCACCCGGATCTGTAACACTGTTTCTTATTCCCTTGCAGGACAGGCCTAATAAAATGGTGCAGTACAAGAAGGCCCTTGTTGCGGACCTATTTAAAAAATTCCCATCTGAAAACGCTGGCGGCAGAGGTTACAGTTCGTTGGACAACCAAGGAGTACAGGTGAGAGAGACACAAATGCAATCCAGCAGAGGCAGGGGAACACTGTCAAAGTTCTGGGACAGTTTTCTCAGACCCTCCCACTGCACAGGCCCTGAGGCGTGGGGTACTCTCCCAAGGAGGGAAAAGTTTCTGAAGATGGTAAGGGAGTACCTTGCCGACCTTACCCACATGCTCCGTGATTTCTCCATGCCTTATAATTATTGGGTATACAAGCTGGACATGTGGCATGAACTGGCTCTCTACACTTTGAAGGTCCTGGCCAGCCCTGCCGCTAGCGTTTTATCAGAGCGGGTTTTTAGTGCCGCCGGTAGAATTATAACCGATAGGCGCATCCGCCTGTCAACTGAAAATGCTGACAGGCTGATTCTTATAAAAATGAACAAGTACTGGATTGGGGCAGACTTCTCAACACCACCGAATGATAGCAGCGTAACATAAACTCAAATACAGTGGGTTTTTTTGGGGAGAGCTATCTCTATTCCCATACACTTCTGTCTTCACACCCAGACATGGGTATACACTTCCTGATTTTGTCTATTTGTTCTTGTCCTCCTTCTCCTCATCCTCATCCTCCACATCCTCCTCCATATCACCACCATATCTACCACATTACCATATCTACGTTTCTTGCAAGGGATTTTGGAGTTCCTCCAAATTTTGGGCAGCCATTGCATCACTGCATAGAAAAACAGTATGGGAGACCCACTTCCTAATAATTTGAACATTGTTTTCAGGAGGCCCTCCGACCTCTACGTCTCTTGCAAGGGGCATTGGAGTGCCTCCAAATTTTTGGCAGCCGCTGCATTCGCTGCATAGGCAAACAGTATGGGAGACCCGCTTCCTAACAATGGGAACGTCGTTTTCAGGAGGTCCTCCGACCTCTACGTCTCTTCCTAGGGGCATTAACAGCCGTTGCATTCACTCCATAGACAAACAGTATGGGAGACCCACTCCTTTTTGATGGGAACATGTCATACTCATTACTGTAGCCCAGCTCCATGTGTCTTTAAATTGTTAGTAGGGTTTTCCTAAATTTTGGCAGCCGTTGGACTCACTGCATACCCTATAACTGGATAGCAGACCCTCTCCTTTCTAATTGGAACATGTCATTACTGTGGTCCACCTCTTTGTGTCTTTAAATTGTTAGTGGGATTTTTCTTAAATTTTGGCAGCTATTGGACTCATTGCATACCCTATAACTGGATAGCAGACCCTCTCCTTTCTAATGGGAACATGTCACTACTGTGGCCCAGCTCTATGTGTGTTTAAATTGTTAGTGGGGTTTTTCCCAAATGTTAGCAGCCTTTGAAGTCACAGCAATAGCATAACCACTATAGTAGACCCACTCCTTTATAATGGGAACATTTTTTTTTACTGAGACCCTCCTCTATGTCTCTTCAAAGGGGTATTGGGTTGCGTCCAAATTTTTGGCAGCCCTTGCAGTCACTGCATACACAATAACAGTATAGCAGGCCCACTCTTTAATAATGGGAACAACAACGCATAGTCGGCTGATGTCTCTCTTAGAATAGTGAGGGCCAACTGCTGGCCCTTTAATAATATTAAGGCTGTAAAATTTGTGTTTGTGACTTTAACAATCCCTCCTTCATAAATTAAACAGGATGTGTCTGATGATGTTTCACACACCACATGGTCAGATAAGGTTGTAAAATGTTAAAATGACATCTCTTGATGAATGCATTTGTCACGGTTGAAAGCATTGCAAAAGTGCAAAAAACGCATCAAAAACGCTAAGTGTAAACATAGCCCAAGGTGTGGAGGAGCATTTTTGTTTTTGGTTATTTATTTTGCCTTATATACAAGAAATTACACTGGAAAGGACGTTCCTTAACATATTACCCAGGAAAATCCATTTTGGTTTCTTTTTTATATATTTTATTGTGAGTCCGTAAAAGTGATGTAATTAGTGTTGAGCGAGTATGTTCTGTTCCGAGTATGCTCGGGCCGAGCTCCGAGTGTTTACAGCTGCTCGGTGATATGTTTGAATCGCTCCCGTGTGCATGATTTGCAACTGTTTGACAGCTTTATTACATGTGAGGAATGTGTAAGAAATAGACATTCCTCACATGTATTAAAACTGTCAAACAGTCGCAAATCATGCACACGGGAGCGATTCAAACATATCACCAAGCAGCTGTAACTACTCGGAGCTCGGCCCGAGCATACTCAGCGAAAGGGTTAACAGAACATACTCGCTCAACACTAGACGTAATACCTCTGACAACGTTGTTGACAGCAGTGACCTCGGAATCAGAAATGCTTCCAGGGGTCTTCCCCATGCTGTTCCCGTGTCATTTGAGCACTGTTCCCATCGATTTGGGCAATTTTTAGGCCCTCTGCAGACCGCCGGGGTCAGCCGCCTGAAAAATGCTCGAGTTTCCCATAGACTTACATTGGGCTCGTTGCTTGGGTCGAGCACCCGAGTATTCCAATGTGCTCGACCCGAGCAACGAGCACCCGAGCATTTTAGTGCTTGCTCATGACTACTATCTATCATCTATCTATTATTCATCTATTATTTATCTATTTATTACCTATCTATTATCTATCTTTTATCTATCTATTACCTATCTATTATCTATCCATCTATTATTTATCTATTATGTATCAATTATCTATCTATTATCTATCTATCATCTATCTATTATCTTTCTATTATCTATCTATTATCTATCTATCTATTATCTATCTGTAACATACCTGGTGGCGAGCTTGCATGGTGCACCATCTCTCTCTATGCAAGATCGCAAACTTGATTATCAGTCCAGTCTGTTAGCCTGGCTTCTTTCCATGCTGTCTGCTTGTCTCTGTTCTGGCTGCTTAGGGCGGCGACACGGTCACTTCCTGTTTCTTGTAGCTGCTGTGGGCACACCCCTAATGTGTCCTCAGCCTATTGCTGTCTGTCACTGGATATTTAAACCAGCTTCACCTGGAAGCTGATGCCTGAGCAACTTTATCATTCAGTGTGCTCCTTGACTCTGAATGTGCCAGGCCCTGTTCTGTTTCTCCTGCCTGTCCGCCTTCCTGGAGGCTGTATTTCCAGGTCTGTCTGAACACGCTCCTAGCCTGTTCGTTTCTGCCTCTGGGGGCCGTATACCCAGGCTCGTTCCTGTATTTCGCTGCAGTAACAGTTCCTGTCTGAACTGTCTCCTAGTCTCTTACCTGTTTTGTCTCTATGTCCGTTCCTCCCTTTTTCTGCAGTGTCTGAACCAGCACTTGGCTATACCTAGGCTCGTTCCTGTATTTTGTTGCAGTAACAGTTCCTGTCTGAACTGTCTTCTAACCTGTTACTTGTTTTGTCTCTATGTCCGTTTCCCCCCTTTTGCTGCAGTGTCTGAACCAGCACTTGGCTTTACCTAGGCTCGTTCTTGTATTTTGTTGCAGTACAGTTCTTGTCTGAACTGTCTCCTAACCTGTTACTTGTTTTGTCTCTGTGTCCGTTTCCTCTCTTTTTCTGCAGAGTCTGTACCTGCACCTAACTCCTACTCGTTGTCGCTGTACTTCCGTTTGTGAGTTTGGAGTCCACTCGCTACTTCTTTGTAAGTACCTTGTGTCTATCTGGTTCTGCCTTTCCCTTCCAGTCTGTTCTGTGTGAACAGAGCCCTGTCCCCTCTGCTCTGTCTTTGCTCACCACTTTGACGGTTTATCTCTGTTCTGCCTTGCTTACCGCTCTGGCCGTTTCTGCCCGCTCTGCTCTGCTTTGTCCACCGCACTTGCGGTTTCGCTCTGCTCAGCCTTGTCTACCGCACCTGCGGTTTAGCTCTGCTCAGCTTTGTCCACCACACTTGCGGTTTCGCTCTGCTCAGCCTTGTCTACCGCACCTGTGGTTTCGCTCTTCTCAGCTTTGTCCACCGCACTTGCGGTTTCGCTCTGTTCTGCCTTGTCCACCGCGCCTGCGGTTTTGCTCTGCTCTGCCTTGTCTACCGCACCTGCGGTTTCGCTCTGCTCAGCTTTGTCCACCGCACCTGCAGTCTCGCTCTACCCTGCCTTTGCTCACCGCTCTAGGTGGTCTCGCTCTGCTTGGCCTTTGCTCACCGCTCCAAGCTGTCTCGTTCTGTCCTGCCTTTGCTCACCGCTCCAGACGGCCTCGCCCTGCTCTGCTCTTGCTCACCGCTCCAGTGGCCTCGCCCTGCTCTGCTTTTGTTCACCGCTCTGGCGGTCTCGCTCTGCTCTGCTTGTCTACCGCATCTACAGTTCTGTTCCTGAGTCCCAGTCTGTAGTGGACCTTATCCAGTCTATGCTCCAACCTGCTAGGCCTCCCTGTTGGCACTCCAGCCGTGCTTTCCAGTACTCCCTGCCTGCATACCGGTCGTGCTTATCAGTGCCCGGCTGTCTGCATACCTGCCGTGCCTGCCTATACCCACCAGTCAGTGTGCCAGCCTAACCTGCCTGTTCCTGCATTCCCCGGCGTGGGTCAACAGCCGTGTCAGGGGTCTAACCTGGTGTAGCACCTAGTCCCTCTGCTCGGTTCCTCCCTGGTGCACTGGCGTCGTTAATCGTCGTGCGGATCGGGTAGATACTTAGTTACGCCCCTCCAGGCACTCTCCGGTTCATGGTCCAGTGGGATCACTAAACACGCACACGCCAGTCAGTCCGGGCTTGTGCATAACACTATCTATTGTCTATTATCTATCTATTATCTATCTATTATCTATCTTTATATTATCTATCATCTATCTACTATTTATTATCTATCTATCTATTATCTATCTATTATCTATCTAATATCTATCTATTATCTATCTACTATCTAGTATCTATTATCTATATATCTAATATCTATCTATCTATCTAATATCTATCTATCTATCTAATCTGTCTTTGAAACAGCTGAGATTCATTAGAGCATTTTAATAGCATGTTCATTTAATAAAAAAAATTGACCTGCTCCCATACTTGCCATCATTTCACAAAAGAAATAAAGACACGGAGTATCTGTCTTGGGCAGGAAATAGTCTCTCTCTGGTCACAATGACTACGTCCGTTCCTTTTTATAGTTATCTGTGAGCCTCTTGCTCCCGTCTGCCAGGACTTCCTTCTCTCCACTTCTTGAATATTTGCACATTTCTCAATAACAGATTTTACTTCTCTCCAGAGAATTTTTGTAGGACTGAGATCAGGATTTATTTCTGATCAATGTAGAAAAGTCTAGTTTTCCTTCTTGACCGTTCTTTATGATCTCTTTGTGTCATCATCCTGCTGTTGGCTCATCTTATCGTTTTCTTACACTTGGGAGCACGTTTTACTCTAAAATGATGTGATAATTCTCCGATGTCAATGTTCCAGGGATAACAGAGCGGCCATGCATCATTATGGATCCTCCACCATATGCCACAGTAGGTATAAGGCACCCAAAAAGTTGATTATGAGATGTGGAACTGATTCAGCAGAGCTGAGGTTGCGATGGTGGTACAGTGTAGCAGAGCTGTCACAACGATGTAGCAAGCACAGATGCACTTCAGGTTTCTTTGGCAACCCGGAGTTGCAGTAAAAAAGACAGTAACAGAGGATGGGAGTCAGTGCAGTGTTTGGCCCAGGAGTACTTAGGGGTGATTAACCCTTTAAGGACCTTGGAAGTTTTTTGTGCTTTTTTCTGCCCCGCCTTCTTTCAACAGTCATACCTTTTTTTATTTTTCCGTCAACATAGACATGTGAAAGCTTGTTTTTGTGGGATGAGTTGTAGTTTTGAAGGGCACGATTCTTTTTACCATATAATGCCCTGAAAAACAGTGAAAAAAAATCCAAATGTAATAAAATGTTGAAAAAAATTAACTTTCAAAATTTTTGGGGGGTTTTGTTTTTGTGGGATTCATTATTGTAACGGGTCTGGGAGGCGGAACCTCTGAGCTACTATACAAGGGGGCGGTCCTTGTAAGGGAGCGGGTGGCGACCAGGGTAGACGGGCAGGCAGTCACAGCAGGTGACTGGGACAGTCTCTGAATGAACGGACAGGAGGTCACGGCAAGTGACCGGGGCAGTCTCTGGGTAAAGGATTGGTATGACCTGTGGCGGCAGATGATAGACGTGAGCTCCCAGGTGAGCAGGCGAGAGTCTCTGGATAATCGGGTGGTCACAGCATGTGATGGCGGAGCCTCCAGGAAGACCAACAGACAGGTAGCAGATGAGCGCTCCCAGGTGAGCGGGCTGGAGTCTCTGGACAGGCGGGTGGTCACAGCACGTGACGGCAGAGCCTCCTGGTAGGCTAGCAGACAGGCAGCAGATGAGAGCTCCCAGGTGAGCGGGCAAGCTGGTCCTTAGACAGACTGACAGAAGTTAGAAGGCAGACCGTCGGACCTCAGGCAAGCAGGCAGGTAGAAGATGTGCTCTCCCAGGTGAGCGGGCAAGCTGGTCCTTAGACAGACTGACAGAAGTTAGAAGGCAGACCGTCGGACCTCAGGCTAGCAGGCAGGTAGCAGGATATCAGGCAGGAATTAGACAGCAGACTGGCAGGAATCTGGCAGGTATCTGGCAGGTAACTGGCAACGGGACCTGAGGGCTGAAGCAGAGTAGTGAACAGTGCTACAACATTGCTCGGGCACCTCCATTTTGGAGGAGGTGCCTTTTATATGGGAGGTCCTCCGGCAATTGGCCGGGGACTCCTTAGGACGGCGCGCGCGGTCCCTTTAAGAGAGGGGGAGCGCGCGCGCGCGCGCCCTAAGCACACTGCCGGGGAAGGAGCGCGTGCCGGAAGCAGCGGGGAGAGAAGCGCTGGAGGACGCCGCGCCAGGAGCGGGGAGGTGAGAGGGACGGCGTCTCTGCCTAGAACGGGGCAGAGACGCTGATGCTACAGTACCCCCCCCTTTAGGCCCCCTCTTTTTTTGGCCAGAAAGAAATTTCTCAAGGAGAAGCGGGGCGTTGATGTTCTCCCTGGGTTTCCAAGTTCTCTCCTCAGGACCAAACCCCTTCCAATCTACCAGAAAAAAGGTTTTTCCTCTTACCCTCTTGGAGGCCAGAATACTCTCTACCTCAAAGATGTCATCAGCGGAAACCGGAGCAGGAGGGGCACCTGGATTTTTGGAAAAAAAGTTAAAGACAACGGGTTTGAGGAGAGATACGTGGAAGGAGTTGGGGATCCGTAGGGTGGCCGGGAGTTTTAATTTGTAGGCCACAGGGTTAATTTGCCTGAGGACTTCGAAGGGGCCGATGAATCGAGGACCCAACTTGTAGTAGGGTACTTTGAGCCGCACATGTTTGGATGAGAGCCAAACCTTGTCTCCCGGACGGAATTGGGGCGGATCCAGACGTCTCTTATCAGCATATCTCTTCATCCGCTCAGAGGAGAGAAGAAGAGCGGACCTGGTGCTCTCCCAAATAGTAGAAAATTCGCTGACAAGAGACTCCGCAGCAGGGTTGTCCACAGAAACAGAGACAGGAAGTGGAATCTGGGGATGTGGCCACCGACTATAAAGAACGGGGATTTAGAAGAGGACTCGCTCTCATGGTTGTTATAAGAGAACTCGGCCCATGGTAGGAGATCCACCCAGTCCGAGTGGTGAGCATCAACGAAGTGCCGGAGGTAGCTGGACAAGATCTGATTGATCCGCTCCACTTGACCATTGGACTGAGGGTGGTAAGCGGAGTAGAAATCCAGGGTAATGTCCAGCAGCTTACATGTGGCTCTCCAGAAGCGAGAGGTGAACTGAACCCCACGATCCGACACGATGTGGAGGGGCAGACCATGGAGACGGAAGATGTGGCGGATAAAGTCTTTAGCCAGCTCGGGTGCAGACGGAAGACCAGGCAGGGGAATGAAGTGGGCCATCTTAGAAAAACGGTCAGCGACAACCCAAATGACAGTACAACCGGCAGAAACTGGAAGGTTAGTGATAAAGTCCATAGCGATGTGTTGCCAAGGAGCAGCAGGTACGGGAAGGGGCAGGAGATGGCCGGCAGGTAGATGTCGGGGAACTTTGTTACGGGCACAGGATGAACAGGCCGCGACGAAGTCTACCACGTCCTTACGCAGGGTAGGCCACCAGTAATGCCGGGTAATAAGTAGAGATGAGCGGTGTTCGACTAGAACTGTTCGCCAATCTCAAATTCGAGCTGTTTTGGGCGGTGTTCGAGTTGTTCGACGAACCCGAACGATTTGCAAAAAATTCGGCTGTTCGAGGTTATGTTCGATAACTGTTCCTGCACCAAAAGCGTGTCCTGCATGTCTGGCGCTATTTAGAGCACCAATCATGCAGGGATTGTCTGCCACTCACTGGAATGCCACAGCCATGGTGGTTGTGGCATTACAGTGATTGCCCAAATCGATGGGAACAGTGCCAACAGTGAAACATGAAAAGCCGGCAATTCAGCAGCGGCATACACCTGTACCCGACAATTTAGAACCGAAAGAATAGAGCTTCACACATAGATTAGATAGATATAAACATGTCAGCCACATATATACGAAGTACAGTGATAGTGTTGGTTACTGTACTTGTCATTTAGTATTAAAATAAAGGATTTATTATTAAAAAAATTGGCGTGGGGTTCCCCTTAATTTTAGGCTCTAGCGGAGGTTAAGCAGACAGCTGGGGCAGATGTTTGAAGCCTGGGAAGGGGGTAATACCCACGGAGCTTCCCAGGCTACTAATATCAGCCCCCAGCTGAATACATAGCCTTTACTAGCTATTAAAATGGGGGACCCCCCAAAAAAAATGACGTGGGGTCCCCCCTAATTTAATAGCTAGCAAAGGCTAGGCAGACAGCTGGGGGCTGATATTAATAGCCCAGGAAGGGAGCCATGAATATTGGCCCCCTCCCAGGCTAGAAACACCAGCCGTCAGCCGCCCCAGAAATGGTGCATTCATAGGATGCGCCAATTCTGGCACTTAGCCTCGCTCTTCCACGCTGCCCTGGTGCGGTGGCAGGGGGTAATAGGGTTGGGGTTGATGTCAGCTTATAATGCCAGCTGACATCAAGCCCAGGTTAGTAATGGAGAGGCGTCTATAAGACACCCCCATTACTAACCCCATAGTCAAAGTTAAAAAAAGCACAAACACCCAGAATAAAGTCCTTTAATTGAAATAAAGACACAATCCTTTATTGTTCTAAATTAAACCATACTTACCGTCACGCCCATTCCAGCTGAAGCCAACGATCTCCTGCAATAAAAGAAAAATAATAAAGCAACCTCATCCTTACCTTTCCATGGTTCCCACGACAGCTTCAGCTCTGCTACATCGAGATGACAGGCTGGACCGCAGCAGAACGCTGCCATCCATCCTGTCATCCCGCAGACACTGAGAAGCGCAGGCTTGCTTGCGCTGCTCAGCGTCTCTCTGTGACGACATCCAGATGAGCCGATTTCATGTCCAATGAACTCGGCTCACCTCATGCACGTCACTGACAGCGTGGGAAAATTCTCAAGCTGAAGCGGTGAGTGCAGGAGAATTCTCCCACGCTGTCAGTGACGTGCATAAGGTGAGCTCATGTCCAATGAACTCAGCTCACCTCCTGCACGTCACTGACAGCGTGGGAGAATTCTCCTGCACTCAGCGCTTCAGCGTGAGAATTCTCCCACGCTGAAGCGCTGAGTGCAGGAGAATTTTCCCACGCTGTCAGTGACGTGCATGAGGTGAGCTCATGTCCAATGAACTCAGCTCACCTCCTGCACGTCACTGACAGCGTGGGAGAATTCTCCTGCACTCAGCGCTTCAGTGTGAGAATTCTCCCACGCTGAAGCGCTGAGTGGAGGAGAATTTTCCCACGCTGTCAGTGACGTGCATGAGGTGAGCCGAGTTCATTGGACATTAACTCGGCTCATCTGGATGCCCTCACAGAGAGACACTGTGGAGCGCAAGCAAGCCTGCGCTTCTCAGTGTCTGCGGGATGACAGGCTGGATGGCAGCGTTCTGCTGCGGTCCAGCCTGTCATCTCGATGTAGCAGAGCAGAAGCTGTCGTGGGAACCATGGAAAGGTAAGGATGAGGTTGCTTTATTATTTTTCTTTTATTGCAGGAGATCGTTGGCTTCAGCTGGAATGGGCGTGATGGTAAGTATGGTTTAATTTAGAACAATAAAGGATTGTGTCTTTATTTCAATTAAAGGACTTTATTCTGGGTGTTTGTGTTTTTTTTAACTTTGACTATGGGGTTAGTAATGGGGGTGTCTTATAGACGCCTCTCCATTACTAACCTGGGCTTGATGTCAGCTGGCATTATAAGCTGACATCAACCCCAACCCTATTACCCCCTGCCACCGCACCAGGGCAGCGTGGAAGAGCGAGGCTAAGTGCCAGAATTGGCGCATCCTATGAATGCGCCATTTCTGGGGCGGCTGACGGCTGGTGTTCCTAGCCTGGGAGGGGGCCAATATTCATGGCTCCCTTCCTGGGCTATTAATATCAGCCCCCAGCTGTCTGCCTAGCCTTTGCTAGCTATTAAATTAGGGGGGACCCCACGTCATTTTTTTGGGGGGGGTCCCCCATTTTAATAGCTAGTAAAGGCTATGTATTCAGCTGGGGGCTGATATTAGTAGCCTGGGAAGCTCCGTGGGTATTACCCCCTTCCCAGGCTTCAAACATCTGCCCCAGCCGTCTGCTTAACCTCCGCTAGAGCCTAAAATTAAGGGGAACCCCACGCCAATTTTTTTAATAATAAATCCTTTATTTTAATACTAAATGACAAGTACAGTAACCAACACTATCACTGTACTTCATATATATGTGACTGACATGTTTCTATCTATCTAATCTATGTGTGATGCTCTATCTTTCTGTTCTAAATTGTCGGGTACCGCTGCTGAATTGCCGGCCGGCTTTTTTAAAGAGACAGTGCATGAAAACACTATTATTTTTTTAAATAAATCCTTTACACTAAATGACAAGTACAGTAAGCAACACTATCACTGTACTTATTATATATGTGACTGACATGTTTCTATCTATCTAATCTATGTGTGAAGCTCTATTCTTTCTGTTCTAAATTGTCGGGTACAGATGCTGAATTGCCGGCCGGCTTTTTTAAAGAGACGGTGCATGAAAACACTAATATTTTTTTTAATAAATCCTTTACACTAAATGACAAGTGCAGTAACCAACACTGTCACTGTGCTTCTTATATGTGTGACTGACATGTTTCTATCTATCTAATCTATGTGTGATGCTCTATTCCTTCTTGTCTAAATTGTCGGGTACCGGTGTATGCCGCTGCTGAATTTGCCGGCCGGCTTTTTTAAAGAGAGTGTCTTCTGAGCAGTTTGTCAGCTTTTGGACACCTTTGCAGGTGTTTTCTATGTGTTTCTATGTGTTTTTGTTTGCCTGCCATTGGTTTTAACGGTGTTCGACGGTGTTCTAAGGTGTTCGACGAACAGTTCGACGAACAGTTCCTGGAACATCCCGGTGTTCGACGAACCGAACCGAACCCGAACACTACGGGGGTGGCTCAACACTAGTAATAAGTTGGAAGGTCTTCTTTTGGCCAGCATGGCCAGCTAGTTTAGAAGAATGTCCCCAGCGAAGAACCCTCTCCCGATCTGGCACAGCTACGAACGTCTTACCGGGTGGAAGACGAGTCAGATCCAAGGGGGCCACATTCATCACCTTGGAGGAGTCGATGATGTGCGTAGGTTCCTCCTCTTGATCGGAGAACATTAAGGACCGGGACAAGGCATCAGCTTTGACGTTCTTTTCCGCCGGACGGAAATGAAGAATGAAGTCGAAGCGGGCAGAAAACAACGACCACCGGGCCTGGCGAGCATTGAGTCTCTGGGCATTTTGGAGATATGCCAGGTTTTTGTGATCCGTGTAGATAATTACCGGGTAGAGAGCCCCTTCAAGCAGATAGCGCCACTCTCCCAGTGCCAATTTGATGGCTAGCAATTCCCGGTCTCCAATGGAGTAGTTGCGCTCCGACGAGGAGAAGATTTTGGAGAAGAAGCCACACGTTACCATTCTCCCGGTAGAAGACTTCTGGGTGAGCACCGCTCCGGCTCCGGAGGAGGAGGCATCAACCTCCAGGTAGAATTGTTTATTACAGTCCGGACGGTGCAGGACGGGAGCAGAGGCGAAGGCTTTCTTTAGGGAAAGGAAGGCCTCCTCGGCTTCAGGCGACCATGTCCTGGGGTTAGCCCCCTTAAGGGTAAGTGCAGATATGGGAGCAGTCCGAGACGAGAAGTGTGGGATGAAAAGACGATAATAATTAGCGAAGCCCAGGAATCGCTGTATCGCCTTCAAACCTTCAGGACGAGGCCATTTTAGAACGGAAGAGAGCTTCTCGGGATCCATTTGCAGACCTGTTTGGGAGATGACATAGCCCAAGAACGGAAGGGAGGTCTGATCGAAGAGGCACTTCTCGTATTTGGCGTAAAGATGGTTCTGCCGAAGCCTAAGCAGGACCTGACGAACATCCCTCCGGTGTGTGGGGAGATCCGGAGAGAAGACCAAGATATCGTCCAGGTATACCACTACGCAGGAGTACAGGAGGTCACGGAAGATGTCGTTGACTAGTTCCTGAAAGACCGCAGGAGCATTACAGAGACCGAAGGGCATCACAAGGTACTCGTAGTGACCGTCCCGGGTATTGAATGCCGTCTTCCACTCGTCTCCTTGACGGATACGGACCAGATTATACGCTCCTCGTAGATCCAGCTTGGAGAAGATCCTGGCGCCCTTGAGACGGTCAAACAATTCGGAGATGAGTGGCAGGGGATATTTGTTTTTTACCGTGATGAGATTGAGTCCTCTGTAGTCAATACAGGGACGTAGCGAGCCGTCTTTCTTTTTGACAAAGAAGAATCCGGCTCCAGCCGGGGAGGTAGATTTTCGGATAAATCCCCTAGCCAGATTCTCTTCAATGTACTCAGACATGGCTCGGGTCTCGGCTGCAGAAAACGGGTAGATACGCCCACGGGGAGGAGTGGTGCCAGGTACCAGGTCGATCGGGCAATCGTATGGCCTATGGGGTGGCAACGTCTCAGCTTCCTTCTTACCGAAGACGTCCGCATAGGGCCAGTAGGGAGCCGGGAGACCAGGTAAGTTAGCTGGAGTAGGCTGAGGGCGAAGTGGACGGACCGGGACCAGGCAGGTCCTATGGCAGTCAGGACCCCATCGGAGTACTTCACCGGACCGCCAGTTCAATACGGGTTCATGTGTCTGGAGCCAAGGTAGACCTAGCAACAGGGAGTGAGAAAGTCCGGACAGCACATGGAATGAGATCTCCTCAGAGTGCAGCATTCCCACCTGCAGGGTTATGGGTTCGGTGACGAGCAGGATGGTCTCCGAGAGAAGTCTTCCATCCACGGAGGCGACTGACAATGGTTCAGCCAGGGACTTGGTGGGAATATGGTATCTCTCTACCAGAGACTGGGAGATGAGGTTTCCAGCAGCTCCAGAATCCAGATGGGCGAGTTCAAAGAGACGGCTTTCTCCCCAAGCAATAGAGACCGGAAAGGTCAGAGACGGAGAGGGCTTACTTTTGTCTAGGACGACCTCTCCGAGTGGTCCTAGACACTGGCGTTTCCCGGCTTTTCTGGGCAGGAACGGATGAAGTGCTTCATACTGCCACAATAGAAACAGCTTCCCTCGGCTCGGCGAGATTCTTGGCGAGAACCGACCATCTTGGTCTGGTCGACCTGCATAGGCTCAGGAGAGTGTAGCTGAGGAGAGACGGAGGGAGTGACGGGTTTCTGAAAAGTAGGAGCTAGACGTGGAAACCTCCTCTCACGGGTGACCTCTTTGGCACGCTCCTGGAACCGCAGGTAAATCCGGATGGCAAGATTTATTAGGTCATCGAGAGTGGTAGGAATGTCCCGACCGGCAAGTTCATCTTTAATACGGCCGGACAGACCCTCCCAGAAGACGGAAACCAGAGCGTCATTATCCCAGGCCAGCTCCGAGGCAAGGGTACGGAACCGTATGGCATATTGGCCCACGGTGAGACTTCCCTGATGGAGGCGTAGCAGAGATGATGCGGATGAGGTCTTCCGTCCGGGTTCGTCGAAGACTTTCCGGAAAGCCGTGAGAAAGGCAGGCAAGTCGGACACCAGGGGGTCTCCTCTCTCCCATAGAGGATTTAGCCAGGCCAGGGCCTCTCCGGTGAGATATGACATGATGAAGGCAATTTTGGCCCGGTCGGAGTTAAACTGGTGAGACAGGAGTTCAAAGTGCAGGGTGCACTGATTTATGAAGCCCCGAGCCTGGGCGGAGTCGCCTCCGAAACGAGGAGGTGCAGAAAGCCGGGGTCCGGGGTAGGATACCATGTTATTAGTGGGCAGTGGAGCTGCCGGATTGCGAGTCATGGCACTGGCGGTGGTTGCAGGCAGAGCAGTCAGAGTGTCCAGGCGAGAATTGACATTCCGCAGGTGACCCAGGATGGACTCCTGTTGGGACCTCTGACGGGACAGTTCATGACACAGGTCCGAGAGCGAGGGAGCTTGGGTGCCACTAGGTTCTATGGCCCGAGCAAACTGTAACGGGTCTGGGAGGCGGAACCTCTGAGCTACTATACAAGGGGGCGGTCCTTGTAAGGGAGCGGGTGGCGACCAGGGTAGACGGGCAGGCAGTCACAGCAGGTGACTGGGACAGTCTCTGAATGAACGGACAGGAGGTCACGGCAAGTGACCGGGGCAGTCTCTGGGTAAAGGATTGGTACGACCTGTGGCGGCAGATGATAGACGTGAGCTCCCAGGTGAGCAGGCGAGAGTCTCTGGATAATCGGGTGGTCACAGCATGTGACGGCGGAGCCTCCAGGAAGACCAACAGACAGGTAGCAGATGAGCGCTCCCAGGTGAGCGGGCTGGAGTCTCTGGACAGGCGGGTGGTCACAGCACGTGACGGCAGAGCCTCCTGGTAGGCTAGCAGACAGGCAGCAGATGAGCGCTCCCAGGTGAGCGGGCAAGCTGGTCCTTAGACAGACTGACAGGAGTTGGAAGGCAGACCGTCGGACCTCAGGCAAGCAGGCAGGTAGAAGATGTGCGCTCCCAGGTGAGCGGGCAAGCTGGTCCTTAGACAGACTGACAGAAGTTAGAAGGCAGACCGTCGGACCTCAGGCTAGCAGGCAGGTAGCAGGATATCAGGCAGGAATTAGACAGCAGACTGGCAGGAATCTGGCAGGTATCTGGCAGGTAACTGGCAACGGGACCTGAGGGCTGAAGCAGAGTAGTGAACAGTGCTACAACATTGCTCGGGCACCTCCATTTTGGAGGAGGTGCCTTTTATATGGGAGGTCCTCCGGCAATTGGCCGGGGACTCCTTAGGACGGCGCGCGCGGTCCCTTTAAGATAGGGGGAGCGTGCGCGCGCCCTAAGCACACTGCCGGGGAAGGAGCGCGTGCCGGAAGCAGCGGGGAGAGAAGCGCTGGAGGACGCCGCGCCAGGAGCGGGGAGGTGAGAAGGACGGCGTCTCTGCCTAGAACGGGGCAGAGACGCCGATGCTACAATTATGCAGTAAAAATGACCTAGAAACATAATTATCCACTTCAGTCTAATTACGGCGATACCAAACAAGCATCGATTTTATTTATATTTAAGTGATGAAAAAGGATCAGAGTATTGCAAAAAAAAAAACATTTTTTTTTGCTTTGTGTCGCCATTTTCTGAAACCTGTAACATTTTTATTCTCCATTAATGGGGATGAGTGAGGTCTTTTTTGTGCACCAATTTTTTATTGTTTTTTATTGTTACCAATTTTCTGTACATTCAATGCTTTTCTTGCTTCTTATTACATTATTTTAGGAAAGTAAGATGACCAAAAAAAACACAATTCTGTTTTTTTTAAAAAATGTTTTCTCTTTACGGTGTTTAGTTTGCTTACTTAACTAATTCCATATTTTAAAATATCAGACTTTTACAAAAGCAGTGATACCAAATATATTTGTTATTTTTAATTTCCATTCTTTATTTTTAACAGGGTAAAAAGGGTGTGGTTTAAACTTAAATATATTCTAATATTTTTTAAAACTTTTTTCTTTATTTTTTACATTATTATTTTAGTCCCCTTAGGGGACTTGTCTCTGCAATTGTCTGATTGCTTTTACTACATACTTCAATTAAAAAGTTTAAACGCCGCTGTCGATCTTGACAGTGGCATTTAAATGGAACGAGCACTGGTGCCCGTGTGCACCTACTCCCATCGGCTCCCTGCGACACAATCACGGGGATCCCAAAGGTTACTATGACAGCGGGGGGTCTGCTCAAAATGGGAGCTGGTGAACATTCCATTTAAATGCCGCTGTCAGAGATTGATAACATCATTTAAGTGGTTAACAGCAGCAACTGATGCCATGTTACAGGGCTATAATATAGCCGGTATCTGCTGTGTGTGGAGGGAGCTGAACTCTTAATCCCCCTCCACACGTTAGGAAGCCTTCTCACGATGTGGATGTGACGCGCCCCCTGGGCCGTGTGCAAGGGATACCCGGAGCCGGATCTCGATGGGGGTAGTAGTCCTTGTGGCGGTGACCCGGTCCGTTCCCAGGGTGTCAAACTAAGTGGCAGTCTATGGCAGTAGATGTTAATTTGATCGATTACGCCACCCGTTGAGTGCGGCTTTGAAGCCGCCGCTGCAGAGCAGTCCGCTGAGGCCGGTGGTATATGTGCAGCAGTGATGGTATAACCCCCAACGGGAGGGGTATGGCCTCAGGGCAGCAGGTGTGGATGATGGGTGTAGTTATGTTGTAGAAAGGAGAGTCAGAGACTTGAGGTGCAGTTTCAGGGTTTTTACTCACAGGTGTTCTCTCAGTCACTCTGGCCTTGAGTGACCACCCGAGCCGTGCTGCGTCCACCAGGTCCTGGACTCGGCCAACCCCCAGGCAGTCCGGAGCGTGGTCCTGAGCTTCCCTGTCTCTCTCTCTTCCTCCTGGCCGTTCCCACCAGGGATCCACCTTTGGCCGGCTCCCTCGGGTCTCTTGGTGGTCAAACCTCCTCTGGGTTCCCTGACCCTATGCTTGGTGTGCCTTTCTGGTGGATTTGGTGAGGGTCGTGGCAAATCTTGACCACGACCTCCGGTTTCTGGCTGAGGATTAGTGGCCTCCACCAGTTCGGGTTCCGGTACCCGTGTCCGCCAACCCTTCACCCTTTTTGGTCTGATTCTGGGTTCTTAGGGTTCCCTCTGTCTTTCTCTCTGGGTCCTTCTTACTCCTCTCTCTTCACTGCAGGCTTGGCTCTGGAGCTGGGCCCAGCCGGAGTCACAGCTCCCTGTCAGCCCTCCTGGCTGAGCTCCTCTGCTCTGCTTCTCCTCAGGCTCTCTGACCCTGTTCCTAAGATGGTGCCCACCTTATATACTCCCTCTATGTGTGAGCCCAGGTGACCAGCACCCAATGAGCTCCTAGCTTTACCCAGACTACTCCCCCTATCTGCCCCTACACTACTGGGATGTTCCACCCCCCTCCCACTCCAGCCAGGGACAGACGCTGTCGTACCTGCACATATACTGGTGGGAGTACCGTAGTTCTGTCCCCCGGAAATGGGATGTATGTAGTGCATGCAGCCTTCTAAGCTCAGTTCCACACTCCATCCTTACCCGGGAGTGGAATACCACACCTCTGGCTTGAGGTGTAATACCCCTGTAGCAGCCGAATCCTCAGGGTGCTACATTCCCCCCTGGTAAATCACAGCACGTCCTCGGGCTGTAAAAGAATAAAATATCCAAAAACATACAATTTTTTTTCAAAACATCCATAACCATATAAACATTAAACATTATCAGATTTTAGCTATATAAAACTCTTTCATAATAATGTTCTTTGAGTTACTGGCCACTGTGCGCTTGTGACCAGGTAGAAGTGCAACAGTCAGTTCAAGAACAACAGTTTCCTATAAAACCAGTAGGGGGCGCCTTAGAAAGCGCAACTATATACAAGGGGAGGTGGCCGCTCTCAGTCCTCGGCCAGTGGGGAAAAGGAATGGCTGTTCACAGTCCTCAGCCTGTTAAGGGATAGGGGACACACGGGTTTAAGTTCACACTTGTCCCAACGGGGAACATATTTAAATTAGCAGCAGTTCTTATACCCTTACGGATAACTATGTACAGTTTTTTTTTACCGTACTCTAATAACGGCGTCCTCCTGATGCTTCCTCCAACGAGAGTGGGGTGATCTTGGCGGGCGCCGGAGCCGGGATCAGGGGCTCATCCAGGGGTCTTTCTTTCCGGAGTCGGGGATGGTAGTACTCCGGTGGCCACACAAAGGGCTGCCCATCCGGGCAAATATGCTGGGCTAACAAGTCTTCACCCAGGTGCGGCACTGTGGAGGTTGAGGGCGCGGTGGTGGTAGCGGCGCCCGGGTTCACCAGGCCTTGCGACCAGGCCTGGGGCACCCTGAAGGTGAAGGGCACCGTGAAGACGGCGGCGCCCGGGTGTACTTGACTTTGCGACCAGGCCGGTGGCTCGGTAGAGGGCGCTGTTGGTACTGCGGCGCCCGGGGGTACTCGGCCCTGCGACCAGGCCGGTGGCATCTCCTGCTTGGCCGCGCTCAGGGTTTAGGCGCGTGATGTCACAAGAGGCGTGGCCGCGGCTCCTGCTTGAGGCCTAGTCTGGAGCGGTAGTGGTGCGGCAACGGGCACGATCGGTGGGATTTCGGGCTCTGCGACGGGGAGCGGGGGTAGGCTTACGGTGGCCGGGCTTGGGGTAGTGACGTCCCCTTTACTTGCCTCCGTCTCTTCAGCTCCCTCTGCGGCGTCGTCTCCGGCCTCCGTCCCTTCTGCATCCTCTTCAGGGGCAGGCGTGCTCCTCGTTGCGGGTGGTGTGCTTCGCTGGCGGGTTCCAGCCTGCTGGGCCATCTCCCTGCTCCACTCCGTCAGCGTTTCTCGCTGCACCTGGGCCATTCTCCGTGCGAGGCCCTCCAGCGCGGTCTGTGCACGCTCCCGGTCTCGGGGGAGCTGTGCCAGGATCTCCACCAGGTCTTGTGGAGTGGTAGCTTGCAACAGGCTCCTGACCACAGGGTCGGTGCTGCCTGACTCTCCCTCCATCTCCGGGTACGGCTTCTCCAGACTCCTCTCCAGACTCCTCCAGGCTGCACCCATCTTCTCTCTTTTGTTCTTGGTCCGCCCATACTGAGGGTGGTCCTGGGGCAACTTGGTGATTGTCAGTTCCAGGGGCAGTCCCCTAATGCTGATGGACATCTCAAGCATCACAGTCTCTGCTGGTGGGGGCAGTCTCCGTTTTTGGCGCCATTCTTGGTCCTGGCCCACGATGGGAGGTGGCCTCTTGCCACCCTCTGGCACGCCCATAATGGCGTCCACTCTGCCAGGGCGGGAAATCTTCTGAAATGGTGGGAATCTTCTCCCAGTGGCGGGAAACTCCGTGGATGGCGGGAATCTTCACCGATTGCGGGAAGAAGGCTGAAGATGGCGCCGGATGGCGGGAATCTTCACCGATGGCGGGAAAACCTCACGGATGGTAAGTTTTAAAAGTCTCTTTTTCAGGCACGCAGTACCCGGTGGTTGCGGGCACGAAATCCTGCCGACTACGCCAAAAGTTGACGCGCCCCCTGGGCCGTGTGCAAGGGATACCCGGAGCCGGATCTCGATGGGGGTAGTAGTCCTTGTGGCGGTGACCCGGTCCGTGCCCAGGGTGTCAAACTAAGTGGCAGTCTATATCAGTAGATGTTAATTTGATCGACTACGCCACCCGTTGAGTGCGGCTTTGAAGCCGCCGCTGCAGAGCAGTCCGCTGAGGCCGGTGGTATATGTGCAGCAGTGATGGTATAACCCCCAACGGGAGGGGTATGGCCTCAGGGCAGCAGGTGTGGATGATGGGTGTAGTTATGTTGTAGAAAGGAGAGTCAGAGACTTGAGGTGCAGTTTCAGGGTTTTTACTCACAGGTGTTCTCTCAGTCACTCTGGCCTTGAGTGACCACCCGAGCCGTGCTGCGTCCACCAGGTCCTGGACTCGGCCAACCCCCAGGCAGTCCGGAGCGTGGTCCTGAGCTTCCCTGTCTCTCTCTCTTCCTCCTGGCCGTTCCCACCAGGGATCCACCTTTGGCCGGCTCCCTCGGGTCTCTTGGTGGTCAAACCTCCTCTGGGTTCCCTGACCCTATGCTTGGTGTGCCTTTCTGGTGGATTTGGTGAGGGTCGTGGCAAATCTTGACCACGACCTCCGGTTTCTGGCTGAGGATTAGTGGCCTCCACCAGTTCGGGTTCCGGTACCCGTGTCCGCCAACCCTTCACCCTTTTTGGTCTGATTCTGGGTTCTTAGGGTTCCCTCTGTCTTTCTCTCTGGGTCCTTCTTACTCCTCTCTCTTCACTGCAGGCTTGGCTCTGGAGCTGGGCCCAGCCGGAGCCACAGCTCCCTGTCAGCCCTCCTGGCTGAGCTCCTCTGCTCTGCTTCTCCTCAGGCTCTCTGACCCTGTTCCTAAGATGGTACCCACCTTATATACTCCCTCTATGTGTGAGCCCAGGTGACCAGCACCCAATGAGCTCCTAGCTTTACCCAGACTACTCCCCCTATCTGCCCCTACACTACTGGGATGTTCCACCCCCCTCCCACTCCAGCCAGGGACAGACGCTGTCGTACCTGCACATATACTGGTGGGAGTACCGTAGTTCTGTCCCCTGGAAATGGGATGTATGTAGTGCATGCAGCCTACTAAGCTCAGTTCCACACTCCATCCTTACCCGGGAGTGGAATACCACACCTCTGGCTTGAGGTGTAATACCCCTGTAGCAGCCGAATCCTCAGGGTGCTACAGATAACATGTCCATTTTTGGGAGGATTGTGATTTGCCTATGTAACTTTCTGCAAAATTAACTCGCTTTTTTTTTTAAGGCACTTTCTACCCATAGATCCCTGTTGTATTCAGTATCCAGTGCTGATACAGGTTCACACCATCACTCCAGATGTCTTCATCTCAGTGTTATGTTTTTTGGATGTTGTATGTGGTGTCTGCACATTTTGAACCAATTATCAATGGGTTCTCTCTTTACTTTTCCTCTTAAACATCATGTCCTGGAAGGTGTTTGTCTCATGGGTGCAAACTTCTTGATAAGATTTGGAATTGTTGAAGATTTGATACAAAGGTTTTTGGAGATGATCTTGAACCCTTTAGACTGCTTGTGCTTGGTGATAATGGCATTTCTGGTCTGCTCAGATAGCTCTTTTGTTTTTGCCATAATGAACCAGATACTTGGAATAAAGTCGGTCTTTTATAGCTTCAAAAGTCAACATTGATAGGCAAATGATAGTCATGTGATCATTGACGAGGTGGGGACAAGGAAGTCCTTTTTTGGACAAATCATAAATTAGCCTGATTTTATCCTTTCTTTCATATTGAACATTGGGTGCCATTAATTGTGTCCTGCCCTTGTTATCTATTTTGTATACTTTTTTTTATTCACAGGTGCCAAAAATCAATCTATCTATCTATCTATCTATCTATCTATCTATCTATCTATCTATCTATCTATCTATCTATCTATATTAAATACATAATGCTTTTTCTTGCTTCCTTTATATTATATCGTTTTTTGCTGCCAAGTTTCTTACCAATTGCATGTTTACACCCATCAATCATCAATCCACATGTGGAAAAGGTCATCTCCTTTCATGTAATGGCTTCTGTCCATTGCAGGATAGGACAAATTACTATAATTGATTTTGATGCATTTGCTCTTGTTGAATATGTATTCACAGTGGAAATGAAGCGTAAGATCACGGACTTTTACTCGTACCGTGGACTTAGACCCAATGCGACCACGATGAATTTAATTTTCCGCTGGATCTCCTTTGTGCTGCACTTACACTCATGGTGAAACCTGTGTGATGGTTTTTTTTTATACTAGAAAGCCTTTTTAATATGAGAGCTTCCCTAGTATCTTGACAGCTAGGAAAAGCAATATTGCATGCACCCATTGAGTTGAATGAGTGACCATGTTCTTCACCACCCTACACCTCCTCCCTCATCTCTGTCTACTCCTGCTCTCCACTCTGCTAATGAGTTAACATCCTCAATAATCCGAACCTCCCTCTCCTGTTTCATGGACTTCTCTCTTGCTGCACCAGTTTCCTGAAATGCACTACCCCAGACAATCTGGGTAATTTCCAGTACTCAAAGTTTCAAGCCTGCCCCAAAAACACATTTATTTAGACCTGCCCATTACCTCCCTTTTCTAACTATTAGAGATGAGCGAGCACTAAAATGCTTGGGTGCTCATTGCTTGAACGAAGCAATTCCTAATACTCTAAAGCTCGTTATGAGTAATGAGTATAATAGGAAAGCCGAGATTTTCTATGGCAGACCCTACAAAGAGGTCTGAGGGGCAGTGAAAATGTTCCAATGAATGGGAAAAGTGCTAAATGGAAGGAGAACAGCATGAGGAAGACCCCTGGAAGCATCTCTGACTCCCAGATCGCTGCTGAGAACAATGGTGTCACACTTTTACTCCATTTTAAGGAGTGACAATAAAACATTCCAAACCGACAAGAATTTGCATTTTACGGGAATAAAAATGTTAAGAATCATTTTTTTCCTGTATAATGACTTGTAAATAAGGCCAAATTTAAAAAGGGTTTAAAAAATATATATAATTTAAGTAAACGAAAATAGTTTTTTTAATTAAAAAAATAGGAAAGTTCAGTTTAATTTACGAAGAAACCAAGAAGTGCCAAAAATTAGGGACTTAGGGGGACTCAGATACACCATGTATTAGACATGAAGGAGGGCTTCATACACATTCTGTTCAAATTGTCAAGTAGTTTTACTCCTAGACTCATAAAGGCTTTGCACTTTTGAGGGTTACATACCAACGAAATGTACGCCAGACCACGGACTATTCTATGGGTGAGCAATATAATACCGAAAAAAATTCGAACACGTTTTTTGAGGCTTATATACCAAGGAAATGTACTCCAGACCACAGAGTAGTTTATGGGTGAGCATTATAATACCAATACAATTTTTAACAAGTTTTTTGAGTCTTATATACCACCAAAATCTACCCAAGAATATATAAAAGTCTATGGATGAGCAATATAATACTGATCCATTTTTTGACACATTTTTTGAGGTTTATATACCACCAAAATGTACCCAAGAAGATGTAATACCCTATCAATGAGCAATATAATACTAATACATTTTGAACAAGTTTTTTTGAGGCTTATATAGCAACAAAATCTACCAAAGAAGATGTAATACCCTATGGATGAGCTGAAGTTTTTGGTGGATTATTTACCACCGAAATATACCCAAGAGCAAATAATTACCTATGGATGAGCAATATAATACCGACACATTTTTAACACTTTTTTGAGGCTTATATACCACTGAAATGTACCCAAGAAGATGAAATACCTTATCGATGAGCAATATAATACTGATCAATTTTGAACAATTTTTTTGAGCCTTATATACCACCGAAATGTACTCCAGACTACGGAATAGTCTATTCATGAGCAATATAATAAGGATAAAGTTTTCATCAAGTTTTTTGAGGCTTACATACCACCGAAATGTACTCCAGACTACAGAATAGTGTATTCATGAGCAATACAATAAGGATAAAATTTTCAACAAGTTTTTTTTGAGTGTTATATACCATCAAAATGTGACAGAAAGCATGTAATACTCTATGGATGAGTAATCTAATCCATAAATATTTGTCAAGGCTTTTTGTAAGTTTTACACACCACCGTAATGCAACAATAACTGCATTAAACTGTATGGAGAAATCATTGAATCCATTAAAAAAAATTTGATCGTAAACATTTTGAAAGTGAACTTGATCTACTTATGCAGTCATAAAGGCTTTGCAGAAAGTGCAAAGACAGACACACATTATAAGTAGGGTCATCCATAGACCCCTGAAATGCAACAACTGGAGGGCCTCATTAAAATATTGAATATTAAAATCATTTTATGCGCTGCTGTTATCTGGTGGTGGTGAAAAGTGTGGGCTTATCCAGGCTTTGTTCATTGTCATGAGAGTGAGCCTGTCAGCATGCTCTGTTGACAGGCGAAGGTGCCTGTCTGTTTTGAGCCCCCAGCAGCACTAAAAACCCGCTCAGACAAGACGCTAGTGGCAGGGCTGCACAACACCTCCAAGGCATAGAGGGATAGCTCATGCCAGGTGTCCAGCTTTGAGACCCAATAGTAGAAAGTCGTAGAGGAATTAGGGAGTATGCTTGTTTGGTCGGCCATGTATTGCTTGACCATCTTTAAAAACTTTTCCCTCCTTGACAAAAATACCCCGTCACCAGGCCCAGGACTCTAGGCTGGTGTCATGGAATTGTCCCACACCTTTGAAAGTGTACCCCTACCTCTACTGTGTGTCTCACTAGCTTCTCCTTCTTGGTTGGGCAGCAGAGCTTGCCCCCTGCCATTAGCATTGTCTGATGGGAATTTTTTTAATATAATTTCCTTAATGGTCTTCTTCTACATTTTAGAAGACCTCTCCGCCTCAGTACAGAGAGATGCAAAGTTCTCCTTGTAGCGTGGGTTTAGCAGGGTGAACAACCAGTACTCTTTTTGGGCCAAAATGAATGTAGCATGAGGGTCATGCGAAAGGCAGCAGTACATAAAATTGGCCACAGATGGCAAGGTCCCTAAAGCCAACACTTCTCTATCTCCACCATGATGATGTCTCTCCATCTCCTCCTCCCTCTCTTTCTCCTCATTCCCATCCTCAGCCCATCCACATTGGAGAGACGGGGTACTAGCCTCTGTTGCACTAGCCACCAGCACATGTTCCTCCTCTTCCTCCCCCTCAGTGTCCACCTCTTCATTGTTACCCAATCCGTGCGGAGCCAATGAAATAAGGCTGGCCTGGGTAGAATCTCTCTGTCTTGAGTCTTAATCCATCTCCACCTGGTCCGCATGCAGAGCTTCATGTTTAATTGTGAGCAGCGACTGTTTAAGTAGGTACAGAAGCAAAATTGTTGCGCTGAATATGGTGTCATCTTGAAGAACCACACAAATTTCAGACATTGATGCCCACTCTTCAGTTGTTATGTGCGGAGGCACTCAGCCCTAGCCTCCACAATGTTCATCCAGTGTGCCATCAGGGAAATGTAGCGTCCCTGGCCACAAGCGCTTGTCCACGTGTCTGTCGTTAAGTGGACAATGCCAGTAACTGCGTTGAAAAGGGCATTGGTGATGACCTGGACATGTACTGTTACAAAAAAAAGTGGCAGCTGGGGACCGAGTACAGAGGGACGGCTGCCACCATCAGTCGGCGGAAATCTTCAGTGTTTACCAGCCTAAATGGCAACATTTCCAAGGAATGCAGTTTGGAAATGTGCCGTTTTGCTTTTGGGCCTGTAGGTGGGTCGCTGGGAACATTCTTCTTTGCTCCAAGGACTGGGGTAGGGACAGCTGAACGCTGTGCTGGGACAAGGATTTGAAAGTGCCTGCTGATGTTGCCTCAGAATGTGCAAGGACAGGGGCATGGTGGGAGGCATCTGCACCAGTGTCATGGACAGGGGATTGGAAAGCACCTAGCACAAGGGAAAAAGGCAGTGGTGTCACACGCTGGTACTAATCGTGGACCCAGGCGTTCAGCCCACCAAGTCGGGTGCTTAGATGACATGTGCCTGAGCATGCTGGTGGGGGTTAGGTGCTTAGTGGTCCGGTCCCTGCTGATCTTGGCATGTCACAGGTTGCAAACAGCCATTTTTTTACTCTCTGAACTCTCTTTAAAAAAGTCTCATACTGGGGAACACCTAACTCTTTGAAGGAGAAATTCACAAGTGTCGGTGCTCTGCAGAACAGTTTTCCACCTTCTCCCTTTGGTCACTCCACTGCCTCTTCCTGTCTGTTTCGGTGCTGCCGATATCTTCCCCTCAGCGCTGCTGTCCTCGCTCTGCATGCCAGCTTCCGAGGTTGGGTAGGTGACTTCATCATCCACCACCTCGTCTTCCACCACTGTACCCTGGTCCTCCTGACTTTGTGAATTAACAACAAGACTTAGCTGCATCTCATCATCATCTTCTTCCTGATCCAAAATTTGTCTTTCCCACCATCATGTTCTTGTGGCCGTGGCTGCTCTAAGGTTTGTGCATCACTAAACAGCATGTCCTCCTGTCCCTCTTGGAGAATGCAGGTTGAGAGGCGACAATCAAGAAATTATGTTGTAAAGAGCTCCTTGGAGTGTCCTAGTGTGGGATCAGTAGTATACTTTGTCTCGACATGGTAGGAGGAAGGAGGATGATGTCAACGATTAAGTTATCCAGACAGTAGGCTGGAGAGACTGGACCGTGTGGAAGACTGGGTAGTGCTGCCAAGCCTCCTGGAAGCATTATTTGCTGTCAAACTGACCACCTGTTTGCACTGTTCTGGCTTCAGAAGTGGTCTACCATGCCTCTCTGCAAAGTGTGACAGGAACCTATGCATCGTGGATGGGCGTGTTTCTTGTGCTCCAGCAACAGGCATAGTCGCACCTGCCCCACGACCTAGGCATCTGCGTGAACCTTCATTAACACTTCCACTTCCCTGTCCCTTAATGCACGGCTTACACAATTTGTAATTGCTTGGTCTCTTGAAACCAAGTTTTTTTAATAAAAGAAAAAAATTGGTCACTGGTAGCAATCAAAGCGTTTTTTGGGAGTTTACTCCACTGTAATGAAACAGAAACAATGCAAAAGTGTTTGGGTGACAATCAAATTCAATCCAGAAAAAGGTTTCAATGCTTTTTCTCAGTTTTAGAGATCACAGAAATGTCCACAGACACAGTAACACTGTATGGCTGAGAAATGGAACCCTAAAAAATTCTTAACAGCTTTTGCTCAGTTTTTCAGATCACAGAAATGTTCACAGACCACATTACAATGTGTGGCTGAGATATGTAACTCCAAAAAATTTTTGAACAGCTTTTGATCTGTCTTACAGATCACAGAAATGTTCACAGACCACTGAACACTGTATGGATGAGAAATGTAACCCTAAAAAAAAATGTTAACAGCTTTTTCTCAGTTTTACAGATCACAGATTTGTTTACAGACCATGTAACACTGTATGGCTGAGAAATGGCACCCAGGAAAATATTCCAACGATTTTTGGGAGTTTCATATAACGCAAAAACGGACCTCAAGGCACGTAATACTTGATGGATCAAAATATATTCAATTTTTTCAGCCCTCACAATAAAGCTGCAGCTATATATTTGCCAATGGACTGCACAGACCTAATCCTTGTTTACAGACTGTATTCTGCCACTCTCCCTCCTCGGGCAACTCTCTCTCCTTCCCTACACGTAAGGCAAAATGTATGTGATACGAACAGCAAAGCAAAGGATTAGCCCTGACAAGGGCTTTTAGTATGATGGTTCTGCTTCAGCACCAGTATCAATCGTTATACTGCACACACACGCCTGTACGAACATTCTCTCCCTCCAATATGAACTGACACAGAGCTGTGTAATGGCGTCAGTGTGCCGAACCTGGAGCCGTCTGCTCTTTTATAATCTCTGATGATGTCAGTCGGCCAGTCAATCACAGTAATGCCACTACCAAGATGGCAAAGGCATTACAATGGCAAACAGGCAATCCCTACATGCTCATTTGCTGTGTAACAGGCACCAAAGATGCGGGGCCAGGGATTTGAGTTTGAGCACCGCCCGTTGTTTGCCGAGTAGCGAGCATATCCGAGCACCGTGATACTCGAGTGATAACCGAGTGTCACCGTTCACGTCCACTCATCCCTACTATCTGTTCCCTGTTCACCCTTCCATTCATTTAGCAGCACTCTGTATCTGTACTGGCTGATGAGCGGTTCATGCAGCATTATTTGAATGCCCCTTTGTATTATATAATGGCTGGAATGTACATGACAAGCACTTTATTTTTACCCTTTGTGTCTCCCCTATTTCCTCATAGATTGTAGGTTTGTGAGCAGGGCCTTCACGCCTCTAGTTATGTGTACAAATATGTGTTAATCATTTGTACCATTTTAAAGTGCTGCAGAATATGTTAGCACTATAGAAATAAAAACAATAATTATTGTTACTAGAATGGAGAAAGTTCACCAGAATGAGAGCCTTTTCTTACTATCAAGCAATCCTCATAGGCGGTCCCTAAACAGTGCCCTCCCAAGAAGTAAAGATGCATCACTGCTCACTATTGTCATAATAAAGAAACAGCGCCACCCTTGTCAATAAGATTTTTCTGGTACTGCAGTATTAACTTTGATGGAACTGAGCCCCTGAAAAAGGTTGCACTACTTCTCATTTTTCTGATTTCTTATCTCAAGCAAAGTGTTAATTTCTTTTTATTATTTTTCTTGTCTTAAGAGAATGTCCACATAACCCTTTAAAAATCCAGAAAATCCATCACCTTATCAAATATACTTCATCACAGACACAGAGAAGATAAATGGACTAAGTTGTAGCAGAATACCATGAGATGTCAGTATTCAGCCGCGATGATCAGACAGAGCTGGGAGATTTCTCAGGTATTGGAGAATCCATTTTTTACAGCGGTTTCTGAAATTCTGGACTGTTGTACTCCCAAGTAGCAGGATCTATAGTTAAGTCATAAACTGCAAAAATCAACACATCAGAAGGTCGAGAGCCTGAAAAACCTACTAATTTACAGTAATTCTTCATTTCCTAGAAGTGACCCTCTTATGAGGCAGTGCCGCATGATGTCTGTATATTGGGTATCCATAAATCATCACTAGACGGGAAGTCAATAACGATGAGCCTACAAATTGCACAGGTGGTAGAAGAATCACCCATCATAGTGTCCTGTCAATATAATGGGACTAGCTGTAGTACATCTCCACCATGTTATAATGTGCATTTCTATCAGAGCTGGATTAAGGTTGATAGGGCCCCACATCCTACACCCTACCCGAATCCCTATCATGGTAACAAAAGGGTAAGGTCACAGCTCATGCGCACGGTCCTCTCTGCTAAACTTTATAAAGGTTCTTTAGACTCCAACTTAGAGAGTCATATGAACACATGAACAAATGTTGTTCTATTTTCTTCTTGCATTGAAATAATAAAGGATAAAATCCAGATCCCTATTTTAGTTGCTGTTGTCATTGTTTCCACTCCTTCTCTTACAGTATATGGTGCAAAAATTGGTTTATGGTTGTAAGTTCAGCTGTTGACAAATTTGATTTTCTTCACCGGACCCCAAGGACTTTATATCCATAGTTATGTACTATATTGTGAAGTCATGCGGATGAGTCCTTTCTTTACCTGTGTCTTCTTGGTTTGACATATCTTTATTCAGTAAGAAGATGTTTATGCTCTATGTGTCTATGTGTGGCCACTCAGAGGTTGTGATATGAATGTCAGCCTGCTGAGAATTGTATTACATGCATATCATAATGAGTCCAGTGGATATTTCTCATGCACCAAAGGCCACTCTGTGCCGACTCGGAATGACCCCCCACAAGGTCCAAGGCAGCATCAAGATCCAAGAAAATCTGAGGCACCATAAATTTCTCATAGGGATAAAATATAACTTTTATTCTATCTTTAAAAGCATATGGCAGTGGTTACAAATGAGGTAGATGAAACAAACGACGTTTCATTCAGAATAGGCCTTACTCAAGCCAAAATTCCAAGTTTAAAATAATGGCTGATTTGTAATATCTCTCCACTGGTGTTCAGTGAGATTTAGATCCGGACTCTTTGCTGGTAACTTCAGAACTCTCCAGCACTTTGTTTCCATCCACTTCTGGGGACTTCTTGAAGTATGTTTGTGGTCATAGTCCTGCTGGAATACTCATGACCTAGGACACAAACCCAGCTTTGTGACACTGGGCACTAACTACATTGTGAACCAAAATCCTTTGGTAATCTCCAGATTTCATGATGCCTTGCACACAGTCAAGGCACTCAGTGCCCCAAAACATTTTTGAACCTCCACCATATCTGACTGTAGGTACTGTGTTATTTTCTTTGTAATCCTCATTCTGTTTTTGGTTTAAAAGTAGAATAATGTGCTTTACCAAAAAGCTCTATCTTGGTCTCATCTGTCCACAAGACACTTTCCCAGAAGGATTTTGGCTTACCCACGTGCATTTTGACAAACTGCAGAGTAGCTTGTTTATATATCTGTGTCAGCAGTGGGGTCCTCCTGGGTCTCCTGTTATAGCGTTTCATTCAATTCAAATGTCAACAGATAGTTTGCGCTGACACTAATGCATCCTGAGCCTGCAGGACAGCTGGAATTTCTTTAGAACTTGATTGGGCCTACTTTTCCACCATCCAGACTATCCTGTGTTGCAACATTTCATCATTTTTTCTTTGCCGTCCACAACCAGGGAGATTAGCTACAGTGAAATGGGTTGTAAACTTCTTGATTATGTTGCGCACTGTGGACAAAGGAACATTAAGATCTCTGGGATTGGACTTGTAACCTTGAGATTGTTAATATTGTTTAACAATTTTGGTTCTCAGGTCCTCAGACAGTTCTCTTCTCCTCTTTCTGTTCTCCGTGCTTAGTGTGGCACACAGACACACAATCCAAAGATTGGGTCAACTTCTCCCCTTTTTATCTGGTTTCAGGTGTGATTTTCATATTGCCCACACTTGTTACTTGCCACAAGTGAGTTTGAATGAGCATTACATGCTTAAAAAAATGTTGTTTACCCACAATTTTGGAAAGGTGCCAACAATTTTATCTAGCCTATTTTTTGGGTTTTGTGTGAAATTATTTCTAATTTGTCTTTTTTTCTCAGTTTTTTGTGTTGTTCCAATACACACAAAGGAAAAAAGCGTGTATAGCATGCAATGATTTTCTGGGAGAAATACTTCATTTTCTGGAACAATTTCAAGGGTGCTAACACTTTCGGCCTTGACTGTATATTCGGTAAATAGGAAATGTATAGTATCAATTTTATTTATTATTAATTTATTTTATAACACATACATATTGTACTTGTAGACAAATCTTGAAAAGCGAACATAAATATATCAGCCGTTCTGCGAGAAAGAACTTCTTGGCATGGAGTATGGACAAACAATTACTGTAGTGAATGGGAGACTAATTTATATTGGCAGACTGTTTACTGTTGCTATATATGCTGCTAACTATTGAGACTGTAACTATATTAGATTATAGATCCATATTAACCTTCCAGGGCGAGAAGTCTGTATAGAAATGACACATAGAGACATGTCCAAAAGTGTTAGCACCCTTGAAATTGTTCCAGAAATTGTAGTATTTCTCCCAGAAAATTATTGCAATTTCACACGTTTTTGTTATACACATGTTTATTTCCTTTGTGTGTATTGGAACAACACAAAAAATCACAGGAAAAAAGGCAAATTGGACACCATTTCACACAAAACCCCCCAAATTCTGTAGTGGCCAGTAATGAGTCAGGATCTAAATTCCATTGAACACCAGTGGAAAGATCTTAAAATTGCTGTTGGGAGAAAGCGCCTTCAAATATGAGAAACCTGGAGCAGTTTGCAAAAGAAGAGTCCAAGATTTCAGTACAAAGGTGTAAGAAGCTTGTTAATAGTGTTGAGCGAGTATGTTCTGTCTGAGTATGCTCGGGCCGAGCTCCGAGTATTTACAGCTGCTCGGTGATCTGTTTGAATCGCTCCCGTGTGCATGATTTGCGACTGTTTGACAGCTTTAATACATGTGAGGATTGTTTGCTTCTTACACATTCCTCACATCAGGGGCGGACACAGACTGTAGTGGGCCCCTGTGCAAGAATTTTTTGGGGGCCCCCCCCTGCCATTCATAGGGGGCATGAAGGCCCCCCCCCCATCCCGTGCATCTCTCATCCCCCCACTCCTAGTTAATTAATTGTATTTTAAAAAAATAAAACTTGTTATACTTACCCCCAGGGCCGGCTCCAAGTTTTTGTGGACCCTGGGTGACAGAGTTTCAGTGGCCCCTTTAACACATACCACTATTCATGATGCGCAGATACCGCAGAGAAATTATATATATATAGTAAAAGGCCAAGGATTTCACTTCTTACATTACATGAGGGATATCTATTGTAAATTCTACAATAGCTCAGAAACTGGCGAATCCTCACAGCGCACAGTGCAGACCGGACAGCATAGTCCTCCATACAGTATTATGGGCACCACATATTGCTCCATGCAGAATACTGGTCCCCATATAACGCTCCATACAGGATACTGGTCATCATATAATGCTACATACAGGATACTGGTCCCCATATAACACTGCATACAGAATACTGGTCACCATATAATGCTCCATACAGCATACTGGTCCCCATATAACGCTCCATACAGGATACTGGTCCCCATATAACACTGCATACAGAATACTGGTCCCCATATAACGCTCCATACAGGATACTGGACATCATATAATGCTCCATACAGGATACTGGTCCCCATATAGCGCTCCATACAGGATACTGGTCCCCATATAACGCTCCATACAGGATACTGGTCCCCATATAACACTGCATACAGAATACTGTCCCCCATAAAACGCTCCATACAGAATACTGGCCCCCATATAACGCTTAATACAGAATACTGTCCCCCATATAACGCTCCATACAGAATAATGACCCCCATATAACGCTCCATACAGAATATTGGCCCCCATATAACGCTCCATGCAGGCTGTTCCCCCCTTATAATGCCCCATTACACGAGCGATATCTATTGGAAATTCTACAATAGCTCAGAAACCGGCGAATCCTCACAGCACACAGTGTAGACCGGACAGTATAGTCGTCCATACAGTATTATTGGCACCGTATAATGCTCCATACAGGATAATGACCCCCTTATAATGCTCCATACAGGATACTGGTCCCCATATAACGCTCCATACAGGATACTGGTCCCCATTTAACGCTCCATACAGGATACTGGCCCCCATATAACGCTCCATACAGGATACTGGTCCCCATATAACGCTTCATACAGGATACTGGTCCCCATATAACACTGCATACAGAATACTGTCCCCCATACAACGCTCCATACAGAATACTGGCCCCCATATAACGCTTAATACAGAATACTGTCCCCCATATAACGCTCCATACAGAATACTGACTCCCATATAACGCTCCATACAGAATATTGGCCCCCATATAATGCTCCATGCAGGCTGTTCCCCCCTTATAATGCCCCATTACACGAGCGATATCTATTGTAAATTCTACAATAGCTCAGAAACCGGTGAATCCTCACAGCACACAGTGCAGACCGGACAGTATAGTCCTCCATACAGTATTATGGGCACCATATAATGCTCCATAAAGGATACTGACCCCCTTATAATGCTCCATACAGGATACTGGTTCCCATATAATGCTCCATACAGGATACTGGTCCCCATATAACACCCCATAAAGGATACTGGTCCCCATATAACGCTCCATACAGGATACTGGTCCCCATATAACGCTCCATACAGGATACTGGTCCCCATATAACAACCCATACAGGATACTGGTCCCCATGTAACGCTCTTTACAGGATACTGTTCCCCATATAATGCTCCATACAGGATACTGGTCCCCATATAACGCTCCATACAGGATACTGGTCCCCATATAACACCCCATACAGGATACTGGTCCCCATATAATGCTCCATACAGGATACTGGTCCCCATATAACGCTCCATACAGGATACTGGTCCCCATATAACGCTTCATACAGGATACTGGTCCCCATATAACACTGCATACAGAATACTGTCCCCCATATAACGCTCCATGCAGAATACTGGCCCCCATATAACGCTTAATACAGAATACTGTCCCCCATATAACGCTCCATACAGAATACTGACTCCCATATAACGCTCCATACAGAATATTGGCCCCCATATAATGCTCCATGCAGGCTGTTCCCCCCTTATAATGCCCCATTACACGAGCGATATCTATTGTAAATTCTACAATAGCTCAGAAACCGGCGAATCCTCACAGCACACAGTGCAGACCGGACAGTATAGTCCTCCATACAGTATTATGGGCACCATATAATGCTCCATAAAGGATACTGACCCCCTTATAATGCTCCATACAGGATACTGGTCCCCATATAACGCTCCATAAAGGATACTGGTCCCCATATAACACTGCATACAGAATACTGGCCCCCATAAAATGCTCCATACAGAATACTGACCCCCATATAACGCTCCATACAGAATACTGACCCCCATATAACGCTCCATACAGAATACTGTCCCCCATATAACGCTCCATACAGAATACTGACCCCCATATAACACTCCATACAGAATATTGGCCCGCATGTAATGCTCCATGCAGGCTGTTCCCCCCTTATAATGCCCCATGCAGGATGACACCCCCCTTTTAATGCCCTATGCAGGATGTCACCTCTACCCCCCATAAAATGCCCCATGCAGGATGTCACACCCCCTCCCTTATAATGCCCCATGCAGGACGTCACTTCCCCCCTTCCCCTCTTATAATGCCCCATGCAGTATGTCACCCCCCCATATAATGCCCCATGCAGGATGTCACCCCCCCATATAATGCCCCATGCTGGATGTCACACCACACCCCCCCATATAATGCCCCATGCAGGATGTCACACCCCCCCATATAATGCCCCATGCAGGATGTCACTTCCCCCCTTCCCCTCTTATAATGCCCCATGCAGTATGTCACCACCCCATATAATGCCCCATGCAGGATGTCACCCCCCCCATATAATGCCCCATGCAGGATGTCACACCCACTCTCCCCCCACCATAGAATCATAGAATCATAGAGGGCATGTCACTTCCCCCCATGCCCTCTTATAATGCCCCATGCAGTATGTCACCCCCCCATATAATGCCCCATGCAGGATGTCACCCCCCCATATAATGCCCCATGCAGGATGTCACACCCACTCTCCCCCCACCATATAATGCCCCATGGCCCCATACATAAAAGAAAAAATCAAATACTCACCTCACTTCTTACCTGATGCTGATCCGGACTCCAGCATCGCCCGCGTCTTCCCGCTGTGACAGCTCAGGAGAGATCGCGCGCGGTGTAAACATATCACCGCGCCCTCTGACCTGAGACGTCACAGTCAGAGGACGCGGAAGACGCTGCGGAGGCACGGGGAGGGGTAACTATTGTGCCGGCGCCGTCACATGACCGGAGATGTCCCTGCGCTCAGCATGGGGCCGGGGAACCATGCTGAGCGCAGGGACATCTCCGGTCATGTGACGGCGGGGGGGCCCCATGAGGAGACGCACAAGAGGGGGGCCCCAATGGGGCTCCGAGGGGGCCCAGACCGGCCGGGCTCCATGCTAGAGTCAGGCCAGTCATGCCCTGATGGCGGCCCTGCTGGAGGCTGGAGGACCCCCGTCTCCCTCGGGGGCCCCCGTTCAATGAACCGGCTGCACGGGCGGTAGGTCCGCCCCTGCCTCACGTGTATTAAAGCTGTCAAACCGTCGCAAATCATGCACACGGGAGTGATTCAAACATATCACCGAGCAGCTGTAACTACTCAGTGCTCGCCCGAGCATACTCGGCGAAAGGGTTAACAGAACATACTCGCTCATCACTACTTGTTAATGATTATAGAAAGCAATTGATTGCAGTTATTTGTTCCAAAGGGTGTGCCAATACTCTCAGTTGTGACTGTATAAGTAATTCTATTTACATAAATGTTTAAAAGGGACCCACTGCATGACCAGAATGACCTGCCTCCCAACATTTCAAAACCCTTGAATTTTGTTGGTAACTACTATGTTACAAATAGATTTAATTTGTTGTAGCTTCTCTATGACCCATGCTGATCACTCAAAACAAAGGGAAAAATTTTGTAGGACTTAATAGGTTCTGACAGTTTGTAGAGTGCTCTGTTGTACGCTCATGCAAATATTCAGCATATGACATATCATTGATCAGGTCCCAAAGGTTATTGGATAATTAAAGAATAACTAAACATGTGGGAGATTTTTTTTTTTGGTTTTTAGATTTTTCAAGTCTGATCCAGATTGGTAAGGGTCCAGGTCCTAAGACTCCCACGGATTGTTCATCACTTACTGTTAAGAACAATTCTTATTGACTTAAAGAGTAACTAAACTTTTTGGAGATATTTTTATGTTTTTAGATCTTTCAATTCTGAGCAAATTGTTGGGGGCAGATTGTTTAAAAACCTTGCAGAAATGCGAAACTTAGTCAAAAAATCCTACTACCCTGTGTGTGCGAGGTCAGGCAGTAACTGTGTGCTTCTGTCTCCTGCGTTGTGCACTACTAAGAGTTTTTTTCAGTGATTCATGGGGGTCTTAGGACCTGGATCCTCAAAGATCTTGTCATAATTAAAGAATTTAAAACTTAAAAAACTTTGAAAAATTTTAAGTCAGTAACAATTTTTTTAAAAAAAGTGATGAACTCAAAATTGGGATTGTCTTCTGAACCTGTGGGATCATGCATCACAACCTAAGCAAGTTGAAGATTATTTTGATATTCTATTTGATCAGTCCAACCCTTTGTAGGACCCACAATTTCGGTGCTTGCTTATCTTATGGTAGGGGATTTGTTGACCAGTGAGCAACTTACCATTACAGACTTTTAGGTAGTAGAGCCCTCACTATTTTTGTAGAGGTCTACCAGCTACATGGTGGCAATTGATTTCAGTTTGTTGCCTACAACCCTCAAATGTTGACCATGTCTCTTAAATGGTAGATGTGAGCGCCACATAGAATACCCCCTTGTACCAGTTAAAAAAGGCATGTAAGACCTCCATTGACCTTAGATTCAATACTCTTGTTGTGGGTTTGTCTTGGCACTATTGGCATCAGATATAATAATAACACTTACTATATTAGTTGCATAGTCTACTACTATCACGCTTTAGAACAGGTTTATAATCAGCGTATAACCTGAAGGTCAGGATTTGGCTTATCCATTTAAGGACCAATTATAAAGCTCACGCTGAGCAGCATTTATCTCCATATTATTTCATAGCCAGCGCTCAGCAAGACTACGCTTAAAAACGAGCAGACAGAATTTCCTAAAGCCGGCAAACGTCAAAAACCTTATGTTCATATGACAGTTGTCAAGGGGAAGAAATGACCCATGACACTTTCTTAGTGGACCGTTCCTTGCATAGTTTTAAAATAAAGATAAAAAAAGGCACAAAAGCTAGCATATACAGTTAGATATCCTGCCGACCATGGATCATCTAGAAAAATCCAGAAGGAATAAGTGATACTCATGGAATAATGATTGGAACCCTTCACAGTGATGAGGAGGCTGAACTGTACGATGGTCAACCGGGAACATAATTTTGACCATGATGGTCCTGCAGGAAAATGGAGCACTTTATAAATCTGGTATACAGTTCATACACTTAACTAAATGCGCCCACTTTTACAAAGTAGCAAAAGTGGCGTAAAATAGCAAAAAGTCACACATTTTTGTGCATGCAGCAAAATTTGCTACTTTTTACTCCAGTAAACTGCCAAAAGCTTGAAAGAGGCAGTCTGAAACTGAAATTTGATTTAATCTTAAATTTCTGTCTATTTAATGTCATAATCTAATCTTTTTCCTATTATACTTTAAATAAAAAATATGTTCTCTCACTACTACATCTATCAGTTTCAAAATTTTTCTACTACTTCCTGTGTGATGGCGCTTTGCTTGAGAATCAGCAGTGCACGCTGGGCTAATCAAAGGCATCATCGAGTGGCAGAGGCTGCAGTAGCTGCGATCACTACCCAATGTCATCAGTAATGTTCATTTCAAGTACTGGGCTAGTCCCTATTTAACTGAGCATGCTTCGATTGTCAGTTTTGTTGTAATCTCAGTTGAATATTGTCACTGTGCAATATGCACAGTGACAGTGCGCTCTCTCACTGGCTCTGATGAATAGTCACAATGAGTAAGAGAGTGCACTGTCAGTGTGCATTGTAAGGCGAAAACGAATGAGCAGAGACCAGCACTACCCTCGCAAGTGACGTCACTAGGATTCTCAAGAAAAGCGTAATCACGCATTTTTGCACCCAAAGAAAAAACACTTTAGCAAATTATTTTGTGTTTGCCATGTTCTAAGACCCCTAACTTTTTATTATTTTTATGAACTAAGCTTTGTAATAGCTTGCTTTATGTGGGACAAGCTTTAATTTACACTGGTGCTAATTTTTAGGTACAGACAAATTTTTAATCACAATTTAAATTTTTTTGGTCGTCAAGTCCTGCGAGCCATACTTTTTTATCTATCTGCTTATAGAGCTACGTGAGAGCTTGCAGTGAGGTTTAGTTCTTATTGGTACCATTTTCGGACTCGTACAACTTTTTGATCGCTTTTTATTTAACCTTTTGTTAGGAGGGATGAACAAAAAAAAAGCAATTCTGGCAATGTTTTTCATATTTTATTTACTGCATTCACTGATTGGGATACATATTAATAAAGTTTTACAGTGCGAGTCAATATGATTATGGTGATCCCAATTTATAAAACTTAGTTGGCGTGCTCTCCATCTGTCAAACTTTTCAAATCATAAGGTCATTATTGTCTGTGGTATCTGAGGAGTTAAACTGCAGAGTGGGTTTAGATCTAGCTCTGATCCCACTAGATGCACCCTATATTACAGCTGGCTTCCTCTGCTATTGGCATGTGCAAAACTCCTGTGTCCAGGTCATCCCCGGGATGTACATACATGTATAGAGCCTATAATCTTGGTAAAGTATGTGATTTTACTAAAGATTATTACAAAAAAATTATGGGAGAATCACTGGACAAGGTGGGAGCTACTGGAGAGGAGCGCTAGACCCCGCCCCTGCAGGGAAATGGATCTGTGAGTCCCTGTAATGAAGCAATACCATAAATGCCTGCAGTACCACCACCGCCTCCCTGGTCCTCACCAATAGTGTTGCTTTTACCTGGCTGCAGGGGTCATGCTTTGGAAGTGCATTGAGGTGAAGGGTGCATTGCTGGAAAAGGGAAAAAAAAAAAACTCTTTAAATCTCTTAGTTTGTGAGTGTGAATGAGCTGGGTGTGTCCGGAGTGTAAGTGCAAACGAAAGTAAGTGTGTGACTTGTTTTTCAGTGACTTTGGATTCAGGGAGTTTGGAAGGGAGGACTTTGGACTGAATTGCTGACTGTATTTCATTAATTCTTTACTTTACTTTTTACTTAACATTCTGTATATTGCAATCCCCATTAGGAAATTAGCTCCATTATTGACAATGCTATCCAGTGTACATCTTGCCACATGTATGTATTCCTTGAACAGCCGGTCGAGGTTGCTTACTGCTGCGCGAGATGTGTGCATGTTGTGCGTTTGGAAGCCCAGATACTGGATCTAAATGAGCAGCTGGCAACACTGAGATCCATTGACAACATGGAAAGGAGTCTGCTGCTCACTGAGCAGCAGCTCACTGGGGTAGATGTGGGGGAGGGTGGTAGTCGGGAGCTGCAGGACAGTGAGGTCGTTAGTTGGGTGACAGTTAGAAGGGGTGGTAGAGGGAAGAGTGCCAGGGAGGCTAGTCCTGATCTGGCACACCCCAATAAGTTTGCAAAGTTGGCAGATGAGGGGAGTGACGGTACAGAGGTAGCACTACTGTAGCAAGGCATGTCTCCTGAAAGCCGGAGGAGTGTCAGCTCCAGTAAAGAGGGAAATAGGAGAGTAGGGCAGGCCAGGCAGGTGCTGGTAGTAGGGGACTCAATTATTAGGGGAACAGATAGGGCAATCTGTCACAAAGACAGGGATCGTCGAACAGTGTGCTGCTTACCTGAATCTCGAGTCCGGCACATCGCTGATCGGGTTGAATGATTACTGGGAGGGGCTGGTGAGGACCCAGCGGTCATGGTGCACATTGGCACAAATGACAAAGTTAGAGGTAGGTGGAAGGTCCTTAAAGATGATTTCAGGGAATTAGGCTGCAAGCTGAATGCAAGGACCTCCAAGGTGGTATTCTCTGAAATACTACTGGTACCGCGTGCCACGCCAGAGAGGCAACGGGAGATTAGGGAGATAAATAAGTGTCTCAAGAACTGGTGTAGGAAGGAGGGATTTGGGTTCCTGGAGAACTGGGCTGACTTCTCAGTTGGTTACAGACTCTGCGCTAGGGACCGGCTGCACCTTAATGGGGAAGGCGCAGCTGTGCTGGGGGAGAAAATGGCTAGAAGGTTGGAGGAGTGTTTAAACTATGGATTTGGGGGGAGGGTATTCATTTTATAGGTGGGGAAGATAGTGCAAATAGTGACCTGGGCACAAATAAAGAAATTGGGGGTGGGGTTAGAACAGTCAATAAAGTAAGAAGGAATAGAGGTACAGAAAGATACATAAAATGCATGTACACTAATGCCTGAAGCCTCACCAACAAAATGGAGGAATTAGAATTAATTTTGTTGGAAAATAATTATGACATGGTAGGGATATCTGAGACATGGCTGGACGAGAGCCATGACTGGGCAGTTCATTTACAGGGCTATAGTCTGTTCAGAAATGACCGTACAAACAAGCGAGGGGGGCGGTGTGTTTATATGTAAAATCATCCTTAAAACCTGTCTTGCGGGAGGATATATGTGAATCTAATGAAAATATAGAGTCCCTGTGGGTGGAGATAAGGGGAGGGGGGAAAAATAATAAATTACTGATAGGGGTTTGTTATAAGTCTCCAAAAATAATGGAAGTAGCGGAGAATATCCTCGTAAAGCAAATAGATGAAGCAGCGACTCATGGAGAAGTCATTATTATGGGAGACTTCAACTACCCTGAACTACATTGGGGGACAGAAACATGTAGTTCAAGCAAAGGAAATAGGTTTTTGACTACTATGAGAGACAGTTACCTTTCACAACTGGTTCAGGACCCAACAAGAAGGGGGGCACTGCTAGACCTAATATTAACCAATAGGCCAGACCGCATATCAAATATACGAGTTGGGGGTCACTTGGGTAATAGTGATCACAAAATAATACGTTTTCATGTAACGTTTAATAAGATGTGTAGTAGAGGGGTTACAAGGACACTAAACTTCAGGAAGGCAAATTTCCAACGGTTAAGAGATAATCTTAGTGCAATAAACTGGGATGATATCCTGAGACATAAAGCTACACAAAGCAAATGGGAGACATTTATTAACATCCTGAATAGGACCTGTGCACAATATATACCCCTTGGGAATAAACATGCTAGAAACAGGAGGAAACCACTATGGCTTAATAGAGCTGTAAGGGGCGCAATAAGTGACAAAAAGAAAGCATTTAGAGAACTAAAGCAAGAAGGTAGTGATGAGGCATTAAATAAATATAGAAAATTAAATAAATTATGTAAGAAACAAATCAAGGCCGCAAAGATTGAGGCAGAGAGAATCATTGCCAGAGAAAGTAAAAATAACCCCAAAATATTCTTTAACTACATAAATAGTAAAAAACTAAAAAATGATAGTGTTGGCCCCCTTAAAAATAGTCTGGGTGAAATGGTGGATGAGGATGAGGAAAAAGCCAATATGCTAAATGATTTTTTTTCAACCGTATTTACACAAGAAAATCACATGACAGAAAGCATGATTAGTGATAACAAAAATTCTCCAGTAAATGTCACTTGTTTAACCCAGCAGGAAGTACGGCGGCGTCTAAAAATCACTAAAGTTGACAAATCCCCGGGCCCGGAAGGGATACACCCGTGAGTACTGCAGGAATTAAGTAACGTCATAGATAGACCATTATTTTTAATCTTTAAAGATTCCATAATAACAGGGTCTGTACCACAGGACTGGCGTATAGCAAATGTGGTGCCAATATTCAAAAAGGGGACAAAAACTGAACTTGGAAATTATAGGCCGGTAAGCTTAACCTCTACTGTGGGTAAAATCCTGGAGGGTTTCCTAAGAGATGCTATACTAGAGTATCTGAAGAAGAATAACCTCATGACCCAATATCAACATGGGTTTACGAGGGACCGTTCCTGTCAGACTAATCTGATCAGTTTTTATGGGGAGGCAAGTTCTGGACTGGACCAAGGAAATGCAGTGGATGTTGTGTATATGGACTTTTCAAAAGCTTTTGATACGGTTCCACACAAAATGTTAATATATAAAATGAGAACAATGGGGATAGGGGAAAATATATGTATGTGGGTTAAGAATTGACTCAGTGATAGGAAACAAAGGGTGGTTATTAATGGAAAACACTCAGACTGGGTCTCAGTTAACAGTGGGGTACCACAGGGGTCAGTATTGGGCCCCCTTCTTTTTAACATATTTATTAATGACCTTGTAGGGGGCATACAGAGTAATATTTCAATATTTGCAGATGACACTAAACTCTGCAGGGTAATCAATACAGAGGAGGACAATTTTATATTACAGGAGGATCTATGTAAACTAGAAGCTTGGGCTGATAAATGGCAAATGAGCTTTAATGGGGATAAATGTAAGGTAATGCACTTGGACAGAGGAAATATAGTGTATAATTATATGCTTAATTGTAAAACACTGGTCAAAACTGTAACTGAAAAAGACCTGGGTGTATTGGTGGACGACAAGCTCACGTTTAGTGGCCAGTGTCAGGCAGCTGCTGCAAAGGCAAATAAAATAATGGGATGCATTAAAAGAGGCATAGATGCTCATGAGGAGAACATAATTTTACCTCTATACAAGTCATTAGTGCGACCACACTTAGAATACTGTGTACAGTTCTGGTCTCCGGTGTATAAGAAAGACACAGCTGAACTAGAGCGGGTGCAGAGAAGAGCGACCAAGGTTATTAGAGGACTGGGGAGTCTGCAATACCAAGACAGGTTATTACAATTAGGGTTATTTACTGTGGAAAAAAGAAGGCTTAGGGGTGATCTTATTACTATGTACAAGTATATGAGGGAACAGTACAAAGACCTTTCTACTGATCTTTTTACTCTGAGGCCTGAGACGGGGACAAGGGGGCATCTTCTACGTCTGGAGGAAAGAAGGTTTAATCATAATTACAGACGGGGATTCTTTACTGTAAGAGCAGTGAGACTATGGAACTCTCTGCCGCATGATGTTGTAATTAGAGATGAGCGGTGTTCGACTAGAACTGTTCGTCAATCTCAAATTCGAGCTGTTTTGGGCGGTGTTCGAGTTGTTCGACGAACCCGAACGATTTGCAAAAAATTCGGCTGTTCGAGGTTATGTTCGATAACTGTTCGTGCACCAAAAGCGTGTCCTGCATGTCTGGCGCTATTTAGAGCACCAATCATGCAGGGATTGTCTGCCACTCACTGTAATGCCACAGCCATGGTGGTTGTGGCATTACAGTGATTGCCCAAATCGATGGGAACAGTGCCAACAGTGAAACATGAAAAGCCGGCAATTCAGCAGCGGCATACACCTGTACCCGACAATTTAGAACCGAAAGAATAGAGCTTCACACATAGATTAGATAGATAGAAACATGTCAGCCACATATATACGAAGTACAGTGAAAGTGCTGCTTACTGTACTTGTCATTTAGCGTAAAGGATTTATCAAAAAAAATAATAGTGTTTTCATGCACTGTCTCTTTAAAAAAGCCGGCCGGCAATTCAGCATCTGTACCCGACAATTTATAACAGACAGAATAGAGCTTCACACATAGATTAGATAGATAGAAACATGTCAGTCACATATATATGAAGTACAGTGACAGTGTTGGTTACTGTACTTGTCATTTAGTATTAAAATAAAGGATTTATTATTAAAAAAATTGGCGTGGGGTTCCCCTTAATTTTAGTCTCTAGCGGAGGTTAAGCAGACGGCTGGGGCAGATGTTTGAAGCCTGGGAAGGGGGTAATACCCACGGAGCTTCCCAGGCAACTAATATCAGCCCCCAGCTGAATACATAGCCTTTACTAGCTATTAAAATGGGGGACCCCCCCCAAAAAAATGACGTGGGGTCCCCCTAATTTAATAGCTAGCAAAGGCTAGGCAGACAGCTGGGGGCTGATATTAATAGCCCAGGAAGGGAGCCATGAATATTGGCCCCCTCCCAGGCTAGAAACACCAGCCGTCAGCCGCCCCAGAAATGGCGCATTCATAGGATGCGCCAATTCTGGCACTTAGCCTCGCTCTTCCACGCTGCCCTGGTGCGGTGGCAGGGGGTAATAGGGTTGGGGTTGATGTCAGCTTATAATGCCAGCTGACATCAAGCCCAGGTTAGTAATGGAGAGGCGTCTATAAGACATCCCCATTACTAACCCCATAGTCAAAGTTAAAAAAAACACAAACACCCAGAATAAAGTCCTTTAATTGAAATAAAGACACAATCCTTTATTGTTCTAAATTAAACCATACTTACCGTCACGCCCATTCCAGCTGAAGCCAACGATCTCCTGCAATAAAAGAAAAATAATAAAGCAACCTCATCCTTACCTTTCCATGGTTCCCACGACAGCTTCAGCTCTGCTACATCGAGATGACAGGCTGGACCGCAGCAAAACGCTGCCATCCAGCCTCTCATCCCGCAGACACTGAGAAGCGCAGGCTTGCTTGCGCTTCTCAGCGTCTCTCTGTGACGACATCCAGATGAGCCGAGTTCATGTCCAATGAACTCGGCTCACCTCATGCACGTCACTGACAGCGTGGGAAAATTCTCACGCAGAAACGCTGAGTGCAGGAGAATTCTCCCACGCTGTCAGTGACGTGCATAAGGTGAGCTCATGTACAATGAACTCAGCTCACCTCCTGCACGTCACTGACAGCGTGGGAGAATTCTCCTGCACTCAGCGCTTCAGTGTGAGAATTCTCCCACGCTGAAGCGCTGAGTGCAGGAGAATTTTCCCACGCTGTCAGTGACGTGCATGAGGTGAGCCGAGTTCATTGGACATTAACTCGGCTCATCTGGATGCCCTCACAGAGAGACGCTGTGGAGCGCAAGCAAGCCTGCGCTTCTCAGTGTCTGCGGGATGACAGGCTGGATGGCGGCGTTCTGCTGCGGTCCAGCCTGTCATCTCGATGTAGCAGAGCTGAAGCTGTCATGGGAACCATGGAAAGGTAAGGATGATGTTGCTTTATTATTTTTCTTTTATTTCAGGAGATCGTTGGCTTCAGCTGGAATGGGCGTGATGGTAAGTATGGTTTAATTTAGAACAATAAAGAATTGTGTGTTTATTTCAATTAAAGGACTTTTTTCTGGGTGTTGTGTTTTTTTTAAATACTTTAGTAGAAATTCATGGTGGTCATGTCTAATATTGGCGTGACCCCATGAATTTCGGGCTTAGGGCCAGCTGATAATGCCAAGCTGGCCCTAACCCCTTTATTACCCAGTGAGCCACCGCATCAGGGCCCTGGATGAGTTGGGTACAGCGCCAGAAGATGGCGCTTCTATGAACGCGCCATTTTCCGGGGTGGCTGCAGACTGCAATTTGCAGCGGGGGTGGCCCAGAAAGCTTGGGCCTCCCTGCGCTGCGGATTCCAGCCCCCAGCTGCCTAGTTGTACCTGGCTGGACACAAAAACAGGGCGAAGCCCCACGTCAATTTTCTTTAAATTATTTCATGAAATAATTAAGAAAAAAAGGGCTTCCCTATATTGTTGTGTCCGGCCAGGTACAAATAGGCAGCTGGTGGTTGGGGGCAGCCCGTTCCTGCCTGCTGTACCTGACTGGACACAAATATAGTGCGAAGCCCCACGTCAATTTTTTTTAAATTATTTCATGAATTTCCTGAAATAATTTAAAAAAATTGAAGTGGGGCTTCGCACTATATTTGTGTCCAGTCAGGTACAGCAGGCAGGAACGGGCTGCCCCCAACCACCAGCTGCCTATTTGTACCTGGTTGGACACAACAATATAGGGAAGGCCTTTTTTTCTTAATTATTTCATGAATTTCATGAAATAATTAAAAAAAAAATACGTGGGGCTTCGCCCTATTTTTGTGTCCAGCCAGGTACAACTAGGCAGCTGGGGGCTGGAATCCGCAGCGCAGGGAGGCCCAAGCTTTCTGGGCCCCCCCCCGCTGCAAATTGCAGTCCGCAGCCACCACAGAAAATGGCGCGTTCATAGAAGCGCCATCTTCTGGCGCTGTACCCAACTCATCCAGGGCCCTGGTGCGGTGGCTCACTGGGTAATAAAGGGGTTAGGGCCAGCTTGGTATTATCAGCTGGCCCCAAGCCCAAAATTCATGGGGTCACGCCAGTATTAGACATGACCGCCATGAATTTCTAGTAAAGTATTTAAAAAAAACACAACACCCAGAATAAAGTCCTTTAATTGAAATAAAGACACAATTCTTTATTGTTCTAAATTAAACCATACTTACCATCACACCCATTCCAGCTGAAGCCAACGATCTCCTGCAATAAAAGAAAAATAATAAACCAACCTCATCCTTACCTTTCCATGGTTCCCACGACAGCTTCAGCTCTGCTACATCGAGATGACAGGCTGGACTGCAGCAGAACGCTGCCATCCAGCCTGTCATCCCGCAGACACTGAGAAGCGCAGGCATGCTTGCGCTCCTCACTGTCTCGCTGTGACGGCATCCAGATGAGCCGAGGTCATGTCCAATGAACTCGGCTCACCTCATGCACGTCACTGACAGCGTGGGAAAATTCTCACGCTGAAGTGCTGAGTGCAGGAGAATTCTCCCACGCTGTCAGTGATGTGCATGAGGTGAGCTCATGTCCAATGAACTCAGCTCACCTCCTGCACGTCACTGACAGCGTGGGAAAATTCTCCTGCTCTCAGCGCTTCAGCGTGAGAATTTTCCCACGCTGTCAGTGACGTGCAAGAGGTGAGCCGAGTTCATTGGACATGAACTCGGCTCATCTGGATGTCGTCACAGAGAGACGCTGAGCAGCGCAAGCAAGCCTGCGCTTCTCAGTGTCTGCGGGATGACAGGTTGGATGGCAGCGTTCTGCTGCGGTCCAGCCTGTCATCTCGATGTAGCAGAGCTGAAGCTGTCGTGGGAACCATGGAAAGGTAAGGATGATGTTGCTTTATTATTTTTCTTTTATTGCAGGAGATCGTTGGCTTCAGCTGGAATGGGCGTGACGGTAAGTATGGTTTAATTTAGAACAATAAAGGATTGTGTCTTTATTTCAATTAAAGGACTTTATTCTGGGTGTTTGTGTTTTTTTTAACTTTGACTATGGGGTTAGTAATGGGGGTGTCTTATAGACGCCTCTCCATTACTAACCTGGGCTTGATGTCAGCTGGCATTATAAGCTGACATCAACCCCAACCCTATTACCCCCTGCCACCGCACCAGGGCAGCGTGGAAGAGCGAGGCTAAGTGCCAGAATTGGCGCATCCTATGAATGCGCCATTTCTGGGGCGGCTGACGGCTGGTGTTTCTAGCCTGGGAGGGGGCCAATATTCATGGCTCCCTTCCTGGGCTATTAATATCAGCCCCCAGCTGTCTGCCTAGCCTTTGCTAGCTATTAAATTAGGGGGGACCCCACGTCATTTTTTTGGGGGGGTCCCCCATTTTAATAGCTAGTAAAGGCTATGTATTCAGCTGGGGGCTGATATTAGTAGCCTGGGAAGCTCCGTGGGTATTATCCCCTTCCGAGGCTTCAAACATCTGCCCCAGCCGTCTGCTTAACCTCCGCTAGAGCCTAAAATTATGGGGGAACCCCACGCCAATTTTTATTTTAATAAATCCTTTATTTTAACACTAAATGACAAGTACAGTAACCAACACTGTCACTGTACTTATTATAAATGTGACTGACATGTTTCTATCTATCTAATCTATGTGTGATGCTCTATCTTTCTGTTCTAAATTGTCGGGTACAGATGCTGAATTGCCGGCCGGCTTTTTTAAAGAGACAGTGCATGAAAACACTATTATTTTGTTAAATAAATCCTTTACACTAAATGACAAGTACAGTAAGCAACACTGTCACTGTACTTATTATATATGTGACTGACATGTTTCTATCTATCTAATCTATGTGTGAAGCTCTATTCTTTCTGTTCTAAATTGTCGGGTACAGATGCTGAATTGCCGGCCGGCTTTTTTAAAGAGACGGTGCATGAAAACACTAATATTTTTTTTAATAAATCCTTTACACTAAATGACAAGTGCAGTAACCAACACTGTCACTGTGCTTCTTATATGTGTGACTGACATGTTTCTATCTATCTAATCTATGTGTGATGCTCTATTCCTTCTTGTCTAAATTGTCGGGTACCGGTGTATGCCGCTGCTGAATTTGCCGGCCGGCTTTTTTAAAGAGAGTGTCTTCTGAGCAGTTTGTCAGCTTTTGGACACCTTTGCAGGTGTTTTCTATGTGTTTCTATGTGTTTTTGTTTGCCTGCCATTGGTTTTAACGGTGTTCGACGGTGTTCTAAGGTGTTCGACGAACAGTTCGACGAACAGTTCCTCGAACATCCCGGTGTTCGACGAACCGAACCGAACCCGAACACTACGGGGGTGGCTCAACACTAGTTGTAATGAGTGATTCACTGTTAAAATTTAAGAAGGGCATGGATGCCTTTCTTGAAAAGTATAATATTACAGGTTATAAATACTAGATTCCTTGATAGGGCATTGATCCAGGGAACTAGACTGATTGTCGTATGGAGTCAGGAAGGAATTTTTTCCCCCAATGTGGAGCTTAGTGTTTGCCACATGGTTTTTTTTTGCCTTCCTCTGGATCAACAAGTTAGGCTATGGGTTGAACTTGATGGACTTAGTCTTCCTTCAACCTTAAAAACTATGTTACTATGCTTGGTATACCTCATATGACCATTACAGTGGCCTTGTGCTCTATAACGTTGAGGTCAGTGATTTGGAGTTTAGCATAAATGCTTCATTTCCAAAAGAAGGTAAACCAAAACTCCTTGGGAGAGCATAACATATTTTGTAGTTTGGAGAAAGCATTTTATCTTGACCCTGCATAAAAACTGGTAAAAGTTCAATGCACCAAATTTCACCAAGTTCTTTTGAAGCCTCTCACTTCTCCCATACCAGATCGAACAAAGGAAGCAGTGGCTCAGAGGAAGCAAAGGAAGCTCAAAAAGCAAACGAGAACCAGTGGGGGAAATTGTCATGCACAGTGTGGGAAAGACTAAGTGCAACACGAATGGATGAGGGGAAGAAAGCCCAGATACTAGGGAAAGGGGGAGTGGAGACCCCTAGGCAAATCTAATAACACCCTGCCTACCCTACCGTCCCTATATTAGTTCCACACCAATCGCCGAGCTGGAAACCTAAGCCCTGTATATCCCTAGAGTTAGGCCCTTTATAGTGAGGAGGGGTGAGCACTTGTCAGTCCCCACTGTAAATGAAAAAAAACAATGGAGACAAACAAAGGGGGAAAAACTTAGCTTGATCAGACACCAGATAGATAGCACCAAACATCCTCAAAGGGCACCAGAGAGGAAGCTAGCCGACTGCTATAGCTCCAAGCCTTCTCAAGGAAAAATGAGAATATCACCGGCGACTCCCTATAGCAGACTGAGAGTTTATAAACACCCAGACAAGGGTGTGTCAATCAGAGCAGGAGGTAGGTTGCCCCTGGGTCCAAAAGTGAGAAGGACTAAGAAGGCGTCTGCAATGCCAAATGCAGTGACCTTCTGCAGCAAGATGCAGAGCGACTGTCTGCTACATCTGACACACCCGTAACAAACATAGCCTATTGGTCTTCACTCAGCATGTAAAAAGTTACCAGTACCTGGAATTTTGCTGAAGCAACTCCGAGGTGGCTGGCGTTTTGGTTTAGAGATGAGCGAATTATTTCCAAACAAAATTAATAGGTACTGTACATTTAGCTATACATTTCCCCAAAAATTCACATTCTGTCAAATCTGAAATCTATTAACTGGAATCAAGCAACATGGCCTCACACGACCAAGAGAGGGCGGTCAAATGCCTGACCTCGTACTACAGAACGGAAAAGGAACACAATGCCGGAAGAACAGAACACCGGAGCAGAATACTGCAAAGCTGTGGCAGCGGTGTGAGAGCAGGTGAGGAAAGGTGAATACAATTTTTATTTTATTTTAACTCCTTCTTTACTGCAATATGGACTTTTTTTCTTTGGACTGAATTTAATCTGATGGCAAAATGTGAGCAAATATGTCAAAATTGAATTTAGCAATATTTTATCTCTGCTTTGGTGTTTTCTTCAGAGAAGTCGCGTGGCCTTCTCACCTCTGATGTATCGACAACCTGACTAACAGCATTAAATGCTGTCTGTGATGTTCCAATTTTTTGGTACAGATGGTTACAGACTCTTCTTGCACAGTTCTAGCTCTCCTGAGTATCCGTCATCTGTGCTTAGAGAATGTTGTTACCCTTTATTTCTTGTACCTCATCATTGGACTGTGATTTAACCTCAAGATGATCTTCTGCCAGTCGCCACCTTTCTTTTCTTCTGTGAATCTTCTCTGAATGGTTGACTCATGGTAGTGCTCCACAACCTCCAAAATGACCAACTCCTTTTCTAGTTGTAAAAAAAAGAGCAGCTCTGAAGTCAGAGGCGCAGCTATGAGTTTTGGTTCAGGGGGGGCGAAACTTCTGAGTGGGCCCCTAACCAGGTAAACTTGATTACAATCATGGTGGCACACTCCAATAGTGGATGTAGGAGAACCTCAGCAGATGACCGCACTGTTACTGAAAATAATCTCTATGCAAAGGCCAACACTGATATTACTGCCATATGGTGACCATATAGTGGTAGATACTAGTCCTGAAGAACATATAAGAGATTACAATACAGTTATATATTGTGACTTACAGCTGATGTTCTTTCTGATGAAATTGTTAACTTTTCCCATCTTTTCCATCTGGCCCAGACCAACATGACAACTTCTCCATCCAGGACTCGTTTGCAGAGATTACAACAAAGACAAATTTGACTCCTTACATTTCAGGCCCCGTCCCCATCTATTCCCAACCTGCACAAACTCTTCATCCTGATGATACCCCAATACTGAGCCGCTGCTGCTGTATGTGTCCCTATTACTGCACCCATGTGCCCTCTAAATGGTAACATAACCCTCTAGAATATAGTAATGCCGTGTGAAATTGCCCTAGAAAACAGTGACCACATTTCCCCCCCTAAAAAGTAATAATGCCCTCTATGTGCCCCTCTGACAGCCATAATAACCTGAGTTCCCCGTATAACAATAACAATAAGAGCACACTCAACATTTAATAAAGTATTGAGTCTCCCCCCATGTACAGCTCCCCTCTAAACAGTATGATGCTCTCTTATTCACAATATAATACCGCCTCACTGTATAGTACCCCCACAAAGTATACTGACCCCTTAGAAGCCCCCAAACTGATGGCTCCAACAATATATGATGGCCCCCATGCTGTACAAAGACCCCACATTATCACCCACTCTCCCTCACTGTAATCCCCACACTGTATGATGGCCCCCTAACTAGCCTTCATATAATATAATGCACCCCATAGTCCTCAATATAGTATAAATCACCCCCATAGGCCTCTATATAGTATAATGCACTCCACATAGGCCTCTATAGTACAATGTACTCTCCATAGGCCTCCATATAGTATAATACACTCCCCTTGGGCCTCCATACAGTGTAATGCACACCCTATAGGTAGACTCTATATAGTATATTGCACTCCCCATAGGCCTCTATAAAGTATAATTGATTTCCCATTGACCTCCATATAGTATAATGCACTCCTCATAGGCAGACTCTATATAGTATAATGCAATCCCCATAGGCCTCTCTATAGTAAAATGCACTCCCCTTAGGCCCCCCCATACAATATAATGCACTCTCCATGGGCAGACTCTATATAGTATAATGCACTCCCATAGGCAGACTCTATATAGTATAATACAGCCCCATAGGCCTCTATAGTATAATGCACCCCCATAGGCCTCCATATAGTATAATGCACTCTCCATAGGCCTCTATACAATATAATACACTCCCCATAGGCCTCCATATAGTATAATGCACTCCCCATAGGCCTCTATATAGTATAATGCACCCCCATAGGCCTCTATAGTGTAATGCACCCCCATAGGTCTCTATAGTGTATAATGCACCCCCATCGGCAAACTCTACATAGTATAATGCATCCCCATAGGCCTCCAAATAGTATAATGCATCCCAATGGGCCTCTATAGTATAATGCACCCCCATATGTCTCCATATAGCATAATGCACCCCCATAGGCAGACTCTATATAGTATAATACACCCCCATAGGCAGACTCTATATAGTATAATGCACTCCCCATAGGCCTCTATAGTATAGTGCACCCCCATATGCCTCCATATAGTATAATGCACCCCCATAGGCAGACTCTATATAGTATAATGCACCCCCATAGGCAGACTCTATATAGTATAATACACCCCCATAGGGAGACGCTTTATAGTATAATACACTCCCCATAGGCAGACTCAATATAGTATAATGCACCCCCATAGTCCTGTATAGTATAATGCACCTCCATAGGCCTCCATATAGTATAATGCTCCCCCATATGCCTCTATGCACACGCCCATACAGTTGCACTAGTGACTCGCCCCCTGGGCCGAGGGGCACGCGGATCCGGGCGACAGGGAGACGCTGGGAGTAGTAGTGGCGGCCCGGTCCCGCGGCTCAGGGTGGTCAGACCAATGGTAGTCTGCTACGTACTTGAGATAATGTCCGACTACGCCACCCGTGGATTGCGGTTATTAGGAACCACCGCTGCATGCAGACCGCTGGGGCTGATGAAGTGTGCAGCTAGGGTAGTGTGACTCCCCACGGTAAGAGTGCGGCCCCAGGGCAGTGTAGTGGCTGGTGGGAGTGATGGTAGTGCGAGTCCCGGTACCGCTAGTGCCAGAGGAGCGAAGGAGCACACGGACAACAAGTTACAGTCCAGGGTCTTTACTCACAGTTCGTTTGTACCGGGTCACTTCCGTCGGCAGTGACCGCCCGAGCCGTGCTGCGTCCACCAGGCGAGGGGCTCGGTCAACTCCCAGGCAGTTCAGGAGCATGGCACAGGATCCCCTTTAATCCTTTCTCTGGCCTGCCTCACCAGTGACCCACTTTTGTCCGGCTGCCGCGGACTTGTGCGGTTAAACGTGGGCCCCGTCCTCCGCTGTCCTATATGGTGCCTTCCTAGCAGGTTTGATGAGGTGTCGCACCAATAGATGATCACGACGACCGGTCTTTGGCTGAGGGTTGTTTCTCCTCCACCAACTTGGGATCCGGTACCCTTAATCTACCTGACCCTGCACCCTGGATTCTCGTGGGTTCTTAGGGTCCCTTCCACCTTCTTGTTCCTGAGTCCTTCTGTTTCTCTGTCTCTTCTTCTCTTTCTTTCCTGTTCTGTTCCTTTCTGTTCCTTTCTCTTGGAGCTGAGATGAGCTAGAATCTCAGCTCCCGTTCACCTCCTCCTCGGCCTCTCACTAGGCCCTTCTGGAGTAGAGCTCCTACAGAGCCTCTACTCCCTGTCTTCTCCTCTGGCTGAACGAACCTAGATCTAAGATGGTTCCCACCTTTTATACCTCCCTCTGACCATGAGCCCAGGTGACCAGCAACCAATGGGCTCCTACCTACGCTCAGGAACCGCCCCCTATCTGCCCCTACAGCACTGGGTGTTCCACCCCTCCCTCCCCACTACAGCAGGGACATGGTCGGTCGTGCCTGCACTTATGTCTAGTGGGAGCACCGTTGAGCTGTCCCTCGGAAATGGGGTGTGTGTGCTGTATGCAGCTAACTGAGCCCTGGCCCATACTCCATCCTTACCCGGGAGTGGAATATCACACCTCTGGACTGAGGTGCAATACCCCTGTAGCGGCCGAACCCTCGGGGCGCTACATTCCCCCCTGGTAAAGCACAGCACGTCCTCGGGCTGGAAAGAGCAAAAACAGTTGATTACAGGACATGCAGAGACTTTTTAAATAACTTTTTACATTAGAAACAGACATTACGGTTCAACTCCCTTTATGGGACACACTTTTCTTTTCACTAGACATTATAGAAAACTTTTTCAATACTTCCGGAACTCTTTTGACATTTCACACTATAGAAAACATTCACATCAATATCTAGCAGCATATAAAAACTTTTCATATATAAAACATTTTTAATTACAGCACATTCTTGGGTTCTTGGCTGCGGTGCAACTTGCAACCAGGTGCTCTTCCTTTTTAAAGGTGCAACAGTCCATTTTAACTTTGAGGTAGACGTTGCGGTTCTTGTATAAAACCAGTAGTGGGCGCTTTAAGAAGCGCAACTATATACAAGGGATTGGCCGCTCTCAGTCCTCGGCCAGTTTTGGGAAGGGGAATGGCTGCTCACAGTCCTCAGCCTGTTAGGGGATAGGGGCACACAGGTAACAGTTCGATACTTGTCCCAACGGGGACCACACTTTCAAGACGGGAACAGTCCCAAAAGCGATTCGGATGTCCTGACGGGTAACTATGTACACAGGTACTTTGCTACTTACTAGTAGCGGTGTCCTCCATATGCTCCTTCTTCCTCCTCATATGGTTCTTCAGACCCGTCCGGGTCCTCTTGGCTCTCCTCATAGCCGCGGTATTGTAGCTCCTCCTCGGTGAGCCGGTGGACATGTAGGGCGTATGGTCCTTTCGCACCTACGTGGCGGGTGAAGGTGACCACATCACCAGGGTACAGGTCACGGCCACGATGCCCCTCAGGTAGATGACTTTCGACGTCCCTGCGGGTCACAAAGACGTCGCCTGCTGTTTCTGGGCCCCTGATGAAGCCCCAGCCGTTCTCCATGTGGAACTTGACTATGGTCCCGGTGATTCGGGGACCACGGTCAGCTTTTGGGTCTTGGCGGGCCTTACGTTTTTGTTCAGCACTCTGGGCTTGGAGCCGTTCCTCCCTGACGCGTCTCTCTCGTCGCTCCCGCTCAAAGGTCGCCAGTTGCTGATGACAGGCCTCCAGACGACGGACCGCGTCTGCCCGAGTCTCTTGGGAGAACCCCATCAAGTTCTCGCCGGTGGGGTCCCACGCAAGTTGGATGTCCTCCAGTGGGGGTAGGGGGACCTCCACGGGTTCTGGAGCCGGTAACAGAGGCTCGCGCGGGGGCTGGGTCTTCCATGGCTGATTGCTGATGACTTCGGCCGGCCACTCTAGGGGCAGTCCATCCGGACCGGTATGATGGACAATCAAGTCCACACCCAGTTGTGGTATGGTAGAGGGACTTGATCTGGGGGCAGCGCCCGGGGGCACTCGGCCTTGCGACCAGGCCAGGGGTCTCTCGGTCGCGCTAGGTGGTAGTCCCGTCCGGGACAGGGGCGCAGGCTCAGCGATGGCGCCCGGGTCATCCAGGCCTTGCGACCGGGCCGATGACGCTTCTCGTTTTACGGCGCCCGGGGTCAAGGGGCGTGGCGACGGGCGGGGCGTGGCCGCGGCGCTCACCGCTTGAGGCCTAGCTGGAAGTAGTGGCGGCGCGGCAACAGGCGCGGTGAGTGGGGCTTCGGGTGCCGCGACTGGGGGCTGGGGCAGGCTTGCGGTTGCTGGGCTTGGGATGGTGACGTCCCCTTCACTTGCCTCAGTCCTTGCGGCTCCCTCTGCGGCGTCGCCTCCGGTCCTCTCTCCTCTTGCGCCGTCCTCCGAGGCAGGCAAACCGCGGGGTGCGGCTGAAGTCTGTCGCTGGTGGGTCTCGGCCTGCCGGGCCAGTTCTTTTCTCCACTCTGTGAGTGCATTTTGCTGCGCCCGGACCATCCTCCGCTCCAGGTCCTCCAGTGCAGCTTGCGCACGCTCCGGATCTCTGGGGAGCTGCGCCAGGACTTCTGCTAGGCTGCAGAGCGGTTCGGCCTGCAGCAGGCTTCGGGCCAGGAGACTGGTGCTGCTCAGGGCGTCCATTCCCGGGTGCGGTCTGTCTGGACTGATCCAGACCACCCCCTGCCCCGCAGTTTTCTTCTCTTCCCACCCCCATTGGGGGCGGCCCCGGGGCAACTTGGTGACAATCACTTTCAGGGGCAGCCCCCCCATGTTGATAGACATCTCCACTGCTGCATTCATGGCTGGTGGGGGCGGGCCCCTTCTTTGGCGCCATTCTGGGTTCTGGCCCACGATGGGAGGTGGCTTCCTGCTGTCTTTTGGTGCACACATAATGGCGTCCGCTCTGCCAGGGCGGGAAAGACGGATGAAGATGGCGGGAAACGGTCCAAGATGGCGTCTGATGGCGGGAATCGGCTCCGGATGGCGGGAAACGACTCCGGACGGCGGGAAACTTCTTTTTAAGGTACATGTTCAATTTTCTTCAGGCACGCAATACCCGCTTGTGGCGAGTTGGTAATGATCCTGCCGACTACGCCAAAGCTGACTCGCCCCCTGGGCCGAGGGGCACGCGGATCCGGGCGACAGGGAGACGCTGGGAGTAGTAGTGGCGGCCCGGTCCCGCGGCTCAGGGTGGTCAGACCAATGGTAGTCTGCTACGTACTTGAGATAATGTCCGACTACGCCACCCGTGGATTGCGGTTATTAGGAACCGCCGCTGCATGCAGACCGCTGGGGCTGATGAAGTGTGCAGCTAGGGTAGTGTGACTCCCCACGGGAAGAGTGCGGCCCCAGGGCAGTGTAGTGGCTGGTGGGAGTGATGGTAGTGCGAGTCCCGGTACCGGTAGTGCCGGAGGAGCGAAGGAGCACACGGACAACAAGTTACAGTCCAGGGTCTTTACTCACAGTTCGTTTGTACCGGGTCACTTCCGTCGGCAGTGACCGCCCGAGCCGTGCTGCGTCCACCAGGCGAGGGGCTCGGTCAACTCCCAGGCAGTTCAGGAGCATGGCACAGGACCCCCTTTAATCCTTTCTCTGGCCTGCCTCACCAGTGACCCACTTTTGTCCGGCTGCCGCGGACTTGTGCGGTTAAACGTGGGCCCCGTCCTCCGCTGCGACCGGTCTTTGGCTGATGGTTGTTTCTCCTCCACCAACTTGGGATCCGGTACCCTTAATCTGCCTGACCCTGCACCCTGGATTCTCGTGGGTTCTTAGGGTCCCTTCCACCTTCTTGTTCCTGAGCCCTTCTGTTTCTCTGTCTCTTCTTCTCTTTCTTTCCTGTTCTGTTCCTTTTTGTTCCTTTCTCTTGGTGCTGAGATGAGCTAGAATCTCAGCTCCCCTTCACCTCCTCCTCGGCCTCTCACTAGGCCCTTCTGGAGTAGAGCTCCTACAGAGCCTCTACTCCCTGTCTTCTCCTCTGGCTGAACGAACCTAGATCTAAGATGGTGCCCACCTTTTATACCTCCCTCTGACCATGAGCCCAGGTGACCAGCAACCAATGGGCTCCTACCTACGCTCAGGAACCGCCCCCTATCTGCCCCTACAGCACTGGGTGTTCCACCCCTCCCTCCCCACTCCAGCAGGGACATGGTCGGTCGTGCCTGCACTTATGTCTAGTGGGAGCACCGTTGAGCTGTCCCTCGGAAATGGGGTGTGTGTGCTGTATGCAGCTAACTGAGCCCTGGCCCATACTCCATCCTTACCCGGGAGTGGAATATCACACCTCTGGACTGAGGTGCAATACCCCTGTAGCGGCCGAACCCTCGGGGCGCTACACTAGCGTAGCTCTGGGTGGGCCCCTCAGAGTGCGGGGCAGGGGCCACCGCGCTCTATCCCCCCGGTAGATATGCTACTGCTCACATGTCATACATTCATGAGTGGGAATGCCTTCTCTGCTCCTCACAGATAAACTGGTTCTGGGACAGAACACCCCCTTATTTTTTGTCTGACCACTGAGTAACCCATTTGCGAGTATCACCCATTCCTCACTTTTTTACTAAGCTGTCTCTCCTTGGCCACTTGGTGGATCCTGCCTGTTTATTTGCCTTCTGCAAATCATCTCTTTTACAAATTTGGTGCAGACCAGGAGAAGAGAAAGATTCAGGAGGTCAACGCTGCTCAACACCTATTTTTCTTAAGATCTGTGTTGCGTGTAGATGACTCTAAAGGATTACATGACATGATTTTCATAACAGAGTCACAACTATTGAGCAATTATTCTGTATACATGCGGTTGTACCCCTGCTGTGCCACGTGAACAGAAATACAATTACCCAATTGTCACAGCAGCTTGGATTGGTGATGAATGAACGTCCCTCCATTACGTGCTGATTTCATGTCGTCTTCACTGGTCAATTCTCAATATTTCTTTTTTATTTAATTCTCACTTATTCAGCAGAAATTTTGACAGATGAAAATAAATCTGGCAGAGGGGGCTGAGATTTAGCTGTTTTGCATCATTTATACAAAGCTCTAATATGTATTCTACCCGCGACAGCATGTAATGCGTTCCCCACCACAGAGTTGGGAGAGCATATGCACATCGAAACGCACAGTGCATTACATGCTCATACCAGGATGGGGACTGTGAGGATTGTAGAAATACACAAAATATCCTCACGGAATTTGAGTTTTCACTAGAGTTTTATTGTAATGCAGATTAAGATAGCAAATTAATAGTCAGCAAGCAGATGACCTCTTGCACTGCTCATTTATCATGTTCTTCCAAGTAGTTGTTAGAGAGAAGAAAATAGAAAGTCAAAGAAATCATAACATTTTATGCAAATGATGCAGAAGAAGGTTTAACGCCTCAGAGCGGTTGTCCAAGTTATGATATTGCTATTGAGGACAGGTGATCAATATTAGATCGATGGTGGTCCTCCACTGTGAAGAGAACGAGAGGCATCTATAACTGTACTGGAGGTACCCTGAAGAGGTCTGGAGGCACGTAAAAAAGCACCAGAGGTACCTGTGAGAGGACTGGAGGCACCTGTAAGAGATTGGAGGCACCTGGAAGAGGACCATAGGCACACAGAAGAGGACTGGAAGCACCTAGAGGAGGACTGAAGGTACCAGGACGAGGACCGTACACACCTAGAAGAGGACTGCAGGCACCTTGAGCAGGACCGGAGTTACATGGAAGAGGATTGTATAAAACAAAATAGGGCTACTCACTGAGGAAGCCGACAGGACATCGGTGAAACGCATTTGAATGTGGCTTTATTTAATACAATTCTTACATCTATCCATTGGACACGAGATCATCACTGTATGCGGAGGAGCGCAGACATTTAGGCACCTTTCTTCTTCTACATCGGTTTATTGATACATTATGGAAGAGGATTGGAGACACCTGGGAAAGGACTGGAGGTAACTTGAAGAGGACTGGATGGTTTCTTTTCCAGGGTCCTAACCAAGTAGGACCATGTTGCACTCAGAAAAGAGGGCTCCATCTTGTTTAATGTATGTTGTGTGCGATGAAATGCTTTGGTGTCTTCCATGTTTTAGATGACCAAGGAGAAATGTAAGGATATAGGCAAACTGCCCACGTTCCCCCTTGAAGACATGAGTACTGTTATAATGTGTATTATGACATAAGCTATTAGTGATAGATTGTATTTTGCCCTGCAGAGTTAGGGTTAGTGTTTAGGATGAGCCCCGCGTGGGAGGGTAAAAGGTATAGGGACAGAGACAGTTTGCTGTCAGGATGTGAGATAGGGCCCTGTGCGCAAGAGAAGCAGACCTACAGTGTGATTAGTCAGCACAGTCACGTGACGTGTGTCCCTGACATGAATGGAGACCGAAACAGTGGATAGCATGATCCTGAGCAGAAAGTGGAAAAGCAAAAGACTGACAGAATTGATTCACCAGAGAAAGGTCTTGGGACAGGACACCTAGCAGTGCAGCCCCGAGTTTATAAATCAGAGAGGTAACAGGACCTGGATGGAGCAGGGAACGTGAGATGAAGAGAGTTCCCTGGGCGGCATTTCCAAGGCGTCAGCAGGCTAAGAAGCTAAGTACCAATCATATTGGCAAACTATTTCCCTTGGATCTAGAACTGTGGGTTGAGAATAAGACTCTCACTTAATGGACTGCAGTACTGTGCTGGGTTGTGGTGAAGGCAGAACTAATGGAGACAGAAACCAAGCAAGTTAAGAAAAAGCATCTGAGACTGTGTGAGAAAATGGTCCATGTGTTGAAGGAAATGTTCATTAAGCTGTGTCCCCGATATCTGTTGTACACAATCCCCACCAAGTTATCGTTCAATAAAAAGTATATTTTTGACTTGTGTTCTCCCTCATTGAAGTCCTCAACATCTAGTCCTGGCCAACCAAAGTCATTGGTAACATGTGGCCTGCAAGGGTGTAGCGCCCCCTATAGACGAAGTTCACACACCAAGCCAGGCCCCCACCTTCATGTAACGTGCCGGGGTGTAAGAGACGAGTACCTCGTCCATGGCTACCTACCTCGCCTTGGTAATATAACATCCGGACCCGTCGGCCCTTGTATAACATCCGGAACGTTGCTCTCCAGTGTATGACATCAGGCCCCATTGCTCTCGTTGTATGACGTCTGTCCTCTTGCCCCTCAGTTTATAACTTCCAGCCCCTTGCCCCCGATGTCTAACATCTGGCCGCATTGACCCCGGAGTATAACATGTGGCCCCTCGCCATGTCGTCTGCCTTTACTAACATGTGACAGAACAGCCGCTGGTGAAGAGCTCACTAATTCCAGCACGGTCCTGTAATAGGAGCCACCGGGGTAAAATGTCCGGTCATGACATTTGTTCCTCCTGGATCTTCCACCATCACCTGTGAGTGATATTACTGAGACGTGGAAGGAACCTCAACAACTCAGCAACGAAGTGGAGACCCCGTAACGTTACAGAGCGGGTGGCCGAGTGCTGAGAAGCAGAGGGCAGAAAAGTCACCATTGCTCTGCTGACCCCATAATTGTCCAGACCTCCTCTGGAATTAACATCAGCACACGCACTGCACCCCTGCCGAGCAGCTGCATGCAGCCGTACATCACCAAGCACAATGCCGAGCGTCGCATTGAGTAGTGTGAAGCTGCCACCTTTGGACTCTGGAGGAGATGTGTTCTTTGCAGTGACGAATGTCACTTCCCTATCTGATTAGTCCGAGGATGCTTTGTGCTATACCTATGTGATGGTTGTATCTTCTAAATATTTTTGAGTGAATATATTTTGGGACTTAGTAGCCAAAAGTCTTACTTTTTTTCTATGTCACATTTTAAGAATCATCTCAATTTTCCTCTTGTGGCTTTAGCTGATTTTCCACGGGACAAGTAGCATGTAACAATGGCCTCATGTTGTTGTACATAACAAGTATTGCGACTGCTGTGTTGTTTTGGGGCTTTGTTTTTAACCGTTCAGCACCCATTGTACAGAACACACGGACCCGACGCAAAAATCTTTTTGCGTCATTTATTTAACATAGTTTAGCTTTCTGTCTTTTGCTTAATGTTTACCCTCGTTTTATTTAGTCCTTGCCATTTTTGAGGTCTTCTGGGCAATGTGGGCCATAGTTTTCATTCTCCAAATGTTTTTGGTAAATTCATCATTGGAAACTTTTCTAAGCTCCACGTATTTTTTTGTGTATGGTATTCTAGTATTTTTATTTTTGAAATATTTTATTGGTTCTTTGTTTATTTGTATTTGCAAGATATAAATGAGGGTTAAAAAAAAAAACAATGAATAGTTTTTTTCTACATCAAAATATAACACGCAATATAACATTATGGAAAGAAAAAATATATATATTTTTTTTTTTAGGATTTTAAATAAAACACCCAAAAATACCCAACTTTTTCTTTTTTTCTTACAATTTTTTGATCTTACTCAATGATGATCATTTCATTTCCACACTGTCGATCTATTCAGTTTTAATTCCTGGAAAACCTTATGACTTAATGTAAATCAACTGCAGAACAAGGATTTTTTGTTGGGCCCCTGGGTTTTATATGAACACATCAGCAGCACCCCTTTGACACTTGTGGGGGAGCAGGGATGGGCTTACAGAGGAAGTCACTTCCCATTGTAAAACTGCTTAGGTGCATGATTGCTAATGACCAGGCATCCAAGGGGTTATATGATAGGTGTCAAGCTGGTGGGTTGTGGACCCACTGCACCACGGACCGAGCTCATCATGGAGTGGAGTGGCTAGGCAGCTACTTTTTTTTCATTAAAGCCCCTGATGATGGAGATAGGCTTGAGCTGTCTGTAGGTAGCCGCTAAGTCCAACTCCAAGGCAGTATCCGGTACTGCAGCAGGTGACCTCAAGGGTCAGGAATGTAAGCATGGACTAGAAGTACAAGGTAGGACCAGATTCTGATGCTGGTTCAAACAATGTGGATTCTGGAACACTTGATAGACCTGACACCGATGCTGGTTCAGACTAGACAGGTTGTGGAACACTTTGACGAAACGGGTAACAGGTTCAGATGCTAGTTCTGACTAGTTGTGGATCCTGGAACACTTGACTAGATGGACCCTGGTGCAGGTTCAGACAGTGAGGATCCAGGTTCAGGAACCGACAGAGTGGTTTCAGGTTCAGGGACAGACAGAGCGGTTTCAGATTCAGGGACTGACAAGGCGGTTTCAGGTTCAGGATTCAGGTTCAGGTACCGACAGGGCGGTTCAGGTTCAGGATTCTGGTTCAGGGACAGTAACTTAACAATGGCTTAGCAGGTTGAATATTAACTAAACACAATACACAGTGCCTCCCAGCCATTGGTTGGGGACACAAGATGAGTGCATGCTCTACGCCTATAAGAGGCAGGGTGCATGCACGCCCCAAGCGCGTTGACAGGAGACCTGCACAGCATGTGCAGGTCCTGGGACACAGGAACCAGAGCAGAGGACATAGCTGGGCAGTCGAGGCGTGTCGACACCCCTGCTGGGAGGAGGGGGAGGAACCATGCAGGGACGCTGGCATTACAACATTCAAGCACCTTTACTGATGTCTGGGATCACAGGAACCTTTTATACCTGTTGTCAGACAGTCGATCACCTGCTCCAGCTGCTATAAGATCACTCTACAATAAGGATCTCTAATGGCTCTTATAAACAGTGTATTGGCGTTCATTGTGGAGTTAACATTGAAGCCAACTGACGATCCATCATCAGAAACTCCTTATCATCATCCGCCCCTGGTGATTACTACATAAAGTACACGGATGTGCCAGATCTGCTCTCTCTAGTAAAGGGGGATGCCCGAAAGAAAATTACTTAATGGTGTTCTAATGAGAGTCTATGGGAATTAATTTTGTTCATGAAATTAACCTTTTATGTCATTTTTCAGCAATTGAATTAAATACCTTTATGTCTTAAAAAGTGATATATTGCTCACCCCAAAAAATTCAGATTAGTCCTGTCCATGAGAGCAGATGCCTTCTATATACATTTACATATGCACGAGGCAGATGAGTGTGACACATGGCCTGTTCTACATGGAATAGGTTGAACCTAAATTATAGTTCAAATCTTATGTAAAAAAAAATTATTTAAACACAATTATATAATTTATACAGTATATGTGTTGCAATCATAATGTTCAATCACAGAAAATATACATTAAGTCATCTATGGATATGACTTCAGAAACCCTCAATGATCAGCTGTAATGGACAGGAGAAGCTGAGGCAGGCAATATGGGAGAAAAGTGTTATAGGTCTGTCATCCATGTAAGCAAATATTTACTTTGTGTGCATTTTACCGTGTTGTTGTTACTAGTGATGAGCGAGTATATTCTGTTAACCCTTTCGCTGAGTATACTCGGGCGAGCACCGAGTATTTACAGCTTCTCCGTGTTATGTTTGGATCACTCCCGTGTGCATGATTTGCGGCTGTTTGACAGCTTTAATACATGTGAGGAATGCAAAAGAAATAGACATTCCTGACATGTATTAAAGCTGTCAAACAGTCGCAAATCATGCACATGGGAGTGATCCAAACATAAGACAGAGCAGCTGTAAATACTCGGTGCTCGCCCGAGCATACTCAGCGAAAGGGTTAACAGAACATACTCGCTCATCGCCGAGTATTTCCGGGGTTGCTCGGGGGGAGCTCGGGTCCCCCCCCTGCATGTTTGGCGCTCTTTACAGAGCCAATGAACATGCAGGGAATGTCTGCCACTCACTGTAATGACGTAGCCATGTTGGTTGTGGCATTAAAGTGATTGGCTGGCAGCACAGCGTCATCAGTTCTATATCAGACCTGGCGCCGCCGTTCTCTTCACAGTCACGCCGGAATCAGACAGTGTAGGGAGAGCTGCTGCTGAGCTAGGGAGAGATTTGCTTGTGTATTAGTTAGTATAGGTATATCAGCATATATTATTCACATATCTATCTCAATTTACAGTCCTTCTGAGGACTAATCCAGCTGCAGAGATATCAGTGCTAGGCAGGCAGACAGACAATATACAGACTGCAGTGCACATAGCAAGAGGGTTCATTCCAGTTCTGTTGGCTGCTGCTTTTACAGATATTTCTAGAAATAGCCCCAGGTCTCAGGGGCCAGGAATAATTTTTTTTTGGATCTTAATCCTGATTATTTTTTTAAAAAGCATCCAGAGAACACCGTTTTTCTGCACCATTTGCTTGTTGGGACTGCAGAATACAGCCAGGTCCTTTCCATATTACAGCGCTAAAAATCCAGCAATTTAAAACCGTGGTTTGTACGTCACATGGATTACATATAATTGCGTTGAAATTACTGCCATTTCTGGCCTCCATTGAAATTTTGTTGCAGTGTGTCAGTGAAGCTATTGACACCAGTTTGCTGTTCAAAATAGTTACCCACAGGCCAGGTATTTAACCCCTTAAGCCCCGCGGGTGGTTTGCACGTTAATGACCGGGCCAATTTTTACAATTCTGACCACTGTCACTTTATGAGGTAATTACTCTGGAACGCTTCAACGGATCCCCCTGATTCTGAGATTGTTTTTTCATGACATATTGTACTTCATGATTGTGGAAAAATTTATTCGATATCACGTGCGTTTATTTGTGAAAAAAACGGAAATTTGGCGAAAATTTGGAAAATTTAGCAATTTTCAAAATTTGAATTTTTAAGCCCTGAAATCAGAGCGATATGTCAGACAAAAGAGTTAATAAATAACATTTCCCACATGTCTACTTTACATCAGCACAATTTTGGAACCAAAATTTTTTTTTGTTAGGGAGCTATAAGGGTTAAAAGTTGACCAGCGATTTCTCATTTTTCCAACAAAATTTACAAAACCATTTTTTTAGGGACCACATCACATTTGAAGTCACTTGGAGAGGTCTTTATGACAGAAAATACCCAAAAGTGACACCATTCTAAAAACTGCACCCCTCAAGGTGCTCAAAACCACATTCAAGAACTTTATTAACCCTTCAGGTGCTTCACAGGAATTTTTTGAATGTGGAAGAAAAAAATGAACATTTAACTTTTTTCACAAAAATGTTACTTTAGACCCAATTTTTTTTATTTTCACAGGGGTAACAAGAAAAAATGGACCCAAAAATTTGTTGTGCAATTTCCCCTGGGCACGCAGATACCAAATATTTGGGGAAAAAACACTGTTTGGGCGCACGGCAGGGCTCGGAAGGGAAGGAGCGCCATTTGACTTTTTGATTTAAAATTTGCTTGAATAATTAGCGGACGCCATGTTGTGTTTGGAGAGCCCCTGTGTGCCCAAACTTTGGAGCTCCCCACAAGTGACCCCATTTTGGAAACTAGACCCCCCAAGGCACCTTTATAGATGCATAGTGAGCACTTGGAACCCCCAGGTGCTTCACAAATTGATTCGTAAAAATGAAAAAGTGAAAAAAAAACACTGGGGAGCTCCAATGTTTGGGCACACAGGGACTCTCTAAATGCAACATGGTGTGTGCGCGCGCAATCGCCATGACGTACTAATACTGGTCTGGCTCTTAAGTCCCAGGGCACAGACGCGTATTAGTACGGCAAATGTTGTTAAGGGGTTAAAACTGTAGTTTGTCCGTCACACGGATCACAGATAAGTTCACTCCAAATTCAGCCATTTGTAGTGAGCGTGGAAGATACTGTCCTCCATTTAAAATGGGCAAGGCACGTGGCAAGGGATGGGGAACTGGACGTGATGGTGATGGTGCATGCAGAGGCCGAGGCCGTGAGCTATCTGAAATTGTGCCACAACAAACGCCCACATCTTCTCGCTCGACCTTCCTGTCCCAATGAACAGGGGACCACAGCACACCACTACTGAACACAGAGCAGTGTGAAAAGGTTATTGGTTGGATAGCTGATAATGCTTACAGTCACTTAGCCACCACCACCCTGTCTTCCTCACAGTCAAGTCTCAGTAGCCGTGAGTCTGGACCGCATATTCCTCACCCTGAATCTCCTTTCTCCCAACATGCCGATTGCCCAGAGCAACTGATCCCACACTTGGACACTCTGAAGAGCTGTTCACTTTTCCATTTATAGATTCGGGCCTCTCGCCCTGTCCATTTGAAGCGAGGCAAGAGGAGATCGCATCTAGCGATGCCCAAATATTTGAGCAGCCACAGTCATACGAAGGCAACAGTGGGAAAGTGACACAAGAGGTGGACGATGAGGAGACACAATTGCCAGAAAGTCAGGAGGAGGACCAGGGTGCCGAAGTGGAAGACGAGGTGGTGGATGATATAGTAACTGACCCAACCTGGCAGGAGGACATGCAGAGCGAGGACAGCAGCACACAGGGGGAGGGAGACAGAGCAGCCCAACAGGCAGGAAGAAGCAGTGTGGTGGCCGCAGACAGAAGGCAGGCAACCGTTCCCCATAACACCAACACAAAGGAAGTTGCCAGTACAACTATTAGGTCTTCCCGAGTCTGGTTGTTTTTTAAAGACTGTGCCGATAACCCCAAAAAGGCCATGTGCACCACCTGCCAGGCCAGCATCAGCAGGGGTAGCAAAACTACCTGCCTGACCACCACCATCATGATCAGGCACATGGCAGCAAAGCACCCGACTTTGTGCGCCGAACTCCATGGTCCAGGAGCAGTGTCTGAGGGTGACACCACTGCTTTCTCCACTGTGCGTGCAAGCCAATCCCCTGTCCATAGCGCATGCAAAGATGCCTCCTGCCCTGCACCTATCATTGCACACTCTCAACTAGCACCATCAGCAAGCACGTCCTTGTCCCAGTGCAGCGTTCATTTGTCCATACCTCAGTCCTTGGAACGCAAGCGCAAATACGCAGCCAACACTCCACAGGCCACACAACTAAATTCCCACATTTCGCGACTGCTTGCACTCGAAATGTTGCCTTTTAGGCTCGTGGAGGGGGAAGCTTTCCGCAACCTGATGGTGGCGGCCGTCCCTCGGTACTCGGTCCCTAGCAGCCACTATTTCTCCCTGTGAGCTGTTCCCGCATTACTCAAGCACCTGTACCACAACATTAGCCATGCCCTTAACAATGCAGTTACTGGGAAAGTCCACCTAACCAAGGACACGTGGACAAGTGCTTGTGGGCAGGGACGGTACATCTCGCTGACGGCACACTGGGTTAACATAGTGGAAGCCAGGACCCAGTCGGACCTTGGGACAGAACACAGCCTTCCGACTCCGAGGATTGTGGGTCCTAGGTAAATCAGGGTAGCCACACAGTCTACAGCTCCTGCACTTCATCCTCCTCAGCCTCCTCCTCCTCTGCACATTTTAGAAAGTCAGCTACAGCTTCCGCCGCCCTTGCCATATTTCAGCAGTATTTGCATCTTCCGGCTCACAGACTGGTGTGTGATGTCCCCACGCGTTGGAACTCTACACTGCAGATGTTGGGAAGGATTTGTGAGCAGAAGAGGGCAGTTGTTGAGTACCAGCATCAACAAGGCCATCGGTATTCAGTTCAGACTCCACATATAAGAGTGGAGTGGACCGTGGATATGGATGTCAGACATCTGTACCATCCTCCAAAACTTTGATGACTCCACGAAGATGGTGAGCGGCGATGACGCCATAAATAGCATCACCATCCCGCTTCTCTGTCTTCTGAAATGCTCTCTGCTCACAATCAAAGAGGATGCATTGCAGGCGGAACACGATGAGATGGAGCAAGGATCCATACAGGTTGATTACACACAGCCCAGCCTCATCTCATCCCAATGTGGATTTGGTGACAATGAGGAAGAGGAGGAGGAGGAGGAAGAAGAGGAGCTAGTTTCATGCACTATAGACTGTACTACCTGCACACCTTTCATACCGTCTGTTCAGCGTGGATGGCCTGAGGACAGAGAGGAGGAGGAGGAGAGCATAGTCAGACCTCCTCTTGGTGAGGACATGGAAGTCTTGCCTGTTAGCCGTCTGGCACCATGGCTGAGTTTGTTACGCTGCCTTTCCCATGACCCTCGCGTTCTTAAAATTTTGGGTGACAGTCATTACTGGTTGGTGACACTTCTAGACCGACGCTACAATGAGAACTTTCTATCTCTTCTTCCTGAGGCTGACAGATGTACAAAAATGGGGCAGTACCAGAAGGCCCTTGATGCGGAACTAAAAATATTCCCATCTGAAAATGCTGGCGGCAGAGGTCATAGTTTATTAGAGAACCAAGGAGTACAGGCGAGCGAGACACAACTCCAATCCAGCAGAGGTAGGGGAACACTGTCAAATTTCTCGGACAGTTTTCTCAGACCCTCCCATCGTACAGGCCCTCAGGCACGGGGTACTCTCACAAGGAGTGCAAAGTTTGGGAAGATGCTGAGTTAGTACTTTGGCGACCGTACCAACGTCCTACATGATTCCTCTGTGCCTTATAATTATTGGTTATCCAAGCTGGATACGTGGAATGAATTGGCTCTCTATGCCTTGGAGGTCCTGGCCTGCCCTGCAGCCAGCGTTTTATCAGAGCGGGTTTTTAGTGCCGCTGGTGGAATTAAAACTGATAAGCGCATCCGCCTGTCAACTGAAAATGCAGACAAGCTGACTCTTATACAAATGAACAAGTGCTGGATTGGGCCAGACTTCTCAACACCACCGAATGATAGCAGCGTAACATAAACTCAAATCCTGTGTCTTTTTCTGGGAGGTATATTTACATGCACCTTTTCACACCCAGACATAGGTACAAGCTTCCTGATTTTGGCTATTTACTCTTGTCCGCCTCCTTCTCCTCATCCTCCACCACCATATCACCAGGGTGACCGTGGTCCGTGATGCAACACCCACGCAATTTTTTGAAAAGGTGTTTATGATGGCCGTAAAAAAAATTTTTTATACAGTATGTTCATGTATACCCCCCAGGGGTAAATGTTTGTCAGCCCATAAACTTAGTGCGTGGGCATTAACCGCTCCTTTCTAATTGGAACATTGTTTTCAGGAGGCCCTCTGACTTCCATGTCTTTTCCAAGTTGCATTGGAGTGCCTCCAAATTTTTGGCAGCCCTTGCATTCACTGCATAGGCCCACACTATGGGAGACCCACTTCCTAATAATGGGAACATTTTTTCATGAGATCCTCTACATCTATTCCAAGGGTCATTGGAGTGCCTCCCAATTTTTGGCAGCCCTTGCATTCACTGCATAGGCTAACACAATGGGAGACCCACTTCCTAATAATGGGAACATTGTTTTCAGGAGGCCCTCCTCTAAGTCTCTTCAAAGGGGTACTTGGGTGCATCCAAATTTTCAAAGGGGTATTGGGGTGCATCCAAATTTTAAGCAGACTTGCCACCCACTGCATACGCAATAACAGTATAGGAGACCCACTCGTTAGTAATGGGAACAACAAAGCATAGCCGGCTGACAGCTCTCTTAGAATAGAGAGGGCCGACTGCTGGCCCTTTAAGAATAGTAAGGGCCGCCTGATGGCCCTATAAAAATAGGCTTTGTGACCTTCAGAGTCCCTCCTTCATAAATGAAACAGGATGTGTCCGATGATGTGTTACACACCACATGGCCAGATAAGGTTGTAAAATGGTAAAATGACATTTCCCAGTGAATGCATTTGTCACGGTTGAAAGCAATGCAAAAGTGCAAAAATGGATCAAAAACGCTACGTGTGAACATATCCCAAGGTGTGGAGGAGTATTTTTGTTTTCAGTTATTTATTTTGCCTTATATACAAGTCATTACCCTGGAAAGGATGTTCCATAACCTATGTCCCAGGAAAATCCATTTTGATTTCATTTTTGTATGTTTTATTGTGAGTCCATAAAAGTGGAGTAATACTCTGACAACGTTGTTGCCAGAAGTGACCTGGGAGTCAGAGATGCTTCCAGGGGTCTTCCCCATGCTGTCCCCATGTCATTTGAGCACTGTTCCCATCGATTTGGGCAATTTTTAGGCCCACTTCAGATCGCCGGGCGGAGCCGTCTGAATAATGCTCAAGTTTCCCGTAGACTTTCATTGGGTTCGAGCATCGAGCACCCAAGCATTTTAGTGCTCGCCCATCACTAGTTGTTACAACTTCTAGAATACTCCAGAGCTGCACTCACTATTCTTCTGGTGCAGTCACTGTGCACATATATTACATTACTGATCCTGTACTGTTCTGGAGTTACATCCTGTATTATGCTCCAGAGCTGCACTCACTATTCTGCTGGGACAGTCACTGTGTACATACATTACATTACTGATCCTGTTCTGATCCTGAGTTACATCCTGTATTATACTCCAGAGCTGCACTCACTATTCTGCTGGTGGAGTCACTGTGTACATACATTACATTACTGATCCTGTACTGATCCTGAGTTACACCCTGTATTATACTCCAGAGCTGTACTCACTATTCTGCTGGTGCAGTCACTGTGTACATACATAACATTACTGATCCTGTACTGATCCTGAGTTACATCCTGTATTATACTCCAGAGCTGGACTCACTATTCTGCTGGTGCAGTCACTGTGTACATACATTACTGATCCTGTACTGATCCTGAGTTACATCCTGTATTATACCCCAGAGCTGCACTCACTATTCTGCTGGTGCAGTCACTGTGTACGTACATTACATTTCTAATCCTGTACTGATCCTGAGTTACATCCTGTATTATACTCCAGAGCTGCACTCACTATTCTGCTGGTGCAGTCACTATGTACATACATTACATTACTGATCCTGAGTTACATCCTGTATTATACTCCAGAGCTGGACTCACTATTCCGTTGGTGCAGTCACTGTGTACATACATTACATTACTGATCCTGTACTGGCCCTGAGTTACATGTTGTATTATACTCCAGAGCTGCATTCACTATTCTGCTGGTGCAGTCACTGTGTACATACATTACATTACTGATCCTGAGTTACATCCTGTATTATACTCCAGAGCTGCACTCACTATTCTGCTGGTGCAGTCACTGTGTACATACATTACATTACTGATCCTGTACTGATCCTGAGTTACATCCTGTATTATACTCCAGAGCTGCACTCACTATTCTGCTGGTGCAGTCACTGTGTACATACATTACATTACTGATCCTGTACTGATCCTGAATTATATCCTGTATTATACTCCAGAGCTGTACTCACATGTAAGGTGTGAATGTTTAGCCAATGCTCTATGAGATACATGTACAGTATGTCATTATTAGTTCGGGGGTGTAAACACGGATATGTGTTTTTAGTTCTTTCTACCCAATAACCTCCTATATTTCAGCTTTTTATGGGGTCCCACACGGCTCATTTCCTCACAGGCTCAGGTCAGTCTTGTATAATAACTCGGTGCGCTCCGTTGATTATCCTGAGACATTTTCTAGCACTTTGTAGAAAATTCCGAACCTTTATATCAGCAAGTGAAAATAGAAGCCGTCATTAACCACCGTAAATGCCACACACCTAGCCGCACATTAAGTCGACCCCCGGAGTCTTTGTGAATTATGTAATAAGCTTAATGATCCCGCGTGGAACATCACAGTCCTTTGCTCTTTTCAAAGATTCAGGAGACGCTGATATCGTGATCCGCGTTCATTTAACAGTGAAATGTTCCAACCTGTAATTGAAGTTCGTCATTTGTGACAGGAAAGGCTAAATGTTTAAACACCAAAAGTAATAAAAAAAAATGGATTAATTTGTGTAAAACATACAGAAATATAATATAAACTCTACACGGAGCCTCGAAGCTGAGACATGCCAATCCAAGGATTCACCTAAGAAATAAGTCCTTGATAAAGTTTGTAAAGTCCAAATAATTATTATTTTATTATTATGTGCCAAATAGAGAATATACAATAATTTACTGTTTATAGCCCTGTCAGGGATTCCACCCACACACAGGGGGACGACACCGGGGAGATCACGCAATATCTCACCGTGCCGTCACGCTGTCCGCATTTCGTCCGGAGTCGCGAACACACGATCCAGACTACTCTCTACGTAGGTATCGGTAAGCGGCCAGTGAGCGTATGGCTCAACACCCTGGGTTCCACAGCCTGGAAACCGTGTTTAACGCCCTCCGTACGGTCACTGTCAGCTTCACGATAGCCCAATTATTAATACTCTCTGCCACCACCGGCCAAGTTTGAAATATAATACAGGCCGGACCGGACGCCTGCGTTTTGGTAGCATATATGGCTTCAGGGAAGGGAACGATTACAGAACAAAAGAAACCGAACTATTAAATTTTATATTTAATCCAAGAGGGAGGCAGTGTTTAGGAAAATATATACAAGGATGTTACAAAGGAGACATTAAAATACATACGCAGTTACATAAAATAAACAGGAGGAAAGAAGATAACTTTACTTACACTATACGATCGCGGAGACGATTCAATATAGGTGGAGGAGGGGCTCTCCAGATTATGAACAGGACCCATTGCTTACAATTCTTATCCCCCCCTGGCAATGAGTGCTCCTCTATTCTCAATGGGTTCTCTTATACCTAAGGGGAGATCTGGCCACTCGCCCCTCGTGGTGACATCATATGGGCCAGTCTCCAGCCTGTACATTTTATTAAAAACGCTGACTTCTGTGATAACTCATCGCTCGTTGATCGCAGAAGCGTGCAAACTACGCCATTTTTTCCCTTATGATTTTATCTTTATTTAGATATCACACACCCCATAGCTGCAGTCTGCTATTCTGGTGTTTTTGCGCTACAGCTCCCTGATTTTGGTTACAGCCCTGGAAAACTACCTGTACATTCCTGGGCTGATTTGGTCACTACACATATGGGTCCCGTTACTGTCGGACCTATGGAACTCACAAGATTTCATATTTCATATCGGAGTCAGTGCGTCCAGAAATTTCCCTTTGAGGCTCGGGAAGCAGCTTCAACAGTTACACGCAAATTAATGCAAGCCTGCGTTTTAATTACCTCCTGCGTCTTTTAGAGACAAGATGCTTGCTTCCTAACGAAGTTATAACACTCCTTTGCTGGCCATGTTTGCATAAACTATTTACCAGGCATGTGTTAATTGGGGCTTTTGTGCTGAGCAGAAGGGGAATAAGGGAGGGAGCTGAACATCTATGTCAGGCAGATACGGACGAACATTTCCCTGATATTAATATTTTATAATATTCCTGACATCTTCCCCTCTTTGAGGTGGCATAAGGGGTGATTTACCGATCGCCCCTTGAGCCCACCTCCTGGCCCACCCTTCCTGCTGATCCGATAAGCCGCAGATCCACTTGCCAACCAATCTGAGGGTCCAGCTTTCCGATCACCCTGACCGGTTTGGGATATATTTTCCTCACACCTCTGACAGGCTATCGGTACCTTCTATACTCCTGACAGACAGGGGGACACACTTTCCTGTCACCTTGCCTGGCTGTGGGGCCTACCTTTTTACCTGCCCTCTCTTTTACCTTGAAAGCTGTGCTCTCTAGGTGGGAGCTATGACTGGCCATGTCACAGTCCGTCGAGACACTGGTCGTCGGCACGGGACCACTTTCCCTATGATCCCCGTGTTTCTCCCCATCCTTCCACATCACCTCTGGAGCCGTGCTAGTCTTGGGGCAGCTACCACCGACCATGTTACCCTCTGGCGTGACACTGGTCACCTGCACGGGACGACCTGCTTCCTGGTGTCCGTGCCTGCTCCCCTTGCCCCTAGCACTTATACTGGCTCGCTTTAAGGTATCCTCAGCAGCGTCACCCTGCGGGGTGAGATGGCTGAGTTCCCCTTTATCACAACACACACTTTTATTAGACATCACATTGACATTACTGACAGTTGTATTACATGACATATCAGATCAGGGAGGGTTGTCAGGAATGTATCGGGCAACCAGCCGTCCCAGATCAGTTCCCAATAGCACATTAGTGGGGAGATTCTCCGACATCCACACTTCCCTTAACCCCCTCCCCGCACCCCAGTCCAGGAAATCTCGGGCCATCGGTATGTCACAGCGAACACCCCCAAACCCGGTGACAGTCAGGGTCTTCCCAGGAATGAGTTCCTCTGGTAACACAAACTCAGGGCGGATCAGGGTACATTCTGCGCCAGTGTCCTTAAGGCCGACAGTGACTGTGTTAGCCACAGTAACGGGTTGTAGTTCTCCCGGGCCTGGCCAACCGCCCCACCCACAAAAAGAATGGCTGCAGTAGGCCCTGGGGCCTCAGGTGTGGGGTTCATCTTCTGCCTCTCCGGGCAGACAAGGCTGATGTGACCCGTTTGGTCACAAGTATAACACTTACGGGAGTCAAATGCGGTCCAGGTGCTGGAAGATGGGGGAGGACTCACTGAGGGCCGGCTGGCTGGAACACTGGGGGTGGTCGTCGGCTTAGCCCCTTTCCAGCTAGCGGCAGCTGACTTCCGCACCTCTGGGGTGCGGTTGGCCTCATAGGTGTCCGCAATCTGAGCTGCTTTGGCGGCTTCCTTCGGCTCCCGGTCAAGCACAAACTGCCTCACTTCCACTGGGCAAAGATGAAAAAATTGGTCCTTCACCATCAGATCCTTCAGGTCCTCGAAGGTGGTGACTGACAGTCCTCGGATCCACTGCTCAAAGTTGGTTCTGAGCCCGTCTACCACATCACTGTAGGTGTCATGTGGTCCACGTTGGAGGGCTCTGAACTTTTTCCGGTAAACCTCCGGAGTCAGTTGGTACTTTTTTATCAGGGCCTGCTTGATGGCCCATAGTCTCCATCTTGTTCTCGAGGGAGGGAACAAACACCTCCAAGGCTTTTCCTCGGAGCCCTGGAGTTAAGTACCTTGCCCACTGGTCTGTGGGCAGCTGATACTGCCTGCAGGCCTTTTCAAAGCCTTGCAGGAATTTGTCCAAGTCCCCATCCTTTTCCATCACAGGGAAGTGCTCAGGAGGGGGTTTAAAGCAGCTGGCACTGTTGGACTCACGGGTCTGCGTAGAGGGTGACTCCTTCTGAATCCGGGCTAGCTCTAGCTGGTGTTGTCAGTCAGCTTGGGCCTGGCGCTCCTCTTGGTCAACTTGGGCTTGTCGCTCAGCTCTCTCAGCCTCTCACTCCTGGAATTTCAGGATCAGCTGCAGTCGTCCGTCACGATCGTCTGCGGCGAGCTGCTCCAAGGGCATCTGCAGGTGGGGGTCCACACTACCCTGGCTGCGGGTATGGCTGGCAATCACAGGTGGGACCCCTGTAGCAGCACCATCCGGGCCCTGGCTGGCCGCCCCATCATCAGGGCTCTGCTGACGGACAGGCTCTGCATCACCTTGCAACAGTTCAGCAATCATTTGGACCTTGGTTTTGCCCGCGGGGTCAATCTGCCTCAGATCACAGAGGGCAGTGATAGTGGTCTTCATCTGCTGGTGATACCAGGGCTCTCCACGTGTAGCCATTATTGCCAAATAAAAGATAGGATAGAAAAACAAGAGAAGGGAGGGGATGCAACTACTAAACGTATAGTAATGTCCCAGATAAAAAAATATTAAAACACTGTGTCTAATTTCTTAAAACTCTGCACAGATTTCTCGCAAGAACCGTGCAAGTTTTCAGTGACAGGAATGATTGCTCAATCCAGCCACTGATGTTCTACAATATCCCACCGCTGCCACCAATTTGTCAGGGAATCCCACCGCTGCCACCAATTTGTCAGGGATTCCACCCACACACAGGGGGACGACACCAGGGAGATCACGCAATATCTCACCGTGCCGTCACGCTGTCCATATTTCGTCCGGAGTCGCAAACACACGATCCAGACTACTCTCTATATAGGTATCGGTAAGCGACCAGTGAGTGTATGGCTCAGCACCCTGGGTTCCACAGCTTGGAAACCGTGTTTAACACCCTCCGTACGGTCACTGTCAGCTTCACGATAGCCCAATTATTAATACTCTCTGCCACCACCGGCCGAGTTTGAAATATAATACAGGCCTGGCCGGACGCCTGCATTTTGGTAGCGTATATGGCTTCTGGGAAGGGAATGATTACAGAACAAAAGAAACCAAACTATTAAATTTTATATTTAATCCAAAAGGGAGGCAGTGTTTAGGAAAATATATACAAGGATGTTACAAAGGAGACATTAAAATACATACGCAGTTACATAAAATAAACAGGAGGAAAGAAGATAACTTTACTTACACTATACGATCGCGGAGACGATTCAATATAGGTGGAGGAGGGGCTCTCCAGATTATGCTGTTATTGAACAGAACCTGTTGCTTATAATTCTTATTCCCCCCTGGCAATGAGTGCTCCTCTATTCTCCATGGGTTCTCTTATACCTAAGGGGAGATCTGGCCACACGCTCCTTGTGGTGACATCATGTGGGCCGGTTTCCAGCCTGTACATTTTATTAAAAACGCTGACTTCTCCGATAGCTAATCGCTTGTTGATCGCAGAAGCGTGCAAGCTACGCCATTTTTTCCCTTATGATTTTATCTTTATTTAGATATCACACATCCCATAGCTGCAGTCTGCTATTCTGGTGTTTTTGCGCTACAGCTCCCTGATTTTGGTTACAGCCCTGGAAAACTACCTATACATTCCTGGGCTGATTTGGTCACTACACATATGGGTCCCGTTACTGTCGGACCTATGGAACTCACAAGATTTCATATTTCATATCGGAGTCAGTGCGTCTAGAAATTTCTTTTTGAGGCTCGGGAAGCAGGTTCAACAGTTACACGCAAATTAATGCAAGCCTGCATTTTAATTACCTCCTACGTCTTTTAGAGACAAGATGCTTGCTTCCTAACGAAGTTATAACACTCCTTGGCTGGCCGTGTTTGCATAAACTATTTACCAGGCGTGTGATAATTGGGGCTTTTGTGCTGAGCAGAAGAGGAATAAGGGAGGGGGGTGAACATCTATGTCAGGCAGATACGGACGAACATTTCCCTGATATTAATATTTTATAATATTCCTGACAAGCCCCTTAATCACCAGAGAGGTTTTGTCCTAAACAACAAAATACTTTTTAATGATTTTGAGCCCGTATCAGAACGTGGTCTTTATTTGTTTTGGTCATGATCTGTATAGTCTCGCGCTATCAGCTTTTTGAGTTGTCTTCATTAGAGCTTTTTTTCACTTTATTTGTATTCAAGTATGTATTTATTTTGAACTTATTTTCTTATGGATTTATTGTTAAGGAGATCTGTCATCAATTTTCACAATACAGATTTCTCAGACCTGATGAATGGTGTACTTGCTTGAAAATAATCCAGGTCAGAATGGTATTAATATCGCTTTTGAAAGTTTACACTTAATCTTTGCCAACCTAGCCTGATTGTCAGATCCTCTGCGTTTCTACTGCTGTTGAATCTCCACCCACCTTGTCTGATTTACAGCTCCTCAGTGTCCCTCCTCTCTGCTGTTGTTTAAACTCCGCACACCTTGTCTCATTGACAGCTCCTCAGTGTCCCTCCTCCCTGCTTCTGCTTAAACTCCGCACACCTTGTCTCACTGATAGCTCTCAGTGTCCCTCCTCCCTGCTGCTGCTTAAACTCCGTACACCTTGTCTCATTGACATCTCCTCAGTGTCCCTTCTCCCTGCTGCTGTTTAAACTCTGCACACCTTGTCTCATTGACAGCTCCTCAGATTCCCCTTTCCCTTCTTCTGCTGCTTAAACTTTGCGAACCTTGTCTGACTGACAGCTCCCCAATGTCCCTCCTCCCTGCTGCTGCTTTAACTTTGCACACCTTGTCTGATTGAGAGCTCCTCAGTATCCCTCTGCAGATACCAAACGTGTATAGGTTCTTTTTTATTTAAGTGGTAAAAAAAATCCAAAGTTTGAAACAAAAAAAAATATTGTTGCCATTTTCCAGGACCTGTAGCGCCTCCATTTTTCCTGATCTGGGGTTGGGTGAGGGCTTATTTTTTTGCACCTTGAGCTGATGTTTTTATTGATACCATTTTGGGGTAGATACAAAGTTCTGATTGCCTTTTATTGCATTTTATTGCAATGTTGCGACAACAAAAAAAAATTAATTCTGGTGTTTTGACTTTTTTATCGCTACGCCGTCTACCAAACGGATTAATTTACTTTATATATTGATAAATTGGACATTTCTGAATGCAATGATACCAAACATGTGTAATTTTTATTTTTTTTGTTTTATTTTCAATGGGACAAAAGGAGTGTGATTTGAACTTTTGTGTCTTTTGATGAGTCTGCTCATTCTCTGCATCTTTCCCGTCACATGAGAGCCCCGTGCCTGTCATTGTAAATCGCCGTTGCTGATGTTTATAGGAGATCATGATTTGTATTTGTACTACACAGAGGGACACAACCTTACACATACTTATATGTCCAAGGTTGTAAAGGGGTTAAACTTTGCACACCTTCTCTGATTGACAGCTCCTCAATGTTCCTCCTCCCTGTTGTTGCTTAAACTTTGTACACCTTGTCTGATTGACAGTTCCTCAGTATCCATCCAACTAGCCGCTGCTTAAACCCACTCCAACTTGTCTCATTAACAGCTCATCAGTGTTCTTCCTCCTTGCTGCTTACACTTTGCCCACCTAGCCTGATTGACAGATCCTCAGTATCCCTCCACCCTGTTGCTGAATCTCTGCTCACCTTGTATGACTGACAGCTCCTCAGTGTTGCTCCTCCCTGTTGCTGAATTTCTGCTCACCTAGTATGATTGAGAGCTCCTCAGTGTCCCTCCTCCCTGTTGCTGAATCTCTGCTCACCTAGTATGATTGACAGATCCTCAGTTTTCCTCCTCCCTGTTGCTGAACCTCTGCTCACCTAGCATGATTGACGGCTCCTCAGTGTCCCTCCTCCCTGTTGCTGAATCTTTGCTCACTTAGCTTAATTGACAGCTCCTCAGTGTCCCTCCTCCCTGTTGCTGAATCTCTGCTCACTTATTTTAATTGACAGATCCTCAGTGTCCCTCCTCCCTTTTGCTGAGTCTCTGTGCACTTAGTATGATTGACAGCTCCTTATTGTCATCGTCTGACTGAATTGGCTCATCTCTCGTTGCCACTTTACCTAGTATACCTGGTAGTGTGGCGTATACTATATTTTAGACTGCAGACCCTCTACAGGGGTCTTGCTGAACTGTGAGGATCCCTGGAGTCAGGGTGGAGGACAGCGCAGATACAACTGAATGTGGCGAGGGTCCATGCCCTGGTGCCAGGTGCCCGCAGTGTCACTGCCCTCATATATGATGACATAACCTGTGTACATGCAGGAGCATAGCGAGGAGCCATGTCTCTGCTAGACCCACAGATTGTGAGCTGCGCATTGCGTGACTCTGAGAGCGGCCATTTATCATGGTTATAGATGTGAACGTGCTTCATTTAATCCACTCTTTTCACAAACACAAGCCATAAATTATCAGAGCTGTCAGAGAACTCCACAATAGGAGAATTTATCACCATTTACCACTATGTGCGCTGCTTCCTGATGGGAAATTTAACCCTACGCCCGCAATCCGGCGCACAACGGTTATCACGCCATGGAGAGGAAGTGCTGGTCTGTACAGACTGCTAAAATCACTACATAGACTTTTCTGTTTGCTGTCAGTGAAGTAACACATTGATATTTCCTATGAACTGACTCGAGCAGCAGGACGGGATCCAGGACTGGTCACATGTGAGTCGCGGGTTGCGCACAATTTACATTGAAGCCAATGTGGCGAAGCGTCACAATACTTTCCACCTGCAGCTAAAAACAGTTCATTTTTTTCTTTATCGTAAAACAGTTGTGATAGGCTGTCAGTCACAAAATAGCCGCACTGACAATCACTAGAGGAGACGTCACAATGCGACACCACAATTTTCATCTTGTGAGATGTTGCTGCGTAGCCGTAGATTAAAAGCTACCCTAATAATAGGGGGTTCATGTATGTGCAGCTCTGAAAGGGCAGAAAGATCCAGCCCCTGGGTTTAATAATGTTCTAAGAATGTTTATATTCACTGACAGCAGTCAGACACCTTAAAAATGTGAGGAAATGCTGAACAGGTCTTGGCACGACTCTTTCTTTCTTTTCATTCTTCTTTATGTCTTTCTTTTCCTTTTTTTCCTTCATTCTTTCATTCTTTCCTTATTTTCATTTTTTTTCTTCCCTTCATACTTTTCTTTCTTTCTCTCTCCCTTTCCTTCTTTCTTTCTTTCCCTTTCTTTTCTTTTCTTTCTCTCTTTCTCCTTTTCCTTCTTTCTTTCTTTCTCTCTCTCTTTTCTACTTTCTTTCTCCCTCTCTTTCTTTCTCTCTCCCTTTTTCTTTTTTCTTTCTCTCTCCCTTTCTCTCTTTCTTTCTTTTTCTTTCTTTCTTTCTTTCCTTCTCTCTCCCTTTTCTCCTTTCTTTCTCTCTCCCTTTCTTTCTTTCCTTCTCTCTCCCTTTTCTTCCTTCTTTCTCTCTCCCTTTCTTTCTTTTTCTCTCTCCCTTTCTTTCTTTCTTTCCTTCTCTCTCCCTTTCTCTTTTCTTTGTCTTTCTCCCTTTCTTTCTTTCCTTCTCTCTCCCTTTTCTTCCTTCTTTCTCTGTCCCTTTTTCTTTTTTTCTCTCCCTTTCTTTCCTTTTCTCTCTCTTTTTCCTTCTTACTTTCTTTCTTCTTTCCTTTCTCTCTTCCCTCTTTCTTATTTCCTTCCCCTCTCTCATTTTCTCTCTTCCTTCCTTTATTATATTTCTTTCTTTTTCTCTTTTTCTTTCAAAGAAAACAGAACTAGACTTAAACGGGTTGTTCAGCACTTTAATGTTGATATTTTTTAAAAATTTCTTTTATATATCTAGATTGTGAGCCCCGATGGGGTCAGCGACGATAATGTATGTAAAGCGCTGCGGAATATGTTAGCGCTATATAAAAATAAAGATTATTATTATTATTATTATTATTATTATGCTCTGATGACTGAAGAGATATTACACCCGCAGGTGGCACACATGGTTCATGGGCCCCCTGTGCCGGGCTTGCCTACGAGGGGCATAGCTAAGCGGCTACCCGGTGTTCACTGGAGTTCCTAATGGTGGAGTGAGGCTTGGGCTGCAGGTGGCCACCAGGTACCACTCCTAGGCAGTCCCTTGTACTGCAGCTGCTGAACCGAGGGGTTAGGTGTGCAGATACAGACTCAGGCTCCAGACTACTCCTGGGCAGGAAGAATAATGACAGGGAGTCACAGACAGGGCTGGATTCGGAGACTGGTATTAGCAGTGTAGCTATAGTACACGTTCCAACACTGGCCACACACGGACCAGGGGACGAGGTTCAGGACATGGCCACACATGAACCAGGGGACATGATTTAGGCACTGGACACACAAGGACCAGGGGTTCGGGTTCAGGCCCTGGCCACACAAGGACCAGAGGTTCGGGTTCAGGCTCGGACAACACAAGGACCAGGGGACATAACAACACACTAATAGCACACTTCACTCACTAATAACTCAATGTTGCTTCAGCACCTCACTACTGCAGAGGGTGCCTTTTATACTAAGTGCCTTCCAGCCATTGGTTGGGGGCATTTTACTATGTGTGCCTTGCCCCTTTAAGAGCAGGGGAGCGCGTGCGCACTGGGCACGTCTCTGGGAAGTGCGCAGCGCACAAACACAGGAAGCAGGGAGCACATCGGGGGCCACATCATTCGGCTGAGGAGGGGAGTATGCTAGCGTCCATGCATGGAGGGGAAAGGGGAACCATGCAGGGGTGCCAGCATTAGCATTCCAAGAGACATCAAAGTAAAACAATGTACATTTCTTGTCCAAATTTGAGCGTTCTGGCAAATTTGCATATTGTTAAGTTGGCTCCTCGCTAGACTAGATTAAAAAAATGTTGATATACTTCCAGGTCAGACCACTTTAAATGATAGTTTTTGTATTTTGCTCATATATTGTATTGTACACTGTATACGATTATTCAGACCAAAACACACCCCGTTACGATATCACTGGACTCTCACGGTTCATTTGCAGAAAATAGTTATATTTTTGCTGTAAGCCAAGTCCTGTATATGCTAGGTCCATGATCGATCCATGAAGCAGCTCATTTAAGGAGGTTGTTTTCTTAGGCCGCCAGTCGGGGATAAGAAGTAAAAACTACACAGCTGATTTAATACGAGAAGAGACCTGTAAGGGCCGATGGCTCAGATCTTAGCAGGTGGTGTTTCGTGACTTCCAGAAAATTAACTATCCAATGTAGAGAGTCCTGTCGTGCTGACATGTGTACTGATATATACGGCCACAATTGTAACTTTATATTATTAGGGAAATTCTTTTTTCTGCCATTCATCAATCTCCTCGAATTACTTGTCATTTCTTGGATGTTTCTTTCTTTTTATCCCCTGGTAAAAAAAAAAAAAAAAAAGCAAAAAAGCTAATTAAACTTGACACATGATGAAAGGAGATCTTTTTCTCAATAGAACTGGGTTTTACATTTAAAGGAGAATTACTGGATAACCCTTATGAAAACCAATTTAGTGTGATTCGAAAACTAAAAGATTTAAAAGAAATTGTCAAAAGTTTCACATTTTGTTTGTTGAGTTATAGGTAAAATATATATTTTTGTACCGTGTTAGCCAGTAGATAGAAAAATAATTCACATCAGGTCTACAAGATCCCAGGAACTTTCAGCTGTATCACATCTAATGTAGTGTATTTAATTATATGTACCAAATGTCCAGCTGGGGGTCTGTATGTAGGGGAGACAGGGAAAAAACTTAGGACTAGGATGAATCATCATCGCCACACAATAAAAGAAAAAAGAATAGATCTACCTGTAGCCAAGCATTTTTGTTCCCCTGATCGCGGCATCAAAGACATGAAATTACTGGTATTAAAAGAACAATATTGGAATCTGAGAGTCCTCAGTGGTTGATACCTTTTAATGGCTAACTGAAAAGATGGTAAACATAGCAAGCTTTCGAGACAGCTCAGGTCTCTTCTTCAGGCTAATAATGACACCAAATCTGAAAAGACATACATATATACATAGGCAATAAAAGAAGAAAAAAAAAAAAAAAAAGGGGGGAAGGAAAAAAAAAAAAAATCAGTGCTATGTGCTGTCGTAAATACGACAGGTGACGTAAAGCAGAGTCAGGCTAGGGAGGGGGAGAGGAGCTGGGAAAGTGAAAGATAGGCGGAACAAATTGTATTATTGGTATATGGTTAGTAACCTGTGGAGATCTGAAAATACTTAAGTGAGTTGTGGAAAGCGATAAATCAAAGCAAAAGAGTTCACATGCATGTCAAAAGTTCGTTGCCCTCAAAATGGAGTCTCTTGGAGATGTGATATTACCAGTTGTCCTTTAAATTTATATAACAACACATGAATATATGATATCCCCATATTGGTATTAAAAGGGAACTTCAAATCTCAAAGAGAAAGAAGTATCTCAGAATATAAACTAATGGTGACCTTTGACACTTTCAGGGCAGGAATGAATGTGTCGCATGGATTTATGTCATTCTACATCAACTAAGGAATGTGGCCATCAGACTTGTGGGGTTATCATAACACTGGATCTAGTCACAGGACAATAAAACCTTCACACTCCTTATCTATTAACTGCTAAAATATTTATAGCCAGAACTGTTTACCTCTCCAATAATAACTTTGCTTTCCGACACCTGTCTCATCTATTGCATTACTTCTGTGTCTTATTGTGCCTCTTCAGATTTTGTGCTATACTAGCCTGATGAAGAGACCTGAGTAGTCTCAAAAGCTTGCAATTTGTTACCATCTCTTCAGTTAGCCATTAAAAGGTAACAACCACTGAGGAATCTCAAATCTAAATATTTTGTTGAGTTATAAAATTTTGCAGATGCAGATCAGTCCTGAGCTAAGTTTCTAATTTGTAAGAAATCTGCAGTATAATTATATAGGTTTCTATGGGAGAGTAAAACACAGGCCAAGTATAACATATTGAACAGAACATGGTGCCAAGACCAAATGACAGGCACCACGTCCAAAATGCCTACTCAAATAAATGCATACAAAAACAGGAGGACACTTGAGTATAGTGGCAAGCAATTAGTACAATTTTATTTAAATACATCATTCAAGATTTATATCGAAAAAATGTTTAAAATAGCTGAAGGGGGTAAGGTGCAAGGTGCTCAAAGCTGGGGGGTACCCTGGGGGGATGGGCGGTATAGAATGGTCAATTAGTCCATATAGTTGGAGAGTCAGCGGTGAGTACATTGACATAGAGCAAAATCATGTACAGTGGCAATCAAAGTTGATACAATGAAATGTACAAAGAGGCCAAAGCCTCATGCAACGAGACCAGATCCTAATACAAAAAAGTATCCTAGTACTAACTCAAGGAGTGTGAGTCAAGAAAGTGGTCCCTATAATACGGATGAATATAAACTCACCACAGGCCTTTTTCAAGAGGCAGCGCTAACCTGCATGCGTCCAGGACCTGTAGAAATACCTCCCATTCAGGTCATGTGACTGAGGGGAGGGAGAAAGCTGATTGGGCTATCGCGGCGCGTGTGTCCGGAGCCACGCCCCCCCATCGCGCGCACCAAGGCCGTCAAGTCACAGGCCCCCGTCCGGGAGCGCGCTGCAGACACGCCCCCTGGAGGCTAGCCAGGGACATATTGACGGCCCAACGCGAGCGCAGGGAGGGCATGTATCAAAACACACGCGAACTGCCCCAGCAGCATAAAGGCTCCCATAGGAAGAGAAAAGTAAGATGAGGATGGGAATGCCATCCAATTTCCCAAAAGTGTGAGAGGGTACCCGGGGGGGCCTATAATATATATCCAGACTTAAAAAGACAGAAAAAGGGAAAAAGATGAGAACCCCCCCCTTTTCCCCCCTCACAAATACAAGCAAAACTCTCATGTGACAGCAATTATGATAGCATATATGATTTAAATATGAACAATTTTAGAAATATAAATAGAGAACACATAATTTTCATCACATGCAGGGAGATGGCGACAATATGTTTCAGGGATTCTTCACTCCAATTGAAGGGAGTCCTTGTGGTGACACTGGTCCATAAGGGTGATGCAGAGCTTGACAAAGAAATAGGATGGGGTCTGGAAGTGTAGGGAAAAGATAATTAAATTAAAACCTAAAACTAAATAAAATCAAGCTAAAACCCGGAAGCACAGACTAAAGGATCAAAAAAGCCGAGGTAGAGCGCCAGAGAAAAGAGGGCATCCGATCACAGGAAAGATGAGAAAGTCAGGCTTTCATTGAGGCCACGCGGGGCCAGGGTGTCAAGGACCGTAATCCACCTGGCCTCTTTCTGTGCAAGACAGAGTTTGGAATTGCCCCCCCCGAGAGCCCAGGCGCACCACATCTATACCACGCACCATAAGGGTGCGCGGATCGCAGCCATGAGCTGTTTTAAAGTGTCGTGGCAGCGTCCTGAGCTCCCGGGGATCTGCAACAGACTTGGCCGCGCCAATGTCCCTAATATGCTCCCGCACACGAACCCTCATCTCTCTTGTAGTAAGGCCTACATAGATTTTATTACAGCCACATGTGGCATAGTAAACCACATGTGTAGTGCTGCAAGAGATGTATTTTGAGATTTGGAATGTGCGGGAGCCGTCAGACGATACAAATGATGAACAACGAAGGACATTAGCACAGGCCAAGCAGTGGCCACATGGAAAAGATCCCACCCTGGGTCCGCGTGACCCAAATAAATTGGATGCAAGTGGGACATAGTGGCTAGAGGTGATAAAATCACCCAAATTCCTAGCCCGTTTAGCTGTCATAAGAGGGTAATGTCCCACCACGTCCCTCAGGGAGGGCTCCGTGCCGAGAACACTCCAGTGGCGTGAGAGGACCCGCCTCATAGTCCCTTACTCATGATTGTAGGTGGAGATGAAGCGGGTCCTCTCAGGGTGAGATGGACGGGGCAGGTGAGCGGGGCATAAAAGACGACTGTGGGGGGTACCTCGTGCCCTGCCATAACCACGGCCGATGCAGCGGTTGCTATAACCTCTCTGTTTAAAGCGCTCAGTCAGATCTGATGCCTGTCTCTCAAAATAGGCATCAGTTGAGCAAATACGCTTGGCCCTTAGGAACTGTCCGACCGGGACGGCCCTTATTGTAGATGGAATATGTGCCGAAGAGGCATGTACCAGTGAGTTAACCGCTGTGGGCTTCCTGTAGACGTCAGTCTGGATGAAGGATTGTGAGTCCACCTCCAGAGTGACGTCCAGGAAGTCCATGCGTCTAGTATGATGGGCGTATGTGAGTTTAATACCCCACCTATTAGAATTAAGTTGTTTCATAAACTCATCAAGCTCCTCCACCTCACCTCGCCAGATGAATAAGACATCATCAATGTACCTGAGCCACGTCACGACCTGGTTGACACCCCGCACACCACCATCCCCAAAAACCTCCCTCTCCCATGCTCCTAGGAAGAGGTTGGCATAGGAGGGTGCGCAGGCCGCACCCATGGCCGTGCCACGTAGCTGCAGGTACACTGAGTCTTTAAATAGAAAACAATTATGATACAAGATGAAGTGGAGGAGCTCGAGGATAAACTCATGGGAAGGGCCGTCCAGGTCGGAGGTCCCAAGGAACAACCGAGCAGCAGACAGGCCCAGATCATGACTGATGCAGGTATATAGACTCTCCACATCGGCCGTGACCATAATCATATCTGGTTCCAAAAAGATGCCGTCAACCGTGGTAAGGACGTCGGTCGTGTCTTTAATGTAGGACGGAAGGGTCTCAACAAGTGGTCTCAGATGGCTGTCTACATATTGAGAGATTGGGCCACAGAGACCCCCCAAGCCAGACACGATCGGACGTCCAGGAGGGTTGGCGGCATCTTTATGAATTTTTGGAAGCAGGTAGAAGGTGGCTGTTTTTGGAAAGTGTATGGTTAAAGCCTTCACAGTCCTCTTATCAATAATGCCCCGCTCGCAGGCCCGAGCCAGAATTCCCTGTAAGGCTGCAGAGTAGGAGGCAGTAGGGTTAAATGACAACCTAGAATAAGTATCCTTGTCTCTGAGTTGGCGCAGTGCCTCCCTCTCATATTTCTGGTATGGCCACAGGACGATATTCCCTCCCTTGTCTGAAGGCTTAATGACAGTATCTTTAAGTGATTGTAGATCACGTATAGCTTGAGGTTGAGTAGAGGTTAGGTTGTAGAGTTTTCTCCGTGTGGAGATTTTTTTAAAATCTTCTGCAACCAAATTCACAAAGATCTCAACTGCCGGGCTAATAGACAAGGGAGGGAATCTCGTTGATTTAGGAATCCTAGCCTGTGGCAACCCACCTGTAGGGGGAGTTGTCTGCTCCAACAACAGATCTTCAAGGTCTTGTAAAGCCTCCCTCTCCGCTGCCGACATGGGAATCCCCTCACCAGCTGACCTGAAATGGAGTTTTTTTAAGATAAGTTTCCGGGCAAACAGATGGAGGTCCTTGAGGGCCGTAAAGTAATCAAAAGCATTGGTGGGTGCAAATGATAGGCCCATCCCAAGGACCTCCATCTGCGTCCCGATCAGAATATGTGTAGTTAAATTCATGACATGGAGCCCCCCCCGAGGGTCACCAACCTGATATGGAGTCCTGCGCTTTCTCCTATGGTCTGGTCTGGTCTGGATGCGTTCCACTATTTGTGAGGAAGGGCATCCCTGAGGGTCGACATTAGTGGTTGATATCAGACTTTCACTGGAGGTCCCCGAGGTAAATGAGGCAGATCTTGAACGTTGATATGAATTGTTCCTAGATCTTGGTCTCATATTTTCCATTGGGGTTCTCATCTATACATCCTGTGGGTAAGTCTATCTTGAATATCCCGATTAAATTTTTTAGTTTTGACAGTCTGAATTTCTTTGACGAGATTTTGGCACTCGGCATCCACCTCCTCATTGAGCCTCTTGATCTCCTCACTGGGCATGTCCCTCTTCAGCTGTCCATGTAAGGTGTCAATCTCTGACTCCAGGTCAAGAAGGGACTTTTCATCTTTTTCTTTCAGGAGATTCAAGAAGCCCAGAGAGCAGGTGTCTGCCAAGGCTTCCCACCTGTCTTTAAATGCCTCATCCTCAATTTTATATGAGGGAAAGGTATGTATCCGCAGACCCCTGGGGATCAGGGCCTTCTCTATATATTTAGTTAGGAAGGCCCGGTTCCACCAGGTTCGAGTCCTGCATTTGATCAGAGCCTTAAATTCAATGGCGCTCTCCCTCAGCTTGAGATCCGAGTCTGGCACCGCCAAACCCCCACCGCTGGATAGTTCATCTAGTTGGGCGAGCCACGTATTGTCTCGCGCACGGAAGTCCATAATGGGCCAAGCAAAATCTGTAAAAGTACAGACAAACACATGTGAGAAAAACACAGGCCAAGTATAACATATTGAACAGAACATGGTGCCAAGACCAAATGACAGGCACCACGTCCAAAATGCCTACTCAAATAAATGCATACAAAAACAGGAGGACACTTGAGTATAGTGGCAAGCAATTAGTACAATTTTATTTAAATACATCATTCAAGATTTATATCGAAAAAATGTTTAAAATAGCAGAAGGGGGTAAGGTGCAAGGTGCTCAAAGCTGGGGGGTACCCTGGGGGGATGGGCGGTATAGAATGGTCAATTAGTCCATATAGTTGGAGAGTCAGCGGTGAGTACATATAACATAGAGCAAAATCATGTACAGTGGCAATCAAAGTTGATACAATGAAATGTACAAAGAGGCCAAAGCCTCATGCAACGAGACCAGATCCTAATACAAAAAAGTATCCTAGTACTAACTCAAGGAGTGTGAGTCAGGAAAGTGGTCCCTATAATATGGATGAATATAAACGCACCACAGGACTTTTTCAAGAGGCAGCGCTAACCTGCATGCGTCCAGGACCTGTAGAAATACCTCCCATTCAGGTCATGTGACTGAGGGGAGGGAGAAAGCTGATTGGGCTATCGCGGCGCGTGTGTCCGGAGCCACGCCCCCCCATCGCGTGCGCCAAGGCCGTCAAGTCACAGGCCCGCGTCCGGGAGCGCGCTGCATCTCTCGCTGAGAGGACCCGCTTCATCTCCACCTACAATCATGAGTGGGGGACTATGAGGCGGGTCCTCTCACGCCACTGGAGTGTTCTCGGCACGGAGCCCTCCCTGAGGGATGCGGCGGGACATTACCCACTTATGACAGCTAAACGGGCTAGGAATTTGGGTGATTTTATCACCTCTAGCCACTATGTCCCACATGCATCCAATCCATTTGGGTCACGTGGGCCCAGGGTGGGATCTTTTCCATGTGGCCACTGCTTGGCCTGCGCTAATGTCCTTCGTTGTTCATCATTTGTATCGTCTGACGGCTCCCGCACATTCCAAATCTCAAAATACATCTCTTGCAGCACTACTCATGTGGTTTACTATGCCACATGTGGTTGTAATAAAATCTATGCAGGTCTTACTACAAGAGAGATGAGGGTTCGTGTGAGGGAGCATATTAGGGACATTGGCACGGCCAAGTCTGTTGCAGATCCCCGGGAGCTCAGGACGCTGCCACGACACTTTAAAACAGCTCATGGCTGCGATCCGCGCACCCTTATGGTGCGTGGTATAGATGTGGTGCACCTGGGCTCTCGAGGGGGGCAATTCCAAACTCTGTCTTGCACAGAAAGAGGCCAGGTGGATTACGGTCCTTGACACCCTGGCCCCGCATGGCCTCAATGAAAGCCTGACTTTCTCATCTTTCCTGTGATCGGATGCCCTCTTTTCTCTGGCGCTCTACCTCGGCTTTTTTGATCCTTTAGTCTGTGCTTCCGGGTTTTAGCTTGATTTTATTTAGTTTTTGGTTTTAATTTAATTATCTTTTCCCTACACTTCCAGACCCTATCCTATTTCTTTGTCAAGCTCTGCATCATCCTTATGGACCAGTGTCACCACAAGGACTCCCTTCAATTGGAGTGAAGAATCCCTGAAACATATTGTCGCCATCTCCCTGCATGTGATGAAAATTATGTATACTCTATCTATATTTCTAAAATTGTTCATATTTAAATCATATATGCTATCATAATTGCTGTCACATGAGAGTTTTGCTTGTATTTGTGAGGGGGGAAAAAGTGGGGGGTTCTCATCTTTTTCCCTTTTTCTGTCTTTTTAAGACTGGATATATATTATAGGCCCCCCCGGGTACCCTCTCACACTTTTGGGAAATTGGATGGCATTCCCATCCTCATCTTGCTTTTCTCCTCCTATGGGAGCCTTTATGCTGCTGGGGCGGTTCGCGTGTGTTTTGACACATGCCCTCCCTGCGCTCGCGCTGGGCTGTCTATATGTCCCTGGCTTGGCTTGCCTCCAGGGGGCGTGTCTGCAGCGCGCTCCCGGATGCGGGCCTATGACTTGACGGCCTTGGCGCGCGCGATGGCGGGGCGTGGCTCCGGACACACATGCCGCGATAGCCCAATCAGCTTTCTCCCTCCCCTCAGTCACATGACCTGAATGGAAAGTATTTCTACAGGTCCTGGACGCATGCAGGTTAGCGCTGCCTCTTGAAAAAGAACGCCGAAACGCGCGTCGGGGCGCGTCTTTACCCGTTGCACTGCTGGAGACTCTCTTGTGGGGCTCTGGGCTTCTTCCATATCTTTGGCCTGTGGTGAGTTTATATTCATCCATATTATAGGGACCACTTACCTGACTCACACTCCTTGAGTTAGTACTAGGATACTTTTTTGTATTAGGATCTGGTCTCGTTGCATGAGGCTTTGGCCTCTTTGTACATTTCATTGTATCAACTTTGATTGCCACTGTACATGATTTTGCTCTATGTTATATGTACTCACCGCTGACTCTCCAACTATATGGACTAATTGACCATTCTATACCGCCCATCCCCCCAGGGTACCCCCCAGCTTTGAGCACCTTGCACCTTACCCCCTTCTGCTATTTTAAACATTTTTTCGATATAAATCTTGAATGATGTATTTAAATAAAATTGTACTAATTGCTTGCCACTATACTCAAGTGTCCTCCTGTTTTTCTATGGGAGAGCGTAGTGGGCATGCTCTGTGACTGTGACATGTGCAGAGGCTGCTGCGCAGAGAGGAGGAGGAGGGAATGAAATGTGTTCATTATCTATGGTCAATTGTGCAATTCTAAGTTGTCTCCAACTTTATAATAGATTGCCTTTAAGAAACATATCAAATTATAGGGATTTCGTGAAATAGGTAGCAAGGATAACTTTTTACTTTCCTCTTTTGCTATTTTTAGTCATTAAATACAATACTACATTACTGATTTGCATCACTTGGATCTTGAATAGGACACTCATAACACTGTGGACTGTAGTGGACTTTATGAGCCTCAGATGTTTCAGTGGAGGAGGAAAATTGTGGCTTATTCTAATGTATCATATTAAGTAGATATTCTCCCCAAAAAAATCACTGCTTACAAAAATGCACATCGACAGGTAAATGCACTTCATTTCTATTCTAGAATTGCTATACTATATGCTCAAATATAGTTTAAACTGCATAGCTTATAAACCACAGGACACACATTATCATGTTTTCACATATCATACAATGACTGCTCTCCTCCTCTGCCCAATCACAGCAGAAGTCTAATTCAAAAACTGAGAGACAGTAACATGACTCTTCTCTCCCCCTCCTCAATCACAGTGTCATACACAGACTAAGTAGCTGTAACTTGACTACTTCCCTTTCCTTTTCCTCCCATAGCATGAGTCTCATAAACAGACTGAAAGATTGTGCTGTGATTCTCCCCACTCACAGCATGAGTCTCATATGCAAAAGGAGTAACTGCAACTTTATTCCTTCCCACTCACAGCAGAAATCTCATGAACAGGCAAAAATACTGTAATATGATACCCTCTTCACCCCTTTTCTCATTTCCCCTCTAACAGCATGAAAAATACTTGTAGTAAATCCCTCTGCTCCCTTCTTCTCCCTCCCAGCACAGTCTTGAACACTGAGCTGCACTGTAGTTTCATATTCATCCTCCCTGTCTATTTAACATAAATCCTCTCTTCGCCAACCCTACTCATAGCATGGGTCTCCAACTGTAACGTGACTCCATCCTTTTCCTCTCACAACAAGAGTCTCATACACAGACTGAGAGACTGTAACATGACTCCTCACTTCCCCTTCTTCTGCAACCTGATTCCTCACCCTCTCACAGGAGATGACACTGTCTCCACCCCTTTCCTCCTTTCGCTTTTCACAGCATAGATCCTGCTCACAGCCTGAGATAATCCCTCTGCTCCCTCCTTCTCTCTCACAGCAAAGTCTGGCAAACTGAGCTATACTGCAGCTGTATATTCCTCTTCCTGGTCTATAGACTCCTGACTAACATGACTCCTCTCTTCGCCAACTCTGCTCACAGCATGAGTTTCAAACTGTAACATGACTCCTCCCTTCACCTCTCACAGTAAGAGTCTCATACACCGACTAAGAGACTGTAACATGACTCCTCACTTCTCCTTCTTCCCTTTGATTTACATAATCCCACTCACAGGCTGAGATGCTGTAATATAATCCCCAGCCACCCTTCTCCTCTCTCTCAGTACGAGCCCATAAAGACATTACAGCAGCTACATACCTTTCCTCCATGTCTATATAACATCTTTCTCCCCCCATTTACAACATGAGTCTCATGCGCAAATTTATTAACTGTAGCCAACTCCACCAGTTCCTTTCCACAGGAGAAGTCTCAGACATTGCCTAAGAGACTGTAAAATGACTCCTCTCCTCCCCTTCCCTCTTACAACATGAGTCTCACACACATGTTATAATAGAATTAATGATAAGTGAATCTGGCAAATTTTGAACTTTGGAGTTTGCTCGAAATTGGGCAAGAAATGATAGTTGCATTAAATTTATTCAGAACGATTCGAATGTGCCTTATGATGTGGGGCAGTCATATGGGTAATAAAATAGGGCTCCCTCCAACTGCAGCCTATTCTGGTCTTCATGGCAGGCTATATCCTTTTCTGCATCTTTCTTTACTCTGTACCAGGTTGAGAAAGTATCAGGCAATTCATGTCCTCATGTGACATTACGATATCAGGATATCACTGTGTTAGTACCCCAGGCAATGAACGTTATGACGTCAAAACATCATAACCTCCTTCACTCGAGGCATAATAAGGCCAACATAGACTGAAGGAAGATGTGGAAGAGACCATAGCCTGCTATGAAGACTAGAAGGACTGGAGGGAAAGCTGTAGTATAGGTGAATATATTATTTTTTGTAAGGGTCACACTGGCCAAGGTGTTCTGTCTTGGCCGTAGTCACCAGTGAGATAGGTTCCTCTAGGGATGTCTGTGAGGTTATTCCCTTCAGATGTTTTCCACTTGGGCCGCATACTCTCAAATGACACAGGAACCCCAGATATAAAGCAACAGAAAGGAAGGATTTAGTTTACTTGTTCAAGATAAATTGAACTTTACTGGGGGAACTGATGAAACATATATACAGTCATGGCCAAAAGTATTGAGAATGACACCAAAATTATATTTTCACATGATCTGTTGGCCTCTGGTTTTTATTAGTGTTTGTCTGATGTTTATATCACATACAGAAATATAATTGCAATCATATTATGAGTACCAATAGGTTATATTGACAGTTAGAATGAGTTAATGCAGCAAGTCAATATTTACAGTGTTGCCCCTTCGTCTTCAAGACCTCTGTAATTCTCCCTGGCATGCTCTCAATCAAGTTTTGGACCAAATCCTGACTGATAGCAGTCCATTCTTGCAAAATCAATGCTTGCATTTTGCCAGAATTTGTTGGTTTTTGTTTGTCCACCCGTCTCTTGATGATTGACCACAAGTTCTCAATGGGATTAAGATCTGGGGAGTTTCCAGGCCATGGACCCAAAATCTCTATGTTTTGTTTCATGAGCCATTTAGTTATCACCTTTGCTTTATGGCAAGGTGCTCCATAATGCTGGAAAAGGCATTGTTGGGCGCCAAACTGCTCTTGGACGGTTGGGAGAAGTTGCTCTTGGAGAACATTCTGGTACCATTCTTTATTCATGGCTGTGTTTTTAGGCAAGACTGTGAGTGAGCCGATTCCCTTGGCTGAGAAGCAACCCCACACATGAATGGTTTCAGGATGCTTTACAGTTGGCATGAGACAAGACTGGTGGTAGCGCTCACCTCTTCTTCTCCGAATAAGCTGTTTTCCAGATGTCCCAAACAATCGAAAAGGGGATTCATCAGAGAAAATGACTTTGCCCCAGTCCTCAGCAGTCCACTCCCTGTACCTTTTGCAGAATATCAGTCGGTCCCTGATGTTTTTTCTAGAGAGAAGTGGCTTCTTTGCTGCCCTCCTCGAAACCAGCCCTTGCTCAAAGAGTCTCTGCCTCACAGTGCGTGCAGAAGCACTCACACCAGCCTGCTGCGATTCCTGAGCAAGCTCGGCACTGCTGGTAGTCCGATCCCGCAGCTGAAACAGTTTTAAGATACGGTCCTGGCGCTTGCTGGTCTTTCTTGGGCGCCCTGGAGCCTTTTTGACAACAATGGAAGCTCTCTCCTTGAAGTTCTTGATGATGCGATAGATTGTTGACTGAGGTACAATCTTTGTAGCTGCAATACTCTTCCCTGTTAGGCCATTTATGTGCAGTGCAATGATGGCTGCACGTGTTTCTTTAGAGATAACCATGGTTAACTGAAGAGAAACAATGATACCAAGAACCAGCCTCCTTTTAAAGTGTCCAGTGATGTCATTCTTACTTAATCATGACTGATTGATCGCCAGCCCTGTCCTCATCAACACCCACACCTGGGTTAATGGATCAATCACTAAAACGATGTTAGCTGCTCCTTTTAAGGCAGGACTGCAATGATGTTGAAATGTGTTTTGGGGGTTAAAGTTCATTTTCTGGGCAAATATTGACTTTGCAAGTACAGTAATTGCTGTTAAGCTGATCACTCTTTGACATTCAGGAGTATATGCAAATTGCCATTACAAAAAATGAAGCAGTAAACTTTGGAAAAATTACTATTTGTCTCATTCTCAATACTTTTGGCCATGACTGTACAGTAGATAGCAGGTACAATGCTTGTTGTTCACAACTTCTGTTGACGCACAGGTACAGGCATAATGGTCACATGTGGCGGCACATCACTTGTTAGCAACAACAATTTCACACTATGGCATGCCTGACGTGAATACTACATTCTTTCTATCTGCCTTTCACTTACCACAGCCAAGTTACATATGGTATCCATTCCCTTGGCTGGCAAGTCCAGTATTTCTCCACTAAGACTACCAGGTCTGACCTACACATTGCCTCTTCAGATCCATTTCACTTGTGCTGTCTCAGGGTTACCCACAACCAACAGCTCTACCTCCTCAGACTCCTCTGCAGATTAGATCTTTTTTTGTCTCTTCTGCTTTCCAATATTCATGACATTCTAGCCATATTAAGAATCAGATTTTCACTTTTTCCAGTACTGCAACAGGGCTTGCTTCCTCATAAATTCCCTTTGTTTGGACACACACTCAATATGCAGTTAAATTCTCTTGTCTCTGCTCTCTCCACCTGTTGCTTCATGGTTGATTTCTCTGTCTGCTGAGCTATTGCACTTTTTCTCTATCCGAATGCTAATGGTTTTTATTCTCTTTTTTATCTCTTTTTGGTTTGCTCCTCTCCCGGTATTAACTTATTTTCCACTCATTGGTTTATCTTGTCTGGTAAACTTCAGTTGTATTCCTGCAGTGACTCTCTTTTCTTTACTTCCCAGCACCTTCTCCTTTTACTACAGGTTTCTTGAAGGTTACTTGTTCCTTTTATTTTGGTTCTCATTAGTTTTCCCTCTGTACCCAATATAAACGTGTTGTAGTTTCTTACCCTTGGTTTTCGTATCTTACTTCACACTTTGCTCTCCCCGGGTTTGACAGCCTTTAAGAGAGTTAGGTCCGAGGTGGTGTTTTTAGTTGTGCGGCTGGGGCTTTACTAGTCTGTACAGGGACCAGTTGGGTGTAAGTATGGCATTTCTCTGTGGTTGAATTTCATTTTTCCGTTATCCGTGTGTACAAGTTCAAAACATAAATTTTCAAATCTGATTTTTTGTAGCATTTGAAATGAATTTGATTTGCCTTTAACAGATTCATTTCATCACAGGGAGATACTGCAGCTGCATATCCCTTCTCCCTGTTTAGTATTTGTTTGGCAAGAGAAAGTCAGGGAAAAGGGAACTTTATGGTGCTGGGAGACCAGAAAGCTTACACTTTTCGCAATAGAATGTAATATCACAAATTTACATTAAGATTTTTGATTTCGGTACAAAATTCCTGCTTTAATTTAAAGAGGTTGTCAACTATTTTAAAGCTGACGACCTATCCCTGGGATAGATCACTAATGTCTGATTGGTGGAGGTGCAACTCCCAGCGCCCCCACCGATCAGCTGTTCTCATTGCCAGGTGGAAGTATTCAGTTTTGGACCTACTCCGTCTACTGATAGTGGCCAGGGCAGGGTACTGCACATCCCTGATTTGAATAGGTGGCAGACGTGCAGTACCGGGCTGCAGTCACTATCATTAGACGGAGAGTCTGAGTAATTGAGCAGTTCCGGCTGCAGCGGGCACTGTGAACAGCTGATCGGAGAGGGTGCCAGGAGTCGCACCCCCACCAATCAGTCATTGATTGATATCCAAATAATAGGTAATCAATGTTAAAGTAGTGGACAATCTATTTAAAGGGAATCTGTCACCCCCTGGCACTTATCTGATCTCTAGTATGAGCATACAAGTGATAGAAATGTAAATCTATACCTACCTATATGCCTCATATTAGAGGTCTGGTTGCTGTGAAATGTCTATTCATATGTATTCTATGTTTATTCATACAAGTTTCTGATGCGTTCCAATCCCGGTGCCTGGAAAAAATCCCTGTCTCCTTTGTGAATTACGATGCTTCCCCCCTCCTCTGCATGTCACAGTGCCCTGTGAGGTGCAGCTGCCACTGCCAAATCCCGGCACTGTGACATGCAGGGGAGGGGGGAAACATTGTAATTCACACAGGAGGCGGGGATTTCTTCCAGGAACCGGGCCTGCAAGCATTAGAAACTTGATTGAATAAAATTTCACAGCAACAAGACCTCTAATATGAGGCATCCAGGTAAGGATAGATTTACATTTCTATCACCTGTATGCCAATATTAGAGGTATGATAAGTGCCAGAGGGTGACAGTGTTAGGTGTCGGTCTGGTGCTGAATTCAGAATGGGTCCAGGACCTTCTGTGGTCTCTCATTTCAGTCCAGCCAGGGCTGATGCTGCTCAGCATCGCCATCAACCTCAACGCCTAGCTGGTCCGCGAGCACTGTTTATCTCCCAGGTAGTTGTGCCTGGCAATGTTAAGCCTGGGTTGCAGAGGGAGACAGGGCTTGTGGAATCTAAGTCCAGGTTTTGCCGTACTGAGCATGTCCGTGACATGAAGGATCAAGATTGGTTGGTTGGCACCCACCTGACCCGGTGACCTGGCACCGCCTGATTGGTCCACGGGTAACGTCACCAATGGCGCGTCGGTGGGCAGGGCTTAGTCTTTAAAAGGCCCGCTCACAAACATGGCGACGCACTCTGATCATTTGAGCAAGTGATGCCGTTGTGTGGATAACTCTGTTCCACATGCTCCCTAGCTGTTCACTCCATGACCTGCCGATGCCAGAGTTCGCTAGGCTAATTAGCACAGGTTGCTTAGGCAGGTTAGCTCCATAGAGGCAGGTAGCTTCGTCTAGCAGCCTGGCTCAGCCAAAGGGGTCGCCTATCACACCGAGCAGCCTGCAGACATCCTGTGCACGGCTAACGCCTGTCCGTCACGTGGAGTTGAACCCTTCAGTCCGGTAGCACGCTGGCTGGGGGCACGTGTACCCGTTGGCATAGTCACGCACGCATCCTAGCGCCGCCACTGTAGTCCCTGTGCTGTAACAGGACTACAGATAGTTTTTCTCTGCCTATCTCTCGTGCAGCTAACGGAGATAGAGCGTACCTCTATACCCGTTCCTGTGTGGAGAAACACGGAAGGGTTTAATATTTAAGTTGTCGCTTTCCTTTCCACCCAGAAAGTGTTCGGCATCAGTCCTCCAGGCTGCATTGCGGACCCCGGGGTCGGTTGCGTTCCATTAAATTAAAGTTGTTTGCAACCGCCCTCCTAACAGTATCAGAGCGCCAGGGTCTTGCCGATCATGGCCGACAATCAACAACTGTAGCGTTATATACAGCAACCGGAGACCAGACTTAGAACTCTGGAACAAACTGCTCCAGTTGCTGATATCACTGCAGTAGCTTCCCAGTCGGCTACTCTAGCAGCCAATATCATTAACTCGGCTGCGGTGAATACTGCAACCACTGCAAGTGCCCCATTACCCCGGTTTGCTCTCCCGGAGAAATTTTCTGGGGATAGTAAACTTTGCAGGGGTTTTATTAATGTATGCTCCATTCATTTGGAGATGATGGAGGTACGGTTCCCCTCCGAAAGAGCCAAAGTTGGATATATCATCTCATTGCTTTCCCACAGGGCTCTGGAGTGGGCTACTCCTCTATGGGAGCGGAACGACCCGGTTGTAGTAAATGCGGGTCTCTTCCTTAAGAACCTAAAAAGTGTTTTCCTGGGTCCTCAGGTCACGTATGATACGGCTCTTAAGCTCCTTGCATTGGTCCAGGGTTCGGCCACCGCCAGTCACTATGCCGTCCAGTTCAGAACCTTAGCGGCTAAACTGGATTGGTCTGAGCGGTTGCTTATCCCGGTGTTCTGGAAGGGTCTGGCGGGGCATATTAAAGATGTTTTATCTACCAGAGAGATTCCAACCTCTCTGGAGGAGTTAATATCTCTCGCTGACTGTATTGACTTGCGTCATGCAGAACACAAGTTAGAGCTAGAGGTTGGCAGACCTCAGTATCTGTTGACACCAGGCGTCTTTAGATCCAAGCCCAAGACTCTCGACCCGGAGCCTGAGGCTATGGATATATCCCAGACTGAGTCTAGTCCCTCTCGTTCCCGACCTGCACATCTCTTGGAGCACCCCGTAAATAAGGGTTCCAAGCAGTCGGTAAAACGAGTAGGTCTTACCACTGTTGGTGGAGTTATATTAAATTCCGAGTCTTCTTCCTCCAAGTTATCATATGATGTGACATTGTCCTTTGGTAAATCCGCAGTTACTGCCAAGGCTTGGGTGGACTCTGGTGCTGAGGGCAATTTTTTATCATCTTCATTTGCCCAGAGGCATGCCATCCCGATTGAGCTACTCTCTACTCCAATGAACATTAGTGTTGCCAATGGTTCACTCCTGGATGTGCAAATCACCCATCAGTCGATCCCTCTCAACATGTCATTTCCTCAGGGTCACCGGGAGGTTATCTCTTTTCTTATTATTCCCGATGGATTAGACGAGGTGTTATTGGGTCTCCCCTCGTTACGTTGTCATACTCCACACATTGACTGGAATACGGTGAGAATTTCTTCCTGGAGTGAGAATTGTGCATCTCAGTGTTTGGTCAAAGTCACCCAGAGGGTAGTCTCTGAGCCTCCTATCATTGCAACATATGGTACAGATTCCTTGTCTGTTACCAGGACCCGGGTCTTGTCAGATTGTGTCGAAAAGAACTCTCAGGAAGAGAGGGTGGCTGCACTGTCCTCCAACCCGATTCCATCGGGGAGGACGTTTGTTTCCCCTAATCTACGGAGTATGGTGCTCTCCTGGGCTCATGACCCTAAAACCGGAGCTCACCTGGGGGTCAAACGTACCACTAAGTCCCTTCAACGGTCCTATTGGTGGCCTCGGTGGCGCCAGGAAATCAAGGACTTTGTTCTCGCGTGTCCCGTCTGTGCGAGAGATAAATCTTTCCGCCAGAGACCGGCGGGTCCTCTCCTTCTGTCAACCGTGAAGGATCCCACACATAGAGAACCGGTTGTCACCTCTTGCCATCCTGCTTCCCGTCCAAAAAGAGGGTACCCTGTACACTGGAGGGGTCACTGTTTCGTGAAACCTCTCTGTGACCCGTTGGACCACATCCTTGCCCCCCGGCTCATGGAGGAAAATGAGCATCAAATGGAGGCGGATGTTAGAGGGGGGGGGGATAATGTTAGGCGTCAGTCTGGTGCTGGATTTGAAATGGGTCCAGGACCTTCTGTTGTCTTACATTTTGGTCCAGCCGGGGCTGATGCTGCTCAGCATCGCCATCAGCCTCAACGCCTAGCTCGTCCGCGAGCACTGTTTATCTCCCAGGTAGTTGTGCCTGGCAATGTTAAGCCTGGTTACAGAGGGAGACAGGGCCTGTGAAATCTAAGTCCAGGTTTTGCAGTACTGAGCATGTCCGTGACCTGGAGGATCAGGATTGGTGGGTTTGCACCCACCTGACCCGGTAACCTGGCACCACCTGATTGGTCCACGGGTAACGTCACCAATGGCGTGTCGGTGGGCGGGGCTTAGTCTTTAAAAGGCCTGCTCACAAACATGGCGACGCGCTCTGATCATTTGAGCAAGTGATGCCGTTTTGTGGACAACTCTGTTCCACGTGCTCCCTAGTTGTTCACTCCGTGACCTGCCGATGCCAGAGTTCGCTCGGCTAATTAGCACAGGTCGCTTAGGCAGGTTAGCTCCATAGAGGCAGGTAGCTTCGTCTAGCAGCCTGGCTCAGCCAAAGGGGTCACCTATCACCCCGAGCAGCCTGCAGACGTCCTGTGCACGGCTAACGCCTGTCCGTCACGTGGAGTTGAATCCTTCCGTGCGGTAGCACACTGGCTGGGGGCACGTGTACCCTTTGGCGTAGTCACACACGCATCCTAGCGCCGCCACTGTAGTCACTGTGCTGTAACAGGACTACAGATAGTTTTTCTCTGCCTATCTCTCGTGCAGCTAACAGAGATAGAGCGTACCGCTATACCCGTTCCTGTGTGGAGAAACACGGAAGGGTTAAATATTTAAGTTGTCGCTTTCCTTTTCACCCGGAAAGTGTTCGGCAGCAGTCCTGCAGGCTGCATTGCGGACCCCGGAGTCGGTTGCGTTCCATTAAATTAAAGTTGTTTGCAACCGCCCTCCTAACAGACATAGAATCACAGAATCATAGAATGGTAGAGTTGGAAGGGGCCTCCTGGGTCATCTGGTCCAACCCCCTGCTCAAAGCAGGATTCACTAAATCATCTCAGACAGATGTTTGTCCAGCCTCTGTTTGAAGACGTCCATTGAAGGGGAACTCACCACCTCTCGTGGCAGCCTGTTCCACTCATTAATCACCCTAACTGTCAAAAAGTTTTTTCTAATATCTAATCTGTGTCTCCTCCCATTTAGTTTCATCCCATTGCTTCTAGTCTTTCCTTGTGCAAATGAGAATAAAGATGATCCTTCTACAATGTGGCAGCCCTTGACATATTTGTAGACAGCTAATAAGTCTCCTCTCAGTCTTCTTTTTTGCAAGCTAAACATTCCCAAATCCTGCAACCGTTCCTCATAGGACATGGTTTGCAGACCAGTCACCATTCTGGTCGCTCTTCTCTGAACTTGCTCCAGTTTGTCTATGTCTTTTTTAAAATGTGGTGCCCAAAACTGTACACAGTATTCCAGATGAGGTCTGACCAAAGAGGAGTAAAGACCGATAATGACTTCACGTGATCTAGACTGTATGCTTCTGTTAATACATCCCAGAATTGTATTTGCCTTTTTTGCTGCTGCATCACACTGTTGACTCATGTTCAGTCTATGATCTATTAGTATACCTAAGTCTTTTTCACATGTACTGTTGCTTAGCTCTATTCCTCCCATTCTGTATATGCTTTTTTCATATTTATTGCCCAGATGTAGTACTTTGCATTTTTCCCTGTTAAAAACCATTCTGTTGGTTGCTGCCCACTGCCAGATTCCCTTTAAATAAGCTGCCTGCTGCTAATATGTATTGTCCTTGTAGGATTTAGTGTTCTTCATGTGTACCCTCCCTCCGTTGTTATTATTATACTATTCTTTTAACCTGCCAGAAAGAAAATATTTAAAAAGATTGAAAAATGTAAAGGCTTTTCCTCCTCAACTTCCGCATGTATAAATCTAATACTAAGATGTCATTAAATTAGTTTTATTTCTCTTCTACATAGAGGGCAAATTGGATTTTTTTTTTTTTGTTCTACCAAGAGGTAAAAAAAAAAAAAAAAATATGTGATACAAAAGTTTAACTTTTCACTTTTGACTTAAATATCCATTTTTTCGAATGGTTCTTTATTCGCTGTGAAATTGATTTTCTTTCAGTGGCATTAAATCTTCCAGCCTCTGAGATTATATATCTTTTAGTGTCGCCTTAAATCTATCAGAGAGACTGAAACGTAAAAGTTATATAATCGACATTTACCTCTGGTGAGACGGTGCGTTGGTGCAGGTGCATTTAGTGTGTTTATCCCCTTGCGATTTACCTACAACCACTTACCGAAATGAATAAGGCACAGACCGAGGGCGAAGCGGTAGTATCCGGTCTTCAATTGTTGTAGCCATTATGCTGTATTTAATGTGGCACCAAGAGCAGAGCTGTAACCCTCTGCGCTGCTTTTCTGCTCAAAACATTCTGCTTTTGCTCATCTCGTCATACCCAGCAGAAAATTAGCCCATTTTCCCAAATTACGGTTAGTTTTACCTCCATTAAGTCAAATTACTTTCCATTTAGACATCTTAATCTCTTGGAAAATAACTCATTATGTTGGTTTTTCATAAAGATTTCATTATATTTAAACTGCCCATGTCCATACTGAATTCTATTCACAACATATTGTACTCACAGAGCCAAGGCTGAGAATTGTGGCCACCAAAACCAATTATAGCGTAAAAAACAGCTACATGGCATAGAATATTTATAGTAGATTGTATTAGAAAGATTTGTGGTCACAACATTATTGGTTCCTATGAATATTAACCCCTGTTTTTGCATTTTCGTTTTTTGCTCCCCTTGTTCCCCGAGCCATAGCATTTTTATTTTTTTGGTCAATATGGCCGTGTGAGGGCTTATTTTTTTGCGGGACGAGTTGTACTTTTGAACGACATTACTGGTTTTACCATATCGTGTAAGGGAAAATGGAAAAAAAATTCCAAGTGCATTGAAATTGCAAAAAAAAGTGCAAGACCACAGATGATTTTTTTTTTTTTACCACGTTCACTGAATTCTAAAACTGACCTGTCATTCTTATTCTCCAGGTCATTACGAGTTTGTAAATGCCAAACATGTATAGGTTCTTTTTAATTTAAGTGGTGAAAAAAAAATCCAAAGTTTGCTAAAAAATAAAAATGGCGCCATTTTCCAAGACCCGTAGTGTCTCTATTTTTCGGGATCTGGGGCCGTGTGAGGGCTTATTTTTTGCGCACCGAGCTGAAGTTTTTATTGATACAATTTTGGGGTAGATCCGATGTTTTGATATCCTGTTATTGCATTTTATTGCAATGTTGCGGCGACCAAAAAACGCAATTCTGGCGTTTAGAATTTTCTTCTTGTTACGCCGTTTACTGATCGCATTAATTCTTTTTTTATATTGATAGATTGGGCGATTCTGAACGCGGCGATACCAAATATGTGCATGTGGGTTTTTTTTTTATTATTTTATTTTGAATGGGGCAAAAGGGGGGTGATTTAAACTTTTATATTTTTTAAATTTTTCTTTTTGCTTTCTTCTATAGTCTCCATTGGAGACTAGAAGCAGCAACTGTCCGATCGCCTCTGCTACATAGAGGTGGTGAGCAGATCACTTCTATGTAGCAGAAATGCTCCTGTGCTGAGCGCCGACCACTAAGTGGCGCTCATAGCGATCAGCACATGACAACCACTGGGGTCTGCTGAAGATCCAGGGTTGTCATGCCCACCCATCAGTGACCGTCGATCACGTGATGGGGTCACCGATGGGAGGGGTAAGTGACGCACTTCCGGCGCGGCGCTGTTAAATGCCGCTTGTGATGAAATGCCGGCCGGCCGGTGCAGCTCTCTGGCGCCCCCTTACCTCTCAGGTGAGTCAAGGTACTGCACCTAGAGTAAGTAGTGCCAGGAAGCTTCTACCAGTGGGGGAAAAGATGGTGGTGTGTTGTCCCTTACACGTCACCAATCCGTGACGCCACGATACAGGCACAACTCTCTGGCGCCCCCTTGCCTCTCAGGTCAGTCAAGGTACTGCACCTAGAGTGAGTGGTCACCGGAGAGGCCGTCCTGTAGCCCTCTGGGTATTTGAGGCCCTCTGCAGTGAGGGCGGTATATATATCTCCCTGGCTGCGCCAGTAATATATATCCACGCCTCCGACCATCACTGCCAGCCTTCCTCAAATCTCCCAGATGGTATGCTGCCACCAGTTCTCATTTGATACAAGCCCGGTCCATTAATAGACTTGCATCGGGTCAGGAACCAACCCAGTAGCGTTTCAGCCAAGCGTTTCCGGACCAATGGATTTGTATATGCAGAGTAAAGGATACAGCCCACAATTAATTTATGATTTAATCGATTATAAGAATACACTAGATTACAAGGCTATACAATTAACTATACAACGGTATTTGGCCAGAATAAGAGATATAACAATTAGAAATACAAAACACAGGAATAACAACGATAAATCAGTTACCGTTCTTGTGGTGCAAGGGAGGCATTGCTATCCAACAGGCTCAAGCTTAGTTGCAGTCGACCAGGCCTCAGTAGCACATGGCAAAGGTGATCCTCCCACTCAGAGACCTGGACCCGACGTTAGGAGTTGTTCACATCATCTCCTGGGTCCAAACTGAGGGTGTTTCTGGCTGTCGGCTATACTAAAGTCCTGTCACGCCCACTCTTGGTGATGTCAGTTTACTAAGCCCCGCCCCCCCTACCAATGCCAGTTTTGGCTCCATTTCGGAAAAGTACCCATAACTTTCCCTGGGGTGATCTCATCGTATCACCAGAGGTCTCGTCGTGATCCCACTCTTCTGGGGAAGCCATTGACTCTAAACATGCCTCCCCTGGGACCTTGTCTATGGTTCTTCTAAATATCTAGCTTTCCAGGCCATTCATGGATTTATAAGTCCCATGATTGTGTCCGTGGGCACCTTCCCCACATGATACATTTTTTTCGGGTTCCCTAACTTTTATTGTGTGGTTATGAATTGACAGTGTATCTGTAGCTTTAAGTGGCCATTTTCCACAAAGAAAGCACATGGTTCCTTGGGACAATGGAGAGGTTTGCAGGCTTGCACAAATGGTTTGCTTCTGGTTTCAAGTGACATCCAGGTGTTAATTACCCCCCTGGGGCCTAGCTGACTCTGTCCTGTTTGAACACAACAGAGCTGGCCCATCTATTTACCATATCAAAGAGTTCATTGAGACTGATCTCCAGAGGTGGGGGCGAATTGCTCTGTTTACCAGGGGCTGGAGAATTGTGACATGGTAGGAGCTGTGTGAGGGATTTTTAGAAATGACAATAGGGAATATCTTCAGGTATGACGTATCATACCTAAGATGGCGGCTAACTTTCATGACACTGCTGTCAGAGATTGACAGCGGCATTTAACATGTTAACAGCCGCGGGTGGATCGTGATTCCACCCGCGGCTGTTGCGGGCACATGTCAGCTGTATAAATCAGCTGACATGTGCCCGGTTCAGTATGGGCTCAGCGCCGGAGCCCACGCTGAACAGGGGATGACAGCCTGGTGCATACTATTATGCCCCAGGCTGTAAAGGGGTTAAGATATTTCTTGAAATATAATGTGTATTGTATATATACAGTGAATTGTGAAAGTATTTGGCCCCCTTGAACTTTTCTAACTTTTGCCACATTTCTGACTTCAAACATAAAGATATAAAATTCAAATTTTTGGGGGAAGAATCAACAACAAGTGGGACACAATCGTGAAGTGGAACGAAATTTATTGGATATTTTAAACTTTTTTAACAAATGAAAAACTTAAAAGTGGGGCGTGCAATATTATTCGGCCCCCTTGAGTTAATACTTTATAGTGCCACCTTTTGCTGAGATTACAGCTGCAAGTCGCTTGGGGTATGTCTCTATCAGTTTTACACATCGAGAGGCTGAAATTCTTGCCCATTCTTCCTTGCAAAACCGCTCAAGCTCATTGAGGTTGGATGGAGGGCGTTTGTGAACAGCAGTTTTCAGCTCTTTCCACAGATTCTCGATTGGATTCAGGTCTGCACTTTGACTTGGCCATTCTAACACCTGGATACGTTTATTTTTTAACCATTCCATTGTAGATTTATCTTTATGCTTGGGATAATTGTCTTGTTGGAAGATAAATCTCCGTCCCAGTGTCAGGTCTTTTGCAGACTCCAACAGGTTTTCTTCCAAAATGGTCCTGTATTTGGCTCCGTCCATCTTCCCATCAATTTTAACCATCTTCCCTGTCCCTGCTGAAGAAAAGCAGGCCCAAACTGTGATGCAGCCACCACCATGTTTGACAGTGGGGATGGTGTTTTGAGGGTGATGAGCTGTGTTGCTTTTACGCCAAACATATTGTTTTGCATTGTGGCCAAAAAGTTTGATTTTGGTTTCATCTGACCAGTGCACCTTATTCCACATGTTTGGTGTGTCTCCCAGATGGCTTGTGGCAAACTTCAAACGAGACTTTTTATGGATATCTTTGAGAAATGGCTTTCTTCTTGCCACGCATCCATAAAGGCCAGATTTGTACAGTGTACAACTGATTGTTGGCCTATGGACGGACTCTCCCACCTCAACTGTAGATTCCCACCTGAACTGTAGATCTCGGCAGTTCATCCAGAGTGATCATGGGCCTTTTGGCTGAATCTCTGATCAGTCTTCTCCTTGTTCGAGATGAAAGTTTAGAGGGACGGCCGGGTCTTGGTAGATTTGCAGTGGTCTGATACTACTTCCATTTCAATATGATCGCTTGCACAGTGCTCCTTGAGATGTTTAAAACTTGGGAAATCTTTTTGTATCCAAATCCGGCTTTAAACTTCGCCACAACAGTATCTCGGACCTGCCTGGTGTGTTCCTTGGTCTTCATGATGCTCTCTGCACTTGAAACAGAACCCTGAGACTATCACAGAGCAGGTGCATTTATACGGAGACTTGCTTACACACAGGTGGATTCTATTTATCACTACCAGTCATTTAGGACAACATTGGATCATTCAGAGATCCTCACTGAACTTCTGGAGTGAGTTTGCTGCACTGAAAGTAAAGTGGCCAAATGATATTGCACGCCCCACTTTTCAGTTTTTAATTTGTTAAAAAAGTTTAAAATATCCAATAAATTTCGTTCCACTTCACGATTGTGTCCCACTTGTTGATTCTTCCACCCAAAAATAGAATTTTATACCTTTATGTTTGAAGCCAGAAATGTGGTAAAAGGTAGAAAAGTTCAAGGGGGCCAAATACTTTCCCAATGCACTGTATGTCATGGGTGTGACAGAAGTGACAGACAGTCGCACTGCAGTGGGTTGCAGGAGATCTCTACATTTGGCATTACAGACATCTCCTTAGAGGCTGTCTCTAGGACCCAGCAGCTAATTTATATCCTGGTCTGGATGTATAAATACCTGCTGTGTTCCAGAGGGAGGTGCCGGCAATATTCATTACTCCTTGTGAAGTCTTTAGCAAGAGCAGTACTTCTTCCTCTCTGGAGCTTGAGGACGTGTGTGCATTTGTCTGGAGTCATCTAAAGCTAAGCAATTTCTCCCTGTTTGTCCTCACTTGTTGTCTTTAGTGTTCAGTGGGAATCGACTAGTGCTCATCTCCTCCCTTCCCTAGCCTTAGCCACACGCCAGGGAAAGACAGGTCTAGGCATGTGTGCGGCGATTCGTGAAGAGCCATTATAGGGTCAATAGGGGAGACAGGGTGACACTAGACCAGCCTAAGAGGTCTCCACTCCCCCCTTTCCCTAGAGTCTGGGCTGCCTTTCCCTCTTCCCTTTGTGTTGCACTAAGTCTTTCCCACACCTTGTAAGGCAATATATAGTCATGGCCGAAAGTGTTGGCACCCTAGAAATTGTTCTGAAAAATGAAGTATTTATCCCAGAAAATTATTGCAATTACACATGTTGTGTTATACACATGTTTATTTTCTTTGTGTGTAATGGAGCAACAAAAAAAAAAGTGAAAAAAAAGGCAAATTGGGCATAATTTTTCACAAAACCCCAAAAGCAGACAAAATTATTGTCACCCTCAACTTAATATTTGCTTGCATACTCTTTAGAATAAATAACTGCAATCTATCGCTTCATATAACTATCCACAAGCTTCTTACACCTTTCAACTGGAATTTTGAACCACTCTGTTTTTGCAAACTGCTCCCGGTCTCTAATATTTGAAGGCGTCTTCTCTCAACAGCAATTTTAAGATCTCTCCACAGGTGTTCAATGGGATTTCGATCCGAACTCATTGTGGCCACTTCAAAATTCTCCAGCGCTTTGTTTCCATCCATTTCTGGTTGCTTCTTGAAGTATGTTTGGGGTCTCTGTCCTCTTGGAAGACCCATGGCCTAAGACACAAACCCAGCTTTCTGACACTGGACACTACATTGAAACCCAAAATAATTTGGTAATCTTCAGATTTCATGATGTCTTGCATGCAGTCAAGACACCCAGTGCCAAAAGCAGTGAAACAACCCCCAAAACATCTTTGAACCACCACCATATTTGACTGTAAGTACTTTGTTCTTTCTTTGTAGGCCTCAATCCATTTTCAGTAAACAGTAGAATAATGTGCTTTACCATAAAGCTCTATCTTGGTCTCATCTGTCCACAAGACGCTTTTCCAGAAAGACTTACATACATTTTGACAAAGTGCAGTCTAGCTTTATGTATCTGTGTCAGCAGTGTGGTCCTCCTGGGTCTCCTGTTATTGCGTTTCATTTCATTCAAATGTCGATGGATAGTTTGCGTTGACACTAATGCACCCAGAGCCTGCAGGACAGCTTGAATTTCTTTGGACCTTAATTGGGGCTGCTTTTTCACCATCTAGACTATCCTGCATTGCAACCTTTCTTCATTTTTTTCTCTGCCATCCTCATCCAGAGAGATTAGCTACAGTGCCATGGGTTGTAAACTTCTTGATTATGCTGCGCATCATGGACAAAGGAACATCAAGATCTCTGGAGATGGACTTTTAACCCTGAGATTGTTGATATTTTACAACGATTTTGGTTCTGAAGTCCTCAGACAATTCTCTTTTCCTCTTTCTGTTCTCCATGATTAGTGAGGCAAACACAGACACACAATGCAAAGATTGAGTCGATTTCTACCCTTTTTATCTGGTTTCAGGTGTGATTTTTATATTGCCTACACCAGTTACTTCCCACAGGTGAGATTGAACGAGCATCATATGCTTGAAACAAGTTTTTTACCCATAATTTTCGAAACGTGCCTACAATTTTGTTTGACCCATTTTTGGGGTTTTGTGTGAAATTATGTCCAATTTGTCTTTTTTATTCACAGGTTTTTTGTGTTGTTCCATCACACACAAAGGAAATAAACAAGCTAAGGTTTGGAAGACCACGCAAAATTTTAGTGAGAGCTGCTCATAGGATTGCTAGAGAGGCAAATCAGAACCCCCGCTTGACTGCAAAAGACCTTCAGAAAGATTTAGCAGATTCTGGAGTTGGGGCTAGACCTCAAAATAGCAGTGAATGCAAGATGACCCAGGAATCTCACAGAAATAGAAGAATTTTCCAAGGAAGAATGGATGGAGATCCCTCAAACAAGAATTGAAAGACTTTTGTCTGACTACAAAAAGCATTTACAAGCTGTGATACTTGCAATAGGGGGCACTACTAGGTGCTAACCAAAAATTTTGCATCTGCCCATTTTTATCTTTGTAATTTTTAAAATGTGAAAGATTTAAATATATATATATATATATATATATATATATATTTTTTTTTTTCCTAAAATACAAAGGAAATGTGTAATCTTTAACTTTAGGCCTTTTAGAGATCATTTCATCTTCAACTTGCTTAATTCTTCACAACAACAGTAATTTTGACCAGGGGTGCCCAAACTTTTACATGCCACTGTATATCTGAACATTGAAAGTAGACAGATGGATGGATAGATATATATGAGATAGATAATAAATATATGATAGATAATAAATAGATAATAGATGAATAATAGATAGATAATAGATAATAGATAGATTGATGATAGATACTAGTTAGTTAGATAACAGATAGATAGATGATAGATAGATAAATATATAGATAGATAGATAGATAGATAGATATGTAGATAATAGATATATAATAGATAGATAGATGATAGATAATAGATACATAATAGATATATAAATAGATAATAGATGATAGATATATAGATAGATAATTGATGAGATAGATAATAGATAATTAATATATAATAGATAGATAGATAGATAGATAGATAGATAGATAGATAGATAGATAGATAGATAGATAGATAGACTGGTAGAGTGATAGAGGGAAGATATGTATCACAAAGGCTATTAGCTTCCGTGAATTGAAACCATGAAGTTTGCTCCTCATGTTGTTTGCTGAGTGGGATTAAACCTCCATTTTAAAAGGGAGTGTTTTTTGTCAATGACCATTGTGAAGGGTGGGAGGTCATTCACCATATCTCAACCTCAGGGTGTGGTCTGCTGAGGCATTAGGAGTTCAGTGTATCTGGAGAGGCTAACTCCAGAGGAAAGAGCTGCTTGTTGTGCTAACCTGAACTGTGTGTGTTCTGTTAACCCTGTGCGGACGGATTTCCACAGGCCTATGGACTGTGCTATCTGTTTTCTTTTGTTTACCCTTTTTGCCAAGGAAGGCCTGTTTGTTTTGATAGACTTTACAGTGGTTTATGACTGCATTAATAAACCACTGAGAAATTTAAAGCAACAGTGTTCCTGTGTCATCTCCGTGTGCAGCTGAGTGAGCGATCTACCACAATAGATAGATAGATAGATAGATAGATAGATAGATTCAGACATAACCTCACTGTGAGAGCACTAATACATATGAAAACATTTACTGTACAAAATTTGAGCTGTGCACATTTCAGTTTACTTGTGTGTGGCCATCTGCCTGCACAAATCAATCTCTTTAGAAAGGAACCTTCCCAACACAGTTTCTCTGAATTTAAAGAGATTTTCCATTTTAAGAAAACCTTTGTGCCATTTTCTCACCCTCCCTGGGTGCAGTACTGAGTCTCTGCAGTTGCTTTTGGGTGTCTGTTATTGCCTGCAGCATTGACGTCACATCAATAGTGCTGCAGAAAACCAACAAACTCAGAGGCTTACACTTTTTTTTTAAATATCAATCGCAAATCTTGTCTGACACCATATTTCTACGAAAAATAGCAATTTTTCTCTTTGTCATTACGAAAAACTTCAACTAGAGATGTAGTGAGTATGCTCCATCGCTGCTTAAATCATATGGAGAAAAAAAAAGACCCCCATGCTCATGATCGGTGGGTCTCCCAGTGTTTAGCTACTAGAGGATAAATGATAAGTTTTGAATATGAGACATCGCCTTTAAGACTGGAGAATAAAACAGCGTCCTAATAAATCTCCCCAATTAACTCCGCAACTGATGTTAACGAAGTCAGGTAAGAGCGATCCCGTCATCAAGGTAATTTACAGACTGGAAGTATAATGAGCGGCCCGCAGGAATCCGTTTGTCTCGATGATGACGGCATGAGGGAGTCATATCAGGTGCAATATTATAAACTAAAGAAGCAGAACATTTGCAAAAATAAAATTTTATTAGGAACATAAACTAGACGGTTATTGATGTCGCGCTATTGACCGCTGTGTTCATCAACCCTACAGTTTTACTCAGTTGTGATAGTGTAAATTTAACGAAATCTCCTCCAAATTTACATTCTTCTGCTCTTCAGAAGAAGGTTAGACATTAAAAAGAATCATTTTTACATAAGTTTGTGGCTCTTCATTAACTTTTATCTGAAACTCTCTTAGGAAAGGCGGCTGCAGTAATTCCCGCATTGACTTATAGTGCGCATGCTTCTAACATAAAGCATCTTTTATATTTACTACCAGTATTATATCGGTATTACTTATAGGGCGCCATGAACTCGTAGGGCAGTGTGCAAATTATACTCTATAACAACATTTGGAAGCTAAAAATGCTATGCTAATTAATTTTTATTTCATATTTTGATATGTTTTTTTATTTATTTTTTTTATAACATTTTATTAAATGTGAAAGAATTCAAATTCGGGACATCATTCAAATTTGGCAGGGAAAATTTAATTTGCATTGAAGTTATTCTACATGAATTTAATTATGCTTTCTGTATTAACTCTTAAGTCGCCAGAGCATAAAAAACATGGTGGAAAAACGTGGTCCTCTCTCTCTCCTGTAGAGTGTAAGCTCTTATGGTCAGTGGGGTCCTCTCTCTATCCTGTACTATGTAAGCTCTTATGGTCAGTGGGGCCCTCTCTCTCCTGTAGAGTGTAAGCTCTTATGGTTAGTGTGGTCCTCACTCTCCTGTAGAGTGTAAGCTCTTATGGTCAGTGGAGTCCTTTCTCTCCTCTGTAGAGTGTAAGCTCTTATGGTCAGTGGAGTCCTCTCTCTCCTCTGTAGAGTGTAAGCTCTTATGATCAGCGGGGTCCTCTTTCTCTCTCCTGCAGAGTGTAAGCTCTTATGGTCAGTGGAGTCCTCTCTCTCCTGTAGAGTGTAAGCTCTTATAATCAGCGAGGTCCTCTTTCTCTCTCCTGAAGAGTGTAAGCTCTTATGGTCAGTGGAGTCCTCTCTCTCTCCTGTAGACTGTAAGCTCTTATGGTCAGCGTGGTCCTCTCTCTCTCCTGTAGAGTATTAGCTCACTGCCTTGAGCAATATGTGTCATAACTACATGACGTGATGTCACAGCTTCCATTGAGCCATCTGATCCCTCTTCGATACCAGAAACCTATTTGCCAAGTGAAGATAACAGTAGAAAACCTGACAGGAGGCATGGAGCTCTGAGTTGTTTTTTTTTACCATTTGCTCACTACAATTCAGCAAAATGTGTACCCCAAGGTTCAGTTCTAGGACCCCTGCTCTTCTCCATCTACATCCTAGGCCTGGGACAGCTCATAGAGTCTCACGGCTTTCAGTATCACCTCTATGCTGATGACACAGAAATCTACCTTTCTGGACCCGATATCTGCTCCCTACTAACCGGAATCCCACAATGTCTGTTCGCTATTTCATCCTTCTTCTCTGCTAGATTTCGAAAACAGAATTAATCATCTTTCCACCTTCTCATCCCCCCCATCTGACCTGTCTATCAACGTCAATGGCTGTCCACTCTCCCACAAGCTCGCTGCCTCGGAGTAACCCTGGACTCTGAACTCTCCTTCAAACCACATATCCAAGTTCTCTCCACTTCCTGCCGACTCCAACTTAAAAATATCTCCCGGATCCGCACATTCCTCAACCATGAATCTGCAAAAACACTAGTGCACGCCCTCATCATCTCCCACCTTGACTACTGCAACCTCCTGCTCTGTGACCTCCCTTCCAGTACTCTCGCACCCCTCCAATCTATCCTAAACTCTGCTGCCCAACTAATCCACCCACCCCCCCCGCTATTCCCCGGCCTCTCCCCTCTATCAATCTCTTCACTGGCTCCCCATTGCCCAGAGACTCCGGTTCAAAACCCTAACCATGGCATACAAAGCCATTCACAACCTGTCTCCTCCATACATCTGTGACCTAGTCGCCCGGTACATACCCGCACGCAAACTCCTTCTCTACTCCCCTCTTATCTCCTCCTCCCACAATTGCATACAAGATTTCTCCCGTGCATCCCCCCTACTCTGGAACTCTCTACCCAACACATCAGACTCTCGCCGACCATGGAAACCTTCAAAAGAAATCTGAAGACCCACCTCTTCCGACAAGCCTACAATCTGCATTAACCATCGCTCCACTATACCGCTCCACGACCAGCCCTACCCTCAACTACTGTATCCTCACCCATCCCTTGTAGATTGTGAGCCCTCGCGGGCAGGGTCCTCGCTCCTCCTGTACCAGTCACCGTCATGTTTTGTTCAAGATTATTGTAATTATTTTTGCTATGTATACCCCTTTTCACATGTAAAGGGCCATGGAATAAATGGCGCTATAATGATAAATAATAATAATAATAATGGTGGCCGTCTGGTTCTATTTTGCATATTTGCTCATCACTAATTATTATGTTTCTTTTTTACAGACTTTTAGAAGGATTGCATTCTTTCTGATCTACAAAAATGAAAAATTTTTGCATTGAACACAAGAAAACAATGAAAAAATGACCAATCAATAGAAATTAATGAATCGAATACATCTTGAATTTTGCAAAAAATGTAAATATCACAAAATTTTTGTAACTCGCTTCAACACATTCAACAAAAAGGCAGATGCCTTAACCGCCATTTTACCAGATCCAATAAAGCTGGATAAGGGTTTAAAAATATTTTATATTACGCTTACCACTACCTAAACCTCACCTTCTCCTCACAGCTTACTGGTGGGTCCTCACAATTTCTGGGTAAGTCTTCTCTTCACAGATCTTTGGTCTTCATCTGCACTGTTCCAGTCTGGTCTTCAGCACTTGCAACTGTGTCTCTCTCTCTTTCCTCTTAAGTGTAAACTCTTATGGTAAGCGGGATCCTCTCTTCTGTAGAGTGTAAGCTCTTATGGTAAGCGGGATCCTCTCTCTCCTGCAAAGTGTAAGCTCTTATGGTGAGCAGGGTCCTCACTCCTGTAGACTTTAAGCTCTTATGGTCAGTGTGGTCCTCTCTCTCCTATAGAGTGCAAATTCGTATGGTAAGCGGGGTCCTCTCTCCTGTAGAGTGTAAGCTCTTATGGTAAGTGGGGTCCTCTCTCTCTCTCTTCTAGAGTATAAACTATTATGGTAAGCAGGATCCTCTCTCCTGTAGAGTGTAAGCTCTTATGTTGAGTGGGGTCCTCTCTCTCTCTCCTATAGAGTGTAAACTCTTATGGTAAGCGAGGTCCTCTCTCCTGTAGAGTGAATGCTCTTATGGTCAGTGGGGTCCTCTCTTTCCTGTAGAGTGTAAACTCTTATGGTAAGCGTGGTCCTCTCTTCTATAGAGTGTACACTCTTATGGTCAGTGGGGTCCTCTCTCTCCTGTAGAGTGTAAACTCTTATGGTCAGCGGGGTCCTCTCTCCCTTGTAGAGTGTAGGCTCTAATAGTAAGTGGGGTCCTCTCTCTCTCCTCTAGAGCATAGATTCTTATGGTAAGCGGGGTCCTCTCTCCTATAGATTGTAAGCTCTTATGGTCATTCGGGTCCTCTTTCTCTCTCCTCTCTCCCACATGCATATTGAGATTAGTGTATTTTTTTTTCCGCAGATCAAATTTTTGGGGAGAAGTCGACGAATTCAGATTTCAAAGTGTTGCAAGCATCATTCATATTATGTGCAAGGGCCATTATAGGTCGCTGATTTGGGCATTTTCAGCATTCTATCTTCATTTAAAAAATGGAGAAAGTCAAGTACAGAACTTTACTATTCCCACCAGTCCTTTAGATGATGGATGGAGTAGCAGTATAGATGCTTAAAGTGGATATCCAGGGCTTTAAAAAATATGTGCCTAACCACTAACAGGCAGGTAGCTACAGTTACACTTAGTAAATAAAAGCATCTATCATATCCCATTAAATTTCATTAAACAGTCCTTGCTCGTCATAGCTAATACAAATTCTGTTTAATTCATTGACGCCTCCTGATGAAGAAACATGGCGAAACGCGCATAGGGGCGGCAGGATAGGATCCATCTACCATTGTGCAGTGAGTAACAGCTGGTTACATTCATTTGCCTCATTTTGCCCCTTGGGGAATATTGTCTACTATGTAGATGCATTACTGCATAACACATGTGCTCCACTTTGCGGTGATTCCATTTATTGCACTTTTCCAACACATTAATACATGGGTTTAGTTTAATGAATTTACCCTTGGTGAATATATGCCAATGAATTAGAAAGGATTTGTATTAGCCATGGCCAGCAAGGACTGTTTAATAAAATTTTATGGCATATAATAGACACTTTTATTTAATTATTTTAATTAGAATTTATTTTTGGGCTGCATGATTATTGGAGGATCTTGTATTTATTTATCCTGCTTTTTGGTTTGCACTCTGTTCTTTTATGTTTTTTATGTGTGTACATACATTTTCAATAAAATACTTTTTTAAGATTTAATATACTCTATGATATCCTGTGCGTATTTATTATTTTTGCCCAGGATCCCTCTGTGCTATCACGTTAATTGAGTTGACCTATTATGTGTATGGTTTCATTTGGGGACTATGTGTCCAATTGCTCAGATCTGTGATATTAAGTTCCCACTACTTTATTGCTCAGCTCTGTTGTATCAAGTCTCTACTTCTCCTTAGCTCAGTTCTTCCATGAAGTGTCTACTTCTTTGTTGCTCAGCTCTGCTGTATGATGTCTCCAGAATTCCGCTGTTCCAGCTATGCTCTTGAACTCCACTATAACAGCTCCACTGTTCCAGCTTTGCACTTGAACTCCACTATAGCAGCTCCACTGTTCCAGCTCTGCACTTGAACTCCACTATAACAGCTCCACTGTTCCAGCTCTGCACTTGAACTCCACTATAACAGCTCCACTGTTCCAGCTCTGCACTTGAACCCCACTATGACAGCTCCACTGTTCCAGCTCTACACTTAAACTCCTCTATAACAGCTCCACTGTTCCAGTTCTGCACTTGAACTCCACTATAACAGCTCCACTGTTCCAGTTCTGCACTTGAACTCCACTATAACAGCTCCACTGTTCCAGTTCTGCACTTGAACTCCACTATAACAGCTCCACTGTTCCAGCTCTGCACTTGAACTCCACTATGACAGCTCCACTGTTCCAGCTCTGGACTTGAACTCCACTATAACATCTCCACTGTTTCAGCTCAAGTAGTTCTGGTCCCCATTACTACAATACCACAACACTTATATGATCCTTCAGCCGATCCTACAATCTCATTCACTACAATGTTCTGCTAAAATAATGTAATATAAAGCTGCCGCGGTCAAAGCTCAAAAAAAACCAGTGAAAGCGAATGAGGCCAGGGACTTTATGACATGTCCTGCATGAGGTAATGCACAGCATGTAATGGGGTAGATGTCATTGCCTGCAGGCAAAGGCAAAGTTGTAAATCAGAAATAGTTTTTAAATATGAGTTCCCCATGTGTCAGGGTTAGAAATGTTTCCTAGAAAACCAATCAGTGATCATTGTTCCAGTTACATTGCCGAGTGATAAATATGTCAGGGATGTGTGTATCTGTGGAGGTGCAGTGCGGGGAGATATAAAGACTAAAATGTTATATTCATAACTCAGTCCGGAAAGATACAGAGAGTAATGGATACAAAAATAGGTAAAAGATACAGATAGATAGAAATAGATAGATAGATAGATAGATAGATAGATAGATAGATAGATAGACAGATACAAAAGTAGAGGTCGGTGCCTTCCTATAGTGCCTGTACATAGTGCCATATTTTGTAAAAAATATGCCTTTTGTAGGTGACTTGATAGTTGTATATATGCATGTAGGAGTTTAACGATCACAGTTGTAGTGGGTGCGACCAGTACCAGACTCATGTGGGAAGGGGATCCACTGACGCCAGTGCCTATTTCACCTGGATTTTTGTCCTCAGATGCATATTGGGCTGAAATATACTGCAGTGCTGAGATCCGCTGACTCGCTGCACCGCAGTACACGCCACTGGCAAATCAGAGGCTGGCTGCTGATGTTGGCTTGCATGGCAGCATTTGGCAGTGACGTCATATGCTGCTTGTGACAGGCATACTGGCGTAGGATGCAGGCCACTAAGCCAGCTATGGAAGAAGACTCTGCATGTTGTGGGAGTTGAGGAAGGTTAAAAGAATTGGCTATTTTTTTTTTTAAATGTGCTTAAGAACAGTGGAGGACATTATTAATGGAAAGGGCCCAGGATGGAGGACATTATTATAGGAAGAAGCCCAGGATATCGGACTTAATTACAGAAAGGTGCCCAGGATGGGGACATAATTACAGAAAGGTGCCCAGGATGGATACGTTATTACAGAAAGGTGCCCAGGATTAGTGTTGAGCCACCCCCGTAGTGTTCGAGTTCGGTTCGGTTCGTCGAACACCCGTGTGTTCGCCGAACTGTTCGTCGAACTGTTCGTCGAACACCTTCGAACACCGTTAAAACCAATGGCAGGCAAACAAAAACACATAGAAACACATAGAAAACACCTTCAAAGGTGTCCAAAAGCTGACAAACTGCTCAGAAGACATAACTAACACATGGAAAAGTGACAAGTACATATAGTCATGCGAAAATAAAAGAGGTGAAGGAGTAAAAGGAGGGGGAGACACAGATATAGGCATGTCATGCCCTTCTAAAATCCAAAAAGTGAGAAGCCGACACGGCCAGTCCGCTCCTGCCCGTGCCACCTCCGTGTCGCCGGGTTTGTGCCAGAGCGGCGGTGAACCCTGACGGCCAGCCCCCCTCTCCCAATACTGGTGCCTGTCCGCTGGTGGGTCAAGCGAGCCCCCCTGTGGTGGAGGCAGCTCTAAGCTTTTTAATTTAAATTGTCCCTCTAATTTGAATAAATACACTTTAAATCCATTTACAAGGATCTATTGGAGGGCAAGTCTCATGCCAGCAGCCGCTTAATTCCAGCTCCAGTAGCGTCCACTAAAGCTGCTGCAGTTAAAAAGCTTTTATAAGGATCGAGCTCGGCTGTCCACCGCAAGGCATCCTACTGCCAGTCCCAGCCCCTATGCCTTGGGGTGCCTCCTGATGCTCTTCACTGAGTATCCCGTGGTCCCGAAGCATTTCCTTTGAAAAAATTAAGTGTCCAAACTACAGGTGGTGTAGCTTGTTTAACAGCCGGGATAATCCGCTGACTAGCAGACACTGCTACTAGGCACAAAGTATTTCCTGGGCTAGATGCAGTTAAAAATTTGTAATTAGATACTCTCGTTGGATGCTGAGAAAGCATTCCATAGAGTCTCTGTCACGGGTGTGTTGCCACGAAGATCGTCACGAGTACACAGCCTGACTTCTCGCAGCTGACTTGTTGGTGCTTTGTGTTTCTCGGCAGTGAGGGAGTTAATTCTCTCTCTCTCTCTGGGCTAGATGAGGTCCAGCCTCGCCCAGCTGCAATCAATACTCCTTCATATACCTGCTGGTCTGTTTGGGAGGTGTCGGTGAAAGCATTTCATTCAGACTGACAGAGCGGATCGTGGTGTTTGGAGTTGCTGAGATAAGTGTATTTGGAAGTGTTTTTTCCCTTTCCTCGCTTTATCATTTATCTCCTTTCCCGTTGGTTTTCCCTCTGTTGTAGTTGAGAAGTTGTTTGTATGCAAGGTGGTTTTGGTTTTTCCCTTGTACTGTCTCGTTCGTCTAAATACTGTGTTTGGGCATATTATTTCTTGTTCCCTTTGGTTGTGATCGGGGTCCTTCTCAGGACTAGATTACTGAGGTGCAGGGATCTTCAGGAGGTAGGGGTTACGCTGGCGGCCTGGACCTCTGTACCTTTAACAGTACCTCCAGGTTGAGGGATTAGTCAGGGCCCCAGCTTAGGGTCAGCTTAGGCCCCCTACCTCCAGTATACAGAGACAGCGTGACATTTTCACCGACCCACTTAGTTTTTCTCCAGCTACTATGGATCCAGTAGCCGGTCTAGCTCGGCAATTGCAGAGTTTGTCCATGGAGCTGGCGGACGTTAGGTCCAAGGTTTGGCATCCTCAGGAGCAAGCCGGACCAGAACCTAAAGTAGCTCTCCCTGATAGGTTCACTGGGGGGCGGGACAAGTTTTTTGTTTTCCGGGAGGCATGTAAATTGTACTTTCGGCTGCGGCCTCGGTCATCGGGGAGTGAAGAACAAAGGGTGGGAATTGTCATCTCGCTCCTACAAGGGGACCCACAATCTTGGGCGTTCTCTCTTCCCCCGGGTTCCCCGGCTCTCCAGTCAGTGGATAGGTTTTTCGCTGCCCTGGGACTCGTATATGATGACCCAGATCGGATCTCCCTTGCTGAGTCTAAGTTACGTAGGATCCAGCAGGGAGATCGTCCGGCGGAGGAATTCTGTTCGGAGTTCCGTAGGTGGGCCACGGACACCCAGTGGAATGACCCGGCTCTTAGGAGCCAGTTTTGTCATGGTTTATCCGACAAATTACAGGATGTGTTGGCACAGTATGACTCTCCCGTGTCTCTGGAAGCCGCTATGGCCCTCGCTATTCGCGTGGACAGACGGCTTCGGGAGAGGTGCGGGATAACTCTACCCCCTGTGATGACTCCACCTCCTACAAGGTCCCCTCATATGGTGGTTCCCCTGGTCAGTCCAGAGGAGCCTATGCAATTAGGAGGGACATCATTTTGGGGGAGGGGACCGGTGGTGCGCCATAAGGCAGGAAGGTGTTTCTTCTGCGGGAGAAAGGGACATTTTATTGGGGGGTGTCCGTCCCGTCCCTTGCAGAGTGAAGAGTCGTCGGAAAACTGTTGATCCCAGGTTGTGTGGTGGACGGCAATCTGGGAGTAGGTATTTCGTCCCTAGGTTCGTCTCAGTTTCTCGTACCGGGGAAGGTGGTGGTGGGTACGAGAACTGAGAGGATATCTGTTCTTCTGGATAGTGGGGCCGGGGCTAATCTGGTTGATGCTCGGTTTGCCCGGGTTCAAGGTATGCGGTTGAGTGAGTTGGCTAAACCCATCCCCATATTCTCGATCGATGCCAGGCCTCTCGGGCAGGGAAGTTTTTTGCAAGTTGTGCATGACGTAAAACTTCAAGTGGGGGCAATACATAAAGAACTGTTGTCTTGCTATGTGTTGGAGGGTCTTCCCACTCCTATTGTGTTGGGCCTTCCTTGGTTAGCTAAGCATAACCCGGTTATTAATTGGCAAACCAGGGAGATAAGCCAATGGAGTAAATTCTGTAATAAAAACTGCATGAACACGGTCATTGGTGCGGTTACTCCTTGGGTCTTACCTCCATTTCTGGCGGACTTTGAGGATGTATTCTCGGAGAAAGGGTGTCAGGAACTACCTCCTCATCGCGTGTATGACTGTTCTGTAAAACTGCTCCCTGAGGCCAAGTTACCTAAAGCTAGGTTGTATAACCTTTCTGGTCCTGAGAGGCAGGCCATGAAGGATTATATCTCAGAAAGTCTGGCTAAGGGGCATATTAGACCTTCATCTTCACCGGTGGCTGCGGGGTTCTTCTTTGTTAAGAAGAAAGATGGAGGCCTACGCCCTTGCCTGGATTTCCGTGAACTTAATCGGATTACGGTCCGAGATCCGTATCCGCTCCCACTTATTCCCGATCTCTTTAATCAGATCGTGGGCGCCAAATGGTTTTCTAAGTTGGATCTCAGGGGGGCGTACAATCTGATTAGGATGAAGGAGGGGGATGAGTGGAAGACGGCGTTTAACACTCCGGAGGGGCATTATGAGAACCTTGTCATGCCATTCGGTCTGACTAATGCCCCGGCGGTGTTCCAACACTTTGTTAATGACATTTTTCGCCGCTTGGTGGGACAGTTTGTTGTCATATATCTGGATGATATCCTAATTTACTCGCCGGATCTGGTGTCTCATCAGGAGCACGTTAGGCAGGTGTTACAGATCTTGCGGGATAATAAACTGTATGCCAAGTGGGAGAAGTGTGTGTTCGCCGTACAGGAACTCCAGTTTTTAGGCTTCCTGGTTTCAGCGTCCGGTTTTCGTATGGACCCTGGGAAAGTGCGGGCAGTTCTTGAGTGGGATCGGCCAGAGAATCTTAAGGCACTACAACGTTTCCTGGGGTTTGCTAATTATTACCGAAAGTTCATTCGTAATTTCTCGTCCATGGTTAAGCCTCTCACTGACATGACTAAAAAGGGGACGGATTTTTCTAGGTGGTCTGACAAGGCTTGTCCAGCATTCTCCTCTTTGAAAAAATGTTTTGCCTCGGCGCCCATACTCATTCAACCTGATGCGTCTCAGCCATTCATTGTAGAGGTAGACGCTTCCGAGGTAGGGGTGGGAGCAGTATTGTCACAGGGTTCGTCCCCTGGTAAGTGGCATCCGTGCGCCTTTTTCTCTAAAAAATTGTCGTCCGCTGAGAGGAATTACGATGTCGGCAATAGGGAACTCTTGGCCATTAAGTTAGCTTTTGAGGAGTGGCGCCATTTTCTGGAGGGGGCAGTTCATCCGGTCACCGTCATCACCGATCACAAGAACCTGCTATATCTGGAGTCCGCGAAACGTCTGAATCCCAGACAAGCTAGGTGGTCATTGTTTTTTACCAGGTTTAATTTTGTCGTTACATATCGTCCTGGGTCAAAAAATGTAAAGGCGGATGCCTTATCTCGTAGTTTCCCGGGGGCCGGGAATACGGACGACCCGATTCCTATCCTTCAGGAGGGGGTGGTGGTTTCGGCAGTATGCTCTGAGCTGGAGGAGGAGGTATTGGAGGCTCAGGGGGACGCCCCTGTTGGACCTCCAGGGAGATTGTTTGTTCCAGATCAGTTGCGACAAAAGGTGATCGAGGCTCACCATAACTCAGTTTTTGCAGGACACCCGGGGAGTAAAGCAACTGTGGATCTCCTCTCGTGTCGGTTTTGGTGGCATAATTTACATAAGGAGGTGGTAACTTTTGTCGCGTCCTGTGGGGTTTGTGCGCGCTCTAAGACCTCACATACCCATCCGTCTGGGGCCCTCTTACCTTTGAAGATCCCGGAGCGTCCTTGGACTCATCTGTCTATGGACTTTATTACGGACCTCCCTCCGTCTTCGGGTAAAACGGTCATACTCGTTGTAGTGGACAGGTTCAGCAAGGTGGCACATTTTATCGCTCTTCCAGCTCTCCCTAATGCTAAAACTCTTGCGCAGGTGTTCATTGGGGAGATTGTGAGGCTTCACGGGGTACCCTCCGAGGTGGTGTCTGATCGGGGGTCTCAGTTTGTGTCCAAGTTCTGGAAGGCGTTTTGTGCACGGCGGGGGATGCAGTTGTCATTCTCATCGGCTTTTCACCCTCAGACCAATGGTCAGACGGAACGTATGAACCAGAGCTTGGAGACATATCTCCGGTGTTTTGTGTCAGAGAACCAGGAGGACTGGGCTTCTTTCTTACCTCTGGCAGAGTTTGCTCTTAATAATAGGCGGAGCGAGTCCACTGGTAAGTCCCCGTTTTTTGGGGCATATGGTTTTCACCCCCAGTTTTGTACTTTCAGTGGGGGGGGCTCTTCGGGGGTTCCTGAGGAGGAACGATTTTCCTCATCACTCGCTTCAGTATGGAGAGGGGTGCTGAAGAATCTGAATACTATGGGGAACCGATACAAACGTATGGCTGATAGGAGGAGAGTGTCTGGTCCGGACCTAAGTGTGAACGATCGGGTATGGTTGTCTACCAGGAATATAAAGCTTAAGGTTCCCTCCTGGAAACTGGGTCCCAGGTTCATCGGGCCATACAGAATCAGTTCTATTATTAATCCGGTGGCATTCCGTCTTGACCTCCCCCCTACGTTTAAAATTCACAACGTGTTTCACAGATCATTGCTTAAGAGGTATGTGGCGCCGGTGGTACCGTCACTTTTACCTCCCCCTCCAGTGGTTGTCAATGGTAACTTGGAGTTCCAGGTATCGAGGGTCATTGATTCACGCTTTAATCGCCGGTCCCTTCAGTACCTGGTTCATTGGAAGGGGTATGGTCCTGAGGAGAGGATGTGGGTTCCTGCGTCGGATATTAACGCAGACCGATTAGTTCGGGCCTTCCACACGACTCACCCGGATAAACCTGGCCCTGAGGGTCCGGAGGCCCCTCGTAGAAGGGGGGGTACTGTCACGGGTGTGTTGCCACGAAGATCGTCACGAGTACACAGCCTGACTTCTCGCAGCTGACTTGTTGGTGCTTTGTGTTTCTCGGTAGTGAGGGAGTTAATTCTCTCTCTCTCTCTGGGCTAGATGAGGTCCAGCCTCGCCCAGCTGCAATCAATACTTCTGTAGTGAGACTCCTTCATATACCTGCTGGTCTGTTTGGGAGGTGTCGGAGAAAGCATTTCATTCAGACTGACAGAGCGGATCGTGGTGTTTGGAGTTGCTGAGATAAGTGTATTTGGAAGTGTTTTTTCCCTTTCCTCGCTTTATCATTTATCTCCTTTCCCATTGGTTTTCCCTCTGTTGTAGTTGAGAAGTTGTTTGTATGCAAGGTGGTTTTGGTTTTTCCCTTGTACTGTCTCGTTCGTCTAAATACTGTGTTTGGGCATATTATTTCTTGTTCCCTTTGGTTGTGATCGGGGTCCTTCTCAGGACTAGATTACTGAGGTGCAGGGATCTTCAGGAGGTAGGGGTTACGCTGGCGGCCTGGACCTCTGTACCTTTAACAGTACCTTCAGGTTGAGGGATTAGTCAGGGCCCCAGCTTAGGGTCAGCTTAGGCCCCCTACCTCCAGTATACAGAGACAGCGTGACAGTCTCCTGGCACGCCATATATGATTCTCTTAAAAAGCTTGGGGTAGGGGTCTAGGGGACCCTTTTATAGCCAAAATCACGGCCCTGTATCGCAATACGTCACCTAGGCTGAAGATAAATGGAACTGTAGCACCCTGAGGGCTCGGTTGCTACAGAGGTATTGCACCTCACCCAGAGGTGTGATATCTCACTCTCAGGTAAGGATGTAGTGTGGATCAGGACCCGACACCTGCATGCATTACACCACATTGCCGTGGGGCAGGGCGACCAATTTGCCCCTGAGATGGGCACGACAGTCCCTGTCCCTGGCTGGAGTGGGGGGAGGGAACACTGAGGAAGGGGAACCCTGTAGTGCAGGATCAGGGAGGAAGCAGTTCCTGGGTGCATTGAGAAGGGAGTATAAAAGGTGGGCACCATCTTAGTTCAGTGCAGAGAAGTCTGAGCAGAAGTGGCAGGGAGCAGGGGCTCTGCATGAGCTCTGCTCCGGAGGCGGGCCTAGTAACAGGGGCCCAGGCCTGGAAGAGGGAGAAGGAAGGAAGAGGAGCGGAGAAGGCTCCAGGAACGAGGAATGAAGGGATCCCAGGGGTGCGGATGGGCGAGTCACCACCGCACGCCCGAATCCACCTGCGTGGAGGGGTCAGGCCAAAGGGGGAGACCGGTCCCCGAACTAGTGGAGGCAGGAAACGACCCTCAGCTAGAAACCGGAGGCTCTGACATTTTATGTGGCGCAGCCCCTCGCTACACCCGCTAGGAAGGCACCACATAGGGTCAGGGAAACTGGCGCCAAGTTTACCAAGAGGAGGCCCGAGGCAGCCGGACAGAAGTGTTGGTAAGAAAGGCCATACAAAGGACACACAAAGGGGGTCCTGTGAAGTGCTCCAAAGTTATCTGGGAGTTGTCTGAGCCCCACACCTGGTGAGCACAGTACGACGTGGGCAGCCGTTACCTGCAGACGTGGTCTGGATAATAAGAACTGTGAGTAAAGGCCCTGAACTGCATCACTGACTCCGTGTCATTACTGCTGCTGCCCTGCACCATCACCCCCATCCTCCGCATACACTGCCCTGAGGCTATACTCCTCCCGTGGGGAGTTATGCTACGCTCTGCTGCACCCACAACACCAGCCTCAGCGGTCTGCCCTGTAGCGGCGGTTCACTCTGACCGCAATCCACGGGTGGCGTAGTCGTACATTTAAACATCAAAACCACATAAATAGTTCCGCCACTGGTTTGACCGCCCTGAGCCACGGAACCGGGTCGCCGCCACGAAGACTACAACCATCAGCATCCACCAAAAAGGGTCCGGCTCCGGGTGTCCCAAGGCCCAGGGGGTGCGTCAGAACATTTTCATCACCTTTCACAATCACCAATGGGACAAGGCAGGGATGTCCTCTGTCCCCTCTCTTATACATCCTAGTGACGGAGCACCTGCTCTCATTATTCGCCATAACCCCAATATTAGGTGGATTGAGGTGGGAGGCACCGAGTACAAGTGCTCTCTATTTGCTGATGATGTCCTAGTATATATCACTCAATCACATATATCCATCCATGCTGTTATGGCTGAAATAGATCACTTTGTTACATGGTCAAATTTTAAAATCAATGCAGCAAAGTCTGAGGCCCTCGATGTCTCCCTCCCCAAATCCATATAGGATTCCATCCAGTCCAACTTTCCCTTTGCCTGGCCCTCACAGGGTATCAAATACTTAGGAATTCCTATTCATAGAGACCTCTCCCATCTATGTTATCTTAATTTTGGGCACTTTATTGAACAACTCCATACAGACCACGGTTGGCAAGTTAGAACTGTAAGATTCACTACGTGAACCGCTGGTGTTTTGTGGAAAAGCACATGTACACTGCGTTCCAAATTATTATGCAAAAAGTGTTTAGGAGTGATAAGGGAAGAATTTGTTTGTTTGTCAGTTAAACTCATTGATGGTGATGTGTGTCAGGGCTCTTTATATCACTGTAAGCAATTGCAGACACCTGTGCTAATTAGTTTGGCAGGTGTGTCCAATGAAAGGCAAGACTACTTAAGAAGGCTCTCTCACATTATTAAGCAGCCTACATTTTCTGCCAAAATGGGAAAGAAAAAGGATGTGTCGGCTGCTGAGAAGCAACAAATTGTGGAGTGTTTAGGTCAAGGCATGACTACAATCAACATTGTGCGATGATCAGGATGAAGTGTCTTGGCAATCAAGAAGTATGTAGCTGATTCACAGTACACACGCGTGCGTGCTGATAAGGGCAAATTGAGGACTCTTTCCTACAGGCAATTACGTCAGGTTGAAAGAGCAGCGGCAAAAAAGCCTTGTCATAGCAGCAGACAAGTTTTTGAAGCTGCTTGTGCCTCCAACGTCCCCCGAACAACAAGATGCAGGGTCCTTCAGAGGTTTGCAGCTGTGCATACGTCATGGGGAGAGAGATTGTCGGCCCCTTTAGGATCCCTGAAGGCGCTAAAGATGAACTCCATAATGTATGTGGATTTTCTCAAACAGCACTTCCTGCCATGGTTCAAGAAGAAGAACCGTGTATTTCACAGCAAGATCATTTTTCTGCATGATAATGCACCTTCTCATGCTGCACATAAAACATCTGCATCTCTGGCTGATATGGGCATAAAAGGGGACAAACTTATGGTGTGACCCCCATGCTCCCCTGACCTCTACCCCATTCAGAACCTTTGGAGCATCATTAAAAGGAGTGTCTATGATGGCGGGAGGCAGTTCACATCTAAGCAACAGCTCTGGGAGGGTATTCTGTCCTCATGCAAAACAATTGAAGCAGAAACCATCCAAAACCTGACAAATTCAATGGACGAGAGAGTTCAGAAGCTCCTTTCGAACAAGGGGTCCTATGTGAAAATGTAACATCACCTAGAATAAAGTTTTGAGTTGAAAACTGTTTGATTTCAGTTTCTAACAATCTGCTAATGCTTATAATTTCAAAAATGACCATTTTTTTGGTCTTTATTAAAATGAAAAGGTTGATCCAAAAGTTTGGGGGATCTAAGAGTGTGGCAACCCAGTAGTCATGATTAGTGTTGAGCCACCCCCGTAGTGTTCGGGTTCGGTTCGGTTCGTCGAACACCGGGATGTTCGAGGAACTGTTCGTCGAACTGTTCGTCGAACACCTTAGAACACCGTCGAACACCGTTAAAACCAATGGCAGGCAAACAAAAACACATAGAAACACATAGAAAACACCTGCAAAGGTGTCCAAAAGCTGACAAACTGCTCAGAAGACACTCTCTTTAAAAAAGCCGGCCGGCAAATTCAGCAGCGGCATACACCGGTACCCGACAATTTAGACAAGAAGGAATAGAGCATCACACATAGATTAGATAGATAGAAACATGTCAGTCACACATATAAGAAGCACAGTGACAGTGTTGGTTACTGCACTTGTCATTTAGTGTAAAGGATTTATTAAAAAAAATATTAGTGTTTTCATGCACCGTCTCTTTAAAAAAGCCGGCCGGCAATTCAGCATCTGTACCCGACAATTTAGAACAGAAAGAATAGAGCTTCACACATAGATTAGATAGATAGAAACATGTCAGTCACATATATAATAAGTACAGTGATAGTGTTGCTTACTGTACTTGTCATTTAGTGTAAAGGATTTATTTAAAAAAATAATAGTGTTTTCATGCACTGTCTCTTTAAAAAAGCCGGCCGGCAATTCAGCAGCGGTACCCGACAATTTAGAACAGAAAGATAGATCATCACACATAGATTAGATAGATAGAAACATGTCAGTCACATATATATGAAGTACAGTGATAGTGTTGGTTACTGTACTTGTCATTTAGTATTAAAATAAAGGATTTATTATTAAAAAAATTGGCGTGGGGTTCCCCTTAATTTTAGGCTCTAGCGGAGGTTAAGCAGACGGCTGGGGCAGATGTTTGAAGCCTGGGAAGGGGGTAATACCCACGGAGCTTCCCAGGCTACTAATATCAGCCTCCAGCTGAATACATAGCCTTTACTAGCTATTAAAATGGGGGACCCCCCCAAAAAAATGACGTGGGGTCCCCCCTAATTTAATAGCTAGCAAAGGCTAGGCAGACAGCTGGGGGCTGATATTAATAGCCCAGGAAGGGAGCCATGAATATTGGCCCCCTCCCAGGCTAGAAACACCAGCCGTCAGCCGCCCCAGAAATGGCGCATTCATAGGATGCGCCAATTCTGGCACTTAGCCTCGCTCTTCCACGCTGCCCTGGTGCGGTGGCAGGGGGTAATAGGGTTGGGGTTGATGTCAGCTTATAATGCCAGCTGACATCAAGCCCAGGTTAGTAATGGAGAGGCGTCTATAAGACACCCCCATTACTAACCCCATAGTCAAAGTTAAAAAAAACACAAACACCCAGAATAAAGTCCTTTAATTGAAATAAAGACACAATCCTTTATTGTTCTAAATTAAACCATACTTACCATCACGCCCATTCCAGCTGAAGCCAACGATCTCCTGCAATAAAAGAAAAATAATAAAGCAACCTCATCCTTACCTTTCCATGGTTCCCACGACAGCTTCAGCTCTGCTACATCGAGATGACAGGCTGGACCGCAGCAGAACGCTGCCATCCATCCTGTCATCCCGCAGACACTGAGAAGCGCAGGCATGCTTGCGCTGCTCAGCGTCTCTCTGTGACGACATCCAGATGAGCCGAGTTCATGTCCAATGAACTCGGCTCACCTCATGCACGTCACTGATATATTTCATTCAGACTGACAGAGCGGATCGTGGTGTTTGGAGTTGCTGAGATAAGTGTATTTGGAAGTGTTTTTTCCCTTTCCTCGCTTTATCATTTATCTCCTTTCCCGTTGGTTTTCCCTCTGTTGTAGTTGAGAAGTTGTTTGTATGCAAGGTGGTTTTGGTTTTTCCCTTGTACTGTCTCGTTCGTCTAAATACTGTGTTTGGGCATATTATTTCTTGTTCCCTTTGGTTGTGATCGGGGTCCTTCTCAGGACTAGATTACTGAGGTGCAGGGATCTTCAGGAGGTAGGGGTTACGCTGGCGGCCTGGACCTCTGTACCTTTAACAGTACCTTCAGGTTGAGGGATTAGTCAGGGCCCCAGCTTAGGGTCAGCTTAGGCCCCCTACCTCCAGTATACAGAGACAGCGTGACAGTCTCCTGGCACGCCATATATGATTCTCTTAAAAAGCTTGGGGTAGGGGTCTAGGGGACCCTTTTATAGCCAAAATCACGGCCCTGTATCGCAATACGTCACCTAGGCTGAAGATAAATGGAACTGTAGCACCCTGAGGGCTCGGTTGCTACAGACGTATTGCACCTCACCCAGAGGTGTGATATCTCACTCTCAGGTAAGGATGGAGTGTGGATCAGGACCCGACACCTGCATGCATTACACCACATTGCCATGGGGCAGGGCGACCAATATGCCCCTGAGATGGGCACGACAGTCCCTGTCCCTGGCTGGAGTGGGGGGAGGGAACACTGAGGAAGGGGAACCCTGTAGTGCAGGAGCAGGGAGGAAGCAGTTCCTGGGTGCATTGAGAAGGGAGTATAAAAGGTGGGCACCATCTTAGTTCAGTGCAGAGAAGTCTGAGCAGAAGTGGCAGGGAGCAGGGGCTCTGCATGAGCTCTGCTCCGGAGGCGGGCCTAGTAACAGAGGCCCAGGCCTGGAAGAGGGAGAAGGAAGGAAGAGGAGCGGAGAAGGCTCCAGGAACGAGGAATGAAGGGATCCCAGGGGTGCGGACGGGCGAGTCGCCACCGCACGCCCGAATCCACCTGCGTGGAGGGGTCAGGCCAAAGGGGGAGACCGGTCCCCGAACTAGTGGAGGCAGGAAACGACCCTCAGCTAGAAACCGGAGGCTCTGACATTTTATGTGGCGCAGCCCCTCGCTACACCCGCTAGGAAGGCACCACATAGGGTCAGGGAAACTGGCGCCAAGTTTACCAAGAGGAGGCCCGAGGCAGCCGGACAGAAGTGTTGGTGAGAAAGGCCAGACAAAGGACACACAAAGGGGGTCCTGTGAAGTGCTCCAAAGTTATCTGGGAGTTGTCTGAGCCCCTCACCTGGTGAGCACAGTACGACGTGGGCAGCCGTTACCTGCAGACGTGGTCTGGATAATAAGAACTGTGAGTAAAGGCCCTGAACTGCATCACTGACTCCGTGTCGTTACTGCTGCTGCCCTGCACCATCACCCCCATACTCCGCATACACTGCCCTGAGGCTATACTCCTCCCGTGGGGAGTTATGCTACGCTCTGCTGCACCCACAACACCAGCCTCAGTGGTCTGCCCTGTAGCGGCGGTTCACTCTGACCGCAATCCACGGGTGGCGTAGTCGGACATTTAAACATGAAAACCACATAAATAGTTCCGCCACTGGTTTGACCGCCCTGAGCCACGGAACTGGGTCGCCGCCAGGAAGACTACAACCACCAGCATCCACCAAAAAGGGTCCGGCTCCGGGTGTCCCAAGGCCCAGGGGGTGCGTCAGAACATTTTCATCACCTTTCACAATCACCAATTGGACAATGCAGTGATGTCCTCTGTCCCCTCTCTTATACATCCTAGTGACGGAGCACCTGCTCTCATCAATTCGCCATAACCCCAATATTAGGTGGATTGAGGTGGGAGGCACCGAGTACAAGTGCTCTCTATTTGCTGATGATGTCCTAGTATATATCACTCAATCACATATATCCATCCATGCTGTTATGGCTGAAATAGATCACTTTGTTACATGGTAAAATTTTAAAATCAATGCAGCGAAGTCTGAGGCCCTCGATGTCTCCCTCCCCAAATCCATATAGGATTCCATCCAGTCCAACTTTCCCTTTGCCTGGCCCTCACAGGGTATCAAATACTTAGGAATTCCTATTCATAGAGACCTCTCCCATCTATATTATCTTAATTTTGGGCCCTTTATTGAACAACTCCATACAGACCACGGTTGGCAAGTTAGAACTGTAAGATTCACTACGTGAACCACTGGTGTTTTGTGGAAAAGCACATGTACACTGCGTTCCAAATTATTATACAAAAAGTGTTTAGGAGTGATAAGGGAAGAATTTGTTTGTTTGTCAGTTAAACTCATTGATGGTGATGTGTGTCAGGGCTCTTTATATCACTGTAAGCAATTGCAGACACCTGTGCTAATTAGTTTGGCAGGTGTGTCCAATGAAAGGCAAGACTACTTAAGAAGGCTCTCTCACATTATTAAGCAGCCTACATTTTCTGCCAAAATGGGAAAGAAAAAGGATGTGTCGGCTGCTGAGAAGCAACAAATTGTGGAGTGTTTAGGTCAAGGCATGACTACAATCAACATTGTGCGATGATCAGGATGAAGTGTCTTGGCAATCAAGAAGTATGTAGCTGATTCACAGTACACACGTGTGCGTGCTGATAAGGGCAAATTGAGGACTCTTTCCTACAGTCAATTACGTCAGGTTGAAAGAGCAGCGGCAAAAAAGCCTTGTCATAGCAGCAGACAAGTTTTTGAAGCTGCTTGTGCCTCCAACGTCCCCCGAACAACAAGATGCAGGGTCCTTCAGAGGTTTGCAGCTGTGCATGCGCCATCCTGTCGACCTCCTCTATCCACTTCACACAAGCAGAAACGGCTCCAGTGGGGAAAACATTACATGAAGACTGATTTCAAAACTGTTTTGTTCACGGATGAGTGCCGTGCAGCGCTCGATGGTCCAGATGGATGGAGTGGAGGATGGCTGGTTGATGGACACCCCACGCAAACACGGCTACAGCGCCAACAAGGAGGAGGTGGAGTAATGTTTTGGGCTGGAATCATGGGGAGAGAGATTGTCGGCCCCTTTAGGATCCCTGAAGGCGCTAAAGATGAACTCCATAATGTATGTGGATTTTCTCAAACAGCACTTCCTGCCATGGTTCAAGAAGAAGAACCGTGTATTTCACAGCAAGATCATTTTTCTGCATGATAATGCACCATCTCATGCTGCACATAAAACATCTGCATCTCTGGCTGATATGGGCATAAAAGGGGACAAACTTATGGTGTGACCCCCATGCTCCCCTGACCTCTACCCCATTCAGAACCTTTGGAGCATCATTAAAAGGAGTGTCTATGATGGCGGGAGGCAGTTCACATCTAAGCAACAGCTCTGGGAGGGTATTCTGTCCTCATGCAAAACAATTGAAGCAGAAACCATCCAAAACCTGACAAATTCAATGGACGAGAGAGTTCAGAAGCTCCTTTCGAACAAGGGGTCCTATGTGAAAATGTAACATCACCTAGAATAAAGTTTTGAGTTGAAAACTGTTTGATTTCAGTTTCTAACAACCTGCTAATGCTTATAATTTCAAAAATGACCATTTTTTTGGTCTTTATTAAAATGAAAAGGTTGATCGAAAAGTTTGGGGGATCTAAGAGTATGGCAACCCAGTAGTCATGATTACTTCGAATTCTGACAATATGAGGGTCATGCTGCAGGTAGTGCAGCAAGAAGGCACTTATGTGCCTTGCGCATCTCGGAGCCCCAAAATTATTTTCCGGGCTAGATGCAGCTAAAAATTATTTTTAATTTTAAATCTGGTGAAGCTTTAGTATAGATGGCCTAATAGGATCAGTGCTGCACACTGCTACAAAGCCCAAATTATTTTCCAGTCAAGATACAGATAAACATGATTAGTAATTTGAAAGCTTAAAACGGTTGGTAGGGTGATTTTAACCAATCATCAAGCTTTTACTCTCCCCAGGATGACACAGGGGTAGAAAAGTCGTTTCGGATCCATGATTTGTTCATCTTTATGAACGTGAGTCTGTCTACATTATCAGTGGAGAGCCGCGTGCGCTTATCTGTCAGCACACCACCAGCAGCGCTGAACACACGTTCAGACAGAACGCTGGCTGCGGGGCATGACAAGATCTCCAAGGCGTAAGTGGCTAGCTCCGGCCATTTATACAGATTGGAAGCCCAAAAAGAGCAAGGGTCCAGTGACACAGTCGTGGCTTCAATGTTTACTTGGAGATACTCCTGTACCATCGTCTCTAGGCGTTGACTATGTGTCAGACTTCTTGTCTCCTGTGGCCTTGCAAAGGATGGGCTAAAAAAGTGGTGAAATGATTCCGCAAAATTGATGTTACCAGCAGATACTGTGGTTCTGTTACGGTTTGAGTGCTGAACACTTGACGGTCCCACGGTTGGCAAGTTGGAACTGTGAGATTCACTACGTGCACCACTGGTATTTTGTGGAAAAGCACATGTAAGATTCTGCAACAGTCTCTGCTGATACTCCTGCATGCGTGCATCCCTTTCTATGGCAGGAATAATTTCTGCAAATTTACTTTTGTACCGGGGATCTAACAGTGTGGCAACCCAGTAGTCAGGATTATTTCTAATTCTCACAATTCGAGGGTCATGTTGCAGGTAGTGCAGCAAGAAGGCACTCATGTGTGTTGCGCATCCAGGAGCACCAAGTCCCTGTTGTGTTGGTGGCGAGGTAACAATCATGCTTCCTTCCTCTGTCCTCTCCCCCCAACCTCGCACAACAGAAATGTGATCAAGGTCTCCCTCATCTGATGAGTCTTCCATCAGTTCGTCCTCCACTTCTTCCTGGGCTCCTGCACCTTCCTCACTAGTTTGGCTGCTACCATGTGCCCTGGTAAAACCATCTCCCCCACCCTCACATGCCTGCCGCCTTGGTGCTGCCGACCGTCTGGACCTTGCAGATGTTAGCCCTTCCGCATACAACTCCTCCTCCTCTACTTCCTCCACCTCCTCTTGTGCCACCACCTGACTCCAAATTCTGTTTAACATGTGCTCCAGCATGTAAATCACCGGAATAGTCATGCTGATAATGGCATCGTCAGCACTAAACATCTTCGTCGCCATTTCAAAACTGTGCAGAAGGGTGCATAGGTCCCTGATCTGAGACCACTCCTCCAGCGTGATTTGCCCCACCTCTGAATCTCGTTGGCCCAGGCTATACGTCAGAACGTATTGCACCAGGGCTTGTCGGTGCTGCCACAGTCGCTGCAACATGTGCAGAGTTGAATTCCACCGGGTAGGCACATCGCATTTTAGCCGGTGAAGTGGCAGGCCCAACGACTTCTGTAGAGATGTAAGTCGCTGAGCTGCGGGATGCGAACGGCGGAAGTGAGCACACAGCGACCGTGCCCTCTGCAGAAGGCCATCTAGTCTGGGATAGTGGGCTAAAAATTGCTGGACAACCAGGTTCAACACGTGAGCCATACAAGGCACGTGTGTGACATTGCCCCGGCGAAGGGCCGCACCCAGGTTTGCAGCATTGTCGCACACGGTCTTCCCTGGTTTCAGGTCCAGTGGAGACAACCATTCATGAAATTGGTTCTCCAGAGCTGACCACAACTCCTCAGCTGTGTGACTCACATTTCCCAGACATTTCAATGTAAAAACCGCCTGATGACGTTGAGCCCTACTGCCAGCATAGTAAGGAGGTGTGCAGGATCCCTTCTGCGCAGTTAGAAAGCTTGTGGCATGACCAGACAGGCTTTGGGTGCAGGTGGAAGACCGAGAGGAGGTTGAGGAGGCAGAAGCAGTGGAGGAACTTTGACATAAAGAGGATTGACGCACAACTCGTGGGGACGGCAAGACTTGGACAGCAGCCCCTTGTCCTGCTGTCACCATAGTTACCCAGTGCCCAGTCAGCGACATGTAACGCCCCTGTCCATGCCTACTCGTCCAAGTGTCTGTGGTGAAATGCACCCTGTCACACACAGAGTTTCTCAAAGAAGCGGTGATGCTGTGTGCGACATGCTGGTGGAGCGCAGGCACACCTTTCTTTGAGAAATAGTGCCGACTGGGCATCTGGTACTGGGGCACTGCGACGGACATAAGGTCTCGAAAATCCTCTGTGTCCACCAGGCAGAAAGGCAGCATTTCTGTAGCCAAGAGCTTGCAGATGGTGAAATTCAACCTCTTAGCTTTCTCATGGCTAGGAGGAAATGGTCTTTTACTTGTCCACATCTGAGGGACCGAGGGCTGGCTATTGTGCTTAGACGGGGTTGATAAGGGTGTCCCCGGCAAACTGCCGGTCTGTGAGGAAGATGCAGGCGGACATGTTAGGTTGCCTTGATCCAAAGGTGGTGCTATCGATGTCGGACAGCGCTCAACACCAGCTGGTGTTACCACCTCCAAAGAAAATGATGACCTGCCAATCACGCTGGCTGTTGCGGGTAAAGAGGTGGCAGGTCTGCGCCCCAAAACAGGTGTGACTGCTGTCCCCCAGTCACAGAGGATGAAGAGGCCGCGGATGCACAAGATATGGCAGACGGTGATTGGCCCGGCCGGCTAGGCCACATTGTAGCACACTGAGCTTCCCACTGCAACTTATGCTTCATGTCCATGTGCCGGTTCATGCATGAAGTACTCAAACTATGTATTTTTTGGCCTCTACTTAGCTTTTGCTGACAAATGTTACAGATAACACGAGTTGGGTCATCTTTATCGATCTGAAAAAATGCCCAGGCTATGCAAGGCTTAGCACCCATGCGACCTGAAGAGCCACCACGACTTGTGGTGAGAGGCAGAGTTGTGTTTGAGGATGCAGTTGTTGACGTGCTTCCAGTACTACGTCTCTGTCCAGGAAGGCGCAACCTGACCTCGTCGTCACTAGCATCTTTCTCCACCTCCTCTGCTGACCTCATCTCTTGGCTGACTGTGGGTTGACAGTAAGTGGGATCTCCGACCTCATCATCATCACCCTGTGCGTTATCACACCCGTCGTCCTCAGAGCCAACCTGTTCCTGCCCTGACAAAAAACTAAAGTTGTCGCTCCAATCAGGTATTTGAGTCTTATCATCGTCTTCCTCATTGTCTCCACCAACAGGAGTTACAGTTTGGGAATGAGGGTCTACATTATGGTCAGAACCTTCTGCGTCTGGTCCTGGATCCGACTCATAAAGATTCTGGGCATCAGTGCAGATCATTTCCTCTTCTGGATTCACAGAAGCGCTGGAGTCGACCTCTGATTCCCAGGCTATAGTATGAGTAAACAGCTCTGCAGACTCAACCATCTCTTCTACCTCATACTCAGACGGGCAGCTGGAGATTTGGGAGCTGTGAGGAAGCAAGTGCGATTTGGGTGACACCTTTGAGGACTGGAGTATTTGTGATGTTGAAGTTGATGTGGAGGAGAGCCCACTTAAAGGAGCACTTGATATCCGTTGAAGCACCTGCTGTTTTTGTGCCTCATCTGGAATTTGTAGCGATTGGCGTGGCCGTAAGAAAGGGATCTTATCACATTGTCCGCTAAAAGAAGTAGACATTTTAGTTTGGCTGGAAGATGGTCTTTCTTCTGCAGATGTTACTGTTGCTTTAACACCTACCCCACGGACACAACCTTTTTTCCCCTTCCCAACACGCCTATTCCCCTTTCCACCAGCAGCAGGCCTTTTTCCACTCATTTTGGTGGTTAACTAATTCACAACTCTGGAGTTGTTTGCACAAAAAAACAATGGATTGTAACCGAGCAGAGCTGAGTGGCCAAACTGTGGTATTAGGCCAAAACTATTGGCTGGGTTAGATGCAGAAAAAAATTATTTTGAATTTGCAACCTGATGGAGGTCAGTATAGATGGACTAATACAAATAGTCCCACACACTGCTAGAAGCCCAAATATTTTTTCAGAGGTACTGTAGATGCAGATAAAAATTATTTTTAATTTGCAACCTGATGGAGGTCAGTATAGATTGACTAATAGACCAAGTCCCACACACTGCTAGAAGCCCAAATATTTTTTCAGAGCTAGATGCAGAAAAAAATTATTTTTAATTTGCAACCTGATGGAGGTCAGTATAGATGGACTAATAGACCAAGTCCCACACATCGCTAGAAGCCCAACTATTTTTTCAGAGCTAGATGCAGAAAAAAATTATATTCAATTTGCAATCTGCTGGAGGTCAGTATAGAAGGACAAATAGAACAAGTCCCACACACTGCTAGAGACCCAAATATTTTTTCAGAGCTAAATGAAGAAAAAAATTATTTTTAATTTGCAACCTGATGGAGGTCAGTATAGATGGACTAATAGACCAAGTCCCACACACTGCTAGAAGCCCAAATATTTTTTCAGAGCTAGATGCAGAAAAAAATTATTTTTAATTTGCAACCTGATGGAGGTCAGTATAGATGGACTAATAGACCAAGTCCCACACACCGCTAGAAGCCCAAATATTTTTCAGAGCTAGATGCAGAAAAAAATTATTTTTAATTTGCAACCTGATGGAGGTCAGTATAGCTGGACTAATAGACCAAGTCCCACACACCGCTAGAAGCCCAAATATTTTTTCAGAGCTAGATGCAGAAAAAAATTATTTTTAATTTGCAACCTGATGGAGGTCAGTATAGATGGACTAATAGACCAAGTACCACACACTGCTAGAAGCCCAAATATTTTTTCAGAGCTAGATGCAGAAAAAAATTATTTTTAATTTGCAACCTGATGGAGGTCAGTATAGATGGACTAATAGACCAAGTCCCACACACCGCTAGAAGCCCAACTATTTTTTCAGAGCTAGATGCAGAAAAAAATTATATTCAATTTGCAACCTGCTGGAGGTCAGTATAGAAGGACTAATAGAACAAGTCCCACACACTGCTAGAAGCCCAAATATTTTTTCAGAGCTAAATGAAGAAAAAAATTATTTTTAATTTGCAACCTGATGGAGGTCAGTATAGATGGACTAATAGACCAAGTCCCACACACTGCTAGAAGCCCAAATATTTTTTCAGAGCTTGATGCAGAAAAAAATTATTTTTAATTTGCAACCTGATGGAGGTCAGTATAGATGGACTAATAGACCAAGTCCCACACACCGCTAGAAGCCCAAATATTTTTTCAGAGCTAGATGCAGAAAAAAATTATTTTTAATTTGCAACCTGATGGAGGTCAGTATAGATGGACTAATAGACCAAGTCCCACACACCGCTAGAAGCCCAAATATTTTTTCAGAGCTAGATGCAGAAAAAAATTATTTTTAATTTGCAACCTGATGGAGGTAAGTATAGATGGACTAATAGACCAAGTACCACACACTGCTAGAAGCCCAAATATTTTTTCAGAGCTAGATGCAGAAAAAAATTATTTTTAATTTGCAACCTGATGGAGGTCAGTATAGATGGACTAATAGACCAAGTCCCACACACCGCTAGAAGCCCAACTATTTTTTCAGAGCTAGATGCAGAAAAAAATTATATTCAATTTGCAACCTGCTGGAGGTCAGTATAGAAGGACTAATAGAACAAGTCCCACACACTGCTAGAAGCCCAAATATTTTTTCAGAGCTAAATGAAGAAAAAAATTATTTTTAATTTGCAACCTGATGGAGGTCAGTATAGATGGACTAATAGACCAAGTCCCACACACTGCTAGAAGCCCAAATATTTTTTCAGAGCTAGATGCAGAAAAAAATTATTTTTAATTTGCAACCTGATGGAGGTCAGTATAGATGGACTAATAGACCAAGTCCCACACACTGCTAGAAGCCCAAATATTTTTTCAGAGCTAGATGCAGAAAAAAATTATTTTTAATTTGCAACCTGATGGAGGTCAGTATAGATGGACTAATAGACCAAGTCCCACACACTGCTAGAAGCCCAAATATTTTTTCAGAGCTAGATGCAGAAAAAAATTATTTTTAATTTGCAACCTGATGGAGGTCAGTATAGATGGACTAATAGACCAAGTCCCACACACCGCTAGAAGCCCAACTATTTTTTCAGAGCTAGATGCAGAAAAAAATTATATTCAATTTGCAACCTTCTGGAGGTCAGTATAGAAGGACTAATAGAACAAGTCCCACACACTGCTAGAAGCCCAAATATTTTTTCAGAGCTAAATGAAGAAAAAAATTATTTTTAATTTGCAACCTGATGGAGGTCAGTATAGATGGACTAATAGACCAAGTCCCACACACTGCTAGAAGCCCAAATATTTTTTCAGAGCTAGATGCAGAAAAAAATTATATTCAGTTTGCAACCTGATGGAGGTCAGTATAGATGGACTAATAGAATGATGCTATGCCCAAAAGATTTTACTTCACTAGGTGCAGTAAAAAAATTGGTATTCTATACACAAGTGTTATATCTTGCAACACAGATAGGCTACTCCACTGACTAACACACTCTGCAATAGGCCAAAAAGGATTAGCTTTGCTAGATTCAGCCAAATGCTGTGAAAAAAACTTGCACAGCACTGGCACAGACCTGCCTGGCAAAAACTGATAGGAACTGATGTAACCTAGTCCTGAAAAGGACTCCAATTACAATTAGTCTTTACTCCCACAACCTATCTATTTAAGAGCACAGACCTCCCTGATAAAAGTCGTAGGAAATGCTGTAACCTAGTCCTTAAAAGGACTGCAATCACAACTATTCCCTACTCCCAAGCTATCTGTATATTTGTGCGAAAATTGGCTTGAAATTAACAAGGTATAGCGCACACAGCAACAGCGGTGCCGTCTAACACGCAGCTGCAGCAGTGAGAAAATGGTGGCGACGGGGAAAATGGCTTTGTCTTATAGGGCAAGGACATGTGACATACACTGCCAATGACACATGCCCTTGCTTGTGTGAAAAAAAGCACTTCGCTCCGTGTGTGCGCTGCTGATAGGCTGACAGATTGCACCTCCCCACTGCAAATGCGGGAAAGAGAAAAAAAAATGGAGATCTTCATTGTTCCTGCAGAGATCCACCCCCTGCCCCTCCCCCCACCCCGCTGTACACTCAAACTGCGTATTAACATTAATTTTCATCATTACTGAGAAAAAATCCAGTTATGATTTTGGTGCACGAACAGTTATCGAACATACCCTCGAACAGCCGAATTTTTCTCAAATTGTTCGTGTTCGCCGAACGGCTCGAACACCGCCCAAAACAGCTCGAATTTCAGATTGGCGAACAGTTCGAGTAGAACAACGCTCATCTCTAATTATCAGTGGAGAGCCGCGTGCGCTTATCTGTCAGCACACCACCAGCAGCGCTGAACACACGTTCAGACAGAACGCTGGCTGCGGGGCATGACAAGATCTCCAAGGCGTAAGTGGCTAGCTCCGGCCATTTATACAGATTGGAAGCCCAAAAAGAGCAAGGGTCCAGTGACACAGTCGTGGCTTCAATGTTTACTTGGAGATACTCCTGTACCATCGTCTCTAGGCGTTGACTATGTGTCAGACTTCTTGTCTCCTGTGGCCTTGCAAAGGATGGGCTAAAAAAGTGGTGAAAAGATTCCGCAAAATTGATGTTACCAGCAGATACTGTGGTTCTGTTACGGTTTGAGTGCTGAACACTTGACGGTCCCACGGTTGGCAAGTTGGAACTGTGAGATTCACTACGTGCACCACTGGTATTTTGTGGAAAAGCACATGTAAGATTCTGCAACAGTCTCTGCTGATACTCCTGCATGCGTGCATCCCTTTCTATGGCAGGAATAATTTCTGCAAATTTACTTTTGTACCGGGGATCTAACAGTGTGGCAACCCAGTAGTCAGGATTATTTCTAATTCTCACAATTCGAGGGTCATGTTGCAGGTAGTGCAGCAAGAAGGCACTCATGTGTGTTGCGCATCCAGGAGCACCAAGTCCCTGTTGTGTTGGTGGCGAGGTAACAATCATGCTTCCTTCCTCTGTCCTCTCCCCCCAACCTCGCACAACAGAAATGTGATCAAGGTCTCCCTCATCTGATGAGTTTTCCATCAGTTCGTCCTCCACTTCTTCCTGGGCTCCTGCACCTTCCTCACTAGTTTGGCTGCTACCATGCGCCCTGGTAAAACCATCTCCCCCACCCTCACATGCCTGCCGCCTTGGTGCTGCCGACCGTCTGGACCTTGCAGATGTTAGCCCTTCTGCATACAACTCCTCCTCCTCTACTTCCTCCACCTCCTCTTGTGCCACCACCTGACTCCGAATTCTGTTTAACATGTGCTCCAGCATGTAAATCACCGGAATAGTCATGCTGATAATGGCATCGTCAGCACTAAACATCTTCGTCGCCATTTCAAAACTGTGCAGAAGGGTGCATAGGTCCCTGATCTGAGACCACTCCTCCAGCGTGATTTGCCCCACCTCTGAATCTCGTTGGCCCAGGCTATACGTCAGAACGTATTGCACCAGGGCTTGTCGGTGCTGCCACAGTCGCTGCAACATGTGCAGAGTTGAATTCCACCGGGTAGGCACATCGCATTTTAGCCGGTGAAGTGGCAGGCCCAACGACTTCTGTAGAGATGTACGTCGCTGAGCTGCGGGATGCGAACGGCGGAAGTGAGCACACAGCGACCGAGCCCTCTGCAGAAGGCCATCTAGTCTGGGATAGTGGGCTAAAAATTGCCGGACAACCAGGTTCAATACGTGAGCCATACAAGGCACGTGTGTGACATTGCCCCGGCGAAGGGCCGCACCCAGGTTTGCAGCATTGTCGCACACAGCCTTCCCTGTTTTCAGGTCCAGTGGAGACAACCATTCATGAAATTGGTTCTCCAGAGCTGACCACAACTCCTCAGCTGTGTGACTCACATTTCCCAGACATTTCAATGTAAAAACCGCCTGATGACGTTGAGCCCTACTGCCAGCATAGTAAGGAGGTGTGCAGGATCCCTTCTGCGCAGTTAGAAATCTTGTGGCATGACCAGACAGGCTTTGGGTGCAGGTGGAAGACCGAGAGGAGGTTGAGGAGGCAGAAGCAGTGGAGGAACTTTGACATAAAGAGGATTGACGCACAACTCGTGGGGACGGCAAGACTTGGACAGCAGCCCCTTGTCCTGCTGTCACCATAGTTACCCAGTGCCCAGTCAGTGACATGTAACGCCCCTGTCCATGCCTACTCGTCCAAGTGTCTGTGGTGAAATGCACCCTGTCACACACAGAGTTTCTCAAAGAAGCGGTGATGTTGTGTGCGACATGCTGGTGGAGCGCAGGCACACCTTTCTTTGAGAAGTAGTGCCGACTGGGCATCTGGTACTGGGGCACTGCGACGGACATAAGGTCTCGAAAATCCTCTGTGTCCACCAGGCGGAAAGGCAGCATTTCTGTAGCCAAGAGCTTGCAGATGGTGAAATTCAACCTCATGGCTAGGAGGAAATGGTCTTTTACTTGTCCACATCTGAGGGACCGAGGGCTGGCTATTGTGCTTAGACGGGGTTGATAAGGGTGTCCCCGGCAAACTGCCGGTCTGTGAGGAAGATGCAGGCGGACATGTTAGGTTGCCTTGATCCAAAGGTGGTGCTATCGATGTCGGACAGCGCTCAACACCAGCTGGTGTTACCACCTCCAAAGAAAATGATGACCTGTCAATCACGCTGGCTGTTGCGGGTAAAGAGGTGGCAGGTCTACGCCCCAAAACAGGTGTGACTGCTGTCCCCCCAGTCACAGAGGATGAAGAGGCCGCGGATGCACAAGATATGGCAGACGGTGGTTGGCCCGGCCGGCTAGGCCGCATTGTAGCACACTGAGCTTCCAACTGCAACTTATGCTTCATGTCCATGTTCCGGTTCATGCATGAAGTACTCAAACTATGTATTTTTTGGCCTCTACTTAGCTTTTGCTGACAAATGTTACAGATAACACGAGTTGGGTCATCTTTATCGATCTGAAAAAATGCCCAGGCTATGCAAGGCTTAACACCCATGCGACCTGAAGAGCCACCACGACTTGTGGTGAGAGGCAGAGTTGTGTTTTAGGATGCAGTTGTTGACGTGCTTCCAGTACTACGTCTCTGTCCAGGAAGGCGCAACCTGACCTCGTCGTCACTAGCATCTTCCTCCACCTCCTCTGCTGACCTCATCTCTTGGCTGACTGTGGGTTGACAGTAAGTGGGATCTCCAACCTCCTCATCATCACCCTGTGCGTTATCACACCCGTCGTCCTCAGAGCCAACCTGTTCCTGCCCTGACAAAAAACTAAAGTTGTCGCTTCCTCATTGTCTCCACCAATAGGAGTTACAGTTTGGGAATGAGGGTCTACATTATGGTCAGAACTTTCTGCGTCTGGTCCTGGATCCGACTCATAAAGATTCTGGGCATCAGTGCAGATCATTTCCTCGTCTGGATTCACAGAAGCGCTGGAGTCGACCTCTGATTCCCAGGCTATAGTATGAGTAAACAGCTCTGCAGACTCAACCATCTTTTCTACCTCATACTCAGACGGGCAGCTGGAGATTTGGGAGCTGTGAGGAAGCAAGTGCGATTGGGGTGACACCTTTGAGGACTGCAGTATTTGTGATGTTGAAGTTGATGTGGAGGAGAGCCCACTTAAAGGAGCACTTGATTGAAGCACCTGCTGTTTTTGTGCCTCATCTGGAATTTGTAGCGATTGGCGTGGCCGTAAGAAAGGGATCTTATCACATTGTCTGCTAAAAGAAGTAGACATTTTAGTTTGGCTGGAAGATGGTCTTTCTTCTGCAGATGTTACTGTTGCTTTAACACCTACCCCACGGACACAACCTTTTTTCCCCTTCCCAACACGCCTATTCCCCTTTCCACCAGCAGCAGGCCTTTTTCCACTCATTTTGGTGGTTAACTAATTCACAACTCTGGAGTTGTTTGCACAAAAAAACAATGCATGGGAACCGAGCAGAGCTGAGTGGCCAAACTGTGGTACTAGGCCAAAACTATTGGCTGGGTTAGATGCAGAAAAAAATTATATTCAATTTGCAACATGATGGAAGTCAGTATAGATGGACTAATAGAACAAGTAACACACACAGCTAGAAGCCCAAATATTTTTTCAGAGCTAGATGCAGAAAAAAATTATATTCAGTTTGCAACCTGATGGAGGTCAGTATAGATGGACTAATAGAGAAAGTCCCACACACTGCTAGAAGGCCAAATATTTTTTCAGAGCTAGATGCAGAAAAAAATTATATTCAGTTTGCAACCTGATGGAGGTCAGTATACATGGACTAATAGAGAAAGTCCCACATACTGCTAGGATGCCAAATATTTTTTCAGAGATAGATGCAGAAAAAAATTATATTCAGTTTGCAACCTGATGGAGGTCTGTATAGATGGATTAATAGAACAAGTCCCACACACAGCTAGAAGCCCAATATTTTTTCAGAGGTAGATGCAGAAAAAAATATATTGAGTTTGCAACCTGATGGAGGTCAGTATAGATGGACTAATACAACAAGTCCCACACACATGTAGAAGCCCAATATTTTTTCAGAGCTAGATGCAGAAAAAAATTATATTCAATTTGCAACCTGATGGAGGTCAGTATAGATGGAGTAATAGAACAAGTCCGACACACAGCTAGAAGCCCAAATATTTTTTCAGAGGTAGATGCAGATAAAAATTATTTTTAATTTGCAACCTGATGGAGGTCAGTATAGATGGACTATTAGAGAAAGTCCCACACACTGCTAGAAGGCCAAATATTTTTTCAGAGTTAGATGAAGAAAAAAATTATATTCAGTTTGCAACCTGATGGAGGTCTGTATAGATGGACTAATACAACAATTCCCACACACAGCTAGAAGCCCAATATTTTTTCAGAGCTAGATGCAGAAAAAAATTATATTCAATTTGCAACCTGATGGAGGTCAGTATAGATGGAGTAATAGAACAAGTCCCACACACAGCTAGAAGCCCAAATATTTTTTCAGAGGTAGATGCAGAAAAAAATTATATTCAGTTTGCAACCTGATGGAGGTCTGTATAGATGGATTAATAGAACAAGTCCCACACACAGCTAGAAGCCCAATATTTTTTCAGAGGTAGATGCAGAAAAAAATTATATTCAATTTGCAACCTGACGGAGGTCAGTATAGATGGAGTAATAGAACAAGTCCCACACACAGCTTGAAGCCCAAATATTTTTTCAGAGCTAGATGCAGACAAAAATTATTTTTAATTTGCAACCTGATGGAGGTCAGTATAGATGGACTAATAGAGAAAGTCCCACACACTGCTAGAAGGCCGAATATTTTTTCAGAGCTAGATGCAGAAAAAAATTATATTCAGTTTGCAACCTGATGGAAGTCTGTATAGATGGACTAATACAACAAGTCCCACACACAGCTAGAAGCCCAATATTTTTTCAGAGCTAGATGCAGAAAAAAATTATATTCAATTTGCAACCTGATGGAGGTCAGTATAGATGGAGTAATAGAACAAGTCCCACACACAGCTAGAAGGCCAAATATTTTTTCAGAGGTAGATGCAGAAAAAAATTATATTCAGTTTGCAACCTGATGGAGCTCTGTATAGATGGATTAATAGAACAAGTCCCACACACAGCTAGAAGCCCAATATTTTTTCAGAGGTAGATGCAGAAAAAAATATATTCAGTTTGCAACCTGATGGAGGTCAGTATAGATGTACTAATACAACAAGTCCCACACACAGCTAGAAGCCCAATATTTTTTCAGAGCTAGATGCAGAAAAAAATTATATTCAATTTGCAACCTGATGGAGGTCAGTATAGATGGAGTAATAGAACAAGTCCCACACACAGCTAGAAGCCCAAATACTTTTTCAGAGCTAGATGCAGATAAAAATTATTTTTAATTTGCAACCTGATGGAGGTCAGTATAGATGGACTAATAGAGAAAGTCCCACACACTGCTAGAAGGCCAAATATTTTTTCAGAGCTAGATGCAGAAAAAAATTATATTCAGTTTGCAACCTGATGGAGGTCAGTATAGATGGACTAATACAACAAGTCCCACACACAGCTAGAAGCCCAATATTTTTTCAGAGCTAGATGCAGAAAAAAATTATATTCAATTTGCAACCTGATGGAGGTCAGTATAGATGGAGTAATAGAACAAGTCCCACACACTGCTAGAAGCCCAAATATTTTTTCAGAGGTAGATGCAGAAAAAAATTATATTCAGTTTGCAACCTGATGGAGGTCTGTATAGATGGACTAATAGAATGATGCTATGCCCAAAAGATTTTACTTCACTAGGTGCAGTAAAAAAATTGGTATTCTATACACAGGTGGTATATCTTGCAACACAGATAGGCTACTCCACTGACTAACACACTCTGCAATAGGCCAAAAAGGATTAGCTTTGCTAGATTCAGCCAAATGCTGTGAAAAAAACTTGCACAGCACTGGCACAGACCTGCCTGGCAAAAACTGATAGGAACTCATGTAACCTAGTCCTGAAAAGGACTCCAATTACAATTAGTCTTTACTCCCACAACCTATCTATTTAAGAGCACAGACCTGCCTGATAAAAGTCGTAGGAAATGCTGTAACCTAGTCCTTAAAAGGACTGCAATCACAACTATTCCCTACTCCCAAGCTATCTGTAGATTTGTGCGAAAATTGGCTTGAAATTAACAAGGTATAGCGCACACAGCAACAGCGGTGCCGTCTAACACGCAGCTGCAGCAGTGAGAAAATGGTGGCGACTGGGAAAATTGCTTGGTCTTTTAGGGCAAGGACATGTGACATACACTGCCAATGACACATGCCCTTGCTTGTGTGAAAAAAAGCACTTCGCTCCGTGTGTGCGCTGCTGATAGGCTGACAGATTGCACCTCCCCACTGTAAATGCGGGAAAGAGAAAAAAAATGGAGATCTTCATTATTCCTGCAGAGATCCATCCCCTGCCCCTCCCCCCACCCAGCTGTACACTCAAACTGCATATTAACATTAATTTTCATCATTACTGAGAAAAAATCCAGTTATGATTTTGGTGCATGAACAGTTATCGAACATAACCTCGAACAGCCGAATTTTTCTCAAATCGTTCGTGTTCGCCGAACGGCTCGAACACCGCCCAAAACAGCTCGAATTTGAGATTGGCGAACAGTTTGAGTAGAACAACGCTCATCTCTAGTTATTACAGAAAGATGCCCAGTATGGGGACATAATTACAGGAAGGTGCCAGGATGGAGACATAATTACAGAAAGGTGCCCAGGATGGGGACATAATTACAGAAAGGTGCCCAGGATGGATACGTTATTACAGAAAGGTGCCCAGGATGGAGACATTATAACAGAAAGGTGCTCAGGATGGGGACATTATTATAGAAAAGCGCCCAGGATGGGGACATAATTACAGAAAGGTGCCCAGGATGGGGACATAATTACAGTAAGGTGCCCAGGATGGATACGTTATTACAGAAAGATGACCAGGATGGGGACATAATTACAGGAAGGTGCCCAGGATGGAGACATAATTACAGAAAGGTGCCCAGGATGGGGACATAATTACAGAAAGGTGCCCAGGATGGGGACATAATTACAGAAAGGTGCCCAGTATGGATACGTTATTATAGAAAGGTGCCCAGAATGGGGACATAATTACAGGAAGGTGCCCAGGATGGAGACATGATTACAGAAAGGTGCCAAAGATGGGGACATAATTACAGAAAGGTGCCCACGATGGGGACATTATTACAGAAAGGTGCCCAGGATGGGGACATAATTACAGAAAGGTGCCCAGGATGGGGATATAATTACAGAAAGGTGCCCAGAATGGGGAAATTATTACAGAAAGGTGCCCAGGATGGGACATAATTACAGAAAGGTGCCCACGATGGGGACATAATTACAGAAAGGTGCCCAGGATGGGGACATTATTACAGAAAGGTGCCCAGGATGGGGACATTATTACAGAAAGGTGCCCAGGATGGGGATATAATTACAGAAAGGTGCCCAGGATGGGGACATTATCACAGAAAGGTGCCCAGGATGGGGACATTATTACAGAAAGGTGCCAAGGATGGGGATATTATTACAGAAAGGTGCCCAGGATGGGGACATTATCACAGAAAGGTGCCCAGGATGGGGACATTATTACAGAAAGGTGCCCAGGATGGGGACATTATTACAGAAAGGTGCCCAGGATGGGGACATTATTACAGAAAGGTGCTCAGGATGAAAACATTATTACAGAAAGGTGCCAATGATGGGGACATTATTACAGGAAGGGACCCAGGAAGGGGGGAATTGTTAGATAAATGAGCCAGGATGAGGGCCATTATTATAAGAAGGGGCAGGATGGGGGACATTATTACCTGGGGGTGCGGTGAATACATATGTCTTTATAGGATACAGATTCTGGTTATGCCAGTGTATAGAATCATAATATGTAACAGGGATAGGTGGCAGCAAATTTGTCAGGTTTCAGAGGGTTTGATAACCATAAATATATCTATAATATAACGGCAAAAGCGTGTCTCTGTCCGAAGCCTCGATAGACTGCGCATGCGTGACGCGCAGTCTGGCTCCAGACAGAAGAACGCATCCAGCCGTTACAGGTAAGACAGCCACTGCTATGGGGCCCGGGCCCGTGGCCGGAGGGGGCCCTCACCCCAAGCAGCGTGGGAACGAGGAGGATAGGTGAGTAGGAGGTGGCGGCGGCAGAGGAACGGATTGCGGCAGTGGAGGAGCGAAACACACTACCACGTGTGCCCGCTGCTAAAGAGGCATGAATATTCCCTCTGAGGCCACTCCCATGGGCGTGGAGAAGACGGAATATTCATTCTCTTTAGAAGCGGGCACGGAGGAGCGCTGAGCCGCGGCTCCTGCTGTCAGTGGCCGCCGCTAAAGAGAAAGCATATTCACGCTTCTCCACGCCCATAGTCCCGGCATGGAGAAGCGTGAATGTGCCGGCAGCAGCTGCTGCAGACAGGACACAGCACTGGAGCAGAGGTGAGGAAGGAAGGTGAGTATAAGTGTTTATTGTTTTATGTGTGCAGTGATTGGGGGGATGAGGAAGCCACACATACCAGGAATGGAGGATTGAGGAGGCCACACATACCAGGAATGGGGGATTGAGGAGGCCACACATACCAGGGATGGAGGAATGAGGAGGCCACACATACCAGGGATGGGGGATTGAGGAGGCCACACATACCAGGAATGGGGGATTGATGAGCCCACACATACCAGTATTGGGGGATTGAGGAGGCCATACATACCAGGAATGGAGGATTGAGGAGGCCACACATACCAGGGATGGGGGATTGAGGAGGCCACACATACCAGGGATGGGGGATTGAGGAGGCCACACATACCAGGAATGGGGGATTGAGGAGTCCACACATACCAGTATTGGGGGATGAGGAAGCCACACATACCAGGAATGGGGGATTGAGGAAGCCACACATACCAGGGATGGGGGATTGAGGAGGCCACACATACCAGGAATGGGGGATTGAGGAGGCCACACATACCAGTATTGGGGGATTGAGGAGGCCACACATACCAGGGATGGGGGATTGAGGAGGCCACACATACCAGGAATGGATGATTGAGGAAGCCACACATACCAGGAATGCGGGATTGAGGAGGCCACACATACCAGGGATGGGGGATTGAGGAGGCCACACATACCAGGGATGGGGGATTGAGGAGGCCACACATACCAGGAATGGGGGATTGTGGAGGCCACACATACCAGGAATGGGGGATTGAGGAGGTAACACACACCAGGAATGGGGGATTGAGGAGGCCACACATACCAGGGATGGGGGATTGAGGAGGCCACACATACCAGGGATGTGGGATTGCGGAGGCCACACATACCAGGAATGGGGGATGAGGAAGCCACACATACCAGGGATTAGGGGATTTAAGGGGCCACACATACCAGGGATGGGGGATTGAGGAGGCAACACATATCAGGGATTAGGAGATTGAGGAGGCTACACATACCAGGGATGGGGGATTGAGGAGGCCTCACATACCAGGGATGGGGGACTGTGGAGGTCACACATACCAGGAATGGGGGATTGAGGAGGCAACACATACCAGGAATGGGGGATTGAGGAGGCAACACATACCAGGGATGGGGGATTGAGGAGGCCACACAAACCAGGAATGGGGGATGAGGAAGCCACACATATCAGGGATTAGGGGATTTAGGGGGCCACACATACCAGGGATGGGGGATTGAGGAGGCAACACATACCAGGGTTTAGGGGATTGAGGAGGCCACACATACCAGGGATGGGGGATCGAGGAGGCCACACATACCAGGGATGGGGGATTGAGGAGGCCACACATACCAGGGATTAGGGGATTGAGGGGGCCACACATACCAGGGATGGGGGATTGAGGAGGCCACACATACCAGGGATGGGGGATTGTGGAGGCCACACATACCAGGGATTAAGGGATTGAGGAGGCCACACATACCAGGATACTTGGATTGAGGAGGCCACACATACCAGGAATGGGGGATTGTGGAGGCCACACATACCAGGAATGGGGGATTGAGGAGGCAACACATACCAGGAATGGGGGATTGAGGAGGCCACACATACCAGGGATGGGGATTGAGGAGGCCACACATACCAGGAATGGGGGATTGTGGAGGCCACACATTCCAGGAAACGGGGATTGTGGAGGCCACACATACCAGGAATGGGGGATTGAGGAGTCCACACATACCAGGGATTAGGGGATTGAGGGGGCCACACATATCAGGGATGGGGGATTGAGGAGGCCACACATACCAGGGATGGGGGATTGTGGAGGCCACACATACCAGGGATTGGGGGATTGAAGAGGCCACACATACCAGGGATGGGGGATTGTGGAGGCCACACATACCAGGGATTAGGGGATTGAGGAGGCCACACATACCAGGATACTTGGATTGAGGAGGCCACACATACCAGGAATGGGGGATTGAGGAGGCCACACATACCAGTATTGGGGGTGAGGGGTGCCACGCATACCGGGATTGGGAGAGAGGGATAGGGTGCCATGCATACCAGGATGAGGGATACCATACACACCAGCATAGGGATGATGGGTGCCACGTATACCAGGATTGGGGATGAGGGGAGCCACGCATACCGGAAATGGGGATGAGGGGAGCCACGCATACCGGAAATGGGGATGAGGGGAGCCACGCATACCGGAAATGGAGATGAGGGGAGCCACGCTTACCGGAAATGGGGATGAGGGGAGCCACGCATACCAGAAATGGGGATGAGGGGAGCCACGCATACCGGAAATGGGGATGAGGGGAGCCACGCATACCGTAAATTGGGATAAGGGGAGCCACGCATACCGGAAATCTGGATGAGGGGAGCCACACATACCGGGATCGGGGATGAGGGGAGCCACGCATACCAGGATCGGGGATGAGGGGAGCCACGCATACCGGGATCGGGGATGAGGGGAGCCACGCATACCGGGATCGGGGATGAGGGGAGCCACGCAAACCACCGGGATTGAATGGTGGGGACAGGATGGGGGCAGCACATACCAGCATGGGAGACCATATACCAATAAAAATGCTCGCCACCCGGGCGTAGAACGGGTGGTTCAATAGCTAGTATATGTATATATATATATATATATATATATATATATATATCCAGGACTAGGTATATATACAGTATATATTGTATATGGACAGCATTTTTATTTTTTCAATTTTATGTAAGCTGACACCCAGGGAGTATCACTATATTTTGGGGCACTCATAGGACATTATTGATATCACTTGATAAGGGACAATCAGGGTACTTTAACTTACAAAGGTGCACACAGAGGGTATTATTAATTTTTAGGGGGCAAAAAGATAGTACTACTATTTTATTGGGCACACATGAGCCAAATATAATAATACCCCCTGAACTATTACTTTCTAGTGGCATAAATGGGGCACTATTACTGTTGTAAGTGGCACAGTGCTGGGCATATTTACTATGTGGGTTACTAAGAGAATCATGGCAGGAGCAGTCATAGAGACAAATAGGGCAGCAACAGGCACATAATTGAGAGAATCAGCAGGTTGGGGAGTTTGTACAGGTTGGGAATAAATGGGGTCAGTGCTGTAAGTGTAAGAAGTGAAATGTGTCTTTGTTGTAAACTCTGCAGATGAGACATAATTGGTAGAAGCTGTTATAGTGGTCTGGGCCAGATGGAAAAGACGGGAAAAGTGAGCAACTCCATCAGAAAGAATGTCAGACTTAAGTCACCATCTATAACTGTACTGTAGTAACTTATGTGGTCTGCACTAGTTATAAACTTGGATCTATCACTCTGAGGTCATGGTATGGTAGTAATTTTGGACTTGGTGAATCTTATTCTATAACAGCATGGTCATCTGTTGAGGGTCACCTTTACCTTAGGGTGCGCCTCTAGTACCACTTGTTCTGGACCTTTAGCTCTGTCTATTGGCCTAACTATGCAGTTTTTCTGCCCAGACAGAGTAATTGAGAACTTTTCCATGTCTGGTCCTCATTGATCACTACTTGAAGGTATTTCAGCTCATTAGACCTCAGCTGATTGTACCTTGCATTCATCCAAAAGAGTAATAAAGTTAAAGCCCCCTCCCTATTTCCGGGGCTGACTACTCTTTTGAGATGCCGGCCATTTGAAACCATTTAATTTTGAAACCAATTTTCTACTTGGAAGCCAAAGAGATTCCTGACATCAGGGATATAACACTTTTGCCCGAGGCGCTACTGACAAAACGCAACAGGTTCCCCTAAGATACCATCTAGGAAAGGAAAAAAAATAAAGGCCCGTGAAGCAGTTAATTAAAATCTCACTGAGCTTCACACTCTTATATTAATAACCGCAGAGTCAGCACCGAGTGCAAAGTCTCACGAAACTAATATAAGACGGAGTGAATAATTTATCACAAAACAATATTCGTTGTGCGCTAAGTGTATGCTAATGGGCAAACATTCAATCTACACCAAATACCCGGCTGTTTTTTTCCTATTATTTTTATTTTAACGAACACTATCTTATTAATATATGAATTTTATCTACTGAAAAATCTACAGGGAAAACCTGACGACTATGATTTTCTCATGCCTATTACTATGGGCTCTTAAAGTGTAATCGCCGTTTTAATTTTTATTTAAAAAAAAAAACAATAGTACACATGAAAATAAGCAACTTTGTAATATATCTTATCAAAAATCTGCTTCTTTCTCCTCCTGGACTGATCAATTACTCTCAATTTACGAGTAAAATCTGTCTTCGGCGAAGACAGATTTTTCCATTACTGAGATAGGAGATGACAGTTGGTGCTTTTAATATTCTATGGAAGGAGGAGCTAGAGGTCGAGACGGACATTCTGCTGCAAGTTCCATAGAACATTACGAGCACTAACTGTCATCTCTGATCTCAGTAATGGAAAAGTCTGTATTCACAAAAGACAGATTGAAAATTTTGAGAATAAATGATCAGTCCTGGAGAAGAAAGAAGCTGACTTCTCTAATAAGATATATTACAAAGTTGCTTAAACTCTTCATGACTCTTGACATACATGTACATCAAAAGTCAAATTTTGACCTTCGATGCGGGCCCACAAGCTGGGCCTGCATCTTTCCCCGCACATGATTTTTAGCCAAAAATGCAGACATTTAAATAAAATGACTACCAATGGTAATAAATAATAATAATAATCATTTTTATTTATATAGCACTAACATATTCCTCAGCGCTCTACAATTAAGCGGGGACATGTACAGACAATAAATTCAATACAAGGTAAGGCAGTTTAAACAGTTGCATTAGGAGTGAGGTCCCTGCTCGCAAGCTTACAATCTACAAGGAAATGGGGGGACACAATAGGTGAAAAGTGCTTGTTATTTCTGGTCTAGCAATTATAATAGGGCTTTTCATATAAACCTACATGATCCGGTCATCAGCCATTATGCTTAGGTGCAATAATCAAGTATTGAGTGCAGTAATCATGTGCATGGAGGTTGTGGAGACAGATGAATAGTAGGGAGCAGATTCTGAATAATATTTAGAAGGAGGGAACAGGGGAAAATTAGTTTACTGAGTTGAAGTGGTCGGCTTGTTTAAAGAGATAGGTTTTTAAAGTGCGCTTGAAGACGTGGTGGCTAGGCATCAGTCGGATCGGTCGGGGGTAGATCATTCCAGAGAACTGGCGCAGCACGAGAGAAGTCTTGGAGACGGAGGTGCGAGGTTCGGATTATGTGAGATGTTAGTCTTAGGTTATTTGTAGAATGGACGGCACGTGTATGGCGATAGACAGAGATGAGAGATGAGATATAAGGTGGTGCAGAACCATTGAGAGCTTTGTGGGTGAGAGCGATGAGTTTATTTTGGACCCTGTAGCGAATGGGTAACAAGTGTAAAGACTGGCACAAGATGGAGGCATCGGTGAAGCGGCTGGACAGAAATACGACCCTGGCGGCCGCATTCAGGATGGATTGGAGAGGAGAAAGTTTTGTAAGAGGGAGACCAATCAGAAGAGAGTTGCAGTAGTTCAGACGAGAGTGAATAACAGTGACAGTAAGAGTTTTAGCAGTTTCAAAGGTGAGAAAAGGTCGGATTATGGAGATGTTTTTAAGATGCAAGTGACAAGAGTGGGTGAGTGATCGGATATAGGGAATAAAGGAAAGTTTAGTGTCGATTATGACCCCAAGGCAGCGGGTGTGCTGCTTGGGAGTAATGGTTGAACCCTCCAAGGTAATTTCAATGTTAGGTAGAGTTATGTTAGTAAATGGGAGAAACACAAGACGTTTAGTTTTGGAGAGATTCAGTTTAAGATAGAGGGAGGACATGATGTTAGAGACATCCTTGGTATTTTGTATTAGGGTAGGGGTGATGTCAGGAGAAGAAGTGAATAATTGGGTGTCATCAACATAGAGATTATACTGGAATCCAAATCTGCTGGTTGTCCCACCTTGGTTCACGGAGTCGACTAAGCCGCCGTGTGGCCAGGATCAGTCTGGGTAGGCACTTAGTTACGCCCCTCTGGTCCCTCCTTGTATCACAGCACAGAGGTTGCACCCCCGATTCCATAACACTCTTCAGTGTATTATTGTATTGTGACAATGCTAAGTCTGGACAGGAGAAGGAGGAGATGGGAGCTAAAGATGTGTGTAGATTGTTCATAAGCTGCTTTTGTATTAATTGTACATGTATTCCTATAAGTGTGGTAAGTGGGGGTGTCCCGGGTGAGGAGACAGTTCTTGACAGAGAAGGAAAGAAGGTTGTGGTCAGACAGTGGTAGAGGGGAGTCAGTATTCCAGTCTTTATGCTAGGAGAGTTAGTAAACTGTGAGAGGCCGAATGAGAAGGTTAGAGAAAGTAGGTGAGAGGCAGATTGGGAAAGGGGATCATTGATGGGAATGTTAAAGTCTCCCATGATGAGGGTGGGGATGTCTCAGGATAGGAAGTGTGGAGGCCAGGTGGCAAAGTGATCCACGAACTGGCAGGAGGAGACAGGAGGGCGATACACAACTATCACTCACAGGGAGAAGGGTTGGAAGAGTCTGACGGTGTGGACTTCAAAGGAAGGAAACGTAAGTGAGGGAACCGGAGAAATGACCTGGAAAGCATATTGTTATGAAAGGAGCAAACCAACACCATCACCATGTCTGTTCTCAGGTTTGACGGTATGTGAAAATTTGAGCCCACCAAACGAGAGAGCAGCAGCGGCGGTGGTGTCTAACTGCTGGATTCAGGTTTCTGTTATAGCCAGAAGGTTAAGGGAATTAGAAAGGAAACAATCGTGAATGTAAGTTAGTTTGTTACACACAGACTTGTGTTCCAGAGAGCACAATGGAAAGCAATAGGAGAGGACATGTACTGAATGTTAATAAGATTAGCAGGTTTTCTGTATGCAGCTGGAGGAGAGTAATGTATGCTAGTGGAGGGAGGCCCAGTTGGGGGAGATGTCGCCAGCGACTAGGAGAAGGAGAAAAAAGAGAAAGAGCAGGTTGTGCAATGATTTGTATGAACATTTTGAGTGCTGCATGGAGGTAGTGGATTGTTTGAAGTGGGTGAGAAATGTCAGTAGAGCCTCAGAGTTATACATGGGAGAGGGGAGAAGGGAGGGGTTGATATGGAGAGAATGCACAGAATGTGTTAAAGGGGGGGGGGTAATTAGTAATGTATAGAGAATAATCCACTGCAAAAGCCACGTGTAATGCTGACCATGGAACGTAAGTGATTAGAAGCCCCTTCTATTAACCCATCAGAGCCCAGCTGATAATAATGCTTTGGCTGACTAAGACTATGAAAGCATTTGATACAGTAAGTGATGAGCAAATCCCATTGAAAAGTCTCCTTAAGTCATATGTTGTGTTCCTTACTTAGATGTGGACTCACACGCTGAGCCCGCATCTTTCCCTCCACATGACAGCTGATTTAATAAAATGCAATAAGAAGTGATCAAAACATCCTATCTACTCAAAAATGGTATCAATAAAAACATCAGCTCAGGGCGCATAAAAAAATAAGTCCTCACCCAGTCCCAGATCCTGAAAAATGGAAACGCTGCAGGTCTCGGAAAATGGCGACAAAGAAAAAATAATCTATACATGTTTGGTACCTGTGTTTACTGACCTGGAGAATTATACTGTCTGGTCAGTTATACCATATAGTGAACATAGTAAATAAAGAAAAACAAAAAGAATAGTAGAACTGCACTTTGTTTTGCAATTTCACCCAACTTGGAATTTTTTCCCGTTTTCCAGTACGCTATATTGAAAAAATCAATGGTGCTATTCAAAAATACAAATAGTGTCACAAAAAATATCCACTCATTAGGCTAGATTGATGTAAATATAAAAAAGTTTGGCTCTTAGAAAAAGGGGAGGAAAAAATCCAAAATGAAAAAAATGGAACATGGCCCGGGAGTGAAGAGGTTAAAAAATCGAATTATTAAAAAAAATATTCACAATAAATATAACCATTTGCTCCATAAAAACACCATTGTAAACGTGTTAAAAATAAATATGTATGGTCCTTTTTTCTAATCATAATGACCTATCAAATAAAGTTAATGAGGTATTTATACTGCATGGTCAATTAATAAAAAAAAGTCAAATATAACTATTTAATAAAAAAATAATGCTAAAAGATAAATATTTTATTTTTCCCCTAAAATGATTCTATTTAAAAAGAAAGTCTCACAAGAAAAAAAATAAATCTTCATATATCTACATTGATGGAAAAATAAAACAGTTCTGGGTCTTGCAAAGCGTCAACAAAAAAAATATTTTTTTTAAATAAAATAAGCTATTTTTGTTCCAAAGTAGTAAAACATAAAAGAAAATAAACATTTGATTCGTCCTATTCGTACCAACTCATGTAATAAAGGCAACATGTTATTTGTACTGCATTTTGAGCAGCGCAAATTACTAGGAAAGTCGAACCCAACCAATCACCAGCCGAAGCAGTGACCCCCGTAGAGACATTTCCTACCGATTTCTGTGTTTCTAAATTGGATGAGAAAGTATAGATTGAGGATCACAAGGGTGAGAATCACTTTATTTTACTATTTTAAATCAGTTTGAGCCCTTTGCCAAAAAACTTTTCCCTCTGGACAACTGCTTTAATATCCAAACTCATCTGAACATTTTGAGATTTTGATTTGCTCTATGGCTTTGTTCACACATAGTTTTTTAAGGAGATTCTGGAGCAGAAATTGAAAGGAAACTGAGTGGAAGCTGTCAAATTCCTCCTCAAAAACTCAAAACACCTTAAAAGTTTGGGCTCTGCCTAGTTTCTGCCCAGTTTCTGCTCCAAAAACTCTGCAAAATGACGCCATGTGCATGTAGCCTAGTCCAGCTTAAAGGGGGGGAACTGACATACAAAATAATTTTTATCCTAAATCCCCATCAATTTAATTTCATAATCTAAACTAATTTCTAATATGCTTGAATTAAAAATTCCCTATCCTTCCCTAACTACATTATCTATCTACTTTTTTTTACAACTTTCTTTATGATGATGCATCGTTTGAGAATCCAAATGCCTTCTGTTATACTCAAACAAATGTTATCAGAGGGCAGAGGCTGCAATCACTGTCGCAGCACTCTCCCTGAAACAAAGCATCATCAGTGACACTTGTTTTAGGGTCTGGGCTAGTCCCTGTGTAATGTACACTGTAAGATGTGCACAATGGCAGTGCACTCTCTTGCAGGCTCAAATCAGTAATAACGAGCCAGCAGGAAAGCACACGGTTGGTGCACGGTGTCAAAATACCCAACATTCAATGACCAGCGCCATCCCTGCAAGGGATGTCACTTATGGGGGCGTCGCTGATCTCTGCACGCCAGGTAGTCTTAGAACATACACTAACTGTGCACTCTCCTGCTGGCTCATTACAACTAACCTGAACCGGCAAGAGAGTGCACTGTCATTGTGCACATCACACAGGGCACATCGAGCAAGGACTAGCCCAGCCCCTGATACAAGTGTTACTGATGACACTTCATTTTAGGGAGGGGGCAGAGGCTTCAGCAGTGATTGAAACCTCTGCCACCTGATGAAGTTTCATTTCAGTATCCCAGCGTACACTCAGATTCGCAAACAAAGCATCATCAAAAAGGGAAGTTACAAAAAAGCAGTTAGATAGCGTAGTTAGGAAAGGATAGGGAAATTTTAATTCACGTATATTGGAAATTAGTTTTGATTATAGCATCACGTAGAGAGGGGTTAAGGATGAAAATTATTTAGTATATCAGACCACCTCTTTAAGGGTAAGTGCACAAAGTGCAATTTAGACTTCGGCATAGTCGGTAAGTTTTCTCTAGTAAAGCTGCTTCTTAAGGTTTTTTCTAAGAGGTGGCTTTGACGCCATTTTCCAGTGCCTTTGCTTTATATTGTTTATTATAGAGATACCGCCAGAAGATTGAGCAGGTCACTTCTATAAACCTCTACAGGGTTTCTGAACCCTCAAATGGTAAAAAGAAATGACGTAAAACGTAATATGTGCACAGCATTGACGTTTTGACCTTGCTGTGCATTATGATAATTTTATGGGGCACTTTTGCAATACTTTTTCAGGTGGATTCTGCTTGAAGAAGACATTGCGTGCACATAGGCTAAAAATGGCAATTTCTGGATTAGTTTTAGGGCTGGGAATGGGTTATACTCACCTATGCATTCACCTGATCCCCTGTGCAACTCATTGCATCTATTACCCTCCTGTCCTGTCTTTTATTGTCTTCTGCATCAGGGACACCAAAGAGTACTGTGAAGATGGAAGACCAAATACGAGGCAACAAAGCTGCGGGAAAGGACAGGAGAGGGTTAGGGCAGGGTGAGTACTGTATATATATTTTTTTCTTAACACCCTATGTTTATTAAAGTCTGGGATCGGGAGAGTCCTTAGACCATAATAAGGCAGATCTGATTTGCAGCGAATGAATTCGATATGAAACTAATTTTGAAGTTGGATTTGAAGTTCGGCAGATTTGTTCTTCTTTAATTACTAACGAGTAAGAAATAACAAAAAGAAGAAAAAAAAAGAAACATAGAAAGTAAGGAGAGCAACACTAAAAAAAAAGAAGGAAGAAAATTGAATAATATTTTTAAATACATTTTAGGAAAAGAAAATAAACAAAGGAAGAGAGAGAAGGATGAAAAGTAGAAGAAATGTAAGAAGCAGTAGGGAAACTGTTTAGATGGTATCCATGGACAATCTTTGCGCTGGCCACTCCACTCAGCGGGTCCCAGGGAGATCTTTTGTATCACAAAAGTAAGAAGCCGACATGTCCGATCTCCATAGACTTCTAAGCCATCCAAAACAATCTTTCTTGAACTTTGGATGTAGCTTTGCCCGACACGTTGAGTGTATGAATATTTATGTCCCCGTGTCACTGCAGCTCGCCATAAATCTCCTGTTACATACATAAGCAGCCCTGCTAAAATCTTCCTTCAAGAAGCTGCATTAATAATTGCAGACCGCTCTGCACAGAGCATCTGCTAACATCACATCCCGGGCCAGGGCTCGGTACGCGGTCACCAGTCAGGGCTCGGAGACCCAACTTCAGCATTTGAAGTAGACTTATCCTCCATCTGTACGGGGAATTTTTATTCACAGAAATTTCTTGCACGACTCCTGAGAAGAGTCTGGAAATACAGTGGCACATAATACATAATGCATCACCCAGAAATGTGACGAGAATTCCCTCATCGGGTCCTTGACAATGATCATTGCCAATAAGAACGGAATAAAGATAATTAGCACGTTCAATAATTGATCAAATATGAAAAAAGTAATTACCAAAGTAATATTTGCCCAGTAGACACAGAAGAAAATCCTGGGAATGGAAATCTGTATTTCAGCATTTTTTAACGGGACCCCTGGTAAAAGTAGCTACTGTTAGGTAAAGGGATTGTTGCTGGTGGTCCAACATCTGGAACCTAAACCAATCCTGAGAAAGGAAGCACAAAGCTGCTTTAATCATGTGCTTTGTTATGGAGCTCCTGGTTACCTGGCTGTGCAAGAACTGTGGCCATTCCCATTCAATTGAGTGGTGGCATGCTGTCGCAGGTGGCTAGGAACATGGACCTTTCTTTCTAAAAATTGGTAGAGGTCCATTAGTTTGGACCTCCAACGATTATTAATTGAAGGCATGTTTTAGAAACATGCTACAACCGACTGAGATGGTAACAGTATTTTTTTGCCCCCTACCTCACTTTAGCAGTACTTATTATTTCAAGGAATCGACCGATTGTGAAAAAAAAAAGCTTAAACCCATAGGGACGCAGTCCATTTTCCTTTTTGTGAACTCATTTTTTCCTTCCCTTCTCCCAAGAGCCATAAGTTCCTTTTTCCCACAAATATAGCCATATGAGAGCTTGCTTTTTTTGCTTAACAAATCGTAGTTTTGAAAGACATCATTCATGTTACCATATAATATACTGAAAATTTGGGAAAAGAATTAAAAACGTGGAGAAATAGTGAAAAAAAGCTCAAGTCCGCCATTGTTTTTTGGGTTTTGTATTTACAACGTTTTCATTGTGTGGTAAAAATGAGCTGGAAAAATGATTCCCCGGGTAAGTATGATTAGAAAGATTCCAAAATCGCATATTTTTTTTATTATTTCAGTAGCTTAGAAAAATCGTAATTTTGTAAAAACTTTGTGTTGCCATTTACTGAGACACGTAACTTTTTCAAGTGTCTGCTGATTTCGCTGTGTGAGGTCTTGTTTTTTTGCAAGCTGTAGTTTTTATTGGTACTATGTTACAGTATATACAACAATTTGATTGCATTTTTTGGGGCGGTAGTTGTGGTGACCAAAAATGGCAATTCTAGCATATAGATTTGTTTTCATCTTTAAATCATTTGCTTTATGGGTTAAATAATTTTATTTTATTATAGATCAGACTTTTAATTTATTTAGATAGGGATGAGCGGACCTGTAGAAATTGGGGTTCTGGTAACTGACTCAAACTTAATTCCAAAGTTCGGTTTGGGTACCAGAACCGTACCTGAACTTGAACCAGAATCCAAACCCCATTGAAAACAATGGAGATCCAAACTTTTGAGCTGGAAAATTCTCTCACTCTCTCCGGACTTCCCCCATCCATTGCAACGGACTTCTGGGAGAAGTCCATGCAATGGTGCGGTTTCACCTGCTAGAGGTCAGTGTCCAGCTCTCAAGGTCTTGGCACAGACCAATACACTGGAGATCCACACGTCTCCAGACACAGACATCAAATGAGAACCTTGGCTTCCATCTTATTTAAAACAATAAGGTGGGGATATGTGAGCAGCCACTCCCACCCATCTTTTATGACTGCTCTTAAAAACTCAGGATCACACTGAGCACATGTGACAGACGTCACAGAGTCTGGAGACGCTGTGGAGAGCGATCTGCTGCCTGCAACATCCTTCAGCATGACCGGTTTGGCAGTGGGTCAGGAATGGTGTGGCGTGGCATTTCTTTGGAGGGCCGCACAGCCCTCCATGTGCTCGCCAGAGGTAGCCTGACTTACATTAGGTACCAAGATGAGATCCTCATCCTTTTTTCTTGCCATAATACAAATTCTAACAGTCTATTCAGTAGGACTATCAGCTGTGTATCCATCAGACTTCTGCACAACACAACTGATGGTCCCAACCCCATTTATAAGGCAAGAAATCCCACTTATTAAACCTGACAGGGCACACCTGTGAAGTGAAAACCATTTCCGGTGACTACCTCTTGAAGCTCATCAAGAGAATGCCAAGAGTGTGCAAAGCAGTCATCAAAGGAAAAGGTGGCTACTTTGAAGAATCTAGAATATAAGACATATTTTCAGTTGTTTCACACTTTTTTGTTAACTATATAATTCCACATGTGTTAATTCATAGTTTTGATGCCTTCAGTGTGACTGTACAATTTTCATAGTCATGAAAATATAGAAAAATCTTTAAATGAGAAGATGTGTCCAAACTTTTGGTCTGTACTATATATTTATCATTATAATTTGGTTAAAGGGCACAAATGGATTTAAGCGGACCAATCACTTGCCACAAATATGCATTTTTAACTGTATATATATTGTAAGGCAGCGCTAGTCATCATAATGGGGGATACTCAAGGCACCGGGTAAATTAGGCACACGTGCAATGTCCTTCCGGTATTTCGTAATGCTGCAGTTTATTACACTTCATAAACCACAGTTCACACAGTCCATCTTAGTCAGCCACCGGCATGTTTACACACTTAACATCCGGGAGTCACTCAAGTAGCAGACAGGCCCAAGTGGCCCAAGTAACAGCCTTCAGCGAGGTAATAAAATAGCAATGTCCATATTAATGTCCATATAACACAGGGTATTACCTTTGCCGGGTTTAGCTGTCTCAGTCCATTACTCCGCCACCACTGTGGCTTTAAGACTTTCCCAGGTGGGGGTCTCTAGCCGTCGTCCCGTCTAAGGCTACTGGAATGTTTCACTCACACCCATCCAGTCAGCGCCTTTCCGGATACTTCACCAAGCCGTTGCCTTCCAAGGCCACTGGCATCTACACAAGATCCAGGCTCGACCTTTCAGGCTGCCAGGCTTCATGGTATCACGGTGTCCCACACACACAGGGAACAGACCTCACGCCCAACACACCGAACACACCTGTCTCCCATCAAGCAGAGTTTATATATGCATCCCGTGCACACACACACATACTGACAGGACCTTGCTGATGTCACAGTCATGTGATCAGACAGACATTCTGTGCGTGCAGGACCTGTGCAATGTCACAGTCATGTGACCAGTCACCTGAGGGGGAAGGTACATGGTCAGGTAATACACATCCTGGACCATTACCGTAATGCCAGCAAGTCGCTGCATTACATATCCCTCCCCTCTGTTCAAACTTGTGGGGTTGAACACATAAAATACACAATCTCTATAACCTCCCAGCTCACATAGAGACCATGTACTTTACAATTGTGCTTCTCAGCCCCTGGAACCTTAGTCAACGACATTAGCCCATTCCTTAGGGACCTACCATTTGTCACTGTCACTGACTTCGTCAGGTCACCTTTCCGGGTCGTAACCTTGTCAGAGCTCCCCATCTCCCAGCGGTCAGTTGTAACCTTGTCAGGTCTCCCCCGCTCCCAGCGGTCAGTCATAATCTTGTCAGACCTCCCCTGCTCCCAGCGGTCAGTCGTAACCTTGTCAGGTCTCCCCCGCTCCCAGCGGTCAGTCATACAGCGGTGTGACTCACATGCCCTGGTATCTAAGGTCCGGTTCGACTCCGTAATGTCCCGTCCTCTATTGGGTCGTTTGTATGGGCTGCTCAAACCTGAGTTACTGGAGGTTTCACTACCTCTAAACCCACGCCCACTACTCCCAGGACATCTTGAAAGGTCCCTAACTCCAGCTATAACTGTTCTGTTATTTAGGGGGCCCTTTCTCTGTCTGGTCTCATAATTTCTAGACGGCTGCCATCTTCTGTTACTCAGATGATGCTGTCTATCCACTCGCAGTCTAGCGAGATTCAACTGTTCTACCTCTCGCAGGTAGGTCACTCGGTACTCCAACAGCATGCGCATATATCCCAGGCTTTCTTCTGTTCCTACAGCAGAGAATGATACCTTGCCGTCTTCGTCTGGTATCCAGTCCTGACGATCACGTGGACTGTTTACTTTCACCACACCAGACTTCTTGACCATCACCTGCATGGCTCGACCATTTCTCCCAACGAGCTTCCTCACCAGAACATGAGGCACCCGGATGACCTCTTCACGCATACTGTGAGCTTTCCTCAACAACTCCAGTTGTCTAACGGCTATTTCCGTCTTCAACTGGAGAAACCGCTTCGTGCGAATACATCGCCAGTGCATGTCACTCAGGATAGCCACCCTCTTCACTGTGACTTCGGTCGTGGACAGGACCACCAGCTGTTTAGTTTCTGAGGTCAAGTACACCTTACAGGCTCCCACGGCCTTCTTAAACTCCTCATGCACGGACTCACTGGTTCATTCTTCCCTCAAATCCTCGGGTACATCTACAAGGCACTTGTACCGAGACGTTTCGGTCTCACCAGTGGTTTCCAGACGATCAACCAGCTCAGGTTTCAGGGGCAACTGACCTCCAGCTTCTTCACCGTGTATGCTTCCCCTGAGCTGACTCACAGCTACAAATTCACGAATTTTCGTCTTGACCACTTCCATCTCATATTTATCTGTGGTTAACACTCTCTTAGCTCTCCTCAAGTCCACCTTCTCATGGTATAAGGGAGTGAGTGCAACGTGTTCGCCCTTTTCCTTCTCCAAGAAGGCCTCGTTCACTGAGTGATACTTTGTCAGGCGACTTTTGAGCCCGGAAACTTCTTCCTCTAGCTCCGCCACTTGCCTCTCAGCGTCCCGTCTCTGAAGCTCTTCCTGCTTCAACTGCTCATCCAGCAGCAGAGCTCTCTCAGACCTCTCCGTCTCCAATGCGCCCACTCAGCTCTCAATAGCTAGTCTCTCACGCTTCTCTTGCGTCCACTGGGTTTGTAGCAACTCCTTGAGCTGCTTGATCTCGGCTCCGACATCCACCGAACCCTCCGAGCCCACATCACTCGAGGAGGTATCTGCTTCATACCTCCCATCACCAGCGGTCAACTCCTGGCCCTGGTCTGTGGCTTTTCCGATGGACTCCTAGATCTTCTCTCGCTCAGCTTCCATCTTGCTGACTGTTTCCTTAAGGTACGTCTCCGCCTTCTGGAGAGTATCACAGGACATCTGTAGCTCCTTCACCTGAGCTTCCAGATCAAGGGTCTTTCCCCGGAGATCATCGTTCTCCTCACGGGTGTCTTGCAGAGTGGTCTCAACCACTTGGCGCACTTGCTCTGCACCCGCCTTATCCTCCTCTAGTTTTTCCTTCACCTTGAGGAGATCCTCATAATCTCTCTTACTCTGTTGCAGTTCCCTACTGCGTTCACCACACTCCTTCTTGGAGTCACACAGCTCCTGGTTGAGCTGCTTGCGCAGTCGTTCTAGGATTTGTCCGCGTCTAGAAACACCATCCTGCCGTGCCTCCTTCTCAAGTTTCAACTGCAAAACCTCTTCCTTGATTTTGCGGCAGTCCTCCTTAATTGTGTAGAACATTTCCTTCCACTGGTTAATTTCCGCGTGGCTTTGCTCTACGTCTCGCTGCCAGTTCCACATAAGCTGGTGTATTTTCGGCTGTTCAGACTCCAGGATCAACTGGTCTGAGGACACTTTCCCCAGGTTTTCACATAGTTGCTGCACATTACTCTGACCCTGCTGGCCGATAGGCTCCAGCTCTTGGTCACGACTGGCCGCCTCCTCTTTCAGGGCTGTCAGATCCTTCTGACTCGGTACCATGCCGGAGGTTGCTACTGGCAACGTCACCTCCTCTTCTACCTCTAATGGAGGATCCACACTTGAAGCAAAGGCACAGAGTTCTACATTCTCTTTATTTTCATTTTCAGTCAAGTCTACAGGAGCAACCTTTTTGTGGCCCTTGCGCCGTCTACGAGATGGGGACTTTCTCACCTCGTCAAGCCCCTCCTGACAGACCTCTCCTTCTACTTTCGTAGTGTCATCGTCAGCTACGGGGTCTGTGTCACTCCCCATGGTGTTGTGGACTAACAGGTCACCTCCCACTTTGACGTCAACCCCTTCTACTGGAGCTATCCCGTTATCAATGGTCACATTGTCATTTTTAGGAGGTACCAACCCACCACCAGTAATTTTTTTTGATTTTCTATCCTCCACGCTGTTTTGAACAACATCCCCTTTTTTAGACTCCGCCCCCTTTTTAACAACCACACCGGCAGGGGAATTTTTACAAAAAAAATCAACAATAGTCTTAGGACTCAGTTCAAAACAGCTCCTACCACCTCCCCGGGCACTCTGGGACAACACTGGCACCCCCGGAGAGTTCACAGAATGGTCCACTGCCACCATTGTATACAGTGCCCACGGCTCCTGTGGTTCCTGCACCATGTCCAGTTTCATGTCCAGTAGACGTATCTCAAATACCTGCTCCGGTTTTAACAGGCACTTTAATCGCTCTAATCGCTCAATAGCTTCAGACTAAGTTGCTGCTCCTTTCACAGCCATTTTTATCTGCTTCTGCATTTCCTCAGGACACTATTGACACACCGCTCTCCCCGGAAAAATTTTGTGGCCCCACCGAGCCATAGCAAAACCGGATTTGAGTGCGACGACAACCTTCGCAACCCCGCCGAGTTGCAGCCAGATGCTTTAATCCACACTCGTCGTCCTGTGCCGTTGCCCCTAGCAACCGGGCTGCAGATGCCCCTAGCAACCGGGTTGTTGTTGCAGCTAGCAACCGGGCTGCAGTTGCCCCTAGCAACCGGGCTGCAGTTGCCCCTAGCAACCGAGCTGCAGTTGCCCACATTCTCGAACCATATATAAGGCAGCGCTAGTCATCATAATGGGGGATACTTACTGCATTGGGTAAATTAGGCACACGTGCAATTTCCTTCCGGTATTTCTTAATGCTGCAGTTTATTACACTTGATAAACCACAGTTCACACAGTCCATCTTAGTCCGCCACCGGCATGTTTACACACTTAACATCCGGGAGTCTCTCAAGTAGCAGACAGGCCCAAGTGGCCCAAGTAACAGCCTTCAGCGAGGTAATAAAATAGCAATGTCCATATTAATGTCCATATAACACAGGGTATTACCTTTGCCGGGTTTAGCTGTCTCAGTCCATTACTCCGCCACCACTGTGGCTTCAAGGCTTTCCCAGGTGGGGGTCTCTAGCCATCGTCCCGTCTAAGGCTACTGGAATGTTTCACTCACACCCATCCAGTCTGCGCTTTTCCGGATTCTTCACCAACCGCTGCCTTCCAAGGCCACTGGCATCTACACAAGATCCAGGCTCGACCTTTCAGGCTGCCAGGCTTCACGGTATCACGGTGTCCCACACACAAAGGGAACAGGCCTCACGCCCAACACACCGAACACACCTGTCTCCCATCAAGCAGGGTTTATATTTGCATCCCGTGCACACACACACATACTGACATGACCTTGCTGATGTCACAGTCAGGTGACCAGACAGACATTCTGTGCATGCAGGACCTGTGCTATGTCACAGTCATGAGACCAGTCACCTGAGGGGGAAGGTACATGGTCAGGTAAAACACATCCTGGACCATTACCGTAATGCCAGCAAGTCGCTGCATTACAATATATATATATATATATTATACACACATACAGTACAGACCAAAAGTTTGGACACACCTTCTCATTTAAAGATTTTTCTGTATTTTCATGTCTTTGAAAATTGTCCATTCACACTGAAGACATCAAAACTATGAATTAACACATGTGGAATTATATAGTTAACAAAAAAGTGTGAAACAACTGAAAATATGTCTTATATTCTAGGTTCTTCAAAGTAGCCACCTTTTCCTTTGATGACTGCTTTGAACACTCTTGGCATTCTCTTGATGATCTTCAAGAGGTAGTCACCGGAAATGTTTTTCACTTCACAGGTGTGCCCTGTCAGGTTTAATAAGTGGGTTTTCTTGCCTTATAAATGGGGTTGGGACCATCAGTTGTGTTGTGCAGGTGGATACACAGCTGATAGTCCTACTGAATAGACTGTTAGAATTTGTATTATGGCAAGAAAAAAGCAGCTAAGTAAAGAAAAACGAGTGGCCATCATCACTTTAAGAAATGAAGGTCAGTCAGTCCGAAAAATTGGGCAAACTTTGAATGTGTCCCCAAGTGCAGTTGCAAAAACCATCAAGCGCTACAAAGAAACTGGCTCACATGAGGACCGCCCCAGGAAAGGAAGACCAAGAGTCACCTCTGCTCCTGAGGATAAGTTTATCCGAGTCACCAGCCTCAGAAATCGCAGGTTAACAGTAGAGATGAGCGTTGTTCTACTCGAACTGTTCGCCAATCTCAAATTCGAGCTGTTTTGGGCGGTGTTCGAGCCGTTCGGCGAACACGAGAAAAATTCGGCTGTTCGAGGTTATGTTCGATAACTATTCGTGCACCAAAATCATAACTGGATTTTTTCTCAGTAATGATGAAAATTAATGTTAATACGCAGTTTGAGTGTACAGCGGGGTGGGGGGAGGGGCAGGGGATGGATCTCTGCAGGAACAATGAAGATCTCCATTTTTTTTTTCTCTTTCCCGCATTTACAGTGGGGAGGTGCAATCTGTCAGCCTATCAGCAGCGCACACACGGAGCGAAGTGCTTTTTTTCACACAAGCAAGGGCATGTGTCATTGGCAGTGTATGTCACATGTCCTTGCCCTATAAGACCAAGCCATTTTCCCCGTCGCCACCATTTTCTCACTGCTGCAGCTGCGTGTTAGACGGCACCGCTGTTGCTGTGTGTGCTATAAGTTGTTAATTTCAAGCCAATTTTCGCACAAATCTACAGATAGCTTGGGAGTAGGGAATAGTTGTGATTGCAGTCCTTTTAAGGACTAGGTTACAGCATTTCCTACGACTTTTATCAGGCAGGTCTGTGCTCTTAAATAGATAGATTGTGGGAGTAAAGACTAATTGTAATTGGAGTCCTTTTCAGGACTAGGTTACATCAGTTCCTATCAGTTTTTGCCAGGCAGGTCTGTGCCAGTGCTGTGCAAGTTTTTTTCACAGCATTTGGCTGAATCTAGCAAAGCTAATCCTTTTTGGCCTATTGCAGAGTGTGTTAGTCAGTGGAGTAGCCTATCTGTGTTGCAAGATATACCACCTGTGTATAGAATACCAATTTTTTTACTGCACCTAGTGAAGTAAAATCTTTTGGGCATAGCATCATTCTATTAGTCCATCTATACTGACCTCCATCAGGTTGCAAATTGAACATAATTTTTTTCTGCATCTAGCTCTGAAAAAATATTGGGCTTCTAGCTGTGTGTGGGACTTGTTGTATTAGTCCATCTATACTGACCTCCATCAGGTTGCAAACTGCATATATTTTTTTCTTCATCTACCTCTGAAAAAATATTGGGCTTCTAGCTGTGTGTGGGACTTGTTCTATTAATCCATCTATACAGACCTCCATCAGGTTGCAAACTGAATATATTTTTTTCTGCATCTACCTCTGAAAAAATATTGGGCTTCTAGCTGTGTGTGGGACTTGTATTAGTCCATTTATACTGACGTCCATCAGGTTGCAAACTGAATATATTTTTTTCTGCATCTAGCTCTGAAAAAATATTGGGCTTCTAGCTGTGTGTGGGACTTGTTGTATTAGTCCATCTATACAGACCTCCATCAGGTTGCAAACTGAATATATTTTATTCTGCATCTACCTCTGAAAAAATATTGGGCTTCTAGCTGTGTGTGGGACTTGTTGTATTAGTCCATCTATACTGACCTCCATCAGGTTGCAAACTGCATATATTTTTTTCTTCATCTACCTCTGAAAAAATATTGGGCTTCTAGCTGTGTGTGGGACTTGTTCTATTAATCCATCTATACAGACCAGAATCAGGTTGCAAACTGAATATATTTTTTTCTGCATCTACCTCTGAAAAAATATTGGGCTTCTAGCTGTGTGTGGGACTTGTTGTATTAGTCCATCTATACTGACCTCCATCAGGTTGCAAACTGAATATATTTTTTTCTGCATCTACCTCTGAAAAAATATTGGGCTTCTAGCTGTGTGTGGGACTTGTTGTATTAGTCCATCTATACAGACCTCCATCAGGTTTCAAACTGAATATATTTTTTTCTGCATCTACCTCTGAAAAAATATTGGGTTTCTAGCTGTGAGTGGGACTTGTTGTATTAGTCCATCTATACTGACCTCCATCAGGTTGCAAACTGCATATATTTTTTTCTTCATCTGCCTCTGAAAACATATTGGGCTTCTAGCTGTGTGTGGGACTTGTTCTATTAATCCATCTATACAGACCAGAATCAGGTTGCAAACTGAATATATTTTTTTCTGCATCTACCTCTGAAAAAATATTGGGCTTCTAGCTGTGTGTGGGACTTGTTGTATTAGTCCATCTATACTGACCTCCATCAGGTTGCAAACTGAATATATTTTTTTCTGCATCTACCTCTGAAAAAATATTGGGCTTCTAGCTGTGTGTGGGACTTGTTCTATTAATCCATCTATACAGACCTCCATCAGGTTGCAAACTGAATATATTTTTTTCTGCATCTAGCTCTGAAAAAATATTTGGCCTTCTAGCAGTGTGTGGGACTTTCTCTATTAGTCCATCTATACTGACCTCCATCAGGTTGCAAATTGAACATAATTTTTTTCTGCATCTAACCCAGCCAATAGTTTTGGCCTAATACCACACTTTGGCCACTCAGCTCTGCTCGTTTCCCATCCATTGTTTTTTTGTGCAAACAACTCCAGAGTTGTTAATTAGTTAACCACCAAAATGAGTGGAAAAAGGCCTGCTCCTGGTGGAAAGGGGAATAGGCGTGTTGGGAAGGGGAAAAAAGGTTGTGTCCGTGGGGTAGGTGTTAAAGCAACAGTAACATCTGCAGAAGAAAGACCATCTTCCAGCCAAACTAAAATGTCTACTTCTTTTAGCGGACAATGTGATAAGATCCCTTTCTTACGGCCACGCCAATCGCTAAAATTCCAGATGAGGCACAAAAACAGCAGGTGCTTCAACGGATATCAAGTGCTCCTTTAAGTGGGCTCTCCTCCACATCAACTTCAACATCACAAATACTTCAGTTCTCAAAGGTGTCACCCCAATCGCACTTGCTTCCTCACAGCTCCCAAATCTCCAGCTGCCCGTCTGAGTATGAGGTAGAACAGATGGTTGAGTCTGCAGAGCTGTTTACTCATACTATAGCCTGGGAATCAGAGGTCGACTCCAGCGCTTCTGTGAATCCAGATGAGGAAATGATCTGCACTGATGCCCAGAATCTTTATGAGTCGGATCCAGGACCAGACGCAGAAGGTTCTGACCATAATGTAGACCCTCATTCCCAAACTGTAACTCCTGTTGGTGGAGACAATGAGGAAGACGATGATAAGACTCAAATACCTGATTGGAGCGACAACTTTAGTTTTTTGTCAGGGCAGGAACAGGTTGGCTCTGAGGACGACGGGTGTGATAACGCACAGGGTGATGATGATGAGGTTGGAGATCCCACTTACTGTCAACCCACAGTCAGCCAAGAGATGAGGTCAGCAGAGGAGGTGGAGGAAGATGCTAGTGACGACGAGGTCAGGTTGCGCCTTCCTGGACAGAGACGTAGTACTGGAAGCACGTCAACAACTGCATCCTCAAACACAACTCTGCCTCTCACCACAAGTCGTGGTGGCTCTTCAGGTCGCATGGGTGCTAAGCCTTGCATAGCCTGGGCATTTTTTCAGATCGATAAAGATGACCCAACTCGTGTTATCTGTAACATTTGTCAGCAAAAGCTAAGTAGAGGCCAAAAAATACATAGTTTGAGTACTTCATGCATGAACCGGCACATGGACATGAAGCATAAGTTGCAGTGGGAAGCTCAGTGTGCTACAATGCGGCCAAGCCGGCCGGGCCAACCACCGTCTGCCATATCTTGTGCATCCGCGGCCTCTTCATCCTCTGTGACTGGGGGGACAGCAGTCACACCTGTTTTGGGGCGCAGACCTGCCACCTCTTTACCCGCAACAGCCAGCGTGATTGGCAGGTCATCATTTTCTTTGGAGGTGGTAACACCAGCTGGTGTTGAGCGCTGTCCGACATCGATAGCACCACCTATGGATCAAGGCAACCTAACATGTCCGCCTGCATCTTCCTCACAGACCGGCAGTTTTCCGGGGACACCCTTATCAACCCCGTCTAAGCACAATAGCCAGCCCTCGGTCCCTCAGATGTGGACAAGTAAAAGACCATTTCCTCCTAGCCATGAGAAAGCTAAGAGGTTGAATTTCACCATCTGCAAGTTCTTGGCTACAGAAATGCTGCCTTTCCGCCTGGTGGACACAGAGGATTTTCGAGACCTTATGTCCATCGCAGTGCCCCTGTACCAGATGCCCAGTCGGCACTACTTCTCAAAGAAAGGTGTGCCTGCGCTCCACCAGCATGTCGCACACAACATCACCGCTTCTTTGAGAAACTCTGTGTGTGACAGGGTGCATTTCACCACAGACACTTGGACGAGTAGGCATGGACAGGGGCGTTACATGTCGCTGACTGGGCACTGGGTAACTATGGTGACAGCAGGACAAGGGGCTGCTGTCCAAGTCTTGCCGTCCCCACGAGTTGTGCATCAATCCTCTTTATGTCAAAGTTCCTCCACTGCTTCTGCCTCCTCAACCTCCTCTCGGTCTTCCACCTGCACCCAAAGCCTGTCTGGTCATGCCACAAGCTTTCTAACTGCGCAGAAGGGATCCTGCACACCTCCTTACTATGCTGGCAGTAGGGCTCAACGTCATCAGGCGGTTTTTACATTGAAATGTCTGGGAAATGTGAGTCACACAGCTGAGGAGTTGTGGTCAGCTCTGGAGAACCAATTTCATGAATGGTTGTCTCCACTGGACCTGAAACCAGGGAAGGCCGTGTGCGACAATGCTGCAAACCTGAGTGCGGCCCTTCGCCGGGGCAATGTCACACACGTGCCTTGTATGGCTCACGTGTTGAACCTGGTTGTCCAGCAATTTTTAGCCCACTATCCCAGACTAGATGGTCTTCTGCAGAGGGCACGGTCGCTGTGTGCTCACTTTCGCCGTTCGCATCCCGCAGCTCAGCGACTTACATCTCTACAGAAGTCGTTGGGCCTGCCACTTCACCGGCTAAAATGCGATGTGCCTACACGGTGGAATTCAACTCTGCACATGTTGCAGCGACTGTGGCAGCACCGACAAGCCCTGGTGCAATACGTTCTGACGTATAGCCTGGGCCAACGAGATCCAGAGGTGGGGCAAATCACGCTGGAGGAGTGGTCTCAGATCAGGGACCTATGCACCCTTCTGCACAGTTTTGAAATGGCGACGAAGATGTTTAGTGCTGACGATGCCATTATCAGCATGACTATTCCGGTGATTTACATGCTGGAGCACATGTTAAACAGAATTCGGAGTCAGGTGGTGGCACAAGAGGAGGTGGAGGAAGTAGAGGAGGAGGAGTTGTATGCGGAAGGGCTAACATCTGCAAGGTCCAGACGGTCGGCAGCACCAAGGCGGCAGGCATGTGAGGGTGGGGGAGATGGTTTTACCAGGGCGCATGGTAGCAGCCAAACTAGTGAGAAAGGTGCAGGAGCCCAGGAAGAAGTGGAGGACGAACTGATGGAAGACTCATCAGATGAGGGAGACCTTGATCACATTTCTGTTGTGCGAGGTTGAGGGGGAGAGGACAGAGGAAGGAAGCATGATTGTTACCTCGCCACCAACACAACAGGGACTTGGTGCTCCTGGATGTGCAACACACATGAGTGCCTTCTTGCTGCACTACCTGCAACATGACCCTCGAATTGTGAGAATTAGAAAAAATCCTGACTACTGGGTTGCCACACTGTTAGATCCCCGGTACAAAAGTAAATTTGCAGAAATTATTCCTGCCATAGAAAGGGATGCACGCATGCAGGAGTATCAGCAGAGACTGTTGCAGAATCTTACATGTGCTTTTCCACAAAATACCAGTGGTGCACGTAGTGAATCTCACAGTTCCAACTTGCCAACCGTGGGACCGTCAAGTGTTCAGCACTCAAACCGTAACAGAACCACAGTATCTGCTGGTAACATCAATTTTGCGGAATCATTTCACCACTTTTTTAGCCCATCCTTTGCAAGGCCACAGGAGACAAGAAGTCTGACACATAGTAAACGCCTAGAGACGATGGTACAGGAGTATCTCCAAGTAAACATTGAAGCCACGACTGTGTCATTGGACCCTTGCTCTTTTTGGGCTTCCAATCTGGATAAATGGCCGGAGCTAGCCACTTACGCCTTGGAGATCTTGTCATGCCCCGCAGCCAGCGTTCTGTCTGAACGTGTGTTCAGCGCTGCTGGTGGTGTGCTGACAGATAAGCGCACGCGGCTCTCCACTGATAATGTAGACAGACTCACGTTCATAAAGATGAACAAATCATTGATCCGAAACGACTTTTCTACCCCTGTGTCATCCTGGGGAGAGTAAAAGCTTGATGATTGGTTAAAATCACCCTACCAACCGTTTTAAGCTTTCAAATTACTAATCATGTTTATCTGTATCTTGACTGGAAAATAATTTGGTCTTTGTAGCAGTGTGCAGCACTGATTCTATTAGGCCATCTATAATAAGCTCCACCAGATTTAAAATTACTAATCATGTTTATCTGTATCTTGACTGGAAAATAATTTGGGCTTTGTAGCAGTGTGCAGCACTGATCCTATTAGGCCATCTATACTAAAGCTTCACCAGATTTAAAATTAATAATAATTTTTAGCTGCATCTAGCCCGGAAAATAATTTTGGGGTTCCGAGATGCGCAAGACACATAAGTGCCTTCTTGCTGCACTACCTGCAGCATGACCCTCATATTGTCAGAATTCGAAGTAATCATGACTACTGGTTTGCCACACTCTTAGATCCCCCAAACTTTTCGATCAACCTTTTCATTTTAATAAAGACCAAAAAAATGGTCATTTTTGAAATTATAAGCATTAGCAGGTTGTTAGAAACTGAAATCAAACAGTTTTCAACTCAAAACTATATTCTAGGTGATGTTATATTTTCACAAAGGACCCCTTGTTCGAAAGGAGCTTCTGAACTCTCTCGTCCATTGAATTTGTCAGGTTTTGGATGGTTTCTGCTTCAATTGTTTTGCATGAGGACAGAATACCCTCCCAGAGCTGTTGCTTAGATGTGAACTGCCTCCCGCCATCATAGACACTCCTTTTAATGATGCTCCAAAGGTTCTGAATGGGGTAGAGGTCAGAGGAGCATGGGGGTCACACCATAAGTTTGTCCCCTTTTATGCCCATATCAGCCAGAGATGCAGATGTTTTATGTGCAGCATGAGATGGCGCATTATCATGCAGAAAAATGATCTTGCTGTGAAATACACGGTTCTTCTTCTTGAACCATGGCAGGAAGTGCTGTTTGAGAATATCCACATACATTATGGAGATCATCTTTAGCGCCTTCAGGGATCCGAAAGGGGCCGACAATCTCTCTCCCCATGATTCCAGCCCAAAACATTACTCCACCTCCTCCTTGTTGGCGCTGTAGCCGTGTTTGCGTGGGGTGTCCATCAACCAGCCATCCTCCACTCCATCCATCTGGACCATCGAGCGCTGCACGGCACTCATCCGTGAACAAAACAGTTTTGAAATCAGTCTTCATGTAATGTTTGGCCCACTGGAGCCGTTTCTGCTTGTGTGAACTGGATAGAGGAGGTCGACAGGATGGCGTATGCACAGCTGCAAACCTCTGAAGGACCCTGCATCTTGTTGTTCGGGGGACGTTGGAGGCACAAGCAGCTTCAAAAACTTGTCTGCTGCTATGACAAGGCTTTTTTGCCGCTGCTCTTTCAACCTGACGTAATTGCCTGTAGGAAAGAGTCCTCAATTTGCCCTTATCAGCACGCACACGTGTGTACTGTGAATCAGCTACATACTTCTTGATTGCCAAGACACTTCATCCTGATCATCGCACAATGTTGATTGTAGTCATGCCTTGACCTAAACACTCCACAATTTGTTGCTTCTCAGCAGCTGACACATCCTTTTTCTTTCCCATTTTGGCAGAAAATGTAGGCTGCTTAATAATGTGAGACAGCCTTCTTAAGTAGTCTTGCCTTTCATTGGACACACCTGCCAAACTAATTAGCACAGGTGTCTGCAATTGCTTACAGTGATATAAAGAGCCCTGACACACATCACCATCAATGAGTTTAACTGACAAACAAACAAATTCTTCCCTTATCACTCCTAAACACTTTTTGCATAATAATTTGGAACACAGTGTACATGTGCTTTTCCACAAAACACCAGTGGTTCACGTAGTGAATCTTACAGTTCTAACTTGCCAACCGTGGTCTGTATGGAGTTGTTCAATAAAGGGCCCAAAATTAAGATAACATAGATGGGAGAGGTCTCTATGAATAGAAATTCCTAAGTATTGGATACCCTGTGAGGGCCAGGCAAAGGGAAAGTTGGACTGGATGGAATCCTATATGGATTTGGGGAGGGAGACATCGAGGGCCTCAGACTTCGCTGCATTGATTTTAAAATTTGACCATGTAACAAAGTGATCTATTTCAGCCATAACAGCATGGATGGATATATGTGATTGAGTGATATATACTAGGACATCATCAGCAAATAGAGAGCACTTGTACTCGGTGCCTCCCACCTCAATCCACCTAATATTGGGGTTATGGCGAATTGATGAGAGCAGGTGCTCCGTCACTAGGATGTATAAGAGAGGGGACAGAGAACATCCCTGCCTTGTCCCATTGGTGATTGTGAAAGGTGATGAAAATGTTCTGACGCGCCCCCTGGGCCTTGGGACACCCGGAGCCGGACCCTTTTTGGTGGATGCTGGTGGTTGTAGTCTCCGTGGCGGCGACCCGGTTCCGTGGCTCAGGGCGGTCAAACCAGTGGCGGAACTATTTATGTGGTTTTGATGTTTAAATGTCCGACTACGCCACCCGTGGATTGCGGTCAGAGTGAACCGCCGCTCCAGGGCAGACCGCTGAGGCTGGTGTTGTGGGTGCAGCAGAGCGTAGCATAACTCCCCACGGGAGGAGTATAGCCTCAGGGCAGTGTATGCGGAGGATGGGGGTGATGGTGCAGGGCAGCAGCAGTAATGACACGGAGTCAGTGATGCAGTCCAGGGCCTTTACTCACAGTTCTTATTATCCAGACCACGTCTGCAGGTAACGGCTGCCCACGTCGTACTGTGCTCACCAGGTGAGGGGCTCAGACAACTCCCAGATAACTTTGGAGTGCTTCACAGGACCCCCTTTGTGTGTCCTTTGTCTGGCCTTTCTTACCAACCCTTCTGTCCGGCTGCCTCGGGCCTCCTCTTGGTAAACTTGGCGCCAGTTTCCCTGACCCTATGTGGTGCCTTCCTAGCGGGTGTAGCGAGTGGCTGCGCCACATAAAATGTCACAGCCTCCTGTTTCTAGCTGAGGGTCATTTCCTGCCTCCACTAGTTTCGGGGACCGGTCTCCCCCTTTGGCCTGACCCCTCCACGCAGGTGGATTCGGGCGTGCGGTGGCGACTCGCCCGTCCGCACCCCTGGGATCCCTTCATTCCTCGTTCCTGGAGCCTTCTCCACTCCTCTTCCTTCCTTCTCCCTCTTCCAGGCCTGGGCCTCTGTTACTAGGCCCGCCTCCGGAGCAGAGCTCATGCAGAGCCCCTGCTCCCTGCCACTTCTGCTCAGACTTCTCTGCACTGAACTAAGATGGTGCCCACCTTTTATACTCCCTTCTCAATGCACCCAGGAACTGCTTCCTCCCTGCTCCTGCACTACAGGGTTCCCCTTCCTCAGTGTTCCCTCCCCCCACTCCAGCCAGGGACAGGGACTGTCGTGCCCATCTCAGGGGCATATTGGTCGCCCTGCCCCACGGCAATGTGGTGTAATGCATGCAGGTGTCGGGTCCTGATCCACACTACATCCTTACCTGAGAGTGAGATATCACACCTCTGGGTGAGGTGCAATACCTCTGTAGCAACCGAGCCCTCAGGGTGCTACAGTTCCATTTATCTTCAGCCTAGGTGACGTATTGTGATACAGGGCCGTGATTTTGGCTATAAAAGGGTCCCCTAGACCCCTACCCCAAGCTTTTTAAGAGAATCATATATGGCGTGCCAGGAGACTCTATAGAATGCTTTCTCAGCATCCAACGAGAGTATCTAATTACAAATTTTTAACTGCATCTAGCCCAGGAAATACTTTGTGCCTAGTAGCAGGGTCTGCTAGTCAGCGGATTATCCCAGCTGTTAAGCAAGCTACACCACCTGTAGTTTGGACACTTCATTTTTTCAAAGGAAATGCTTCGGGACCACGGGATACTCAGTGAAGAGCATCAGGAGGCACCCCAAGGCATAGGGGCTCGGACTGGCTGTAGGATGCCTTGCGGTGGACAGCCGAGCTCGATACTTATAAAAGCTTTTCAACTGCAGCAGCTATAGTGGACGCTACTGGAGCTGGAATTACGCGGCTGCTGGCATGAGACTTGCCCTCCAATAGATCCTTGTAAATGGATTTAAAGTGTATTCATTCAAATTAGAGAGACAATTTAAATTAAAAAGCTTAGAGCTGCCTCCACCACAGGGGGGCTCGCTCGACCCACCAGCGGACAGGCACCAGTATTGGGAGAGGGGGGCTGGCCGTCAGGGTTCACCGCGGCTCTGGCACAAACCCGGCGACACGGAGGTGGCACGGGCAGGAGCTGACTGAACGTGTCGGCTTCTCACTTTTTGGATTTTAGAAGGGCATGACATGCCTATATCTGTGTCTCCTCCTCCTTTTACTCCTCCACCTCTTTTCTTTTCGCATGACTATATGTACTTGTCACATTTCCATGTGTTAGTTGTGTCTTCTGAGCAGTTTGTCAGCTTTTGGACACCTTTGAAGGTGTTTTCTATGTGTTTCTATGTGTTTTTGTTTGCCTGCCATTGGTTTTAACGGTGTTCGAAGGTGTTCGACGAACAGTTCGACGAACAGTTCGGCGAACACACGGGTGTTCGACGAACCGAACCGAACTCGAACACTACGGGGGTGGCTCAACACTAGTTAACAGCAACTCAGATGAGAGACCAGGTCAATGCCACACAGAGTTCTAGCAGCAGACACATCTCTACAACAACTGTTAAGAGGAGAATTTGTGCAGCAGGCCTTCATGGTAAAATAGCTGATAGGAAACCACTGCTAAGAACAGGCAACAAGCAGAAGAGACTTGTTTGGGCTAAAGAACACAAGGAATGGACATTAGACCAGTGCAAATCTTTGCTTTGGTCTGATGAGTCCAAATTTGAGATCTTTGGTTCCAACCACCATGTCTTTATCCGACGCAGAAAAGGTGAACGGAAGTACTCTACATGCCTGTTTCCCACCGTGAAGCATGGAGGAGGAGGTGTGATGGTGTGGGGGTGCTTTGCTGGTAACACTGTTGGGGATTTATTCAAAATTGTAGGCATACTGAACCAGCATGGCTACCACAGCATCTTGCAGCGGCATGCTATTCCATCTGGTTTGCATTTAGTTGGACCATCATTTATTTTTCAACAGGACAATGACTCAAAACACACCTCTAGGTTGTGTAAGGGCTATTTGACCAAGAAGGAGAGTGATGGGGTGCTGGCCTCCACAGTCACCAGACCTGAACCCAATCGAGATGGTTTGTGGTGAGCTGGACCGCACAGTGAAGGCAAAAGGGCCAACAAGTGCTAAGCATCTCTGGGAACTCCTTCAAGATTGTTGGAAGACCATTTCCGGTGACTACCTCTTGAGGCTCATCAACAGAATGTGCAAAGCAGTCATCAAAACGAAAGGTGGCTACTTTGAAGAACCTAGAATATAAGACATATTTTCAGTTGTTTCACACTTTTTTGTTAACGATATAATTCCACATGTGTCAATTCATAGTTTTGATGCCTTCAGTGTGAATGTACAATTTTCATAGTCATGAAAATACAGAAAAATCTTCAAATGAGGTGTGTCCAAACTTTTGGTCTGTACTGTACATATATACCATAGTTGTGTATATACATTGCTCAAAAAAATCATCAATGGAAATCAAATTTATTACCAATGGAGGCCTGGATTTGGAGTCACCCCCAAAATTAAAGTGGAAAAACACACTACAGGCTGATCCAACATTGATGTAATGTCCTTAAAACAAGTCAAAATGAGGCTCAGTATTTTGTGTGTCCTCCCCTTGCCCGTATGACCTCCCTACAACTGCTGGGCATGCTCCTGTTGAGGTTGCGGATGGTCTCCTGTGGGATCTCCACCCAGACCTGGACTAAAGCATCCACCAACTCCAGGACAGTCTGTGGTGCTACGTGACGTTGGTGGATGGAGCGAGACATGATGTCCCAGATGTGCTCAATCGGATTCAGGTCTGGGGAACGGGCGGGCCAGTCCATAGCTTCAATGCCTTCATCTTGCAGGAACTGCTCACACGCTCCAGCCACATGAGGTCTGGCATTGTCCTGCATTAGGAGGAACCCAGGGCCAACCGCACAAGCATATGGTATCACAAGGGGTCTGAGGATCTCATCTCGGTACCTAATGGCAGTCAGGCTACCTCTGGCGAGCACATGGAGGGCTGTGCGGCCCTCCAAAGAAATGCCACCCCACACCATTCCTGACCTACTGCCAAACCGGTCAGGCTTAAGGATGTTGCAGGCAGCAGATCGCTCTCTACAGTGTCTCCAGACTCTGTCACGTCTGTCACCTGCGCTCAGTATGAACCTGCTTTCATTTGTGAAGAGCATAGGGTGCCAGTGGCGACTTTGCCAATCCTGGTGTTCTGTGGCAAATGCCTAGTGTCCTGCACAGTGTTGGGTTGTGAGCACAACCCCCATCTGTGGACGTCGGGCCCCCATACCACCCTCATGGAGTCGGTTTCTAACCGTTTGTGCAGACACATGCACATTTGTGGCCTGCTGGAGGTCATTTTGCAGGGCTCTAGCAGTGCTCCTCCTGTTCTTCCTTGCACAAAGGCGGAGGTAGCGGTCCTGCTGCTGGGTTGTTGCCCTCCTACAGCCTTCTCCACGGTCTCCTGGTGCACTGGCCTGTCTCGTGGTAGCGCCTCCAGCCTCTCGACACTACGCTGACAGACACAGCAAACCTTCTTGCCACAGCTCGCGTTGATGTGCCATCCTGGATGAGCTGCACTATCTGAGCAACTTCTGTGGGTTGTAGAGTCCGTCTCATGCTACCACGAGTGTGAAAGCACAACTAATATTCAAAAGTGACCAAAACATCAGAAAGAAAGCATTGGTACTGAGATGTGGTCTGTGGTCCCCACCTGCAGAACCACTCCTTTATTGAGGGTGTCTTGATAATTGCCAATAATTTCCATCTATTGTCTATTCCATTTGCACAACAGCATGTGAAATTGATTGTCAATCAGTGTTGCTTCCTAAGTGGACAGTTTGATTTCACAGAAGTTTTATTTACTTGGAGTAATATTCTGTTGTTTAAGTGTTCCCTTTATTTTTTTGAGCAGTGTATATATATATATAAATGTTGAAATGCTTACCAATGGTATTTAACGACATGCAGGGCACAATATGTGAAAAAATAGGGAATAAATAAATTCATAAAAGAACAGAAATAAATAAAGAAAGCTTTTGCCAATCCAAATCACTGTTACTTTTCCCATTCCCCTAAATAAAATGTGTCTAATATTTACAAATAATTGTTACAGAAAAGGGAATTTTAAAAATGTAGATGGGTGGTCCTTTGTGGTCATAATGTGAAAAGCAGACACATATTTCCTTTATCCTCCCACAGAAGTCACCCAATATTGGTAAAAAACAGAGAGTATAAAAATAACATACAAATTAGGCCCCAAGTATCACGGAAAAAAAAGATGCAAAAATAATTTGAATATTAAAAAAACAACTTTACTTAATTTGCATATGCAAAGCGAAAAACTAAAATGTAACTGATCATGAAGAGGGGTAAATGTCATGCTCTTGAAATGGTTAAAAATATGGAATATCTTTATTTTTTATATATATTTCTAGGGGTATGGGTAGTGATTTGAAATTTTTAAATGATTTTTAAACAGTAAATTTTTTTTTAAACTTTTTTTGGAATTTCACTTTATTTTTTTGTCGCAATAGGGATTGCTTGTACTATATACTGCAACATTTCAGTATTGAGGTATAAAATAAAATTCATTTTTTTCTTTGGGTAGGCTTCAGAGGAGTACGAAAAATGACAATGCCTGGGGCCTTCGAGGGCCATGACTCTCATGGTAACCCAATCACAGCAGGGGGGAGATCGGTGCACCATTAGGAACGAGCCACTTACATTTAACTGTAAAGATTTATGGCAGGATGTAACTGGTCACACAGCAGCATTCAAAGCTAGATCTGATTGCTGCTGTTTAAGACAGCCAGCACCTGCCCTCTTCTCCATACACCATTATACACAGTCCATGATGTATTACTATGTCATGGAGCAGAAAAAGGTTATTGATGGCTATTACCATATGAAAATTGCTATCTTACAGTCAAGGAGGTGGAGACACAGTGCCGAAATCTGGCCTACCTCAAATCCACCCAATCTAACTTGATTGACGTTCCCGCTAAGTCATTTTTCCCTGTCCTTAGAGTTGACGACAATGAAGACAGACATGGCAGGATATGTGGTTCGTAACATTTTTTTACCACAATTAGCCCACTACTGGAAATAATAAGCCTTGCTTGGAAAGAACTAGACGAGAACTACACAGTGATGGCGGTCGGGGGCAAGCAATACCTGATCATTTCCAGGTCCACGATGATTCCCCAAGCAGCAGCACAGTCCTCCTAGCCCTTAGCTCACTCCTGATCGCAGAAGAAACATTTCCATAATAAGTAAAACGCATAAAGAAACAAACACAATGAAAAAATACAAAAACAAGAGTCTAAAAATGATATAAAGAAAAGTAATTACAATGTATACAATATTCTTTGTTGCTAAATTGAATTCTTCATGGAGTTTAGAAAGCAATTACTTGTCTCTTCGCAGGGGTATTGAGTCACACAGCTTCTTGATTTCGCTCGATGACTGCCGATGTTTCTCCAGAATATTTCCCCCTGAACGACGATTCGTCAATACTTAGTTGTAAAATGTAAATTGTTTATACAAAGTGTAATAAAAAATGTCCAATATGGGTGGAAATCTGGTCTGGAAAATCCAGGGAATACATTTAATTAAAATCAATTTGTTTTGTTCTTTTTTTTGACACTTGGACTTATCATAAAATGAAGCGAATATTATTAGGAAAACCAGTTAATGACCACCTTTTTTTAGGTACTTAGAAATAAGTCTATAGCGCTCCCCGATGGGCAAAAATGCCACGGGTGTCTGCTGTATACTATAGCCGATATCGTACTGCATCAGCCACAATAGGTGTTAATACCCCCATAGATGCAGCTGTCAATAGCAAACGCGGCATCTAGATGGTTAACAAAAGGAGGGCCCTCCCACTTTAACCCCATTGGCACCCTTTGATTTGCAATGCACAGCTGATCCATCCGATAACAACCTGAAGCCAAGTAAAGCTATTTTTCAGAGAAAAAATATGTAATTTTTCATTTTTTTCATCCCAAATTGTGTTAATTCCTGTGAATATATCTGAAATGTAATAACAATTTTTGAAAAATGTGCAATTTATAAACTTTTGGATTTTTATATAGTATAGTAATATTTATTTATAACATTATCTATCAAATAAGATGAAGTTGTCTGAATATAAAGATAACACATACACTTGGTATCTATCGAATATTAAAGGGTTACTTAAAAAATTGCAGCAGCAGGATCTTCTCCCCTCTGCCCTGTATGCAGTAGTCAAAATACATTGCAAAGCTGAGTTTCTTTAGATTAGCACTTTATGTGCACACATTTAGCATTTGCAGCAGATTTTTTTGCCCATTTTTTGCATGCATTTTTTTTCCAATCATTTGAGTGAAAAATTCTGAAAGAATTGAAGTGCTGCAGATTTTAAAAAATGCTTTGAAGGTTTAAATCTGCAGGGAAAAAATAAGCAGCATGTGCATAAGATTTCATCATTTCCCACTATCAAAAACAAGGCATGAACGTAACATGTGAACAAGCCTTGAGAAGTTTACCAGGAAAACAAAAAGTAAGAGATCGGCAGGAGATTGACTCCTCTGGATTTTTACAAGATTTTGTTTCGGGAATCCATCAGTTTGACCAACAGTGGGGCCAAGATTGTCTCAGGTTTACTTTTAGCATTCACTTCTAGATTTAGACTTCATTGTCTGAATTGGGTTATCCAAGGAGGGATAGTGATGTCACTTCCTATTCCAGTTTTCAGACTTCATTAATTTAAAGGGATTGTTTGATACTGTAATACATTTTTTTCTATGCATGGACATTCATTAAGATGCGCACGTTACTTAATGAATTTGTCGCACTTCATCAGTGGCCTGCACCTCCGTGCTCCTTACCAGGACTGTCACTGCAGTCAGGGACTGGAGTAACATTTCTGGTGAAAGAAATGCTGCTGCCATTGATGAATTTGATGATTGGGTAAAGCTTCTTTCAAGCTCTGCCCATTTTAGTGAAGCTGTCCAATACTTGCGGGTAGACACCAAAAGCTGCAAAGTTTTGGAGTTGCTGAGCCATGCAGTAAATTTAATAACTTTTCAAAGTATTTTACACCAGTTTTCAGACATGAACACTTTGATGAATTGGGGCCAAAGTATTTTTAAATTACTTTGCATTATTCGGACATCATTGTCATATTCTTCTTTGTAGTACAGTACATCTGTAGCATCGGCGTTTCTGCCTCCTGCCGGGCAGAGACGCCGTTCCCCTCAACGCTGCAGTCCCGGTCCGGCGTCTTCCTGTTCACCTGCTGCTAAGGCGCGCACTGCGCGCAGTTTCCCGGGCACTGTGCTTAGGGCGCGCGCGCTCCCTCTTAAAGGGCCCGCGCTCGCCGTCATAAAGAGTCCCCGGCCAAAGGCCGGAGGACTGCCCCTATATTAAGCACCTCCTTCAAAATGGAGGTGCCTGTGCAAGGTTGTTGTTTGTGTGCTAACACTCTCCTCAGCCCTCAGGTTCTTTGCCCGCCAGTCTGTCTAACAGTCCTGCCCACTAGTCTGTCTAACAGTCCTGCCTGCCAGTCTGTCTAACAGTCCTGCTCGCCAGTCTGTCTATCAGCCGTGCCCGCCAGCCTGCCCACCCGGAGCACCTGCCAGATTACCTGCTGTGCTCGCCAGCCTGCCTGCCCAGAGCACCTGCCAGATTACCTGCCGGGCCCGCCTGCCTGCCTACCCGGAGCACCTGCCAAGTTACCTGCCATGCCAGACTACCTGCCATGCTCACCCACTGTACTGGTCAGCTCCTGTCATCTGACCCATGGGAGTCACCTGCTCTCACGCAAGGTTGGTTCCAGAGTGGCACCTGGTTCACCTGCTCGGTCCGTCCTTGGTTCACGGAGTCGACTAAGCGGCAGTGTGACCTAGGTCGGTCCGAGTAGGCACTTAGTTATGCTCCTCTGGTCCCTCCTTGCATCAAAGCATAGAGGTTCCACCACCCGGATCCGTAACAGTTTGCACAGGCCATGGAATCCGGTGGCTCCCAGGCTCCTTCAGTCTCTGACTTGTACCAGGAGGTCTCTCGTCAGAGATCCCAACAGGAGACTATCCTGTCCTATCTGCGGACAGTCAAATCCCGCCTGGACATGCTGTCTACTCCATTGGTGTCAGTCTCTAATCGAGCAGCACCCAGTCTGGCGGCACTCACTCCGGCGGCGCCTCAACCCTGTGGCACTGTGACACCCGGCTTTGGACCCCGGCTATATGTGCCTCCACGTTTCGATGGTGACCCTGTCCTATGTCGGGGCTTCATAAATCAGTGCACGCTGCACTTTGAACTTCTGGCACACCAGTTCATCTTTGACCGGGCCAAGGTGGCATTCATCATGTCTCACCTCACCGGAGAGGCACTGGCATGTCTTAACCCCTGTGGGAGAGAGGGGATCCTCTGGTGTCGATCTCCAGGCCTTCCTCGTGGCTTTCCGGAAGGTGTTCGAATAACCTGGATGAAGATCTTCTACTGCCTCCTCACTTCTCCAGCTCCGTCAAGGGAGTCTTTCTGTGGGACAGTATGCCGTGCATTTTCGCACCCTCTCATCTGAACTGGCCTGGAATATTGAGGCACTGGTGTCCACCTTTTGGGAGGACCTTTCTGGACGGATGAAGGATGAGATAGCCAGCCGAGACATACCTCCCACCCTGGACAACCTGGTGTCTTTAGCTACCCGGATGGACATCCGCTTTTTGGAACGTGCAAAGAAGATAACCCAGGAGAGAAGACCTCTGCGTCTCGCTCCGACCTTTCAAAGGCCTGTATCACAACCAGCAATCCCCCGGGTATCTACTACTGAGCCAATGGAAATTGACCAAGCAAAGATGGTCAAGTCTCACCAGGAGACAAGCCGCGCCGAGGGGAGTTGCTTCTACTGTGGCAGTATAGAGCATCTGATCCGTTCCTGCCCGGTGAGACCGGGAAACTCCAGTGTGTAGGACCGTTTGGAGAGGTCGTCCTAGGCAAGAGTTCTTCCTTTCCGTCCTTGACTCTGTCTGTCACCAGTGGTGAGACCCGCTTCTTCGAGACTGCCTTTCTGGATTCCGGAGCCGCAGGGAATCTCATTCAACAGGCCGTTGTGGAGCGTTATCAGATTCCTACCATATGTCTGGCTGAACCTTTGTCGGTTTCCTCAATGGATGGGAAGTTTCTTCCGGAAACCATCCTGCTGGTCACTGAGCCTGTAACTCTTCAGGTGGGAATGCTGCACTCAGAGAAGATCTCCTTTCATGTGCTGTCTGGTCTCTCTCATCCCCTCTTGCTTGGTCTGCCCTGGTTACAGAGACATGAGCCCGTCCTGAATTGGAGATCTGGTGAAGTGCTCCGTTGGGGTCAGGAATGCCATGAATCCTGTCTGGTTCCGGTTCGTCCTGCTCGACCCCCGTCTACACCGGCTAACCTACTTGGCCTGCCGGCACCCTACTGGTCCTATGTGGACGTCTTTGACAAAAAGGAGCCTGAGACACTACCACCTCATAGGCCATATGATTGCCCCATCGACCTAATACCTGGTGCTTCACCCCCTCGCGGGCGAATCTACACCTTGTCGTTGGCCGAGACCGGTGTTATGTCTGAGTACATTGAGGAGAATGTTGCTAGGGGATTTATGCGGAAATCCACCTCTCCGGCTGGAGTAGGATTCTTCATTGTCAAAAATAAAGACGGCTTTCTTCGCCCTTGTATCGACTATAGGGGTCTAAACCAGATTACCATAAAAGATAAGTGCCCCCTGCCTCTCATCTCGGAGTTGTTTGACCGCCTAAAAGGCGCGAAGATCTTCACCAAGCTCGATCATCGGGGGGCGCACAATCTGGTCCAGATTTGCCAGGGAGACGAGTGGAAGACAGCATTCAACACCCGGGACGATCACTACGAATACCGCGTGATGCCCTTCGGTCTCTGCAATGCTCCAGTCGTCTTCCAGGAGCTAGTTAACGACATCTTCTGAGATCTCCTGTATTCTTGCGTGGTGGTGTACCTGGATGACATCCTGGTATTCTCCTCGGTTCTGCCCTCAAACCGGAGGGATGTTGGTCAGGTTCTGCTGAGGCTCCGGAAGAATCGCCTGTATGCTAAATACGAGAAATGCCTCTTTGCGCAGACCTCCTTGCCATTTCTTTGTTATGTAATTTCTGAGACCAGTCTGCAGATGCATCCCGAGAAGGTGTCTGCCGTCTTAAAGTGGCTCAGAGAGATTGAAGGCGATTCAACGGCTTCTGGGTTTCACAAACTACTACAACCTCTTCATTCCTCACATTTCCTCCCGGACTGCTCCCATCTCTGCTCTCACCCATAAAGGAGCAAATCCCAGGGAGTGGTCTTCCGAGGCAGAGAAAGCCTTCGTCTCCCTTAAACTAGCCTTCTCCTCCGCTCCAGTGCTTCACTGTCCAGATTGCAACAAGCAGTTCTTCCTGGAGGTTGATGCCTCCTCCTCCGGGGCGGGAGCAGTGCTCACCCAGGAATCCTCGTCCAGGAGAATGGTAACCTGCGGCTTCTCCAAGCTCTTCTCCTCGTCCGAGATGAACTACTCCATAGGAGATCGATTGCTGCTGGCCATCAAATTAGCGCTGGAGGAGTGGCGTTACTTGCTGGAGGGGGCTCTGCACCCGGTGGTCATCTACACTGACCATAAAAACCTCGCCTATTTGCAGAATGCCCAAAGACTAAACCCACATCAGGCCAGATGGTCACTATACTTTGCTTGATTCTGCTTTACTCTACACTACTGCCCGGCAGACAAGAACATTAAATTCGACGCACTATCCCGTTCATTTTTGTCTACCGACCAGGAGGAGGAGTCTCTACATATCATTAACCCCTCCAAAATAATGACTGTAGCTCCATTGGACCTGTCTCATGTACCTCCCGGTAAGACCTTTGTAGCGGTTCAGGATCGGAAGAAGGTTTTACTGTTGGGGCATTACTAGTGTTGAGCCACCCCCGTAGTGTTCGAGTTCGGTTCGGTTCGTCGAACACCCGTGTGTTCGCCGAACTGTTCGTCGAACTGTTCGTCGAACACCTTCGAACACCGTTAAAACCAATGGCAGGCAAACAAAAACACATAGAAACACATAGAAAACACCTTCAAAGGTGTCCAAAAGCTGACAAACTGCTCAGAAGACACAACTAACACATGGAAAAGTGACAAGTACATATAGTCATGCGAAAAGAAAAGAGGTGGAGGAGTAAAAGGAGGGGGAGACACAGATATAGGCATGTCATGCCCTTCTAAAATCCAAAAAGTGAGAAGCCGACACGTTCAGTCCGCTCCTGCCCGTGCCACCTCCGTGTCGCCGGGTTTGTGCCAGAGCCGCGGTGAACCCTGACGGCCAGCCCCCCTCTCCCAATACTGGTGCCTGTCCGCTGGTGGGTCGAGCGAGCCCCCCTGTGGTGGAGGCAGCTCTAAGCTTTTTAATTTAAATTGTCTCTCTAATTTGAATGAATACACTTTATATCCATTTACAAGGATCTATTGGAGGGCAAGTCTCATGCCAGCAGCCGCGTAATTCCAGCTCCAGTTGCGTCCACTAAAGCTGCTGCAGTTAAAAAGCTTTTATAAGGATCGAGCTCGGCTGTCCACCACAAGGCATCCTACTGCCAGTCCCAGCCCCTATGCCTTGGGGTGCCTCCTGATGCTCTTCACTGAGTATCCCGTGGTCCCGAAGCATTTCCTTTGAAAAAATGAAGTGTCCAAACTACAGGTGGTGTAGCTTGCTTAACAGCCGGGATAATCCGCTGACTAGCAGACACTGCTACTAGGCACAAAGTATTTCCTGGGCTAGATGCAGTTAAAAATTTGTAATTAGATACTCTCGTTGGATGCTGAGAAAGCATTCCATAAAGTCTCCTGGCACGCCATATATGATTCTCTTAAAAAGCTTGGGGTAGGGGTCTAGGGGACCCTTTTATAGCCAAAATCACGGCCCTGTATCACAATACGTCACCTAGGCTGAAGATAAATGGAACTGTAGCACCCTGTGGGCTCGGTTGCTACAGAGGAATTGCACCTCACCCAGAGGTGTGATATCTCACTCTCAGGTAAGGATGGAGTGTGGATCAGGACCCGACACCTGCATGCATTACACCACATTGCCGTGGGGCAGGGCGACCAATATGCCTCTGAGATGGGCACGACAGTCCCTGTCCCTGGCTGGAGTGGGGGGAGGGAACACTGAGGAAGGGGAACCCTGTAGTGCAGGAGCAGGGAGGAAGCAGTTCCTGGGTGCATTGAGAAGGGAGTATAAAAGGTGGGCACCATCTTAGTTCAGTGCAGAGAAGTCTGAGCAGAAGTGGCAGGGAGCAGGGGCTCTGCATGAGCTCTGCTCCGGAGGCGGGCCTAGTAACAGAGGCCCAGGCCTGGAAGAGGGAGAAGGAAGGAAGAGGAGTGGAGAAGGCTCCAGGAACGAGGAATGAAGGGATCCCAGGGGTGCAGACGGGCGAGTCGCCACCGCACGCCCGAATCCACCTGCGTGGAGGGGTCAGGCCAAAGGGGGAGACCGGTCCCCGAAACTAGTGGAGGCAGGAAACGACCCTCAGCTAGAAACCGGAGGCTGTGACATTTTATGTGGCGCAGCCCCTCGCTACACCCGCTAGGAAGGCACCACATAGGGTCAGGGAAACTGGCGCCAAGTTTACCAAGAGGAGGCCCGAGGCAGCCAGACAGAAGGGTTGGTAAGAAAGGCCAGACAAAGGACACACAAAGGGGGTCCTGTGAAGCGCTCCAAAGTTATCTGGGAGTTGTCTGAGCCCCTCACCTGGTGAGCACAGTACGACGTGGGCAGCCGTTACCTGCAGACGTGGTCTGGATAATAAGAACTGTGAGTAAAGGCCCCTAAACATCAAAACCACATAAATAGTTCCGCCACTGGTTTGACCACCCTGAGCCACGGAACCGGGTCGCCGCCACGAAGACTGCAACCACCAGCATCCACCAAAAAGGGTCCGGCTCCGGGTGTCCCAAGGCCCAGGGGGTGCATCAGAACATTTTCATCACCTTTCACAATCACCAATGGGACAAGGCAGGGATGTCCTCTGTCCCCTCTCTTATACATCCTAGTGACGGAGCACCTGCTCTCATCAATTCGCAATAACCCCAATATTAGGTGGATTGAGGTGGGAGGCACCGAGTACAAGTGCTCTCTATTTGCTGATGATGTCCTAGTATATATCACTCAATCACATATATCCATCCATGCTGTTATGGCTGAAATAGATCACTTTGTTACATGGTCAAATTTTAAAATCAATGCAGCGAAGTCTGGGGCCCTCGATGTCTCCCTCCCCAAATCCATATAGGATTCCATCCAGTCCAACTTTCCCTTTGCCTGGCCTTCACAGGGTATCAAATACTTAGGAATTCCTATTCATAGAGACCTCTCCCATCTATGTTATCTTATTGTTGGGCCCTTTATTGTACAACTCCATACAGACGACGGTTGGCAAGTTAGAACTGTAAGATTCATCCTGTCGACCTCCTCTATCCACTTCACACAAGCAGAAACGGCTCCAGTGGGCCAAACATTACATGAAGACTGATTTCAAAACTATTTTGTTCACGGATGAGTGCCGTGCAGCGCTCGATGGTCCAGATGGATGGAGTGGAGGATGACTGGTTGATGGACACCCCACGCAAACACGGCTACAGCGCCAACAAGGAGGAGGTGGAGTAATGTTTTGGGCTGGAATCATGGGGAGAGAGATTGTCGGCCCCTTTAGGATCCCTGAAGGCGCTAAAGATGAACTCCATAATGTATGTGGATTTTCTCAAACAGCACTTCCTGCCATGGTTCAAGAAGAAGAACCGTGTATTTCACAGCAAGATCATTTTTTTGCATGATAATGCACCATCTCATGCTGCAAATAAAACATCTGCCTCTCTGGCTGATATGGGCATAACAGGGGACAAACTTATGGTGTGACCCCCATGCTCCCCTGACCTCTACCCCATTCAGAAACTCTGGAGCATCATCAAAAGGAGTGTCTATGATGGCGGGAGGCAGTTCACATCAAAGCAACAGCTCTGGGAGGGTATTCTGTCCTCATGCAAAACAACTGAAGCAGAAACCATCCAAAACCTGACAAATTCAATGGACGAGAGAGTTCAGAAGCTCCTTTCGAACAAGGGGTCCTATGTGAAAATGTAACATCACCTAGAATAAAGTTTTGAGTTGAAAACTGTTTGATTTCAGTTTCTAATAACCTGCTAATGCTTATAATTTCAAAAATGACCATTTTTTTGGTCTTTATTAAAATGAAAAGGTTGATCGAAAAGTTTGGGGGATCTAAGTGTGTGGCAACCCAGTAGTCATGAGTACTTCGAATACTGACAATATGAGGGTCATGTTGCAGGTAGTGCAGCAAGAAGGCACTTATGTGTCTTGTGCATCTCGGAGCCCCAAAATTATTTTCCGGGCTAGATGCAGCTAAAAATTATTATTAATTTTAAATCTGGTGGAGCTTAGTATAGATGGCCTAATAGGATCAGTGCTGCACACTGCTACAAAGGCCAAATTATTTTCCAGTCAAGATACAGATAAACATGATTAGTAATTTTTAATCTGGTGGAGCTTATTATAGATGGCTTAATAGAATCAGTGCTGCACACTGCTACAAAGCCCAAATTATTATCCAGCCAAGATACAGATAAACATGATTAGCAATTTGAAAGCTTAAAACGGTTGGTAGGGTGATTTTAACCAATCATCAAGCTTTTACTCTCCCCAGGATGACACAGGGGTAGAAAAGTCATTTCGGATCCATGATTTGTTCATCTTTATGAACGTGAGTCTGTCTACATTATCAGTGGAGAGCCGCGTGCGCTTATCTGTCAGCACACCACCAGCAGCGCTGAACACACGTTCAGACAGAACGCTGGCTGCGGGGCATGACAAGATCTCCAAGGCGTAAGTGGCTAGCTCCGGCCATTTATCCAGATTGGAAGCCCAAAAAGAGCAAGGGTCCAGTGACACAGTCATGGCTTCAATGTTTACTTGGAGATACTCCTGTACCATCGTCTCTAGGCGTTGACTATGTGTCAGACTTCTTGTCTCCTGTGGCCTTGCAAAGGATGGGCTAAAAAAGTGGTGAAATGATTCCGCTAAATTGATGTTACCAGCAGATACTGTGGTTCTGTTACGGTTTGAGTGTTGAACACTTGACGGTCCCACGGTTGGCAAGTTGGAACTATGAGATTCACTACGTGCACCACTGGTGTTTTGTGGAAAAGCACATGTAAGATTCTGCAACAGTCTCTGCTGATACTCCTGCATGCGTGCATCCCTTTCTATGGCAGGAATAATTTCTGCAAATTTACTTTTGTACCGGGGATCTAACAGTGTGGCAACCCAGTAGTCAGGATTATTTCTAATTCTCACAATTTGAGGGTCATGTTGCAGGTCGTGCAGCAAGAAGGCACTCATGTGTGTTGCGCATCCAGGAGCACCAAGTCCCTGTTGTGTTGGTGGCGAGGTAACAATCATGCTTCCTTCCTCTGTCCTCTCCCCCCAGCCTCGCACAACAGAAATGTGATCAAGGTCTCCCTCATCTGATGAGTCTTCCATCAGTTCGTCCTCCACTTCTTCCTGGGCTCCTGCACCTTCCTCACTAGTTTGGCTGCTACCATGCGCCCTGGTAAAACCATCTCCCCCACCCTCACATGCCTGCCGCCTTGGTGCTGCCGACCGTCTGGACCTTGCAGATGTTAGCCCTTCCGCATACAACTCCTCCTCCTCTACTTCCTCCACCTCCTCTTGTGCCACCACCTGACTCCGAATTCTGTTTAACATGTGCTCCAGCATGTAAATCACCGGAATAGTCATGCTGATAATGGCATCGTCAGCACTAAACATCTTCGTCGCCATTTCAAAACTGTGCAGAAGGGTGCATAGGTCCCTGATCTGAGACCACTCCTCCAGCGTGATTTGCCCAACCTCTGGATCTCGTTGGCCCAGGCTATACGTCAGAACGTATTGCACCAAGGCTTGTCGGTGCTGCCACAGTCGCTGCAACATGTGCAGAGTTGAATTCCACCGGGTAGGCACATCGCATTATAGCCGGTGAAGTGGCAGGCCCAAAGACTTCTGTAGAGATGTAAGTCGCTGAGCTGCGGGATGCGAACGGCGGAAGTGAGCACACAGCGACCGTGCCCTCTGCAGAAGGCCATCTAGTCTGGGATAGTGGGCTAAAAATTGCTGGACAACCAAGTTCAACACGTGAGCCATACAAGGCACGTGTGTGACATTGCCCCGGCGAAGGGCCGCACCCAGGTTTGCAGCATTGTCGCACACGGCCTTCCCTGGTTTCAGGTCCAGTGGAGACAACCATTCATGAAATTGGTTCTCCAGAGCTGACCACAACTCCTCAGCTGTGTGACTCACATTTCCCAGACATTTCAAAGTAAAAACCGCCTGATGACGTTGAGCCCTGCTGCCAGCATAGTAAGGAGGTGTGCAGGATCCCTTCTGCGCAGTTAGAAAGCTTGTGGCATGACCAGACAGGCTTTGGGTGCAGCTGGAAGACCGAGAGGAGGTTGAGGAGGCAGAAGCAGTGGAGGAACTTTGACATAAAGAGGATTGACGCACAACTCGTGGGGACGGCAAGACTTGGACAGCAGCCCCTTGTCCTGCTGTCACCATAGTTACCCAGTGCCCAGTCAGCGACATGTAACGCCCCTGTCCATGCCTACTCGTCCAAGTGTCTGTGGTGAAATGCACCCTGTCACACACAGAGTTTCTCAAAGAAGCGGTGATGTTGTGTGCGACATGCTGGTGGAGCGCAGGCACACCTTTCTTTGAGAAGTAGTGCCGACTGGGCATCTGGTACTGGGGCACTGCGACGGACATAAGGTCTCGAAAATCCTCTGTGTCCACCAGGCGGAAAGGCAGCATTTCTGTAGCCAAGAGCTTGCAGATGGTGAAATTCAACCTCTTAGCTTTCTCATGGCTAGGAGGAAATGGTCTTTTACTTGTCCACATCTGAGGGACCGAGGGCTGGCTATTGTGCTTAGACGGGGTTGATAAGGGTGTCCCCAGCAAACTGCCGGTCTGTGAGGAAGATGCAGGCGGACATGTTAGGTTGCCTTGATCCAAAGGTGGTGCTATCGATGTCGGACAGCGCTCAACACCAGCTGGTGTTACCACCTCCAAAGAAAATGATGACCTGCCAATCACGCTGGCTGTTGCGGGTAAAGAGGTGGCAGGTCTGCGCCCCAAAACAGGTGTGACTGCTGTCCCCCCAGTCACAGAGGATGAAGAGGCCGCGGATTCACAAGTTATGGCAGACGGTGGTTGGCCCGGCCGGCTAGGCCGCATTGTAGCTCACTGAGCTTCCCACTGCAACTTATGCTTCATGTCCATGTGCCGGTTCATGCATGAAGTACTCAAACTATGTATTTTTTCGCTTCTACTTAGCTTTTGCTGACAAATGTTACAGATAACACGAGTTGGGTCATCTTTATCGATCTGAAAAAATGCCCAGGCTATGCAAGGCTTAGCACCCATGCGACCTGAAGAGCCACCACGACTTGTGGTGAGAGGCAGTGTTGTGTTTGAGGATGCAGTTGTTGACGTGCTTCCAGTACTACGTCTCTGTCCAGGAAGGCGCAACCTGACCTCGTCGTCACTAGCATCTTCCTCCACCTCCGCTGCTGACCTCATCTCTTGGCTGACTGTGGGTTGACAGTAAGTGGGATCTCCAACCTCATCATCATCACTCTGTGCGTTATCACACCCGTCGTCCTCAGAGCCAACCTGTTCCTGCCCTGACAAAAAACTAAAGTTGTCGCTCCAATCAGGTATTTGAGTCTCATTATCGTCTTCCTCATTGTCTCCACCAACAGGAGTTACAGTTTGGGAATGAGGGTCTACATTATGGTCAGAACCTTCTGCGTCTGGTCCTGGATCCGACTCATAAAGATTCTGGGCATCAGTGCAGATCATTTCCTCGTCTGGATTCACAGAAGCGCTGGAGTCGACCTCTGATTCCCAGGCTATAGTATGAGTAAACATCTCTGCAGACTCAACCATCTGTTCTACCTCATACTCAGACGGGCAGCTGGAGATTTGGGAGCTGTGAGGAAGCAAGTGCGATTGGGGTGACACCTTTGAGGACTGGAGTATTTGTGATGTTGAAGTTGATGTGGAGGAGAGCCCACTTAAAGGAGCACTTGATATCCGTTGAAGCACCTGCTGTTTTTGTGCCTCATCTGGAATTTGTAGCGATTGGCGTGGCCGTAAGAAAGGGATCTTATCACATTGTCCGCTAAAAGAAGTAGACATTTTAGTTTGGCTGGAAGATGGTCTTTCTTCTGCAGATGTTACTGTTGCTTTAACACCTACCCCACGGACACAACCTTTTTTCCCCTTCCCAACACGCCTATTCCCCTTTCCACCAGCAGCAGGCCTTTTTCCACTCATTTTGGTGGTTAACTAATTCACAACTCTGGAGTTATTTGCACAAGAAAACAATGGATGGGAACCGAGCAGAGCTGAGTGACCAAACTGTGGTATTAGGCCAAAACTATTGGCTGGGTTAGATGCAGAAAAAAATTATATTCAATTTGCAACCTGATGGAGGTCAGTATAGATGGACTAATAGAACAAGTCCCACACACAGCTAGAAGCTCAAATATTTTTTCAGAGGTAGATGCAGAAAAAAATTGTATTCAGTTTGCAACCTGATGGAGGTCTGTATAGACGGACTAATAGAACAAGTCCTACACACAGCTAGAAGCCCAAATATTTTTTCAGAGGTAGATGCAGAAAAAAAATATATTCAGTTTGCAACCTGATGGAGGTCATGAATAAAGAGAACCACCGAATGATAGGTCCAATCGAACAAAAGTAATTAATTAAATACCTTTATTAGAGTTATGGTTAAAGTGACACTACGTGCACAAGGAAAGCCGCATTACAGTGACCATACAATGTTGTTATATTGCAATGTGTGCTGGACTATAGAATATGCTGGTGAATACCAGGGAAGGTAAATACAAAACAGATGATCAGTTATACTATAGATGGAAAAAAGAGGAGCAAAATAGGCTTGGATCACCAAATAAAAAACTCCAGGTAGCATATGAATGGCCAAATCATGTATACATATTTAACAATATGGAGAGGAAAATTCCTATGTACTCCATATCAATGACCATTCATGTGCCCCATACACATCTATGTAATAATCAAGGTAATCAAAATACTGACTCAGATCATAAAAGAGTTAAAAGTATATACCTGCACACTAGTCCAGCGTATGTAAACGGCACCAAGCGGCGTAACCCCGACGCGCGTTTCGGACACACGTCCTTCGTCAGGGGATAGCGTCCATATGAACCAGCGTGTATAAGAATACTGATATGACCAATCAACAAGCACCAGATAGCCTACGTAATCAAGGCCACCCGCAATCATTATCTAAATCGGGGCGCGTGCGTGCAGCTGTGTGTCAGCCGATGTATACAAGCAGCGTTCTACATTCACGCATGCGCCGGCCGGAGGGACCGGAAGTCGCGGGCATCGCGTCATGCATCAGCCGACGTCGGGAACACACATGACCCGGGTCACCTGATGCATAGAGACACGTGACCGCAGCCCCACGGAGCACAGACAGCGCATGCGTGTAACGCCTACCCGTAGCCATGGGCACCAATCTGTCCTCCATATCGTATCTGCAATGGGAGATCAAGAAGGCAGGACGAAGAAAGGAGCGAGAGGAGAGTGGAAGCACCACAAAAGGAGAATACACACCAGGGGAATAAAGGTTAATATGTGAAAATGTATAATGTGGATAAGTGCAATACTAAATAAAGTGAACCATGCATATTCATATAAATATAATATTATATTGAATCCATATGTAGGCAATATTTAAAGAAATGTGTATAAAAAAGAGAAAATTATAAATACATATTATTATTAGTATAGTGAACATATGGTGTGCAATTATATAAGAGACCTAAAGTGGCCATATAAAAATTATTATAATGTGTATATAAAAGGTACTACAAAGTATATATATACATATATATATATATATATCTACATACACATATATACCCATATCGTAAAGTGCACTCGTGCAGTGATGTAAATAAAGAACGAAAAAAGGATAAAAAACGGATAAAAGACAGTCGTATGTTTAGAGATAATATACAGGGGAGATGGTATAACCCCATAAGGAGAGCATAGGTTTGACCAGATATATACAGAAGAGAGCATTTTATAGATTGTATAGATAGATAAGAGAGCCCATACAGAAATCGCATATATTAATATATGCACCAATATGCCATATCACTATGCATATATGTATGTATACAGAATATAAAATATGTATACAGAATATAAAGGGAAAAACGGAAAAGGAAAATAAATCATACTGATATATGTCATCTATGAACCTATATATATACATATAGATTATATGTGTTTCCCTGGCCATATAGTATATTGGTTAAAGCAGGTCAGTAGTAAATGAATATAGAGAGATCATACATCTATAAAATAAAGAATAATAGATAATGACAATGGCGTGAAAAAATTCCACGCTACCCAACATTGGATAATTTGACCAGGGATGAGAGACAGTGTCTCCAGCGGCTGCGTAAGTTGCCAGATGTGGTGTTTAAACCGGCTGACAAGGATGGGAATGTGGTGATCTGGCCTAAGTCAATGTATGAGGAGGAAGCTTTCCACCAACTGAGAAATTTGGAATGCTATAAAAAACTAGCTTTCAATCCCACAATAAAATATCAGACGGAACTTTCCTCCATCCTACAAATAGCTAGGGACAATGGAGTTATTTCAAAGGAACTACATCTAGCACTTCAGGTCAGTGAACCTTCCATTCCCACCCTTTATCTCCTACCAAAAGTACATAAAAACTGCCAAGTACCACCAGGGAGACCAATTATTTCAGGGAAAGGGAATTACTTGGAAAATGTAAACCGATTCATTGACACCAAACTACAGCCCCTGGTGGAATCGCTACCTTCTTTCACTAAAGAAAATGATGGGCTTCACATAGATAGGGATACTATTCTTGTGACATGTGATGTGGAATCGTTGTATACCAACATTCGACATGCAGATGGAATACGGGCTACCCAATTCTTTCTGCATTCCTCATCTATTGCAGTGAATATGGGTGATCTCATTACTCAATTATTAGAGTTTACTCTATCCCACAACTTCTTTCTATTTAAAGAGTCCTTCTACCTACAGCTCCGGGGCACCGCCATGGGCGCGGCATTTGCACCAGCATATGCTAATTTATTCCTGGGGCTGTGGGAGAGGGACCTGTTCCTGTCAGATCGATATTCATCTATGGACCGCGTTCTCTTTTGGACGCGGTACATAGATGATATATTCTTGATCTGGCAGGGGACCATTGAAGAACTACACCAATTTATGAATTGTTTGAATCAGAACCACTTGAACATTCACCTCACGTATCAATATGACATGGATTCCATCGATTTCCTGGATGTGAAGATTTATAGGGATGCCCATAATTGTCTACAATCCACTCTTTTTCGTAAAGATACAGCGGTGAATTCTTTACTGCTGGCATCTTCGTCACACCCCCCAGCAATGATTCGGTCGATACCGGTGGGCCAATTCCTCAGATTAAGGAGAATCTGCTCTAGTGATGCAGATTTTATACAACAGGCCGATACACTGAAGATGAGATTTCTGGAGAGAGGTTATAGTCGTCGTTCCGTCAAAAGGGCATTTAATAGGGCTAAACATACCTCTAGACATAATGAATTGTATTCAAATAAAACACAAATAACGAATAGGACTGTTAGATTTATCACACAGTACCATGGTCAAATTAATCTGATGCGTTACTTTTTGGATAAATCTTGGCCCATTTTACAATCTGATCCTGTGCTCTCCAGGTATCTGAGCCCGAAACCCAATATTACTTTTCGTCGGTCACGTAACTTACGGGATGATTTAGTGAAAAGTCACTACATCAATGAAAGAACATCTTTTATGTCTAAAGCAAAACCACCCAAAGGCTGTAGACCCTGTGGAAAATGTGTGGCCTGTCCAAATGTGGGGCGATCCGACACATTTCAAAGTTCAGACGGACTAACAGTGTACAATATCCAACACTTCATTACATGTACCACAACTGCAGTGGTATACTATGCCACTTGCCCATGCTCACTAATCTATGTGGGATTAACAACCCGCCAATTGAAAGTTAGGGTACGTGAGCATGTCCTCGGTATCATAGCAGCGAAAGAAATCAATGACCTATCCCTCTTGAAGACACTACCGAGACACTTCAAGGTATTCCATGGGTGTGATGCCTCATCGCTTAAAGTAATCGGGATTGATGTGGTTCCATTTAACATTAGAGGGCGCAAGATAAGTAAATTCTTGGCCCAGCTAGAAACAAGATGGATCTGGACATTGAAAACTGTCTGCCCTCTGGGGCTCAACGAAAATATTAGTTACGTTCCATTCCTGTGACCAATTTAGTCCTTGAACCTGCTTTTTGGTTTTAATAGTTTTAATCCTCTGTATGATATTAATTTTAATTATTTCCTTTTGTAGTTCATTTCTGATGTGGCGTTTGATCTAGCACCGGAGTGGGATCCCAGTGTCATGATATATTCCGGGATTGAAGATTGGAAGCTGTCACCATATTGCTCTCTTTTTCCTTTAATTATGTCATATGATCATTGTATGTATGCATTGTAATATGTGTAATTCTATGAAGAGATAAGCACATATCACTGCGTATATATGTATTTTTTCATGCCATTGTCATTATCTATTATTCTTTATTTTATAGATGTATGATCTCTCTATATTCATTTACTACTGACCTGCTTTAACCAATATACTATATGGCCAGGGAAACACATATAATCTGTATGTATATATATAGGTTCATAGATTACATATATCAGTATGATTTATTTTCCTTTTCCGTTTTTCCCTTTATATTCTGTATACATATTTTATATTCTGTATACATACATATATGCATAGTGATATGGCATATTGGTGCATATATTAATATATGCGAGTTCTGTATGGGCTCTCTTATCTATCTATACAATCTATAAAATGCTCTCTTCTGTATATATCTGGTCAAACCTTTGCTCTCCTTATGGGGTTATACCATCTCCCCTGAATATTATCTCTAAACATACGACTGTCTTTTATCCGTTTTTTATCCTTTTTTTCCTCTTTATTTACATCACTGCACGAGTGCACTTTACGATAGGGGTATATATGTGTATGTAGATATATATATATATGTATATATATACTTTGTAGTACCTTTTATATACACATTATAATAATTTTTATATGGCCACTTTAGGTCTCTTATATAATTGCACACCATATGTTCACTATACTAATAATAATATGTATTTATAATTTTCTCTTTTTTATACACATTTCTTTAAATATTGCCTACATATGGATTCAATATAATATTATATTTATATGAATATGCATGGTTCACTTTATTTAGTATTGCACTTATCCACATTATACATTTTCACATATTAACCTTTATTCCCCTGGTGTGTATTCTCCTTTTGTGGTGCTTCCACTCTGCTCTCGCTCCTTTCTTCGTCCTGCCTTCTTGATCTCCCGTTGCAGATACGATATGGAGGACAGATTGGTGCCCATGGCTACGGGTAGGCGTTACACGCATGCGCTGTCTGTGCTCCGTGGGGCTGCGGTCACGTGTCTCTATGCATCAGGTGACCCGGGTCATGTGTGTTCCCGACGTCGGCTGATGCATGACGCGATGCCCGCGACTTCCGGTCCCTCCGGCCTGCGCATGCGTGAATGTAGAACGCTGCTTGTATACATCGGCTGACACACAGTTGCACGCGCCCGCCCCGATTTAGATAATGATTGCGGGTGGCCTTGATTACGTAGGCTATCCGGTGCTTGTTGATTGGTCATATCAGTATTCTTATACACGCTGGTTCATATGGACGCTATCCCCTGACGAAGGAAATGTGTCCGAAACGCGCGTCGGGGTTACGCCGCTTGGTGCCGTTTACATACGCTGGACTAGTGTGCAGGTATATACTTTTAACTCTTTTATGATCTGAGTCAGTATTTTGATTACCTTGATTATTACATAGATGTGTATGGGGCACATGAATGGTCATTGATATGGAGTACATAGGAATTTTCCTCTCCATATTGTTAAATATGTATACATGATTTGGCCATTCATATGCTACCTGGAGTTTTTTATTTGGTGATCCAAGCCTATTTTGCTCCTCTTTTTTCCATCTATAGTATAACTGATCATCTGTTTTGTATTTACCTACCCTGGTATTCACCAGCATATTCTATAGTCCAGCAAACATTGCAATATAACAACATTGTATGGTCACTGTAATTCGGCTTTCCTTGTGCATGTAGTGTCACTTTAACCATAACTCTAATAAAGGTATTTAATTAATTACTTTTGTTCGATTGGACCTATCATTCGGTGGTTCTCTTTATTCATGTGTCTTACAGAATGGTCTGCCATTCCACATTGGCCCATATAATAAGTGCACGATTATTGATTGGCCTGCTAATTTGCGTGTCTGAATATGGTCAGTGTCTTATACTGCTACATTCAGTGTTGTAAATATCTGATGGAGGTCAGTATAGATGGACTAATAGAGAAAGTCCCACACACTGCTAGAAGGCCAAATATTTTTTCAGAGCTAGATGCAGACAAAAAATTATTTTTAATTTGCAACCTGATGGAGGTCAGTATAGATGGACTAATAGAGAAAGTCCCACACACTGCTAGAAGGCCAAATATTTTTTCAGAGCTAGATGCAGATATAAATTATTTTTAATTTGCAACCTGATGGAGGTCAGTATAGATGGACTAATAGAGAAAGTCCCACACACTGCTAGAAGGCCAAATATTTTTTCAGAGCTAGATGCAGATATAAATTATTTTTAATTTGCAACCTGATGGAGGTTAGTATAGATGGACTAATAGAACAAGTCCCACACACTGCTAGAAGGCCAAATATTTTTTCAGAGCTAGATGCAGAAAAAAATTATATTCAGTTTGCAACCTGATGGAGGTCAGTATAGATGGACTAATAGAACAAGTCCCACACACAGCTAGAAGGCCAAATATTTTTTCAGAGCTAGATGCAGACAAAAAATTATTTTGAATTTGCAACCTGATGGAGGTCAGTATAGATGGACTAATAGAGAAAGTCCCACACACTGCTAGAAGGCCAAATATTTTTTCAGAGCTAGATGCAGACAAAAAATTATTTTTAATTTGCAACCTGATGGAGGTCAGTATAGATGGACTAATAGAGAAAGTCCCACGCACTGCTAGAAGGCCAAATATTTTTTCAGAGCTAGATGCAGATAAAAATTATTTTTAATTTGCAACCTGGTGGAGGTCAGTATAGATGGACTAATAGAGAAAGTCCCACACACTGCTAGAAGGCCAAATATTTTTTCAGAGCTAGATGCAGAAAAAAATTATATTCAGTTTGCAACCTGATGGAGGTCAGTATAGATGGACTAATAAAACAAGTCCCACACACAGCTAGAAGCCCAAATATTTTTTCAGAGGTAGATGCAGAAAAAATTTATATTCAGTTTGCAACCTGATGGAGGTCTGTATAGATGGATTAATAGAACAAGTCCCACACACAGCTAGAAGCCCAAATATTTTTTTCAGAGGTAGATGCAGAAAAAAATTATATTCAGTTTGCAACCTGATGGAGGTCTGTATAGATGGATTAATAGAACAAGTCCCACACACAGCTAGAAGCCCAATATTTTTTCAGAAGTAGATGCAGAAAAAAAATATATTCAGTTTGCAACCTGATGGAGGTCAGTATAGATGGACTAATAGAGAAAGTCCCACACACTGCTAGAAGGCCAAATATTTTTTCAGAGCTAGATGCAGACAAAAAAATATTTTTAATTTGCAACCTGATGGAGGTCAGTATAGATGGACTAATAGAGAAAGTCCCACACACTGCTAGAAGGCCAAATATTTTTTCAGAGCTAGATGCAGAAAAAAATTATATTCAGTTTGCAACCTGATGGAGGTCAGTATAGATGGACTAATAGAACAAGTCCCACACACAGCTAGAAGCCCAAATATTTTTTCAGAGGTAGGTGCAGAAAAAAATTATATTCAGTTTGCAACCTGATGGAGGTCTGTATAGATGGATTAATAGAACAAGTCCCACACACAGCTAGAAGCCCAATATTTTTTCAGAGGTAGATGCAGAAAAAAAATATATTCAGTTTGCAACCTGATGGAGGTCAGTATAGATGGACTAATAGAGAAAGTCCCACACACTGCTAGAAGGCCAAATATTTTTTCAGAGCTAGATGCAGACAAAAAATTATTTTTAATTTGCAACCTGATGGAGGTCAGTATAGATGGACTAATAGAGAAAGTCCCACACATTGCTAGAAGGCCAAATATTTTTTCAGAGCTAGATGCAGATATAAATTATTTTTAATTTGCAACCTGATGGAGGTCATTATTAGTGTTGAGCCACCCCCGTAGTGTTCGAGTTCGGTTCGGTTCGTCGAACACCCGTGTGTTCGCCGAACTGTTCGTCGAACTGTTCGTCGAACACCTTCGAACACCGTTAAAACCAATGGCAGGCAAACAAAAACACATAGAAACACATAGAAAACACGTTCAAAGGTGTCCAAAAGCTGACAAACTGCTCAGAAGACATAACTAACACATGGAAAAGTGACAAGTACATATAGTCATGCGAAAATAAAAGAGGTGGAGGAGTAAAAGGAGGGGGAGACACAGATATAGGCATGTCATGCCCTTCTAAAATACAAAAAGTGAGAAGCCGACACGGCCAGTCCGCTCCTGCCCGTGCCACCTCCGTATCGCCGGGTTTGTGCCAGAGCCGCGGTGAACCCTGACGGCCAGCCCCCCTCTCCCAATACTGGTGCCTGTCCGCTGGTGGGTCGAGCGAGCCCCCCTGTGGTGGAGGCAGCTCTAAGCTTTTTAATTTAAATTGTCTCTCTAATTTGAATGAATACACTTTAAATCCATTTACAAGGATCTATTGGAGGGCAAGTCTCATGCCAGCAGCCGCGGTAATTCCAGCTCCAGTAGCGTCCACTAAAGCTGCTGCAGTTAAAAAGCTTTTATAAGGATCGAGCTCGGCTGTTCACCGCAAGGCATCCTACTGCCAGTCCCAGCCCCTATGCCTTGGGGTGCCTCCTGATGCTCTTCACTAAGTATCCCATGGTCCCGAAGCATTTCCTTTGAAAAAATTAAGTGTCTAAACTACAGGTGGTGCAGCTTGCTTAACAGCCGGGATAATCAGCTGACTAGCAGACACTGCTACTAGGCACAAAGTATTTCCTGGGCTAGATGCAGTTAAAAATTTGTAATTAGATACTCTCGTTGGATGCTGAGAAAGCATTCCATAGAGTCTCCTGGCACGCCATATATGATTCTCTTAAAAAGCTTGGGGTAGGGGTCTAGGGGACCCTTTTATAGCCAAAATCACGGCCCTGTATCGCAATACGTCACCTAGGCTGAAGATAAATGGAACTGTAGCACCCTGAGGGCTCGGTTGCTACAGACGTATTGCACCTCACCCAGAGGTGTGATATCTCACTCTCAGGTAAGGATGGAGTGTGGATCAGGACCCGACACCTGCATGCATTACACCACATTGCCGTGGGGCAGGGCGACCAATATGCCCCTGAGATGGGCACGACAGTCCCTGTCCCTGGCTGGAGTGGGGGGAGGGAACACTGAGGAAGGGGAACCCTGTAGTGCAGGAGCAGGGAGGAAGCAGTTCCTGGGTGCATTGAGAAGGGAGTATAAAAGGTGGGCACCATCTTAGTTCAGTGCAGAGAAGTCTGAGCAGAAGTGGCAGGGAGCAGGGGCTCTGCATGAGCTCTGCTCCGGAGGCGGGCCTAGTAACAGAGGCCCAGGCCTGGAAGAGGAGAAGGAAGGAAGAGGAGCGGAGAAGGCTCCAGGAACGAGGAATGAAGGGATCCCAGGGTTGCGGACGGGCGAGTCGCCACCGCACGCCCGAATCCACCTGCGTGGAGGGGTCAGGCCAAAGGGGGAGACCGGTCCTCGAACTAGTGGAGGCAGGAAACGACCCTCAGCTAGAAACCGGAGGCTCTGACATTTTATGTGGCGCAGCCCCTCGCTACACCCGCTAGGAAGGCACCACATAGGGTCAGGGAAACTGGCGCCAAGTTTACCAAGAGGAGGCCCGAGGCAGCCGGACAGAAGTGTTGGTAAGAAAGGCCAGACAAAGGACACACAAAGGGGGTCCTGTGAAGTGCTCCAAAGTTATCTGGGAGTTGTCTGAGCCCCTCACCTGGTGAGCACAGTACGACGTGGGCAGCCGTTACCTGCAGACGTGGTCTGGATAATAAGAACTGTGAGTAAAGGCCCTGGACTGCATCACTGACTCCGTGTCGTTACTGCTGCTGCCCTGCACCATCACCCCCATCCTCCGCATACACTGCCCTGAGGCTATACTCCTCCCGTGGGGAGTTATGCTATGCTCTGCTGCACCCACAACACCAGCCTCAGCGGTCTGCCATGTAGCAGCGGTTCACTCTGACCGCAATCCACGGGTGGCGTAGTCGGACATTTAAACATCAAAACCACATAAATAGTTCCGCCACTGGTTTGACCGCCCTGAGCCACGGAACCGGGTCGCCGCCACGAAGACTACAACCACCAGCATCCACCAAAAAGGGTCCGGCTCCGGGTGTCCCAAGGCCCAGGGGGTGCGTCAGAACATTTTCATCACCTTTCACAATCACCAATGGGACAAGGCATGGATGTCCTCTGTCCCCTCTCTTATACATCCTAGTGACGGAGCACCTGCTCTCATCAATTCGCCATAACCCCAATATTAGGTGGATTGAGGTGGGAGGCACCGAGTACAAGTGCTCTCTATTTGCTGATGATGTCCTAGTATATATCACTCATTCACATATATCCATCCCTACTGTTATGGCTGAAATAGATCACTTTGTTACATGGTCAAATTTTAAAATCAATGCAGCGAAGTCTGAGGCCCTCGATGTCTCCCTCCCCAAATCCATATAGGATTTCATCCAGTCCAACTTTCCCTTTGCCTGTCCCTCACAGGGTATCAAATACTTAGGAATTCCTATTCATAGAGACCTCTCCCATCTATGTTATCTTAATTTTGGGCCCTTTATTGAACAACTCCATACAGACCACGGTTGGCAAGTTAGAACTGTAAGATTCACTACGTGAACCGCTGGTGTTTTGTGGAAAAGCACATGTACACTGCGTTCCAAATTATTATGCAAAAAGTGTTTAGGAGTGATAAGGGAAGAATTTGTTTGTTTGTCAGTTAAACTCATTGATGGTGATGTGTGTCAGGGCTCTTTATATCACTGTAAGCAATTGCAGACACCTGTGCTAATTAGTTTGGCTGGTGTGTCCAATGAAAGGCAAGACTACTTAAGAAGGCTCTCTCACATTATTAAGCAGCCTACATTTTCTGCCAAAATGGGAAAGAAAAAGGATGTGTCGGCTGCTGAGAAGCAACAAATTGTGGAGTGTTTAGGTCAAGGCATGACTACAATCAACATTGTGCGATGATCAGGATGAAGTGTCTTGGCAATCAAGAAGTATGTAGCTGATTCACAGTACACACGTGTGCGTGCTGATAAGGGCAAATTGAGGACTCTTTCCTACAGGCAATTACGTCAGGTTGAAAGAGCAGCGGCCAAAAAGCCTTGTCATAGCAGCAGACAAGTTTTTGAAGCTGCTTGTGCCTCCAACGTCCCCCGAACAACAAGATGCAGGGTCCTTCAGAGGTTTGCAGCTGTGCATACGCCATCCTGTCAACCTCCTCTATCCACTTCACACAAGCATAAACGGCTCCAGTGGGCCAAACATTACATGAAGACTGATTTCAAAACAGTTTTGTTCACGGATGAGTGCCGTGCAGCGCTCGATGGTCCAGATGGATGGAGTGGAGGATGGCTGGTTGATGGACACCCCACGCAAACACGGCTACAGCGCCAACAAGGAGGAGGTGGAGTAATGTTTTGGGCTGGAATCATGGGGAGAGAGATTGTCGGCCCCTTTAGGATCCCTGAAGGCGCTAAAGATGAACTCCATAATGTATGTGGATTTTCTCAAACAGCACTTCCTGCCATGGTTCAAGAAGAAGAACCATGTATTTCACAGCAAGATCATTTTTCTGCATGATAATGCACCATCTCATGCTGCACATAAAACATCTGCATCTCTGGCTGATATGGGCATAAAAGGGGACAAACTTATGGTGTGACCCCCATGCTCCCCTGACCTCTACCCCATTCAGAACCTTTGGAGCATCATTAAAAGGAGTGTCTATGATGGCGGGAGGCAGTTCACATCTAAGCAACAGCTCTGGTGTAGCGCTGGCGTCCCTGCCCTCTGCTAGGCAGGGACGCTGCTCCCCTCACCGCTCTGCTCCGTGCCCGGCGTCCTCTCCCCGCTCTGCTGTCAGCGCGCGCTCCTTCCCGGCGTCCTCCTCCTGCTCTGCTCTCAGCGCGCGCTCCTTCCCGGCCCCTGTGCTTAGGAGGACTTCATCATATATAAGGCACCTCCTCCAAAATGGAGGTGCCCGAGCAATGTTGTTTGCACCTGTGTCTCACCTGTGCTTCAGCCCTCAGGTCCCGCTGCCAGTTACCTGCCAGTTTCCTGCCAGTTACCTGCCTGATTCCTGCCTGAATACTTGTTACCTGTCTGCCAGTCTGAGGTCCGACGGTCTGCCTTACTACTCCTGTCAGTCTGTCTAAAGGACCAGCCTGCCCGCTCACCTGGGAGCGCACATCAGCTACCTGCCTGCTTTCCTGAGGTCCGACGGTCTGCCTTACAACTCCGGTCAGTCTGTCTATGGACCAGCTTGCCCGCTCACCTGGGAGCGCTTCTCTGTTACCTGCCTGCTTGCCAGCCCGGAGGCTCCGTTGTCACGTGCTGTGACCACCAGCTATTCCAGACTCTTGCCCGCTCCCCTGGGAGCGCTTCTCCGTTACCTGCCTGCTTGCCTACCTGGAGGCTCCGCCGTCACGTGCTGTGACCACCAGCTATTCCAGACTCTTGCCCGCTCACCTGGGAGTGCTCCTCTGTTACCTGCCTGCTTGCCTGCCCGGAGGCTCCGTTGTCACGTGCTGTGACCATCAGCTACTTCAGACTCTTGTCCGCTCACCTGGGAGCGCTTCTCCGTTACCTGCCTGCTTGCCAGCCCGGAGGTTCCGCCGTCACGTGCCGTGACCACCTGCTATTCCAGAGACTCTCGCTTGCTCACCTGGGAGCACACATCTACCATCTGCCTGCTAGCCTACCCGGAGGCTCTGCCATCACAGGTCGTACCTACCCTTTACCCAGAGACTGCCCTGATCACTTGCCGTATCTCCCTGTCCGTTCATCCAGAGACTGCCACCCGCTCCCTTACAAGGGCCGCCCCCTTGTATAGTAGCTCAGAGGTTCCGCCTCCCAGACCCGTTACAGTTTGCTCGGGCCATGGAACCCGGTGGCACCCAAGCTCCCTCGCTCTCGGACCTCTGTCTTGAACTGTCCCGTCAGAGGTCCCAACAGGAGTCCATCCTGGGTCACCTGCGGAATGTTAATACTCGCCTGAACACTCTGTCTGATTCACCAACAACCTCCGCCAGTGCCATATCTTGCAATCCGGCAGCTCCGCTGCCCACTAATACCATGGTATCCTACCCCGGACCCCGGCTTTCTGCACCTCCTCGCTTTGGAGGCGACTCCGTCCAGGCTCGGGGCTTCTTAAATCAGTGCACCCTGCATTTCGAACTTTTGTCCTACCAGTTTAACTCCGACCGGGCCAAAATTGCCTTCATCATGTCCCATCTCACCGGGGAGGCCCTGGCCTGGCTAAATCCTCTATGGGAGAGAGGAGACCCCCTGGTGTCCAACTTGCCTGCTTTTCTCACGGCTTTCCGGAAAGTCTTCGACGAACCCGGACGGAAGACCTCATCTGCATCATCGTTGCTACGCCTCCGTCAGGGGAGTCTCACCGTGGGCCAATATGCCATACGGTTCCGTACCCTTGCCTCGGAGCTGGCCTGGGATAACGACGCTCTGGTTTCCGTCTTCTGGGAGGGTCTGTCCGGCCGTATTAAAGATGAACTTGCCGGTCGGGACATTCCTACCACTCTCGATGACTTAATAACTCTTGCCACCCGGATTGACCTACGGTTCCAGGAGCGTGCCAGAGAGGTCACCCGTGAGAGGAGGTTACCACGTCTAGCTCCTACTTTTCAGAAACCCGTCACTCCTTCTGTCTCTAACCAGGTACACCCTCCTGAGCCTATGCAGGTCGACCAGACCAAGATGGTCAAGACCCATCAGGACTTACGCCGTGCCGAGGGGACCTGCTTCTACTGTGGCAGTAAGGAACACCGGATCCGTGCCTGCCCGGAGAGGTCGGGAAACGCCTGTGTCTAGGTTCGCTCAGAGAGGTCCACCTAGACAAGAATAAATCCTCTCCATCCCTGCTGTTGTCAGTTTCAATCGTCTACGGGGAGAACCGTTATTTCGAACTAGCCCAACTGGACTCTGGAGCAGCCGGGAATCTTATTTCACAGTCCCTGGTAGAGAAATACCGCATCCCCACCAAACCTCTGGCTGTACCCTTGTCTGTGGCTGCCGTGGATGGGGGTCTCTTACCACGCCCCATCCAACTCATCACCGAATCCATTACTCTGCAGGTGGGAATGCTGCATTCTGAGAGTATCTCCTTTCATGTTCTGCCTGGACTCTCTCACGCCCTCTTGCTAGGTCTGCCTTGGCTCCAGAAACATGCACCCGTGCTTGACTGGCAAACCGGAGAAGTCCTTTGCTGGGGACAAGACTGTCATAAGACCTGCCTGGTTCCCGTCCATCCCGTCCGTCCCTCTCCTACCCCAGCTAATCTACCTGGACTTCCAATTCCTTATTGGTCTTATGCTGATGTCTTTAATAAAAAGGAGGCAGAGACATTACCCCCTCATAGACCATACGACTGTCCCATCGACCTGTTACCCGGTACTACTCCTCCCCGTGGGCGTATTTATCCTTTATCCGCTGCTGAGACCCGGTCGATGTCCGAATATATTGAGGAGAATCTGGCCAGGGGATTCATCCGGAAATCTACCTCCCCGGCGGGAGCAGGCTTCTTTTTCGTCAAAAAAAAGGACGGCTCTCTCCGTCCCTGTATAGACTATAGAGGCCTAAACCAGATCACGGTGAAGAATAAGTATCCCCTTCCGCTCATTCCAGAATTATTTGATCGTCTGAGGGGGGCTAGAATCTTCACCAAACTAGACCTCCGTGGGGCGTACAACCTGGTTCGTATCCGTCAAGGGGATGAATGGAAGACGGCATTCAACACCCGGGACGGCCACTATGAATACCTGGTAATGCCCTTTGGTCTCTGTAACGCTCCTGCCGTCTTTCAAGAGTTGGTCAATGACATCTTCCGGGACCTTCTCTACTCCTGCGTAGTGGTGTACCTGGACGACATCTTGGTCTTCTCAGCGGATCTCCAGACTCACCGGAGGGACGTTCGTCAGGTCCTGCTCAGGCTCAGGCAGAATCACCTCTTCGCTAAATACGAGAAGTGCCTCTTTGAGCAGACCTTGCTTCCGTTTTAGGGCTACATTATTTCTCAGACCGGCCTACGAATGGATCCAGAGAAACTGTCTGCCATCGAGAAATGGCCTCGACCGGAGGGGCTGAAGGCCATTCAGCGGTTCCTGGGCTTCGCCAACTACTACCGCCTCTTCATACCACACTTCTCTTCCCGGACTGCCCCAATTTCCGCGCACACCCGTAAGGGTACTAATCCCAAAGAGTGGCCGCCCGAAGCAGAAGAAGCCTTTCTTTCCTTAAAACAGGCCTTCTCTTCCGCCCCGGTGCTGCATCGCCCGGACGGCAACAAGCAGTTCTTCCTGGAAGTGGACGCCTCCTCCTCTGGAGCTGGAGCGGTACTTACTCAAAAATCTTCTTCCGGGAGGATGGTAACTTGCGGCTTCTTCTCTAAACTCTTCTCCTCCTCAGAGCGCAATTATTCTATAGGAGATCGAGAGTTATTGGCCATCAAACTGGCATTGGAGGAGTGGCGTTACCTGCTTGAGGGGGCTCTTCACCCGGTAATAATTTACACTGACCACAAGAACTTGGCTTACCTCCAGCATGCCCAGAGACTTAACCCGCGCCAAGCCCGGTGGTCCTTGTTTTTTGCTCGTTTTGATTTTGTCCTTCATTTTCGCCCGGCTGACAAAAACGTCAAGGCGGACGCCTTGTCTCGATACTTTCTGGTATCTGATCTCGAGGAAGATCCGAAACACATCATCGATCCCGCCAGAGTAATGCAGGTGGCTCCCGTGAGTCTAAATCGTCTCCCTCCCGGAAAGACGTTCGTATCAGTACCTGATCGGGAGAAGATCCTTCACTGGGGTCACTCGTCTAAACTGGCTGGCCACGCTGGTCAGAAGAAGACCCTCCAGCTTATTTCCCGGCACTACTGGTGGCCTACCCTGCACAAGGATGTAATAGACTTTGTTTCTGCCTGTGTGTCCTGCGCCCGCAACAAGGTTCCGAGACATCTGCCAGCCGGTCGCCTCCTTCCGCTCCCAGTACCTGCTGCCCCCTGGCAGCATATTGCAATGGACTTCATAACTGACCTCCCACTCTCTGCCGGTTGTACGGTCATTTGGGTGGTCGCTGACCGCTTCTCCAAGATGGCTCATTTCGTTCCCCTGCCAGGCCTCCCGTCTGCACCCGAGCTAGCTAGAGACTTTATTCGTCACATCTTCCGTCTTCATGGCCTGCCCCTCCACATCGTGTCGGATCGTGGGGTACAGTTCACCTCACGCTTCTGGAGAGCAACTTGTAAACTACTAGACGTCACCCTGGACTTCTCTTCCGCTTACCACCCACAGTCCAATGGTCAAGTGGAGCGGATCAATCAGAACCTGACCAGTTACCTCCGGCACTTCGTTAATGCCCACCATTCTGACTGGGTGGATCTCCTACCATGGGCCGAGTTCTCTTACAATAATCACGAGAGCGAATCCTCCTCCAAATCCCCGTTTTTTGTAGTCTTTGGTCAGCATCCTCGGATTCCTTTTCCTGTCTCCACCTCGGTGGACAACCCGGCTGCGGAATCTCTCGTTAGCAAATTTTCCTCCATTTGGGAGAGCACCCGATCCGCACTCCTTCAGTCTTCCGAGCGTATGAAAAGACACGCTGACAAAAAACGTCTGGACCCTCCTCAATTCCGTCCTGGGGATAAAGTCTGGCTCTCGTCCAAATATGTCCGGCTCAAGATCCCTTCCTATAAGTTAGGGCCTCGGTTCATCGGCCCACTGGAGGTCATCAGTCAGATCAACCCGGTGGCCTATAAATTGAAACTCCCGGCCAACTTACGGATCCCTAACTCCTTCCATGTATCTCTCCTCAAACCTGTGGTACTTAACTCTTTTTCCAAGTCTACAGGTACGCCTCCTGCTCCGGTTTCTACTGAGGACGAGTTTGAGGTAGAGAACATTCTTGCCACCAAAAGGGTAAGAGGAAAGACCTTTTTTCTGGTAGATTGGAAGGGGTTTGGTCCTGAGGAGAGAACGTGAGAGCCCCGGGAGAACATCCATGCCCCTCTCATCCTAGCTAAATTTCTGTCTGGCCTAAAAAAGGGGGGGCCTAAAGGGGGGGGTACTGTAGCGCTGGCGTCCCTGCCCTCTGCTAGGCAGGGACGCTGCTCCCCTCACCGCTCTGCTCCGTGCCCGGCGTCCTCTCCCCGCTCTGCTGTCAGCGCGCGCTCCTTCCCGGCGTCCTCCTCCCGCTCTGCTCTCAGCGCGCGCTCCTTCCCGGCCCCTGTGCTTAGGGCGCGCGCGCGCTCCCCTCCTCTTAAAGGGGCCGCGCGCGCCGTCCTAAGGAGTCCCCGGCCAATGGCCGGAGGACTTCATCATATATAAGGCACCTCCTCCAAAATGGAGGTGCCCGAGCAATGTTGTTTGCACCTGTGTCTCACCTGTGCTTCAGCCCTCAGGTCCCGCTGCCAGTTACCTGCCAGTTTCCTGCCAGTTACCTGCCTGATTCCTGCCTGAATACTTGTTACCTGTCTGCCAGTCTGAGGTCCGACGGTCTGCCTTACTACTCCTGTCAGTCTGTCTAAAGGACCAGCCTGCCCGCTCACCTGGGAGTGCACATCAGCTACCTGCCTGCTTTCCTGAGGTCCGACGGTCTGCCTTACAACTCCGGTCAGTCTGTCTATGGACCAGCTTGCCCGCTCACCTGGGAGCGCTTCTCTGTTACCTGCCTGCTTGCCAGCCCGGAGGCTCCGTTGTCACGTGCTGTGACCACCAGCTATTCCAGACTCTTGCCCGCTCCCCTGGGAGCGCTTCTCCGTTACCTGCCTGCTTGCCTACCTGGAGGCTCCGCCGTCACGTGCTGTGACCACCAGCTATTCCAGACTCTTGCCCGCTCACCTGGGAGCGCTTCTCTGTTACCTGCCTGCTTGCCTGCCCGGAGGCTCTGTTGTCACGTGCTGTGACCATCAGCTACTTCAGACTCTTGTCCGCTCACCTGGGAGCGCTTCTCCGTTACCTGCCTGCTTGCCAGCCCGGAGGTTCCGCCGTCACGTGCCGTGACCACCTGCTATTCCAGAGACTCTCGCTTGCTCACCTGGGAGCACACATCTAGCATCTGCCTGCTAGCCTACCCGGAGGCTCTGCCATCACAGGTCGTACCTACCCTTTACCCAGAGACTGCCCTGATCACTTGCCGTATCTCCCTGTCCGTTCATCCAGAGACTGCCACCCGCTCCCTTACAAGGGCCGCCCCCTTGTATAGTAGCTCAGAGGTTCCGCCTCCCAGACCCGTTACATCTGGGAGGGTATTCTGTCCTCATGCAAAACAATTGAAGCAGAAACCATCCAAAACCTGACAAATTCAATGGACGAGAGAGTTCAGAAGCTCCTTTCGAACAAGGGGTCCTATGTGAAAATGTAACATCACCTAGAATAAAGTTTTGAGTTGAAAACTGTTTGATTTCAGTTTCTAACAACCTGCTAATGCTTATAATTTCAAAAATGACCATTTTTTTGGTCTTTATTAAAAGGAAAAGGTTGATCGAAAAGTTTGGGGGATCTAAGAGTGTGGCAACCCAGTAGTCATGATTACTTCGAATTCTGACAATATGAGGGTCATGCTGCAGGTAGTGCAGCAAGAAGGCACTTATGTGTCTTGCGCATCTCGGAGCCCCAAAATTATTTTCCGGGCTAGATGCAGCTAAAAATTATTTTTAATTTTAAATCTGGTGAAGCTTTAGTATAGATGGCCTAATAGGATCAGTGCTGCACACTGCTACAAAGCCCAAATTATTTTCCAGTCAAGATACAGATAAACATGATTAGTAATTTGAAAGCTTAAAACGGTTGGTAGGGTGATTTTAACCAATCATCAAGCTTTTACTCTCCCCAGGATGACACAGGGGTAGAAAAGTCATTTCGGATCCATGATTTGTTCATCTTTATGAACGTGAGTCTGTCTACATTATCAGTGGAGAGCCGCGTGCGCTTATCTGTCAGCACACCACCAGCAGCGCTGAACACACGTTCAGACAGAACGCTGGCTGCGGGGCATGACAAGATCTCCAAGGCGTAAGTGGCTAGCTCCGGCCATTTATCCAGATTGGAAGTCCAAAAAGAGCAAGGGTCCAGTGACACAGTCGTGGCTTCAATGTTTACTTGGAGATACTCATGTACCATCGTCTCTAGGCGTTGACTATGTGTCAGACTTCTTGTCTCCTGTGGCCTTGCAAAGGATGGGCTAAAAAAGTGGTGAAATGATTCCGCAAAATTGATGTTACCAGCAGATACTGTGGTTCTGTTACGGTTTGAGTGCTGAACACTTGACGGTCCCACGGTTGGCAAGTTGGAACTGTGAGATTCACTACGTGCACCACTGGTATTTTGTGGAAAAGCACATGTAAGATTCTGCAACAGTCTCTGCTGATACTCCTGCATGCGTGCATCCCTTTCTATGGCAGGAATAATTTCTGCAAATTTACTTTTGTACCGGGGATCTAACAGTGTGGCAACCCAGTAGTCAGGATTATTTCTAATTCTCACAATTCGAGGGTCATGTTGCAGGTAGTGCAGCAAGAAGGCACTCATGTGTGTTGCGCATCCAGGAGCACCAAGTCCCTGTTGTGTTGGTGGCGAGGTAACAATCATGCTTCCTTCCTCTGTCCTCTCCCCCCAACCTCGCACAACAGAAATGTGATCAAGGTCTCCCTCATCTGATGAGTCTTCCATCAGTTCGTCCTCCACTTCTTCCTGGGCTCCTGCACCTTCCTCACTAGTTTGGCTGCTACCATGCACCCTGGTAAAACCATCTCCCCCACCCTCACATGCCTGCCGCCTTGGTGCTGCCGACCGTCTGGACCTTGCAGATGTTAGCCCTTCCGCATAAATCTCCTCCTCCTCTACTTCCTCCACCTCCTCTTGTGCCACCACCTGACTCCGAATTCTGTTTAACATGTGCTCCAGCATGTAAATCACCGGAATAGTCATGCTGATAATGGCATCGTCAGCACTAAACATCTTCGTCGCCATTTCAAAACTGTGCAGAAGGGTGCATAGGTCCCTGATCTGAGACCACTCCTCCAGCGTGATTTGCCCCACCTCTGAATCTCGTTGGCCCAGGCTATACGTCAGAACGTATTGCACCAGGGCTTGTCGGTGCTGCCACAGTCGCTGCAACATGTGCAGAGTTGAATTCCACCGGGTAAGCACATCGCATTTTAGCCGGTGAAGTGGCAGGCCCAACGACTTCTGTAGAGATGTAAGTCGCTGAGCTGCGGGATGCGAACGGCGGAAGTGAGCACACAGCGACCGTGCCCTCTGCAGACGGCCATCTAGTCTGGGATAGTGTGCTAAAAATTGCTGGACAACCAGGTTCAACACGTGAGCCATACAAGGCACGTGTGTGACATTGCCCCGGCGAAGGGCCGCACCCAGGTTTGCAGCATTGTCGCACACGGCCTTCCCTGGTTTCAGGTCCAGTGGAGACAACCATTCATGAAATTGATTCTCCAGAGCTGACCACAACTCCTCAGCTGTGTGACTCACATTTCCCAGACATTTCAATGTAAAAACCGCCTGATGACGTTGAGCCCTACTGCCAGCATAGTAAGGAGGTGTGCAGGATCCCTTCTGCGCAGTTAGAAAGCTTGTGGCATGACCAGACAGGCTTTGGGTGCAGGTGGAAGACCGAGAGGAGGTTGAGGAGGCAGAAGCAGTGGAGGAACTTTGACATAAAGAGGATTGACGCACAACTCGTGGGGACGGCAAGACTTGGACAGCAGCCCCTTGTCCTGCTGTCACCATAGTTACCCAGTGCCCAGTCAGCGACATGTAACGCCCCTGTCCATGCCTACTCGTCCAAGTGTCTGTGGTGAAATGCACCCTGTCACACACAGAGTTTCTCAAAGAAGCGGTGATGTTGTGTGCGACATGCTGGTGGAGCGCAGGCACACCTTTCTTTGAGAAGTAGTGCCGACTGGGCATCTGGTACTGTGGCACTGCGACGGACATTTCGTCTCGAAAATCCTCTGTGTCCACCAGGCGGAAAGGCAGCATTTCTGTAGCCAAGAGCTTGCAGATGGTGAAATTCAACCTCTTAGCTTTCTCATGGCTAGGAGGAAATGATCTTTTACTTGTCCACATCTGAGGGACCGAGGGCTGGCTATTGTGCTTAGATGGGTTGATAAGGGTGTCCCCGGCAAACTGCCGATCTGTGAGGAAGATGCAGGCAGACATGTTAGGTTGCCTTGATCCAAAGGTGGTGCTATCGATGTCGGACAGCGCTCAACACCAGCTGGTGTTACCACCTCCAAAGAAAATGATGACCTGCCAATCACGCTGGCTTTTGCGGGTAAAGAGGTGGCAGGTCTGCGCCCCAAAACAGGTGTGACTGCTGTCCCCCCAGTCACAGAGGATGAAGAGGCCGCGGATGCACAAGATATGGCAGACGGTGGTTGGCCCGGCCGGCTAGGCCGCATTGTAGCACACTGAGCTTCCCACTGCAACTTATGCTTCATGTCCATGTGCCGGTTCATGCATGAAGTACTCAAACTCTGTATTTTTTGGCCTCTACTTAGCTTTTGCTGACAAATGTTACAGATAACACGAGTTGGGTCATCTTTATCGATCTGAAAAAATGCCCAGGCTATGCAAGGCTTAGCACCCATGCGACCTGAAGAGCCACCACGACTTGTGGTGAGAGGCAGAGTTGTGTTTGAGGATGCAGTTGTTGACGTGCTTCCAGTACTACGTCTCTGTCCAGGAAGGCGCAACCTGACCTCGTCGTCACTAGCATCTTCCTCCACCTCCTCTGCTGACCTCATCTCTTGGCTGACTGTGGGTTGACAGTAAGTGGGATCTCCAACCTCATCATCATCACCCTGTGTGTTATCACACCCGTCGTCCTCAGAGCCAACCTGTTCCTGCCCTGACAAAAAACTAAAGTTGTCGCTCCAATCAGGTATTTGAGTCTTATCATCGTCTTCCTCATTGTCTCCACCAACAGGAGTTACAGTTTGGGAATGAGGGTCTACATTATGGTCAGAACCTTCTGCGTCTGGTCCTGGATCCGACTCATAAAGATTCTGGGCATCAGTGCAGATCATTTCCTCGTCTGGATTCACAGAAGCGCTGGAGTCGACCTCTGATTCCCAGGCTATAGTATGAGTAAACAGCTCTGCAGACTCAACCATCTGTTCTACCTCATACTCAGACGGGCAGCTGGAGATTTGGGAGCTGTGAGGAAGCAAGTGCGATTTGGGTGACACCTTTGAGGACTGGAGTATTTGTGATGTTGAAGTTGATGTGGAGGAGAGCCCACTTAAAGGAGCACTTGATATCCGTTGAAGCACCTGCTCTTTTTGTGCCTCATCTGGAATTTGTAGCGATTGGCATGGCCGTAAGAAAGGGATCTTATCACATTGTCCGCTAAAAGAAGTAGACATTTTAGTTTGGCTGGAAGATGGTCTTTCTTCTGCAGATGTTACTGTTGCTTTAACACCTACCCCATGGACACAACCTTTTTTCCCCTTCCCAACACGCCTATTCCCCTTTCCACCAACAGCAGGCCTTTTTCCACTCATTTTGGTGGTTAACTAATTCACAACTCTGGAGTTGTTTGCACAAAAAAACAATGGATGGTAACCGAGCAGAGCTGAGTGGCCAAACTGTGGTATTAGGCCAAAACTATTGGCTGGGTTAGATGCAGAAAAAAATTATATTCAATTTGCAACCTGATGGAGGTCAGTATAGATGGACTAATACAACAAGTCCCACACACAGCTAGAAGCCCAATATTTTTTCAGAGGTAGATGCAGAAAAAAATATATTCAGTTTGCAACCTGATGGAAGTCAGTATAGGTGGACTAATAGAACAAGTCCCACACACTGCTAGAAGGCACAATATTTTTTCAGAGCTAGATGCAGAAAAAAATTATATTCAGTTTGCAACCTGATGGAGGTCAGTATAGATGGATTAATAGAACAAGACCCACACACAGCTAGAAGCCCAATATTTTTTCAGAGCTAGATGCAGAAAAAAATATATTCAGTTTGCAACCTGATGGAGGTCAGTATAGGTGGACTAATAGAACAAGTCCCACACACTGCTAGAAGGCCCAATATTTTTTCAGAGCTAGATGCAGAAAAAAATTATATTCAGTTTGCAACCTGATGGAGGTCAGTATAGATGGACTAATACAACAAGTCCCACACACAGCTAGAAGCCCAATATTTTTTCAGAGGTAGATGCAGAAAAAAATATATTCAGTTTGCAACCTGATGGAGGTCAGTATAGGTGGACTAATAGAACAAGTCCCACACACTGCTAGAAGGCCCAATATTTTTTCAGAGCTAGATGCAGAAAAAAATTATATTCAGTTTGCAACCTGATGGAGGTCAGTATAGATGGACTAATACAACAAGTCCCACACACAGCTAGAAGCCCAATATTTTTTCAGAGGTAGATGCAGAAAAAAATATATTCAGTTTGCAACCTGATGGAGGTCAGTATAGGTGGACTAATAGAACAAGTCCCACACACTGCTAGAAGGCCCAATATTTTTTCAGAGCTAGATGCAGAAAAAAATTATATTCAGTTTGCAACCTGATGGAGGTCAGTATAGATAGATTAATAGAACAAGACCCACACACAGCTAGAAGCCCAATATTTTTTCAGAGCTAGATGCAGAAAAAAATATATTCAGTTTGCAACCTGATTAAGGTCAGTATAGATGGATTAATAGAACAAGACCCACACACAGCTAGAAGCCCAATATTTTTTCAGAGCTAGATGCAGAAAAAAATATATTCAGTTTGCAACCTGATGGAGGTCAGTATAGGTGGACTAATAGAACAAGTCCCACACACTGCTAGAAGGCCCAATATTTTTTCAGAGGTAGATGCAGAAAAAAATATATTCAGTTTGCAACCTGATGGAGGTCAGTATAGGTGGACTAATAGAACAAGTCCCACACACTGCTAGAAGGCCCAATATTTTTTCAGATCTAGATGCAGAAAAAAATTATATTCAGTTTGCAACCTGATGGAGGTCAGTATAGATGGATTAATAGAACAAGACCCACACACAGCTAGAAGCCCAATATTTTTTCAGAGCTAGATGCAGAAAAAAATATATTCAGTTTGCAACCTGATGGAGGTCAGTATAGGTGGACTAATAGAACAAGTCCCACACACTGCTAGAAGGCCCAATATTTTTTCAGAGCTAGATGCAGAAAAAAATTATATTCAGTTTGCAACCTGATGGAGGTCAGTATAGATGGACTAATACAACAAGTCCCACACACAGCTAGAAGCCCAATATTTTTTCAGAGGTAGATGCAGAAAAAAATATATTCAGTTTGCAACCTGATAGAGGTCAGTATAGGTGGACTAATAGAACAAGTCCCACACACTGCTAGAAGGCCCAATATTTTTTCAGAGCTAGATGCAGAAAAAAATTATATTCAGTTTGCAACCTGATGGAGGTCAGTATAGATGGACTAATACAACAAGTCCCACACACAGCTAGAAGCCCAATATTTTTTCAGAGGTAGATGCAGAAAAAAATATATTCAGTTTGCAACCTGATGGAGGTCAGTATAGGTGGACTAATAGAACAAGTCCCACACACTGCTAGAAGGCCCAATATTTTTTCAGAGCTAGATGCAGAAAAAAATTATATTCAGTTTGCAACCTGATGGAGGTCAGTATAGATGGATTAATAGAACAAGACCCACACACAGCTAGAAGCCCAATATTTTTTCAGAGCTAGATGCAGAAAAAAATATATTCAGTTTGCAACCTGATGGAGGTCAGTATAGATGGATTAATAGAACAAGACCCACACACAGCTAGAAGCCCAATATTTTTTCAGAGCTAGATGCAGAAAAAAATTATATTCAGTTTGCAACCTGATGGAGGTCAGTATAGATGGATTAATAGAACAAGACCCACACACAGCTAGAAGCCCAATATTTTTTCAGAGCTAGATGCAGAAAAAAATTATATTCAGTTTGCAACCTGATGGAGGTCAGTATAGATGGACTAATACAACAAGTCCCACACACAGCTAGAAGCCCAATATTTTTTCAGAGGTAGATGCAGAAAAAAATATATTCAGTTTGCAACCTGATGGAGGTCAGTATAGGTGGACTAATAGAACAAGTCCCACACACTGCTAGAAGGCCCAATATTTTTTCAGAGCTAGATGCAGAAAAAAATTATATTCAGTTTGCAACCTGATGGAGGTCAGTATAGATGGACTAATACAACAAGTCCCACACACAGCTAGAAGCCCAATATTTTTTCAGAGGTAGATGCAGAAAAAAATATATTCAGTTTGCAACCTGATGGAGGTCAGTATAGGTGGACTAATAGAACAAGTCCCACACACTGCTAGAAGGCCCAATATTTTTTCAGAGCTAGATGCAGAAAAAAATTATATTCAGTTTGCAACCTGATGGAGGTCAGTATAGATGGATTAATAGAACAAGACCCACACACAGCTAGAAGCCCAATATTTTTTCAGAGCTAGATGCAGAAAAAAATTATATTCAGTTTGCAACCTGATGGAGGTCAATATAGATGGATTAATAGAACAAGACCCACACACAGCTAGAAGCCCAATATTTTTTCAGAGGTAGATGCAGAAAAAAATATATTCAGTTTGCCACCTGATGGAGGTCAGTATAGATGGACTAATACAACAAGTCCCACACACAGCTAGAAGCCCAATATTTTTTCAGAGGTAGATGCAGAAAAAAATATATTCAGTTTGCAACCTGATGGAGGTCAGTATAGGTGGACTAATAGAACAAGTCCCACACACTGCTAGAAGGCCCAAAATTTTTTCAGAGCTAGATGCAGAAAAAAATTATATTCAGTTTGCAACCTGATGGAGGTCAGTATAGATGGATTAATAGAACAAGACCCACACACAGCTAGAAGCCCAATATTTTTTCAGAGCTAGATGCAGAAAAAAATTATATTCAGTTTGCAACCTGATGGAGGTCAATATAGATGGATTAATAGAACAAGACCCACACACAGCTAGAAGCCCAATATTTTTTCAGAGCTAGATGCAGAAAAAAATTATATTCAGTTTGCAACCTGATGGAGGTCAGTATAGATGGATTAATAGAACAAGACCCACACACAGCTAGAAGACCAATATTTTTTCAGAGCTAGATGCAGAAAAAAATTAGATTCAGTTTGCAACCTGATAGAGGTCAGTATAGATGGACTAATAGAATGATGCTATGCCCAAAAGATTTTACTTCACTAGGTGCAGTAAAAAAATTGGTATTCTATACACAGGTGGTATATCTTGCAACACACATAGGCTACTCCACTGACTAACACACTCTGCAATAGGCCAAAAAGGATTAGCTTTGATAGATTCAGCCAAATGCTGTGAAAAAAACTTGCACAGCACTGGCACAGACCTGCCTGGCAAAAACTGATAGGAACTGATGTAACCTAGTCCTGAAAAGGACTCCAATTACAATTAGTCTTTACTCCCACAACCTATCTATTTAAGAGCACAGACCTGCCTGATAAAAGTCGTAGGAAATGTTGTAACCTAGTCCTTAAAGGACTGCAATCACAACTATTCCCTACTCCCAAGCTATCTGTATATTTGTGCGAAAATTGGCTTGAAATTAACAAGGTATAGCGCACACAGCAACAGCGGTGCCGTCTAACACGCAGCTGCAGCAGTGAGAAAATGGTGGCGACGGGGAAAATGGCTTGGTCTTATAGGGCAAGGACATGTGACATACACTGCCAATGACACATGCCCTTGCTTGTGTGAAAAAAAGCACTTCGCTCCGTGTGTGCGCTGCTGATAGGCTGACAGATTGCACCTCCCCACTGTAAATGCGGGAAAGAGAAAAAAAAATGGAGATCTACATTGTTCCTGCAGAGATCCATCCCCTGCCCCTCCCCCTACCCCGCTGTACACTCAAACTGCGTATTAACATTAATTTTCATCATTACTGAGAAAAAATCCAGTTATGATTTTGGTGCACGAACAGTTATCGAACATAACCTCGAACTGCCGAATTTTTCTCAAATTGTTCGTGTTCGCCGAACGGCTCGAACACCGCCCAAAACAGCTCGAATTTGAGATTGGCGAACAGTTCGAGTAGAACAACGCTCATCTCTAGTCATTATAGATGGACTAATAGAGAAAGTCCCACACACAGCTAGAAGGCCAAATATTTTTTCAGAGGTAGATGCAGATAAAAATTATTTTTAATTTGCAGCCTTATGGAGGTCAGTATAGATGGTCTAATAGAGAAAGTCCCACACACTGCTAGAAGGCCAAATATTTTTTCAGAGCTAGATGCAGACAAAAAATTATTTTGAATTTGCAACCTGATGGAGGTCAGTATAGATGGACTAATTGAGAAAGTCCCACACACTGCTAGAAGGCCAAATATTTTTTCAGAGCTAGATGCAGACAAAAAATTATTTTTAATTTGCAACCTGATGGAGGTCAGTATAGATGGACTAATAGAGAAAGTCCCACACACTGCTAGAAGGCCAAATATTTTTCAGAGCTAGATGCAGATAAAAATTATTTTTAATTTGCAACCTGATGGAGGTCTGTATAGATGGACTAATAGAGAAAGTCCCACACACTGCTAGAAGGCCAAATATTTTTTCAGAGCTAGATGCAGAAAAAAATTATATTCAGTTTGCAACCTGATGGAGGTCAGTATAGATGGACTAATAGATCAAGTCCCACACACAGCTAGAAGCCCAAATATTTTTTCAGAGGTAGATGCAGATAAAAATTATTTTTAATTTGCAACCTGATGGAGGTCAGTATAGATGGACTAATAGAGAAAGTCCCACACACTGCTAGAAGGCCAAATAATTTTTCAGAGCTAGATGCAGACAAAAAATTATTTTGAATTTGCAGCGTGATGGAGGTCAGTATAGATGGACTAATAGAACAAGTCCCACACACTGCTAGAAGGCCAAATATTTTTTCAGAGCTAGATGCAGAAAAAAATTATATTCAGTTTGCAACCTGATGGAGGTCAGTATAGATGGACTAATAGAACAAGTCCCACACACTGCTAGAAGCCCAAATATTTTTTCAGAGCTAGATGCAGAAAAAAATTATATTCAATTTGCAACCTGATGGAGGTCAGTATAGATGGACTAATAGAATGATGCTATGCCCAAAAGATTTTACTTTACTAGGTGCAGTAAAAAAATTGGTATTCTATACACAGGTGGTATATCTTGCAACACAGATAGGTTACTCCACTGACTAACACACTCTGCAATAGGCCAAAAAGGATTAGCTTTGCTAGATTCAGCCAAATGCTGTGAAAAAAACTTGCACAGCACTGGCACAGACCTGCCTGGCAAAAACTGATAGGAACTGATGTAACCTAGTCCTGAAAAGGACTGCAATTACAATTAGTCTTTACTCCCACAATCTATCTATTTAAGAGCACAGACCTGCCTGATAAAAGTCATAGGAAATGCTGTAACCTAGCCCTTAAAAGGACTGCAATCACAACTATTCCCTACTCCCAAGCTATTTGTAGATTTGTGCGAAAATTGGCTTGAAATTAACAAGGTATAGCGCACACAGCAACAGCGGTGCCGTCTAACACGCAGCTGCAGCAGTGAGAAAATGGTGGCGACGGGGAAAATGGCTTTGTCTTATAGGGCAAGGACATGTGACATACACTGCCAATGACACATGCCCTTGCTTGTGTGAAAAAAAGCACTTCGCTCCGTGTGTGCGCTGCTGATAGGCTGACAGATTGCACCTCCCCACTGTAAATGCGGGAAAGAGAAAAAAAAATGGAGATCTTCATTATTCCTGCAGAGATCCATCCCCTGCCCCTCCCCCCACCCCGCTGTACACTCAAACTGCGTATTAACATTAATTTTCATCATTACTGAGAAAAAATCCAGTTATGATTTTGGTGCACGAACAGTTATCGAACATAACCTCGAACAGCCGAATTTTTCTCAAATTGTTCGTGTTCGCCGAACGGCTCGAACACCGCCCAAAACAGCTCGAATTTGAGATTGGCGAACAGTTCGAGTCGAATAACGCTCATCTCTATGCATTACTCCAAACTGGCTGGTCATGCCGACCAGAGGAAGACATTTCTGCTCATTGCCCTTCATTATTGGTGGCCCACCCTGCGCAATGATGTTGCGGAATTTGTTGCGGCTTGTTCCTCTTATGCCGTAACAAGATACCTAGGCACCTCCCAGCCGGCCGTCTTCTTCCTCTTCCCGTGCCTTCCGCTCCGTGGCAACATATTGCATTGGACTTCATCACGGATCTCCCTGTTTCTGCCGGTTGTACTGTTATTTGGGTGGTCGCTGACCGCTTTTCTTAGATGGCCCACTTCATTCCCCTGCCTGGTCTTCCATCTGCACCGGTGCTGGCTAAGGACTTCATCCATCACCTCTTACTTCTTCAAGGCTTACCCTCTCGGATTACGGAGTTCAATTCACTTCTCGCTTCTGGAGAGCAAAGTGCAAGCTGTTGGATGTCTCCTTGGATTTTTCTTCAGCCTATCATCCTCAGTCCATTGACCAAGTGGAACGCATCAATCAAATCCTCACCAGTTTTCTTCAACATTTTGTCAACGCTCACCATAGCGATTGGGTTGAGCTCCTGCCCTGGGCCGAGTTTTCCAATAACAACCATGAGAGCGAGTCCCCACTGGGGGTGGGGACTTGGGGGGGCCTCTTATGATGACAGGAACTGCGAAAACTCGACCAGCTGATCACCCACTACCAGGACGGAATGGAATAATGCCAGGGGGCATTAGGGAGCATACTTTAGTAGATGAAAGCTTGGTATTTATTGCATACAGCATAATTTTTAATAAATGTTAATTACAAAACCATTTATTTCCACATTTTCTGCTTGGTTAAAAGTATTATTTAAGTTGGCACAACCCATTTAAGTTCTATTCCTGATAATGGATGTACATATGGTTTACCAGTTCCTTTAGTAAAGAAAACTTTATTTTCCTACTCCAGTCTCTTTCATTCATCTCTATTTCGTCAGCATGTGGTCTGCAGTTGAAACTACAAGAGGTAACAACATACACACCCTGCCAGCCACCCTTTGCTGGTCAAGGGTCACTTCCGGGGACACGGAAGTGACCCTTGACCAGGGAGCCGGCGGGCACTACGGACGGATCAAATACAGAATACATTTCAGCCTTCATTGCGTTGCATATTTGGAATATAGCTACACGGTAGGGAGTGTTCTCACTGGCAAAATGTCTGTATAGAATATTAAAAAAAATCTATGAATGTATGGAAAGAAGCTTCAATCTTTAATAGTCCATTTGACAATTTTAGGACTTCCCAACTGTGCTGCCACATTCTAGCTTTAGTGTTTATTGCAAAACAGCAGTTCAGACAGATGTGAGCCATTTCTGAAACATCTGAACTTCTTAATAAAAATGTTACGATAGAGAAATTCCAGAAGAAAGGTATTCTATTGACTGGACATTTAATTATGGAATCATGGAATCATGGAATCAATGGCGCTACATAAATTATTAATAATAATAATAATATTGCTAGGCTCAATTCACATTTATAGAATGCTCTACGCTGAGCACTGCTCCAGGGTTTCCTTCAAAATCCCTGAAAAACGGCACTTAGGTGAAACCCCTGAAGTTATTTTTCACTCCCTTTAGCCTCTGTTCTGGACACTGGACACGGAACTGAGGCCAAACGTGGACGAAAGTGACTCCAACTGTCTCTTTATAATTTATGGCTCAGTGGGGATTCAGCCTGAATCCAGTTTTTTGGGAATTTACACAGAAACCCAGATGCAATTGCTCAGCATATTGTCACGACTCTGTTGTTAGGTATCCCGGTGCCAGGGTCTCCTTCCCTGTCCCTAATACTAGGGGCGCACTAGCTTGTCCTATTCCCCAGGATACTTCTGAAGGTGAAGACACCAGGGCCACCTACCTTGTCTCAGCTGCTCAATCCGCCCTCAGTCTGTTCCCTTCCCCCACCTAGGGAAGAGGGGAGCAGTACACTAACCAGACTAACAAGGTAGTACAAACAAGGCTAAAGGAAAATACCAATCATGCAAATATAAGCACACAAACAACAGAGGTTATCACGGGAAGGAAGTGGAGGATGGGAAACAAACCAAAATAGGAGAAGAATCGGATTAACATATAACCTAAACCACACAACAGTTTTATCTTAAATCCATCAAATGCCTTCTCAAAAGCAACTCTCCAACACAATCCTAGAACCATTCAGCATGAAGCTAGCTCTGACAATGACAGCTTGAGAAAATGCCCAGAATACATAGAAGTGGGGAGTGGCTAACAATGAACAGGTGAAAACCTAAATGCAGGTAAGCTTTCAGGAGCTCTCAGCTGAGCAAATTAACCCCTGCATCGTTTAATATGAAGGTGAAAGGCTTCTAATGAGTGCAGGGATGGGAGATATCAGACGCTGCGATCTTCTGCCTCCTCTCTGTTGCAGTAAACTCGTGACACATACAGCAAGAGATAAAAGTGAACAATGCATTATAAGAGTTCATTGCTGGCCATCAGCTAGAAGCCTCAGTGGTTAGTACTGTTAATTGCAGCGCTGTGGTCCTGGGTTCAAATCGCACCAAGGACGACATCTGCAAGGAGTTTGTATGTTCTTCCCGTGTTTGTGTGGGTTTCCTCCAGATTCTCCGGTTTCCTCCAACACTCCAAAGACATACTGATAAGGAATCTAGATTGTGAGTTCCAATGGGGACAGTGATGATAATGTCAGTAAAGCGCTGTAGAATTAATGGCGCTATATAAAAAAAAGATGAGTAATCAAGTGTCAGAAGTGACAGACAGTCACCCTGCAGTTGGTTGCAGTAGATCTATTTGTTTGGCATTACAGACAACTTCTTAGAAGCTGTATGTCTAGGACCTAGCGGCTACCTTCCTCTGGCTAATTAACACCCTGGCCTGGGTGTATAAATACCTGATGTGTGCCAGAGGGAGGTGTCAGCGATATTCATTACTCCTTGTGAAGGCTTGAGCAAGAGCAATACTTCTTCCTCTCTGGTGCTAAAGGACGTGTGTGCATTTGTCTGTAGTCGACTAAAGTTAAGCAATTTTCCTTGGTTTGTCCCCCCCTTGTTGTCTTTAGTGTTCTGTGGGGATCGACTAGTTCTCATCTCCTCCCTTTCCTATCCTGAGCCTAATGCCAGGGAAAGACAGGGCAAGGTACGGATGCGGCGATTGGTGAAGAACCAATACAGGGACGTTAGTGGAGACAGGGTGACACTAGATCAGCCTAAGAGGTCTCCACTCCCCCCTTTCCTTAGAGTCTGGGCCCCCTTTCCCTCTTCCCTTTGTGTTGCACTTAGTCTTTCCCACACCTTGCGTGACATTATCGCCTGCTGAGCACATTTTGAAAAGGAAAAAGAAAAAAAACTGATACTTTGTGTGTTTTTGGGTGTAAAGCGGCTGCGCCGTCTGTCTCTGGAGGTGAATGACCTCCGCTGTAAGGTTCAGCAGCAGCATCAGTGGCTACAGGTCGCCAATGTGGTGGTCTCTGCAGGTAGGCCTCTCCAGCTTGAACCCTAGGTTGCCCTCCCCGGCAGGTTTTCAGGAGGTAGGGACAAGTCTTTTGCTTTCAAAGAGGCCTGCAAACTGTATTTTAAACTTCGTCCTTACTCCTACGGAAAGGAGGAGCAACAGGCTGGAATTGTGATCTCTCTACTGCAATGAGATCCTCAGTCATGGGCGTCTTCTATACCACAGGACTCGGTTTGTCTCCAGTCTGTGGAGGGGTTTTTCGGGGCTCTGGCCCTCATCTATGATTACACTGACCGAGTCGCCTTCGCAGAGTCTAGGCTATGCCTCCTTCAGCAGGGGAATTAGTCAGTGGAGATGTATAGTAGATGGGCAAAGGAGAAGTCAGTTTTGTGAGGGGCTTACTGAAAGGTTGAAAGATGCCTTGGCAGTATATGAAACCCCTCAGTCCTTGGAGGCTGCCATGTCGTTGTCCATACATATTGATAGACACCTTCGGGATAGACGGGTGAGACCACCTTCTCCGGGGACTTCTTGTCAGGGTTGTGTACCTCTGCCGGGGGAGTGGTCTGGGGGTGAACCATTACTGGGGAGGTGGATGAACCCATGCAGTTAGGGGGTGTCTCTGCATCATACATCTCCCCAGAGATTTGCAAGAGAAAAGGTGTATGATTTTTTGTGGGAAAAAGGAACATTTTGATGGGACCTGTTCTTCAATTCCTAAACAAAAGGAGACTCAATGGTAGTCTGGAGTTGGATAAACAAGGGGTGCATTTGTTGCCAACCTGCAGTTCCCGCTTTGTCCTGACAGTAGAGGTGGTGCTAGAAAGCAAAACCGAGAAAATTTCTGTGTTGGTTGACAGTGGAGTCGGAGTCAGCATTGTTGATTCGGAGTTTGTGAAAACTCAAGGTCTTGCTTGCTGTACTTTAGCTAAACCTATTTCCATCTTTGCCATCGACTCGGCACTAGTGTTGAGCCACCCCCGTAGTGTTCGAGTTCGGTTCGGTTCGTCGAACACCCGTGTGTTCGCCGAACTGGTCGTCAAACTGTTCGTCGAACACCTTCGAACACCGTTAAAACCAATGGCAGGCAAACAAAAACACATAGAAACACATAGAAAACACCTTCAAAGGTGTCCAAAAGCTGACAAACTGCTCAGAAGACATAACTAACACATGGAAAAGTGACAAGTACATATAGTCATGCGAAAATAAAAGAGGTGGAAGAGTAAAAGGAGGGGGAGACACAGATATAGGCATGTCATGCCCTTCTAAAATCCAAAAAGTGAGAAGCCGACACGGCCAGTCCGCTCCTGCCCGTGCCACCTCCGTGTCTCCGGGTTTGTGCCAGAGCCGCGGTGAACCCTGACAGCCAGCCCCCCTCTCCCAATACTGGTGCCTGTCCGCTGGTGGGTCGAGCGAGCCCCCCTGTGGTGGAGGCAGCTCTAAGCTTTTTAATTTAAATTGTCTGTCTAATTTGAATGAATACACTTTAAATCCATTTACAAGGATCTATTGGAGGGCAAGTCTCATGCCAGCAGCCGCGGTAATTCCAGCTCCAGTAGCGTCCACTAAAGCTGCTGCAGTTAAAAAGCTTTTATAAGGATCGAGCTCGGCTGTCCACCGCAAGGCATCCTACTGCCAGTCCCAGCCCCTATGCCTTGGGGTGCCTCCTGATGCTCTTCACTAAGTATCCCATGGTCCCGAAGCATTTCCTTTGAAAAAATTAAGTGTCTAAACTACAGGTGGTGTAGCTTGCTTAACAGCCGGGATAATCCGCTGACTAGCAGACACTGCTACTAGGCACAAAGTATTTCCTGGGCTAGATGCAGTTAAAAATTTGTAATTAGATACTCTCGTTGGATGCTGAGAAAGCATTCCATAGAGTCTCCTGGCACGCCATATATGATTCTCTTAAAAAGCTTGGGGTAGGGGTCTAGGGGACCCTTTTATAGCCAAAATCACGGCCCTGTATCGCAATACGTCACCTAGGCTGAAGATAAATGGAACTGTAGCACCCTGAGGGCTCGGTTGCTACAGACGTATTGCACCTCACCCAGAGGTGTGATATCTCACTCTCAGGTAAGGATGGAGTGTGGATCAGGACCCGACACCTGCATGCATTACACCACATTGCTGTGGGGCAGGGCGACCAATATGCCCCTGAGATGGGCACGACAGTCCCTGTCCCTGGCTGGAGTGGGGGGAGGGAACACTGAGGAAGGGGAACCCTGTAGTGCAGGAGCAGGGAGGAAGCAGTTCCTGGGTGCATTGAGAAGGGAGTATAAAAGGTGGGCACCATCTTAGTTCAGTGCAGAGAAGTCTGAGCAGAAGTGGCAGGGAGCAGGGGCTCTGCATGAGCTCTGCTCCGGAGGCGGGCCTAGTAACAGAGGCTCAGGCCTGGAAGAGGGAGAAGGAAGGAAGAGGAGCGGAGAAGGCTCCAGGAACAAGGAATGAAGGGATCCCAGGGGTGCGGACGGGCGAGTCGCCACCGCACGCCCGAATCCACCTGCGTGGAGGGGTCAGGCCAAAGGGGGAGACCGGTCCCCGAACTAGTGGAGGCAGGAAACGACCCTCAGCCTAAAACCGGAGGCTCTGACATTTTATGTGGCGCAGCCCCTCGCTACACCCGCTAGGTAGGCACCACATAGGGTCAGGGAAACTGGCGCCAAGTTTACCAAGAGGAGGCCAGAGGCAGCCGGACAGAAGTGTTGGTAAGAAAGGCCAGACAAAGGACACACAAAGGGGGTCCTGTGAAGTGCTCCAAAGTTATCTGGGAGTTGTCTGAGCCCCTCACCTGGTGAGCACAGTACGACGTGGGCAGCCGTTACCTGCAGACGTGGTCTGGATAATAAGAACTGTGAGTAAAGGCCCTGGACTGCATCACTGACTCTGTGTCGTTACTGCTGCTGCCCTGCACCATCACCCCCATCCTCCGCATACACTGCCCTGAGGCTATACTCCTCCCGTGGGGAGTTATGCTACGCTCTGCTGCACCCACAACACCAGCCTCAGCGGTCTGCCCTGTAGCGGCGGTTCACTCTGACCGCAATCCACGGGTGGCGTAGTTGGACATTTAAACATCAAAACCACATAAATAGTTCCGCCACTGGTTTGACCGCCCTGAGCCACGGAACCGGGTCGCCGCCACGAAGACTACAACCACCAGCATCCACCAAAAAGGGTCCGGCTCCGGGTGTCCCAAGGCCCAGGGGGTGCGTCAGAACATTTTCATCACCTTTCACAATCACCAAGGGGACAAGGCAGGGATGTCCTCTGTCCCCTCTCTTATACATCCTAGTGACGGAGCACCTGCTCTCATCAATTCGCCATAACCCCAATATTAGGTGGATTGAGGTGGGAGGCACCGAGTACAAGTGCTCTCTATTTGCTGATGATGTCCTAGTATATATCACTCAATCACATATATCCATCCCTGCTGTTATGGCTGAAATAGATCACTTTGTTACATGGTCAAATTTTAAAATCAATGCAGCGAAGTCTGAGGCCCTCGATGTCTCCCTCCCCAAATCCATATAGGATTCCATCCAGTCCAACTTTCCCTTTGCCTGGCCCTCACAGGGTATCAAATACTTAGGAATTCCTATTCATAGAGACCTCTCCCATCTATGTTATCTTAATTTTGGGCCCTTTATTGAACAATTCCATACAGACCACGGTTGGCAAGTTAGAACTGTAAGATTCACTACGTGAACCACTGGTGTTTTGTGGAAAAGCACATGTACACTGCGTTCCAAATTATTATGCAAAAAGTGTTTAGGAGTGATAAGGGAAGAATTTGTTTGTTTTGTCAGTTAAACTCTTTGATGGTGATGTGTGTCAGGGCTCTTTTTATCACTGTAAGCAATTGCAGACACCTGTGCTAATTAGTTTGGCAGGTGTGTCCAATGAAAGGCAAGACTACTTAAGAATGCTCTCTCACATTATTAAGCAGCCTACATTGTCTGCCAAAATGGGAAAGAAAAAGGATGTGTCGGCTGCTGAGAAGCAACAAATTGTGGAGTGTTTAGGTCAAGGCATGACTACAATCAACATTGTGCGATGATCAGGATGAAGTGTCTTGGCAATCAAGAAGTATGTAGCTGATTCACAGTACACACGTGTGCGTGCTGATAAGGGCAAATTGAGGACTCTTTCCTACAGGCAATTACGTCAGGTTGAAAGAGCAGCGGCAAAAAAGCCTTGTCATAGCAGCAGACAAGTTTTTGAAGCTGCTTGTGCCTCCAACGTCCCCCGAACAACAAGATGCAGGGTCCTTCAGAGGTTTGCAGCTGTGCATACGCCATCCTGTCGACCTCCTCTATCCACTTCACACAAGCAGAAACGGCTCCAGTGGGCCAAACATTACATGAAGACTGATTTCAAAACTGTTTTGTTCACGGATGAGTGCCGTGCAGCGCTCGATGGTCCAGATGGATGGAGTGGAGGATGGCTGGTTGATGGACACCCCACGCCAACAAGGAGGAGGTGGAGTAATGTTTTGGGCTGGAATCATGGGGAGAGAGATTGTCGGCCCCTTTAGGATCCCTGAAGGCGCTAAAGATGAACTCCATAATGTATGTGGATTTTCTCAAACAGCACTTCCTGCCATGGTTCAAGAAGAAGAACCGTGTATTTCACAGCAAGATCATTTTTCTGCATGATAATGCACCATCTCATGCTGCACATAAAACATCTGCATCTCTGTCTGATATGGGCATAAAAGGGGACAAACTTATGGTGTGACCCCCATGCTCCCCTGACCTCTACCCCATTCAGAACCTTTGGAGCATCATTAAAAGGAGTGTCTATGATGGCGGGAGGCAGTTCACATCTAAGCAGCAGCTCTGGGAGGGTATTCTGTCCTCATGCAAAACAATTGAAGCAGAAACCATCCAAAACCTGACAAATTCAATGGACGAGAGAGTTCAGAAGCTCCTTTCGAACAAGGGGTCCAATGTGAAAATGTAACATCACCTAGAATAAAGTTTTGAGTTGAAAACTGTTTGATTTCAGTTTCTAACAACCTGCTAATGCTTATAATTTCAAAAATGACCATTTTTTTGGTCTTTATTAAAATGAAAAGGTTGATCGAAAAGTTTGGGGGATCTAAGAGTGTGGCAACCCAGTAGTCATGATTACTTCGAATTCTGACAATATGAGGGTCATGCTGCAGGTAGTGCAGCAAGAAGGCACTTATGTGTCTTGCGCATCTCGGAGCCCCAAAATTATTTTCCGGGCTAGATGCAGCTAAAAATTATTTTTAATTTTAAATCTGGTGGAGCTTATTATAGATGGCCTAATAGGATCAGTGCTGCACACTGCTACAAAGCCCAAATTATTTTCCAGTCAAGATACAGATAAACATGATTAGTAATTTGAAAGCTTAAAACGGTTGGTAGGGTGATTTTAATCAATCATCAAGCTTTTACTCTCCCCAGGATGACACAGGGGTAGAAAAGTCGATTCGGATCCATGATTTGTTCATCTTTATGAACGTGAGTCTGTCTACATTATCAGTGGAGAGCCGCGTGCGCTTATCTGTCAGCACACCACCAGCAGCGCTGAACACACGTTCAGACAGAACGCTGGCTGCGGGGCATGACAAGATCTCCAAGGCGTAAGTGGCTAGCTCCGGCCATTTATCCAGATTGGAAGCCCAAAAAGAGCAAGGGTCCAGTGACACAGTCGTGGCTTCAATGTTTACTTGGAGATACTCCTGTACCATCGTCTCTAGGCGTTGACTATGTGTCAGACTTCTTGTCTCCTGTGGCCTTGCAAAGGATGGGCTAAAAAAGTGGTGAAATGATTCCGCAAAATTGATGTTACCAGCAGATACTGTGGTTCTGTTATGGTTTGAGTGCTGAACACTTGACGGTCCCACGGTTGGCAAGTTGGAACTGTGAGATTCACTACGTGCACCACTGGTGTTTTGTGGAAAAGCACATGTAAGATTCTGCAACAGTCTCTGCTGATACTCCTGCATGCGTGCATCCCTTTCTATGGCAGGAATAATTTCTGCAAATTTACTTTTGTACCGGGGATCTAACAGTGTGGCAACCCAGTAGTCAGGATTATTTCTAATTCTCACAATTCGAGGGTCATGTTGCAGGTAGTGCAGCAAGAAGGCACTCATGTGTGTTGCGCATCCAGGAGCACCAAGTCCCTGTTGTGTTGGTGGCGAGGTAACAATCATGCTTCCTTCCTCTGTCCTCTCCCCCCAACCTCGCACAACAGAAATGTGATCAAGGTCTCCCTCATCTGATGAGTCTTCCATCAGTTCGTCCTCCACTTCTTCCTGGGCTCCTGCACCTTCCTCACTAGTTTGGCTGCTACCATGCGCCCTGGTACAACCATCTCCCCCACCCTCACATGCCTGCCGCCTTGGTGCTGCCGACCGTCTGGACCTTGCAGATGTTAGCCCTTCCGCATACAACTCCTCCTCCTCTACTTCCTCCACCTCCTCTTGTGCCACCACCTGACTCCGAATTCTGTTTAACATGTGCTCCAGCATGTAAATCACCGGAATAGTCATGCTGATAATGGCATCATCAGCACTAAACATCTTCGTCGCCATTTCAAAACTGTGCAGAAGGGTGCATAGGTCCCTGATCTGAGACCACTCCTCCAGCGTGATTTGCCCCACCTCTGGATCTCGTTGGCCAGGGCTATACGTCAGAACGTATTGCACCAGGGCTTGTCGGTGCTGCCACAGTCGCTGCAACATGTGCAGAGTTGAATTCCAACGGGTAGGCACATCCATTTTAGCCGGTGAAGTGGCAGGCCCAACGACTTCTGTAGAGATGTAAGTCGCTGAGCTGCGGGATGCGAACGGCGAAAGTGAGCACACAGCGACCGTGCCCTCTGCAGAAGGCCATCTAGTCTGGGATAGTGGGCTAAAAATTGCAGGTTCAACACGTGAGCCATACAAGGCACGTGTGTGACATTGCCCCGGCGAAGGGTCGCACCCAGGTTTGCAGCATTGTCACACACGGCCTTCCCTGGTTTCAGGTCCAGTGGAGACAGCCATTCATGAAATTGGTTCTCCAGAGCTGACCACAACTCCTCAGCTGTGTGACTCACATTTCCCAGATATTTCAAAGTAAAAACCGCCTGATGACGTTGAGCCCTACTGCCAGCATAGTAAGGAGGTGTGCAGGATCCCTTCTGCGCAGTTAGAAAGCTTGTGGCATGACCAGACAGGCTTTGGGTGCAGGTGGAAGACCGAGAGGAGGTTGAGGAGGCAGAAGCAGTGGAGGAACTTTGACATAAAGAGGATTGACGCACAACTCGTGGGGACGGCAAGACTTGGACAGCAGCCCCTTGTCCTGCTGTCACCATAGTTACCCAGTGCCCAGTCAGCGACATGTAACGCCCCTGTCCATGCCTACTCGTCCAAGTGTCTGTGGTGAAATGCACCCTGTCACACACAGAGTTTCTCAAAGAAGCGGTGATGTTGTGTGCGACATGCTGGTGGAGCGCAGGCACACCTTTCTTTGAGAAGTAGTGCCGACTGGGCATCTGGTACTGGGGCACTGCGACGGACATAAGGTCTCGAAAATCCTCTGTGTCCACCAGGCGGAAAGGCAGCATTTCTGTAGCCAAGAGCTTGCAGATGGTGAAATTCAACCTCTTAGCTTTCTCATGGCTAGGAGGAAATGGTCTTTTACTTGTCCACATCTGAGGGACCGAGGGCTGGCTATTGTGCTTAGACGGGGTTGATAAGGGTGTCCCCGGCAAACTGCCGGTCTGTGAGGAAGATGCAGGCGGACATGTTAGGTTGCCTTGATCCAAAGGTGGTGCTATCGATGTCGGACAGCGCTCAACACCAGCTGGTGTTACCACCTCCAAAGAAAATGATGACCTGCCAATCACGCTGGCTGTTGCGGGTAAAGAGGTGGAAGGTCTGCGCCCCAAAACAGGTGTGACTGCTGTCCCCCCAGTCACAGAGGATGAAGAGGCCGCGGATGCACAAGATATGGCAGACGGTGGTTGGCCCGGCCGGCTAGGCCGCATTGTAGCACACTGAGCTTCCCACTGCAACTTATGCTTCATGTCCATGTGCCGGTTCATGCATGAAGTACTCAAACTATGTATTTTTTGGCCTCTACTTAGCTTTTGCTGACAAATGTTACAGATAACACGAGTTGGGTCATCTTTATCGATCTGAAAAAATGCCCAGGCTATGCAAAGCTTAGCACCCATGCGACCTGAAGAGCCACCACGACTTGTGGTGAGAGGCAGAGTTGTGTTTGAGGATGCAGTTGTTGACGTGCTTCCAGTACTACGTCTCTGTCCAGGAAGGCGCAACCTGACCTCGTCGTCACTAGCATCTTCCTCCACCTCCTCTGCTGACCTCATCTCTTGGCTGACTGTGGTTTGACAGTAAGTGGGATCTCCAACCTCATCATCATTACCCTGTGTGTTATCACACCCGTCGTCCTCAGAGCCAACCTGTTCCTGCCCTGACAAAAAACTAAAGTTGTCGCTCCAATCAGGTATTTGAGTCTTATCATCGTCTTCCTCATTGTCTCCACCAACAGGAGTTACAGTTTGGGAATGAGGGTCTACATTATGGTCAGAACCTTCTGCGTCTGGTCCTGGATCCGACTCATAAAGATTCTGGGCATCAGTGCAGATCATTTCCTCGTCTGGATTCACAGAAGCGCTGGAGTCGACCTCTGATTCCCAGGCTATAGTATGAGTAAACAGCTCTGCAGACTCAACCATCTGTTCTACCTCATACTCAGACGGGCAGCTGGAGATTTGGGAGCTGTGAGGAAGCAAGTGCGATTTGGGTGACACCTTTGAGGACTGGAGTATTTGTGATGTTGAAGTTGATGTGGAGGAGAGCCCACTTAAAGGAGCACTTGATATCCGTTGAAGCACCTGCTGTTTTTGTGCCTCATCTGGAATTTGTAGCGATTGGCGTGGCCGTAAGAAAGGGATCTTATCACATTGTCCGCTAAAAGAAGTAGACATTTTAGTTTGGCTGGAAGATGGTCTTTCTTTTGCAGATGTTACTGTTGCTTTAACACCTACCCCACGGACACAACCTTTTTTCCCCTTCCCAACACGCCTATTACCCTTTCCACCAGCAGCAGGCCTTTTTCCACTCATTTTGGTGGTTAACTAATTCACAACTCTGGAGTTGTTTGCACAAAAAAACAATGGATGGTAACCAAGCAGAGCTGAGTGACCAAACTGTGGTATTAGGCCAAAACTATTGGCTGGGTTAAATGCAGAAAAAAATTATATTCAATTTGCAACCTGAAGGAGGTCAGTATAGATGGACTAATACAACAAGTCCCACACACAGCTAGAAGCCCAATATTTTTTCAGAGGTAGATGCAGAAAAAAATATATTCAGTTTGCAACCTGATGGAGGTCAGTATAGATGGACTAATACAACAAGTCCCACACACAGCTAGAAGCCCAATATTTTTTCAGAGGTAGATGCAGAAAAAAATATATTCAGTTTGCAACCTGATGGAGGTCTGTATAGATGGATTAATAGAGCAAGTCCCACACACAGCTAGAAGCCCAATATTTTTTCAGAGGTAGATGCAGAAAAAAATATATTCAGTTTGCAACCTGATGGAGGTCAGTATAGATGGACTAATACAACAAGTCCCACACACAGCTAGAAGCCCAAATATTTTTTCAGAGGTACTGTAGATGCAGATAAAAATTATTTTTAATTTGCAACCTGATGGAGGTCAGTATAGATGTACTAATAGAGAAAGTCCGACACACTGCTAGAAGGCCAAATATTTTTTCAGAGCTAGATGCAGAAAAAAATTAGATTCAGTTTGCAACCTGATGGAGGTCAGTATAGATGGACTAACAGAGAAAGTCCCACACACTGCTAGAAGGCCAAATATTTTTTCAGAGCTAAATGCATACAAAAAATTATTTTGAATTTGCAACCTGATGGAGGTCAGTATAGGTGGACTAATAGAACAAGTCCCACACACTGCTAGAAGGCCAAATATTTTTTCAGAGCTAGATGCAGAAAAAAATTATATTCAGTTTGCAACCTGATGGAGGTCTGTATAGATGGATTAATAGAACAAGACCCACACACAGCTAGAAGCCCAATATTTTTTCAGAGGTAGATGCAGAAAAAAATATATTCAGTTTGCAACCTGATGGAGGTCAGTATAGATGGACTAATACAACAAGTCCCACACACAGCTAGAAGCCCAATATTTTTTCAGAGGTAGATGCAGAAAAAAATATATTCAGTTTGCAACCTGATTTAGGTCAGTATAGATGGACTAATACAACAAGTCCCACACACAGCTAGAAGCCCAAATATTTTTTCAGAGGTACTGTAGATGCAGATAAAAATTATTTTTAATTTGCAACCTGATGGAGGTCAGTATAGATGGACTAATAGAGAAAGTCCGACACACTACTAGAAGGCCAAATATTTTTTCAGAGCTAGATGCAGAAAAAAATTATATTCAGTTTGCAACCTGATGGAGGTCAGTATAGATGGATTAATAGAACAAGACCCACATACAGCTAGAAGCCCAATATTTTTTCAGAGGTAGATGCAGAAAAAAATATATTCAGTTTGCAACCTGATGGAGGTCAGTATAGATGGACTAACAGAGAAAGTCCCACACACTACTAGAAGGCCAAATATTTTTTCAGAGCTAGATGCAGAAAAAAATTATATTCAGTTTGCAACCTGATGGAGGTCAGTATAGATGGACTAATACAACAAGTCCCACACACAGCTAGAAGCCCAAATATTTTTTCAGAGGTACTGTAGATGCAGATAAAAATTATTTTTAATTTGCAACCTGATGGAGGTCAGTATAGATGGACTAATAGAGAAAGTCCGACACACTACTAGAAGGCCAAATATTTTTTCAGAGCTAGATGCAGAAAAAAATTATATTCAGTTTGCAACCTGATGGAGGTCAGTATAGATGGATTAATAGAACAAGACCCACACACAGCTAGAAGCCCAATATTTTTTCAGAGGTAGATGCAGAAAAAAATATATTCAGTTTGCAACCTGATGGAGGTCAGTATAGATGGACTAACAGAGAAAGTCCCACACACTACTAGAAGGCCAAATATTTTTTCAGAGCTAGATGCAGAAAAAAATTATATTCAGTTTGCAACCAGATGGAGGTCTGTATAGATGGATTAATAGAACAAGACCCACACACAGCTAGAAGCCCAATATTTTTTCAGAGGTAGATGCAGAAAAAAATATATTCAGTTTGCCACCTGATGGAGGTCAGTATAGATGGACTAATACAACAAGTCCCACACACAGCTAGAAGCCCAATATTTTTTCAGAGGTAGATGCAGAAAAAAATATATTCAGTTTGCAACCTGATGGAGGTCAGTATAGGTGGACTAATAGAACAAGTCCCACACACTGCTAGAAGGCCAAATATTTTTTCAGAGCTAGATGCAGAAAAAAATTAGATTCAGTTTGCAACCTGATGGAGGTCAGTATAGATGGACTAATAGAATGATGCTATGCCCAAAAGATTTTACTTCACTAGGTGCAGTAAAAAAATTGGTATTCTATACACAGGTGGTATATCTTGCAACACAGATAGGCTACTCCACTGACTAACACACTCTGCAATAGGCCAAAAAGATTAGCTTTGCTAGATTCAGCCAAATGCTGTGAAAAAAACTTGCACAGCACTGGCACAGACCTGCCTGGCAAAAACTGATAGGAACTGATGTAACCTAGTCCTGAAAAGGACTCCAATTACAATTAGTCTTTACTCCCACAACCTATCTATTTAAGAGCACAGACCTGCCTGATAAAAGTCGTAGGAAATGCTGTAACCTAGTCCTTAAAAGGACTGCAATCACAACTATTCCCTACTCCCAAGCTATCTGTATATTTGTGCGAAAATTGGCTTGAAATTAACAAGGTATAGCGCACACAGCAACAGCGGTGCCGTCTAACACGCAGCTGCAGCAGTGAGAAAATGGTGGCGACGGGGAAAATGGCTTGGTCTTATAGGGCAAGGACATGTGACATACACTGCCAATGACACATGCCCTTGCTTGTGTGAAAAAAAGCACTTCGCTCCGTGTGTGCGCTGCTGATAGGCTGACAGATTGCACCTCCCCACTGTAAATGCGGGAAAGAGAAAAAAAAATGGAGATCTTCATTGTTCCTGCAGAGATCCATCTCCTGCCCCTCCCCCCACCCCGCTGTACACTCAAACTGCGTATTAACATTAATTTTCATCATTACTGAGAAAAAATCCAGTTATGATTTTGGTGCACGAACAGTTATCGAACATAACCTCGAACAGCCGAATTTTTCTCAAGTTGTTCGTGTTCGCCGAACGGCTCGAACACCGCCCAAAACAGCTCGAATTTGAGATTGGCGAACAGTTTGAGTAGAACAACGCTCATCTCTACTCTGCACCACTTGCACATAAAGCATTTACTCAGATTGTACATAATGTAAAACTGAGGGTGGGGTCAGTTCATGGTGAAATAACACCTTGCTATGTCCTGAACAATCTTCACACATCTATTGTTTTGGGTGTTCCTTGTCTTGTTAAACATAATCCATTGGTGGATTGGCTAGCCGGGGAGAATATTGAATGGGGAGATTACTGCCATGAAAACTGTTTAGATATTTACCTTGCTACTGTCTCTATGGAAATGTTATCTGCTTTTCTGTCTGATTTTGAGAACGTTTTTTCTGAGATAGGGTGTCAGAATTTGCCTCCTCATTGTGCATATGACTGTCCTATTAACAAGACCCCCGGAGCTAAACTACCGAAGTCCAGACTATATAATCTTTCTGGCCCTGAGAGACATGAAGGATTTCATTGCGGAAAGTATGGAGAAGGGACATATCAGACTTTCATGTTTGCCCGTGGCGGCAGGGTTCTTCTTTGTGAAGAAAAAAGATGGCGGTCTATGTTTCTGTTTAGGTTTCCGTGAATTAAATTACCATCCGTGATACATACCCTCTTCCTCTGATTCCTGATTTGTTCAGCCAGGTTGTGGGAGCTAAGGTATTCTTTAAGTTGGATTTAAGAGGAGCCTACAATCAGGTTAGAATCAGAGAAGGGGACGAATGGAAAAATAGCGTTCAATATCCTGGAAGGACATTTTGAGAGTCTGGTTATGCCTTTTGGTTTCACCAATGCACCTGTGGTATTCCAGCATTTCATAAATTATATTTTCCATCATTTGGTGGGGAGGTTTGTGGTGATCTATCTGGACGATATTTTGGTTTACTCACCTGATTTTGAGACACATCGGGTGCATGTTAAGCAGGTGCTCCAGATATTAAGGGATAACAAACTTTATGCCAAACTGGAAAAATGTGTTTTCGCTGTTCAGGAGGTGCAGTTTTTGGGGTACTTGTTGTCATCTTCGGGTTTTCGGATGAATCTGGAGAAGATCCGTGCAGTCCTTGATTGGCACCTTCCTGAGTACTTGAAGGCTCTACAACGTTTTCTGGGCTTTACTAATTTTTACCGGAAATTCACTCAAAATTACTCAGTAATTGTGAAACCCTTTACTGACATGACTAAGAAGGGGTCTGATTTTCCAATGGTCGGGTAACTCCCTCCAGGCTTTTTTTTCCTTAAAGAATCATTTTGCCACTGCACCTACACTCAGTCAACCCGATGTTTTCCAACCCTTTATTGTGGAAGTTGATGCTTCGGATGTGGGGGTTGAGGCTGTGTTGTCTCAGGGTCCGTCCCCTGGTAAATGGCGTCCATGCGCCTTCTTTTCTAAAAAAATTTTCTTCAGCTGAGAGAAATTATGATGTGGGTAATAGGGAACTTTTGGTGATCAAATTGGCTTTTGAAGAATGGCGACATTGGTTGGAGGGGGCTGTCCATCCTAATACTGATATTACTGACCATAAGAACCTGTCATGTCTCCAATCATCTAAACGTCTCAACCCTAGGCAAGCCAGATGGTCCCTGTTTTTTACTAGGTTCAATTTTGTTGTCACGTTTCGTTCAGGGGTCAAAAATGTCAAGGCTAATGATTTGTCCCAGAGCTTCACTGGTGGTGGTGACCATGAGAACCCTGCCCTGATATTGCAGAAGGGGGTAGTAATTTCAGCTCTTTATTCTGAACTGGAGGGTGAGGTGTTGGAGGCTCAGGGGGACGCCCCAGCCTCCTGACCTTCAAGAAAGTTATTTGTACCATCTGATCTGCGCCGCAAAGTAATCAAGGAACATCATAACTCTGTGCTTGTTGGGCATCCAGATAAGGCAACCTCAGACCTCCTCTCTCGTCATTTTTGGTGGCCGGGGTTGCATCGGGATGTAATTGAACACATAGCTGTTTGTAGTATTTGCGCGCGTTCTAAGGTTTTGCATACCCATCCGTCTGGTACTCTTCTTCCACTACCTATCCCTAGTAGCCCATGGACACACTTGTCCATGGATTTTATTACTGACCTACCGGTTTCTGCAGGCTAATCGGTGGTTTTGGTGGTAGTAAATAGATTCAGTAAAATGGTTCACTTTGTCGCATTACCTGCACTTCCAAATGCCAAGACACTTGCTCAGGTGTTCATAAATGAGATTGTGAAGCTTTACAGGGTACCCTCCGATGTGGTGTCAGATTGGGGGACCCAGTTTGTTTCCAAGTTCTGGAAGGCATTCTATTCTCGACTGGGGGTACAGCTGTCCTTTTCCTCTGTGTTCCACTCTCAGTCGAATGGACAGACTGAGTGTGTCAATAAGAATTTAGAAACCTACCTCAGGTGTTTCGTCTCTGAAAAGCAGGAGGATTGGGCATCCTACTTACCGCTGGCAGAATTTGCCAATAATAAGCATAGTCAAGAATCCACTGGCAGATCACCGTTCTTTGGTGCATACGGTTATCACCCAACAGTTTTGCACCTTTAGTGAGAGATAGCTTCAGGAGTTCCTGAGGAGGAATTGTTTGCTTCGTCACTCTCCTCGGTATGGCAGGATGCGCTGAATAATTTAAAGATCATGGGAGACAGGTATAAACTGACAGAAAACGCTTGCCAGGTCTGGACCTGAATGTGAATGACTTTGTGTGGTTGTCTAACAGGAACATAAGATTGAAAGTTCCTTCTTGGAAGCTGGGACTTTACTTTTATTGGTCCCTATAGAATTACCGCCATCATTAACCCATCAGCGTTTTGTCTTGAACTTCTTCAAGCCCTTAAGGTCAACAACGTGTTCCACAGGTCCTTACACAAGAAGTATGTGGAACCTCTTGAGCCCTCACCTCTACCACCACCGCCAGTAATGGTTGATGGTAATCTGGAGTTCCAGATTTTGAGGCTTGTAGATTCTCGTCTCCAACGTCGTTCTCTACAATACTTGGTGCACTGGAAGGGCTATGGTCCAGAGGAGAGGATGTAGGCTTCAGCATCAGAGGTGAACGCTCAGAGGTTGGTTCGCTCATTTCACATCTCTTATTCTGAGAAAACAGGTCCTGAGTGTCCAGAGGCCACTTGTAGAGGGGAAGTTACTGTAACAGGTGTGTCAGAAATGACAGACAGTCACCCTCAGTTGGCTGCAGGAGATCTCTTTGTTTGGCATTACAGACAACTTCTTAGAAGCTGTATCTCTAGGACCTAGTGGCTACCTGCCTCTGGCTAATTAACACCCTGGCCAGGGTGTATAAATACCTGATGTGTGCTAGAGGGAGGTGCCGGCGATATTCATTACTTCTTGTGAAGGCTTGAGCAAGAGCAGTAGTTCTTCCTCTCTGGTGCTAGAGGACGTGTGCACATTTTTCTGGAGTCGACTAAAGCTAAGCGATTTTCCCAGCTTTGCCCCTCCCCTGTTGTCTTTAGTGTTCTGTGGGGATTGACTAGTGCTCATCCCCTCCATTCCGTAGCCTGAGCCCAATGCCAGGGAAAGACAAGGCGAGGTACGCATGCGGCGATTTGTGAAGAACCAATATAGGGATGCTAGTGGAGACAGGGTGACACTAGATCAGCCTAGCAGGCCTCCAATTCCTCCTTTCCCTAGAGTCTGGGCTCCCTTTCCCTCTTCCCTTTGTGTTGCACTTAGTCTTTCCCACACCTTGCGTGACACCGAGCCCCCAATGATCAGAAGTAATTTGGAAAAAAATGTGTTCATTCCCCAGGAGTGCCATCGCATGCAAAGTGAAGTATTGCACTGTTATACCTGGGATGAATATTTGTGCAGTGCATGGACATGTTTCACCCTCCAGAGTGAGAATCTCTTTATAGCAGCTCATCACCTAATTTTAAAGATTAGGACCCTGAATGATGGATTACTCCTCTATGAACTCCTTTATAATATATTGAAAAATGGTAGAGTGGAGCAACAAGATTTGCGCTGCTTTATTCCAGCATCCAGTCGGGGTTGCAGGGCCGTCTTTACTTCTGCAGCTGTTGATATTGGCCAGACATGTTGGGTGGTATTCACACTTATTCAGCCCTGTGATGTCATGGTTAAAGATAATCACATTTTCTAACATTCAAATTTTCCAAATTGTGGAGATTTTTCATGGAAATTTGAGTTGCATAAAAGTTATCTGCCGCAAATTGAATGTTTCTTCTTTCCAGACACCAGAGCACAAAATATGTAGTATGTAAAATAAAACAAAATTAATACTCACCTCCTTGCTCACCTGTCCTGTCACCCCAACAGTCCATCATACAGTCTTAAGCGCCTCTTATTTTTTACTTCCCTGTAATCCACATTCTCTTTGGCCTCTTCATTGTGGGCCATTACTTCTGTCTTGACCAGACATCTGACGATGCTACGCGATGTGTCGTTGAGATGAATGAAATGACGTCATGAGGTCACAATATGCGTTGCCCATGGCCTAATCAGGACCTCCAGGGATGATGTTGGTGATGATGTGTGCCGCAACATTTTGCACTGACGACAGAGGTTTGGTTGAATGGGAAGTCCTGGCCCAGAGTGAAGAAAACCTAAGAAGATCTGTGTAACCTGGAAAGGTGAGAAGAAGAGGCAAGAAGGACCGGATGAGGGTCTGTGGGGGCAGAGTAACAGGTGAGTGGTAAGATGAGCATTATTATTGTTTTAAACCTTTTGATGATCCTTTATGGTTCAGAAAAATGGTGGTCGCAGAACAGCAAAATTCACGTGGAAAGAATTGCAAAAAATCTCTATTCTGGAGAGCACAGATTTTTTTTTTCAACACACCATTTGCCTACTAGTCACAATGTCTCATGCAATTTCATGACATACATTACGTCATAGGACAAAGTAAGGGAAGAGGCTCCTAGGGTGCCGGACCAAGGATACCGGCTGGAACAGTGAAGGCTGCCATAGAGGACTAGACTGGATGTCAGACCAGGACAGCATGAATTATTACTTAACCTTACTTCCAATATAAGCCGCTTATGCACTTCTTAGTTTAGGGTTATCATGGTTCCTTCATCTCTCCATTGGTGGTCAGAACAGGCACTGAACAATTCTCACCATTGATCTGCTTCTCATGCAGTACATTTTAGCATTTAGCCTTATACGGACTGACATGTGCAAAGCGCCGAGCAGATACATTGTAACAGCAAATCGCAGTATTATACCTGAGTGAGGGTTGTCCAATATGGATTGTCAACTCTAATATAATCTTACCTTGCTGATTTAATATAAGTGAAATATATACACTTCCCCAGTAATCCCCTCCATCACATTCATAGGCTGAATTTTATGGCTCCGTGGTGATAGCAGGTTATGTGTTTCATTTGACAGAAAGTATTCGGAAATTTAATTGCTTTTCTTACGTTAGGTGATCGTTGCCGGCAGAATGCTGCAATTTTCTCACTGAACTGTAGCTGAGGTTCATTGCTTTTACCTGCGCCTGTAATATTTTGTCTCATTTTGTTAAAATGGATGGTGCTTATAATTGTAAAGCGCTCCGAATGCTTCCATTTCACCATCATGTATCAAGAACGATGTATTACAGAGTTACAGAAACCGAGTTAAAAATATTAACAATGTAAATTATCGGTAAGGAATGCTGGACAGGAGACAGAATCTATGAACGATGAGTTTTCTAACACATCAAGTTTAACCACCGTCCTGTATTAGGACGTAGATAAACTTCCTGGGTAAGGGTCCGCATTTCTGGTGGTGTCTCAGGAGTTAAGCCCGCCAACACCCGGGAGATGCTGGCTGTATTACATAACCGGCATCTGTGTCTGAAGAGAAACAATAGATGGGTCGCCTTGGAGGAGTTCTGAAAGAATGGTCCAGGATACAAAGTAGACTCGATGCAGTTTTATTATCAAGGCATTTTGATGTCTTCAAACTTCTTCATCAGGATATAACCACATGCAAGGGCAGCGGTGTCTGAAGCTAAATTTAAATTACTTGTGTGCACATAACGCAATTGTAGAGCACTGATGGGATGTCCGAGCCTAGCAGTAGAATCCCATCGCTGCAATTTTTTTTGCAATTGTCAATGGGTGGAATTCATAGGAGACAGAGATTTTTACTTTGTACCTAAAATACTTTGAAATTGCAGTACATAGTAGAAGCGATCAAACAACTGCAGGTTGAAGTCCCCTAAGGGGACTTAAGAAAATAATGTAAAAGAAAAAAAAAAACTTAAAAAAACATCTAAATATTCAAATCAGCTCCCTTTTCCCTTATTAAAAATAAAGGAAAAATAACAAAAAAAAAACATATTTCATTCTCTACATCGGGAAAAGACAAATCTATCATAATAGAAACCAATATAGTAAACATTGTATAGAGAAAAAAAAAAACGAAAGGTCAGAATTGCATTTTTGGTCACCTCAACTCCCTAACATATGTACATCTACATACATTAACTATTGCTCTGTTGGGAGATCTACATATATACAGTATATGACTTTTGATATATATACAATACATTTACAATATCTCTATCCTCCCCTGCCAAGGTTTGACGCCTTTTTATATTATGTGACCCATGTTTTAATCCTCTCTTGATATACAATAAAGATTCTTTTGCAACAATTTTCTGCAGCAAAGCCATTATGGTTCAACTACAACCATGGCAAAAAAGCAATGGAGCCACAGTGTGTCCAATCACAAAGAGGGACCATCGATATTGGCAGGTTCAGCCAACATTAGTCTAATATTCATGTTAACATTTGATAGTTCTATAGGTGTTTTATTCCATTTTGAGTCTCCCACATACCTTAGACTAACATTGAGCAAACACGCTGATATCGACAGGTTCAGCTGACAGTCAAATTTTGGAACTGCTTTTTGTTCTCTAGAGATAAGCCACCACCACAGATGTATAACAGAGGCTTTTTCATTGAAAACACAGGCGCTCTCGGCATAGCAAGTGCTCCTGTGCGTGGGATAGTTTGGTAAGAGAGTGGCTGGCCAGTCGATCTGCTGAACCATTATTTGGCCAACAGCTATCCAATGTATATATATATATATACCTATAACTGATGAGATAACAGTATTCCTCAAACTAAAAATAGAAAATATATTCTTCTTACAAGATGGTCCATTGGTGGACCCTGTCCAATATCCGTACTCTGTAGGATACTATCCCACCCTCAGCTGATTAAAGGATTTATCCAAAAAGTACTAGTAAGTGCAGGATATTATAACAAATTCTCCTCTCCAGGCAATTAATAAAAAAACATTAGACAAAATTTTTAAGTACTGTACACTGGTGTATAATGGTTGTAACGTATGAAAACACTGAAGAACATTTACTCTAAGTGGAATGGAACAGGCTACCTCGAGAGGTGGTGAATTCTCCTTCAATGGAAGTCTTCAAACAGAGGCTGGACAGACATCTGCCTGAGATGGTTTAGTGACTCCTGCATTGAGCAGGGGGTTGGACACTATGACCTCGGAGGTCCCTTCCAACTCTGACATTCTATGATTCTATGATTCTATGAAGTTCGGCATTTCTATCATTCAAGTTTAGATCAAAGTCAGAGAGACAAGGAAGAAAATAGAGTATCTATGGGGTAAAGTTCAAACAAGTAAAGTTGGGTCGAACAAAGGCAGGCTGAGGAAGCAATTAGCAAGGTACAAGACCAAGTCCAGGAAGAAGGTTCTTTTTCTCAAGGCGAGTCTTCAGGAGCTCATTGCTCCTCAGCCACCCGGCTTGGTGGGGTGTGGTGATTGACATTTCGGGCTAGCTCTATAGTTTAACCGCTGGTTTGAGCTGTGCACTCTCCAATGGTGGTAGTAGAGCCATCTTTGTCTCTGCATCATCATCAGAGGAATTCACGGGCTCTGTTCCAGCGATCCAGCCAACTTCACTCCTTTCCTAGGAAACCTATCCACTTCTGATAGACTACAGAGGTAGCCATCAACCTAGTCAAAGAGCAGGAAAATGTGTAATCATAAATCCTTCTGTTCTAGAGAAAGGAGAAGATTTTTAATAAAAATTAAATTGCAAAGTTGCTGGCTTTTACAAGCATTTTGCAATTGTAACCATTTATCATGCTGAGAAAACCCCTTTAAATAGTAGTTATATGTCTGACTATGTGGGATAATATCATAGTAGTATTTATTTGGCTCAGTTACAGTACCAATAGTCGTAATAATGAACTGCACCCTTAAGGGATTTTATAATTTATTATTCTTAATTATTTATTTGTTTCATGACAGCACTAGGCTGAAACTCGCTTGACAAGACATCGAAGGAGGAAAAAAAAAATCATACATATTAAAAAGGTCAAAAAACAATGATTTTATTGAACGGAAAAAAAATGGATAATAAAATGCTGTATGCTCCTTTACTTTAAAGTGACATTTTTAGTAATATCATCGGGCAGGATTTCTCCCATTGCCATTCCTCTGTATTTTGCTGTTGCTTTTAAGCTTTGTGCTTTATGCCTTTTATATTTCCTTGTGATCCCGGCAGGAGTTATGTCTATTTTAACATTTCCATAGCATAGAGAATCCGAGACTAATTCATCTTGTTTACAAATGTTTTAAATATATGTGCTTGGGAGTGTGGGAGCGAGGTTCCAGAAACAAAGGGAAAACATGAAAGAAATTCAAAGAGATAGGCAAAGAAATTGACTTAAGGCATGATTGGTAACCTGGAGAGAGTGTAAAACCATAAGGAAGGCATGGAGCACTGACACTAGGCTTGACTAAGAGGCATTGATTTCCTTTTGCTGTAATCAGTATTCCCATTAGTCTATACATGCACTTAGATGTCTCCGGGAAAAAAAAATTACAACTTTCATTTTTAGTTATTATTAGATCAAAACTCTCCCCTCTGTTTTGTAATAGGAGAGAAGCCTTATGTATATTGAAAATAAATAGAAATAAATAAATTATAAATCTTGCATTTTTTACAAAGGTCCATTAAGCTTAATATCAGACTCACACTTCCGGTTGTATACAGAAGACTTTTCAAAAATCTACTTATTATGACAGACATTACTACAATGACATTAAACAGAAAATGCATTATCCACAATAGGTGATGTCAAAGCTCACCTTCACCTCCACCTGGACAATGACTAATATACTCTATATTTATTAGATAACTCAAGATTGATCATTCCTTTATATACAGTAGGTAAAACAGGATCCACCATTTGCAATAGGTGATGTCACAGCTCACTTCCTCCCTCCTCCTGTACAATGACTGATAACACCTCTATATGCAGTAGATAGCACATGATCCACAATTCACATTAGGTGATGTCAGAGCTCACTTCCTCCTTCTCCTGTACAATGACTAATAACAATCAATGGGAGGCAAAACCAAATTCATACAAAACACCTTCAAAGGGGCCCAAAAGCTAACAAAATAGCTAAAATTAGGGGCAAATACCAGGAAAAGTGGCATTAATTGACCCACAGAACAAATAGTAAAAATATTATTATTATAGTGTCAATAATTCAATGGTGCTTTACATGTGAAAAGGGGTCACCCAACTTGTAAATGAGGAGAGAGGACCCTGCCCGTGAGGGCTCACATTCTACAAGGGATGGGTGAGGATACAGTAGCTGAGGGTAGAGCTGGTCGTGCAGCGGTATGGTGGAGTGAGGGTTACTGCAGGTTGTAGGCTTGTTTGAAGAGGTGGGTCTTCAGATTACTTTTGAACGTTTCCACGGTCAACGAGAGTCTGATATGTTGAGGTACAGAGTTCCAGAGTAGGGGGGATGCACGGGAGAAATCTTGTATGCGATTGTGGGAAGATGAGATAAGAGGGGAGTAGAGAAGGAGATCTTGTGAGGATCGGAGGTTGCGTGCAGGTAAATACCGGGAGACTAGGTCACAGGTGTATGCAGGAGACAGGTTGTGAATGGCTTTCTATGCCATGGTTAGGGTTTTCAACTGGAGTCTCTGGTCAATGGGGGGCCAGTGCAGGGATTGACAGAGGAGAGAAGCCGGGGGATAGCATGGTGACAGGTGGGTTAATCGGCCAGCACAGTTTAGGATATATTGGAGGGGTTCGAGAGTGAAAAAAGGGTGGCCACAGAGCAGGAGCTTGCAGTAGTCGAGGCGGGAGGTGATGAGGGCGTGAACCGGTGTTTTTCTAGATTTATGGTTGAGAAATGTGCGGATCCTTGATATACTTTGGAGTTGGAGTCAGCAGCAAGTGGAAAGGGCTTGGATTTGATGATCAGAGTCAAGCTTGCAGGACTGGGGAGAGTGGGAAGCCATTCACTTTGATGGATAGATCAGTTGGGGGGTTTGGCTGAGATGGTGGAAATATGATGAATTTTGTTTTATCCATGTTAAGTTTTAGAAACATAGCAGAGGAGAAATATGAAGTAGCAGACACACATTGTGGGATTTTGGTTAGTAAGGAGGTGATATCAGGTCCAGAGAGGTAGATCTGTGTGTCATCAGCATAGAGGTGATACTGAAAGCCGTGAGACTCTATGAGCTGTCCCAGGCTGACGGTGTAGATGGAGAAGAGCAGGGTTCCTATACCTGAAGCTTGGAGGACACAGACACATAGGGGGCGAGATAAGGAGGTGGTGTGTGAGTGGGAGACACTGAATGCCCTGTCTGTTAGGTATGAGGAGATCCAAGAAAGGGCCAAGTCTGTAATGCCAAGAGATCAGAGAGTCTTTAGTAAGAGGGAATGGTCCACTGTGTCAAAGGCAGATGCCAGGTCCAGGAGGAGGACATACTAGTGTCTCTTGGATTTGACAGCTAGTAGGTCGATGATGACTTTAGTCAGGGCTTTTTCAGAGGAATGGTGCAGTTGAAAGCCAGATTGTAAGTAGTCAAAGAGTGAGCAGGAGGAGAGGTGAGAGGACCGATCAAAATGGACGTGTTGTTCCAGGAGTTTTTGTTATGATCTGCAACAAGTACTAAGGAAAGATAGGGGAAAGTTGTCCCTACAGTAAGACTAAGCTGAATCCCTACGATTTAGCGGGCTGCCTGTTCCTTGTGAACAGACCCGCCTTAGTCCTCGGCTAGTCTGAACGAAGACCTATAGAAGTAAGGGAGGGGTCCCTAAAAGAACTAAGGACTGGGACAAAAATTGGACACCTCCTAATCAGAAGTTGTTGCAGAACACAAAAAGACAAACTGACAAAAATGTACTAAAGGTCCCAGAGGACCAAGCAAACTTGACAGAGAAAGGCACCGAAGCACCAGGCTAGAGAAACAGTCAAACACTGAAGTCCAGCACAGCCAGAAGGGCAGAGCTGGAATACAAAGGCACATGGTCACGTGACCGCAAAACACAAGATAGAAAAAACAAACAGAAGGGTTCTAACAGTATCCCCTCTTATATGAGGATCCTTCCGGATCCTCCAGGCCTGGGCCTTTCCGGAAACCTCCTGTGGAAAGCTTTAACAAGCCTAGGAGCAGAGACATCATCCTTCCTTACCCAGGAGTTGTCTTCAGGACCAAAACCCTTCCAGGAGACAAGATACTGTAATCTCCCTCTATGCCATCTAGAATTCAATATACGAGAAATTTCATATTCGCCGTCTTCCACCACAGGAGGAACTGTGACAGTGGCGTCCCTATCAGATGCGTCAGTGTGTCGCCCAGGGGGATATAGGGGACTCGGTACCCAGGCCTTTTACCTTGTTTAGGATGTCATGGCAGTCGGCTCCCGGGCCCGTACTCTGGGGTCTCTCTTGAAAAGGGGTTTTAGTGTACAGTTTGTCTCGTGACGACACCTGTGGTTTCCGGTAATAGTTACCGATGCTGCTGCAGACCTCCGGGGGTGATGGGATGGCAGCTGGGATGTTTCTGCTCCCCACAGGCGGAGCAGGCCCCCAGGGCAGTGTAAGTGCAGAGGGTGATGCTGGGCATTGTAGTGCAGAAGAGATGGCGCAGCAGGAGTAACTGACAGAGACAGGGGATTCACTTCAGTACCTTTACTGGTGCGGATGTCAGGTACGGTCCAGGGTACTCGGTAGGAAGGGTGTACTTCTGGACTCTCCCCAGTGAGTGGATATAAGGCCTCCTGATCCGTTTCTCCCTCTCTCTAAGCTCCTTGCCAGCCTGCAACTGGGCCTAGCTGTGTTGTGTTGTTCTCTCACCTGTCGCTTGGTAGTAGGACCTTTCTCTGGCAACCACTATCCCTGGACACCGGGGCCTTCTTGGTTCCTAGTCCTGTAAAGGGTTTAGCTTCAGGTCGACCAGGGATCTGTAATCCTCCTGGCATGCCGGTAATCCCTACTGGGTGTAGAGGACCCTGTAGGCGCGGACCCGGTGTCCGGATTATGTCTTGGGGTGAGCCTATGATGCTCCTCTGCCCCCTTAACTCCTTTCTCCTCTCCTCTTTGCCTCCGGCCACACTCGGGGCCCTCAATACATCAGCAGACGTGCTGCGTCTTCACTGCTCTCAGCATCAGCACGCTCTCTCTCAGACTGAGACTGACTACCTAACTCCACCCTCCAGTATATATATCCCTAACACGGCTCCCTCTGGTGGTATGAGGTGGAAGGGTGGAGGTGTTTGTTTGTAATGAGGGCCTCTTGTGGAGAAGTCCATCCGTGCACCCTTTCGGGTCCTGTGGTACCTGTTGTAGCAGGGTGCCACATCAGCCTTTTTCAACAAGGAAACATGAAACACAGGATTAATCTTCCAGGAAGTAGGGACATCCAACCTAACAGAAGACGGGTTAACAACCTGAAGCACTTTAAATGGACCCACAAACTTAGGACCCAGTTTTTTAGAGGGAATCCTCAACCGCAGGTTCTTCGAGGACCACCAAACCATATCACCCACAGTAAACAAAACCTCTTTACGTTTCCTGTCAAAATACTTCTTGGACTTCTTGTTAGCCTCTTGAAGGTTGCAACGTACATTAGTCCAAACTCTCTCCAAATCACTGGAAAAATTCTCCTCCTCCAGCACCGCCGACCCCAATTTGGAGAATGAACCAAAAGACGGATGTCTCCCAGTACAACAAAAAAAATGGAGAACACCCAGCAGAGGAGGATGTATGATAGTTAAGAGCAAATTCTGCGAGAGGCAGAAACTCAGACCACACCTCTTGATTGTCCGCCACAAAACAACGCAAAAGCTGTTCAACATCCTGATTCTTTATTTCAGTCTGTCCATTAGGATCAGGATGATAACCAGACGAAAATGACAAATGGACTGCCAACCTGTCACAAAAAGCATGCCAAAAGCGAGCGACAAACTGAGGTCCTCTATCAGAAACAATATCCGTGGGAATGCCATGGAGCTTGACAATCTCCTTAACAAACGTCTTAGCGAGTGTCTTGGCGCATGGCACCTTAATGAATGGAACCAAATGACACATCTTACTAAAACGGTCCACGACCACCCAGATGACAGTAAAACCCTCGGACACAGGAAGATCAGTAATAAAATCCATTGTGAGATGCGTCCAAGGCGCACTAGGAACCTCCAGAGGACAAAGCAACCCCGCAGCAGGAGTATGTGAAGCCTTTGACCTAGCACACACAGTACACTGACGCACCTACTTGATGACTTCCTTCTGCTATCCAGGCCACCAAAAACTGCTACTGATAAGTCTCTTAGTCTCCGAAATTCCTGGATTACCTGCCAACCGGGACTCATGACCCTCCACAAACAAATCTCTCCTAAAGACTCTAGGCATGGACAACCTCCCATGGGGAGTGTTAGATGGAGCATCATCTTGAGCTTTCAGAATCCCATTCTCCAAAATGGAGTCCAAAGTCACCACCACAACTCCTTTCTGTAAAATGCTCTCCTCCTCCTCGACACTGACCGTAGGAGAGAAGCTGCGAAATAAAGCATCGGCTTTAACATTCTTAGTACCAGGGATATAGGTAACAGAAAAATGAAACCAATAAAAAAAACGTGCCCACCTAGCTTGGCAGGCATTCAAGCGCTTGGCAGCATGCAGATAGATCAAATTCTTATGATCTGTGAAAACCTGAATAGGAAATCGAGCGCCTTCCAAAAAATGCCGCCAATTTTCAAAAGCAAGTTTAATAGCCAGCAACTCCCGATTTCCAACATCAAAATTCAGTTCAGTTTCCGAATTTTTTTTCGAAAAGAAGGCACAAGGATGTACTCCGCCCTTGTTCTCCTGAGACAAAACTGCTCCGACCCCCACCGATGAAGCATCGACCTCGAACAAAAAAGGCTTGGTCTCATCAGGCTGCATAAGGATAGGGGCAGAGCTGAAACTCTCTTTGAGATACTCAAACGCTTCAATGGCCTCAGTAGTCCACTGGGCCGTATTCGCACCTTTCCTGGTGAGATCGGTTAGAGGTTTAACAATTACAGAAAAATTCTTAATGAATTTCCTGTAATAATTGGCAAAACCCCAAAATCTCTGTATAGATTTCAAACCAATAGGCCTAGGCCATTCCTGCACAGCCTGAACCTTCACAAGGTCCATCTCAAAGCCCTTGCTGGAGACAATGTAGCCCAAAAAAACTAATTTTCTGCACAGCAAACTCACATTTCTCCAGCTTAGCAAAGAGTGAATTATCACTCAATAACTGCAAAACTTCACGTACACTCTGCCAATGGGACTCTAGATCTGGTGAATAAATCAAAATGTCATCCAAATACACAACCACATTCTTACCAATCAAAGGTCTCAGGATGTCATTAATAAGGTTCTGAAAAAATGCAGGTGCATTGGTAAGACCAAAAGGCAGCACCAGAGTTTCAAAATGACCTACCGGAGTGTTAAAAGCAGTTTTCCATTCATCACCCTCCTTCACTCGTAACAAATTATATGCCCCCCGGAGAACAATGTTGGAGAACCACTTGGCTCCCACAAACTGATTAAACAAGTCAGGAATTAACGGCAATGGGTTGGAACTGCGTACGGTAATCTTATTAATTTCACGAAAATCCAGACATGGACGTAAACCCCGCTCCTTTTTTTTAACAAAGAAGAATCCCACTGCCACAGGTGACATAGAAGGTCTAATGTGACCAGCAGCCAAGCTAGTCTCTATGTACTCCTCCAAGGCCTTTCTTTCAGGGATAGTCAGATTAAACAAGCGACTTTTGGGAAGAGTAGCACCCGGAACAAACTCAATGGCGCAATCATAATCCCTATGAGGAGGTAAAACTTGCTACTCCTCCTCCGAAAAAAAACTCCAAAAATCTTGAATAGGTACTGGTAATTCCCCTTTTTCCACAGCTGCAATGCGACAATTACAACATTTATCATATAGCACTTAGGACTCCAAGACTTAATCACATTAATAGACCAGTCCAATAAACGATTGTGCAGTTTTAACCAAGGCAATCCTAGAACAACGAGAGAGGGCAAATTATCCAAAACAGCCAAGTCCCAAATTTCTTGGTGAACTTCATTGATAGAGAGGGGAAATGCAGCAACCTTGTGAGTAATACATTTCAAAGGAGTGTTATCAATTGCAACCACAGAAATAGGTGAGGACAAACGTTTGCACATTTTAAGCTTTTCCAAAAACCCTTTATCAATCACATTACGTGTTGAACCACAATCCACAAATACCTGAAATTCAATCAAATCTCCTTGCAGAGTAGTACTCCCAGAAAGAAATACTCCTGCCGAGCGTAAACAAGCTATACGGGCGTAACTAACCTTTTTTTTTCTTTACTTAAACAATGCTCGCAATACTTAATCAAATGGTCAGCTTTACCAAAATAAAGACACAATCCCTTGGGGAACCTCCGGTCTCTTTCCTCAGAGCGGAGTGACATCGCCCCAACCTCCATCGGTTCCCCGCCATCAGAGCAGATTTTCTGGGGACTAGGAACTGACATTACAGGAGCTTTTACCTCATTGAGCCTGCATCTCAGACTCCTGTCTATATGAACAGCTAACTGCATGGCATCCTGCAGAGTCTCATGTGCAGGGAATGCAATTAGCAAATCCTTAACCCCTTCACTCAGACCAGCAAGAAATAAACATCTCAGTGAAGGATCATTCCACTTATCTCCTGAGGCCCATCTCCTGAAGTGTGTGCAATAATTTTCAACATCATCTGCCCCTGATTCAAACGTCTAAGTTCTGATTTCGGCAGATGAGATTCGATCAGGATTGTCATATAATAGCCCCATAGCAGAAAAAAATTCTTCAACAGACCTTAAACACGGATCATTAGGCTGGAGAGAAAAGGCCCACCGCTGTGGTTCATTGCGCAAAAGTGACATAATAAAACCAATGCGCTGTGATTCATTCCCAGAGGATCTTGGTCTCAAACGAAAATATAACAAACAAGCATTTTTAAAGGAAAAAAAATCTTGCTGTTTACAATAAAAAACATCAGGCAGTCCTACCTTTGGTTTGACAAAATGGGCTCCAGAACAGCTGCTCACGTGTTGCTGAAGCTTGGCCTCCTCCAGAGTCAATCCCTGCAGGCGTTGAGCCAAATTCTGGATGAAAACCATACTGATCCCCGAATTTCTTTCCTTTTGTTTTTTTGGGCTGGACTTATTGTTATGATCTGCAACAAGTACTAAGGAAAGATAGCTGTCCCTACAGTAAGACTAAGCTGAATCCCTATAATGTAGCGGGCTGCCAGTTCCTTGTGAACAGACCTGCCTTAGTACTCGGCTAGTCTGAACGAAGACCTATAGAATTAAGGGAGGAGTCCCTAAAAGAACTAAGGACTGGGACAAAAATGGGACACCTCCTAATCAGAAGTTGTTGTAGAGCACAAAAAGACAAACTGACAAAAATGTACTAAAGGTCCCAGAGGACCAAGCGAACTTGACAGAGAAAGGCACCAAAGCACCAGGCTAGAGAAACAGTCAAACACTGAAGTCCAGCACAGCCAGAAGGGCGGAGCTGAAATTTAAAGGCAGATGGTCACATGACCGCAAAACACAAGATAGAAAAAACAAACAGGAGGGTTCTAACAATTTTGAGGCATAGGGGCGAAGTGATATGTGGCAATAGCTAGACAAAGAGGATGGGTCAAGGGTGGGCTTTTTGTGAATGGGTGTGATCGAGGTATGTTTGAAGCATGAGGGGAAGACACCAGTTGTTAGTGACAGATTGAAGAGGTGGGTTAGGCTTGGGATGAAGACTGTTTAAAGATTGGAATGAGGTGGGACGTTATTGTGTCAAGTTCACCTGTGGTGAGATGTGATTTGGAGAGTAAAGCGGAAAGTTGATCTTCCGGGGCTGTGGGGACTTTAAGCTTTGCTTTATGTTGACAAGCTTCTGCTTGAACAATGAGGCAAAGTCTTCAGCTGAGTTGGGAGGAGAGGGAGGGGGAGCTGGTGGATGGAGGAGAGAATTGAGAGTACTGAATAGGTGTTTAGGTTTGTGAGTCAGGGATAATATAAGAGATGAGAAGTAAGTTTGCCTTTCTGCAGTGAGTAGTGATGAGCGAATATGTTCTGTTAACCCTTTCAGCGAGTATGCTCGAGCAAACACCAAGCATACTCCAAATTATGCACACAGAGAGACTGAAATATAACACCAGAGCACCAGGAAGATACTGCTCCAGATGCTCGACGCACACCGAGTATTTCCAGGGTTGCTCGGCAGGAGCTTGCGTCCCCTCCCTGCATGTTTGCCGCTCTTTACAGAGCCAATGAACATGCATTGCCACTCACTGTAATGCCGCAGCCATGTTGGTTGTGACATTACAGTGATTGGCTGGCTGCACAGCGTCATCAGGTCTATATCAGACATGGCGCCGGCATGCTCGTCACTAGTGTTGAGCCACACCCGTAGTGTTCGGGTTCGGTTCGGTTCGTCGAACACCGGGATGTTCGAGGAACTGTTCGTCGAACTGTTCGTCGAACACCTTAGAACACCGTCGAACACCGTTAAAACCAATGGCAGGCAAACAAAAACACATAGGAACACATAGAAAACACCTTCAAAGGTGTCCAAATGCTGACAAACTGCTCAGAAGACGCTTTCTTTAAAAAAGCCGGCCGGCAATTCAGCAGCGGCATACACCGGTACCCGACAATTTAGACATGAAGGAATAGAGCATCACACATAGATTAGATAGATAGAAACATGTCAGTCACATATATATGAAGTACAGTGACAGTGTTGCTTACTGTACTTGTCATTTAGTGTAAAGGATTTATTAAAAAATATAATAGTGTTTTTGTGCACCGTCTCTTTAAAAAAGCCGGCCGGCAATTCAGCAGCGGTACCCGACAATTTATAACAGACAGAATAGAGCTTCACACATAGATTAGATAGATAGAAACAGGTCAGCCACATATATAAGAAGTACAGTGACAGTGTTGGTTACTGTACTTGTCATTTAGTGTAAAGGATTTATTAAAAAAAATAATAGTGTTTTCATGCACCGTCTCTTTAAAAAAGCCGGCCGGCAATTCAGCATCTGTACCCGACAATTTAGAATAGAAGGAATAGAGAATCACACATAGATTAGATAGATAGAAACATGTCAGTCACATATATATGAAGTACAGTGACAGTGTTGGTTACTGTACTTGTCATTTAGTGTAAAGGATTTATTAAAAAATATAATAGTGTTTTCATGCACCGTCTCTTTAAAAAAGCCGGCCGGCAATTCAGCAGCGGTACCCGACAATTTAGAATAGAAGGAATAGAGAATCACACATAGATTAGATAGATAGAAACATGTCAGCCACATATATACGAAGTACAGTGACAGTCTTGCTTACTGTACTTGTCATTTAGTGTAAAGGATTTATTAAAAAATATAATAGTGTTTTCGTGCACCGTCTCTTTTAAAAAGCCGGCCGGCAATTCAGCAGCGGTACCCGACAATTTATAACAGACAGAATAGAGCTTCACACATAGATTAGATAGATAGAAATATGTCAGTCACATATATATGAAGTACTGTGACAGTGTTGCTTACTGTACTTGTCATTTACTGCAAAGGATTTATTAAAAAAAATAATAGTGTTTTCATGCACCGTCTCTTTAAAAAAGCCGGCCGGCAATTCAGCATCTGTACCCGACAATTTATAACAGACAGAATAGAGCTTCACACATAGATTAGATAGATAGAAACATGTCAGTCACATATATAATAAGTACAGTGACAGTGTTGGTTACTGTACTTGTCATTTAGTATTAAAATAAAGGATTTATTATTAAAAAAAATTGGCGTGGGGTTCCCCGTAATTTTAGTCTCTAGCGGTGGTTAAGCAGACAGCTGGGGCAGATGTTTGAAGCCTGGGAAGGGGGTAATACCCACGGAGCTTCCCAGGCTACTAATATCAGCCCCCAGCTGAATACCTAGCCTTTACTAGCTATTAAAATGGAGGACCCCCCCAAAAAAATGACGTGGGGTCCCCCCTAATTTAATAGCTAGCAAAGGCTAGGCAGACAGCTGGGGGCTGATATTAATAGCCCAGGAAGGGAACCATGAATATTGGCCCCCTCCCAGGCTAGAAACACCAGCCCTCAGCCGCCCCAGAAATGGCGCATCCATAGGATACGCCAATTCTGGCACTTAGCCTCGCTCTTCCACGCTGCCCTGGTGCGGTGGCAGGGGGTAATAGGGTTGGGGTTGATGTCAGCTTATAATGCCAGCTGACATCAAGCCCAGGTTAGTAATGGAGAGGCGTCTATAAGACACCCCCATTACTAACCCCATAGTCAAAGTTAAAAAAAAACCACAAACACCCAGAATAAAGTCCTTTAATTGAAATAAAGACACAATTCTTTATTGTTCTAAATTAAACCATACTTACCATCACGCCCATTCCAGCTGAAGCCAACGATCTCCTGCAATAAAAGAAAAATAATAAAGCAACCTCATCCTTACCTTTCCATGGTTCCCAGGACAGCTCCAGCTCTGCTACATCGAGATGACAGGCTGGACCGCAGCAGAACGCTGCCATCCAGCTTGCCATGCCGCACACACTGAGAAGCGCAGGCATGCTTGCGCTCCTCAGTGTCTGACTGTGACGGCATCCAGATGAGCCGACAATGAACTCGGCTCACCTCATGTACGTCACTGACAGCGTGGGAAAATTCTCCTGCACTCAGCGCTTCAGCGTGAGAATTTTCTCACGCTGTCAGTGACGTGCATGAGGTGAGCCGAGTTCATTGGACATGACCTCGGCTCATCTGGATGCCGTCACAGCCATACACTGAGTAGCGCAAGCATGCCTGCGCTTCTCAGTGTCTGCGGGATGACAGGCTGGATGGCAGCGTTCTGCTGCGGTCCAGCCTGTCATCTCGATGTAGCAGAGCTGAAGCTCTTGTGGGAGCCATGGAAAGGTAAGGATGATGTTGCTTTATTATTAGTGTTGAGCCACCCCCGTAGTGTTCGAGTTCGGTTCGGTTCGTCGAACACCCGTGTGTTCGCCGAACTGTTCGTCGAACTGTTCGTCGAACACCTTCGAACACCGTTAAAACCAATGGCAGGCAAACAAAAACACATAGAAACACATAGAAAACACCTTCAAAGGTGTCCAAAAGCTGACAAACTGCTCAGAAGACACAACTAACACATGGAAAAGTGACAAGTACATATAGTCATGCGAAAAGAAAAGAGGTGGAGGAGTAAAAGGAGGGGGAGACACAGATATAGGCATGTCATGCCCTTCTAAAATCCAAAAAGTGAGAAGCCGACACGTTCAGTCCGCTCCTGCCCGTGCCACCTCCGTGTCGCCGGGTTTGTGCCAGAGCCGCGGTGAACCCTGACGGCCAGCCCCCCTCTCCCAATACTGGTGCCTGTCCGCTGGTGGGTCGAGCGAGCCCCCCTGTGGTGGAGGCAGCTCTAAGCTTTTTAATTTAAATTTCCCTCTAATTTGAATGAATACACTTTAAATCCATTTACAAGGATCTATTGGAGGGCAAGTCTCATGCCAGCAGCCGCGTAATTCCAGCTCCAGTAGCGTCCACTAAAGCTGCTGCAGTTAAAAAGCTTTTATAAGGATCGAGCTCGGCTGTCCACCGCAATGCATCCTAGTGCCAGTCCCAGCCCCTATGCCTTGGGGTGCCTCCTGATGCTCTTCACTAAGTATCCCGTGGTCCCGAAGCATTTCCTTTGAAAAAATTAAGTGTCCAAACTACAGGTGGTATAGCTTGCTTAACAGCCGGGATAATCCGCTGACTAGCAGACACTGCTACTAGGCACAAAGTATTTCCTGGGCTAGATGCAGTTAAAAATTTGTAAGTAGATACTCTCGTTGGATGCTGAGAAAGCATTCCATAGAGTCTCCTGGCACGCCATATATGATTCTCTTAAAAAGCTTGGGGTAGGGGTCTAGGGGACCCTTTTATAGCCAAAATCACGGCCCTGTATCACAATACGTCACCTAGGCTGAAGATAAATGGAACTGTAGCACCGAGGGCTCGGTTTCTACAGACGTATTGCACCTCACCCAGAGGTGTGATATCTCACTCTCAGATAAGGATGGAGTGTGGATCAGGACCCGACACCTGCATGCATTACACCACATTGCCGTGGGGCAGGGCGACCAATATGCCCCTGAGATGGGCACGACAGTCCCTGTCCCTGGCTGGAGTGGGGGGAGGGAACACTGAGGAAGGGGAACCCTGCAGTGCAGGAGCAGGGAGGAAGCAGTTCCTGGGTGCATTGAGAAGGGAGTATAAAAGGTGGGCACCATCTTAGTTCAGTGCAGAGAAGTCTGAGCAGAAGTGGCAGGGAGCAGGGGCTCTGCATGAGCTCTGCTCCGGAGGCGGGCCTAGTAACAGAGGCCCAGGCCTGCAAGAGGGAGAAGGAAGGAAGAGGAGCGGAGAAGGCTCCAGGAACGAGGAATGAAGGGATCCCAGGGGTGCGGACGGGCGAGTCGCCACCGCACGCCCGAATCCACCTGCGTGGAGGGGTCAGGCCAAAGGGGGAGACCGGTCCCCGAACTAGTGGAGGCAGGAAACGACCCTCAGCTAGAAACCGGAGGCTCTGACATTTTATGTGGCGCAGCCCCTTGCTCCACCCGCTAGGAAGGCACCACATAGGGTCAGGGAAACTGGCGCCAAGTTTACCAAGAGGAGGCCCGAGGCAGCCGGACAGAAGTGTTGGTAAGAAAGGCCAGACAAAGGACACACAAAGGGGGTCCTGTGAAGCGCTCCAAAGTTATCTGGGAGTTGTCTGAGCCCCTCACCTGGTGAGCACAGTACGACGTGGGCAGCCGTTACCTGCAGACGTGGTCTGGATAATAGGAACTGTGAGTAAAGGCCCTGAACTGCATCACTGACTCCGTGTCGTTACTGCTGCTGCCCTGCACCATCACCCCCATCCTCCGCATACACTGCCCTGAGGCTATACTCCTCCCGTGGGGAGTTATGCTACGCTCTGCTGCACCCACAACACCAGCCTTAGCGGTCTGCCCTGTAGCGGCGGTTCACTCTGACCGCAATCCACGGGTGGCGTAGTCAGACATTTAAACATCAAAACCACATAAATAGTTCCGCCACTGGTTTGACCGCCCTGAGCCACGGAACCGGATCACCGCCACGAAGACTACAACCACCAGCATCCACCAAAAAGTGTCCGGCTCCGGGTGTCCCAAGGCCCAGGGGGTGCGTCAGAACATTTTCATCACCTTTCACAATCACCAATGGGACAAGGCAGGGATGTCCTCTGTCCCCTCTCTTATACATCCTAGTGACGGAGCACCTGCTCTCATCAATTCGCCATAACCCCAATATTAGGTGGATTGAGGTGGGAGGCACCGAGTACAAGTGCTCTCTATTTGCTGATGATGTCGTAGTATATATCACTCAATCACATATATCCATCCCTGCTGTTATGGCTGAAATAGATCACTTTGTTACATGGTAAAATTTTAAAATTAATGCAGCGAAGTCTGAGGCCCTCGATGTCTCCCTCCCTAAATCCATATAGGATTCCATCCAGTCCAACTTTCCCTTTGCCTGGCCCTCACAGGGTATCAAATACTTAGGAATTCCTATTCATAGAGACCTCTCCCATCTATGTTATCTTAATTTTGGGCCCTTTATTGAACAATTCCATACAGACCACGGTTGGCAAGTTAGAACTGTAAGATTCACTACGTGAACCACTGGTGTTTTGTGGAAAAGCACATGTACACCGCGTTCCAAATTATTATGCAAAAAGTGTTTAGGAGTGATAAGGGAAGAATTTGTTTGTTTGTCAGTTAAACTCATTGATGGTGATGTGTGTCAGGGCTCTTTATATCACTGTAAGCAATTGCAGACACCTGTGCTAATTAGTTTGGCAGGTGTGTCCAATGAAAGGCAAGACTACTTAAGAAGGCTCTCTCACATTATTAAGCAGCCTAAATTTTCTGCCAAAATGGGAAAAAAAAGGATGTGTCGGCTGCTGAGAAGCAACAAATTGTGGAGTGTTTAGGTCAAGGCATGACTACAATCAACATTGTGCGATGATCAGGATGAAGTGTCTTGGCAATCAAGAAGTATGTAGCTGATTCACAGTACACACGTGTGCGTGCTGATAAGGGCAAATTGAGGACTCTTTCCTACAGGCAATTACGTCAGGTTGAAAGAGCAGCGTCAAAAAAGCCTTGTCATAGCAGCAGACAAGTTTTTGAAGCTGCTTGTGCCTCCAACGTCCCCCGAACAACAAGATGCAGGGTCCTTCAGAGGTTTGCAGCTGTGCATATGCCATCCTATCGACCTCCTCTATCCACTTCACACAAGCAGAAACGGCTCCAGTGGGCCAAACATTACATGAAGACTGATTTCAAAACTGTTTTGTTCACGGATGAGTGCCGTGTAGCGCTCGATGGTCCAGATGAATGGAGTGGAGGATGGCTGGTTGATGGACACCCCACGCAAACACGGCTACAGCGCCAACAAGGAGGAGGTGGAGTAATGTTTTGGGCTGGAATCATGGTGAGAGAGATTGTCGGCCCCTTTAGGATCCCTGAAGGCGCTAAAGATGAACTCCATAATGTATGTGGATTTTCTCAAACAGCACTTCCTGCCATGGTTCAAGAAGAAGAACCGTGTATTTCACAGCAAGATCATTTTTCTGCATGATAATGCACCATCTCATGCTGCACATAAAACATCTGCATCTCTGGCTGATATGGGCATAAAAGGGGACAAACTTATGGTGTGACCCCCATGCTCCCCTGAACTCTACCCCATTCAGAACCTTTGGAGCATCATTAAAAGGAGTGTCTATGATGGCGGGAGGCAGTTCACATCTAAGCAACAGCTCTGGGAGGGTATTCTGTCCTCATGCAAAACAATTGAAGCAGAAACCATCCAAAACCTGACAAATTCAATGGACGAGAGAGTTCAGAAGCTCCTTTCGAACAAGGGGTCCTATGTGAAAATGTAACATCACCTAGAATAAAGTTTTGAGTTGAAAACTGTTTGATTTCAGTTTCTAACAACCTGCTAATGCTTATAATTTCAAAAATGACCATTTTTTTGGTCTTTATTAAAATGAAAAGGTTGATCGAAAAGTTTGGGGGATCTAAGAGTGTGGCAACCCAGTAGTCATGATTACTTCGAATTCTGACAATATGAGGGTCATGCTGCAGGTAGTGCAGCAAGAAGGCACTTATGTGTCTTGCGCATCTCGGAGCCCCAAAATTATTTTCCGGGCTAGATGCAGCTAAAAATTATTTTTAATTTTAAATCTGGTGAAGCTTATTATAGATGGCCTAATAGGATCAGTGCTGCACACTGCTACAAAGCCCAAATTATTTTCCAGTCAAGATACAGATAAACATGATTAGTAATTTGAAAGCTTAAAACGGTTGGTAGGGTGATTTTAACCAATCATCAAGCTTTTACTCTCCCCAGGATGACACAGGGGTAGAAAAGTCGTTTCGGATCCATGATTTGTTCATCTTTATGAACGTGAGTCTGTCTACATTATCAGTGGAGAGCCGCGTGCGCTTATCTGTCAGCACACCACCAGCAGCGCTGAACACACGTTCAGACAGAACGCTGGCTGCGGGGCATGACAAGATCTCCAAGGCGTAAGTGGCTAGCTCCGGTCATTTATCCAGATTGGAAGCCCAAAAAGAGCAAGGGTCCAGTGACACAGTCGTGGCTTCAATGTTTACTTGGAGATACTCCTGTACCATCGTCTCTAGGCGTTGACTATGTGTCAGACTTCTTGTCTCCTGTGGCCTTGCAAAGGATGGGCTAAAAAAGTGGTGAAATGATTCCGCAAAATTGATGTTACCAGCAGATACTGTGGTTCTGTTACGGTTTGAGTGCTGAACACTTGACGGTCCCACGGTTGGCAAGTTGGAACTGTGAGATTCACTACGTGCACCACTGGTATTTTGTGGAAAAGCACATGTAAGATTCTGCAACAGTCTCTGCTGATACTCCTGCATGCGTGCATCCCTTTCTATGGCAGGAATAATTTCTGCAAATTTACTTTTGTACCGGGGATCTAACAGTGTGGCAACCCAGTAGTCAGGATTATTTCTAATTCTCACAATTCGAGGGTCATGTTGCAGGTAGTGCAGCAAGAAGGCACTCATGTGTGTTGCGCATCCAGGAGCACCAAGTCCCTGTTGTGTTGGTGGCGAGGTAACAATCATGCTTCCTTCCTCTGTCCTCTCCCCCCAACCTCGCACAACAGAAATGTGATCAAGGTCTCCCTCATCTGATGAGTCTTCCATCAGTTCGTCCTCCACTACTTCCTGGGCTCCTGCACCTTCCTCACTAGTTTGGCTGCTACCATGCGCCCTGGTAAAACCATCTCCCCCACCCTCACATGCCTGCCGCCTTGGTGCTGCCGACCGTCTGGACCTTGCAGATGTTAGCCCTTCCGCATACAACTCCTCCTCCTCTACTTCCTCCACCTCCTCTTGTGCCACCACCTGACTCCGAATTCTGTTTAACATGTGCTCCAGCATGTAAATCACCGGAATAGTCATGCTGATAATGGCATCGTCAGCACTAAACATCTTCGTCGCCATTTCAAAACTGTGCAGAAGGGTGGATAGGTTCCTGATCTGAGACCACTACTCCAGCGTGATTTGCCCCACCTCTGAATCTCGTTGGCCCAGGCTATACGTCAGAACGTATTGCACCAGGGCTTGTCGGTGCTGCCACAGTCGCTGCAACATGTGCAGAGTTGAATTCCACCGGGTAGGCACATCGCATTTTAGCCGGTGAAGTGGCAGGCCCAACGACTTCTGTAGAGATGTAAGTCGCTGAGCTGCGGGATGCGAACGGCGGAAGTGAGCACACAGCGACCGTGCCCTCTGCAGAAGGCCATCTAGTCTGGGATAGTGGGCTAAAAATTGCTGGACAACCATGTTCAACACGTGAGCCATACAAGGCACGTGTGTGACATTGCCCCGGCGAAGGGCCGCACCCAGGTTTGCAGCATTGTCGCACACGGCCTTCCCTGGTTTCAGGTCCAGTGGAGACAACCATTCATGAAATTGGTTCTCCAGAGCTGACCACAACTCCTCAGCTGTGTGACTCACATTTCCCAGACATTTCAATGTAAAAACCGCCTGATGACGTTGAGCCCTACTGCCAGCATAGTAAGGAGGTGTGCAGGATCCCTTCTGCGCAGTTAGAAAGCTTGTGGCATGACCAGACAGGCTTTGGGTGCAGGTGGAAGACCGAGAGGAGGTTGAGGAGGCAGAAGCAGTGGAGGAACTTTGACATAAAGAGGATTGACGCACAACTCGTGGGGACGGCAAGACTTGGACAGCAGCCCCTTGTCCTGCTGTCACCATAGTTACCCAGTGCCCAGTCAGCGACATGTAACGCCCCTGTCCATGCCTACTCGTCCAAGTGTCTGTGGTGAAATGCACCCTGTCACACACAGAGTTTCTCAAAGAAGCGGTGATGTTGTGTGCGACATGCTGGTGGAGCGCAGGCACACCTTTCTTTGAGAAGTAGTGCCGACTGGGCATCTGGTACTGGGGCACTGCGACGGACATAAGGTCTCGAAAATCCTCTGTGTCCACCAGGCGGAAAGGCAGCATTTCTGTAGCCAAGAGCTTGCAGATGGTGAAATTCAACCTCTTAGCTTTCTCTTGGCTAGGAGGAAATGGTCTTTTACTTGTCCACATCTGAGGGACCGAGGGTTGGCTATTGTGCTTAGACGGGGTTGATAAGGGTGTCCCCGGCAAACTGCCGGTCTGTGAGGAAGATGCAGGCGGACATGTTAGGTTGCCTTGATCCAAAGGTGGTGCTATCGATGTCGGACAGCGCTCAACACCAGCTGGTGTTACCACCTCCAAAGAAAATGATGACCTGCCAATCACGCTGGCTGTTGCGGGTAAAGAGGTGGCAGGTCTGCGCCCCAAAACAGGTGTGACTGCTGTCCCCCCAGTCACAGAGGATGAAGAGGCCGCGGATGCACAAGATATGGCAGACGGTGATTGGCCCGGCCGGCTAGGCCGCATTGCAGCACACTGAGCTTCCCACTGCAACTTATGCTTCATGTCCATGTGCCGGTTCATGCATGAAGTACTCAAACTATGTATTTTTTGGCCTCTACTTAGCTTTTGCTGACAAATGTTACAGATAACACGAGTTGGGTCATCTTTATCGATCTGAAAAAATGCCCAGGCTATGCAAGGCTTAGCACCCATGCGACCTGAAGAGCCACCACGACTTGTGGTGAGAGGCAGAGTTGTGTTTGAGGATGCAGTTGTTGACGTGCTTCCAGTACTACGTCTCTGTCCAGGAAGGCGCAACCTGACCTCGTCGTCACTAGCATCTTCCTCCACCTCCTCTGCTGACCTCATCTCTTGGCTGACTGTGGGTTGACAGTAAGTGGGATCTCCAACCTCATCATCATCACCCTGTGCGTTATCACACCCGTCGTCCTCAGAGCCAACCTGTTCCTGCCCTGACAAAAAACTAAAGTTGTCGCTCCAATCAGGTATTTGAGTCTTATCATCGTCTTCCTCATTGTCTCCACCAACAGGAGTTACAGTTTGGGAATGAGGGTCTACATTATGGTCAGAACCTTCTGCGTCTGGTCCTGGATCCGACTCATAAAGATTCTGGGCATCAGTGCAGATCATTTCCTCGTCTGGATTCACAGAAGCGCTGGAGTCGACCTCTGATTCCCAGGCTATAGTATGAGTAAACAGCTCTGCAGACTCAACCATCTGTTCTACCTCATACTCAGACGGGCAGCTGGAGATTTGGGAGCTGTGAGGAAGCAAGTGCGATTTGGGTGACACCTTTGAGGACTGGAGTATTTGTGATGTTGAAGTTGATGTGGAGGAGAGCCCACTTAAAGGAGCACTTGATATCCGTTGAAGCACCTGCTGTTTTTGTGCCTCATCTGGAATTTGTAGCGATTGGCGTGGCCGTAAGAAAGGGATCTTATCACATTGTCCGCTAAAAGAAGTAGACATTTTAGTTTGGCTGGAAGATGGTCTTTCTTCTGCACCTACCCCACGGACACAACCTTTTTTCCCCTTCCCAACACGCCTATTCCCCTTTCCACCAGCAGCAGGCCTTTTTCCACTCATTTTGGTGGTTAACTAATTCACAACTCTGGAGTTGTTTGCACAAAAAAACAATGGATGGTAACCGAGCAGAGCTGAGTGGCCAAACTGTGGTATTAGGCCAAAACTATTGGCTGGGCTAGATGCAGAAAAAAATTATTTTTAATTTGCAACCTGATGGAGGTCAGTATAGATGGACTAATAGAACAAGTCCCACACGCTGCTAGAAGCCCAAATATTTTTTCAGAGATAAATGAAGAAAAAAATTATTTTTAATTTGCAACCTGATGGAGGTCAGTATAGATGGACTAATAGACCAAGTCCCACACACTGCTAGAAGCCCAAATATTTTTTCAGAGCTAGATGCAGAAAAAAATTATTTTTAATTTGCAACCTGATGGAGGTCAGTATAGATGGACTAATAGACCAAGTCCCACACACTGCTAGAAGCCCAAATATTCTTTCAGAGCTAGATGCAGAAAAAAATTATTTTTAATTTGCAACCTGATGGAGGTCAGTATAGATGGACTAATAGACCAAGTCCCACACACTGCTAGAAGCCCAAATATTTTTTCAGAGCTAGATGCAGAAAAAAAATATTTTTAATTTGCAACCTGATGGAGGTCAGTATAGATGGACTAATAGACCAAGTCCCACACACCGCTAGAAGCCCAAATATTTTTTCAGAGCTAGATGCAGAAAAAAATTATTTTTAATTTGCAACCTGATGGAGGTCAGTATAGATGGACTAATAGACCAAGTCCCACACACTGCTAGAAGCCCAAATATTTTTTCAGAGCTAGATGCAGAAAAAAAATATTTTTAATTTGCAACCTGATGGAGGTCAGTATAGATGGACTAATAGAACAAGTCCCACACGCCGCTAGAAGCCCAAATATTTTTTCAGAGATAAATGAAGAAAAAAATTATTTTTAATTTGCAACCTGAGGGAGGTCAGTATAGATGGACTAATAGACCAAGTCCCACACACTGCTAGAAGCCCAAATATTTTTTCAGAGCTAGATTCAGAAAAAAATTATTTTTAATTTGCAACCTGATGGAGGTCAGTATAGATGGACTAATAGACCAAGTCCCACACACTGCTAGAAGCCCAAATATTTTTTCAGAGCTAGATGCAGAAAAAAATTATTTTTAATTTGCAACCTGATGGAGGTCAGTATAGATGGACTAATAGACCAAGTCCCACACACCGCTAGAAGCCCAAATATTTTTTCAGAGCTAGATGCAGAAAATTTTTTTATTCAATTTGCAACCTGATGGAGGTCAGTATAGATGGACTAATAGACCAAGTCCCACACACTGCTAGAAGCCCAAATATTTTTTCAGAGCTAGATGCAGAAATTTTTTTTATTCAATTTGCAACCTGATGGAGGTCAGTATAGATGGACTAATAGACCAAGTCCCACACACTGCTAGAAGCCCAAATATTTTTTCAGAGCTAGATGCAGAAAAAAATTATTTTTAATTTGCAACCTGATGGAGGTCAGTATAGATGGACTAATAGACCAAGTCCCACACACTGCTAGAAGCCCAAATATTTTTTCAGAGCTACATGCAGAAAAAAATTATTTTTAATTTGCAACCTGATGGAGGTCAGTATAGATGGACTAATAGAACAAGTCCCACACGCTGCTAGAAGCCCAAATATTTTTTCAGAGATAAATGAAGAAAAAAATTATTTTTAATTTGCAACCTGATGGAGGTCAGTATAGATGGACTAATAGACCAAGTCCCACACACTGCTAGAAGCCCAAATATTTTTTCAGAGCTAGATGCAGAAAAAAATTATTTTTAATTTGCAACCTGATGGAGGTCAGTATAGATGGACTAATAGACCAAGTCCCACACACTGCTAGAAGCCCAAATATTTTTTCAGAGCTAGATGCAGAAAAAAATTATTTTTAATTTGCAACCTGATGGAGGTCAGTATAGATGGACTAATAGACCAAGTCCCACACACTGCTAGAAGCCCAAATATTTTTTCAGAGCTAGATGCAGAAAAAAATTATTTTTAATTTGCAACCTGATGGAGGTCAGTATAGATGGACTAATAGAACAAGTCCCACCCGCTGCTAGAAGCCCAAATATTTTTTCAGAGATAAATGAAGAAAAAAATTATTTTTAATTTGCAACCTGATGGAGGTCAGTATAGATGGACTAATAGACCAAGTCCCACACACTGCTAGAAGCCCAAATATTTTTTCAGAGCTAGATGCAGAAAAAAAATATTTTTAATTTGCAACCTGATGGAGGTCAGTATAGATGGACTAATAGACCAAGTCCCACACACTGCTAGAAGCCCAAATATTTTTTCAGAGCTAGATGCAGAAAAAAATTATTTTTAATTTGCAACCTGATGGAGGTCAGTATAGATGGACTAATAGACCAAGTCCCACACACAGCTAGAAGCCCAAATATTTTTTCAGAGCTAGATGCAGAAAAAAATTATATTCAGTTTGCAACCTGATGGAGGTCAGTATAGATGGACTAATAGAATGATGCTATGCCCAAAAGATTTTACTTCACTAGGTGCAGTAAAAAAATTGGTATTCTATACACAGGTGGTATATCTTGCAACACAGATAGGCTACTCCACTGACTAACACACTCTGCAATAGGCCAAAAAGGATTAGCTTTGCTAGATTCAGCCAAATGCTGTGAAAAAAACTTGCACAGCACTGACACAGACCTGCCTGGCAACAACTGATAGGAACTGATGTAACCTAGTCCTGAAAAGGACTCCAATTACAATTAGTCTTTACTCCCACAATCTATCTATTTAAGAGCACAGACCTGCCTGATAAAAGTCGTAGGAAATGCTGTAACCTAGTCCTTAAAAGGACTGCAATCACAACTATTCCCTACTCCCAAGCTATCTGTATATTTGTGCGAAAATTGGCTTGAAATTAACAAGGTATAGCGCACACAGCAACAGCGGTGCCGTCTAACACGCAGCTGCAGCAGTGAGAAAATGGTGGCGACGGGGAAAATGGCTTGGTCTTATAGGGCAAGGACATGTGACATACACTGCCAATCACACATGCCCTTGCTTGTGTGAAAAAAAGCACTTCGCTCCGTGTGTGCGCTGCTGATAGGCTGACAGATTGCACCTCCCCACTGCAAATGCGGGAAAGAGAAAAAAAAATGGAGATCTTTATTGTTCCTGCAGAGATCCATCCCCTGCCCCTCCCCCCGCCCCGCTGTACACTCAAACTGCGTATTAACATTAATTTTCATCATTACTGAGAAAAAATCCAGTTATGATTTTGGTGCACGAACAGTTATCGAACATAACCTCGAACAGCCGAATTTTTCTCAAATTGTTCGTGTTCGCCGACCGGCTCGAACACCGCCCAAAACAGCTCGAATTTGAGATTGGCGAACAGTTCGAGTAGAACAACGCTCATCTCTATTTATTATTTTACTTTTATTGCAGGAGATCATTGGCTTCAGCTGGAATGGGCGTGGCGGTAAGTATGGTTTAATTTAGAACAATAAAGAATTGTGTGTTTATTTCAATTAAAGGACTTTTTTCTGGGTGTTTGTGTTTTTTTTAAATACTTTACTAGAAATTCATGGTGGTCATGTCTAATATTGGCGTGACCCCATGAATTTCGGGCTTAGGGCCAGCTGATAATGCCAAGCTGGTCTTAACCCCTTTATTACCCAGTGAGCCACCGCACCAGGGCCCTGGATGAGTTGGGTACAGCGCCAGAAGATGGCGCTTCTATGAACGCGCCATTTTCCGGGGTGGCTGCGGACTGCAATTTGCAGCGGGTGGGGCCCAGAAAGCTTGGGCCTCCCTGCGCTGCAGATTCCAGCCCCCAGCTGCCTAGTTGTACCTGGCTGGACACAAAAATAGGGCGAAGCTCCACGTATTTTTTTTTTAAATTCATGAAATTCATGGAATAATTAAGAAAAAAAGGGCTTCCCTATATTGTTGTGTCCGGCTAGGTACAAATAGGCAGCTGGTGGTTGGGAGCAGCCCGTTCCTGCCTGCTGTACCTGACTGGACACAAATATAGGGCAAAGCCCCACATCAATTTTTTTTTCATTATTTCATGAATTTCCTGAAATAATTTAAAAAAAATTGACGTGGGGCTTCGCCCTATATTTGTGTCCAGTCAGGTACAGCAGGCAGGAACGGGCTGCCCCCAACCACCAGCTGCCTATTTGTACCTGGCCAGACACAACAATATAGGGAAGCCCTTTTTTAAAAAAATTATTTCATGAAATAATTAAAAAAAAATTGACGTGGGGCTTCGCACTATATTTGTGTCCAGCCAGGTACAGCAGGCAGGGACGGGCTGCCCCCAACCACCAGCTGCCTATTTGTACCTGGTTGGACACAACAATATAGGGAAGCCCTTTTTTTCTTAATTATTCCATGAATTTCATGAAATAATTTTAAAAAAAAAATCGTGCGGCTTCGCCCTATTTTTGTGCCCAGCCAGGTACAACTAGGCAGCTGGGGGCTGGAATCTGCAGCGCAGGGAGGCCCAAGCTTTCTGGACCCCACCCGCTGCATATTGCAGTCCGCAGCCGCCCCGGAAAATGGCGCGTTCATAGAAGCGCCATCTTCTGGCGCTGTACCCAACTCATCCAGGGCCCTGGTGCGGTGGCTCACTGGGTAATAAAGGGGTTAAGGCCAGCTTGGCATTATCAGCTGGCCCTAAGCCCGAAATTCATGGGGTCACGCCAATATTAGACATGACCACCATGAATTTCTAGTAAAGTATTTAAAAAAACACAACACCCAGAATAAAGTCCTTTAATTGAAATAAACACACAATTCTTTATTGTTCTAAATTAAACCATACTTACCGTCACGCCCATTCCAGCTGAAGCCAATGTCTTCTGCAATAAAAGTAAAATAATAAAGCAACCTCATCCTTACCTTTCCATGGTTCCCACGACAACTTCAGCTCTGCTACATCGAGATGACAGGCTGGACCGCAGCAGAACGCTGCCATCCAGCCTGTCATCCCGCGGACACTCAGAAGCGCAGGCATGCTTGCGCTCCTCAGTGTCTCGCTGTGACGGCATAAAGATGAGACAAGCTCATGTCCAATGAACTCGGCGCACCTCATGCACGTCACTGACAGCGTGGGAGAATTCTCCTGCACTCAGCACTTCAGCGTGAAAATTCTCCCACGCTGTCAGTGACGTACATGAGGTCAGCTGAGTTCATTGGACATGAATGAGCTCACCTCATGCACGTCACTGACAGCGTGGGAAAATTCTCACGCTGAAGCGCTGAGTGCAGGAGAATTTTCCCACGCTGTCAGTGACGTGCATGAGGTGAGCTCATTCATGTCCAATGATCTCAGCTCACCTCATGCACGTCACTGACAGCGTGGGAAAATTCTCCTGCACTCAGCGCTACAGCGTGAGAATTCTCCCACGCTGTCAGTGACGTGCATGAGGTGAGCTCATTCATGTCCAATGAACTCAGCTGACCTCATGCACGTCACTGACAGCGTGGGAGAATTCTCACGCTGAAGTGCTGAGTGCAGGAGAATTCTCCCGCGCTGTCAGTGACGTGCATGAGGTGCGCCGAGTTCATTGGACATGAACTCGTCTCATCTTTATGCCGTCACAGCCAGACACTGCAGAGCGCAAGCATGCCTGCGCTTCTCAGTGTCTGCGGGATGACAGGCTGGATGGCAGCGTTCTGCTGCGGTCCAGCCTGTTATCTCGATGTAGCAGAGCTGAAGCTGTCGTGGGAACCATGGAAAGGTAAGGATGAGGTTGCTTTATTATTTTTCTTTTATTGCAGGAGATCGTTGGCTTCAGCTGGAATGGGCGTGACGGTAAGTATGGTTTAATTTAGAACAATAAAGGAATGTGTCTTTATTTCAATTAAAGGACTTTATTCTGGGTGTTTGTGTTTTCTTTTAACTTTGACTATGGGGTTAGTAATGGGGGTGTCTTATAGACGCCTCTCCATTACTAACCTGGGCTTGATGTCAGCTGGCATTATAAGCTGACATCAACCCCAACCCTATTACCCCCTGCCACCGCACCAGGGCAGCGTGGAAGATCGAGGCTAAGTGCCAGAATTGGCGCATCCTATGGATGCGCCATTTCTGGGGCGGCTGACGGCTGGTGTTTCTAGCCTGGGAGGGGGCCAATATTCATGGTTCCCTTCCTGGGCTATTAATATTAGCCCCCAGCTGTCTGCCTAGCCTTTGCTAGCTATTAAATTAGGGGGGACCCCACGTCATTTTTTTGGGGGGTCCCCCATTTTAATAGCTAGTAAACGCTAGGTATTCAGCTGGGGGCTGATATTAGTAGTCTGGGAAGCTCCGTGGGTATTACCCCCTTCCCAGGCTTCAAACATCTGCCCCAGCTGTCTGCTTAACCTCCGCTAGAGACTAAAATTACGGGGAACCCCACGCCAATTTTTTTTAATAATAAATCCTTTATTTTAATACTAAATGACAAGTACAGTAACCAACACTGTCACTGTACTTATTATATATGTGACTGACATGTTTCTATCTATCTAATCTATGTGTGAAGCTCTATTCTGTCTGTTATAAATTGTCGGGTACAGATGCTGAATTGCCGGCCGGCTTTTTTAAAGAGACGGTGCATGAAAACACTATTATTTTTTTTAATAAATCCTTTGCAGTAAATGACAAGTGCAGTAAGCAACACTGTCACAGTACTTCATATATATGTGACTGACATGTTTCTATCTATCTAATCTATGTGTGAAGCTCTATTCTGTCTGTTATAAATTGTCGGGTACCGCTGCTGAATTGCCGGCCGGCTTTTTTAAAGAGACGGTGCACGAAAACACTATTATATTTTTTAATAAATCCTTTACACTAAATGACAAGTACAGTAAGCAACACTGTCACTGTACTTCGTATATATGTGGCTGACATGTTTCTATCTATCTAATCTATGTGTGATTCTCTATTCCTTCTATTCTAAATTGTCGGGTACAGATGCTGAATTGCCGGCCGGCTTTTTTAAAGAGACGGTGCATGAAAACACTATTATTTTTTTTGATAAATCCTTTACACTAAATGACAAGTACAGTAAGCAACACTGTCACTGTGCTTCTTATATGTGTGACTGACATGTTTCTATCTATCTAATCTATGTGTGATTCTCTATTCTTTCTGTTCTAAATTGTCAGGTACCGGTGTATGCCGCTGCTGAATTGCCGGCTTTTCATGTTTCACTGTGAGCACTGTTCCCATCGATTTGGGCAATCACTGTAATGCCACAACCACCATGGCTGTGGCATTACAGTGAGTGGCAGGCAATCCCTGCATGATTGGTGCTCAAAATAGCGCCAGACATGCAGGACACGCTTTTGGTGCACGAACAGTTATCGAACATAACCTCGAACAGCCGAATTTTTTGCAAATCGTTCGGGTTCGTCGAACAACTCGTACACCGCCCAAAACAGCTCGAATTTGAGATTGGCGAACAGTTCTAGTCGAACACCGCTCATCTCTACTCGTCACAGTCACTCCGGAAACAGATAGTGTAGGAAGAGCTGTTGCTGAGCTAGGGAGAAATTTGCTTGTTTCTAGTTAGTGTAGGTATACCAAACTATATTAGAGACACATATCCATCTCAACAAACAGTCTTTCTGAGGACTGATCCATCTGCAGAGATATCAGGCAGGCAGTGTATATAGGCAGGCAGGCAGGGTATATAGCAGACTGCAGTGCATATAGCACAAGAGGCTCCATTCCAGTTTTGTCTGCTGCTGCTGTTAGGTATTACTCAAAATAGGCCCAGGTCTCAGGGGCCACGAATAATTTTTTTTGGATCTTAATCCTCATTATTTGCTTTAAAAGCAATCAAGAGAACACTGTTGTTCTGCGCCATTTACTTGTTGGCACTGCAGAATACAGCCAGGTCCTTTCACTATTACAGCGCTATAAATCAAGCAATTTAAAACTGTGGTTTGTCTGTCACACGGATCACATATAATTGCGCTGAAAATACTGCCATTTCTGGCCTCCATTAAAAATTTGTTTCAGTGTGTCAGTGAAGCAATTGACACCAGTTTGCTGTTCAAAATAGTTACATACAGGCCAGGTATTAAATACTGTGTTTTCTCTGTCACATGGATCACATATACATTTTCAGAAAATACTGCGATTTCTGGCCTCCATTAAAAATTTGTTTCAGTGTGTCAGTGAAGCTATTGACACCAGTTTGCTGATCAAAATAGTTACCTACAGACCAGGTATTTAGAACTGTGTTTTTTCCGTGACATGGATCACATATAAGTTCGCTCCAAATTCAGCCATTTGTAGTGAGCGTGGATGATATTGTCCTCTATTTAAAATGGGCAAGGCATGTGGCAAGGGATGGGGAACTGGAGTGATGGTGCATGCAGAGACAGAGGCCGTGGGCAAGCTGAAATTGTGCACCAACAAACACCCACATCTTCTCGCTCGAACTTCCTGTCCCAATTAATAGGGAACCACAGAACACCACTATTGAACACAGAGCAGTGAGAAAAGGTTATTGGTTGGATAGCAGATAATGCTTCTAGTCACTTAGTCACCACCACCACCACCACTCTGTCTTCCACACGGTCAAGTCTCAGTAGCCATGAGTCTGGACCGCATATTCCTCACCCTGAACCTCCTTCCTCCCACCATGCCGAATGCCCAGAGACAACTGATCCCCCACTTGGACACTCCGAAGAGCTGTTCACTTCTTCATTTATAGATTCGGGCCTCTTGCCCGGTCCACTTGAAGCGGGGCAAGAGGAGATCGCATGTAGCAATGCCCAAATATTTGAGCAGCCACAGTCACACGAAGGCAACAGTGGGAAAGTGTCACAAGAGGTGGACGATGATGAGAAACAATTGCCAAAAAGTCAGGAGGAGGACCAGGGTGCGGAAGTGGTTGGCGAGGTAGTGGATGATATATTAACTGACCCAACCTGGCAGGAGGACATGCAGAGCGAGCACAGCAGCATACAGGGGGAGGGAGGCAGAGCATCCCAACAGGCAGGAAGAAGCAGTGTGGTGGCCGCAGACAGAGGGCAGGCAACCTTTCCCCGTAACACCAAAATGAAAGAAGTCGCCAGTACCACTGTTAGGTCTTTCCGAGTCTGGTTGTATTTTAAAGACTCTGCCAACAACCCCAAAAAGACCATTAGCACCACCTGCCATTCCAGCATCAGCAGGGGTGGCAAAATGACCAGCCTGACCACTACCAGCATGATCAGGCACATGGCAGCAAGGCACCCGACTTTGTGGACCGAACCCCAGTGTCCAGGAACACTGTCTGTGGGTGGCACCATTGCTTCTTCCGCTGCTGTGCATGCAAACCTGTAGCGTCGGCGTCCCTGCCTCCTGCTAGGCAGAGACGCCGTTCCCCTCACCTCCCTGCTCCGTCCTCAGTGTCCTCTTCCCGCGCTGCTGGCAGCGCTCACTGCTTCCCGGGCACTGTGCTTAGGGCGCGCACGCTCCCTCTCTCTTGAAGGGGCCGTGCGCGACGTCCTAAGGAGTCCCCGGCCAATTGCCGGTGGAGCTCCCATATATAAGGCACCTCCCCCAAAATGGAGGTGCCCGAGCAAAGTTGTTGCAAAGCCTTTCACCTCTGCTTCAGCCCTCAGGTCCCGTTGCCAGTCTGTTTTCCAGCTCTGTCTACCTGCTTGCATTCCCTGCGGTCCGACAGTCTGTCTACCAGCATCCGCCAGTCTGTCTATGGACCAGTCCGCCTGCGGATCAGGAAGCACCTGCCTGATACCTGCCTGATACCTGCCTGATACCTGCCTGAGACCACCAGCCAGCCAGCCGAGAGACTCTTACCCGCTCACCTAGGAGCGCTCACCTGCTACCCGCCAGCTAGCCTACCTGGAGGCTCTGCCGTCACTTGCCGTGACCACCTGCCAGCCAGCCGAGAGACTCTTACCCGCTCACCTGGGAGCGCTCACCTGCTACGCGCCTGCTAGCCTACCTGGAGGCTTTGCTGTCACTTGCCGTGACCACCTGCCTGTCTAGAGACTCTTACACTGCTGTCACTTGCCGTGACCACCCGCCTGTCAAGAGACTTTCCCCGTCACTTGCCGTGACCACCTGCCCTTCTACCCAGAGACTGTTCCTGTCACTTGCCGTGTCTACCTGCCCGCCTTCCCTGGGAGCCACCCGCTTCCTTACAAGGACTGCCCCTTTGTATTGTAGCTCAGAGGTTCCACCTCCCAGACCCATTACAGTTTGCTCGGGCCATGGAACCCGGTGGCACCCAAGCTCCCTCGCTCTCGGACCTATGTCATGAACTTTCCCGTCAGGTGTCCCAACAGGACTCCATCTTGGGCCACCTGCGTAGTGTTCACTCCTGCCTGGACACACTGACTGCTTCGTCGGGAGCTGCTTCTACTCGCACAACTACTACCCCAGCAGCGCCACTGCCCATCAATACCATGGCATCCCTTCCCGGTCCCCGCCTTTCCGCCCCGCCTCGTTTTGGTGGAGATCCCGGTCAGGAATGGGGCTTCATTAACCAGTGCACCCTGCACTTCGAACTTTTGGCACACCAGTTTTCCACCGACCGAGCCAAAGTGGCCTTCATCATGTCCCATGTCACTGGGGAGGCGCTGGCTTGGCTAAATCCTGTATGGGAGAGAGGAGACCCCCTGGTGTCCAACCTGCCAGCCTTTCTCACAGCCTTCCGGAAAGTCTTCGACGAACCAGGACGAAAGACCTCTTCCGCCTCATCTCTGCTACGCCTCCGTCAAGGGAGTCTCACCGTGGGCCAATATGCCATACGGTTGCGTACCCTTGCTTCGGAGCTTGCCTGCGATAACGACTCCCTGGTGTCCATCTTCTGGGAGGGTCTATCCGGCCGGATTAAAGATGAACTTGCCGGTCGGGACATTCCTACCACTCTCGACGACTTAATAACACTTGCCACCCGGATTGACATACGGTTCCAGGAGTGTACCAAAGAGGTCACCCGTGAGAGGAGGATTCCTCGCCTTGCTCCTACCTTCCAGAATCCCGTCACTTCCTCTGTTACTCCCCAGGCGCACTCACCTGAGCCAATGCAGGTCGACCAGACCAAGATGGTCAAAACCCGTCAAGAGTCACGCCGTGCCGAGGGGAGCTGCTTCTACTGTGGCAGTAAGGAGCACCGGATCCGTTCCTGCCCGGAGAGGTCGGGAAACGCCTGTGTCTAGGATTGCTCAGAGAGGTCGTCCTAAACAAGAATAAACCTTCTCCATCTCTGATGCTGTCGGTCTCTATCTTCTGTAGGGAGAACCGTTACTTTGAACTAGCTCAACTTGATTCTGGAGCTGCTGGAAATCTCATTTCCCAGTCCCTGGTAGACAAATACCGCATTCCCACCAAACCTCTGGCCGAACCCTTATCTGTCGCCTCCGTGGACGGGGGTCTCTTACCGCATCCCATTCAACTTATCACCGAACCCATAAGTCTGCAGGTGGGAATGCTGCACTCTGAGAGCATCTTCTTCCATGTTCTACCTGGACTCTCTCATGCTCTTTTGCTTGGCCTACCTTGGCTCCAGAGACATGCACCCGTGCTTGATTGGCAGACCGGAGAAGTCCTTCGCTGGGGATTGGACTGCCATAAGACTTGTTTAGTTCCCGTTCGTCCTGCCCATCCTTCTCCTCGCCCAGCCAATCTACCCGGCCTGCCAGTACCCTATTGGTCTTATGCTGATTTCTTTAATAAAAAGGAAGCAGAGACATTACCTCCTCACAGACCATACGATTGCCCTATCGACTTGGTACCTGGCGCTACTCCGCCCCGAGGGCGTATCTACCCTTTGTCCGCTGCTGAGACCCGGTCCATGTCTGAATATATCGAGGAGAACCTGGCCCGGGGATTTATCCAGAAATCTACTTCCCCTGTGGGAGCAGGCTTCTTCTTCGTTAAAAAGAAGGACGGCTCACTCCGTCCCTGCATAGACTATAGAGGCCTTAACCAGATCACGGTGAAGAATAAATACCCCCTTCCGCTCATTCCTGAATTATTTGACCGTCTGAGGGGTGCTCGAATCTTCACCAAGCTGGATCTCCGTGGGGCCTATAACCTGGTTCGTATCCGTCAGGGGGATGAATGGAAGACGGCATTCAACACCCGGACGGCCACTATGAATACCTCGTAATGCCCTTCGGTCTCTGTAATGCTCCCGCCGTCTTTCAAGAGTTGATCAATGATATCTTCCGTGACCTACTCCTGCGTGGTGGTATACCTGGACGACATCTTGGTCTTCTCTCCGGATCTCCCTACACACCGGAGGGACGTACGTCAGGTCCTGCTCAGGCTCAGGCAAAACCACCTCTACGCAAAATTTGAGAAGTGCCTCTTTGAGCAGACCTCGCTTCCATTTCTGGGCTACATCATCTCTCAGACCGGTCTACGAATGGATCCTGAGAAACTTTCTGCCATCCAGAAGTGGCCCCGAACGGAGGGGTTGAAGGCTATCCAGAAGTTCCTGGGCTTCGCCAACTACTACCGCCTCTTCATTCCGCAATTCTCTTCCCAGACTGCCCCTATCTCTGCGCTCACCCGTAAGGGCGCTAATCCCAAAGAATGGCCGCCCGAGGCAGAGGAGGCCTTCCTGTCTTTGAAACAAGCTTTCTCCTCCGCTCCTGTGCTGCACCGTCTGGACAGCAACAAGCAATTCTTAGAAGTAGACGCTTCCTCCACCGGAGCCGGAGCGGTGCTCACCCAAAGGTTGTCATCCGGAAGAATGGTAACCTGCGGCTTCTTCTCCAAACTCTTCTCCTCATCTGAGCGCAATTATTCTATAGGAGACCGAGAATTGTTAGCCATTAAGTTGGCACTGGAGGAGTGGCGTTACCTGCTTGAGGGGGCTCTTCACCTGGTAATTATCTACACGGATCACAAAAACTTGGCTTATCTCCAGAGTGCCCAAAGACTTAACCCGCGCCAAGCCCGGTGGTCCTTGTTCTTCTCCCGCTTTGATTTCATTCTTCATTTTCGCCCGGCAGACAAAAATATCAAAGCTGATGCCTTGTCCCGATCCTTTTTGTTCTCTGATCTAGAGGAGGAGCCAAAGCACATCATCGACCCCGCCAAGGTAATGCTGGTGGCTCCCGTGGATCTAAATCGTCTTCCACCCGGTAAGACGTTCGTAACAGTACCTGATCGTGAGAAAGTCCTACATTGGGGACATTCGTCTAAGCTAGCTGGCCATGCTGGCCAGAAAAAGACCCTCCTGCTTATTACCCGGCATTACTGGTGGCCTACCCTGCACAAGGACGTAATAGACTTTGTCTCAGCCTGTGCGTCCTGCGCCCGCAACAAGGTTCCTAGACATCTGCCAGCCGGCCGCCTTCTGCCTCCTCCCATACCTGCTGCCCCGTGGCAGCATATTGCCATGGACTTTATAACAGATCTCCCTGTCTCTGCTGGTTGTACGGTCATTTGGGTGGTCGCTGACCGCTTCTCTAAGATGGCTAACTTCATTCCCCTGCCGGGTCTTCCGTCTGCGTCTGAATTGGCTAAAGACTTTATCCATCATATTTTCCGTCTTCATGGTCTCCCTCTCCACATCGTATCCGACCGAGAAGTTCAGTTCACCTCTCGCTTCTGGAAAGCCATGTGTAAACTGCTGGGGGTCACCTTGGACTTCTCCTCTGCTTATCACCCACAGTCCAATGGTCAACTAGAGCAAATCAACCAAATTCTAACCTGTTACCTCCGGCACTTTATTAATGCCCACTATTCAGACTGGGTGGATCTTTTACCGTGGGCCGAATTTTCCTATAATAATCACGAGAGCAAGTCTTCCTCCAAATCCCCGTTTTTTATTGTCTACGGTCAACATCCTCGGATCCCGTTTCCCGTCTCCGCCTTGGTGGATAATCCGGCCGCGGAAACTCTTGTTAGCGAATTCTCCTCCATTTGGGAAAGTACCAGATCCGCACTTCTTCTGTCCTCCGAGCGGATGAAGAAACAGGCTGACAAAAGACGTCTGGATCCGCCCCAATTCCGTCCTGGAGATAAAGTCTGGCTCTCGTCCAAATATGTCCGGCTCAAGATTCCTTCCTACAAGTTAGGGCCTCGGTTCATCGGCCCACTGGAAGTTATCAAACAAATCAACCTGGTGGCCTATAAATTGAAACTCCCGGCCAACTTGCAGATCCCTAGCTCCTTCCATGTATCTCTCCTCAAACCTGTGGTACTTAACTCTTTTTCCAAGTCTACAGGTACGCCTCCTGCTCCGGTTTCCGCTGAAGACGAGCTTGAGGTAGAGAGCATTCTGGCCACCAAAAGGGTAAGAGGAAAGACCTTTTTTCTAGTGGATTGGAAGGGGTTTGGTCCTGAGGAGAGAACGTGGGAACCCCGGGAGAACATCCATGCCCTGCTCATCCTTGATAAATTTCTCTCCGTCCTAAAAAAGGGGGGGCCTAAAGGGAGGGGTACTGTAGCGTCGGCGTCCCTGCCTCCTGCTAGGCAGAGACGCCGTTCCCCTCACCTCCCTGCTCCGTCCTCGGTATCCTCTTCACGCGCTGCTGGCAGCGCTCGCTCTCTCTTAAAGGGGCCGCGCGCCATCCTAAGGAGTCCCCGGCCAATTGCCGGAGGAGCTCCCATATATAAGGCACCTCCCCCAAAATGGAGGTGCCCGAGCAAAGTTGTTGCAAAGCCTTTCACCTCTGCTTCAGCCCTCAGGTCCCATTGCCAGTCTGTTTTCCAGCTCTGTCTACCTGCTTGTATTCCCTGCGGTCCGACAGTCTGTCTACCAGCATCTGTCAGTCTGTCTATGGACCAGTCCGCCTGCAGATCAGGAAGCACCTGTCTGATACCTGCCTGATACCTGCCTGATACCTGCCTGAGACCACCTGCCTGCCAGCCAGCCGAGAGACTCTTACCCGCTCACCTGGGAGCGCTCACCTGCTACCCGCCAGCTAGCCTACCTGGAGGCTCTGCCGTCACTTGCCGTGACCACCTGCCAGCCAGCCGAGTGACTCTTACCCGCTCACCTGGGAGCGCTCACCTGCTACCCGCCTGCTAGCCTACCTGGAGGCTTTGCCGACACTTGCCGTGACCACCTGCCTGCCTAGAAACTCTTACCCTGCTGTCACTTGCCGTGACCACCCGCCTGTCAAGAGACTTTCCCCGTCACTTGCCGTGACCACCTGCCCTTCTACCCAGAGACTGTTCCTGTCACTTGCCGTGTCTACCTGCCCGCCTTCCCTGGGAGCCACCCGCTTCCTTACAAGGACTGCCCCTTTGTATAGTAGCTCAGAGGTTCCACCTCCCAGACCCGTTACAAAACCAATCCCCTGTTCATGGTGCATGCGAAGATGACTCCTGCCCTGCACCTGTCATTGCACACCCTCAATTAGCAGCATCAGGAAGCACGTCCACGTCCTTTTCCCAGTACAGAATTCAGTTATCCATACTTCAGTCCTTAGAACGCAAGCGCAAATACTCAGCCAAAGCCCCACAGGCCACACTACTAAATTTGCGACTGCTTGCGCTCAAAATGTTGCTTTTTAGGCTGGTGTAGACAGAAGCATTCCGCAACCTGATGACGGCGGCCATCCCTCGGTACTCAGTCCCCAGCCGCCACTGTTTCTCCCGGTGTGCCGTCCCTGTTTTACACAAGCACGTGTCCCAAAACATTAGATGTGAACTCAACAATGCAGTTACTGGGAAAGTCCACCTAACCACGGACACGTGGACAAGTGGTTTTGGGCCGGGAGGGTACATCTAGCTGATGGCACACTGGATTAACATAGTGGAAGCCGAGACCCAGTCGGACCTTGGGACGGAACACGTCCTCCCGACGCCAAGGATTGCAGGCCTTGATCAATCAGGGTTGCCCCCACAGTCTTCAGTTCTTGCACCACATCCTCCTCAGCCTTCTCCTTCTCATCAGCCTCCATCTCCGAAAAAAACACATCAGTCACAAGCTGGAAGAACCGCCGCACTGCCTCGGCCAAGCGGCAACAGGCTGTGCTGTAGCTCGTATGCTTAGTTGACAAACCGCACAATGCTGAAGAGTTGTGGACAGCTCTGAAAGAGCAGGCAGATCTGTGACTCACACTGCTGAACCTACAGCCAGGCATGGTCGTGTGTGACAGTGGCCGGAACCTGGTGGGGGCTCTGAGGCGAGGTGAGCTCACACACATACCATGCCTGGCCCATCTGTTTAACCTTGTGGTTCAGCGGTTTCTCAAATCATACCCGGAGATGTCAGATTTGCTTATTAAAGTACGCCGCCTGTGTGCCCATTTTATAAAGTCACCTACAGCTTCCGCCGCCCTTGACGTGTTTCAGCAGCATTTGCAGCTTCCGGCTCACAGACTGGTGTGTGATGTCCCCATGCATTGGAACTCCACACTGCAGATGTTGGGATGGATTTATTAAGAGGGCAGTTGTTGAGTACCAGCATCAAAAAGGCCGTCGGTATTCAGTTCAGACTCCACACATAAGACTACAGAAGTGGACATGGATGTCAGACATATATACCAAACTCCAAAACTTTTGAGCGGTGATGGCACCATAATTAGCGTCACCATCCCGCTTCTCTGCCTTCTGAAATGCTCTCTGCTCACAATCAAAGAGGATGCATTGCAGGCAGAGCACGATGAGATGGAGCAAGGAACCATACAGGGTGATTACACACAGCCAAGCCTCATCTCATCCTAACGTGGATTGGGTGACAATGAGGAAGAGGAGGAGGAGGAAGAACAGAAGCTAGTTTCATGCGCTATAGATGGTATTACCTGCACAAGTGTCATACCGTCTGTTCAGCGTGAATGGCCTGAGGACAGAGAAGAGGAGGAGGAGAGCATGGTCAGTCGTCCTCTTGGTGAGGACATGGAATTCTTGCCTGTTAGCAGTCTGGTACGCATGGCTGAGTTTATGTTACGCTGCCTTTCCCATGACCCTCGAGTTCTCAAAATTTTGGGTGACAGTCATTACTGGTTGGTGACGCTTCTAGACCCACGCTAAAAGGAGAACTTTATATCTCTTATTCCTGAGGCGGACAGGTCTACAAAAATGGGGCAGTACCACAAGGCCCTTGTTGCGAAACTATTAAAAAAATTCCCATCTGAAAACGCTGGCGGCAAAGGTCACAGTTTGTTGGACAACCAAGGACTACAGGTGAGAGAGACACAACTCCAATCAAGCAGAGGCAGGGGAACATTGTCAAAGTTCTGGGAGAATTTTCTCAGCCCCTCCCATCACACAGGCCTTGAGGCGCGGAGTACTCTCACAAGGAGTGCAAAGTTTGGGAAGATGCTGAGGGAGTACCTTGCCGACCGTACCAATGTCCTCCGTGATTCCTCTGTGCCTTATAATTATTGGATATCCAAGCTGGATACGTGGAATGAACTGGCTCTCTACACCTTGGAGGTCCTGGCCTGCCCTGCCGCTAGCGTTTTATCAGAGCAGGTTTTTAGTGCCGCTGTTGGAATTATAACTGATAAGCGCATCCGCCTGTCAACTGAAAATGCTGACAGGCTGACTCATAAAAATAAATAAGGGCTGGATTCGGCCAGACTTCTCAACACCACCGAATGATAGCTGCGTAGCATAAACTCAAATCCAGTGTCTTTTTTTGGGAAGTGTATTCCCATGCACCTTTTCACTCCCACACATGCGTATACACTTCCTGATTTTGGCTATTTTCTCTTGTCCCCCTCCTTCTCCTCACCCTCATCCTCCACCACCATATCACAAGGGTGACCGTGATCCATGATGCAACACCCATATAATTTTTTTAAAGGGTGTCAGATCATACACTTAGTGCATGGGCATTACAAGTATAGGAGACCCGCTCCTTTCTAATGGGAAAATATTTCATGAGGCCCTCCTCCACGTATCTCCCAATTTTAGCAGCCCTTGCATTCACTGCATAGGCCAACACTATGGGAGACCCACTTCCTAATAATGGGAACATTTTTTCATGAGGCCCTCTGACCTCCAAGTCTCTTCCAAGGGGCATTGGAGTGCCTCCAATTTTTTGGCAACCCTTGCATTCACTTCATAGACAAATACAATGGGAAACCCAGTTCCTAATAATGGGAACATTGTTTTCAGGAGGCCCTCTGACCTCCAAGTCTCTTCCAAGGGGCATTGGAGTGCCTCCAAATTTTTGGCAACCCTTGCATTCACTGCATAGGCAAACACAATGGGAGACCCACTTTCTAATAATGCGAAAATTGTTTTCAGGAGGCCCTCCTCTAAGTCTCTTCAAAGGGGTTGCATCCAAATTTTCAAAGGGGTATTGGGGTGCGTTCAAAATTTATGCAGCCCTGCCACTTACTGCATACGCAATAACAATATAGGAGACACACTCTTTAGTAATGGGAGCAACAAAGCTTAACCGGCTGATGGCTCTCTAAGAAAAGAGAGGGCAGACTGCTGGCCCTTTGAGAATAGTAAAGGCCGCCTGATGGCCCTATAAAAATAGGCTTTGTGGCTTTCAGAGTCCCTCCTTCATAAATGAAACACGATGTGTCTGATGATATCTCACACACCACATGGCCAGATAAGGTTGTAAAATGTTAAAATGACATTTCCTGGTGAATGCATTTGTCACGGTTGAAAGCAATGCAATAATGCAAAAATGTATCAAAACCGCTACGTGTGAGCATAGCCTTTGGTGTGGAGGAGCATTTTTGTTTTTCGTTATTTATTTTACCTTATATACAAGTCATTACCCTGGAAAGGATGTTCCTTAACATATTTCCCAGGAAAATCCATTTTGGTTTCGTTTTAGTATGTTTAATTGTGAGTCCGTAAAAGTGGCATAATACCTCTGACAACATTGTTGACAACAGTGACCTGGGAGTCAGAAATGCTTCCAGGGGTCTTCCCCATGATGTTTCCATGCCATTTGAGCACTGTTCCCATCGATTTAGGCAATTTTTAGGCCCTCTGCAGACTGCCGGGGGGAGCCACCTGAAAAATGCTCAAGTTTCCCATAGACTTACATTGGGCTTGTTGCTCAGGTCGAGCACCTGAGTATTCCAATATGCTCGACCCGAACAACGAGCACCCGAGCATTTTAGTGCTCGCCCATCACTAGTGGCCTGCTGTATCACGTTACTAATCAAAGAAATTCGATTTTTTACTGTGGACGAGGCCTGTATACAGCAGAATATATGCACCAAAAAATTTGAAGCTGACATGTGTCCTGCTGTAGTATCACGGTAGTAACAGAAAAAAATAGATTTTTTTACTGTGGAGCCCTGGGTACAGCTGAATCTCAGCGCAAAAGAATTACAAGGTTAGATGTGGCTTTCTGTATGTCGCACGGTAGGAGCACAAAAAATTATAGTTTCAAAGGTGTACTCGTGCATGGAGCACAATATCATCAGTGCTCAACATAGTTATATATTGAAATGCAGCCTGCTGTCTCAGTCTGGACCTCACTAATAGCAAAATGATTAATCTGTCGAATTGACAGCCACACAGGATCCTAGGCTTCCTAGGTATCTAAACTATCTGACTTAAAAGCAACCGCCTAGTTAACTATTTAAAATCTCTCAGTATCCAGGACCAGCGTCAGGAGCAGCCTCTCTGCGCTGTTATACTGACAAAATGGCACTAAAACAACATGTCAGCTCATTATATGGAGAAGGACATGTGACTTCAGCAGCCAATGACAGAAGCCCTTGTGTCTTGATGCTGTGGATGATTCCTGTGCAGGAATCTTCACACATTAAGTTAAGAAAAAAAAATTAGCTTAACAGCATGCCTATACTATGACCTCTCTCCACCCCCTCTCCTCATCAAACACGTCCCCCACCCCTCATCACACAGCACCACTATTCTAGCCAAAGTGATAAAAATACTGTAGTGGAAACGCGATCATTTCCCGCACTTTTACCGATTTTTGCCGATTTTAAGCAAAAATGCTCGGGTGTCCGATCACTAATCCGAATGTGCAAAGTTCGTGCCTAATTTGAAATTGGCGAACGTTTTTCGAACATGTTGTCTCATCTCTAGTTTTAGCCTCAACTGAAGTTGATGACCCATTGAGTCAATCTATTATGTAAATGAGTTTCCAAGAGCCGTCAGGGTGGTCCTAGACCTTGCATGTGCTCCAGTTCTCCTCACTAAACCTGTCCCTATGCTGGCCTTGATTAATGACTGCACCCTTTTGTTTACTCTCAATGATGCAGTCGTCTATCAAGGACAAAGTGGCAGCACAAGGTGGGGATTAGTGAATAGCACTGGACTAAGATTGAGCGTTAGCACTGTGTCCTTCCACTGTGTCCACTGATGTTTGCTCCTGACCCCATCTGGACAGGTGAGCCTCTGGCAGCTTCTCCTCACCACTGACAGTGGCTGGCAAGCCATTGCATGCATGTGCGTATAGGCAGACTTGCCAGTCTCTGTCAATGGTCACCTGCACAGTTCAGAACCCAGCGGCTATTAAAGTATATTTTAAAACATTAAAACATACATGGCTGTGATCACACAGTCAGTGCCTGATACATGCTACCCATGTTTTGGGCAGCATGTATCAGCTGACAGGTTCCCTTTAAGGTTTGCAGACTTTTTGTGAAATATTTTTTGTGACAAATCTGCTTGAAATCCTAAAAATCCCCTCATTTATTTTTAGGTAGTGAAATGAGACATGCATATTGTTCCTATAAGGCCATAGTGGTAAACTACGGTTGCATTCACAATGATTGACCCCAGATTGTAAGGCTGTGTGCCCACTATGCGTTTTTTAAGCATTTGCGCAGCCGCAATTCTGCTGCAGAAACCCTTAAAAACGCTTGGTAGAAAGCCTGCCTTGTTCCCCCATGATAATCCGCATGTGCTGTGCACATGCTGCGGAATTTTCCGCTGCGGATTATCATTGCAGAAAAATATGCAGCAGTACCAATTATTTTGCGTAAACGCAGCGTTTTCGCCACTATTGACTTGAATTGGAACGCATGGAACCCGCACCACTGCATCTGCAGATGCAGAATCCAAGCGTTTCAATGTGCAGATGGTGCCCGGGTCTGGAGAAAAGGAGACTCTCCTCTGGACCTGGGTACCATAGTACCTGTAAAAAAAAGAATAAAATAAAAAATAAATATTATACTTACCTTCTGATGGCCCCCGGTCTCCTTAACGATGCGTCCTGGCTTGCCGGCAACTCGCGATGGTCTGAAAAGGACCTGCCGTGACGTCATTTAGTCATGTGACGGGTCACGCGACCACTGACGTCGGCAGGTTCTTTAGTCCACCGCGAGCTGCCGGCAAGCCAGGATGCATCGGATAAAGACTCCGTGGGCCATCGGAAGGTAAGTATATATTTATTTTTTTATTTTTTACCATTCTTTACGGCCACACTATATAAATCCAGGCCGTTTGCATATTTAGCCACTATTATTCTTCACTGTACGAAGACTATTCCGAGCCACCACCATGTTTAACTGTAAGAAGACTATTCTACATCACTATGCTTCACTGTAGGAAGACTATTCCAAGCCACCACCTGCTTCACTGTAGGAAGATTGCTATGAGCCACTGACAAACTTCACTGTAAGACTTCTTTTCAACACATGCCATTCTTTACTGTAAACATCCCTTAGCCAAGACCATGCTTCACTGTAGGTAGATTATTCTTAGCCACCACCATGTTTCACTGTAGGCAGACTATTCCACACAACCACTATGCTTCACTATAGGAAGACTATTCCATACCACCACCAGCTTCACTGTCGGAAGATTTATACAAGCCATTGCCATGCTTCAGTGAAGGAAGATTGCTTTTTTCAGTCTATGCTTCATTTCTCATCATTCAGATATACTGTTGATCCTTAGGTCAGAAATTTAGTTTCATCGCTACATAGAATAAAATCTTCAAACTTCTGTGGCTTATTTATAAAGTTTTGAGGCTATTGGCACCAACATTTTTCTGATTTTGGTTCAGTAGAGGTGAAGTATTGCATTCGGGCATGGAGACCTTCAATGTTTTTACTATGCAAACTGAAACCACAGTAAGTGTTGCCACCAATTCTTGCTGACAATATTTTGAAGTCATGAGAGGATTTACGACCACCAACCTCCTCAATCTGGTTGCAGCTTCCTTATTCTGCCACATTCAGTAATGTGGCCAGTGTTCCTTTCACTTTGAACTGAACTCTGCTCTGATTTGCATCTCTAGGAACACTCAACTCTTTTTTTTAATCCTTTTCCTTATTTGTATAAGAAAATTATCTGTTCTCTTAACTGCACTATGTATTCCTTCTTGCTAAATATGGTGCAAATATGCAACAGTTCGGCCCGCACTCCCATTCTGCGCTATTGATCAGCCTGAATTGATTGCAAAATTGTATGCAAATTTGTAGAAGCACGAAAATTGTATAACCAAAAAGTTCCAAAAGCAACAGAAGACAATTAACAATCATCTCCCAATAAACTTTGACATATTAATAATTATATGTTGTCGAGCCCTTTACTAAGTCTGACTTATAATATCACAGAGAATAAAAGAACTTTTTATTATTCCTCTATTTTTCCAAAGAATAACTCACCTGGAGGGCAAGTGAACACGAAAAAAGAGAGAGCGAGTCCTCAGTGCGTTCTTCGGATCTTCAGATTGTTGTTTTCATGTTCAGAATCCTGCAGAGTATTTTGTTATGTTGAGTGCATCGTTGGTTTTTGTGCTTCGCTTTTATTCTGTACTTACTCCTCTATAATTGAGATAATACTTGTCTTCTAAAATTCACCTAGATTTCCTTTGGTTTCCTTTGTTCCTGGGATGTTTCAAACCAGAACCCATACTGTCTGGTAGGTGGGGAGGAAAATAGCTGAACAATTACATTGTCAATCGAAACCCGAGAGTTGGCTGAGCTTGTACTGTACCGCTCTATTCACAAATATCTAACAATGCTGGTTAATAAAATCTGCTGCACTTAGTCATTATCTTCTTTGCCTCAAATCATAGACAATGTTTGTACTATTTTACTCTGCGTGTATGACTCTAGCTTCTGTTTTTCTCTGGAAACAGCATATTAAATAAAAATTCCTTGTGTTTTATTCTTCTTTCTCCAAATGGAAATGATTTGACAGGAAAAAAAAGTCACTACATGACCAGTATGAGACTACAATTACTTGAGTCCATCAAGAGAATAATTCTGGTGGCCAAACCTCCCAACAGAGGACACGTCGATTATAACATCTAATAGGTTATTAAGGATCAAAATACACTCTAGTCCATATTTGACAACTTTTCAATATTCATTGGTGGCAGAATTATGAGTGCATCACGTATAAATGCACCACTTTTTGCAGACCAGGAGCCTTCAAAGACCACTGATTCTTTTTGATGGTCATGCCCCTTTTACTGTCTCCTCCATGCATCCAGAATGTGGGTCTGGATGTTGGACTACACAGCCAAAGCATTCAGAGAGTTCAGCTTTCCAGGAGTCTTTTGTGGTGTCTAGATTTTCCAACTCTTTAAGGAGGTCTCTGCTTTTTCCAGAAGTCTCCTGGACTTTCCGAGAGAATTGGCTCCAATAGCAAGAGTTTGTATCCAAAGTCATTTCCTTGGGGCTGCCTACTTCATGACATTTGGGAGCCTACCTTTGTACTAGAGCCTAGGAATACTGGAGGATCTTCTGGTATGCTCATGTTCCATTCCAACTGTACGTGTCAGACTATTGTCTAACCTTAAGCTTTCATTTTTATGTTTTTTTTTCTTCTTTTTTTTTTTTGGACTTGACACTCAACCTTAACAGACTCCCTTATAGGGCCGAGGTCTGACATTAGTCATTCCATCATTTTGATAACTTTTTTTATTAACCACTTACTGATGTACTTGGGATAATTATCCTATTGCATGAATGAAGACTGACCTAGCCAAAGATCAACGGGGTATAAAAATCACTATTTCCAGATCTGGTGGCTCTTCATGCCGCTATTTGCTATGGAAAGATCCTGTCGGCATGATGGGATTTGCTTACAAGGAAAATCATACTTGACTCATGGAATGAGTAGCATTACTTGTGTCATAATTTTTGATTTTTACATTTTTCAAATACTCATATTTATAAAATCAATTATTTTATATGATCTAATGATCTTTCAAGTAAAACCAATACTAATACTCAGGACCTCCAGATGACCTTGCATTTGTGTGAAGAATATATACTGATAGAAATTCTAGCTCATTAAAATCTCCACATCCTCCAATTTTTAAGGTTCAACAAGTAAAACAATCCCAAATTATCATCCCTTCACCAAATTGCTTAAGAGCAGTCAAGTAGGATTGTTTCTAGGCATGTAGGGGACGTAATGTACCTCCTGGGTTTTTCTTGATATCTCTGGGGAAGTTCTATGGGAAGTTCTGAAGAGAAAAGTTGTCATCACTCTCTATCCAGCATAAAAGCTCTAAAACAGGGGTGGGGAATCTTTTTTCTGCTAAGGGTCATTTGGATATTTATACCATCCATCGGTGGACTGTCCTGACGCTGGCACTGGTGTCAGGACGTAATCTTTCATTGCATGCACCTCAGCATTCAGTAGTGAACACTGGGTACATATGCTCATAGAGCAAGAAGAAATTAATGGGCCGGCGGCCATCTACATACATCTGCCAGCTCAAGCACTGCGTTCCCTGGGAATCTGCCTGGGGGCCCGATAAAAGGTCTTCAATGGTCGTAAAAGGCCCGAAGGCGTGAGGTTTCCCCACCGCTGCTCTAAAAGAAGAATGGGTAAAGATAGATGTTTCAATATTCAATTCAATATGTCACCAAATTGTTGATTGCATGCCTAGAAGACTTGGTGCTGCCCTTAAAAATTATGGAGATCATCCAAAGTGTAGCGCCGGCGTCCCTGCCCTCTGCCAGGCAGGGACGCTGTTCCCCTCACCTCCCTGCTCCGTGCCCGGCGTCCTCCTCCCGCTCTGCTGGCAGCGCGTGCTCCTTCCCGGCCACTGTGCTTAGGGCGCGCGCGCGCGCTCTCCCTCCCTCTTAAAGGGGCCGCGCGCGCCGTCCTAAGGAGTCCCCGGCCAATGGCCGGAGGACTTCACCATATATAAGGCACCTCCTCCAAAATGGAGGTGCCCGAGCAATGTTGTTGCACTGTTTACTACTCTGCTTCAGCCCTCAGGTCCCGTTGCCAGTTACCTGCCAGTTACCTGCCAGTTACCTGCCAGATTCCTGCCTGATTATCTGCTACCTGCCTGCTAGTCTGAGGTCCGACGGTCTGCCTTACTACTCCTGTCAGTCTGTCTAAGGACCAGTCTGCCCGCTCACCTGGGAGCGCACATCAGCCACCTGCCTGCTTGCCCGAGGTCCGACGGTCTGCCTTCCAACTCCTGTCAGTCTGTCTATGGACCAGCTTGCCCGCTCACCTGGGAGCACACACCTGCTACCTGCCTGCTAGTCTACCTGGAGGCTCCGCCGTCACGTACTGTGACCACCTGCCTGTCCAGTGACTCCTGCTCGCTCACCTGGGAGCGCTCATCTGTTGCCTGTCTGCTAGCCTACCTGGAGGCTCTGCCGTCACGTGCTGTGACCACCCGCCTGTCCAGAGACTTCTGCCTGCTCACCTGGGAGCGCTCATCTGCCGCCTGTCTGTTGGTCTTCCTGGAGGCTCCGCCGTCACATGCTGTGACCACCCGTTCATCCAGAGACTCTCGCCTGCTCACCTGGGAGCCCACGTCTATCATCAGCCGCCACAGGTCGTACCAACCCTTTACCTAGAGACTGCCCCGGTCACTTGCCGTGACCATCTGCCCGTTCATCCAAAGACTGCCCCGGTCACTTGCCGTGACCATCAGCCCGTTCATCCAGAGACTGCCCCGGTCACTTGCCGTGACCTCCAGCCCGTTCACTCAGAGACTGTCCCGGTCACCTGCTGTGACCTCCTGCCCGTCTTCCCTGGTCGCCACCCGCTCCCTTACAAGGACTGCCCCCTTGTATAGTAGCTCAGAGGTTCCGCCTCCCAGACCCGTTACACAAAGTACTAGATCTAGTCGTTTTTGATGTGGGGTGTATTCATTTTTGTATCAACTAATTTGAGTAAAACTGAAGATTTTGAAATGAAAGTTATATTATTAACTTTACTTTCATGTTATGGGTTAAAAAATGTTCTATGAAATTCGGTCTTGTCAAAACTTTGGAAATTGTTCTATTATTCAAATAGATATTGATTAAATACTACTTTTCAAAGGGGGTGTACTCATTTATGCTGAGCACTGTATGTTACCTTTCATTTTGATCTGAAGGCTCCATTACTATCCTCACATCGTCTCTTCAGAGAGAAAGAGGATTAGAACTCTAACGCCACCTATATGAAGTAACAATCCTAAAAGTCAATATCGACCCTTTAACGAGCCTTGTCATATGACTTAGGATAAAAGCCAGAACCATTATGGTTTCATTCTAAGTCATATGAAAAGACTCGTTAAAGGGTCGATATTGACTTTTAGGATTGCTGCTTCATATAGGTGGCATTAGAGTTCTAGTCCTCTTTCTCTCTGAAGAGACAATTTGCATATTTCCCAAAGGAGCATTGCGGCTTAAGTCTCCTCACCTTGGCATGCTTAACATGTCACTCTCTGCAAGGAGAAAAGTTACCCCTTGGATATCCTCACATCATAACACTGACCCTGTTATAGATAGGCTTGTCCTCATCAACATTAGTGGTCACTTTCTTCCACCAGTTCAACACATTCTTCCTCTGCTGTTGCCATTATTTAATTATTCATTAGCTACTAGAGATGAGTTAATCAATTTAATGCAAATTCATATCCACTCTTTAAGAATTTGCTGAACCTGGCAAATTCAAACTATGTAAGATTCTATAATTGTGTAAATCGGCAAAAGTTGACACCGCCATTTTACACAATGAAAAAGATAGCCAGAGAAGGCTCACATGACTGTGAGCTGCGTGGGCTTTCCATAATACCTTGCAGCTATCACTTCATCACATAGCATAGCACAGCCCATGAGGAAAGACTATCATAGCCAGTATAAAAGCTGAGGCATGGAATGCAGCAGCCATATTGTGGTGAATATGGACAGTGAGAGGCATCACAGATTACAGCTCAACTGTAGAGATGGGAGAGAAAGCTATAGAACACTGAATAAACTGTACAGATAGTGTGTGATGGCACTGCGGTGAACAACAGTTATCATTTGTTTACCCATAGCCAGATGTGTTGAAGTCACTTTGAATTCATTAAGACTGTGTTTGCATTAAAGAAGTTGAGGGTGGTTGGATACAGTCCTAAGAGATCTTAGAGTGTTACACACGTCCTTTAAGGACAATTGAAGTACTTCCAATTTACCGCAAATTTAATTTTTTTGGAAAAATTTGGTGAAGCTGGTAAATTTGAATTTCAAAATATTTGTTCATCTACAGTGCCTACAAGTAGTATTCAACCCCCTGCAGATTTAGCTGGTTTGATAAGATGCAAATAAGTTAGAGCCTTCAAACTGCAAACGAGAGTAGGTTTTATGAACAGAAGCATAAATCTTACAAACCAAAAAGTTATGTTGCTCAGTTGAATTTTATTAAATTTTAAACATAAAAGTGTGGGTCAATTATTATACAACCCCTATGTTTAATATTTTGTGGAATAACCCTTGTTTGCAATTACAGCTAATAATCGTCTTTTATAAGACCTGATCAGGCTGGCACAGGTCTGTGGAGTTATCTTGGCCCACTCCTCCATGCAGATCTTCTCTAAGTTATCTAGGTTCTTTGGGTGTCTCATGTGGACTTTATTCTTGAGCTCCTTCCACAAGTTTTCAATTGGGTTAAGGTCAGGAGACTGAATAGGCCACTCCAACACCTTTACTTTTTCCCTCTTGAACCAGGCCTTGGTTTTCTTGGCTGTGTGCTTTGGGTCGTTGTCTTGTTGGAAGATGAAATTACGACCCATCTTAAGATCCTTGATGGAGGAGCGGAGGTTCTTGGCCAAAATCTCCAGGTAGGCCGTGCTATCCATCTTCCCATGGATGCGGACCAGATGGCCAGGCCCCTTGGCTGAGAAACAGCCCCACAGCATGATGCTGCCACCACCATGCTTGACTGTAGGGATGGTATTCTTGGGGTCGTATGCAGTGCCATCCAGTCTCCAAACGTCACGTGTGTCGTTGGCACCAAAGATCTCGATCTTGGTCTCATCAGACCATAGAACCTTGAACCAGTCTGTCTCAGAGTCCTCCAAGTGATCATGAGCAAACTGTAGACGAGCCTTGACATGATGCTTTGAAAGTAAAGGCACCTTACGGGCTCGTCTGGAACGGAGACTATTGCGGTGGAGTACGTTACTTATGGTATTGACTGAAACCAATGTCCCCACTGCCATGAGATCTTCCCGGAGCTCCTTCCTTGTTGTCCTTGGGTTAGCCTTGACTCTTCGGACAAGCCTGGCCTCGGCACGGGAGGACACTTTCAAAGGCTGTCCAGGCCGTGGAAGGCTAACAGTAGTTCCATAAGCCTTCCACTTACGGATGATGCTCCCAACAGTGGAGACAGGTAGGCCCAACTCTTTGGAAAGGGTTTTGTACCCCTTGCCAGCCTTGTGACCCTCCACGATCTTGTCTCTGATGGCCTTGGAATGCTCCATTGTCTTTCCCATGTTGACCATGTCTGAGTGCTGTTCACAAGTTTGGGGAGGGTCTTAAATAGTCAGAAAAGGCTGGCAAAAGAGATCTTTAATCCACACATGTGAAGCTCATTATTCTTGGTGCCTGAACTACTTCTTAATACTTTAGGGGGACCAAACAGAATTCTTGTGGTTTGAGGGGTTGAATAATAAATGACACTCTGAATTAACTTTTAACGTTTTTAAAAAAAAACAAAAAAAAAAAACAAAGACAAAATTTGCTGCAGTGCATTTCCCACTTCCAGGCTGATCTACAGTACAAATGTCACAATGCCAAGTTAATTCCGCATGTGTCAACCAGCTAAATCAGCAGGGGGTTGAATACTACTTGTAGGCACTGTATATTAGCCATCCTGCAATTTCTATACTTTTCCTAGTTTCAAGCTGTAAACGATTCATTTATATTGACCGTTTTGCTCCATTTCCTCAGCACTTGTGTAAATTAATCTTTACCTTAATTATGTGATGGCTTTACAGTGAATCTACTGCATTGATTAGGATGTGGTAATCCATTCTATCTGAAAGGGAATGACCATGTAGAACACTTTTCGTCCTTAGATTATACAGTGCCTTTATTTAATCTTATTCCTTCGGGACAATCACTCAATGTCTTATCAACTACGTAACTTCCCAGTCAATCAGCCTCGTTTCTTGATGAACTTACATGCCTCCAAGGTCAATATAAACACATATCTAATGGACTTGCTCTACATAGGAATCGACAATAGGATATCCAGGTTAATTATAAAATAGAAATTATTATACAGATGAGCGAATCTAGTGATATCAATTCACCAGATTTGCTCGAATTTGGTTGTAAATTTTGATTTGTTATTCAACCCAAATTGACATGCTGATAAAAACTGTTATGCTCTGAGGTCTTTCCAGACGACAGGATTAAAAAATAAAAAAAATATAATACTCATCTTGCCCCTTCACCTGTTCTGGCATCAGTGCTTCCGGCTGAGGAGCCCAAAACAGGGAAAAGACGAGGTGTGTGGCTTTTTTTAATGTAAAACGAATCAAGCATGCTGTACTTTAGTTTTATTTAAGTGAAGCGAATTAAAAAAAAAATAGCTTACTGGACAATTCTAATCTTATTGTAACATTCAAAGCAGATTCGATTTGCAGCAAACTGATTTGTTCATTCAAGAAAAAATTCCTTTGTGCTCTGTCAGCCAAGGAAAAGATTTATTTCTTCTCCTGTCACATCCCTTCTCTGACAGGTCACCTCTTTGTGTGCTTACGATACAGCTCCTCTGTCATTTGAGACACAGGTCTCGAGAGCAGTGTTTCTTCAAACTGCAACCCATCCTGAGACATGACTAGGATGGGTTGCCGCTTGAATTATGTGATGGGGCCATTTTGGTACATTCTTGAGGACTGAAAGAAGTAAGATTTTGTGTTGTATACAGGGCATAATGACAAAACAAGTAAGAAGTAAAGAGAACATTCTGATGATACTTCTTTATAGGGGACACCATCCCTAAGGATAAGCTTCAATGTGTTTAATAATGTAGAAAATGGAGACTAGAAGGAATATTCCAGTAACAAGAAGTTAACATTGATCCATGCTGAGATCCCCACCAATGGCTAGAGTAGGTCACTTATGTATAAATGAATTCAGATGCAGTACACATTAACCATTGCTTCATTCAAACAGGGGAAACTAGCTTTTAATTATGGCTATCAGTGGGAGGATCAGTGGCTGGACCCCTATAATTTATTATGTATTAGGGGATTTTTTTTTACTTGAATACCAATTTAACTTCAACTCTAATGCAAATTCTTTTAAAAGACCACCCATCTCCAGTATTCCATTTGTAAGGGCTCATTCATGCTTCAGTTTTTCACATACAAGTGCTATCCTTTTTCTGCACAGATAGCACTATAACAGTACCTATAGCAGTCTATGGGTCTGTTCACATGTCCATGATTTTTTGCGGACTGAGTGGTCCCTGCAAAATTGCAGAGACATGTCCGATATTGATCCAAGGGTCAAATCAAACTCAATAAAGAAAGTCTATGCGTCCATGAAAAATATTGAATAGCACTCGGATGCCATCCATGTGCTGTCCGTTTTTTCACTGCTTATAGATGGGAGAAGGTGGAGAAATGTTTTTTTTCTCATCAGTGAAAAAACTGATGAAACTCTGACCAAACTCTGATGAGACTATAACAAAATTTTGTTGAAACTCAAGCTGAACTCTGATGAAACTCAAGCCGAACTCTGATGACACTCTCATGAAAATCACTGATGAAACTTGGTCAGTTTTTCTTGTATTTAAAAAACTATCATCTGAATGAGGCCTAAAACTGGTGCCTTCTTCTGAAGAAGACGGAAACTGTAAGCCATCCATATTGTCTCAATGTCATGATAGGACATATGTATGAGGCTTATTTTCATGAGAAACCCTTTTAACTCATAGTTATGGAAATACACAAACCATGCACGATAAAGCTAGCTATTGCTACATAATAACAACTCAAATTTTATTTTTTATTTTTTTACAATTTTGTAAAGTTATGAAATTTTGCAAATCACTTTATTAGGGTATTTGTCTTTACTCCTGTAAAAAAATGCATTTCAATAGCCTCCAAACCTCTGCTTCTTTCCAGTCTTCCGCTGCATTGATATCAGCATGTACTCATTTGGAGTACAGATGATGGCGGTCATGGGTCAGCCCCTGTCTCCTCCTCTAAGCAAGGGTTTGGAAGTCATTTATATGCATTTGAAGACAGTTCCCCTAATAAAGTAAGTTACAAACTTTCATAACTTTAGCAGCTCTTTAATAGCAGAAGCTTCTATAGCAACAAACTACCAAGACGAATGCAATGAATTGCGTGGAGTTTTCAGGGATTAAGCATTCTCATTCAATATACTATTGCATCAAGATCTAGAGTAGTGTCTCCGAATTTGTAATGCATGTTGATGGCGTAATAAAGTGAAAGCTCCGACAGTCAAAAAAAAAAGCTTTTGTGCACTTTACGTCGGTCTTATTAGTCAGAATTTCAGTTTAGCTTTCATTTAAATGTAAAGACACAATAAAAATATATTGGCCCTCACCTTTTGTGGTGACTTCACTAAAGTATAAAGCTTATTTAGGACCTTGAGAGTTCAGCTCTGAGTTACGAAAAATGTATTTGCATTTGTTACCTCAAACAGTTGAAAAAAATAGTGATTAAAAAAAACATGATTTCCTGAACACATGAAAAAGTTGAAAAAGTTTATTTGTCCTTTGACCCAAAACCTGTAAGTAAATATGGTATTGATCCCCTCATCGAGGTAAAACTGGTATGTTCAGAGACTGTGCAGATTCTCATGTTATGTAACTAATCCTAATTTTAATGAGGTGTAGGTAGTTTTCTACATCAGCATTCTGCCAGCACCATATCTGCTGGAACATCCTTTCCCTCACTTCCCAGCATGCATTGCTCCTGCCAGTTTCTAATAACTTGCCTGCCCTGAACTGTAAGCCCGAAAGCATTTGATAGAACAAAAAGTATCATCCCCCTACTTTCCAGAATTATGACTATTGTGAGATTAATCAGTTGCATTAAAAACAATAAAAAAAACAAACAGAAAAAATATAATCAATAAAAATCTAAACCAAAAATGTAGGCAAATAAAAATTAGCCTTCTAAAAAATAAATATTTTAAAAAGTCTACTTATTGAATTTTAGCAAACAAATATATAATTGGAATGAAATAAATTAAATTAAAAATATGTTTTATTTTTATTACTTTTGCTTGATTACTTTTTCATTTCTTATATTTTCTTCTATTTATAATTTCAGTAATTGTACTTTTTTTTTTCTTTTATTTTGCTGCTCGTCTATTTTTTTTTTTTAATTAGTATCTTTTTTTTCTTTTTTTTTGCCTTCACAGACAATATGGCTTTAGCTACTTACATCTTCTCTCATAAATCCATTTTCCATTTTCCGTCCTATTGCGGACAGTGGACAGGAAATTATATACAGTATGTTTTGTTTAACTGGATTACTCTTTTATTAGCTCATGGCGAGACTTTTTTTGTTTGCAGGATATTTAAGTGTGATTTTTTTTTCTGTCTTTTATCGGCAGTATTCTCCATCATCCCGGGGCCGTGTTGCCTAGCTAAACATAAATGTAAGCCCTAATCCTTTAAAGAAGCAGAAGTAGAAGCCTCTGGAATAGATAAAACTAATTTATGGCTCACGAGCATGGAAAGCCTGTTTGTCGAGTTCTGCATAATTAGAAACACTTATATTATTTACTTAAACAATTACGACTGAACAATGGAGCTCATTTGAGGAACAAATTAATTTTCTGGGAAACAGTGACCTTCCTCGTGTGTACAGTATGTAAACCCTCTAAATCCAACCGCAGAAAGGATGCCAGATGGTACAATTTCTACTTTATAGAATGTCTTTCAGCTGTGATTGAGAATTACTTTATTACCCATTATGTTCCGTACAACATTATCAGAATTATCGAAAAACAGACGATGACTGGAAGTCACTGAAAACTCACAGAGAGAAATTTATGGAAGCACTAATCATTCTTAGTTGGTAATGGGTCATTTGTGTTCACCCGATGGACAATATTTCACCTTCGGAGGATATTTTATATGAATGCAATCAGAAAATACTGAGACGAGGGACAGGAAAATCATGATTTTGAGTTTAGGTTTAGTATTTTCAGGGTAAATCAGCTATTCACAGACAAAACTCCTATGAGAGTCTTAAAATCCCTCAAATTGAATAGTGAGGGCAGCATAATGGCTCAGTGATTAGCACTGTTGATTTGCAGCGTTGGGGTCCTGGGTTCAAATCCCACCAAGGAAAACATCTGCAAGGAGTTGGTATGTTCTCCCCGTGTTTGCGTGGGTTCCCTCCAAGTACTCCAGTTCCCTTCCAAAGACAGTCTGATAGGAAATTTAGATTGTGAACCCCAGTGGGGACATTGATAATCAAGTCTGTGGAAATTAATGCTGCTATATAAGCAGGTAAAATAACTAAAAACAAACAGTACAGCTTGTATGGAAAACACACAGAATTACACGTCAAGGCAAGACAGGGTTAGGTTGTGTATGAGGCTGGTCTTGGGTCAGGGTCTGTTTAAAGTTGGTCTAGGAGAAGGCTTTGTCATATTATGTTGGAGGCTGGTCTGTGGTTAGATTCTGCATAAGGTTAAAGAGGACATTTCACCAAATATTTCATGTTGAACTGGCCACACAATGTAATAGCAGCTGCAGAGCAGAATAAAATGTTGTTTTTGTTTTTTTTTATTTGCCTTTCCATTGCAGAGATATTAGCAAAGTATTGGGCACCTAATGAGTTAACGTTTGTTAAATCCAAGTGGGTGTTACCAGAGAGTTTTCACTGCAGGCATATACTTCTTTTCCATGTAAGATGCTGACCAATCATTAGCAGGCAGAGACACACTGGAAAAGGAAGAAGACACCCCACCATAGCTTAGAGCAGGTTCCTCAGTGTTTGAGATGTAATGACACAGCCCTGATTTCCTGATATAACTTTGTGCATGATTAGAAAATGCTGGTAGTAGATCACATATGACTAACATCTTTCAGAAAAGGTCCCAACAGAGAACAGTTGAGTTTAGATGTGTCATATTACAAACCTTCCTCCTCTCATAGCACTGTCACCTCTGCTGTACTACCCCTCCCCTAACACTGTCTGTCCAGAGATGGACAAAGGTGTCAGTATCACTGAGCTGGAAGCTGCAAATGCTGCTGAAGCACTGCCAGGGTGGCAGAAGCTATATCTGACTTTCTCAAATGGGCACACACGCGTTGTACTTTCACGGGCAGTTGTGGCAGATCTGGGTAGGTTTTGAGAAATCGCTGAACCACTAAGTTGAACACATTTAGTTCTCTCTCTCATTACTAATGTGTAACCCTGTATGGAGAACAATATCAGCACTGAAAAATTGAAAGATGAAATATAGCCTGCTTTATATACCACAGTACCAAGTAAACCAATTTCGATTCTATCTCGTGTACCCCTGTGACAAAAATATCTGCACCAAATAATTAATTTCACTAAAGTAGAACTAGTATAATGGTGACCGAAAACTTTTACACTACAGCCAAAGCCAATGGAGACCCAATCAGGATACTCCACATTTACAAAAATTAGCAGCAGACACCATCAAAGTGGCATCGATTTCACCAGAGTAGAAGTATTTTATTTGAGACAGAAACCTCTTCCACTACTGCCAAACCCAATAGATAGAGACCCAATCAGGATTCTCCACATTTCCAAAAATTAGTGGCATACACCAGCAAAGTGACATCAATTTCACTACAGTACAAATAGTACAGTGGGTACAGAAAATATTCAGACCCCTTTAAATTTTTCACTCTTTGTTTCATTGCAGCCATTTGGTAAATTCTAAAACGTTCATTTTTTTCTCATTAAAGTACACTCTGCACCCCATCTTGACTGAAAAAAACAGAAATGTAGAAATTTTTGCTAATTTATTAAAGAAAAACTGAAATATCACAGTCAGATTACTTTCCGTACCCACTGTATAATTAGGATCGACACCTCTTCCACTACAGCCAACCCAGTAGATGGAGACACAATCAGGACTGTTCATATCTAAGAAATTTAGGGCTTAAGACCTTTCCGTGGCCTACAGATTGGAGTTGGTGGAGTTCAACCTTTTAGCTTCGCCATGTGTAGGAGTAAACAATCTTTTAAGTGACCACAACTGCGGGATCGAGGGCTGGCTGTAGTGCTGAGAGAGTGCGGAGTACGGTGAAACGGACAAACTGCTAGACCATGAGTAAGGTGCAGGTGGAGATTTTTTGGTGGATTGAGAAACATGTGGTGTGCTCAGTGACACAAACACAGCAGGCATGTCCGCTTCTGTTATAGCTGACGGACTCTCACTCAGACTGACTGGAGCGAGTATACAACCATAGCTTCTGCGTTCGGAGACCTGCATGACAATACTTGGTGAAGTAACAGGGAAGGAGGAGGAAGCAGCAGATGCATTTGATGGGGTGGCTGATGGTTGTTGAAAACCAATTTTGTGTACCCCTTTGTGGAGAACATTATCTGCACCAAATAATTAATTTCACTACAGTATAACTATACAAATGGATCTCTTCCACTAATGTAAGGTGCCCCAGTGAGGTAGTCGTGGGCGAGCTGTAGCCCCTGCTCGCTCTAAAACCCTACAGACAATACGTATCCTCCCTCTGATGTGTGGCTGTGTATTTGGGGCTCTCCATTTACTTCAAACAATCCGATCATGGCTGTCTCAAGGCATTTCTCTTCTGGGACGAGGGCAGCAATAAATTCAGAGGACACGAGGTTCTTAACCATAATTTGGACTTTACTTGGGGAAGAGGAATATGTACAATATTTAAAGGCAGATATAATGGATAAGGCCTGACAGGTTATTATCTCCCTCACAGGCGCTGGCAACATCTTCAACCCTGGTTCCCTCTTTAAGTGAAGCATCTCTGTGACTAATCTCTAGCCCAAGAGAATCTTCTTCAATGCCACTGGAGTCCTATCTGTCTTCCTCTGCTACCTGCAGACTAGAAGTGACCCGGGTCCTCAATACCTCCGTTGAGCTTCTCCGGCCGGCTAACAGGACCCTTGCGTAGGGAGATCTTCACACTGGTGATCCCACTGTCTGAGGGTATGGAGCTCCGGTCTACCCTAGCAGCCACCATATTCTCGGACTGCCCGTACGGTTCACTGTCCTAACTCTTACTGACTTGTTCTGGGAAACTCACCACAGATTTCCTACTGTGCCCACCCTCTGTGGGCTATCATCACACACCATTAACCCCATCACTGTCTGCAATACTGCTGGCAGACTCAACCTGACATCTGCACCCGGGACAGTGGCATCTTGTGGCTGGCTACAAGTACTGCAGCCCACAAGGAATTACGTCAGGAGCAAGCTCTATAAACACTTGATGCTTGATCAGGGCACTAAGTTCTCCCCTCTACTCTACTAACTGGACTACTGAAGCTAACCCCTTAGCTGGCCTACCAACAGTTCAGAGAGGTCTAACTACGGGGACACTTTCTTTAACTACTTCAGTGCCCAAGGAAGGCTACGTCCTTCCCCACTATTACATTCCCCCACACTTTAATGTTGGTCGTCCCCAACCACACTAGGCAACCAATACAGATTAACATTTATAACATCATATCACATTACTTAAAACATTTTAGTACAAGACTGGTCCTGAAGTCTTCTTCTTGGGTGGGAGACCGGCCCTTCTCGGTTAAGGACCCCGGAACGTCAATTCAGGACAGTTCATTATCAATTTTCAAAACTTCTCAGAAGTACCGGTCCTTCTTGGTAAGGACCCTGGAAACACAGTATCCATGTCCATATTTTCGAGAGAGGTCAACACATCAATAGCCCCCAATCTCCTTTGAGGGCTGCATTCTGAGGCACACAGTCACAGGGAACACTCCGTGAGTCTCTTTCTTCTTGGCCCTAGCGGGGGTCATCGGTTATTCCCGCTAGGCCGCAAGTCTCTTAGGTTTAGATGATAATCATCCTTATAGTGTGCCTCAGTGTTGCAAATTCCAGCAGAAAAAGGCATAACAGGCGCAACAAAAATAAAAATAAAAGTAAAAATAAAAAGAGCAGCTCACATGGGTACACAACTTAATGCTGCTTGAGGCCTCCTTGGCCTGGGAGGTAAGGGAAACAGTCCTCCGATTCTTTTCTCCAACTCTAAATCAACATGGGGCACTCCGCCCCCATTGGGAAACAGTCCCAGAAACAGAACCACAGCTGGTGGATACTAATGCAGGAAGAAATGACAAGGTCAATGGACCTTTTTAACAGACCAGCTCACTTCTTCCGGGCCTCCCTCCGCTCCTTCATGATGGTAGCCCATGCTGCAGATGAAGGTGGCTTCTTCCACCTCCAAGGCTGGTCAGGGTACCTGTTGGGCCCAGGATCCTCATCCAAGGAAGTGGCACTGCCGCAGCCAACCTGGGTAGGGCAATAGCTTGTAACCCTGAAATTATGGACTACATTGCTGGCGCCAGCTTGTACCTCTCCGACAGTTCCCTGACCAGCTCCCTCAGCCCCTCCTGAGTGTTTTGGCAATGAATCTACAACATGCGCCTCACTGGGGGAGTCAGCTCCCCCGCAGCCTTTGAAACCTTCCTCCTCTTCACTCTCGATCTCTCCCCATTGCCGTTTCCTTGGCTCCTCCTCTTGCAGGACACCGGCCTTAGGAGGGGGTAGAAATCCCTTGGGGGCTTCCCTAGCCCAACGCTGCAGAGCCTCTCTTTTGGCCCTCCGCCTGAAGACCTCCTCGTCCTTCTCAAGGACATCTTTCCACTCGTAGTAACGAGTGAGCGCATCCAAGTACCACCCTCTGGAGCATTCGCACTTTACAAAGTGCACTATGTCTCCCACGTGCAGATTGTGGAGACGATCAGGCAGATACTCTCGCTTGACTACCTCACGAGAAAAGAATACCTCATGCCTGGTCCACTCTTCCCCCAGGAATCCTTATCCCTCACGGATGTGGAGCCCTGTGACCTGCCCCCGGGAAGCCTCTACTGATTCCCTCCACGCTGCATTGAACCCTTCCAGCCAGCCTCTTAGGAACGTATAAGTCCACCGCCAGTACTCCCGTGGCGTCATTGGGGGATTGCGCGTAGTCAACCTCAGGCTACCAAGCTCAGAGTAGAGCTTCGCTGAGGGAGTATTTAGGGATTCCAGCGCCATCTGCCACCAATTTATTCGGGTGGCGTTTCTCCTTGGAGGCCTCACCTCCATGACAACTCCTTCAGGCCTAGGAGCCTCTGCCGCCACCCCGGGAGTTATTACTATGGGTGCCGAGAGCGGGACCAGCAACCAGGGTATAAGCCGCTCACCTTCATCTGGCCGTGCTGTGGCTGCTGCTTTGGCCCCACCGGGATGTTCTTTGCCCTCTGCCAAGGAGGAAGCATCTTCCCGCTCCAGCACCACACGTGCAGCTCGTGAACGAGCAGACCCATCTCAGGTTCAGACCTAGTGGACCACTGGATGGCCACTGGTGGTAATGATGAAGACTCATGGGCTGCGCCCGCAGGTGAGTGGCTTGCGGCTGCGACCCCTGGGGTGATGATCTTCAGGATTTCCTTTTCACCACTCATTTCCATCGTGTCATTTTTCTGGAGCATCCACCGCGACACCGCCTTCCCCTCGTGCACTGGACAGAAAATGGCACTGGTCGCTTGCCAATGACATGCGTCCTGCACACCCAACACCTCCTCTTTCTGGACCGGTCTTCTGACGCGACCGTCGCATCACACGTCACTCTCAGCAGCTCCACCTTCAGCCGCGCCCTCTCTCTGGGCACGCTGGTACTCACAGGGCCGGACTTTGCTCTGCGCCGCACCCTCCTCTGCACTGGACGTCCCATGTGGGAATTACGTCAGGAACAAGCTCTATAAACACTTGATGCTTGATCAGGGTACTAAGTTCCCCCCTCTACTCTACTAACTGGACCACTGCAGCTAACCTCTTAGCTGGTCTACCAACAGCTTAGAGAGGTCTAACTATGGGAACACTTTCTTTAACTACTTCAGTGCCAAAGGAAGGTTACATCCTTCCCAACTATTACACTAAGACTAACCCAGGAGATGAAGAACTAATCAGGACTGTTCACATTTCCCTAAATTGGGGCCTAACACCACCGAAGTGGCACCAATTTCAGTAGAGTATAACTATTGTAAAGGAGACCGACACCTCTCCCACTACAGCCAACCCAATGGATGGAGACCCAATCAGGATTCTCCACATTTCCCAAAATTAGGGCCTAAAACCTGCAGCAGCAGCAAGAGCAGGCACAGAAGCCATATCACAGACTGCAATTCTATGAGATCAATGCAGCACACTAAAAACTACAACATCGCCTACTCTGTACAGTCTAAAATTGGGGCGCAAAAGTTCTTGGAGATCCATGACTTGTTCATCTTGATGAAAGTTAGGTGGTCTACACTTTCATGGGGCAGCCAGCTGTGCTTATCCATCAAGACACCACGAGCATCGCTGAAGACACATTCTGAGAGAACGCTGGCTGTCGGGCATGATAAAACCTCAAAGGCGTGACAGGCGAGCTCAGGCCATTCATCCATTTTTGAAGACCAAAATCCTCCCTGATGGTATTCATATTAAGCTCTAGATACTCCTCCACCATCCTCTCCAGTCGTTCACCACGTGTCAGACTTCTACTCTTTTGGGCTGGTGCACGAAGTGGTCTACAAAATGTGTGAAAGGACCCACAGAAATTGATTCTGTCACTTTCTCTGCTGCTGCTAATGTTTTGGCGTTGACGACCTGATGTTCCGGAGGATTAAAGACTACAGCTTCAATGCACACTGTGTGCATCACTGCTATCTTGGGGAAAAGATTAATGTTGAGCGAGCACTAAAATGCTCGGGTGCTCAAAGCTCGGGCCGAGCTCGCCGTGATACTCGGGTGCTCGACCCGAGCAACGAGCCCAATGTTAGTCTATGGGAGACTCGAGCATTTTTGCGGTGGCACCCCCGGCAGTCTTTTAAAAGCCTAACAAGTGCCCAAAACGATAGTGACAGTGCTCAAATGACATGGGGACAGCATGGGGATCGCCCCAGGAAGCATTTCTGACCCCCAGGTCACTGCTGTCAACAACGTGGTCAGAGGTATTAAGCCACTTTTACAGGCTCACAATAAAACGTTCAAAAACTAAAGTGAAACTTTTTTCCTGTTAAATATGTTAAGGAACATCCTTTCCAGGGTAAAGACTTGTGTATAAGTTAAAATAAATGACCAAAAACAAAAATACTCCTCCACACCTTCGGCTATGTTCACAAGTAGCATTTTTTATGCGTTTTTGCACTTTTGTATTGCTTTCAACTATGACAAATGCATTCACCGTGAAATGTCATTTTAACATTTTACAACCTTATCTGGCCATGTGCTGTGTGACACATGCATAAAGTGCTGAAAAGACAAGGGAACTGCATGGGGAAGACCCCTGGAAGCATCTGTGACTCCCAGGTCACTGTCTAAAAGTGTGCCCATCATAAGTGATCCTTACCGCATCAGAGGATGCAGACTTGCAACTATCCCCATGCAAGTTCTAGTCCCAGGGCAGTGTTCAATTGTACCTCTCCCATTCCTTGCAATGCAAGCGCAAGTATGCAGCCTGCCACCCACCCACCCCCAGGCTGCAATACCATACTGCTTGCTTGATTGCACTTTAAATTGGGCCTTTTAGGCATGTGGAGGCGGAATCTGGCCACCACGCCATGGCTGTGTCGGCGGCCTGGTATCCATACTCAGTCCCCAGCCGCCTGGTGGCCGGATGTCCCCGCTTGTTCCCCAGCCTCCAGGGGGTGGCCGGGTGGCCATACTCGGTCCCCAGCCACCCCTATTTGTCCCGGTAACCTTTCCCACACTTTTCTTAGCCTGGCCTGCTTTAGGGCAGCATTGGCCAAGCCCACCGGACTATCAGACTCCTCGAGTGGGCCCTGGCTTCTCCATCAGGGGAGTTGAGAGTGCCAAGGTGAGGAGCATAATGAGGATGATAGAAGTTAGCATCTGCTTTGTTTTGTTGTAATGCAAGCGCATGTATGTAGTAGCGGCTAGGCCTGAGGTGATCAGCGTTTTGGCGCATATTCTACCTCCTCCGAGGATTGCTGGATGTTTTCCTGCTACTGTCCAAGTTCTATGACTCCCGTTAAAACAAAGCTTCAGGTGATAAATGATGGATGAGGTAGTGGCAAAGGAGACCATTCACATCAAAATCAGGCCAGTCAACTAGATATGTCTTGCAGGATATGTTTCTGTAACAAAAGGAGCGGTTCAGCTACACAGTTATAGGGCATACAGTGAGTGCAATGCCTACCAAAAATTTCGAGCCACTCCAATGCCCCTTGGAAATGACATGGAGGTCAGAGGGCGTTAACTAAACCTTTTTTTCCATTTATAGCAACTGGGTCTCCCGTGCACTGTTGGCCTAAGCAGTGAATGGAAGGCTTTCCAAAAATTATGAGGTACGGCAATGCCCCTTACATGAGCCATGTGTGGCACCCCAGGGGTCTGGTCACCACAGTAATAGAGATATTACGTCGGAGAGCAAGTGGGAGGTTTCCTGGTCAGGATCCCTTAAACATGCAACATCCTCCTGCCCCAATCCAGGGAGGGGAGAATTCTGCCCTTATAAACTGGATCTGGGGCAGGGTTGAATGAGTCAGAGAACAGTCAGAGTCAGAGTGAGAGCAAGGGAAAGAAACAGCAAGGAGCTCTGTAGGAGTTAGGAGCTAAAGACCAGGGGCTGGAAGCTGAGCAGAGCTCGCCCTGGCAGAAGACAATAGGAACCGGACACAGGAGTCCGAAGCTGCGAGGACTTATATATCCAGCAGCAGAAACCAGCCGGCAGGGGATTTCAGGTCCTCTGGCCATAGAAGCCCGGAGGCTCAGTCACAAGCAAGGGACCAGCACCGCCGTCGTGGAGCGGAGGCTAACAGAAGGCCTCAAGTCACCAGCCATACGGGTGAGCACTACACGGTACACTCAGGGACATGGGCTACTTCTACCCACTTACAGCAAGGTAGCCAGGAAGAGTGCAGACAGACGGGGAGGCCTACAACTCCACCTGGCCAGGGGAACTCCCGCTTGCTCACAGACTGACCAGGCCTCTTATGCTAGCCCGTACACCCGGGAGGGTCTACCTTATAATCATCAGTAAAGACTCTGAACTGCACTGCAAAGACTCTGAGTCATTCCTGCTGCGCTCGTGCACCATCACCCCCATCATCCACACTCACTGCCCTGAGGCTATACTCCTCCCGAGGGAAGTTATCCCATTCCATGCTGCGCACACAACACCAGCCTCAGCGGTCTGCCTCGCAGGGGTGGTACTCCCTGACCGCAATCCACGGGTGGCGCAGTCGGACAATTAACCTCAAAACCTAAGAAAGACTGCCACTGGTTTGACCAGCCTGAGCCACGGGACCGGGTCACCGCCACGGAGACTACAGACCCCAGAGACACGGCACCGGGTATCACACGTGTACACACGGCCCAGGGGGCGCGTCACATGCAGTACAGCATATTACAAAGATAAGTCCCATTATTGGGGAGTGGGTGTCCCATAGTATTTGCTTATGCTTTCCCAGTAAAAGCTGCCAAAAATTAGGACGTAGCAACTTGCAATGCCCCTTACAAGAGCCATGCAGTGCAGCATATTACAAACATAAGTCCCATTATTGGGGAGTGGGTGTCCCATGATATTTGCTTATGCTTTCCCAGCAAAAGCTGCCAAAAATTCGGACGGAGCAACTTGCAATGCCCCTTACAAGAGCCATGCAGTACAGCATATTACAAACATAAGTCCCATTATTGGGGAGTGGGTGTCCCATAGTATTTGCTTATGCTTTCCCAGCAAAAGCTGCTAAAAATTAGGACGGAGCAACTTGCAATGCCCCTTACAAGAGCCATGCAGTACCGCATATTACAAACATAAGTCCCATTATTGGGGAGTGGGTGTCCCATAGTATTTGCTTATGCTTTCCCAGCAAAAGCTGCCAAAAATTAGGATGGAGCAACTTGCAATGCCCCTTACAAGAGCCATTCAGTACATAATATTACAAACATAAGTCCCAATATTGGGGAGTGGGTGTCCCATAGTATTTGATTATGCTTTCCCAGCAAAAGCTGCCAAAAATTAGGACGGAGCAACTTGCAATGCCCCTTACATGAGCCATGCAGTACAGCATATTACAAAAATAAGTCCCATTATTGGGGAGTGGGTGTCCCATAGTATTTGCTTATGCTTTCCCAGCAAAAGCTGCCAAAAATTAGGACGGAGCAACTTGCAATGCCCCTTACAAGAGCCATGCAGTACAGCATATTACTAACATAAGTCCCATTATTGGGGGGTGGGTGTCCCATAGTATTTGCTTATGCCTTGCAAGAAAAAGCTGGCAAAAATAAGGACGGAGGAACTTGCAATGCTGGCACCCTGGTGTTATAGTGGTGGTGGAGGCTGAGGATAAGGAGAAGAAGATTAAACAGCCGAAACGAGGAAGCGTATACCCATGTGTGGGTGTGAAAAGGTGGATGGGAATACAACTCCCAAGAAAAGACACTGGATTTGAGTTTATGTTATGCTGCTGTCATTTGGTGGTGATGATAAGTCTGGCCCAATCCAGTCCTTGTTCATTTTGATAAGGGTCAGCTTGTCAGCATTGTCAGTTGACAGGCGAGTGCGCTTATCAGTTATAATTCCCCCAGCGGCACTAAAAACACGCTCCGATAACACGCTAGCGGCAGGGCAGGCCAGGACCTCCAAGGCATACAGAGCGAGTTCATTCCAAGTGTCCAGCTTGGATACCCAATAATTAAAAGGCACAGAGGAATCACAGAGGACGCTGGTACGATCGGCAAGGTACTCCATCACCATCTTTTGAAACTTTCCACTCCTTGTGAGAGTACCCCGCGCCTCAGGGCCTGTAAGCTGGGCAGGTGTCAGAAAACTATCCAGGAACATTGACAGTGTTCCCCTGCCTCTGCTGGATTGGAGTTGCATCTCTTTCGCCTGTACGCCTTGGTTGGGCAACGAACTGTGACCTCTGCCACTAGCGTGTTCAGATGGGAATTTTTTTAAGAGTTCTGCAGCAAGAGCGTTCTCGTATTGCCCCATTTTTGTAGACCTCTCCACCTCAGGAATAAGAGAGTGAAAGTTCTCCTTGTAGCGGGGGTCTACAAGTGTCACCAACCAGTAATGACTGTCACCCAACATTTTGACAACGCGAGGGTCACGGTTAAGGCAGCGTAACATAAAGTCAGCCATGCGTGCCAGGCTGGTAACGGGTAAGATTTCCGTGTCCTCACCAAGATGACGACTGACCATGCTCTCCTCCTCCTCCTCCTCTTCCTCCTCCCCCTGTCCTCTGGCCACCCACGCTGAACCGACGGTACGACACTTGTACAGGTACTACCGTCTACAACGCATGATAGCAGATCCTGTTCTTCCTCCTCCTCCTCCTCTCCCTCATTATCCCCAATGCACGTTGGGATGAGATGAGGCTGGGCTGTGTGTAATCGCCCGCTACGGCTTCTTGATCCATCTCATCATACTCTGGTTGCAATGCCTCCTCTTTAATTCTCTGCAGAGAGTGTTGCAAAAGACAGACAAGTGGGATGCTGACACTAATGATGGCATTATCACCACTCACCATCTTGGTGGCCTCCTCAAAGTTTGTCAGGATGGTACATATGTCAGACATCCAGGTCCACTCCTGAGGTCTTATGTGTGGAGTCTGACCTGAATATCGACGGCCTTGTTGCAGCTGGTACTCCACAACTGCTCTCTTCTGCTCACAAATCCTTTGCAACATGTGGAGGGTAGAGTTCCAACGTGTGGGGACATGACGGAAGCTGCAAACGCTGCTGCAACACAGCAAGGGCGGCGGAAGCCGTAGCCGACTTGCGAAAATGAGCTGACAGGCGGCGTACTTTCACGAGCAGATCTGGCAACTCGGGTACGATTTAAGAAACCGCTGAACCACGAGGTTAAGCACATGAGCCAGGCATGGTACGTGTGTGATCTCACCTCGCCTCAGAGCCGCCACCAGGTTACGGCCATTGTCACACACGACCATGCCGGGATGTAGGTTCAGCGGTCTCAGCCACAGATCTGCCTGCTCTTTCACAGCTGTCCACAACTCACAAGCAGTGTGAGGTTTATCACCTAAGCTTATGAGCTTCAGCACAGCCTGTTGCCGCTTGGCGGAGGCAGTACTGCAATGCTTCCAGCTTGTAACTGATGTGGTGATATCTGAGATGGAGGCTGAACATGAGGAGGAGGAGGAGGAGGAGGATGCGCAGGAGCTGTACACTGTGGGGGCAACTCTGACTGACATAGGGCCCGCAATCCTCGGTGTGGGGAGGATGTGTTCCGTCCCAAGGTCCGACTTGGTCCCGGCTTCCACTATGTTTACCCAGTGTGCCGTCAGAGAGATGTACCGTCCCTGGCCACAAGCACTTGTCCACGTGTCCGTTGTCAGGTGGACTCTCCCAGTAACTGCGTTGTTGAGGGCACGGCAGATGCTTTGGGACACGTGCTTGTGTAGAGCGGGGTTGGCACACCGGGCAAAATAGTGTCGGCTGGGGACCGAGTACCGAGGGACGGCCACCGCCATAAGATTGCGGAAGGATTCCATCTCCACCAGCCTAAAAGGCAGCATTTCCAATGCAAGCAGTCGTGAAATGTGCGAATTTAGGACTGTGGCCTGTGGGGTGTTAGCTGCGAATTTCCGCTTTCGTGCAAAGGTCTGGGATATGGACAATTGAACGCTGCGGTGGGACGTGGAAGTGGACGTTGATGCTGTTTCTTGAGAAACTGCCATAACAAGTGAAGACTAAGAGGAGGGGGCATCTTTATATGCAGTATGGACAGGGATTGCCTTGCACACACAACAGGGGGTTCTATTGCATGCACAACAGTGGAAGAAGCAGTGGTGACACCCGCTGACACTGGTCGTGGACCCTGGGTTTCGCCCCACAAAGTCGGGTGCTTTGCTGCCATGTGCTGGTGGTTGTCAGGCTGGTAGTTTTGTCACCCCTGCTGATGCTGGCATGGCAGGTGGAACATATGGCCTTTTTGGGGTTATCAGCAGAGTCTTTAAAAAAATTCCAGACTCTAGAAGACCTACCGCTTGTACTTGCAACGTCTCTCGTGTTGGTGTTACGGGGAACAGTTGCCTGCCTTCTGTCTGCGGCCACCACATCAGCTTATTCCTGGCTGTTGGGGTACTCTGCCTCCCTCCCCCTGTGTGTTGCTGGCCTCACTCTGCATGTCCTCCTTCCACGTTGGGTCAGTTACTAGATCATCCACCACCTCCTCCTCTTCCACTTGTGCACCACGATCCTCCTCCTCACTTCCTGGCAATTGTGTCTCGTCATCGTCCACCTCTTGTGACAGATTGCCAACGTCGACTTCCTGTGGCCATGGCTGTTCAAATATTTGGGCATCGCAACATGGGATCTCCTCTTCCACCACTTCAAGCGTATCAGGCGAGGGGCCCAAATATGGAAATGGACCAGTGAACAGCTCTTCAGAATGTCCAAGTGTGGGATCACTTGCTGTCTGACGACACTCGGCATGGTGGGAGGAAGGAGCATCAGGGTGAGGAGGAGTATGCAGTCGAGACTCACGGCTACTAAGAGTTGACCGTGTGGAAGACAGACCGGAGGTGGTGGTGCTCAGGTAACTGGAAGTATTATCTGCTATCCAATTAATAACCTGTTCACACTGATCAGTTCTCAATACTGGTGTTGTTCTGTGCTTCCCTAATAATTCGGTCATGAAGTGGGAGCGAGAAGATGTGGCTGTTGGTTGTGGCACATTTTCACCTTGGCCACGGCCCCGTCCTCTGCACGAACCATCACCAGAACGTCCACTTCCACGTCCCTTGCCACGCGCCTTGCCCATTGTAAATGAAGTAAAATAGCTTACACTTGCACTATCAATGGAAAAAGGGTAATAAAGAGTAGATTAGAACCGTGGAAGAGGAAAACCACAGTTATTGTTTACTGGGGTATACCACACTTTTTTAAATAGAGATATTTGCGGCTGAACAGTGAGCGACACACTCAAACTGCTTTTTTTTTAGATACCAAAGGCCCAAAACTGGATAGTACAGCGATTTGACCCATGGAACTGCGAAACCACACTGGGATGTCGGGCCTACACAAGACTATTTTCAACAGATATATTTTTGTGTCACAACAGTCAGGAGACACTACTGTTTTTCTTTACGGAAAAAACTACCAAAAGCTGAATAATAGAGATTTTTTACCGTGGGATGGCAAAACCACAGTTATTGTTTACTGGGGTATACCACACTTTTTTAAATAGAGATATTTGTGGCTGAACAGTGAGCGACACACTCAAACTGCTTTTTTTTTAGATTCCAAAGGCCCAAAACGGGATAGTACAGCGATTTGACCCGTGGAACTGCGAAACCACACTGGGATGTCGGGCCTACACAAGACTATTTTCAACAGATATATTTTTGTGTCACAACAGTCAGGAGACACTACTGTTTTTCTTTACGGAAAAAAATACCAAAAGCTGAATAATAGAGATTTTTTACCGTGGGATGGCAAAACCACAGTTATTGTTTACTGGGGTATACCACACTTTTTTAAATAGAGATATTTGCGGCTGAACAGTGAGCGACACACTCAAACTGTTTTTTTTTTAGATACAAATGGCCCAAAATGGATAATACAGAGGTTTGAACCGTGGAAGTGCAAAACAACACTTCTGTTTCTCTAGCCTACACCAGACTATTTTCAACAGTTATATTTGTGTCTGAAAAATCAGAGACACGCTTTTTTTTTGGGGGGGGGGACACACACCAAAAGGTTAATAAGACGGGTATTTGTGCAGTGTGAAGGAGGAAAAAAAAAGGAGGATTTAGATGAAAAAAAAGGATTTTTACTGGCCCCCGACACCTGGTGCTAAGTCCAGCAATTTCAGCAACAGGAGCACACAGGACTGTAATGCAGCGTTTGCTGGTATAACCACTGTGTCTCCTATACAGCCTGCCTGCCTGGTATCTGGGATGGATATTAGTCCTGAAAAGGACTGTTTGTTTGTTCTGGCAGCCTTTACAGACCGTACACTAACAATTTCGCAGTTTATATCTGTCCCTAAATCAGCAGCGCTGTCCCTACACTGTCTAATCCGGAGCGACTGTGTCCAAGATGGCGGCGCCCTGTTTTAAATACTCGAGGTGACGCTGTGCGGCCAGCCAATCACTGTAATGCCCACAACCAACATGGCTGCAGCATTACAGTGACTGGCTGGCAATCCCTGCATGTTCATTGGCTCTGTAAAGAGCGCCAAACATGCAGGGCGGAGACCCGAGCTCCTGCCCGAGTAACCCGGAAATGCTCGGTGCTCGCCGAACATCCCGAGAAGCGTGATGCTCGGGCGAGTACCGAGCAGTGTCGAGCAGGTTCACTCAACACTAGAAAAGAACTATTAAGGTTGCTTAAAAGCTTGTTTCGATACTTAACATAAGCGGGTCCCTTTCCAGGGCTGGAAGCATATGGCAAAATTTACTTTTATAACGTCGATATAACAGAGTGGCAACCCAGTAGTCAGCATTATTTTGAATCCTTACTATACAGGGATCATGTTGCAGATAGCGCATCAGGAAGGGCTCTTCCAGGAGGTCCAAAGCCAGGTTGTATTGTGGGCTGCGTAACACTGATGCATGTTTCCTCCATCCCCTCCTGCCAACCACGTTCAACCGAGAGGGGATGATTATCCTCTTCATCCTCTGACAGCTGCTTGCCCATCACCTCTTCCTTCTCCATTACTTCCTTGGCTCTTGCACCTTCACTAAGAGTTTACCTGGTATCACCAACCCCCTCGAACGCAGGAATCCACCGTCACTTGGCATCCGCCTTTGTGATGAGAGTCTGGAACTTTGAGACATTCTTATCCCTTCCTCATCCTCCTCTTCTTCAGGGACCACCACCTCCTGCCGCAGGTTATTCAATGTCTGCTCCAGCATGTAGATGACCGGAATAGTGATGCTGATGGTGGCATCGTCAGCGCTAACCAGTTTAGTAGCCATTTCAAAACTGTGCAGAAGGGTGCAGAGGTCCTTAATCTGTTCTCACTCTGTAAACGTGATATGCCCCACCTCCATACTGCGTTGGCCCAGGCTATACGACATGACATACTGCATCAGAGCTTGTTGCTGTTGCAATACTCGCTGCAACATGTGCAGAGTGGAATTCCACTGCGTCGGCACATCGCAGATCAACCCTGTTAACTGGCACGGACAAAGTCCTCTGTATCAATACAAGTCGATGACATGAGTGGTGCGAACGGCGGAAGTGAGCACACAGCTTCCATACTTTGTGAAGCAGCTCATGCAGGCCAGGATAGTGGCAGAGAAATCGCTGTACCACCAGGTTGAGGACGTGAGCCATGCAAAGCACATGTGCGAGTTTGCCTCGGCCTAGGGCCACTAACAGGTTTGTACCATTATCGCACACGGCCTTCCCTGGCTCTAGGTTCACCGGAGACAGCTATAGCTCAAACTGAGCCTGGAGTGCTGCCCACAACTCTTCACCTGTATGACTGCGATCTCCAAGGTATATTAATTTTAAGACTGTTTGATTGCAGTTAGCCCTGATTGTGCAATACAGAGGTGGTGTGGATTTGCTCTGCACCTTTGGAACACGTGTCTCTTCAAGGCGGAGGTTGAGTGCACAGGTGGAGACCCTAGAGGAGGTGGAGGACTCAGAAGCAGTGGAGGAAGTGGGAAATACAGAGGTTTCTTCTGCAAGCCTTGGGGATACCAAGATTTGTGGAGCAGCCCCTTTCCCGCCTGCCCCCACAGCCACCATAATCACCCTGTGCCCAGTCAGCGAGATGTAACTCCCTTGGCCATGCTTACTCGTCCAGGTGTCAGTGGTGAAATGCACACTGGCAGACGTAGATTTAGACAAGGAACGGGTGATGTTGTTTGCGTCATGCTGTTGTGGCGCAGGCACAGCTTTCTTAGAGAAGTAATGGCGACTGGGCAACTCGTACTGGGGGACTGCGACGGCCATCGGTTTTGGGAAACCATCTGTATCTACCAGGCGGAAAGGCAGCATTTACGTGGCCAACAGATTGGAGATGGTGGAGTTCAACCTCTTAGCTTTGTCATGCGTAGGATGAAACAATCTTTTATGTGACCACAACTGCAGGACCGAGGGCTGGCTGCGGTGCTGAGAGAGGGCGGAGTATGGTGAACTGGACAAACTGCTGGACCGTGAGTGAGGTACAGGCACAGATCTCATGGTGGATTGAGAAACATGTGGTGTGCTCAGTGAAACAAACACAGCAGGCATGTCTGCTTCTGTTACAGCTGACGGGCTCTCACTCAGCCTGACTGGAGCGGGTAAAGAACCGGAGTTTCTGCGATGGGAGACCTGCTTGACAATACTTAGCACAGAGGAGGAGGAAGAAGCAGCGGATGCATTTGATGGGGCAGCTGATGATTATTGAGGTGCGCTGGTCCGCATTTCAGTGCGGTGAGATTCCCAGTGTAATGCATGTTGTTTGAGCATGTGAATGTTCATGCATGCAGTAGTCAAATTATTGCACTTTTTCCCTCTACTGAGTTTTTTATCGCCAAGTTTGCAGATAACGTGAGTTGGCTTATCCTTTGCGGTGACAAAAAAGGCCCATGGTAGGCAACCCTTGACGCCCCTGCGAGCTGCAGACCTGTGATCGCTGCTGGCCACAGCCACGGTTGTGGCTAAGGATGCTTGCATCACTCCGTGTCTGCACCGTACAGCGAAATGTAACCTCCTCGTCTTTCTCCTCCACCTCCTCAGATGAGCTACTCAGCTGTGTGACTCTGGGTTCACACCAAGTAGGATCTTCAACCTCGTCATCATCCAAAGTGTTATCCCATTCCTCGCCCTCACAGTGACCCTTCTCCTCTTGTTGCCCTGACAGCACATTACAGTACACATTAGCCTCAAATATCTGAGTCTCATCGGGATCACCTCCCTCCCCTGCGGTTAACGTCTGGTGACGAAGGTCAGGAACCTGTTTGGACCCTATTTTGTCCTGCCCCGAATTCAAGCTAAAAAAATTTTGGGCATCGGTGCAGATGCTTTCCTCCTCTTGACTCTTGAATATTTGGAGTACACTTCTGACACCCATGGTATAGAATGGGTGAACAGTTCTACAGACTCGCCCATCTGTGGTTCGCTACAGTCAGTTGGGCAGTTGGACTGTTGTGACATGGACGGAAGAAAGGGTAATTAGGGTGCCACCTCTGTGGACTATACTGTGTGTGATGTTGAGGTGGAAGAAGAAGAGGAGAAGCCACTGGAAGCAGAGCTTGCCGTCCTCTGGAGCACCTACTCTTTCTGGCCCTAATCAACAAGGCATATCGCTGTGCGGCTGCCAAAGTGGAGTAGGCCGTCCAGTAACAGAAGTTGTCAGTTGTCTTTGGATAGGACCTGTTTGTGTTGGTTCACTAGTGCTTTCACTAACATTACCACGTACCCCATGTACACCTTGAATACCAAGCCTATTCCCCCTTCCACCACGCCCTCTCTTTTTCCCACTCATGTTGCTCAGATGCTGTGGTAGGAGCACGCTATTAACTAAGCAAAAATTAGATTTTTTACTCTGCAACAGCTCTGCACACACCTGAATTTCAGCGGCACTAAATGACAAGGTAAGATATGGTCTGCCGTATAACGTTACTAACAGACAAAAGAAATTTTTTAGTGTGCATGAGGCAGATAAAACCTACCAGATATTCTCCAAACAATTTCAAACTGAAATGTCCCCTCTTCTATCACGTTAGTAACAGAAGAAAGTATATTTTTACTGTGGATGAGGTCTGTATATCCTAAAAGATATGATATAAACAATTTCAAACTGAGATGTCCCCTGCTGTATCATTTTAGGAACAGATGAAAGTATTTTTTTAGTGTGGATGACACCTGTATAACATAGGAAATAATATCCAAACAATTTCAAACTAAGATGTCCCCTGCTGTATCACATGAGGAACAGAAGACATTTTTTTTTTTACTGTGGATGAGCCCAGTATGTTATAGAATATACGCTCCAACATATTTCAAACTCAGATCTAGCCAGCTGTATCATGTTACTCAGAGCAAAAAATATTTTTTTTTGTTACTCTGCGTAAGCTCTGCGTACAGCTGACTTTGACCGCCACTGATGTAATAGCTGGCTTATAGCACAGTGTATCACGTTTGTCCCACGAAAAAATATTTTTTGGACTGTGCCTAGCAAGAGAAAAAAATTATATTTTTACTCTGAAACCAGGTGAAGTTCAACACCACTAAAGTAGTATCTGGCTTTTAGCCTACTGGATCACCTTTGCCACATTAAAAAAAGTTTTGTGAACTCTTCCTGCCAACCAAAAAAATAGATTTGTTTTACTGTGCGTACAGCTGCATTTCACCCAGCCAAAAAAGAAAAACTGGGCTAACACAGCTAGCACTATCACATTAGCAACAGAAAAAAAGTTTTTGTTTTTGTGCTCTGCAATCAGAAGCTCTGCAGACTCTGCATAGAGCAGAATTTCAACCCCACAAAATGAAAAGGTGGGCAGCGCTTGCTTGCTTGATCACATTAGCAAGTGCAAGAATAGATTGAAGGTATATTGAGACATGGAGCTCTATACCAGCGGTGCACAGCACTATTGTATGGCATGGGCCCTCTCTTTCTGTATGAATCTCAGTACTTGCACAAGAAAACAAAGAATGTGCTGCACCATCGATTACGGAGGTACCCAGGCCAGGAATTATCTACACTATCTGACTTCCACACGAGCGCCCATCTATCTAGCTAATATCTCTCATTTCTCAGGAGAACACTGAGCTGCGTCTGTCTCCCCAGCAGTTTCATGTATAGAATGGCGCTGAGGGAACATGGCTGTTTTTTATATGGAGAGGATATGTGATTTCAGCAGCCAATTGCACAAGCCTTTTTGTCTGGACAGTGTGGATGCTTCCTGCGCTCTGAGTGGCTGGCCGCGATATCCTGACTTGAAGTTACAGCCTACCGAAAAAAAAAAAAAAGTGCGCCGCTGATCTGACCTGTTTTGAGCTCTTCACAGCCCCCACACTCAGCTACCACATCTCCCCGCTCAACATACACTTGTACTATCCTAGCAAAACTGTTCAAAATGCTGTGGTTGCCCCTCGCTTATTCATCGAACAATTTCCAATTTTAAGAAATTTTGCTCACCTTTCCGATTACGAATCCGAATGTGCCATATTCGTGTCAAATTTGAAACTTTAGGACATTCGTCGAGCAAATTCGCTCTTCACTATTAAAGACGACCTTTCACCAAATGTTTCATGTTGAACTGGACACATGATGTAATAGTGGCAGCAGAGTCGAATAAAACATCTTGGGCTTTTTTTTGCCTCTCCATTATGGAGATATTAACAATCAAAGTATTTGGCACCCACTGAATTAACTTTTGCTAAGTCCAAGTAGGTGTTATGAAAATTTTTTCAGTGGGGGAGTGTACTTCTTCTCCCTGTATGATGCTGACCAGTCAGCATCAGGCAGCAACATACTGGAGAAAGAAGAACACCACAGCTTAGAACATGTTTCTCAATTTGTGAGACATATAATGACAGACAGCCTTGATCTCCTTGTCTAATCATGTGCTTGAGGTTAAAGCTACAACTTTACTTTAACCCTTTTGATTGCATAGTTTCAAGGTGAGCCATCCAATATACTACACGTTGTAACAATTTTTGGATATTGTTTGTCGTGCCCCGAATATCCTGAAAAAAATATATTTTTGTGATCGCTTTTTGAATTCCTAGAATTTACAGTATAAACATGTAATGTATTTAATAATAATTCATATTTGAAATGTATCTATATGCCTATAAAGCTAGCCAGCTGATTCATGGGTATTATGTATGAGGAAAGGGGCTTATCCTCCGTAAATGTTGCGTCTCATGAGTATCATGTAGACTTGGCATACCACTTGTTGACTTGTGTCAGGGCTTTTGACTCTTTTTCAATAAATGTCAGGACTATGGTCAAAAAAGACTACAATATGTAAGTAGCTCATTTATAAGTCAGCAATAAGTTGCCTTTAACATCCTTTATTGGTTACATTTGCATTGGTTGAGTTTTATGATAGCCTGGATCTGGGTGTTGGTTGTTATACCATTATTCTTCTGGTGGTTTGAACTATTATTTGATCCCCTGAAATTCTGTCCATTCTGGTGTCAGAACAAATCCCTTAACTGCTATCTATTACTAAATACAGAGAGTTTTCACTGGAGGCGTGTACTTCTTCTCCCTGTATGATGCTGACCAATCATAAGGAGGCAGCAACACACTGGATAAAAAAGAACACGCCCCTGATCACTAGTGGGAAATGCAAGCAGGTCCATCAAGAAAACAACAAAACAATCATTTGCGGCATTTTTGGGGTAAAATATTTTGGAATCTCAAGAACAGAAGCCCTGTAGGACACTGTCAACAATGGATAGGTGGACATATCTTTTCATATCTTGATTATATGTCACAAATGTGCCAAATAAGACAAACCATATAACCACCAGATGTAAAAATGTTATATTATTCAACTGTGCAAAGATGGGGGTCTAGATTTCACTACTCAATTGAATGATTTCCTATTTTCAAAAAAAAAAAATACAATCTTAAATTCAAAAATATTTAAGCAAATTAAATACCAATAGCGGAAAAATCCCTTTAAAAGGAACAGTGGGCAAAAAAAATCTAAATCTGAGTATTGGGCACCAAATTGTTCCCCTGTCTTTACAATTATATTGCATATTATATTTTTATACTGTTTAGTCACATTTTCAAAATTAATTTTATTAATTTTGTACTGGTATCTTAATGACCCTTTTCTATAAATGATTAGTCACTTGCTTCAGCCTTCTGTTTGGTGAGAGCATTAATCTGCTATGTAGTCTGATTTCAGCTATATAGCAAACATTTATTTCATTTTTTTTACTGCATCCATCACAGGTTCTGACAGTTCACTTAAACATGTGTATGAATTAATGCCTGGAAGAATATCACTGTACCTACTGCAGTTTTACGGAAAGTTTTGGAAGATTTAAGAGCCTTCTAAACTGTGTGATTAACTGCGGCATTAATGGCAGTTGCTGTCAGGTGACAGGTTGATGTATTGTAGTATGAGAAATGCCCAAGGAAATCGTACTTACGTTGTAAGCACAACCTCGGCATTACATTATTTATTTTAAAGAGTTTCTTTTTTTTCCCCTTGTACCCAAGATACATTGAAAAGATACAATAGGAACAGGTCGTAGCTGGCATAGACTTCACTTTCAGGCGTGGAAAAGCTCTCTTTGGATTAAGACTAGAGATGAGCGGTGTTCGACTAGAACTGTTCGCCAATCTCAAATTCGAGCTGTTTTGGGCGGTGTTCGAGTTGTTCGACGAACCCGAACGATTTGCAAAAAAATCGGCTGTTCGAGGTTATGTTCGATAACTGTTCGTGCACCAAAAGCGTGTCCTGCATGTCTGGTGCTATTTAGAGCACCAATCATGCAGGGATTGTCTGCCACTCACTGTAATGCCACAGCCATGGTGGTTGTGGCATTACAGTGATTGCCCAAATCGATGGGAACAGTGCCAACAGTGAAACATGAAAAGCCGGCAATTCAGCAGCGGCATACACCGGTTCCCGACAATTTAGAACCGAAAGAATAGAGCTTCACACATAGATTAGATAGATATAAACATGTCAGCCACATATATAAGAAGTACAGTGAAAGTGTTGCTTACTGTACTTGTCATTTAGCGTAAAGGATTTATCAAAAAAAATAATAGTGTTTTCATGCACCGTCTCTTTAAAAAAGCCGGCCGGCAATTCAGCAGCGGTACCCGACAATTTAGAATAGAAGGAATAGAGAATCACACATAGATTAGATAGATAGAAACATGTCAGTCACATATATATGAAGTACAGTGACAGTGTTGCTTACTGTACTTGTCATTTAGTGTAAAGGATTTATTAAAAAAAATAATAGTGTTTTCATGCACCGTCTCTTTAAGAAAGCCGGCCGGCAATTCAGCATCTGTACCCGACAATTTATAACAGACAGAATAGAGCTTCACACATAGATTAGATAGATAGAAACATGTCAGTCACATATATATGAAGTACAGTGATTAGACATGACCGCCATGAATTTCTAGTAAAGTATTTAAAAAAAACACAACACCCAGAATAAAGTCCTTTAATTGAAATAAAGACACAATCCTTTATTGTTCTAAATTAAACCATACTTACCATCACGCCCATTCCAGCTGAAGCCAACGATCTCCTGTAATAAAAATAAAATAATAAAGCAACCTCATCCTTACCTTTCCATGGTTCCCACGACAGCTTCAGCTCTGCTACATCGAGATGACAGGCTGGACCGCAGCAGAACGCTGCCATCCAGCCTGTCATGCCGCAGACACTGAGAAGAGCAGGCTTGCTTGCGCTCCTCAGTGTCTCGCTGTGACGGCATCCAGATGAGCCGAGGTCATGTCCAATGAACTCGGCTCACCTCATGCACGTCACTGACAGCGTGGGAAAATTCTCACGCTGAAGTGCTGAGTGCAGGAGAATTCTCCCACGCTGTCAGTGACGTGCATGAGGTGAGCTCATGTCCAATGAACTCAGCTCACCTCATGCACCTCACTGACAGCGTGGGAAAATTCTCCTGCACTCAGCGCTTCAGCGTGAGAATTCTCCCACGCTGTAAGTGACGTGCATGGGGTGAGCCGAGTTCATTGGACATGACCTCGGCTCATCTTTATGCCGTCACAGAGAGACAATGTGGAGCGCAAGCATGCCTGCGCTTCTCAGTGTCTGCGGGATGACAGGCTGGATGGCGGCGTTCTGCTGCGGTCCAGCCTGTAATCTCGATGTAGCAGAGCTGAAGCTGTCGTGGGAACCATGGAAAGGTAAGGATGATGTTGCTTTATTATTTTTCTTTTATTGCAGGAGATCGTTGGCTTCAGCTGGAATGGGCGTGATGGTAAGTATGGTTTAATTTAGAACAATAAAGGATTGTGTCTTTATTTCAATTAAAGGACTTTATTCTGGGTGTTTGTGTTTTCTTTTAACTTTGACTATGGGGTTAGTAATGGGGGTGTCTTATAGACGCCTCTCCATTACTAACCTGGGCTTGATGTCAGCTGGCATTATAAGCTGACATCAACCCCAGCCCTATTACCCCCTGCCACCGCACCAGGGCAGCGTGGAAGAGCGAGGCTAAGTGCCAGAATTGGCGCATCTTATGAATGCGCCATTTCTGGGGCGGCTGACGGCTGGTGTTTCTAGCCTGGGAGGGGGCCAATATTCATGGCTCCCTTCCTGGGCTATTAATATCAGCCCCCAGCTGTCTGCCTAGCCTTTGCTAGCTATTAAATTAAGGGGGACCCCACGTCATTTTTTTGGGGGGGTCCCCCATTTTAATAGCTAGTAAAGGCTATGTATTCAGCTGGGGGCTCATATTAGTAGCCTGGGAAGCTCCGTGGGTATTACCCCCTTCCCAGGCTTCAAACATCTGCCCCAGCTGTCTGCTTAACCTCCGCTAGAGACTAAAATTAAGGGGAACCCCACGCCAATTTTTTTTAATAATAAATCCTTTATTTTAATACTAAATGACAAGTACAGTAACCAACACTATCACTGTACTTCATATATATGTGACTGACATGTTTCTATCTATCTAATCTATGTGTGAAGCTCTATTCTGTCTGTTATAAATTGTTGGGTACAGATGCTGAATTGCCGGCCGGCTTTTTTAAAGAGACGGTGCATGAAAACACTATTATTTTTTTTAATAAATCCTTTACACTAAATGACAAGTACAGTAAGCAACATTGTCACTGTACTTCATATATATGTGACTGACATATTTCTATCTATCTAATCTATGTGTGAAGCTCTATTCTGTCTGTTATAAATTGTCGGGTACAGATGCTGAATTGCCGGCCGGCTTTTTTAAAGAGACAGTGCATGAAAACACTATTATATTTTTTAATAAATCCTTTACACTAAATGACAAGTACAGTAAGCAACACTGTCACTGTACTTCATATATATGTGACTGACATGTTTCTATCTATCTAATCTATGTGTGAGGCTCTATTCCTTCTTGTCTAAATTGTCGGGTACCGGTGTATGCCGCTGCTGAATTGCCGGCCGACTTTTTTAAAGAAAGCGTCTTCTGAGCAGTTTGTCAGCTTTTGGACACCTTTGAAGGTGTTTTCTATGTGTTTCTATGTGTTTTTGTTTGCCTGCCATTGGTTTTAACGGTGTTCGACGGTGTTCTAAGGTGTTCGACGAACAGTTCGACGAACAGTTCCTCGAACATCCCGGTGTTCGACGAACCGAACCGAACCCGAACACTAGGGGGGTGGCTCAACACTAATTAAGACCGGTGTAAGAATTTTTTTCTGTATTTTCGTGTACATACAGAAGCAGCGATGCAGATTTGTTTTATGGCAGCTGCAATCAATGAGAGTAAATGGACAGAAAATTACACCTAAAGCCCAAGAGTCAAGAGGAGATGTAAGGGAATGTCTATGTATCTGAAATGCAGCAAATTTTCTGTCTGGATTTTCAGATGTAAAATCCTGCGAGTTCAAGTAGCTGCTATATCAAAGAATCTTGTAGACATACTGCAAAATGTTTCCAAACAGAAATTGACTTGAGGTCCCTCTGGAACCCACTGGGACATGTTCTGGGGCCGTAAATTATTTTTTTTATCCTGCTGGATGATGAGGGTTCAGAAAGCAGCACATTACCTGCTTACTGGCCACTCTGACTACGGGTGACGGCTGTCTCCCCGGGGGATAACACTTTTCCCTCATGCAGACAGGCTGTGTATACCACTTTCCCATTATCCTGACAAGCTATTGGTGCCACTTTCCCATTCTCCCTAATATCTCTGGAGCAGTGCTAATCATGGAGCAGCTACCACCAGCTATGCCACAGTCTGTCGTGACACTGGTCAGCTGCACGTGACCACCTTCTTCATGGTCCTCATGTCTGTCCCCATCACCTTTAGCAATGATCCTCTCTCCTTTTTGGAATTTCTCAGCAACATCACCTCGCAGCGTGGCAAGGCTTAGTTCTACTGTTCAGTGAGACACATCGTCATCATCATGCATATTATTAACATTGACATTCAAGTTATTGACATTTGAATCACATGAAGCATCAGATCTGGGAGGGTTGTCAGGAACGCATTGAGCGACCAACCGTCCCAGATCAGTCCCCAATAAAGCATTTTCAGGGAGGTTCTCAGACACCCCCACTTCTCTCAACCCCCTCCCGGCACCTTAGTCTAAGAAAACTTGGGTCTTCAGCAAAAGTCGGTGATCCCCCAATCCCAGTGACAGTAAGGGTCTTTCCAGGAATAAGTTCTTCAGGGGACACCAATTCAGGGCAGATGAGGGTCCTTTCTTCACTGGTATCCTTGAGCCCTTCAGTGACGGTGTCACCAACAGTAACTGACTGCAAGTTATCACAGGCCCTCCCAACCACCCTTCCTACAAGACAAACAGTGGCATTAGTCCCCTGGGCATTGGATGTGGAGTTCTTCTTCTGTCTCTCCAGGCAGGCGGTGCTAATATGCTCAGGTCGGCTGCAGGCATAGCACCGGCGGGAGTCAGATGCAGACCAGGTACTGGAAGTTGGGCGGAGACCCCAAGAGGACCAGCTGGCAAAGGCATTGGTTGTCGGCTTACCCCCTTTCCAGCTGGCGACTGCTGACTTCTGCAACTCAGGTGTGTGGTTGGCCTCATAGGTATCAGCAATCTGTGAAGCCTTTGCAACCTCCTTTTGCTCCCTATCCATCATGATCAGTCGCACCTCCACAAGCCAAAGATGAAAAAATTAATCCTTCGCCATCAAGTCCTTCAATTCCTCAAAGGTGGTAACTGATATTCCCTGGACCCACTTCTTGAAGTTGGTTCTCAGCCCATCCATAACATCACTGTAGCTGTCGTGAGGTCCATGTTGGAGGATCCAGAACATTATTCGGTACACTTCAGGGGTCATCTGATATTTCCATATCAGGGCTTGCTTGATGGCCTCATTGTCTCCATTTTGATCTCAAGGGAGAGCGGAAAACAGCTTCAGAGCTTTGCCTTGTAGCCCTAAAGTTAAGTATTGAGCCCGCTGGTCATCATGCAAGCGATACTGTCTTCAAGCCTTTTCAACCCCCCTCAAAAATGTGTCAAGATCAGTGTCCTTTTCCATGACAGGAAAATGCTTGGAATGGAGTTTAATGGTGTTGGCATTACTGGACTCACTGTTCAGTGAGGTAGATTGCTCCTTCTGGAGTTGGGTTAACTTCAGCTGGTGGTCTCTGTCAGCCTGTCGCTCTCATGCCTTTCTCTCGGCTTGGGCCTTTCACACGGCCTGACGCTCAGCTCTCTCTTGATATTGCTGAAACAGCCTTTGTCGTCTCTCACGATCATCTGTGTCAAGTTACAGTAGGGCCAACTGCAGATAGGGGTCCACACTACCTTGGTTGTAGATGTGGCTTGCATCCACAGATGGGACCTCTGCAGCAGCACCGTCCAGGCCTTGGCTTGCCAACCGTTCATCAGTGCACAAGTGACAGGCTTGCTGTACGTCCTGTTGCACCAGCTCAGCGACCATTTTCTGTTTATTTTTGCAAGTGGAGTCAATCTGTCTGACCGTACAGAGCATCCTTCTTCAGCTGATTGTACCAGGCATCCAAAACTGTAGCCATGATTGACAAATAAAAGACAGGACAGAAAAACGAAAGAGGGGTGAAGGGGTGTAACTGCTATACATACAGTGTTGTCCTAGGTATAAACACTGAGTTCAATACACAAAACTCTGGACAGAATCATTGCAGGGACCGTGCAAGATCTTAGTGACCAGAATGATTGCTCAAACCTGATCCCTAATACTCTATATTCCACCGCTGCCATCAATTTGTCAAGGAATCAACAGTAGTAATCACGTAGATCCCACCGCTGCCACCAATATGTCAGGGAGAACACCGGAGATATCCCGCAGATCCCACCACTGCCACCAATATATCAGGGAACAGTCGGAAGATCTCGCAGATATCTCACCGCTGGCCAAAAGTTTTGAGAATGACACCAAAATTATATTTTCACATGATCTGCTGGCCTTTGGTTTTTATTAGTGTTTGTCTGATGTTTATATCACATACAGAAATATAATTGCAATCATATTATGAGTACCAATAGGTTATATTGACAGTTAGAATGAGTTAATGCAGCAAGTCAATATTTGCAGTGTTGCCCCTTCTTCTTCAAGACCTCTGTAATTCTCCCTGGCATGCTCTCAATCAACTTTTGGACCAAATCCTGACTGATAGCAGTCCATTCTTGCATAATCAATGCTTGCATTTTGCCAGAATTTGTTGGTTTTTGTTTGTCCACCCGTCTCTTGATGATTGACCACAAGTTCTCAATGGGATTAAGATCTTGGGAGTTTCCAGGCCATGGACCCAAAATCTCTATGTTTTGTTCCATGAGCCATTTAGTTATCACCTTTGCTTTATGGCAAGGTGCTCCATCATGCTGGAAAAGGCATTGTTGGGCGCCAAACTGCTCTTGGACGGTTGGGAGAAGTTGCTCTTGGAGGACATTCTGGTACCATTCTTTATTCATGGCTGTGTTTTTAGGCAAGACTGTGAGTGAGCCGATTCCCTTGGCTGAGAAGCAACCCCACACATGAATGGTCTTAGGATGCTTTACAGTTGGCATGAGACAAGACTGGTGGTAGCGTTCACCTCTTCTTCTCCGAATAGGCTGTTTTCCAAATGTCCCAAACAATCGAAAAGGGGATTCATCAGAGAAAATGACTTTGCCCCAGTCCTCAGCAGTCCACTCCCTGTACCTTTTGCAGAATATCAGTCGGTCCCTGATGTTTTTTCTGGAGAGAAGTGGCTTCTTTGCTGCCCTCCTTGAAACCAGCCCTTGCTCAAAGAGTCTCAGCCTCACAGTGCGTGCAGAAGCACTCACACCAGCCTGCTGCCATTCCTGAGCAAGCTCGGCACTGCTGGTAGTCTGATCCCGCAGCTGAAACAGTTTTAAGATACGGTCCTGGCGCTTGCTGGTCTTTCTTGGGCGCCCTGGAGCCTTTTTGACAACAATGGAAGCTCTCTCCTTGAAGTTCTTGATGATGCGATAGATTGTTGACTGAGGTGCAATCTTTGTAGCTGCGATACTCTTCCCTGTTAGGCCATTTTTGTGCAGTGCAATGATGGCTGCACGTGTTTCTTTAGAGATAACCATGGTTAACTGAAGAGAAACAATGATACCAAGAACCAGCCTCCTTTTAAAGTGTCCAGTGATGTCATTCTTACTTAATCATGACTGATTGATCGCCAGCCCTGTCCTCATCAACACCCACACCTGTGTTAATGGATCAATCACTAAAACGATGTTAGCTGCTCCTTTTAAGGCAGGACTGCAATGATGTTGAAATGTGCTTTGGGGGTTAAAGTTCATTTTCTGGGCAAATATTGACTTTGCAAGTACAGTAATTGCTGTTAAGCTGATCACTCTTTGACATTCAGGAGTATATGCAAATTGCCATTACAAAAAATGAAGCAGTAAACTTTGGAAAAATTACTATTTGTCTCATTCTCAATACTTTTGGCCATGACTGTACAGCCTTCAATCGTCAGAACAATTGTGCAATTGACCGACGATGGACGAGGCCGCGGCTGGTTTCCTTACTAGGTCAGTTATTTGGAACACATAGTGAACGTATGGTATACACTCTTGTATGGTCACTGCCAACCTCCACAATAACAAAAGGAACTAGCTGGCACCACCAAATGTTTATACAGGCTGATTGGATACCCGTTGAGATAGCATATTGCTTCAGGGGTGCAGTTTACAGAGCTACTAAATTTTATATATTTAATCTGAAAAAGTAGGCAATGGTTCTAAAAGTATTTAAAGATGTTTCAAAATGGACAAACCAGTACAGTATAAACAATTATCGTACATAAAACATAAAGGATAAACAGAAAAAATGTACTGAACATGATGTCGCAGGGTTAGCTCTGGCTTTTATGAAGAGGAGCTCTGCATTTTTATAGAGGCAATGAACATAACTACAGTAAACTGCATCTCCCAGGATTGACAAAGATTATAAGTTGGCATTTGCTTTTATTGACACATGTTACGTTCAAATACCTCCCCTCCAGTGATTGACAACAAGGCTGGTCTTCAGAAAACCATAGGATATGGCTCAGTCTTAGATAATTATGAGATTCCCAAATTCCATGATATCTTTGCCCCTGCAGGTCCCAGTCAGGAGATATTACTGTCATTCATATTTCCTATCACGATTTTACCTTGATATAGATAGGAAACATGGCATGGATAGCATGTTTATTGTGCCAGAAATAGCGTTTTAGTAAAGTTTTTTTTTGCTGTGTTTTTATATATATACAGTACAGACTAAAAGTTTGAACACACCTTCTCATTTAAAGATTTTTCTGTATTTTCATGACTATGAAAATTGTACATTCACACTGAAGGCATCAAAACTATGAATTAACACATGTGGAATTATATACTTAACAAAAAAGTGTGAAACAACTGAAAATATGTCTTATATTCTAGGTTCTTCAAAGTAGCCACCTTTTGCTTTGATGACTGCTTTGCACACTCTTGGCATTCTCTTGATAAGCTTCAAGAGGTAGTCACCGGAAATGGTCTTCCAACAATCTTGAAGGAGTTCCCAGAGATGCTTAGCACTTGTTGGCCCTTTTGCCTTCACTGTGCGGTCCAGCTCACCACAAACCATCTCGATTGGGTTCAGGTCTGGTGACTGTGGAGGCCAGGTCATCTGGCGTAGCACCCCATCACTCTCCTTGGTCAAATAGCCCTTACACAGCCTGGAGGTGTGTTTGGGGTCATTGTCCTGTTGAAAAATAAATGGTGGTCCAACTAAACGCAAACCGGATGGAATAGCATGCCGCTGCAAGATGCTGTGGTAGCCATGATGGCTCAGTATGCCTTCAATTTTTAATAAATCCCCAACAGTGTCACCAGCAAAGCACCCCCACACCATCACACCTCCTCCTCCATGCTTCATGGTGGGAAACAGGCATGTAGAGTCCATCCATTCACCGTTTCTGCGTCGCACGAAGACATGATGGTTGGAACCAAAGATCTAAAATTTGGACTCATCAGACCAAAGCACAGATTTCCACTGGTCTAATGTCCATTCCTTGTGTTCTTTAGCCCAATCAAGTTTCTTCTGCTTGTTGCCTGTCCTTAGCAGTGGTTTCCTAGCAGCTATTTTACCATGAAGGCCTGCTGCACGAAGTCTCCTCTTAACAGTTGTTGTAGAGATGTGTCTGCTGCTAGAACTCTGTGTGGTATTGACCTGGTCTCTAATCTGAGCTGCTGTTAACCTGCGATTTCTGAGGCTGGAGACACGGATAAACTTATCCTCAGAAGCAGAGGTGACTCTTGGTCTTCCTTTCCTGGGACGGTCCTCATGTGAGCCAGTTTCTTTGTAGCGCTTGATGGTTTTTGCAAATGCACCTGGGGACACTTTCAAAGTTTGCCCAATTTTTTGGACTGACTGACCTTCATTTCTTAAAGTAATGATGGCCACTCAATTTTCTTTACTTAACTGCTTTTTTCTTGCCATAATACAAATTCTAACAGTCTATTCAGTAGGACTATCAGCTGTGTATCCGCCTGACTTCTGCACAACACAACTGATGGTCCCAACCCCATTTATAAGGCAAGAAATCCCACTTATTAAAACTGAGAGGGCACACCTGTGAAGTGAAAACCATTTCCGGTGACTACCTCTTGAAGCTCATCAAGAGAATGCCAAGAGTGTGCAAAGCAGTCATCAAAGCAAAAGGTTGCTACTTTGAAGAACCTAGAATATAAGACATATTTTCAGTTGTTTCACACTTTTTTGTTAAGTATATAATTCCACATGTGTTAATTCATAGTTTTGATGCTTTCAGTGTGAATGTACAATTTTCATAGTCATGAAAAAACAGAAAATTCTTTAAATGAGAAGGTGTGTCCACACTTTTGGTCTGTACTGTATATAAAAATGCAGCAAACAAAATCTTTACTGAAACACTATTTCTGGCACAATAAACATGCTATCCATGCCATGTTTCCTATCTATATCAAGGTAAAATTGTATATATATTCGTATAACTAACTAAATAAATAAAATAATTAAATAAATAAAAAAATAGTAAAAAATAATTTAATAAAATAGGTAAGTCAGTAAAATTATAAAAATATTAAATCTAATAAAGTATAAACAGAAAAAAAATCAAATAAATAGAATAAGTAAATAAAATGATAAAAATTATTATTATTATTATGTGAATTAAATAAATAAAAGTAAATAAATAAAAATATAAAAAATAGTAAAAATGAATCAATTATAAACATAAAAAAGTAAATAAATAAAAATATGAAAAAGTATAAACAAGAAAGATAAAAAAGGAATTAAATAAATAAAAGTAAATACAAAATAAAAAAATAGTAAAAACAAACAAGTTATAAACAAAAAATTGTAATAAATAAAATAATGACTAAATAAAAATATAAAATTAGTAAAAACTAATAAAATTTAAAATCATAATTTAATAATTAAAATATATTAAACAAAAGTTAACAGAATAAGTAAGTAAAAAACTAAGCATAAAAAATTTAAATTTAAATTGTATAAATGTGACTGATATTGGTAGCTTCTCTTAGACTACAGTTGCACTTCTCTAAGGTGCTGTCTTAGGTTAATGCTTCTTTAAATACTGAGAGATTATGTTTGCTGCAAAGTCAAGATTTGTCTCCCTGTTGTCACAGAACAATGGCAGCCAGTCCTAATCATCATCATCCAGCCTTGTGCCGAATGCTAAGACATTAACTCCTTCCGCAGAACCTCTGTTCCATTTACTCTGCTGATGCAGACATGATCGCAGACAGACAGACAGTCACTGGGGATCACCGAGGATCTGCACTCTAATTACTAAAGCTCGCATCCGCTGAACAGTTTGCCTTTGGCGGACTGATAGCAGACTCCAGAATCTCGTTATCAGCACAATGCTGTCTGTATATTCTCGCCAAAACCAGTAAAATTATAACACAAGAGATCCAGCTGGATGGGGCTTTTCTCAGTAGGACTGGGAACATGGAACTTAGTTGTAGAGTATATTGGGTATTGATCTGTCTATCTTTACCTTTTTGAAAATTTCATAGAGAATATTTCGCAGCACAAATTCAATATATTATCGCGACATGGTAGCAAAACCTTGGACAGATTGCAACTCACGTCACATCCACTACGTGATGACATATAGACAATTATAGCATAAATATCTCCCGAAATCATGCATTTTTTTTAAGACACACGACCTATCTCAACAAGATACATGGAGCCAAGAGGAAAAGAAAGAAAGGCCACATCTGTAATGACAAAGAAGGACACTATATTCATTTTGTCTGTAAGGATCTAAGTTCTTATTCAGTGCATGCAACGGGAGAATGTGCAACGCATGCGCCGGTAGGTGTAAAGGAAACCTGTCATATACCCAAATGCTATTAAATTACAGACATAGGGTTAACCTGCAGGTTAATAATGTTCCAATGCTCCTCTGCCACCTTACTGACAGTGGCTGCTGGGAAGAAATTAACTTTATTCCTCCCGGGAGCTGCTGGTTTTTAGTCATAGAGGTATGCCCGGACAGACTGCAGTCACCATTCAGCAGCGTCTGCAAGCACACACTTTTTTTGGGTTCCACATTTTAAAAAGGATATTCAGAAGTTAGAGTAAGTTCAATAGATTATTACAAGGGATGGAGGCCTCTCATATGATGAGAGGTTGGAAAAGTTGAGCTTATTTAGCTATGAAAAAAGACGCCACAGAACGGATGTCAATTACATGTATAAATATGCTAGCTATTGAACCCGTTCTATGTACGGGTGACGAGCATTTTAATTGGTATATGCTCCCCCATCCTGTTATGTGCTGCCCCCATCCAGAGGCCAGTGGAGGAGTGTGGCGCCAGAGTACGCGTGTTCCCATATCGTGCTGTCCGGCGCCAAGGTGTCCTCACTAAAATGGCTCCGGATAGCGTGCTAAGCACATGCGCCGATTCCTACGCCTCACTCCGACGACGCCGCACTCCTCCCCCAGACTCCGGCTAAAACACCAACATTCCTTCAGGTATGTACTTATGGCGCCAAAGCTCGCGGTACGCATTTAGTGTCTACGCATACCGCGATCTCCGGCGCCTTACACTTCTCTTACCTGTAACGGCTGGTTGCGTACTTCTGTCTGGAGCCAGACTGTGCAGGCGCGTCGCACATGTGCAGTCTATAGAGGCTTCGGACAGAAGGACACATCCCTGGTTATATTATAGATGTCCCCCAATTCTGTTAATATCCCCCATCCTGGTATATGACACCCCTTCATCCCGGTATGCATGGCACCCCTCCATTCTGGTATGCATTGCACCCCTGATCCCCATCCTGGTATGCAAGGCACCCCTCATCCTTATATGCAAGGCCCCCATCATCCTTATATGCAAGGCCCCATCATCCTTATCCTGGTATACAAGGCCTCTCTCATCCTTATCCTGGTATGCATGGCACCCCTCATCCCCAATCCTGGTATGCATGGCACACCTCATCCCTATCCTGGTATGTACGGCCCCTCATCTGTATCCTGGTATGTATGGCCTCCACATCCCTATCCTGGTAAGCATGGCCCGCCTCATCCCTATACGGGTATGCATGGTACCCCCTCATCCCCATTTAAGGTATGCGTGATACCCCCTCATCCCCAATCCTGGTATGCATGGTACCCCCTCATCTGTAATCCTCTCCCCTCATCTCCAATCCTGTTATGCATGGCCCCTCATCCCTATCCTGGTATGCATGGCCCGCCTCATCCCTATTCTGGTATACATGGCACCCCTCATCCCCCAATCCTGGTATGTATGGCACCCTTCATCCCTATCCTGGTATGCATGGCACCCCTCATCCCCCAATCCTGGTATGTATGGCCTCCTCATCCCTATCCTGGTATGTATGGCCCCTCATCTGTATCCTGGTATGTATTGCCTCCACATCCCTATCCTGGTAAGCATGGTACCCCTCATCCCTATCCTGGAAAGCATGGTACCCCTCATCCCCCAATCCTGGTATGTATGCCCCAGCTCATCCCTATCCTAGTATGTATGGCTCCTCATCCATATCCTGGTAAGCATAGTTCCCCTCATCCCCTTATCCTGGTATGTATGGCCCCTTATCCATATCCTGGTATGTATGGCCTCCTCATCCCTATCATGGTATGTATGGCCCCTCATTCATATCCTGGTATGTATGGCCTCCTCATCCATATCCTGGTAAGCATGGTACCCCTCATTCCTATCCTGGCAAGCATGGTACCCCTCATCCCCCTATCCTGGTAAGCATTGTACCCCTCATCCTCCAATCCTAGTATGTATTGCTCCCTAATCCCTATCTTGGTATGTAATGGCGCTCATCCCTATCCTGGAAAGCATGGTAACCCTCATCCCTATCCTGGTAAGCATGGTACCCCTCATCCCTATCCTGGTAAGCATGGTACCCCTCATCCCTATCCTGGTATGCATGGTATCCCCTCATCTCTATCCTGGTATGTATGGCCCCTCATCCCTATCCTGGTATATATGGCTCCTCATCCGTATCCTAGTATATATGGCCTCCTCATTCCTATCCTGGTAAGCATGGTACCCATCATCCCTATCCTGGTAAGCATGATACCCCTCATCCCTATTCTGGTAAGAATGGTACCTCTCATCCCCTAATTCTGGTATATATGGCCCCCCTCATCCCTTCCCAGGTATGTATGGCTCCTCATCCAATTCCTGGTAAGCATGGTACCCCTCATCCCCCTATCCTGGTATGTATGGCCTCCTCATCCCTATCATGGTATGTATGGCCCCTCATCCATATCCTGATATGTATGGCCTCCTCATCCCTATCAAAGTAAGCATGATACCCCTCATTCCTATCCTGGTAAGCAAGGTATTCCTCATCCACCAATCCTGATATGCATGGCCCCTCATCCGCATCACGCTGCACATACACAAAAAAACAAACACTTCTATTCACCTTTCTTCCCTGTGCTCCAAGGCTGCATCCCGTTCTGCCGGAGACCGGGGGAGGAGTGTGGCGCCGGAGTACGCGAGTGCCTATACTGCTCTTTTCGGCGTCATTTTGTTGAAGACACACTGCAAATGTGTCTTTAGTAAAATGGCGCCGGATAGCGCGCTATGCGCATGCGCCGATTCCGACACCACAGTCCGCCCCCGGCCTCCGGCCAGAAGAGAGGTGCCACGACAACACTCCTCCGGGTCAGGTAAGTATGTCCTTATGGTGCCGGAGATCGCGGTATGCATTCAGTGACTATGCATACGCTCCTTTTACCTGTAACGGCTGGATGCGGTCTTCTGTGTGGAGCCAGACTGCGCATGCATGTCACGCTTGCGCAGTCTATAGATGCTTCGGACAGGGGGATGCATTCCTGGTTATATTACAGATGTGTTGTCAGTACAAAGGTCTAGCTCATGACTTATTCCTTCCTAAGACCATACTAAGGACCAGGGGGCACTCATAACGAGAGGAAGAAAGGTGATTCTGGCACCCAAACAGGAAAGTGTTTATAAATTCAGAGCAGTCAGACTGTGGAATTCCCTACCACAAGAGTAAATAATGGCAAACAATATAACAACTTTTATAGAAGGGCTGGATGATTTCCTCAGTACACATAACATTGTGAGTTATAGATAATTTAGCGACAAAAATGTATAATTGGCGCAGAAGGGTTGAACTTGATGGACCTAGGTCTTTTTTCAACCTATGTAACTATAGAACTATATGGCTGATTAAATCAGTCGTCATGTGGAGGAAAAGATGTCGGCTCGGCTTGTGATCCTTCATCAAATTCAAGGAGCCGACTTATGATCTATTGGGCATATGATGTACCGGACCGGTACATCATACAGTATGTCATTAAGGGCTTATAGAAAATTTGTTAGTGTTGAGGACATATACTTTTCAATTTGATTTTGCAACTGGTGCTCATAGGATATCGTCCAGACCGTAGTCAACTTAAAGTAATCTTTTTTTACATTTGGTGTAAATTTCAACTTTCTAACCCAATTTTAACCTAATTTTCCTAGCAATTAATTATATTACTTACAGTTATGACAAAAACTAAGTACACCCTCATTGAATTGTATGTTTTTATGTATTAAGACTAGTGTTGAGCATTCCGATACTGAAATATCGGGTATCGGACGATATTCGCGGTATCGGAATTCCGATACTTAATTCCGATACTTTTACAATATCGAATACCGGAATCGGAAGTTCCCATAATGCCTGCGCTCTGCAGTGTCTCTGAAGTATGACAAGCTGGATGACAGCGCTCAGCTGCGATCCAGCCTGTCATCAGAACGCCATCCCAGCGTGAGAGAATTCTCCTGATTGTTTAAAAGCCGGCGCGCGGTAAAAAGCCGCTGGCTTTTCATAGAATCATAGAATGGTAGAGTTGGAAGGGACCTCCTGGGTCATCTGGTCCAACCCCCTGCTCAAAGCAGGATTCACTAAATCATCTCAGACAGATGTTTGTCCAGCCTCTGTTTGAAGACGTCCATTGAAGGGGAACTCACCACCTCTCGTGGCAGCCTGTTCCACTCATTAATCACCCTAACTGTCAAAAAGTTTTTTCTAATATCTAATCTGTGTCTCCTCTCATTTAGTTTCATCCCATTGCTTCTAGTCTTTCCTTGTGCAAATGAGAATAAAGATGATCCTTCTACAATGTGACAGCCCTTGACATATTTGTAGACAGCTATTAAGTCTCCTCTCAGTCTTCTTTTTTGCAAACTAAACATTCCCAAATCCTGCAACCGTTCCTCATAGGACATGGTTTGCAGACCAGTCACCATTCTGGTCGCTCTTCTCTGAACTTGCTCCAGTTTGTCTATGTCTTTTTTAAAATGTGGTGCCCAAAACTGTACACAGTATTCCAGATGAGGTCTGACCAAAGAAGAGTAAAGACCGATAATGACTTCACGTGATCTAGACTGTATGCTTCTGTTAATACATCCCAGAATTGTATTTGCCTTTTTTGCTGCTGCATCACACTGTTGACTCATGTTCAGTCTATGATCTATTAGTATACCTAAGTCTTTTTCACATGTACTGTTGCTTAGCTCTATTCCTCCCATTCTGTATATGCTTTTTTCATTTTTATTGCCCAGATGTAGTACTTTGCATTTTTCCCTGTTTAAAACCATTCTGTTGGTTGCTGCCCACTGCTCCAGTTTATTTAGGTCTTTTTGAATCCTCTCTCTCTCTTCTCTAGTATTAGCTATCCCTCCTAGCTTTGTGTCATCAGCAAATTTAATCAGTTTACCCTCAATTCCTTCATCTAAATCATTGATAAAGATGTTGAACAATACAGGTCCCAGGACGGAGCCCTGTGGTACCCCACTTGAGACATTCATCCAGCTGGATGTGAAGCCATTTACAACCACCCTTTGAGTCCGATCACTAAGCCAGTTATGAATCCACCTAACAGTTGCCTGGTCCATTGCATACTTGGTCATTTTTTCAATAAGGATGGTGTGAGATACTTTGTCAAATGCTTTGCTGAAGTCAAGATATACTATATCTACAGCATTTCCCTGATCCACCCAGTCAGTGATTCTGTCATAGAAGGAAATTAAGTTAGTCTGACATGACTTGTTAGTTACAAACCCATGCTGACTCTGGTTAATCACTTCATTCTGTAACGGGTCTGGGAGGTGGAACCTCTGAGCTACTATACAAGGGGGCGGTCCTTGTAAGGGAGCGGGTGGCGACCAGGGTAGACGGGCAGGCAGTCACAGCAGGTGACTGGGACAGTCTCTGAATGAACGGACAGGAGGTCACGGCAAGTGACCGGGGCAGTCTCTGGATGAACGGGCAGGAGGTCACGGCAAGTGACCGGGGCAGTCTCTGGATGAACGGGCAGGAGGTCACGGCAAGTGACCGAGGCAGTCTCTGGATGAACGGGCAGGAGGTCACGGCAAGTGACCGGGGCAGTCTCTGGGTAAAGGATTGGTACGACCTGTGGCGGCAGATGATAGACGTGAGCTCCCAGGTGAGCAGGCGAGAGTCTCTGGATAAACGGGTGGTCACAGCATGTGACGGCGGAGCCTCCAGGAAGACCAACAGACAGGTAGCAGATGAGCGCTCCCAGGTGAGCGGGCAGGAGTCTCTGGACAGGCGGGTGGTCACAGCACGTGACGGCAGAGCCTCCTGGTAGGCTAGCAGACAGGCAGCAGATGAGCGCTCCCAGGTGAGCGGGCAAGCTGGTCCTTAGACAGATTGACAGGAGTTGGAAGGCAGACCGTCGGACCTCAGGCAAGCAGGCAGGTAGAAGATGTGCGCTCCCAGGTGAGCGGGCAAGCTGGTCCTTAGACAGACTGACAGAAGTTGGAGGGCAGACCGTCGGACCTCAGGCTAGCAGGCAGGTAGCAGGATATCAGGCAGGAATTAGACAGCAGACTGGCAGGAATCTGGCAGGTATCTGGCAGGTAACTGGCAACGGGACCTGAGGGCTGAAGCAGAGTAGTGAACAGTGCTACAACATTGCTCGGGCACCTCCATTTTGGAGGAGGTGCCTTTTATATGGGAGGTCCTCCGGCAATTGGCCGGGGACTCCTTAGGACGGCGCGCGCGGTCCCTTTAAGAGAGGGGGAGCGCGCGCGCCCTAAGCACACTGCCGGGGAAGGAGCGCGTGCCGGAAGCAGCGGGGAGAGAAGCGCTGGAGGACGCCGCGCCAGGAGCGGGGAGGTGAGAGGGACGGCGTCTCTGCCTAGAACGGGGCAGAGACGCCGATGCTACAGTACCCCCCCCTTTAGGCCCCCTCTTTTTTTGGCCAGAAAGAAATTTCTCAAGGAGAAGCGGGGCGTTGATGTTCTCCCTGGGTTCCCAAGTTCTCTCCTCAGGACCAAACCCCTTCCAATCTACCAGAAAAAAGGTTTTTCCTCTTACCCTCTTGGAGGCCAGAATACTCTCTACCTCAAAGATGTCATCAGCGGAAACCGGAGCAGGAGGGGCACCTGGATTTTTGGAAAAAAAGTTAAAGACAACGGGTTTGAGGAGAGATACGTGGAAGGAGTTGGGGATCTGTAGGGTGGCCGGGAGTTTTAATTTGTAGGCCACAGGGTTAATTTGCCTGAGGACTTCGAAGGGGCCGATGAATCGAGGACCCAACTTGTAGGAGGGTACTTTGAGCCGCACATGTTTGGATGAGAGCCAAACCTTGTCTCCCGGACGGAATTGGGGCGGATCCAGACGTCTCTTATCAGCATATCTCTTCATCCGCTCAGAGGAGAGAAGAAGAGCGGACCTGGTGCTCTCCCAAATAGTAGAAAATTCGCTGACAAGAGACTCCGCAGCAGGGTTGTCCACAGAAACGGAGACAGGAAGTGGAATCCGGGGATGTTGGCCACCGACTATAAAGAACGGGGATTTGGAAGAGGACTCGCTCTCATGGTTGTTATAAGAGAACTCGGCCCATGGTAAGAGATCCACCCAGTCCGAGTGGTGAGCATCAACGAAGTGCCGGAGGTAGCTGGACAAGATCTGATTGATCCGCTCCACTTGACCATTGGACTGAGTGTGGTAAGCGGAGGAGAAATCCAGGGTAATGTCCAGCAGCTTACATGTGGCTCTCCAGAAGCGAGAGGTGAACTGAACCCCACGATCCGACACGATGTGGAGGGGCAGACCATGGAGACGGAAGATGTGGCGAATAAAGTCTTTAGCCAGCTCGGGTGCAGACGGAAGACCAGGCAGGGGAATGAAGTGGGCCATCTTAGAAAAACGGTTAGCGACAACCCAAATGACAGTACAACCGGCAGAAACTGGAAGGTCGGTGATAAAGTCCATAGCGATGTGTTGCCAAGGAGCAGCAGGTACGGGAAGGGGCAGGAGATGGCCGGCAGGTAGATGTCGGGGAACTTTGTTACGGGCACAGGATGAACAGGCCGCGACGAAGTCTACCACGTCCTTACGCAGGGTAGGCCACCAGTAATGCCGGGTAATAAGTTGGAAGGTCTTCTTTTGGCCAGCATGGCCAGCTAGTTTAGAAGAATGTCCCCAGCGAAGAACCCTCTCCCGATCTGGCACAGCTACGGACGTCTTACCGGGTGGAAGACGAGTCAGATCCAAGGGGGCCACATTCATCACCTTGGAGGAGTCGATGATGTGCGTAGGTTCCTCCTCTTGATCGGAGGACAGGAAGGACCGGGACAAGGCATCAGCTTTGACGTTCTTGTCCGCCGGACGGAAATGAAGAATGAAGTCGAAGCGGGCAAAAAACAACGACCACCGGGCCTGGCGAGGATTGAGTCTCTGGGCATTTTGGAGATATGCCAGGTTTTTGTGATCCGTGTAGATAATTACCGGGTAGAGAGCCCCTTCAAGCAGATAGCGCCACTCTCCCAGTGCCAATTTGATGGCTAGCAATTCCCGGTCTCCAATGGAGTAGTTGCGCTCCGACGAGGAGAAGATTTTGGAGAAGAAGCCGCACGTTACCATTTTCCCGGTAGAAGACTTCTGGGTGAGCACCGCTCCGGCTCCGGAGGAGGAGGCATCAACCTCCAGGTAGAATTGTTTATTACAGTCCGGACGGTGCAGGACGGGAGCAGAGGCGAAGGCTTTCTTTAGGGAAAGGAAGGCCTCCTCGGCTTCAGGCGACCATGTCCTGGGGTTAGCCCCCTTACGGGTAAGTGCAGATATGGGAGCAGTCCGAGACGAGAAGTGTGGGATGAAAAGACGATAATAATTAGCGAAGCCCAGGAATCGCTGTATCGCCTTCAAACCTTCAGGACGAGGCCATTTTAGAACGGAAGAGAGCTTCTCGGGATCCATTTGCAGACCTGTTTGGGAGATGACATAGCCCAAGAACGGAAGGGAGGTCTGATCGAAGAGCACTTCTCGTATTTGGCGTAAAGGTGGTTCTGCCGAAGCCTAAACAGGACCTGACGAACATCCCTCCGGTGTGTGGGGAGATCCGGAGAGAAGACCAAGATATCGTCCAGGTATACCACTACGCAGGAGTACAGGAGGTCACGGAAGATGTCGTTGACTAGTTCCTGAAGACCGCGGGAGCATTACAGAGACCGAAGGGCATCACAAGGTACTCGTAGTGACCGTCCCGGGTATTGAATGCCGTCTTCTACTCGTCTCCTTGACGGATACGGACCAGATAATACGCTCCTCGTAGATCCAGCTTGGAGAAGATCCTGGCGCCCTTGAGACGGTCAAACAATTCGGAGATGAGTGGCAGGGGATATTTGTTTTTTACCGTGATGAGATTGAGTCCTCTGTAGTCAATACAGGGACGTAGCGAGCCGTCTTTCTTTTTGACAAAGAAGAATCCGGCTCCAGCCGGGGAGGTAGATTTTCGGATAAATCCCCTAGCCAGATTCTCTTCAATGTACTCAGACATGGCTCGGGTCTCGGCTGCAGACAACGGGTAGATACGCCCACGGGGAGGAGTGGTGCCAGGTACCAGGTCGATCGGGCAATCGTATGGCCTATGGGGTGGCAACGTCTCAGCTTCCTTCTTACCGAAGATGTCCGCATAGGGCCAGTAGGGAGCCGGGAGACCAGGTAAGTTAGCTGGAGTAGGCTGAGGGCGAAGTGGACGGACCGGGACCAGGCAGGTCCTATGGCAGTCAGGACCCCATCGGAGTACTTCACCGGACCGCCAGTTCAATACGGGTTCATGTGTCTGGAGCCAAGGTAGACCTAGCAACAGGGAGTGAGAAAGTCCGGACAGCACATGGAATGAGATCTCCTCAGAGTGCAGCATTCCCACCTGCAGGGTTATGGGTTCGGTGACGAGCAGGATGGTCTCCGAGAGAAGTCATCCATCCACGGAGGCGACTGACAATGGTTCAGCCAAGGACTTGGTGGGAATATGGTATCTCTCTACCAGAGACTGGGAGATGAGGTTTCCAGCAGCTCCAGAATCCAGATGGGCGAGTTCAAAGAGACGGTTCTCTCCCCAAGCAATAGAGACTGGTAAGGTCAGAGACGGAGAGGGCTTACTTTTGTCTAGGACGACCTCTCCGAGTGGTCCTAGACACTGGCGTTTCCCGGTTTTTCCGGGCAGGAACGGATGAAGTGCTTCTTACTGCCACAATAGAAACAGCTTCCCTCGGCTCGGCGAGATTCTTGGCGAGAACCGACCATCTTGGTCTGGTCGACCTGCATAGGCTCAGGAGAGTGTAGCTGAGGAGAGACGGAGGGAGTGACGGGTTTCTGGAAAGTAGGAGCTAGACGTGGAACCCTCCTCTCATGGGTGACCTCTTTGGCACGCTCCTGGAACCGCAGGTCAATCCGGGTGGCAAGAGTTATAAGGTCATCGAGAGTGGTAGGAATGTCCCGACCGGCAAGTTCATCTTTAATACGGCCGGACAGACCCTCCCAGAAGACGGAAACCAGAGCGTCATTATCCCAGGCCAGCTCCGAGGCAAGGGTACGGAACCGTATGGCATATTGGCCCACGGTGAGACTTCCCTGACGGAGGCGTAGCAGAGATGATGCGGATGAGGTCTTCCGTCCGGGTTCGTCGAAGACTTTCCGGAAAGCCGTGAGAAAGGCAGGCAAGTCGGACACCAGGGTGTCTCCTCTCTCCCATAGAGGATTTAGCCAGGCCAGGGCCTCCCCGGTGAGATGGGACATGATGAAGGCAATTTTGGCCCGGTCGGAGTTAAACTGGTGAGACAGGAGTTCAAAATGCAGGGTGCACTGATTTATGAAGCCCCGAGCCTGGGCGGAGTCGCCTCCGAAACGAGGAGGTGCAGAAAGCCGGGGTCCGGGGTAGGATACCATGTTATTAGTGGGCAGTGGAGCTGCCGGATTGCGAGTCATGGCACTGGCGGTGGTTGCAGGCAGAGCAGTCAGAGTGTCCAGGCGAGAATTGACATTCCGCAGGTGACCCAGGATGGACTCCTGTTGGGACCTCTGACGGGACAGTTCATGACACAGGTCCGAGAGCGAGGGAGCTTGGGTGCCACCGGGTTCCATGGCCCGAGCAAACTGTAACGGGTCTGGGAGGCGGAACCTCTGAGCTACTATACAAGGGGGCGGTCCTTGTAAGGGAGCGGGTGGCGACCAGGGTAGACGGGCAGGCAGTCACAGCAAGTGACTGGGACAGTCTCTGAATGAACGGACAGGAGGTCACGGCAAGTGACCGGGGCAGTCTCTGGATGAACGGGCAGGAGGTCACGGCAAGTGATCGGGGCAGTCTCTGGATGAACGGGCAGGAGGTCACGGCAAGTGACCGGGGCAGTCTCTGGATGAACGGGCAGGAGGTCACGGCAAGTGACCGGGGCAGTCTCTGGGTAAAGGATTGGTACGACCTGTGGCGGCAGATGATAGACGTGAGCTCCCAGGTGAGCAGGCGAGAGTCTCTGGATAAACGGGTGGTCACAGCATGTGACGGCGGAGCCTCCAGGAAGACCAACAGACAGGTAGCAGATGAGCGCTCCCAGGTGAGCGGGCAGGAGTCTCTGGACAGGCGGGTGATCACAGCACGTGACGGCAGAGCCTCCTGGTAGGCTAGCAGACAGGCAGCAGATGAGCGCTCCCAGGTGAGCGGGCAAGCTGGTCCTTAGACAGACTGACAGGAGTTGGAAGGCAGACCGTCGGACCTCAGGCAAGCAGGCAGGTAGAAGATGTGCACTCCCAGGTGAGCGGGCAAGCTGGTCCTTAGACAGACTGACAGAAGTTGGAGGGCAGACCGTCGGACCTCAGGCTAGCAGGCAGGTAGCAGGATATCAGGCAGGAATTAGACAGCAGACTGGCAGGAATCTGGCAGGTATCTGGCAGGTAACTGGCAACGGGACCTGAGGGCTGAAGCAGAGTAGTGAACAGTGCTACAACATTGCTCGGGCACCTCCATTTTGGAGGAGGTGCCTTTTATATGGGAGGTCCTCCGGCAATTGGCCGGGGACTCCTTAGGACGGCGCGCGCGGTACCTTTAAGAGAGGGGGAGCGCGCGCGCGCCCTAAGCACACTGCCGGGGAAGGAGCGCGTGCCGGCAGCAGCGGGGAGAGAAGCGCTGGAGGACGCCGCGCCAGGAGCGGGGAGGTGAGAGGGACGGCGTCTCTGCCTAGAACGGGGCAGAGACGCCGATGCTACACATTCTTATCCAGGTACTTACATACATGTTGTTTAATAATTTGTTCAAAGATCTTTCCTGGTATAGAAGTCAGACTCACCGGCCTATAGTTCCCTGGGTCCACCTTCTTCCCCTTTTTGAAGATAGGAACAACATTTGCTCTTCTCCAGTCTTCTGGGACTTCTCCTGTTCTCCAAGAATTTTCAAAGATTATGGAGAGTGGTTCTAAAATTTCTTCTACGATCTCCTTCAGTACTCTGGGGTGTAATTCATCTGGACCTGGAGACTTGAACTCATTTATGTTAGCTAAATATTCCTTCACAATCTTTCTGTTTACAGATAACTTGGATTCCTCTATTCCTTTAAAAGGACAGTGAAGATCAGTTGATGTTACATTTTCTTTCTGAGAGAAAACAGATGCAAAATAGGAGTTAAAAAGTTCGGCCTTCTCAACATCCTCTCTTACCATTTCTCCATTTTCATCCTGTAAAAATCTTATAGCATCTTTGACTTTTCTTTTACTTTTGACATACCCCCAAAATCCTTTTTTATTGCTTTTGACATCTCTTGCAAGCCTTAATTCATTGTCAGCTTTAGCTAACCTGATACGTGCCCTACAGGATCTGCAGACTGCATTCTAATCTTCTTTAGATATGCCTCCCTCTTTCCATTTAATAAACATTTCTTTCTTTCTTTTTAGCATGTGTTTAAGTTCTGTGTTCATCCATCCTGGTTTCCTTAAATGCTTCCCATTCTTCCTACTTTTCGGGATTGTTAACGATTGTGCTTTGAGAATCTCATTTTTAAAAATTTCCCATCCTTCCTGGACATTTTTGTCCTTAAGGACATCCAGCCATTGGATCCCTTCTATTCTCTTTCTGAGTCTCTTAAAATCTGCCTTTCTAAAATCTAACCTTGAAGTTTGAGTCTTCATATGTCTTCCTCCTCTAGTTATCCAAAATTCTATAATAGCATGATCGCTGCCTCCTAGGGTCCCAGCCACCTTTACCTCCTCAACCATTTCCTCCCTGTTTATAAGGATTAGATCCAAAGTAGCAGATCCCCTTGTTTTCTCCCCTACCTTTTGGAAGATAAAGTTGTCAGCAAGAGAGGATAAGAATTTGCTTGACCTGTTAGTTTTACTTGAGAGAGATTCCCAACAAATGTCTGGATAGTTGAAATCTCCCATGACCACTACGACATATTTTTTGGAGAACTTGGTCATTTGATACATAAAGAGTTCATCCATATCTTCAGCTTGCCCAGGTGGCCTGTAGTAAATGCCTACAATGGTGTCCTTTCCGTTGTTCTCTCCTTGTATTCTTACCCAAACAGTTTCCACAGAACTCCCAGTCTCTGAAGCTTCAATCTCTGTGCAGATATACGCTTTTCTAACATACAATGCGACACCTCCTCCTCGTTTATCAAGTCTGTTTCTTGCAAATAAGTTGTATCCTTTTAGCCTTTTATTCCAATCATGTGTATCATCCCACCAAGTTTCAGTGATTCCAATGACATCATATTTCTTTTCCTGCATTAGTAGTTCCAATTCTCCTTGTTTGTTGCCCATGCTTTGTGCATTTGTATAAAAACATTTTAGTTTGTGATTGGTTTCTCTTCCTCCCATATTTTTATTATTTAAATTGTTTTGTCTTTGTTCTTCCTTTCCACTTCCAGTAGCAGAGATCTCAATAGTATTTGTCAGCTGTATGGCTTTTTCTGGCCTTTTGCTTCCCTTCCCACATTGTTCTAGTTTAAAGCTCTCCTGATGAGTGTAGCAAGGCGACTTCCAAATACATGTTTTCCAGTCTTCGTAAGGTGCACCCCATCTCTAGTAAGTAGTCCATCGTATAGGTAATTCATTCCGTGATCCAGAAATCCAAATCCTTGTTGACGGCACCATCGACGTAGCCAGTTGTTCACCTGTAGAATCTTATTCCACCTCATTGTTCCATGGCCATCCACTGGGAGGATGGATGAGAAGACCACCTGTGCTCCCAATTCTTTCACTTTCTTGCCTAAGTCTTCAAAGTCACTGCAGATGGTTTTTAAACAATCACACAGCCCCATACTGCTTCCCCGCAGCCTCCCACCCCGATCTTCCGCTCCCCCCGCCACCTCCCATCCCGATCGTAAGTTAGGACCGGGCGGGGAGCACAGCACCAAGGAGCGGGGAGCGTAGGACCCGGGCGGGGAAGCCGGCAGTGAAAAGACATCACCGCCGGCTTTCCCATTCTGTGCTGCGCTTTCCCGCCGGTTATTTCAAATGAACAGCTGAGGTATCAGGTGATGCCGATCAGCTGTTCATTTGAAGTCGCCGCGGTGCCCTCAGAGGGTTCATGTGAGTTCATGCTTGACTGCACTGCATGAACTCACATGAACTTTCCCATGGCCGCACAAGTCAGCCTCACATCCCAGACCATCAGCCCATCATGATTAGTGTGTGCGGGTGTTTGTGCGATGTCTGCGGGTGTGTGCGGGTGTTTGTGCGATGTCTGCGGGTGTGTGCGCGGTGTCTGTGCGATGTCTGCGGGTGTGTGCGTGCAGGCAGACATATGCCGATGTGACACTACTACTCCCATCGGCCTATGTCTGTCCCCCGTCCACTCGTGCTAGCAGGATCAGCTCGATGGGAGCAGTAGTTCCCATCAGCCTGATCCTGCTATTTAAACTGCCCCATGTGCTATTTTTGCCCCTATACACGTTTTTTTTGGTCCCCAATAAATTTTAAATACATGTCATTGGTGGCCAGTGGTTACCTACAATAAATTAGTTTATACATTACCTGTCCCCGCCAATCGCCACCTAAAATAAAGTAAAAAATAAAAAACTACAACTATACTCACCTAGACACTTAATTCCCCGAAGCCATCGATCTCCTGTAATAAAATGTAAAATAATAAACCACAACCTTATCCTTACCCCTCCGTAGTAGTCCATGAGTGTCCCATGAAGATCTCCAGTTTAGAACAGCCACATAGAATGTGACCGCTCTGAACCGCTGCCGCCGCTAGACTGACGGGGCCGTAAAGCAGCCCCGTCATTGCATAAGCGGGTTCGCCGGAGTTCAGGCAGCGCTGCTCCGGTCAGTTCCTTTACGACCCTGCTGTACCGTGAGAAATTCCCACGGTTCAGCAGTGCCGTAAAGGAGGTCTCCAGAGCTGCGCTGACTGAATGCACTCCGGTGACCTCAGTCAGGGCTCACGCTGCCGGGAGCGGACGTGTTCCCGGCAGCGAGAGCTTACAGCAGCCATGCACAGCTGTCACTATCTCCAGATGTGACAGCTGTGCATGGGAGATCAGCGCAGGAACGTGGACAGGTAACTATTTTTTTTTTAGTAAACTAAGAATTAAATAAAATTGTGTGTTTTATTTCAAATAAATTATTTTTTTCTAGGTATAGTGTGTGTTTTCTTTTTAACACTTTGTAGGTTAGTAATGGGGGTGTCTTATAGACGCCCATCATTACTAACCTGGGCTTCATGGCAGCTGGCGCTGACATGAACCCCACCACTATTACCCCCTGCCACCGCGCCAGGGCAGCGTGGAAGAGCGAGGCTAAGCGCCAGAATTGGCGCATCCTATGGATGCGCCATTTCTGGGGCGGCTGACGGCTGGTGTTTCTAGCCTGGGAGGGGGCCAATATTCATGGCACCCTTCCTGGGCTATTAATATCAGCCCCCAGCTGTCTGCCTAGCCTTTGCTAGCTATTAAAATAGGGGGGACCCCACGTCATTTCTTTGGGGGGTCCCCCATTTTAATAGCTGGTAAAGGCTAGGTATTCAGCTGGGGGCTGATATTAGTAGCCTGGGAAGCTCCGTGGGTATTACCCCCTTCCCAGGCTTCAAACATCTGCCCCTGCCGTCTGCCTAACCTCCGCTAGAGACTAAAATTATGGGGGATCCCACGCCAATTTTTTTTTAAATAAATCCTTTATTTTAACACTAAATGACACTTGAGGAGTTAATAAAGATGCAGTCCCTAAATTATTATTTCTTTTTTAATTAATTTTTCCCAAAAATTTTGACGTGGGCTTTGCCATATTTTTGTATGCCAGCCAGGTACAGCATCCAGGAACGGGCTGCCCCCAACTCCCAGCTGCCTAATTGTACCTGGCCGGACACAACAATATAGGGAAGCCCTTTTTTAATTATTATTTCATGAATTTCATGAAATAAGTAAAAAAAAAAAATTACGTGGGGCTTCGCCCTATTTTTGTGCCAGCCAGGTACAACTAAGCAGCTGGGGGCTGGAATCCACAGAGCAGGGAGGCCCAAGATTTGTGGTCCCCCCTGCTGCGAACTGCAGTCTGTAGCCACCCCAGAAAATGGCGCGTTCATAGAAGCGCCAACTTCTGGCGCTGTATCCAACTCATCCAGGGCCCTGGTGCAGTGGCTCACTGGGTAATAAAGGGGTTAGGGCCAGCTTTGTATCATCCGCTGGCCCTAAGCCCGAAATTCATGGGGTCACGCCAATATTAGACATGACCGCCATGAATTTCTAGTAAAGTATTTAAAAAAAACACAACACCCAGAATAAAGTCCTTTAATTGAAATAAACACACAATTCTTTAATGTTCTAAATTAAACCATACTTACCGTCACGCCCATTCCAGCTGAAGCCAACGATCTCCTGCAATAAAAGTAAAATAATAAAGCAACATCATCCTTACCTTTCCATGGTTCCCAGGACAGCTTCAGCTCTGCTACATCGAGATGACAGGCTGGATCGCAGCAGAAAGCAGCCATCCAGCCTGTCATCCCACAGACACTGAGAAGCGCAGGCATGCTTGCGCTCCTCAGTGTCAGGCTGTGACGGCATCCAGATGAGCCGAGTCTCTCACGCTCGCCGCATGCGCAGGAGAATTCTCCCACGCTGTCAGTGACGTGCATGAGGTGAACTGAGTTCATTGTCGGCTCATAAAGATAAGGGGAATAACTTTGGAGAGACTACTTTCGAATAAACTATTTTTTGACACAGGACATAGTGTGCTTTACCTGAGATATGGATTAAACTTCTCCAGTATGAGATTTATTGGATGTATACTTTTTATCAATAAATATGTGAATAGTGTATTATTTTGAACAGTATATACGAAGCTGATTTTACTTTTGTGTTCATTGAGACTTGGAACTCACATCAGAGTAGTAAAAGAGTAATAACAAATATGTGTGGAATATGTTTTTCTATTAAAAAAAGGTTAAAAATAAAAGAAGAAACAGAAAAATATTTTTTCTTTCTAAATGATAAATATTAACTGAGTATTTTATGATGTACAACACTTAATCTTCACTTCATCTCTAAACTCCTGTAACACTTGGTCCACTCCCATCTAATCTGCTTCTCTCAGATAACTCTCTACTTGACCCTTTACAATCTGGTGTCTGCTCTTTACATTCTACAGAAACTGCACTCACTAAAGTCTCTAATGATCTCCTAACAGCTAAATCTAATGGTCGCTACTCCCTGCTGATTCTCCTGGATCTCTCAGGAGCATTCGACACTGTGGATCACCAGCTCCTCCTCATTATGCTTCGCTCTATCCGCCTGAGGGATACTGCTCTCTCCTGGTTCTCCTCCTAACTGTCCGACCACTCCTTCACTGTATCTTTTGCCGGCTCCTCTTCCTCTCCTCTTCCCCTCACTGTCGGGGTTCCTCAAGGATCAGTTTTAGTTTCCCTCCATTTCTCCTTGTACACCGCACCTATTGGTAAAATCATCAGTAGCTTCAGTTTTCAGTAACATCTAACATGCTGATGACACCCAATTATACACATCGTCTCCTGACATCATCCCTGCATTACTAAAAAATACTAGTGATTGTCTTTCTGGCATTTGTATCAATATGTCCTCCCTCTGTCTAAAACTGAATCTGTCAAAAACTGAACTCCTTCTATTTCCCCCCTCAACTAACCTTCCTAAACCCAATATTTCCATTTCCATTTGTGGTTCCACCATTACTTCCCAGCAAAATGCCTGCTGTCTTGGGGTCATATCTAATTCAGATCTTTCATTCTCCCCACATCCAATCACTCACTCGCTCATGTCACCTACACCTCAGAAACATTTCTAGAATTCAACCTTTTCTTACCTTTGACTTTGCAAAAACTCTTACTGTTGCTCTTATTCATTCTTGTCTGAGCTATTGCAACTCTCTACTAATTGGTCTCCCTCTTACTGAACTTTCTCCTCTCCAATCCATCCTGAATGCAGCAGCCAGGATCATATTCCTCTTCAGCCACTACACCAATGCCTCAACCTTGTGCCAGTCATTGCACTGGTGACCCAGCTGCTACAGAGTCCAATATAAACTTTCACTCTCACCCACAAAGCTCTCAACTGTTCAACATCACCTTAAATCTGCTGCCTCTTCTCTGTCTACCACCCTGTGTCCTCCATTCCCCTAATGACCTAAGACTAACATCCTCAATAATCCGAACCTCCCACTCTCTAAGACGCTTGTGTACAGCACAAATTCTCTGGAGTGCATCACCAAGGATAATTCAATTAATTCACAATACTAACAGTTTTAAGCGTGGCCTAAAAACGCATTTCTTTTGATTGGCCTATCGACCACCTCACTTATGTTACTATTCAAGTTTTGCCCATACAAAATTTTCTTCCAAATCAGAACCCTCATAGCTTCTGTTCACACACCCTCCATGCACTTAATAGCCCTCTGTATCTGTACTGTGCACATACTGACTGGTGACCAGTTCCTGCAGCGTTATGTGAACACCCTATTTATTATATTGATGGCTAGACTGTACAATACCAGAACATTTTACAATTCACCTTTCGTGTCTCCCCTATTTCCTCATAGATTGTAGCTTGTGAGCAGCAGGACCCTCACTCCTCTTGAGATCTGTTGACTTATATGTTATTCTGTTATGTCTTTATTCTGTACAACTCCCCTCTGAATCGTAAAGTGCTGCTGAATATGTTGGTGCTATAAAAATAAAAAATATTATTATTATTATTATTTCTTGTTAATTAATTTCACGTATGGCAAAACATAGAGTACATGATGAAAGCATTGTGCTAATGATTGAGTATATGCCTTTATATGAAGGACTACATAGCCATTGTGTGGGCTACATTATGCATCACTGAGGAAGGAGTAACGCCCCAGAAATGTCCAGGTGTGTTGTTCCATGTCTAATCATCTCTGTTTGGCATCTCATATGCATCTCATTAGAGATGAGCAAATTTCGAATTTGTCAGCTTTGCAGAATTCTCCCACAAAGATTTTTTCACGGCGAAAAAATTTGAGGAAATCTCAATACAAAAAGCTTTTAATTGCTTGTAAAACTCACACTGGAGACAGAAAGTGAGAACCCCACTGATTATGAAAGCTTACACTTTACAGGCGACAAAGAGAGAGAGGACCCTGCTGACCTTAACAACTTATACTCTACAGGAAAGAGACAGGACCCCACTGACCATAAGAGCTTACACTCAATAGGAGAGAGAGGACCCCGCTGACCATAGGATCTTACACTCTACAGAAGAGGACCCCACTGACCAAAAGAGCTTACACTCTACATGAGAGAAAGAGAGAGCACCCCACTGACCAAAAGAGCTTATGTGGCACCCCAGGGGTCCAGTTGCCACAGTGGCATTGCCTCTCTCACAAGGGGTAATGCCATGCCTGGAAGCAAGGAGGGGTCCCCTAATCAGATATACCAACACACAACACTTTCCTGGCTCCAGACCAGAAAGGGGAGCTCCTCCCTTTAGCAACTGGAATCTGGAGGCGGTGTTAGTAAGAGTGAGTTGAGAGGAGTTGAAGACAGGGGAGCAATGAGAAATGACCTGGGGAGTGGAGCTGTGAATAAGCTCACCCCAGAGGGAAGCACAGAAGAACCGGACACCGGAGTCCGAGGTTGTGGGGCACTGAAGGCCCAGCAGCAGAATCTGGAGGGCAGGAGACTGCAGGTCTCCTTGCCCCATCAGACACCCGGAGGCTCAGCAGCACATAGGGCCCAGCACCGCCATGTGGGAGCAACACTCCAGGAAGGCCCGGGCTGCCTGCCATACGGGTGAGGAAAAAGACGTTTTACTCAGGGACGAGGGCCGAAGCATAGCTACAAGCAGCAAGGCCAAAGAGATTAGCTCAGAGGGAAGTCCTGAAACTTCACCTGGCGAGGTGGATTCCCAATGTGCTTCCAAGCCGCCCAGACATCTACTGCCAGCTAGTACCTGTGCCCCGGTCTGCTTAACAAACCGCAAGTAACGATGAGAGGAAACCGCCATAATGCTGTGTCCTAGAATTATTGCTGTGCCATCACCAGCCCTGCACTACATAGCACCCGCAACATCAACCTCATTTCATATCATTTCCTGCCCTGGAGCTAAGCTCTGCCTGTGGAGAGCTGAACCAACTCTGCTGCGTCACCATCAGCTCCAGAGGATCTGCACTGCAGCGGCGGCTCCTTATAGCCGCATACCACAGGTGGCGTTACAAACTTTATCTCTATAAAAACTTTATTCCCTTCTACCTTTTCCTTTAATTGACTGCCCTGGGTCATTGACCGGGTCACCGCTACCGTGACATCCCCCATCACTGACCGGCCCGGCTACGGAGTACCCTACTGCCCAAGGGGCGCGTCAACCTGGCGTCACAAAGAGGATTCGAGGCCCGGTATAACTGGGTACTGTGTGCCATAGACTTTACTGAACTGTGTCATCACATCATTTGCCGTAAGCCGAGGGGAAGCAGGAGGCCCAGATCCGGAACCGCCGGGTAAGCGATCCCTCTCGCCGGGAGAGCAGCATACTGGTACATCAGCAGAAACCCAGGACCTGGCTGAGGTTCACTAAGGGGGAGGAGGATGCCCAACATGGAAGAGGATTCAGCCACGGGAGCGGCCTCTGCCACTGTAATACTGTTATCAATGCCATATATACCAGGGGCGGCTTGATTGCCCCAGTACTCGGGGGAGTCGCACACACTGACCGACTTTGAGGAGAGACTACGCAGTTTGTTTAAAGTGTACCCCCTGTCTGAAGAGCAGAAAGTCAGCATCCTCATAGGCCAGCTAATCGGTGCAGCCCAGAGAGTGGTGAAGTCCTGGCCAGGCAGGGACAAAGGCACTGTTAAGGAAATCCTGGCCCGGTTGAAGGATACCTTTGACACCCGCACAGCAGCAGAAATTAAGATGAAGTTCTACGGGTGCAAACAAAGGGTGCAGGACAGTGTGCGGGACTATGCTCTAAACCTGCAGAGGCGCTGCGAGGCATTAAACAGGTAGACCCAGACAGTGTACGAGACGAGGACAGATTGCTAACTGAGCAGTTTATTGAGGTGCTCCTGTCTAACGCTCCCCGGACACAGCTGCGCATTATGGCTCTGCAAACTCCTGATCTGGACTTTATGCAATTTAAAGACCGAGCCATCCAGGTGCTGTGAGAACCAACCCCAAGTGGCACTGCACCCCTCCGGCGCACAGCTATCACATACCACTGTGGCGTCCTTTTCCCCAGCAACTGTGGAGGCTGACGCGCAGACCCTAGATAATGACCCGTCTGCGAACCTACGCCTTCAGGTCCAGGAGCTGACCAAAAGTGTGGCTACACTAACCAAAACTGTGCAGGCCATGCAAGTGTCCCCAAAGGAAAGAATCCAGCTGGCTTCCCGTCCAGATGACGTCCCATGGCAACGGCAGAGAAGAATTCCACCGACCAGAGGGAGGAACAGCGATCGCTACGACCAGGAGGGACAACCCATCTGCCGCCACTGTCAAAAGGCGGGGCACTTCGGAAGATTCTGTAATTTAAACGAGCAACCCCTGGGGCAGAGGGCCAACCACTAGGAGTAAGATAACCAGGCCCACAAAGCTGGCGAGACAAGTACGTGGGAGGACAACCTGTCCTACCTGTCGTGCTTGATGACATCCCAAAAGCATGGGGTGTACAAGGTGGTCCAAGAATATGAGTGGGTCTGTAGCAAACACCCACTAAACTTTGGGCAGGTAAAATGGGTTCAACATCATATCCCACACAGGAGATCATTCACCCATTAATGAGAGGTACCAGCCAGTACCCCCTGCTCACTATCAATGTGCCAAAGGAATGTTACTGGAGATGAAGGAGGCTGGGGTGATCTGAGATAGTTGTAGCCCCTGGGCAGCTTCATTAGTCCTCGTTAGAAAGAAAGATGGTACAGTGAGGATGTGTGTTGATTACAGGCAGATTAACCGCATTACACATAAGGACCAGTGATGAGCGAGTATGCTCGCTACTGCTCGGTGCTCGCCCGAGCATCTCACTGCTCGAGATGCTCGGCACTCGCCGAGTATTTCCGGGTTGCTCAGGTGGGAACTCGGGTCCCCTCCCTGCATGTTTGGCACTCTTTAGAGAGCCAATGAACATGCAGGGATTGACTGCCATGCACTGTAATGCCGTAGCCATTTTGGTTGTAGACATTACAGTGATTGGCTGGCCGCACAGCGTCATCGGGTCTATATCAAACGTGGCGCCACCATGCTTGTCACAGTCACTCCGGATCAGACAGTGTAGGGAGAGCTGCTGCTGAGTCAGGCAGAGATTTGATCGTGTATTAGGTAGTGTAGGGAGAAAAACCATACATTACACATATCCATCTTAACAAACAGTCCTTCTGAGGACTAATCCATCTGCAGAGATATCAGGCAGGCAGGGTGTATATAGGCAGGCAGGCAGGGTTTATAGCAGACTGCAGTGCATATAGCACAAGAGGCTCCATTCCAAATCTGCCTTCTGCTGCTGTTGGATATTTCTAGAAATAGGCCCAGGTCTCAGGGGCCAGGAATACTTTTCTTTGGATCGTAATCCTCATTATTTGCTTAAAAAGCAATCCAGAGAACACAGTTTTTCTGCGCTATTTGCTTGTTGGCACTGCAGAATACAGACAGGTCCTTTCCATATTACAGCGCTAGAAATCCAGCTATTTAAAAAACATGTTTTCTCCGTCAAACGAATCACATATACGTTGTCAAAAAATACTGCCATTTCTGGCCTCCATTAAAAATTTCCTTTAGTGTGTCATTGAAGCAATTCACTGCAGTTTGCTGTTTAAACTACTTATCTACAGGCCAGGTATTTAAAACTCTGTTTTCTCTATGACACGGATCACATATACAGTAAGTTCACTCCAAACTCAGTCATTTGTAGTGAGCGTGGAAGATGCTGTCCTCCATTTAAAGTGGCCAAGGCACGTGGCAAGGGACGGGGAACTGGACGTGATGGTAATGGTGCATGCAGAGGCAGAGGACAAGGCCGTGGGCAAGCCGAAATTGTGCCACAACAAACACCCACATCTTCTTGTCTGACCCTAATGTCCCAATTTACTAGGGGACCGCGGCACACCACTATTGAACCCAGAGCAGTGTCAAAAGGTTGTTGGTTGGATAGCGGATAATGCTTCCTGTCACTTAGCCACCACCACCACCACTCTGTCTTCCACACGGTCAAGTCTCAGTAGCCGTGAGTCTGGACCGCATATTCCTCACCCTGATCCTCCTTCCTCCCACCATGCCGAGTACCCAGAGACAACTGATCCCACACTTGGACACTCTGAAGAGCTGTTCACTTTTCCATTTATAGATTCGGGCCTCTCGCCCGGTCCACTTGAAGCGGGGCAAGAGGAGATCGTGCCTAGCGATGCCCAAATATTTGAGCAGCCATGGTCACATGAAGGCGACGGTGGGAAAGTGTCATAAGCGGTGGACGACGATGAGACACAATTGCCAGAAAGGCAGGAGGAGGACCAGGGTGTGGAAGTGGAAGACGAGTTGATGGAGGATATAGTAACTGACCCAACCGGGCAGGAGGACATGCAGAGCGAGGACAGCAACACACAGGGGGAGGGAGGCAGAGCTCCCCAGGAGGCAGGAAGAAGCAGTGTGATGGCCGCAGACAGAAGGCAAGGCTACCGCTCCCCGTAACACCAACACGAAGGAAGTTGCCAGTACAACAGTTAGGTCTTCCCCAGTCTGGTTGTTTTTAAAAGACTCTGCCGATAACCCCAAAAAGGCCATTTGCACAACCTGCCAGGCCATCATCAGCAGGGATGGCAAAACGACCAGCCTGACCACCACCAGCATGATCAGGCACAAGGCAGCAAAGCACCCGACTTTGTGGGCTGAACCCCAGGGTCCAGGAACAGTGTCTGCGGGTGGCACCATTGCTTCTTCTGCTGTTGTGCATGCAAGCCAATCCCCTGTCAATGGTGCATGCGAAGATGCCTCCTGCCCTGCACCTGTCGTTGCACACTTTCAAGTAGCAGCATCAGGAAGCACGTCCATGTCCTTTTCCCAGCGCAGGGTTCAGTTGTCCATACCCCAGTCCTTGGTAGGCAAGCACAAATATGCAGCCAATGCCCCACCGGCCACACTACTAAATTCTCACATTTCACGACTGCTTGCGCTCGAAATGTTGCCTTTTGGGCTCGTGGAGACGGAACCATTCCGCAACCTGATGGCGGCGGCCGTCCCTCGGTACTCAGTCCCCAGCCGCCACTATTTCTCCCAAAACATTAGCCATGTTCTCAAAAACGCAGTTACCGGGAAAGTCCACCTAACCACGGACACATGGACAAGTGCTTGCAGGCAGGGATGGTACATCTCACTGACGACACACTGGGTTAACATAGTGGAAACTGGGACACAGTCAGACCTCGGGACGGAACATGTCCTCCCGACGCCAAGGATTGCGGGCCCTAGGTCAATCAGGGTTGCCCCCACGGTCTACAGCTCCTGCACCTCATCCTCCTCAGCCTCCTCCTCCTCTTCAGCCTCCATCTTCGAAATGACCACATCAGTCACAAGCTGGAAGCACTGCTGCACTGGCTCGGCCAAGCTGCAACAGGCTGTGCTGAAGCTAATATGCTTAGGTGAAAAACCGCACAATGCTGAAGAGTTGTGGACAGCTCTGAAAGAACAGGCAGATCTGTGGCTCACACCACTGAACCTACAGCCAGGGATGATCGTGTGTGACAATGGCCGGAACCAGGTGGCGGCTCTGAGGTGAGGCGAGCTGACAAATGTACCATGCCTGGCCCATGTACTTAACCTCATGGTTCAGCTGTTTCTCAAATCCTACCCGGAGCTGCCAGAACTGTTTGTTAAAGAACGCCGCCTGTGTGCCCATTTTAGAAAGTTAGCTACAGCTTCCGCCGCCCTTGCAGTGTTTCAGCAGCATTTGCAGCTTCCGTCTCACAGACTGGTGTGTGATGTCCCCACACGTTGGAACTCTACACTGCAGATGTTGGGAAGGATTTGTGAGCAGCAGAGGGCAGTTGTTAAGTACCAACATTAACAAGGCCGTCGGTATTCAGTTCAGACTTCACACATAAGACCTCAGGAGTGGACATGGATGTCAGACATATATACCATCCTCCAAAACTTTGAGGACTCCACCAAGATGGTGAGCGGCGATGACGCCATAATTAGCGTCACCATCCTACTTCTGTCTTATGAAATGCTCTCTGCTCACAATCAAAGAGGATGTTTTGCAGGCGGATCACGATGAGAAGGAGCAAAGAACCATACAGGGTGATTACACACAGTCAAGCCTCATCTCATCCCAAGGTGGATTGAGTGACAATGAGGAAGAGGAGGAGGAGGAGGAAGGACAGGTTCTAGTTTCTTGCACTACAGACGGTAATACCTGCACAGCTGTCCTACCGTCTGTTCAGCGTGGATGGCCAGAGGACTGAGAGGAGGAGGAGGAGAGCATGGTCACTCATCCTCTTGGTGAGGACACGGAAGTCTTGCCTGTTAGTAGTCTGGCACGTATGGCTGAGTTTATGTTACGCTGTCTTTCCCATGACCCTCGCGTTCTCAAAATTTTGGGTGACAGTCATTACTGGTTGGTGACACTTCTAGACCCACTCTACAAGGAGAACTTTCGATCTCTTATTCCTGAGACGGACAGGTGTACAAAAATGGGGCAGTACTAGAAGGCCCTTTTTGCGGAACTATTAAAAAAAGTTCTGGCGAGAGAGACACAACTTCAATCCAGCAGAGGCAGGGGAACACTGTCAATGCTCTGGGAGAGTTTTCTCAGACCCTCCCATCGCACAGGCCCTGAGGCGCGGGGTACTCTCACAAGGAGTGCAAAGTTTGGGAAGATGCTGAGGGAGTACCTTGCCGACTGTACCAATGTTCTCCGTGATTCCGCTGTGCCTTATAATTATTGGGTATCCAAGCTGGATACGTGGAATGAACTGACTCTCTATGCCTTGGAGGTCCTGGCTTGCCTTACCGCCAGCGTTTTATTACAGTGGGTTTTTAGTGCCGCTGGTGGAATTATAACTGATAAGCGCATCCGCCTGTCAACTAAAAATGCTGACAGGCTGACTCTTATAAAAATGAACAAGGGCTGGATTGGGCCAGACTTCTCAACACCACCGAATGAAAGCTTCATAACATAAACTCAAATCCAGTGTCTTTTCTTGGGAGTTGTATTCCCATGCACCTTTTCACACCCACACATGGGTATGTGCTTCCTGATTTTGGCTATTTGCTCTTCTCCTCCTCCTTCTCCTCATCCTCCACCACCATATCACCAGGGTGACCGTGGTCCGTGATGCAACACCCATATAATTTTTTTAAAGGGTGTTTATGATGCCGGTAAAAAAAAAAATTTATACAGTATGTTCATGTATACCCCCCAGGGGTTAATGTTTGTCAGCCCATACACTTAGTGCATGGGCATTACAAATATAGGCTCCTTTCTAATGTGAAAATTTATTTAAGAGGCCTCCTCCACATCTCTTCCAAGGGTCATTGAAGTGCCTCCAAATTTTTGGCAGCGCTTGCATTCACTGCATAGGCCAACACTATGGGAGGCTCTCTCCTTTCTAATGGAAATTTGTCATTACTGTTGCCCTGCTCTATGTGTCTTTAAATTCTTATTGGGGGTTTTCTTTAAATTGGTCAGCCGTTGGACTCACTGCATACCCTATAACTGTATAGCAGACCCTCTCCTTTCTAATGGGAACATGTCGTACCTTGTTACTGTGACCCTGCTCTATGTGTCTTTAAATTCTTAGTGGGGTTTTTCCTAAAATTGGACAGCCGTTGAACTCAATGCATACCCTATAACTGTATAGCAGACCCTCTCTTTTCTAATGGGAACATGTCGTACCTTGTTACTGTGGCCCTGCCCTGTGTGTCTTTAAATTCTTAGTGGGTTTTTTCCTAAAATTGGTCAGCCGTTGGACTCACTGCAAACCCTATAACTGTATAGCAGACTCTCTCCTTCCTAATGGGAATTTGTCGTTACTGTGGCCCTGCTCTGTGTATCTTTAAATTCTTAGTGGGGTTTTTCCTAAAATTGGTCAGCCATTGGACTTACTGCATACCCTATAACTGTATAGCAGACTCTCACCTTTCTAATAGGAATTTGTCTTTACTGTGGCCCTGCTCTATGTGTCTTTAAATTCTTAGTGGGGTTTTTTCTAAAATTGGTCAGCCATTGGACTCACTGCAAACCCTATAACTGTATAGTAGACCCTCTCCTTGCTAATGGGAACATGTCGTACCTTGTTACTGTGGCCCTGCTCTATGTGTCTTTAAATTCTTAGTGGAGTTTTTCCTAAAATTGGTCAGCCGTTGGACTCACTGCATACCCTATAAATGTATAGCAGACTCTCTCCTTTCTAATGGGAACATGTCATACTTGTTACTGTGGCCCTGCTCTGTGTGTCTTTAAATTCTTAGTGGGGTTTTTCCCAAATTTTGGCAGCCCTTGCAGTCACAGCATGGGCATTACCACTATAGGAGACCCGCTCCTTTATAATGGAAACATTTTTTTTACTGAGACCCTCCTCTATGTCTTCAAAGGGGTATTGGGTTGCGTCCAAATTTTTGGCAGCCCTTGCAGTCACTGGATGCGCAATAACAGTATAGGAGACCCACTTATTAATAATGGGAACAACAAAGCATAGCCGGCTGATGGCTCTCTAACAATAGCGAGGGCCGTCTGCTGGCCTTTTAAGTATAGTAAGGGCCCTCTGATGTCCCTATAAAAATAGGCTTTATGACTTTCAGGATGTGTCTGATGATGTGTCACACACCACTTTGCCAAATAAGGTTGCAAAATGTTAAAATGACATTTCCCGGTGAATGCATTTGTCTTAAAAAATAACATAAAAAAAAAACAAACAATAGGATCTTTCTTTAGAATAATAAACAGCGTCACCAATTTAACAACAATGTAATCAATTTGTTCAGCTCATGCATGTCCCCCTCAATTTCCGAAATGACCACATCAGTCACAAGCTGACAACACTGCAGCACTGCCTTGGCCAAGCGGCAACAGGCTGTGCTGAAGATAACATGCTTAATGCTTAACTGACAAACCGCCCAGCGCTGCAGAGTTGTTGAAAGCTGTAACACAGCAGCCTGATCTGTGGCTCTCACCGCTGAACATACAGCCAGGATGGTCATGTGTGACAATGGGCGGAAACTGGTGACGGAGAATTAACAGCCGGAGTAGATACGGTTTCCCTCTATGCCAGTGCTTTCACTGAGCTAAATACAACTCTTTGCAAAAAAAAAGTTGTGGACTGGCTCTGTACCATCCATGGCTACATTCACCTGTCCACGTGTTTGTGGTTAGGCGGTCCTTCCCAGTAAGTGCACTGGGGAGGGCACGGGTAATGTTGTGGGACACGTGCTTGTGGAAGGCGAAGGCGATACCAGGAAATATAGTAGCGGCTGGGGACTGAGTATGGACACCCGGCCGCCGCCGGCATGAGGTTGTGAAAAGCTTCCGCCTCCACAAGCTTAAAAGGCCAAATTTCAAGTGCAAAGAGCTGCCCAGAAATCTGGAAGTTTAGTGTTGCGGCCTGTGAGTGGGTGGGTGGCTAGCTGCATACTTGCACTTGCATTCCAAGTAACAGAAAATTAAGCAGATGGTGGCCCCTATCATCATCATGGCCTCACCTCGGCACTATGAACTCTCCTGAAGGAGAGGCCAGGGCCCGCCGGAGGAGTCTCCGGTTCTCTGGTGGGCCCGTACAACCCTATCAAAAAGCAGCCCTGGCTATGAAAGTGTGGGGGAAGGTTTCCAGGACACTCTATGGCTGCTTTTTTAATGTGGATCAGACATGATTATGCATGTTATTTCTCAAAACGCATTACAGATCAGGCCATTTTCCAACTCTGTATTCAAGAAATTAAATGCGCAAAGAAATATGTGTGTGTGTCAAAGCACCACCGACAAGTGCGAGTTGATGTTGGACGGGCTGCCATTGCTTCTGCAACAAGCTCAATTACAGGACTTCCTGGGAGAAATGACAAGCAGGGTAGATACAGTTTCCTTCTATGCCAGTCCTTTCACCGAGCTAAATACAACTCTTAGCAAAAAAAAGTTGTGGACTGGCTCTGTTCTATCCATGGCTACATTCACCTGTCCACGTGTTTGTGGTTAGGCGGTCCTTCCCAGTAAGTGCACTGGGAGGGTACGGGTAATGTTGTGGGACCCATGCTTGTGGATGGCGGAGGCGATACCGGGAAATATAGTGGCAGCTGAGGACCGAGTAGGGACACCCTGCCGCCGCCGGCATGAGTTTATGAAAAGCTTCCGCCTCCACAAGCCTACAAGGCCATATTTCAAGTGCAAGCAGCTGTCAAAAATTTGGCAGTATAGTATTGCAGCCTGTGGGTGGGTGGGTGGCTGGCTGCATACTTGCGCTTGCATTCCAAGGAATAGGGTAGGGACAACTGAACGCTGACTGGGACAAGGACGTGGACGGTGATTGTCTGCAATGACAGGTGCATGGCGGCAGGCATCTTCGCATGCGCCAAGGATCACTTATGATGGGCACACTTTTAGGCTGTGACCTGGGAGTCAGAAATGCTTCCAGAGGTCTTCCCCATGCTGTTTTCATGTCTTTTCAGCACTGTATGCATGTGTCTGATGATGTGTCACACACCACATGGCAAGATAAGGTTGTAAAATGTTAAAATGACATTTCCTGGTGAATGCATTTGTCTTGTTTGAAAGCAATTCAAAAGTGCAAAAACGCATCAAAAACACTACGTGTGAACATAGCCCAAGTTGTGGAGGAGTATTTTTGTTTTTGGTTATTTATTTTGCCTTATATACAAGTCATTACCCTGGAAAGGATGTTCCTTAATATATTTCCCAGGAAAATCCATTTTGGTTTCATTTTTGTATGTTTTATTGTGAGTCCATAAGGTGGCGTAAAACACTAACCACGTTGCTGACATCAGTGATCTGGAAGTCAGAGATGCTTCCAGGGGTCTTCCCCATGCTGTTCCCATGTCATTTGAGCATTGTTCCCATCGATTTGGGCAATTTTTAGGCCCTCTGTAGACTGCCAGGGGGAGCCGCCTGAAAAATGCTCAAGTTTCCCATAGACTTACATTGGGCTCGTTGCTCGGGTTGAACATACTAGTATTCCAATTTGCTCGACCTGAGCAACGAGTACCCGAGCATTTTAGTTCTCGCTCATCACTAATAAGGACCCTTACCCTTTACCCAGAATTGAGGAATCATTAGCTGCACTAAGATCTGCTAATTATTTCTCCACTTTGGATCTCACCAGTGGGTATTGGCAGGTTCCCGTGACAGAGGCGGGCAGAGAAAAGACCACGTTTACAACACCAATGGGCCTCAGCGAGTTCAACTGCATGCCATTCGGGCTCTGCAATGCCCCGGGAACTTTCCGGCGGTTAATGGAGTGTTTCCTAGGACACAAAAACTTCAAACCTGTTTTGCTGTACCTAGGCAACGTAATCGTCTACTCAAAGACATACGAAGACCACCAGGAGCACCTGGCCGAGGTGTTCGAAGCCCTCTCTGGGCCTGAAAGTAAAGAAGTCCAAGTGCCACCTGTTGAAGCCCAATGTGCAGTACCTATGTCTTGTGGTAAGCGCCGAAGGTGTAGTACCAGACCGTGAAAAAGTCACTGTGATCAAGGACTGGCCAAGACCCTCCACTATCAAGGAAGTGCGGCAGTTCCTCGGGCTGGTAGGCTACTACAGGAGATTCATCAAGGGTTTCATCTTTCATCAAGATAGTGGCACCCATGCAGGACCTCTTATTGGGCAAGTTCAAGAGGGCCAAGAACCTGAATCCTCTATTTAAATGGGGTAAACAAGAAGACGAATCCTTCAGTCGACTGAAAGTGGTTCTTACTGGAGACGAAGTCCAGGCCTACCCCGACTATGGCCAACACTTTATACTCCATACGGATTCCAGCAACGTGGGATTGGGAGTGGTGCTATCCCAAGTATAGGAGGGCAGAGAGAGAGTGATTGCCTACGCCAGCAGGAAACTCCGGCCCACGGAAAGGAACCCGACAACTATAGTTCCTTTAAGTTGGAGTTTCTAGCCATAGTCTGGGCTGTAACAGAGCGCTTTAAACACTACTTCGCCCCCTCCAGATTTACAGTCTTCACGGACAACAACCCGCTGACGCACCTGGAGACTGCGATGCTTGGTGCCCTAGAACAACGATGGATGGCTTGACTGTCTAACTACGAGTTTACCATCCAGTATCAGGCGGGGCATAAAAACACTAATGCTGATGCGCTGTCCAGGATGCCCAACTTGCCAGATGGAGATGACCCGGAAGAGCTGGAGGAGATAGAGATACCCGCTTTCCATCATCACGGGGCGACCCAGTGCTCCCACTGTGTGAGGGACAAGCGCTCCGCCAACAGAGAGGCCACTTTTAACCCATTGCCCCACCATGGATGGGCAGAGATGCAGGATAGCGACCAGGCTGTCGACCTAGTAAAGGAGTTGCTGACGCAAGCTGACTCGCATCCTTATCCAGATGCTCCACAGGAAACCCAACAGTTGTGGAAGGAGAAGGTTAAGCTGTTAATCTGCGAGGGAAAACTGTGTCGAAGAAGCATCAACTCCCGAACGCACAAACTGGTCTGGCAGATGGTAGTCCCGAGGTGGGATGCTTCAATGGTCTTAGAAGCGTACCACGATGGAGCAGGACACTTCGGGTGGAAGGAGTTGGAAGCCCTGTTACGTGAGCGATTCTACTGGGCTGGCATGAGGAATGGTGTCGAGAATGTGATCCATGCAACCTGAGACGGAAAGACCGTGACAGCTAGAGGGCTCCCCTGCAGCCTATAATCACCAAACAACTACTTGAACTGGTAGTCTTGGACCACGTAAAGCTAACCTCAAGCCGGTCAGGCTTTGTCTACGCTCTCACCATAGTAGACCACTACTTCATATTCCTGGTAGTAGTGCCAGTGAAAGATCAGACTGCTCAGACGGCAGACAAAGCATTTCAACAACATTTTTGTCGCCCGCACGGTTACCCTGAACGAGTGCTTACTGACCAAGGTCCAGCCTTTGAAGCAGAAGTGTTCCAGGAATTCTGTAACTTGTACGGCTGCAAGAAAATAAGGATGACACCGTATCATCCCCAGACCAACGGGTTGTGCGAGAAGATGAACCAGGTGGTAATAGACCTGCTGAAGACGTTTCCCCTTGAAGAACGTAGCCTGTGGCCAGAGAAGTTATCAGATTTGGTGGACCTATATACCCACATCCCGGGGAACTCCACCAACTGTGCACCCGCCTATCTGATCAGAGCAAGAACTGGCAAGTTACCCATCGACTTAGACATGGGAGTTCTAACACCTGAGACGACATCACCAGATGCGGATTGGGATACCGAGCGGCAGCAACAATACCGCAAGGTGCAAGAATGCGTTGAGAGAGGTTTGTCCCAGGCGAGACAGAGGCAGGAGAAAACTTATAATCAGCACACACCTGCAGTTCCCTTATCACCTGGAGAACAGGTACTCAAAACCGTAGTGTAGTCCACACTGAGCCCACCACAACAGCAGTAGACACTAGAGACCCGGGTAGGTTATTGGCAACAAATGTACTGCATAGATCAACCCGTAGTACTAAAGGTCAGCTCTCTGCCCGCTGGAGGAACTAAAGTGTTAGAGAATAAAAATGAAAAGTATATAGTTGTTAAATTTATGGACAAATGGACCACAGGACTAGGTGTGGTCAGGACAATATTGAATATAGTTAATAGTTTGCCTTGAAAATAAACCGCAGGCGTGGCCGAAAACCAGGCCCATTGACAGAGTGCCCTGAAGCCACGCCCAGGGACGATACACAAAGTGGGTTGAGGCGGTTTCCACCAACCAAACTTCAGTTATCTCGAAAAAGGCAATTCCCGGATTGTGGCGTAAAGACTAAGCACCGCAGTGACTGCTACCAATTTTTGTTTGGTTTTTGTGATTGTTGCTTTTTGAGACTTTGTAAACTATTTGTAATGTGAATTGTTATTGTTGTTAATTGTTATCTCTAAAAGGTTCCTCAGTCTGGGAGTACGGAATTTAACTAGGGGAGAATGTGGCACCCCAGGGGTCCGGTTGCCACAGAGGCATTGCCTCCCTCACAAGTGGTGATGCCATGCCTGGAAGCAAAGAGGGGTCCCCTAATCAGGTTTACCAGCATACAACACTTTCCTGGCTCCAGACCAGAAAGGGGAGCTCCTCCCCTTAGCAACTGGATTCTGGAGACGGGGTTTGTAAGAGTGAGTTGAGAGGAGCTGAAGACAGGAGAGCGATGAGGAAAGACCTGGGGAGTGGAGCTGTGAATAAACTCACCCCAGAGTGAAGCATAGAAGAACTGGACACCAGAGTCTGAGGTTGTGGGGCACTGAAGGCCCAGCAGCAGAATCTGGAGGGCAGGAGACTGCAGGTCTCCTGGCCACACCAGACGCCCGGAGGCTCAGTAGCACATAGGGCCCAGCACCGCTACGTGTGAGCGACACTGCAGGAAGGCCCGAGCTGCCTGACATACGGGTGAGGAAAAAGACGTTTTACTCAGGGACGAGAGCCGCAGCATAGCTACAAGCAGCAGGGCCAAAGAGATTAGCACAGAAGGAAGGCCTACAACTTCACCTAGTGAAGTGGATTCCCAACTTGCTTCCAGGCCGCCCGGACCTCTACTACCAGCTAGTACCTGTGCCCCGGTCTGCTTAACAAACCGCAAGTAAAGATAAGAGGAAACTGCCATTGCGCTGTGTAGTAGAATTATTGCTGCGCCATCACCAGCCCTGCACTACACAGCACCCGCAACATCAACCTCAAATCATATCATTTCCTGCCCTGGAGCTAAGCTCTACCTGTGGAAAGCTGAACAAACTCTGCTGCGTCACCATCAGCTCCAGAGGATCTGCACCGCAGCGGCGGCTCCATATAGCCGCATACCACAGGTGGTGTCACAAACTTTATCTCTATAAAAACTTTATTACCTTTTACCTTTTCCTTTAATTGACCACCCTGGGTCACGGACTGGGTCACCACTACTGTGACATCCCCCAGTACCGACCGGCCCGGCTACTGAGTACCCCACGTCCCAGGGGGCACGTAACTTACACTCTACAGAAAAATGAGAGAGGACCTTGCTGACCATAAGAGCTTACACTCTACTTGAGAGAGAGGACCCCACTGACCATAGGATCTTACACTCTACAGGAGAGAGAGAACCCCACTGACCAAAAGAGCTTGCACTCTACAGGAAAAGGAGAGAGGACCTCGCTGACCATAAGAGCTTACAGTCTACAAGAGATACAGGACCCCACTGACCATAGGATCTTATGCTCTACAGGAGAGAGAGGAGCCCAATAATCATAAGAGCTTACACTCTACAGGAGAAAAAGAGGACCCCACTGACCATAATTGTATCGACCCGATGAACAAATCCTTCTTATCAATTTTACTGCATGGTGAACGGCGCAAAAAATAAAAAATAAAAACAATAACTGTTTTTTGTTCATTCTGCGTCTGAAAAATCTGAATAAAAAGTGATCAAAAATTACTATATGCTATAAAATAATACAAAAAATATTTGAAACTCGTCCTGTAAAAGATAAGTCATCATACAGCTCTGTTCGCCAAAAAATAAAAAAGTTACAGCTCTCAGAATATGGCGATGAAAAAAATACTTTTTATAAAGCATTTCTACTGTATGAAAGCATCAAAACCTAAAAATTTCCCCGATATAAATCTGGTATCGCTGTAATAGCACCAAGCCGAAAAATAAATCCGCCTTATCATCTAAACCGCACAGTAAACGGGTCAAAAATAAAAATAAGAACTATTCTTGTACTGCTGTCTATATGTTCATTCTACTTCTTAAAAATCAGAATAAGGTTAGGCTCACATTTATCCTGCACCCTTCGCTGAGCACTAACTTGGGGGTTTCCGTGTAAATTCCCCAAAATTGCGATTCAGACAAAACCCCCGACAGAACCACTCACTTATGAGGAAGTTGGAGTCAGTTTGGACTGGTCTGTGTTCCAATAGTGCCCCATCATTTTAGGTGTCTATGTAGCGCACAAGTGTGCGCAACCTCAGATCAGTGCACACCTAAAAAGATGAATACAACCGGAGCAGATGCCAAACAGACTGCAAAGTGTCTCCATCTGCCTCATTATGGTGAGTGATTCCGTCAGAGGTTTCATCTGCATTACCTTTCTGTGGGATTTACACGGAAACCCCGATGTAAGTGCTCAGCGTAGAACACAAGATTGTGATCCCTCCTTATTCTGGAAGCGATCAAAAAATATTATGTACCCCAAAATGTTACCAATTAAAACCCTAATTTTTCCCGCACAAAGTCAGACCCCACTCACATCCGTCATCTGTCACTGGAACTATAGGGGTTCCCTCTTTACTGGTAGAATAAAGACTCTGGGAAAGCGACATGGCTCCCTCCCCCTCAAATAAAATCCAGTGAAATCTGTGCTCCCAAATCCAAATGGCCCCTCCTTCTGATCCGTTCTCTGCCTAAACCACAGTAATCAAACACATGTTTGGCATTATTGTAGTGGGAAGGGAGCACTTAAATTACAGTTTGTGTGTCACCAGGAGAAATGTTTGGGGGTTCTTCAATATATTGGGGCACTACACTTTATGGGGGCATAATATATGGGCAATTAACTGGCATATTTGCAATTCTCCATAAAAAAAAGCCTGAGGTGGATGTTACATAATAGTCTCTGCAGCCGTAGATGAATTCATTGAGATGTGTAATTTCTACAATGGGGTCACTTTTGAGGTTTTTCTTCTGCTGTTCTGGCACCTTATGGGTTCTGCAAATGTCACCCACAAACTATTCTACTAAAATCTGTTCTCCAAAAGCCAAATAGCGCCCTTCATTCTCAGCAGTGACGTGTGGCCGAATAGTAATTTCAGACGACATTTGGGGCATCACAGTATTTGGAAGAAATTGCACAATAAATTATGTCCAGTTTCACCTATTAACCCTTGTGTACCTGACAAGTTTGCAGCAAATACAAAAATTCCATTTTTACCACAAAAATGTCATATTTCTACGTCTCAATATTATAAAATTCTGTGAGGCACCTATGGGTTCAAAATACTCACTACACCCCTAAATGAATTCCTTAGACAGTGAAGTTTCCACTATGGGGTCACCTGGGGGAGGGTTTCTGATGTTCAGGCACCTCAGGGGCTCAGCTAATGGAGCCCACATTCTATTAAAACAAAATCTTCATTCAAAAAGTCAAGTAACGCTCCTCCCCTTCCAATCACTACCGTATGCTCAAACAGTGGTGTTCAACCACATATGGGTTATCACTGTGTTCGGTAAAATTGCATAACAATTTATGGAGTCCATTTTCTCCTACTAGCCTTTCATGTAAATTATAAATTTGATGCTAAAACAGTATTTCATTGGAAAAAATTAAAATTTTTGTTTTCACATCTAAATGTTATAAAGTTTTGTGAATCACCTGTAGGTTAAAAATGTTCAGTACACCCGTAGATGAATTCATTGAGGGGACTAGTTTCCAAAATGTGGTCACTTGTGGGGGGTTTATGCTGTTTTCGCATTTCAGGGGCTCTCCAAATGCGACATGACATTCACAATTTATTTCAGACAAATAGCGCTGTTTCATTTCCTAGCTCTGCCATGTGCTCAAACAGAAATTTTTGACCACATATAGGGTATCATCGCAGTTGGGAGAAATTGCATAACAAATTATGGGGTCCTTTTTTTTCTCCTATTATTCATTGTGAAAATTACAAATTTGATGAAAAAATGAACATTTTCAATATGACGACCTAATGTTATCAAATTCTGTGTAGTACCTGTTTGTTCAAAATGCTCACTATACCCTTGGATAAAATCTTTGAGGGGTGTAGTTTGCAAAATGAGGTAACTTGTGGCGGATTTCCACTGTTAGACACGTCAGGGGCTCCCCAAACGTGACATCAAAGTCTGCGTTCCAAAACGTCACTCCTTCCTTTCCGAGCCCTGCCGTGTGCCCAAGCAATAGCTTTCCCCTACATATGAGGTATCAGCATACTCAATTACACAACTAATTTTGGGGTAAATTTTTCTCCTGTTACCCTCGTGAAAATAAATAAAATGGAGCTAAAAGTACATTTTTGTGGGAAAAATTTGATTTTTTTTTATTTTCACGGCTCTACTTTATAAACTTCTGTGAAGCATCTTGAGGTTCAAGGTGCTCACCAGACATCTACATACATTTCTTGAGGGGTCTAGTTTTCAAAATGTGACCAATCATGGGGGATTTCAACTGTTTAGGCACATCAGGGACTCTCCAAATGTGACATGATTCTCTGATTTAAGAGCATGAGAATTCAAAGTTTGAAAATTGCAAAAATTTCAACATTTTTCCCCAAATCTCAGTTTTTTCATAAATAAAGTCATATCGAAGAAATTTTACCATTATCATGAAGTACAACATGCCATGAAAAAAACATTCTCAGAACCAGTGAGATCCGTTAAAGTGTTCCAGAGTTATTTTCTCATAAAGTGACACTGTTCCAAATTGTTAAATTTGGCTTGATCATTAAGGACATAATTGGCTCGGTCACTAAGGGGTTAAACATTCTTCCACAAACTATTGATTCTTGGGGTGTACTCAATTTTTCACAGACTGCTTCTGTATTCTGGCATAGCTTTTGTAAGGTTTTGGTAAATAAATAATGACACGGTGAAATTGGTCAAGAGTAGTTGAAAATCTGAGGTTGCATTTACTTAGTTTTAAGATCTTCCAAGGAGCAGATTTATTTTTTTCAAAAATGGTTACGTAGTTTTCCTCATCACTGTATGATTATAGGGACAGAGGTCTGTTTTATTGTACAGAGCTCTAAATAGCTTATTCTTGCAGCTTGACGTCACCGCTGCTGACTGCATACGCTTTTGTTATGGATACAATGGGAGTTGTATAAGACCTCGTAGAAGCTATTTTCTGCAAGCAGTTCTGGCATTTTAACCCTCAGACCTTACATGTCCTTTCACACAAAACCTGTAGAAATTCATGATCTTGCTCCTCGCAACAAGGTAATATCGCTTTTGATGTACACACCAGTTGTCAAATATATCCATGAAATGTCCTGACTCATTAGCTATGTAACTTGCTATTTATTTCAGTAGGTGCTTTCTTTTTTATTAGCGCTGTACCAGGACGATAGGTGCTGTAATTTGGTTTCCCCTTCTCTCAGGCATGATTTGCTCCTGCTAGTTCTCTGTACTGAAAGCCCCCATGTCTATTATGTCTGTAAGCAGTTAGATATATAGTAGAGCAGAAACAGCGAGACAGAAACCCACCCCCACTTCTTGTACCAAGACAGAAAACAGCCCCAACTTCATGTAGAAAAACAAAGACCTGCCCCTGCTTCTGGAGAAAAAAATTCAGGCCTGATTTCTGTATGACACAAAGCCTACCCCTGATTAATGTAGAGAGGTAAAGACCCCTCCCACTTCCTGTAGTTATACAAAGACCCATTCCCACTTCTTTTAGAAAAGCAAAGACCTACCCCCATGATTAAAGAGAAAAGTACAGACTCATCCACTTTCTGTAGACAGTTAAGGACATGCCACCATTTACTGTAAAGAGATGAAGACCTGCCCCCGCTTTACGTAAAGACCCATGCACTTCCTCTAGAGAGAAAAACAACTTGCCCATACTTATGTAGAGAGGTAAAGACATGTCCACTTCTGGTAGCTAGAGAAAAACCTAATCCCACTTCCTGTAGAGAGACCAAACCTGCCACCACTTTAGATAGAGAAGTATAGACCCACCTACTTCCTGTAGACAGTTAAGGACTTGCCTCCACTTCCTGTAAAAATGTAAAGACCTAACCCCAATTGATATAGCGAGGTAAAGACCCACCTACTTTATTTAGATAGTTAGAGATCTGTCACTTCTTGTAGACAGACAGGGACCAGCCTCCACTTCCTACAGAAAAGTAAAGGCCAACCCTTACTTCCTGTAAAAAGACAAAGACCTGCCCCCACTTTATAAATATCCAAAACTTCATTATGTACATTGTAATGAAAACACACCCCAACCCAACTAGAGTCCCAAATATAGGGACGGTGGTTGTTTGTGCCATTCCATAAGATATGAATGCAAAAACAAATAGAAACAGGAGTTTTGTGGCAGAAAAAGTAACAAAACACTTTATTAAACACATAGGACAGATGACATAATAAAAAAGGATGACCAGACAGCCAAGCTGGGTAGCTTTTAAATACAAAGATGATATACTATCCAATATAAATAACAATATGGCTAAGGTGCGATTGTGCTAATCTCAAATGAGATAATGTGTATGCATTGCACAGAACATTTGTCAAAAAGTAAATGGCTTAGTAACCATAAGAAATAGTCATGTGGTATGCGTAACACAGGAACTGAAGAGAACAACAATTCATTGTTATAAATCCTAATATTGCTCTCTTACCCATTAGCAGTAATAAAGGTGCCCAGCAGAAAAGATCCCCAACGCGCGTTTCACATGGTGTTTTTACAGCTTCCTCGGGGGAAGCATGTCATCTGTCCAATGTGTTTAATAAAGTGTTTTGTTACTTTTTCTGCCACAAAACTAATGTTTCTGTTTGTTTTTGCTTTCTGCCTCCACTTTATGTAGAGAGGTAAAGACCGGACAACTTTATTTAGACAGACAAGGACCAGAGAGGCAAAGATCGGCCCTCATTTTATGTAGATAGATAAACACAACTGTCCACTTCCTGTAGACAGACAGGCACCAGCCTCCACTTCCTGCAGAAAAATAAAGGCCAACCCTTACTTTATGCAAAGAGACAAAGCCAGCAGGCTGCCTCAATTTTAAATAGACAGGTAAAGACAGAACAACTTTCTATAGACAAACAAAGACCCACTCTCACTTCAAATAGGTAGGAAAAGACTGGCCCCCATTTTATGTAGGTAGGTAAAGAACCACCCACTTCCTGTAGACAGACAGGGAACAGCCTCCACTTCCTGTAGAAAGGTATAGGCCAACTCGTATTGCCTGTAAAAAGTCAAAGACCTGCCTGCACTTTAGGTAGAGAAATAAAGACTAGACAAGTTTCTATAGACAGACAAGGACCCACCCTCATATAGAGAGGCAAAGACCGATCCTCACTTTATGTAGATAGGTAATGAACTGCCCTCTTCCTGTAGACAAATATGGACACCCCCCTGTTTCCTGTAAAGAGGTAAAGACCAGTTCTTTGTGTAGAATGACAAATACTGGCCCTTACGTTATATAGATAGGTAGAGAACCTCTCACTTCCTGAAGACAGATAGGGAACAGCCCCCACTTCCTGCAGAAATGTAAAGACCAGGCCCCACTCTATGTAGATAGTTAAAGAAGAGCCCACTTACTGTAAACAGATATGGACACCCTCTCACTTCCTGTAGAGAGACCTGTCCCCTCTTTATGTAAAGGTAAAGATCTGACAATTTTCTATAGGCAGCTCTCATTTCCTATAGAGAGGCAAAGACTCTCACTTTATGTAGAAAGGTAAAGAATCCCTCACTTCCTATTGACAGACAGGGACCAGCCCCCACTTCCTACAAAAAGGTAAATACCAGCTCCCACTCTATGTTGATAGGTAAAGAACCACCCACTTCCTGTAGACAGATATGGACACTAGAGTTGAGCCACCCCCGTAGTGTTCGGGTTCGGTTCGTCGAACACCGGTGTGTTCGCCGAACTGTTCGTCGAACTGTTCGTCGAACACCGTTAAAACCAATGGCAGGCAAACAAAAACACATAGAAACACAAAGAAAACACCTTCAAAGGTGTCCAAAAGCTGACAAACTGCTCAGACGACACAACTAACACATGGAAAAGTGACAAGTACATATAGTCATGTGAAAAGAAAAGAGGTGGAGGAGTAAAAGGAGCGGGAGACACAGATATAGGCATGTCATGCCCTTCTAAAATCAAGAAAGGCTAGAGTAAAAATCTAAAATCAGCCTACCAACACCCAGACATCGTGACAAGAAAATTAGAAAATGAAATATCTTTAGGTAGAATGGCGGTTCCATTCAGAACACTTTCCTTACAAGACGTAGTGGTATCCCCGTTGTGAGTTGTGCCCAAAACGGAACCCAATACATTCGGACTAATCCACCATTTTTCATATCCAAGGGGCAGGTCAGTAAACGACAACATCGACGCGGAACCAAGTACAGTAGTATATACTGTACATCCTTTGACAAGGCAATCAGGCGGATCAAGAACTTGGGAAGGGACACCCTAATGGCCAAAACAGACATTGATGCGGCGTTCCGGTTACTTACTACCTGTGCCTACGAATAGTGTCCACTTATTGGGCTGCTTCTGGGAAGGAGCATACTATATAGATCGCTGTTTGCCCATGGGCTGGTCCAGATCCTGCTCACTATTTGAGGCGTTTAGTTGCTTCCTCGAATGGGTTGTAATTAGTGTTGAGCGAGCACTAAATTGCTCGGGTGCTTGAAGCTCGGGCCGAGCCCGCCGTGATACTCGGGTGCTCGACCCGAGCAACGAGCCCAATGTTAGTCTATGGGAGACCCGAGCATTTTTGCGGCAGCACCCCCGGCAGTCTTTTAAAAGCCTAACAAGTGCCAAAAACGATAGTGACAGTGCTCAAATGACATGAGGACAGCATGGGGATCGGCCCAGGAAGCATTTCTGACCCCATGGTCACTGTTGTCAACAACGTGGTCAGAGGTATTAAGCCACTTTTACAGGCTCATAATAAAACGTTCAAGAGCGAAAGTGAAACTTTTTTCCTGTGAAATATGTTAAGGAATTTCTTTTCCAGGGTAAAGACTTGTGTATAAGGTAAAATAAATAACCAAAAACAAAAATACTCCTCCACACCTTGGGCTATGTTCACACGTAGCATTTTTTATGCGTTTTTGCACTTTTGTATTGCTTTCGACTGTGACAAATGCATTCACCGGGAAATGTCATTTTAACATTTTACAAACTTTTCTGGCCATGTGCTGTGTGACACATGCATACAGTGCTGAAAAGACATGGGGACGGCATGGGGAAGACCCCTGGAAGCATCTCTGACACCCAGGTCACTGCCTAAAAGTGTGGCCATCAGAAGTGATCCTTGCCGCATCAGAAGATGCAGACTTGCAACTATCCCCGTGCAAGTCCTTGTCCCAGGGCAGTGTTCAATTGTACCTCCCCCATTCCTTGCAATGCAAGCGCAAATATGCAGCCAACCACCCACCCACCCGCAGGCTGCAATACAATACTGCTAGCTTGCACTTGAAATGGGGCCTTTTAGTTTGGAGGAGGCCGAAGCTGGCCACTACCTCATGGATGCTACGGCAGCGAGGTATCCATACTCAGTCTCCAGCCGCCTGGCGGCCGGGTGTCCACGCTCGGTCCCCAGCCGCCAGGGGGCGGCCGGGTGTCCACGCTCGGTCCCCAGCTGCCCTGCGGCCGGGTGTCCACACACGGTCCCCAGCCGCCTGGGGGCAGCCAGGTGTCCATAAATGGTCCCCAACCCCCCCCAATTTCTCCTGTTACCGACCCACACACTTTTCTTAGACTGGACTGCTTTAGGGAAGCATTGGACGAGCCCACCAGAGAACCAGATTCCTCTGGTGGGCCCTGGCTTCTCCATCAGGGGAGTTGAGAGTGCCAAGGTGAGGAGCATGATGATGATAAAAGTAAGCATTTGCTTTATTTTCTTGGAATGCAAGCACATCTATGTAGTAGCGGCTAGGCCTTATGTGGTCAGCGTTTTGGCGCATATCCTACCTCCTACGAGGATTGCTGGATGTTTTCCTACTACTATCCCAGTTCTATGACTTCTGTTAAAACAAAGCTTCAGGTGATAAATGATGGATGAGGTGGTGGCAAAGGAGAAAGAGCAGGAGGAACAGGGACCATTCACATCAATATCAGGCCAGTCAACCACACATGTCCTGTAGGATATGTTTCTGTAACAAAAGGAGTGGTTCTGCTACACAGTTATAGGGCATACAATGAGTGCAATGCCTACCAAACATTTCGAGGCACTTCAATGCCCCTTGGAAGTGACACGGAGGTCAGAGGGCCTTAACTAAACCGTTTTTTCCATTTATAGCAACTGGGTCTCCTGTACAGTGTTGGCCTAAGCAGTGAATGGAAGGCTTTCCAAAAATTATGAGGAACTGCAATGCCCCTTGAAACAGATGTGGATTACAGCGTACTAAAAACCTTCTACCCATTATTGGGGAGTGGGTCTCCGTTTGTTTTCGCCTTTGCATTGAAAAGCAAAAGCTGACTAATATTAGGAGGAAATGCAATGCCCATTGGAAGAGTCGTGGAGGTTAGAGATACTTGAAAACAACATTTCAATGCCCCTCGGAAGAGATGTGGAGGTCACAGTAGCTTAACAAGACGGTTTTAATGTCCCTTGAAAAAGTGGTGGAGGTCACAGAAGCTTAACAAGACACTTTTAATGCCCCTTGGAAGAGACATGGAGGTTGCAGCAGCTTAACAAGAAGGTTTTAATGCCCCTCGGAAGAGACGTGGAGGTCGCAGTAGCATAACAAGACGCTTTTAATGCCCCTTGGAAAAGTGGTGGAGGTCGCTGTAGATTATCAAGATGGTTTTAATGCCTCTCAGAAGAGACGTGCAGGTCAGAGTGGTATAACAATACGGTTTTAATGCCCCTTGGAAGAGACGTGTAGGTCAGAGTGGTATAACAACACGCTTTTAATGCCCCTCAGAAGAGACGTGGAGGTCCCAGTAGCTTAACAAGACGCTTTTAATGCCCCTCAGAAGAGACGTGGAGGTCGCAGCAGCTAAACAAGATGGTTTTAATACCCCTTACAAGAGCCATACAATACAGCATATTACAAACATTATTCCCATTATTGGGAAGTGGGTCTCCCATAGTCTTTGCTTATGCCTTCCAAGCAAAAGCTGCCAAAAATTAGGAAGCAGGAACTTGCAATACCCTTACAAGAGCCATGCAGTACTGCATATTACAAACATTATTCCCATTATTGGGGGTGGGTCTCCCATAGCATTTGCTTATGCCTTCCAAGCAAAAGCTGCCAAAATTTATGAGGAAATGCAATGCCCGTTCGAAGAGTCGTGGAGGTCCCAGTAGCTTAAGAAGACCGTTTTAATGCCCCTCAGAAGAGACGTGGAGGTCAGAGTGGTATAACAACACGCTTTTAATGCCCCTCAGAAAAGACGTGGAGGTCAGATTGGTATAACAAGACAGTTTTAATGCCCCTTGGAAGAGACGTGGAGGTCAGAGTGGTATAACAACACGATTTTAATGCCCCTCAGAAGAGACGTGGAGGTGCCAGTAGCTTAACAAGACCCTTTTAATGCCCCTCGGAAAAGTAGTGGAAGTCCCAGTAGCTTAACAAGACGCTTTTAATACCCCTCAGAAGAGACGTGGAGGTCCCAGTAGCTTAACAAGACTCTTTTAATGCCCCTCGGAAAAGTGGTGGAGGTCGCAGTAGCTTAACAAGACACTTTTAATGCCCCTTACAAGAGCCATACAATACAGCATCTTAAAAACATTATTCCCATTATTGAGGAGTGTGTCTCCCATAGTCTTTGCTTATGCCTTCCAAGCAAAAGCTGCCAAAAATTAGGATGGAGGAACTTGCAATGCCCCTTACAAGAGCCATGCAGTACAGCATATTACAAACATTATTCCCATGATGGGGGAGTGGGTCTCCCATAGTATTTGCTTATGCCTTCCAAGCAAAAGCTGCCAAAAAATTATGAGGAAATGCAATGCCTGTTCGAAGAGTCGTGGAGGTCCCAGTAGCTTAACAAGACCGTTTTAATGCCCCTCAGAAGAGACGTGGAGGTCAGAGTGGTATAGCAAGATGCTTTTAATGCCCCTTGGAAAAGTGATGGAGGTCACAGTAGTTTAACAAGACTGTTTTAATGCCCCTCGGAAGAGACATGGAGGTCGCAGTGGCTTAAAAAGATGCTTTTAATGCCCCTCAGAAGAGACGTGGAGGTCAGAGTGGTATAACAACATGCTTTTAATGCCCCTCAGAAGAGACGTGGAGGTCAGAGTGGTATAACAACATGCTTTTAATTCCCCTCAGAAGAGACGTGGAGGTCAGAGTGGTATTGTAAAGGACATATTGATACTCATGCTAGAGAAACTTCATTTTGTCTGCTCGCTTTAAAATCATGTTATTATCACTCCTTGCATAACATACATTCTTTCTTTCTCTTCCCATAGAACTTATCTCACACTAACCTTTTCTCAAGAGAACATTTTGTCAGACACTCTTATCTAACTTGTTTAGGCCACGTTTGACCTTGTAAAATTTCCATAGTGCTTCAAACTAACAATGATAATATCACCATATATGTGTTTCCTTAATAATTGTACTCACATCAGTTAGCCTATAGTATTGTAGTATGGCTGTAGAGTTGATTGGCTATTTGATATACTCAAAACAATATAAAATGCTAAGCAAAATAAACTGGATCAGAGATTCTTTGAATCCTCCCAATGCAGAACATTGTTTCCGTTTGGTTTTCTGTGGATTGCAATCAACATAATAATTTGACACTCACTTGGTCAACCGTGAAGGGTTATTGCCCTCCCTTAACAGTTGGTGCCGTGACTCGGATCCCTAACCAGGGACGCCCCTCCACCTCTGGACGTCCACAAAGAGAGACCTGCCTTCAGCCTCCCCCACTGGAATTGGGACTGATCATCCCCCACAAAAAGCCACGGTAAGTGCACAAGTTCTTTACTAGTGACACTGACCGTTTGGTGTGGTTTCCATGTGGTGTGTGGTTGTTTGCAGTATCTCCGGACGTCCTGGTTGGATGTAGTCAAAGGTGAGACTATAAGGGGTGAAGTCCCATTAGGGGTCTGATATTATTTAACTTCAAAGCAGTATCACCTCGGATTGACAAGTGAATATTGTGTGAATCTTCCCTTCTTTAACTTCCAACAAAGATTCTTAGAAAAGACTGGACATTGTTAGTTAGTTAGTTAGATAGTAGGACACGCAAGTAGATATACATATATCGAGTGTCCGGAGCAGTTAGCAGGTAGCAGTTAGCAGGTAGCAGTTAGCAGGTAGCAGTTAGCAGGTAGCAGTTAGCAGGTAGCAGGTAGAACGTAGTAGTGGAACAGCTGGGAGCTCTGTCCAGGCTCCGCTGTGCACAAGAATTAAGAATCTTTGTTGGTTGTGAAGCGGCAATAGTGATTATCATCAATGTTTCCGTGGAGCTGAAAGAATTTTGTCTCCCCTGCAGGAGGGGGAGGATGTGATGAATATCATGATCAGTCTCGAGAAGGAAAAAGATCATTTAAGAATGCAAGAATGCACCAAAAGTGTTACATTTTCCTGAGGAGGGGAGGAGGCTTCAGCCTGTGTTGTGGGATGAAGGCATCCGGCAGCAAAAGGGTAGATTAGTTGACTGTGGATTGTTGGAAGACGCTGAGAAGTTTAGGAAAGTGGCACATGAGATTTATGATGAAGGATATGTTGAAAAAGTACAGGAGGAAGTACTTATGTGTCCACAATACAAATCTAAAGCCCCTAAAGAAGCATCTCCCACAAATGTAGCAGTACCCCAGCCCCTGAATCCAGAAACTGAGCAATTTATACCTTATGAGATTAAATACCCTGCACTTCCCACTGAGAGCCAGCCACCATCATATAACCCAGATGATTGGCTCTGTAATGTGTGTTGGGTCACTAATTCAGGGTGGCGCAAGACGTGCTATAATTGTGGAGCACATAAATCCGGTGTTGTAGCACCAACCTGCCCATTATTTAACGTAGACGGGGGGGTATTATAAACCACTACCCCCACCTGCCCCTGCCATGGTCCATACTCCATTCAGAGAGACTCAGGGTCCTCTGAACTCTTCCCTATTCACCCTCTCCCAAACTGGGGAAATAGAACATGGACACGAGTATCAGGAAGTGGCGTCTGTTTTACTGAATAGTCCTTCAAATTTCTCCACTATACTGAGAATAGGCATGGGGAGTATACCACAACAGTAAGTTGGGATCATTGTGAACGCAGCAAATGCGAAACTGCAGCATTGGTGAGGGCTTGCTGCAGAGATATGTCGTATTGGGGGACCTACAATACAAGCTGCATCTAATGATTACATCCGTGACCATGGTCCATTAATTTACCCAGGTCACAACACCTGCTTAAAGAAACAATCCATCCAAAACACCCTGGCATACGGATCACAGCTTCATGCGGCCCCAACCCTAGCCCTGCCATTCATTTCCACTGGTATCTTTGGATACCCAAAAGAGGATGCGGCAAAAATAATAGTCAGGGCTATAAAGCAGTATATTGCCATGCATCCAACTAAATTGAGAGAGATAAGACTCTAAGCCATCGATAGGGATCTTGTTGATTATGCTGCTCAATTAATCAAACCCACAATCAAACCCGATATCTGGTCTCCTCCAGTATTTCCCTACCTCCAAGATCTCCCCACAATCAGTACAATGGTAATTGCTGCACCCGCAGTACCCATAGCACAGTATCTCCCCTTACTCCCCCCTCCTCCTCCCTTACAGCCCCACTATTACCCCATGGTGGTACCTGATCAGCAAGTAATGTATCCCGAGAGAAGACCAATAGTGAATTCCCGTCTTCAGTGCTGGAGGTGTCGCCGAGCAGGACACTTCCAAAGGGACTGTCAAACCCCTGCTGGTCAGTGCACCACATAAGTCCCCGTATTCAGAAATAGGACACCCGGCCCACGGAACTTGTCAGAATCTGCCATCATGATGCCCGTAATCACCCCCGGGCTCTGTTCATCTGTAGTTCTCCTAGTGGGAGGGAATCCATCCGGTAAAGTTCATGGTAGGCACTGGGGCGGCCAACTCCATTTTAAAATCAATCCACTGAACTCACCCAGTCCAATTTTCTAACGACAATCTAATATTGATCGGTGTAGATGGCAGATCTAACAAACACACTTTCACCAAACCTATTCCAATTGGCCTGTTTCCAGAAGTAATGGCATATTCTCGATCTGCCCGGTAAATTTTTTAGGAGCAGACTTCTTGTCTAAATTCCGATCCCGAATCCAATTCCATGACAATGGTCAGATGTTCCTTACTTTAATAGATCCAAACTCTGATGCACATATAGAGGAGGTCTGCATCTTACGGGCACTACCCACAGTTATGATTAACATATCAGATACCAATGGAATGTTGAAATGTTGCAAAGTAGTGAATACATGTGAGGAAAGGTTGCACTGAGTTTGTATGTAAATATGTGGAGGAACTTAAATGGTTAACTGAAATATGCGCGCTGCCAGATAAGCGCCCAGTTACAGCTGCTAGTATAGCAAAACGGCCTTGGCTTGATACAGAGCAAAGAAGAAAAAAAGGTGAATGGAGGAAAAAAAATGCAAACAATAAGGGAAAGACGCTATGTTATGTGTATTACAAAGATACTGCTCTCCGATAATGGCGGAGTAATGAATTGTTGGAAATGTTCTAATTGTGGCCAGCAGAATCCATTGTCAGCAGATTATTGTGTTGCATGTCACGTGCCCCGTCCAGGAGACACACCCCTTGCCACTACCCAAGCCACTTCTAGTACCCCATCCTCATCTGTTATACCTATGTCCGCCCAAAGTTTCAACCCTTCCTGCAGCGGTCATGTTGCTACACCCATTGCATCACCTCCAGCCTCTGACCACATGTCCCTTTGGTGGTGGCCATCTTGGTGCACCCTTCCTGTAGTATGCTTCCTTCTGGTGGTATCCATCTTAGCACAACCAGAATACAGGCCGCAATACACGCTACACCCAGAATCCCAGAATATGTATGAGGAAGATCATCATGATCAGTGTGTGACAGAGCATTATATGTGTTTATGTAATTTAATTTTCTAGATGGTCATATATCCTTAAGCTTCTAATAGATGAGTATACATGTCTGGTTTACAGTAATTGATTTAGCAAACGTTTTTGTTTTTTTTGTTTCTGTTTGCATTTACATATCGGGACAGTGAAAAGTGAAAGTTCTCCTTGTAGCGGGGATCTAAAAGTGTCACCAACCAGTAATGACTGTCACCCAACATTTTGACAACGCGAGGGTCACGGATAAGGCAGAGTAACAAAGTCAGCCATGCGTGCCAGACTGGTAAAGGGCAAGACTTCTGTGTCCTCACCAAGATGACGACTGATCATGCTCTCCTCCTCCTCCTCCTCCTCCTCCCCCCTGTCCTCAGGCCACCCACGCTGAACCGACGGTATGACAGTTGTACAGGTACTACGGTCTACAGCGCATGACACAAGCTCCTGTTCTTCTTCCTCCTCCTCCTTCTTCTCCTCCTCTCCCTCATTGTCCCCCAATGCACGTTGGGATGAGTTGAAGCTGGGCTGTGTGTAATCGACCGCTACGGCTTCTTGATCTATCTCATCATACTCTGGCTGCAATGCCTCCTCTTTAATTCTCTGCAGAGAGCGTTGCAAAAGACAGACAAGTGGAATGCTGACGCTAATAATGACATCATCGCCACTCACCATCTGGGTGGACTCCTCAAAGTTTGTCAAGATGGAACAGATGTCAGACATCCAGGTCCACTCCTGAGGTCTTATGTGTGGAGTCTGACCTGAATATCGACGGCTTTGTTGCAGCTGGTACTCCACAACTGCTCTCTTCTGCTCACAAATCCTTTGCAACATGTGGAGGGTAGAGTTCCACCGTGTGGGGACATCACACACCAGTCGGTGTGACGGAAGCGGCAAACGCTGCTGCAACACAGCAAGGGCGGCGGAAGCTGTAGCCGACTTGCGAAAATGAGCTGTCAGTCGGCGTACTTTGACGAGCAGATCTGGCAACTCGGGGTACGATTTAATAAACAGCTGAACCACGAGGTTAAACACATGAGCCAGGCATGGTACGTGTGTGAGCTTGCCTCGCCTCAGAGCCGCCACCAGGTTACAGCCATTGTCACACACTGCCATGCCTGGATGTAGGTTCAGCGGTCTCAGCCACAGATCTGCCTGCTCTTTCACAGCTGTCCACAACTCACAAGCAGTGTGAGGTTTCTCACCTAAGCTTATGAGTTTCAGCACAGCCTGTTGCCGCTTGGCGGAGGCAGTACTGCAGTGCTTCCAGCTTGTAACTGATGTGTTGATATCTGAGATGGAGGCTGAACATGAGGAAAGGATGATGCGCAGGAGCTGTACACTGTGGGGGCAACTCTGACTGACATAGGGCCCGCAATCCTCGGTGTGGGGAGGATGTGTTCCGTCCCAAGGTCCGACGGGGTCCTGACTTCCACTATGTTTCCCCAGTGTGCCATCAGGGAGATGTACCGTCCCTGGCCACAAGCACTTGTCCACGTGTCCGTTGTCAGGTGGACTCTCCCAGTAACTGTGTTGTTGAGGGCACGGCAGATGTTTTGAGACACGTGCTTGTGTAGTGTGGGGATGGGACACCGGGCAAAATAGTGTCGGCTGGGGACCGAGCACCGAGGGACGGCCACCGCCATAAGGTTGCGGAAGGATTCCGTCTCCACCAGCCTAAAAGGCAGCATTTCCAACGCAAGCAGTCGTGAAATGTGCGAATTTAGGACCATAGCCTGTGGGGCGTTAGCTGCGAATTTCCGCTTTCATTCAAAGGCCTGGGATATGGACAATTAAATGCTGCGGTGGGACGTGGACGTGGACGTTGATGCTGTTTCTTGAGAAGCTGCCATAACAAGTGAAGACTGAGAGGAGGGGGCATCTTTGCATGCAGAATGGAAAGGGGATTGCCTTGCACACACAACAGTGGGTTTTATTGCACGCACAATAGCGGAAGAAGCAGTGGTGACACCCGCTGACACTGGTCGTGGACCCTGGGGTTCACCCCACAAAGTCGGGTGCTTTGCTGCCATATGCCTGATCATGCTGGTGGTGGTCAGGCTGGTAGTTTTGTCACCCCTGCTGATGCTGGCATGGCAGGTGGTACAAATGGCCATTTTGGGGTTATCAGCAGAGTCTTTAAAAAAATTCCAGACTCTGGAAGACCTACCGCTTGCACTGGTAACGTCCCTCGTGTTGGTGTTACGGGGAACTGTTGTCCGCCTTCTGTCTGCGGCCCCAACACTGCTTCTTCCTGCCTGTTGCGGTACTCTGCCTCCCTCCCCCTGTGTGCTGCTGGCCTCACTCTGCATGTCCTCCTGCCACGTTGGGTCAGTTACTAGATCATCCACCACCTCCTCCTCTTCCACTTGTGCACCACGATCCTCCTCCTCACTTCCTGGCAATTGTGTCTCGTCATCGTCCACCTCTTGTGACAAATTGCCAGTGCCGACTTCCTGTGGCCGTGGCTGTTCAAATATTTGTGCATCGCTACATGGGATCTCCTCTTCCACCACTTCAAGCGGAGCCGACGAGGGGCACAAATCTGGAAATGGACCAGTGAACAGCTCTTCAGAGTGTCCAAGTGTGGGATCAGTTGCTGTCTGATGACACTCGGCATGGTGGGAGGAAGGAGCATCAGGGTAAGGAGGAGTATGAGGTCGAGACTCACGGCTACTAAGAGTCGACCGTGTGGAAGACAGGCCGGAGGTGGTGGTGCCCAGGTAACTGGAAGTTTTATCTGCTATCCAATTAATAACCTGTTCACACTGATCAGTTCGCAATACAGGTGTTGTTCTGGGCTTCCCTAGTAATTCGGTCAAGAAGTGGGAGCGAGAAGATGTGGCTGTTGGCTGTGGCACATTTTCACCTTGGCCACGGCCCCGTCCTCTGCACGCACCATCACCAGAACGATCAGTTCCACGTCCCTTGCCACGCGCCTTGCCCATTTAAAAGTAAGTAAAATAGCTTACACTCACACTATTAATGGAAAAAGGGTAAAAATAAGTAGATTAGAACCGTGGAAAAGGAAAACCACAGTTCTATTTTTCTGGCCTACACCCGACTCTTTTAAACAATCTGAACAATCAGGAAGAAAATATTACTGTTTTTCTTTACGGAAAAAATACCAAAAGCTGAATAATAGAGATTTTTTACCGTGGAACAGCAAAACCACAGTTATAATTTACTGGCGTATGTATACCAGACTTTTTTAAATATATATATATTTGCGGCTGAACAGTGAGCGACACACTCAAACAGTTTTTTTTTAGATACAAATGGCCCAAAAGTGGATAATACATTGGTTTGAACCGTGGAACTGCAAAACCACACTTGTATTTCTTGGGCCTACACCAGACGATTTTCAACAGATATATTTGTGTCTGAACAATCAGGAGACACTATTTATTTTTTACGGCAAAATATGCCAAAAGCAGGAAAATAGAGATTTTTTTACCGTGGAACAGCAAAACCACACTTATAATTTACTGGTGTATACCAGACTATTTTCAACAGATATATTTGTGTCTGAACAATCAGGAGACACTATTATTTATTTTTTACTGCCAAAAATTGCGAAAAACAGGATAATACAGAGATGTGACCTGTGGAACTGCAAAACCACACTTGTATTTCTCGGGCCTACACCAGACTATTTTCAACAGATATATTTGTGTCTGAACAATCAGGAGACTCTATTATTTATTTATGACGGCAAAAAATGCCAAAAGCAGGATAATAGAGGTTTTTTACCGTGGAACAGCAAAACTACAGTTATAATTTACTGGTGTATACCAGACTATTTTCAACAGATATATTTGTGTTTGAACAATCAGGAGAAACTATTATTTATTTTTTATGGGAAAAAATGCCAAAAGCAGGATAATAGAGATTTTTTACCGTGGAACAGCTAAACCACAGTTATAATTTACTGGTGTATACCAGACTATTTTCAACAGATATATTTGTGCCTGAACAATCAGGAGACACTATTATTTATTTTTTACAGCCCAAAATTGCGAAAAGCAGGATAATACAGAGATTTGACCCGTGGAACTGCAAAACCACACTTGTATTTCTTGGGCCAACACCAGACTATTTTCAACAGACATATTTGTGTCTGAACAATCAAGAGACACTATTATTTACTTTTTACGGCAAAAAATGCCAAAAGCAGGATAATAGAGATTTTTTACCGTGGAACAGCAAAACCACAGTTATAATTTACTGGTGTTTACCAGACAATTTTCAACAGATATATTTGTGTCTGAACAATCAGGAGACACTATTATTTATTTTTTACAGCAAAAATGCCAAAAGCAGGATAATAGAGATTTTTTACAGTGGAACAGCAAAACCACAGTTATAATTTACTGGTGTATGCCAGACTATTTTCAACATATATATTTGTGTCTGAACAATCAGGAGACACTATTATTTATTTTTTGTGGCAAAAAATGTCAAAAGCAGGATAATGGAGAGTTTTTACCGTGGAACAGCAAAACCACAGTTATAATTTACTGGTGTATACCAGACTTTTATATATATATATATATATATATATATATATATATATATATATATATATATATATATATATTTGCGGCTGAACAGTAAGCGACACACTCAAACTGTTTTTTTAGATACAAAAGGCACAAAACTGGATAATACAGAGATTTCACCTGTGGAACTGCAAAACCACACTTCTGTTTCTGTGGCCTATACCAGACTCTTTTCAATAGATATATTTGAGTCTGAAAAATCAGAGACACACTTTTTTTTGGGGGGGGGACACACTAATAGGTTAATAAGACCGGTATTTGTACAGTGTGAAGGAGGAAAAAAAAAGAGCATTTAGATGAAAAGAAAGGATTTTTCCTGGCCCCCGAGACCTGGAGCTAAGTTCAGCCATTTCAGAAACACGAGCACACAGGACTGTAATGCAGCGTTTGCTGGTATAACCCCACTGCGTCTCCTATACAGCCTGCCTGTCTGCCTGATATCTGGGATGGATATTAGTCCAGAGAAGGACTGTTTGCTTGATCTGGCAGCCTTTACAGACCCTACACTAACTATTTCGCAGGATAAATCTCTCCCTAGCTCAGCAGCGCTGTCCATACACTGTCTAATCCGGAGCGACTGTGTCCAAGATGGTGGCGCCCGGTTTTAAATACTCGAGGTGACGCTGTGCGGCCAGCCAATCACTGTAATGCCCACAAATAACATGGCTGCGGCATTACAGTGACTGGCTGACAATCCCTGCATGTTCATTGGCTCTGTAAAGAGCGCCAAACATGCAGGGCGGAGACCAGAGCTCCCGCCCGAGTAACCTGGAAATGCCCGGTGCTCGCCGAACATCCCGAGTAGTGTGATGCTCGGGCGAGTACCGAGCAGTGTCGAGCATGCTCGCTCAACACTAGTTGTAATGGACGTTTCTAAGGGGGCACATATTATCCATTACCTCGACAGCTTCTTATGCCTGGGCCCAAAAGATTTGCCACAGTGTGAATACACGTGGTAGTCAATCTGTGAGAAGGAGAGAGCTGGAGGGAGAGCAGACACCACAGAGCCGAGGGGTTAGATGGAGAACGGAAGAAGGAAAGAGGGCGAGGGAGGTAAGGGAGTACAGTGGAAGGCCGACCTGAGCTCCCCCACGTTCCTGCTGGGTGGGGAACAGCCCTGGGAAGAAAAGCCACTTGCGCATCCCTTTGAGGTTACGGGCAGAGGGACTACGCTGGTGTGCGAAGCCGACACGGCCAGTCCGTTCCTGCCTGTGCGACCTCCGTGTCGCCGGGTTTGTACCAGAGCCGCGGTGGACCCTGACGGCCAGCCCCCATCTCCCAATACTGGTGCCTGTCCGCTGGTGGGTCGAGCCCCCCCGCGGTGGGGGGGGGAGTAACATCTGCAGAAGAAAGACCATCTTCCAGCCAAACTAAAATGTCTACTTGTTTTCGTGGACAATGTGATATGATCCCTTTCTTACGGACATGCTCATCGATACAAATTCCAGATGAGGCACAAAAGCAGCAGGTGCTTCAATGGGTATCAAGTGCTCCTTCAAGTGGGCTCTCCTCCACCTCAACTTCAACATCACAAATACTCCAGTCCTCAGAGGTGTCACCCCAATCGCACTTGCTTCCTCACAGCCCCAAAGTCTCCAGTTGCCCGTCTGAGTGTGGGGTAACACAGATGGTTGAGTCTGCACAGCTGTTTACTCATACTATAGCCTAGGAAACGGAGGTCTGCTCCAGAACTTCTGTTAATCCAGACGAGGAAATGATCTGCACTGATGCCCAGAATCTTTATGAGTCGGATCCAGGACCAGATGAAGAAGGTTCTGAGCATACTGTAGACCCTCGTTTCCAAACTGTAACTCCTGTTGGTGGAGACAATGATGAAAACGATGATGAGACTCAAATACCTGATTGGAGCGACAACTTGACTTTTTGATCAGGACACGAAGAGGTTGGCTCTGAGGACGACGGGTGTGAGAACACACAGGGTGATGATGATGAGGTTGGAGATCCCTCTTACTGTCAACCCACAGTCAGCCAGTCGATGAGGTCTGCAGAGGAGGTGGAGGAGGATGCTATTGACGACGAGGTTAGGTTGCGCCTTCCTGGACAGAGACGGAGAACTGGAAGCACGTCAACAACTGCTTCCTCAACCACAACTCTGCCTCTGACCACAAGTCGTGGTGGCTCTTCAGGTCGCATGGGCTCTGAGCCTTGCATAGCCTTGACATTTTTTCAGATCAATAAGGATGACCCAAATCGTGTTATCTGTAATATTTGTCACCAAAAGCTAAGTAGAGGCCAAAAAATCCATAGCTTGAGTACTTCATGCATGAACCATCACATGGATATGAAGCATAAGTTGCAATGGGAAGCTTACTGTGCTACTGTTAGAACCCTCCTGTTAGTTTTTGCTATTTTGTGTTTTGCGGTCACGTGACCAGCTGCCTATATATTCCAGCTCTGCACTTCTGGCTTTGCTGGACTTCAGTGTTGTTTTGACTGTCTCTCTAGCCAGGTGCTTCGGTGCCTATCCCTGTCAGTTCTTGGTCCTCTGGACTGTTAGTACTTTTTGTCAGTTTGTCCTTTTTGCTCTGCAACAACTTCTGTTTAGGAGGTGTACCATTTTTGTCCCAGTCCTTAGTTCTTTTAGGGACCCTTCCCTTAATTCTATAGGTCTCCGTTCAGATTAGCCGAGGACGAAGGCAGGTCTGTTCACAAGGAACAGGCATCCCGCTACATCGTAGGGATTCAGCTTAGTCTTATTGTAGGGACAGCTTTCCTTATCTTTCCTTAGTTTTGTTGCAGATCATAACAGTAAGTCCAGCCCCCCAAAAAAAACTAAAAGGAAAGAAATTCGGGGATCAGCATGGTTTCCGTCCAGGATTTGGCTCAACGCCTGCAGGGATTGTCTCTGGAGGTGGCCGAGCTTCAGCAACACGTGAGTAGCTGTCCTGGAGCACATTTTGTGGAACCGAAGGTAGGACTGCCTGATGTTTTTTATTGTAAACAGCAAGATTTTTTTTACCTTTAAAAATGCTTGTTTGTTATATTTTCGTTTGAGACCAAGATCCTCTGGGAATTAATCACAGCGCATTGGTTTTATTATGTCACTTTTGCGCAAAGAACCACAGGGATGGGCCTTTTCTCTCCAGCCTAATGATCCGTGTTTAAGGTCTGTTGAAGAATTTTTTTCTGCTATGGGGCTATTTTATGACGATCCTGATCGAATCTCATCTGCTGAATCAGAACTTAGACGTTTGAATCAGGGGTCAGATGATGTTGAAATTTATTGCACACACTTCAGGAGATGGGTTTCAGAAGTTAAATGGAATGATTCAGCGTTGAAATGTTTATTTCTTGCTGGTCTGAGTGAAAGGGTTAAGGATTTGCTAATTGCATTCCCTGCACCTGAGACTCTGCAGGAAGCAATGCGTTAGCTGTTCGCATAGACAGGAGACTGAGGTCCAGGGTTAATGAAGTAAAGACTCCTGTAACTTCAGGTCTTAGTTCCCAGAAAATCTGCTCTGACAGCGGAGAACCAATGGAGCTTGGGGCGATGTCTCTCCGCTCTCAGGAAAGAGATCTGAGATTCGCCGAAGGTTTGTGTCTTTATTGTGGTAAAAATTACCATTTGATTAAGTATTATGAGCGTCGCTTAAGTAAAGAAAAAAAAAAGGTCAGTTACGCCCGTATAGCTTGTTTACGCTCTGCAGGAGTATTTCTTTCTGGGAGTACTACTCTGCAAGGAGATTTGATTGAATTTCAGGTATTTGTGGATTGTGGTTCAACACTTAATGTGATTGATAAAGGGTTTTTGGAAAACCTTAAATTGAAATCCAAACCTTTGTCATCACCTATTTCTGTGGTTGCAATTGATAACACTCCTTTGAAATGTATTACTCACAAGACTGCTGCATTTTCTCTCACTATCAATGGAGATCACTAAGAAATTTTGGACTTGGTTGTTTTGGATAATTTGCCCTCTCCAGTTGTTCTAGGATTGCCTTGGTTAAGACTGCACAATCCTTTACTGGACTGGTCTACTAATGTGATTGAGTCTTGGAGTCCGAAGTGCTATGATAAATGTTGTAATGGTCGCATTGCGGCTGTGGAAAAAGGTGAATTACCTGTACCTATTCAAGAATTTTGGAGTTTTTTTTCGGAGGAGCAGTCGCAAGTTTTACCTCCCCATAGGGATTATGATTGCGCCATTGAGTTTGTTCCGGGTGCTACACTTCCCAAAAGTCGCTTGTTTAATCTGACTATCCCTGAAAGAAAGGCCTTGGAGGAGTACATACAGACTAGCTTGGCTGCTGGTCACAGTAGACCTTCTAAGTCACCTGTGGCAGTTGGATTCTTCTTTGTTAAAAAAAGAACGGCAGTTTACGTTCATGTTTGGATTTTCGTGAAATTAATAAGATTACCATATGCAATTCTTACCCATTGCCATAACCAGTTAGTGGGAGCCAAGTGGTTCTCCAAGATTGATCTCCAGGGGGCATACAATTTGTTATGTGTGAAGGAGGGTGATGAATGGAAAACTGCTTTTAACACTCCGGTAGGTCATTTTGAGAATCTGGTGATGCCTTTCGGTCTTACCAATGCACCTGCATTTTTTCAGAACCTTATTAATGACATCCTGAGACCTTTGATTGGTAAGAATGTGGTTGTGTATTTGGATGACATTTTGATTTATTCACCAGATCTAGAGTCCCATTGGCAGAGTGTACGTGAAGTTTTGCAGTTATTGAGTGATAATTCACTCTTTGCTAAGCTGGAGAAATGTGAGTTTGCTGTGCAGAAAATTAGTTTTTTGGGCTACATTGTCTCCAGCAAGGGCTTTGAGATGGACCCTGTGAAGGTTCAGGCTGTGCAGGAATGGCCTAGGCCTATTGGTTTGAAATCTATACAGAGATTTTTGGGTTTTGCCAATTATTACAGGAAATTCATTAACAATTTTTCTGTAATTGTTAAACCTCTAACCGATCTCACCAGGAAAGGTGCGAATACGGCCCAGTGGACTACTGAGGCCATTGAAGAGTTTGAGTATCTCAAAGAGAGGTTCAGTTCTGCCCTTATCCTTATGCAGCCTGATGAGACCAAGCCTTTTTTGGTCGAGGTTGATGCTTCATCGGTGGGGGTCGGAACAGTTTTGTCTCAGGAGAACAAGGGTGGAGTACATCCTTGTGCCTTCTTTTCGAAAAAATTTTCGGAAACCGATCTGAATTATGATGTTGGAAATCGGTAGTTGCTGGCTATTAAACTTGCGTTTGAACATTGGCGTCATTTTTTGGAAGGCGCTATATTTCCTATTCAGGTTTTCACAGATCATAAGAATTTGATCTATCTGGATGCTGCCAACTGCTTGAATGCCCGTCAAACTAGGTGGGCACCTTTTATTTATCGGTTTCATTTTTCTGTTACCGATATCCCTGGTACTAAGAATGTTAAAGCCGATGCTTTATCTCGCAGCTTCTCTCCTACGGTCGGTTCCGAGGAGGAGGAGAGCATTTTGCAGAAAGGAGTTGTGGTGGCGGCTTTGGACTCCGTTTTGGAGAATGGGATTCTGAATGCTCAAGATGATGCTCCATCTAACACTCCCCATGGGAGGTTGTTCGTGCCTAGAGCCTTTAGGAGAGATTTGTTTGTGGAGTGTTATGAATCTCTGTTGGCAGGTCATCCATGAGTTTCGGAGACTAAGAGACTTATCAGTCGCAGTTTTTGGTGGCCTGGATGGCAGAAGGAAGTCATCAAGTGGGTGCGTCAGTGTACTGTGTGTGCTAGGTCAAAGGCTTCACATACTCCTGCTGCGGGGTTGCTTTGCCCTCTGGAGGTTCCTAGTGTGCTTTGGACGCATCTCACTATGGATTTTATTACTGATCTTCCGGTGTCCAAGGGTTTTACTGTCATCTGGGTGGTCGTGGACCATTTTAGTAAGATGTGTCATTTGGTTCCATTCGTTAAGTTGCCCTGCGCCAAGACACTCGCTAAGGCGTTTGTTAAGGAGATTGTCAAGCTCCATGGCGTTCCCACGGATATTGTTTCTGATAGAGGACCTCAGTTTGTGGCTCGCTTTTGGCGTGCTTTTGATGACATGTTGGGAGTCCATTTGTCATTTTCATCTGGTTATCATCCTGAATCGAATGGACAGACTGAAAGAAAGAACCAGGATATAGAACAGTTTTTGCGTTGTTTTGTGGCGGACAATCAAGAGGTGTTGTCAGAGTTTCTGCCTCTCGCAGAATTTTCTCTTAACAATCATGCATCCTCCTCTGCTGGGTGTTCTCCTTTTTTTTGTTATACTGGGAGACATCCATCTTTTGGTTCGTTCTCCAAATTGGGGTCGGCGGTGCCGGAGGAGGAGAATTTTTCCGGTGATTTGGAGAGAGTTTGGACTAATGTACATTGTAACCTGTAAGAGGCTAACAAGAAGTCCAAGAAGTATTTTGACAGGAAACGTAAAGAGGTTTTGTTTACTGTGGGTGACATGGTTTGGTTGTCCTCGAAGAACCTGCGGTTGAGGATTCCCTCTAAAAAACTGGGTCCTAAGTTTGTGGGTCCATTTAAAGTGCTTCAGGGTGTTAACCCGTCTGCTGTTAGGTTGTATGTCCCTATTTCCTGGAAGATTAATCCTGTGTTTCATGTTTCCTTGTTGAAAAAGACTGACGTATCTAATAGGGACACCACTGTCACAGTTCCCCCTGTGGTGGTAGATGGCGAATATGAAATTTCTCGTATTTTGAATTCTAGATGGCATAGAGGGAAATTACAGTATCTTGTCTCCTGGAAGGGTTTCGGTCCCGAAGACAACTCCTGGGTAAGGACGGATGATGTCTCTGCTCCTAGGCTTGTTAAAGCTTTCCACAGGAAGTTTCCAGATAGGCCTGGGCCTGGAGGATCAGGAGGATCCTCATAGAAGAGGGGGTACTGTTAGAACCCTCCTGTTAGTTTTTGCTATCTTGTGTCTTGTGGTCACGTGACCAGCTGCCTATATATTCCAGCTCCGCCCTTCTGGCTTTGCTGGACTTCAGTGTTGTTTTGATTGTCTCTCAAGCCAGGTGCTTCGGTGCATATCCCTGTCAGTTCTTGGTCCTCTGGACCATTAGTACTTTTTGTCAGTTTGTCCTTTTTGCTCTCTAGCAACTTCTGTTTAGGAGGTGTCCCATTTTTGTCCCAGTCCTTAGTTCTTTTAGGGACCCCTCCCTTAATTCTATAGGTCTCCGTTCAGACTAGCTGAGGACGAAGGCAGGTCTGTTTACAAGGAACAGGCAGCCCGCTACATCGTAGGGATTCAGCTTAGTCTTAATGTAGGGAAAGCTTTCCTTATCTTTCCTTAGTTTTGTTGCAGATCATAACAGCTACAATGCGGCCTAGCCGGCCGGGCTAGCCGCCGTCTGCCCCATCTTGTGCATCCGCGGCCTCTTCATCCTCTGTGACTGGGGGACAGCAGTCACACATGTTTTTGGATGCAGACCTGCCACCTCTTTACCCGCAACAGCCAGTGTGATTCGCAGGTCATCATTTCATTTGGAAGCGGAAACACCAGCTGGTGTTGAGCACTCTCCGACATCGAGAGCACCACCTTTGGATCAAGGCAACCTAACTTTTCCGCCTGCATCTTCCTCACAGACCGGCAGTTTGCCGGGGACACCCTACTCAACCCCGTCTAAGCACAACAGCCAGCCCTCGGTCCCTCAGATGTGGACAAGTAAAAGACCATTTCCTCCTAGCCATGACAAAGCTAAGAGGTTGAATTTCACCATCTGAAAACTGTTGGCTACAGAAATGCTGCCTTTCCGCCTGGTGGACACAGAGGATTTTCGAGACCTTATGTCCGTCGCGGTACCCCAGTACCAGATGCCCAGTCGGCACAACTTCTTAAAGAAAGGTGTGCCTGCGTTACACCAGCATGTCGCACACAACATCACTGCTTCTTTGAGAAACTCTGTGTGTGACAGGGTGCATTTCACCACAGACACTTGGACGAGTAGGCATGGACAGGGGCGTTACATGTCGCTGACTGGGCACTGGGTAACTATGTTGACAGCAGGACAAGGGGCTGCTGTCCAAGTCTTGCCGTCCCCACGAGTTGTGCGTCAATCCTCTTTATCTAGAAGTTCCTGCACTGCTTCTGCCTCCTCAACCTCCTCTCGGTCCTCCACCTGCACCCAAAGCCTGTCTGGTAATGCCACCCGCTTTCTAACTGCGCAGAAGGAATCCTGCACACCTCCTTACTATGCTGGCAGCAGGGCTCAACGGCATCAGGCGGTGTTTATTTTGAAATGTCTGGGAAATGTGAGTCACACAGCTGAGGAGTTGTGGTCAGCTCAGGAGACCCAGTTGCATGAATGGTTGTCTCCACTGGACCTGCAACCAGGGAAGGCCGTGTGCGACAATGCTGCAAACCTGGGTGCGGCCCTTCGCCGGGGCAATGTCACACACGTGCCTTGTATGGCTCACGTGTTGAACCTGGTTGTCCAGCAATTTTTAGCCCACTATCCCGGACTAGATGGCCTTCTGCAGAGGGCACGGTCACTGTGTGCTCAATTCCGCCGTTCGCATCCAGCAGCTCAACGACTTACATGTCTACCGAAGTCGTTGGGCCTGCCACTTCACCGGCTGAAATGCGATGTGCCGACACGGTGGAATTCAACTCTGCACATGTTGAAGCGAATGTGGCAGCACCGACAAGCCCTTGTGCAATACGTTATGACGTATAGCCTGGGACAACGAGATCCAGAGGTGGGGCAAATCACGCTGCCGGAGTGGTCTCAGATCAGGGACCTGTGCACCCTTCTGCACAGTTTTGAAATGGCGACGAAGATGTTTAGTGCTGACGATGCCATTATCAGCATGACTATTCCGGTGATTTACATGCTGGAGCACACGTTAAACAGAATTCAGAGTCAGGTGGTGGGACAAGAGGAGGTGGAGGAAGTAGAGGAGGAGTCGTATGCGGAAGGGATAACATCTCCAAGGTCCAGACGGTCGGCAGCACCAAGGCGGCAGGCATGGGAGGGTGGGGGAGAGGGATTAACCAGGGCGCATGGTAGCAGCTGTTAGGGATCCGGGTGGTGGAACCTCTGTGCCGCGATGCAAGGAGGGACCCAGAGGGGCGTGACTAAGTATCAACTCAGACCGACCCTGGTCGTACGGCGGCTAACGACTCCGTGACCAGGGAGGGACCGAGCAGAGGGACCAGGTGCTACTCTGGGGACAACCTTGTAAGAGAGCAGGTGGCTTCCACGGGTCAGCAGACTGGGACTGACCGGTATAGTGGATGGACACAGCAGGCAGGCAGAAGTCTCTGGATAGTTGACGGGTGGTCACAGCACATGACGGCAGAGCAGGTTGAAGCCTCTAGGTAACAGACAGGTGGTCAAGGCAAGTGACTGTAGGAGCCTCCAGGTAGGCTACGGCAAGTTACGGCCAAGCAGGCCGAAGTCTCTGGGTTAGCAGGCGGGTGGTCACGGCAAGTGACCGCAGGAGCCTCCAGGTAGGCTATCAGGTAACAGGCAGGTAACAGGCGAGTGCTCCCATGTGAGCGGGCTAGCAGGCACGGCAGGTAGCAGGCAGGTAACAGGCAGGTAACAGGCAGGAACAGGCAGGTAACAGGCGAGTGCAACCAGGTGAGCGGGCTAGTAGGCATGGCAGGTAGATGGCAGGTAACTGGCAGGTGCTTCCTGGTAAGCAGGCGGACTTGCCCATAGACAGACTGGCAGGTAGAACGGAAGGCAGATTGTCGGGCTGGAGAGTAGTCAGACTGGCGGACTTGAACAGTAGTCAGGCTGGCAACTGGACCTGAGGGCTGAAGCAGAGGTAAGTATACTGTGCAACAACTTTTGCTTAGGCACACCATTTTGGAGGAGGTGCCTTATATATGGGAGGACACTCGGCTATTGGCCGGGGACTCCTTAGGACGGCGCGCGGCCCCTTTAAGAGAGAGGGAGCGCGCGCGCCCTAAGCATGGTGCCTAGGAAGCTGCGAGCGCCGGCAGCAGCAGGAAGAGGAGCGCAGGAGGACGCCGCGCAGGGAGCGGGGAGGTGAGAAGGACGGCATCTCTGCCTGGTAGGGGGCTGAGACGCCGATGCTACAGCAGCCAAACTGTTGAGGAAGGTGCAGGAGCCGAGGAAGAAGTGGAGGACGAACTGGCGATGGGCATGGAAGACTCATCAGAAGAGGGAGACCTTGATCACATTTCTGTTGTGCGAGGTTGGGGGGAGAGGGCAGAGGAAGGAAGCATGATTCTTACCTTGCTACCAACACAACAAGGACTTGGTCCTCCTGGATGCGCAAGACGCATGAGTGCCTTCTTGCTGCACTACCTGCAACATGACCCTCGGATTGTCAGAATTTGAAGTAATCCCGACTACTGGGTTGCCACACGCTTAGATCCCCGGTACAAAAGTAAATTAGCCAAAATAATTCCTGCCATAGAAAGGGATTCACGCATGCAGGAGTATCAGCAGAGGCTGTTGCAGAATCTTACATGTGCTTTTCCACAAAACATCAGTGGTGCACATAGTGAATCTCATAGTTCTAACTTGCCAACCGTGGGACTGTCGAGTCTTCATCACTCAAACCGTAACAGTAACACAGTATCTGCTGGTAACAGCAATTTTGTGGAATCGTTTCACCACTTTTTTAGACCATCCTTTGCACGGCCACAGGAGACAAGAAGTCTGACACATAGTCAACGCCTAGAGAGGATGGTACAGGAGTATCTCTAAGTGAACATCAAAGCCATTACTGTGTCACTGGACCCTTGCTCATTTTGGGCTTCCAATCTGGAAAAATAGCTGGTGCTCGCCACTCACGCCTTGGAGATCTTGTCATGCCCTGCAGCCAGCATTCTCTCTGAACGTGTGTTCAGCGCTGCTGGTGGTCTGCTGACTAGAGATGAGCGGTGTTCGGCTCGAACTGTTCGCCAATCTCAAATTCGAGCTGTTTTGGGCGGTGTTCGAGCCTTTCGGCGAACACGAACGATTTGAAAAAAGTTTGGCTGTTCGAAGTTAAGTTCGATAACTGTTCGTGCACCAAAATCATAACTGGATTTTTTCTCAGTAAATTGAAAATTAATGTTAATACGCAGTTTGAGTGTATAGCGGGGCGGGGGGGGGGGGTCAGGGGATGGATCTCTGCAGAAATAAAGAAGATCTCCATTTTTTTTTTTTCTCTTTCCCGCATTCACAGTGGGGAGGTGCAATCTGTCAGCCTATCAGCAGCACACACACGGAGTGAACTGCTTTTTTTCACACAAGCAAGGGCATGTGTCATTGGCAGTGTATGTCACATGTCCTTGCCACCATTTTCTCACTGCTGCAGCTGCATGTTAGATGGCACCGCTGTTGCTGTGTGCGCTATACTTTGCTAATTTCAAGCCAATTTTCGCACAAATCTACAGATAGCTTGGGAGTAGGGAATAGTTGTGATTGCAGTCCTTTTAAGGACTAAGTTACATCATTTCCTACGACTTTTATCAGGCAGGTCTGTGCTCTTAAATAGATAGGTTGGGAGTAAAGACTAATTGTAATTGCAGTCCTTTTCAGGGCTAGGTTACATCAGTTCCTATCACTTTTATCAGGCAGGTCTGCGCTATTAAATAGATAGGATGGGAGTAAAGACTAATTGTAATTGCAGTCGTTTTCAGGGCTAGGTTACATCAGTTCCTATCACTTTTTGCAAGGCAGGTCTGTGCCAGTGCTGTGCAAGTTTTTTTCACAGCATTTGGCTAAATCTAGCAAAGCTAATCCTTTTTGTCCTCTTGCAGTGTGTGTTAGTCAGTGGAGAAGCCTATCTGTGTTGCAAGCTACACCACCTGTGTATAGAATACAATTTTTTTTTACTGCACCTAATGAAGTAAAACCTTTTGGGCATAGCATCATTCTATTAGTCCATCTATAATAACCTCTATCAGGTTGCAAATTCAATATAATTTTTTTATGCATCTAGCTCTGAAAAACTATTTAGGCTTCTAGCAGTGTGTGGGACTTGTTCTATTAGTCCATCTATACTAACCTCCATCAGGTTGCAAATTCAATATAATTTTTTTCTGCATCTAGCTCTGAAAAACTATGTCGGCTTCTAGCAGTGTGTGGGACTTGTTCTATTAGTCCATCTATACTAACCTCCATCAGGTTGCAAATTCAATATAATTTTTTTCTGCATCTAGCTCTGAAAAACTATTTCGGCTTCTAGCAGTGTGTGGGACTTGTTCTATTAGTCCATCTATACTAACCTCCATCAGGTTGCAAATTCAATATAATTTTTTTCTGCATCTAGCTCTGAAAAAATATTTCGGCTTGTAGCAGTGTGTGGGACTTGTTCTATTAGTCCATCTATACTGACCTCCATCAGGTTGCAAATTCAATATAATTTTTTTCTGCATCTAGCTCTGAAAAAATATTTGGGCTTCGGCTTGTAGCAGTGTGTGGGACTTATTCTATTAGTCAATCTATACTAACTTCCACCAGGTTGCAAATTCAATATAATTTTTTTCTGCATCTAGCTCTGAAAAAATATTTCGGCTTGTAGCTGTGTGTGGGACTTGTTCTATTAGTCCATCTATACTAACCTCCACCAGGATGCAAATTCAATCTAATTTTTTTCTGCATCTAGCTCTGAAAAAATATTTCGGCTTGTAGCAGTGTGTGGGACTTGTTCTATTAGTCCATCTATAATAACCTCCACCAGGTTGCAAATTCAATTTAATTTTTTTCTGCATCTAGCTCTGAAAAAATATTTTGGCTTGTAGCAGTGTGTGGGACTTGTTCTATTAGTCCATCTATATTAAACTCCATCAGGTTGCAAATTCAATATAATTTTTTTCTGCATCTAACTCTGAAAAACTATTTCGGCTTGTAGCAGTGTGTGGGATTTGTTCTATTAGTCCATCTATACTAACCTCCAGCAGGTTGCAAATTCAATATAATTTTTTCTGCATCTAGCTCTGAAAAACTATTTCGGCTTGTAGCAGCGTTTGGGACTTGTTCTATTAGTCCATCTAAACTAACCTCCAACAGGTTGAAAATTCAATGTAATTTTTTTCTGCATCTAGCTCTGAAAAAATATTTTGGCTTGTAGCAGTGTGTGGGACTTGTTCTATTAGTCCATCTATACTAACCTCCACCAGGTTGCAAATTTAATCAAATTTTTTTCTGCATCTAGCTCTGAAAAGTGTTTCGGCTTGTAGCAGTGTGTGGGACTTGTACTATTAGTCCATTTATACTAACCTCCAGCAGGTTGCAAATTCAATCTAATTTTTTTCTGCATCTAGCTCTGAAAAAAATATTTTGGCTTGTAGCAGTGTGTGGGATTTGTTCTATTAGTCCATCTTTACTAACCTCCATCAGGTTGCAAATTCAATATAATTTTTTTCTGCATCTATCTCTGAAAAACTATTTTGGCTTGTAGCAGTGTATGGGACATGTTCTATTAGTCCATCTATACTAACCTCCAGCAGGTTGCAAATTCAATATAATTTTTTTCGGCATCTACCTCTGAAAAACAATTTCAGCTTGTAGCAGTGTGTGGGACTTGTTCTATTAGTCCATCTATACTAACCTCCATCTGGTTGCAAATTCAATATAATTTTTTTCTGCATCTAGCTCTGAAAAACTATTTCGGCTTCTAGCAGTGTGTGGGACTTGTTTATTAGTCCATCTATACTAACCTCCAGCAGGTTGAAAATTCAAAATAATTTTTATCTGCATCTAACCCAGCCAATACTTTTGGGCTAATACTACAGTTTGGCCACTCAGCTCTGCTCGGTTCCCATCCATTGCTTTTTGTGCAAACAACTCCAGAGTTGTGAATTAGTTAACCACCAAAATGAGTGGAAAAAGGCCTGCTGCTGGTGGAAAGGGGAATAGGCATGTTGGAAAGGGAAAAAAAGGTTGTGTCCGTGGGGTAGGTGTTAAAGCAACAGTAACATCTGCAGAAAAAAGACCATCTTCCAGCCATACTAAGATGTCTACTTCTTTTAGCGGACAATGTGATAAAATCCCTTTCTTACGGCCACGCCAATCGCTACAAATTCCAGATGAGGCACAAAAACAGCAGGTGCTTCAACGGATATCAAGTGCTCCTTTAAGTGGGCTCTCCTCCACCTCAACTTCAACATCACAAATACTTCAGTCCTCAGAGGTGTCACCCCAATCGCAGTTGCTTCCTCACAGCTCCCAAGTCTCCAGCTGCCCGTCTGAGTATGGGGTAGAACAGATGGTTGAGTCTGCAGAGCTGTTTACTCATACTATAGCCTGGGAATCAGAGGTCGCCACCAGAGCTTTTGTGAATCCAGACGAGGAAATGATCTGCACTGATGCCCAGAATCTTTATGCGTCGGATCCAGGACCAGACGCAGAAGGTTCTGACCATAATGTAGACCCTCGTTCCCAAACTATAACTCCTGTTGGTGGAGACAATGAGGAAGACGATGATGAGACTCAAATACCTGGTTGGAGCGACAACTTTAGTTTTTTGTCAGGGCAGGAATAGGTTGGCTCTGAGGACGACGGGTGTGATAACACACAGGGTGATGATGACGAGGTTGGAGATCCCACTTACTGTCAAACCACAGTCAGCCAAGAGATGAGGTCAGCAGAGGAGGTGGAGGAGGATGCTAGTGATGACGAGGTCAGGTTGCGCCTTCCTGGACAGAGACGTAGTACTGGAAGCACGTCAACAGCTGCATCCTCAAACACAACTCTGCCTCTGACCACAAGTCGTGGTGGCTCTTCAGGTCGCATGGGTGCTAAGCCTTGCATAGCCTGGGCATTTTTTCAGATCGATAAAGATGACCCAACTCATGTTATCTGTAACATTTGTCAGCAAAAGCTAAGTAGAGGCCAAAAAATACATAGTTTGAGTACTTCATGCATGATCCGGCACATGGATATGAAGCATAAGTTGCAGTGGGACGCTCACTGTGCTACAATGCGGCCTAGCCGGCCGGGCCAACCACCGTCTACCGCATCTTGTGCATCCGCGGCCCCTTCATCCTCTGTGACTGGGGGGACATCAGTCACACCTGTTTTGGGACGCAGACCTGCCACCTCTTTACCCGCAACAGCCAGCGTGATTGGCAGGTCATCATTTTCTTTGGAGGTGGAAACACCAGCTGGTGTTCAGCGCTGTCCGACATTGATAACACCACTTTTGGATCAAGGCAACCTAACATGTCCACCTGCATCTTCCTCACAGACTGGCAGTTTGCCGGGGACACCCTTCTCAACCCTGTCTAAGCACAACAGCCAGCCCTCGGTCCCTCAGATGTGGACAAGTAGAAGACCATTTCCTCCTAGCCATGAGAAAGCTAAGAGGTTGAATTTCACCATCTGCAAGCTCTTGGCTACAGAAAAGCTTCCTTTCCGCCTGGTGGACACAGAGGATTTTCGAGACCTTATGTCCGTCGCAGTGCCCCAGTTCCAGATGCCCAGTCAGCACTACTTCTCAAAGAAATGTGTGCCTGCGCTCCACCAGCATGTCGCACACAACATCACCGCTTCTTTGAGAAAATCTGTGTGTGACAGGGTGCATTTCACCACAGACACATGGAGGAGTAGGCATGGACAGGGGCGTTACATGTCGCTGACTGGGCACTGGGTAACTATGGTGACAGCAGGACAAGGGGCTGCTGTCCAAGTCTTGCCGTCCCCAAGAGTTGTGCGTCAATCCTCTTTATCTCAAAGTTCCTCCACTGCTTCTGCCTCCTCAACCTCCTCTTGGTCCTCCACCTGCACCCAAAGCCTGTCTGGTCATGCCACAAGCTTTCTAACTGCGCAGAAGGGATCCTACACACCTCCTTACTATGCTTGCTGCAGGGCTCAACGTCATCAGGCGGTTTTTACTTTGAAATGTCTGGGAAATGTGAGTCACACAGCTGAGGAGTTGTGGTCAGCTCAGGAGAACCAGTTTCATGAATGGTTGTCTCCACTGGACCTGAAACCAGGGAAGGCCGTGTGCGGCAATTCTGCAAACCTGGGTGCGGCCCTTCACTGGGGCAAAGTCACACACGTGCCTTGTATGGCTCACGTGTTGAACCTGGTTGTCCAGCAATTTTAGCCCACTATCCTGGACTAGATGACCTTCGCATCCCGCAGCTCAGCGACTTACATCTCTACAGAAGTCGTTGGGCCTGCCACTTCACCGGCTAAAATGCGTTGTGCCTACCAGGTGGAATTCAACTCTGCACATGTTGCAGCGACTGTGGCAGCACCGACAAGCCCTGGTGCAATATGTTGTGATGTATAGCCAGGGCCAACGAGATCCAGAGGTGGGGCAAATCATGCTGGAGGAGTGGTCTCAGATCAGGGATCTATGCACCCTTCTGCACAGTTTTTGAAATGGCGATGAAGATGTTTAGTGCTGATGATGCCATTATCAGCATGACTATTCCGGTGATTTACATGCTGGAGCACATGTTAAACAGAATTCAGAGTCAGGTGGTGGCACAAGAGGAGGTGGAGGAATTAGAGGAGGAGGGGTTGTATGCGGAAGGGCTAACATCTGCAAGGTCCAGACGCTCGGCAGCACCAAGGCAGCAGGCATGTGAGGGTGGGGGAGATGGTTTAACCAGGGCGCATGGTAGCAGCCAAACTAGTGGGGAAGGTGCAGGAGCCCAGGAAGAAGTGGAGGACGAACTGAAGGAATACTCATCAGATGAGGGAGACCTTGATCACATTTCTGTTGTGCAAGGTTGGGGGGAGAGGGCAGAGGAAGGAATCATGATTGTTACCTCGCCAACAACACAACAGGGACTTGGTGCTCCTGTATGCGCAAGGCACATGAGTGCCTTCTTGCTGCACTACTTGCAACATGACCCTCGAATTGTGAGAATTAGAAATAATCCTGACTACTGGGTTGCCACACTGTTAGATCCCCGGTACAAAAGTAAATTTGCAGAAATTATTCCTGCCATCAATTTTGCGGAATCATTTCACCATTTTTTAGCCCATCCTTTGCAAGGCCACAGGAGACAAGAAGTCTGACACATAGTCAATGCCTAGAGATTATGGTACAGGAGTATCTCTAAGTAAACATTGAAGCCATGACTGTGTCACTGGACCCTTGCTCTTTTTGGGCTTCCAATCTGGATAAATGGCCGGAGCTCGCCACTTACGCCTTGGAGATCTTGTCATGCCCTGCAGCCAGCATTCTGTCTGAACGTGTGTTCAGCGCTGCTGGTGGTGTGCTGACAGATAAGCGCACGTGGCTCTCCACTGATAATGTAGACAGACTCAGGTTTATAAAGATGAACAAATCATGGTTCCGAAACGACATTTCTACCCCTGTGTCATCCTGGGGAGAGTAAAAGCTTGATGATTTGTTAAAATCACCTCACCAACCGTTTTAAGCTTTCAAATTACTAATCATGTTTATCTGTATCTTGGCTGGAAAATAATTTGGGCTTTGTAGCAGTGTGCAGTACTGATTCTATTAGGCCATCTATACTAAGCTCCACCAAATTAAAAATTACTAATCATGTTTATCTGTATCTTGGCTGGAAAATAATTTGGGCCTTGTAGCAGTGTGCAGTATTGATTCTATTAGGCCATCTATACTAAACTCCACCAGATTTAAAATTACTAATCATGTTTATCTGTATCTTGGCTGGAAAATAATTTGGGCTTTGTAGCAGTTTGCAGTACTGATTCTATTAGGCCATCTATATTAAGCTCCACCAGCTTTCAAATTAATAATAATTTTTAGCTGTATCTAGCCCGGAAAATTATTTTGGGGCTCCTAGATGCGCAGGACACATGAGTGCCTTCTTGCTGCACTACCTCAGGTTGTCAGAATTCGAAGTAATCCTGACTACTGGGTTGCCACACTCTTAGATCCCCCACACTCTTCGATTAACCTTTTCATTTTAATAAAAAATAAAAAAATGGTCATTTTTGAAATTATAAGCATTAGCAGGTTATTACAGACTGAAATCAAACATTTTTCAACTCAAAACTTTATTCTAGGTGATGTTACATTTGCACATAGGACCCCTTGTTCGAAAGGAGCTTCTCAACATTCTCGTCCATTGAATTTGTTAGGTTTTGGATGGTTTCTGCTTCAATTGTTTTGCATGAGGACAGAATACCCTCCCAGAGGTGTTGCTTAGATGTGAACTGCCTCCCGCCATCATAGACACTCCTTTTGATGATGCTCCAGAGGTTCTGAATGGGATTGAGGTCAGGGGAGCATGGGGGTCACACCATACGTTTGTTCCCTTTTATGCCCTTATCAGCCAGAGATGCAGATGTGTTATGTGCAGCATGAGACGGTGCATTATCATGCATGAAAATGATCTTGCTGCGGAATACACGGTTCTTCTTCTTGAACCATGGCAGAAAGTGCTGTTTGAGAAACTCCACATACATTATCTTTACCCCTTCAGAGATCCTAAAGGGGCCGACAATCTCTCTCCCCATGATTCCAGCCCAAAACATTACTCCACCTTCTCCTTGTTGGCGCCGAAGCCGTGTTTGCGTGGGGTGTCCATCAACCAGCCATCCTCCACTCCAACAGTTTTGAAGTCAGTCTTCATGTATTGTTTGGCCCACTGGAGCCATTTCTGCTTGTGTGCAGTGGATAGAGGAGGTCGACAGGATGGCTTACGCACAGCTGCAAACCTCTGAAGGACTCTGCATCTTGTTGTTGGGGGCACCAGCAGCTTCACAGACTTGTCTGCTTCTATGACAAGGCTTTTTTGCCACTGCTCTTTTAACCTGATGTAATTGCCTGTAGGAAAGAGTCCTCAATTTTCCCTTATCAGCACGCACACGTGTGTACTCTGAATCAGCTACATACTTCTTGATTGTGCGATGATCAAGATGAAGTGTCTTGGCAATGTTGATTGTAGTCATGCCTTGACCTAAACACTCCACAATTTGTTGCTTCTCAGCAGCCGACACATCCATTTTCTTTCCCATTTGGGCAGAAAATGTAGGCTGCTTAATAATGTGGGACAGCCTTCTTAAGTAGTCTTGCCTTTCATTGGACACACCTGCCAAACTAATTAGCACAGGTGTCTGCAATTACTTACAGTGATATAAAGAGCCCTGACACACATCACCATCAATGAGTTTAACTGACAAACAAACAAATTCTTCCCTTATCACTTCTAAACAATTTTTGCATAATAATTTGGAACACAGTGTACATGTGCTTTTCCACAAAACACCAGTGGTTCACGTAGTAAATCTTACAGTTCTAACTTGCCAACCGTGGTCTGTATGGAGTTGTTCAATAAAGGGCCCAAAATTAACATAACATAGATGGGAGAGGACTCTATGAATAGGAATTCCTAAGTATTTGATACGCTGTGAGGGCCAGGCAAAGGGAAAGTTGGACTGGATGGAATCCTGTATGGATTTGGGAGGGAGACATCGAGGGCCTCAGACTTTGCTGCATTGATTTTAAAATTTGACCATGTAACAAAGTGATCTATTTCAGCCATAATAGCAGGGATGGATATATGTGATTGAGTGATATATACAAGGACATCATCAGCAAATGCAGAGCACTTGTACTCGGTGCCTCCCACCTCAATCCACCTAATATTGGGGTTTTGGCGTATTGATGAGAGCAGGTGCTCCATCACTAGGATGTATAAGAGAGGGGACAGAGGACATCCCTGCCTTGTCCCATTGGTGATTATGAAAGGTGATGAAAATATTTCATTTATCTTCAGCCTAGGTGACGTATTGCGATACAGGGCCATGATTTTGCCTATAAAAGGGTCCCCTAGACCCCTACTCCTCGCTTTTTAAGTGAATAATATATGGCGTGCCAGGAGACTCTATGGAGTGCTTTCTCAGCATCCAACGAGAGTATCTAATTACAAATTTTTAACTGCATCTAGCCCAGGAAATACTTTGTGCCTAGTCGCAGTGTCTGCTAGTCAGCGGATTATCCCAGCTGCTAAGCAAGCTACACCACCTGTAGTTTGGACACTTAATTTTTTCAAAGGAAATGCTTTGGTCCCCCAGGACACTCAGTGAAGAGCATCGGGGAGGCACCCCAAGGCATAGGGGCTGGGACTGGCGGTAGGACGCCTTGCGGTGGACCGCCGAGCTCGATCCTTATAAAAGCTTTTTAACTGCAGCAGCTTTAGTGGACGCTACTGGAGCTGGAATTACGCGGCTGCTGGCATGAGACTTGCCCTCCAATAGATCCTTGTAAAAGGATTTAAAGTGTATTCATTCAAATTACAGAGACAATTTAAATGAAAAAGCTTAGACCTGCCTCCACCGCAGGGGGGCTCGCTCAACTCACCAGCGGACAGGCACCAGTATTGGGAGAGGGGGGCTGGCCGTCAGGGTCCACCGCAGCTCTGGCACAAACCCGGCGACACGGAGGTCGCACGGGCAGGAACGGACTGGCCGTGTCGGCTTTGCACTTTTTTGGTTTTAGAAGGGCATGACATGCCTATATCTGTGTCTCCCCCTCCTTTTACTCCTCCACCTTTTTTCTTTTCGCAAGACTATATGTACTTGTCACTTTTCCATGTGTTAGTTGTGTCTTCTGAGCAGTTTGTCAGCTTTTGGACACATTTGAAGGTGTTTTCTATGTGTTTTTGTTTGCCTGCCATTGGTTTTAACGGTGTTCGAAGGTGTTCGACGAACCGAACCGAACCGAACTCGAACACTACGGGGGTGGCTCAACACTAGTGCTGACAGATAAGCGCACGAGGCTGTCATCTGAGAATGTAGACAGACTGACGTTCATAAAGATGAACAAATCATGGATCCTCAAGGACTTTTCAACCCCTGTGTCATCCTGGGGAGTCTAAAAGCTTGAGGATTTGGTAAAATCACCTCACCAACCATTTTAAGCAACTCTGGGGCAATTGATGCCACTTAAGTAGTGTTTGTGCCACAATTTTTGGAAAAAATGGAGATTCTTTTTGGAGTCCCCTTGCTGTGTTTTACATGATGGTGGCATCGTCAATTCCAGGTGGGTTGGGTCGCTCCCCCCCCTTTTAACCGTAAGAAACTACATACACTATGGCTTAGGGTAACACAGATGGTTGAGTCTGAAGAGCTGTTTACTCAGAGGTCTGCTCCAAAGCTTCAGTGTCTGCTAGTCAGCGTAGTAGCCGAGCTCTAAAGCAAGCTACACCGTCTGTGTATCTAATAAGAATTTTTAACTGCATCTAGCCTAGGCAATACTTTGGGCGTAGTAGCCCAGCTGTGAAGCAAGCTGCACCGCCTGTGTATCTAATAAGAATTTTTAACTGCATTTAGCCCAGGCAATACTTTTGGCGTAGTAGCCCAGCTGCGAAGCAAGCTGCACCGCCTGTGCATCTAATAAGAATTTTTTACTGCATCTAGCCTAGGCAGACTGTGGGGAGCCCCAACCAAACCCAGACGCTCAGCCCCCCTACCGCTCCCCTTTCCTTGACAATACAATAAAGTAACTCTTACAACTGGATGGGTGAGGATCGGTCACAGCTTTATTAACTCTTTATACTTATTCCATTAGAAAGGTATTTTATTTCTAAAATAATTCAGCTTGTTGCAGAATGCCCTGGGTCTCCACACTGGCAAGTTGGCCATTAAGTAAACACCGTCGGGCCGTATGAGGCCTGCTTTATCTCCTTCCAGTTGTCGGTGTCGTATCACTACACCGCCTCTGTCTCTTCTAAATTTTGCCATCCGAAAATTTATTACCCGCCTTGTCCATTCGATGGCCGTGAACTCTCATGCACCTTGCCATACCGCTCTCGGCACAATCTCTGACCATACTATAGTTAGTTTTGTGAAAAATTCTCTGAAGCGCTCAGTGTCTAGTTTCATTATTGCCATTAGTTATGCGCTCTTGTGATGACCTAGGTCGTTTCCCCCGGCCTGTATAACTAATATGACCGGACCTCTTGCCTCTCTCCCTACCTTGATTACCTCCATTAGTACCTGTCGCCATTGCAGGCCTCTAATACCTCTCCAGTTGAAATATGTGTTATGAAACTCTAATTTCCTCCCGCCTGAGCGGACTTTCGCCCTTTTTTCTGCCCAATATATATACGAGTGGCCTATCACCCACAATATTGGCTTAGCGTCACCTGTAAAAGAAACAAACCATGCTAGGATAACAAGTCCGGTCTTATGTATAACGCCAAACACGTGGATCGCCATCTCCCTATCCTCTGAACTTCCGTTTCTGACAGTCCTGCTCTTGCTGCTTCCATGGCCGCGCCTATGCGGAATGAGTGTGTCCCGTAATCTTTGGGGTGGTTCCCTGCCGATGTTAGGCATTTATTAAATATAGCTTGGAACTGGTATCTTGATAATGGCGTTCCATCAATGTGTGATAGGAAGAAATTACTTTGTGATCTGATGGTTATATATGTTTTTACTATTGTTACCCGACTCAGTGTACCGTTTGTGGGTTGTAGAAGTACCAAAGTGCCCCTGCCCGCTGGAACCGTTTTCGATTTGTGTATGCGTAGACGTATTGCATTATTGGCTGTGACTACGTCCTGGTATAATAAGCCTCCACTGGAGGTAATTTTGGATTGAGGGACTAATTCGCTTATGCATAGTGCCCCGAAGAAGGCGATCGCAAATGCAGTAGACAGTAGAGTTGCTTCAAATTGTGAGTGTCATGTTAATGGTGTTAGGGATATGATGTGAGAAATCAGTTTTAGTGACACGGGACGGGACGTCTACACTCCTGACTTGGCTGACCCCTTTTCCACCATTTTATGGATTGTCTGATGATGAATCTCTTTGTCACATCTCCCCAATTCAGTAGTTGTAAGTGAAATGCTACTCCGGTCAGACACCGCTGTGCTGATGCCCCTGATATGCCCCTCATCATTAGCTGGTGGAGAAATTCTATGGTGACTTGTAATCTGGCTTGTTCACATTGGTCAACGCGTCTGCCTGCTACTAGTCGTGTCCACTCTTCCCATGCCTTACCGTATGCTTGCCACGTCGACGGGGCAACTGACGCTCTGATTAATGGCATCAACTATTCGCCACTAGATCCCATAGGAAGGGTGGGCAACTGTTGCCCGATGGGTGGGCGTTGGGGAGGAGCTCTGTGAAATTCTGCCAATTGAATTGTGATAAAACGTTAGCAGCAGCTTTAGACCCCTCAGCATCGTGGCTAGCGCAGACCCATACATTGTGTTTTAGGCAGAGAAATGCTTGCCGGCATAGTAGGCCTAGCACTGGGAGAGACGATGATGCCATCTTATTAATGCAGTGCACTAGGCTGGTGTTTTTTGTTATGAAGCGTATATTTTTGTTAGACAGGTGCGCGCCCCATATTTCTATTGCTACCACTATTGGGAAGAGTTCCAGGACTGTCTTTTTTTTTTAAGCACTTGTTCTGCCCAATACGGAGGCCATAAGCTTGTGCACCATTGGTTATTTAGTATCGCTGCATATCCGTACAGATGGGCTACTCCAATGAGTAACAGACACTGCTACAGGCCCAAAAGGTTTTACTTGGCTAGATGCAGTAAAAAATTGTTATTAAATACAAAGGTGGTGTAGCTTGGTACAGATGGGCTACTACAATGAGTAACAGACACTGCTACAGGCCCAAAAGTATTTACTGGGCTCGATGCAGTAAAAAATTGTTATTAAATACAAAGGTGGTGTAGCTTGGTACAGATGGGCTACTACAATGAGTAACAGACACTGCTACAGGCCCAAAGGTATTTACTGGGCTAGATGGAGTAAAAAATTGTTATTAAATACAAAGGTAGTGTAGCTTGGTACAGATGGTCTACTCCAATGAGTAACAGACACTGTTACTATGCCCAAAAGGTTTTACTTGGCCAGGTGCCTTAAAAAATTGGTATTAGATACACAGGTGGTTTAGCTTGCAACACAGATAGGCTACTCCACTGACTAACACACACTGCTAGAGGCCCAAAAGGATTGGCTTAGCTGGATTTAGCCAAATGCTGTGAAAAACACTTGCAAAGCACTGGCACAGACCTGCCTGGCAAAAAGTGCTAGGAACTGCTGTTGCCTACTAGTCCCTACTCCCTAAACCTATCTGTCTATTTAAGAGCAAACTCGCTTGCAATTCACACAGTTTAAAGTATAGCGCACACAGCAGCAGCGGTGCTGTCTAACACTCAGCTGCAGCAGTGGGAAAATGGTAGCGACGGGGAAAATGGCTGGGTCTTATAGGGCACGGACATGTGACATACACAGCCAATGACACATGCCCTTGCTTGTGTGAAAAAAAAGCACTTCGCTGCGTGCGTGCGCTGCTGATAGGCTGACAGACTGCTCCTCCCCACTGTAAATGCGGGAAAGAAAAAAAAAATTAAGATTTCTGCAGAGATCCATCCCCTGCCCCTCCCCCTGCCCCTCCCCCCGCTCGCTGTACACTGAAACTGTCTATTAACATTGATTAACAGTATTACTGTGAAAAAATCCAGTTACGCTTTTGTTGCATGAACAGTTATTGAACATAACCTCGAACAGCCGGATTTTTTGCAAATCGTTCGGGTTCGTCGAACGGCTCGAACACCGCCCAAAACAGCTCGAATTTGAGATTGGCGAACAGTTTAAGTCTAACACCGCTCATGTCTTATGGACACACTCCAACTTCCTGTAAAGAGGTAAAAACAAGCCCTTAATTGCTGTAGAAAGACAAAGACTTCCCCCACTTTATGTAGATAGGCATTGAACAGCCCACTTCCTGTAGACAAATATGGACACACCCCACTTTCTACAGACAGATATGTGGAAGATACAGATTAGATATTGGAAAAAAAACTTTTGACAGTCAGGGTGATCAATGAGTGGAACAGGCGGCTACGAGAGGTGGTGAGTTCTCTTTCAATGGAAGTCCTCAAACAGAGGTTGGACAGACATCTGTCTGAGATGGTTTAGTGACTCCTGCATTGAGCAGGGGGTTGGACATTATGACCCTGGAGGTCCCTTTCAACTCTAACATTCTATGATTCTATGATTCTATGGACACACCCACACTTCCTGTAGAGAGGTAAAGACCAGCCCTAACTTTCCGTAGAAAGACAAGGACCTTTCCACACTTGCTATAACTTGTCTTGGTGTCAACAGAAAGATACTCAGAAAGGAGACACCTAACGGTTGGCACTTGGAAGAGTTTTTTTTTGTGGTGGGACAAAATAATTTATAAATAATGTGATTTTCAGATTGCTAATTTATTACATCATCCAGGAAATGAGATCAGGTTCTCTTAACGCACAAATACAATTTTAGTAGTAGGTTATCATATGTAAGGATTCCACTTTCCAAAATTTTTTTTAGTATGAAATCTTCATGTCTGTAGCTTGGACCTAATTCTAGAATTTCTGCCAAATAATATGCATTGATTGGCTTCTGAATTTAATTAAGCAGAGGCCAATAACAGAACTTGCTAATCAGTTGCTCTGATTACTATTTGGCTCCTTCTCTCTAGTATGGAGGTGCCAAGCTGATAAAGGCTAGCACTTAAAATGTATTTGCCAACTTCATTTTGGCGCCAGTGGAAGGAAGAAATAAAGATGACCAAGGATGTAATTTAGTAATTCATGATGTGCCGTTTGAAAATTATGAACTAATGTGCTCCTAATTTCTTCTTCAGCTGTTTGCACAAGTAAATCATTCACATGTGTTTTCAATTCATCAATCATGCCTTCCAAGCAATGCGTGATTGTAAATTACCCAGTTGGGCCAGGTCTCGTCAGCACATATTATGTCCTCTGATGGGATGACTATATTCCAAATTAGGACCTGGCTCTGCCGCAGACTTCCTTCTCCCCAGGTCTCCTAATATTCATGTTCCTCTTGTGGTCAGCAAACCTTAGCCTTAACTCCTTGAAGAGCCTAGAAGTTCAGATTATGGTCTTAAAGAAAGTCTAGGCATAACTGTACCTCCTCGAGGAGAGACATAGGAACATAACACTTGGGTAATTAATCACTTCTGACACTTTATTTCAATTCTCACTCTTCAGACTCCCATAGACTTAAACTTGTAAAAAGTTTTGCTAAATACCGATTAAGCAAGTTTCAGTTAGTAAAGGGTTACACAGATATGATTTTAATAGGGACTAAGTCCTCGATATAACAGTAAAAAAAATTAATTTGCATTTGGTGAGTTTGAGCGAGCATCAGATGCTTGAAACAAAGTTGTTTACCCACAATTTTACAGTGATATAAAGAGCCCTGACACACATCACCATCAATGAGTTTAACTGACAAACAAACAAATTCTTCCCTTATCACTTCTAAACACTTTTTGCATAATAATTTGGAACACAGTGTACATGTGCTTTTCCACAAAACACCAGTGGTTCACGTAGTAAATCTTACAGTTCTAACTTGCCAACCGTGGTCTGTATGGAGTTGTTCAATAAAGGGCCCAAAATTAAGATAACATAGACGGGAGAGGACTCTATGAATAGGAATTCCTAAGTATTTGATACGCTGTGAGGGCCAGGCAAAGGGAAAGTTGGACTGGATGGAATCCTGTATGGATTTGGGAGGGAGACATCGAGGGCCTCAGACTTTGCTGCATTGATTTTAAAATTTGACCATGTAACAAAGTGATCTATTTCAGCCATAACAGCAGGGATGGATATATGTGATTGAGTGATATATACAAGGACATCATCAGCAAATGCAGAGCACTTGTACTCGGTGCCTCCCACCTCAATCCACCTAATATTGGGGTTTTGGCGTATTGATGAGAGCAGGTGCTCCATCACTAGGATGTATAAGAGAGGGGACAGAGGACATCCCTGCCTTGTCCCATTGGTGATTATGAAAGGTGATGAAAATATTTCATTTATCTTCAGCCTAGGTGACGTATTGCGATACAGGGCCATGATTTTGCCTATAAAAGGGTCCCCTAGACCCCTACTCCTCGCTTTTTAAGTGAATAATATATGGCGTGCCAGGAGACTCTATGGAGTGCTTTCTCAGCATCCAACGAGAGTATCTAATTACAAATTTTTAACTGCATCTAGCCCAGGAAATACTTTGTGCCTAGTCGCAGTGTCTGCTAGTCAGCGGATTATCCCAGCTGCTAAGCAAGCTACACCACCTGTAGTTTGGACACTTAATTTTTTCAAAGGAAATGCTTTGGTCCCCCAGGACACTCAGTGAAGAGCATCGGGGAGGCACCCCAAGGCATAGGGGCTGGGACTGGCGGTAGGACGCCTTGCGGTGGACCGCCGAGCTCGATCCTTATAAAAGCTTTTTAACTGCAGCAGCTTTAGTGGACGCTACTGGAGCTGGAATTACGCGGCTGCTGGCATGAGACTTGCCCTCCAATAGATCCTTGTAAAAGGATTTAAAGTGTATTCATTCAAATTACAGAGACAATTTAAATGAAAAAGCTTAGACCTGCCTCCACCGCAGGGGGGCTCGCTCAACTCACCAGCGGACAGGCACCAGTATTGGGAGAGGGGGGCTGGCCGTCAGGGTCCACCGCAGCTCTGGCACAAACCCGGCGACACGGAGGTCGCACGGGCAGGAACGGACTGGCCGTGTCGGCTTTGCACTTTTTTGGTTTTAGAAGGGCATGACATGCCTATATCTGTGTCTCCCCCTCCTTTTACTCCTCCACCTCTTTTCTTTTCGCAAGACTATATGTACTTGTCACTTTTCCATGTGTTAGTTGTGTCTTCTGAGCAGTTTGTCAGCTTTTGGACACATTTGAAGGTGTTTTCTATGTGTTTTTGTTTGCCTGCCATTGGTTTTAACGGTGTTCGAAGGTGTTCGACGAACCGAACTGAACTCGAACACTACGGGGGTGGCTCAACACTAGTGCTGACAGATAAGCGCACGAGGCTGTCATCTGAGAATGTAGACAGACTGACGTTCATAAAGATGAACAAATCATGGATCCTCAAGGACTTTTCAACCCCTGTGTCATCCTGGGGAGTCTAAAAGCTTGAGGATTTGGTAAAATCACCTCACCAACCATTTTAAGCAACTCTGGGGCAATTGATGCCACTTAAGTAGTGTTTGTGCCACAATTTTTGGAAAAAATGGAGATTCTTTTTGGAGTCCCCTTGCTGTGTTTTACATGATGGTGGCATCGTCAATTCCAGGTGGGTTGGGTCGCTCCCCCCCTTTTAACCGTAAGAAACTACATACACTATGGCTTAGGGTAACACAGATGGTTGAGTCTGAAGAGCTGTTTACTCAGAGGTCTGCTCCAAAGCTTCAGTGTCTGCTAGTCAGCGTAGTAGCCGAGCTCTAAAGCAAGCTACACCGTCTGTGTATCTAATAAGAATTTTTAACTGCATCTAGCCTAGGCAATACTTTGGGCGTAGTAGCCCAGCTGTGAAGCAAGCTGCACCGCCTGTGTATCTAATAAGAATTTTTAACTGCATTTAGCCCAGGCAATACTTTTGGCGTAGTAGCCCAGCTGCGAAGCAAGCTGCACCGCCTGTGCATCTAATAAGAATTTTTTACTGCATCTAGCCTAGGCAGACTGTGGGGAGCCCCAACCAAACCCAGACGCTCAGCCCCCCTACCGCTCCCCTTTCCTTGACAATACAATAAAGTAACTCTTACAACTGGATGGGTGAGGATCGGTCACAGCTTTATTAACTCTTTATACTTATTCCATTAGAAAGGTATTTTATTTCTAAAATAATTCAGCTTGTTGCAGAATGCCCTGGGTCTCCACACTGGCAAGTTGGCCATTAAGTAAACACCGTCGGGCCGTATGAGGCCTGCTTTATCTCCTTCCAGTTGTCGGTGTCGTATCACTACACCGCCTCTGTCTCTTCTAAATTTTGCCATCCGAAAATTTATTACCCGCCTTGTCCGTTCGATGGCCGTGAACTCTCACGCACCTTGCCATACCGCTCTCGGCACAATCTCTGACCATACTATAGTTAGTTTTGTGAAAAATTCTCTGAAGCGCTCAGTGTCTAGTTTCATTATTGCCATTAGTTATGCGCTCTTGTGATGACCTAGGTCGTTTCCCCCGGCCTGTATAACTAATATGACCGGACCTCTTGCCTCTCTCCCTACCTTGATTACCTCCATTAGTACCTGTCGCCATTGCAGGCCTCTAATACCTCTCCAGTTGAAATATGTGTTATGAAACTCTAATTTCCTCCCGCCTGAGCGGACTTTCGCCCTTTTTTCTGCCCAATATATATACGAGTGGCCTATCACCCACAATGTTGGCTTAGCGTCACCTGTAAAAGAAACAAACCATGCTAGGATAACAAGTCCGGTCTTATGTATAACGCCAAACACGTGGATCGCCATCTCCCTATCCTCTGAACTTCCGTTTCTGACAGTCCTGCTCTTGCTGCTTCCATGGCCGCGCCTATGCGGAATGAGTGTGTCCCGTAATCTTTGGGGTGGTTCCCTGCCGATGTTAGGCATTTATTAAATATAGCTTGGAACTGGTATCTTGATAATGGCGTTCCATCAATCTGTGATAGGAAGAAATTACTTTGTGATCTGATGGTTATATATGTTTTTACTATTGTTACCCGACTCAGTGTACCGTTTGTGGGTTGTAGAAGTACCAAAGTGCCCCTGCCCGCTGGAACCGTTTTCGATTTGTGTATGCGTAGACGTATTGCATTATTGGCTGTGACTACGTCCTGGTATAATAAGCCTCCACTGGAGGTAATTTTGGATTGAGGGACTAATTCGCTTATGCATAGTGCCCCGAAGAAGGCGATCGCAAATGCAGTAGACAGTAGAGTTGCTTCAAATTGTGAGTGTCATGTTAATGGTGTTAGGGATATGATGTGAGAAATCAGTTTTAGTGACACGGGACGGGACGTCTACACTCCTGACTTGGCTGACCCCTTTTCCACCATTTTATGGATTGTCTGATGATGAATCTCTTTGTCACATCTCCCCAATTCAGTAGTTGTAAGTGAAATGCTACTCCGGTCAGACACCGCTGTGCTGATGCCCCTGATATGCCCCTCATCATTAGCTGGTGGAGAAATTCTATGGTGACTTGTAATCTGGCTTGTTCACATTGGTCAACGCGTCTGCCTGCTACTAGTCGTGTCCACTCTTCCCATGCCTTACCGTATGCTTGCCACGTCGACGGGGCAACTGACGCTCTGATTAATGGCATCAACTATTCGCCACTAGATCCCATAGGAAGGGTGGGCAACTGTTGCCCGATGGGTGGGCGTTGGGGAGGAGCTCTGTGAAATTCTGCCAATTGAATTGTGATAAAACGTTAGCAGCAGCTTTAGACCCCTCAGCATCGTGGCTAGCGCAGACCCATACATTGTGTTTTAGGCAGAGAAATGCTTGCCGGCATAGTAGGCCTAGCACTGGGAGAGACGATGATGCCATCTTATTAATGCAGTGCACTAGGCTGGTGTTTTTTGTTATGAAGCGTATATTTTTGTTAGACAGGTGCGCGCCCCATATTTCTATTGCTACCACTATTGGGAAGAGTTCCAGGACTGTCTTTTTTTTTTAAGCACTTGTTCTGCCCAATACGGAGGCCATAAGCTTGTGCACCATTGGTTATTTAGTATCGCTGCATATCCGTACAGATGGGCTACTCCAATGAGTAACAGACACTGCTACAGGCCCAAAAGGTTTTACTTGGCTAGATGCAGTAAAAAATTGTTATTAAATACAAAGGTGGTGTAGCTTGGTACAGATGGGCTACTACAATGAGTAACAGACACTGCTACAGGCCCAAAAGTATTTACTGGGCTCGATGCAGTAAAAAATTGTTATTAAATACAAAGGTGGTGTAGCTTGGTACAGATGGGCTACTACAATGAGTAACAGACACTGCTACAGGCCCAAAGGTATTTACTGGGCTAGATGCAGTAAAAAATTGTTATTAAATACAAAGGTAGTGTAGCTTGGTACAGATGGTCTACTCCAATGAGTAACAGACACTGTTACTATGCCCAAAAGGTTTTACTTGGCCAGGTGCCTTAAAAAATTGGTATTAGATACACAGGTGGTTTAGCTTGCAACACAGATAGGCTACTCCACTGACTAACACACACTGCTAGAGGCCCAAAAGGATTGGCTTAGCTGGATTTAGCCAAATGCTGTGAAAAACACTTGCAAAGCACTGGCACAGACCTGCCTGGCAAAAAGTGCTAGGAACTGCTGTTGCCTACTAGTCCCTACTCCCTAAACCTATCTGTCTATTTAAGAGCAAACTCGCTTGCAATTCACACAGTTTAAAGTATAGCGCACACAGCAGCAGCGGTGCTGTCTAACACTCAGCTGCAGCAGTGAGAAAATGGTGGCGACGGGGAAAATGGCTGGGTCTTATAGGGCACGGACATGTGACATACACAGCCAATGACACATGCCCTTGCTTGTGTGAAAAAAAAGCACTTCGCTGCGTGCGTGCGCTGCTGATAGGCTGACAGACTGCTCCTCCCCACTGTAAATGCGGGAAAGAAAAAAAAAATTAAGATTTCTGCAGAGATCCATCCCCTGCCCCTCCCCCTGCCCCTCCCCCCGCTCGCTGTACACTGAAACTGTCTATTAACATTGATTAACAGTATTACTGTGAAAAAATCCAGTTACGCTTTTGTTGCATGAACAGTTATTGAACATAACCTCGAACAGCCGGATTTTTTGCAAATCGTTCGGGTTCGTCGAACGGCTCGAACACCGCCCAAAACAGCTCGAATTTGAGATTGGCGAACAGTTTAAGTCTAACACCGCTCATGTCTTATGGACACACTCCAACTTCCTGTAAAGAGGTAAAAACAAGCCCTTAATTGCTGTAGAAAGACAAAGACTTCCCCCACTTTATGTAGATAGGCATTGAACAGCCCACTTCCTGTAGACAAATATGGACACACCCCACTTTCTACAGACAGATATGTGGAAGATACAGATTAGATATTGGAAAAAAAACTTTTGACAGTGAGGGTGATTAATGAGTGGAACAGGCGGCTACGAGAGGTGGTGAGTTCTCTTTCAATGGAAGTCCTCAAACAGAGGTTGGACAGACCTCTGTCTGAGATGGTTTAGTGACTCCTGCATTGAGCAGGGGGTTGGACATTATGACCCTGGAGGTCCCTTTCAACTCTAACATTCTATGATTCTATGATTCTATGGACACACCCACACTTCCTGTAGAGAGGTAAAGACCAGCCCTAACTTTCCGTAGAAAGACAAGGACCTTTCCACACTTGCTATAACTTGTCTTGGTGTCAACAGAAAGATACTCAGAAAGGAGACACCTAACGGTTGGCACTTGGAAGAGTTTTTTTTTGTGGTGGGACAAAATAATTTATAAATAATGTGATTTTCAGATTGCTAATTTATTACATCATCCAGGAAATGAGATCAGGTTCTCTTAACGCACAAATACAATTTTAGTAGTAGGTTATCATATGTAAGGATTCCACTTTCCAAAATTTTTTTTAGTATGAAATCTTCATGTCTGTAGCTTGGACCTAATTCTAGAATTTCTGCCAAATAATATGCATTGATTGGCTTCTGAATTTAATTAAGCAGAGGCCAATAACAGAACTTGCTAATCAGTTGCTCTGATTACTATTTGGCTCCTTCTCTCTAGTATGGAGGTGCCAAGCTGATAAAGGCTAGCACTTAAAATGTATTTGCCAACTTCATTTTGGCGCCAGTGGAAGGAAGAAATAAAGATGACCAAGGATGTAATTTAGTAATTCATGATGTGCCGTTTGAAAATTATGAACTAATGTGCTCCTAATTTCTTCTTCAGCTGTTTGCACAAGTAAATCATTCACATGTGTTTTCAATTCATCAATCATGCCTTCCAAGCAATGCGTGATTGTAAATTACCCAGTTGGGCCAGGTCTCGTCAGCACATATTATGTCCTCTGATGGGATGACTATATTCCAAATTAGGACCTGGCTCTGCCGCAGACTTCCTTCTCCCCAGGTCTCCTAATATTCATGTTCCTCTTGTGGTCAGCAAACCTTAGCCTTAACTCCTTGAAGAGCCTAGAAGTTCAGATTATGGTCTTAAAGAAAGTCTAGGCATAACTGTACCTCCTCGAGGAGAGACATAGGAACATAACACTTGGGTAATTAATCACTTCTGACACTTTATTTCAATTCTCACTCTTCAGACTCCCATAGACTTAAACTTGTAAAAAGTTTTGCTAAATACCGATTAAGCAAGTTTCAGTTAGTAAAGGGTTACACAGATATGATTTTAATAGGGACTAAGTCCTCGATATAACAGTAAAAAAAATTAATTTGCATTTGGTGAGTTTGAACGAGCATCAGATGCTTGAAACAAAGTTGTTTACCCACAATTTTAGAAAGGAGCCAAAAATTCTATCTGGCCCATTTTTTTGGTTTTGTTTCAAATTATGCCCAATTTTCTTTTTTTTGGCTGTTTTTTTGTGTTGTTCCATAGACACAAAGGAAATAACAAAACACATATAATTACAATAATTATCTGAGAGAAATACTTTATTTACTTTTCAAGGGTGCCAGCACTTTTGTCCATGACTGTATGCATACACTGCATAGTAGGAAAAGGCGTTCAACAAATGTTAGACGTTCCAACTTTTTTCTTTACTCTACAATTTTCGGAACGTCCATACAAGAGAATAGATAAAGGCGAGCATGTGCAGCCATGCTTCCACTAACAGCAAGGAGCAACACAACCCCATTCTCTAGAGAGTTGGGATCTGCATCTATCATACATTTTTGGCATATGTTGTGAATATATCATAAATGTAGGCCATGGGAATAACCCTGTAATATCAAGTTATTGAACCAACCATGTAAAAGACTACTTTCCATCTTCCTGTTTGAGGGCACTCTGTACATGGCAGGTGGGCTCTCAGGTTCTTTCGCCTTGCACGCTGGTGCGCACACTTGTTTGTGCCTGAACATTTAGAAGATTAGTGGCATAATGCACATTAACTATACGGTTACATTCCAGTTTTGTGCTAATTCTGCTACTTTTAATAGAAGTTACTATTTCTATTGTGTTTGGAGCTCGTTAAACAGTTTGGACTCTGGAGGGATAATGTGGAGGATTTGCCCCCCAGCTCTTTTCTGTACGTCTGTGTGGTGTAATCGCTGCTGATGGCTGAACTCTGGAGAGTAAATGGAGGAGCGGAGGGAGGGAAGGAGGGAGCGGTGTCTACTAAACACACGGGAAACAGAGTCTCATACTTATTTGCTGTCATCTACACTACTGGGTTCAGTGAATGAGGGATCTGTTTCTTTGCTGACTTTAGTAGACACAAGCACTTGCTGATCTTGTTCTAATTTATATTACACATCATCTCCTGCGGTTGTGATACTATTACTTCCAGCAGGCACACTTAAATAGTCGCTGTCATTTTACCATACTTTGCCCATATCAATAATAAAGCCGAATATAAGAAACTTTGTGATACATCTCATAGGAGAAATCTGTTTCTTTCTCCACTTATGAGTCACGTCTTTTTCTTCCTTCTGCCTTTCAAGCTCATCAGGACTCTAAAATCAGTTTTGGGCAAAACAAAAAAGACCACAAGCTTGCGGAGGTTTTTAATTACATCTGCCTAATACAGCCTTGGAGTGAAAGGTAGAGAGGCTAACAGATAGTGCTGCCTATGAATAATACGCGTTTTATCTCACCACTGTGCTGGATTCACATCTACACTCCTCAGTTTTATTGTATGTCCTCTATGTGCTACTAAGAGGCAAAGGAAAAAACCTACAAAAATAGTACTTAGCCCAATATGAAATATAAATACTGTAATATTTGGATTATAAGACACACTTTTTTCCCTCCAAATTTGGAGTGTAGAGCATAGTCCCCACTCTGTCGATTGATTTCCCGGTGGTGGGCTTCGGGAAAGTGGCTGCCAAAGGTGGTGCAGGCTCAGATTTAGATCTCGGCTCAATGCTGAGCTGTGATCTAAATCTGCGCTTGCGCTGCCTCTGACGGCCATTTTCCTGAAGCCCACCATGGGAAATTAATGAGCAGAGAGAGGACTATGCCCTTGCTTCACTGCAGAGGGCAGTGCCCGCAGTCTTGCATCGCCAGGACAACCATTCCTCCTAGCCCGGGGCCTGCCGCATCTCCCCATTACTGCTGCCGACAGATTACTACTGTCCCAGTAAGCTATCATAAATAGGGACTAGAAGATGGACCTCCATTTTATTAAAAACATTTTTTTCTTATTTTCCTCCCCAAAATATGCAGTGTGTCTTATGGTCCAGTGTGTCATATAGTTGGCAAAATACAATTCTATTTTTGTAGGTGTTTTCATATTCAAAGTATCTTTAGCCACTTATTTATTTGCTTATCATAGGTGCATTATCCCTGTATTATTCTTTTGGGTATACATACAGTACAGATCAAAAGTTTGGACACACCTTCTCATTTAAAGATTTTTCTGTATTTTCATGACTAATTGTACATTCACACTGAAGGCATCAAAACTATGAATTAACACATGTGGAATTATATACTTAACAAAAAAGTGTGAAACAACTGAAAATATGTCTTATATTCTAGGTTCTTCAAAGTAGCCACCTTTTCTTTGATGACTGCTTTGCACACTCTTGGCATTCTCTTGATGAGCTTCAAGAGGTAGTCACCGGAAATGGTTTTCACTTCACAGGTGTGCCCTGTCAGACTTAATAAGTAGGGTTTCTTGCCTTATAAATGGGGTTGGGACTAGTGTTGAGCCACCCCCGTAGTGTTCGAGTTCGGTTCGGTTCGTCGAACACCTGTGTGTTCGCCGAACTGTTCGTCGAATTGTTCGTCGAACACCTTCGAACACCATTAAAACCAATGGCAAGCAAACAAAAACACATAGAAACACATAGAAAACACCTTCAAAGGTGTCCAAAAGCTGACAAACTGCTCAGAAGACACAACTAACACATGGAAAAGTGACAAGTACATATAGTCATGCGAAAAGAAAAGAGGTGGAGGAGTAAAAGGAGGGGGAGACACAGATATAGGCAAGTCATGCCCTTCTAAAATCCAAAAAGTGAGAAGCCGACACGGCCAGTCCTTTCCTGCCCGTGCCACCTCCGTGTCGCCGGGTTTGTGCCAGAGCCGCGGTGAACCCTGACGACCAGCCCCCCTCTCCCAATACTGGTGCCAGTCCGCTGGTGGGTCGAGCGAGCCCCCCTGTGGTGGAGGCAGCTCTAAGCTTTTTAATTTAAATTGTCTCTCTAATTTGAATGAATATACTTTAAATCCATTTACAAGGATCTATTGGAGGGCAAGTCTCATGCCAGCAGCGGCGTAATTCCAGCTCCAGTAGCGTCCACTAAAGCTGCTGCAGTTAAAAAGCTTTTATAAGGATCGAGCTTGGCTGTCCACCGCAAGGCATCCTACTGCCAGTCCCAGCCCCTATGCCTTGGGGTGCCTCCTGATGCTCTTCACTGAGTATCCCGTGGTCCCGAAGCATTTCCTTTGAAAAAATTAAGTGTCCAAACTACAGGTGGTGTAGCTTGCTTAACAGCCGGGATAATCCGCTGACTAGCAGACACTGATACTAGGCACAAAGTATTTCCTGGGCTAGATGCAGTTACAAATTTGTAATTAGATACTCTCGTTGGATGCTGAGAAAGCATTCCATAGAGTCTCCTGGCACGCCATATATGATTCTCTTAAAAAGCTTGGGGTAGGGGTCTAGGGGACCCTTTTATAGCCAAAATCACGGCCCTGTATCGCAATACGTCACCTAGGCTGAAGATAAATGGAACTGTAGCACCCTGAGGGCTCGGTTGCTACAGAGGTATTGCACCTCACCCAGAGGTGTGATATCTCACTCTCAGGTAGGGATGGAGTGTGGATCAGGACCCGACACCTGCATGCATTACACCACATTGCCATGGGACAGGGCGACCAATATGCCCCTGAGATGGGCACGACAGTCCCTGTCCCTGGCTGGAGTGGGGGGAGGGAACACTGAGGAAGGGGAACCCTGTAGTACAGGAGCAGGGAGGAAGCAGTTCCTGCGTGCATTGAGAAGGGAGTTTAAAAGGTGGGCACCATCTTAGTTCAGTGCAGAGAAGTCTGAGCAGAAGTGACAGGGAGCAGGGGCTCTGCATGAGCTCTGCTCTGGAGGCGGGCCTAGTAACAGAGGCCCAGGCCTGGAAGAGGGAGAGGGAAGGAAGAGGAGCGGAGAAGGCTCCAGGAACGAGGAACGAAGGGATCCCAGGGGTGCGGATGGGCGAGTCGCCACCGCACGCCCAAATCCACCTGCGTGGAGGGGTCAGGCCAAAGGGGGAGACCGGTCCCCGAAACTAGTGGAGGCAGGAAACGACCCTCAGCTAGAAACCGGAGGCTGTGACATTTTATGTGGCGCAGCCCCTCGCTACACCCGCTAGGAAGGCACCACATAGGGTCAGGGAAACTGGCGCCAAGTTTAACAAGAGGAGGCCCGAGGCAGCCGGACAGAAGGGTTGGTAAGAAAGGCCAGACAAAGGACACACAAAGGGGGTCCTGTGAAGCGCTCCAAAGTTATCTGGGAGTTGTCTGAGCCCCTCACCTGGTGAGCACAGTACGACGTGGGCAGCCGTTACCTGCAGACGTGGTCTGGATAATAAGAACTGTGAGTAAAGGCCCTGGACTGCATCACTGACTCCGTGTCGTTACTGCTGCTGCCCTGCACCATCACCCCCATCCTCCGCATACACTGCCCTGAGGCTATACTCCTCCCGTGGGGAGTTATGCTACGCTCTGCTGCACCCACAACACCAGCCTCAGCGGTCTGCCCTGCAGCGGCGGTTCACTCTGACCGCAATCCACGGGTGGCATAGTCGGACATTTAAACATCAAAACCACATAAATAGTTCCGCCACTGGTTTGACTGCCCTGAGCCACGGAACCGGGTCGCCGCCACGGAGACTACAACCACCAGCATCCACCAAAAAGGGTCCGGCTCCGGGTGTCCCAAGGCCCAGGGGGTGCATCAGAACATTTTCATGACGTTTCACAATCACCAATGGGACAAGGCAGGGATGTCCTCTGTCCCCTCTCTTATACATCCTAGTGACGGAGCACCTGCTCTCATCAATTCGCCATAACCCCAATATTAGGTGGATTGAGGTGGGAGGCACCGAGTACAAGTGCTCTCTATTTGCTGATGATGTCCTAGTATATATCACTCAATCACATATATCCATCCATGCTGTTATGGCTGAAATAGATCACTTTGTTACATGGTCAAATTTTAAAATCAATGCAGCGAAGTCTGAGGCCCTCGATGTCTCCCTCCCCAAATCCATACAGGATTCCATCCAGTCCACCTTTCCCTTTGCCTGGCCCTCACAGGGTATCAAATACTTAGGAATTCCTATTCATAAAGACGTCTCCCATATATGTTATCTTAATTTTGGGCCCTTTATTGAACAACTCCATACAGACCACGGTTGGCAAGTTAGAACTGTAAGATTCACTACGTGAACCACTGGTGTTTTGTGGAAAAGCACATGTACACTGCGTACCAAATTATTATGCAAAAAGTGTTTAGGAGTGATAAGGGAAGAATTTGTTTGTTTGTCAGTTAAACTCATTGATGGTGATGTGTGTCAGGGCTCTTTATAACACTGTAAGCAATTGCAGACACCTGTGCTAATTAGTTTGGCAGGTGTGTCCAATGAAAGGCAAGACGACTTAAGAAGACTGTCCCACATTATTAAGCAGCCTACATTTTCTGCCAAAATGGGAAAGAAAAAGGATGTGTCGGCTGCTGAGAAGCAACAAATTGTGGAGTGATTAGGTCAAGGCATGACTACAATCAGCATTGTGCGATGATCAGGATGAAGTGTCTTGGCAATCAAGAAGTATGTAGCTGATTCACAGTACACACGTGTGCGTGCTAATAAGGGCAAATTGAGGACTCTTTCCTACTGGCAATTACGTCAGGTTAAAAGAGCAGCGGCAAAAAAGCCTTGTCATAGCAGCAGACAAGTTTTTGAAGCTGCTGGTGCCTCCAACGTCCCCCGAACAACAAGATGCAGGGTCCTTCAGAGGTTTGCAGCTGTGCATACGCCATCCTGTCGACCTCCTATATCCACTTCACACAAGCAGAAACGGCTCCAGTGGGCCAAACATTACATGCAGACTGATTTCAAAACTGTTTTGTTCACGGATGAGTGCCGTGCAACGCTCGATGGTCCAGATGGATGGAGTGGAGGATGGCTGGTTGATGGACACCCCACGCAAACACGGCTAAAGCGCCAACAAGGAGGAGGTGGAGTAATGTTTTGGGCTGGAATCATGGGGAGAGAGATTGTCGGCCCCTTTAGGATCCCTGAAGGGGTAAAGATGAACTCCATAATGTATGTGGAATTTCTCAAACAGCACTTCCTGCCATGGTTCAAGAAGAAGAACCGTGTATTCCACAGCAAGATCATTTTTATGCATGATAATGCACCATCTCATGCTGCACATAAAACATCTGCATCTCTGGCTGATATGGGCATAAAAGGGGACAAACTTATGGTGTGACCCCCATGCTCCCCTGACCTCTACCCCATTCAGAACCTCTGGAGCATCATCAAAAGGAGTGTCTATGATGGCGGGAGGCAGTTCACATCTAAGCAACAGCTCTGGGAGGGTATTCTGTCCTCATGCAAAACAATTGAAGCAGAAAACATCCAAAACCTGACAAATTCAATGGACGAGAGAGTTCAGAAGCTCCTTTCGAACAAGGGGTCCTATGTGAAAATGTAACATCACCTAGAATAAAGTTTTGAGTTGAAAAATGTTTGATTTCAGTTTCTAATAACCTGCTAATGCTTATAATTTCAAAAATGACAATTTTTTTGGTCTTTATTAAAATGAAAAGGTTGATCGAAAAGTTTGGGGGATCTAAGAGTGTGGCAACCCATTAGTCAGGATTACTTCGAATTCTGACAATATGAGGGTCATGTTGCAGGTAGTGCAGCAAGAAGACACTTTTGTGTCTTGCGCATCTCGGAGCCCCAAAATTATTTTCCGGGCTAGATGCAGCTAAAAATTATTATTAATTTTAAATCTGGTGGAGCTTAGTATAGATGGCCTAATAGAATCAGTGCTGCACACTGCTACAAAGCCCAAATTATTTTCCAGCCAAGGTACAGATAAACATGATTAGTCATTTTAAATCTGGTGGAGCTTAGTATAGAAGGCCTAATAGAATCAGTACTGCACACTGCTACAAAGCCCAAATTATTTTCCAGCCAAGATACAGATAAACATGATTAGTAATTTTAAATCTGCTGGAGCTTATTATAGATGGCCTAATAGAATCAGTGCTGCACACTGCTACAAAGCCCAAATTAGTTTCCAGCCAAGATACAGATAAACATGATTAGTAATTTGAAAGCTTAAAATGGTTGGTGAGGTGATTTTAACCAATCATCAAGCTTTTACTCTCCCCAGGATGACACAGGGGTATAAAAGTTGTTTCGGATCCATGATTTGTTCATCTTTATGAACGTGAGTCTGTCTACATTATCAGTGGAGAGCCGCGTGCGCTTATCTGTCAGCACACCACCAGCAGCGCTGAACACACGTTCAGACAGAACACTGGCTGCGGGGCATGACAAGATCTCCAAGGCGTAAGTGACTAGCTCCGGCCATTTATCCAGATTGGAAGCCCAAAAAGAGCAAGGGTCCAGTGACACAGTCATGGCTTCAATGTTTACTTGGAGATACTCCTGAACCATCGTCTCTAGGCGTTGACTATGTGTCAGACTTCTCGTCTCCTGTGGCCTTGCAAAGAATGGGCTAAAAAAGTGGTGAAATGATTCCACAAAATTGATGTTACCAGCAGATACTGTGGTTCTGTTATGGTTTGAGTGCTGAACACTCGACGGTCCCACGGTTGGCAAGTTGGAACTGTGAGATTCACTACGTGCATCACTGGTGTTTTGTGGAAAAGCACATGTAAGATTCTGCAACAGTCTCTGCTGATACTCCTGCATGCGTGCATCCCTTTCTATGGCAGGAATAATTTCTGCAAATTTACTTTTGTACCGGGGATCTAACAGTGAGGCAACCCAGTAGTCAGGATTATTTCTAATTCTCACAATTCGAGGGTCATGTTGCAGGTAGTGCAGCAAGAAGGCACTCATGTGTGTTGCGCATCCAGGAGCACCAAGTCCCTGTTGTGTTGGTGGCGAGGTAACAATCATGCTTCCTTCCTCTGTCCTCTCCCCCCAACCTCGCACAACAGAAATGTGATCAAGGTCTCCCTCATCTGATGAGTCTTCCATCAGTTCGTCCTCCACTTCTTCCTGGGCTCCTGCACCTTCCTCACTAGTTTGGCTGCTACCATGCGCCCTGGTAAAACCATCTCCCCCACCCTCACATGCCTGCCGCCTTGGTGCTGCCGACCGTCTGGACCTTGCAGATGTTAGCCCTTCCGCATACAACTCCTCCTCCTCTACTTCCTCCACCTCCTCTTGTGCCACCACCTGACTCTGAATTCTGTTTAACATGTGCTCCAGCATGTAAATCACCGGAATAGTCATGCTGATAATGGCATCGTCAGCACTAAACATCTTCGTCGCCATTTCAAAACTGTGCAGAAGGGTGCATAGGTCCCTGATCTGAGACCACTCCTTCAGCGTGATTTGCCCCACCTCTGGATCTCGTTGGCCCAGGCTATACGTCAGAACGCATTGCACCAGGGCTTGTCGGTGCTGCCACAGTCGCTGCAACATGTGCAGAGTTGAATTCCACCGGGTAGGCACATCGCATTTTAGCCGGTGAAGTGGCAGGCCCAACGACTTCTGTAGAGATGTAAGTCACTGAGCTGCGGGATGCGAACGGCAGAAGTGAGCACACAGCGACCGTGCCCTCTGCAGAAGGCCATCTAGTCCGGGATAGTGGGCTAAAAATTGCTGGACAACAAGGTTCAACACGTGAGCCATACAAGACACGTGTGTGACATTGCCCCGGCGAAGGGCCGCACCCAGGTTTGCAGCATTGTCGCACATGGCCTTCCCTGGTTTCAGGTCCAGTGGAGACAACCGTTCATGAAATTGGTTCTCCAGAGCTGACCACAACTCCTCAGCTGTGTGACTCACATTTCCCAGACATTTCAAAGTAAAAACCGTCTGATGACGTTGAGCCCTACTGCCAGCATAGTAAGGAGGTGTGCAGGATCCCTTCTGCGCAGCTAGAAAGCTTGTGGCATGACCAGACAGGCTTTGGGTGCAGGTGGAGGACCGAGAGGAGGTTGAGGAGGCAGAAGCAGTGGAGGAACTTTGAGATAAAGAGGATTGACGCACAACTCGTGGGGACGGCAAGACTTGGACAGCAGCCCCTTGTCCTGCTGTCACCATAGTTACCCAGTGCCCAGTCAGCGACATGTAACGCCCCTGTCCATGCCTACTCATCCAAGTGTCTGTGGTGTAATGCACCCTGTCACACACAGAGTTTCTCAAAGAAGCGGTGATGTTGTGTGCGACATGCTGGTGGAGCGCAGGCACACCTTTCTTTGAGAAGTAGTGCCGACTGGGCATCTGGTACTGGGGCACTGCGACGTACATAAGGTCTCGAAAATCCTCTGTGTCCACCAGGCGGAAAGGCAGCATTTCTGTAGCCAAGAGCTTGCAGATGGTGAAATTCAACCTCTTAGCTTTCTCATGGCTAGGAGGAAATGGTCTTTTACTTGTCCACATCTGAGGGACCGAGGGCTGGCTATTGTGCTTAGACGGGGTTGATAAGGGTGTCCCCGGCAAACTGCCGGTCTGTGATGAAGATGCAGGCGGACATGTTAGGTTGCCTTGATCCATAGGTGGTGCTATCGATGTCGGACAGCGCTCAACACCAGCTGGTGTTACCACCTCCAAAGAAAATGATGACCTGCCAATCACGCTGGCTGTTGCGCGTAAAGAGGTGGCAGGTCTGCGCCCCAAAACAGGTGTGACTGCTGTCCCCCCAGTCACAGAGGATGAAGAGGCCGCGGATGCACAAGATATGGCAGACGGTGGTTGGCCGGGCCGGCTAGGCCGCATTGTAGCACAGTGAGCTTCCCACTGCAACTTATGCTTCATGTCCATGTGCCGGTTCATGCATGAAGTACTCAAACTATGTATTTTTTGGCCTCTATTTAGCTTTTGCTGACAAATGTTACAGATAACACGAGTTGGGTCATCTTTATCGATCTGAAAAAATGCCCAGGCTATGCAAGGCTTAGCACCCATGCGACCTGAAGAGCCACCATGACTTGTGGTGAGAGGCAGAGTTGTGTTTGAGGATGCAGTTGTTGACGTGCTTCCAGCACTACGTCTCTGTCCAGGAAGGCGCAACCTAACCTCGTCGTCACTAGCATCCTCCTCCACCTCCTCTGCTGACCTCATCTCTTGGCTGACTGTGGGTTGACAGTAAGTGGGATCTCCATCCTCATCATAATCACCCTGTGCGTTATCACACCCGTCGTCCTCAGAGCCAACCTGTTCCTGCCCTGACAAAAAACTAAAGTTGTCGCTCCAATCAGGTATTTGAGTCTCATCATCTTCTTCCTCATTGTCTCCACCAACAGGAGTTACAGTTTGGGAATGAGGGTCTACATTATGGTCAGAACCTTCTGCGTCTGGTCCTGGATCCGACTCATAAAGATTCTGGGCATCAGTGCAGATCATTTCCTCGTCTGGATTCACAGAAGCGCTGGAGTCGACCTCTGATTCCCAGGCTATAGTATGAGTAAACAGCTCTGCAGACTCAACCATCTGTTCTACCTCATACTCAGACGGGCAGCTGGAGATTTGGGAGCTGTGAGGAAGCAAGTGCGATTGGGGTGACACCTTTGAGGACTGGAGTATTTGTGATGTTGAAGTTGATGTGGAGGAGAGCCCACTTAAAAGGAGCACTTGATATCCGTTGAAGCACCTGCTGTTTTTGTGCCTCATCTGGAATTTGTAGCGATTGGCGTGGCCGTAAGAAAGGGATCTTATCACATTGTCCGCTAAAAGAAGTAGACATTTTAGTTTGGCTGGAAGATGCTCTTTCTTCTGCAGATGTTACTGTTGCTTTAACACCTACCCCACAGACACAACCTTTTTTCCCCTTCCCAACACGCCTATTCCCCTTTCCACCAGCAGCAGGCCTTTTTCCACTCATTTTGGTGGTTAACTAATTCACAACTCTGGAGTTGTTTGCACAAAAAAACAATGGATGGGAACCGAGCAGAGCTGAGTGGCCAAACTGTGGTATTAGGCCAAAACTATTGGCTGGGTTAGATGCAGAAAAAAATTATATTCAATTTGCAACCTGATGGAGGTCAGTATAGATGGACTAATAGAAGAAGTCCCACACACAGCTAGAAGCCCAAATATTTTTTCAGAGGTAGATGCAGAAAAAAAATATATTCAGTTTGCAACCTGATGGAGGTCAGTATAGATGGACTAATAGAGAAAGTCCCACACACTGCTAGAAGGCCAAATATTTTTTCAGAGCTAGATGCAGACAAAAAATTATTTTTAATTTGCAACCTGATGGAGGTCAGTATAGATGGACTAATAGAGAAAGTCCCACACCCTGCTAGAAGGCCAAATATTTTTTCAGAGCTAGATGCAGATAAAAATAATTTTTAATTTGCAACCTGATGGAGGTCAGTATAGATGGACTAATAGAGAAAGTCCCACACACTGCTAAAAGGCCAAATATTTTTTCAGAGCTAGATGCAGACAAAAAATTATTTTGAATTTGCAACGTGATGGAGGTCAGTATAGATGGACTAATAGAACAAGTCCCACACACTGCTAGAAGGCCAAATATTTTTTCAGAGCTAGATGCAGAAAAAAATTATATTCAGTTTGCAACCTGATGGAGGTCAGTATAGATGGACTAATAGAACAAGTCCCACACACTGCTAGAAGCCCAAATATTTTTTCAGAGCTAGATGCAGAAAAAAATTATATTCAATTTGCAACCTGATGGAGGTCAGTATAGATGGACTAATAGAATGATGCTATGCCCAAAAGATTTTACTTCACTAGGTGCAGTAAAAAAATTGGTATTCTATACACAGGTGGTATATCTTGCAACACAGATAGGCTACTCCACTGACTAACACACTCTGCAATAGGCCAAAAAGGATTAGCTTTGCTAGATTCAGCCAAATGCTGTGAAAAAAACTTGCACAGCACTGGCACAGACCTGCCTGGCAAAAACTGATAGGAACTGATGTAACCTAGTCCTGAAAAGGACTGCAATTACAATTAGTCTTTACTCCCAACCTATCTATTTAAAAGCACAGACATGCCTGATAAAAGTCGTAGGAAATGCTGTAACCTAGTCCTTAAAAAGACTGCAATCACAACTATTCCCTACTCCCAAGCTATCTGTAGATTTGTGCGAAAATTGGCTTGAAATTAACAAGGTATAGCGCACACAGCAACAGCGGTGCCGTCTAACACGCAGATGCAGCAGTGAGAAAATGGTGGTGACGGGGAAAATGGCTTGATCTTATAGGGAAAGGACATGTGACATACACTGCCAATGACACATGCCCTTGCTTGTGTGAAAAAAAGCACTTCGCTCCGTGTGTGCGCTGCTGATAGGCTGACAGATTGCACCTCCCCACTGTAAATGCGGGAAAGAGAAAAAAAAATGGAGATCTTCATTATTCCTGCAGAGATCCATCCCCTGCCCCTCCCCCCGCCCCGCTGTACACTCAAACTGCGTATTAACATTAATTTTCATCATTACTGAGAAAAAATCCAGTTATGATTTTGATGCACGAACAGTTATTGAACATAACCTCGAACAGCCGAATTTTTCTCAAATCGTTCATGTTCGCCGAACGGCTCGAACACCGCCCAAAACAGCTCGAATTTGAGATTGGCGAACAGTTCGAGTCGAACAACGCTCATCTCTAGTTGGGACCATCAGTTGTGTTGTGCAGAAGTCTGGTGGATACACAGCTGATAGTCCTACTGAATAGACTGTTGTATTTGTATTATGGCAAGAAAAAAGCAGCTAAGTAAAGAAAAACGAGTGGCCATTAGTGTTGAGCAAGCACTAAAATTCTCGGGTGCTCGAAACTCGGGCTGAGCTCGCCGTGATACTCGGGTGCTCGACCCAAGCAACGAGCCCAATGTTAGTCTATGGGAGACCCGAGCATTTTGGCGGCGGCACCCCCGCCAGTCTTTTAAAAGCCTAACAAGTGCCCAAAACGATAGTGACAGTGCTCAAATGACATGGGGACAGCATGGGGATCGCCACAGGAAGAATTTCTGACCCCCAGGTCACTGCTGTCAACAATGTGGTCAGAGGTATTAAGCCACTTTTAAGGGCTCACATAAAACGTTTAAAAACTAAACTGAAACTGCTTTCCTGTGAAATATGTTAAGGAAGTTCCTTTCCAGGGTAAAGACTTGTGTATAAGGTAAAATAAATAACCCCCCAAAAAAATACTCCTCTACACCTTGGGCTATGTTCACAAGTAGCATTTTTTATGTGTTTTTGAACTTTTTTATTGCTTTCAACTGTGACAAATGCATTCACCGGGAAATGTCATTTTAACATTTTACAACCTTATCTGGCCATGTGCTGTGTGACACATGCATACAGTGCTGAAAAGACATGGGAACAGCATGGGGAAGACCCCTGGAAGCATCTCTGACTCCCAGGTCACTGCCTAAAAGTGTGCCCATCAGAAGTCATCCTTGCCGCAACAGATGATGCAGACTTGCAACTGTCCCCGTGCAAGTCCTTCTCCCAGAGCAGTGTTCAATTGTACCTCCCCCATTCCTTGCAATGCAAGCGCAAGTATGCAGCCTGCCACCCACCCAACCCCAGACTACAATACCATACTGCTTGCTTGCACTTGAAATTGGGCCTTTTAGGCATATGGAGGCGGAATCTGGCCACCACGTCATGGCTGCGTTGGTGGCCTGGTATTCATACTCAGTCCCCAGCTGACCGGCGGCCGGGTGTCCACACTCGGTCCCCAGCCGCCAGGGGGCGGCCGGGTGTCCATACTCCGTCCCCAGCCGCCCAGCGGCCGGGTATCCACACATGGTCCCCATTCGCCTGGGGGCAGCCGGATGTCCATAAACGGTCCCCGGCCGCCCCTATTTCTCCTGCCAACTACTCCCCACACACTTTTCTAAGCCCGGCCTGCTTTAGTGCAGCATTGGACGAGTTCACCAGAGGACTAGACTCCTCCGGTGGTCCCTGGCTGCTCCATCAGGGGAGTTGAGAGTGCCAAGGTGAGGAGCATGTTGATGATGATAGAAGTTAGCATCTGCTTTGTTTTCTTGGAATGCAATCGTAAGTGTGCAGCCTGCCACCCACCCACCCCCAGGCAGCAATACCATACTGCTAGCTTGCACTTGAAATGGGGCCTTTTAGTTTGGAGGAGGCTGAAGCTGGCCACTACCTCATGGCTGCTTCGGCAGCGAGGTATCCATACTCAGTCCCCAGCCACCCCTATTTGTCCCGGTGTGCCTTATACATATGATTTAGCGCGCTTACCAAAACATTACCTGTGCCCTCCCCAGTGCATTTAGTGGGAAGGACAGCCTATTCTGCTGTATTGTTTGCATGCCAAACCCCTGTTCATGGTACATGCGAAGATGCCTCCCACCCTGCACCTGTCATTGCAGACTTGCAACTATCCCCGTGCCATTCCTTCTCCCAGAGCAGTGTTCAATTGTACCTCCCCCATTCCTTGCAATGCAAGCGCAAGTATGCAGCCTGCCACCCACCCACCCCCAGACTACAATACCATACTGCTTCCTTGCACTTGAAATTGGGCCTTTTAGGCATGTGGAGGCGGAATCTGGCCACCACGTCATGGCTGCATTGGTGGCCTGGTATCCATACTCAGTCCCCTGCCGCCCGGTGGCCGGGTGTCCACACTCGGTCCCCAGCCACCAGGGGGCGGCTGGGTGTCCATACTCGGTCCCCAGCCGCCCCGCGGCCGGATGTCCATAAACGGTCCCCAGCCGCCCCTATTTCTCCTGTCAACTACCCCCCACACACTTTTATTAGCCCGGCCTGCTTTAGGGCAGCATTGGACGAGCCCACCAGAGAAATAGACACCTCCGGTGGGCCCTGGCTTCTCCATCAGGGGAGTTGAGAGTGCCAAGGTGAGGAGCATGATGATGATAGAAGTTAGCATCGGCTTTGTTTTCTTGGAATGCAAGCGCATGTATGTAGTAGCGGCTAGGCCTGAGGTGGTCAGCGTTTTGGCGCATATCCTACCTCCTCCGAGGATTGCTGGATGTTTTCCTGCTACTATCCCAGTTCTATGACTCACGTTAAAACAAAGCTTCAGGTGATAAATGATGGATGAGGTGGTGGCAAAGGAGAAAGAGCAGGAGGAACAGGGACCATTCACATCAATATCAGGCCAGTCAACCACATATGTCTTGCAGTATATGTTTCTGTAACAAAAGGAGCGGTTCGGCTACACAGTTATAGGGAATACAGTGAGTGCAATGCGTACCAAAAATTTCGAGGCACTCCAATGCCCCTTGGAAATGACATGGAGGCCAGAGGGCCTTAACTAAACTGTTTTTTCCATTTATAGCAACTGGGTCTCCTGTACACTGTTGGCCTAAGCAGTGAATGGAAGGCTTTCCAAAAATTATGAGGAACTGCAATGCCCCTTGAAATAGACGTGGATTACAGCGTACTAAAAACCTTCTACCCATTATTGGGGAGTGGGTCTCCCTTAGTTTTCACCTTTGCATTGAAAAGCAAAAGCTGACTAAAATTAGGAGGAAATGCAATGCCCGTTGGAAGAGTTGTGGAGGTTAGAGGTAATTAAAAACAACATTTCAATGCCCCTTGGAAAAGCTGTGGAGTTCAGAGTGGCTTAAGAAGACGCTTTTAATGCCCCTTTGAAGAGACGTGGAGGTCACAGTAGCTTAACAAGACGGTTTGAATGCCCCTTACAAGAGCCATACAGTGCAGCATCTTAAAAATATTATTCCTATTATTGGGTAGTGGGTCTACCACAGTCTTTGCTTTTGCCTTCCAAGCAAAAGCTGACAAAAATAAGGACGGAGGAACTTTCAATAATGGCAACATGGACCACAGTCACCCTGGTGGTATAGTGGTGGTGGAGGCTGAGGATAAGGATAAGTACATAAAACAGCCTAAATGAGGAAGCGTATACCCATGTGTGGGTGTGAAGCGGTGCATGTGAATACACCTCCCGAAATAACAGTGGATTTTACTTTATGTTACTCTGCTGTCATTTGGTGGTGATGAGAAGTCTGGCCCAATCCAGCCCTTGTTCATTTTGATAAGAGTCAGCTTGTCAGCATTGTCAGTTGACAGGCTAGTGCGCTTATCAGTTATAATTCCCCCAGCGGCACTAAAAACACGCTCCAATAACACGCTAGCAGCAGGGCAGGCCAGGACCTCCAAGGCGTACAGAGCGAGTTCATTCCAAGTGTCCAGCTTGGATACCCAATAATTAAAAGGCACAGAGGAATCACGGAGGATGCTGGTACGGTCGGCAAGGTACTCCCTCACCATCTTTTGAAACTTTCCACTCCTTGTGAGAGTACCCTGCGCCTCACGGTCTATCTGAAGGGAGGTTCTAAGAAAACTGTCCCAGAACGTTGACAGTGTTCCCCTGCCTCTGCTGGATTGGAGTTGCGTCTCTTTCGCATGTACGCCTTGGTTGGGCAACAAACTGTGACCTCTGCCGCTAGCGTGTACAGATGGGAATTTTTTTAACAGTTCTGCAACAAGGGCCTTCTGGTACTACCCCATTTTTGTAGACCTCTCCACCTCAGGAATAAAAGAGTGAAAGTTCTCCTTGTAGCGGGGGTCTAAAAGTGTCACCAACCAGTAATGACTGTCACCCAACATTTTGACAACGTGAGGGTCACGGTTAAGGCAGCGTAACATAAAGTCAGCCATGCGTGCCAGACTGGTAACGGGCAAGACATCCGAGTCCTCACCAAGATGACGACTGACCATGCTCTCCTCCTCCTCCTCCTCCTCCCCCCTGTCCTCAGGCCACCCACGCTGAACCGACGGTATGACAGTTGTAGAGGTACTACCATCTATAATGCATGATACAAGCTCCTGTTCTTTCTCCTCCTCCTCCTCCTCTCCCTCATTGTCCCCCAATGCACGTTGGGATGAGATGAGGCTGGGCTGTGTGTAATCGACCGCTACGACTTCTTGATCCATCTCATCATACTCTGGCTGCAATGCCTCCTCTTTAATTCTCTGCAGAGAGCGTTGCAAAAACCAGACAAGTGGAATGCTGACGCTAATGATGGCGTCATCACCACTCACCATCTTGGTGGACTCCTCAAAGTTTGTCAAGATGGTACATATGTCAGACATCCAGGTCCACTCCTGAGGTCTTATGTGTGGAGTCTGACCTGAATAGCGACGGCCTTGTTGCAGCTGGTACTCCACAACTGCTCTCTTCTGCTCACAAATCCTTTGCAACATGCGGAGGGTAGAGTTCCAACGTGTGGGGACATCATACACCAGTCGGTGTGACGGAAGCTGCAAACGCTGCTGCAACACAGCAAGGGTGGCGGAAGCTGTAACCAACTTGCGAAAATGAGCTGACAGGCGGCGTACTTTGATGAGCAGATCTGGCAACTCGGGGTACGATTTAAGAAACCGCTGAACCACGAGGTTAAGCACATGAGCCAGGCATGGTATGTGTGTGATCTCGCCTCAGAGTCGCCACCAGGTTACGGCCATTGTCCCACACGACCATGCCTGGATGTAGGTTCAGGGGTGTCAGCCACAGATCTGCCTGCTCTTTCACAGCTGTCCACAACTCACAAGCAGTGTGAGGTTTCTCACCTAAGCTTATGAGTTTCAGCACAGCCTGTTGCCACTTGGCGGAGGCAGTACTGCAGTGCTTTCAGCTTGTAACTGATGTGGTGATATCTGAGATGGATCCTGAACATGAGGAGGAGGAGGAGGATGATGCGCAGGAGCTGTACACTGTGGGGGCAACTCTGACTGACAAAGGGCCCGCAATCCTCGGTGTGGGAAGGATGTGTTCCGTCCCAAGGTCCGACTGGGTCCCGGCTTCCACTATGTTTACCAAGTGTGCCGTCAGGGAGATGAACCGTCCCTGGCCACAAGCTCTTGTCCACGTGTCCGTTGTCAGGTGGACTCTCCCAGTAACTGCGTTGTTGAGGGCACGGCAGATGCTTTGGGACATGTGCTTGTGTAGTGCGGGGATGGCACACCGGGCAAAATAGTGTCGGCTGGGGACCAAGTACCGAGGGACGGCCACCGCCATAAGGTTGCGGAAGGATTCCGTCTCCACCAGCCTAAAAGGCAGCATTTCCAACGCAAGCAGTCATGAATAGTGTTGAGCATTCCGATACTGTAATATCGGGTATCGGCCGATATTCGCGGTATCGGAATTCGGATACTTAATTCCGATACTTTTACAATATCGGATACCGGAATCGGAAGTTCCCATAATGCCTGCGCTCTGCAGTGTCTGTGAAGGATGACAAGTTGGATGGCAGCGCGATCCAGCCTGTCATCAGAATGCCATCCCAGCGGGGGAGAATTCTCCTGATTGTTTAAAAGCCGGCGCGCGGTAAAAAGCCGCCGGCTTTTAAACAATCACACAGCCCCATACTGCTTCCCCGCAGCCTCCCACCCCGATCCTCCGCTCCCCTCGCCACCTCCAATCCCAATCGTAAATTAGGACCGGGCGGGGAGCGCAGCACCAAGGAGCGAAGGACCCGGGCGGGGAAGCCGGCAGTGAAAAGACTTCACCGCCGGCTTTCCCGTTCTGTGCTGCGCTTTCCCGCCGGTTATTTCAAATGAACAGCTGAGGTATCAGGTGATGCCGATCAGCTGTTCATTTGAAGTAGCCGCGGTGCCCTCAGAGGGTTCATGTGAGTTCATGCTTGACTGCATTGCATGAACTCACATGAACTTTCCCACGGCCGCACAGGTCAGCCTCACCTCCCAGACCCGTCATGATTAGTGTGTGTGCGGGGTGTGTGTGCGATGTTTGTGCGGGTGTGCGCGGTGTCTGTGCGTGCAGGCAGACATAGGCCGATGTGACACTACTACTCCCATCGGCCTATGTCTGTCCCCCGTCCACTCCTGCCAGCAGGATCAGCTCGATGGGAGCAGTAGTTCCCATCAGCCTGATCCTGCTATTTAAATTGCCCTACTGTGTCCCCAATAAATGTTAAATACATGTCATTGGTGGCCAGTGGTTACCTAAAAGAAATTAGTTCATACATTACCTGTCCCCGCCGATCGCCACCTAAAATAAAGTAAAAAATAAAAAACTACACCTATACTCACCTAGACACCTAATTCCCCGAAGCCATCGATCTCCTGTAATAAAATATAAAATAATAAACCACAACCTTATCCTTACCCCTCCGTAGTAGTCCACGAGTGTCCCACAATGATCTCCAGTTCAGAGCAGCCACATAGAATGTGACCGCTCTGAACCACTGCCGCCGCTAGAATGACGGGGCCGTAAGGGTTCACCGGAGTTCAGGCAGCGCTGCTCCGGTTAGCTCCTTTACGGCCCTGCTGTATCGTGAGAAATTCCCACGGTACAGCACTGCCGTAAAGGAGGTCTCCGGAGCTGCGCTGCCTGAATGCACTCCAGTGACCTCAGTCAGTGGCTCCCGCTGCCGGGAGCGGACGTGTTCCCGGCAGCGTGAGCTTACAGCAGCCATGACAGCTGTCACCATCTCCAGATGTGACAGCTGTGCATGGGAGATCAGCGCAGGAACGTGGACAGGTAACTATTATTTTTAGTAAACTAAGAATTAAATAAAATTGTGTGTTTTATTTCAAATAAATTATTTTTTTCTGGGTGTAGTGTGTGTTTTCTTTTTAACACTTTGTAGGTTAGTAATGGGGGTGTCTTATAGACGCCCATCATTACTAACCTGGGCTTCATGGCAGCTGGCGCTGACATGAACCCCACCACTATTACCCCCTGCCACCGCACCAGGGCAGCGTGGAAGAGCGAGGCTAAGTGCCGGAATTGGCGCATCCTATGGATGCGCCATTTCTGGGGCGGCTGACGGCTGGTGTTTCTAGCCTGGGAGGGGGCCATTATTCATGGCACCCTTCCTGGGCTATTAATATCAGCCCCCAGCTGTCTGCCTAGCCTTTGCTAGCTATTAAAATAGGGGGGACCCCACGTCATTTTTTTTGGGGGGGTCCCCCATTTTAATAGCTAGTAAAGGCTAGGTATTCAGCTGGGGGCTGATATTAGTAGCCTGGGAAGCTCCGTGGGTTTTACCCCCTTCCCAGGCTTCAAACATCTGCCCCAGCCGTCTGCTTAACCTCCGCTAGAGACTAAAATTATGGGGGATCCCACGCCATTTTTTTTTAAAATAAATCCTTTATTTTAACACTAAATGACATTTGAGGAGTTAATAAAGATGCAGTCCCTAAATTATTATTTACTTTTTAATTAATTTTTCCCAAAACTTTTGACGTGGGCTTCGCCATATTTTTGTATGCCAGCCAGGTACAGCATCCAGCTTCTATGAACGCGCCATTTTCCGGGGCGGCTGCAGACTGCAATTTTCAGCGGGGGGGCAGAAAGCTTGGGCCTCCCTGCGCTGCAGATTCCATCCCCCAGCTGTCTAGTTGTACCTGGCTGGACACAAAAATAGGGAGAAGCTCCACGTTTTGTTTTTTTTAATTATTTCATGAAATTCATGGAATAATTAAGAAAAAAAGGGCTTCCCTATATTGTTGTGTCCAACCAGGTACAAATAGGCAGCTGGTGGTTGGGGGCAGCCCGTTCCTGCCTGCTGTACCTGGCTGGACACAAATATAGTGCAAAGCCCCACGTCAATTTTTTTTTAATTATTTCAGGAAATTCATGAAATAATTAAAAAAAAATTATGTGGGGCTTCGCCCTATATTTGTGTCCAGTCAGGTACAGCAGGCAGGAACGGGCTGCCCCCAACCACCAGCTGCCTATTTGTACCTAGCCGGACACAACAATATAGGGAAGCCCTTTTTTTCTTAATTATTCCATGAATTTCATGAAATAATTAAAAAAAAAAATGCGTGGGGCTTCGCCCTATTTTTGTGCCCAGCCAGATACAACTAGGCAGCTGGGGGCTGGAATCCGCAGCGCAGGGAGACCCAAGCTTTCTGGGCCACCCCCGCTGCAAATTGCAGTCCGCAGCCGCCCCAGAAAATGGCGCGTATTTAAAAAAACACAACACCCAGAATAAAGTCCTTTAATTGAAATAAACACACAATTCTTTATTGTTCTAAATTAAACCATACTTACCATCACGCCCATTCCAGCTGAAGCCAACGATCTCCTGCAATAAAAGTAAAATAATAAAGCAACCTCATCCTTACCTTTCCATGGCTCCCACGACAGCTTCAGCTCTGCTACATCGAGATGACAGGCTGGACCGCAGCAGAACGCTGCCATCCATCCTGTCATCCCGCAGACACTGAGAAGCGCAGGCATACTTCCACTCCTCAGTGTCTCTCTGTGACGGCATCCAGATGAGCCGAGGTCATGTCCAATGAACTCAGCTCACCTCATGTACGTCACTGACAGCGTGGGAAAATTCTCCTGCACTCAGCACTTCAGCGTGAGAATTTTCCCACGCTGTCAGTGACGTGCATGAGGTGAGCTGAGTTCATTGGACATGAACTCGGCTCATCTGGATGACGTCACAGAGAGACACTGAGGAGCGCAAGCATGCCTGCGCTTCTCAGTGTCTGCGGGATGACAGGCTGGATGGCAGCGTTCTGCTGCGGTCCAGCCTGTCATCTCGATGTAGCAGAGCTGGAGCTGTCCTGGGAACCATTGAAAGGTAAGGATGATGTTGCTTTATTATTTTTCTTTTATTGCAGGAGATCGTTGGCTTCAGCTGGAATGGGCGTGATGGTAAGTATGGTTTAATTTAGAACAATAAAGAATTGTGTGTTTATTTCAATTAAAGGACTTTATTCTGGGTGTTTGTGTTTTTCTTTAACTTTGACTATGGGGTTAGTAATGGGGGTGTCTTATAGACGCCTCTCCATTACTAACCTGGGCTTGATGTCAGCTGGCATTATAAGCTGACATCAACCCCAGCCCTATTACCCCACTGCCACCGCTACATGGCAGTGGGAAGAGCGAGGCTAAGTGCCAGAATTGGCGCATCCTATGGATGCGCCATTTCTGGGGCGGCTGACGGCTGGTGTTTCTAGCCTGGGAGGGGGCCAATATTCATGGCACCCTTCCTGGGCTATTAATATCAGCCCCAGCTGTCTGCCTAGCCTGTGCTAGCTATTAAATTAGGGGGGACCCCACGTTATTTTTTTGGGGGGGTTCCCCCATTTTAATAGCTAGTAAAGGCTAGGTATTCAGCTGGGGGCTGATATTAGTAGCCTGGGAAGCTCCGTGGGTATTACCCCCTTCCCAGGCTTCAAACATTTGCCCCAGCTGTCTGCTTAACCTCCGCTAGAGCCTAAAATTAAGGGGAACCCCACGCCATTTTTTTTTTAAATAAATCCTTTATTTTAACACTAAATGACAAGTACAGTAATCAACACTATTACTGTACTTCATATATATGTGACTGACATGTTTCTATCTATCTAATCTATGTGTGAAGCTCTATTCTGTCTGTTATAAATTGTCGGGTACCGCTGCTGAATTGCCGGCCGGCTTTCTTAAAGAGACGGTGCATGAAAACACTAATATTTTTTTAAATAAATCCTTTACACTAAATGACAAGTACAGTAAGCAACACTGTCACAGTACTTCATATATATGTGACTGACATGTTTCTATCTATCTAATCTATGTGTGAAGCTCTATTCTGTCTATTATAAATTGTCGGGTACAGATGCTGAATTGCCGGCCGGCTTTCTTAAAGAGACGGTGCATGAAAACACTAATATTTTTTAAAATAAATCCTTTACACTAAATGACAAGTACAGTAAGCAACACTGTCCCTGTACTTCATATATATGTGACTGACATGGTTCTATCTACCTAATCTATGTGTGAAGCTCTATTCTTTCTGTTGTAAATTGTCGGGTACCGGTGAATGCCGCTGATGAATTGCCGGCTTTTCATGTCATTCTACATTATTCTTAGTTGTTTTACTTCATGTAGAATTAACCTACAAGGAAAGAAAGGGTTTATTTTCATTCCGATATTTGTGTCCCATTGACTTGCATTGGTTTCCGGTATCGGAATTGGCGATATCCGATACTTTTTGGGTATCGGCCCGATCCAATCCGATACGATATTTCCTGATATCGGAAGGTATCGCTCAACACTAGTCATGAAATGTGCGAATTTAGAACTGTGGCCTGTGGGGCATTGGCTGCGAATTTCCACTTTCGTTCAAAGGTCTGGGATATGGACAAATGAACGCTGCGGTGGAACGTGGACGTGGACGTTGATGCTGTTTCTTGAGAAACTGCCATAACAAGTGAAGACTGAGAGGAGGGGGCATCTTTGCATGGAGTATGGACAGGGGATTGCCTTGCACAAACATCAGGGGGTTCTATTGCACGCACAACAGCGGAAGAAGCAGTGATGACACCCACTGACACTGGTCGTGGACCCTAGGGTTCACCCCACAAAGTCGGGTGCTTTGCTGCCATGTGCCTGATCATGCTGGTGGTGGTCAGGTTGGTTGTTTTGTCACCCCTGCTGATGCTGGCATGACAGGTGGTACAAATGGCCTTTTTGGGGTTATCAGCAGAGTCTTTAAAAAAATTCCAGACTCTGGAAGACCTACAGGTTGTACTGGCAACGTCCCTCGTGTTGGTGTTACTGGGAACTGTTGCCCGCCTTCTGTGTGCGGCCACCACACTGCTTCTTCCTGTGTGTTGGGGTACTCTGCCTCCCTCACCCTGTGTGTTGCTGGCCTCGCTCTGCATGTCCTCCTGCCACGTTGGGTCAGTTACTAGATCATCCACCACCTCCTCCTCTTCCACTTGTGCACCACGATCCTCCTCCTCACTTCCTGGCAATTGTGTCTCGTCATCGTCCACCTGTTGTGACAAATTGCCAGCGTCGACTTCCTGTGGCCGTGGCTGTTCAAATATTTGGGCATTGCTACATGGGATCTCCTCTTCCACCACTTCAAGAGGAGCAGGCGAGGGGCACAAATATGGAAATGGACCAGTGAACAGCTCTTCAGAGTGTCCAAGTGTGGGATCAATTGCTGTCTGACGACACTCGGCATGGTGGGAGGAAGGAGCATCAGGGTGAGGAGGAGTATGTGGTCGAGACTCAAGGCTACTAAGAGTTGACCATGTGGAAGACAGACCGGAGGTGATGGTGCCCAGGTAACTGGAAGTATTATCTGCTATCCAATTAATAACCTGTTCACACTCATCAGTTCGCAATACTGGTGTTGTTCTGGCCTTCCCTAGTAATTCGGTCAAGAAATGGGAGCGAGAAGATGTGGCTGTTGGTTGTTGCACATTTTCACCTTGGCCACGGCCCCGTCCTCTGTACGCACCATCACCAGAACGTCCAGTTCCACGTCCCTTGCCACGCACCTTGCCCATTGTAAAGGAAGTAAAATAGCTCACACTGGATTGGAAAAAGGGTAATAAAAAGTAGATTAGAACCGTGGAAGAGGAAAAACACAGTTCTATTTCTCTGGCCTACACCCGACTCTTTTAAACAATCTGAACAATCAGGGAGAAACTATTACTGTTTTTCTTTACGGAAAAAATACCAAAAGCTGAATAATAGAGATTTTTTACAATGGAATGGCAAAACAACAGTTATTGTTTACTGGGGTATACCAGAAAATTTTAAATAAATATATTTGCGGCTGAACATTGAGCGACACACTCAAACAGTTTTTTTTTAGATACAAATGGCCCAAAATTGGATAATACCGAGGTTTCACCCGTGGAACTGCAAAACCACACTACTATTTCTCGGGCCTACACCAGACTGTTTTCAACAGATATATTTGTGTCTGAGAAATCAGGGAGACTCTATTATTTTTCTTTACGGCAAAAAATGCCAAAAGCAGGATAATACAGAGATTTGACCCGTGGAACTGCAAAACCACACTTCTATGTCTCGGGCCTACACCAGACTATTTTCAACAGATATATTTTTGTCTGAACAATCAGGGAGACACTATTAGTTTTTCTTTACGGCAAAAAAATGCTAAAAGCAGGATAATACAGAGATTTGACCCGTGGAACTGCAAAACCACACTTCTATTTCTCTGGCCTACACCAGACTATTTTCAACAGATATATTTGTGTCTGAAAAATCAGGAGACACTACTGTTTTTCTTTACGGCAAAAAATGTCAAAAGCAGGATAATACAGAGATTTGACCCGTGGAACTGCAAAACCACACTTCTATTTCTCGGGCCTACACCAGACTATTTTCAACAGATATATTTGTGTCTGAAAAATCAGGAGACACTACTATTTTTCTTTACGGCAAATAATGGCAAAAGCAGGATAATACAGAGATTTGACCCGTGGTACTGCAAAACCACACTTCTATTTCTCGGCCTACACCAGAATATTTTCAACAGATATATTTGTGTCTGAAAATTCAGGGAGGCACTATTAGTTTTTCTTTACGGCAAAAAATGCCAAAAGCAGGATAATACAGAGGTTTGACTCGTGGAACTGCAAAACCACACTTCTATTTCTCGGGCCTACACCAGACTATTTTTAACAGATATATTTGTGTCTGAAAAATCAGGAGACACTACTGTTTTTCTTTACGGCAAAAAATGGCAAAAGCAGGATAATACAGAGATTTGACCCGTGGAACTGCAAAACCACACTTCTATTTCTCTGGCCTACACCAGACTATTTTCAACAGATATATTTGTGTCTGAAAAATCAGGAGACACTATTAGTTTTTTTTTTTACGACAAAAAATGCCAAAAGCAGGATAATAGACATTTTTTAGCGTGGAACAGCAAAACCACAGTTATAATTTACTGGTGTATGCCAGACTTTTTTTTAAATATATATTTGCGGCTGAACAGTGAGCAACACACTCAAACAGGTTTTTTTAGATACAAATGGCCCCAAAGTGGATAATACAGAGGTTGAACCGTGGAACTGCAAAACCACACTTCTGTTTCTCTGGCCTATACCAGACTAATTTCAACAGATATGTTTGTGTCTGAAAAATCAGGAGACACTATTATTTTTCTTTACGGCAAAAAATGCCAAAAGCAGGATAATACAGAGATTTGACCCGTGGAACTGCAAAACCACACTTCTATGTCTCGGGCCTACATCAGACTATTTTCAACAGATATATTTGTGTCTGAACAATCAGGGAGACACTATTAGTTTTTCTTTACGGCAAAAAAAATGCTAAAAGCAGGATAATACAGAGATTTGACCCGTGGAACTGCAAAACCACACTTCTATTTCTCTGGCCTACACCAGACTATTTTCAACAGATATATTTGTTTCTGAAAAATCAGGAGACAATACTGTTTTTCTTTACTGCAAAAAATGCCAAAATCAAGATAATACAGAGATTTGACCAGTGGAACTGCAAAACCACACTTCTATTTCTCGGGCCTACACCAGACTGTATTCAACAGATATATTTGTGTCTGAAAAATCAGGAGACACTACTGTTTTTCTTTACGGCAAGAAATGTCAAAAGCAGGATAATACAGAGATTTGACCCGTGGAACTGCAAAACCACACTTCTATTTCTCGGGCCTACACCAGACTATTTTCAACAGATATATTTGTGTCTGAAAAATCTGGAGACACTACTGTTTTTCTTTACAGCAAAAATGGCAAAAGCAGGATAACACAGAGATTTGACCCGTGGAACTGCAAAACCACACTTCTATTTCTCGGGCCTTCACCAGACTATTTTCAACAGATACATTTGTGTCTGAAAAATCAGGAGACACTAATAGTTTTTTTTTTTATGGCAAAAAATACCAAAAGCAGGATATTAGACATTTTTTACCGTGGAACAGCAAAACCACAGTTATAATTTACTGGTGTATACCAGACTTTTTTTAATATATATATTTGCGGCTGAACAGTGAACGACACACTCAAACTGTTTTTTTTTTTATTCAAATGGCCCAAAAGTGGATAATACAGACATTTGACCCGTGGAACTGCAAAACCACACTTCTTTTTCTCGGGCCTACACCAGACTATTTTCAACAGATATATTTGTGTCTGAAAAATCAGGAGACACTACTGTTTTTCTTTTCGGCAAAAAATTCAAAAAGCAGGATAATACAGAGATTTGAACCGTGGAACTGCAAAACCACACTTCTGTTTCTCTAGCCTAAACCCGACTATTTTCAACAGATATATTTGTGTCTGAAAAATTAGAGACACACTTTTTTTTTGGGGTGGGGGTGGGGGGGACACCAAAAGGTTAATAATACGGGTATTTGTACAGTGTGAAGGAGGAAAAAAAAAAGAGGATTTAGATGAAAAAAAAGGATTTTTCCTGGCCCCCGAGACTTGGAGCTAAGTCCAGCAATTTCAGCAACAGGAGCACACAGGACTGTAATGCAGTGTTTGCTGGTATAACCACTGCATCTCCTATACAGCCTGCCTGTCTGATATCTGGGATGGATATTAGTCCTGAGAAGGACTGTTTGTTTGATCTGGCAGCCTTTACAGACCCTACACTAACTATTTAGCAGGATATATCTCTCCCTAAATCAGCAGCGGTGTCCCTACACTGTCTGATCCCAGCCGTCTGTGTCCAAGATGGCGGCGCCCGGTTTTAAATACTCGAGGTGACGCCCTGCGGCCAGCCAATCAATGTAATGCCCACCACCAACATTGCTGCGGCATTATAGTGACTGGCTGGCAATCCCTGCATGTTCATTGGCTTTGTAAAGAGCGCCAAACATGCAGGGCGGAGACCCGAGCTCCCACCCGAGTAACCTGGAAATTCTCGGTACTCGCCGAACATCCCGAGTAGCGTGATGCTCGGGCGAGTACCGAGCAGTGTCGAGCATGCCCGCTCAACAGTAGTGGCCATCATTACTTTAAGAAATGAAGGTCAGTCAGAACAAAAATTTGGGAAAACTCTGAAAGTGTCCCCAAGTGCAGTTGTAAAAACCATCAAGCGCTACAAAGAAACTGGCTCACTTGAGGACCGCCCCGGGAAAGGAGGACCAAGAGTCACCTCTGCTTCTGAGGATAAGTTTATCCAAGTCACCAGCCTCAGAAATCGCCGGTTTACAGCAGCTCAGATTAGAGACCAGGTCAATGCCACATAGAGTTCTAGCAGCAGACACATCTCTTCAACAACTGTTAAGAAGAGACTTTGTGCAGCAGGCCTTCATGGTAAAATAGCTGCTAGGAAACCACTGCTAAGGACAGGCAACAAGCAGAAGAAACTTCTTTGGGCTAAAGAACACAAGCAATGGACATTAGACCAGTGGAAATCTGTGCTTTGGTCTGATGAGTCCAAATTTGAGATCTTTGGTTCCAACCACCGTGTCTTTGTGAAAAGGTGAATGGATGGACTCTACATGCCTGGTTCCCACCGTGAAGCATGGAGGAGGAGGTGTGATGGTGTGGGGGTGCTTTGCTGATGACACTGTTTGGGATTTATTCAAAATTGAAGGCATACTGAACCAGAATGGCTACCACAGCAACTTGCAGCGGCATGCTATTCCATTTAGTTTGCGTTTAGTTGGACCATCATTTATTTTTCAACAGGACAATGACCCCAAACTCACCTCCAGGCTGTGTAAGGGCTATTTTACCAAGAAGGAGAGTGAAGGGGTGCTACACCATTTGACCTGGCCTCCACAGTCACCTGACCTGAACCCAATCGAGATGGTTTGGGGTGAGCTGGACCGTAGAGTAAAGGCAAAAGGGCCAACAAGTGCTAAGCATCTCTGAGAACTCCTTCAAGATTGTTGGAAGACCATTTCCGGTGACTACCTCTGGAAGCTCATCAAGAGAATGCCAAGAGTGTGCAAAGCAGTCATCAAAGCAAAAGGTGGCTACTTTGAAGAACCTAGAATATGACATATTTTCAGTTGTTTCACACTTTTTTGTTAAGTATATATTTCCACATGTGTTAATTCATAGTTTTGATGCCTTCAGTGTGAATGTACAATTCTCATAGTCATGAAAATACAGAAAAATCTTTAAATGAGAAGGTGTGTCCAAACTTTTGGTCTGTACTGTATATCATCACATACTTGATTAAACATGCATTTTACCTCATTATATCCTCTATGTGTCAGCTGCAAATTTGATCTGAGAGAAATGAGAGCATGATGGGAGACATCATATCTGTTAATCTCCACCCACTAGCTCAGAGACAACTGAAAATTAGAGATAGAGATTGTAGAGGGGAAAACTGGAAACAAAGATACACAAGTCATATTGAAGCCCTATAAAGTGTTATCATGTATACACTCATGACTAGAGATGAGCGATGTTGGACTTGAACTGTTCGCCAATCTCAAATTCGAGCTGTTTTGGGCGGTGTTCGAGCCGTTCGGCGAACATGAACGATTTGAAAAAAATTTGGCTGTTCGAGGTTATGTTCGATAACTGTTCGTGCACCAAAATCATAACTGGATTTTTTCTCAGTAATGCTGTAAATTAATGTTAATACGCAGTTTGAGTGTACAGCGGGGCGGGTGGAGGGGCAGGGGATGGATCTATGCAGGAATATTGAAGATCTCCATTTTTTTTTCTCTTTTCCGCATTTACAGTGGGGAGGTGCAGTCTGTCAGCCTATCAGCAGCGCACACACGGAGCGAAGTGATTTTTTTTACACAAGTAAGGGCATGTGTTATTCGCAGTGTATGTCACATGTCCTTGCCCTATAAGACCCAGCCATTTTCCCCGTCGCCACCATTTTCTCACTGCTGCAGCTGCGTGTTAGACGGCACCGCTGTTGCTGTGTGCGCTATACTTTGTTAATTTCAAGCCAATTTTCGCACAAATCTACAGATAGCTTGGGAGTAGGGAAGAGTTGTGATTGCAGTCCTCTTAAGGACTAGGTTACAGCATTTCATACGACTTTTATCAGGCAGGTCTGTGCTCTTAAATAGATAGGTTGGGAGTAAAGACTAATTGTAATTGAAGTCCTTTTCAGGGCTAGGTTACATCAGTTCCTATCAGTTTTTGCCAGGCTGGTCTGTGCCAGTGCTGTGCAAGTTTTTTTCACAGCATTTGGCTAAATCTAGCAAAGCAAAACCTTTTTGGCCTATTGCAGAGTGTGTTAGTCAGTGGAGTAGCCTATCTGTGTTGCAAGCTACACCACCTGTGTATAGATTACAATTTTTTTTACTGCACATAGTGAAGTACAATCTTTTGGACATAGCATCATTCTATTAGTCCATCTATACTAACCTCCACCAGGTTCCAAATTGAATATACTTTTTTTCTGCATCGAGCTCTGAAAAAATATTTAGGCTTCTAGCAGTGTGTGGGACTTGTTCTATTAGTCCATCTATTCTAGCCTCCATCAGGTTGCAAATTCAATATATTTTTTTTCTGCATCTAGCTCTGAAAAAATATTTAGGCTTCTAGCAGTGTGTGGGACTTGTTCTATTAGTCCATCTATACTGACCTCCATCAGGTTGCAAATTCAATATAATTTTTTTCAACATCTAGCTCTGAAAAAATATTTAGGCTTCTAGCACTGTGTGGGACTTGGTCTATTAGTCCATCTATACTGACCTCCATCAGGTTGCAAATTCAATATAATTTTTTTCTGCATCTAGCTCTGAAAAAATATTTCAGATTCTAGCAGTGTGTGGGATTTGGTCTATTAGTCCATCTATACTGACCTCCATCAGGTTGCAAATTCAATATAATTTTTTTCTGCATCTTGCTCTGAAAAAAATATTTGGGCTTCTAGCAGTGTGTGGGACTTGTTCTATTAGTCCATTTATACTGACCTCCATCAGGTTACAAAATCAATATAATTTTTTTCTGCATCTAGCTCTGAAAAAATATTTAGGCTTCTAGCAGTGAGTGGGACTTGTTCTATTAGTCCATCTATACTGACCTCCATCAGGTTGCAAATTCAATATATATTTTTTCTGCATCTAGCTCTGAAAAAATAATTAGGCTTCTAGCAGTGTGTCTGGCTTGGTCTATTAGTCCATCTATGCTAACCTCCACCAGGTTGCATATTAAAAATAATTTTTATCTGCATCTAGCTCTGAAAAAATATTTAGGCTTCTAGCAGTGTGTGGGACTTGGTCTACTAGTCCATCTATACTAACCTCCACCAGGTTGCAAATTAAAAATAATTTTTAACCGCATCTAGCTCTGAAAAAATATTTAGGCTTGTAGCAGTGTGTGGGAGTTAGTCTATGAGTCCATCTATTCTAACCTCCACCAGGTTGCAAATTAAAAATAATTTTTCTCTGCATCTAGCTCTGAAAAAATATTTAGGCTTCTAGCAGTGTGTGGGACTAGTTCTATTAGTCCATGTATACTAACCTCCTTCAGGTTGCAAATTCAATATAATATTTTTCTGCATCTAGCTCTGAAAAAATATTGGGCTTCTAGCTGTGTGTGGGACTTGTTCTATTAGTCCATCTATACTGACCTCCATCAGGTTGCACATTCAATATAATTTTTTTCTGCATCTAGCTCTGAAAAAATATTTGGGCTTGTAGCAGTGTATGGTACTCATTGTATTAGGCGATCTATACCAAGCTCCACCAGCTTTGAAATTAATAATAATTTTTAGCTGCATCTAGCCCTGAAAATAATTTTTCTTCATAATAGTGGTAGCAATAGAAATATGGGGCACGCGCCTGGCTAACAAAAATATATGCTACATAGCAAAAAACACCAGCCTAGCACATTGCATTAATAAGATGGCATCATCGTCTCTCCCAGTGCTAGGCCTACTACGCCGGCTAGCATTCCTGTGCCTAAAACACAATGTATGGGTCCGCGCTAGCCACGATGCTGAGGGGTCTAAAGCGGCTGCTAACGCTTTATAACAATTCAATTGGCAGATTTTCACAGAGCTCTTCCCCAACGCCCACCCATCGGGCAACAGTGGGCCACCTTTCCTATGGGATCTAGTGGCGAATAGTTGATGACATTAATCAGAGCGTCAGTTGCCCCGTCGACGTGGCAAGCATACGGTAAGGCATGGGAAGAGTAGACACGACTAGTAGCAGGCAGACAGGTTGACCAATGTGAACAAGCCAGATCACAAGTCACCATAGAATTTCTCCTCCAGCAAATGATGAGGGGCATATCAGGGGCGTCAGCGCAGCGGTGTCTGACCGGAGTAGCATTTCACTTCCAACTACTGAATTGGGGAGATGTGACAAAGATTCATCATCAGACAATCCATAAAAGGGTGGAAAAGGGGTCAGCCAAGTCAGGAGTGTAGACGTCCCGTCCCGTGTCACTAAAACTGATTTCTCACATCATATCCCTAAAACCATTAACATGACACTCACAATTTGAAGCAACACTACTGTCTACTGCATTTGTGATCGCCTTCTTCGGGGCGCTATGCATAAGCGAATTAGCCCCTCATTCCAAAATTACCACCAGTGGAGGCTTATTACACCAGGACGTAGTCATAGCCAATAATGCAATACGTCTACGCATACGCCAATCGAAAACGGTTCCAGCGAGCAGGGGCACTTGGGTACTTCTACAACCCAGAAACGGTACACTGAGTCGGGTAACAATAGTAAAAACATATCTAACCATCAGATCACAAAGTAATTTCTTCCTATCACACATTGATGGAACGCCATTATCAAGATACCAGTTCCAAGCTGTATTTAACAAATGCATAACATCGGCAGGGAACCACCCCAAAGATTACGGGACACACTCTTTCCGCAGAGGCGCGGCCACGGAAGCAGCAAAAGCAGGACTGTCAGAAACTGAAGTTCAGAGGATAGGGAGATGGCAATCCACGTGTTTGGCAAGATACATAAGACCGGACTTGTTATCCTAACGTGGTTTGTTTCTTTTACAGGTGACACTAAGCCAACAGTGTGGGTGATAGGCCACTCGTATATATATTGGGCAGAAAAAAGGGCGAAAGTCCGCCCAGGCGGGAGGAGATTAGAGTTTCATAACACATATTTCAACTGGAGAGGTATTAGAGGACTGCTATGGCCACAGGTACTAATGGAGGTAATCAAGGTAGGGAGAGAGGCAAGAGGTCTGGTCATCTTAGTTATACAGGCCGGGGGAAACAACCTAGGTCATCACAAGAGCGCATAACTAATGGCAATAATGAAACTAGACACTGAGCGCTTCAGAGAATTTTTCACAAAACTAGCTATAGTATGGTCAGAGATTGTGCCGATAGCGGTATGGCAAGGTGCGCGAGACATCACGGCCATCGAACGGACAAGGCGGGTAATAAATATTCGGATGGCAAAATTTAGAAGAGACAGAGGCGGTGTTGTGATATGACACCGACAACTGGAAGGAGATAAAGCAGGCCTCATACGGCCCGACGGTGTTTACGTAATGGATATTGGACTGGACATATTCCTGTCAGGACTCCAGGACGGAGTGGAACAAGCGTTAAGAGTGATGGGTGGGGGTCAGAGTAATGCATACAAGTATGCAGGATCCTCCGTGGCCTGGAAATAGAAAGGACATGTTGGAGAGTTACACTTGTTGGCCTACTTGCCGGAGTGGAGACCCAGGGCATGCTGCAACAAGCTGAATTATTTTATAAATAAAATGCCTTTCTAATGGAATGAGTATAAAGAGTTAATAAAGCTGTGACCGATCCTCACCCATCCAGCTGTAAAAGTTACATTATTGTATTGTCAGGGAAAGGGGGGCGGTAGGGGTGCTGAGCGTCTGGGTTTGGTTGGGGGTCCCCACAGTCTGCCTAGGCTAGATGCATTTAAAAATTCTTATTAGATACACAGGCGGTGCAGCTTGCTTCGCAGCTGGGCTACTACGCCCAAAGAATTGCCTAGGCTAGATGCATTTAAAAATCTTACGCTGACTAGCAGACACTGAAGATTTGGAGCAGACCTCTGAGTAAACAACTCTCCAGACTCAACCATCTGTGTTACCCCAAGCCATAGTGTATGTAGTTTCTTACAGTTAAAAAGGGGGGTGGGAGGGGGGTGGGAGCAACCCAACCCACCTGAAATTGACGATGCCAACGTCACGTGAGACACAGCAAGGGGACTCCAAAAAGAGTCTCCATTTTATCCCAAAATTGTGGCACAGATACCACTTAACCCTAGAACGCATATCTGAGGCCTCGCAGGCCCGCCCTGTTAATTGTTTTCTATTTTCTGCAAGATTACTTTAGTTAGAATTTTGAAACTCTAGGTATTCTTCATGTATATAGTTGTTTGTCATTTGAGTTTGAGTTATTCCATGTTATTTGCACACGGGCCTAAAAGGCCCCAGGTATGTGAAAGTGTAGATTTTTATGGTCATGCGTTCTAGGGTTAAGTGGCATCAATTGCCCCACAGTTGCTTAAAACGGTTGGTGAGGTGATTTTACCAAATCCTCAAGCTTTTAGTCTCCCCAGGATGACACAGGGGTAGAAAAGTCCTTGCAAATCCATGATTTGTTCATCTTTATGAACGTGAGTCTGTCTACATTCTCAGTGGACAGCCGCGTGCGCTTATCTGTCAGCACACCACCAGCAGCGCTGAACACATGTTCAGAGAGAACGCTGGCTGCAGGGCATGACAAGATCTCCAAGGCATGAGTGGCGAGCTCCGGCCATTTTTCCAGATTGGAATCCCAAAATTAGCAAGGGTCCAGTGACACAGTCATGGCTTCAATGTTCACTTGGAGATACTCCTGTACCATTCTCTCTAGGCGTTGACTATGTGTCAGACTTCTTGTCTCCTGAGGCCTTGTAAAGGATGGTCTAAAAAAGTGGTGAAACGATTCCACAAAATTGCTGAGTGATGAAGACTCGACAGTCCCACGGTTGGCAAGTTAGAACTGTGAGATTCACTACGTGCACCACTGGTGTTTTGTGGAAAAGCACATGTAAGATTCTGCAAGAGCGTCTGCAGATACTCCTGCATGCGTAAATCCCTTTAATGGCAGGAATTATTTCGGCAAATTTACTTTTGTACCGGGGATCTAAGAGTGTGGCAACCCAGTAGTCGGGATTACTTCGAATTCTGACAATCCGAGGGTCATGTTGCAGGTAGTGCAGCAAGAAAGCACTCATGTGTCTTGCGCATCCAGGAGGACCAAGTCCTTGTTGTGTTGGTAGTGAGGTAAGAATCATGCTTCCTTCCTCTGCCCTCTCCCCCCAACCTCGCACAACAGAAATGTGATCAAGGTCTCCCTCATCTGATGAGCCTTCCATGCCCATCGCCAGTTCGTCCTCCACTTCTTCCTCGGCTCCTGCACCTTCCTCAACAGTTTGGCTGCTACCATGCGCCCTGGTTAATCCCTCTCCCCCACCCTCCCATGCCTGCCGCCTTGGTGCTGCCGACCGTCTGGACCTTGGAGATGTTATCCCTTCCGCATGCGACTCCTCCTCTACTTCCTCCACCTCCTCTTGTCTCACCACCTGACTCTGAATTCTGTTTAATGTGTTCTCCAGCATGTAAATCACCGGAATAGTCATGCTGATAATGGCATCGTTGTCAGCAATAAACATCTTCGTCGCCATTTCAAACTGTGCAGAAGGGTGTGTGGCGCCCCAGAGGGTTCAGTCGCCACAGAGTTACTGCATCTCACCCAGAGGTGTGGTATCTCACCCTCAGGTAAGGAAGGCGTATGGCTCGGGACCCTAACACCTGCATCCAACACATACCCACAGTGGGTGTAGGGCGAGATTGCTCCTAAGGGAGAGCACAGTCCCAGGTCCCTAGCTGGCGGGAGGGTCCTATGTAGTGGGTGCTTAGGGGAGCACATGACAGGGAGAGTATAAATAGCAAGCTATCTTAGAAAGAGCAAGCCAGTCAGAGGAGGAAATGTGACAGGAGCAGAGGCTCTGCATGAGCTCTGCTCCCGAGGCGTGCCTAGCCTGGGAGGCCCAGGACTGAAGGAGAGAAGAGAGGAGTGGGAGCAGGAAGGCTCCAGGAACCAAAGGGACCCTAGGGCTACGGGCCGTGCAGAAGGCCACCCGAACTCCCGCTGCTACCAGGAGGTAGAGGGGTCAGGCCAGATAAGGGGAACCGGTCCCTCAACTAGCAGAGAAACAGCAAGGCTCAACTAGAAACCGGAGGCTGCAGCATTTCATGTACTGCAGGCCAAAGTCCACACCAGTCTCACTAAGAAGGTAGCCACATAGGACCCAGGGGACGGAACACACGTTGCCCGCCAAGGCCCGAGGATACCGGATAGAAGTGTCATTGGGTGTGAGGTGCAGGGAGAAGGCCAGAGAAAGGACACACAGAAGGGGGTCCTGCTAAGTACTCCGGAGCTATCTGGGGGTGGACTGAGCCCCTCACTGAGTACGCACAGCACGACGGGGGAGATTGCTCAGGTACCTGTAATCTGGACTGCAACAACTGTGAGTAAAGATCTTGGGACTGCATCACACGGACTCTGTGTTCATTACTGACTCCCTGCACTACAATCACCATCATCCACCCACACTGCCCTGAAGCTACACTCTTCCTGTGGGGAGTAATAATACCATTGCTGCAAAACCACCAGCTTCAGAGGACTGTTCCGCAGCGGCGGCCCCTTTGGCCGCTCTCCACAGGTGGCGTAGTCGGACATTATAAAACCCATATATACAAATTACAATTGGATTGACCGCCCTGGGTCACGGACTTGGTCACCGCCACAGTGACTACAACACCCAGCGTCTACCGGCCCGGCTCTGGGTACCCCACGGCCCAGGGGGCGCGTCAACTTCATAGGTCCCTGATCTGAGACGACTCTGGCAGCGTGATTAGCCCTACCTCTGGATCTCGCTGGCCCAGGCTATACATCAGAACGTATTGCACCAGGGCTTGTCGGTGCTGCCACAGTCGCTGCAACATGTGCAGAGTTGAATTCCACCGTGTCGGCACATCGCATTTCAGCCGGTGAACTGGCAGGCCCAACGACTTCTGTAGAGATGTAAGTCGTTGAGCTGCGGGATGCGAATGGCGGAAGTGAGCACGCAGCGACCGTGCCCTCTGCAGAAGGCCATCTAGTCCGGGATAGTGGACTAAAAATTGATGGACAACCAGGTTCAACACGTGAGCCATACAAGGCACGTGTGTGACATTGCCCCAGTGAAGGGCCGCACCCAGGTTTGCAGCATTGTCGCACACAGCCTTCCCTGGTTGCAGGTCCAGTGGAGACAACCATTCATGAAAATGGGACTCCAGAGCTGACCACAACTCCTCAGCTGTGTGACTTACATTTCCCAGACATTTCAAAGTAAACACTGATGCCGTTGAGCCCTGCTGCCATCATAGTAAGGAGGTGTGCAGGATTCCTTCTGCGCAGTTAGAAAGCAGGTGGCATTACCAGACAGGCTTTGGGTACAGGTGGAGGACCGAGAGGAGGTTGAGGAGGCAGAAGCAGTGGAGGAACTTCGAGATAAAGAGGATTGACACACAACTCGTGGTTACGGTAAGACTTGGACAGCAGCCCCTTGTCCTGCTGTCACCATAGTTACCGAGTGCCCAGTCAGTGACATGTAACGCCCCTGTCCATGCCTACTCGTTCAAGTGTCTGTGGTGAAATGCACCCTGTCACACACAGAGTTTCTCAAAGAAGCGGTGATGTTGTGTGCGACATGCTGGTGGAGCGCAGGCACATCTTTCTTTGAGAAGTAGTGCCGACTGGGCATCTGGTACTGGGGCACTGCGACGGACATAAGGTCTCGAAAATCCTCTGTGTCCGCCAGGCGGAAAGGCAGCATTTCTGTAGCCAACAGCTTGCAGATGGTGAAATTCAACCTTTTAGCTTTGTCATGGCTAGGAGGAAATGGTCTTTTACTTTTCCACATCTGAGGGACCGAGGGCTGGCTGTTGTGGTTAGACGGGGTTGAGTAGGGTGTCCCCAGCAAACTGCCGGTCTGTTAGGAAGATGCAGGCGAACATGTTAGGTTGCCTTGATCCAAAGGTGGTGCTCTCAATGTCAGAGAGCGCTCAACACCAGCAGGTGTTTCCACTTCCCAATGAACTGACGACCTGCCAATCACACTGCCTGTTGCGGGTAAAGAGGTGGCAGGTCTGCGTCCAAAATCATGTGTGACTGCTGTCCCCCCAGTCACAGAGGATGAAGAGGGTGCGGATGCACAAGATGGGGCAGACGGTGGCTGGCCCAGCCCGCTAGGCCGCATTGTAGCACAGTGAGCTTCCCATTGCAACTTATGCTTCATATCCATGTGACGGTACATGCATGAAGTACTCAAACTATGGGTTTTTTGGCCTCTACTTAGCTTTTGGTGACAAATATTACAGATAACACGAGTTGGGTCATCCTTATCGATCTGAAAAAATGCCCAGGCTATGCAAGGCTTAGAGCCCATGTGACCTGAAGAGCCACTACGACTTGTGGTCAGAGGCAGAGTTGTGGTTGAGGATGCAGTTGTTGACGTGCTTCCTGTACTCCTTCTCTGTCCAGGAAGGCGCAACCTAACCTCATCGTCAATAGCATCTGTGACGCCCCGCTGCGCTTGGTATCACAGATCCTAGAAGAGTGCATTGATGGAATCCTCCACAAGAGGCCCCCATAAACATTCACACATCTCCACCTTCCACCTCAGACCAGCAGTGGGAGCCCATTAGGGATATAAATAGGGAAGGTGGAGCTAGGCAGTTCAGTTCCTCTGAAGAGTTCCTGCAGTAGAGAAGCCTAAGAGAGGTCAGTCTGCAGTGGAGCTCAGTCTAGTCTAGAGAACTCAGTTAATAGTTCAGCAGTGGAGCACGAGGCTCCTGCTAGCTAGATTCAGGGAGCCCAGATAGAGCTTAAGGTGTGCCGGCGCCATAAGATCAGTGAAGCGCGGCAAGCTGCCGTTAGTGTGTATAGCCTAGTGAGGGCCCGAGTAGGCCGAAGGCGAGTGGCGAGTTAGTACATAAGGGGCAGAGGAGCTTAACCAGCTCATCCCGAAGCATTTACTGGACAACGGATCCGGATCTCTATGACCCAGTAAGGCATAACCGGAATCCCTGGAGAACTACAAGTCCCAGGATCAGTAAGGTGCTGATACGTAACAGAGCCAGGAGACGCTTAGGCCCCGCATACTGGGAGCGTGAACTCCAAGAGAAGGCCCTACCACAAGGTCAGCCAGCGCAGGACAGAGACAAAGTTAGGCCTGGCTCCAGGCAGGTCAGAAACTTACTACGCAGAGGCAAGAAACAGGAGGCCCTACACCCGCTCATTGGGGATGATCCTGATATGCACCCTTCACCCTACAGTGCTCCGGGATGTGCCTGAATTTCCACCAGTAAAAGGTACTGAAGTGACTATCGTGTCCGTTCCCGTTCTTCCTCTGACCCAGCTGGGTCTCGCCTGCCCTGCATTCCCCCTGCATACGCTGCCCTGAGAACTAGCTCCACCTGTGGGGAGCTATACCATCGAACTGCCTTATCACCGGCCTCAGTGGACTGCTGCAGCGCTGGTGCTTCTCACCAGATACCACAGGTGGCGTCATGCACTCTTATAAAATTAGCAATTATCCACCCTTTTAAAGAGTGACCCCAGGGTACGGGCCAGGGAGCCGACCACCGCAACATCCCCAAGGCCAGGCAAAGGCCCGGGTACCGAGTTATCCCCATCCCCTGGGCTAGTCACATCCTCCTCCACCTCCTCTGCTGACCTCATCGACTGGCTGACTGTGGGTGGACAGTAAGTGGGATCTCCAACCTCGTCGTCATCACCCTGTGTGTTCTCACACCCGTCGTGCTCAGAGCCAACCTCTTCCTGCCCTGACCGAAAAGTCAAGTTGTCGCTACAATCAGGTATTTGACTCTCATCATTGTCTTCATCATTGTCTCCACCAACAGGAGTTACAGTTTGGGAACGAGGGTCTACATTATGCTCAGAACCTTCTTCATCTGGTCCTGGATCCGACTTATAAAGATTCTGGGCATCAGTGCAGATCATTTCCTCGTCTGGATTAACAGAAGCTCTGGAGCAGACCTCCATTTCCCAGGCTATAGTATGAGTAAACAGCTGTGCAAACTCAACCATCTGTGTTACCCCATACTCAGACGGGCAGCTGGAGACTTGGGAGCTGTGAGGAAGCAAGTGCGATTGGGTTGACACCTCTGAGGACTGGAGTATTTGTGATGTTGAAGTTGAGGTGGAGGAGAGCCCACTTGAAGAAGCACTTGATATCCATTGAAGCACCTGCTGTTTTTGTGCCTCATCTGGAATTTGTAGTGATGGGCGTGTCCGTAAGAAAGGGATTGTATCACATTGTCCACGAAAAGAAGTAGACATCTTAGTTTGGCTGGAAGATGGTCTTTCTTCTGCAGATGTTGCCCCCCCCCCACCGTGGGGGGGCTCGACCCAACAGCGGACAGACACCAGTATTGGGATAGGGGGGCTGGCCGTCAGGGTCCAATGTGGCTCTGGCACAAACCCGGCGGCACGGAGGTCTCACGGGCAGGAACGGACTGGACGTGTCGGCTTCGCACTTTTTTGGTTTTAGAAGGGCATGACATGCCTATATCTGTGTCTCCCCCACCTTTTACTCCTCCACCTCTTTTCTTTTCGCATGACTATATGTACTTGTCACTTTTCCATGTGTTAGTTGTGTCTTCTGAGCAGTTTGTCAGCTTTTGGACACCTTTTGAAGTGTTTTCTATGTGTTTTCTATGTGTTTCTATGTGTTTTTGTTTGCCTGCCATTGGTTTTAACGGTGTTTGAAGGTGTTCGACGAACAGTTCGACGAACAGTTCGGCGAACATACGGGTGTTCGACGAACCGATCCGAACTCGAACACTACGGGGGTGGCTCAACACTACTCATGACCATTTTTTTCTGAAAAGAAACTGTTGGTACACTACCAAGGTGTAGTTAAAAAAGCTAAAGAAAATGATAGGGAATTATTAAACAAAAGTTCTTGCAGATGTTGAGTTTTGAAAATTGCTGAAGTTTTTGTTGTAATTTTTAACTCAGTTTTTTGAGCCAAAGTCAGAAGAGGATTTAAGGTTAGGACTACATTGAGATTTTGTTCATGGCACCTGTTTGACAAGGCAGCACAATACAATTGAAGGTGAGGCTACTGGGATTGTGATATACAAGTCGCAAGAAGTCCAATCTCATCAGATTTTTTTGTAACTTGTCGCAGCCATGACCACATTCACTTGTATTGTGATGTAGCAGCGACACCAAGAGAAACTTGTCCGTACCCCAGGTCTCGCGACTAAAGTCGCTGTGTAGCCCTAACATTAAAGATATGCAAAATAATATAATGATAAATGAAGGTCTGAAAGGTGTTATTCAAGCTTAATGGTCAAGTCTCCAGTAGTGTTGAGCCACCCCCGTAGTGTTCGAGTTCGGTTCGGTTCGTCGAACACCCGTGTGTTCGCCGAACTGTTCGTCGAACTGTTCGTCGAACACCTTCGAACACCGTTAAAACCAATGGCAGGCAAACAAAAACACATAGAAACACATAGAAAACACCTTCAAAGGTGTCCAAAAGCTGACAAACTGCTCAGAAGACATAACTAACACATGGAAAAGTGACAAGTACATATAGTCATGCGAAAATAAAAGAGGTGGAGGAGTAAAAGGAGGGGGAGACACAGATATAGGCATGTCATGCCCTTCTAAAATCCAAAAAGTGAGAAGCCGACACGGCCAGTCCGCTCCTGCCCGTGCCACCTCAGTGTCGCCGGGTTTGTGCCAGAGCCGCGGTGAACCCTGATGGCCAGCCCCCCTCTCCCAATACTGGTGCCTGTCTGCTGGTGGGTCGAGCGAGCCCCCCTGTGGTGGAGGCAGCTCTAATCTTTTTAATTTAAATTGTCTCTCTAATTTGAATGAATACACTTTAAATCCATTTACAAGGATCTATTGGAGGGCAAGTCTCATGCCAGCAGCCGCGTAATTCCAGCTCCAGTAGCGTCCACTAAAGCTGCTGCAGTTAAAAAGCTTTTATAAGGATCGAGCTCGGCTGTCCACCGCAAGGCATCCTACTGCCAGTCCCAGCCCCTATGCCTTGGGGTGCCTCCTGATGCTCTTCACTGAGTATCCCATGGTCCCGAAGCATTTCCTTTGAAAAAATTAAGTGTCTAAACTACAGGTGGTGTAGCTTGCTTAACAGCCGGGATAATCCGCTGACTAGCAGACACTGCTACTAGGCACAAAGTATTTCCTGGGCTAGATGCAGTTAAAAATTTGTAATTAGATACTCTCGTTGGATGCTGAGAAAGCATTCCATAGAGTCTCCTGGCACGCCATATATGATTCTCTTAAAAAGCTTGGGGTAGGGGTCTAGGGGACCCTTTTATAGCCAAAATCACGGCCCTGTATCACAATACGTCACCTAGGCTGAAGATAAATGGAACTGTAGCACCCTGAGGGCTCGGTTGCTACAGAGGTATTGCACCTCACCCAGAGGTGTGATATCTCACTCTCAGGTAAGGATGGAGTGTGGATCAGGACCCGACACCTGCATGCATTACACCACATTGCCGTGGGGCAGGGCGACCAATATGCCTCTGAGATGGGCACGACAGTCCCTGTCCCTGGCTGGAGTGGAGGGAGGGAACACTGAGGAAGGGGAACCCTGTAGTGCAGGAGCAGGGAGGAAGCAGTTCCTGGGTGCATTGAGAAGGGAGTATAAAAGGTGGGCACCATCTTAGTTCAGTGCAGAGAAGTCTGAGCAGAAGTGGCAGGGAGCAGGGGCTCTGCATGAGCTCTGCTCCGGAGGCGGGCCTAGTAACAGAGGCCCAGGCCTGGAAGAGGGAGAAGGAAGGAAGAGGAGCGGAGAAGGCTCCAGGAACAAGGAATGAAGGGATCCCAGGGGTGCGGACGGGCGAGTCGCCACCGCACACCCGAATCCACCTGCGTGGAGGGGTCAGGCCAAAGGGGGAGACCGGTCCCCGAAACTAGTGGAGGCAGGAAACGACCCTCAGCTAGAAACCGGAGGCTGTGACATTTTATATGGCGCAGCCCCTCGCTACACCCGCTAGGAAGGCACCACATAGGGTCAGGGAAACTGGCGCCAAGTTTACCAAGAGGAGGCCCGAGGCAGCCGGACAGAAGGGTTGGTAAGAAAGGCCAGACAAAGGACACACAAAGGGGGTCCTGTGAAGCGCTCCAAAGTTATCTGGGAGTTGTCTGAGCCCCTCACCTGGTGAGCACAGTACGACGTGGGCAGCCGTTACCTGCAGATGTGGTCTGGATAATAAGAACTGTGAGTAAAGGCCCTGGACTGCATCACTGACTCCATGTCGTTACTGCTGCTGCCCTGCACCATCACCCCCATCCTCCGCATACACTGCCCTGAGGCTATACTCCTCCCGTGGAGAGTTATGCTACGCTCTGCTGCACCCACAACACCAGCCTCAGCGGTCTGCCCTGCAGCGGCGGTTCACTCTGACCGCAATCCACGGGTGGCGTAGTCGGACATTTAAACATCAAAACCACATAAATAGTTCCGCCACTGGTTTGACACCCTGATCCACGGAACCGGGTCGCCGCCACGAAGACTACAACCACCAGCATCCACCAAAAAGGGTCCGGCTCCGGGTGTCCCAAGGCCCAGGGTGTGCATCAGAACATTTTCATCACCTTTCACAATCACCAATGGGACAAGGCAGGGATGTCCTCTGTCCCCTCTCTTATACATCCTAGTGACGGAGCACCTGCTCTCATCAATTCGCCATAACCCCAATATTAGGTGGATTGAGGTGGGAGGCACCGAGTACAAGTGCTCTCTATTTGCTGATGATGTCCTAGTATATATCACTCAATCACATATATCCATCCATGCTGTTATGGCTGAAATAGATCACTTTGTTACATGGTCAAATTTTAAAATCAATGCAGCGAAGTCTGAGGCCCTCGATGTCTCCCTCCCCAAATCCATATAGGATTCCATCCAGTCCAACTTTCCCTTTGCCTGGCCCTCACAGGGTATCAAATACTTAGGAATTCTTATTCATAGAGACCTCTCCCATCTATGTTATCTTAATTTTGGGCCCTTTATTGAACAACTCCATACAGACCACGGTTGGCATGTTAGAACTGTAAGATTCACTACGTGAACCACTGGTGTTTTGTGGAAAAGCACATGTACACTGCGTTCCAAATTATTATGCAAAAAGTGTTTAGGAGTGATAAGGGAAGAATTTGTTTGTTTGTCAGTTAAACTCATTGATGGTGATGTGTGTCAGGGCTCTTTATATCACTGTAAGCAATTGCAGACACCTGTGCTAATTAGTTTGGCAGGTGTGTCCAATGAAAGGCAAGACTACTTAACAAGGCTGTCTCACATTATTAAGCAGCCTACATTTTCTGCCAAAATGGGAAAGAAAAAGGATGTGTCGGCTGCTGAGAAGCAACAAATTGTGGAGTGTTTAGGTCAAGGCATGACTACAATCAACATTGTGCGATGATCAGGATGAAGTGTCTTGGCAATCAAGAAGTATGTAGCTGATTCACAGTACACACGTGTGTGTGCTGATAAGGGCAAATTGAGGACTCTTTCCTACAGGCAATTACGTCAGGATGAAAGAGCAGCGGCAAAAAAGCCTTGTCATAGCAGCAGACAAGTTTTTGAAGCTGCTTGTGCCTCCAACGTCCCCCGAACAACAAGATGCAGGGTCCTTCAGAGGTTTGCAGCTGTGCATACGCCATCCTGTCGACCTCCTCTATCCACTTCACACAAGCAGAAACGGCTCCAGTGGGCCAAACATTACATGAAGACTGATTTCAAAACTGTTTTGTTCACGGATGAGTGCCGTGCAGCGCTCGATGGTCCAGATGGATGGAGTGGAGGATGGCTGGTTGATGGACACCCCACGCAAACACGGCTACAGCGCCAACAAGGAGGAGGTGGAGTAATGTTTTGGGCTGGAATCATGGGGAGAGAGATTGTCGGCCCCTTTAGGATCCCTGAAGGCGCTAAAGATGAACTCCATAATGTATGTGGATTTTCTCAAACAGCACTTCCTGCCATGGTTCAAGAAGAAGAACCGTGTATTTCACAGCAAGATCATTTTTCTGCATGATAATGCACCATCTCATGCTGCACATAAAACATCTGCATCTCTGGCTGATATGGGCATAAAAGGGGACAAACTTATGGTGTGACCCCCATGCTCCACTGACCTGTACACCATTCAGAACCTTTGGAGCATCATTAAAAGGAGTGTCTATGATGGCGGGAGGCAGTTCACATCTAAGCAACAGCTCTGGGAGGGTATTCTGTCCTCATGCAAAACAATTGAAGCAGAAACCATCCAAAACCTGACAAATTCAATGGACGAGAGAGTTCAGAAGCTCCTTTCGAACAAGGGGTCCTATGTGAAAATGTAACATCACCTAGAATAAAGTTTTGAGTTGAAAACTGTTTGATTTCAGTTTCTAACAACCTGCTAATGCTTATAATTTCAAAAATGACCATTTTTTTGGTCTTTATTAAAATGAAAAGGTTGATCGAAAAGTTTGGGGGATCTAAGAGTGTGGCAACCCAGTAGTCATGATTACTTCGAATTCTGACAATATGAGGGTCATGCTGCAGGTAGTGCAGCAAGAAGGCACTTATGTGTCTTGCGCATCTCGGAGCCCCAAAATTATTTTCCGGGCTAGATGCAGCTAAAAATTATTATTAATTTTAAATCTGGGGAAGCTTTAGTATAGATGGCCTAATAGGATCAGTGCTGCACAATGCTACAAAGCCCAAATTATTTTCCAGCCAAGATACAGATAAACATGATTAGTAATTTGAAAGCTTAAAACGTTTGGTAGGGTGATTTTAACCAATCATCAAGCTTTTACTCTCCCCAGGATGACACAGGGGTAGAAAAGTCGTTTCGGATCCATGATTTGTTCATCTTTATGAACGTGAGTCTGTCTACATTATCAGTGGAGAGCAGCGTGCGCTTATCTGTCAGCACACCACCAGCAGCGCTGAACACACGTTCAGACAGAACGCTGGCTGCGGGGCATGACAAGATCTCCAAGGCGTAAGTGGCTAGCTCCGGCCATTTATCCAGATTGGAAGCCCAAAAAGAGCAAGGGTCCAGTGACACAGTCGTGGCTTCAATGTTTACTTGGAGATACTCCTGTACCATCGTCTCTAGGCGTTGACTATGTGTCAGACTTCTTGTCTCCTGTGGCCTTGCAAAGGATGGGCTAAAAAAGTGGTGAAATGATTCCGCAAAATTGATGTTACCAGCAGATACTGTGGTTCTGTTACGGTTTGAGTGCTGAACACTTGACGGTCCCACGGTTGGCAAGTTGGAACTGTGAGATTCACTACATGTACCACTGGTATTTTGTGGAAAAGCACATGTAAGATTCTGCAACAGTCTCTGCTGATACTCCTGCATGCGTGCATCCCTTTCTATGGCAGGAATAATTTCTGCAAATTTACTTTTGTACCGGGGATCTAACAGTGTGGCAACCCAGTAGTCAGGATTATTTCTAATTCTCACAATTCGAGGGTCATGTTGCAGGTAGTGCAGCAAGAAGGCACTCATGTGTGTTGCGCATCCAGGAGCACCAAGTCCCTGTTGTGTTGGTGGCGAGGTAACAATCATGCTTCCTTCCTATGTCCTCTCCCCCCAACCTCGCACAACAGAAATGTGATCAAGGTCTCCCTCATCTGATGAGTCTTCCATCAGTTCGTCCTCCAATTCTTCCTGGGCTCCTGCACCTTCCTCACTAGTTTGGCTGCTACCATGCGCCCTGGTAAAACCATCTCCCCCACCCTCACATGCCTGCCGCCTTGGTGCTGCCGACCGTCTGGACCTTGCAGATGTTAGCCCTTCCGCATACAACTCCTCCTCCTCTACTTCCTCCACCTCCTCTTGTGCCACCACCTGACTCCGAATTCTGTTTAACATGTGCTCCAGCATGTAAATCACCGGAATAGTCATGCTGATAATGGCATCGTCAGCACTAAACATCTTCGTCGCCATTTCAAAACTGTGCAGAAGGGTGCATAGGTCCCTGATCTGAGACCACTCCTCCAGCGTGATTTGCCCCACCTCTGAATCTCGTTGGCCCAGGCTATACGTCAGAACGTATTGCACCAGGGCTTGTCGGTGCTGCCACAGTCGCTGCAACATGTGCAGAGTTGAATTCCACCGGGTAGGCACATCGCATTTTAGCCGGTGAAGTGGCAGGCCCAACGACTTCTGTAGAGATGTAAGTCGCTGAGCTGCGGGATGCGAACGGCGGAAGTGAGCACACAGCGACCGTGCCCTCTGCAGAAGGCCATCTAGTCTGGGATAGTGGGCTAAAAATTGCTGGACAACCAGGTTCAACACGTGAGCCATACAAGGCACGTGTGTGACATTGCCCCGGCGAAGGGCCGCACCCAGGTTTGCAGCATTGTCGCACACGGCCTTCCCTGGTTTCAGGTCCAGTGGAGACAACCATTCATGAAATTGGTTCTCCAGAGCTGACCACAACTCCTCAGCTGTGTGACTCACATTTCCCAGACATTTCAATGTAAAAACCGCCTGATGACGTTGAGCCCTGCTGCCAGCATAGTAAGGAGGTGTGCAGGATCCCTTCTGCGCAGTTAGAAAGCTTGTGGCATGACCAGACAGTCTTTGGGTGCAGGTGGAAGACCGAGAGGAGGTTGAGGAGGCAGAAGCAGTGGAGGAACTTTGACATAAAGAGGATTGACGCACAACTCGTGGGGACGGCAAGACTTGGACAGCAGCCCCTTGTCCTGCTGTCACCATAGTTACCCAGTGCCCAGTCAGCGACATGTAACGCCCCTGTCCATGCCTACTCGTCCAAGTGTCTGTGGTGAAATGCACCCTGTCACACACAGAGTTTCTCAAAGAAGCGGTGATGTTGTGTGCGACATGCTGGTGGAGCGCAGGCACACCTTTCTTTGAGAAGTAGTGCCGACTGGGCATCTGGTACTGGGGCACTGCGACGGACATAAGGTCTCGAAAATCCTCTGTGTCCACCAGGCGGAAAGGCAGCATTTCTGTAGCCAAGAGCTTGCAGATGGTGAAATTCAACCTCTTAGCTTTCTCATGGCTAGGAGGAAATGGTCTTTTACTTGTCCACATCTGAGGGACCGAGGGCTGGCTATTGTGCTTAGACGGGGTTGATAAGGGTGTCCCCGGCAAACTGCCAGTCTGTGAGGAAGATGCAGGCGGACATGTTAGGTTGCCTTGATCCAAATGTGGTGCTATCGATGTCGGACAGCGCTCAACACCAGCTGGTGTTACCACCTCCAAAGAAAATGATGACCTGCCAATCACGCTGGCTGTTGCGGGTAAAGAGGTGGCAGGTCTGCGCCCCAAAACAGGTGTGACTGCTGTCCCCCCAGTCACAGAGGATGAAGAGGCCGCGGATGCACAAGATATGGCAGACGGTGGTTGGCCCGGCCGGCTAGGCCGCATTGTAGCACACTGAGCTTCCCACTGCAACTTATGCTTCATGTCCATGTGCCGGTTCATGCATGAAGTACTCAAACTATGTATTTTTTGGCCTCTACTTAGCTTTTGCTGACAAATGTTACAGATAACACGAGTTGGGTCATCTTTATCGATCTGAAAAAATGCCCAGGCTATGTGTTTCACCCTACCTGGATGCCACAAGTGTAATTAAAGCTGTGTCTGAGAGCAAGGGGGAGGTTCTCTGTTTAGGGGAACATTAGCATGCAATGCCTCCTGTCTCAGGCCAGTAGGGGGAGCAGGCTGCCCCTATAAAAGCTGGTACTGGGGACAGGGTTAGGGAGAACTGGATTGCCTGTCTCAGCTTTGAGACGTGTCCCAGAGTGGAGCAGGGACAGAAAGTTGATTGCACCTAAGAGGAAGTGTGGCAGTGGGAGAGAGCCACCAGCCAGAGACAAGAAGCGAAGAGAGCCTGTCTTGGCAGAGAAAAGACTTAATTTTACCAGACTTTGGTGTCTGAGGCTGGAAGGATTCCACATCCCCCAGCAGAGAACCAGTTCGCAAGGGACTGTACTTTCCTTGGCCTAAGAAGCATGGAGGCCCTGCCACAACCGAAGGGACCAGTAAAGCCGTACAAGGCTGGGAGCAGAAAGGAACCCACGTCGCAGGCCATACAGGCGAGAAAGCACGGAAAGCTTGGAAACGTGGGCTGTTACCCTATAAAGAGGAGATAGCCAGAAGGAGCGCAGAAAGCCCGGTAGGCCTACACCCTCACCCTGACCAGGGCCAATTTCCCCGTTGCTCTCAGACATCCAGGTCCCCTCCTAGCCGGGACTGTTTATGGGTCAGTTTACCTGTTGTAGTAAAGACCCTGGACTGCAACCTGTTGTCTGCGTGCTCCTTGCTCCTCCAGCACTATCAGCACTGGGACCCTCACTACCATCACTCCCACCATCCACTATACTGCCCTGGGGCCGCACTCTTCCCGTGGGGAGTCACACTACCATAGCTGCACACCTCATCAGCCCCAGCGGTCTGCATGCAGCGGCGGTTCCTAATAACCGCAAATCCACGGGTGGCGTAGTCGGACATAATTAATAACACATAACGGACTACCACTGGCCTGACCACCCTGAGCCACGGAACCGGGTTGCCACTACTACTCCCATCGTTTCCCCCTATTGCCCGGATCCGAGTGCCCCACAGCCCAGGGGGCGAGTCAGCTTTGGCGTAGTCGGCAGCATTTCGTGCCCGCAACCACCGGGTACTGCGTGCCTGAAAAAGACTTTTGTAACTTACCTGTGGCGAAGTTTCCCGCCGTCCGGAGTCGTTTCCCGCCATCCGGAGCCGATTCCCGCCATCAGACGCCATATTGGACCGTTTCCTGCCGTCTTCTGCCGTTTTCCCGCCATCGGACGCCATCTTCAGGACGCCACGCGGGAAGAAGAGGGGCGTGGATGTCAAAACCGCGCGAGATCCGAAGCTCCGCCCCTTGCACCGACGCTGCGCAAGGTCCTGGAAGGGAGAGAGAGCGACTCTGACGTCATCGGAGTGCGACGCCAGGTCCTCGTCCAGAGCAGCAGCGGAGCCGCGGCCTACAGAAGAGGATCGTCGGAAGGTAGGCCACACTTCACTAGGGGGGTAGGAAGATGTCGGACACAGAGGCGCCCACTACCACCAACGCAGCTGCAGCAGCGGTGATGCCCTTTTCCTTACCCAACATCCCGGGAGCGGCCTGGCTGCCCAAATACTCAGGGGAGCCCCATGCCCTAACTGACTTCAAGGAAAGGCTGTATAGTTTGTTCCAAGTTTACCCCCTGACAGAGGAACAGAATATCAGCATATTGACAGGGCAGTTAACTGGCGCAGCCCAAAGGGAGGTAAAATCATGGCCCATTGAGGAGAAAGGGACTGTGAAGGGTATTCTGGCCCGGCTGCGGGGTACCTTTGATACACATACCTCCGCTGAAATTAAAATGAGGTTCTATGGATGTAGGCAGCGGGCACAGGACAGCATCAGAGACTATGCCCTAAATCTGCAGGAAGCCTTGAGGGCTATTCAACAAACTGACCCTGGCAGTGTGCAGGAAACCGATAAGCTGCTAACAGAACAATTCATAGAGGGTCTTCTGTCCAGCGCCCACAGGGCCCAGCTGCGCCTCATGTTCTTCCAGAACCCCGACCTGACCTTTGCCCAATTTAAGGACAGGGCCATAAGGGTGCTCCGTGAATCTGCAACCAGTGGCGCTATAAACCCCCGGCGCCCTGCTATCACCTACCACCAGGAGGCGGCGCCCTCCTCTATGGACTCCGTGGAGGCTGATGCACAGGCCCTGAACCAAGCCCCGTCGAAAGGCCTGCACCACCAAGTCCAGGAGCTGACCAGGAGCGTCGCGGCGTTGACCAGGACCGTCCAGGCGTTGCAAGTGGACCCGTCAAGACCCATCGAGCTGGCTTCAAGTCCGGAGGATGTCCCGTGGCATCGACAGAGGAGAAAACCGTCGTTCCGAGGGAGGCCCACAGACCGCTACGCAGAGGATGGACAGCCCATTTGCCGTCAATTTAACCAGCCCGGACACATTTCCAGGTACTGTAATTTAAACGGGTCCAACCTGGGGCAGAGGGCCGACCCCCAGGCATAAGATCACCAGGCCCTTATAATTGGCGTGATAAGTACGTTTGGGGGGCGCCCGGTTTTACCCGTGGTGCTGGACCGTATCCCCATGAGCGCCTTGCTGGATACTGGGTCGCAAGTAACCACAATCCCTTATGTACTTTTTAAGCAGTATTGGACTGATGCTGATATCACACGGTATCCAGACAGTAACTTGAGCATCATCGCCAGTAATGGCTTACCCGTGCCGCAGATGGGGTTCAAGGAGATGACCATTAAAATTGGTAAAGTTGAACTGCCGGCACAGGGAGTGATTATTGTGGACATTGACCGTCATGAAAGTCACCCTAAAATAACTGTGGGTACTAACATAATTGAAAATTGTCTTTCAGAGGTAATTGTAATTCTACAACAGGTGGCGGTGAATGCTAGTTCCAGCCAACAGAGAGTCCTCAACAAGGAGATAAAAGCCCTGATGAGACGGCAGCAGGTAGAACTGTCTGGTGGTGAGATCGGTAGCGTAAGACTCAGTGATCCATTCCCCATTTCCATGCCTCCCAAAAGTGAAATGATGATCTGGTGTCGGACTGCAATCGGGTTGAGAGGTAGAGACTACCAAGCCATGGTAGAACCCGTGTACTCAGACAGCAGGCCCACCATTTTGACAGCCCGGGGGGTGGTTGATGTCCGTCATGGGAGGGTGCCCGTCCGCATCCTCAACATTGGGGAGAGGGAAGTACACTTACCCAGGTACGCTACACTCGCCAAACTGTTTGTCGTCGAACACCAAGCTATCAGGGCCGTGGAACCCTTGCCTCCATCTCCACAGGCGGAGGGTAATGGCTCCCAGAAACAAAAGGAGGACTGGTGCCAGAAACTCCACGTGGGTGCTGACTCCACTCCCCTGCACCAAAAACAAGGAGTCTACCGGGTGGTACAGGAGTACGAGAGAGTCTTTAGTAAGCACCCGCTAGACTTCGGCAGAGTGAAAGGGATAGAACACCACATCCCCACAGGGAGCCACCCACCAATAAAAGAGAGGCACAGACGTGTACCCCCTGCACATTATCAGAACGCCAAGGGTATGCTGCGGGAAATGAAAGAAGCTGGGGTCATTAGAGATAGCTGTAGCCCCTGGGCAGCCCCCTTGGTTCTGGTGAAAAAGAAAGACGGCACCATGAGAATGTGCGTGGACTATAGACAAATCAACCGTATCACCCACAAAGACGCATATCCGCTGCCTAGAATAGAAGAGTCTTTAGCCGCACTAAAATCAGCTAACTTCTTTTCTACTTTGGACCTTACTAGCGGGTACTGGCAGGTTCCTGTGGCAGAGGCTGACAAGGAGAAGACCACCTTCACCACCCCGATGGGACTGAGCGAATTCAACTGCATGCCTTTCGGGCTCTGCAACGCACCAGGGACCTTCCAGCGGCTGATGGAATGCTGTCTAGGGCATCGAAACTTCGAGACGGTCCTCCTTTACCTGGACGACGTGATCGTCTATTCGAAGACCTACGAGGACCATCTCAAGCACCTGGCTGAGGTGTTCGAAGCCCTGGCAGGCTATGGCCTGAAGGTGAAACCATCGAAGTGCCACCTGCTGAAACCAAAGGTCCAGTACCTAGGGCACGTGGTAAGCGCGGAAGGAGTAGCCCCCGACCCTGACAAGGTCACGGCAATCAAGAGCTGGCCAAGCCCCTCGAACATCAAAGAGGTGAGACAGTTTCTCGGGTTGGTAGGCTACTACCGAAGGTTCATCCCCGGGTTCACTAAGATGGCAGCTCCTATGCAGGACCTCCTGATCGGACAGTCCAAGTCCAGAAGTCAAAAGCCACCCTTCAAGTGGGATAAACCGGAAGAGGAGTCCTTCCGCCAGCTAAAGTTGGCCCTCACTGGGGATGAGATCCTGGCCTACCCTGATTATGGCCAGCCTTTCATTCTCCACACAGATGCCAGTAATGTGGGACTGGGAGCCGTACTGTCCCAAAACCAACAGGGCAGAGAACGGGTGATCGCATACGCCAGCCGGAAGCTGAGGCCCACTGAGAGGAACCCAGAGAATTACAGCTCCTTCAAGCTAGAATTCTTGGCAGTGGTGTGGGCCGTGACTGAACGCTTCAAGCATTACCTGGCCTCCGCAAAGTTCACCGTGTACACGGACAACAACCCGTTGACACACCTGGACAATGCAAGACTGGGTGCCCTGGAACAGCGGTGGATGGCCCGTCTCTCCAACTATGACTTCGTGATCAAGTACCGGGCAGGCAAAACCAACGCCAACGCGGACGCCCTATCAAGGATGCCTCACTTACCTGAAGGTGACGAAGACCCACAAGAGCTGGAGGAGGTAGAACTCCCCGCGTTTCACCGGTATGGAGCCGCTCAACACTCTCACCGCGTGAAGGAGGAGGATCTAACAACTGTGATGATGAATCCCCTACCTCACCACAGCTGGGCCGAGACCCAAGATAGTGACCCTGCAGTCCGCCTGGTGAAAGATCTGCTGACCCGGGAAGACGCCCGCCTAGATCCAGATGCCCCAGAGGAAGCCAAGCAGCTATGGAAGGAGAAGAGCAAGCTGTTCCTCTACGAAGGCAAGTTGTGCAGAAGGATTGTCAACCACCGGACACACGAGCTGACCTTGCAAGTCGTGGTTCCAAGGCGGGATGCAGCTATGGTCCTGGGAGCTTACCTTGACAGAGCGTGACACTTCGGTTGGAAGAAACTGGAGTTCCTACTAAGAGGAAGGTTCTTTTGGGTCGGCATGAGAGGAGCAGTAGAAAAGTGGTGCAGAGACTGTGGCCCTTGTCACCTGAGGAGGAAGGACCGCACCAGCCAGAAGACACCCTTGAGGCCCATCGTCACCACGCAGCCTCTTGAGCTGGTAGCTCTGGACCACGTCAAATTGGCTCCAAGCCGGTCTGGATACATCTATGCCCTGACAATCGTGGACCACTATTCCCGTTTTCTAGTGGTGGTCCCGGTAAAGGACTTGACAGCCCAAACAGCGGCCCGAGCCTTCCAGCAATACTTCTGCCGTCCACACGGGTATCCGGAACAGGTCCTGACAGACCAGGGTCCAGCGTTTGAAGCTGAAATCTTCCAGGAGTTCTGCAACCTCTATGGCTGTAAGAAGATTCGGACAACGCCTTACCACCCCCAAACCAACGGGATGTGTGAGAAGATGAACAATATAGTCATTGATCTCCTGAAGACGTTGCCCCTGGAGGAACGCAGCCTGTGGCCAGAAAAACTGCCGGACCTGGTAGACATGTACAACAATATCCCGGTGAACGCTACAAACTGCACCCCGGCTTACCTGATGCGAGCCAGACCGGGTAAGCTGCCCGTAGACCTGGAGATGGGAGTCCTAATACCTGAGGACACCTCCCCGGATGCGGACTGGGATACGGAAAGGCAACTGCAGTACAAGAAGGTACAGGAGAGTGTGGAGAAGAGCCTGGCCCAGGTGAGAGAGAAGCAAGAAAGACTCTTCAATCAACACGCCCCTGCTGGTCCCCTAGAACCTGGTGAGCAAGTCCTAAAGCGAAAAAGAAGGCTACATAAGTTGGACGACCAGTGGGAAAGGGAACCCTACACCGTACTGCAGTCTGACCACGACAACCCAAAGGTGTGCGTAATCACCAAGGACGGAGGAGAAACCACTAGTGTCGTCTCCAGAGACCACCTCAAAAGGTGCCCCGAGCAACTCCGTAGTGCAGAAGAGGATCAGAGTGACCTTGAACCCGCAGAGGACAAGGAAGAAATGATCAGCACCGTTCTCGGAGAGTTCCCTCAGTCCTGGACTCGCATAAATGTTGCCATAGTGGTACCTGTCCTGCATTTCCTGCAACCGGCACAGCAACAACCAACACCAGAGCCGGAAGGTGAAGAGGAGCAAGCGGTTCCAGAGGCAGAAGAGCCTGTACCAGCAGCCCAGGAGAGTCAACCCTCTGCTGACAGTTAGCCTGCCATGCCTGCGGTAAGCCAAAGAACCCGCAGACAGCTGCCTGCCCTACCTGTACACCCAGCTGGTAGCTGTACCCCTAACGCTAGTGGGGAAAGCCAGGTTGGTCCACCACCAGACAGTGGGCTACGTAGGTCAACCAGGAGCACAAAGGGGCAGATACCCGCTCGCTGGAGAATATAGAGTGTACTAAAAGTGTAAATAACCTTGTTGCCAAATGTTAAAATGTTTGCCAAAGTTACCTGCATGTTTATTAATAGTGTGTTTCAGCTTCTTGCAGCAACCGTAAGGACTCACAGGTTATGGACTTTTATAACCGGGACCTTGTATGGACTGCATTCGGAGCCTAACCCAGGAATGAACTAAGACTGTGAAGGACTTGGGGTAGGACAGACCCCTACCTGGTTAAGGCTCCCCGTTGTTTTGGTGATATGGACACCCGGTCACAGACCACACTGTGACCTAAAGAACTCAATTTGTGCGTCGTCTGTCTATTAATGTGTTATTGTTATGCATATTGTCTTTGTTTATTGTTTAGTCCCGGAGTACTAAATTTCACTAGGGGGGAATGTGTCACCCTACCTGGATGCCACAAGTGTAATTAAAGCTGTGTCTGAGAGCAAGGGGGAGTTTCTCTGGTTAGGGGAACATTAGAATGCAATGCCTCCTGTCTCAGGCCAGTAGGGGGAGCAGGCTGCCCCTATAAAAGCTGGTACTGGGGACAGGGTTAGGGAGAACTGGATTGCCTGTCTCAGCTTTGAGACGTGTCCCAGAGTGGAGCAGGGACAGAAAGTTGATTGCACCTAAGAGAAAGTGTGGCAGTGGGAGAGAGCCACCAGCCAGAGACAAGAGGCGAAGAGAGCCTGTCTTGGCAGAGAAAAGACTTAATTTTACCAGACTTTGGTGTCTGAGGCTGGAAGGATTCCACATCCCCCAGCAGAGAACCAGTTCGCAAGGGACTGTACTTTCCTTGGCCTAAGAAGCCTGGAGGCCCTGCCACAACCGAAGGGACCAGTAAAGCCGTACAAGGCTGGGAGCAGAAAGGAACCCACGTCGCAGGCCATACAGGTGAGAATACACGGAAAGCTTGGAAACGTGGGCTGTTACCCTATAAAGAGGAGATAGCCAGAAGGAGCGCAGAAAGCACGGTAGGCCTACACCCTCACCCTGACCAGGGCCAATTTCCCCGTTGCTCTCAGACATCCAGGTTCCCTCCTAGCCGGGACTGTTTATGGGTCAGTTTACCTGTTGTAGTAAAGACCCTGGACTGCAACCTGTTGTCTGCGTGCTCCTTGCTCCTCCAGCACTATCAGCACTGGGACCCTCACTACCATCACTCCCACCATCCACTATACTGCCCTGGGGCCGCACTCTTCCAGTGGGGAGTCACACTACCATAGCTGCACACCTCATCAGCCCCAGCGGTCTGCATGCAGCGGCGGTTCCTAATAACCGCAAATCCACGGGTGGCGTAGTCGGACATAATTAATAACACATAACGGACTACCACTGGCCTGACCACCCTGAGCCACGGAACCGGGTTGCCACTACTACTCCCATCGTTTCCCCCTATTGCCCGGATCCGAGTGCCCCACGGCCCAGGGGGCGAGTCATATGCAAGGCTTAGCACCCATGCGACCTGAAGAGCCACCATGACTTGTGGTGAGAGGCAGAGTTGTGTTTGAGGATGCAGTTGTTGACATGCTTCCAGTACTACGTCTCTGTCCAGGAAGGCGCAACCTGACCTCGTCGTCACTAGCATCTTCCTCCACCTCCTCTGCTGACCTCATCTCTTGGCTGACTGTGGGTTGACAGTAAGTGGGATCTCCAACCTCATCATCATCACCCTATGCGTTATCACACCCGTCGTCCTCAGAGCCAACCTGTTCCTGCCCTGACAAAAAACTAAAGTTGTCGCTCCAATCAGGTATTTGAGTCTCATCATCGTCTTCCTCATTGTCTCCACCAACAGGAGTTACAGTTTGGGAATGAGGGTCTACATTATGGTCAGAACCTTCTGCGTCTGGTCCTGGATCCGATTCATAAAGATTCTGGGCATCAGTGCAGATCATTTCCTCGTCTGGATTCACAGAAGCGCTGGAGTCGACCTCTGATTCCCAGGCTATAGTATGAGTAAACAGCTCTGCAGACTCAACCATCTGTTCTACCTCATACTCAGACGGGCAGCTGGAGATTTGGGAGCTGTGAGGAAGCAAGTGCGATTGGGGTGACACCTTTGAGGACTGGAGTATTTGTGATGTTGAAGTTGATGTGGAGGAGAGCCCACTTAAAGGAGCACTTGATATCCGTTGAAGCACCTGCTGTTTTTGTGCCTCATCTGGAATTTGTAGCGATTGGCGTGGCCGTAAGAAAGGGATCTTATCACATTGTCCGCTAAAAGAAGTAGACATTTTAGTTTGGCTGGAAGATGGTCTTTCTTCTGCAGATGTTACTGTTGCTTTAACACCTACTCCACGGACACGACCTTTTTTCCCCTTCCCAACACGCCTATTCCCTTTTCCACCAGCAGCAGGCCTTTTTCCACTCATTTTGGTGGTTAACTAATTCACAACTCTGGAGTTGTTTGCACAAAAAAACAATGGATGGGAACCGAGCAGAGCTGAGTGGCCAAATTGTGGTATTAGGCCAAAACTATTGGCTGGGTTAGATGCAGAAAAAAATTATATTCAATTTGCAACCTGATGGAGGTCAGTAATAATGGACTAATAGAGAAAGTCCCACACACAGCTAGAAGGCCAAATATTTTTTCAGAGGTAGATGCAGAAAAAAATTATATTCAGTTTGCAACCTGATGGAGGTCAGTATAGATGGACTAATAGAACAAGTCCCGCACACAGCTAGAAGCCCAAATATTTTTTCAGAGGTAGATGCAGATAAAAATTATTTTTAATTTGCAACCTGATGGAGGTCAGTATAGATGGACTAATAGAGAAAGTCCCACACACTGCTAGAAGGCCAAATATTTTTTCAGAGCTAGATGCAGACAAAAAATTATTTTCAGTTTGCAACCTGATGGAGGTCTGTATAGATGGATTAATAGAACAAGTCCCACACACTGCTAGAAGGCCAAATATTTTTTCAGAGGTAGATGCAGAAAAAAATTATATTCAGTTTGCAACCTGATGGAGGTCAGTTTAGATGGACTAATAGAAAAAGTCCCACACACAGCTAAAAGCCCAAATATTTTTTCAGAGGTAGATGCAGAAAAAAATTATATTCAGTTTGCAACCTGATGGAGGTCTGTATAGATGGATTAATAGAACAAGTCCCACACACAGCTAGAAGCCCAATATTTTTTCAGAGGTAGATGCAGAAAAAAATATATTCAGTTTGCAACCTGATGGAGGTCAGTATAGATGGACTAATAGAGAAAGTCCCACACACTGCTAGAAGGCCAAATATTTTTTCAGAGCTAGATGCAGAGAAAAAATTATTTTTAATTTGCAACCTGATGGAGGTCAGTATAGATGGACTAATAGAGAAAGTCCCACACACAGCTAGAAGCCCAAATATTTTTTCAGAGCTAGATGCAGAAAAAAATTATATTCAGTTTGCAACCTGATGGAGGTCAGTATAGATGGACTAATAGAACAAGTCCCACACACAGCTAGAAGCCCAAATATTTTTTCAGAGGTAGATGCAGAAAAAAATTATATTCAGTTTGCAACCTGATGGAGGTCAGTATAGATGGACTAATAGAGAAAGTCCCACACACTGCTAGAAGGCCAAATATTTTTTCAGAGCTAGATGCAGACAAAAAATTATTTTTAATTTGCAACCTGATGGAGGTCAGTATAGATGGACTAATAGAGAAAGCCCCACACACTGCTAGAAGGCCAAATATTTTTTCAGAGCTGGATGCAGATAAAAATTATTTTTAATTTGCAACCTGATGGAGGTCAGTATAGATGGACTAATAGAGAAAGTCCCACACACAGCTAGAAGGCCAAATATTTTTCAGAGCTAGATGCAGAAAAAAATTATATTCAGTTTGCAACCTGATGGAGGTCAGTATAGATGGACTAATAGAACAAGTCCCACACACAGCTAGAAGCCCAAATATTTTTTCAGAGGTAGATGCAGATAAAAATTATTTTTAATTTGCAACCTGATGGAGGTCAGTATAGATGGACTAATAGAACAAGTCCCACACACAGCTAGAAGCCCAAATATTTTTTCAGAGGTAGATGCAGAAAAAAATTATATTCAGTTTGCAACCTGATGGAGGTCTGTATAGATGGATTAATAGAACAAGTCCCACACACAGCTAGAAGCCCAATATTTTTTCAGAGGTAGATGCAGAAAAAAAATATATTCAGTTTGCAACCTGATGGAGGTCAGTATAGATGGACTAATAGAGAAAGTCCCACACACTGCTAGAAGGCCAAATATTTTTTCAGAGCTAGATGCAGAAAAAAATTATGTTCAGTTTGCAACCTGATGGAGGTCAGTATAGATGGACTAATAGAACAAGTCCCACACACTGCTAGAAGCCCAAATATTTTTTCAGAGCTAGATGCAGAAAAAAATTATATTCAATTTGCAACCTGATGGAGGTCAGTATAGATGGACTAATAGAATGATGCTATGCCCAAAAGATTTTACTTCACTAGGTGCAGTAAAGAAATTGGTATTCTATACACAGGTGGTATATCTTGCAACACAGATAGACTACTCCACTGACTAACACACTCTGCAATAGGCCAAAAAGGATTAGCTTTGCTAGATTCAGCCAAATGCTGTGAAAAAAACTTGCACAGCACTGGCACAGACCTGCCTGGCAAAAACTGATAGTAACTGATGTAACCTAGTCCTGAAAAGGACTGCAATTACAATTAGTCTTTACTCCCACAATCTATCTATTTAAGAGCACAGACCTGCCTGATAAAAGTCGTAGGAAATGCTGTAACCTAGTCCTTAAAAGGACTGCAATCACAACTATTCCCTACTCCTAAGCTATCTGTAGATTTGTGCGAAAATTGGCTTGAAATTAACAAGGTATAGCGCACACAGCAACAGCGGTGCCGTCTAACACGCAGCTGCAGCAGTGAGAAAATGGTGGCGACGGGGAAAATGGCTTGGTCTTATAGGGCAAGGACATGTGACATACACTGCCAATGACACATGCCCTTGCTTGTGTGAAAAAAGCACTTCGCTCCGTGTGTGCGCTGCTGATAGGCTGACAGATTGCACCTCCCCACTGTAAATGCGGCAAAGAGAAAAAAAATGGAGATCTTCATTATTCCTGCAGAGATCCATCCCCTGCCCCTCCCCCCCACCCCGCTGTACACTCAAACTGCGTATTAACATTAATTTTCATCATTACTGAGAAAAAATCCAGTTATGATTTTGGTGCACGAACAGTTATCGAACATAACCTTGAACAGCCGAATTTTTCTCAAATCGTTCGTGTTCGCCGAACGGCTCGAACACCGCCCAAAACAGCTCGAATTTGAGATTGCGAACAGTTCGAGTAGAACAACGCTCATCTCTATTGGTGACACTTCTAGACCCACGCTACAAGGAGAACTTTTTATCTCTTATTACTGAGGCGGACAGGTCTACAAAAGTGGGGCTGTACCAGAAGGCCCTTGTTGCGCAACTATTAAAAAAATTCCCATCTGAAAATGCTGGCGGGAGAGGGCACACTTATCTGGACAAACAAGGAGTACAGACGAGAGAGACACAACTTCAATCTAGCAGAGGCAGGGGAACACTGTCAAAGTTCTGGAGAATTTTCTCAGCCCCTTCCATCACACAAGCCCTGAGGTGCGGGGTACTCTCACAAAGAGTGCAAAGTTTGGGAAGATGCTGAGGGAGTACCTTGCCGACCGTACCAACGTCCCCGTGATTCCTCTGTGCCTTATAATTATTGGGTATCCAAGCTGGATACGTGGAATAAACTGGCTCTCTATGCCTTGGAGGTCCTGGCCTGCCCTGCCGCCAGCGTTTTAACAGAGTGGGTTTTTAGTGCCGCTGGTGGAATTATAACTGATAAGCGCACCGCCTGTCAACTGAAAATGCTGACAGGCTGACTCTTATAAAAATGAACAAGGGCTGGATTGGGCCAGACTTCTCAACACCACCGAATGATAGCAGCAAAACAAACTCAAATCCAGTGTCTTTTCTTGGGAGGTGTATTCCCATGCACCTTTTCACACCCACACATGATTATACGCTTCCTGATTTTGGCTATTTGCTCTTGTCCTCCTCCTTCTCCTCATCCTCCACCACCATATCAGCAGGGTGACCGTGGTCCGTGATGCAACACCCACATAATTTTTTTAAAGGGTGTTTATGATGCCCGTATAAATTTTTTTTATACATTATGTTCATGTATACCCCCCAGGGGTAAATGTTTGTCAGCTCATACACTTAGTGCATGGGCATTACAAGTATAGGAGGCCCGCTCCTTTCTAATGGGAATTTTTTTTTATGAGGCCCTCCTCCACTTCTCTTCCAAGGGGCATTGGAGTGCCTCCCAATTTTTGGCAGCCCTTGCATTCACTGCATAGGCAAACACAATGGGAGACCCACTTCCTAATAATGGGAACATTGTTTTCAGGAGGCCCTCTGACCTCCATGTCTCCTCCAAAGGGCATTGAAGTGCCTGCAAATTTTTTGCAACCCTTGCATTCACTGCATAGGTCAACACTATGGGAGATCCACTTCCTAATAATGGGAACATTTTTTCATGAGGCCCTCTACGTCTCTTCCAAGGGGCATTGGAGTGCCTCTCAATTTTTGGCAACACTTGAATTCACTGCATAGGCAAACACAATGGGAGACCCACTTCCTAATAATGGGAACATTGTTTTGAGGAGGCCCTCTGACCTCCATGTCTCTTCCAAGGGGCATTTAAGTGCCTCCGAATTTTTGGCAACCCTTGCATTCACTGCAGAGGTCATCACTATGGGAGACCCACTTCCTAATAATGGGAACATTTTTTCATGAGGCCCTCTACGTCTCGTCCAAGGGGCATTGGAGTGCCTCCAAATTTTTGGCAACTCTTGAATTCACTGCTTAGGCAAACACAATGGGAGACCCACTTCCTAATAATGGGAACATTGTTTTGAGGAGGCCCTCTGACCTCCATGTCTCTTCAAAGGGGCATTGAAGTGCCTCCAAATTTTTGGCAACCCTTGCATTCACTGCATAGGTCAACACTATGGGAGACCCACTTCCTAATAATAGGAACATTTTTTCATGAGGCCCTCTACGTCTCTTCCAAGGGGCATTGGAGTGCCTCCAAATTTTTGGCAACTCTTGAATTCACTGCATAGGCAAACACAATGGGATACCCACTTCCTAATAATGGGAACATTGTTTTGAGGAGGCCCTCTGACCTCCATGTCTCTTCCAAGGGGCATTTAAGTGCCTCCTAATCATTGCCTTCACTGCATAGGCAAACACTATGGGAGACCTACTCCCTAATAATGGGAACATTGCTTTCAGGAGGCCCTCCTCTAAGTCTCTTCAAAGGAGTATTGGGGTGCATCCAAATTTTCAAAGTGGTTTTGGGGTGCGTCCAATTTTTGGGCAGCCCTGCCACTCACTGCATACGCAATAACAGTATAGGAGACCCACTCTTTAGTAATGGGAACAATAAAACATAGCCGGCTGATGGCTCTATAAGAATAGTGAGGGCCGACTGCTGGTCCTTTAAGAATAGTAAAGGCTGCCTGATGGCCCTATAAAAATAGGCTTTGTGACTATCAGAGTCCCTCCTTCATAAATGAAACAGGATGTATCTGATTATATCTCACACACCACATGGCAAGATAAGGTTATAAAATGTTAAAATGACATTTCCTCTGAATGCATTTGTCACGGTTGAAAGCAATACAAAAGTGCAAAAACGCATCAAAAACGCTACGTGTGAACATAGCCCAAGGTGTGGAGGAGCATTTTTGTTTTTGGTTATTTATTTTGCTTTATATACAAGTCATTACGCTGGAAAGGATGTTCCTTAACATATATCCCAGGAAAATCCATTTTGGTTTCGTTTTTTTATGTTTTATTGTGAGTCCGTAAAAGTGGCGTAATACCTCTGACAACGCTGTTGACAGAAGTGACCTGGGAGTCAGAAATGCTTCCAGGGGTCTTCCCCATGCTGTTCCCATGTCATTTGAACACTGTTCCCATCGATTTGGGCAATTTTTAGACCCTCTGCAGACCGCCGGGGGGAGCCGCCTGAAAAATGCTTGAGTTTCCCATAGACTCACATTGGGCTCATTGCTCGGGTCGAGCACCCGAGAATTCCAATGTGCTCGACCAGAGCAACGAGTACCTCGCTCATAACTAATCACCATCAATTAGATATACAGTATGTGTGTGATCATCGCTAATTATGTATGCATACACTATTTACTGATGTTTATTATCCTATAGGGGACTGTCTCCATGAACCCTTATTCACTTTGCTGTTTTCCATTACGTGATTTGCTGATAAAGTCAGACACTTCTGGAGTATCACACTAATTTACGGATAATGGCTGATTTATCACTGTCTATTTATGATGCACTTTTTGCATCTATATATACAGTACAGACCAAAAGTTTGGACGCACCTTCTCATTTAAAGATTTTTCTGTATTTTCATGACTTTGAAAATTGTACATTCACACTGAAGGCATCAAAACTATGAATTAACACATGCGCAATTATATACTTAACAAAAAAGTGTGAAACAACTGAAAATATGTCTTATATTCTAGGTTCTTCAAAGTAGCCAACTTTTGCTTTGATGACTGCTTTGCAAACTCTTGGCATTCTCTTGATGAGCTTCAAGAGGTAGTCACCGGAAATGGTTTTCACTTCACAGGTGTGCCCTGTTAGGTTTCAATAAGTGGGATTTCTTGCCTTATAAATGGGGTTGGGACCATCAGTTGTGTTGTGCAGAAGTCAGGTGGATACACAGCTGATAGTCCTACTGAACAGACTGTTAGAATTTGTATTATGGCAAGAAAAAAGCAGCTAAGTAAAGAAAAATGAGTGGCCATCATTACTTTAAGAAATGAAGGTCAGTCAGTGCGAAAAATTGGGAAAACTTTGAAAGTGTCCCCAAGTACATTTGCAAAAACCATCAAGCGCTACAAAGAATCTGGCTCACATGAGGACCACCCCAGGAAAGGAAGACCCAGAGTCATCTCTGCTTCTGAGGATAAGTTTATTCGAGTCACCAGCCTCAGAAATCACAGGTTATCAGCAGCTCAGATTAGAGACCAGGTCAATGCCACACAGAGTTCTAGCAGCAGACACTTTGTGCAGCAGGCCTTCATGGTAAAATAGCTGCTAGGAAACCACTGCTAAGAACAGGCAACAAGCAGAAGAGACAATTTAGGCTAAAGAACACAAGGAATGGACATTAGACCAGTGGAAATCTGTGCTTTGGTCTGATGAGTCCAAATTTGAGATCTTTGGTTCCAACCACCGTGTCTTTGTGCGATGCAGAAAAGGTGAACGGATGGACTCTACATGCCTGGTTCCCACCGTGAAGCATGGAGGAGGAGGTGTGATGGTGTGGGGGTGCTTTGCTGGTGACACTGTTGGGGATTTATTCAAAATTGAAGGCATACTGAACCAGCATGGCTACCACAGCATCTTGCAGCGGCATGCTATTCCATCCGGTTTGCATTTAGTTGGACCATCATTTATTTTTCAACAGTACAAAGACCCAAAACATACCTCCAGGCTGTGTAAGGGCTATTTGACCAAGAAGGAGAGTGATGGGGTGCTACGCCAGATGACCTGGCCTCCACAGTCACCAGACCTGAACCCAATTGAGATGATTTGGGGTGAGCTGTACCGCAGAGTGAAGGCAAAAGGGCCAACAAGTGCTAAGCATCTCTGGGAACTCCTTCAAGATAAAATGGAAGACCATTTCCAGTGACTACCTCTTGAAGCTCATCAAGAGAAAGCCAAGAGTGTGCAAAGCAGTCATCAAAGCAAAAGGTGGCTACTTTGAAGAACCTAGAATATAAGACATATTTTCAGTTGTTTCACACTTTTTTGTTAAGTATATAATTCCACATGTGTTAATTCATAGTTTTGATGCCTTCAATGTGAATGTACAATTTTCATAGTCATGAAAATACAGAAAAATCTTTAAATGAGAAGGTGTGTCCAAACTTTTGGCATGTACTGTATATGTGCACCCTACAACCCATACTTACTTAAGAAAGGTTAATTCCATTCTGTGCCAAAGCATCACCGCATATGGGCTAATAAAATCTGCCTTGTAGTTAAATAGATAGATAGATAGATAATAGATAGATGATAGATAGATAGATAGATAGATAGATAGATAGATAGATAGATAGATAGATAGATAGATAGATAGAGATAATGTAACTGAAAAAAACAGTAGCAGCACCAGAATAATAGTTAGTAGGGCCTCCTTGGCAAAAAGCAAACAATTCAGATAAAAAAAACAAACAAAAGAAAAGAGTCAACTCTCTTACTCAAATGTATGATGAACGGAAGACCGGTAGTGCTCCGGAGAAGTAAATATGCAGGTATTCTCCCCCCATGGGGTTGTGACTGTTCACATGTTTTTACCATTTTCAAATAAAGAACTTTTTGGATTTTTTGAAGAAGCCTGGATGCTGGATCTTTCCTTACCTGCATATCCAGATGAAAAAGTAACAACTGGAGGCAGCACTCCAAAGAGATTAAGCATAAAAAGGTGGTTTAATAGCCCATAGTGGCAACATTTCGGTTCTGAAGGTTTGAGAAAGGTTCACACTTCAGAACTAAAATGTCACCACTATGGGCTAATAAACCACCTTTTTATGCTTAAGCTCCTTAGATGGCTGCCTCCAGTTGTTACATTTTATCTGTTAGATAGATAGATAGATAGATAGATAGATAATAGATAGATAGATAGATAGATAGATAGATAGATAGATAGATGATATATATGATATGATATGATATGATATGATATAGATGGATGAATAGATAGATAGATAGATAGATAGATAGATAGATGATAGATATGATTTGATATGATATGATATAGATGGATGAATAGATAGATAGATAGATAGATAGTTAGATAGATAGATAGATAGATAGATAATAGATAGATAGATAGATAGTTAGATAGATAGATAGATAGTTAGATAGATAGTTAGATAGTTAGATAGATAGATAGATAGATAGATAGATAGATAGATAGATGATACATAGATGGATAGATGGTAGATAGATATAATATACAGTCATGGCCGAAAGTGTTTGAATTCTTGAAATTATTCCAGAAAATTAAATATTTCTCCCCGAAAATTATTGCAATTACACAAGTTTTGTGATACAAATGTTTGTTCCCTTTCTGTGTATTGAAGCAACACAAAAAACAGATAAAAAGGCAAATTGGACATAATTTCACACTAAACTCCAAAAATGGGCAACACAAAATTGTTGACTCCTCTCAACTGGAATTTTGGACTCTTCTTTTGCAAACTGCTCCAGGTCTCTCATATGTGAAGGTGCCTTCTCCCAACAGCAATTTTAAGATCTCTCAACAGGTGTTCAATGAGATTTAGATCCATCTGGACTCATTGCTGCCACTTCAGAACTCCTCCAGTGCTTTGTTTCCATACATTTCTGGGGGCTTCTTGAAGTATACAACAAATGCACAACTGATTCCGTTCACCATTTGGAGTGTGGAGCCAAATCGCCTCGTCCATATCTGGTCAGAGAAGCCGCAGTAACTCAGATGAGGAGAAAGGGAAGGATGATCCAGCGCCGTTTTCTGCTTCTTGAAGTATGGTTAGGAAAGTTTGTTCTCATACTCCAGCTCAGGTCTTACAGGCCTAATAACAGCAGCTTGGTTAGCTCAGGAATATGGAGTTGTGCTGAACAGAGGTGTTTGTTCGGTGACATGTTTAAAACTGTTTGAGCTGCTACTGCCTGGAAAACCAAGATTGAAAGGCTGCTATATTTACTTTGTTTCATTGTGCCTGAAGAAAGGACTGCTTATGGTATTCATTTGTACTGGAGAAAAGCTGTTATCGTTCTGGAACTTTAAAGTTTATAATTAACAATAAACGTTAGGTTGTTTTGATATAAAAACCCCTCGTGCCAGTGCATATTCAAGCAGCTACCACAGAGCTGACACCTTCCAATGATAGATAGATACTGTAGATAGAAAATATACAGATATGACATAGATAGATATTATAGATAAATTATTTATTTTTGCAATGGTCCTATACTAAAGAAAGACATAGGTTGGCTTTCCTGGTTACTTCCAGCTTCTAGTTAGTGACTTCCGATGTATTTTACATCTCTCTCACACTCACAGTGAATAGATATATCAGAGCAGTGTAATGTCAGAATTCACGGCCGAAATCTTTTGCCGTGTTCTATTTTGATCAATGGCCATGTTAACTCTGGGATAAATCTGACATCTCCATGACAAAATATAATTCCCCTAACAAACTGGCTTAACAGCCCCTGACATTGGAAATCACAGTAAATGATATTTTTCTTGGGAGCAGATGGGAATATTAACTTATGGCCTCACTCTCAGATGTAGGTCAGTGACAACGTCATAGTCCATTACCAGCAATGTATACTGTCACCAGAGAGGAGAAGCTGGCGGCTGCGCCAAGTCCGCACGTTACTTGTGTTATCTTCAGATCTATGACATCATATGGCATCCACCTGTACAGGTGAAAATGGCTCCTCATATCCTGTAATGAAGCGCATCGGAAGAACACAAAAGTACAGAAAATTTTGTTTTACCACTTAGAAAAATAATAATTGAAATAAAACTTGCTTGAAAAAAACTTGCTTTAGTCTGAGAGCAATCACTTTTTATTTTTCATCGTTGCTTTTGTGCAGGACGACCAGTAGTTTTTATTGGTCATTACCTTTTGTTTACATCTTTGTCTTCCAATTTTTTTTTAAGATAATGTGACAAAAAAAAACAGCGATTCTGCAATTATGATTTTGCACATCTGTCTTTCTTTTTCTGCTTTTGATATTTTATGTATGGGATAAATATATTTAGATTTAATTGGCTTGGACCATCATTTACGCAGTTATTCCAAATGTGTTAATTTTTTTTTCTTCTTTAGATTTTGCTTTTTGCACTACAGGAAAATGAGGAGGATTTAATTTTGTATTTTTGTTGAATGTTTATTCAGTTTGATTTACATTTTTTTAAGTTTTAACTAGTAGCTCCATCACCTTTGCATTACACTGCAGTAAATAGTATAATTACCAGTCTATTATGGCAACCTGCTACAAGCTATAGGTTGAGCTTGATAGTAAAAACATGGCAGACATAGGGACCTTCAGTAGGTCTTTGATGGTCAATGACAACCCATCGACACCCAGCTATTAGAAATGTGCGAACTCGAACATTAAAATTGGGGTCCGTACTGAAAACCTACTGTTCGGGCACGGCCCCCGAACTGCTGTACAAAAACCCTTAAAAAAACGCATGCAAAAAAAAGGTTTTTTGCCACATTTTTGCATCCTTTTTTTAAGCGTTTTTGTACAGCAATGAATGCATTTTGGAGCTATTTAAAGATATTTGAAAAAAGAAACGTGGGACATCGCTTTGTGCCCACGTTGAGTATTTGATTGCAGAAATTTCTGCAAGGTTTCTGCATCTCTTGGCAGCAAAAACACTGCTGTAACAATGTTGCGTTTTGCCCCTTTTTTGCATGCGTTTTTAAGTCTTTTTGTACAACAATGAATGCTTTTTGAAGCAAAGTAAAGATATTTGAAAAAATAAACGTGGGACATCGCTGTAACCCTTGGATTACCGTCGGACCTGGGATGAGTATATTGGGTTAATTTAAATGATTAAATGATGTGTCTGTTTTATTTCAAATAAAGTGTTTTATTCTCAGTGTGTGTGTTTATTAGAGATGAGCGGTGTTCGACTAGAACTGTTCGCCAATCTCAAATTCGAGCTGTTTTGGGCGGTGTTCGAGTTGTTCCACGAACCCGAACGATTTGCAAAAAATTCGGCTGTTCGAGGTTATGTTCGATAACTGTTCGTGCACCAAAAGCGTGTCCTGCATGTCTGGCGCTATTTAGAGCACCAATCATGCAGGGATTGTCTGCCACTCACTGTAATGCCACAGCCATGGTGGTTGTGGCATTACAGTGGTTGCCCAAATCGATGGGAACAGTGCCAACAGTGAAACATGAAAAGCCGGCAATTCAGCAGCGGCATACACCTGTACCCGACAATTTAGAACCGAAAGAATAGAGCTTCACACATAGATTAGATAGATAGAAACATGTCAGCCACATATATACGAAGTACAGTGAAAGTGTTGCTTACTGTACTTGTCATTTAGCGTAAAGGATTTATCAAAAAAAATAATAGTGTTTTCATGCACTGTCTCTTTAAAAAAGCCGGCCGGCAATTCAGCAGCGGTACCCGACAATTTATAACAGACAGAATAGAGCTTCACACATAGATTAGATAGATAGAAACATGTCAGTCACATATATATGAAGTACAGTGATAGTGTTGGTTACTGTACTTGTCATTTAGTATTAAAATAAAGGATTTATTATTAAAAAAATTGGCGTGGGGTTCCCCTTAATTTTAGGCTCTAGCGGAGGTTAAGCAGACGGCTGGGGCAGATGTTTGAAGCCTGGGAAGGGGGTAATACCCACGGAGCTTCCCAGGCTACTAATATCAGCCCCCAGCTGAATACATAGCCTTTACTAGCTATTAAAATGGGGGACACCCCAAAAAAAATGACGTGGGGTCCCCCCTAATTTAATAGCTAGCAAAGGCTAGGCAGACAGCTGGGGGCTGATATTAATAGCCCAGGAAGGGAGCCATGAATATTGGCCCCCTCCCAGGCTAGAAACACCAGCCGTCAGCCGCCCCAGAAATGGCGCATTCATAGGATGCGCCAATTCTGGCACTTAGCCTCGCTCTTCCACGCTGCCCTGGTGCGGTGGCAGGGGGTAATAGGGTTGGGGTTGATGTCAGCTTATAATGCCAGCTGACATCAAGCCCAGGTTAGTAATGGAGAGGCGTCTATAAGACACCCCCATTACTAACCCCATAGTCAAAGTTAAAAAAAACACAAACACCCAGAATAAAGTCCTTTAATTGAAATAAAGACACAATCCTTTATTGTTCTAAATTAAACCATACTTACTGTCACGCCCATTCCAGCTGAAGCCAACGATCTCCTGCAATAAAAGAAAAATAATAAAGCAACCTCATCCTTACCTTTCCATGGTTCCCACGACAGCTTCAGCTCTGCTACATCGAGATGACAGGCTGGACCGCAGCAGAACGCTGCCATCCAGCCTCTCATCCCGCAGACACTGAGAAGCGCAGGCTTGCTTGCGCTGCTCAGCGTCTCTCTGTGACGACATCCAGATGAGCCGAGTTCATGTCCAATGAACTCGGCTCACCTCATGCACGTCACTGACAGCGTGGGAAAATTCTCACGCTGAAGCGGTGAGTGCAGGAGAATTCTCCCACGCTGTCAGTGACGTGCATAAGGTGAGCTCATGTCCAATGAACTCAGCTCACCTCCTGCACTTCACTGACAGCGTGGGAGAATTCTCCTGCACTCAGCGCTTCAGCGTGAGAATTCTCCCGCGCTGAAGCGCTGAGTGCAGGAGAATTTTCCCACGCTGTCAGTGACGTGCATAAGGTGAGCTCATGTCCAATGAACTCAGCTCACCTCCTGCACGTCACTGACAGCGTGGGAGAATTCTCCTGCACTCAGCGCTTCAGTGTGAGAATTCTCCCACGCTGAAGCGCTGAGTGCAGGAGAATTTTCCCACGCTGTCAGTGACGTGCATGAGGTGAGCCGAGTTCATTGGACATTAACTCGGCTCATCTGGATGCCGTCACAGAGAGACACTGTGGAGCGCAAGCAAGCCTGCGCTTCTCAGTGTCTGCGGGATGAGAGGCTGGATGGCAGCGTTCTGCTGCGGTCCAGCCTGTCATCTCGATGTAGCAGAGCTGAAGCTGTCATGGGAACCATGGAAAGGTAAGGATGATGTTGCTTTATTATTTTTCTTTTATTTCAGGAGATCGTTGGCTTCAGCTGGAATGGGCGTGATGGTAAGTATGGTTTAATTTAGAACAATAAAGAATTGTGTGTTTATTTCAATTAAAGGACTTTTTTCTGGGTGTTGTGTTTTTTTTAAATACTTTACTAGAAATTCATGGTGGTCATGTCTAATATTGGCGTGACCCCATGAATTTCGGGCTTAGGGCCAGCTGATAATGCCAAGCTGGCCCTAACCCCTTTATTACCCAGTGAGCCACCGCACCAGGGCCCTGGATGAGTTGGGTACAGCGCCAGAAGATGGCGCTTCTATGAACGCGCCATTTTCCGGGGTGGCTGCGGACTGCAATTTGTAGCGGGGGGGGGCCCAGAAAGCTTGGGCCTCCCTGCGCTGCAGATTCCAGCCCCCAGCTGCCTAGTTGTACCTGGCTGGACACAAAAATAGGGCGAAGCCCCACGTACTTTTTTTTTAATTATTTCATGAATTTCATGAAATAATTAAGAAAAAAAGGCCTTCCCTATATTGTTGTGTCCGGCCAGGTACAAATAGGCAGCTGGTGGTTGGGGGCAGCCCGTTCCTGCCTGCTGTACCTGGCTGGACACAAATATAGTGCGAAGCCCCACGTCAATTTTTTTTAAATTATTTCATGAATTTCCTGAAATAATTTAAAAAAATTGAAGTGGGGCTTCGCACTATATTTGTGTCCAGAAAGGTACAGCAGGCAGGAACGGGCTGCCCCCATCCACCAGCTGCCTATTTGTACCTGGCCGGACACAACAATATAGGGAAGCCCTTTTTTTCTTAATTATTTCATGAATTTCATGAAATAATTAAAAAAAATTGAAGTGGAGCTTCGCACTATATTTGTGTCCAGCCAGGTACAGCAGGCAGGAACGGGCTGCCCCCAACCACCAGCTGCCTATTTGTACCTGGCCGGACACAACAATATAGGGAAGGCCTTTTTTTCTTAATTATTTCATGAAATTCATGAAATAATAAAAAAAAAAGTACGTGGGGCTTCGCCCTATTTTTGTGTCCAGCCAGGTACAACTAGGCAGCTGGGGGCTGGAATCTGCAGCGCAGGGAGGCCCAAGCTTTCTGGGCCCCCCCCCGCTACAAATTGCAGTCCGCAGCCACCCCGGAAAATGGCGCGTTCATAGAAGCGCCATCTTCTGGCGCTGTACCCAACTCATCCAGGGCCCTGGTGCGGTGGCTCACTGGGTAATAAAGGGGTTAGGGCCAGCTTGGTATTATCAGCTGGCCCCAAGCCCAAAATTCATGGGGTCACGCCAGTATTAGACATGACCGCCATGAATTTCTAGTAAAGTATTTAAAAAAAACACAACACCCAGAATAAAGTCCTTTAATTGAAATAAAGACACAATTCTTTATTGTTCTAAATTAAACCATACTTACCATCACACCCATTCCAGCTGAAGCCAACGATCTCCTGCAATAAAAGAAAAATAATAAACCAACCTCATCCTTACCTTTCCATGGTTCCCACGACAGCTTCAGCTCTGCTACATCGAGATGACTGGCTGGACCGCAGCAGAACGCTGCCATCCAGTCTGTCATCCCGCAGACACTGAGAAGCGCAGGCATGCTTGCGCTCCTCACTGTCTCGCTGTGACGGCATCCAGATGAGCCGAGGTCATGTCCAATGAACTCGGCTCACCTCATGCACGTTACTGACAGCGTGGGAAAATTCTCACGCTGAAGTGCTGAGTGCAGGAGAATTCTCCCACGCTGTCAGTGATGTGCATGAGGTGAGCTCATGTCCAATGAACTCAGCTCACCTCCTGCACGTCACTGACAGCGTGGGAAAATTCTCCTGCAATCAGCGCTTCAGTGTGAGAATTTTCCCACGCTGTCAGTGACGTGCATGAGGTGAGCCGAGTTCATTGGACATGAACTCGGCTCATCTGGATGTCGTCACAGAGAGACGCTGAGCAGCGCAAGCAAGCCTGCGCTTCTCAGTGTCTGCGGGATGACAGGCTGGATGGCAGCGTTCTGCTGCGGTCCAGCCTGTCATCTCGATGTAGCAGAGCTGAAGCTGTCGTGGGAACCATGGAAAGGTAAGGATGAGGTTGCTTTATTATTTTTCTTTTATTTCAGGAGATCGTTGGCTTCAGCTGGAATGGGCGTGATGGTAGGTATGGTTTAATTTAGAACAATAAAGGATTGTGTCTTTATTTCAATTAAAGGACTTTATTCTGGGTGTTTGTGTTTTTTTTAACTTTGACTATGGGGTTAGTAATGGGGGTGTCTTATAGACGCCTCTCCATTACTAACCTGGGCTTGATGTCAGCTGGCATTATAAGCTGACATCAACCCCAACCCTATTACCCCCTGCCACCGCACCAGGGCAGCGTGGAAGAGCGAGGCTAAGTGCCAGAATTGGCGCATCCTATGAATGCGCCATTTCTGGGGCGGCTGACGGCTGGTGTTTCTAGCCTGGGAGGGGGCCAATATTCATGGCTCCCTTCCTGGGCTATTAATATCAGCCCCCAGCTGTCTGCCTAGCCTTTGCTAGCTATTAAATTAGGGGGGACCCCACGTCATTTTTTTTGGGGGGTCCCCCATTTTAATAGCTAGTAAAGGCTATGTATTCAGCTGGGGGCTGATATTAGTAGCCTGGGAAGCTCCGTGGGTATTACCCCCTTCCCAGGCTTCAAACATCTGCCCCAGCCGTCTGCTTAACCTCCACTAGAGCCTAAAATTAAGGGGAACCCCACGCCAATTTTTTTAATAATAAATCCTTTATTTTAATACTAAATGACAAGTACAGTAACCAACACTATCACTGTACTTCATATATATGTGACTGACATGTTTCTATCTATCTAATCTATGTGTGATGCTCTATCTTTCTGTTCTAAATTGTCGGGTACCGCTGCTGAATTGCCGGCCGGCTTTTTTAAAGAGACAGTGCATGAAAACACTATTATTTTTTTAAATAAATCCTTTACACTAAATGACAAGTACAGTAAGCAACACTGTCACTGTACTTCATATATATGTGACTGACATGTTTCTATCTATCTAATCTATGTGTGAAGCTCTATTCTTTCTGTTCTAAATTGTCGGGTACAGATGCTGAATTGCCGGCCGGCTTTTTTAAAGAGACGGTGCATGAAAACACTAATATTTTTTTTAATAAATCCTTTACACTAAATGACAAATGCAGTAACCAACACTGTCACTGTGCTTCTTATATGTGTGACTGACATGTTTCTATCTATCTAATCTATGTGTGATGCTCTATTCCTTCTTGTCTAAATTGTCGGGTACCGGTGTATGCCGCTGCTGAATTTGCCGGCTGGCTTTTTTAAACAGAGTGTCTTCTGAGCAGTTTGTCAGCTTTTGGACACCTTTGCAGGTGTTTTCTATGTGTTTCTATGTGTTTTTGTTTGCCTGCCATTGGTTTTAACGGTGTTCGACGGTGTTCTAAGGTGTTCGACGAACAGTTCGACGAACAGTTCCTCGAACATCCCGGTGTTCGACGAACCGAACCGAACCCGAACACTACGGGGGTGGCTCAACACTAGTGTTTATTTAACTTTTTACTTACATATTTAGTAATGAGGGTGTCTAGCTGACATCTCTTCATTAATAAAGCTAGGGCTTGGTGTCAGCAATACCTAATCCCATTACCACAATCCCATTACCCCTAATGCTGCACTTGTTTTTTCAGTACATGCACTGCATGTAATGACATTTCAATATGTCAAAATCTGCAGCTGAAACGTTCTGCTACAGAAATTGACATGCTGCTGCTGAGTTTATGAAATAAAATGAATAATTAAATAAAAGAAATGTTGTGAGCTTCCGCGTTATTTTCATAACCAACAGAGGGAAAACCTACCATGGGGGGCTGATATTACTAGTTGGGGAAGGGGCCATTAGCCAAAAATGTTCCCTGACTATTAATAACAGCACACAGCTGTTTGCTTAGCCTTTACTGGCTAGATTATAGGGCGACCCCTGAAAAAAATTGACTTAGGTTCCCTGTATAAAATCTAATCAGCAAAGGCTAAACAGACAGCTGTGAGCTGATTAATAGCCAGGGATACAGGCCCCCTCTGAGGCTAATACTATCAGCCCTCAGCGCCCCCAGAAATGGCTCATCCATAAGATGTGCCAAATCTGGTGCTTAGCCTCACTCTTCCCACTTGCCCTTGTGCAGTGGCAAGTGGGGTAATATTATTATTATTATTTATTTATATAGCGCCATTGATTCCATGGGTTGGGTTGGGGTTCATTTCAGCCTTGTATTGGCAGCTGACATGAAGCCCAGGTTAGCAATGGAGGGCATCTGAAAGACGCCCTCCATTGCTAACCCCACAGTAAAGGTTTATACGGCAAGTATAAAGTCTTTTATTTGAAATAAAAATCCACACTGCTTTTTACATATTTATTTAAAAATAAAAAAACAGTTATACTCACTTAACACCTAAACTGCTGAAGCCATTGTCAACTGTAAAAAAAACAGAAAATAAAAAAACACAACCATATCCCTCACCTGTCCGACTTGATAACATAATCCCGAGTGTCCCACGGAAATCAGATCATTTGTAGGACAGTCACATCGGCAGTCACTGATGTCAGTGAATAGAGCTGAACTGTAGGGAGTGAGGAGGTCAATCAGCTGATGAGCCCCAGTGACCTCACTTACAGCATCGGTGCTGCATGAGAATTTTCTCACACAGCGGTAGTGCAGTAACTGAGGTCACCGGTGCTTCATCAGCTGATGAACTCCAATGACCTTTCTCCCTTGCAACTCAGTGCTATACACTGACTGGAGTGATTACGCTCCTTTCAGTGTATCACTGGATGCTGAATAGAGCAGTCACATGTAACAATGTGCCTGTTCTATTAATGAGATCTGTGTGGGACATTCGGGTTTAGGGCGGATAGGTGAGGACTATGGTGGTTTATTATTTTTTCTTTATTACAGATGACATGGGCACGAGGATTAGGCGTCAAGGTGAGTATATGGTGTTTTTTATTTTTCATTTTTTGCAGGGGACGAGGGCATTGTGGACGAGGTGTAGGTGAATATAAGATTTTTTTCATTTGAATATTTTTTTATTAATTTTAACTTCTTTTTGTTTTACTTTCAGCACAGATGCCAGCTGATGAGAGACTACTGCTCCCATCCAGCAGTGCCTGCACTTACTATTTACAATGACAGCAAGCGCTGGCTGATGGGAGTAGTAGTCTCATCACCCAGCATCTTTGACCTGCGGTAAGCTTTTTATCGTGGGACACTGTCACAGGTGCAGGATCACGCTGACATCTAACAGCGTGATCCCGCAGCACTTTGACCCTTGGTAATGATGTTACCGCCTATCAGAGCCCATGTTTTTCTAGTTGTCACGCAGATGACAGTGTGGGAAACCAGAGATGTTTGGGTCCCCTATTCATATGAATGGAGTCCATGTTCAGGTTTGGGTACTGTTCTGGTACCCAAACCCGTACTTTTAATAAACTGTTTAGTGTTAGGCTGAACCCGCTGGACCCGAACAGTCAGGGGTTTTCCCATTACTACCAGCGATCACATCAAGAGCGTTTTGGGGAAAGTGTTGATGGGATTCGGAAATGATCCCATGCTTGTTCCTAACCTCCTAAATATACATTTCATAATTGACTGCACCATATAAAAGGTTAAAAACATTTGCAATTGGAGATAAAAGTTACTCTCTGCTACCCACTCCATACAGTAACTCCACCTTTCTACCATACACGTTTAGCATGGATCCCATAATTCAGGAGCACACTCTAAGTGTATGCAATCCTCTTAATTGTCTGCCTCCAAATCTGATATGGAATCGAAGTGCATGCACAAACACAGAGAATAATGACACTTGACATAGGCTGAATCAATTGCAGAAGTCTCATATCTTTATTAAGGAAGTACATAAGCTTATATAACCAATCTCTTGGAGGGCTTCCAAGGGTGTGTGTCTTTGTTATAATTGGTTAAGCTGCAGTTGACGTGCCCCTGGGCCATGAGGAACTCGGCAGCCGTGCCTCTTATAGATGCCGGTATGGGGAATATCACGGTGGCTGGCCCGGTCCGTGACCCAGGGCGGTCAGTAAAAGGGGGGATATTTATAGGGGATTTGGAAAGTTCGTGATGCCACCTGTGGAATGTTGCTATAGGGGGCCGCCGCTGCGGAGCAGTCCTCTGGAGCTGGTGTTACGGCCGCAGGGATGGTGTGGCTCTCCACAGGTAGAGCTAGCTCCTGGGCAGCGTGGGGTGTAATGGATGGTGGTGCAGGGGAGAGACGGCAGGACGGTCCTGGAGGAAAGACGGACACTCACACGGGGGTAAGCTTCAGTACCTTTACTGGTGATGGTGCAGGCACGGTCCAGGGTACTCCGGGCGAGGGGAGCACTTTTGGACTCACCCCAGTGAGCGGGTATAGGGCCTCCTGATCCATTGCTTTACTCGCTAAGCTTCTGGCCTGACTGGAACTAGGCCTAGCTTGGTTACTGTCTCTCTTTACACCTGCTGACCTGGTGGTAGAGCCTTCTCTTGGAGATCACTCTCCCTGGACGCTGGGGCCTCCGTGACTCCTAGCCCTGGTACTGTAGTCAGCGTTTGGTGAACCTGGGACCTGTAGTCCTCCTGGGGTTCCGGTGGTTCCTACTGGGTGTAAAGGGTCCCTGTAGGAGCGGACCCGGTGTCCGGTATATATCTCGGGGTGAGCCTGGTATGCTCCTCTGCACCCTCGCTACTTCTTCCTTCTCCTCTCGCCTTTGGCCCACTCAGGGCCCTCACTAGGCCTTCACACGTGCTGTAGGCCTTGGCTCACCTAAGCAAAGCAGCCAGCGTGCTGTCTCTTCGCTGCTCTCTGAGCGCCAGCACGCTCCCAGACTCTCTCTGTCTGACTTCAGCCTAAAGACTGAGCTGCCTGGCTCCACCCTCCCTATATAAATCCCTAATGGGCCCCCTCTGCTGGGTGGTCTGAGGTGGTAGGGTAGAGGTGTGTGAATGTGTGAGGGCCTCTTGTGGAGAAGTCCATCCATGCACCCTTCTGGGTCCTGTGGCACCAATGCGCTGCAGGACGCCTCATTCCCCCCTAGTAAAACTCAGTACTCCTGGACTGAAGCATTTTTGCAAAACAGGTTAACAGATAACATTTCTTCCCTTTATGGGAGGCACTGTTCTTGAAAGTTACAGGTAACATTATAATTAGTGTTGAGCAAGCACTAAAATGCTCGGGTGCTCGAAGCTCGGGCCGAGCTCACTGTGATACTCGGGTGCTCGACCCGAGCAACGAGCCCAATGTTAGTCTATGGGAGACCCAAACATTTTTGCGGCGGCTCCCCCGGCAGTCTGTAGAAAGCCTAAAAAGTGCCCAAAACGATAGTGACAGTGCTCAAATGACATGGGGACAGCATGGGGATCGCCCTTGGAAGCATTTCTGAACCCCAGGTCACTGCTGTCATCAACGTGGTCAGAGGTATTAAGCCACTTTTACAGGCTCACAATAAAACGTTCAAAAACGAAAGTGAAAGTGCTTTCCTGTGAAATATGTTAACCCCTTAACGACCATGGGTCTTTCTGTTATTGTGTTTTCCTTTTTTGCTCCCCTTCTTCCCAGAGCCAGAACTTTTTTAATTTTCGTTCAATATGGCCATGTGAGGGCTTATTTTTTGCGGAACGAGTTGTACTTTTAAACACCATCACTGCTTTTACCATATCGTGTGCTGAAAAATGGGAAAAAAATTCCAAGTGCAGTGAAACTGCAAAAAAAATGCAATTCCACAGTTGATTTTTGGGTCCTTTTTTTACCACGTTCACAGATTGCTAAAACTGAACTGCCATCATTATTTTCCAGGTCGTTACGAGTTCATAGACACCAAACATATATAGGTTCCTTTTTATTTAAGTGGTGAAAAAAAAATCCAAAGCTTGCTAAAAAAACAAAAAAAAATAACTCCATTTTCCGAGACCCTTAGCTTCTCCATTTTTCGGGATCTGGGGCCAGGTGAGGGCTTATTTTTTGCGTGCCGGGCTGACGTTTTTATTGATACCATTTTGGGGTAGATCCGATGTTTTGATCGCCCGTTATTGCATTGCAAATTTGTAGCGACCAAAAAAACTTAATTCTGGCGTATAAAATTTTTTTCTCGTTACGCCGTTTACTGATTGTATTAATTCTTCTTTTATATTGATAGATCGGGCGATTCTGAATGCGGTGATACCAAATATGTGTATGTGTTTTTTTTTTATATATATACAGTACAGACCAAAAGTTTGGACACACCTTCTCATTTAAAGATTTTTCTGTATTTTCATGACTATGAAAATTGTACATTCACACTGAAGGCTTCAAAACTATGAATTAACACATGTGGAATTATATACTTAACAAAAAAGTGTGAAACAACTGAAAATATGTCATATATTCTAGGTTCTTCAAAGTAGCCACCTTTTGCTTTGATGACTGCTTTGCACACTCTTGGCATTCTCTTTATGAGCTTCAAGAGGTAGTCACCGGAAATGGTCTTCCAACAAACTTGAAGGAGTTCCCAGAGATGCTTAGCACTTGTTGGCCCTTTTGCCTTCACTCTGCGGTCCAGCTCACCCCAAACCATCTCGATTGGGTTCAGGTCTGGTGACTGTGGAGGCCAGGTCATCTGGCGTAGCACCCCATCACTCTCCTTCTTGGTCAAACAGCCCTTACACAGCCTGGAGGTGTGTTTGGGGTCATTGTCCTGTTGAAAAATAAATGATGGTCCAACTAAACGCAAACCGGATGGAATAGCATGCCGCTGCAAGATGCTGCGGTAGCCATGCTGTTTCAGTATGCCTTCAATTTTGAATAAATCCCCAACAGTGTCACCAGCAAAGCACCCCCACACCATCACACCTCCTCCTCCATGCTTCACGGTGGGAACCAGGCATGTAGAGTCCATCCGTTCACCTTTTCTGCGTCGCACAAAGACACAGTGGTTGAAACCAAAGATCTCAAATTTGGACTTATTAGACCAAAGCACAGATTTCCACAGGTCTAATGTACATTCCTTGTGTTGTTTAGCCCAAGCAAGTCTCTTCTGCTTGTTGCCTGTCCTTAGCAGTGGTTTCATAGCAGCTATTTTACCATTAAGGCCGGCTGCGCAAAGTCTCCTCTTAACAGTTGTTGTAGAGATGTGTCTGCTGCTCGAACTCTGTGTGGCATTGACCTGGTCTCTAATCTGAGCTGCTGTTAACCTGCGATTTCTGAGGCTGGTGACTCGGATAAACTTATCCTCAGAAGCAGAGGTGACTTTTGGTCTTCCTTTCCTGGGGCGGTCCTCATGTGAGCCAGTTTCTTTGTAGCGCTTGATGGTTTTTGCAACCGCACTTGGGGACACTTTCAAAGTTTTCCCAATTTTTTGCACTGACTGACCTTCATTTCTTAAAGTAATGATGGCCACTCCTTTTCTTTAATTAGCTGCTTTTTTCTTGCCATAATACAAATTCTAGCAGTCAATTCAGTAGGACTATCATATGTGTATCAACCTGACTTCTGCACAACACAACTGATGGTCCCAACCCCATTTATAAGGCAAGAAATCCCACTTATTAAACCTGACAGGGCATACCTGTGAAGTGAAAACCATTTCCGGTGACTACCTCTTGAAGCTCATCAAGAGAATGCCAAGAGTGTGCAAAGCAGTCATCAAAGCAAAAGGTGGCTACTTTGAAGAACCTAGAATATAAGACATATTTTCAGTTGTTTCACATTTTTTGTTAAGTATATAATTCCACATGTGTTAATTCATAGTTTTGATGCCTTCAGTGTGAATGTATAATTTTCATAGTCATGAAAATACAGAAAAATCTTTAAATGAGAAGGTGTGTCCAAACTTTTGGTCTGTACTGTATATATTTTATTTTGAATGGGGCGAAAGGGGGGTGACTTAAACTTTTATATATTTTTAATTTTTTTTATTTTTTTAAAAACTTTTTTTTTACACTTTCTGCTTGCTTCTATAGTCTCCAGAGGAGACTAGAAGCAGCAGTTGTCTGATTGCTTCTACTGCATACAAGCGATGAGCAGATCGCTTGTATGCAGGAGAAATGCTCACTTGCTATGAGCGCTGACCACTAGGTGGCGCTCATAGCAATTGAGACATGACAACCACAGGCGTCTGCTGCAGACCCTGAGTTGTCATGCCCACCCATTGGTGACCCACGATCACGTGATGGGGTCACTGATGGGCGGGGCTTAGGATTCCCGGAAGCGCGAGTTAAATGCCACTGTCAGAGATTTAACATGTTAACAGCCGCGGGTGGATTGCGATTCCAATAATCAGCTGACATGTGCTCGCTTCAGTGCGGGCTCACCGCCGGAGTCCCCGCTGAACCTGCCTTCCCGACCTGGTGCGTACTATTACTGACCAGGTCGGAAAGGGGTTAAGGAACATCCTTTCCAGGGTAAAGACTTGTGTATAAGGTAAAATAAATAACCAAAAACAAAAATACTCCTCCACACCTTGGGCTATGTTCACAAGTAGCATTTTTTATGCGTTTTTGCACGTTTGTATTGCTTTCAACCGTGACAAATGCATTCACCGGGAAATGTCATTTTAACATTTTACAACCTTATCTGGCCATGTGCTGTGTGACACATGCATACAGTGCTAAAAAGACATGGGAACAGCATGGGGAAGACCCCTGGAAGCATCTCTGACACCCAGGTCACTGCCTAAAAGTGTGCCCATCAGAAGTGATCCTTGCCGCATCAGAAGATGCAGACTTGCAACTATCCCCGTGCAAGTCCTTGTCCCAGGGCAGTGTTCAATTGTACCTCCCCCATAACTTGCAATACAAGCGCAAGTATGCAGCCTGCCACCCACCCACCCCCAGGCTGCAATACCATACTGCTAGCTTGCTTGCACTTGAAATAGGGCCTTTTAGGCATGTGTAGGTGGAATCTGGCCACCACGTCATGGCTGCGTCGGTAGCCTGGTATTCATACTCAGTCCCCAGCCGCCCGGCGGCCGGGTGTCCACGCTTGGTCCCCAGCCGCCAGGGGGCGGCCGGGTGTCCATACTCAGTCCCCAGCCGCCCCGCGGCCGGGTGCCCACACACAGTCCCCAGCCGCGTGGGGGTGGCCGGGTGTCCATAAACGGTCCCCAGCAGCCCCTATTTGTCCCGGTGCGCCTTATACACAAGCGCGCATACCAAAACATTACCTGTGCCCTCCCCAGTGCATTTAGTGGGAAGGACAACCTAACCACAAACACTTGGACAAGTGAATGTGGCCAGGAATGGTCCATCTCACTGACGCCTTCACACTGGGTTAATATTGTGGAAGCCGGGACACAGTTGGACACTGGAATGCAACACGTCCTCCAGACATAGAGGATTGCGGGTCCTGGGTCAATCAGGCTTCAACACAAAGTTCAGAAGGTAGACAGCAGCAGTGGTCGGCCTCCTACACAACGAGTAAATTATTCATAATCATGAGACCATCCACCTCCTTAGCTTTCTGTTCCTTGGAATGCAAGCGCATGTATGTAGCAGCAGCTAGGCCTGAGGTGGTCAGCGTTTTGGCGCATATTCTACCTCCTTCGAGGATTGCTGGATGTTTTCCTGCTACTATCCCAGTTCTATGACTCCCGTTAAAACAAAGCTTCAGGTGATGAATGATGGATGAGGTGCTGGCAAAGGAGAAAGAGCAGGAGGAACAGGGACCATTCACATCAATATCAGGCCAGCCAACCACACATGTCTTGTAGGATATGTTTCTGTACCAAGGAGCGGTTCAGCTACACAGTTATAAGGCATACAGTGAATGCAATGCCTACCAAAAATTTCGAGGCACTCCAATGCCCCTTGGAAGTGACATGGAGGTCAGAGGGCCTTAACTAAACCATTTTTTCCATTTATAGCAACTGGGTCTCCTGTACACTGTTGGCCTAAGCAGGGAATGGAAGGCTTTCCAAAAATTATTAGGCACTGCAATGACCCTTGAAACAGACGTGGATTACAGCGTATTAAAAACCTTCTACCCATTATTGGGGAGTGGGTCTCCCTTAGTGTTCGCCTATGCATTGAAAAGCAAAAGCTGACAAAAATTAGGAGGAAATGCAATGCCCGTTGCAAGAGTCGTGGAGGTTAGAGGTAATTAAAAACAACATGTCAATGCCCATTGGAAGAGCTGTGGTGTTCAGAGTGGTTTAACAAGGCGGTTTTAATGCCCCTTAGAAGAGATGTGGAGTTCAGAGTGGTTTAACAAGACAGTTTTAATGCCCCTTGGAAGAGATGTGAAGGTCACAGTAGCTTAACAAGATGGTTTTAATGCCCCTTGGAAGAGACGTGGAGTTCAGAGTGGTTTAACAAGACAGTTTTAATGCCCCTTGGAAGAGTGGTGGAGGTTACAGTGGAATAAAAAGACAATATCAATGCCCCGTGGAAGAGACGTGGAGGTCACAGTAGCTTAACAAGATGGTTTTAATGCCCCTTGGAAGAGTGGTGGAGGTCGCAGTGGAATAAAAAGACAATATCAATGCCCCTTGGAAGAGTGGTGGAGGTTACAGTGGAATAAAAAGACAATATCAACGCCTTGTGGAAGAGACGTGGAGGTCACAGTAGCTTAGCAAGACGCTTTTAATGCCCCTTGGAAGAGTGGTGGAGGTTGCAGTGGAATAAAAAGACAATATTAACGACCCTTGGAAGAGACGTGGAGATCACAGTAGCTTAACAAGACAATTTTAATGCCGCTTACAAGAGCCATGCAGTACAGCATATTAAAAACATTATTCCCATTATTGGGGAGTGGGTCTCCCATAGTCTTTGCTTATGCCTTCCAAGCAAAAGCTGCCAAAAATTAGGACAGAGGAACTTGCAATGCTGGCAACATGGACCATGGTCACGCTGGTGGTATAGTGGTCGTGGAGGCTGAGGATAAGGAGAAGAGCAAAAAACAGCCGAAATGAGGAAGCGTATACCCATGTGTGGTGTGAAGCGATGCATGGGAATACACCTCCCGAAATAACACAGTGGATTTGACTTTATGTTACTCTGCTGTCATTTGGTGGTGATGAGAAGTCTGGCCCAATCCAGCCCTTGTTCATTTTGATAAGGGTCAGCTTGTCAGCATTGTCAGTTGACAGGCGAGTGCGCTTATCAGTTATAATTCCCCCAGCGGCACTAAAAACACGCTCCGATAACACGCTAGCGGCAGGGCAGGCCAGGACCTCCAAGGCATACAGAGTGAGTTCATTCCAAGTGTCCAGCTTGGATACCCAATAATTAAAAGGCACAGAGGAATCACGGAGGACGCTGGTACTCCCTCACCATCTTTTGAAACTTTCCCCTCCTTGTGAGAGTACCCTGCGCCTCAGGGCCTGTAAGCTGTGCAGGTCTCAGAAAACTGTCCTAGAACATTGACAGTGTTCCCCTGCCTCTGCTGGATTGGAGTTGCGTCTCTCTCGCCTGTATGCCTTAGTTGGGCAGCGAACTGTGACCTCTGCCGCTACCGTGTTCAGATGGGAATGTTTTTAATAGTTCTGCAGCAAGGGCCTTCTGGTACTGCCCCATTTTTGTAGACCTCTCCAACTCAGGAATAAGAGAGTGAAAGTTCTCCTTGTAGAGGGGGTCTAAAAGTGTCATCAACCAGTAATGACTGTCACCCAACATTTTGACAATGCGAGGGTCACGGTTAAGGCAGCGTAACATAAAGTCAGCCATGGGTGCCAGGCTGGTAACGGGCAAAACTTCAGTGTCCACACCAAGATGATGACTGATAGTGTTGAGTGATCACTAAAATGCTCGAGTGCTCGAAGCTCGGGCCGAGCTTACCGTGATACTTGGGTGCTCGACCCGAGCAACGAGCCCAATGTTAGTCCATGAGAGACCCGAGCATTTTTGCGGCAGCACCCCCGGCAGTCTGTAGAAAGCCTAAAAAGTGCCCAAAACGATAGTGACAGTGCTCAAAAGACATGGGGGCAGCATGGGGATCGCCCCTGGAAGCATTTCTGACCCCCAGGTCACTGCTGTCAACAACGTGGTCAGAGGTATTAAGCCACTTTTGCGGGCTCACAATAAAACGTTCAAAAACGAAACTGAAACGGTTTTCCTGTGAAATATGTTAAGGAATTTCCTTTCCAGGGAAAAAATTTGTGTATAAGGTAAAATAAATAAATAAAAACAAAAGTACTCCTCCACACCTTGGGCTATGTTCACAAGTAGCATTTTTCATGCGTTTTTACACTTTTGTATTGCTTTCAACCGTGACAAATGTGTTCACCGGGAAATGTAATTTTAACATTTTACAACCTTATCTGGCCATGTGCTGTGTGACACATGCATACAGTGCTGAAAAGACAAGGGATCAGCATGGGGAAGACCCCTGGAAGCATCTCTGACCCCCAGGTCACTGTCTAAAAGTGTGCCCATCAGAAGTGATCCTTGGCGCATCAGAAGATGCAGACTTGCAACTATCCCCCTGCAAGTCCTTGTCCCAGGGCAGTGTTCAATTGTACCTTCCCCATTCCTTGCAATGCAAGCGAAAATATGCAGCCAACCACCCACCCACACGCAGGCTGCAATACCATACTGCTAGCTTTCACTTGAAATGGGGCCTTTTAGTTTGGAGGAGGCCGAAGCTGGCCACTGCCTTTTGGCCGCTTCGGCAGCGAGGTATCCATACTCTGTCCCCAGCCGCCCGGCGGCCGGGTGTCCACGCTCGGTCCCCAGCCGCCAGGTGGCGGCCCGTGTCCATACTCGGTCCCCAGCCGCCCTGATTTCTCCTGTCACCTTCCCCCACACTTTTCTTAGCCTGGCATGCTTTAGGGCAGCATTGGACGAGCCCACCAGAGAACCAGACTCCTCCAGTGGGCCCTGGCTTCTCCATCAGGGGAGTTGAGAGTGCCTAGGTGAGGAGCATGATGATGATGATAGAAGTTAGCATCTGCTTTGTTTTCTTGGAATGCAAGCGCATGTATGTAGTAGCGGCTAGGCCTGAGGTGGTCCGTGTTTTGGCGCATATCCTACCTCCTCCGAGGATTGCTGGATGTTTTCCTGCTACTATCCCAGTTCTATGACTCCCGTTAAAACAAAGCTTCAGGTGATAAATGATGGATGAGGTGGTGGCAAAGGAGAAAGAGCAGGAGGAACAGGAACCATTCACATCAATATCAGGCCAGTCAACCAGATATGTCTTGTAGGATATGTTTCTGTAACAAAAGGAGCGGTTCGGCTACACAGTTATAGGGCATACAGTGAGTGCAATGCCTACCAAAATTTTCGAGCCACTCCAATGCCCCTTGGAAATGACATGGAGGTCAGAGGGCATTTACTAAACCTTTTTTTCGATTTATACCAACTGGGTCTCCCATGCACTGTTGGCCTAAGCAGTGAATGGAGGGCTTTCCAAAAATTATGAGGAACTGCAATGCCCCTTACAAGAGCCATGTGTGGCACCCCAGGGGTCTGGTCACCACAGTAATAGAGATATTACGTCGGAGAGCAAGTGGGAGGTTTCCTGGTCAGGATCCCTTAAACATCAACATCCTACTGCCCCAGTCCTGGGAGGGGAGAATTCTGCCCTTATTAACTGGATCTGGGGCAGGGTTGAGTGAGTCAGAGAACAGTCAGAGTCAGAGTGAGAGCAAGGGAAAGTAACAGCAAGGAGCTCTGTAGGAGCTAGGAGCTAAAGACCAGGGGCTGGAAGCTGAGCAGAGCTCGCCCTGGCAGAAGACAATAGGAACTGGACACAGTAGTCCGAAGCTGTGAGGACTTATATATCCAGCAGCAGAAACCAGCCGGCAGGGGATTTCAGGTCCTCTGGCCATAGAAGCCCGGAGGCTCAGTCACAAGCAAGAGACCAGCACCGCCGTCGTGGAGCGGAGGCTAACAGAAGGCCCCAAGTCACCAGCCATACGGGTGAGCACTACACGGTACACTCAGGGACGTGGGCTACTTCTATCCGCTTACAGCAAGGTAGCCAGGAAGAGTGCAGACAGATGGGGAGGCCTACAACTCCACCTGGCCAGGGGAACTCCTGCTTGCCCACAGACTGACCAGGTCTCTTATGCTAGCCAGTACTCCCGGGAGGGTCTACCTTATAATCATCAGTAAAGACCCTGAACTGCACTGCAAAGACTCTGAGTCGTTCCTGCTGCGCTCGTGCACCATCACCCCCATCATCCACACTCACTGCCCTGAGGCTATACTCCTCCCGAGGGGAGTTATCCCATTCTATGCTGCGCACACAACCCCAGCCTCAGCGGTCTGCCTCGCAGCGGTGGTACTCCCTGACCGCAATCCACGGGTGGCGCAGTCAGACAATTAACCTCAAAACCTAAGAAAGACTACCACTGGTTTGACCAGCCTGAGCCACGGGACCGGGTCACCGCCACCGAGACTACAGACCCCAGAGACCGGGCACCGGGTATCCCACACACGTGTACACTCGGCCCAGGGGGCGCGTCACATGCAGTACAGCGTATTACAAACATAAGTCCCATTATTGCGGAGTGGGTGTCCCATAGTATTTCCTTATGCCTTGCAAGCAAAAGCTGCCAAAAATTAGGACGGAGCAACTTGCAATGCCCCTTACAAGAGCCATGCAGTACAGCATATTACAAACATAAGTCCCATTATTGGGGAGTTGGTCTCCCATAGTATTTGCTTATGCCTTGCAAGCAAAAGCTGCCAAAAATTAGGACGGAGCAACTTGCAATGCCCCTTACAAGAGCCATGCAGTACAGCATATTACAAACATAAGTCCCATTATTGGGGAGTGGGTGTCCCATAGTATTTGCTTATGCCTTGCAAGCAAAAGCTGCCAAAAATTAGGATGGAGCAACTTGCAATGCCCCTTACAAGAGCCATGCAGTATAGCATATTACAAACATAAGTCCCATTATTGGGGAGTGGGTGTCCCATAGTATTTTCTTATGCCTTGCAAGCAAAAGCTGCCAAAAATTAGGACGGAGCAACTTGCAATGACCCTTACAAGAGCCATGCAGTACAGCATATTACAAACATAAGTCCCATTATTGGGGAGTGGGTCTCCCATAGTATTTGCTTATGCTTTCCCAGCAAAAGCTGACAAAAATTAGGACGGAGCAACTTGCAATGCCCCTTACAAGAGCCATGCAGTACAGCATATTACAAACATAAGTCCCATTATTGGGAAGTGGGTCTCCCATAGTATTTGCTTATGCTTTCCCAGCAAAAGCTGCCAAAAATTAGGACGGAGCAACTTGCAATGCCCCTTACAAGAGCCATGCAGTACAGCATATTACAAACATAAGTCCTATTATTGGGGAATGGGTGTCCCATGGTATTTGCTTATGCTTTCCCATCAAAAGCTGCTAAAAATTCGGACGGAGGAACTTGCAATGCTGGCACCCTGGTGGTATAGTGGTGGTGAAGGCTGAGGATAAGGAGAAGAAGATTAAACAGCCGAAACGAGGAAGCGTATACCCATGTGTGGGTGTGAAGCGGTGCATGTGAATACACCTCCCGAAATAACACAGTGGATTTGACTTTATGTAACTCTGCTGTCATTTGGTGCTGATGAGAAGTCTGGCCCAATCCAGCCATTGCTCATTTTGATAAGGGTCAGCTTGTCAGCATTGTCAGTTGACAGGCGAGTGCGCTTATCAGTTATAATTCCCCCAGCGGCACTAAAACCACGCTCCGATAACACGATAGCGGCAGGGCATCACGGAGGACGCTGGTACGATCGGCAAGGTACTCCCTCACCATCTTTAGAAACTTTCCACTCCTTGTGAGAGTACCCCGCGCCTCATGGCCTGTAAGCTGGGCGGGTGTCAGAAAACTGTCCCAGAACGTTGACAGTGTTCCCCTGCCTCTGCTGGATTTGAGTTGCATCTCTCTCGCCTGTACGCCTTGGTTGGGCAACGAATTGTGACGTCTGCCGCTAGCGTGTTCAGATGGGAATTTTTTTAAGAGTTCTGCAGCAAGGGCCTTCTGGTATTGCCCCATTTTTGTAGACCTCTCCACCTCAGGAATAAGAGAAAGTTCTCCTTGTAGCGGGGGTCTACAAGTGTCACCAACCAGTAATGACTGTCACCCAACATTTTGACAACGCGAGGGTCACGGTTATGGCAGCGTATCATAAAGTCAGCCATGCGTGCTAGACTGGTAACGGGCAAGATTTCCGTGTCTTCACCAAGATGACGACTGACCATGCTGTCCTCCTCCTCCTTCTCTTCCTCCTCCCCCCTGTCCTCAGGCCACCCACGCTGAACCGACGGTATGACACTTGTAAAGGTACTACCGTCTACAACGCATGATAGCAGCTCCTGTTCTTCCTCCTCCTCCTCCTCCTCCTCTCCCTCATTGTCCCCCAATGCACGTTGGGATGAGATGAGGCTGGGCTGTGTGTAATCGCCCGCTACGGCTTCTTGATCCATCTCATCATACTCTGGCTGCAATGCGTCCTCTTTAATTCTCTGCAGAGAGCGTTGTAAAAGACAGACAAGTTGGATGCTGACACTAATGATGGCGTCATCGCCACTCACCATCTTGGTGGCCTCCTCAAAGTTTGTCAGGATGGTACATATGTCAGACATCCAGGTCCACTCCTGAGGTCTTATGTGTGGAGTCTGACCTGAATATCGACGGCCTTGTTGCAGCTGGTACTCCACAACTGCTCTCTTCTGCTCACAAATCCTTTGCAACATGTGGAGGGTAGAGTTCCAACGTGTGGGGACATCACACACCAGTCGGTGTGCCGGAAGCTGCAAACTCTGCTGCAACACAGTAAGGGCGGCGGAAGCTGTAGCCGACTTGCGAAAATAAGCTGACAGGTGGCGTACTTTCACGAGCAGATCTGGCAACTCGGTGTACGATTTAAGAAACCGCTGAACCACGAGGTTAAGCACATGAGCCAGGCATAGAACGTGTGTGATCTCACCTCGCCTCAGAGCCGCCACCAGTTTACTGTTATGTTCTGCTACCAAAGCTAAGGAAAGAGAGGAGATCTGTCCCTACTATAGGACTCAGCTGAATCCCTACGATGTAACAGGGAGCCTGATCCTGCGATCAGACCTGCTAAAGTCCTAATCTAGTCTGTACGGAGACCTATAGATGTGGGGAGGGAATCCCTACAAGTACTAAGGACTGGGAGGAATATGGGACACCTCCTAACAGAAATAGTAGCAGACAGACGAACAAACAAAATAGATAGAACATAGAGGTCCGTAGACCAAGCAAACTAACAGAGTTAGATACAGAGCACAGGCTAGCTAGAAAGTAGATATACAATGAAGTCCAGCAAAGCCAGAAGGGCGGAGCAGGATTAAATAGGCCAACAAGGTCATGTGACCAGCAAAGGAAAAAAAACCTAACAGCAAGGTTCTAACAGTACCCCCCCTTCTAAGAGGATCCTCCGGATCCCCTAGGACCAGGCTTATCAGGAAATCTCCTGTGAAACGCTCTGATAAGTCTGGACGCGGAAACATCATCTGACCTCACCCAAGAGTTATCCTCGGGTCCGAAACCTTTCCAGGCCACAAGATACTGCAAACTACCTCTATACCATCTAGAGTCAAGGATGCGAGAAATTTCATATTCCCCGTCCTCCACCACCGGAGGAACAGAGGCAGAGGCGTCACCATCCGACACAACAGCTTTTTTTAACAGAGAGACATGAAAGACCGGATTAATTCTCCAGGAGGTAGGAACCTCCAACCTAACAGCAGATTGGTTGACAACCTGAAGCACCTTAAAGGGCCCTACAAACTTGGGACCCAATTTCTTAGAAGGAATCCTCAACCGCAGATTCCTAGAGGACAACCAAACCATGTCACCAACAGCGAACAAAACCTCCTGTCGTTTCCTATCAAAGTAGTCTTTAGATTTTCTGTTGGCCTCCTGAAGATTACCACGCACATCCGTCCAAACTCTTTCCAAATCACCGGAAAAATTCTCCTCCTCAGGCACGGCAGATCCCAACTTGGAGAACGACCCAAACGACGGATGTCTCCCAGAACAACAAAAAAAAGGCGAACAACCAGCAGAAGAAGATGTATGATTGTTCAGAGCAAATTCGGCAAGTGGCAGAAACTCAGACCACCCCTCTTGATTGTCTGCCACAAAACAACGCAAGAACTGCTCAACATCCTGGTTTTTCCTTTCTGTCTGGCCATTAGATTCAGGATGATATCCGGACGAAAACGACAAATGAATTCCCAACCTGTCACAAAAGGCACGCCAAAAACGAGCCACGAACTGAGGACCCCTATCAGAAACAATGTCAGTAGGAACGCCATGAAGTCTGACAATTTCCTTGACAAAGGCCTTAGCGAGAGTTTTAGCGCAGGGCAGTTTGACGAAGGGAACCAAGTGACACATCTTGCTAAAACGGTCCACGACCACCCAGATGACAGTAAAACCCTCAGAGGGGGGAAGGTCAGTTATAAAGTCCATAGCCAAATGTGTCCAAGGAGCACTGGGGACCTCCAAAGGACAAAGCAACCCCGCAGCAGGAGTATGTGAGGACTTAGATCTAGCACATATAGTACATTGGCGCACCCACTTAATGACTTCCTTCTGCCATCCAGGCCATCAAAAACTGCGACCCACCAGTCTCTTAGTCTCAGAGATTCCGGGATGACCTGCCAACCGAGATTCGTGACACTCAACAAACAAATCTCTCCTAAAGGTCCCAGGCACAAACAACCTCCCATGAGGAGTGTTAGATGGGGCATTCTCCTGAGCTTTAAGAATCTCATCTTCCAAAACGGAGTCTAAAGCAGCTATCACAACACCTTCTTGTAAAATGTTTTCCTCTTTCTCAGCACCGACTATGGGAGAAAAACTGCGAGACAAGGCATCCGCCTTAACATTCTTAGTACCAGGGATGTAAGTAACGGAGAAATTAAACCGCGAGAAAAACAGTGCCCACCTAGCCTGACGGGCATTCAGGCGCTTGGCAGCATCAAGATATATCAGATTTTTATGATCCGTAAGAACCTGAATGGGAAATTCCGCACCTTCCAAGAAGTGGCGCCAGTGTTCAAATGCGAGTTTAATAGCCAATAATTCCCGATTACCAATATCGTAATTCAGTTCAGTCTCTGAAAATTTTTTTGAAAAAAAGGCACAGGGATGTAATCCATCCCCGTTATCCTGAGACAATACTGCGCCAACCCCCACAGAGGAAGCATCAACCTCAACCAAAAACGGCCTAGTAACATCAGGCTGCATAAGGATGGGAGCAGAGGTGAACCTCTCCTTGAGATACACAAAAGCTTCAATGGCCTCAGAAGACCACTGAACCGCATCAGCACCTTTCCTGGTGAGATCAGTCAGAGGTTTGACAATACTAGAAAAATTTTTTATGAATTTTCTGTAGTAATTGGCGAAACCCAAAAACCTCTGTATCGATTTCAAACCAATAGGCCTAGGCCATTCCTGCACAGCCTGAACCTTAACCGGATCCATCTCAAAACCTTTGCTGGAGATAATGTAGCCCAAAAAACTAATTCTCTGTACAGCGAACTCACATTTCTCCAGCTTAGCAAAAAGCGAATTGTCCATTAATAACTGTAATATCTCACGCACGCTCCGCCAATGAGACTCCAGATCTGGCGAATAAATCAAAATGTCATCCAAATACACAACCACATTTTTACCGATCAAAGGTCTAAGGATGTCATTAATCAGATTCTGAAAAAATGCAGGAGCATTAGTAAGACCAAAAGGCATAACCAGATTCTCAAAATGACCCACAGGAGTGTTAAAAGCAGTCTTCCATTCATCACCCTCCTTCATGCGCAACAGATTGTATGCCCCCTTAAGGTCAATTTTAGAGAACCACTTGGCCCCCAATAACTGGTTAAACAGATCAGGAATCAATGGCAGTGGGTAAGGATTGCGTACCGTAATTTTGTTAATCTCACGAAAATCCAGACAAGGACGTAAACCGCCGTCCTTTTTTTTTACAAAAAAAAATCCAACCGCCACAGGAGACTTAGAGGGCCTAATGTGACCGGCGGCCAAACTTGTCTGTATGTATTCCTCCAAAGCCTTCCTCTCAGGAATAGTAAGGTTAAATAAACGACTTTTAGGAAGAGTCGCTCCAGGGACAAATTCAATAGAACAATCATAGTCTCTATGGGGAGGCAAAACCTGCGATTCCTTCTCAGAAAAAACTCTCCAAAAATCCTGAATAGGAACAGGCAATTCTCCCCTATCCAAAGCTGCAATACGCCCGTTACAACACTTGTCATAACATTTATGGCTCCAGGATTTAATTTCACTGGTAGACCAATCCAGTACAGGATTGTGAAATTTTAACCAGGGCAAACCCAATATTACTGGAGAAGGCAAGTTATTCAACACTACCAAATCCAATTTCTCATGGTGAACACCATTAATAGTGAGAGGAAATTCACTGACCTTGAGAGTAATATTCTTCAAAGGGGAGCCATCCACAGAAACCACAGCAATGGGGGATGATAAAGGTTCAGGTTTTAAATTGAGTTTTTCCACGAATCCCCCATCAATTACATTCAGTGTAGACCCACAATCAACAAACACCCGAAATTCCATTAATTTTTCCTGAGCAATCGTGGAAGCAGCTAAAAATATACCCTTGGAATTTAAACAGGCAATACGGGCGTGACTGACCATTTTTTTTTCTTTCTTCATACGAAGCTCACAGCCTTTAATCAAATGACCAGATTTTCCGCAATAGAAACACAAGCCCTCCGAAAAACGACAGTCTTTTTCTTGAGAGCGAGGTGCCACCGATCCAATCTCCATCGGTTCACTACTGTTAGTACACACATTATCATAACCAGAAACTGACATAGCAGAGGATTTGCTCTCATTAACCCTAGCACGCAGTCTTCTATCCACCCGTATAGCTAATTGCATAGCCTGTTGCAAATCCTCAGGTGTAGGATAAGCAATTAGCAGGTCTTTAACCCTTTCACTGAGCCCAGCAAGAAATAGACTTTTCAGAGCAGAATCGTTCCACCCTGTTTGAGTGGACCAACGACGAAAATGAGTACAATATTTTTCGACATTACCTGATCCTTGTTTTAAACGTCTCAACTCAGTCTCAGCTGATGCCACACGGTCAGGATCATCATATAATAGTCCTAAAGCAGAAAAAAAACTATCCACTGATCTGAAGCATGTATCACTAGGTTGCAAAGAAAAGGCCCACTCCTGAGGCTCTTTGCGCAAAAGTGACATTATGAACCCTACGCGCTGGGATTCATCCCCAGAGGACTTGGGTCTCAAACAAAAATACAATAAGCAAGCATTTTTAAATGAAAAAAATTCTCGATGTTCACCAAAAAATAAATCCGGCAAACATACCTTAGGCTCCAAGAAATATGCTCCAGGACAGTTACTCACGTGCTGACGGAGCTCGGCCACTTCCAGAGAGAGTCCCTGCAGGTGTTTAGCCAAATCCTGAACCGACACCATGATGGAACAAAAAAAAAAAAAAAAAAAATCTTTCCTTAGAGAATTTGCAGGCTGGACTTACTGTTATGTTCTGCTACCAAAGCTAAGGAAAGAGAGGAGATCTGTCCCTACTATAGGACTCAGCTGAATCCCTACGATGTAACAGGGAACCTGATCCTGCGATCAGACCTGCTAAAGTCCTAATCTAGTCTGTACGGAGACCTATAGATGTGGGGAGGGAATCCCTACAAGTACTAAGGACTGGGAGGAATATGGGACACCTCCTAACAGAAATAGTAGCAGACAGACGAACAAACAAAATAGATAGAACATAGAGGTCCGTAGACCAAGCAAACTAACAGAGTTAGATACAGAGCACAGGCTAGCTAGAAAGTAGATATACAATGAAGTCCAGCAAAGCCAGAAGGGCGGAGCAGGATTAAATAGGCCAACAAGGTCATGTGACCAGCAAAGGAAAAAAAACCTAACAGCAAGGTTCTAACAGTTACGGCCATTGTCACACACGACCATGCCGGGATGTAGGTTCAGCGGTCTCAGCCACAGATCTGCCTGCTCTTTCACAGCTGTCCACAACTCACAAGCAGTGTGAGGTTTATCACCTAAGCTTATGAGTTTCAGCACAGCCTGTTGCCGCTTGGCGGAGGCAGTACTGCAATGCTTCCAGCTTGTAACTGATGTGGTGATATCTGAGATGGAGGCTGAACATGAGGAGGAGGAGGATGCGCAGGAGCTGTACACTGTGGGGGCAACTCTGACTGACATAGGGCCCGCAATCCTCAGTGTGGGGAGGATGTGCTCCGTCCCAAGGTCCGACTGGGTCCCGGCTTCCACTATGTTTACCCAGTGTGCCGTCAGAGAGATGTACCGTCCCTGGCCACAAGCACTTGTCCATGTGTCCGTTGTCAGGTGGACTCTCCCAGTAACTGCGTTGTTGAGGGCACGGCAGATGCTTTGGGACACGTGCTTGTGTAGTGCGGGGATGGCACACCGGGCAAAATAGTGTCGGCTGGGGACCGAGTACCGAGGGACGGCCACCGCCATAAGATTGCGGAAGGATTCCGTCTCCACCAGCCTAAAAGGCAGCATTTCCAATGCAAGCAGTCGTGAAATGTGCGAATTTAGGACTGTGGCCTGTGGGGCGTTAGCTGCGAATTTCCGCTTTCGTTCAAAGGTCTGGGATATGGACAATTGAACGCTGCGGTGGGATGTAGACATGGACGTTGATGCTGTTTCTTGAGAAAATGCCATAACAAGTGAAGACTGAGAGGAGGGGGCATCTTTACATGCAGTATGGACAGGGTATTGCCTTGCACACACAAAAGGGGGTTCTATTGCACGCACAACAGTGGAAGAAGCAGTGGTGACACCCGCTGACACTGGTCGTGGACCCTGGGTTTCGCCCTACAAAGTCGGGTGCTTTGCTGCCATGTGCCTGATCATGCTGGTGGTGGTCAGGCTGGTAGTTTTGTCACCCCTGCTGATGCTGGCATGGCAGGTGGGACATATGGCCTTTTTGGGGTTATCAGCAGAGTCTTTAAAAAAATTCCAGACTCTGGAAGACCTACCGCTTGTACTGGCAACGTCCCTCGTGTTGGTGTTACGGGGAACGGTTGCCTACCTTCTGTCTGCGGCCACCACACTGCTTCTTCCTGCCTGTTGCGGTACTCTGCCTCCCTCCCCCTGTGTGCTGCTGGCCTCACTCTGAATGTCCTCCTTCCACGTTGGGTCAGTTACTAGATCATCCACCACCTCCTCTTCTTCCACTTGTGCACCACGATCCTCCTCCTCACTTCCTGGAAATTGTGTCTCGTCATCGACCACCTCTTGTGACAGATTGCCAACGTCGACTTCCTGTGGCCGTGGCTGTTCAAATATTTGGGCATCGCAACATGGGATCTCCTCTTCCACCACTTCAAGCGTATCAGGCGAGTGGCCCAAATATGGAAATGGACCAGTGAAGAGCTATTCAGAGTGTCCAACTGTGGGATCACTTGCTGTCTGACGACACTCGGCATGGTGGAAGGAAGGAGCATCAGGGTGAGGAGGAGTATGCGTTCGAGACTCACGGCTACTAAGAGTTGACCGTGTGGAAGACAGACCGGAGGTGGTGGTGCCCAGGTAACTGGAAGTATTGTCTGCTATCCAATTAATAACCTGTTCACACTGATCAGTTCTCAATACTGGTGTTGTTCTGTGCTTCCCTAGTAATTCGGTCAAGAAGTGGGAGCGAGAAGATGTGGCTGTTGGTTGTGGCACATTTTCACCTTGGCCACGGCCCCGTCCTCTGTACGAACCATCACCAGAACGTCCACTTCCACGTCCCTTGCCACGCGCCTTGCCCATTGTAAATGAAGTAAAATAGCTTACACTTGCACTATCAATGGAAAAAGGGTAATAAAGAGTAGATTAGAACCGTGGAAGAGGAAAACCACAGTTATTGTTTACTGGGGTATACCACACTTTTTTAAATAGAGATATTTGCGGCTGAACAGTGAGCGACACACTCAAACTGCTTTTTTTTTAGATACCAAAGGCCCAAAACTGGATAGTGCAGCGATTTGACCCGTGGAACTGCGAAACCACACTGGGATGTCGGGCCTACACAAGACTATTTTCAACAGATATATTTTTGTGTCACAACAGTCAGGAGACACTACTGTTTTTCTTTACGGAAAAAACTACCAAAACCTGAATAATAGAGATTTTTTACTGTGGGATGGCAAAACCACAGTTATTGTTTACTGGGGTATACCACACTTTTTTAAATAGAGATATTTGCGGCTGAACAGTGAGCGACACACTCAAACTGCTTTTTTTTTAGATACCAAAGGCCCAAAACTGGATAGTACAGCAATTTGACCCGTGGAACTGCTAAACCACACTGGGATGTCGGGCCTACACAAGACTATTTTCAACAGATATATTTTTGTGTCACAACAGTCAGGAGACACTACTGTTTTTCTTTACGGAAAAAACTACCAAAACCTGAATAATAGAGATTTTTTACCGTGGGATGGCAAAACCACAGTTATTGTTTACTGGGGTATAATACACTTTTTTAAATAGAGATATTTGCGGCTGAACAGTGAGCGACACACTCAAACTGTTTTTTTTAGATACAAATGGCCCAAAAGTGGATAATACAGAGGTTTGAACCGTGAAACTGCAAAGCCACACTTGTATTTCTCGGGTCTACACCAAACTATTTTCAACAGATATATTTGTGTCTGAACAATCAGGAGACACTATTTATTTTTTACGGCAAAAAATGCCAAAAGCAGGATAATAGAGATGTTTTACCGTGGAACAGCAAAACCACAGTTATAATTTACTGGTGTATACCAGACATTTTTGAATATATATATATTTGCGGCTGAACAGTGAGCGACACACTCAAACAGTTTTTTTTGGATACAAATGGCCCAAAAGTGGATAATACAGAGGTTTGTACCGTGGAACTGCAAAACCACACTTGTATTTCTCGGGCCTACACCAGACTATTTTCAACAGATATATTTGTGTCTGAAAAATTAGGGAGACACTATTATTTTTTTTTTTACAGCAAAAAATGCAAAAAGCAGGATAATAGAGATTGTTTACCGTGGAACAGCAAAAGCACACTTCTGTCTCTCTGGCCTACACCAGACTATTTTCAACAGATATATTTGTGTCTGAAAAATCAGGGAGACACTATTATTATTTTTATACAGCAAAAAATGCCAAAAACAGGATAATAGAGATGTTTTACCGTGGAACATCAAAACCACAGTAATAATTTACTGGTGTATACCAGACTTTTTTAAATATATATATTTGCGGCTGGACAGTGAGCGACACACTCAAACTGTTTTTTTTAGATACAAATGGCCCATAGAACTGCAAAACCACACTTCTATTCCTCTGGCCTACACCAGACTATTTTCAACAGATACATTTGTGTCTGAAAAATCAGAGGCACACTTTTTTTTTTTCTTGGGGGGGGGACACCAAAAGGTTAATAAGATGGGTATTTGTACATTGTGAAGGAGGAAAAAAAAAAGAGGATTTAGATAAAAAAAAGGATTTTTCCTGGCCCCCGGGACCTGGAGCTAAGTCCAGCAATTTCAGCAACAGGAGCAGCACACAGGACTGTAATGCAGCGTTTGCTGGTATAACCACTGCGTCTCCTATACAGCCTGCCTGCCTGCCTGATATACCTGGGATGGATATTAGTCTTGAGAAGGACAGTTTGTTTGATCTGGCAGCCTTTACAGACCCTACACTAACTATTTTGCAGGATATATCTCTCCCTAAATCAGCAGCGCTGTCCCTACACTGTCTGATCCGGAGCGACTGTGTCCAAGATGGCGGCGCCCGGTTTTAAATACTCGAGGTGACGCTGTGCGGCCAGCCAATCACTGTAATGCCCACAAACAACATGGCTGCGGCATTACCGTGACTGGCTGGCAATCCCTGCATGTTCATTGGCTCTGTAAAGAGCGCCAAACATGCAGGGCGGAGACCCGAGCTCCCGCCCGAGTAACCCGGAAATGCTCGGTGCTCGCCGAACATCCCGAGTAGCGTGATGCTCGGGTGAGTACCGAGCAGTGTCGAGCATGTTCGCTCAACACTAATTATAATACAATAATTACAACTATAAATAACATTAATTAAGTCACAGTAAGTCCTGTGACCTGGTGTCCATTTCACCGATGAAGGAACATGAGGGACCCGCCTGAAAACCCTCAACGTAGGCCCTGGGCGTGGCTACAGGGCATAGGTGATCGAGGTGCTGGACCACGTCTTTGGCTATGCCAAACGTGTTTTTGTTCCGTGGTCACTTAAGGGGCACTCCAGGAGTGCAACTATGTACATGACAGTTTTTGGGCTGCTCATAGTCCTCAGCCACCAAGTCCTTTATATATACCCTGACGGGTAATTAAATAAACACATATGGTTAATTTCAGTTTATACAATAAACAATATGCAATACCCTACTTGGTAACTATTTATACTGCAGGTATTTTTAACTTACTCCTTATACCTGACAGGAGTCTGGCCTTTTGTGCTACGCGATGACCTACGTAGTACTGGAATGCGTGTAATGTGGGTGCTTGCGCTATTTTCCGCTCTATGTGTTGGTGGACTGCAAGACTGCCTTGACCACTCTACAGGACTGGCAAGTACACTGCTTACTGGGCCTACTGCCTCTTCTTCTACTGGTGATCCTTCTTCCAGGGATTCTTCCTGAGCAGGCTCTTCTGGGGCACTTACAGGTCTTACTTGCAGTGGAGGGTCCTCTGGCTGTTGGTAGAAGTGTAGCACGGGTATTATTACCGCTCCATCCAGTTGAGACCAATCTGCCGGGAAATCTCCTAAGACAGTATGGAGTACTTCTTCTTTAGGCTCCTCCGGTACGGTGAGAGGCACTTCTTCCTGGGGTTTCAGCGGACTTCAGCACAACTTCAGATGGTCTCTTGATACCGTTGCAGTTGTTCCTCCGTCTTTGCTAATTAGACAGGTTTTCCTATGGTCGAATCTGGAATTCAACACAGTGAAAGGTTCCCTTTCCCACTGATCGTCAATCTTGTGGCTTCTTCTTTTTCATTTCAGCACAACTTCTCCAGGTGTCAAGGGTTCGGCTGGTGCACTCTTGTTGTACTGTGCTTCCTGCTCATCTCTCATCCTATTTAGACTGTCTTCGACACAGGCCTATACTCTCCTGTACTGCTCCTGTCGGGTCACATCCCAGTATTCAGTGGACATATCTGCTTCTGGCTCTACCACTCCAAGCTCCAGGTCCATGGGCAACTTTCCGGGTCTTGCTCTCATGAGGTACGCTGGAGTACAATTGGTGGAACTCACAGGTATGTGATTGTACAGATCTACCAGGTCAGGTAGTTGTCGGGCCGCTGGTTTCTTTCTTCTAGAGGTAAGGTCTTCAACAGGTTGATGACTATGTTATTCATCTTTTCACATAACCCATTGGTTTGGGGGTGGTACGGTGTAGTTCGGATCTTCTTACACCCGTACAGATGGCAAAACTCTTTGAACAGCTCGGCTTCAAGGGCAGAGCCCTGATCTGTCAGCACCTTATCCGGGTATCCATGGGGCCTGCAAAAGTAGGCTTGAAATGTCCTTGCTGCAGTTTCTGACGTCAGATCCTTGACGGGGGCTACCACCAGGAACCGGGAGCAGTGATCCACCATGGTCAGGGCATACGAGTAGCCTGACCTGCTGGGTGACAGCTTGACATGGTCCAGAGCTACGATCTCCAGGGGCTGGGTTGTCTTGATGGAGTGCAGGGGTGCCTTCTGGCTGCTGTAGTCATTTCTTCTGAGGCTACAGGGTCCACAATCCCGGCACCACCTCTCTATGGAACTCCGCATTCCAACCCAATAAAACCGATTCTTCAGGAGGGTTTCCAGCTTCTTCCAGCCAAAGTGCCCTGTTTGATCGTGGTAGGCCTCCAACACCATCTGGATGTCTGTCCTGGGCACTACGATCTGCCATACCATCTCATGGGTCCTGGGGTTGACATACCTTCGGCACAGCTTTTCTCTTTAGATGAACATCTGGCTTCTCTCATTCCACAGTTGCTTAGCTTGTGGAGACGCGTCCTTCTCCATGGAGGAACGTTCCTGGGTTATCAGTTCTTTGATACGGCTGACAACCGGGTCGCTGTCCTGGGTCTCCTTCCAACTGTGGTGAGGCAAAGGGTTTAGTGTCTTATCATGATACCTCCTGGAGGTGCACTGCTCATGGACCATCCCATTTCTGTGGAAGGCAGGTAGCTCAATCTCCTCCAGGTCATCCACTTCTTCTTCAGTGTCCGACTGGTGAGGCATTCTGGATAGGGCATCGGCGTTGGCATTCTTGTGGCCTGCCCAGTATTTGATGGTGAACTGGTAGTTTGACAGCCAGCCCATCCAACGCTGTTCCATGGCTCCCAACTTGGCTGTCTCTAGATGTGTCAAGGGGTTGTTGTCAGTATAGGCCGTGAACTTAGTGGAGGCCAGGTAGTGCTTGAATTGTTCAGTGATGGCCCAGACCAAGGCCAGGAGCTCCAACTTGAAGGAGCTATAGTTTTCCGGATTCCTCTCGGATTCCTCTCGGTCGGACGAAGCTTCCTGCTGGCATAGGCAATCACCTTTTCTTTGCCATACTGCTTCTGACTCAACACAGCTCTTAGTCCCTCGTTGCTGGCATCAGTGTACAGCAGGAATAGTTGGCTATAGTCAGGATAGGCCAGGATTTCTTCACCAGTCAGGATCTCTTTCATCATTGCAAAGGACTCAGCCTGTTCTTTACCCCACTGGAAGGGGGGGGGGGTTGCCTCTGTGGGACTGTCCTACCAGAAGATCTTGCAAAGGTGCTGCCTTCTTGGTGTATCCTTTACAAACCTCCGGTAGTACCCGACCAGTCCCAGGAACTGACGTACCTCCTTGAGATTCTTTGGTTCCGGACATTTCTGGATGGCAGTGACCTTCTCCGGGTCTGGTGCTACTCCTTCTGGACTGATGATGTGCCCCAGGTACTGAACCTTCTGTTTGAGCAGTTGGCACTTGGAAGGCTTCAATTTCATCCCATACTGGGACAACGACTCAACTACCTCCTCCAGGTGCTTCAAATGGTCCTCATACATCTTGGAGTACACTATCACGTCATCCAGGTATAGCAGCACGGTCTCGAAGTTACTGTGTCCCAAACAGCATTCCATCAATCTCTGGAACGTTCTAGGGGCGTTGCAGAGTCCGAACAGCATTCTGCCGGTCCCATCGGGGTAGTGAAGGCCGTCTTCTGCCGGTCCTCTTCAGCAACTGCTACTTGCCAGTACCCACTAGTGAGGTCAAGGGTTGAGAAGTAATTTGCAGATTTTAATGCAGCCACGGATTCCTCTATACCGGGCAAAGGGTATGCATCTTCATGTGTTATGCGATTTACCTGCCTGTAATCTATACACATCCTCATGCTTCCATCCTTTTTCCTGAACAGGACCAGGAGAGCTGCCCAGGGGCTACAGCTATCTCTTATTACCCCTGCTTTCTTCATGTCATGCAACATTTCCTTCGCTTTCTGGTATTGTGCCGGTGGAATGGGCCTGTAACGTTTTTTGATGGGTGGATGGTCACCTGTGGGTATATGGTGTTGTACCCCTTTAATCCTCCCAAAATCAAGTGGGTGTTTGCTGAATACCTGTTCGTATTCCTGGACCACCCTGTATACACCTTGTTTTTGATGGACAGGAGTGGCGTCAGTCCCAACATTGAGTCCTCCACTGTATCTGGTAGGGTCAAGGATTCCACTGTGTGTATGGCCTCATCATCAACAGTGCTGTATCTTGGTAATTTAACTTCATCCTCCCCACAATTTAGGAGACGTACGAGTACCCTCCCATTGCGTACATCAACCACCCCTCTGGCAGTTAAGAGTGTAGGTCTGTTCTCTGAGCTAATGGGCTTCACTACCGCCTGGTAGTTCTGTCCTTTGAGACCTATTGCTGCCCTACACCAAATCAGCATTTCACTCATCGGGGGAATCACAATGGGTATCGGGTCTGTCACCCGTACATTACCAATTTCACCACCTGTTAGCTTTACCTGTTGCTGGTACAGGAGGGCTCGTGTCTCCCTTTGGAGCACCTTCCTCTGCCCTGGTTTGGTGGTGTCAGCAATCTGTTGGAGCAAAAACAACACTTCTCCCAAACAGTTACCCACAATATTTGTACCAAGTGTCATATACAAGTCTGTATCACCAGGATTAGACTCCACTACAATCAGTCGTTGGTCCTTTAGTTTCGCTCTCCCCACCTTCACTGTCACATTCTTAACCCCTACTAGGTTAAGTTGAAGGCCGTTAGAGGCATACACGGAGAGGTTCGGTGCTGGCGGCTGGAGTTCATCTATGGACCAGTACCTTTTGTAGAGGACATCAAGTATGATGGTTACCTGAGATCCAGTGTCCAGCAGGGCAGGTGTTGCGATGCCATCCAGCACAATGGACAGGAAAGGTCTTCCTCCCACGAACCGATGGTACCAGCTTGATGGGCCTGCTTGATTTACTCCTGGGTGTCGGCCCTCGGCCCCAGGGTTTGCTCGTTTAAAGGACAGTTCCGCACTGTGTGGCCTTCCTTCTGGCAGTGGTAGCAGATGAATTCTCCTGGAGGACGATGTTGGTCGTTGGTCCTCCCACGGGGTGGCGCTGTCCTCCTCCGGGGTGGCGTTGTCTCAGTGCGGTTTTCAAACACAGATTGCAGTCTCTTAAAGATGATGGATACTGATTCCTAGTCTGCAGCTGGCCAGGTTTCAACTTCCCGCTCTGCGGCACCAGTCAATTGTCCCAGCACAACAGCGGCTCAATGCTTACCAGTCATAGAATACATGTCTAGCACACCGCATATTTTTCTCTTGAATCCGGACAGGGTGTCTGGTTTGCCGTTATACTGGGGAAGCCATTTCGCTCCGGGGATATACGGCAGGGCCATGGGTATCAACGGGGTCATGACCCCTGCTGGTGGAGCGGCCGCGCCAGCCTGTGCAGCGCCGGGCGCAGGTTGGGCATCAGGAGCGTTAACCGGTGCAACGGCGGCTTGCTGGTCATCGGCCATGGTTGCGCTCCCCTAGTGAACCGGAGCCGACCTTCTTCACTTTCTTTTTCAGGTAGGCAGCAGCTCCGCGAGTGACGGTCTCCTTCCAGGACCTTGCGTCGCTCTCGTCTGACATCAGAGCGTCCTCTGGGCTCCATCCAGGACCTGACGCTTCCTGGTTCGACGTCAGGGGCGGGGCGTGTCCTGGGCTTCGCGCGCTTCCACCGGTTACGCCCCTCTTCTTCCCACGGTTACGCCCCTCTTCTTCCTGCGCGGCGACGGGAAAATGGCGGAAAATGGTGGGAAATCTCGGGAATGGCGGGAAACCTTCAACACAGTGAGCATTACAGTCATTTTAAGGCGCACAGTACCCGGTGGCAATGGGCACGCAATCCTGTTCGTGATGCCAAGGCTGACGCGCCCCCTGGGCCATGGGGTACTCGGCAGCCGGGCCTCTTATGGATGCCGGTATGGGGAATATCACGGTGGCTGGCCCGGTCCGTGACCCAGGGCGGTCAGTAAAAGGTGGGATATTTATAGGGGATTTGGAAAGTTTGTGACGCCACCTGTGGAATGTGGCTAAAGGGGGCCGCCGCTGTGTAGCAGTCCTCTGGAGCTGGTGTTACGGCCGCAGGGATGGTGTGGCTCTCCACAGGTAGAGCTAGCTCCAGGGCAGCATGGGGTGTAATGGATGGTGGTGCAGGGGAGAGACGGCAGGACGGTCACGGAGGAAAGACGGACACTCACACGGGGGTAAGCTTCAGTACCTTTACTGGTGATGGTGCAGGCACGGTCCTGGGTACTCCGGGTGAAGGGTGCACTTTTGGACTCTCTCCAGTGAGCGGGTATAGGGCCTCCTGATCCGTTGCTTTACTCGCTAAGCTTCTGGCCTGCTTGGAACTAGGCCTAGCTTGGTTACTGTCTCTCTTTGCACCTGCTGACCTGGTGGTAGGGCCTTCTCATGGAGATCAGTCTCCCTGGACGCTGGGGCTTCCGTGACTCCTAGCCCTAGTACTGTAGTCAGCGTTTGGTGAACCTGGGACCTGTAGTCCTCCAGGGGTTCTGGTGGTTCCTACTGTGTGTAAAGGGTCCCTGTAGGCGCGGACCCGGTGTCCGGTATATATCTCGGGGTGAGCCTGGTATGCTCCTCTGCACTCTCGCTACTTCTTAATTCTCCTCTCGCCTTCGGCCCACTCAGGGCCCTCACTAGGCCTTCACACGTGCTGTAGGCCTTGGCTCGCCTAAGCAAAGCAGCCAGCGTGCTGCCTCTCCACTGCCCTCTGAGCGTCAGCACGCTCCCAGACTCTCTCTGTCTGACTTCTGCCTAAAGACTGAGCTGCTTGGTTCCATACTCCCTATATATATCCCTAACGGGCTCCCTCTGCTGGTCTGAGGTGGTAGGGTGGAGTTGTGTGAATGTGTGAGGGCCTCTTGTGGAGAAGTCCACCATGCACCCTTCAGGGTTCTGTGGCACCAATGCGCAGCAGGGCACCACACAGTTATTGCCTTTTATGATCATTAGTGAATACAGAAGAAATTCCCTAAAAAGTCTCATAGTATAGGTGTGGTAGAGGAATGCATCGCAATTTTGAATATCTCCATTGATTACTGATATCCATAATACCCCAAGGCAGTAGTCACCTGATTTCTTTGTTCTGCAGACACATAGCAGAAACATCTGCTAGATGAGTCTGAATGCAGTCTGCTCCCCTCTTCCCATACAAAACACATGAGCGCTCAGTTGAGTCAACCAATTATCTGTTTGGTGGGTGAGGAAAGACAGCTGTTGGCCAACTGTTATCTAGGGCAGAGCTGGGCAAAGTGTGACCCTTGAGCCATATCCGACCTTAGGCTGTTCCAGTTTGGCCTGTGAACTGAGACAGCCAAGCGGCTGAAAACAGTGGTCCACAAGCTGCACCATGCCCTCTGCTACCCATCCACCTCTTCCTGCTGTCACCACTATCCACATGATGCAGATAGTGACAAATATATTGGTGAAGACGTCATCAATCAGCGTGTGAGACAGCAGATGCGATGACGTCACTACATCGCGCTGCTGCTGCTGAGAGTCAGTGCACTGGAGACAGGAGCAGAGCGCCGGGGGAACGGGAGTGAGATGAGTATGTGTTGTTCATTCTTTCTTTCACATGTGTATGGGATGTTTACATGTATATAGGAGGTTATGTAAAGTCTCATGCTGTATAAAGGAGGATATGTGGAAGCTCATACTGTATATACGAGGCTATTTTGCAACTTATACTCTATATAGGGGCTATTTGGGTGCTCATGCTGTATAGAGTAAACTATATAGGAGCTCATACTGTATTTAGGGGGCTATGTGGAGGCTCAAACTGTATATTGGAGGCTATGTGGGGTTCACACTGTATATAGGAGGCTATGGGGGGCTTAAGCTGTATTTAGGAGGCTATGTGAAGGCTTGCTAACAAGGGTTTTGCCACCAAGTATTAAGTGTTGTTTGCCAGAGGGATCAAATACTTATTTCTCACTGTAAAATGCAAATAAATGTATCTAATCTATACAATGTGATTTTCTTGATTTTTTGGGGGATATTCTATCTCTCAATGTTAAAATTAACCTACCCTTAAAATTATAGACGGTTCATGTCTTTGTCAGTGGGCAAACTTACAAACACAGCAAGGGATCAAATACTTATTTCCTTAACTGTATATAGGGAAGCTGTGTGGGGGCTCAAGCTGTATATAGGAGGCTATGGGGCTCATACTGAGTATATAGGGAGGCTATATGGAGGCTCATACTGTATATAGGGAGGCTGTGTGGGGGCTCATCCTGTAGATAGGATGACTGTGTGGGGGCTCATGCTGTATGTAGGGGGATGTTAGCATACTTAATTCTTCTCAATACTGAATGATAATATTGTGGCGCCCCTGAGGGTTCAGTCGCCACAGAGGTACTGCACCTCACCCAGAGATGATGGAACATGCCAAAATTGATTTCACAAAGATATGCTTGATTCATCCCACAGATTAGTTTCAGGCCCCACAGGTCCAAATCATAAAGAAGGGGTAAAATTAATAAAATACATTCTACCCACTTGTCCTATACCCTCACCTGTCCTCATGCCACTCCCGCCACTTCTGTGGTTGCCCAATATTCCATGAATGCCATTGGTTCTTCCGATGCTAAAGCCAATGGTTTGCCTCATGTGCTCACTTAGAGGGGGAAGGAATGTCATTGATATCAACAATGTGTGTTGTATCCTACAAGGGCTCATGAGGCCAAGCACTGGCAACCGCAGCAGTGGTTGAGACGTCATGAGGACAGGTGAGGGTGTAGGACTAGTGGGTAGAATCGATTTTATTATTTTAACCCTTAGAAGCTCTGAAAAGTATACAGCAAAATAAAAGCCGACTGGTCACCATTTTTCTGGATTTGTGAGACTCTAATGCCTAAAATGTTGCATTCATTGGAAACCCATATTTTGAGGATAATCATAATGAATTTGATTAATTACGGATTGATCTCTTCTTCCTTAATTATTAGTCTTCCAGTGACCATTAGAATCAACAGAGGTAGTGGCATTACCGCTGCTTTTATTATATCACATCACTAATATGAGCGCTGAGTGTTTAGAAAGGCAAAAAGGTCTTCGGATGCTCGATCCCCATGCAGCTATAATTCCATATGCAGCTGAATTATTAAGACACGTTACATCTGGCTGCCGCTACTCTATGCAGTTGGCGATTTTTCCCTGTTAATGAATTTCCATAGTTGAGCTTTACCTTATCCTAACGTGTCCGCCGAGAGTCACATAAATCTCCAATGCACATTTCTATCCATCGCCTTCATGATACAGATTGCACCATGGAGGTCTTGTCTTACAACATGGCTGCTATAGGTGGGACATTAAAAAAACATGAACAGATGCGAGCAGCGACATATGGTCACAGTGGAGAGACAGAAGTTTAATGATTTGCCCATACTGGCTGTAAAGATGTAAATTGTTTAACTCAAACATTCAGCAAAGAAAGTCTTGTGACTGTTGGTAGGGAGGCAGTGATATATAACTGTGGCACTAAAAACTTCACTTTTAATGCAACACTTACTGTAAAGAAATATTTCACTCTTCTACGCTTTTACTGTCCTACAAATAATACTTTATTGTGGCCTGACACATGTAATAATTCCAGCCATCTGCTGTTTCTGGCATGTATAGCAGTCATCATTCATCGCAGTGGAAATGTTTCATCTCCAGACTTAAAGTGAATGTCCACCTTTGAACAGTATTATCTTTAAAGAAGTTAGAGCTCCATTTTTTTTAAAACACAATTCCAAATCCCATGCAATGACTTTCAGTTAGAAGCTAAAAATCTGACCGGCTGCAGTCACCACTAGAGGGAGCTTAGGATCTTACTGCATACTATGTATACATTACATTTAACACTTTTAATAGAACAGTTTTTAAAGGGGTTGTCCAGGCTAATAACATTGATGACCTATCTTTAGGACAATTAATCAACATCAGATAGGCGACGTTCCGCCACTCAGCACTTCCACAGGTCAGTTCTTATTAACTCCAACGGTGACCGCATGTAAACATTGAGAAGATCTTAACAGCTCAGCTCTGTTCAATGTATAGTGTCCGTTGCCGAGAACTCCAGATTAGCTACTATTCTCTTAAAAAGAAGCTCCTCTGTGGAACACTTGAGCAGTCGCTACATATTTAAAGACGACTTTTCATCAAATTTTACGCGTTGAGCTGGAAACTTGAGAGGAATAAAACAGTTTTGCTAGTTTTTAATTTCGTCTCTCCATTTCGGAGATATTTCAGAGATCAAATTATTTGGCACCTAATTAGTTGAGTTTAATTAAGTCCAAGTGGGCATTCTCTCTGGGGAAGTGAACTTTTTCTCCCTACATGAGTTTCTATCTGATAACACCCATTTGTACTTAGCAAAGGTTAACTCATTAGGTGGCAAATAATTTGGTTGTGAATTTAAAAACAAATAAAAATGTTTGAGACCACTCTGCCGCCACTATTACACCGTATGACCAGCTCAACATGAAAAATTTGGTGAAAAGTCATCTTTAAAGAAACTGTGATCTTCAGCAACATTTAATATTTACCCCTAGCTGCTGTCAAAGTTGATTAGAAAGCGATTACAGGGTGACGGACCCCCTTTAATCGGATATTAATGACCTAATCGATCTCTTTACAGAAAATATAGACAGGTCATTGTATCTATAGGCAGTGGGGACATATCTTTGTCTTTGTCTAAAAGAGCTGGATGTGGGTCTTTATCTCTACAGGAAATTGGGACCTGTTTTTGTCTCTCTTCAGGAAGTGGGGATGAATATTTGTTTCTCTACAGGAAATGCGGACAATTCTTTGCCTCTTCATGAGAGGTGGGGCCGGGCCTTTGTCTCTACAAAATGTGGTTGTGTCAGGTCCTTGTCTCTACTGGAAGTGTAGATGGGTTCTTGTCTCTGTAAAAAGTGTAGATGGGTCTTTGTCTTTACATCAAGTGGAGATGGACCTTTGTCTCTACAAGAAGTGGAGATGGGTCCTGATCTCTGCACGAAGTGGAGATGAGTCTTTTTCTCTACAGAAAGGGGAGATGGATCCTTGTCTCTACAGGAAGGAGAAGTTAGTCTTTGTCTATACAGGAAGTGGAGATGGATCCTTGTCTGTACAGGAAGTAAATATGGGTCCTTGTCTCTACAGGAAATGGAGATGGGTCCTTGTATTTACAGGAAGTGGAGATGGGTCCTTGTCTTAACAGGAAGTGGAGATTGGTCATTGTCTCTACAGGAAGTGGAGAGGAGTCTTTTTCTCTACAGAAAGTGGAGATGGGTCCTTGTCTGTACAGGAAATAGAGATGGGTCCTTGTCTCTACAGGACGTGAAGATGGGTCCTCGTCTCTACAGGAAGTGGAGATGGATCCTTGTCTGTACAGGAAGTAAATATGGGTCGTTGTCTCCACAGGAAGTGGAGATGGATCCTTGTCTGTACAGGAAGTAAATATGGGTCCTTGTCTCTACAGGAAGTGGAGATGGGTCCTTGTCTTTACAGGAAATGGAGATTGGTCCTTGTCTCTACAGAAAGTGGATATGGGTCCTTGTCTCTACAGGAAGGAGAAATTAGTCTTTGTCTCTACAGGAAGTGGAGATGGATCATTGTCTGTACAGGAAGTAAATATGTGTCCTTGTCTTTACAGGAAATGGAGATGGGTCCTTGTATTTACAGGAAGTGGAGATGGGTCCTTGTCTTAACAGGAAGTTGAGATTGGTCATTGTCTCTACAGGAAGTGGAGAGGAGTCTTTCTCTACAGAAAGTGGAGATGGGTCCTTGTCTGTACAGGAAGTAGAGATGGGTCCTTGTCTCTACAGGAAGTGTAGATGGGTCCTTGTCTCTACAGGAAGTGGAGATGGATCCTTGTCTGTACAGGAAGTAAATATGGATCCTTGTCTCTACAGGAAGTGGAGATGGGTCATTGTCTCTACAGGAAGTGGAGATGGATCCTTGTCTGTACAGGAAGTAAATATGGGTCCTTGTCTCTACAGGAAGTGGAGATGGGTCCTTGTCTTTACAGGAAGTGGAGATTGATCATTGTCTCTACAGGAAATGGAGATTGGTCCTTGTCTCTACAGAAAGTAGAGATGAGTCTTTGTCTCTACAGGAAATGGAGATGGAGCCTTGTATTTACAGGAAGTGGAGATGGGTCCTTGTCGTTACAGGAAGTGGAGCTTGGTCATTGTCTCTACAGGAAGTGGAGATGAGTCCTTGTCTCTACAGGAAGTGGAGATGAGTCTTTGTCTCTACAGAAAGTGGAGATGGGTCATTGTCTGTACAGGAAGTAGATATGGGCCCTTGTCTCTACAGGAAGTGGAGATGGGTCTTTGTCTCTACAGGAAGTGGAGATGGGTCCTTGTCTCTGCAGGAAGTGGAGATGAGTTTTTGTCTCTACAGAAAGTGGAGATGGGTCCTTGTCTCTGTAGGACAAAGAAAGGGTGGGGGGAGAAGCGCTGTGCCTGTGTGAACCTGATAGATAATGAACTGGCTGTGCAAATAATGGTAGGCTGCTCACCTTAGGGGGGTTGTGCAAACCGCACAACCCAGGTGTGAAAGCCTCTGGTATACAAGATGGTAGTTGCCGCTTATGGTGCGTAGCCTCTGATGACCGCTGTCTGCTGCCAGTCCCGTGGTACCGGCTATGAATCACGTGATGGTGACGTCATCAAGGTCTTGGTTCCAGGGAGCACATACAGTTCCCTGCAGTTCCGAGCCACAAATCCCCTCGGGGAATGCAGAAATAGTATAGATAGATTGTGGTCAAATTCGGGCGCCAGGAACTGGATAAAGACAATTAATTAATTGATTGATTTTTTAAATCCTCCCACTTAGTTCCTCCTTTTTTGTATAAAAGTGCCCTAATTTACCTTTTTCCATGTAATTCCACCTGATGAAGGCAGCAGATCGCTGCAGAAACGCATTGTGGGCATAACATTGTCGAATAAAGAGGTTTGTTTTCTTTTAAATATCCTTCCAGTTGTCTTTACATGTGAGTAACACTGCTCTCTTAACCATGGAACCTGGAATGGGTTTGAATTTGGGTCCTATGCCAAGTTACGAACATGTACCAGGTAATACTAACATCGAAGGAGTCCCCCTATCTCTAACGATTCATCCCACTTCACAAGATTGTAATATGGCATTAGGGCCAGATATGAGTCTGGAGCTCTTTGAATCAGGATGTAGTAACACTCTGGTGGTTGGGTCCATTGCGGAAATTGCTTCCACTCATATGGGCACACCATTATTAGAGGTTAAGAATTCTGCTTTATCCTTAACTGTACCCATGTCTGAGACAGCCAATATAGCGGTGGGACATTTACCACCACCAGGCCAGGTCAAGCCACTATCAGTAATGAAAGACTCCAAGATCACACAATTTTTTCGGGTGGCACCAGGACGCCACCCGAAAAGAAAAAGAGGACACGTGAATGTAGAGGAGGTAGAGGAGTCAGAAGGTTCTCTGACAAACAATGCCAAATCAGAGTCCACAGTAACAAAGAAAACAAAAGTATAGGTGATTTAGGACCCAATTTAAAAACTTCGGAAACTATTGACTTGAGAACCCTTGGGATATTCAATCTTTCAAGCCATGAATTAACAGAAGGCGAGATTTCCTTGTTAGCGAAGGGACTATCCTTTTGCCCAGATGCTGATTTGAATAGTTTTGATCTATATTTAGATCTGAACAAATTCTTTCGTAAACTAACCATCAAGCGGCATTTTTTGATAGAAGAACGTGGTAAGAAATTGCCAGCCCCCACCTCATCTACAGGATCCTCCAGGTCACCTGATGAGGAGGTAATCCTGTCTGACCATTATAAACATATGACAGTTAGGGGTGGTTCTAATAAGTTCTATCCGATGCACCATAAAGGTGAGCATATAGAATCATTCCAACAGCTGGTACTCAGAGATTTACGTTCAGTTGAACGAGGTGATAAGTCGGACAATCTAAGAAAAGGTGAAAGGGAAGCCATTGTCACACTGTCACAGAATACTGGAGGTAGGGGGCCTAAGCTGACCCTAAGCTGGGGCCCTGACTAATCCCTCATCCTGGAGGTACTGTTAAAGGTACAGAGGTCCAGGCCGCCAGCGTAACCCCTACCTCCTGAGGATCCCTGCACCACAGTAATCTAGTCCTGAGAAGGACCCCGATCACAACAATTGGGAACCAGCGATAATATGCCCACACACAGTATTTAGACGAACGAGACAGTACAAGGGAAAAACCAAAACCACCTTGCATACAACTTCAACAAAACTACAACAGAGGGAACACCAACGGGAAAGGAGATAAATGATAAAGCGAGGAAAGGGAAATAACACTTTCAAATACACTTATCTCAGCAACTCCAAACACCACGATCCGCTCTGTAAGTCTGAATGAAAAGCTTTCACCGACACCTCACAAACAGACCTGCAGGAATATAAAGGAGTCTCACTAACGAAGCATTGATTGCAGCTGGGCGAGGCTGGACCTCAGCTAGCCCAGAGAGAGAGAGAATTAACTCCTTCACTGCCGAGAAAACACAAAGCACCAACAAGTCAGCTGCGAGAAGTCAGGCTGTGTACTCGTGACGATCTTCGTGGCAACACACCCGTGACAGTACCCCCCCTTCTACGAGGGGCCTCCGGACCCTCAGGGCCAGGTTTATCCGGGTGAGTCGTGTGGAAGGCCCGAACTAATCGGTCTGCGTTAATATCCGACGCAGGAACCCACATCCTCTCCTCAGGACCATACCCCTTCCAATGAACCAAGTACTGAAGGGACCGGCGATTAAAGCGTGAATCAATGACCCTCGATACCTGGAACTCCAAGTTACCATTGACAACCACAGGAGGGGGAGGTAAAGGTGACGGTACCACCGGCGCCACATACCTCTTAAGCAATGATCTGTGAAACACGTTGTGAATTTTAAACGTAGGGGGGAGGTCAAGACGGAATGCCACCGGATTAATAACAGAACTGATTCTGTACGGCCCGATTAACCTGGGACCCAGTTTCCAGGAGGGAACCTTAAGTTTAATATTCCTGGTAGACAACCATACCTGATCGTTCACACTTAGGTCCGGACCAGACACTCTCCTCCTATCAGCCATACGTTTGTATCGGTTCCCCATAGTATTCAGATTCTTCAGCACCCCTCTCCATACTGAAGCGAGAGATGAGGAAAATCGTTCCTCCTCCGGAACCCCCGAAGAGCCCCCCCTACTGAAAGTACAAAACTGGGGGTGAAAACCATATGCCCCAAAAAACGGGGACTTACCAGTGGACTCGCTTCGCCTATTATTGAGAGCAAACTCTGCCAGAGGTAGGAAAGAAGCCCAGTCCTCCTGGTTCTCTGACACAAAACACCGAAGATATGTCTCCAAGCTCTGGTTCATACGTTCCGTCTGACCATTGGTCTGAGGATGAAAAGCCGACGAGAATGACAAATGCATCCCCCGCCGTGCACAAAACGCCTTCCAGAACTTGGACACAAACTGAGACCCCCGATCAGACACCACCTCGGAGGGTACCCCGTGAAGCCTCACAATCTCCCCAATGAACACCTGCGCAAGAGTTTTAGCATTAGGGAGAGCCGGAAGAGCGATAAAATGTGCCATCTTGCTGAACCTGTCCACTACAACGAGTATGACCGTTTTACCCGAAGACGGAGGGAGGTCCGTAATAAAGTCCATAGACAGATGAGTCCAAGGACGCTCCGGGATCTTCAAAGGTAAGAGGGCCCCAGACGGACGGGTATGTGAGGTCTTAGAGCGCGCACAAACCCCACAGGACGCGACAAAAGTTACCACCTCTTTATGTAAGTTAGGCCACCAAAACCGACGCGAGAGGAGATCCACAGTTGCTTTACTCCCCGGGTGTCCTGCAAAAACTGAGTTATGGTGTGCCTCGATCACCTTTTGTCGCAACTGATCTGGAACGAACAGTCTCCCCGGAGGTCCAACAGGGGCGTCCCCCTGAGCCTCCAATATCTCCTCCTCCAGCTCAGAGCATACTGCCGAAACCACCACCCCCTCCTGAAGAACAGGAATCGGGTCGTCCGTATTCCCGGCCCCAGGGAAACTACGAGATAAGGCATCCGCCTTTACATTTTTAGACCCAGGACGATATGTAACGACGAAATTAAACCTGGTAAAAAACAATGACCACCTAGCTTGTCTGGGATTCAGACGTTTAGCGGACTCCAGATATAGCAGGTTCTTGTGATCGGTGATGACGGTGACCGGATGAACTGCCCCCTCCAAAAAATGGCGCCACTCCTCAAAAGCTAACTTAATGGCCAGGAGTTCCCTATTGCCGACATCGTAATTCCTCTCAGCGGACGACAATTTTTTAGAGAAAAAGGCGCACGGATGCCACTTACCAGGGGACGAACCCTGTGACAATACTGCTCCCACCCCTACCTCGGAAGCGTCTACCTCTACAAAGAATGGCTGAGACGCATCAGGTTGAATGAGTATGGGTGCCGAGGCAAAACATTTTTTCAAGGAGGAGAATGCTTGACAAGCCTTGTCAGACCACCTAGAAAAATCCGTCCCCTTTTTAGTCATGTCTGTGAGAGGCTTAACCACGGACGAGAAATTACGAATGAACTTCCGGTAATAGTTAGCAAACCCCAGGAAACGTTGTAGTGCCTTAAGATTCTCCGGCCGATCCCACTCAAGAACTGCCCGCACTTTCCCAGGGTCCATACGAAAACCGGACGCAGAAACCAGGAAGCCTAAAAACTGGAGTTCCTGTACGGCGAACACACACTTTTCCCACTTGGCATACAGTTTATTATCCCGCAAGATCTGTAACACCTGTCTAACGTGCTCCTGATGAGACACCAGATCAGGCGAGTAAATTAAGATATCATCCAGATATATGACAACAAACTGTCCCACCAGGTGGCGAAAAATATCATTAACAAAGTGTTGAAACACCGCCGGGGCATTAGTCAGACCGAATGGCATGACAAGGTTCTCATAATGCCCCTCCGGAGTGTTAAAAGCCGTCTTCCACTCATCCCCCTCCTTCATCCTAATCAAATTGTACGCCCCCCTGAGATCCAACTTAGAGAACCATTTGGCGCCCACGATCTGATTAAAGAGATCGGGAATAAGTGGGAGCGGATACGGATCTCGGACCGTAATCCGATTAAGTTCACGGAAATCCAGGCAAGGGCGTAGGCCTCCATCTTTCTTCTTAACAAAGAAGAACCCCGCGGCCACCGGTGAAGATGAAGGTCTAATATGCCCCTTAGCCAGACTTTCAGAAATATAATCCTTCATGGCCTGCCTCTCAGGACCAGAAAGGTTATACAACCTAGCTTTAGGTAACTTGGCCTCAGGGAGCAGTTTTACAGAACAGTCATACTCGCGATGAGGAGGTAGTTCCTGACACCCATTCTCCGAGAATACATCCTCAAAGTCTGCCAGAAATGGAGGTAAGACCCAAGGAGTAACCGCACCGATGACCGTGTTCATGCAGTTTTTATTACAGAATTTACTCCATTGGCTTATCTCTCTGGTTTGCCAATTAATAACAGGGTTATGCTTAGCTAACCAAGGAAGGCCCAACACTATAGGAGTGGGAAGACCCTCCAACACGTAGCAAGACAACAGTTCTTTATGTATTGCCCCCACTTGAAGTTTTACGCCATGCACAGCTTGCAAAAAACTTCCCTGACCGAGAGGCCTGGCATCGATCGAGAATATGGGGATGGGTTTAGCCAACTCACTCAATCGCATACCTTGAACCCGGGCAAACCGAGCATCAACCAGATTAGCCCCGGCCCCACTATCCAGAAGAACAGATATCCTCTCAGTTCTCGTACCCACCACCACCTCCGCCGGTACGAGAAACTGAGACGAACCTAGGGACGAAATACCTACTCCCAGATTGCCGTCCACCACACAACCTGGGATCAACAGTTTTTTCGACGACTCTTTACTCAGCAAGGGGCGGGATGGACACCCCCCAATAAAATGTCCCTTTTTCCCGCAGAGGAAACACCTTCCTGTCTTATGGCGCACCACCGGTCCCCTTCCCCGAAATGATGTCCCTCCTAATTGCATAGGCTCCTCCGGACTGACCAGGGGAACCACCATATGAGGGGACCTTGTAAGAGGTGGAGACATTACAGGGGGTAGAGTTATCCCGCACCTCTCCCGAAGCCGTCTGTCAACGCGAATAGCAAGGGCCATAGCGGCTTCCAGTGACGCGGGAGAGTCATACTGTGCCAACACATCCTGTAATTTGTCGGATAAACCATGACAAAACTGGCTCCTAAGAGCCGGGTCATTCCACTGGGTGTCCGTGGCCCACCTACGGAACTCCGAACAGAATTCCTCCGCCGGACGATCTCCCTGCTGAATCCTACGTAACTTAGACTCAGCAAGGGAGATCCGATCTGGGTCATCATATACGAGTCCCAAAGCAGCGAAAAACCTATCCACTGACTGGAGAACTGGGGAGCTAGGGGGAAGAGAGAACGCCCAAGATTGTGGGTCCCCTTGTAGGAGCGAGATGACAATTCCCACCCTTTGTTCTTCACTGCCCGATGACCGAGGCCGCAGCCGAAAGTACAATTTGCATGCCTCCCGGAAAACAAAAAACTTGTCCCGCCCCCCAGTGAACCTGTCAGGGAGAGCTACTTTAGGTTCTGGTCCGGCTTGCTCCAGAGGATGCAAAACCTTGGACCTAACGTCCGCCAGCCCCATGGACAAACTCTGCAACTGCTGAGCTAGACCGGCTACTGGATCCATGGTAGCTGGAGAAAAACTAAGTTGGTCGGTGAAAATGTCACACTGTCACAGAATACTGGAGGTAGGGGGCCTAAGCTGACCCTAAGCTGGGGCCCTGACTAATCCCTCATCCTGGAGGTACTGTTAAAGGTACAGAGGTCCAGGCCGCCAGCGTAACCCCTACCTCCTGAGGATCCCTGCACCACAGTAATCTAGTCCTGAGAAGGACCCCGATCACAACAATTGGGAACCAGCGATAATATGCCCACACACAGTATTTAGACGAACGAGACAGTACAAGGGAAAAACCAAAACCACCTTGCATACAACTTCAACAAAACTACAACAGAGGGAACACCAACGGGAAAGGAGATAAATGATAAAGCGAGGAAAGGGAAATAACACTTTCAAATACACTTATCTCAGCAACTCCAAACACCACGATCCGCTCTGTAAGTCTGAATGAAAAGCTTTCACCGACACCTCACAAACAGACCTGCAGGAATATAAAGGAGTCTCACTAACGAAGCATTGATTGCAGCTGGGCGAGGCTGGACCTCAGCTAGCCCAGAGAGAGAGAGAATTAACTCCTTCACTGCCGAGAAAACACAAAGCACCAACAAGTCAGCTGCGAGAAGTCAGGCTGTGTACTCGTGACGATCTTCGTGGCAACACACCCGTGACAGCCATACAGTCCTTGAGAAGTAATAATAACATTATAATCAAAAGTGCCGATAAAGGAGGTGGGGTTGTGGTCATGGACAGATCTTGGTATCAGAACGAGGGTCTCAGGATATTGAGTGATGACCAATATTATGAAAAATTGGATAGTGATCCCGCCATCTCCATTTTTGTAAGTTATAATTACCTGATTAAGGAGGGTCATGAGAAAGGCATTTTAAATAGGACTGAAAAGAAATTTTTAGATATCCCCAGTTACCGGATTCCTGTTTTTTATTTCCTACCTAAGCTGCACAAGGATCCATGTAATCCACCTTGGCGTCCCATTATATCTGAGATCAATTCAATCACGTCCAACCTTTCCCACTTCATTGACCTGTTCCTCCAGAAATATGTTTGTGAATTGGAGTCTTATCTCAAAGATTCCACTTCCTTGATTACCATAATAAGGAACCTACCGTCTGTAAAAAATTGTATTCTCATCACAGCAGACATCACGGCTCTCTATAGTAACATCGCCCATGACTTGGAAATAGGAGCAGTACGCCATTACTTGATGAAGGATAACAGCATCCCCCTTTCCCAAAAATAATTCATTTTAAAATCAATTGAATTCATATTAAATAATAATGTATTTATGTTTGAAGACAATTTCTATAAGCAAATAAAGGGCTGTGCCATGGGGACGAGGGTAGCTCCCAGCTACGCGAATCTCTTCATGGGACTCTTTGAATCCTTGTTTATCACATCCTCACCCTTAGCCCAGGCTCATATTTTACTCTACCGCCGTTATATTGATGACTTGATTTTTATTTGGGAGGGTACAGAGAAATCAGCCAGGGATTTCTTTTTTTCCTTGGACCATAACCCATGGGGTCTCAAGTTTTCCGTATCCATGTCATGTAGTTCCATACAGTTCCTTGACCTTATATTGAAACTGGATGACATGGGGAATTTTTTCACGTCCACTCATTTCAAAACTGTGGACGTGAATAGTTATCTCAGATTTGACAGTGGCCACTTTCCTAGGTGGATTAAGAACATTCCGTATGGCCAGTATTGGCGTATACGAAAAAACTGCACTCACAATGGTGACTTTGTCCATGAGGCTGATGTTCTTCAAAAAAGGTTTTTGAGGAAGGGATACCCCAAGAAACTGATTAGAGATGCGTATAAAAGAACTAAGCAGCTCAGTCAAGAATCATGTTTGGCACAGGTCTCTGAACGAGAATGTGAGAACACCAGCACACGATGTAGAGATTGGAGTCTAGTGACCACTTTCAATAAATCTAGAATGAACATACAGAAATTGATAAATCGTTATTGGTGTGTCTTGTTGGGTGACCCGATCCTACATAAGCACCTACCAAATAAGCCTAGGATTATTTATAGAAAAAATCGGAATCTAAGGTCCTTTATATCACCCAGCAATACGACACTGAAATCTATAGCCTCAACACAAAAATATGAGAAACAAAAACAGATAGAAATAGGCTGTTTTGCCTGCGGATCCCCTGGAAGTTTATGTTGTAGGGCTATCACTAATGGTGTCACCTCTTTTACCTCACAGACCACGGGGGAGCAATTTTATATTTCTTGTAGGGTGAATTGCCATTCTGATTACGTGATCTACATGTTACAATGTGGATGTGGTTTGCAATATGTGGGCCGGACTATACAAAGAATGCATGCTCGCCTCAATAAACATCGTTCCAATATCAAGAATGGTTATTTACAGCACAGTGTATCCAAACATTTTTTGACTACTCACCAGAAGGATCCGAGTGATCTGAGAGTGACAATTTTGGAACAAATTTCTGAAAATATGGTGAATCAGTATAAATACCTTATGAAGAGAGAAAATTTTTGGATCTTCAAATTAGGTACATTATATCCTGAAGGGTTAAATTTAGTAATTTAGCGATTGACAACGTTTGCAGGTGATGTATGTGCACTATCTGCATTATAAATAAGTGAAGTTGTCAGAATCTTACATGTATGATTTATTAATGAGTTCTTTTATTCCTTTTTTAACATTTTTAATTATTTTTGTGATTGAGTATTATATTTTATCATGATTGTTACCATCGTCTTTTTTTTTTTATGTTGTTAATAGTATATTTTTAATGTATTATTGTTGGTTTTTATAGGGCCCTTTTGGTTCTCTTGATTGCTAATTCACATTGTCTTTTTGGTGAATAGCAATCAAGGGGTTAAGGTGAATTGATTGATTTTTTAAATCCTCCCACTTAGTTCCTCCTTTTTTTGTATAAAAGTGCCCTAATTTACCTTTTTCCTTGTAATTCCACCGGATGAAGTCAGCAGATCGCTGCAGAAATGCGTTGTGGGCATAACATTGTCGAATAAAGAGGTTCGTTTTGTTTTAAATATCCTTCCAGTTGTCTTTATCCAGTTCCTGGCGCCCGAATTTGACCACAATCTATCTATACTACTTGTCTCTGTAGGAGGTAGAGATGGGTCTTTGTCTTTACAGGAAGTGGAGATGGGTCCTTGTCTTTGCAGGAAGTGGAGATAGGTCCTTGTCTCTACAGGAAGAAGAGATGGATTTTTTTCTTTACAGGAACTGGAGATGGGTCCTTGTCTCAAAAGAGTGGAGATGGGTTCTTGTCTCTACAGAAAGTGGAGATGAGTCCTTTTTTCTACAGGAAGTGGAGATGGGTCTTTGTCTCCACAGGGGGTGGAGATGAGTCGTTTCTTGATGGAAAAAAAAAATAAATAAATAAATATATTTGGCATCGTTCAGTATATAAAGACCTGAACTGTGAAAATAGCAAGTCACAAAAAAGTTACAATAATTGTTCTAGGTAAAATTACTGTTCGTCCTACAAAAAACAAGCCCTTATACATACCCATCGCCGCAAAAATAAAAATGATAGACAATAGCCTTACATGTTGGTTTGGGCTGTTGTTGTTTATCTATGTACATGTGCATTCAATTCTATGGCTAATTGAATTCTTTGTGAATTTTCACCTTTTTGGTAGATGGGTTTTGGCGGTAGACTTATTGTAAGTACGCCTAGTTTGCATATCTAGTCTATTGGCATTTTTAATTCTTCTTAAAGTTTGTGAGTCTTTTGGGGTTTTTTAGTGACACTAAAATATATGATTTTATATGGTGATCACTATGCATCTACATACTTATTTTGTTTTTCTTGTTTACAGTATAAATAAATTATACATATTTGGTAGTAAATTATCAATAATGACCCAAACTACAAAATGTCATTATACCACCCAGTAAACATGATAAATAAGTGAGAATTGTTGCTTCATGATCATTTTGCTAAAAAAAAAATCAAAAAAGTGTAAAGAATTCCAAAATTGTACCAGTAAAAACTACAGTTTGTCATTAAAAAAATAAGCTGTGATAAAAAAATAAATAAATATAAAGCTGCGTTTCTGATGTTATGGCAGCACATAAAAAAATTATTTTTGAGTAAATATTGTTGGATGTTATTGTAAAAAGTTCTACAATATAAATTACCTATACATATTTAGCATCATTATGCTTGTAATGACCCAAACTACAAAATGAGCTAGCTATTTAGGCTTTTTATGTAATATTTTATTTTGTAATTTAGGTTGTATATATGCGTGTAAAAAGTGTGAAGATTGTCCTAGCTACCAGAGGAGCAATGTATATATGTATATTGTAGGGATTTCACTCGCTTGGGTGCAACGGGAGGCAAACAGGAGGCATGTTCCTTTAAATTTCCGTGTCGGTGTATTACCGCATAAACCCGTCAAAATCAAAAAGGAATATAAACAGCCTTTAGTTCAGGCAAAACAAAGTAAAGTGACACAGGCTGGATAGCGTTCAGCTCACTGGCTCAGTTAGGAGATAACAACACACGGGAGGCCTTCTGCCTCCATACACAGACCATGTGCCAGACAAATGGCCTCCATTTTATAGGTTATTAACCACACCCATAGGTGAGGTATGTGGGTAGCTGGACAGGCCCATCGACTATACGACCATTAGCCACCTTACAATATATATATATATTTAATTAAAAATAACCAAACATCGAAAGGGTTAAAGGAGTTATGATATTGGTGGGCACCATGTTTTTAACTCCCACCAATTTTATATTAATAATCCATCCTAAAGATGGGTCATCAATATTATATACCGAGACAGCACCTTTAAAGGAGTTGTCCACTACTACAACCCCTTCTCATTCCCCATGTTTGGCCCTGATAAAATAAAAAAGCTTCTACCCACCTCCGGTGCCGGCGCCGTTGCAGCAGTGTCGGCACTCGCGTTCATGCGTATCTCTTGCAGGTTTAATCTGGGCCTGAGTTTTACCATGCCTAGATCAAAATACCTCTTTTGTCTTTAGGAAATAGCTTATCAATGAGCCTGGAAAAAAATTAAACCCAACAATTGGACACCATCATTTTACTATCTGGAAAATTATATGCAAAAGAGAAGAAGAAGAAACATCAAATAGCTGACGACTTGACCAGGACATAAAGGCAAGTCTGAAATTCATCCATAAGTGCTTACGTAAACATCAGGACTTCTGGAACAATTGTCTTTATTGATGGCCAACACCCATCAACCCCCCAATCATCTGGTACCCACTACCACTTTATCTGAACACTACAGTTTCATACATTGTGTACAGTATTCTCAGAGTATGGAGAATATGGCTAATTTGCTACTTAATCAGTATTTAATTTATTTTACACGATAATCCAACTTAAGCAAGATGTCTATAGACCATATCGCTATTTTCATGATTTCCTTTGGTTTAGTCCTGGAAACCTGACCAGAAATGCCTAAATTGACTCTATTCAAAAATAAAAGAAAACATAAAAATAAATTATAAACAGATTAGAAATTGACTATAAACAGCTCATCTTAATCTGATCATTTCCTTCAGCGAGGAATTTCATTAAAGCTGTTGTCTCCATACGAGAATGTCTAATTCTGTATCTTGTCCAAGTTGCCTTGTGCTTAGCTGGTTTCATTCGGAACACAATCTCCTCCACTCAGCGTGGGTTTTGTTTGATGAAAATGTATGCCTGATAGCTTCCTGCAGCCGAGAATTTCACGGATATGTGTTTGAACAGGAGATAAGGGCTTAGAGGAGGAAAAAGAGTGAGATATTAAAGACTTATACTGAATCAAATGATTCCTAACTGCACAGAAACAAACACAAACAACGACGAATGTGTCAACTTGTAATAAAGAGAACATCCATAATTTAAAAGGATATAGCCAAAAAACAGAGAATATCCCTAGACACATAAGAAATTATCCTCAGTAAATGGTGTAGGTAGACCACGGCTTCATCAGGATTCTCAGTACTAGTAGTAAGGGAACAGCTTGAAATATTTAACATAATGCCTCTCACTTATATGAACATTGCAATGTGGCGCTCATATAAGTGTAACTGAATTTTATTCTTTTTTTATTTATTTAATTGTTGATCAAACTTTGCCAACTTTTGAATAATTGCATTATACTCCATTACATTAATTTGCTTCCATCTCTCCCAAACACCATGCTGTTAGTGATGTTTTAATTCACATTCTTTTTGAAGCTGCTTTTATCTGCTGCTCTTGCATCAATTCATACACACACTATTTTCAAACACCCTCACTGCGTGAACCTCTCTTGTATACTTCCTTCATGGTCAGGCTATGAAAGTGTTTGTAAGTAGTATTTCAGTACAAATTCTTTCCAGAGATGCAGTTCAAAACAGCTTTGAAAAGAACATGAACAAGGAAGTTAAATCAGGATGTAAAATAAGGTAATGGAATATATCACGAAAAATATCATAGCTTTGTAAAGGATCATCAATAATTAAATAGTAATAAAAAAATAGTCTTTTCAGTCAACCTGTCCTATCTGGGCAACATACAGCATTATGGAACAGGAGCTGAGCAAATTGATTATATAGATTTTTCAATAACTGGCAAATTCTTTTTAATCTTTATATGCCTTAGTTCCCAGTAGAAAGTTCTACTTAGTGATTGACAGCTATCTGTATGTTGAGAACGCTGTAATTTATTGAAAAGTACTGCTCACTTGACTCATAAGTAAATAAAGAGAGTGTCAGGATTGTGTTTTCCTTCTGTGGATTGACCACTAGTGGCTGCTATTATTCACCTTGATAATTGTGTTACATTTCCACTCCTGACCACTGGAGGCTGCTGTTGTGTTCTGCAATCGCCCTTAACTAAGATGGCCGATGTTGAACCCGTGGAAGCCATATTGTTTCCTGTTTGGGCCTGCTTAAAGCCACATGGAACATTCACTCATTGCTTGAGTATTGTGTCTAGCTATTAGTCTACTTCAATCTCCAGCTTATTCTGAGAACCGTCTTACGCAGACTGTTCCACACTTCTTTAAGGATTATTGCTACAACTCCTACTACTACTTGCAAGAACTTCTACTACTTCTTTGCCACCCCCCCGGCCATTCGGTTCCAGCTGTGATCCACCAGTATCTTAACAGAGAGATTTAAGTTTAAACTAAGTTACTTTATGCATGCATACAAAAATTACATTTTTAAGGGGATCCTGGTATAAAATGTGACGCAGTGTGTCAAAATTTGCAGTTATTGGTAATCCAGCCATACTGTGGATGGATTAAAGTTAGACAAAAGTACGTTAAAGTTATCATTCATCACGAGCCACTGTAATATATTTGGCACATTTTCAGACTGTCTATTTTAAGTTGACACCTTCTAAAAATTAGATTGTATTAGTAAATCTGCCCCATTGTGTTTTTCTATGAACATCTTACAGTCATATTGTGTCTTTTTCGCAAGAACCCTTAGCACAGCAGCCATAATCTTATCCCCATTGTAAGTAATTCATTTCCTGAGATCATTACTGCCAAACCACTGATTAAGAATTGTGTTAACAAGCATTAAAAGCAGAATGAAAAATGTGAGGTTACTGGCGATGAGACAAATTAATAGGAGAGGTGGATGAGAATATATCAAAGAGTGGAGCTCGGAATGCAAAACAGCTCAAATGGCCGGTAGAGGAGATAGACACATTAACATGGTGTATACCACTCTACAGTACAATGTCTACTCTGTTTCCCATCAACATAACTTTAAGTGATTCCCTACCTTCTATCATTTAGTTTTTCCAATTTACTTTTGAAAGGCTAGAGGTACAATTCTGACTTCATGCCGCCAGCACTAGGAGGCACTTATTCCATTTTTGCACTATGAGAAAACTTTTCAAATTACATCTGCGTTATAAAAACATCACCTGTAACCCGATTTCCTTAGACGTTTCCCTTTTTTTCCAATCAAGCTACTGATTGCAGTAGGATTTTAAAGACTCTATAAAAAATAAAATGCATCATTCTTTTCCTTCTTTTTGGCACCACATGTCCCAAGATAAGAGGCATAAGGTGATCAGCTTTGAAAAAAAAATTGCAATAGGTTTGAGAAATGTTTAGACCATTTGTGTCTATGCATGGCCACCAAGTGATTGAAATGTGAATTTCAGACCGTTGAGAGTCACAATAATGAATTTGTATTGTGAAAAATTAGAGTAGAAAAAGTAATGGTTGATAGATCTGTAGAGATTAATGGTTCTCATTAGATATGTTTTGAGTATTTTTCAGTTTCTTCAGCCCAATCAATTTTTATTTGTGAAGGCACTTGTAGACCATGCTGCATCAGAACAATGCTAGAAAACTAGGAACATTTAGTCACTCTATAGGTAATTTTACCCAAATACATAATCGATAATAAGTCATGATGCATTGATGACACTAGAAGTCAGTAGGAGAATAGCTGTGGGCAAATTAACAATGAAGTCACTGGGCAAGGTCTTCAAACAAGGAACATTTCACTGGCGATGAAGACACAATGAGTACATAGTTTGGTCTTTTCTGTAGTAACATATTGATGCAAAACCTGGGCGATAAAGAAACAAGACAGAAGAATGTTATTCATACCATGGATGACAAAAAGAGCAAACAAATCAATCTATGAACAAATCAAGCCAGACTTGTCACTCGAAGCAAGGATCACCAAGCTACGAGTTGCCTACTTGGACAAATCATACAAGGAGAGTAGTCACTGGAGAATGACATCATGGTCGGAAGAACCTAGCAGCCCAATATCATCCCTGCTTCTAAACTAAGCTCTGTTAGCCACTTTTCTGAGACTTGGTCTGCCTATATATCTAGAGCTGATATAGAGTTATTACCAATTCCGTGTGTTCCGCTAAGGTACAGTGTCTGACAATCAACTGGCTGGGCTTGTGGACACAGTTCATGTTTATGCGTTAAGGGATTTTGAGAAAAAAAAACTTGCTTAGTGATATTTCTCACATTGCTGAAGCATCAAAGAGAGGGCTAACATCATTTTCTGTGGGTTTCTTAAAGCTTTTTGCATTTTGCACAGTCACAGATCAGTGGTTCCCAGCAGAGCACAGTTGGTACAGCAGAGTTATTTTCAATCTCCACAGTAACTGGAAAAGTCTCTCTCTCCTGTACTGTCTTAGCTCTTATGGTCAGTGGGGTCCTCGCTTTCTCTTCTAGAGTGTAAGCTCTTATGATCAGCAGTGTTCTCTCTCTCCTGTAGAGTGTAAGCTCTTATGGTCAGCATGGTTCTCTCTCTCTTGTAGAGTGTTAGCTCTTATGGTCAGCGGGGTTCTCTCTCTCTTCTAGAGCGTAAGCTCTTATGGTCAGCGGGGTTCTCTCTCTCTTGTAGAGTGTAAGCTCTTATGGTCAGCGGGGTTCTCGATGTCTGCTGTAGAGTGTAAGCTCTTATGGTCAGCGGGGTCCTCTCTCTTTCTCCTGTAGAGTGTAAGCTCTTATGGTCAGTGGGGTCCTCTCTCTCTCTCTTTCTCATCTATAGAGTGCAAGCTCTTATGGTCAACAGAGTCCTCTCTTTTTCTTTCTTCTGTAGTGTGTAAATTCCTAGGATCAACAAGATTTTTTCTCCAATAACCCCCCACGACAGCAACAAAGGAGAATGTCACCCCACCAATTAGGGACAGGAAACACAAAGAGGTCAAATAGCCCCTCCCTCATCCTCCCTCCAGTGTTTTTCCTGTCCCTATTGAGATGAAGAGGTCATCCAGGGTGCTCTGTGCCGGCGGCAGACACTGAACCATACCTTTAAGCCGGGCAGCTGGGACCGAGCTAGCTTCTCCTCCTCCCTGTAAGCTGCTCCCGTCTCCTCCGGGACTTGGGAACCCCCTCCCCACCGAGTTCACACCTGCGGTAAGGTCTGGTGGGTGTCGTGCTGGAGGCCTCCTCAAGCTCTCCAACCCAGCTCCTCCCCCTTCTTAGGTGGCCTCCGCTGCGGCTCAGATGAACTCCATAGCGGAGGAGACGCGAGCCGTATCCCGGAAGTGACGCAGACCGCTGTATTAGGTCACTTCCAGTCTGCAAGAGCAAGAGCCTAGGAACGGCCGGAAAGTGACGTGGGACGCCGGAACAGGGTCCCTGAGGTTACTTCCGGTCTGTTTACGGCGCGCACATACATAACGCTAAAAAAAGGGAGAAAACTACAGGTGATCGCAGGTGTTCCTGCTTCACACTTGGACCAAGGGGGAGGAGCTTCCCCACTCCCCTCCCCAGGGGAAGAAGGGAAAGCGCTGAGTCCAGTCGCCTATATAAGAGCCCTGGACAGAAGATATCTTAAGGTAGGACCTAATCCGTTTTCTATATTATACACTGGATGGTCGAGAATCTATCTTCTCCATGTCTGCAGAGCCCAGCGCAATTCCAGTCCCAGTAAGTTCTGGCACTGGGGGTCCTTTCCTAGGTGCAGGTTAAAATTGATACAATTCATTATCCTTCTCCCTCTTTTTAGAGGGACAAGGATCCTGCACCAGGAAATAAGTCTAGCCGGAAGTGTGCTATATGTGCAGAAAAGCTATCTTCTTCAAACAAAAAATATCTATTCCAAAAATGTACGGAGAAAATTATTAGGGAAGAGCAGTCATCTCTCATAGACGAAATCAAGGGGATAGTCCGTCAAGAGGTTCAATCCTCATTGGCCTCCTTCTCCCGATCCACTTCTGATTCCCCTCCAAAGGCTAAGAAGAGGAAGATTTCCCTGGAAGAAAAAAGAGACTCGGACTCCCAGGACGAGTTATCCCTTCCAGAAGACCTCATAGAGGAAGGTGAACTTAGCCCAGAAGAGGAAGGTCTGGAAAATAATAAATATTATTTCTCAGCGGAATTTATGGAAGACCTCCTCACAGCATTAAGAAGAACGATGGAGGTGGAAGAAGACAGGACCAGTAGATTGGTCGAAGAAGAGATGTTTGGTGGTCTCCGTTCAAAGAAAAAGATGGTGTTAAACACATGGTGTTAAACAAAGATGGTGTAAAAACATTCAGGACTTAATCCTGGACGAATGGGAAAATCCGGAAAGACGACTGAATACACCAACAGAATTAAAAGATTGGTTTCCGGTAGATGAAGAAACCTCAAAATGTTGGACCGAGATACCTAAGGTCGATGTTCAAGTGGCAAGAGTCGCTAAAAAGACAACATTGCCATTTGAGGATTCTTCACAACTGAAGGATCCTCTGGACCGCAAGATGGACAGCCTTCTCAAAAAATCCTGGGAAACATCAGCAGCCCTTCTGAACACAAACGTAGTCTCCACGTGTATTGCACGATCCATGTCAAGATGGCTTAACCAACTTGAAGAGCATCTGGTTATGGGCACATCCAGAGAAGAGATACAAGCTTCCCTAGATTTACTGCAAAAGGCCACTGACTTTCTGGCAGATGCTTCAGCGGAATCTGTGAGAGTAACCGCCAGGATAGCAGTCCTATCAAACTCCACAAGGCGAGCACTATGGCTGAAATCTTGGAACGGTGATGTGGCCTACAAAATAAAACTCTGTTCTATTCCCTTCAGGGGAGAATATATGTTTGGCCAGGCCCTTGACGACCTCCTGGAGAAGGCAGCTGATAAAAAGAAATCCTTGCCAGAATCCAGACACTACAAGAAGACCCCCTTTTGCCCCCCTCGGGAGCAGAATCCTCAGTACAAGGGGAAAGGGAAGTCTGGTCGATGGAGCTACCCCAAAGGGGGGAAAGATAGAAATATTTTTTTCTCAAAAGGATAGTGACAAAAAAAGCGGTGACGCCAAAGCAGTAGGGGGACGAATCATGAAATACCTTCCCCAATGGCAAAAGATTTGCTCCAGTCAATCGGTCTTGAAAGCAATTTAAGAATGGGTGAAAATCGAATTCTCCTCATATCCGGCAAGGAAAGTAAGAATAACTCGTCTAACCTCCCCGAGATTAAAAACCGCCCTGATGTCTGGCCTAAGAAACCTGCTATCCTTGGGAGCCATGTCACCGGTCCCAAAAACAGAAAGATGCACAGGCCACTATTCACGCCTGTTTATAATAAAAAAAACAAAGGGCACTTACAGAATAATAACAAATCTGAAACCCTTAAACCAATACATCATCTACTTAAGATTAAAGATGGAGTCCATCAAATCAGCTCCCTTGATAGGACAAAAATATGTGATGGCAACCATCGACTTACAGGATGCATACTACCACGTCCCTATACATCCAACATACTGAAAATTTCTAAGATTTGCAGTGGTTCAAGGGGATCAGACGTTAATTTCAAATTCAACATTAGAGATGAGCGGTGTTCGACTCGAACTGTTCGCCATTCTCAAACTCGAGCTGTTTTGGGCGGTGTTCGAGCTGTTCGACGAACCCGAACGATTTGCAAAAAATCCGGCTGTTCGAGGTTATGTTCGATAACTGTTCGTGCACCAAAATCGTAACCGGATTTTTTCACAGTAATACTGTTAATCAATGTTAATAGACAGTTTCAGTGTAGAGTGGGCAGGGGGAGGGGCAGGGGATGGATCTCTGCAGAAATAATGCCGATCTCCGTTTTTTTTTTTTTTTCCCACATTTACAGTGGGGAGGTGCAGTCTGTCAGCCTATCAGCAGCGCACACATGCAGTGAAGTGCTTTTTTTTCACACAAGCATGCGTCATTGGCTCTGTATGTCACATGTCCTTGCCCTATAAGACCCAGCCATTTTCCCCGTCGCCACCATTTTCTCACTGCTGCAGCTGAGTGTTAGACGGCACCGCTGCTGCTGTGGGCGCTATACTTTGTAACTGTGTGAATTGCAAGCGAATTTGCTCTTAAATAGACAGATAAGTTTAGGGAGTAGGGACTAGTTGTAATTGCAGCCCTTTTGAGGGCTAGGTTACAGCAGTTCCTAGCACTTTTTGCCAGGCAGGTCTGTGCCAGTGCTGTGCAAGTGTTTTTCACAGCATTTGGCTAAATGTAGCTAAGCCAATCCTTTTGGGACTCTATCAGTGTGTGTTAGTCAGTGGAGTAGCCTATCTGTGTTGCAAGCTACACCACCTGTGTATCTAAAACCAATTTTTTACTGCACCTAGCCAAGTAAAACCTTTTGGGCATAGTAGCAGTGCCTGTTACTCATTGGAGTAGCCCATCTGTACCAAGCTACACCACCTTTGTATTTAATAACATTTTTTTACTGCATCTAGCCCAGTAAATACTTTTGGGCCTGTAGCAGTGTCTGTTACTCATTGTAGTAGCCTATCTGTACCAAGCTACACCACCTTTGTATTTAATAACAATTATTTACTGAATCTAGCCCAGTAAATACTTTTGGGCCTCTAGCAGTGTCTGTTACTCATTGTAGTAGCTAGTAGCCCATCTGTACCAAGCTACACCACCTTTCCATTTAATAACAATTTTTTACTGCATCTAGCCAAGTAAAACCTTTTGGGCCTGTAGCAGTGCCTGTTACTCATTGGAGTAGCCCATCTGTACCAAGCTACACCACCTTTGTATTTAATAACAATTTTTTACTGCATCTAGCACAGTAAATACTTTTGGGCCTGTAGCAGTTTCTGTTACTCATTGTAGTAGCCCATCTGTACCAAGCTACACCACCTGTGTATCTAATAAAATTGTTTTACTGCATCTAACCCAGCCAATCCTTTTGGGCTAGTACCACAATTTGGCCACTCAGCTCTGCTCGGTTTCCATCCATTGTTTTTTGTGCAAACAACTACAGAGTTGTCAATTGGTTAACCACCAAAATGAGGGGCAAAAGGCCTGCTGCTGGTGGAAAGGGGAATAGGCATGTTGGAAAGGGAAAAAAAGATTGTGTCCGTGGGGTAGGTGTTAAAGCAACAGTAACATCTGCAGAAGAAAGACCATCTTCCAGCCAAACTAAGATGTCTACTTCTTTTCATGGACAATGTGATACAATCCCTTTCTTACGGACATGCCCATCGCTACAAATTCCAGATGAGGCACAAAAACAGCAGGTGCTTCAATGGATATCAAGTGCTCCTTCAAGTGGGCTCTCCTCCACCTCAACTTCAACATCACAAATACTCCAGTCCTCAGAGGTGTCACCCCAATCGCACTTGCTTCCTCACAGCTCCCAAGTCTCCAGCTGCCCATCTGAGTAGGGGGTAACACAGATGGTTGAGTCTGCAGAGCAGTTTACTCATACTATAGCCTGGGAATCGGAGGTCTGCTCCAGAGCTTCTGTTAATCCAGACAAGGAAATGATCTGCACTGATGACCAGAATCTTTATGAGTCGGATCCATGACAAGATGAAGAAGGTTCTGAGCATAATGTTGACCCTCGTTCCCAAACTGTAACTCCTGATTGTGGAGACAATGATGAAGACGATGATGAGACTCAAATACCTGATTGGAGCGACAACTTGACTTTTCGGTCAGGGCAGGAAGAGGTTGGCTCTGAGGACGACGGGTGTGAGAACACACAGGTTGATGATGACGAGGTTGGAGATCACACTTAATGTCAACCCACATTCAGCCAGTCGATGAGGTCAGCAGAGGAGGTGGAGGAGGATGCTATTGACGACGAGGTTAGATTGCGCCTTCCTGGACAGAGACGTAGTACTGGAAGCACGTCTGCATCCTCAACCACAACTCTGCCTCTGACCACAAGTCGTGGTGGCTCTTCAGGTCGCATGGGCTCTAAGCCTTGCATAGCCTGGGCATTTTTTCAGATCGATAAGGATGACCCAACTCGTGTTATCTGTAATATTTGTCACCAAAAGCTAAGTAGAGGCCAAAAAATCCATAGTTTGAGTACTTCATGCATGAACCGTCACATGGATATGAAGCATAAGTTGCAGTGGGAAGCTCACTGTGCTACAATGCGACCTAGCGGGCCGGGCCAACCACCGTCTGCCCCATCTTGTTTATCCGCGGCCTCTTCATCCTCTCTGACTGGGGGGACAGCAGTCACACATGTTTTTGGACACAGACCTGCCACCTCTTTACCCGCAACAGCCAGTGTGATTGGCAGGTCATCATTTCATTTGGAAGTGGAAACACCAGCTGGTGTTGAGCGCTCTCCGACATCGAGAGCACCACCTTTGGATCAAGGCAACCTAACTTTTCCACCTGCATCTTCCTCACAGACAGGCAGTTTGCCGGGGACACCCTACTCAACCCCGTCTAAGCACAACAGCCACCCCTCGGTTCCTCCGATGTGGACAAGTAAAAGACCATTTCCTCCTAGCCATGACAAAGCTAAGAGGTTGAATTTCACCATCTGCAAGCTGTTGGCTACAGAAATGCTGCCTTTCCGCCTGGTGGACACAGAGGATTTTCGAGACCTTATGTCCGTCACAGTACCAGATGCCCAGTCGGCACTACTTCTCAAAGAAAGGTGTGCCTGCGCTACACCAGCATGTCGCACACAACATCACCGCTTCTTTGGGAAACTCTGTGTGTGACAGGGTGCATTTCACCACAGACACTTGGAAGAGTAGGCATGGACAGGGGCGTTACATGTCGCTGACTGGGCACTGGGTAACTATGGTGACAGCAGGACAAGGGGCTGCTGTCCAAGTCTTGCCGTCCCCACGAGTTGTGCGTCAATCCTCTTTATCTAGAAGTTCCTCCACTGCTTCTGCCTCCTCAACCTCCTCTCAATCCTCCACCTGCACCCAAAGCCTGTCTGGTAATGCCACCCGCTTTCTAACTGCACAGAAGGAATCCTGCACATCTCATTATTATGCTGGTAGCAGGGCTCAACGGCATCAGGCGGTGTTTACTTTGAATTGTCTGGGAAATGTGAGTCACAGATGAGGAGTTGTGGTCAGCTCTGGAGAACCAGTTTCATGAATGGTTGTCTCCACTGGACCTGCAACCAGGGAAGGCTGTGTGCAACAATGCTGCAAACCTGTGTGCGGCCCTTCGCCGGGGCAATGTCACACACGTGCCTTGTATGGCTCACGTGTTGAACCTGGTTGTCCAGCAATTTTTAGCCCACTATCCCAGACTAGATGGCCTTCTGCAGAGGGCACGGTCGCTGTGTGCTCACTTCCGCCGTTTGCATCCCGCAGCTCAAAGACTTGCATCTCTACAGAAGTCGTTGGGCCTGCCAGTTCACCGGCTGCAATGCGATGTGCCGACACGGTGGAATTCAACTCGGCCCATGTTGCAGCGACTGTGGCAGCACCGACAAACCCTGGTGCAATACGTTCTGACATATAGCCTGGGCCAACGAGATCCAGAGGTGGGGCAAATCACGCTGCAGGAGTGGTCTCAGATCAGGGACCTATGCACCCTTCTGAACAGTTTTGAAATGGCGACGAAGATGTTCAGTGCTGACAATGCCATTCTCAGCATGACTATTCCAGTGATTTACATGCTGGAGCACACGTTAAACAGAATTCGGAGTCAGGTGGTTGGACAAGAGGAGGTGGAGGAAGTAGAGGAGGAGTCGTATGTGGAAGGGATAACATCTCCAAGGTCCAGACGGTCGGCAGCACCAAGGCGGCAGGCATGGGAGGGTGGGGTGGAGGTATTAACCAGGGCGCATGGTAGCAGCCAAACTGTTGAGGAACGTGCAGGAGCCGAGGAAAAAGTGGAGGACGAACTGGCGATGGGCATGAAAGACTCATCAGATGAGGGAGATCTTGATCACATTTCTGTTGTGCAAGGTTGGGGGGAGAGGGCAGAGGAAGGAAGCATGATTCTTTCCTCGCTACCAACACAAAAAGGACTTTGTCCTCCTGGATGCACAAGACACATGAGTGCCTTCTTGCTGCACTACCTGCAATATGACCCTCGGATTGTCAGAATTCGAAGTAATCCCGACTACTGGGTTGCCACACTCTTAGATCCCCGGTACAAAAGTAAATTTGCCGAAATAATTCCTGCCATAGAAAGGGATTCACGCATGCAGGAGTATCAGCAGAGGCTGTTGCAGAATCTTACATGTGCTTTTCCACAAAACACCAGTGGTGCACGTAGTGAATCTCACAGTTCTAACTTGCCAACCATGGGACTGTCGAGACTTCATCACTCAAACCGTAACAGTAACACAGTAACTGCTGGTAACAGCAATTTTGTGGAATCGTTTCACCACTCTTTTAGACCATCCTTTGCAAGGTCACAGGAGACAAGAAGTCTGACACATAGTCAATGCCTAGAGAGGATGGTACAGGAGTATCTCCAAGTGAACATCGAAGCCATGACTGTGTCACTGGACCCTTGCTCAATTTGGGCTTTTAATCTGGAAAAATGGCCGGAGCTCGCCAATCACGCCTTGGAGATCTTGTCATGCCCTGCAGCCAGCGTTCTCTCTGAACGTGTGTTCAGCGCTGCTGGTGGTGTACTGACAGATAAGTGCACGCGGCTGTCCACTGAGAAGGTAGACAGACTCACGTTCAGAAAGATGAACAAATCATGGATCCGCAAGGTCTTTTCTACCCCTGTGTCATCCTGGGGAGACTAAAAGCTTGAGGATTTGGTAAAATCACCTCACCAACTATTTTAAGCAACTCTGGGGCAATTGATGCCACTTAAGTGGTGTCTGTGCCACAATTTTTGGAAAAAATGGAGACTCTTTTTGGAGTCCCTTTGCTGTGTTTTACGTGACGTTGGCATCGTCAATTCCAGATGGGTTGGGTCGCTCCCCCCCCCCTTTTAACCGTAAGAAACTACATACACTATGGATTGGGGTAACACAGATGGTTGAGTCTGAAGAGCTGTTTACTCAGAGGTCTGCTCCAAAGCTTAAGTGTCTGCTAGTCAGCGTAGTAGCCCAGCTCTGAAGCAAGCTACACCGCCTGTGTATCTAATAAGAATTTTTAACTGCATCTAGCCTAGGCAATACTTTGGGCGCAGTAGCCCAGCTGTGATGCAAGCTGCACTGCCTGTGTATCTAATAAGAATTTTTAACTGCATTTAGCCCAGGCAATACTTTGGGCATAGTAGCCCAGCTGCGAAGCAAGCTGCACCGCCTGTGTATCTAATAAGAATTTTTAAATGCATCTAGCCTAGGCAGACTGTGGGGACCCCCAACCAAACCCAGACGCTCAGCCCCCCTACTGCCCCCCTTTCCTTGACAATACAGTAATGTAACTTTTACAACTGGATGGGTGAGGATCGGTCACAGCTTTATTAACTCTTTATACTCATTCTATTAAAAAGGCATTTTATTTCTAAAATAATTCAGCTTGTTGCAGCATGCCCTGTGTCTCCACACCGGCAAGTTGGCCAACAAGTGTAACTCTCCAACATGTCCTTTCTATTTCAAGGAGGATCCTGCATACTCGTATGGAGGACTCTGACCCCCATCCATCACTCTTAACGCTTGTTCCACTCCGTCCTGGAGTCCTGACAGGAATATGTCCAGTCCAATATCCATTAATTGAACACCGTCGGACCGTATGAGGCCTGCTTTATTTCCTTCCAGTTGTCGGTGTCATATCACTACACCGCCTCTGTCTCTTCAAAATTTTGCCATCCGAATATTTATTACCCGCCTTGTTCGTTCGATGGCCGTGATGTCTCGCGCACCTTGCCATACCGTTATCGGCACAATCTCTGACCATACTATAGTTAGTTTTGTGAAAAATTCTCTGAAGCGCTCAGTGTCTAGTTTCATTATTGCCATTAGTTATGCGCTCTTGTGATGACCTAGGTCGTTTCCCCCGGCCTGTATAACTAAGATGACCGGACCTCTTGCCTCTGTCCCTACCTTGATTACCTCCATTAGTACCTGTGGCCATTACAGGCCTCTAATACCTCTCCACTTGAAATATGTGTTATGAAACTCGAATTTCCTCCCGCCTGGTCGGATTTTCGCCCTTTTTTCTGCCTAATATATATACGAGTGGCCTATCACCCACACTGTTGGCTTAGCATCACCTGTAAAAGAAACAAACCACATTAGGATTACAAGTCCAGTCTTATGTATCTCGCCAAACACGTGGATCGCCATCTCCCTATCCTCTGAACTTCCGTTTCTGACAGTCCTGCTCATGCTGCTTCCGTGGCCGCGCCTATGCGGAATGAGTGTGTCCCGTAATCTTTGGGGTGGTTCTCTGCCGATGTTAGGCGTTTATTAAATATAGCTTGGAACTGGTATCTTGATAATGGCGTTCCATCAATGTGTGATAGGAAGAAATTACTTTGTGATCTGATGGTTATATATGTTTTTACTATTGTTACCCGACTCAGTGTACCGTTTGTGGGTTGTAGAAGTGCCCAAGTGCCCCTGCCCGCTGGAACCGCTTTCGATTTGCGTATGCGTAGACGTATTGCATTATTGGCTATGACTACATCCTGGCATGTTAATTGTGTTAGGGATATGTTGTGAGAAATCAGTTTTAGTGACACGGGACGGGACGTCTACACTCCAGACTTGGCTGACCCCTTTCCACCCTTTTATGGATTGTCTGATGATGAATCTCTTTGTCACATCTCTCCAATTCAGTAGTTGGAAGTGAAATGCTACTCCGGTCAGCCACCGCTGCTCTGACGCCCCTGATATGCCCCTCATCATTAGCTGGTGGAGAAATTCTATGGTGACTTGTAATCTGACTTGTTCACATTGGTCAACCCGTCTGCCTGCTACTAGTCGTGTCCACTCTTCCCATGCCTTACTGTATGCTTGCCACGTCGACGGGGCAAGTGACACTCTGATTAATGGCATCAACTGTTCGACACGATTCCATAGGGAGGGTGGGCAACTGGTGCCCGATGGGTGGGCATTGGGGAGGAGCTCTGTGAAAATCTGCCAATTGAATTGTGATAAAGCGTTAGCAGCAGCTTTAGACCCCTCAGCATCGTGGCTAGCGCGGACCCATACATTGTGTTTTAGGCACAGGAATGCTAGCCGGCGTAGTAGGCCTAGCACTGGGAGAGACGATGATGCCATCTTATTAATGCAGTGCGCTAAGCTGGTGTTTGTTGTTATGAAGCGTATATTTTTGTTAGCCAGGCACTCGCCCCATATTTCTATTGCTACCACTATTGGGAAGAGTTCCAGGAGTGTCAGTTTTTTTGTCAGCACTTGTTCTGCCCAATACGGAGGCCATAAGCTTGTGCACCATTGGTTATTTAGTATCGCTGCATATCCGCCTGATTCTGCCGCCCCGGTGAAAAATCTTAGTTCAATGTTGGACTGTTCTGCTGACATAAATAACGTGTGACCGTTAAATGATTATAAGAAGGTTTTCCACACCTCTAAGTCCGCCCGCAGCTGCCTGCTGATTCTGATTTTATGACTCGGTTTTGATGCCCCTTTTGTTTCAGGCGATAAATGATGAGAAAAAACCCTTCCAACTGGCATCACCCGGCTCGCAAACACGAGGAGACCTAGTAATACTTGCATCTGCTGTAGTGTTACTTTCCATACTGCGCAAAAACCCTCGATCAGGTGTAATGTTTTGGTATTTTTTCCCATGGGAGGCGGAACAAGCTTGCTGTGGTGTCGATTTCCATGCCTAAGAACGATAGCTTTGTTGTGGGGCCTATGGTTTTTGTTGGGCATAATGGGACTCCAAACCAACGGAAGATGTTTGTGAATTCATTGAGTAAGGGGCAGCGAAAGGGGATGACCAATCGCCACGGACTGCGGAAGGGCCAACACAGTCAGTGACTCCATCTTTATTTAGTATAGAGTCTACCAATACTTTGGGAGTAGTAGCCCAGCGGAGATGCAAGCTACACCGCCTGTGTATCTAATAAGAATTTTTAACTGCATCTAGCCCAGGCAATACTTTGGGCGAAGTAGCCCAGCTGTGAAGCAAGCTTCACTGCCTGTGTATCTAATAACAATTTTTTACTGCATCTAACCCAGCCAATCATTTGCTAGTATTGCTAGTAGCAGTGTCGCATGGGCTCTAAACCTTGCATAGCCTGGGCATTTTTTGAGATCGCTAAGGATGACCCAACTTATGTTATCTGTAACATTTGTCACCCAAAGCTAAGTAGAGGCCAAAAAAACAATAGTTTGAGTACTTTATGCTTGAACCGTCACATGGATAAGAAGCATAAGTTGCAGTGCGAAGCTCACTGTGCTACAATGCGGCCTAGCGGGCTGGGCCAACCACCATCTGCCCCACCTGTGTCATCCTGGGGAGACTAAAAGCTTGAGGATTTTGGAAAATCACCTCACCAACCATTTTAAGCAACTCTGGGACAATTGATGCCACTTAAGTGGTGTCTGTGCCACAATTTTTGGAAAAAATGGAGACTCTTTTTGGAGTACCCTTGCTGTGTTTTACATGACGTTGGCATCGTCAATTCCAGGTGGGTCAGGTCTCTCCCCCCCTTTTAACCGTAAGAAACTACATACACTATGGCTTGGGGTAACACAGATGGTTGAGTCTGAAGAGCTGTTTACTCATACTATAGCCTGGGAATCAGAGGTCTGCTCCAAAGCTTCAGTGTCTGCTAGTCAGCGGAGTAGCCACCGCCTGTAGATCTAATTACAAATTTTTAACTGCATCTAGCCCAGGCAATACTTTGGGCCTAGTAGCAGTGTCTGCTAGTCAGCAGAGAATACCAGCTGTTAAGCAAGCTACACCACCTGTGGTTTGGACACTTAATTTTTTCAAAGGAAATGCTTCGGGCCCCCTTGACACTCAGTGAAGAGCATCGGGGAGGTGCCCCAAGGCAAAGGGGCTGGGACTGGCGGTAGCACGTCTTGCGGTGGACCGCCAAGCTCGATCCTTATAAAAGCTTTTTAACTGCAGCAGCTTTAGTGGATGCTACTGGAGCTGGAATTACCGCGGCTGCTGGCATCAGACTTGCCATCCAATAGATCCTTGTAAAAGGATTTAAAGTGTACTCATTCAAATTACAGAGCCAATTTAAATTACAGAGCTTAGACCTGCTTCCACCGCGGGGGGCCTCGACCCACCAGCGAACAGGCACCAGTATTGGGAGAGGGGTGCTGGCCGTCAGGGTCCACCGCGGCTCTGGCACAAACAGGGCGACACGGAGGTCGCACGGGCAGGAACGGACTGGCCGTGTCGGCTTCGCACTCCAGCGTAGTCCCTCTGACCGCTTGCACCCGTAACCTCAAAGGGATGCGCAAGCGGCTTTTCTTCCCAGGGCTGTTCCCTGCCCAGCAGGAACATGGGGCAGCTCAGGTCGGCCTTCCACTGTACTCCCTTACCTCCCTCGCCCTCTTTCCTTCTTCTGTTCTCCATCTAACCCCTCGGCTCTGTGGTGTCCGCTCTCCCTCCAGCTCTCTCCTTCTCACAGGTGGACTACCGCGTGTATTCACACTGTGGCGAATCTTTTGGGTCCAGGCATAAGACATTGTCGAGGTAATGGATAATATGTGCCCCCTTAGAAACGTCCATTACAACCCATTCGAGGAAGCAACTAAATGCCTCAAATAGTGAGCAGGATCTGGACCAGCCCATGGGCAAACAGCAATCTATATAGTATGCTCCTTCCCAGAAACAGCCCAATAGGTGGACACTATTCGGAGGCACAGGTAGTAAGTAACCGGAACGCCGCATCAATGTCTGTTTTGGCCATTAGGGTGACCCTTCCCAACTTCTTGATCCCCCTGATTGCCTTGTCAAACGATGTACAGTATATACTACTGTACTTGGTTCCGCGTCGATGTTGTCGTTTACTGACCTGCCACTTGGATATGACAAATGGTGGATTAGTCCGAATGTATTGGGTTCCGTTTTTGGCACAACTCACAATGGGGATACCACTACTTCTTGTAAGGAAAGTGTTCTGAATGGAACCGCCATTCTACCTAAAGATATTTCTTTTTTTAATTTTCTTGTCACGACGTCTGGGTGTTGGTAGGCTGATTTTAGATTTTTACTCCAGCCTTTCTTGATTTTATAAGGGCATGACATGCCTATATCTGTGTCTCCCCCTCCTTTTAACACCGTTAAAACCAATGGCAGGCAAACAAAAACACATAGAAACACAGAGAAAAATCCTTCAAAGGTGTCCAAAAGCTGACAAACTGACACAACTAACACATGGAAAAGTGACAAGTACATATAGTCATGCCATTGGTTTTAACGGTGTTCGACGAACAGTTCGACGAACACACCGGTGTTCGACGAACCGAACCCGAACACTACGGGGGTGGCTCAACTCTATTCAACATATTGCCGTTCAGAATATCCTCAGCACCAATAATTTTTACCGAAATTAAAAGACGTAGTGGCTTCTTTCAGGAAGGAGAAAATCTCCATTATTCCCTACCTCGACGACTTCTTACTAGTAGGTCCCTCGGTGGTATCACTCCAGGAAGATCTGCAAAGGACGATCCAAATCCTGACCACCCTAGGGTGGTTGATAAATCATCAAAAATCAGACCTGGTCCCTGCCACAGAAAAAACGTTCCTGGGTGTTCTATTAGACTCTGCCAGACAAACCTCCTTCCTACCAAAGGACAAGCAGATACTTTTGAAATCCAAGATAACGAATCCTAAGACCCGGAACAAGGTATCCCTAAGATTTGCCATGTCAGCCCTTGGCTCCATGACCACCTGCATCCAATCCGTAGCCTGGGCTCAAGCTCACACCAGGGTGTTGCAAACCTATATTCTCGCACAGTGGGACGGATCCCCAGACTCCCTAAACAGGAAGCTCATGATCCCTCATTATGTGAAGACATCCCTGTCATGGTGGCTCAGCCCAAGAAACCTAAGAACAGGGGTTCCATTGACTCAGTTCCCTCTGATAACTGTCACGGCAGACGCCAGCAAGACTGGATGAGGAGCCGTCGTTTCCAAGGGGTCTGGACAGAAGAGACCTCCTCCAACTTCCGCAAATTAAAGGCAGTGGAGGAGGCACTCAAAATATCGGCTCCAATCATTGCGGGCAGACACGTAAAGGTTTATTCAGACAACATGACTACCGTAGCTCACCTTTCCAATCAAGGGAGTACAAGGTACGAGAATCTAAAAGGTATCTCAACAAAAATATTATTCTGGGCAGAAAGACATCTTTGTTCCTTATCAGGTCTGCACATAAAAGGCTCAGACAACATCCAGGCCGATTTTCTGAGCAGAAGGAATATCCATCCGGGGGAATGGGAACTGAACTCAGACATTTTCCACATGATGATCAGACGATGGGGTCGTCCGGAGGTGGACCTTTTTGTAAGACGCCAAAATGCCAAGGCAGAAAAATACTTCTCCCTTGATGCAGACAACGTATGCTTGGGGATAGATGCATTCGCTCACCCATGGCGTTTCCATCTAGCTTATGCCTTTTCCCCAATTCCATTGCTACCCAAGACCTTACAGAAAGTAAGGACCGAGGAGGTCAAGATAATCTTGATAGCTTCACTTTGGCCAAAAAGGAGCTGGTTCTGTGCACTAAACAGTCTAATCATAGAAGGACCCCTCATTCTGCCAGCAATCCAAAACCTTCTCCATCAGGGTCCAATACTCCATCCAGATGCAGAGAATCTCCATCTAGGGGCCTGGCTTCTGAGTTCACAATCCTGAAAGATAAAGGACTCTCTGACCGAGTAATTTATACCCTACAAAGAAGTAGGAAACAAATAACAAACTCTATATACTGCAAAATATGGAAGACCTTCCTAACATGGTATAAACCAAATACGCCAGATCTTCGGCATCCTGACATGACCCAGATCTTGGATTTCCTACAAGAAGGGCTGGAAAAAGGCCTTAAACCCAGCACCCTCAAGGTACAGATCGCGGTGCTAAGTGCCTATTTTGACCAAAGTCTGGCAGAACATTGATGGGTAAAATGGTTCATGACAGCAGCTACTCATCTGCGTCCCAGATTAATCATCCACGTTCCCTCCTGGGATCTTAATATCGTCCTTAAAGTTCTGACACTACCACCATTTGAACCTTTGGCCTCAATAGAGCTGGATAACTTAGCTTGGAAAACAACTTTTTTAGTAGCGATTACCACTGCCAGAAGAGTGGGAGAAATTCAGGCTTTCTCAGTGAATGACCCGTATTTGAGAATTCTGGATGATAGGATTATTCTACAACTGGACCCATCTTTCTTACGAAAAGTGGTCTCTGACTTTCATAGATCACAGGAGATAATCCTGCCCTCCTTCTGTCAGAATCCAAAAAATAAAAGAAGAGAAGAATTCCACTCTTTGGACGTAAGGCGGGTGGTTCTTCACTACCTCCAAAAAACAGAAGCCTGGAGGAAGGATCAGAACCTCTTTATTCAGCCATCTGGTCAGAACAGAGTAAACAAAGTCTTGAAGAGTACCATTGCTAGTTGGATCAAGAAAACATTTGTAGAATCATATCAGATCCAAAATCTCTCACCGCCAGGAAGCTGAAGGCACACTCTACTAGAGCCATGTCCATCTCCTGGGCAGAGAAGGCTAACGCTTCCCTCGAGCAGATATGTAGAGCAGCTACCTGATCCTCGGTCCATACCTTCACCAAGCATTACAAACTTAATTTAATGTCCATTAAAGACTTGACCTTTGGGCAGAAAGTGCTTCAGGCCGTTGTCCCTCCCTAAACATGAGTCTTTGGTACTCCTCCTTTGGTGCTGTCATGGGGGTTATTGGAGAAAATAGAATTAGACTATTAGGTAATTCGGTTTCTAATAACCCACCACGACAGCACGGATAATTCCCTCCCAGGCTTGGTTAGCCAAAAAATAATTTAATTTGAATAAGAATAAATATAATTTGAAGCATTTATACTTTATAAAAACACTGGAGGGAGGATAAGAGAGGGGCTATTTGACATCTTTGTGTTTCCTGTCCCTATTAGGGTGGGGTGACATCCTCCTTTGGTGCTGTCATGAAGGGTTATTAGAAACCGAATTACCAGTAAGTCTAATTCTATTTTCTCTCTCCTCTCCGCTGTGTGCATTTTATGAGCAATTACAAGCTTTTCTGTATTGAGATGTGCATGATTTTATTGGCCATGAATCACATTTTTGGGAAAAATTCAGAGAAGCAAATTAAAAATTCAAAAGATTCTCTCATCTCTAATGTTAAGTTGTTTTCTGCTGAGAAAGGGAATCTATCATCAGAATATAACACTATTTAAATCATGTTTTTTATATTTCATGTATGTTTTAAAAAGCATTTTTACAATTGTTTTTTTTTCATATCACAATCCATAAAAAAAAAAACCTAAGTTAGCAATCTTGCAATTTTCACACTAACCAATTGGACTAATTTAGCCTCCTAATTATTTCCATTTCCTTATCATCAGAGGCAGCATTATAATCACTAATAACATTTCTAAACAGCTGGAGATGTTGCACAAGATCGACCAATCACAATAGGTGATGTCATAGCTCACCTCCCCCTCCTGTACAATGACTGATAATACCTCTATATGCAGTAGCTAATACAGGATCCACCATTCACAATAGGTGATGTCATAGCTCACCTCCTCCTCTTGTACAATGAAAGATAATACCTCTATATACAGTAGATAACACAGGATCCACCATTCACAATAGGTGATGTCACAGCTCACCTCCTCCCCCTCCTGTACAATGACTGATAACACCTCTATATACAGTAGGTAACACAGGATCCACCATTCACAATAGGTGATGTCACAGCTCACCTCCTCCTGTACAATGACTGATAACACCTCTATATACAGTAGATAACACAGGATCCACCATTCACAATAGTTGATGTCACAGCTCACCTCCTCCCCCTCCTCTAAAATGACTGATAACACCTCTATATACAGTAGGTAACAAAGGATCCACCAATCATAATAGGTGATGTCACATCTCCTTCTCTCTTCACAATGATCTTTGCACATGCTCATTAGATGCTTCAATACAAAAGATAGGGTCAGAGTCTGTTTATTGTGGCTAATGTACATATATTATATCCTGAAACAACAGGAAGTTAGAGTCTAAAATAGCCCCTGTAGTAAGTGTGAAAATTGCAAGAATACATTTATTTATTTTAAATACAGATTGTAAAATGAAGAAAAATAACATTGCAAAACAAAATACACTTAGCACAAAAATCGTATTTAAACAATGGGTCATTTTCTGATGATAGCTTCCTTTTAAATTCTTAAAATTCATTTCAACCGTAAATGAGTTTGATTTTCTCTAAAGAAATGCCCCTCCCCCTTGTCACTTTTCTAAGTCATCTAGTTTTTCTGTAGTAAAGGAGCCTTTGCTTTCAATGTTTGGAAAACTTTAGTATCAATCAAAAAGGCTAAAAAAAAACTATTTGACAAAGAGAAGAAAAAAATGATTACACTTATTGGTAGTTTTTCTGAAGAAAAATTATTGCAGCTTATAGAATTAATGAATATTTAACTATGGATAAGTTTTATTTCAATTTAATAAAAAAAAAAGTAAAAAAGTATTAAAAGAGAAAAAAAGAAAATAAATCGTCAAAAGAAAAGTCTACAAAAAAAAAAATTAGTCTACAAAAATCACAAAAAAATAGTATTGTTAAATATTTATTTCGTCTAGTTCTTAGAGGCTTTTTATTTTGGGAAATCAAACTGCTGAATAATACTTAAGATAGATTCAAACATTTTGGGGGAAGATGAAAACAAACTGGACTCAGCTTTTTTTTTTTTTTATTTTTTTTTATCTCTAAAGAGCCATGTGGTATTTCCCATTACAAATGAGGGCTTTTGGGATCACAGCTTGAAATCCTACAAGACAGATTGATGAGATGATATCACTCAGTGGGCTGTTATCTCATTGACAATAGAGCACTAACAAAAATGGAGGTTACGGAGAGCAAAACTCAGAGTCATTTCAATTTATTTTTATTTCAGACTTTATATTTAGCCAGAGGTCTAAGATGGAGAATATATTGTCTGCGCGATTTGTTATAAACTCAAAAGTTTGACTGACTTGTAGGTTGACATTAATATTGAACAATTTCACAGAGTTTTACAGGTAAAAGGTTGTAGAAACTTTTGCAAGATGGCTAGTTCAAACGTTGGTGGTTGAAATAAATTGTCCAATATATATGAGCGAAATGTATAAATTTAGACCCATCCATAAATCTGGCCATATACATTGGATAAGAATTGGTCGGATCCAATAATTTAGACTTTTTTCAATGCCTTAAGAATTTTTTTTTTCCCCAATTTAATAAACCGGCATGTTTACAAGGTGTAAAGGAATAGTTGTCATGTGAACAGGTACTTGATGGCTTGACTTTATTTTTAAGTTTCTTAGATTTAAATAAAAAGGGCAGCATGCCTGAACTACAGATGAGCAGAACGATTTGAGGTGGATAAAACTTACTTCAAATATTTACAGAAAACCCCACAAATTTTCCCGAACCCCAAATTTGATTATTGCAATTTCTTAAAAGGAGTCAGTCAGCCCAAAATGCATTTTAAATGGGCTATAAAGTGTTGTAGGAGAGTTAGCCTCTATAAGAACCATACTAAAACTGTATACATAACTGGTACAATGCCTGAGAAAATAACTTAATTCATATGCAAATGAGGGGGGCCCCTCATTTGCATATTGGAGTCCTTACCCCACTTTTGATTGACAGTGCTCTCTTCCCAGAGTGAGCACTATCTGAATGACATATGTGCGTCAGTTCACCCCTTGGTCTCTGTGTGTTCTCCTCTCTGTCACCTTTCTTCTGAGGCTACTCGCTGGATTTCCAGGTGTATTAGTGTAGCAGAAGAAAGGAGATAAGGAGAACTCTTGCAGTTGCAGACATGCTGGCAGCATTTAGACACTCTGGGAAGTGAGAGCTGTCAATCAAATGGAGGGGAAGGGTCTCAATATGTAAATGAGAAGGCATAACAGTGCACCAAACTGTTGGCTACACCAAGGGTGCATGGGAGCCTCCACATTTGCATATGAATTAAAAGTTATTTTCTCAGGCACTGTACCTGAAACAGGTATAGTGTTAGTATAGTTGATAGAGGGACTTAGCGCCCTACAACACTGTATAGCCCATTTAAAATACATTTTAGAAGTGATGAATTCCTTTTAAATCAAGCAAAATGGAAACCTATTTGGCCAGAAAGGGTTAAAAATATTAAAGAAATTGTATACTCACTTCTCATTTGCTCTGGCATTGCAATTCTTAGTCAAGTCCTCCAGTGGATATCGCTTCCTCACTTCCGTTCCATCTTCATTCTTCTAAGCTTCATTGACATTATGATGTTTCATGGGACCAGAGATATCAAACATTGATGAAGACTGAAGATGGGAAAAGAAAATTGCTGCCAAACAGAGAAAGCGAGTTAACGGAGGATTGGCTACCGGGTCAACTGTTATATGTATGTATTCAGTGCTCAGCATAAATGAGTACATCCCCTACTTCATCTAGTATTTCGTATGACCTTCATGATTTTCAAGGACAGCATCAAGTCTTCAAAGAATGGAGTGATGAAGTTGGTGATATATTGTAACATCCATGTTTTTCCATTCTTCAAGAATGAGCTCTTCTAGAGTCTGGATGCTTAATGGAGAGTGTTGACAATTTGTCTCTTCAGAATACCCCATAAGTGTTAGGATGGGTTCACATCAGGAGACACCTGACCACTGAATCACATTCAACCTGTTCTTCTTCAGAAAAGCAAAAGATGTGTATTTTGGATCATTGTCATGTTGTAAAAGAGCACTATCACGAAGAGCACAGAGTGATGTGAGCAACTTCTCTTTCACTATGGAGCAATACATCTGTGAATTCATGATACCATCAATAACATGTAGCTCCCAACACCAGCAGTGCTCATGCAGCCCCACATAAGGACACAGCCACCACCATGTTTCACTGTAGGCACCTTGCAATTTGAAAAATATTCTAAAAAATTGCATGGTGTCTACAGTGCCCCATGTCCTTATGTGGGGCTGCATGAGCGCTGCTGGTGTTTAGGGAGCTACATTTCATTGATAGAATCATGAATTCACAGATGTAGTGCTCTATATTGATAGACAAGACGCTACCACTCCATGCTCTAGTGGGAGCAAACTTCCTGTTATGATGTCTCCCAAACACAGCACACCCAGACATGAGGGATCCCAGCTTTCCTGTATCTATGTACCACATGTTCAGAAGCACTAGCAGCAGCATGGAGGATCTAATGCAACAGTACTGAGCAGTGTAGCTGTGAATTCAACACTGTGTTGAAATAAAACACTAGCAGAAGCATAGGACGGCAGGTGTCCTTCTGCTTGTCACTAACACTCATCTCCTCCATTCTTCAGGCCTCTCTTTAGACTTCAATAGGCAGTTATAATTTGATCTCTCAGTGACCTGGTAATCTCATTAAAAGCAAAAAGAATTTTAAGTTTTTCAGAGTTTATATTAAGTTCAGGAGGCAGTGGGGAGGGGAAACACTTCTAGAGAAAGAAGTATATTGATTTACACAAATGTTTTGATATGACATTATCTATGTAAAGATAGGACATCAATGCTTACTCCCCTTCCAAAAAAGATTATAGTATCCTTTATACCTTTTCTTTCAGATATTATACAATATAAAGTTTAAGCTAGTTTTTAATATATTATTTTGCCTTTACACAAAATGTAGCCAGAAGGTAAATCTTTTGTAAACTTGACCCCCTCTTTGGATAATAGCAAAAAATGAAGTGAAAAATCTAAAATGAAATATAAAATTCCCCAAAACTTTTTTTGTATTTTCAGGTGTTATTATATCTCGGCAATAGAGATGAGCGGTGTTCGACTAGAACTGTTCGCCAATCTCAAATTCGAGCTGTTTTGGGCGGTGTTCGAGTTGTTCGACGAACCCGAACGATTTGCAAAAAATTCGGCTGTTCGAGGTTATGTTCGATAACTGTTCGTGCACCAAAAGCGTGTCCTGCATGTCTGGCGCTATTTAGAGCACCAATCATGCAGGGATTGTCTGCCACTCACTGTAATGCCACAGCCATGGTGGTTGTGGCATTACAGTGATTGCCCAAATCGATGGGAACAGTGCCAACAGTGAAACATGAAAAGCCGGCAATTCAGCAGCGGCATACACCTGTACCCGACAATTTAGAACCGAAAGAATAGAGCTTCACACATAGATTAGATAGATATAAATATGTCAGCCACATATATACGAAGCACAGTGACAGTGTTGCTTACTGTACTTGTCATTTAGCGTAAAGGATTTATCAAAAAAAATAATAGTGTTTTCATGCACTGTCTCTTTAAAAAAGCCGGCCGGCAATTCAGCAGCGGTACCCGACAATTTATAACAGACAGAATAGAGCTTCACACATAGATTAGATAGATAGAAACATGTCAGCCACATATATACGAAGTACAGTGACAGTGTTGCTTACTGTACTTGTCATTTAGCGTAAAGGATTTATCAAAAAAAATAATAGTGTTTTCATGCACCGTCTCTTTAAAAAAGCCGGCCGGCAATTCAGCATCTGTACCCGACAATTTAGAACAGAAAGAATAGAGAATCACACATAGATTAGATAGATAGAAACATGTCAGTCACATATATATGAAGTACAGTGATAGTGTTGGTTACTGTACTTGTCATTTAGTATTAAAATAAAGGATTTATTATTAAAAAAATTGGCGTGGGGTTCCCCTTAATTTTAGTCTCTAGCGGAGGTTAAGCAGACGGCTGGGGCAGATGTTTGAAGCCTGGGAAGGGGGTAATACCCACGGAGCTTCCCAGGCTACTAATATCAGCCCCCAGCTGAATACATAGCCTTTACTAGCTATTAAAATGGGGGACACCCCAAAAAAAATGACGTGGGGTCCCCCCTAATTTAATAGCTAGCAAAGGCTAGGCAGACAGCTGGGGGCTGATATTAATAGCCCAGGAAGGGAGCCATGAATATTGGCCCCCTCCCAGGCTAGAAACACCAGCCGTCAGCCGCCCCAGAAATGGCGCATTCATAGGATGCGCCAATTCTGGCACTTAGCCTCGCTCTTCCACGCTGCCCTGGTGCGGTGGCAGGGGGTAATAGGGTTGGGGTTGATGTCAGCTTATAATGCCAGCTGACATCAAGCCCAGGTTAGTAATGGAGAGGCGTCTATAAGACACCCCCATTACTAACCCCATAGTCAAAGTTAAAAAAAACACAAACACCCAGAATAAAGTCCTTTAATTGAAATAAAGACACAATCCTTTAATGTTCTAAATTAAACCATACTTACTGTCACGCCCATTCCAGCTGAAGCCAACGATCTCCTGCAATAAAAGAAAAATAATAAAGCAACCTCATCCTTACCTTTCCATGGTTCCCACGACAGCTTCAGCTCTGCTACATCGAGATGACAGGCTGGACCGCAGCAGAACGCTGCCATCCAGCCTCTCATCCCGCAGACACTGAGAAGCGCAGGCTTGCTTGCGCTGCTCAGCGTCTCTCTGTGACGACATCCAGATGAGCCGAGTTCATGTCCAATGAACTCGGCTCACCTCATGCACGTCACTGACAGCGTGGGAAAATTCTCACGCTGAAGCGGTGAGTGCAGGAGAATTCTCCCACGCTGTCAGTGACGTGCATAAGGTGAGCTCATGTCCAATGAACTCAGCTCACCTCCTGCACTTCACTGACAGCGTGGGAGAATTCTCCTGCACTCAGCGCTTCAGCGTGAGAATTCTCCCACGCTGAAGCGCTGAGTGCAGGAGAATTTTCCCACGCTGTCAGTGACGTGCATGAGGTGAGCCGAGTTCATTGGACATTAACTCGGCTCATCTGGATGCCCTCACAGAGAGACACTGTGGAGCGCAAGCAAGCCTGCGCTTCTCAGTGTCTGCGGGATGAGAGGCTGGATGGCAGCGTTCTGCTGCGGTCCAGCCTGTCATCTCGATGTAGCAGAGCTGAAGCTGTCATGGGAACCATGGAAAGGTAAGGATGAGGTTGCTTTATTATTTTTCTTTTATTTCAGGAGATCGTTGGCTTCAGCTGGAATGGGCGTGACGGTAAGTATGGTTTAATTTAGAACAATAAAGAATTGTGTGTTTATTTCAATTAAAGGACTTTTTTCTGGGTGTTGTGTTTTTTTTAAATACTTTACTAGAAATTCATGGTGGTCATGTCTAATATTGGCGTGACCCCATGAATTTCGGGCTTAGGGCCAGCTGATAATACCAAGCTGGCCCTAACCCCTTTATTACCCAGTGAGCCACCGCATCAGGGCCCTGGATGAGTTGGGTACAGCGCCAGAAGATGGCGCTTCTATGAACGCGCCATTTTCCGGGGTGGCTGCGGACTGCAATTTGCAGCGGGGGTGGCCCAGAAAGCTTGGGCCTCCCTGCACTGCGGATTCCAGCCCCCAGCTGCCTAGTTGTACCTGGCTGGACACAAAAACAGGGCGAAGCCCCACGTCAATTTTCTTTAAATTATTTCATGAAATACTTAAGAAAAAAAGGGCTTCCCTATATTGTTGTGTCCGGCCAGGTACAAATAGGCAGATGGTGGTTGGGGGCAGCCCGTTCCTGCCTGCTGTACCTGGCTGGACACAAATATAGTGCGAAGCCCCACGTCAATTTTTTTTAAATTATTTCATGAATTTCCTGAAATAATTTAAAAAAATTGAAGTGGGGCTTCGCACTATATTTGTGTCCAGCCAGGTACAGCAGGCAGGAACGGGCTGCCCCCATCCACCAGCTGCCTATTTGTACCTGGCCGGACACAACAATATAGGGAAGCCCTTTTTTTCTTAATTATTTCATGAATTTCATGAAATATTTAAAAAAAATTGAAGTGGGGCTTCGCACTATATTTGTGTCCAGCCAGGTACAGCAGGCAGGAACGGGCTGCCCCCAACCACCAGCTGCCTATTTGTACCTGGCCGGACACAACAATATAGGGAAGGCCTTTTTTTCTTAATTATTTCATGAATTTCATGAAATAATTAAAAAAAAGTACGTGGGGCTTCGCCCTATTTTTGTGTCCAGCCAGGTACAACTAGGCAGCTGGGGGCTGGAATCTGCAGCGCAGGGAGGCCCAAGCTTTCTGGGCCCCCCCCCCGCTACAAATTGCAGTCCGCAGCCACCCCGGAAAATGGCGCGTTCATAGAAGCGCCATCTTCTGGCGCTGTACCCAACTCATCCAGGGCCCTGGTGCGGTGGCTCACTGGGTAATAAAGGGGTTAGGGCCAGCTTGGTATTATCAGCTGGCCCCAAGCCCAAAATTCATGGGGTCACGCCAGTATTAGACATGACCGCCATGAATTTCTAGTAAAGTATTTAAAAAAAACACAACACCCAGAATAAAGTCCTTTAATTGAAAAAAAGACACAATTCTTTATTGTTCTAAATTAAACCATACTTACCATCACACCCATTCCAGCTGAAGCCAACGATCTCCTGCAATAAAAGAAAAATAATAAACCAACCTCATCCTTACCTTTCCATGGTTCCCACGACAGCTTCAGCTCTGCTACATCGAGATGACAGGCTGGACCGCAGCAGAACGCTGCCATCCAGTCTGTCATCCCGCAGACACTGAGAAGCGCAGGCATGCTTGCGCTCCTCACTGTCTCGCTGTGACGGCATCCAGATGAGCCGAGGTCATGTCCAATGAACTCGGCTCACCTCATGCACGTCACTGACAGCGTGGGAAAATTCTCACGCTGAAGTGCTGAGTGCAGGAGAATTCTCCCACGCTGTCAGTGATGTGCATGAGGTGAGCTCATGTCCAATGAACTCAGCTCACCTCCTGCACGTCACTGACAGCGTGGGAAAATTCTCCTGCAATCAGCGCTTCAGCGTGAGAATTTTCCCACGCTGTCAGTGACGTGCATGAGGTGAGCCGAGTTCATTGGACATGACCTCGGCTCATCTGGATGTCGTCACAGAGAGACGCTGAGCAGCGCAAGCAAGCCTGCGCTTCTCAGTGTCTGCGGGATGAGAGGCTGGATGGCAGCGTTCTGCTGCGGTCCAGCCTGTCATCTCGATGTAGCAGAGCTGAAGCTGTCGTGGGAACCATGGAAAGGTAAGGATGAGGTTGCTTTATTATTTTTCTTTTATTGCAGGAGATCGTTGGCTTCAGCTGGAATGGGCGTGATGGTAAGTATGGTTTAATTTAGAACAATAAAGGATTGTGTCTTTATTTCAATTAAAGGACTTTATTCTGGGTGTTTGTGTTTTTTTTAACTTTTACTATGGGGTTAGTAATGGGGGTGTCTTATAGACGCCTCTCCATTACTAACCTGGGCTTGATGTCAGCTGGCATTATAAGCTGACATCAACCCCAACCCTATTACCCCCTGCCACCGCACCAGGGCAGCGTGGAAGAGCGAGGCTAAGTGCCAGAATTGGCGCATCCTATGAATGCGCCATTTCTGGGGCGGCTGACGGCTGGTGTTTCTAGCCTGGGAGGGGGCCAATATTCATGGCTCCCTTCCTGGGCTATTAATATCAGCCCCCAACTGTCTGCCTAGCCTTTGCTAGCTATTAAATTAGAGGGGACCCCACGTCATTTTTTTGGGGGGGTCCCCCATTTTAATAGCTAGTAAAGGCTATGTATTCAGCTGGGGGCTGATATTAGTAGCCTGGGAAGCTCCGTGGGTATTACCCCCTTCCCAGGCTTCAAACATCTGCCCCAGCCGTCTGCTTAACCTCCGCTAGAGACTAAAATTAAGGGGAACCCCACGCCAATTTTTTTAATAATAAATCCTTTATTTTAATACTAAATGACAAGTACAGTAACCAACACTATCACTGTACTTCATATATATGTGACTGACATGTTTCTATCTATCTAATCTATGTGTGATGCTCTATCTTTCTGTTCTAAATTGTCGGGTACAGATGCTGAATTGCCGGCCGGCTTTTTTAAAGAGACAGTGCATGAAAACACTATTATTTTTTTAAATAAATCCTTTACACTAAATGACAAGTACAGTAAGCAACACTATCACTGTACTTATTATATATGTGACTGACATGTTTCTATCTATCTAATCTATGTGTGAAGCTCTATTCTTTCTGTTCTAAATTGTCGGGTACAGATGCTGAATTGCCGGCCGGCTTTTTTAAAGAGACGGTGCATGAAAACACTAATATTTTTTTTAATAAATCCTTTACACTAAATGACAAGTGCAGTAACCAACACTGTCACTGTGCTTCTTATATGTGTGACTGACATGTTTCTATGTATCTAATCTATGTGTGATGCTCTATTCCTTCTTGTCTAAATTGTCGGGTACCGGTGTATGCCGCTGCTGAATTTGCCGGCCGGCTTTTTTAAAGAGAGTGTCTTCTGAGCAGTTTGTCAGCTTTTGGACACCTTTGCAGGTGTTTTCTATGTGTTTCTATGTGTTTTTATTTGCCTGCCATTGGTTTTAACGGTGTTCGACGGTGTTCTAAGGTGTTCGACGAACAGTTCGACGAACAGTTCCTCGAACATCCCGGTGTTCGACGAACCGAACCGAACCCGAACACTACAGGGGTGGCTCAACACTACTCGGCAACCTTATTGAAAAGAAGAACAGAAGGAAATTGGATGGACATCATTGATCTCAGTGCTGTCATGGAAAGTCTATGCACTTGTCTATGACAAAAGTCACTACAGAAAAATGTAGAGTTTTCTGTAAAGTGAATGTACCCAAGATGGAAATAATCACCACTTGTGCCAAGATCTCGTCTAAAATATATGAAAGGATGTCCTTTATTTTTTTTATATATATATTTTTTTTCAATTTCGTATTGATATTTAAAATTCAAATATTTGGGAAAAAAAGAAAGTTCTAAGTGATCTCCAAATGCAAGCCAAGCAAACAGACTACAGCAACACCATCAATGAAATACATTGCTTATGAAATGAAACATGATATAAAGAAAAAAGACTGTACAATTCCGAACTGAAGCTATCTTTAAGCATTCAATAACAGCAGAAAATATTGCACATTCGGCAACAATTTAACCAGTATCTGTAGATGACATTTCTTATAGAATTTAATGCTTGGTTTTCTTCAGACTCGACAGGATGAATCATCTTTTGAGAAATACAACCGTTAAATTCCATCTTATAGGTGAGTTGTTCAGTTGTACAGCTGACTTTGCACCATGTATTAGAAATGTTTTTTTTTTATTAGCACTTCTCTGTTAAACTTTATTCAATCTCTGAAATGTGACCCAATGGGGGAAATTTATCAATGGTGTCAGAATGTAAATTGATGAAAAAAATTATCCAAATAGTGGAAGGTGAAAAATGGCGTTGCCTTATCATTTCTCTTGGATGGCATATACTTTATGCAGAATAATATTTGAAGCAAGAAATAACCGTTTTAGATGTAGCAACCTTGGCCTTAAAGGGGTTGTCCAGGTGTCAGGACTGCGAATATTTTTAATGACATTTTGGCCATTTTTGCCCTCTTTCAAGATGGTGTCTTTTGTCTCATGTGCCCCTTGTCTTCCTGCTTTATAACTCCACCCCAGCCTCTAATCAGTGCTAGAGTATTCTGCCTGTGACCTGTTCTTGGTGGTTTCCTAGTTTCCTGCTCTGCCCTGCAGACTTGTGTGGATCTTCTGTTACCTGCTCCCAGAGATTCTGCTGCATTCAGTTGTTACCTGTAATCCTCCTTCTCCTGGCTGCTCCTGCTGCTACCTCTGAGCCTCAGTCTTCACCTGCATTCTGCTAACAAGTAAGCTGGTTTCTGCTCTGACTCACCTGCATTAGATAGCTGCAGAGCACGGGACTGTGCTGCACTATCAGGGACTTCCTACCCAGGCGTCCCTGGATTATCTAATATATATATTGTATGGACTTCCTTGCATGGACTTGCTAGAGACTTCCTTGTTTTCTAGCATCCTCTAGTGTGAACTGTGCTTTACTGATTGCTTTGCTGATTGCATTTAGAGCATGGGACTGTGCTACATTATCTGGGACTTCCTACCCAGACCTCCCTGGATTATCTAATATATATTGTTTGGACTTCCTTGCATCTATATATATATTTGAATATGGACTTGATAAAGACTTCTTTGTTTTCTAACATCCGCTAGTGTGAACTGCGCTTTACAAACTGCTCTGCTGATTGCATTTTCCCCTGAGTTGTTTATGGACTTTGTGTTTTCATCTGCACTTGTTTGAAACACCGTGTGTTTTTAATATACACTATAATATACACTTTGACACCTATAAGCTGTGTTCTGTTGTATCTTTGTTCCACGCAAAAAGACTCCTGTGGTATCCATTATAATTATTTCACCAGGTTAGGGATGAAAGCCTTGAAGACTGTAGACTTGTGAATCCTCACAACGTGAATTGTCAGGATTTTCTAGTCCCGGCCACGAGAGCGGATGGTCATGTGCTAGTAAATATCTGATTTTGCATACTTGACATCACTTGACCACCCGCTCTCATCGCTGGCAACAGAGAACTCTGACAGTGCGCACGCTTTGAGGATTACCAAGTCTTCAGTCACAGGCTTCAAGGGTTTTTAGGTAGTTTTTTTGTGTGAAATAGTTTTAAATTTTGCCGCATACCTTTTATTCCACCAACATTTTTATTTATTTATTTGTTTTGCAGTTTAACGCCCCCTTGTCACTTTTAAGAATTGGATGTCATCTGGGAGGAACTAGCTATGCAAATAGGGTTTAAGCTACATTTATTAATTCCAACTTTTTAAAAAGTTGCACAAAAAGTAACAAAGTAAAAAGTGGGAAACTACAGGTGCTTTTCACAAAATTAGAATATCATTAAAAAGTTAATTTATTTCAGTTCTTCAATACAAAAAAGTGAAACTCCTATATTATATAGAGTCATTACAAACAAAGTGATCTATTTCAAGTGCTTATTTCTGTTAATGTTGATGATTATGGCTTACAGCCAATGAAAACACAAAAGTTATTATCTCAGTAAATTAAAATAATTAACAAAGAACACCTGCAAAGGCTTCCTAAGTGTTACAAAGGTCACTTAGTCTGTTTCAGTAGGCTCCACAATTATGGGAAAGACTGCTGACTTGACAGATGTCTGGAAGGCAGTCATTGACACACTCCACAAGGAGGGTAAGCCCCAAAAGGTCATTGCTAAAGAAGCTGGCTGTTCACAGAGTTCTGTATCCAAGCATATTAATGAAAAGTTGAGTGGAAGGAAAAAGTGTGGTAGAAAAAGGTGCACAAGCAATCGGGATAACCGCAGCCTTGAAAGGATTGCTAAGATGAGGCCAATCAAAAATTTGGGGGAGATTCACATGGAGTGGACTGCTGCTGGAGTCATTGCTTCAGGAGCCACCAAACACAGACGTATCCAGGACATGGGCTACAAGTGTTGCATTCCTTGTGTCAAGCCACTCATGACCAATAGACAACGCTAGAAGCGTCTTACCTGGGCCAAGGAGAAAAACATCTGGACTGTTGCTCAGTGGTCCAAGGTGTTGTTTTCAGATGAAAGTAAATTTTACATTTCATTTGGAGATCAAGGTCCCAGAGTCTGGAGGAACAGTGGAAAGGCCACAATCCAAGCTGCTGGAGGTTTAGTGTGAAGTTTCCACAATCAGTGATGGTTTGGGGAGCCATGTCATCTGCTGGTGGAGGTCCACTGTGTTTTATCAAGACCAAAGTCAGCGCAGCCGTCTACCAGGACATTGTAGAGCACTTCATGCTTCCCTCTGCCGACAAGCTTTTTGGAGATGGAAATGTCATTCTCCAGCAGGACTTGGCCCCTGTCCACACTGCCAAAAGTACCAATACCTGGTTTACACACAACAGTATCACTGTGCTTGATTGGCCGCAAACTCGCCTGACCTTTACCCCATAGAAAATCTATTATAGAGAATCTATGGGGTATTGTCAAGAGGAAGATGAGAGACACCAGACCCAACAATGCAGATGAGCTGAAGGCTGCTATCAAAGCAACCTGGGCTTCCATAACCCCTCAGCAGAGCCATAGGCTGATCGCCTCCATGCCACATTGCCGCATTGATGCAGTAATTGATGCAAAAGGAGCCCGACCAAGTATTGAGGACATTTACTGAACATACATTTCAGTAGGACAATATTTCAGATTTTAAAATTATTTTTCAAGCTGTTGTTATAAAGTATTCTAATTTACTGAGATAATGACTTTTGTGTTTTCATTGGCTGTAAGCCATAATCATCAACATTACCAGAAATAAACACTTGAAATAGATCACTCTGTCTGTAATGACTCGATATAATTCACTTTTTGCATTGAAGAACTGAAATAGCAACTTTTTGATGATATTGTAATTTAGTGAGAAGCACCTGTAGCTTTAAATGTATGTTACATCTAAAGATGTGAACAATGTGTCAAATACTGTTTTACACTGATATATTTTTCACAAATAATAACAAGGTAGCTACAAGCAAAAATTCCTTGCATGTTGAATTCCTCTCTCAAAAGTTTCAAACTCACTCCAGTAGGTAGGGGACAAAAAAACTGCTAACTTATTTCTAGAAAAAGTCATATCTAATTGTTGATAAGGCATATCGCACGTTTGTCCGCCGTTCCTAAGGCAGAGAACGGCGAATCCACGCAGCACACAGTGTGTGCAATGGGAGGATTCACAAGTCTTCAGTCACAGAGAGTGACTGAGGACTTTTCATTTTCGACCGGAAAACCCATTTAAGGTTAGCGAGGTCCTCTATCCTATAGAGTGTAAGCTCTTATGATCAGCAGGATCCTCTCTCCTGTAGAGTGTAAGCTCTTATAGTCAGCGGGATCCTCTCTCCTGTAGAGTGTAAGCTCTTATAGTCAGCGGGATCCTCTCTTTCTCTCTCCTGTAGAGTGTAAGCTCTTATAGTCAGCAGGATCCTCTCTCTCTCTCTCCTGTAGAGTGTAAGCTATTAAAGTCAGGGGAGACCTCTCTCTTTCCTGTAGAGCGTAAGCTCTTATGGTCAGCAGGGTTATCTTTCTCCTGTAGAGCGTAAGCTCTTATGGTTGGCAGGGTCCTCTTTCTCTCTCTCCTGTAGAGTGTAAGCTCTTATGGTCAGTGGGGTCTTCTCTCTTCCGTAGAGTGTAAGCTCCTGTGGTCAGCAAGGTCCTCCCTCTCTCTCTCCTGTAGAGCGTAAGCTCTTTTAGTTAGCGTTTTTTTATTCTCTCCTGTAGAATCCAAGCTTTTGTTGTCAGCACGTTCCCTCTTTGTAGAGACTTTTGATCAGCAAGGTCTTCTCTCTTCTGTAGAGTGTAAGCTCTTATGGTCAGTGGGGTCCTCTCTCTCCTCTGCCCCACATGTAGTTTCTGAGCAATTACAAGCTTTGCAGTATGGAGATTTATTCAAATGTATTCTATGCAAATCAAATTTTGGAGGATTTTCAAATTTTTAGCGAATTTGAATCTTAAAAAATCCATTAAACTCTAGTGGAAAATGGTTCAAAAATATTGTTTATTTCATTAAATCCATTTACCTTAAACTGTAAACTTTTTTTTATAGATTGTTGGTATTTTTTTATCTTATTTAGTTTCTTTTCTACTTTTGAGTGGAATATAACATTTTATGAATCATATATTTCAATGATCAGGCATTTTTATTGGTCAGCCCTGGGAAATTACATTTATTTTAGAAAGCTGGCACTGCGCTAGTCTTGGCATTACCACAGAGAATGATTGTGGAGTCATGGTTCTATTCCTATGAGGCATTTCTCGGAATTGGTTGGGGTCCCAGTGGTCAGACCCCTACCGATCATGAGGACATTGATTTTGTTATCCTACACTTACACTTGTCCATCAAAGTTTGTTTGCTGAAAGCTCAACGTCATGCTTTATCTTCAATGTTTACATCGGCACATTTACTTGCCTATATAAGCTGTTGTGCCCGGTACTGAGCCTTGTCTTATTCAAGAGAAGAATTAACCATTAAAATTAAAGGTTTGCAGAACCTCTTAAACTGTTTATCTGCCCTAGATCACTAGGAACACATCAAATGATCATGATTGCCAATTGGTCTATAGTCATCACTTATCCTTGCAATAAGAAGCCTTTGTCACTTGATGTGTCAGAATAGAGATGTCATATCATAAATGGAGAGGGAACAGGCCAACAGATGTAAAATATAATTTACGCTTCAGTAGAATCCACAGATCACGTGCAGAATCAGAATGAACATTGCAACTTCATAACTTAACCTATTATTAGTTGTTAAGTTGAGCTCCATTCGAGTAAAGCAGTAACTAAATATGACAGAGCCTGCAAAGCTTCCCTAAATGATCACGGCATGGAGCCTGCCTCTCTATTTCTAACATTTAGCATACTTAAAAAACTTCAGTCTCACCTCACAATTTTCCTGCAATTTATTTTATTTTCAGTCCTGCTCCAACCATCAGCTAAGTTTTTAGAAACTTTTTGTGCTTTGCAGTGAGTCATCAACACAAAAGGAGAATAGAGGAACAGAGACGGCAATTATTTTTACTGCATCTTTCAGAACCAGCTCGTTTTAAGTTTTAGAAGATCAAGTCCTCTTTATAATATTGTATCCAAGTAGAACAAAGACACTGATTGAGAGAATATGTTAACGATCGTGAAACCTTGACATGTTTCAGCTTGTTGCGATGCTGCCAGCCGGACGATGCTCAAACACTTGGAGATACAGGATCGACTTTTCCAAGCCACACTGAGAGTCTCTCAATAGGGAGAATTTGGATACTTAATACTCCCTTAGCCACTTCCATCGCGGATCATTTGAACAGACACCTTTAATCTGCAACAGGAATGCCAGTGAGTGTGTTGAGACACTCTTCAGTCCGGAAATATTAATTTACATTTTTGGACAACTGAAACTCTGGATCATCAAATAGCAAGTAGAAATTTTATTGACTTGTATACTCAGTTTTACATTATTATACAGGGTGGGCCATTTATATGGATACACCTAAATTAAATGGGAATGGTTGGTGATATCAACCTCCTGTTTATGGCACATTAGTATATGGGAGGGGGAAAACTTTTCCAGATGGGTGGTGACCATGGCGGCCATTTTGAAGTCAGCCATTTTGGATCCAACTTTATTTTTTTCAATGGGAAGAGGGTCATGTGACACATTAAACTTATTGAGAATTTCATAAGAAAAACAATGGTGTTCTTGGTTTTAAAGTAACTTTATTCTTTCATGAGTTTTTTACAAGTTTATGACCACTTATAAAATGTGTTCAAAGTGCTGCCCATTGTGTTGGATTGTCAATGCAACCCTCTTCTCACACTCTTCACACACTGATAGCAACATTGCAGAAGAAATGCTAGCACAGGCTTCCAGTATCCGTTGTTTCAGATGCTGCACATCTCGTATCTTCACAGCATAGACAACTGCCTTAAGATGACCCCAAAGATAAAAGTCTAAGGGGGTCAGATCAGGAAAGCTTGGTGGCCATTCAACTGGCCCACGATGACCAATTCACTTCCCAGGAAACTGTTCATGTAGGAATGCTCGGACCTGACACCCATAATGTGGTGGTGCACCATCTTGTTGGAAAAACTCAGGGAACGTGCCATCTTCAATGCATAGAGAGGGCAACACATCATCATCTAGCAATTTCAGATATCCAGTGGCATTGAGGTTTCCATTGATGAAGAATGGCCCCACTATCTTTGTACCCCATATACCACACCATACCATCAATTTTTGTGTTCCAACAGTCTTGGAGGGCTCTATCCACTGTGGGTTAGTGTCAGACCAATAGCGGTGGTTTTGTTTGTTAACTTCACCATTCACAAAAAAGTTTGCCATATCACTGAACATAATTTTCTGTGTAAACTGAGGGTCCTGTTCCAATTTTTGCTTTGCCCATTCTGCAAATTCAGTGCGCCGATCTGGGTCATCCTCGTTGAGATGCTGCAGCAGCTGGATTTTGAAAGGGTGCCATTTGTAGCTAACATCAGCCGAGGATGTTCGACTGATGCCGCTCTCCAGTGACATGCGGCGAGTGCTACGATGTGGGCTCTTGCTGCATGAAGCTAGGACAGCCACTAATGTTTTTTCATTAGTGACAGTTTTCTTGCGTCCACATTTTGGCAAATCCAACACTAAACCTGTTTCAAGAAATTTGGCAAGCAGTTTGCTAACTTTAGCATGGGAGATGGGTAGTCTTGTAGGGTGTCTTGCATTGAAATCTGCTGCAATGACCTGGGTACTGCGTTCACCAGACATCAACACAATTTCTATCCGCTCCTCATGTGTTAACCTCTGCGACATGTCAATGGCTGTAAACAAAGAGAAACTTGCAAATAACTCATGAAAGAATAAAATTACCTTAAAATCAAGCACACCATTGTTTTTCTTATGAAATTCTCAATAAGTTTGATGTGTCACATGACCCTCTTCCCATTGAATTAAATAAAGTTGTATCCAAAATGTCTGACTTCAAAATCGCCACCATGGTCATCACCACCCATCTGGAAGAGTTTTCCCCCTCTCATATACTAATGTGCCATAAACAGGAAGTTGATATCACCAACAATTCCCATTGTATTTAGGTGTATCTGTGGCACCCCAGGAGTCCGGTTGCCACAGTGGCATTGCCTCCCTCACAAGGGGTGATGCCATGCCTGGAAGCAAGCAGGAGTCCCCTAGTCAGGTATACTAGCATGCAACACTTTCCTGGCTCCAGACCAGCAAGGGAAGCTCCTCCCCTTAGCTACTGGAATCTGGAGGCGGGGTTAGTTAGAGTTAGTGAGAGGAGTTAAATAAAGGACAGCGAAGAGGAAGGACCTGGGGAATGGAGCTGCACGGCAGCTCACCCCAGAGAGGAGCGAAGAAGAACCGGACACCGGAGTCCGAGGTTGTGGGGCACTGAAGGCCCAGCAGCAGAAACCGGAGGGCAGAAGACAGCAGGTCTCCTGGCTCCATCAGACACGCGGAGGCTCAGCAGCACATAGGGCCCAGCACCGCCAAGTGGGAGCGACACTCCAGTAAAGGCCCGAGCTGCCTGCCACATGGGTGAGCACAAAGACATTTTACTCAGGGACGAGGGCCACAGCACAGCTATAAGCAGCAGGGCCAAGAGATTAGTGAAAAGGGAAGGCCTACAACTTCACCTGGCGAGGTGGATTCCCAACTTGCTTCCAGGCTGCCCGGACCTCCACTACCAGCTAGTATCCGTGCCCCGGTCTGTGTAACAACTGCAAGTAAAGATAAGAGGAAACCGTCATTAAGTTGTGGACTGGTCATTATCTGCACCATCCCCTGCACTAGACTGCACAGCAACATCTATAACATCACCATTTCCTACCCTGGAGCTAAGCTCTGCCTGTGGAGAGCTGTCCCAACTCTGCTGCGTCACCATCAGCTCCAGAGGATCTGCACCGCAGCGGCGGCTCCATATAGCCGCATACCACAGGTGGCGTCACGAACATTAAACTATAAAAACTATAATCCCCTTTTATTGACTGCACAGGTCACGGACCGGGTCACTGCCACTGTGGCATCCCCTGCACCGACCGGCCCGGCACCGAGTACCAAACGGCCCATGGGGCGCGTCATATCTATATAAATGACCCACCCTGTATAGAGTTATAGAGGTGTGATCACAGAGCACATTGCAATTTCTTTTTATTAATTCATATTATTAGTTGTTAAGCTGAGCTCCATTCGAGTAAAGCAGTAACTAACTTTGACAGAGCCTGCAAAGCTTCAGTAAATGATCACGGCATGGAGCCTGTCTCTCTCTTTCTTACATCATTTAGCATACTTAAAAAACTTCAGTCTCACCTCACAATTTTCTTGCAATTTATTTCATTTTCAGTCCTGCTCCAACCATCAGCTAAATTTTTTGAAACTTTTTGTACTTTGCTGTGATTCATCAACACAAATACAAATGTAGAATAGAGGAACAGAGACAGCAATTATTTTTACTGCATCTTTCAGAACCAGCTCGTTTTATGTTTTAGAAGATTAAGTCCACTTTATAATATTGTATCCAAGTAGAACAAAGGCACTGATTGAGAGAATATGTTACCAAAGGTCATGTCGCGCAAGGTGAAGGATAGTGCATCACAAAGGGAAGAGGGAAAGGGAGCCTAGACTCTAGGGAAAGGGGAGAGTGGAGACCACCGAGGTAGATTTAATCTCACCCTGTCTCCACTAACGTCCCTATATTGGTTCTTCACCAATCGCCGCACGCGTACCTCGCCCTGTCTTTCCCTGGCATTGGGCCCTGGCTAGGGAAGGGAGGGGATGATCGCTAGTCGATCCCCACTGACCACTACAGATAACAAGGGGAGACAAACAAGGGAAAATTGCTTAGCTTTAGATGACTCCAGACAAATGTGCACACGTCCTCTAGCACCAGAGAAGTAGAAGTCCTGCTCTTGCTCAAGCCTTCATAAGTGATAATGTGAATGCCACCGGCACCTCCCTCTGGCACAGAGCAGGTATGTATACACCCAGGCCAGGGTGTTAATTAGCCAGAGGAAGGTAGCCACTGGGTCTTAGAAAGACAGCTTCAAGAAGTGGTCTATAATGCCAAACAAAGAGATCTCCTGCAAATAAACTGCAGGGCAACTACAGTATATGTCACTTCAGATACACCCATGACAGTACCCCCCTTCCTCTACGAGTGGCCTCCAGACACACAGGACCGGGTTTCTCAGGATAAGAGGTGTGGAATGAACGAACCAACCTGGGAGCATTCACCTTTGATACTGAAACCCACAACCTCTCCTCTGGGCTATAGCCTTTTCAGTGCACCAAGTATTGTAGGGAATGATGTTGGAGGCGAGAATCTACAATCCTTGAAAACTGGAACTCCATTACTGAGGGCGATGGTAGAGGTGAGGGATCAAGAGTAGTGTTGAGCCACCCCCTTAGTGTTCGGGTTCGGTTCGGTTCGTCGAACACCGGGATGTTCGAGGAACTGTTCGTCGAACACTTTAGAACACCGTCGAACACCGTTAAAACCAATGGCAGGCAAACAAAAACACATAGAAACACATAGAAAACACCTTCATAGGTGTCCAAAAGCTGACAAACTGCTCAGAAGACGCTTTCTTTAAAAAAGCCGGCCGGCAATTCAGCAGCGGCATACACCGGTACCCGACAATTTAGACAAGAAGGAATAGAGCATCACACATAGATTAGATAGATAGAAACATGTCAGTCACATATATATGAAGTACAGTGACAGTGTTGCTTACTGTACTTGTCATTTAGTGTAAAGGATTTATTAAAAAAAATAATAGTGTTTTCATGCACAGTCTCTTTAAAAAAGCCGGCCGGCAATTCTGCATCTGTACCCGACAATTTATAACAGACAGAATAGAGCTTCACACATAGATTAGATAGATAGAAACATGTCAGTCACATATATATGAAGTACAGTGATAGTGTTGGTTACTGTACTTGTCATTTAGTATTAAAATAAAGGATTTATAATTAAAAAAAATTGGCGTGGGGTTCCCCTTAATTTTAGGCTCTAGCGGAGGTTAAGCAGACAGCTGGGGCAGATGTTTGAAGCCTGGGAAGGGGGTAATACCCACGGAGCTTCCCAGGCTACTAATATGAGCCCCCAGCTGAATACATAGCCTTTACTAGCTATTAAAATGGGGGACCCCCCCAAAAAATGACGTGGGGTCCCCCCTAATTTAATAGCTAGCAAAGGCTAGGCAGACAGCTGGGGGCTGATATTAATAGCCCAGGAAGGGAGCCATGAATATTGGCCCCCTCCCAGGCTAGAAACGGCAGCCGTCAGCCGCCCCAGAAATGGCGCATTCATAGGATGCGCCAATTCTGGCACTTAGCCTCGCTCTTCCACGCTGCCCTGTAGCGGTGGCAGGGGGTAATAGGGCTGGGGTTGATGTCAGCTTATAATGCCAGCTGACATCAAGCCCAGGTTAGTAATGGAGAGGCGTCTATAAGACACCCCCATTACTAACCCCATAGTCAAAGTTAAAAGAAAACACAAACACCCAGAATAAAGTCCTTTAATTGAAATAAAGACACAATCCTTTATTGTTCTAAATTAAACCATACTTACCATCACGCCCATTCCAGCTGAAGCCAACGATCTCCTGCAATAAAAGAAAAATAATAAAGCAACATCATCCTTACCTTTCCATGGTTCCCACGACAGCTTCAGCTCTGCTACATCGAGATGACAGGCTGGACCGCAGCAGAACGCTGCCATCCAGCCTGTCATCCCGCAGACACTGAGAAGCGCAGGCATGCTTGCGCTCTGCAGTGTCTGGCTGTGACGGCATAAAGATGAGACGAGTTCATGTCCAATGAACTCGGCGCACCTCATGCACGTCACTGACAGCGTGGGAAAATTCTCACGCTGAAGCGCTGAGTGCAGGAGAATTCTCCCACGCTGTCAGTGACGTGCATGAGGTGAGCTCTTGTCCAATGAACTCAGCTCACCTCCTGCACGTCACTGACAGCGTGGGAGAATTCTCCTGCACTCAGCGCTTCAGCGTGAGAATTCTCCCACGCTGAAGCGCTGAGTGCAGGAGAATTTTCCCACGCTGTCAGTGACGTGCATAAGGTGAGCTCATGTCCAATGAACTCAGCTCACCTCCTGCACGTCACTGACAGCGTGGGAGAATTCTCCTGCACTCAGCGCTTCAGTGTGAGAATTCTCTCACGCTGAAGCGCTGAGTGCAGGAGAATTTTCCCACGCTGTCAGTGACGTGCATGAGGTGAGCAGAGTTCATTGGACATTAACTCGGCTCATCTGGATGCCCTCACAGAGAGACACTGTGGAGCGCAAGCAAGCCTGCGCTTCTCAGTGTCTGCGGGATGACAGGCTGGATGGCAGAGTTCTGCTGCGGTCCAGCCTGTCATCTCGATGTAGCAGAGCTGAAGCTGTCATGGGAACCATGGAAAGGTAAGGATGATGTTGCTTTATTATTTTTCTTTTATTTCAGGAGATCGTTGGCTTCAGCTGGAATGGGCGTGACGGTAAGTATGGTTTAATTTAGAACAATAAAGAATTGTGTGTTTATTTCAATTAAAGGACTTTTTTCTGGGTGTTGTGTTTTTTTTAAATACTTTACTAGAAATTCATGGCGGTCATGTCTAATATTGGCGTGACCCCATGAATTTTGGGCTTAGGGCCAGCTGATAATGCCAAGCTGGCCCTAACCCCTTTATTACCCAGTGAGCCACCGCATCAGGGCCCTGGATGAGTTGGGTACAGCGCCAGAAGATGGCGCTTCTATGAACGCGCCATTTTCCGGGGTGGCTGCGGACTGCAATTTGCAGCGGGGGTGGCCCAGAAAGCTTGGGCCTCCCTGCGCTGCGGATTACAGCCCCCAGCTGCCTAGTTGTACCTGGCTGGACACAAAAACAGGGCGAAGCCCCACGTCAATTTTCTTTAAATTATTTCATGAAATAATTAAGAAAAAAAGGGCTTCCCTATATTGTTGTGTCCGGCCAGGTACAAATAGGCAGCTGGTGGTTGGGGGCAGTCCGTTCCTGCCTGCTGCACCTGACTGGACACAAATATAGTGCGAAGCCCCACGTCAATTTTTTTTTAATTATTTCATGAATTTCCTGAAATAATTTTAAAAAATTGAAGTGGGGCTTCGCACTATATTTGTGTCCAGCCAGGTACAGCAGGCAGGAACGGGCTGCCCCCAACCACCAGCTGCCTATTTGTACCTGGCCGGACACAACAATATAGAGAAGGCCTTTTTTTCTTAATTATTCCATGAATTTCATGAAATAATTAAAAAAAATTGAAGTGGGGCTTCGCACTATATTTGTGTCCAGCCAGGTACAGCAGGCAGGAACGGGCTGCCCCCAACCACCAGCTGACTATTTGTACCTGGCCGGACACAACAATATAGGAAAGGCCTTTTTTTCTTAATTATTTCATGAATTTCATGAAATAATTAAAAAAAATTGAAGTGGGGCTTCGCACTATATTTGTGTCCAGCCAGGTGCAGAAGGCAGGAACGGGCTTCCCCCAACCACCAGCTGCCTATTTGTACCTGGCCGGACACAACAATATAGGGAAGGCCTTTTTTTCTTAATTATTTCATGAATTTCATGAAATAATTAAAAAAAAAATACGTGGGGCTTCACCCTATTTTTGTGTCCAGCCAGGTACAACTAGGCAGCTGGGGGCTGGAATCTGCAGCGCAGGGAGGCCCAAGCTTTCCGGGCCCCCCCCGCTGCAAATTGCAGTCCGCAGCCACCCCGGAAAATGGCGCGTTCATAGAAGCGCCATCTTCTGGCGCTGTACCCAACTCATCCAGGGCTCTGGTGCGGTGGCTCACTGGGTAATAAAGGGGTTAGGGCCAGCTTGGTATTATCAGCTGGCACCAAGCCCAAAATTCATGGGGTCACGCCAATATTAGACATGACCGCCATGAATTTCTAGTAAAGTATTTAAAAAAAACACAACACCCAGAAAAAAGTCCTTTAATTGAAATAAACACACAATTCTTTATTGTTCTAAATTAAACCATACTTACCGTCACGCCCATTCCAGCTGAAGCGAACGATCTCCTGCAATAAAAGAAAAATAATAAACCAACCTCATCCTTACCTTTCCATGGTTCCCAAGACAGCTTCAGCTCTGCTACATCGAGATGACAGGCTGGACCGCAGCAGAACGCTGCCATCCAGCCTGTCATGCCGCAGACACTGAGAAGAGCAGGCATGCTTGCGCTCCTCAGTGTCTCGCTGTGACGGCATCCAGATGAGCCGAGGTCATGTCCAATGAACTCAGCTCACCTCATGCACCTCACTGACAGCGTGGGAAAATTCTCCTGTACTCAGCGCTTCAGCGTGAGAATTCTCCCACGCTGTAAGTGACGTGCATGAGGTGAGCCGAGTTCATTGGACATGACCTCGGCTCATCTTTATGCCGTCACAGAGAGACAATGTGGAGCGCAAGCATGCCTGCGCTTCTCAGTGTCTGCGGGATGACAGGCTGGATGGCAGCGTTCTGCAGGTCCAGCCTGTCATCTCGATGTAGCAGAGCTGAAGCTGTCGTGGGAACCATGGAAAGGTAAGGATGAGGTTGCTTTATTATTATATTTTTATTACAGGAGATCGTTGGCTTCAGCTGGAATGGGCGTGATGGTAAGTATGGTTTAATTTAGAACAATAAAGAATTGTGTCTTTATTTCAATTAAAGGACTTTATTCTGGGTGTTTGTGTTTTTTTTAACTTTGACTATGGGGTTAGTAATGGGGGTGTCTTATAGACGCCTCTCCATTACTAACCTGGGCTTGATGTCAGCTGGCATTATAAGCTGACATCAACCCCAGCCCTATTACCCCCTGCCACCGCACCAGGGCAGCGTGGAAGAGCGAGGCTAAGTGCCAGAATTGGCGCATCCTATGAATGCGCCATTTCTGGGGCGGCTGACGGCTGGTGTTTCTAGCCTGGGAGGGGGCCAATATTCATGGCTCCCTTCCTGGGCTATTAATATCAGCCCCCAGCTGTCTGCCTAGCCTTTGCTAGCTATTAAATTAGGGGGGACCCCACGTCATTTTTTTGGGGGGGGTCCCCCATTTTAATAGCTAGTAAAGGCTATGTATTCAGCTGGGGGCTGATATTAGTAGCCTGGGAAGCTCCGTGGGTATTACCCCCTTCCCAGGCTTCAAACATCTGCCCCAGCTGTCTGCTTAACCTCCGCTAGAGCCTAAAATTAAGGGAACCCCACGCCAATTTTTTTAATAATAAATCCTTTATTTTAATACTAAATGACAAGTACAGTAACCAACACTGTCACTGTACTTCATATATATGTGACTAACATGTTTCTATCTATCTAATCTATGTGTGAAGCTCTATTCTGTCTGTTATAAATTGTCGGGTACCTCTGCTGAATTGCCGGCCGGCTTTTTTAAAGAGACGGTGCATGAAAACACTATTATTTTTTTTGATAAATCCTTTACGCTAAATGACAAGTACAGTAAGCAGCACTTTCACTGTACTTCGTATATATGTGGCTGACATGTTTATATCTATCTAATCTATGTGTGAAGCTCTATTCTTTCGGTTCTAAATTGTCGGGTACCGGTGTATGCCGCTGCTGAATTGCCGGCTTTTCATGTTTCACTGTTGGCACTGTTCCCATCGATTTGGGCAATCACTGTAATGCCACAACCACCATGGCTGTGGCATTACAGTGAGTGGCAGACAATCCCTGCATGATTGGTGCTCTAAATAGCACCAGACATGCAGGACACGCTTTTGGTGCATGAACAGTTATCGAACATAACCTCGAACAGCCGAATTTTTTGCAAATCGTTCGGGTTCGTCGAACAACTCGAACACCGCCCAAAACAGCTCGAATTTGAGATTGGCGAACAGTTCTAGTCGAACACCGCTCATCTCTACTCAAGAGATTCCACATACTTATAGAGTAAGGACTTATGGAACACATTGAGGACCTTAAGGGCCTAAGAAAGTTTAAGACAAAATGCTGCTGGGTTAATGACGGCGGTTAATTTATAGGGACCAATAAACCTAGGTCTCAGCTTTCAAGAAGGAACTTTCAATCTTATATTCCTGGTAGACAACCAAACAAAGTCATTCACATTAAGGTCTGGACCTGGCAACCATTTTCTGTCAGCCATACGTTTATACCTGTCTCCCATGATCTTTAAATGAATTAATCGAAAACAGAATGCCTTCCAGAACTTGGAAACAAATTGGGTTCCTCGATCTGACACCACATCGGAGGTAACCCCGTGAAGCTTCACAATCTCATTTATGAACACCTTCACAAGTTTCTTGGCATTTGGAAGTGCAGATAGTGCGACGACGTGAATCATTTTACTGAATCTACAACCACCAAAACCACCATTTTGCCTGCAAAAACCAGTAGGTCAGTAATAAAATCCATGGACAAGTGTGTCCATGGTCTACTAGGGATAGGTAGTGAAAGAAGAGTACCAGATGGACAGATATGCAAACCTTAGAACGCGCGCAAATACTACAAGTAGCTACGTGTTCAATCACATCCCGATGCAACCCTGGCCACTAAAAACGATGAGAAAGGAGATCCGCGGTTGCCTTACCACTAGAGATGAGCGGTGTTCGACTAGAACTGTTCGCCAATCTCAAATTCGAGCTGTTTTGGGTGGTGTTCGAGTTGTTCGACGAACCTGAACGATTTGCAAAAAATTCGGCTGTTCGAGGTTATGTTCGATAACTGTTCGTGCACCAAAAGCATGTCCTGCATGTCTGGCACTATTTAGAGCACCAATCATGCAGGGATTGCCTGCCACTCACTGTAATGCCACAGCCATGGTGGTTGTGGCATTACAGTGATTGCCCAAATCGATGGGAACAGTGCTCACAGTGAAACATGAAAAGCCGGCAATTCATCAGCGGCATACACAGGTACCCGACAATTTAGAACCGAAAGAATAGAGCTTCACACATAGATTAGATAGATAGAAACATGTCAGTCACACATATAAGAAGCACAGTGACAGTGTTGCTTACTGTACTTGTCATTTAGTGTAAAGGATTTATCAAAAAAAATAATAGTGTTTTCATGCACCGTCTCTTTAAAAAAGCCGGCTGGCAATTCAGCATCTGTACCCGACAATTTAGAATAGAAGGAATAGAGAATCACAAATAGATTAGATAGATAGAAACATGTCAGCCACATATATACGAAGTACAGTGACAGTGTTGCTTACTGTACTTGTCATTTAGTGTAAAGGATTTATTAAAAAATATAATAGTGTTTTCGTGCACCGTCTCTTTAAAAAAGCCGGCCGGCAATTCAGCAGCGGTACCCGACAATTTATAACAGACAGAATAGAGCTTCACACATAGATTAGATAGATAGAAACATGTCAGTCACATATATATGAAGTACTGTGACAGTGTTGCTTACTGTACTTGTCATTTACTGCAAAGGATTTATTAAAAAAAATAATAGTGTTTTCATGCACCGTCTCTTTAAAAATCCGGCCGGCAATTCAGCATCTGTACCCGACAATTTATAACAGAAAGAATAGAGAATCACACATAGATTAGGTAGATAGAAACATGTCAGTCACATATATATGAAGTACTGTGACAGTGTTGCTTACTGTACTTGTCATTTACTGCAAAGGATTTATTAAAAAAAATATTAGTGTTTTCGTGCACCGTCTATTTAAAAAAGCCGGCCGGCAATTCAGCATCTGTACCCGAAAATTTATAACAGACAGAATAGAGCTTCAAACATAGATTAGATAGATAGAAACATGTCAGTCACATATATAAGAAGTACAGTGACAGTGTTGGTTACTGTACTTGTCATTTAGTATTAAAATAAAGGATTTATTATTAAAAAAAATTGGCGTGGGGTTCCCGTAATTTTAGTCTCTAGCGGAGGTTAAGCAGACAGCTGGGGCAGATGTTTGAAGCCTGGGAAGGGGGTAATACCCACGGAGCTTCCCAGGCTACTAATATCAGCCCCCAGCTGAATACCTAGCCTTTACTAGCTATTAAAATGGAGGAACCCCCCAAAAAATGACGTGGGGTCCCCCCTAATTTAAAAGCTAGCAAAGGCTAGGCAGACAGCTGGGGGCTGATATTAATAGCCCAGGAAGGGAGCCATGAATATTGGCCCCCTCCCAGGCTAGAAACACCAGCCGTCAGCCGCCGCAGAAATGGCGCATCCATAGGATGCGCCAATTCTGGCACTTAGCCTCGCTCTTCCACGCTGCCCTGGTGCGGTGGCAGGGGGTAATAGGGTTGGGGTTGATGTCAGCTTATAATGCCAGCTGACATCAAGCCCAGGTTAGTAATGGAGAGGCGTCTATAACACCCCCCCATTACTAACCCAATAGTCAAAGTTAAAAGAAAACGCAAACACCCAGAATAAAGTCCTTTAATTGAAATAAAGACACATTCCATTATTGTTCTAAATTAAACCATACTTACCGTCACGCCCATTCCAGCTGAAGCCAACGATCTCCTGCAATAAAAGAAAAATAATAAAGCAACCTCATCCTTACCTTTCCATGGTTCCCACGACAGCTTCAGCTCTGCTACATTGAGATAACAGGCTGGACCGCAGCAGAACGCTGCCATCCAGCCTGTCATCCCGCAGACACTGAGAAGCGCAGGCATGCTTGCGCTCTGCAGTGTCTGGCTGTGACGGCATCCAGATGAGCCGAGTTCATGTCCAATGAACTCGGCTCACCTCATGCACGTCACTGACAGCGTGGGAAAATTCTCACGCTGAAGCGGTGAGTGTAGGAGAATTCTCCCACGCTGTCAGTGACGTGCATGAGGTGAGCTCATGTCCAATGAACTCGGCTCACCTCATGCACGTCACTGACAGCGTGGGAGAATTCACCTGCACTCAGCACTTCAGCGTGAGAATTCTCCCACGCTGTCAGTGACGTGCATGAGGTCAGCTGAGTTCATTGGACATGAATGAGCTCACCTCATGCACGTCACTGACAGCGTGGGAGAATTCTCACGCTGTAGCGCTGAGTGCAGGATAATTTTCCCACGCTGTCAGTGACGTGCATGAGGTGAGCTGAGATCATTGGACATGAATGAGCTCATTTCATGCACGTCACTGACAGCGTGGGAAAATTCTCCTGCACTCAGCGCTTCAGCGTGAGAATTTTCCCACGCTGTCAGTGACGTGCATGAGGTGAGCTCATTCATGTCCAATGAACTCAGCTGACCTCATGTACGTCACTGACAGCGTGGGAGAATTTTCACGCTGAAGTGCTGAGTGCAGGAGAATTCTCCCACGCTGTCAGTGAAGTGCATGAGGTGCGCCGAGTTCATTGGACATGAGCTTGTCTCATCTTTATGCCGTCACAGCGAGACACTGAGGAGCGCAAGCATGCCTGCGCTTCTCAGTGTCCGCGGGATGACAGGCTGGATGGCAGCGTTCTGCTGCGGTCCAGCCTGTCATCTCGATGTAGCAGAGCTGAAGCTGTCGTGGGAACCATGGAAAGGTAAGGATGAGGTTGCTTAATTATTTTACTTTTATTGCAGAAGACATTGGCTTCAGCTGGAATGGGCGTGACGGTAAGTATGGTTTAATTTAGAACAATAAAGAATTGTGTGTTTATTTCAATTAAAGGACTTTATTCTGGGTGTTGTGTTTTTTTAAATACTTTACTAGAAATTCATGGTGGTCATGTCTAATATTGGCGTGACCCCATGAATTTCGGGCTTAGGGCCAGCTGATAATGCCAAGCTGGCCTTAACCCCTTTATTACCCAGTGAGCCACCGCACCAGGGCCCTGGATGAGTTGGGTACAGCGCCAGAAGATGGCGCTTCTATGAACGCGCCATTTTCTGGGGCGGCTGCGGACTGCAATTTGCAGCGGGTGGGGCCCAGAAAGCTTGGGCCTCCTTGCGCTGCGGATTCCAGCTCCCAGCTGCCTAGTTGTACCTGGCTGGGCACAAAAATAGGGAGAAGCCCCACACATTTTTTTTTTAAATTATTTCATGAAATTCATGGAATAATTAAGAAAAAAAGGGCTTCCCTATATTGTTGTGTCCAACCAGGTACAAATAGGCAGCTGGTGGTTGGGGGCAGCCCGTCCCTGCCTGCTGTACCTGGCTGGACACAAATATAGTGCGAAGCCCCACGTCAATTTTTTTTTAATTATTTCATGAAATAATTTTTTTAAAAAAGGGCTTCCCTATATTGTTGTGTCTGGCCAGGTACAAATAGGCAGCTGGTGGTTGGGGGCAGCCCGTTCCTGCCTGCTGTAAATGACTGGACACAAATATAGGGCGAAGCCCCACGTCAATTTTTTTAAAATTATTTCAGGAAATTCATGAAATAATGAAAAAAAAATTGATGTGGGGCTTCGCCCTATATTTGTGTCCAGCCAGGTACAGCAGGCAGGAACGGGTTGCTCCCAACCACCAGCTGCCTATTTGTACCTAGCCGGACACAACAATATAGGGAAGCCCTTTTTTTCTTAATTATTTCATGAATTTCATGAATTTAAAAAAAAAATACGTGGAGCTTCGCCCTATTTTTGTGTCCAGCCAGGTACAACTAGGCAGCTGGGGGCTGGAATCTGCAGCGCAGGGAGGCCCAAGCTTTCTGGGCCCCACCCGCTGCAAATTGCAGTCCGCAGCCGCCCCGGAAAATGGCGCGTTCATAGAAGCGCCATCTTCTGGCGCTGTACCCAACTCATCCAGGGCCCTGGTGCGGTGGCTCACTGGGTAATAAAGGGGTTAAGGCCAGCTTGGCATTATCAGCTGGCCCTAAGCCCGAAATTCATGGGGTCACGCCAATATTAGACATGACCACCATGAATTTCTAGTAAAGTATTTAAAAAAAACACAAACACCCAGAAAAAAGTCCTTTAATTGAAATAAACACACAATTCTTTATTGTTCTAAATTAAACCATACTTACCGCCACGCCCATTCCAGCTGAAGCCAATGATCTCCTGCAATAAAAGTAAAATAATAAAGCAACATCATCCTTACCTTTCCATGGCTCCCACGACAGCTTCAGCTCTGCTACATCGAGATGACAGGCTGGACCGCAGCAGAACGCTGCCATCCAGCCTGTCATCCCGCAGACACTGAGAAGCGCAGACTTGCTTGCGCTACTCAGTGTCTGGCTGTGACGGCATCCAGATGAGCCGAGGTCATGTCCAATGAACTCGGCTCACCTCATGCACGTCACTGACAGCGTGGGAAAATTCTCACGCTGAAGCGCTGAGTGCAGGAGAATTTTCCCACGCTGTCAGTGACGTACATGAGGTGAGCCGAGTTCATTGTCGGCTCATCTGGATGCCGTCACAGTCAGACACTGAGGAGCGCAAGCATGCCTGCGCTTCTCAGTGTCTGCGGGATGACAGGCTGGATGGCAGCGTTCTGCTGCGGTCCAGCCTGTCATCTCGATGTAGCAGAGCTGAAGCTGTCCTGGGAACCATGGAAAGGTAAGGATGAGGTTGCTTTATTATTTTTCTTTTATTGCAGGAGATCGTTGGCTTCAGCTGGAATGGGCGTGATGGTAAGTATGGTTTAATTTAGAACAATAAAGAATTGTGTCTTTATTTCAATTAAAGGACTTTATTCTGGGTGTTTGTGTTTTTTTTTTTACTTTGACTATGGGGTTTGTAATGGGGGTGTCTTATAGACGCCTCTCCATTACTAACCTGGGCTTGATGTCAGCTGGCATTATAAGCTGACATCAACCCCAACCCTATTACCCCCTGCCACCGCACCAGGGCAGCGTGGAAGAGCGAGGCTAAGTGCCAGAATTGGCGCATCCTATGGATGCGCCATTTCTGGGGCGGCTGACGGCTGGTGTTTCTAGCCTGGGAGGGGGCCAATATTCATGGCTCCCTTCCTGGGCTATTAATATCAGCCCCCAGCTGTCTGCCTAGCCTTTGCTAGCTATTAAATTAGGGGGGACCCCACGTCATTTTTTTGGGGGGGGTCCTCCATTTTAATAGCTAGTAAAGGCTAGGTATTCAGCTGGGGGCTGATATTAGTAGCCTGGGAAGCTCCGTGGGTATTACCCCCTTCCCAGGCTTCAAACATCTGCCCCAGCTGTCTGCTTAACCTCCGCTAGAGACTAAAATTACGGGGAACCCCACGCCAATTTTTTTTAATAATAAATCCTTTATTTTAATACGAAATGACAAGTACAGCAACCAACACTGTCACTGTACTTCTTATATATGTGACTGACATGTTTCTATCTATCTAATCTATGTGTGAAGCTCTATTCTGTCTGTTATAAATTGTCGGGTACAGATGCTGAATTGCCGGCCGGCTTTTTTAAAGAGACGGTGCATGAAAACACTATTATTTTTTTTAATAAATCCTTTGCAGTAAATGACAAGTACAGTAAGCAACACTGTCACAGTACTTCATATATATGTGACTGACATGTTTCTATCTATCTAATCTATGTGTGAAGCTCTATTCTGTCTGTTATAAATTGTCGGGTACCGCTGCTGAATTGCCGGCCGGCTTTTTTAAAGAGACGGTGCACGAAAACACTATTATATTTTTTAATAAATATTTTACACTAAATGACAAGTACAGTAAGCAACACTGTCACTGTACTTCGTATATATGTGGCTGACATATTTCTATCTATCTAATCTATGTGTGATTCTCTATTCCTTCTATTCTAAATTGTCGGGTACAGATGCTGAATTGCCGGCCTGCTTTTTTAAAGAGACGGTGCATGAAAACACTATTATTTTTTTTAATAAATCCTTTACACTAAATGACAAGTACAGTAAGCAACACTGTCACTGTACTTCGTATATATGTGGCTGACATGTTTCTATCTATCTAATCTATGTGTGATTCTCTATTCTTTCTGTTATAAATTGTCGGGTACCGCTGCTGAATTGCCGGCGGCTTTTTTAAAGAGACGGTGCATGAAAACACTATTATTTTTTTTAATAAATCCTTTTCAGTAAATGACAAGTACAGTAAGCAACACTATCACTTTACTTATTATATATGTGACTGACATGTTTCTATCTATCTAATCTATGTGTGAATCTCTATTCTGTCTGTTATAAATTGTCGGGTACCGCTGCTGAATTGCCGGCCGGCTTTTTTAAAGAGACGGTGCACGAAAACACTATTATATTTTTTAATAAATCCTTTACACTAAATGACAAGTACAGTAAGCAACACTGTCACTGTACTTCATATATATGTGACTGACATGTTTCTATCTATCTAATCTATGTGTGATGCTCTATTCCTTCATGTCTAAATTGTCGGGTACCGGTGTATGCCGCTGCTGAATTGCCGGCCGGCTTTTTTAAAGAAAGCGTCTTCTGAGCAGTTTGTCAGCTTTTGGACACCTTTGAAGGTGTTTTCTATGTGTTCCTATGTGTTTTTGTTTGCCTGCCATTGGTTTTAACGGTGTTCGACGGTGTTCTAAGGTGTTCGACGAACAGTTCGACGAACAGTTCCTCGAACATCCCGGTGTTCGACGAACCGAACCGAACCCGAACACTACGGGGGTGGCTCAACACTACTTACCACCTGGATGACCAGCAAGCACAGAGTTATGATGTTCTTTAATAACATTACGGTGCAGATTGGATGGTACAAATAACCTTCCTGGAGGGCAGGAGGCAGGGGCGTTCCCCTAAGCCTCCAACACCTCACCCTCCAGTTCACGATATAATTCCGAAATGACTAACCCCTTCTGTTATATAGGGGCAGGATTCTCATGGTCACAACCACCAGGAATGCTCCGGGACAAAGCATCAGCCTTTGATATTTTTGACCTTTGGGCGAAAAGTGACAACAAAGTTGAACCTAGTAAAAGACAGAGACCATCTGACTTGCCTATACGTTTAGCTGACTGGAAATATGACAGGTTTTTATGGTCAGTAATACGATGGACAGCTCCCTCCATCCAATGTCGCCATTCTCCGAACGCCAATTTGATCACCAAAAGTTCCCTATTACCCACGTCATAATTTCTCTCAGCTGAAGAATATTTTTTAGTAAAGAAGGCACATGGACGCCATTTACCAGGGGACGGACCCTGAGACAACACAGCCTCAACCCCCACATCCGAAGCATCAACTTCCACAATAAAGGGTTGGAAAACATCGGGTTGACTGAGTGTAGGTGCAGTGGCAAAATGATTCTTTAAGGGAAAAAAAGCCTGGAGGGAGTTATCCGACATGTCAGTAAGGGGTTTCACAATTACTGAATAATTTTGGATGAATTTATGGTAAAAATTAATAAAACCCAGAAAACGTTGTAGAGCCTTGAAGTTATCAGGATGGTCTCAATCAAGGGCTGCATGGATCTTCTCCAGATCCATCCGAAAACCCCAAGATGACAACAAGTGCTACAAAAACTGCACCTCCTTAACGGCGAAAACACATTTTTGCAGTTTGGCATAGAGTTTGTTATCCCTTAATATCTGGAGCACCTGTTTAACATGCCCCCAATGTGTCTCCAAATCAGGTGAGTAAACCAAAATATCGTCCAGTTAGACCATCACAAACCTCCCCACCAAATGATAGAAAATATCATTTATGAAATGCTGGAATACCGCAGGTGCATTGGTCAAACCAAAAGGCATAACAAGACTCTCTAAATGCCCTTCAGGGATATTGAACTCTGTTTTACATTAGTCTCCTTCTCTGATTCTAACCAGATTGAAGGCCCCCCTTAAATCCAACTTGGAAAATACCTTAGCTCCTACAACCTGGCTGAACAAATCAAGAATCAGAGGAAGAGGGTATGGGTCTCGGATGGTAATTTGATTTAATTCCCGGTAATCTAAACAGGGACGTTTCTTTACAACGAAGATCCCAGACACCACAGGAGAAGATGAGGGCCTACTGTGTCCCTTCTCCAGACTTTCCACGATGAAAACCTTCATGGCTTGTCTCTCCGGGCCAGAAAGATTATACAGTCTGGACTTTGGTAGCTTAGCTCCGGGGGTCAAGTTATTAGGTCACTCATAGGCACGATGAGGAGGCAATTCCTGACACCCCCTCTCAGAAAAAAAAGTCCTCAAAACCAGACAGAAAAGCAGGTAATATTTCCGTATAGATAGCAGCAAGGGAAATATCTAAACAGTTTTCATGGCAGTAATTTCCCCATTCAATGATCTCCATGGCTTGCCAATCCACTAACAGATTATGTTTCACCAGCCACGGAAGGTCCAGTACAATTGGTGTGGGAAGACTGTCCAGGACATAGCAAGGGATTATTTCACAATGAACCGACCCTGCCTTCAGTTTTACATTATGTACAATCTGAACAAATGCTTTCTGAGTAAGTGGTGCTGAGTCGATGGTGAAGATGGAAATAGGCTTAGCTAAAGTACAGCAAGCAAGGCCATGAGCTTTCGCAATCAATCTAAAGCATAACCAAAAACCAAGAGTTCTAAAAAAGAAAGAAGTATGCCCATGCAAATGGATCATCTACAATAATTAATGTATATTTATTGAAAAAAGAACAATAAACACATAATATAAAAACAATTAAAATAGCCAATAGATTGTGTGTACAAACCAAGACATGCCCACAATACAGCAAATGTCTAGCCTCAAATGCCTATGAAAAAATAATGCACAGGGAGCCGGTCAATAGATGTTCAGTGTCAACATCAAAAGGTGATTATACAGATAAGCTAGGCATGAAAATAAAAATCATAGAGGATAGAAAGGTATGGAAGACACAAATAAAAATGAAAACATGGTATACTACCATCACAACCCAACCATCCTTGCTCATCACCAAATAAAATGAAGGAAAAAGTGTAGCATGACATGGATATTGAGGGATGAGGGTCCCCATGAGTATCACCACTGAAAGTGTGGCTTTCTCAGGGGTAAGGTTATGCTATGTGTGAAGAATATCGGCAATATAATTTCATGAAAATCACTTGTATCCTATTTGGCCTGGGATTATAAAAAAAAACCTTTCTTTTCTCTAGCAGGGACAGGAAACCAGGCTCAGCAGGAAGTCCAGTATTCTAAAAACCTCAAGGAGAAAGCTGGCATCTAGCTCAGCAAAGGGGGGTCAAGTCTCAAAAGGCTGTGAATGACAGATCTCACACCTTGAGCCAGCTCAGCTCAGGACAAAGACATACTTGCAATATAGTCATGCTGAACAGCTGCCAAAAGAAGCCTTCTAGAACATTCCACCAGAAACATAATTCCATAAGGAGTTATGGCGATACTATACATCCTAGCCGTACATCGTGTATATTTTCGATGATCTCCAGAACATGGCAAACACCTGCCTGGCTCTTGAACCGTTATTTCCCTGGATGGAGAGATGCGTAGAATGGCTAGTAGGAGCCAGGTGATGAAGCTGTGTTTGGTCTCAATGCATAGCAGGAGCCTCGACCGGGTCCGATGGTGCCAGTGACGCCGCCCTAGGACTGTCCAGGAAAGAGTTATGATCTTGCATAGGTTGGAGATTTAGCTACCAACCTCCAGGGCAGGGGGATAAGGACCATCCTTTGGGCGGAGAAGAGTGTGACCAACCTAGGAGTTAAATGCTCATGTAAAGTGTAACATACCTGGCTGCGTCCTTGCATGGTGGTCCATCTCCCACTGTGCAAGAGCGCGCACTTGATCTCCAGTCCAGAATGTCTCTCTGGCTTCCCTCCATGCTGTCTGTTTGTGTCTGTTTCTGCTGCTTAAGGGCGGTGCCCGATCACTTCCTGCTTTTTGTACCTGCTGTGGGTCACACCCCTTGTGCGTCCTCAGCCTATTGCTGTCTGTCACCTGGTATATAGCTCAGCTGCTCCCATCTATTCCTGCCTGAGCATAGTGTTTTATTCAGTGTGTGCTTGCACTCTGAAGGTGCCAGGTCCCGTTCTGTGTTCTCTTATCTGCCTATCCTGGAGGCTGTATTTCCAGGCCTGTCTGAACACGCTCCTAGCCTGTTCCTCCTGCCTTCTAGGGGCCGATTACCTAGACCCGTTCCTGTATCTTGTCTGACCTGTCTGAACACGCTCCTAGCCTGTTCCTCCCGCCTTCTAGGGGCCGATTACCTAGACCCGCTCCTGTATCTTGTCTGTCCTGTCTGAACACGCTCCTTGCCTGTTCGTCCTGCCTCTCTGGGGCCGTATTCCCAGACCCGCTCCTGTATTCCGCTGCAGTGTCGGTCTCCTCCGTACACTCAGTTCCAGTCTGAACTCTCTCCTATCCTTTACCTGTTTTGCCTCTATGTCCGTTCCCTTCCTTTTTCTGCAGAGTCTGAACTCGTACCTAACTCCTGCTTGTTGTCTCTGTACTCCCGTTTGTGAGTTTGTGGTCCACTCGCTACTTCTCTGCTAGTACCCTGTGGGTGTCTGGCTCTGCCTTTCCCTTCCTGTCTGTTCCGTGTGAACAGAGCCCTGTCCCCCCTACTCAGCCTAGCCTGCTCTGACTCCTTTGCTCACCGCTCCGGCGGTTCTAGCCTGCTCTGACTCCTTTGCTCACCGCTCCGGCGGTTCTAGCCTGCTCTGACTCCTTTTCTCACCGCTCCGGCGGTTCTAGTCTGCTCTGACTCCTTTGCTTACCGCTCCGGCGGTTCTAGCCTGCTCTCACTCCTTGCTCACTGCTCCGCAGCCTTGCTCCGCTCTGACCCTTTTGCTCACTGCTCCAGCAGTCCTGTCCTGCCCTGCTTCTGCCCGCTGCTCCGGCAGTCCTGTCCTGCCCTGCTTCTGCCCGCTGCTCCGGCAGTCCTGTCCTGCCCTGCTTCTGCCCGCTGCTCCGGCAGTCCTGTCCTGCCCTGCTTCTGCCCGCTGCTCCGGCAGTCCTGTCCTGCCCTGCTTCTGCCCGCTGCTCCGGCAGTCTTGTCCTGCCCTGCTTCTGCCCGCTGCTCCGGCAGTCCTGTCCTGCCCTGCTTGTGCTCGCTGCTCCTGCAGCCCCGTCCTGCTCTGTTCTTGCCCACCGCTTCGGGCGTTCCCTCTCTGCTGTGGTTGTCTACCGCATCTGCGGTTCTGTGACCCAGTCTGTACTGGGTCTTAACCTTTCTGTGCTCCAGCCCGTCCTTTCGGCCAGTACCTCCCTGCCTGCATACTCGCCTGTATCCACCCATCTGCATACCTGCCGTGTTTGCTTACATCCACCAGTCTGTGCCAGCCTAACCTGCCTGTTCCTGAGTCCCAGTGTGTACTGGGTCCTATCTCGCCTGTGTTCCTACCTGCTAGTGCCTTCCTGTCTGCACTCTAGCTGTGCTTGCCTGTACCCCTCTGCCTGTATTGTTCCTGAGTCCCAGTGTGTACTGGGTCCTATCCCGCCTGTGTTCCTACCTGCTAGTGCCTCCCTGTCTGCACTCTAGCTGCGCTTGCCTTTACCCGCCTGCCTGCATACCAGTCGTGCCTGCCTATACCCTCCAGTCTGTGCGCCAGCCTAACCAGCCTGTTCCAGTAATCCCTGTGTGGGTCAACCCCCGTGTCCGGAGTTTGACCTGGAGTAGCACCTGGTCCCTCTGCCCGGTTTCTCCCTGGTGCACTGGCGTCGTATGCCGTCGTGCCATCTTGGTCGGATCGGCCAGATACTTAGTCACGCCCCTCCAGGCACTCTCCGGTTCATGGTCCAGTGGAACCACAACACCCGCACACGCCAGTCAGTCCGGGCGTGTGCATTACATAAAGCATGATCTATTGCTTTTTTCCAGGGAGGTTTTGACAACTTATCGTGTGGGAAGAAGTCAAGGCATAGGAGACCACAAGCCTCCCATATGGCAGCCCCTCCCACATAAGCCAAGCCTTTCATCTGACTGGTAATTAACTCTTATCTTCTGCATACTTTGCACTACCACTATTTGTATTTGCAAATTTGACCATTATATATATATAACCATTGTGTATATAGTGCTTTGTCTAGTGTGTCCTTAAGGCAATTAAATATATAATTTAACCTTGGGCTGCTCTTTTATCTCTATCCACAAATCTGCATTCTCAGCTTAACTTTCCATGCTTCTGGGGCTGGTTTGTAGCCCAATATAATCCCGTTAACAGACCACAATATGAAGCCGCTTGGTGAGGCGGTGAAACGCGCTTCCAAGCGTTTCGGTTGGCGTTTTCCCCCTGGTTCCCTGCTGCTGACACTGCAGTAATAAGTACAGGTATACTATGAGTGTCCTCCTTGCTTTATATGATATGCTAACCTGATAAATTGTAGCTGGGAGTTAAAGCATAATCTGGGACTATGACTGGTGAGATTTAGGCTGTGAAGTGTACTTGGTATTTTATTTGCACATGCCTAATATATGTTATCCACTTTATTAGTATTGCAAATTTTTGTGAAATATTTTTCTATGTCCCATTGAGATATTTACACTTTAAATAATTGTCTCCGATTAAGCTTAAATATTTGTGTCCCAGTGAGCAGGGTGGATTACAGCCATATGCTTGTCTGCAAATTGAGTTTCTGGTTCTGGCTTATATCCTAAGTCATGTGATGAGGCTCGTTATAGGGTCACTGGGTTCTGGTCCTCTTCTTCTCTGAAGAGACAACTTGCTGTTATAGACTAGCTATTTAATATACAATACTTGTGTTTTGTCTGTAATATTTTCCAATAAAAATCTTGTATTTTTAATCCCACACTCTGTTGTGTTCTCGGTTGGTTTTACAGTTTTGTATTGGAGGGGAAAATATAATTCTTATATGCTATTATATATAATGTGCAACTGGTGGCAGTCCTACCCGGCTGACCAGACTCTATTTCACTGGTGCTAGTGAAAGGGGCTTCTCAGCCTGTCAGGGTTGTAGGCGAGTGTGGTGCCATGTCAGCGACTGCCTGGGCCACATTCTCTCTCACTCCCCGTGCCTCCCTGGGCCTGTGTGGACAAGGGATGTCTGTGTAAAACTGTGCCAAGCTGACTTTACTTGTCCCCAGGGGGGAGAGGAATGTCACATTGGGGCAAGTGGGGAGACCGTACCTTGTGATCCTTCTGACGTAATAGTGACGTCAGGTGGTGGTGTCGAGGTACAAGTTTGTCACATTTGGTGGCAGCGGTGGGATTCTGCGTGATCTCTCTGAAGCCATCCTTCACACTATGACTAAGAACCATACACATTTTTAGGTTTGAAATGTATATGCTTTTTAAACTTGTGTATTTTTTTTGTATCTTTTCAGTGGATTAATTAAGAACTTTTTTAATTGGAACTTTTGGAGATTGATCACTGGACAAGATTACTATTTTTCACACAAGAGGAATGACACCATTTCTGGCAATTAAATTAGTTGTATCCTGTATTTTGTAACAATTTTCTGCTCTGCAGTCTCTGTATAACTTTCAGTTATATCTGAGCTGGTGGGTAAAGACTAGCTGCTATATTGTAACATATTTTCAGAAACAGCAACAGCAAAGAGGATATTGCACATCAGTACAATAAAGTGATGACTAATGGTTCAGTGGAGACTGACTGCTGGACCCACACAACCCCATCCACACAGTGTAGAGGTGAATCCAGCACTGCAGTGAAATAAATACTGCCTCGAAAGCAGCAGTACAACCTCTCTGCTTCTCTTGATCTGCTCTTTCCTCCCCTCTTCACATACCTTAATAGGCAACTGTTTCATGTTATATTAAACCATAATGGATTTTAGTGTTTTTTATTAATTCAAATAACTGAATAAATCAATAGTGTAAAGGAATATAAGAGACTTTGTGACATAACTTACCAGAGAAATCAGCTTTTTTCTCCAATGCCTTCTGAACTCGCTTTCCACCATAAAAGACAATTCAAATCCATCTTGGCCAAAACAAGATGAACTGACAATACAGAGAGGAATAAAGTTACCACTCCTATTATACTCTATGAATAAGGGGAGGGGCGAGGAAGAGTTAGGAGCAAAGTTAGAAGAGAAACATAGAAAGATCATGTTGCAGTTAGTGAATGATTTAGGTAAATACAGAGCTGAATTCACAGCTACATTGCTTAGTACTGTTGCATAATCTCCTTTAAGCTGCTGCTTCTTCTCATCATGTATTGCAAATAAAAAAATCCTACATGCTTTTGTGTACTGTACATGGGAGACATCACATCAGCTACACCCACTAGCTCAGAGACAACTGAAAATTACAGATAGAGCCTGAAGAATAAAAAAACTAGTAACAAATGTTATATAAGTTATATAATGACCCGCTATATTATTTATCATCATGTACACACAAATTACAGTTTATTCTAAAAAGATGCTTGAAATGACAGGTACAATTTAAAGGGACACTGTCAGCTCAGAATGGATATTTAAACTAAGAACCATCACTCGATGCTTCACAGCGGGGCCAATCAGTTAAATACACCTTCCAACATGCTTGATTCCACCAATCGCTAACGCCCCTCTTCTTTGATTGACAGCTCTGGCTTCATAGAGCAGATAAGTGTCATGGGTGTGTCAGGTTTGACAGACAGTCATTCTGGATCTGACTGTAGAAGGCCGCTGTGCTTGGCTTTGCAGACACCTTCTTGATCTTTTCATCATCCTTCTATCACTAGGACCCAGCGGTGATCTCCATCTTCTGCTGCTAATTAACACACCCTTGCTTGATATTTAAAAACCCTCAGTGTCTCCAGAGAGTCACCGGTGATATAAGTATTTTACTCTCTTCAGGCCTGGAGTTCTAGCAGTCGGCTAGCTTCATTGGTGAATTGTTGTTGTGATCTCTCTGGTGTCTTCTGAAAACTTGTTTGTTTGTCTTGTTTGTCTTTTGTTGCAGTGGGGCTGACTAGTGCTCACCCCTTCCCCTCCCTACCTAGGGCCTAGATCTAGGGTCAGTCAGGGATTAGGTATCCTGCTCGGTGATAGATATGGAACCTATTTAACATAGTAACATAGTTTTTAAGGTTGAAGGAAGACTAAGTCCATCTAGTTAAACCCATAGCCTAACTTGTTAATCCAGAGGAAGGCAAAAAAAACACCATGTGGCAAACACTAAGCTCCACATTGGGGAAAAAAATTCCTTCCCGACTCCATACGACAATCAGACTAGTTCCCTGGATCAACGCCCTATCAAGGAATCTAGTATTTATAACCTACAATATTATACTTTTCAAGAAAGGCATCCATGCACTTCTTAAATTTTAACAGTGAATCACTCATTACTAGTGTTGAGCGAACATGCTCGACACTGCTCGGTACTCGCCCGAGCATCACGCTACTCGGGATGTTCGGTGAGAACCGAGCATTTCCGGGTTACTCGGGCGGGAGCTCGGGTCTCCGCCATGCATGTCTGGCGCTCTTTACAGAGCCAATGAACATGCAGGGATTGCCAGCCAGTCACTGTAATGCCGCAGCCATGGTGTTTGTGGGCATTACAGTGATTGGCTGGCTGCACAGCGTCACCTCGAGTATTTAAAACCGGGCGCCGCCATCTTGGACACAGTCGCTCCGGATCAGACAGTGTAGGGACAGCGCTGCTGATTTAGGGAGAGATATATCCTGCAAAATAGTAAGTGTAGGGTCTGTAAAGGCTGCCAGATCAAACAAACAGTCCTTCTCAGAACTAATATCCATCCCAGGTATATCAGGCAGGCAGGCTGTATAGGAGACGCAGTGGTTATACCAGCAAACGCTGCATTACAGTCCTGTGTGCTGCTCCTGTTGCTGAAATTGCTGGACTTAGCTCCAGGTCCCGGGGGCCAGGAAAAATCCTTTTTTTTTATCTAAATCCTCTTTTTTTTTTCCTCCTTCACAATGTACAAATACCCATCTTATTAACCTTTTGGTGTCCCCCCCCCCCCCCCAAAAAAAAGTGTGCCTCTGATTTTTCAGACACAAATATATCTGTTGAAAATAGTCTGGTGTAGGCCAGAGAAATAGAAGTGTGGTTTTGCAGTTCCACGGTTCAAACCTCTGCATTATCCACTTTTGGGCCATTTGTATCTAAAAAAAACAGTTTGAGTGTGTCGCTCACTGTTCAGCCGCAAATATATATATATATATTCAAAAAGTCTGGTATACACCAGTAAACAATAACTGTGGTTTTGCTGTTCCACGGTAAAACATCTCTATTATTCTGCTTTTGGCATTTTTTGCCGTAAAAAATAAATAGTGTCTCCTGATTGTTCAGACACAAATATATCTGTTGAAAATAGTCTGGTGTAGGCCCGAGAAATATAAGTGTGGCTTTGCAGTTTCACCGTTCAAACCTCTATATTATCCACTTTTGGGCCATTTGTATCTAAAAAAAACAGTTTGAGTGTGTCGCTCACTGTTCAGCCGCAAATATCTCTATTTAAAAAAGTGTGGTATACCCCAGTAAACAATAACTGTGGTTTTGCCATCCCACGGTAAAAAATCTCTATTATTCAGGTTTTGATAGTTTTTTCCGTAAAGAAAAACAATAGTGTCTCCTTACTGTTGTGACACAAAAATATATCTGTTGAAAATAGTCTTGTGTAGGCCAGAGAAATATAAGTGTGGTTTTGCAGTTCTATGGGCCATTTGTATCTAAAATAAACAGTTTGAGTGTGTCGCTCACTGTTCAGCCGCAAATATATATATTTAAAAAAGTCTGGTATACACCAGTAAATTATTACTGTGGTTTTGATGTTACACGGTAAAACATCTCTATTATCCTGTTTTTGCCATTTTTTGCTGTATAAATATAATAATAGTGTCTCCCTGATTTTTCAGACACAAATATATCTGTTGAAAATAGTCTGGTGTAGGCCAAAGAGACAGAAGTGTGCTTTTGCTGTTCCACGGTAAAAAATCTCTATTATCCTGCTTTTTGCATTTTTTGCTGTAAAAAAAAAATAATAGTGTCTCCCTGATTTTTCAGACACAAATATATCTGTTGAAAATAGTCTGGTGTAGGCCCGAGAAATACAAGTGTGGTTTTGCAGTTCCACGGTTCAAACCTCTGTATTACCCACTTTTGGGCCATTTGTATCTAAAAAAAAACAGTTTGAGTGTGTTGCTCACTGTTCAGCCGCAAATAGATATATATTCAAAAAAGTGTGTTGTACCCCAGTAAACAATAACTGTGGTTTTGCTGTTCCACGGTAAAAAATCTCTATTATTCAGGTTTTGGTAGTTTTTTCCATAAAGAAAAACAGTAGTGTCTCCTGACTGTTGTGACACAAAAATATATCTGTTGAAAATAGTCTTGTGTAGGCCCGACATCCCAGTGTGGTTTCGCAGTTCCACGGGTCAAATGGCTGTACTATCCAGTTTTGGGCCTTTGGTATCTAAAAAAAAAGCAGTTTGAGTGTGTCGCTCACTGTTCAGCCGCAAATATCTCTATTTAAAAAAGTGTGGTATACCCCAGTAAACAATAACTGTGGTTTTCCTCTTCCACGGTTCTAATCTACTCTTTATTACCCTTTTTCCATTGATAGTGCAAGTGTAAGCTATTTTACTTCATTTACAATGGGCAAAGCGCGTGGCAAGGGACGTGGAAGTGGACGTTCTGGTGATGGTTCGTGCTGAGGACGGGGCCGTGGCCAAGGTGAAAATGTGCCACAACCAACAGCCACATCTTCTCGCTCCCACTTCTTGACCAAATTACTAGGGAAGCACAGAACAACACCAGTATTGAGAACTGATCAGTGTGAACAGGTTATTAATTGGATAGCAGACAATACTTCCAGTTACCTGGGCACCACCACCTCCGGTCTGTCTTCCACATGGTCAACTCTTAGTAGCCGTGAGTCTCGACCGCATACTCCTCCTCACCCTGATGCTCCTTTCTCCCACCATGCCGAGTGTCGTCAGACAGCAAGTGATCCCACACTTGGACACTCTGAAGAGCTGTTCACTGGTCCATTTCCATATTTGGGCCCCTCGTCTGATACGCTTGAAGTGGTGGAAGAGGAGATCCCATGTTGCGATGCCCAAATATTTGAACAGCCACGGCCACAGGAAGTCGACGTTGGCAATCTGTCACAAGAGGTGGACAATGATGAGACACAATTGCCAGGAAGTGAGGAGGAGGATCGTGGTGCGGAAGTGGAAGAGGAGGAGGTGGTGGATGATCTAGTAACTGACCCAACGTGGAAGGAGGACATGCAGAGTGAGGCCAGCAGCACACAGAGGGAGGGAGGCAGAGTACCCCAACAGGCAGGAAGAAGCAGTGTGGTGGCCGCAGACAGAAGGCAGGCAACCGTTCCCCGTAACACCAACACGAGGGACGTTGCCAGTACAAGCGGTAGGTCTTCCAGAGTCTGGAATTTTTTTAAAGACTCTGCTGATAACCCCAAAAAGGCCATATGTTCCACCTGCCATGCCAGCATCAGCAGGGGTGACAAAACTACAAGCCTGACCACCACCAGCATGATCAGGCACATGGCAGCAAAGCACCCGACTTTGTGGGGCGAAATCCAGGGTCCACGACCAGTGTCAGCGGGTGTCACCACTGCTTCTTCCACTGTTGTGCGTGCAATAGAACCCCCTGTTGTGTGTGCAAGGCAATCCCCTGTCCATACTGCATGTAAAGATGCCCCCTCCTCTCAGTCTTCACTTGTTATGGCAGTTTCTCAAGAAACAGCATCAACGTCCACGTCCACGTCCCACCGCAGCGTTCAATTGTCCATATCCCAGACCTTTGAACGAAAGCGGAAATTTGCAGCTAACGCCCCTCAGGCCACAGTCCTAAATTCGCACATTTCACGATTGCTTGCATTGGAAATGCTGCCTTTTAGGCTGGTGGAGACGGAATCCTTCCGCAATCTTATGGCGGTGGCCGTCCCTCGGTACTCAGTCCCCAGCCGACACTATTTTGCCCGGTGTGCCATCCCCGCACTACACAAACACGTGTCCCAAAGCATCTGCCGTGCCCTCAACAACGCAGTTACTGGGAGAGTCCACCTGACAACGGACACGTGGACAAGTGCTTGTGGCCAGGGACGGTACATCTCTCTGACGGCACACTGGGTAAACATAGTGGAAGCCGGGACCCAGTCGGACCTTGGGACGGAACACATCCTCCCCACACCGAGGATTGCAGGCCCTATGTCAGTCAGAGTTGCCCCTACAGTGTACAGCTCCTGCGCATCCTCCTCCTCCTCCTCCTCCTCCTCATGTTCAGCCTCCAGCTCAGATATCACCACATCAGTTACAAGCTGGAAGCATTGCAGTACTGCCTCTGCCAAGCGGCAACATGCTGTGCTGAAACTCATAAGCTCAGGTGATAAACCTCACACTGCTTGTGAGTTGTGGACAGCTGTGAAAGAGCAGGCAGATCTGTGGCTGAGACTGCTGAACCTATATCCCGGCATGGTCGTGTGACCTGGTGGTGGCTCTGAGGCGAGGTGAGATCACACACGTACCATGCCTGGCTCATGTGCTTAACCTCGTGGTTCAGCGGTTTCTTAAATCGTACCCCGAGTTGCCAGATCTGCTCGTGAAAGTACGCCGCCTGTCAGCTCATTTTTGCAAGTCGGCTACAGCTTCCATCGCCCTTGCTGTGTTGCAGCAGCGTTTGCAGCTTCCGGCACACCGATTGGTGTGTGATGTCCCCACATGTTGGAACTCTACCCTCCACATGTTGCAAAGGATTTGTGAGCAGAAGAGAGCAGCTGTGGAGTACCAGCTGCAACAAAGCCGTCGATATTCAGGTCAGACTCCACACATAAGACCTCAGGAGTGGACCTGGATGTCTGACATATGTACCATACTGACAAACTTTGAGGAGGCCACCAAGATGGTGAGTGGCGATGACGCCATCATTAGTGTCAGCATCCCGTCTTTTGCAACGCTCTCTGCAGAGAATTAAAGAGGAGGCATTGCAGCCAGAGTATGATGAGATGGATCAAGAAGCCGTAGCGGGCGATTACACACAGCCCAGCCTCATCTCATCCCAACGTGCATTAGGGGACAATGAGGGAGAGGAGGAGGAGGAGGAAGATCAGGAGCTGCAATCATGCGTTGTAGACGGTAGTATCTGTACAAGTGTCATACCGTCGGTTCAGCGTGGGTGGCCTGAGGACAGGGGGAAGGAGGAAGAGGAGGAGGAGGAGGAGAGCATGGTCATTCGTCATCTTGGTGAGGACACGGAAATTTTGCCCGTTACCAGTCTGGCACGCATAGCTGACTTTATGTTACGCTGCCTTAACCGTCACCCTCGCGTTGTCAAAATGTTGGGTGACAGTCATTACTGGTTGGTGACAGTTGTAGACCCCCGCTACAAGGAGAACTTTCACTCTCTTATTCCTGAGGTGGAGAGGTCTACAAAAATGGGGCAATACCAGAAGGCCCTTGCTGCAGAACTCTTAAAAAAAATCACATCTGAACACGGTAGCGGCAGAGGTCACAGTTCGCTGCCCAACTAAGGCATACAGGCGAGAGAGACGCAACTCCAATCCAGCAGAGGCAGGGGAACACTGTCAATGTTCTAGAACAGTTTTCTGAGACCTGCCCAGCTTACAGGCCCTGAGGCGCAGGGTACTCTCACAAGGAGTGGAAAGTTTCAAAAGATGGTGAGGGAGTACCAGCGTCCTCCGTGATTCCTCTGTGCCTTTTAATTATTGGGTATCCAAGCTGGACACTTGGAATGAACTCACTCTGTATGCCTTGGAGGTCATGGCCTGCCCTGCCGCTAGCATGTTATCGGAGCGTGTTTTTAGTGCCGCTGGGGGAATTATAACTGATAAGCGCACTCGCCTGTCAACTGACAATGCTGACAAGCTTACCCTTATCAAAATGAACAAGGGCTGGATTGGGCCAGACTTCTCATCACCACCAAATGACAGCAGAGTAACATAAAGTCAAATCCACTGTGTTATTTCGGGAGGTGTATTCCCATGCATCGCTTCACACCCACACATGGGTATACGCTTCCTCATTTCGGCTGTTTTTTGCTCTTCTCCTTATCCTCAGCCTCCACGACCACTATACCACCAGGGTGACCGTGGTCCATGTTGCCAGCATTGCAAGTTCCTCTGTCCTAGTTTTTGGCAGCTTTTGCTTGGAAGGCATAGGCAAAGACTATGGGAGACCCACTCCCCAATAATGGGAATAATGTTTTTAATATGCTGTACTGCATGGCTCTTGTAAGGGGCATTAAAATAGTCTTGTTAAGCTACTGTGACCTCCACGTCTCTTCCAAGGGTCGTTAATATTGTCTTTTTATTCCACTGCGACCTCCACCACTCTTCCAAGGGGCATTAAAAGCGTCTTGTTAAGCTACTGTGACCTCCACGTCTCTTCCACAGGGCGTTGATATTGTCTTTTTATTCCACTGTAACCTCCACCACTCTTCCAAGGGGCATTGATATTGTCTTTGTATTCCACTGCGACCTCCACCACTCTTCCAACGGGCATTAAAACCGTCTTTGTTAAGCTATTGTGACCTCCGCGTCTCTTCCACGGGGCATTGATATTGTCTTTTTATTCCACTGTAACCTCCACCACTCTTCCAAGGGGCATTAAAACTGTCTTGTTAAACCACTCTGAACTCCACGTCTCTTCCGAGGGGCATTAAAACCATCTTGTGAAGCTACTGTGACCTCCACATCTCTTCCAAGGGGCATTAAAACTGTCTTGTTAAACCACTCTGAACTCCACGTCTCTTCTAAGGGGCATTAAAACCGTCTTGTTAAACCACTCTGAACTCCACAGCTCTTCCAAGGGGCATTGACATGTTGTTTTTAATTACCTCTAACCTCCACGACTCTTGCAACGGGCATTGCATTTCCTCCTAATTTTTGTCAGCTTTTGCTTTTCAATGCATAGGCGAACACTAAGGGAGACCCACTCCACAATAATGGGTAGAAGGTTTTTAATACGCTGTTATCCACGTCTGTTTCAAGGGGCATTGCAGTGCCTAATAATTTTTGGAAAGCCTTCTATTCCCTGCTTAGGCCAACAGTGTACAGTAGACCCAGTTGCTATAAATGGAAAAAACGGTTTAGTTAGGGCCCTCTGACCTCCATGTCACTTCCAAGGGGCATTGGAGTGCCTCGAAATTTTTGGTAGGCATTGCATTCACTGTATGCCTTATAACTGTGTAGCTGAACCGCTCCTTTTGGTACAGAAACATATCCTACAAGACATGTGTGGTTGGCTGGCCTGATATTGATGTGAATGGTCCCTGTTCCTCCTGCTCTTTCTCCTTTGCCACCACCTCATCCATTATTCATCACCTGAAGCTATGTTTTAACGGGAGTCATAGAACTGGGATAGTAGCAGGAAAACATCCAGCAATCCTCGAAGGAGATAGAATATGCGCCAAAACGCTGACCACCTCAGGCCTAGCTGCTACTACATACATGCGCTTGCATTCCAAGCAACAGAAAGCTAAGGAGGTGGATGGCCTCATGATCATGAATAATTTACTCGTTGTGTAGGAGGCCGACCACTGCTGCTGTCTACCTTCTGAACTTTGTGTTGAAGCCTGATTGACCCAGGACCCGCAATCCTCTATGTCTGGAGGACGTGTTGCATCCCAGTGTCCAACTGTGTCCCGGCTTCCACAATATTAACCCAGTGTGAAGGCGTCAGTGAGATGGACCATTCCTGGCCACATTCACTTGTCCACGTGTTTGTGGTTAGGCTGTCATTCCCACTAAATGCACTGGGGAGGGCACAGGTAATGTTTTGGTATGCGCGCTTGTGTATAAGGCGCACCGGGACAAATAGGGGCGGCTGGGGACCGTTTATGGACACCCGGCCACCCCCACATGGCTGGGGACTGTGTGTGGGCACCCGGCCGCGGGGCGGCTGGGGACTGAGTATGGACACCCGGCCGCCCCCTGGCGGCTGGGGACCAAGCGTGGACACTCGGCCGCCAGGCAGCTGGGGACTGAGTATGAATACCAGGCTACCGACGCAGCCATGACGTGGTGGCCAGATTCCACCTCCACATGCCTAAAAGGCCCAATTTCAAGTGCAAGCAAGCTAGCAGTATGGTATTGCAGCCTGGGGGTGGGTCGGTGGCAGGCTGCATACTTGCGCTTGTATTGCAAGTTATGGGGGAGGTACAATTGAACACTGCCCTGGGACAAGGACTTGCACGGGGATAGTTGCAAGTCTGCATCTTCTGATGCGGCAAGGATCACTTCTGATGGGCACACTTTTAGGCAGTGACCTGGGTGTCAGAGATGCTTCCAGGGGTCTTCCCCATGCTGTTCCCATGTCTTTTTAGCACTGTATGCATGTGTCACACAGCACATGGCCAGATAAGGTTGTAAAATGTTAAAATGACATTTCCCGGTGAATGCATTTGTCACGGTTGAAAGCAATACAAACGTGCAAAATTGCATAAAAAATGCTACCTGTGAACTTAGCCCAAGGTGTGGAGGAGTATTTTTGCTTTTGGTTATTTATTTTACCTTATACACAAGTCTTTACCCTGGAAAGGATGTTCCTTAACCCTTTTCCGACCTGGTCAGTAATAGTACGCACCAGGTCGGGAAGGCCGGTTCAGCGGGGGCTCCGGCGGTGAGCCCGCACTGAAGCGAGCACATGTCAGCTGATTATTGGAATCGCAATCCACCCGCGGCTGTTAACATGTTAAATCTCTGACAGTGGCATTTAACTCGCGCTTCCGGGAGTCCTAAGCCCCGCCCATCAGTGACCCCGTCACGTGATCGCGGGTCACTAATGCGTGGGCATGACAACTCAGGGTCTGCAGCAGACGCCTGTGGTTGTCATGTCTCAATTGCTATGAGCGCCACCTAGTGGTCAGCGCTCATAGCAAGTGAGCATTTCTCCTGCATACAAGCGATCTGCTCATCGCTTGTATGCAGTAGAAGCAATCAGACAACTGCTGCTTCTAGTCTCCTCTGGAGACTATAGAAGCAAGCAGAAAGTGTAAAAAAAAAGTTTTTTAAAAAAATAAATAAATAAAAAATATATAAAAGTTTAAGTCACCCCCCTTTCGCCCCATTCAAAATAAAATATATATATATATATATATATATACAGTACAAACCAAAAGTTTGGACACACCTTCTCATTTAAAGATTTTTCTGTATTTTCATGACTATGAAAATTGTACATTCACACTGAAGTCATCAGAACGATGAATTAACACATGTGGAATTATATACTTAACAAAAAAATGTTAAACAACTGAAAATATGTCTTATATTCTAGGTTCTTCAAAGTAGCCACCTTTTGCTTTGATGACTGCTTTGCACACTCTTGGCATTCTCTTGATGAGCTTCAAGACGTAGTCACCGGAAATGGTCTCCAACAATCTTGAAGGAGTTCCCAGAGATGCTTAGCACTTGTTGGCCCTTTTGCCTTCACTCTGCGGTCCAGCTTACCCCAAACCATCTTGATTGGGTTCAGGTCTGAAGACTGTGGAGGCCAGGTCATCCGGCGTAGCACCTCATCACTCTCCTTCTTGGTCAAATAGCCCTTACACAGCCTGGAGGTGTGTTTGGGGTCATTGTCCTGTTGAAAAATAAATGGTGGTCCAACTAAACGCAAAATGGATGGAATAGCATGCCGCTGCAACATGCTGTGGTAGCCATGCTGGTTCAGTATGCCTTCAATTTTGAATAAATTCCCAAGAGTGTCACCAGAAAAGCACTCCCACACATCACACCTCCTCCTCCATGCTTCACGGTGGGAACCAGGCATGTATAGTCCATCCGTTCACCTTTTCTGCGTCGCACAAAGGCACGGTGGTTGGAACCAAAGATCTCAAATTTGGACTCATCAGACCAAAGCCCAGATTTCCACTGGTATAATGTCCATTCCTTGTGTTCTTTAGCCCAAACAAGTCTCTTCTGCTTGTTGCCTGTCCTTAGCAGTTTCCTAGCAGCTACTTTACCATGAAGGCCTGCTGCATAAAGTCTCCTCTTAACAGTTGTTATAGAGATGTGTCTGCTGCTAGAACTCTGTGTGGCATTGACCTGGTCTCTAATCTGAGCTGCTGTTAACCTGCGATTTCTGAGGCTGGTGACTCGGATAAACTTATCCTCAGAAGCAGAGGTGACTCTTGGTCTTCCTTTCCTGGGGCGGTCCTCATGTGAGCCAGTTTCTTTGTAGCGCTTGATCGTTTTTGCAACTGCACTTGGGGACACTTTCAAAGTTTGCCCAATTTTTCGGACTGACTGACCTTCATTTCTTAAAGTAATGATGGGCACTCGTTTTTCTTTACTTAGCTTCTTTTTTCTTGCCATAATACAAATTCTAACAGTCTATTCAGTAGGACTATCAGCTGTGTATCCACCTGCCTTCTGCACAACACAACTGTTGGTCCCAACCCCATTTATAAGGCAAGAAATCCCTCTTATTAATCCTGACAGGGCACACCTGTAAAGTGAAGACCATTTCCGGTGACTACCTCTTGAAGCCCAAGAGTGTGCAAAGCAGTCATCAAAGCAAAAGGTGGCTACTTTGAAGAACCTAGAATATAAGACATATTTTAAGTTGTTTCACACTTTTTTGTTAAGTATATAATTCCACATGTGTTAATTCATAGTTTTGATGCCTTCAGTGTGAATGTACGATTTTCATGGTTATGAAAATACAGAAAAATCTTTAAATGAGAAGGTGTGTCCAAACTTTTGGTCTGTACTGTATATATATATATATAAAAAAAAAAACCACATACACATATTTGGTATCGCCGCGTTCAGAATCGCCCGATCTATCAATATAAAAGAAGAATTAATACAATCAGTAAACGGCGTAACGAGAAAAAAATTTTAAACGCCAGAATTAAGTTTTTTGGTCGCTACAACTTTGCAATAAAATGCAATAATGGACGATCAAAACATCGGATCTACCCCAAAATGGTATCACTAAAAACGTCAGCCCAGAACGCAAAAAATAAGCCCTCACCTGGCCCCAGATCCCGAAAAATGGAGAAGCTAAGGGTCTCGGAAAATGGCGTCATTTTTTTTGTTTTTTTTAGCAAGCTTTGGATTTTTTTTTCACCACTTAAATAAAAAAGAACCTATACATGTTTGGTGTCTATGAACTCGTAACGACCTGGAAAATAATGATGGCAGGTCAGTTTTAGCAATCTGTGAACGTGGTAAAAAAAGGACCCAAAAAACAACTGTGGAATTGCATTTTTTTTGCAGTTTCACTGCACTTGGAATTTTTTTCCCATTTTACAGCACACGATATGGTAAAACCAGTGATGGTGTTTAAAAGTACAACTCGTCCCGCAAAAAATAAGCACTCACATTGCCATATTGAACGAAAATTAAAAAAGTTCTGGCTCTGGGAAGAAGGGGAGCAAAAAAGGAAAACACAAAAACAGAAAGACCCATGGTAGTTAAGGGGTTAACATATTTCACAGGACAGCACTTTCACTTTTGTTTTTGAACGTTTTATTGTGAGCCTGTAAAAGTGGCTTAATACCTCTGACCACGTTGTTGACAGCAGTGACCTGGGGGTCAGAAATGCTTCCAGGGGCGATCCCCATGCTGTCCCCATGTCATTTGAGCACTGTCACTATCGTTTTGGGCACTTTTTAGGCTTTCTACAGACTGCCGGGGGAGCCGCCGCAAAAATGTTCGGGTCTCCCATAGACTAACATTGGGCTCGTTGCTCGGGTCGAGCACCCGAGTATCACAGTGAGCTTGGCCCGAGCTTCGAGCACCCGAGCATTTTAGTGCTCGCTCAACACTACTCATTACAAAATCATGCGGCAGAGAGTTCCATAGTCTCACTGCTCTTACAGTAAAGAATCCCCGTCTGTGATTATGATTAAACCTTCTTTCCTCCAGACATAGAAGATGCCCCCTTGTCCCCGTCTCAGGCCTCAGAGTAACAAGATCAGTAGAAAGGTCTTTGTACTGTCTCCTCATATACTTGTACATAGTAATAAGATCACCCCTAAGCCTTCTTTTTTCCACAGTAAATAACCCCAAGTGTAATAACCTGTCTTGGTATTGCAGACCCCCCAGTCCTCTAATAACCTTGGTCGCTCTTCTCTGCACCCGCTCTAGTTCAGCTATGTCTTTCTTATACACCGGAGACCAGAACTGTACACAGTATTCTAAGTGTGGTCGCACTAATGACTTGTATAGAGGTAAAATTATGTTCTCCTCATGAGCATCTATGCCTCTTTTAATGCATCCCATTATTTTATTTGCCTTTGCAGTCCTGCCTGACACTGGCCACTAAATGTGAGCTTGTCGTCCACCAATACACCCAGGTCTTTTTCAGTTACAGTTTTGCCCAGTCTTTTACAATTAAGCATATAATTATACATTTTATTTCCTCTGCCCAAGTGCATTACCTTACATTTATCCCCATTAAAGCTCATTTGCCATTTATCAACCCAAGCTTCTAGTTTATATAGATCCTCCTGTAATATAAAATTGTCCTCCTCTGTATTGATTACCCTGCAGAGTTTAGTGTCATCTGCAAATATTGAAATATTACTCTGTCTGCCCCCTACAAGGTCATTAATAAATATGTTAAAAAGAAGGGGGCCCAATACTGACCCCTGTGGTACCCCACTGTTAACTGAGACCCAGTCTGAGTGTTTTCCATTAATAACCACCCTTTGTTTCCTATCACTGAGCCAATTCTTAACCCACATACATATATTTTCCCCTATCCCCAATGTTCTCATTTTATGTATCAACCTTTTGTATGGAACCGTATCAAAAGCTTTTGAAAAGTCCATATACACAACATCCACTGCATTTCCTTGGTCCAGTCCAGAACTTGCCTCCTCATAAAAACTGATCAGATTAGTTTGACAGGAACGGTCCCTCGTAAACCCATGTTGATATTGGGTCATGAGGTTATTCTTCTTCAGATACTCTATCATAGCATCTCTTAGGAAACCCTCCAGGATTTTACCCACAGTAGAGGTTAAGCTTACAAGCCTATGATTTCCAAGTTCAGTTTTTGTCCCCTTTTTGAATATTGGCACCACATTTGCTATATGCCAGTCCTGTGGTACAGACCCTGTTATTATGGAATCTTTAAAGATTAAAAATAATGGTCTATCTATGACATTACTTAATTCCTGCAGTACTCGCGGGTGTATCCCATCCGGGCCCGAGGATTTATCAACTTTAGTGATTTTTAGACGCCGCCGTACTTCCTGCTGGGTTAAGCAAGTGACATTTACTGGAGAATTTTTGTTATCACTAATCATGTTTTCTGTCATGCGATTTTCTTGTGTAAATACGGTTGAAAAAAAATCATTTAGCATATTGGCTTTTTCCTCATCCTCATCCACCATTTCACCCAGACTATTTTTAAGGGGGACAACACTATAATTTTTTAGTTTTATACTATTTATGTAGTTAAAGAATATTTTGGGGTTATTTATACTTTCTCTGGCAATGATTCTCTCTGCCTCAATCTTTGCTGCCTTGATTTGTTTTTTACATAATTTATTTAATTTTCTATATTTATTTAATGCCTCATCACTGCCTACTTGCTTTAGTTCTCTAAATGCTTTCTTTTTGTCACTTATTGAGCCCCTTACAGCTCTATTTAGCCATAGTGGTTTCCTCCTATTTATAGCATGTTTATTCCCAAGGGGTATACATTGTGCACAGGTCCTATTCGGGATGTTAATAAATGTCTCCCATTTGCTTTGTGTAGCTTTATGTCTCAGGATAGCGTCCCAGTTTATTGCACTAAGATCATCTCTTAACCGTTGGAAATTTGCTTTCCTGAAGTTTAGTGTCCTTGTAACCCCTCTACTACACATCTTATTAAAGGTTACATGAAAACGTATTATTTTGTGATCACTATTACCCAAGTGACCCCCAACTCGTATATTTGATATGCGGTCTTGCCTATTGGTTAATATTAGGTCTAGCAGTGCCCCCCTTCTTGTTGGGTCCTGAACCAGTTGTGAAAGGTAATTGTCTCTCATAGTAGTCAAAAACCTATTTCCTTTTCTTGAACTACATGTTTCTGTCCCCCAATGTATTTCAGGGTAGTTGAAGTCTCCCATAATAATGACTTCTCCTTGAGTCGCTGCTTTATCTATTTGCGTTCTGAGGATATTCTCCGCTACTTCCATTATTTTTGGAGACTTATAACAAACCCCTATCAGTAATTTATTATTTTTTCCCCCTCCCCTTATCTCCACCCACAGGGACTCTACATTTTCATTAGATTCACATATATCCTCCCGCAAGACAGGTTTTAAGGATGATTTTACATATAAACACCCCCCCCCCTCACTTGTTTGTACGGTCATTTCTGAACAGACTATAGCCCTGTAAATTAACTGCCCAGTCATGGCTCTCGTTCAGCCACGTCTCAGATATCCCTACCATGTCATAATTATTTTCCAACAAAATTAATTCTAATTCCTCCATTTTGTTGCTGAGGCTTCTGGCATTAGTGTACATGCATTTTATGTATCTCTCTGTACCTCTATTCCTTCTTACTTTATTGACTGTTCTAACCCCACCCCCAATTTCTTTATTTGTGCCCAGGTCACTATCTGCACTATCTTCCCCACCTATAAAATGGATACCCCCCCCCCCCAATCCCTAGTTTAAACACTCCTCCAACCTTCTAGCCATTTTCTCCCACAGCACAGCTGCACCCTCCCCAATAAGGTGCAGCCGGTCCCTAGCGTAGAGTCTGTAGCCAACTGAGAAGTCGGCCCAGTTCACCAGGAACCCAAATCCCTCCTTCCTACACCAGTTCTTGAGCCACTTATTTATCTCCCTAATCTCCCATTGCCTCTCTGGCGTGGCACGCGGTACCGGTAGTATTTCAGAGAATACCACCTTGGAGGTCCTTGCATTCAGCTTGCAGCCTAATTCCCTGAAATCATCTTTAAGGACCTTCCACCTACCTCTAACTTTGTCATTTGTGCCAATGTGCACCATGACCGCTGGGTCCTCACCAGCCCCTCCCAGTAATCTGTCAACCAGATCAGCGATGTGCCGGACTCGAGCGCTAGGTAGGCAGCACATTGTTCGACGATTCCTGTCTTTGTGACAGATTGCCCTATCTTTTCCCCTAATAATTGAGTCCCCCACTACTAGCACCAGCCTGGCCTGCCCTACTCTCCTATTTCCCTCTTTACTGGAGCTGACACTCCTCCGGCTTTCAGGGGACATGCCTTGCTGCAGTAGTGCTACCCCTGTACCATCACTCCCCTCATCTGCCAACTTTGCAAACTTATTGGGGTGTGCCAGATCAGGACTAGCCTCCCTGGCACTCTTCCCTCTACCACCCCTTCTAACTGTCACCCAACTAGCGACCTCACTGTCCTGCAGCTCCCGACTACCACCCTCCCCCACATCTACCCCAGTGAGCTGCTGCTCAGTGAGCAGCAGACTCCTTTCCATGTTGTCAATGGATCTCAGTGTTGCCAGGTGCTCATTTAGATCCAGTATCTGGGCTTCCAAACGCACAACGTGCACACATCTCGCGCAGCAGTAAGCAACCTCGACCGGCTGTTCAAGGAATACATACATATGGAAAGATGTACACTGGATAGCATTGTCAATAATGGAGCTCATTTCCTAATAGGGATTGCAATATACAGAGTGTTAAGTAAAAAGAAAAGTAAAGAATTAATGAAATGCAGTCAGCAATTCAGTCCAAAGTCCTCCCTTCCAAACTCCCTGAATATAAAGTCACTGAAAAACAAGTTACACACTTACTTTCGTTCGCACTTACGCTCGGACACACGCAGCTCGTGGGATGATAGGAGTCAGGGTGTTGTTAGATCTGCCTAGGGGGTCTCCACTCTCCCTTTCCCTAGTTGTTTGGCTTCCCCCCTTTTCCCATCATCGTACGCTGGGTCCTTCCCATACCTAGCATGACAATAAGGATGGAAATAGAAGGAAAATAAGCAAGTGGGAAAGTGTATTTAAATGTTTGGCTGTGTTTGGTTTGAACAGTCATTCTGTGCTGAAAGAGTCCCTTTAAGAGTAAGCAATGAGTTCGGGAAGCAAGGGGTGGAGAGAAAGTGGTTACATTTGCATGAAAAACTGTTCAATGATGCCTATGGGAGGTATGGATAAAAGAAACATGGGGATCTGGTTTAGATGTAGGTAGACTATGTACTTTCTAAGCCATAATTTAAGAAAAAAAAATGTCTTGCCCTAAATTTTATATAGTGCATCTCTGAGAAGAGAAATGCAACTGAGAATACATTCTTATAACCCATGCCTTGGGCATCTGAATTGCCAACCTTTCATTAGCTAGACTTTTTTCTGTGTTTTCTGTAGATTTAAATGGAAAGTGCCATAAGCAAGTGCAGTCAGCCACCACTCCATAGAAGATGATTCAACAAGAGGCTGCCTTGTATCCCCATATCTTGGTCAAATTCTTCAGATTGCTGATGGTATTACGAGAGAAATCCCCATCTATCAGGTACTTCTGATATGTTGTAAAAATGGGAAATTCTCTTGAACATAAAGTGCTGTCCTACAGCCGAAACGGTTCAGAGACAAAATTTGGTGCTGAAAACGAATAAGATGTTTAAAGGAGTTGTCAACTACTAGGACAACCCCCTTCTTGAACTAATTGTTTGGCCCTGATAAAATAAAAAAGTTTATACTCACCTCCTGTGCCGGCACCATTCTCGAGGTGTCAGCACTCGCGATACTAGTGTAACAGGCCAGAGTATACCCCGAGTTCAGAATATACCCGGGGTTAAAGTGGCCTAGCTTTGATTATCCCTTGGGTATATTATGGCCTAGGCCATATCATACCCTCTCATGGCAGATTATACCCCCTCGACATCTGCAGCGTTCAGTGATATACACAAGAATTACATCTTAATTGGGGTTCAGGTTTGTCAGGTAAGTTATATGAGAAGTTAACTGACAAATCCTAAAGTTCTAAACATATAGACGTGGAACTCTAACATCTGAGTTATTACAAAAAACATGACACAAGATCAATCTTCATCATGTGATTAACAACACAAATACCTTCCCATTACGTGTAAGTTTTAAGTTATTAACCCCTTTCTGTCCTTAGACGTATCCATACGTCCCTATGGCCTGGTACTTACCGAACTGGGACGTATGAATATGTCGAGGCAATTTTGCGTGCATAGAGGCTGTGTGCGTGCGATTGCCGCCAGGTGTCAGCTGATTCTGACAGCTGACGCCCGGCACTCAGTGCCAGGAGAGGTTCCCGCACCGCTTCAGGCACTTTAACCCCTAAATGCTACGATCGCTCTCATTTAGAGAGCAGGCCATATAGCTCCATCAGCCGAAAAATAAAAAAGTTATAGCTCTCAGAATAAAGCGATGCAAAAATAATTATTTTTTCTATAAAATAGTTTTTATTGTGTAAAAGTGCCAAAGAATAAAAAAAAACTATGTCAATTTGGTATTGCTGTAAGCATACAGAGCACAGGAAACATCTGAACATTTTACATAACATTTTGGATCACAATGAAAGCTCTGACTCAATCCACAAAAAAAGAAAGTCCCCACTCAGGTCCATCATCTGTTAAAGGAAATATAGGGGGCTTCCACATTACTAGTAACGCAAAGGCTCTGGAAAAGCAAAATGGCATCTAAAATTTATCTAATTTACAAGGGCTCATAAAATAGAGGGGTATATTGTACCCGGAGGGTAAAAAATTGCATCTAAAATCTATCATTTCATTTACAAGGGCTGATAAAAAAAGAAAAAAGAGGGGTAAAGTTGAAACCAGAAGTTTACATACACTATATAAAAAGAAAGACACATGCATGTTTTTCTCAATATCTGACATGAAATCAGAATAACCCTTTTCTGTTTTAGGTCATTTAGGATTACAATATTTTTTAATATTTGCCTAATACCAGAATAATGAGAAAGAGAGAATGTTTTAAGCCATTTTTATTACTTACTGCAAAGTTAAAAGTTTACATACACTAAGATTACTATGCCATTAAACAATTCTGGACTGCCCATATGATGATGTCATGTGTTTGGAATCTTCTGATAGGTTTTTTGGCAACATCTGAGTTAATTAGAGATACACATGTGGATGTATTTTAATGCACACCTGAAATACACAGCTTCTTTGTGTAGCATCAAGGGAAAATCTAAAGAAATCAGCCAAGAATCAGGAAGGGAATTGTGGACTTTCACAAGTCTGGCTCATCCTTGGGTACAATTTCAAGATACCTGAAGGTGCCTCATTCATCTGCACAAACAATTATACGTAAGTACAAACAAAATGGGACTGTCCAGCCATCATACCGCTCAGGAAGGAGACGGGTTCTGTGTCCCAGAGATGAACGTACTTTGGTCCGACATGTGCATATCAACACAAGGACAAAAGCAAAAGACCTTGTGAAGATGATGGTGGAAGCTGCTAAGATTGTGTCAATATCCACAGTGAAACGAGTACTGTATCAACATGGGCTGAAATGCCACTCTGCCAGGAAGAAGCCAATACTCCAAAAGAAACATAAAAAAGCCATATTAATGTTTGCAAATGCACACAGGAACAAATTAATTTTTGGAGACATGTCCTGTGGTCTGATGAAACTAAAATGTTACTTTTTGGGCATAATGACTATTGTTACATTTGGAGGAAAAAGGGAGAAGCGTGGAAGCTTAAGAACACCATCCCAACTGTGAAACAAGGGGATGGCAGCATAATATTGTGGGGTTGTTTTGCTGCCGGAGGGACTGGTGCACTGCACAAAATAAATGGCATCATGAGAAAAGAAGATTATGTGACAATACTGAAGCAACATCTCAAGAAATCAGCCAGAAAGTTAAAGCTTGGGTGGAAATAGGTCTTCTAAATGGACAATGACCCGAAACATACTGCCAAAATGGTTACAAAGTGGCTTAAGGATAACAAAGTCAAAGTTTTGGAGTGGCCATCACAAAGCCCTGATCTCAATCATATTGAAAATTTATGGGCAAAGCTAAAAAGGCAGGTGCGAGCAAGGCGACCTACAAACCTGGATCATTTATACAAGTTTTTTCAGGAGTAATGGGCCCAAATACTGACCAACTATTGTAAGAAGCTTGTGGAAGGATATCCCAAACATGTGACATAAGTCATTCAGTTTAAGGGCAATGGTTCCAAATACTAATGAAATGTATGTAAATAGTGATGAGCAAGCACTAAAATGCTCGGGTACTCGTTGCTCAGGTCAAGCAAATTGGAATGCTCGAGTGCTTGGTCCGAGTAATGAGCCCGATGTAAGTCTGTGGGAAACTCAAGCATTTTTCCGGTCGGTTATCCAGTTATAGGGTATGCACTGAGACCAACGGCTGCCAAAATTTAGGAAAAACCCTACTAACAATTGAAAGACACTTGGAGCAGGGCTACAGTAATGAGTGTGATTTTTTCCCATTAAAAATGAGTGGGTCTGTTTGCCTATGGAGTGAATGCAACAGCTGCCAAAAACGTGGAGGAATTCCAGTGTCCCTTGCAAGAGACGTAAAGGTCGGAGGGCCTCCTGAAAAGAATGTTCCCATTATGAGGAAGTGGGTCTCCCCTACTGTTTGCCTATGCAGTGAATGCAACGGCTGTCAAAAATTTGGAGGAATTCCAATGCCCCTTGCAAAAGACGTAGAGGTTGGAGGGCCTCCTGAAAACAAGGTTCCCTTTATTAGAAGGTGGGTCTCCCACACTGTTTGCCTATGCAGTGAATGCAACGGCTGCCAAAAATTTGGAGGAACTCCAATGCCCCTTGGAAGAGACATAGAGGTTGGAGGGCCTCCTGAAAACAATGTTCCCATTATTAGGATATGGAGGATGAGGATGAGGAGAAGGAGGAGTACAAGAGCAAATAGACAAAATCAGCAAGTGTATACTCATGTCTGGGTGTGAAGACAGAGGAGCATGGGAATAGAGTTAGATATCCCAAAAAAAACTCTATTTGAGATTATGTTATGCTGCTATCATTTGGTGGTGTTGAGAAAACTAACCCAATCCAGCCCTTGATCATTTTTATAAGAGTCAGCCTGCAAGCATTTTCAGTAGACAGGCGGGTGCGCCTATTGGTTATAATTCCACCCGCGGCACTAAAAATCCGATCTGACAAAACGCTAGAGGCAGCGCAGGCCAGAACCTCAAAGGCATAAAGAGCCAGTTCATGCCACGTGTCCAGCTTGGATACTCAATAATTCTAAGGCACAGAGGCGTCACGGAGGACGTTGGTACGGTCGACAAGGTACTCCCTCAGCATCTTATGAAACTTTTCCATTCTTGGGAGACTACCCCGCGCCTCAGGGCCTGTGCTATGAGAGGGTCTGGGAAAACTGTCCCAGAACTTTGACAGTGTTCCCCTGCCTCTGCTGGATTGCATTTGTGTATCTCTCACCTGTAGTCCTTGGTTGTCCAACGAACTGTGACCTCTGCCGCCAGCGTTTTCAGATGGGAATTTTTTAAATAATTCCACAACAAGGGCCTTCTCATACTGCACCATTTTATTAGGCCTGTCCTGCACGGGAATAAGAGACAGAATGTTCTCCTTGTAGCATGAGTCTAGAAGTGTCACCAACCAGTACAGACAGTCACCCAAATTTTGGACAACGCGAGGGTCAGCGTAACATAAACTCAGCCATGTGTGCCAGACTGCAAAGAGGTAAGAATTCCGTGTCCTCACCAAGAGGACGACTGACTAGGCTCTCCTCACTCTTCTCTTCCTCCTCTTCCTCCTCCTCCCTGTCCTCAGGCCATCCATGCTGAACAAATGGTATGACAGTTGTGTAGGTAGTACTGTCTATAGAGCAGGAAACTAGCTCCGGTTCTTCCTCCTCCTCCTCCTCTTCCTCATTGTCACCCAATCCACTTCGGGATGACATGAGGCTGGGCCATGTGGAATCATCCTGTATGATTCCTTGCTCCATCTCATCGTGCTCCGCCTGCAATGCATCCTCTTTAATTGTGAGCAGAGAGCATTTCAGAAGACAGAGAAGCGGAATGGTGATGCTAATAATGGCATCATCGCTGCTCACAATCTTTATGGAGTCCTCAAAGTTTTGGAGGATGGTACATATGTCTGACATCCATGTGCACTCCTGAGGTCTTATGTGTGGAGCCTGAACTGAATACCAATGGCCTTGTTGATGCTGTTATTCAACAACTGCCATCTTCTGCTCACAAATCCTTCCCAACATCTCCAATGTAGAGTTCCACTGTGTGGGGATATTGCAGATCAGTCAGTGAGCTGGAAGCTGCAAGCGCTGCTGAGGCACGTTAAGGGCGGCGGAAGCTGTAGCTAATCATCTAAAATGGGCACACAGGTGGCGTACCTTGACAAGCAGATCCTGCAGCTCCGGGTAGGTTTTGAGAAACCGCTGAACCACGAGGTTAAGCACATGGGCCAGGCATGGTACGTGTGTGAGCTCGCCATTGTCACACATGACCTTGCCTGGCTGTGGGGTCAGCGGTGTAAGCCACAGATCTGCCTGCTCTTTCAGAGCTGTCCACAACTTTTCAGCGGTGTGCGGTTTGTCACCTAAACATATTAGCTTCAGCACAGCCTGTTGCTGCTTGGCTGAGGCAGTGCTGCAGTGCTTTCAGCTTGCAACTGATGTGGTCATTTTGGAGATGGAGTCTAAAGAGGAGGAGGAGGTGCAGAAGCTGTAGAATGTGGGGGTAACCCTGATTGACCAAGGGCCCGCAATCCTCGACGTTGGGAGGATGTATTCTGTAGCAAGGTTTGAATGGGTCCCGGCTTCCACTATGTGTCACGCTGTCTCAGCGCACGGGGGGACAGGGGCCTGAGCTGACCCTAGACGTGGGCCCTGACTAATCCCTCAACCTGGAGGTACTGTTAATGGTACAGAGGTCCAGGCCGCCAGCGTAACCCTAAACTCCTGAATATCCCTGAACTTAAGTAATCTAGTCCTGAGAAGGACCCCGATCACAACAATGGGGAACAGGATAGAAAATGCCCAAAACACAGTACTAGACAAACGAGACAGTACAAGGGGAAAACCAAAAACCACCTTGCATACAAAAACTAACACCACAATTACAGAGGGAACAACAACAGGTTAGGAAATAAATGATAAAGGGAGGAAGGGAACAAACCACACCGCATACTCCTCGCTCCGAACTCCACCAAACAACGATCCACTCTGAAGGTCTGCAAGAAATGCTTTCACCGACAACTTCCCTATCAGACCAGCAGGTATTTGAAGGAATCCCTATACTGCAGCATTAACTGCAGCTGGGCGAGGCTGAGCCTCGTCAAGCACAGAGAGAGAGAATTAACTCCCTCACAACCAAAAAACACATAGCACCAAAAACTCAGCTGCGAGAAGTCAGGCTGTGTAGTCACGACGATCTTCGTGGCGACACACCCATGACAGTACCCCCCCTTCTACGAGGGGCCTCCAGACCCTCAGGGCCAGGTTTATCCCGGTGAGTCGTGTGGAAGGCCCGAAATAACCGGTCTGCGTTAATATCTGACGCAGGAACCCACATTCTCTCCTCAAGACCATACCCTTTCCAATGAACCAGGTACTGAAGGGACCAGCGACTAAAACGTGAATCGATGACTTTCGATACCTGAAACTCCAAATTTCCATTGACCACCACTGGAGGAGGAGGTAAAGGTGACGGTATCATTGGCGCCACATACCTCTTAAGCAAAGATCTGTGGAACACGTTATGAATTTTAAATGTAGGGGGGAGGTCAAGACTAGTGTTGAGCCACCCCCGTAGTGTTCGAGTTCGGTTCGTCGAACACCCGTGTGTTCACCGAACTGTTCGTCGAACTGTTCGTCGAACACCTTCAAACACCGTTAAAACCAATGGCAGGCAAACAAAAACACATAGAAACACATAGAAAACACCTTCAAAGGTGTCCAAAAGCTGACAAACTGCTCTGAAGACACAACTAACACATGGAAAAGTGACAAGTACATATAGTCATGCGAAAAGAAAAGAGGTGGAGGAGTAAAAGGGGGGGAGACACAGATATAGGCATGTCATGCCCTTCTAAAATCCAAAAAGTGAGAAGCCGACATGTTCAGTCCTCTCCTGCCCGTGCCACCTCCGTGTCGCCGGGTTTGTGCCAGACCCGCGGTGAACCCTGGCGGCCAGCCCCCCTCTCCCAATACTGGTGCCTGTCCGCTGGTGGGTCGAGCGAGCCCCCCTGTGGTGGAGGCAGCTCTAAGCTTTTTAATTTAAATTGTCTCTCTAATTTGAATGAATACACTTTAAATCCATTTACAAGGATCTATTGGAGGGCAAGTCTCATGCCAGCAGCCGCGTAATTCCAGCTCCAGTAGCGTCCAGTAAAGCTGCTGCAGTTAAAAAGCTTTTATAAGGATCGAGCTCGGCTGTCCACCGCAAGGCATCCTACTGCCAGTCCCAGCCCCTATGCCTTGGGGTGCCTCCTGATGCTCTTCACTGATTATCCCGTGGTCCCGAAGCATTTCCTTTGAAAAAATTAAGTGTCAAAACTACAGGTGGTGTAGCTTGCTTAACAGCCGGGATAATCCGCTGACTAGCAGACACTGCTACTAGGCACAAAGTATTTCCTGGGCTAGATGCAGTTAAAAATTTGTAATTAGATACTCTCGTTGGATGCTGAGAAAGCATTCCATAGAGTCTCCTGGCACGCCATATATGATTCTCTTAAAAAGCTTGGGGTAGGGGTCTAGGGGACCCTTTTATAGCCAAAATCACGGCCCTGTATCACAATACGTCACCTAGGCTGAAGATAAATGGAACTGTATTACCCTGAGGGCTCGGTTGCTACAGAGGTATTGCATCTCACCCAGAGGTGTGATATCTCACTCTCAGGTAAGGATGGAGTGTGGATCAGGACTCGACACCTGCATGCATTACACCACATTGCCGTGTGGCAGGGCGACCAATATGCCCCTGAGATGGGCACGACAGTCCCTGTCCCTGGCTGGAGTGGGGGGAGGGAACACTGAGGAAGGGGAACCCTGTAGTGCAGGAGCAGGGAGGAAGCAGTTCCTGGGTGCATTGAGAAGGGAGTATAAAAGGTGAGCACCATCTTAGTTCAATGCAGAGAAGTCTGAGCAGAAGTGGCAGGGAGCAGGGGCTCTGCATGAGCTCTGCTCCGGAGGCGGGCCTAGTAACAGAGGCCCAGGCCTGGAAGAGGGAGAAGGAAGGAAGAGGAGCGGAGAAGGCTCCAGGAACGAGGAACGAAGGGATCCCAGGGGTGGGGACGGGCGAGTCGCCACCGCACGCCCGAATCCACCTGCGTGGAGGGGTCAGGCCAAAGGGGGAGACCGGTCCCCGAAACTAGTCGAGGAAGGAAACGACCCTCAGCTAGAAACAGGAGGCTGTGACATTTTATGTGGCGCAGCCCCTCGCTACACCCGCTAGGAAGGCACCACAGAGGGTCAGGGAAACTGGCGCCAAGTTTACCAAGAGGAGGCCCGAGGCAGCCGGACAGAAGGGTTGGTAAGAAAGGACAGACAAAGGACACACAAAGGGGGTCCTGTGAAGCGCTCCAAAGTTATCTGGGAGTTGTCTGAGCCCCTCACCTGGTGAGCACAGTACGACGTGGGCAGCCGTTACCTGCAGACGTGGTCTGGATAATAAGAACTGTGAGTAAAGGCCCTGGACTGCATCACTGACTCGGTGTCGTTACTGCTGCTGCCCTGCACCATCACCCCCATCCTCCGCATACACTGCCCTGAGGCTATACTCCTCCCGTGGGGAGTTATGCTACGCTCTGCTGCACCCACAACACCAGCCTCAGCGGTCTGCCCTGGAGCGGCGGTTCACTCAGACCGCAATCCACGGGTGGCGTAGTCGGACATTTAAACATCAAAACCACATAAATAGTTCCGCCACTGGTTTGACCGCCCTGAGCCACGGAACCGGGTCGCCGCCACGGAGACTACAACCACCAGCATCCACCAAAAAGGGTCCGGCTCCTTGTGTCCCAAGGCCCAGGGGGCGCGTCAGAACATTTTCATCACCTTTCACAATCACCAATGGGACAAGGCAGGGATGTTCTCTGTCCCCTCTCTTATACATCCTAGTGACGGAGCACCTGCTCTCATCAATTCGCCATAACCCCAATATTAGGTGGATTGAGGTGGGAGGCACCGAGTACAAGTGCTCTCTATTTGCTGATGATGTCCTAGTATATATCACTCAATCACATATATCCATCCATGCTGTTATGGCTGAAATAGATCACTTTGTTACATGGTCAAATTTTAAAATCAATGCAGCGAAGTCTGAGGCCCTCGATGTCTCCCTCCCCAAATCCATATAGGATTCCATCCAGTCCAACTTTCCCTTTGCCTGGCCCTCACAGGGTATCAAATACTTAGGAATTCCTATTCATAGAGACCTCTCCCATCTATGTTATCTTAATTTTGGGCCCTTTATTGAACAACTCCATACAGACCACGGTTGGCAAGTTAGAACTGTAAGATTCACTACGTGAACCACTGGTGTTTTGTGGAAAAGCACATGTACACTGTGTTCCAAATTATTATGCAAAAAGTGTTTAGGAGTGATAAGGGAAGAATTTGTTTGTTTGTCAGTTAAACTCATTGATGGTGATGTGTGTCAGGGCTCTTTATATCACTGTAAGCAATTGCAGACACCTGTGCTAATTAGTTTGGCAGGTGTGTCCAATGAAAGGCAAGACTACTTAAGAAGGCTGTCTCACATTATTAAGCAGCCTACATTTTCTGCCAAAATGGGAAAGAAAAAGGATGTGTCGGCTGCTGAGAAGCAACAAATTGTGGAGTGTTTAGGTCAAGGCATGACTACAATCAACATTGTGCGATGATCAGGATGAAGTGTCTTGGCAATCAAGAAGTATGTAGCTGATTCACAGTACACACGTGTGCGTGCTGATAAGGGCAAATTGAGGACTCTTTCCTACAGGCAATTACGTCAGGTTAAAAGAGCAGCGGCAAAAAAGCCTTGTCATAGCAGCAGACAAGTTTTTGAAGCTGCTGGTGCCTCCAACGTCCCCCGAACAACAAGATGCAGGGTCCTTCAGAGGTTTGCAGCTGTGCATACGCCATCCTGTCGACCTCCTCTATCCACTTCACACAAGCAGAAACGGCTCCAGTGGGCCAAACATTACATGAAGACTGATTTCAAAACTGTTCTGTTCACGGATGAGTGCCGTGCAGCGCTCGATGGTCCAGATGGATGGAGTGGAGGATGGCTGGTTGATGGACACCCCACGCAAACACGGCTACAGCGCCAACAAGGAGGAGGTGGAGTAATGTTTTGGGCTGGAATCATGGGGAGAGAGATTGTCGGCCCCTTTAGGATCCCTGAAGGCGCTAAAGATGAACTTCTAAATGTATGTGGATTTTCTCAAACAGCACTTCCTGCCATGGTTCAAGAAGAAGAACCATGTATTTCACAGCAAGATAATTTTTTTGCATGATAATGCACCATCTCATGCTGCACATAAAACATCTGCATCTCTGGCTGATATGGGCATAAAAGGGGACAAACTTATGGTGTGACCCCCATGCTCCCCTGACCTCTACCCCATTCAGAACCTCTGGAGCATCATCAAAAGGAGTGTCTATGATGGCGGGAGGCAGTTCACATCTAAGCAACAGCTCTGGGAGGGTATTCTGTCCTCATGCAAAACAATTGAAGCAGAAACCATCCAAAACCTGACAAATTCAATGGACGAGAGAGTTCAGAAGCTCCTTTCGAACAAGGGGTCCTATGTGAAAATGTAACATCACCTAGAATAAAGTTTTGAGTTGAAAACTGTTTGATTTCAGTTTCTAATAACCTGCTAATGCTTATAATTTCAAAAATGACCATTTTTTTGGTCTTTATTAAAATGAAAAGGTTGATCGAAAAGTTTGGGGGATCTAAGAGTGTGGCAACCCAGTAGTCATGATTACTTCGAAATGTGACAATATGAGGGTCATGTTGCAGGTAGTGCAGCAAGAAGGCACTTATGTGTCTTGCGCATCTCGGAGCCCCAAAATTATTTTCCGGGCTAGATGCAGCTAAAAATTATTATTAATTTTAAATCTGGTGGAGCTTAGTATAGATGGCCTAATAGAATCAGTGCTGCACACTGCTACAAAGCCCAAATTATTTTCCAGCCAAGATACAGATAAACATGATTAGTAATTTTAAATCTGGTGGAGCTTATTATAGATGGCCTAATAGAATCAGTGCTGCACACTGCTACAAAGCCCAAATTATTTTCCAGCCAAGATACAGATAAACATGATTAGTAATTTGAAAGCTTAAAACGGTTGGTAGGGTGATTTTAACCAATCATCCATCTTTTACTCTCCCCAGTATGACACAGGGGTAGAAAAGTCATTTCGGATCCATGATTTGTTCATCTTTATGAACGTGAGTCTGTCTACATTATCAGTGGAGAGCCGCGTGCGCTTATCTATCAGCACACCACCAGCAGCGCTGAACACACGTTCAGACAGAACGCTGGCTGCGGGGCATGACAAGATCTCCAAGGCGTAAGTGGCTAGCTCCGGCCATTTATCCAGATTGGAAACCCAAAAAGAGCAAGGGTCCATTGACACAGTCATGGCTTCAATGTTTACTTGGAGATACTCCTGTACCATCGTCTCTAGGCGTTGACTATGTGTCAGACTTCTTGTCTCCTGTGGCCTTGCAAAGGATGGGCTAAAAAAGTGGCGAAATGATTGCGCAAAATTGATGTTACCAGCAGATACTGTGGTTCTGTTATGGTTTGAGTGCTGAACACTTGACGGTCCCACGGATGGCAAGTTGGAATTGTGAGATTCACTACGTGCACCACTGGTGTTTTGTGGAAAAGCACATGTAAGATTCTGCAACAGTCTCTGCTGATACTCCTGCATGCGTGCATCCCTTTCTATGGCAGGAATAATTTCTGCAAATTTACTTTTGTACCGGGGATCTAACAGTGTGGCAACCCAGTAGTCAGGATTATTTCTAATTCTCCCAATTCGAGGGTCATGTTGCAGGTAGTGCAGCAAGAAGGCACTCATGTGTGTTGCGCATCCAGGAGCACCAAGTCCCTGTTGTGTTGGTGGCGAGGTAACAATCATGCTTCCTTCCTCTGTCCTCTCCCCCCAACCTCGCACAACAGAAATGTGATCAAGGTCTCCCTCATCTGATGAGTCTTCCATCAGTTCGTCCTCCACTTCTTCCTGGGCTCCTGCACCTTCCTCACTAGTTTGGCTGCTACCATGCGCCCTGGTAAAACCATCTCCCCCACCCTCACATGCCTGCCGCCTTGGTGCTGCCGACCGTCTGGACCTTGCAGATGTTAGCCCTTCCGCATACAACTCCTCCTCCTCTACTTCCTCCACCTCCTCTTGTGCCACCACCTGACTCAGAATTCTGTTTAACATGTGCTCCAGCATGTAAATCACCGGAATAGTCATGCTGATAATGGCATTGTCAGCACTAAACATCTTCGTCGCCATTTCAAAACTGTGCAGAAGGGTGCATAGGTCCCTGATCTGAGACCACTCCTCCAGCGTGATTTGCCCCACGTCTGGATCTCGTTGGCCCAGGCTATACGTCAGAACGTATTGCACCAGGGCTTGTCGGTGCTGCCACAGTCGCTGCAACATGTGCAGAGTTGAATTCCACCGGTTAGGCACATCGCATTATAGCCGGTGAAGTGGCAGGCCCAACGACTTCTGTAGAGATGTAAGTCGCTGAGCTGCGGGATGCGAACGGCGGAAGTGAGCACACAGCGACCGTGCCCTCTGCAGAAGGCCATCTAGTCTGGGATAGTGGGCTAAAAATTGCTGGACAACCAGGTTCAACACGTGAGCCATACAAGGCACGTGTGTGACATTGCCCCGGCAAAGGGCCGCACCCAGGTTTGCAGCATTGTCGCACACGGCCTTCCCTGGTTTCAGGTCCAGTGGAGACAACCATTCATGAAATTGGTTCTCCAGAGCTGACCACAACTCCTCAGCTGTGTGACTCACATTTCCCAGACATTTCAAAGTAAAAACCGCCTGATGACATTGAGCCCTACTGCCAGCATAGTAAGGAGGTGTGCAGGATCCCTTCTGCGCAGTTAGAAAGCTTGTGGCATGACCAGACTGGCTTTGGGTGCAGGTGGAAGACCGAGAGGAGGTTGAGGAGGCAGAAGCAGTGGAGGAACTTTGACATAAAGAGGATTGACGCACAACTCGTGGGGACGGCAAGACTTGGACAGCAGCCCCTTGTCCTGCTGTCACCATAGTTACCCAGTGCCCAGTCAGCGACATGTAACGCCCCTGTCCATGCCTACTCGTCCAAGTGTCTGTGGTGAAATGCACCCTGTCACACACAGAGTTTCTCAAAGAAGCGGTGATGTTGTGTGCGACATGCTGGTGGAGCACAGGCACACCTTTCTTTGAGAAGTAGTGCCGACTGGGCATCTGGTACTGGGGCACTGCGACGGACATAAGGTCTCGAAAATCCTCTGTGTCCACCAGGCGGAAAGGCAGCATTTCTGTAGCCAAGAGCTTGCAGATGGTGAAATTCAATCTCTTAGCTTTCTCATGGCTAGGAGGAAATGGTCTTTTACTTGTCCACATCTGAGGGACCGAGGGCTGGCTATTGTGCTTAGACGGGGTTGATAAGGGTGTCCCCGGCAAACTGCCAGTCTGTGAGGAAGATGCAGGCGGACATGTTAGGTTGCCTTGATCCAAAGGTGGTGCTATCGATGTCGGACAGCGCTCAACACCAGCTGGTGTTACCACCTCCAAAGAAAATGATGACCTGCCAATCACGCTGGCTGTTGCGGGTAAAGAGGTGGCAGGTCTGCGCCCCAAAACAGGTGTGACTGCTGTCCCCCCATTCACAGAGGATGAAGAGGCCGCGGATGCACAAGATATGGCAGACAGTGGTTGGCTCGGCCGGTTAGGCCGCATTGTAGCACACTGAGCTTCCCACTGCAACTTATGCTTCATGTCCATGTGCCGGTTCATGCATGAAGTACTCAAACTATGTATTTTTTGGCCTCTACTTAGCTTTTGCTGACAAATGTTACAGATAACACGAGTTGGGTCATCTTTATCGATCTGAAAAAATGCCCAGGCTATGCAAGGCTTAGCACCCATGCGACCTGAAGAGCCACCACGACTTGTGGTGAGAGGCAGAGTTGTGTTTGAGGATGCAGTTGTTGACGTGCTTCCAGTACTACGTCTCTGTCCAGGAAGGCGCAACCTGACCTCGTCGTCACTAGCATCTTCCTCCACCTCCTCTGCTGACCTCATCTCTTGGCTGACTGTGGGTTGACAGTAAGTGGGATCTCCAACCTCATCATCATCACCCTGTGCGTTATCACACCCGTCGTGCTCAGAGCCAACCTGTTCCTGCCCTGACAAAAAACTAAAGTTGTCGCTCCAATCAGGTATTTGAGTCTCATTATCGTCTTCCTCATTGTCTCCACCAACAGGAGTTACAGTTTGGGAATGAGGGTCTACATTATGGTCAGAACCTTCTGCGTCTGGTCCTGGATCCGACTCATAAAGATTCTGGGCATCAGTGCAGATCATTTCCTCGTCTGGATTCACAGAAGAGCTGGAGTCGACCTCTGATTCCCAGGCTATAGTATGAGTAAACAGCTCTGCAGACTCAACTATCTGTTCTACCTCATACTCAGACGGGCAGCTGGAGATTTGGGAGCTGTGAGGAAGCAAGTGCGATTGGGGTAACACCTTTGAGGACTGGAGTATTTGTGATGTTGAAGTTGATGTGGAGGAGAGCCCACTTAAAGGAGCACTTGATATCCATTGAAGCACCTGCTGTTTTTGTGCCTCATCTGGAATTTGTAGCGATTGGCTTGGCCGTAAGAAAGGGATCTTATCACATTGTCCGCTAAAAGAAGTAGACATTTTAGTTTGGCTGGAAGATGGTCTTTCTTCTGCAGATGTTACTGTTGCTTTAACACCTACCCCACAGACACAACCTTTTTTCCCCTTCCCAACACGCCTATTCCCCTTTCCACCAGCAGCAGGCCTTTTTCCACTCATTTTGGTGGTTAACTAATTCACAACTCTGGAGTTGTTTGCACAAAAAAACAATGGATGGGAACCGAGCAGAGCTGAGTGGCCAAACTGTGGTATTAGGCCAAAACTATTGGCTGGGTTAGATGCAGAAAAAAATTATATTCAATTTGCAACCTGATGGAGGTCAGTATAGATGGACTAATAGAGAAAGTCCCACACACTGCTAGAAGGCCAAATATTTTTTCAGAGCTAGATGCAGAAAAAAATTATATTCAGTTTGCAACCTGATGGAGGTCTGTATAGATGGATTAATAGAACAAGTCCCACACACAGCTAGAAGCCCAATATTTTTTCAGAGGTAGATGCAGAAAAAAATATATTCAGTTTGCAACCTGATGGAGGTCAGTATACATGGACTAATACAACAAGTCCCACACACAGCTAGAAGCCCAATATTTTTTCAGAGCTAGATGCAGAAAAAAATTATATTCAATTTGCAACCTGATGGAGGTCAGTATAGATGGAGTAATAGAACAAGTCCCACACACAGCTAGAAGCCCAAATATTTTTTCAGAGGTAGATGCAGAAAAAAATTATATTCAGTTTGCAACCTGATGGAGGTCTGTATAGATGGATTAATAGAACAAGTCCCACACACAGCTACAAGCCCAATATTTTTTCAGAGGTAGATGCAGAAAAAAATATATTCAGTTTGCAACCTGATGGAGGTCAGTATAGATGGACTAATAGAGAAAGTCCCACACACTGCTAGAAGGCCAAATATTTTTTCAGAGCTAGATGCAGAAAAAAATTATATTCAATTTGCAACCTGATGGACGTCAGTATAGATGGACTAATAGAATGATGCTATGCCCAAAAGATTTTACTTCACTAAGTGCAGTAAAAAAATTGGTATTCTATACACAGGTGGTATATCTTGCAACACAGATAGGCTACTCCACTGACTAACACACTCTGCAATAGGCCAAAAAGGATTAGCTTTGCTAGATTCAGCCAAATGCTGTGAAAAAAACTTGCACAGCACTGGCACAGACCTGCCTGGCAAAAACTGATAGGAACTGATGTAACCTAGTCCTGAAAAGGGCTCCAATTACAATTAGTCTTTACTCCCACAACCTATCTATTTAAGAGCACAGACCTGCCTGATAAAAGTCGTAGGAAATGTTGTAACCTAGTCCTTAAAAGGACTGCAATCACAACTATTCCCTACTCCCAAGCTATCTGTAGATTTGTGCGAAAATTGGCTTGAAATTAACAAGGTATAGCGCACACAGCAACAGCGGTGCCGTCTAACACGCAGCTGCAGCAGTGAGAAAATGGTGGCGACGGGGAAAATGGCTTGGTCTTATAGGGCAAGGACATGTGACATACACTGCCAATGACACATGCCCTTGCTTGTGTGAAAAAAAGCACTTCGCTCCGTGTGTGCGCTGCTGATAGGCTGACAGATTGCACCTCCCCACTGCAAATGCGGGAAAGAGAAAAAAAAAATGGAGATCTTCATTATTCCTGCAGAGATCCATCTCCTGCCCCTCCCCTCACCCCGCTGTACACTCAAACTGCATATTAACATTAATTTTCATCATTACTGAGAAAAAATCCAGTTATGATTTTGGTGCACGAACAGTTATCGAACATAACCTCGAACAGCCGAATTTTTCTCAAATCGTTCGTGTTCGCCGAACGGCTCGAACACCGCCCAAAACAGCTCGAATTTGAGATTGGCGAACAGTTCGAGTAGAACAACGCTCATCTCTAGTCAAGACGGAATGCCACCGGATTAATTATAGAACTGATCCTGTACGGCCCGATGAACCTGGGACCCAGTTTCCAGGAGGGAACCTTGAGTTTTATATTCTTGGTAGACAACCATACCCGATCGTTCACACTTAGGTCCGGACCAGACACTCTCCTCCTATCAGCCATATGTTTGTATCGGTTCCCCATAGTACTCAGATTATTCAGTACCCCTCTCCATACTGAAGCGAGTGATGACGAAAATCGTTCCTCCTCAGGAACCCCTGAAGAGCCCCCTCTACTGAAAGTACAAAACTGGGGGTGAAAACCATATGCCCCAAAGAACGGGGACTTACCAGTGGATTCGCTCCGCCTATTATTAAGAGCAAACTCCGCCAGAGGTAAGAAAGAAGCCCAGTCCTCCTGGTTCTCTGACACAAAACACCGGAGATATGTCTCCTAACTCTGGTTCAGACTTTCCGTCTGACCATTGGTCTGGGGATGAAAAGCCGATGAGAACGATAAATGCATCCCCCGCCGAGTATAAAAAGCCTTCCAGAATTTGGACACAAACTGAGACCCCCGATCCGACACCACATCGGAGGGTACCCCGTGAAGCCTCACAATCTCTCCAATGAACACCTGCGCAAGAGTTTTAGCATTAGGAAGAGCAGGAAGAGCGATAAAATGTGCCATCTTGCTGAACCTGTCTACTACAACGAGTATGACCGTTTTACCCGAGGACGGCGGGAGGTCCGTAATAAAGTCCATAGACAGATGAGTCCAAGGACGCTCCGGGATCTTCAAAGGTAAGAGGGCCCCAGACGGACGGGTATGTGGGGTCTTAGAGCGCGCACAAACCCCACAGGACGCAACAAAAGTTACCACCTCCTTATGTAAGTTAGGCCACCAAAACCGACGCGAGAGGAGATCCACAGTTGCTTTACTCCCTGGGTGTCCTGCCAAAGCTGAGTTATGGTGTGCCTCAATCACCTTTTGTCGTAGCTGATCTGGAACAAACAGTCTCCCTGGAGGTACAACAGGGGCGTCCCCCTGAGCCTCCAATACCTCTTCCTCAAGCTCAGAGCATACTGCCGACACCACCACCCCCTCTTGAAGGATAGGAACCGGATCATCCGTATTCCCGGCCCCAGGGAAACTACGAGATAAGGCATCCGCCTTCACATTTTTTGACCCAGGACGATATGTAACGACAAAATTAAACCTGGTAAAAAACAACGACCACCTGGCTTGTCTGGGATTCAGACGTTTTTGCTGACTACAGATAAAGCAGGTTCTTGTGATCAGTGATGACGGTGACCGGATGGACTGCCCCCTCCAAAAAATGGCGCCACTCCTCAAAAGCTAACTTAATAGCCAAGAGTTCCCTATTGCCAACATCGTAATTCCTCTCAGCGGACGACAATTTTTTGGAGAAAAAAGCGCATGGACGCCACTTACCAGGGGACGAACCTTGTGACAAAACTGCTCCCACCCCTACCTCAGAAGCGTCTACCTCTACAATGAACGGCTGTGACGCATCAGGTTGAATGAGTATGGTTGCTGAGGGAAAACATTTTTTCAAGGAGGAGAATGCTTGACAAGCCTTGTCAGACCACCTAGAAAAATCCGTCCCCTTTTTTGTCATGTCTGTGAGAGGTTTAACCATGGATGAGAAATTACGAATGAATTTCCGGTAATAATTAGCAAACCCCAGGAAACGTTGTAGTGCCTTAAGATTCTCTGGCAGATCCCACTCAAGAACTGCCCGCACTTTCCCTGGGTCCATACGAAAACCGGACGCTGACACCAGGAAACCTAAAAACTGGAGTTCCTGTACGGGGAACACACACTTCTCCCATTTGGCGTACAGTTTATTATCCCGCAAGATCTGTAACACCTGCCTAACATGCTCCTGATGAGACACAAGATCAGGCGAGTAAATTAAGATGTCATCCAGATATATGACCACAAACTGACCCACCAGGCGGCGAAAAATGTCATTAACAAAGTGTTGGAACACCGCCGGGGCATTAGTCAGACCGAATGGCATGACAAGGTTCTCATATTGCCCCTCCGGAGTGTTAAACGCCGTCTTCCACTTATCCCCCTCCTTTATCCTAATCAGATTGTACGCCCCCCTGAGATCCAACTTAGAGAACCATTTGGCGCCCACGATCTGATTAAAGAGATCAGGGATAAGTGGGAGTGGATACGGATCTCGGACCGTAATCCGATTAAGTTCACGGAAATCCAGGCAAGGGTGTAGGCCTCCATCTTTCTTCTTAACAAAGAAGAACCCCGCGGCCACCGGGGAAGATGAAGGTCTAATATGCCCCTTAGCCAGACTCTCAGAAATATAATCCTTCATGGCCTGCCTCTCCGGACCAGATAGGTTATACAACCTAGATTTAGGTAACTTGGCCCCAGGGAGCAATTTTACAAAACAGTCATACACTCGATGAGGAGGTAGTTCCTGACACCCTTTCTCCGAGAATACATCCTCAAAGTCCGCCAGAAATGGAGGTAAGACCCTAGGAGTGACAGCACCGATGACCGTATTCATGCAGTTTTTATTACAGAATTCACTCCATTGGCTTATCTCCCTGGATTGCCAATTAATAACCGGATTATGCTTAGTTAACCAAGGAAGGCCCAACACAATAGGAGTGGGAAGACCCTCCAACACGTAACAAGACAACAGTTCTTTATGTATCGCCCCCACTTGAAGATTTACGTTATGCACCACTTGCAAAAAACTTCCCTGACCGAGAGGCCTGGCGTCGATCGAAAATATGGGGATGGGTTTAGCCAACATATTCAATAGCATACCTTGAAACCGGGCAAACCGAGCGTCCACCAGATTAGCCCCGGCCCCACTATCTAGAAGAACAGATATCCTCTCAGTTCTCGTACCCACCACCACCTCCGCCGGTACGAGAAACTGAGACGAACCTAGGAACGAAATACCTACTCCCAGATTGCCGTCCACCACCCAACCTGGGATCAATAGTTTTCCGACGATTCTTTACTCTGCAAAGGACGGGATGGACACCCCCCAATAAAATGTCCCTTTCGCCCGCAGAAGAAGCACCTTCCAGTCTTGTGGTGCACCGCCGGTCCCCTCCCCCGGAAAGATGTCCCTCCTAACTGCATAGGCTCCTCTGGACTGACCAGGGGAACCTCCATATGAGGGGACCTTGTAGGAGGTGGAGTCATCCCAGGGGGCGGAGTTATCCCGCACCTCTCCCAAAGCCGTCTGTCAGTGCGAATAGCAAGGGCCATAGCAGCTTCCAGTGAGGCAGGAGGGTCATACTGTGCCAACACATCCTTTAATTTGTCAGCTAACCCTTGACAAAACTGGCTCCTAAGAGCCGGGTCATTCCACTGGGTGTCCGTGGCCCACCTACGGAACTCCGAACAGAATTCCTCCGCCTGACGATCTCCCTGGTGGATCCTACGTAACTTAGATTCAGCAAGGGAGATCCGATCCGGGTCATCATATACGAGTCCCAGAGCAGCGAAAAACCTATCCACTGACTGGAGAGCCGGAGAGCCCGGGGGAAGAGAGAACGCCCAAGATTGTGGGTCCCCTTGTAGGAGCGAGATGACAATTCCCACCCTTTGCTCCTCACTCCCCGATGACCGAGGCTGCAGCTGAAAGTACAACTTGCATGCCTCCCGGAAAACAAAAAACTTGTCCCGCCCCCAAGTGAACCTGTCAGGGAGAGCTACTTTAGGTTCTGGTCCGGCTTGCTCCAGAGGACACAAAACCTTGGACTTGACGCCCGCCAACTCCATGGACAAACTCTGCAACTGCCGAGCTAGACTGGCTACTGGATCCATGGTGGTTGGAAAAATTTTTTTTTTTTTTTTTTTTTGTCGGTCGGTGAAAATGTCACGCTGTCTCAGCGTACAGGGGGTCAGGAGCCTGAGCTGACCCTAGACGGGGGCCCTGACTAATCCCTCAACCTGGAGGTACTGTTAATGGTACAGAGGTCCAGGCCGCCAGCGTAACCCTAAACTCCTGAATATCCCTGAACTTAAGTAATCTAGTCCTGAGAAGGACCCCGATCACAACAATGGGGAACAGGATAGAAAATGCCCAAAACACAGTACTAGACAAACGAGACAGTACAAGGGGAAAACCAAAAACCACCTTGCATACAAAAACTAACACCACAATTACAGAGGGAACAACAACAGGTTAGGAGATAAATGATAAAGGGAGGAAGGGAACAAACCACACCGCATACTCCTCGCTCCGAACTCCACCAAACAACGATCCACTCTGAAGGTCTGCAAGAAATGCTTTCACCGACAACTTCCCTATCAGACCAGCAGGTATTTGAAGGAATCCCAATACTGCAGCATTAACTGCAGCTGGGCGAGTCTGAGCCTCGTCAAGCACAGAGAGAGAGAATTAACTCCCTCACAACCAAAAAACACAAAGCACCAAAAACTCAGCTGCGAGAAGTCAGGCTGTGTAGTCGCGACGATCTTCGTGGCGACACACCCATGACACTATGTTTACCCAGTGTGCCATCAGCGAAATGTAGCATCCCTGCCCACAAGCACTTGTTTACGTGTCCGTGGTTAGGGGGACTTTTCCAGTAACTGCTTTGTTGAGGGCATGGCTAATGTTGTGGGACACGTGCTTGAGTAATGCAGGAACTGCACACCGGGAGAAATAGTTGTATATGGGGACCGAATACTGAGGGACGGCGGCCGCTATCAGGTTGCGGAAAGCTTCCGTCTCCACGAGCCTGAAAGGCAACATTTCAAGCGCAAGCATTTGCGAAATATGTGAATTTAGTTGTGTGGCCTGTGGGGCATTAGCTGCGTATTTGCTTTGCGTTCCAAGGACTGGGGTAGGGACAACTGAACGCTGTGCAGGGACAAGGACGTGGATGCGCTTGCCGATGGTGCTAGTTGAGAGTGTGCAATGACATGTGCAGGGTGGGAGGCATCTTGGCATGCGCCATGGACAGGTGAATGGCGTGCATGCACAAAAGCGGAAAAAGTGGTGGTGTCACCCGCAGACACTGTTTCTGGACCTTGAGGTTCGTCCCACTTAGTAGGGTGGTTTGCTGCCATGTGCCTGATCATGCTGGTGGTAGTCAGGCTGCTAGGTTTACTATCCTTGCTGATGCTGGCCTTGCAGGTGGTGCAAATGGCCTTTTTGGCATTATCTGTAGAGTCTTGGCATTTCGAGGAATGCTTTCCCGCATTGTGTCTGCGGCCAACACACTGCTTCTTCCTGCCTGTTGAGGTGCTACGCCTCCCTCCTCCTGTGTGCTGCTGTTCTCGCTCTGTATGTCCCCCTGCCAGGTTGGGTCAGTTATCATATTATCCACTACCTCGTCTTCCACTTCCGCACCCTGATCATCCTCTTGACTTCTGGGAATTGTCTCATCATCATCATTCATCTCTTGCGACAGAAAGTGCACTTTCCCACTGTTGTCTATGTGTGACCGTGGCTGCTCCAATATTTAGGCATCGCTACACGCATTCTCCTTTTGACTCACTTGAAGCTGGCCGGACGAGAGACTCAAATCTACAAATGGAAAAGTGAACAGCTCTTCTGAGTGTCCAACTGTGGAATCAGTTGTCTCCGGGCACTTGGCATGGTGGGAGGACAGAGGATTAGGGTGAGGAATATGCGGTCCAGACTCACGGCTACTGAGGAGTACTACTGAACAGTTTTCTATTGAAAGCATGGAAAGACTGGTGGAAAGCATGCCAAGACACATGAAAGCTGTGATTAAAAATCTTGGTTAGTCCACCAAATATTGATTTCTGAACTGTTCCTGAGTTTAAAAAATGAGTAATTTGAGGTCTGAAAGCACTGGTTTTTTTTATATTTTGATGCTTTATCATTTGCTGCAAATAAATACAAAATTTTTAGCTTTGAATTTCGGAGACATGTGGTCATTAGTTTATAGGCTAAAACAACAATGTACATTTTACTCAAAAATATACCTCTAAAGAAATAAATCAGAGAAACTGAAAATTTTGCAGTGGTCTCTTATTTTTTGCCAGAGCTGTATTTAGTATATTGAGCCTTCAGTATTCTATGCCAACTCAACTCCGATGACATAATCCTAATTACAGTTGCATCTCCTACTTTATAAATGCTCTCTTAATTATAATTTAATATAAGCTAGACTAGATTATATGAAGAGCACTGTCTGTGTTAACCATTATTACTATTGTCCTTGGAAGTTGCCAGGGATGGAACCAGGGTTGGGACCTAAAGAGGGCGCAAAACCACAGACTTTCATATGGATGTGGAGGTTGGTGGCAAGCTTACACATGTGAAGAACATAGATCCCAAAGTTGGAACTCAAAGACATTTATTGCTTATCCACAGGTTATGTCAAATAGATAAATTGATAATACCCCATTAAAAAATAATCATATTGGTATATTAAAGGGAACCTGTCATCAGGTTTTTCTCCTATAAAGCATGGTAACCACCATTAGGGCCTTTTCTACAGCACACTGAAATGCTGTAAAAAAAGTTCCAGATTCAGTCTGCAGATCCCGAAAAATAGCTTTCATCATACTTACAGATGGGGCGGTCCGGTCCGATGAGCATCTCTGGTCTTGATCAGACACCTCCTCTCTTCCTGTGAACGTCGTCCTCCTTCCCTACTTCATGTGGATGATGAGTCCACTCCTAAACCATCTGCACAGTGTCCTTCATCTCATTCCTGTGCAAGCACACTTCTCTGTGCCCTATCGAGGGCAGAGCAATGGTACTATACTGCACATGCATCAGGAAAAACCAAAAATAGCCGATGATCAGGAAGTAAATCTGGCGCATGCGCACTACAGTATTTTACCCTGTCCTCGGCAGGACAGGGAGAAGTGCTCTTGTGCAGAAGCTATTGGGGACACTGTGTGAGTGACGTAGGATGTGTCATCAATACAAAACAAGGAGGACAGCGATCACAAGAAGAGAGGAGGCACCGGATCAAGACCAGATACGACCATCTGACCGGACCGCCCCATCTGTGAGTATTATAAAAGCTCTTTCTTTTTGGATCTGCAGACTGAATTGGAGACTGTTTTACAGCATTCCAGTATACTGTAAAAAAGCAGCTAATGGTGGTGGCCATGCTTTATATGGAGAAAACCTGATGACAGGTTCCCTTTAAAGAAATGTCAAATATAAGGACAATTTTTAATAACGTGAAAAACCGGACCTGAATAGAGATGAGCGTTGTCAGACTCGAACTGTTCGCCAATCTCAAATTCGAGCTGTTTTGGGCGGTGTTCGAGCCGTTCGGCGAACACGAACGATTTGAGAAAAATTCGGCTGTTCGAGGTTATGTTCGATAACTGTTCGTGCACCAAAATCATAACTGGATTTTTTCCCAGTAATGATGAAAATTAATGTTAATACGCAGTTTGAGTGTACAGCGGGGCGGGGGGAGGGGCAGGGGATGGATCTCTGCAGGAATAATGAAGATCTCCATTTTTTTTTCTCTTTCCCGCATTTACAGTGGGGAGGTGCAATCTGTCAGCCTATCAGCAGCGCACACACGGAGCGAAGTGTTTTTTTTCACACAAGCAAGGGCATGTGTCATTGGCAGTGTATGTCACATGTCCTTCCCCTATAAGACCAAGCCATTTTCCCCGTCGCCACCATTTTCTCACTGATGCAGCTGCGTGTTAGACGGCAACGCTGTTGCTGTGTGCGCTATACCTTGTTAATTTCAAGCCAATTTTCGCACAAATCTACAGATAGCTTGGGAGTAGGGAATAGTTGTGATTGCAGTCCTTTTAAGGACTACGTTACATCATTTCATACGACTTTTATCAGGCAGGTCTGTGCTCTTAAATAGATAGGTTGGGAGTAAAGACTAATTGTAATTGCAGTCCTTTTCAGGGCTAGGTTACATCAGTTCCTATCAGTTTTTGCCAGGCAGGTCTGTGCCAGTGCTGTGCAAGTTTTTTTCACAGCATTTGGCTGAATCTAGCAAAGGTAATCCTTTTTGGCCTTTTGCAGAGTGTGTTAGTCAGTGGAGTAGCCTATCTGTGTTGCAAGATACACCACCTGTGTATAGAATACCAATTTTTTTACTGCACCTAGTGAAGTAAAACCTTTTGGGCATAGCATCATTCTATTAGTCCATCTATACTGAACTATATAAGGTTGCAAATTGAATATAATTTTTTTCTGCATCTAGCTCTGAAAAAATATTTCGGCTTCTAGCTGTGTGTGGGACTTGTTCTATTAGTCCATCTATACTGACCTCCATCACGTTGCAAACTGAATATAATTTTTTTCTGCATCTAACTCTGAAAAAATATTTGGCCTTCTAGCAGTGTGTGGGACTTGTTCTATTAGTCCATCTATACTGACCTCCATCACGTTGCAAATTCAAAATAATTTTTATCTGCATCTAGCTCTGAAAAAATATTTGGCCTTCTAGCAGTGTGTGGGACTTTCTCTATTAGTCCATCTATACTGACCTCCATCAGGTTGCAAATGAAAAATAATTTTTGTCTGCATCTAGCTCTGAAAAAATATTTATCCTTCTAGCAGTGTGTGGGACTTTCTCTATTAGTCCATCTATACTGACCTCCATCAGGTTGCAAATTAAAAATAATTTTTATCTGCATTTAGCTCTGAAAAAATATTTGACCTTCTAGCAGTGTGTGGGACTCCTTGTATTAGGCCATCTATACCAAGCCCCACCAGCTTTTAAATTAATAATAATTTTTAGCTGCATCTAGCCCTGAAAATAATTTTTCTTCCCAATAGTGGTAGCAATAGAAATATGGGGCGCGCGCCTGGCTTACAAAAATATACGCTTCATAACAAAAAACAGCAGCCTGGCACGCTGCATTAATAAGATGGCATCATTGTCTCTCCCAGTGCTAGGCCTACTACCCAGGCTAGCATTCCTGTGCCTAAAACACAATGTATGGGTCCGCGCTAGCCACTATGCTGAGGGGTCTAAAGCTGCTGCTAACGCTTTATAACAATTCAATTGGCAGATTTTCACAGAGCTCTTCCACAACGCCCACCCATCGGACAACAGTTGCCCACCTTCCCTATGGGATCTAGTGGCGAATAGTTGATGCCATTAATCAGAGCGTCAGTTGCCCCGTCGACGTGGCAAGCATACCGTAAGGCATGGGAAGAGTGGACACGACTAGTAGCAGGCAGACGGGTTGACCAATGTGAACAAGCCAGATCACAAGTCACCATAGAATTTCTCCACCAGCTAATTATGATGGGCATATCAGGGGCGTCAGCGCAGCGGTGTCTGACCGGAGTAGCATTTCACTTCCAACTACTGAATTGGGGAGATGTGACAAAGGTTCATCATCAGACAATCCATAAAAGGGTGGAAAAGGGGTCAGCCAAGTCAGGAGTGTAGACGTCCCGTCCCGTGTCACTAAAACTGATTTCTCACATCATATCCCTAACACCATTAACATGACACTCACAATTTGAAGCAACACTACTGTCTACTGCATTTGTGATCTCCTTCTTCGGGGCGCTATGCATAAGCGAATTAGTCCCTCAATCCAAAATTACCACCAGTGGAGGCTTATTACACCATTACGTAGTCATAGCCAATAATGCAATACGTCTACGCATACACAAATCGAAAACGGTTCCAGCGGGCAGGGGCACTTGGGTACTTCTACAACCCGCAAACCGTACACTGAGTCGGGTAACAATAGTAAAAACAAATCTAACCATCAGATCACAAAGTAATTTCTTCCTATCACACATTGATGGAATGCCATTATCAAGATACCAGTTCCAAGCTATATTTAATAAATGTATAACATCAGCAGGGAACCACCCCAAATATTACGGGACACACTCATTCCGCATAGGCGCGGCCATGGAAGCAGCAAGAGCAGGACTGTCAGAAACGGAAGTTCAGAGGATAGGGAGATGGCGATCCACGTGTTTGGCAAGATACATAAGACCGGACTTGTTATCCTAACGTGGTTTGTTTCTTTTACAGGTGACGCTAAGCCAACAGTGTGGGTGATAGGCCACTCGTATATGTATTGGGCAGAAAAAAGGGCGAAAGTCTGCCCAGGCGGGAGGAAATTAGAGTTTCATAACACATATTTCAACTAGAGAGGTATAAGAGGCCTGCTATGGCCACAGGTACTAATGGAGGTAATCAAGGTAGGGAGAGAGGCAAGATGTCCGGTCATCTTAGTTATACAGGCCGGGGGAAGCAACCTTGGTCATCACAACAGCGCATAACTAATGGCAATAATGAAACTAGACACTGAGCGCTTCAGAGAATTTTTCACAAAACTAGCTATAGTATGGTCAGAGATTGTGCCGATAGCGGTATGGCAAGGTGAGCGAGACATCACGGCCATCGAACGGACAAGGCGGGTAATAAATATTCGGATGGCAAAATTTAGAAGAGACAGACGCGGTGTAGTGGTACGACACCGACAACAGGAAGGAGATAAAGCAGGCCTCATACGGCCCGACGTTGTTCACTTAATGGATATTGTACTGGACATATTCCTGTCAGGACTCCAGGACGGAGTGGAACAAGCGTTAAGAGTGATGGGTGGGGGTCAGAGTCCTGCATACGAGTACGCTGGATCCTCCGTGGCCTGGAAATAGAAAGGACATATTGGAGAGTCACACTTGTTGGCCAACTTGCCGGAGTGGAGACCCAGGGCATGCTGCAACAAGCTGAATTATTTTAGAAATAAAATGCCTTTCTAATGGAATGAGTATAAAGAGTTAATAAAGCTGTGACCGATCCTCACCCATCCAGTTGTAAGAGTTACATTATTGTATTGTCAAGGAAAGGGGGGCGGTAGGGGGGCTGAGCGTCTGGGTTTGGTTGGGGGTCCCCACAGTCTACCTAGGCTAGATGCATTTAAAAACTCTTATTAGATACACAGGCGGTGCAGCTTGCTTCGCAGCTGGGCTACTAAGCCCAAAGTATTGCCTAGGCTAGATGCAGTTAAAAATTCTATGCTGACTAGCAGACACTGAAGATTTGGAGCAGACCTCTGAGTAAACAGCTCTTCAGACTCAACCATCTGTGTTACCCCAAGCCATAGTGTATGTAGTTTCTTACAGTTAAAAGGGGGGGGGAGCGACCCAACCCACCTGGAATTGACGACGTCACGTAAGACACAGCAAGGGGACTCCAAAAAGAGTCTCCATTTTTTCCTAAAATTGTGGCACAGACACCACTTAACCCTAGAACGCATACCTGGGGCCTCGCAGGCCCGCCCTGTTAATTGTTTTCTATTTTCTGCAAGATTACTTTAGTTCGAATTTTGAAACTCTAGGTATTCTTCATGTATATAGTTGTTTGTCATTTGAGTTTGAGTTATTCCATGTTATTTGCACACGGGCCTAAAAGGCCACAGGTATATGAAAGTGTAGATTTTTATGGTCATGCGTTCTAGGGTTAAGTGGCATCAATTGCCCCACAGTTGCTTAAAACGGTTGGTGAGGTGATTTTACCAAATCCTCAAGGTTTTAGTCTCCCAAGGATAACACAGGGGTAGAAAAGTCCTTGCGAATCCATGATTTGTTCATCTTTATGAACGTGAGTCTGTCTACATTCTCAGTGGACAGACGCGTGCGCTTATCTGTCAGCACACCACCAGCAGCGCTGAACACACGTTCAGAGAGAACACTGGCTGCAGGGCATGACAAGATCTCCAAGGCGTGAGTGGCGAGCTCCGGTCATTTTTCCAGATTGGAATACCAAAATGAGCAAGGGTCCAGTGACACAGTCATGGCTTCAATGTTCACTTGAAGATACTCCTGCACCATCCTCTCTAGGCATTGACTATGTGTCAGACTTCTTGTCTCCTGTGGCCTTGCAAAGGATGGTCTCAAAAAGTGGTGAAACGATTCCACAAAATTGCTGTTACCAGCAGATACTGTGTTACTGTTACGGTGATGAAGACTCGACAGTCCCATGGTTGGCAACTTAGAACTGTGAGATTCACTACGTGCACCACTGGTGTTTTGTGGAAAAGCACATGTAAGATTCTGCATCAGCGTCTGCAGATACTCCTGCATGCGTCAATCCCTTTCTATGGCAGGAATTATTTCGGCAAATTTACTTTTGTATCGGGGATCTAAGAGTGTGGCAACCCAGTAATCGGGATTACTTCGAATTCTGACAATCTGAGGGTCATGTTGCAGGTAGTGCAGCAAGAAGGCACTCATGTGTCTTGCGCATACAGGAGGACCAATCCTTGTTGTGTTGGTAGTGAGGTAAGAATCATGCTTCCTTCCTCTGCCCTCTCCCCCCAACCTCGCACAACAGAAATGTGATCAAGGTCTCCCTCATCTGATCAGTCTTCCATGACCATCGCCAGTTCGTCCTCCACTTCTTCCTCGGCTACTGCACCTTCCTCAAAAGTTTGGCTGCTACCATGCGCCCTGGTTAATCCCTCTCCCCCACCCTCCCATGCCTGCCGCCTTGGTGCTGCCAACCGTCTGGACCTTGGAGATGTTATCCCTTCCGCATACGACTCCTCCTCTACTGCCTCCACCTCCTCTTGTCCCACCACCTGACTCTGAATTCTGTTTAATGTGTGCTCCAGCATGTAAATCACCGGAATAGTCATGCTGATAATGGCATCGTCAGCACTAAACATCTTCGTCGCCATTTCAAAACTGTGCAGAAGGGTGTGTGGCACCCCTGAGGGTTCAGTCGCCACAGAGTTACTGCATCTCACCCAGAGGTGTGGTATCTCACCCTCAGGTAAGGAAGGCATATGGCTCGGGACCCTAACACCTGCATCCAACACATACCCGCAGTGGGGGTAGGGCGAGATTGCTCCAAAGGGAGAGCACAGTCCCAGGTCCCTAGCTGGTGGGAGGGTCCTATGTAGTGGGTGCTTAGGGGAGCAGCTTAGCGGAGCACATGACAGGGAGAGTATAAATAGGAAGCCATCTTAGAAAGGGCAAGCCAGTCAGAGGAGGAAAAGTGACAGGAACAGAGGCTCGGCATGAGCTCTGCTCCAGAGGCGGGCCTAGCCTGGGAGGCCCAGGACTGAAGGAGAGAAGAGAGGAGTGGGAGCAGGAAGGCTCCAGGAACCGAAGGGACCCTAGGGCTACGGGCCGTGCAGAAGGCCACCCGTACTCCTGCTGCTACCAGGAGGTAGAGGGGTCAGGCCAGATAAGGGGAACTGGTCCCTCAACTAGCGGAGAAACAGCAAGGCTCAACTAGAAACCGGAGGCTGCAGCATTTCATGTACTGCAGGTAAAAGTCCACACCAGTCTCACCAAGAAGGTAGCCACATAGGACCCAGGAGACGGAACACAAGTCGCCCGCCAAGGCCCGAGGATACCGGATAGAAGTGTCACTGGGTGTGAGGTGCAGGGAGAAGGCCAGAGAAAGGACACACAGAAGGGGGTCCTGCTAAGTACTCCAGAGCTATCTGGGGGTGGACTGAGCCCCTCACTGAGTACGCACAGTAGGACGGGTGAGATTGCTCTGGTACCTGTAATCTGGACTGCAACAACTGTGAGTAAAGATCTTGGGACTGCATCACCCGGACTCTGTGTTCATTACTGACTCCCTGCACTACAACCACCATCATCCACCCACACTGCCCTGAAGCTACACTCTTCCAGTGGTGAGCAATAATACCATTTCTGCAAAACCACCAGCTTCAGAGGACTGTTCCGCAGCGGCGGCCCCTTTTGCCCCACTCCAGAGGTGGGGTAGTCGGACATTATAAAACCCATATATACAAATTACCCTTGGATTGACCGCCCTGGATCACGGACCGGATCACCGCCACAGTGACTACAACCCCCAGCGTCTACCGGCCCGGCTCAGGGTACCCCACGGCCCAGGGGGCGCGTCAACTTCATAGGTCCCTGATCTGAGACCACTCCTGCAGCGTGATTTGCCCTACCTCTTTGTCTCGTTGGCCCAGGCTATACGTCAGAACGTATTGCACCAGGGCTTGTCGGTGCTGCCACAGTCGCTGCAACATGGTCAGAGTTGAATTCCACCGTGCTGGCACATCGCATTTCAGCCGGTGAACTGGCAGGCCCAACGACTTCTGTAGAGATGTAAGTCGTTGAGCTGCGGGAAGCGAACGGCGGAAGTGAGCACACAGCGACCGTGCCCTCTGCAGAAGGCCATCTAGTCCGGGATAGTGGGCTAACAATTTATGGACAACCAGGTTCAACACGTGAGCCATACAAGGCACGTGTGTGACATTGCCCCGGCGAAGGGCCGCACCCAGGTTTGCAGCATTGTCGCACACGGCCTTCCCTGGTTGCAGGTCCAGAGGAGACAACCATTCATGAAACTGATTTCAAAGTAAACACTGATGCCTTGAGCCCTGCTGCCAGCATAGTAAGGAGGTGTGCAGGATTCCTTCTGCACAGTTAGAAAGCAGGTGGCATTACCAGACAGGCTTTGGGTGCAGGTGGAGGACCGAGAGGAGGTTGAGGAGGCAGAAGCAGTGGAGGAACTTTGAGATAAAGAGGATTGACGCACAACTCGTGGGGACGGTAAGACTTGGACAGCAGCCCCCTGTCCTGCTGTCACCATAGTTACCCAGTGCCCAGTCAGCGACATGTAACGCCCCTGTCCATGCCTACTCGTCCAAGTGTCTGTGGTGAAATGCACCCTGTCACACACAGAGTTTCTCAAAGAAGAGGTGATGTTGTGTGCGACATGCTGGTGGAGCGCAGGCACACCTTTCTTTGAGAAGTAGTGCCGACTGGGCATCTGGTACTGGGGCACTGCGACGGACATAAGGTCTCGAAAATCCACTGTGTCCTCCAGGCGGAAAGGCAGCATTTCTGTAGCCAAGAGCTTGCAGATGGTGAAATTCAACCTCTTAGCTTTCTCATGGCTAGGAGGCAATGGTCTTTTACTTTTCCACATCTGAGGGACCGAGGGCTGGCTGTTGTGCTTAGACGGGGTTGAGTAGGGTGTCCCCGGCAAACTGCCGGTCTATGAGGAAGATGCAGGCGGACAAGTTAGGTTGCCTTGATCCAAAGGTGGTGCTCTCGATGTCAGAGAGCACTCAACACCAGCAGGTGTTTCCACTTTCCAATGAACTGACGACCTGCCAATCACACTGGCTGTTGCAGGTAAAGAGGTGGCAGGTCTGCGTCCAAAAACATGTGTGACTGCTGTCCCCCCAGTCACAGAGGATGAAGAGGCTGCGGATGCACAAGATGGGGCAGACGGTGGTTAACCCAGCCTGCTAGGCCGCATTGTAGCACAGTGAGCTACCCACTGCAACTTATGCTTCATATCCATGTGACGGTACATGCATGAAGTACTCAAACTATGGATTTTTTGGCCTCTACTTAGCTTTTGGTGACAAATATTACAGATAACACGAGTTGGGTCATCCTTATCATTCTGAATAAATGCCCAGGCAATGCAAGGCTTAGAGCCCATGCGACCTGAAGAGCCACTACGACTTGTGGTCAGAGGCAGAGTTGTGGTTGAGGATGCAGTTGTTGACATGCTTCCAGTACTCCATCTCTGTCCAGGAAGGCGCAACCTAACCTCGTCGTCAATAGCATCTGTGACGCCCCGCTGTGCTTGGTATCACAGATCCTAGAAGAGTGTATTGATGGAATCCTCCACAATAGGCCCCCATAAACATTCACACATCTCCACCTTCCACCTCAGACCAGCAGAGGGAGCCCATTAGGGATATAAATAGGGAAGGTGGAGCTAGGCAGTTCAGTTCCTCTGAAGAGTTCCTGCAGTAGAGAAGCCTAAGAGAGGTCAGTCTGCAGTGGAGCTCAGTCTAGTCTAGAGAACTCAGTTAATTGTTCAGCAGTGGAGCACGAGGCTCCTGCTAGCTACATTCAGTAAGGCATAACCGGAATCCCTGGAGAACTACAAGTCCCAGGATCGCTAAGGTGTTGATACGTAACAGAGCCAGGAGGCATAGTGGGAGCGTGAACTCCAAGAGAAGGCCCTACCACAAGGTCAGCCAGCGCAGGACAGAGACAAAGTTAGGCCTAGCTCCAGGCAGGTCAGAAACTTACTATGCAGAGGCAAGAAACAGGAGGCCCTACACTCGCTCATTGGGGAGGATCCTGATATTCACCCTTCACCCTACAGTGCTCCGCGATGTGCCTGAGTTTCCTCCAGTAAAAGGTACTGAAGTGACTACCGTGTCCGTTCCCGTTCTTGCTCTGACCCAGCTGGGTCTCGCCTGTCCTGCATTCCCCCTGCATACGCTGCCCTGAGACCTAGCTCCACCTGTGGGGAGCTATACCATCGAGCTGCCTTATTACGGGTCTCAGTGGACTGCTGCAGCGATGGTGCTTCTCACCAGATACCACAGGTGGTGTCACGAACTCTTATAAAATTAACAATTATCCACTCTTTTAAAGAGTGACCCCAGGGTACGGGCCAGGGAGCCGACCACCGCGACATCCCCAAGGCCAGGCAAAGGCCCGGTTACCGCGTCATCCCCATCCCCTGGGCTAGTCACATCCTCCTCCACCTCCTCCGTTGACCTCATCGACTGGCTGACTGTGGGTTGACAGTAAGTGGGATCTCCAACCTCGTCATCATCACCCTGTGTGTTATCACACCCGTCGTCCTCAAAGCCAACCTCTTCCTGCCCTGACCGAAAAGTCAAGTTGTCGCTCCAATCAGGTATTTGAGTCTCATCATCGTCTTCATCATTGTCTCCACCAACAGGAGTGACAGTTTGGGAACGAGGGTCTGCATTATGCTCAGAACCTTCTTCATCTGGTCCTGGATCCGACTTATAAAGATTCTGGGCATCAGTGCAGATCATTTCCTCGTCTGGATTAACAGAAGCTCTAGAGCAGACCTCCGTTTCCCAGGCTATGGTATGAGTAAACAGCTCTACAGACTCAACCATCTGTGTTACCCCATACTCAGACGGGCAGCTGGAGACTTGGGAGCTGTGAGGAAGCAAGTGCGATTGGGGTGACACCTCTGAGGACTGGAGTATTTGTGATGTTGAAATTGAGGTGGAGGAGAGCCCACTTGAAGGAGCACTTGATATCCGCTGAAGCACCTGCTGTTTTTGTGCCTCATCTGGAATTTGTAGCGATGGGCGTGTCCGTAAGAAAGGGATCGTATCACATTGTCCACGAAAAGAAGTCGACATCTTAGTTTGGCTGGAAGATGGTCTTTTTCTGCAGATGTTACCCCCCCCCACCGCGGGGGGGGGCTCGACCCACCAGCGGACAGGCACCAGTATTGGGAGAGGGGGGCTGGCCGTCAGGGTCCACCGCGGCTCTGGCACAAACCCGGCGACACGGAGGTGGCACGGCCAGGAATGAACTGGCCGTGTCGGCTTCTCACTTTTTGGATTTTAGAAGGGCATGACATGCCTATATCTGTGTCTCCCCCTCCTTTTACTCCTCCACCTCTTTTCTTTTCGCATGACTATATGTACTTGTCACTTTTCCATGTGTTAGTTATGTCTTCTGAGCAGTTTGTCAGCTTTTGGACACCTTTGAAGGTGTTTTTCTATGTGTTTCTATGTGTTTTTGTTTGCCTGCCATTGGTTTTAACGACGAACCGAACCGAACTCGAACACTACGGGGGTGGCTCAACACTAGACCTGAACTATGGATTATATGACAAGGTAGTAGAAAAGTTATGGCTTAGCATACTTTTCTATGTAATTTAATGGGCAGTTTACCATGATAGGATTACATGATTAAAACACAGTCAAAATTTTGACTTGCCATGCAAAATCAAAGGGTGTACTCATAATTCTGTAAAGGTAGGGTTCACATTCATTAGATTTATTCTTGCGAATGAGGCTAAGCTGCAAAACCAAACTCAACCCATCGAAAGAAAGGGACTGCTTTTGGGAAAAATGACCTTCATCATTGTGAGGAGCTGCCCACTTACTAAAGACTATGATACTTTTCCAGCAACGGACCACCATTTTTGTCAATATTATTATTGTGTTTTATTAGTGATTTACTTGTTATGTTTTATATAGTTCAGCTAACTTGTCAGTATGTGCACTAGATTCACTTGTAAAATGTCCAACATTCCACTAATCTGTATCTCAGGATTTCTGTATCTCAGGGGTATCTAACCATTGTTCCAAAAGCCAATAATTTCATTATGTGTGTGTAGATTGTAGACACAGTGGAGCCGTCACCACAGGGGGTCTTACATGTAGTCTCAGATGAAGGCTTCTTGAATATTCTTCATTGTTTTTAGCTAACAGTAAATGCTTAAGGGGGAGAGTGATCACTTCTGACCTGGGAGAGGATAGATCCCAGTGAAAGAAAGGAGAGTCATGTTTTTAGGAAGTGTTGGTGGAAGGATGCCAGAGGGTTAGGATCTGTGGCTGTGGACCTGGAGCTGATGGATGGATGACTTACGGAGGGTTGAAGATCTGTTATCAACTAAAGTGGATAAGCGTGCTTCAGTTGTGGATATGTCATTTGGATTTAAACTTTATTGAAGGACTGTTGCTACTGGATACTTGTGCTTTCATAGTTTTATCTGTTATCTGGAGGATCATGGACTGTGGCTACAGACTATACTGGCTGGAGATGCAAAATCTGTGGGCCAACCAAAAGTTGGGAGACAGTGGGTATCACCTGATACAAAGCCAGTGGAACTACTGATCCCAGGTTGAGAACTTAAGGACTGAGAGAACTGTATCTTGGCCATTTACTTGGAATTGCTGCATTACCATGGAGGTGATTAATAAAATATTGCTGCATTGTTAACCTGCCTAGGTGATTGCTTACAACCCACAACCTCAGATCTCTACAATCATATACAGTCTGAATGAACCATGTCATACAGATGTCGTTCACTTGATTCGTTACACTTGTAGAGGAGCACTTTTATGCCCCTTAAACACATTTTGTTTTTATTGAAATTCTAAAATTAAATTTTTGAAACAGTCACTTCTTCTCCTATTAAAAAAGAGATAAAAAATTATCATTTTAGTAATAGGATAAAAAAAATTCCTTTCTGTGTAGAAGAAGCATTCTGATTAAAGTCAACTCTAGTGTGCCGGGGAGAGTTTGTCATATTGATTTATTCATTTAGGTATAATATAAAAGACTGCGCAGAAAAGGCTCGATGAATTAGAAAGGCTTCATGTTTTCATATATAGTGTATAAAAGCCACCTCATCACTTCACTACAGCTGTACCAGATGAAAGGCATTCATTATTTATCTCGCGGTTGAGATGAATTAGGCATTTACGTGTTCTTGTTGCTCGCTGACTAATTATCAGCCTTCTTGTTCACATTCCTGACTTCACTGATGTGTACGCAGGATGTCCAGTAGAAGAGAACTCTTGAATATTTATACCTCTAAAAGCCGTGTGTTTGTCAGAGGCGAAGATTTTTTTTTTTCAATTAAAATTCCAAAACTATTTTGTTTTATTTTTAAAGGGGTTGTCTCACTATATCAACTTCTTTCCTAATGTCCGTTGAACTGCATAGAAAGAGGTCCACCGCTATGGGTCGAAACAGAAATCGTTAGAGGGAAAGATTTTCTTTGGATTCAAATTCAAACTTACAATTCTAAATTCATTGTCCACCATGAGCGTTCATTTGGTGTGGGTGCAGTTTACAATTCGAGCAGAGTGGTCATCCCAATAAGTTGCTATACTGCACAAATTGAGTAGTTATTGTATGTTAACACTCTAGCTTGCCTCTCTAGTTAGTTTTAGGTTTGCTCCTTCTGAACTGGATTCTTTTCAGATGATGACGTTGGGACATAGGTCGGCGAAAATGGATGTTTTTTTTTTTTTTTTTTTAAGTTTCTTCCAACAAATATTTGTTCTGGTTAAAATATTCAATCTTCTTCAGTTTTACTTTCAGTTGTATACACCTTACCATCTTAAAGGGAATCTGGATGTAAGGTGCATTTATCCTGGCCAATCACAGCTTATAAATAACTACCGATAGGCTTTATGAGGTTGATCCGCTGTCATTTAATATTTATTTAGATAGCCCACAATGATCATTCTGTGTGCATAGAATAGCATTGCAAAAGATGATATGTTGTTAAGAACGATGAGATTTAAGCAAGCTTAAAAATCATTTCACCCGACGAACGAATGTTTGCTAGTTCATCGGGTGATTGACAGTTCAGTAGACAGGAAACAACACACAGGGCAGCGTATGGATGCAGTGAAAAGTCATAGGCCTTTCTCCTAATCTGCATACTTCTCAGCCTTGTGAGTGATTGGTAGGGGTGTCAGGACTCAGACCCCACCAATCTGTTCAGAATGAAAGGACCTAAAGCATATAAAATATCTCTCAAAAGTTAAAGAACTCCTTAAATGTTTTATAATGCTAATGCCTGCGTCTAATCAGTACTGTATTTCCTGCATGATATGCAATTTGATGATGGCTGGTAACAACAGCAACAGCTCTTGTCATCTCCTTATCATTATTAAGGTCATACTGGGAGGTGTAGGTTCATGCGATACAATTGTATGTGCCGGAGACTGACCTGATGTTGCAAATGATATCTGTGCTAAGCTTGGTGCTATATTCATGTACAGTCTTTATGACAAATCTTGGGGTTGTATTCACATACTGATGATGGTTCTGATGCTGTGTTTATGTACTGATGACAATTCTAGTGATGTATTCATATACTGATGTCAGTATTGGTTATATATTGAAATACTAATGACAATTCTGGTACTGCACTATCATCAGTATATGAATCTAACACCAGGACCATACTGTACTAATGGTGGCTCTGATGCTGTTTTCATGTACTGATGATGGTTCTAAATTCATTTACTGATGGTGGTTCTCTTGCTGTATTAATGTGCCGATAGTGATTCTAGTGCTGCATTCATGTACTGATAGTGCTCATGGTGATGTATTCATCAACTTTACATAGTTTTGATGATGTATTTAGGTATGGATTATGGTCTTAAGGTGTTTTCATGTTTGATGGTTTTGTTGATTTATTTCTATACTGATTATGGTTCTGATGCTTCATTCATGTACTGATGATGGTTCTGGAACTGAATTCCTGTACTGATGATGGTTCTCTTGATGTGTCCATGTACTATTGGTGGTTCTAGCTATATATTCATGTATTGATGGTGGTGCTGGCATTGCATTCCTGTACTCATGATGGTTCTAGTGCTGTATTCATGTATTTATGTTGGTTCCCATGATGTTTGCTCTTCCGATGTATTCAGCTATTCATTCATACTGATGATGGTTCTGGTGTTCTTTTTCTGTATTGATGATGGTTCAGCTGATGTATCCATGTACTAATGGTGGTTCTGGTGCTGTATCTGTTAGCATCCTCCTGTTAGTTTTTGCTATCTTGTGTTTTGCGGTCACGTGACCAGCTGCCTATATATTCCAGCTCCGCCCTTCTGGCTTTGCTGGACTTCAGTGTTTTTTGCCTTTCTCTCTACCCAGGTGCTTCGGTACCTATCTCTGTCTAGTTTGCTTGGTCCTCTGGGACCTCTAGTACTTTTTGTCAGTTTGTCTTTTTGCTCTACAACAACTTCTGTTAGGAGGTGTCCCATTTTTGTCCCAGTCCTTAGTTCTTTTAGGGACCCCTCCCTTTATTCTATAGGTCTCCGTTCAGACTAGCCGAGGACGAAGGCGGGTCTGTTCACAAGAAACAGGCTGCCCACTACATCGTAGGGATTCAGCTTAGCCTTACTGTAGGGACAGCTTTTCCCATTATTTCCTTAGTTTATGTTGCAGATCATAACAGTAAGTCCAGCCCAAAAAAAACAACTAAAAGGAAAGAAATTCGGGGATCAATATGGTTTCCATCCAGGAGATGGCTCAACGCCTGCAAGGATTGTCTCTGGAGGTGGCCGAGCATCAGCAACACGTGAGCAGCTGTCCTGGAGCGCATTTTGTAGAACTGAAGGTAGGACTGCCTGATATTTTTTATGGTAAACAGCAAGATTTTTTTTCCTTTAAAAATGCTTGTTTGTTATATTTTCGTTTGAGACGGAGGCCCTCTGGGAATGAATCACAGCGCATTGGTTTTATTATGTCACTTTTGCGCAAAGAACCAGAGGGGTGGGCCTTTTCTCTCCAACCTAATGATCCGTGTTTAAGTTCTGTTGAGGAATTTTTTTCTGCTATGAGGCTATTATATGACGATCCTGATCGAATCTCATCTGCTGAATCAGAACTTAGATGTTTGAATCAGGGGTCAGATGATTAAATTTATTGCACACACTTCAGGAGATGGGTTTCAGAAGTTAAGTGGAATGATTCGGCGCTGAAAAGTTTATTTCTTGCTGGTCTGAGTGAAAGGGTTAAGGATTTGTTAATTGCATTCCCTGCACCTGAGGCTCTGCAGGAAGCTATGCAGTTAGCTGTTCATGTGGACAGGAGAATAAGGTCCAGGGTCAATGATGTAAAGACTCCAGTAACTTTAGGTCCTAGTTTCCAGAAAATCTGCTCTGACAGCGGAGAACCAATGGAGGTTGAGGCGATGTCACTCCTCTCTCAAGAAAGATATCAGAGATTCGCCGAAGGTTTGCGTCTTTATTGTGGTAAAGCTGATCATTTGATTAAGTATTGTGAGTGTCGTTTAAGTAAAGAAAAAAAAAAGGTCAGTTACACCCGTATAGCTTGTTTACGCTCTGCAGGAGTGTTCCTTTCTGGGTGTACTACTCTGCTGGGAGATTTGATTGAATTTTAGGTATTTGTGCATTGTGGTTCAACACTTAATGTGATTGATAAAGGGTTTTTGGAAAAACTTAAACTGAAATCCAAACCTTTGTTATCTCCTATTTCTGTGATTGCAATTGATAACACTCCTTTGAAATGTATTACTCACAAGACTGCTGCATTTCCCCTCACTATCAATGGTGTTCACCAAGAAATTTTGGACTTGGTTGTTTTGGATAATTTGCCCTCTCTGGTTGTTCTAGGATTGCCTTGGTTAAAACTGCACAATCCTTTGTTGGACTGGTCTACTAATGTGATTAAGTCTTGGAGTCCGAAGTGCTATGATAAATGTTGTAATGGTCGCATTGCGACTGTGGAAAAAGGGGAATTACCGGTACCTATTCAAGATTTTTGGAGGTTTTTTTCGGAGAAGGAGTCGCAAGTTTTACCTCCTCATAGGGATTATGATTGCGCCATTGAGTTTGTTATAGGTGCTACTCTTCCCAAAAGTCTCTTGTTTAATCTTACTATCCCTGAAAGAAGGGCCTTGGAGGAGTACATAGAGATTAGCCTGGCTGCTGGTCACATTAGACCTTCTAAGTCGCCTGTGGCAGTCGGATTCTTCTTTGTTAAAAAAAAGGACGACGGTTTACGTCCATGTCTGGATTTTCGTGAAATTAATAAGAGTACCGTACGCAATTCCTACCCATTGCCGTTAATTCCTGACTTGTTTAACCAGTTAGTGGGAGCCAAGTGGTTCTCAAAAATTGATCTCCGAGGGGCATACAATTTGTTACTTGTGAAGGAGGGTGATGAATGGAAAACTGCTTTTAACACTCTGGTAGGTCATTTTGAGAATCTGGTGATGCCCTTCGGTCTTACCAATGCACCTACATTTTTTCAGAACCTTATTAATGACATCCTGAGACCTTTGATTGGTAAGAATGTGGTTGTGTATTTGGATGACATTTTGATTTATTCACCAGAATTAGAGTCCCATTGACAGAGTGTACGTGAAGTTTTGCAGTTATTGAGTTATAATTCACCCTTTGCTAAGCTGGAGAAATGTGAGTTCGCTGTGCAGAAAATTAGTTTTCTGGGCTACATTGTCTCCAGCGAGGGCTTTGAGATGGACCCTGAGAAGGTTCAGGCTGTGCAGGAATGGCCTAGGCCTATTGGTTTGAAATCTATACAGAGGTTTTTGGGTTTTGCCAATTATTACAGGAAATTCATTAAGAATTTTTCTGTAATTGTTAAACCTCTAACCGATCTCACCAGGAAAGGTGCGAATATGACCTAGTGGACTACTGAAGCCATTGAAGCGTTTGAGTATCTCAAAGAGAGGTTCAGTTCAGCCCCCATCCTTATACAGCCTGATGAGACCAAACCTTTTTTGGTCGAGGTCGATGCTTCATCGGTGGGGGTCGGAGCAGTTTTGTCTCAGTAGAACAAGGGTGGAGTACATCCTTGTGCCTTCTTTTTGAAAAAAAATTTCGGAAACCGAACTGAATTATGATGTTGGAAATCGGGAGTTGCTGGCTATTAAACTTGCGTTTGAACACTGGCGTCATTATTTGGAAGGTGCTAGATTTCCTATTCAGGTTTTCACAGATCATAAGAATTTGATCTATCTGGATGCTGCCAAGCGCTTGAATGCCCGTCAAGCTAGGTGGGTACTTTTTTTTTTCTGTTACCTATATCCCTGGTACTAAGAATGTTAAAGCCGATGCTTTATCTCGCAGCTTCTCTCATACAGTCGGTACCAAGGAGGAGGAGAGCATTTTACAGGAAGGAGTTGTGGTGGCGACATTGGACTCCTATTTGGAGAATGGGATTCTGAATGCTCAAGATGATGCTCCATCTAACACTCCCCATGGGAGGTTGTTAGTGCCTAGAGCCTTTAGGAGAAATTTGTTTGTGGAGTGTCATGAGTCTCGGTTGGCAGGTCATCCAGGAGTTTCGGAGACAAAGAGACTTATCAATCGCAGTTTTGGTGGCCTGGATGGCAGAAGGAAGTCATCAAGTGGGTGAGTCAGTGTACTGGGTGTGCTAGGTCAAAGGCTTCAAATACTCCTGCTGCGGGGTTGCTTTGCCCTCTGGAGGTTCCTAGTGCGCCTTGGACGCATCTCTCTATGGATTTTATTACTGATCTGTGTGGTCGTAGACTGTTTTAGTAAGATGTGTCATTTGGTTCCATTCATTAAGTTGCCCTGCACCAAGACACTCGCTAAGGCGTTTGTTAAGGAGATTGTCAAGCTCCATGGCGTTCCCACGGATATTGTTTCTGATAGAGGTCCTCAGTTTGTGGCTCGTTTTTGGCGTGCTTTTTGTGACAGGTTGGGAGTTCATTTGTCATTTTCGTCTGGTTATCATCCTGAGTCTAATGGACAGACTGAAAGAAAGAACCAGGATGTTGAACAGTTTTTGCGTTGTTTTGTGGCGGAAAATCAAAAGGTGTGGTCTGAGTTTCTGCCTCTCGCAGAATTTGCTCTTAACAATCATACATCCTCCTCTGCTGGGTGTTCTCCTTTTTTTTGTTTCACTGGGAGACATCCGTCTTTTGGTTCGTTATCCAAATTGGGGTCGGCTGTGCCGGAGGAGGAGAATTTTTTTTGTCTTGCAGCGCTAGTGCACAGTGCTCTGCATCTGTACTGTTCACCGCTGTCTGCAAGGTCTGTGTGTGTGAGTGCAGCTCACCCTGTAGTGTGTACTTCAGCCACCTCTTGTTGTAGTGCACTCAGTGTGTGTCACTGCCTCATACATTGTCATTTTTTGCCAATTCATAATTTTTCCTGATTTCTCCTATTAGTGTGGTTGTTCCATCCGTATTCAGCTAAATTGGTTCCAAACACACTATATAGGAGTAGTTAGATGAGCCTTTCTGCAGCATTGTGCCCTGCAGCCCCAGCCAGATTAGTATTAGCCTATTTTTTGTAGCCTCATCTATTGCATTGTAGGTTACCTTCCTACATTGTAATAGCTACAAAAAGTTTGTGATACTATCGGTATTACATCTTTGGGCACATCCAGTGTCTTTTTGTGACAAAAAAACCTAAATAAAGTTCACCAAACACTCCACTTGACAGTTGTGTAGGCCACATTAGCTCATATTAAAGTCTAGTCCACACTTTATACAATTAGTGTTTCTTATACCTGTTAGCAGCTGTTCAGGAATAAGCACACTAAGCCCTTAGTACTTTTCTGCCTATCTTTATCAGTCTACCAAGAGGGTGGTGTAGATGATGAGGTCCTTGACCCATCATGGCGTGAGGGACAGGAAGGTGGTGGGAGCAGCTCTGAGGAAAAGATTCCCCGAACAGCCCAAAAAGGAGGGAGAGGGAGGGGGCAGACTTGGTTGCCTGTAGCCTCCATTTCGGCACCCATTAGGAGCATGGCTCTTCCAAAATCCAAAGCGGGCGCTCCCAAGACTTGCAGTGCCTGGTCCTTTTTTGACACAGTTGCAGATGACATTTGCTTTGTCAAATGCAAGCTGTGTAATCAGAAGGTGAAAAGAGGGAAAAGTGTCAGCAACCTCAATACCACAAATATGTGGAAACATGTGCGGTCCAAGCACATGGTGGAGTTACAAAAACACACTGAAGACCTAGGCCAACCTACAGCGCCACCTACCACCTCTTCAGCTCGTGTTGTAGCCTCTTCCTCCAGCTCACACACAGCTGGTTCGGCTTCCTCACAGGATCGCCATGGAAGAATCTCTGGCACTGTTGTTGTAATGCACACGCCCGGGCTAAGCGGCGTGTGCATGTGATTCCACTGGACAGAGCCGGAGAGTGAATGCCTAGAGGGGCGTAACTAGGTATTCATCCGATCCGACCAGGGTCGCACGACGGCATACGACGCCAGTGCACCAAGGAGGAACCGAGCAGAGGGACCAGGTGCTACTCCAGGACAGACCCCAGACACGGCTGTTGACCCACGCAGGGGAATACAGTAACAGACCGGTTAGGCTGGCACACAGACTGGTGGGTATAGGCAGGCACGACTGGTATGCAGGCAGGCGGGTATGCAGGCAGGGGGGTACAGGCAAGCACGGCTAGAGTGCAGACAGGGAGGCACTAGCAGGTAGGAACACAGGCGGGATAGGACCCAGTACACACTGGGACTCAGGAACAGAACCACAGATGTGGCGGACAAACACAGCAGAGTAAGGCCGCCCAGAATGGTGAGCGAGAGCAGGGCAAGACGAGACCACCTAGAGCGGTGAGCGAGAGTAGAGCAGGACGAGGCCACCTGGAGCGGTGAGCAAGAGTAGAGCAGGACGAGGCCGCCTGGAGCGGTGAGCAAGAGTAGTGCAGGACGAGGCCGCCTGGAGCGGTGAGCAAGAGTAGAGCAGGATGAGGCCGCCTGGAGCGGTGAGCAAGAGTAGAGCAGGACGAGGCCGCCTGGAGCGGTGAGCAAGAGTAGAGCAGGACGAGGCCGCCTGGAGCGGTGAGCAAGAGTAGAGCAGGACGAGGCCGCCTGGAGCGGTGAGCAAGAGTAGAGCAGGACGAGGCCGCCTGGAGTGGTGAGCAAGAGTAGAGCAGGACGAGGCCGCCTGGAGCGGTGAGCAAGAGTAGTCAGAGCAGAGCAAGACTGCCGGAGCAGTGAGCAAATGGTCAGAGCGGAGCAAGACTGCCGGAGCAGTGAGCAAAGGCAGAGCAGGCTAGAACCGCCGGAGCGGTGAGCAAGGCAGAGCAGGCTAGAACCGCCGGAGCGATGAGCAAGGCAGAACAGGCTAGAACCGCCGGAGCGGTGAGCAAGGCAGAGCAGGCTAGAACCGCCGGAGCGGTGAGCAAGGCAGAGCAGGCTAGAACCGCCGGAGCGGTGAGCAAGGCAGAGCAGGCTAGAACCACCAGAGCGGTGAGCAAGGCAGAGCAGGCTAGAACCGCCGGAGCGGTGAGCAAGGCAGAGCAGGCTAGAACCACCGGAGTGGTGAGCAAGGCAGAGCAGGGGGGACAGGGCTCTGTTCACACGGAACAGACAGGAAGGGAATGGCAGAACCAGATACCCACAGGGTACTTGCAGTGAAGTAGCGAGTGGACCACAAACTCACAAACGGAAGTACAGTGACAAGGAGCAGGAGTTAGGTGCGAGTTCAGACTCTGCAGAAAAAGGAAAGGTATGGACATAGAGAAACACAGGAACCAGGCTAGAAGAGTATACAGACAAGAACAGACACAGTAGCAAGATACAGGAGCGGGTCTAGGTATGCAGCCCCTAGAAGGCGGGAGGAACAGGCAAGGAGCGTGTTCAGACAGGACAGACAAGATACGGGAGCGGGTCTAGGTATGCGGCCCCTAGAAGGCGGAACGAACAGGCAGGAGCGTGTTCAGACAGGACAGACAAGATACGGGAGCGGGTCTAGGTATGCGGCCCCTAGAAGGCGGAACGAACAGGCAAGGAGCGTGTTCAGACAGGACTGGAAATGCAGCCTACAAGAAAGGCAAGCAAGCAAACACAGAAAGGGACCTGGCACATTCAGAGTGAAAGAGCACACTGAATGAAACACAATGCTCAGGCAGGGATTCATTGGAGCAGCTGGGTTAAATACCAGGTGACAGACAGCAATAGGCTGAGGACGCACAAGGGGTGTGCCCGCAGCAGGTACAAGAAACAGGAAGTGATCGGGCGCCGCCCTTAAGCAGCAGACACAGAGGCAAGCAGACAGCATGGAGGGAAGCCAGGCTAGCAGACTGGACTGGAGATCAAGTGCGCGCTCTTGCACAGTGGGAGATGGACCACTATGCAAGGACGCCGCCAGGTATGTTACAGTTGTACAGAGACACAGTGTAATTCCACCCACAGCACCACTTTCCCAGTCATCCTCACACTCCCAGGCCAGTCTACAGCCATTGTTAGCACAGGCATGGGAGAAAAGGCGCCCATACTCGGCAAACCACCCCCGAGCACAGGCTCTGAATGCTGGCATTGCTAAACTACTGGCCCTTGAAATGCTATCATTCAGGCTGGTGGAGACTGAAACCTTCCGTAACTTTATGGCAATGGCAGTCCCACAATACAACGTGCCCAGCCGCTTTTATTTCAGCAGGCAAGCCGTCCCTGCCCTGCAACATGATGTTAAGGGAAAAATTAAACAAGCGCTACAAAACGCCGTCAGTAGCAAGGTCCACCTGACCACTTATGCGTGGACCAGTAAGCATGGACAGGGATGATACCTTTCCCTCACTGCCCATTGGGTAAATGTTGTGGAGCCGGGTACAGATTTTGAGAGTGGCGTTGTACGTGTTCTGCCAACTCCAAGGATTGGAGGAATCCAGTCTGCACACATTGACTCCTCCTCATACTCCAGTTCCTCTGAATCAGTGCTGCAGGAGCCGTCACGGTCTACCTCCACATCGACCCGTGAACGGTAACCTGTTATGATGACCGATATGAGCACAGCCGTGGCCAAACGTCAACAGGCCGTATTAAAATGAATTTCTTTGGGGAATCGAAGCCACACAGCACAGGAGCTCTGGAATGCCATCAAGCTGCAGAGCGACGTGTGGTTTGTGCCAGCGAATCTCCAGCCAGGCATGGTAGTGTGTGACAATGGCCGAAATCTGGTGGCAGCTCTGGGCCTAGGCAACCTCACTCACATCCCATGTCTGGCACATGTGCTCAACTTGGTTGTGCAGAGTTTTTTGAGGGACTATCCAGATCTTGATGCACTGCTTCACAAGGTCCGCATAGAGTGCGCTCACTTGCGGCGTTCCACCAACGCAAGATCACGCATTGCAGCTCTGCAGCGCCGATTACGTCTTCCGGAACATCGCATCATATGTGACCTACCCACCAGGTGGAATTCAACGTTACATATGTTGGAGAGGTTGTGTGAGCAGCAGGCAGCAGTAATGGAGTACCAGCTGCAGCAGGCGCAAACAAGTCACAGTGCTCGCCGTTCACACTTCACCACCACTGAGTGGGCCTCTATGAAGGACATTTGCCACTTTTTGCGTGCCTTCGATTATTCCACGCGGATGGCGAGTGCAGATGATGCACTAGTCAGCATGACTATCCCACTTATCTGCCTGCTTGAAAAAACACTGCAAGCACTAAGGGAGGAGGTTTTGGAAGAGGTGGAGGATGAGGAGTGACAAATGCCATCTGCTTCTCTACAGTCTGCGCATCATGGTTCCTCACAAAGGCCTAGGCAGGGGACACTTTGTGAGGAGGATGAGGAGGAGTCAATGGATGAGGAAGACATCTTTCCAGAGGAGGGAGGTACACAATGCTCTAGTAGTCAGTATCTAGTGCGAGGGTGGGGTGATGCAGAGCAGGCAGAGATCACGCCTCAAGCAGGGGACAGTGTTTCTTGGCCAGTTGGCAGTCTGCAGCACATGGTTGATTTCATGCTGCAGTGCCTGAGAAACGACCGTCGCATCGCCCACATTCTCAACACGGCTGACTATTGGGTGTCCACCCTCCTAGATCCTCGCTAACGGGACAACTTACAAAGCCTCATAACACCGTTGAACCGGGAGCGTAAAATGCGGAAGTACCAAGACGCACTGGTGCATTCCATCATGTTTTCAATTCCAACCGAGAGCAGTGCTGCTAGTGCTTTACAAAGCAGCTCAGTGCGTCGAGGTAGTGGAGGAAGCTCTGCACAAAGAGGGAGCAGAAGCAGCGCCTCAGCACAAGGCAAGACCAGTATGGCCAAAATGTGGCAAAGTTTTGTTTCCCCGCCGCCACAAATGTCTACACCATCACAGACGGCTCCAGTCAGCAGGAGGCAATGTTTCCGTCAGATGGTGACAGACTACATGTCTTGCCCTCTTAGTGTACTCCCAGACGGCTCTTCTCCCTTCAAGTTTTGGGTCTGTAAGCTGGATACATGGCCAGAGCTTAGTCAGTATGCATTGGAGGTGCTAGCTTGCCCTGCTGCCAGTGTATTATCGGAACGCGTCTTTAGTGCCGCAGGTGGTGTACTAACAGACCGTCGCATGCGACTATCCTCCGATAACATTGACCGGCTTACTTTTCTCAAAATGAACAAGGCCTGGATCTCTCATGAATTTGCCAGTCCTCTTCCAGAATAAATAATTGGTTGGCAACAGTATCCAGGTCTCCTGTTGTGTTCATGTTTCTACTACCTGAACTGTAATCCCTGAGCTCCAACTCCGCCAGTTGGCGCTCGGAAGTGCTGTCTGCACAGTCAACACTTGCTGCCGTGTTATTGGGGTTCAGTAACGTCAGCTGTTCCCCTCCTGTGCGGACGGCAATTTCTCCTGCTCTGTCCACATTCTCACTACTACAGATTTTAAAGTTGCTCCAATTACACCTCTGGCTCCTCTGTTTTCAGTATTATCCCGGAGCTCCAACACCGCCAGTTGGCGCTCGGAAGTGCCGTCTGCAAAGTCAACACTTGATGCCGTGTTATTGGGGTTCAGTAACGTCAGCTGTTCCCCTGCTGTGCGGACGGCAATTTCTCCTGCTCTGTCCACATTCTCACTACTACAGATTTTAAAGTTGCTCCAATTACACCTCTGGCTCCTCTGTTTTCAGTATTATCCCTGAGCTCCAACACCGCCAGTTGGAGCTCGGAAGTGCCGTCTGCACAGTCAACACTTGCTGCCGTGTTATTGGGATTCAGTAACGTCAGTTGTTCCCCTGCTGTGCGGACGGCAATTTCTCCTGCTCTGTCCACATTCTCACTACTACAGATTTTAAAGTTGCTCCAATTACACCTCTGGCTCCTCTGTTTTCAGTATTATCCCTGAGCTCCAACACCGCCAGTTGGCGCTCGGAAATGCCGTCTGCACAGTCAACACTTGCTGCCATGTTATTGGGGTTCAGTAACGTCAGCTGTTCCCCTGCTGTGCGGACGGCAATTTCTCCTGCTCTGTCCACATTCTCACTACAACAGATTTTAAAGTTGCTCCAATTACACCTCTGGCTCCTCTGTTTTCAGTATTAATCTTGAGCTCCAACACCGCCAGTTGGTGCTCGGAAGTGCCGTCTGCACAGTCAACACTTGCTGCCGTGTTATTGGGGTTCAGTAACGTCAGCTGTTCCCCTGCTGTGCGGACGGCAATTTCTCCTGCTCTGTCCACATTCTCACTACTACAGATTTTAAAGTTGCTCCAATTACACCTCTGGCTCCTCTGTTTTCAGTATTATCCCTGAGCTCCAACACCGCCAGTTGGAGCTCGGAAGTGCCGTCTGCACAGTCAACACTTGCTGCCGTGTTATTGGGGTTCAGTAACGTCAGCTGTTCCCCTGCTGTGCGGACGGCAATTTCTCCTGCTCTGTCCACATTCTCACTACTACAGATTTTAAAGTTGCTCCAATTACACCTCTGGCTCCTCTGTTTTCAGTATTATCCCTGAGCTCCAACACCGCCAGTTGGCGCTCGGAAATGCCGTCTGCACAGTCAAGACTTGCTGACGTGTTATTGGGGTTCAGGAACATCAGCTGTTCCCCTGCTGTGTGGACGGCAATTTCTCATGCTCTGTCCACATTCTCACTACTACAGATTTTAAAGTTGCTCCAATTACACCTCTGGCTCCTCTGTTTCCAGGATTATCCCTGAGCTCCAACACCTCCAGTTGGCGCTCGGAAGTGCTGTCTGCACAGTCAACACTTACTGCCGTGTTATTGGGGTTCAGTAACGTCAGCTGTTCCTGTTATGATCTGCTACAGGGACTAAGGAAAGACAGGAGAACTGTCCCTACAATAGAACTAAACTAGATCCCTACGATGTAACGGGGAACCTGATTCTGCGATCAGACCTGCTAAAGTCCTCGGCTAGTCTGAACGAAGACCGAAAGATGTGAGGGAGGGATCCCTACAAGAACTAGGGACTGGGATAAGTTGGACACCTCCTAGCAGAAATAGTAGCAGTCAAAGACAAACACACAACAAAAAGCATAGAGGTCAGAAGACCTAGCAAAACTAACAGAGAACGGCAACAGAGCACCAAGTTAGCTCAAGAGTAGAAAATACAATGAAGTCCAGCAAGACCAGGAGGGCGGAGCCGGAATAAATAGGCAAAAATGGTCATGTGACCAGCAAACTAAAAAAAACCTAACAGGAGAGTTCTAACAGTTCCCCTGCTATGCGGACGGCAATTTCTCCTGCTCTGTCTACATTCTCACTACTACAGATTTTAAAGTTGCTCCAATTACACCTCTCGCTCCTCTGTTTTCAGTATTATCCCTGAGCTCCAACACGCCAGTTGGCGCTCGGAAGTGCCTTCTGCACAGTCAACACTTGCTGCCGTGTTATTGGGGTTCAGTAACGTCAGCTGTTCCCCTGCTGTGCGGACGACAATTTCTCCTGCTCTGTCCACATTCTCACTACTACAGATTTTAAAGTTGCTCCAATTACACCTCTGGTTCCACTGTTTTCAGTATTATCCCTGGGCTCCAATACCGCTAGTTGCTGCTCGGAAGTGCCGTCTGCACAGTCAATGCTTGCTCCAGTGTTATTGGGGTTCAGTAACGTCAGCTGTTCCCCAGCTGTGTGTCCGGCAAATTCTCCTGCTTTGTCCACATCTACTGTACTACTGATTTAAAACTTGCTCCAATTACTCCTCTGGCTCCTCTGTTTTTAGTATTTACCCAGGGCTCCAATACCGCTAGTTGCTGCTCAGAAGTGCCGTCTGCACAGTCAACGCTTGCTCCAGTGTTATTGGGGTACAGTAACGTCAGCTGTTCCCCTGCTGTGCAGACGGCAATTTCTCCTGCTCTGTCCACATTCTCACTACTACAGATTTTAAAGTTGCTCCAATTAAACCTCTGGCTCCTCTGTTTTCATTATTATCCCTGGGCTCCAATACCGCTAGTTGCTGCTCAGAAGTGCCGTCTGCACAGTCAATGCTTGCTCCAGTGTTATTGGGGTTCAGTAACGTCAGCTGTTCCCCAGCTGTGTGTCTGGCAAATTCTCCTACTTTGTCCACATCCACTCTACTACTGATTTAAAGCTTGCTCCAATTACACCTCTGGCTCCTCTGTTTTTAGTATTTACCCTGGGTTCCAATACCGCTAGTTGCGGCTCAGAAGTGCCGTCTGCACAGTCAATGCTTGCTCCAGTGTTATTGGGGTTCAGTAACGTCAGCTGTTCCCCTGCTGTGCGGACGGCAATTTCTCCTGCTCTGTCCACATTCTCACTACTACAGATTTTAAAGTTGCTCCAATTACACCTCTGGCTCCTCTATTTTCAGTATTATCCCTGAGCTCCAACACCGCCAGTTGGCGCTCGGAAGTGCGGTCTGCACAGTCAACATTTGTTGCCGTGTTATGGGGGTTCAGTAACGTCAGCTGTTCCCCTGCTGTGGGGACGGCAATTTCTCCTGCTCTGTCCACATTCTCACTACTACAGATTTTAAAGTTGCTCCAATTACACCTCTGGCTCCTCTGTTTTCAGTATTATCCCTGAGCTCCAACACGCCAGTTGGCGCTCGGAAGTGCCGTCTGCACAGTCAACACTTGCTGCCGTGTTATTGGGGTTCAGTAACGTCAGCTGTGCGGGCGAAAATTTCTCCTGCTCTGTCCACATTCTCACTACTACAGATTTTAAAGTTGCTCCAATTACACCTCTGGTTCCTCTGTTTTCAGTATTATCCCTGGGCTCCAATACCGCTAGTTGCAGCTCGGAAGTGCCTTCTGCACAGTCAATGCTTGCTCCAGTGTTATTGGGGTTCAGTAACGTCAGCTGTTCCCCAGCTTTGTGTCTGGCAAATTCTCCTGCTTTGTCCACATCCACTGTACTACTGATTTAAAACTTGCTCCAATTACACCTCTGGCTCCTCTGCTTTTAGTATTTACCCTGGGCTCCAATACCGCTAGTTGCTGCTCAGAAGTGCCATCTGCACAGTCAATACTTGCTCCAGTGTTATTGGGGTTCAGTAACGTCAGCTGTTCCCCTGCTGTGCGGACGGCAATTTCTCCTGCTCTGTCCACATTCTCACAACTACAGATTTTAAAATTGTTCCAATTACACCTCTGGCTCCTCTGTTTTCAGTATTATCCCTGAGCTCCAACACCGCCAGTTGGCGCTCGGAAGTGCCGTCTGCACAGTCAACATTTGTTACCGTGTTATGGGGGTTCAGTAACTTCAGCTGTTCCCCTGCTGTGCGGACGGAAATTTCTCCTGCTCTCTCCACAATCTCACTACTACAGATTTTAAAGTTGCTCCAATTACACCTCTGGCTCGTCTGTTTTCAGTATTATCCCTGAGCTCCAACAACGCCAATTGGCACTCGGAAGTGCCGTCTGCACAGTCAACACTTGCTGCCGTGTTATTGGGGTTCAGTAACGTCAGCTGTTCCCCTGCTGTGCGGACGTCAATTTCTCCTGCTCTGTCCACATTCTCACTACTACAGATTTTAAAGTTGCTCCAATTACACCTCTGGCTCCTCTGTTTTCAGTATTATCCTTGAGCTCCAATACCGCCAGTTGGCGCTCGGAAGTGCCGTCTGCACAGTCAACACTTGTTGCCGTGTTATTGGGGTTCAGTAACGTCAGCTGTTCCCCTGCTGTGCGGACGGCAATTTCTCCTGCTCTGTCCACATTCTCACTACTACAGATTTTAAAGTTGCTCCAATTACACCTCTGGCTCCTCTGTTTTCAGTATTATCCCTGAGCTCCAACCCCACCAGTTGGCGTTCGGAAGTGCCATCTGCACAGTCAACACTTTCTGCCGTGTTATTGGGGTTCAGTAACGTCAGCTGTTCCCCTGCTGTGCGGACGGTAATTTCTCCTGCTCTGTCCACATTCTCACTACTACAGATTTTAAAGTTGCTCCAATTACACCTCTGGCTCCTCTGTTTTCAGTATTATCCTTGAGTCCAACACCGCCAGTTGGCGCTCGGAAGTGCCGTCTGCACAGTCAACACTTGCTGCCGTGTTATTGGGGTTCAGTAACGTCAGCTGTTCCCCTGCTGTGCGGACAGCAATTTCTCCTGCTGAGTCCACATTCTCACTACTACAGATTTTAAAGTTGCTCCAATTACACCTCTGGCTCCTCTGTTTTCAGTATTATCCCTGAGCTCCAACACCGCCAGTTGGCGCTCGGAAGTGCCGCCTGCACAGTCAACACTTGCTGCCGTGTTTTTGGGGTTCAGTAACGTCAGCTGTTCCCCTGCTGTTGTCCGGCAAATTCTCCTGCTTTGTCCACATCTACTGTACTACTGATTTAAAACTTGCTCCAATTACACCTCTGGCTCCTCTGTTTTTAGTATTTAACCTGGGCTCCAATACCGCTAGTTGCTGCTCAGAAGTGCCGTCTGCACAGTCAACGCTTGCTCCAGTGTTATTGGGGTTCAGTAACGTCAGCTGTTCCCCTGCTGTGCAGACGGCAATTTCTCCTGCTCTGTCCACATTCTCACTACTACAGATTTTAAAGTTGCTCCAATTACACCTCTGGCTCCTCTGTTTTCAGTATTATCCCTGGGCTCCAATACCGCTAGTTGCTGCTCAGTAGTGCCGTCTGCACAGTCAACGCTTGCTCCAGTGTTATTGGGGTTCAGTAACGTCAGCTGTTCCCCAGCTGTGTGTCTCGCAAATTCTCCTGCTTTGTCCACATCCACTGTACTACTGATTTAAATCTTGCTCCAATTACACCTCTGGCTCCTCTGTTTTTAGTATTTACCCTGGGCTCCAATACCGATAGTTGCTGCTCAGAAGTGCCGTCTGCACAGTCAATGCTTGCTGCCGTGTTATTGGGGTTCAGTATCGTCAGCTGTTCCCCTGCTGTGTGGACCGCAATTTCTCCTGCTCTGTCCACATTCTCACTACTACAGATTTTAAAGTTGCTCCAATTACACCTCTGGCTCCTCTGTTTTCAGTATTATCCCTGAGCTCCAACACCGCCAGTTGGCGCTCGGAAGTGCCGTCTGCACAGTCAACACTTGTTGCCGTGTTATTGGGGTTCAGTAAAGTCAGCTGTTCCCCTGCTGTGCGGACGGCAATTTCTCCTGCTCTGTCCACTTTCTCACTACTACAGATTTTAAAGTTGCTCCAATTACACCTCTTGCTCCTCTGTTTTCAGTATTATCCCTGAGCTCCAACACCGCCTGTTGGCGCTCGGAAGTGCCGTCTGCACAGTCAACACTTGCTGCCGTGTTATTGGGGTTCAGTAAGGTCAGCTGTTCCCCTGCTGTGCGGGTGGCAATTTCTCCTGCTCTGTCCACAATCTCACTACTACAGATTTTAAAGTTGCTCCAATGACACCTCTGGCTCGTCTGTTTTCAGTATTATCCCTGAGCTCCAACAACGCCAATTGGCACTCGGAAGTGCCGTCTGCACAGTCAACACTTGCTGCCGTGTTATTGGGGTTCAGTAACGTCAGCTGTTCCCCTATTGTGCGGACGTCAATTTCTCCTGCTCTGTCCACATTCTCACTACTACAGATTTTAAAGTTGCTCCAATTACACCTCTGGCTCCTCTGTTTTCAGTATTATCCTTGAGCTCCAATACCGCCAGTTGGCGCTCGGAAGTGCCGTCTGCACAGTCAACACTTGTTGCCGTGTTATTGGGGTTCAGTAACGTCAGCTGTTCCCCTGCTGTGCGGACGGCAATTTCTCCTGCTCTGTCCACATTCTCACTACTACAGATTTTAAAGTTGCTCCAATTACACCTCTGGCTCCTCTGTTTTCAGTATTATCCCTGAGCTCCAACACCGCCAGTTGGCGCTCGGAAGTGCCGCCTGCACAGTCAACACTTGCTGCCGTGTTATTGGGGTTCAGTAACGTCAGTTGTTCCCCTGCTGTGCGGACGGCAATTTCTCCTGCTCTGTCCACATTCTCACTACTACAGATTTTAAAGTTGCTCAAATTACACCTCTGGCTCCTCTGTTTTCAGTATTATCCCTGAGCTCCAACACGCCAGTTGGCGCTCGGAAGTGCCGTCTGCACAGTCAACACTTGCTGCCGTGTTTTTGGGGTTCAGTAACGTCAGCTGTTCCCCTGCTGTTGTCCGGCAAATTCTCCTGCTTTGTCCACATCTACAGTACTACTGATTTAAAACTTGCTCCAAGTACACCTCTGGCTCCTCTGTTTTTAGTATTTACCCTGGGCTCCAATACCGCTAGTTGCTGCTCAGAAGTGCCGTCTGCACAGTCAACGCTTGCTCCAGTGTTATTGGGGTTCAGTAACGTCAGCTGTTCCCCTGCTGTGCAGACGGCAATTTCTCCTGCTCTGTCCACATTCTCACTACTACAGATTTTAAAGTTGCTCCAATTACACCTCTGGCTCCTCTGTTTTCAGTATTATCCCTGGGCTCCAATACCGCTAGTTGCTGCTCAGAAGTGCCGTCTGCACAGTCAACGCTTGCTCCAGTGTTATTGGGGTTCAGTAACGTCAGCTGTTCCCCAGCTGTGTGTCTCGCAAATTCTCCTGCTTTGTACACATCCACTGTACTACTGATTTAAATCTTGCTCCAATTACACCTCTGGCTCCTCTGTTTTTAGTATTTACCCTGGGCTCCAATACCGATAGTTGCTGCTCAGAAGTGCCGTCTGCACAGTCAATGCTTGCTGCCGTGTTATTGGGGTTCAGTAACGTCAGCTGTTCCCCTGCTGTGTGGACCGCAATTTCTCCTGCTCTGTCCACATTCTCACTACTACAGATTTTAAAGTTGCTCCAATTACACCTCTGGCTCCTCTGTTTTCAGTATTATCCCTGAGCTCCAACACCGCCAGTTGGCGCTCGGAAGTGCCGTCTGCACAGTCAACACTTGTTGCCGTGTTATTGGGGTTCAGTAAAGTCAGCTGTTCCCCTGCTCTGCGGACGGCAATTTCTCCTGCTCTGTCCACTTTCTCACTACTACAGATTTTAAAGTTGCTCCAATTACACCTCTTGCTCCTCTGTTTTCAGTATTATCCCTGAGCTCCAACACCGCCTGTTGTCACTCGGAAGTGCCGTCTGCACAGTCAACACTTGCTGCCGTGTTACTGGGGTTCAGTAAGGTCAGCTGTTCCCCTGCTGTGCGGGTGGCAATTTCTCCTGCTCTGTCCACAATCTCACTACTACAGATTTTAAAGTTGCTCCAATTACACCTCTGGCTCGTCTGTTTTCAGTATTATCCCTGAGCTCCAACAACGCCAATTGGCACTCGGAAGTGCCGTCTGCACAGTCAACACTTGCTGCCGTGTTATTGGGGTTCAGTAACGTCAGCTGTTCCCCTGCTGTGCGGACCTCAATTTCTCCTGCTCTGTCCACATTCTCACTACTACAGATTTTAAAGTTGCTCCAATTACACCTCTGGCTCCTCTGTTTTCAGTATTATCCTTGAGCTCCAATACCGCCAGTTGGCGCTCGGAAGTGCCGTTTGCACAGTCAACACTTGTTGCCGTGTTATTGGGGTTCAGTAACGTCAGCTGTTCCCCTGCTGTGCGGACGGCAATTTCTCCTGCTCTGTCCACATTCTCACTACTACAGATTTTAAAGTAGCTCCAATTACACCTCTGGCTCCTCTGTTTTCAGTATTATCCCTGAGCTCCAACACCACCAGTTGGCGTTCGGAAGTGCCATCTGCACAGTCAACACTTGCTGCCGTGTTATTGGGGTTCAGTAACGTCAGCTGTTCCCCTGCTGTGCGGACGGTAATTTCTCCTGCTCTGTCCACATTCTCACTACTACAGATTTTAAAGTTGCTCCAATTACACCTCTGGCTCCTCTGTTTTCAGTAGTATCCTTGAGTCCAACACCGACAGTTGGCGCTCGGAAGTGCCGTCTGCACAGTCAACACTTGCTGCCGTGTTATTGGGGTTCAGTAACGTCAGCTGTTCCCCTACTGTTCGGACAGCAATTTCTCCTGCTGAGTCCACATTCTCACTACTACAGATTTTAAAGTTGCTCCAATTACACCTCTGGCTCCTCTGTTTTCAGTATTATCCCTGAGCTCCAACACCGCCAGTTGGCGCTCGGAAGTGCCGTCTGCACAGTCAACACTTGCTGCCGTGTTATTGGGGTTCAGTAACGTCAGCTGTTCCCCTGCTGTGCGGACGGCAATTTCTCCTGCTCTGTCCACATTCTCACTACTACAGATTTTAAAGTTGCTCAAATTACACCTCTGGCTCCTCTGTTTTCAGTATTATCCCTGAGCTCCAACACGCCAGTTGGCGCTCGGAAGTGCCGTCTGCACAGTCAACACTTGCTGCCGTTTTTTTGGGGTTCAGTAACGTCAGCTGTTCCCCTGCTGTTGTCCGGCAAATTCTCCTGTTTTGTCCACATCTACTGTACTACTGATTTAAAACTTGCTCCAATTACACCTCTGGCTCCTCTGTTTTTAGTATTTACCCTGGACTCCAATACCGCTAGTTGCTGCTCAGAAGTGCCGTCTGCACAGTCAACGCTTGCTCCAGTGTTATTGGGGTTCAGTAACGTCAGCTGTTCCCCTGCTGTGCAGACGGCAATTTCTCCTGCTCTGTCCACATTCTCACTACTACAGATTTTAAAGTTGCTCCAATTAAACCTCTGGCTCCTCTGTTTTCAGTATTATCCCTGGGCTCCAATACCGCTAGTTGCTGCTCAGAAGTGCCGTCTGCGCAGTCAACGCTTGCTCCAGTGTTATTGGGGTTCAGTAACGTCAGCTGTTCCCCAGCTGTGTGTCTCGCAAATTCTCCTGCTTTGTCCACATCCACTGTACTACTGATTTAAATCTTGCTCCAATTACACCTCTGGCTCCTCTGTTTTTAGTATTTACCCTGGGCTCCAATACCGATAGTTGCTGCTCAGAAGTGCCGTCTGCACAGTCAATGCTTGCTGCCGTGTTATTGGGGTTCAGTAACGTCAGCTGTTCCCCTGCTGTGTGGACCGCAATTTCTCCTGCTCTGTCCACATTCTCACTACTACAGATTTTAAAGTTGCACCAATTACACCTCTGGCTCCTCTGTTTTCAGTATTATCCCTGAGCTCCAACACCACCAGTTGGCGCTCGGAAGTGCCGTCTGCACAGTCAACACTTGTTGCCGTGTTATTGGGGTTCAGTAAAGTCAGCTGTTCCCCTGCTGTGCAGACGGCAATTTCTCCTGCTCTGTCCACTTTCTCACTACTACAGATTTTAAAGTTGCTCCAATTACACCTCTTGCTCCTCTGTTTTCAGTATTATCCCTGAGCTCCAACACCGCCTGTTGGCGCTCGGAAGTGCCGTCTGCACAGTCAACACTTGCTGCCGTGTTATTGGGGTTCAGTAAGGTCAGCTGTTCCTCTGCTGTGCGGACGGCAATTTCTCCTGCTCTGTCCACATTCTCACTACTACAGATTTTAAAATTGCTCCAATTACACCTCTGGCTCCTCTGTTTTCAGTATTATCCCTGAGCTCCAACACCACCAGTTGGCGTTCGGAAGTGCCATCTGCACAGTCAACACTTGCTGACGTGTTATTGGGGTTCAGTAACGTCAGCTGTTCCCCTGCTGTGTGAACGGTAATTTCTCCTGCTCTGTCCACATTCTCACTACTACAGATTTTAAAGTTGCTCCAATTACACCTCTGTCTCCTCTGTTTTCAGTATTATCCTTGAGTCCAACACTGCCAGTTGGCGCTCGGAAGTGCCGTCTGCACAGTCAACACTTGCTGCCGTGTTATTGGGGTTCAGTAATGTCAGCTGTTCCCCTGCTGTGCGGACGGCAATTTCTCCTGCTCTCTCCACATTCTCACTACTACAGATTTTAAAGTTGCTCAAATTACACCACTGGCTCCTCTGTTTTCAGTATTATCCCTGAGCTCCAACACGCCAGTTGGCGCTCGGAAGTGCCGTCTGCACAGTCAACACTTGTTGCCTTGTTATTGGGGTTCAGTAAAGTCAGCTGTTCCCCTGCTGTGCGGGGGTCAATTTCTCCTGCTCTGTCCACATTCTCACTACTACAGATTTTAAAATTGCTCCAATTACACCTCTGGCTCCTCTGTTTTCAGTATTATCCCTGAGCTCCAACACCGCCAGTTGGAGCTCGGAAGTGCCGTCTGCACAGTCAACATTTGTTGCCATGTTATGGGGGTTCAGTAACGTCAGCTGTTCCCCTGCTGTGCGGACGGCAATTTCTCCTGCTCTGTCCACAATCTCACTACTACAGATTATAAAGTTGCTCCAATTACACCTCTGGCACCTCTGTTTTCAGTATTATCCCTGAGCTCCAACACCGTCAATTGGCGCTCGGAAGTGCCGTCTGCACAGTCAACACTTGTTGCCGTGTTATTGGGGTTCAGTAACGTCAGCTGTTCCCCTGCTGTGCGGACGGCAATTTCTCCTGCTCTGTCCACATTCTCACTACTACAGATTTTAAAGTAGCTCCAATTACACCTCTGGCTCCTCTGTTTTCAGTATTATCCCTGAGCTCCAACACCACCAGTTGGCGTTCGGAAGTGCCATCTGCACAGTCAACACTTGCTGCCGTGTTATTGGGGTTCAGTAACGTCAGCTGTTCCCCTGCTGTGCGGACGGTAATTTCTCCTGCTCTGTCCACATTCTCACTACTACAGATTTTAAAGTTGCTCCAATTACACCTCTGGCTCCTCTGTTTTCAGTATTATCCTTGAGTCCAACACCGACAGTTGGCGCTCGGAAGTGCCGTCTGCACAGTCAACACTTGCTGCCGTGTTATTGGGGTTCAGTAACGTCAGCTGTTCCCCTGCTGTGCGGACAGCAATTTCTCCTGCTGAGTCCACATTCTCACTACTACAGATTTTAAAGTTGCTCCAATTACACCTCTTGCTCCTCTGTTTTCAGTATTATCCCTGAGCTCCAACACCGCCAGTTGGCGCTCGGAAGTGCCGCCTGCACAGTCAACACTTGCTGCCGTGTTATTGGGGTTCAGTAATGTCAGCTGTTCCCCTGCTGTGCGGACGGCAATTTCTCCTGCTCTCTCCACATTCTCACTACTACAGATTTTAAAGTTGCTCAAATTACACCTCTGGCTCCTCTGTTTTCAGTATTATCCCTGAGCTCCAACACGCCAGTTGGCGCTCGGAAGTGCCGTCTGCACAGTCAACACTTGTTGCCTTGTTATTGGGGTTCAGTAAAGTCAGCTGTTCCCCTGCTGTGCGGACGGCAATTTCTCCTGCTCTGTCCACTTTCTCACTACTACAGATTTTAAAGTTGCTCCAATTACACCTCTTGCTCCTCTGTTTTCAGTATTGTCCCTGAGCTCCAACACCGCCTGTTGGCGCTCGGAAGTGCCGTCTGCACAGTCAACACTTGCTGCCGTGTTATTGGGGTTCAGTAAGGTCAGCTGTTCCTCTGCTGTGCGGGGGTCAATTTCTCCTGCTCTGTCCACATTCTCACTACTACAGATTTTAAAATTGCTCCAATTACACCTCTGGCTCCTCTGTTTTCAGTATTATCCCTGAGCTCCAACACCGCCAGTTGGAGCTCGGAAGTGCCGTCTGCACAGTCAACATTTGTTGCCATGTTATGGGGGTTCAGTAACGTCAGCTGTTCCCCTGCTGTGCGGACGGCAATTTCTCCTGCTCTGTCCACAATCTCACTACTACAGATTATAAAGTTGCTCCAATTACACCTCTGGCACCTCTGTTTTCAGTATTATCCCTGAGCTCCAACACCGTCAATTGGCGCTCGGAAGTGCCGTCTGCACAGTCAACACTTGCTGCCGTGTTATTGGGGTTCAGTAACGTCAGCTGTTCCCCTGCTGTGCGGACAGCAATTTCTCCTGCTGAGTCCACATTCTCACTACTACAGATTTTAAAGTTGCTCCAATTACACCTCTGGCTCCTCTGTTTTCAGTATTATCCCTGAGCTCCAACACCGCCAGTTGGCGCTCGGAAGTGCCGCCTGCACAGTCAACACTTGCTGCCGTGTTATTGGGGTTCAGTAACGTCAGCTGTTCCCCTGCTGTGCGGACGGCAATTTCTCCTGCTCTGTCCACATTCTCACTACTACAGATTTTAAAGTTGCTCAAATTACACCTCTGGCTCCTCTGTTTTCAGTATTATCCCTGAGCTCCAACACGCCAGTTGGCGCTCGGAAGTGCCGTCTGCACAGTCAACACTTGCTGCCGTGTTTTTGGGGTTCAGTAACGTCAGCTGTTCCCCTGCTGTTGTCCGGCAAATTCTTCTGTTTTGTCCACATCTACTGTACTACTGATTTAAAACTTGCTCCAATTACACCTCTGGCTCCTCTGTTTTTAGTATTTACCCTGGGCTCCAATACCGCTAGTTGCTGCTCAGAAGTGCCGTCTGCACAGTCAACGCTTGCTCCAGTGTTATTGGGGTTCAGTAACGTCAGCTGTTCCCCTGCTGTGCAGACGGCAATTTCTCCTGCTCTGTCCACATTCTCACTACTACAGATTTTAAAGTTGCTCCAATTACACCTCTGGCTCCTCTGTTTTCAGTATTATCCCTGGGCTCCAATACCGCTAGTTGCTGCTCAGAAGTGCCGTCTGCACAGTCAACGCTTGCTCCAGTGTTATTGGGGTTCAGTAACGTCAGCTGTTCCCCAGCTGTGTGTCTCGCAAATTCTCCTGCTTTGTCCACATCCACTGTACTACTGATTTAAATCTTGCTCCAATTACACCTCTGGCTCCTCTGTTTTTAGTATTTACCCTGGGCTCCAATACCGATAGTTGCTGCTCAGAAGTGCCGTCTGCACAGTCAATGCTTGCTGCCGTGTTATTGGGGTTCAGTAACGTCAGCTGTTCCCCTGCTGTGTGGACCGCAATTTCTCCTGCTCTGTCCACATTCTCACTACTACAGATTTTAAAGTTGCACCAATTACACCTCTGGCTCCTCTGTTTTCAGTATTATCCCTGAGCTCCAACACCACCAGTTGGCGCTCGGAAGTGCCGTCTGCACAGTCAACACTTGTTGCCGTGTTATTGGGGTTCAGTAAAGTCAGCTGTTCCCCTGCTGTGCGGACGGCAATTTCTCCTGCTCTGTCCACTTTCTCACTACTACAGATTTTAAAGTTGCTCCAATTACACCTCTTGCTCCTCTGTTTTCAGTATTATCCCTGAGCTCCAACACCGCCTGTTGGCACTCGGAAGTGCCGTCTGCACAGTCAACACTTGCTGCCGTGTTATTGGGGTTCAGTAAGGTCAGCTGTTCCCCTGCTGTGCGGACGGCAATTTCTCCTGCTCTGTCCACATTCTCACTACTACAGATTTTAAAATTGCTCCAATTACACCTCTGGCTCCTCTGTTTTCAGTATTATCCCTGAGCTCCAACACCACCAGTTGGCGTTCGGAAGTGCCATCTGCACAGTCAACACTTGCTGACGTGTTATTGGGGTTCAGTAACGTCAGCTGTTCCCCTGCTGTGCGGACGGTAATTTCTCCTGCTCTGTCCACATTCTCACTACTACAGATTTTAAAGTTGCTCCAATTACACCTCTGGCTCCTCTGTATTCAGTATTATCCTTGAGTCCAACACTGCCAGTTGGCGCTCGGAAGTGCCGTCTGCACAGTCAACACTTGCTGCCGTGTTATTGGGGTTCAGTAATGTCAGCTGTTCCCCTGCTGTGCGGACGGCAATTTCTCCTGCTCTCTCCACATTCTCACTACTACAGATTTTAAAGTTGCTCAAATTACACCTCTGGCTCCTCTGTTTTCAGTATTATCCCTGAGCTCCAACACGCCAGTTGGCGCTCGGAAGTGCCGTCTGCACAGTCAACACTTGTTGCCTTGTTATTGGGGTTCAGTAAAGTCAGCTGTTCCCCTGCTGTGCGGACGGCAATTTCTCCTGCTCTGTCCACTTTCTCACTACTACAGATTTTAAAGTTGCTCCAATTACACCTCTTGCTCCTCTGTTTTCAGTATTGTCCCTGAGCTCCAACACCGCCTGTTGGCGCTCGGAAGTGCCGTCTGCACAGTCAACACTTGCTGCCGTGTTATTGGGGTTCAGTAAGGTCAGCTGTTCCTCTGCTGTGCGGGGGTCAATTTCTCCTGCTCTGTCCACATTCTCACTACTACAGATTTTAAAATTGCTCCAATTACACCTCTGGCTCCTCTGTTTTCAGTATTATCCCTGAGCTCCAACACCGCCAGTTGGAGCTCGGAAGTGCCGTCTGCACAGTCAACATTTGTTGCCATGTTATGGGGGTTCAGTAACGTCAGCTGTTCCCCTGCTGTGCGGACGGCAATTTCTCCTGCTCTGTCCACAATCTCACTACTACAGATTATAAAGTTGCTCCAATTACACCTCTGGCACCTCTGTTTTCAGTATTATCCCTGAGCTCCAACACCGTCAATTGGCGCTCGGAAGTGCCGTCTGCACAGTCAACACTTGCTGCCGTGTTATTGGGGTTCAGTAACGTCAGCTGTTCCCCTGCTGTGCGGACGTCAATTTCTCCTGCTCTGTCCACATTCTCACTACTACAGATTTTAAAGTTGCTCCAATTATTCCTCTGGCTCCTCTGTTTTCAGTATAATCCTTGAGCTCCAACACCGCCAGTTGGCGCTCGGAAGTGCCGTCTGCACAGTCAACACTTGTTGCCATGTTATTGGGGTTCAGTAACGTCAGCTGTTCCCCTGCTGTGCGGACGGCAATTTCTCCTGCTCTGTCCACATTCTCACTACTACAGATTTTAAAGTTGCTCCAATTACACCTCTGGCTCCTCTGTTTTCAGTATTATCCCTGGGCTCCAATACCGCTAGTTGCTGCTCAGAAGTGCCGTCTGCACAGTCAACGCTTGCTCCAGTGTTATTGGGGTTCAGTAACGTCAGCTGTTCCCCAGCTGTGTGTCTCGCAAATTCTCCTGCTTTGTCCACATCCACTGTACTACTGATTTAAATCTTGCTCCAATTACACCTCTGGCTCCTCTGTTTTTAGTATTTACCCTGGGCTCCAATACCGATAGTTGCTGCTCAGAAGTGCCGTCTGCACAGTCAATGCTTGCTGCCGTGTTATTGGGGTTCAGTAACGTCAGCTGTTCCCCTGCTGTGTGGACCGCAATTTCTCCTGCTCTGTCCACATTCTCACTACTACAGATTTTAAAGTTGCTCCAATTACACCTCTGGCTCCTCTGTTTTCAGTATTATCCCTGAGCTCCAACACCACCAGTTGGCGCTCGGAAGTGCCGTCTGCACAGTCAACACTTGTTGCCGTGTTATTGGGGTTCAGTAAGGTCAGCTGTTCCCCAGCTGTGCGGACGGCAATTTCTCCTGCTCTGTCCACATTCTCACTACTACAGATTTTAAAATTGCTCCAATTACACCTCTGGCTCCTCTGTTTTCAGTATTATCCCTGAGCTCCAACACCACCAGTTGGCGTTCGGAAGTGCCATCTGCACAGTCAACACTTGCTGACGTGTTATTGGGGTTCAGTAACGTCAGCTGTTCCCCTGCTGTGCGGACGGCAATTTCTCCTGCTCTGTCCACAATCTCACTACTACAGATTATAAAGTTGCTCCAATTACACCTCTGGCACCTCTGTTTTCAGTATTATCCCTGAGCTCCAACACCGTCAATTGGCGCTCGGAAGTGCCGTCTGCACAGTCAACACTTGCTGCCGTGTTATTGGGGTTCAGTAACGTCAGCTGTTCCCCTGCTGTGCGGACGTCAATTTCTCCTGCTCTGTCCACATTCTCACTACTACAGATTTTAAAGTTGCTCCAATTATACCTCTGGCTCCTCTGTTTTCAGTATTATCCTTGAGCTCCAACACCGCCAGTTGGCGCTCGGAAGTGCCGTCTGCACAGTCAACACTTGTTGCCATGTTATTGGGGTTCAGTAACGTCAGCTGTTCCCCTGCTGTGCGGACGGCAATTTCTCCTGCTCTGTCCACATTCTCACTACTACAGATTTTAAAGTTGCTCCAATTACACCTCTGGCTCCTCTGTTTTCAGTATTATCCCTGGGCTCCAATACCGCTAGTTGCTGCTCAGAAGTTCCGTCTGCACAGTCAACGCTTGCTCCAGTGTTATTGGGGTTCAGTAACGTCAGCTGTTCCCCTGCTGTGCGGACGGCAATTTCTCCTGCTCTGTCCACATTCTCACTACTACAGATTTTAAAGTTGCTCCAATTACACTTCTGGCTCCTCTGTTTTCAGTATTATCCCTGGGCTCCAATACCGCTAGTTGCTGCTCAGAAGTTCCGTCTGCACAGTCAACACTTGCTGCCGTGTTATTGGGGTTCAGTAACGTCAGCTGTTCCCCTGCTGTGCGGACGGTAATTTCTCCTGCTCTGTCCACATTCTCACTACTACAGATTTTAAAGTTGCTCCAATTACACCTCTGGCTCCTCTGTTTTCAGTATTATCCTTGAGTCCAACACTGCCAGTTGGCGCTCGGAAGTGCCGTCTGCACAGTCAACACTTGCTGCCGTGTTATTGGGGTTCAGTAATGTCAGCTGTTCCCCTGCTGTGCGGACGGCAATTTCTCCTGCTCTCTCCACATTCTCACTACTACAGATTTTAAAGTTGCTCAAATTACACCTCTGGCTCCTCTGTTTTCAGTATTATCCCTGAGCTCCAACACGCCAGTTGGCGCTCGGAAGTGCCGTCTGCACAGTCAACACTTGTTGCCGTGTTATTGGGGTTCAGTAAAGTCAGCTGTTCCCCTGCTGTGCGGACGGCAATATCTCCTGCTCTGTCCACTTTCTCACTACTACAGATTTTAAAGCTGCTCCAATTACACCTCTTGCTCCTCTGTTTTCAGTATTATCCCTGAGCTCCAACACCGCCTGTTGGCGCTCGGAAGTGCCGTCTGCACAGTCAACACTTGCTGCCGTGTTATTGGGGTTCAGTAAGGTCAGCTGTTCCCCTGCTGTGCGGGGGTCAATTTCTCCTGCTCTGTCCACATTCTCACTACTACAGATTTTAAAATTGCTCCAATTACACCTCTGGCTCCTCTGTTTTCAGTATTATCCCTGAGCTCCAACACCGCCAGTTGGAGCTCGGAAGTGCCGTCTGCACAGTCAACATTTGTTGCCATGTTATGGGGGTTCAGTAACGTCAGCTGTTCCCCTGCTGTGCGGACGGCAATTTCTCCTGCTCTGTCCACAATCTCACTACTACAGATTATAAAGTTGCTCCAATTACACCTCTGGCACCTCTGTTTTCAGTATTATCCCTGAGCTCCAACACCGTCAATTGGCGCTCGGAAGTGCCGTCTGCACAGTCAACACTTGCTGCCGTGTTATTGGGGTTCAGTAACGTCAGCTGTTCCCCTGCTGTGCGGACGTCAATTTCTCCTGCTCTGTCCACATTCTCACTACTACAGATTTTAAAGTTGCTACAATTATACCTCTGGCTCCTCTGTTTTCAGTATTATCCTTGAGCTCCAACACCGCCAGTTGGCGCTCGGAAGTGCCGTCTGCACAGTCAACACTTTCTGCCGTGTTATTGGGGTTCAGTAACGTCAGCTGTTCCCCTGCTGTGCGGACGACAATTTCTCCTGCTCTGTCCACATTCTCACTACTACAGATTTTAAAGTTGCTCCAATTACACCTCTGGTTCCACTGTTTTCAGTATTATCCCTGGGCTCCAATACCGCTAGTTGCTGCTCGGAAGTGCCATCTGCACAGTCAATGCTTGCTCCAGTGTTATTGGGGTTCAGTAACGTCAACTGTTCCCCAGCTGTGTGTCCGGCAAATTCTCCTGCTTTGTCCACATCTACTGTACTACTGATTTAAAACTTGCTCCAATTACTCCTCTGGCTCCTCTGTTTTTAGTATTTACCCAGGGCTCCAATACCGCTAGTTGCTGCTCAGAAGTGCCGTCTGCACAGTCAACGCTTGCTCCAGTGTTATTGGGGTTCAGTAACGTCAGCTGTTCCCCTGCTGTGCAGACGGCGATTTCTCCTGCTCTGTCCACATTCTCACTACTACAGATTTTAAAGTTGCTCCAATTACACCTCTGGCTCCTCTGTTTTCAGTATTATCCCTGGGCTCCAATACCGCTAGTTGCTGCTCAGAAGTGCCGTCTGCACAGTCAATGCTTGCTCCAGTGTTATTGGGGTTCAGTAACGTCAGCAGTTCCCCAGCTGTGTGTCTGGCAAATTCTCCTACTTTGTCCACATCCACTGTACTACTGATTTAAAGCTTGCTCCAATTACACCTCTGGCTCCTCTGTTTTTAGTATTTACCCTGGGCTCCAATACCGCTAGTTGCGGCTCAGAAGTGCCGTCTGCACAGTCAATGCTTGCTCCAGTGTTATTGGGGTTCAGTAACGTCAGCTGTTCCCCTGCTGTGCGGACGGCAATTTCTCCTGCTCTGTCCACATTCTCACTACTACAGATTTTAAAGTTGCTCCAATTACACCTTTAGCTCCTCTGTTTTCAGTATTATCCCTGAGCTCCAACACTGCCAGTTGGCGCTCGGAATTGAGGTCTGCACAGTCAACATTTCTTGCCGTGTTATGGGGGTTCAGTAACGTCAGCTGTTCCCCTGCTGTGGGGACGGCAATTTCTCCTGCTCTGTCCACATTCTCACTACTACAGATTTTAAAGTTGCTCCAATTACACCTCTGGCTCCTCTGTTTTCAGTATTATCCCTGAGCTCCAACACGCCAGTTGGCGCTCGGAAGTGCCGTCTGCACAGTCAACACTTGCTGCCGTGTTATTGGGGTTCAGTAACGTCAGCTGTTCCCCTGCTGTGCGGGCGAAAATTTCTCCTGCTCTGTCCACATTCTCACTACTACAGATTTTAAAGTTGCTCCAATTACACCTCTGGTTCCTCTGTTTTCAGTATTATCCCTGGGCTCCAATACCGCTAGTTGCTGCTCGGAAGTGCCTTCTGCACAGTCAATTGTTGCTCCAGTGTTATTGGGGTTCAGTAACGTCAGCTGTTCCCCAGCTGTGTGTCCGGCAAATACTCCTGCTTTGTCCACATCTACTGTACTACTGATTTAAAACTTGCTCCAATTACTCCTCTGGCTCCTCTGTTTTTAGTATTTACCCTGGGCTCCAATACCGCTAGTTGCTGCTCAGAAGTACCGTCTGCACAGTCAACGCTTGCTCCAGTGTTATTGGGGTTCAGTAACGTCAGCTGTTTCCCTGCTGTGCAGACGGCAATTTCTCCTGCTCTGTCCACATTCTCACTACTACAGATTTTAAAGTTGCTCCAATTACACCTCTGGCTCCTCTGTTTTCAGTATTATCCCTGGGCTCCAATACCGCTAGTTGCTGCTCAGAAGTGCCGCCTGCACAGTCAACGCTTGCTCCAGTGTTATTGGGGTTCAGTAACGTCAGCTGTTCCCCAGCTTTGTGTCTGGCAAATTGTCCTGCTTTGTCCACATCCACTGTACTACTGATTTAAAACTTGCTCCAATTACACCTCTGGCTCCTCTGCTTTAAGTATTTACCCTGGGCTCCAATACCGCTAGTTGCTGCTCAGAAGTGCCGTCTGCACAGTCAATTCTTGCTCCAGTGTAATTGGGGTTCAGTAACGTCAGCTGTTCCCCTGCTGTGCGGACGGCAATTTCACCTGCTCTGTCCACTTTCTCACTACTACAGATTTTAAAGTTGCTCCAATTACACCTCTTGCTCCTCTGTTTTCAGTATTATCCCTGAGCTCCAACACCGCCTGTTGGCGCTCGGAAGTGTCGTCTGCACAGTCAACACTTGCTGCCGTGTTATTGGGGTTCAGTAAGGTCAGCTGTTCCCCTGCTGTGCGGGCGGCAATTTCTCCTGCTCTGTCCACATTCTCACTACTACAGATTTTAAAGTTGCTCCAATTACACCTCTGGCTCCTCTGTTTTCAGTATTATCCCTGAGCTCCAACACCGCCAGTTGTAGCTCGGATTTGCCGTCTGCACAGTCAACATTTGTTGCCATGTTATGGGGGTTCAGTAACGTCAGCTGTTCCCCTGCTGTGCGGACGGCAATTTCTCCTGCTCTGTCCACAATCTCACTACTACAGATTATAAAGTTGCTCCAATTACACCTCTGGCACCTCTGTTTTCAGTATTATCCCTGAGCTCCAACACCGTCAATTGGCGCTCGGAAGTGCCGTCTGCACAGTCAACACTTGCTGCCGTGTTATTGGGGTTCAGTAACGTCAGCTGTTCCCCTGCTGTGCGGACGTCAATTTCTCCTGCTCTGTCCACATTCTCACTACTACAGATTATAAAGTTGCTCCAATTATACCTCTGGCTCCTCTGTTTTCAGTATTATCCTTGAGCTCCAACAACGCCAGTTGGAGCTCGTAAGTGCCGTCTGCACAGTCAACACTTGTTGCCATGTTATTGGGGTTCAGTAACGTCAGCTGTTCCCCTGCTGTGCGGACGGCAATTTCTCCTGCTCTGTCCACATTCTCACTACTACAGATTTTAAAGTTGCTCCAATTACACCTCCGGCTCCTCTGCTTTCAGTATTATCCTTGAGCTCCAACACCGCCAGTTGGCGCTCGGAAGTGCCGTCTGCACAGTCAACACTTGCTGCCGTGTTATTGGGGTTCAGTAACGTCAGCTGTTCCCCTGCTGTGCGGACGACAATTTCTCCTGCTCTGTCCACATTCTCACTACTACAGATTTTAAAGTTGCTCCAATTACACCTCTGGTTCCACTGTTTTCAGTATTATCCCTGGGCTCCAATACCGCTAGTTGCTGCTCGGAAGTGCCGTCTGCACAGTCAATGCTTGCTCCAGTGTTATTGGGGTTCAGTAACATCAGCTGTTCCCCAGCTGTGTGTCCGGCAAATTCTCCTGCTTTGTCCACATCTACTGTACTACTGATTTAAAACTTGCTCCAATTACTCCTCTGGCTCCTCTGTTTTTAGTATTTACCCAGGGCTCCAATACCGCTAGTTGCTGCTCAGAAGTGCCGTCTGCACAGTCAACGCTTGCTCCAGTGTTATTGGGGTTCAGTAACGTCAGCTGTTCCCCTGATGTGCAGACGGCAATTTCTCCTGCTCTGTCCACATTCTCACTACTACAGATTTTAAAGTTGCTCCAATTACACCTCTGGCTCCTCTGTTTTCAGTATTATCCCTGGGCTCCAATACCGCTAGTTGCTGCTCAGAAGTGCCGTCTGCACAGTCAATGCTTGCTCCAGTGTTATTGGGGTTCAGTAACGTCAGCTGTTCCCCAGCTGTGTGTCTGGCAAATTCTCCTACTTTGTCCACATCCACTGTACTACTGATTTAAAGCTTGCTCCAATTACACCTCTGGCTCCTCTGTTTTTAGTATTTACCCTGGGCTCCAATACCGCTAGTTGCGGCTCAGAAGTGCCGTCTGCACAGTCAATGCTTGCTCCAGTGTTATTGGGGTTCAGTAACGTCAGCTGTTCCCCTGCTGTGCGGACGGCAATTTCTCCTGCTCTGTCCACATTCTCACTCCTACAGATTTTAAAGTTGCTCCAATTACACCTCTGGCTCCTCTGTTTTCAGTATTATCCCTGAGCTCCAACACCGCCAGTTGGCGCTCGGAAGTGTGGTTTGCACAGTCAACATTTGTTGCCGTGTTATGGGGGTTCAGTAATGTCAGCTGTTCCCCTGCTGTGGGGACGGCAATTTCTCCTGCTCTGTCCACATTCTCACTACTAGAGATTTTAAAGTTGCTCCAATTACACCTCTGGTTCCTCTGTTTTCAGTATTATCTCTGGGCTCCAATACCGCTAGTTGCTGCTCGGAAGTGCCGTCTGCACAGTCAACGCTTGCTCCAGTGTTATTGGGGTTCAGTAACGTCAGCTGTTCCCCTGCTGTGCAGACGGCAATTTCTCCTGCTCTGTCCACATTCTCACTACTACAGATTTTAAAGTTGCTCCAATTACACCTCTGGCTCCTCTGTTTTCAGTATTATCCCTGGGCTCCAATACCGCTAGTTGCTGCTCAGAAGTGCCGCCTGCACAGTCAACGCTTGCTCCAGTGTTATTGGGGTTCAGTAACGTCAGCTGATCCCCAGCTTTGTGTCTGGCAAATTCTCCTGCTTTGTCCACATCCACTGTACTACTGATTTAAAACTTGCTCCAATTGCACCTCTGGCTCCTCTGCTTTTAGTATTTACCCTGGGCTCCAATACCGCTAGTTGCTGCTCAGAAGTGCCGACTGCACAGTTAATTCTTGCTCCAGTGTAATTGGGGTTCAGTAACGTCAGCTGTTCCCCTGCTGTGCGGACGGCAATTTCTCCTGCTCTGTCCACATTCTCACAACTACAGATTTTAAAATTGCTCCAATTACACCTCTGGCTCCTCTGTTTTCAGTATTATCCCTGAGCTCCAACACCGCCAGTTGGCGCTCGGAAGTGCCGTCTGCACAGTCAACATTTGTTACCGTGTTATGGGGGTTCAGTAACTTCAGCTGTTCCCCTGCTGTGCGGATGGCAATTTCTCCTGCTCTGTCCACATTCTCACTACTACAGATTTTAAAGTTGCTCCAATTACACCTCTGGCTCCTCTGTTTTCAGTATTATCCTTGAGCTCCAATACCGTCAGTTGGCGCTCGGAAGTGCCGTCTGCGCAGTCAACACTTGTTGCCGTGTTATTGGGGTTCAGTAACGTCAGCTGTTCCCCTGCTTTGCGGACGGCAATTTCTCCTGCTCTGTCCACATTCTCACTACTACAGATTTTAAAGTTGCTCCAATTACACCTCTGGCTCCTCTCTTTTCAGTATTATCCCTGAGCTCCAACACCACCAGTTGGCGTTCGGAAGTGCCATCTGCACAGTCAACACTTGCTGCCGTGTTATTGGGGTTCAGTAACGTTAGCTGTTCCCCTGCTGTGCGGACGGCAATTTCTCCTGCTCTGTCCACAATCTCACTACTACAGATTTTAAAGTTGCTCCAATTACACCTCTGGCTCGTCTGTTTTCAGTATTATCCCTGAGCTCCAACAACGCCAATTGGCACTCGGAAGTGCCGTCTGCACAGTCAACACTTGCTGCCGTGTTATTGGGGTTCAGTAACGTCAGCTGTTCCCCTGCTGTGCGGACGTCAATTTCTCCTGCTCTGTCCACATTCTCACTACTACAGATTTTAAAGTTGCTCCAATTACACCTCTGGCTCCTCTGTTTTCAGTATTATCCTTGAGCTTCAATACCGTCAGTTGGCGCTCGGAAGTGCCGTCTGTACAGTCAACACTTGTTGCCGTGTTATTGGGGTTCAGTAACGTCAGCTGTTTCCCTGCTGTGCGGACGGCAATTTCTCCTGCTCTGTCCACATTCTCACTACTACAGATTGTAAAGTTGCTCCAATTACACCTCTGGCTCCTCTCTTTTCAGTATTATCCCTGAGCTCCAACACCACCAGTTGGCGTTCGGAAGTGCCATCTGCACAGTCAACACTTGCTGCCGTGTTATTGGGGTTCAGTAACGTCAGCTGTTCCCCTGCTGTGCGGACGGTAATTTCTCCTGCTCTGTCCACATTCTCACTACTACAGATTTTAAAGTTGCTCCAATTACACCTCTGGCTCCTCTGTTTTCAGTATTATCCTTGAGTCCAACACCGCCAGTTGGCGCTCGGAAGTGCCGTCTGCACAGTCAACACTTGCTGCCGTGTTATTGGGGTTCAGTAACGTCAGCTGTTCCCCTGCTGTGCGGACAGCAATTTCTCCTGCTCAGTCCACATTCTCACTACTACAGATTTTAAAGTTGCTCCAATTACACCTCTGGCTCCTCTGTTTTCAGTATTATCCCTGAGCTCCAACACCGCCAGTTGGTGCTCGGAAGTGCCTCCTGCACAGTCAACACTTGCTGCCGTGTTATTGGGGTTCAGTAACGTCAGCTGTTCCCCTGCTGTGCGGACGGCAATTTCTCCTGCTCTGTCCACATTCTCACTATTACAGTTTTTAAAGTTGCTCAAATTACACCTCTGGCTCCTCTGTTTTCAGTATTATCCCTGAGCTCCAACACGCCAGTTGGCGCTTGGAAGTGCCATCTGCACAGTCAACACTTGCAGCCGTGTTATTGGGGTTCAGTAACGTCAGCTGTTCCCCTGCTGTGCGGACGGCAATTTCTCTTGCTCTGTCCACATTCTCACTACTACAGATTTTAAAGTTGCTCCAATTACTCCTCTGGCTCCTCTGTTTTCAGTATTATCCCTGGGCTCCAATACCGCTATTTGCTGCTCGGAAGTGCCGTCTGCACAGTCAACGCTTGCTCCAGTGTTATTGGGGTTCAGTAACGTCAGCTGTTCCCCAGCTGTGTGTCCGGCAAATTCTCCTGCTTTGTTCACATCTACTGTACTACTGATTTAAAACTTGCTCCAATTACACCTCTGGCTCCTCTGTTTTTAGTATTTACCCTGGGCTCCAATACCGCTAGTTGCTGCTCAGAAGTGCCGTCTGCACAGTCAACGCTTGCTCCAGTGTTATTGGGGTTCAGTAACGTCAGCTGTTCCCCTGCTGTGCAGACGGCAATTTCTCCTGCTCTGTCCACATTCTCACTACTACAGATTTTAAAGTTGCTCCAATTACACCTCTGGCTCCTCTGTTTTCAGTATTATCCCTGGGCTCCAATACCGCTAGTTGCTGCTCAGAAGTGCCGTCTGCACAGTCAACTCTTGCTCCAGTGTTATTGGGGTTCAGTAACGTCAGCTGTTCCCCAGCTGTGTGTCTGGCAAATTCTCCTGCTTTGTCCACATCCACTGTACTACTGATTTAAATCTTGCTCCAATTACACCTCTGGCTCCTCTGTTTTTAGTATTTACCCTGGGCTCCAATACCGATAGTTGCTGCTCAGAAGTGTCGTCTGCACAGTCAATGCTTGCTGCCGTGTTATTGGGGTTCAGTAACGTCAGCTGTTCCCCTGCTGTGTGGACCGCAATTTCTCCTGCTCTGTCCACATTCTCAATACTACAGATTTTAAAGTTGCTCCAATTACACCTCTGGCTCCTCTGTTTTCAGTATTATCCCTGAGCTCCAACACTGCCAGTTGGCGCTCGGAAGTGCCGTCTGCACAGTCAACACTTGTTGCCGTGTTATTGGGGTTCAGTAAAGTCAGCTGTTCCCCTGCTGTGTGGACGGCAATTTCTCCTGCTCTGTCCACTTTCTCACTACTACAGATTTTAAAGTTGCTCCAATTACACCTCTTGCTCCTCTGTTTTCAGTATTATCCCTGAGCTCCAACACCGCCTGTTGGCGCTCGGAAGTGCCGTCTGCACAGTCAACACTTGCTGCCGTGTTATTGGGGTTCAGTAAGGTCAGCTGTTCCCCTGCTGTGCGGGCGGCAATTTCTCCTGCTCTGTCCACATTCTCACTACTACAGATTTTAAAGTTGCTCCAATTACACCTCTGGCTCCTCTGTTTTCAGTATTATCCCTGAGCTCCAACACCGCCAGTTGGAGCTCGGAAGTGCCGTCTGCACAGTCAACATTTGTTGCCATGTTATTGGGGGTTCAGTAACGTCAGCTGTTCCCCTGCTGTGCGGACGGCAATTTCTCCTGCTCTGTCCACAATCTCACTACTACAGATTATAAAGTTGCTCCAATTACACCTCTGGCACCTCTGTTTTCAGTATTATCCCTGAGCTCCAACACCGTCAATTGGCGTTCGGAAGTGCCGTCTGTACAGTCAACACTTGCTGCCGTGTTATTGGGGTTCAGTAACGTCAGCTGTTCCCCTGCTGTGCGGACGTCAATTTCTCCTGCTCTGTCCACATTCTCATTACTACAGATTTTAAAGTTGCTCCAATTATACCTCTGGCTCCTCTGTTTTCAGTATTATCCTTGAGCTCCAACACCGCCAGTTGGCGCTCGGAAGTGCCGTCTGCACAGTCAAAACTTGTTGCCATGTTATTGGGGTTCAGTAACGTCAGCTGTTCCCCTGCTGTCCGGACGGCAATTTCTCCTGCTCTGTCCACATTCTCACTACTACAGATTTTAAAGTTGCTCCAATTACACCTCTGGCTCCTCTGTTTTCAGTATTATCCCTGAGCTCCAACACCGCCAGTTGGCGTTCGGAAGTGCCATCTGCACAGTCAACACTTGCTGCCGTGTTATTGGCGTTCAGTAACGTCAGCTGTTTCCCTGCTGTGCGGACAGCAATTTCTCCTGCTCAGTCCACATTCTCACTACTACAGATTTTAAAGTTGCTCCAATTACACCTCTGTCTCCTCTGTTTTCAGTATTATCCTTGAGCTCCAACACCGCCAGTTGGCGCTCGGAAGTGCCGTCTGCACAGTCAGCACTTGCTGCCGTGTTATTGGGGTTCAGTAACGTCAGCTGTTCCCCTGCTGTGCGGACAGCAATTTCTCCTGCTCAGTCCACATTCTCACTACTACAGATTTTAAAGTTGCTCCAATTACACCTCTGGCTCCTCTGTTTTCAGTATTATCCCTGAGCTCCAACACCGCCAGTTGGCGCTCGGAAGTGCCGCCTGCACAGTCAACACTTGCTGCCGTGTTATTGGGGTTCAGTAACGTCAGCTGTTCCCCTGCTGTGCGGACTGCAATTGCTCCTGCTCTGTCCACATTCTCACTGCTACAGATTTTAAAGTTGCTCCAATTACACCTCTGGCTCCTCTGTTTTCAACATTATCCCTGAGCTCCAACACGCCAGTTGGCGCTCGGAAGTGCCGTCTGCACAGTCACCACTTGTTGCCGTGTTATTGGGGTTCAGTAACGTCAGCTGTTCCCCTGCTGTGCGGACTCCAATTTCTCCTGCTCTGTCCACATTCTCACTACTACAGATTTTAAAGTTGCTCCAATTACACCTCTGGCTCCTCTGTTTTCAGTATTATCCCTGGGCTCCAATACCGCTAGTTGCTGCTCGGAAGTGTCGTCTGCACAGTCAACGCTTGCTCCAGTGTTATTGGGGTTCAGTAACGTCAGCTGTTCCCCTGCTGTGTGTCCGGCAAATTCTCCTGCTTTGTCCACATCTACTGTACTACTGATTTAAAACTTTCTCCAATTACACCTCTGGCTCCTCTGTTTTTAGTATTTATCCTGGGCTCCAATACCGCTAGTTGCTGCTCAGAAGTGCCGTCTGCACAGTCAACGCTTGCTCCAGTGTTATTGGGGTTCAGTAACGTCAGCTGTTCCCTTGCTGTGCAGACGGCAATTTCTCCTGCTCTGTCCACATTCTCACTACTACAGATTTTAAAGTTGCTCCAATTACACCTCTCGCTCCTCTGTTTTCAGTATTATCCCTGGGCTCCAATACCGCTAGTTGCTGCTCAGAAGTGCCATCTGCACAGTCAACGCTTGCTCCAGTGTTATTGGGGTTCAGTAACGTCAGCTGTTCCCCAGCTGTGTGTCTGGCAAATTCTCCTGCTTTGTCCACATCCACTGTACTACTGATTTAAATCTTTCTCCAATTACACCTCTGGCTCCTCTGTTTTTAGTATTTACTCTGGGCTCCAATACCGCTAGTTGCTGCTCAGAAGTGCCGTCTGCACAGTCAACGCTTGCTCCAGTGTTATTGGGGTTCAGTAACGTCAGCTGTTCCCCTGCTGTGCAGACGGCAATTTCTCCTGCTCTGTCCACATTCTCACTACTACAGATTTTAAAGTTGCTCCAATTACACCTCTGACTCCTCTGTTTTCAGTATTATCCTTGAGTCCAACACCGCCAGTTGGCGCTCGGAAGTGCCGTCTGCACAGTCAACACTTGCTGCCGTGTTATTGGGGTTCAGTAACGTCACCTGTTCCCCTGCTGTGCGGACAGCAATTTCTCCTGCTCAGTCCACATTCTCACTACTACAGATTTTAAAGTTGCTCCAATTACACCTCTGGCTCCTCTGTTTTGAGTATTATCCCTGGGCTCCAATACCGCTAGTTGCTGCTCGGAAGTGTCGTCTGCACAGTCAACGCTTGCTCCAGTGTTATTGGGATTCAGTAACGTCAGCTGTTCCCCTGCTGTGTGTCCGGCAAATTCTCCTGCTTTGTCCACATCTACTGTACTACTGATTTAAAACTTGCTCCAATTACACCTCTGGCTCCTCTGTTTTTAGTATTTATCCTGGGCTCCAATACCGCTAGTTGCTGCTCAGAAGTGCCGTCTGCACAGTCAACGCTTGCTCCAGTGTTATTGGGGTTCAGTAACGTCAGCTGTTCCCTTGCTGTGCAGACGGCAATTTCTCCTGCTCTGTCCACATTCTCACTACTACAGATTTTAAAGTTGCTCCAATTACACCTCTCGCTCCTCTGTTTTCAGTATTATCCCTGGGCTCCAATATCGCTAGTTGCTGCTCAGAAGTGCCATCTGAACAGTCAATGCTTGCTCCAGTGTTATTGGGGTTCAGTAACGTCAGCTGTTCCCCTGCTGTGCGGACCGCAATTTCTCCTGCTCTGTCCACATTCTCACTACTACAGATTTTAAAGTTGCTCCAATTACACCTCTGGCTCCTCTCTTTTCAGTATTATCCCTGAGCTCCAACACCACCAGTTGGCGTTCGGAAGTGCCATCTGCACAGTCAACACTTGCTGCCGTGTTATTGGGGTTCAGTAACGTCAGCTGTTCCCCTGCTGTGCGGACGGCAATTTCTCTTGCTCTGTCCACAATCTCACTACTACAGATTTTAAAGTTGCTCCAATTACACCTCTGGCTCGTCTGTTTTCAGTATTATCCCTGAGCTCCAACAACGCCAATTGGCACTCGGAAGTGCCGTCTGCACAGTCAACACTTGCTGCCGTGTTATTGGGGTTCAGTAACGTCAGCTGTTCCCCTGCTGTGCGTACGGCAATTTCTCTTGCTCTGTCCACATTCTCACTACTACAGATTTTAAAGTTGCTCCAATTACACCTCTGGCTCCTCTGTTTTCAGTATTATCCCTGGGCTCCAATGCCGCTATTTGCTGCTCGGAAGTGCCGTCTGCACAGTCAACGCTTGCTCCAGTGTTATTGGGGTTCAGTAACGTCAGCTGTTCCCCAGCTGTGTGTCCGGCAAATTCTCCTGCTTTGTTCACATCTACTGTACTACTGATTTAAAACTTGCTCCAATTACACCTCTGGCTCCTCTGTTTTTAGTATTTACCCTGGGCTCCAATACCGCTAGTTGCTGCTCAGAAGTGCCGTCTGCACAGTCAACGCTTGCTCCAGTGTTATTGGGGTTCAGTAACGTCAGCTGTTCCCCTGCTGTGCAGACGGCAATTTCTCCTGCTCTGTCCACATTCTCACTACTACAGATTTTAAAGTTGCTCCAATTACACCTCTGGCTCCTCTGTTTTCAGTATTATCCCTGGGCTCCAATACCGCTAGTTGCTGCTCAGAAGTGCCGTCTGCACAGTCAACGCTTGCTCCAGTGTTATTGAGGTTCAGTAACGTCAGCTGTTCCCCAGCTGTGTGTCTGGCAAATTCTCCTGCTTTGTCCACATCCACTGTACTACTGATTTAAATCTTGCTCCAATTACACCTCTGGCTCCTCTGTTTTTAGTATTTACCCTGGGCTCCAATACCGATAGTTGCTGCTCAGAAGTGTCGTCTGCACAGTCAATGCTTGCTGCCGTGTTATTGGGGTTCAGTAACGTCAGCTGTTCCCCTGCTGTGCGGACCGCAATTTCTCCTGCTCTGTCCACATTCTCACTACTACAGATTTTAAAGTTGCTCCAATTACACCTCTGGCTCCTCTGTTTTCAGTATTATCCCTGAGCTCCAACACCGCCAGTTGGCGCTCGGAAGTGCGGTCTGCACAGTCAACACTTGTTGCCGTGTTATTGGGGTTCAGTAAAGTCAGCTGTTCCCCTGTTGTGCGGACGGCAATTTCTCCTGCTCTGTCCACTTTCTCACTACTACAGATTTTAAAGTTGCTCCAATTACACCTCTTGCTCCTCTGTTTTCAGTATTATCCCTGAGCTCCAACACCGCCTGTTGGCGCTCGGAAGTACCGTCTGCACAGTCAACACTTGCTGCCGTGTTATTGGGGTACAGTAAGGTCAGCTGTTCCCCTGCTGTGCGGACCGCAATTTTTCCTGCTCTGTCCACATTCTCACTACTACAGATTTTAAAGTTGCTCCAATTACACCTCTGGCTCCTCTGTTTTCAGTATTATCCCTGAGCTCCAACACCGCCAGTTGGCGCTCGGAAGTGCGGTCTGCACAGTCAACACTTGTTGCCGTGTTATTGGGGTTCAGTAAAGTCAGCTGTTCCCCTGTTGTGCGGACGGCAATTTCTCCTGCTCTGTCCACTTTCTCACTACTACAGATTTTAAAGTTGCTCCAATTACACCTCTTGCTCCTCTGTTTTCAGTATTATCCCTGAGCTCCAACACCGCCTGTTGGCGCTCGGAAGTACCGTCTGCACAGTCAACACTTGCTGCCGTGTTATTGGGGTACAGTAAGGTCAGCTGTTCCCCTGCTGTGCGGGCGGCAATTTCTCCTGCTCTGTCCACATTCTCACTACTACAGATTTTAAAGTTGCTCCAATTACACCTCTGGCTCCTCTGTTTTCAGTATTATCCCTGAGCTCCAACACCGCCAGTTGGAGCTCGGAAGTGCCGTCTGCACAGTCAACATTTGTTGCCATGTTATGGGGGTTCAGTAACGTCAGCTGTTCCCCTGCTGTGCGTACGGCAATTTCTCCTGCTCTGTCCACAATCTCACTACTACAGATTATAAAGTTGCTCCAATTACACCTCTGGCACCTCTGTTTTCAGTATTATCCCTGAGCTTCAACACCGTCAATTGGCGCTCGGAAGTGCCGTCTGTACAGTCAACACTTGCTGCCGTGTTATTGGGGTTCAGTAACGTCAGCTGTTCCCCTGCTGTGCGGACGTCAATTTCTCCTGCTCTGTCCACATTCTCACTACTACAGATTTTAAAGTTGCTCCAATTATACCTCTGGCTCCTCTGTTTTCAGTATTATCCTTGAGCTCCAACACCGCCAGTTGGCGCTCGGAAGTGCCGTCTGCACAGTCAACACTTGTTGCCATGTTATTGGGCTTCAGTAACGTCAGCTGTTCCCCTGCTGTCCGGACGGCAATTTCTCCTGCTCTGTCCACATTCTCACTACTACAGATTTTAAAGTTGCTCCAATTACACCTCTGGCTCCTCTGTTTTCAGTATTATCCTTGAGCTCCAACACCGCCAGTTGGCGTTCGGAAGTGCCGTCTGCACAGTCAACACTTGCTGCCGTGTTATTGGGGTTCAGTAACGTCAGCTGTTCCCCTGCTGTGTGTCCGGCAAATTCTCCTGCTTTGTCCACATCTACTGTACTACTGATTTAAAACTTGCTCCAATTACACCTCTGGCTCCTCTGTTTTTAGTATTTATCCTGGGCTCCAATACCGCTAGTTGCTGCTCAGAAGTGCCGTCTGCACAGTCAACGCTTGCTCCAGTGTTATTGGGGTTCAGTAACGTCAGCTGTTCCCTTGCTGTGCAGACGGCAATTTCTCCTGCTCTGTCCACATTCTCACTACTACAGATTTTAAAGTTGCTCCAATTACACCTCTTGCTCCTCTGTTTTCAGTATTATCCCTGGGCTCCAATACCGCTAGTTGCTGCTCAGAAGTGCCATCTGCACAGTCAACGCTTGCTCCAGTGTTATTGGGGTTCAGTAACGTCAGCTGTTCCCCAGCTGTGTGTCTGGCAAATTCTCCTGCTTTGTCCACATCCACTGTACTACTGATTTAAATCTTTCTCCAATTACACCTCTGGCTCCTCTGTTTTTAGTATTTACCCTGGGCTCCAATACCGCTAGTTGCTGCTCAGAAGTGCCGTCTGCACAGTCAACGCTTGCTCCAGTGTTATTGGGGTTCAGTAACGTCAGCTGTTCCCCTGCTGTGCAGACGGCAATTTCTCCTGCTCTGTCCACATTCTCACTACTACAGATTTTAAAGTTGCTCCAGTTACACCTCTGGCTCCTCTGTTTTCAGTATTATCCTTGAGTCCAACACCGCCAGTTGGCGCTCGGAAGTGCCGTCTGCACAGTCAACACTTGCTGCCGTGTTATTGGGGTTCAGTAACGTCAGCTGTTCCCCTGCTGTGCGGACAGCAATTTCTCCTGCTCAGTCCACATTCTCACTACTACAGATTTTAAAGTTGCTCCAATTACACCTCTGGCTCCTCTGTTTTCAGTATTATCCCTGAGCTCCAACACCGCCAGTTGGTGCTCGGAAGTGCCGCCTGCACAGTCAACACTTGCTGCCGTGTTATTGGGGTTCAGTAACGTCAGCTGTTCCCCTGCTGTGCGGACGGCAATTTCTCCTGCTCTGTCCACATTCTCACGACTACAGAGTTTAAAGTTGCTCAAATTACACCTCTGGCTCCTCTGTTTTCAGTATTATCCCTGAGCTCCAACACGCCAGTTGGCGCTCGGAAGTGCCATCTGCACAGTCAACACTTGCTGCCGTGTTATTGGGGTTCAGTAACGTCAGCTGTTCCCCTGCTGTGCGGACGGCAATTTCTCTTGCTCTGTCCACATTCTCACTACTACAGATTTTAAAGTTGCTCCAATTACAGCTCTGGCTCCTCTGTTTTCAGTATTATCCCTGGGCTCCAATACCGCTAGTTGCTGCTCGGAAGTGCCGTCTGCACAGTCAACGCTTGCTCCAGTGTTATTGGGGTTCAGTAACGTCAGCTGTTCCCCAGCTGTGTGTCTGGCAAATTCTCCTGCTTTGTCCACATCCACTGTACTACTGATTTAAATCTTTCTCCAGTTACACCTCTGGCTCCTCTGTTTTTAGTATTTACCCTGGGCTCCAATACCGATAGTTGCTGCTCAGAAGTGCCGTCTGCACAGTCAATGCTTGCTGCCGTGTTATTGGGGTTCAGTAACGTCAGCTGTTCCCCTGCTGTGCGGACCGGAATTTCTCCTGCTCTGTCCACATTCTCACTACTAGAGATTTTAAAGCTGCTCCAATTACACCTCTGGCTCCTCAGTTTTCAGTATTATCCCTGAGCTCCAACACCGCCAGTTGGCGCTCGGAAGTGCCGTCTGCACAGTCAAAACTTGTTGCCGTGTTATTGGGGTTCAGTAAAGTCAGCTGTTCCCCTGCTGTGCGGACGGCAATTTCTCCTGCTCTGTCCACATTCTCACTACTACAGATTTTAAAGTTGCTCCAATTACACCTCTGGCTCCTCTGTTTTCAGTATTATCCCTGAGCTCCATCACCGCCTGTTGGCTCTCGGAAGTGCCGTCTGCACAGTCAACACTTGCTGCCGTGTTATTGGGGTTCAGTAAGGTCTGCTGTTCCCCTGCTGTGCGGGCGGCAATTTCTCCTGCTCTGTCCACATTCTCACTACTACAGATTTTAAAGTTGCTCCAATTACACCTCTGGCTCCTCTGTTTTCAGTATTATCCTTGAGCTCCAACACCGCCAGTTGGCGCTCGGAAGTGCCGTCTGCACAGTCAACACTTGTTGCCATGTTATTGGGGTTCAGTAACGTCAGCTGTTCCCCTGCTGTGCGGATCGCAATTTCTCCTGCTCTGTCCACATTCTAACTACTACAGATTTTAAAGTTGCTCCAATTACACCTGTGGCTCCTCTGTTTTCAGTATTATCCCTGAGCTACAACAACTCCAGGTGGCGTTCGGAAGTGCCGTCTGCACAGTCAACACTTGCTGCCGTGTTATTGGGGTTCAGTAATGTCAGCTGTTCCCCTGCTGTTGTCCGGCAAATTCTCCTACTTTGTCCACATCCACTGTACTACTGATTTAAAACTTGCTCCAATTACACCTTTGGCTCCTCTGTTTTTAGTATTATCCCTGAGCTCCAACAACTCCAGTTGGCGCACGGAAGTGCCGCCTGCACAGTCAACACTTGCTGCCGTGTTATTGGGGTTCAGTAACGTCAGCTGTTCCCCTGCTGTGCGGATCGCAATTTCTCCTGCTCTGTCCACATTCTAACTACTACAGCTTTTAAAGTTGCTCCAATTACACCTCTGGCTCCTCTGTTTTCAGCATTATCCATGAGCTCCAACACGCCAGTTGGCGCTCGGAAGTGCCATCTGCACAGTCAAAACTTGCTGCCGTGTTATTGGGGTTCAGTAACGTCAGCTGTTCCCCTGCTGTGCGGACGGCAATTTCTCCTGCTCTGTCCACATTCTCACTACTACAGATTTTAAAGTTGCTCCAATTACACCTCTGGCTCCTCTTTTTTCAGTATTACCCTGGGCTCCAATACCGCTAGTTGCTGCTCAGAAGTGCCGTCTGCACAGTCAACGCTTGCTCCAGTGCTATTGGGGTTCAGTAACGTCAGATGTTCCCCTGCTGTGCGGCCGGCAATTTCTCCTGCTCAGTCCACATTCTCACTAATACAGATTTTAAAGTTTCTCCATTTACATCTCTGGCTAATCTGTTTTCAGTATTATCCCTGAGCTCCAACACCGCCAGTTGGCGCTCGGAAGTGCCGTCTGCACAGTCAACGATTGCTCCAGTGTTATTGGGGTTCAGTAACGTCAGCTGTTCCCCTGCTGTGCGGATGGCAATTTCTCCTGCTCTGTCCTCATTCACTGTACTACTGATTTAAAACTTGCTCCAATTACACCTCTGGCTCCTCTGTTTTTAATATTTACCCTGGGCTCCAATACCGCTAGCTGCTGCTCAGAAGTGCCGTCTGCACAGTCAACTCTTGCTCCAGTGTTATTGGGGTTCAGTAACGTCAGCTGTTCCCCAGCTGTGTGTCTGGCAAATTCTCCTGCTTTGTCCACATCCACTGTACTACTGATTTAAAACTTGCTCCAATTACACCTCTGGCTCCTCTGTTTTTAGTATTTACCCTGGGCTCCAATACCGCTAGTTGCTGCTCAGAAGTGCCGTCTGCACAGTCAATGCTTGCTCCAGTGTTATTGGGGTTCAGTAATGTCAGCTGTTCCCCTGCTGTGCGGACGGCAATTTCTCCTGCTCAGTCCACATTCTCACTACTACAGATTTTAAAGTTGCTCCAATCACACCTCTGGCTCCTCTGTTTTCAGTATTATCCCTGAGCTCCAACACCGCCAGTTGGCGCTCGGAAGCGCCGCCTGCACAGTCAACACTTGCTGCCGTGTTTTTGGGGTTCAGTAACGTCAGCTGTTCCCCTGCTGTGCGGACGGCAATTTCTCCTGCTCTGTCCACATTCTCACTACTACAGATTTTAAAGTTGCTCCAATCACACCTCTGGCTCCTCTGTTTTCAGTATTATCCCTGAGCTCCAAGACGCCAGTTGGAGCTCGGAAGTGCCGTCTGCACAGTCAACACTTGCTGCCGTGGTATTGGGGTTCAGTAACGTCAGCTGTTCCCCTGCTGTGCGGACGGCAATTTCTCCTGCTCTGTCCACATTCTCACTACTACAGATTTTAAAGTTGCTCCAATTACACCTCTTGCTCCTCTGTTTTCAGTATTATCCCTGGGCTCCAATACCGCTAGTTGCTGCTCAGAAGTGCCGTCTGCACATTCAACTCTTGCTCCAGTGTTATTGGGGTTCAGTAACGTCAGCTGTTCCCCAGCTGTGTGTCTGGCAAATTCTCCTGCTTTGTCCACATCCACTGTACTACTGATTTAAAACTTGCTCCAATTACACCTCTGGCTCCTCAGATTTTAGTATTTACCCTGGGCTCCAATACCGCTAGTTGCTGCTCAGAAGTGCCATCTGCACAGTCAACACTTGCTGCCGTGTTATTGGAGTTCAGTAACGTCAGCTGTTCCCCTGCTGTGCGAGCGGCAATTTCTCCTGCTCTGTCCACATTCTCACTACTACAGATTTTAAAGTTGCTCCAATTACACCTCTGGCTCCTCTGTTTTCAGCATTATCCATGAGCTCCAACACGCCAGTTGGCGCTCGGAAGTGCCATCTGCACAGTCAAAACTTGCTGCCGTGTTATTGGGGTTCAGTAACGTCAGCTGTTCCCCTGCTGTGCGGACGGCAATTTCTCCTGCTCTGTCCACATTCTCACTACTACAGATTTTAAAGTTGCTCCAATTACACCTCTGGCTCCTCTGTTTTCAGTATTACCCTGGGCTCCAATACCGCTAGTTGCTGCTCAGAAGTGCCGTCTGCACAGTCAACGCTTGCTCCAGTGCTATTGGGGTTCAGTAATGTCAGATGTTCCCCTGCTGTGCGGCCGGCAATTTCTCCTGCTCAGTCCACATTCTCACTAATACAGATTTTAAAGTTTCTCCATTTACATCTCTGGCTAATCTGTTTTCAGTATTATCCCTGAGCTCCAACACCGCCAGTTGGCGCTCGGAAGTGCCGTCTGCACAGTCAACGATTGCTCCAGTGTTATTGGGGTTCAGTAACGTCAGCTGTTCCCCTGCTGTGCGGATGGCAATTTCTCCTGCTCTGTCCTCATTCACTGTACTACTGATTTAAAACTTGCTCCAATTACACCTCTGGCTCCTCTGTTTTTAATATTTACCCTGGGCTCCAATACCGCTAGCTGCTGCTCAGAAGTGCCGTCTGCACAGTCAACTCTTGCTCCAGTGTTATTGGGGTTCAGTAACGTCAGCTGTTCCCCAGCTGTGTGTCTGGCAAATTCTCCTGCTTTGTCCACATCCACTGTACTACTGATTTAAAACTTGCTCCAATTACACCTCTGGCTCCTCTGTTTTTAGTATTTACCCTGGGCTCCAATACCGCTAGTTGCTGCTCAGAAGTGCCGTCTGCACAGTCAATGCTTGCTCCAGTGTTATTGGGGTTCAGTAATGTCAGCTGTTCCCCTGCTGTGCGGACGGCAATTTCTCCTGCTCAGTCCACATTCTCACTACTACAGATTTTAAAGTTGCTCCAATCACACCTCTGGCTCCTCTGTTTTCAGTATTATCCCTGAGCTCCAACACCGCCAGTTGGCGCTCGGAAGCGCCGCCTGCACAGTCAACACTTGCTGCCGTGTTTTTGGGGTTCAGTAACGTCAGCTGTTCCCCTGCTGTGCGGACGGCAATTTCTCCTGCTCTGTCCACATTCTCACTACTACAGATTTTAAAGTTGCTCCAATCACACCTCTGGCTCCTCTGTTTTCAGTATTATCCCTGAGCTCCAAGACGCCAGTTGGAGCTCGGAAGTGCCGTCTGCACAGTCAACACTTGCTGCCGTGGTATTGGGGTTCAGTAACGTCAGCTGTTCCCCTGCTGTGCGGACGGCAATTTCTCCTGCTCTGTCCACATTCTCACTACTACAGATTTTAAAGTTGCTCCAATTACACCTCTTGCTCCTCTGTTTTCAGTATTATCCCTGGGCTCCAATACCGCTAGTTGCTGCTCAGAAGTGCCGTCTGCACATTCAACTCTTGCTCCAGTGTTATTGGGGTTCAGTAACGTCAGCTGTTCCCCAGCTGTGTGTCTGGCAAATTCTCCTGCTTTGTCCACATCCACTGTACTACTGATTTAAAACTTGCTCCAATTACACCTCTGGCTCCTCAGATTTTAGTATTTACCCTGGGCTCCAATACCGCTAGTTGCTGCTCAGAAGTGCCATCTGCACAGTCAACACTTGCTGCCGTGTTATTGGAGTTCAGTAACGTCAGCTGTTCCCCTGCTGTGCGAGCGGCAATTTCTCCTGCTCTGTCCACATTCTCACTACTACAGATTTTAAAGTTGCTCCAATTACACCTCTGGCTCCTCTGTTTTCAGCATTATCCATGAGCTCCAACACGCCAGTTGGCGCTCGGAAGTGCCATCTGCACAGTCAAAACTTGCTGCCGTGTTATTGGGGTTCAGTAACGTCAGCTGTTCCCCTGCTGTGCGGACGGCAATTTCTCCTGCTCTGTCCACATTCTCACTACTACAGATTTTAAAGTTGCTCCAATTACACCTCTGGCTCCTCTGTTTTCAGTATTACCCTGGGCTCCAATACCGCTAGTTGCTGCTCAGAAGTGCCGTCTGCACAGTCAACGCTTGCTCCAGTGCTATTGGGGTTCAGTAATGTCAGATGTTCCCCTGCTGTGCGGCCGGCAATTTCTCCTGCTCAGTCCACATTCTCACTAATACAGATTTTAAAGTTTCTCCATTTACATCTCTGGCTAATCTGTTTTCAGTATTATCCCTGAGCTCCAACACCGCCAGTTGGCGCTCGGAAGTGCCGTCTGCACAGTCAACGATTGCTCCAGTGTTATTGGGGTTCAGTAACGTCAGCTGTTCCCCTGCTGTGCGGATGGCAATTTCTCCTGCTCTGTCCTCATTCACTGTACTACTGATTTAAAACTTGCTCCAATTACACCTCTGGCTCCTCTGTTTTTAATATTTACCCTGGGCTCCAATACCGCTAGCTGCTGCTCAGAAGTGCCGTCTGCACAGTCAACTCTTGCTCCAGTGTTATTGGGGTTCAGTAACGTCAGCTGTTCCCCAGCTGTGTGTCTGGCAAATTCTCCTGCTTTGTCCACATCCACTGTACTACTGATTTAAAACTTGCTCCAATTACACCTCTGGCTCCTCTGTTTTTAGTATTTACCCTGGGCTCCAATACCGCTAGTTGCTGCTCAGAAGTGCCGTCTGCACAGTCAATGCTTGCTCCAGTGTTATTGGGGTTCAGTAATGTCAGCTGTTCCCCTGCTGTGCGGACGGCAATTTCTCCTGCTCAGTCCACATTCTCACTACTACAGATTTTAAAGTTGCTCCAATCACACCTCTGGCTCCTCTGTTTTCAGTATTATCCCTGAGCTCCAACACCGCCAGTTGGCGCTCGGAAGCGCCGCCTGCACAGTCAACACTTGCTGCCGTGTTTTTGGGGTTCAGTAACGTCAGCTGTTCCCCTGCTGTGCGGACGGCAATTTCTCCTGCTCTGTCCACATTCTCACTACTACAGATTTTAAAGTTGCTCCAATCACACCTCTGGCTCCTCTGTTTTCAGTATTATCCCTGAGCTCCAAGACGCCAGTTGGAGCTCGGAAGTGCCGTCTGCACAGTCAACACTTGCTGCCGTGGTATTGGGGTTCAGTAACGTCAGCTGTTCCCCTGCTGTGCGGACGGCAATTTCTCCTGCTCTGTCCACATTCTCACTACTACAGATTTTAAAGTTGCTCCAATTACACCTCTTGCTCCTCTGTTTTCAGTATTATCCCTGGGCTCCAATACCGCTAGTTGCTGCTCAGAAGTGCCGTCTGCACATTCAACTCTTGCTCCAGTGTTATTGGGGTTCAGTAACGTCAGCTGTTCCCCAGCTGTGTGTCTGGCAAATTCTCCTGCTTTGTCCACATCCACTGTACTACTGATTTAAAACTTGCTCCAATTACACCTCTGGCTCCTCAGATTTTAGTATTTACCCTGGGCTCCAATACCGCTAGTTGCTGCTCAGAAGTGCCATCTGCACAGTCAACACTTGCTGCCGTGTTATTGGAGTTCAGTAACGTCAGCTGTTCCCCTGCTGTGCGAGCGGCAATTTCTCCTGCTCTGTCCACATTCTCACTACTACAGATTTTAAAGTTGCTCCAATTACACCTCTGGCTCCTCTGTTTTCAGTATTATATTTGAGCTCCAACACCGCCAGATGGCGCTCGGAAGTGCCGTCTGCACAGTAAACACTTGCTGCCTTGTTATTGGGGTTCAGTAACGTCAGCTGTTCCCCTGCTGTGCGGACGGCAATTTCTCCTGCTCTGTCCACATTCTCACTACTACAGATTTTAAAGTTGCTCCAATTACACCTCTGGCTCCTCTGTTTTCAGTAATATCCCTGAGCTCCAACACCGCCAGTTGGTGCTCTGAAGTGCTGTCTGCACAGTCAACACTTGTTGCCGTGTTATTGGGTTTCAGTAACGTCAGCTGTTCCCCTGCTATGCGGATGGCAATTTCTTCTGCTCTGTCCACATTCTCACTACTACAGATTTTAAAGTTGCTCCAATTACACCTCTGGCTCCTCTGTTTTCAGTATTATCCCTAAGCTTCAACACGCCAGTTGGCGCTCGGAAGTGCCGTCTGCACAGTCAACACTTGCTGCCGTGTTATTGGGGTTCAGTAACGTCAGCTGTTCCCCTGCTGTTGTCCGGCAAATTCTCCTGCTTTGTCCACATCCACTGTACTACTGATTTAAAACTTGCTCCAATTACACCTCTGGCTCCTCTGTTTTTAGTATTTACCCTGGGCTCCAATACCGCTAGTTGCTGCTCAGAAGTGCCGTCTGCACAGTCACCGCTTGCTCCAGTGTTATTGGGCTTCAGTAACGTCAGCTGTTCCCCTACTTTGCGGACGTCAATTTCTCCTGCTCTGTCCACATTCTCACTACTACAGATTTTAAAGTTGCTCCAATTACACCTCTGGCTCCTCTGTTTTCAGTATTATCCCTGAGCTCCAACACCACCAGTTGCTGCTCGGAAGTGCCGTCTGCACAGTCAACACTTGCTCCAGTGCTATTGGGGTTCAGTAACGTCAGCTGTTCCCCTGCTGTGCGGCCAGCAATTTCTCCTGTTCAGTCCACATTCTCACTACTACAGATTTTAAAGTTTCTCCAATTACATCTCTGGCTCCTCTGTTTTCAGTATTATCCCTGAGCTCCACGCCGCCAGTTGGCGCTCGGAAGTGCCGCCTGCACAGCAAACGATTGCTCCAGTGTTATTGGGGTTCAGTAACGTCAGCTGTTCCCCTGTTGTGCGGACGACAATTTCTCCTGGTCTGTCCTCATCCACTGTACTACTGATTTAAAACTTGCTCCAATTACACCTCTGGCTCCTCTGTTTTTAGTATTTACCCTGGGCTCCAATACCGCTAGCTGCTGCTCAGGAGTGCCGGTTGCACAGTCAACTCTTGCTCCATTGTTATTGGGGTTCAGTAACGTCAGCTGTTCCCCAGCTGTGTGTCTGGCAAATTCTCCTGCTTTGTCCACATCCACTGTACTACTGATTTAAAACTTGCTCCAATTACACCTCTGACTCCTCTGTTTTTAGTATTTACCCTGGGCTCCAATACCGCTAGTTGCTGCTCAGAAGTGCCGTCTGCACAGTCAATGCTTGCTCCAGTGTTATTGGGGTTCAGCAACCTGAGCTGTTCCCCTGCTGTGCGGACCGCAATTTCTCCTGCTCTGTCCACATTCTCACTACTACAGATTTTAAAGTTGCTCCAATTACACCTCTGGCTCCTCTGTTTTCAGTATTATCCCTGAGCTCCAACACCGCCAGTTGGCGCTCGGAAGTGGCGTCTGCACAGTCAACACTTGCTGCCGTGTAATTGGGGTTCAGTAACGTCAGCTGTTCCCCTGCTGTGCGGACTTCAATTTCTCCTGCTCTGTTCACATTCTCACTACTACAGATTTTAAAGTTGCTCCAATTACACCTCTGGCTCCTCTGTTTCCAGTATTATCCCTGAGCTCCAACACCTCCAGTTGGCGCTCGGAAGTGCCGTCTGCACAGTCAACACTTGCTGCCGTGTTATTGGGGTTCAGTAATGTCTGCTGATCCCCTGCTGAGCGGACGGCAATTTCTCCTGCTCTGTCCACATTCTCACTACTACAGATTTTAAAGTTGCTCCAATTACACCTCTGGCTCCTCTGTTTTCAGTATTATCCCTGAGCTCCAACACCGCCAGTTGGCGCTCGGAAGTGCCGTCTGCACAGTAGAGATGAGCGTTGTTCTTCTCGAACTGTTCGCCAATATCAAATTCGAGCTGTTTTGGGCGGTGTTCGAGCCGTTCGGCGAACACGAACGATTTGAGAAAAATTCGGCTGTTCGAGGTTATGTTCGATAACTGTTCGTGCACCAAAATCATAACTGGATTTTTTCTCAGTAATGATGAAAATTAATGTTAATACGCAGTTTGAGTGTACAGCGGGGTGGGGGGAGGGGCAGGGGATGGATCTCTGCAGGAATAATGAAGATCTCCATTTTTTTTCTCTTTCCCGCATTTACAGTGGGGAGGTGCAATCTGTCAGCCTATCAGCAGCGCACACACGGAGCGAAGTGCTTTTTTCACACAAGCAAGGGCATGTGTCATTGGCAGTGTATGTCACATGTCCTTGCCCTATAAGACCAAGCCATTTTCCCCGTCGCCACCATTTTCTCACTGCTGCAGCTGCGTGTTAGACGGCGCCGCTGTTGCTGTGTGCGCTATACCTTGTTAATTTCAAGCCAATTTTCGCACAAATCTACAGATAGCTTGGGAGTAGGGAATAGTTGTGATTGTAGTCCTTTTAAGGTCTAGGTTACAGCATTTCCTATGACTTTTATCAGGCAGGTCTGTGCTCTTAAATAGATAGATTGTGGGAGTAAAGACTAATTGTAATTGCAGTCCTTTTCAGGACTAGGTTACATCAGTTCCTATCAGTTTTTGCCAGGCAGGTCTGTGCCAGTGCTGTGCAAGTTTTTTTCACAGCATTTGGCTGAATCTAGCAAAGCTAATCCTTTTTGGCCTATTGCAGAGTGTGATAGTCAGTGGAGTAGTCTATCTGTGTTGCAAGATATACCACCTGTGTATAGAATACCATTTTTTTTACTGCACCTAGTGAAGTAAAATCTTTTGGGCATAGCATCATTCTATTAGTCCATCTATACTGACCTCCATCAGGTTGCAAACTGAATATAATTTTTTTCTGCATCTAGCTCTGAAAAAATATTTGGCCTTCTAGCAGTGTGTGGGACTTTCTCTATTAGTCCATCTATACTGACCTCCATCAGGTTGCAAACTGAATATATTTTTTTTCTGCATCTACCTCTGAAAAAATATTGGGCTTCTAGCAGTGTGTGGGACTTGTTCTATTAATACATCTATACTGACCTCCATCAGGTTGCAAACTGAATATAATTTTTTTATGCATCTACCTCTGAAAAAATATTTGGGCTTCTAGCTGTGTGTGGGACTTGTTCTATTAGTCCATCTATACTGACCTCCATCAGGTTGCAAATTAAAAATAATTTTTATCTGCATCTACCTCTGAAAAAATATTTGGGCTTCTAGCTGTGTGTGGGACTTGTTCTGTTAGTCCATCTATACTGACCTCCATCAGGTTGCAAACTGAATATAATTTTTTTCTGAATCTAGCTCTGAAAAAATATTTGGCCTTCTAGCAGTGTGTGGGACTTTTTCTTTTAGTCCATCTATACTGACCTCCATCAGGTTGCAAATTAAAAATAATTTTTATCTGCATCCAGCTCTGAAAAAATATTTGGCCTTCTAGCAGTGTGTGGGACTTTCTCTATTAGTCCATCTATACTGACCTCCATCAGGTTGCAAATTAAAAATAATTTTTTGTCTGCATCTAGCTCTGAAAAAATATTTGGTCTTCTAGCAGTGTGTGGGACTTTCTCTATTAGTCCATCTATACTGACCTCCATCAGGTTGCAAACTGAATATATTTTTTTTCTGCATCTACCTCTGAAAAAATATTGGGCTTCTAGCTGTGTGTGGGACTTGTTCTATTAATCCATCTATACAGACCTCCATCAGGTTGCAAACTGAATATAATTTTTTTCTGCATCTACCTCTGAAAAAATATTTGGGCTTCTAGCCGTGTGTGGGACTTGTTCTATTAGTCCATCTATACTGACCTCCATCAGGTTGCAAACTGAAAATAATTTTTTGTCTGCATCTAGCTCTGAAAAAATATTTGGCCTTCTAGCAGTGTGTGGGACTTTCTCTATTAGTCCATCTATACTGACCTCCATCAGGTTGCAAATTAAATATAATTTTTATCTGCATCTACCTCTGAAAAAATATTTGGGCTTCTAGCTGTGTGTGGGACTTGTTCTATTAGTCCATCTATACTGACCTCCATCAGGTTGCAAACTGAATATAATTTTTTTCTGCATATAGCTCTGAAAAAATATTTGGCCTTCTAGCAGTGTGTGGGACTTTCTCTATTAGTCCATCTATACTGACCTCCATCAGGTTGCAAATTAAAAATAATTTTTATCTGCATCCAGCTCTGAAAAAATATTTGGCCTTCTAGCAGTGTGTGGGACTTTCTCTATTAGTCCATCTATACTGACCTCCATCAGGTTGCAAACTGAATATATTTTTTTTCTGCATCTACCTCTGAAAAAATATTGGGCTTCTAGCTGTGTGTGGGACTTGTTCTATTAATCCATCTATACAGACCTCCATCAGGTTGCAAACTGAATATAATTTTTTTCTGCATCTACCTCTGAAAAAATATTTGGGCTTCTAGCTGTGTGTGGGACTTGTTCTATTAGTCCATCTATACTGACCTCCATCAGGTTGCAAGCTGAAAATCATTTTTTGTCTGCATCTAGCTCTGAAAAAATATTTGGCCTTCTAGCAGTATGTGGGACTTTCTCTATTAGTCCATCTATACTGACCTCCATCAGGTTGCAAATTAAAAATAATTTTTATCTGCATCTACCTCTGAAAAAATATTTGGGCTTCTAGCTGTGTGTGGGACTTGTACTATTAGTCCATCTCTACTGACCTCCATCAGGTTGCATACTGAATATAATTTTTTTCTGCATCTAGCTCTGAAAAAATATTTGGCCTTCTAGCAGTGTGTGGGACTTTCTCTATTAGTCCATCTATACTGACCTCCATCAGGTTGCAAATTAAAAATAATTTTTATCTGCATCCAGCTCTGAAAAAATATTTGGCCTTCTAGCAGTGTGTGGGACTTTCTCTATTAGTCCATCTATACTGACCTCCATCAGGTTGCAAATTAAAAATAATTTTTTGTCTGCATCTAGCTCTGAAAAAATATTTGGCCTTCTAGCGGTGTGTGGGACTTTCTCTATTAGTCCATCTATACTGACCTCCATCAGGTTGCAAACTGAATTTAATTTTTTTCTGCATCTACCTCTGAAAAAATATTTGGCCTTCTAGCAGTGTGTTGGACTTTCTCTATTAGTCCATCTATACTGACCTCCATCAGGTTGCAAACTGAATATATTTTTTTTCTGCATCTACCTCTTAAAAAATATTTGGGCTTCTAGCTGTGTGTGGGATCTTCTCTATTAGTCCATCTATACTGACCTCCATCAGGTTGCAAATTGAATATAATTTTTTTCTGCATCTAACCCAGCCAATAGTTTTGGCCTAATACCACAGTTTGGCCACTCAGCTCTGCTCGGTTCCCATCCATTGTTTTTTTGTGCAAACAACTCCAGAGTTGTGAATTAGTTAACCACCAAAATGAGTGGAAAAAGGCCTGCTGCTGGTGGAAAGGGGAATAGGCGTGTTGGGAAGGGGAAAAAAGGTTGTGTCCGTGGGGTAGGTGTTAAAGCAACAGTAACATCTGCAGAAGAAAGACCATCTTCCAGCCAAACTAAAATGTCTACTTCTTTTAGCGGACAATGTGATAAGATCCCTTTCTTACGGCCACGCCAATCGCTACAAATTCCAGATGAGGCACAAAAACAGCAGGTGCTTCAACGGATATCAAGTGCTCCTTTAAGTGGGCTCTCCTCCACATCAACTTCAACATCACAAATACTCCAGTCCTCAAAGGTGTCACCCCAATCGCACTTGCTTCCTCACAGCTCTCAAATCTCCAGCTGCCCGTCTGAGTATGAGGTAGAACAGATGCTTGAGACTGCAGAGCTGTTTACTCATACTATAGCCTGGGAATCAGAGGTCGACTCCAGCGCTTCTGTGAATCCAGATGAGGAAATGATCTGCACTGATGCCCAGAATCTTTATGAATCGGATCCAGGACCAGACGCAGAAGGTTCTGACCATAATGTAGACCCTCATTCCCAAACTGTAACTCCTGTTGGTGGAGACAATGAGGAAGACGATGATGAGACTCAAATACCTGATTGAAGCGACAACTTTAGTTTTTTGTCAGGGCAGGAAAAGGTTGGCTCTGAGGACGACGGGTGTGATAACGCACAGGGTGATGATGATGAGGTTGGAGATCCCACTTACTGTCAACCCACAGTCAGCCAAGAGATGAGGTCAGCAGAGGAGGTGGAGGAAGATGCTAGTGACGTCGAGGTCAGGTTGCGCCTTCCTGGACAGAGACGTAGTACTGGAAGCACGTCAACAACTGCATCCTCAAACACAACTCTGCCTCTCACCACAAGTCGTGGTGGCTCTTCAGGTCGCATGGGTGCTAAGCCTTGCATAGCCTGGGCATTTTTTCACATCGATAAAGATGACTCAACTCGTGTTATCTGTAACATTTGTCAGCAAAAGCTAAGTAGAGGTAAAAAAATACATAGTTTGAGTACTTCATGCATGAACTGGCACATGGACAAGAAGCATAAGTTGCAGTGGGAAGCTCAGTGTGCTACAATGCGGCCTAGCCGGCCGGGCCAACCACCGTCTGCCATATCTTGGTCATCCGCGGCCTCTTCATCCTCTGTGACTGGGGGGACAGCAGTCACACCTGTTTTGGGGCGCAGACCTGCCACCTCTTTACCCGCAACAGCCAGCGTGATTGGCAGGTCATCATTTTCTTTGGAGGTGGTAACACCAGCTGGTGTTGAGCGCTGTCCGACATCGATAGCACCACCTTTGGATCAAGGCAACCTAACATGTCCGCCTGCATCTTCCTCACAGACCGGCAGTTTGCCGGGGACACCCTTATCAACCCCGTCTAAGCACAATAGCCAGCCCTCGGTCCCTCAGATGTGGACAAGTAAAAGACCATTTCCTCCTAGCCATGAGAAAGCTAAGAGGTTGAATTTCACCATCTGCAAGCTCTTGGCTACAGAAATGCTGCCTTTCCGCCTGGTGGACACAGAGGATTTTCGAGACCTTATGTCCGTCGCAGTGCCCCAGTACCAGATGCCCAGTCGGCACTACTTCTCAAAGAAAGGTGTGCCTGCGCTCCACCAGCATGTCGCACACAACATCACCGCTTCTTTGAGAAACTCTGTGTGTGACAGGGTGCATTTCACCACAGACACTTGGACGAGTAGGCATGGACAGGGGCATTACATGTCGCTGACTGGGCACTGGGTAACTATGGTGACAGCAGGACAAGGGGCTGCTGTCCAAGTCTTGTCGTCCCCACGAGTTGTGCGTCAATCCTCTTTATGTCAAAGTTCCTCCACTGCTTCTGCCTCCTCAACCTCCTCTCGGTCTTCCACCTGCACCCAAAGCCTGTCTGGTCATGCCACAAGCTTTCTAACTGCGCAGAAGGGATCCTGCACACCTCCTTACTATGCTGGCAGTAGGGCTCAATGTCATCAGGCGGTTTTTACTTTGAAATGTCTGGGAAATGTGAGTCACACAGCTGAGGAGTTGTGGTCAGCTCTGGAGACCCAGTTTCATGAATGGTTGTCTCCACTGGACCTGAAACCAGGGAAGGCCATGTGCGACAATGCTGTAAACCTGGGTGCGGCCCTTCGCCGGGGCAATGTCACACACGTGCCTTGTATGGCTCACATGTTGAACCTGGTTGTCCAGCAATTTTTAGCCCACTATCTCAGACTAGATGGCCTTCTGCAGAGGGCACGGTCGCTGTGTGCTCACTTCCGCCGTTCGCATCCCGCAGCTCAGCGACTTACATCTCTACAGAAGTCGTTGGGCCTGCCACTTCACTGGCTAAAATGCGATGTGCCTACCCGGTGGAATTCAACTCTGCACATGTTGCAGCGACTGTGGCAGCACCGACAAGCCCTGGTGCAATACGTTCTGACGTATAGCCTGGGCCAACGAGATCCGGAGGTGGGGCAAATCACGCTGGAGGAGTGGTCTCAGATCAGGGACCTATGCACCCTTCTGCACAGTTTTGAAATGGCGACGAAGATGTTTAGTGCTGACGATGCCATTATCAGCATGACTATTCCGGTGATTTACATGCTGGAGCACATGTTAAACAGAATTCGGAGTCAGGTGGTGGCACAAGAGGAGGTGGAGGAAGTAGAGGAGGAGGAGTTGTATGCGGAAGGGCTAACATCTGCAAGGTCCAGACGGTCGGCAGCACCAAGGCGGCAGGCATGTGAGGGTGGGGGAGATGGTTTTACCAGGGTGCATGGTAGCAGCCAAACTAGTGAGGAAGGTGCAGGAGCCCAGTGGAGGACGAACTGATGGAAGACTCATCAGATGAGGTAGACCTTGATCACATTTCTGTTGTGCGAGGTTGGGGGGAGAGGACAGAGGAAGGAAGCATGATTGTTACCTCGCCACCAACACAACAGGGACTTGGTGCTCCTGGATGCGCAACACACATGAGTGCCTTCTTGCTGCACTACCTGCAACATGACCCTCGAATTGTGAGAATTAGAAATAATCCTGACTACTGGGTTGCCACACTGTTAGATCCCCGGTACAAAAGTAAATTTGCAGAAATTATTCCTGCCATAGAAAGGGATGCACGCATGCAGGAGTATCAGCAGAGACTGTTGCAGAATCTTACATGTGCTTTTCCACAAAACACCAGTGGTGCACGTAGTGAATCTCACAGTTCCAACTTGCCAACCGTGGGACCGTCAAGTGTTCAGCACTCAAACCATAACAGAACCACAGTATCTGCTGGTAACATCAATTTTGCGGAATCATTTCACCACTTTTTTAGCCCATCCTTTGCAAGGCCACAGGAGACAAGAAGTCTGACACATAGTCAATGCCTAGAGACGATGGTACAGGAGTATCTCCAAGTAAACATTGAAGCCATGACTGTGTCACTGGACCCTTGCTCTATTTTGGCTTCCAATCTGGATAAATGGCCGGAGCTAGCCATTTATGCCTTGGAGATCTTGTCATGCCCCGCAGCCAGCGTTCTGTCTGAACGTGTGTTCAGCGCTGCTGGTGGTGTGCTGACAGATAAGCGCACGCGGCTCTCCACTGATAATGTAGACAGACTCACGTTCATAAAGATGAACAAATCATGGATTCGAAATGACTTTTCTACCCCTGTGTCATCCTGGGGAGAGTAAAAGCTTGATGATTGGTTAAAATCACCCTACCAACCGTTTTAAGCTTTCAAATTACTAATCATGTTTATCTGTATCTTGACTGGAAAATAATTTGGGCTTTGTAGCAGTGTGCAGCACTGATCCTATTAGCCCATCTATACTAAGCTCCACCAGATTTAAAATTAATAATAATTTGTAGCTGCATCTAGCCCGGAAAACAATTTTGGGGCTCCGAGATGCGCAAGACACATAAGTGCCTTATTGCTGCACTACCTGCAACATGACCCTCATATTGTCAGAATTCGAAGTAATCATGACTACTGGGTTGCCACACTCTTAGATCCCCCAAACTTTTCGATCAACCTTTTCATTTTATTAAAGACCAAAAAAAATGGTCATTTTTGAAATAATAAGCATTAGCAGGTTATTAGAAACTGAAATCAAACAGTTTTCAACTCAAAACTTTATTCTAGGTGATGTTACATTTTCACATAGGACCCCTTGTTCGAAAGGAGCTTCTGAACTCTCTCGTCCATTGAATTTGTCAGGTTTTGGATGGTTTCTGCTTCAATTGTTTTGCATGAGGACAGAATACCCTCCCAGAGCTGTTGCTTAGATGTGAACTGCCTCCCGCCATCATAGACACTCCTTTTGATGATGCTCCAGAGGTTCTGAATGGGGTAGAGGTCAGGGGAGCATGGGGGTCACACCATAAGTTTGTCCCCTTTTATGCCCATATCAGCCAGAGATGCAGATGTTTTATGTGCAGCTTGAGATGGTGCATTATCATGCAAAAAAATGATCTTGCTGTGAAATACATGGTTCTTCTTCTTGAACCATGGCAGGAAGTGCTGTTTGAGAAAATCCACATACATTATGGAGTTCATCTTTAGCGCCTTCAGGGATCCTAAAGGGGCCGACAATCTCTCTCCCCATGATTGCAGCCCAAAACATTACTCCACCTCCTCCTTGTTGGCGCTGTAGCCGTGTTTGCGTGGGGTGTCCATCAACTAGCCATCCTCCACCCCATCCATCTGGACCATCGAGCGCTGCACGGCACTCTTCCGTGAACAAAACAGTTTTGAAATCAGTCTTCATGTAATGTTTGGCCCACTGGAGCCGTTTCTGCTTGTGTGAAGTGGATAGAGGAGGTCGACAGGATGGCATATGCACAGCTGCAAACCTCTGAAGGACCCTGCATCTTGTTGTTCGGGGGACGTTGGAGGCACCAGCAGCTTCAAAAACTTGTCTGCTGCTATGACAAGGCTTTTTTGCCGCTGCTCTTTTAACCTGACGTAATTGCCTGTAGGAAAGAGTCCTCAATTTGCCCTTATCAGCACGCACACGTGTGTACTGTGAATCAGCTACATACTTCTTGATTGCCAAGACACTTCATCCTGATCATCGCACAATGTTGATTGCAGTCATGCCTTGACCTAAACACTCCACAATTTGTTGCTTCTCAGCAGCCGACACATCCTTTTTCTTTCCCATTTGGGCAGAAAATGTAGGCTGCTTAATAATGTGAGACAGCCTTCTTAAGTAGTCTTGCCTTTCATTGGACACACCTGCCAAACTAATTAGCACAGGTGTCTGCAATTGCTTACTGTGATATAAAGAGCCCTGACACACATCACCATCAATGAGTTTAACTGACAAACAAACAAATTCTTCCCTTATCACTCCTAAACACTTTTTGCATAATAATTTGGAACGCAGTGTACATGTGCTTTTCCACAAAACACCAGTGGTTCACGTAGTGAATCTTACAGTTCTAACTTGCCAACCGTGGTCTGTATGGAGTTGTTCAATAAAGGGCCCAAAATTAAGATAACATAGATGGGAGAGGTCTCTATGAATAGGAATTCCTAAGTATTTGATACCCTGTGAGGGCCAGGCAAAGGGAAAGTTGGACTGGATGGAATCCTATATGGATTTGGGGAGGGAGACATCGAGGGCCTCAGACTTCGCTGCATTGATTTTAAAATTTGACCATGTAACAAAGTGATCTATTTCAGCCATAACAGCATGGATGGATATTTGTGATTGAGTGATATATACTAGTACATCATCAGCAAATAGAGAGCACTTGTACTCGGTGCCTCCCACCTCAATCCACCTAATATTGGGGTTATGGCGAATTGATGAGAGCAGGTGCTCTGTCACTAGGATGTATAAGAGAGGGGACAGAGGACATCCCTACCTTGTCCCATTGGTGATTGTGAAAGGTGATGAAAATGTTCTGATGCACACCCTGGGCCTTGGGACACCCGGAGCCGGACCCTTTTTGGTGGATGCTGGTAGTTGTAGTCTTCGTGGCGGCGACCCGGTTCCGTGGCTCAGGGTGGTCAAACCAGTGGCGGAACTATTTATGTGGTTTTGATGTTTAAATGTCCGACTATGCCACCCGTGGATTGCGGTCAGAGTGAACCGCCGCTGCAGGGCAGACCGCTGAGGCTGGTGTTGTGGGTGCAGCAGAGCGTAGCATAACTCCCCACGGGAGGAGTATAGCCTCAGGGCAGTGTATGCGGAGGATGGGGGTGATGGTGCAGGGCAGCAGCAGTAACGACACGGAGTCAGTGATGCAGTCCAGGGTCTTTACTCACAGTTCTTATTATCCAGACCACGTCTGCAGGTAACGGCTGCCCACGTCGTACTGTGCTCACCAAGTGAGGGGCTCAGACAACTCCCAGACAACTTTGGAGCGCTTCACAGGACCCCCTTTGTGTGTGCTTTGTCTGGCCTTTCTTACCAACCCTTCTGTCTGGCTGCCTCGGGCCTCCTCTTGGTAAACTTGGCGCCAGTTTCCCTGACCCTATGTGCTGCCCTCCTAGCTGGTGTAGCGAGGGGCTGCGCCACATAAAATGTCACAGCCTCCAGTTTCTAGCTGAGGGTCGTTTCCTGCCTCCACTAGTTTCGGGGACCGGTCTCCCCCTTTGGCCTGACCACTCCATGCAGGTGGATTCGGGCGTGCGGTGGCGACTCGCCCGTCCGCACCCCTGGTATCCCTTCGTTCCTCGTTCCTGGAGCCTTCTCCGCTCCTCTTCCTTCCTTCTCCCTCTTCCAGGCCTGGGCCTCTGTTACTAGGCCCGCCTCCGGAGCAGAGCTCATGCAGAGCCCCTGCTCCCTGCCACTTCTGCTCAGACTTCTCTGCACTGAACTAAGATGGTGCCCACCTTTTATACTCCCTTCTCAATGCACCCAGGAACTGCTTCCTCCCTGCTCCTGCACTACAGGGTTCCCCTTCCTCAGTGTTCCCTCCCCCCACTCCAGCCAGGGACAGGGACTGTCGTGCCCATCTCAGGGACATATTGGTCGCCCTGCCCCACGGCAATGTGGTGTAATGCATGCAGGTGTCGGGTCCTGATCCACACTCCATCCTTACCTGAGAGTGAGATATCACACCTCTGGGTGAGGTGCAATACCTCTGTAGCAACCGAGCCCTCAGGGTGCTACAGTTCCATTTATCTTCAGCCTAGGTGGCGTATTGCGATACAGGGCCGTGATTTGGGCTATAAAAAGGTCCCCTAGACCCCTACCCCAAGCTTTTTAAGAGAATCATATATGGCGTGCCAGGAGACTCTATGGAATGCTTTCTCAGCATCCAACGAGAGTATCTAATTACAAATTTTTAACTGCATCTAGCCCAGGAAATACTTTGTGCCTAGTAGCAGTGTCTGCTAGTCAGCGGATTATCCCGGCTGTTAAGCAAGCTACACCACCTGTAGTTTGGACACTTAACTTTTTCAAAGGAAATGCTTTGGGACCACGGGATACTCAGTGAAGAGCATCAGGAGGCACCCCAAGGCATAGGGGCTGGGACTGGCAGTAGGATGCCTTGCGGTGGACAGCCGAGCTCGATCCTTATAAAAGCTTTTTAACTGCAGCAGCTTTAGTGGACGCTACTGGAGCTGGAATTACGCGGCTGCTGGCATGAGACTTGCCCTCCAATAGATCCTTGTAAATGGATTTAAATTGTATTCATTCAAATTAGAGAGACAATTTAAATTAAAAAGCTTAGAGCTGCCTCCACCACAGGGGGGCTCGCTCGACCCACCAGCGGACAGGCACCAGTATTGGGAGAGGGGGGCTGGCCGTCAGGGTTCACCGTGGCTCTGGCATAAACCCGGCGACACAGAGGTGGCACGGGCAGGAGCGGACTGAACGTTTTGGATTTTAGAAGGGCATGACATGCCTATATCTGTGTCTCCCCCTCCTTTTACTCCTCCACCTCTTTTCTTTTCTCATGACTATATGTACTTGTCACTTTTCCATGTGTTAGTTGTGTCTTCTGAGCAGTTTGTCAGCTTTTGGACACCTTTGAAGGTGTTTTCTATGTGTTTCTATGTGTTTTTGTTTGCCTGCCATTGGTTTTAACGGTGTTCGAAGGTGTTCGACGAACAGTTCGACGAACAGTTCGGCGAACACACGGGTGTTCGACGAACCGAACCGAACTCGAACACTACGGGGGTGGCTCAACACTACTGCACAGTCAACACTTGCTGCCGATTTATTGGGGTTCAGTAACGTCAGCTGTTCCCCTGCTGTGCGGATGGCAATTTCTCCTGCTCTGTCCACATTCTCACTACTACAGATTTTAAAGTTGCTCCAATTACACCTCTGGCTCCTCTGTTTCCAGTATTATCCCTGAGCTCCAACACCTCCAGTTGGCGCTCGGAAGTGCCGTCTGCACAGTCAACACTTGCTGCCTTGTTATTGGGGTTCAGTAACGTCAGCTGTTCCCCTGCTGAGCGGACGGCAATTTCTCGTGCTCTGTCCACATTCTCACAACTACAGATTTTAAAGTTGCTCTAATTACACCTCTGGCTCCTCTGTTTCCAGTATTATCCCTGAGCTCCAACACCTCCAGTTGGCGCTCGGAAGTGCCGTCTGCACAGTCAACACTTGCTGCCTTGTTATTGGGGTTCAGTAACGTCAGCTGTTCCCCTGCTGAGCGGACGGCAATTTCTCGTGCTCTGTCCACATTCTCACTACTACAGATTTTAAAGTTGCTCCAATTACACCTCTGGCTCCTCAATTTTCAGTATTATCCCTGAGCTCCAACACGCCAGTTGGCGCTCGGAAGTGCCGTCTGCACAGTCAACACTTGCTGCCGTGTTATTGGGGTTCAGTAACGTCAGCTGTTCCCCTGCTGTGCGGACGGAAATTTCTCCTGCTCTGTCCACATTCTCACTACTACAGATTTTAAAGTTGCTCCAATTACACCTCTGGCTCCTCTGTTTCCAGTATTTTCCCTGAGCTCCAACACCTCCAGTTGGCACTCGGAAGTGCCGTCTGCACAGTCAACACTTGCTGCCGTGTTATTGGGGTTCAGTAACGTCAGCTGTTCCCCTGCTGTGCAGACAGCAATTTCTCCTGCTCTGTCCACATTCACTGTACTACAGATTTAAAACTTGCTCCAATTACACCTCTGGCACCTCTGTTTTTAGGATTTACCCTGGGCTCCAATACCGCTAGTTGCTGCTCAGAAGTGCCGTCTGCACAGTCAACGCTTGTTCCAGTGTTATTAGGGTTCAGTAACGTCAGCTGTTCCCCTGCTGTGCAGACGCCAATTTCTTCTGCTCTGACCACATTCTCACTACTACAGATTTTAAAGTTGCTCCAATTACACCTCTGGCTCCTCTGTTTTCAGTATAATACCTGGGATCCAATACCGCTAGTTGCTGCTCAGAAGTGCCGTCTGCACATTCAACGCTTGCTCCAGTGTTATTGGGGTTCAGTAACGTCAGTTGTTCCCCAGCTGAGAGTCTGGCAAATTCTCCTGCTTTGTCCACATCCTCTGTACTACTGATTTAAAACTTGCTCCAATTATACCTCTGGCTCCTCTGTTTTTAGTATTTACCCTGGGCTCCAATACCACTAGTTGCTGCTCAGAAGTGCCGTCTGCACAGTCAATGCTTGCTCCAGTGTTATTGGGGTTCAGTAACGTCAGCTGTTCACCTGCTGTGCGGACGGCAGTTTCTCCTGCTCAGTCCACATTCTCACTACTACAGATTTTAAAGTTGCTCCAATTACACCTCTGGCTCCTCTGTTTTCAGTATTATTCCTGATCTCCAACACCGCCAGCTGGCGCTCGGAAGTGCCGTCTGCACAGTCAACACTTGCTGCCGTGTTATTGGGGTTCAGTAACGTCAGTTGTTCCCCTGCTGTGCGGACGGCAATTTCTCCTGCTCTGTCCACATTCTCACTACTACAGATTTTAAAGTTGCTCCAATTACACCTCTGGCTCCTCTGTTTCCAGTATTTTCCCTGAGCTCCAACACCTCGAGTTGGCGCTCGGAAGTGCCGTCTGCACAGTCAACACTTGCTGCCGTGTTATTGGGGTTCAGTAACGTCAGCTGTTCCCCTGCTGTGCGGACGGCAATTTCTCCTGCTCTGTCCACATTCACTGTACTACTGATTTAAAACTTACTCCAATTACACCTCTGGCACCTCTGTTTTTAGTATTTACCCTGGGCTCCAATACCGCTAGTTGCTGCTCAGAAGTGCCGTCTGCCCAGTCAACGCTTGTTCCAGTGTTATTAGGGTTCAGTAACGTCAGCTGTTCCCCTGCTGTGCAGACGGCAATTTCTCCTGCTCTGACCACATTCTCACAACTACAGATTTTAAAGTTGCTCCAATTACACCTCTGGCTCCTCTGTTTTCAGTATTATCCCTGGGCTCCAATACCGCTAGTTGCTGCTCAGAAGTGCCGTCTGCACAGTCAACGCTTGCTCCAGTTTAATTGGGGTTCCGTAACGTCAGCAGTTCCCCAGCTGTGTGTCTAGCAAATTCCCCTGCTTTGTCCACATCCACTGTACTACTGATTTAAAACTTGCTCCAATTACACCTCTGGCTCCTCTGTTTTTAGTATTTACCCTGGGCTCCAATACCGCTAGTTGCTGCTCAGAAGTGCCGTCTGCACAGTCAATGCTTGCTCCAGTGTTATTGGGGTTCAGTAACGTCAGCTGTTCCCCTGCTGTGCGGACGGCAATTTCTCCTGCTCTGAAAACATTCTCACTACTACAGATTTTAAAGTTGCTCCAATTACACCTCTGGCTCCTCTGTTTTCCGTATTATCCCTGAGCTCCAACACCGCCAGTTGGCGGTCGGAAGTGCCGTCTGCAGAGTCAACACTTGCTGCCGTGTTATTGGGGTTCTGTAACGTCAGCTGTTCCCTTGCTGTGCGGACGGCACTTTCTCCTGCTCTGTCCACATTCTCACTACTACAGATTTTAAAGTTGCTCCAATTACACCTCTGGCTCCTCTGTTTTCAGTATTATCCCTGGGCTCCAATACCGCTAGTTGCTGCTCAGAAATGCCGTCTGCACAGTCATTGCTTGCTCCAGTGTTATTGGGGTTCAGTAACGTCAGGTGTTCCCATGCTGTGCGGACGGCAATTTCTCCTGCTCTGTCCACATTCTCACTACTACAGATTTTAAAGTTTCTCCAATTACACCTTTGGCTCCTCTGTTTTCAGTATTATCCCTGAGCTCAAACACCGCAAGTTGGCGCTCGGAAGTGTTGTCTGCAAAGTCAACGATTGCTCCAGTGTTATTGAGGTTCAGTAACGTCAGCTGTTCCCCAGCTGTGCGGACGGCAATTTCTCCTGCTCTGTCCACATTCTCACTACTACAGATTTTAAAGTTGCTCCAATTACACCTCTGGCTCCTCTGTTTTCAGTATTAGCCCTGGGCTCCAATACCGTTATTGCTGCTCAGAAGTGCCGTCTGCACAGTCAAAGCTTGCTCCAGTGTAATTGGGTTTCAGTAACGTCAGCGGTTCCCCAGCTGTGTGTCTGGCAAATTCTCCTGCTTTGTCCACATCCACTGTACTACTGATTTAAAACTTGCTCCAATTACACCTCTGGCTCCTCTGTTTTTAGTATCTACCCTGGCTCCAATACCGTTAGATGCAGCTCAGAAGTGCCGTCTGCACAGTCAACGCTTGCTCCAGTGTTATTGGTGTCCAGTAACGTCAGCTGTTCCCCTGCTGTTCGGACGGCAATTTCTCCTGCTCTGTCCACATTCTCACTACTACAGATTTTAAAGTTGCTCCAATTACACCTCTGGCTCCTCTGTTTTCAGTATTATCCCTGAGCTCCAACACCGCCAGTTGGCGCTCGGAAGTGCCGTCTGCACCGTCAACACTTGCTGCCGTGTTATTGTGGTTCAGTAACGTCAGCTGTTCCCCTGCTGTGCGGACGGCAATTTCTCCTGCTCTGTCCACATTCTCACTACTACAGATTTTAAAGTTGCTCCAATTACACCTCTGGCTCCTCTGTTTTCAGTATTATCCCTGGGCTCCAATACCGCTAGTTTCTGCTCAGAAGTGCCATCTGCACAGTCAACGCTTGCTCCAGTGATATTGGGGTTCAGTAACGTCAGCTGTTCCCCAGCTGTGTGTCCGGCAAATTCTCCTGCTTTGTCCACATCCACCGTACTACTGATTTAAAACTTGCTCCAATTACAAATCTGGCTCCTCCATTTTTAGTATTTACCCTGGGCTCCAATCCCGCTAGTTGCTGCTCAGAAGTGCCGTCTGCAAAGTCAACGCTTGCTCCAGTGTTATTGGGGTTCAGTAACGTCAGCTGTTCCCCTGCTGTGCAGACGGCAATTTGTCCTGCTCTGTCCACATGCTCACTACTACAGATTTTAAAGTTGCTCCAATTACACCTCTGGCTCCTCTGTTTTCAGTATTATCCCTGAGCTCCAACACCGCCAGTTGGCGCTCGGATATGCCGTCTGCACAGTCAACACTTGCTGCCGTGTTATTGGGGTTCAGTAACGTCAGCTATTCCCCTGCTGTGCGGACGGCAATTTCTCCTGCTCTGTCCACATTCTCACTACTACATATTTTAAAGTTGCTCCAATTACACCTCTGGCTCCTCTGTTTTCAGTATTATCCCTGAGCTCCAACACCGCCAGTTGGCACTCGGAAGTGCCATCTGCACAGTCAACACTTGCTGCCGTGTTATTGGGGTTCAGTAACGTCAGCTGTTCCCCTGCTGTGCGGACGGCAATTTCTCCTGCTCTGTCCACATTCTCACTACTACAGATTTTAAAGTTGCTCCAATTACACCTCTGGCTCCTCTGTTTTCAGTATTATCCCTGCGCTCCAACACCTCCAGTTGGCGCTCGGAAGTGCCGTCTGCACAGTCAACACTTGCTCCAGTGTTATTGGGGTTCAGTAACGTCAGCTGTTCCCCTGCTGTGCGGACGGCAATTTCTACTGCTCTGTCCACATTCTCACTACTACAGATTTTAAAGTTGCTCCAATGACACCTCTGGCTCCTCTGTTTTCAGTATTATCCCTGGGCTCCAATACCGCTAGATGCTGCTCAGAAGTGCCGTCTGCACAGTCAACGCTTGCTCCAGTGTTATTGGAGTTCAGTAACGTCAGCTGTTCCCCAGCTGTGTGTCTGGCAAATTCTCCTGCTTTGTCCACATCCACTGTACTGCTGATTTAAAACTTGCTCCAATTACACCTCTGGCTCCTCTGTTTTTAGTATTTACCCTGGGCTCCAATACCGCTAGTTGCTACTCAGAAGTGGCGTCTGCACAGTCAATGCTTGCTCCAGTGTTATTGGGGTTCAGTAACGTCAGCTGTTCCCCAGCTGTGTGTCCGGCAAATTCTCCTGCTTTGTCCACATCCACTGTACTACTGATTTAAAACTTGCTCCGATTACACCTCTGGCTCCTCTGTTTTTAGTATTTACCCTGGGCTCCAATACCGCTAGAGGCTGCTCAGAAGTGCTGTCTGCACAGTCAACGCTTGCTCCAGTGTTGTTCGGGTTCAGTAACGTCAGCTGTTCCGCAGCTGTGTGTCCGGCAAATTCTCCTGCTTTGTCCACATCCACTGTACTACTGATTTAAAACTTGCTCTAATTACACCTCTGGCTCCTCTGTTTTTAGTATTTACCCTGGGCTCCAATACCGCTAGTTGCTGCTCAGAAGTTCCGTCTGCACAGTCAACGCTTTCTCCAGTGTTATTGGGGTTCAGTAACGTCAGCTGTTCCCCACCTGTGTGTCCGGCAAATTCTCCTGCTCTGTCCACATTCACACTACTACAGATTTTTAAGTTGCTCCAATTACGCCTCTGGCTCCACTCTGTTTTTAGTATTTACCCTTTGTTCCAGCACCACCAGCTGTTTCCCAGCAGTGTCTTTGGCACGAGTACTCCCTCCTGCCCAGCCTGGTTCCAGCGCGCCAGCTGTTTCTGGGTAGTGTCAACGTCACTTTGCCTCCAATGCATTGTCCTGTCGTGTTGCGGTCTGGTTAGCCGACTCTATGGTGCCTGCAGTTTAGTTGACTCCTATGTGGGCTGCGGAATCTGGCAATGAAGTCTGGTTCCATAGTGCCAATAGGACAAGCACCCCCTGTAGGACTGTGGGTTTTGGTAACTGCGGCCGGCTCGCGGCATTGAAACTTTTTTTTACATGGGTACCTTCTGCTACCCATCCGGGTTCCAGTACCGTCAGCTGGTTCTCGGCAGTGCCTTTGGATTAGGTGCCTCCTTCTCGGTATCCAAGTTCCACCAATGTCTGCTGGTCCTTGGTAGTGCTTTCTGGCACAGGTACCTCCTGCTTAGTAACCGAGTTCCAGTACCGTCAGTTGGTCTTCGGTAGTTCCATTGGCTCTTGTACCTTCTGCTACCCATCCGGGTTCCAGTACCGTCAGCTGGTCCTCGGTAGTTCCATTTGCTCTTGTACCATCTACTACCCATCCGGGTTCCAGTACCATCAGCTGGTTCTCGGCAGTGTCTTTGGCACGGGTACTCCCTCCTGCCCAGCCTGGTTCCAGCACGCCAGCTGTTTCCAGGTAGTGTCAACGTCACTTTGCCTCCAATGCATTGTCCTGTCGTGTTGCGGTCGGGTTAGCCTACTCTATGGTGCCTGCAGTTTAGGTGACTCCTATGTGGGCTGCGGGATCTGGCAATGAAGGCTGGTTCCATAGTGCCAATAGGACAAGCACCCCCTGTAGGACTGTGGGCTTTGGTAACTGCGGCCGGCTCGCGGCCTTGAAACTTTTTTTTACATGGGTACCTTCTGCTACCAATCTGGCTTCCAGTACCGTCAGCTGGTTCTCGGCAGTGCCTTTGGATTAGGTGCCTCCTTCTCGGTATCCAAGTTCCACCAACGTCTGCTGGTCCTTGGTAGTGCTTTCTGGCACAGGTACCTCCTGCTTAGTAACCGAGTTCCAGTACCGTCAGCTGGTCTTCGGTAGTTCCATTGGCTCTTGTACCTTCTGCTACCCATCCGGGTTCCAGTACCGTCAGCTGGTCCTCGGTAGTTCCTCAGCCTTCTTGTACCTTCTGCTACATTTCCAAGTTCAAGCTTATTGAAATGGTTCTTGGTAATCATTCTGGATCTCCCTGACGAGGACCCTGAAGACGAGGACCCTGAAGACCAACCTGAAGAAGACGAGGACCCCGAAGACGACGACCCTGAAGACGAGGACCCTGAAGACCACCCCGAAGAAGACGAGGACCCTGAAGACCACCCCGAAGAAGATGAGGACCCAGAAGACGAGGACCCGGAAGACGACGATCCTGAAGACCACCCCGAAGAAGACCAAGAAGATGACCCTGAAGAAGTTGACCAAGAGGACAAAGAAGAGAAGACAACCACCAAGATACAGAAGAACAAGAGACAGAAAACCAAGAAGCAGAAGTACAAGAAGCTGCAGAACAAAAAGCAGAAGAACATTAAGCATAAGACTAAAAATCAGAGCAAAAGATAATATCTCAATTATAGGCAGAAGATGACTAAGCAGTGTATGGGGGTGAGTCGGTTCCTCCTCGTGGTGCCCCTGGAAAAGACCTGCTGCTGCAGGCCAAACTGAACGCGGACAAATCCTGTTGTAAATCTTTTGTGACGGGCAGAACGAAAGGTGTAATGTTCAAACTTTTATAGATAGCAGCTACAGGAATGCATGTCACAAATAAGAATATGATGAAGAAGTAGAATATGAAGAAGAATAATAGTTGAATAAGAAGAATATGAAGAATGTAAAAAAAAAGAATAATACGAAGAAGGTGAAGAAGAAGAAGATGAAGAAGGTGAAGAAGAAGTTGATGAAAAAGATGCTGATGCTGAGGATGATGAAGGAGAAAGTATGGGAGAAGTAAAAAAGAATGTGAAGAGCATGGAAGTAGTGAAACATAAATATCTGACAAAATATAAAAATACTTAACATAGTCAATATTTCCGTAACTCAGAACGTCTTAAAAAAAATATTAATTCCTGCTATTCCATTTGATTGGGCTAAACCTCTATGCCTTTATTGTCTCCCCCACCTCCCCCAATACATTCTACATTATTCTTAGTTGTTTTCCTTCATGTAGAATTAACCTACAAGGAAAGAAAGGGTTTATTTTCATTCCGATATTTCTGTCCCCTTGACTTGCATTGGTTTCCGGTATCGGAATTGGCGATATCCAATACTTTTTGGGTATCGGTCCGATCCAATCCGATCCGATATTTCCCGATATCGGAAGGTATCGCTCAACACTACTGTTCAAACTCTCGATATCAGCAAGTTTAGCCGATGTTAGTTTAATGTGTATCGATGTCATAATTATTATTTAAAGGATATGGGAACTTTTAGTTTGACTTAACATTATGGGGCCACTTAAAATGCTTAGGGCAGCATGAAAGCACAATATGGCCCTGAATGTGGCCAATGTTAAATAAAAGGTAATTGTCTGAATTATTGCAATTAGTGTCCATTCACTTTGTGTCTGAGCCTTCAATAAGTGATAATTGGCGGTAGTATTTTCTGCTGGAAAATTTGATGTGCGATAGTCAACTATACCAACTAAACTATCTATATAAAAAAATGGTAAACCAATGTATGCTGGAATCGTAATGATTTTTAGTATTTTTTAATCCATTTAATTTCCTGCACTTAGGCAACTTTTCTAAAATTATTCGCAATTTTTATACTACTACTACTAATAATAATAATAATTAAAAAATCATAATGATACTATTATTATTATTAATAAAAATAATAATAATAATAATTGCTGTTGTTACTTTTATTATTATATTTGTATATTATCATTGTTGGTTTTATTATAATAATCATTCAGCGGAATATTGGGTTTTCCAAGGGCTACAGTCTTCAAATCAGACTCTTTTTCTTATAAGAGGCCATCAGCAACAATTCATCGTTAGACGGGTTATTTAACTAAAGTTTGGTTATAACTTTTTTCTTTCAGGAAATTCATGGACACTTGGGTTTATAATAACTGAAATTTGCTTCGTCCTTATGACTCAGAACAGTCGTACTTGTTGCTTTCAAGCACAATCACATGAACCTTGCCTGGAAGTGTCAGCGGTTTCAATTTTCGATTTGTTGCTTAGGAAACCTTTGTACCAGCCATTCCGATCAGTTTTTTTTTTCCCACTTCTTTTTTTCCCGGGAGGCAGGTGAATATACTGTAATCAGAGTGGTTTTAAAAACATGTCTCAATCATGTGGCACCTACCGTGGTCAGCACCTTTCTATTGTATGGTCGGCCCAGAAAAGACAAGGAACATTACTATATTATGGAACTGAACTGAACTGCTTATCTTGGGTCTATTATCTGATCACATTCTAAAAGCCAAACATATACATTGTATCACTTTTATTAATTTTAATTAAAATAAAGAATTTCTGTAAATTGTTTTTCAGTTTTCGCTTTTATGGCAGTAGAAAAGGGTAAAGTAACTAGTTTTATGAGGATTTGTTTTGTGCAGGAAAACTTATAGTCTTTACTGGGGTACATACAACTTTTTGATCACTTTCTACTATATTTTTTGGAAGAAGGATGAATGAAAACAGCAGTTTGATGTTTTTTTTTTTTTTTTATGAAACTCACTAGAGAGGAGCGACTTGATTCTCAGGACCATGGACCAGCCACCAGGTCAGGATTCCATGGGAGTTTTGCAAAATGCCTCCTACCTGCCATCATCTGCATCTCCTCTTATTATTAACCAGCTTGATGGAACGTTTTTATTGTTAAGCTGACATTTATCTCAAACTTTCAGAGGTTGATCGGACTGTCATTTACATTATCTATGCAATTCTCTCGCATGAGACAATCTACGCTCGTGTGACCCCGGCTTTACAGTGTAATGCCTGGTAATAAGAATTAAAAAAGAAGCAGAAACGATGTAGAAGCATCTGTGCCATGTTCCTGCTCCAACTCTTCCTGGTCTTAGAAATAGGTAAAGGAATTCCAACTTTACACCATTATGTCATAGTCACAGAATATGCCAGAATTATTTGAAAGATGTAAGTGTGGCACCCCAGGGGTCTGGTCTCCACAATAATAGCAATATTATGTCTGAGAGCAGGTGGGAGGTCTCTTGGTCAGGGATCTTATGCATGCCACACCTCCTGCCCAGTCCTGGGAGGGGAAGAACTTCCCCTATATAAACCTGGGGCTGAGGCAGGGTTAGGAGAGAGAGAGAACAAGAGTAGAGAAGAGAAGCAGCATAGGAAGAAACAACAGGAGCTCTGTGGGAGCAGTGCTACAAGGAGTCAGGGGCTGGCAGCTGCAGAGCTCGCCCTGACTGAGAAGTTATCACCGGACCCAGAGTCCGAGGCTGTGGGGACTAATCCTTACCCAGCAGCAGAAACCGACCGGCAGGGGATTGCAGGTCCTCTGGCCCAGAAACCCGAAGGCACGGTCACACGCGTGGGACCAGCACCGCCATCGTGGAGCGGAAGCCATTAGAAGGCCCTGAGTCACCGGCCATACGGGTGAGGACCACACGGTACACTCAGGGACGTGGGCTACTTTTACCCGCCTCTAGCAAGGTAGCCAGAAGAGTACAGTTAGCTGGGAAGGCCTACAACTCCGCCTGGCCAGGGGAGATCCCATCTGCTCAAGGACTGACCAGGCCCCGATCGCTAGCAAGTACTCCGGGAGGGTCTATCTTTGTCACCAGTAAAGACCCTGAACTACACGCATCGTCTCTGAGTGGTTCCTGCTACCCCCATCATCCACGTCGGCTGCCCTGAGGCCATACCCCTCCCGTTGGGGGTTATACCATCCCCGCTGCACCATCCTTCCACCGGCCTCAGCGGTCTGCCCTGCAGCGGCAGCTCCAAAGCTGCATTCAACGGGTGGCGTAGTCATCCAACATCTACTGCTAATAGACTCGCCACTTAGTTTGACTCCCTGGGCACGGACCGGGTCACCGCCACGAGACTACTACCCCCATCTGATCCGGCTCCGGGTAAGCCCCCGTGCACGCGATGCCGCACGACACAGAAGGCCCAGGGGCGCGTCAACTTTTGGCGTAGTCGGCAGGATTTCGTGCCCGCAACCACCGGGTACTGCGTGCCTGAAAAAGACTGTTCAAACTTACCTGTGGTGAAGATTCCCGCCATCCGGCGCCATCTTCCGCTTCCTTCCCGCCATCGGTGGAGTTTTCCCGCTATCCGGCGCCATCTTCGGCCTTCTTCCCGCCATACGTGGAGTTTTCCCGCCATTGGACGCCATCTTGAGGACGCCGCGCGGGAAGAAGAGGGGCGTGGACTCCGAAAGCGCGCGAGAACTGAAGCCCCGCCTCACGTCCGGACGTTGCGTAAGGTCCTGGAAGGAGCCCAGCAGACGCCGACGTCACAGGAGCGCGACGGAAGGTCCTCAACCCTGATGATTCACTGCGGAGCCGCGGCCTACGGAAGAGGATCATCGCAAGGTAGGCCACGGTCCACTAGGGGGGAGAAGGATGCCGGATACGGAGGAGAGCTTCACCGCTTCAACCCCCGCCAGCGCCACCGCTGTTGCGGTCAAGCCTTTCACCATGCCCTATATCCCGGGGGCAGCCTGGCTACCCCAGTACTCAGGGGAGTCACATACCCTGCATGACTTTAGAGAAAAGCTGGATAGCCTCTTCCAGGTGTACCCCCTCACAGAGGAGCAAAAAGTGAGCATCCTGGTGGCCCAATTAACCGGGGCAGCCCAAAGGGAGGTAAAGTCCTGGCCACCTGGGAGGAGGACTGTCGCAGAGATACTAACCCAGCTAACCGAGGAGGAGCTGCAGTACTACCAATACGAGGAAAGCCAAGAGGACCCGGACGGGTCTGAGGACTACCCTCAGGAGGGAGCACAAAGAGGACATAGCTACTGAAGGGAAGTAGCGTGAATAAAGAGCTGTAAATAGTTACCCGTAAGGGTACAAGGACTGCTGCTAATTAAAATATGGTCCCCGTTGGGATTAGTGAATTGTTCCCCATGTGCCCCTATCTTAAACCAGGCTGAGGACTGTGAGCAGCCATTCCTTATCCCCACTGGCCGAGGACTGAGAGCGGCCATATCCTGTAAATAATTATGTGTTTCTAGTAATTTATGGGAGTCTTTGGTGGATTTACCGGGAATCCTTTGTACATAGTTGGAGCGTAACCCAGGACGGACTAAAGACTGTTAAGGACTCGGGGCAGGACAGACCCCTACCTGGTTACGTCTCCCTGTTTTGGTGAAATGGATACCTTTGTTTTCTTCAAAGACTGCACCCGGTTGCGGACACACCGTGACCATCTTTATGTGTTTCCTTATTGTATTTTATTGTTGTTGTTATACCCTGTTATGTTTTTGTAAAATATGTTTAGTCCCGGAGTACTAAATTTCACTAGGGGGGAATGTGGCACCCCAGGGGTCTGGTCTCCACAATAATAGCAATATTATGTCTGAGAGCAGGTGGGAGGTCTCTTGGTCAGGGATCTTATGCATGCCACACCTCCTGCCCAGTCCTGGGAGGGGAAGAACTTCCCCTATATAAACCTGGGGCTGAGGCAGGGTTAGGAGAGAGAGAGAACAAGAGTAGAGAAGAGAAGCAGCATAGGAAGAAACAACAGGAGCTCTGTGGGAGCAGTGCTACAAGGAGTCAGGGGCTGGCAGCTGCAGAGCTCGCCCTGACTGAGAAGTTATCACCGGACCCGGAGTCCGAGGCTGTGGGGACTAATCCTTACCCAGCAGCAGAAACCGACCGGCAGGGGATTGCAGGTCCTATGGCCCAGAAACCCGAAGGCACGGTCACACGCGTGGGACCAGCACCGCCATCGTGGAGCGGAAGCCATTAGAAGGCCCCGAGTCACCGGCCATACGGGTGAGGACCACACGGTACACTCAGGGACGTGGGCTACTTTTACCCGCCTCTAGCAAGGTAGCCAGAAGAGTACAGTTAGCTGGGAAGGCCTACAACTCCGCCTGGCCAGGGGAGATCCCATCTGCTCAAGGACTGACCAGGCCCCGATCGCTAGCAAGTACTCCGGGAGGGTCTATCTTTGTCACCAGTAAAGACCCTGAACTACACGCATCGTCTCTGAGTGGTTCCTGCTACCCCCATCATCCACGTCGGCTGCCCTGAGGCCATACCCCTCCCGTTGGGGGTTATACCATCCCCGCTGCACCATCCTTCCACCGGCCTCAGCGGTCTGCCCTGCAGCGGCAGCTCCAAAGCTGCATTCAACGGGTGGCGTAGTAATCCAACATCTACTGCTAATAGACTCGCCACTTAGTTTGACTCCCTGGGCACGGACCGGGTCACCGCCACGAGACTACTACCCCCATCTGATCCGGCTCCGGGTAAGCCCCCGTGCACGCGATGCCGCACGACACAGAAGGCCCAGGGGCGCGTCATAAGCCACATAGGATCGATATTTCTCTTCAGAAGTCTTTCTTTCCCACCCTATCCTTTATCTAGCCCAGTGGATCGTCTCTGCATCTACTGGAGGTAGAAAATGAATGGCACTCTTCATTTGCTTATATGGCAACATTCTTGCTTGGCCGTTTTTGGGAAAACGAGTTGTCCTCAATCGAAGGTACCACGACAGTCATTCTCCTTACTGGATATGACATCTAGTGACTTCTCCACCAGGTGGGTTGGGGGTCAACGGACATTTTTTCTGGAGGTAGATGGAAGCCCTAAAGGTAGCACTCATAGCTAGCAATTATTTCTGGAATGTAGTGTAGAGTAGCACAGTTTCTCTGGAAAAAAAATTACCCTTTAATCAGCACTTAATGCAAACTTTACAAATCATACAGCTTTTACACATTTTTTTTTAACTTAAAATGTATATTTTTTATATTTTTAACCCCTTTATTACGTGGTACGTAATAGTACGCACCACGTCATAAACCTCAGTTCAGCACGGGCTCCGGTCTAGTGGTCGGCAATCATAGCAAGTGAGCAAATTTGTTACATACAGGAGAACTGATCATCCCCTGTATGTAGCAGAGCCGAACAGGCAAGTGCTGCTTCTAGCCTCCCATGGAGACTATTGAATGAAGCAAAAAGTAAAAAAAAATATGTTTTTAAAAATCTTAAAAAAATAAAAGTGTAAATGACTCCCCTTTCACCCCCATTTAAAATAAAACAATAAAAAAAAAACAACACACACATATTTGGTATCGCCGCGTTAAGAATCGCCTGATCTATTAATATAAAGAAACAATTAATCCGATCGGTAAACGGCGTAACAAGAAAAAAATTCTGAACGCAAGAATAACATTTTTTTGGTCTCCGCAAAATTGCAATAAAATGCAATAACGGGCGATCAAAATATCGGATCTACCCGAAAATAGTATAAAAAAAAATGTAAGCTTGGTGTGCAAAAAATAAGCACTCACCCGGCCCAAGATCCCGAAAAATGGAGACGCTAGGGGTCTTGGGAAATGGCGAATTTTTTTTTTTTTTAGAAAACTTTGGATTTTTTTTACACCACTTAAACAAATATAACCTGCACATGTTTGGTGTCTATAAACTCATAATGACCTGGAGAATAATAATGGCAGGTCGGTTTTAGCATTCAGTGAACGTGGTAAAAAAAAAAGACAACTGTGGAATTGCACTTTTTTTGCAATTTCACAGCACTTGGAATTTTTTTCCCGCTTTCCAGTACACGATATGGTAAAACCAGTGATGGCGTTTAAAAGTACAACTCGTGCCGCAAAAATAAGCCCTCACACAGCCATATTGACCGAAAAATATAACAGTTGTGGCTCTGGGAGCAAAAACCGAAAACGCAAAAACTGAAAATGCTCCGGTCATGAAGGGGTTAATTACTGTATATGTTCTATATTTCTAGTTACTTTAGCTCCAAAACTACTTGGATAAGGTAAATTTATTTTCTTCCATCCATAACTCTAATGTTCCTCAGCCTAAGTTAGCATTGAAAATTCCATAAAGGTTTCCGTCCATTTGTTTTGATGAACAGGACTTCACATAAGTAGTTTCCAAAATTTGCTTCATATCTTTCAAGTCACATTTAGTTACTCAAGTGAAACTGTTATGAGGAAAGGCAACATCTCAAGGAATTTGGGACATTGGAAAAATAGACAGGCGTGAAATTGGTGTCCCTGTCAAAATCAACCAAATATAGTGGAATAAGTCTTTTCCAGAGGTCAATAGAAATGTTTGCTAGTGCTAAGCTGCCTTCAAAATAATTGGTCATGATTCTCAGAGGGTCGCCCAGGACAGCAACAGCATGGTTTATAGCCTATGATTGATTCTTCATCTCGTAGACCTAGTAAATAAAGCATAAAGTAGAGAGGATCTCAACCTAAAGTACACAAAAAATAAAGTTGGCACTGGTGCAGCATTAGAGGATGTGCTCTTAATGTCAGTCACATAAAGGATTTATTAAATTGTTGGTGTAGAGGGGGTCTGTAGACTCAGTTATGCTGAAAAGTCAGGTAAATGCAAACAATGCATTGCACTTGAGATCAGAGAAAAATTAGCAAAAGTTTTTCAATGTTTTTCAAGATTTCTGCTTCCAGTAAGTAAATCCATTTTGGTCTGTATCTGCAGGATCCGGTCTGGGTCATGTTCAAAGGACAAGAGTGAAGGACTTTCAAGACTGGTGATCAAAAGAAAGCAAGAAGTTGGGATCTAATGTGCTTACCTTATTAGAAATACGTCAGAAGCCGAAGATGTGGAAGGATGCATATTTATTGGGCTTTATTGGGATTTATTGGGCTATCCATTTCAGAATCGTTATGCACATCAACTGCTTCAGTGACATAGTCCAGGGTCATGGTAGACAACACCATCTAGAACTTCTCAACTATTGGTCACCAAAACCACTATGTGACCCTGCATGTCCTCAGGTCTCCACCACGACTTTCCAGTTTCCAGCCCAATGTATCTATTCCAATGGACAAACCTCTTTGGTTTCCAGTCTGATATTTCCTATAAACAATGCTTCTTTGGCCTCCTGCTCATCAAAGCCCCTCTGATATAGAAGTCCAAGTCTAACTGTTGCAAAAGCTGATCACAGTCTCTCCAGGCACCACACACAGGTGCAACACCCCAACTATCTTGAATGTTTTCCACTTGTGAATACCCCTGTAAAATATCAACAAGGATTTTGCTAATGAGAGAAAAACATGTGATTTATCCTAACTTGAATGCGCCGATTCCAAATATGAACTCTGAATTTGCGTGACACGTCTAGATTTTAAATTACACACGCAAAACCTCATCACTTATAATTTTAATGCATTATATATTGGAAATATTTTTTAACGGACATGCCCGGACGTGTCCAGACGGGCTCAGACAAGTCTATCGGCTGATGTCAGCAGTAAGTGTATAAGGCAAGCTTGACAGAGTTCAATAAAGTGATCTGTTCTATTGATATCAGTTTTGAAACTTTATATGGACAGCACAAGAATCTGACAAAGCGATTGCGTATTGCTTATGTAAGGGTGTGTTCGGGGCAATTCATGCCCTTCATCCCTTCCTCATGAAATAGGTACGGTCCTGCTGTAAAGTGTACAAGGTATTATGGTTATTAACATTGTGAATGATTTAAAAGTACTTTATTGATAGGCTATAGTATTGTATTACATGACTAGATAGTGATAGTGTAAGGATAAGCAGTAAACATGTAGGTATAGGATTAACAATAGACATAAGCTAAAACTTTAGTGAAGTTGTGGGCACAATAGAGATAGAAAGTATGAAGTGACAGTGGTGACACAGGTAATAGGTCTAAGAATAGCTCCAGTGTGGGATGGGCTTAGTTCATGTGTTTAGGGAATTTCCCAGTTGGGAGGGGTGTAGTTAAGATAAAGGGAAGAGCATTGTCAGAGTTCAGTTCAGTCAGAGGTATTGAAGTGATTAGTGTGCCGTCCAAGTTCAGATGTCATGGGCTGCTAGGCACAGCATTTGGTCATCGAGTGAGGCAGTGGGAGGCTAAACTGAGATCTATGATGATTATTCATGTAATGTCTGGAGCCTACTCTTCGGGCCAGGTACCAAGGAGCGGGCCTTGTCTTCTGACAACTCGAGGTCGGTGGATGTGGAATTATGTGGTGGCCGGTCCAGGGTGTACTGCCAGAATGGGCAGCGAATCCCTAAGGCTGATGGAGTCAGCCGGCTTAGGGTTAGTCCAGAATAAGTGTGTGACAGAACAAAAGAGGAGTTGTGCTAGAGAGGAAGAAACTGAATTGCTGTGCCCTATCTCACCGGTATTTATCTGATGAACTTGGACTGTTTAGTAAAACTTTGAATGTCTCAAAGAACCTTGTGTCCCCTGCATTGTGTGCGGCTGCTCCTGAAGACTGAAGTCTGATGGAAACAGAGAGCTGCAGCCCACAAATGAGTATGATGCACACCACACCCTACATCACACTAGGACTGGGATACCCCCTTTCTGTAAAGTGCCAGTGGGTGGGAACAGCATGGGGAAGACCTCTGGAAGCATCTCTGACTCCCAGGTCACTGCCTAAAAGTGTGCCCATCAAAAGTGATCCTTGGCACATGCGAAGATACCTCCCACCATGCATCTGTTGTTGCTGACTTTCAACAATCACCGTCCACGTCCTTTTGCCACTGCAGCGTTCAATTGTCCCTACCCCATTCCTTGTAACACAAGCGCAAGTATGCAGGCAGCCACCCACCCACCCACAGGCTAAAATACTATACTGCCAAATTTTTGACAGCTGCTTGCACTTGAAATGTGGCCTTTTAGGCTCGTGGAGGCGGAGACTTTTCATAACCTCATGCCGGCAGCGGCCGGGTGTCCATACTCGTTCCCCAGCCGCCACTATATTTCCCGGTATCGCCTCCGCCTTCCACAAGCACGGGTCCCACAACTTTTTTTGCTGAGAGTTGTATTAAGCTCGGTGAATGGACTGGCATAGAGGGAAACCGTATCTACCGTGCGTTTTATTTCTCCCAGGAAGTCCTGTAATTGAGCTTGTTGCAGAAGCAATGGCAGCCCATCCAACATCAACCCGCCCTTGTCGGTGGAGCTTTGACACACACATCTTTCTTTGCACATTTAATGTCTTGAATACAGAGTTAGACAATGGCCTGATCTGTAATGCGGTTTGAGAAATAACATGCATAAGCATGGCCGATCCACATTAAAAAGCAGCCATAGAGTGTCCGGGAACCTTTCCCCACACTTTTCTTAGCCAGGGCTGCTTTTCGGCAGGGTTGGATTGACCCACCAGAGAACTGGAGACTCCTCCGGCGGGCCCTGGCTTCTCCTTCAGGAGAGTTCATAGTACCGAGGTGAGGCCATGATGATGATAGAGGCCACCACCTACTTAATTTTCTGTTACTTGGAATGCAAGTGCAAGTATGCAGCCAGCCACCCACACAAAGGCCGCAACTCTAAACTGCCAGATTTCTGGGCAGCTCTTTGCACTTGACATATGGCCTTTTAAGCTCGTGGAGGCGGAAGCTTTTCACAACCTCATGCCGGCAGCGGCTGGGTGTCCATACTTGGTCCCCAGCCGCCACTATATTTCCCGGTATCGCCTTCGCCTTCCACAAGCACGGGTCCCACAACATTACCTGTGCCCTACCCAGTGCACTTACTGGGAAGTACCGCCTAACCACAAACACGTGGACAGGTGAATGTGGCCAGGGACGGTACGGAGCAAGTCCACAACTTTTTTTGCTGAGAGCTGTATTTAGCTTGGTGAAAGGACTGGCATAGAGGGAAACTGTATCTACCCTGCTTGTAATTTCTCGCAAGAAGTCCTCTAAAGCTGCTTGCACTTGAAATGTGGCCTGAACATTACTGCTGGTACTTTTCTGTGGGAATTTGCTTGCCTCCTACCAGCCTGGAATATTTCCAGCAAACTATGGTACAACGCCATGGTATTAGCACTGCCCCCAGTACCAGTAGCGAAGCCATCCCCAATCTCCTTCTCAGGAATTTTATTTGGTAGACTGAGTGGCTGCCCAAATAGATTTTCTCACAAAGGAGCTAAAGATAGAGTGGTAGTAGGTGCAAGTTTCTCCAGCCTGTTATATATTAGAGGGTGAAGGGCAGTACATTGGATCAGTGGTTAGCACTGAAGACTTGCAGCGCTGGGATCCTCGGTTCAAATCCCAGCAAGGACAACATCTGCAAGGACTTTGTATGTTCTGCCCGTGTTTGTGTGTGTTTCCTCCTCAGTAAAAATAGAGTGTCCGGGAACCTTCCCACACACTTTTCTTAGCAAGGACTGCTTCTCGGCAGGGTTGAACGGTCCCACCAGAGAATCCTCTGGTGTGCCTTGGCTTCTACCTCAGGAGAGTTCATGATAGCGCTAACTTTGCAGCTGATATGGGGCTCTTGAGCGGGTGAGAAAGGTTATCCCTCAGAATCATATCCTCTGGTGGGCACAATGTTTTTCCATCTGAAGCAGCTTCTCAGTGGGAGTTGTATTTCACCACAGCCATATTCTTTAGCTCGGTGAAAGGACTGGCATAGAGGGAAACCGTATCTACCCCAGCTGTCATGTCTCCGTCACCAGGTTCCACCCATTGTCACACACAACCATGCCTGGCTGTATGTTCAGCGATGAGAGCCACAGATCAGGCTGCTGTGTTACAGCTTTCAACAACTCTGCAGCGCTGGGCGGTTTGTCAATTAAGCATTAAGCATGCTATCTTCAGCACAGCCTGTTGCCGCTTGGCCAAGGCAGTTCTGCAGTGCTGTCAGCTTGTGACTGATGTAGTCATTTCGGAGATGCATGAGCTGAACAATGTGATTACATTGAGGTTAAATTGGTGACGCTGTTTTTTATACTAAAGAAAGATCCTATTGTTTTGTTTTTTTTTACATTATTTTTAAAGACAAATGCATTCACCGGGAAATGTCATTTTAACATTTTACAACCTTATCTGGCAATGTGGTGTGTGACACATCATCAGACACATCCTGTTTTATTTATGATGAAGGGACTCTGAAAGTCATGAAGACTATTATTATAGGGCCATCAGACCGCCCTTACTTTTCTTAAAAGGCCAGTAGTCAGCCCTCGATATTGTTAGAGAGCCATCAGCCGGCTATGATTTGTTGTTCCCATTATTAACAAGTGGGTCTCCTATACTGTTATTGCATATCCAGTGACAGCAAGGGCTGCCAAAAATTTGGACGATACCCAATACACCTTTGAAGAGACAGAGGAGGGTCTCAGTGAAAAAAAATTTCCCATTATAAAGGAGCGGGAGGTAATGCCCATGCTGTGACTTCAAGGGCTGCCAAAATGTGCGAAAACCCTACTAAGAATTTAAAGACACATAGAGCAGGGCCACAGTAAAGACAAATTCCATTTAGAAAGGAGAGAGTCTACTATACAGTTATAGGGTATCCAGTGATTCCAACGGCTGACAAGTTTTAGGAAAAACCCAACTAATAATTTAAAGACACACGGAGCAGGGCCATAGTAACAAGGTACGACTTGTTCCCATTAGAAAGGAGAGGGTCTGCTATACAGTTATAGGGTATGCAGTGAGTTCAATGGATGACCAATTTTAGGCAAAACCCCACTAAGAATTTAAAGATACACAGAGCAGGGCCACAGTAACTAGTATGACATGTTCCCATTAGAAAGGAGAGAGTCTGCTATACAGTTATAGGGTATGCAGTGAGTCCAACGGCAGACCAATTTTAGGAAAAACCCCACTAAGAATTTAAATACACCTAGAGCAGGGTCACAGTAACAAGGTACGACATGTTCCCATTAGAAAGGAGAGGGTCTGCTATACAGTTATAGGGTATGCAGTGAGTTCAATGGATGACCAATTTTAGGAAAAACCCCCCTAAGAAATTAAAGACACATAGAGCAGGGTCACAGTAACGACAAATTTCCATTAGAAAGGAGAGGGTCTGCTATACAGTTATACGGTATGCAGTGAGTCCAACGGCTGACCAATTTTAGGAAAAAACCAACTAAGAATTTAAAGACACACAAAGCAGGGCCACAGTAACAAGTACGACATGTTCCCATTAGAAAGGAGAGGGTCTTCTATACAGTTATAGGGTAAGCAGGGAGTCCAACGGCTGACCAATTTTAGGAAAAACCCCACTAAGAATTTAAAGACACATAGAGCAGGGCCACAGTAACAAGGTAGAACATGTTTCCATTAGAAATGAGAGGGTCTTCTATACAGTTACAGAGTATGCAGTGAGTCCAACAGCTGACCAAATTTAGGAATAACCCCACTACGAAATTAAAGACACATAGAGCAGAGTCACAGTAACAAGGTCCGACATGTTCCCATTTGAAAGGAGAGGGTCTGGTATACAGTTATAGGGTATGCAGTGAGTCCAACGGCTGACCAATTTTAGGAAAAACCTCACTAAGAATTTAAAGACACATAGAGCAGGGCCACAGTAACGACAAATTCCTATTAGAAAGGAGAGAGTCTGCTATACAGTTATAGGGTATGCAGTGAGTCCAACGGCTGACCAATTTTAGGAAAAAAACAACTAAGAATTTAAAGACACACAAAGCAGGGCCTCAGTAACAAGTATGACATGTTCCCATTAGAAAGGAGAGGGTCTTCTATACAGTTATAGGGTAAGCAGGGAGTCCAACGGCTGACCAATTTTAGGAAAAACCCCACTAAGAATTTAAAGACACATAGAGCAGGGCCACAGTAACAAGGTAGAACATGTTCCCATTAAAAATGAGAGGGTCTTCTATACAGTTACAGAGTATGCAGTGAGTCCAACAGCTGACCAAATTTAGGAATAACCCCACTACGAAATTAAAGACACATAGAGCAGAGTCACAGTAACAAGGTCCGACATGTTCCCATTTGAAAGGAGAGGGTTTGGTATACAGTTATAGGGTATGCAGTGAGTCCAACGGCTGACCAATTTTAGGAAAAACCTCACTAAGAAATTAAAGACACATAGAGCAGGGCCACAGTAACGACAAATTCCGATTAGAAAGGAGAGGGCCTGCTATACATTTATAGTGTGTGCAGTGAGTCCAACGGCTGACCAATTTTAGGAAAAACCCCACTAAGAATTTAAAGACACATAGAGCAGGGCCACAGTAACAGGTACGACATGTTCCCATTAGAAAGGAGAGGGTCTGGTATACAGTTATAGGGTATGCAGTGAGTCCAACGGCTGTCCAATTTTAGGAAAAACCCCACTAAGAAATTAAAGACACATAGAGCAGGGCCACAGTAACGACAAATTCCCATTAGAAAGGAGAGGGTCTGCTATACATTTTTAGGCTGTACAGTGAGACCAACGGCTGACCTATTTTAGGAAAAACCCCACTAAGAATTTAAAGACAAACAGAGCAGGGCCACAGTAACAAGTACGACATTTTCCCATTAGAAAGGAGAGGGTCTGCTATACAGTAATAGGGTATGCAGTGAGCCCAACGACAGAACAATTTTAGGAAGAACCCCACTAAGAATTTACTGACTTGGAAGAGACGTGGAGGAGGGCCTCATAAAAGAAATGTTCCCATTAGATAGGAGCTGGCCTCCTATTCTTGCAATGCCCATGCACTAAGAGTATGGGCTGACAAACATTTATCGCTTGGGGTGTATACATGAACATACTGTATAAAAAAAAATTTTTACGGGCATCATAAACACTCTTTAAAAAAATTATGTTGGTGTTGCATCACGGACCACAATCACACTGGTGACATGGTGGTGGAGGTTGAGGAGAAGGAGGAGGACAAGAGCAAATAGCTAAAATCAGTAAGCGTATACCCATGTGTGGGTGTGAAAAGGTGAATGGGAATACACTTCCCAAGAAAAGACACTGGATTTGAGTTTATGTTACGCTGCTATCATTCGGTGGTGTTAAAAAGTCTGGCCCAATCCAGCCCTTGTACATTTTTATAAGAGTCAGCCTGTCAGCATTTTCAGTTGACAGGCGGATGCGCTTATCAGTTATAATTCAACCAGCGGCACTAAAAGCCCGCTCTGATAAAACGCTGGCGGTAGGGCAGGCCAGGTCCTCCAAGGCATAGAGAGCCAGTTCATTCCACGTATCCAGCTTGGATACCCAATAATTATAAGTCACAGCGGAATCACGGAGGACGTTGGTTCAGTCGGCAAAATACTCCCTCAGCATCTTCCCAAACTTTGCATTCCTTGTGAGAGTACGCCGCGCCTCAGGGTCTGTCCGATGGGAGGGTCAGAGAAAACTCTCCCAGAACTTTGACAGTGTTCCCCTGCCTCTGCTGGACTGAAGTTGTGTCTCTCTCGCCTGTACTTCTTGGTTGTCCAACGAAGTGTGCTCTCTGTCGCCAGCGTTTTCAGGTGGGAATTTCTTTAATGGTTCCGCAACAAGGGCCTTCTGGTACAGCCCCATTTTTGTAGACCTCTCCACCTCAGGAATAAGAGATATAAAGCTATCCTTGTAGAGTGGGTCTAGAAGTGTCACCAACCAGTAATAACTGTCACACAAACTTTTGAGAACGGGAGGGTCATGGGAAAGGCAGCGTAACATAAACTCAGCCATGCGTGCCAGCCTACTAACAGGCAAGACTTCCGTGTCCTCACCAAGAGGATAACTGACCATGCTCTCCTCCTCCTCTCTGTCCTCTGGCCATCCACGCTGAACAGACGGTATGACAGCTGTGCAGGTAGTACCGTCTATAGTGCATGAAACTAGATCCTGTAGTTCCTCCTCCTCCTACTCTGCCTCATTGTCACCCATTCCACATTGGGATGAGATGAGGCTTGGCTGTGTGTAATCACCCTGTATGGTTCCTTGCTCCATCTCATCGTGCTCCGCCTGCAATGCATCCTCTTTGATTGTGAACAGAGAGGGTTTCAGAAGACAGAGAAGCGGGATGGTGATGCTAATTATGGCGTCATTGCCGCTCACCATCTTGGTGGAGTCCTCAAAGTTTTGGAGGATGGTACATATGTCTGACATTCATGTCCACTCCTGAGGTCTTATGTGTGGAGTCTGAACTGAATACCGACTGCCTTGTTGATGCTGGTACTCAACAACTGCCCTCTTCTGCTCACAAATCCTTCCCAACATCTGCAGTGTAGAGTTACAACGCGTTAGGACATCACACACCAGTCTGTGAGCCAGTAGCTGCAAATGCTGCTGAAGCATGGCAAGGGCGGCGGAAGTGTAGCTGACTTTCTAAAATGGGCACACAGGAGGCGTACTTTAACAAGCAGATCTGGCAGCTCCGGGTAGGATTTGAGAAACCACTGAACCACAAAGTTAAGTACATGAGCTAGGCATGGTACGTGTGTGAGCTCGGCTCGCCTCAGAGCCGCCACCAGGTTCCAGCCATTGTCACACACGACCATGCCTGGCTGTAGGTTAAGTGGTGTGAGCCTCAGATCTGCCTGCTCTTTCAGAGCTGTCCACAACTCTTCAGCATTGTGCGGTTTTTCAGCTAAGCATATTAGCTTCAGCACAGCAAATTTCCGCTTGACCGAGGCAATGCTGCAGAGCTTCCAGCTTGTGACTGGTGTGGTCATTTCGGAGATGGAGGCTGAAGAGGTGAAGGAGGCTGAGGAGGATGAGGTGCAGGAGCTGTAGACCATGGGGGCAACCCTGATTGACCTAGGGCCCGCAATCCTTGGCGTCAGGAGGACGTGTTCCGTCCCAAGGTCCGACCGGGTCCTGGCTTCCACTATGTTAACCCAGTGTGCCGTCAGTGAGATGTACCGTCCCTGCCCACAAGCACTTGTCACGTGTCCGTGGTTAGGTGGACTTTACCGGTAACTGCGTTGCTGCTTGTGTAATGCAGGGACGGCACACCGGAGAAATAGTGGCAGCTGGGGGACGAGTTCCAGGTTGCGGAAAACTTCCGTCTCCATGAGCCTGAAAGGCAACATTTAGAGCGCAAGCAGTCGTGAAATGTGAGAATTTAGTAGTGTGGCCTGTGTGGCGTTGGCTGCATATTTACACTTGCGTTCCAAGGACTGGGGTATGGACAACTGAATGCTGCACTGGGACAAGGACATGGATGTGCTTCCTGATGCTACTACTTAAGAGTGTGCAACGACAGGCAATAAGAAATGTTGCAGAAGGGCAGAGGAATGCTGAAAGATCAAGTCAACCCCATCCCATCACTTCTTGTCGCTATTGCAGCAATTTTTATTGGTTTCTTTTTAGGAAAATTCATCTTGTAAATTAAGGCATGAAGTGCTTTCCTTTTTTTTTTTTTTTTTCTTTCCCACTGTTCCTGGACCCGGGGGTTCAGCCCACAAAGTCGGGTGCTTTGCTGCCATGTGCCTGATCATGCTGGTGGAGGTCAGGCTGGTCATTTTGCCACCCCTGCTGATGCTGGCCTGGCAGGTGGTGCAAATGGCCTTTTTGGGGTATCGGCAGAGTCATTAAAAAACAACCAGACTCTGGAAGACCTAACAGCACTAATGGCAACTTCCTTCCTGTTGGTGTTACGGGGAACGGGTTCCTGTCTTCTGTCTGCGGCCACCACACTGCTTCTTCCTGCCTGCTGAAGTACTCTGCCTCCCTCCCCCTGTGTGCTGCTGTCCTCGCTCTGCATGTCCTCCTGCCAGGTTGGGTCAGTTATTATTAGAGATGAGCGGTGTTCGACTAGAACTGTTCGCCAATCTCAAATTCGAGCTGTTTTGGGCGGTGTTCGAGTTGTTCGACGAACCCGAACGATTTGCAAAAAATTCGGCTGTTCGAGGTTATGTTCGATAACTGTTCGTGCACCAAAAGCGTGTCCTGCATGTCTGGCGCTATTTAGAGCAGCAATCATGCAGGGATTGTCTGCCACTCACTGTAATGCCACAGCCATGGTGGTTGTGGCATTACAGTGATTGCCCAAATCGATGGGAACAGTGCCAACAGTGAAACATGAAAAGCCGGCAATTCAGCAGCGGCATACACCTGTACTCGACAATTTAGAACCGAAGGAATAGAGCTTCACACATAGATTAGATAGATAGAAACATGTCAGTCACATATATATGAAGTACAGTGACAGTGTTGATTACTGTACTTGTCATTTAGCGTAAAGGATTTATCAAAAAAAATAATAGTGTTTTCATGCACCGTCTCTTTAAGAAAGCCGGCCGGCAATTCAGCAGCGGTACCCGACAATTTATAACAGACAGAATAGAGCTTCACACATAGATTAGATAGATAGAAACATGTCAGTCACATATATATGAAGTACAGTGATAGTGTTGGTTACTGTACTTGTCATTTAGTATTAAAATAAAGGATTTATTATTAAAAAAATTGGCGTGGGGTTCCCCTTAATTTTAGGCTCTAGCGGAGGTTAAGCAGACGGCTGGGGCAGATGTTTGAAGGATTGTGTCTTTATTTCAATTAAAGGACTTTATTCTGGGTGTTTGTGTTTTTTTTAACTTTGACTATGGGGTTAGTAATGGGGGTGTCTTATAGACGCCTCTCCATTACTAACCTGGGCTTGATGTCAGCTGGCATTATAAGCTGACATCAACCCCAACCCTATTACCCCCTGCCACCGCACCAGGGCAGCGTGGAAGAGCGAGGCTAAGTGCCAGAATTGGCGCATCCTATGAATGCGCCATTTCTGGGGCGGCTGACGGCTGGTGTTTCTAGCCTGGGAGGGGGCCAATATTCATGGCTCCCTTCCTGGGCTATTAATATCAGCCCCCAGCTGTCTGCCTAGCCTTTGCTAGCTATTAAATTAGGGGGGACCCCACGTCATTTTTTTTGGGGGGTCCCCCATTTTAATAGCTAGTAAAGGCTATGTATTCAGCTGGGGGCTGATATTAGTAGCCTGGGAAGCTCCGTGGGTATTACCCCCTTCCCAGGCTTCAAACATCTGCCCCAGCCGTCTGCTTAACCTCCGCTAGAGCCTAAAATTAAGGGGAACCCCACGCCAATTTTTTTAATAATAAATCCTTTATTTTAATACTAAATGACAAGTACAGTAACCAACACTATCACTGTACTTCATATATATGTGACTGACATGTTTCTATCTATCTAATCTATGTGTGATGCTCTATCTTTCTGTTCTAAATTGTCGGGTACCGCTGCTGAATTGCCGGCCGGCTTTTTTAAAGAGACAGTGCATGAAAACACTATTATTTTTTTAAATAAATCCTTTACACTAAATGACAAGTACAGTAAGCAACACTATCACTGTACTTATTATATATGTGACTGACATGTTTCTATCTATCTAATCTATGTGTGAAGCTCTATTCTTTCTGTTCTAAATTGTCGGGTACAGATGCTGAATTGCCAGCCGGCTTTTTTAAAGAGACGGTGCATGAAAACACTAATATTTTTTTTAATAAATCCTTTACACTAAATGACAAGTGCAGTAACCAACACTGTCACTGTGCTTCTTATATGTGTGACTGACATGTTTCTATCTATCTAATCTATGTGTGATGCTCTATTCCTTCTTGTCTAAATTGTCGGGTACCGGTGTATGCCGCTGCTGAATTTGCCGGCCGGCTTTTTTAAAGAGAGTGTCTTCTGAGCAGTTTGTCAGCTTTTGCACACCTTTGCAGGTGTTTTCTATGTGTTTCTATGTGTTTTTGTTTGCCTGCCATTGGTTTTAACGGTGTTCGACGGTGTTCTAAGGTGTTCGACGAACAGTTCGACGAACAGTTCCTCGAACATCCCGGTGTTCGACGAACCGAACCCGAACACTACGGGGGTGGCTCAACACTAGTTATTATATCATCCACCACCTCGTCTTCCACTTCCGCACCCTGGTCCTCCTCCTGACTTTCTGTCAATTGTGTCTCCTCATCGTCCACCTCTTGTGACACTTTCCCACCGTCGCCTTCGTGTGACCGTGGCTGCTCAAATATTTGTGCATTGCTACACGTGATCTCCTCTTGCCCTGCTTCAAGTTGACCGGGCGAGATGCCCGAATCTATAAATGGACAAGTGAACAGCTCTACAGATTGCCCACGTGTGGCAACAGTTGTCTCTGGGTACTCGGCATGGTGGGAGAAAGGAGGATCAGTGTGAGGAATATGCAGTCCAGACTCACGGCTACTGAGACTTGACCGAGTGGAAGACAGGGTGGTGGTCGTTGCTAAGTGACTGGAAGCATTATCCGCTGTCCAACCAACAACCTTTTGACACTGCTTTGGGTTCAATAGTGGTGTGCTGCCGTCCCCTAGAAATTGGGACAGGAAGGTCAGGCGAGAAGATGTGGGTGTTTGTTGTGGCACAATTTCGGCTTGCTCATGGCCTTGTCCTCGGCCTCTGCATGCACCATTACCATCACGTCCAGTTCCGCGTCCCTTGCCCCGTGCCTTGCCCATTTTAAATGGAGGACAGTATCTTCCACGCTCACTACAAATGACTGAGTTTGGAGCGAATTTATATGTGATCCGTGTGATGGAGAAAACACAGTTTTAAATACCTGGCCTGTAGGTAAGTAGTTTGACCAGCAAACTGCTGTGAATTACTTCAATGACACACTAATGGAAATTTGTAATGTAGGCCAGAAATGGCAGTATTTTCTGACAACGTATATGTGATCCGTTTGATGGAGAAAACACAGTTTTAAATATCTAGATTTCTAGCGCTCTAATATGGAAAGGACCAGGCTGTATTCTGCAGTGCCTACAAGCAAATGGCACAGAAAAAATGATGTTCTCTGGATTGCTTTTTAAGCAAATAATGAGGATTAAGATCCAAAGAAAAGTATTCCTTGCCCCTGAGACCTGGGCCTTTGAATAGAAATATCTAACAGCAGCAGAAGGCAGAATTGGAATGGAGCCTCTTGTGCTATATGCACTGCAGTCTGCTATATACACTGCCTGCCTATACACCCTGCCTGCCTGATATCTCTGCAGATAGATTAGCCCTCAGAAGGACTGTTTGTTAAGATGGATATGTGTAATGTACGGTTTTTCTCCCTACACTACCTAAAGCCCCCGTCTCACATAGCGATATCGCTAGCGATATCGCTGCTGAGTCACGGTTTTGGTGACTCACCAGCGACCTCACCTGCGATGTCGCTATGTGTGACACTTTGCAACGATCAGGTCGCTGATCGCTGCAAAGTGTCCTGGACCATTTTTTGGTCGTTGGCCCCCCGCTGGCCAGCACACATCGCTGTGTGTGACCAGCGGGACCAACGATCTGGCTGGTAACCATGGTAAACATCGGGTTACTAGGGGCACGCGCGCACTTAGTAACCTGCTGTTTACCATGGATACCACTCTGCTACGGTGCGCGGAGGCTACCGTTCACCTTAGCAGAGTCGTATCCATGATAAACATCGGGTTACTAAGTGCGCGTATGCCCCTAGTAACCCGATGTTTATCATGGATACGACTCTGCTAAGGTGAACGGTAACCTCCCGCGCACCGTAGCAGAGTGGTATCCATGGTAAACAGCGGGTTACTAGGGGCACACGCGCACTTAGTAACCCGATGTTTACCATAGCTACCAGCCTGCTCCTGCTTAAGCAGCAGGCTGGTAGCGGGAGCAGGACATCGTGAAACGATTCTTTCCACGATATCGCTGCTCCCCTGATCGCTGGTGAGCCTGCCTGTTTGACAGCTCACCAGCGATGTATTAGCGATGAAGCAACGATCCCTGACAGGTCGTATCGTTGTCGGGATCGCTGCTGCATCGCTTAGTGTGACGGGGCCTTAATACACAATCAAATCTGTCCCTGACACAGCAGCAGCTCTCTGTTAGGAGGGCGGTTGCAAACAACTTTATTATAATGGAACGCAACCGACCCTGGGGTCCGTGATGCAGCCTGGTGGGCTGCTGCTGAACACTTTCCAGGTGGAAAGGAAAGCAACCAACTTAAATGATAAACCCTTCCGTGTTCCTGCACATGGGAACGGGTATAGCAATTCGCACAATCTCCGTTATCAGCACGAGATATGTGCAGTGAAAAACTATCTGTAGACCTGTTACTTCACAGGGACTACACTGGCGGCGCAAGGATGCATGTATGACTACGCCGACGAGTACACGTGCCTCCAGCTGACGTGCTACCGGACTGAAGGGTACTACTCCACGTGGCTGACAGGCGATAGTCGTGGATAGGACGTCTGCAGGCTGCTCGGGGTGTTAGGCGACCCCTTTGGCAGAGCCAGACTGCAAAACGAAGCTATCTGCCTATTTCCACTAGCCTGCATATTTCCACTAAACCTGACATTGGAAACTACGTGGACTAGTCGTCCACACAACAGCATCACATGCTCTATTATCAAATAGCACCGCCATGTTTGTGGGTGGGCCTTTTAAAGACTAAGCCCTGCCCACCGTCGCACCATTGGTGACGCCACCCGTGGACCAATCAGGCGGTGCCAGGTCACTGGGTCATGTGGTTGCCAAACCACCAATCATGGTCCGCCAGGTCACGGGCATGCTCAGTGCGGCGAATCCTGGACTTAGACTCCAAGAGCCCTGTCTCTCTCCGCAACCTATGCTTAACATTGCTAGGCACAAATACCCAAGAGACAATCTGTGCATCTCGTGGACCAGGTAGGCGTTGAGGCTGATGACGATGTTGAGCAACATCAGCCCCAGCTGGACTGGAATGGGATACCACAGAAGGTTCTGAACCCATTTCGAATTCAGCAACAGCCCAACGCCTAACATTATCCCCCCTTCTAACATCCCCCTCCACTTGATGCTCATTTTCCTCAATGAGCAGGGCAGCATGAATGTGGTCCACCAGGTTACAGAGAAGGTTCTCAGAACTGTGAACCCTCCGGTGTACAGGGTACCCTTTTTTAAAGCGGGGAGCAAACTTAGCAGACTCCCCGCGTACTTTAGAATTGTGAGCCATGAGCCACACTCTGTCACCCGGATAGCATACGGGGACAGGACGACGAGAAGTGACAACAACTGACTCTCTGTGTGGAGTCCGTCATGGGTGACAGATGGAGAAAACCAGCCAGACTTTGACGAAAAGATTTATCTCCCGCACAGACGGGACATGCGAGAACAAAGTCCTTGACGTCCTGGCGCCACCGGGGCCACCAATAGGACTGTTGAAGGGACTTAGTGGTACGTTTGACCCACAGATGAGCTCCGATCTTAGGGGCATGAGCCCAGGAGAGCACCATATTTTGTAGATTAGGGGAAACAAACGTGCTTCCCGAAGGAACCTGGTTATAGGACACTGAAGCCATCCTCTCTACCTGAGAGTTCTTTTTGACATAGTCTGACAAGGCCCGGGTCCTGGGGACAGACAAAGAATCTGTACCGGAAGTCACAACGGTAGAGGGATCAGAGACTACCCTCCGGGTGACTGTGACTAAACACTGAGACGCACAATTCTCACTCCAGGAAGAAATTCTCCCCGTATTCCAGTCAATGTGTGGAGTATGACAACGTAGCCAGGGGAGACCCAATAACACCTCATCTAATCCACCGGGAATAATAAGAAAGGAGATGACCTCCCGGTGGCCCTGAGGAAATGACATGGTGAGGGGAATCGACTGGTGGGTGATTTGCGTGTCCTGGAATGAACCATTGACTACACTGATGTTCATTGGTCTTGACAGTAACTCTATAGGGATGGCGTGCCTCTGGGCAAACGCAGATGACAAAAAATTGCCATCAGCACCAGAGTCCACCCACGCCTTGGCAGTAACTGCAGATGTACCAAAGGACAATGTCACATTATATAACAATTTGGAGGAAGAAGTCCCAGAATCTAATACACCTCCTCCAATGGTGGTATGACCTACTCGTTCTCCCGACTGCTTGGAACCCTTATTTACCGGGTACTCAAAGAGATGTGCAGGTCAGGGACGAGAGGGACTAGAGTCAGTCCGGGATATATCCATAGCCTCAGGCTCCGGGTCGGGAGTCGCGAGTTCGGAAATGGGTCTAGAGAAGGATGATGCCAATTGATACTGAGGTTTGGCAACCTCCAGCTCTAACCTGTGTTCTGCATGACGCAAATCAATTCGGTTTGCGAGAGATATTAACTCCTCCAGAGAGGCTGGAATCTCTCTGGTAGATAGAGCATTTTTAACATGACCAGTCAGACCCCTCGAGAACACTGAGATAAGCGACCGCTCAGACCAATCCAGTTCAGCCGCTAGGGTTCTAAACTGGATGGCATAGTGGCTGGCGGTGGCCGAACCCTGGATCAACGCAAAAAGCGTAAGAGCCATATCATGCGTGACCAAGGAATATACTTTTTAGAGTCTTAAGGAAAAGATCCGCATTTGCTACAACTGGATCATTCTCCTCCCATAGAGGAGTAGCCCACTCCAGAGCCCGGTGGGGGAGTAATGAGATGACATAACCCACTTTGGCTCTTTCGGAGGGGAACCGTGCCGCCATCATCTCCAAGTGAATGGAGCATAAATTAATAAAACCCCTGCAACATTTACTGTCCCCAGAAAATTTTTCCAGGAGAGCAAAACGGGGTAATGGAGCACTTGCTGTGGTCGCATTATTCGCTGCAGCCGAGTTAATAATATTGGCTGCTAGAGAAGCCGCCTGGGTAGCTACTGCAGTGATATCAGCGACCGGGACAGCTTGTTCAAAAGACATAAGTCTGGCATCAATTCGCTGTATATATTGCAGCAGTTGCTGGTTGTCAGCCATGTTCGGCAAGACCCTCGCTCTCTGATACTGTTAGGAGGGCGATTGCAAACAACTTTGTTATAATGGAACGCAACCAACCCCGAGGTCCGCGATGCAGCCTGGTGGGCTGCTGCCGAACACTTTCCGGGTGGAAAGGAAAGCAACCAACTTAAATGATAAACCCTTCTGTGTTACTGCACATGGGAACGGGTATAGCAATTCGCACAATCTCCATTAGCAGCACAAGATATGTGCGGTGAAAAACTATCTGTAGACCTGTTACTGCACAGGGACTACACTGGCGGCGCAAGGATGCGTGTGTGACTACGCCGACGGGTACACGTGCCTCCAGCCGGCGTGCTACCGGACTGAAGGGTACTACTCCACGTGGTTGACAGGCGATAGTCGTGGATAGGACGTCTGCAGGCTGCTCGGGGTGTTAGGCGACCCCTTTGGCAGAGCCAGACTGCAAGACGAAGCTACCTGCCTATTTCCACTAGCCTGCCTATTTCCACTAAACCTGCCTATGGAAACTTCATGGACCAGTCGTCCACACAACAACATCACCACAGAAGGTTCTGAACCCATTTCAAATCCAGCAACAGCCCAACACCTAACTCTCTCCCTACACTGTCTGATCCGGAGTGACTCTGACAAGCATGGCGGCCCCAGGTCTAATATAGACCTGATGATGCTGTGCGGCTAGCCAATCACTGTAATGCCCACAACCAACATGGCTACGGCATTACAATGAGTGGCAGGCAATCCCTGCATGTTCATTGGCTCTCTAAAGAGCAGCAAACATGCAGGGAGGGGACCCGAGTTCCTGCCCGAGCAACCCAGGAATACTCGGCGAGCTCCGAGTATCTCGAGCAGTGAGATGCTCGGGCGAGCATCGAGCAGTAGCGAGCATGCTCGCTCATCACTAATGTTGACACATCCAGGACAAAACTCAACCCTCTGGAACTTGCAAGTTGGGATTACATTTTCATATACTGTTTACTACAAAAAGTGTGATGTAGATCTGATAATTGTTAGAGTAAAACTCATTCTGTAAAAATTATGCAATGCTTTTCAAGTGCTTAATTCATTTGGGCAAACGTATGCATAACAAAATTTCCTGACGTATTGCCACAATTTTGACTTCGGATTTGGAATTTGCACACCCGATTTATTATAGAACAAATGGTTTTTGCCCAGTAGCAGACGGAAGTTTTCTGTGTAGTTTGTGTTGTGTAATCAACTCCAAATTGTATGGAAATGGCCTTCCCTGATTGATGGGCAGCAACAATTGCTTCTCTAAGATCATTGCTTATGTCTTTCCTCTTTTTCATTGTGGTAACACACATCCAAATGCTCCAGTTCAGCAAACTATCAAAACTCTGCTTTTATAGAGTTGGTGACACTTGTCGATGAACAATTAATCAAAGACCTTTAATTAGCAGCACCTGGATCCTACTTACGCTCTATGTTCCTAAGGAAGCAGTAAGTGAGCAATTCATTTTCGCACATTGTTTCTGCATTTTGGCCTAGTTTTTGGTATATACCGTAAATAATGACACCACGTAATTTGTCTTGTGTTCTTTTTCATCTGAGGTTGTGTTAAAATAATTTTCATATCTTCGAAGAACCAGAATTTTTTTTATTATAGCCTGATATATAAAACTGTTAAATTCAAAGAGCGTGTACTTAGATTTTCTTTTCACTTTATATTACACACGATATATTAGCCATACAATATCAACAAATACCATTGAAACATGCATACTAACCGATCACTAAATCCACGACTCTGCCTCACACACATCAGCGAGCTGTGCTCATATTTGTTGTCTTTCCAAACCAAAGCCACCAACATCCTCTGGCACATCTCACTGGGGCTGCATTGAAGTATCATGTAACCTCTACACCTTCATGTTTTTTGGAATTAATACTCTCTTTACAGACTCACCTGGTTCTCCCTTTTTTTATTCTCCCTAAGAAGTAACTGTTTCTTGTCCATGTCTTATTTCTTTTCTCAGCTCAGGAGCACAGGGGTTTTCTGCTTGCCACGTGGCTCAGCCACACACGGACTCACTTCCTGGAAATTGCTTCTTATATAGATCTATAATTTTAGCATTGTCTTACCCCAACACTACATATTACATCATTAACTGATATCACAAAAATAAAATTACAGAGACAGAAAAGGGGACAAACTTTACTCCCTTAAATGCTCCTAAACCTACTGTGCTATCTTCCTTTACTAGGCTTGCAGTTGAAAAAGAGCTGGTGGTTGCACAAATCTGGCCCCGATGTGGGAATTTTTGGCTTGTTCTTGGATGATTTGGGTGTCATTCAAGGAAAAAGCTTACATTTACAGATTTTGGTTTTCCAAAGGTTTGTAAGTATATTTTGTGGCTCTGTTTTTGTCCAGATTTGGCCTTTTGAATTGCGGACCATTGGTTTCTGGAGGAGATGACTCTTAATTTGGTATATTTATAATTACTGTTTACATATAATTATTCATGTATATTCCAGCTATCAGCAAATATGTGTGAAAAAAATAATCTCTGTGTGAAGTAATAGCCACTAAGCAGGCCTGCTGCTGTCTAATTGGTATGTGATTGCAGTGTTTAACGGAAAGGCAATGAGCAGACCAGCTGGTTGGTTCTGCTGTGGTTGGAAAGACTGAGGTGAAGTTGAGCGGCTCAGTAACCAGATCAGGCTCTTTGAAATTGCTTTAATTTTACATTCCAACTGTACGACATGAAAAGCTTTCAAAAAACATAAGCTGGAAGCAAAAACCTGCTCCCGCTATTTTAATAAGCCAAATAAAACCTAATATCAAGTAAATGCAATTTACTCCACTGATTTGGCACCTAGAATATCATTACCGGACGAGAAAACGACAATAGACGAAAACACAGCTGCATAATGCCCGAGTGTGGGCTACTCTACCAATATGCTAATCGCTGGAAGTTTCCAATGCTGGAACAAAATCTAGGAAGTTGACCATGAAGCTGGAGAAAAATTCAGGAATCTGCGTTGTTACCCCTACGTTACGTTATTTTGTGTGTCCCATGCTCACATATATATACTGTATGTACAGTATATATGTATTACATTATGGAGAAATCTGACATCACCTGGATAGCACTAGGGCCAATGTTATTTAATTGGACAGTTCAGATTATCATTTTTGTTTACACAGATCAAATTGCAGAATTCACTTGTCTCCTCTGTAACTCGGATGAGGCTCACCCATTGAAGTCTATGAATGTGCAAAAAAAAATCTGATCCCATATGAACCAACTGTGCAACATCTGATTTTTATTGCTACATTGCAATTGTTAACATAAGAAATTATATTTGGTCTTGAAAATGTTCCAAACTGTTGATGTAAAAAAAAGGATGCCTTACAGACGGAAAATAAAACAACTTTTTTTTAATTAAAATCAGACAATTTTTTACACGTTCATGTGAACTTAGCCTAAGGCCGACTGCAGAGGAAAGTACAGGATGAAACTCAATGATTTTCAACTAATTTTTCAAACGATTTACATCCACACACCGTCCGTGTGTCTGGTTTTTATTCCTGTGTGACGTTCGTGTGCACCCATAGACTTGAATGGAGGAGACTCATCGGTGACATGTATTTTTTTTTCACGGACAGTCGGACCAAGAGTAATATCTTTCATCTGAACAGCCCTATTGAATAACATGGGTTATTTATACACTCATCTGCATGAGCCCTTAGGGTATAGTCCCACGATCAGTATTACAAGAGCTCTGGATGCAGTATATTTTGCTGCATTGTACAGTACAAGCACAGTGGATGGGATTAATAGAAATCTCATGCCCACTGTGATTTTTTTTTTACACTGTGCTAACTCACTTGCTATGCAGGTTTCCAAGCCACTGCATGTCAATTTCTCTTGTGGGAATGCTCAATCTTTGTGCGGAATTTCTCCATAGACTTGCATTAGATGTTGTAAATCTGCAGTTTACAATAAAGCACATGCTCTGTAAGTACGTTTAGACAGGTGTTTTTATCCTGGTTAAACTTAATAAATAAATAATTTAAAAAACGTTGTGTGGTCCCCCCTATTTTTGATAACCAGTCAAGGTAAAGCAGACAGTTGAGGGCTGATATTAATAGACTGGGAAGGACCATGGATATTGTCCCTTCTCAGTCTAAAAATATCAGCCTGCAGCCACCCCAGAAGTAGCGATGCGCCAATTTTGGTCCTTTTCTCGGCTCTTCCCGATTGCCCTGGAGCGGTGGCAATCGAGGCAATGCTAGTTGGGGTTGATGACAACTGTGATTTGTCAAGAATCACAGCTGCCATCAAGTCCTGGGATTAATAAGGGGTGTCTATCAGACACCGCCATTATTAACCCGGTAATAAAAAATAAAAACCCACAGGAAAAAATACTACAACGGAGCTTCAATGGAACAAAATTACAAATAAATCGGTGAATGATGGACTGTCTCTTCTGTTTATTTCTGTCTTTTTATGTATTTTCAGGTATCCTCTTCTGGGCTAAATCAGATTTGGTGGACTACAGTGGACCTGCATGGTTGTTATTTTTTTTTTTCAATAAATTAGTGAACGAGGGACAGTGTGGTAAGATTTTATTCAAATAACGTGGATTAAATTAACTATGTGCACTTCACCTTTAAATATGTACTTGAAGTTCATCTAATTCATTTTAATGTAGCTGAGAAAGTATGAGGATGGTGCAAAATGAGACCGTGGGTGTAATTTCACGCAATTTATGTGGTGTAGTATGGACTGCATGATATTTTGGGAGGTATGCCCTTTAGCATGATGCCGCCTGATTATTCCTAAAAGCTATAGTGCACGCGGGGGTGAATGTGATGAAATCGTCTTCAATAAAATGGTGGTCTGCTGGCGCACATGCGCAGATGAGAATATTTCTGTAACTCTAGTGCTCTATGCTTTACATGCTTTGAGTAAGGGCATTGTAACTTCCAGGATGCCGAAAATTGCGTGGATGCCTCTGTATTATTGTGAATGGTGAGGTAATCATACAATTAATTATATACACATGTGATGGTTATGATCAATCATGATATATTGTACATGGAATTTGCACTATGCACTTTATATATACATGAATCTGAATCTTACAAATTTGTATGTTAATTGTCAGATAATTGGAATACCTATTTATATAGCAATTGTATAACATTCCACTGCTTGAAAAAGTTTCACATTGGAACGAAACATAGCCCTGCCATAATGGGTCAATAAACCACCAAATATTGGACTTTGAAGTGCTGCCTTCATCTCTTTTGGATTTGGATCGACGTTTAGTTTTGCCCAATAAGTTTTGCACCCACTTATATGTTTTGCCTGGTGCTGCACTTCTATCTATCTATCTATCTATCTATCTATCTATCTATCTATCTATCTATCTATCTATCTATCTATCTATCTAACTATCTATCTATCTATCTACTCACCCCATATATATATATATACATGTATATATATACAGTACAAACAGTGACAAAGACACTAGTAGTGTGTCAGAAGGGAGGTATGTTTCACTGAGACTCTTAGCCTCAGTGATGTGAAAACATGGAAGTATCTCCTGCACATTAGGTACAGAGTTGGTTAACAGACCTTGTTTACAAGGGAATGTTTTTAGTGGATGCCGATGTGCAGGGTGGGATGTCATCCACCATACCTCCAATCCAGGGAGTGTCTTGGCTTTAAATAGCCATCCCTGACACTCAGGTGTGTTCAGTACCTGGTGAAACCTGCTCCAGAGTGGAGCTAGCAAGTGCTGTGTTAGACCGGTGTGTGTCTAATCTTGAGTGGCCAGACCTTTGCCGAGATACGGACTGTGCTACAAGTTTTGTATTTTGTTTTGTCTCTTTAGCCGAATGGGCTGTGTTTTTCCTTTATGGACTACCGGGTAGTTTATGCCTACTGAATAAACTAACCAAAAATTTAAAGAGACAGTATCCTGTGATACCTCTGCATACAGCCGAGCTTGTTGCTTTACCACAATAGGGGAAAATGCGGACAAAACTTCCAGTGAACATGTGTGATTGTTACAGGAAGGCCTGCATGTCCTGGGGGAGGTCGGTCATAAGCCAACAGCTGACGCCGGACAAAATGGAGGACCTCCTTAAGCATTTGTTGCAAGCGCAGCTGGCGCAGCCAGCACAGCACCAGCAGCATCAAGCGGTGCAAAGTAGATGCTTCAGAAACAGCAGATGGCACAACAGAGACCACTAATCTGCTTATGCAGCAGCTCCAGCTCCAGCAGCAGGCTCACCAGGACCGGTGCCGACAACAGCAACGGCAGATCGATTTTCTCGCAGACACGAGCTGTGGCCCGGCAACAGCTCCAATGATAAGGTCAGTGAACGAGTTTGCTGTACGAAAGGCAGTAAGGGGAGCTCTGCAGAAAATGACTCCGAGTGATGACATAGAAGCTTTTATGACGGTATTCGAGAGGGTCGCTGAGAGGGAGAGGATGCCTCCAGAGCAATTGGCAGAGGTGTTGGCGCCATACCTGATGGGGGAACCTCAGAAGGCATTTTATGCCTTGCAGGACACCAGAGAATATGCAAAATTAAAGACTGAAATTTTGGCACGCTTGGAGGTAACAATGACCGTCAGGGCACAGCGCATCCACCGCTGGGCATATCAATGTGAGAAACCACTGTGCTCCAAAATGCTTGACCTGCTGCACCTGGTGTAGAAATGGCTACAATCGAAATCTTCTTCCCCGGCGCAAATCATAGAGTGAGTAGTGATGGATCGATTTGTGCATTCTTTACCGAGACCGGTACAGACTTGGGTTGCCCAAGGTGATCCCCGGAACGCTGCTGAACTGGTCAGACTGGTTGAGAGGTACCAGGGGGTCGAGGGTTCTGTGGGAAAACAGCCCACTCCATATTGGGGGTTCCAGTTGGGGGCGGAGGCCCAAAAGGGGTGGCACGTCCGAAGTCCAAAGGGGCAGGGGACGTGGTGCCCAAGGTCCCTGCGGGAGAGATTATTTGTTGGCGGTGTCACAGCCCAGGCCATGTTGCTGCCCGCTGCCCTCTGACCCCTGAACAAATGGACTCTAGCTTGGGACGTCGCTGTTCCTATTATGCCTACCCCGCCTGCAGTGTGGACTATCAGCCCGGTGAAGGGTCACAGTCGTTTCCCATGACCATTAATGGGGTACTGGTGGCAGAACTCCTGGACTCAGGGAGTTTGGTGACCCTCATAAGGGCCACACTCCCACATCAGTTGGTCCACGGGAAAAATGTGGGTGTGTGGTGCATACAGGGGGATGCAAAGGATTACCCTATTGCCAGAGTGACAATACACACTGACTGTGGAGCTGAGTCCTATGAGGTTGGGGTGGTTCGGGATCTGCTCAACCCGGTGATAATAGGGCAGGACTTCAGTCTGTTTTGGGACTTGTGGCATATCCACACATACGGGTGAACCAAAGGCCGTATCGAATTCCCGAAACCCACCATGACATGATCTCCAAGAAGGTGAGGAGAATGTAGAGCCTGGGTGTTATCGAGAAGTCTAAGAGTGGCTGGTCCAGCCTGTTCTTGTGCCCAAGCCGGACAGAGAATGGTGTTTCTGTAACGATTACAGAAAACTCAATGACGTGTCCAAGTTTGACGCCTTCCCGATGTTCCGGGTCGATGAGCTTATTGAGTATTGAGAGGCTGCAAGGTACATCACTACCCTGGACCTAACAAAACACCAAGGACCTAAAAAAACACCAGGATGCCGTTCGGACTGCAGGGAGCCCCAGCTATCTTCTAGAGGGCCATGGAACAGATTCTGGGCTTACATAAAAAATATGCTGCTGCTTACTTGGACAACATTGTGATTTTCTGCCCAGATTGGGGAACCCACCTGCAGAATCCAGGCAGTACTAGATGAATTGAGAAATTCCGAGTTTACCATAAACTCTAGAAAATGCGCCATAGGAAAGGAAGAGGCAAAATACTTGGGCTACGTGGTTGGAAGGGGCGAAATAAAGCCGCAAATGAACAAGGTGGAGGTAATCCTGAATTGCCCGTAACCGGCCTCCAAAAAACTGGTACGGGCCTAGTGGGGAATTGTGGGGAATTGTCGACGGTTTATCCCGAATTTTGCCACAATAGCAGCACCTCTGACCAACCTACTTAGGGGTACGAAGATGGCGATAGCTAAGTGGTCTTCGGAGGCAGAGATAGCATTCCAGGAGCTGAAACGCGCCCTATGTAACCAGTCGGTCTTGATAGCACCTGACTTCCGTAAAGAGTTTATGCTCCAGATGGAATCCTCAGACGTCGGCATAGGGGCCGTCTTATCACAGGAGGTAAATGAAGAGGACCCCCCATTCTGTACCTGAGCAGAAAACTCTTGGCTTGCGAAAAGAACTATGCAATTGTGGAAAAGGAGTGCCTGGCCGTCAAGTGGCGGCTGACACCCTTAGGAACTACCAGTTAGGCAGAAAATTCAGACTGGTCTTAGACCATGCCCCCCTGAAGTGGATGAGGGAAAGGATGGGGATAAATGCCCAAGTGACCAGGTGGTACCTGGCCCTTTTTGGTGGAGCACAGGCCCGGGAAGCTGCATGCTAATGCTGATGCCCTGTCCAGACTTCCCTGTCTAACGAGTGAAGGTGCCAAAACCTTTGCAAACCTTCATTCAAATGGCAGAATAGGACAAACTGTACTCACAGCACAAGTCCCACCAACATGTCTCACCGCATGTGCGGTGTCATCAGGGGATGGGACACTGGCAAAGATCATCATCCGTTTGAATTGAGGCAACCGGGTGCCGCTAATTGTGTGTAAAAATACGAATACCACTATAAAATGCTAAAGGCAGATTAGGGACAAAGTTTTTTTATAACCCCCTAGGTATTTTTAATCAAATATGAAATTAAAGCTAAGTTTTATGGCATGTTAGAAAGGGGCCTCTTTTGGGGTTCTCCTCATTTTGTAAATACTTCTGTGTCTATGTGTAAGCACAGATCTCAATTGTTGTCCTACCCTTTGAAAGGACTTCCTCGTCCAAACTATAACTCTTTGTCTATGCCCAACAGACACCCTCATTAGTACAGTCGTGGTCCTTTTGTCCCAAAAGGAGCTCTTGCATGTTAACTAAGCTAGTTCACTCTCCGACCACATCCAGTTTTCTACTTATATTAGTCTATTGTCTAAGTCTAGGAGATTGCTAGCTCTTGTTTCCTTATTGGAAATTGGTGTGAAAGGATAAAGGAGGGGGGGAATATCCCTCTCTAGTGTGGCGTGGAGATTTTAATATCCTCTATGACATACATATACCTATCTAGATGGCTTGATCCAGCAAGCAGCTACAATACTGTATGTCTCAGTGCAAAATGCAGAGCTACAAAGGAAACATCTGTGTTTGGCAGACAGCCTTGTCTCTACTAGAAAATGAAGATCCAGTGTGGTCATCCTCATGGATAATACCTCTTTGTAGACTTTGCTTAACAGGCTTTTTACGCCTTTATACAGTATATTATAGAATGCTTTCTTGTATAAGGATATTTTCTGCTCTGGCATATGTAATATAATACATGCATTAAAGCCTTGGATCATGCAGATCTTTTTAGACAATTTCTTGGTTCTGTGATCTCACAGCTCAGTGGTCATTCGCAGTCACCCTGTCATCTGTAGTTTAGACTTAGTGTAAACTCATTAATCTCAGTAGCTTTACATTCTGACAACTTTTCCTCTGCTGGGTAATATGCTATGTGAAATTAAATGTATTCATTTCTTAGCTTTTAATGCATTTTCTTTAGAAATTTACATAATTGTCCCATGGCTTTTAAATTTTACAGCTTTGGTTTTGTAATTTAACTATTCCTTTAAATCTTTGGTCTAAATATTATTCAATCTGTCAAAGAGACACAGATTGTGTATAATAGCATGCAGGGTTCCTATAGATCCAAAGAACAGAATCTTCAGCCCCCCATATACTTAAGATCAGTGTGGCTGAATGCTTTTGTGTTCTTTGCGAGATCCCTTGCCAGGCTTCTCTGGGCACAGCTTATTGTTAGCGAACAAAAGGATCGTTAGTCCAAAATAAGATATGGAGGATGCTTATATTTCCCAACAATCATCTCCCATAAATAATAATAATTGTATTTAATAATAATAATAATAATAATTTTTATTTATATAGCGCCAACATATTCCGCAGCACTTTACAATCATGCAGGGACATGTACAGACAATAAAAACAAGTGCAGCTACCATGTGCTATTAGGTGCATCGAGGATATAGAGACAGATGAATAGGCAAGAGTAGATTAAGATTAACATTTAGGAGGGAACAGTGAAGAGTTAGATTAGTGAGTTGAGGTGATAGGCTTGTCTAAACAGATGTGTTTTTAAAGCACGTTTAAAAACATGGGAGCTAGATATTAGTCGCATCGTTTGAGGTAGTGCATTCCAGAAAACAGGCGCAGCACGAGAGAAGTCTTGGAGATGGAGGTGTGAGGTTCTGATTAAGGAGGATGTTAGTCTTAGATCAGTTGCAGAATGGAGGGAACAGGAGGGGTGATACACAGAAATGAGGGAAGAGTTATAGGGCGGTGCAGAACTGTGGAGAGCTTTGTGGGTGAGAGAGATGAGTTTGTATTGTATGCAGTAGTGAATGGGTAACCAGTGCAATGACTGGCACAGGGTAGAGGTGTCGGTGAAGTTGCCTGATAGAAATGCGACCCTGGCTGCTGCATCCAGAATGGATTGGAGAGGAGAGAGTTTGTTTAGAGGGAGACTGATTAGAAGAGAGTTGCAGTAGTCCAGACGAGAGTGAATAAGAGCAACAGTAAGAGTTTTTGCAGTATCAAAGGTGAGAAAAGGTCAGATTCTGGAGATGTTTTTAAGGTGCAGGTGACATGAGCGAATGAGTGATTGTATATGTGGAATAAAGGAAAGTTGTGTGTCAAATAAGGCTCCAAGACAGCGAGCTTGCTGCTTGGGAGTTATTGTGGCGCCACCCAAGGAAATTGCAAAGTCAGCTATAGGTAGGTTAGTAGAGGGAGGAAAAACAAGGAGTTCAGTTTTGGAGAGATTCAGTTTCAGATAGAGGAAGGACATGATATTTCTATAGCACTAACATATTCCATAGCAATTTACAATTTCCAGTACACATGAGACTGTCGGACGAACATGTTGATATTGAAAAGTTTGGCCAACGTTAGTCTAATGTGTACGGGCTTTAGGCACTATGTTATATGAGCCCGTAGATGGCATCAGGCTGGAGTTCCTTGGGCTCCATTGGAGGAAATGTTTCCTGAGGGTCAACCCTAAATCTATCCAGAACTTGTATATTCTTTGTTGTTACCATTTTAAATCCAGAGCTTAATTAATACATGAAAACTCTCCGGGAGCATCAAGGAAACTCCCAGACTAAGGGGAGAATGCTTGAATTTACAGAGTAGTCAACTTGACTAGGTCATGATGATACTTCATGTAAACCTCCTGAAGCCACCTATTTTAGAAAGTTTCTTAATTCACTAAGGTGATGGCAATAGGCAGTGAGGGTGGTGGCATGGGTAAAAGAAGTAGACCCTTGTCCAAAATTTGCTAGTCAATATACACTGATGGTGGTCAAAGGTTGGCAAGAATGCATATCATCAATATTATCTAGTATGTTATGCCTCAACCTATAAGAAATAGACCACGGTGATGCAGAGATGTCCCTTGCACTTGTAGGACTCTGTGCAAAATCAATAAGAGGGTCCCAACTTACCATGGCCATTGATAACGCTGGCCTCTTCTTATTGTGCAGGGCACTAGCATACTTCTGGAGCATCCAATAGATTCTAAGAATAAGGGGAAACTTCTCTGACTCTAGGTAGAGTTAGCATATTTCAGGGAATCCCTGGACCCAAATGAGATCCAAGCTGAATGGTAAGGAATGGAGCTGATTATGACTTCCTGCTATTCCACTGATAGATTCATCTATATCCGAATTTTTGGAATTTGTTGGATAAAGTAATGTTCCTGCAGGAAGCTATGATTGTCTTCCTGCCTTGTCGTGTAGTGCCTTCTCTATGACACCATTAGTGCAATGTTGTGACTTCAATGTGGCGCTGGCATCATTCATTAGGGGAGTGAATGTTAAATGGTGCCATAAAGGATTGTGAATGAGTGAGTGCTTTTTTAGGGCCATGGTTGCAGTTGATATTTTAGTTAGGGGGCACAGTGGTGGATTAATTCTTATTCCGTAGGCACAGGGGTGGCTGAATTAATATTCAAGGGAAGCAATGTACATTTCAAATATATTTAAAGAGAACCTATCATTGCAATTATACATGTTAAAGTAAGGGCATGGCCATAATGGTGCTGTTGTACTGATTACATTGAAACCTTTAGTGAAGGATTCCGATCTGTGGTTTTTGTTTAATCAGAATATGGAGTTTGAGTTTCATAAACGTTCGGTGCATAGGGGCGGGACTCTGAGTAGCGTCTTCAGCTCCTGCTCTGGCCCCTCCGCCTGCCTCTGGTGTCTGTATATTCCATTTGCTTTAAAGTTCGCGCTGGCACTGTCCTTGCTGCAGGTGTCGCTTGTGCAGATTGCTCTCCAAGCGAGCTTCAATAACATGGGGCCAATTGTGGCGCATGCGCAGGCTGACCTCCCAATGGTTTTCAGCAAAATGGAGCTGGTTGCAGAGCCTGCGCAGATTCACCTCCTGATGGTATTCAGTAAATGGAACCAGTGGCAGTGCATGGGCAAATTGTGATGCTGGCTCATCATTGAGCCAAAATCTCAATCTGCACATGCGCCACTACTGGCACCATTTTATTGAAGACAAGAATACCGGCCTTGAAATCAAACTGCACATGCACTGCCCACGCCAATGACGGCGGTACGAAATTTCAAACAGAGGGCAGGTAACTAAAAAATTATTGACTTGCCATTGAAACACCGGACGCCATTGGAGGGACCATGGTAGGAGGAGAAGACCTTACCAACAGTCCCGCTGTAACATACCTGGCGGCGTCCTTGCATAGTGGTCCATCTCCCACTGTGCAGGAGCGCGCACTTGATCTCCTGTCCAGAATGTCTCTCTGGCTTCCCTCCATGCTGTCTGTTTGTGTCTGTCTCTGCTGCTTAAGGGCGGCGCCCGATCACTTCCTGCTTTTTGTACCTGCTGTGGGTCACACCCCTTGTGCGTCCTCAGCCTATTGCTGTCTGACACTTGGTATATAGCTCAGCAGCTCCCTTCTATCCCTGCCTGAGCATAGTGTTTCCTTCAGTGTGTGCTTGCACTCTGAAGGTGCCAGGTCCCGTCTTTGTTTCCTTGTCTGCCTTTCCTGGAGGCTGTATTTCCAGGCCTGTCTGAACTGAGTCCTGTATTTCTCCTGCTTTGCGGTATCAGCTCCCGTGTCTGAACTGTGTCCTGTATGTCTCCTGCTTTGCGGTATTAGTTCCCGTGTCTGAACTGAGTCCTTTCTGTGTATCTTGTCTGTCCTGTCTGAACACGCTCCTAGCCTGTTCCTCCCGCCTTCTAGGGGCCGATTACCTAGACCCGCTCCTGTATCTTGTCTGTCCTGTCTGAACACGCTCCTTGCCTGTTCGTCCCGCCTCTCTGGGGGCAGTATTCCCAGACCCGCTCCTGTATCCCGCTGCAGTGTCGGTCTCCTCCGTACACTCAGTTCCAGTCTGAACTCTCTCCTATCCTTTACCTGTTTTGCCTCTATGTCCGTTCCCTTCCTTTTTCTGCAGAGTCTGAACTCGTACCTAACTCCTGCCTGTTGTCTCTGTACTCCCGTTTGTGAGTTTGTGGTCCACTCGCTACTTCACTGCAAGTGCCCTGTGGGTGTCTGGCTCTGTCTTTCCCTTCCTGTCTGTTCCGTGTGAACAGAGTCCTGTCCTGCCCTGCTTCTGCCCGCTGCTCCGGCAGTCCTGTCCTGCCCTGCTTCTGCCCGCTGCTCCGGCAGTCCTGTCCTGCCCTGCTTCTGCCCGCTGCTCCGGCAGTCCTGTCCTGCCCTGCTTCTGCCCGCTGCTCCGGCAGTCCTGTCCTGCCCTGCCTGTACCCCTCTGCCTGTAATGTTCCTGAGTCCCAGTGTGTACTGGGCCCTATCCCGCCTGTGTTCCTACCTGCTAGTGCCTCCCTGTCTGCACTCTAGCTGTGCTTGCCTGTACCCCCCCTGCCTGCTTACCCGCCTGCCTGCATACCAGTCGTGCCTGCCTATACCCACCAGTCTGTGTGCCAGCCTACCAGTCTGTTCCTGTATTCCCCTGTGTGGGTCAACAGCCGTGTCCGGGGTCTGTCCTGGAGTAGCACCTAGTCCCTCTGCTCGGTTCCTCCTTGGTGCACTGGCGTCGTATGCCGTCGTGCGACCCTGGTCGGATCGGGTGAATACCTAGTTACGCCCCTCCAGGCATTCACTCTCCGGCACGGTCCAGTGGAATCACTACCAATCACACGCACACGCCGCTTAGCCCGGGCGTGTGCATAACAGCATGCTCAGGCCATGGTTCCCGTTGAGCCCCACGGCCTTCGCCCTCTGAGAAGTTTTCCAGCGAATATATGCATTAAAATAAATAAATACATTTTTTTTCTCTTAGCTGAGTTCCAGGCGAAATTACGCACCGTCCAGATGGATCTATCAGCTCTCGTTCCTGCGGATCCGCCACGTTACTATGGGGATCCAAGACAGTGTCGTGCATTTGTGGAGCAATGCATGCTACACTTTAAGGCCTACCCTCTCTATTTTCCTTCCGATTGGGCTAAAGTGGCCTTTATTATGTCTTACCTGGCGGGTGATGCCTTGGAATGGATCAACCCCCTATATGAAACACAGGATCCGATCCTCCGGGACCTAATGGCCTTCCTGGTGGCCTTTCTAATGGTCTTCGATGATCCTAACCCGGAGGCTCCTGCTGAAGCTTCACCTCCCAATATCCCGGAGCAGCCCCGATGGGTAATGTGTGTGGGTAGCGCAATAGTCCTCCAGCCCAATGAGACTACTGCCCACCCAGAATCCTCACAGGGTGACTACGCTTTCCGGAATACTTCTCTCAACCTCAAGAGGCAGTCCAGACGTGCTAGACTTAGAGGCAAGCCGTCACGCCAGGGTCTGTCCTCCCTGAGACCTCCTGACCCCAACCTTGAAGTCCCTACTGAAGCTTCATCTCCCTGTATCCCGGAGAAACCCCAATGGGTAATGTGCGTGGGTAGTGCACCAGTTCTCCTGGCCGAAGAGACTTCTGCCCATCCAGACTCCACACAGGAGAACTTCCTGCACCCGGCATCAGATGCTTCTTTCTCTTTAACCGGTGTGCATGTCCAAGGATGCTCCAAAGCTGTGGTTACCTCAGAGTCTGTGCACCTCTACTACCTGGCGGAGGATCCCCTGTTGCCTCCTGAACCCTCCGGGATACCACTCGATGACAAATGGAGAGAGACTTCTCTACACCCGGTACTCAATACTTTGTCCGCTTCGTCCTGTGAGCCTGACAATGGGTACCCCAAAGTGGTAGTTACCTCCGAGTCTCTACACCCCTCCGACCAGGCGGAGGATCTCCAGTTGTCTCCTGAACCCTTCGGGGTGCTACCTGGTAGCGAAAGGACAGAGACTCTCCTATACTCTGTACCTGATACCTCGCTCGCTTCGTCCAGTGAGTCCAACTTAGTGTACTCCGAAGCAGAGGTTACTCCTGAGTCTCTACACCCCTCCGACCAGGCGGAGGACCTCCAGTTGTGTTCAGAATCCTTCGGGGTGCCACCTGGTGGTGAATGGACAGAGACTTTCCTATATCCTGGATCTGATACCTCGCTTGCTTCGTCCAGTGAGTCCGACCTAGTGTACTCTGAAGCAGAGGTTACCCGTGAGTCTCTACACCCCTCTGACCAGGCGGAGGACCGCCAGCTGTCTCCAGTACCCTTCGGGGTGCCACCTGGTGGTGAATGGACAGAGACTTTCCTATACTCGGTACCCGATACCTCGCCTGCTTCCTCCAGTGAGTCCGACCTAGTGTACTCTGAAGCAGTTGTTTTCTCTGAGCCTCTGCACTCTTCTGACCCGGCGGAGGACCTCCAGTTGTTTCCTGAATCCTCCGGGATACCACCAGATAACAAAGAGACAGTGACTTTTCCTCATTATGTACCTGATAACCCGTCTATTTCTTCCTGTGAGCTTGACAAGATGTACCTCGAAGCAGAGATTACCCTTAAGTCTCTGTCCCCCTCCAACCCAGTGAACGACTGGTCCTCGAATTCCCTGCGGAAGATTCTGGCAGGCCTGAAGAAGAGGGGGCGTAAGGGGGGAGGTACTGTAACATACCTGGCGGCGTCCTTGCATAGTGGTCCATCTCCCACTGTGCAGGAGCGCGCACTTGATCTCCTGTCCAGAATGTCTCTCTGGCTTCCCTCCATGCTGTCTGTTTGTGTCTGTCTCTGCTGCTTAAGGGCGGCGCCCGATCACTTCCTGCTTTTTGTACCTGCTGTGGGTCACACCCCTTGTGCGTCCTCAGCCTATTGCTGTCTGACACTTGGTATATAGCTCAGCAGCTCCCTTCTATCCCTGCCTGAGCATAGTGTTTCCTTCAGTGTGTGCTTGCACTCTGAAGGTGCCAGGTCCCGTCTTTGTTTCCTTGTCTGCCTTTCCTGGAGGCTGTATTTCCAGGCCTGTCTGAACTGAGTCCTGTATTTCTCCTGCTTTGCGGTATCAGCTCCCGTGTCTGAACTGTGTCCTGTATGTCTCCTGCTTTGCGGTATTAGTTCCCGTGTCTGAACTGAGTCCTTTCTGTGTATCTTGTCTGTCCTGTCTGAACACGCTCCTAGCCTGTTCCTCCCGCCTTCTAGGGGCCGATTACCTAGACCCGCTCCTGTATCTTGTCTGTCCTGTCTGAACACGCTCCTTGCCTGTTCGTCCCGCCTCTCTGGGGGCAGTATTCCCAGACCCGCTCCTGTATCCCGCTGCAGTGTCGGTCTCCTCCGTACACTCAGTTCCAGTCTGAACTCTCTCCTATCCTTTACCTGTTTTGCCTCTATGTCCGTTCCCTTCCTTTTTCTGCAGAGTCTGAACTCGTACCTAACTCCTGCCTGTTGTCTCTGTACTCCCGTTTGTGAGTTTGTGGTCCACTCGCTACTTCACTGCAAGTGCCCTGTGGGTGTCTGGCTCTGTCTTTCCCTTCCTGTCTGTTCCGTGTGAACAGAGTCCTGTCCTGCCCTGCTTCTGCCCGCTGCTCCGGCAGTCCTGTCCTGCCCTGCTTCTGCCCGCTGCTCCGGCAGTCCTGTCCTGCCCTGCTTCTGCCCGCTGCTCCGGCAGTCCTGTCCTGCCCTGCTTCTGCCCGCTGCTCCGGCAGTCCTGTCCTGCCCTGCCTGTACCCCTCTGCCTGTAATGTTCCTGAGTCCCAGTGTGTACTGGGCCCTATCCCGCCTGTGTTCCTACCTGCTAGTGCCTCCCTGTCTGCACTCTAGCTGTGCTTGCCTGTACCCCCCCTGCCTGCTTACCCGCCTGCCTGCATACCAGTCGTGCCTGCCTATACCCACCAGTCTGTGTGCCAGCCTACCAGTCTGTTCCTGTATTCCCCTGTGTGGGTCAACAGCCGTGTCCGGGGTCTGTCCTGGAGTAGCACCTGGTCCCTCTGCTCGGTTCCTCCTTGGTGCACTGGCGTCGTATGCCGTCGTGCGACCCTGGTCGGATCGGGTGAATACCTAGTTACGCCCCTCCAGGCATTCACTCTCCGGCACGGTCCAGTGGAATCACTACCAATCACACGCACACGCCGCTTAGCCCGGGCGTGTGCATAACACCCGCCCATGTGCACCGAAAGCATATGATACCCAAATTTCAAATACTGATTAAACAAGAACCACAGTTTGGATTGCTTCCTTAAAGGTATCAATCTAATCAGTATAACAGCAACATTATGGCAGTGTCTTTATTTTATTTTGCTAAATCCTGCTGACAGGTTCTCTTTAAAGGGCAGAGTTGTGGTAATAATCCGGGGGCACAGTGAAGGTTTCATAAATAATCAGGGAGCATAGATGTGTCTTCGTATGTATTCCAGAAGGGCACAGTGGTGGTTTCATATATATTCATGGGGCACAGTGGTGGACTCATTTGTATTCTGGGGGGCATCGTCACTATATGTGGCCTTAGGGGAAATAGTGCTTAATTATATTTCTATTAATAATATTACTTGTATTATTTGCTAGTATTGCTTGTATTTCCACACCTAAGCATTGTGATACATTATATTTCATGTATCATGTGTCACAATTTTACGGACCTCATCCCCATGTTAAATTTTTGGGTGCACTCGTGACTTTGGCTACTATATGCTAATGGCAGAGCCATGTGCCTCTATACATAACTAGCCCTGTAATAGCTATGTGACTGATGAGGTTCAGTTTGTACATTATTTCATGATTTATTGCTATTTAATCACTTAGGTTTCTATTTTCGACATATTATTATTGTGGTAATTTGTAAACGAAAAGGAAGCAGCATGAAACGGAGGACCTTTCACACAATGAACCGTAAGCGTCCCTCTAGCGCTATCTGAAATGTTGGAAGTTATGATAATCGAGAACCATCGACTTCTGAAAAACAATATATTTTTGAAACAATAAAGCATATCAGCGGTGGCTTCATTTAGGTCTTTCATCTTGATTTGCCCCCCCCCCGCCCCCCCCCACTGCAAGTCATTCTGTAATCAAGATGATGCTAAGTCTGCAATCCATTATTCATGTAGTCACAGACTGGGTGAGAAGAAGGAATTTTTATCTTTTTTTAATGCTTTTAAACTTCTGTTTGTAGTTAATTGGTTGCCACGGTGACGGTAAAGTTTGAAAATTGAAAATTCCGTAAAATGTAGCTATGAGACAAGGTTCCCTAGAAACGCACTCAGCTTTATAAAAGTTTTTAAAAGCAATGATAATCTATATTTATTAGAGATGAGTGAATCAATTTGATGCAATTCGAATTTGTGTTGAATTTAAGGAAATTCACTTGATCTAGAAAATTCAAACAATTTGCCATTCAATTTATGCAATCAACAAAAAATGTCCGCTGCCTTTTTGCCCAAAGTAGATTGCATAAGCCAGGGAAGACTCACATGACCTCAGGAGCAGCCATGCAGACTTCCCCATAATACCTTGTAGCTATTGTATCACATGGTATATCTCATCAGGATAGCCTCTATAAAAGCAAAAGCAGGAAATGCAGGAGCCATTTTATGGTTATACTGGACAGTGAGGGGACGTCACAGCTTATCATTAGAGATAACAGAAAAAATCTTAAAAACACTGAATAAACATTGCAAATAGGGTGTGTGACAGCACAGTGATGAAAAACATCTACCATCAGCTATGTTATGCTATGCTTGGCTTTCCTCATGCTCTGAAGATCTCCATGAACTACCAATGTTAGGTGGCATTTTTAAATACTAGTAAGTGTTGAGCGAGTATGTTCTATTAACCCTTTCGCTGAGTATGCTCCGGCCGAGCTCCGAGTATTTACAGCAGCTCGGTGATATGGTTGAATCGCTCCCGTGTGCATGATTTGTGACTGTTTGACACTTTTAATACATGTGAGGAATGTCTATTTCTTACACATTCCTCACATGTAATAAAGCTGCAAATCATGCACACGGGAGCGATTCAGCCATATCACCGAGCAGCTGTAAATACTCGGAGCTCGCCTGAGCATACTCGGAACAGAACATACTCACTCAACACTAATGCTAATGAATATAGACAAAATAGTGGATCAGAGTTGCTACATCAAAACTCTCAATGGCCAAATTATGTTCCAGACTTCTCTTTCTTTTAACCCCTTCGCAACCTTGGGATTTTCTGTTTTTGCATTTTCATTTTTTGCTCCCCTTGTTCCCAGAGCCATAGCGCTTTTTATTTTTTGGTTAGTATGGCCGTGTGAGGTCTTATTTTTTGCGGGACGAGTTGTACTTTTGAACAACATTATTGGTTTTACCATATCATGTACGGGAAAACTGGAAAAATATTCCAAGTGCGGTGAAATTGCAAAAAAGTGCAATACTACACATGTTTATTTTTTATTTTTTTTACCACGTTCACTGAATTCTAAAACTGACCTGTCATTATTATTTTCCAGGTCATTACAAGTTCGTAGACACCAAACATGTATAGGTTCTTTTTTATTTAAGTGGTGAAAAAAAATTCCAAAGTTTGCTAAAAAAACTAAATAAATGGTACCATTTTCCAAGACCCGTAGCGTCTCTATTTTTCGGGATCTGGGGCTGGGTGAGGGCTTATTTTTTTCACGCCGAGCTGAAGTTTTTTTTTTATACCATTTTGGTGTAGATCCGATGTTTTTATCACCCATTATTGCATTTTATTGAAATGTTGCGGTGACCAAAAAAAAGTAATTCTGGCGTTTAGAATTTTTTTCTTGTTACGCCGTTTACCGATCTGATTAATTCTTTTTTTATATTGATAAATCGGGCGATTCTGAATGTGGCGATACCAAGTATGTGTATGTGGTTTTTTTTTTTATTATTTTATTTTGAATGGTCTAAACTTTTATATTTTTTTAATTCTTTTAATAATTTTAAAGACATTTTTTTTTCACTTTTTGCATGCTTCTATAGGAGACTAGAAGCAGCACTTGTCTGATCGCCTCTGCTACATAGAGGTGATGAGCAGATCACCTCTATGTAGCAGAAATGCTCCTGTGCTATGCGCACTGACCACTAGGTGGCGCTCATAGCGATCAGCACATGACAACCACTGGGGTCTGCTGCAGACCAAGGGTTGTCATGCCAACCCATCAGTGACCTGCGACCACGTGACGGGGTCACCGATGGGCGGGGTAAGTGAAGCGCTTCCGGCGTGGCGATGTTAAATGCCACTGTCAGAGATTGACAGCGGCATTTAAAATGTTAACAGCTGTGGGTGGATCGTTGTAATAATCAGCTGACATGTGCCCGGTTCAGTGCGGGCTCAGCACCGGAGCCCGCGCTGAACAGGGGGTGACAGCCGGGTGTGTACTAATATGCCACAGGCTGTAAAGTGGTTAAATAAAGTAGATTTTATCATCTAATTATAAATTCTAAATGTTTATACATTGTTTGTACACCTGTCCATCAGTTTCATTGCCCATCACATTGATTATTTCACAAGGATATAGATTTTTTTAACAAAAGTAACCTTTCTACAAAATCATTTTTGTACCAATAGTGAAAACCTAGCACAATAACTAGTCTACTACACTACTTCACTGTTTTTCTTCTTCTATCACTTTATCCTCTCTGCGCTTTTCTTCTGGGTATTTCTTTTCTTTTGTTCTTTTGGTTTGTTTCTTTTGTTTTGTGGCTTATTCCTCTTATCGCTCATCATTTCTTGTACTCGTTCTGATTTTTTCTTTCTTTCTGCCTCTCTCTCTTTCTCCCTATATATTCAGATCTATCAATAAGATTACAGAAAAGTAGAGAGGGAGGTTGCAGCACTGAGTAGAAGCAGGGTGCTGTTGAGAAACGTAGTTTTAACAGATAAGGAAAGGATCACCCATTCAACTGCCTGAAGCTGGATGCACATAAAGGCAAAGGAGATTACAAATGAAACAAAAGTACAAGAATGAAACATTATATTGGCTTGTACTGTATATTATCCCTTTACTATCACAGTCAGTTTTGATTGTTTGCACCTTCACTTTTTCTTTCTCTTCTTCCAAGAACCATAACTTTTTACATTTTCTGTAGACATAACCATATGAAGGCTTGATTTTTGCAAGAAAAGTTGTAGCTTAAATAATAATACAAATCATTTTCCCAAACAATGCACTGGAAAACAAAACAAAATCCAAGTAGGGTAAAATTGTGAAAAAAAGCAATTACACCTTTTTTTTTTTTTACTATCATGAAGCTCAATGTGTGGTTAAACTAAGCTGACAGCAACAGATTATTCATGTCAGTATGACTATTACAGTGATACTAAACTTGTACAGTTTGTTTTTAGTGGAGAAAAAAAAAAAATGTAAAAACTTGTAAAAAAATGTAGCTGTGTCACCATTTTTGATACCCAGAGCTTTTTATATTTCCATCAATTGAGCTTTATGAGAATTTTTTTTTTCCGTGGTAAGCTGACAATTTAATTGTTACCATTTTGTTGCACCTATGATGTTTTGATTACTTTTTATTGCATTTTATTGTGAAGTTGTGGTGACAGAAAGATTTTGTATTTTTCATTCATTTACTTATATATTTTGTAGGGCGGCGGTGTTCACACCGTGCAGTAACTGAGGCAGTGACCCAAGCAAGTCCAACATAAGCAGCTTTTTTTCAGCAAAACTCACAGGTAAACAGAAAGTCCTCCGGTTCACAGCCGGGTTAACACAAGTCCATAACAACGGTTGCGGGGACAACGGCCACGCCGGACCGCTCAGAGCCTGACAGGTGCTGCAGAGCCTTCCCAGGCGGTGGATTCAGCTGCACACAGGCCCCCCGAGCTTTCCTGCTGTGCTCCTAGCAGGTCCCAAAACTGAACAACACTAATCCTTAGTGCAGGTTTTTAAAGGACCTGTGGCAAGAGCCACTGGAAAACCCGGGTTGGAGGGAGGAGGCCGCCCCACGGCCTTCTTGTAGCCTCCTCCAAGAAATGAAGGCCCTGCCGGGTTTTACTAATCTGCCTTAGCCAGATAGCCTAACTAGGTCCACGCTCACCTTCATACCTGCATTGCAGCCGCATCTGTGTCTCTGACCTCAATGCACTCCAATGGGTTTAATACGTCTCTGTACACATTCTGGGGGATATATACCGTCCCTTGTATACAATCCCAGTCACTGCCTCACAATTTGCTTTATTGCATTTACTATACCGGTTAAATCATTTTATATTTTGATATATTTGATAATTAAATATTTCGACTTTTAGAGATACGGCAGTATTTATTTTTTATTTGTATTTATTTATTTTACTCACTTATATAGTACCATTAATTCCAAAGCGCTTTACAGACATTATTGGCACTGTGCCCATTGGGACTCACGATCTAGAATTCCTATCAGAATCTGTTAAATAGCCATTTTCTTTTTTCCATTTGAAACTGATCAAGTTAGAAAAAAACGGATCCTTTTCTAGTGAAAGAAAAATGGATGACTATTTCATGGATCCATTTTAAAAAATGGATCCAGTTGAAATCAGGGTTTTATTTTAGCCGGACAAAAAAGTTTTGTCTACACAACTTTTTTGTCAACAGACTGCTGCTGGATCCATACTAATGGATGAATATTGGACATGTGAGCATAGCCTCATCTGGCAAAAATGCAGATAGCTGATGGTTTTCATACCTAACTGATGACAATTTGGAACATTTCCATCCAAAATTTCACTTAATGGATCGAGTGCGGGATCCTTTTATTTCTGTTTTTCCATTCTCCATACGGATGCAAAAGCGCAAATACATACTGGACATGTAAACATAGCCTTAGATACTTTGAAAATGAAGTAAATAAGTGATACGTATACTTTAATTAGTTTACTAGAATATTTGGTGGTCTTCAAAAAATAAACATATACTTATCTCTCTGATCCTTGCGTCACTCTACTGGCCGTGTTCAACACTGGTCTACTGGTTTTACTGTATCTTCTGGAACGTCATGTTAAAAAACATTGCTCTTGCTCCCTCTGCTGGTTCATATGAATCATCAAGGCTGTAGCCAATCAGTGGCTACTGATTGGCTGCAGTGGTCAGTTGATGTCCCCTGCCGGAAGAGGAAGTGGAAAGATCGGTGGGGGACATGGTCAATGGTGCGGAAGTCAGATAGTTGAGAAGATTATTTTGATTCTGTTAAGTCCATTATGAGCCCATTAGTAAAAAGAACATATTGTAGTGGACAACCCAAATGAACAAAGCTCAATCACCAGGGCCACAATTCTAGTCAATATTTTATTTAAATTCGCAGCACCATGTTTCAATGCCTAAATTAGCTTACTTCCATGTACCAATATTGTAATGTGATCCCTTATATCCTGGATCGTAAAACTTCTTTATGGGGATCAAGTTAAAAACTAAAGAAAGCGCAATAGATATTCCCTTCACGAGTTCTTCACAATCCTCGCATCCCGGCAGGTACTCATTAGAGATCCACCTCTCCCACGAGAGACATTGCTTTTCTATATTTATTGCTCAGTAAAAACATACTTAAGCATGCATTGATTTATGTTACACGTTGCAAACTAAAGAATGAAATACTTACAGGCATGAAAAAATTCAACAATGAAATATATTCTCCTAATGATTAATTAATACTAATTGGCCTTTTAGTTAATCATTAAGGATAAACATGTGTCTTTTTTTTTTTTTTTTTCCATCCACCAGCAGTGAATCTCTGAGGAAAAAGATGGAAATGTAAATCCCAACGAACATAGAGATCTGAAACTAATCAGTATGATACTCAAACCAGGGAATAGCTGAATGCATAATTTGCAGTAAATATGAAGTCAGAGTGGATTTTTATTGCTTGCATTCTCAAGGTTCATCCTTATGTGATTTCCACACTGAAATAGAAATATCCAGTATTCAACCCCCTTTTTTTTTTTTTTACTTTTTTTTTTTATTTTATTGTGTAATAACAGTAAATGGAAATGAATTTAATCAGGGTTTTTATGATAATGGGCAGCCGTAAAAGAAAATTCTACAAGAATTTTTTTTTTTACATTTATGAAAATAAAATTTTAGCGACATCATTTTTTCATAATAAAAGTAGGTAACACAAAGCTTTAATTTGCAAAAAAAAATTTAAATTGAGTATTTGAGGTTTTCCACAATCCATTTCTAGGGCATTGCATAGCTGGGCTTTTCCAAGTATCTGGGACATAGAGCATTGCTTATCTGGGCTTTTCCAAGTATCTGGGACATAGAGCATTGCTTATCTGGGCTTTTACAAGTATCTGGGACATAGAGCATTGCTTATCTGGGCTTTACCAAGTATCTGGGACATAGAGCATTGCTTATCTGGGCTTTTCCAAGTATCTGGGACATAGAGCATTGCTTATCTGGGCTTTTCCAAGTATCTGGGACATAGAGCATTGCTTATCTGGGCTTTTCCAAGTATCTGGGACATCTACCCAATGTTTCTTTTGAAAATTACATGGGGACATGCTATTAGCTGCCCTAGAAATCTGCAACAAGAAGATAAAAAAATATTAAAGTCTTTAGCAAAATTATTGACAGAGGTAAACATTAGAATCAGTAGAATCAAGGCTAAATCTGCTTTCTTGAAGCTTAATGTAGTTTTGCATTTTTATAACATTTTATAACCGGTCATATAAACATTTACTTTATGAACACACGCAGTATTTGGATAAGTCACCAGATTTCACACTATAAACTATTTATATTAATATAAAACTCTTATAGACCTGGTAAGGCTGGTGTACTTTCTTTGAAAATACATAGAATAACTTAAAAATCCTTTTCAAAAGTTTAAACTCAATCTGTATTAATCTAGCCTAACTTACGACTCCTTAGTATCTCTCCGTCTATCTGGCCTGATAGCTCCATGGTATTCCACTTAATTTAACAATTCAGGAGCCTCTTCTTTTCCTAGATCTCTGAATTCTTCTTTGTTATTGAAAATATGTCTTATATTCTAGGTTCTTCAAAGTAGCCACCTTTTGCTTTGATGACTGCTTTGCACACTCTTGGCATTCTCTTGATGAGCTGCAAGAGGGAGTCACCGGAAATGGTTTTCACTTCACAGGTGTGCCCTGTCAGGTTTAATAAGTGGGATTTCTTGCCTTATAAATGGGGTTGGGACCATCAGTTGTGTTGTGCAGAAGTCAGGTGGATACACAACTGATAGTCCTACTGAATAGACTGTTAGAATTTGTATTATGGCAAGAAAAAAGCAGCTAAGTAAAGAAAAACGAGTGGCCACCTTTACTTTAAGAAATGAAGGTCAGTCAGTCCGAAAAATTGGGCAAACTTTGAAAGTGTCCCCAAGTGCAGTTGCAAAAACCATCAAGCGCTGCAAAGAAACAGGCTCACATGAGGACCGCCCCAGGAAAGGAAGACCAAGAGTCACCTCTGCTTCTGAGGATAAGTTTATCAGAGTCACCAGCCTCAGAAATCACAGGTTAACAGCAGCTCAGATTAGAGACCAGGTCAATGCCACACAGAGTTCTAGCAGCAGACACATCTCTACAGCAACTGTTAAGAGGAGACTTTGTGCAGCAGGCCTTCATGGTAAAATAGCTGCTAGGAAACCACTGCTAAGGACAGGCGACAAGCAGAAGAGACTTGTTTGGGCTAAAGAACACAAGTAATGGACATTAGACCAGCGGAAATCTGTGATTTGGTCTGATGAGTCCAAATTTGAGATCTTTGGTTCCAACCACCGTGTGTTTGTGCGACGCAGAAAAGGTGAACGGATGGACTCTACATGCCTGGTTCCCACTGTGAAGCATGGAGAAGGAGATGTGATGGTGTGGGGGTGCTTTGCTGGTGACACTGTTGGGGATTTATTCAAAATTGAAGGCATACTGAACCAGCATGGCTACCACAGCATCTTGCAGCGGCAAACTATTCCATCCGGTTTGCGTTTAGTTGGACCATCATTTATTTTTCAACAGGACAATGACCCCAAACACACCTCCAGGCTGTTTAAGGGCTATTTGACCAAGAAGGAGAGTGATGGGGTGCTACGCCAGATGACCAGGCCTCCAGTCACCAGACCTGAACCCATTCGAGATTGTTTGGGGTGAGCTGGACCGCAGAGTGAAGGCAAAAGGGCCAACAAGCGATAAGCATCTCTGGGAACTCCTTGAAGATTGTTGGAAGACCATTTACGGTGACTACCTCTTGAAGCTCATCAAGAGAATGGCAAAAGTGTGCAAAGCAGTCATCAAAGCAAAAGGTGGCTACTTTGAAAAACCTAGAATATAAGACATATTTTCAGTTGTTTCACACTTTTTTGTTACGTATATAATTCCACATGTGTTAATTCATAGTTTTGATGCCTTCAGTGTGAATGTACAATTTTCATAGTCATGAAAATACAGAAAAATCTTTAAATGAGAAGATGTGTCCAAACTTTTGGTCTGTGCTGTACATTTGAGGGGGAAAATGATGACCACTGTCGGAAATACAGTAGTGACCAAACGTTGTGCATTTTTTTTTAAAAGTGTGATTACTTCTGCATTGTTATTGTGATGACATTTCACTGGTGATGAATTGAAAGTGCATGAAGTTGTCATCATCCAAGACCTTAATTTTACTCACAATACTTTTGAAAATAGGTATGGTCATTAATTAAAGAAAACTGACTGCCAAAAGTTTTGCATATATATATATATATATTGATTATAATGCCATAACTTGGTAGCATTCATATTTCCATCAATTCTATGTCGAGGGCGAATGACAGACATAGAAAAGCAACCACAAACCATAACATTGCCACCACCATGTCTCACTGTAGGTGTTTGGTACCTTACATTATTATGTTTTCCATTTGGGTGATATATATAGTGCTGCCGTCACTACCAATCAGATTGAACTTGGATTCATCTGACCACAACACCTTAGACCAATCTGTCTCTTTCCATTGGCTGTGTTCTTTGGCAAACTCAAGTTGGACCTTCCAACCCTATATTCTTCGTTCATTTCATGGAAAATCTGTACAGCACTTTTATGTACATCAGATGCTGACTTCTTTATATTGTGATCAACTCTGGGGGAAGTTTTCGGTGGTCGTCCACTTTTAGGTTTGTCAGCTGTTCCAGAACCTTCTTTTTCTTTCTTTAATATACGTGACACTTGACTCTGAGAACAGGTGAATTCCATAGCTCACTCTTTTTGGCTATTGCCTAACTTCTCTCTCAGAATAAACAGCTTCCTGACACCTGGGGATAAATTTGGCTTTGTCTTCACCATGTTTTAACCTAAAAATACATAAAAAAAAAAAATAATAATAATTTTAGGCAAAATTTGACTTCCCATGACCAAATGTGCAAAACATTTGGCCCAGCAAATGTTGAAAACTATCACATAAAAGGATAAAACGATGTCAAACACCATTTTCGTCCTTATAGCTTACAACCATTTGGTTCCAGTTTACTAAAATCACCAGGAAAATGGCATCACAACAACGAGATAGAAGTAATCACACTTTAAAAAACAACGCAAAACTTTTGGTCGCTACTGCAGAACTTACTTGATTTTAGTAAATGGGATGTATGAAATCCTGCTTGTGTTTGTCATGTTAGTGCCACTGCTGTTGCTGAATCTCTGCTCTCCTAGCCTGACTGACAGCTCCTCAATGCACCTCCTCCCTGCTGCTAAATCCCTGCTCATCCATTCTCACTGTCAGCTCATATTTGCTCCTCCTCCAGCTTGAATCTCACACTGCTCAGTACTCAATAATTACTCAAAATCTGTATAGGGCTATAATCAGACATTCATGTGTCTGCAATTATAATAACCTACATATATGACACAGGAACTGGGGGCATTATAAAATATAACATTTATTGATAAATAAAAACAATAAAAAAATAAATAAATAAATATATATATATATGTGTGTACGGGAAAAGTAACACAACAAAAAAGGTCACAAAGAGGTAGTGGCTATTGCATTATATTCATACAAAATGAAAAGGAAATCAACAAATCATATACCAGAACAAGACATAGACGTGTAACAGGGTCACTAAATAAATTACAGAATAAAGTGCATAGTGCTAAATGTAAAGTCTATAGAGACAAGAAAATAGTTACATTGTCATTGGAAAGGTGGTATAATGCAAATGCATGTATGAAGGAAGTAAGATAGCCAATACTGACCCCCAAGTGACCAGATCCGATGCGCGTTTCGCCAGAGGCTTTGACGAGGATATGATGTCAGAGCATAGACAGGAGGTATTTAACAGGAATTGGGCCAATCATGAGTGTGCATAATAAATACCTGATGGGTCTCATGTGTTTAAGCATGGCGCCATGCCAAATAAGCCAACCGCCGGCACCCCACAGTGAGCTGCGACTCAATAGAGCGCAAGAGCATCCGGAGAAGGTGGCGTCAGCGTGCGTGTCACCATGGAACGCGGAAGCGTCATTGAAATGGGCAGAGTTGATGTGCGCTCCACAGTTGGGATGCATGTGGATCAAAAAAGAAGAAGAAAGACAGGGTAGTGTGAGTCAATGGGTGTGAGAAGAAGTGCAAAAATTGGTGAAATGAATGGCAAAAGAATAGATGAAAAAATGAGAAAAAGAATATGCAGACAGTAATATACCTCTGAAAGTGATACTGTGCAATTTATATATAGATGGAAAAATAGGTCAATAGACGCAATACACGCTCGATCAATTGTGCAAAGAGTATACATATATGTCATGCCATAAAGTGATAGACCCTATGATTAAAAATGAAAAGAAAAATATAATAATAGTAAAATCCACAGTAAAATATGCAATAACAAATTGTGCAAACAATGCAAAAGTGCAGGTATGATGCTACTTAATGTCACAAAGTGACAAGTGCTATATCATGAAAGAAACTAAAAATAAATACATAAACAAAAAACAAAGAATACAAATAATTGTGACACGTGTCACTTAGTGGTAACAATTTTATACAGTCTATTAAATTCTTTTAATAATTATTTTTATTTATTAATTTATATTTATTTGTATTCTTTGTTTTTTGTTTATTTATTTTTAGTGCTTAAACACATGAGACCCATCAGGTATTTATTATGCACACTCATGATTGCCCCAATTCCTGTTAAATGCCTCCTGTCTATGCTCTGACATCATATCCTAGTCAAAGCCTCTGGCGAAACGCGCGTCGGATCTGGTCACTTGGGGGTCAGTATTGGCTATCTTACTTCCTTCATACATGCATTTGCATTATACCACCTTTCCAATGATAATGTAGCTATGTTCTTGTCTCTATAGACTTTACATTTAGCACTATGCACTTTATTTTGTAATTTATTTAGTGACCCTGTTACACATCTATGTCTTGTTCTGGTATATGATTTGTTGATTTCCTTTTCATTTTGTATGAATATAATGCAATAGCCACTACCTCTTTGTGACCTTTTTTGGTATTACTTTTCCCCTTCACATATATATATTTTTTTATTGTCTTTATTTATCAATAAATGCTATATTTTATAATGCCCCAGTTCCTGTGTCATCTGTGTAGGTTATTACTGCTCAGTACTCGCTGCAGCTGCCAGTCACGATGGGTAGGTGTCCATTGAATAGCTGGCTTGAGCGGAGACTGAATACACTTGGAATTCACATTCTAGGATTATATAGTCATTTTCATATATAATTTCAAAGTAACAATTCCAGACTTATCAGGTTAAAAATATTTATGTTATAATGTATGCAAATGGAATTGTGAAACAAACTTGTAAATGGGCAATATTTGAAAAAAAAATAGTTTTAATAAAATACAGAATTGTCTAAGACATCTACGCCTTCTAGACACAACCTGGGGTCTATGTGCTAACATTCATTTATTTTAGAGTAGTGTTTAATTTCCCTTCACATGCAGCTATACAAGCTTTATTTTTTTCCTTCTTTGTGATTTTATATTGTGAATTTTTAAATAGCTAACACAACGTGGCAATTAGTTAATTGGCTTTCTTAATGACTGCATGTCTGAGGCATAAACTTCCCTCTTGTTTTCTACACTAGTTGGAAAAGTTTACGCAAAACACAACACAAATAGTAGCCATAAATAAGAAAAATATTGTCATTAAGATAAACCAAAAAGCTTTAATGTAATGAAGTCAAATGACCTAAGATGTGAGTAAATTCAGAGTTAAAAATATACAAAATGGGAATTCAACTTAAAGGGAACTCGTGATCATATTCACGCTGTCTCAACTATGGGAAGAGGACAGAGAGGAGGAGGAGGAGGAGGAGAGCATGGTCAGTCATCCTCTTGGTGAGGACACGGAAGTCTTGCCTGTTAGTAGTCTGGCACGCAGGGCTGAGTTTATGTTACGCTGCCTTTCCTATGACCCTCGCGTTCTAAAAATTTTTGGTGGCAGTCATTACTGGTTGGTGACACTTTTAGACCCACGCTACAAGGAGAACTTTATATCTCTTATTCCTGAGGCGGACAGGTCTACAAAAATGGGGCTGTACCAGAAGGCCCTTGTTGCGGAACTATTAAAAAAATTCCCATCTGAAAACGCTGGCGACAGAGGGCACACTTCGTTGGACAACCAAGGAGTACAGGTGAGAGAGACACAACTTCAATCCAGCAGAGGCAGGGGAACACTGTCAAAGTTCTGGGAGAGTTTTCTCAGACCCTCCCATCGCACAGGCCCTGAGGTGCTGGGTACTCTCACAAGGAGTGCAATGTTTTGGAAGATGCTGAGGGAGTACCTTGCTGACCATACCAACGTTCTCCGTGAATCCTCTGTGCCTTATAATTAATGGGTATCCAAGCTGTATGCGTGGAATGAACTGGCTCTCTATGCCTTGGAGGTCCTGACATGCCCTGCCGCCAGCGTTTTATCAGAGTGGGTTTTTAGTACCGCTGGTGGAATTATAACTGATAAGTGCATCCGCCTGTCAACTGAAAATGCTGACAGGCTGACTCTTATAAAAATGAACAAGGCCTGGAGTGGGCCAGACTTCTCAACACCACCGAATGATAGCAGCGTAACATAAACTCAAATCCAGTATCTTTTCTTGGGAGGTGTATTCCCATGCACCTTTTTTCACTGTTTTCAGAACATTAACAATAAGAACATGGAAGAGTCCAGGAGCCATTTGGTGAGCTGCATATCCTGCTACATGTTCACAGACTTGCCAGTGGAAAAGCCAAACTTCACATGCCAGAAATGCAAGCTTGTGTCCCTGTTGGAGGAAAAGTTGCGAAATCTAGAAGAGAGGTTAACTACCTTGAAAATCATTAAGGAAGGTGAAGAGTTCTTAGACAGAGCAGAATTATCTCTTCATGATTCAGAAAGAGAAGAAATTCGAACTGCACCTGACGAAACAGAGGAATGGAAGCATGTGACCCACAGAAGCAGGAGGATCGAGAGGCAGTCAGCACCCATACTGCTCAGGAACCAGTACCAGGCTCTCACGCAGGAGAACCATGAAGAAATACAGCAAGATAAGACTTTTCCAGCAATGAATAACCTTGTAAGCCCTCAGAATCCTCCTGGATGGAGAAAGAAGAATGTTGTGAAGAAAAAACGGAGAGTGGTGGTCATGGGGGATTCCCTGTTAAGAGGAACAGAGGCCGCTATCTGCAGACCAGACATAACCTCAAGAGAAATGTGCTGTCTTCCAGGAGCAAAAATTAAAGATGTGTCTGACAGGATATCAAGACTCTTCAGACCTACAGATCACTACCCATTCCTGCTAATACATGTGGGGACAAATGACACCGCAGGAAAGGACCTGGAAACCATCTGCAGTGACTTTGAAGACTTAGGCAAGAAAGTGAAAGAATTGGGAGCGCAGGTGGTCTTCTCATCCATCCTCCCAGTGGATGGCCATGGAACAATGAGGTGGAATAAGATTCTACAGGTGAACAACTGGCTACGTCGATGGTGCCGTCAACAAGGATTTGGATTTCTGGATCACGGAATGAATTACCTATACGATGGACTACTTGCTAGAGATGGGGTGCACCTTACGAAGACTGGAAAACATGTATTTGGAAGTCGCCTTGCTACACTCATCAGAAGAGCTTTAAACTAGAACAATGTGGGAAGGGAAGCAAAAGGCCAGAAAAAGCCATACAGCTGACAAATACTATTGAGATCTCTGCTACTGGAAGTGGAAAAGAAGAACAAAGACAAAAAAATCTAAATAATAAAAATATGGGAGGAAGAGAAACGAATCACAAACTAAAATGTTTTTATACAAATGCACAAAGCATGGGCAACAAACAAGAAGAATTGGAATTACTAATGCAGGAAAAGGAATATGATGTCATTGGAATCACTGAAACTTGGTGGGACGATACACATGATTGGAATAAAAGGCTAAAAGGATACAACTTATTTGCAAGAAACAGACTTGATAAACGAGGAGGAGGTGTTGCATTGTATGTTAGAAAAGCGTATATCTGCACAGAGATTGAAGCTTCAGAGACTGGGAGTTCTGTGGAAACTGTTTGGGTAAGAATACAAGGAGAGAACAACGGAAAGGACACCATTGTAGGCATTTACTATAGGCCACCTGGGCAAGCTGAAGATATGGATGAACTCTTTATGTATCAAATGACCAAGTTCTCCAAAAAATATGACGTAGTGGTCATGGGAGATTTCAACTATCCAGACATTTGTTGGGAATCTCTCTCAAGTAAAACTAACAGGTCAAGCAAATTCTTATCCTCTCTTGCTGACAACTTTATCTTCCAAAAGGTAGGGGAGAAAACAAGGGGATCTGCTACTTTGGATCTAATCCTTATAAACAGGGAGGAAATGGTTGAGGAGGTAAAGGTGGCTGGGACCCTAGGAGGCAGCGATCATGCTATTATAGAATTTTGGATAACTAGAGGAGGAAGACATGTGAAGACTCAAACTTCAAGGTTAGATTTTAGAAAGGCAGATTTTAAGAGACTCAGAAAGAGAATAGGAGGGATCCAATGGCTGGATGTCCTTAAGGACAAAAATGTCCAGGAAGGATAGGAAATTTTTAAAAATGAGATTCTCAAAGCACAATCGTTAACAATCCCGAAAAGTAGGAAGAATGGGAAGCATTTAAGGAAACCAGGATGGATGAACACAGAACTTAAACACATGCTAAAAAGAAAGAAAGAAATGTTTATTAAATGGAAAGAGGGAGGCATATCTAAAGAAGATTATAATGCAGTCTGCAGATCCTGCAGGGCACGTATCAGGTTAGCTAAAGCTGACAATGAATTAAGGCTTGCAAGAGATGTCAAAAGCAATAAAAAAGGATTTTGGGGGTATGTCAAAAGTAAAAGAAAAGTCAAACATGCTATAGGATTTTTACAGGATGAAAATGGAGAAATGGTAAGAGAGGATGTTGAGAAGACCGAACTTTTTAATTCCTATTTTGCATCTGTTTTCTCTCAGAAAGAAAATGTAACATCAACTGATCTTCACTGTCCTTTTAATGGAATAGAGGAATCCAAGTTATCTGTAAACAGAAAGATTGTGAGGGAATATTTAGCTAGCATAAATGAGTTCAAGTCTCCAGGTCCAGAGTACTGAAGGAGATCGTAGAAGAAATTTTAGAACCACTCTCCATAATATTTGAAAATTCTTGGAGAACAGGAGAAATCCCAGAAGACTGGAGAAGAGCAAATGTTGTTCCTATCTTCAAAAAGGGGAAGAAGGTGGACCCAGGGAACTATAGGCCGGTGAGTCTGACTTCTATACCAGGAAAGATCTTTGAACAAATTATTAAACAACATGTATGTAAGTACATGGATAAGAATGAAGTGATTAACCAGAGTCAGCATGGGTTTGTAACTAACAAGTCATGTCAGACTAACTTAATTTCCTTCTATGACAGAATCACTGACTGGGTGGATCAGGGAAATGCTGTAGATATAGTATATCTTGACTTCAGCAAATCATTTGACAAAGTATCTCACACCATCCTTATTGAAAAAATGACCAAGTATGCAATGGACCAGGCAACTGTTAGGTGGATTCATAACTGGCTTTGTGATCGGACTCAAAGGGTGGTTGTAAATGGCTTCACATCCAGCTGGATGAATGTCTCAAGTGGGGTACCACAGGGCTCCGTCCTGGGACCTGTATTGTTCAACATCTTTATCAATGATTTAGATGAAGGAATTGAGTGTAAACTGATTAAATTTGCTGATGACACAAAGCTAGGAGGGATAGCTAATACTAGAGAAGAGAGAGAGAGGATTCAAAAAGACATAAATAAACTGGAGCAGTGGGCAGCAACCAACAGAATGGTTTTTAACAGGGAAAAATGCAAAGTACTACATCTGGGCAATAAAAATGAAAAAAGCATATACAGAATGGGAGGAATAGAGCTAAGCAACAGTACATGTGAAAAAGACTTAGGTATACTAATAGATCATAGACTGAACATGAGTCAACAGTGTGATGCAGCAGCAAAAAAGGAAAATACAATTGTGGGATGTATTAACAGAAGCATACAGTCTAGATCACGTGAAGTCATTATCAGTCTTTACTCCTCTTTGGTCAGACCTCATCTGGAATACTGTGTACAGTTTTGGGCACCACATTTTAAAAAAGACATAGACAAACTGGAGCAAGTTCAGAGAAGAGCGACCAGAATGGTGACTGGTCTGCAAACCATGTCCTATGAGGAACGGTTGCAGGATTTGGGAATGTTTAGCTTGCAAAAAAGAAGACTGAGAGGAGACTTAATAGCTGTCTACAAATATGTCAAGGGCTGTCACATTGTAGAAGGATCATCTTTATTCTCATTTGCACAAGGAAAGACTAGAAGCAATGGGATGAAACTAAATGGGAGGAGACACAGATTAGATATTAGAAAAAACTTTTTGACAGTTAGGGTGATTAATGAGTGGAACAGGCTGCCACGAGAGGTGGTGAGTTCCCCTTCAATGGACGTCTTCAAACAGACGCTGGACAGACATCTGTCTGAGATGATCTAGTGAATCCTGCTTTGAGCAGGGGGTTGGACCAGATGACCCAGGAGGTCCCTTCCAACTCTACCATTCTATGATTCTATGATTCTATGATTCTATGATTTTTCACACCCACACATGGGTATACGCTTCATGACTTTGGCTATTTGCTCTTGTCCTCCTCCTTCTCCTCATCCTCCACCACCATATCACCAGGGTGACCGTGGTCCGTGATGCAACACCCACATAACTTTTTTAAAGGGTGTTTATGATGCCCGTAAAAAAAATGTTTTATACAGTATGTTCATGAATACCCCCAGGGGTAAATGTTTGTCAGCCCATACACTTAGTGCATGGGCATTACAAGTATAGGAGGCCCACTCCTTTCTAATGGGAACATTTTTTTATGAGGCCTCCTCAACGTCTCTTTCAAGGGGCATTGAAGTGCCTTTAAATTCTTGGTGGGGTTTTTCTTAAAATTGGTCAGCCGTTGGACTCACTGCATACCCTATAACTGTATAGCTGACTCTCTCCTTTCTAATGGGAATTTGTCGTTACTGTGGCCCTGCTCTATGTGTCTTTAATTTCTTAGTGGGGTTTTTCCTAAAATTGGTCAGCCGTTGGACTCACTGCATACCCTATAACTGTATAGCTGACTCTCTTCTTTCTAATGGGAATTTGTCGTTACTGTGGCCCTGCTCTATGTGTCTTTAAATTCTTAGTGGAGTTTTTCCTAAAATTGGTCAGCCGTTGGACTCACTGCATACCCTATAACTGTATAGCAGACCCTCTCCTTTCTAATAGGAACATGTTGTACTTGTTACTGTGGCCCTGCTCTATGTGTCTTTAAATTCTTAGTGGGGTTTTTCCTAAAATTGCTCAGCCATTGGACTCACTGCATACCATATAACTGTATAGCAGACTCTCTCCTTTCTTATGGGAATTTGTCGTTACTGTGGCCCTGCTCTATGTGTCTTTAAATTCTTAGTGGGGTTTTTCCTAAAATTGGTCAGCCGTTGCACTCACTGCATACCCTATAACTGTATAGCAGACTCTCTCCTTTCTAATAGGAATTTGTCGTTACTGTGGCCCTGCTCTATGTGTCTTTAAATTCTTAGTGGGGTTTTTCCCAAATTTTGGCAGCCCTTGCGGTCACAGCTTGTGCATTACCATTATAGGACTCCCGCTCCTTTATAATGGGAACGTTTTTTTTACTGAGAACATCCTCTATGTCTCTTCAAAGGGGTATTTTGTTGCGTCCAAATTTTTGGCAGCCCTTGCAGTCACTGGATACCCAATAACAGTATAGGAGACCTATTTATTAATAATGGGAACAACAAAGCATAGCCGGCTGATGGCTCTCTAGCAATACCGAGGGCCGACTGCTGGCCTTTTAAGAATAGTAAGGGCCATCTGATGGCCATATAAAAATAGGCTTTATGACTTTCAGAGTCCCTCCATCAAAAATAAAACAGGATGTGTCTGATGATGTGTCACACACCACATTGCCAGATAAGGTTGTAAAATGTTAAAATTACATTTCCTGGTGAATGCATTTGTCTTAAAAAATAACGTAAAAAAACCAAAACAATAGGATCTTTCTTTAGTATAATAAACAGCGTCACCAATTTAACCTCAATGTAATCACAGAAATGCTTCCAGAGGTCATCCCCATGCTGTTCCCATGTCTTTTCAGCACTGTATGCATGTGTCTGATGATGTGTCACACACCACATGGCCAGATCAGGTTGTAAAATGTTAAAATTACATTTCCTGGTGAATGCATTTGTCTTGGTTGAAAGCAATGCAAAAGTGCAAGAATGCATAAAAAAAGCAACGTGTGAACATAGCCCAAGGTGTGGAGGAGTATTTTTGGCTTTGGTTATTTATTTTGCCTTATACACAAGTCATTACCCTGGAAAAGATGTTCCTTAATATATTTCCCAGGAAAATCCATTTTGGTTTTGTTTTTGTATGTTTTATTGTGAGTCCATAAAAGTGGAGTAATACTGTGACAATGTTGTTGACAGCAGTGACCTCGGAGTCAGTAATGCTTCCAGGGGTCTTCCCCATGCTGTTCCCATGTCATTTGAGCACTGTTCCCATCGATTTGGGCAATTTTTAGGCTCTCTGCAGACCGCCGGGGGGAGCCGCTTGAAAAATGCTCGAGTTTCCCATAGACTTACATTGGGCTCGTTGCTCGGGTCGAGCACCCGAGTATTCCAATTTGCTCGACCCGAACAACGAATACCCTAGCAATTTAGTGCTCGCTCATCACTAATTATTAGTATAGTAAGCCTATTGTGCAGCACGGCTATAGAGAATGTAAAGTATAAGATAAATGATATAATACAAAGGTTAGGTTTTAGAACCTAGGGCAGTGACCATAGGATAGAATAGACTTTGGTAAGCAGTATAAATGTAACATGTTTAATGTATGAAAATGTTTTGGTAAAATTATTTCTGTCAGCTACAGACCTAGAAATAAACATAGTTAACAATTGGGACTAGCCCATAGTGAGAGGGACAAGCCCCAGTAAAAAAGGGACTGCTTCCTCATAGCATATCATATAAGGAAGTACAGTAACCAAGGACATGTTAAAGTTGCAGTGGGCAATCAGCTATTATTCGGGGAGGTGGGAAGCCTTACTGGAATCTCTTGCGGACATTTCTGTAATATCCAGAACTCAAGGCTCTGTACAGATACTGCGAAGAGTGCCTTATACTCTAGCATACAGAGGAAGGTGGATGTGGAACTGTGTTAAGGGAAGGTAACGGATCCCAGGTGCACTGGGGAACTGAATAGGAAATCCCTGAGGCTGACAGAGCCAGTAAACGCGAGGATAGTCGAGGACGAATGAATAGCAATGCTAGAAACATACTGTGCTATGAAACATGGAATAAGAAGTGTTGTGTCCAAAACTGTGTGTTGCAGTCTGATGAACCTGAACTGTCCAGTAAACATTTGCTTGCTACAATAAACTGCGTGTCCTCTGAATTATGTGCAGTGGCTCCTGAGGATGTAGACATGGAGATAGCAGAGGCCGGCTGCCTACAAGTAATTGTGATGCACTCCACACTTGACAGCACATTGGGATTGGGACACGATTTTCCGGTAAAGTGCCAGAGCGTGAAGGAGCAGCAGCTCATCCACAACTCTCGCCCTCAGTCACTTTACACCATCAACCATGCTACAGTACTTTGGTAAGACCTAATAATAAGAACATAAGGGCACGAGAGATACTTTTGTTAAATTTTACTCTAATTTTATTTTATTTTATTCTATTTATACTGGATAAATATTTTCTGCACAAATATATATGTTCACTTTCACTCCTCAACATTGAAGCTGCAACACCAGAAAGGAAAAATAAAGGAGTTATGAAAATCATATGATTGATAGAAATAGTAATGTTATACAAATGATGAAATAAAAATGAATCAATTTTCAAAACATTTTGATCTCTTCAGTCTGGAGTATGTGCCATTTGCAGTAATACCCGCATTTACAGCCTTCGCTATGATCAGTGAGGTTATTAAGGGTCATCTGAGGAGTGTTCTGTTGAGGAAATGATCAAGATCAGCTGCTGGAAGCTCCCTTTGCAACTGCCTACCAATGATGTCCAAGATGTGCTCGACAGGAGACAAGTCTGGAGAAGCTGAAGTCCATGGTAGTACATTTAGTCACCACAGGCTGCTCACAATAGCATGATCAACATGCAGCCTGGTTTTGTCATGCTGAAGAATGGCTCATGGGACACTTTGGAAAAATAGCTGTATTACTAGTTCCATGACAAAATCAATGTAATATTGAGCTGCTAGTATACCTGGAGTGGAGACCGTCTACCATATATTATGCTACCCAAAAACATAATCCTAGAAGAAGAACATTCCCCTGAGAAGATCTGTTCATGGTGTTGCCCCCATGGTCTTTAAATGGAGACCGGAAACTTGAATGGATCAATGGAGCCTAGAATGGAAGTGTTACGATACAGCGTAAAATCTTAATTATGCCAGACATATTTTCTGATGGCAAGAGCAGTATACCTTTATTTTTTTGTTGACTTTTTAACCTGTGTTCTTCTTTATTGATTAACACAGACCAGTATTTGTGTAACCCTGAATGTTAAATCCTTTTTTTTTTAAACAATCATGTTTACTATGCTAATTACACATTGTACTAAAAGTCAGCTAGATGCTGATTTACAACAGCCTCTGTGATACCAACTATGTAAATTGATTAGCTCAAACAATGAGACCTGGTGAGCCATGAACCTATAACTCTTACCTGTGACTGATTACCTGACACAGATGTAAATATAAACAGGGATGTCTGTAGTGCTGCAAGCAGAATCAAGGAGCATCAGAAAGACTTTACAAGGAGAATGTGAGACATCCTTCAGGAAAATAGATGGATAGCATAGCATCCAAAGACACACAGATTTGGATTCTATATTATTCTAGCCTAAGGGTATATAGCCCTGACTGGAAAGATACGGATCTGCTCCATTAACCATCAAAGAGACCATGGATACATTTTGGGGAGACCAGGTTTGGACGAAGAAGTCACCTGTCCCCATGGATATGTTTGAGGTTGCCAGGAGGGACCCACCGGTCACCTAGAACCTATGGAGATATTCGGAGAAACCAGATTGGTGACTCACCGGTCATCTGACCCCATGGAAACTCTCAGAGAGGCCAGGTTGGGACTCTCGGGTCTCCTGGCTTTGTACCTCGGTGGACTGCTAGCTTCCTAAGCTTGCCGCTACCATCTCTCTGTGAGGGCCCGCCAGAAGCGGGGGGCCACTGGTTGAGGTAGTCGGCCCTGAAAGTCTCCAAATTTGGAGCTGTTCTATCCCAGGTGAGTGGAGTGGAGAAGGAAGGGTGAGACTGTCTAATGTTCATCTTGGATATTTGCTGGGACTGTTCTGTGTGTTTATTGTTTTACCCTCATCAAGTGTTGTCTGAGTAGCATTACGTCTTCCTCGGAGATTTATCCTATTCAGCGATGAGGTCTGCTTTTGTCTTGGATGCAAAGATAGCCGGAGATTGGCCTGGAGACCACCTTATAAAAAGGCCTTCATGAGGGAACGTAACGCCAGTCATAATCCTGGGATTATATGTGGAGTAGAATAATGTGCAGTAGCCTAACCCCTTTATTCTTCATTTCAGGTACACTAACAGCTCAGTGTTACATTTATTTAGTGGAGGAACCAGTGTTGCGCCCATTTTTCCAAAGGATACTAGTAGCCATTTTTCAACACAACAAAGCTGCATGTTGTTCATGCTCCTGTGAGCAGCCTGCATGGTATATATGTGCAACTGTGACTGCAGCGTCTGCCAGCAACAGATCTTGATGATTTGCTTGCCCAAGTGGATTCAGCGCTTCAGAACATTTTTCTGGCAATCATTAGTAACCCCATTGATTACAGCCAAGGTGGTAAGTCCAGGTATTTCTGCACATGGTGGCTCATACTCAATACTGAATAAATCAAAAAGTTTGGGAATTTTTGCTTCCCTTTTTTAACCATTAACATGTCCATCAATCCTGTGATTTTTATAACTCCATGACTTTTCCTTCTTGATCTGGCAATTTCAGTGTTGAGGAGTGTGTATGAAACTTTATGTACAGTGTGTCCAAGATTTCATATTAGAAAATGTATTGCCAAATCCTAATTTCAACCCTTTAAATATACAGTTTTTGAAGTGTCCCACTCATCCATTATTATGCCTTTAATTATCTGAACTGGCTTACTGTGGAGATATCTGGTACTTTCATTCAATGTTTTCTCCAGATAAATACTTAACTACTTGTTGACCATGGCAAGTTTCAAAATATCTGAATGGTTCGAATATGACTCTGCGAGGACATTTTAGAATCTAGATTGAGCAACTTCAGTGGAGATCATGCAGTTGCAGGAGGGGTAAGTGAGTCAGTTGTCTAAGACAGCCGGACGTTCCAAAGAGACGGTAATGGTGGTTTATTATCATCTCTACCTTCCGATCACTGTATGCACAGCGCTAAATGATCACTGTGTATACAATTCAGGAAGTATAATTAGTCCTCCAGTCCTAGGGATCATGTAATTAAGAGATGCCAGAATCATGCAAAAGTTGCAGGGTCTTAGCAAACCCAGGCAAGCTCTAAGATTTAAGAAGTAGGCTTGATTGTCCTGTAACTGAAGCTAACATGATTGGCTTAGTTACAGGGGAAACTAGTAATTGCAAAAAAAAAATATGTAATCTTGAAATGCCCCTCAAAGATCTCTAAATAAAGACAAAATTGAAAAAAAAAGCACCCACTAGTCCAAACCGCACTTTCTAGCTCCGCCCAAAACCATAAACGGGAACACAAGAACATACTTTTCACATGGAAAAAAAAAACTTAGATAGGATGTGAAAACTAGTCATACCACTTTTCCATTCTTTCTTTAAATTTTCACCAGATATTGTATAAAAATATGAGTATAAGAATGACATAAAAATTAAGCTCCAAGAATCCCAAAAAAATGAATGGGAATTTTTTTTTTTTAGAGGTTTAAATACTCTTTGTAAAAAATAAAAATGTGCCCAAAAATGAACATGAAAATAATTCTTCCACTCGTTAAGGTACTATGAACTCCCTAGGGAATGCTCTCTTATAAACAGGACGTCCAGCTAAGTCAGTTTCTTATTTAAATATCATAATAATTTATGGCAATGCATTATACATTAGTCATGCGACCAAGGCCTTGGGGAGAAAATAACCCAGATATATACATACATTTTCTTGGTAATCTATAGAAGCAGAAGAGAAAGTAGAAGCAAGACAAAACTTTAGAATCAGACTACACATTTTTTTGTAGTCTGTAACCATGGAGACTAATAGAGTATTTGTAAAGTTAAGCATACTTTGAACTCTTATTTCTTTATGAGGACCTATGTCACATACAGTAGATTAATTATAATCATTTACCTTGTTATATATTGTTATATATATTGTAATTGCATTAGAACAACATAAAAAAATAGTTGCAAAAGTATAAATTCATCTCATTTACATATCTGTGAAGAAATTGCAAGAAATTGCCAAGACCTTCGTAAAATACAAAAATATAAAATTAAAGAATTACAGCTTATTTTGTTTTTAATTGTCTTTAATTGATGCATTATTCTTAGAATTAGAAATGTTTTGCAACATGGTCGGAATTATGGAGTATTTTTAAAATTGTTAATTTGTGGGTTTTTTTTATATATATTTTATTTTGTTTAATTTATCTCCAACTATGTATAATTATACAAAGGAAAACCAGACATTGTGAATTAGCTGAGTCCAGAAATGTGCCAATGTGTCTGCCTTGAGTATTTGTGTAGAATACATTATTTTCGATGAAGTCAGGGGTTTTAAGCAATTATATGCAAATTAGTACTTAGGGTGCTTACATTTTTTGATTCAGCTTGCACATGTATTGAGGTAATTGTAGCATTAAATCCCTGCGCTGGGAGTTTTTATTCATACGTCAATTATGCTTTAGCTGTGTATTTGTCATGTTATGAATTGGCCTGTGCTACTGAAGAAAAATGGAAAAGGAAAGACAAGTTATATTCACCAAATCTCTTTCCTAACTTGTAAGCAATTCCATAATGCATTTGGAAATGTGTAGGAGGAATATTGTTTTAAAGACCAAGAATTCGTACAAAATGTATAACTCTTTCACACTTTTCAGTTGACATATTTTCAATTAAAGAAATTGGGAAACAAAAATGGAGTAAAGGAGACCGAAAATATAGTGAAGATTTTCTGATTTAATGTAAATAAATGTTTTCAAGGACACTCGAGCGGACTCATGAATTGATCCTACGCACCTCTGAAACTCCTTTACAATATAACTAAGCTAATACATTTGACCTAACTAATCTTTAACTTGCTTGAGATTTTTCCAACAATCAGCTCCATTTGATTTTTAGCTTCTGTCTATCGTCAGCTTCTTTCAGTCATCAGATTCTGTCCACCCACAAGTTATGTTCACCATCATATGTCCACCATTAGCTTCTATCCACCATCATCTTCTGTCCACCATCACCTTCTGTCCACCATCAGCTTCTGTCCATCATCAGCTTTTTTCACCATCAGCTTTGTTCCATCAGCTTTTTTCCACTATCCCCTTTTGTCCATCAGTTTCTGTCTAACATCAGCTTCTCTTTTCCTTCAGCTTCTGTCCTCATCCTTTCTTAGCTTCTGTCCATCTTCAGGTTCTGTCTACCATTAGCTTCTTTTCACCATCAGTTTCTGTCCACCATCAGGTTATGACCACGTCCATCATCAAATTCTTTCCACCATCAGCTTCTGTCCAGCATCAGTGTCTGACCATATCCATCACTAGATTCTGTCTACCATTAACTTCTGTCCACATCCACCCTCAGCTTCTTTCTACCATCAGCTTCTGTCCATCATCAGGTTCTGTCTACCATGAGCTTCTTTTCACTATCATAGTCTGACCATGTCCATGTAGCGCCCTGAGGGTTCGGTCGCTACAGAGGTATTGCATCTCACCCAGAGGTGTGATATCTCACTCTCAGGTAAGGATGGAGTATGGCTCAGGACCCTAACACCGGCATGCACTACACCACATTTCCGGGGGACAGGGCGACAATGCTCCCATGAGAGAGCACAACTGTCCCTGATCCCTGGCTGTAGTGGGGAGGGACCACCTAGAGTAAGGGGAACCAAGTAGTATGTGGGTGGAGAATGTAGATCCTTGGTGCACTGATGAGAGAGGTATAAAAGGTGGGAGCCATCTTAGAGACAGTGTTCAGTTCAGTCAGAGGGAAGAAGTGACAGAGCAGGGCCTCTGTGGAGCTCTGCTCTGGAGGCGGGCCTAGCCTGTGAGGCCCTGCCAGGGCTGAGAGAGAAGAGGGAGAAGAGAGAGAAGAAGACTGGGAGCAGGGGCTCTGTACGAGCTCTGCTCCGCGGGCAGGCCAAGTCACAAGGCCTGGGCCTGGAGGAGAAGAAAAGAGAGGAGAGGAACGGAGGAGGCTCCAGGAGTGGAGTGAAGGGACCCCAGGGGTGCGGACCGGACAGTCGCCACCGTACGCCCGCCGCTACCAGAGTAGGGGGGTCAGGCCAAGAAAGGGAACCGGATCCCTCATCTAATGGAGGAAAGCAACTAGCCTCAGCTAGTAACCGGAGGCCGTGCCATTGCACATGTTACGGCCCCTCACTACACCCGTTAGGAAGGCACCATATAGGGCCCAGGGAAACGGAACATACGTTTGCCCGCCAAGGCCCGAGGCAGCTGGACAGAAACGTGGTCAATTGTGGGGTACGAAGGTCCAGAGAAAGGACACATGAAGGGGGTCCTGATAAGTACTCCAGAATTACTTGGGAGTCAGCCGAGCCCCTCACTTGGTGAACGCAGAGCGGCGCGGAAAGTTATGATCAGCTGAAGTAACGTGGATTAACAACTGTGAGTAAAGACCCTGGACTGCACCACAGGACTCTGTGTCGTTACTGCTGCGCCCATGCACCACGACCCTCACCATCTATACACTCTGCCCTGAGGCTATACTCCTCCCGTGGGGAGTTATACTACTCTCTGCTGCGCACACAACATCAGCCTCAGCGGTCTGCCCCGCAGCGGCGGTTCTCAGTGACCGCGATCCACGGGTGGCGTAGTTGGACATTTAAACACCATAAAAACCACATAAATAGACTGCCACTGGTTTGACCACCCTGAGCCATGGGACCGGGTCGCCGCCACGGAGACTACAAACCCCCAGCATTACACAGAGACCCGACTCCGGGTATTCCCCCACACACGGCCCAGGGGGCGCGTCATCTACCATCAGATTATCATAGCCTGTATAAAAGTTGAGGGACGGAATGCAGATCAGCAATCTTTTTGGGGTGAATCTGTTTAGCGATAGAATGTCACAGCTTACAGCTTAGTAATAGAAATAGGGAGAAAAAGCCAAAAAACTTTGAATAAACTGTACAAATAGTGTGTGATAAAACCGCAGTGAAGAATGGATACTATTTGTTTACCCACAGCCGTATTAGTGGCGGTCATGATGATGTTACTAAGGCTATATTTGTCTTAATGTAACGCCAATGCAGGTGTCCCCGAGTGGTCCCTCTCTCTCCTACTGGCAGGGTCACCAACATACCAAGCCATGCGGCGATGTCCCCCTTCCTTGCTGTAGCTTCCTGCTCCTCTGGGTCTGCACATGCCAGGCAGAACCGCCTGGCAGCGCACTCCCCGATTCTTAAAGGGGATGCACGCGCACTTTAGAAATGCCCCCAGCCAATAGCTGGAAGACACCAGGTATATAAGGCATCCTCTCCAGTATGAAGATGCCTGAGCAACCGTTGTAGTTTCTCTACGTAGTGTGTGCAACTAGTATTTTGCCAGGTCCCTATCAATAAGTCCTGTATTGTCTGAACCTGTTCCTGAAAATCCATGTTGTCTGAACCAGAACCTGTCCCAGAAACCCATTTTTTCTGAACCAAAGCTTGTTCCTGAAACCCATGCTGTCTTAACCAGAACAACAAAGGGCCTGGTTGCATCCTGAAAAAAATAGAAAAATATGCAATAAAAAGATGAAAAATAATTTCTAAAATATGAGGTATTGGTCAATATTTTGGCAATGAATTATGCCTCATGTATTTTATACATAATTTTCAACATTTTATTGCAAATTTTTCCATTTTTTATAAAGGATGCAGCCAAGCCCTTTGTTGTTGGTTGGGTAAATAGGGGTGTCTGTTCCTGTGGATTGCACTTATATAGTGCCGGGTTGACGTCTGATCTAATAGTATGGGCGTCATCAATAGGCTGTAAGCCAGACACTATACATCACACGTACTTGAGTGACTGGCGCCCTATGCATGCATCTGTGTTCATGTTTAATAGTACACATCCACCCCCTCCATGAATTGGTAGGTTAGTGTGTGGCTGTTGCATCAGTAATTTGCACCTGTGCTACCCCCACCTTTATCATGGGGGTCTACTGCACCTTGCTAGTACATTAGTAGTCTGACCTGTTTAACGTTAGGCTTTTTTTCCTGTGAGATCTTAAAGATAACCTATCACTGAATTTTTTAGTATTTAATTTAAAAGCACAAGTAAAAACTTCAATAATTTGTCAAAAATATTATAAACAAGGTACAAGTGCTTCTCACTAAAATAGAATATCATCAAAAAGTTAATTTCAGTTCTTGAAACTCCTATATTATATAGAGACATTACACACAGAGGGATCTATTTCAAGTGTTTATTTCTGTTAATGTTGATGATTATGGCGTATAGCCAATGAAAACTCAAAAGTTATCATCTCAGTAAATTTAAAAACTTTATAACAACAGCTGGAAAAATGTTTTTAAAATCCGAAATGTTGGCCTACTGAAATGTATGTTCAGTAAATGCCCTCAATACTTGGTCAGGGCTCTTTTTGCATCAATTACTGCATCAATGCGGCAATGTGGCATGGAGGCGATCAGTCTGTGGCACTGCTGAGGTGTTATGGAAGCCCAGGTTGGTTTGATCGCAGCCTTCAGCTCGTCTTCATTGTTGGGTCTGGTGTCTCTCATCTTCCTCTTGACAATACTCCATAGATTCTCTAAGGGGTTAAGGTCAAGCGAGTTTGCTGCCAATCAAGCACAGTGATACTGTTGTGTGTAAACCAGGTATTGGTACTTTTTGTAGTGTGGACAGGGGCCAAGTCCTGCTGGAGAATGAAATTTCCATCTTCAAAAAGCTTGTCGGCAGAGGGAAGCATGAAGTACTCTAAAATGTCCTGGTAGACATCTGCGCTGACTTTGGTCTTGATAAAACACAGTGGACCTACACCAGCAGATGACATGGCTCCCCAAAACATCACTGATTGTGGAAACTTCACACTAGACCTCAAGCAGCTTGGATTGTGGCCTTTCTACTCTTCCTCCAGACTCTGGGACCTTGATTTCCAAATGAAATGCAAAATTTACTTCCATCTGAAAACAAAACCTTGGACCACTGAGCAACAGTCCAGGTCTTTTTGTCCTTGGCCCAGGTAAGATGCTTCTGTCATTGTCTACTGGTCATGAGTTGCTTGACACAAGTAATTGTAGCCCATGTCCTGGATACGTCTGTGTGTGGTGGCTCTTGAAGCAATGAATCCAGCTGCAGTCCACTTCTTGTGAATCTCCCCCAAATTTCTGAATGGCCTTTTCTTAACAATCCTTTCAAGGCTATGTTTATCCCGGTTGCTTGTGCACCTTTTTCTACCACACTTTTTCCTTCCACTCAACTTTCCATTAATATGCTTGGATTCAGCACTCTGTGAACAGCCAGCTTCTTTAACAATGACCTTTTGTGGCTTACCCTCCTTGTGGAGTGTGTCAATGATTGCCTTCTGGACATCTGTCAAGTCAGCAGTCTTCCCCATGATTGTGGACCCTACTGAAATAGACTAAGGGACCTTTTTAAAATCAATGGAAATAACAAAGCTTACCCTGGGTGGTAACAGTGCCAAAGAATAGAGTGTAAACCGCGGAAGCACTGTCACCACCCAGGGTAAGCTTTGTTATTTCCATTGATTTTATGTTGTTGTTACCACTGTTGACATCAACTTGAGCCACAAGTGACTATACTCTAATTTATCATGGCTGATACGTATCTATGACATTATATATTTATGAAGGTGCCATGCTAAATGTTTGAACCATTCATGTTACTTGTGCTTGCTGCTTTTTGACAGCACTTATACTATGTGATCTTTGAAGCTTCCCCTGGTATGGCTAGCGCCCTGCTGCTATTTTCCTAACCCTCCGGCTCACGTCTCTTTTTATATGTATTGTCTTGCTCAAATTAATTGTCAATAAAGTTTATACATTTTTTATCATATTTGAAAAAACTCTCTTTTTTTTCTGGTGTTATATATGTTTCACTTTTTGTATTGAAGAAATGAAATAAATTAACTTTTTGATGATATTCTAATTTAGTGAAAAGCACTTGTTTTTACAGTACCAAGTGGGAGAAAAGCTCCCTTTCTTGGCACAAACCTCTCATTCAACTGAACCGACTTCAGCTTAAGTTCCCTCCAAGGGGAATCCCCAAGCTCCTCTGCTGTGCTGACGTCACTCTCCCATAATGAGCTCTGTGTCTGCGGAGGTCCTGTAACTCCCTCCATAACTCCCCAGGCAGTGAGCTGGAGTGCTGCCCTTCGTTTCCTCCTTCAACCTACCTCTTCTGTGGTAAAGTCTTGCATGATTTTCTTGCTGTGGGCTGCACTGAAGTTCAGATCTTCTGAAGACTCCTGCAGATTACCTGGTTAGTGATTGTGCCCCTCCCCCAACTGTATAACAGCAAGCAGGGCTGAGAGGAGAGAGATGTGGGAAAAGTAAACTACAGCTACTGAAAGAAGATATGTGACAGACAAGAAGGTGTTTTATGGCTTCTGTATATGGCCAGAGTATGTGTAATTGTGTACATATTGTAGAGTTTTACTCACTCAGCTGCGTTTAAGGTAGGCACAGGAAGCGTTTTTTTTTAAATGTCCAAAGCAGGTTTATTGTAACTTCATAAGCCGCACTTTAAAAGTAAAACAAAAAACAGCCTTGTCCGGCACAGAGCAACAAACAGAAAATAAACTGTCCATACAGTAGTGTGGGTTCGCCCGTTCACGGTCAGTGTCCTTTAGCACAAACATGCTGTAAGTTTCCACACCTCCAGCCACAGCCACTGAATGAGACACTTGGTCTTTATTTTATTAAAAAAACCACACCCCCTGGGGTGGGGATTTGCAACCAGCCATTCCCTCCCAGCTCTTATGACTTCTCGTAAAACCCGGCCATGGTACGCCCAATTAACCCTCTCAGCACTATATTTCTGGAGCATGCTTTTCTGGGTTTACATTGTGACGCCTCAGTTCTCAAAAGAGCCCTTTTAGTTTTGAGTTTACCCTGGGTGTTGGGGGACTTGGTGTTGGGCCCTGTGATGGAGAGGTGGGATGCAGCCGTGGCCCGGGCCCGACCCGTGCTCAGGGCCGTCACATGAAAAGGAAGATGTTGTGAGCTCGTCCGGGTTGAGTGGCTTATTTAACGACTACGCCACCTGTGGTGCCTAGTGAAGGGTCACCAGCGCCGCTGCAGTCCGCTGAGGCCCGGTGTCATGGCGGCTAAAGTTCTCACTGCTCCCCACAGGCGGAGCAAGGCCTCAGGGCAGGCAAACAGGAAAGAGAGGGGGTAGCAGTGCGGGGAGTATGGGCACCGCGTCGCATGGTATGGTGCGTAATGAACAATCCGGAGGCCATAGGGGTGAACTTCCACGGCTTTACTCACTTTAGAGATGACAGCGGGAAGGTGACTCCCTGCTCCCCACGGAGTCCTGCGGCCACCAAGGACGGGGGTCCGACTACCTCCGAGAAAGTCCAGTGTTTGGTAGCAACCCTACACCAGAGTGTTCCTGCACTACAAACTTCACCCTTTCCCGTCTGTGCGTGTGTAGATAGGCCGGGTCTCCCTCTGAGCTCCTCTCAGGACTAGGGCACGGGTGGAAATTCCTCTCCATCCGATGCCCGGTGGGATCCTCAGGGCCTAACCGGGCTTTCCCATCCAGGACATGGAGTACAAGGTCGAGTGTCGGGGCCGGTACCCCTCTTGCAGCCGGAATCCCTCTGAATAGATCAGGTAGGCGAGGAGAGGTCACGTGCTCCGCTCCGTCTGCATCCTCCCCGGGACCCATTTGCTGGGGAGCCACACTCTAAAGCTCCCGGGGACTTCTTGATCCTGGTCCTTGGCCGGGTTGAGACATTCCTTGTCTACAACCTACCTCTCGTCCCAAGGGCAGGGAACGAGGGCTGTGTCCCTTGCCGGCGCAGGCCCACACAGGATCTGCGCTCCCGGAGGGAAGTCACATTACACACTGTAAATGACAGCAAACAAGACCGCTTGACAGACAGACTGCCAGAGACCAGCAAAAGACTAAGATCAAAGATGGCTTTTTTTATTAAGTATCAAATTTAAGGTGTAACTAACTTGTAAGTCCTCCACCCACACCAACTAACTGGTTCCTACCACTTTGTGTTCCCCAGTCTCCCTGTAACCTGGGGAGCAGCACTTAATGCATACTAGCTCCCTCTGGTGGAGAAGTGTGGTGTTGGATGCAAGGCTGGGTCGCGAATATCACACCGGCCTTACCTCGGAGGAGGAACACTACACTCCATTAAAGAAGGGCAGCATTACTGTGGCGGTCGAACCCTCAGGGGCGCCACATTCCCCCCTGGTAAAACACAGCACGTCCGCGGGCTGCAAAAGAAGTAACACCCAGGAAATTTTATTTTTATGATAACAAGCAAAACTATCGTCCCTTTATGGGAGGCATATTTCTTAAACGTTACATAACAAGGTGCATAGTATAAAAGTATAAAATTATAAAAGTGCTAGCATTTTTCCAGAGACATTATTGCAGACAGGTAAAGTGCAAGGACACCGAGTCAGTTCAGAAGTGTGAGGGACCTGCCCTAAACCCTCCAGGTTGGCCCTGGGGTGGCTGCAGGACATGAAAATCCCATGTTGGACCTCCCGGAGAGCCACCCTAACAGGTTTTCCTTCTGAGGTTTGAGGTAGAGAATATCCGCGGTTTTGTATAAAACCAATATGGAGCACCTAAGGAGATGCAAACTATATACAATGGGGAAAGAGTCTGTCTGCTAGTCCGCAGGGACTCGTGTCTCTAGAAACAGGGTTAGAAATTAAGCATAATAGGAAAAGTCAACTTTTAAACTTGTAAACAAAACTTCAACAACAGCCGGAGGCTGCCTTAAACTTCGGGCTGCCTTCTTGGAAAAGGCTCATTCCTCCCGACTGAGGCTAGCCGGTCCCCTGAGGCTGAGCGCGGGGTGACGTCGCTCCCGGACACTTTGTGTACGTCCAGGGCGTACCACCCACGCTCCCCCTGGTGGCGAGTGAAAGTCACTGTGTCGCCCGGGAAGAGGTTCCGACCGGGGTGTCCCTTCTTGAGGCGCTGCTCGACGTCCCACCGGCTGACGAACACATCGTCCTGGAACTGGGGACACCAGATGAACCCCTACCCTGCCTCATGATGTAAACGGACGACATGGCCTTCGTACCGGGGACTGGGATGGGTGGCCTCCACCTGACGCACCCGAGTTTTTGCAGCAATGGTCCGGGCCTCGAGGCGCTCGCAGCGTTGCTCCCGCCGACGCTGCTCCCATGCAAGCTGGAATATCTGGTCGCTGCACCACTGGCTCCTCCTCCGCGCTTCAGCCCGGGTCTCCCAGGGGAAGCCTGTTAGGTCGCCCCCCTGGTTTTCTCAGGCCCACTCCTCTGCCTCGGGCCAGGTTACTGCCGGTGCAGGTAGCGGGGTTAGAACGGGTTGCTGCGAGTCCTCTGTAGACGTGGACCAGTCCGGGTTGGAGCCGGTATCTTCATCCGCAGCTTCAGGCACCTCCGTATCAGGGTTTGGATGGCATCGCAGGTCCCCACCCATGGCTGTCGATTGCAGCTCTGGAGCCAACGCTTTCTCCCAGGTGACCTCGTGGGGAATCAGGTACTCCGACATGAGGTCCAAGATTGTCACGGTAGGCTCTGCAACAGGGGCAGGGGTTGCACACTCACGCGCCGCTGGGCCGCCCTCGACCTCTGTCACCGAGTCGACTTGTCCAGGGACCTCTACTCCTTGGCGGTGGTCCCGGATACCCAGCAGCATCTCTTCTGGCCACGCAGCCGTCGCCGCCTCCTGGGCCTCTTTCTGCCTTCTTAGGAGTTCCGGAGCTTCCTGCTGGAGAAATGCAATATCTCCTGGGGTCAATACGCTGCCGCCTTGCTCTCTGCCGGGTGAAGGGCCTGAACCGGGTTCAGTAGATGCATGGACTTGCTCCCCAGAGGCATCCATGTCTGCCTCCATTGACCGTCAAGCTCCGACTGCAATGGCCGCACCGGCTGTTGCCTGCGATGAGGTTTCTTTAGAAGCTACCCGGTTCTTGTCCGCACAAGCCAGCATCCTTCCTTTCTCCCACAAGTCCCAAAACAAGGCAAAGTCCTTCCCTATTATAACAGGGTGCAACAGTTCCTTGACTATGCCCACCTCATAGGGCTTGGTGCCACAGTTTGTGGCTATGACCACTTGGGCCACAGAGTAGTCCTTAGCATCCCCATGAATACAATGGACGCCGACCTTTTTCCCCGGAATCAGTCGATGAGGAATTGTGGCCCTCACTAAGGTTACCCCGAGTTCAACAAACCAGTCATTGGCATCATGCCTAGAGTCATTGAATGGAGATTCACTGACTCTAGGCATGATTACGGTCCCTCGCCTGGTTGAGGAACAGCACTGCAGGCAGGATATGCAAAATAGGGCAGGGCAGGGCAGCATAGTGGCTGAGTGGTTAGCATTGCAGCCTTGCAGTGCTGGGGTTCTAGATTCAAATCCCACCAAGGACAACACCTGCAAAGAGTTTGTATGTTCTCCCCGTGTTTGCAGGGGTTTCCTTCGAGTTCTCCGGTTTTCTTCCCACACTCTAAAGACATACTGATAAGGGATATAGATTGTGAGCCCCAATGGGGATAGTGCTCATAATATCTGTAAATTGTCTGAATTGTAAAGCGCTGCGGAATATGTTGGCGCCAAAAAAAAAAAAAAAATGAAAGAAAAGGAAGAAAAGAAACTACAAGCTGTGTCGTTCTGCACTGCAGTCCATTGGCTCGTTGATCATGGGAAAATGGGCGGCTATGTTTCCACCAACCCCACAAGGTCATCGGCGTTATGGGGATCTCCCTGGGCAACCCAAGATTGCACCAACCACGGGAGGTAGTGTATGAACATGTCCATGACCACTTTCTCCACTATCTGTGCCGGGGAGGAAGATTCAATTTGCAACCACTTTTGGACCAGGTGTAGAAAAGCAAACATTTGAGAGTGAGGAGGTTTGACATTGCAATAGGCCAAGTGGTGCACCTGTTGTGCCATGACAGACAGAGTCACTCCCAAGTGTGCCAAGATCTCCATTTTCAATTTGGCGTACTCCTTTGCGTCCTGCAAGGCCAGGTCATAATAGGCCTTCTGCCACTCCCCTGTTAAATATAACCGCTGCCCACTGCTCTGGAGGCAATTTCTTCCATTCTGCCACCCTTTCAAACACAGTCAGGAATGCCTCAACGTCTTCACCCAGGTCATATTTTGTAAGGCTCTTCTTACCATTTGCCGGACGTATGGAACATAACCTGGATTTTAGGGAAGAGCGGTGTGATGAAAGCCGGCCGGTGGGTGCAGCTCTCTGGCGCCCCCTTACCTCTCAGGTCAGTCAAGGTACTGCACCTAGAGAAAGTAGTGCCAGGTAGCTGCAACCAGCGCAGGGAACACGGTAGTGTGTTATCCCTTCAACGTCACTAAACCGTAACGTCACTACACAGCACAACTCGCTAGCGCCCTCTTAGCCTCAGGTCAGTCAAGGAACTGCACCTAGGATAAGCGGTCGCCAGGGAGACTGTCCTGTAACCTACTGGGTATCGGGGCCCTCTGTAGTGAGGGCGGTATATATATCTTCCTTGGCCGCGCCAGGAATATATATATCTGAACCTCCGACCGTCACTACCAGCCTTCCCCAATCCCCAGTTGGTATGCTGCCACCAGTCCCTATTTTAGATATACGCCCAGTCCGTGAATGGGCCTATATCGGGTCAGGAACCAACCCTGGGTAGCGTTTTGGCTTGAGCCGAGCTCACACGGGCGTGCGTTCGTTATGCAGAATAAAAGGCAGGCCCACAATTACTTGAGGTAATTGATTATAATAATACACTAGATACACGATATACAACTAAATATACACAGGTATAAGGTCAGGCTAAACTATACAACAATGGAATACAACACACAGAATCACCACAGCATATCAGTTACCGGTTTCTTGATTTTCTTGTGACGCAGGGAGAGGATTCTGCGATCGCAGGCACGGTTCTTTGTTACAGGCTGAGGCCTACCACCGCATGGTCAAACTGCTCCTCCCCTTGGTGGCCTCAGCTGGTGCTCAGATGTTCAGCACACCACTCTTGGGTCAAGACTGACTTATCTCTTGTCTGTCCTGCTATCTTACCTGCCCCGTCCCGCCCACTGCTGGTGAGGTCAGCTGGCTCAGTCTCCACCCTCAGGTCTAACTTCGATCAGAAGCCCAAATTCTATGGAACCCAATAACTTCTCCTGGGATGGTCTCATGATACCCCCAGGGGTTCCCATGGATTCGGGCCGCCGTAACCGACCTTTTGATATCAATTATGATACCATACGGTCCTCAGGAATGGCTCCGCGCTATATCTTGGCTTCCAGAGCACGTACAAACGTCTACCGCGGAGGCTTGTGTGCGCAATGGCTCCGGGACGCCGTGATATTTTTTTATTGGCCCATCCCACGCAACATGCGTGTACTATTCATGTTTCTATATCTTATGCCTCCATGCTTGGGACAGACAAAGAAACTAGTCCTATGGGACAAATGGTCAGGTACAGATAGACGAAGCACCCCCCCCTGCTGGCTGTGTTTCCTCTCGAAGTCTTTGAAGCTCCTAGCATTCAAGTGTTAAGTAGGCTTCTTATCTTACAGGAGCCTGGATGGGGGGAAACTATCTAGTTGACGTTTTAACAGAAGGTCCCAAGGGTGGGGGCTGCTGAAGTGTGGCCATCCCTGGATATGATTTATCATTACCAAGATGGCGGCTACAGGTTCATCACACCTCCCCCTATACGAGGGCGCGAGGGGGTAGCACATTCCTGTGTTCCCCCGTGCGTCCTTCTGCACCCTCCCCTTGCCGGGATAACCCGTCAGCGTTACCGTGGTCACGGCCTCTTCTGTGGCGAATGGAGAAGTGGTACTGCTGGAGAGCGAGGCTCCAGCGTAGCAACCTGCCATTCGACCCAGAGACCGTGTGTAACCAGCTGAGGGGGTTGTGGTCCGTCTCCACGGTGAAATGGCTCCCGTACAAGTAGGGCTGCAGACGCTGCAGGGCCCATACAATTGCCAGGCATTCTTTTTCCACCGTGGAGTAAGCCACCTCCCGGGGCAGTAGCTTCCTGCTCAGGTACAAGACAGGATGTTCCTGGCCTGTCGTGTTGACCTGACTTAGCACAGCACCGAGGCCAAAGTCACTGGCGTCGGTCTGTACCACAAACGGCCGGTCGAAGTCGGCAGCTTGCCGTACAGGGGAGCTACTTAGGGCGGCCTTGAGTGCCCCGAAAGCTGTCTCGCAGGCGACTGTCCAGTCGACTGCGACGGGCAGCTTCTTCTTGGTGAGGTCCGTCAGGGGCTTGGCCAGGGTGCTATAGTGTGGGACGAACCTCCTATAGTACCCGGCGGTCCCCAAGAAGGACATCACCTGCTTTTTGGTCCTAGGAGTGGGCCAGGATGCGATGGCATCCACTTTCCCCGGTTCTGGCTTCAGAACCCCCCCGCCTACCCGGTGACCCAGGTAGAGGACCTCACTCATGCCCAGCTGGCACTTTTCCGGCTTGATGGTCAAGCCTGCCCGGTGGATCCGACCGAGCACCTGCCGCAGGTGCTCTAGGTGATCCTCCCAAGTGGGACTGAAGACTGCAATATCGTCCAAGTACGCAGCCGCGTACCCTTCAAGTCCCTCAAGCAGCGTATTGACCATCCGCTGAAAAGTGGCAGGGGCATTCTTCATGCCGAATGGCATCACTGTGGACTCGTACAGTCCAAAAGGGGTGATAAAGGCAGAGCGTTCCCTTGCCGCGGGGGTCAGAGGAATCTGCCAGTACCCCCGGCTCAGATCCATGATGGTCAGGTACTTAGCCCCGGCCATCCGATCGAGCAGGTCATCGATGCGTGGTATGGGGAACGCATCGGTGGCCGTTACAGCGTTGAGCCCCCGGTAGTCCACGCAGAACCGTGTAGTTCGGTCCTTCTTTGGTACGAGGACTACAGGCGAGGCCCACGCGCTGCTGGATGCCTGGATCACCCCCAGCTTCAGCATCTCGTCTATCTCTTGGCGCATGTTTCCCTGCACCTCGAAAGAGACCCGATATGCTGAACGCCGGATCGGCGGGTGATCGCCAGTGTCCACGTCGTGGACAGCCATCTCAGTCCTTCCGGGCAGGCTGCTGAACAGCCCCCGGAAGGGGTGCAGGGTGGTCCCCAGCTGGGACCGTTGGTCCTCCGTGAGCTGGTGGCCAACCCCCACATCCTCGATGGACCCACCCGCCTTGGCTTGGGTGAGCAGATCCAGGAGGGTTTCTACCTCTCCTTCCTCGGGAAGGTTGCACACTGGGTGGGCAGTCGCTTCCCGCTCATGATGAGCCTTCATCATGTTCACGTGGAAGGCCTTCCTCCTTCCACGGGCGTGATCCAGGGTGACCAGATAGGTGACGGCATTGAGTTTCTGGTGCACGAAGTAGGGACCTTCCCAGGCTGCCTGAAGCTTGTTCTGTGGTACGGGGACCAGTACCCACACCTTTTGACCCACCTGGTAGGTCCTCTCACAAGCATTCTGGTCGTACCACCGCTTCTGGTCGGCCTGGGCCTGGGCCATATTGTCCTGCACCAGCTTTGCCAAGGCCATCATCCTGTCCCGGTGGCGCACGACATACTCGATGACCGACACCTCGGGGGTGGCCAAATCCCCTTCCCATGCTTCCTTCACCAGAGCCAGGGGGCCCCGTACCCGTCGCCCGTACAGGAGCTCAAAGGGGGAGAACCCCGTTGAGGCCTGCGGAACCTCCCGGTAAGCAAATAGGAGGTGTGGGAGGTAACGCTCCCAGTCTCTCCCGTGGGAGTCGACCAACATCTTAAGCATCTGCTTTAAGGTGCCATTGAACCGCTCACACAGGCCATTAGTCTGTGGGTGATACGGGCTGGCCACCAGATGTTGCACCTGCATTTGCTTACAGAGGGACTCCATCAGCCGCGACATGAACTGGGTCCCTCGGTCGGTGAGCATTTCTTGGGGGAAACCCACTCTGGAGAAGATCTCCAGTAAGGCGGTAGCCACCTTGTCGGCCCGAATGGACGACAAAGCTACCGCTTCCGGGTACCGGGTGGCATAGTCCACTACCGTGAGTATGAAGCATTTCCCGGAGTGGCTGGGAGTGGACAGAGGTCCAATAAGATCCACAGCAACCCTCGAGAAAGGCTCTTCGATGATTGGCAGAGTTACCAGTGGGGCTTTGGGGCGCGGCCCCGCCTTCCCCACCCTCTGACAGGTGTCACACGAACGGCAGTAGGCACCCACCGCGGCTCCCATCCCAGGCCAGTAGAAATGCTGAGCTATCCTGGCCTTGGTTTTAGCGATCCCTAGGTGTCCGGCCATCGGAATCTCGTGTGCGATCCGCAACAATTCCGCCCTGAACGGATAGGGTACCACTAACTGTCGGTCCCTGGGCCACGCCTCCGGTGAACCCTGCTGGACCGTTACCCGGTACAGCCGTCCCTGGTCCCAGACCACCCGCTCGCAGTCTGACTCCATGGGAGGCTGTGCCGCCTGTTCCTTGAGAGCTTTCAGGCTGTCGTCTGCTTCCAACGCAGCCTGAAATTCCTGACTTGATGTGGCCAGAATCGACGAAACTGCCACATCCTCTGTCAGCCCCTCCGGGCATGTCACCTGGCCGCTGTCTGACCCGGCAGACACTTGGTCAGAAGTGGGGAAGCCGTCGGACCTCTGCAAGGCTCCTTGGGCTCCGGCGCTCCCACTCCTGGTGACAGCGGCTATGACCGCTGTGACCGTGGGTAGTGCCTGCTTCCCCTCTGTTTCTGACCAAGCCGCCCGATCAGGCAGGCTTCCTAGGCCTTTGGACATCTCGGATGTGGGGAACTCCTGCCCTGGGGTCTTACCTGGCGGCTCCTCTCTTGGGACACCCCCACCTCCCATGGCCTGTTCCTCCCCCTGCAGTGGGCCTATACTCAGCAGCCTGGATACCCCTGGGAGCCCTACACTGCCGGTAGCTGCCCCCCTCTCCATCCCTGAGCTTCCCTCTACAGAATCCTGCCCGCCCCCTCCCTCACCGGAGGACAAGAGGTCACGGCACGCCGGCTGAGCACCTCTGCGGGCATCCCCACACTCCCCACCTGCTTTCACTAACCCTGTTTGTGTTGTGTCTGTGCAGGTGTTACCCTCAGGTTTCACTCCCTCCTCCTCAGCAGGACACACACTACATACAACATGGTTGGCATTAGCAGCAGACAAATCAATACACTCTTGGGGGGCCGAACTTGGGGGTTCAGAGGGTACATACTGCGATACTAGACGCCCCAAGTCGGTCCCTAATAAAACATTTGCGGGAATATTTGGCGTTACTCCCACCTCCCGCATCCCCCTTCCGGCACCCCAGTCCAAATACACCATGGCAACGGGAAGTGCCGGCTCCACGCCTCCAACCCCGGAGACGGAAAGAGTCTTTCCTGGTACCAAGTCCTGGGGGGACACCACCTCAGGCCGTACCAGTGTTCGTTCAGCGCCCGTGTCCCGCAGTCCCATGACCGCAGAACGGCCTATGGTGACGGGTTGGATGTTGTCCAGGGACCTACCACCACCCCCTCCCACACACAAAACATTGGGCGCTCTCTGGGACTGGGATGGGGTCTTTTGGCGCTGGGGACACTCAGCCCTAAAGTGTCCTGGTTTGTTGCATAGATGACAACGTCTTACGTCTGGTCCTTGCCTGGAGAGGGCAACAGGGGGATACACCCCTTGTGTTCTAGGGGCCGGGGAAACAGGGGCATGACTGGGCTTACCCCCTCTCCAGGTGCTGCTGGCAGACTTCTTCAGCTCAGGCGCCCTGTTATTGGCATACTCGTCTGCCAGGGCGGCTGTAGCAGAAGCCCCTGTTGGTTTTCGGTCACGGAGGAACTGTCGGAGGTCCTCTGGGCAGTTCCACAAGAACTGCTCCGTGACGAACAGTTCCTGGACCTCCTGGCAGGTAGTAAGCGCTAGACCCGAGGTCCAGTGCTCTGCGGCTCTCAACAGCGCCCGCATATGATCGGTCCAGGTGTCCTTGGGGCCACGCAGCAGGCTCCGGAACTTCTGGCGGTACGACTCGGGAGTGAGGTTGTACTGCCGGATCAGGGCCCGCTTGATGCAGTCGTAGTTCTGTACCTCCCCGGCAGGTAAGTCCCCCAAGGCATCCAGGGACTTACCCCTCAAACGGGGGGTCAGGTATCTGGCCCACTGATCCCGGGCCAGATGGTGCTGAAGACAGGTCCGTTCAAATGCCACCAGAAAGGAGTCCAGGTCCCCATCCTTCTCCAGTAGAGGGAAGTCCTCAGCTCGGACTTTGGACGACTTGGTCTCCTGATGGGTTGGTTGCTCTAGCGGAAGCCCCCGCTGGGCCAGGTCCAGTTGGTGCTGGCGCTCCGCAGCTCGCTCTGCACGCTCCGCAGCCTCCCGGCGCTCTGCAGCTTCACGCTCCGCAGCCTTCTCTGATGCTGCCAGGAGGGTTTTGTAGACGGCATCGCCATGAGACTGGAGACTTGCCATAGCCGCTTGTAAAAGGGCTTGTGATCTGGACAGGCTGGGCTGGGTAGGTGGTGGGCAGCCCACTGCGGGACCGTATACTGGGGACTGGCTCCCTGAGGTGCCCGGGCTGGACTCCTCCTCGCCATGAGTAACAATGTCCTCCCCTCCTGCCACACGGACCGTAGCATTAGCCTCCTGCAGGGTCTTGCTCCTGGTGCCGTCTGCCATCTTGGTAACCGACACCGCTGCAACCCTGAGTTTGCACACACCTTGTTATACTTTTAGCCTGACCGTCTAACGTTGGGCTGACCTTAAGACTCCAGCAGTGGAAGTTACCACTGGCAGTCTTTAGTGCCTGGGAGTAGGGGTCCCACAACACTATTATTCTGCAATCCCACCGCTGCCACCAATGTGATGAAAGCCGGCCGGTGGGTGCAGCTCTCTGGCGCCCCCTTACCTCTCAGGTCAGTCAAGGTACTGCACCTAGAGAAAGTAGTGCCAGGTAGCTGCAACCAGCGCAGGGAACACGGTAGTGTGTTATCCCTTCAACGTCACTAAACCGTAACGTCACTACACAGCACAACTCGCTAGCGCCCTCTTAGCCTCAGGTCAGTCAAGGAACTGCACCTAGGATAAGCGGTCGCCAGGGAGACTGTCCTGTAACCTACTGGGTATCGGGGCCCTCTGTAGTGAGGGCGGTATATATATCTTCCTTGGCCGCGCCAGGAATATATATATCTGAACCTCCGACCGTCACTACCAGCCTTCCCCAATCCCCAGTTGGTATGCTGCCACCAGTCCCTATTTTAGATATACGCCCAGTCCGTGAATGGGCCTATATCGGGTCAGGAACCAACCCTGGGTAGCGTTTTGGCTTGAGCCGAGCTCACACGGACGTGCGTTCGTTATGCAGAATAAAAGGCAGGCCCACAATTACTTGAGGTAATTGATTATAATAATACACTAGATACACGATATACAACTAAATATACACAGGTATAAGGTCAGGCTAAACTATACAACAATGGAATACAACACACAGAATCACCACAGCATATCAGTTACCGGTTTCTTGATTTTCTTGTGACGCAGGGAGAGGATTCTGCGATCGCAGGCACGGTTCTTTGTTACAGGCTGAGGCCTACCACCGCATGGTCAAACTGCTCCTCCCCTTGGTGGCCTCAGCTGGTGCTCAGATGTTCAGCACACCACTCTTGGGTCAAGACTGACTTATCTCTTGTCTGTCCTGCTATCTTACCTGCCCCGTCCCGCCCACTGCTGGTGAGGTCAGCTGGCTCAGTCTCCACCCTCAGGTCTAACTTCGATCAGAAGCCCAAATTCTATGGAACCCAATAACTTCTCCTGGGATGGTCTCATGATACCCCCAGGGGTTCCCATGGATTCGGGCCGCCGTAACCGACCTTTTGATATCAATTATGATACCATACGGTCCTCAGGAATGGCTCCGCGCTATATCTTGGCTTCCAGAGCACGTACAAACGTCTACCGCGGAGGCTTGTGTGCGCAATGGCTCCGGGACGCCGTGATATTTTTTTATTGGCCCATCCCACGCAACATGCGTGTACTATTCATGTTTCTATATCTTATGCCTCCATGCTTGGGACAGACAAAGAAACTAGTCCTATGGGACAAATGGTCAGGTACAGATAGACGAAGCACCCCCCCCTGCTGGCTGTGTTTCCTCTCGAAGTCTTTGAAGCTCCTAGCATTCAAGTGTTAAGTAGGCTTCTTATCTTACAGGAGCCTGGATGGGGGGAAACTATCTAGTTGACGTTTTAACAGAAGGTCCCAAGGGTGGGGGCTGCTGAAGTGTGGCCATCCCTGGATATGATTTATCATTACCAAGATGGCGGCTACAGGTTCATCACAAGCGGTATCACTACTGCGAACTTCCTCCGCTAGGAGTTGCACCTGCCATTGCTGCAGTTGGATCTACTGTATCAGGAGTTTGTCTCCTGCTGTACCTGCTGCTGCATCCAATGCTGCTGCTGCATGTGCTGCTGGTACTGCTGCTGCTACCCTCGTTGCTGCAGTAGCTGCTTCAGGTGCTGCTGCTGTTGGCTTTGGAGCAAGTGGTTGATGAGCTCCTCCATGCTGCCAGACATCTCTTGCTGGCTGACCGCCTTTACCCAGGACATAAATATTTTCCTTTAGCAGTCACTCTGCCCCTTGGGATTTGTGCCCGTATTCTCCACCAATTGTAGGATTTTACTCACTTAGCTACTTTTGAGGTAGGCACATTAAGCAGTTTCTTTAAAATGTCCAAGGCAAGTTTATTGTATCTTCATAAACCGCACTTTAGAAGTAAAACAAAACACAGCATTGTCCAGCACAGAGTAACAAACAGAAAATAAACTGTCCATACAGTAGTGTGGGTTCGCCTGTTCATGGTCAGTGTCCTTTTGCAGAAACACACTGGAGATCGCCACACCTCCAGCCACAGACACTGAATGAGACATTTGGTCTCCATTTTATTAACAAAAACCACTTCCACTGGGGTGGGGATATGTAATCAGACATTCCCTCCCATCTCTTATGACTGCTCGTAAAACCCGACCCTGGTACGCCCTGTTAACCCTCTCAGCACTATAAGTGCTGGAGCATGCTTTCCTGGGTTTACATGACCGAAGCTACCAACCTCAGTTACACATATCTCCCTTCAAGGACCTATCCAGTGGCCATTTTACAATATATACTGTACATGTGTCAAATGTTTGTATATACAGTGATGTGAAATTACAAGTAAACACAAAATGCAGTTTTCAACTGAAGGTCTTTATTCTTAAGGGAAAAATAAATCCAAACCTTGTGTGAAAAAGTGATTGCTCCCCATCCCCCTTAAAACATATATTAACTGTGGTTTATGTCATCTTTAGGAAGCTGAGTTCAAATTACCTAGACACATACAGGCCTGATTACTGCCACATCTATTCTCAATCGAGAAGTCACTTAAATAGGACCTGCCTGACAAAGTGAAGTAGACCAAAAGATCCTCAAAAGCTAGACATCATGGTGTGATCCAAAAAAATTCAGGAACAAATGAGAAAATATACTATAGTATGTGTGAAAGGTGATAGGTCCTCTTTAGGAAAGCTAAATTTTTATTAGCACTAGAGATGAGCGTTGTTCTACTCGAACTGTTCGCCAATCTCAAATTCGAGCTGTTTTGGGCGGTGTTCGAGCCGTTCGGCGAACACGAACAATTTGAGAAAAATTCGGCTGTTCGAGGTTATGTTCGATAACTGTTCGTGCACCAAAATCATAACTGGATTTTTTCTCAGTAATGATGAAAATTAATGTTAATACGCAGTTTGAGTGTACAGCGGGGTGGGGGGAGGGGCAGGGGATGGATCTCTGCAGGAACAATGAATATCTCCATTTTTTTTTTCTCTTTCCCGCATTTGCAGTGGGGAGGTGCAATCTGTCAGCCTATCAGCAGCGCACACACGGAGCGAAGTGCTTTTTTTCACACAAGCAAGGGCATGTGTCATTGGCAGTGTATGTCACATGTCCTTGCCCTATAAGACCAAGCCATTTTCCCCGTCGCCACCATTTTCTCACTGCTGCAGCTGCGTGTTAGACGGCACCGCTGTTGCTGTGTGCACTATACCTTGTTAATTTCAAGCCAATTTTCGCACAAATCTGCAGATAGCTTGGGAGTAGGGAATAATTGTGATTGCAGTCATTTTAAGGACTAGGTTACAGCATTTCCTACGACTTTTATCAGGCAGGTCTGTGCTCTTAAATAGATAGATTGTGGGAGTAAAGACTAATTGTAATTGGAGTCCTTTTCAGGACTAGGTTACATCAGTTCCTATCAGTTTTTGCCAGGCAGGTCTGTGCCAGTGCTGTGCAAGTTTTTTTCACAGCATTTGGCTGAATCTAGCAAAGCTAATCCTTTTTGGCCTATTGCAGAGTGTGTTAGTCAGTGGAGTAGCCTATCTGTGTTGCAAGATATACCACCTGTGTATAGAATACCAATTTTTTTACTGCACCTAGTGAAGTAAAATCTTTTGGGCATAGCATCATTCTATTAGTCCATCTATACTGACCTCCATCAGGTTGCAAATTGAATATAATTTTTTTCTGCATCTAGCTCTGAAAAAATATTGGGCTTCTAGCTGTGTGTGGGACTTGTTCTATTAATCCATCTATACAGACCTTCATCAGGTTGCAAACTGAATATATTTTTTTCTGCATCTACCTCTGAAAAAATATTGGGCTTCTAGCTGTGTGTGGGACTTGTTCTATTAATCCATCTATACAGACCTCCATCAGGTTGCAAACTGAATATATTTTTTTCTGCATCTACCTCTGAAAAAATATTGGGCTTCTAGCTGTGTGTGGGACTTGTTCTATTAATCCATCTATACAGACCTCCATCAGGTTGCAAACTGAATATATTTTTTTCTGCATCTACCTCTGAAAAAATATTGGGCTTCTAGCTGTGTGTGGGACTTGTTCTATTAATCCATCTATACAGACCTCCATCAGGTTGCAAACTGAATATATTTTTTTCTGCATCTACCTCTGAAAAAATATTGGGCTTCTAGCTGTGTGTGGGACTTGTTCTATTAATCAATCTATACAGACCTCCATCAGGTTGCAAACTGAATATATTTTTTTCTGCATCTACCTCTGAAAAAATATTGGGCTTCTAGCAGTGTGTGGGACTTGTTGTATTAGTCCATCTATACTGACCTCCATCAGGTTGCAAACTGAATATATTTTTTTCTTCATCTACCTCTGAAAAAATATTGGGCTTCTAGCTGTGTGTCGGACTTGTTGTATTAGTCCATCTATACTGACCTTCATCAGGTTGCAAACTGAATATATTTTCTTCTGCATCTACCTCTGAAAAAATATTGGGCTTCTAGCTGTGTGTGGGACTTGTTCTATTAATCCATCTATACAGACCTCCATCAGGTTGCAAACTGAATATATTTTTTTCTTCATCTACCTCTGAAAAATTATTGGGCTTCTAGCTGTGTGTGGGACTTGTTCTATTAATCCATCTATACAGACCTCCATCAGGTTGCAAATTGAATATAATTTTTTTCTGCATCTAACCCAGCCAATAGTTTTGGCCTAATACCACAGTTTGGCCACTCAGCTCTGCTCGGTTCCCATCCATTGTTTTTTTGTGCAAACAACTCCAGAGTTGTGAATGAGTTAACCACCAAAATGAGTGGAAAAAGGCCTGCTGCTGGTGGAAAGGGGAAAAGGCGTGTTGGGAAGGGGAAAAATGGTTGTGTCCGTGGGGTAGGTGTTAAAGCAACAGTAACATCTGCAGAAGAAAGACCATCTTCCAGCCAAACTAAAATGTTTACTTCTTTTAGCGGACAATGTGATAAGATCCCTTACTTACGGCCACGCCAATCGCTACAAATTCCAGATGAGGCACAAAAACAGCAGGTGCTTCAACGGATATCAAGTGCTCCTTTAAGTGGGCTCTCCTCCACATCAACTTCAACATCACAAATACTCCAGTCCTCAAAGGTGTCACCCCAATCACACTTGCTTCCTCACAGCTCCCAAATCTCCAGCTGCCCGTCTGAGTATGAGGTAGAACAGATGGTTGAGTCTGCAGAGCTGTTTACTCATACTATAGCCTGGGAATCAGAGGTCGACTCCAGCGCTTCTGTGAATCCAGACGAGGAAATGATCTGCACTGATGCCCAGAATCTTTATGAGTCGGATCCAGGACCAGACGCAGAAGGTTCTGACCATAATGTAGACCCTCATTCCCAAACTGTAACTCCTGTTGGTGGAGACAATGAGGAAGACGATGATAAGACTCAAATACCTGATTGGAGCGACAACTTTAGTCTTTTGTCAGGGCAATAACAGGTTGGCTCTGAGGACGACGGGTGTGATAACGCACAGGGTGATGATGATGAGGTTGGAGATCCCACTTACTGTCAACCCACAGTCAGCCAAGAGATGAGGTCAGCAGAGGAGGTGGAGGAAGATGCTAGTGACGACGAGGTCAGGTTGAGCCTTCCTGGACAGAGACGTAGTACTGGAAGCACGTCAACAACTGCATCCTCAAACACAACTCTGCCTCTCACCACAAGTCGTGGTGGCTCTTCAGGTCGCATGGGTGCTAAGCCTTGGATAGCCTGGGCATTTTTTCAGATCGATAAAGATGACCCAACTCGTGTTATCTGTAACATTTGTCAGCAAAAGCTAAGTAGAGGCCAAAAAATACATAGTTTGAGTACTTCATGCATGAACCGGCACATGGACATGAAGCATAAGTTGCAGTGGGAAGCTCAGTGTGCTACAATGCGGCCTAGCCGGCCGGGCCAACCACCGTCTGCCATATCTTGTGCATCCGCGGCCTCTTCATCCTCTGTGACTGGGGGGACAGCAGTCACACCTGTTTTGGGGCACAGACCTGCCACCTCTTTACCCGCAACAGCCAGCGTGATTGGCAGGTCATCATTTTCTTTGGAGGTGGTAACACCAGCTGGTGTTGAGCGCTGTCCGACATCGATAGCACCACCTTTGGATGAAGGCAACCTAACATGTCCGCCTGCATCTTCCTCACAGACCGGCAGTTTGCCGGGGACACCCTTATCAACCCCGTCTAAGCACAATAGCCAACCCTCGGTCCCTCAGATGTGGACAAGTAAAAGACCATTTCCTCCTAGCCATGAGAAAGCTAAGAGGTTGAATTTCACCATCTGCAAGCTCTTGGCTACAGAAATGCTGCCTTTCCGCCTGGTGGACACAGAGGATTTTCGAGACCTTATGTCCGTCGCAGTGCCCCAGTACCAGATGCCCAGTCGGCACTACTTCTCAAAGAAAGGTGTGCCTGCGCTCCACCAGCATGTCGCACACAACATCACCGCTTCTTTGAGAAACTCTGTGTGTGACAGGGTGCATTTCACCACAGACACTTGGACGAGTAGGCATGGACAGGGGCGTTACATGTCGCTGACTGGGCACTGGGTAACTATGGTGACAGCAGGACAAGGGGCTGCTGTCCAAGTCTTGCCGTCCCCACGAGTTGTGCGTCAATCCTCTTTATGTCAAAGTTCCTCCACTGCTTCTGCCTCCTCAACCTCCTCTCGGTCTTCTACCTGCACCCAAAGCCTGTCTGGTCATGCCACAAGCTTTCTAACTGCGCAGAAGGGATCCTGCACACCTCCTTATTATGCTGGCAGTAGGGCTCAACGTCATCAGGCGGTTTTTACATTGAAATTTCTGGGAAATGTGAGTCACACAGCTGAGGAGTTGTGGTCAGCTCTGGAGAACCAATTTCATGAATGGTTGTCTCCACTGGACCTGAAACCAGGGAAGGCCGTGTGCGACAATGCTGCAAACCTGGGTGCGGCCCTTCACCGGGGCAATGTCACACACGTGCCTTGTATGGCTCACGTGTTGAACCTGGTTGTCCAGCAATTTTTAGCCCACTATCCCAGACTAGATGGCCTTCTGCAGAGGGCACGGTCGCTGTGTGCTCACTTCCGCCGTTCGCATCCCGCAGCTCAGCGACTTACATCTCTACAGAAGTCGTTAGGCCTGCCACTTCACCGGCTAAAATGCGATGTGCCTACCCGGTGGAATTCAACTCTGCACATGTTGCAGCGACTGTGGCAGCACCGACAAGCCCTGGTGCAATACGTTCTGACGTATAGCCTGGGCCAACGAGATTCAGAGGTGGGGCAAATCACGCTGGAGGAGTGGTCTCAGATCAGGGACCTATGCACCCTTCTGCACAGTTTTGAAATGGCGACGAAGATGTTTAGTGCTGACGATGCCATTATCAGCATGACTATTCCGGTGATTTACATGCTGGAGCACATGTTAAACAGAATTCGGAGTCAGGTGGTGGCACAAGAGGAGGTGGAGGAAGTAGAGGAGGAGGAGTTGTATGCGGAAGGGCTAACATCTGCAAGGTCCAGACGGTCGGCAGCACCAAGGCGGCAGGCATGTGAGGGTGGGGGAGATGGTTTTACCAGGGCGCATGGTAGCAGCCAAACTAGTGAGGAAGGTGCAGGAGCCCAGGAAGAAGTGGAGGACGAACTGATGGAAGACTCATCAGATGACGGAGACCTTGATCACATTTCTGTTGTGCGAGGTTGGGGGGAGAGGACAGAGGAAGGAAGCATGATTGTTACCTCGCCACCAACACAACAGGGACTTGGTGCTCCTGGATGCGCAACACACATGAGTGCCTTCTTGCTGCACTACCTGCAACATGACCCTCGAATTGTGAGAATTAGAAATAATCCTGACTACTGGGTCGCCACACTGTTAGATCCCCGGTACAAAAGTAAATTTGCAGAAATTATTCCTGCCATAGAAAGGGATGCACGCATGCAGGAGTATCAGCAGAGACTGTTGCAGAATCTTACATGTGCTTTTCCACAAAATACCAGTGGTGCACGTAGTGAATCTCACAGTTCCAACTTGCCAACCGTGGGACCGTCAAGTGTTCAGCACTCAAACCGTAACAGAACCACAGTATCTGCTGGTAACATCAATTTTGCGGAATCATTTCACCACTTTTTTAGCCCATCCTTTGCAAGGCCACAGGAGACAAGAAGTCTGACACATAGTCAACGCCTAGAGACGATGGTACAGGAGTATCTCCAAGTAATCATTGAAGCCACGACTGTGTCACTGGACCCTTGCTCTTTTTGGGCTTCCAATCTGAATAAATGGCCGGAGCTAGCCACTTACGCCTTGGAGATCTTGTCATGCCCCGCAGCCAGCGTTCTGTCTGAACGTGTGTTCAGCGCTGCTGGTGGTGTGCTGACAGATAAGCGCACGCGGCTCTCCACTGATAATGTAGACAGACTCACGTTCATAAAGATGAACAAATCATGGATCCGAAACGACTTTTCTACCCCTGTGTCATCCTGGGGAGAGTAAAAGCTTGATGATTGGTTAAAATCACCCTACCAACCGTTTTAAGCTTTCAAATTACTAATCATGTTTATCTGTATCTTGGCTGGAAAATAATTTGGGCTTTGTAGCAGTGTGCAGCACTGATTCTATTAGGCCATCTATAATAAGCTCCACCAGATTTAAAATTACTAATCATGTTTATCTGTATCTTGACTGGAAAATAATTTGGGCTTTGTAGCAGTGTGCAGCACTGATCCTATTAGGCCATCTATACTAAAGCTTCACCAGATTTAAAATTAATAATAATTTTTAGTTGCATCTAGCCCGGAAAATAATTTTGGGGCTCCGAGATGCGCAAGACACATAAGTGCCTTCTTGCTGCACTACCTGCAGCATGACCCTCATATTGTCAGAATTTGAAGTAATCATGACTACTAGGTTGCCACACTCTTAGATCCCCCAAACTTTTCGATCAACCTTTTCATTTTAATAAAGACCAAAAAAATGGTCATTTTTGAAATTATAAGCATTAGCAGGTTGTTAGAAACTGAAATCAAACAGTTTTCAACTCAAAACTTTATTCTAGGTGATGTTACATTTTCACATAGGACCCCTTGTTCGAAAGGAGCTTCTGAACTCTCTCGTCCATTGAATTTGTCAGGTTTTGGATGGTTTCTGCTTCAATTGTTTTGCATGAGGACAGAATACCCTCCCAGAGCTGTTGCTTAGATGTGAACTGCCTCCCGCCATCATAGACACTCCTTTTAATGATGCTCCAAAGGTTCTGAATGGGGTAGAGGTGAGGGGAGCATGGGGGTCACACCATAAGTTTGTCCCCTTTTATACCCATATCAGCCAGAGATGCAGATGTTTTATGTGCAGCATGAGATGGTGCATTATCATGCAGAAAAATGATCTTGCTGTGAAATACACGGTTCTTCTTCTTGAACCATGGCAGGAAGTGCTGTTTGAGAAAATCCACATACATTATGGAGTTCATCTTTAGCGCCTTCAGGGATCCTAAAGGGGCCGACAATCTCTCCCCATGATTCCAGCCCAAAACATTACTCCACCTCCTCCTTGTTGGCGCTGTAGCCGTGTTTGCGTGGGGTGTCCATCAACCAGCCATCCTCCACTCCATCCATCTGGACCATCGAGCGCTGCACGGCACTCATCCGTGAACAAAACAGTTTTGAAATCAGTCTTCATGTAATGTTTGGCCCACTGGAGCCGTTTCTGCTTGTGTGAAGTGGATAGAGGAGGTCGACAGGATGGCGTATGCACAGCTGCAAACCTCTGAAGGACCCTGCATCTTGTTGTTCGGGGGACGTTGGAGGCACAAGCAGCTTCAAAAACTTGTCTGCTGCTATGACAAGGCTTTTTTGCCGCTGCTCTTTCAACCTGACGTAATTGCCTGTAGTAAAGAGTCCTCAATTTGCCCTTATCAGCACGCACACGTGTGTACTGTGAGTCAGCTACATACTTCTTGATTGCCAAGACACTTCATCCTGATCATCGCACAATGTTGATTGTAGTCATGCCTTGACCTAAACACTCCACAATTTGTTGCTTCTCAGCAGCCGACACATCCTTTTTCTTTCCCATTTTGACAGAAAATGTAGGCTGCTTAATAATGTGAGACAGCCTTCTTAAGTAGTCTTGCCTTTCATTGGACACACCTGCCAAACTAATTAGCACAGGTGTCTGCAATTGCTTACAGTGATATAAAGAGCCCTGACACACATCACCATCAATGAGTTTAACTGACAAACAAACAAATTCTTCCCTTATCACTCCTAAACACTTTTTGCATAATAATTTGGAACGCAGTGTACATGTGCTTTTCCACAAAACACCAGTGGTTCACGTAGTGAATCTTACAGTTCTAACTTGCCAACCGTGGTCTGTATGGAGTTGTTCAATAAAGGGCCCAAAATTAAGATAACATAGATGGGAGAGGTCTCTATGAATAGGAATTCCTAAGTATTTGATACCCTGTGAGGGCCAGGCAAAGGGAAAGTTGGACTGGATGGAATCCTATATGGATTTGGGGAGGGAGACATCGAGGGCCTCAGACTTCGCTGCATTGATTTTAAAATTTGACCATGTAACAAAGTGATCTATTTCAGCCATAACAGCATGGATGGATATATGTGATTGAGTGATATATACTAGGACATCATCAGCAAATAGAGAGCACTTGCACTCGGTGCCTCCCACCTCAATCCACCTAATATTGGGGTTATGGCGAATTGATGAGAGCAGGTGTTCCGTCACTAGGATGTATAAGAGAGGAGACAGAGAACATCCCTGCCTTGTCCCATTGGTGATTGTGAAAGGTGATGAAAATGTTCTGACGCGCCCCCTGGGCCTTGGGACACCCGGAGCCGGACCCTTTTTGGTGGATGCTGGTGGTTGTAGTCTTCGTGGCGGCGACCCGGTTCCGTGGCTCAGGGTGGTCAAACCAGTGGCGGAACTATTTATGTGGGTTTGATGTTTAAATGTCCGACTACGCCACCTGTGGATTGCGGTCAGAGTGAACCGCCGCTGCAGGGCAGACCGCTGAGGCTGGTGTTGTAGGTGCAGCAGAGCGTAGCATAACTCCCCACGGGAGGAGTATAGCCTCAGGGCAGTGTATGCGGAGGATGGGGGTGATGGTGCAGGGCAGCAGCAGTAACGACACGGAGTCAGTGATGCAGTCCAGGGCCTTTACTCACAGTTCTTATTATCCAGACCACGTCTGCAGGTAACGGCTGCCCACGTCGTACTGTGCTCACCAGGTGAGGGGCTCAGACAACTCCCAGATAACTTTGGAGCACTTCACAGGACCCCCTTTGTGTGTCCTTTGTCTGGCCTTTCTTACCAACCCTTCTGTCCGGCTGCCTCGGGCCTCCTCTTGGTAAACTTGGCGCCAGTTTCCCTGACCCTATGTGGTGCCTTCCAAGCGGGTGTAGCGAGGGGCTGCGCCACATAAAATGTCACAGCCTCCAGTTTCTAGCTGAGGGTCGTTTCCAGCCTCCACTAGTCTCGGGGACCGGTCTCCCCCTTTGGCCTGACCCCTCCACGCAGGTGGATTCGGGCGTGCGGTGGCGACTCGCCCGTCCGCACCCCTGGGATCCCTTCATTCCTCGTTCCTGGAGCCTTCTCCGCTCCTCTTCCTTCCTTCTCCCTCTTCCAGGCCTAGGCCTCTGTTACTAGGCCCGCCTCCGGAGCAGAGCTCATGCAGAGCCCCTGCTCCCTGCCACTTCTGCTCAGACTTCTCTGCACTGAACTAAGATGGTGCCCATGTTTTATACTCCCTTCTCAATGCACCCAGGAACTGCTTCCTCCCTGCTCCTGCACTACAGGGTTCCCCTTCCTCAGTGTTCCCTCCCCCCACTCCAGCCAGGGACAGGGACTGTCGTGCCCATCTCAGAGGCATATTGGTCGCCCTGCCCCACAGCAATGTGGTGTAATGCATGCAGGTGTCGGGTCCTGATCCACACTCCATCCTTACCTGAGAGTGAGATATCACACCTCTGGGTGAGGTGCAATACCTCTGTAGCAACCGAGCCCTCAGGGTGCTACAGTTCCATTTATCTTCAGCCTAGGTGACGTATTGTGATACAGGGCCGTGATTTTGGCTATAAAAGGGTCCCCTAGACCCCTACCCCAAGCTTTTTAAGAGAATCATATATGGCGTGACAGGAGACTCTATGGAATGCTTTCTCAGCATCCAACGAGAGTATCTAATTACAAATTTTTAACTGCATCTAGCCCAGGAAATACTTTGTGCCTAGTACCAGTGTCTGCTAGTCAGCGGATTATCCCGGCTGTTAAGCAAGCTACACCACCTGTAGTTTGGACACTTAATTTTTTCAAAGGAAATGCTTCGGGACCACGGGATACTCAGTGAAGAGCATCAGGAGGCACCCCAAGGCATAGGGGCTGGGACTGGCAGTAGGATGCCTTGCGGTGGACAGCCGAGCTCGATCCTTATAAAAGCTTTTTAACTGCAGCAGCTTTAGTGGATGCTACTGGAGCTGGAATTACGCGGCTGCTGGCATGAGACTTGCCCTCCAATAGATCCTTGTAAATGGATTTAAAGTGTATTCATTCAAATTAGAGAGACAATTTAAATTAAAAAGCTTAGAGCTGCCTCCACCACAGGGGGGCTCGCTCGACCCACCAGCGGACAGGCACCAGTATTGGGAGAGGGGGGCTGGCCGTCAGGGTTCACCGCGGCTCTGGCACAAACCCGGCGACACGGAGGTGGCACGGTCAGGAGCGGACTGAACGTGTCGGCTTCTCACTTTTTGGATTTTAGAAGGGCATGACATGCCTATATCTGTGTCTCCCCCCCTTTTACTCCTCCACCTCTTTTCTTTTCGCATGACTATATGTACTTGTCACTTTTCCATGTGTTAGTTGTGTCTTCTGAGCAGTTTGTCAGCTTTTGGACACCTTTGAAGGTGTTTTCTATGTGTTTCTATGTGTTTTTGTTTGCCTGCCATTGGTTTTAACGGTGTTGGAAGGTGTTCGACGAACAGTTCGACGAACAGTTCGGCGAACACACGGGTGTTCGACGAACCGAACCGAACTCGAACACTACGGGGGTGGCTCAACACTAATTAGCACCTATTGAATGTATCTACCTTCTAAGTCAAAGTCCATTTAATTAGCTGCTCCAAAAGCAAGAAACATACCCACTTGATTAGGGCTTTTTGGCGTTCATCAGTGCAGTATAGTTTCCGGTTGGCTAAATGCAAGGCCTATGATGCATATTATTATTATTATTTATTATTATTGCGCCATTTATTCCATGGCGCTTTACATGTGATAGGGATTTACATAGCAAAAACATTTACATAATCTTAACAAAATGAGTCAGCGACTGGTACAGGAGGAGAGAGAACCCTGCCCGCGAGGGCTCACAGTCTACAAGGGATGGGTGAGGATACAGTAGGTGAGGGTAGAGGAGGTCATACAGTAATGTGGTGGGGCGGTGGTTACTGCAGGTTGTAGGCTTGTCGCAAGAGGTAGGTCTTCAGGTTTCTTTTGAAGGCTTCCATGGTAGGCGAGAGTCTGATGTGTTGGGGTAGAGAGTTCCAGAGTAGGGGGGATGCGCGTGAGAAATCTTGTATGCGATTGTGGGAAGAGGAGATAAGAGGGGAGTAGAGAAGGAGATCTTGTGAGGATAGGAGGTTGCGTGCAGGTAAATACTGGGTGACTAGATCACAGATGTATGGAGGAGACAGGTTGTGGATGGCTTTGTATGCCATGGTTAGTAGGTTGTTGGTGACTTTGGTCAGGGCAGTTTCAGTTGAGTAGTGCGGGCATATCTAGATTAGTACCTTTTCTCCTTGTCAAGACTGTCATGCTGGCTTAAGTTGATTTATAGTCCATGCAAATTAGCATTCAACTTGAAAAAAAATGAGAAGACTCTCAGGTATCCATTACAAGTCTTGTGAAAAGACTTTTAAAAATGTCTGCCGTTGGCCTAGGGAAGCCGCCTCTTATAGATGTCACTAAATACACAGCCTCTTTCTTGGAGGAGACATAGTCAATACAGACAATATGGATGAGTGGACCTGTGGATGTTCGGGTTCTTTGAGCTCGTGCAAATTTTAGTCCAAAGTTTGCTTTAGGTACCGGTACTCTACCCAAACTTGAACCGAACCCCATAGAAGTCAATTGGGACCCAAATTTTGGTGCTGTAAAATGGTCATAGTAAGTGCTAGGGGTCTCTCTCTCTCTCGCATAGCTCCAGATTTAGATTTCTTTTCATCACTAAATTAATAAAAAAAACTAGACATGTTTGGTATCGCCGTACTCGTACTAATGATCACAATCATATTGCATGGTCATGTTTACCACAAAATGTTAACCGTAAAAACAAGTTCTAAAAAACTATGTCAGAATTTTTTTTTTTTTTTTACAATTTCTCCCCACATTTTTCCATTTTTATGCAGGATGCAGCCAAGCCCTTTTTTGTTGGTTGGGTGAATTGGGGTGCTTATTCCTGTGGGGTGCACTTATATAGTGCTGGACTGTCGTCTGATTAATAGTATTGGCGTCATCAATAGGCTGTAAGCCACACCTATGTGATGTGTGCATTTTTAAAAATTGTTATCCCATTTTCCAGTACGCTATATGGTAAAATGAATGGTGTCATTCAAAAGTACAAGTCCTCTTCCGAAAAACAAGTCCTCATATTGTCTTTGTTGACAGAAAAATAAAAAAAGTTATAGCTCTGAGAAAAAGGGGGAGGAAAAAACAAAAGCCCCAAAATGTAAATGGACTGCGTCAGGAAGGGGTTAAAGGCCATTAAGGTGCCTATTATGATCTTCCCGTTTCCGGTAACTGCATTCAGGTTCACATCAAAGAAAATAAACTCGCTGTCCGTGCCTTTTGTGCCTCGGTTAGGTGCTCTGTGAACTTATGTGACATTTGTGGTCAGTTAATTGTACTCATTACGACCAAATGAGGCTCTTGTACATCCGAAATGTCAGACATTTGCCTGGCCTCGGATTACAGTGATTTCTCTTTTCCCGCTACGTGTAAGTGGCAGTTCCGCTTGTCAGTAGTCAAGCTGTACATTTTAGCCTTCATTTCAATGACTTTCTTTTATGTCAATTATGCCATTGTATTTCCTTTCTATAGTTTTTTCTTTCTTTTTTATATTTTGTATGGATTTTCTTTTTATATATATATTTTGTATGGATTTTTTTTTTTATATATATATTTTGTATGGATTTTTTTATATATTTTTTTATATATTTTCTCTCTAATTGAAGCATGCACTTTGTATACAGGACTTTGGTCTACACCTCGCTTCAGGTAACAAGCCCTACTTTGCTTTCCGCTTGATGCATGCTCACTACTGATAATATATGGCATCCAATAATTTGCTCTGCCAGGAAAGGTGAAGATTTATATATTTTAATTTGCCTTCTTTGGCACCACTTCAAGGCTTCTGGAGGTGCAGCTGATTCACATCTGCCTGGCTATGTCAAATCTTGCTTACATTTGCTTGAAATATGTCTTGGAGATAAGTCACTAGCAGAACAGGTTGCTTGGTGTCTGCTAGGAGGAGCGGCTTTTGTTTTATGGTTTTGGTGAAGTTAATAATGGAGGTTACACTTATGTGTTGTTTTTATGCTCAGGAGACAATTGTGTTAATTCATGCAACTCCTGCTATATTAGTTCACATGCTGCATTAACTTTTCAGTTTTCTGCAAGGGGGTGTAAATTGTATTATGCAGCTGTGTTTAAACTGATTTTATATCTCTACATATTTAAGGGAAAGGTAATTATAAAGTCATTTAATGTCACTTGCTTATTGTCTGTTGAAGCTCATGGTAAAAATACAGCTATATCCCGTTGGGGTAGCAACTGTACTGTACAGCGTGATCACAGCATTAAAAAGTTTTCCCCGTACTAAAAGTTATCATTAGTGATGAGCGAGTATGTTCTGTTGACCCTTTTGGCGAGTATAATCGGGCGAGCATCGAGCATTTACAGCTGCTCGGTGTTATGTTTGAATCGCTCCCGCCTGCATGATTTGCGACTGTTTGACAGCTTTAATACATGTGAGGAATGCAAAAGAAGCAATCATTCCTCACATGTAGTAAAGCTGTCAAACAGTTGCAAATCATGCACACGGGAGTGATTCAAACATATCACCGAGTACGCTGAAGATACTCAGTACTCGCCCGAACATACTCGCTCATCACTAGTTATCATGTAAGGCCACGTTCACACAATCAGTGTTTGGTCAGTATTTTACATCAGTATTTGTAAGCCAAAACCAGGAGTGGGTGATAAATACAGAAGTGGTGACGTGTTTCTATTATGATTTTCCTCTAATTATTTCACTCCTGGTTTTGGCTTACAAATATTGATGTAAAATACTGACCAAATACTGAAAAAGGTTCTTACCGAAACGTGCGTCGGGGTGACGCAAACAGCGGTACTTTTAGTGGCCAAGTGACTATCCAGGTATATGATTGAGTAATGCTATTTATCTGAACATGGTGCATGTTTTTAACAACAATGATTTATGAGCATTCTGGATGTCATGATCAGACCTAAACTGGTTGGGAGGGTGAAGCATACTATATTGGGATGACAAATTTTTGTGCAACATTACATCTATATTATAGATAGAATATTCTATTTTCTGGCTCCCCTTATGTATTTATTGTGTACAGGCTTACTAATTGTGGCCGCTGTGTCACATGGTTTTTATGGTGTAAGGTTTTAATTTTAATATCTTTGGTCCTCAGTATCGTGTCCTCACAATGTGGACCGTTTGTGCATAGATATGTAATTGTCTTGATGTGGTATATATATTCTCAATAAAGATATATTTCTTATGAATTTAAATGAACTTTAGTGGCCTTCCTTTTTCTCTGCTCAGCAGGGACTTTCAAGTGTGAATGTGGCCTAAGGGTGAACTAATTGTGGAAACCTTGCAACTCATAGTAGGGCTTCAATGGACAGACTTTGCACAAGCCACTCTGTTTAGCCGGTCCAAAAGATGTCATTGGTTATTTGCAGCAAAGGTAAGTCCTGTACGCATTCCATTCAACCCTGCAAACCCTTTTCTAATAAAGAAGAAACGTTTTAAAGGACTGTGAGTGTGATTTTTCCTCTAATTTTTCATTCGGGAGCTATCATTGCCTTCATCCTTTGAGCCCTATATAGAGATCTAGAATTACAACTGGGTCCAGGGCCGGCGTTACAATCCGGAGAACACAGGCAAGTGCTGGGGCCCTGAGCAAGCGATGGGGGGGAGCACTTGCCATAGGGGATGCGATGGTACCCGTGAGTCGGGGGAGCCTGGAGCCAGCGTGGGGACTAAACTGTTTGCAATACTTACCTCTCCCTGTTCCTCCACAGCTCCAGTGTCTTCCACGTCTTCTGCCTCTGTGACGTCTCAGGGCAGAGGGCGTAATGATATCACTATAGCACGCCCTCTGTGCTGAGCAGTCACAGTGCAGAGAGCCAGAAGACGCTGAAGAGACTGAATCAGCGGCCAGTGGGGAGCAAGGAGGGGTGAGTATTTGATTTTTTTAATGTATGGAGGATTAAATGGGGCCCATTATTCTGTATGGAGCATTATATGGGGTCCATACTGTATGGAGCATTAAAGGGACCCATACCGTATGGAACATTATATGGGATCAATTATTCTGTATGGAGCATCATATGAGGCACATTATTCTGTATGGAGCATAATATGGGTCCATTATTCTGTATGGTGCATTATATGGGGCCTATTCTGTATGGAGCATTATATGGGGTCCATTATGTATGGAGCATTATATGGGGCCCATGATTTTGTATGGAGCATTATATGGGGTCCATTATTCTGTATGAACCATTTTATGGGGTCCATTATTCTGTATGAAGCATTATATAGGACCCATTATTCTGTATGAAAGACTATGTGAGGCCCATTATTCTGAATGGAGCAATATATGGGGTCCATTATACTATATAGAGGGCTATGTGGTGCCCATAATACTGTATGAAGGACTATGTGGTGCCCATAATACTGTATGGAGGACTATGTGGTGCCCATAATACTTCCACCTCCTGATGATGTCCAATGCCAAGACATGCGTCGTGGTGGGTGCCACGCTGCTCATGGTCCCTCTATCAGTAAGTATTCACAATATCATTGTCCTATTTTCCTCTCTGCATTTAGTTGAGGCATGCAATAGAGCTACATATGATGTCACAACCTCACATCTGCTGCATATTCTCTTGACTGCACACTGCAATGTACAATGACAATAATTATAAATTGATCTGTTTTCATATAGCATATACAAACTCATACCTATTTGATTTACCTTTTCTGGGATTCTCATTTTTATATTTTTTAACAATTGATTTTTTTGTGATTCCATTTTGCACATGCTCCCCCTGCCTTGTTGTATGTTTGTTATCTTCCTGATCCTCATAAAATATATATAAAATATATTTTTTAAACCTATACGTTGATTCTAGACCTTCTGGTTTGTTTGTTTTTTGCCCTGGTTTCTCTTATGGAGGACTATGTGGTGCCCATAATACTGTATGGATGACTTAGTGGTGCCCATAATACTGTATGGAGGACTATACTGTCCGGTCTGCACTGTGCGCTGTGAGGATTCGCCGGTTTCTGAGTTATTGTAGAATTCACAATAGATATCCCTCATGTAATGTAAGAAGTGAAATCTTTGGCATTGTACTATATATATATTTCTCTGCAGTATCTGTTCATCATGAATCATGGTATGTGTTAAAGGGGCCAACTGAGACTCTTTTGTCTGGGGCCCACGAAAACCTGGATCCAGCCCTAACTGTGACCCCGGGTTGCTTCCACGGAGTAGCTGCTGACCGGTAGGGCGAGCTGACAGAGGTTAGTCAACAGGGATATAAGATCAAATCAGGTGATTGGAACAAGGTCATGGGAGATAGTCAAGGTCAAAATCAGGAGGATGGAGTCAGAGATAAAATAGTCAGACAGGCAAAAAAGTCAAGTCTGTCCAGAAAAAGAAATAGAAAAAGTGTCAATTCAGCTCACCACTTATGTGTTAGAGATAAGTATTCAAGGGGACTTTAAGGGTAGGCACAGTCTGGGACCTAGGTGTGGTGCATGGAATATGCATTGGTCTGACTTCCAGGTCAAATAGCTCTCAATGGTCCAAAAGAGGATGTTCTCCAGCACCAAAGGAAAGTAGTTAAAACTTAGCACTTAATGATATAGGATAAAAAAAATTGGGAGAATGTTGCACATATTAAAAAATAAAACCCATAATATTTATGCGTTTCAGGTAGAAATCATAGGTTTAAAAAAAAAAGTATCAGAGAAGCATGGTCAGGTAGCAGAGAAATAGGGTCACTATTTTGGAGTAATCAGATCTCTACTATGGGCATACAGGTGATAGAAAAGTAAATCTATACATACCTGTATGGCCCATAGCAGAGGTCAGATTGCAGAGAAATCTGGTTTTATAAAGTCTGTTTTCCTGAGGCTTGGTGTCCGGGGGAGCGGAAGTCTCAGTGACTTGCGCAATACAAGGCTGCGGCACAGTACGCAGCCAAATGGGGCCGGAGGGAAACAAAGCGCGCTCCATGGGAGCGGCTCTTTGCTCATACGCGGGAGGGGAGGCAGAGCAGGGCACGTCACAGGGCCCTGTGATGTGCAGGGGGGGGGGTATATGGTAATTTAGCAGAGAGGCGGCGAATTAGGGGAATATTAAGCAGATAGGAGGGGTTTGCTTGGTGTTCCCCAGACGCCAAGCCTCTGGAAAACAGACTTTATAAAATCAGATTTCTCTGCAATCAGACCTGTGCTATGGGCCATACACGTATGTATAGATTTACTTTTCTATACCCTGTAAGCCCATAGTAGAGGTCTGATATCACCCAGGGGGGTGACAGATTCCCTTTAAATAGGATGTGGTTCTCCCCTGTAGGGGGGCACACACTACCTGCCTGGGTGGCACTAGAAGCCAGTCCCAGCTACCTTCATACACTTGGCTGGACTGTGCCAGTGTTGCCAAATGATGTTAGTAGCACATGACCAATGCTGTCCACAGAGCAAGTACAGCTCCCCATTTTTTGACAGAGACAGAGGTTGTTGGAACAGGACCAGGCATAGATGTAACATATCATCTATACAAGGGATCGGTGACAATTGCAAATTTGTGGGGCTCCTTCCACGTAGTTTTAAAATGCCCTGTCGAATAGAGAGGTGGCTCATATACTGTATGCACCACCACTTTTTATCCATTATCTATTAAACTTTTGAGGCAAGTTCAGCTTTTGGCTATCTCTAGCAGTACCATGGGGAATGGATGGAGTAGTGGTATTATCCACTCTGCTAAAGCATTTCATAGCCCTGTTCTTGGGATCAGTAGGGCTTACAACAGTGGACCACTAGCAATCCCAAAGTTATTACCTATTTATTGGATAGATTATGGCATTTAATGTTTGGCAGAATTCTGCAAAATCATTTGGCTGACCTATCTGACTGAAATGTGTTGGGCCCTGCTACATGTTCGCATATCATTACTGACCTAAGAGGTTACCCTCGATTGACTAAGAGGCATTTTCTGTGTGTTGATAGCCAATAAACAGAAAATCACTCTGAAAAAGACACCGTGTGCACATAACCTTATAAATACCACAAACTAATCTTCTGGGCGTAGCCGATGATTCACATTGGACCTTCTTTGAGCCAAGCAGGTCAATCAAATTGGACTTTTTTTATTGCATCAATTGTGCTTTAATAATATGCTTCATTTCCAATGAAAATATTTCTAATCATATAGTATAACTATTTAAAGGCCCCATCATGTAGTGGTGGTGGTCAAAACTGCGTCAGACAGCTCCCTTTCTGTTACTTCTGCTAATTGGATTTACAACTCATTTCACATAGACTATGAACTTTATAGCTCTGAATGATTTTCTGTCTTTATCGCCTCACCCATACAGATGCTTCTATCTTGTTCATTTACCATCAAATCGTTACCTCCACGGCTCTTTAGAAATAGCTACAAGTGGAAACCAAATTTAAGCTTTTCAAATCAAACTTCCACGTGCTAAGAAAATACATTCTTAGAAATATAGAGTGGACAATATTGGGTCTACAGTGGCCTCAGCAAAAAGAATTCTAGACAGAGAGGGGCAACTACAGCAAAAAACGCTTCTTTGGACCAAGTACTGTTAGAATTATATGATGTTTTTTGCAATGATTGACTGAGGATTCTGACAAAAGAAGTGTGATTTTTTTAATACCAGAGCACAACCACAACTGGGAAAGGTGCAGGACCTTTGATAATCATGTGATAACATGATAAAGGTTCTGCACCAAGGCAGTGCTTAGAAGAAGAGTGTGTAATGTTCGTGTAGAGTACAGGGTGTGTATGTGTGCATGTGTTTTGGATGTGATGTCTATATATGGCATATATAACTTCAGGGCTTCTCTCATAGTAATACCGCTAGGTAACAAATAATCCATGACCAGTTTATGAGCTACTATTGCCTAGAATGATATTGAAAACTATAGAGCCCCTACCACCAGATATTTTGTCCATAGCCTTTTTTCCTGCTTCTAGAAGATGCAGAACCTTAAGCTATTGGATCATAAACCATATTTTGGTTTTAAATGTACTAGACTTTAAATGGGTTGTCTACTACTTAGCTATGTTTAGCATAGACCATCAGTATTTGATATGGGTGAATCCAACACTTAGGACCCTGAACAATTAGCAGCTTTGACAGCAGCTAAAAGGAACAACATAACTTCATAGTCCCTGCTGAGTTACTTCAAAAACTGTGTGTACCTAGAATTGATGCAGTTCTGAGGACAAAGGTCGATCACTCCAAATATTGAAAAGATTTAGATTTAACTTTAGATTTTCACTTTGCATTTTGTTAATTGATAAAATAAACTATTAACACTTCAAAGCAGGATTCTTGCTTTGCAGCATTTTTTCATACCTGTCTTTCTCTTCCAAACATGACGAGTAGTGTTTCTACCAAACAGTTCAACTTTGGTTTCATCTGACCATATGACATTCTCCCAATACTCTTCTGGATCATTTAAATGCTCTCTAGCGTCTTCTGACGGGCCCGGACATGTAATGGCTTAAGCAGGGGGACACGTCTGGCACAGTAGGATCTGAGTCCCTGGCGGCGTAGTGTGTTACTAATGGCAGCTTGTGTAACGTTGGTCCCAGCTCTCTGCAGGTCATTCATTAGGTCCCCCCGTGTGGTTCTGGGATTTTTGCTCACCGTTCTTGAGATCATTTTGACCCCACGGGGTGAGATCTTGTGTGGAGCCCCAAATCGAGGGAGATTATCAGTGGTCTTGTATGTCTTCCATTTTCTAATAATCGCTCCCACAGTTGATTTCTTCACACCAAGCTGCTTGCCTATTGCAGATTTAGTCTTCCCAGCCTGGTGCAGGGCTACAATTTTGCTTCTGGTGTCCTTTGACGGCTCTTTGGTCTTCACCATAGTGGAGTTTGGAGTCTGACTGTTTGAGGTTGCGGATAGGTGTCTTTTATACTGATAACAAGTTCAAGTAGGTGCCAATGCTACAGGTAATGAGTGGAGGACAGAGGAGCCTCTTAAAGAAGAAGTTACAGGTCTGTGAGAGCCAGAAATCTTGCTTGTTTGTAATTGACCAAATACTTATTTTCCACCAAAATTTGAAAAAAAATTCTTTCCAAATCAGACAATGTGATTTTCAGAATTTGTTTTCTCATTTTGTCTCTCATAGTTGAGGTCTACCTATGATGTCAATTACAGGCCTCTCTCATCTTTTTAAGTGGGAGAACTTGCACAACTGGTGGCTGACTAAATACTTTTTTTTCCCCACTGTATATAGTCCTCAACATTGAAATTGCAACATCAATAAGGAAAAGTCATGGAATTATGGAAATGGATTGACATGTTACACATCTGAAAATTGTAAAAATATGGAAACAACATTTCACAACATCTCAGTTTATTCAGCATGGTTTATGAGCTCAACGCACAGAAATACCCGCACTTCGGCATCTTGGCTCCTATCACTGAGGTTATTACTGGTTGTCAGATTTGTCCCTTGTGTACATGGGTTTCCTAGAATCTCTTGATGATATGCACTGTAGATATGGTGGGATATTCAAAGCTTTTGTAATTTTACATTATGGAACATTTTTCTGGAACTCTTTGCCAATTTTTGACTCAGTTGTTCGCAGATTGGTGATTTCTGACCATCTTTGCTACCTCATTAATACCATTTCATTTTCCAACCTTTTGTTAACCCTGTCAAACCTTTTTTGAGATGTGTTCCAGCCATCCGTTTCTAAATGAGATTTTTTTTTTTCAAATAAAATGGAAAAATGTCTAATGTTCACCTTTTGATCTGAGTTCGATGTTCTAAAAAAAATATGAATATGGTGATAAGAGATTTCCATTCTTGTACTCTTTACATTTTAAACATTGTCCCAACTCTTTGGGAATTAAGTTTCTATATACAATAAGAAGGTAAATTTTACCTTCCTATTTTATTAATTTTTAAATCAACTTCATGCCCAAGCTTGGAGCTTGCACAGAGCCTTAAGACTAGAGATGAGCGTTGTTCTACTCGAACTGTTCGCCAATCTCAAATTCGAGCTGTTTTGGGCGGTGTTCGAGCCGTTCGGCGAACACGAACAATTTGAGAAAAATTCGGCTGTTCGAGGTTATGTTCGATAACTGTTCGTGCACCAAAATCATAACTGGATTTTTTCTCAGTAATGATGAAAATTAATGTTAATACGCAGTTTGAGTGTACAGCGGGGTGGGGGGAGGGGCAGGGGATGGATCTCTGCAGGAACAATGAAGATCTCCATTTTTTTTTCTCTTTCCCGCATTTACAGTGGGGAGGTGCAATCTGTCAGCCTATCAGCAGCGCACACACGGAGCGAAGTGCTTTTTTTCACACAAGCAAGGGCATGTGTCATTGGCAGTGTATGTCACATGTCCTTGCCCTGTAAGACCAAGCCATTTTCCCCGTCGCCACCATTTTCTCACTGCTGCAGCTGCGTGTTAGACGGCACCGCTGTTGCTGTGTGCGCTATACCTTGTTAATTTCAAGCCAATTTTCGCACAAATATACAGATAGCTTGGGAGTAGGGAATAGTTGTGATTGCAGTCCTTTTAAGGACTAGGTTACAGCATTTCCTACGACTTTTATCAGGGAGGTCTGTGCTCTTAAATAGATTGGTTGTGGGAGTAAAGACTAATTGTAATTGCAGTCCTTTTCAGGACTAGGTTACATGAGTTCCTATCAGTTTTTGCCAGGCAGGTCTGTGCCAGTGCTGTGCAAGTTTTTTTCACAGCATTTGGCTGAATCTAGCAAAGCTAATCCTTTTTGGCCTATTGCAGAGTGTGTTAGTCAGTGGAGTAGCCTATCTGTGTTGCAAGATATACCACCTGTCTAAAGAATACCAATTTTTTTACTGCACCTAGTGAAGTAAAATCTTTTGGGCATAGCATCATTCTATTAGTCCATCTATACTGACCTCCATCAGGTTGCAAATTAAAACTAATTTTTATCTGCATCTACAGTACCTCTGAAAAAATATTGGGCTTCTAGCTGTGTGTGGGTCTTGTTCTATTAATCAATCTATACTGACCTCCATCAGGTTGCAAACTGAATATATTTTTTTCTGCATCTACCTCTGAAAAAATATTTGGCCTTCTAGTAGTGTGTCGGACTTTCTCTATTAGTCCATCTATACTGACCTCCATCAGGTTGCAAACTGAATATAATTTTTTTCTGCATCTAGCTCTGAAAAAATATTTGGCCTTCTAGTAGTGTGTCGGACCTTCTCTATTAGTCCATCTATACTGACCTCCATCAGGTTGCAAATTAAAACTAATTTTTATCTGCATCTACAGTACCTCTGAAAAAATATTTGGGCTTCTAGCAGTGTGTGGGACTTGTTCTATTAGTCCATCTATACTGACCTCCATCAGGTTGCAAACTGAATATAGTTTTTTCTGCATCTACCTCTGAAAAAATATTGGGCTTCTAGCTGTGTGTGGGTCTTGTTCTATTAATCCATCTATACTGACCTCCATCAGGTTGCAAACTGAATATATTTTTTTCTGCATCTACCTCTGAAAAAATATTTGGCCTTCTAGTAGTGTGTCGGACTTTCTCTATTAGTCCATCTATACTGACCTCCATCAGGTTGCAAACTGAATATAATTTTTTTCTGCATCTAGCTCTGAAAAAATATTTGGCCTTCTAGTAGTGTGTCGGACTTTCTCTATTAGTCCATCTATACTGACCTCCATCAGGTTGCAAATTAAAACTAATTTTTATCTGCATCTACAGTACCTCTGAAAAAATATTTGGGCTTCTAGCTGTGTGTGGGACTTGTTGTATTAGTCCATCTATACTGACCTCCATCAGGTTGCAAACTGAATATATTTTTTTCTGCATCTACCTCTGAAAAAATATTTGGCCTTCTAGTAGTGTGTCGGACTTTCTCTATTAGTCCATCTATACTGACCTCCATCAGGTTGCAAATTAAAAATAATTTTTATCTGCATCTACAGTACCTCTGAAAAAATATTTGGGCTTCTAGCTGTGTGCGGGACTTGTTGTATTAGTCCATCTATACTGACCTCCATCAGGTTGCAAACTGAATATATTTTTTTCTGCATCTACCTCTGAAAAAATATTTGGCCTTCTAGTAGTGTGTCGGACTTTCTCTATTAGTCTATCTATACTGACCTCCATCAGGTTGCAAACTGAATATAATTTTTTTCTGCATCTAGCTCTGAAAAAATATTTGGCCTTCTAGTAGTGTGTCGGACTTTCTCTATTAGTCCATCTATACTGACCTCCATCAGGTTGCAAATTAAAACTAATTTTTATCTGCATCTACAGTACCTCTGAAAAAATATTTGGGCTTCTAGCAGTGTGTGGGACTTGTTCTATTAGTCCATCTATACTGACCTCCATCAGGTTGCAAACTGAATATATTTTTTTCTGCATCTACCTCTGAAAAAATATTGGGCTTCTAGCTGTGTGTGGGACTTGTTGTATTAGTCCATCTATACTGACCTCCATCAGGTTGCAAACTGAATATAATTTTTTTCTGCATCTAGCTCTGAAAAAATATTTGGCCTTCTAGTAGTGTGTCGGACTTTCTCTATTAGTCCATCTATACTGACCTCCATCAGGTTGCAAATTAAAACTAATTTTTATCTGCATCTACAGTACCTCTGAAAAAATATTTGGGCTTCTAGCTGTGTGTGGGACTTGTTGTATTAGTCCATCTATACTGACCTCCATCAGGTTGCAAACTGAATATATTTTTTTCTGCATCTAACTCTGAAAAAATATTTGGCCTTCTAGTAGTGTGTCGGCTTTCTCTATTAGTCCATCTATACTGACCTCCATCAGGTTGCAAATTAAAAATAATTTTTATCTGCATCTACAGTACCTCTGAAAAAATATTTGGGCTTCTAGCTGTGTGCGGGACTTGTTGTATTAGTCCATCTATACTGACCTCCATCAGGTTGCAAACTGAATTTATTTTTTTCTGCATCTACCTCTGAAAAAATATTTGGCCTTCTAGTAGTGTGTCGGACTTTCTCTATTAGTCCATCTATACTGACCTCCATCAGGTTGCAAATTCAAAATAATTTTTTTCTGCATCTAACCCAGCCAATAGTTTTGGCCTAATACCACAGTTTGGCCACTCAGCTCTGCTCGGTTACCATCCATTGTTTTTTTGTGCAAACAACTCCAGAGTTGTGAATTAGTTAACCACCAAAATGAGTGGAAAAACTCCTGCTGCTGGTGGAAAGGGGAATAGGCGTGTTGGGAAGGGGAAAAAAGGTTGTGTCCGTGGGGTAGGTGTTAAAGCAACAGTAACATCTGCAGAAGAAAGACCATCTTCCAGCCAAACTAAAATGTCTACTTCTTTTAGCAGACAATGTGATAAGATCCCTTTCTTACGGCCACGCCAATCGCTACAAATTCCAGATGAGGCACAAAAAAAGCAGGTGCTTCAACGGATATCAAGTGTTCCTTTAAGTGGGCTCTCCTCCACATCAACTTCAACATCACAAATACTCCAGTCCTCAAAGGTGTCACCCAAATCGCACTTGCTTCCTCACAGCTCCCAAATCTCCAGCTGCCCGTCTGAGTATGAGGTAGAACAGATGGTTGAGTCTGCAGAGCTGTTTACTCATACTATAGCCTGGGAATCAGAGCTCGACTCCAGCACTTCTGTGAATCCAGACGAGGAAATGATCTGCACTGATGCCCAGAATCTTTATGAGTCGGATCCAGGACCAGACGCAGAAGGTTCTGACCATAATGTAGACCCTCATTCCCAAACTGTAACTCCTGTTGGTGGAGACAATGAGGAAGACGATGATAAGACTCAAATACCTGATTGGAGCGACAACTTTAGTTTTTTGTCAGGGCAGGAACAGGTTGGCTCTGAGGACGACGGGTGTGATAACGCACAGGGTGATGATGATGAGGTCGGAGATCCCACTTACTGTCAACCCACAGTCAGCCAAGAGATGAGGTCAGCAGAGGAGGTGGAGGAAGATGCTAGTGACGCCGAGGTCAGGTTGCGCCTTCCTGGACAGAGACGTAGTACTGGAAGCACGTCAACAACTGCATCCTCAAACACAACTCTGCCTCTCACCACAAGTCGTGGTGGCTCTTCAGGTCGCATGGGTGCTAAGCCTTGCATAGCCTGGGCATTTTTTCAGATCGATAAAGATGACCCAACTCATGTTATCTGTAACATTTGTCAGCAAAAGCTAAGTAGAGGTCAAAAAATACATAGTTTGAGTACTTCATGCATGAACCGGCACATGGACATGAAGCATAAGTTGCAGTGGGAAGCTCAGTGTGCTACAATGCGGCCTAGCCGGCCGGGCCAACCACCGTCTGCCATATCTTGTGCATCCGCGGCCTCTTCATCCTCTGTGACTGGGGGGACAGCAGTCACACCTGTTTTGGGGCGCAGACCTGCCACCTCTTTACCCGCAACAGCCAGCGTGATTGGCATGTCATCATTTTCTTTGGAGGTGGTAACACCAGCTGGTGTTGAGCGCTGTCCGACATCGATAGCACGACCTTTGGATGAAGGCAACCTAACATGTCCGCCTGCATCTTCCTCACAGACCGGCAGTTTGCCGGGGACACCCTTATCAACCCCGTCTAAGCACAATAGCCAGCCCTCGGTCCCTCAGATGTGGACAAGTAAAAGACCATTTCCTCCTAGCCATGAGAAAGCTAAGAGGTTGAATTTCACCATCTGCAAGCTCTTGGCTACAGAAATGCTGCCTTTCCGCCTGGTGGACACAGAGGATTTTCGAGACCTTATGTCCGTCGCAGTGCCCCAGTACCAGATGCCCAGTCGGCACTACTTCTCAAAGAAAGGTGTGCCTGCGCTCCACCAGCATGTCGCACACAACATCACCGCTTCTTTGAGAAACTCTGTGTGTGACAGGGTGCATTTCACCACAGACACTTGGGCGAGTAGGCATGGACAGGGGCGTTACATGTCGCTGACTGGGCACTGGGTAACTATGGTGACAGCAGGACAAGGGGCTGCTGTCCAAGTCTTGCCGTCCCCACGAGTTGTGCGTCAATCCTCTTTATGTCAAAGTTCCTCCACTGCTTCTGCCTCCTCAACCTCCTCTCGGTCTTCCACCTGCACCCAAAGCCTGTCTGGTCATGCCACAAGCTTTCTAACTGCGCAGAAGGGATCCTGCACACCTCCTTACTATGCTGGCAGTAGGGCTCAACGTCATCAGGCGGTTTTTACATTGAAATGTCTGGGAAATGTGAGTCACACAGCTGAGGAGTTGTGGTCAGCTCTGGAGAACCAATTTCATGAATGGTTGTCTCCACTGGACCTGAAACCAGGGAAGGCCGTGTGCGACAATGCTGCAAACCTGGGTGCGGCCCTTCGCCGGGGCAATGTCACACACGTGCCTTGTATGGCTCACGTGTTGAACCTGGTTGTCCAGCAATTTTTAGCCCACTATCCCAGACTAGATGGCCTTCTGCAGAGGGCACGGTCGCTGTGTGCTCACTTCCGCCGTTCGCATCCCGCAGCTCAGCGACTTACATCTCTACAGAAGTCGTTGGGCCTGCCACTTCACCGGCTAAAATGCGATGTGCCTACCCGGTGGAATTCAACTCTGCACATGTTGCAGCGACTGTGGCAGCACCGACAAGCCCTGGTGCAATACGTTCTGACGTATAGCCTGGGCCAACGAGATTCAGAGGTGGGGCAAATCACGCTGGAGGAGTGGTCTCAGATCAGGGACCTATGCACCCTTCTGCACAGTTTTGAAATGGCGACGAAGATGTTTAGTGCTGACGATGCCATTATCAGCATGACTATTCCGGTGATTTACATGCTGGAGCACATGTTAAACAAAATTCGGAGTCAGGTGGTGGCACAAGAGGAGGTGGAGGAAGTAGAGGAGGAGGAGTTGTATGCAGAAGGGCTAACATCTGCAAGGTCCAGAAGGTCGGCAGCACCAAGGCGGCAGGCATGTGAGGGTGGGGGAGATGGTTTTACCAGGGCGCATGGTAGCAGCCAAACTAGTGAGGAAGGTGCAGGAGCCCAGGAAGAAGTGGAGGACGAACTGATGGAAGACTCATCAGATGAGGGAGAACTTGATCACATTTCTGTTGTGCGAGGTTGGGGGGAGAGGACAGAGGAAGGAAGCATGATTGTTACCTCGCCACCAACACAACAGGGACTTGGTGCTCCTGGATGCGCAACACACATGAGTGCCTTCTTGCTGCACTACTTGCAACATGACCCTCGAATTGTGAGAATTAGAAATAATCCTGACTACTGGGTTGCCACACTGTTAGATCCCCGGTACAAAAGTAAATTTGCAGAAATTATTCCTGCCATAGAAAGGGATGCACGCATGCAGGAGTATCAGCAGAGACTGTTGCAGAATCTTACATGTGCTTTTCCACAAAATACCAGTGGTGCACGTAGTGAATCTCACAGTTCCAACTTGCCAACCGTGGGACCGTCAAGTGTTCAGCACTCAAACCGTAACAGAACCACAGTATCTGCTGGTAACATCAATTTTGCGGAATCATTTCACCACTTTTTTAGCCCATCCTTTGCAAGGCCACAGGAGACAAGAAGTCTGACACATAGTCAACGCCTAGAGACGATGGTACAGGAGTATCTCCAAGTAAACATTGAAGCCACGACTGTGTCACTGGACCCTTGCTCTTTTTGGGCTTCCAATCTGGATAAATGGCCGGAGCTAGCCACTTACGCCTTGGAGATCTTGTCATGCCCCGCAGCCAGCGTTCTGTCTGAACGTGTGTTCAGCGCTGCTGGTGGTGTGCTGAGAGATAAGCGCACGCGGCTCTCCACTGATAATGTAGACAGACTCACGTTCATAAAGATGAACAAATCATGGATCCGAAACGACTTTTCTTCCCCTGTGTCATCCTGGGGAGAGTAAAAGCTTGATGATTGGTTAAAATCACCCTACCAAACGTTTTAAGCTTTCAAATTACTAATCATGTTTATCTGTATCTTGACTGGAAAATAATTTGGGCTTTGTAGCAGTGTGCAGCACTGATCCTATTAGGCCATCTATAATAAGCTCCACCAGATTTAAAATTAAAAATAATTTTTAGCTGCATCTAGCCCGGAAAATAATTTTGGGGCTCCGAGATGCGCAAGACACATAAGTGCCTTCTTGCTGCACTACCTGCAGCATGACCCTCATATTGTCAGAATTCGAAGTAATCGTGACTACTGGGTTGCCATACTCTTAGATCCCCCAAACTTTTCGATCAACCTTTTCATTTTAATAAATACCAAAAAAATGGTCATTTTTGAAATTATAAGCATTAGCAGGTTGTTAGAAACTGAAATCAAACAGTTTTCAACTCAAAACTTTATTCTAGGTGATGTTACATTTTCACATAGGACCCCTTGTTCAAAAGGAGCTTCTGAACTCTCTCGTCCATTGAATTTGTCAGGTTTTGGATGGTTTCTGCTTCAATTGTTTTGCATGAGGACAGAATACCCTCCCAGAGCTGTTGCTTAGATGTGAACTGCCTCCCGCCATCATAGACACTCCTTTTAATGATGCTCCAAAGGTTCTGAATGGGGTAGAGGTCAGGGGAGCATGGGGGTCACACCATAAGTTTGTCCCCTTTTATGCCCATATCAGCCAGAGATGCAGATGTTTTATGTGCAGCATGAGATGGTGCATTATCATGCAGAAAAATGATCTTGCTGTGAAATACACGGTTCTTCTTCTTGAACCATGGCAGGAAGTGCTGTTTGAGAAAATCCACATACATTATGGAGTTCATCTTTAGCGCCTTCAGGGATCCTAAAGGGGCCGACAATCTCTCTCCCCATGATTCCAGCCCAAAACATTACTCCACCTCCTCCTTGTTGGCGCTGTAGCCGTGTTTGCGTGGGGTGTCCATCAACCAGCCATCCTCCACTCCATCCATCTGGACCATCGAGCGCTGCACGGCACTCATCCGTGAACAAAACAGTTTTGAAATCAGTCTTCATGTAATGTTTGGCCCACTGGAGCCGTTTCTGCTTGTGTGAAGTGGATAGAGGAGGTCGACAGGATGGCGTATGCACAGCTGCAAACCTCTGAAGGACCCTGCATCTTGTTGTTCGGGGGACGTTGGAGGCACAAGCAGCTTCAAAAACTTGTCTGCTGCTATGACAAGGCTTTTTTGCCGCTGCTCTTTCAACCTGACGTAATTGCCTGTAGGAAAGAGTCCTCAATTTGCCCTTATCAGCATGCACACGTGTGTACTGTGAATCAGCTACATACTTCTTGATTGCCAAGACACTTCATCCTGATCATCGCACAATGTTGATTGTAGTCATGCCTTGACCTAAACACTCCACAATTTGTTGCTTCTCAGCAGCCGACACATCCTTTTTCTTTCCCATTTTGGCAGAAAATGTAGGCTGCTTAATAATGTGAGAGAGCCTTCTTAAGTAGTCTTGCCTTTCATTGGACACACCTGCCAAACTAATTAGCACAGGTGTCTGCAATTGCTTACAGTGATATAAAGAGCCCTGACACACATCACCATCAATGAGTTTAACTGACAAACAAACAAATTCTTCCCTTATCACTCCTAAACACTTTTTGCATAATAATTTGGAACGCGGTGTACATGTGCTTTTCCACAAAACACCAGCGGTTCACGTAGTGAATCTTACAGTTCTAACTTGCCAACCGTGGTCTGTATGGAATTGTTCAATAAAGGGCCCAAAATTAAGATAACATAGATGGGAGAGGTCTCTATGAATAGGAATTCCTAAGTATTTGATACCCTGTGAGGGCCAGGCAAAGGGAAAGTTGGACTGGATGGAATCCTATATGGATTTGGGGAGGGAGACATCGAGGGCCTCAGACTTCGCTGCATTGATTTTAAAATTTTACCATGTAACAAAGTGATCTATTTCAGCCATAACAGCATGGATGGATATATGTGATTGAGTGATATATACTAGGACATCATCAGCAAATAGAGAGCACTTGTACTCGGTGCCTCCCACCTCAATCCACCTAATATTGGGGTTATGGCGTATTGATGAGAGCAGGTGCTCCGTCACTAGGATGTATAAGAGAGGGGACAGAGGACATCCCTGCCTTGTCCCATTGGTGATTGTGAAAGGTGATGAAAATGTTCTGACGCACCCCCTGGGCCTTGGGACACCCGGAGCCGGACCCTTTTTGGTAAATGCTGGTGGTTGTAGTCTTCGTGGCGGCGACCCGGTTCCGTGGCTCAGGGCGGTCAAACCAGTGGCGGAACTATTTATGTGGTTTTGATGTTTAAATGTCCGACTACGCCACCCGTGGATTGCGGTCAGAGTGAACCGCCGCTACAGGGCAGACCGCTGAGGCTGGTGTTGTGGGTGCAGCAGAGCGTAGCATAACTCCCCACGGGAGGAGTATAGCCTCAGGGCAGTGTATGCGGAGGATGGGTGTGATGGTGCAGGGCAGCAGCAGTAACGACACGGAGTCAGTGATGCAGTCCAGGGCCTTTACTCACAGTTCTTATTATCCAGACCACGTCTGCAGGTAACGGCTGCCCACGTCGTACTGTGCTCACCAGGTGAGGGGCTCAGACAACTCCCAGATAACTTTGGAGCACTTCACAGGACCCCCTTTGTGTGTCCTTTGTCTGGCCTTTCTTACCAACAATTCTGTCCGGCTGCCTCGGGCCTCCTCTTGATAAACTTGGCGCCAGTTTCCCTGACCCTATGTGGTGCCTTCCTAGCGGGTGTAGCGAGGGGCTGCGCCACATAAAATGTCTGAGCCTTCGGTTTCTAGCTGAGGGTCGTTTCCTGCCTCCACTAGTTCGGGGACCGGTCTCCCCCTTTGGCCTGACCCCTCCACGCAGGTGGATTCGGGCGTGCGGTGGGACTCGCCCGTCCGCACCCCTGGGATCCCTTCATTCCTTGTTCCTGGAGCCTTCTCCGCTCCACTTCCTTCCTTCTCCCTCTTCCAGGCCTGGGCCTCTGTTACTAGGCCCGCCTCCGGAGCAGAGCTCATGCAGAGCCCCTGCTCCCTGCCACTTCTGCTCAGACTTCTCTGCACTGAACTAAGATGGTGCCCACCTTTTATACTCCCTTCTCAATGCACCCAGGAACTGCTTCCTCCCTGCTCCTGCACTACAGGGTTCCCCTTCCTCAGTGTTCCCTCCCCCCACTCCAGCCAGGGACAGGGACTGTCGTGCCCATCTCAGGGGCATATTGGTCGCCCTGCCCCACGGCAATGTGGTGTAATGCATGCAGGTGTCGGGTCCTGATCCACACTCCATCCTTACCTGAGAGTGAGATATCACACCTCTGGGTGAGGTGCAATACGTCTGTAGCAACCGAGCCCTCAGGGTGCTACAGTTCCATTTATCTTCAGCCTAGGTGACGTATTGCGATACAGGGCCGTGATTTTGGCTATAAAAGGGTCCCCTAGACCCCTACCCCAAGCTTTTTAAGAGAATCATATATGGCGTGCCAGGAGACTCTATGGAATGCTTTCTCAGCATCCAACGAGAGTATCTAATTACAAATTTTTAACTGCATCTAGCCCAGGAAATACTTTGTGCCTAGTAGCAGTGTCTGCTAGTCAGCGGATTATCCCGGCTGTTAAGCAAGCTACACCACCTGTAGTTTAGACACTTAATTTTTTCAAAGGAAATGCTTCGGGACCATGGGATACTCAGTGAAGAGCATCAGGAGGCACCCCAAGGCATAGGGGCTGGGACTGGCAGTAGGATGCCTTGCGGTGGACAGCCGAGCTCGATCCTTATAAAAGCTTTTTAACTGCAGCAGCTTTAGTGGACGCTACTGGAGCTGGAATTACGCGGCTGCTGGCATGAGACTTGCCCTCCAATAGATCCTTGTAAATGGATTTAAAGTGTATTCATTCAAATTAGAGAGACAATTTAAATTAAAAAGCTTAGAGCTGCCTCCACCACAGGGGGGCTCGCTCGACCCACCAGCGGACAGGCACCAGTATTGGGAGAGGGGGGCTGGCCATCAGGGTTCACCGCGGCTCTGGCACAAACCCGGCGACACGGAGGTGGCACGGGCAGGAGCGGACTGGCCGTGTCGGCTTCTCACTTTTTGGATTTTAGAAGGGCATGACATGCCTATATCTGTGTCTCCCCCTCCTTTTACTCCTCCACCTCTTTTATTTTCGCATGACTATATGTACTTGTCACTTTTCCATGTGTTAGTTGTGTCTTCTGAGCAGTTTGTCAGCTTTTGGACACCTTTGAAGGTGTTTTCTATGTGTTTCTATGTGTTTTTGTTTGCCTGCCATTGGTTTTAACGGTGTTCGAAGGTGTTCGTCGAACAGTTCGACGAACAGTTCGGCGAACACACGGGTGTTCGACGAACCGAACCGAACTCGAACACTACGGGGGTGGCTCAACACTACTTAAGACAGCATTCATAGGAAACTACTGTACCTCTGTATGCTGCTGTTGTCACTGCTTCCTTGCTCCTTCCATCCTTTGGTATGCGGTAACGGAGAGAATAACACACAAGACAGGTAGCATGCGTCAACAGACTCTAACTTTATTACAAAGCATAGGGTTTATATACACCCTGGAGGCAGAAACGGATTTATCATATATGGTCCGATCATACAATTTAGCTGTGCAAACAAAAACTGGTTTCTGTTCCCGTGACGCCTATGTTTGTAGTTGAATCATTTAATCAGGCGCATCTGATTCCACCCGATGACTAGCAAGGACACGTTAGTTTCTATTGATACAAGGAAGGAACATTTAGTTGTTGTTTTTGACCTAAGGTAACCGTCAGACTTATATAGCATAGATGGGGTCTTTGAACTTGAGGGACCTCATCTTCTGCTATAACACTTCGAATTTCAAATGGAAAATCAAGGCATGTAGCATTGGATAATGTTGAAGCATTTCTTCCAAAACTCTTGGGGCCCAAAACTAAATTTTAACAGGGTGTAAAAGACCAAATTGGAAGGGCTCCTTTCCGTGCCAGCCTGCCACCACTGTGAGTGCCTAGACACGACTGCCGTGAATATTCTGGCCAATCAGTACACATTAATGCCCGGTTAATCTGAGCACTTAATTCTCTATTGGACTTATCAGTTCTCTGGCCTCAGTGCAAGTTATTGCTGTTTTTACCCTAATCTGGTTGTACTTACTTTAGTTAGATACTTACCTATATTTTGATGCTCAAAGCTGGGACATTTAAGCCTTGCCGCGGGATAGCCTCCAAAACAATCCTGCTCCGGGATCACCTACCGTGTGTTGATTATATTACTGGTGTGTCCTTTAGACCTCATTCAGACATCTGATTTTTGTGTACGAGTGCTATCCATGATTTTCACAAATAGGACTCGTACTCATAATAGTTTATTGGACCATTCTCATGTCCTATTTTTTTTTTCTTTGGGCCAAGTAATTCGCGGCAAATATAGGAAACATGTGCGATTTTGATCCTAGGGTCGGATCAAGACCGGCAATGCAAGTCAATGGGTCCATGAAAAAATCGGACTTTGTGCGGATGACATCCCAGTTCAGCTGGATTTTAACGGACTCTCAGAATGGAGAAGGGGGAGAAATAGTTTTGTTTAAATTTCTCTATGTGCGAGAAAATCCGATGACACTCGTGCCACACTCTGATTGAACTCTGATCATCAGTCTGATCAGAATAATCAGTCCGATTTTCTCGTACATAAAAAAATTGGAAGTGTGAATGAGTCCTTAGTAGCAGAAGGACTTTTTTACGACCCTATGCCACAAGTATATGATATAAATGCTGCATTTTGACCCTATTTTTCAACCCTAATATCTCAGTTGCAGATATGGAGGGATCATGCAGCAGTTCGTGTAGTGTCTACCATAGAAACTTGCTTTACCACCTGCTAAGCTCCATGCACTCGGCTCTGCTGTGTACATGTGATCTTAGGCTTAGTTTTATAAAATAATCTCTTATTATTCAATTGGTTAATTTTTGCATAAAAGAATTGTTTGTATTCCACGCGTGTCATCACCTGATCCGTCTCCTTCCTCTTTTAATGTGTGAATAATGAAGCATTTATAAAAATTTCATTGCATGAAAAAAAATCCATAACTTCCAAAACTTGAAATTGGATTGAAATGTAATGCAATATTAATCCCCTGTAGAATAATAGTTTTCTAATGAACTTTGTGATTGGCATTGGGAAAATCTTTTGGAACTTCAAATACGACAGACGAAAGAGTCATAATCTAACAGTTACAATAAAAATAGAAAAAGAGGGTGAGAATATTCTGTTTAGGACCCTCAAGGTTAAAAAAAACTGAAGAGACCACAAGACTCAAGCTTCTTTTTAAATCTCAAAAGCAGAATGAATAACTAAAGACGGATGACAATTCTTTTGTTCAATTTGTTTTACTTTCAAAACCATATCATGGGCTCGAAAATGGTTTTCCGTTACTGGACTTCTGATAGGCAAGTCCAACTTTAACTCAAGATCGCCGGTTAGAAGAAAGAAATTACAAATAAAAACTTTCTCTAAGAAGGAGGGAGGATCAATCCGAGTCAACTAGACTGGGAAGCTTTTGAGAAAACCACTTAGAAGGAACATACAATGTCCCCCTCAATCAAGGACATCTTGCCTTGCCAGTTTGGTTTCCACCAGACAAAATATTCTTCAATTGGTATGCGATCATGGGGATATCCACGTAGCAAGAGCCAGAGAAAGTTTTCCATAATCTTTTACATGAGTAATTGGATTGAGATGGGAGCATATCATTACAGACTTCAGAAACATTGCTATAAGGAGCACACAAGGAGCTCTTGCAAAGAAGCTCTTGTATTTAACAGGCTCGTACCTGTACTACAAATGGCAAAGATGAGCAAATAGATTTGCACTACCCTATCAGGGCAGGGAGGACTTCCTTGTGCCAAAATTCTAATGCCGGCACCCTGGACACCTCTAGTGGCTTCACCTCATGACAAACTTTATGATTTTGCCTAGTAATACGAAGGATGCATTGTACTGGACGAGGAGGTGCACTGGTTATCACAGAGTACCTGTAATGCACACGCCCGGACTGATTGGCGTGTGCGTGATTAGTGATTCCACTGTGCCATGAACCGGAGAGTGCCTGGAGGGGCTTAACTAAGTATCTGCTCGATCCGACCAAGGTCGCATGGCGGCATACGACGCCAGTGCACCAGGGAGGAACCGAGCAGAGGGACCAGGTGCCACTCCAGGTCAGACCCCGGACACGGCTGTTGACCCACACCGGGGAATACAGGAACAGGCAGGCTAGAGTGCAGGCTGGGTAGGGTCCAGTACAGACTGGGAGATGGGTTCAGAGCCGCAGATGCGGTAATCAAGCAGAGCAAAGCGAAACAGCAGGTGCGGTAGACAAGGCCGAGCAGAGCAAAACCGCAGACACGGTGGACAAGGCCGAGCAGAGCAAAACCACAGATGCGGTGGACAAGGCTGAGCAGAGCAAAACCACTAACGCGGTGGACAGGGCTGAGCAGAGCAAAACCGCAGATGCGGTAGACAAGGCTGAGCAGAGCGAAACCGCAGACGCGGTAGACAAGGCTGAGCAGAGCGAAACCGCAGACGCTATAGACAAGGCTGAGCAGAGTGAAACCGCAGACACGGTAGACAAGGCTGAGCAGAGCGAAACTGCAGACGCGGTAGACAAGGCTGAGCAGAACGAAACCGCAGACGCGGTAGACAAGGCTGAGCAGAGCGAAACCGCAGACGCGGTAGACAAGGCTGAGCAGAGCGAAACCACAGACGCGGTAGACAAGGCTGAGCAGAGCAAAACCGCAGACGCGGTGGACAAGGTTGAGCAGAGCAAAACCGCAGACGCGGTGGGCAGGGCTGAGCAGAGCAAAGCTGCAGACGTGGTAGACAAGGCTGAGCAGAGCGAAACCGCAGATGCGGTAGACAAGGCTGAGCAGAGCGAAACCGCAGACGCGGTAGACAAGGCTGAGCAGAGCAAAACTGCAGACGCGGTAGACAAGGCTGAGCAGAGCGAAACCACAGATGCGGTAGACAAGGCTGAGCTGAGCGAAACCGCAGACGCGGTAGACAAGGCTGAGCAGAGCGAAACCGCAGACGCGGTAGACAAGACTGAGCAGAACAAAACCGCAGACGCGGTGGACAAGGCTGAGCAGAGCAAAACCGCAGACACAGTGGACAAGGCCGAGCAGAGCAAAACCGCAGACGCGGTGGACAGGGCTGAACAGAGCAAAACCGCAAGTGCGGTGGACAAGACTGAGCGGGCAGGAACCGCCGAAGCGGTAAGTAAGAAATGACACAGATAAATCGCCGAAGCGGTAAACAAAGATAAAGCAAAGGGGACAGGGCTCTGTTCACATGGAACAGACTGGAAAAGAAAGGCAGAACCAGAAACACACAAGGTACTTGCAAAGAAGTAGCGAAAGGACTCCAACTCACAAACGGAAGTACAATGACAACGAGTAGAAGTTAGGTGCAGGTTCAGACTCTACAGAAAAAGGGAGCAAACAGACATAAATATAAAACAGGTAAGAAGCTAGGAGACAGTTCAGACAAGAACAGTAACTGCAACAAAATGCAGGAACGAGTCTAGGTAAAGCCAAGTGCTGGTTCAGACACTGCAGAAAAAGGGAACAAACGGACATAAAGACAAAACAGGTAGGAAGCTAGGAGACAGTTCAGACAGGAACTGTACTGCAACAAATACAGGAGCGAATCTGGGTAGGCGGCCCCCAGAGGGCGAGACGAACAGGCTAGGTGCGTGTTCAGACAGGCCTGGAAATACAGCCTCCAGGAAGGCAGACAGACAGCTGGCTAGAGTACACAGACAGGACACAGTTCAGACATGGGAACTGATACCGCAAGGCAGAAAACATAGACAAGACCTGGCACATCAGTGACAAGAAGCCAACTGACAGAACAAGATGCTCAGGCATGGATTCCAGGGAGGAGCTGGTTTAAATACCAGGTGACAGACAGCAATAGGCTGAGGATGCATTAGGGGTGTGTCTGCAGCAGCTACTAGAAACAGGAAGTTCAGTGGGCGTCGCCCTAAGCAGCCAGAGCAGAGCAAAGCAGACAGTATGGAAAGAAGCCAGAGTGGCAGTCTGGACTGGAAATCAAGTGCGCGCTGTGTGCATGATTTGCGACTCTTTGACAGCTTTAATACATGTGAGAAATGCTTGTTTCTTAGGCATTCCTCACATGTATTAAAGCTGTAAAACAGTCGCAAATCATGATCACAGAGTGAGTCAAACATAACACCCGAGCACGCTGAAGATACTCGGCGAGCACCCGAGCATGCTCGCCGAAAGGGTTAACAGAACATATTCGCTCATCACTAGTCTTTATCATAGATATTGCACTTGGGCCTAAGAATAATTTCACTTTCAGAAAACTTTTGATATACCATAGAGACAAGTCAGAAGATTTAATCTATGGAGATCTAGAGGCTGAAAGCTGAACCAATTGGATAAACAAAAGGGTTCAAGCACTTAACCAAATGCTGCTCTCCTGAGATATTGAAGACTCATCAAATGAAAGTCTATGTCTGTTTTATGGAAGTTTGCTTACATGCATAATTGCAAATAGTTCCGAGTATGAATCTCCTACCAAGTGTATTCAGCTCCTATCAAGACCAATGTGTCTGCATGGTTACAAATTATGCGTATTCCCACCATTCAGCCATTCTATATTTTTCTTGTCTGCTTATTGCTGACCTATTCTTGTGTATTAGAAAACAATCTATGATCAACCAACTTTTAAAGTCGTCTGAAATAGTGAATGTCTTGTGATTTTGGAGGCCATTTGACACTACCCCAAATGTCATGTTGCTGGAAAGAAAAATTGGACAGTAGAATTTTTACATGACCAATCTTTTCTTCTCATGGGTGGTAAGCCATCTCTGAGAAAGTCTGATACTTCCTTCAACACATTCAGGCAACTCACTGCATCACCGTCACCTGTCCGGTCCTCACTGCATCTTCACTGCAACTTCTTATCACCACCATGAACAATGAATCCCTGGGCCCCTCTAAGCTAGGCCAGAACTTCTGGCTCTGATGATGAGGCCCTGGATGTGTCTGTGAAAAGATGTTTTAGGTCACAACATCATGATGTCACAACGTATGTTGTGGTGCATGCTGTGAAATGTCTCAGGCCTCATCAGAGCCGGAAGTCAAGGTCTGAAGTGAAGAGGGCCAGAGATTCAGCATTCATGGCAGTGATAAGAGGATGCCATGAGGATTGGATTGATGACAGTGAGGAGCGGAGGGACCAGAGAGGTTTTTTTTCTTTTTTAAATCTATCGATTGCCCTTTATGGTTCAGAAACATGGTGCCCATTGGCCGCTATTCAACTGAATCAGGGTGGAAGCAAATTACAAAAAGTAATCTGGATTTTAACAAATGTGGATTTTTGTAATAGAATTCAATTCTACTCGAATATATTCTTTCATGTCTAGTATTGGAAGTTTGGAAGAATAGCAAGGGCAAACCAATGTTCAGTTGAAAGATATTTAAGGCGTGTGTGTACCATTTTCTCATGAAAATCACAGCTCCCACAGATATAAATAGAACTTTATGACACATGCACGAAGGCTAAAGCATTAGAAATGTTGAGGGGTCGAGGAAAAAAAGAGGGAGGTAATGCCCACTGAGCACTAGAAGGGAATGCCCACTGAGCTCTGAACCTGCAGCTCCACAAGCAGAGATGAAACACAGAAAGTAGGTCTTACATATAAGAGAAGCAATACAAAAATAAGCCAACAGCGTAGTGAAGTTTAAATCTCTCCAGGTACTAAAACATTTCTAAAAATATTTCATAAAGGTGCACAAAGTCTTTTGAAAGTGAAAGGAAATCACTCACAGCCAACAGGAGCAAGCTTACAGTACAAAATTGGTACAATTGGTATTCCAGTCATACACAATTGTAGTCAATGTCAAAGAATTTTATTAAACAATTGTCATTCTAGATCGGTCTTTGACCTTTTGACAGAATCAAAGTAATAATATGTTTATTAAAAGTTGCAATGAAAATTTTTGTTGTTAGTGGCTTTTAAATGATAATTGTATAACCGTAGCTGTAAACTTTCAGGCCATTACAAGGTCACTGACGGAGCTGTGCAGACACAAGTTTAATGATGACAGCATAGCACGTTAAGTACTGTCCTGCTGTGCGGCTTTCCTTCAAACGGCCGAAAGTGTTTATAATTTGTACAAGAGTGTGACAAATAGTCGGCCCTTTATGAGATTCCTCATCACATCTGATAGATGGCGGCTCCTTTCAACTCAAGCTAAAGTACTATTGGCAAAACAACCTTAAAAATAAGGTAGAAATTACTTAAGATAAAAGTACAAGAAATTCTAAAGAGATGGAAAAAACTATTCACCATTCTGAAACCTTTTTATGTTTATACATCTTTCAAGAGTCGTGACATAAATCTGTGTTGTAGATAATGAGGATAAATCTGATATATGTTCCCTGTGATACCCAGGGAGAGAATAGACTAGATCGCATAATCCATCTCCCCAAGATCCTTCCCAAGACTTTAGTTTGTATTTTGGACTCATCTTACAATAGGTGTATGAGAACAGATGAATTTGGGGAAACAAGGATTGGGCATTTTGAATTTCAGCCTGCCTGATACTTTATTTCATGGTTGATATGCCACCAGGATTGTCTGATAACAACTTTCTTCCTCTACCCATTCAGAATGAATGTGCAGTCGAGCTAGGTGTCAATGTGCATAGTGTTGCATAATGCGGACTCATTAGGTGATTTGGATCCTCTAAGCACAAGGTCTTGGTGGGCACATGGGCCATGGGCGTTGGAACAGCAGGTCGATGCATCCTGGAAGTCGTGGGCAGACATGTAGGAAAAGGCAAACAAAAAGACTTAATACAGTTCTGGAAGCCACAAGTGGACAGGAGACGTCCTGGCTTCTGCAGGCGGACACGTATGAAAGGCAAATTAAAAGCCTTAATAATGTTCTGGAAGCTGCATGCGGACAGGAGACATTCTGGAAGCTGCAGATGGACAAGAGACATCCTGGAAGCCGCAGTTGGACATGAAGCAGGGTTACAAGAAGCCACAGACTAAAAAGTGAAGTCCTGGTGGTCACTGACAGGTAGCGGGATTACTGGAAGACGCACACAAGCAGGTGAACTCCTGGAGGCCACTGACAGGTAGAGGGGTTTCTGGAAGCTGTAGACAAACAGGTGAAGTCAAGGATACTACTGTCAGGTACTGTGCAAAGACAACTAAAAGAATTACTAACAAGTCTTAATACCAAGAACCAGGTGTTTGTCTTGGGAGGCCTTATATATGCCTAGGAAATACAACACATGGGAGCACACATAAATACTTGCAAAGCCCGATGTGGAGCACAAAAACGTCTAGTGGACTGGGGTGAGGGAAGTAAAGCACTGATCTGGGGCAGGTGCATTTCAGTGGGTCAGGAAGTATAATTGCAGGCCAAACAAATTTTTGATCATAGCTATTGAAGGTGTTTTGGCAACATTTGATACAGTTTCAAGGAATTACAGATTTCATACAGGAAATTGAGAAATTAAATACATAGGCAAAAAAATGAGGGAGGATGAAGAAATGTTAGTGGGGATAGAGAATGTGCATGCTTCACAGATAATGCCGATTGAGCTGTAAAGGGGAATGCCCTCTGAGTACTGAACCTGCAGCTGTACAATAGACGGGAAACACAGAAAGCGTGATTTTAGTCACTACTCATGGATAATCAATGAGGCTGGGTAGTCAAGAGGTCCGAGGTCAAAAGCCAAGGGAGTATGTCAGAGACAGAGGGGTTAGACAAAGGCGTAGTCAGTAAACAGTCTGAGGACAATATTCCAAGAAATTAGTGGATCATGACAAAAGGTCAAGATAAACAAATGGTCAACACAAACCCTAGGTTGGGCAGCATAGTTCAGAACACCAGACAAGGATCACAGAACACACACACAGCTCACGAACAAAGTTACAATTGGCAGCAATGAAAGGCAGAGAGCTGGCTAAATTGCCAGTTAATTACTCTGGACAAGAGACACATGGATGAAGCCCTGGCACACCCTGCTTCTGATTGGATGGCTAAAGACCAGACACTGACAGCTGAGTATGCCCCCGCATCCAATTGGATGGATGAGCTGTCCATTACCATACTGACAGTTAAGCATGCCCCATTTCTAGATTGGACAGGAGAACTGTCATTTAACCAGTCCACTCACTCAAATAGGAGGAATCATGACAGTACAGATATGTTTATAGGCAGATGATGAAAGATAACTAGAACTAGCACAAACATGAGAGTAGTTAGGCAAGCTAAGCTTGGGTGAAAACATAATCAGGATGTGGTACAGTGTAGAATCCTAAATTAAAGCTAGGTGACACATCTCAATTGTGTGCAGATGGGGTTTGGACAATGGAAGGGTCAAAAAGGGTTTGGAAACTCACCAAATAACATATTGACGCTAAAGTGTTGAGCTCCTGGGTGGTTATTTATTGGATAGATTGCCCGTTTGCCATGTATTACTACAAATTTGTCCTTCTTCGCCTTCTTTACCTTCCCTCTTGGCTTGACGTATCTGTAGATATTTTTGATATATGTGTCCATATATGTCCATTAAGTGGTTGTGATGTGAAGCTTACCATGATTCGGGTTTATTTCTAGCATGTTTCAATGATTTAATGAATTTGTATAGTGAGAAATTGAAGTGGACACGTGTACAATTTATGGATAGGTAGAGCTTCACCTTCAATAAAAGCTGATTGTTAGGGTTTTATGAAGCCAGACGTACAATAATTAGGTAATCCCTGGATAATTTAGTTGGTGTCTTTAAAGAAAACCCCTTAAAATTTAGTATTGTGTTCCTGTCATTTTTAAATTTATAGAGGAGACGTTATCATTCATTTATTTATTTATTACAATGCTCTCGCCTTTTTGTTTCCATGAAAAAGTAAAATTATGAAATGGTAGCAGAGCTCTGGATTATTATTACAGTGAAATCATTAAAATTATTTAACAGTTTTTATTAATGTTAATGCAATATTTTTTAATTAAAAAAATATATAAAAGTGTGCCAGTCTAATTGCATCATCATTATTTCATACAATCTGTTTAATCAGTTCAGGACCGAGCCATTTATTCCTATTCCTGACCATGCACATTCTTGGGTTTTATCGTATGTCTGGTTTAATGAGCTGTAATTTTTTTTCTTGTTCAGATATTAAGATGATTTTTGCATATTTTTCATGATATTTTTCATGATACTTCGACCTAATTTTTATTTTTATATTCTCTTGTTTTTTTTTGGTCGATATCAGGAAATATTGTTGGGAAAAGAATTGGAAATATGTGTCTGTTTTTAGCATTTATTTCTATTTGTTCCCCTTTTTGCTATTTTTATATATCAGACAAAGAAAAAATGGCAGTAGGGTGAGGTTAATAACAACGATTTGGATAGACAGTGTCTTTTTTTAACTACTTTTTACATTTATTTTTATTTGTTTTCCATTTATTTAAGATTTTGTGCCCCTCACCCATTACGTCGTAAAAGGCCTTTGGTCAGCATTTCAACACTTAAATACTTTTTTTTTTATCTGATTTTCCCTGTAACTGGGTTTGGTATATTAGCCCAAGTTACAGTGGAAATGCATCTTCCAGACTGCTGCTCCTTCTTTTCACCTAGCACAACAAATGAGCTCTGTATCTGATGGAGGAGGAAGTGCCATTATCACTTTCTAATTTTGCACGGACAGTGATTCTTTAGTGCTGTGAATATAGCGATAGAGAAGGCAGAGACAGTAGTAAACCATCTCTGTCTTCTCTTCGGGGAACTTGGCTGTCTCTTAAAGCAGGCTTTCTACTCCTGCAGCTTCATGTTCATATGCAGCTGCCCAACTATGTAATGACATTTTACAACGTCATTGCAGAGTAGAACGCGAACCTCGTAGATGTCTAAAGTATATTGGCAGTCCGAAATTGGTTACAGACAAATATCAACTAGAGATATTTTACTAATTGAAACTAGGATACTGGAGCCTAATGTTTCCTTCTAATCTGTTTTCATTTTCTGATTGTGGAAGTTTTTACTTTGTTTTCTTTATGTAAACAGTGCGAGAACAGGAACCGACAACTATGAGTTTCAGGGACCACTTTATTCAAAGAATTAGACAGCTCGTGAATAAAGCACATGACATTCGAACATTAACATTTAGCTGCACGCAGATAGATTATGTGTCACCTAGTGAAGTGAACTCTCAAAGCCCTTGGTACAGATGAGCAGCTGTTATGAAGCCTTCTCTGATGGCTTTGGTGTAGTAAGGTGATCCAGTTGGAACAATGAAGACAGATGTAGCAGAACTGGAACAACAGCAATCAAGGAAGCAGAGTTAAAGTAATGACAATAGGTATAGTAGAAATGTATTGGCAATGAAAGTTTTGTGTTGGGAATTTTTTATCAATGTAACAAAGTATCACTGATGAGAATCAGAAAAGCAGAGGTGAGCTGCACAGGGAAATTTTATATGGCAGAGCTGGCACAGCAATACATTAGAAATAACCCAGTAATGTAACAGAGTTTGCAGCAGTGTTCAATATTGAAGAGGTGGAACAACCTCTGGTCAGATTTCTCCAAACATTAGATGGATGTAGCTGGTTCCCTCTGGTTGCTCCTATTACTGTGGTGATGGCCCGATTTTGAAGGGAAGTAAACATGATGTGTCTCATCTGCTGCACTGAGTTTCTTTGGTTGACCACCGAATCTACAGTCCTCAAAGTTGCCCATTTCTTTACTTCTTAAGTATTGAGAAAAACAGGCAGATACTTATCTATCATGTAATACCAACAGAGAGGCATCTGATTTAGTTCCAAATTTATTCTCTCTCTGGACAACGACCTCAACATCCAGCCAATGTCCTTAGGAAGAACTGATGAAGATAAAGTGCGGTCACCAAATATTAATGGGATTTAGATTTATATTTTGTTCATTCACTTTGCATTTAATTCATTGGTAAAAGTAAACTTTTATCATTTCTATTTTTTAAGGCATTCTTAACCCCTTTAAAGCCCAAGACATATTAATACGCATCTGTGCCCTGGGCTTTAAGAGCCTGACCCGTATTAATACGTCTTCGCGATCGCGCGCGCACACAGGCTGAGCGGGCGCGATCGCTGCCGGGTGTCAGCTGATTGTCACAGCTGACACTCGGTACTATGTGCAGGGAGCGGTCCCGCACCGCTCCTGGCACATTAACCCCCGAAGTATAATATGTCACGAAAAAACAGTCTCAGAATTAGGGGGATCCGTTGAAGCGTTCCAGAGTAATTACCTCATAAAGTGACAGTGGTCAGAATTGTAAAAATTGGCCTGGTCATTAACGTGCAAACCACCCTCGGGGGTAAAGGGGTTAATATTCAGTTTTATTTGCACACCTGCCTAAAACTTTTGCATTGTACCATATTAAATCTATCTATCTATGTATCTATGCAACTATCTATCTATATATTATCTATCTATGATATATATATCATCTATTATCTATTATATATCATCTATCTATAATCTATTATCTATCTATCTATCTATTATCTATAATCTATCTATAATCTATCATCTATTTATTATCTATTATCTATCTATTATCTATCTATCTATCTATCATTTATCTAATATCTATCTCTCATCTATTATCTATCAATATCTATTATCTATCTATCTATCTATCTATATATTATCTATATATTATATATCTATCATCTATCTATCTATATATTATCTATTATCTACAGTACAGACCAAAAGTTTGAACACACCTTCTCATTTAAAGATTTTTTTGTACTTTCTTGACTGTGGAAATTGTACAATCACACTGAAGGCATCAAAACTATGAATTACCACATGTGGAATTATATACTTAACAAAAAAGTGTGAAACAACTGAAAATATGTCTTATATTCTTGGTTCTTCAAAGTAGCCACCTTTTGCTTTGATGACTGCTTTGCACACTCTTGGCATTCTCTTGATGAGCTTCAAGAGGTAGTCACCGAAAATGGTCTTCCAACAATCTTGAAGGAGTTCACAGAGATGCTTAGCACTTGTTGGCCCTTTTGTCTTCACTCTGCGTCCAGCTCACCCCAAACCATCTCGATTGGGTTCAGGTCTGGTGACTGTGGAGGCCAGGTCATCTGGCGTAGCACCCCATCACTCTCCTTCTTGGTCAAATAGCCCTTACACAGCCTGGAGGTGTATTTGGGGTCATTGTCCTGTTGAAAAATAAATGATGGTCCAATTAAACGCAAACCGGATGGAATAGCATGCCGCTGCAAGATGCTGTGGTAACCATGCTGATTCAGTATGCCTTCAATTTTGAATAAATCCCCAACAGTGTCACCAGCAAAGCACCCCCACACCATCACACCTCCTCCTCCATGCTTCACGGTGGGAACCAGGCATGTAGAGTCCATCCGTTCACCTTTTCTGCGTGAAAAGACACTGTGGTTGGAACCAAAGATCTCAAATTTGGACTCATCAGACCAAAGCACAGATTTCCACTGGTCTAATGTCCATTCCTTGTGTTCTTTAGCCCAAACAAGTCTCTTCTGCTTGTTGCCTGTCCTTAGCAGTGGTTTCCTAGCAGCTATTTTACCATGAAGGCCTGCTGCACAAAGTCTCCTCTTAACAGTTGTTGTAGAGATGTGTCTGCTGCTAGATCTCTGTGTGGCATTGACCTGGTCTCTAATCTGAGCTGCTGTTAACCTGCGATTTCTGAGGCTGGTGACTCGGATAAACTTATCCTCAGAAGCAGAGGTGACTCTTGGTCTTCCTTTCCTGGGGCGGTCCTCATGCGAGCCAGTTTCTTTGTAGCAATTGATGGTTTTTGCAACTGCACTTGGGGACACTTTCAAAGTTTTCCCAATTTTTCACACTGACTGACCTTCATTTCTTAAAGTAATGATGGCCACTCGTTTTTCTTTACTTAGCTGCTTTTTTCTTGCCATAATACAAATTCTAACAGTCTATTCAGTAGGACTATCAGCTGTGTATCCACCTGACTTCTGCACAACACAACTGATGGTCCCAACCCCATTTATAAGGCAATAAAGCCCACTTATTAAACCTGACAGGGCACACCTGTGAAGGGAAAACCATTTCCGGTGACTACCTCTTGAAGGTCATCAAGAGTATGCCAAGAGTGTGCAAAGCAGTCATCAAAGCAAAAGGTGGCTACTTTAAAGAACCTAGAATATAAGACATATTTTCAGTTGTTTCACACTTTTTTGTTAAGTATATAATTCCACATGTGTTAATTCATAGTTTTGATGCCTTCAGTGTGATTGTACAATTTTCATAGTCATGAAAATACAGAAAAATCTTTAAATTAGAAGGTGTGTTCAAACCTTTGGTCTGTACTGTATCTATAATCTATCATCTATCTATTATCTATCTATCTATCTATCTATCTATCTAGCTATTTATTATCTATTTATTATCTATCTATCTATCTATCTATTATCTATCTATTATCTATTATATATCTATTATCTATTATCTATCTATCTATCATCTATTTATTATCTATCTATTATCTGTCTATTATCTATCTATTATCTATCATTATCTACTATCTTTCTATCTATCTATTATCTATCTATCTATCTATTATCTATCTATCTATCTATCTTGATACTTTCAGGTATGTACTTTCTGGGGGATGCCGAGAATCTTCCTTTATTGGGCCCCCTTGTCCTCCTGTCTATTCCACACCCCCCTATTGCCCCCTTCTTGCACGTTTGGATGTGGGGCACCATCTCATGACGTAGCATCAGGTACAAGAAAGCTTCAGGAGGCACCGCATTCCAGAAGTTTTCTTTAGGAGAGGCACTTCTCGATGATCCCCATGTGGAGGACCCTAATAGGGTACATAGATTGATGGGTTGTCCATAGAAGGAAATGATGGAGGTCCCATCAGATCGGATCATAGTGGGAGCAATCCTATAACGGTAATGTGTGATCTTTACCCTCGGAGCAGTACGCACCTATAAACATGGCAGCAGCGGAGGATCTTCAGTGAATCAGCTCCTTGTTGACTTGAATTTGTAGACGACTAAAGGTAAAGTGAAGCAGAAGACATTTGCATAAAGCGTCTGTGACATGTGAATTTGGCAGCGCACCAGTTGGTAGTCCCTGGCAGCCTCATGACGCCCCGGCTGGCACACACAGTGACATGAAGCAGACTCGGGCTCTTGGGCTGTTCTGGAGGTGTCGCATTACATTAGACATCCCAGTACCACGGGCGAGCGTGTGTCTGCAGATGCCCAACCGCATTCATCATAATGTTCTGCGGAAAGCCCGTCTGAAAGCAAGAGATGTACAAAACACTTAACACGTCGGCACATTAGTAAAATGCTAAATGGGGTGTAAAGGAGCGAAGCTGGAAAAGGTCTACAAAGTGCGGGGATTATTCCAAGTTCTTTTCTTTTTGCTTTACTGTCAGAAAAGTTATAACTTGTCATGAAGTAAAGGGAAGACTATATTCTACCTATCTATTATCTATTATCTATCTATTATCTATCTATCACCTATCTATCTATCTATTATCTATTATCTATCTAACTATTATCTATCTATTATCTATCTATTATCTATCATCTATCTATTATCTATCTATCATCTATCTATCTATTATCTATTATCTATCTATCTATTATTTATCTATTATCTATCTATCTATTATCTATTATCTATCTATTATCTATCTATCATCTATCTATCTATCTATTATCTACTATCTATCTAACTATTATCTATCTATCATCTATCTATTATCTATCTATTATCTATTATCTATCTATCTATTATCTATTATCTATCTATTATCTATCTATCATCTATCTATCTATCTATTATCTATTATCTATCTAACTATTATCTATCTATCATCTATCTATTATCTATCTATTATCTATTATCTATCTATTATCTATCTATCATCTATCTATCTATCTATTATCTATTATCTATCTATTATCTATCATCTATCTATTATCTATCTATTATCTATCTATTATCTATCATCTATCATCTATCTATCATCTATCTATTATCTATCTATCATCTATATATTATCCATTATCTATCATCTATCTATTATTTATCTATCATCTATCTATCTATTATCTATCTATTATCTATCTATTATCTATCATCTATCATCTATCTATTATCTATCTATCATCTATCTATTATCTATCTATCATCTATCTATTATCTGTTATCTATCTATTATCTGCCTATCTATTATCTATCTATTATCTATTGTATCGGTGGCTCAGTGGTTAGCACTGTATGGTGGCTCTGGGGTTAGCACTGTATGGCGGCTCAGTGGTTAGCACTGAAGCCTTGCAGCGTTGGGGTCCTGGGTTCAAATCCCACAAAGGACAACATCTGCAAGGAGTGTGTATGTTCTCCCCATGTTGGCGTGGGTTTCCTCCGGGTTCTCCAGCTTCCTCCCACACTCCAAAGTTATACTGATAGGGAATGTAGATTGTGAGCCCCAATGGGGACAGCCATGATGATGTATGTAAAGTGCTGTGGAATATGCTGGCGCTACATAAAAATAAAAATTATTATTATTATCTATCTACAAGTATTATCTATTATCTATCCATCTATTATCTATCATCTATTTATTATGTATCCGTGTATTATCTACATATACAGTATGTACATACAGTACAGACCAAAAGTTTGGACACACCTTCTCATTTAAAGATTTTTCTGTATTTTCATGACTATGAAAATTGTACATTCACACTGAAGGCATCAAAACTATGAATTAACACATGTGGATTTATATACTTAACAAAAAAGTGTGAAACAACTGAAAATATGTCTTATATTCTAGGTTCTTCAAAGTAGCCACCTTTTGCTTTGATGACTGCTTTGCACACTCTTGGCATTCTCTTGATGAGCTTCAAGAGGTAGTCACCGGAAATGGTCTTCCAACAATCTTGAAGGAGTTCCCAGAGATGCTTAGCACTTGTTGGCCCTTTTGCCGTCACTCTGCGGTCCAGCTCACCCCAAACCATCTCGATTGGGTTCAGGTCTGGTGACTGTGGAGGCCAGGTCATCTGGCATAGCACCCCATCACTTTCATTCTTGGTCAAATAGCCTGGAGGTGTATTTGGGGTCATTGTCCTGTTGAAAAATAAATGATGGTCCAACTAAACGCAAACCGGATGGAATAGCATGCCGCTGCAAGATGCTGTGGTAGCCATGCTGGTTCAGTATGCCTTCAATTTTGAATAAATTTCCCAACAGTGTCACCAGCAAAGCACCCCCACACCATCACACCTCTTCCTCCATGCTTCACGGTGGGAACCAGGCATGTAGAGTCCATCCGTTCACCTTTTCTGCGTCGCACAAAGACACGGTGGTTGGAACCAAAGATCTCAAATTTGGACTCATCAGACCAAAGCACAGATTTCCACTGGTCTAATGTCCATTCCTTGTGTTCTTTAGCCCAAACAAGTCTCTTCTGCATGTTGCCTGTCCTTAGCAGTGGTTTCCTAGCAGCTATTTTACCATGAAGGCCTGCCGCACAAAGTCTCCTCTTAACAGTTGTTGTAGAGATGTGTCTGCTGCTAGAACTCTGTGTGGCATTGACCTGGTCTCTCATCTGAGCTGCTGTTAACCTGCAATTTCTGAGGCTGGTAACTCGGATAAACTGATCCTCAGAAGCAGAGGTGACTCTTGGTCTTCCTTTCATGGGGTGGTCCTCATGTGAGCCAGTTTCTTTGTAGCGCTTGATGGTTTTTGCTGCTGCACTTGGAGACACTTTCAAAGTTTTCCCAATTTTTCGCACTGACTGACCTTCATTTCTTAAAGTAATGATGGCCACTCGTTTTTCTTTACTTAGCTGCTTTTTTCTTGCCATAATACAAATTCTAACAGTCTATTCAGTAGGACTATCAGTTGTGTATCCACCAGACTTCTGCACAACACAACTGATGGTCCCAACCCCATTTATAAGGCAAGAAATCCCACTTATTAAACCTGACAGGGCACACCTGTGAAGTGAAAACCATTTCCGGTGACTACCTCTGGAAGCTCATCAAGAGAATGCCAAGAGTGTGCAAAGCAGTCATCAAAGCAAAAGGTGGCTACTTTGAAGAACCTAGAATATAAGACATATTTTCAGTTTTTTCACACTTTTTCGTTAAGTATATAATTCCACATGTGTTAATTCATAGTTTTGATGCCTTCAGTGTGAATGTACAATTTTCATAGTCATGAAAATACAGAAAAATCTTTAAATGAGAAGGTGTGTCCAAACTTTTGGTTTGTACTGTATATATATATATATATATATATATCCATCTATTATCTATCTATCTATTTATCGAATATCTACTGTATTATTGATTCAATTCAATAAGGCTTTATTGGCAGGACCAAATATATATTAGTTTTGCCAAAGCAAATGTACATTAGGGAACAGGGAAAGGGACTGTGAGGATGATAGGTCGGGACTGTAGGAATGATGGATGGGGCACATCTAAGGTTGGGTTATAGAAGTACATGGCATATCATAGTTCTACATATCTATGTATCTATCTATCTACAGTGACATGTAAAAGTTTGGGCACCCCTGGTCAAAATTACTGTTATTGTGAACAGTTAAGCAAGTCGAAGATGAAATGATCTCTAAAGGGGCTGAAGTTACAGATGACACATTTCCTTTGTATTTTAGGCAAAACAATATATATCTTGTCATTTTTTACATTTGAAAAATTACAAAAAGGAAAATGGGCCATTGCAAAAGTTTGGGCACCCTGCATGGTCAGTACCTAGTAGCGCCCCCTTTTCTAAGTATCACACCTTGTAAACACTTTTTGTAGCCAGACAAGAGTCTTTCATTTCTTGTTTGCTGGATTTTCATCCATTCTTCCTTGGAAAATTCTTCCAGTTCTGTGAGATTCCTGGGTCGTCTTGCATGCACTGCTATTTTGAGGTCTAGCCACAGATATTCAATGATGCTCAGATCAGGGGACTGTGAGGGCCATTGTAAAACCTTCAGTTTCACCTTTTGTGGTCATCTATTGTGGATTTTGACCTGTGTTTAGGATCATCATTCATTTGTAGAAGCCATCCTCTTTTCAAATTCAGCTTTCTTACAGATAGTGCTTTGTTTACATCAAGAATTTGTTAAAATTTCAATGAATCCATTTTTCCCTCTACCCGTGAAATGTTCCCCGTGCCATTGGCTGCAACACACCCCCCAAAGCATGATTGATCCACCCCCATGCTAGCAATTACAGGCAAGATGTTCTTTTCCTGTAGTTTTGTGCCCTTTTTTCTCCACACATACCTTGGATCATTGTGGCCATAGAGTTCTATTTTTACCTCATCGGTCCACAGGACGTGATTCCAAAATCCATCAGGCTTGTTTATATGTTCTTTTGCATACTTCTGATGCTGAATTTTATGGTGAGGAAGCAGGAGAGGTTTTCTTCTGATGAGTCTTCAATGAAGGCCATATTTGTGCAGGTGTCTCTGAAAAGTAGAACAAAGAACCACAACTGCAGAGTCTGCTAAATCTTTCTGAAGGTCTTTTGCAGACAAGCGGGGGTTCTGATTTGCCTCTCTAGCAATTCTATGAGAAGCTCTCACTGAAATTTTGCTTGGTCTTCCAGACCTTATCTTGACCTCCACTGTCCCTTTTAACTGCCATTTCTTAATTACATTTCAAACTGAGGAAAGGGCAACTTGAAAACACTTTGCTATCTTCTTATAGCCTTCTCCTGCTTTGCGGGCCTCCAGCGTTTTCAGAGTGCCAGGAAGCTGCTTATAAGAACCCATGGCTGCTGTTTTTTGGCAAAAGGAGGCTGGGTTTTATAAAGGTGGGAAATATGCATCAACTGGCCTTTCCTAACGATGATAGTGAACAAGTCATAACCCTAACAGGCTAATTAAGGTCTTAAACCTTCAAGGATGCCCAAACTTTTCCATCTGAACATGTTCCTTTTTGTAGTTTTTAACAGTAAAAAATTACTATATACATATACATTCATATATATATATATATATATATATATATATATATATATATATTTTTTTTTTACTAAAATACAAAGGATATGTGTTATCTATAATTTTATGCCTTTTAGAGATCATTTAATTTTCAACTTGGCAACTGTATCTATCAATCTGTTATCTATCTATATCTAATATAACACAAAAAAAAATATCATGGCCCTAAGGTTTGCGTTTGCACCCCACTCTCGTTAAATGTCTCTCAAAGATGTTAAACTAGTCGGGCTATGAAGTGCACTTCAATTGCCAACATCCTGAGCTGACCTGAGGAGCATTTGACCCCCTACTAAGTCGATCTCTCCTAACCAGCAAGAAGGCACAGTAAGTATGGCACAATGCGTTACTCAAAGGTCTATGAAGGCCCATGCATCCTAGGCCCCTTCTCAGCAACTACAGTACATATTGAAAAACATGATTATAAACCACCTGTGGGCCAAGGATTAAGAGGAGAGACCCCTAGTTTTCTCTCCACTCCTACTTTAATACAGTCTGCATAGGAGCTCTAACATCCCACCACTTCATTCCTTATGCTTGCTGGTGAAGAGGCTGAGATACAGTAGCTCTTCTTAATGGGGTTTTCTAGATTTGGTGCTCAAGTTTGATGTCACTCTATATGACTGCAGAATTGTGAGTACTCTCAGTGAGCAGTGTGCATGCTGTCAGGATTCTTCGATGACAGGAGCTGGCAGACTTGTAACCACAAGTATACAATTTGCATGCATGCGGTCACATGCCGACTAGATATGCGCAGGCTCACTCAATACAAATGAGTGAGGCCAGATAAGTCTAGTCTGATTGTGGTCAGAAGTATGCAAATTGCATATAATCTGTCTATCTATCTATCTATCTATCTATCTATAATCTATCAGACTATGTATGTATCAATATATTTCATATCTATTTTTCTTTCTTTAATTCTTTCTTTCTTTCTTTCTATCTATCTATCTATTCATCCATCCATCCATCCATCCATCCCATATCTATCTACCTAATCTATTTTTACAAGGACACTCGCGGTCATGTCTCACGGACGATGACGTTACTGACATCATCGCTCATGAGACATGACCACGAGAAACCTATGGAGTGTTGTTCTCAGAACGACGCTCCATAGGTTGCAGGAGAGAATCGCTGGATGTCGTGGGATCTCGATGAATTACATTGGAGATGCTAGGATTATTTTTTAATAATGAATTGGTAAACCAGGGAATGTGTGGGCGGAGTCTTTATTCAAATAAACTTATTTTTCATGTGTGTGTCTTTTTATTTTTAAATATTGGGTTAGTAATGGGGGTGTTTGATAGACACCTCTCTCCGTTACTAACCCATGAGTCTTATGCCAGCAGACATTACACAGCAGACATCAACCCCATAAATCATTACCCTGATTGACATCACACCATGGCAATCGGGAAAAGCCCAGGCTAAGCGCCATAATTAGCGCATCTAATAGGTACGCCATTTGAGGAGCAGCTGAGGGCTAGTCTTATTAGGCTAGGAAGGGGACAATACCCATGGACCTTTCCAGCCTATTAATATGAGCCCCTAGTTGTCTGCTTTGCTTTAGCTGGTTATTAAAAATATGGAAGACCCCACGTAATTTTTTTAGGGGTCGCTTTATTTTTATTAACCAGCAAAGGCAAACCAGACTGCTGGTAGCTGATACTAATAGGCTGGGAAGGTCCATGGATATTGGCCCCCTCCCAGCATAATAAGACCAGCTCACAGCGGTCTACTTTCCCTTGGCTGGTTATTAAAAATAGGTGGTACCCCACATACTTTTTTTTTTACATTTTTTATTGATTAACAAGTACAGCAAAATACACATGCAAAAGCACTCCTCCACTTAGACCTCCGCCTCCAAGATTATTACTTTTTAGATTTTTTTTTTATTCTGTGTTATTTCAAGTAATTTACCAAAACACATTTTTTTGCAGGTCAATTGTCCAGCTCTTACTCCCATTTTGCTTCATTTTTTCAGCCCTCTAGCCCTTACTCCTACCATTTTACAGTTCTTTTACATCACCAAAGTTCGAGTCCCCATTGACTTATATGGGTTCTTGTCTGGGGTCAATTTCAGGTCAAGTTCTGGTACCTGAATCGAACTTTGGAATAAAGTTCGGCCGAACCCAATGAACCCGAACTTCCACGGGTCTACTCATCCCTAGTCTTATGCTATATGAAGTCAGCTCTTTGGAGCTGAAATATTCCTTTTTTTTAACAAATGGCAAATGAAAAGTTTGTTCACTTTTTGATATTACTACATTGTGCTGCCTGGTTTCTTGTACTTATATTATTAGGTTACTGGGCTGTAACCTGCAGGCTACTATCTATCTATCTATCTATCTATCTATCTATCTTTGTTATAGAAATTTGAGATAAATAGTTTTTTCCCTTACGATGATCTTACAACTGGTCCATGCCCATAAGCTATATCACAAGTTTAACATTGCATGACATATTTTCTATGCTAGAAACATGGTATCTGGGGTATCAAAATGCTACTCCCTCTGGTTATTATTCCTTTAATTTTTGGATTGTTTTGCGTTAGATGTTTTTTACTTATGTCGCTTCTTTCATGCAGTACTAATGATGGACAATAAGCTTCCAAATTATCTGCTGTGAAATACAACATAAATGGAAACTAAGGCTTTGTATACATTGGATTTGGGTTCTATACTGTGAGTCCAATTCATTAACACTGGTGTTTTTCACGCGAGTCTAAATACAGGGGCCGGTGGTATAATATGTGCCTTCAATAAGAGGTGCACTTAATTAATTTAATCGCACACCCACTTTAGAAGAGCTGGCCCGAACTAACGTCAAAATGACAAAAGTCGTTAACCTCTTGAGGAACTTCAAGTTGCACAAAAAGTTTGCGACATATCAAGGTGAGTTATTCTAGAATTCTGGCATAAAGACCTTGATGAATTGGCACTATGTATATTTTCACTATCTCAGTAAGAAGATTGATCCAGTTCTCCTGAGACACATTTGCCAACTTTTTGTATTTCCCTGTTGATGTATTCAGTGCTGGGCTGGTAGAGGAGGCAGGTTTTCATTCATTTCAATTTACAGTCATGCAACGTAGGAAATAGAGAAAGGAGACATCGGTGAGGCATACATAGGGTGAAAGAGGTGATGTTAGTCAATGATCAGTGAAATCTACATTCATATCATAGATCGCTCAGCCATCCAACAGCTGGAAAATTCGAGGCTAATTTGTCAAAGTGGTGTCTGGTGGTCTGCAGTCGGTGTATAATTCATCTGTGAACATCTTCTGTCACAATCAATAATTCACATGGTAAAATATGGATGGAACTCCCTAAGGCTTGAGTCTCGAGTCTAGGAGAGGTTTTCTTCTCACTTTATATTAATGGTTTGCCATCTGTTAGTGTCCAAATTCATGTTACATTTCAGTTCTTCGATTTGCAATTATAGATCAAAGCAGTGAAGTAACCAGGGTCGTTTGGAGAATCTTTTAGGGACTTGTTTTTTGGGGGGGTTTGTATTGGACCACTCTAGAAAAGAGAGCAGAGTTCTTCATGATTCCAGGGCTGTGTTAATGCAGCTTGGGACGGTGTACTAAGACATTGGTGAAATCACTAGTGTTCCATCACTGATCAACTCTAACCTCTTTGAACATTAAGAATGCGCAAGACCACAGCTCTTTTGAAAAAGAGAGACTTTTAAAGTCTGGCCCAAGTGAGATTTGATATACAGTAGTTTATAGAAAGTAATGTTCATGATGAACATAAGGCCTTACACTTACACCAACATGCACATATCTTCACTAGTGATGGGCGATCACTAAAATGCTTGGGTGCTCAATGCTCGGGTCAAGCAAATTGGAATGCTTGGGTGCTCGACCCGAGCAATGAGCCCAATGTAAGTCTATGGGAAACTCGAGCATTTTTCAGGCGGCTCCCCCCGGCGGTCTGCAGAGGGCCTAAAAATTGCCCAAATCGATGGGAACAGTGCTCAAATGACATGGGAACAGCATGGGGAAGACCCCTGTAAGCATTTCTGACTCCCAGGTCACTGCTGTCAACAACGTTGTCAGAGTATTACGCCACTTTTAAGAACCCGCAATAAAAAATACAAAAACGAATCAAAAATGGATTTTCCTGGGAAATATGTTAAGGGAAATCCTTTCCAGGGTAATGACTTGTATATTAGTCAAAATAAATAACCAAAACCAAAAATACTCTTCCACACCTTGGGCTATGTTAACACGTAGCGTTTTTGATGCGTATTTGCACTTTTGCATTGCTTTGAACCAAAACAAATGCATTCACTGGGAAATGTCATTTTAACATTTTACAACCTTATCTGGCCATGTGGTGTGTGACACATCATCAGACACATGCATACAGTGCTGAAAAGACATGGGAACAGCATGGGGAAGACCTCTAGAAGCATCTCTGACTCCCAGGTCACTGCCTAAAAGTGTGCCCATCATAAGTGATCCTTGGCGCATGCGAAGATGCCTCTCGCCAAGCACCTGTCATTGCAGACTTGCAGCAATCACTGTCCACTTCCTTGTCCCACTGCAGCGTTCAGTTGTCCCTACCCCATTCCTTGGAATGCAAGCACAAGTATGCAGCCAGCCACCCACCCACCCACAGGCTGCAATACTATACTGCCAAATTTTTGACAGCTGCTTGCACTTGAAATGTGGCCTTTTAGGCTCGTGGAGGTGGAAGCTTTCCACAATCTTACGGCGGTGGCGACTGAGTATCCATACTCGGTCCACAGCCGCCACTATTTGTCCCGGTGTCGTCTCCGCCTTCCACAACCCCGGTCCCACAACATTACTGGGAAGGACCGCCTACCCACAAACACATGGTCAAGTGAATGTGGCCAGGGACGGTATGGAGCCAGTCCACAGCTTTTTTGCTGAGTTGTATTTCACCACAGCCATATTGTTTAGCCTGGTGAAAGGACTTGGGAAACCATATCTACTCCAGCTGTCATTTCTCCCAGGAAGTCCTCTAAAGCTGCTTTCACTTGAAATGTGGCTTTTTAGGCTCGTGGAGGCGGAAATCCTTCACAACCTCATGCCGGCGGCAGCCGGGTTTCCATACTCGGTCCCCAGTGCCACAATTTCTCCCGGTATTGTCTCCGCCTTCCACAAGCACGGGTCCCACAACATTACCCGTGGCCTCCCCAGTGCACTTACTGGGAAGGACCGCCTAACCACAAACACGTGGACAGGTGAATGTGGCCAGGGACGTTACGGAGCCAGTCCACAGCTTTTTTTGCTGAGAGTTGTATTTCACCACAGCCATATTCTTTAGCTCGGTGAAATGACTGGCATAGAGGGATGCAGTATCTACTCTGGGTGTCATTTCTCCCAGGAAGTCCTCTAATGCAACTTGCTGCAGAAGCAATGGCAGCCCGTCCAACATCAACTCGTACTTGTCGGTGGTGCTTTGACACACAAACATCTTTCTTTGCTCATTTAATTTCATGACTACAGATTCAGATCCAAAATTTAAAAAGCAGCCATAGATTGACCGGGAACCTTCCCCCACACTTTTCTTAGAAAGGGCTGCTTCTCGGCAGGGTTGGACAGGCCCATCAGAAAGCGGGAGACTCCTCCGGTGGGCCCTGGCTTCTCCTTCAGGATAGTTCATAGTGCCGAGGTGAGGCCATGATGATGATAGAGGCCACCATCTGCTTAGTCTTCTGTTTCTTGGAATGCAAAGGCAAGTATGCCACCAGCCAGCCACCCACCCACTTACCCACAGGCCAAAATACTATTCTGCCTGATTTCTGGGCAGCTGCTTGCACTTGAAATGTGGCCTTTGAGGCTCGTGGAGGCGGAAGCTTTTCACAACCTTATGCCTGATGCCTCATGTCCATACTCTGTCCCCAGCCGTCACTATTTCTCCCGGTGTTGTCTCCGCCTTCTACAAGCGTGGTTCCCTGAACATTACTGCTGGTACTTTTCTGTGGGAATCTGCTTGCCTCCTACCAGCCTGGAATATTTCCAGTAAACTATAGCAAGACGCCATGGTATGAGCACTGCCCCCAGTACCAGTAACGAAGCCATCCCCAATTTCCTTCTCAGGAATTTTATTTGGTAGACTGATTGGCTGCCCAATACATTAGTTTCTCACAAAGGAGCTGAAGATAGAGTGGCAGTAGGTGCAATTTTCTCCAGCCTGTTAGATATCAGAGGGTGAAATGCAGCACATTGGATCAGTTGTTAGCACTGAAGCCTTGCAGCGCTGGGATCCTGGGTTTAAATCCCAGCAAGGAAAACATCTGCAAGGATTTTATATGTTCTCCCCGTGTTTGCGTGGCTTTCCACCTCAGTAAAAAAGCAGCCATAGAGTATCCGGAAACCTTCCCACACACTTTTCTTAGCCAGAACTGCTTCTCGGCAGGGTTGGAAGGTCCCACCAGAGAATGCTGTGGTGTGCCCTGTCTTCTACATCAGGAGAGTTCATGATAGAGCAAACTTTGCAGCTGCTATGGGCCTCTTGGGCAGGGGAGAAAGGTTAGCCCTCAGAATCAAATCCTCTGGTGGGCCCAATGTTTTTCAATCTGAAACAGCTTCTCAGTGGGAGATGTATTTCACCACAGCCATATTCTTTAGCTCTGTGAAAGGACTGGCATAGAGGGAAACTGTATCTACTCCGGCTGTCATTTCTCCATCAACAGGTTCCGCCCATTGTCACAGATGACCATGCCTGGCTATATGTTCAGCGGTGAGAGCCACAGATCAGGCTGCTGTGTTACAGCTTTCAACAACTCTGCAGCGCTGGGCAATTTATCTTCAGCACAGTCTGTTGACGCTTGGCCAAGGCAGTGCTGCAGTGCTTTCAACTTGTGATGGATGTGGTCATTTCAGAGATGGAGGAGGAGGTGCAGGAGCTGAACAATGCGATTACATTGAAGTTACATTGGCGACTCTGTTTTTTATACTAAAGAAAGATCCTACTGTTTGTTTGTTTTTTACGTTATTTTTTAAGGCAAATGCATTCACCCGGAAATGAGATGTTAACATTTTACAACTTTATCTGGCCATGTGGTGTGTGACACATCATCACACGCATCCTGTTTCATCTTTGATGGAGGGACTCTGAAAATCGTAAAACCTATTTTTATAGGGCCATCAGACGGCCCTTGCTATTTTTTAAGGCCAGCAGTCGGCCCTAGATATTGTTATAAGAGCCATCAGCCGCCTATGCTTTGTTGTTCCCATTATTAACAAGTGGGTCTCCTATACTGTTATTGCGTATGCAGTGACTGCCAGGGCTGCCAAAAATTCAGACCCCTTTGAAGAGACATAGATGCGGGTCTCAATAAAAAAATGTTCCAATTATAAAGGAGCGGTTCTCCTATAGTGGTAATGCCCATGCTGTGACTGCAAGGGCTGACCTACATTTTGGAAAAACCCCACTAAGACCTTAAAGACACACAGAGCAGGGCCACAGTAATGACATGTTTCCATTACAAAGGAGCGGGTGTGCTATACAGTTATAGGGTATGCAGTGAGTCCAGCGGCTGAGCAAATTTAGGAAACACCCCACTAACAATTTAAAGAAACATAGAGCAGGGCCACAGTAACGAATGCGACATGTTCCCATTAGAAAGGAGAGGGTGTGTTATACAGTTATAGGGTATGCAGTGAGTCCAAAGGCTGAACAAAATTAGGAAAAACCCCACGAGCAATTTAAAGACACATAGAGCAGGGCCACAGTAATGACAAATTCCCGTTAGAATGGAGAGGGTGTCCCATAGTGTTGGCCTTTGCAGTGACTGCAAGGGCTGTGAAAAATTAGGAGGCCCCTTGGAAGGGACTTAGAGGGCCTCATAAAAAAATGTTCCAATTAGAAAGGAGCGGGTCTCCTATACTTGTAATGCCCATTCACTAAGTGTATGGGCTGACAAACATTTACCCCTGGGGGGTATACATTAACATACTGTTTAAAATTTTTTTTTTTTACGAGCATCAAAAACACCCTTTAAAAAAATTATGTAAGTGTTGCATCATGGACCACGGTCACCCTGGTGATATGTTGGTGAAGGATGAGGATGAGGAGAAGGGGAGGACAAGAGCAAATAGCCAAAATCAGGAAACGTATACCCATGTGTGTGTGTGAAGAGGTGCATGAGATTACACCTCCCAAATAAAGACACTGGATTTTAGTTTATGTTACGCTGCTATCATTCGGTGGTGTTGAGAATTCTGGCCTAATCCAGCCCTTGTTCATTTTTATAAGAGTCAGCATGTCAGCATTTTCGCTTGAGAGGCGGATGCGCTTATCAGTTATACTTCCACAAGCGGCACTAAAAACCCGCTCTAATAAAACGCTAGCGGCAGGGCAGGCCAGGACCTCCAATGCATAGAGAGCCAGTTCATTCCACGTATCCTGCTTGGATACCCAATAAGTATAAGTCACAGAGGAATCACGGAAGACTTTGGTACAGTCGACAAGGTACTCCCTCAGCATCTTCCCAAACTTTGCACTCCTTGTGAGAGTACTGCACGCCTCAGGGACTCTGCGATGGGAGGGGCTGAGAAAATTGTCCCAGAACTTTGACAGTGTTCCCCTGCCTCTGCTGGATTGAAGTTTTGTCTCTCTCGCCTGAACTCCTTGATTGTGCAATGAACTGTGACCTCTGCCGCCAGCGTTTTCAGATGGGATTTTTTTAATAGTTCCGCAACAAGGGCCTTCTGGTACTGCCCCATTTTTGTAGACCTATCCGCCTCAGAAATAAGAGATATAAAGTTCTCCATGTAGCTTGGGTCTAGAAGTGTCACCAACCAGTAATGACTGTCACCAAAAATTTTGAGAACGCGAAGGTCATGGGAAAGGCAGTGTAACATAAACTCAGCCATGCGTGCCAGACTGCTAACAGGCAAGACTTCCGCGTCCTCACCAAGAGGATGACGGACCATGCTCTCCTCCTCCTCCTCTCTGTCCTCTGGCCATCCACGCTGAACAGACGGTATGACAGTTGTGCAGGTAGTACCGTCTATAGCGCATGAAACCTGCTCCTGTTCTTCCTCCTCCTCTTCCATATTGTCACCCAATCTATGTTGGGATGAGATGAGGTTGGGCTATGTGTAATCAACCTGTATGGTTCCTTGCTCCATCTCATCGTGGTCCGCCTGCCTGCAATGCATCCTCTTTGATTGTGAGCAGAGAGCGTTTCAGAAGACAGAGAAGTGGGATGGTGACGCTATTTATGGCGTCATCGCCGCTCAACATCTTGGTGGAGTCCTCAAAGTTTTGGAGGATGGTGCATATGTCTGACATCCATGTCCACTCCTGAGGTCTTATGTGTGAAGTTTGAACTGAATACCGATGGCCTTGTTGATGCTGGTAATCAACAACTACCTTCTTCTGCTCACAATTCCTTCCCAAAATCTGCAGTGTAGAGTTCCAATGCGTGGGGACATCACATACCAGTCCGTGAGCCGGAAGCTGCAAACTCTGCTGAAACACGGCAAGGGCGGAGGAAGCTGTAGGTGACTTTCTAAAATGGGCACACAGGCAGCGTACTTTAACAAGCAGATCCGGCAGCTCTTGGTAGGATTTGAGAAACCGCTGAACCACAAAGTTAAGCAGATGGGCCAGGCATGGTACATGTGTGAGCTTACCTCGCCTCAGAGCTGCCACCAGGTTCCGGCCATTGTCACACACGGCCATGCCTGGCTGTAGATTCAGTGGTGTGAGCCACAGATCTGCCTGCTCTTTCAGAGCTGTCCACAACTCTTCAGCATTGTGTGGTTTGTCACCTAAGCATATAAGCTTCAGCAAAGCCTGTTGTCGCTTGGCCGAGGCAGTGCTGCAGTGCTTCCAGCTTGTGACTGATGTGGTAATTTTGGAGATGGAGGCTGAAGAGGAGGAGGAGGCTGAGGGGGGTGAGGTTCAGGAGCTGCAGACTGTGGGGGCAACCCTGATTGACCTAGGGCCCGCAATCCTTGGCATTGGGAGGACGTGTTTTCCCTCCCAAGATCCAACTTGGTCCTGGCTTCCACTATGTTAAGCCAGTGTGCCATCAGTGAGATGTACAGTCCCTGCCCACAAGCACTTATCCACGTGTCTGTGGTTAGGTGGACTTTCCCAGTAACTGCGTTGTTGAGGGCATGGCTAATGTTTTGGGACACGTGCTTGTGTAATGCGGCTTGGGACCGAGTACCGAGGAACTGCCGCCGCCATCAGGTTGTGGAATGCTTCCATCTCCACGAGCCTAAAAGGCAACATTTCTAGTGCAAGCAGTCGTGAAATGTGGGAATTTAGTAGTGTGGCCTGTGGGGCGTTGGCTGCTTATATGCGCTTGCATTTCAAGGACTGGGGTATGGACAACTGAACGCTGCGCTGGGACAAGCACGTGGACTTGCTTCCTGATGATGCTATTTGAGATTGTGCAATGACAGGTGCAAGGCAGGAAGCATCTTCGCATGCACCATGGACAGGGGATTGGCTTGCATGCACAACAGCCGAAGAAGCAGTGGTGCCACCCGCAGACACTGTTCCTGGACCCTGGGGTTTCGCCCACAAAGTCGGATGCTTTGCTAACATGTGTCTGATCATGCTGGTGGTGCTCAGGCTGGTCGTTTTGCCATCCATGCTGATGCTGTCCTGGCAAGTGGTGAAAATTGCCTTTTTGGGGTTATGGCAGAGTCTTTAAAAAACAACCAGACTCGGGAAGACCTAAGAGTTGTAATGGCAGCTTCCTTCATGTTGGTGTTACGGGGACAGTTGCCTGCCTTCTATCTGCGGCCATTACACTGCTTCATCCTGCCTGTTGGGGTGCTCTGCCTCCCTCCCCCTGTGTGCCACTGTCTTTGCTCTGCATGTCCTCCTGCCAGGTTGGGTCAGTTACTATATCATCCACCACCTCGTCTTCCACTTCCGCACTCTGGTCCTCCTCCTGACTTTCTGGCAATTGTGTCTCATCATCGTCCACCTTTCGTGACATTTTCACACCGTCGTCTTTGTGTGACTGTGGCTGTTCAAATATTTGGGCATCGCTAAATGTGATCTCCTCTTGCCTCGTTTCAAGTGGACCGGGCGAGAGGCCCGAATTTATAAATGGAAAAGTGAACAGCTCTTCAGAGTGTCCAAGTGTAGGATCAGTTGTCTCTGGGCACTCGGCATAGTGTGAGGAAGTGTTATGATCTGCAACATAGGCTAAGGAAAGAAGGGGAGAGCTTTCCCTACAGTAAGACTAAGCTGAGTCCCTACGTTGTAGCGGGCTACCTGTTCCTTGTGAACAGACCCGCCTTAGTCCTCGGCTAGTCTGAACAGAGACCTATAGACAAAGGGAGAGGTCCCTAAAGGAACTAAGGACTGGGACAAAAATGGGACACCTCCTAACAGAAGTTGTTGCAGAGCAAAAGATAAACTGATAAAAAGAACTAGAGGTCCCAGAGGATCAAGCAAACTAGAGATAGATAGGCACAAAAGCACCTGACTGGGGAGACAGTAAAAACAACACTGAAGTCCAGCAAAGCCAGAAGGGCGGAGCTGGAATATATAGGAATATGGTCACGTGACCGCAAAATACAAGATAGAAACAAAACAAACTGGAGGGTTCTAACAGGAAGGAGGTTCAGGGTGAGGAATATGCGGTACAAACTCACGGCTGCTGAGACTTGACCGTGTGGAAGACAAGGAGGTGGTGGTGGTGGCTAAGTGACTGGAAGCATTATCTGCTATCCAACCAATAACCTTTTCACACTGCTCTGTGTTCAATAGTGGTGTTCTGCAGTCCCCTATTAATTGGGACAGGAAGGTCGAGCGAGAAGATGTGGGTGTTTGTTGTGGCACAATTTCAGCTCTGCATGCACCATCATCACGTGGTGTCCAGTTCCCCGTCCCTTGCCACGTGCCTTTCTGATTTTAAATGGAGGACAATATCTTCCATGCTCACTACAAATGATTGAATTTGGAGAGAACTTATATGTGATCTGTGTGACGGAGAAAACACAGTTTTAAATACCTGGCCGGTAGGTAACTATTTTGAACAGCAAACTTGTGTACATTGCTTCACTGACACACTGAAATAAATTTTTAATGGAGGTCAGAAATGGCAGTATTTTCTGAAAACGTGCATGTGATCCATATGACGGAGAAAGCACAGTTTTAAATAGCTGGATTTTTAGCGCTGTAATATGGAAAGGACCGGGCTGTATTCTGCAGTGCCAACAAGCATAATGTGCAGAAAAACTGTGTTCTCTGGATTGCTTTTAAAGCAAATAATGAGGATTAAAATTATTCCTGGCCCCTGAGACCTGGGCCTATTTCTAGAAATATCTAACAGCAGCAGAAGGTAGAACAGGAATGGAGCCTCTTGTGCGATGTGCACTGCTGTGTGCTATGTACCCTGCCTGCCTGCCTATATAGACAGCCTGCCTATATACACTGCCTCTCTGATATCTCTGCAGATGGATTAGTCCTCAGAAGGACTGTTTGTTGAGATGGATATGTATCTTTAATATTGTTTGGTACACCTACACTAACTAGAAACAAGCAAATCTCTCCCTAGCTCAGCAGCAGCTCTCCCTACAATGTCTGATTCCGGAGTGACTGTGACGAGCATGGCGGCGCCAGGTCTGATATTGACATGATGATGCTGTGCAGCCAGCCAATCACTGTAATGCCACAACCAACATGGCTGCAGCATTTTAATGAGTGGCAGGCAATCCCTGCATGTTCATTGCCTCTCTAAAGAGCGCCAAACATGCAGGGAGGGGACCCGAGCTCCCGCCGAGCAACCCCGGAAATACTCGGCGAGCGCTGAGCGTGTTGAGCAGTGAGATGCTCGGGCCAGCACCGAGCAGCAGCTAGCATGCTCGCTCATCACTAATCTTCACATATTTACCAGAACCAAAGAGACAAAAAATCTCAGTGACGTAGTTGGCAGAAACTATCCAAGTCACAGAGACAATGAGTGGTCTGATTTGGTGAAGGAGCGTGATTACATGTACATCTGCTCATTAAAATCCCCTTATTGGAGAAATCGATGAAATTAAAAATTTCCTTTCATTAGTAAAAGATTGATAACAGGAAAAAAAAGGTCCTGTATTATCAACAATGAAAGTTCTTCCTGGAATCTCCTTGTCGAACAATTCTAAATGAAAATCCTAAGTAATTATCCAAGTCACTGAGATGATAAGTGGTCTGATATGATGCAAGATGGTGATTAAATGTACAACTGTTAATTTACATCCCTTAAAAGAAAAAATCAGTGATCTCATATTCCTTTACTTATAAGAGGGGTGATAACGTGAAGAAAAGTTCCTTTATTATTTTGACAATAAAAGTTCTTCTTGGAGTCTCTTAATTCAAAACTTGTGAATTAAAATTCTAAGGATATAAAAGAAAATACTAATAAATGATCTGATTTAGTTCTGGACAGTGTACAACTGCTAATCAGAATCCCCTAAATGGGGCATTTTGTGAACTCAAATCCCTTCATGAGCAAGGGGTGGGGTGATAACATGAAAAAAAAGTTCTTGTATCATTATCATTAAAAGCTGCGTTTTCATTGGCTGTAAGCCATAATCATCAACATTAACAGAAATAAACACTCGAAATAGATCACTCTGTTTGTAATGACTCTATATAATATTGGAGTTTCATTTTTTGCATTGAAGAACTTAAATAAATTAACTTTTTGATTATATTCTAATTTTGTGAGATGCACCTATATACACTGCTCAAAAAAATAAAGGGAACACTCAAATAACACATCCTAGATCTGAATGAATGAAATATTCTCATTGAATACTTTGTTCTGTACAAAGTTGAATGTGTTGACAACAAAATCACACAAAAATCATCAATGGAAATCAAATTTATTAACCAATGGAAGCCTGGATTTGGAGTCATCCCCAAAATGAAAGTGGAAAAACATACTACAGGCTGATCCAACTTTGATGTAATGTCCTTAAAACAAGGCAAAATGAGTCTCAGTATTGTGTGTGGCCTCCACGTGCCTGTATGACCTCATTACAATGCCTGGGCATGCTTCTGATGAGGTTGCGGATGGTGTCCTGTGGGATCTCCTCCCAGACCTGGACTAAAGCATCCGCCAACTCCTGGACAGTGTGTGGTGCAACGTGACGCTGGTGGATGGAGCGAGACATGATGTCCCAGATGTGCTCAATCGGATTCAGGTCTGGGGAACGGGCGGGCCAGTCCATAGCTTCAATGCCTTCATCTTACAGGAACTGCTGACACACTCCAGCCACATGAGGTCTGGTATTGTCCTGCATTAGGAGGAACCCAGGGCCAACCGCACCAGCATATGGTCTCACAAGGGGTCTGAGGATCTCATCTCGGTACCTAATGGCAGTAAAGCTACATCTGGCGAGCACATGGAGGGTAGTGCGGCCCTCCAAAAAAATGTCGCCCCGTATCATTACTGACCCACTGCCAAACCGGTCATGCTGAAGCATGTTTCAGGCAGCAAATCGCTCTCCACAGAATCTCCGGACTCTGTCACGCCTGTCACATGTGCTCATTGTGAACCTGCTTTCATCTGTGAAGAGCACAGGGCGCCAGTGGCGACTTTGCCCATCCTGGTGTTCTGTGGCAAATGCCACGCGTCCTGCACGGTGTTGGGCTGTGAGCACAACCCCCATCTGTGGACGTCGGGCCCTCATAACACCCTCATGGACTCGGTTTCTAACCATTTGTGCAGTTACATGCACATTTGTGGCCTGCTGGAGGTCATTTTGCAGGGCTCTGGCAGTGCTCCTCCTGTTCCTCCTTGCACAAAGGCGGAGGTAGCAGTCCTGCTGCTGGGTTGTTTCCCTCCTACGGCCCTCTCCACGTCTCCTGGTGTACTGGCCTGTTTCCTGGTAGTGCCTCCAGCCTCTGGACACTACGCTGACAGACACAGCAAACCTTCTTGCCACAGCTCGCATTGATGTGCCATCCTGGATGAGCTGCACTACCTGAGCAACTTCTGTGGGTTGTAGAGTCCGTCTCATGCTACCACGAGTGTGAAAGCACAATCAACATTCAAAAGTGACCAAAACATCAACCAGAAAGCATGGGCACTGAGATGTGGTCTGTGGTCCCCAGCTGGAGAACCACTCCTTTATTGAGGGTGTCTTGATAATTGCCAATAATTTCCATCTATTGTCTATTCCATTTGCACAACAGCATGTGAAATTGATTGTCAATCAGTGTTGCTTCTTAAGTGGACAGTTTGATTTCACAGAAGTTTGATTCACTTGGAGTTATATTCTGTTGTTTAAGTGTTCCCTTTATTTTTTTGAGCAGTGTATATATACTAGCTATTGAACCCGTTCTACCCCCGGGTGGCGATCATTTTATTGGTATATGGTCTCCCATCCTGGTATTTGTGCTGCCTCTATCCTGTTCCCCCATCCTGTTATGTGCTGCCCCCATCCTATCCTGGTATGCATGGCACCTCTCATCCCTATCCTGGTATGCATGGCACCCCTCACCCCCAATCCTGGTATGCATGGTACCCCGCATTCCTATTCTGGTATGCATGGTCGAGAATATACCAAGGGCATTTCAGACTATAAAATATAACTTTTAATAGATAAATTTAAAATGTTTGCTGTAAGACAATTATGATGGAGACAAAGAACACATACTCCCCAGGTCGTGGTAACAACTAAATAAGAGAGCAGAACACGTCACCTAAATGTCGTACCGGACCCTGGTCAGAAAGGATCAATTAACAAAACCATAATGACACAGGGTCTCTGTGAAGCGTCCAAAAAGTGAGAGGACAAGATTAGACGTTTCTCAAGTGAAATCAAATAGTGTCAATATGATGATCCTGCCATTGACACAGGATAAACGTCTTAGGATGATTGAAAAACGTTTCTCATATGCATTCAAGCAGGGCCGGCGTCAGCACCCGGCGTACCCGGGCCCACCGCCCACTCACTGTCGGGGCCCACCGCCCTCTCACTGTCGGGGCCCTGGCCGCTTCCTCAGCACCTGTTCAGTGACGCAGGCGCTGCTTGATTGCCGGCAATCCCTCTGACACGGCAGCGCGCTGTGCGGCTGTGTCAGCTTGTAATGACACGGCAGGGTCGACGGCACTGCACCTTTAATTGTGCTTGTGTGTCGCCACTGCCGCGTCATTAATAGCAGGCACAGCGCGCGGCCATGTCTGGGGGAGTGCCGGAAATCAAACACCGTCGGAGGTCCTGCACAGATGTGGGGGGGAGAGCGGCCCGGACCCGACCGCAAGTGGGCCCCTCTGATTGTCCAGGGCCATGATGTCTGTGACACGCCGGGGGCCCTGCACTGTCCCATACCTGAGGAGCTGCTGGACAGGACACTGGACCTGGGACAGGTGAGTGAGGCTTCCCCAATCCCCATATTAAAAATATTTGTAATGGGTCTGTGTGTGTGCATGTATGTGAATGTCAGTGTGTATGACTGTGTATATATATTTGTCTGCTTTATATATGTTTTTAAGAATTTATGTAAAAATGTGTGTATGTCTGTATGTGTACATATCTGTGTACCATGTGTGCGTGCTTGTGTCTGCGTACCGTGTGTGTGTGCATATGTCTGCGTACCGTGTGTGCGTGCGCATGTCTGCGTACCGTGTGTGCGTGCGCATGTCTGCGTACCGTGTGTGTGTGCGCGCATGTGTCTGCGTACCGTGTGTGTGCGCATGTCTGCATATGTGAAGGATGAGGTGGCAGGCTGGGCCCTGTGTACTATATATATATTTCTCCGCTGTATCTGTGCATCATGAATCGTGTATGTGTTAAAAGGGCCCACTGAGACTATTTCGCCCAGGGCCCAGAAAAACCTGGAGCCGGCCCTGCATTCAAGATAGATAAGGTAAGATTATGGCAATGACATCATCAATAGAAAACGTTTATCATCCATACAAAAAAACATTTAGAAAATTGAATAAGAGTAATGGAACATCCTCACCCGATATGTGGAGTAGTACACATCACAGTGGGGTAAAAAGACGAGACATTTCCTGAAGGGGAGGCAGGTGAGCAGGCAATAGTCCAGGGGAGGCGTATTTTTCTGCCCCTATTAACACCCTATATGGACTGCGCTATCCCTGTACCCCTTTACTCCTGCTCTAACAAGGACAGTCCACAGCTAGAGTGCTCTAGTAGCCCTGTGCTTGCCCTGTAGTCCTGACGCTACAGGGGGTGGAGTTCCCTAGAACCGGAAGAGTTAAAAAGGGGTGTTTGGCCAATCGGATGCGGAGGACAGAGGTACGTGGCTGAACATCCAAACACGTAAAACCGGAAATACCGCAGGATGAGGTCGGAAGGGGATGATGATAAAGTTAATGTACTTACCGATGCAAGATGATCGGGCCAGCTAATCGCGCATGCGCCGTCAGGAGGGGCCGGAGACCACGGACATCCGCGTCATGTGACAGGAGACATTAGAAGGACCCGAGTCACCTGACACATAAAGACACGGAGCCCGGGATATTCGGAGCACAGACGGCGCATGCGTCGATGACCAACCATAATGCATGGGTACATCAAAAAGATATGAAGAATCAATGCACTCGGCAGATAAAAGTGTGTATATGTAAATCCTATAAAGAACGTGATACTAAACAGCAAATTATACACAGGGCCATTATTACAACGTAAGGTGTAAAAAACAAGTGATAATAAGGATATATATATCGCTAAAGCTAGTGAAAAGTGAAAATGAATGACAGGATCAGTGTATATAAGAGGAGAAAAGAATAAAGATGACATGAGTGATGTGTGACATGGGATGTGTAATGAGTGGGATGGGGGGAGGGACATGCTAGGAATGGAAGTGGAAAAAGGAAGGGAGAGGGAAGTAGTGAGAGTAAATGGCCCGCAAAAGGGTTGTAATGAAGCCGCACCACACCAAGTGACAAAAAGGGTGAAAACTAAAAGGGTGAAACTAAAAAAACACACAAATATATATGTGATAAGGTGGGGGGATGAAAAAATAAACATATATGTATATATATATATATATATATATATATGTATATATATATATATATATATATACATAAATAGGTATACACATATATGTAAATACATCTGGAACAAGTGAAAAAGGGCAGGGTTTACAGGTGGAGGAGACATCCTGCGTCCGGTATGGATCCACCCACAAGTGATGTGTCGGGCGCCTCCTTGTCCACCTCTGTGATGACTATTTCTACCCCTAAACGTAAAAGAGAGTTTGGCTTTTTTCCGAATAAACACAATTTTGGTTACTCACCTGAGAACAGAAACAATCTTAAGGTAATCAACCTTAGTTCTCACACTTTTTCCAATGTTGAGATTTCCTTGCTTAACAAAGGCCTTATGTTTTGCCCTACGGCTCAATTTGACAGATTCACGGCCATTAAAGATTTACATTTGTTTGCAAGGAATCTCACTTTTAAATGTTATTTTCATGATGTGAACACCTCGCAATTGTTTCCCACAGAGATGGAACAGGAGGCGCTAACCATCCTGGAGGAATTAGCTGAGGAACACAATTGTCCTATTGGAGGTAAGATTCCTGCCTCCATTAAAGCACGTTCCCAGAAATTTCCCCCATTGTCAACTTGCCCCACCATTGACACATTTGTCAGGGTGGTTAGCAAAGACTTTGACAATATTCCACGTTTTTCAACTGCAGACAATCTCACCAGAGAAGAGAGACGGGGTCTTCAAAGACTCTGTGGGCTATCCGACGTAGTCTTTAAGTCAGCAGATAAGGGTGGGAACGTGGTGATCTGGCCCAAGGCAATGTACGAAGTGGAGGCATTTTGACAACTGAAAGAATCGAAGTGTTACAAGAAATTGACATTCAATCCCCTTATTAAATTTCAAACGGAACTATCAAAAATTCTTTTGACCGCCAAAAATGATGCGATTATCTCTAAAGAATTACATCAGGCGCTTTCGGTCAGTGAACCTACTGTTCCCACCCTTTATCTGCTCCCCAAAGTTCACAAAAACTGGCACATACCTCCTGGCCGCCCAATTATCTCAGGAGGAGGCAACTACCTTGAAAACGTTAACAAATTTATTGATTCTAAGCTACAGCCCTTGGTCGAATCACTACCCTCCTTCACCAAGGACACTAGTGATTTTTTGAGAAAGATTGATGGCCTCCACATTGATACGGATACATTGTTGGTTACATGTGATGTTGAGTCCCTGTATACCAATATCCGGCATGTGGATGGTGTTCAAGCGACCCAATTTTTTCTGCGTGCTTCTCCTATATCACCTATTTTTGGTAGCTTCATTATTCAGTTATTACAGTTCACCTTATCCCATAATTTTTTCCTGTTCAAGGGGTCCTTCTACCTACAGCTCCAGGGTACCACTATGGGTGCATCTTATGCCTACCTGTTCCTGGGGCTGTGGGAAAGGGACCTGTTTCTGTCTGATCGGTAAGCATCAATGGACCGTGTCCTCTTTTGGACGCGGTACAGAGATGACGTATTTTTGATCTGGCAGGGATCTCTGACTGATCTTGAGCTCTTTATGACCAATTTGAATCAAAATCCTTTTAATATTCACTTGACTTACCATTCTGATAGGGACTCCATTGATTTCTTGGATGTTAAAGTCAAAAGCGATGATAAGAACTGCCTTCAAACTGACTTATTCCGGAAAAAGACAGCGGTTAACTCCCTTTTATTGGCTTCATCCTCGCATCCTCCTGCAATGATTAGGTCTATACCTATAGGCCAATTCTTGAGATTGCGACGGATTTGTTCGGATGACAATTATTTCAAGCAACAAGCAGCTGACCTCAAAAATAGATTCCTCAATAGGGGTTACAGCCATCGCTCCATAAAAAGAGCATATAACCGGGCCAAACATACATCCAGACATTCAGCTTTGTATTCTAGCAATGTTTCGGCCTCAAACAAGTGCATCCGATTCATTACACAAGATCATGGCCAAACGCAACTAATGCGGTATTTTCTTGAAAAATCTTGGCCAATTCTATTATCCGATCCGATCCTTTCCAACTATCTTGATCCTAAATAGTGTTGAGCCACCCCCGTAGTGTTCGAGTTCGGTTCGGTTCGTCGAACACCCGTGTGTTCGCCGAACTGTTCGTCGAACTGTTCGTCGAACACCTTCGAACACCGTTAAAACCAATGGCAGGCAAACAAAAACACATAGAAACACATAGAAAACACCTTCAAAGGTGTCCAAAAGCTGACAAACTGCTCAGAAGACATAACTAACACATGGAAAAGTGACAAGTACATATAGTCATGCGAAAATAAAAGAGGTGGAGGAGTAAAAGGAGGGGGAGACACAGATATAGGCATGTCATGCCCTTCTAAAATCCAAAAAGTGAGAAGCCGACACGGCCAGTCCGCACCTGCCCGTGCCACCTCCGTGTCACCGGGTTTGTGCCAGAGCCGCGGTGAACCCTGACGGCCAGCCCCCCTCTCCCAATACTGGTGCCTGTCCGCTGGTGGGTCGAACGAGCCCCCCTGTGGTGGAGGCAGCTCTAAGCTTTTTAATTTAAATTGTCTCTCTAATTTGAATGAATACACTTTAAATCCATTTACAAGGATCTATTGGAGGGCAAGTCTCATGCCAGCAGCCGCGGTAATTCCAGCTCCAGTAGCGTCCACTAAAGCTGCTGCAGTTAAAAAGCTTTTATAAGGATCGAGCTCGGCTGTCCACCGCAAGGCATCCTACTGCCAGTCCCAGCCCCTATGCCTTGGGGTGCCTCCTGATGCTCTTCACTAAGTATCCCATGGTCCCGAAGCATTTCCTTTGAAAAAATTAAGTGTCTAAACTACAGGTGGTGTAGCTTGCTTAACAGCCGGGATAATCCGCTGACTAGCAGACACTGCTACTAGGCACAAAGTATTTCCTGGGCTAGATGCAGTTAAAAATTTGTAATTAGATACTCTCGTTGGATGCTGAGAAAGCATTCCATAGAGTCTCCTGGCACGCCATATATGATTCTCTTAAAAAGCTTGGGGTAGGGGTCTAGGGGACCCTTTTATAGCCAAAATCACGGCCCTGTATCGCAATACGTCACCTAGGCTGAAGATAAATGGAACTGTAGCACCCTGAGGGCTCGGTTGCTACAGACGTATTGCACCTCACCCAGAGGTGTGATATCTCACTCTCAGGTAAGGATGGAGTGTGGATCAGGACCCGACACCTGCATGCATTACACCACATTGCCGTGGGGCAGGGCGACCAATATGCCCCTGAGATGGGCGCGACAGTCCCTGTCCCTGGCTGGAGTGGGGGGAGGGAACACTGAGGAAGGGGAAACCTGTAGTGCAGGAGCAGGGAGGAAGCAGTTCCTGGGTGCATTGAGAAGGGAGTATAAAAGGTGGGCACCATCTTAGTTCAGTGCAGAGAAGTCTGAGCAGAAGTGGCAGGGAGCAGGGGCTCTGCATGAGCTCTGCTTCGGAGGCGGGCCTAGTAACAGAGGCCCAGGCCTGGAAGAGGGAGAAGGAAGGAAGAGGAGCGGAGAAGGCTCCAGGAACGAGGAATGAAGGGATCCCAGGGGTGCGGACGGGCGAGTCGCCACCGCACGCCCGAATCCACCTGCGTGGAGGGGTCAGGCCAAAGGGGGAGACCGGTCCCCGAACTAGTGGAGGCAGGAAACGACCCTCAGCTAGAAACCGGAGGCTCTGACATTTTATGTGGCGCAGCCCCTCTCTACACCCGCTAGGAAGGCACCACATAGGGTCAGGGAAACTGGCGCCAAGTTTACCAAGAGGAGGCCCGAGGCAGCCGGACAGAAGTGTTGGTAAGAAAGGCCAGACAAAGGACACACAAAGGGGGTCCTGTGAAGTGCTCCAAAGTTATCTGGGAGTTGTCTGAGCCCCTCACCTGGTGAGCACAGTACGACGTGGGCAGCCATTACCTGCAGACGTGGTCTGGATAATAAGAACTGTGAGTAAAGGCCCTGGACTGCATCACTGACTCCGTGTCGTTACTGCTGCTGCCCTGCACCATCACCCCCATCCTCCGCATACACTGCCCTGAGGCTATACTCCTCCCGTGGGGAGTTATGCTATGCTCTGCTGCACCCACAACACCAGCCTCAGCGGTCTGCCCTGTAGCGGCGGTTCACTCTGACCGCAATCCACGGGTGGCGTAGTCGGACATTTAAACATCAAAACCACATAAATAGTTCCGCCACTGGTTTGACCGCCCTGAGCCACGGAACCGAGTCGCCGCCACGAAGACTACAACCACCAGCATCCACCAAAAAGGGTCCGGCTCCGGGTGTCCCAAGGCCCAGGGGGTGCGTCAGAACATTTTCATCACCTTTCACAATCACCAATGGGACAAGGCAGGGATGTCCTCTGTCCCCTCTCTTATACATCCTAGTGACGGAGCACCTGCTCTCATCAATTCGCCATAACCCCAATATTAGGTGGATTGAGGTGGGAGGCACCGAGTACAAGTGCTCTCTATTTGCTGATGATGTCCTAGTATATATCACTCAATCACATATATCCATCCATGCTGTTATGGCTGAAATAGATCACTTTGTTACATGGTAAAATTTTAAAATCAATGCAGCGAAGTCTGAGGCCCTCGATGTCTCCCTCCCCAAATCCATATAGGATTCCATCCAGTCCAACTTTCCCTTTGCCTGGCCCTCACAGGGTATCAAATACTTAGGAATTCCTATTCATAGAGACCTCTCCCATCTATGTTATCTTAATTTTGGGCCCTTTATTGAACAACTCCATTACAGACCACGGTTGGCAAGTTAGAACTGTAAGATTCACTACGTGAACCACTGGTGTTTTGTGGAAAAGCACATGTACACTGTGTTCCAAATTATTATACAAAAAGTGTTTAGGAGTGATAAGGGAAGAATTTGTTTGTTTGTCAGTTAAACTCATTGATGGTGATGTGTGTCAGGGCTCTTTATATCACTGTAAGCAATTGCAGACACCTGTGCTACTTAGTTTGGCAGGTGTGTCCAATGAAAGGCAAGACTACTTAAGAAGGCTCTCTCACATTATTAAGCAGCCTACATTTTCTGCCAAAATGGGAAAGAAAAAGGATGTGTCGGCTGCTGAGAAGCAACAAATTGTGGAGTGTTTAGGTCAAGGCATGACTACAATCAACATTGTGCGATGATCAGGATGAAGTGTCTTGGCAATCAAGAAGTATGTAGCTGATTCACAGTACACACGTGTGCGTGCTGATAAGGGCAAATTGAGGACTCTTTCCTACAGGCAATTACGTCAGGTTGAAAGAGCAGCGGCAAAAAAGCCTTGTCATAGCAGCAGACAAGTTTTTGAAGCTGCTTGTGCCTCCAACGTCCCCCGAACAACAAGATGCAGGGTCCTTCAGAGGTTTGCAGCTGTGCATGCGCCATCCTGTCGACCTCCTCTATCCACTTCACACAAGCAGAAACGGCTCCAGTGGGCCAAACATTACATGAAGACTGATTTCAAAACTGTTTTGTTCACGGATGAGTGCCGTGCAGCGCTCGATGGTCCAGATGGATGGAGTGGAGGATGGCTGGTTGATGGACACCCCACGCAAACACGGCTACAGCGCCAACAAGGAGGAGGTGGAGTAATGTTTTGGGCTGGAATCATGGGGAGAGAGATTGTCGGCCCCTTTAGGATCCCTGAAGGCGCTAAAGATGGACTCCATAATGTATGTGGATTTTCTCAAACAGCACTTCCTGCCATGGTTCAAGAAGAAGAACCGTGTATTTCACAGCAAGATCATTTTTCTGCATGATAATGCACCATCTCATGCTGCACATAAAACATCTGCATCTCTGGCTGATATGGGCATAAAAGGGGACAAACTTATGGTGTGACCCCCATGCTCCCCTGACCTCTACCCCATTCAGAACCTTTGGAGCATCATTAAAAGGAGTGTCTATGATGGCGGGAGGCAGTTCACATCTAAGCAACAGCTCTGGGAGGGTATTCTGTCCTCATGCAAAACAATTGAAGCAGAAACCATCCAAAACCTGACAAATTCAATGGACGAGAGAGTTCAGAAGCTCCTTTCGAACAAGGGGTCCTATGTGAAAATGTAACATCACCTAGAATAAAGTTTTGAGTTGAAAACTGTTTGATTTCAGTTTCTAACAACCTGCTAATGCTTATAATTTCAAAAATGACCATTTTTTTGGTCTTTATTAAAATGAAAAGGTTGATCGAAAAGTTTGGGGGATCTAAGAGTGTGGCAACCCAGTAGTCATGATTACTTCGAATTCTGACAATATGAGGGTCATGCTGCAGGTAGTGCAGCAAGAAGGCACTTATGTGCCTTGCGCATCTCGGAGCCCCAAAATTATTTTCCGGGCTAGATGCAGCTAAAAATTATTTTTAATTTTAAATCTGGTGAAGCTTTAGTATAGATGGCCTAATAGGATCAGTGCTGCACACTGCTACAAAGCCCAAATTATTTTCCAGTCAAGATACAGATAAACATGATTAGTAATTTGAAAGCTTAAAACGGTTGGTAGGGTGATTTTAACCAATCATCAAGCTTTTACTCTCCCCAGGATGACACAGGGGTAGAAAAGTAGTTTCGGATCCATGATTTGTTCATCTTTATGAACGTGAGTCTGTCTACATTATCAGTGGAGAGCCGTGTGCGCTTATCTGTCAGCACACCACCAGCAGCGCTGAACACACGTTCAGACAGAACGCTGGCTGCGGGGCATGACAAGATCTCCAAGGCGTAAGTGGCTAGCTCCGGCCATTTATCCAGATTGGAAGCCCAAAAAGAGCAAGGGTCCAGTGACACAGTCGTGGCTTCAATGTTTACTTGGAGATACTCCTGTACCATCGTCTCTAGGCGTTGACTATGTGTCAGACTTCTTGTCTCCTGTGGCCTTGCAAAGGATGGGCTAAAAAAGTGGTGAAATGATTCCGCAAAATTGATGTTACCAGCAGATACTGTGGTTCTGTCACGGTTTGAGTGCTGAACACTTGACGGTCCCACGGTTGGCAAGTTGGAACTGTGAGATTCACTACGTGCACCACTGGTATTTTGTGGAAAAGCACATGTAAGATTCTGCAACAGTCTCTGCTGATACTCCTGCATGCGTGCATCCCTTTCTATGGCAGGAATAATTTCTGCAAATTTACTTTTGTACCGGGGATCTAACAGTGTGGCAACCCAGTAGTCAGGATTATTTCTAATTCTCACAATTCGAGGGTCATGTTGCAGGTAGTGCAGCAAGAAGGCACTCATGTGTGTTGCGCATCCAGGAGCACCAAGTCCCTGTTGTGTTGGTGGCGAGGTAACAATCATGCTTCCTTCCTCTGTCCTCTCCCCCCAACCTCGCACAACAGAAATGTGATCAAGGTCTCCCTCATCTGATGAGTCTTCCATCAGTTCGTCCTCCACTTCTTCCTGGGCTCCTGCACCTTCCTCACTAGTTTGGCTGCTACCATGCGCCCTGGTAAAACCATCTCCCCCACCCTCACATGCCTGCCGCCTTGGTGCTGCCGACCGTCTGGACCTTGCAGATGTTAGCCCTTCCGCATACAACTCCTCCTCCTCTACTTCCTCCACCTTCTCTTGTGCCACCACCTGACTCCGAATTCTGTTTAACATGTGCTCCAGCATGTAAATCACCGGAATAGTCATGCTGATAATGGCATCGTCAGCACTAAACATCTTCGTCGCCATTTCAAAACTGTGCAGAAGGGTGCATAGGTCCCTGATCTGAGACCACTCCTCCAGCGTGATTTGCCCCACCTCTGAATCTCGTTGGCCCAGGCTATACGTCAGAACGTATTGCACCAGGGCTTGTCGGTGCTGCCACAGTCGCTGCAACATGTGCAGAGTTGAATTCCACCGGGTAGGCACATCGCATTTTAGCCGGTGAAGTGGCAGGCCCAACGACTTCTGTAGAGATGTAAGTCGCTGAGCTGCGGGATGCGAACGGCGGAAGTGAGCACACAGCAACCGTGCCCTCTGCAGAAGGCCATCTAGTCTGGGATAGTGGGCTAAAAATTGCTGGACAACCAGGTTCAACACGTGAGCCATACAAGGCACGTGTGTGACATTGCCCCGGCGAAGGGCCGCACCCAGGTTTGCAGCATTGTCGCACACGGCTTTCCCTGGTTTCAGGTCCAGTGGAGACAACCATTCATGAAATTGGTTCTCCAGAGCTGACCACAACTCCTCAGCTGTGTGACTCACATTTCCCAGACATTTCAATGTAAAAACCGCCTGATGACGTTGAGCCCTACTGCCAGCATAGTAAGGAGGTGTGCAGGATCCCTTCTGCGCAGTTAGAAAGCTTGTGGCATGACCAGACAGGCTTTGTGTGCAGGTGGAAGACCGAGAGGAGGTTGAGGAGGCAGAAGCAGTGGTGGAACTTTGACATAAAGAGGATTGACGCACAACTCGTGGGGACGGCAAGACTTGGACAGCAGCCCCTTGTCCTGCTGTCACCATAGTTACCCAGTGCCCAGTCAGCGACATGTAACGCCCCTGTCCATGCCTACTCGTCCAAGTGTCTGTGGTGAAATGCACCCTGTCACACACAGAGTTTCTCAAAGAAGCGGTGATGTTGTGTGCGACATGCTGGTGGAGCGCAGGCACACCTTTCTTTGAGAAGTAGTGCCGACTGGGCATCTGGTACTGGGGCACTGCGACGGACATAAGGTCTCGAAAATCCTCTGTGTCCACCAGGCGGAAAGGCAGCATTTCTGTAGCCAAGAGCTTGCAGATGGTGAAATTCAACCTCTTAGCTTTCTCATGGCTAGGAGGAAATGGTCTTTTACTTGTCCACATCTGAGGGACCGAGGGCTGGCTATTGTGCTTAGACGGGGTTGATAAGGGTGTCCCCGGCAAACTGCCGGTCTGTGAGGAAGATGCAGGCGGACATGTTAGGTTGCCTTGATCCAAAGGTGGTGCTATCGATGTCGGACAGCGCTCAAGACCAGCTGGTGTTACCACCTCCAAAGAAAATGATGACCTGCCAATCACGCTGGCTGTTGCGGGTAAAGAGGTGGCAGGTCTGCGCCCCAAAACAGGTGTGACAGCTGTCCCCCCAGTCACAGAGGATGAAGAGGCCGCGGATGCACAAGATATGGCAGACGGTGGTTGGCCCGGCCGGCTAGACCGCATTGTAGCACACTGAGCTTCCCACTGCAACTTATGCTTCATGTCCATGTGCTGGTTCATGCATGAAGTACTCAAACTATGTATTTTTTGGCCTCTACTTAGCTTTTGCTGACAAATGTTACAGATAACACGAGTTGGGTCATCTTTATCGATCTGAAAAAATGCCCAGGCTATGCAAGGCTTAGCACCCATGCGACCTGAAGAGCCACCACGACTTGTGGTGAGAGGCAGAGTTGTGTTTGAGGATGCAGTTGTTGACGTGCTTCCAGTACTACGTCTCTGTCCAGGAAGGCGCAACCTGACCTCGTCGTCACTAGCATCTTCCTCCACCTCCTCTGCTGACCTCATCTCTTGGCTGACTGTGGGTTGAGAGTAAGTGGGATCTCCGACCTCATCATCATCACCCTGTGCGTTATCACACCCGTCGTCCTCAGAGCAAACCTGTTCCTGCCCTGACAAAAAACTAAAGTTGTCGCTCCAATCAGGTATTTGAGTCTTATCATCGTCTTCCTCATTGTCTCCACCAACAGGAGTTACAGTTTGGGAATGAGGGTCTACATTATGGTCAGAACCTTCTGCGTCTGGTCCTGGATCCGACTCATAAAGATTCTGGGCATCAGTGCAGATCATTTCCTCGTCTGGATTCACAGAAGCGCTGGAGTCGACCTCTGATTCCCAGGCTATAGTATGAGTAAACAGCTCTGCAGACTCAACCATCTGTTCTACCTCATACTCAGACGGGCAGCTGGAGATTTGGGAGCTGTGAGGAAGCAAGTGCGTTTTGGGTGACACCTTTGAGGACTGGAGTATTTGTGATGTTGAAGTTGATGTGGAGGAGAGCCCACTTAAAGGAGCACTTGATATCCGTTGAAGCACCTGCTGTTTTTGTGCCTCATCTGGAATTTGTAGCGATTGGCGTGGCCGTAAGAAAGGGATCTTATCACATTGTCCGCTAAAAGAAGTAGACATTTTAGTTTGGCTGGAAGATGGTCTTTCTTCTGCACCTACCCCACGGACACAACCTTTTTTCCCCTTCCCAACACGCCTATTCCCCTTTCCACCAGCAGCAGGCCTTTTTCCACTCATTTTGGTGGTTAACTAATTCACAACTCTGGAGTTGTTTGCACAAAAAAAGAATGGATGGTAACCGAGCAGAGCTGAGTGGCCAAACTGTGGTATTAGGTCAAAACTATTGGCTGGGTTAGATGCAGAAAAAAATTATTTTTAATTTGCAACATGATGGAGGTCAGTATAGATGGACTAATAGACCAAGTCCCACACACCGCTAGAAGCCCAAATATTTTTTCAGAGCTAGATGCAGAAAATTTTTTTATTCAATTTGCAACCTGATGGAGGTCAGTATAGATGGACTAATAGACCAAGTCCCACACACTGCTAGAAGCCCAAATATTTTTTCAGTGCTAGATGCAGAAAAAAATTATTTTTAATTTGCAACCTGATGGAGGTCAGTATAGATGGACTAATAGATCAAGTCCCACACACTGCTAGAAGCCCAAATATTTTTTCAGAGCTAGATGCAGAAAAAAATTATTTTTAATTTGCAACCTGATAGAGGTCAGTATAGATGGACTAATAGAACAAGTCCCACACGCTGCTAGAAGCCCAAATATTTTTTCAGAGATAAATGAAGAAAAAAATTATTTTTAATTTGCAACCTGATGGAGGTCAGTATAGATGGACTAATAGACCAAGTCCCACACACTGCTAGAAGCCCAAATATTTTTTCAGAGCTAGATGCAGAAAAAAATTATTTTTAATTTGCAACCTGATGGAGGTCAGTATAGATGGACTAATAGACCAAGTCCCACATACCGATAGAAGCCCAAATATTTTTTCAGAGCTAGATGCAGAAAAAAATTATATTCAATTTGCAACCTGCTGGAGGTCAGTATAGAAGGACTAATAGAACAAGTCCCACACACTGCTAGAAGCCCAAATATTTTTTCAGAGCTAAATGAAGAAAAAAATTATTTTTAATTTGCAACCTGATGGAGGTCAGTATAGATGGACTAATAGACCAAGTCCCACACACCGCTAGAAGCCCAAATATTTTTTCAGAGCTAGATGCAGAAAATTTTTTTATTCAATTTGCAACCTGATGGAGGTCAGTATAGATGGACTAATAGACCAAGTCCCACACACTGCTAGAAGCCCAAATATTTTTTCAGAGCTAGATGCAGAAAAAAATTATTTTTAATTTGCAACCTGATGGAGGTCAGTATAGATGGACTAATAGACCAAGTCCCACACACTGCTAGAAGCCCAAATATTTTTTCAGAGCTAGATGCAGAAAAAAAATATTTTTAATTTGCAACCTGATGGAGGTCAGTATAGATGGACTAATAGAACAAGTCCCACACGCTGCTAGAAGCCCAAATATTTTTTCAGAGATAAATGAAGAAAAAAATTATTTTTAATTTGCAACCTGATGGAGGTCAGTATAGATGGACTAATAGACCAAGTCCACACACTGCTAGAAGCCCAAATATTTTTTCAGAGCTAGATGCAGAAAAAAATTATTTTTAATTTGCAACCTGATGGAGGTCAGTATAGATGGACTAATAGACCAAGTCCCACACACCGCTAGAAGCCCAAATATTTTTTCAGAGCTAGATGCAGAAAAAAATTATATTCAATTTGCAACCTGCTGGAGGTCAGTATAGAAGGACTAATAGAACAAGTCCCACACACTGCTAGAAGCCCAAATATTTTTTCAGAGCTAAATGAAGAAAAAAATTATTTTTAATTTGCAACCTGATGGAGGTCAGTATAGATGGACTAATAGACCAAGTCCCACACACTGCTAGAAGCCCAAATATTTTTTCAGAGCTAGATGCAGAAAAAAATTATATTCAGTTTGCAACCTGATGGAGGTCAGTATAGATGGACTAATAGAATGATGCTATGCCCAAAAGATTTTACTTCACTAGGTGCAGTAAAAAAATTGGTATTCTATACACAGGTGGTATATCTTGCAACACAGATAGGCTACTCCACTGACTAACACCCTCTGCAATAGACCAAAAAGTATTAGCTTTGCTAGATTCAGCCAAATGCTGTGAAAAAAACTTGCACAGCACTGGCACAGACCTGCCTGGCAAAAACTGATAGGAACTGATGTAACCTAGTCCTGAAAAGGACTCCAATTACAATTAGTCTTTACTCCCACAATCTATCTATTTAAGAGCACAGACCTGCCTGATAAAAGTCGTAGGAAATGCTGTAACCTAGTCCTTAAAAGGACTGCAATCACAACTATTCCCTACTCCCAAGCTATCTGTATATTTGTGCGAAAATTGGCTTGAAATTAACAAGGTATAGCACACACAGCAACAGCGGTGCCGTCTAACACGCAGCTGCAGCAGTGAGAAAATGGTGGCGACGGGGAAAATGGCTTGGTCTTATAGGGCAAGGACATGTGACATACACTGCCAATCACACATGCCCTTGCTTGTGTGAAAAAAAGCACTTCGCTCCGTGTGTGCGCTGCTGATAGGCTGACAGATTGCACCTCCCCACTGCAAATGCGGGAAAGAGAAAAAAAAATGGAGATCTTCATTGTTCCTGCAGAGATCCATCCCCTGCCCCTCCCCCCGCCCCGCTGTACACTCAAACTGCGTATTAACATTAATTTTCATCATTACTGAGAAAAAATCCAGTTATGATTTTGGTGCACGAACAGTTATCGAACATAACCTCGAACAGCCGAATTTTTCTCAAATTGTTCGTGTTCGCCGACCGGCTCGAACACCGCCCAAAACAGCTCGAATTTGAGATTGGCGAACAGTTCGAGTAGAACAACGCTCATCTCTAATCCTAAACCTAAAATTACATTTAGGAGGTCTCGGAATCTACGAGATTGTCTGGTAAGAAGCCATTATACGAATGATTTGACAACATTCTTATCTGATTCCAAACCACCTCCTGGTTGTAAGCCATGCGGTAAGTGTGTGGCATGTCCCAACATCGCATGGGCCCAAACGTTCTGTAGTTCGGATGGACACATGACCTATCACATTCAACAACAAATCACTTGCACAACTTCGGCAGTGGTCTATTATGCTACCTGCCCATGTCCATTGATTTACGTGGGCTTGACCACTCGCCAACTTAAGGTTCGTGTACGTGAACATGTATTGGGTATTGCTACGGCAAAGGAAGTCAGTGATGTTTCTCTTTTGAAAACGCTACCACGACACTTTAAACAACATCATGGTTGTGACTCCTCCTTACTACGGGTCATAGGTATTGACCATATTCCACCTAATATCAGGGGTGGTAGAATTATTACATTTCTGACAAGAATGGAAAAAAGGTGGATTTGGACACTTAAAACTGTATCCTCTAGGTTTGAATGAAAACATTAGTTATGTTCCCTTCTTGTAAACCGGCATTTGTCCTTGAACCGTGTTTTTAATTTTATTTTTATCCTTCCTCTTCACTTATTTTATCTCTTTTATTCTCATCTAGTTCACATCATGGTGTTGGTCTATATTGGTCAACCTCTGTGGACGGCGGCTGATCCATCTTTTTAGTTATGGTGGACACTGTCTTCTCCTGGCCTTGGCCTTAGAAGAGATCTGTATATTCGTCTTCAAGTGGCGGGATTTGGTGTGGACTGGCGCACTTTCAAAGACTATTTCTTTCAACATGGATGTTTTTGTGATGGTTACTCGATTCTGCATATCTTTTTTTACAGTTTAAATGTCTGAGTGAATGCATATATACCTTTATATTTTTGTGTTTTATTTAGCTCATCAATTTTTTGTCACTTGGTCCACGCACTATTGTTGTGCGGCTTTATATACCCCTTTGTGGGCTATTTACACACTCCTACAACACTTCATTCTTGTTCCCTCTCCCTTCCTTTTCCTCTTCCTTTTCTTGCATGGTCCTTTCCTTTTCTCCCCTTTTCCCTCCTTCACCCCCCCCCTTCCCCCTCCCCCATCCCTCTCATCACACATCCCATGTCACACATAATTTATGTCATCTTCATTCATTTCTCCTCCCACACACACTGACCTTTTTCACTTGTTCCAGATGTATTTACATATATGTGTATACATATTTATGTATATATATATGTACATATATCTTTATTTTTTCATCCCCCCACCTTATCACATATATATTTGTGTGTTTTTTTAGTTTCACCCTTTTTGTCACTTGGTCTACGCACCATTGTGGTGCGGCTTCACATACAACCCTTTTGTGGGCCATTTACACACTCTCACTACCAACTTGTTCTTGTTCCCTCTCCCTTCCTTTTTCCACTTCCATTCCTACCAATAATAAGTTAATGGAAAATAAACATAGCCCATCCGGCCTAAAGGCAAACAAAAATAGGAAAGGAGTCCAGCAAAGTCCTTGCATCGTATGGGGTCCGGTCACTCCAGGTTAGCAAAAACCACACGGTTCAGGTTTCATCAGGAACAAACACACCCTCCTCTCTCTGGAGCTGGCCTCTAGATACTGAACACTTCCTGAGTCAAGAGGATGGCTTTTCATAGGCCCTAAACCATGCCCTGGAGTGGAGATAGGGTGGATAGCTTCCCTCCCAGCACTTAGCTATCCACCTGTAAAGCATGCCATTGTAACTCTGGCTATTAACCCTCTCTGCACCTAAAGTGCTGGAGAAACTTCCATGTTTTACATCACTGAAGCAAAACGTCTCAGAGACACGTTTCTCCCCTCTAGTATTCTGCCAGTGACCTCGTCACAATATTTAGATGGGAGGTAAAAATTTAGCACTCAAAGTAGATTGTGGACAGACAAAAAAAACAACTATTGGAGGCAACAGGCAACTTCTCTTGCTACCATGACTTATTGTTGCAGATATACAATTATTTTAGTGGCATGCATGGGCTCATAAGTTTAAGCACTGTGGTGCGTTGAGCTATTTGACTGTCCCTAGATGACATGGGCTAAACACTCCAAATACAGAGGAATAAGTAGTGTACCGGTAACTTGTACTTCATGTTGCTTCCAAGGTTTGTAACCAGTGTCAACTTCGGACATGGCTCCTTAACATGTCACATCTAAGATTACACCAGGATTGACTGAATTGGAAATATGCCCTATTCTGATGTCCATGTAGGTGCTTTGCGCCATGATGCTAGAGAGTCAATTCTCATTGTGCCATGATAGATAAGACATCATCACTTGGAACAAGAGTGGACCACAGAGGCTTGCGAATCAAAAAAAGTCAAAACATGAGAGACTTTTGCAGCCCCTAGCTCTTACTATGACCATTTTACAGCAACAAAGTTTGGGTCCCCATTGGTTTCTATGGGGTTCGGGTTCAAGTTGGGGTAGAGTTCTGGTACCCGAATTGAACTTTAGACTAAAGTTCGCTCAAACCAGATGAACCTGAACATTCACGGGTCCGCTCATCCCTAAATATGACGTCCAGATGTCATTTTAGCTTTTGCCTTTATTTTGCAACTACCATTTGTCGACTAATAAACTAACAGTGAAATATGGTGATATCCACTCGCTAAACAATAACTAGCGGGATTAAAACTATAGGAGGTAAAATATCTTCATTATGTTCTTTTTCAAGTCTGTTGACTAAAGTTTACACAAAACAAATCCAATTTTGTAAAATGTGTTTTGTCACGATAAGACGTGAAATCCCTCAAATATCATCAGAGGAACTCAGGAGAAAAGACGACAATGGCTGGAGAAGATAAAGTGTTATATAATCACATTAGTCAACATGCTATATAGGATTGTCAGACCCACACACTGCATTAGAGGTATTATTATTACAAAGCTCCATGAGTGGATTAGTTTGGTGAGTCTTTTTGAAAGGAAAAGTGTCGAAAAATTAGTCCTAGAAAAAAAATATTATTCCCAAATTTGGAAATCTAAAAAAACCATTGGAATGGCATAAAAAACTAAATGAGTTACCTTAGATTTCGCAAAATTTTTCAGTTTTTTTTTTTAAATATTTAAAGTTGTTTTTCCTTTTATGTCTTAGATGCAGGAATGAACGGTGAAGAGAGTTCTGCCAATATGGGCAACAGATATATTGATTATGTAGCCAAACCAGAATCATTGAGACCTCTACTGTACTCAGGGGATTAGTTGATTGAACAGTTGGTTATGATGGAAAGTATTCTGTATTTGATCAAGGCATTTAGATATAGGGCTGCAGCAGCAACTTGGACCCTTGCTTCTACTTATTGTGCTTTTTACTATTTAACCCTTTTTTGGATGGGGCAATTTTTCATTTTTTGTACTTTCATTTTTGCCTCCACTTCTTCCAAGAGCCATCATTTTTTATTTTTCTGCCCATAAAGCCATATGAGGGCTTTTTTTGTGGGACAAGTTGTACTTTTGAATGACATTTTATCATTTGAAAAACAGGAAAAAAAAATTCAACTGCTGTGGCGAAATAGCGAAAAAAAGCTCAATTCTGAAATAATTTATTTTTATTTACCCCGTTCACTATATGGTAAAACTGACTTGGTGATATAATTATCTATGTCAGTATGATTACGGCAATACCAAACAAGCATTTTTTTTTTCAATTTAAGTGGTGAAAACAAAATCGGAAATTTGTAAAAAAAAAATAAAATTCACTTGTGTCGAAATTTCTAAGACCCGTAACATTTTCATTTTTCTGGATCTGCTGCTGGGTGAGAGCTTATTTTTTGTGCCCTGGGCTGACATTTTTATTGATATCATTTTGGGGTGGATACCATGATTTAATCGCCTGTTATTGCATTTTATTGCAGAGTTGCAGAGGCCCAAAAAAATTTTATTTTGACGATTTTCAATTTTTTTTCTCATTACGTCGTCTACCAATCAGGTCAATTTATTTTATATTTTGATAGATTGGACTTTTACCAATGCATCAGTACCAAAAATGTGTATTTTTTTTTTATTTCTTCATTTTTAATGGGGAAAAGGGGAGGTGATTTTAACTTTTATACATATTTTTTCATATTTTTATTTACTTTTCACTGTATTTGTTAGTCTCCTTAAGGGAATTAAGCCTGTGATCATCCGATTGCTTGTACAATACACTGCATTGCTACAACAGGAGTAGTGTTATGACAGGCAAGGTGGTCTTTATCAGACCCTTGAATGTCATGACAACCCATCAGTGCTTCGCCATTGCATCTCAGGTGCACTGATGGGCGGAGAGAATGACGCACCCCCCTGCCGGCACATCTTAAATGCCGATATCACAAATTGACAGCACATTATAGGTTATTGGTCACATTTAACAGCTGCACCCCTGGCTGTTAAAGTCAGATGATGGCTGAATAACACAACCATCATCTATGCAAGACCACATCAAAGTCAGGGAGCTGGCATGTGATGTACCAGTGCATCATATGTCGGTAAGGAGTTAAAGTGTTCCTATCCTTTTCAATATCTTTTCACTTGTAGCCTTCATTTATCACCAGTTTTCTCATCTGCAGGTTCTATTTCTGATTTTTAATTGTCTCTGAGCTAGTGGGTAGAGACTAGTTACTATTATGTCTCACATACACATCACACACAAATACATGCTTTCTTGCTTTTTTTTCTCTGTAGCATACTGCATGAGATTGAAACCACAGCAGCAGCAAGGAAGACATTATACAGCAGTACTTAGCTGTGTGGCTGTGAATCCATCTTTAGAATTCTTTGGAATCATCTAGAACTGCTGAATGAAAGGGCAGCAACATCTGCTTGTGTCTGCCTGTTACTCACTGTGCTGAGTGCTGCACACTAGTGTTGAGCCACCCCCGTAGTGTTCGAGTTCGGTTCGGTTCGTCGAACAACCGTGTGTTCGCTGAACTGTTCGTCGAACTGTTCATCGAACACCTTCGAACACCGTTAAAACCAATGGCAGGCAAACAAAAACACATAGAAACACATAGAAAACACCTTCAAAGGTGTCCAAAAGCTGACAAACTGCTCTGAAGACACAACTAACACATGGAAAAGTGACAAGTACATATAGTCATGCGAAAAGAAAAGAGGTGGAGGAGTAAAAGGAGGGGGAGACACAGATATAGGCATGTCATGCCCTTCTAAAATCCAAAAAGTGAGAAGCCGACACGTTCAGTCCGCTCCTGCCCGTGCCACCTCCGTGTCGCCGGGTTTGTGCCAGAGCCGCGGTGAACCCTGACGGCCAGCCCCCCTCTCCCAATACTGGTGCCTGTCCGCTGGTGGGTCGAGCGAGCCCCCCTGTGGTGGAGGCAGCTCTAAGCTTTTTAATTTAAATTGTCTCTCTAATTTGAATGAATACACTTTAAATCCATTTACACGGATCTATTGGAGGGCAAGTCTCATGCCAGCAGCCGCGTAATTCCAGCTCCAGTAGCGTCCACTAAAGCTGCTGCAGTTAAAAAGCTTTTATAAGGATCGAGCTCGGCTGTCCACCGCAAGGCATCCTACTGCCAGTCCCAGCCCCTATGCCTTGGGGTGCCTCCTGATGCTCTTCACTGAGTATCCCGTGGTCCCGAAGCATTTCCTTTAAAAAAATTAAGTGTCAAAACTACAGGTGGTGTAGCTTGCTTAACAGCCGGGATAATCCGCTGACTAGCAGACACTGCTACTAGGCACAAAGTATTTCCTGGGCTAGATGCAGTTAAAAATTTGTAATTAGATACTCTCGTTGGATGCTGAGAAAGCATTCCATAGAGTCTCCTGGCACGCCATATATGATTCTCTTAAAAAGCTTGGGGTAGGGGTCTAGGGGACCCTTTTATAGCCAAAATCACGGCCCTGTATCGCAATACGTCACCTAGGCTGAAGATAAATGGAACTGTATTACCCTGAGGGCTCGGTTGCTACAGAGGTATTGCACCTCACCCAGAGTTGTGATATCTCACTCTCAGGTAAGGATGGAGTGTGGATCAGGACCCGACACCTGCATGCATTACACCACATTGCCGTTGGGCAAGGTGACCAATATGCCCCTGAGATGGGCACGACAGTCCCTGTCCCTGGCTGGAGTGGGGGGAGGGAACACTGAGGAAGGGGAACCCTGTAGTGCAGGAGCAGGGAGGAAGCAGTTCCTGGGTGCATTGAGAAGGGAGTATAAAAGGTGGGCACCATCTTAGTTCAGTGCAGAGAAGTCTGAGCAGAAGTGGCAGGGAGCAGGGGCTCTGCATGAGCTCTGCTCCGGAGGCGGGCCTAGTAACAGAGGCCCAGGCCTGGAAGAGGGAGAAGGAAGGAAGAGGAGCGGAGAAGGCTCCAGGAATGAGGAACGAAGGGATCCCAGGGGTGCGGACGGGCAAGTCGCCACCGCACGCCCGAATCCACCTGCGTGGAGGGGTCAGGCCAAAGGGGGAGACCGGTCCCTGAAACTAGTGGAGGCAGGAAACGACCCTCAGCTAGAAACAGGAGGCTGTGACATTTTATGTGGCGCAGCCCCTCGCTACACCCGCTAGGAAGGCACCACATAGGGTCAGGGAAACTGGCGCGAAGTTTACCAAGAGGAGGCCCGAGGCAGCCGGACAAAGGACACACAAAGGGGGTCCTGTGAAGTGCTCCAAAGTTATCGGGGAGTTGTCTGAGCCCCTCACCTGGTGAGCATAGTACGACGTGGGCAGCCGTTACCTGCAGACGTGGTCTGGATAATAAGAACTGTGAGTAAAGGCCCTGGACTGCATCACTGACTCCGTGTCGTTACTGCTGCTGCCCTGCACCATCACCCCCATCCTCCGCATACACTGCCCTGAGGCTATACTCCTCCCGTGGGGAGTTATGCTACGCTCTGCTGCACCCACAACACCAGCCTCAGCGGTCTGCCCTGGAGCGGCGGTTCACTCTGACCGCAATCCACGGGTGGCGTAGTCGGACATTTAAACATCAAAACCACATAAATAGTTCCGCCACTGGTTTGACCGCCCTGAGCCACGGAACCGGGTCGCCGCCACGGAGACTACAACCACCAGCATCCACCAAAAAGGGTCCGGCTCCGGGTGTCCCAAGGCCCAGGGGGCGCGTCAGAACATTTTCATCACCTTTCACAATCACCAATGGGACAAGGCAGGGATGTTCTCTGTCCCCTCTCTTATACATCCTAGTGACGGAGCACCTGCTCTCATCAATTCACCATAACCCCAATATTAGGTGGATTGAGGTGGGAGGCACCGAGTACAAGTGCTCTCTATTTGCTGATGATGTCCTAGTATATATCACTCAATCACAAATATCCATCCATGCTGTTATGGCTGAAATAGATCACTTTGTTACATGGTCAAATTTTAAAATCAATGCAGCGAAGTCTGAGGCCCTCGATGTCTCCCTCCCCAAATCCATATAGGATTCCATCCAGTCCAACTTTCCCTTTGCCTGGCCCTCACAGGGTATCAAATACTTAGGAATTCCTATTCATAGAGACCTCTCCCATCTATGTTACCTTAATTTTGGGCCCTTTATTGAACAACTCAATACAGACCACGGTTGGCAAGTTAGAACTGTAAGATTCACTACGTGAACCACTGGTGTTTTGTGGAAAAGCACATGTAAGATTCTGCAACAGTCTCTGCTGATACTCCTGCATGCGTGCATCCCTTTCTATGGCAGGAATAATTTCTGAAAATTTACTTTTGTACCGGGGATCTAACAGTGTGGCAACCCAGTAGTCAGGATTATTTCTAATTCTCACAATTTGAGGGTCATGTTGCAGGTAGTGCAGCAAGAAGGCACTCATGTGTGTTGCGCATCCAGGAGCACCAAGTCCCTGTTGTGTTGGTGGCGAGGTAACAATCATGCTTCCTTCCTCTGTCCTCTCCCCCCAACCTCGCACAACAGAAATGTGATCAAGGTCTCCCTCATCTGATGAGTCTTCCATCAGTTCGTCCTCCACTTCTTCCTGGGCTCCTGCATCTTCCTCACTAGTTTGGCTGCTACCATGCGCCCTGGTAAAACCATCTCCCCCACCCTTACATGCCTGCCGCCTTGGTGCTGCCGACCGTCTGGACCTTGCAGATGTTAGCCCTTCCGCATACAACTCCTCCTCCTCTACTTCCTCCACCTCCTCTTGTGCCACCACCTGACTCTGAATTCTGTTTAACATGTGCTCCAGCATGTAAATCACCGGAATAGTCATGCTAATAATGGCATCGTCAGCACTAAACATCTTCGTCGCCATTTCAAAACTGTGCAGAAGGGTGCATAGGTCCCTGATCTGAGACCACTCCTCCAGCGTGATTTGCCCCACCTCTGGATCTCGTTGGCGCAGGCTATACGTCAGAACGTATTGCACCAGGGCTTGTCGGTGCTGCCACAGTCGCTGCAACATGTGCAGAGTTGAATTCCACCGGGTAGGCACATCGCATTTTAGCCGGTGAAGTGGCAGGCCCAACGACTTCTGTAGAGATGTAAGTCGCTGAGCTGCGGGATGCGAACGGCGGAAGTGAGCAAACAGCGACCGTGCCCTCTGCAGAAGGCCATCTAGTCTGGGATAGTGGGCTAAAAATTGCTGGACAACCAGGTTCAACACGTGAGCCATACAAGGCACGTGTGTGACATTGCCCCGGCGAAGGGCTGCACCCAGGTTTGCAGCATTGTCGCACACGGCCTTCCCTGGTTTCAGGTCCAGTGGAGACAACCATTCATGAAATTGGTTCTCCAGAGCTGACCACAACTCCTCAGCTGTGTGACTCACATTTCCCAGACATTTCAAAGTAAAAACCGCCTGATGACGTTGAGCCCTACTGCCAGCATAGTAAGGAGGTGTGCAGGATCCCTTCTGCGCAGTTAGAAAGCTTGTAGCATGACCAGACAGGCTTTGGGTGCAGGTGGAAGACCGAGAGGAGGTTGAGGAGGCAGAAGCAGTGGAGGAATTTTGAAATAAAGAGGATTGACGCACAACTCGTGGGGACGGCAAGACTTGGACAGCAGCCCCTTGTCCTGCTGTCACCATAGTTACCCAGTGCCCAGTCAGCGACATGTAACGCCCCTGTCCATGCCTACTCGTCCAAGTGTCTGTGGAGAAATGCACCCTGTCACACACAGAGTTTCTCAAAGAAGCGGTGATGTTGTGTGCGACATGCTGGTGGAGCGCTGGCACACCTTTCTTTGAGAAGTAGTGCCGACTGGGCATCTGGTACTGGGGCACTGCGACGGACATAAGGTCTCGAAAATCCTCTGTGTCCACCAGGCGGAAAGGCAGCATTTCTGTAGCCAAGAGCATGCAGATGGTGAAATTCAACCTCTTAGCTTTCTCATGGCTAGGAGGAAATGGTCTTTTACTTGTCCACATCTGAGGGACCGAGGGCTGGCTATTGTGCTTAGACGGGGTTGATAAGGGTGTCCCCGGCAAACTGCCGGTCTGTGAGGAAGATGCAGGCGGACATGTTAGGTTGCCTTGATCCAAAGGTGGTGCTATCGATGTCGGACAGCGCTCAACACCAGCTGGTGTTACCACCTCCAAAGAAAATGATGACCTGCCAATCACGCTGGCTGTTGCGGGTAAAGAGGTGGCAGGTCTGCACCCCAAAACAGGTGTGACTGCTGTCCCCCCAGTCACAGAGGATGAAGAGGCCGCGGATGCACAAGATATGGCAGACGGTGGTTGGTCCGGCCGGCTAGGCCGCATTGTAGCACACTGAGCTTCCCACTGCAACTTATGCTTCATGTCCATGTGCCGGTTCATGCATGAAGTACTCAAACTATGTATTTTTTGGCCTCTACTTAGCTTTTGCTGACAAATGTTACAGATAACACGAGTTGGGTCATCTTTATCGATCTGAAAAAATGCCCAGGCTATGCAAGGCTTAGCACCCATGCGACCTGAAGAGCCACCACAACTTGTGGTGAGAGGCAGAGTTGTGTTTGAGGATGCAGTTGTTGACGTGCTTCCAGTACTACGTCTCTGTCCAGGAAGGCGCAACTTGACCTCATCGTCACTAGCATCTTCCTCCACCTCCTCTGCTGACCTCATCTCTTGGCTGACTGTGGGTTGACAGTAAGTGGGATCTCCAACCTCATCATCATCACCCTGTGCGTTATCACACCCGTCGTCCTCAGAGCCAACCTGTTCCTGCCCTGATAAAGAACTAAAGTTGTCGCTCCAATCAGGTATTTGAGTCTCATCATCGTCTTCCTCATTGTCTCCACCAACAGGAGTTACAGTTTGGGAATGAGGGTCTACATTATGGTCAGAACCTTCTGCGTCTGGTCCTGGACCCAACTCATAAAGATTCTGGGCATCAGTGCAGATCATTTCCTCGTCTGGATTCACAGAAGCGCTGGAGTCGGCCTCTGATTCCCAGGCTATAGTATGAGTAAACAGCTCTGCAGACTCAACCATCTGTTCTACCTCATACTCAGATGGGCAGCTGGAGATTTGGGAGCTGTGAGGAAGCAAGTGCGATTGGGGTGACACCTTTGAGGACTGGAGTATTTGTGATGTTGAAGTTGATGTGGAGGAGAGCCCACTTAAAGGAGCACTTGATATCTGTTGAAGCACCTGCTGTTTTTGTGCCTCATCTGGAATTTGTAGCGATTGGCGTGGCCGTTAGAAAGGGATCTTATCACATTGTCCGCTAAAAGAAGTAGACATTTTAGTTTGGCTGGAAGATGGTCTTTCTTCTGCAGATGTTACTGTTGCTTTAACACCTACCCCACGGACACAACCTTTTTTCCCCTTCCCAACACGCCTATTCCCCTTTCCACCATTTTGGTGGTTAACTAATTCACAACTCTGGAGTTGTTTGCACAAAAAAACAATGGATGGTAACCGAGCAGAGCTGAGTGGCCAAACTGTGGTATTAGGACAAAACTATTGGCTGGGTTAGATGCAGAAAAAAATTATATTTAATTTGCAACCTGATGGAGGTCAGTATAGATGGACTAATAGAACAAGTCCCACACACAGCTAGAAGCCCAAATATTTTTTCAGAGGTAGATGCAGAAAAAAATATATTCAGTTTGCAACCTGATGGAGGTCAGTATAGATGGACTAATAGAGAAAGTCCCACACACTGCTAGAAGGCCAAATATTTTTTCAGAGCTAGATGCAGACAAAAAATTATTTTGAATTTGCAACCTCATGGAGGTCAGTATAGGTGGACTAATAGAACAAGTCCCACACACTGCTAGAAGGCCAAATATTTTTTCAGAGCTAGATGCAGAAAAAAATTATATTCAGTTTGCAACCTGATGGAGGTCAGTATAGATGGACTAATAGAGAAAGTCCCACACACTGCTAGAAGGCCAAATATTTTTTCAGAGCTAGATGCAGAAAAAAATTATATTCAGTTTGCAACCTGATGGAGGTCAGTATAGATGGACTAATAGAGAAAATCCCACACACTGCTAGAAGGCCAAATATTTTTTCAGAGCTAGATGCAGAAAAAAATTATATTCAGTTTGCAACCTGGTGGAGGTCAGTGTAGATGGACTAATAGAACAAGTCCCACACACTGCTAGAAGCCCAATATTTTTTCAGAGGTAGATGGAGAAAAAAATATATTCAGTTTGCAACCTGATGGAGGTCAGTATAGATGGACTAATACAACAAGTCCCACACACAGCTAGAAGCCCAATATTTTTTCAGAGCTAGATGCAGAAAAAAATTATATTCAATTTGCAACCTGATGGAGGTCAGTATAGATGGAGTAATAGAACAAGTCCCACACACAGCTAGAAGCCCAAATATTTTTTCAGAGCTAGATGCAGATAAAAATTATTTTTAATTTGCAACCTGATGGAGGTCAGTATAGATGGACTAATAGAGAAAGTCCCACACACTGCTAGAAGGCCAAATATTTTTTCAGAGCTAGATGCAGACAAAAAATTATTTTGAATTTGCAGCGTGATGGAGGTCAGTATAGATGGACTAATAGAACAAGTCCCACACACAGCTAGAAGCCCAAATATTTTTTCAGAGGTAGATGCAGATAAAAATTATTTTTAATTTGCAACCTGATGGAGGTCAGTATAGATGGACTAATAGAGAAATTCCCACACACTGCTAGAAGGCCAAATATTTTTTCAGAGCTAGATGCAGAAAAAAATTATATTCAGTTTGCAACCTGATGGAGGTCAGTATAGATGGATTAATAGAACAAGTCCCACACACAGCTAGAAGCCCAATATTTTTTCAGAGGTAGATGCAGAAAAAAATATATTCAGTTTGCAACCTGATGGAGGTCAGTATAGATGGACTAATACAACAAGTCCCACACACAGCTAGAAGCCCAATATTTTTTCAGAGCTAGATGCAGAAAAAAATTATATTAAATTTGCAACCTGATGGAGGTCAGTATAGATGGAGTAATAGAACAAGTCCCACACACAGCTAGAAGCCCAAATATTTTTTCAGAGCTAGATGCAGATAAAAATTATTTTTAATTTGCAACCTGATGGAGGTCAGTATAGATGGACTAATAGAGAAAGTCCCACACACTGCTAGAATGCCAAATATTTTTTCAGAGCTAGATGCAGACAAAAAATTATTTTGAATTTGCAGCGTGATGGAGGTCAGTATAGATGGACTAATAGAACAAGTCCCACACACTGCTAGAAGGCCAAATATTTTTTCAGAGGTAGATGCAGATAAAAATTATTTTTAATTTGCAACCTGATGGAGGTCAGTATAGATGGACTAATAGAGAAAGTCCCACACACTGCTAGAAGGCCAAATATTTTTTCAGAGCTAGATGCAGAAAAAAATTATATTCAGTTTGCAACCTGATGGAGGTCTGTATAGATGGATTAATAGAACAAGTCCCACACACAGCTAGAAGCCCAATATTTTTTCAGAGCTAGATGCAGAAAAAAATTATATTCAGTTTGCAACCTGATAGAGGTCTGTATAGATGGATTAATAGAACAAGTCCCACACACAGCTAGAAGCCCAATATTTTTTCAGAGGTAGATGCAGAAAAAAATATATTCAGTTTGCAACCTGATGGAGGTCAGTATAGATGGACTAATACAACAAGTCCCACACACTGCTAGAAGCCAAATATTTTTTCAGAGATAGATGCAGAAAAAAATTATATTCAATTTGCAACCTGATGGAGGTGAGTATAGATGGAGTAATAGAACAAGCCCCACACACAGCTAGAAGCCCAAATATTTTTTCAGAGGTAGATGCAGAAAAAAATTATATTCAGTTTGCAACCTGATGGAGGTCTGTATAGATGGATTAATAGAACAAGTCCCAAACACAGCTACAAGCCCAATATTTTTTCAGAGGTAGATGCAGAAAAAAATATATTCAGTTTGCAACCTGATGGAGGTCAGTATAGATGGACTAATAGAACAAGTCCCACACACTGCTAGAAGGCCAAATATTTTTTCAGAGCTAGATGCAGAAAAATTTTTTATTCAATTTGCAACCTGATGGAGGTCAGTATAGATGGACTAATAGAATGATGCTATGCCCAAAAGATTTTACTTCACTAGGTGCAGTAAAAAAATTGGTATTCTATACACAGGTGGTATATCTTGCAACACAGATAGGCTACTCCACTGACTAACACACTCTGCAATAGGCCAAAAAGGATTAGCTTTGCTAGATTCAGCCAAATGCTGTGAAAAAAACTTGCACAGCACTGGCACAGACCTGCCTGGCAAAAACTGATAGGAACTGATGTAACCTAGTCCTGAAAAGGACTCCAATTACAATTAGTCTTTACTCCCACAACCTATCTATTTAAGAGCACAGACCTGCCTGATAAAAGTCGTAGGAAATGTTGTAACCTAGTCCTTAAAAGGACTGCAATCACAACTATTCCCTACTCCCAAGCTATCTGTAGATTTGTGCGAAAATTGGCTTGAAATTAACAAGGTATAGCGCACACAGCAACAGCGGTGCCGTCTAACACGCAGCTGCAGCAGTGAGATAATGGTGGCAACGAGGAAAATGGCTTGGTCTTATAGGGCAAGGACATGTGACATACACTGCCAATGACACATGCCCTTGCTTGTGTGAAAAAAAGCACTTCGCTCCGTGTGTGCGCTGCTGATAGGCTGACAGATTGCACCTCCCCACTGTAAATGCGGGAAAGAGAAAAAAAAATGGAGATCTTCATTATTCCTGCAGAGATCCATCCCCTGCCCCTCCCCCCACCCCGCTGTACACTCAAACTGCGTATTAACATTAATTTTCCTCATTACTGAGAAAAAATCCAGTTATGATTTTGGTGCACGAACAGTTATCGAACATAACCTCGAACAGCCGAATTTTTCTCAAATCGTTCTTGTTCGCCGAACGGCTCGAACACCGCCCAAAACAGCTCGAATTTGAGATTGGCGAACAGTTCGAGTAGAACAACGCTCATCTCTACTGCACACTCCTCCCTCATGTCTACTCTCTCTATATAATATAGTAGAAGGCATAACCTGACACCTAAGCGAGGTGAGATGGCAGTCAGTCTTGCTTTAGCCTACATGGATTTTAGTTGATTTTTCAGAGTAAATAATGAATTAAGGAGGTAAGAGACAGGAAAAGAAGTTACTCATAAGTGGAGATTTCTCCGATACGATATATTATAAAGTTAACAATTTATGCAATTTTTTTAAACTTATTTTGAACAGTTATTTAGTTAGCAACAACTAGTAAGAAAAACTTTTTGAATATAAGGAAAATCTGAAAAATGGCACCTTATCTGTGTTAGCTGGTGGACATCTTTTGAGGTCAGGGTTAGGAAGTACTGTACATAAAAGTGTGGCGTTCTGGAGCTAACTAACTATCCAGTCAATGCAAAGCAAAATCATTTTGTTTTAGCTTGGCAGTAAAAAAAAAAATAGGCATGGGCTCACTTTTTTTTCGTACAGGCCCTGATATTTGCCTGACTTTTCTGGGTAATGTAGCCAATTCAATAAACTGTTCTGTAGTTCAGGGGGAGTGGACTGCTAGCTGATGTATGTAAATTTATGGTCCAGGATATGCTCCCTTGGAAAAGGGAATGCTACTGAAGTTTCCTCCTGGAGGAAAAAAATCAGTAGGTAACAACCAGGTGGTAACTACCCTGCAAGTCGATGTCTGCATCTTTAAAGAGTATTACAACCAGGTAACCAATACACTGCTCTACGCTGACAAGCAAGAATATTGAACAATCTATCTGATGATGGATACTTTTTTTCTAAGAGAGAAGACTTTGGTTTGGCTAACTATTAGAGATGAAGGAATACATTTACAGGACCATTTCAGCATTCCATAGTCACTGTTCCGGAACCCCGAGAACCACTTCCTACTTCATGACATCCCCGACTCTTCTTTTCATTAGTTGATCTGGCATCACACTATAATGATTTTGTGGCAGGCAAACTAATCAGAGGAAGAGTCTGGGATGTTGTCAAGTGTAACGGGGCCGGGTGGTGGAACCTCTGTGCCCTGGAACAAAGAAGGACCCCGAGGGGCAGGTGTTATACTGAAGACGACCTTGTATTAGAGCAGGTGGCTCCCACGGGTCAGATAGCTGGGACTGATCGGAGTAGCTGGTGGACACAACAGGTAGGTAGCAGTCTCTGGGTGAACAGGCGGGTGGTCACGGGAAGTGACGGAAGAGCAGGTAAGAGTCTCTTGGCTGGCAGGCAGGTGGTCACGGCAAGTGACGTCGGAGCCTCCAGGTAGGCTAGCAGGCGGGTAGCGGGTGAGTGCTCCCAGGTGAGCGGGTAAGAGTCTCTTGGCTGGCAGGCAGGTGGTCACGGCAAGTGACGGCGGAGCCTCCAGGTAGGCTAGCAGGCGGGTAGCAGGTGAGCGCTCCCAGGTGAGCGGGTAAGAGTCTCTTGGCTGGCAGGCAGGTGGTCACGGCAAGTGACGGCGGAGCCTCCAGGTAGGCTAGCAGGCGGGTAGCAGGTGAGCGCTCCTAGGTGAGCGGGTTAGCAGGGACGGCAGGTAGCAGGAAGGTAACTGGCAGGTGCTTCCTGATCCGCAGGTGGACTTGCCCATAGACAGACTGGCGGATGCAGGAGACAGACTGTTGGGCTGAAGGGAAGACAAGCAGGCAGACAGGACTGTAAGTCAGGCTGGCAACGGGACCTGAGGGCTGAAGCAGAGGTGAGTATGCTTCGCAACAACTTTGCTCGGGCACCTCCATTTTGGAGGAGGTGCCTTATATATGGGAAGTCCTCCGGCTATTGGCCGGGGACTCCTTAGGACGGCGCGCGCGGTCCCTTTAAGAGAGGGGGAGCGCGCGTGCGCCCTAAGCACAGTGCCCGGGAAGGAGCGCGCGCCAGCAGCAGCGAGGGAAGGAGCGCAGGAGGACGCCGCGCGCTGGGCAGGAAGGTGAGAGGGACGGAGTCTCTGCTTAGCAGGAGGCAGAGACGCCAATGCAACATCAAGTAGGTGGCAGTTTGTAATGCTCCCATCCAGCGACCACAAAATACTGACCAAGACACTGAGCCAGAATCAATTCACTCATCTTTACTAGACATTAGTAGTCATGTTGCAAGGGTCTCTGTAAAGGCTCAGACATTGATTTAATGGTCAGCTACCTCCAATCAATGGCCAAGGAGGTCACAAAAAATGTCTTTGTTCCTCCTGGAGGAAAATTGATTTTAATATCCTTTTCCTAAAAACATTTCCTTTCCGATAAGTTTCTCTACACTATTTGATGGTTTCCAGAATTCAAGCCTTTAGATCTTAGTCAGAAATCTTATCGAAGTCCAACCAGTAGCATTCTTCTCCCTGACAAAAACAAAACAGCTGCCTGCAGATGGAAGCCTTTTTCTTTTTTTGAATAATCTGATTTAGTTGAGGGAAAATTTAGTCAAGTGGAATTGAATTCTTCTTGAATTCTATAAAAATCCATATTCTCCAAAATATGTAATTTTTGCAATTTGGTCCCTGTGTATTTAATAAAATGGCACCTTTTCTGAAACATAGAGTGTCAAAAAAGCTTAATACTCACCTCACCACGTACCTCGCGGTCTGGTCCTCAGGGCTTCTTCTTTCTGCCGTCGAGCCCCAGATCTCCAGCCTCTCCTCTATCGGCCACAACGTAGCAATCATACGACACGTAGGGACATCGGGGGCCTGGTCACAGCCGGAAGTTTGAGCCTGTAGTAAAAAAAAGCCAAAGATGTGGCACTTAAGAATGGACATAAGAGTTCCTGAAAACTGGATGACGATCTGCAGGACATGCAGAAAGCTGAACCGAGGAGTGAGTATTACTTTTTTTGCATCCTACATTTGTTCATTCGCAGAACATTCAATTTGAGGGCAATAACTTTGTTGGAAATTAGATTTTGTGGGAAAATCTACTTGACTTGGTGAATTCAAATCTCACCAGATCTGTTTAAAGGTGATGTCAAATATGCTTTCTTCGAGAGCATACTACCTCTCTACCTCTTGGCTTTCTGCTTTCCAGGTGCTGTGTGCTCCTGACGATTGACAGTTTTGACCAGCGGCATGGCATGGCAGCTTTGCCTCTGCAGCATCGGAGGAGCACAGGGACACTGTAGCTGGTCGGATCCAATGATGCATCCACGCTGTGTATCAAACAACTTACAAGTTTGTGTTCCTTGCCTAAGAAACTGTCCAACTCTTATTAACTGCAGAGATTTCTGGTAAATCAGACAACAAGCAGTCAACTAAAGATTTAAAAATGCCTTTGTTCTTGGGAAGGAACAAAATTGTAATAAGAGGTAAATTGTCAGATTGCTTGGTTTTACCAGTTTTACAATTATACCCATTTACTAAGTTGAGAAAACCCAATTAAAGGGGTTTTGCTATTGGCCTAAGAACTAATAGCAGGCAGCTGATGCTCTTTGCGTCACAAAACGGTCACAAATTGCTCCTACCTTTGATTCGGCAGCTCCCACTGATGTCACATCGATAGAGCAGTAGCTTCTTCTCTGCTCTGCTCTATAGAAGGGCCGATGTCATGCTAATTCACATCTGACTCCCCGCTGCCTAACAGCGGGGAGCCACCTGTCAATCAGCTTGATGAAGGTAGTCACGCCCCATCAATGTAGCAGCCCGGAAGAAGAAGAGCTGCTCTTTTGATGTGGGGCAGGCGAATTGCTGGCAGGAGCGGTAAGTGAATACTCTGAGCCAGAGCCGCGTAGAACAGGCAGGTAATTGTCTCTGTTAGCAACTATCTGTCTCTTAGTTTTTAGGTCCATAGTAAATAAATAGTCCTGGAAAACTCCTTTAATTAAATCGCAAGGCTCATTAATGGCCAGGCATTGACTTACAGAATGCCTACCTTGAATAGGTGGTACCAGAGAATCAGCTTTTTTCTTTCTGCGGAGAGCTAATTTACAGTTTGCAGTTGTCACACTCAATGAAATAGTTAAACATGGCATAAATGTTTGTTCTTCATGACAACTGTTTATAGATCCAGTATTCCGGTCAAGTCTCCTCCTGGAAGAAATTTACTGCAAAGTTTCGAAGGACACAGTACATTTTATTATAAACTGCTGTCTAGAAATCGGAGCCAAATGGAGTCATGATGTGGTAAAAGCAACAAAGCGGCGCACACAGAGAAATTATACATGGAGAGGAAGCAGGTGTTTTACCTGGGCTGGTGTCAAGCTCCGACCTCTGAACAATTCCAGAGCAAATTCAATTCTTAAAGCGGCATTACCTTAGAGATTATATTAGCTATTAAAATTAAGTTTAAAATTCATGCCAGAGAACAAAACAACTTAAAAGAACTTTGAAATCCAGCAGGTGTTGAGCTCTTTTCCCATCATTTTTGTTAAATCTGCCGAGCCCCCTGGCAGCCATTTCCAGATGCATCATCCGAATTGTCTGCCTAGAATGTGAATGTGATTCTTCCCCTCCCAGGGGTTCAGCATTGTTTATTATAATTTACTTCCCCGTATTTATTTCCTAACTGCAAAGTATGAAGAGATTACACCACAATTTGCTGGGCTGTCATTCAGGCTGGGATAAGAAAACAGAGCGTTTCATAATTACATCTTGTTATAGTGCAGAGAAGAAAATGGGGAATCAGCCATTGTGGTTACTGGGAATGATGATAGATTTGTGCCGAGTGGCTTTTCTCATTCATAATGCAATATACAACTTCTTATCTTGTGACTTGGTTGTCCAAAAAAGTCTTAAAGTAATAGATTCCCAACAGATTCCATGTAAATCGTTGTCTGATTACACATCAGGGTATTGTTAAGATCTTACACACTTTGTAGAAACTAATCAGCCTTGTCATCCTCCTCTAGGAACATGGAAGGAATCTTCATTGTCATTTGTTGTCAAATGCAATGTTTTAAACAGCTTATTATTCAAGTCAAAGTGAAGACTTACCTTTAAGGGTAATCTTTGCTATCCCCTACCAATGGAACTGAATATGTTTATGTAGTCACAGCAATTTTTGCAGTGACCATTAGATGTCTTGTGTTGTAGGACATGTCAATAGAATAGATAAAGAGCTGGAAGCAGGAAGTAGAGTAAATGTGTGGCTGAAGCCACATGTAGTGTTGAGAAGCCTGTAACTTAGGAGATTGGAAACCTAAGAAATACAGGAGTAGCATACTACTTTTATATTACTGTACTATCCTTAGGATAGGTCATCTATATAAGAAAGGTAGGGTATGACACCTGGCAACTCAACAGATCGGCAGTAATCACATCTGACAGGGACGGAACACTACAGCTCCAAACTCTCACTAGTGGCTGCTGCCCAACACTGCTTTCCAGCTCCTATTGAGGAGGATACAAGATGATCTGCAGTTCCCAGCAGGGGCTACTGGACCGTGAACTTAGCTTTGGTGTCCAGCTTCACATACTCTTCACATTCGGCCATCGCTGGAGGTAATAACAGCTGATTGGTGGCGATGCCTGATATCTGACCACCACAGATCATATATTGATGATCAATGTTAAGGATAAGTCATCAATAGAGATGAGCGTTGTTCTACTCGAACTGTTCGACAATCTCAAATTCGAGCTGTTTTGGGCGGTGTTCGAGCCGGTCGGCGAACACGAACAATTTGAGAAAAATTCGGCTGTTCGAGGTTATGTTCGATAACTGTTCGTGCACCAAAATCATAACTGGATTTTTTCTCAGTAATGATGAAAATTAATGTTAATACGCAGTTTGAGTGTACAGCGGGGCGGGGGGAGGGGCAGGGGATGGATCTCCGCAGGAACAATGAAGATCTCCATTTTTTTTTCTCTTTCCCGCATTTGCAGTGGGGAGGTGCAATCTGTCAGCCTATCAGCAGCGCACACACGGAGCGAAGTGCTTTTTTTCACACAAGCAAGGGCATGTGTGATTGGCAGTGTATGTCACATGTCCTTGCCCTATAAGACCAAGCCATTTTCCCCGTCGCCACCATTTTCTCACTGCTGCAGCTGCGTGTTAGACGGCACCGCTGTTGCTGTGTGCGCTATACCTTGTTAATTTCAAGCCAATTTTCGCACAAATATACAGATAGCTTGGGAGTAGGGAATAGTTGTGATTGCAGTCCTTTTAAGGACTAGGTTACAGCATTTCCTACGACTTTTATCAAGCAGGTCTGTGCTCTTAAATAGATAGATTGTGGGAGTAAAGACTAATTGTAATTGGAGTCCCTTTCAGGACTAGGTTACATCAGTTCCTATCAGTTTTTGCCAGGCAGGTCTGTACCAGTGCTGTGCAAGTTTTTTTCACAGCATTTGGCTGAATCTAGCAAAGCTAATCCTTTTTGGCCTATTGCAGAGTGTGTTAGTCAGTGGAGTAGCCTATCTGTGTTGCAAGATATACCACCTGTGTATAGAATACCAATTTTTTTACTGCACCTAGTGAAGTAAAATCTTTTGGGCATAGCATCATTCTATTAGTCCATCTATACTGACCTCCATCAGGTTGCAAATTAAAAATAATTTTTTTCTGCATCTAGCTCTGAAAAAATATTTGGGCTTCTAGCAGTGTGTGGGACTTGGTCTATTAGTCCATCTATACTGACCTCCATCAGGTTGCAAATTAAAAATAATTTTTTTCTTCATTTATCTCTGAAAAAATATTTGGGCTTCTAGCAGCGTGTGGGACTTGTTCTATTAGTCCATCTATACTGACCTCCATCAGGTTGCAAATTAAAAATAATTTTTTTCTGCATCTAGCTCTGAAAAAATATTTGGGCTTCTAGCAGTGTGTGGGACTTGGTCTATTAGTCCATCTATACTGACCTCCATCAGGTTGCAAATTAAAAATAATTTTTTTCTGCATCTAGCTCTGAAAAAATATTTGGGCTTCTAGCAGTGTGTGGGACTTGGTCTATTAGTCCATCTATACTGACCTCCATCAGGTTGCAAATTGAATAAAAAAAATTTCTGCATCTAGCTCTGAAAAAATATTTGGGCTTCTAGCGGTGTGTGGGACTTGGTCTATTAGTCCATCTATACTGACCTCCATCAGGTTGCAAATTAAAAATAATTTTTTTCTTCATTTAGCTCTGAAAAAATATTTGGTCTTCTAGCAGTGTGTGGGACTTGTTCTATTAGTCCATCTATACTGACCTCCATCAGGTTGCAAATTAAAAATAATTTTTTTCTGCATCTAGCTCTGAAAAAATATTTTGGCTTCTAGCAGTGTGTGGGACTTGGTCTATTAGTCCATCTATACTGACCTCCATCAGGTTGCAAATTAAAAATATTTTTTTTCTTCATTTATCTCTGAAAAAATATTTGGGCTTCTAGCAGCGTGTGGGACTTGTTCTATTAGTCCATCTATACTGACCTCCATCAGGTTGCAAATTAAAAATAATTTTTTTCTGCATCTAGCTCTGAAAAAATATTTGGGCTTCTAGCAGTGTGTGGGACTTGGTCTATTAGTCCATCTATACTGACCTCCATCAGGTTGCAAATTAAAAATAATTTTTTTCTTCATTTATCTCTGAAAAAATATTTGGGCTTCTAGCAGCGTGTGGGACTTGTTCTATTAGTCCATCTATACTGACCTCCATCAGGTTGCAAATTAAAAATAATTTTTTTCTGCATCTAGCTCTGAAAAAATATTTGGGCTTCTAGCAGTGTGTGGGACTTGGTCTATTAGTCCATCTATACTGACCTCCATCAGGTTGCAAATTAAAAATAATTTTTTTCTTCATTTAGCTCTGAAAAAATATTTGGGCTTCTAGCAGTGTGTGGGACTTGTTCTATTAGTCCTTCTATACTGACCTCCAGCAGGTTGCAAATTGAATATAATTTTTTTCTGCATCTAGCTCTGAAAAAATATTTGGGCTTCTAGCAGTGTGTGGGACTTGGTCTATTAGTCCATCTATACTGACCTCCATCAGGTTGCAAATTAAAAATAATTTTTTTCTGCATCTAGCTCTGAAAAAATATTTGGGCTTCTAGCAGTGTGTGGGACTTGGTCTATTAGTCCATCTATACTGACCTCCATCAGGTTGCAAATTGAATAAAAAAAATTTCTGCATCTAGCTCTGAAAAAATATTTGGGCTTCTAGCGGTGTGTGGGACTTGGTCTATTAGTCCATCTATACTGACCTCCATCAGGTTGCAAATTAAAAATAATTTTTTTCTGCATCTAACCCAGCCAATAGTTTTGGCCTAATACCACAGTTTGGCCACTCAGCTCTGCTCGGTTACCATCCATTGTTTTTTTGTGCAAACAACTCCAGAGTTGTGAATTAGTTAACCACCAAAATGAGTGGAAAAAGGCCTGCTGCTGGTGGAAAGGGGAATAGGCGTGTTGGGAAGGGGAAAAAAGGTTGTGTCCGTGGGGTAGGTGCAGAAGAAAGACCATCTTCCAGCCAAACTAAAATGTCTACTTCTTTTAGCGGACAATGTGATAAGATCCCTTTCTTACGGCCACGCCAATCGCTACAATTTCCAGATGAGGCACAAAAACAGCAGGTGCTTCAATGGATATCAAGTGCTCCTTTATGTGGGCTCTCCTCCACATCAACTTCAACATCACAAATACTCCAGTCCTCAAAGGTGTCACCCAAATCGCACTTGCTTCCTCACAGCTCCCAAATCTCCAGCTGCCCGTCTGAGTATGAGGTAGAACAGATGGTTGAGTCTGCAGAGCTGTTTACTCATACTATAGCCTGGGAATCAGAGGTCGACTCCAGCGCTTCTGTGAATCCAGACGAGGAAATGATCTGCACTGATGCCCAGAATCTTTATGAGTCGGATCCAGGACCAGACGCAGAAGGTTCTGACCATAATGTAGACCCTCATTCCCAAACTGTAACTCCTGTTGGTGGAGACAATGAGGAAGACGATGATAAGACTCAAATACCTGATTGGAGCGACAACTTTAGTTTTTTGTCAGGGCAGGAACAGGTTGGCTCTGAGGACGACGGGTGTGATAACGCACAGGGTGATGATGATGAGGTCGGAGATCCCACTTACTGTCAACGCACAGTCAGCCAAGAGATGAGGTCAGCAGAGGAGGCGGAGGAAGATGCTAGTGACGATGAGGTCAGGTTGCGCCTTCCTGGACAGAGACGTAGTACTGGAAGCACGTCAACAACTGCATCCTCAAACACAACTCTGCCTCTCACCACAAGTCGTGGTGGCTCTTCAGGTCGCATGGGTGCTAAGCCTTGCATAGCCTGGGCCTTTTTTCAGATCGATAAAGATGACCCAACTCGTGTTATCTGTAACATTTGTCAGCAAAAGCTAAGTAGAGGCTAAAAAATACATAGTTTGAGTACTTCATGCATGAACCGGCACATGGACATGAAGCATAAGTTGCAGTGGGAAGCTCAGTGTTCTACAATGCGGCCTAGCCGGCCGGGCCAACCACCGTCTGCCATATCTTGTGCATCCGCGGCCTCTTCATCCTCTGTGACTGGGGGGACAGCAGTCACACCTGTTTTGGGGCGCAGACCTGCCACCTCTTTACCCGCAACAGCCAGCGTGATTGGCAGGTCATCATTTTCTTTGGAGGTGGTAACACCAGCTGGTCTTGAGCGCTGTCCGACATCGATAGCACCACCTTTGGATCAAGGCAACCTAACATGTCCGCCTGCATCTTCCTCACAGACCGGCAGTTTGCCGGGGACACCCTTATCAACCCCGTCTAAGCACAATAGCCAGCCCTCGGTCCCTCAGATGTGGACAAGTAAAAGACCATTTCCTCCTAGCCATGAGAAAGCTAAGAGGTTGAATTTCACCATCTGCAAGCTCTTGGCTACAGAAATGCTGCCTTTCCGCCTGGTGGACACAGAGGATTTTCGAGACCTTATGTCCGTCGCAGTGCCCCAGTACCAGATGCCCAGTCGGCACTACTTCTCAAAGAAAGGTGTGCCTGCGCTCCACCAGCATGTCGCACACAACATCACCGAGTCTTTGAGAAACTCTGTGTGTGACAGGGTGCATTTCACCACAGACACTTGGACGAGTAGGCATGGACAGGGGCGTTACATGTCGCTGACTGGGCACTGGGTAACTATGGTGACAGCAGGACAAGGGGCTGCTGTCCAAGTCTTGCCGTCCCCACGAGTTGTGCGTCAATCCTCTTTATGTCAAAGTTCCTCCACTGCTTCTGCCTCCTCAACCTCCTCTCGGTCTTCCACCTGCACCCAAAGCCTGTCTGGTCATGCCACAAGCTTTCTAACTGCGCAGAAGGGATCCTGCACACCTCCTTACTATGCTGGCAGTAGGGCTCAACGTCATCAGGCGGTTTTTACATTGAAATGTCTGGGAAATGTGAGTCACACAGCTGAGGAGTTGTGGTCAGCTCTGGAGAACCAATTTCATGAATGGTTGTCTCCACTGGACCTGAAACCAGGGAAGGCCGTGTGCGACAATGCTGCAAACCTGGGTGCGGCCCTTCGCCGGGGCAATGTCACACACGTGCCTTGTATGGCTCACGTGTTGAACCTGGTTGTCCAGCAAATTTTTAGCCCACTATCCCAGACTAGATGGCCTTCTGCAGAGGGCACGGTCGCTGTGTGCTCACTTCCGCCGTTCGCATCCCGCAGCTCAGCGACTTACATCTCTACAGAAGTCGTTGGGCCTGCCACTTCACCGGCTAAAATGCGATGTGCCTACCCGGTGGAATTCAACTCTGCACATGTTGCAGCGACTGTGGCAGCACCGACAAGCCCTGGTGCAATACGTTCTGACGTATAGCCTGGGCCAACGAGATTCAGAGGTGGGGCAAATCACGCTGGAGGAGTGGTCTCAGATCAGGGACCTATGCACCCTTCTGCACAGTTTTGAAATGGCGACGAAGATGTTTAGTGCTGACGATGCCATTATCAGCATGACTATTCCGGTGATTTACATGCTGGAGCACATGTTAAACAGAATTCGGAGTCAGGTGGTGGCACAAGAGGAGGTGGAGGAAGTAGAGGAGGAGGAGTTGTATGTGGAAGGGCTAACATCTGCAAGGTCCAGACGGTCGGCAGCACCAAGGCGGCAGGCATGTGAGGGTGGGGGAGATGATTTTACCAGGGCGCATGGTAGCAGCCAAACTAGTGAGGAAGGTGCAGGAGCCCAGGAAGAAGTGGAGGACGAACTGATGGAAGACTCATCAGATGAGGGAGACCTTGATCACATTTCTGTTGTGCGAGGTTGGGGGGAGAGGACAGAGGAAGGAAGCATGATTGTTACCTCGCCACCAACACAACAGGGACTTGGTGCTCCTGGATGCGCAACACACATGAGTGCCTTCATGCTGCACTACCTGCAACATGACCCTCGAATTGTGAGAATTAGAAATAATCCTGACTACTGGGTTGCCACACTGTTAGATCCCCGGTACAAAAGTAAATTTGCAGAAATTATTCCTGCCATAGAAAGGGATGCACGCATGCAGGAGTATCAGCAGAGACTGTTGCAGAATCTTACATGTGCTTTTCCACAAAATACCAGTGGTGCACGTAGTGAATCTCACAGTTCCAACTTGCCAACCGTGGGACCGTCAAGTGTTCAGCACTCAAACCGTAACAGAACCACAGTATCTGCTGGTAACATCAATTTTGCGGAATCATTTCACCACTTTTTTAGCCCATCCTTTGCAAGGCCACAGGAGACAAGAAGTCTGACACATAGTCAACGCCTAGAGACGATGGTACAGGAGTATCTCCAAGTAAACATTGAAGCCACGACTGTGTCACTGGACCCTTGCTCTTTTTGGCTTTCAATCTGGATAAATGGCCGGAGCTAGCCACTTACGCCTTGGAGATCTTGTCATGCCCCGCAGCCAGCGTTCTGTCTGAACGTGTGTTCAGCGCTGCTGGTGGTGTGCTGACAGATAAGCGCACGCGGCTCTCCACTGATAATGTAGACAGACTCACGTTCATAAAGATGAACAAATCATGGATCCGAAACGACTTTTCTACCCCTGTGTCATCCTGGGGAGAGTAAAAGCTTGATGATTGGTTAAAATCACCCTACCAACCGTTTTAAGCTTTCAAATTACTAATCATGTTTATCTGTATCTTGACTGGAAAATAATTTGGGCTTTGTAGCAGTGTGCAGCACTGATCCTATTAGGCCATCTATAATAAGCTTCACCAGATTTAAAATTAAAAATAATTTTTAGCTGCATCTAGCCCGGAAAATAATTTTGGGGCTCCGAGATGCGCAAGACACATAAGTGCCTTCTTGCTGCACTACCTGCAGCATGACCCTCATATTGTCAGAATTCGAAGTAATCATGACTACTGGGTTGCCACACTCTTAGATCCCCCAAACTTTTCGATCAACCTTTTCATTTTAATAAAGACCAAAAAAATGGTCATTTTTGAAATTATAAGCATTAGCAGGTTGTTAGAAACTGAAATCAAACAGTTTTCAACTCAAAACTTTATTCTAGGTGATGTTACATTTTCACATAGGACCCCTTGTTCGAAAGGAGCTTCTGAACTCTCTCGTCCATTGAATTTGTCAGGTTTTGGATGGTTTCTGCTTCAATTGTTTTGCATGAGGACAGAATACCCTCCCAGAGCTGTTGCTTAGATGTGAACTGCCTCCCGCCATCATAGACACTCCTTTTAATGATGCTCCAAAGGTTCTGAATGGGGTAGAGGTCAGGGGAGCATGGGGGTCACACCATAAGTTTGTCCCCTTTTATGCCCATATCAGCCAGAGATGCAGATGTTTTATGTGCAGCATGAGATGGTGCATTATCATGCAGAAAAATGATCTTGCTGTGAAATACACGGTTCTTCTTCTTGAACCATGGCAGGAAGTGCTGTTTGAGAAAATCCACATACATTATGGAGTTCATCTTTAGCGCCTTCAGGGATCCTAAAGGGGCCGACAATCTCTCTCCCCATGATTCCAGCCCAAAACATTACTCCACCTCCTCCTTGTTGGCGCTGTATCCGTGTTTGCGTGGGGTGTCCATCAACCAGCCATCCTCCACTCCATTCATCTGGACCATCGAGCGCTGCACGGCACTCATCCGTGAACAAAACAGTTTTGAAATCAGTCTTCATGTAATGTTTGGCCCACTGGAGCCGTTTCTGCTTGTATGAAGTGGATAGAGGAGGTCGACAGGATGGCGTATGCACAGCTGCAAACCTCTGAAGGACCCTGCATCTTATTGTTCGGGGGACGTTGGAGGCACAAGCAGCTTCAAAAACTTGTCTGCTGCTATGACAAGGCTTTTTTGCCGCTGCTCTTTCAACCTGACGTAATTGCCTGTAGGAAAGAGTCCTCAATTTGCCCTTATCAGCACGCACACGTGTGTACTGTGAATCAGCTACATACTTCTTGATTGCCAAGACACTTCATCCTGATCATCGCACAATGTTGATTGTAGTCATGCCTTGACCTAAACACTCCACAATTTGTTGCTTCTCAGCAGCCGACACATCCTTTTTCTTTCCCATTTTGGCAGAAAATGTAGGCTGCTTAATAATGTGAGAGAGCCTTCTTAAGTAGTCTTGCCTTTCATTGGACACACCTGCCAAACTAATTAGCACAGGTGTCTGCAATTGCTTACAGTGATATAAAGAGCCCTGACACACATCACCATCAATGAGTTTAACTGACAAACAAACAAATTCTTCCCTTATCACTCCTAAACACTTTTTGCATAATAATTTGGAACGCGGTGTACATGTGCTTTTCCACAAAACACCAGTGGTTCACGTAGTGAATCTTACAGTTCTAACTTGCCAACCGTGGTCTGTATGGAATTGTTCAATAAAGGGCCCAAAATTAAGATAACATAGATGGGAGAGGTCTCTATGAATAGGAATTCCTAAGTATTTGATACCCTGTGAGGGCCAGGCAAAGGGAAAGTTGGACTGGATGGAATCCTATATGGATTTAGGGAGGGAGACATCGAGGGCCTCAGACTTCGCTGCATTGATTTTAAAATTTTACCATGTAACAAAGTGATCTATTTCAGCCATAACAGCAGGGATGGATATATGTGATTGAGTGATATATACTAGGACATCAGCAAATAGAGAGCACTTGTACTCGGTGCCTCCCACCTCAATCCACCTAATATTGGGGTTATGGCGAATTGATGAGAGCAGGTGCTCCGTCACTAGGATGTATAAGAGAGGGGACAGAGGACATCCCTGCCTTGTCCCATTGGTGATTGTGAAAGGTGATGAAAATGTTCTGACGCACCCCCTGGGCCTTGGGACACCCGGAGCCGGACCCTTTTTGGTGGATGCTGGTGGTTGTAGTCTTCGTGGCGGCGATCCGGTTCCGTGGCTCAGGGCGGTCAAACCAGTGGTGGAACTATTTATGTGGTTTTGATGTTTAAATGTCCGACTACGCCACCCGTGGATTGCGGTCAGAGTGAACCGCCGCTACAGGGCAGACCGCTAAGGCTGGTGTTGTGGGTGCAGCAGAGCGTAGCATAACTCCCCACGGGAGGAGTATAGCCTCAGGGCAGTGTATGCGGAGGATGGGGGTGATGGTGCAGGGCAGCAGCAGTAACGACACGGAGTCAGTGATGCAGTTCAGGGCCTTTACTCACAGTTCTTATTATCCAGACCACGTCTGCAGGTAACGGCTGCCCACGTCGTACTGTGCTCACCAGGTGAGGGGCTCAGAAAACTCCCAGATAACTTTGGAGCGCTTCACAGGACCCCCTTTGTGTGTCCTTTGTCTGGCCTTTCTTACCAACACTTCTGTCCGGCTGCCTCGGGCCTCCTCTTGGTAAACTTGGCGCCAGTTTCCCTGACCCTATGTGGTGCCTTCCTAGCGGGTGGAGCAAGGTGCTGCGCCACATAAAATGTCAGAGCCTCCGGTTTCTAGCTGAGGGTCGTTTCCTGCCTCCACTAGTTCGGGGACCGGTCTCCCCCTTTGGCCTGACCCCTCCACGCAGGTGGATTCGGGCGTGCGGTGGCGACTCGCCCGTCCGCACCCCTGGGATCCCTTCATTCCTCGTTCCTGGAGCCTTCTCCGCTCCTCTTCCTTCCTTCTCCCTCTTGCAGGCCTGGACCTCTGTTACTAGGCCCGCCTCCGGAGCAGAGCTCATGCAGAGCCCCTGCTCCCTGCCACTTCTGCTCAGACTTCTCTGCACTGAACTAAGATGGTGCCCACCTTTTATACTCCCTTCTCAATGCACCCAGGAACTGCTTCCTCCCTGCTCCTGCACTGCAGGGTTCCCCTTCCTCAGTGTTCCCTCCCCCCACTCCAGCCAGGGACAGGGACTGTCGTGCCCATCTCAGGGGCATATTGGTCGCCCTGCCCCACGGCAATGTTGTGTAATGCATGCAGGTGTCGGGTCCTGATCCACACTCCATCCTTATCTGAGAGTGAGATATCACACCTCTGGGTGAGGTGCAATACGTCTGTAGCAACCGAGCCCTCGGTGCTACAGTTCCATTTATCTTCAGCCTAGGTGACGTATTGTGATACAGGGCCGTGATTTTGGCTATAAAAGGGTCCCCTAGACCCCTACCCCAAGCTTTTTAAGAGAATCATATATGGCGTGCCAGGAGACTCTATGGAATGCTTTCTCAGCATCCAACGAGAGTATCTGCTTACAAATTTTTAACTGCATCTAGCCCAGGAAATACTTTGTGCCTAGTAGCAGTGTCTGCTAGTCAGCGGATTATCCCGGCTGTTAAGCAAGCTACACCACCTGTAGTTTGGACACTTAATTTTTTCAAAGGAAATGCTTCGGGACCACGGGATACTCAGTGAAGAGCATCAGGAGGCACCCCAAGGCATAGGGGCTGGGACTGGCACTAGGATGCCTTGCGGTGGACAGCCGAGCTCGATCCTTATAAAAGCTTTTTAACTGCAGCAGCTTTAGTGGACGCTACTGGAGCTGGAATTACGCGGCTGCTGGCATGAGACTTGCCCTCCAATAGATCCTTGTAAATGGATTTAAAGTGTATTCATTCAAATTAGAGGGACAATTTAAATTAAAAAGCTTAGAGCTGCCTCCACCACAGGGGGGCTCTCTCGACCCACCAGCGGACAGGCACCAGTATTGGGAGAGGGGGGCTGGCCGTCAGGGTTCACCGCGGCTCTGGCACAAACCCGGCGACACGGAGGTGGCACGGGCAGGAGCGGACTGGCCGTCTCGGCTTCTCACTTTTTGGATTTTAGAAGGGCATGACATGCCTATATCTGTGTCTCCCCCTCCTTTTACTCCTCCACCTCTTTTCTTTTCGCATGACTATATGTACTTGTCACTTTTCCATGTGTTAGTTGTGTCTTCTGAGCAGTTTGTCAGCTTTTGGACACCTTTGAAGGTGTTTTCTATGTGTTTCTATGTGTTTTTGTTTGCCTGCCATTGGTTTTAACGGTGTTCGAAGGTGTTCGACGAACAGTTCGACGAACAGTTCGGCGAACACACGGGTGTTCGACGAACCGAACCGAACTCGAACACTACGGGGGTGGCTCAACACTAGTCATCAATATAAAAGTAGAGGACAAGACTTTTAAACAATGAAAGTTAAAGCCTGGAGTGTATATAGTAAAAACCACGTGAATACTGAAGTCAATCTGTTTGAGGTGCCTCGTCAACCTATATTGGTTTATGTATGTGTTTGGCCTTTACTTGCCCATTAGTAGGCTGTTGGTGAGCTGCAGGTCTGGCTTTGTAAAAATAATTCTGGCTTATGGCTTATGAGACGTTATTGCTTGCCTATCTGAAGTTTAGGTGATGAGTGTACCTGCCAAGATTAGAATTTGGCAAATCACAGATTTTACATTGAAATTCGATTTGAATTGAAGTTATTCTCTGCCAATTCAATGTTTCATTTATTGCTCCGGAGTCTCTCCAGAAACCAGACATAAAAAATGTAGGGTGTAAAAAACAAAAACAAAACCTCAGTGCTCATCTATCTTGTAGCCTCTGCAGTCGACCATCCAGTCCTCTTCTTTTTCTCTTCTCCCATCACAATCATTCTCTTTGGAATCTTCACTGAAGGCTGCAGCTTCCAACTGGAAGAGGCATCAAACATCACTGTGCCGTTCCGTTATGAGACGTATGCTGTCAAATCATGACAAGCACTGCGATGGCCCAGTGTTTATTGATAGAGTTCTAGTCGAGGCAGAAGCGGCGGGCTGCAGTGAAGACTTTGAAGAGAATGCACGTTACAGGAGAAAGATTATAACAGAGGTGCCATGGCTCGTGTGGTGAGTTGCGGGAATGGCGGGACAGGTGAGTGGTGCGGTGATTATTAATGTTATTTTGTTTAACTGCATCATCCCCAACGGATAAACAAAATGGTCACTGAATCCCAGAGCAGCAAATTTTTAATAAATCTGTAATCTGGAGAATATGGACTTTTGTAAAATTCAAGGAGAATTAAATTCCAGTTTGATAAATTCACTGATATCTAGTGCTAATATATGAAACATTGATAAATATAGTTTTAGAATGTTCAAGTGTTCTGTCACAATAAGTGTGATCAGCAACCAACAAGTGTAACTGCGCCGACCTATAGTGTAAAGGTAAAGTTTTACAACTAACAAGTGTGCAGTGCTATTTACTCTGAACTGTAGCCAATATGCATATTGTACCTTGTTAAAAGTGAACTGTAACCATCAAATATACTGTACCACCATTACAGGAGAATACATAGAAATTTGAGGGCCCAATTGCAAAAGAATGTGCCCCACCATAGAATTATACATGTATCTCCACCATTTATTACATACCAAGTTCTATCAAAACTTTATTTAATAATGAAATGCTGCTTAATGAAAGTTATATAATAGTTAATAAATGTTTATATATTTTTACAGATTCTAAGAACTGTAAAAATACCCGACTCCATCATCATTTGCTTTTATTGTTACTTTCTCTTTTATTGAAGTCAATGGGTGACAGATTGAGCAACTCATGTGCAAAATCACATCAGTTTGCTTCAGTTTTTCCAATCTATTTCTCAGTCAGTTTCCATTGAATGTAGTAGGGAAAACAAGTAAACCTGAAAGTTCTATGTTTTCACGAGTGACTGATGGGACAGCAAAAGTTAAGTTTGTGGTGTCTACATGCATTTGGAGAATGGCCCTCTGCAGCCAGTGATATAATTTCCCTGTCTCAGGAGGCCATCACTGTAGCAGTAGAGATCTGAACTGGATGGGGCAATATTGGAATAGTAGCGACTAGTGATGAGCGAGCACTAAAATGCTCGGGTACTCGTTGCACGGGTCGAGCTAATTGGAATACTCGGGTGCTCAACCCGAGCAACGAGCCCAATTTAAGTCTATGGGAAACTCGAGCATTTTTCAGGCAGCTCCCCCCGGCGGTCTGCAGAGGGCCTAAAAATTGCCCAAATCGATGGGAACAGTGCTCAAATGACATGGAAACAGCATGGGGAAGACCCCTGGAAGCATTTCTGACTCCCAGGTCACTGCTGTTAACAACGTTGTCAGAGTATTACGCCACTTTTACGGACTCACAATAAAACATACAAAAACAAAACCAAAATGGATTTTCCTGGGAAATATGTTAAGGAACATCCTTTCCAGGGTAATAACTTGTATAGAAGGCAAAATAAATAAACAAAACCAAAAATACTCTTCCACACCATAGGCTATGTTCACACGTTGCGTTTTTGATGCGTTTTTGCACTTTTGCATTGCTTTCAACCAAGACAAATGCATTCACCAGGAAATGTAATTTTAACATTTTACAACCTGATCTGGCCATGTGGTGTGTGACACATCATCAGACACATGCATACAGTGCTGAAAAGACACGGGAACAGCATGGGGAAGACCCCTGGAAGCATCTCTGACTTCCAGGTCACTGCCTAAAAGTGTGCCCATCATAAGTGATCCTTGGCGCATGCGAAGATGCCTCCTGCCATGCACCTGTCGTTGCAAACTTGCTCGTCCCACGGCAGCGTTCAGTTGTCCCTACCCCATTCCTTGAAATGCAAGTGCAAGTAGGCAGCCAGCCACCCACCCACCCACAGGCTGCAATACTATACTGCCAAATTTTTGACAGTTGCTTGCACTTGAAATGTGGCCTATTAAGCTCGCGGAGGCGGAAGCTTTTCACAACCTCATGCCGGTGGCGGCCGGGTGTCCATATTCGGTTCCCAGCAGCCACTATATTTCCCAGTATCGCCTCCGCCTTCCACAAGCATGGGTCCCACAACATTACCCGTGCCCTCCCCACTGCACTTACTGGGAAGGACCGCCTAACCACAAACACGTGGACAGGTGAATGTGGCCAGGGACAGTACGGAGCCAGTCCACAACTTTTTTTTGCTGACAGTTGTATTTAGCTCGGTGAAAAGACTGGCATAGAGGGAAACCCTATCTATCCTGAATGTCATTTCTCACAGAAAGTCCTGTAATGCAGCTTGTTGCAGAAGCAATGACAGCCCGTCCAACATCAACTTGCCCTTGTCGGTGGTGCTTTGACACACACACACATCTTTCTTTGCGCATTTAATTTCTTGAATACAGAGTTGGACAATGGCCTGATCTGTAAAGCGGTTTGAGAAATAAGATGCATAAGCATGGCCAATCCACATTAAAAAAGCAGCCATAGAGTGTCTGGGAACCTTTCCACACACTTTTCTTAGCTGGGTTTAAATACCAGCAAGGACAACATCTCCAAGGATTTTGTATGCTTTCCCTGTGTTTGCGTGGCTTTCCACCTCAGTAAAAAATTTGCCATAGAGTATCCTGAAACCTTCCCACACACTTTTCTTAGCCAGGACTGCTTCTCGGCAGGGTTGGACGGTCCCACCAGAGAATCCTCTGGTGTGCCTTGGCTTCTACCTCAGGAAAGTTCATGATAGCGTTAACTTTGCAGCTGCTATGGGGTTCTTGAGCGGAGGAGAAAGGTTAGCCCTCAGAATCAAATCCTCAGGTGGGCACAATGTTTTTCAATCTGAAACAGCTTCTCAGTGGGAGTTGTATTTCACCACAGCCATATTCTTTAGCTCAGTGAAAGGACTGGCATACAGGGAAACCGGATCTACCCCGGCTGTCATTTCTCCGTCACCAGGTTCCGCCCATTGTCACACACGACCATGCCTGGCTGTATGTTCAGCGGTGAGAGACACAGATCAGGCTGCTGTGTTACAGCTTTCAACAACTCTGCAGCGCTTGGCGGTTTGTCAATTAAGCATTAAGCATGTTATCTTTAGCACAGTCTGTTGCCGCTTGGCCAAGGCAGTGCTGTCAGCTTGTGACTGATGTGGTGATTTCGGAGATGGAGGAGGAGGTGCAGGAGCTGAACAATGTGATTACATTGTTGTTAAATTGGTGACGCTGCTTTTTATACTAAAGAAAGATCCTATTGTTTTGTTTTTTTTAAGTTTTTTTTAAAGACAAATGCATTCACCTGGAAATGTCATTTTAACATTTTACAACCTTAGCTGATAATGTGGTGTGTGACACATCATCAGACGCTTCTTGTTTTATTTATGATGGAGGGACTCTGAAAGTCATAAAGCCTATTTTTATAGGGACATCAGACGGCCCTTACTATTCTTAAAAGGCCAGCAGTCGGCCCTAGCTATTGTTAGAGAGCCATCATCTGGCTATGCTTTATTGTTCCCATTATTAACAAGTGGGTCTCCTATACTGTTATAGCGCATCCAGTGACTGAAAGGGCTGGCAAAAATTTGGATGCAACCCAATACCCCTTTGAAGAGACATAGAGGAGGGTCTCAGTAAAAAAAATGTTCCAATTCTAAAGGAGCGGGTCTCTTATAAGTGGTAATGCCCATACAATCCAGTCCACCAGTCTATCTATGGACTCTGTCCGCCTGCTTACCTGGAAGCACCTGCCTGTTACTTGCCGTGCCTACCAGTCAGCCTACCTGAAGGCTCCTGCCTGTTACCTTCCGTGCCTACCAACCAGCCTACCTGGAGGCTACTGCTTGTTACCTGCCCTGCCTGCCAGCTCGCGTACCTAGAAGCACCTGCCTGTTACCTGCCGTGCCTACCAGACAGCCTTCCTGGAGGCTCCTGCTTGTTAACTGCCGTGCCTGCCAGTCTGTCTGCCCAGATCACCCGTCAGCCTGCCTGCCGTGCTCATCTGCTGTACCGCTCAGTCTCTGCCTTCTGACCCGTGGGAGCCACCTGCTCTCATACAAGGTCGGTCCCCAGAGTAGCACCTGGTCCCTCTGCTCGGTTCTTCCCTGCTCACGGAGTCGATTGAGCCCCCATACGACCTTGGTCGGTCTGAGACGATACCTAGTTACGCCCCTCTGGTCCCTCCTTGCACCACAGCACAGAGGTTCCACCACCCGGATCCGTAACAGTTTGCACGGGCCATGTAACCTGGTGGCCTCCAGGCCCCTTTGCTTGTTGACCTGTACCAGGAGGTTTCTCGTCAGAGATCCCAACAGGAAACCATCCTGACCTACCTGCGGTCTGTCAACTCTCGCCTGGACACGCTGTCTGTCCCACCTGTGTCTGCCTCAAGTTGAGCGACACCCGCTCTGGCAGCGCCGCTACCTACCAATTCCCACGGCATCCAGCCTAGGACCCCGGCTATCTGCGCCTCCTCATTTTGGAGGTGACCCTGTCCTATGTTGGGGCTTTCTGAATCAGTGCGTGCTGCACTTTTAACTTCTGCCACATCAGTTTCCCTCCGACCGGGCCAAGGTGGCGTTCATCATGTCTAACCTCACCGGGGAAGCATTGGCATGGCTTAACCCTCTATGGGATAGAGGGGATTCCCTGGTGTCCAATCTTCCGGCCTCCTCACTGCCTTCCGGAAGGTCTTCGATGAACCCGGACGAAGGATCTCTAGTGCCTCCTCATTGCTCCGTCTCCGCCAAGGGAGTCTCACGGTGGCCCAGTATGCCATACGGTTCCGTACCCTCGCTTCTGAGCTTGCCTTGGACCACGAGGCCCTGGTGTCCACCTTCTGGGAGGGTCTTTCTGGTCGGATTAAGGACGATTTAGCCGGCCGGGACCTTCCTACCACCCTCGATGACCTGGTGTCACTAGCAACCCGGATTGACATCCGTTTCCTAGAACGTGCTAAGGAGACTACCCGGGAGAGAAGATTTCCTCATCTTGCTCCTGATTTCCAGAGACCTGCTTCCCAACCAGCAACTCCCCGGGCACCCTCGCCCAAACCTATGCAAATCGACCAAGATAGTCAAATCTCGCCAAGAGACACGTCGAGCCGAGGGGAGCAGTTTCTACTGTGGTAGTAAGGAGTACCTGATTTGTTCCTGCCCGGTGAAGCCGGGAAACTCCAGTGTCTAGGACCACTCGGAGAGGTCGTCGTAGGCAAAAGTTAGTCCTCTCTGTTCTTGACTTTATCCGTCTCTATTTCCTGTGGAGATAACCGCTTCTTTGAAACCGCACATCTGGATTCTGGAGCTGCTGGGAATCTCATATCCCAGTCCCTTGTAGAGAAGTATCAGATTCCTACCAAATCTCTGGCCGAACCATTGGCAGTCGTTTCCGTGGATGGAAGACTCCTTCCGGTGACCATCTTGCTCGTCACGGAGCCCGTAACCCTGCAGGTGGGAATGCTGCACTCAGAGAGGATTTCCTTCCATGTGCTTTCTGGACTCTCTCACCCCCTTTTGCTAGGTCTACCCTGGCTACAGAAACATGAACCCGTTCTGAATTGGCAATCCAGTGAGGTGCTCCGTTGGTGGCAGGATTGCCATGAGACCTGCCTGGTTCCGATTCGCACGGCTTGATCCCCATCTACTCCGACTAATTTACCCGGTCTACCGGCAACCTACTGGTCCTATGCTGATGTCCTCGACAAGAAGGAGGCAGAGACTCTACCTCTCCATAGGCCATATGATTGCCCTATCGACCTGATACCCGGTGCCACTCCACCCCGTGGGCGTATCTACCCATTGTCATTGACCGAAACCTGGGCCATGTCGGAGTACATCGAAGAAAATCTGGCTAGGGGATTCATCCGGAAATCTTCCTCCCTGGCTGGAGCCGGATTCTTCTTTGTTAAAAAGAAAGACAGCTCACTACGTCCATGTATCGATTATAGAGGACTCAATCAAATCACTGTCAAAAACAAATACCCCCTGCCGCTCATCTCTGAGCTGTTCGACCGCCTTAAAGGCGCGAAGATCTTCACCAAGCTCGATCTTCGTGGGGCGTATAACCTGGTCCGGATCCGCCAAGGAGACGAGTGGAAGACTGCATTCAATACCCGGGACGGTCATTATGAATACCGTGTGATGCCCTTGAGTCTCTGTAAGGCTCCCGCCGTCTTCCAAGAATTAGTTAATGACATCTTCCGTGACCTCTTATATTCTTGCGTGGTGGTACACCTGGACGACATCTTGGTCTTCTCTTCAGATCTTCCCTCTCATCGGAGGGATGTTCGTCAGGTCCTGCTTTGGCTCAGGCAGAATCACCTATATGCAAAATTTGAGAAATGCAAAAAAAAGGAGCATGGACCGCACCTCCAAAAATCATACATTTGAAATAATGCCTCTCGGCAAAAATATATATAACTGAACATGAGGTTCTTAGTTTAACATTCTTATCAGACTGTATGAAGCCCACTGCCACGTCACGGCAAACCTCGTAGTGGGTCCTAACATTTCCTACCTGAACGGGAGCAGAGCCGTGCGCCAACCTCTGCCACAGCGGCAATGCACCGGCAGGGCGGGCGGCCTGGTGCCTCACAGCACCCATGCTGCAAGACCGAGTCCCCATGACTCCAGGCCATGCTGCTCCACGAGCACAAAACAACAGCAACAATGGCCGACACACTGCACCAACACCACAAGAAAGGAGCATTGTGACTCACCTTCCTCAAGCTCTCAAATGAGAGCAAAAATAGGCTAGACCCTCTTTGCAGTCTCCTGCTAATTAAAATCACCTGTGCCAAATGGGAGGAGTGCTGGTCCAAGAAAGGGGAAAGAATATGCAATGCAAAAAAAAGGAGCATGGACCGCACCTCCAAAAATCATACATTTGATCTAATGCCTCTCGGCAAAAATATATGTAACTGAACATGAGGTTCTTAGTTTAACATTCTGATCAGACTGTATGAAGCCCACTGCCACGTCACGGCAAACCTGGTAGTGGGTCCTAACATTTCCTACCTGAACGGGAGAAGAGCCGTGCGCCAACCACTGCCACAGCGGCAATGAACCAGCAGGGCGGGCGGCCTTGTGCCTCACAGCACCCATGCTGCAAGACCGAGTCCCCATGACTCCAGGCCACGCTGCCCCACAAGCACAAAACCACAGCAACAATGGCCGACACACTGCACCAACACCACAAGAAAAGAGCATTGTGACTCACCTTCCTCAAGCTCTCAAATGAGAGCAAAAATAGGCTAGACCCTCTTTGCAGTCTCTAGCTAATTAAAATCACCTGTGCCAAATGGGAGGAGTGCTGGTCCAAGAAAGGGGAAAGAATATGCTCTCATTTGAGAGCTTGAGGAAGGTGAGTCACAATGCTCCCTTCTTGTGGTGTTGGTGCAGTATGTCGGCCATTGTTGCTTTGGTTTTGAGCTTGTGGGGCGGCGTGGCTTGGAGTCATGGGGACTCGGTCTTGCAGCATGGGTGCTGTGAGGCACCAGGCCACCCGCCCTGCCGGTGCATTGTCGCTGTGGCGGTGGTTGGCGCACGGCTCTGCTCCCGTTCAGGTAGGAAATGTTAGGACCCACTGCGAGGTTTGCCGTGACGTGGCAGTGGGCTTCATACAGTCTGATCAGAATGTTAAACTAAAAACCTCATGTTCAGTTATATATATTTTTGCCCAGATGCATTAGATCAAAGGTATGATTTTTGGAGGTGAGTTCCATGCTCCTTTTTTTTGCATAGAATATTCTTTCCCCTTTCTTGGACCAGCACTCCCCCCATTTGGCACAGGTGATTTTAATTAGCAGGAGACTGCAAAGAGGGTCTAGCCTATTTTTGCTCTCATTTGAAAGCTTGAGGAAGGTGAGTCTCAATGCTCCCTTCTTGTGGTGTTGGTGCAGTGTGTCGGCCATTGTTGCTGTTGTTTAGTGCTTGTGGGGTGGCATGTCCTGGAGTCATGGGGACTCGGTCTTGCAGCATGGGTGCTGTGAGGCACCAGGCCGCCCGCCCTGCCGGTGCATTGTCGCTGTGGCGGTGGTTGGCGCACGGCTCCGCTCCTGTTCAGGTAGGAAATGTTAGGACCCACTACGAGGTTTGCCGTGACGTGGCAGTGGGCTTCATACAGTCTGATCAGAATGTTAAACTAAGAACCTCATGTTCAGTTATATATATTTTTGCCGAGAGGCATTAGATCAAATGTATGATTTTTGGAGGTGCGATCTATGCTCCTTTTTTTTTTTTTGCAAAATTTGAGAAATGCCTCTTCAAGCAGTCCTCTCTTCCGTTCCTGGGCTTTATCATCTCTAAGACAGGTCTACGGATGGACCCCGAGAAGGTCTCTGCCGTCTTAAAGTGGCCCCGTCCGGAAGGGTTGAAGGCGATTCAGCGATTCCTGGGCTTCGCCAACTATTACCGTCTCTTCATCCCACATTTCTCTTCCCGGACTGCTCCCATCTCTGCGCTCACCAAAAAGGGAGCAAATCCTAAGGAATGGCCGTCCGAAGCGGAGGGGGCCTTCCTCTCTTTAAAACAAGCCTTCTCTTCTGCCCCTGTGCTGCACCGTCTGGATAACAACAAACAATTCTTTCTGGAGGTTGATGCTTCCTCTTCCGGAGCCAGAGCGGTGCTCACCCAGAAATCTCCATCCGGGAGAATGGTAACCTGCGGCTTCTTCTCCAAGCTCTTCTCCTCGTCTGAGAGCAACTACTCCATAGGAGACTGAGAACTGCTAGCCATCAAATTGGCGCTGGAGGAGTGACATTACCTGCTCGAGGGGACTTTGCACCCGGTGGTCATCTATACTGACCACAAAAACTTGGCTTATCTTCAGAACGCCCAAAGACTCAATCCGCGTCAGGCCCGGTGGTCTTTGTTCTTCGCCCGCTTTAACTTTACCCTACATTACCGCCCGACGGACAAGAACGTTAAAGCAGATGCCTTGTCCCGATCCTTCCTGTCTTCCGATCAAGAGGAGGAGCCTATGCATATCATCGATCACTCCAAAGTGATGAATGTGGCCCCCTTGGATCTGTCTCGTCTCCCACCCGGTAAGACGTTTGTAGTGGTTCCGGATCGTAAGAAGGTTCTTCACTGGGGTCAGTCATCCAAACTAGCTGGCAATGCTGGCCAGAAGAAGACCTTCCTGCTCATTACCCGGCATTACTGGTGGCCTACCCTGCGCCAGGATGTGGTAGACTTAGTCACGGCCTGTTCGTCCTGTGCCCGCAACAAGGTTCCCAGACATCTTCCTGCCGGCCATCTCCTGCCTCTTCCCGTACCTGCTGCCCCGTGGCAACACATTGCTATGGACTTTATTACGGATCTCCCTGTTTCTGCCGGTTGTACGGTCATTTGGGCGGTCGCTGATCGATTTTCTAAAATGGATCACTTCATCCCTCTGCCTGTTCTCCCATCTGCATCTGTACTGGCTAAGGATTTCATCCATCACATCTTTCGTCTCCACTGCCTGCCCCTCCACATTGTGTCTGATCGAGGGGTCCAGTTCACTTTCCGCCTCTGGAGAGCTACGTGTAAGCTGCTGGATGTCACCCTGGATTTCTCCTCCGCTTACCATCTGCAGTCCAATGGCCAAGTGGAGCGTATCAACCAGATCCTTACCAGCTACCTCCGGCACTTCGTCAACGCTCACCATACCGATTGAGTGGAGCTCCTACCATGGGCCGAGTTCTCCTACAACAACCATGAGAGTGAATCTTCTTCCAAGTCCCTGTTCTTTGTGGTCAATGGTCAACATCCCCCGATTCCTTTTCCCGTTTCCGCTTCAGTGGACAACCCGGCCGCGGAGTCTCTGGTCAGCGAATTTTCCACTATTTGGGATGACACTAGATCCGCACTTCTTCAATCCTCCGAGCGGATGAAGAAGCATGCTGATAAGAGACGTCTGGATCCACCTCAATTCCGTCCGGGAGACAAGGTTTGGCTCTCCTCCAAACATGTTCATCTCAAAATACCCTCCTATAAGTTGGGTCCACGGTTCATCGGCCCATTTGAAGTCCTCAAGCAAATCAACCCAGTAGCCTACAAGTTAAAACTCCCGGCAACCTTACGGATTCCCAACTCCTTCCACGTATCTCTCCTCAAACCAGTTGTACTTAATTCTTTTTCCGACAATCCAGGTACCTCCACAGCTCCGGTCTCCGCTGAGGACTTCTATGAGATAGAGAACATTCTGGCCACCACGAGTGTAAGAGGAAAAACCATTTTTCTGGAAGATTGGAAGGGGTTTGGCCCAGAGGAGAGATCTTGGGAACCCAGGGAGAATATTCACGCCCCGCTTCTCCTTAAAAAATTTCTTGCTGGCCTGAAAAAGAGGGGGTGTAAAGGGGGGTGTACTGTAGCATCGGCGTCTCTGCCTCCTGCCCGGAGGACGGACTTCCCCTATAAAAGGCACCTCCTCCAATATGGAGGTGCCCGTGCGAGGTTGTAGTTTTGTGTGTGATACTCTGCTTCAGCCCTCAAGTCCCGCTGCTAGCTTGATTACAAGTCCAGCCCGCCAGCCAGACTACAAGTCCAGCCCGCCAGCCAGACTACAAGTCCAGCCCGCCAGCCTGACTACAAGTCCAGCCCGCCAGCCTGATTACAATTCCAGCCCGCCTGCTTGTCTACTCTCCAGCGCGACAGTCTGTCTACAGTCCAGTCCGCCTGTCTGTCTATGGGCTCTGTCCACCTGCTAACCTGGAAGCACCTGCCTGTTACCTAAAGTGCCTACCAGTCAGCCTACCTGGAGGCTCCTGCCTGTTACCTCCTGTGCCTACCAGCCAGCCTACATGGAGGCTTGTGCTTGTTACCTTCCGTGCCTGCCAGCTCGCTTACCTAGAATCACCTGCCTGTTACCTGCCATGCCTACCAGCCAGCCTACCTGGAGGCTCCTGCTTGTTACCTGCAGTGCCTGCCAGCCCACTTACCTAGAAGCACCTGCCTGTTACCTGCCGTGCCTACCAGCCCACCTACCTGTAGGCTCCTGCTTGTTACCTGCCGTGCCTGCCAGTCCGTCTGCCCGGATCACCCGTCAGACTGCCTGCTGTGCTCATCTGCTGTACCGGTCAGTCCCTGCCTTCTGACCCATGGGAGCCACCTGCTCTCATACAAGGTCGGTCTACAGAGTAGCACTTGGTCCCTCTGCTCGGTTCTTCCCTGGTCACGGAGTCGATTGAGCCGCCGTACGACCTTGGTCGGTCTGAGTCGATACCTAGTTACGCCCCTCTGATCCCTCCTTGCACCGCAGCACAGAGGTTTCACCACCCGGATCCGTAACAGGTACGACATGTTCCCATTAGAAAGGAGAGAGTCTGATATACAGTTATAGGGTATGCAGTGAGTCCAACGGCTGACAATTTTAGGAAAAACCCCACTAAGAATTTAAAGGCACATGGAGCAGGGCCACAGTAACAAGGTATGACATGTTCCCATTAGAAAAGAGAGAGTCTGCTATACAGTTATAGGGTATGCAGTGAGTCCAATGGCTGACCAATTTTAGTAAAAACACCACTAAGAATTTAAAGACACATGGAGCAGGGCCACAGTAACAAGTCCAACATGTTCCCATTAGAAAGGAGAGAGTCTGCTATACAGTTATAGGGTATGCAGTGAGTCCAACGGCTAACAACTTTAGGAAAAAACCCACTAAGAATTTAAATACACATAGAGCAGGGCCACAGTAACGAAAAATTCCCATTAGAAAGGAGAGAGTCTCCCATAGTGTTGGCCTATGCAGTGAAAGTTTGGAGGCACTTCAATGCCCCTTTGAAGAGACGTGGAGGAGGGCCTCATAAAAAAATGTTCCCATTAGAAAGGAGCGGGCCTACTATACTTGTAATGCCCATGCGCTAAGTGTATGGACTGACAAACATACTGTATCAAAAGAATTTTTTACGGGCATCATAAACACCCTTTAAAAAAATTAGGTGGGTGTCGCATCACGGACCACGGTCACCCTGGTGATATGGTGGTGGAGGATGAGGAGAAGGAGGAGGACAAGAGCAAATAGCCAAAATCAGGAAGCGTATACCCATGTGTGGGTGTGAAAAGATGCATGGGAATACACCTCCCAAGAAAAGACACTGTATTGGAGTTTATGTTACGCTGCTATCATTCGGTGGTGTTGAGAAGTCTAGCCCAATCCAGTCCTTGTTCATTTTTATAAGAGTCGGCCTGTCAGCATTTTCAGTTGACAGGCCGATGCTCTTATCAATTATAATTCCACCAGCGGCACTAAAAACCTGCTCTGATAAAACACTGGCGGCAGGACAGGCCAGGACCTCCAAGGCATAGAGAGCCAGTTCATTCCACGTATCCAGCTTGGATACCCAATAATTATAAGGTACAGTGGAATCACAGAGAACATTGGTATGGTCGGCAAGGTACTCCCTCAGCATCTTCCCAAACTTTGCACTCCTTGTGAGAGTACCCCCCGCCTCAGGGCCTGTCCGATGGGAGGGTCTGAGAAAACTCTCCCAGAACTTTGACAGTGTTCCCCTGCCTCTGCTGGATTGAAGTTGTGTCTCTCTCGCCTGTACTCCTTGGTTGTCCAACGAAGTGTGCCCTCTGCCGCCAGCGTTTTCAGATGGGAATTTTTTTAATAATTCCGCAACAAGGGCATTCTGGTACAGCCCCATTTTTGTAGACCTGTCCTCCTCAGTAATAAGAGATATAAAGTTCCCCTTGTAGCGTGGGTCTAAAAGTGTCACCATCCAGTAATGGCTGTCACCCAAAATTTTGAGAACGCGAGGGTCATGGGAAAGGCAGCGTAACATAAACTCAGCCATGCGTGCCAGACTGCTAACAGGCTAGACTTCCGTGTCCTCACCAAGAGGATGACTGACCTCCTTCTCCTCCTCCTCCTCTCTGTCCTCTGGCCATCCACGCTGAACAGACGGTATGACAGCTGTGCAGGTAGTACCATCTATAATGCATGAAACTAGCTTCTGTCCTTCCTCCTCCTCCTCCTCTACCTCATTGTCACCTAGTCCACGTTGGGATGAGATGAGGCTTGGCTGTGTGTAATCACTAGAGATGAGCGTTGTTCTACTCGAACTGTTCGCCAATCTCAAATTTGAGCTGTTTTGGGCGGTGTTCGAGCCGTTCGGCGAACACGAACGATTTGAGAAAAATTCGGCTGTTCGAGGTTATGTTCGATAACTGTTCGTGCACCAAAATCATAACTGGATTTTTTCTCAGTAATGATGAAAATTAATGTTTATATGCAGTTTGAGTGGGGGGAGGGGCAGGGGATGGATCTCTGCAGGAATAATGAAGATCTCCATTTTTTTTTCTCTTTCCCGCATTTACAGTGGGGAGGTGCAATCTGTCAGCCTATCAGCAGCGCACACACAGAGCGAAGTGCTTTTTTTCACACAAGCAAGGGCATGTGTCATTGGCAGTGTATGTCACATGTCCTTGCCCTATAAGACCAAGCCATTTTCCCCGTCGCCACCATTTTCTCGCTGCTGCAGCTGCATGTTAGACGGCACCGCTGTTGCTGTGTGCGCTATACCTTGTTAATTTCAAGCCAATTTTCGCACAAATCTACAGATAGCTTGGGAGTAGGGAATAGTTGTGATTGCAGTCCTTTTAAGGACTAGGTTACAGCATTTCCTACGACTTTTATCAGGCAGGTCTGTGCCAGTGCTGTGCAAGTTTTTTTCACAGCATTTGGCTGAATCTAGCAAAGCTAATCCTTTTTGGCCTATTGCAGAGTGTGTTAGTCAGTGGAGTAGCCTATCTGTGTTGCAAGATATACCACCTGTGTATAGAATACCAATTTTTTTACTGCACCTAGTGAAGTAAAATCTTTTGGGCATAGCATCATTCTATTAGTCCATCTATACTGATCTCTATCAGGTTGCAAATTGAATATAATTTTTTTCTGCATCTAGCTCTGAAAAAATATTTGGCCTTCTAGCAGTGTGTGGGACTTGTTCTATTACTCCATCTATACTGACCTCCATCAGGTTGCAAATTGTATATAATTTTTTTCTGCATCTAGCTCTGAAAAAATCTTTGGCCTTCTAGCTGTGTGTGGGACTTTCTCTATTAGTCCATCTATACTGACCTCCATCAGGTTGCAAATTAAAAATAATTTTTATCTGCATCTACCTCTGAAAAAATATTTGGGCTTCTAGCAGTGTGTGGGACTTTCTCTATTAATCCATCTATACTGACCTCCATCAGGTTACAAATTAAAAATAATTTTTATCTGCATCTAGCTCTGAAAAAATATTTGGGCTTCTAGCTGTGTGGGACTTGTTCTATTACTCCATCTATACTGACCTCCATCAGGTTGCAAATTGAATATAATTTTTTTCTGCATCTAGCTCTGAAAAAATATTGGGCTTCTAGCTGTGTGTGGGACTTGTTGTATTAGTCCATCTATACTGACCTCCATCAGGTTGCAAACTGAATATATTTTTTTCTGCATCTACCGCTGAAAAAATATTGGCCTTCTAGCTGTGTGTGGGACTTGTTCTATTAATCCATCTATACAGACCTCCATCAGGTTGCAAACTGAATATACTTTTTTTCTGCATCTAGCTCTGAAAAAATATTTGGCCTTCTAGCAGTGTGTGGGACTTTCTCTATTAATCCATCTATACTGACCTCCATCAGGTTACAAATTAAAAATAATTTTTATCTGCATCTAGCTCTGAAAAAATATTTGGGCTTCTAGCTGTGTGGGACTTGTTCTATTACTCCATCTATACTGACCTCCATCAGGTTGCAAATTGAATATAATTTTTTTCTGCATCTAGCTCTGAAAAAATATTGGGCTTCTAGCTGTGTGTGGGACTTGTTGTATTAGTCCATCTATACTGACCTCCATCAGGTTGCAAACTGAATATATTTTTTTCTGCATCTACCGCTGAAAAAATATTGGCCTTCTAGCTGTGTGTGGGACTTGTTCTATTAATCCATCTATACAGACCTCCATCAGGTTGCAAACTGAATATAATTTTTTTCTGCATCTAGCTCTGAAAAAATATTTGGCCTTCTAGCAGTGTGTGGGACTTTCTCTATTAGTCCATCTATACTGACCTCCATCAGGTTGCAAACTGAATATAATTTTTTTCTGCATCTAGCTCTCAAAAAATATTTGGCTTTCTAGCAGTGTGTGGGACTTTCTCTATTAGTCCATCTATACTGACCTCCATCAGGTTGCAAATTGAATATAATTTTTTTCTGCATCTAGCTCTGAAAAAATATTGGGCTTCTAGCTGTGTGTGGGACTTGTTGTATTAGTCCATCTATACTGACCTCCATCAGGTTGCAAACTGAATATATTTTTTTCTGCATCTACCTCTGAAAAAATATTGGCCTTCTAGCTGTGTGTGGGACTTGTTCTATTAATCCATCTATACAGACCTCCATCAGGTTGCAAACTGAATATAATTTTTTTCTGCATCGAGCTCTGAAAAAATATTTGGCCTTCTAGCAGTGTGTGGGACTTTCTCTATTAGTCCATCTATACTGACCTCCATCAGGTTGCAAATTGAATATAATTTTTTTCTGCATCTAACCCAGCCAATAGTTTTGGCCTAATACCACAGTTTGGCCACTCAGCTCTGCTCGGTTCCCATCCATTGTTTTTTTGTGCAAACAACTCCAGAGTTGTGAATTAGTTAACCACCAAAATGATTGGAAAAAGGCCTGCTGCTGGTGGAAAGGGGAATAGGCGTGTTGGGAAGGGGAAACAAGATTGTGTCCGTGGGGTAGGTGTTAAAGCAACAGTAACATCTGCAGAAGAAAGACCATCTTCCAGCCAAACTAAAATGTCTACTTCTTTTAGCGGACAATGTGATAAGATCCATTTCTTACGGCCACGCCAATCACTACAAATTCCAGATGAGGCACAAAAACAGCAGGTGCTTCAACGGATATCAAGTGCTCCTTTAAGTGGGCTCTCCTCCACATCAACTTCAACATCACAAATACTCCAGTCCTCAAAGGTGTCACCCCAATCGCACTTGCTTCCTCACAGCTCCCAAATCTCCAGCTGCCCGTCTGAGTATGAGGTAGAACAGATGGTTGAGTCTGCAGAGCTGTTTACTCATACTATAGCCTGGGAATCAGAGGTCGACTCCAGCGCTTCTGTGAATCCAGATGAGGAAATGATCTGCACTGATGCCCAGAATCTTTATGAGTCAGATCCAGGACCAGACGCAGAAGGTTCTGACCATAAAGTAGACCCTCATTCCCAAACTGTAACTCCTGTTGGTGGAGACAATGAGGAAGACGATGATGAGACTCAAATACCTGATTGGAGCGACAACTTTAGTTTTTTGTCAGGGCAGGAACAGGTTGGCTCTGAGGACGACGGGTGTGATAACGCACAGGGTGATGATGATGAGGTTGGAGATCCCACTTACTGTCAACCCACAGTCAGCCAAGAGATGAGGTCAGCAGAGGAGGTGGAGGAAGATGCTAGTGACGACAAGGTCAGGTTGCGCCTTCCTGGACAGAGACGTAGTACTGGAAGCACGTCAACAACTGCATCCTCAAACACAACTCTGCCTCTCACCAAGTCGTGGTGGCTCTTCAGGTCGCATGGGTGCTAAGCCTTGCATAGCCTGGGCATTTTTTCAGATCGATAAAGATGACCCAACTCGTGTTATCTGTAACATTTGTCAGCAAAAGCTAAGTAGAGGCCAAAAAATACATAGTTTGAGTACTTCATGCATGAACCGGCACATGGACATGAAGCATAAGTTGCAGTGGGAAGCTCAGTGTGCTACAATGCGGCCTAGCCAGCCGGGCCAACCACCGTCTGCTATATCTTGTGCATCCGCGGCCTCTTCATCCTCTGTGACTGGGGGGACAACAGTCACACCTGTTTTGGGGCGCAGACCTGCCACCTCTTTACCTGCAACAGCCAGCGTGATTGGCAGGTCATCATTTTCTTTGGAGGTGGTAACACCAGCTGGTGTTGAGCGCTGTCCGACATCGATAGCACCACCTTTATATCAAGGCAACCTAACATGTCCGCCTGCATCTTCCTCACAGACCGGCAGTTTGCCGGGGACACGCTTATCAACCCCGTCTAAGCACAATAGCCAGCCCTCGGTCCCTCAGATGTGGACAGGTAAAAGACCATTTCCTCCTAGCCATGAGAAAGCTAAGAGGTTGAATTTCACCATCTGCAAGCTCTTGGCTACAGAAATGCTGCCTTTCCGCCTGGTGGACACAGAGGATTTTCGAGACCTTATGTCCGTCGCAGTGCCCCAGTACCAGATGCCCATTCGGCACTACTTCTCAAAGAAAGGTGTGCCTGCGCTCCACCAGCATGTCGCACATAACATCACCGCTTCTTTGAGAAACTCTGTGTGTGACAGGGTGCATTTCACCACAGACACTTGGACGAGTAGGCATGGACAGGGGCGTTACATGTCGCTGACTGGGCACTGGGTAACTATGGTGACAGCAGGACAAGGGGCTGCTGTCCAAGTCTTGCCGTCCCCACGAGTTGTGCGTCAATCCTCTTTATGTCAAAGTTCCTCCACTGCTTCTGCCTCCTCAACCTCCTCTGGGTCTTCCACCTGCACCCAAAGCCTGTCTGGTCATGCCACAAGCTTTCTAACTGCGCAGAAGGGATCCTGCACACCTCCTTACTATGCTGGCAGTAGGGCTCAACGTCATCAGGCGGTTTTTACATTGAAATGTCTGGGAAATGTGAGTCACACAGCTGAGGAGTTGTGGTCAGCTCTGGAGAACCAATTTCATGAATGGTTGTCTCCACTGGACCTGAAACCAGGGAAGGCCGTGTGCGACAATGCTGCAAACCTGGGTGCGGCCCTTCGCCGGGGCAATGTCACACACGTGCCTTGTATGGCTCACGTGTTGAATCTGGTTGTCCAGCAATTTTTAGCCCACTATCCCAGACTAGATGGCCTTCTGCAGAGGGCACGGTCGCTGTGTGCTAACTTCCGCCGTTCGCATCCCGCAGCTCAGCGACTTACATCTCTACAGAAGTCGTTGGGCCTGCCACTTCACCGGCTAAAATGCGATGTGCCTACCCGGTGGAATTCAACTCTGCACATGTTGCAGCGACTGTGGCAGCACCGACAAGCCCTGGTGCAATACGTTATGACGTATAGCCTGGGCCAACGAGATCCAGACGTGGGGCAAATCACGCTGGAGGAGTGGTCTCAGATCAGGGACCTATGCACCCTTCTGCACAGTTTGGAAATGGCGACGAAGATGTTTAGTGCTGACGATGCCATTATCAGCATGACTATTCCGGTGATTTACATGCTGGAGCACATGTTAAACAGAATTCGGAGTCAGGTGGTGGCACAAGAGGAGGTGGAGGAAGTAGAGGAGGAGGAGTTGTATGCGGAAGGGCTAACATCTGCAAGGTCCAGACGGTCGGCAGCACCAAGGCGGCAGGCATGTGAGGGTGGGGGAGATGGTTTTACCAGGGCGCATGGTAGCAGCCAAACTAGTGAGGAAGGTGCAGGAGCCCAGGAAGAAGTGGAGGACGAACTGATGGAAGACTCATCAGATGAGGGAGACCTTGATCACATTTCTGTTGTGCGAGGTTGGGGGGAGAGGACAGAGGAAGGAAGCATGATTGTTACCTCGCCACCAACACAACAGGGACTTGGTGCTCCTGGATGCGCAACACACATGAGTGCCTTCTTGCTGCACTACCTGCAACATGACCCTCGAATTGTGAGAATTAGAAATAATCCTGACTACTGGGTTGCCACACTGTTAGATGTTAGATCCCCGGTACAAAAGTAAATTTGCAGAAATTATTCCTGCCATAGAAAGGGATGCACGCATGCAGGAGTATCAGCAGAGACTGTTGCAGAATCTTACATGTGCCTTTCCACAAAACACCAGTGGTGCACGTAGTGAATCTCACAGTTCCAACTTGCCAACCGTGGGACCGTCAAGTGTTCAGCACTCAAACCATAACTGAACCACAGTATCTGCTGGTAACATTAATTTTGCGCAATCATTTCAGCACTATTTTAGCCCATCCTTTGCAAGGCCACAGGAGACAAGAAGTCTGACACATAGTCAACGCCTAGATACGATGGTACAGGAGTATCTCCAAGTAAACATTGAAGCCATGACTGTGTCACTGGACCCTTGCTCTTTTTGGGCTTCCAATCTGGATAAATGGCCGGAGCTAGCCACTTACGCCTTGGAGATCTTGTCATGCCCCGCAGCCAGCGTTCTGTCTGAACGTGTGTTCAGCGCTGCTGGTGGTGTGCTGACAGATAAGCGCACGCGGCTCACCACTGATAATGTAGACAGACTCACGTTCATAAAGATGAACAAATCATGGAGTCCTCAATTTGCCCTTATCAGCACGCACACGTGTGTACTGTGAATCAGCTACATACTTCTTGATTGCCAAGACACTTCATCCTGATCATCGCACAATGTTGATTGTAGTCATGCCTTTACCTAAACACTCCACAATTTGTTGCTTCTCAGCAGCCGACACATCCTTTTTCTTTCCCATTTTGGCAGAAAATGTAGGCTGCTTAATAATGTGAGACAGCCTTCTTAAGTAGTCTTGCCTTTTATTGGACACACCTGCCAAACTAATTAGCACAGGTGTCTGCAATTGCTTACAGTGATATAAAGAGCCCTGACACACATCACCATCAATGAGTTTAACTGACAAACAAACAAATTCTTCCCTTATCACTCCTAAACACTTTTTGCATAATAATTTGGAACACAGTGTACATGTGCTTTTCCACAAAACACCAGTGGTTCACGTAGTGAATCTTACAGTTCTAACTTGCCAACCGTGGTCTGTATGGAGTTGTTCAATAAAGGGCCCAAAATTAAGATAACATAGATGGGAGAGGTCTCTATGAATAGGAATTCCTAAGTATTTGATACCCTGTGAGGGCCAGGCAAAGGGAAGGTTGGACTGGATGGAATCCTATATGGATTTGGGGAGGGAGACATCGAGGGCCTCAGACTTCGCTGCATTGATTTTAAAATTTGACCATGTAACAAAGTGATCTATTTCAGCCATAACAGCATGGATGGATATATGTGATTGAGTGATATATACTAGGACATCATCAGCAAATAGAGAGCACTTGTACTCGGTGCCTCCCACCTCAATCCACCTAATATTGGGGTTATGGCGAATTGATGAGAGCAGGTGCTCCGTCACTAGGATGTATAAGAGAGGGGACAGAGAACATCCCAGCCTTGTCCCATTGGTGATTGTGAAAGGTGATGAAAATGTTCTGACGCGCCCCCTGGGCCTTGGGACACCCGGAGCCGGACCCTTTTTGGTGGATGCTGGTGGTTGTAGTCTCCGTGGCGGCGACCCGGTTCCGTGGCTCAGGGTGGTCAAACCAGTGGCGGAACTATTTATGCGGTTTTGATGTTTAAATGTCCGACTACGCCACCCGTGGATTGCGGTCAGAGTGAACCGCCGCTCCAGGGCAGACCGCTGAGGCTGGTGTTGTGGGTGCAGCAGAGCGTAGCATAACTCCCCACGGGAGGAGTATAGCCTCAGGGCAGTGTATGCGGAGGATGGGGGTGATGGTGCAGGGCTGCAGCAGTAACGACACGGAGTCAGTGATGCAGTCCAGGGCCTTTACTCACAGTTCTTATTATCCAGACCACGTCTGCAGGTAACGGCTGCCCACGTCGTACTGTGCTCACCAGGTGAGGGTCTCAGACAACTCCCAGATAACTTTGGAGCGCTTCACAAGACCCCCTTTGTGTGTCCTTTGTCTGGCCTTTCTTACCAACCCTTCTGTCCGGCTGCCTCGGGCCTCCTCTTGGTAAACTTGGCGCCAGTTTCCCTGACCCTATGTGGTGCCTTCCTAGCGGGTGTAGCGAGGGGCTGCACCACATAAAATGTTCCAGCCTCCGGTTTCTAGCTGAGGGTCGTTTCCTGCCTCCACTAGTTTCGGGGACCGGACTCCCCCTTTGGCCTGACCCCTCCACGCAGGTGGATTCGGGCGTGCGGTGGCGACTCGCCCGTCCGCACCCCTGGGATCCCTTCATTCCTCATTCCTGGAGACTTCTCCGCTCCTCTTCCTTCCTTCTCCCTCTTCCAGGCCTGGGCCTCTGTTACTAGGCCCGCCTCCGGAGCAGAGCTCATGCAGAGCCCCTGCTCCCTGCCACTTCTGCTCAGACTTATCTGCACTGAACTAAGATGGTGCCCACTTTTTATACTCCATTCTCAATGCACGAAGGAACTGCTTCCTCCATGCTCCTGCACTACAGGGTTCCCCTTCCTCTGTGTTCCCTCCCCCCACTCCAGCCAGGGACAGGGACTGTCGTGCCCATCTCAGGGGCATATTGGTCGCCCTGCCCCACGGCAATGTGGTGTAATAAATGCAGGTGTCGGGTCCTGATCCACACTCCATCCTTACCTGAGAGTGAGATATCACACCTCTGGGTGAGGTGCAATACCTCTGTAGCAACCGAGCCCTCAGGGTAATACAGTTCCATTTATCTTCAGCCTAGGTGACGTATTGCGATACAGGGCCGTGATTTTGGCTATAAAAGGGTCCCCTAGACCCCTACCCCAAGCTTTTTAAGAGAATCATATATGGCGTGCCAGGAGACTCTATGGAATGCTTTCTCAGCATCCAACGAGAGTATCTAATTACAAATTTTTAACTGCATCTAGCCCAGGAAATACTTTGTGCCTAGTAGCAGTGTCTGCTAGTCAGCGGATTATCCCGGCTGTTAAGCAAGCTACACCACCTGTAGTTCTGACACTTAATTTTTTCAAAGGAAATGCTTCGGGACCACGGGATACTCAGTGAAGAGCATCAGGAGGCACCCCAAGGCATAGGGGCTGGGACTGGCAGTAGGATGCCTTGCGGTGGACAGCCGAGCTCGATCCTTATAAAATCTTTTTAACTGCAGCAGCTTTAGTGGACGCTACTGGAGCTGGAATTACGCGGCTGCTGGCATGAGACTTGCCCTCCAATAGATCCTTGTAAATGGATTTAAAGTGTATTCATTCAAATTAGAGAGACAATTTAAATTAAAAAGCTTAGAGCTGCCTCCACCACAGGGGGGCTCGCTCGACCCACCAGCGGACAGGCACCAGTATTGGGAGAGGTGGGCTGGCCGTCAGGGTTCACCGCGGCTCTGGCACAAACCCGGCGACACGGAGGTGGCACGGGCAGGAGCGGACTGAACGTGTCGGCTTCTCACTTTTTGGATTTTAGAAGGGCATGACATGCCTATATCTGTGTCTCCCCCTCCTTTTACTCCTCCACCTCTTTTCTTTTTGCATGACTATATGTACTTGTCACTTTTCCATGTGTTAGTTGTGTCTTCAGAGCAGTTTGTCAGCTTTTGGACACCTTTGAAGGTGTTTTCTATGTGTTTCTATGTGTTTTTGTTTGCCTGCCATTGGTTTTAACGGTGTTCGAAGGTGTTCGACGAACAGTTCGACGAACAGTTCGGCGAACACACGGGTGTTCGACGAACCGAACCGAACTCGAACACTACGGGGGGTGGCTCAACACTAGTAATCACCCCGTATGGTTCCTTGCTCCATCTTATCGTGCACCGCCTGCAATGCATCCTCTTTGATTGTGAGCAGAGAGCGTTTCAGAAGACAGAGAAGCGGGATGGTGACTCTAATTAAGGCGTCATCGCCGCTCACCATCTTAGTGGAGTCCTCAAAGTTTTGGAGGATGGTACATATGTCTGACATCCATGTCCACTCCTGAGGTCTTATGTGTGGAGTCTGAACTGAATAGCGACGGCCTTATTGATTCTGGTACTCAACAACTGCCTCTTCTGCTCACAAATCCTTCCCAACATCTGCAGTGTAGAGTTCCAATGCGTGGGGACATCACGCACCAGTCTGTGAGCCGGAAGCTGCAAACGCTGCTGAAACACGGCAAGGGAGGCGGAAGCTGTAGCTGACTTTCTAAAATGGGCACTCAGGTGGCGTACTTTAACAAGCAGATCCGGCAACTCCGGGTAGGATTTCAGAAACCGCTGAACCACGAGGTTAAGCACATGGGCCAAGCATGGTACGTGTGTGAGCTCGCCTCGCCTCAGAGCCACCACCAGGTTCCGGCCATTGTCACACATGACCATGCCTGGCTGTAGGTTAAGCGGTGTGAGCCTCAGATCTGCTTGCTCTTTCAGAGCTGTTCACAACTCTTCAGTATTGTGCGGTTTTTCACCTAAGCATATTAGCTTCAGCACAGCCTGTTGCCGCTTGGTCGAGGCAGTGCTGCAGTGCATCCAGCTTGTGACTGATGTGGTCATTTAGGAGATGGATGCTGAAGAGAAGGAGGGGGCTAAGGAGGATGAGGTGCAGGAGCTGTAGACCGTGGGGGCAACCCTGATTGACCTAGGGCCCACAATCCTTGGCGTCGGGAGGACGTGTTCCGTCCCAAGATCCGACTGGGTCCAGGCTTCCACTTTGTTAACCCAGTGTGCCGTCAGCGAGATGTACCGTCGCCGCCCACAAGCACTTGTTCACGTGTGCGTGGTTAGGTGGACTTTACCAGTAACTGCGTTGTTGAGAGCACGGCTAATGTTTTGGGACACGTGCTTGTGTAATGCGGGGACAGCACACCGGCAATAGTGGCAGCTGGGGACCGAGTACCGAGGGACGGCCGCCGCCATCAGTTTGCGGAATGCTTCCGTCTCCACTAGCCTAAAAGGCAACATTTCGAGCGCAAGCAGTCGTGAAATGTGAGAATTTAGTAGTGTGGCCTGTGGGGCATTGGCTGCATATTTGCGCTTGCGTTCCATGAACAAGGACATGGACATGCTTCCTGATGCTGCTACTTGAGAGTGTGCAATGACAGGTGCAGGGCAGGAGGTATCTTCACATGCACCATTGACAGAGGATTGGCTTGCATCCACAACAGTGGAATAAGCAATGGTGCCACCCGCAGACACTGTTCCTGGACCCTGGGGTTCGGCCCACAAAGTCAGATGCTTTGCTGCCATGTGCGTGATCATGCTGTTGGTGGTTAGGCTGATCGTTTTGCCACCCCTGCTGATGCTGGCCTGGCAGGTGGTGCAAATGGCCTTTTTGGGGTTATCGGCAGAGTCTTTAAAAAACAACCAACTCGGGAAGGCCTAACAGTTGTACTGACAACTTCCTTTGTGTTGGTATTACGGGGAACGGTTGCCTGCCTTCTGTCTGCGGCCACCACACTGCTTATTGCTGCCTGTTGGGGTGCTCTGCCTCTCTCCCCCTGTGTGCTGCTGTATTCGCTCTGCATGTCCTCCTGCCAGGTTGGGTCAGTTACTATATCGTCCACCACCTCGTCTTCCACTTCCGCACCCTAGTCTTCCTCCTGAGTTTCTGGCAATTGTGTCTCATCATCGTCCACCTCTTGTGACACTTTCCCACCGTCGCCTTCGTGTGACCGTGGCTGCTCAAATATTTGGGCATCGCTACACGTGATCTCCTCTTGCCCCGCTTCAAGTGGACCGGGCGAGAGGCCCGAATCTATAAATGGAAAAGTGAACAGCTCTTCAGAGTGTCCAAGTGTAGGATCAGTTGTCTCTGGGTACTCGGCATGGTGGGAGGAAGGAGGATCAGGGTGAGGAATATGCGGTCCAGATGCACGGCTACTGAGACTTGACCGTGTGGAAGACAGGGTGGTGGTGGTCGCTAAGTGACTGGAAGCATTTTCCGCTATCCAACCAACAACCTTTTGACACTGCTCTGGATTCAATAGTTGTGTGCTGTGGGGACTGAAAGGTCAGGCGAGAAGTTGTGGGTGTTTGTTGTGGCACAATTTCGGCTTGCCCACGGCCTTGTCCTCGGCCTCTGCATGCACCGTTACCATCACATCCAGTTCCCGGTCCCTTGCCACATGCCTTGCCCATTTTAAATGGAGGACAGAATCTTCCACGCTCACTACAAATGACTCAGTTTGGAGCGAACTTATATGTGATCCCTGTGACGGAGAAAACACAGTTTTAAATACCTGGCCTGTAGGTAAGTAGTTTGAACTGCAAACTGCTGTGAATTGCTTCACTGACACACTGAAATTTTTTTTTAATGAAGGCCAGAAATGGCAGTATTTTCTGAAAACGTATATGTAATCCGTGTGATGGAGAAAACAGAGTTTTAAATACCTGGCCTGTAGCTAACTATTTTGAACAGCAAACCGGTGTCAAAACCTTTGCTGACACACTGAAAAAATTTTTTAATGGGAGGCCAGAAATGGCAGTATTTTTTGACAACGTATATGTGATCTGTGTGACGGAGAAAACACAGTTTTAAAAAGCTGGATTTTTAGCGCTGTAATATGGAAAGGACCTGGCTGTATTCTGCAGTGCCAACAAGCAAATGGTGCAGAAAAACAGTGTTCTCTTGATTACTTTTTAAGCAAATAATGAGGATTAAGATGCAAAAAAATGATTCCTTGCCCCTGAGACCTGGGCCTATTTCTAGAAATATAACAGCAGCAGCAGACAGAACTGGAATGGAGACTCTTGTGCTATGTGCACTGCAGTCTGTTATATACACTGCCTGCCTGCCTATATACACTGCCTGCCTGATATCTCTACAGATGGATTAGTTAGTCCTCAAAAGGACTGTTTGTTAAGATGGATATGTGTAATGTACGGTTTTTCTCCCTACACTACCTAATAAATGATTAAATCTCTCCCTGACACAGCAGCACCTCTCCCTACTCTGCCTGATCCGGAGTCACTGTGACGAGCATGGCGGCGCCAGGTCTTATATAGACCTGATGACGCTGTGCGGCCAGCCAATCACTGTAATGCCCACAACCAACATGGCTAGGGCCAGGGGCGTACATAGGAATCATGGGGCCCCATAGCAGAAGCTCTACTTGGGCCCCCCCCCCAGAAGAAAATGTATATAATAGTCGGGTCACCAAATATCAGATCTCACAACTTTCCATCCTTTACATAGTAATTTTCCTCCTGCTGTAGTCCTAGATCTCTCTTTCATTGCCCCATAAAGTGTGATGCCAATAAATGGGCCCCCCAAACACAGTATGATACCCCCATGGTGAATTCCTCCACATACGCAGTATAATGACCCCACTATACCCCACCTCAATTCCCAGGGCAAAGTATGCTGACCCCAGCACAGTATGATCCCCCCAACTGTGAGCCCCTAGAGCTAGAGAGGATGGTACATAATAAGGGAGGGTGTTATACATAATAAAAGAGAAAACTATATAACTAAGGATGGTGCTATACATAATAAGTGAGTACACTATATATTAAGGGACTGTGCTATACATAATAAGGCTACATTCCTGCATCTGTGTACATTGTCGGTGTGCTGCCCTGTTTTACCGACGCATTGAGCATATCCTATTCTAATTCTCAAAATCGGATCAGAACAAGAAATTCTCTGACCCTCTTAGATCTCATTCTCAGATCCGTGATTTTCATGAATGTGTGAATGGATCTATAAAACTGTACGAGTCCGTAGACAATCCTATAAAAAAATTTGGCAGCACACGGACATTTCACACAAATGTGAAAATGCAGCCTAAGGGATTTTACATGTAACATTATCACTCCAAGTCACACAGTGCAAATACAGAATAAAATTTGCATCCAGGCACTTACCGCTGACGTCTCATCTGATTACAGTCGGTTTCTGCTGCTTCTTCTCCATCTGGTCAGACCTTCATGTCGACATCTCCCAGCCACGTATCGTCTTATCACGATGATCTCCAGCCTAGTAAATAACAAGGTCACATATTGTATGTATACATGTTTCTCCCCCGCTCTGCGTCCTCGAATACAGATATGTACCCGCCCCCATTAATATAGTATTAGCCACTTAGTAATCAAAATATAAAGTGATAAGCAGCACTGTGCCCCCCATTAACTATAATCTCCACCAGCCAATAATATAAATTATTCAGTCTCTGTGACTCTCCCCAATTAACTGTAAGGCTATGTGCACACCGAAAACAAACAAGGCTTCACAGCACAAGCAAAGTGAAACCCCCATAATTGCTCTCTCCCAGCACTCCCATCATTGCTCTCTCCTACCACCTCCATCATTGCTCTCAGCACCCCCATCATTGCTCTCTCTCAGCACCCCCATCATTGCTCTGTCCCAGCACCCCCGTCATTGCTCTGTCCCAGCAGCCCCGTCATTGCTCTCTCCCAGCACCCCCATCATTGCTCTCTCTCAGCACCCAATCATTGCTCTGTCCCAGCACCTCCATCATTGCTCTCTCCCAGCCCCCCATCATTGCTCTGTCCCTGCAACCCCATCATTGCTCTGTCCCAGCACCGCCATCATTGCTCTCTCCCAGTCCCCCCATCATTGCTCTGTCCCAGCACCTCCATCATTGCTCTCTCCCAGCATCCCTGTCATTCCTCTCCCCAGCCCCATTGCTATTCCCAGATCAATCAACCCCATCATTCCTCTCCCCTGCCCCATCATTGCTCTCCCAAGCCCCATCATTGCTCTCCCCAGCACCATCATTTCTCTCCCCAGCCCCATCAGCCCCATTATTGCTCTTCCCAGCCCCATCAGCCCCATTATTGCTCTCCCCAGCCCCATCAACCCCATTATTGCTCTCCCCAGCCCCATCATTCCTCTCCCCAGCCCCATCAGCCCCATTATTGCTCGCCCCAGCCCCATCATTGCTCTCCCCAGCCCCATCAGCCCCATTATTGCTCTCCCCAGCCCCACCATCCCATAATTCCTCTCCCCAGCCCCATCAGTCCCATTATTGCTCTTCCAGCCCCATCCGCCCCATCATTCCTCTTCCCGGCCCTATCAGCCCCATCTATCCTCTCCCTGGCCCCATCAGCCCCATTATTGCTCTCCCCAGCCCCATCATTCCTCTCCCCAGCCCCATTATTCCTCTTCCCAGCCCCATCAACTTCATTATTCCTCTCCCCAGCCCCATTATTGCTCACCCCATCCCCACCATCCCATCATTGCTCTCCCCAGCCCCACCATAGTAACATAGTAACATAGTTTTTAAGGTTGAAGGAAGACTAAGTCCATCTAGTCCAACCCATAGCCTAACTTGTTGATCCAGAGGAAGGCAAAAAAAACCCATGTGGCAAACACTAAGCTCCACATTGGGGAAAAAAATTCCTTCCCGACTCCATACGACAATCAGACTAGTTCCCTGTATCAACGCCCTATCAAGGAATCTAGTATTTATAACCTGTAATATTATACTTTTCAAGAAAGGCATCCAGGCCCTTCTTAAATTTTAACAGTGAATCACTCATTACATCATGCGGCAGAGTTCCATAGTCTCACTGCTCTTACAGTAAAGAATCCCCGTCTGTGATTATGTTTAAACCTTCTTTTCTCCAGACGTAGAAGATGCCCCCTTGTCCCCGTCTCAGACCTCAGAGTAAAAAGATCAGTAGAAAAGTCTTTGTACTGTCCCCTCATATACCTGTACATAATAATAAGATCACCCCTAAGCCTTCTTTTTTCCACAGTAAATAACCCCAAGTGTAATAACCTGTCTTGGTATTGCAGACCCCCTAGTCCTCTAATAACCTTGGTCGCTCTTCTCTGCACCCGGTCTAGTTCAGCTATGTCTTTCTTATACACCGGAGACAAGAACTGTACACAGTATTCTAAGTGTGGTCGCACTAATGACTTGTATAGAGGTAAAATTATGTTCTCCTTATGAGCATCTATGCCTCTTTTAATGCATCCCATTATTTTATTTGCCTTTGCAGCAGCAGCCTGACACTGGCCACTAAGCGTGAGCTTGTCGTCCACCAATACACCCAGGTCTTTTTCAGTTACAGTTTTGCCCAGTGTTTTACAATTAAGCATATAATTATACATTTTGTTTCCTCTGCCCAAGTGCATTACCTTACATTTATCCCCATTAAAGCTCATTTGCCATTTATCAGCCCAAGCTTCTAGTTTACATAGATCCTCCTGTAATATAAATTGTCCTCCTTTGTATTGATTACCCTGCAGAGTTTAGTGTCATCTGCAAATATTGAAATATTACTCTGTATGCCCCCTACAAGGTCATTAATAAATATGTTAAAAAGAAGGGGGCCCAATACTGACCCCTGTGGTACCCCACTGTTAACTGAGACCCAGTCTGAGTGTTTTCCATTAATAACCACCCTTTGTTTCCTATCACTGAGCCAATTCTTAACCCACATACATATATTTTCCCCTATCCCCATTGTTCTCATTTTATGTATAAACCTTTTGTGTGGAACCGTATCAAAAGCTTTTGAAAAGTCCATATACACAACATACACTGCATTTCCTTGGTCCAGTCCAGAACTTGCCTCCTCATAAAAACTGATCAGATTAGTTTGACAGGAACGGTCCCTCGTAAACCCATGTTGATATTGGGTCATGAGGTTATTCTTCTTCAGATACTCTAGTATAGCATCTCTTAGGAAACCCTCCAGGATTTTACCCACAGTAGAGGTTAAGCTTACCGGCCTATAATTTCCAAGTTCAGTTTTTGTCCCCTTTTTGAATATTGGCACCACATTTGCTATACGCCAGTCCTGTGGTACAGACCCTGTTATTATGGAATCTTTAAAGATTAAAAATAATGGTCTATATATGACGTTACTTAATTCCTGCAGTACTCGCGGGTGTATCCCATCCGGGCCCGGGGATTTGTCAACTTTAGTGATTTTTAGACGCCTCCGTACTTCCTGCTGGGTTAAGCAAGTGACATTTACTGGAGAATTTTTGTTATCACTAATCATGTTTTCTGTCATGCGATTTTCTTGTGTAAATACAGTTGAAAAAAAATCATTTTTGCATATTGGCTTTTTCCTCATCCTCATCCACCATTTCACCCAGACTATTTTTAAGGGGGCCAACACTATCATTTTTTAGTTTTTTACTATTTATGTAGTTAAAGAATATTTTGGGGTTATTTTTACTTTCTCTGGCAATGATTCTCTCTGCCTCAGTCTTTGCTGCCTTGATTTGGTTTTTACATAATTTATTAAATTCTCTATATTTATTTAATGCCTCATCACTACCTACTTGCTTTAGTTCTCTAAATGCTTTCTTTTTGTCACTTATTGCGCCCCTTACAGCTCTATTTAGCCATAGTGGTTTCCTCCTATTTCTAGCATGTTTATTCCCATAGGGTATATATTGTACACAGGTCCTATTTAGGATGTTAATAAATGTCTCCCATTTGCTTTGTGTAGTTTTATGTCTCAGGATATCGTCCCAGTTTATTTCACTAAGATCATCTCTTAACCGTTGGAAATTTGCCTTCCTGAAGTTTAGTGTCCTTGTAACCCCTTTACTTGTATCCCCATCATTGCTCTCCCCAGCCCCCGTCGTTCCTCTCCCCAGCCCCATCATTGCTCTTCCCAGCCCCACCATCCCATTATTCCTCTCCCCAGCCCCATCAACCCCATCATTCCTCTCCCCAGCCCCATCATTCCTCTCCCCAACCCCATTATTGCTCTTTCCAGCCCCATCATTCTTCTTCCCAGCCCCATCATTCCTCTCCCCATCCCAATCATTCCTCTCCCCAGCCCCATCAGCCCCATCATTGCTCTCCCCTGCCCCCGTCATTCCTCTCCCTAGCCCCATCATTGCTCTCCCCAGCCCCACCATCCCATTATTCCTCTCCCCAGCCCCATCAACCCCATCATTCCTCTCCCCAGACCCATCATTCCTCTCCCAAGCCCCATCATTCCTCTTCCCAGCCCCATCATTCCTCTTCCCAGCCACATCATTCCTCTCCCCAGCCCCATCAGCCCCAATATTGCTCTCCCCATCCCCATCAGCCCCATTATTGCTCTTCCCAGCCCCATCACTCCTCTACCCAGTCCCATCAGCCCCATTATTGCTCTTTCCAGCCCCACCATCCCACCATTGCTCTCCCCCCACCTCCCCTCCCCAGCGTTTCAGTAAAAAAAAAAACAACTTACCTCAGCTGCAGCATCCTCCTGGTTGCCGGCAGCTTTCTTCCTGACCCAGGCGCGCGCTGCATGATGACGTCATCAAGCTGCATGTGCCTGGGTCAGGGAGGAAGCAGAGGACGAACCCTTCAGCTCCGCTGCTATTCTCCTACTGACAGCAGCAGAGCTCCAGGTATCGCTCACTGACCGCCACTTGCAGGGAGCAGCTGCACCTTGCGGGCCCCTTGGGGTAGCTGCATGGTGGGGACCCGGCGCAGCTGCACTGGCGGCGGTATGTCCACCCCTGGACTGCTATGGGGCCCCCCCGGCTCACAGGCCCCATAGCAGTCTCGTGGTCTGCCGCCATTGGTGGTACGCCACTGGCTACGGCATTACAGTGCATGGCAGGCAATCCCTGCATGTTCATTGGCTCTCTAAAGAGCTCCAAACATGCAGGGAGGGGACCCGAGTTCCCGCCCGAGCAACCCGGAAATACTCGCCGAGCTTGTCGAGCACCATGATGCTCGGGCGAGTACCGAGTAGTGGCGAGCGCGTTCGCTCATCACTAGTAGCGACCTGTGTAGATGTTTCCTTTCATGGCTGCAAACCTCTAAATGACACAGAAACCCTGGATTTACAATGTATGCAAGGAAGGATTCAGTCGAGATGATAAAAATAAACAGATTTTTCCTCATTAAATTGATAGAAAATATGTTCAATCAGTTAATTAACAGTTCAGTAATACAGTGGGGAAAAAAAGTATTTAGTCAGCCACCAATTGTGCAAGTTCTCCCACTTAAAAAGATGAGAGAGGTCTGTAATTGACATCATCGATAGACCTCAACTATGAGAGACAAAATGAGAAAACAAATCCTGAAAATCACATTGTCTGATTTGGAAAGATTTTTTTAAAAATTTTGGTGATGTCAATGATGTCTATGATGTCAATTACAGGCCTCTCATCTTTTTAAGTGGGAGGACTTGCACAATTGGTGGCTGACTAAATACTTTTTTTCCCCACTGTGCATATACATAAATTAATTGAACCCCCTTTTTCTGCTGTCTTTCCTTTTGACTACAACCCACTTCTGCACCGTATGAGTGCAGAAACTTGACAAGTCAAATATTACTTCACTAACACTTCCACGTCCAGCCTACACATTGTTTCAGCCCGAGACTTCGCCTTTGCTGTCTCAGTGTCCTCGAAAATCCAAACTTATACCTTCTTGAGTTGCAGCTGAGTTCTTCACTAACACTTCCACTAACATTTCTTCATTAACAATTCCACGTCCAGCCTACAAGATGCCATAGCCCCAAACTTGGTCTTTTCTGTCTCAGGATCCTCACAAACCCATAGCTATACCTTCCTGAGCTCCAGGCTGTACCCACTGCAGAGAATTTCTTCTTACTCCTTTCTCCATTTCTCTGAGCATCAAGGACGTTCTAGTGGTGTTTAGGACCCAAACTGCTAAGTCTTTCATCCAGTTAAAGTCTTGCTATCAAAAATCCACTCCCTTTCACACACACCCAACTTGTGGCCTAACTTCTTACTTCTCTCTAACACCAACTCACTAACTAACCTGGAGGCATTTCACATTTGCTTCCAAATTTCCTGCCCACTGTAAAACTGCCTAACACTCACACTATTACATTAAAACATCACAGGTGCATATTATCACATTAGACACAACTTAGGATCATACAATTTAACATGAGCCAAGCAACAACAGATGAAGGGGATGTCATCCATCTTCCAGTTCTACACCCCCCACACACACAAGAATTAACAGCTTTCTCTACATCAGTATGTATAATAAAAACAGGACACAAGAGTTTTGTGAGAGATTTTTTTTTTTACTTAGAAATTCTACTTCAACTTCAGAAGTAATGCAATGTAAAATAATTCGCATATTTAATATTTGCACATATTTTAGCGCCCACGGAGTTTTGCTGCCTCTCTGTATTTATTTGCTTTTGCAGATTTGAAATTTCTTTAACTTTATTGGGAGGTGATGAGTAACTTTTGTTTTTTTTATTGCTATAATCTTGTAATATAGTTGCTGTATATAAAGGAGCATCAAAACAGCAAAGAAGCAGAAAAAATAGAAACATACAGTACAGTAATAGCTCAAAGTATTGCAAAATTTCTTAACAGTTTTGTGCAGAATCTTGGCTTGTCTGCTACACTTTGCGCTGTGACAGAGTCACTGGTGGTTTCAAAAAGGGTACTAGCATTAGTGCACTGAACCTACAACTTTTCTCCAGCATGTTGTATGTTGGGGTGTTAAATCATCATTGTGAAGGGAGTAGTTTTGTGTGAATGACATAGAGACGGGAGGGAAGTCATTCACCCTTTCTCCACCTCAAGGTGTGGCTGAGAAAGGTTAAATGCTCAGTCACTGTTTTTTTTTCTATTGTTGGGAGTTTGGAGAGGCAAGTCTCCAGGCTGTGGAACTTCAGCTCAGGAGGACCCGAAGTGTGCTGTAAAGCGGTGCAGGCGAACCCACACACATATGGACTGTGTTATCCTTTGTCTTTTATTTTACCTTTAAGCCAGCAAGGCTGAGTTTATTTTGCTGATATGTTATGATCTGCAACATGTACTAAGGAAAGATAGGGGAAAGCTGTCCCTACAGTAAGACTAAGCTGAATCCCTACGATGTAGCGGGCTGCCTGTTCCTAGTGAACAGACCCGCCTTAGTCCTTGGCTAGTCTGAACGAAGACCTATAGAATTAAGGAAGGGGTCCCTAAAAGAACTAAGGACTGGGACAAAAATGGGACACCTCCTAAACAGAGAAGTTGTTGCAGAATACAAAAAGACAAACTGACAAAAAGTACTAGAGGTCCCAGAGGACCAAGCAAACTTGACAGAGAAAGGCACAGAAGCACCAGGCTAGAGAAACAGTCAAACACTGTAGTCCAGCACAGCCAGAAAGGTGGAGCTGGAATATAAAGGTAGATGGTCACGTGACCACAAAACACAAGATAGAAAAAAACAAACAGGAGGGTTCTAACAGTACCCCCTCTTTTATGAGGATCCTCCGGATCCTCCAGGCCCAGGCCTATCCGGAAACTTCCTGTAGAAAGCTTTAAAAAGCATAGGAGCAGAGAATTCAACCGTCCTTACCCAGGAGTTGTCTTCGGGACTGAAACCCTTCCAGGAGACAAGATACTGTAATCTCCCTCTATGCCATCTAGAATTCAAGATACGAGAAATTTCATATTAGCCGTCTTCCACCACAGGAGGAACAGTGACAGTGGCGTCCCTATCAGATACGTCAGCAGTTTTCAACATGGAAACATGAAACACAGGATTAATCTTCCAGGAAGTAGGGACATCCAACCTAACAGCAGACGGGTTAACAACCTGCAGCACTTTAAATGGACCCACAAATTTAGGACCCAGTTTTTTAGAGGGAATCCTTAACCGCAGGTTCTTCGAGGACAAACAAACCATGTCACCCACAGTAAACAAAACCTCTTTATGTTTCCTGTCAAAATACTTCTTGGACTTCTTGTTAGCCTCTTGAAGGTTGCAACATACATTAGTCCAAACTCTCTCCAAATCACCGGAAAAATTCTTCTCCTCCAGCACCGCCGACCCCAATTTGGAGAACGAACCAAAAGACGGATGTCTCACAGTACAATAAAAAAAAGGAGAACACCCAGCAGAGGAGGATGTATGATTGTTATGAGCAAATTCTGAGAGTGGCAGAAACTCAGACCACACCTCTTGATTGTCCGCCACAAAACAACGCAAAAACTGTTCAACATCCTGGTTCTTTCTTTCAGTCTGTCCATTAGACTCTGGATGATAACCAGACGAAAATGACAAATGGACTCCCAACCTGTCACAAAAAGCACGCCAAAAGCAAGCCACAAACTGAGGTCCTCTATCAGAAACAATATCCGTGGGAACGCCATGGAGCTTGACAATCTCCTGAACAAACGCCTTAGCGAGTGTCTTGGTGAAGGGCAACTTAATGAATGGAACCAAATGACACATCTTACTAAAACGGTCCACGACCACACAGATGACAGTAAAACCCTCGGACACTGGAAGATCAGTAATAAAATCCATTGTGAGATGCGTCCAAGGCACACTAGGAACCTCCAGAAGGCAAGGCAACCCCGCAGCAGGAGTATGTGAAACCTTTGACCTAGCACACACAGTACACTGGCGCACCCACTGGATGACTTCCTTCTGCCATCCAGGCCACCAAAAGCTGCGACTGATAAGTCTCTTAGTCTCTGAAATTCCTGGATGACCTGCCAACCGAGACTCATGACATTCCACAATCAAATCTCTCCTAAAGACTCTAGGCACGAACAACCTCCCATGGGGAGTGTTAGATGGAGCATCATCTTGAGCTTTTAGAATCCCATTCTCCAAAACGGAGTCGAAAGCCACCACCACAACTCCTTTCTGTAAAATTCTCTCCTCCTCCTCGGCACCGACCGTAGGAGAGAAGCTGCGAGATAAAGCATCGGCTTTAACATTCTTAGTACAAGGGATATAGGTAACAGAAAAATGAAACCGAGAAAAAAAAATTCCCACCTAGCTTGATGGGCATTCAAGCGCTTGGCAGCATCCAGATAGATCAAATTCTTATGATCTGTGAAAACCTGAATAGGAAATCTAGCGCCTTCGAAAAAATGACGACAATGTTCAAACGCAAGTTTAATAGCCAGCAACTCCCGATTTCCAACATCATAATTCAGTTCGGTTTCCGAAAAAGTTTTCAAAAAGAAGGCACAAGGATGTACTCCACCCTTGTTCTCCTGTGACAAAACTGCTCCGACCCCCACCGATGAAGCATCGACCTCGACCAAAAAATGCTTGGTCTTATCAGGCTGCATAAGGATAGGGGTAGAACTGAACCTCTCTTTGAGATACTCAAACGCTTCAATGGCCTCAAAAGTCCACTGGGCCGTATTCGCACCTTTCCTGGTGAGATCGGTTAGAGGTTTAACAATTACAGAAAAATTCTTAATGAATTTCCTGTAATAATTGGCAAAATCCAAAAATCTCTGCATAGATTTCAAACCAATAGGCCTAGGCCTATTGGAAAAGAGAAGGCTTAGGGGAGACCTCATAAACATGTATAAATACATCAGGGGGCAGTACAGAGATCTCTCCCATGACCTGTTTATACCAAGGATGGTGACAAAGACGTGGGGGCACACTATGCGTCTGGAGGAAAAGAGGTTCCTGCACCAGCATAGAAGGGGATTCTTTACGGTCAGAGCCGTGAGATTCTGGAACTTTCTGGGAGAGGAAGTGGTGATGTCCAACTCACTTAATGAGTTCAAGAGAGGCCTGGACGCCTTTCTTGACAACAATAAAATTACATCTTATGCTTAGTGATAGATAATTAATCCAGGGATTTAATCTGACTGCCAGATTGGAGTCGGGAAGTGAGTTTTTCCTCAGTGATGTACATTGGCCTATACCGCATGGGTTTTTTTTGCCTTCCCCTGGATCAAAGCTGTGGAATAGCTGCAGTGCACAAGAAATAGGCTGAACTGGATGGACGCTTGTCTTTTTTCGGCCTTATAAACTATGTAACTATGTAACTATGTAGGCCATTCCTGCACAGCCTGAACCTTCACAGGGTCCATCTCAAAGCCCTCGCTGGATACAATGTAGCCCAAAAAACTAATTTTCTGCACAGCGAACTCACATTTCTCCAGCTTAGCAAAGAGTGAATTATCACTCAATAACTGCAAAACTTCACGTACACTCTGCCAATGGGACTCTAGATCTGGTGAATAAATCAAAATGTCATCCAAATGCACAACCACATTCTTACCAATTAAAGGTCTCAGGATGTCATTAATAAGGTTCTGAAAAAATGCAGGTGCATTGGTAACACCAAAAGGCATCACCAGATTCTCAAAATGACCCACCGGAGTGTTAAAAGCAGTTTCCATTCATCACCCTCCTTCACTCGTAACAAATTGTATGCCCCCCGGAGATCAATTTTGGAGAACCACTTGGCTCCCACTAACTGGTTAAACAAGTCAGGAATTAACGGCAATTGGTAGAAATTGCGTACGGTAATCTTATTAATTTCATGAAAATCCAGACATGGACGTAAACCCCCATCCTTTTTTTTTAACAAAGAAGAATCCAACTGCCACAGGCGACTTAGAAGGCCTAATGTGACCAGCAGCCAGGCTAGTCTGTATGTACTCCTCCAAGGCCTTTCTTTCAGGGATAGTCAGATTAAACAAGCGACTTTTGGGAAGTGTAGCACCCAGAACAAACTCAATGGCGCAATCATATTCCCTATGAGGAGGTAAAACTTGCGACTGCGCCTCCGAAAAAACCCTCCAAAAATCTTGAAGAGGTACCGGTAATTCCCCTTTTACCACAGCCGCAATGTGACCATTACAACATTTATCATAGCACTTCGGACTCCAAGACTTAATCACATTAGTAGACGAGTCCAATAAAGGATTGTGCAGTTTTAACCAAGGCAATCATAGAACAACTGGAGAGGGCAAATTATCCAAAACAACCAAGTCCAAAATTTCTTCGTGAACTCCATTGATAATGAGGGGAAATGCAGCAGTCTTGTGAGTAATACATTTCAAAGGAGTGTTATCAATTGCAACCACAGAAATAGGTGATGACAAAGGTTTGGATTTCAATTTAAGGTTTTCCAAAAACCCTTTATCAATCACATTAAGTGTTGAACCACAATCCACAAATACCTGAAATTCAATCAAATGTCCCTGCAGAGTAGTACTCCCAAAAAGAAATACTCCTGCAGAGCGTAAACAAGCTATACGGGCGTAACCAACCTTTTTTTTTTCTTTACTTAAACGACGCTCACAATACTTAATCAAATGGTCAGCTTTACCACAATAAAGACACAATCCCTCGGCGAACCTCCGGTCTCTTTCCTGAGAGCGGAGTGACATCCCCCCAACCTCCATCGGTTCTCTGCCGTCAGAGCAGATTTTCTGGGGACTAGGAACTGACATTACAGGAGTCTTTACCTCATTGAGCCTGCACCTCAGTCTCCTGTCTATATGAACAACTAACTGCATAGCATCCTGCAGAGTCTCAGGTGCAGGGAATGCAATTAGCAAATCCTTAACCCTTTCACTCAGACCAGCAAGAAATAAACATCTCAGCGCAGGATCATTCCACTTAACTTCTGAAGCCCATCTCCTAAAGTGTGTGCAATAATTTTCAACATCATCTGACCCCTGATTCAAATGTCTAAGTTCTGATTCAGCAGATGAGATTCGATCAGGATCGTTATATAATAGCCCCATAGCAGAAAAAAATTCTTCAACAGACCTTAAACACGGATCATTAGGCTGGAGAGAAAAGGCCCACCCCTGTGGTTCATTGCGCAAAAGTGACATAATAAAACCAATGCACTGTGATTCATTCCCAAAGAATCTTGGTCTCAAATGAAAATATAACAAACAAGCATTTTTAAAGGAAAAAAAATCTTGCTGTTTGTAAAAAACATCAAGCAGTCCTACCTTGGGTACGACAAAACGTGCTCCAGAACAGCTACTCACGTGTTGCTGAAGCTCGGCCACCTCCAGAGACAATCCCTGCAGGTGTTGAGCCAAATCCTGGACGGAAACAATACTGATCCCCAAATTTCTTTCCTTTTAGTTTTTTGTGCTGGATTTACTTTATGATCTGCAACATGTACTAAGGAAAGATAGGGGAAAGCTGTCCCTACAGTAAGACTAAGTTGAATCCCTACGATGTAGCAAGCTGCCTGTTCCTAGTGAACAGACCCGTCTTAGTCCTCGGCTAGTCTGAACGAAGGCCTATAGAATTAAGGGAGGGGTCCCTAAAAGAACTAAGGACTGGGACAAAAATGGGACACCTCCTAAACAGAGAAGTTGTTGCAGAATACAAAAAGACAAACTGACAAAAAGTACTAGAGGTCCCAGAGGACCAAGCAAACTTGACAGAGAAAGGCACCGAAGCACCAGGCTAGAGAAACAGTCAAACACTGAAGTCCAGCACAGCCAGAAGGGCGGAGCTGGAATATAAAGGCAGATGGTCACGTGACCGCAAAACACAAGATAGAAAAAAACAAACAGGAGGGTTCTAACATTATGCTGATATAATAAACCTGCAGATGAAACTGTTCCTGTGTCTACTTCCGACTGCAGCCGAGTGAGTCGTCTTGCCACAGTTGGTGTGAGAGTGTGAGCAAGATTCCAGGAACATGTGAACCTGCCACAGAGATCTGTGGATGTCTTGGGTAAAGGCCTCCAGCCAGCCAGAGATGTCCGACAGCATGGAGGAGCTTCTCAAGCACCTGCTCCAGAGCCAAAAACAGCAACATCAATAGCACCTGCAGAGCCAGCAGAACATGCAGCAGCACCGGGAGCTTCTACACTGGCAACGAGAGCAACAGCAGCAGAGTCAGCAGGTACAGCAGGAGACAAATAAATTCCTGATGCAGCAGATCCAACAGCAGCAATGGCAGATGGACCTCATAGCAGGGGAGATCCGCAGCAGGGAAACCGCCCCTCCCCCAAGTCCAGGTGGTGTTTTACACGTTCAGAATGTGGTAAGGCATGCTATGCAAAAGATTATCCTAGGGGATGATGTTGAGGCATTTCTGACTGTATTCAAAAGGGTGGCAGAGTGGGAAAAGCAGCCACTGGAACAGTGGGCGGAGGTTCTGGCCCCCTATTTAATGGGTGAACCCCAAAAGGCCAACTATGACGTGGCCCTACAGGATGCACAGGAGTATGCCAAATTAAAGACAGAGATATTGGCATGCTCAGGATTGACTATGTCTGTAAGAGCACAAAGGGTCAATCACAGGACATATGCTGGTGACAAACCTACTCGCTTGCAGATGTTTGACTTGCTACATTTAGTTCAGAAGTGGCTGTAGCCAGAGTCTTCCTCTCCTGCCCAGATGGTCAAGATTGTGGTGATGGACAGGTTAATCCATTCCCTATCCAGGCCAATGCAGACCTGGGTTGCCCAGGGCGACCCTCGGAATGTGGATCATCTCGTGGGCCTGGTAGAAAGGTACCAAGTGGTTGAAAAATCCCTCGGGAATCCAGGCAATGACGGGGAGTGGAGATTTTGTAACGACTACCGCAGGCTGAATGAGGTATCCAAGTGTGATGCATACCCGATGCCCCGTGTCGATGAACTCATCAAGAGGCTTGGACATGTGAGGTATATTACCACCCTCGACTTGATGAAGGGCTACTCGCAGATCCCCATGTCCCAGAGGGCCAAGGAGAAGAAGGCTTTCTTAACTCCTGATGGGTGTTTTCAATACACCCGAATGCCTTTTGGACTGCAGGGTGCACCAGCCACCTTCCAGAGGGCCATGGATCGCATCCTCGGCCCACATAAGAAGTATTCCGCTGCCTACCTTGATGACATTGTCGTCTTTGGCCCAGACTGAGCTAGTCATCTGCCAAAGGTACAGGCGATTCTGGATGCTCTGAGGACAGCGGGACTTACTATAAATCCGAAAGAATGTGCCATTGGAAAAGAGGAGGCTAAGTACTTAGGCTATGTTATCGAGAGAGGCAAAATTAAGCCACAGGTCAATAAAATCGAGGCAATTCAGAACTGGCCGCAACCGCTCTCCAAGAAGCAGGTAAGAGAGTTTCTTGGAATTGTGGGATATTACCGGCTGTTTATCCCAAATTTTGTCATGATTACCGCACCACTTATGGACCTTTTGAAAGGCACCAAATCAACGATGGCAAAATGGGCAGTTGAAACTGAGATGGTGTTCCAACAGCTGAAGCTGGCACTGTGTAAGCAGCCGGTCCTGGTCGCACCAGACTTTACTAAAGAATTTGTGGTACAGACAGATGCCTCAGAAGTTGGCCTAGGAGCCATGCTGTCCCAAGAGATAAATGGTGAAGAACATCCCATTCTGTATATGAGCTGGAAGCTCTCGTCCTGCGAGAAAAATTATGCCATTGTGGAGAAAGACTTCTTAGCCATAAAATGGGCCATAGACACGCTAAGGTATTACCTACTTGGCCGAAAGTTTAAACTGGTGTCAGACCATGCCTCTTTGAGATGGTTGAGGGAAAATAAGGGTAAGAATGCCCTGGTAACTAGGTGGTTCTTAGGTCTCCAACATTTTAATATTCGCGTGGAGCATAGACACGGGAAGTTACACGCTAATGCTGATGCTCTCTCCAGAATTCCCTGTTTGGAGTCTGAAGGTGCCTAAACCCCTGGCTTTGGGCAGAGGGGGAGAATTTGTGACAGAGTCACTGGTGTTATATGTGAGGGGAGGTATGTTTCACTACTGCTACTAGCCTTAGTGAACTGAACCTACTGTAGCGCTGGCGTCCCTGCCCTCTGCTAGGCAGGGACGCTGCTCCCCTCACCGCTCTGCTCCGTGCCCGGCGTCCTCTCCCCGCTCTGCTGTCAGCGCGCGCTCCTTCCCGGCGTCCTCCTCCCGCTCTGCTCTCAGCGCGCGCTCCTTCCCGGCCCCTGTGCTTAGGGCGCGCGCGCGCGCGCTCCCCTCCTCTTAAAGGGGCCGCGCGCGCCGTCCTAAGGAGTCCCCGGCCAATGGCCGGAGGACTTCATCATATATAAGGCACCTCCTCCAAAATGGAGGTGCCCGAGCAATGTTGTTTGCACCTGTGTCTCACCTGTGCTTCAGCCCTCAGGTCCCGTTGCCAGTTTCCTGTCAGTTACCTGCCAGTTTCCTGCCAGTTACCTGCCTGATTCCTGCCTGAATACTTGTTACCTGTCTGCCAGTCTGAGGTCCGACGGTCTGCCTTACTACTCCTGTCAGTCTGTCTAAAGGACCAGCCTGCCCGCTCACCTGGGAGCGCACATCAGCTACCTGCCTACTTTCCTGAGGTCCGACGGTCTGCCTTACAACTCCGGTCAGTCTGTCTATGGACCAGCTTGCCCGCTCACCTGGGAGCGCTTCTCCGTTACCTGCCTGCTTGCCAGCCCGGAGGCTCCGTTGTCACGTGCTGTGACCATCAGCTACTTCAGACTTTTGTCCGCTCACCTGGGAGCGCTTCTCCGTTACCTGCCTGCTTGCCAGCCCGGAGGCTCCGTTGTCACGTGCTGTGACCATCAGCTACTTCAGACTCTTGTCCGCTCACCTGGGAGCGCTTCTCCGTTACCTGCCTGCTTGCCAGCCCGGAGGCTCCGTTGTCACGTGCTGTGACCATCAGCTACTTCAGAGACTCACGCTTGCTCACCTGGGAGCACACATCTACCATCTGCCTGCTAGCCTACCCGGAGGCTCTGCCATCACAGGTCGTACCTACCCTTTACCCAGAGACTGCCCTGATCACTTGCCGTATCTCCCTGTCCGTTCATCCAGAGACTGCCACCCGCTCCCTTACAAGGGCTGCCCCCTTGTATAGTAGCTCAGAGGTTCCGCCTCCCAGACCCGTTACAGTTTGCTCGGGCCATGGAACCCGGTGGCACCCAAGCTCCCTCGCTCTCGGACCTCTGTCTTGAACTGTCCCGTCAGAGGTCCCAACAGGAGGCCATCCTGGGTCACCTGCGGAATGTTAATACTCGCCTGAACACTCTGTCTGATCCACCAACAACCTCCGCCAGTGCCATATCTTGCAATCCGGCAGCTCCGCTGCCCACTAATACCATGGTTTCCTACCCTGGACCCCGGCTTTCTGCACCTCCTCGCTTCGGAGGCGACTCCGTCCAGGCTCGGGGCTTCATAAATCAGTGCACCCTGCATTTTGAACTTTTGTCCTACCAGTTTAACTCCGACCGGGCCAAAATTGCCTTCATCATGTCCCATCTCACCGGGGAGGCCCTGGCCTGGCTAAATCCTCTATGGGAGAGAGGAGACCCCCTGGTGTCCAACTTGCCTGCTTTTCTCACGGCTTTCCGGAAAGTCTTCGACGAACCCGGACGGAAGACCTCATCTGCATCATCGTTGCTACGCCTCCGTCAGGGGAGTCTCACCGTGGGCCAATATGCCATACGGTTCCGTACCCTTGCCTCGGAGCTGACCTGGGATAACGACGCTCTGGTTTCCGTCTTCTGGGAGGGTCTGTCCGGCCGTATTAAAGATGAACTTGCCGGTCGGGACACTCCTACCACTCTCGATGACTTAATAACTCTTGCCACCCGGATTGACCTACGGTTCCAGGAGCGTGCCAGAGAGGTCACCCGTGAGAGGAGGTTACCACGTCTAGCTCCTACTTTTCAGAAACCCGTCACTCCTTCTGTCTCTAACCAGGTACACCCTCCTGAGCCTATGCAGGTCGACCAGACCAAGATGGTCAAGACCCGTCAGGACTTACGCCGTGCCGAGGGGACCTGCTTCTACTGTGGCAGTAAGGAGCACCAGATCCGTGCCTGCCCGGAAAGGTCGGGAAACGCCTGTGTCTAGGTTCGCTCAGAGAGGTCCACCTAGACAAGAATAAATCCTCTCCATCCCTGCTGTTGTCAGTTTCAATCGTCTACGGGGAGAACCGTTATTTCGAACTAGCCCAACTGGACTCTGGAGCAGCCGGGAATCTTATTTCACAGTCCCTGGTAGAGAAATACCGCATCCCCACCAAACCTCTGGCTGTACCCTTGTCTGTGGCTGCCGTGGATGGGGGGCTCTTACCACGCCCCATCCAACTCATCACTGAATCCATTCTGAGAGTATCTCCTTTCATGTTCTGCCTGGACTCTCTCACGCCCTCTTGCTAGGTCTGCCTTGGCTCCAGAGACATGCACCCGTGCTTGATTGGCAAACCGGAGAAGTCCTTCGCTGGGGACAAGACTGTCATAAGACCTGCCTGGTTCCCGTCCATCCCGTCCGTCCCTCTCCTACCCCAGCTAATCTACCTGGACTTCCAATTCCTTATTGGTCTTATGCTGATGTCTTTAATAAAAAGGAGGCAGAGACATTACCCCCTCATAGACCATACGACTGTCCCATCGACCTGTTACCCGGTACTACTCCTCCCCGTGGGCGTATTTATCCTTTATCCGCTGCTGAGACCCGGTCGATGTCCGAATATATTGAGGAGAATCTGGCCAGGGGATTCATCCGGAAATCTACCTCCCCGGCGGGAGCAGGCTTCTTTTTCGTTAAAAAGAAGGACGGCTCTCTCCGTCCCTGTATAGACTATAGAGGCCTAAACCAGATCACGGTGAAGAATAAGTACCCCCTTCCGCTCATTCCAGAATTATTTGATCGTCTGAGGGGGGCTAGAATCTTCACCAAACTAGACCTCCGTGGGGCGTACAACCTGGTTCGTATCCGTCAAGGGGATGAATGGAAGACGGCATTCAACACCCGGGACGGCCACTATGAATACCTGGTAATGCCCTTTGGTCTCTGTAACGCTCCTGCCGTTTTTCAAGAGTTGGTCAATGACATCTTCCGGGACCTTCTCTACTCCTGCGTAGTGGTGTACCTGGACGACATCTTGGTCTTCTCTCCGGATCTCCAGACTCACCGGAGGGACGTTCGTCAGGTCCTGCTCAGGCTCAGGCAGAATCACCTCTTCGCTAAATACGAGAAGTGCCTCTTTGAGCAGACCTCGCTTCCGTTTTTGGGCTACATTATTTCTCAGACCGGCCTACGAATGGATCCAGAGAAACTGTCTGCCATCGAGAAATGGCCTCGACCGGAGGGGCTGAAGGCCATTCAGCGGTTCCTGGGCTTCGCCAACTACTACCGCCTCTTCATACCACACTTCTCTTCCCGGACTGCCCCAATTTCCGCGCTCACCCGTAAGGGTACTAATCCCAAAGAGTGGCCGCCCGAAGCAGAAGAAGCCTTTCTTTCCTTAAAACAGGCCTTCTCTTCCGCCCCGGTGCTGCATCGCCCGGACGGCAACAAGCAGTTCTTCCTGGAAGTGGACGCCTCCTCCTCTGGAGCTGGAGCGGTACTTACTCAAAAATCTTCTTCCGGGAGGATGGTAACTTGCGGTTTCTTCTCTAAACTCTTCTCCTCCTCAGAGCGCAATTATTCCATAGGAGATCGAGAGTTATTGGCCATCAAACTGGCATTGGAGGAGTGGCGTTACCTGCTTGAGGGGGCTCTTCACCCGGTAATAATTTACACTGACCACAAGAACTTGGCTTATCTCCAGCATGCCCAGAGACTTAACCCGCGCCAAGCCCGGTGGTCCTTGTTTTTTGCTCGTTTTGATTTTGTCCTTCATTTTCGCCCGGCTGACAAAAACGTCAAGGCGGACGCCTTGTCTCGATCCTTTCTGGTATCTGATCTCGAGGAAGATCCGAAACACATCATCGATCCCGCCAGAGTAATGCAGGTGGCTCCCGTGAGTCTAAATCGTCTTCCTCCCGGAAAGACGTTCGTATCAGTACCTGATCGGGAGAAGATCCTTCACTGGGGTCACTCGTCTAAACTGGCTGGCCACGCTGGTCAGAAGAAGACCTTCCAGCATATTTCCCGGCACTACTGGTGGCCTACCCTGCACAAGGATGTAATAGACTTTGTTTCTGCCTGTGTGTCCTGCGCCCGCAACAAGGTTCCGAGACATCTGCCAGCCGGTCGCCTCCTTCCGCTCCCAGTACCTGCTGCCCCCTGGCAGCATATTGCAATGGACTTCATAACTGACCTCCCACTCTCTGCCGGTTGTACGGTCATTTGGGTGGTCGCTGACCGCTTCTCCAAGATGGCTCATTTCGTTCCCCTGCCAGGCCTCCCGTCTGCACCCGAGCTAGCTAGAGACTTTATTCGTCACATCTTCCGTTTTCATGGCCTGCCCCTCCACATCGTGTCGGATCGTGGGGTACAGTTCACCTCACGCTTCTGGAGAGCCACTTGTAAACTACTAGACGTCTCCCTGGACTTCTCTTCCGCTTACCACCCACAGTCCAATGGTCAAGTGGAGCGGATCAATCAGAACCTGACCAGTTACCTCCGGCACTTCGTTAATGCCCACCATTCTGACTGGGTGGATCTCCTACCATGGGCCGAGTTCTCTTACAATAATCACGAGAGCGAATCCTCCTCCAAATCCCCGTTTTTTGTAGTCTTTGGTCAGCATCCTCGGATTCCTTTTCCTGTCTCCACCTCGGTGGACAACCCCGCTGCGGAATCTCTCGTTAGCAAATTTTCCTCCATTTGGGAGAGTACCCGATCCGCACTCCTTCAGTCTTCCGAGCGTATGAAAAGACACGCTGACAAAAAGCGTCTGGACCCTCCTCAATTCCGTCCTGGGGATAAAGTCTGGCTCTCGTCCAAATATGTCCGGCTCAAGATCCCTTCCTATAAGTTAGGGCCTCGGTTCATCGGCCCACTGGAGGTCATCAGTCAGATCAACCCGGTGGCCTATAAATTGAAACTCGCGGCCAACTTACGGATCCCTAACTCCTTCGATGTATCTCTCCTCAAACCTGTGGTACTTAACTCTTTTTCCAAGTCTACAGGTACGCCTCCTGCTCCGGTTTCTGCTGTGGACGAGTTTGAGGTAGAGAACATTCTTGCCACCAAAAGGGTAAGAGGAAAGACCTTTTTTCTGGTAGATTGGAAGGGGTTTGGTCCTGAGGAGAGAACGTGGGAGCCCTGGGAGAACATCCATGCCCCTCTCATCCTAGCTAAATTTCTGTCTGGCCTAAAAAAGGGGGGGCCTAAAGGGGGGGGTACTGTAGCGCTGGCGTCCCTGCCCTCTGCTAGGCAGGGACGCTGCTCCCCTCACCGCTCTGCTCCGTGCCCGGCGTCCTCTCCCCGCTCTGCTGTCAGCGCGCGCTCCTTCCCGGCGTCCTCCTCCCGCTCTGCTCTCAGCGCGCGCTCCTTCCCGGCCCCTGTGCTTAGGGCGCGCGCGCGCGCGCTCCCCTCCTCTTAAAGGGGCCGCGCGCGCCGTCCTAAGGAGTCCCCGGCCAATGGCCGGAGGACTTCATCATATATAAGGCACCTCCTCCAAAATGGAGGTGCCCGAGCAATGTTGTTTGCACCTGTGTCTCACCTGTGCTTCAGCCCTCAGGTCCCGTTGCCAGTTTCCTGTCAGTTACCTGCCAGTTTCCTGCCAGTTACCTGCCTGATTCCTGCCTGAATACTTGTTACCTGTCTGCCAGTCTGAGGTCCGACGGTCTGCCTTACTACTCCTGTCAGTCTGTCTAAAGGACCAGCCTGCCCGCTCACCTGGGAGCGCACATCAGCTACCTGCCTACTTTCCTGAGGTTCGACGGTCTGCCTTACAACTCCGGTCAGTCTGTCTATGGACCAGCTTGCCCGCTCACCTGGGAGCGCTTCTCCGTTACCTGCCTGCTTGCCAGCCCGGAGGCTCCGTTGTCACGTGCTGTGACCATCAGCTACTTCAGACTCTTGTCCGCTCACCTGGGAGCGCTTCTCCGTTACCTGCCTGCTTGCCAGCCCGGAGGCTCCGTTGTCACGTGCTGTGACCATCAGCTACTTCAGACTCTTGTCCGCTCACCTGGGAGCGCTTCTCCGTTACCTGCCTGCTTGCCAGCCCGGAGGCTCCGTTGTCACGTGCTGTGACCATCAGCTACTTCAGAGACTCACGCTTGCTCACCTGGGAGCACACATCTACCATCTGCCTGCTAGCCTACCCGGAGGCTCTGCCATCACAGGTCGTACCTACCCTTTACCCAGAGACTGCCCTGATCACTTGCCATATCTCCCTGTCCGTTCATCCAGAGACTGCCACCCGCTCCCTTACAAGGGCTGCCCCCTTGTATAGTAGCTCAGAGGTTCCGCCTCCCAGACCCGTTACACCTACAACTTTTCTCCAGCATGTTATATGTTGGGGTGTTAAATCACCATTGTGAAGGGAGTGGTTTTGTGTGAATGACATAGAGATGCAAGGGAAGTCATTCACCCTATCTCTACCTCAGGGGAGCAAGGCTAAATGCTCAGTCACAGTTTTTTTTTCTGTTGTTGGGAGTTTGGAGAGGCAAGTCTCCAGGCTGTGGAACTTCAGCTCAGGAGGAGCTGAAGTGTGCTGTAAAGTGGTGCAGGTGAACCCGCACACACATGGACTGTGTTATCCTTTGTCTTTTGTTTTACCTTTAAGCCAGCAAGGCTGAGTTTATTTTGCTGAAGTCTGCAGTGCTTTATGCTGTTAAAATAAACCTGCAGGCAAAACCGTTCCTGTGTCTACTTCGGACTGCAGCCGAGTGAGTCGTCTTGCCAGAGTGCACAATTATTAGGCAGTGAGAAATATGATCATATGATCATTTTTATGCAGATTTTCCAGCTCTCAGCTGCATAATTGAGATTGCTGATTGGATGAAGCAGATCAGGTGATGTATATTTGAGTAATGAGGAAAGGTGCGACCTAAGGATATAACGTCCTTTATCAAGGTGTGCAAAATTTTTAGTCTCCCTGGAGGCCAGAACTACAAGGTGTTCAGTGCTCAGAAACACAGTTGAGGTGAGGATGCCGAGCCCGACCACCACTGAGCAAGACACAGAGGTACAAGGTGTTCAATGCTCAAAGACACAGCCGAGGTGGGGAGGCTGAGACCGACCACCACTGAGTAAGACACAGAAGTACAAGGTTTTTAATTCTCAGAGACACGGCCGAGGTGAGGAGGCTGAGCCGGCCACCAATGAGTAAGACACAGAAGTACAAGGTGCTCAGTGCTCTGACACATGGCCGAGGTGAGGAGGCTGAGCCGGCCACCAATGAGTAAGACACAGAAGTACAAGGTGTTCAGTGCTCTGACACACGGCCGAGGTGAGGAGGCTGAGCACGACCACCACTGAGCAAGACACAGAAGTACACGGTGTTCAGTGCTCAGACACACGGTCGAGGTGAGGAGGCTGAGACCGACCACCACTGAGTAAAACACAGAAGTACAAGGTGTCCAGTGCTCAGACACATGGCCGAGGTGAGGAGGCTGAGACCGACCACCACTGAGCAAGACACAGAAGTACAAGGTGTTCAGTGCTCAGACACACGGCCGAGGTGAGGAGGCTGAGACCGACCACCACTGAGTAAAACACAGAAATACAAGGTGTCCAGTGCTCAGACACACGGCCGAGGTGAGGAGGCTGAGACCGACCACCACTGAGCAAGACACAGAAGTACAAGGTGTTCAGTGCTCAGAGACACGGCTGAGGTGAGGAGGCTGAGCCGGCCACCACTGAGTAAGACACAGAAGTACAAGGTGTTCAGTGCTCAGACACACGGCCGAGGTGAGGAGGCTGAGCACGACCACCACTGAGCAAGACACAGAAGTACAAGGTGTTCAGTGCTCAGACACACGGCCGAGGTGAGGAGGCTGAGACTGAATGCCACTGAGTAAGACACAGAAGTACAAGGTGTTCAATGCTCAGACACAGCTAAGGTGAGGAGGCCGAGCCCGACCACCACTGACCAAGACACAGAAGTACAAGGTGTTTAGTGCTCAGACACACGGCCGAGGTGAGGAGGCTGAGACCGTCCACCACTGAGTAAGACACAGAAGTACAAGGTGTTCAATGCCCAGACACAGCTGAGGTGAGGAGGCCGAGCCTGACCACCACTAACCAAGACACAGAAGTACAAGGTGTTCAGTGCTCAGACACACGGCCGAGGTGAGGAGGCTGAGACCGTCCACCACTGAGTAAGACACAGAAGTACAAGGTGTTCAATGCCCAGACACAGCTGAGGTGAGGAGGCCGAGCCCCACCACCACTAACCAAGACACAGAAGTACAAGGTGTTCAGTGCTCAGACACACGGCCAAGGTGAGGAGGCTGAGCCGGCCACCGCTGAGAAAGACACAGAAGTACAAGGTGTTCAATGCTCAGACACATGGCTGAGGTGAGGAGGCCGAGCCCGACCACCACTAACCAAGACACAGAAGTACAAGGTGTTCAATGCTCAGACACGGCTGAGGTGAGGAGGCTGAGCCCAATCACCACTAACCAAGACACAGAAGTACAAGGTGTTCAGTGCTCAGAGACACGGCTGAAGTGAGGAGGCTGAGCACGGCCACCACTGAGCAAGACACAGAAGTACAAGGTGTTCAGTGCTCAGAGACACGGCTGAGGTGAGGAGGCTGAGCCCGACCACCACTGAGCAAGACACAGAAGTACAAGGTGTTCAGTGCTCAGAGACACGGCTGAGATGAGGAGGCTGAGCACGACCACCACTGAGCAAGACACAGAAGTACAAGGTGTTCAGTGCTCAGACACAGCTGAGGTGAGGAGGCCGTGCCCGACCACCACTAACCAAGACACAGAAGTACAAGGTGTTCAATGCTCAGTCACGGCTGAGGTGAGGAGGCCGAGCCCGACCACCACTAACCAAGACACAGAAGTACAAGGTGTTCAGTGCTCAGAGACACGGCTGAGGTGAGGAGGCTGAGCACGACCACCACTGAGCAAGACACAGAAGTACAAGGTGTTCAGTGCTCAGAGACACGGCTGAGGTGAGGAGGCTGAGCCCGACCACCACTGAGCAAGACACAGAAGTTCCACGATGTTCAGTGCTCAGAGACACGGCTGAGGTGAGGAGGCTGAGCACGACCACCACTGAGCAAGACACAAAAGTACAAGGTGTTCAGTGCTCAGACACAGCTGAGGTGAGGATTCAAATTAAAATTTTCCCTAACCCGCTCATCTCTACTTGATTCTTTTCTACAGGCTACAGCAGAAGTTGAGGGGCAATGTGAGACCTTTTTGAAGCAGCATGGTTTTTGCATTCACAGTCCTGTGGTCTGGGAATAATTTTTAGTAGTGTTCTTTGTATACTAAAACCTTTAAGCTAAAGGGCCATCACGTGCTCCTGCGACCACTACGTTTCTGTGCCCCTAGAACATCCACATGAGATCATTCCATAATGGTATGGAGTCTGTGTTATCTAGTATCACCTTTGGGTGCAGCCACCCAGGGCTTAGCTGCTATCCCTGCTGAAGTGGAAGCCATGGATTGACTGAACGTTGATCCTTGCAAGCGTAATTAATCTTAACCCCTTCATGACCAGGTAATTTTCTTTTTTTTTTATGTTGTTGTTTGTTGCTCCTCAATTGTCATAACTTTCAATATTTTTACGTCGAAGCAGCCGTACGATGGCTTGTTGTCTGCAGGATGAGTTGAAGTTTTGAATGACGCCATTTACGCTAAAAATTAAAATGCAGCAAAATAAAACCCCAATTCCACCATTGTTTTTTGGGGTTCTATTTTTATGACTTTCATTGTGCGGTAAAAATGACTTGGAAACAATTTTCCCGATGAGCGCCATTATGGTATTTATAAGTTAGCAATTAAAAAAACTCATACTTTTGTAAAAGAATTGATGTATGTAACCATTTTCTGAGACCTGTCAGTTTTTTATTTTTCTAGTGCGCGGTCTTGTTTCTATATGCTGAAAACTGTATTTCTTTTTAATTGATACCATATTTTGGGGTACATCCATCATTTTGATTGCTTTATATTGCATTTTTTTTTCAAAGCCCAGAGACTGCAAAATGGCAATTCTGTCTTTTTTATATTGTGTTTTTCATTCCAAAGTGTAAAATAAGGATTTAAATAAATTAATATTTTCATAGATGGGACTTTTATGGACATGACAATACCAAATACTGTATTTTTGTTGTTTTAACAATTTTTTTACATTGGTAAAAAGGGGATGATAGAAACTTTTTATTTAACATTTTTTACGTTTGTTTTTTATGTCCCTTTAGGGGACGTAAACTTGCAATTACTTGATCACTTGCTCTATATCCGGCAATGTACTCTGTACACAATATGTGAGGGCGCTGCCAACAGGTGATGCCAAAAGGGACGTAATAAAAAATAAGACCATCCATGTTTCTTATGTCAGGTTTTCTTTCCGCAGATATATGTGATGTATAATGCTCGGTGTATCATATGACACTTTGATTAGATTCTTGCCTTTTCTTGTTTCCACTTACCTTTCTCATATACAAAAACCTTCGTGAGTGTGCAGTGTTAAACTCCTATTAATAAAACCAATACGCCATGATAGCGAGAGAGCAAAGCGAGAGGCCGAGATTACTCAGCTATAATCTCTGCAAAATATACAGAAGCACGATCAGATGCTCAGCGGGCGAGGAGACAGGGTATTATTTTACATGAACATCTGCCTGCTTTTACCTGTTTCCTGGAAGTCCATTATTTTATTTCTGTTATTGAAAGCAAAAATCCCATCTTTGTATCTATAAATAAGGGGAAAACTGAACATGTCACCTGTCGGAGAAATAAGAATACAGAACTGTGAAATGCCACTGATTTCTACTGTGAATAGGGGTATTATGGATGAGTGTCTTATACAAGATTTACAGTGAATTGGAACATCTATCTATTATCTATTATCTATCTATTATCTATCTATTATCCATCTATCATCTATCTATTATCTATTATCTATCATCTATCTATCATTTATCTATCTATTATCTATATATTATCTATCTATCTATTATCTATATATTATCTATCTATTATCCATCTATCATCTATCTATTATCTATCATATATTATCTATCTATCATCGATCTATTATCTATCTATCATCTATCTATTATCTATCATCTATCTATCTATTATCTATCATCTATCTATTATCTATCTATCATCTATCTATTATCTATCATCTATCTATTATCTATCTATTTTCTATCTATTATCTATCTATCTATTATCTATCTATCATCTATCTATTATATATCTATTATCTATCATCTATCTATTATCTATCTATCTATCATCTATCATCTATCTATTATCTATCTATCTATTATCTATCTATTATTTATCTATTATCTATCTATTATCTATCTATCTATTATATATTTATCTATAATCTATCTATTATCTATCTATTATCTATCTATCTATTATCTATCTATCATCTATCTATTATCTATCTATCTATTATCTATCTATCATCTATCTATTATCTATCTATTATCTATCTATCTATCATCTATCTATTATTTATCTATTATCTATCATCTATCTATTATCTATCTCTCATCTATCATCTATATATTATCTGTCTATTATCTATCATCTATCTATCTATTATCTATCTATTATCTATCTATTATCTATCATCTATCTATTATCTATTTATCATCTATATATTATATGTCTATCATATATTATCTATTATCTATCATCTATGTATCATCTAGCTATTATCTATCATCTATTATCGGTCTATCTATGTATCTATCTATCTACAGTGGTTACGGAAAGTATTCAGACCCCTTTAAATTTTTCACTCTTTGTTTCATTGCAGCCATTTGGTAAATTCTAAAAAGTTCATTTTTTTCTCATTAAAGTACACTCTGCGCCCCATCTTGACTGAAAAAAAACAGAAATTTTTGCAAATTTATTAAAAAAGAAAAACTGAAATATCACATGGTCATAAGTATTCAGACCCTTTGCTCAGACACTCATATTTAAGGCACATGCTGTCCATTTCCTTGTGATCCTCCTTGAGATGGTTCTACTCCTTCATTGGTGTCCAGCTGTGTTTAATTAAACTGATAGGACTTGATTTGGAAAAGCACACACCTGTCTATATAAGACCTCGCAGCTCACAGTGCATGTCAGACCAAATGAGAATCATGAGCTCAAAGGAACTGCCCAAGGAGCTCAGACACAGAATTGTGGCAAGGCTCAGATCTGGCCATGGTTACCAAAGAATTTCTGCATTACTCAAGATTCCTAAGAGCACAGTGGCCTCCATAATCCTTTGGACTACCAGAAGTCTTCCTAGACCTGGCCGTCCAGCCAAACTGAGCAATCGTGGGAGAAGAGCCTTGGTGAGAGAGGTAAAGAAGAACCCCAAGATCACTATGGCTGAGCTCCAGAGATGCAGTAGGGAGATGCAACTATCACTGCAGCCCTCCAATTGTCAGGCCTTTATGGCAGAATGGCCCAACGCCAGCATGTCCACAGTGCAAGACATATGAAAGCCCGCATAGAGTTTGCTCAAAAACACATGAAGGACTCCCAGACTATGAGAAATAAGATTCTCTGGTCTGATGAGAAGAAGATAGAACTTTTTGGTGATAATTCTAAGTGGTATGTGTGGAGAAAACCAGGAACTGCTCATCACCTGCCAAATACAATCCCAACAGTGAAACATGGTGGTGGTAGCATCATGCTATGGGGGTGTTTTTTAGCTGCAGGGACAGGACGACTGGTTGCAATTGAAGGAAACATGAATGCGGCCAAGTACAGAGATATCCTGGATGAAAACCTCTTTCAGAGTGCTCTGGACCTCAGACTTGGCCGAAGGTTCACCTTCCAACAATACAATGACTCTAAGCACACAGCTAAAATTAGAAAGGAGTGGCTTCAGAACAACTCTGTGACCATTCTTGACTGGCCCAGTCAGAGCCCTGACCTGAACCCAATTGAGCATCTCTAGAGAAACCTGAAAATGGCTGTCCACCATCCAACCAGATGGAACTGGAGAGGATCTGCAAGGAAGAATGGCAGAGGATCACCAAATCCAGACGTGAAAATCTTGTTGCATCATTCCGAAGAAGACTCAAGGCTGTACTAGCTCAAAAGGGTGCTTCAACTCAATAATGAGCAAAGGGTCTGAATACTTATGACCATGTGATATTTCAGTTTTTATTTTTTCATAAATTTTCAAAAATTTTTACATTTCTGTTTTTTCTTTCAGTCAAGATGGGGTGCAGAGTGTACTTTAATGAGAAAAGAAATTAACTTTTTAGAATTTACCAAATGGCTGCAATGAAACAAAGAGTGAAAAATTAATGGTGTCTGAATACTTTCCGTACCCACTGTATATCTAGTATAACAGAAGAAAAATATCATGGCCCCATGCTTAGTGTTTGCACCAATAAACTACTCTCTGGATTAAGACCAAGTGTGTGGCTCTCAATGAATATGCCACAGCTCTCAATGACACCACTGCCAAAGATGTTAAACTAGTCGGGCTATGAAGTGCACTTCAATTGCCCCCATCCTGAGCTGACCTGAGGAGCATTTGACCCCCTGCTAAGTGGTTCTCATCTAACCTGAAGGGAAGCACAGCTACCTTACTCAAACGTCTATGAAGGCCAATGCTTCCTATACACCTTCTCAGCAACTATTTATTGAAAAATAGGATTATAATCCACCTGAGGGCCAAGGGTTAAGACAAGGCACCAGTCTTCTCTCCACTCCTACAGTCTGCATAGGAGCTCTAACATCCCACCACCTCCTTTCTTGTGCATTCTGTTGAAGAGGCTGAGACATCTCTTCTTAATGGGGTTTTCCAGACTTGGTGCTCAAGTCTGATGTCACTCTATGCAACTGCAGAATTGTGAGTCCTCTCAGTGTGCAGTGTATATGTTGTCAGGATTGTCCAGTGACTGTAGCTGGCGGGCTCGTAACAGCAAGTGTGCAGTTTGCATATATGCGATCACATGCTAACTAGGCTCTTACTCCATGGACACCATGATGAACATATCTGCCTGAGTATCTACTGATCCCCTATACTTCAGACTTCATGGTCTGGTGCAGTGAACAGTAAGGGAGGATTCGGGCAACTGTTGAGACAAGATTCAGGTTTATACTCAAATTCATCAAACAGGAGCAAATAACCTGCACTTCAGTGTTCACGGTCTGAAGGAATAATCATGTTCTTACTCACCTTCATCATCTTGTGGATTTCCGTGTCTGGTGGCACTGATCAATTGCAAAATGTGGCCCTTCGGAGATGGGCAACGCATACTGCAAATTATGAAACGCTTAGTGGTGCCATTAATGCCATCGATGGAAATGTCAATCCTCTCTAATCCCACGGATCTTGCTTTTCATCTAAATCTGAGCCATTGCCCTGGTGGAGAGTGGAACTATTGGAACCATACAGAATATCACATATAACAATCATCATCCGAGGAGACTGCAGCGTGGACTTGATAAGTGGAGCCAAAGTTCTTATTGGAGACATTGCTGTCCAATAGTGGGAAAAACAACCCAAGGTGCGTTAAAATTACAACAATCCCGCTGGCCGGTACTCAGACCTTCCAATGTGACGGCATGACCGGGCGATACGTGAACATCATCAGACCTGGAATTATGGGATATCTGAGGTTCTGTGAGGTTTAGCTTTACGGAGCTCCTGTTAACTTTCGCTGTTATACATAATGAAGAAGAACGAGACCTGTCTGTCCAGTAAAATAAATAGTCATTCTGATTGATACAACCACCCACCTACTGTCTCCTTCCCCATTATCCAGTAGAATGTAAGCCCGCAAGGGCAGGGACCTCTTCTCTCTGTACATATCTATCATTGTTAGTTTGTTTACTGTAAGTGATATCTGTATTTGGTATGTAACCCCTTCTCATGTACAGCACCACGGAATCAATAGTGTTATATGAATAAATAATAAAAATAAATAATAATAATACAAGTGAATTGAGTGAGGCCGAACAGGTGTAGTCTGATTGTGGTCAGAAGTATGATCACTCATTTATGGTGCTGGCACCGGAGAATCCTGACAGCAAGCATTGTGCTCGCTGTGAGGATTCCCAAGTTAGCAGTCACTTAGAGTGAATGCGGACTTGAGCCTAAAGCCTGGACAACCTATTTAATATATATGATGTTCTACATACTCTTTGGAATTTTATCTAATGTTCAAAATTAATACAATACCAACAGATCAAAAGATTTAAGTATAAATCCTTCTCCTACTAAAGGAGCAATCCTCTCCATGTGACTGGCAAGAATCACAACGCTAACTGGGGATGAATTTGTGTAGTAATCTCCTTCAGTTTTTTACTTTCTCTTCCCATCTATGCGGTTATGTTATGAGCTCTGACATCATTTCACTATCCAGATTCACCATAACATGGCTGCTACATTCCTTGCCACTCCTCTGCTTTTATACAGGTCTTGATAATTACCTCCTGATTGTCGGTGCTAAACGTGATGTGATAGTTGCAAGGCATTATGAGGTAGCCTACTCGCGGTCAGGTGGTCCTTCTCTTGCTGATACAATGTGTAAAATAGTGATGGCCATTTAAGGTGATTTGATCAATCACAAATTTGAGGTCTTCTGTTAATTCTTAAAAAAAATTGTACCAAATCGATTTTCTCTTTTCTTTTAGACATATTTTAATTAGGCCCATATACATGGGAGGTATCAGCCACCCTGAACCTAAGCCTAATGCCAAAGCTATACATTTATCATGGGATACTGACTGGTATAAAGCCCTGTCACCTAAAAACTTGGTTTTCATTGAGAAAAAAGTACACACTATATTGGAAAGGGCTTAAAACTAGATGGTAGATGGCCAAGACTCTTAATATGCAATGATGGTGATGTCAAAATGCTCTACTTGGTCTCAAAATAAAGTTTAGGGGTAATAATAAATGCCCAAAAGACAAAGACATGTTCCTTGGCACTATCCAGTAGAAATTTTAAAAGCAACCAAAGAAGATTCCTCAAGATGTCTGTCTCTCTTAGTTTCATCTTAATTTTAAATTTTCAGCACATCTTTGGGAGTCAGAAAAATGCCGCAAATAATGAAAATTTGAATTAACAAATGGACCAAACTTGAGAAAATGTGGGTATTTTAGAAGACATTGTGATCATACTATATCATAAAGACTTCTCAAAATATTTATCCAATTCTGCTAAGATTTGTGTGCCTATTTCTTCAGAAAATCCTTCATAAACAGATCATAATTCTTTATACAGAATAGAATATTTAGATTTTTTGTGGATTTTTCATAGCTGACTTGTTTCCAGGAGAATGTACAGTACCATCCAAATGGAGCAGCTTAAAATAGAGAATTTCCGAGATTTTATTTTCCTTCTTTCTTTTGCAATGAAATGGAACTTTTAAGTATCTTCAAAAATAAGAAGCAGCAATGTGTCTCCTAGCAAGAAGTAATTCTGATATCTGAATGCAATTTATTTTGTTCCTTCGTTTAGATTCACTGACACTTAGAGATTTTGGAAGAATGTCAGAGTTCTGTCGAATTTTTTCTTTGCTTCTGATGTAAATTATTAGTGATTTGCGTAAGTGATGTAATTAACATGCAGCTTCTGGAAGTTTGGAAGCTGAAAGCGTTGACTATACTAAACTATTGTGTTATATCACTCAGAGAAAATATAATATTAATCTGCCTAAAAACCCTTCCGTATAATCTATAATTATTGGTCTTCGATTTTGCTCAAATGTACAGTACAGACCAAAAGTTTGGACACACCTTCTCATTTAAAGATTTTTCTGTATTTTCATGACTTTGAAAATTGTACATTCACACTGAAGGCATCAAAACTATGAATGAGCACATGTGGAATTATATACTTAACAAAAAAGTGTGAAACAACTGAAAATATGTCTTATATTCTAGGTTCTTCAAAGTAGCCACCTTTTGCTTTGATGAATGCTTTGCACACTCTTGGCATTCTCTTGATGAGCTTCAAGAGGTAGTCACCGGAAATGGTTTTCACTTCACAGGTGTGCCCTGTCAGGTTTAATAAGTGGGATTTCTTGCCTTATAAATGGGGTTGGGACCATCAGTTGTATTGTGCAGAAGTCTGGTGGATACACAGCTGATAGTCCTACTGAATAGACTGTTAGAATTTGCATTATGGCAAGAAAAAAGCAGCTAAGTAAAGAAAACGTGTGGCCATCATTACTTTAAGAAATCAAGGTCAGTCAGTCTGAAAAATTGGGCAAACTTTGAAAGTGTCCCCAAGTGCAGTTGCAAAAACCATCAAGCGCTACAAATAAACTGGCTCACATGAGGACCGCCCCAGGAAAGGAAGACCAAGAGTCACCTTTGCTTCTGAGGATAAGTTTATCCGAGTCACCAGCCTCAGAAATCACAGGTTAACAGCAGCTCAGATTAGAGACCAGGTCAATGCCACACAGAGTTCTAGCAGCAGACACATCTCTGCAAAAGCTTTTAAGAGGAGACTTTGTGCAGCTGGCCTTCATGGTAAAATAGCTGCTAGGAAACCACTGCTAAGGACAGACAACAAGCAGAAGAGACTTGTTTGGGCTATAAAACACAAGGATTGGACATTAGACCAGTGGAAATCTGTGCTTTGGTCTGATGAGTTCAAATTTGAGATCTCTGGTTCCAACCACCGTGTCTTTGTGCGACGCAGAAAAGGTGTACGGATGGACTCTACATGCCTGGTTCCCACCGTGAAGCATGGAGGAGGAGGTGTAATGGTGTGGGGGTGCTTTGCTGGTGACACTGTGGTGTATTTATTCAAAATTGATGGCATACTGAACCAGCATGGCTACCACAGCATCTTGCAGCGGCATGCTGTTCCATCCGGTTTGCGTTTAGTTGGACCATCATTTATTTTTCAACAGGACAATGACGCCAAACACACCTCCAGGCTGTGTAAGGGCTATTTGGCCAAGAACAAGAGTGATGGGATGCTACTCCAGATGACCTGGCCTCCACAGTCACCAGACCTGAACCCAATCGAGATGGTTTGGGGTGAGTTGGACCGCAGAGTGAAGGCAAAAGGGCCAATAAGTGATAAGCATCTCTGGGAACTCCTTCAAGATTGTTTGAAGACCATTTCCGGTGACTACCTCTTGAAGCTCATCAACAGAATGCCAAGAGTGAGCAAAGCAGTCATGAAAGCAAAAGGTGGCTACTTTGAAGAACCTAGAATATAAGACATATTTTCAGTTGTTTCACACTTTTTTGTTAAGTATATAATTCCACATGTGTTAATTCATAGTTTTGATGCCTTCATTGTGAATGTACAATTTTCATAGTCATGAAAATACAGAAAAATCTTTAAATGAGAAGGTGTGTCCAAACTTTTGGGCTGTATTGTAGACGGAATAGAGCAAAACAAAATTGGATGTCCCAAAGGGATGAGAGAATCTGCTAAAATTTGAATTCAGTAGATTCAGCAAAATTTGGTCAGCAACTTTAATTCACATTGAACTTATTTGATGCAAATCGAATGTGACTTTTTATGCCTGCCACTCCCTAGCCCAGTATTCCCCAACTCCAGTCCTCAATAGTCACCAACAGATCATGCGTTCAGGATTTCCTTAGTTTTGTACAGGTGATGGAATTATCACTTGGTTAATACTAAGGAAATACTGAAAACATGATCTGTTGATTGCTCTTGTGGACTGGAGTTGACGAACACTGCCCTAGACCTTAGAAAATGTGGGTTTTCAAAAAGATTATACTCTGCTCTCTCCTGCCATCAACTATCCCTCTGCACATCTTCACACCCAGTTCTCCACTATCTTTCTGGATTTGGCAGAAGTGAATCACAAAAAATTCTGTCAAATTTGAGTTTTCTGGAAAAGTTTACATGAATCCGATCCACCTTGAATTAATTCACTCATCTCTTATCTTCCATAAATAGTCCAAAGGTGGTCCATGAAGTGTCCATATTGGCGGTTATACAGTATTCTTGGATTGTAAGAGGACCTTTAATGGTGATAAAACAGGACCATATGCCCCAGTAGGATATAAAAGAACTTAAACGGACATTGTCATCAGGTTTCCTGTTCCAAAGTCTGCATCTGCCTTGTTCACACTTCTTAAAAAAGTTCTGTGTCCTCATTTCACTATCTCACAGCCTGGCACACCTGAGAAAAGTGACTTCATACATATCGCGATGTGACATAGGCCCACACTGGTTGGTATATCAGGCATCAATGGATTAGGACTTGACTTGAGTCCACTTTACAAAATTATAAAGCTTTGATTATCAGTGAGGATTTGGCTCTGATTGTTGAATATTTGCCGCATGTGGCAAGCAACAGACAGCTATGGACTACAGATGGATCAGTCAACAAATTTACGAGGTTGGAGCTTGGAGGCATACAACTTTAGGGAGTTTGTAGCTTCCACATAGTAGCAACATTTTATTTCTCCAATTGGAAAAGTAGATATTTAAGAGGCTAACATATCATAACTTGTAGCTTTTCATCTTTTCCAGGAGTAAGTTCTACAATCACATAAACAATGGATAGGCAAAGATAATGTGGAGTGCTCCTAAAAGGATACCAGGATCTATGGCTGAGTAATGGAGTGGTTACCTACACAAGGAGGATGTGGACAGATGACAGCAAAAAAAAGTATGTAGTTTAAATAATTCTTACTCACAACAGGGGTATCTTGGCTTACAAAATGGCATAAAGTATGCACAGTCTTTACATCATGAAACAGATTGCCAATACTCTTTATCACTGGTTAGCTTCTCTACCTGGCTGGCTTACAGTCTTCCAGTCCACACACCAGTGATCTAAGTCTCCTTGTTCCACTCTCACAATTATCACTTTGGACACAACAGCTACTTTCCTGAGCAGGGTTCTCTTTCTTTGGCTTCTGCCATCTTTGCCCAAGAATCCAACAGGATAAATTTGTCTGACAGTTTACTTCTTAAACCCAACCTCACACTTTGTACTTGTCTCTACCTGGCTTTGAAGTGGAGCACAACTTCACAAGCAGATTCACCCTCTTCACTAGCCATCCTCGGGGGTTGACTCTGCCTTTCCCACTCTCACAGACGATGATGTTTCACCCTTTTCTGCTCCCTCACATGCACACTTACTCTCTGTACAGACATGTAAACAGGTGCTTGGGATGCAACAGGGCAGAAGATGAGGACACAGCGGTAACTTAACCAAAGATTATTTATTACTCTAACACAGCATTTGGAATTATTTGGATAAAAAATTATGCAAGATTAGCCGATTATTAGAGTGCAATTAAAAAATGTTACAATGTAAGCGTAAGTCACTTCTTCGGATAGAAGAAGCGTTAACAGTTATAACAATTCAATTCTATCATACAAGGCATTAAACATTTACAAAAGATGCAAGTGTCTCTATTTTGTTACTACATCCTGTGGTGAATCACAGTCAACCTTGTACCCGTCACTGTCGTTATCCTGTCACACTGGTGGCAATGAAACAATTTTTTTTTATCTTAATCCAGGTTATTTGCTTAAAAAGAAATCCAGAGTACACCATTTTTCTGCTCCATTTGCTTGTTAGCTCTGCAGAATACAGCCACATCTGTGCCATAGTTCAGCGATAAAAATACAGAAATTTTAACTGAACGTGGAAAATATTGGCCTCCTTTTCCATTCTGTTGCAGTGTGTTGGTCAAGCTATTCACACTAGGTGTCTGTGAAGAATAGTATTAGTAAATTACAGGCGTGCGATTTAAAACCGTGGTTCTCTGTCAGACATATCACCTATAAACAGTGTTCCAAAATCAGCCATTTCTGCCTTCCATTTCGTTGCAGTGTGTTGGTCAAGCTATTCACACTAGGTCTCTGTGTAGAATAATATTAGTAAATTACAGGCCTGCTATGTAAAACCGTGGTTCTCTGTCAGACATATCACCTATAACAGTGTCCAAAATCAGCCAATTCTGCCTTCCATTTCATTGCAGTGTGTTGGTCAAGCTATTCACACTAGGTCTCTGTGTAGAATAGTATTAATAAATTACAGGCCTGCTATTTAAAACCGTGGATCTCTGTCAGACGTATCACATATAACTGCGTTCCAAAATCAGCCATTTCTCGTGAACGTGGAAAATATTGTTCTCCATTTAAAATGGGCAAGGTGCGTGGCAAGGGACAGGGAAGTGGATGTGAGGGTGATGGTGAATGCAGAGGCTGAGGCCGAGGATGTGGCCGTGGGCAAGCTAAAATTGTGCCACAACAAACACCCACATCTTGTCGCTTGACCTTCCTGTCCCAATTACTAGGGGACCGCAGTACACCACTATTGAACCCAGAGCAGTGTCAAAAGGTTGTTGGTTGGATAGCAGATAATGCTTCCAGTCACTTTGCCACCACCACTACCCTTTCTTCCACACAGTCTAGTCTCAGTAGTCGCGAGTCTGGTCCGCATATTCCTCACCCTGATCCTCCTTCCTCCCACCATGCCGAGTGCCTGGAGACAACTGATCCCACACTTGGACACTCAGAAGAGCTGTTCACTTTTCCATTTGTAGATTCGGGCCTCTCGCCCTGCCAGCTTCAAGCGAGTCAAGAGGAGAACGCATGCAGCAATGTCCAAATATTGGAGCAGTCACGGTCACACGAAGACAATGGTGTGAAAATGCAATTACTGTCGCAAGAGGTGAATGATGATGATGAGACACAATTGCCAGAAAGTAAGGAGGAGGACCAGGGTGCGGAAGTAGAAGACGAGGTGGTGGATGATGTAGTAACTGACCCAACCTGGCAGGGGGACATACAGAGCAAAGATAGCAGCACACAGGGGGAGGTAGGCGTAGCACCACAACAGGCAGGAAGAAGCAGTGTGGTGGCCGCAGGCACAAGGCGGGAAAGCATTTCTTGTAACGCCAACATGACGGAAGTTGCCAGTACAACTGTTAGCTCTTCCCGAGTCTAGTTGCTTTTTAAAGACTCTACAGATAAAACCCAAAAGGCCATTTTCACCACCTGCCAGGCCAGCATCAGCAGGAGTAGCAAAACTAGCAGCCTGACCACCACCGGCATGATCAGTCACATGGCAGCAAAGCACCCGACTAAATGGGCCAAACCCCAGGGTCTGGAAACAGTGCGGGTGACACCACTGCTTCTTATGCTGTTGTGCGTGCACGCCAATTCCCTGTCCACGATGCATGGGAAGATGCCTCCCACCCTGTACATGTCATTGCACACTCTCAACTATCACCATCAGCAATCACGTCCACGTCCTTGTCCAAGCGCAGCATTCAGTTGTCCCTATCCCAGTCCTTGGAACACAAGCAAAAATATGCAGCCAACGTACCACATGCCACACTACTAAATTCACACATTTCGCGAATGCTTCCCCTCGAAATGTTGCCTTTTAGGCTCCTGGAGACGGAAGCTTTCCGCAACCTGATGGCGGCGGCTGTCCCCAGCTGCAACTATTTCTCCCAGTGTGCCATCCCCGCATTACATGAGCACTAGTGTTGAGCGATACCTTCCGATATCGGGAAATATCGGATCGGATTGGATCGGACCGATACCGAAAAAGTATCGGATATCGCCGATTCCGATACCGGAAACCAATGCAAGTCAATGGGACATAAATATCGGAATTAAAATAAACCCTTTCTTTCCTTGTAGGTTATTTCTACATGAAGGAAAACAACTAAGAATAATGTAGAATGTATTGGGGGAGGTGGGGGAGACAATAAAGGCATAGAGGTTTAGCCCAGTCAAATGGAATAGCAGGAATTAATATTTTTTTATTATGTTCTGAGTTACGGAAATATTAACTATGTTAAGTATTTTTATATTTTGTCAGATATTTATGTTTCACTACTTCCATGCTCTTCACCTTCTTTTTTACTTCTCCCACACTTTCTCCTTCATCATCCTCAGCATCTTTTTCATCCACTTCTTCTTCACCTTCTTCTTCTTCACCTTCTTCGTATTATTCTTTTTTTTACATTCTTCATATTCTACTTCTTCATCTTCTTCATATTCTTCTTCTTCATCATATTCTTATTTGTGACAGGCATTCCTGTAGTTGTTATCTATAAAAGGTTGGACATTACACCTTTCGTTCTGCCCGTCACAAAAGATTTACAACAGGATTTGTCCGCGTTCAGTTTGGCCTGCAGCAGCAGGTCTTTTCCAGGGGCACCACGAGGAGGAACGGACTCACCCCCATACACTGCTTAGTCATCTTCTGCTTATAATTTAGATATTATCTTTTGCTCTGATTTTTAGTCTTATGCTTAATGTTCTTCCGCTTTTTGTTCTGCAGCTTCTTGTATTTCTGCTTCTTGGTTTTCTGTCTCTTGTTTTTCTGTATCTTGGTGCTTGTCTTCTCTTCTTTGTCTTCTTGGTCAACTTCTTCAGGGTCATCTTCTTGGTCTTCTTCGGGGTGGTCTTCAGGGTCGTCGTCTTCGGGGGTCCTCGTCTTCGGGGTCCTCGTCTTCTTCGGGTTGGTCTTCTGGGTCCTCGTCTTCGGGGTCCTCGTCTTCTTCGGGGTGGTCTTCAGGGTCCTCGTCTTCTTCGGGGTGGTCTTCAGGGTCCTCGTCTTCTTCGGGGTGGTCTTCAGGGTCCTCGTCTTCAGGGTCATTGTCTTCGGGGTCCTCGTCTTCTTAGGGTTGGTCTTCAGGGTCCTCGTCTTCAGGGTCCTCGTCAGGGAGATCCAGAGTGATTACCAAGAACCATTTCAAAAAGCTTGAACTTGGAAATGTAGCAGAAGGTACAAGAAAGCTGAGGAACTACCGAGGACCAGCTGACGGTACTGGAACCCGGATGGATAGCAGAAGGTACAAGAGCCAATGGAACTACCGAGGACCAGCTGATGTTACTGGAACTCGGTTACTAAGCAGGAGGTACCTGTGCCAGAAAGCACTACCAAGGACCAGCAGACGTTGGTGGAACTTGGATACCGAGAAGGAGGCACCTAATCCAAAGGCACTGCCGAGAACCAGCTGACGGTACTGGAACCCGGATGGGTAGCAGAAGGTACAAGAGCCAATGGAACTACCGAGGACCAGCTGATGTTACTGGAACCCGGATGGGTAGCAGAAGGTACAAGAGCCAATGGAACTACCGAGGACCAGCTGATGTTACTGGAACTCGGTTACTAAGCAGGAGGTACCTGTGCCAGAAAGCACTACCAAGGACCAGCAGACGTTGGTGGAACTTGGATACCGAGAAGGAGGCACCTAATCCAAAGGCACTGCCGAGAACCAGCTGACGGTACTGGAACCCGGATGGGTAGCAGAAGATACAAGAGCAAATGGAACTACCAAGGACCAGCTGACGGTACTGGAACCCGGATGGGTAGCAGAAGATACAAGAGCAAATGGAACTACCGAGGACCAGCTGACGGTACTGGAACCCGGATGGGTAGCAGAAGGTACAAGAGCCAATGGAACTACCGAGGACCAGCTGATGTTACTGGAACTCGGTTACTAAGCAGGAGGTACCTGTGCCAGAAAGCACTACCAAGGACCAGCAGACGTTGGTGGAACTTGGATACCGAGAAGAAGGCACCTAATCCAAAGGCACTGCCGAGAACCAGCTGACGGTACTGGAACCCGGATGGGTAGCAGAAGATACAAGAGCAAATGGAACTACCGAGGACCAGCTGACGGTACTGGAACCCGGATGGGTAGCAGAAGATACAAGAGCAAATGGAACTACCGAGGACCAGCTGACGGTACTGGAACCCGGATGGGTAGCAGAAGGTACAAGAGCCAATGGAACTACCGAGGACCAGCTGATGTTACTGGAACTCGGTTACTAAGCAGGAGGTACCTGTGCCAGAAAGCACTACCAAGGACCAGCAGACGTTGGTGGAACTTGGATACCGAGAAGGAGGCACCTAATCCAAAGGCACTGCCGAGAACCAGCTGACGGTACTGGAACCCGGATGGGTAGCAGAAGATACAAGAGCAAATGGAACTACCGAGGACCAGCTGACGGTACTGGAACCCGGATGGGTAGCAGAAGGTACAAGAGCCAATGGAACTACCGAGGACCAGCTGATGTTACTGGAACTCGGTTACTAAGCAGGAGGTACCTGTGCCAGAAAGCACTACCAAGGACCAGCAGACGTTGGTGGAACTTGGATACCGAGAAGGAGGCACCTAATCCAAAGGCACTGCCGAGAACCAGCTGACGGTACTGGAACCCGGATGGGTAGCAGAAGATACAAGAGCAAATGGAACTACCGAGGACCAGCTGACGGTACTGGAACCCGGATGGGTAGCAGAAGATACAAGAGCAAATGGAACTACCGAGGACCAGCTGACGGTACTGGAACCCGGATGGGTAGCAGAAGGTACAAGAGCCAATGGAACTACCGAGGACCAGCTGATGTTACTGGAACTCGGTTACTAAGCAGGAGGTACCTGTGCCAGAAAGCACTACCAAGGACCAGCAGACGTTGGTGGAACTTGGATACCGAGAAGGAGGCACCTAATCCAAAGGCACTGCCGAGAACCAGCTGACGGTACTGGAACCCGGATGGGTAGCAGAAGGTACCCATGTAAAAAAAAAGTTCAAGGCCGCGAGCCGGCCGCAGTTACCAAAACCCACAGTCCTACAGAGGGTGCTTGTCCTATTGGCACTATGGAACCAGCCTTCATTGCCAGATCCCGCAGCCCACATAGGAGTCACCTAAACTGCAGGCACCATAGAGTCGGCTAACCCGACCGCAACACGACAGGACAACGCATTGGAGGCAAAGTGACGTTGACACTACCCGGAAACAGCTGGCGTGCTGGAACCAGGCTGGGCAGGAGGGAGTACCCGTGCCAAAGACACTGCCGAGAACCAGCTGACGGTACTGGAACCCGGATGGGTAGCAGAAGGTACAAGAGCCAATGGAACTGCCGAGAACCAGCTGGCGGTGCTGGAGCCCAGGGTAAATACTAAAAACAGAAGAGCCAGAGGTGTATTTGGAGGAGGTTTTAAATCCGTACTACAGTGGATGTGGACAAAGCAGGAGAATTTGCCGGACACACAGCTGGGGATCAGCTGACGTTACTGAATCCCAATAACACTGGAGCAAGCGTTGACTGTGCAGACGGCACTTCTGAGCAGCAACTAGCGGTATTGGAGCCCAGGGTAAATACTAAAAACGGAGGAGCCAGAGGTGTAATTGGAGCAAGTTTTAAATAAGTAGCACAGTGAATATGGACAGAGCAGGAGAAATTGCCGTGAACACAGCAGGGGAACAGCTGACGTTACCGAACCCCAATAACACCGCAGCAAGTGTTGACTGTGCAGACGGCACTTCCGAGCGCCAACTGGCGGTGCTGGAGCCCAGGGATAAGAATGAAAACAGAGGAGCCAGAGGTGTAATTCGAGCAACTTTAAAATGTGTAGTACAGTGGATGTGGACAAAGCAGGAGAAATTGCCGTCCGCACAGCAGGAGAACAGCTGACGTTACTGAACCCCAATAACACGGCAGCAAGTGTTGACTGTGCAGACAGCACTTCCGAGCGCCAACTGGCGGTGTTGGAGCCCAGGGTAAATACTAAAAACGGAGGAGCCAGAGGTGTAATTGGAGCAAGTTTTAAATAAGTAGCACAGTGAATATGGACAGAGCAGGAGAAATTGCCGTGAACACAGCAGGGGAACAGCTGACGTTACCGAACCCCAATAACACCGCAGCAAGTGTTGACTGTGCAGACGGCACTTCCGAGCGCCAACTGGCGGTGCTGGAGCCCAGGGATAAGAATGAAAACAGAGGAGCCAGAGGTGTAATTGGAGCAACTTTAAAATCTGTAGTAGTGAGAATGTGGACAGAGCAGGAGAAATTGCCGTCCGCACAGCAGGGGAACAGCTGACGTTACTGAACCCCAATAACATGGTAGCAAGTGTTGACTGTGCAGACAGCACTTCCGAGCGCCAACTGGCGGTGCTGGAGCCCAGGGATAAGAATGAAAACAGAGGAGCCAGAGGTGTAATTGGAGCAACTTTAAAATCTGTAGTAGTGAGAATGTGGACAGAGCAGGAGAAATTGCCGTCCGCACAGCAGGGGAACAGCTGACATTACTGAACCCCAATAACACGGCAGCAAGTGTTGACTGTGCAGACAGCACTTCCGAGCGCCAACTGGCGGTGTTGGAGCCCAGGGTAAATACTAAAAACGGAGGAGCCAGAGGTGTAATTGGAGCAAGTTTTAAATAAGTAGCACAGTGAATATGGACAGAGCAGGAGAAATTGCCGTGAACACAGCAGGGGAACAGCTGACGTTACCGAACCCCAATAACACCGCAGCAAGTGTTGACTGTGCAGACGGCACTTCCGAGCGCCAACTGGCGGTGCTGGAGCCCAGGGATAAGAATGAAAACAGAGGAGCCAGAGGTGTAATTGGAGCAACTTTAAAATCTGTAGTAGTGAGAATGTGGACAGAGCAGGAGAAATTGCCGTCCGCACAGCAGGGGAACAGCTGACGTTACTGAACCCCAATAACATGGTAGCAAGTGTTGACTGTGCAGACAGCACTTCCGAGCGCCAACTGGCGGTGCTGGAGCCCAGGGATAAGAATGAAAACAGAGGAGCCAGAGGTGTAATTGGAGCAACTTTAAAATCTGTAGTAGTGAGAATGTGGACAGAGCAGGAGAAATTGCCGTCCGCACAGCAGGGGAACAGCTGACGTTACTGAACCCCAATAACACGGCAGCAAGTGTTGACTGTGCAGACAGCACTTCCGAGCGCCAACTGGCGGTGTTGGAGCCCAGGGTAAATACTAAAAACGGAGGAGCCAGAGGTGTAATTGGAGCAAGTTTTAAATAAGTAGCACAGTGAATATGGACAGAGCAGGAGAAATTGCCGTGAACACAGCAGGGGAACAGCTGACGTTACTGAACCCCAATAACATGGTAGCAAGTGTTGACTGTGCAGACGGCACTTCCGAGCGCCAACTGGCGGTGCTGGAGCCCAGGGATAAGAATGAAAACAGAGGAGCCAGAGGTGTAATTCGAGCAACTTTAAAATGTGTAGTACAGTGGATGTGGACAAAGCAGGAGAAATTGCCGTCCGCACAGCAGGAGAACAGCTGACGTTACTGAACCCCAATAACACGGCAGCAAGTGTTGACTGTGCAGACGGCACTTCCGAGCGCCAACTGGCGGTGCTGGAGCCCAGGGATAAGAATGAAAACAGAGGAGCCAGAGGTGTAATTCGAGCAACTTTAAAATGTGTAGTACAGTGGATGTGGACAAAGCAGGAGAAATTGCCGTCCGCACAGCAGGAGAACAGCTGACGTTACTGAACCCCAATAACACGGCAGCAAGTGTTGACTGTGCAGACAGCACTTCCGAGCGCCAACTGGCGGTGTTGGAGCCCAGGGTAAATACTAAAAACGGAGGAGCCAGAGGTGTAATTGGAGCAAGTTTTAAATAAGTAGCACAGTGAATATGGACAGAGCAGGAGAAATTGCCGTGAACACAGCAGGGGAACAGCTGACGTTACCGAACCCCAATAACACCGCAGCAAGTGTTGACTGTGCAGACGGCACTTCCGAGCGCCAACTGGCGGTGCTGGAGCCCAGGGATAAGAATGAAAACAGAGGAGCCAGAGGTGTAATTGGAGCAACTTTAAAATCTGTAGTAGTGAGAATGTGGACAGAGCAGGAGAAATTGCCGTCCGCACAGCAGGGGAACAGCTGACGTTACTGAACCCCAATAACATGGTAGCAAGTGTTGACTGTGCAGACAGCACTTCCGAGCGCCAACTGGCGGTGCTGGAGCCCAGGGATAAGAATGAAAACAGAGGAGCCAGAGGAGTAATTGGAGCAACTTTAAAATGTGTAGTACAGTGGATGTGGACAAATCAGGAGAAATTGCCGTCCGCACAGCAGGAGAACAGCTGACGTTACTGAACCCCAATAACACGGCAGCAAGTGTTGACTGTGCAGACGGCACTTCCGAGCGCCAACTGGCGGTGTTGGAGCTCAGGGATTACAGTTCAGGTGGTAGAAACATGAACAGAACAGGAGACCTGGATACTGTTGCCAACCAATTATTTATTCTGGAAGAGGACTGGCAAATTCATGAGAGATCCAGGCCTTGTTCATTTTGAGAAAAGTAAGCCGGTCAACGTTATCGGAGGATAGTCGCATGCGACGGTCTGTTAGTACACCACCTGCGGCACTAAAGACGCGTTCCGATAATACACTAGCAGCAGGGCAAGCTAGCACCTCCAGTGCATACTGACTAAGCTCTGGCCATGTATCCAGCTTACAGACCCAAAACTTGAAGGGAGAAGAGCCGTCTGGGAGTACACTAAGAGGGCAAGACATGTAGTCTGTCACCATCTGACGGAAACGTTGCCTCCTGCTGACTGGAGCTGTCTGTGATGGTGTAGACATTTGTGGCGGCGGGGACACAAAACTTTGCCACATTTCGGCCATACTGGTCTTGCCTTGTGCTGAGGCGCTGCTTCTGCTCCCTCTTTGTGCAGAGCTTCCTCCACTGCCTCGACGCACTGAGCTGCTTTGTAAAGCACTAGCAGCACTGCTCTCGGTTGGAATGGAGAACATGATGGAATGCACCAGTGCGTCTTGGTACTCCCGCATTTTACGCTCCCGGTTCAATGGTGTTATGAGGCTTTGTAAGTTGTCCCGGTAGCGAGGATCTAGGAGGGTGGACACCCAATAATCAGCCGTGTTGAGAATGTGGGCGATGCGGCGGTCGTTTCTGAGGCACTGCAGCATGAAATCAACCATGTGCTGCAGACTGCCAACTGGCCAAGAAACGCTGTCCCCTGCTTGAGGCGTGATCTCTGCCTGCTCTGCATCACCCCACCCTCGCTCTAGATACTGACTACTAGAGCATTGTGTACCTCCCTCCTCTGGACAGATGTCTTCCTCATCCATTGACTCCTCCTCATCCTCCTCACAAAGTGTCCCCTGCCTAGGCCTTTGTGAGGAACCACGTTGCGCAGACTGTAGAGAAGCAGATGGCATTTGTGACTCCTCATCCTCCACCTCTTCCAAAACCTCGTCCCTTAGTGCTTGCAGTGTTTTTTCAAGCAGGCAGATAAGGGGGATAGTCATGCTGACTAGTGCATCATCTGCACTCGCCATCCGCGTGGAATAATCGAAGGCACGCAAAACGTGGCAAATGTCCTTCATAGAGGCCCACTCAGTGGTGGTGAAGTGTGAACGGCGCGCACTGCGACTTGTTTGCGCCTGCTGCAGCTGGTACTCCATTACTGCTGCCTGCTGCTCACACAACCTCTCCAACATATGTAACGTTGAATTCCACCTGGTGGGTAGGTCACATATGATGCGATGTTCCGGAAGACATAATCGGCGCTGCAGAGCTGCAATGCGTGATCTTGCATTGCTGGAACGCCGCAAGTGAGCGCACTCTATGCGGACCTTGTGAAGCAGTGCATCAAGATCCGGATAGTCCCTCAAAAAACTCTGCACGACCAAGTTGAGCACATGTGCCAGACATGGGATGTGAGTGAGGTTGCCTAGGCCCAGAGCTGCCACCAGATTTCGGCCATTGTCACACACTACCATGCCTGGCTGGAGATTCGCTGGCACAAACCACACGTCACTCTGCTGCTTGATGGCATTCCAGAGCTCCTGCGCTGTGTGGCTTCGATTCCCCAAAGAAATTAATTTTAATACGGCCTGTTGACGTTTGGCCACGGCTGTGCTCATATCGGTCATCATAACAGGTAACCGTTCACGGGTCGATGTGGAGGTAGACCGTGACGGCTCCTGCAGCGCTGATTCAGAGGAACTGGAGTATGAGGAGGAGTCAATGTGTACAGACTGGATTCCTGCAATCCTTGGAGTTGGCAGAACACGTACAGCGCCACTCTCAAGATCTGTACCCGGCTCCACAACATTTACCCAATGGGCAGTGAGGGAAAGGTATCGTCCCTGTCCATGCTTACTGGTCCACGCATCAGTGGTCAGGTGGACCTTGCTACTGACGGCGTTTTGTAGCGCATGTTTAATTTTTCCCTCCACATGATGTTGCAGGGCAGGGACGGCTTGCCTGCTGAAATAAAAGCGGCTGGGCACGTTGTATTGTGGGACTGCCAATGCCATAAAGTTACGGAATGTGTCAGTCTCCACCAGCCTGAATGATAGCATTTCAAGGGCCAGTAGTTTAGCAATGCCAGCATTCAGAGCCTGTGCTCGGGGGTGGTTTGCCGAGTATGGGCGCCTTTTCTCCCATGCCTGTGCTAACGATGGCTGTAGACTGGCCTGGGAGTGTGAGGATGACTGGGAAAGTGGTGCTGTGGGTGGAATTACACTGTGTCTCTGTACAACAGTGCCAGAGATTCTTCCATGGCGATCCTGTGAGGAAGCCGAACCAGCTGTGTGTGAGCTGGAGGAAGAGGCTACAACACGAGCTGAAGAGGTGGTAGGTGGCGCTGTAGGTTGGCCTAGGTCTTCAGTGTGTTTGTGTAACTCCACCACGTGCTTGGTCCGCACATGTTTCCACATATTTGTGGTATTGAGGTTGCTGACACTTTTCCCTCTTTTCACCTTCTGATTACACAGCTTGCATTTGACAAAGCAAATGTCATCTGCAACTGTGTCAAAAAAGGACCAGGCACTGCAAGTCTTGGGAGCGCCCGCTTTGGATTTTGGAAGAGCCATGCTCCTAATGGGTGCCGAAGTGGAGGCTACAGGCAACCAAGTCTGCCCCCTCCCTCTCCCTCCTTTTTGGGCCGTTCGGGGAATCTCTTCCTCAGAGCTGCTCCCACCACCTTCCTGTCCCTCACGCCATGATGGGTCAAGGACCTCATCATCTACACCACCCTCTTCAAACAACTGCTTCTCCTGGGTAGTCTCGACAGCACAGTACGCACCAGAAAGTGGCACCTGAGTCTCATCATCAGATGCGTACTGAGGTGTGCTGCTGACCATAGGCACTGGCCCACCCGCCTCTTCAGATTCAGAGAGACAAAACGGTTGCGCATCACTGCATACTACCTCTTCTTCAAATTCTCGAATTCTGCTTGGCTGGACCCCTCTTTCCAAGCCAAGAGATTCAGAGAACAGAAGTAGAGATGGCTCCTGTCCAGGGCTCTCTGACTGCCTGGGCAATTTGGCAGGTGGTGAAGAGACAGATGGGTGCTCTTCAGTGCTCAGGACCTGAGAGGATCTGGAACTAATTGAAGTCGATGCGTTAGCTGCCATCCATCCGACAACGGCTTCAATTTGGTCCTCGCGCAGCAGTGGGGTACGGCTAGCTCCTACAAAGCTGCGCATAAAGGACTGTTCCCTGGTAAAACTGGGGGATGCTGAGTCACTGGTGCCCGCAGCAGGCACAGAATCCCCACGTCCTCTCCCTGCAGGCACAGAATCCTCACGTCCTCTCCCTGCAGAAACTCCACGCCCACGACCACGACCACATGCCTTACTCCCTGCCTTCTTCATCTTGGTAGACTGATAAAGATAGGCAGAAAAGTACTAAGGGCTTAGTGTGCTTATTCCTGAACAGCTGCTAACAGGTATAAGAAACACTAATTTTATAAAGTGTGGACTAGACTTTAATATGAGCTAATGTGGCCTACACAACTGTAAAGTGGAGTGTTTGGTGAACTTTATTTAGGTTTTTTTTGTCACAAAAAGACACTGGATGTGCCTAAAGATGTAATAACGATAGTATCACAAACTTTTTGTAGCTATTACAATGTAGGAAGGTAACCTACAATGCAATAGATGAGGCTGCAAAAAATAGGCTAATACTAATCTGGCTGGGGCTGCAGGGCCCAATGCTGCAGAAAGGCTCCTCTATCTACTCCTATATAGTGTGTTTGGAATCAATTTAGCTGAATATGGATGGAACCACCACACTAATAGGAGATATCAGGAAAAATTATGAATTGGCAATAAAGGACAATGTATGAGGCAGTGACACACACTGAGTGCACTACAACCAGACGGGGTTGAAGCACACACTACAGGGTGAGCTGCACTCACACACCAGACCTTGCAGACAGCGGTGAACAGTACAGATGCAGAGCACTGTGCACTAGTGCTGCAAGACGGAAAAAAATTTCTCTATCTACTCCTATATAGTGTGTTTGGAACCAATTTAGCTGAATACAGATGGAACCACCACACTAATAGGAGATATCAGGAAAAATTATGAATTGGCAATAAAGGACAATGTATGAGGCAGTGACACACACTGAGTGCACTACAACCAGACGGGGTTGAAGCACACACTACAGGGTGAGCTGCACTCACACACCAGACCTTGCAGACAGCGGTGAACAGTACAGATGCAGAGCACTGTGCACTAGTGCTGCAAGACGGAAAAAAATTTCTCTATCTACTCCTATATAGTGTGTTTGGAACCAATTTAGCTGAATACAGATGGAACCACCACACTAATAGGAGATATCAGGAAAAATTATGAATTGGCAAAAAAGGACAATGTATGAGGCAGTGACACACACTGAGTGCACTACAACCAGACTTGGCTGAAGCACACACTACAGGGTGAGCTGCACTCACACACACAGACCTTGCAGATAGCGGTGAACAGCACAGGGAACTGTGCACTAGCACTGCAAGGCACAGTGATTTAGAAAGTAGCTTGGGTAAAGCAGTATAGAGCAAATAGGTAGCTAAAACTGTCCCTCAGAACAACAGCGTCCTATCCCTAACTGAATTCACAGCAGAGTGAGCTCAAAATGGCGGCGGTGGCTTTTATAGTGCATCATGACATCATTTCAGCAGCCAATCACAGCCATGCCATTAGTTAAGATGCCTACATGCCTAACAGGATGTGCCCACACTTCTTAGGATCCTCATTGGCTGAATAAAATGAAAATGTCTCATTGCATTATGGGAACTTCCGATTCCGGTATACGATATTGCAATAGTATCGGAATTAAGTATCGGAATTCCGATACCGCGAATATCGGCCGATACCCGATATTTCAGTATCGGAATGCTCAACACTAATGAGCACATGTCCCACAGTATTAACTTTGCCCTCAACAATTTAGTTTCTGGGAAAGTCCACCTAACCGCGGAAACGTGGACAAGTGCTTGTGGGCAGGGAGGGTACATCTCACTAACGGCACACTGGGCTAATATAGTGAAAGCAGTAACAGTTTTTAGAAAACTATACTTTCCTGAAAACTATTTGCTTCATGTTAGATTCATCAGATAAATATCACGTTAGATTCATCAAATCAATGCCAAATCATCAGATCAATGCCAACAATGAAGTGCCCTTTAGGAACCTTGTTGTCCTTCTAATGAAAAAATGCAGCAAGATTTCTTAATTTGGCATCAAATCATCATGAAAGTTCATAATTCAGCTATCACTTGTCTATTAGATATATTTGTGTTATACTTAGAGTAGGCTTTTTTGACCGAAGGTTTTTGCTACGTTTCTCACTGAAGGAGAGGATACCTTAACCCTGCTCCTCTGTTCCGGTCTACCATACACTTATAATGTTTCGGTCATTTTTTGACCGGACCTATTAAAGTCTTGATTTTTAGCTAATTTAATTGTTTTATTTGAATACCTATCGCATTATTATACTGTATGTGAACATGGTTGTTCATAAACAAATGAAAAATGAAATTAAAACTTAATTTATTTTTTTTTTGTATCAAAAAATGTTACATTTAACATTATTGCAATATTCATGCATATTGCACATTTGCACATAGAAAAATATTCTTTATATAACTATAAACTATAACTAATAACATCAAACTGTATGTAAATATATTTTTTTTCAACAAAAATAAAAAAAATAAAGAGTTCAGTTTTTTCTATATAAAATGGTAAATAAGGTTCACAGTGCTAAATTTACTGTTTGCATTCATCTTAAGTATAATTTACATGTCTTTTGCATAAGTACTTTGCACAACTGCAACATATCACATTAGTTTTGTGATTACTTAATGTTGGACAGAAGGCGCATTGTTTCCGTTTTGAGATCATCCATATAAGCATGCACTCATTCTATCACAGCAGTGAGAATATATCCTCCTCATAAGCAGACATTGAGTCTACACAGCCGCTAATGCTTCCCGCACTTGCATAACAAAGAATGGGTCATCAAAAGTACAAGTCTCATGCAAGATGAAATAAGTGCTGGGCATTATTTCAACAAGCAGGCAGTGACCATTGTCTTACATCATGACATAGTAATCAAGCAATGGCTGAGCAAAATAAAAAAAAATGGTGCTTTACACTATACAATCAAATCAAAAGAATTGAATAATTTGAGAATAAAAGAATAGTTTATCTGCTACATAGCTGTAAAGATGAGTTTTCAGAGCTCTGACGTCTATACATGTGCTCTCTCTGTGTTTTCTCCAGCTGTACTGAAAGTGAAATAACTGTATAGACTAGTATGGTAATTGTCTACTGATAAGATCGGAGAAAACACCAACCTTTAGCATAAGATAGCCCACAGTAAAACAAACACAATTCTCAAACATAATTTATTAATGCTCTTTTCAGGTCAGCATTACACAGTAATAGAACCAGTTAACACAAGGAAAATAAGAAAATCTTTTCATTTACAATGTGAAATGTTGACATCTGAATTAAACTATTTCTATATGAACAGCAGGGTAAATAAGATACAGCGAAAAAATTTTGCACATAACTATACTGGAAGCGAATCCATCTGCTGTATCGTAATTTGAAAATGTATATATGTGTAAATCTGCACGGACCAAAAGGACCTAGATAAATTGATAAATAGTAGTAGATGCAATATATAGTCCAAAATGAGATTATAACTCCTTTATTTTTCTCAAAAAAGGCTGGAGATTAGTATAAGAGGATATTGGTCATTTTTGACCGAACAGTAGAAGTGTAAAAAAAAGGTGGAGCAAAAAGTAAACAAAAAAAAAATACCCATAGTAAGAACCCCTCAAATGAGGAAACGTCAATTAACCACAAGTTTCAGAACCACATAATGAATATTTTAAAAAATATCAAATTTCAAATTCGGTCATTTTTGACCGAACAGAACAGCAGGGTTAAGACACAATTGGTTCGTTATTGGTTGGATCTACAGTAAGTGTAGTGTCTGAAGAACTTCCCCGTTCTTGACCCTTAAACGAAGAAGCCAAGTATGATTTTTCCTGGTTGGACACCTAGCTGCGGTCCCTGGAATAGTCATCAGTTGGCTACAGGAGTAATGTGCTAATTAACTTAAAGAAAAAATAAAAATATAGCCAGCAATCAGAAAAGTACTTGGGAGAAAAAGTTGTGAGACAATACCAAGAGTTTGATGAGCAAGACAAGAGCGTAATCTGGTAACAACTCACAACCCGATGAGGTACGTAGGAGTCTTCTACTCTAGCAGATACATTTTCTATGCTTTTCTATGACCATTCAATACTCTTGAATCTATGGAAATCTGGCACATACAGTATGAGGTCGCACTGATGTCACATTGATTAAAGGAATTTTTTTAAATACTGAAAATAGTAGGAAATGATTGGCTCTTGCACTTTAAAGACTTTTCTATCCTTGACAAAAACCTCGTGAATTTAGAGCAGTATATTAATAAAACTGCTAGCTAAAACTAAAATGAAGCAAAAAAAAAAAAGAAAAGCTGTGATTTCTTTGAAAATTTCCGTCATCATTGTAATGAAGTGCCCTTGTCAGCATCTCACAGTCTGTAATCACAGTTATATCTGGAGAGAAGGTGGAGACCAGTTGTTCAACTTCTTTAGTCAACATTCTTCTCACATTTTCCTGACACAGAAAAGGATCTGAAATAAATTCCTTCTTGGAAACACTATGAAGATGATCCTCATCTTTTGACAGCAGAGGGTGACATTGTAAGTGTCAAATTAAGATCTGTTGAATATTTTGGGAGGTGACTGGTTTCTTCAAGTTAGTGTAATTCCTAAATAGAGAACGATCCAAAAATCTGGAGTATCTGATCAGGCCAAGATTTAGGTAAACAGTGACATACGTCTCTAAATTGACACCTTTTGCCCAATGTCTATTTATTGAATAGATTTGACTACACTTTTCAATGTAGACAAAAAAGGAGAGTAGAAGGATAGTGCCTTGGTGTATGTAAAAAAAACCACACCCTTGGCATACAGTGGGTCAATAAGGCCCAGTAGATATATTCAATGTGTACAGATCTAGCTTTACCATTGCATACACTAAACTTACACTGTAAATGCAGTGAAATATTGTGTACTGCCCCAAATGTTATTATTATGCTATTTGTACTTGAAATAAGCCTTTAAATTCTTGAATTGATACAATGTTCTAATGTGTAGTATGTAGGGTTAACCTCACCATTTAGCTGGGCGCTAAGGAAGAATTTAGTGGATGATGTTTAGTTTATAAAATGCTGCAAACATGGTTGTTAGTTTTAGGAGTAGCAGTAGCAGAGAAGTAGCCAAAGCAAGGATGTAGGAGAGCAGCTCTCTCCCTGGTCCAGAGGCCAAAACCTGTCTGTTTACCCCTTAATTTGAGAAATGTCCTGGTTTGTAGATGCATCTAGTTGTTTCAGGATTCAGGAATGCTAAGAAGCAGATGATGAAACTGGTCACCAACCTGCCTGTAATGAAGAATAGAAAGTACTGGGATTTGGAGTTCCACTAGGGTGAAGCAACACCATATAGAGAGGAAGATAATAATTTAGTTTAGTCTTCCACATTAACCGGTAGCTTCTACGGAGTGTCTTGGAACATACTCTACTGCATTCCTACTTATTCCCAGTGTGTCTGTTTCTATTGTTGTCATTTCAACCAGTTTTTGTGTTAATCAGACGAGGCATTCACCACGTTCATGTACCACTACCTGCTGTTTTACATCAGCTGTTTAAAAGTAAAGTTTACTTCTGTTTTACAACACCACGCCTGCTTTCTCTCCCGTTACCTCTTTCCATCACCATCATGGGGTACGCCAATGACCATCCAGCTGTGATGGAATACTAACACCGTTGTCATCTTGCACATCCATTCCCATGCATCCACTACTTCATCACTGTGCCAGGCACTGGGCAAGGCTACCAGTAATGAAACCAAGGATCTGACTCATGCCCAATGACTTTGAACTGCATGTAAGTTTTTGTGTCATGAACAGGACTCCTTATGTCACATAAGAAGTTATCTAAAATGATGGACTATGGAGCTGTTAGCCAGACAAATATCATCCCATCATGGGAGTGTGCTACACAGGGCACCAAAAATAGCACAGCAAACTTTAAAGAAAACATCAAGCAAAGAACAGTCCAGAAGAAAAAAGTCATACCTACCATTATGAAGACCCAATTGTATCTACCTAAGACTGCACATTCAGGAAAACTATAGAAATCCAGCAAAAGGGGTCCTTAAAATAACATCTTTTTGAAAATTCATTAAAAATCCTATGAGGAATAGCATACGCATTTTTGACACAATGTCCTTTTCCTTCCTATATCAGGTATATGGTCGTTACATAGACGAACTGCTCCTGATATTGGGTGGGGGTATGGACTGAGTAGGGAATTTTGTTTCCCATATCAACAATAATAATATGAACTTGAGATTTTTCATCCTTCCTATGTACAGTAGTTACAAATGTGCCATTAGGCAAATTTATTAGAATCAAAAGGAATACTTCGGAATCTAATAAGTGGAAACAGGAATCTGAGCATTTGTGCAAAAAATTGTATAAAAGACAGTATCCAACATGGATGTTGGATAGGGGGGATACACTATCTTTTTAGATCCGACTTAATAAAAGATAAGAATTATTGTATAGATAGATACAAGGACACTATTACGCCCCGAAGGCCAGGGGTATGTACCAGAGAAGCCTCCACCAAACCCAAATACAGTGGATCACACTGTAGGTTCTATGAATTAGTGGACCTATTTTACCACGAAGAACAAAATAAATTGACCAGAATTCTAGGCCCTATATCTCAACTGATACCTGATAACAAGGAGCAAAGGGTTCCACAGATAACCATCACCAGACCAGACCAGCCTGAAGAACCCGATGAGACCAGTGAGTGGAGTGACAGTGTCATTGACTGGGAGGTCGTGGAACTGGAGTGTGCAGCTGCCCCTTATTCCATCAGGCAATTTGTGGACCTGTACCACCAACAAGCTCCTTATTCCCAACTGACAAGGCTGCAATTGAGTCTTCTTATACCGGGCCAGTCTAAGGCCAAAAGTCATCAGCCACAACTTAGTCGCCAACTTGTAAAGCCTTGACTCATCTCTAGTGTTGAGCCACCCCCGTAGTGTTCGAGTTCGGTTCGGTTCGTCGAACACCCGTGTGTTCGCCGAACTGTTCGTCGAACTGTTCGTCGAACACATTCGAACACCGTTAAAACCAATGGCAGGCAAACAAAAACACATAGAAACACATAGGAAACACCTTCAAAGGTGTCCAAAAGCTGACAAACTGCTCAGAAGACATAACTAACACATGGAAAAGTGACAAGTACTTATAGTCATGCGAAAAGAAAAGAGGTGGAGGAGTAAAAGGAGGGGGAGACACAGATATAGGCATGTCATGCCCTTCTAAAATCCAAAAAGTGAGAAGCCGACACGGCCAGTTCGTTCCTGCCCGTGCCACCTCCGTGTCGCCGGTTTTGTGCCAGAGCCGCGGTGGACCCTGACGGCCAGCCCCCCTCTCCCAATACTGGTACCTGTCCGCTGGTGGGTCGAGCCCCCCCGCGGTGGGGGGGGTAACATCTGCAGAAGAAAGACCATCTTCCAGCCAAACTAAGATGTCGACTTCTTTTCGTGGACAATGTGATGCGATCCCTTTCTTACGGACACGCCCATCGCTACAAATTCCAAATGAGGCACAAAAACAGCAGGTGCTTCAGCGGATATCAAGTGCTCCTTCAAGTGGGCTCTCCTCCACCTCAATTTCAACATCACAAATACTCCAGTCCTCAGAGGTGTCACCCCAATCGCACTTGCTTCCTCACAGCTCCCAAGTCTCCAGCTGCCCGTCTGAGTATGGGGCAACACAGATGGTTGAGTCTGCAGAGCTGTTTACTCATACTATAGCCTGGGAAACGGAGGTCTGCTCCAGAACTTCTGTTAATCCAGACGAGGAAATGATCTGCACTGATGCCCAGAATCTTTATAAGTCGGATCCAGGAACAGATGAAGAAGGTTCTGAGCATAATGTAGACCCTCATTCCCAAACTGTCACTCCTGTTGGTGGAGACAATGATGAAGACGATGATGAGACTCAAATACCTGATTGGAGTGACAACTTGACTTTTCGGTCAGGGCAGGAAGAGGTTGGCTTTGAGGACGACGGGTGTGATAACACACAGGGTGATGATGACGAGGTTGGAGATCCCACTTACTGTCAACCCACAGTCAGCCAGTCGATGAGGTCAACGGAGGAGGTGGAGGAGGATGTGACTAGCCCAGGGGATGGGGATGACTCGGTACCCGGGCCTTTGCCTGGCCTTGGGGATGTCGCGGAGGTCGGCTCCCTGGCCCGCACCCTGGGGTCACTCTTTAAAAGAGTGGATAATTGTTAATTTTATAAGAGTTCGTGACGCCACCTGTGGTATCTGGTGAGAAGCACCAGCGCTACTGCAGTCCACTGAGACCCGTGATAAGGCAGCTCGATGGTATAGCTCCCCACAGGTGGAGCTAGGTCTCAGGGCAGCGTATGCAGGGGGAATGCAGGACAGGCGAGACCCAGCTGGGTCAGAGCAAGAACGGGAATGGACACGGTAGTCACTTCAGTACCTTTTACTGGAGGAAATTCAGGCACATCCCGGAGCACTGTAGGGTGAAGGGTGAATATCAGGATCCTCCCCAATGAGCGGTTGTAGGGCCTCCTGTTTCTTGCCTCTGCGTAGTAAGTTTCTGACCTGCCTGGAGCTAGGCCTAACTTTGTCTCTGTCCTGCACTAGCTGACCTTGTGGTAGGGCCTTCTTTGGAGTTCACGCTCCCACTATGTGGGGCCTAAGCGTCTCCTGGCTCTGTTACATATCAGCACCTTAGCGATCCTGGGACTTGTAGTTCTCCAGGGATTCCGGTTATGCCTTACTGAATCTAGCTAGCAGGAGCCTCGTGCTCCACTGCTGAACTATTAACTGAGTTCTCTAGACTAGACTGAGCTCCACTGCAGACTGACCTCTCTTAGGCTTCTCTACTGCAGGAACTCTTCAGAGGAACTGAACTGTATAGCTCCACCTTCCCTATTTATATCCCTAACGGGCGCTCTCTGCTGGTCTGAGGTGGAAGGTGGAGATGTGTGAATGTTTATGGGGGCCTCTTGTGGAGGATTCCATCAATACACTTTTCTAGGATCTGTGATACCAAGCTCAGCGGGGCGTCACAGATGCTATTGACGACGAGGTTAGGTTGCGCCTTCCTGGACAGAGACGGAGTACTGGATGCACGTCAACAACTGCATCCTCAACCACAACTCTGCCTCTGATCACAAGTCGTAGTGGCTCTTCAGGTCGCATGGGCTCTAAGCCTTGCATAGCCTGGGCATTTATTCAGAATGATAAGGATGACCCAACTAGTGTTATCTGTAATATTTTTCACCAAAAGCTAAGTAGAGGCCAAAAAATCCATAGTTTGAGTACTTCATGCATGTACCGTCACATGGATATGAAGCATAAGTTGCAGTGGGAAGCTCACTGTGCTACAATGCGGCCTAGCAGGCTGGGCCAACCACCATCTGCCCCATCTTGTGCATCCGTGGCCTCTTCATCCTCTGTGACTGGGGGGACAGCAGTCACACATGTTTTTGGATGCAGACCAGACACCTCTTTACCTGCAACAGCCAGTGTTATTGGCAGGTCGTCAGTTCATTGGGAAGTGGAAACACCTGCTGGTGTTGAGCGCTCTCTAACATCGAGCGCATCACCTTTGGATCAAGGCAACCTAACATGTCCGCCTGCATCTTCCTCACAGACCGGCAGTTTGCCAGGGACACCCTACTCAACCCCGTCTAAGCACAACAGCCAGCCCTCGGTCCCTCAGATGTGGACAAGTAAAAGACCATTTCCTCCTAGCCATGAGAAAGCTAAGAGGTTGAATTTCACCATCTGCAAGCTCTTGGCTACAGAAATGCTGCCTTTCCGCCTGGAGGACACAGTGGATTTTCGAGACCTTATGTCCGTCGCAGTGCCCCAGTACCAGATGCCCAGTCGGCACTACTTCTCAAAGAAAGGTGTGCCTGCGCTCCACCAGCATGTCGCACACAACATCACCGCTTCTTTGAGAAACTCTGTGTGTGACAGGGTGCATTTCACCACAGACACTTGGACGAGTAGGCATGGACAGGGGCGTTACATGTCGCTGACTGTTCACTGGGTTACTACGGTGACAGCAGGACAAGGGGCTGCTGTCCAAGTCTTACCGTCCCCACGAGTTGTGCGTCAATCCCCTTTATCTCGAAGTTCCTCCACTGCTTCTGCCTCCTCAACCTCCTCTCGGTCCTCCACCTGCACCCAAAGCCTGTCTGGTAATGCCACCTACTTTCTAACTGCGCAGAAGGAATCCTGCACACCTCCTTACTATGCTGGCAGCAGGGCTCAAGGCATCAGTGTTTACTTTGAAATGTCTGGGAAATGTGAGTCACACAGCTGAGGAGTTGTGGTCAGCTCTGGAGACTCAGTTTCATGAATGGTTGTCTCCACTGGACCTGCAACCAGGAAAGGCCGTGTGCGACAATGCTGCAAACCTGGGTGCGGCCCTTCGCCGGGGCAATGTCACACACGTGCCTTGTATGGCTCACGTGTTGAACCCGGCAGTCCATAAATTGTTAGCCCACTATCCCGGACTAGATGGCCTTCTGCAGAGGGCACGGTCGCTGTGTGCTCACTTCCGCCGTTCGCATCCCGCAGCTCAACGACTTACATCTCTACAGAAGTCGTTGGGCCTGCCAGTTCACCGGCTGAAATGCGATGTGCCGACACGATGGAATTCAACTCTGACCATGTTGCAGCGACTGTGGCAGCACCGACAAGCCCTGGTGCAATACGTTCTGACGTATAGCCTGGGCCAACGAGATCCAGAGGTGGGGCAAATCACGCTGCAGGAGTGGTCTCAGATCAGGGACCTATGAAGTTGACGCGCCCCCTGGGCCGTGGGGTACCCTGAGCCGGGCCGGAAGACGCTGGGGGTTGTAGTCACTGTGGTGGTGAACCGGTCCATGATCCAGGGCGGTCAATCCAAGGGTAATTTGTATATAAGGGTTTTATAATGTCCGACTACGCCACCTCTGGAGTGGGGTAAAAGGGGCTGCCGCTGCGGAACAGTCCTCTGAAGCTGGTGGTTTTGCAGCAATGGTATTATTACTCACCACAGGAAGAGTGTAGCTTCAGGGCAGTGTGGGTGGATGATGGTGGTTGTAGTGCAGGGAGTCAGTAATGAACACAGAGTCCGTGTGATGCAGTCCCAAGATCTTTACTCACAGTTGTTGCAGTCCAGATTACAGGTACCAGAGCAATCTCACCCGTCGTGCTGTGCATACTCAGTGAGGGGCTCAGTCCACCCCCAGATAGCTCCGGAGTACTTAGCAGGACCCCCTTCTGTGTGTCCTTTCTCTGGCCTTCTCCCTGCACCTCACACCCAGTGACACTTCTATCCGGTATCCTCAGGCCTTGGCGGGCGACTTGTGTTCCGTCCCCTGGGTCCTATGTGGCTACCTTCTTAGTGAGACTGGTGTGGACTTTTACCTGCAGTACATGAAATGCAGCAGCCTCCGGTTTCTAGTTGAGCCTTGCTGTTTCTCCGCTAGTTGAGGGACCGGTTCCCCTTATCTGGTCTGACCCCTCTACCTCCTGGTAACAGCAGGAGTACGGGTGGCCTTCTGCACGGCCCATAGCCCTACGGTCCCTTCGGTTCCTGGAGCCTTCCTGCTCCCACTCCTCTCTTCTCTCCTTCAGTCCTGGGCCTCCCAGGCTAGGCCCGCCTCTGGAGCAGAGCTCATGCCGAGCCTCTGCTCCTGTCACTTTTCCTCCTCTGACTGGCTTGCTCTTTCTAAGATAGCTTCCTATTTATACTCTCCTTGTCATGTGCTCCGCTAAGCTGCTCCCCTAAGCACCCACTACATAGGACCCTCCCAATAGCTAGGGACCTGGGACTGTGCTCTCCCTTAGGAGCAATCTCGCCCTACCCCCACTGCGGGTATGTGTTGGATGCAGGTGTTAGGGTCCCGAGCCATATGCCTTCCTTACCTGAGGGTGAGATACCACACCTCTGGGTGAGATGCTGCAACTCTGTGGCGACTGAACCCTCAGGGGCGCCACACACCCTTCTGCACAGTTTTGAAATGGCGACGAAGATGTTTAGTGCTGACGACGATGGCATTATCAGCATGACTATTCCGGTGATTTACATGCTGGAGCACACATTAAACAGAATTCAGAGTCAGGTGGTGGGACAAGAGGAGGTGGAGGAAGTAGAGGAGGAGTCGTATGCGGAAGGGATAACATCTCCAAGGTCCAGACGGTTGGCAGCACCAAGGCGGCAGGCATGGGAGGGTGGGGGAGAGGGATTAACCAGGGCGCATGGTAGCAGCCAAACTGTTGAGGAAGGTGCAGGAGCCGAGGAAGAAGTGGAGGACGAACTGGCGATGGGCATGGAAGACTCATCAGATGAGGGAGACCTTGATCACATTTCTGTTGTGCGTGGTTGGGGGGAGAGGGCAGAGGAAGGAAGCATGACTCTTACCTCGCTACCAACACAACAAGGACTTTGTCCTCCTGTATGCGCAAGACACATGAGTGCCTTCTTGCTGCACTACCTGCAACATGACCCTCAGATTGTCAGAATTCGAAGTAATCCCGACTACTGGGTTGCCACACTCTTAGATCCCCGGTACAAAAGTAAATTTGCCAAAATAATTCCTGCCATAAAAAGGGATTGACGCATGCAGGAGTATCTGCAGATGCTGTTGCAGAATCTTACATGTGCTTTTCCACAAAACACCAGTGGTGCACGTAGTGAATCTCACAGTTCTAACTTGCCAACCGTGGGACTGTCGAGTAACCGTAACAGTAACACAGTATCTGCTGGTAACAGCAATTTTGTGGAATCGTTTCATCACTTTTTTAGACCATCCTTTGCAAGTCCACAGGAGACAAGAAGTCTGACACATAGTCAATGCCTAGAGAGGATAGTGCAGGAGTATCTCCAAGTGAAAATCGAAGCCATGACTGTGTCACTGGACCCTTGCTCATTTTGGTATTCCAATCAGGAAAAATGGCCGGAGCTCGCCACTCACGCCTTGGAGATCTTGTCATGCCCTGCAGCCAGTGTTCTCTCTGAACGTGTGTTCAGCGCTGCTGGTGGTGTGCTGACAGATAAGCGCACGCGTCTGTCCACTGAGAATGTAGACAGACTCACGTTCATAAAGATGAACAAATCATGGATTCGCAAGGACTTTTCTACCCCTGTGTTATCCTTGGGAGACTAAAACCTTGAAGATTTGGTAAAATCACCTCACCAACCGTTTTAAGCAACTGTGGGGCAATTGATGCCACTTAACCCTAGAACGCATGACCATAAAAATCTACACTTTCATATACCTGGGGCCTTTTAGGCCCGTGTGCAAATAACATGGAATAACTCAAACTCAAATGACAAACAACTATATACATGAAGAATACCTAGAGTTTCAAAATTCTAACTAAAGTAATCTTGCAGAAAATAGAAAACAATTAACAGGGTGGGCCTGCGAGGCCCCAGGTATGCGTTCTAGGGTTAAGTGGTGTCTGTGCCACAATTTTGGGAAAAAATGGAGACTCTTTTTGGAGTCCCCTTGCTGTGTCTTACGTGACGTTGGCATCGTCAATTCCAGGTGGGTTGGGTCGCTCCCCCCCCCTTTTAACTGTAAGAAACTACATTCACTATGGCTTGGGGTAACACAGATGGTTGAGTCTGAAGAGCTGTTTACTCAGAGGTCTGCTCCAAATCATCAGTGTCTGCTAGTCAGCGTAGAATTTTTAACTGCATCTAGCCTAGGCAATACTTTGGGCGTAGTAGCCCAGCGGCGAAGCAAGCTGCACCGCCTGTGTATCTAATAAGAATTTTTAAATGCATCTAGCCTAGGCAGACTGTGGGGACCCCCAACCAAACCAAGACGCTCAGCCCCCCTACCGCCCCCCTTTCCTTGACAATACAATAATGTAACTCTTACAACTGGATGGGTGAGGATCGGTCACAGCTTTATTAACTCTTTATACTCATTCCATTAGAAAGGCATTTTATTTCTAAAATAATTCAACTTGTTGCAGCATGCCCTTGGTCTCCACTCCGGCAAGTTGGCCAACAAGTGTAACTCTCCAACATGTCCTTTCTATTTCCAGGCTACGGAGGATCCTGCGTACTCGTATGCAGGACTCTGACCCCCACCCATCACTCTTAATGCTTGTTCCACTCCGTCCTGGAGTCCTGACAGGAATATGTCCAGTACAATATCCATTAAGTGAACAACGTCGGGCCGTATGAGGCCTGCTTTATCTCCTTCCAGTTGTCGGTGTCGTACGACTACACCGCCTCTGTCTCTTCTAAATTTTGCCAACCGAATATTTATTACCCGCCTTGTCCATTCGATGGCCGTGATGTCTCGCGCACCTTGCCATACCGCTATCGGCACAATCTCTGACCATACTATAACTAGTTTTGTGAAAAATTCTCTGAAGCGCTCAGTGTCTAGTTTCATTATTAACATTAGTTATGCGCTGTTGTGATGACCTAGGTTGTTTCCCCCGGCCTGTATAACTAAGATGACCGGACATCTTGCCTCTCTCCCTACCTTGATTACCTCCATTAGTACCGGTGGCCATAGCAGGCCTCTAATGCCTCTCTAGTTGAAATACATGTTGTGAAACTCTAATTTCCTCCCGCCTGGGCAGACTTTCGTCCTTTTTTCTGCCCAATACATATACGAGTGGCCTATCACCCACACTGTTGGCTTAGCGTCACCTGTAAAAGAAACAAACCACGTTAGGATAACAAGTCCGGTCTTAAGTATCTCGCCAAACACGTGGATTGCCATCTCCCTATCCTCTGAACTTCCGTTTCTGACAGTCCTGCTCTTGCTGCTTCCGTGGCTGCACCTATGCGGAATGAGTGTGTCCTGTAATCTGACGCTCTGATTAATGGCATCAACTATTCGCCACTAGATCCCATAGGGAAGGTGGGCAACTGTTGCCCGATGGGTGGGCGTTGTGGAAGAGCTCTGTGAAAATCTGCCAATTGAATTGTTATAAAGCGTTAGCAGCAGCTTTAGACCCCTCAGCATAGTGGCTAGCGCGGACCCATACATTGTGTTTTAGGCACAGGAATGCTAGCCTGGGTAGTAGGCCTAGCACTGGGAGAGACGATGATGCCATCTTATTAATGCAGTGCGCTAGGCTGGTGTTTTTTGTTATGAAGCGTATATTTTTGTAAGCCTGGCGCGCGCCCCATATTTCTATTGCTACCACTATTGGGAAGAAAAATTATTTTCAGGGCTAGATGCAGCTAAAAATTATTATTAATTTAAAAGCTGGTGGAGCTTGGTATAGATGATCTAATACAATGAGTCCCACACACTGTTAGAAGCCCAAATATTTTTTCAGAGCTAGATGCAGATAAAAATTATTTTTAATTTGCAACCTAATAGAGGTCAGTATAGATGGACTAATAGAGAAAGTCTCACACACTGCTAGAAGGCCAAATATTTTTTCAGAGCTAGATGCAGACAAAAAATTATTTTGAATTTGCAACCTGATGGAGGTCAGTATAGATGGACTAATAGACCAAGTCCCACACACTGCTAGAAGCCCAAATATTTTTTCAGAGGTAGATGCAGAAAAAAATTATATTCAGTTTGCATCCTGATGGAGGTCAGTATAGATGGACTAATAGAGAAAGTCCCACACACTGCTAGAAGCCCAATATTTTTTCAGAGCTAGATGCAGAAAAAAATTATATTCAATTTGCAACCTGATGGAGGTCAGTATAGATGGACTAATAGAACAAGTCCCACAGACTGCTAGAAGCCCAAATATTTTTTCAGAGCTAGATGCAGACAAAAAATTATTTTGAATTTGCAACCTGATGGAGGTCAGTATAGATGGACTAGTAGAACAAGTCCCACACACTGCTAGAAGGCCAAATATTTTTTCAGAGCTAGATGCAGACAAAAAAATATTTTTAATTTGCAACCTGATGGAGGTCAGCATAAATGGACTAATAGAACAAGTCCAACACACTGCTAGAAGGCCAAATATTTTTTCAGAGCTAGATGCAGACAAAAAAATATTTTTAATTTGCAACCTGATGGAGGTCTGTATAGATGGACTAATAGAACAAGTCTCACACACTGCTAGAAGGCCAAATATTTTTTCAGAGCTAGATGCAGACAAAAAATTATTTTGAATTTGCAACCTGATGGATGTCAGTATAGATGGACTAGTAGAACAAGTCCTACACACTGCTAGAAGGCCAAATATTTTTTCAGAGCTAGATGCAGAGAAAAAAATATTTTTAATTTGCAACCTGATGGAGGTCAGTATAGATGGACTAATAGAACAAGTCCAACACACTGCTAGAAGCCCAAATATTTTTTCAGAGCTAGATCCAGACAAAAAATTATTTTGAATTTGCAACCTGATGGAGGTCAGTATAGATGGACTAGTAGAACAAGTCCCACACACTGCTAGAAGGACAAATATTTTTTCAGAGCTAGATGCAGAAAAAAATTATATTCAATTTGCAACCTTATGGAGGTCAGTATAGATGGAGTAATAGAATGATGCTATGCCCAAAAGGTTTTACTTCACTAGGTGCAGTAAAAAAATTGATATTCTATACACAGGTGGTGTATCTTGCAACACAGATAGGCTACTCCATTGACTAACACACTCTGCAATAGGCCAAAAAGGATTAGCTTTGCTAGATTCAGCCAAATGCTGTGAAAAAAACTTGCACAGCACTGGCACAGACCTGCCTGGCAAAAACTGATAGGAACTGATGTAACTTAGTCCTGAAAAGGACTGCAATTACAATTAGTCTTTACTCCCAACCTATCTATTTAAGAGCACAGACCAGCCTGATAAAAGTCGTAGGAAATGCTGTAACCTAGTCCTTAAAAGGACTGCAATCACAACTATTCCCTACTCCCAAGCTATCTGTAGATTTGTGCGAAAATTGGCTTGAAATTAACAAGGTATAGCGCACACAGCAACAGCGGTGCCGTCTAACACGCAGCTGCAGCAGTGAGAAAATGGTGGCGACGGGGAAAATGGCTGGGTCTTATAGGGCAAGGACATGTGACATACACTGCCAATGACACATGCCCTTGTTTGTGTGAAAAAAAGCACTTCGCTCCATGTGTGCGCTGCTGATAGGCTGACAGATTGCACCTCCCCACTGTAAATGCGGGAAAGAGAAAAAAAATGGAGATCTTCATTATTCCTGCAGAGATCCATCCCCTGCCCCTCCCCCCACCCCGCTGTACACTCAAACTGCGTATTAACATTAATTTTCATCATTACTGAGAAAAAATCCAGTTAAGATTTTGGTGCACGAACAGTTATCGAACATAACCTCGAACAGCCGAATTTTTCTCAAATCGTTCGTGTTCGCCGAACGGCTCGAACATCGCCCAAAACAGCTCGAATTTGAGATTGGCGAACAGTTCGAGTCGAACAACGCTCATCTCTACTCATCTCCTCTCGCTGGATTGGTCGCAGGCCTAATGTCATCAGCCCCGCCTCTGAAAATCGTGTCTGAGCCATTTGGTACCAGGCCGGTTATGAGTCCAAGACCCATCCTTCGTTTCTATGTAGACTGTAGAAGCCAAAAATAGCTCAGTCATGAGATTGAAAACTACTACAAAGAAACAATTAAGGAAAAAAAGGCTGAAGAGGATTACATCAAGTAGTGGTTTGCCAGTCCTAGAGCCCTAGAGCTGAAACATTTGAAAAATAACGTACTTCTGGCAAATTTACTCCTGCCTTAGAACAACATGCCTGGTGCATCTCCTGTTTCCTCCTTACATCACCATCCAGTCATGAGGGAACAGTAATTGCCGATGTCATTCCCACACATCCATCTCCATGTGCCCCCCACTGCATCAGTGCACCAAGCACCGAGCATAATTACCACCGATATCACCAGGCATCTGATCCATGCTCAATGTACTGGGTTCCCTGGGTTCTTTACTGACATCTTCAGTTGTGCTGCTCCAATGCAACAGAACATTGTGATGCACTTCAGTCACCAGTAGTGTTGAGCATTCCGATACTGAAATATTGGGTATCGACCGATATTCGCGGTATCGGAGTTCCGATACTGAGTTCCGATACTTTTAGAATATCGAATACCGGAATCGAAAGTTCCCATAATGCCTGCACACTGCAATGTCTCTGAAGGATGACAAGCTGGATGGCAGCACTCAGCTGCGATCCAGCCTGTCATCAGAATGCCATCCCAGCGTGAGAGAATTCTCCTGCGCTCACGGCAAGTGCAGGAGAATTTTCCCACGCTGTCAGTGACGTGCATGAGGTGAGCCGAGTTCATTGGACATGACTAGTGTTGAGCCACCCCCGTAGTGTTCGGGTTCGGTTCGTCGAACACTGGGATGTTCGTGGAACTGTTCGTCGAAAACCTTAGAACACTGTCGAACAACGTCGAACACCGTTAAAACCAATGGCAGGCAAATAAAAACACATTGAAAACACCTTCAAAGGTGTCCAAAAGCTGACAAACTGCTCAGAAGACACTCTCTTTAAAAAAGCCGGCCGGCAATTCAGCAGCGGCATACACCGGTACCCGACAATTTAGAACAGAAAGAATAGAGCATCACACATAGATTAGATGGATAGAAACATGTCAGTCACATATATAATAAGTACAGTCATAGTGTTGATTACTGTACTTGTCATGTAGTGTTAAAATAAAGGATTTATTAAAAAAAATATATATTTTATAACAATCCGCAGACAAAAATCAAACATTTTTTGAAATAGGACAACCCCTTTAAATGTTGAGATGTATATTCACTAGGAAATGTTACCTCTAATGCTCCAGGACTAATTAACCGCTTCCCGACCGCCCACTGTACATAAATGTCGGCGATGCCTGGGCTCTGTGCAGCGCCGACGTTTATGAATGGTTGGTGGTCCCGCAGCCCTCAGGACCCCCAGGGTCCTGCAAGTGCTGCGGTTGCGGTTCAGAGCGATAGCGCTGACAGGGGACATCATCGGGACCTGATTGTATCAGGTCCCAATGATGTTAACCCTTTGCTATCTTCTATATGCCACGATCTATAGTGATCGCTGCATTTAGAAGATAGTGAAAGGAGAGGGGGTCGTCCACTTACCTCTCCGACGGCCCCCTGATGTCTTCCAGGACCTGCTGTTGTTATGGCAGCCGGAGGTCACATGACCGCCTCCGGATCTGCCATATATGGTGTCCTGATAGGCTCAGCCTGCAGCTGAGTCTAGCAAGAGATAATGACAGTTTTACACTGTCAGCAGAGCTCTCATGTAATGCAATACATGTCTATTGCATTGCATGAGAACAGTGATTAGAAAAATTAAAAATTAATGTCCCATAGAGGGATTAAGTAAAAATGTAAAAAAAAGTCTAAAAAATGTTTTTAAACTGTTAAAAAAAATCACAAAATAAATAAAAATAAATAGATAAAATATTAAACCAATAAATCCGTATATTTATGCAAAAACAAAAAAGTACACATATTTGGTATCGCCGCATATGAAACAACCCGATCTATAAAACTGTCACACTAATTAACTCCTTCTGTGCACACCGTAATAAAAATAAATAAAAAATGGAGCAAAAAACTATGCTTTTTCATCATATCGCCAAACAAAAAGTGGAAAAAAATGCGATCAAAAAGCAAAATGGAAATAAAAATGGTACCGCTGAAAACGTCATCTTGTTCTGCAAAAAAAAAAGCCACCATACAGCTCCATCAGGCGAAAAATAAAAAAGTTATTGCTCTCAGAATAAAGCGATGCAAAAAAAATATTTTTTCTATAAAATTGTTTTATTGTGTAAAAGCGCCAAAACATAAAAAAATATACAGTAAGTGTAGTATCGCTGTAAACGTACTGACCCGAAGAATAACGCTGCCTTATCACTTTTACCACACGCAGAACGGCATAAAAAAAACCCTCAAAAAACAATTCCTGAATTGTTGTTTTTTGTTAATTTTACCTCACAAAAAATGGAATAGAAAGCGATCAAAAAATGTCACGTACCCAAAAATGTTACCAATAAAAATGTCAACCCGTCCCGCAAAAAACAAGCCATCACATGACTCCGTCGGCCGAAATATGGAAAAATTATAGCTCTCAATATATGGTGATGCAAAAACTAGATATTGCAAAAAAAAGCGTCTTTTAGTGTGTGACAGCTGTCAGTCATAAAAACCTGATATAAATCTGGTATCTCTGTAATCGCACCGACCCGAAGAATAAAGTAATCTCATCACTTATACCGCACGAGGAATGACGTAAAAAATAAATAAAACCAATTCTTCACCTGCTACTGATTAGTTTATTATGTCTCCCAAAGATCGCAGTAAAGCTCTGCTCACATTTATCCTGCGCTCTGCGCTGAGCGCTTACACCAGAGTTTCCGTGTAAATCTCTGAAATATGTGATTCAGACGGAACCCATGACGGAAGATTCCCTGTAATGAGGCAGATATAGGCCACTGTGGATGCCGTCTGGCCTGTGATCCCACGGTGTCAGTATATTTAGGCGTGCATAAAAGTGCGGTTGGCCACAGTTTTGTGCACTTCTGAGAAAAACGACACCGCTAAACAGAGGCCAGACGGAGTCCAGAGTAACTCTGCTGCCTCATTACAGTGAATGGATCCCACAGGGGTTTCATCTGAATTACATCACTTGGAAATTTAGATGGAAACCCCGATGTAAGTGCTCAGCATAGAGCTCCGGATAAATGTTATGTAAAATGTTCCCAATGAAAGCTTCAACTCAGTCCTCAAAAAAAGCTAGTCCCCACTCAGGTCCATCATCTGTTAAAAATATTCCAAGTTACTGGTAGCAGAATGGCTCTGGAAAAGCGAAATGGCCCTTGCCCCCCAAAAGAAATTCCGAAAATTTTGTGCTCCCAAATCCAAATGCCTATTCTACAATTATTTGTTCTCCAATTGTCAAATAGCGCTCCGTCCCTCCCAGATCTCGCCGTATGGCTGAGCGGTACGATACAGCCACATATGGGGTATTGCCACTTTTAGAAGAAATTGTGTGACACATTTCAGCACCATTTTTACCCATTGCCCTGTGTGAAAATGTAAAATCTGAGGGTAAAACATTTTTTTGTGGTAAAAATATGATTATGTTATCTTCACTGCTCAATGGTATAAATTTAAAAATTAAAAAATACTCACTACTTCCCTAGATGAATTCCTTGAGAGGTGTAGTTTACAAAATGGGGTCACTTGTAGAGGTTTCTGCTGTTTCGGCATGTCAGCGACTCTTCAAATGTGACATGGTGTCTGCAACCTATCCCAGCCAACATAGCGCTCCTTTCTCTTCCGAACCCTGCCGTACACCAAAGCAGTAGTTTTCCCCCACATATGGGGTATCGGCGTACTCAGGAGAAATTGCACAACAAATTTCATGGTGCAATTTCTCCTGTTACCCTTATGATAATGCAAAATGAGGGGATGAAAAACATTTTTCGTGGGAAAAATGTGAAAATTTTATTTTTACTGCCCAATATTTTAAACTTCTGTGAAGTACCTTGGGGTCCAAGGTGCTCACCACATATCTAGATAAGTTCCCTAATGGGTCTAGTTTCCATAATGGTGTAAGTTGTGGGGGATTTCCACTGTTTAGGCACATCCGGGGCTCCCCAAATGCATCATGGCGTCCGCTAATTATTCAAGCAAATTTTACATTCAAAAAGTCAAATGGCACTCCTTCCCTTCCAAACCCTACCGTGCGCCCAAACAGTGGTTTTCCTCCACATATGGAGTATCAGCGTGTTCAGGAGAAATTTCACACCAAATTTCATGGTGCAATTTATCCTATTACCCTTATGATAATGCAAAATTAAGGGATGAAAAATGTTTTTGTGGGAAAAATGTGAAAATTTTATTTTTACAGCTCAATATTATAAACTTCTGTGAAGCACCTTGGGGTTCAAGGTGCTCACCACACATCTAGATAAGTTCCCTAAGGGGTCTAGTTTCCAAAATGGTGTCAGTTGTGGGGGGTTTCCACTGTTTAGGCACATCAGGGGCTCCCCTAATGCAACATGGCGTCCTCTAATTATTCAAGCAAATTTTACATTCAAAAAGTCAAATGGCGCTCCTTCCCTTCCAAACCCTGCCGTTCACCCAAACAGTGGTTTTCCCTCACATACGGGGTATCAGCGCGCTCATGAGAAATTGCACTACAAATTTTGTATTCCATTTTTTCCTGTTACCCTTGTGAAAATAAAAAAATTGGGTCTAAAATAACATTTTTGTGAAAAAAAGTTAAATGTTCATTGTTTTCTTCCACATTCCAAAAATTCCCGTGAAACACCTGAAAGGTTAATAAACTTCTTGAATGTGGTTTTGAGCACCTTGAGCGGTGCAGTTTTTAGAATGGGGTCACTTTGGGGTATTTTCTGTCATAAAGGCCCCTCAAAGTCCCTTCAAATAAGATGTGGTCCCTAAAAAAATGTTTTTGTAAATTTTGTTGGAAAAATGAGAAATCGCTGGTCAAATTTTAACCCTTATAGCTTCCTAACAAAAAAAATTTTGGTTCCAAAATTGTGCTGATGTAAAGTAGACTTGTGGGAAATTTTATTTATTAACTACTTTGTGTGACATATCTCTCTGATTTAATGGCATGAAAATTCAAAGTTTAAAAATTGCAAAATTTTCAACATTTTCGCCAAATTTCTGATTTTTTCACAAATAAACGCAAGTGATATCGAAGAAATTTTACCACTATCATGAAGTACAATATGTCACAAAAAAACAGTCTCAGAATCAGGGGGATCCGTTGAAGCGTTGCAGAGTAATTACTTCATAAAGTGACAATGGTCAGAATTGAAAAAATTGGCCTGGTCACGAAGGCAAAAACAGGCTCTGTCGCGAAGTGGTTAATTTTGATTCTGAGATATCAATAAAGTTATAGAAAAAGAACTAAAATTGTATTTATTTCTTAACACTTTATACATTGAAAGTTGAAACGAACCCATTATTTCATTTTTATTTGCAGTTTGGGAATAAATTAGGTTTTGCATGAATAAGGGGCTGTAGAACATGCAATTAAGACTGACTTTCACTAGTCCTTAACATTTTAATACATTTTGATCTAAGTTTTAGCTTGACATGAAGATAAAATATCCAGTGAAAACATCACAAAGACTTTTTTAAGCATTCTAGCTATTTTTTTAAGCAACTCAATAAAAAATAACTAAAATACACAAAAATAAAAATAAAATAAAAATAAAAGCAATTCCATTGACACTACGATCATTTGTTGAGCGTATGTTTTTATCCACAGGTACTTTAATTAAATGGAAAGAGAAGCCTCAGCAGAACCTACTGAACCTACAGAACCTACTGACCCAAAAATGTCCATTAAACTGAAGTAGTTCCTTAGGGAAATAAAGAATTCCTACGAAATATAAACTAAAAAACAAATAAGTCTTCAAAAGGTTAGATATGCAATGATAAAAAAGAACATTTAGAAAAGTAGAGGAAAGCAATAATAAGAAAGAAAATAAGGGATATAAATTATTATCTGGTGCTTATAAAGATCCGAAAAATTTCATATATAGGCCAAAAATTAAGCTGAATCTGAAGAAATTGTAAGATGCAGGAGAATAGGCAACAATGAGACTGGGGCTAAGTTGTTTTTAACACATTTTTTACTGTTAGCTGAAATCAGGAAAATTGCAGTAATGATAGGCAATAAGGAAAATAGCAAGTGTAATGTCAAAGTCTTTTTAACTGGACCTACAATGGCAATAACTCAACCAGTCTGAATACTTGCAGTCGCAAATGATGGAACCATGAGGCTCTGGGTCTTGTGGCTACAGTCTCTCTTGTTCTCTCCACCTGCAGCTTGCACGTATGCTCTCTAAGGGGAAGGCCATGGTGCTGTTGCTGCACACATACACACATGAACAAAATTGTTGGTACTTTGTGGTAATGGAATAAAAATCCACATTGATCACTGAAAAAACTTGAAGCTAAAAAAATAATTTTCAATGTAAATGTACTGAATATCAACTAAAGAAAATCGGGCTTTGCTTTTGAATTGTCGTTCAGCAGAAAAAAACTAACTAATGAACATGACCTGGACAGAAAGCCCTAGAAAGGATTAAAAATAATTTGATGAAACGGACATTTTAAACTAAGATGTGTCCTGTAATTAGCATCAAAGAAGTCTACGAACTTGTAATCAATCAGTCACCTATTTATAGGGTGAAAAGTAGTCACTGTGCTGTTTGGTATCATGGTGTTTCAGACACTGAACATGGAGCAAAGGAAGCTGAGGAGAGAGTTGTCTCAGGTAATTAGAAAGAAAATGAAAGGAAAACATGTTAAAGGTAAGGCTACAAGACCATTTCTACAGTCGCATATATTATTCAGAAGTTTAAGGTCTATGGGAATTTAGCTGACCTCCCTGGATGTGGCCCCAAGAGGAAAATTGATGACAAATTGAAAAGACGGATAATATGAATGGTAGCCAAAGAACCCAGAACAAGTTTCAAAGAGATTAGAGGTGAACTCCAAGGTCAATGGCCATCAGCGACAGCCTTCGGCGTCTTAGACACAATGGACTTGATGGAAGATGTGCGAGGAGGAAATTATTGTTTTTTCTTACTTTAACAGAAGGTTAAAAACAATCTTGTCCATGTGTGTAAGTTGTGTAAGTTACATCTTCTCCCCTCCATGTTTTGGTTGCCCAGCTAAGAAAGCTGTGTGTTGACGAAATAGCCATGTTGGGAGGGGCGGGCATCTGCCAAAGTTAAAACATTGATACTGATGTATCTGGGACGTGCAAGTATGAGTATTTTCTAATATCCCCATTGGAATGGTTTTGCACTTGGACCAGGTGGTGTAGTGAGTGAGTGGAGTCAGTCTTGGTTGACTCTTTGGCCACTCAATTACCTAAGAATGGAAAAATCGAGCGATGTAAGTGACTTCAAACAATGATCATTGGTGCCAAACTTACTGGGTCAGTATTTCAAAAACTGACAACCTTGTGGGATTTTCTCATGGAATGGTTTAGAAAGCAAACCAGCAATAATGTGTTCTAAGAAAAGCATCCAGTATAAGAGTATCATGTGGACATAACAACTAATCAACTAAAGAGGTTAGAAGAGAATGAGAAGAATTGTTCTAAAGAATTGGATCAGAAGAGGATGTCAAGAGTCATTTTGATGAACAGAAGGTGAAAAGTCAACAAAATACAAACCTGGTGCATAAATTCATCATGGAGCGATAAGGAGGTAAGGGTATCTGTAACTTTCATAGAGACCACACTCACGTTGAAGTCACCTACCACCATATCCCTTTTTAGGCTTCTCACTCCGTTTCTCTTTGTCAGGGCTCCAAAGAGACGACACCGGGGAGTTCACACAATATCTCACCGTTGCCGTCACTCTGTCAGGATTTTGTCAGGGATTCGCAAGCACACGATCCAGACTACTCACTACTTAGGTATCAGCAAGCGACCAGTTAGCGTATGGTGTCACACCTCTGGATTCCAACTCTTGGAATATGTGTATACGCCCCGTACGGTCACTGCCAGCTTCACGATAGCCAAATCATGATTATCCGCTGCCACCACCGTCCAGATTTGAAATATAATACAGGTCTCGGCGGACACCTACATTCTTTATGGTAACGTATATGGCTTTGGGGGAGGGAATGATTACAGGACAAAAGAACAGAACTATTAAGTTTTATATTTAACCCAAAAGGGAGGCAGTGTTATGAACAATATACAAAAATTTATAAAAGGGGACAATACAATACTAATGCAGTTACACAAATAAAACAGGATAAAAGTCGAAACTTACTATACGTTCGCAGAGACGACTCAATATAGTTGGAGGGGAGCTCTCCTATTATTTGACTGTTATAGAACAGGATCCGTTGCTTATAATAGATATACAGTGGGTACGGAAAGTATTCAGACCCCATTAAAAGTTTCAATCTTTTTTTCATTGCAGCCATTTGGTAAATTCTAAAAAGTTCATTTTTTTTCTCATTAAAATACACTCTGCACCCATCTTGACTAAAAAAAAACAGAAATGTAGAAATTTTTGCAAATTTATTAAAAAAGAAAAACTGAAATATCACATGGACATAAGTATTCAGACCCTTTGCTCAGACACTCATATTTAAGTCACATGCTGTCCATTTCCTTGTGATCCTCCTTGAGATGGTTCTACTCCTTCATTGGAGTCCATCTGTGTTTAATTAAACTGATAGGACTTGATTTGGAAAGGCACACACCTGTCTATATAAGACCTCACAGCTCACAGTACATGTCAGACCAAATGAGCTCAAAGGAACTGCCCAAGTAGCTCAGAGACAAAATTGTGGCAAGGCACAGATCTGGCCAAGGTTACAAAAGGATTTCTGCATTACTCAAGGTTCCTAAGACCACAGTGGCTTCCATAATCTTTAAATGGAAGAAGTTTGGGACCACCAGAAGTCTTCCTAGACCTGGCTGTCCAGCCAAACTGAGCAATCGTGGGAGAAGAGCCTTGGTGAGAGATGTAAAGAAGAACCCCAAGATCGCTGTGGCTGAGCTCCAGAGATGCAGTAGGGAGATGGGAGAAAGTTCCACAAAGTTAACTATCACTGCAGCCCTCCTCCAGTTGGGTCTTTATGGCCGAGTGGCTCGACTGAAGCCTCTCCTCAAGACATATGAAAGCCCACATAGAGTTTGCTCAAAAACACATGAAGAACTCCCAGACTATGAGAAATAAGATTCTCTGGTCTGATGAGACAAAGATACAACTTTTTGGTGATAATTCTAAGTGCTATGTGTGGAGAAAACCATGCACTGCTCATCACCGGCCCAATACAATCTCATCAGTGAAATATTGTGGTGGTAGCATCATACTACGGCGGTGGTGTTTTTCTGCTGCAGGTACAGAATGACTGGTTGCAATTGAAGGAAACATGAATGCGGCCAAGTACAGAGATATTCTGGATGAAAACCTCTTCCAGAGTGCTCTGGACCTCAGACGTGGCCAAAGGTTTACCTTCCAATACGACAATGACCCTAAGCACACAGCTAAAATAACAAAGAAGTGCCTTCAGAACAACTCTGTGACCATTCTTGACTGGCCCAGCCAGAGCCCTGACCTAAACCCAATTGAGCATCTCTGGAGAGACCTGGAAATGGCTGTCCACCAACGTTCACCATCCAACCTGACGGAACTGGAGAGGATTTGCAAGGAAAAATGGCAGAGGATCCCCAAATCCAGATGTGAAAAACTTGTTGCATCATTCCCAAGAATACTCATGGCTGTACTAGCTCTAAAGGGTGCTTCTACTCAATAATGAGCAAAGGGTCTGAATACTTATGACCATGTGATATTTCAGTTTTTCTTTTTAATAAATTTGCAAACATTTCTACATTTCTGTTTTTTTTCAGTCAAGATGGGGTGCAGAGTGTACTTTAATGCGAAAAAAATTAACTTTTTAGAATTTACCAAATGGCTGTAATCAAACAAAGAGTGAAAAATTTAAAGGGGTCTGAATACTTTCCGTACCCACTGTATACTCTCTGCAAAGAATGCTCATCTATCATCCGTGGATTCTTTTTTGCCTAAGGGAGAGACTTGCCCACACACCCCCTGTGCTGAAATCACGTGTGCTGGACTCTAGCCTGCACATTTTATTTAAGATCTCTAGTTTTTAGGATAACTTATCACTGGTTGATCCCAGAAGCCCAGAAGTGATACCATTTTTTCTATTATGATTTTACCTCCGTTTAGAGACCACACATGGCATAGTTGTGATCTGCTATTTTGTTTCTTTTGTGCCACAGTCCCCAGGAGGGGCTTACGGCTACGAAAAAATAAGCATCTTGTTTCTTGACTGACACTGCAACTTAAAATAAGGGTCCCATTATTAGTAGAGTTATGGAACTTCCAATATTCCATATTTCGTATCGGCTGGGGACATCTTGGAGTTTGTGTTAAACCCCTTTTGAGCCTAAACGAGCTATTTCCTCTTTCCTTCAATCTCTGCCCATCTGCTGGAGGTGTCTATTTCGCAGGTCTGTGCTTAATTCCCCCCTGCCTCTGCCAGGGAGAAAGACCCTTGCATTTTAATTAGGTTATAGCTTTACAAGTCACTTCTGCTGTAGGTGATAATTTGCAGAGAGACAGATGCTGGACTGTCAGCTCTCCTCTTGTGACAAATGGTGGCTAAGGGAGGGGTGAAGAGGGGTTTGAGAGAAATGGTTCATATTTTCTTAATATCTCCCTGACACTCTCTATGCATAAAAATTAGGGCATTGTCTTTACAACCAAAGAAAATTATCTTAGAAGGGTTGTCCAGTGTAAAATGATAAGTGCATGTACTGTGTCTTGCAAGGATTCTGACAATGGAATGGTGGTCAGGTATGCGATATACATACAGCCAGTCAGAACCCATATTGTGGGTGTGGCCTCGCTCAATACACTGGAATAGAGAGATACCGCGCCCAATCTAGTGACGTGGGCTCAGCCATCTAGTTGGCACGGCCTTTCTCAATACAAGTGTATGGAGTGAGGCCATACCCACTAATCGGGATCTGGTTGGGAGTATGTATAACGTATACGCACCTGCCGGTCTTGGCTCAGAAACCGGCGAATCCTCAGCCAATCGCTGAGCTCAACAGCTTGGGTCATCTATATCATGAGAGACCCTGACCACAGTGATTGTCCGCAGTGGTGATGCATGCTCTAGTAATGATAACACTGCTAAACCAAGACGGGAACGGCTGCCCTGGACTGGAGGAGAGTGAGTGGCAGCTCTTTTTATTATTTTAATCCAACACAGAGTAGAAGAAGTAGGGAAAATTATTCCTGGAAAACCCTTTTAATGATCTTGTAGGAAGGAGTACAAAGGTGGAGGCAACAGAGGCCATCAGTAGAGACTCCGTGCAGAGTCCACATCTCACTGATGTGCAGTTAAAAAGTAACAGTAATGTCTACATCAATGAAAACTTTCTGTTTATTCACTGTATCTAATAAAACGTTATGGGGCTCAATAAAATCACTGATCTTTCATGAACATGCACCACAGGCGGAGGCCATTATAACACTATTCTAATTTGCACCAGTAAAACCGACATGATTTATCATTGATGGGACCAGACCGGGTCAGTCGCCCTCAGTTTGTAAGATCTGTGACAGTAAATCATGGTGGCAGCTTCCGCTTGTGCTGCATTGTGACATTTCTGATAATGTTAATGAAATAGCAGTGACTTTATTGAGTCTCGTAATGTTTTATTAGATACAGTGAATATGTTTTAATTTATACCTCCCGTGCTGTTTCTTTCTATGAATTTTGGAACATGGCAGCCTTTTGGACACTATTTAAAGAAAAGGGAATTTGACACAAGAAAAATACCTATTGTTAAAATCTGTTTTTTTTTAATGATACATGTATTTAAAACATTTTTGATCATTTATTTTACAATTTTCGAAATCACTAACTTTATAAAAAAAGCATCAAACCTTGCAATTTTCTCACTGACCTTAATACTTGAATTCTACTTAATATTTTGAAAACAAATTACTTTTCAGCAGTCTCGATAGCATCTCAGGCAAGACTACACTGACTGTTGACAGTTCTTTATACAACAGAAACACAGGATCCACCATCACCTGTGATGTCACAGCTCAACTCGTCCCCCTGTACAATGACTGATAACACCTCTATATACAGAAGATAATAGAGGATCCCCCATTCACAATAGGTGATGTCACAGCTCACCTCCTCCTCCTGTACAATGACTGATAACACCTCTATATACAGTAGATAACACAGGATCCGCCATTCACAATATGTGATGTTGACAGCTCACCTCCTCCTCCTCCTCCTCCTGTACAATGACTGATAACACCTCTATATACAGTAGATAACACAGGATTTACCATTCACAATAGGTGATATCACAGCTCACCTCCTCCTCCTGTTCAATGACTGATAACACCTCTATGTATAGTAGATAATAGAGTATCCCCCATTCACAATAGGTGATGTCACAGCTCACCTCCTCCCCCTGTACAATGACTAATAACACCTCTATGTACAATAGATAACACAGGATCCACCATTCCCAATGGGTGATGTCACAGCTCACCTCCTCCCCCCTGTACAATGACTGATAACATCTCTATATACAGTAGATAATAGAGGATCCACCATTCACAATAGGTGATATCACAGCTCACCTCCTACTTCTCCTGTACAATGACTGATAACACCTCTATATACAATAGATAACCCAGGATCCACCATTCACAATAGGTGATGTCACAGCTCACCTCCTCCTCCTGTATAATGACTGATAACACCTCTATATACAGTAGATAACATAGGATCCATCATTCACAATAGGTGATATCACAGCTCACCTCCTAATCCTGTACAATGACTGATAACACCTCTATATACAGTAGATAACACAGGATCCACCATTCACAATAGGTGATGTCACAGCTCACCTCCTCCCCCTGTACAATGACTGATATCACCTCTGCATACAGTAGATAACACAGGATCCACCATTCACAATAGGTGATGTCACAGCTCACCTCCTCCTCCTGTACAATGACTGATTACATCTCTATATACAGTAGATAACACAGGATCCACCATTCACAATATGTGATGTTGACAGCTCACCTCTTCCTCCTCCTCCTGTACAATGACTGATAACACCTCTATATACAGTAGATAACACAGGATTTACCATTCACAATAGGTGATATCACAGCTCACCTCCTCCCCCTGTACAATGACTGATAACACCTCTATGTACAATAGATAACACAGGATCCACCATTCCCAAATGGTGATGTCACAGCTCACCTCCTCCCCCCTGTACAATGACTGATAACATCTCTATATACAGTAGATAATAGAGGATCCACCATTCACAATAGGTGATATCACAGCTCACCTCCTCCTTCTCCTGTACAATGACTGATAACACCTCTATATAGAGTAGATAACACAGGATCCACCATTCACAATAGGTGATGTCACAGCTCACCTCCTCCTCCTGTACAATGACTGATAACACCTCTATATACAGTAGATAACATAGGATCCATCATTCACAATAGGTGATATCACAGCTCACCTCCTAATCCTGTACAATGACTGATAACACCTCTATATACAGTAGATAACACAGGATCCACCATTCACAATAGGTGATGTCACAGCTCACCTCCTCCTCCCCCCTGTACAATGACTGATAACACCTCTATATACAGTAGATAACACAGGATCCACCATTCACAATAGGTGATGTCACAGCTCACCTCCTCTTCCTCCCATATAATGACTGATAAAATCTCTATATAGAGTAGATAACACAAGATCCATCAGTCAAAATACATGGTGTCACAGCTCACCTTTTCCTGTGCAATAATCTTAGACCACATCAGAATATGCCCGGAAAATACTTCTCCAGTCAGTGAGACTACGACAGTATATTGCTGCTTATAGCCACATGGCAAGAACATTAATTGTGAGCCCAATATTAGTTGGCAGAATGATAGTTGAGAGATTTCAGGCTATTTATTATATAGACAGTGATATGGAAAAGAATAAAAAACATTAACATTTTAGAAAATAAATTTAACATAAAAAAATCATCGTTAAGTAATTCATCATTTTCTGAACGCACACTGTAAGGCTTGCTTTGTGCTGTTAGTTTGGGAAGTAATTAAAGCATAATTACTCAAATAATCTCAACAAATCAGCTTTTCCCAGGAGGCAGAAAACTGTTTCTCAGTTGCCATTTTTCGAAGGTATGAATGTGCTACCCTGTAATGAGCCTCGCCACGTGGTTTAGGATATTTAGCCAAACTCTGAAGTGCTATGAAATTACGAGTTATGGAGGTATGGGTAAATGACTGGTGGAGTATTGAAAGGGTTAAGTCCAATTTAGGAAACCCATTTTTATACACTGGTAGGGAATTCAGAGTTCGTATAGAGGGTCCTCTCTTTATTATTCTTATACCTTTAGTCAAGGTGGTTGTCTGTTAAGAGTGTAGCAGTATAGCAGAAGCCACGGAAAGTCTATTAATGAGTCAAATAGACGAAGTAGCAAAAAATAACAAGGTGATTATTATGGGGGACTTCAACTACCCCGATATAGACTGGGAAACCGAAAGCTGAAGATCTCCGAAAGGAAACAGGTTTCTGTCAATTATCAAAGACAATTATTTGTCACAACTTGTGCAGGAACCAACTAGAGGGACGGCCCTTTTAGACTTAATATTAACTAACAGGCCAGACAGAATAACTGAGGTGCAGGTCGGGGGGCACCTGGGAAATAGTGACCACAACATTATACAATTCCACATGTGCTTCAGTAGGTGCCCAGCAAGGGAGTCACAAAAACACTGAACTTCAGCTAAGAGATGCCCTTCACCTTATAGACTGGGATAGTATCTTCAGTAATAGGAGCACGGATAGAAAATGGGAAATTTTCAAAACAGTCCTACATAGTCACTGTAGAAGGTACATACCTTATGGGAATAAAAGGGCTAGGAATAGGAGGAAGCCAATGTGGCTAAATAAGGAAGTCAAGAGGGCAATGAAAACCAAAAAAAGGGCTTTCAGTAAACTTAAACAAGAAGGCAGCGAGGAAGCGCTAATATCTTATAGGGAAAAAAACAAAATCTGTGAGAAACAAATAAGAATAGCAAAAGAGGAGACAGAGAGACTAATTGCCAAGGAAAGTAAAACGAATCCCAAACTGTTCTTTAACTATATAAACAGTAAAAGGATTAAAACTGATGGCGTTGGCCCATTGAAAAATAACCTGGGTAAAATCATAGAGGGCGATGAGGGTAAAGCAAACCTACTCAATAGCTTCTTCTCCACTGTTATCACAAAAGAAAACAATTTATCGGAGGAATTGCAGAGTGATAAAGTAAACCCTCCGCTAAATATCACCCACCTAACCCAGGAGGAAGTTCAGAAACGCCTAAACAATATCAAAATAGACAAGTCACCAGGCCCAGATGGCATACACCCCTGGGTACTAAAAGAATTAAGTAATGTGATAGACAGACCGCTGTATCTTATATTCAAGCACTCTTTATGGACAGGGACTGTCCCACTAGACTGGCGCCAAGCAAATGTGGTACCAATATTCAAAAAGGGGTCTAAAAGTGACCCTGGGAACTATAGAGCAGTCAGCTTAACGTCTGTTGTGGGTAAATTGTTTGAAGGATCTCTTAAAGATGCTATTGTAGAATTTCTTAATGATGATAACTGTCTAACTCCATATCAACATGGATTCATGAGGGATCGCTCCTGCCAAACAAACCTGATCGCCTTCTACGAGGAGGTGAGCTCACAGCTGGACCGGGGAGAGTCAGTGGATGTTGTATACCTTGACTTCTCCAAAGCGTTTGATACCGTGCCACACAAAAGGTTGGTATATAAAATGAGAATGCTTGGTCTGGGGGATAATGTGTGCAAGTGGGTAAATAGCTGGCTGAGTGATAGAAAGCAGAGGGTGGTTATCAATGGAGTAAGCTCAGGGTGTGTCAGGGTTACTAGCGGGGTGCCTCAAGGGTCTGTCTTGGGCCCTATATTATTTAATATATTTATTAATGATCTAGTGGAAGGGTTGCATAGTAAAATAGCAATATTTGCAGATGATACTAAACTTTGTAAAGTAGTTAATACAGATGAGGATAGGGCACAGCTACAGGAGGATTTAGATAAATTGGGGAGTTGGACCAAAAAATGGCAAATGGGGTTCAATGCCGATAAATGTAAGGTCATGCACATGGGAAAGAAAAACAGCAGTCACCCATACATATTAAATGGGAAACCGTTGGGGAAATCTGAAATGGAGAAGGACCTGGGCGTCTTGGTTAATAGCAAATTAAATTGGAGTGCCCAGTGTCAGGCAGCAGCTGCAAAGGCAAATAGAGTCATGGCATGCATCAGAAGAGGAATAGGGGCATATGATGACAACATTGTTCTTCCTCTGTATAAAGCGCTGGTAAGGCCACACTTAGAATACTGTGCACAGTTCTGGGCTCCGATGCTCTGGAAAGACATATTGGAGCTAGAGATGGTACAAAGGAGGGCGACTAAGGTAATAAAGGGAATGGAGGGACTAGAATACCCAGAGAGGTTGTCAAAATTAGGCCTATTTACGTTGGAAAAGAGAAGGCTTAGGGGAGACCTCATAAACATGTATAAATACATCAGGGGGCTGTACAGAGATCTCTCCCATGACCTGTTTATACCAAGGATGGTGACAAAGACGAGGGGGCACACTATGAGTCTGGAGGAAAGGAGGTTCCTGCACCAGCATAGAAGGGGATTCTTTACGGTCAGAGCCGTGAGACTCTGAAACTCTCTGGGAGAGGAAGTGGTGATGTCCAACTCACTTAATGAGTTCAAGAGAGGCCTTGACGCCTTTCTTGAGAACAATAAAATTACATCTTATGCTTAGTTAATTAATCCAGGGATTTAATCTGACTGCCAGATTGGTGTCGGGAAGTGAATTTTTCCTCAATGATGTAAATTGGCCTATACCACATGTTTTTTTTTTTTTAGCCTTCCCCTGGATCAACACTGTGGAATAGCTGCAGTGCACAAGAAATAGGCTGAACTGTATGGACGCTTGTCTTTTTTCGGCCTTATAAACTATGTAACTATGTAACTATGTGTTTTTCTCTCGCTCTGCAGGACCTTTTTTGATTTATTAGTAGTGTTGAGCCACCCCCATAGTGTTCGAGTTCGGTTCGGTTCGTCGAACACCCGTGTGTTCGCCGAACTGTTCGTCGAACTGTTCGTCGAACACCTTCGAACACTGTTAAAACCAATGGCAGGCAAACAAAAAGACATAGAAACACATAGAAAACACCTTCAAAGGTGTCCAAAAGCTGACAAACTGCTCAGAAGACACAACTAACACATGGAAAAGTGACAAGTACATATAGTCATGCGAAAAGAAAAGAGGTGGAGGAGTAAAAAGAGGGGGAAACACAGATATAGACATGTCATGCCCTTCTAAAATCCAAAAAGTGAGAAGCCGACACGGCCAGTCCGTTCCTGCCCGTGCCACCTCTGTGTCGCCGGGTTTGTGCCAGAGCCGCGGTGGACCCTGACGGCCAGCCCCCCTATCCCAATACTGGTGCCTGTCCGCCGGTGGGTCGAGGCCCCCCACGGTGGGGGGGGAGTAACATCTGCAGAAGAAAGACCATCTTCCAGCCAAACTAAGATGTCGACTTCTTTTTGTGGACAATGTGATACGATCCCATTCTTACGGACACGCCCATCGCTACAAATTCTAAATGAGGCACAAAAACAGCAGGTGCTTCAACGGATATCAAGTGCTCCTTCAAGTGGGCTCTCCATCACCTCAATTTCAACATCACAAATACTCCAGTCCTCAGAGGTGTCACCCCAATCGCACTTGCTTCCTCACAGCTCCCAAGTCTCCAGCTGCCCGTCTGAGTATGGGGTAGCACAGATGGTTGAGTCTGCACAGCTGTTTACTCATACTATAGCCTGGGAAACGGAGGTCTGCTCCAGAGCTTCTGTTAATCCAGATGAGGAAATGATCTGATCTGATGCCCAGAATCTTTATAAGTCGGATCCAGGACCAGATGAAAAAGGTTCTGAGCATAATGTAGACCCTTGTTCCCAAACTGTAACTCCTGTTGGTGGAGACAATGATGAAGACGATGATGAGACTCAAATACCTGATTGGAGCAACAACTTGACTTTTCGGTCAGGGCAGGAAGAGGTTGGCTCTGAGGACGACGGGTGTGATAACACACAGGGTGATGATGACGAGGTTGGAGATCCCACTTACTGTCAACCCACAGTCAGCCAGTCGATGAGGTCAGCAGAGGAGGTGGAGGAGGATGTGACTAGCCCTGGGGATGGGGATGACTCGGTACCCGGGCATTTGCCTGGCCTTGGGGATGTCGCGGTGGTCGGCTCCCTGGCCCGTACCCTGTGGTCTCTCTTTAAAAGGGTGGATAATTGTTAATTTTATAAGAGTTCATGACGCCACCTGAGGTATCTTGTGACAAGCACCAGCGCTGCAGCAGTCCACTGAGGCCGGTGATAAGGCAGCTCGATGGTACAGCTCCCCACAGGTGGACCTAGGTCTCAGGGCAGCGTATGCAGGGGGAATGCAGGACAGGCGAGACCCAGCTGGGTCAGAGCAAGAACGGGAACGGACACGGTAGTCACTTCAGTACCTTTTACTGGTGGAAATTCAGGCACATCTCGGAGCACTGTAGGGTGAAGGGTGCATATCAGGATCCTCCCCAATGAGCGGGTGTAGGGCCTCCTGTTTCTTGCCTCTGCGTAGTAAGTTTCTGACCTGCCTGGAGCTAGGCCTAACTTTGTCTCTGACCTGCGCTGGCTGACCTTGTGGTAGGGCCTTCTCTTGGAGTTCATGCTCCCAGTATGCGGGGCCTAAGCGTCTCCTGGCTCTGTTACATATCAGCAACTTAGCGATCCTGGGACTTGTAGTTCTCCAGGGATTCCGGTTATGCCTTACTGGGTCATAGAGATACCGGTAAGCTCGGATCCTGTGTCCGGTAAATGCTTCGGGGTGAGCTGGTTAAGCTCCTCTGCCCCTTATGTACTAACTCGCCACTCGCCTTCGGCCTACTCGGGCCCTCACTAGGCTATACACACTAACGGCAGCTTGCCGCGCTTCACTGATCTTACGGCACCGGCACACCTTAAGCTCTATCTGGGCTCCCTGAATCTAGCAAGCAGGAGCCTCGTGCTCCACTGCTGAACTATTAACTGCGTTCTCTAGACTAGACTGAGCTCCACTGCAGACTGACCTCTCTTAGGCTTCTCTACTGCAGGAACTCTTCAGAGGAACTGAACTGCCTAGCTCCACCTTCCCTATTTATATCCCTAACGGGCTCCCTCTGCTGGTCTGAGGTAGAAGGTGGAGATGTGTGAATGTTTATGGGGGCCTCTTGTGGAGGATTCCATCAATGCATTCTTCTAGGATCTGTGATACCAAGCGCAGCGGGGCATCACAGATGCTATTGACGACGAGGTTAGGTTGAGCCTTCCTGAACAGAGACGGAGTACTGGAAGCACGTCAACAACTGCATCCTCAACCACAACTCTGCCTCTGACCACAAGTCGTAGTGGCTCTTCAGGTCACATGGGCTCTAAGCCTTGCATAGCCTGGGCATTTATTCAGATCGATAAGGATGACCCAACTCGTGTTATCTGTAATATTTGTCAGCAAAAGCTAAGTAGAGGCCAAAAAATCCATAGTTTGAGTACTTCATGCATGTACCGTCACATGGATATGAAGCATAAGTTGCAGTGGGAAGCTCACTGTGCTACAATGCGGCCTAGCTGGCTGGGCACACCACCATCTGCCCCATTTTGTGCATCCGCAGCCTCTTCTTCCTCTGTGACTGGGGGGACAGCAGTCACACATGTTTTTGGACGCAGACCTGCCACCTCTGTACCCGCAACAGCCAGTATGATTGGCAGGTCATCAGTTCATTGGGAAGCGGAAACACCTGCTAGTGTTGAGCGCTCTCCGACATCGAGAGCACCACCTTTGGATCAAGGCAACCTAACATGTCCGCCTGCATCTTCCTCAAAGACCGGCAGTTTGCCGGTGACACCCTACTCAACACCGTCTAAGCACAACAGCCAGCCCTCGGTCCCTCAGATGTGGAAAAGTAAAAGACCATTTCCTCCTAGCCATGAGAAAGCTAAGAGGTTGAATTTCACCATCTGCAAGCTGTTGGCTACAGAAATGCTGCCTTTCCACCTGGAGGACACAGAGGATTTTCAAGACCTTATGTCCGTCACAGTGCCCCAGTACCAGATGCCCAGTCGGCACTACTTCTCAAAGAAAGGTGTGCCTGCGCTCCACTAGCATGTCGCACACAACATCACCGCTTCTTTGAGAAACTCTGTGTGTGACAGGGTGCACTTCACCACAGACTCTTGGACGAGAAGGCATGGACAGGGGCGTTACATGTCGCTGACTGGGCACTGGGTAACTATGGTGACAGAAGGACAAGGGGCTGCTGTCCAAGTCTTACCGTCCCCACGAGTTGTGCGTCAATCCTCTTTATCTCAAAGTTCCTCCACTGCTTCTGCCTCCTCAACCTCCTCTCGGTCCTCCACCTGCACCCAAAGCCTGTCTGGTAATGCCACCTGCTTTCTAACTGCGCAGAAGGAATCCTGCACACCTCCTTACTATGCTGGCAGCAGGGCTCAACGGCATCAGTGTTTCCTTTGAAATGTCTGGGAAATGTGAGTCACACAGCTGAGGAGTTGTGGTCAGCTCTGGAGACCCAGTTTCATGAAAAGTTGTCTCCACTGGACCTGCAACCAGGGAAGGCCGTGTGCGACAATGCTGCAAACCTGGGTGCGGCACTTCGCCGGGGCAATGTCACACACGTGCCTTGTATGGCTCACGTGTTGAACCTCGTTGTCCAGCAATTTTTAGCCCACTATCTCGGACTAGATGGCCTTCTGCAGAGGGCACGGTCGCTGTGTGCTCACTTTCGCCGTTCGCATCCCGCAGTTCAACGACTTACATCTCTACAGAAGTCGTTGGGCCTGCCAGTTCACCGGCTGAAATGCGATGTGCCGACACGGTGGAATTCAACTCTGCACATGTTGCAGCGACTGTGGCAGCACCGACAAGCCCTGGTGCAATACGTTCTGACGTATAGCCTGGGAAAAACGAGAGCCAGAGGTGGGGCAAATCACGCTGCAGGAGTGGTCTCAGATCAGAGACCTATGAGGTTGACGCGCCCCCTGGGCCATGGGGTACCCTGAGCCGGGCCAGTAGACGCTGGGGGTTGTAGTCACTGTGGCGGTGACCCAGTCCGTGACCCAGGGCGGTCAATCCAAGGGTAATTTGTATATATGGATTTTATAATGTCTGAATACGCCACCTGTGGAGTGCGGCCAAAGGGGCCGTCGCTGCGGAACAGTCCTCTGAAGCTGGTGGTTTTGCAGCAACGGTATTATTACTCACCACAGGAAGAGTGTAGCTTCAGGGCAGTGTGGGTGGATGATGGTGGTTGTAGTGCAGGGAGTCAGTAATGAACACAGAGTCCGTGTTAAGCCGTCTCAAGATATTACTCACAGTTGTTGTAGTCCAGATTACAGGTACCAGAGCAATCTCCCCCGTCGTGCTGTGCATACTCAGTGAGGGGCTCAGTCCACCCCCAGATAGCTCCATAGTACTTAGCAGGACCCCCTTCTGTGTGTCCTTTCTCTGGCCTTCTCCCTGCACCTCACACCCAGTGACACTTCTATCCGGTATCCTCGGGCCTTGGCGGGTGACGTGTGTTCCGTCCCCTGGGTCCTATGTGGCTACCTTCTTAGTGAGACTGGTGTGGACTTTGGCCTGCAGTACATGAAATGCAGCAGCCTCCGGTTTCTAGTTGAGCCTTGCTGTTTCTCCGCTAGTTGAGGGACCGGTTCCCCTTATCTGGCCTGACCCCTCTACCTCCTGGTAGCAGCGGGAGTACGGGTGGCCTTCTGCACGGCCCGTAGCCGTAGGGTCCCTTCGGTTCCTGGAGCCTTCCAGCTCCCACTCCTCTCTTCTCTCCTTCAGTCCTGGGCCTCCCAGGCTAGGCCTGCCTCCGGAGCAGAGCTCATGCTCCTTTCACTTTTCCTCCTCTGTCTGGCTTGCTCTTTCTAAGATGGCTTCCTATTTATACTCTCCTTGTCATGTGCTCCCCTAAGCTGCTCCCCTAAGCACCCACTACATAGGACCCTCAAACCAGCTAGGGACCTGGGACTGTGCTCTCCCTTAGGAGCAATCTCGCCCTACCCCCACTGCGGGTATGTGTTGGATGCAGGAGTCAGGGTCCTGAGCCATACGCCTTCCTTACCTGAGGGTGAGATACCACACCTCTGGGTGAGATGCAGTAACCCTGTGGCGACTGAACCCTCAGGGGCGCCACACACCCTTCTGCACAGTTTTGAAATGGCGACGAAGATGTTTAGTGCTGACGACGATGCCATTATCAGCATGACTATTCCGCTGATTTACATGCTGGAGCACACATTAAACAGAATTCAGAGTCAGGTGGTGGGACAAGAGGAGGTGGAGGAAGTAGAGGAGGAGTCGTATGCGGAAGGGATAACATCTCCAAGGTCCAGACGGTTGGCAGCACCAAGGCGGCAGGCATGGGAGGGTGGGGGAGAGGGATTAACCAGGGCGCATGGTAGCAGCCAAACTGTTGAGGAAGGTGCAGGAGCCGAGGAAGAAGTGGAGGACGAACTGGCGATGGGCATGGAAGACTCATCAGATGAGGGAGATCTTGATCACATTTCTGTTGTGCGAGGTTGGAGGGAGAGGGCAGAGGAAGGAAGCATGATTCTTACCTCGCTACCAACACAACAAGGACTTCGTACTTCTGGATGCGCAAGACACATGAGTGCCTTCTTGCTGCACTACCTGCAACATGACCCCCGGATTGTCAGAATTCGAAGTAATCCCGACTACTGGGTTGCCACACTCTTAGATCCCCGGTACAAAAGTATATTTGCCGAAATAATTCCTGCCATAAAAAGGTATTGACGAATGCAGGAGTATCTGCAGACGCTGTTGCAGAATCTTACATGTGCTTTTCCACAAAACACCAGTGGTGCACGTAGTGAATCTCACAGTTCTAACTTGCCAACGGTGGGACTGTCAAGTCTTCATCACTCAAACAGTAACAGTAACACAGTATCTGCTGGTAACAGCAATTTTGTGGAATCGTTTCACCACTTTTTTAGACCATCCTTTGCAAGGCCACAGGAGACAAGAAGTCTGACACATAGTCAATGCCTAGAGAGGATGGTACAGGAGAATCTCCAAGTGAACTTCGAAGCCATGACTGTGTCACTGGACCCTTGCTCATTTTGGTATTCCAATCTGGAATAATCGCCGGAGCTCGCCACTCAAGCCTTGGAGATCTTGTCATGCCATGCAGCCAGCGTTCTCTCTGAACGTGTGTTCAGCGCTGCTGGTGGTGTGCTGACAGATAAGCGCACGCGGCTGTCCACTGAGAATGTAGACAGACTCACGTTCATAAAGATGAACAAATCATGGATTCGCAAGGACATTTCTACCCCTGTGTCATCCTTGGGAGACTAAAAGCTTGGGGATTTGATAAAATCACCTCACCAACCGTTTTAAGCAACAGTGGGGCAATTGATGCCACTTAACCCTAGAACGCATGACCATAAAAATCTACACTTTCACATACCTGGGGCCCTTTAGGCCCGTGTGCAAATAACATGGAATAACTCAAACTCAAATGACAAACAAATATATACATGAAGAATACCTAGAGTTTCAAAATTCTAACTAAAGCAATCTTGCAGAAAATAGAAAACAATTAACTGGGCGGGCCTGCAAGGCCACAGGTATGCGTTCTAGGGTTAAGTGGTGTCTGTGCCACAATTTTGGGAGTCCCCTTGCTGTGTCTTACGTGACGTTGGCATCGTCAATTCCAGGTGGGTTGGGTCGCACCCCCCCCCCCTTTTAACTGTAAGAAACTACATACACTATGGCTTGGGGTAACACAGATGGTTGAGTCTGAAGAGCTGTTTACTCAGAGGTCTGCTCCAAATCTTCAGTGTCTGCTAGTCAGCGTAGAATTTTTAACTGCATCTAGCCTAGGCAATACTTTGGGCGTAGTAGCCCAGCTGCGAAGCAAGCTGCACCGCCTGTGTATCTAATAAGAATTTTTAAATGAATCTAGCCTAGGCAGACTGTGGGGACCCCCAACCAAACCCAGACGCTCAGCCCCCCTACTGCCCCCCTTTCATGGACAATACAATATTGTAACTCTTACAACTGGCTGGGTGAGGATCGGTCACAGCTTTATTAACTCTTTATACTCATTCCATTAGAAAGGCATTTTATTTCTAAAATAATTCAGCTTGTTGCAGCATGCCCTGGGTCCCCATTCCGGCAAGTTGGCCAACAAGTGTAACTCTCCAACATGTCCTTTCTATTTCCAGGCCACGGAGGATCCAGCGTACTCGTATGCAGGACTCTGACCCCCACCCATCACTCTTAACGCTTGTTCCACTCCGTCCTGGAGTCCTGACAGGAATATGTCCAGTCCAATATCTATTAAGTGAACACCATCGGGCCGTATGAGGCCTGCTTTATCTCCTTCCAGTTGTCGGTGTCGTATCACTACACCGCCTCTGTCTCTTCTAAATTTTGCCATCCGAATATTTATTACCCGCCTTGTCCATTCGATGGCCGTGATGTCTCGCGCACCTTGCCATACCGCTATCGGCACAATCTCTGACCATACTATAGCTAATTTTGTGAAAAATTCTCTGAAGCGCTCAGTGTCTAGTTTCATTATTGCCATTAGTTATGCGCTCTTGTGATGACCTAGGTTGTTTCCCCCGGCCTGTATAACTAAGATGACCGGACCTCTTGCCTCTCTCCCTACCTTGATTACCTCCATTAGTACCTGTGGCCATAGCAGGCCTCTAATACCTCTCCAGTTGAAATATGTGTTATGAAACTCTAATTTCCTCCCGCCTGGGCGGACTTTCGCCCTTTTTTGTGCCCAATATATATACGAGTGGCCTATCACTCACACTGTTGGCTTAGCGTCACCTGTAAAAGAAACAAACCACGTGAGGATAACAAGTCCGGTCTTATGTATCTCGCCAAACACGTGGATCGCCATCTCCCTATCCTCTGAACTTCCGTTTCTGACAGTCCTGCTCTTGCTGCTTCCGTGGCCGCACCTATGCGGAGTGAGGGTGTCCCGTAATCCTTGAGGTGGTTCCCTGCCGATGTTATGCATTTATTAAATATAGCTTGGAACAGGTATCTTGATAATGGCGTTCCATCAATGTGTGATAGGAAGAAATTACTTTGTGATCTGATGGTTAGATATGTTTTTACTATTGTTACCCGACTCAGTGTACCGTTTGTGGGTTGTAGAAGTACCCAAGTACCCCTGCCCGCTGGAACCGTTTTCGATTGGTGTATGCGTAGACGTATTGCATTATTGGCTATGACTACGTCCTGGTGTAATAAGCCTCCACTGGTGGTAATTTTGGATTGAGGGACTAATTCGCTTATACATAGCGCCCCGAAGAAGGCGATCACAAATGCAGTAGACATTAGTGTTGCTTCAAATTGTGAGTGTCATGTTAATGGTGTTAGGGATATGATGTGAGAAATCAGTTTTAGTGACACGGGAAGGGACGTCTACATTCCTGACTTGGCTGACCCCTTTTCCACCCTTTTATGGATTGTCTGATGATGAATCTTTGTCACATCTCCCCAATTCAGTAGTTGGAAGTGAAATGCTACTCCGGTCAGACACCGCTGTGCTGACGCTCCTGATATGCCCCTCATCATTAGCTGGTGGAGAAATTCTATGGTGACTTGTGATCTGGCTTGTTCACATTGGTCAACCCGTCTGCCTGCTACTAGTCGTGTCCACTCTTCCCATGCCTTACCGTATGCTTGCCACGTTGACGGGGCAACTGACGCTCTGATTAATGGCATCAACTATTCGCCACTAGATCCCATAGGGAGGGTGGGCAACTGTTGCCCGATGGGTGGGCGTTGTGGAAGAGCTCTGTGAAAATCTGCCAATTGAATTGTTATAAAGCGTTAGCAGCAGTTTTATACCCCTCAGCATAGTGGCTAGCGTGGACCCATACATTGTGTTTTAGGCACAGGAATGCTAGCCTGCGTAGTAGGCCTAGCACTGGGAGAGACGATGATGCCATCTTATTAATGCAGTGCGCTAGGCTGGTGTTTTGTGTTATGAAGCGTATATTTTTGTTAGCCAGGTACGCGCCCCATATTTCTATTGCTACTACTATTGGGAAAAATTATTTTCAGGGCTAGATGCAGCTAAATATTATTATTAATTTCAAAGCTGGTGGAGCTTGGTATAGATGGCCTAATACAATGAGTCCCACACACTGCTAGAAGCCCAAATATTTTTTCAGAGCTAGATGCAGATAAAAATTATTTTTAATTTGCAACCTGATGGAGTTCAGTATAGATGAACTAATAGACCCAGTCCCACACACTGCTAGAAGCCCAAATATTTTTTCAGAGCTAGATGCAGAAAAAAATTATATTCAATTTGCAGCCTGATGGAGGTCAGTATAGATGGACTATTAGAACAAGTCCCACTCACTGCTAGAAGCCCAAATATTTTTTCAGAGCTAGATGCCGAAAAAAATGATATTCAATTTGCAACCTGATGGAGGTCAGTATAGATGGACTAATAGACCAAGTCCCACACACTGCTAGAAGCCCAAATACTTTTTCAGAGCTAGATGCAGATAAAAATTATTTTTAATTTGCAACCTGATGGAGATCAGTATAGATGGACTAATAGACCAAGTCCCACACACTGCTAGAAGCCCAAATATTTTTTCAGAGCTAGATGCAGATAAAAATTATTTTTAATTTGCAACCTGATGGAGGTCAGTGTAGATGGACTAATAGACCAAGTCCCACACACTGCTAGAAACCCAAATATTTTTTCAGAAGTAGATGCAGAAAAAAATTATATTCCATTTGCAACCTGATGGAGGTCAGTATAGATGGACTAATAGAACAAGTCCCACACACTGCTAGAAGCCCAAATTTTTTTTCTGAGGTAGATGCAGAAAAAAATGATATTCAGTTTGCAACCTGATGGAGGTCAGTATAGATGGACTAATAGACCAAGTCCCACACACTGCTAGAAGCCCAAACATTTTTTCAGAAGTAGATGCAGAAAAAAATGATATTCAATTTGCAACCTGATGGAGGTCAGTATAGATGGACTAATAGAACAAGTCCCACACACTGCTAGAAGGCCAAATATTTTTTCAGAGGTAGATGTAGATAAAAATTATTTTTAATTTGCAGCCTGATGGAGGTCAGTATAGATGGACTAATAGAACAAGTCCCACACGCTGCTAGAAGCCCAAATATTTTTTCAGAGCTAGATGCAGACAAAAAATTATTTTTAATTTGCAACCTGATGGAGGTCAGTATAGATGGACTAATAGAGAATGTCCCACACAATGCTAGAAGGCCAAATATTTTTTCAGAGCTAGATGCAGATATAAATTATTTTTACTTTGCAACCTTATGGAGGTCAGTATAGATGGACTAATAGAGAAAGTCCCACACACTGCTAGAAGGCCAAATATTTTTTCAGAGCTAGATGCAGAAAAAAATTATATTCAGTTTGCAACCTGATGGAGGTCAGTATAGATGGACTAATAGAACAAGTCCCACACACTGCTAGAAGGCCAAATATTTTTCAGAGGTAGATGCAGATAAAAATTATTTTTAATTTGCAGCCTGATGGAGGTCAGTATAGATGGACTAATAGAGAAAGTCCCACACACTGCTAGAAGGCCAAATATTTTTTCAGAGCTAGATGCAGAAAAAAATTATATTCAGTTTGCAACCTGATGGAGGTCAGTATAGATGGACTAATAGAACAAGTCCCACACACTGCTAGAAGCCCAAATATTTTTTCAGAGCTAGATGCAGAAAAAAATTATATTCAATTTGCAACCTGATGGAGGTCAGTATAGATGGACTAATAGAATGATGCTATGCCCAAAAGATCTTACTTCACTAGGTGCAGTAAAAAAATTGGTATTCTATACACAGGTGGTATGTCTTGCAACACAGATAGGCTACTCCACTGACTAACACACTCTGCAATAGGCCAAAAAGGATTAGCTTTGCTAGATTCAGCCAAATGCTGTGAAAAAAACTTGCACAGCACTGGCACAGACCTGCCTGGCAAAAACTGATAGGAACTGATGTAACCTAGTCCTGAAAAGGACTGCAATTACAATTAGTCTTTACTCCCACAATCTATCTATTTAAGAGCACAGACCTGCCTTATAAAAGTCGTAGGAAATGCTGTAACCTAGTCCTTAAAAGGACTGCAATCACAACTATTCCCTACTCCCAAGCTATCTGTAGATTTGTGCGAAAATTGGCTTGAAATTAACAAGGTATAGCGCACACAGCAACAGCGGTGCCGTCTAACACGCAGCTGCAGCAGTGAGAAAATGGTGGCGACAGGGAAAATGGCTGTGTCTTTTAGGGCAAGGACATGTGACATACACTGCCAATGACACATGCCCTTGCTTGTGTGAAAAAAAGCACTTCGCTCTGTGTGTGCGCAGCTGATAGGCTGACAGATTGCACCTCCCCACTGTAAATGCGGGAAAGAGAAAAAAAAATGGAGTTCTTCATTATTCCTGCAGAGATCCATCCCCTGCCCCTCCCCCCACCCCGCTGTACACTCAAACTGCGTATTAACATTAATTTTCATCATTACTGAGAAAAAATCCAGTTATGATTTTGGTGCACGAACAGTTATCGAACATAACCTCGAACAGCCGAATTTTTCTCAAATCGTTCGTGTTCGCCGAACGGCTCGAACACCGCCCAAAACAGCTCGAATTTGAGATTGGCGAACAGTTCGAGTAGAACAACGCTCATCTCTATTTATTAGCTCATTGATTTAAATTAGAAATATGTAATGCTTCATTTCCCCTCTGGAGGTGCTGCAGGGAAATTAAACACTTATTGCAGATTATTAAGTTCCCTTTAAGACATCAATCAGCACGGAATGGCTGCAATGATTATTCAAAAATAAAACAAATGCGGAAACAATGGATTTAAAAGTTTTGTTTACTTTGGAAAATTCTAACACAGCAGAATATTTTGTGGCTGTGACTCAAGCGATCAGTGGAACCCAGAAGCAAGTGTTCAATTTCCCTGTAGTGACACCTCTGGACAAAAAAAGCATTACACAGCGGACAACAGAATGAACAATGCTTTGAAGTGCTGATCCTCCACTTTTAATTCAGGCTTATAGAGGAGGATCTGGAATGGGAGGGCTGATCTAAAAAATTTAGATTCTTTAACCCTTCCCACAGCAACCAATTTTAATGTTACTCTTTATTGTTTTTCCTTTTCTTTCTTCCCAGACAAATACCATTTTCATTTTATTGTTGACATAGCTGTAGAAGCTCTTGTTTTTGTAGTTTTGAATTACATTATTTATTTTATCAGAAAAATTTAACGAAAATAAAATTGGGATAAAATGTCCCAAAAAATGCACTTTTGATATTGTTTTGGGCCCTTGTCTTTACAGCCTTCATTGCATGGTAAAAATTACTTGGCAGTATGATTCTTCAGGTCAGTGCAGCTATGGAAACATCAAACTTGTATAGTTTTTTATTTTAAAGGGGTTATCTGGGATTTAGGTTTTTTTTTTTTTCTATTGGGTGAAGAACTTACCGGCAAGTAGTTGTTACCTACAGTATCTGCCTGTTCTGCCTTGCTCTGATCAGAGCGATTCTCCTTCTTCCTGGAACATCACGTCTACAGAACAGCGTCTTCTCTTCTGCTCTGCTCTGTCAATGGATCCTCTCTGCTGATGTCATGCTGATTGAGGGCCGGCTCCCTGATGCCTCACTGCGGAGAGCCAGCTGTCAATCAGCAATGATGTCAGCAGTGATGGCCCATCAGAGCAGAGATAAGAGTTGCTCTGTTGAGATGAGGTCAAAACAAGCAAGTGAATCAACACCTGAGCTAGGACAGATCTCCGCAGGGCAGAAAAGGCAGATAGCAACTATATGCCTATAAGTTCTTAGCCCAATTGGAAAAAAAACACTAAGTCCCAGATAAACCCAATCACATTAGTGATCAAAAATATTCTAAAATTTACAAAAAACAACAAATTTGTTTTGTTTTGCCAATTCTCTGTAATTGTGCATCCTTGTTTTTATGAGGAGTAGTGAAAGGTTTTTTTATTGCATTTTGGGGTAAATATGATGTTTTGATTCCTTTTTATTGCACTTTTTTGCAGTGTTTTCCATTTGGGTTAAATGATTTTATATTTTTATTGATTTGACTTTAGCAGATGATGCTGATTATGCCTAATTTTTTATGCATTATTATTAATGAGGAAAACAGATGATTCAAACATATGGTTTTTTTTTTTACTTTTTTTTTACTTTTTGCCTTTTTTTAATTCTTGTGATTTTCTGGTAGTTTATGGCTAAAGTTATAGTCTCATATAAACCTTAACATGTGGCTGGGATTCATTGGATGTAGCAGGTCCCCCATGATAAAGGGGGCAGCACAGGTGCAAAATAGTAATGAAATAATCACTTACTAACCCACCAAACATCCGTGGGGTGACTATCATGGGGGCCTTCTGAATCCTGTTGTGCACTTGTGTTTGGACATGGTATTGGCAAGTATGGCTGCTATTTTTCTTTGTGATGTTTTATATTGATTTATGTTCTATTTTTTACTGAACTGGGATTCATAGGAGTACCAACATGGGAGACATAGAAGCCTTCAGCAGAACCTTGGCTGTCATTGCAACCCATTAGCACCCCGCTTTCACTTCCCAGGGGGGAGCAATGCCACATTTCCAGGCTGAGGACCTTTAAAGTTGCTGTCAGAGATTGACAGCGGCGTCTAAGGTCTTAACATCAGCGATCTGAGCACAACTGTCAACTTCCAGGATCTCCCGCTTATGGTGTGACTGTTAGAACCCTCCTGTTTGTTTTTTCCATCTTGTGTTTTGTTGTCACGTGACCATCTGCCTTTATATTCCAGCTCCGCCCTTCTGGCTGTGCTGGACTTCAGTGTTTGACTGTTTCTCTAGCCTGGTGCTTCGGTGCCTTTCTCTGTCAGTTCGCTTTGTCCTTCTGGGACCTCTAGTACCTTTTGTCAGTTTGTCTTTTTGTGGTCTGCAACAACTTCTCGGTTTAGGAGGTGTCCCATTTTTGTCCCAGTCCTTAGTTTTTTAGGGACCCCTCCCTTAATGCTATAGGTCTTTGTTCAGACTAGCTGAGGACTAAGGCAGGTTTGTTCGCTAGGAACAAGCAGCCCGCTACATCATAGGGATTCTGCTTAGTCTTACTGTAGGGACAGCTTTCCCCTATCTTTCCTTAATACATGTTGCAGATCATAACAGTGGGCTCAGCACTAGTGTTGAGCGAGTATGTTCTACTAACCCTTTCGCCGAGTATGCTCGGGCCGAGCTCCGAGTATTTATAGCTGCTCGGTGATAAGGTTAAATCGCTCCCGTGTGCATGATTTGCAACTGTTTGACAGTTTTATTACATGTGAGGAATGTCTATTTCTTACACATTCCTCCCATGTAATAAAGCTGTCAAACAGTGGCAAATCATGCACAAGGGAGCGATTCAACCATATCACCGAGCAGCTGTAAATACTCTGAGCTCGGCCCGAGCATACTCGGACAGAACATACTCGCTCAACCCTACTCAGCACCCAACTTGCACTGTACAGGTATGGAGGGAAGGAGTTAATAGCATACTTTGAAATGATTTTTTTTTAAGCCAGACAGCCCCTTGAACTCCAAGCTATTATACCAGTATATTACCTTGTGCTTAGGAGATACAATATCTCAGTTTTATGGTTGTTCCATTGTAATCCTATGTCATAAAGATATGAATGAGCGGAGGCTATCTGAGCCAAGAAATTTATAATAACCATTCATAATTCCGAGAAGAACCTCTGGTAAACCGGCCATGAAAGCAATCAGGCCATGTGGCGTTCCTGTGATTAGAAAGCTGCAGGAATTGCCTATAGCATAGCAACAACTGGCTCCAGATCATCAGTTCATAATCACCCTGGGACATAGCATGTATGATTAATCCCTGGGTATGCTTAATTGATCACTAAGCCAACAGCGACCATTACTTCTTAATTTTAAAGGAGGCTAGGGCAACAACGCCTATGGACAAAATGACGTTCTTCGAGATAAGAGCAGCATCTGTCATCAGCATTGTCTTGTAAAACCAGAGTCATCGCTGTTTTCGTCACACAGGCTTCAAATCTTCTCAGTTTCAATATTTGAAAAGTATTCTGAAGACGCAAGATGAAAAGTAATTTTTGGTGGCATTTCGTTAATCCTGAATGTATAAAATACACAGTTTAGGATTTTATTGATTTTCAAGGCTGTGGTGTTATTTGAAATCCTTCTTAGATTATCTTCTCTCTATGGCTTATATTTAAATGCCAAAGAAATTGTCAATCATTCTAGGTAGCAAAGAAAAAACAGATAATGTTCTGTAATAAGCAGTTGTGTAGTATATGTTCAGTTCATTTCAAATCAAGTTAAACATTGTAATCGTAATTAGGCCTTGGCTCAACAAAAGGCCAGTGATGCCAGTGATGTCAACTGGTGTCTTCCCCTGATGCTTCAAACATGCCTCAATCACACCCATCCTCAAAAAGCTATCGCCCCATATCACTTCTCCCCTATGCCTCAAAACTACTGGAACAACATGTCCATTCTGAACTGTCCTCCCACCTCTCCTTCTGCTCCCTCTTTGACCGCCTACAATCTGGTTTCCGACCGCACCATTCTACTGAAACTGCACTGACTAAAGTCACAAATGACCTACTAACCGCCAAATCTAAGCGACACTACTCTGTCCTCCTCCTCCTAGACCTGTCATCTGCCTTTGAAACAGTGGACCATTCCCTCTTACTCCAGACTCTCTCATCTCTCGGCATCACAGACTTGGCCCTATCCTGGATCTCCTCATACCTAACAAACCGGACATTCAGTGTCTCCCACTCACACACCACCTCCTCATCTCACCCCCAATCTGTCAGTGTCCCCCAAGGTTCAGTTCTAGGACCCCTGCTCTTCTCCATCTACACCTTAGGCCTGAGACAGCTCATAGAGTCTCATGGCTTTCATTATCACCTCTATGCTGATGTCACACAGATCTACCTCTCTGGACCCGATATCACCTCCTTATTAACCAAAATCCCAAAATGTCTGTCTGCTATTTCATCCTTCTTCTCTGCCAGACTTCTAAAACTTAACATGGACAAAACTGAATTCATCATCTTTCCGCCATCTCATTCAACCCTCCCAACTGACCTATCTATCAACGTCAATGGCTGCCCACTCTCCCCAGTCCCTCAAGCTCCCTGCCTTGGGGTAACCCAGGACTCTGAACTCTCCTTCAAACCACATATTCAAGCCCTTTCCACTTCCTGCCGACTCCAACTCAAAAATATTTCCCGGATCCGCACATTCCTAAACCATGAATCTGCAAAACACTAGTGCACGCCCTCATCATCTCCCGCCTTGACTACTGCAACCTCCTGCTCTGTGGCCTCCCCACTAACACTCTCGCACCCCTCGAATCTATCCTAAACTCTGCTGCTCGACTAATCAACCTGTCCCCCTGCTATTCCCCGGCCTCTCCTCTCTGTCAATCTCTTCACTGGCTCCCCATTGCTCAGAGACTCCAGTTCAAAACCCTAACCATGACATACAAAGCCATCCACAACCTGTCTCCTCCATATATCTCCGACCTAGTCTCCCGTTACATACCTGCACGCAACCTCCGATCCTCACAAGATCTCCTGCTCTACTCCCCTCTTATCTCCTCCTCCCTCAACCATATACAAGATTTCTCCCGTGCTTCCGCCCTGCTCTGGAACTCTCTACCCCAATGTAGCAGACTCTCGCTACTCTCGTTTCAAAAGGAACCTGAAGACCCACCTCTTCTGACAAGCCTACAACCTGCAGTAACCACCGCTCCACCATACCACTGCACGACCAGCTCTACCCTCACCTACTGTATCCTCACCCATCCCTTGTAGATTGTGAACCCTCGCGGGCAGGGTCCTCGCTCCTCCTGTACCAGTCGCTGTCACATTGTGTTCAAGATTATTGTAATTGTTCTTGTATTATACCCCTTTTTCACATGTAAAGCGCCATGGAATAAATGGCGCTATATTAATAAATAATAATAATGTTAGAAAAACTCACTGTCAAGTTTCTGGAACCAATTCATGTGTACATGACCCTTTTAATATGGGGCAAAATCATTCTGCCATAGGGAAAACAGCTGCCATGAAAGGATAAACTTGATCAGCCATAAGGCTTAGCTAAGCTTTACTGTTCAAATGAAAATCCACAGGGATCAGAGGAGCCAGGGTGTGCCAAGAGAACATTACTCCGTCAAGTCTGAAAGAAGGGTTTATACAGCCACAGGTATCATAGGAGCCAGGGTGTGCCAGGAAATAATTTCCTCAACATTACTCCACCTCAACCAGATTGGCAGGAAGAGATCATGTATCCACAGGTATCAGAGGAGTCAGGGTATGCAAAGAAAACCATCCCCCATCATTACTCGACCTCCCATCATTACTCGACCTCCACCAGCAGGAAGGAGCCAGGTCATGCCAAGAAAATATTCCATCACAATTCACCCAGTAAGAAAAGCTCACTGTCATGTTTCTATAACAAATCTATGACTACTCGAACCTTGTGACATGAGGCATACTATTTCTGTGATGGTGAAAACATCTGCCATGTAAGAAGAAACCTGGTCAGCCATGAGGCTTAGGTAAGGTCTACTGTTCAAATGATAATACATAGGGATCAGTGGAGCTTGGGTGGGCCAAGGAAACACTACCCACTCCATTTAGAAAGAAGGAGGCATGAATCCACAGGTACAGTATCATAGGAGCCAGGGTGTTCCAGGAAATAATTTCCCTACGATTACTCCAATTCCACCAGACTGAAGATAAGTGGTCATCTATCCACAGGTATCAGAGAAGTCAGGGTATGCTAAAAAATCAATCCTCATCATTATTCAACCTTCACCAGCAGCAAGAAGTGATCCATACACAGGTATCATAGGAGCTAAGGATGTGCCAAGAAAATATTTCCCACAATTATTCCAGAATCTAAAAATCACTGTCATATTTATATAACCAATTTATGACTATTAGTGATGAGTGAGCACTAAAATGCTCGGGTACTCTTTGCTCGGGTCGAGCAAATTGGAATACTCGGGTGCTCGACCCGAGCAACGAGCCCAATGTAAGTTTATGGGAAACTCGAGCATTTTTCAGGCGGCTCCTCCTGACGGTCTGCAGAGGGCCGAAAAATTGCCCAAATCGATGGGAACAGTGCTCAAATGACATGTGAACAGCATGGGGGAGACCCCTGGAAGCATTTCTGACTCCCAGGTCACTGCTGTTAACAACGTTGTCAGAGTATTACGCCACTTTTACAGACTCACAATAAAACATACAAAAACTAAACCAAAATGGATTTTCCTGGGAAATATGTTAAGGAACATCCTTTCCAGGGTAATGACTTGTATAGAAGGCAAAATAAATAACCAAAACCAAAAATACTCCTTTACACCTTGGCTATGTTCACACGTTGCGTTTTTGATGCGTTTTTGCACTTTTGCATTGCTTTCAACCAAGACAAATGCATTCACCAGGAAATGTAATTGGCCATGTGGTGTGTGACCCATCATCAGACACATGCATACAGTGCTGATAAGACATGGGAACAGCATGGGGAAGACCTCTGGAAGCATCTCTGACTTCCAAGTCACTGCTTAAAAGTGTGTCCATCAAAAGTGATCCTTGGCGCATGCGAAGATGCCTCCCGCCATGCACCTGTCATTGCAGACTTGCAACAATCACCGTCCACGTCCTTGTCCCACTGCAGAGTTCAGTTGTCCCTACCCCATTCCTTGGAATGCAAGCGCAAGTATGCAGGCAGCCAGCCATCCACCCAAAGGCTGCAATACTATACTGTCAAATTTTTGACAGCTGCTTGCACTTGAAATGTGGCCTATTAAGCTCGTGGAGGCGGAAGATTTTCACAACCTCATGCCGGCGGCGTCCGGGTGTCCATACTCGGTCCCCAGCCGCCACTATATTTCCCGGTATTGCCTCCGCCTTCCACAAGCACGGGTCCCACAACATTATCCGTGACCTCCCCACTGCACTTACTGGGAAGGACCGCCTAACCACAAACACGTGGACAGGTGAATGTGGCCAGGGATAGTACGGAGCCAGTCCACAACTTTTTTTTGCTGACAGTTGTATTTAGCTCGGTAAAAGGACTGGAACAGAGGGAAACCCTATCTAGCTTGCATGTCATTTCTCACAGGAAGTCCTGTAATGCAGCTTGTTGCAGAAGCAATGGCAGCCCGTCCAACATCAACTCGCCCTTGTCGGTGGTGCTTTGACACACACACACATCTTTCTTTGCGCATTTAATTTCTTGAATACAGAGTCGGACAATGGCCTGATCTGTAATGCGGTTTGAGAAATAACATGCATAAGCATGGCCAATCCACATAAAAAAAGCAGCCATAGAGTGTCCGGAAACCTTCCCCCACACTTTTCTTAGCCAGGGCTGCTTTTCGGCAGGGTTGGACGGGCCCACCAGAGAACCAGAGACTCCTCCGGAGGGCCCTGGCTTCTCCTTCAGAAGAGTTCATAGTGCCAAGGTGAGGCCATGATGATGATAGAGGCCACCATCTGCTTAGTTTTCTGTTACTTGGAATGCAAGTGCAAGTATGTAGCCAGCCACCCACCCACCCACAGGCAGCAACACTAAACTGCCAGATTTCTGGGCAGCTTTTTGCACTTGAAATATGGATTTTTAAGCTCGTGGAGGCGAGCATGGGTCCCACAACATAACCCGTGCCCTCCCCAGTGCACTCACGGGGAAGGACCGCCTAACCACAAACACGTGGACAGGTGAATGTGGCCAGGGATGGTACGGAGCCAGTCCACAACTTTTTTTGCTGACAGTTGTATTTAGCTTGGTAAAAGGACTGGAACAGAGGGAAACCCTATCTAGCTTGCATGTCATTTCTCACAGGAAGTCCTGTAAAGCTGCTTGCACTTGAAATGTGGCCTTTTAGGCTCATGGAGGTGGAAGCTTTTCTTAACCACATGCCTCATGTCTCGTGTTCATACTTGGTGCCCAGCTGTCACTATTTCTCCCGGTGTTGTCTCCGTCTTCTACAAGCGCGGGTCCCTGAACATTACTGCTGGTACTTTTCTGGGGGAATTTGCTTGCCTTCTACCAGCCTGGAATATTTCCAGCAAACTATGGTACGACGCCATGGTATTAGCACTGCCCCCAGTACCAGTAGCAAAGCCATCCCCAATTTCCTTCTCAGGAATTTTATTTGGTAGACTGAGTGGCTGCCCAAATACATTTTCTCACAAAGCAGCTGAAGATAGAGTGGCAACAGGTGCAAGTTTCTCCAGCCTGTTAGATATTAGAGGGCACATTGGATCAGTGGTTAGCACTGAAGACTTGCAGCACTGGGATCCTGGGTTCAAATCCCAGCAAGGACAACATCTGCAAGGACTTTGTATGTTCTCCTTGTGTTTGCGTGGGTTTTCACCTCAGTAAAAAAGCAGCCATAGAGTGTCCGGGAACCTTTCCACACACTTTTCTTAGCCAGGACTGCTTCTCGGCAGGGTTGGACGGTCCCACCAGAGAATCCTCTGGTGTGCCTTGTCTTCTACCTCAGGAAAGTTCATGATAGCGCTAACTTTGCAGCTGCTATGGGGCTCTTGAGCGGGGGAGAAAGGTTAGCCCTCAGAATCAAATCCTCTGGTGGGCACAATGTTTTTCAATCTGAAACAGCTTCTCAGTGGGAGTTGTATTTCACCACAGCCATATTCTTTAGCTCGGAGAAAGGACTGGCATAGAGGGAAAACGTATCTACCCCGGCTATGATTTCTCCGTCACCAGGTTCCGCCCATTGTCACACACGACCATGCCTGGCTGTATGTTCAGCGGTGAGAGCCACAGATCAGGCTGCTGTGTTACAGCTTTAAACAACTCTGCAGCGCTGGGCGGTTTGTCAATTGAGCATTAAGCATGTTATCTTCAGCACAGCCTGTTGCCGCTTGGCCAAGGTAGTGCTGCAGTGCTGTCAGCTTGTGACTGATGTGGTCATTTTGGAGATGGAGGAGGAGATGCATGAGCTGAACAATGTGATTGCATTGTTGTTAAATTGGTGATGCTGTTTTTTATACTAAAGAAAGATCCTATTGTTTTGTTTTTTTTAAGTTTTTTCACCGGGAAATGTCATTTTAATATTTTACAACCTTAGCTGGCAATGTGGTGCGTGACACATCATCAGACACTTCCTGTTTTATTTATGATGGAGGGACTCTGAAAGCCATAAAGCCTATTTTTATAGGGACATCAGACGGCCCTTACTATTCTTAAAAGGCCAGCAGTCGGCCCTAGCTATTGTTAGAGAGCCATCAGCCGGCTATGCTTTGTTGTTCCCATTATTAACAAGTGGGTCTCCTATACTGTTATTGCGTATCCAGTGACTGCAAGGGCTGCCAAAAATTTGGACACAACCCAATACCCCTTTGAAGAGACATAGAGGAGGGTTTCAGTAAAAAAAAAGTTCCCATTATAAAGGAGCGGGTCTCCTATAAGTGGTAATGCCCATGCTGTGACTGCAAGGGCTGCCAAAATTTGGGAAAAACCCCACTAAGAATTTAAAGACACATAGAGGAGGGCCACAGTAACAAGGTACGACGTGTTCCCATTAGAAAGGAGAGGGTCTGCTATACAGTTATAGGGTATGCAGTGAGTCCAACGGCAGACCAATTTTAGGGAAAACCCCACTAAGAATTTAAAGACACGCAGAGCAGGGCCACAGTAACAAGTATGACATGTTCCCATTAGAAAGGAGAGAGTCTGCTATACAGTTATAGGGTATGCAGTGAGTCCAACGGCTGACAATTTTAGGAAAAACCCCACTAAGAATTTAAAGACACATGGAGCAGGGCCACAGTAACAAGTACGACATGTTCCCATTAGAAAGGAGAGAGTCTGCTATACAGTTATAGGGTATGCAGTGAGTCCAACGGCTGACAATTTAAGGAAAAACCCCACTAAGAATTTAAAGACACATAGAGCAGGGCCACAGTAACGACAAATTCCCATTAGAAAGGAGAGAGTCTCCCATAGTGTTGGCTTATGCAGTGAATGCAAGGGCTGCCAAAAATTTGGAGGCACTTCAATGCCCTTTGGAAGAGACGTGGAGGAGGGCCTCATAAAAAAATGTTCCCATTAGAATGGAGCGGGCCTCCTATACTTGAAATGCCCATGCACTAAGTATATGGTCTGACAAACATTTACCCCTGGGGGTATACATGAACATACTGCATCAAAAATTTTTTTTACCGGCATCATAAACACCCTTTAAAAAAATTAGGTGGGTGTTGCATCATGGAACACGGTCACCTTCGTGATATGGTAGTGGAGGATGAGGAGAAGGAGGAGGACAAGAGCAAATAGCCAAAATCAGGAAGCGTATACTCATGTGTGGGTGTGAAAAGGTGCATGGGAATACACCTCTCAAGAAAAGACAATGGATTGGAGTTTATATTACGCTATCATTCGGTGGTGTTGAGAAATCTGGCCCAATCCAGCCCTTGTTCATTTTTATAAGAGTCAGCCTGTCAGCATTTTCAGTTGACAGGTGGATGCTCTTATCAATTATAATTCCACCAGCGGCACTAAAAACCCGCTCTGATAAAACGCTGCCGGCAGGGCAGGCCAGGACCTCCAAGGCATAGAGAGCCAGTTCATTCCACGTATCCAGCTGGGATACCCAACAATTATATGGCACAGAGGAATCACGGAGGACTTTGGTACGGTTGGCAAGGTACTCCCTCAGCATCTTCCCAAACTTTGCACTCCTTGTGAGATTACCCCGCGCCTCAGGGCCTGTCCAATGGGAGTGTCTGAGAAAACTCTCCCAGAACTTTGACAGTGTTCCCCTACCTCTGCTGTATTGAAGTTGTGTCTCTCTCCTGTACTCCTTGGTTGTCCAACGAAATGTGCCCTCTGCTGCCAGCGTTTTCAGATGGGAATTTTTTTAATAGTTCTGCAACAAGGGCCTTCTGGTACAGCCCCATTTTGGTAGACCTGTCCGCCTCAGGAATAAGAGATATAAAGTTCTCCTTGTAGCGTGGGTCTAGAAGTGTCACCAACCAGTAATGGCTGTCACCCAAAATTTTGAGAACGTGAGGGTAATGGGAAAGGCAGCATAAAATATACTCAGCCATGCGTTCCAGAATGCTAACAGGCAAGACATCTGTGTCCTCACCAAGAGGATGACTAACCATGCTCTCCTCCTCCTCCTCTCTGTCCTCTGGCCATTCACGCTGAACAGACGGTATGACAGCTGTGCAGGTAGTCTATAGTGCGTGAAACTAGCTCCTGTCCTTCCTCCTCCTCCTCCTCTTCCTCATTGTCACCCAATCCATGTTGTGATGAGATGAGGCTTGGCTGTGTGTAATCACCCTGTATGGTTCCTTGCTCCATCTCATCGTGCTCCTCCTGCTATGCATCCTCTTTGATTGTGAGCAGAGAGCGTTTCAGAAGACAGAGAAGCGGGATGGTGACGCTAATTATGGCGTAATCGCCGCTCACCATCTTTGTGGAGTCCTCAAAGTTTTGGAGGATGGTACATATGTCTGACATCCATGTCCACTCCTGAGGTCTTATGTGTGGAGTCTGAACTGAATACCGACAGCCTTGTTGATGCTCACACACCAGTCTGTGAGCCGGAAGCTGCAAATGCTGCTGAAACACTGTAAGGGCGGCGGAAGCTGTAGCTAACTCTCTAAAATGGGCACACAGGCGGCATACTTTAACAGGCAGATCCAGCAGCTCCGGGTAGGATTTGAGAAACTGCTGAACCACAAGGTTAAGCACATGTGCCAGGCATGGTACGTGTGTGAGCTCGCCTTGCCTCAGAGCCGCCACCAGGTTCCGGCCATTGTTACACATGACCATGCCTGGCTGTAGGTTCAGCGGTGTGAGCCACAGATCTGCCTGCTCTTTCAAAGCTGTCCACAACTCTTCAGCATTGTGCGGTTTTTCACCTAAGCCTATTAGTTTCAGCACAGCCTGTTGCCACTTGGCCGAGGCAGTGCTGCAGTGCTTCCAGCTTGTGACTGATGTGGTCATTTCGGAGATGGAGGCTGAAGAGGAGGAGGAGGCTGAGGAGGATGAAGTGTAGGAGCTGTAGACTGTGGGGGCAACCCTGATTGACCTAGGGCCCGCAATCCTTAGCGTCGGGAGGACGAGTTCTGTCCCAAGGTCTGACTGGGTACCGGCTTCAACTATGTTAACCCAGTGTGCCATCAGCTAGATGTACCGCCCCTGCCCACAAGCACTTGTCCACGTGTCCGTAGTTAGGTGGACTTTACAGGTAACTGCATTGTTGAGAGCATGGCTAATGTTTTGGGACACGTGCTTGTGTAATGCGGGGACGGTACACCGGGAGAAATAGTGGTGGCTGGGGACCGAGTACCGAGGGACAGCTGCCGCCATCAGGTTGCGGAATGCTTCCGTCTCCACGAGTCTAAAAGGCAACTTTTCGAGCGCAAGCAGTCATGAAATGTGAGAATTTAGTAGTGTGGCCTGTGGGGTGTTGGCTGCATATTTGCGCTTGCGTTCCAAGGACTGGGGTATGGACAACTGAACGCTGCGCTGGGACAAGGACATGGACGTGCTTCCTGATGCTGCTACTTGAGAGTGTGCAACGACAGGTGCGGGGAAGGAGGCATCTTCGCATGCACCATGGACAGGGGATTGGCTTGCATCCACAACAGCAGAAGAAGCAATGGTGCCACCCGCAGACACTGTTCCTGGACCCTGAGGCTCGGCCCACAAAGTCGGGTGCTTTGCTGCCATGTGCCTGATCATGCTGGTGGTGGTCAGGCTGTTCGTTTTGCCACCCCTGCTGATGATGGCCTGGCAGGAGCTGCAAATGGCCTTTTTGGGGTTTTCGGCACAGTCTTTAAAAAACAACCAGACTCGGGAAGACCTAACAGTTGTACTGGCAACTTCCTTTGTGTTGGTGTTACGGGGAACGGTTGCCTGCCTTCTGTCTGAAGCCACCACACTGCTTCTTCCTGCCTGTTGGGGTGCTCTGCTTCCCTCCCCCTGTGTGCTGCTGTCCTCGCTCTGCATGTCCTCCTGCCAGGTTGGGTCAGTTACTATATCGTCCACCACCTCGTCTTCCACTTCCGCACCCTGGTCCTCCTCCTGACTTTCTGGCAATTTTGTCTCATCATCGTCCACCTCTCGTGACACTTTCCCACCGTCGCCTTCGTGTGACCATGGCTGCTCAAATATTTGGGCATTGCTACACGCGATCTCCTCTTGCCTCGCTTTAAGTGGACCGGGCGAGAGGCCCGAATCTATAAATGGAAAAAATGAACAGCTCTTCAGAATGTCCAAATATGGGATCAGTTGTCTCTGGGCACTCGGCATGGTGGGAGGAAGGAGGATCAGGGTGAGGAATATGCGGTCCAGTCTCACGGCTACTGAGACTTGACCGCGTGGAAGACAGGGTGGTGGTGGCTAATTGACTGGAAGCATTATCCGCTATCCAACCAACAACCTTTTGACATTGCTCTGGGTTCAATAGTGGTGTGCTGCGGTCTCCTAGAAATTGGGACAAGAAGGTCAGGCGAGAAGATGTGGGTGTTTGTTGTGGCACAATATCAGCTTGCCAACGGCCTTGTCCTCGGCAACTGCATGCACCATTACTATCATGTCCAGTTTCCCATCCATTGCCACGTGCCTTGCCCATTTTAAATGGAGGACAGTATCTTCCACGCTCACTACAAATGACTGAGTTTGGAGCGAACATATATGTGAGCCTTTTGACAGGGAAAACACAGTTTTAAATACCTGGCCTGTAGGTAAGTAGTTTGAACAGCAAACTGCTGTGAATTGCTTCACTGACACACTGAAATTTTTTTTTTTAATGGAGGCCAGAAATGGCAGTTTATTCTGAAAACGTATATGTAATCCGTGTGACGGAGAAAGCACAGTTTTAAATACCTGGCCTGTAGGTAACTGTTTTGAACAGCAAACCAGTGTCAAAAACTTTACTGACTCACTGAAAAATTTTTTAATGGGAGGCCAGAAATGGCAGTATTTTCTGAAAACGTATATGTGATCCGTGTGACACAGTTTTAAATAGCTGGATTTTTAGCGCTGTAATATGGAAAGGACCTTGCTGTATTCTGCAGTGCCAACAAGCAAATGGAGCAGAAAAACGGTGTTCTCTGGATTGCATTTTAAGCAAATTATGAGGATTAAGATGCAAAAAAAATTATTCCTGGCCCCTGAGACCTGGGCCTATTTCAAGAAATATAACAGCAGCAGAAGGCAGAACTGGAATGGACCCTCTTATCCAATGTGCACTGCAGTCTGTTATATACCCTGCCTGCCTATATACACTGCCTGCCTGATATCTCTGCAGATGGGTTAGTTAGTCCTCAAAAGGACTGTTTCTTAAGATGGATATGTGTAATGTACGGTTTTTCTCCGTACACTACCGAATACACTATTAAATCTCTCCCTGACACAGCAGCAGCTCTCCCTACACTGTCTCATCCAGAGTGACTGTGACGAGCATGGTGGCGCCAGGTCTTATATAGACCTGATGCCGCTGTGCGGCCAGCCAATCACTGTAATGCCCACAACCAACATGGCTACTGCATTACAGTGCATGGCAGGCAATCCCTGCATGTTCATTGGCTCTCTAAAGAGCGCCAAGCATGCAGGGAGGGGACCCGAGATCCCGCCCAAGCAACCCGGAAATACTCGCTGAGCGCAGAGCTTGTTGAGAACCATGATGCTCGGGTGAGTACCAAGTAGTGGCGAGCGTGTTCGCTCATCACTAATGACTTTATGAAGCCTGTGATATGGAGCTTTGTTTTTCTGCAATAGTGAAAACATCTGCCATGATGAGAGAAACTTAGTCTGACATAATTATTAGGTAAGCTTTATTGTCCACATGAAAATCCACAGATTTCAATGGAAGAAGGGTTCGCCAAGAAAATCATTATTCTACCTCCAAAAACCTGACAGTAAGGAGCTATTCATCCTCAGGTATTAGAGGAGCCAGTGTTTACTAAGGAAATGTTCCCAACAACTTTACTCCACCTCCACCAACCTAACAGGAAGAGGTTATCCAATGCCAAGAAAACCTTACTTACACCATAACTAGACCTTCACCTGCCTGACAGGAAGGGGACATACATCAATAGGCATCAGAGGAATCCAAAGTGTACCAAGAAAACATTCTCCACACCATTACTCCATCAGTCTGAACAGTTCATATCATATCAGTTCATGCAGCTTGTGCCAAATTCTGATACTCTCATCAGCAATGTGAAACAGAAATGTTGATACATCTAATCAGATAATGTTTTCACTCTACTCATTGTTACAATTTTTTGCCCACTTTTGTGTACATTATCAGTACATGAATACAAAACAAAAATCAACATCAGTAAATAAACAGGTCACTAGAACCATCATCAGTACATGAATATACCACCAGAACCACCATCAGTACATGAATAGGTCCTAGAACCACTATCAGTATGTGAATACATCACCAGAACCATTATCGGTACATGAATACATCACCAGTACCATCATGTGACGCCAAGTGTGAGAGCAACACAGAGGGGAATGGGAAAGGGAGCTCAGACACTAGGGAAAGGGGGAAGAGTTGACCTCCTAATCTGGACTAGCGTCACACTGTCTCCCCATAATGTCCCTATACATCCTCCGCAGCTGTCGCCGATCACGTGCCTCGCCCTACTATCCCTGGCGTAAGGCTAAAGCTGGGGGTGGAAGGAGATGAGCACTAGTCAACCTCTGCTAGCACTCTAAAGACAAAAGGGGAAAACAACACAGGGAAATAATAACTTAGCTTTAGAAGAACTCCAACAGGGCACAAGGCCTCAAGACTCCAAAGAGGACGTGATGCTGCTTCAGCCAAGTTCCAAGTAGAAATTAGTATAACTGATGATGCCCAACTAGACACACCAGGTATATATACACCCAGACTAAAGGGAGGTTGTTGCTGGGTCCTAAACACTAGAGATGAGCGGTGTTCGACTAGAACTGTTCGCCAATCTCAAATTCGAGCTGTTTTGGGCGGTGTTCGAGTTGTTCGACGAACCCGAACGATTTGCAAAAAATTCGGCTGTTCGAGGTTATGTTCGATAACTGTTCGTGCACCAAAAGCGTGTCCTGCATGTCTGGCGCTATTTAGAGCACCAATCATGCAGGGATTGTCTGCCACTCACTGTAATGCCACAGCCATGGTGGTTGTGGCATTACAGTGATTGCCCAAATCGATGGGAACAGTGCCAACAGTGAAACATGAAAAGCCGGCAATTCAGCAGCGGCATACACCTGTACCCGACAATTTAGAACCGAAAGAATAGAGCTTCACACATAGATTAGATAGATATAAACATGTCAGCCACATATATACGAAGTACAGTGACAGTGTTGCTTACTGTACTTGTCATTTAGCGTAAAGGATTTATCAAAAAAAATAATAGTGTTTTCATGCACCGTCTCTTTAAAAAAGCCGGCCGGCAATTCAGCAGCGGTACCCGACAATTTAGAATAGAAAGAATAGAGAATCACACATAGATTAGATAGATAGAAACATGTCAGTCACATATATATGAAGTACAGTGACAGTGCTGCTTACTGTACTTGTCATTTAGCGTAAAGGATTTATCAAAAAAAATAATAGTGTTTTCATGCACCGTCTCTTTAAAAAAGGCGGCCGGCAATTCAGCACCGGTACCCGACAATTTATAACAGACAGAATAGAGCTTCACACATAGATTAGATAGATAGAAACATGTCAGTCACATATATATGAAGTACAGTGATAGTGTTGGTTACTGTACTTGTCATTTAATATTAAAATAAAGGATTTATTATTAAAAAAATTGGCGTGGGGTTCCCCTTAATTTTAGGCTCTAGCGGAGGTTAAGCAGACGGCTGGGGCAGATGTTTGAAGCCTGGGAAGGGGGTAATACCCACGGAGCTTCCCAGGCTACTAATATCAGCCCCCAGCTGAATACATAGCCTTTACTAGCTATTAAAATGGGGGACCCCCCAAAAAAAATGACGTGGGGTCTCCCCTAATTTAATAGCTAGCAAAGGCTAGGCAGACAGCTGGGGGCTGATATTAATAGCCCAGGAAGGGAGCCATGAATATTGGCCCCCTCCCAGGCTAGAAACACCAGCCGTCAGCCGCCCCAGAAATGGCGCATTCATAGGATGCGCCAATTCTGGCACTTAGCCTCGCTCTTCCACGCTGCCCTGGTGCGGTGGCAGGGGGTAATAGGGTTGGGGTTGATGTCAGCTTATAATGCCAGCTGACATCAAGCCCAGGTTAGTAATGGAGAGGCGTCTATAAGACACCCCCATTACTAACCCCATAGTCAAAGTTAAAAAAAACACAAACACCCAGAATAAAGTCCTTTAATTGAAATAAAGAAACAATCCTTTATTGTTCTAAATTAAAGCATACTTACCGTCACGCCCATTCCAGCTGAAGCCAACGATCTCCTGCAATAAAAGAAAAATAATAAAGCAACCTCATCCTTACCTTTCCATGGTTCCCACGACAGCTTCAGCTCTGCTACATCGAGATGACAGGCTGGACCGCAGCAGAACGCTGCCATCCAGCCTCTCATCCCGCAGACACTGAGAAGCGCAGGCTTGCTTGCGCTGCTCAGCGTCTCTCTGTGACGACATCCAGATGAGCCGAGTTCATGTCCAATGAACTCGGCTCACCTCATGCACGTCACTGACAGCGTGGGAAAATTCTCACGCTGAAGCGGTGAGTGCAGGAGAATTCTCCCACGTTGTCAGTGACGTGCATAAGGTGAGCTCATGTCCAATGAACTCAGCTCACCTCCTGCACGTCACTGACAGCGTGGGAGAATTCTCCTGCACTCAGCGCTTCAGCGTGAGAATTCTCCCACGCTGAAGCGCTGAGTGCAGGAGAATTTTCCCACGCTGTCAGTGACGTGCATAAGGTGAGCTCATGTCCAATGAACTCAGCTCACCTGCTGCACGTCACTGACAGCGTGGGAGAATTCTCCTGCACTCAGCGCTTCAGTGTGAGAATTCTCCCACGCTGAAGCGCTGATTGCAGGAGAATTTTCCCACGCTGTCAGTGACGTGCAGGAGGTGAGCTGAGTTCATTGGACATGACCTCGGCTCATCTGGATGCCGTCACAGCGAGACAGTGAGGAGCGCAAGCATGCCTGCGCTTCTCAGTGTCTGCGGGATGACAGGCTGGATGGCAGCGTTCTGCTGCGGTCCAGCCTGTCATCTCGATGTAGCAGAGCTGAAGCTGTCATGGGAACCATGGAAAGGTAAGGATGATGTTGCTTTATTATTTTTCTTTTATTTCAGGAGATCCTTGGCTTCAGCTGGAATGGGCGTGATGGTAAGTATGGTTTAATTTAGAACAATAAAGAATTGTGTGTTTATTTCAATTAAAGGACTTTTTCTGGGTGTTGTGTTTTTTTTAAATTATTTCATGAAATAATTTAAAAAAAATTGACGTGGGGCTTCGCACTATATTTGTGTTCAGCCAGGTACAGCAGGCAGGAACGGGCTGCCCCCATCCACCAGCTGCCTATTTGTACCTGGCCGGACACAACAATATAGGGAAGCCCTTTTTTTCTTAATTATTTCATGAATTTCATGAAATAATTAAAAAAAATTGAAGTGGGGCTTCGCACTATATTTGTGTCCAGCCAGGTACAGCAGGCAGGAACGGGCTGCCCCCAACCACCAGCTGCCTATTTGTACCTGGCCGGACACAACAATATAGGGAAGGCCTTTTTTTCTTAATTATTTCATGAATTTCGCCCTATTTTTGTGTCCAGCCAGGTACAACTAGGCAGCTGGGGGCTGGAATCTGCAGCGCAGGGAGGCCCAAGCTTTCTGGGCCCCCCCCCCCCGCTACAAATTGCAGTCCGCAGCCACCCCGGAAAATGGCGCGTTCATAGAAGCGCCATCTTCTGGCGCTGTACCCAACTCATCCAGGGCCCTGGTGCGGTGGCTCACTGGGTAATAAAGGGGTTAGGGCCAGCTTGGTATTATCAGCTGGCCCCAAGCCCAAAATTCATGGGGTCACGCCAGTATTAGACATGACCGCCATGAATTTCTAGTAAATGAGGTGAGCCGAGTTCATTGGACATGAACTCGGCTCATCTGGATGTCGTCACAGAGAGACGCTGAGCAGCGCAAGCAAGCCTGCGCTTCTCAGTGTCTGAGGGATGACAGGCTGGATGGCAGCGTTCTGCTGCGGTCCAGCCTGTCATCTCGATGTAGCAGAGCTGAAGCTGTCGTGGGAACCATGGAAAGGTAAGGATGAGGTTGCTTTATTATTTTTCTTTTATTGCAGGAGATCGTTGGCTTCAGCTGGAATGGGCGTGATGGTAAGTATGGTTTAATTTAGAACAATAAAGGATTGTGTCTTTATTTCAATTAAAGGACTTTATTCTGGGTGTTTGTGTTTTTTTTAACTTTGACTATGGGGTTAGTAATGGGGGTGTCTTATAGACGCCTCTCCATTACTAACCTGGGCTTGATGTCAGCTGGCATTATAAGCTGACATCAACCCCAACCCTATTACCCCCTGCCACCGCACCAGGGCAGCGTGGAAGAGCGAGGCTAAGTGCCAGAATTGGCGCATCCTATGAATGCGCCATTTCTGGGGCGGCTGACGGCTGGTGTTTCTAGCCTGGGAGGGGGCCAATATTCATGGCTCCCTTCCTGGGCTATTAATATCAGCCCCCAGCTGTCTGCCTAGCCTTTGCTAGCTATTAAATTAGGGGGGACCCCACGTCATTTTTTTTGGGGGGTCCCCCATTTTAATAGCTAGTAAAGGCTATGTATTCAGCTGGGGGCTGATATTAGTAGCCTGGGAAGCTCCGTGGGTATTACCCCCTTCCCAGGCTTCAAACATCTGCCCCAGCCGTCTGCTTAACCTCCGCTAGAGCCTAAAATTAAGGGGAACCCCACGCCAATTTTTTTAATAATAAATCCTTTATTTTAATACTAAATGACAAGTACAGTAACCAACACTATCACTGTACTTCATATATATGTGACTGACATGTTTCTATCTATCTAATCTATGTGTGATGCTCTATCTTTCTGTTCTAAATTGTCGGGTACCGCTGCTGAATTGCCGGCCGGCTTTTTTAAAGAGACAGTGCATGAAAACACTATTATTTTTTTAAATAAATCCTTTACACTAAATGACAAGTACAGTAAGCAACACTGTCACTGTACTTATTATATATGTGACTGACATGTTTCTATCTATCTAATCTATGTGTGAAGCTCTATTCTTTCTGTTCTAAATTGTCGGGTACAGATGCTGAATTGCCGGCCGGCTTTTTTAAAGAGACGGTGCATGAAAACACTAATATTTTTTTTAATAAATCCTTTACACTAAATGACAAGTGCAGTAACCAACACTGTCACTGTGCTTCTTATATGTGTGACTGACATGTTTCTATCTATCTAATCTATGTGTGATGCTCTATTCCTTCTTGTCTAAATTATCGGGTACCGGTGTATGCCGCTGCTGAATTTGCCGGCCGGCTTTTTTAAAGAGAGTGTCTTCTGAGCAGTTTGTCAGCTTTTGGACACCTTTGCAGGTGTTTTCTATGTGTTTCTATGTGTTTTTGTTTGCCTGCCATTGGTTTTAACGGTGTTCGACGGTGTTCTAAGGTGTTCGACGAACAGTTCGACGAACAGTTCCTCGAACATCCCGGTGTTCGACGAACCGAACCGAACCCGAACACTACGGGGGTGGCTCAACACTACTAAACACTGCCTCCTATCTAGGCAGCTATCTTCATTGCCAAATGTGGAGACTTCCTGCAAACCACTGCAGGGCGACTGTCTGTCATCTCTGACCCACCCGTGACACATCATCAATAAATGATCTCACCAGAACCACCATCAGTACATGATTTCATCACCAGAACCACTATCAGTACATGAATAATGCGCCAGAGCGGTATTCAGAAAATAAATACACCACAAGCACCATCATCAGTACATGAAAATATCATAAGGGCCACCATAAGCACTTGAAAAAAAGAACCAAGCTTAGAACAGCAATCAATTATAATGTCAAGTCAGCCTCATATAATATTGTATCACATGAAAATACAGCTCCCAGTATGTCCTTAACAAAGGAAAGGAGATAATGGTAGGTATTTTTTAACAGCCATCATCAGACTGCGGAGTGCAGACCATACAGGAACCACAGTACTGATAGCACACAGGCAGTATCACACATAAACATTTACATCCAGGTACCTTCACCTTTCTCTTTCTTTTCGTCTCCGTCTTGTCCAGACTCCATGATGACTTTTCACATCTACAACTCGTCAGTGCAGACTTACATCTTCCCCGGTCTTCCGCAGAGCATGCCATTAAAAATAAGAGTGTTATTAAAATGCCCTTTGCATAAAAATATCTATCCACATTATGACATAAATAAGCCTTAAATGATATATGGCCTCTACACTGTCTGCTTTAATGAGCTATTAACCACCACACTGCCCGCCATTATCAGCTAGAACTGCTACACTGTCCGTCTTTATAAACCATTGCTTATACCATGGCTGTCCGCACCCCACTGTTTTCCTTTACACTCTCTATATCTTCACACTGTCCTCCCGCCATGCTAACTTCTCTTCATATTGGGCCCCTATTTCACGCTGCCCCCTCTTCACACTGTCTTTATACTGCCAACCATGGTGACCTCTCCAAACTGTACCCCCTCCTCACACTGTCCCCCTACATAGTATAATGGTCACCACAGCCGCCTATATAGTATGATATCCACCACAGCCCCCCAATATACAGTATGATGTCTACTACAGCCCCCCCCACAGTATGATGTCCACCACAGCCCCCAATTGCATAGTATGGTCACCACCACAGCCCCCATATACAGTTTGATATCCACCATAACCCTAATATATATAATGTCCCTCCCAGCCATCAGTATAATGTCACCCACAGCCCCCAGTATAATGTTGCCCACAGCCCCCATATGATATGATAACTCTAAAGTCCCTCATATGATATTATGTCCCCTACATCACCTTATATAATATGATGGCCCTCACAAACACCATTTAATGGCCAAATAATATAAGAAAAAATTTAAAAAAGCCTATACTCAAATAATTCAGGCTCCTAGTCCACCACAGCCACCATCTCTTCTTCTGTTTTGAGTATCAGTTGGCAGTGGATGGCACAATGCTGTGATATCATCATGCCTCCCAATATTCCCTGCATAGCGCCATCCTCCAAGGGCACTCAGGCCAGAAGTGGCCTGCATCTTACTGGATCTTGTCTGCTCCTGTACTGGCTAGTGTTTACATCTATTCTATTTCTGACTTAAAAACATGAGTACAATTGAGTGCAAGGAGGGAGCAATGGCCGATGCAGGCAGTGAGCGGTATTAGTGACTCACTGACACTGCTCACCATTGCCTGCTCCCTGGATGTCATTGCGTTGAATGCTTGAGGCCAGCCAGAGGGAGGTGCCAGGCACCTGCAAGCATTCAGCAACTTCAGGTTTTTTTTTCAAACTACGTTTCCCTCAGGGGGGCAAGAGGTAGCGTGGGTGCTTACCCTGCTTATCCCTCATCCCAGCAATGGACTTAGGCAATGCTCACCATCAATAACTGCCCAAAATTCTTCACCATAACGTGAAACCATTTGAAATAAGGCTGAATCTTATAAGAAAGTGAACCACATGTTATAACAAACCTAAAATTACAAGTAAATCCAACAAAGAATGGTCAACTCAAATTTGACATCTAAATCCCACAGAGATGCTGTGGGAAAATACGTACTGTACATGCAAATAACTCCTCAAGAAGTTTCTTTGGAGGAGTACAAAGTCAAAGACCAGTACGTAGTTATGGAACGTGCTAGGTAAAGGGGCATTTCCAGGAGGGTAAATGGCTTAATTGAGAATTCTTTTGGTTTTTTAGATTGTTTCATGGTCATTTTGTTGAGTTTCTGTTTATCGCTCTTATTTCTTTTAAGAAACTTTTTTAGTAAAAATCAAATATTGATATGCCACCATGACATGTCCCACTTATTTTCCATACTGTGTGGTAAAAATCAAAAAGGTAAAATAAGTCCATAAATAAGAGTGAAATTGTATGAAACTTTTGTCAAATGCTAATGTTCCCCCTCAGCGAATCCGAGACTGAAACTGTTGGGTTTTTTACAGTGTAATTATATATGTGTTCACTTGTTCTCTTTTTTTTTGTCATTGTGGACAGAGGTTTGGAGTTTCCAGGTGTTTTTGTCTGATTCATCAATTACAAATTTTTGAAAGGTCGTTAAATTTTTTTCAAAAAATATTCCAGTTCGGAGGTGATTTTATGTACACCTTGGATTTTTGTTCAGATTTTTCAAAATTTTAATGGAATGTGGCTAGTGTTGAGCGAACATGCTCGACACTGCTCGGTACTCGCCTGAGCATCACGCTACTCGGGATGTTCGGCGAGCACCGAGCATTTCTGGGTTACTCGGGCGGGAGCTCGGGTCTCCGCCCTGCATGTTTGGCGCTCTTTACAGAGCCAATGAACATGCAGGGATTGCCAGCCAGTCACTGTAATGCCGCAGCCATGTTGTTTGTGGGCATTACAGTGATTGGCTGGCCGCACAGTGTCACCTCGAGTATTTAAAGCCGGGCGCCGCCATCTTGGACACAGTCGCTCCGGATCAAACAGTGTAGGGACAGCGCTGCTGATTTAGGGAGAGATATATCCTGCAAAATAGTTAGTGTAGGGTCTGTAAAGGCTGCCAGATCAAACAAACAGTCCTTCTCAGGACTAATATCCATCCCAGGTATATCAGGCAGGCAGGTAGGCAGGCAGGCTGTATAGGAGACGCAGTGGTTATACCAGCAAACGCTGCATTACAGTCCTGTGTGCTGCTCCTGTTGCTGAAATTGCTGGACTTAGCTCCAGGTCCCAGGGGCCAGGAAAAATCCTTTTTTTTTTATCTAAATCCTCTTTTTTTTTTCCTCCTTCACAATATACAAATGCCCATCTTATTAACCTTTTGGTGCCCCCCCCCCAAAAAAAAAAAGTGTGCCTCTGATTTTTCAGACACAAATATATCTGTTGAAAATAGTCTGGTGTAGGCCAGAGAAATAGAAGTGTGGTTTTGCAGCTCTATGGGCCATTTGTATCTAAAAAAAACAGTTTGAGTGTGTCGCTCACTGTTCAGCCGCAAATATATATATATATATTAAAAAGCCTGGTATACACCAGTAAATTATAACTGTGGTTTTGATGTTCCATGGTAAAACATCTCTATTATCCTGTTTTTGGCATTTTTTGCTGTATAAAAATAATAATAGTGTCTCCCTGATTTTTCAGACACAAATATATCTGTTGAAAATAGTCTGGTGTAGGCCAGAGAGACAGAAGTGTGCTTTTGCTGTTCCACGGTAAAAAATCTCTATTATCCTGCTTTTTGCATTTTTTGTTGTAAAAAAAAAAAAAATAGTGTCTCCCTGATTTTTCAGACACAAATATATATGTTGAAAATAGTCTGGTGTAGGCCCGAGAAATACAAGTGTGGTTTTGCAGTTCCACGGTACAAACCTCTGTATTATCCACTTTTGGGCCATTTGTATCTAAAAAAAACAGTTTGAGTGTGTCGCTCACTGTTCAGCCGCAAATATATATATATTTTAAAAAGCCTAGTATACACCAGTAAATTATTACTGTGGTTTTGATGTTCCACGGTAAAACATCTCTATTATCCTGTTTTTGGCATTTTTTGCTGTATAAAAATAATAACTGTCTCCCTGATTTTTCAGACACAAATATATCTGTTGAAAATAGTCTGGTGTAGGCCAGAGAGACAGAAGTGTGCTTTTGCTGTTCCACGGTAAAAAATCTCTATTACCCTGCTTTTTGCATTTTTTGCTCTAAAAAAAAAAAAAAAATAGTGTCTCCCTGATTTTTCAGACACAAATATATCTGTTGAAAATAGTCTGGTGTAGGCCCGAGAAATACAAGTGTGGTTTTGCAGTTCCACGGTACAAACCTCTGTATTATCCACTTTTGGGCCATTTGTATCTAAAAAAAACAGTTTGAGTGTGTCGCTCACTGTTCAGGCGCAAATATATATATATTTTAAAAAGCCTGGTAAACACCAGTAAATTATTACTGTGGTTTTGATGTTCCACGGTAAAACATCTCTATTATCCTGTTTTTGGCATTTTTTGCTGTATAAAAATAATAAGTGTCTCCCTGATTTTTCAGACACAAATATATCTGTTGAAAATAGTCTGGTGTAGGCCAGAGAGACAGAAGTGTGCTTTTGCTGTTCCATGGTAAAAAATCTCTATTATCCTGCTTTTTGCGTTTTTTGCTGTAAAAAAAAAAAAATGGTGTCTCCCTGATTTTTCAGACACAAATATATCTGTTGAAAATAGTCTGGTGTAGGCCAGAGAGACAGAAGTGTGCTTTTGCTGTTCCACGGTAAAAAATCTCTATTATCCTGCTTTTTGCATTTTTTGCTGTAAAAAAAAAAAAAAATAGTGTCTCCCTGATTTTTCAGACACAAATATATCTGTTGAAAATAGTCTGGTGTAGGCCCGAGAAATACAAGTGTGGTTTTGCAGTTCCACGGTACAAACCTCTGTATTATCCACTTTTGGGCCATTTGTATCTAAAAAAAACAGTTTGAGTGTGTCGCTCACTGTTCAGCCGCAAATATATATATATTTTAAAAAGCCTGGTATACACCAGTAAATTATTACTGTGGTTTTGATGTTCCACGGTAAAACATCTCTATTATCCTGTTTTTGGCATTTTTTGCTGTATAAAAATAATAATAGTGTCTCCCTGATTTTTCAGACACAAATATATCTGTTGAAAATAGTCTGGTGTAGGCCAGAGAGACAGAAGTGTGCTTTTGCTGTTCCACGGTAAAAAATCTCTATTATCCTGCTTTTTGCATTTTTTGCTGTAAAAAAAAAAAAAATAGTGTCTCCCTGATTTTTCAGACACAAATATATCTGTTGAAAATAGTCTGGTGTAGGCCCGAGAAATACAAGTGTGGTTTTGCAGTTCCACGGTACAAACCTCTGTATTATCCACTTTTGGGCCATTTGTATCTAAAAAAAACAGTTTGAGTGTGTCGCTCACTGTTCAGGCGCAAATATATATATATTTTAAAAAGCCTGGTATACACCAGTAAATTATTACTGTGGTTTTGATGTTCCACGGTAAAACATCTCTATTATCCTGTTTTTGGCATTTTTTGCTTTTTAAAATTAATAAGTGTCTCCCTGATTTTTCAGACACAAATATATCTGTTGAAAATAGTCTGGTGTAGGCCAGAGAGACAGAAGTGTGCTTTTGCTGTTCCACGGTAAAAAATCTCTATTATCCTGCTTTTTGCATTTTTTGCTGTAAAAAAAAAAAAAATAGTGTCTCCCTGATTTTTCAGACACAAATATATATGTTGAAAATAGTCTGGTGTAGGCCCGAGAAATACAAGTGTGGTTTTGCAGTTCCACGGTACAAACCTCTGTATTATCCACTTTTGGGCCATTTGTATCTAAAAAAAACAGTTTGAGTGTGTCGCTCACTGTTCAGCCACAAATATATATATATTTTAAAAAGCCTGGTATACACCAGTAAATTATTACTGTGGTTTTGATGTTCCACGGTAAAACATCTCTATTATCCTGTTTTTGCCATTTTTTGCTGTATAAAAATAATAATAGTGTCTCCCTGATTTTTCAGACACAAATATATCTGTTGAAAATAGTCTGGTGTAGGCCAGAGAGACAGAAGTGTGCTTTTGCTGTTTCACGGTAAAAAATCTCTATTATCCTGCTTTTTGCATTTTTTGCTGTAAAAAAAAAAAAAATAGTGTATCCCTGATATTTCAGACACAAATATATCTGTTGAAAATAGTCTGGTGTAGGCCCGAGAAATACAAGTGTGGTTTTGCAGTTCCACGGTACAAACCTCTGTATTATCCACTTTTGGGCCATTTGTATCTAAAAAAAACAGTTTGAGTGTGTCGCTCACTGTTCAGCCACAAATATATATATATTTTAAAAAGCCTGGTATACACCAGTAAATTATTACTGTGGTTTTGATGTTCCACGGTAAAACATCTCTATTATCCTGTTTTTGACATATTTTGCTGTATAAAAATAATAATAGTGTCTCCCTGATTTTTCAGACACAAATATATCTGTTGAAAATAGTCTGGTGTAGGCCAGAGAGACAGGAGTGTGCTTTTGCTGTTCCACGGTAAAAAATCTCTATTATCCTGCTTTTTGCATTTTTTGCTGTAAAAAAAAAAAAAATAGTGTCTCCCTGATTTTTCAGACACAAATATATCTGTTGAAAATAGTCTGGTGTAGACCCCAGAAATACAAGTTTGGTTTTGCAGTTCCACGGTACAAACCTCTGTATTATCCACTTTTGGGCCATTTGTATCTAAAAAAAACAGTTTGAGTGTGTCGCTCACTGTTCAGCCGCAAATATATATATATTTTAAAAAGCCTAGTATACACCAGTAAATTATAACTGTGGTTTTGCTGTTCCACGGTAAAAAATCTCTATTATTCAGGTTTTGGTAGGTTTTTTCCGTAAAGAAAAACAGTAGTATCTCCTGACTGTTGTGACACAAATATATATCTGTTGAAAATAGTCTTGTGTAGGCCCGACATCCCAGTGTGGTTTCGCAGTTCCACGGGTCAAATCGCTGTACTGTCCAGTTTTGGGCCTTTGGTATCTAAAAAAAAAGCAGTTTGAGTGTGTCGCTCACTGTTCAGCCGCAAATATCTCTATTTAAAAAAGTGTTGTATACCCCAGTAAACAATTACTGTGGTTTTCCTCTTCCACGGTTCTAATCTCCTCTTTATTACCCTTTTTCCATTGATAGTGCAAGTGTAAGCTATTTTACTTCATTTACAATGGGCAAGGCGCGTGGCAAGGGACTTGGAAGTGGACGTTCTGGTGATGGTTCGTGCAGAGGACGGGGCCGTGGCCAAGGTGGAAATGTGCCCCAACCAACAGCCACATCTTCTCACTCCCACTTCTTGACCGAATTACTAGGGAAGCACAGAACAACACCAGCATTGAGAACTGATCAGTGTGAACAGGTTATTAATTGGATAGCAGACAATACTTCCAGTTACCTGGGCACCACCACCTCCGGTCTGTCTTCCACACGGTCAACTCTTAGTAGCCGTGAGTCTCGACCGCATACTCCTCCTCACCCTGATGCTCCTTCCTCCCACCATGCCGAGTGTCGTCAGACAGCAAGTGATCCCACACTTGGACACTCTGAAGAGCTGTTCACTGGTCCATTTCCATATTTGGGCCCCTCGCCTGATACGCTTGAAGTGGTGGAAGAGGAGATTCCATATTGCGATGCCCAAATATTTGAACAGCCACGGCCACAGGAAGTCGACGTTGGCAATCTGTCACAAGAGGTGGACGATGACGAGACACTATTGCCAGGAAGTGAGGAGGAGGATCGTGGTGCGCAAGTGGAAGAGGAGGAGGTGGTGGATGATCTAGTAACTGACCCAACGTGGAAGGAGGACATGCAGAGTGAGGCCAGCAGCAAACAGGGGGAGGGAGGCAGAGTACCCCAACAGGCAGGAAGAAGCAGTGTGGTGGCCGCAGACAGAAGGCAGGCAACCGTTCCCCGTAACACCAACATGAGGGACGTTGCCAGTACAAGCGGTAGGTCTTCCAGAGCCTGGAATTTTTTTAAAGACTCTGCTGATAACCCCAAAAAGGCCATATGTTCCACCATGCCAGCATCAGCAGGGGTGACAAAACTACCAGCCTGACCACCACCAGCATGATCAGGCACTTGGCAGCAAAGCACCCGACTTTGTGGGGCGAAACCCAGGGTCCACGACCAGTGTCAGCGGGTGTCACCACTGCTTCTTCCACTGTTGTGCGTGCAATAGAACCCCCTGTTGTGTGTGCAAGGCAATCCCCTGTCCATACTGCATGTAAAGATGCCCCCTCCTCTGAGTCTTCACTTGTTATGGCAGTTTCTCAAGAAACAGCATCAACGTTCACATCCACGTCCCACCGCAGCGTTTAATTGTCCATATCCCAGACATTTGAACGAAAGCGGAAATTCGCAGCTAACGCCCCACAGGCCACAGTCCTAAATTCGCACATTTCACGACTGCTTGCATTGGAAATGCTGCCTTTTAGGCTGGTGGAGACGGAATCCTTCCGCAATCTTATGGCGGTGGCCGTCCCTCGGTACTCGGTCCCCAGCCGACACTATTTTGCCAGGTGTGCCATCCCCGCACTACACAAGCACGTGTCTCAAAGCATCTGCCGTGCCCTCAACAACGCAGTTACTGGGAGAGTCCACCTGACAACGGACACGTGGACAAGTGCTTGTGGCCAGGGACGGTACATCTCTTTGACGGCACACTGGGTAAACAGCCGGGACCCAGTCGGACCTTGGGACGGAACACATCCTCCCCACACCGAGGATTGCGGGCCCTATGTCAGTCAGAGTTGCCCCCACAGTGTACAGCTCCTGCGCATCCTCCTCCTCCTCCTCCTCCTCATGTTCTGCCTCCATCTCAGATATCACCACATCAGTTACAAGCTGGAAGCATTGCAGTACTGCCTCCGCCAAGCGGCAACAGGCTGTGCTGAAACTCATAAGCTTAGGTGATAAACCTCACACTCCTTGTGAGTTGTGGACAGCTGTGAAAGAGCAGGCAGATCTGTGGCTGAGACCGCTGAACCTACATCCCGGCATGGTCGTGTGTGACAATGGCCGTAACCTGGTGGCGGCTCTGAGGCGAGGTGAGATCACACACGTACCATGCCTGGCTCATGTGCTTAACCTCGTGGTTCAGCGGTTTCTTAAATCGTACGACGAGTTGCCAGATCTGCTCGTGAAAGTACGCCGCCTGTCAGCTCATTTTCGCAAGTCGGCTACAGCTTCCGCCGCCCTTGCTGTGTTGCAGCAGCGTTTGCAGCTTCCGGCACACTGACTGGTGTGTGATGTCCCCACACGTTGGAACTCTACCCTCCACATGTTGCAAAGGATTTGTGAGCAGAAGAGAGCAGTTGTGGAGTACCAGCTGCAACAAGGCCGTCGATATTCAGGTCAGACTCCACACATAAGACCTCAGGAGTGGACCTGGATGTCTGACATATATACCATCCTGTATGCCCAAACTTTTGTATAGAGGATAATCCACCCACACACAAAAACAAAGAGTATTAAGGATAAAATATAAATTTTTTATTCATAGAAAAAATTAAAACAAAATAAGAAAAAAACAAGAAAAAAACCATACTTCAGACAATTAGGGAGCATCCCAAAGCGTAATATAATATTAAATGAATATATAAACATACAGGTAATAGCACAACATGCAAAGAAACAGGTAAGTTCATCATCACATAGACATAGCCTATATCAAATATGTGTATCCCATTAATTAGAGTTAGACCAAGCAATACTCGATGGGAACCCACTGTGCATCATACAATAAGGAGCTCCTTGACAAAGGAAACGAAACGCGCGTCGGAGCGTTTTAGGGTGCCCCCAAGCGTTCATTTTACAACTTTATTCCAGGTAAAGTGATTGTCATTTCTATTGTAATGTGAGTCACAGTGGGTTCTCATTGAATATTGCTTTGTCTAACTTTAATTCAATGAGGTATATGCAATTGATATAGCCTATGTTTATTGTATGATGCACAGTGGGTTCCCATCGAGTATTGCTTGGTCTAACTCTAATTAATGGGATACACATATTTGATATAGGCTATGTCTATGGGATGATGAACTTACCTGTTTCTTTGCATGTTGTGCTATTACCTGTATGTTTATATATTCATTTAATATTACAGTTATATGAAAAAGTTTGGGCACCCCTATTAATCTTAAGCTTAATGTTTTATAAAAAAATTGGTGTTTTTGCAACAGCTATTTCAGTTTGATATATGTAATAACTGTTGGACACAGTAATGTTTCTGCCTTGAAATGAGGTTTATTGTACTAACAGAAAATGTGCAATCTGCATTCAAACAAAATTTGACAGGTGCATAAGTATGGGCACCCTTATCATTTTCTTGTTTTAAATACTCCTACCTACTTTTTACTGACTTACTAAAGCACTTTTTTTGGTTTTGTAACCTCATTGAGCTTTGAACTTCATAGCCAGGTGTATACAATCATGAGAAAAGCTACTTAAAGTGGCCACTTGCAAGTTGTTCTCCTGTTTGAATCTTCTCTGAAGAGTGGCATCATGGGCTCCTCAAAACAACTGTCAAATGATCTGAAAACAAAGATTATTCAACATAGTTGTTCAGGGGAAGGATGCAAAAAGCTGTCTCAGAGATTTAACCTGTCAGTTTCCACTGTGAGGAACATAGTAAGGAAATGGAAGAACACAGGGACAGTTCTTGTTAAGGCCAGAAGTGGCAGGCCAAGAAAAACATCAGAAAGGCAGAGAAGAAGAATGGTGAGATCAGTCAAGGACAATCCTCAGACCACCTCCAGAGAGCTGCAGCATCAACTTGCTGCAGATGGTGACACTGTGCATCGGTCAACTATACAACGCACTTTGCACAAGGAGAAGTTGTATGGGAGAGTGATGCGAAAGAAGACGTTTCTGCAAGCATGCCACAAACAGAGTCGGCTGAGGTATGCAAAAGCACATTTGGAGAAGCCAATTTATTTTTGGAAGAAGGTCCTGTGGACTGATGAAACCAAGATTGATGTAGCGCTGGCGTCCCTGCCCTCTGCTAGGCAGGGACGCTGCTCCCCTCACCGCTCTGCTCCGTGCCCGGCGTCCTCTCCCCGCTCTGCTGTCAGCGCGCGCTCCGTCCCGGCGTCCTCCTCCTGCTCTGCTCTCGGCGCGCGCTCCTTCCCGGCCCCTGTGCTTAGGGCGCGCGCTCCCCTCCTCTTAAAGGGGCCGCGCGCGCCGCCCTAAAGAGTCCCCGGCCAATGGCCGGAGGACTTCATCATATAAAAGGCACCTCCTCCAAAATGGAGGTGCCCGAGCAATGTTGTTTGCACCTGTGTCTCACCTGTGCTTCAGCCCTCAGGTCCCGTTGCCAGTTACCTGCCAGTTACCTGCCAGTTACCTGCCAGTTTCCTGCCAGTTTCCTGCTAGTTACCTGCCTGATTCCTGCCTGAATACTTGTTACCTGCCTGCCTGCCTGAGGTCCGACGGTCTGCCTTACAACTCCGGTCAGTCTGTCTAAGGACCAACTTGTCCGCTCACCTGGGAGCGCACATCAGCTACCTGCCTGCTTGCCTGAGGTCCGACGGTCTGCCTTACAACTCCGGTCAGTCTGTCTATGGACCAGCTTGCCCGCTCACCTGGGAGCGCTTCTCCGTTACCTGCCTGCTTGCCAGCCCGGAGGCTCCGTTGTCACGTGCTGTGACCACCAGCTATCTCAGAGACTCTTGCCCGCTCACCTGGGAGCGCATCTCCGTTACCTGCCTGCTTGCCAGCCCGGAGGTCCCGTTGTCACGTGCTGTGACCACCAGCTATCTCAGAGACTCTTGCCCGCTCACCTGGGAGCGCTTCTCCGTTACCTACCTGCCTGCCAGTCCGGAGGTTCCGCCGTCACGTGCTGTGACCACCTGCTATTCCAGAGACTCTCGCTTGCTCACCTGGGAGCACACATCTACCATCTGCCTGCTAGCCTACCCGGAGGCTCCGCCATCACAGGTCGTACCTACCCCTTACCCAGAGACTGCCCTGATCACTTGCCGTAACTCCCTGTCCGTTCACCCAGAGACTGCCACCCGCTCCCTTACAAGGGCCGCCCCCTTGTATAGTAGCTCAGAGGTTCCGCCTCCCGGACCCGTTACAGTTTGCTCGGGCCATGGAACCCGGTGGCACCCAAGCTCCCTCGCTCTCGGACCTCTGTCTTGAACTGTCCCGTCAGAGGTCCCAACAGGAGACCATCCTGGGTCACCTGCGGAATGTTAATACTCGCCTGAACACTCTGTCTGATCCACCAACAACCTCCGCCAGTACCATGGTATCCTTTTCCGGACCCCGGCTCTCTGCACCTCCTCGCTTCGGAGGCGACTCCGTCCTGGCTCGGGGCTTCATAAATCAGTGCACCCTGCATTTTGAACTATTATCCCACCAGTTTAACTCCGACCGAGCCAAAATTGCCTTTATCATGTCCCATCTCACCGGGGAGGCCCTGGCCTGGCTAAATCCTCTATGGGAGAGAGGAGATCCCCTGGTGTCCGACTTGCCTGCCTTTCTCATGGCTTTCCGGAAAGCCTTCGACGAACCCGGACGGAGGACCTCATCCGCATCTTCTCTGCTTCGCCTCCGTCAGGGAAGCCTCACCGTGGGCCAATATGCCATACGGTTCCGTACCCTTGCCTCGGAGCTGGCCTGGGATAACGAAGCCCTGGTATCCGTCTTCTGGGAGGGTCTGTCCGGCCGTATTAAAGATGAACTTGCTGGTCGGGACATTCCTACCACTCTCGATGATCTAATAACCCTTGCCACCCGGATTGACCTACGGTTCCAGGAGCGTGCCAAAGAGGTCACCCGTGAGAGAAGGATTCCACGTCTAGCTCCTACTTTCCAGGAACCCGTCATTCCTTCCGTTTCTCCACAGGTACACTCTCCTGAGCCTATGCAGGTCGACCAGACCAAGATGGTCAAATCCCGTCAGGATTTCCGCCGTGCCGAGGGGAGCTGCTTCTACTGTGGCAGTAAGGAGCATCTGATCCGTGCCTGCCCGGAGAGGTCGGGAGAACGCCTGTATCTAGGTTCACTCAGAGGGGTCGATCTAGACAAAAATAAATCCTCTCCATCCCTGCTGTTGTCAGTCTCAATCATCTGCGGGGAGAATCGTTATTCCGAACTAGCCCAACTTGACTCTGGAGCAGCCGGAAATCTTATTTCACAGTCCCTGGTGGAGAAATTCCGCATCCCCACCAAACCTCTGGCTGTACCCTTGTCTGTTGTTGCCGTGGATGGGGGCCTCTTACCTCGCCCCATCCAATTCATCACCGAATCCATTACTCTGCAGGTAGGAATGCTGCATTCAGAGAGTATCTCCTTTCACGTTCTGCCTGGTCTCCCTCACGCCCTCTTGCTAGGTCTGCCTTGGCTCCAGAGACATGCACCCGTGCTTGACTGGCAAACCGGAGAAGTCCTTCACTGGGGACAGGCCTGTCATAAAACCTGCCTGGTTCCCGTCCATTCCGTCCGTCCCTCTCCTATCCCAGCTAATCTACCTGGACTTCCGATTCCTTATTGGTCTAGTGCTGATGTCTTTGTTAAGGAGGAGGCAGAGACATCACCACCTCATAGACCATGTGACTGCCCCATCGATCCCGCCAGAGTAATGCAGGTGGCTCCCGTGAGTCTAAATTGTCTCCCTCCTGGTAAGACGTTCGTATCGGTACCTGATCGGGAGAGAATCCTACACTGGGGTCATTCGTCTAAACTAGCTGACCACGCCGGTCGGAAAAAGACCCTCCAGCTTATTACCCGACACTACTGGTGGCCTAACCTGCACAAGGATGTTATGGACTTTGTTTCTGCCTGTGTATCCTGCGCCCGCAACAAAGTTCCGAGACACCTGTCGGCCGGCCGCCTTCTTCCTCTGCCAGTACCTGCTGCCCCCTGGCAGCATTTAGCGATGGACCCTCCTCAATTCCGTCCTGGGGATAAAGTCTGGCTCTCGTCCAAATATGTCCGACTCAAGATCCCTTCCTATAAGTTAGGGTCTCGGTTCATCGGCCCACTGGTGGTCATCGGTCAGATCAACCCGGTAGCCTATAAATTGAAACTCCCGGCCAACTTACGGATCCCTAACTCCTTCCATGTATCTCTCCTCAAACCTGTGGTACTTAACTCTTTTTCTAAGTCTACAGGTACGCCTCCTGCTCTGGTTTCTGCTGAGGACAAGTTTGAGGTAGAGAACATTCTTGCCAGCAAAAGGGTAAGAGGAAAGACCTTTTTTCTGGTAGATTGGAGGGGGTTTGGTCCTGAGGAGAGAACGTGGGAGCCCCGGGAGAACATCCATGCCCCTCTCATCCTAGCTAAATTTCTGTCTGGCCTAAAAATGGGGGGGCCTAAAGGGGGGGGTACTGTAGCGCTGGCGTCCCTGCCCTCTGCTAGGCAGGGACGCTGCTCCCCTCACCGCTCTGCTCCGTGCCCGGCGTCCTCTCCCCGCTCTGCTGTCAGCGCGCGCTCCGTCCCGGCGTCCTCCTCCTGCTCTGCTCTCGGCGCGCGCTCCTTCCCGGCCCCTGTGCTTAGGGCGCGCGCGCGCGCGCTCCCCTCCTCTTAAAGGGGCCGCGCGCGCCGCCCTAAAGAGTCCCCGGCCAATGGCCGGAGGACTTCATCATATAAAAGGCACCTCCTCCAAAATGGAGGTGCCCGAGCAATGTTGTTTGCACCTGTGTCTCACCTGTGCTTCAGCCCTCAGGTCCCGTTGCCAGTTACCTGCCAGTTACCTGCCAGTTACCTGCCAGTTTCCTGCCAGTTTCCTGCTAGTTACCTGCCTGATTCCTGCCTGAATACTTGTTACCTGCCTGCCTGCCTGAGGTCCGACGGTCTGCCTTACAACTCCGGTCAGTCTGTCTAAGGACCAACTTGTCCGCTCACCTGGGAGCGCACATCAGCTACCTGCCTGCTTGCCTGAGGTCCGACGGTCTGCCTTACAACTCCGGTCAGTCTGTCTATGGACCAGCTTGCCCGCTCACCTGGGAGCGCTTCTCCGTTACCTGCCTGCTTGCCAGCCCGGAGGCTCCGTTGTCACGTGCTGTGACCACCAGCTATCTCAGAGACTCTTGCCCGCTCACCTGGGAGCGCATCTCCGTTACCTGCCTGCTTGCCAGCCCGGAGGTCCCGTTGTCACGTGCTGTGACCACCAGCTATCTCAGAGACTCTTGCCCGCTCACCTGGGAGCGCTTCTCCGTTACCTACCTGCCTGCCAGTCCGGAGGTTCCGCCGTCACGTGCTGTGACCACCTGCTATTCCAGAGACTCTCGCTTGCTCACCTGGGAGCACACATCTACCATCTGCCTGCTAGCCTACCCGGAGGCTCCGCCATCACAGGTCGTACCTACCCCTTACCCAGAGACTGCCCTGATCACTTGCCGTAACTCCCTGTCCGTTCACCCAGAGACTGCCACCCGCTCCCTTACAAGGGCCGCCCCCTTGTATAGTAGCTCAGAGGTTCCGCCTCCCGGACCCGTTACAATTGAGTTGTTTGGTCATACAAAAAGGCGTTATGCATGGCATCAAAAAAACACAGCATTCCAAGAAAAACACTTGCTACCCACAGTAAAACCTGGTGGAGGTTCCATCATGCTTTGGGGCTGTGTGGCCAATGCCGGCACTGGGAATCTTGTTAAAGTTGAGGGACGCATGGATTCCACTCAGTATCAGCAGATTCTTGACAATAATGTTCAAGAATCAGTGATAAAGTTGAAGTTACGCAGGGGATGGATCTTTCAGCAAGACAATGATCCAAAACACCGCTCCAAATCTACTCAGGCATTCATGCAGAGGAACAATTACAATGTTCTGGAATGGCCATCCCAGTCCCCAGACATGAATATGATTGAACATCTGTGGAATCATTTGAAGAGGGCTGTCCATGCTCGGCGACCATCAAACTTAACTGAACTGGAATTGTTTTGTAAAGAGGAATGGTCAAAAAAACCTTCATCCAGGAACTCATTAAAAGCTACAGGAAGCAACTAGAGGCTGTTATTTTTGCAAAAGGAGGATCTACTAAATATTAATGTCACTTTTCTGGTGAGGTGCCCATACTTATGCACCTGTCAAATTTTGTTTGAATGCAGATTGCACATTTTCTGTTAGCACAATAAACCTCATTTCAAGGCAGAAACATTACTGTGTCCAACAGTTATTACATATATCAAACTGAAATAGCTGTTGCAAAAACACCAATTTTTATAAAACAATAAGCTTAAGATTAATAGGGGTGCCCAAACTTTTTCATATAACTGTATATTACGCTTTGGGATGCTCCCTAATTGTCTGAAGTATGGTTTTTTTCTTATTTTGTTTTAATTTTTTCTATGAATAAAAAATTTATATTTTATCCTTAATACTCTTTGTTTTTGTGTGTGGGTGGATTATCCTCTATACAAAAGTTTGGGCATATATCATTTTTTGAGTTGGATGTGATAGTCTTAAACCTATGGTTACCATTGGGACTTTTTGTGGTTGGTAGTAATATATACCATCCTGACAAACTTTGAGGAGGCCACCAAGATGGTGAGTGGCGATGACGCCATCATTAGTGTCAGCATCCCACCACTTGTCTGTCTTTTGCAACGCTCTCTGCAGAGAATTAAAGAGGAGGCATTGCAGCCAGAGTATGATGAGATGGATCAAGAAGCCGTAGCGGGCGATTACACACAGCCCAGCCTCATCTCATCCCAACGTGCATTGGGGGACAATGAGGGAGAGGAGGAGGAGGAGGAGGAGGAGGAAGAAAAGGAGCTGCTATCATGCGTTGTAGACGGTAGTACCTGTACAAGTGTCATACCGTCGGTTCAGCGTGGGTGGCCTGAGGACAGGGGGGAGGAGGAAGAGGAGGAGGAGGAGGAGAGCATGGTCAGTCGTCATCTTGGTGAGGACACGGAAATCTTGCCCGTTACCAGTCTGGCACGCATGGCTGACTTTATGTTACGCTGCCTTAACCGTGACCCTCGCATTGTCAAAATGTTGGGTGACAGTCATTACTGGTTGGTGACACGTGTAGACCCCCGCTACAAAGAGAACTTTCACTCTCTTATTCCTGAGGTGGAGAGGTCTACAAAAATGGGGCAATACCAGAAGGCCCTTGCTGCAGAACTCTTAAAAAAATTCCCATCTGAACACGCTAGCGGCAGAGGTCACAGTTCGTTGCCCAACCAAGGCGTACAGGCGAGAGAGATGCAACTCCAATCCAGCAGAGGCAGGGGAACACTGTCAATGCTCTGGGACAGTTTTCTGACACCCGCCCAGCTTACAGGCCCTGAGGCGCGGGGTACTCTCACAAGAAGTGGAAAGTTTCAAAAGATGGTGAGGGAGTACCTTGCCGATCGTAACAGCGTCCTCCGTGATTCCTCTGTGCCTTTTAATTATTGGGTATCCAAGCTGGACACTTGGAATGAACTCGCTCTGTACGCCTTGGAGGTCCTGGCCTGCCCTGCCGCTAGAGTGTTATTGGAGCGTGTTTTTAGTGCCGCTGGGGGAATTATAACTGATAAGCGCACTCGCCTGTCAACTGACAATGCTGACAAGCTGACCCTTATCAAAATGAACAAGGGCTGGATTGGGCCAGACTTCTCATCACCACCAAATGACAGCAGAGTAACATAAAGTCAAATCCACTGTGTTATTTCGGGAGGTGTATTTACATGCACCGCTTCACACCCACACATGGGTATACGCTTCCTCGTTTCGGTTGTTTAATCTTCTTCTCCTTATCCTCAGCCTCCACCACCACTATACCACCAGGGTGCCAGCATTGCAAGTTCCTCCGTCCAAATTTTCGTCAGCTTTTGCTTGGAAAGCATAAGCAAATACCATGGGACACCCACTCCCCAATAATGGGACTTATGTTTGTAATATGCTGTACTGCATGGCTCTTGTAAGGGGCATTGCAAGTTGCTCCATCCTAATTTTTGGCAGCTTTTGCTGGGAAAGCATAAGCAAATACTATGGGAGACCCACTCCCCAATAATGGGACTTATGTTTGTAATATGCTGTACTGCATGGCTCTTGTAAGGGGCATTGCAAGTTGCTCCATCCTAATTTTTGGCAGCTTTTGCTTGCAAGGCATAAGCAAATACTATGGGACACCCACTCCCCAATAATGGGACTTATGTTTGTAATATGCTGTACTGCATGTGACGCGCCCCCTGTGCCATGTGTACACATGTGTGGGATACCCGGTGCCGGGTCTCTGGGGTCTGTAGTCTCCGTGGCGGTGACCCAGTCCCGTGGCTCAGGCTGGTCAAACCAGTGGCAGTTTTTTTTAGGTTTTGAGGTTAATTGTCCGACTGCGTCACCCGTGGATTGCGGTCAGGGAGTACCACCGCTGCGAGGCAGACCGCTGAGGCTGGTGTTGTGTGCGCAGCATAGAATGGGATAACTCCCCTCGGGAGGAGTATAGCCTCAGGGCAGTGAGTGTGGATGATGGGGGTGATGGTGCAGGAGCGCAGCAGGAACGACTCAGAGTCTTTGCAGTGCAGTTCAGGGTCTTTACTGATGATTATAAGGTAGACCCTCCCGGGAGTACTGGCTAGCATAAGAGGCCTGGTCAGTCTGTGAGCAAGCAGGAGTTCCCCTGGCCAGGTGGAGTTGTAGGCCTCCCCGTCTGTCTGCACTCTTACTGGCTACCTTGCTGTAAGCGGGTAGAAGTAGCCCACGTCCCTGAGTGTACCGTGTAGTGCTCACCCGTATGGCTGGTGACTTGGGGCCTTCTGTTAGCCTCCGCTCCACGACGGCGGTGCTGGTCCCTTGCTTGTGACTGAGCCTCCTGGCTTCTATGGCCAGAGGACCTGAACTCCCCTGCCGGCTTGTTTCTGCTGCTGGATATATAAGTCCTCACAGCTTCGGACTCCTGTGTCCGGTTCCTATTGTCTTCTGCCAGGGCGAGCTCTGCTCAGCGTCCAGCCCCTGGTCTTTAGCTCCTAGCTCCTACAGAGCTCCTTGCTGTTACTTTCCCTTGCTCTCACTCTGACTCTGACTGTTCTCTGACTCACTCAACCCCGCCCCAGATCCAGTTTATAAGGGCAGAATTCTCCCCTCCCAGGACTGGGGCAGGAGGATGTTGCATGTTTAAGGGATCCTGACCAGGAAACTTCCCACTTGCTCTCCGACATAATATCTCTATTACTGTGGTGACCAGACCCCTGGGGTGCCACACATGGCTTTTGTAAGGGGCATTGAAGTTCCTCATAATTTTTGGAAAGCCTTCCATTCACTGCTTAGGCCAACAGTGCACGGGAGACCCAGTTGCTATAAATCGAAAAAAAGGTTTAGTTAACGCCCTCTATCCTCCATGTCATTTCCAAGGGGCATTGGAGTGGCTCGAAATTTTTGGTAGGCATTGCACTCACTGTATGCCCTATAACTGTGTAGCCGAACCGCTCCTTTTGTTACAGAAACATATCCTACAAGACATATCTGGTTGACTGGCCTGATATTGATGTGAATGGTCCCTGTTCCTCCTGCTCTTTCTCCTTTGCCACCACCTCATCCATCATATATCACCTGAAGCTTTGTTTTAACGGGAGTCATAGAACTGGGATAGTAGCAGGAAAACATCCAGAAACCCTCGGAGGAGGTAGGATATGCGCCAAAACGCGGACCACCTCAGGCCTAGCTGCTACTACATACATGCGCTTGCATTCCAAGAAAACAAAGCAGATGCTAACTTCTATCATCATCATCATGCTCCTCACCTAGGCACTCTCAACTCCCCTGATGGAGAAGCCAGGGCCCACCGGAGGAGTCTGGTTCTCTGGTGGGCTCGTCCAATGCTGCCCTAAAGCAGGCCAGGCTAAGAAAAGTGTGGGGGAAGGTGACAGGAGAAATCAGGGCGGCTGGGGACCGAGTATGGACACCTGGCCGCCACCTGGTGGCTGGGGACCGAGCGTGGACACCCGGCCGCCTGGCGGCTGGGGACAGAGTATGGATACCTCGCTGCCGAAGCGGCCATGAGGTAGTGGCCAGCTTCGGCCTCCTCCAAACTAAAAGGCCCCATTTCAAGTGAAAGTTAGCAGTATGGTATTGCAGCCTGCAGGTGGGTGGGTGGTTGGCTGCATATTTTCACTTCCATTGCAAGGAATGTGGGAGGTACAATTCAACACTGCCCTGGGACAAGGACTTGCACGGGGATAGTTGCAAGTCTGCATCTTCTGATGCGGCAAGGATCACTTCTGATGGGCACACTTTTAGGCAGTGACCTGGGTGTCAGAGATGCTTCCAGGGGTCTTCCCCATGCTGTTCCCATGTCTTTTTAGCACTGTATGCATGTGTCACACAGCACATGGCCAGATAAGGTTGTAAAATGTTAAAATGACATTTCCCGGTGAATGCATTTGTCACGGTTGAAAGCAATACAAACGTGCAAAAAAGCATAAAAAATGCTACTTGTGAACATAGCCCAAGGTGTGGAGGATTATTTTTGCTTTTGGTCATTTATTTTACCTTATACACAAGTCTTTACCCTGGAAAGGATGTTCCTTAACCCCTTTCCGACCTGGTCAGTAATAGTACGCACCAGGTCGGGAAGGCCGGTTCAGCGGGTGCTCCGGCGGTGAGCCCGCACTGAAGCGAGCACATGTCAGCTGATTATTGGAATCGCAATCCACCCGCGGCTGTTATCATGTTAAATCTCTGACAGTGGCATTTAACTCGCGTTTCCGGGAGTCCTAAGCCCCGCCCATCAGTGACCCCGTCACGTGATCGTGGGTCACCAATGGGTGGGCATGACAACTCAGGGTCTGCAGCAGACGCCTGTGGTTGTCATGTCTCAATTGCTATGAGCGCCACCTAGTGGTCAGCGCTCATAGCAAGTGAGCATTTCTCCTGCATACAAGCGACCTGCTCATCGCTTGTATGCAGTAGAAGCAATCAGACAACTGCTGCTTCTAGTCTCCTCTGGAGACTATAGAAGGAAGCAGAAAGTGTAAAAAAAAGTTTTTAAAAAAGTAAAAAAAATAAAAAATATATAAAGGTTTAAGTCACCCCCCTTTCGCCCCATTCAAAATAAAATATATATATATAAAAAAAAAACACATACACATATTTGGTATCGTCGCGTTCAGAATCGCCCGATCTATCAATATAAAAGAAGAATTAATACAATCAGTAAACGGCGTAACGAGAAAAAAATTTTAAACGCCAGAATTAAGTTTTTTTGGTCGCTACAACTTTGCAATAAAATGCAATAACGGGCGATCAAAACAACAGATCTACCCAAAATGGTATCAATAAAAACGTCAGCCCGGCATGCAAAAAATAAGCCCTCACCTGGCCCCAGATCACGAAAAATAGAGAAGCTAAGGGTCTCGGAAAATGGCGTCATTTTTTTTTGTTTTTTTAGCAAGCTTTGGATTTTTTTTTCACCACATAAATAAGAAAGAACCTTTACATATTTGGTGTCTATGAACTCGTAACGACCTGGAAAATAATGATGGCAGGTCAGTTTTAGCAATCTGTGAACGTGGTAAAAAAAGGACCCAAAAAACAACTGTGGAATTGCATTTTTTTTTGCAGTTTCACTGCACTTGGAATTTTTTTCCCATTTTCCAGCACACGATATGGTAAAACCAGTGATGGTGTTTAAAAGTACAACTCGTCCCACAAAAAATAAGCCCTCACATGGCCATATTGAACGAAAATTAAAAAAGTTCTGGCTCTGGGAAGAAGGGGAGCAAAAAAGGAAAACACAAAAACAGAAAGACCCATGGTCGTTAAGGGGTTAACATATTTCACAGGAAAGCACTTTCACTTTCGTTTTTGAACGTTTTATTGTGAGCCTGTAAAAGTGGCTTAATACCTCTGACCACGTTGTTGACAGCAGTGACCTGGGGGTCAGAAATGCTTCCAGGGGCGATCCCCATGCTGTCCCCATGTCATTTGAGCACTGTCACTATCGTTTTGGGCACTTTTTAGGCTTTCTACAGACTGCCGGGGGAGCCGCCGCAATAATGTTCGGGTCTCCCATAGACTAACATTGGGCTCGTTGCTCGGGTCGAGCACCCGAGCATTTTAGTGCTCGCTCAACACTAAATGTGACGTCTTGATCTAAAAAAGTGCAAAATAGGTAAATGAAAATAATAAAAAACATTCTTACTTTTTGCTTAAAATTTATGAACCATGAGCAGATTTTGAAAAATTTGGCTAAAAAAATAAACAAAAAAATAAATGTGACTTAAAAAAAATTGCAACTGATGTGTAAGGCCCTTAGTTTTTCTAATTACTAGTTTTTTAGTAATGTTTTTAGTTCGATGTGCATGTTTTATCGTATGTTTGAGAATACTCTACATGATTTTCATATATTTGAGCCTTGGATAAACTTTTTCTTGGTATATTTTATGTCTTAAGGCCCAATTCATTATTGCATTTGACACTTTTTTTTCTAGTTTTTGGTGTTTTTCACCTGTTTTATATTTGTGCCTAATTCTTCTCTTTATTTGTGCCTTTTTTAAAGTCTCTTTTACATGCGCTCGCCAATTTTTTTATGTTTGCGATTTGTAGGTAGAGTTTAGATTTTCCTTTGTTTCTAGCTATTTCATCAACAGTAACTTTTTAAAAAATTTTTTAAAGTTTTCTTGTAAATGCAGATCCCCCTGCAGTGATTTATGTACTCTTGAAATTTTTGCGACACTTTACTGGAATATATGACCTTTTGTTCTACAAAGGTTAAAGAGAATAATAAAATGCACTTTTCATTTTGTGCAAAATTTTTGAACATTCATTTTGAAGAATTTGGTTCAAAAACATCAAACGAATACCACAAAATAATAAAAAGTGGCTTAAAGAATCCCACAAATGATGAATCAATCTATTAATTTAGATTTGGCTTTCATTGTCTCAGTTTGTGATCAAGGAATGGATAAATACACTATGACTAATGACAGAGCAATAAAACTACCATATAATGTACTAGTAGGACTCAGACTAAACTATAGATAAATTCACCATGTACAGATCTGAGTGTCCACCTTTATCTTTTCATAAATTTTGTTTAGAAGTAAATTTCCTGACAACTTTACAGTGTCTTGAAAAATTATTCATACCCTGTGAACTTTTCCACATTTTTTTCTCGCTACACACACAAACTTAAATGTATTTTATTTGGTTTTCATGTGATTCCAACACAAAGTAGCAAGTATTTGTGAAGTGTAATTGAAATTATATATGGTTTCTAATTATTTTAAAAATATAAATCTGGGTCCTGGCTTGTCTCACTCCAATTTCAACACAACCCGCTCTATTCAGCTTCCCAAGTTGACTGACCAGTGAACGCATAACCTGGTTCTAGCCATGGATATACAGGTGCACCTATTTGGGACCATTAGAGCTAGGATTTAACCATAGCCTACTTGGTTTTCTTACTCCCCTACATGGATTTTTGCAAATCGCAAATGAGACTTCTTATGGCTTGCTTGCTTTCAAAAATGGCTTTCTTCTTGCTCCTCTTCCATAAAGGCCAGATTTGTGGAGTATACAACTAACAGTTGTCCTGTGGACAGATTCTCTCCCCCTTGCTGTGGATCTCTGCAGCTCCTCCAGTGACTATGGGCCTCTTGGCTGCCTATCTAATGAGTGCTCTCCTTGCTCAAGATGTCAGGTTAGGTGGACCGCTATGCAGTTGTGCCATACTGCTTACATTTTTGGATGATAGATTGAACAGTGCTCTGTGAGATGTTCAGAGCTTTGGCTTTTTTTTTCAAAGCTGGTCATCTTGTGCCACTCATTTTGAGATAAATTGTGACAAGAGGAAAGGTTAGAGAGTAGTGTTGAGCATTCCGATACTGAAATATCGGGTATCGGCCGATATTCGCGGTATCGGAATTCCGATACTTAATTCCGATACTTTTACAATATCGAATACCCGAATCGGAAGATCCCATAATGCCTGCGCTCTGCAGTGTCTCTGAAGTATTACAAGCTGGATGGCAGCGCTCAGCTGAGATCCAGCCTGTCATCAGAATGCCATCCCAGCGTGGGAGAATTCTCCTGATCGTTTAACAGCCGGCGGACTGTAAAAAGTCACCGGCTTTTAAACAATCACACAGCCCCATGCTGCTTCCCCGCAGCCTCCCACCCCGATCCTCCGCTCCGCCCGCCACCTCCCATCCTGATCGTAAGTTAGGACTGGGCGGGGAGCGCAGCACCAAGGAGCGGAGAGCGAAGGACCCGGGCGGGGAAGCCGGCAGTGAAAAGACTTCACCGCCGGCTTTCCCGTTCTGTGAAGCGCTTTCCCGCCGGTCATTTCAAATAAACAGCTGAGGTATCAGGTGATGCCGATCAGCTGTTCATTTGAAGTTGCCGCGGTGCCCTCAGAGGGTTCACGTGAGTTCATGCTTGACTGCATTGCATGAACTCACATGAACTTTCCCACGGTCGCACAGGTCAGCCTCACCTCCCAGACCATCAGACCGTCATGATTGGTGTGTGCGGGGTGTCTGTGCGATGTCTGCGGGTGTGCGTGGTGTCTGTGCGATGTCTGCGGGTGTGTGCGGTGTCTGTGCGATGTCTGCGGGTGTGTGCGATGTCTGCGAGTGTGTGCGGTGTCTGTGCGATGTCTGTGAGTGTGTGCGGTGTCTGTGCGATGTCTGCGGGTAAGTGCGATGTCTGCGAGTGTGTGCGGTGTCTGTGCGATGTCTGCGAGTGTGTGCGGTGTCTGTGCGATGTCTGCGGGTGTGTGCGGTGTCTGTGCGATGTCTGCGGGTGTGCGCAGTGTCTGTGCGATGTGTGCGGGTGTGTGCGTGCAGGCAGACATAGGCCGATGTGACACTACTACTCCCATCGGCCTATGTCTGTCCCCCGTCCACTCGTGCCAGCAGGATCAGCTCGATGGGAGCAGTAGTTCCCATCAGCCTGATTCTGCTATTTAAATTGCCCTACTGTGTCCCCAATAAATTTTAAATACATGTCATTGGTGGCCAGTGGTTGCCTACAATAAATTAGTTTATACATTACCTGTCCCCGCCGATCGCCACCTAAAATAAAGTAAGAAATAAAAAACGACACCTATACTCACCTAGACACCTAATTCCCCGAAGCCATCGATCTCCTGTAATAAAATATAAAATAATAAACCACAACCTTATCCTTACCCCTCCGTAGTAGTCCACGAGTGTCCCATGATGATCTCCAGTTTAGAGCAGCCACATAGAATGTGACCACTCTGAACCGCTGCCGCCGCTAGAATGACGGGGCCGTAAAGCAGCCCCGTCATTGCATAAGCGTGTTCGCTGGAGTTCAGGCAGCGCTGCTCCGGTTAGCTCCTTTACGGCCCTGCTGTATCGTGAGAAATTCCCACGGTACAGCAGTGCCGTAAAGGAGGTCTCCGGAGCTGCGCTGCCTGAATGCACTCCGGTGACCTCAGTCAGTGGCTCCCGCTGCCGGGAGCGGACGTGTTCCCGGCAGTGTGAGCTTACAGCAGCCATGCACAGCTGTCACCATCTCCAGATGTGACAGCTGTGCATGGGAGATCAGCGCAGGAACGTGGACAGGTAACTATTTTTTTTTAGTTAACTAAGAATTAAATAAAATGGTGTGTTTATTTCAAATAAATTATTTTTTTCTGGGTGTAGTGTGTTTTTTTCTTTTTAACACTTTGTAGGTTAGTAATGGGGGTGTCTTATAGACGCCCATCATTACTAACCTGGGCTTCATGGCAGCTGGCGCTGACATGAACCCCAGCCCTATTACCCCCTGCCACCGCACCAGGGCAGTGGGAAGAGCGAGGCTAAGTGCCAGAATTGGTGCATCCTATGGATGCGCCATTTCTGGGGCGGCTGACGGGTGGTGTTTCTAGCCTGGGAGGGGGCCAATATTCATGGCACCCTTCCTGGGCTATTAATATCAGCCCCCAGCTGTCTGCCTAGCCTTTGCTAGCTATTAAAATAGGGGGGACCCCACGTCATTTTTTTGGGGGGTCCCCCATTTTAATAGCTAGTAAAGGCTAGGTATTCAGCTGGGGGCTGATATTAGTAGTCTGGGAAGCTCCGTGGGTATTACCCCCTTCCCAGGCTTCAAACATCTGCCCCAGCCGTCTGCTTAACCTCCGCTAGAGACTAAAATTATGGGGGATCCCACGCCAATTTTTTTTTTAAATTAATCCTTTATTTTAACACTAAATGACATTTGAGGAGTTAATAAAGATGCAGACCCTAAATTATTATTTATTTTTTAATTAATTTTTCCCAAAAATTTTGACGTGGGCTTTGCCATACTTTTGTATGCCAGCCAGGTACAGCATCCAGCTTCTATGAACGCGCCATTTTCCGGGGCGGCTGCAGACTGCAATTTGCAGTGGGGGGGGGGGCCCAGAAAGCTTGGGCCTCCCTGCGCTGCAGATTCCAGCCCCCAGCTGCCTAGCTGGTGGTTGGGGGCAGTCCGTTCCTGCCTGCTGTACCTGGCTGGACACAAATATAGTGCGAAGCCCCACGTCAATTTTTTTTTAATTAAGTCATGAATTTCCTGAAATAATTAAAAAAAAATTGACGTGGGGCTTCGCACTATATTTGTGTCCAGCCAGGTACAGCAGGCAGGAACGGGCTGCCCCCAACCACCAGCTGCCTATTTGTACCTGGCCGGACACAACAATATCGGGAAGCCCTTTTTTAAAAAAAATATTTCATGAAATAATTAAAAAAAAAAAATACGTGGGGCTTCTCCCTATTTTTGTGTCCAGCCAGGTACAACTAGGCAGCTGGGGGATGGAATCTGCAGCACAGGGAGGCCCAAGCATTCTGGGCCTCCCCCCCACTGCAAATTGCAGTCCGCAGCCACCTCAGAAAATGGCGCGTTCATAGAAGCTGGATGCTGTACCTGGCTGGCATACAAAAATATGGCAAAGCCCACGTCAAAATTTTTGGGAAAAATTAATTACAAAATAAATAATAATTTAGGGACTGCATCTTTATTAACTCCTCAAATGTCATTTAGTGTTAAAATAAAGGATTTATTTAAAAAAAAAATTGGCGCGGGATGCCCCATAATTTTAGTCTCTAGCGGAGGTTAAGCAGATGGCTGGGGCAGATGTTTGAAGCCTGGGAAGGGGGTAATACCCACGGAGCTTCCCAGACTACTAATATCAGCCCCCAGCTGAATACCTAGCCTTTACTAGCTATTAAAATGGGGGACCCCCCCAAAAAAATGACGTGGGGTCCCCCCTATTTTAGTAGCTAGCAAAGGCTAGGCAGACAGCTGGGGGCTGATATTAATAGCCCAGGAAGGGTGCCATGAATATTGGCCCCCTCCCAGGCTAGAAACACCAGCCGTCAGCCGCCCCAGAAATGGCGCATCCATAGGATGCGCCAATTCTGGCACTTAGCCTCGCTCTTCCACGCTGCCCTGGTGCGGTGGCAGGGGGTAATGGGGCTGGGGCTCATGTCAGCGCCAGCTGCCATGAAGCCCAGGTTAGTAATGATGGGCATCTATAAGACACCCCCATTACTAACCTACAAAGTGTTAAAAAGAAAACACACACTACACCCAGAAAAAAATAATTTATTTGAAATAAAACACACAATTTTATTTAATTCTTAGTTTATTAAAAAAAAATAGTTACCTGTCCACGTTCCTGCGCTGATCTCCCATGCACAGCTGTCACATCTGGAGATGGTGACAGCTGTGCATGGCTGCTGTAAGCTCACACTGCCGGGAACACGTCCGCTCCCGGCAGCGGGAGCCACTGACTGAGGTCACCGGAGTGCATTCAGGCAGCGCAGCTCCGGAGACCTCCTTTACGGCACTGCTGTACCGTGGGAATTTCTCACGATACAGCAGGGCCGTAAAGGAGCTGACCGGAGCAGCGCTGCCTGAACTCCGGCGAACCCACTTATGCAATGACGGGGCTGCTTTACGGCCCCATCATTCTAGCGCCGGCAGCGGTTTAGAGCGGTCACATTCTATGTGGCTGCTCTAAACTGGAGATCATCGTGGGACACTCGTGGACTACTACGGAGGGGTAAGGATAAGGTTGTGGTTTATTATTTTATATTTTATTACAGGAGATCGATGGCTTCGGGGAATTAGGTGTCTAGGTGAGTATAGGTGTAGTTTTTTATTTTTTACTTTATTTTAGGTGGCGATCGGCGGGGACAGGTAATGTATGAACTAATTTATTGTAGGTAACCACTGGCCACTAATGACATGTATTTAACATTTATTGGGGACACAGTAGGGCAATTTAAATAGCAAGATCAGGCTGATGGGAACTACTGCTCCCATCGAGCTGATCCTGCTGGCACGAGTGGACGGGGGACAGACATAGGCCGATGGGAGTAGTAGTGTCACATCGGCCTATGTCTGCCTGCACGCACACACCCCCAGACATCGCACAGACACCGCGCACACCCGCACACACCCGCAGACATCGCATAGACACCGCACACACTCGCAGACATCGCACAGACACCGCACACACCCGCAGACATCACGCAGACATCGCACAGACACCGCACACACTCGCAGACATCGCACAGACACCGCACAGACACCGCACACACCCGCAGACACCGCACAGACACCGCACACACCCGCAGACACCGCACAGACACCCCACACACCGCGCACACCCGCACAGACACCCACACACACCAATCATGACCGGTCTGGGAGGTGAGGCTGACCTGTGCGGCCGTGGGAAAGTTCATGTGAGTTCATGCAATGCAGTCAAGCATGAACTCACATGAACCCTCCGAGGGCACCGCGGCGACTTCAAATGAACAGCTGATCAGCATCACCTGATACCTCAGCTGTTCATTTGAAATAACCGGCGGGGAAGCGCAGCACAGAACGGGAAAGCCGGCGGTGAAGACTTTTCACTGCCGGCTTCCCCGCCCGGGTCCTTCGCTCCCCACTCCTTGGTGCTGCGCTCCCCGCCCGGTCCTAACTTACGATCGGGATGGGAGGTGGCGAGGGGAGCGGAGGATCGGGGTGGGAGGCTGCGGGGAAGCAGTATGGGGCTGTGTGATTGTTTAAAAGCCGGCGGCTTTTTACCGCGCGCCGACTTTTAAACAATCAGGAGAATTCTCCCACGCTGGGATGGCATTCTGATGACTGGCTGGATCTCAGCTGAGCGCTGCCATCTAGCTTGTCATACTTCAGAGACACTGCAGAGCGCAGGCATTATTGGAACTTCCGATTCCGGTATTCGATATTGTAAAAGTATCGGAATTAAGTATCGGAATTCCGATACCGCGAATATCGGCCGATACCCGATATTTCAGTATCGGAATGCTCAACACTACTCAACACTATTAGAGAGGGCACATCTAAGATATAAATTATTACACCATAAACCCTCCATAAGTATATTTCCAAAGGCAGCAGTTGCTACAGAACAAATTTGGTATTACCCTGTAGCTAGGTACACACATGGTCAAAATTGCTGGTACCCCTCGTTTAATGGAAGAAAAACCCACAATGGTCACAGAAATAACTTGAATCTGACAAAAGTAATAATACATTAAAAATCTATGAAAATGAACAAATCAAAGTCAGTCATTGCTTTTCAACCCCGCTTCCACAGAATTAAAAAAAAATAATAAACTCGTGAAATAGGCCTGGACAGAAATAATGGTACAATGGTAACATGGTGTGTACCACACTTAACATGGACCAGAGGAAGCAAAGGAAAGAGTTGTCTCAGGAGATTATAAAGAAAATTATAGACAAGCATGTTAAAGGTAAAGATTATAAGACCATCTCCAAGCAGCTTGATGTTCCTGTGACTACAGTTGCTCATATTATTCTGAAATTTATGATCCATGGGACTGTAGCCAACCTCCTTGGACGTGGCAGCAGGAGGAAAATTGATGACAAATCAAAGAGAGTGATAATACGAATGGTAGCAAAAGAGCCGAGGAAAACTTCTAAAGAGATTAAAGGTGAACTTCAAGCTCAAGGAACATCAGTGTCAGATCGCACCATCCATCGTTTTTTGATCCAAAGTGGACTTCATGGAAGATGACAAAGGAAAACACCATTGTTGAAAAAAAATCATAAAAAAGCCAGACTGGAATTTGTCAAACTACATGTTGACAAGCCACAAAGCTTCTGTGAGAATTTCCTATAGACAGATGAGACAAACATTGAAGTTTTTGGCAAGGCACATCAGGTCTTTGTTCACAGACAGAAAAATGAAGCATATCAAGAAAAGAACACTGTCCCTTCTGCGAAACATGGAGGAGGCTCTGTTATGTTCTGGGGCTGCTTTGCTGCACTTGGCGCAGGGTGTCTTGAATCTGTGCAGGGTACAATGAAATCTCAAGACTATCAAGGGATTCTAGAGAGAAATGAGCTCCCCAGTGTCAGATAGCTTGGTCTCAGTCGCAGGTCATGGGTCTTGCAACAGGATAATGACCCAAAACACACAGCTAAATCACCCAAGAATGGCTAAGAGGAAAATATTGGACTGTTCTGAAGTGGCCTTCTCTGAGCCCTGACATAAATCCTATTGAGCATCTTTGGAAAGAGCTGAAACATGCCGTCTGGAAAAGGCAACCTTCAAACACGAGACAACTGGAGCAGTTTGCTCATGAGGAGTGGCCAAAATACCTGTCGAGAAGTGCAGAAGTCTCATTGACAGTTACTGGAATCGTTTGATTGCAGTGATTGCCTCAAAAGGTTGTTCAACAAAATATTAAGTTAAGGTGAACCATCATTTCTGTCCAGGTCTATTTCATGAGTTTAATTTTTTTTTAAATTCTGTGGAAGCAGAAAAGCAATGTCTGACTTTCATTTGTTAATTTTCAAAGATTTTTTGTTCATTTTTCAAAGATTAAACAAACTTGCTTCCAGGTCATCTGTTTTGCAAACAGTGTTCACCATTTGTATCTGTGCCATTTATATTCTGGCTGCTACAATCATCCACATTCACCGTTCTCCCACAAATTCGGCACACTTCATCCATATTAACCCCTCACTCCTCTCTTCTCCTATGTACAGCTGTCATGCTCTCTTCACAATGTTATACCACGCAGATCCATTCATTCCCACCATACAACACAGGAAATGCTCTCACAAATTACTCAACCATCTGCTCACTCTTTGTATCTTCCTTCTATTAGTCGCAGGTGATATTTCTCCCAACCCAGGACCCTCCAGTAATAATAACACTAACTCTTTCCCTGTTACATTCAGAAACCCTGTTAATCTCATTAATATTCTCTGCATATCTTCTGTCTCATTCAACTGTCCCCTTTGGAATGCGCTCTCAGCTTGTAATAAACTCTCTTACATCCATGACTTTTTCCTTTCTAATTCCCTCAACCTTCTGGCTCTCACTGAAACCTGGATCCAGCAGTCGGACACCACCGCCGCTGCAGCTCTCTCCTATGGTGGCCTATATTTCTCTCATACCCCGCAACCTGACAAGAGATCAGGGGGAGGTGTTGGTCTGCTTCTTTCAACAAAATGTACTTTTCAGGTTATGCCCCCTGAACCCTCCCTTATCTTCCCGTCTTTTGAGGCCCACACAGTCAGACTCTGCAGGCCCTTCTCCCTGCGAGTGGCAGTTGTCTATCGCCCTCCTGGTCCCCCCCCGTCAATTCCTGGATCACTTTGCTGCCTGGCTTCCAAATTTTCTATCCTGCGACATCCCCATGATAATCATGGGAGATTTTAACATCCCAATTGGCGATTCTCTTTCCCCATCTGCCACGCATCTTTTATCACTAACCTCCTCCTTCGGCCTTTCACAGCTTGCTAATTCTCCTGCACATGAAGACGGGAACACATTGGACCTGATCTTCTCCCGGCTTTGCCCAGTACATGACTTTACTAACTCTCCCCTTCCACTCTCTGACCATATTCTTCTTTCATTCTCTGTCAAGAACTGTGACTCTACTCAAGACACTCCCACCATCCACACTTATAGAAATTTACGCACCATTAACACCCAGAAATTTATAAAATGGTTGCAATCATCATTGGCCCCAATCTCCTCACTCTCATGTCCCGACTCTGCATTGAAGCATTATAACAAAATAATGCTATGCCCCCTGGATGAAGCCGCACCTCCTACACAAAGAAAAATTCAGCATAGACAGCGACAACCCTGGCACACGCCTCAAACACGTCTTCTCCAGAGGAATTCCAGGTGCGCTGAACGGCTGTGGAGAAAATCAAATCTGCCCGAAGATTTCCTCCATTATAAATTTATGCTGAAAACATATAACTCTGCCCCTCACCTCTCCAAACAAACCTACTTAAACAACCTCATCATCTCACTTTCCAATAATCCTAAACGACTCTTTGAAACGTTTCATTCTCTCCTCAATCAAACAACACAGGCCCTGACCACCGACCTCAGCGCTGACGATCTGGCCAATTATTTCAAAGAAAAAATTGACCATATCCGACAGGAAATTTTCTCCCAATCACCAAATGTTATGCATGCTCTCCCCCGCCACATTGTATCTTGCTCACTTTCTGACTTCGAACCAGTCACGGAAGATGAAGTGATCAGGCTCCTTGCATCTTCACACCCTACCACCTGCACCAGTGACCCTATTCCCTCACATCTCCTTCAGTCCCTTGCTCCAGCTGTCACCACTCACCTAACTAAAATTTTCAACCTTTCCCTGTCATCTGGTATCTTTCCCTCTTCTTTTAAACACGCTAGCATACAATCATTACTTAAAAAACCATCCCTTGACCAGAACTGCACGGCCAACTACAGACCTGTTTCCAATCTTCCCTTTATCTCTAAACTCCTGGAACGCCAGGTCCACTCCCGTTTCATCCGCTATCTCTCAGACAACTCTCTTCTTGACCCTTTACAAGCTGGTTTCCGCTCTTTACATTCTACTGAAACTGCCCTCACTAAAGTCTCTAATGATTTACTAACAGCTAAATCTAATGGTCACTGCTCCCTGCTGATTCTCCTGGATCTCTCTGCAGCATTCGACACTGTGGATCACCAGCTCCTCCTCACTACGCTCCGCACTATTGGCCTCAAGGACACTGTTCTCTCCTGGTTCTCCTCCTATCTCTGTGACCGCTCCTTCTCTGTGTCTTTTGCCGGCTCCTCCTCCTCCCTACTTCCCCTTACTGTCGGGGTTCCTCAAGGATCAGTCCTAGGCCCCCTTCTTTTCTCCTTATACACTGCTCCTATTGGACAAACAATCAGTAGATTCAGTTTTCAGTACCATCTCTATGCTGATGACACCCAATTATACACCTCTTCTCCGGACATCACCCCTACATTACTACAAAAGACCAGTGATTGTCTTTCTGCTGTGTCTAAAATTATGTGCTCCCTCTACCTAAAACTGAATTTGTCAAAAACTGAACTCCTCGTCTTTCCTCACTCCACTAACCTACCTGTGCCCGATATTGCCATTTCCATTTGTGGCTCAACCATTACTCCCCAGCAACAAGCCCGCTGTCTTGGGGTCATTTTTGATTCAGATCTTTCTTTCACTCCTCACATCAAATCACTCGCTCGTTCATGTCAACTACACCTCAAAAACATCTCAAGAATCAGGACTTTTCTCACCTTTGACTCTGCAAAATCTCTTACTGTAGCTCTTATTCATTCTCGTCTTGACTATTGCAACGCTCTACTAATCGGTCTCCCTGTTACTAAACTCTCCCCTCTCCAATCCGTCCTTAACGCAGCAGCCAGGATCCTATTCCTCGCCAACCGCTACACCGATGCCTCTTTCCTGTGCCAGTCATTGCATTGATTGCCTATCCAATAGAGAGTTCAATTTAAACTTATCACGCTTACCCACAAAGCGCTCCATGCTTCAGTACCCCCCTACATCTCCTCTCTTGTCTCAGTCTACCACCCTACACGTGCCCTCCGTTCTACAAATGACTTAAAACTAAAATCCTCTATAATCCGAACTTCCCACTTTCGTCTCCAAGATTTCTCGCGTGCTGCGCCAATTCTTTGGAATGCACTACCCAGGACAATTTGATTAATTCCCAATACCCACAGTTTCAAGCGAACCCTAAAAACACATTTCTTTAGACTGGCGTATAGCCTAAACACACTATCTGTCCGTCCCAGTTTTCCCCCATATTAAAATCTTCTTCAACTTCAGGTTCATACCAACCATGCACTTAATAGCCTCTGTCAGGACTGTACACATACTGGCAGGCGACCAGTCCATGTATTATTATTTATCATATTTAGTATATCAAGGCTGCATTATACAATATATGTACTTTTTACCTTTTGTGTCTCCCCCATTTCCTCATAGTCTGTAAGCTTGCGAGCAGGGCCCTCACTCCTTTCGATATGAGACATGCTTATTCTGTATTGTCTGTATAAGTCCCCCCTAAAATTTGTAAAGTGCTGCGGAATATGTTGGCGCTATAAAAATAAAAACTATTATTATTATTATTTTTAATTTATTATTACTTTTGTCAGATTCAAGTTATTTCTGTGACCATTGTGGGTTTTTCTTTAATTAAACGAGGGGTACCAACAATTTTGAACACGTGTGTACATGGCTGCTCATGGAATACATGTATGACTTCTATTCTGGCTCATAAAGGGGGTCTTCATAATAGATAATGGTTGTCTTCATAAGATAACTGTTACAGCCAAGTGTAATTTGGAGAATATGTCCAAGGCCACATATGAGAACCCGACAACATATTTTTTGTCTTTTTTAGACTAGTTAGATTAATATGTAAAATATATATTCTTTTATCTGTTTGACTTTTACATGGAATACAAAATCTATTACAGATTCACGTAAAAAAATCCATGTTCTTTTCGATCACTCATTTTCAACATTTTCGGCTTTTCAATTTCCATGTCACATAAAAGACAAAATTACTGTATTATAATAAAAGTCTGTAAAAATCTGTCCCGGTGTTCCAGACTGTGTACAGCATAGTGACATGGGCATATATTTAAAGAGGATGTCTCGTTGGAAATAAAATGCTCATATAGGTTGCTATATTATTCTGAGTTAAAGGTGACTTCTTTTTAGGATCAGAAAAATTAAGATACATTACATGGCCAACTCATTGCAGTGAAAAAAAATATGTGCAATGCCTAATTCTTCCATTGGTGGCGCCAAAGAGAAAATCAACACTTGCTTCCACTTTCCACAAGCGATTACAGCTGATTGCTGGTCTCAGCAGAAGAACTTTGTATGATCAGTTTATGGTCCAGAAAACATTCTTATTCAAAAAGGTGAACCCTCTTAAATGATTAACAAACTTTGCATAAATCAATTATACAAATGAATTTAAAAAAAAGCATTGCAATATATGTAAAAAAATTACTTCTTCCTCACCTTTACTCCCACTCTGGAAATCCTCTGGAATCTGTGGTTGTCAAAACAGGACTTGCAAGCTCACTGAGGAATCAGATTACAGCTGCCTATTATAGTCTATGAAGAAGGTTGAGGAAGGGAATAGCAGAGAAGAGCACAGACTTTTGTTGTTGATGTTTATCTCCTCCAAGTACAGGATTCTCTGCTCATTACCTTTTTATAGTGTCTTCCATGCTCCAGCTGCTTCTGAACACATGATACATAGAAATAGGAGAGCAAGAATCCCTCATGTCTGTGTGTGCTGTGTTTGGGAGACATCATAGCAGCTAGTCTCCATCCAACAGCTCAGAGGCAACTGAAAATTAGAGATAGAGCCTGCAGAAGGAGAAAAACTGATGACACATGGAGAATAGTGTTGAGTGAGTATGTTCTGTTCCGAGTATGCTCGGGCCGAGCTCCGAGTATTTACAGCTGCTCGGTGATATGGTTGAATCGCTCCTGTGTGCATGATTTGCCACTGTTTGACAGTTTTATTACATGTGAGAAATGTGTAAGAAATAGACATTCCTCACATGTAATAAAACTGTCAAACAGTTGCAAATCATGCACACGGGAGCAATTCAACCATATCACCGAGCAGCTATAAATACTTGGAGCTCGGCCCGAGTGTATTCGGACAGAACATACTCGCTCTACACTAATGGAGAATACAAGTCAGAAAATAACCAGAAATAGTATTATTCCTCATGTACAAGTAGAGCAGCTTTTTCTGAAAAGTCTCTAATTACCGTCAATGTATTTATGGAATATTTAGTTACTGATATGATTTATTGCACTTTTTCTCTTTGGTTTTATTCACCAACTGTTCTAAGCAGGTTCATAAAAAATATATAACAACATCTGTATTAGTGGAGTAGCTAACATGTAGGGATTGAAGAGGTCAAAGTTGTGACAAGCTTCGAATGCTAGTGTGCTAAAACATAATCTTATCCCCTGGGCTTCTATTAGAAGGTAAGCTATTGTGCGTTGATGGCTGGAGACTGTGGATGATGGATCTGCCTCATTTTGATAACAGTCAACCTGTTGAGGACCTGCACAGAAGATAGGTTTTGTGCGATGCTTAAAAACTAACTGTTAACATTGAATAGCTATTGGCCTAATTTTCACCACAAGTAGGAACACTTGGTTGAGTACGCATTCGTATTTCAATAGGGAGACAATATCTGGAAATATGTCTGGCCATGGCTTATCCGCCTAAAAAGAAGGGTCAGACTTTGTATAATCCAATGTTAGAAATTCCGGTGACACAAGAGCAGCCCACCCAGAGATAGTAGATAGTAGAAGACACTTTATCAGTGATACTGTAATATCAATATGGATTCATGCTGTATATGTGCAGAAAAACTTTTCTCTTTTTTACACATTGTGCTCAACCTTGTTTTTGTTTGACTTTATATCCTGATTGAAATGACAATGTTTTATTGTAAGTTCCAAAGGTAAAGTGGGTGTTATGGTGGCATTGTGGCTGTAACTGGTGGAAATTTTGGTGTGGATTAGGAATGCTACTTTCATAGCATTGTCGCTGTCATAAGGGACTTTGTGACTGTCGTGGTGTAAATTAGTGGATGTCATTAATGCACAATTACTAACATATTAATTGGTCAACGCTAAAATTCCACCACCAAGACTAACCTGTGAATGTCCAAAATCAGGTGGGACTGTCAACTTTTGGATAGAGCTTACTTGCATGAACTTTGCCTCTTTTTGTATCAGAATCTGGCCAAATTTGCCTGGACTTTTTCTGAAAATTCAGGACAGTTTTGGGCAACTTGGGAGTTTTGACAACTATTTGATTGTTATATAAATACTAGCAGTTGTCACATTTCTGCATGAATCTGCTAGAGCAATGTCTACTTCTGTTGACAGGCACCACCGTATTCACTCTGCGGGTGGCACTGCTGATAAAAGAGACATCATGGCCAGTATCACTAGGCAGAATAGACAACGTCTAGCCAAGGATGCTAGTGTGTCTGGGACCTGCGAAACAAAATGAATGCATCTCAGCAGGAGTTATCAGCTTCTTGCTCTGGCCAATGTGGCAGTATCATACCCATCTTAAACTCCAATCATACAGCTGTGAGTTGCAAGTTACTGTGCTTACTTTACTCCACAGCCTCTGATGCTATATCTTGTTGTTACCTCTGGGATCCCTACTGATCCTGACTGGCCTGACTCTGTTTTGACTGATCTCCTGGCATCTGAGTACAGCTATTCCTTTGATTATTTTTGTGTTCTGATACTGTACCTGGATTTATGCCTCCAGTAGCTGACTATCCTTGTATCAGGCTCAATCTTCCAGTTGGGAGCTTCTTTGTGGACGCAACCAAGGGCACTCTATCATAAGTCCAAATCGATATATAGGCATTAAAGGGTGAAGGCCAGTGTTCTTCTTGGTTCTGATAGATGGCGTAACTAATGCCAAGTTAGTCCAGTGAAGCCTTTTTTGAACTTATTGAACCTATAGCCACTGCCAGACTGTAGAGCAGCCTGCACAACAAGCTCTGTAAAAGGTGCATCACAGATGGAAGAAGACTTCATACCAATGTTGGAAGGGTGGAGCTACTGGAACTCCTGAGTGTCCTTTACTCTGTTAAGCAGCACTACACCCTTAATTCTTAACTACCACCACTTCAGTGCCCCTCATAGTCTAACAACACCTCTGAATTCTACAGGCAATAATTCTAAAATCCTAGAAATCTATAACTTCAATTAGCCAAATTGCCACTTTCTTCTGTATTTGGATCCTGTTGGCTAAAGCCCGTTAGATGACCTGCACTACTGGAGTAAATTGATTCTTCAACAATGATGATGATTAAAAAGGTTATTTAATCACAAAGGGGTTCAACGCTGTACCAGCGTCTCTATCAAGTGAAAAGAACAAATATCTTCTGTATTTCTTATACTAATGTATATAGAAGAAATAAACTTCATCCTAACAGCGGAGCAATAACACCGTGCGAAGCAATATCCCAGGATGAAGTCAAACTCCAATTTTTAACAGAATCATCTTCTGTATATGTCAGATGACTTCAATAATTTGATCACATCTAGTGGTAACCTGCAAAACACCCTCACATCCTACCAATCTCCATCCACTGTATTAGCAAGTGAGCTGACGGAGAAGAAACAAACATTATCTGAGCAGTACATGTATAGTGCATTTTATTGTGCGCCGAACTTCCATCACCCAGCGGGAGATCTCCAATTCTACATAATAACATAGCATGAATATAGCAATAGTCATGCTGTAAAAGCTGACAGTTAAATCTAGCGCAGCTATTTAGGCACACTTATTTTTCGTGTTAAGATTCATTGCATTTTCAGAGTAATAAGTGTCATTCTGTCTGACTGTGAACAAAAATTTCTAGTTTTTTGCTTCTTAAGAAGGAGATTATTTTCTTCTCTAGTCTAGAACCTATGATTACCTGCAGACTAAAACATAGACTAGCAAGAGGGTGAGGGACTCTTGTCAGCCTCATACTAGTTGTATTTTTCTTGTGTTGGGGCAGGACCACTGATGTCCATGTGATAAATAATACTAGAGTTTATCAAATCTCCCAAAATTCAGTTCTGGCAAATTCACTGAATTCAGGAGGAAAATTAAATTTGAGTCAAATTTTATGTGAAATTAATTGGCCAGGGAGGGGTTAAAATAAACCCTCTTATATTATCTTCTCCTTAACTCTCCGCATGCCTGTTCCACAATTGGTCCTCTGATTGGCTCTTTCATCTTCAGTATTTTTTCATCATTCTTTGCTCTGGCCAATTCTTGCCTGTTCTTGCATTTTAAATGGCCCCATGGGGCGCAATATTCATCATTGACTTAAGTTAGGTTGTATACAGGCATGTGGGGTGTAATGCACAACACCTACATATCACACACCAATAGGGATGAGCGGACCCAAGGAAGTTCAGGTTCTGGTACCCGACCAGAACTTTAGTTCAAAATTTGGTCCGGGTACGAGAACTGAACCCGATCTTGTACCAGAACCCAAACTCCATTGGAAACAAACGGGACTCGAACTTAGGAGCAGGAAAATTCTCTCTCTCTCTCCTCCCGGAACTCTGAATATTGCAATAAACTTCCGGGAGAAGTCCATGTTCGACGTTTAGCATGTGTAACTAATTGTCTGGTACGAACCTCAAACTTTTAAGTTTGGGTTCGCTCATCTCTACACACCACATAATAGCAAGGGCAATAGTGAATGAAAGATCCCGCTAGAAGTGGCCGGAGGCTCGGAATTAAGACTGAAGACAGGAAATAGAATAAAGAAGTCAGAAGAGCTGATGAGAGCAATGGTGTCAAAGGAGAAGGTATGGAGTGGTCTGGGGACAGAAGACTGAAAAACAGATTTTTTTATAGCTCCTTCTCGGCCCCCTATCATGTCTCATAATGGTGGCTGAAGAAAAGGTTTAACTGAAGCAAATTGCAAAAAATTGGATTCTGGCAAATATAAATCTTTATCTAGTACATACATACAGTTAGGTCCATATATATTTGGACAGAGACAACATTTTTCTAATTTTGATTCTAGACATTACCACAATGAATTTTAAACAAAACAATTCAGATGCAGTTGAAGTTCAGACTTTCGACTTTCATTTGAGAGTATCCACATTAAAATTGGATGAAGGGTTTAGGAGTTTCAGCTCCTTAACATGTGCCACCCTGCTTTTAAAGGGACCAAAAGTAATTGGACAATTGACTCCAAGGCTATATCATGGACAGTTGTGGGCAATCCCTTAGTTATGTCATTCTCAATTAAGCAGATAAAAGGCCTGGAGTTGATTTGAGGCGTGGTGCTTGCATTTGAAAGGTTTTGCTGTGAAGTAAACATGCGGTCAAAGGAGCGCTACATGCAGGTGAAACAAGCCATCCTTAAGCTGCAAAAACAGAAAAAACCCATCCGAGAAATTGCTACAATATTAGGAGTGGCAAAATCTACAGTTTGGTACATCCTGAGAAAGAAAGAAAGCACTGGTGAACTCATCAATGCAAAAAAACTTGGGCGCCCACGGAAGACAACAGTGATGGATGATCGCAGAATAATCTCCATGGTGAAGAGAAACCCCTTCACAACAGCCAACCAAGTGAACAACACTCTCCAGGAGGTAGGCTTATCAATATCCAAATCTACCATAAAGAGAAGACTGAATGAAAGTACAGTTATATGAAAAAGTTTGGGCACCCCTATTAATCTTAAGCTTAATGTTTTCTTAAAATTGGTGTTTTTGCAACAGCTATTTCAGTTTGAAATATGTAATAACTGTTGGACACAGTAATGTTTCTGCCTTGAAATGAGGTTTATTGTACTAACAGAAAATGTGCAATCTGCATTCAAACAAAATTTGACAGGTGCATAAGTATGGGCACCTCACCAGAAAAGTGACATTAATATTTGGTAGATCCTTCTTTTGCAAAAATAACAGACTGTAGTCGCTTCCTGTAGCTTTTAATGAGTTCCTGGATCCTGGATGAAGGTATTTTTGACCATTCCTCTTTACAAAACAATTCCAGTTCAGTTAAGTTTGATGGTCGCCGAGCATGGACAGCCCTCTTCAAATGATCCCACAGATGTTCAATGATATTCAGGTCTGGGGACTGGGATGGCCATTCCAGAACATTGTAATTGTTCCTCTGCATGAATGCCTGAGTAGATTTGGAGCGGTGTTTTGGATCATTGTCTTGCTGAAAGATCCATCCCCTGCGTAACTTCAACTTTATCACTGATTCTTGAACATTATTGTCAAGAATCTGCTGATACTGAGTGGAATCCATGCGTCCCTCAACTTTAACAAGATTCCCGGTGCCGGCATTGGCCACACAGCCCCAAAGCATGATGGAACCTCCACCTAATTTTACTGTGGGTAGCAAATGTTTTTCTTGGAATGCTGTGTTTTTTTGCCGCCATGCATAACGCCTTTTTGAATGACCAAACAACTCAATCTTGGTTTCATCAGTCCACAGGACCTTCTTCCAAAAATAAATTGGCTTCTCCAAATGTGCTTTTGCATACCTCAGCCGACTCTGTTTGTGGGGTGCTTGCAGAAACGGCTTCTTTCGCATCACTCTCCCATACAGCTTCTCCTTGTGCAAACGGCGTTGTATAGTTGACTGATACACAGTGACACCATCTGCAGCAAAATGTTGCTGCAGCTCTCTGGAGGTGGTCTGAGGATTGTCCTTGACTGATCTCACCATTCTTCTTCTCTGCCTTTCTGATGTTTTTCTTGGCCTGCCACTTCTGGCCTTAACAAGAACTGTCCCTGTGTTCTTCCATTGCCTTACTATGTTCCTCACAGTGGAAACTGACAGGTTAAATCTCTGAGACAGCTTTTTGTATCCTTCCCCTGAACAACTATGTTGAATAATCTTTGTTTTCAGATCATTTGACAGTTGTTTTGAGGAGCACATGATGTCACTCTTCAGAGGAGATTCAAACAGGAGAACAACTTGCAAGTGGCCACTTTAAGTAGCTTTTCTCATGATTGCATACACTTGGCTATGAAGTTCAAAGCTCAATGAGGTTACAAAACCAAAAAAAGTGCTTTAGTAAGTCAGTAAAAAGTAGGTAGGAGTATTTAAAACAAGAAAATGATAAGGGTGCCCATACTTATGCACCTGTCAAATTTTGTTTGAATGCAGATTGCACATTTTCTGTCAGTACAATAAACCTCATTTCAAGGCAGAAACATTACCGTGTCCAACAGTTATTACTTATATCAAACTGAAATAGCTGTTGCAAAAACACCAATTTTAAGAAAACATTAAGCTTAAGATTAATAGGGGTGCCCAAACTTTTTCATATAACTGTAAAAACAGATGGTTCACTACACGGTGCAAGCCACTATTCAGGGCCATACTGTGTGCTCAGATCCAGCCAAATGCAGCCAAACTGATTGGTCGTCGTTTCATTCTACAGATGGATAATGACCCAAAACATAAAGCCAAAGCAACCCAGGAGTTTATTAAAGCAAAGAAGTGGAATATTCTTGAATGGCCAAGTCAGTCACCTGATCTCAACCCAATTGAGCAGCATTTCACTTGTTAAAGACTAAACTTCAGACAGAAAGGCCCACAAACAAACAGCAACTGAAAACCACCGCAGTGAAGGCCTGGCAGAGCATCAAAAAGGAGGAAACACAGCGTCTGGTGATGTCCATGAGTTCAAGACTTCAGGCAGTCATCGCCAACAAAGGGTTTTCAACCAAATACTAGAAATGAACATTTTATTTACTATTATTTAATCTGTCCAATTACCTTTGGTCCCTTTAAAAACAGGGTGGCACATGTTAAGGAGCTGAAACTCTTAAACCCTTCATCCAATTTTAATGTGGATACCCTCAAATGAAAGCTGAAAGTCTGAACTTCAACTGCATCTGAATTGTTTTGTTTAAAATTCATTGTGGTAATGTCTAGAACCAAAATTAGAAAAATGTTGTCTCTATCCAAATATATATGGACGTAACTTTATATGTCATGTGTGTATGTTTAGTTCGGCATGTTGCCTCCCTGAAAGTAATGCACTGTTATTTATGCTCAACATGCAACTTCACCTAGTATGCGGCAGGTGGAAGGTTAATCACATGCTGTTTAGTCAGTGGTGCAAAGAGAGTTCCTAGGACAGTTGTACATGTGGCACCAGGCTGGGGTATTTAATAAGAATGATGCTATGTTAGGGTCTGTGCACACGTTAAGTATTTGGTGCAGACATTTCTGCATCTTTTGGCAGGAAAAGCGCTGCATAAAATCTGCACTTTTTTGCCATGTTTTTGATTACCGTAGTTTTTTACATGTGTTTTTTTTTATTCTTCTCCATTCATTAGTATGGGTAAAATTTACAGCAATATCGCTGAAAGAATTGACATGGTGCAAATTTAAATCTGCCCCAAATCTAATAGTCAAAAATAAGCAAGGTCTGCATGAGACTTCAGGATTCTCATACACTTTGTTGGCATAAAAAAAAAACCTTCAGGTTTGTGAAAAATCTGTGCAAAAAAACATGAGAAATCTGGAATGTGTGCACAGGCCCTTACTGTTTGCCATCTACAATCCCTGGCAAAAATTATGGAATCACCGGGCTCGGAGGATGTTCATTATGTTGTTTAATGTTGTTGAAAAAAAGCAGATCACAGACATGGCACAAAACTAAAGTCATTTCAAATGGCAACTTTAGGGCTTTAGGAAACACTAAAAGAAATCAAGATTAAAAATGTGCTACTCAGTAAGGGTAATTTTTTCAGACCAAGCAGAGGGAAAAAATTATGGAATCACTTAATTCTGAGGAAAAAAATATGGAATCACCCTGTAAATTTTAATTTCCAAAGCTAACACCTGCATCAAATTAGATCTGCTCTTTAGTCTGCATCTAAAAAGGAGTGATCACACCTTGGAGAGCTGTTGCACCAAGTGGACTGACATGAACCATGACTCCAACACGAGAGATGTCAATTGAAACAAAAGAGAGGATTATCAAACTCTTAAAAGAAGGTAAATCATCATGCAATGTTGCAAAAGATGTTGGTTGTTCACAGTCAGCTGTGTCTAAAATCTGGACCAAATGCAAACAACATGGGAAGGTTGTTAAAGGCAAACATACTGGTAGACCAAGGAAGACATCAAAGAGTCAAGATCGGAAACTTAAAGCAATACGTCTCCAAAACAGGAAATCCATAACAAAACAAACGAGGAACGAATGGGAGGAAACTGGAGTCAATGTCTGTGACCGAACTGTAAGAAACCGCCTAAAGGAAATGGGATTTACATACAGAAAAGTTAAACAAATGCCATCATTAACACCTGAACAGAAAAAAACAAGGTTACAATGGGCTAAGGAAAAGCAATCGTGGACTGTGGATAACTGGATGAAAGTCCTATTCAGTGATGAATCGCGAATCTGCATTGGGCAAGGTGATGATGCTGGAACTTTTGTTTGGTGCCGTTCCAATGAGATTTATAAAGATGACTGCATGAAAAGAACATGCAAATTTCCACAGTCATTAATGATATGGTGCTGCATGTCATGTAAAGGCACTGGGGAGATGGCTGTCATTACATCTTCAATAAATGCCCAAGTTTACCTTGATTTTTTGGACAGTTTTCTTATCCCATCAATTGAAAGGATGATTGGGGATGATGACATCATTTTTCAAGATGATAATGCATCCTGCCATAGAGCAAATACTGTGAAAACATTCCTTGAAAGAAAACACATAAGGTCAATGTCATGGCCTGAAAATAGTCTGAATCTCATTCCAATTGAAAATCTTTGGTAGAAATTGAAGAAAATGGTCCATGACAAGGCTCCAACCTGCAAAGCTGATCTGGCAACAGCAATCAGAGAAAGTTGGAGCCAGATTGATGAAAAGTACTGTTTGTCACTCATTAAGTTCATGCCTCAGAGACTGCAAGCTGTTATTAAAGCCAGAGGTGGTGCAACAAAATATTAGTGATGTATTGGAGTGTTCTTTTATGTGTTTGTTTTTCATGATTCCACATTTTTTTCCTCAGAATTGAGTGATTCCATAATTTTTTCCCTCTGCTTGGTCTGAAAAAAATTACCCTTACTGAGTACCACATTTTTAATCTTGATTTCTTTCAGTGTTTTTTTAAAGCCCTAAAGTTGCCATTTGAAATGACTTTAGTTTTGTGCCATATCTGTGATCTGCTTTTTTTCAACAACATTAAACAACTGAATGAACATGCTCCGAACTCGTTGATTCCATAAATTTTGCCAGGGGTTGTAGTAGAAGAAAAAGGCAAGCTGTCCCTACATACAGTCATGGCCAAAAGTATTGAGAATGAGACAAATAGTAATTTTTCCAAAGTTTACTGCTTCATTTTTTGTAATGGCAATTTGCATATACTCCTGAATGTCAAAGAGTGATCAGCTTAACAGCAATTACTGTACTTGCAAGTCAATATTTGCCCAGAAAATGAACTTTAACCCCCAAAACACATTTCAACATCATTGCAGTCCTGCCTTAAAAGGAGCAGCTAACATCGTTTTAGTGATTGATCCATTAACACAGGCGTGGGTGTTGATGAGGACAGGGCTGGCGATCAATCAGTCATGATTAAGTAAGAATGACATCACTGGACACTTTAAAAGGAGGCTGGTTCTTGGTATCATTGTTTCTCTTCAGTTAACCATGGTTATCTCTAAAGAAACACGTGCAGCCATCATTGCACTGCCTAACAGGGAAGAATATTGCAGCTACAAAGATTGCACCTCAGTCAACAATCTATCGCATCATCAAGAACTTCAAGGAGAGAGCTTCCATTGTTGTCAGAAAGGCTCCAGGGCGCCCAAGAAAGACCAGCAAGCGCCAGGACCGTATCTTAAAACTGTTTCAGCTGCGGGATCGGACTACCAGCAGTGCCGAGCTTGCTCAGGAATGGCAGCAGGCTGGTGTGATTGCTTCTGCACGCACTGTGAGGCGGAGAATCTTTGAGCAAGGGCTGGTTTCAAGGAGGGCAGCAAAGAAGCCACTTCTCTCCAGAAAAAACATCAGGGACCGACTGATATTCTGCAAAAGGTACAGGGAGTGGACTGTTGAGGACTGGGGCAAAGTCATTTTCTCTGATGAATCCCCTTTTCGATTGTTTGGGACATCTGGAAAACAGCTTATTCGGAGAAGAAGAGGTGAGCGCTACCACCAGTCTTGTCTCATGTCAACTGTGAAGCATCCTGAAACCATTCATGTGTGGGGTTGCTTCTCAGCCAAGGGAATCGGCTCACTCACAGTCTTGCCTAAAAACACAGCCATGAATAAAGAATGGTACCAGAATGTCCTTCAAGAGCAACTTCTCTGAACCGTCCAAGAGCAGTTTGGCGCCCAACAATGCCTTTTCCAGCATGATGGAGCACCTTGTCATAAAGAAAAGGTGATAACTAAATGGCTCATGGAACAAAACATAGAGATTTTGGGTCCATGGCCTGGAAACTCCCCAGATCTTAATCCCATTGAGAACTTGTGGTCAATCATCAAGAGACGGGTGGACAAACAAAAACCAACAAAAACCAACAAATTCTGGCAAAATGCAAGCGTTGATTATGCAAGAATGGACTGCTATCAGTCAGGATTTGGTCCAAAAGTTGATTGAGAGCATGCCAGGGAGAATTACAGAGGTCTTGAAGAAGAAGGGGCAACACTCCAAATATTGACTTGCTGCATTAACTCATTCTAACTGTCAATATAACCTATTGGTACTCATAATATGATTGCAATTATATTTCTGTATGTGATATAAACATCAGACAAACACTAATAAAAACCAGAGGCCAGCAGATCATGTGAAAATATAATTTTGGTGTCATTCTCAAAACTTTTGGCCATCACTGTACACAGTTGCGTTATCGTCTCAGAAAAGAATAACCAGATGATTCACTGCTGGACCCTGAGTAATGTGGTTGGTCAGTGTGCAGAATGCTACCCATGGACTGTGAGTTGCCGGACAGCCTATCTATACCCCAATATACTCGGTTGGATTTGTATTCCCCACAGTCCCACAAAAACATATTCTTTTTCATTTCTTCCAGATTTATTTGAAAAGTGGTCAAGGATTGTGCAAGGTTTTCCTTGGTGTCTTATAATTGGTCTTAAGTCAGAAATGGAAACAAATTGTCTTCTGAGGTCTTGATGGTTTTTTGTGTTCATCTTGATCTATGGAAATACCACTAACTCTGCTACATTGTTTCTGGTACAAGATACTTCCTAACCATTTCCCTACACGTTTCATAGTTACATCATGTTGATTATAACTTCTTTCTTTTAGGTTTACCATTGGAGTTAACATCTTGGAACGTCAACTTCTCTACACAGTCATTCATGTCTTCCTGGTGACTCTTGTAGGGTATATTATGTCTCTCGTTCTGATATTCTTTTTCTCTAAATGCTCTATAAAACACATAAACTATGCATATAAACCTTTACAAATGATTTAAATACTCACCTGTTTTTCAAGCATCTTCTCCTACCTCAAAGGCACATAGCTGATGGTGTATAGGACAAATCTGGCCAAGGTGGGATTCTGAGTCCCTATGCACCAAATACATAAGTATCTCTTGGTGTTTCCTTAGTATTATATATGTGATAATTCCATCACCTGGACAATACTAAGGAAATCCAGAAAATATGACCTGTTGGTGGCTCTTAAGGTCTGGAGTTGGGAAACACTGCCGTAAAGCAGTGACTTATACATGTACAAGTATTATCTGTGAAAACCAAGGATTGCACTCGTACCCGAAAATCGGACGTGTGAATCAGCCCTTAGAATGCAACATTCCGAAACGTGAAATTTTGATCAGGGCATTAAGACCATTCACCCAAAAAAATTATTATTTTTTTTTGCTATTGTTGCAAAGTCATGAAAAGGTTAATGAATCTACAAGCAAAGAATTGTTTAGTTCAAATGTAAAAAAAAAAAAGACACAAAATCCCGAAACTAATAAATTAAAAAAAATAATAAAATTAATAAAGAAATACATAAATAAACAAATAAATAAATAAATGAATAAAGGGAAAAAAAATGTAAAAATTGAAAATTGAATATTTTGTTATTTTGGCCTCATTAGAATGGGCACTCTGTTCACAGCGCAGTCATCAAAACTCTTTACAAGCAAAGCGAGTCTATGATGCATAGTGGAAGAAACATCATATTATGTTACTTAATTAAAAGGAGACAGTGTTTTGTGGGAGTAAATTGAATAGAAATTCCTAACATGACTGGCTTTTTCATTTGACAATTTCAAACAGTTTCATACATTTGCATATTTTATTAAATGCCACAAGCAAATGATTTTGCATTAGCTGTTCGGTTATTGCACATTACAAGGCGTGAGCGCGTGGCTTTGTGCAGTCGGATAGATAACATTCCCTTGACATTCACAAAGCAATAGAACCATATTTCCCAGTGTTAATTTTTCATAAACTCTGCACCATGCTGAGATTAAAAGCTTTTCGTCAAGTTGTTTTTTAGGAGTTTTCACGCAGAAACTGTAGAGGTCTACTGCAAGGAATGGGGGCTTGCCGCATAAATCTAGTGAAGATATCAGGTTTTTTTTCTAGGTTAGTGAAGAAGACCTACATTTGTGAAAGTCCCATATTAAAACTGTGAAAACAGCTTTGTGTTATCGTACTTTCATGCTGAGATATAGTCACTTGAAGTTACTGGCCCAAAGCCTGAGACTGCACTACAGAGACATTCTAATGACAAGATGTCCTCTGTGTTGGCTATGAAGACCATGAAAATCTACCAAACTTTTGGCATGAGGGGACACTGTTTTTTATGAAAATGTAAAATATTTCGCTATTTTTCCAAGGGCCACTATTTTCTGAGCAGAACTATTTTTCTATGAGGGAAGGGACATCTTTCCCTCTTAGTGGGTAAAAAGGTGGCCATTTTTTATTTAAGGGGCATAAAATGGACTGTTGTTATTGTTTTAGGGAAAAAGAGGGCTTTTATTCTTAACAATACAGTATCTCCGTTCTGCCCTAAGTAAGCCATACCCCTCTTTGTGCACCCACACATTATGGAGCACAGATGGGGCATTATGACTCTATAGAGACTGTAGTTGGCAATTTTTACACTGTAGAAAGTACACAAAGGGGATATGGGACATCTGTGTTGGTACTTACCCTACCTGTTTCTGCTTCTTCGCCGCACGGCACTACACTTTTGTCGCAGGCAATGCAGTGTGACAATGCTAGTCCTCGGAGTTAACTTCTGTTAGTGCCTGCTCCCTGCTGTTTAGCCTGAGCCGGGCTATTTTAGCTCCTGAAATCCTGCCATCCACTGCCAGTTATAGTTAATCTTTTCCTGGTTCACTTATTTGTTGTCGGCCCTTGCTTAGCCTGTTTGTATTCCTGTATAAGACCTCAGCCATATTTTGACCATCCTTCAGCCTTATGATTCTGTTCCTGTATGTGACCTCCTGGTTTTGACCCGGCTTTCTGATTACACGCTGCCACCTCACTCCACCGGCCAGCAGCCTGGCCCCAAACAAGAAGCCCCAGCTCTGACAGGGATTAAATGATGAATACCAGGGCAACCTCTGGGGTTTGGTTAGCACTAGTGCTAAGCCTGTCCATGGAAGCCCAATTAAAAAGTGCCAGGCTACCATGAACAGTGCCCCTGAAACAGGATCATAAGTACGGTCTTGAAGCAGAAAGGGGGCATTATTACCATTGTATAATTTATGTCTGGAGTAATTAAGAAGGTACATTTTCTTTGCGGGAGCTGCACTGGTGATCATCATGAGTATGTGAGAGCTCAAAATGGGCATTAATATTGTGTAGGAGCACAAAGGTGGGTATTATCACTTTATGGGGCATTAAGAATGACACCATTGCTGTTAGGATACTGTGAAGATCTGAGATTGTGGGTTTTAATAATCACCTAGGCAGGAAAACGATGCAACAATATTTTATTCCTCACATCCATGGTAATACAGCAATTCCAAGTAAATGTCCAAAATACATTTCTCTCAGTCCACAAGATCCCCTTTCCGGGACGGTAGTTCCACTGCCTTTGTGCCAGTATAATCTGTAGTCACAGTCCCCGATCATCCAGACGACAGGTAAAACAATGGAAAAAAAAGTATCCAGTAGCAACAATCCTTTAAGAAAGTTTAAATCCATACTACTGATCCCACAACTAGCATGTTTATCCAGCCCAGTTGTAACTGATGTCCAACACTCTATATGCCATTCATCCATCCAACCTTCCAGGTCCTCAGTCTCGATCCTATTCCTTTGATGTCATTCCACACAACTCCCAACTAAACATGTGGCTTCTTTTCTCCTTTACTGGGATCAGCCCCCTGAATGGGCAGAACTGCTCTCCCCTCCTTCTCAAAGCTAAGGGTGCATTAGTTGTGGTATTTTTTTCAGGTCAAACCCATCACCTGGGTCTGCATGTGAGACTCCCTGTGGTGACTGCTCTGCCGGATCTGTTTTCAACACTCACACAATGGGCCTAGACAATATTTGAACAATGGTTAGAGGCTCCTGAGATACTAATGAGATTACTGGAATGCTGGACACTTTACAAGTGAAATTAGTGCACAAAAACTGACGAGCAAGCAGAACATTAATAATACACAGCAATCAAATCTTTAATAAAACACAAAAATAATATCGAAGGAAATGGACCTCCGTGATGAGAAAGTCTCATAGTCTTTAGTAAGTGGGCAGCTCCTCACAGGTACTATTACAGTATGGGATAGAGAGGTGACACTATTAGTGTTTGTAGCAAATACTGGAAGCACCTTTATTGTTTGGTGCCCTGTTACTACTGTACCCGTGGCACACCTGATGTATAGAGCATAGCGTGAGGTTTTATTTTGGAGATGCTATTGTTTTCAGGAGCCCTGTCTGTTCTTCTTTGAGGGGGTGTAACTCTGTATTTGACACGATTACATATGAAATACAGTAATTGTGGGTACTTATTCTTTACTATGTGGGAGCACGGGGAGCACATATAATGAGTTATGGTATTTTTGTAGTGTGCGGAGCTCTATGCCTGGGGTCTATTACTGGCCATGGGAACTACAAAGATTAATATTACTTTACAGGCGCACTCTTACTGTGGGAGGTACAAAAGGTGACATTATTAGTTTATATTACTGCTGAGGGCACCTTGACTGTCTGGGGACAATATGTGACACTATTTGTCACTAATATAGTTGACTGCCAAGGTCTGTATTGATAAAGCTGGGCTGGTAAGGTGTGCAGAGGTCATTAGCCACTTCGCGCCAGAGCCTGTTTTTGCCTTCGTGACCGGGCCGATTTTTTCAATTCTGACCACTGTCACTTTATGAGGTAATTACTCTGGAACGCTTCAACGGATTACCCTGATTCTGAGATAGTTTTTTTCGTGATATATTGTACTTCATGATAGTTGTAAAATTTCTTCGATATCACTTGCGTTTATTTGTGAAAAAATCAGAAATTTGGCAAAAATTTTGAAAATTTTGCAATTTTCAAACTTTGAATTTTCATGCCCTTAAATCAGAGATATATATCACACAAAATAGCTAATAAATAACATTTCCCACATGTCTACTTTACATCAGCACAATTTTGGAACCAAAATTTTTTTTTGTTAGGAAGCTATAAGGGTTAAAACTTGACCAGTGATTTCTCATTTTTCCAACAAAATTTACAAAAACATTTTTTTAGGGACCACATCTTATTTGAAGTGACTTTGAGGGGCTTTTATGACAGAAAATACCCAAAAGTGACACCATTCTAAAAACTGCACCCCTCAAGGTGCTCAAAACCACATTCAAGAAGTTTATAAACCCTTCAGGTGTTTCACGGAAATTTTTGGAATGTGGAAGAAAACAATGAACATTTAACTTTTTTTGACAAAAATGTTACTTTAGACCCATTTTTTTATTTTCACAAGGGTAACAGGAAAAAATGGAATACACAATTTGTAGTGCAATTTCTCTTGAGCGTGCTGATACCCCATATGTGAGGGAAAACCACTGTTTGGGCGCACTGCAGGGTTCAGAAGGGAAGGAGCGCCATTAGACTTTTTGAATGTAAAATTTGTTTGAATAATTAGCAGACGCCATGTTGCGTTTGGAGAGATCCTGATGTGCCTAAACAGTGGAAACCCACCACAAGTGACACCATTTTGGAAACTAGACCCCTTAGGGAACTTATCTAGATGTGTGGTGAGCACCTTGAACTCCAAGGTGCTTCACAGAAGTTTATAATATTGAGCTGTAAAGATAAATTTTTCACATTTTTCCAACAAAATCGTTTTTCATCCCATAATTTTGCATTATCTTAAGGGTAATAGGATAAATTGCACCATGAAATTTGTTGTGCAATTTCTCCTGAACACGCTGATACCCCAAATGTGGAGGAAAACCACTGCTTTGGGCGCACGGCAGGGTTTGAAAGGGAAGGAGCGCCATTTGACTTTTTGAATGTAAAATTTGTTTGAATGATTAGCGAACGTCATGTCGCATTTGGGGAGCCCCTAATGTGCCTAAACAGTGGAAACCCCCCACAAGTGCCACCATTTTGGAAACTAGACCCCTTAGGGAACTTATCTAGATTTGTGCTGAGCACCTTGCAACCCCAGCTGCTTCACAGAAGTTTATAATATTGAGCCATAAAAATAAAATTTTCTAATTTTTCCCACAAAAAATGTTTTTCATCCCTTAATTTTGCATTATTATAAGGATAACAGGAGAAATTGCACCATGAAATTTGTTGTGCAATTTCTCCTGAGAATGCCGATACCCGATATGTGGGGGAAAACCACTGCTTTGGTGTACGGCAGGGTTCGGAAGAGAAAGGAGCGCTATGTTGGCTGGGATAGGTTGCAGACAGCATGTCACATTTGAAGAGTCGCTGACATGCTGAAACAGAAGAAACCCCCACAAGTGACCCCATTTTGTAAACTACACCTCTCAAGGAATTCATCTAGGGAAGTAGTGAGTAGTGTTGAGCCACCCCCGTAGTGTTCGGGTTCGGTTCGGTTCGTCGAACACCGGAATGTTCGAGGAACTGTTCGTCGAACTGTTCGTCGAACACCTTAGAACACCGTCGAACACCGTTAAAACCAATGGCAAGCAAACAAAAACACATAGAAACACATAGAAAACACCTGCAAAGGTGTCCAAAAGCTGACAAACTGCTCAGAAGACACTGTCTTTAAAAAAGCCGGCCGGCAAATTCAGCAGCGGCATACACCGGTACCCGACAATTTAGACAAGAAGGAATAGAGCATCACACATAGATTAGATAGATAGAAACATGTCAGTCACACATATAAGAAGCACAGTGACAGTGTTGGTTACTGCACTTGTCATTTAGTGTAAAGGATTTATTAAAAAAAATATTAGTGTTTTCATGCACCGTCTCTTTAAAAAAGCCGGCCGGCAATTCAGCATCTGTACCCGACAATTTAGAACAGAAAGAATAGAGCTTCACACATAGATTAGATAGATAGAAACATGTCAGTCACATATATAATAAGTACAGTGATAGTGTTGCTTACTGTACTTGTCATTTAGTGTAAAGGATTTATTTAAAAAAATAATAGTGTTTTCATGCACTGTCTCTTTAAAAAAGCCGGCCGGCAATTCAGCAGCGGTACCCGACAATTTAGAACAGAAAGATAGAGCATCACACATAGATTAGATAGATAGAAACATGTCAGTCACATATATATGAAGTACAGTGATAGTGTTGGTTACTGTACTTGTCATTTAGTATTAAAATAAAGGATTTATTATTAAAAAAATTGGCGTGGGGTTCCCCTTAATTTTAGGCTCTAGCGGCGGTTAAGCAGACGGCTGGGGCAGATGTTTGAAGCCTGGGAAGGGGGTAATACCCACGGAGCTTCCCAGGCTACTAATATCAGCCTCCAGCTGAATACATAGCCTTTACTAGCTATTAAAATGGGGGACCCCCCCAAAAAAATGACGTGGGGTCCCCCCTAATTTAATAGCTAGCAAAGGCTAGGCAGACAGCTGGGGGCTGATATTAATAGCCCAGGAAGGGAGCCATGAATATTGGCCCCCTCCCAGGCTAGAAACACCAGCCGTCAGCCGCCCCAGAAATGGCGCATTCATAGGATGCGCCAATTCTGGCACTTAGCCTCGCTCTTCCACGCTGCCCTGGTGCGGTGGCAGGGGGTAATAGGGTTGGGGTTGATGTCAGCTTATAATGCCAGCTGACATCAAGCCCAGGTTAGTAATGGAGAGGCGTCTATAAGACACCCCCATTACTAACCCCATAGTCAAAGTTAAAAAAAACACAAACACCCAGAATAAAGTCCTTTAATTGAAATAAAGACACAATCCTTTATTGTTCTAAATTAAACCATACTTACCATCACGCCCATTCCAGCTGAAGCCAACGATCTCCTGCAATAAAAGAAAAATAATAAAGCAACCTCATCCTTACCTTTCCATGGTTCCCACGACAGCTTCAGCTCTGCTACATCGAGATGACAGGCTGGACCGCAGCAGAACGCTGCCATCCAGCCTGTCATCCCGCAGACACTGAGAAGCGCAGGCTTGCTTGCGCTCCACAGTGTCTCTCTGTGACGACATCCAGATGAGCCGAGTTCATGTCCAATGAACTCGGCTCACCTCATGCACGTCACTGACAGCGTGGGAAAATTCTCACGCTGAAGCGCTGATTGCAGGAGAATTTTCCCACGCTGTCAGTGACGTGCAGGAGGTGAGCTGAGTTCATTGGACATGAGCTCACCTCATGCACATCACTGACAGCGTGGGAGTATTCTCCTGCACTCAGCACTTCAGCGTGAGAATTTTCCCACGCTGTCAGTGACGTGCATGTGACGCGCCCCCTGGGACATATTCCTTTTTGAGGGGAATACCCGGCACCGGATCAGATGGGGGGTTGTAGTCTCCGAGCGGCTGTGACCCGGTCCCGTGCCCAGGGCGTCAAGCTAAGTGTTATGTGGCAGTCCTACCGATGTTATTAAAGTTCTTTTGTGTCGACTACGCCACCCGTTGTGATGCGGTCACTGTGGCCGCCGCTGCAGCAGGGTCCGCTGAGGCTGATGGTGGATGTGCAGCTTGGTGGGATAACCCCCAACAGGAGGGGTATAGCCTCAGAGGGGACAGGCGCAGAGGATGGGGGTTGTGGTGGTGCAGTGCAGCCGGCAATGAAGACAGACTCGGGTTGTGCAGTTAAGGGAGTTTACTTACTGCTGATGTTCCGGTCACTCCAGCTGCTAGTGACCACCCGAGCCGTGCTGCGTCCACCAGGTCCTGGATCCAGCCAACCCCCAAACAAGTCCGGAGCGTGGCCCTGAGCTCTCCCTCTGTCCTTTCTTCAGCCGTCCCCACCAGTGATTCACCTAGCTCCAGCTCCCTCGGGCCTTCTTTTGGGACACCCTTGGCCCTGGGTTCCCTGACCCTTCATGTGGTGTGCCTTCGGGGTGAATGTGATGGGTGACCGTGGCAGACACTGCCCACGGTCTCCGGTCTCTGGCTGGGAAAATTCTCCTGCACTCAGCGCTTCAGCGGGAGAATTCTCACGCTGAAGCGCTGAGTGCAGGAGAATTTTCCCACGCTGTCAGTGACGTGCATGAGGTGAGCCGAGTTCATTGGACATGAACTCGGCTCATCTGGATGTCGTCACAGAGAGACGCTGAGCAGCGCAAGTAAGCCTGCGCTTCTCAGTGTCTGCGGGATGAGAGGCTGGATGGCAGCGTTCTGCTGCGGTCCAGCCTGTCATCTCGATGTAGCAGAGCTGAAGCTGTCGTGGGAACCATGGAAAGGTAAGGATGAGGTTGCTTTATTATTTTTCTTTTATTGCAGGAGATCGTTGGCTTCAGCTGGAATGGGCGTGACGGTAAGTATGGTTTAATTTAGAACAATAAAGGATTGTGTCTTTATTTCAATTAAAGGACTTTATTCTGGGTGTTTGTGTTTTTTTTAACTTTGACTATGGGGTTAGTAATGGGGGTGTCTTATAGACGCCTCTCCATTACTAACCTGGGCTTGATGTCAGCTGGCATTATAAGCTGACATCAACCCCAACCCTATTACCCCCTGCCACCGCACCAGGGCAGCGTGGAAGAGCGAGGCTAAGTGCCAGAATTGGCGCATCCTATGAATGCGCCATTTCTGGGGCGGCTGACGGCTGGTGTTTCTAGCCTGGGAGGGGGCCAATATTCATGGCTCCCTTCCTGGGCTATTAATATCAGCCCCCAGCTGTCTGCCTAGCCTTTGCTAGCTATTAAATTAGGGGGGACCCCACGTCATTTTTTTGGGGGGATCCCCCATTTTAATAGCTAGTAAAGGCTATGTATTCAGCTGGGGGCTGATATTAGTAGCCTGGGAAGCTCCGTGGGTATTACCCCCTTCCCAGGCTTCAAACATCTGCCCCAGCCGTCTGCTTAACCTCCGCTAGAGCCTAAAATTAAGGGGAACCCCACGCCAATTTTTTTAATAATAAATCCTTTATTTTAATACTAAATGACAAGTACAGTAACCAACACTATCACTGTACTTCATATATATGTGACTGACATGTTTCTATCTATCTAATCTATGTGTGAAGCTCTATTCTGTCTGTTATAAATTGTCGGGTACAGATGCTGAATTGCCGGCCGGCTTTTTTAAAGAGACGGTGCATGAAAACACTATTATTTTTTTGGATAAATCCTTTACGCTAAATGACAAGTACAGTAAGCAACACTGTCACTGTACTTCGTATATATGTGGCTGACATGTTTCTATCTATCTAATCTATGTATGATGCTCTATTCTGTCTGTTATAAATTGTCGGGTACCGCTGCTGAATTGCCGGCCGGCTTTTTTAAAGAGACGGTGCATGAAAACACTATTATTTTTTTTGATAAATCCTTTACGCTAAATGACAAGTACAGTAAGCAACACTGTCACTGTACTTCGTATATATGTGACTGACATGTTTATATCTATCTAATCTATGTGTGAAGCTCTATTCTGTCTGTTATAAATTGTCGGGTACAGATGCTGAATTGCCGGCCGGCTTTTTTAAAGAGACAGTGCATGAAAACACTATTATTTTTTTTGATAAATCCTTTACGCTAAATGACAAGTACAGTAAGCAACACTGTCACTGTACTTCGTATATATGTGGCTGACATGTTTCTATCTATCTAATCTATGTATGATGCTCTATTCTGTCTGTTATAAATTGTCGGGTACCGCTGCTGAATTGCCGGCCGGCTTTTTTAAAGAGACGGTGCATGAAAACACTGTTATTTTTTTTGATAAATCCTTTACGCTAAATGACAAGTACAGTAAGCAGCACTTTCACTGTACTTCGTATATATGTGGCTGACATGTTTATATCTATCTAATCTATGTGTGAAGCTCTATTCTTTCGGTTCTAAATTGTCGGGTACCGGTGTATGCCGCTGCTGAATTGCCGGCTTTTCATGTTTCACTGTTGGCACTGTTCCCATCGATTTGGGCAATCACTGTAATGCCACAACCACCATGGCTGTGGCATTACAGTGAGTGGCAGACAATCCCTGCATGATTGGTGCTCTAAATAGCGCCAGACATGCAGGACACGCTTTTGGTGCACGAACAGTTATCGAACATAACCTCGAACAGCCGAATTTTTTGCAAATCGTTCGGGTTCGTCGAACAACTCGAACACCGCCCAAAACAGCTCGAATTTGAGATTGGCGAACAGTTCTAGTCGAACACCGCTCATCTCTAGTAGTGAGTATTTTTTCATTTTTAAATTTATACCATTGGGCAGTCAAGAAAACATAATTATATTTTTACCACAAAAAAATGTTTTACCCTCAGATTTTACATTTTCACACAGGGCAATGGGTAAAAATGGTGCTGAAATGTGTCACACAATTTCTTCTAAAAGTGGCAATACCCCATATGTGGCTATATCGTACCGCTCAGCCATACGGCGAGATCTGGGGGGGACGGAGCGCTATTTGACAATTGGAGAACAAATTATTGTAGAATAGGCATTTGGATTTGGGAGCACAAAATTTTCTGAATTTCTTTTGGGGGGCAAGGGCCATTTCACTTTTCCAGAGCCTTTCTGTTACCAGTAACTTGAAATATTTTTAACAGATGACAGACCTGAGTGGGGACAAGCTTTTTTTGAGGACTGAGTTGAAGCGTTTATTGGGAACATTTTACGTAACATTTATCCAGCGCTCTAGGCTGAGCACTTACATCGGGGTTTCCATCTAAATTTCCAAGTGATGTAATTCAGATGAAACCCCTGTGGGATCCATTCACTGTAATGAGGCAGCAGAGTTACTCTGGACTCCGTCTGGCCTCTGTTTAGCGGTGTCCTTTTTTTCAGAAGTGCACAAAACTGTGGCCAACCGCACTTTTATGCACGCCTAAAAAAACTGACACCGTGGGATCACAGGCCAGACGTCATCCACAGTGGCCTATATCTGCCTCATTACATGGGATCTTCTGCCGTCGGTTCTGTCTGATACATGTATTTCAGAGAATTACATGGAAACTCTGGGGTAAGTGCTCAGCGCAGAGCGCAGGATAAATGTGGGCAGAGCCTTACTGCGATCTTTGGGAGACATAATAAACAAATCAGTAGCTGGTGAAGAATTCGTTTTATTTATTTTTTACGCTGTTCCTCGTGCGGTATAAGTGATGAGATTACCTTATTCTTCCGGTCGGTGCGATTACAGAGATACCAGATTTATATCGGGTTGTTATGACTGACAGCTGTCACACACTAAGAGACGCTTTTTTTTGCAAAATCTCGTTTTTGCATCACCATATTTTGAGAGCTATAATTTTTCCATATTTCGGCCGACAGAGTCATGCGATGGCTTGTTTTTTGCGGGACGAGTTGACATTTTTATTGGTACCATTTTTGGTTACGTGACAATTTTTATCGCTTTCTATTCCATTTTTTGGGAGGTAAAATTAACAAAAACCAACAATTCAGGAATTGTTTTTTGAGTTTTTTTTTTATGCCGTTCTGCGTGTGGTAAAAGTGATAAGGCAGCATTATTCTTTGGGTCATTACGTTTACAGCGATACTACACTTACTGTATATTTTTTTTATGTTTTGAAGCTTTTACACAATAAAACAATTTTATAGAAAAAAAAATTTTTTTGCATCGCTTTATTCTGAGCGCTATAACTTTTTTATTTTTCGGCTGATGGAGCTGCATGGCGGATTTTTTTTTGCGGAACAAGATGACGTTTTCAGCGGTACCATTTTTATTTCCATTTTGCTTTTTGATTGCATTTTTTTCCACTTTTTGTTTGGCGATATGATGAAAAAGCATAGTTTTTTGCTCCATTTTTTATTTATTTTTATTACGGTGTGCACAGAAGGAGTTAATTAGTGTGACAGTTTTATAGATTGGGTTGTTTCGGAGGCGGTGATACCAAATATGTGTACTTTTTTTTGTTTTTGCATAAATATTCGGATTTATTGGTTTAATATTTTATTTATTTATTTTTATTTATTTTGTGATTTTTTTTAACAGTTTGAAAACATTTTTTTTACTTTTTTTTTACATCTTTACTTAGTCCCTGTATGGGACATTTTTTTTATTTTTCTAATCACTGATGTCATGCAATGTAATAGACATGTATTACATTGCATGACATCTTTGCTGACTGTTTCACAGTCAGTGTCTCCTGCCAGGCTTCAGCTGCAGGCTGAGCCTAGCAGGACACCATATATGGCAGATCTGGAGGCGGTCATGTGACCTCCAGCTGCCATAACAACGGCAGGTCCTGGAAGATATCAGGGGGCCGTCGGAGAGGTAAGTTGACGACCCCCTCTCCTCTCTCTATCTTCTATGTGCCGCGATCAGTATAGATCGCGACATATAGAAGATAGCAAAGGGTTAACATCATTGGGACCTGATCCAATCAGGTCCCGATGATGTCCCCTGTCAGAGCTATCGCTCTGCACCGGAGTCGCAGCACTTGCAGGACCCTGGGTGTCCTGAGCGATGCGGGACCACCCACCGTTTTTAAACATCGGCGCTGTACAGAGCCCAGGCTGCGCCGACGTTTATGTACAGTGGGTGGTCCTGAACCGGTTAATGAAGGAACCATGTGCCTTGCACAATGGCTGGTACTGAGTGCTATCTTTCTTACTAGATAACTACATTTTGATCCTTAATTATACTTGACTTTCAATGGTATCAAATTCCATTTAAAACAATACATTATATACATTAAAGAAGTCAACATCCCAATAAAATGTAGGAATTGGTAGCAACACATTGTGCAAATATAACATCCAACATAATGAAATCACAAGTAGACATCTGGTCCAAAATTACAATATTTAAGTTCCATCATAGTTTCTGTTCTATCACTTTCGAATTGCATGGCACAATGAGTGCTCCATCTTTGATATTTTTTTTAAATCGGCATGACGTACAAAAAAGGTTGCTGACCCTTGGTTTACGGTAAAACAGTAGGGAAAAGACAAGGAGGAGGGGAGTAGGGGGATGCAGCTGCAACATTTCGCTATTTGCATTTGTGTCACCCCAGGGGTCTGGTTTCCACAGTAATAGCAATATTACGTCTGTGAGCAGGTGGGAGGTCTCCTGGGCAGGAATCCTAAGCATGCCACACCTCCTGCCCAGTCCTGGGAGGGGAAGAACTTCCCCTACATAAACTGGGGCTGAGGCAGGGTTAGAAGAGAGGAGTTCCAGACAGAGACGGAGTCTGGTCTGGACACGCAGAAACAGGGACAGATAGACATCAGGAGCTCTGTAGGAGCCAAGGAGAAGCGCCAGGGGCTGGAGCTGTGCAGAGCTCGCCCTGGGAGGAGGTACTAAAACCGGACACAGGAGTCCGAGGCTGTGGGGACTAAGATATACCCAGCAGCAGAATCCATCCGGCAGGGGATTCCAGGTCCTCTGGCCATAAAAGCCCGGAGGCTCAGTCACAACGAAGGGACCAGCACCGCCATCCCGGAGCGGAGGCTAACAGGAGGCCCCAGGTCACCAGCCATACGGGTGAGCACCACACGGTATACCCAGGGACGTGGGCTACTTGTAACCGCCGAAAGCAGGGTAGCCAGGAAGGGTACAGACTAACGGGAAGGCCTACAACTCCACCTGGCCAGGGGAACTCCGGCTTACTCGCAGACTAACCAGGCCCCAACTACTAGCCAGTACTCCCGGGGGAATTTGCCTTGTACCATCAGTAAAGACCCTGAACTGTACCCTCGCGTCTCCGTGCTTCCTTGTCGCACCATTAGTGCTGGGACATCCACACTATCACTCCCAACATCAACCTCATCCTCTGCCCTGAGGCCATACCCCTCCCTTTGGGGGTTATACCATCCACGCTGCACATCCGTACCACCGGCCTCAGCGGACTGCCCTGCAGCGGCGGCTTCATAGCCGCATTCAATGGGTGGCGTAGTCTGACACTAATACCATCATACCAATAACTGCCACTTAGTTTGAACACCCTGGGCACGGACCGGGTCACCGCCACATGAAGACTACTACCCCCATCGGATCCGGCTCCGGGTATTCCCCGCGCGCACGCGCGCCGCACTACAGCACTGGCCCAGGGGGCGCGTCACATTTCTGAGAGATTGAATGCTGTGAAAGGGACAAATGTAGCACTCCACCTGGGAATGCTATAAGGTGTACTTGCTACACTATAGTTCTGGTTATAAAGAGTTAGAATCTAATGTTGAAACGGGATTGTTACAGTTGTATTGACTCCTTTTTACTATGTTTAGATGTGTCACATTTATATAGAGATTATATATTTGTTCACTTGTACACACATTGTTTTCTTTGATTTATTTTTTTCTGTAAGTATAGACTGAAGTCATCCCGAGGAACGGCCTCTCCCACAGTGAATAAATTAGTATTCTAAGCTTCAGAATGAAATTCTAAAATATGGAAATGGAGGTCACTCTAAGGAAAAGTATTCCACCAATTATTTCTGCGGTGCTCACATGAAATGCGGGATTTACTGTTTGGCTTCCTTCTCTGTTACTTGACAAGGCTTCACTTGGTTATTCGAGATTCAGTGTTTGGATGCCGTTATGCCCTGATAACCTTACAAATCAACACTATTCAGGAGGACTTAAGAGGCTGATACGTTCCTTCACAGCCATGGTTTGCAGATGGGAAATCACAGTATGGTTGTAACGACTTGTTTGCCGTGACCTTGATGCTACGAATAAGATCAGAGGAAACGTTATCATTACACAACGGTCTAGAGACTGATAACTTAAATCTTCTCCCAGATCTACCATAGTGATAGAGAAATCATGTGAATCATCTAGTTAGCATCGCATTCAGTTGTTATCAATCATTATTGTATATTTCCAAGTGCCCTAAATTCCAGGAAGCTGTAGATGAGAAGAAGGTGGAAAGGGAGTTTCAGAGCACAACATAATAACTGTAACATAATATATAACACAAGATGAAACAAAAACTAAAAAAATAATAACAATAAAAATGGAAAAAAGTCTGGAAAAAAAGGGAAAGAGAACTCAACTACAAGGGCTTACAATTCGCAAGACAGGGACAATAAATGATGGTAGAAGACTTGGGCTGTCACGTTTCTTTTCAAGGTTCCTAAAATGAGATAAGAGTTTGAACAGTTGGGGTATTAAATTCCAGAGTATACACACGTGGTCAAAATTGTGCCTGCCATCTCAATGCCGTCCCGGCTTGGGAAAATTCTCCTGCTCAAGTGGTGACGTCATTTGCCGGCACCGCATGCGTGGGAGAATTCTCTCAAGCAGTAAGTGACGTGCCGGAGGTGAGCTGAGTTCATTGGACTCGGCTCATCTGGATGCCGTCACAGCCAGACACTGAGGAGCTTCACTGAGGAGCTTCTCAGTGTCTGCAGCATGGCAAGCTGGATGGCAACGTTCTGCTGCGATCCAGCCTGTCATGTCAATGTAGCAGAGCTGAAGCCGTCCTGGGAACCATGGGAAGGTAAGGATGATGTTGCTTTATTATTTTACTTTTATTGCAGGAGATCGTTGGCTTCAGCTGGAATGGGCGTGACTGTGAGTAGAGTTTAATTTAGAACATTAAAGAATGGTGTCTTTATTTCAATTAAAGGACTTTATTCTGGGTGTTTGTGTTTATTTTTTTAACTTTCACTATAGGGTTAGTAATGGGGGCGTCTTATAGACGCCTCTCCATTACTAACCTGGGCTTGATGTCAGCTGGCATTATAAGTTGACATCAACCCCAGCCCTATTACCCCACTGCCACCGCTACAGGGCAGTGGGAAGAGCGAGGCTAAGTGCCAGAATTTGCACATCCTATGGATGCGCCATTTCTTGGACGGCTGACGGCTGGTGTTTCTAGCCTGGGAGGGGGCCAATATTCATGGCACCCTTCCTGCGCTATTAATATCAGCCCCCAGCTGTCTGCCTAGCCTTTGCTAGCTATTAAAATAGGGGGGACCCACGTCAATTTTTTTTGGGGGTCCCCCATTTCAAAGGTTAGTAAAGGCTAGGTATTCAGCTGGAGGCTGATATTAGTAGCCTGGGAAGCTCCTTGGGTATTACCCCCTTCCCAGGCTTCAAACATCTGCCCCAGCCGTCTGCTTAACCTCCGCTAGAGACTAAAATTACGGGGAACCCTACGGCATTTTTTTTTTTAAAAAAATCCTTTATTTTAACACTAAATGACAAGTATAGTAACCAACACTGTCACTGTACTTATTATATATGTGACTGACATGTTTCTATCTATCTAATCTATGTGTGATACTCTATTCTTTCTGTTCTAAATTGTCGGGTACCGATGTATGCCACTGCTGAATTGCCGGCCGGCTTTTTTAAAGAGACGGGTGCATGAAAACACTATTATTTTTTTTTTTAATAAATCCTTTATTTTCACACTAAATAACAAGTACAATAACCAACACTGTCACTGTACTTATTATATATGTAACTGACATGTTTCTATCTATCTAATCTATGTGTGATGCTCTAATCTTTCTATTCTAAATTGTCGGGTACTGGTGTATGCCGCTGATGAATTGCCGGCTTTTCATGTTTCACTGTGAGTACTGTTCCCATCGATTTGGGCAATCACTGTAATGCCACAACCACCATGGCTGTAACATTACAGTGAGTGGCAGACAATCCCTGCATGATTGTTGCTCTAAATAGCGCCAAACATGCAAGACGGGGACCCGAGCTCCCGCCCGAGCATCTTGAAAGTACTCGGCGAGCTCCGAGCATCTCGAGTACTGAGATGCTCAGGCGAGTACCGAGCAGTGGAGAGCAAGCTCGCTCATCACTATATATTATGTGTCAGGCACTATTAGGAAATAAGTTCAAAGCTGTATAGAGTGGTTGTATACCAGAGAAAGTATTGGGAAATTACTATAGATTAGATTAGACAAGTATGGAAAGACAGGTTGTAGAATGGAGATTACTTGAAGGGAAATGTGGCAACACAGCATTTAATATTAATTATCCAGACTTCTATTTGCAGTAGGTCAAGAAATGTAGAGTATTTTTCATATTGTCTGAAAGGTGGCTCTTCTTGTAGGTTGAATTGATGATTGTATGCTAATATGTTGATTACCATTGTATAAGTCCAGGTAGCTTGTTGACTTGCAAACAGTGAAGGACAAACTATACAAATTGATTAAATACTCAAACAATGCTTTGAGTATTGATCTCATCATCCCTTTCCCTTGATCCCTTGATCTGTGGATGATGACCTGAACCACAGATGTGGGTATAAAAAAGGATTTTATATTCTTCTGTTTCAAGAGAGTGACCTAATAGTCAGGAACATTCAACAGGACAGCTGCCTGGACATCATGGCTCCATCGAGATGGACTTTACAAAACATAGTAACATTGTTACATAGTAGGTTGAATAAAGACCTAGATCCATCAAGTTCAACTTTTCTCCCCTAATTGTACTCCCTACACTAACACTACACTAACTTACTAACTTACTCTAACTAGGCCTTATAAATGTATTTTCAGATTTGACAGTCTACAGGATGCCAGCTTAATTACCACAGCCCTAGTTTGAGGAATACAGATCTGCTCCATTGACCATCACTGACCCCATGGAAACTTTTTGGGAAGCCAGGATTGTGACGCTCCGGTCACCGGGACCCATGAATATGTTCAGGGAAGCCAGGATTGGGACCCACTGGTCGCCTTGTTTCATGATGAAGATCGGCAAAGCCAGGTTTGGACTATCTGCTCGCTTGACCCCTTGGAGACGTTTGGAGAAATCAGGTTGGGGCCCTGCGGTCACCTGGCTACGTGCCTCAATGGACTGTCAGCTTCCTAAGCTTGTCGTTACCTCCTCTCTGTGGGGCCACCAAAAGCAGGGTGCCACTGGTGGGGGTAGTCGGCCCTGGAAGCTGCTCTAATCCCGACGAGTCAGCAGAAGGGTGAGACTCTGTAATTTGCACCATATTGGGTATTTGCTAGGACTTTTCTATATGTTATTGTCTGTTGGTGCTTCAATAAAGCAATGCAACATTGTTTTACCCTCACCCTGTGTTGTCTGAGTAATATTACGCCTATAGGAAAGGAAAGCAGTCTTTGTGTTCTGGGCCAGCAGACAGGAGCACCCACTGACCCCTGTGTCCCAACAGGAAGTATAAGTTGTTTAGTTCAGAGATGATTGAAGGGAACAGGTTATGGACTGGAGATTGCATTTGGGGAGGTTTGGAGATATTAGATCAGAGATATATTGAGAGGACAGGTCATGGACTGGAAATTAAATGTGGGGAGGTTTTAGGAGATTAGGACAAAGATTAGAGACTTTAGATTATACTGAAGAGGTAGCAAAAGATTAAAGGGACTCTGTCAGTAAGACTTTCACTAAGAAATCAGAGGTAGCACATGATAGGAAAGGGTAAAACATCTCCAACCATGGGTGGACATATTGCCGAAGCAGCCAGTGCAGCTGCACTGGGGCCCAGAGGTGGAGTGAGGCCCGCCGGAAACAGCAACTATTTAAGCTAGATGTACGTCTAAGGACCCAAATTCAGCTAAAATGTAATGCAACACCAAAGACCCACTGGCTCTCTGCGCTGCAATACACATCCCTGGCTAATCAGAGACTGTCAGCTGACGTTGATGTACCTATGACTAGGGGCGCATTCAGTGACGTCATGCGCCATGGCCAACGTCAGCCACTGGTTCCTGAGTAGAGATGAGCGGTGTTCGACTTGAACTGTTCGCCAATCTCAAATTCGAGCTGTTTTGGGCGGTGTTCGAGTTGTTCGACGAACCCGAACGATTTGCAAAAAATTCGGCTGTTCGAGGTTATGTTCGATAACTGTTCGTGCACCAAAAGCGTGTCCTGCATGTCTGGCGCTATTTAGAGCACCAATCATGCAGGGATTGTCTGCCACTCACTGTAATGCCACAGCCATGGTGGTTGTGGCATTACAGTGATTGCCCAAATCCAGGGGCGGACACAGACTGTAGTGGGCCCCTGTGCAAGAAATTTTTTGGGGCCCCCCCCCCTGCGCGACAAAGTTATGTAAACATAACCCCCCCATGTGCAGCTCTCATCCCCCCAATGTGCAGCTCACCCCCCCGATGCATCTCTCACCCCCCCCCGTGCATCTCTCACCCCCCATGTGCATCTCTCACCCCCCCATATGTGCATCACTCATCCCCCCCCATGTGCATCTCTCATCCCCCCCATGTGCATCTCTCATCCCCCCCATGTGCATCTCTCATCCCCCCCATGTGCATCTCTCATCCCCCCCATGTGCATCTCTCATCCCCCCCCCCATGTGCATCTCTCATCCCCCCCCATGTGCATCTCTCATCCCCCCCACATGCACCTCTCTCATCCCCCCCACCCCATGTGCATCTTTTATCATCCCCCCCCCCCACGTGCACCTCTCTCATCCCCCTCCCCCCACATGTGCACCTCTCTCATCCCCCTCCCCCCACATGTGCACCTCTCTCATCCCCCCCACCCCATGTGCATCTTTTATCATCTCCCCCCCCCCATGTGCATCTCTTATAACACTAACACACACACACACACACCTCCCATTCCCCCACTCCTAGTAAATTGTATTTTGAAAAAAACAAAACTTGTAAAACTTACCCCCATGCGATCCCTGCAGAATCCTGGCGCTCGTCCAAATCGCTAACACCAGGTTCTCCTGACTTCCGGCCATGTGACGGCGCCGTCACATGACCGGAAATCAGGGGAATCATGAAGGTGCTGCCTCAGGAGCGCAGCGCTGAGATGTCCCGGACCCGTGAGGAGAGAGAATCACAAGAAGGGGCCCCTACCGGCTGGGCCCCACACTGGAGTCAGGGCGTCTGCCCTGATGGCGGCCCTGCTGGAGGCTGGAGGGGCCCCCTCTCCCTCGGGGCCCCCGTTCAATGAACCGGCTGCACGGGCGGTAGTTCCGCCCCTGCCCAAATCGATGGGAACAGTGCCAACAGTGAAACATGAAAAGCCGGCAATTTAGCAGCGGCATACACCTGTACCCGACAATTTAGAACCGAAAGAATAGAGCATCACACATAGATTAGATAGATATAAACATGTCAGCCACATATATACGAAGTACAGTGAAAGTGCTGCTTACTGTACTTGTCATTTAGCGTAAAGGATTTATCAAAAAAAATAATAGTGTTTTCATGCACCGTCTCTTTAAAAAAGCCGGCCGGCAATTCAGCAGCGGTACCCGACAATTTAGAACAGACAGAATAGAGCTTCACACACAGATTAGATAGATAGAAACATGTCAGTCACATATATATGAAGTACAGTGATAGTGTTGGTTACTGTACTTGTCATTTAGTATTAAAATAAAGGATTTATTATTAAAAAAATTGGCGTGGGGTTCCCCTTAATTTTAGGCTCTAGCGGAGGTTAAGCAGACGGCTGGGGCAGATGTTTGAAGCCTGGGAAGGGGGTAATACCCACGCAGCTTCCCAGGCTACTAATATCAGCCCCCAGCTGAATACATAGCCTTTACTAGCTATTAAAATGGGGGACCCCCCAAAAAAAATGACGTGGGGTCCCCCCTAATTTAATAGCTAGCAAAGGCTAGGCAGACAGCTGGGGGCTGATATTAATAGCCCAGGAAGGGAGCCATGAATATTGGCCCCCTCCCAGGCTAGAAACACCAGCCGTCAGCCGCCCCAGAAATGGCGCATTCATAGGATGCGCAAATTCTGGCACTTAGCCTCGCTCTTCCACGCTGCCCTGTAGCGGTGGCAGTGGGGTAATAGGGTTGGGGTTGATGTCAGCTTATAATGCCAGCTGACATCAAGCCCAGGTTAGTAATGGAGAGGCGTCTATAAGACACCCCCATTACTAACCCCATAGTCAAAGTTAAAAAAAACACAAACACCCAGAATAAAGTCCTTTAATTGAAATAAAGACACAATCCTTTATTGTTCTAAATTAAACCATACTTACCGTCACGCCCATTCCAGCTGAAGCCAACGATCTCCTGCAATAAAAGAAAAATAATAAAGCAACCTCATCCTTACCTTTCCATGGTTCCCACGACAGCTTCAGCTCTGCTACATCGAGATGACAGGCTGGACCGCAGCAGAACGCTGCCATCCAGCCTCTCATCCCGCAGACACTGAGAAGCGCAGGCTTGCGCTGCTCAGCGTCTCTCTGTGACGACATCCAGATGAGCCGAGTTCATGTCCAATGAACTGGGCTCACCTCATGCACGTCACTGACAGCGTGGGAAAATTCTCAAGCTGAAGCGGTGAGTGCAGGAGAATTCTCCCACGCTGTCAGTGACGTGCATAAGGTGAGCTCATGTCCAATGAACTCAGCTCACCTCCTGCACGTCACTGACAGCGTGGGAGAATTCTCCTGCACTCAGCGCTTCAGCGTGAGAATTCTCCCGCTGAAGCGCTGAGTGCAGGAGAATTTTCCCACGCTGTCAGTGACGTGCATAAGGTGAGCTCATGTCCAATGAACTCAGCTCACCTCCTGCACGTCACTGACAGCGTGGGAGAATTCTCCTGCACTCAGCGCTTCAGTGTGAGAATTCTCCCACGCTGAAGCGCTGAGTGCAGGAGAATTTTCCCACGCTGTCAGTGACGTGCATGAGGTGAGCCGAGTTCATTGGACATTTACTCGGCTCATCTGGATGCCTTCACAGAGAGACACTGTGGAGCGCAAGCAAGCCTGCGCTTCTCAGTGTCTGCGGGATGACAGGCTGGATGGCAGCGTTCTGCTGCCGTCCAGCCTGTCATCTCGATGTAGCAGAGCTGAAGCTGTCATGGGAACCATGGAAAGGTAAGGATGATGTTGCTTTATTATTTTTCTTTTATTTCAGGAGATCGTTGGCTTCAGCTGGAATGGGCGTGATGGTAAGTATGGTTTAATTTAGAACAATAAAGAATTGTGTGTTTATTTCAATTAAAGGACTTTTTTCTGGGTGTTGTGTTTTTTTTAAATACTTTACTAGAAATTCATGGTGGTCATGTCTAATATTGGCGTGACCCCATGAATTTCGGGCTTAGGGCCAGCTGATAATGCCAAGCTGGCCCTAACCCCTTTATTACCCAGTGAGCCACCGCATCAGGGCCCTGGATGAGTTGGGTACAGCGCCAGAAGATGGCGCTTCTATGAACGCGCCATTTTCCGGGGTGGCTGCGGACTGCAATTTGCAGCGGGGGTGGCCCAGAAAGCTTGGGCCTCCCTGCGCTGCGGATTCCAGCCCCCAGCTGCCTAGTTGTACCTGGCTGGACACAAAAACAGGGAGAAGCCCCACGTCAATTTTCTTTAAATTATTTCATGAAATAATTAAGAAAAAAAGGGCTTCCCTATATTGTTGTGTCCGGCCAGGTACAAATAGGCAGCTGGTGGTTGGGGGCAGCCCGTTCCTGCCTGCTGTACCTGGCTGGACACAAATATAGTGCGAAGCCACACGTCAATTTTTTTTAAATTATTTCATGAATTTCCTGAAATAATTTAAAAAAATTGAAGTGGGGCTTCGCACTATATTTGTGTCCAGCCAGGTACAGCAGGCAGGAACGGGCTGCCCCCATCCACCAGCTGCCTATTTGTACCTGGCCGGACACAACAATATAGGGAAGCCCTTTTTTTCTTAATTATTTCATGAAATAATTAAAAAAAATTGAAGTGGGGCTTCGCACTATATTTGTGTCCAGCCAGGTACAGCAGGCAGGAACGGGCTGCCCCCATCCACCAGCTGCCTATTTGTACCTGGCCGGACACAACAATATAGGGAAGGCCTTTTTTTCTTAATTATTTCATGAATTTCATGAAATAATTAAAAAAAAAGTACGTGGGGCTTCGCCCTATTTTTGTGTCCAGCCAGGTACAACTAGGCAGCTGGGGGCTGGAATCTGCAGCGCAGGGAGGCCCAAGCTTTCTGGGCCCCCCCCCCGCTACAAATTGCAGTCCGCAGCCACCCCGGAAAATGGCGCGTTCATAGAAGCGCCATCTTCTGGCGCTGTGCCCAACTCATCCAGGGCCCTGGTGCGGTGGCTCACTGGGTAATAAAGGGGTTAGGGCCAGCTTGGTATTATCAGCTGGCCCCAAGCCCAAAATTCATGGGGTCACGCCAGTATTAGACATGACCGCCATGAATTTCTAGTAAAGTATTTAAAAAAAACACAACACCCAGAATAAAGTCCTTTAATTGAAATAAAGACACAATTCTTTATTGTTCTAAATTAAACCATACTTACCATCACACCCATTCCAGCTGAAGCCAACGATCTCCTGCAATAAAAGAAAAATAATAAACCAACCTCATCCTTACCTTTCCATGGTTCCCACGACAGCTTCAGCTCTGCTACATCGAGATGACTGGCTGGACCGCAGCAGAACGCTGCCATCCAGTCTGTCATCCCGCAGACACTGAGAAGCGCAGGCAAGCTTGCGCTCCTCACTGTCTCGCTGTGACGGCATCCAGATGAGCCGAGGTCATGTCCAATGAACTCGGCTCACCTCATGCACGTCACTGACAGCGTGGGAAAATTCTCACGCTGAAGTGCTGAGTGCAGGAGAATTCTCCCACGCTGTCAGTGATGTGCATGAGGTGAGCTCATGTCCAATGAACTCAGCTCACCTCCTGCACGTCACTGACAGCGTGGGAAAATTCTCCTGCAATCAGCGCTTCAGCGTGAGAATTTTCCCACGCTGTCAGTGACGTGCATGAGGTGAGCCGAGTTCATTGGACATTAACTCGGCTCATCTGGATGCCCTCACAGAGAGACACTGTGGAGCGCAAGCAAGCCTGCGCTTCTCAGTGTCTGCGGGATGACAGGCTGGATGGCAGCGTTCTGCTGCGGTCCAGCCTGTCATCTCGATGTAGCAGAGCTGAAGCTGTCATGGGAACCATGGAAAGGTAAGGATGATGTTGCTTTATTATTTTTCTTTTATTTCAGGAGATCGTTGGCTTCAGCTGGAATGGGCGTGATGGTAAGTATGGTTTAATTTAGAACAATAAAGAATTGTGTGTTTATTTCAATTAAAGGACTTTTTTCTGGGTGTTGTGTTTTTTTTAAATACTTTACTAGAAATTCATGGTGGTCATGTCTAATATTGGCGTGACCCCATGAATTTCGGGCTTAGGGCCAGCTGATAATGCCAAGCTGGCCCTAACCCCTTTATTACCCAGTGAGCCACCGCATCAGGGCCCTGGATGAGTTGGGTACAGCGCCAGAAGATGGCGCTTCTATGAACGCGCCATTTTCCGGGGTGGCTGCGGACTGCAATTTGCAGCGGGGGTGGCCCAGAAAGCTTGGGCCTCCCTGCGCTGCGGATTCCAGCCCCCAGCTGCCTAGTTGTACCTGGCTGGACACAAAAACAGGGCGAAGCCCCACGTCAATTTTCTTTAAATTATTTCATGAAATAATTAAGAAAAAAAGGGCTTCCCTATATTGTTGTGTCCGGCCAGGTACAAATAGGCAGCTGGTGGTTGGGGGCAGCCCGTTCCTGCCTGCTGTACCTGGCTGGACACAAATATAGTGCGAAGCCCCACGTCAATTTTTTTTAAATTATTTCATGAATTTCCTGAAATAATTTAAAAAAATTGAAGTGGGGCTTCGCACTATATTTGTGTCCAGCCAGGTACAGCAGGCAGGAACGGGCTGCCCCCATCCACCAGCTGCCTATTTGTACCTGGCCGGACACAACAATATAGGGAAGCCCTTTTTTTCTTAATTATTTCATGAAATAATTAAAAAAAATTGAAGTGGGGCTTCGCACTATATTTGTGTCCAGCCAGGTACAGCAGGCAGGAACGGGCTGCCCCCATCCACCAGCTGCCTATTTGTACCTGGCCGGACACAACAATATAGGGAAGGCCTTTTTTTCTTAATTATTTCATGAATTTCATGAAATAATTAAAAAAAAAGTACGTGGGGCTTCGCCCTATTTTTGTGTCCAGCCAGGTACAACTAGGCAGCTGGGGGCTGGAATCTGCAGCGCAGGGAGGCCCAAGCTTTCTGGGCCCCCCCCCCCGCTAAAAATTGCAGTCCGCAGCCACCCCGGAAAATGGCGCGTTCATAGAAGCGCCATCTTCTGGCGCTGTACCCAACTCATCCAGGGCCCTGGTGCGGTGGCTCACTGGGTAATAAAGGGGTTAGGGCCAGCTTGGTATTATCAGCTGGCCCCAAGCCCAAAATTCATGGGGTCACGCCAGTATTAGACATGACCGCCATGAATTTCTAGTAAAGTATTTAAAAAAAACACAACACCCAGAATAAAGTCCTTTAATTGAAATAAAGACACAATTCTTTATTGTTCTAAATTAAACCATACTTACCATCACACCCATTCCAGCTGAAGCCAACGATCTCCTGCAATAAAAGAAAAATAATAAACCAACCTCATCCTTACCTTTCCATGGTTCCCACGACAGCTTCAGCTCTGCTACATCGAGATGACTGGCTGGACCGCAGCAGAACGCTGCCATCCAGTCTGTCATCCCGCAGACACTGAGAAGCGCAGGCAAGCTTGCGCTCCTCACTGTCTCGCTGTGACGGCATCCAGATGAGCCGAGGTCATGTCCAATGAACTCGGCTCACCTCATGCACGTCACTGACAGCGTGGGAAAATTCTCACGCTGAAGTGCTGAGTGCAGGAGAATTCTCCCACGCTGTCAGTGATGTGCATGAGGTGAGCTCCTGTCCAATGAACTCAGCTCACCTCCTGCACGTCACTGACAGCGTGGGAAAATTCTCCTGCAATCAGCGCTTCAGCGTGAGAATTTTCCCACGCTGTCAGTGACGTGCATGAGGTGAGCCGAGTTCATTGGACATGAACTCGGCTCATCTGGATGTCGTCACAGAGAGACGCTGAGCAGCGCAAGCAAGCCTGCGCTTCTCAGTGTCTGCGGGATGACAGGCTGGATGGCAGCGTTCTGCTGCGGTCCAGCCTGTCATCTCGATGTAGCAGAGCTGAAGCTGTCGTGGGAACCATGGAAAGGTAAGGATGAGGTTGCTTTATTATTTTTCTTTTATTGCAGGAGATCGTTGGCTTCAGCTGGAATGGGCGTGATGGTAAGTATGGTTTAATTTAGAACAATAAAGGATTGTGTCTTTATTTCAATTAAAGGACTTTATTCTGGGTGTTTGTGTTTTTTTTAACTTTGACTATGGGGTTAGTAATGGGGGTGTCTTATAGACGCCTCTCCATTACTAACCTGGGCTTGATGTCAGCTGGCATTATAAGCTGACATCAACCCCAACCCTATTACCCCCTGCCACCGCACCAGGGCAGCGTGGAAGAGCGAGGCTAAGTGCCAGAATTGGCGCATCCTATGAATGCGCCATTTCTGGGGCGGCTGACGGCTGGTGTTTCTAGCCTGGGAGGGGGCCAATATTCATGGCTCCCTTCCTGGGCTATTAATATCAGCCCCCAGCTGTCTGCCTAGCCTTTGCTAGCTATTAAATTAGGGGGGACCCCACGTCATTTTTTTTGGGGGGTCCCCCATTTTAATAGCTAGTAAAGGCTATGTATTCAGCTGGGGGCTGATATTAGTAGCCTGGGAAGCTCCGTGGGTATTACCCCCTTCCCAGGCTTCAAACATCTGCCCCAGCCGTCTGCTTAACCTCCGCTAGAGCCTAAAATTAAGGGGAACCCCACGCCAATTTTTTTAATAATAAATCCTTTATTTTAATACTAAATGACAAGTACAGTAACCAACACTATCACTGTACTTCATATATATGTGACTGACATGTTTCTATCTATCTAATCTATGTGTGATGCTCTATCTTTCTGTTCTAAATTGTCGGGTACCGCTGCTGAATTGCCGGCCGGCTTTTTTAAAGAGACAGTGCATGAAAACACTATTATTTTTTTAAATAAATCCTTTACACTAAATGACAAGTACAGTAAGCAACACTATCACTGTACTTATTATATATGTGACTGACATGTTTCTATCTATCTAATCTATGTGTGAAGCTCTATTCTTTCTGTTCTAAATTGTCGGGTACAGATGCTGAATTGCCGGCCGGCTTTTTTAAAGAGACGGTGCATGAAAACACTAATATTTTTTTTAATAAATCCTTTACACTAAATGACAAGTGCAGTAACCAACACTGTCACTGTGCTTCTTATATGTGTGACTGACATGTTTCTATCTATCTAATCTATGTGTGATGCTCTATTCCTTCTTGTCTAAATTGTCGGGTACCGGTGTATGCCGCTGCTGAATTTGCCGGCCGGCTTTTTTAAAGAGAGTGTCTTCTGAGCAGTTTGTCAGCTTTTGGACACCTTTGCACGTGTTTTCTATGTGTTTCTATGTGTTTTTGTTTGCCTGCCATTGGTTTTAACGGTGTTCAACGGTGTTCTAAGGTGTTCGAGGAACAGTTCGACGAACAGTTCCTCGAACATCCCGGTGTTCGACGAACCGAACCGAACCCGAACACTACGGGGGTGGCTCAACACTATTCCTGAGCTGAATATAGAAGAGGATGTCGCATGACGTGGGAACAAAGGAAGGTGAGCATAGTTAATGGTCTACATTTGAAGAAATCATTTCTGCTGACCTGAGTATTTTTGCTTATATTACCAGAATGCAATGAGATTATTCCAGATATTAAGTAAAAAAAATTGCAATATGTAATTTTTTTTTTCCACAAATGAGAAATGTTTGATTAAAGGTCAAATATCAGGGGTAATAAATTCTGAAGAAGTGATAGCACATAATATATTTGTTTCATGCAAAAAATGAGTCATAACAACCTCCACTGATCTTCCACTAGTGATGATCGAGCACTAAAATTCTCAAGTGCTCAGTACTCGAATCGAGCAGGTCTGACGATCGGAAGGGCTCGCCTCGAGTGCCGAGTATAATGGAAGTCAATGGCAAACTCGAGCATTTTTCCCGGAAAATCCGAACAGATCTGAAATGTAATGAGAACAGCATCGGGAAGACGACTGGACACATCTCTGAATCCCAGGTCGCTGCTGGGAACAATGTTGTTAGAATATTGCTTCACTTTTACGGACTGACAATAAAACATTCAAAACCATAGAAAAAATGGATTTTACAGGAAAAAATGTTAGGAAACATTCTGTATAATGGCCCACGCATTAGCCCCCAAACTGTATAATGGGCCTTGCATTAGCCCCAAACTGTAAAATTGCCTCTACATTAGCCCACAAACTATATAGCCCACAAACTATACAACGGCCCCCACATTATCCCCCAAAATTATATAATAGTTTTTGCCCCCAAACTGTATAATTGCCCCCACATTGACTACCACACTATATAATGGCCCCCATATTTTATGAGGGCCCCCACACACTGTTTCCAGGTCCCCTATTTTTTTTTGATGCCCAACAGTCATATCACAACTTTTAATAAAAATAAAAAATGTCATATACTCACCTAATTCAGGATCCTGATGCGTCTACAGGCAAGGCTCGGGCAGACCAATGAGCTGATCCCATAGTGCCGACGCATACACAGAATGTCCAGGCTCTACTCGGTGACTGACGTCATTGTGCCAGGACTCTGAATTTCTGCACATGGATATGATTTTTGGAATCAGTACAACAAAATTCATAAAGATCACATGTTATCTCGTAGTCAGCAAAGTTTCATGTAGAACAGTGATAATTTTTTAGGTGTTTTTTAAATGTGTTGGAGAAAAACAGAACAGGGATTGTTACCCCAGGAAGGGGATCAGAATGGGGCACATTACCCCAGAAAGAGGCATATTACCCCAAAAAGGGGCCCAAGATGGGACACATTAGCCCAAGAAGGGGCCCAGAATGGAGCACATTACCCCAGAAAAGGGACCCAGATGGGACACTTTAAACCAGGAAGGAGATCAGGATGGGGCACATTAAACCAGGAAGGTGATCAGGATAGGGCACAATACCCCAGAAAAGGGACCCAGATGAGACACATTACACCAAGAAGGAGATAAGGATGGGGCACACTACGTCAGGAAGGTGATCAGTATGGGGCACATTACACCAGAAAGAGGTATATTACCCCAAAAAGGGGCACAGGATGGGGCGCATTACCCCAAGAAGGGGCCCAGAATGGAACACATTACCCCAGAAAAGGGACCCAGATGGGACACATTAAACCAGGAAGGAGATCAGGATGGGGCACATTAAACCAGGAAGGAGATCAGAATGGGGCACATTAAACCAGGAAGGTGATCAGGATAGGGCACAATACCCCAGAAAAGGGATCCAGATGAGACACATTACACCAGGAAGGAGATAAGGATGGGGCACACTACATCAGGAAGGTGATCAGGATGGGGCACAATACCCCAGAAAAGGGACCCGGATGGGACACATTACCCCAGGGAGGGTACCATGTTTACTCTTATGCAAAATGACTTCACAAGTTCAGTTGTGGGTGTATCTTGGCTAATTTTAGCATCTCCCCCTCAGAGCTGCCTCCACTCCGTGATTGACAATGGAGAAAAGAGCTCTAATGCATGACGTCACTTCTGCTCTCCACTGCCAATCAAGGAACAAGCATGATGCTGGTGGGAATAAGAAAAAAGAAGTGGAAATTAACTGATATGTTTGCCAGTACACTTGCAAAGCTAATTTGCATATGAATTAAAGATGGATTTTAGTACAACACAGCACAGGAGGGCGGTGAAATTGGCATTGCTAGAAATGTTTCACTATACCCTATCTTACACTACTTCTGGATTCTTAGTGAATGTCTTACTGACAGATTCTTTTAAAGTTAGAGAGGATAATTTCGTATTGGGAGGTATTAGGAGATTAGGTCAGAGATCTATGCAGAGGAGAGGTTGTGGACTGGAAATTACATCTGAGGTGATAACGGGAGACTAAGTAGAGAAATATGGAGAAGAAACTATATGGGGAAAGATATCAGGATTAGGTCAGAGATGTATAGAGGGGAAGGTCATAGCCTGGAGATTGCATGTATTGTGTACTGAAGTCACTAGTAGTGTTGAGCGAGCATGCTCGACACTGCTCGGTACTCGCCCGAGCATCTCACTACTCGGGATGTTGGGCGAGCACGGAGCATTTCCGGGTTACTCGGGCGGGAGCTCTGGTCTCCGCCCTGCAAGTTTGGCGCTCTTTACAGAGCCAATGAACATGCAGGGATTGCCAGCCAGTCACTGTAATGTCGCAGCCATGTTGTTTGTGGGCATTACAGTGATTGGCTGGCTGCACAGCTTCACCTAGAGTATTTAAACCCGGGCGCCGCCATCTTGGACACTGTCGCCCGGGATCAGACAGTGTAGGGTCAGTGCTGCTGAGTTAGGGAGAGATATATAGTGTGAAATAGGTAGTGTAAGGTCTCTAAAGCCTGCCAAAGCAAACAAACAGTCCTTCTCAGGACTAATATCCATCACAGATATCAGGCAGGCAGGCAGGCTGTATAGGAGACGCAGTGGTTATACCAACAAACAGTGCATTACAGTCCTGTGTGCTCCGGCTGGTCAAAATGATAGACTTATCCCCCAGTCTCAGGGGCCAGGAAAAATCCTTTTTTTTTCCATCTAAATCCTGTATTTTTTTTTCCCTCAGTCAGACTGTACAAATACGCATCTTATCAACCTTTTAGTATCCCCCCCCCAAAAAAAAAAAAAAAAGAAAAATTGAGTGTGTCTGTGGCTGTTCAGACACAAATATATCTGTTTAAAATAGTCTGGTGTAGGCCAGATAACTAGAACTTTGATTTTGCAGTTCCATGGTTCAAATCTCTGTATTATCCAGCTTTTGGCCGTTTTTCCCTTAAAAAAACAGTAATAGTGTCTCACTGACTGTTCAGACACAAATATATCTGTTTAAAAGATTCTGGTGTAGGCCAGAGAAATAGAACTGTGGTTTTCCTCTATCACTGTTCTAATCTCCTTTTTATTACCCTTTTTCCATTGATAGTGCGATTGTAAGCTATTTTACTTCATTTACAATGGACAAGGCGCGTGGCAAGTGACGTGGAACTGGACGTTCTGGTGATGGTGCGTGTAGAGGATGAGGCCATAGCCAAGGTGAAAATGTGCCACAACCAACAGCCTCATCTTCTCGCTCCCACTTCTTGACTGAATTACTAGGGAAGCACACTACAACACCAGTATTGCGAACTGATCAGTGTGAACAGGTTATTAATTGGATAGCAGATAATACTTCCAGTTACCTGGGCACCACCACCTCCGGTCTGTCTTCCACATGGTCAAGTTTTAGTAGCCGTGAGTCTCGACCGCATGCTACTCCTCACCCTGATGATCCTTCCTCCCACCCTGCCGAGTGTCGTCAGACAGCAACTGATCCCACACTTGGACACTCTGAAGAGCTGTTCACTGGTCCATTTCCAAATATTTGTGCCCTTCGCCTGCTCCGCTTGAAGTGGTGGAAGAGGAGATCCCATGTAGGGATGCCCAAATATTTGAACAGCCACGGCCAGAGGATGTCGATGCTGGCAATTTGTCACAAGAGGTGGACGATGACGAGACACAATTGCCACGAAGTGAGGAGGAGGATCGTGGTGCACAAGTGGAAGAGGAGGAGGTGGTGGATGATCTAGTAACTGACCGAACGTGGCAGGAGGACACACAGAATGAGGCCAGCAGCACACAGGGGGAGGGAGGCAGAGTACCCCAACAGGCAGGAAGAAGCAGTGTGGTGGCCGCACACAGAAGGCGGGCAAGAGTTCCCCTTAACACCAACACGAGGGACAATGCCAGTACAACCGGTAGGTGTTCCAGAGTCTGAAATTTTTTAAAAAAATCTGCTGATAACCCCAAAAAGGCCATTTGTACCACCTAACATGCCAGCATCAGAAGGGGTGACAAAACTACCAGCCTGACCACCACCAGCATGATCAGGCACATGTCAGCAAAGCACGCGACTTTGTGGGGCGAATCCCAGGGCCCACGACCAGTGTCAGCGAGTGTCACCACTGCTTCTTCCGCTGTTGAGCGTGTAAGAGAACCCCCTGTTGTGCGTGCAAGGCAATCCCCAGTCCATACTGCATGCAAAGATGCCCCCTCCTCTCAATCTTCACTTGTTATGGCAGTTTCTCAAGAAACAGCATCAACATCCACGTCCACGTCCCACCGCAGCGTTCAATTGTCCATATCCCAGACCTTTGAACGAAAGCGCAAATTCGCAGCCAACGCCCCACAGGCCACAGTCCTAAATTCGCACACATCACGAATGCTTGCGTTGGAAATGCTGCCTTTTAGGCTGGTGGAGACGGAATCCTTCTGCAACCTTATGGCGGTGGCCGTCCCTCGGTACTCGGTCCCCAGCTGACAATACTTTGCCCGGTGTGCCATCCCCGCACTACACAAGCACGTGTCCCAAAACATCTGCCGTGCCACCACCAACGCAGATACTGGGAGAGTCCACCTGACAACGGACACATGGACAACTGCTTGTGGCCAGGAACAGTACATCTCCGTAACGGCACACTGGGTAAACATAGTGGAAGCCGGGACCCAGTCGGACCTTGGGACCGAACACATCCTCCCCACACCGAGGATTGTGGGCCCTATGTGAGTCAGTGTTGCCCCCACAGTGTACAGCTCCCGTGCATCAACCTCCTCCTCCTCCACATGTTCAGCCTCCATCTCAGATATCACCACATCAGTTACAAGCTGGAAGCACTGCAGTACTGCCTCAGCCAAGTGGCAACAGGCTGTGCTGAAACTCATAAGCTTAGGTGATAAACCTCACACTGCTTGTGAGTATTGGACAGCTGTGAAAGAGCAGGCAGATCTGTGGCTGAGACCACTGAACCCACATCCAGGCATGGTCGTGTCTGACAATGGTCGTAACATGGTGGCGGCTCTGAGGCGAGGCGAGATCACACACGTACCATGCCTGGCTCATGTGCTTAACCTCGTGGTTCAGCGGTTTCTTAAATCATACCCCGAGTTGCCAGATCTGCTCGTCAAAGTACGCCACCTGTCAGCTCATTTTCGGAAGTCGGCTACAGCTTCCGCCGTCCTTGCTGTGTTGCAGCAGCGTTTGCAGCTTCCGGCACACCGACTGGTGTGTGATGTCCCCACACGTAGGAACTCTACCCTCCACATGTTGCAAAGGATTTGTGAGCAGAAGAGAGCAGTTGTGGAGTACCAGCGGCAACAAGGCCGTCGATATTCAGGTCAGACTCCACACCTAAGACCTCAGGAGTGGACCTGGATGTCTGACATATGTTCCATCCTGACAAACTTTGAGGAGTCCACCAAGATGGTGAGGCCATCATTAGCGTCAGCATCCCACTTGTCTGTCTTCTGCAACGCTCTCTGCAGAGAATTAAAGAGGAGGCATTGCAGCCAGAGTATGATGAGATGGATCAAGAAGCCGTAGCGGTCAATTTCACACAGCCCAGCCTCATCTCATCCCAACATGCATTGGGGGACAATGAGGGAGAGGAGGAGGAGGAGGAGGAGACGGTAGTACCTGTACAACTGTCATACCGTCGGTTCAGCATGGGTGGCCTGAGGACAGGGGGGAGGAGGAGGAGGAGAGCATGGTCAGTCATCATCTTGGTGAAGACACGGAAGTCTTGCCCGTTACCAGTCTGGCACGCATGGCTGACTTTATGTTACGCTGCCTTAACTGTGACCCTCGCGTTGTCAAAATGTTGGGTGACAGTCATTACTGGTTGGTGACACTTTTAGACCCCCACTACAAGGAGAACTTTCACTCTCTTATTCCTGAGGTGGAGAGGTCTACAAAAATGTGGCAGCACCAGAAGGCCCTTGCTGCAGAACTGTTAAAAAAATTCCCATCTGAACACACTAGCAGCAGAGGTCACAGTTCGTTGACCAACCAAAGCATACAGGCGAGAGAGACGCAACTCCAATCCAGCAGAGGCAGGGGAACACTGTCAACATTCTGGGACAGTTTTTCTGAGACCCGCCCACCTTACAGGCCCTGAGGCACGGGGGACTCTCACAAGGAGTGGAAAGTTTCAAAAGATGGTGAGGGAGTACCTTGCCGACCGTACCAGCGTCCTCCGTGATTCCTCTGTGCCTTTTAACTATTGGGTATCCCAGCTGGACTCTTGGAATGAACTCGCTCTGTACGCATTGGAGGTCCAGGCCTGCCCTGCCCCTAGCGTGTTATCGGAGCGTGTTTTTAGTGCCGCTGGGGGAATAATAACTGATAAGCGCAGTCGCCTTTCAACTGACATTGCTGACAAGCTGACCCTTATCAAGATGAGCAAAGGCTGGATTGGGCCAGACTTCTCATCACCACCAAATGACAGCACAGTAACATAAAGTCAAATCCACTGTGTTATTTCGGGAGGTGTATTCCCATGCACCGCTTCACACCCACACATGGGTATACGCATCCTCATTTCGGCTGTATTTTGCTCTTCTCCTTATCTTCAACCTCCACCACCACTATACCACCAGGGTGACCGTGGTCCATGTTGCCAGCATTGCAAGTTCCTCTGTTCTAATTTTTGGCAGCTTTTGCTTGGAAGGCATAGGCAAAGACTATGGGAGGCCCACTCCCCAATAATGGGAATAATGTTTTGAATATGCTGTACTGCATGTCTCTTGTTTGCCAGCATTGCAAATTCCTCCATCCTAATTTTTGGCAGCTTTTGCTTGGAAGGCATAGGCAAAGACTATGGGAGACCCACTCCCCAATAATGGGAATAATGTTTTGAATATGCTGTACTGCATGGCTCTTGTAAGGGGCATTTAAATAGTCTTGTTAAGCTACTGCGGCCTCCACGTCTCTTCCAAGGGGCACTAAAACCGTCTTGTTAAACCACTCTGACCTCCACGTCTCTTCCAAGGGACATTGAAACAGTCTTGTTAATCTACTGTGACCTCCACCACTCTTCCAAGAGGCATTGATATTATCTTTTTATTCCACTGTTACCTCCACGTCTCTTCCAAGGGGCATTGAAACCGTCTTGTTAAGCTACTGTGACCTCCAAAACTCTTCCAAGGGGCATTGATATTGTCTTTTTATTCCACTCTGACCTCCACGTCTCTTCAAAGGGGCATTAAAACCATATTGTTAAGCTACTGCGACCTTCACCACTCTTCCAAGGAGCTTTAAAACTGTCTTGATAAGCTACTGTGACCTCCATGTCTCTTCCAAGGGGCATTAAAACCGTCTTGTTAAGCTACTGTGACATCCACCACTCTTCCAAGGGACATTGATATTGTCTTTTTATTCCACTGTGACCTCCACGTCTCTTCCAAGGGGCATTAAAACCGTCTTTTTAAGATATTGTGACCTCCCCGTCTCTTCCAAGGGGCATTAAACAGTCTTGTTAAGATACTGCGATCTCCACCACTCTTCCAAGGGGCATTAAAACCATCTTGTTAAGCTACTGTGACCTCCACGTCTCTTCCAAGGGGCATTAAAACCATCTTGTTAAACCACTCTGACCTCCACGTCTCTTCCAATGGGCATTAAAACCGTCTTGTTAAACAACTTTGAACTCCACGTCACTTTCAAGGGGCATTAAAACCGTCTTGTTAAACCACTCTGACCTCCACGTCTCTTACAAGGGGCAATAATGCCGTCTTGTTAAACCACTCTGAACTCCACGTCACTTCGAAGGGGCACTAAAACAGCCTTGTTAAGCTACTGCGACCTCCACCACTCTTCCAAGGGGCTTTAAAACTGTCTTGTTAAGCTACTGTGACCTCCACGTCTCTTCCAAGGTGCATTAAAACCATCTTGTTAAGCTACTGTGACCTCCACCACTCTTCCAAGGGGCACTAAAACCGTCTTGTTAAGCTACTGTGACTTCCACGTCTCTTACAATGGGCATTAAAACCGTCTTTTTAAACCTCTCTGACCTTCACGTTTCTTCGAAGGGGCATTAAAACTGTCTTGTTAAGCTACTGTGACCTCCACGTCTCTTCCAAGGTGCATTAAAACCATCTTGTTAAGCTACTGTGACCTCCACCACTCTTCCAAGGGGCATTAAAACAGTCTTGTTAAGCTACTGTGACTTCCACGTCTCTTACAATGGGCATTGAAACCGTCTTTTTAAACCTCTCTGACCTTCACGTTTCTTCGAAGGGGCATTAAAACCGTCTTGTTAAGCTACTGTGACCTCCACCACTCTTCCAAGGGGCTTTAAAACCGTCTTGTTAAGCTACTGTGAATTGCACGTCTCTTACAATGGGCATTAAAACCATCTTGTTAAACCACTCTGATCTCGACATCTCTTCCAAGGGGCATTAAAGCCATCTTGTTAAGCTACTGTGACCTCCACCACTCTTCCAAGGGGCATAAAAACCATCTTGTGAAGCTAATGCGACATCCACCACTCTTCCAAGGGGCATTAAAATCGTCTTGTTAGACTACTGTGACCTCCACGTCTCTTCCAAGGGGCATTAAAATCATCTTGTTAAACCACTCTGACCTCCACGTCTCTTCCATGGGGCATTAAATCCGTCTTGTTAAACCACTCTGACCTCCACGTCTCTTCCAAGGGGCATTGAAACAGTCTTGTTAATCTACTGTGACATCCACCACTCTTCTAAGAGGCATTGATATTATCTTTTTATTCCACTGTCACCTCCACGTCTCTTCCAAGGGGCATTGAAACCGTCTTGTTAAGCTACTGTGACCTCCAAAACTCTTCCAAGGGGCATTGATATTGTCTTTTTATTCCACTCTGACCTCCACGTCTCTTCAAAGGGGCATTAAAACCATATTGTTAAGCTACTGCGACCTTCACCACTCTTCCAAGGAGCTTTAAAACTGTCTTGATAAGCTACTGTGACCTCCATGTCTCTTCCAAGGGGCATTAAAACCGTCTTGTTAAGCTACTGTGACATCCACCACTCTTCCAAGGGACATTGATATTGTCTTTTTATTCCACTGTGACCTCCACGTCTCTTCCAAGGGGCATTAAAACCGTCTTTTTAAGATATTGTGACCTCCCCGTCTCTTCCAAGGGGCATTAAACAGTCTTGTTAAGATACTGCGATCTCCACCACTCTTCCAAGGGGCATTAAAACCATCTTGTTAAGCTACTGTGACCTCCACGTCTCTTCCAAGGGGCATTAAAACCATCTTGTTAAACCACTCTGACCTCCACGTCTCTTCCAATGGGCATTAAAACCGTCTTGTTAAACAACTTTGAACTCCACGTCACTTTCAAGGGGCATTAAAACCGTCTTGTTAAACCACTCTGACCTCCACGTCTCTTACAAGGGGCAATAATGCCGTCTTGTTAAACCACTCTGAACTCCACGTCACTTCGAAGGGGCACTAAAACAGCCTTGTTAAGCTACTGCGACCTCCACCACTCTTCCAAGGGGCTTTAAAACTGTCTTGTTAAGCTACTGTGACCTCCACGTCTCTTCCAAGGTGCATTAAAACCATCTTGTTAAGCTACTGTGACCTCCACCACTCTTCCAAGGGGCACTAAAACCGTCTTGTTAAGCTACTGTGACTTCCACGTCTCTTACAATGGGCATTAAAACCGTCTTTTTAAACCTCTCTGACCTTCACGTTTCTTCGAAGGGGCATTAAAACTGTCTTGTTAAGCTACTGTGACCTCCACGTCTCTTCCAAGGTGCATTAAAACCATCTTGTTAAGCTACTGTGACCTCCACCACTCTTCCAAGGGGCATTAAAACAGTCTTGTTAAGCTACTGTGACTTCCACGTCTCTTACAATGGGCATTGAAACCGTCTTTTTAAACCTCTCTGACCTTCACGTTTCTTCGAAGGGGCATTAAAACCGTCTTGTTAAGCTACTGTGACCTCCACCACTCTTCCAAGGGGCTTTAAAACCGTCTTGTTAAGCTACTGTGAATTGCACGTCTCTTACAATGGGCATTAAAACCATCTTGTTAAACCACTCTGATCTCGACATCTCTTCCAAGGGGCATTAAAGCCATCTTGTTAAGCTACTGTGACCTCCACCACTCTTCCAAGGGGCATAAAAACCATCTTGTGAAGCTAATGCGACATCCACCACTCTTCCAAGGGGCATTAAAATCGTCTTGTTAGACTACTGTGACCTCCACGTCTCTTCCAAGGGGCATTAAAATCATCTTGTTAAACCACTCTGACCTCCACGTCTCTTCCATGGGGCATTAAATCCGTCTTGTTAAACCACTCTGACCTCCACGTCTCTTCCAAGGGGCATTGAAACAGTCTTGTTAATCTACTGTGACATCCACCACTCTTCTAAGAGGCATTGATATTATCTTTTTATTCCACTGTCACCTCCACGTCTCTTCCAAGGGGCATTGAAACCGTCTTGTTAAGCTACTGTGACCTCCAAAACTTTTCCAAGGGGCATTGATATTGTCTTTTTATTCCACTGTGACCTCCACGTCTCTTCAAAGGGGCATTAAAACCATATTGTTAAGCTACTGCGACCTTCACCACTCTTCCAAGGGGCTTTAAAACTGTCTTGATAAGCTACTGTGACCTCCATGTCTCTTCCAAGGGGAATTAAAACCATCTTGTTAAGCTACTGTGACATCCACCACTCTTCCAAGGGACATTGATATTGTCTTTTTATTCCACTGTGACCTCCACGTCTCTTCCAAGGGGCATTAAAACCGTCTTTTTAAGATACTGTGACCTCCACGTCTCTTCCAAGGGGCATTAAACAGTCTTGTTAAGATACTGCGACCTCCACCACTCTTCCAAGGGGCATTAAAACCATCTTGTTAAGCTACTGTGACCTCCATGTCTCTTCCAAGGGGCATTAAAACCATCTTGTTAAACCACTCTGACCTCCACGTCTCTTCCAATGGGCATTAAAACCGTCTTGTTAAACAACTTTGAACTCCACGTCACTTTCAAGGGGCATTAAAAACGTCTTGTTAAACCACTCTGACCTCCACGTCTCTTACAAGGGGCAATAAAACCGTCTTGTTAAACCACTCTGAACTCCACGTCACTTCGAAGGGGCACTAAAACAGCCTTGTTAAGCTACTGCGACCTCCACCACTCTTCCAAGGGGCATTAAAACCGTCTTATTAAGCTACTGTGACTTCCACGTCTCTTACAATGGGCATTAAAACCATCTTGTTAAACCACTCTGACCTCAACTTCTCTTCCAAGGGGCATTAAAACCATCTTGTTAAGCTACTGTGACCTCCACCACTCTTCCAAGGGGCATTAAAACCATCTTGTGAAGCTAATGCGACATCCACCACTCTTCCAAGGGGTCATTAAAATCGTCTTGTTAGACTACTGTGACCTCCACGTCTCTTCCAAGGGGCATTAAAATCATCTTGTTAAACCACTCTGACCTCCACGTCTCTTCCAAGGGGCATTAAATCCGTCTAGTTAAACAATTCTGAACTCCACTTCTCTTTCAATGTGCATTAAAACCATCTTGTTAAACTACTCTAACCTCCACGTATCTTCCAGGGGGCATTAAAACCGTCTTGTTAAACAACTCTGAACTCCACAGCTCTTCCAAGGGGCATTGAAATGTTGCTTTTAATTAACTCTAACCTCCACGACTCTTCCAATGGGCATTGCATTTCTTCCTAATTTTAGTCATCTTTTGCTTTTCAATGCATAGGCGAACACTAAGGGCGACCCACTTCCCAATAATGGGTAGAAGGTTTTTAGTACTCTGTAATCCACGTCTGTTTCAAGGGGCATTGCAGTTCCTCATAATTTTTGGAAAGCCTTCCATTCACTGCATAGGCCAACAGTGTAAAGGAGACCCAGTTGATATAAATGGAAAAAATGGTTTAGATAAGCTCCTCTGACCTCCATGTCACTTCCAAGGGGCATTGGAGTGCCTCAAAATTTTTGGTAGGCATTGCACTCGCTGTATGCCCTATAACTGTGTAGCCGAACCACTCCTTTTGGTCCAGAAACATATCCTACAAGACATGTGTGGTTGACTGGCCTGATATTGATGTGAATGGTCCCTGTTCCTCCTACTCTTTCTCCTTTGCCTCCACCTCATCCATCATTCATCACCTGAAGCTTTGTTTTAACTGGAGTCATAGAACTGGGATAGTAGCAGGAAAACATCTAGCAATCCTCGGAGGAGGTAGGATATGCGCCAAAACGTTGACCACCTCAGGCCTAGCCGCTACTACATACATGCGCTTGCATTCCAAGGAACAGAAAGGTAAGGAGATGGATGGCCTCATGATCATGAATAATTTACTCGTTGTGTAGGAGGCTGACCACTGCTGCCGTCTACCTTCTGAACTTTGTGTTGAAGCCTGATTGACCCAGGAACCGCAATCCTCTATGTCTGGAGGACGTGTTGCATCCCAGTGTCCAACTGTGTCCTTGCTTGCACAATATTAACCCAGTGTGACGGCGTCAGTGAGATGGACCATCCCTGGCCACATTCACTTGTCCACGTGTTTGTGGTTAGGCTGTCCTTCAAATAGGGATGGCTGGGGACCGTTTATGGACACCCGGCCGCCCCCAGGCAGCTGGGGACCGTGTGTGGGCACCCAGCCGAGGGGCGGCTGGGGACCGAGTATGGACACCCGGCCACCCCATGGCGGCTGGGGACCAAGCGTGGACATCCGGCCACCGGGCGGCTGGGGACTGAGTATGGATACCAGGCTGCCGACGCAGCCATGGCGTGGTGGCCAGATTCCGCCTCCACATGCCTAAAAGGCTCAATTTCAAGTGCAAGCAAGCAGTATGGTATTGCAGCCTGTGCGTGGGTGCTTGACAGGCTGTATACTTGCGCTTGCATTGCAAGGAATGGGGGAGGTACAATTGAACACTGCCCTGGGACAAGGACTTGCACGTCTGATGCGGCAATAATCACTTCTGATGGTCACACTTTTAGGCAGTGACCTGGGAGTCAGAGATGCTTCCAGGGGTCTTCCCCATGCTGTTCCCATATCTTTTCAGCACTGTATGCATGTGTCACACAGCACATGGCCAGATAAGGTTGTAATATGTTAAAATGACATTTCCCGGTGAATGCATTTGTCACGGTTGAAAGCAATACAAAAGTGCAAAAACGCATAAAAATGCTACTTGCGAACATAGTCCAAGGTGTGGAGGACTATTTTTGTTTTTGGTTATTTATTTTAACTTATACACAAGTCTTTACCCTGGAAAGGAAGTTCCTTAACATATTTCACAGGAAAGCACTTCAGTTTCGCTTTTGAACGTTTTATTATGAGCCCGTAAAAGTGGCTTAATACCTCTGACCACGTTGTTAACAGCAGTGACCTGGGGGTCAGAAATGCTTCCTGCGGCGATCCCCATGCTGTCCCCATGTTATTTGAGCACTGTCACTATCATTTTGGGCACTTTTTAGGCTTTCTACAGACCGCCGGGGGTGCCGCCGCAAAAATGCTAGGGTCTCCCATAGACTAACATTGGGCTAGTTGCTTGGATCGAGCACCCGAGTATCACGGTGATCTCAGCCAGAGCTTCGAGCACCCGAGCATTTTAGTGCTCGCTCAACACTAGTCACTAGGACTGGCATCATAAATACTGACATCACTATGACAGGAATCACCAGGACTAACATCAGTAAGACTGGCATCACAAGAACTGAGATAACGAGGACTGACATAACTTTTTATTGCATTTACCGTAATTATATATTTTGTCCTTTGTCCCTGATCTAGGAAAAAAAACTAAAAAACCAACTTAAGTAGCAATTTTATTCAATGCTACACAAAGTATAATATAACTTATATGAAATTGGTAATTTATTTTTTCCTGGAAATAGATCGGTTCATTACAGGTTTCAGCATGAAATACACTCTGTAAATGTTAATGGAAGCTTGAAAGCGAAATATTTTCAAACATTGTTTAATGGATGTTAAGCACAGCACCAATTATAAGGTGGCGAATGTTATTACATGCCAAATTTCATTAATGCAAATGCTTAGATTTAAGGTTGTTTTTTAACTTGTCTTGTGGCTTCAAATATAATTATTGGAGGAAGTCATCAAAATTGAGTGAAAATAATGTACAGTGTAGAGACACAATGTGAATGAAGCTTTAACTGGGACTTTTACATGGTTTAAATACTAGGTGTTGTAACCAGAATACAGACATCTCATCCATAATATTCAAGATCTAACATGCAAACTTAGGGCTAAGTTAAATATACAGTCATGGAAAGTGTTGGCACCCTTGAAATTGTTCCAGAAAATGAAGTTTTTCTCCCTGAAAATTATTTCAATTACACGTGTTTTGTTATATACATGTTTATTTCCTTTGTATGTATTGGAACAACACAAAAAAGACAGAGAAAAGGCAAATTGGACAAAATATTACACAAAATCCTAAAAATGGGCTGGAAAACATTGTTGACACCTTTCAAAAATTGTGGCTATAGAACTTTGTTTCAAGCATATGATGCTCGTTCAAACTCACCTGTGGTAAGTAACTGGTGTGGGCAATATGAAAATCACAAAATTAAAGTGGGAGAAATCTCAATCTTTGCATTGTGTGTCTGTGTGTGCCTCATTAAGCATGTATAACAGAAAGAGGAGAAGAGAACTGTCTGAGGACTTGAGAACCAAAATTGTGGAACAATATCAACAATCTCAAGGTTACAAGTCCATATCCAGGAATCGTAATATTCCTTTGTCCACAGTGCGTAATATAATCAAGAAGTTTACAACCAATGGCACTGTAAAAAATCTACCTGGAAGTGGATGGCAAAGCAAAATTAAGGAAAAGTTGCAACACAGGGTAATCCATATGGTGGATAAGAAGCCGGCAATCAAGTTCCAAAGAAATTCAAGCTGTCCTGCAGACTCAGGGAACATCAGTGTCAGCACAAACTATCTATTGACATTTGAATTAAATGAAACGCTATGCCAGGAGACCCAGGGGGACTCCACTGCTCACACAGAGACATAAAAAAGCTAGACTGCAGTTAGCTAAAATGTACGTGACTAAGCCAAAATCCTTCTGATAAAACAGATGTAGACAGATGCGACAAAGAGATAGCTTTTTGGTAAAGCACATCATTCTACTGTTTACCAAAAACAGAATGAGGCCTTCAAAGAAAAGAACACAGTACCTACAATCAAATATGGTGGAAGTTCAAAGATGTTTAGGAGTTGTTTTGCTGCCTCTGGCACTAGATGCCTTTATTGTGTGCAAGGCATCATGAAATCTGAAGATTACTGAAGGATTTTGAGTTGCAATGTAATGCCCAGTGTCAGTATGCTGGGTTTGGATCCTAGGTCAAGGGTCTTACAGTTTGACAATGTCTCCAAGCATACTTCAAGAAGCACCCAGAAATGGATGGAAACAAAACGCTGGAGAGTTCTGAAATGGCAGCAATGAGTCCGGATCTAAATCCTATTGATCACCTGTGTAGAGATCTTAAAATTGCTGTTGGGAGAAGACGCCCTTACATATGAGAGACCTGGAACAGTTTGCCAAAGAAGAGTCCAAAATTTCAGTTGAGAGGTGTAAGAACCTTGTTGATGGTTATAGGAAGTGAATGATTGCAATTATTTATTCCATGGGGTGTGCAACCAAATTTTAAAAACAGAAAAAACTGGCTGGCATTTCCAAAACAAGAAATAGGTGTGAACAGGTGCTTACTAGGAGCAGCTACATCCATATACAACTAACAAACAAAGCAGCACACTGTAACGCTAAGTATGCGAACATGAAATATATGAAATTTGAATAACATTACTGCTGTAGAAAATTAGGAATAAATGAGAAATCTTAGTGCATAAATTGGCCAAATCATGTGTACCTGGTAGCCACGGTAAGACGTTTCTCACCCAAATTTTAAGTTGAAGGTGCCCACAATTTTGTCCGGCCCATTTTTGAGGTTTTGTGTGAAATTATGTCCAATTTGCTTTTTTTCTCTGTTTTTTTGTGTTCCAATACACACAAAGGAAATAAACATGTGTACAACGAAACACATGAAATTTCAATAATTTTCAGGGATAAATACATCATTTTCTGGAACAATTTCAAGGGTGCCAACACTTTTGGCCATGACTGTATGTCTCTAGGCAGGAATAACGGAAATTTCTTATTTCAGGACTGGAAACAGTTTCTAGTATTTCTCTGCTGTACAGCACTTGAACAATCTGCAGTTTTAACTTGAACAACACTGTCTGACCAATATTGTCTGTAATGGTAGTTCCCTTTGCACCACTCGGGAGACTCCGTGCTTCATTGGGGAAACTTCCCACCAAGTCACCAGCAAATTAAGAGACAAATCGTTTCCAAGGCACCAGAGAGAGAGTCCTATTCTTTTATTCATCCAAAATGCATCATAAAAGCAACGTTTCGGCCAGCAAACCGCCTTTTTCAAGCATGTACAAAATGGCAGATGAAGTTAACATAGATGCAGAACAGAGAGCCATTTTATATCTGGGAACCATTGGGCCGTTCCTTCCGACTCCTCCAGCAGGTCCCTCCCATGTAATCATGGAGACTGTATACAATTGAAAAACATAGCGTTAAAACATAATTCAATTTAAAAACAACACTTACATAAAATTACACAGTGAAGTAAGAAGAGTATCAGTGATGTGCAGTGGGGTGTCATATTGATAGTATGCTCTTGATCATGTGGCTGTAGTGTATTCATCCCATAGTTCAAAAGAAGAAGGGGGAGCGCCCCTATTGTGGAAACACCAATCAGGGAATATCTCTCAAACTTAGGGGTAACTGCCCATGTCAGTGTATCAGGCCTCTATTACATCATATGGGCTAGTAGCCGAACATTCCATAGTCATGTGGCTGGATGTCATGTGACAGCGGTCATGTGCCTCTATTACATCATATTGAACATTGTTCTACTATTTTCGTTTTGGTGACCAATTTTACGGTCAATTCCAGGGCTCAGCAATGGGGGCGAACGCTGCCCCGACATATGCTAATCTCTTCATGTCTGAGATCGAGGAGTCCATTGTGTACCGCAGTCACCTGTATATGCCGAAAACAAATGGAAAAATATGTTACACAATTTCTCCTGAGTGCGGTAATACCCCATATGATCAAAAACTACTTTTGAATGGGAGAAGCATCATATTATTGTGCAAATTTTGCTGTTATAGTTTGCACGTGCAATGTCACATTGGCACATTGGAGATCCTGAGGTGCCAGAAAGGGAGAACCTCCAAAAGTAACTCCATTTTACAAACTCTCAGTGAATTAATCTAAGGGTGCAGTGATCATATTTACACCACAGGTACAACACGGGACCTTATATCATTGGGAAGTGAAGAAATGAGTAAAAATGGCACCAAAAATTTGTCACATGATTTCTGCTGAATGTGGCAATCACACCATATTTCTGTTAACAGATGATGAACCTGAGTGGGGGCTTTATTTTGTAGATTGAGTTGAAGCTTTTATTAGGAACATTTTGCATAACATTTGGGATCAAATTTATCCGGCGCTCTCTGCTGAGCACTTACATCGGGCTTTCCATCTAAATCTCCGAATAATGTGATTCAAATGAAACCTCCGACGGATCCAATAACTATATTGAGGTAGCAGAGTTACTCTGGGCTCTGTCTGGCCTCTGTTCACGGATATCCTTATTTTCAGAAGTGCACAAAACTGTGGCTGGCCGTCCTTTTATGCACACTTAAAAAGATGGACACTGCTGGATCATAGGACAGATAGCGTCCACAGGGCCCCCACCTGCCTCATTATAAGGAATCTTCCGTCGGGGGTTCCGTCTGAATCACGTATTTCAGAGATTTACACAGAAACCCCAGTGTAAGTGCACAGGGCAGATGAATGTGAGCAGAGCCTTACTTCAATCTTTGGGAGGCAGAATGAACAAATCACTAGCAGGTCAAGAATTGGTTTTATTTATTTTTTATGCCATTCCTTGTGCAGTGATTAGATTACTTTATTTTTTGGGGTCAGTGCGATTACAACGATATCATATTTATATATTTTTTTATTATGTTTGGCTGCTATCACATATTAAAAAAACATTTTCTTAATAAAATAACCCATGTTTTTGCCTCACCATATTTTGAGAGCTATACTTTTTCTATATTTTTCCCGACCAAGTCATGTGAGGGCTTGTTTTTTTTGCAGGATGAGTAGGAGTTTTTATCGGTATGATTTTCGGGCACATAACAGTTTTTTGATCGCTTTCCATTCCGATTTTTGGGAGACAGAATGAATAGCAAACAGCAATTCAGTAATTATTTTTTTTTTATGCCGTCCACCGTTAACGGCTTAAGGCAGCTTTATTCTTCGGGTGAGCACAATTACAGCGATACCACATTTATATAATTTTTCTATGTTTTGCCACTTTTACACAATAAACACATTTTAAAAAATATATATATTTTTCCATCGCTATATTCTGAGAGCTATAGCTTTTTTTTACTTATTTATATCGTCATTTTGCCATTTGGAGCAAAGAGGGCGCTCCCTCACTCTGTAGGCTGATTGATGCCGCTGTCTCTATTGAGGGTTTAAGCGCCCGCGATCGGCGCTAGGACAAATTGAGGGCGTTACAACAGGGTATTAGCCTTGATAAATAGCTGCCACCTGCTGATGTTTGCATTGACTCTGCAGGTGAGCTGACGCGATTGTCTCGCTGTACATGGCGGTTTAAAGTGTTAAAGGTGTAGACAAAAGCTTCCTTTAAGACTATTTAGCTTTAGACCAATTCATTTTACAACCCAGACGGGAGCTGATCTGCCCTTCATGAAATCATTTAGTTCCAAAGCTCGGACATTTCTGAGGAATTTCGATGGAAAGAATGGAAAAAATACCTTCAAAAGAGCAAGTTGCAGGTGGCAAGAAGAAGAAGCAGCAGTGTTAAATTCCCATGCGGGACTATTCTAATTGGCTTGGTAATTTGGATCCACTGTAACAAACCTAGCAGCTGTATAAACTGATCAGGAAGGATGGATCAATATAAGCCTCTGTCTGAACTTGAACCATAAAAATTACTTTCAGAACTTTTTGGGTGATTTATATGCACTATATTAGCATCGCTCTGTAGATTCACTTCTCTTCTATATTTCTTCTATTTTCTATTTTTCCATCCCCCATTAAAAGTCCATGGGTTTGTATTTTTCATTTCATTAGTGGATTGTTCTACGATAGGTAAAACATGTGCAGCTATTGTGATCCATACTATAGGATTTCTCTGTGATTACCGCAGGGCTAAGCCCGAGGGGTCGCTCAACGGGTTACAACCTCATCCCCCTATTTGGAAGAAAATGCCGAGTGGCAGCTTAATTGAGGTTGAGGTTAAATAAAAAGTAAAGCATTTGTTAGAAGTTAATTATTTCTGATTCGGTTATTTCAATAAAGTGAAGGTAATTACTTTCTGGCCTTATGTGCTTATAGTCTTTGCATTAAAAGAAGAGTAGATTTTCTGAGGCTTATGGCATACTTGTCACTCCAAGGTTGATGACTCAAAGTTTTGGTAATTTCATCATTACATTGTTCTAAATTATACAAGGAACACAGTAACTTTTCTTTTAGCTGATGCATCAGAGCATGGTCGGGTCAAGGGATAGGCAAAATAGGCAATTGCTTTGGGCTGCAGGGAAGGGTTTTCTATATTAAAAAAAAAATTAAGGAAAAAAGAGATCGTGGCTACATGATGAGGGTTATTGAGAACTCTCGATGGAAGGAGAAGAAAGTGGTGGAGGGAAATGAGAAGTAATATACTGTAAATAAGAGCACAAGGATAGAAAATGAGGGATGGAAGTAAGACAAAAGTCAAGTCAGTGCTACAGTCTGTCTACAGTGGTTTAGTTCATGTTTTTTTTTTTTTATTTATTTTAACAACCTTCAGGCTCATCTCGCTCCATGGCGACTTGATGAATGAATGATCTGTAGGAAGATCGATCTTGTGCAAGCCTAGATAGGTCCACTAGGGTCTTCTCCACCATTATCTTGATAGTATCAAGCCATTGGGTTGTTGGTCTTCCTCTTTGCCTTGTTCCTTTTATTCTTCCAATAATTATGTCCTTCTCCAGTGATTGCTCTCTTCGTATGATGTGTGAAGAGTTGGCAAGTCATAACTTGATGATTCTTGCAATGATGGACATGTATGGCTTGATTTGTTTGTTCTTCTTGCCATCCATGGTACTAATAACATCTTTCTCCATCATTTCAAAGATGTCGATTCTTCTTCTGTCTTGTTTCTTTATTTTCCAGATTCTGCATTCGTATGTAACTACAGAAAAGACCAAACTATGCACAAGCCATGTGAAATGTTCCTTGATTTGAAGACCTTGTCCAGTGACTACATTGTTGCTTTTCCCATAGCTATTCTCCTATTGACTCCCAGTGTCATTACTGCATGATCATTGATCCGAGTAGGTTGAAGTCATTGATAACTTCCAGTTCATCACCGTCCATCTCAAATGAGTCCCAATCGTACTTGAGAAATCCAAAACAAAGCAAATGGACATCGACACATATCGCACTTGCCAAATTTTCATCAGAATGAACCAGGAGATGTGCCCATTTGCATGCCCTGCCAGGAAAATCTCTCCCATCACATTAGTTTCTATTCCCCAACTTCTCACACTCTGTTCCCTGCCCCCCTGAATGAAGAAACCCCCCAAAATACCTTTTTTTTTAGGTTTCACGCAAGTTCAGCTAGGCCACTAACATTTGCTAACTCTACTCAGATTCTGAAAACTTTCTGGATCCTCTTATTCTGGGAAACCACCAAGACATTCCAGGAGTGATTGCAAGTATGGCAGATATTCAATGATGCTTTATTTAGGCATGAAAACATTTTGGAGCAGATACTTCTTGGCAATATGTACTGTAGATGTATTTTGTGCTTTTTTGAGGATCTTCTACACAGATGTGTCCTTCCTCACTTTTAATCTTGGCTCAACATATCCCAAGAAAAGTGTTGCAAGATCACCAGATTTTAGAAAATAGCAGTGTTTTGGGGATATTCAGTTGATGTTATATGCTTTTATAAGGAGTCAACCAGTGTTTTGTGAATTGCAGTCCAAGGCTTTTCCTTGCATATTTCAAAAATGTATCGAATTTGCTCCATGAGTAATGGAGTCAATTACCGTAAATTTAAACAAGACTTATCATGTTGAACTTCAAGACATAAAGATGGGGGGGGGGGGTGTCATTCTGCCTTGTCCTGTCAATGATTCAAGGCTCATCATCTTTGCTCATAAATATCAAAAAGTCTAAGAGAAAAACTGCTGTATGTGATGCGCCCCCTGGGCTGTGGGGTACTCGGTAGCCGTGCCGGTCGTTGGGGCTGGGGATGTCACAGTGGCAGTGACCCCCTCCGTGACCCTGGGCAGTCAATGAAAAGGGGAATGATTTAATAAAGAGGATTTAAAATTCTTTTAATGTTCGTGACGCCACCTGTGGTATGCGGCTATAGGGAGTAGCTGCTGTGGATCAGGTCCTCTGGAGCTGTTGTTAATGCAGCAGAGTTGGTTTAGCTCTCCACAGGTAGAGCTTAGCTCCAGGGCAGTGTAGATGTCGTAGATGTTGAGGTAGCAGTTGTGGTGCAGTGTGGTGCAGGGGGTGATGGCGCAGTAGTAATAATTCACAGAGACAGTGGGGTTCAGTCTTCAGGGTTTACTCACTGTTCTCACTTTGCTCTTACAACTGCAGATCATAACTTCCTACGTCGTGCTGCGTTCACCAGGCCGGGGTTCAGCAATCCCTCAGGTATTTCAAGAGTGCCTGACAGGACCCCGTCCTATATGCCCTTCTCAGCCATCTTCCTATGCTGGCTCCCACCCTTCTTGCCCTGCGCCTCACAAACAGTGTCCCAAGCCAGTATCCTCGGATCTTTCTGGGCAACCTGGAGTTCCCTGGATCCTATGTGTTTACCTTTTTGGCGACTTGAGTGCAGATGTGGCAACTGCACCCTGAAAGTACAGAAGCCTCGGGTTTCTAGTTGAACTTTGCAATTCTCACTAGTTAGGGGTCGATCCCTCCACCGCCTGGTAGATTCGGGCGTACGGGTGGCCTCCAGCACTGCCCGTATCCCTGGGATCCCTTCTTCACTCCTGGAGCCTTCCTTTCTGTTCCTCTCCTATCCTCAGTCAGTCTCACCTCCTGGGCCTCTCACTAGGCCCCCTCCGCCTGAGCAGAGCTCCTGCAGAGCTCCTGCTCCCCTCACTGTCCTCCTCTGACTGGAACCCTTCTAGATGGTTCCATCCCTTTTTATACACCTGCTGAAGTGCTCCCCTAAACTCATTCCTCCACCCACACCCACTACATGGTTCCCCCTCTCTTGGTTCCCCCCACTCCAGCCAGGGACAGGGCTCAGCAGAGGAGCGGCGCATCTTGCCCCTCCTGCTGGTCTGGAGTAGTGTAGTGTTGGATGTAGGTGGTAGGGTCGCGGGAAGCACTCTATCCTTATCTGAGAGTGAGATACCACACCTCTGGGTGAGATGCAGTACCTCTGTGGCGACTGAAACCGCAAGGGCGCCACATATGTACCATGTGAATTGTTTCTACAACCATATGGTACACAAAGTAGAATGAGAGCTTTAACACAATGGTTGCAGTTGCCCATATTAACCAGTTAGTTCCACCTCTCCTTTATTATATGTTTTTAAAATATTTAAGTAGTAATATTATTGGAGCATTCCTGTATTTTGCCTTTGTACCAGTTGTATTAACTTTCTTCTACTTACGTGTCAATTGTGTACAACTTGCAGGATATTGACACCGGATAGGAGATCATTTGGTAATCTCCAGGGTCTTCACAACCATTTAAGATGGGACTTCCCCTCCATCATCCTCTGTTCTCTCCTCCATTATTTGCTTCCCTTACCTCCATTATCCATTGCCCTCCCCTCGATTATCCACTATCCTCTCCTTTATTATCCACTGCCCTCCCCTCCATTATTCTGTGCCCTTCCTCCATTATTCGCTGCCTTTCCCTCCATTATTCACTCCCTTCCCCTCCATTATCCACTTCCCTCCCCTCCATTATCCACTGCCCTCCCCTCCATTATCCACTGCCCTTCCCTCCATTATTCGCTGCCTTTCCCTCCATTATCCACTGCCTTCCCCTCCATTATACACTGCCCTCTCCTCTATTATCCACTGCCCTCCCCTCCATTATCCACTGCCCTCCCCTCCATTATTCACTGCCCTTCCCTCCATTATTCATTGCTTTTCTCTCCTTTATCCACTGCCCTCCCCTCCATTATCCACTGCCCCCTCCTCTATTATCCACTGCCCTCCCCTCGATTATCTACTACCCTCCCCTCCATTATTCTCTGCCCTTCCCTCCATTATCCACTGCCCTCCCCTCCATTATCCACTGCCCTCCCCTCCATTATCCATTATTATTTTCAATTATTTCTGTGTCCTTACTATAATTATAATTGCATATGGCTGGTATAGGAGCTGCAGGAAGCCATCCCTGGCTATCAGCCTTGATATTTTGAGCACAAGATTATTATATGGACAGTCTGGCTGTAGATTGCCCTTATTGTAATCTGTCCCATGTACAGTTATACATGGTATCAAGGTTATAATCTGTATTACCAAATAATTATGTCCTTTCCTTTTTATCCTTGACCCCATTTATTATTTTTTGTGAACAATTTGGGGATTTTTTAATTTTTCACCGGCATAAACAATTGTGCTAAAAATTATAGCAATGTCATCTTCTTTCTGATACACATTGACCTGCGAGATCCATGCAACATATTTTTAGGAGCCTATGGAAAAGGCAAATGAGTGAATTGGGCTTTATTTTTGCAATTTTTTTATACTAACAAATTTATAATAGGGCAATTGTGCAGGTCCTAATTGATAACTATTAGTGCAAGTGTGAGATCTGACAAAACATCGGATTGCACTCGAACCAATGTTATGCTGTGGGGTCGAGCAAACATCCGATTTTTTCTCAGACAGAGTCTGTTGTTGGAAAAAATTGCTGTATGCCCGAGTTTTATCTGATATGCGAATCGCCCTCGATTATGCAAGTCAATGAGTGCGTGGGAAACATCAGACTGCCCTCGGATGACATCTGGGAGTGGTCCAATTTCTGTGATCTCACAGAATGGATAAGGTGGACACTTTTTTCATCCATCTTCCCTTCAATCGGATCAAATCTAATTAGATCACATGATATTCATTTCCATAATCGGCCAAGTCTCTCAGATGAGAGGATCTATGGCCACCTGCACCTAGCGTTAGATGGCAAGTGAAAACTGAGAGATAGACCATTTGTTGCATGGGCTTTTGTTAGTAATACCATCTGTACTGCTCTTCTACATATTTTTTGGAATTGGGTTGTACATCCTGAATATTTTTCTCTGTAGCCTCTAGGTCATACTTTAAAAGCAACACTTCCATAAGATTATTTCGAGTAGACCTGGAAGACGCATTCAATGTACATTAGAGATGGTGCGAATCGATTAGCAGTAACCAGTCCATCAGCTTCATCAGTAATCTATAATTTCAAAAGCCCTGAAAACTGCCTCGTTCCTATTGGTGGCTCTTTTTTGTAATTAGCTGTCCTGATGAGACATCACCATGCCAGGCTGACTAATCAAAAGAAGAGCCCCAGATGTCATCAGATAAGAGGCGGTTCTTAGAGTTCTGTCTAGTGACCATAGATTACTGATGTGGCTGATCGATCGGGTCCTGCAAATTGATTTGCACCAACTCTAAAAGCCTTATTTCACGTCTCCTCCAATTAATCTCATGGAAGTATTGCTTTCCCAGATATTTTGGGTGGATTGGATTTACGAAGATTTGTTAACTCTTTTGGGAGCTCTGGTAGTCTTTCATTTTTGCCAGAAGCCTATCTGTCGTTCCGAGAGTTTGCAAGTTGGCAATTAATCTGAAGGAAGCAGGTAATGCCACATTTTCCCAATAATGACCATTGTTGGCCAACTGCAACTTCTCCCCGTGAAACCAGCTGTAATGCAGGGGTGCCAGGAGCTAAACCCAACTGATTGCTAGCCCAATTTTAAATGAAATAACCTCAGTATAATCTATAGAAGAACAGAAATAACTATTTTTCCAAATATTCAATAAATTCTGTTTGTAACTTTCTCTTCTTTGTGCTGTGGCGAGCTCACAATGCAACGTTGGTTTGAGTGATCACAGAATGGAGACCTCACATTGTGACTCTTTTTTTGTCTCTTTCCATTTACAATGAACTTTTTAAGAAGATGACTGTCGATTCCTGCTGAGATTGATTCACAGAACAGAAGCAAATGCCAAGCTAGAAATTCTCCGTCTCTCGAAAGCAACTGTTTCTTCCTTCTGGTATTAATCAGTATGAGGAGCGGCGCTTCTGTTCCTGCCTGCTGTATCCATCAATGAGAGCACAAAGTCACAGCCAAATTTACTATGGTCTGGTACTATGGCTCTGTCTATAGGAATGTCATTAGGGATACAGAACTCTGATCCCCTATATAGACAAATTACAAAAATAAGGATTTCAATCTAAAAACAACATGATACACATTGTTAGGGGTAGGTGATCAATTATTACTACAAATGGTGGGCACAGCTTATATTTCCAATCGGTTGCTGTTTTTGAAAACCCAATTGGCATTCGTTTTTAACCTTAGTTTCCAATGTTATTCTTCTGTGATTATCGGATTACTACAGGAGAAATATTTTTTTTTTCTAAAAATAAAGAAGAAAAACTCATGGAATGTAATGGAGGGGAAGCAATTTGTCTTTTGTTCAAAGTAAGTGTGAAGCTTATTGATCACTTGGGTTATCTATTTGTAAGGTTTGGAGATATATTTTTGAGGACAATGGTTTTCTTAAAACACAACGTTCAATTCTTCTAGACATTTAAAAAAAAAGAAAAAACCTCAAGAAGGAATCTACTAAAATAGCCAGCTTTAGAGTTTTGGCCATTTAATCCATTAGTTGCCTCAGTCAAAACTAACTACAGCACCTAAGCGGTTTTACAAAGTAAGGCCTCAGTCAGACATCCGATTTCCGCGTACGTGTGCTCTCTATGTTTTTCATGGATAGAACTCGTACCTGTAATAGTTCATGGGGCCATTCACATGTCCATGATTTTTCACAGACCGAGCAGTCGCGGAGACATATCCGATGTTGATCGGTGGGTTGGATCAAAATTGGCAATGACTGTCAGAAAAGAGAAGGTAGAGAAACTTTTTTCTACCATATAGAAAACTTGATTGATGACATTCTGACCACAGAACTCTGATCAGTTAGATCAAAATAATTGGTCCGTTTTCCTCTTAAGGCCACGGTAAAATACAGATGGATAAACAAAAAAAAATGGAAAAAAAAGTTTAACACAAAAAGTAAAAAAAGTAACAACTGAATCTGCCTAAATCTGAATTTGTCAGTTTGCACGAATTTGACCAGGAAATTTGTTTTGCATCAAATTTATTAATGTGGATAATAAAGACAACATAATAAACATAAAAGTCTGTAAATTTCCCCAGAAATGTGAAGAATTAGGCTTTTTAGGTAGGCACAGCTAAATAAGAGTAAATAGATAAAGGGGTGCTAAATAGGCCCCACATGAAACAAAATTGTATCAAGTGAGAGAACAGACGCAGGGCAAAGATTAGAGGCCGTGCACTCCCGACATGTTAGAAAAATAGCAATAAATCTATTAACAATATTAGCAAACAAACAAGTGCAAAAACATTAAAACATTTAAAATACAAATATACAAGTAAGCTATAATATATATAATGAACCTCTTGTTTTTGCAGGAACAACAGACAAATATATGAAATTTTCCCCAATAAAAATATATCAATTATACTCCTGATAAATAGCAAATAGAATGAAAGTGGTATACCTAATAACAATGCATCAATACATAGGCTGTTAACCTGAGGCAACAATAAGCCTCATTAGCTACAGGATAGATAGAATACTCAAGAGTAAAACGTGAATATATTTCATGGTCATGCAAAATAGATGCATGGGGAACCCATATTTTACCTGCAAACTATGCTAAATAGATATAAAGTATAATGTGTAAAGAGTCCTTGGATTCCAAGTAATCACTGTAGTAGAAAATCACAGGTATCCCTGTAAACGTCACGTTTCAGATGAAGTAAAGTGGATAAATCCAGGTGACAAGGAATAATCACAATATAGTGTAGATCCACTAGGCTGTGTTAGCAATGAAAAAGCCCCAGAAAAAGCTGTTATTTGTAGAGCGAAACCCTGGATCAGGCTACACATTCTATGTCTGCTACAAGGTGGACAGCTCCATACATTTTTAAATACTTTTGTGAGTATAATAAATACCTTTTCACTGCTTACCCAGTCTAGTCGATCTACAATATATTTGGAAAAATAAAACAGAATATAGTGTAGATCCACTAGACTGGGTAAGCAGTGAGAAAACCCCAGAAGAAGCCTTTATTTGTATGCGAAACCTTGGGTCAAGCTACACACTCGGCGTCTGTCATGAGGTGGACTGCTGCATCTTCTGGGGCTTTTTCACCGCTTATTTCTCATTTCTGACCAATGTTGAAGCATATTGGTTTTTTTTATTTTTTTTACCAGTATAATCCTTGAGATTGAAAAACTAATCCTAAAACTGCATCAGCTCCTTTGGGATTTTGCTGGGATTGATGCAATAACGCAACCTCTTTGTATTTATGTTGTAAATGACGTAGTTTAATAGTAAAAGTAGTAAAGTAATATAATCTAAAAAACAAGGTCAATTTCGGAATTTGTTTACCTTCTTCCAGCTACATGATGTACCGTTATGGGATTTAGCTAAAGGCTCCCATGGTCGCCATCTTAGTACTGTTGTGAAACCCAGAAAAATGCATAGTAGCCCAGAATTTACCCTATATAGCACAATGCTACAATATTGCAGTATATAAAACAAGCAATTAAATTATTGCAGTGCCCTGTAAGGACACTAAAGGAAAAAAAATAGAATTAAAAATATATCAATAAACATTTTCAGTATTTCCAGAATTCTAAATGTGCAACTTATCAAATTGTGAAATCATTTTTCCTGTACGGTAAACAATGTAAAGCAAAAAAATCAAAACGCCAGAATTTGCATTTTTTAGTTACTGTATCTCCTCCAAAATAATAAAATAAAAAGTGATGAAAATATTATATGTACAGCAAAATGGCATCAATAAAAGCTACAGTTCACCGCACTAAAAACAAGCTCCATCGATTGAAAAATAAAAACGAAAATTTCGAATCAAACCAATTTATTTTTTCACATATTTCAGATTTTTTTTTCTCCGCATCATTTAAATGAATAAAAACAACCTGTACATGTTATGTATCACCGTAATCGTACTGATCTGGAAAATCATGTTACCAGGTAATTTTTTGCTGCAATAGTGATTGCCGTAAAACAAAAACAAGCAACCATAGCTGAATAGATTTTTTTCCTCTATTAAATCACACTTGGATTTTTTTGTTCAATTTTTACTCCAGATAGAGACTGTAGTACATTTTTGCCATAATTAACCCCATTTTTGATGCATAAATTATGATGACTTTGCCGTCTGCGCATGATTATGCCTCCACCCACGTTGATGAATTGGTGTCATCACATCATTTCCTCCACATGTTAAACGATCCCCATGCAACCATGTTCACGGATGAGCCACATTTTCCATTTTTTACAGTCTGTAGGGGTCTCCTTAAGATTTCTGCTCTTTATTTTGCAGAAGTACATGAAGGCATCAGGTGGAATTTATTTTAGCCCATGACCCCCTTTAATGGCAGCCACAGCCCATTTAACTGAATTTATTGCATTTTTGTGCCCTGAAAACCGGGTTGAAAATTGTTTTAATACATACTATTAATAAAACGCCATATTTCCGTGCGCCGCCGCCTTATCTGCTAACGACCATGATACCCGGCTGTAAACAGAAGAATATTCTATTACACAGATAAGCAGATGGAAAATGTCTTAGGAGAGATTCTATCTCTGAACTGCACAAATCCCGATTCCTTTTCTTTCTGTAAAGATGTTGGATTACTGAGAGATTATATGGCTGCTGGCAATGGCCACTGATATTACTAAGAAAAATAAAGAAATTCATGCTACCTGTTGCCTCCTAAGGCAATATAATTCAGTAAATGGTGTATAGAACAAAAAGTCCCAGCAGTCAAAAACAGAGATGAGAGCACTAACTTTCCACGTGAATAGTATTCATTGAAAACGCCAGCGGATACTCCAGAAAACTACAGTATAATAATACAGTTTTAAAAGCAGAGATGATAGATAGATGCATACATGGATAGATAGACAGATAGATAGATAGATAGATAGATAGATAGTGAATTTAGTGTACATGAGCATGTCCAGCACCCGATGTATCATTTGATACATCACATGATGTTTTTGGGATACTGTGCACTAAGAGACAGCACTATACATAACAAGAGAGAACACTATATAATAAGGGACACTTCTATGTATATAATAAGAGAGGACACTATATAATAAGGGACAGTTCTATGTATATAATAAGAGAGGACACTATGTAATAAGGGACAGTGTTATATATAATAAGAAGGGATGATATGTATTAAGGAACAGCACTATACAAAAGATGTGAGAACTTTATGTAATAAGGGATGGTGCTATATATAATAGGAGGGGATGTTATGTAATAAGAGACAGCGTTATTATTTGCAAATGAGGTTACTACACTGTGTGCACAATTATTAGGCCAGTGAGTATTTTGGCCATATCATCATTTTTCTGCAGATTTTCCAGCTCCACTCTGCATAAACATGAATGCTGATTGGATGAAGCAGATCAGGTGATTGCACAGATATTGGGAATCAAAAAACTTGTTGAAAAACAAAATACAGCATTATTTGCCAAAGAATAAAGAAGGATCAATTGTGGAGTGACCATGAAGTCATTATCCTCCAGTGATGTCATATTCCAGAGCTGCAGCCTCTCTGGAAGCCCAGAAGTATAAGGTGTTCAGTGCTCAGAGACATGAGCGAGGTGAGGAGGTAAACACCACTGAGCAAGACACAGAAGTACAAGGTGTTCAATGTTTAGAGACACAGCCGAGGTGAGGAGGCTGAACCCAACTACCACTGACCAAGACACAGAAGTGTTAGACATTCAGTGCTCAGAGACTCGACTGAGGTGAAGAGGCTGAACACCACCACCAATGAGCAAGAAACAGAAGTACAAGGTGCTCAGAGACACGGCCAAGAAAAAGAGAGGCTGAGCCCAATCACTACTGAGCAAGACATGGAAGTACAAGGTGTTCAATGCTCAGAAACATGGCTGAGATGAGGAGGCTAAACCCAACCACCTGTTACGATAGTGGCATAGTACCACTGGAAACCAGTAGCCGAAGGAGCACAAGCAGGAACAGCAAGCGATTGTAAAAGTTCTTGGAGTTAGCAAAAAGGAGTTGTAGGAAATAATCCATAGATAGGTGAGGACAGTCTGGGTAAGAATGTTCAAGAGCGGGAGACTGGAACTAGGCTAACAGCTAGAAACAATACTCAAGCAATGAGTGAGAGATCCATGCGGCTTTAAGCAGGCCCAAACAGGAAACAAGATGGATCCCACAGGTTCAGAATCTGCCATCTTAGTAAAGGGCAATTGCAGAACACAACAGCAGCCTCCAGTATGGAGTGGGATTGCAGCACAATTATTAAGGTGAACAATAGCAGCCACTAGTGGTCAAACTGTAGAAGGACAACAGGAATTCCGACACCACCACTGATCAAGACACAGAAGTGGAAACATCAAGATTGGGCCAAGAGATATCTGATACAGATTTTTCACAAGTTTTATTGACTGGTGAGATGAGACGACTCTGGACGGAGCAGATGGAGAGACAGAGGGTGGATCACTAAGGAGAACAGACATTTACTTCAATTCAAATGCCAGCGAGGCAGATGTGGGCACTTCTATGGTCTGGGAATATTAAAAATGAGCGTTTTGGATCTTTTCAGGGTAGGATAGACTCAAAATCAACTCCTAAACCTACTGACATTGTTTAGGAGACACTTTATTCATAGTTTCATGTCCTCTCCCTTAACCCCAATTCATTTAAATTTCTTGTCATCTTCCCTGCCTCTTTATTTAACTGCCTTCTGCTAAATCTCGAGAAATGGCGACTTGATGGATGAATGATCTGTAGGAAGATTGATCTTGCGCAAGCCTAGATAGGTCCACCAAGGTTTTCTCTGCTGTCGTCTTGAAAGTATCAAGCCATCAGGTTGTTGGTCTTCTGATTCACATTGTTCCTTCTAATCTTCCGACCATGATGTCCTTCTACAGTGAATGCTCTCTTTGTATGATGTGTCCAAAGTAAGCAATTCGTAGCTTGATGATCCTTGCTTCAAGTGACATGTCTGGCTTGACTTGTTTCAAGATTGATTTGTTTGTTCTTCTTGCCATCCATGATGTTGATCACATCCTTCTCCAGCACCACATTAGAAAGTCTTGTGTCTTGTTTCTTTATCATCCAGGTTTCAAATCCGTATGTTACAATGGAAAAGACCAAACTGTGTATGAGCCGTGTCCCCACCACCAATTCATTATAATGTCATATATTTTCCCTTACCCCCCATCCCCAATTCATTATAATCTCATGTCCTCTCCCCCACTCACAATCCCCAAGTCATTCAACTTAAAGAAGAAAAAAGAAAAAAAGAATCACTTACCTCTCCAGCCAATCCCCCGTAGCTTTGCTTCCTTCCTCCTGTGAGTCAAAGAGAAATCACCAGCTTCCTATAGGTACGCCATGAATCTTGATTTCCTAGACTTAAACAGGAACTCTCCCTGTCCAACACTGAGTGCAATCTTGCCAAGAGCTTCCCCAGAGCTTTAGACCCAGGGCAGCAGCTCAGATTGTCCTCATTATAAACCGTCCCTATAAAGATAGATACTGTACATACAAACAAAAGAATACAACAAAAGCAGCACCTGTAAACGATAAGATGCATGCAATCGTTGAATAGGTGACATTTGGACTCCATTACTGCTATATAGAATATACGTTTAAAACTAAGATACATAGCGTATAGATTGACCAATTCATGAGAGCCCTTAAGCCATGACAAGGTGACCTTTCTTTGATGGGACACTAAACCTAATGTTTATCAGACTTGTCTCTGCTGCACTATATGCTTACAAATATTAAGGGCAGATTGGATCTAGATAGATAGATAGTGAACCCTGAAGCACATCTTTATAAGAAATGTTTCTACAAATATTTGGAAATAGACCAAGACTGAGGGGAACTCTATAAATTGAGCTCATTTGGCAGCTAATTTGCAAGATCATAAATATGATGATTAATAATTCACTCTATCAGTAATAAGAACAGATGGAATCACAAATAGAAGGACGGAGTTATTCAATGAGCTGACTGTTATGTGTGTTTGCAAAGTGCATGATTTATAAGGCGAGATGACACGGAGCAGTGACGGTCAGAGATGCAGGCGCTGAGGTTTGGAAGAACCATCATCATCATTTATTCATAGTACACGTTGCACTGAGGGGCAAAGACAAAATAATAAGAACAACAGTATGGCAGAGAAACTGGCCGGGAATTCTCCATCACTGCCGCTGGAACAAGAAAAAAGTTGACAAGTTTGAGAGAAAGTATCAGATAGAATTAAATGAAAATTATCCCACACCTCTTTCTGATTATCTATCCACAGTATCTTTTTTATCTATCTATGTATCACAATAATTTATTAGACATAAAAAGTCATTTCACAGCAATTACATTACAGAAACACACTTGTGATGTCACAGCAGCAAACCTGCCCTTTTTGTAATCAGCTATTATATTGGGGGCAGGAGCACTGTGTTGTGGTTCAGGCTGGGGCGGAGGACATCAGCAATTCTAATACCTGGATTCCGTTTGTCATAAGATTTCCCAGTTCTTACTAAACACAAGCAATGACAATCAGACATTGAGGCCTCTGTCAACTTGAGGACATAGATGGACTTCTCTGTTTAACCCTTCTAATGACCATGCAGTGATTCTAGCAAGTAGTGAAGTGGTTGAGAAGTGGTCGCTGATGCTCATGGCCAGTGAAGTAAACTTGAATCTCATGAGCCCCAATATAAAATCTCCATCAGGACCCCCAATTATCTCAGTTTTTAATAGTATCTGTCTTATTATTTAGACCAAAGGGATCTTCAGGGCCTCTCTAGGCTCAAAGACACATGTGCTAATGCAACTCCTGCACACACTATAGCTACAACCTCTTTTGAAGTCTAAAGGAGTGGCTACTTCACTAACTTCTAAGTCCACAGTGGAGAGGGCTATGTCACTACTCAGGGGCGGACACAGACTGTAGTGGGCCCCTGTGCAAGAAATTTTTGGGCTTCATAGGGCAACAAAGTTATGTAAACATAACCCCCCCATGTGCATCTCTCACCCCCCCATGTGCAGCTCTCACCCCCCCATGTGCAGCTCTCACCCCCTCATGTGCAGCTCTCACCCCCCCATGTGCAGCTCTCACCCCCCCATGTGCAGCTCTCATCCCCCCATGTGCACCCCCCCCCGTGCATCTCTCATCCCCCCCATGTGCATCTCATCCCCCCCGGGCATCTCTCACCCCCCCCATGTGCAGCTCTCATCCCCGCATGAGCAGCTCTCATCCCCCCATGTACAGCTCTCACCCCCCCGTGCATCTCACCCCCCCATGTGCATCTCTCACCCCCCCATGTGCAGCTCTCACCCCCCCATGTGCAGCTCTCACCCCCTCATGTGCAGCTCTCACCCCCCCATGTGCAGCTCTCACCCCCCCATGTGCAGCTCTCATCCCCCCATGTGCACCCCCCCCCCGTGCATCTCTCATCCCCCCCATGTGCATCTCATCCCCCCCGGGCATCTCTCACCCCCCCCATGTGCAGCTCTCATCCCCGCATGTGCAGCTCTCATCCCCCCATGTACAGCTCTCACCCCCCCGTGCATCTCATCCCCCCGTGCATCTCACCCCCCCATGTATCTCATCCCCCCGTGCATCTCATCCCCCCCCATGCATCTCTCATCCCCCCGTGCATCTCTGATCCCCCCCCATTCCTAGTTAATTAATTGTATTTAAAAAAAAATAAAACTTGTTATACTTACTCCCATACAATCCTTGCAGAATCCTGGTGCTTGTCCATGTCGCTGCCACCAGGTTCTCCTGTCTTCCGGCCATGTGATTGCGCCGTCGCATGACCGGAAGTCAGGGGAATCATGAAGGCGCTGCAGCAGCAGCGCTACACTGCTACACAGAGGAAAGCAGCGCTGAGATGTCCCGGCGCTTAGCGCTCAGCATGGGGCCAGGGGCCCAAGGCCGGCTCCTGGTTTTTGTGGGCCCCGGGTGAAAGAGTCTCAGTGGGCCCCTTTAACACATACCACGATTCATGATGCACAGATACCGAAGAGAAATATATATATAGAGTACAATGCCGAAGATTTCACTTCTTACATTACATGAGTGATATCTATTGTAAATTCCACAATAGCTCAGAAACCAGCGAATCGCTCCACACAGTGTACTGGCCCCCATAAAATGCTCCATACAGGAAACTGGCCCCCATAAAATGCTCCATACAGAATACAGACCCCATAAAATGCTGCATACAGGATACTGGTCCCCATTTAACGCTCAATACAGGATACTGGCTCCCATATAACGCTCCATACAGAATACTGGCTCCCATAAAACGCTCCATACAGGATACTGGCCCCCATATAATGCTCCATACAGAATACTGCCCCCATATAATGCTCCATACAGAATACTGGCCCCCATTTAACGCTCCATACCGAATACTGGCCCCCATAAAATGCTCCATACAGAATACTGGCCCCCATATAACACTCCATACAGGATACTGGCCCCCATATAACGCTCCATATAGAATACTGGCCCACATATAACGCTCCATACAGGATACTGGCCCCCATATAACGCTCCATACAGAATACTGTCCCCCATATAACGCTCCATGCAGGATACTGGCCCCCAAATAATGCTCCATGCAGGATACTGGCCCCCATATAACGCTCCATACAGAATACTGGCCCACATATAACGCTCAATGCAGGCTGTTCCTTACAAATAATGCCCAACGCAGGCTTTTCCCCCCACATAATGCCCCACGCAGGCTGTTCCCCCCACATAATGCTCCATTCAGGCTGTTCTCCCCCATATAAGATGTCACCCACCCTTATAATGCCCCATGCAGGATGACACACACCCTCCCTTCCTTATAATGCCCCATGCAGGATGTCACACACCCCCCTCCCTTATAATGCCCCATGCAGGATGTCACCCCCTCCCCCTTATAATGCCCCATGCAGGATGTCACCCCCCCTCCCTTATAATGCCCCATGCAGGATGTCACACACACCCCCCCTCCCTTATAATGCCCCATTCAGGATGTCACACACCCCCCTCCCTTATAATGCCCCATGCAGGATGTCACCCCCTCCCCCTTATAATGCCCCATGCAGGATGTCACCCCCCCTCCCTTATAATGCCCCATGCAGGATGTCACACACACCCCCCTCCCTTATAATGCCCCATTCAGGATGTCACACACCCCCCTCCCTTATAATGCCCCATGCAGGATGTCACACACCCCCCCTACCTTATAATGCCCCATGCAGGATGTCACACACACCCCCCTCCTGTATAATGCCCCATGCAGGATGTCACACACCCCCTCCCTCCCTTATAATGCCCCATGCAGGATGTCACACACACCCCCCTCCCTTATAATGCCCCATGCAGCATGTCACCCCCCTTATAATGCCCCATGCAGGATGTCACACACACCCTCCTTATAATGCCCCATGCAGGATGTCACACACACCCCCTCCCTTATAATTCCCCTTGCAGGATGTTACACCCCCCCTTATAATGCCCCATGCAGGATGTCACACACACCCCCTCCCTTATAATTCCCCTTGCAGGATGTCACACACCCCCTCCCTTATAATGCCCCATGCAGGATGTCACCCCCCTTATAATGCCCCATGCAGGATGTCACACACACCCCCCTCCTTTACAATGCCCCATGCAGGATGTCACACACCCCCCTCCCTTATAATTCCCCATGCAGGATGTCACACCCCCCCCCTCCCTTATAATGCCCCATGCAGGAAGTCACACACCCTCCCCCCTTATAATGCCCCATGCAGGATGTCACACACACACCCTCCTTTATAATGCCCCATGCAGGATGTCACACCCCCCTCCCTTATAATGCCCCATGCAGGATGTCACACACACCCCCCTCCCTTATAATGCCCCATGCAGGATGTCACCCCCCTTCCCTTATAATGCCCCATGCAGGTTGTCACCACCCCCTTATAATGCCCCATGCAGGATGTCACCCCCCCTTTTAATGCCCCATGCAGGATGTCACACACACACCCCTCCCTTATAATTCCCAATGCAGGATGTCACACACCCCCTCCCTTATAATGCCCCATGCAGGATGTCACACACACCCCCCTCCTTTATAATGCCCCATGTAGGATGTCACACACACCCCCCTCCATTATAATGTCCCATGCAGGATGTCACCCCCTCCGTCCCTTATAATTCCCCATGCAGGATGTCATCCCCCCTCGTTTATAATGCCCCATGTAGGATGTCACCCCCCCTTATAATGCCCCATGCAGGATGTCACACCCTCCCCCTTATAATGCCCCATGCAGGATGTCACACACCTCCCCTCCCTCATAATGCCCAATGCAGGATGTCACACCCCCCCTCCCTTATAATGCCCCATGCAGGATGTCACACACACCCCCCTCCCTTATAATGCCCCATGCAGGATGTCACACACCCCCCCTTATAATGCCCCATGCAGAATGTCACACACACCCCCCCTATAATTCCCCATGCAGGATGTCACCCCGATTATAATACCCTATGCAGGATGTCACCCCCCCTTTATAATGCCCCGTGCAGGATGTCACACCCCCCTTATAATGCCCCATGCAGGATGTCACCCCCCCCCTTATAAAGCCCCATGCAGGATGTCACCCCCGCCCTTATAATGCCCCATGCAGGATGTCACACACCCCCACCTCACCCCCCTTCCTTATACTGCCACAGGCCTCCATACAATAAAAAAAAAAATCAAATACTCACCTCACCTCTCACCTGCTGCCACTGCTTCGGACTCCAGAGTCGCCGGCCTCATCCCGCTCTGTGCTGTGACTGCTCAGGAGAGAGCGCGCCCTCTGACCTGAGACATCACAGTGCAGCAGCCGCGGAGGATGCAGGAGCTGCTGCGGAGGCACGGGGAGGGGTAAATATTGTGCTCCGAGGGGGCCCCGACTGGCCAGGCCCCATACTGGAGTCAGGACAGTCATGCCCTGATGGTGGCCCTGCTGGAGGCTGGAGTGGCCCCCTCTCCCTCGGGGTCCCCGTTCAATGAATGGGCTGCACGGGCGGTAGGTCCGCCCCTGTCACTACTCCTACAGTATATGTGACACCAAACTACTCCTAGAGGTAGGATGGGTACCTCCACCACAGGTGTCAAGACTGTCAATAAAATTTTGAAGCAATATCTGCAAATTTCGGGATGTCCGGGGCTAAAAGAGGTCAGGGCTCACAGTAATCCTGCACCAATGTGATGCATTCTAGGGAACCCTGATGGGGAGGGACTTAAACAACCCTATTTTACAAACTGAATAGTTGTTGAATATGCGCAACCAAAGAGATTCCCTCTCCTAGGTACAGCTCACACGCTGTTTCCACAGCCTGAAACCACACAGATCCATTCACTTCCACCATACAGAACAAGAAATGCTCCCACAAATCACTTCTTCATCTGCTCACTTTCTCTATTCTCCTTCTTCTAGTCGCAGGAGATGTCTGCCCAAACCCCAGCCCTTCTTGTAACCGTAACGATAACTCTACGAATTTCATTAATATTGCTTGCATGCCTTCAGTATCTTTTAACTGTGCCCTCTGGAACCTACGATCAGTGAGTAACAAACTCTCCTACGTTCATGACTTTTTCCCTTCAAACTCCCTTATCCTTCTTCTTGAAACCTTGATCCAGCAGTCGGACACCACCTTCGCCGCTGCTCTCTCATAAGGTGGACTACATTTCTCACATACACCCAGACCTGAGAGCAGACAAGGGGGAAGTGTTGGGCTGCTCCATTCAACAAAATGTGCTTTTCAGGTCATCCCCCAGTACCCTCTCTTATCTTCCCTTCTTTTGAGGTCCATACTGACAGAACTTTCGGCCCCTTCTCCCTGCGAGTGGTGATTGTGAATCATCCTCTGGAATCCTCCTGTCAGTTCCTTGAACATTTTGCCATCTGGCTTCCACACTTTCTATCCTGTGACATTCCCACCCTCATCATGGAGGATTTTAACATCCCTATTGATAAAAGGCTCTCCACATATCTTTTATCTCCAACCTTCTCTCTCGGCCTTTCACAACTTACTAACTCTCCTACACATGAAGATGCGAATATGCTGGACCTGATCTTCACCTGGTTCTGCTCAGTGCATGATTTTACTAACTCTCCTCTCCTGCTTTTTGATCACAACCTTCTTTCGTTCTCTATGAAGAACTGTCACCCCACTCAGGACACCCCCACTTACCTTACTTATAGGAATAAATGTGCCATTAATACTCCGAAACTTATGAAGAATTTTCAGTCATCATTGGCCCCAATCTCCTCCTTTTCATGTCCTGACTCTGCTCTGAAACATTATATTGAAACATTGCAAAGTGCCCTGGATGAAGCTGCAAATCCTACACATAGCACAAATTGGCACAGATGGCGGCAACCCTGACACACTCTGCAAACATCTTTTCTACAGCGGTACTCCAGGTACGTCAAACATCTGGAAAAAATCCAATCTAGCCAAAGATTTCATTCATTTAAGGTTTATGCTTAAAACATGCAAATCTGCCATTCACCTCTTCAAATAAGCAATTTCAACACCCTCATCACATCACTATCCAACAATCATAAACGATTCTTTGACACTTTGCATTCCCTCCTCAGTCCTTGAGTCCAGGCCCAACCACCAATCTCAGCAATGAAGATCTGGCCAATTATTTCAAAGAAAATTATACCATATCCAACAGGAAATTTTATCCCAATCCCCTAATATCATGCATTCTCCTCCCTCTTACCCTTCATCTAGCTCACTTTCTGTCTTTGAATCGGTCACAGAAGAGGATAGAAGAAGGCTCATCGCATCTTCTCGCCAGCATACACCCATTACTATAAAAACCATCCCTCTACCAGAACTGTGCTGCTAATTTCAAACCAGTCTCTAACCTCCTCTTCATTTCTAAACTTCTGGAACATCTGGTCCACTCCAGACTAATCTGTTATCTCTCTGATAACGCTTTTCTTGACCCTTTACATTCTGGTTTCCACTCGTTACACTCTACTGAAATTTCCCTTACTAAAATCTCCAATGATCTAATGTCCAGCAACTAGCGCACACACTCTCTGACTCTATTATACCACTGACATGAATATCTTCACTCCATGACACAGACAGGGGCACTGATTTCAACAATGCCACTTTTACATCAGCTATTGATGAGGTTGCCCCTCTCGTGCATAGCAGAGTGTGACAAATCAATTGACAACCCTGGCACAATAACCTTACTAAAAAGCTTCAGCAAGTGTCCAGGGTTGCGGTGGAGCGTGGGAAGAAAACACATTAGCAAGATGACTTCACTGAATTCACACAAGCAACACTTACATTCAAATCAACCCTCACCTCTGCTAAACTGACCAATTTACATCCCTCGTACCTTCCTTATCCTACAACCCCAAACAGTTATTCAACACTTTTAACTCCCTCCTCCACCCTTCACTACCCCCCTCCGACATCCCACCATCTCTGCTTAGGACTTTGTCACACACTTCAAAAATAAGATCAACCAAACAAGGGAAGTCTTTATTATTCGACCACCACAACCCCTTTGTATGCCAGACCAATGCCCTTACCCCAAAACCTCCCTCTCCAACATCACGGAAGGAGAGCTTACTGATCTCCTCTCCAAATCACACCTCACCACTTTGTGCACTTGACACCATCCCATCTCCTCCCCAACCTCACCACCACACTTATCCCATCCCTAACCCATCTATTCAACCTATCACTAACTTCTGGTACCTTCCTCTCTGCTTTCAAACATGCCACTATCACTCCTATCCTTAAAAAGCATCCCCCAACGCAACCACTATGTGCAGCTATCACCCCATATCGCTGCTCACATTTGCCTCCAAACTCCTTGAGCAGCATTGTTCACGCTGAAATTTTCACTTGCCTCTCATCTAACTCGCTCTTCGACAACCTACAATTTGGCTTCCGTCCCATTCCACTGAAACTGCCCTGACCAATATTACCATTGATTTACAGCCAAAGCTAACAGAGAATTCTCTATAATCCTCCTTCTTGACCTGTCCTCTGCCTTAAACACACTTTACCACTGCTTCCTACTACAGATCCTCTCTTCCTTTGGCGTCAAAGACCTTGCCCTCTCCTGGATCTACTCATACCTTTCCAATTGCACATTTAGTGTCTCCCACTTCAACACTACCTCCTCATCCCACCTTTTCTCTGTTGGAGGTCATCAAGGCTCTGTCCTAAGGCCCCTATTTTTCTCCATCTATACCCTTGGCCTGGGAAAACTCATAAAGTCCCATGGCTTCCAGTACTACATATACTCTGATGACACTCAGATCTACCTTTCTGGCCCAGACATCACCTCTCTGCTGTGCAGAATGCCAGAGTGTCTATCAGCTATATTCTCCTCCTTCTCCTCTCGCTTCCTTAAGCTCAGGGTGGACAAATCTAAACTCATTATCTTTCCTCCAACTCATCAATCTTCCTCACCTGATCTATCTAAAATAATAAACGACATCACGCTTTCCCCTGCACTGTAAATCCGCTGCCTCGGAGTAACCCTTGACTCTGCCCTATTCTTCAAGCCGCACATCCAAGCTCTTGCCACCTCCAGTCTCCTCCAGCTTAAAAATATTTCCCGAATCCATCCTTTCCTAAACCCTCAAGATTCTTGTGCAAGTCCTCATCATCACTCGCCTGGACTGCAGCAACATTATCCTCTGTGGCCTACCGGCTAATACCCTCGCACCTTTTCCGTCCATCCTTAACTCTGCGGCCCAACTAGTTCATCTCTCTTCTTGCTACTACTTTGCTTCCCCTCCTTTTCAAATCCCTTCACAGGCTCCCAATTCCCCAGTGTATCCAGTTCAAGCTACTAACACTGATCACAGCAAAAAAAGGCAGCAGTATTTACCTGCCCAGATCTTCAGAACTACAGTGCCTACAAGTAGTATTCAACCCCCTGCAGAATTAGCTGGTTGACACATGCGGAATTAACTTGGCATTGTGACATTTGTACTGTAGATCAGCCTGGAAGTGGGAAATGCACTGCAGCAAATTTTTTTTTTTTTTTTTTTTTTTTTTTTAAATGTTAAAAGTTAATTCAGAGTGTCATTTATTATTCAACCCCTCAAACCACAAGAATTCTGTTTGGTCCCCCTAAAGTATTAAGAAGTAGTTCAGGCACCAAGAATAATGAGCTTCACTTGTGTGGATTAAAGATCTCTTTTGCCAGCCTTTTCTGACTATTTAAGACCCTCCCCAAACTTGTGAACAGCACTCAGATATGGTCAACATGGGAAAGACAAAGGAGCATTCCAAGGCCATCAGAGACAAGATCGTGGAGGGTCACAAGGCTGGCAAGGGGTACAAAACCCTTTCCAAGGAGTTGGGCCTACCTGTCTCCACTGTTGGGAGCATCATCCGTAAGTGGAAGGCTTATGGAACTACTGTTAGCCTTCCACGGCCTGGACAGCCTTTGAAAGTGTCCTCCCGTGCCGAGGCCAGGCTTGTCTGAAGAGTCAAGGCTAACCCAAGGACAACAAGGAAGGAGCTCCGGGAAGATCTCATGGCAGTGGGGACATTGGTTTCAGTGAATACCATAAGTAACGTACTCCACCGCAATGGTCTCCGTTCCAGACGAGCCCGTAAGGTACCTTTACTTTCAAAGCGTCATGTCAAGGCTCGTCTACAGTTTGCTCATGATCACTTGGTGGACTCTGAGACAGACTGGTTCAAGGTTCTATGGTCTGATGAGACCAAGATCGAGATCTTTGGTGCCAACCACACACGTGACGTTTGGAGACTGGATGGCACTGCATACGACCCCAAGAATACCATCCCTACAGTCAAGCATGGTGGTGGCAGCATCATGCTGTGGGGCTGTTTCTCAGCCAAGGGGCCTGGCCATCTGGTCCGCATCCATGGGAAGATGGAAAGCACGGCCTACCTGGAGATTTTGGCCAAGAACCTCCGCTCCTCCATCAAGGATCTTAAGATGGGTCGTAATTTCATCTTCCAACAAGACAACGACCCAAAGCACACAGCCAAGAAAACCAAGGCCTGGTTCAAGAGGAAAAAAGTCAAGGTGTTGGAGTGGCCTAGTCAGTCTCCTGACCTTAACCCAATTGAAAACTTGTGGAAGGAGCTCAAGAATAAAGTCCACATGAGACACCCAAAGAACCTAGATAACTTGGAGAAGATCTGCATGGAGGAGTGGGCCACGATAACTCCACAGACCTGTGCCGGCCTGATCAGGTCTTATAAAAGACGATTATTAGCTGTAATTGCAAACAAGGGTTATTCCACAAAATATTAAACATAGGGGTTGTATAATAATTGACCCACACTTTAAAATTTAATAAAATTCAACTGAGCAACATAACTTTTTGGTTTGTAAGGTTTATGCTTCTGTTCATAAAACCTACTCTCGTTTGCAGCTTGAAGGCTCTAACTTATTTGCATCTTATCAAACCAGCTAAATCTGCAGGGGGTTGAATACTACTTGTAGGCACTGTAAATGCACTACCAGGGTGCAGCAAACCCACATAAAGATGGCGGCTACACAGGTGCAAAATACTGATGAGACAATCACTCACAACCTACCATTTCATGGATGGGGTGACTGCTTAGCCTATTAGTTACGCCCATACTATTAGATTAGGCGGGCTGCCCGGTACTATCCAAGTGTACCCCTGAGAACAGACACCCCAGTTTACAATGCCAGCACTGATGGGCCTGGCTCCACCCTGGAATAAAAAAGTGCAAAAATACAGGTGCATCTCACTAAATTAAAATATCATCAAAAAGTTAATTTATTTCAGTTCTTCAATACAAAAAGTGAAACTCATATATTATATAGAGACATTACACACAAAGTGATCTATTTCCCGTGTTTATTTCTGTTAATGTTGATGATTATGGCTTACAGCCAATGAAAACACAACAGTCATTATCTCAGTAAATTATAATAATTAACAAAAAACACTTGCAAAGGCTTCCTAAGTGTTTAAAAAAGTCCCTTAGTCTGTTTCAGTAGGCTGAACAATCATGGGGAAGACTGCTGACGTGACCGATGTCCAGAAGGCAGTCATTGACACACCCCACAAGGTGCCAGAGTTTCAATTTTCATTTGGAAATGAAGGTCCCAGAGTCTGGAGGAAGAGTGGAGAGGCCACAATCCAAGCTGCTTGGGGTCTAGTGTGAAGTTTCCACAATCAGTGATGGTTTGGGGAGCCATGTCATCTGCTGGTGTAGGTCCACTGTGTTTTATCAAGACCAAAGTCAGCGCAGCCGTCTACCAGGACATTTTACAGCACTTCATGCTTCCCTCTGCCGACAAGCTTTATGGAGATGGAAATGTCATTCTCCAGCAGGACTTGGCCCCTGTCCACACTGCCAAAAGTACCAATACCTGGTTTACACACAACAGTATCACTGTGCTTGAATGGCCAGCAAACTTGCCTGACCTTAACCCCATAGAGAATCTATTATAGAGAATCTATGGGGTATTGTCAAGAGGAAGATGAGAGACACCAGACCCAACAATGCAGATGAGCTGAAGGCTGCTATCAAAGCAACCTGGGCTTCCATAACACCTCAGCAGTGCCACAGGCTGATCGCCGCCATGCCACATTGCCGCATTGATGCAGTAATTGATACTGAAGGAGCCCCGAGTATTGAGTGCATTTACTGAGAATACATTTCAGTAGGACAACATTTCGGATTTTAAAAACATTTTTCAAGCTGTTGTTATAAAGTATTCTAATTTACTGAGATAATGACTTTTGTGTTTTCATTGGCTGTAAGCCATAATCATCAACATTAACAGAAATAAACACTTGAAATAGATCACTTTGTGTGTAATGGCTCTATATAATATAGGAGTTTCACTTTTTGTATTGAAGAACTGAAATAAATTAACTTTTTGATGATATTCTAATTTAGTGAGATGCACCTGTATATATATATATATAATATATGAGGTATTAGTTGATATTTTGGCCAAAATACGTAAGCTCGTAACCCGCGACAAGGGTCCTCATGCTTTTGAGCCCTACTCTAAACACAAAAAGCAAAGCCACACTAAGAAAAATTAAAATTCCCCCGGGTCTGGAGGAGAGTCTCCTCTTCTACCAACCCAGGTACCATCTGCGCATTGAACCGCATAATATTCGCATGTATACATTCGGATGTTATGCGGTGCAATGCAAGTCAATGGGCGCGATTTCGCATGAAATCGCTCCCAAATTGGTTGTGCTGCGGATTTTTATGCAATGATAGTCCGCAGCGTAAATTTCCGCAGCATGTGCACAGCACATGCGGATTATCATTGGGGAACTTGGCAGACATCTTAACAAGCGATTTTAATGCATTTCCGTGGCAGAAATGCCACCGCAGAAACACATTAAATTTGCATCATGGGCACACAGCCTGACCATCATCCTGTAGAATGTAAGCCCACCAGGGCAGGGTCCTCTTCCCTCTGTACCAGTCTATCATTGTTAGTTTGCTTACTGTTAGAGATATCTCTATTTTTAATGTGACCCCTTCTCATGTACAGCGCCACGGAATCAATGGTGTTCTAAAAATAAATAATAATAATAATCTACTAACAGTTATATCTAATGGTCACTACTCCCTGCTGATTCTCCTGGATCTCTCTGCAGCATTTGACACTGTGGATCACCAGCTCCTCCTCACTATGCTCCATTCTATAGGCCTCAAGGACACTGTTCTCTCCTGGTTCTCCTCCTATCTCTCTGACCGCTCCTTCACTGTAACTTTTGCCGGCTCCTCTTCCTCTCCTCTTACACTTACTGTCGAGGTTCCTCAGTGTTCAGTTCTAGGTCTGCTCCACATATCACTATACACCGCCCCTATTGGACAAACAATCAGCAGATTCGGTTTCCAGTGCCATCTCTATGCTGATAACACCCAATTATACTCATCGTCTCCTGACATCACCCCTGCATTACTACAAAATAAAAGTGATTGTTTTTCTGCTGTCTCTAACATCATATCCTCCCTCTATCGAAAACTGAATCAGAAGTCTTTCCTTCCTCCACTAAACTACCTATGCCTGATATTGCCATTTCCATGTGGAGTTCTACCAATACTCCGAAGCAACATGCCCGCTGTCTTGGGGTTATATTTGACAAGATCTTTCTTTCATTCCCCATATCTGATCACTCGCTCGTTAATGTCACCTACACCTCAAAAATATCTCTAGAATTCAACCTTTTCTTTCTTTGACTCTGCAAAAACTCTCACTGTCGCTCTTATTCATTCTTGTCTAGACTATTACAACTCTCTACTAATCGGTCTCTCTCTTATTAAACTCTCCCCTCTCCAATCCATTGTGAATACAGCAGCCAGGAACATATTCCTCCCCAACCGCTACACTGATGCCTCCACCATGTGCCAGTCATTGCACTGGTTGCCCATCTGCTACAGAGTCTAATATAAACATATCATTCTCAGTCACAAAGCTCTCCACAGTTCTCCTTTCCCATCTTTGTCTACCACCCTACCTGTGCCATCCTTTCCGTTAATGACCTAAGACTAACATCCTCAATAATCCAAACCTCTAGCTCCCTTCTCCAAGAATTCTTGTGAGCTGCGCCAATCCTCTGGAATGTACTACCCAGGACAATTATATTTATTCCCAATACCCACAGTTTTAAGCGTGCCCGAAAAATGCACTTCTTTAGTCTGTCCTATCACTTCACCTTACTTACTGTATGTAACAATTCCAGTTTTTCCCGACCAAATTTTTCCTCCAAATCTAGTCCCTTGTAGCACCTGTTTACACACCATCTTTGCACTTTGTATCTGTACTGTTTACATACTGGCTGGTGACTGGTTCATGCAGCATTATGTGCATACCTTGTTTATTATATTAATGGCTGTACAATATAGGACTTTTTACCATTTACCTTCCGTGTCTCCAATATTTCTCCCTATATTGTAAGCTTGTGAGCAGCAGGACCCTCACTCCTCTTTATATCTGTTGAATCATGTTACGCGCCCCCTGGGCCGTGGGGTTCTTGGTAGCCAGGCCGGTCGATGCTGGGGGATGTCACGGTGGCAGTGACCATGTCTGTGACCCAGAGCAGTCAATTAAAGGAAAAGTAAAAGGGAATTAAGTTTTTAGGACAATAATGTTCGTGATGCCACCTGTGCTACGCGGCTATATGGAGCCGCCGCTGCAGTGAAGATCCACTGGAGCTGATGGTGACGCAGCAGAGTTGGTTCAGCTCTCCACAGGTAGAGCTAAGCTCCAGGGCAGGAAATGATATATTGTATGAGGTAGATGTTACTAGTGCTGTGTAGTGCAGGGCTGGTGATGGCGCAGCAATTATTCAAGGACACAGTGGGGTGCAGTCTTCAGGTTTTACTCACAGTTGTTCAATTCTCCAGGTTACAATGGCCAGTGTGTAACCTCCCACGTCATCCTGTGTCCTCCGGGGTAGGGGTTCAGTAATCTCTCAAGTATCTCAGGAGTACTTAAACAGGACCCCGTTCTATGTGCCTTTCCCGGTCGTCTCACTGCACTGGCTCTCATCCTCCTGCCCTGCACCTCACAATCAGTGTCCCAAGCCAGTGGCCTCGGGCCTTGTCATGCGACGTGCAGTCCCCTGGACCCTATGCGGCCACCTTTTCGGCGATGTAATTGTGGCTGTTGGCTGCAGCACCTTGAAAATGCAGCAGCCTCCGGTTGTCTAGCTGAGCCTGGTTGTTCTCCACTAGTTAGGGGCCGGTCCCCTTCTGCGACCTGATCCCTCCACGTCAGCATGAGTTCGGGCGCACGGGTGGCATCCGCACTCACCGTGCCCCTGGGATCCCCTCTGTCTTCCTGGAGCCCTTCTCTGTGCTCCTCTATTCACTCTTTCTTTCTCCTGGGCCTCTCTGACTGGGCCCTGCTCCTTTTTCTACTCCTCCTGAGCAGAGCTCCTCCTGAGCTCCTGCTATGAACTCTCCCTCTGACTGAACTCCTCACAACTGACTGCTTCTAGATGGTTCTCCTTCTTATACACCTACCTTCTGTGCTCCACTGAACTTCTTCCTCCACCCACCTCCTCTACCTAGTTCAACCCTCCAGCTAGGGACCAGGGACTGTGCTCTCCCTTAGGAGCAATCTCGCCCTTTCCTACTGAAGTGGAGTATATTGGATGTGGGTGTGTGGGTCCCGGGCAATACTGCATCCTTACCTGAGAGTGGGGTACCACACCTCTGGGTGAGATGCAGTACCTTTATGGCGATTGAACCAGCAGGGGAGCCACACATGTGTTACTCTGTAGTGTCTTTATTGTCTGTACAATTCCCCTCTGAAATGTAAAGTGCTGCAGAATTTGTTGGCGATATAGAAATAAAAATAATTATTAGTATTATAACATTTTTGACCAGATACCTCCCACAACTTTAAAAATGTTATCCACTACTGCTTCACTGCTAAAGTCTTCCAATAAGATAGAAAATAGACATATATTTACCTCCCGGACTTACAAAAAATGTTGGCGCTGCGTCTCCCAGCTGTTACATGACATTATATCTTTTGAGCGCTGCAGGCAATCAGCGGCCTCTGATAGGTGCAATCTTCACCATTCCTTTAGATATAAGTTCGGAGGTTGCAACCGATTTGCAGCCACTGATTGGCTCCAGTGGTCTTAATGCCACGTGACAGCCAGGAGAAACAGCACCGGCATTGCTGAAATGGTGCTGGTCTGGGAGTACATATATTTTTTTTTAATCTGGGGGAGTATAGCATTTAAGAAGGGACTTTTCAGTAGTGGACAACCATCTATAATCCAAAGGATAGATGTTAGGTCTCATTCTCACGTAATTTTTTTTCAGGTACGAGAAAAGCAAATCGAGTGATTTTGGTCAGAGTTTTATCAGAGTTTGGTCCAAGTTTCATTAGTTTTTATAGTAAGTGACAAAAAAAAAAGTTTTTCCACCTTTTCCAATCTAACAGTTTGTGAAAATTGGGCCATACTCGGATGGCAACCAAATGATGTCTGATTTTTTCACGGACCCATACACTAATGTTGCCTATTTTGATTCGACACTTGGATCAATATCAAACATGGCTCGTCTGCGTTCACCGCTCGGTCCGTGCAAAATAATGGACATGTGAATGACCCCATATCTGTGAAAAATATGGATAGCACTCATCTGCGCAAAATGGATGTCTGAATGAGGCCTTGGGTCCAGCTGCTGTGACCACCATTTATCCCAAGAACAAGACTCTTGAATATCCATTTAGAATTGCACCACTGGTCCATTTATCATCTATGGGACTGACAAAAATAGTTGATGGCAGTCCCACTTTCTAGTGGAACATTTCGGAGTCCTTTTTTGAGGGGATCGTGGGGTTACATCATCAGACACGTTGGGACAACCCCTTTAATTCTTACACCCTATGTTTTGCCCCGAAATACCTCTGTCAGACTACTACAGACACTGTGCTCTGCTCACACGTATCTCATTTACCAGTACAACAACGTCATAAAAAAGATCCACGGTTGATGATTAACCGTCATGATTTCCATCACAATGAATCTTTTAACCCTACGTAACCTTAATTATTTCTCATATTTTGGTCCCTGGTGTCAGGATAAATATGCACGCTTTACTTTCTTTCCAGCGAATGCTGCATGGTTATCGTCTGCATGATGCGATCAAGAAAAGCATGAAATCCAAATATTGTGTTGTGTTAATGAAACTTATACGCCATGAACCTAATTTCATCGTATTATCAATATACAGCTCTCCGAACAACATATGCTATGGCAGATGGCTCCGAGTCAATCTCGGTAAAGAGATAGGATTTCACATACACCATTTATTTGGGTTAAGTACGGGTGGTATGAAGTGGAGGATTGGCTCATTTCTTTTCATGGATCAGAAAGCTGAATATTTACAATATGTGGGAGCATAATAGCCATAGAGCTTAACACAAGTGGGATTATTATATAAGTGCACCTTCATTAACTAGTCCAATTATCACCCAATGAATAAGGCAGAAATCAAAGAATTGCTCGGGTCTCGCAAGTTTCTTAGAAATCTTAAAGCATCCCTATTATTATGTATATATCATTAATGCATGTGTATGTATGAATGTCACATATCATATTTCCCGACTGCAGGTTCTCTGAAAAAGTTCAGGAACCTTTTCTGTAAATTAAAAACAATCTGTATTAATAATATAAATAGAGAACAGAGAGGTGGGGAGGGTAGGAGGGGTATGCAGCTGCAGATTTTCTTTTTTATCTCTGTGTTTTTCTTCCTACTGTAAGTGGAAAGTGAAAAAGTTAGAAAGATATTATGGAAGTGCTGAGCACAGTATGTTGATGGTATATGAGGAGATGGAGGATAAGGCCACGACCCCTCTATTAGTTTTTGGTCAGTATTTGGTCTGTATTTTTTCTCAGGAGTGGGAGCCAAAACCAGGAAAGGAACAATCAGAGAAAAGGTATAATAGAAACAAGTCACCAATTCTGCATTTATCACCCACTCCTGTTTTTTTTCTCCCACTCCTGAGAAAAAATACTGACCAAATACTGATAGTGTGGCCGCCACGGCCTAAAAGGTAGTGCTTTCCAAAAGGACAAATGTGCAATCAAAGTAATATATTTATTGGAATATTGATAGAACAAATCAACTCCTAGGATGAGGTCTACTGGCTATGTCACTAATCTATGGTTACCAGATGGTAGCCCCATGAGCCACCTTCTATTTGCCATCATCCACATCTCCTCTTTTGATTTGCCAGCCTGGCGCGATGCCATATCTGCGGCACACTGCAATAATGACACCAAGTCAAGCCGGCTAATCAAAAGTGAAGCTAGGGATGCTACCAGGTAAGAGGCTGTTCACTCTCAGGTAAGCAGCGGTTGCAGATTATTGTCTTGACTGGTGTACTAGGTCTGCACACCATCTCAATATATAGGAGCCTTGCACAATGATGAAAAAAAGCCTCAAAATATGCATCTGCCATATAGAGTGAGATAGCTGCTGGAGTCCGAGTAGAATAATCTTTAGGGCTCATTCACACATCAGTTTTTTTCCATGTGTTCTATCCGTGTTTTCCTAGACATCACTAGTACCTATGACAGTCTTTGGTGCTGCTCACATGTCTGTGATTTTTGTGGATTGAGTAGTCTGTGCAAAATCACGGAAACATGTCCGATGTTGATCCAAGGGTCGGATTAAAATCAGCACCGAAAATCTATGGGTCTGTGAAAAAAAATCAGACAGCACTCAAGGGTTTACAAATATCAAAAGACTGACCATCACTTCCAAACAGAATACTGGTCTTAAAGGTGCATGCTAAGTGTAGCCGTCTCTATACATAACTAACAAATAAAGTTGCACTCTGTAACGCTATAGCATGTAAACATGAAATATATGAAATTGGAATTGCATTACTACTCTAGAAAATAGGAAAAAATAGAGGTACTTAGCAGATACTGTAATTTGGCCAATTCACATGCCCAGCATCCATCGACCAGCCAGACTATTTTCTGTTTGGAAGTGACAATCACTCTTTTGATATTTGTATACATAGGCTCTCTGACCGAGCACTCCACCCATCAGCCTGTGATTTTTTTAATTACGTCAGGATCCTACCTACCCATATAAGTGCAGGCTTCAGGATCCTACCTACCCATATAAGCGGAGGCTTCAGGATCCTACCTACCCATATAAGTGGAGGCTTCAGGATCCTACCTACCCAAATAAGTGGAGGCTTCAGCCTAAGAGAGGATTCACATTAGGATAGGTCCTCAGTAAAAAAAGATCACCTTGTTGTTGGCTGCTAGGCATGAATGAATTGGCCAAATTATGTGCTAAGTATCTCTATTTTTTCCTATTATCTAGAGCAGTAATGCAATTGAAACTTCATATATTTAATGTTTACATGCTATAGCACTACAGAGTGGAACTTTATTTGTTAGCACTAAAGTGTTGTCCCTTTTTCATGGACTGATAGAAGAAGGTGGAGAAACTGTTTTTTCTCATGAGAAAACAAAACTTTTACCAAACTCTGATAAAGCTCTGCTGAGTGATTTAACAGTTTAAAAGAGTTGTCCCTCAAATGAGAATTATCTTCTAACCATAGAATAGGGTATAATGTACTGACTGATGAGGGTCTGACACCGGGGACTCCCAACGGTCCTGAAAACAGGGATCTGGATCTTGAGAATTGAGAGCCCCATCCTAATGGAGAGGAAGAGCACATGTTAGCCCTCTTATCTATTCATTCTTTAGATGAGCCCTGTTCCCAGGATTGCTGGGGATTGCCACATTCAGACCCCCAAGTTATACCCTATTCTACCTATTGTCTGCCTATTATTATAATAACAGGTAGGCAATGAAAAAAAACCTTTCAAACAAACACTCATCCAAAATGTCTAATTAAATGGTCAAGAATGGAGCATTGGGAAGGGGGGGCTTTAATTTCTGCGTCATCTAGGCACTGGTTAAGGAAATAGATTAGGGTGCATGACTACCCTTTTAAAGACATCAAAGCAGTAGTGGAGGTCTCAGTCAGAGGAGAGTGTCTGTGGTCCCAACTCAACATCAGAAGAGCTGGAGGAGAGATGAGCAGATAGGGGACTAGCAACAATGGCTGCCATAGCCCTAACTTGCAAAGAGGAAACTCTCACCTAAGGCCACCATCTTACCCTCTATTGGTTGTTATCAAACTTTTATGGAAATAAAAAACTAAAAAATAGCCTACTGGAGTAATTCTTACAAGGACTAATATTTGGTTGGGGGGAAAATATTGATTTCAAAAGAAGACATATGTGTAACTCGCTACTTACAATGCCAGTGTTGGAATGATGTACAGCACATAGGAATAAATCATCACCACTGAGCGCTATCTGTGGAAGCACACGGACCGGTACTTTACATTTCCTTGCTGTGCATCTTAAGCTGACTGCTGGCTCAACAGAAAACTGCGAAACTTAAGGAGATTTTTGTAAAAGCCAATTTCCCTGTGAGTGAGTAAGCGAAGGAAACAGATTTACAGTTTGATCCTGAAACTACGGTGAAGGGAACTTCAAAGGCGATCAGTGACTCCGCCAATAACGAGGCTCATATTGTATGTATATGCCAACTTCTAGTAAATTGTTTTACTTTGCCTCAGATTTCTAGCCATGAAGAACAGAAGAGATCCTTGTTGTTCTATTATTAGTGATGAGCGAGTAGGTTCTGTTAACCCTTTCGGCGAGCATGCTCGGGCGAACACCGAGTATCTTCAGGGTGCTCGGGTGTTATGTTTCACTCTCTCCGTGTGCATGATTTGTGACTGTTTGACAGCTTTAATACATGTTAGGAATGTCTAAGAAACAGATATTCCTCACATGTATTAAAGCTGTCAAACAGTCGCAAATCATTTACACAGAGAGACTGAAACATAACACCCCAGCACGTTGAAGATACTCGGTGTTTGCCCGAGCATGCTCGCTGAAAGAGTTAACAGAACTTATTCGCTCATCACTATCTATTATACATCACTTTACAGACATTATAATCACTGTCCCTATCAGTATGTATTTGGAGTGTGCGATGAAACAGGAGTATGCAGATGAAACCTACGCAAACACGGGGAGAACATACAAACTCCTTGTTCTTGTTGAGATTTAAACCCAAGTCCCCAACGCTGCAAAAGATAACTACTGAGCCACCATGCCATTACCATTCTTAACATAACAAAAATATCCAAGCACAAAAGAGTAGCTCAACACCTAACAATTGTATTTTTTTGTTGCTATCATATTCCTACCTGGACCTGCTATTTACTCTGTGGGTGATTGTGAAGGTGAGGAGACATTATGACCAATGAGCTTTTGGTGGCACAAGCATTGTCTGAGCAGGAATACTGATGTGGTTTGGATGTGGTGTCACCCAACTAGGCTAATGGGTGTTTGTGCTGTACAGCTGCTCAGGAACAGCAATCAGCTCCCTGATTTGACCAATGGGGCAGCACCACACTCTATTTAAACTCTCAGCGTACCGCTGAAAGTTGCCCGTTATTGTTTGTTTGTTATACTCATTCTTTAGAGCTATTCATGATGCTCCATCCTGATTCTGACCTACATGATCACATTTATTCTATTTTCCTTTCTGACTTTGACCCCGGTTAGTTTGACTTTGCTTTAACTGATTATTTAGCATCTCTAGTGGGGAAAAAAAGTATTTAGTCAGCAACCAATTGTGTGAGTTTTCCCACTTAAAATGATGAGAGAGGCCTGTAATTGACATCATAGGTAGACCTCAACTATGAGAGACAAAATGAGAAAACAAATTCTGAAAATCACATTGTCTGATTTGGAAAGAATTTTTTTGCAAATTTTGGTGGAAAATAAGTATTTGGTCAATTACAAACAAGCAAGATTTCTGGCTCTCACAGACCTGAAACTTCTTCTTTAAGAGGCTCCTCTGTCCTCCACTCATTACCTGTAGTTCTGGCACCTGTTTCAACTTGTTATCAGTATAAAAGACACTTGTCCGCAACCTCAAACAGTCACACTCCAAACTCCACTATGGTGAAAACCAAAGAGCTTTCGAAGGATGCCAGAAACAAAATTGTAGCCCTGCACCAGGCTGGGAAGACTGAAACTGCAATAGGCAAGCAGCTTGGTGTGAAGAAATCAACTGTGAGAGCAATAATTAGAAAATGGAAGACATACAAGACCACTGATAATCTACCTCATTCTGGGGCTCTGACCTACAGAGAGCTGGGACCAATGTTACACAGGCTACTATCAGTAACACACTACGCCGCCCGGGTCTCAGATCTTGCAGTGCCAGACATGTCCCCCTGCTTAAGCCATTACATGTCCGGGTCCATCTGAAGATGCTAGAGAGCATTTGGATGATCCAGAAGAGTATTGGGAGAATGTTATATGGTCAGATGAAACCAAAGTAGAACTGTTTGGTAGAAACACAACTCGTCATGTTTGGCGGAGAAAGAATGCTGAGTTGCATCCAAAGAACACCATACCTACTGTGAAGCATAGGGGTGGCAACATCATGCTTGGATTCTGTTTCTCTACCAAGGGACCAGGATGACTGATCCGTGTACATGAAAGAAGGAATTGGGCCATGTATCGTGAGATTTTGAGTGCAAACCTCCTTCCATCAGCAAGGGTATTGCAGATGAAACATGGTTGGGTCTTCTAGCATGACAATGATCGCAAGCACACCACCAGATCAATGAAGAAGTGGCTTCATAAGAAGCATTTCAAGGTCCTGGAGTGGCCTAGCCAGTCTGCAGATCTAAACCCTATAGAAAACCTTTGGAGGGAGTTGAAAGTCCGTGTTGCCCAGCGACAGCCCCAAAACATCACTGTTCTAGAGGAGATCTGCATGGGGGAATGGGCCAACATACCAGCAACAGTGTGTGCCAACCATGTGAAGACTTACAGAAAACGTTTGACCTCTGTGATTGCCAGCAAAGGATATAACAAAGTATTGAGATGAACTTTTGTAGGTGATCAAATATTTATTTTCTACCAAAATTTAAAAAAAATTTCTATCCAAATCAGACAATGTGATTTTCAGGATTTGCTTTCTCATTTTGTCTCTCATAGTTGAGGTCTACCTATGATGTCAATTACAGGCCTCTCTCATCTTTTTAAGTTGGAGAACTTGCACAATTGGTGGCTGACTAAATACTTTTTTTCTCCACTGTAACTCCTTCTGTTGTCTATTAATTCTGCCCATGGATCTGTCCCTCCTAATGCTGACCTGGCTTTGTTTGACAATTCCTATCTCTGGATAGCTCCTAGGGCCAGCAGCTACTCCGAGGATGAAACAAAGGTGCCCAGCAATACAGTAAGTCCAGATCCATAGATAGGGGTTTAACGGTCAAAGATATGTGTTCCTCTTAGATCTCCAAGATGGACTGTCTCGTGCTAAGTCTTTCTGTGGTAGCCATTTTGGGCTGATGGGCTCTGACAGACTTTACAGTTATGTTAAGTGTAGAGAGTTATCTTTATCCGCGGTGATATCCTTTTTGCATGTTAGCTTAAAGCACCACTCCAGTGTTTCTTTATTGTTTAAGCACTGGAGTGGTGCCACTAATCTAAGTTCAGTGATCCATGTATTATACTCACCAGCTGCTATTTTCAGCTATTCCTGGTGCCATCTTGTTACTGCAACGTCTGATTGACCAGAAGTCATAGGTAATGGTCACAAGCTCTCAATGTAAGTTTATGAGATCCACGTCCTGGCCTCATTCTGGCTCTCATAGACTGACAATGAGTAGAGACTTCTGGCTCATCCATCAAACACTGGAGCGATCCTGCAGGTCACAACTTGGAGAAGACTCACCAGTGCGGTGGCAATAACAGAAGATGGCGGCTGTGACTATAATGCTAAGACCAGGTAACTTAGATTAGTGGCAACACTCTAGTGCTGCAATAAAACAAACACTAGAGTGGTGCAATAAGGATGGCAACATCTGTTATCAGGTGGGTTTTTTCCCACCCAGATGTCTAGAGTCAACGGGTACTAATATAGTCACCTCATCAGGTTGACCATCTCTGTATTATATTGAAGCTGAATTATACATTTGTCTTGGCAATGCTTTAAAATTATTATTTCTAATATCACAAAATGAATTATTATTTTGGAAGTTTTTGTGAAGAACATGAAAAACTTTTTTTTTGAATTGATGAGTCTTTGTCGACTTCAGGTAATTACAGTTTTATTAGAAGTTTCAGCTGCCAGTCTATTCGCTGTAATTTATACATATGTCTTTCATGATACAATATGTCAGTGAATCATAATCAATCTGCTACTACATGCAAGCTTATCATACAATTTGTGACATGTGTCATTAGGGACCTCTTTCTTTTTAGAGGCTCTGTCACAAGGCCATAATTTAGGCTGGGTTTTTTCCATTTTTTTTTTTTAAATCACAGATTTTCTTGGCATTAATTTACACTGCCTCAAATAATTCTGGGCACACTTATACTTCACAGTATAACCCTAAGTCAATTAAATGTCAGAGATATCCAGCTGAAGCAGAAGTGATGGAGAATCAATGTCACTTGCTTTAATGCAAATGTAAGTGACAAGAGGAGAACAGTAGAGGAACAGCAAGACATCCTCCAAAAAGTAACAACACTTCTGGCGGCCACAGACAATTTATGTATCCTTCCTTACCCTTCCTTACTGATTCTTCTCTAGTTTTGCCTTTTTCTAGTGTCCTTGACTCTACCGGTAGCAGAGGCGATGCTTGGATCCTATTCAGGTTACAGAGGTCATCCAGCTCCTCCAGGATGGCACATCTATATATACAGACACAAGAAGTTTTGCTGTTTCCAAGTGTAAGGTGAGAATTTGTCTGGCAACTAATTCCGCATCTCTAAATACCTTACATAGGGGTCGATGGGTGTGCGCATGTGGTTGGGACTCGGTTGCGGACACCTTTAGGATATGTTCTTACACAATTTGTGTAGCGATGGACCCTTAAAATACATGATGAAGAAAACATACAGTTTTGCAAAAAATAAAGTCTTGTTTACTGAATTTAGAACATATATACAAGGGGTAGCAGGAACAATGCTTGACTTTCTCTTCTGCACAATGCAGAGGGACATTCTTAGTGGTTATGGATGGCGGCACATTACTTGTGAAGAACGTTACATATGCGTAACAGGTTACACTGGGGGCCTCCATCTTCCTGGAATAGGGCCACACAGGTCTTTGTGTTACGCTGTGCCCACTGCACCCTAGCTGCACTTATGTGGATGGTGTAAGGGAGCTCTCACTACCTTTTGGACGTTCCCCAGCCTGGCTGATCCCGTATTCTTTCAATAAGACCTCTAGGTCTGACTAACAATGAGACTTGAATAAAATCTTCATGCATAGGTGTCCCAACTTGTCTGCTATAAGGAAAACTGCCGCCACTCTAGATTGTTGCTTTAACTTGCTCCCTAGCAGATCTGTTTCTTCACATACACCGAATGATAACAGAACTCTCTGGGGATGTCGTTCCTTCTTTCTCACTCTCTCTAGAATATATATAAAACCAGGAACTAAAACACTAGTGCCCATTACTCCTCACCAACTACGGGCCAGCCCTACAGTTAACCCTGTCACCCCTAACAGGAAACGCTAGCCTCTTTGAGGGTAAACAACACAATAAAATACAATTCACATACGATATAGCGACAAACATTTTCAGAGGTGGTGTAAGCCATCTTTCCTGCCTGTACCCCAGCACAGGCTCAACATTAAGGAGCAGGTACCAGAGCACAGGCTGTTACATGAGGTGAAGCTAGACTAGATCATGGATACACTAAGGATTGTTCATCAATACCATAGTTTTGGACAATCACTTTAACTTTATTTTACAGTCTGGTCTGGGGTTTGAAATTGGAGTATTCACTGTGTCAGAATTAATTTTGGGGTGTGATAGGTGGCTTTAGCTCCTTTTGGGGTCTCAAATATTTTGCCTGAGTTTCAATTATGTTGTAGCTTAGTCTGGGGTGTAATTTAACTTTGAGGTCAAACAGGGACCCTAAATAGGATAAAATATTTTATAGGAGGCACGGGTTCAAAAGTTTATTATACATCATAGCCCATACTGGCCAACTCTTCCGGAATGTTGGAGAGGTTCCCAGAAAACAGAACTTCCAGACTCCAGAAAGTTTTGGAAAAACTCCCAGATTCACAAAAAGTCCTTCTGAAACCAATGCTTTTGGAAGATTTATTCCATGGATGGGGCATAGAAGAGTGTTGTAGAGTTATGGAAGAGTGAGTTAAGGTTAGGGTGCATTTACAACTCATACTCTCTTTTCGGGACAGTAATATAGAAAAAATATTTCAGCTCACCTGGGTCAGCCTGCTCGGTCCACTTCTAATGAGGCACGGTGCTCGGATTGTAAAGATCCCCGTCTGGGAGACATTAGGCAGTGATGCTATGAATAAGGATCTACATATCCAAAACGCGTAAGCCTCTGTACGCTTTTATTTTCACCATGGACTTATGGTTTTAATTTTTTCAAAATCAAGGCTACATTTTAAGTCACTTTCACAAGTTGCTTCATCTTTATCTCTTTTCGGGACTTATTTGCCGGAAAGTTGGTAACTTTGTGCTTGATATAAAACCCGCATGATAAGCCAAGCTTATGGAGACAAAATAGCCCATTATGACCTAGGGGGACTTGAGAGTCCATAGAGCAACATAACAGTAAAGTCCATGCTGCATCTGTAGCACCCCGAGGACTTGGCTGCTACAGGGGTATTCCACTCCCGGGTAAGGATGGAGTGTGGAACATAGCTCAGTTAGCTGCATGCACTACACTCACCCCATTTCCGGGGGACAGACCAACGGTACTCCCACCAGATAGATGTGCAGGTACGACAGCTTCTGTCCCTGGCTGGAGTGGGGAGGGGGGAGGAACATCCCAGTGGTGTAGGAGCAGAGAGGGGAGGGACTCTGGGCATAGGTAGGAGCCCATTGGGTGCTAGTCACCTGGGCTCGGGTGTCAGAAGGAGGTATATAAGGTGGGCACCATCTTGGATCGGGGGTCAGTTCAGAGAGGAGTTCAGTCAGAGAGGGCTGACAGGGAGCTGTGGCTCAGTCTGGGCCCAGCTCCAGAGCCAGGCCTGGAGAGGAGGCCTGAGGCAGAGAGAGAGAAAGAAGAAGAAGGAGGAACAGGAACACCAGGAAAGGCCCAGAGACGCAAGAAGAGAGGGAACCCTGAGATCCCACGAGTTAACGGGTGAAGGGTTGGCAGAGAAGGGTACCGGATCCCAAACTGGTGGAGGCCAATTATCCTCAGCCAGGAACCGGAGGTCGTGGTCAAGTCTTGGCGCGACCCCTCACCATATCCACCAGGAAGGCATACCATATAGGGTCAGGGAAACCGGGAAAGGTTTCACCACCAGAAGGCCCGAGGGAGCCGGACAAAGGTGGGTCCCTAGTGGGGACGGCCAGTAGGAAGGAAGAGAGGGGAGCCTTGGACCACGCTCCAGAATTGCCTGGGAGTTAGCCGAGTCCCTCACCTGGTGGGCGCAGCACGGCTCGGATGGTCCTTACTGCGCACAAGTGACCTTATAAAGAACTGTGAGTAAAGCTGTGAAAACTGCAACCGCACGTCTCAGTGATTCCTTGTCACACCACCACGACCACCATCATCCCTCCCTGCCTCGCCAGCTGCCCTGAGTCTATACCCCTCCCGTTGGGGGTTATACCATCCACGCTGCACCACCGTACCACCGGCCTCAGCGGTCTGCCCTGGAGCGGCGGCTTCATAGCCGCAATCAACGGGTGGCGTAGTCGAACAAAACAACATCTTATGCCAAGCACCGCCACTTAGTTTGACACCCTGGGCACGGACCGGGTCACCGCCACAAGAAGACTACTACTCCCATCGGATCCGGCTCCGGGTATCCCCCGCATGCGCAACGCAGCACAACATGGCCCAGGGGGCACGTTAACTTTGGCGTAGTCGGCAGGATTACGTGCCCGCAACCACCGGGTACTGCGTGCCTGAAGAAAAGTTAACATGTACCTCAAAAAGAAGTCTCCCGCCAATTCCGGAGGATTCCCGCCATCGGACGCCGTCCGGAGTCGTTTCCCGCCATTTGCCCGCCATTTGCAGCCTTTACCCGCCATCCGCGGAGTTTCCCGCCATCAGGAGACGATTCCCGCCATCTGAGACGGTTTCCCGCCCTGGCAGAGCGGACGCCATTATGGGCGTGCCAGAGGGTGGCAAGAGACCACCTCCCATCGTGGGCATGGCCCCAGAGTGGCGCCAAAGGAAGAGACCGCCCCCACCAGCCGAGACTACAATAATGGAGATGTCCATCAGAGTGGGGGGTCTGCCCCTGAAACTGACTGTCACTAAGATGCCCCGGGACCACTCCCAATGGGGGCGGATAGGGAATAAAGCTGAGAAGATGGGTGCGGCCTGGAGGAGTCTGGACAGATCGCACCCGGGGATGGAGGAAGAGTCGAGCAGCACCGACCCCGTGGTTCGGAGCCTGTTGCAGGCTGCCACCCCAGAAGGCCTGGTGGAGATCCTGGCACAACTCCCCAGAGATCGGGAGCGTGCACAGACCGCGCTGGAGGCCTTGGCCCGGAAGATGGCCCGAGTACAGCAGGAAGCACTGGCCGAATGGAGGAGGGAGATGGCCCAGCAGGCTGGAACCCGCCAGCAGAGGACGTCACCCGCAACGTGGGGCATGTCTGCCCCTGAGGATGGTGCAGGAGGGATGAAGGCCGGAGACGACGCCGCGGAGGGAGCTGCAAGGATGGAAGCAGGTAATGGGGACATCATCACCCCGTGCCCAGTAGCCGTAAGCCTGCCCCAGCTCCCCGTCGCAGAGCCCGAAGTCATACTCACCGCGCCCGTTGCCGCACCGCCGCTGCTCCAAACTAGGCCTCAAGCGGCAGGAGCCGCGGTCGCGCCCTCTGTTACGCCACGCCCCTTGACCCTGAGCGCGGCAAAACAGGAAGTGCCACCGGCCTGGTCGCAAGGCCGAGTACCCCTGGGCGCCGCGGTCTCCACAGCGCCCTCTACCTCCACTGTGCCGCCGGCCTGGTCGCAAGGCCTGGTGCATCCGGGCGCCGCTGCCCCCACAGCGCCCTCCTCCCCAAAGGTGCCATACCTGGACCCAAAGAGGATGCCTCCGGCCTGGATGCAAGGCCGGGTACCTCCGGGCACCGCTGCCCCCACAGCGCCCTCGACCTCCACAGTGCTGCCCCTGGGCGAAGATCTCTTCGCGCAGCATACTAACCCGGACGGGCTGCCCTTCGTGTGGCCACCGGAGTACATCAACCCCCGACTCCGGAGGGAACGGCCCCTGTGTGAGCCTCTGATCCCGGCACCGGCGCCCGCCAAAATTGTCCCGCTCCCGTTGGAAGACGCCCAATTCGCATGGGATCCGACCGGTGAGGACCTCATGGGGTTCACCAAGGAGACCCGGGCGGCCGCAGCCCGGCGTGAGGAGTGCTGCCGTCAACAGCTGGAGGTCTTTGGGAGAGAACGGCGAGAGAGGCGAATCCGCGAGGAACAGCTGCAGGCCCAAAGCGCGGAGCAGAAACGCCGGGCCCGACGAAACCCCCGTATGGCCCACGGCCCCCGCACCACCGGGACCGTAATAAAGTTCCAGCTAGAGAATGGCTGGGGCTTTATCCGGGATCACCGAACTCCCGGCGACGTCTTTGTCACCCGCAGGGATGTCGAGAGCCACCTGCCGGAGGGACACCGCGGACGTGACTTCTACCCGGGTGATGTGGTCGCTTTCACCCGGCATCAGTGTGCTAAAGGACCGTACGCCCTTCACGTACACCGGCTGACTGAGGAGGAGATGCAGTATGAGGAAGACCAAGAGGACCCGGACGGGTCTGAAGACTACCCTCAGGAAGGAGCGTGTGGAGGACACCGTAAATCGTAAACGGTAAAAGAGGAGATGTAAATAGTTACCCGATCGGGTATAAGGACTGTTGTGGGACTGTTTCCACAAAGAGTGTGGTCCCCGTTGGGACAGAAAGAGAACTGTTGCCTGTTTTGCCCTAATCCCTAACCTGACCGAGGACTGAGAGCGGTCATCCTTTCCCTCTACCTGGCTGAGGACTGAGAGCGGCCACCCTGTAAATAGTTGCGCTTCTTAAAGTGCCCCCTACTGGTTTTATAAGGAACTGTTTTTCTACTACGGAATTGGTGACTGTTGCACTTTACCTGGTCACAAGTTGCACCGTGGCCAGAAATCAAGAATATGTTCTGAAAACGTTGTATGTGAAAATGTCTTATAATAGAAAGTTTATTATGCTGCTAAAACAGTAATGCCAGAATCTTACATAGTGTTTTACAAAAGAGTTCCGGTGGCATTAGTAGAATGTCTTAGGAAAATGTTTTATACCCGTAACGTTAAAAGAGAAAAGTACCTCCCATAAAGGGACGAGTTATAGTTAATATCTTATATGTGAGTGCACTTTAAAATTTTTGTATGTCTAATTGTTTTGCTCTATTCCAGCCCGAGGACGTGCTGTGATTTACCAGGGGGGAATGTAGCACCCCGAGGACTCGGCTGCTACAGGGGTATTGCACCTCGATCCAGAGGTGTGGTATTCCACTCCCGGGTAAGGATGGAGTGTGGAACATAGCTCAGTTAGCTGCATGCACTACACTCACCCCATTTCCGGGGGACAGACCAACGGTACTCCCACCAGATAGATGTGCAGGTACGACAGCTTCTGTCCCTGGCTGGAGTGGGGAGGGGGGAGGAACATCCCAGTGGTGTAGGAGCAGAGAGGGGAGGGACTCTGGGCATAGGTAGGAGCCCATTGGGTGCTAGTCACCTGGGCTCGGGTGTCAGAAGGAGGTATATAAGGTGGGCACCATCTTGGATCGGGGGTCAGTTCAGAGAGGAGTTCAGTCAGAGAGGGCTGACAGGGAGCTGTGGCTCAGTCTGGGCCCAGCTCCAGAGCCAGGCCTGGAGAGGAGGCCTGAGGCAGAGAGAGAGAAAGAAGAAGAAGGAGGAACAGGAACACCAGGAAAGGCCCAGAGACGCAAGAAGAGAGGGAACCCTGAGATCCCACGAGTTAACGGGTGAAGGGTTGGCAGAGAAGGGTACCGGATCCCAAACTGGTGGAGGCCAATTATCCTCAGCCAGGAACCGGAGGTCGTGGTCAAGTCTTGGCGCGACCCCTCACCATATCCACCAGGAAGGCATACCATATAGGGTCAGGGAAACCGGGAAAGGTTTCACCACCAGAAGGCCCGAGGGAGCCGGACAAAGGTGGGTCCCTAGTGGGGACGGCCAGTAGGAAGGAAGAGAGGGGAGCCTTGGACCACGCTCCGGAATTGCCTGGGAGTTAGCCGAGTCCCTCACCTGGTGGGCGCAGCACGGCTCGGATGGTCCTTACTGCGCACAAGTGACCTGATAAAGAACTGTGAGTAAAGCTGTGAAAACTGCAACCGCACGTCTCAGTGATTCCTTGTCACACCACCACGACCACCATCATTCCTCCCTGCCTCGCCAGCTGCCCTGAGGCTATACCCCTCTCGTTGGGGGTTATACCATCCACGCTGCACCACCGTACCACCGGCCTCAGCGGTCTGCCCTGCAGCGGCGGCTTCATAGCCGCAATCAACGGGTGGCATAGTCGAACAAAACAACATCTTATGCCAAGCACCGCCACTTAGTTTGACACCCTGGGCACGGACCGGGTCACCGCCACAAGAAGACTACTACCCCCATCGGATCCGGCTCCAGGTATCCCCCGCATGCGCAACGCAGCACAACATGGCCCAGGGGGCGCGTCACATCTATATGGGATATGGTTCATTAAAAGATGTCTGAGTGGTGTCAGATAGGACAGGATGCAATATTTTCATAACGCGGCACATCCGCGCCAGAATTATTGTCCACTTGCAATACTTATATAACCGAAGTGGTGAAAGTCTTTGATGCATTTTTTTTTATTTTTTGCAGCCTTATCGCAAAGTACAAGCTGTCATTTATGAGTTGATGTCACTATGGCCCATTATCTCACTCACAATGTACTGCTATTTTTGAAAGCCATGTTGCTTTGGCAACCCGCTTCACAGGGAAAACAGGTAACATTGCTCTTTCAAGCTGTAATAACCGTAGCAATCTAAGTGCAGGAATGTATTGACCGCACGTCTTCATAAACACAATTTATGCAAAAAATGCTTATTTTTTGCACTGACATTTTTTTTTTTTATCCTTCCTAATTTTGCTGTATTATTTCTAATGGCTGGAAAGCTGCTGTTCTGTGCAGCCCTACGCAAGCACAATGTTCCTTTCATGTCTAAAGGCCGCTAATCCCGGTAATTAAACTTTTCAGATATAAAAGAGAACTGTACAATCTGTTCCATAAAAATGATAAACTACTCCCTCTCTATTGATCATATTACTTAACCCTATAGACCCTTTTCGGAATTTAGAATAACAGAACGTTGCTGAAACTCTACCAACATGCTAAATCCTTTAAATCCATAGGATTTTATCCACAAGTAATAGTAGAGGCGCCACTTACCTGATTGTTGGACAGATCTATTGAAGTGCTGAATGTGTAATATTAAGGATTTGTGATGTGTGAACCAGTACATTATGTGCAAGAGACACAATTAGTCTGAATATGCCCCATACTGGGTGCTACTCATTAGCACTAGTGAGGTCTGAAGTGCTGAATGCAGAGCAGGAAGGGTTAATACACTATGGGGACACTTCACCAAAAGTGGCTATTCTATTGCCAGTAATGACGAGGGGGCGTGTTGGAGCAGACGCTCCTGATTTATTATAAGGGGCATGCCTCTTGATAAATCAGGCAAGGCACATAGTGGGGTGTGCCGCTTTGTGCATTTTGCCACAAATCTTACTCCAGCCTTTGCTGGAAGTAAGATTTGTTTGTGGCATAGAAAACTCCACAACCTTACCACCACGACGTGATATCACCACAAAGTAAAAAAAATTTGTGCAACCTGACGTTGTGCAAAAAAATTGCATCTTTTCAAAGCTTTTTTCGCCCTAAAATCTGTCGCAACAAAACTTTAATTAATTGCCCCTTAAAGGTTTTTTTTCCACAAACTAAAGTTCATTTTAATCAAAAGATCTTGAAATAATAATAACTTCCACAATTTTCGTTTAAATAAAATCTTCCTGTGCTGAGATAATCTCATAAAACGTTCCCCTGTGTAATGGTCGTGTCTGACCGTGTACAGAACATGGTCTGATCATACCACAACTCCTGGGCACGGGAGAAAGCAAAAGAGTATACAGACATTTTAGCAGGAGATCACAGCTGATTCTTTCTGTGAGGTAAAACACTTCCCTGCCTGTTTTTAAACAATGTTTTACTTCAAAGAAAGAATCAGCTGTGATCCCCTGCTGTCCTGTCTGTATACTCTCCTGCGTCCTCCCCTGCTGTAATGTCTGTGTACTCTTTTGCTTCCTCCCCTGCCCAGGAGATGTGGTATGATCAGACCATGTTCCTGTACGGTCAGACACGGCCATTACACAGTACACAGCAGGGACACATTTATAAGGTTATCTCAGCACAGGAACATTTTATTTAAACACATCCAATTGTGGAAGTTATTATCATTCCAAGATCTATTGATTAAAATGAACTTTTGTTCATGGGACAACCCCTTTAAGTCTGCTGAGTCCTAGAAGCACTGTCTGCCCATTCCCTGGGTGTATACAGAGAGTTTAAACTCCTGTGTTTTCTTTTTTTGTAAAGTGCAGACATATACAGACTAGCAGTCTGGCAGAAAAGGAAGAAGTATTAGCTAGCTAGTAAGTAGGGGTAAGTATCACTGGCTTTTAAGAAGCACTGTTCCAGGGTTTTAGAGGGCTATGTAAAACGCCCTAGCCTGAGCTGCCTGCTGATGTAGTTTGTCCCAAGTGGAGAGGATCAGCCCACCTGCATGACAGTATATGTATCAGTATTGCTACCACAACAGGGAACATAGTGGCTTAATTTGAATTGTGAGCTCTAGCACAACAAAAGAGTCTGAGTGCTGATGATGAATCTGACGATTAGCATCTTCACCAGAGCTGAAGACTGGTGCTTGTGTGTGAAGGACTGTTAACTGGTAACTGTTTAGCAGGGGCGGACACAGACTGTAGTGGGCCCCTGTGCAAGAAATTTTGGGGGGCCCCCCCTGCCCTTCATAAGGCAACAAAGTTATGTAAACATAACCCCCCATGTGCATCTCTCACCCCCCCATGTGCAGCTCTCATCCCCCCCATGTGCAGCTCTCATCCCCCCCATGTGCATCTCTCATCCCCCCCATGTGCATCTCTCATCCCCCCATGTGCATCTCTCATCCCCCCCATGTGCATCTCTCATCCCCCCCATGTGCATCTCTCACCCCCCCATGTGCATCTCTCACCCCCCCCATGTGCATCTCTCACCCCCCCATGTGCATCTCTCACCCCCCCATGTGCATCTCTCATCCCCCCCCATGTGCATCTCTCATCCCCCCCATGTGCATCTCTCATCCCCCCCGTGCATCTCTGATTCCCCCCACTCCTAGTTAATTAATTGTATTTAAAAAAAATAAAACTTGTTATACTTACCCCCATGCAATCCCTGCAGAATCCTGGCGCTCGTCCACGTCGCTGACACCAGGTTCTTCTGACGTTCGGCCATGTGACGGCGCCACATACATAGCCATCAGCTTTTGTTTTGGCCAAAAGATTTTTAAAGCCGCCACCACGATAAGGTAGACTCTTCTGGGCGGGCCCTACTCTAACCTATTAAAATTTTCTTAAAATATCCAATACTCTTTTTAGATATATTTTTATTTAGTTTTCTTTAAGGGAATGTGTCATATACATTTTTTTTTTAAATGACCAATAATACCACATACAGGGAATACCGCCACACCATGACCAGACCACATATTACCACAACATAGTGACCGAATAATACCACACAGAAGGGAGAAAAACTGCCACACCATGACCAGACCACATATTACCACTACATTACTAATATTACCACCACATTACTAATATTACCATAAGTGTCATTATACACGGGAGCTCTATACATGGTATGTATAACGTAAGTGTCCAGGTAATCTAGTGATCACCAGTGAAATTATACACAGGAGCTCTGTATATAGTGTCAATGTACAGGTAATACAGTGACATTATACACAGGAGCTCTGTATATAGTGTACAGGTAATACAGTGATCATCAGTGACATTATACACAGGAGCTCTGTATATAGTGTCAGTGTACAGGTAATACAGGGATCACCAGTGACATTATACACAGGAGCTCTGTATATAGTGTCAGTGTACAGGTAATACAGTGATCACCAGTGAAATTATACACAGGAGCTCTGTATATAGTGTCAGTGTACAGGTAATACAGTGATCACCAGTGACATTATACACAGGAGCTCTGTATATAGTGTCAGTGTACAGGTAATACAGTGATCACCAGTGACATTATACACAGGAGCTCTGTATATAGTGTCAGTGTACAGGTAATACAGTGATCACCAGTGACATTATACACAGTGTACATGTAATAGACTAACTCACCGGTGACGTCTCTAGGTGAAGTCCTTCATCTTCGCTTTTCTCCTTCATCCAGCACAGACCGCCATCACGTCTTCCAGCCAGGACTCGTCTCTGCATAAAATAACACAGTTATCTAGAGCACATTCCCCAACTTCTACATTACGCAGCTGAATACAGACGTGCATCCACCATCAATATATGGTTAGTTATTAGGCAACCTACCATTCCAAATATAAATTGTAATCCACCACTGTGCCCCCATTAACTGTAAATAGGCACTTAATATATAATTTAATTAGAACCTCTACTCTTTCCGCCAATTTGTTACCAGTCACACTCCTGCATCCGCAACGCCCCCTACTCTATACTTCCTGCTCCCCGCATTCAATATTTACATGCACCCCCTGCCCCAATTCATTATATCATGTCCGTGCTCTCACCACCCCATCATCATTTATCATTTACTCTCCCCCACCCCACATTCGTTATGTGCAGCTCATTATCCCCCTACTCCCAATTCCCCCATGTGCAGCTCTCAAACCCCCCCATGTGCAGCTCTCATCCCCCTCCATGTGCCCCTCTCTCACCCCCTCCCCCCCACATGTGCCCCTCTCTCATCCCCCTCCCCCACATGTGCCCCTCTCTCATCCCCCTCCCCCACATGTGCCCCTCTCTCATCCCCCTCCACCACATGTGCACCTCTCTCATCTCCCCCCACATGTGCATCTCCCATCTCCCCCCCACACATGTGCATCTCCCATCTCCCCCCCCCCACACATGTGCATCTCCCATCTCCCCCCCCACACACGTGCATTTCCCCCCCACACATGTGCATCTCCCATCTCCCCCCCCACACACGTGCATCTCCCATCTCCCCCCCCCACACACATGTGCATCTCCCATCCTCCCCCCCACATGTGCATCTCCCATCCCCCCCACATGTGCATCTCCCATCCCCCCACATGTGCATCTGCCACCCCCCCCACACACATGTGCATCTCCCATCCCCCCCACACACACATGTGCATCTCCCATCCCCCCCACACACACATGTGCATCTCCCATCTCCCCCCCTACACACATGTGCATCTCCCATCTCCCCCCCCTACACACATGTGCATCTCCCATCTCCCCCCCCTACACACATGTGCATCTCCCATCTCCCCCCCTACACACATGTGCATCTCCCATCTCCCCCCCCACACACATGTGCATCTCCCATCTCCCCCCCCCACATACATGTGCATCTCCCATCTCCCCCCCCACACACGTGCATCTCCCATCTCCCCCCCACACACATGTGCATCTCCCATCTCCCCCCCCACACACACACATGTGCATCTCCCATCTCCCCCCCCCCACACACACACATGTGCATCTCCCATCTCCCCCCCCACACACATGTGCATCTCCCATCTCCCCCCCCACACACACACATGTGCATCTCCCATCTCCCCCCCCACACACACACATGTGCATCTCCCATCTCCCATCTCCCCCCCCCACACACACACATACACACACACATGTGCTTCTCCCATCTCTCCACTCCTAGTTAATTGTATTTTAAAAAAAATAAAACTTGTTATACTTACCCCCATGCGATCCCTGCAGAATCCTGGCGCTCGTCCAAATCGCTGACAGCAGGTTCTCCTGACTTCCGGCCATGTGACGGCACCGTCACATGACCGGAAGTCAGGGGAATCATGAAGGCGCTGCTGCAACAGCGCAGCTCAGCGCTGAAATGTCCCGGACCCGGCGCATAGCATGGGGCCGGGGGCCCCATGAGGAGAGAGACGCACAAGAGGGGGGCCCCCGAGGGGGCCCCTACCGGCCGGGCCCCATACTGGAGTCAGGGCAGTCATGCCCTGATGGCGGCCCTGCTGGAGGCTGGAGGGGCCCCCTCTCCCTCGGGGCCCCCGTTCAATGAACCGGCTGCACGGGCGGTAGTTCCGCCCCTGCTGTTTAGGTATATTGCAAGGGTGCAGTAATTGCCAGACAAGAGCAACATAGTTCATGTTGGTAACTTGGGACATATTAGTCCTGCCACTGCTTTACCTCAACCCCACCAGACCCATCCATTTGTGGATGAAGTTTGTAGGAAACCCTACCCCTCTTTGCTCAGGTTGCCAAAAACTTCCTGTGATACTTTCCAAAGAATCGGGACAGGCCTGGCAAATTTGGCATAGATGTAAATTTTGAGAGGCATTGCTACAAAAAAAAGCGACCATAAGGAGGCGCTTTGTGGGTGTGTGAACTGGTGCATTATGGGAGACACAAAGACTGAGTGAAGAAGTGCTGTTGAAGTGATTACGTGTAGTCTTGCAAGTCTGCTAGCATAATGTTGCAAATGTCTTCCCAACTGTCTACCATTGTTCAAGTCTGTTGCCTCAGAAAGAGACTCTGTAACGATCAAGCTCTTTTCCTCCCCTCCAGATAAAGTACATCCATTGATGGGATTTGCAAGAAACCTTGCCCTTTTTGGCTCAGGTTGCTAAAAATTTGCTGAGATACTTTCCAAAGAACCGTGATAGACCTGGCAAATTTGACAAGTAAGTGACTTTTGAGAGGCTACTGAAAAAAGTAACCATTATGAGGAACTTTGTGGGTGTGCGCACTGCTGCATTATGAGAGACACAAACTCTGTGCTTAAGTGAAGGAAGTGCTGCTGAAGTGATTACTTGTACTCTTTCAAGTCTGCTAGCAAAGTGTTGCCAATGCCTTACCTACCATTTTTCAAGCCTGATGCCTCAGTAAGAGACTCTGTAACTATCAAGCTCCTTGCCTCCCAGTAACTAAAATCTTCCTGAACTGTTTCTAGTGTTTGCTATACATCAAGAGTCAACATATCCTGAGTATTATAAAGGCACACATCATATCACCTGAACACACTCCATAAAAATCCCAATCTAACTCTAATTGAACTTGTCAACCAAGAATCCTATGCTATCACTTGACAACCTTGAGTTAATGTGGAACTTAAAGAGGTTGTCCGGTCACTTGTATGGAGCGAGGCCACACCCCGTCTAGTGACGTGGATGGCCAGTCGACGCCTCTGACTAGAAGGCGTGGCCTCGCTCAATACAAGTGTATAGAGAGCGAGGCCATGCCCACTGGTTGGGGGTATGTATATCACATACATACCCTCCGTTACTGGGTCTCATACCGGAGAATCCCTGCAACATACAGTGCCTGCATTGGGGGGATTCATAAGTCTGTAGTCACACAGAGCGACTGCAGACTTATCACATTTGACCCAACAACCCCTGTAAGTACCCGCAGAAAGGAAAAGGGTGCAACAGATTGTTCTTACAGTGATGACAGTGTTCCTGACAGTGGCAGATCATTAGACACCAATTACCTCACCTGTGTTATTGTCACCAATCCACCTGCAAATTACAGGTCTTTACCTCTCCAGACGCACAGGTTCACCTTTGTGCTTTCTTGAAACTAATGAGATGCATTTTTTTTTTATCTCCTGTTCCACTTTTTCTCCATATTCTCCAATAAATGGTCCGACATGATACACAACCAGGGCAGCCAGGTCTCCGGAATGTTTCTGTAATGACATTACTGAATTGTTTGCTTGCAAACAGGAATTTGTCCCTCACAGCTAATTCCATCCTCCCGCGGTCGACTCGTAATCCTCTTTCTGTGACAGTCAAATGATAATCTTTGCAAATTGTATGACCAAGCTTTAGCGCAACTCCAGGCGAAACATCCAGGCCGGCTTGACACAAATAATTGAATTCAGCCTCACGGAAGGCAAGAATAACATAATTTGAAAGGTAATAATATTTCAGATGCGTTTCATCTGATTTAGCCCACACAAATATTAATACTAGTAATAAGCCGATGTCCACATTGTTTTACCATACTACTCAGACCACATTGCAGATTACATCGATGGACAATCAACTGACGGAGTGAATTTTCCCACCAGCTTCGAAGTCAAGATTTATGCGATAATGAGGGAACAATATAAGATGGGATTTAATGGTTTTATAAGGGATCTTTAAAAAGCGGAGGATGGGAAGATGAAAAGTCTGGAGGAATATATTCAACATGTTGGATGTGGCTTTAGTACCTTGTTAGGAAGGAAGTTTTATTTCTCAGATCTGTAAGTTATAAAAAGATTGAATAAGGAACTTTTATCCGTAAAGACGGTTTGAAGGAACAATGGTCTAGAGACGATATGTGCCTGAAATATAATTAATGGGAAAAAGGGCAAAATTAAGCAAAAGTAGAGCATGAACTTTTTGAGATAATGTTAAAGTTGTGCCATAGTACGGTGCCCAATCAGCATTGCTATCTGTCGGTCATGTAACACTTCTATATAATTGTCCAGATAGCAAAATTATACATTGCCTTCACCAGGGTCTCCCTTTTCTCAAGGCACTGAAGTGTCAATGACGAGGGAAAAAACTCTTTGGGGGCAACTTATGTGCCAGTTGAAAAAAGAAAAACCCTTTCCATTATTTTATTACACGCTCCTGTAAGGAGATGGACATATTGCCCATGTTCCCCCTTGAAGAAACAAGATTAATGTTATGTGATGTAATGTGAACTATGTTGTATATTGTGAAGTGCAATGTGTGTTAAAGATTTTAGTAATATTGATAATGCGTGTAGTTTGACAGTAAGAATAGTGAGAGTTAATGTTTGGAACTAGCCCAGAGAGGGAGGGGGTTAGTTGAAGGGAAAGTGACAATTTCCTGGTAGCAAGGGAGACAGAGGCCATTGTGCATATAAAGAAGACCTAAGGTCTATTGTTAGCAGAGAGACATTCTGGGTTGTAAAAAGTGAGTGGGGACAGAAGGAAAGGGATAGCAACAACTGGAGCAGAAGTGACTGAAAAAGTGAATTGCCGGAGACGGGTCCTGGGAGAGATTGCCTAGCATGAAGGCTCAGAGTTTATAAATCCAAGAGATAATGGGCATAGAAAGGACTGAGTATGTGAGACGAGTAAAGTGTTCCGGGCTGGAGTTCCAGAACGTCAACATTATAGAAGATAAGTATCGGTCATACTGGCACCCTAAAGGGAAAGGAGATGTTGAACCGTGGGGTAAGTAAATGACTCTTGCTAAACAGGACTCCCTCATTGTCTATTCAAGCAGAGGTATATCCACGCACGACTCCTTCAGACACTATTTGAAGTCATTAGGTCAGTATATCAGTGTATATACTCCCTGATCCATTTGGTGGTGTGTATAGCCAAGTCCACATAGGCAATCACTCAATAAGAAAAATGAAAGGCAGCACTCAGAGAATCATAAATAAAAAGTCCTTTATTCCTGTGCAAGGAACTTCATAGCGTGCGGCAGGTATCGGGAGGAGCAGACAAGGGAGCAGCGCAGAGTCAGAACACTATTAACATGCAGATTAACCCGATTTTACATGACAGGTTCCATTTAAATGTTACGGATCCGTGTGGTGGAACCTCTGTGCTGCGGTGCAAGGAGGGACCAGAGGGGCGCAACTAGGTATCAATTCGGACCGACCAAGGTCATACGGCGGCTCAATCGACTCCGTGACTAGTGAAGGACCGAGCAGAGGGACCAGGTGCTACTCTGGGGACCGACCTTGTATGAGAGCAGGTGACTCCCACGGGTCAGAAGGCAGGGACTGACCGGTACAGCAGATGAGCACGGCAGGCTGACGGGTGATCCGGGCAGATGGACTGGCAGGCACGGCAGGTAACAAGCAGGAGCCTTCAGGTAGGCGGGCTGGTAGGCACAGCAGGTAACAAGCAGGAGCCTCCAGGTAGCCGGGCTGGTAGGCACGGCAGGTAACAGGCAGGTGCTTCTAGGTAAGCGGGCTGGCAGGCACGGCAGGTAACAAGCAAGAGCCTCCAGGTAGGCTGACTGGTAGGCACAGCAGGTAACAGGCAGGTACTTCTAGGTAAGCCAGCTGGTAGGCCCATAGACAGACTGGCGGACTGGACTGTAGACAGACTGTCGGGCTGGAGAGTAAACAAGCTGACAGACAGGGCTGGTAGTCAGGCTGGCAGGCTGGACTGGTAGTCAGGCTGGCGGGCTGGACTGGTAGTCAGGCTGGCGGGCTGGACTGGTAGTCAGGCTGGCGGGCTGGACTGGTAGTCAGGCTAGCAGCGGGACCTGAGGGCTGAAGCAGAGTTTAACACACAAAGCTACATTCTTGCACGGGCACCTCCATTTTGGAAGAGGTGCCTTATATATGGGAGGTCCTCCAGCCATTGGCCGGGGACTCTTTAGGATGGCGCACGCGGCCCCTTTAAGAGGGAGGGAGCAGCAGAAGCTGGAGCGCCGGAGGACACCGGGCGGGGAGCGCGGCGGTAAGAGGGACGGCGTCTCTGCCTGTCAGGGGGCAGAGACGCCAATGCTACATTAAATACCAAGGATTTGAATTCTTTTTTCATTGTGGGAAAACATGGTTTAGAACCTAACTTCATCAAAGTGTTGAAGGAACAAAAAACAAAGTAGTCAGTGACTCCCATGACAATGATTGCTTAAGAGTAACATCAAGATCCTGCGTCTCACTACAAAATCTGAAACAGGACCCAAAATCATGATTTACCAATTCCAATACTCTTCTCCTCTGATGGGACATATCAACCCTGTTGGACTCAATAATTTGACTTCCATTGCAATCTCTCCATCAACACCTCTGAATAATTTGGTTTTAGGCACAGTATTGGTCTTCAATGCTATGTTGGTAAATACCCAAGGTGGGAGACATTTTGTAACATTGGTTCACCATTAGTTTTTGTGTTAATAAGGATATGACAGGGGACTAGAGATTAGGGGATCAGGCAAAATTCAAAGTTACTTTTTCATGTAAGCTTTTTCTAGGAAATAACATGAATATTAAATTCACGTTATTCATTATTATTTTCTGCAGTCTCTCCAGTCCCCAAAGTATAATAAACGTAATATGTAAAAAATTAATGCAAATCCTTATACAGACCCTCCACTCACCCCTCGGGTCCCTCCAATACTCACCACCAACCATCTTGTCCTTGCCACATCTTCTGATCTTCCGCCCCTTACTTTGGAATCTTTGTTCCTCCTGCAGTGCGCCAGATTTCTGGATGTTATAGAGCCTGGGAAGGTGCTCAGGACATCGATGGTGTCATGATGTCATGAAATGTGCCTTGACCTCTGCACAGAACCCTCACGGGTGCCATGACATTTAGAAGCCTGGCACAGCGCAGGAGGATCAAAAATTCCAATGCGAGCTGGAGTGGATCAGTAGATGTGGCGGGGAACGGATGGGTGGCAGTGAGTAGCTGAAGAGCTAGAGATGTGAGCAGTGAGGAGAGTATAATGTTTATTTTCATAGATTTTAACATTTTGATGGCCTATTATGGTTCAAAAATATGGTGACCAGTGGCCAAGAATATAAGTGGAAGCATCTTGCAAAAAATTTGCATTTTGGTGAACGCAAATATATTTATATAAAATTTGAGTAGAATTCAATTCCACTCGAATTTATTTCCTCATCTTTACTGGGGACGAATAAATATGAAGTTTGGCCGTAGCTCACAGTATCTCCCTTGGCATCAAAGGACTGAGCATGTTTCGTTCTTCAACAGTTGGGAAGCCCCACATCAGATTATCAATATAAGCTGGACTAATTTTATCAAATGTTTATGTAATTTATACTATAAATCCACCTTGCAAAGCATCATACCCCAACTTGTTGGATGTTCCTCTACTGCACTGGTCTCCAACTTTTGGCTCTCCAAGTGTTGAAGAACTAAAACTACCATGCTTATCTTTTTGTAGCAGCCAGAGAGCTAGAGTTTGGAGAACTCTGCTGAAGAGAAATGCCCAATGAGGCTGTCCTCCCCCTTCTCTAATCATTGCTGTAATTGAATTCTGCATTTGGCATAGATATGTGTTTGTATTATTTTCACAAATGTCAAACAAAACAAATTAGAAATTAAATTAAAAAATGTACAATCTCTTCCCTGCCTTTCAATATGGGGTTGTTTCTCCTCGGCTCTCTTGACATGTGAAGACACAGCCACATTTTATTCTTTATCCAGATCATTTGTTTTATTTCGCTTTACCAGATTTTAATTATTGCATGCAAAAAAAGGTCTATAAATCACAACAATGTTCAGTAATTTGCTTGGGATGAAAATCCGACGGTGCTTATAATTTTGCATGAAAAATGGCAGGTGTGGTAGAAGTAAATTGCATGTGTCAAATTAAAACACATTTTCCTGGTAATTGCTCTATTTTTTCTTCTAACATCATTAGCTCTGAAGTTATAATTAGGTCACCCAAATTTGCTGTAATCAATGATTAATTCAAGTTTCCTCGCAAATTGAGACAATCTGCAGAACATGAGTTATGGCAACATGAGAATATCCTTCGATGGAATTCTAATAAGCCAAGCTGGATACAATATATACATACGTGTAGCTGCTACATATATGACTACATAGAGTATATGGCTGTACTGTCATTGCTAAACAAATAAAAGAGTTGCCTTCTCAATCTGATTCTAGGATGATGCAACCTTTGGCTCCCCAACTGGTAACTTTAAGACGCTTGGCCCTAATACAAAGTTCGTAATAGTGTCACTAAATTTCAGTTTTTGTTCATACGACTGGTCTTTGCATACCAAACAAAGAGGCATTTTGGAGAAAATTTCTCAAGGCGGGCATTTAATACACAAATCTTGAACCAAAATCCCAATGGAGAAAGTTGTGCCAAATTTTACATGACGTAGATTTAAGCAATAGTAAATTTCTATAATGTATTTGGTCATTTTCGTTTTGCCAAGCCTTGCCCATTTTTTTTTTAAAGTGTATAGACTGGCAAAAAAAAATTGCAAAATGTCATCAATTTTTAAGCAAACCTCCTTGATAGAGGGGATGATAAATTCGCCTTTTGTGGCTAATCAGATTTCAGGACCTCGTTGTGATTGTAGCCTTTTCACCCACCCTGAACATTTGTGCCATAGACAGTTTCATACTTACCCTTCCATGCCTCAGCACCATCCTCTGGCATACCCTTAGTGCTCTGAAATGGGTGCACTTATCCCAGTAGCCTAATAAAGCAGACTGTTGCTGGATTACCACTAAGACACGACACATTACCTACACAGGATGATAGGTTTTATCTAATTTTTGTTTCCATGACCCCAGCTCATACTCTGTTCACTCCATGTTCCTGCTCTCAACTCTTAATTTGCCTGTTTTTTCCAGCTCTTAGACTGATCATATACTCCATTTTCCTGTCCTCTGAGCACATTGTGGTCCGGTGATCACATTCTTGTCCTGAGATAGCAGTCCTACTCCACACTCTCATGTGTCTGTCCTGTGACCCTCATCCAGTTCCAGCCTCCATGTCTGGTCCAGTACCTTTTGCTTCATCCCTTTGCAAACTGGTGAGTAGTGATGTGACCGCCTTCTGAGAATTCTTGCCGAAAAATTCATTGGATTTAAGGGTGAAAAACAGGTCCTTTAGATGTTATGCCCCAGACTCTCCAGCACAAATCCATTTGCAAACTAGGGACCAACCATTTTCTTCACATCTGAAAAATTGCAAATTGGGTCTTGGGTCTTTATAGACTCAGCAATTATAATTGCTGAAGGGGTTCATATCACTAGTCACTAGTGTTGAGCCACCCCCGTAGTGTTCGAGTTCGGTTCGGTTCGGTTCGTCGAACACCCGTGTGTTCGCCGAACTGTTCGTCGAACTGTTCGTCGAACACCTTCGAACACCATTAAAACCAATGGCAGGCAAACAAAAACACATAGAAACACATAGAAAACACCTTCAAAGGTGTCCAAAAGCTGACAAACTGCTCAGAAGACATAACTAACACATGGAAAAGTGACAAGTACATATAGTCATGCGAAAAGAAAAGAGGTGGAGGAGTAAAAGGAGGGGGAGACACAAATATAGGCATGTCATGCCTTTCTAAAATCCAAAAAGTGAGAAGCCGACACGTTCAGTCCGCTCCTGCCCGTGCCACCTCCGTGTCGCCGGGTTTGTGCCAGAGCCGCGGTGAACCCTGACGGCCAGCCCCCCTCTCCCAATACTGGTGCCTGTCCGCTGGTGGGTCGAGCGAGCCCCCCTGTGGTGGAGGCAGCTCTAAGCTTTTTAATTTAAATTGTCTCTCTAATTTGAATGAATACACTTTAAATCCATTTACAAGGATCTATTGGAGGGCAAGTCTCATGCCAGCAGCCGCGTAATTCCAGCTCCAGTAGTGTCCACTAAAGCTGCTGCAGTTAAAAAGCTTTTATAAGGATCGAGCTCGGCTGTCCACCGCAAGGCATCCTACTGCCAGTCCCAGCCCCTATGCCTTGGGGTGCCTCCTGATGCTCTTCACTGAGTATCCCGTGGTCCCGAAGCATTTCCTTTGAAAAAATTAAGTCTCCAAACTACAGGTGGTGTAGCTTGCTTAACAGCCGGGATAATCCGCTGACTAGCAGACACTGCTACTAGGCACAAAGTATTTCCTGGGCTAGATGCAGTTAAAAATTTGTAATTAGATACTCTCGTTGGATGCTGAGAAAGCATTCCATAGAGTCTCCTGGCACGCCATATATGATTCTCTTAAAAAGCTTGGGGTATGGGTCTAGGGGACCCTTTTATAGCCAAAATCACGGCCCTGTATCACAATACGTCACCTAGGCTGAAGATAAATGGAACTGTAGCACCCTGAGGGCTCGGTTGCTACAGAAGTATTGCACCTCACCCAGAGGTGTGATATCTCACTCTCAGGTAAGGATGGAGTGTGGATCAGGACCCGACACCTGCATGCATTACACCACATTGCCGTGGGGCAGGGCGACCAATATGCCTCTGAGATGGGCACGACAGTCCCTGTCCCTGGCTGGAGTGGGGGGAGGGAACACTGAGGAAGGGGAACCCTGTAGTGCAGGAGCAGGGAGGAAGCAGTTCCTGGGTGCATTGAGAAGGAAGTATAAAAGGTGGGCACCATCTTAGTTCAGTGCAGAGAAGTCTGAGCAGAAGTGGCAGGGAGCAGGGGCTCTGCATGAGCTCTGCTCCGGAGGCAGGCCTAGTAACAGAGGCCCAGGCCTGGAAGAGGGAGAAGGAAGGAAGAGGAGCGGAGAAGGCTCCAGGAACGAGGAATGAAGGGATCCCAGGGGTGCGGACGGGCGAGTCGCCACCGCACGCCCGAATCCACCTGCGTGGAGGGGTCAGGCCAAAGGGGGAGACCGGTCCCCGAAACTAGTGGAGGCAGGAAACGACCCTCAGCTAGAAACCGGAGGCTCTGACATTTTATGTGGCGCAGCCCCTCGCTACACCCGCTAGGAAGGCACCACATAGGGTCAGGGAAACTGGCGCCAAGTTTACCAAGAGGAGGCCCGAGGCAGCCGGACAGAAGGGTTGGTAAGAAAGGCCAGACAAAGGACACACAAAGGGGGTCCTGTGAAGCGCTCCAAAGTTATCTGGGAGTTGTCTGAGCCCCTCACCTGGTGAGCACAGTACGACGTGGGCAGCCGTTACCTGCAGACGTGGTCTGGATAATAAGAACTGTGAGTAAAGGCCCTGGACTGCATCACTGACTCCGTGTCGTTACTGCTGCTGCCCTGCACCATCACCCCCATCCTCCGCATACACTGCCCTGAGGCTATACTCCTCCCATGGGGAGTTATGCTACGCTCTGCTGCACCCACAACACCAGCCTCAGCGGTCTGCCCTGCAGCGGCGGTTCACTCTGACCGCAATCCACGGGTGGCGTAGTCGGACATTTAAACATCAAAACCACATAAATAGTTCCGCCACTGGTTTGACCACCCTGAGCCACGGAACCGGGTCGCCGTCACGAAGACTACAACCACCAGCATCCACCAAAAAGGGTCCGGCTCCTGGTGTCCCAAGGCCCAGGGGGTGCATCAGAACATTTTCATCACCTTTCACAATCACCAATGGGGCAAGGCAGGGATGTCCTCTGTCCCCTCTCTTATACATCCTAGTGACGGAGCACCTGCTCTCATCAATTCGCCAAAACCCCAATATTAGGTGGATTGAGGTGGGAGGCACCGAGTACAAGTGCTCTCTATTTGCTGATGATGTCCTAGTATATATCACTCAATCACATATATCCATCCATGCTGTTATGGCTGAAATAGATCACTTTGTTACATGGTCAAATTTTAAAATCAATGCAGCGAAGTCTGAGGCCCTCGATGTCTCCCTCCCCAAATCCATATAGGATTCCATCTAGTCCAACTTTCCCTTTGCCTGGCCCTCACAGGGTATCAAATACTTAGGAATTCCTATTCATAGAGACCTCTCCCATCTATGTTATCTTAATTTTGGGCCCTTTATTGAACAACTCCATACAGACCACGGTTGGCAAGTTAGAACTGTAAGATTCACTACGTGAACCACTGGTGTTTTGTGGAAAAGCACATGTACACTGTGTTCCAAATTATTATGCAAAAAGTGTTTAGGAGTGATAAGGGAAGAATTTGTTTGTTTGTCAGTTAAACTCATTGATGGTGATGTGTGTCAGGGCTCTTTATATCACTGTAAGCAATTGCAGACACCTGTGCTAATTAGTTTGGCAGGTGTGTCCAATGAAAGGCAAGACTACTTAAGAAGGCTATGTCACATTATTAAGCAGCCTACATTTTCTGCCAAAATGGGAAAGAAAAAGGATGTGTCGGCTGCTGAGAAGCAACAAATTGTGGAGTGTTTAGGTCAAGGCATGACTACAATCAACATTGTGCGATGATCAGGATGAAGTGTCTTGGCAATCAAGAAGTATGTAGCTGATTCACAGTACACACGTGTGCGTGCTGATAAGGGCAAATTGAGGACTCTTTCCTACAGGCAATTACGTCAGGTTAAAAGAGCAGCGGCAAAAAAGCCTTGTCATAGCAGCAGACAAGTTTTTGAAGCTGCTGGTGCCTCCAACGTCCCCCGAACAACAAGATGCAGGGTCCTTCAGAGGTTTGCAGCTGTGCATACGCCATCCTGTCGACCTCCTCTATCCACTTCACACAAGCAGAAACGGCTCCAGTGGGCTAAATATTACATGAAGACTGATTTCAAAACTGTTTTGTTCATGGATGAGTGCCGTGCAGCGCTCGATGGTCCAGATGGATGGAGTGGAGGATGGCTGGTTGATGGACACCCCACGCAAACACGGCTACAGCGCCAACAAGGAGGAGGTGGAGTAATGTTTTGGGCTGGAATCATGGGGAGAGAGATTGTCGGCCCCTTTAGGATCCCTAAAGGCGCTAAAGATGAACTCCATAATGTATGTGGATTTTCTCAAACAGCACTTCCTGCCATGGTTCAAGAAGAAGAACCGTTTATTTCACAGCAAGATCATTTTTTTGCATGATAATGCACCATCTCATGCTGCACATAAAACATCTGCATCTCTGGCTGATATGGGCATAAATGGGGACAAACTTATGGTGTGACCCCCATGCTCCCCTGACCTCTACCCCAATCAGAACCTCTGGAGCATCATCAAAAGGAGTGTCTATGATGGCGGGAGGCAGTTCACATCTAAGCAACACCTCTGGGAGGGTATTCTGTCCTCATGCAAAACAATTGAAGCAGAAACCATCCAAAACCTGACAAATTCAATGGACGAGAGAGTTCAGAAGCTCCTTTCGAACAAGGGGTCCTATGTGAAAATGTAACATCACCTAGAATAAAGTTTTGAGTTGAAAACTGTTTGATTTCAGTTTCTAATAACCTGCTAATGCTTATAATTTCAAAAATGACCATTTTTTTGGTCTTTATTAAAATAAAAAGGTTGATCGAAAAGTTTGGGGGATCTAAGAGTGTGGCAACCCAGTAGTCATGATTACTTCGAATTCTGACAATATGAGGGTCATGTTGCAGGTAGTGCAGCAAGAAGGCACTTATGTGTCTTGCGCATCTCGGAGCCCCAAAATTATTTTCCGGGCTAGATGCAGCTAAAAATTATTATTAATTTTAAATCTGGTGGAGCTTAGTATAGATGGCCTAATAGGATCAGTGCTGCACACTGCTACAAAGCCCAAATTATTTTCCAGCCAAGATACAGATAAACATGATTAGTAATTTTAAATCTGGTGGAGCTTATTATAGATGGCCTAATAGAATCAGTGCTGCACACTGCTACAAAGCCCAAATTATTTTCCAGCCAAGATACAGATAAACATGATTAGTAGTTTGAAAGCTTAAAACGGTTGGTAGGGTGATTTTAACCAATCATCAAGCTTTAACTCTTCCCAGGATGACACAGGGGTAGAAAAGTCATTTCGGATCCATGATTTGTTCATCTTTATGAACGTGAGTCTGTCTACATTATCAGTGGAGAGCCGCGTGCGCTTATCTGTCAGCACACCACCAGCAGCGCTGAAAACACGTTCAGACAGAACGCTGGCTGCGGGGCATGACAAGATCTCCAAGGCGTAAGTGGCTGGCTCCGGCCATTTATCCAGATTGGAAGCCCAAAAAGAGCAAGGGTCCAGTGACACAGTCATGGCTTCAATGTTTACTTGGAGATACTCCTGTACCATCGTCTCTAGGCGTTGACTATGTGTCAGACTTCTTGTCTCCTGTGGCCTTGCAAAGGATGGGCTAAAAAAGTGGTGAAATGATTCCGCAAAATTGATGTTACCAGCAGATACTGTGGTTCTGTTACGGTTTGAGTGCTGAACACTTGACGGTCCCACGGTTGGCAAGTTGGAACTGTGAGATTCACTACGTGCACCACTGGTGTTTTGTGGAAAAGCACATGTAAGATTCTGCAACAGTCTCTGCTGATACTCCTGCATGCGTGCATCCCTTTCTATGGCAGGAATAATTTCGGCAAATTTACTTTTGTACCGGGGATCTAACAGTGTGGCAACCCAGTAGTCAGGATTATTTCTAATTCTCACAATTCGAGGGTCATGTTGCAGGTAGTGCAGCAAGAAGGCACTCATGTGTGTTGCGCATCCAGGAGCACCAAGTCCCTGTTGTGTTGGTGGCGAGGTAACAATCATGCTTCCTTCCTCTGTCCTCTCCCCCCAACCTCGCACAACAGAAATGTGATCAAGGTCTCCCTCATCTGATGAGTCTTCCATCAGTTCGTCCTCCACTTCTTCCTGGGCTCCTGCACCTTCCTCACTAGTTTGGCTGCTACCATGCGCCCTGGTAAAACCATCTCCCCCACCTTCACATGCCTGCCGCCTTGGTGCTGCCGACCGCCTGGACCTTGCAGATGTTAGCCCTTCCGCATACAACTCCTCCTCCTCTACTTCCTCCACCTCCTCTTGTGCCACCACCTGACTCCGAATTCTGTTTAACATGTGCTCCAGCATGTAAATCACCGGAATAGTCATGCTGATAATGGCATCGTCAGCACTAAACATCTTCGTCGCCATTTCAAAACTGTGCAGAAGGGTGCATAGGTCCCTGATCTGAGACCACTCCTCCAGCGTGATTTGCCCCACCTCTGGATCTCGTTGGCCCAAGCTATACGTCAGAACGTATTGCACCAGGGCTTGTCGGTGCTGCCACAGTCGCTGCAACATGTGCAGAGTTGAATTCCACCGGGTAGGCACATCGCATTTTAGCCGGTGAAGTGGCAGGCCCAACGACTTCTGTAGAGATGTAAGTCGCTGAGCTGCGGGATGCGAACGGCGGAAGTGAGCACACAGCGACCGTGCCCTCTGCAGAAGGCCATCTAGTCTGGGATAGTGGGCTAAAAATTGCTGGACAACCAGGTTCAACACGTGAGCCATACAAGGCACGTGTGTGACATTTCCCCGGCGAAGGGCCGCACCCAGGTTTGCAGCATTGTCGCACACGGCCTTCCCTGGTTTCAGGTCCAGTGGAGACAACCATTCATGAAATTGGTTCTCCAGAGCTGACCACAACTCCTCAGCTGTGTGACTCACATTTCCCAGACATTTCAAAGTAAAAACCGCCTGATGACGTTGAGCCCTACTGCCAGCATAGTAAGGAGGTGTGCAGGATCCCTTCTGTGCAGTTAGAAAGCTTGTGGCATGACCAGACAGGCTTTGGGTGCAGGTGGAAGGCCGAGAGGAGGTTGAGGAGGCAAAAGCAGTAGAGGAACTTTGACATAAAGAGGATTGACGCACAACTCGTGGGGACGGCAAGACTTGGACAGCAGCCCCTTGTCCTGCTGTCACCATAGATACCCAGTGCCCAGTCAGCGACATGTAACGCCCCTGTCCATGCCTACTCGTCCAAGTGTCTGTGGTGAAATGCACCCTGTCACACACAGAGTTTCTCAAAGAAGCGGTGATGTTGTGTGCGACATGCTGGTGAAGCGCAGGCACACCTTTCTTCGAGAAGTAGTGCCGACTGGGCATCTGGTACTGGGGCACTGCGACGGACATAAGGTCTCGAAAATCCTCTGTGTCCACCAGGTGGAAAGGCAGCATTTCTGTAGCCAAGAGCTTGCAGATGGTGAAATTCAACATCTTAGCTTTCTCATGGCTAGGAGGAAATGGTCTTTTACTTGTCCACATCTGAGGGACCGAGGGCTGGCTATTGTGCTTAGACCGGCTTGATAAGGGTGTCCCCGGCAAACTGCCGGTCTGTGAGGAAGATGCAGGCGGACATGTTAGGTTGCCTTGATCCAAAGGTGGTGCTATCGATGTCAGACAGCGCTCAACACCAGCTGGTGTTACCACCTCCAAAGAAAATGATGACCTGCCAATCATGCTGGCTGTTGCGGGTAAAGAGGTGGCAGGTCTGCGCCCCAAAACAGGTGTGACTGCTGTCCCCCCAGTCACAGAGGATGAAGAGGCCGCGGATGCACAAGATATGGCAGACGGTGGTTGGCCCGGCCGGCTAGGCTGCATTGTAGCACACTGAGCTTCCCACTGCAACTTATGCTTCATGTCCATGTGCCAGTTCATGCATGAAGTACTCAAACTATGTATTTTTTGGCCTCTACTTAGCTTTTGCTGACAAAGGTTACAGATAACACGAGTTGGGTCATCTTTATCGATCTGAAAAAATGCCCAGGCTATGCAAGGCTTAACACCCATGCGACCTGAAGAGCCACCATGACTTGTGGTGAGAGGCAGAGTTGTGTTTGAGGATGCAGTTGTTGACGTGCTTCCAGTACTACGTCTCTGTCCAGGAAGGCGCAACCTGACCTCGTCGTCACTAGCATCTGTAATGCACACGCCCGAACTGACTGGCGTGTGCGTGTTTATGTAGTGATTCCACTGTGCCATGAACCGGAGGGTGCCTGGAGGGGCGTAACTAAGTATTTGCCCGATCCGACAAGGTCGCACGACGGCATACGACGCCAGTGCACCAGGGAGGAACCGAGCAGAGGAACCAGGGTCTACTCCAGGTCAGACTCCGGACACGGCTGTTGACCCACACCGGAGAATACAGGAACAGGCAGACTAGAGCGCAGGCTGGGTAGGGTCCAGTACAGACTGGGAGACAAATTCGAAACCGCAGACGCGGTGGACAGAGCTGAGCAAAGCGAAAACCGCAGACGCGGTGGACAGAGCTGAGCAAAGCGAAAACCGCAGACGCGGTGGACAGAGCTGAGCAAAGCGAAAACCGCAGACGCGGTGGACAGAGCTGAGCAAAGCGAAAACCGCAGACGCGGCGGACAGAGCTGAGCAAAGCGAAAACCGCAGACGCGGCGGACAGAGCTGAGCAAAGCGAAAACTGCAGACGCGGAGGGAACAGGGCTCTGTTAACACGGAACAGACTAGAAGGGAAAGGCAGAACCAGATACCCACAGGGTACTTGCAGAGAAGTAGCGAGTGGACCACAAACTCACAAACGGAAGTACAGTGACAACGAGCAGGAGTTAGGTACGAGTTCAGACTCTGCAGAAAAAGGAAAGGAACGGACATAGAGAAAAAACAGGTAAAAGATAGGAGAGAGTTCAGACTGGAACTGAGTGTACGGAGCAGACCGACACTGCAGCGGGATACAGGAGCGGGTCTGGGAATACGGCCCCCAGAGAGGCGGGACGAACAGGCAAGGAGCGTGTTCAGACTGGCCTGGAAATACAGCCTCCAGGAAGGCGGAACGAACAGGCAAGGAACGAGTACAGACTGCAGGTTAAGGTACACAGATAGGACACAGTAGAGACATGGGAACAGATACTGCAAGACAGGTAACAAAGACAGGACCTGGCATGTCAGAGACAAAAGCCAACTGACAGGGCAAGATGCTCAGGCATCAGTTAATTGGGGCAGCTGGTTTAAATACCAGGTGATAGACAGCAATAGGCTGAGGACGCACAAGGGGTGTGCCTGCAGCAGGTACAAAAAGCAGGAAGTGATCGGGCGCCGCCCTTAAGCAGCAGACACAGAAGCAAACAGACAGCATGGAGGGAAGCCAGAGAGACACCCTGGACTGGAGATCAAGTGCGCGCTCTTGCACAGTGGGAGATGGACCACTATGCAAGGACGCCGCCAGGTATGTTACAGCATCTTCCTCCACCTCCTCTGCTGACCTCATCTCTTGGCTGACTGTGGGTTGACAGTAAGTGGGATCTCCAACCTCATCATCATCACCCTGTGCGTTATCCTCAGAGCCAACCTGTTCCTGCCCTGACAAAAAACTAAAGTTGTCGCTCCAATCAGGTATTTGAGTCTCATCATCGTCTTCCTCATTGTCTCCACCAACAGGAGTTACAGTTTGGGAATGAGGGTCTACATTATGGTCAGAACCTTCTGCGTCTGGCCCTGGATCTGACTCATAAAGATTCTGGGCATCAGTGCAGATCATTTCCTCGTCTGGATTCACAGAAGCGCTGGAGTCGACCTCTGATTCCCAGGCTATAGTATGAGTAAACAGCTCTGCAGACTCAACCATCTGTTCTACCTCATACTCAGACGGGCAGCTGGAGATTTGGGAGCTGTGAGGAAGCAAGTGCGATTGGGGTGACACCTTTGAGGACTGGAGTATTTGTGATGTTGAAGTTGATGTGGAGGAGAGCCCACTTAAAGGAGCACTTGATATCCGTTGAAGCACCTGCTGTTTTTGTGCCTCATCTGGAATTTGTAGCGATTGGCGTGGCCGTAAGAAAGGGATCTTATCACATTGTCCGCTAAAAGAAGTAGACATTTTAGTTTGGCTGGAAGATGGTCTTTCTTCTGCAGATGTTACTGTTGCTTTAACACCTACCCCACGGACACAACCTTTTTTCCCCTTCCCAACACGCCTATTCCCCTTTCCACCAGCAGCAGGCCTTTTTCCACTCATTTTGGTGGTTAACTAATTCACAACTCTGGAGTTGTTTGCACAAAAAAACAATGGATGGGAACCGAGCAGATCTGAGTGGCCAAACTGTGGTATTAGGCCAAAACTATTGGCTGGGTTAGATGGAGAAAAAAATTATATTCGATTTGCAACCTGATGGAGGTCAGTATAGATGGACTAATAGAACAAGTCCCACACACAGCTAGAAGCCCAAATATTTTTTCAGAGGTAGATGAAGAAAAAAAATATATTCAGTTTGCAACCTGATGGAGGTCAGTATAGATGGACTAATAGAGAAAGTCCCACACACTGCTGGAAGGCCAAATATTTTTTCAGAGCTAGATGCGGACAAAAAATTATTTTGAATTTGCAACCTGATGGAGGTCAGTATAGGTGGACTAATAGAACAAGTCCCACACACTGCTAGAAGGCCAAATATTTTTTCAGAGCTAGATGCAGAAAAAAATTATATTCAGTTTGCAACCTGATGGAGGTCAGTATAGATGGACTAATAGAACAAGTCCCACACACAGCTAGAAGCCCAAATATTTTTTCAGAGGTAGATGCAGATAAAAATTATTTTTAATTTGCAACCTGATGGAGGTCAGTATAGATGGACTAATAGAGAAAGTCCCACACACTGCTAGAAGGCCAAATATTTTTTCAGAGCTAGATGCAGATAAAAATTATTTTTAATTTGCAACCTGATGGAGGTCAGTATAGATGGACTAATAGAGAAAGTCCCACACACTGCTAGAAGGCCAAATATTTTTTCAGAGCTAGATGCAGAAAAAAATTATATTCAGTTTGCAACCTGATGGAGGTCAGTATAGATGGACTAATAGAACAAGTCCCACACACAGCTAGAAGCCCAAATATTTTTTCAGAGGTAGATGCAGATAAAAATTATTTTTAATTTGCAACCTGATGGAGGTCAGTATAGATGGACTAATAGAGAAAGTCCCACACACTACTAGAAGGCCAAATATTTTTTTCAGAGCTAGATGCAGAAAAAAATTATATTCAGTTTGCAACCTGATGGAGGTCAGTATAGATGGACTAATAGAACAAGTCCCACACACAGCTAGAAGCCCAAATATTTTTTCAGAGCTAGATGCAGATAAAAATTATTTTTAATTTGCAACCTGATGGAGGTCAGTATAGATGGACTAATAGAGAAAGTCCCACACGCTACTAGAAGGCCAAATATTTTTTCAGAGCTAGATGCAGAAAAAAATTATATTCAGTTTGCAACCTGATGTAGGTCAGTATAGATGGACTAATAGAACAAGTCCCACACACAGCTAGAAGCCCAAATATTTTTTCAGAGGTAGATGCAGATGAAAATTATTTTTAATTTGCAACCTGATGGAGGTCAGAATAGATGGACTAATAGAGAAAGTCCCACACACTGCTAGAAGGCCAAATATTTTTTCAGAGCTAGATGCAGATAAAAATTATTTTTAATTTGCAACCTGATGGAGGTCAGTATAGATGGACTAATAGAGAAAGTCCCACACACTGCTAGAAGGCCAACTATTTTTTCAGAGCTAGATGCAGAAAAAAATTATATTCAGTTTGCAACCTGATGGAGGTCTGTATAGATGGATTAATAGAACAAGTCCCACACACAGCTAGAAGCCCAATATTTTTTCAGAGGTAGATGCAGAAAAAAAATATATTCAGTTTGCAATCTGATGGAGGTCTGTATAGATGGATTAATAGAACAAGTCCACCACACAGCTAGAAGCCCAATATTTTTTCAGAGGTAGATGCAGAAAAAAAATATATTCAGTTTGCAACCTGATGGAGGTCAGTATAGATGGACTAATAGAGAAAGTCCCACACACTGCTAGAAGGCCAAATATTTTTTCAGAGCTAGATGCAGAAAAAAATTATATTCAGTTTGCAACCTGATGGAGGTCAGTATAAATGGACTAATAGAACAAGTCCCACACATAGCTAGAAGCCCAAATATTTTTTCAGAGGTAGATGCAGATAAAAATTATTTTTAATTTGCAACCTGATGGAGGTCAGTATAGATGGACTAATAGAGAAAGTCCCACACACTGCTAGAAGGCCAAATATTTTTTCAGATCTAGATGCAGATAAAAATTATTTTTAATTTGCAACCTGATGGAGGTCAGTATAGATGGACTAATAGAGAAAGTCCCACACACTGCTAGAAGGCCAAATATTTTTTCAGAGCTAGATGCAGAAAAAAATTATATTCAGTTTGCAACCTGATGGAGATCAGTATAGATGGACTAATAGAACAAGTCCCACACACTGCTAGAAGCCCAAATGTTTTTTCAGAGCTAGATGCAGAAAAAAATTATATTCAATTTGCAACCTGATGGAGGTCAGTATAGATGGACTAATAGAATGATGCTATGCCCAAAAGATTTTACTTCACTAGGTGCAGTAAAAAAATTGGTATTCTATACTCAGGTGGTATATCTTGCAACACAGATAGGCTACTCCACTGACTAACACACTCTGCAATAGGCCAAAAAGGATTAGCTTTGCTAGATTCAGCCAAATGCTGTGAAAAAAACTTGCACAGCACTGGCACAGACCTGCCTGGCAAAAACTGATAGGAACTGATGTAACCTAGTCCTGAAAAGGACTGCAATTACAATTAGTCTTTACTCCCACAATCTATCTATTTAAGAGCACAGACCTGCCTGATAAAAGTCGTAGGAAATGCTGTAACCTAGTCCTTAAAAGGACTGCAATCACAACTATTCCCTACTCCCAAGCTATCTGTAGATTTGTGCGAAAATTGGCTTGAAATTAACAAGGTATAGCGCATACAGCAACAGCGGTGCCGTCTAACATGCAGCTGCAGCAGTGAGAAAATGGTGGCGACGGGGAAAATGGCTTGGTCTTATAGGGCAAGGACATGTGACATACACTGCCAATGACACATGCAATTGCTTGTGTGAAAAAAGCACTTCGCTCCGTGTGTGCGCTGCTGATAGGCTGACAGATTGCACCTCCCCACTGTAAATGCGGGAAAGAGAAAAAAAAATGGAGATCTTCATTATTCCTGCAGAGATCCATCCCCTGCCCCTCCCCCCACCCCGCTGTACACTCAAACTGCGTATTAACATTAATTTTCATCATTACTGAGAAAAAATCCAGTTATGATTTTGGTGCACGAACAGTTATCGAACATAACCTCGAACAGCCGAATTTTTCTCAAATCGTTCGTGTTCGCCGAACGGCTCGAACACCGCCCAAAACAGCTCGAATTTGAGATTGGCGAACAGTTCGAGTAGAACAACGCTCATCTCTACTAGTCACCAGTTTGTAAACGAATGCAGAAGGAATGAAGCAAAAGGTACAGGACCAGACATGGAGGGTCACAGGACAGACATATGGGAGCATGGAAAAGAACTGTTGTCGCAGGACATGAATGTGGTCACCAGCAACGATGTGCTCAGAGTACAGGAGAATGGAGTTTATGAATAGAGATGAGCGAGCACTAAAATGCTTGGGTAGTCATTGCTTGAACTGAGCAATTCCTAATACTCAAATGCTTGTTACGAGTAACGAGTATAATGGAAGTCAATGGGAAAGCCGAGCTTTTTTCCGGCAAACCCTACAAAGAGGTCTGGGGGGCATCTCTGACTCCCAGATCGATGCTGAGAACAATACTGTTACACTTTTACTACATTTTAAGAAAATTTAAGACATTTAAGAAATTGCATTTTACAGGAATAAAAATGTTAAGAATATTTTTTTTCCTGTATAATAACTTGTTAAAAGGATTTAAAAAAATATGTAATTTAAGTAAACTAAAATTGTTTTTTTATTAAAAAATAGGAAATTCCAGTTTCATTTATGAAGAAAGCAGGAGCTGCCAAAAATGTAGGACTTAGAGGGGCTCAGGTACACCATATATTAGACATAAAGGAGTGCCTCATACACATTCTGTTCAAATTGTCATATAGTGGTACTCCTAGACTCATAAAGGCTATTCACTTTTGAGGGTTATATACCAACAAAATGTACTCCAGACCACGGACTATTCTATGCGTGAGCAATATAATATGATAGTGTTGAGCGAGCATGCTCGACACTGCTCGGTACTCGCACGAGCATGTCACTACTCGAGATGTTCGGCGAGCACCGAGCATTTCCGGGTTACTCGGGTGGGAGCTTGGGTCTGCGCCCTGCACATTTGGCGCTATTTACAGAGCCAATGAACATGCAGGGATTGCCAGCCAGTCACTGTAATGCCATAGCCATGTTGTTTGTGGGCATTACAGTGATTGGCTGGCCGCACAGCGTCACCTCTAGTATATAAAACCGGGTGCCGCCATCTTGGACACAGTCGCTCCAGATCAGACAGTGTAGAGTCAGTGCTGCTGAGTTAGGGAGAGATATATAGTGCGAAATAGTTAGAGTAGGGTCTCTAAAGCCTGCCAAATCAAACAGACAGTCCTTCTCAGGACTAATATCCATCCCAGATATCACGCAGCCAGGCAGGCTGTATGGGAGACATAATGGTTATACCAACTAACAGTGCATTACAGTCCTGTGTGCTCCTGTTGGTCAAATTGCTAGACTTATCCCCCGGTCTCAGGGGCAAGGAAAATTCCTTTTTTTCATTTAAAACCTGTATTTTTTTTTTCCTTAGTCAGACTTTACAAATACGTGTCTTATTAACCTTTTGGAATTTTTTCCCCCTAAAAAACAAATTGAGTGTGTCTGTGACTGTTCAGACACCAATATATCTGTTTAAAAAATTCTGGTGTAGGCCACATAACTATAACTGTGGTTTTGCAGCTCCACGGTTCAAATCTCAGTATTATCCAGCTTTTGGCCTTTTTTCCGCATAAAAACAGTAATAGTGTCTCCCTGATTGTTCTGACACAAATATATCTGTTTAAAAGATTCTGGTGTAGGCCAGAGAACTAGAACTGTGGTTTTGCAGTTCCATGGTTCAAATCTCAGTATTATCCAGCTTTTGGCCATTTTTCCATTAAAAAACAGTTATAGTGTCTCCCTGACTGTTCAGACACAAATATATCTGTTTTAAAGATTCTGGTGTAGGCCAGATAACTAGAACTGTGGTTTTGCAGTTCCACGGTTCAAATCTCAGTATTATCCAGTTTTAGGCCTTTTTTCCATTAAAAAAAACAGTAATAGTGGCTCGCTGATTGTTCAGACGCAAATATATCTGTTTAAAAGATTCTGGTGTAGGCCAGATAACTATAAATTTGGTTTTGCAGTTCCAAGGTTCAAATCTCTGTTTTATCCAGCTTTTGGCCTTTTTTTCCATAAAAAAAAACTGTAGTAGTGTCTCGCTGACTGTTCAGACACAAATATCTGTTTAAAAGATTCTGGTGTAGGCCAGAGAAATAGAACTGTGGTTTTCCTCTTTCATGGTTTTAATCTCCTTTTTATTACCCTTTTTCCATTGATAGTGCAAGTGTAAGCTATTTTACTTCATCTACAATGGGCAAGGCGCGTGGCAAGGGACGTGGAACTGGACGTTCTGGTGATGGTGCGTGTAGAGGAAGGGGCCATGGCCAAGGTGAAAATGTGCCACAACCAACAGCCACATCTTCTTGCTCCCACTTCTTGACCGAATTACTAGGCAAGCACACTACAACACCAGTATTGCGAACTGATCAGTGTGAACAGGTAATTAATTGGATAGCAGATAATACTTCCAGTTACCTGGGCACCACCTGTCTTCCACATGGTCAAGTTTTAGTAGACGTGAGTCTCGACCGCATACTTCTCCTCACCCTGATGCTCCTTCCTCCCACCATGCCGAGTGTCGTCAGACAGCAACTGATCCCACAGTTGGACACTCTGAAGAGCTGTTCACTGGTCCATTTCCATATTTGTGCCCCTTGCCTGCTCCACTTGAAGAGGTGGAAGAGGAGATCCCATGTAGCGATGCCCAAATATTTGAACAGCCACGGCCACAGGAAGTCGACGCTGGCAATTTGTCACAAGAGGTGGACGATGACGAGACACAATTGCCACGAAGTGAGGAGAAGGATCGTGATGCGCAAGTGGAAGAGGAGGAGGATCGTGGTGCGCAAGTGGAAGAGGAGGAGGTGGTGGATGATCTAGTAACTGACCCAACGTGGCAGGAGGACAAGTAGAGAGAGGCCAGCAGCACACAGGGGGAGGGAGGCAGAGTACCCCAACAGGCAGGAAGAAGCAGTGTGGTGGCCGCACACAGAAGGCGGGCAACAGTTCCCCTTAACACCAACACGAGGGACGTTGCCAGTACAACCAGTAGGTCTTCCAAAGTCTGGAATTTTTTTAAAGACTCTGCTGATATTCCCAAAGAGGCCATTTGTACCACCTGCCAGGCCAGCAACAGCAGGGGTGACAAAACTACCAGCCTGACCAACACCAGCATGATCAGGCAAATGTCAGCAAAGCACCCGACTTTGTGGGGCGAAGGCTTGGAAGGCATAGACAAAGACTATGGGAGACTCACTCCCCAAAAATGGGAATAATGTTTTTAATATGCTGTACTTCATGGCTCTTGTTTGCCAGCATTGCAAGTTCCTCCGTCCTAATTTTTGGCAGCTTTTGCTTGGAAGGCATACGCAAAGACTATGGGAGACCCACTCCCCAATAATGGGAATAATGTTTTTAATATGCTGTACTGCATGGCTCTTGTTTGCCAGCATTGCAAGTACCTCCGTCCTAATTTTTGGCAGCTTTTGCTTGGAAGGCATAGGCAAAGACTGTGGGAGACACATTCCCCAATAGTGGGAATAATGTTTTTAATAAGCTGTACTGCATGGCTCTTGTAAGGGGCATGAAAACCATCTTGTTAAACCACTCTGAACTCCACAGCTCTTCCAAGGGGCATTAATACTGTCTTGTTAAACTACTGTGACCTCCACGTCTCTTCCAAGGCTCATTAAAACTGTCTTGTTAAGCTACTGTGACCTCCACCACTTTTCCAAGGGGCATTAAAACTGTCTTGTTAAGCTACTGTGACCTCCAGCACTCTTCCAGGGGGAATTGATATTGCCTTTTTATTCCACTGCGACCTCCACCACTCTTCCAAGGGGCATTAAAACTGTCTTGTTAAGCTACTGTGACTTCCACGTCTCTTCCAAGGGGCATTAAAACCATCTTGTTAAGCTACTGTGACCTCCACGTCTCTTCCAAGGGGCATTAAAACCATCGTGTAAAGCTACTGTGACCTCCATGAGTCTTCCAAGGAGCATTAAAACTGTCTTGTTAAGCTGCTGTGACCTCCACGTCTCTTCCAAGGGGCATTAAAACCGTCTTGTTAAACCACTATGAACTCCACAGCTCTTTCAAGGGGCATTAAAACCATCTTGTTAAGCTACTGTGACCTCCACCACTCTTCCAAGGGGCATTGATATTGTCTTTTTATCCCACTACGACCTCCACCTCTCTTCCAAGGGGCATTAAAACTGTATTGTTAAGCTACTGTGACCTCCACGTCGCTTCCATGGGGCATTTAAACCGTCTTTTTAAACCACTCTGAACTCCATAGCTCTTCCATGGGGCATTAAAACTGTCTTGTTAAGCTACTGTGACCTCCACGTCTCTTCCAAGGGGCATTTAAACCGTCTTTTTAAACCACTCTGAACTCCATAGCTCTTCCAAGGGGCATTAAAACCGTCTTGTTAAGCTACTGTGACATTCACCACTCTTCCAAGAGGCAATAAACTGTCTTGTTAAGCTACTGTGACCTCCACGTCTCTTCCAAGGGGAATTAAAACTGTCTTGTTTAAGCTACTGTGACCTCCACCACTCTTCCAAGGGGCATTAAAACCATCTTGATAAGCTACTGTAACCTCCACGTCTCTTCCGAAAGGGCATTAAAACTGTCTAGTTAAGCTACTGTGACCTCCACCACTCTTCCAAGGGGCATTAAAACCGTCTTGTTAAACCACTCTGAACTCCACAGCTTTTCCAAGGGGCATTAAAACCGTCTTGTTAAGCTGCTGTGACCTCCACCACTCTTCCAAGGGGCATTGATATTGTCTTTTTATTCCACTGCGACCTCCACCACTTTTCCAAGGGACATTAAAACTGTCTTGTTAAGCTACCGTGACCTCCATGTCTCTTCCAAGGGGCATTAAAACCGTCCTGTTAAGCTACTGTGACCTCCACCACTCTTACAAGGGGCATTAAAACCATTTGTTAAGCTACTGTGGCCTCCACCACTCTTCCAAGGGGCATTGATATTGTCTTTTAATCCACTGTGACCTCCACCACTCTTCCAAGGGGCATTAAAACTGTCTTGTTAAACTACTGTGACCTCCACATCTCTTCCAAGGGGCATTAAAACCGTCTTGTTAAGCTACTGTGAACTCCACCACTCTACAAGGGGCATTAAAGCCGTCTTATTAAGCTACTGTGACCTACATCACTCTTCCAAGTGGCATTGATATTGTCTTTTTATTCCACTGCGACCTCCACCACTCTTCCAAGGTGCATTAAAACTGTCTTGTGAAGCTACTGTGACCTCCACGTCTCTTCCAAGGGGCATTCAAACCGTGTTTTTAAGCTACTGTGACCTCCACCACTCTTCCATGGGGCATTAAAACTGTCTTGTTAAGCTACTGTGACCTCCATGTCTTTCCATGGGGCATTAAAACCGTCTTGTTAAACCACTCTGAACTCCACGACTCTTCCAACGGGCATTGCATTTCCTCCTAATTTTAGTCAGCTTTTGCTTTTCAATGGCCAGGCGAACACTAAGGGAGACCCACTCCCCAATAATGGGTTGAAGGTTTTTAGTATGCTGTAATCCACGTCTGTTTCAAGGGCCATTGCAGTTCCTCATAATTTTTGGAAAACCTTCCATTCACTGCTTAGGCCAACAGTGTACAGAAGACTCAGTTGCTATAAATGAAAAAAACTGTTTAGTTAAGGCCCTCTGATCTCCGTGTCACTTCCAAGGGGCATTGGAGTGCCTCAAAATTTTAGGTAGGCATTGCACTCACTGTATTCCCTATAACTGTGTAGCCGAACCGCTCCCTTTGGTACAGAAACATATACTACAAGACATGTGTGGTTGACTGGCCTGATATTGATGTGAATGGTCCCTGTTCCTCCTGCTCTTTCTCCTTTGCCACCTCCTCATCCATCATTCATCACCTGAAGCTTTGTTTTAACTGGAGTCATAGAACTGGGATAGTAGCAGGAAACATCCAGCAATCCCCGGAGGAGATAGGATATGCATCAAAACGCTGACCATCTCAGGCCTAGCCGCTACTACATAACATGCGCTTGCATTCCAAGGAACAGAAAGCTAAGGAGATGGATGGCCTCATGATCATGAATAATTTACTCGTTGTGTAGGAGGCCGACCACTGCTGCTGTCTACCTTCTGAACTTTGTGTTGAAGCCTGATTGACCCAGGACTAGAGATGAGCGTTGTTCTACTCGAACTGTTCGCCAATCTCAAAATCGAGCTGTTTTGGGCGGTGTTCGAGCCGTTCGGCGAACACGAACAATTTGAGAAAAATTCGGCTGTTCGAGGTTATGTTCGATAATTGTTCGTGCACCAAAATCATAACTGGATTTTTTCTCAGTAATGATGAAAATTAATGTTAATACGCAGTTTGAGTGTACACCGGGGTGGGAGGAGGGGCAGGGGATGGATCTCTGCAGGAACAATGAAGATCTCCATTTTTTTTTCTCTTTCCCGCATTTACAGTGGGGAGGTGCAATCTGTCAGCCTATCAGCAGCGCACACACGGAGCGAAGTGCTTTTTTTCACACAAGCAAGGGCATGTGTCATTGGCAGTGTATGTCACATGTCCTTGCCCTATAAGACCAAGCCATTTTCCCCGTCGCCACCATTTTCTCACTGCTGCAGCTGCGTGTTAGACGGCACCGCTGTTGCTGTGTGCGCTATACCTTGTTAATTTCAAGCCAATTTTCGCACAAATATACAGATAGCTTGGGAGTAGGGAATAGTTGTGATTGCAGTCCTTTTAAGGACTAGGTTACAGCATTTCCTACGACTTTTATCAGGGAGGTCTGTGCTCTTAAATAGATCGGTTGTGGGAGTAAAGACTAATTGTAATTGCAGTCCTTTTCAGGACTAGGTTACATGAGTTCCTATCAGTTTTTGCCAGGCAGGTCTGTGCCAGTGCTGTGCAAGTTTTTTTCACAGCATTTGGCTGAATCTAGCAAAGCTAATCCTTTTTGGCCTATTGCAGAGTGTGTTAGTCAGTGGAGTAGCCTATCTGTGTTGCAAGATATACCACCTGTGTATAGAATACCAATTTTTTTAATGCACCTAGTGAAGTAAAATTTTTTGGGCATAGCATCATTCTATTAGTCCATCTATACTGACCTCCATCAGGTTGCAAATTAAAACTAATTTTTATCTGCATCTACAGTACCTCTGAAAAAATATTTGGGCTTCTAGCAGTGTGTGGGACTTGTTCTATTAGTCCATCTATACTGACCTCCATCAGGTTGCAAACTGAATATATTTTTTTTTGCATCTACCTCTGAAAAAATATTTGGCCTTCTAGTAGTGTGTCGGACTTTCTCTATTAGTCCATCTATACTGACCTCCATCAGGTTGCAAACTGAATATAATTTTTTTCTGCATCTAGCTCTGAAAACATATTTGGCCTTCTAGTAGTGTGTCGGACTTTCTCTATTAGTCCATCTATACTGACCTCCATCAGGTTGCAAATTAAAACTAATTTTTATCTGCATCTACAGTACCTCTGAAAAAATATTTGGGCTTCTAGCAGTGTGTGGGACTTGTTCTATTAGTCCATCTATACTGACCTCCATCAGGTTGCAAACTCAATATATTTTTTTCTGCATCTACCTCTGAAAAAATATTGGGCTTCTAGCTGTGTGTGGGTCTTGTTCTATTAATCCATCTATACTGACCTCCATCAGGTTGCAAACTGAATATAATTTTTTTCTGCATCTAGCTCTGAAAAAATATTTGGCCTTCTAGTAGTGTGTCGGACTTTCTCTATTAGTCCATCTATACTGACCTCCATCAGGTTGCAAATTAAAACTAATTTTTATCTGCATCTACAGTACCTCTGAAAAAATATTTGGGCTTCTAGCTGTGTGTGGGACTTGTTGTATTAGTCCATCTATACTGACCTCCATCAGGTTGCAAACTGAATATATTTTTTTCTGCATCTACCTCTGAAAAAATATTTGGCCTTCTAGTAGTGTGTCGGACTTTCTCTATTAGTCCATCTATACTGACCTCCATCAGGTTGCAAATAAAAAATAATTTTTATCTGCATCTACAGTACCTGAATATATTTTTTTCTGCATCTAACCCAGCCAATAGTTTTGGCCTAATACCACAGTTTGGCCACTCAGCTCTGCTCGGTTACCATCCATTGTTTTTTTGTGCAAACAACTCCAGAGTTGTGAATTAGTTAACCACCAAAATGAGTGGAAAAAGGCCTGCTGCTGGTGGAAAGGGGAATAGGCGTGTTGGGAAGGGGAAAAAAGGTTGTGTCCGTGGGGTAGGTGTTAAAGCAACAGTAACATCTGCAGAAGAAAGACCATCATCCAGCCAAACTAAAATGTCTACTTCTTTTAGCGGACAATGTGATAAGATCCCTTTCTTACGGCCACGCCAATCGCTACAAATTCCAGATGAGGCACAAAAACAGCAGGTGCTTCAACGTATATCAAGTGCTCCTTTAAGTGGGCTCTCCTCCACATCAACTTCAACATCACAAATACTCCAGTCCTCAAAGGTGTCACCCAAATCGCACTTGCTTCCTCACAGCTCCCAAATCTCCAGCTGCCCGTCTGAGTATGAGGTAGAACAGATGGTTGAGTCTGCAGAGCTGTTTACTCATACTATAGCCTGGGAATCAGAGGTCGACTCCAGCGCTTCTGTGAATCCAGACGAGGAAATGATCTGCACTGATGCCCAGAATCTTTATGAGTCGGATCCAGGACCAGACGCAGAAGGTTCTGACCATAATGTAGACCCTCATTCCCAAACTGTAACTCCTGTTGGTGGAGACAATGAGGAAGACGATGATAAGACTCAAATACCTGATTGGAGCGACAACTTTAGTTTTTTGTCAGGGCAGGAACAGGTTGGCTCTGAGGACGACGGGTGTGATAACGCACAGGGTGATGATGATGAGGTCGGAGATCCCACTTACTGTCAACCCACAGTCAGCCAAGAGATGAGGTCAGCAGAGGAGGTGGAGGAAGATGCTAGTGACGACGAGGTCAGGTTGCGCCTTCCTGGACAGAGACGTAGTACTGGAAGCACGTCAACAACTGCATCCTCAAACACAACTCTGCCTCTCACCACAAGTCGTGGTGGCTCTTCAGGTCGCATGGGTGCTAAGCCTTGCATAGCCTGGGCATTTTTTCAGATCGATAAAGATGACCCAACTCGTGTTATCTGTAACATTTGTCAGCAAAAGCTAAGTAGAGGCCAAAAAATACATAGTTTGAGTACTTCATGCATGAAACGGCACATGGACATGAAGCATAAGTTGCAGTGGGAAGCTCAGTGTGCTACAATGCGGCCTAGCCGGCCGGGCCAACCACCGTCTGCCATATCTTGTGCATCCGCGGCCTCTTCATCCTCTGTGACTGGGGGGACAGCAGTCACACCTGTTTTGGGGCGCAGACCTGCCACCTCTTTACCCGCAACAGCCAGCGTGATTGGCAGGTCATCATTTTCTTTGGAGGTGGTAACACCAGCTGGTGTTGAGCGCTGTCCGACATCGATAGCACCACCTTTGGATGAAGGCAACCTAACATGTCCGCCTGCATCTTCCTCACAGACCGGCAGTTTGACGGGGACACCCTTATCAACCCCGTCTAAGCACAATAGCCAGCCCTCGGTCCCTCAGATGTGGACAAGTAAAAGACCATTTCCTCCTAGCCATGAGAAAGCTAAGAGGTTGAATTTCACCATCTGCAAGCTCTTGGCTACAGAAATGCTGCCTTTCCGCCTGGTGGACACAGAGGATTTTCGAGACCTTATGTCCGTCGCAGTGCCCCAGTACCAGATGCCCAGTCGGCACTACTTCTCAAAGAAAGGTGTGCCTGCGCTCCACCAGCATGTCGCACACAACATCAACGCTTCTTTGAGAAACTCTGTGTGTGACAGGGTGCATTTCACCACAGACACTTGGACGAGTAGGCATGGACAGGGGCGTTACATGTCGCTGACTGGGCACTGGGTAACTATGGTGACAGCAGGACAAGGGGCTGCTGTCCAAGTCTTGCCGTCCCCACGAGTTGTGCGTCAATCCTCTTTATGTCAAAGTTCCTCCACTGCTTCTGCCTCCTCAACCTCCTCTCGGTCTTCCACCTGCACCCAAAGCCTGTCTGGTCATGCCACAAGCTTTCTAACTGCACAGAAGGGATCCTGCACACCTCCTTACTATGCTGGCAGTAGGGCTCAACGTCATCAGGCGGTTTTTACATTGAAATGTCTGGGAAATGTGAGTCACACAGCTGAGGAGTTGTGGTCAGCTCTGGAGAACCAATTTCATGAATGGTTGTCTCCACTGGACCTGAAACCAGGGAAGGCCGTGTGCGACAATGCTGCAAACCTGGGTGTGGCCCTTCGCCGGGGCAATGTCACACACGTGCCTTGTATGGCTCACGTGTTGAACGTGGTTGTCCAGCAATTTTTAGCCCACTATCCCAGACTAGATGGCCTTCTGCAGAGGGCACGGTCGCTGTGTGCTCACTTCCGCCGTTCGCATCCTGCAGCTCAGCGACTTACATCTCTACAGAAGTCGTTGGGCCTGCCACTTCACCGGCTAAAATGCGATGTGCCTACCCGGTGGAATTCAACTCTGCACATGTTGCAGTGACTGTGGCAGCACCGACAAGCCCTGGTGCAATACGTTCTGACGTATAGCCTGGGCCAACGAGATTCAGAGGTGGGGCAAATCACGCTGGTGGAGTGGTCTCAGATCAGGGACCTATGCACCCTTCTGCACAGTTTTGAAATGGCGACGAAGATGTTTAGTGCTGACGATGCCATTATCAGCATGACTATTCCGGTGATTTACATGCTGGAGCACATGTTAAACAGAATTCGGAGTCAGGTGGTGGCACAAGAGGAGGTGGAGGAAGTAGAGGAGGAGGAGTTGTATGCGGAAGGGCTAACATCTGCAAGGTCCAGAAGGTCGGCAGCACCAAGGCGGCAGGCATGTGAGGGTGGGGGAGATGGTTTTACCAGGGCGCATGGTAGCAGCCAAACTAGTGAGGAAGGTGCAGTAGCCCAGGAAGAAGTGGAGGACGAACTGATGGAAGACTCATCAGATGAGGGAGACCTTGATCACATTTCTGTTGTGCGAGGTTGGGGGGAGAGGACAGAGGAAGGAAGCATGATTGTTACCTCGCCACCAACACAACAGGGACTTGGTGCTCCTGGATGCGCAACACAAATGAGTGCCTTCTTGCTGCACTACCTGCAACATGACCCTCGAATTGTGAGAATTAGAAATAATCCTGACTACTGGGTTGCCACACTGTTAGATCCCCGGTACAAAAGTAAATTTGCAGAAATTATTCCTTCCATAGAAAGGGATGCACGCATGCAGGAGTATCAGCAGAGACTGTTGCAGAATCTTACATGTGCTTTTCCACAAAATACCAGTGGTGCACGTAGTGAATCTCACAGTTCCAACTTGCCAACCGTGGGACCGTCAAGTGTTCAGCACTCAAACCGTAACAGAACCACAGTATCTGCTGGTAACATCAATTTTGCGGAATCATTTCACCACTTTTTTAGCCCATCCTTTGCAAGGCCACAGGAGACAAGAAGTCTGACACATAGTCAACGCCTAGAGACGATGGTACAGGAGTATCTCCAAGTAAACATTGAAGCCACGACTGTGTCACTGGACCCTTGCTCTTTTTGGGCTTCCAATCTGGATAAATGGCCGGAGCTAGCCACTTACGCCTTGGAGATCTTGTCATGCCCCGCAGCCAGCGTTCTGTCTGAACGTGTGTTCAGCGCTGCTGGTGGTGTGCTGACAGATAAGCGCACGCGGCTCTCCACTGATAATGTAGACAGACTCACGTTCATAAAGATGAACAAATCATGGATCCGAAACCACTTTTCTACCCCTGTGTCATCCAGGGGAGAGTAAAAGCTTGATGATTGGTTAAAATCACCCTACCAAACGTTTTAAGCTTTCAAATTACTAATCATGTTTATCTGTATCTTGACTGGAAAATAATTTGGGCTTTGTAGCAGTGTGCAGCACGGATCCTATTAGGCCATCTATAATAAGCTCCACCAGATTTAAAATTAAAAATAATTTTTAGCTGCATCTAGCCCGGAAAATAATTTTTGGGCTCCGAGATACTCAAGACACATAAGTGCCTTCTTGCTGCACTACCTGCAGCATGACCCTCATATTGTCAGAATTCGAAGTAATCATGACTACTGGGTTGCCACACTCTTAGATCCCCCAAACTTTTCGATCAACCTTTTCATTTTAATAAAGACCAAAAAAATGGTCATTTTTGAAATTATAAGCATTAGCAGGTTGTTAGAAACTGAAATCAAACAGTTTTCAACTCAAAACTTTATTCTAGGTGATGTTACATTTTCACATAGGACCCCTTGTTCGAAAGGAGCTTCTGAACTCTCTCGTCCATTGAATTTGTCAGGTTTTGGATGGTTTCTGCTTAAATTGTTTTGCATGAGGACAGAATACCCTCCCAGAGCTGTTGCTTAGATGTGAACTGCCTCCCGCCATCATAGACACTCCTTTTAATGATGCTCCAAAGGTTCTGAATTGGGTAGAGGTCAGGGGAGCATGGGGGTCACACCATAAGGTTGTCCCCTTTTATGCCCATATCAGCCAGAGCTGCAGATGTTTTATGTGCAGCATGAGATGGTGCATTATCATGCAGAAAAATGATCTTGCTGTGAAATACACGGTTCTTCTTCTTGAACCATGGCAGGAAGTGCTGTTTGAGAAAATCCACATACATTATGGAGTTCATCTTTAGCGCCTTCAGGGATCCTAAAGGGGCCGACAATCTCTCTCCCCATGATTCCAGCCCAAAACATTACTCCACCTCCTCCTTGTTGGCGCTGTAGCCGTGTTTGCGTGGGGTGTCCATCAACCAGCCATCCTCCACTCCATCCATCTGGACCATCGAGCGCTGCACGGCACTCATCCGTGAACAAAACAGTTTTGAAATCAGTCTTCATGTAATGTTTGGCCCACTGGAGCCGTTTCTGCTTGTGTGAAGTGGATAGAGGAGGTCGACAGGATGCCGTATGCACAGCTGCAAACCTCTGAAGGACCCTGCATCTTGTTGTTCGGGGGACGTTGGAGGCACAAGCAGCTTCACAAACTTGTCTGCTGCTATGACAAGGCTTTTCTGCCGCTGCTCTTTCAACCTGACGTAATTGCCTGTAGGAAAGAGTCCTCAATTTGCCCTTATCAGCACGCACACGTGTGTACTGTGAATCAGCTACATACTTCTTGATTGCCAAGACACTTCATCCTGATCATCGCACAATGTTGATTGTAGTCATGCCTTGACCTAAACACTCCACAATTTGTTGCTTCTCAGCAGCCGACACATCCTTTTTCTTTCCCATTTTGGCAGAAAATGTAGGCTGCTTAATAATGTGAGAGAGCCTTCTTAAGTAGTCTTGCCTTTCATTGGACACACCTGCCAAACTAATTAGCACAGGTGTCTGCAATTGCTTACAGTGATATAAAGAGCCCTGACACACATCACCATCAATGAGTTTAACTGACAAACAAACAAATTCTTCCCTTATCACTCCTAAACACTTTGTGCATAATAATTTGGAACGCGGTGTACATGTGCTTTTCCACAAAACACCAGCGGTTCACGTAGTGAATCTTACAGTTCCAACTTGCCAACCGTGGTCTGTATGGAATTGTTCAATAAAGGGCCCAAAATTAAGATAACATAGATGGGAGAGGTCTCTATGAATAGGAATTCCTAAGTATTTGATACCCTGTGAGGGCCAGGCAAAGGGAAAGTTGGACTGGATGGAATCCTATATGGATTTGGGGAGGGAGACATCGAGGGCCTCAGACTTCGCTGCATTGATTTTAAAATTTTACCATGTAACAAAGTGATCTATTTCAGCCATAACAGCATGGATGGATATATGTGATTGAGTGATATATACTAGGACATCATCAGCAAATAGAGAGCACTTGTACTCGGTGCCTCCCACCTCAATCCACCTAATATTTAGGTTATGGCGAATTGATGAGAGCAGGTGCTCCGTCACTAGGATGTATAAGAGAGGGGACAGAGGACATCCCTGCCTTGTCCCATTGGTGATTGTGAAAGGTGATGAAAATGTTCTGACGCACCCCCTGGGCCTTGGGACACCCGGAGCCGGACCCTTTTTGGTGGATGCTGGTGGTTGTAGTCTTCGTGGTGGCGACCCGGTTCCGTGGCTCAGGGTGGTCAAACCAGTGGCGGAACTATTTATGTGGTTTTGATGTTTAAATGTCCGACTACGCCACCCGTGGATTGCGGTCAGAGTGAACCGCCGCTACAGGGCAGACCGCTGAGGCTGGTGTTGTGGGTGCAGCAGAGCGTAGCATAACTCCCCACGGGAGGAGTATAGCCTCAGGGCAGTGTATGCGGAGGATGGGGGTGATGGTGCAGGGCAGCAGCAGTAACGACACGGAGTCAGTGATGCAGTCCAGGGCCTTTACTCACAGTTCTTATTATCCAGACCACGTCTGCAGGTAACGGCTGCCCACGTCGTACTGTGCTCACCAGGTGAGGGGCTCAGACAACTCCCAGATAACTTTGGAGCACTTCACAGGACCCCCTTTGTGTGTCCTTTGTCTGGCCTTTCTTACCAACACTTCTGTCCGGCTGCCTCGGGCCTCCTCTTGGTAAACTTGGCGCCAGTTTCCCTGACCCTATGTGATGCCTTCCTAGCGGGTGTAGCGAGGGGCTGCGCCACATAAAATGTCAGAGCCTCCGGTTTCTAGCTGAGGGTCGTTTCCTGCCTCCACTAGTTCGGGGACCGGTCTCCCCCTTTGGCCTGACCCCTCCACGCAGGTGGATTCGGGCGTGCGGTGGCGACTCGCCCGTCCGCACCCCTGGGATCCCTTCATTCCTCGTTCCTGGAGCCTTCTCCGCTCCTCTTCCTTCCTTCTCCCTCTTCCAGGCCTGGGCCTCTGTTACTAGGCCCGCCTCCGGAGCAGAGCTCATGCAGAGCCCCTGCTCCCTGCCACTTCTGCTCAGACTTCTCTGCACTGAACTAAGATGGTGCCCACCTTTTATACTCCCTTCTCAATGCACCCAGGAACTGCTTCCTCCCTGCTCCTGCACTACAGGGTTCCCCTTCCTCAGTGTTCCCTCCCCCCATTCCAGCCAGGGACAGGGACTGTCGTGCCCATCTCAGGGGCATATTGGTCGCCCTGCCCCACGGCAATGTGGTGTAATGCATGCAGGTGTCGGGTCCTGATCCACACTCCATCCTTACCTGAGAGTGAGATATCACACCTCTGGGTGAGGTGCAATACGTCTGTAGCAACCGAGCCCTCAGGGTGCTACAGTTCCATTTATCTTCAGCCTAGGTGACGTATTGCGATACAGGGCCGTGATTTTGGCTATAAAAGGGTCCCCTAGACCCCTACCCCAAGCTTTTTAAGAGAATCATATATGGTGTGCCAGGAGACTCTATGGAATGCTTTCTCAGCATCCAACGAGAGTATCTAATTACAAATTTTTAACTGCATCTAGCCCAGGAAATACTTTGTGCCTAGTAGCAGTGTCTGCTAGTCAGCGGATTATCCCGGCTGTTAAGCAAGCTACACCACCTGTAGTTTAGACACTTAATTTTTTCAAAGGAAATGCTTCGGGACCATGGGATACTCAGTGAAGAGCATCAGGAGGCACCCCAAGGCATAGGGGCTGGGACTGGCAGTAGGATGCCTTGCGGTGGACAGCCGAGATCGATCCTTATAAAAGCTTTTTAACTGCAGCAGCTTTAGTGGACGCTACTGGAGCTGGAATTACGCGGCTGCTGGCATGAGACTTGCCCTCCAATAGATCCTTGTAAATGGATTTAAAGTGTATTCATTCAAATTAGAGAGACAATTTAAATTAAAAAGCTTAGAGCTGCCTCCACCACAGGGGGGCTCGCTCGACCCACCAGCGGACAGGCACCAGTATTGGGAGAGGGGGGCTGGCCATCAGGGTTCACCGCGGCTCTGGCACAAACCCGGCGACACGGAGGTGGCATGGGCAGGAGCGGACTGGCCGTGTCGGCTTCTCACTTTTTGGATTTTAGAAGGGCATGACATGCCTATATCTGTGTCTCCCCCTCCTTTTACTCCTCCACCTCTTTTCTTTTCGCATGACTATATGTACTTGTCACTTTTCCATGTGTTAGTTGTGTCTTCTGAGCAGTTTGTCATCTTTTGGACACCTTTGAAGGTGTTTTCTACGTGTTTCTTTGTGTTTTTGTTTGCCTGCCATTGGTTTTAACGGTGTTCGAAGGTGTTCGACGAACAGTTCGACGAACAGTTCGGCGAACACACGGGTGTTCGACGAACCGAACCGAACTCGAACACTACGGGGGTGGCTCAACACTACCCAGGACCCCCAATCCTCTATGTCTGGAGGACGTGTTGCATCCCAGTGTCCAACTGTGTCCCGGCTTCCACAATATTAATCCAGTGTGAAGGCGTCAGTGAGATGGACCATTCCTTGCCAAATTCACTTGTCCACGTGTTTGTGGTTAGGCTGACCTTCAAATAGGTGCGGCTGGGGACCGTTTATGGACAACCGGTGGCCCCCGGGCAGCTGGGGACCGAGTATGGACACCCGGCCACCCCCTGGCGGCTGGGGACCAAGCGTGGACACCCGGCCACCGGGCGGCTGGGGACTGAGTGTCAGGAATATTAGAAAATATTAATATCAGGAAAATGTCCTTCCATCTGCGTGACACACATGTTCACCCCCTACCTCACCCACTCCTTCTGCCACCACAAAGCCCCAATTAACGCACGACTGATAAATAGTTATTCACACACGGCCAGGGAAGAAGTGTTAAAACTTTGTTAGGGAACCAAGCCTCTTGTCTCTGAGAGAGCAGGGGGTAATTACAACCGCAGGCTTGCACTAATTTACGTGTACTTGTGAAGACTAGTTCTGGAGCCTCAAAGGAAAGTTTGTAGACGAACTGACTCCGATATTAGTTATGAAATAATATGAGTTCTATAGGTCCGACAGTAACGGGACCAATATGTGTAGTGACCAAATCAGAACCGGATTATGTAGGTCACTTTCCAGGGCCGCAACCAACATCGGGGGGCCGTAGTGCAAGAACCCCGGAATAGCTGACTGCAGCGATGTGATGCGTGATGTCAAAATAAAGATAAAATCATGAGGGAAAATATGGCGTAGTTTGCGAGCTTCGGCGATTAACGAGCGATGAGTTATCGCAAAAGTCAGCATTTCTAATAAAAATCTACAGGCTGAAGACCGGCCCACATGATGTCACCGCAAGGGGCATGTGGCCAGGTCTCTCCTTAGGTATAAAGTAATCTAGGGGGAAGACAGAAGCACTCATTGCCAGGGGGGAATAAGAATTATAAGCAACGGGTCCTGTTCAATAACAGCATAATCTGGAGAGCCCCTCCTCCACCTATATCGATTCGTCTCCGCGATCGTATAGTGTAAGTAATTTATCTTCTCTTTCCTCCTGTTTATTTTATGTAACTGTTCATGTATTTTAATGTCCCCTTTGTAACATCCTTGTATATATTTTTCCTAAACACTGCCTCCTTTTTGGATTAAATATAAAATTTAATAGTTCTGTTTCTTTTGTTCTGTAATTGTTCTCCTCCCCATAAACGCTACCGGGTTGGTTCCTGACCCGATATCAGTCTTTTAACGGACTTGTATCAAACGAGGACTGGTGGCAGCATACCATCTGGGGGATTTGAGGAAGGCTGGCAGTGACGGTCGGAGGTGTGGATATATATTACTGGCGCGGCCAGGGAAATATATATATACCGCCCTCACTGTAGAGGGCCTCAAATACCCAGTGGGCTACAGGACGGCCTCTTCGGCGACCACTCACTGTGGGTGCAGTACCTTGACTGACCTGAGAGGCGAGGGGGCGCCAGAGAGCTGTGCCCGCATCGTGGCGGATTAGTGACGTGTAAGGGACAGCACACACCCCACAGTGTCTTCCCTCGCTGGTGGCAGCTTCCTGGCACTACTTACTCTAGGTGCAGTACCTTGACTGACCGGGGAGGTAAGGGGGCGCCAGAGAGCGACACCCACCAGCCGGAATATTAGAAAATATTAATATCAGGAAAATGTCCTTCCATCTGCGTGACACACATGTTCACCCCCTCCCTCACCCACTCCTTCTGCCAGCACAAAGCCCCAATTAACACACGGATGATAAATAGTTATTCACACACGGCCAGGGAAGAAGTGTTAAAACTTCGTTAGGGAACCAAGCCTCTTGTCTCTGAGAGAGCAGGGGGTAATTACAACCGCAGGCTTGCACTAATTTACGTGTACTTGTGAAGACTAGTTCTGGAGCCTCAAAGGAAAGTTTGTAGACGAACTGACTCCGATATTAGTTATGAAATAATATGAGTTCTATAGGTCCGACAGTAACGGGACCAATATGTGTAGTGACCAAATCAGCCAATGATTATGTAGGTCACTTTCCAGGGCCGTAACCAACATCGGGGGGCCGTAGTGCAAGAACCCCGGAATAGCTGACTGCAGCGGTGTGTTGCATGATGTCAAAATAAAGATAAAATCATGAGGGAAAATATGGCGTAGTTTGCGAGCTTCTGCGATTAACGAGCGATGAATTATCGCAAAAGTCAGCATTTCTAATAAAAATCTACAGGCTGAAGACCGGCCCACATGATGTCACCGCAAGGGGCGTGTGGCCAGGTCTCTCCTTAGGTGTAAAGTAATCTAGGGGGAACACAGAAGCACTCATTGCTTGGGGGAATACGAATTATACGCAAAGGGTCCTGTTCAATAACAGCAATCTGGAGAACCCCCCCTCCCACTATATTGAATCGTCTCTGCGATCGTGTAGTGTAAGTAATTTTCACTCTTTACCCTGTTTATTTTATGTAACTGTTTATGTATTTTAATGTACCCTTTGTAACATCCTTATGTATTTATTTTTCCTAAACACTGCCTCCCTTTTAGATTAAATATAAAATTTAATAGTTCTGTTTCTTTTGTTCTGTAATCGTTCTCCTTCTCGAAGCCATAAACGTTACCGGGTTGGTTCCTGACCCGATACAAGTCCATTAATACCGGGCTGTATCAAACCAGAACTGGTGGCAGCATACCATCTGGGGGATTTGAGGAAGGCTGGCAGTGACGGTCGGAGGTGTGGATATATATTACTGGCACAGCCAGGGAAATATATATATACTGCCCTCACTGCAGAGGGCCTCAAATAACCAGTGGGCTACAGGATGGCCTCTCCGGCGACCACTCACTCTAGGTGCAGTACCTTGACTGACCTGAGAGGCGAGGGGGCGCCAGAGAGTTGTGCCTGTATTGTGGCGTCACGGATTGGTGACGTGTAAGGGACAACACACCACGGTGTTTTCCCCCGCTGGTATCAGCTTCCGGGCACTACTTACTCTAGGTGCAGTACCTTGACTGACCTGAGAGGCAAGGGAGTGCCAGAGAGCTGCACCCACCGGCCGGCATTTTCCTGACAAATTGGTGGCAGCGGTGGGATATTACAGAACATCAGTGGCTGGATTGAGCAATCATTCCTGTCACTGAAAACTTGCATGGTTCTTGCGACAATTCTGTGCAGGGTTTTAAGAAATCAGACTCAGTGTTTTAATATTTTTTTTTATCTGGGACATTACTGTACGTGTAGCAGTTGCATCCCCTCCTTCTCTTGTCTTTCTATCCTATCTTTTATTTGGCAATAATGGCTACACGTGGAGAGCCCTGGTATCACCAGCAGACGAAGCCCACTCTTATCGCCCTCTGTGAGCTGAGGCAGATTGACCCCACGGGCAAAAACAGGACCCGAATGATTGCTGAACTATTGCAAAGTGATGCAGAGCCTGTCCGACAGCAGAGCCCTGACGATGGGGTGGCCAGCCAAGGCCCAGATGGCGCTGCTGCAGGGATCCCACCTGTGATTGCCAGCCATACCCGCAACCAGGGTAGTGTGGACCCCCACCTGCGGATGGCCTTGGAGCAGCTCGCCGCAGACGATCGTGATGGACGACTGCTGCTGATCCTGAAATTCCAGGAGCGAGCAGAGCAACAGGCCCAAGCTGACCGAGAGGCTGCTGAGCGACAAGCCCAAGCTGACCGAGAGGCTGTTGAGCGACAAGCCCAAGCTGACCGAGAGGCTGCTGAGCGACAAGCTGACCGACAACACCAGCTGGAGCTAGCCCGGATTCAGAAGAAGTCGCCCTCTACGCAGACCCGTGAGTCCAACATTACCAGCTGCTTTAAACCTCGTCCTGAGCACTTCCCTGTGATGGAAAAGGATGGGGACTTGGACACATTTCTGCGAGGCTTTGAAAAGGCCTGCAGGCAGTATCAGCTGCCAACAGACGAGTGGGCAAAATATTTAACCCCAGGACTCTGAGGAAAAGCTTTGGAGGTGTTTGCTTCCCTCCCTCGAGAACAAGATGGAGACTATGAGGCCGTCAAGCAGGCCCTGATAAAAAAGTATCAGCTGACTCCGGAGGTGTACCGGGAAAAGTTCAGAGCCCTCTAACGTGGACCACATGACACCTACAGTGATGTGGTGGATGGGCTCAGAACCAACTTTGAGCAGTGGATCCGAGGACTGCTAGTCAACACCTTCGAGGACCTGAAGGATCTGATGGTGAAGGACCAGTTTTCCCATCTTTGCACAGTGGAAGTGAGACAATTTGTGCTTGACCGGGAGCCGAAAGAAGCCGCCAAAGCAGCCCAGATTGCGGATACCTATGAGGCCAACCGCACACCAGAGGTGCGGAAGTCAGCCGCTGCCAGCTGGAAAGGGGGTAAGCCGACGACCACCCCCAGTGTTCCAGCCAGCCGGCCCTCAGCAGGGCCTGCCCCATCTTCCAGCACCTGGACTGCATTTAACTCCCGTAAGTGCTATGCTTGTGACCAAACGGGTCACATCAGCCTTGTCTGCCTGAAGAGGCAGAAAATGAACCCCACACCTGAGGCCCCAGGACCTACTGCAGCCATTGTTTTTGTGGGTGGGGCGGTTGGCCGGGCCCGGGAGAACTTACAACCTGTTACCGTGGGAAACACAGTCACTGTCGGCCTTAAGGACACTGGCGCAGAACGTACCCTGATCCGCCCTGAGTTTGTGTTACCAGAGGAACTCATTCCTGGGAAGACCCTGACTGTCACCGGGTTTGGGGATGTCCGCCGTCCCATACCGATGGCCCGTGTTTTTCTGGACTGGGGTGCGGGGAGGGGGTTAAGGGAAGAGGGGGTGTCGCAGAATCTCCCCACTAATGTGCTATTGGGAACTGATCTGGGACGGTTGGTTGCCCGATACATTCCTGGCAACCCTCCCAGTTCTGATATGTCATGTAATACAACTGTCCGTAATGTGAATGTGATGTCTAATAAAAGTGTGTGTTGTGATAAAGGGGAACTCAGCCACCTCACCCTGAGGGGTGATGCTGCTGAGGATCCCCTAAAGCGAGCCAGCTTAAGTGCTAGGGGCAAGGGGAGCAGGCACGGACACCAGGAAGCAGGTGGTCCCGTGCAGGTGACCAGAGTCACACCAGATGGTAACATGGTCAGTGGTAGCTGCCCCATGACTAGCACGGCTCCAGAGGTGATGTGGAAGGATGGGGAGAAACACGGGGATCATAGGGAAAGTGGTCCTATGCCGACGACCAGTGTCACGACGGACTGTGACATGGCCGGTCATAGCTCCCCCTTAGAAAGCACAGCTCCCAAGGTAAAGATGATGACAAGTAAAAAGGTAGGCCACATAACCAGGTGAGGTGACAGGAAAGTGTGTCCGCCTGTCTGTCAGTAGTATGGGAGGAAGGTACCCATAGCCTGTCAGAGGTGTGGGGAAAATGTATCCCAGACCGGTCAGGGTGATCGGAAAGCTGGACCCTCAGGTTGGTGGGCAAGTGGATCTGCGACTTGTCGGATCAGCAGGAAGGGTGGGCCAGGAGGTTGGCTCAAGGGGCGATCTGTAAATCACCCTTTATGCCACCTCAAAGAGGGGGAGATGTCAGGAATATTAGAAAATATAAATATCAGGAAAATGTCCTTCCATCTGCGTGACACACATGTTCACCCCCTCCCTCACCCACTCCTTCTGCCAGCACAAAGCCCCAATTAACGCACGACTGATAAATAGTTATTCACACACGGCCAGGGAAGAAGTGTTAAAACTTCGTTAGGGAACCAAGCCTCTTGTCTCTGAGAGAGCAGGGGGTAATTACAACAGCAGGCTTGCACTAATTTACGTGTACTTGTGAAGACTAGTTCTGGAGCCTCAAAGGAAAGTTTGTAGACGAACTGACTCCAATATTAGTTATGAAATAATATGAGTTCTATATAGGTCCGACAGTAACAGGACCAATATGTGTAGTGACCAAATCAGCCCCGGATTATGTAGGTCACTTTCCAGGGCCGTAACCAACATCGGGGGGCCGTAGTGCAAGCACCCCGGAATAGCTGACTGCAGCGATGTGATGCGTGATGTCAAAATAAAGATAAAATCATGAGGGAAAATATGGCGTAGTTTGCGAGCTTCGGCGATTAACGAGCGATGAGTTATCGCAAAAATCAGCATTTTTAATAAAAATCTACAGGCTGAAGACCGGCCCACATGATGTCACCGCAAGGGGCGTGTGGCCAGGTCTCTCCTTAGGTATAAAGTAATCTAGGGAGAAGACAGAAGCACTCATTGCTGGGGGGAATATGAATTATACGCAAAGGGTCCTGTTCAATAACAGCAATCTGGAGAACCCCCCCTCCCACTATATTGAATCGTCTCTGCGATCGTGTAGTGTAAGTAATTTTCACTCTTTACCCTGTTTATTTTATGTAACTGTTTATGTATTTTAATGTCCCCTTTGTAACATCCTTATATATATATTTTTCCCAAACACTGCCTCCCTTTTGGATTAAATCTAAAATTTAATAGTTCTGTTTCATTTGTTCTGCAATCGTTCTCCTCCTCGAAGCCATAAACGCTACCGGGTTGGTTCCTGACCCGATACAAGTCCATTAATACCAGGCTGTATCAAACCAGAACTGGTGGCAGCATACCATCTGGGGGTTTTGAGGAAGGCTGGCAGTGACGGTCGGAGGTGTGGATATATATTACTGGCGCAGCCAGGGAAATATATATATATACTGCCCTCTCTGCAGAGGGCCTCAAATACCCAGTGGGCTACTGGACGGCCTCTCCGGCGACCACTCGCTCTAGGTGCAGTACCTTGACTGACCTGAGAGGTGAGGGGGCGCCAGAGAGTTGTGCCTGTATTGTGGCGTCACGGATTGGTGACATGTAAGGGACAACACACCACCGTGTTTTCCCCCGCTGGTAGCAGCTTCCAGGCACTACTTACTCTAGGTGCAGTACCTTGACTGACCTGAGAGGCAAGGAGGCGCCAGAGAGCTGCACCCACCGGCCGGCATTTTCCTGACACTGAGTATGGATACCAGGCCGCCGATGCAGCCATGACGTGGTGGCCAGATTCCGCCTCCACATGCCTAAAATGCCCAATTTCAAGTGCAAGCAAGCAAGCAGTATGGTATTGCAGCCTGGGGGTGGGTGGGTGGCAGGCTGCATACTTGCGCTTGCATTGCAAGTAATGGGGGAGGTACAATTGAGCACTGCCCTGGGACAAGGACTTGCATGGGGATAGTTGCAAGTCTGCATCTTCTGATGCGGAAAGGATCACTTCTGATGGGCACACTTTTAGGCAGTGACCTGGGTGTCAAAGATGCTTCCAGGGGTCTTCCCCATGCTGTTCCCATGTCTTTTCAGCACTGTATGCATGTGTCACACAGCACATGGCCAGATAAGATTGTAAAATGTTAAAATGACCTTTCCCGGTGAATGCATTTGTCACAGTTGAAAGCAATACAAAAGTGCAAAAACGCCTAAAAAATGCTACTTGTGAACATCGCCCAAGGTGTGAAGGAGTATTTTTGTTTTTTGGTTATTTATTTTACCTTATACACAAGTTTTTACCCTGGAAAGGAAGTTCCTTAACATATTTCACAGGAAAACCGCTTCAGTTTTGCTTTTGAACGTTTTATTGTGAGCCCGTAAAAGTGGCTTAATACCTCTGTCCATGCTGTTGACAGCAGTGACCTGGGGGTCAGAAATGCTTCCTGGTGCGATCCCCATGTTGTCCCCATGTCATTTGAGCACTGTCACTATCGTTTTGGGCACTTTTTAGACTTTCTACAGACTGCCGGGGGTGCCGCCGCAAAAATGCTCAGGTCTCCCATAGACTAACATGAAAATGCAACAACTTGCAGGACTCATTAAAAATATTTTAAAGTGCAGTTGCTGTACTCCTACACTCATAAAGGCTTTGCACAAACTACAAACCCAGTCAAAAATTGATTGTAAAGAGGGTAATACAGTAATCCTCTTCAGGTGTCTGCTTCTTCTCCTGCCTCTTGAGGCTGGGGGTACTGCCTCCATCTGCTTCCAGGAGCCCCATTCCCAGGTGCCTGGGCTGTAAGTGACCCAGGTTCAGGTAGTGTCAGAGCCCCGATATATAAAAATGGGCAACATCCCCATGTGTCACCTGCAGCATAAGCTACTCACGCATAGGAGCTGGGGAACCCAAAGGACAATACAATCTCTCTAGGGTGGTGGAAGCCCTGTCTCGAGCCGCATCAAGGAGCCTCTCCTAGGCCCGTTCATTCCTCAAGAAGGGTTCACCTTACTCCCTTCCTTTTGGGATCACACCTACTGCATATCAGCAATGTTAACCCTCCATTTCGCCATTTCGAGGAATGTGACCAAGGTTCCAGTCATAAACTCTTGCAGCCTTTGAGGTCAGTGTTCCATCTCTATTGCAAGAAGCTTGAATGAGATGTGATGGTGGGTCCAAAACTCTTCAATGGACCTCCTTCTCCGCTGATGGTCGTAAGTAACTACCTCCACCTGGGATGCCAACTTTCGGTAGCTTACGGCTACTGAGTCTGACAACATTTGTCCAGACCTTGTCCTGGCTCGCCTCCTTGTCTCTTCTGACCAACCTAGGCCCCACAGTCTGCTCACCAGTTCCTGAATCCTGGCTGTCTCATATGTAGTGCACAAGAACCCCATCGGTAAAGGATGCAGCCTGGGTTCAGGCCTTGGAGGGTCAGGGATGTCGGACGAATCAGGACCATAGGCTCCTACCACCTATGCTATTGAGCTAGTTTCCTCTGGCTTCGAGTGCTTCTGTCATCTTTGTCGCCCATAAATCACGTAGCACAGTATGGCAGAGAAATGGAAACCCAGAAAAATTTTAACAGCTTTTGACCAGTTTTACAGATCATAGAAATGTCCACAGATCACGTTACACTGTGTGGCTGAGAAATGGAAGCCAGGAAAATGTTTCAATGATTTTTAAGCGAGTTATATGACACAAAAAAGGACCTCAAAGCACGTAATACTTAAAGGATCAAAATATATTACATTTTTTCAGCCCCCACAAAAAAGATGCAGCTATATATTTACCAATGGACTGCACAGACCTAGTCCCTTTCTACACAATGTATTCTGCCACTCTGCCTGCTTCTCTCTCCCTCCCTACACGAAATGCACAATGTATGTGATACAAACAGCAAAGCAAAGGATTCACCCTGACAATGCACCAGAATCACTTGGTATACTGTGCACACACGCCTGTACGAGCACTCTCTCCCTCCAATATGAACTGACACAGAGCTGTGCAATGGCGTCACTGTGCCGAACCTGGAGCCGTCTGCTCTTTTATAATCTCTGATGATGTCAGTCGGCCAGTCAATCACAGTAATGCCACTACCAAGATGGCAACGGCATTACTGTGACACACAGGAAATACTCGCATGCTCATTGGCTGTGTAACAGGTGCCAAAGTTGAGGGGTGGGGATTCTAGTTTGAATTTGAGCACCACCCAATGCTCGCTGAGTAACGAGCATATCCGAACACCGTGATACCCGAGTGATAACCGAGCGTCACAGAGCATGTTCGCTCATCCCTATTTATGAACAGTCTAGGAACTGGAAAAAACAAACAAATTAAGAGCTGAGAGCAATAATACAAAAATTTATGTTTTCTGGTTCCATATTGCAGATAAGTGAAAATCGTAAAGTCTGGTAGGACACATAAAAATCCATTAAATCGGCTTTTTCTCCAAAACCAACCATAAGCATGAAAGTTGGCTTGGCCATTGGTAGTGGGTTGTCTTTCTTGTAATGAAAGAAACTTGGGTCTTGCAATCCATCATTAATAAAAAAAAATTCCACAATTGAGAGTGGCTCACGCTTATCAAATTTCTGGCCAATATCACCAGTATCATTTAAACAATTTTACCTAATACAAAGGGACAATATAGTTTACTTCCTTCTAAATCTATTCTACAGAGATGTATCCTAAGGTGTTCTATTTGTCCATGAACTATATATCCTAACCTGACTATAGAATATCCTTAAAACATAACATGAGTTATTAGCCAAGCCTGAGATGCCCATCTGTGGGCCTCATTGATTTAGAGATCTTGGAGGCCACAAAAAATATTAACTTGTTTTGCCTGCCATACCTATTCCAACCATGGGGTGTGCTGTTAAAAAGATATGTCTCTTGAGGAAATGTTGCACAGACCATTCATTTTCAAGCTCCTAGAATATAAACACATAAGAACTATAAAGGAATAGAAATAATAAGTGCAATTTTCTGTTACCGAGAACATACACAATCCAGGAAAAATCAATGATAACTTCCCCAACCCAGATTTTTTTAGTGTGTAGAGATGTAAAGAATAATATTTAACTACAGATATCAAGAGTTTGTCGTTGTGTTGCTTTATATCTATTGAAAACTCGTGGGCGGCTTTAGTATATATATATATTGTTAACTTTCTTCTCTCTGTTATTTCATATGCAAACATATGATTTTAACACTTTGTAGGCTAGAACCAAAACAGATACTGTAGATACAAACTGGAGTCTGCAGAGGACCCGCTCAGTACTGCTACAGTATTCTAACCTCTCGGGCAAGGATTTTTTATTCTATTGCAAACTGCATGTTGTCTACATTATTGGCCAATGCTGCAGTCTATCATAGGTGGCTAGTTTCCTAGCCAAGGAGCGCTGCTCTTGCTAGTGTTTTGCTGTAGAATTTGTAAGCACTGCTCCGAAACTGGCCGAATTGTAGTTTTGGTGTCCATGCGCAGAAACAATGCTGCCTCATATAGCAGCATTGGAGATTCTGGAGTTCAAGCCATAGACTTAGCTAAGCCATGCTTCCAGAACTTGGCATCAGATCGGAAAGGTCGGGCAGGCGGTAGAGAGTGATACCACCAGTTGGTGCCCACCCTTCCATTTACATTGTGGCACCCATTCCATAGACTGTGCTGACATCTATAAGACACATCAACCGAGTCCCAGACTACCAATTCACCTTCATGTGACCACAGGAGGGAAGCGATAGCTTGAAAATTAAGGCAAGATATGTCCATATGCCAAGATCACGGGAAATGGATTTTCCAACTTTTTTTCCTAACTGGATCATTTTAAATGAAATAAATGAGTTTAATTTATTGCTGCAATCCCCCTGCACTGCCAATATTCAGTGGTGCATACAGTAGACGTAAATTATCTGCAATACACATAAAAAGAACACAAAGCTCCAGAGTGAATGGATACAAAATTAGGTTTTTAACGCTGTGTCACAGAACACTGTATATTTTATATTTCATAAGCATGCAATAATATATTAGGTGTTTTGGCCCGACCAGGCCTTGGTCACTCATATTGCAGAGGCAGTCAAACCAGGGCAGACATACCATAGCGGTATTCCATGCAGTCATACATGGTTCCAAGAGGAAAGGGGGCCACTACCACATCCAGAGCAGTTGGAACTGTGCATAATGATGAGATATTGGACTGTAAAGGGACCAAATATTGTTCTTGCACAGGTGCGTCTTCTATCTCAGTCCGCTCAAAATTAAAACTATTATATGGTTGCCGCCAGAGGCTCTTGAATTGTCTATTGTGGTGACGTAAAAAAGCTTGAAAAAACTGTGTTTAATGTTATTTTCCTTCACTTTAACTAGTATAGTGCATAACATTAAGGCTTTTTTTTTTTAAAAATGTAAATTTTATTGCACTCTTATTTATTGTACTTTATTTTCCCAAAAGAATTGATTTGCGGTTAATAAATTTGTGCAAATTTCAATACTGAAAAGCTTGTGATTGCTTGGAAAATACACATGGGGGAGAGGAAGGAGAGAGGACCCTGCTGACTGTAAGAGCTTACACTCTACAGGAAAGAGAGATCGAGAACATTGCTGACCATAAGAGCTTACACTCTACAGAAGAGCGAGAGGTCTCTGCTTACCATAAGATTTTACACTGTACAGGAGAGAGAGAAAAAGAGGACCCCACTGACCATAAAAGCTTACACTCTACAGGAGAGAGAGGACCCCACTGAGCATAAGAGCTTACACTCTACAGGAGAGAGAGGATCCCACTGAGCGTAAGAGCTTACACTCTACCGGAGAGAGTGAGAGAACCCCACTGACCATAAGAGCTTACACTCTTCAGGAAAGAGAGAGAGGATCCCGTTGACCATAAGATCTTACACTCTACAAGAGAGAGAGAGAGGACCCCACTGATCATAAGAGCTTATACTCTACAAGAGCGAGAGGGAGGACCCCACTGACCATAAGAGCTTACACTCTACAGCAGAGAGAGAACCCCACTGACCATAAGAGCTTACACTCTACAGGAGAGAGAGGACCTCGCTGACCATAAGATCATACACTCTACAAGAGAGGGAGAGAGGACTCCACTGACCATAAGAGCTTATACTCTACAAGAGAGAGAGAACCCCACTGACCATAAGAGGTTACACTCTACAGGAGAGAGAGAGAAGACCCCACTGACCATAAGAGCTTACACTCTTCAAGAGAGAGAGTGAGGACCCCACTGACCATAACAGATTACACTCTACAGGAGAGAGAGAGAGGACCCCGCTGACCTTAAGAGCTTACACTCTACAGAAGAGCAAGCGATCTCTGCTTACCATAAGAGCTTACACTCTACAGGAACGAGAGAGGACCCCACCAACCATAGGAGCTTACACTTTACAAATAGAATGAGAGAGGATCCCTTTGATCATAAGAGCTTACACTCTACAGGAGAGCTTCGCTGGAAACTGCTGATCTGTGATGGCCCAGATACTGACCACCACTCTACAAGGTGTGATAATCTGTTAGATGTCATAGTTGCAGGGCATTATGGGGTGACCACACGGTAATGCAAAATTATGTTGTCCCACTCTGATGCTTCAGCAGTGTGGGAAATGTTTCTTTTGTGAACTGCAAATCGAATTTCAAAATGTTAGAATTTGAGTGTAACCGCGAGCTTCAAGGAATTTGACTCAATCTCCGCGAAACATTTCGCTTATCTCTAGTGGATGCAATTAGCTTAATGAGCCAATGAGCTCTATAAGTCAGATGGATAAATTGCGATTGAGTTACAAACTCACTCCAGTAGGGCGGGTGGTGTAAAAAATTAACTAAAAGATATACACAGAAGTGCTGCATCTAATTATTATCAAACATCGTGGGACACTTTGATAAATTTGGTGCAAATAACTGTAACGCCGGCACACGCACAACTGATTTTAAGAAGTGCCCTCATGTTAACTTTACTCCGATGACTTGTTTCTATTTAGTGAATGATTTTGGAGAATTTTTCATTTGATATTTTTTCTTCCTCTATTAAACATAAGAAATTGCTAACTTTGTTTTCTCTAACAGCAAAGCTTTCAATTTCTGCAAATTCCTTTTTACATTCTGAGTTCAAAGGGTTGAATGGATTGTACTTTTCCTCTGGGAAATTAAACTTTACCTCTACACAATTTTTATACTTTTTAATGTCACTAGAGACTTGTGCCAAGTACATGAAAAGTCTTATATGTCATGTGGTTCACCTCGTCTGGTTTCAAGACAGTTAAGCTTTTCTTTTTGAAGCCACCAAACATCTTCTTTCCAAAGACTCTCCCAACTATGCCAAGTGAATCTTCACATGTCTTCTCCTCAGGCTCAGCATCACCAATACTCAGTAGTAATGATGTGCGAGCATGCTCGTTACTCGAGATTTACGAGCATGTTCGGGTGAACACCGAGTATCTTCAGCGTGCTCTGTGTTATGTTTGAATCACTCCCGTGTGCATGATTTGCGACTGTTTGACAGCTTTAATACATGTGAGAAATGCCTAAGAAACAGATATTCCTCACAAGTATTAAAGCTGACAAACAGTCGCAAATCATGCACACGGGAGTGATTCAAACATAACACCGAGCACGCTAAAGATACTCGGTGTTCACCCGAGCATGCATGCCGAAAGGGTTAACAGAACATACTCGCTCATCATAACTCAGCAGTTCTCCAGTCTGCCAGCACTCCTGGTGTTCACTAGGCACCACATGTAGACCTTTTGCACTCCACCTGACAGGCACCAAACTTTCCATTATATCTCCTCCTGCCTGCTCCGGGTAACAGCTACTTGTTACAGCGTGGTGGCTTGATGCCTGGCAATCACTGTACACATTTTTCCAGCAACTCCAGGATCTTCACTGCTTCACTAAATGCACATTGCCATGTAGCTGGCAGCCAAAAAGACTGCCATTTCCACACCATCCTCATTCTACCATGCTACAGAGTATAGCCTCCCACTGTATGGGCAGTACAGCCATACAAAGACAATACACATTACCATAGCTGCCAACAGTCCCGGATTTGCCAGGATGGTATTGATTTTTCAGATACAATCCCAACAAACTTTGGGCCATCCTGAGTCTGAGAAGAAGGTGGAAGGTTTATGTATACTTCACGAAAAGTGAATATTCCCGGGTGGGTCAGGGGCAGTTCTAGATGAGTTGGGTACACTAAAGGGTGAGTATTTGGGCAGGAATTAAACATATCTACACTATCAACTCAAATGTTGGTCATATAAAACAGGAGGAAGACAAAAATGGAAAAAAAGTGGCCCTCACCACTGGTATGTAAAAAGACAGCAACTTTATTAGGTCGCCACATGAGGAGAGGAGACAAGAAACAATGAAAAAGTAACAGTTGTTTCGCATAAACTACGCTTCTTCCGACTCTCTTTCAAATGTTGTTAAGCATCTATCATCTGTATGAATGCACTACATAATGCAACAGACCCCCATGATATAGGCGGAGGCAACACAGGTGCAAAATACTGATGAATCAACCACTCACAAATGTACCAATTTATTGAAGGGGTGGTCGCCTAGTATTAGAAATTGCACATGGCTAGGCTTGCATAAGGCGCCAGTCACACAGATACATGTAATGCTCAGTGTCTGGCTTACAGCCTGTTAGTAGCACACATACTATTAGATCAGGTGGGCTGGTCAGTAGTAAATATGACTGCCTTTTTTCTGCTATCGTTTTTTGAATTTTTTGTACCCATTTATTGGGTTTTTGCTTTTAGTGTAGGGACTCGCCAGACAATGAGGACCCTTGACGTGAATTGTGAGCTTGCATATTTTGATCAAAATGTCGACCTATGCCTCATGCATATTATATATATTTTGCAACACTTTTTTTATTTTTATGCAGGATGCAGCCAGGCCCATCATTGTTGGTCTTGTAAACTAGGGTGCCTGTTCCTATGGGGGGCACTTATATAGTGCTGAGCAGTCGCCTGATCTTATATCATGGTTGTCACTAAAAGGCTGTAAGTCACACACTGTGCACTACACGTATCTGTGTGACTGGCGTCCTATACAAGCCTTATCCATGTGCAATTCTAATACTAGGTGACCACCCCCTCCATGAATGGTCGTTGTGTGTGTGGTTGTTCATCAGTATTGTGCACCTTGTTGCCTCAGCCTTTATCGTAGGGGCAGATGTGTGGCACCCCAGGGGTCCGGTTGCCACAGTGGTAGAAATACCATGTCTGAGAGCAAGCAGGAGTTTCCTGGTTAGGAACACTTTAGCATGCAACAACTCCTGCCCCAGTCCAGGGAGGCGAGGATCCTGCCCTTTATAAACTGGATCTGGGGTGGGTTAGTAGAGTAGTTCCAGAGACAGGGACAGAGCAGCAAGCAAGGAGCCCTGTAGGCAAGACAGAGCAGAGAGAGTCGGGGACTGGAGCAGGTAAAAGCTCGTCCTGGCCGGAGACACCAGAGACCGGACACCGGAGTCCGAGGCTGTGGGGATTATACATCCAGCAGCAGAAACCACATGGCAGGGGATTTCAGGTCCTCTGGCCCCAGGAAGCCCGGAGGCTCAGTCACACGAGAGGGACCGGTACCGTCACAGAGGAGCGAGGAATACCAAGGGCCCGAGTCACCAGCCATACGGGTGAGCACCACACGGTACTCTCAGGAACGTTGTCTACCACACGACTACAGCAGGGTAGCCAGAAAGAGTGCAGTCAGAACGGCAGGCCTACATCTCCACCTGGCCAGCGGAACTCTTAGTTTGCTCTCAGACCGGCCAGGCCTTCATTGCCAACCAGTACTCCCGGCGGGGTCCAGTAGTTGCCATCAGTAAAGACCCTGAACTGCACTGCCAAGACTCTGAGTCGTTCCTTCCGCGGCCTGCATCACAACCATCACCATCCACTCCCTCTGCCCTGAAGCTACACTTCTCCTGTGGGTAGTCACATCATCTAGCTGCACACACCATCAGCTTCAGCGGTCTGCTACGCAGCGGCGGTTCCTCATAACCGCAATCCCCAGGTGGCGTAGTCGGACTATATAACCTGTACACACAGACTGCCACTGGTTTGACCACCCTGGATCACGGACCAGGTCGCCGCCACGGTGACTACAACCCCCAGGGTCCACAAGGCCCAGGGGGCGAGTCAGATGCATCCTGTAAGTGCTTTAGTTTTCTGACCTGTGTTGCTAAATATGGCTGCTTTTTTTCGGCTATGTTTTTTTTAATTGTTTTTGTCCTTTTGATGTGTTTAAGCAAATATCATATACAGACAGTAACAAATAACTAATCTGTCAGTTATAAGAGACAGGGACATGTTATAACCACAGTTCAAAGACTAATTATCCTTGATAACTGAAGGAATTATACTCACCTTCCCAGGACAAACCCGTTTCGCAAATGCTTCATCTGGAGTCTTAAAAATGTTATAGTAACATGATTTTACAGGCTGATATGATTACAGCTACACCAAACCTTGTAGATTGTTTTCAATTTAATTAACTTTAATAAAATTCTGAAAAAAAAATTGGATTGTGTCATCATTTTCTGAGACCCTTAACTTTTTTAAATTTCCTTCGAAATCTTAGAATTTTTTGGAGAGATGTGTAGTGTTTTTGTCATTCGATTTTTTTTTTTTTTTTTAATCCATTTACCATACGTGTCATATTTTTTTCCATGTTGATAGATCTGACTATTATGGCATGTCAACTCCAAATATTCTTTTAGAATTTTTTTACGTTATTATTTTCAACTGAGGAAAAGAGGGACGAATGCATTTATTTTTTTTTACTTTACACTTTATTTTTTAGTCCCTTCAGGGGATTTTAACCAGCAATCATTTGATCTCTTGCTCTGCATATTGCAATATTTCAGAATATTGTTCAAATCACGTTCTGCTATGAAGCTTAGCCTGTGTCTCTAGGCTTTTCAGGAGCACCAAAAGAGTACCTTTAGCAGGTCCCCCCCAGCTGTCATGGAAGCTATCGGTAACTTGCATTAAGTATTTTTTTAATACCTATCAGCACCCTATGCCATGGTATGTAAATGCTTCTGCAAATGGTTAAATATGGCATTCAAATGGTTAAACAGCAGCAATCAGATCTAGTTCTGCTGTTAGAGGCAGATGCTGGTTGTATGAAACAGGTGGCAGCTTTCCTGTATGATGCAGGCTCAGCTCTTGCACCCGCTCCGTACATTATCCACTTCATGGTGCCAGAAGGAGTTATAGGATATTTCCACAGTTCAGAGTTGTGTATGGATGATACAAAGTTCACTTTCTTTACAAGAATGTGCAAAAAAAAAAATTCACTTATTGTGGTGATATTTTTGTTGGGTATTTTACTTGTAGGTTACATTGGCAAAATCAAAATATCTTCAATATGACATAGAATAACATATGCAAGCGAAAAAAGGAAGGAAGGAATGAAGGGAATGAGGAAGCATGGAAGAAGAACTGATCTTTTTCATGAGCGCTCGCATAGCGTTGTACGGGCTGAATAGAAAGTCTATTGGTATGTACACTGCTGTGTATGTGCTCATAAAGGAGCTGAGCACTTCAATCTGGTGAGCTTAGTGCTCCCACACAGTCTTTTGAGAAATTTGTAGAGGTCTCAAGACCTGGACCCCAATCTACTCCGATGTTTAAGGGGCCACAACATAGTTATAGCAAATATGTAGTTACAACTAGTGTTGAGCGATACCTTCCGATATCGGGAAATATCGGATCGGATTGGATCGGACCGATACCCAAAAAGTATCGGATATCGCCAATTCCGATACCGGAACCCAATGCAAGTCAATGGGACAGAAATATCGGAATAAAAATAAATCCTTTCTTTCCTTGTAGGTTAATTCTACATGAAGGAAAACAACTAAGAATAATGTAGAATGTATTGGGGGAGGTGGGGGAGACAATAAAGGCATAGAGGTTTAGCCCAATCAAATGGAATAGCAGGAATTAATATTTTTTTTAAGACGTTCTGAGTTACGGAAATATTGACTATGTTAAGTTTTTTTATATTGTGTCAGATATTTATGTTTCACTAGTTCCATGCTCTTCACCTTCTTTTTTACTTCTCCCACACTTTCTCCTTCATCATCCTCAGCATCAGCATCTTTTTCATCAACACTTCTTCTTCTTTACCTTCTTCGTATTATTCTTTTTTTTACATTCTTCATATTCTTCTTATTCAAATATTATTCTTCTTCATATTCTACTTCTTCATCTTCTTCATATTCTTCTTCTTCATCATATTCTTATTTGTGACAGGCATTCATGTAGTTGTTATTAGAGATGAGCGTTCTTCTACTCAAACTGTTCGCCAATCTCAAATTCGAGCTGTTTTGGGCGGTGTTCGATCCGTTCGGCGAACACGAACAATTTGAGAAAAATTCGGCTGTTCGAGGTTATGTTCGATAACTGTTCGTGCACCAAAATCATAACTGGATTTTTTCTCAGTAATGATGAAAATTAATGTTAATACGCAGTTTGAGTGTACAGCGGGGTGGGGGGAGGGGCAGGGGATGGATCTCTGCAGGAACAATGAAGATCTCCATTTTTTTTTCTCTTTCCCGCATTTGCAGTGGGGAGGTGCAATCTGTCAGCCTATCAGCAGCGCACACACGGAGCGAAGTGCTTTTTTTCACACAAGCAAGGGCATGTGTCATTGGCAGTGTATGTCAGATGTCCTTGCCCTATAAGACCAAGCCATTTTCCCCGTCGCCACCATTTTCTCACTGCTGCAGCTGCGTGTTAGACGGCACCGCTGTTGCTGTGTGCGCTATACCTTGTTAATTTCAAGCCAATTTTCGCACAAATCTACAGATAGCTTGGGAGTAGGGAATAGTTGTGATTGCAGTCCTTTTAATGACTAGGTTACAGCATTTCCTATGACTTTTATCAGGCAGGTCTGTGCTCTTAAATAGATAGATTGTGGGAGTAAAGACTAATTGTAATTGGAGTCCTTTTCAGGACTAGGTTACATCAGTTCCTATCAGTTTTTGCCAGGCAGGTCTGTGCCAGTGCTGTGCAAGTTTTTTTCACAGCATTTGGCTGAATCTAGCAAAGCTAAACCTTTTTGGCCTATTGCAGAGTGTGTTAGTCAGTGGAGTAGCCTATCTGTGTTCTAAGATACACCACCTGTGTATAGAACACCAATTTTTTTACTGCACCTAGTGAAGTAAAATCTTTTGGGCATAGCATCATTCTATTAGTCCATCTATACTGACCTCCATCAGGTTGCAAATTGAATATAATTTTTTTCTGCATCTAGCTCTGAAAAAATATTGGGCTTCTAGCTGTGTGTGGGACTTGTTCTATTAATCCATCTATACAGACCTCCATCAGGTTGCAAACTGAATATATTTTTTTCTGTATATACCTCTGAAAAAATATTGGGTTTCTAGCTGTGTGTGGGACTTGTTCTATTAATCCATCTATACAGACCTCCATCAGGTTGCAAACTGAATATATTTTTTTCTGCATCTACCTCTGAAAAAATATTGGGCTTCTAGCTGTGTGTGGGACTTGTTCTATTAATCCATCTATACAGACCTCCATCAGGTTGCAAACTGAATATATTTTTTTCTGCATCTACCTCTGAAAAAATATTGGGTTTCTAGCTGTGTGTGGGACTTGTTCTATTAATCCATCTATACAGACCTCCATCAGGTTGCAAACTGAATATATTTTTTTCTGCATCTACTTCTGAAAAAATATTGGGCTTCTAGCTGTGTGTGGGACTTGTTCTATTAATCCATCTATACAGACCTCCATCAGGTTGCAAACTGAATATATTTTTTTCTGCATCTACCTCTGAAAAAATATTGGGTTTCTAGCTGTGTGTGGGACTTGTTCTATTAATCCATCTATACAGACCTCCATCAGGTTGCAAACTGAATATATTTTTTTCTGCATCTACCTCTGAAAAAATATTGGGCTTCTAGCTGTGTGTGGGACTTGTTCTATTAATCCATCTATACAGACCTCCATCAGGTTGCAAACTGAATATATTTTTTTCTGCATCTACCTCTGAAAAAATATTGGGCTTCTAGCTGTGTGTGGGACTTGTTGTTTTAGTCCATCTATACTGACCTCCATCAGGTTGCAAACTGAATATATTTTTTTATGCATCTACCTCTGAAAAAATATTGGGCTTCTAGCTGTGTGTGGGACTTGTTGTATTAGTCCATCTATACTGACCTCCATCAGGTTGCAAACTGAATATATTTTTTTCTGCATCTACCTCTGAAAAAATATTGGGCTTCTAGCTGTGTGTGGGACTTGTTCTATTAATCCATCTATACAGAACTCCATCAGGTTGCAAACTGAATATATTTTTTTCTGCATCTACCTCTGAAAAAATATTGGGCTTCTAGCTGTGTGTGGGACTTGTTCTATTAATCCATCTATACAGACCTCCATCAGGTTGCAAATTGAGTATAATTTTTTTCTGCATCTAACCCAGCCAATAGTTTTGGCCTAATACCACAGTTTGGCCACTCAGCTCTGCTCGGTTCCCATCCATTGTTTTTTTGTGCAAACAACTCCAGAGTTGTGAATTAGTTAACCACCAAAATGAGTGGAAAAAGGCCTGCTGCTGGTGGAAAGGGGAATAGGCGTGTTGGGAAGGGGAAAAAAGGTTGTGTCCGTGGGGTAGGTGTTAAAGCAACAGTAACATCTGCAGAAGAAAGACCATCTTCCAGCCAAACTAAAATGTCTACTTCTTTTAGCGGACAATGTGATAAGATCCCTTTCTTACGGCCACGCCAATCGCTACAAATTCCAGATGAGGCACAAAAACAGCAGGTGCTTCAATGGATATCAAGTGCTCCTTTAAGTGGGCTCTCCTCCACATCAACTTCAACATCACAAATACTCCAGTCCTCAAAGGTGTCACCCCAATCGCACTTGCTTCCTCACAGCTCCCAAATCTCCAGCTGCCCGTCTGAGTATGAGGTAGAACAGATGGTTGAGTCTGCAGAGCTGTTTACTCATACTATAGCCTGGGAATCAGAGGTCGACTCCAGCGCTTCTGTGAATCCAGACGAGGAAATGATCTGCACTGATGCCCAGAATCTTTATGAGTCGGATCCAGGACCAGACGCAGAAGGTTCTGACCATAATGTAGACCCTCATTCCAAAACTGTAACTACTGTTGGTGGAGACAATGAGGAAGACGATGATAAGACTCAAATACCTGATTGGAGCGACAACTTTAGTTTTTTGTCAGGGCAGGAACAGGTTGGCTCTGAGGACGACGGGTGTGATAACGCACAGGGTGATGATGATGAGGTTGGAGATCCCACTTACTGTCAACCCACAGTCAGCCAAGAGATGAGGTCAGCAGAGGAGGTGGAGGAAGATGCTAGTGACGACAAGGTCAGGTTGCGCCTTCCTGGACAGAGACGTAGTACTGGAAGCACGTCAACAACTGCATCCTCAAACACAACTCTGCCTCTCACCACAAGTCGTGGTGGCTCTACAGGTCGCATCGGTGCTAAGCCTTGCATAGCCTGGGCATTTTTTCAGATCGATAAAGATGACCCAACTCGTGTTATCTGTAACATTTGTCAGCAAAAGCTAAGTAGAGGCCAAAAAATACATAGTTTGAGTACTTCATGCATGAACCGGCACATGGACATGAAGCATAAGTTGCAGTGGGAAGCTCAGTGTGCTACAATGCGGCCTAGCCGGCCGGGCCAACCACCGTCTGCCATATCTTGTGCATCCGCGGCCTCTTCATCCTCTGTGACTGGGGGGACAGCAGTCACACCTGTTTTGGGGCGCAGACCTGCCACCTCTTTACCCGCAACAGCCAGCGTGATTGGCAGGTCATCATTTTCTTTGGAGGTGGTAACACCAGCTGGTGTTGAGCGCTGTCTGACATCGATAGCACCACCTTTGGGTCAAGGCAACCTAACATGTCCGACTGCATCTTCCTCACAGACCGGCAGTTTGCCGGGGACACCCTTATCAACCCCGTCTAAGCACAATAGCCAGCCCTCGGTCCCTCAGATGTGGACAAGTAAAAGACCATTTCCTCCTAGCCATGAGAAAGCTAAGAGGTTGAATTTCACCATCTGCAAGCTCTTGGCTACAGAAATGCTGCCTTTCCGCCTGGTGGACACAGAGGATTTTCGAGACCTTATGTCCGTCGCAGTGCCCCAGTACCAGATGCCCAGTCGGCACTACTTCTCAAAGAAAGGTGTGCCTGTGCTCCACCAGCATGTCGCACACAACATCACCGCTTCTTTGAGAAACTCTGTGTGTGACAGGGTGCATTTCACCATAGACACTTGGACGAGTAGGCATGGACAGGGGCGTTACATGTCGCTGACTGGGCTCTGGGTAACTATGGTGACAGCAGGACAAGGGGCTGCTGTCCAAGTCTTGCCGTCCCCACGAGTTGTGCGTCAATCCTCTTTATCTCAAAGTTCCTCCACTGCTTCTGCCTCCTCAACCTCCTCTCGGTCTTCCAGCTGCACCCAAAGCCTGTCTGGTCATGCCACAAGCTTTCTAACTGCGCAGAAGGGATCCTGCACACCTCCTTACTATGCTGGCAGTAGGGCTCAATGTCATCAGGCGGTTTTTACATTGAAATGTCTGGGAAATGTGAGTCACACAGCTGAGGAGTTGTGGTCAGCTCTGGAGAACCAATTTCATGAATGGTTGTCTCCACTGGACCTGAAACCAGGGAAGGCCGTGTGCGACAATGCTGCAAACCTGGGTGCGGCCCTTCGCCGGGGCAATGTCACACACGTGCCTTGTGTGGCTCACGTGTTGAACCTGGTTGTCCAGGAATTTTTAGCCCACTATCCCAGACTAGATGGTCTTCTGCAGAGGGCACGGTCGCTGTGTGCTCACTTCCGCCGTTCGCATCCCGCAGCTCAGCGACTTACATCTCTACAGAAGTCGTTGGGCCTGCCACTTCACCGGCTAAAATGCGATGTGCCTACCCGGTGGAATTCAACTCTGCACATGTTGCAGCGACTGTGGCAGCACCGACAAGCCCTGGTGCAATAAGTTCTGACGTAAAGCCTGGGCCAACGAGATTCAGAGGTGGGGCAAATCACGCTGGAGGAGTGGTCTCAGATCAGGGACCTATGCACCCTTCTGCACAGTTTTGAAATGGCGACGAAGATGTTTAGTGCTGACGATGCCATTATCAGCATGACTATTCCGGTGATTTACATGCTGGAGCACATGATAAACAGAATTCGGAGTCAGGTGGTGGCACAAGAGGAGGTGGAGGAAGTAGAGGAGGAGGAGTTGTATGCGGAAGGGCTAACATCTGCAAGGTCCAGACGGTCGGCAGCACCAAGGCGGCAGGCATGTGAGGGTGGGGGAGATGGTTTTACCAGGGCGCATGGTAGCAGCCAAACTAGTGAGGAAGGTGCAGGAGCCCAGGAAGAAGTGGAGGACGAACTGATGGAAGACTCATCAGATGAGGGAGACCTTGATCACATTTCTGTTTTGCGAGGTTGGGGGGAGAGGACAGAGGAAGGAAGCATGATTGTTACCTCGCCACCAACACAACAGGGACTTGCTGCTCCTGGATGCGCAACACACATGAGTGCCTTCTTGCTGCACTACCTGCAACATGACCCTTGAATTGTGAGAATTAGAAATAATCCTGACTACTGGGTTGCCACACTGTTAGATCCCCGATACAAAAGTAAATTTGCAGAAATTATTCCTGCCATAGAAAGGGATGCACGCATGCCGGAGTATCAGCAGAGACTGTTGCAGAATCTTACATGTGCTTTTCCACAAAATACCAGTTGTGCACGTAGTGAATCTCACAGTTCCAACTTGCCAACCGTGGGACCGTCAAGTGTTCAGCACTCAAACCGTAACAGAACCACAGTATCTGCTGGTAACATCAATTTTGCGGAATCATTTCACCACTTTTTTAGCCCATCCTTTGCAAGGCCACAGGAGACAAGAAGTCTGACACATAGTCAACGCCTAGAGACGATGGTACAGGAGTATCTCCAAGTAAACATTGAAGCCACGACTGTGTCACTGGACCCTTGCTCTTTTTGGGCTTCCAATCTGGATAAATGGCCGGAGCTAGCCACTTACGCCTTGGAGATCTTGTCATGCCCCGCAGCCAGCGTTCTGTCTGAACGTGTGTTCAGCGCTGCTGGTGGTGTGCTGACAGATAAGCGCACGCGGCTCTCCACTGATAATGTAGACAGACTCACGTTCATAAAGATGAACAAATCATGGATCCGAAACCACTTTTCTACCCCTGTGTCATCCTGGGGAGAGTAAAAGCTTGATGGTTGGTTAAAATCACCCTACCAACCGTTTTAAGCTTTCAAATTACTAATCATGTTTATCTGTATCTTGGCTGGAAAATAATTTGGGCTTTGTAGCAGTGTGCAGCACTGATCCTATTAGGCCATCTATACTAAAGCTTCAACAGATTTAAAATTAATAATAATTTTTAGCTGCATCTAGCCCGGAAAATAATTTTGGGGCTCCGAGATGCGCAAGACACATAAGTGCCTTCTTTCTGCACTACCTGCAGCATGACCCTCATATTGTCAGAATTCGAAGTAATCATGACTACTGGGTTGCCACACTCTTAGAACCCCAAACTTTTCGATCAACCTTTTCATTTTAATAAAGACCAAAAAAATGGTCATTTTTGAAATTATAAGCATTAGCAGGTTGTTAGAAACTGAAATCAAACAGTTTTCAACTCAAAACTTTATTCTAGGTGATGTTACATTTTCACATAGGACCCCTTGTTCGAAAGGAGCTTCTGAACTCTCTCGTCCATTGAATTTGTCAGGTTTTGGATGGTTTCTGCTTCAATTGTTTTGCATGAGGACAGAATACCCTCCCAGAGCTGTTGCTTAGATGTGAACTGCCTCCCGCCATCATAGACACTCCTTTTAATGATGCTCCAAAGGTTCTGAATGGGGTACAGGTCAGGGGAGCATGGGGGTCACACCATAAGTTTGTCCCCTTTTATGCCCATATCAGCCAGAGATGCAGATGTTTTATGTGCAGCATGAGATGGTGCATTATCATGCAGAAAAATGATCTTGCTGTGAAATACACGGTTCTTCTTCTTGAACCATGGCAGGAAGTGCTGTTTGAGAAAATCCACATACATTATGGAGTTCATCTTTAGCGCTTTCAGGGATCCTAAAGGGGCCGACAATCTCTCTCCCCATGATTCCAGCCCAAAACATTACTCCACCTCCTCCTTGTTGGCGCTGTAGCCGTGTTTGCGTGGGGTGTCCATCAACCAGCCATCCTCCACTCCATCCATCTGGACCATCGAGCGCTGCACGGCACTCATCCGTGAACAAAACAGTTTTGAAATCAGTCTTCATGTAATGTTTGGCCCACTGGAGCCGTTTCTGCTTGTGTGAAGTGGATAGAGGAGGTCGACAGGATGGCGTATGCACAGCTGCAAACCTCTGAAGGACCCTGCATCTTGTTGTTCGGGGGACGTTGGAGGCACAAGCAGCTTCAAAAACTTGTCTGCTGCTATGACAAGGCTTTTTTGCCGCTGCTCTTTCAACCTGACGTAATTGCCTGTAGGAAAGAGTCCTCAATTTGCCCTTATCAGCACGCACACGTGTGTACTGTGAATCAGCTACATACTTCTTGATTGCCAAGACACTTCATCCTGATCATCGCACAATGTTGATTGTAGTCATGCCTTGACCTAAACACTCCACAATTTGTTGCTTCTCAGCAGCCGACACATCCTTTTTCTTTCCCATTTTGGCAGAAAATGTAGGCTGCTTAATAATGTGAGACAGCCTTCTTAAGTAGTCTTGCCTTTCATTGGACACACCTGCCAAACTAATTAGCACAGGTGCCTGCAATTGCTTACAGTGATATAAAGAGCCCTGACACACATCACCATCAATGAGTTTAACTGACAAACAAACAAATTCTTCCCTTATCACTCCTAAACACTTTTTGCATAATAATTTGGAACGCAGTGTACATGTGCTTTTCCACAAAACACCAGTGGTTCACGTAGTGAATCTTACAGTTCTCACTTGCAAACCGTGGTCTGTATGGAGTTGTTCAATAAAGGGCCCAAAATTAAGATAACATAGATGGGAGAGGTCTCTATGAATAGGAATTCCTAAGTATTTGATACCCTGTGAGGGCCAGGCAAAGGGAAAGTTGGACTGGATGGAATCCTATATGGATTTGGGGAGGGAGACATCGAGGGCCTCAGACTTCGCTGCATTGATTTTAAAATTTGACCATGTAACAAAGTGATCTATTTCAGCCATAACAGCATGGATGGATATATGTGATTGAGTGATATATACTAGGACATCATCAGCAAATAGAGAGCACTTGTACTCGGTGCCTCCCACCTCAATCCACCTAATATTGGGGTTATGGCGAATTGATGAGAGCAGGTGCTCCGTCACTAGGATGTATAAGAGAGGGGACAGAGGACATCCCTGCCTTGTCCCATTGGTGATTGTGAAAGGTGATGAAAATGTTCTGATGCACCCCCTGGGCCTTGGGACACCCGGAGCCGGACCCTTTTTGGTGGATGCTGTTGGTTGTAGTTTTTGTGGCGGCGACCCGGTTCCGTGGCTCAGGGTGGTCAAACCAGTGGGGGAACTATTTATGTGGTTTTGATGTTTAAATGTCCGACTACGCCACCCGTGGATTGCGGTCAGAGTGAACCGCCGCTGCAGGGCAGACCGCTGAGGCTGGTGTTGTGGGTGCAGCAGAGCGTAGCATAACTCCCCACGGGAGGAGTATAGCCTCAGGGCAGTGTATGCGGAGGATGGGGGTGATGGTGCAGGGCAGCAGCAGTAACGACACGGAGTCAGTGATGCAGTCCAGGGCCTTTACTCACAGTTCTTATTATCCAGACCACGTCTGCAGGTAACGGCTGCCCACGTCGTACTGTGCTCACCAGGTGAGGGGCTCAGACAACTCCCAGATAACTTTGGAGAGCTTCACAGGACCCCCTTTGTGTGTCCTTTGTCTGGCCTTTCTTACCAACCCTTCTGTCCGGCTGCCTCGGGCCTCCTCTTGGTAAACTTGGCGCCAGTTTCCCTGACCCTATGTGGTGCCTTCCTAGCGGGTGTAGCAAGGGGCTGTGCCACATAAAATGTCACAGCCTCCGGTTTCTAGCTGAGGGTCGTTTCCTGCCTCCACTAGTTTCGGGGACCGGTCTCCCCCTTTGGCCTGACCCCTCCACGCAGATGGATTCGGGCGTGCGGTGGCGACTCGCCCGTCCGCACCCCTGGGATCCCTTCATTCCTCGTTCCTGGAGCCTTCTCCGCTCCTCTTCCTTCCTTCTCCCTCTTCCAGGCCTGGGCCTCTGTTACTAGGCCCGCCTCCGGAGCAGAGCTCATGCAGAGCCCCTGCTCCCTGCCACTTCTGCTCAGACTTCTCTGCACTGAACTAAGATGGTGCCCACCTTTTATACTCCCTTCTCAATGCACCCAGGAACTGCTTCCTCCCTGCTCCTGCACTACAGGGTTCCCCTTCCTCAGTGTTCCCTCCCCCCCACTCCAGCCAGGGACAGGGACTGTCGTGCCCATCTCAGAGGCATATTGGTCGCCCTGCACCACGGCAATGTGGTGTAATGCATGCAGGTGTCGGGTCCTGATCCACACTCCATCCTTACCTGAGAGTGAGATATCACACCTCTGGGTGAGGTGCAATACCTCTGTAGCAACCGAGCCCTCAGGGTGCTACAGTTCCATTTATCTTCAGCCTAGGTGACGTATTGTGAAACAGGGCCGTGATTTTGGCTATAAAAGGGTCCCCTAGACCCCTACCCCAAGCTTTTTAAGAGAATCATATATGGCGTGCCAGGAGACTCTATGGAATGCTTTCTCAGCATCCAACGAGAGTATCTAATTACAAATTTTTAACTGCATCTAGCCCAGGAAATACTTTGTGCCTAGTAGCAGTGTCTGCTAGTCAGCGGATTATCCCGGCTGTTAAGCAAGCTACACCACCTGTAGTTTAGACACTTAATTTTTTCAAAGGAAATGCTTCGGGACCATGGGATACTCAGTGAAGAGCATCAGGAGGCACCCCAAGGCATAGGGGCTGGGACTGGCAGTAGGATGCCTTGCGGTGGACAGCCGAGCTCGATCCTTATAAAAGCTTTTTAACTGCAGCAGCTTTAGTGGACGCTACTGGAGCTGGAATTACGCGGCTGCTGGCATGAGACTTGCCCTCCAATAGATCCTTGTAAATGGATTTAAAGTGTATTCATTCAAATTAGAGAGACAATTTAAATTAAAAAGCTTAGAGCTGCCTCCACCACAGGGGGGCTCGCTCGACCCACCAGCGGACAGGCACCAGTATTGGGAGAGGGGGGCTGGCCATCAGGGTTCACCGCGGCTCTGGCACAAACCCGGCGACACGGAGGTGGCACGGGCAGGAGCGAACTGGCCATGTCGGCTTCTCACTTTTTGGATTTTAGAAGGGCATGACATGCCTATATCTGTGTCTCCCCCTCCTTTTACTCCTCCACCTCTTTTATTTTCGCATGACTATATGTACTTGTCACTTTTCCATGTGTTAGTTATGTCTTCTGAGCAGTTTGTCAGCTTTTGGACACCTTTGAAGGTGTTTTCTATGTGTTTCTATGTGTTTTTATTTGCCTGCCATTGGTTTTATCGGTGTTCGAAGGTGTTCGACGAACAGTTCGACGAACAGTTCGGCGAACACACGGGTGTTCGACGAACCGAACCGAACTCGAACACTGCGGGGGTGGCTCAACACTAGTTGTTATCTATAAAAGTTTGAACATTACACCTTTCGTTCTGCCCGTCACAAAAGATGTACAACAGGATTTGTCCACGTTCAGTTTGGCCTGCAGCAGCAGGTCTTTTCCAGGGGCACCACGAGGAGGAACGGACTCACCCCCATACACTGCTTAGTCATCTTCTGCTTATAATTTAGATAATATCTTTTTCTCTGATTTTTAGTCTTATGCTTAATGTTCTTCCGCTTTTTGTTCTGCAGCTTCTTGTACTTCTGCTTCTTGGTTTTCTGTCTCTTGTTCTTCTGTATCTTGGTGGTTGTCTTCTTGTTCTTTGTCCTCTTGGTCAACTTCTTCAGGGTCATCTTCTCGGTCTTCTTCGGGGTGGTCTTCAGGGTCGTCGTCTTCAGGGTTGTCATTTTCAGGGTCGTCATCTTCGGGGTCCTCGTCTTCGGGGTCCTCGTCTTCAGGGTCCTCGTCTTCGGGTCCTCGTCTTCTTCGGGGTTATCTTCAGGGTCATCGTCTTCAGAGTCGTCGTCTTCAGGGTCATCGTCTTCCGGGTCCTCGTCTTCTTAGGGGTGGTCTTCAGGGTCATCGTCTTCAGGGTCGTCGTCTTCAGGTTCATCGTCTTCAGCGTCCTCTTCTTCTTCGGGGTGGTCTTCAGGGTCGTCGTCTTCGGGGTCCTCGTTTTCTTCGGGGTGGTCCTCAGGGTCGTCGTCTTCAGGGTCGTCATCTTCGGGTCCTCGTCTTCTTCGGGTTGGTCTTCAGGGTCCTCGTCTTCTTCGGGGTGGTCTTCAGGGTCCTTATCTTCAGGGTCCTCGTCAGGGAGATCCAGAGTGATTACCAAGAACCATTTCAAAAAGCTTGAACTTGGAAATGTAGCAGAAGGTACAAGAAGGCTGAGGAACTGCCGAGAACCAGCTGATGGTACTGGAGCCGGGATGGGTAGCAGAAGGTACAAGAGCCAATGGAACTACCGAGGACCAGCTGACGGTACTGGAACTCGGTTACTAAGCAGGAGGTACCTGTGCCAGAAAGCACTACCAAGGACCAGCAGACCTTGATGGAACTTGGATACCGAGAAGGAGGCACCTAGGCCAAAGGCACTGTCGAGAACCAGCTGATGGTACTGGAACTCGGATGAGTAGCAGAAGGTACCCATGTAAAAAAAAGTTGCAAGGCCGCGAGCCGGCCGCAGTTATCGAAACCCACAGTCCTACAAGGGGTGCTTGTCTTATTGGCACTATGGAACCAGTCTTCATTGCCAGATCCCACAGCCCACATAGGAGTCACCTAAACTGCAGGCACCATAGAGTCGGCTAACCCGACCGCAACACGACAGGACAACGCATTGGAGGCAAAGTGACGTTGACACTACCCGGAAACAGCTGGCGTGCTGGAACCAGGCTGGGCAGGAGGGAGTACCCGTGCCAAAGACACTGCCAAGAACCAGCTGACGGTACTGGAACCCAGATGGGTAGTAGAAGGTAAGAGCAAATGGAACTATCGAGGACCAGCTGATGGTACTGGTACCCGGATGGGTAGCAGAAGGTACAGTGGTGTTCAAAAGTCCTGCATAGGAAAAGGATAAATTGATTTTTCAAGTTTTAAACGTTTTCTGTCGAATATCTTCGATGCTAATATGACATATTATATATGGTTCTGTTCAGAATACAATTTTGCATTCTCTCACTGTAATATTTTTAACTTTTGAAGCATTTTTGCCTGAAATTATTGCAACAATATGGGAATTGAAAGCACAACTAAATATTGTACATCTTCAGATCCAAAATTAGCCAATCACAGATGACGTTCTTGTGACCAATCAATACCTGGATATGGCAGCCAATCACATTCCATTACATTGCATCACATCTGTTGCTTTGTTGGTTTGTTTTATCTGTTGGTCTATCTAGTGAATCATACTGTAGAGCTTTATGATGGGAGCCTTCAGATTTTTGTCAGCGGAGGATCGTGTGCGAGTTGTGGTGCTACATGAAGAGGGTTATACTGGCCCCCAGATCGCAAGGAAGGTCGGCTGTAATCAGGGTACAGTCGTAAGAGTTTTTCAGAAACAGAGGCAGCTTGGAATTACCCAGGACAGGCCCAGATCTGGTCGGCCCAGAAAGTCAACTAAAAGGGAAGATAGAGTACTGATAAGAACATCCCTTGCCAATCGAAAGCTCACCTCTCCTCAGCTTCTGCGAGAATGGCAAGAAAAGTGCAATATTGAGGTATCAACATCAACTGTTAGGAAGAGATGTTTGGAAGCAGGATTGAGAGGGTGCAAGGCCCGAAAGAAGCCATTGATGACAGCCATACAAAGACAAAGGCGAAAACTGTGGGCATTGAAATATTCAAAATGGAGGAAGGAGGAGTGGGAAAAAGTGCTGTTTAGTGATGAAAGCACTTTTTGCATTTTAGGAAATGATGGCAAGTCTTATGTGAGAAGGTTTCCACATGAAGAGTACAAGCCAGAGTGTTTGAGCTTCTCTGTGAAACATCCGATGAAAGTAATGGTCTGGGGCTGTATGGCAGCCAATGGTGTTGGAAGGCTTCATATTGTGGAGGATATGGTTAATGCAAAAAAATACATAAACATCCATAATAAGAAAATGCTGCCTTCTGCTCAACACCTGTTTTCAGGGGATTAATCCTTCCAGGAAGATAATGCTCCTTGTCACAGAGCTAAGACAGTAACGGAATGGAAAAGAAAGAACAAGATGGCTACTATTGACTGGCCAGCCCAGTCCCCGGACCTCAATCCAATTGAAAATTTGTGGCACAAGGTATCAATAGAGATATCTAAAAAACAGCCAAGGTCCAAGAGAGAGTTGAATGAGTCTCTGATACAGGCCTGGAACCACATCATCACTCGTGAACATCTGCAGAAGCTTGTTCACTCAATGCCACAGAGATGCAAGTTGGTGCTCAAGAGCAAAGGCTGGCCAATAAAGTATTAGAAGCTAAAGATGCACTCAAAAGGCCCTTTTCAGGACTCTGAATTAAATAAAAAATAATAAATCTTAAAAAGTAAAATTTAAGTCTGTGTGAACTTGCATTGGAAGTTAATGAACTTCGAAACCTGTTCACCATTCTACACACTGTACTGGTGTAGGTATGGTTATGCTGTAAAAAAAATTATCAAAAATGTGCATACCATAACAATTTATACACTTGGGACATTCAAAAATGAGTATGGCATACAATGAGAAATTAAAAAAACATATATGTTCCACCAGTTTCACTGTAGAGATGCAGAAGTATGAAATATATAGTTTTCTTCATGCCTATGCAGGACTTTTGAACACCACTGTACAAGAGCCAATGGAACTACCGAGGTCCAGCTGACGGTACTGGAACTCGGTTACTAAGCAGGAGGTACCTGTGCCAGAAAGCACTACCAAGGACCAGCAGATGTTGGTGGAACTTGGATACCAAGAAGGAGGCACCCAAGCCAAAGGCACTGCCGAGAACCAGCTGACGGTACTGGAACCCGGATGAGTAGCAGAAGGTACCCATGTAAAAAAAAGTTGCAAGGCCGCGAGCCGGCCGCAGTTACCGAAACCCACAGTAATACAGGGGGTGCTTGTCTTATTGGCACTATGGAATCAGCCTTCATTGCCAGATCCCACAGCCCACATAGGAGTCAACTAAACTGCAGGCACCATAGAGTCGGCTAACCCGACCGCAACACGACAGGACAACGCATTGGAGGCAAAGTTACGTTGACACTACCCGGAAACAGCTGGCGTGCTGGAACCAGGCTGGGCAGGAGGGAGTACCCGTGCCAAAGACACTGCTGAGAACCAGCTGATGGTACTGGTACCCGGATGGGTAGTAGAAGGTACAAGAGCAAATGGAACTACCGAGGACCAGCTGACGGTACTGGAACCCGGATGGGTAGTAGAAGGTACAAAAGCAAATGGAACTACCGAGGAGCAGCTGATGGTACTGGAACCCGGATGGGTAGCAGAAGGTACAAGAGCCAATGGAATTACTGAGGACCAACTGACGGTACTGGAACCCGGATGGGTAGCAGAAGGTACAAGAGCCAATGGAACTACCGAAGACCAGCTGACGGTACTGGAACTCGGTTACTAAGCAGGAGGTACCTGTGCCAGAAAGCACTACCAAGGACCAGCAAACGTTGGTGGAACTTGGATACCGAGAAGGAGGCACCAAAGCCAAAGGCACTGCCGAGAACCAGCTGACGGTACTGGAACCCAGATGAGTAGCAGAAGGTACCCATGTAAAAAAAAGTTGCAAGGCCGCGAGCCGGCCGCAGTTACCGAAACCCACAGTCCTACAGGGGATGCTTGTCTTATTGGCACTATGGAACCAACATTCATTGCCAGATCCCGCAGCCCACATAGGAGTCACATAAACTGCAGGCACCATAGAGTCGGCTAACCCGACCACAACACGACAGGACAACGCATTAGAGGCAAAGTGACGTTGACACTACCCGGAAACAGCTGCCGTGCTGGAACCAGGCTGGACAGGGGGGAGTACCCGTGCCAAAGACACTGCTGGGAAACAGCTGGTGGTGCTGGAACCCAGGGTAAATACTAAAAACAGAGTGGAGCCAGAGGCCTAATTGGAGCAAGTTTAAAATCAGTAGTAGTGTGAATGTGGACAGAGCAGGAGAATTTGCCGGACAAAAAGCAGGGGAACAGCTGACGTTACTGAACCCCAATAACACGGCAGCAAGTGTTGACTGTGCAGACGGCACTTCTGAGCGCCAACTGGCGGTGTTGGAGCTCTGGGATAATACTGGAAACAGAGGAGCCAGAGGTGTAATTGGAGCAAGTTTTAAATCTGTAGTAATGTGAATGTGGACAGAGCAGGAGAAATTGCCCTACCCACAGCAGGGGAACAGCTGACGTTACTGAACCCCAATAACACGGAAGCAAGTGTTGACTGTGCAGAGAGCACTTCTGAGCGCCAACTGGCGGTATTGGAGCTCAGGGGTAATACTGAAAACAGAGGAGCCAGAGGTGTAATTGCAGAAAGTTTTAAATCTGTAGTAGTGTGAATGTGGACAGAGCAGCAGAATTTGCCGGACACACAGCAGGGGAACAGCTGACGTTACTGAACCCCAATAACATGGCAGCAAGTGTTGACTGTGCAGACGGCACTTCTGAGCGCCAACTGGCGGTGTTGGAGCTCAGGGATAATACTGAAAACAGAGGAGCCAGAGGTGTATTTGGAGCAAGTTTTAAATCTGTAGTAGTGTGAATGTGGACAGAGCAGGAGAATTTGCCATACGCACAGCAGGGGAACAGCTGACGTTACTGAACCCCAATAACATGGCAGCAAGTGTTGACTGTGCAGACAGCACTTCTGAACTCCAACTGGCGGTTTTGGAGCTCAGGGATAATACTGAAAACAGAGGAGCCAGAGTTGTAATTGGAGCAAGTTTTAAATCTGTAGTAGTGTGAATGTGGACAGAGCAGGAGAATTTGCCGGACACACAGCAGGGGAACAGCTGACGTTACTGAACCACAATAACATGGCAGCAAGTGTTGACTGTGCAGACGGCACTTCTGAGCGCCAACTGGCGGTGTTGGAGCTCAGGGATAATACTGAAAACAGATGAGCCAGAGGTGTTATTGGAGCAACTTTAAAATCTGTAGTAGTGTGAATGTGGACAGAGCAGGAGAAATTGCCGTACACACAGCAGGGGAACACCTGACGTTACTGAACCCCAATAACACGGCAACAAGTGTTGACTGTGCAGACAGCACTTCTGAGCGCCAACTGGCGGTGTTGGAGCTCAGGGATCATACTGAAAACAGAGGAGCCAGAGGTGTAATTGGAGCAAGTTTTAAATCTGTAGCAGTGTGAATGTGGACAGAGCAGGAGAAATTGCCGTATGCACAGCAGGGGAACTGCTGACGTTACTGAACCCCAATAACACGGCAGCGAGTGTTGACTGTGGAGACAGCACTTCTGAGCGCCAACTGGCGGTGTTGGAGCTCAGGGAAAATACTGAAAAAAGAGGAGCCAGAGGTGTAATTGGAGCAAGTTTTAAATCTGTAGTAGTGTGAATGTGTGCAGAGCAGGAGAATTTGCCGGACGCACAGCACAGGAACAGCTGACGTTACTGAACCACAATAAAACGGCAGCAAGTGTTGACTGTTCAGACGGCACTTCTGAGCGCCAACTGTCACCATCTGACGGAAACGTTGCCTCATGCTGACTGGAGCCGTCTGTGATGGTGTAGACATTTGTGGTGGCGGGGACACAAAACTTCGCCACATTTGGGCCATACTGGTCTTGTCTTGTGCTGAGGCACTGCTTCTGCTCCCTCTTTGTGCAGAGCTTCCTCCACTGCCTCGACGCACTGAGCTGCTTTGTAAAGCACTAGCAGTACTGCTCTCGGTTGGAATGGAGAACATGATGTAATGCACCGGTGCGTCTTGGTACCCCCGCATTTTTCGCTCCCGGTTCAACGGTGTTATGAGACTTTGTAAGTTGTCCCGGTAGCGAGGATCTTGGAGGGTGGACACCCAATAATCAGCCGTGTTGAGAATGTGGGCGATGCGGCGGTCGTTTCTCAGGCACTGCAGCATGAAATCAACCATGTGCTGCAGACCGCCAACTGGCCAAGAAATGCTGTCCCCTGCTTGAGGCGTGATCTCTGCCTGCTCTGCATCACCCCACCCTCGCTCTAGATACTGACCACTAGAGCATTGTGTACCTCCCTCCTCTGGACAGATGTCTTCCTCCTCATCCTCCTCACAAAGTGTCCCCTACCAAGGCCTTTGTGAGGAACCACGTTGCGCACACTGTAGAGAAGCAGATGGCATTTGTGACTCCTCATCCTCCACCTTTTCCAAAACCTCGTCCCTTAGTGCTTGCAGTGTTTTTTCGAGCAGGCAGATAAGGGGGATAGTCATGCTGACTAGTGCATCATCTGCACTCGCCATACGCGTGGAATAATCGAAGGCACGCAAAACGTGGCAAATGTCCTTCATAGAGGCCCACTCAGTGGTGGTGAAGTGTGGAAAACAGAGGAGTCAGAGGTGTAATTGGAGCAAGTTTTAAATCTGTAGTAGTGTGAATGTGGACAGAGCAGGAGAAATTGCCGTACGCATAGCAGGGGAACAGCTGACGTTACTGAACCCCAATAACACGGAAGCAAGTGTTGACTGTGCAGAGAGCACTTCTGAGCGCCAACTGGCGGTATTGGAGCTCAGGGATAATACTGAAAACAGAGGAGCCAGAGGTGTAATTGGAGAAAGTTTTAAATCTGTAGTAGTGTGAATGTGGACAGAGCAGCAGAATTTGCCGGACACACAGCAGGGGAACAGCTGACGTTACTGAACCCCAATAACACGGCAGCAAGTGTTGACTGTGCAGACGGCACTTCTGAGCGCCAACTGGCGGTGTTGGAGCTCAGGGATAATACTGAAAACAGAGGAGCCAGAGGTGTATTTGGAGCAAGTTTTAAATCTGTAGTAGTGTGAATGTGGACAGAGCAGGAGAATTTGCCATATGCACAGCAGGGGAACAGCTGACGTTACTGAACCCCAAAAACACAGCAGCAAGTGTTGACTGTGCAGACAGCACTTCTGAGCGCCAACTGGCGGTGTTGGAGCTCAGGGATAATACTGAAAACAGAGGAGCCAGATGTGTAATTGGAGCAAGTTTTAAATCTGTAGTAGTGTGAATGTGGACAGAGCAGGAGAATTTGCCGGACACACAGCAGGGGAACAGCTGACGTTACTGATCCCCAATAACACGGCAGCAAGTGTTGACTGTGCAGACAGCACTTCTGAGCGCCAACTGGCGGTGTTGGAGCTCAGGGATAATACTGAAAACAGAGGAGCCAGAGGTGTAATTGGAGCAAGTTTTAAATCTGTAGCAGTGTGAATGTGGACAGAGCAGGAGAAATTGCCGTACGCACAGCAGGGGAACTGCTGACGTTACTGAACCCCAATAACACGGCAGCGAGTGTTGACTGTGGAGACAGCACTTCTGAGCGCCAACTGGCGGTGTTGGAGCTCAGGGAAAATACTGAAAAAAGAGGAGCCAGAGGTGTAATTGGAGCAAGTTTTAAATCTGTAGTAGTGTGAATGTGGACAGAGCAGGAGAATTTGCCGGACGCACAGCACAGGAACAGCTGACGTTACTGAACCACAATAAAACGGCAGCAAGTGTTGACTGTGCAGACGGCACTTCTGAGCGCCAACTGGGGGTGTTGGAGCTCAGGGATAATACTGAAAACAGAGGAGCCAGAGGCGTAATTGGAGCAACTTTAAAATCTGTAGTAGTGTGAATGTGGACAGAGCAGGAGAAATTGCCGTACGCACAGCAGGGGAACAGCTGACGTTACTGAACCACAATAACACGGCAGCAAGTGTTGACTGTGCAGACAGCACTTCTGAGTGCCAACTGGCGGTGTTGGAGCTCAGGGATAATACTGGAAACAGAGGAGCCAGAGGTGTAATTGGAGCAAGTTTTAAATCTGTAGCAGTGTGAATGTGGACAGAGCAGGAGAAATTGCCGTACGCACAGCAGGGGAACAGCTGACGTTACTGAACCCCAATAACACGGCAGCAAGTGTTGACTGTGCAGACAGCACTTCTGAGTGCCAACTGGCGGTGTTGGAGCTCAGGGATAATACTGAAAACAGAGGAGCCAGAGGTGTAATTGGAGCAAGTTTTAAATCTGTAGTAGTGTGAATGTGGACAGAGCAGGAGAATTTGCCGGACACACAGCAGGGGAACAGCTGACGTTACTGAACAACAATAACACAGCAGCAAGTGTTGACTGTGCAGACGGCACTTCTGAGCCCCAACTGGCGTTGTTGGAGCTCAGGGATTACAGTTCAGGTGGTAGAAACATGAACACAACTGGAGACCTGGATACTGTTGCCAACCAATTATTTATTCTGGAAGAGGACTGGCAAATTCTTGCGAGATCCAGGCCTTGTTCATTTTGAGAAAAGTAAGCTGGTTAACGTTATCGCAGGATAGTCGCATGAGACGGTCTGTTAGTACACCACCTGCGGCACTAAAGACGCGTTCCGATAATACACTAGCAGCAGGGCAAGCTAGCACCTCCAATGCATACTGGCTAAGCTCTGGCCATGTATCCAGCTTAGAGACCCAAAACTTGAAGGGGGAAGATTAGTCTGGGAGTACACTGAGAGGGCAAGACATGTAGTCTGTCACCATCTGACGGAAACGTTGCCTCATGCTGACTGGAGCCGTCTGTGATGGTGTAGACATTTGTGGTGGCGGGGACACAAAACTTCGCCACATTTGGGCCATACTGGTCTTGCCTTGTGCTGAGGCACTGCTTCTGCTCCCTCTTTGTGCAGAGTTTCTTCCACTGCCTCGACGCACTGAGCTGCTTTGTAAAGCACTAGCAGTACTGCTCTCGGTTGGAATGGAGAACATGATGTAATGCACCAGTGAGTCTTGGTACCCCCGCATTTTTCGCTCCCGGTTCAACGGTGTTATGAGACTTTGTAAGTTGTCCCGGTAGCGAGGATCTTGGAGGGTGGACACCCAATAATCAGCCGTGTTGAGAATGTGGGCGATGCGGCGGTCGTTTCTCAGGCACTGCAGCATGAAATCAACCATGTGCTGCAGACTGCCAACTGGCCAAGAAATGCTGTCCCCTGCTTGAGGCGTGATCTCTGCCTGCTCTGCATCACCCCACCCTCGCTCTAGATACTGACTACTAGAGCATTGTGTACCTCCCTCCTCTGGACAGATGTCTTCCTCCTCATCCTCCTCACAAAGTGTCCCCTACCAAGGCCTTTGTGAGGAACCACGTTGCGCAGACTGTAGAGAAGCAGATGGCATTTGTGACTCCTCATCCTCCACCTCTTCCAAAACCTCGTCCCTTAGTGCTTGCAGTGTTTTTTCGAGCAGGCAGATAAGGGGGATAGTCATGCTGACTAGTGCATCATCTGCACTCGCCATACGCGTGGAATAATCGAAGGCACGCAAAACGTGGCAAATGTCCTTCATAGAGGCCCACTCAGTGGTGGTGAAGTGTGAACGGCGCGCACTGCGACTTGTTTGCACCTGCAGCAGCTGGTACTCCATTACTGCTGCCTGCTGCTCAGACAACCTCTCCAACATATGTAACGTTGAATTCCACCTGGTGGGTAGGTCACATATGATGCGATGTTCCGGAAGACGTAATCGGCGCTGCAGAGCTGCAATGCATGATCTTGCGTTGCTGGAACGCCGCAAGTGAGCGCACTCTATGCGGACCTTGTGAAGCAGTGCATCAAGATCCGGATAGTCCCTCAAAAAACTCTGCACGACCAAGTTGAGCACATGTGCCAGACATGGGATGTGAGTGAGGTTGCCTAGGCCCAGAGCTGCCACCAGATTTCGGTCATTGTCACACACTACCATGCCTGGCTGGAGATTCGCTGGCACAAACCACACGTCGCTCTGCTGCTTGATGGCATTCCAGAGCTCCTGTGCTGTGTGGCTTCGATTCCCCAAAGAAATTAATTTTAATACGGCCTGTTGACGTTTGGCCACGGCTGTGCTCATATCGGTCATCATAACAGGTTACCGTTCACGGGTCGATGTGGAGGTAGACCGTGACGGCTCCTGCAGCGCTGATTCAGAGGAACTGGAGTATGAGGAGGAGTCAATGTGTACAGACTGGATTCCTGCAATCCTTGGAGTTGGCAGAACATGTAGAGCGACACTCTCAAGATCTGTACCCGGCTCCACAACATTTACCCAATGGGCAGTGAGGGAAAGGTATCGTCCCTGTCCATGCTTACTGGTCCATGCATCGGTGGTCAGGTGGACCTTGCTACTGACGGCGTTTTGTAGCGCATGTTTAACTTTTCCCTCCACATGCTGTTGCAGGGCAGGGATGGCTTGCCTGCTGAAATAAAAGCGGCTCGGCACGTTGTATTGTGGGACTGCCAATGCCATAAAGTTACGGAAGGTGTCAGTCTCCACCAGCCTGAATGATAGCATTTCAAGGGCCAGTAGTTTAGCAATGCCAGCATTCAGAGCCTGTGCTCGAAGGTGGTTTGCCGAGTATGTGCGCCTTTTCTCCCATGCCTGTGCTAACGATGGCTGTAGACTGGCCTGGGAGTGTGAAGATGACAGGGAAAGTGGTGCTGTGGGTGGAATTACACTGTGTCTCTGTACAACAGTGCCAGAAATTCTTCCATGGCAATCCTATGAGGAAGCTGGACCAGCTGTGTGTGAGCTGGAGGAAGAGGCTACAACACAAGCTGAAGAGGTGGTAGGTGGCGCTTTAGGTTGGCCTATGTCTTCATTGTGTTTTTGTAACTCCACCACGTGCTTGGTCCGCACATGTTTCCACATATTTGTGGTATTGAGGTTGCTGACACTTTTCCCTCTTTTCAGCTTCTGATTACACAGCTTGCATTTGACAAAGCAAATGTCATCTGCAACTGTGTCAAAAAAGGACCAGGCACTGCAAGTCTTGGGAGCGCCTGCGTTGGATTTTGGAAGAGCCATGCTCCTAATGGGTGCCGAAGTGGAGGCTACAGGCAACCAAGTCGGCCCCCTCCCTCTCCCTCCTTTTTGGGCCATTCGGGGAATCTCTTCCTCAGAGCTGCTCCCACCACCTTCCTGTCCCTCACGCCATGATGGGTCAAGGACCTCATCATCTACACCACCCTCTTCAAACAACTGCTTCTCCTGGGTACTCTCGACAGCACAGTACGCACCAGAAAGTGGCACCTGAGTCTCAACATCAGATGCGTACTGAGGTGTGCTGCTGACTAGAGATGAGCATTGTTCTACTCGAACTGTTCGCCAATCTCAAATTCGAGCTGTTTTGGGTGGTGTTCGAGCCGTTCGGCGAACACGAACAATTTGAGAAAAATTCGGCTGTTCGAGGTTATGTTTGATGACTGTTCGTGCACCAAAATCATAACTGGATTTTTTCTCAGTAATGATGAAAATTAATGTTAATACGCAGTTTGAGTGTACAGCGGGGTGGGGGGAGGGGCAGGGGATGGATCTCTGCAGGAACAATGAAGATCTCCATTTTTTTTTCTCTTTCCCGCATTTGCAGTGGGGAGGTGCAATCTGTCAGCCTATCAGCAGTGCACACACGGAGCGAAGTGCTTTTTTTCACACAAGCAAGGGCATGTGTCATTGGCAGTGTATATCACATGTCCTTGCCCTATAAGACTAAGCCATTTTCCCCGTCGCCACCATTTTCTCACTGCTGCAGCTGCGTGTTAGACGGCACCACTGTTGCTGTGTGCGCTATACCTTGTTAATTTCAAGTCAATTTTCGCACAAATCTACAGATAGCTTGGGAGTAGGGAATAGTTGTGATTGCAGTCCTTTTAAGGACTAGGTTACAGCATTTCCTACGACTTTTATCAGGCAGGTCTGTGCTCCTAAATAGATAGATTGTGGGAGTAAAGACTAATTGTAATTGGAGTCCTTTTCAGGACTAGGTTACATCAGTTCCTATCAGTTTTTGCCAGGCAGGTCTGTGCCAGTGCTGTGCAAGTTTTTTTCACAGCATTTGGCTGAATCTAGCAAAGCTAATCCTTTTTGGCCTATTGCAGAGTGTGTTAGTCAGTGGAGTAGCCTATCTGTGTTGCAAGATATACCACCTGTGTATAGAATACCAATTTTTTTACTACACCTAGTGAAGTAAAATCTTTTGGGCATAGCATCATTCTATTAGTCCATCTATACTGACCTCCATCAGGTTGCAAATTGAATATAATTTTTTTCTGCATCTAGCTCTGAAAAAATATTGGGCTTCTAGCTGTGTGTGGGACTTGTTCTATTAATCCATCTATACAGACCTCCATCAGGTTGCAAACTGAATATATTTTTTTCTGCATCTACCTCTGAAAAAATATTGGGCTTCTAGCTGTGTGTGGGACTTGTTCTATTAATCCATCTATACAGACCTCCATCAGGTTGCAAACTGAATATATTTTTTTCTGCATCTACCTCTGAAAAAATATTGGGCTTCTAGCTGTGTGTGGGACTTGTTCTATTAATCCATCTATACAGACCTCCATCAGGTTGCAAATTGAATATATTTTTTTCTGCATCTACCTCTGAAAAAATATTGGGCTTCTAGCTGTGTGTGGGACTTGTTCTATTAATCCATCTATACAGACCTCCATGAGGTTGCAAACTGAATATATTTTTTCCTGCATCTACCTCTGAAAAAATATTGGGCTTCTAGCTGTGTGTGGGAATTGTTCTATTAATCCATCTATACAGACCTCCATCAGGTTGCATACTGAATATATTTTTTTCTGCATCTACCTCTTGAAAAATATTGGGCTTCTAGCTGTGTGTGGGACTTGTTGTATTAGTCCATCTATACTGACCTCCATCAGGTTGCAAACTGAATATATTTTTTTCTGCATCTACCTCTGAAAAAATATTGGGCTTCTAGCTGTGTGTGGGACTTGTTCTATTAATCCATCTATACAGACCTCCATCAGGTTGCAAACTGAATATATTTTTTTCTGCATCTACCTCTGAAAAAATATTGGGCTTCTAGCTGTGTGTGGGACTTGTTCTATTAATCCATCTATACAGACCTCCATCAGGTTGCAAACCGAATATATTTTTTTCTGCATCTACCTCTGAAAAAATATTGGGCTTCTAGCTGTGTGTGGGACTTGTTCTATTAATCCATCTATACAGACCTCCATCAGGTTGCAAACTGAATATATTTTTTTCTGCATCTACCTCTGAAAAAATATTGGGCTTCTAGCTGTGTGTGGGACTTGTTGTATTAGTCCATCTATACTGACCTCCATCAGGTTGCAAACTGAATATATTTTTTTCTGCATCTACCTCTGAAAAAATATTGGGCTTCTAGCTGTGTGTGGGACTTGTTGTATTAGTCCATCTATACTGACCTCCATCAGGTTGCAAACTGAATATATTTTTTTCTGCATCTACCTCTGAAAAAATATTGGGCTTCTAGCTGTGTGTGGGACTTGTTCTATTAATACATCTATACAGACCTCCATCAGGTTGCAAACTGAATATATTTTTTTCTGCATCTACCTCTGAAAAAATATTGGGCTTCAACTGTGTGTGGGACTTGTTCTATTAATCCATCTATACAGACCTCCATCAGGTTGCAAATTGAATATATTTTTTTCTGCATCTACCTCTGAAAAAATATTGGGCTTCTAGCTGTGTGTGGGACTTGTTCTATTAATCCATCTATACAGACCTCCATCAGGTTGCAAACTGAATATATTTTTTTCTGCATCTACCTCTGAAAAAATATTGGGCTTCTAGCTGTGTGTGGGACTTGTTCTATTAATCCATCTATACAGACCTCCATCAGGTTGCATACTGAATATATTTTTTTCTGCATCTACCTCTTGAAAAATATTGGGCTTCTAGCTGTGTGTGGGACTTGTTGTATTAGTCCATCTATACTGACCTCCATCAGGTTGCAAACTGAATATATTTTTTTCTGCATCTACCTCTGAAAAAATATTGGGCTTCTAGCTGTGTGTGGGACTTGTTCTATTAATCCATCTATACAGACCTCCATCAGGTTGCAAACTGAATATATTTTTTTCTGCATCTACCTCTGAAAAAATATTGGGCTTCTAGCTGTGTGTGGGACTTGTTCTATTAATCCATCTATACAGACCTCCATCAGGTTGCAAACCGAATATATTTTTTTCTGCATCTACCTCTGAAAAAATATTGGGCTTCTAGCTGTGTGTGGGACTTGTTCTATTAATCCATCTATACAGACCTCCATCAGGTTGCAAACTGAATATATTTTTTTCTGCATCTACCTCTGAAAAAACATTGGGCTTCTAGCTGTGTGTGGGACTTGTTGTATTAGTCCATCTACACTGACCTCCATCAGGTTGCAAACTGAATATATTTTTTTCTGCATCTACCTCTGAAAAAATATTGGGCTTCTAGCTGTTTGTGGGACTTGTTGTATTAGTCCATCTATACTGACCTCCATCAGGTTGCAAACTGAATATATTTTTTTCTGCATCTACCTCTGAAAAAATATTGGGCTTCTAGCTGTGTGTGGGACTTGTTCTATTAATCCATCTATACAGACCTCCATCAGGTTGCAAACTGAATATATTTTTTTCTGAATCTAGCTCTGAAAAAATATTGGGCTTCTAGCTGTGTCTGGGACTTGTTCTATTAATCCATCTATTCAGACCTCCATCAGGTTGCAAACTGAATACATTTTTTTCTGCATCTACCTCTGAAAAAATATTGGGCTTCTAGCTGTGTGTGGGACTTGTTCTATTAATCCATCTATACAGACCTCCATCAGGTTGCAAACTGAATATATTTTTTTCTGCATCTACCTCTGAAAAAATATTGGGCTTCTAGCTGTGTGTGGGACTTGTTGTATTAGTCCATCTATACTGACCTCCATCAGGTTGCAAACTGAATATATTTTTTTCTGCATCTACCTCTGAAAAAAACATTGGGCTTCTAGCTGTGTGTGGGACTTGTTCTATTAATCCATCTATACAGACCTCCATCAGGTTGCAAACTGAATATATTTTTTTCTGCATCTAGCTCTGAAAAAATATTGGGCTTCTAGCTGTGTGTGGGACTTGTTGTATTAGTCCATCTATACTGACCTCCATCAGGTTGCAAACTGAATATATTTTTTTCTGCATCTACCTCTGAAAAAATATTGGGCTTCTAGCTGTGTGTGGGACTTGTTCTATTAATCCATCTATACAGACCTCCATCAGGTTGCAAACTGAATATATTTTTTTCTGAATCTAGCTCTGAAAAAATATTGGGCTTCTAGCTGTGTGTGGGACTTGTTCTATTAATCCATCTATACAGACCTCCATTAGGTTGCAAACTGAATATATTTTTTTCTGCATCTACCTCTGAAAAAATATTGGGCTTCTAGCTGTGTGTGGGACTTGTTGTATTAGTCCATCTATACTGACCTCCATCAGGTTGCAAACTGAATATATTTTTTTCTGCATCTACCTCTGAAAAAATATTGGGCTTCTAGCTGTGTGTGGGACTTGTTCTATTAATCCATCTATACAGACCTCCATCAGGTTGCAAACTGAATACATTTTTTTCTGCATCTACCTCTGAAAAAATATTGGGCTTCTAGCTGTGTGTGGGACTTGTTCTATTAATCCATCTATACAGACCTCCATCAGGTTGCAAACTGAATATATTTTTTTCTGCATCTACCTCTGAAAAAATATTGGGCTTCTAGCTGTGTGTGGGACTTGTTGTATTAGTCCATCTATACTGACCTCCATCAGGTTGCAAACTGAATATATTTTTTTCTGCATCTACCTCTGAAAAAAACATTGGGCTTCTAGCTGTGTGTGGGACTTGTTCTATTAATCCATCTATACAGACCTCCATCAGGTTGCAAACTGAATATATTTTTTTCTGCATCTAGCTCTGAAAAAATATTGGGCTTCTAGCTGTGTGTGGGACTTGTTCTATTAATCCATCTATACAGACCTCCATCAGGTTGCAAACTGAATATATTTTTTTCTGCATCTACCTCTGAAAAAATATTGGGCTTCTAGCTGTGTGTGGGACTTGTTGTATTAGTCCATCTATACTGACCTCCATCAGGTTGCAAACTGAATATATTTTTTTCTGCATCTACCTCTGAAAAAATATTGGGCTTCTAGCTGTGTGTGGGACTTGTTCTATTAATCCATCTATACAGACCTCCATGAGGTTGCAAACTGAATATATTTTTTTCTGCATCTACCTCTGAAAAAATATTGGGCTTCTAGCTGTGTGTGGGAATTGTTCTATTAATCCATCTATACAGACCTCCATCAGGTTGCATACTGAATATATTTTTTTCTGCATCTACCTCTTGAAAAATATTGGGCTTCTAGCTGTGTGTGGGACTTGTTGTATTAGTCCATCTATACTGACCTCCATCAGGTTGCAAACTGAATATATTTTTTTCTGCATCTACCTCTGAAAAAATATTGGGCTTCTAGCTGTGTGTGGGACTTGTTCTATTAATCCATCTATACAGACCTCCATCAGGTTGCAAACTGAATATATTTTTTTCTGCATCTACCTCTGAAAAAATATTGGGCTTCTAGCTGTGTGTGGGACTTGTTCTATTAATCCATCTATACAGACCTCCATCAGGTTGCAAACCGAATATATTTTTTTCTGCATCTACCTCTGAAAAAATATTGGGCTTCTAGCTGTGTGTGGGACTTGTTCTATTAATCCATCTATACAGACCTCCATCAGGTTGCAAACTGAATATATTTTTTTCTGCATCTACCTCTGAAAAAATATTGGGCTTCTAGCTGTGTGTGGGACTTGTTGTATTAGTCCATCTATACTGACCTCCATCAGGTTGCAAACTGAATATATTTTTTTCTGCATCTACCTCTGAAAAAATATTGGGCTTCTAGCTGTGTGTGGGACTTGTTGTATTAGTCCATCTATACTGACCTCCATCAGGTTGCAAACTGAATATATTTTTTTCTGCATCTACCTCTGAAAAAATATTGGGCTTCTAGCTGTGTGTGGGACTTGTTCTATTAATACATCTATACAGACCTCCATCAGGTTGCAAACTGAATATATTTTTTTCTGCATCTACCTCTGAAAAAATATTGGGCTTCAACTGTGTGTGGGACTTGTTCTATTAATCCATCTATACAGACCTCCATCAGGTTGCAAATTGAATATATTTTTTTCTGCATCTACCTCTGAAAAAATATTGGGCTTCTAGCTGTGTGTGGGACTTGTTCTATTAATCCATCTATACAGACCTCCATCAGGTTGCAAACTGAATATATTTTTTTCTGCATCTACCTCTGAAAAAATATTGGGCTTCTAGCTGTGTGTGGGACTTGTTCTATTAATCCATCTATACAGACCTCCATCAGGTTGCATACTGAATATATTTTTTTCTGCATCTACCTCTTGAAAAATATTGGGCTTCTAGCTGTGTGTGGGACTTGTTGTATTAGTCCATCTATACTGACCTCCATCAGGTTGCAAACTGAATATATTTTTTTCTGCATCTACCTCTGAAAAAATATTGGGCTTCTAGCTGTGTGTGGGACTTGTTCTATTAATCCATCTATACAGACCTCCATCAGGTTGCAAACTGAATATATTTTTTTCTGCATCTACCTCTGAAAAAATATTGGGCTTCTAGCTGTGTGTGGGACTTGTTCTATTAATCCATCTATACAGACCTCCATCAGGTTGCAAACCGAATATATTTTTTTCTGCATCTACCTCTGAAAAAATATTGGGCTTCTAGCTGTGTGTGGGACTTGTTCTATTAATCCATCTATACAGACCTCCATCAGGTTGCAAACTGAATATATTTTTTTCTGCATCTACCTCTGAAAAAACATTGGGCTTCTAGCTGTGTGTGGGACTTGTTGTATTAGTCCATCTACACTGACCTCCATCAGGTTGCAAACTGAATATATTTTTTTCTGCATCTACCTCTGAAAAAATATTGGGCTTCTAGCTGTTTGTGGGACTTGTTGTATTAGTCCATCTATACTGACCTCCATCAGGTTGCAAACTGAATATATTTTTTTCTGCATCTACCTCTGAAAAAATATTGGGCTTCTAGCTGTGTGTGGGACTTGTTCTATTAATCCATCTATACAGACCTCCATCAGGTTGCAAACTGAATATATTTTTTTCTGAATCTAGCTCTGAAAAAATATTGGGCTTCTAGCTGTGTCTGGGACTTGTTCTATTAATCCATCTATACAGACCTCCATCAGGTTGCAAACTGAATACATTTTTTTCTGCATCTACCTCTGAAAAAATATTGGGCTTCTAGCTGTGTGTGGGACTTGTTCTATTAATCCATCTATACAGACCTCCATCAGGTTGCAAACTGAATATATTTTTTTCTGCATCTACCTCTGAAAAAATATTGGGCTTCTAGCTGTGTGTGGGACTTGTTGTATTAGTCCATCTATACTGACCTCCATCAGGTTGCAAACTGAATATATTTTTTTCTGCATCTACCTCTGAAAAAAACATTGGGCTTCTAGCTGTGTGTGGGACTTGTTCTATTAATCCATCTATACAGACCTCCATCAGGTTGCAAACTGAATATATTTTTTTCTGCATCTAGCTCTGAAAAAATATTGGGCTTCTAGCTGTGTGTGGGACTTGTTGTATTAGTCCATCTATACTGACCTCCATCAGGTTGCAAACTGAATATATTTTTTTCTGCATCTACCTCTGAAAAAATATTGGGCTTCTAGCTGTGTGTGGGACTTGTTCTATTAATCCATCTATACAGACCTCCATCAGGTTGCAAACTGAATATATTTTTTTCTGAATCTAGCTCTGAAAAAATATTGGGCTTCTAGCTGTGTGTGGGACTTGTTCTATTAATCCATCTATACAGACCTCCATTAGGTTGCAAACTGAATATATTTTTTTCTGCATCTACCTCTGAAAAAATATTGGGCTTCTAGCTGTGTGTGGGACTTGTTGTATTAGTCCATCTATACTGACCTCCATCAGGTTGCAAACTGAATATATTTTTTTCTGCATCTACCTCTGAAAAAATATTGGGCTTCTAGCTGTGTGTGGGACTTGTTCTATTAATCCATCTATACAGACCTCCATCAGGTTGCAAACTGAATACATTTTTTTCTGCATCTACCTCTGAAAAAATATTGGGCTTCTAGCTGTGTGTGGGACTTGTTCTATTAATCCATCTATACAGACCTCCATCAGGTTGCAAACTGAATATATTTTTTTCTGCATCTACCTCTGAAAAAATATTGGGCTTCTAGCTGTGTGTGGGACTTGTTGTATTAGTCCATCTATACTGACCTCCATCAGGTTGCAAACTGAATATATTTTTTTCTGCATCTACCTCTGAAAAAAACATTGGGCTTCTAGCTGTGTGTGGGACTTGTTCTATTAATCCATCTATACAGACCTCCATCAGGTTGCAAACTGAATATATTTTTTTCTGCATCTAGCTCTGAAAAAATATTGGGCTTCTAGCTGTGTGTGGGACTTGTTCTATTAATCCATCTATACAGACCTCCATCAGGTTGCAAACTGAATATATTTTTTTCTGCATCTACCTCTGAAAAAATATTGGGCTTCTAGCTGTGTGTGGGACTTGTTGTATTAGTCCATCTATACTGACCTCCATCAGGTTGCAAACTGAATATATTTTTTTCTGCATCTACCTCTGAAAAAATATTGGGCTTCTAGCTGTGTGTGGGACTTGTTCTATTAATCCATCTATACAGACCTCCATCAGGTTGCAAATTGAATATAATTTTTTTCTGCATCTAACCCAGCCAATAGTTTTGGCCTAATACCACAGTTTGGCCACTCAGCTCTGCTCGGTTCCCATCCATTGTTTTTTTGTGCAAACAACTCCAGAGTTGTGAATTAGTTAACCACCAAAATGAGTGGAAAAAGGCCTGCTGCTGGTGGAAAGGGGAATAGGCGTGTTGGGAAGGGGAAAAAAGGTTGTGTCCGTGGGGTAGGTGTTAAAGCAACAGTAACATCTGCAGAAGAAAGACCATCTTCCAGCCAAACTAAAATGTCTACTTCTTTTAGCGGACAATGTGATAAGATCCCTTTCTTACGGCCACGCCAATCGCTACAAATTCCAGATGAGGCACAAAAACAGCAGGTGCTTCAACGGATATCAAGTGCTCCTTTAAGTGGGCTCTCCTCCACATCAACTTCAACATCACAAATACTCCAGTCCTCAAAGGTGTCACCCCAATCGCACCTGCTTCCTCACAGCTCCCAAATCTCCAGCTGCCCGTCTGAGTATGAGGTAGAACAGATGGTTGAGTCTGCAGAGCTGTTTACTCATACTATAGCCTGGGAATCAGAGGTCGACTCCAGCGCTTCTGTGAATCCAGACGAGGAAATGATCTGCACTGATGCCCAGAATCTTTATGAGTCGGATCCAGGACCAGACGCAGAAGGTTCTGACCATAATGTAGACCCTCATTCCCAAACTGTAACTCCTGTTGGTGGAGACAATGAGGAAGACGATGATAAGACTCAAATACCTGATTGGAGCGACAACTTTAGTTTTTTGTCAGGGCAGGAACAGGTTGGCTCTGAGAACGACGGGTGTGATAACGCACAGGGTGATGATGATGAGGTTGGAGATCCCACTTACTGTCAACCCACAGTCAGCCAAGAGATGAGGTCAGCAGAGGAGGTGGAGGAAGATGCTAGTGACGACGAGGTCAGGTTGCGCCTTCATGGACAGAGACGTAGTACTGGAAGCACGTCAACAACTGCATCCTCAAACACAACTCTGCCTCTCACCACAAGTCGTGGTAGCTCTTCAGGTCGCATGGGTGCTAAGCCTTGCATAGCCTGGGCATTTTTTCAGATCGATAAAGATGACCCAACTCATGTTATCTGTAACATTTGTCAGCAAAAGCTAAGTAGAGGCCAAAAAATACATAGTTTGAGTACTTCATGCATGAACCGGCACATGGACATGAAGCATAAGTTGCAGTGGGAAGCTCAGTGTGCTACAATGCGGCCTAGCCGGCCGGGCCAACCACCGTCTGCCATATCTTGTGCATCCGCGGCCTCTTCATCCTCTGTGACTGGGGGGACAGCAGTCACACCTGTTTTGGGGCGCAGACCTGCCACCTCTTTACCCGCAACAGCCAGCGTGATTGGCAGGTCATCATTTTCTTTGGAGGTGGTAACACCAGCTGGTGTTGAGCGCTGTCCGACATCGATAGCACCACCTTTGGATCAAGGCAACCTAACATGTCCGCCTGCATCTTCCTCACAGACCGGCAGTTTGCCGGGGACACCCTTATCAACCCCGTCTAAGCACAATAGCCAGCCCTCGGTCCCTCAGATGTGGACAAGTAAAAGACCATTTCCTCCTAGCCATGAGAAAGCTAAGAGGTTGAATTTCACCATCTGCAAGCTCTTGGCTACAGAAATGCTGCCTTTCCGCCTGGTGGACACAGAGGATTTTCGAGTCCTTATGTCCGTCGCAGTGCCCCAGTACCAGATGCCCAGTCGGCACTACTTCTCAAAGAAAGGTGTGCCTGCGCTCCACCAGCTTGTCGCACACAACATCACCGCTTCTTTGAGAAACTCTGTGTGTGAAGGGTGCATTTCACCACAGACACTTGGACGAGTAGGCATGGACAGGGGCGTTACATGTCACTGACTGGGCACTGGGTAACTATGGTGACAGCAGGACAAGGGGCTGCTGTCCAAGTCTTGCCGTCCCCACGAGTTGTGCGCCAATCCTCTTTATCTCAAAGTTCCTCCACTGCTTCTGCCTCCTCAACCTCCTCTCGGTCTTCCACCTGCACCCAAAGCCTGTCTGGTCATGCCACAAGCTTTCTAACTGCGTAGAAGGGATCCTGCACACCTCCGTACTATGCTGGCAGCAGAGCTCAACGTCATCAGGCAGTTTTTACATTGAAATGTCTGGGAAATGTGAGTCACACAGCTGAGGAGTTGTGGTCAGCTCTGGAGAACCAATTTCATGAATGGTTGTCTCCACTGGACCTGAAACCAGGGAAGGCCGTGTGCGACAATGCTGCAAACCTGGGTGCGGCCCTTCGCCGGGGCAATGTCACACACGTGCCTTGTATGGCTCACGTGTTGAACCTGGTTGTCCAGCAATTTTTAGCCCACTATCCCAGACTAGATGGCCTTCTGCAGAGGGCACGGTCGCTGTGTGCTCACTTCCGCCGTTCGCATCCCGCAGCTCAGCGACTTACATCTCTACAGAAGTCGTTGGGCCTGCCACTTCACCGGCTAAAATGCGATGTGCCTACCCGGTGGAATTCAACTCTGCACATGTTGCAGCGACTGTGGCAGCACCGACAAGCCCTGGTGCAATACTTTCTGACGTATAGCCTGGGCCAACGAGATTCAGAGGTGGGGCAAATCACGCTGGAGGAGTGGTCTCAGATCAGGGACCTATGCACCCTTCTGCACAGTTTTGAAATGGCGACGAAGATGTTTAGTGCTGACGATGCCATTATCAGCATGACTATTCCGGTGATTTACATGCTGGAGCACATGTTAAACAGAATTCGGAGTCAGGTGGTGGCACAAGAGGAGGTGGAGGAAGTAGAGGAGGAGTTGTATGCGGAAGGGCTAACATCTGCAAGGTCCAGACAGTCGGCAGCACAAAGGCGGCAGGCATGTGAGGGTGGGGGAGATGGTTTTACCAGGGCGCATGGTAGCAGCCAAACTAGTGAGGAAGGTGCAGGAGCCCAGGAAGAAGTGGAGGACGAACTGATGGAAGACTCATCAGATAAGGGAGACCTTGATCACATTTCTGTTGTGCGAGGTTGGGGGGAGAGGACACAGGAAGGAAGCATGATTGTTACCTCGCCACCAACACAACAGGGACTTGGTGCTCCTGGATGCGCAACACACATGAGTGCCTTCTTGCTGCACTACCTGCAACATGACCCTCGAATTGTGAGAATTAGAAATAATCCTGACTACTGGGTTGCCGCACTGTTAGATCCCCGGTACAAAAGTAAATTTCCAGAAATTATTCCTGCCATAGAAAGGGATGCACGCATGCAGGAGTATCAGCAGAGACTGTTGCAGAATCTTACATGTGCTTTTCCACAAAATACCAGTGGTGCACGTAGTGAATCTCACAGTTCCAACTTGCCAACCGTGGGACCGTCAAGTGTTCAGCACTCAAACCGTAACAGAACCACAGTATCTGCTGGTAACATCAATTTTGCGGAATCATTTCACCACTTTTTTAGCCCATCCTTTGCAAGGCAACAGGAGACAAGAAGTCTGACACATAGTCAACGCCTAGAGACGATGGTACAGTAGTATCTCCAAGTAAACATTGAAGCCACGACTGTGTCACTGGACCCTTGCTCTTTTTGGGCTTCCAATCTGGATAAATGGCCGGAGCTAGCCACTTATGCCTTGGAGATCTTGTCATGCCCCGCAGCCAGCGTTCTGTCTGAACGTGTGTTCAGCGCTGCTGGTGGTGTGCTGACAGATAAGCGCACGCGGCTCTCCACTGATAATGTAGACAGACTCACGTTCATAAAGATGAACAAATCATGGATCTGAAACGACTTTTCTACCCCTGTGTCATCCTGGGGAGAGCAAAAGCTTGATGATTGGTTAAAATCACCCTACCAACCGTTTTAAGCTTTCAAATTACTAATCATGTTTATCTGTATCTTGGCTGGAAAATAATTTGGGCTTTGTAGCAGTGTGCAGCACTGATCCTATTAGGCCATCTATACTAAAGCTTCACCAGATTTAAAATTAAAAATAATTTTTAGCTGCATCTAGCCCGGAAAATAATTTTGGGGCTCCGAGATGCGCAAGACACATAAGTGCCTTCTTGCTGCACTACCTGCAGCATGACCCTCATATTGTCAGAATTCGAAGTAATCATGACTACTGGGTTGCCACACTCTTAGATCCCCCAAACTTTTCGATCAACCTTTTCATTTTAATAAAGACCAAAAAAATGGTCATTTTTGAAATTATAAGCATTAGCAGGTTGTTAGAAACTGAAATCAAACAGTTTTCAACTCAAAACTTTATTCTAGGTGATGTTACATTTTCACATAGGACCCCTTGTTCGAAAGGAGCTTCTGAACTCTCTCGTCCATTGAATTTGTCAGGTTTTGGATGGTTTCTGCTTCAATTGTTTTGCATAAGGACAGAATACCCTCCCAGAGCTGTTGCTTAGATGTGAACTGCCTCCCGCCATCATAGACACTCCTTTTAATGATGCTCCAAAGGTTCTGAATGGGGTAGAGGTCAGGGGAGCATGGGGGTCTCACCATAAGTTTGTCCCCTTTTATGCCCATATCAGCCAGAGATGCAGATGTTTTATGTGCAGCATGAGATGGTGCATTATCATGCAGAAAAATGATCTTGCTGTGAAATACACGGTTCTTCTTCTTGAACCATGGCAGGAAGTGCTGTTTGAGAAAATCCACATACATTATGGAGTTCATCTTTAGCGCCTTCAGGGATTCTAAAGGGGCCGACAATCTCTCTCCCCATGATTCCAGCCCAAAACATTACTCCACCTCCTCCTTGTTGGCGCTGTAGCCGTGTTTGCGTGGGGTGTCCATCAACCAGCCATCCTCCACTCCATCCATCTGGACCATCGAGCGCTGCACGGCACTCATCCGTGAACAAAACAGTTTTGAAATCAGTCTTCATGTAATGTTTGGCCCACTGGAGCCGTTTCTGCTTGTGTGAAGTGGATAGAGGAGGTCGACAGGATGGTGTATGCACAGCTGCAAACCTCTGAAGGACCCTGCATCTTGTTGTTCAGGGGACGTTGGAGGCACAAGCAGCTTCAAAAACTTGTCTGCTGCTATGACTAGGCTTTTTTGCCGCTGCTCTTTCAACCTGACGTAATTGCCTGTAGGAAAGAGTCCTCAATTTGCCCTTATCAGCACGCACACGTGTGTACTGTGAATCAGCTACATACTTCTTGATTGCCAAGACACTTCATCCTGATCATCGCACAATGTTGATTGTAGTCATGCCTTGACCTAAACACTCCACAATTTGTTGCTTCTCAGCAGCCGACACATCCTTTTTCTTTCCAATTTTGGCAGAAAATGTAGGCTGCTTAATAATGTGAGACAGCCTTCTTAAGTAGTCTTGCCTTTCATTGGACACACCTGCCAAACTAATTAGCACAGGTGTCTGCAATTGCTTACAGTGATATAAAGAGCCCTGACACACATCACCATCAATGAGTTTAACTGACAAACAAACAAATTCTTCCCTTATCACTCCTAAACACTTTTTGCATAATAATTTGGAACGCAGTGTACATGTGCTTTTCCACAAAACACCAGTGGTTCACGTAGTGAATCTTACAGTTCTAACTTGCCAACCGTGGTCTGTATGGAGTTGTTCAATAAAGGGCCCAAAATTAAGATAACATAGATGGGAGAGGTCTCTATGAATAGGAATTCCTAAGTATTTGATACCCTGTGAGGGCCAGGCAAAGGGAAAGTTGGACTGGATGGAATCCTATATGGATTTGGGGAGAGAGACATCGAGGGCCACAGACTTCGCTGCATTGATTTTAAAATTTGACCATGTAACAAAGTGATCTATTTCAGCCATAACAGCATGGATGGATATATGTGATTGAGTGATATATACTAGGACATCATCAGCAAATAGAGAGCATTTGTACTCGGTGCCTCCCACCTCAATCCACCTAATATTGGGGTTATGGCGAATTGATGAGAGCAGGTGCTCCGTCACTAGGATGTATAAGAGAGGGGACAGAGGACATCCCTGCCTTGTCCCATTGGTGATTGTGAAAGGTGATGAAAATGTTCTGATGCACCCCCTGGGCCTTGGGACACCCGGAGCCGGACCCTTTTTGGTGTATGCTGGTGGTTGTAGTCTTCGTTGCGGCGACCCGGTTCCGTGGCTCAGGGTGGTCAAACCAGTGGCGGAACTATTTATGTGGTTTTGATGTTTAAATGTCCGACTACGCCACCCGTGGATTGCGGTCAGAGTGAACCGCCGCTGCAGGGCAGACCGCTGAGGCTGGTGTTGTGGGTGCAGCAGAGCGTAGCATAACTCCCCACGGGAGGAGTATAGCCTCAGGGCAGTGTATGCGGAGGATGGGGGTGATGGTGCAGGGCAGCAGCAGTAACGACACGGAGTCAGTGATGCAGTTCAGGGCCTTTACTCACAGTTCTTATTATCCAGACCACGTCTGCAGGTAACGGCTGCCCACGTCGTACTGTGCTCACCAGGTGAGGGGCTCAGACAACTCCCAGATAACTTTGGAGCGCTTCACAGGACCCCCTTTGTGTGTCCTTTGCCTGGCCTTTCTTACCAACCCTTCTGTCCGGCTGCCTCGGGCCTCCTCTTGGTAAACTTGGCGCCAGTTTCCCTGACCCTATGTGGTGCCTTCCTAGCGGGTGTAGCGAGGGGCTGCGCCACATAAAATGTCACAGCCTCCGGTTTCTAGCTGAGGGTCGTTTCCTGCCTCCACTAGTTTCGGGGACCGGTCTCCCCCTGTGGCCTGACCCCTCCATGCAGGTGGATTCGGGCGTGCGGTGGCGACTCGCCCGTCCGCACCCCTGGGATCCCTTCATTCCTCATTCCTGGAGCCTTCTCCGCTCCTCTTCCTTCCTTCTCCCTCATCCAGGCCTGGGCCTCTGTTACTAGGCCCGCCTCCAGAGCAGAGCTCATGCAGAGCCCCTGCTCCCTGCCACTTCTGCTCAGACTTCTCTGCACTGAACTAAGATGGTGCCCACCTTTTATACTCCCTTCTCAATGCACCCAGGAACTGCTTCCTCCCTGCTCCTGCACTACAGGGTTCCCCTTCCTCAGTGTTCCCTCCCCCCACTCCAGCCAGGGACAGGGACTGTCGTGCCCATCTCAGAGGCATATTGGTCGCCCTGCCCCACGGCAATGTGGTGTAATGCATGCAGGTGTCGGGTCCTGATCCACACTCCATCCTTACCTGAGAGTGAGATATCACACCTCTGGGTGAGGTGCAATACCTCTGTAGCAACCGATCCCTCAGGGTGCTACAGTTCCATTTATCTTCAGCCTAGGTGACGTATTGTGATACAGGGCCGTGATTTTGGCTATAAAAGGGTCCCCTAGACCCCTACCCCAAGCTGTTTAAGAGAATCATATATGGCGTGCCAGGAGACTCTATGGAATGCTTTCTCAGCATCCAACGAGAGTATCTAATTACAAATTTTTAACTGCATCTAGCCCAGGAAATACTTTGTGCCTAGTAGCAGTGTCTGCTAGTCAGCGGATTATCCCGGCTGTTAAGCAAGCTACACCACCTGTAGTTTAGACACTTAATTTTTTCAAAGGAAATGCTTCGGGACCATGGGATACTCAGTGAAGAGCATCAGGAGGCACCCCAAGGCATAGGGGCTGGGACTGGCAGTAGGATGCCTTGCGGTGGACAGCCGAGCTCGATACTTATAAAAGCTTTTTAACTGCAGCAGCTTTAGTGGACGCTACTGGAGCTGGAATTACGCGGCTGCTGGCATGAGACTTGCCCTCCAATAGATCCTTGTAAATGGATTTAAAGTGTATTCATTCAAATTAGAGAGACAATTTAAATTAAAAAGCTTAGAGCTGCCTCCACCACAGGGGGGCTCGCTCGACCCACCAGCGGACAGGCACCAGTATTGGGAGAGGGGGGCTGGCCGTCAGGGTTCACCGCGGCTCTGGCACAAACCCGGCGACACGGAGGTGGCACGGGCAGGAGCGGACTGGCCGTGTCGGCTTCTCACTTTTTGGATTTTAGAAGGGCATGACATGCCTATATCTGTGTCTCCCCCTCCTTTTACTCCTCCACCTCTTTTATTTTCGCATGACTATATGTACTTGTCACTTTTCCATATGTTAGTTATGTCTTCTGAGCAGTTTGTCAGCTTTTGGACACCTTTGAAGGTGTTTTCTATGTGTTTCTATGTGTTTTTGTTTGCCTGCCATTGGTTTTAATGGTGTTCGAAGGTGTTCGACGAACAGTTCGACGAACATTTCGGCGAACACACGGGTGTTCGACGAACCGAACCGAACTCGAACACTACGGGGGTGGCTCAACACTACTGCTGACCATAGGCACTGGCTCACCCGCCACTTCAGGTTCAGAGAGACAAAACGGTTGCGCATCACTGCATACTACCTCTTCTTCAAATTCTCGAGTTCTGCTTGGCTGGCCCCCTCTTTCCAAGCCAAGAGATTCAGAGAACAGAAGTAGAAATGGCTCCTGTCCAGGGCTCTCTGACTGCTTGGGCAATTTGGCAGGTGGTGAAGAGACAGATGGGTGCTCTTCAGTGCTCAGGACCTGAGAGGATCTGGAACTAATTGAAGTCGATGCGTTAGCTGCCATCCATCTGACAACGGCTTCAGTTTGGTCCTCCCGCCGCAGTGGGGTACGGCTAGCTCCTACAAAGCTGCGCATAAAGGACTGTTCCCTGGTAAAACTGGGGGATGCTGAGTCACTGGTACCCGCAGCAGGCACAGAATCCCCACGTCCTCTCCCTGCAGGCACAGAATCCTCACGTCCTCTCCCTGCAGAAACTCGACGCCCACGCCCACGACCATGACCACATGCCTTAATCCCTGCCTTCTTCATCTTGGTAGACTGATAAAGATAGGCAGAAAAGTACTAAGGGCTTAGTGTGTTTATTCCTGAACAGCTGCTAACAGGTATAAGAAGCACTAATTTTATAAAGTGTGGACTAGACTTTAATATGAGCTAATGTGGCCTACACAACTGTAAAGTGGAGTGTTTGGTGAACTTTATTTAGGTTTTTTATGTCACAAAAAGACACTGGATGTGCCCAAAGATGTAATACCGATAGTATCATAAACTTTTTGTAGCTATTACAATGTAGGAAGGTAACCAACAATGCAATAGATGAGGCTACAAAAAATAGGCTAATACTAATCTGGCTGGGGCTGCAGGGCACAATGCTGCAGAAAGGCTCCTCTATCTACTCCTATATAGTGGGTTTGGAACCAATGTAGCTGAATACGGATGGAACCACCACACTAATAGGAGAAATCAGGAAAAATGATCAATTAGCAAAAAGGACAATGTATGAGGCAGTGACGCACGCTGAGTGCACTACAACCAGACGTGGCTGAAGCACACACTACAGCGTGAGCTGCACTCACACACCAGACCTTGCAGACAGCGGGGAACTGCACAGAGAACTGTGCACTAGCGCTGCAAGGCACAGCGATTTATAAAGTAGCTTGGGTAAAGCAGAATAGAGCAAATAGGTAGCTAAATCTGTCCCTCAGAACAGCAGCGTCCTATCCCTAACTGAATTCACAGCAGAGTGAGCTCAAAATGGCGGCGGCGGCTTTTATAGTGCATCATGACATCATTTCAGCAGCCAATCACAGCCATGCCATTAGTCAACATGCCTACATGCCTAACAGGATGTGCCCACACTTCTTAGGATCCTCATTGGCCGAATAAAATGAAACTGGCTCATTGCATTATGGGAACTTCCGATTCCGGTATATGATATGCTAAAAGTATCGGAATTAAGTATCGGAATTCCGATACCGCGAATATCGGATGATACCCGATATTTCAGTATCGGAATGCTCAACACTAGTTACAAAGATAAAACAAAAATCCGTTAGATATCCATTAAAGCTCCACCCAATTGCCAGGGTATACCTCAGAATCAGCGTGGCTTGGGGTGTTTTGAACTATACCTGTCACCCCTTTTTGTGGTTGTAAGGCCAAATACAGATTGACAAATTTATTTTTATAGTTGGAGAGGTTTAGTTTTGGCTGCATTCAAACTTTCAGTGTGCGGCACTGCGCCTGCCATCGGTCTATGCCATCAAAACGCTCTATCCTGATAGGAACACCTTGTTGTCGTGGTGGGATGGCTTTTATGCTGTGTTGATCAAAATAGCAATAATTAAGTACCCTATGTTATTTTAATATACTGTTTATATTTACTGATTTACTTGCCATAGGGTATGTGATCATTTTTGTTTTTTGGGGTTTTGGCCATCAATAAAATAGTCTATAAAATGACAAATATTTTAGGAAAAATTTTTGAAATAAAAATATGCATGTGTTATAGTGACAGTTGGCTAGGAAGAAGTAGTGAGAAGACTTATTTGGAAGCTTGCACACTCTAACCCTTTTTTATGCCATACAAATTTGCTTACTGCCTATTTCAAACACTTTTTATTAATTTTAGAACCAGCTGCCAATCTGGATCGCTTCCTGTCTGCATCCAAACATCGCTCCGAGCCATGGCTGCAATTTCAAATAAATGGAAAGCAGCTCAAGCTGGCTGGAAACATTACACAGTAGAAGAGCGCTATATCCTGACCGAGGTCTTTTATGTAGCCACTCATCATTTGCATCTATGCTGCTACCTCTTCTTCATAGGAGGTGTAAGTGTGGTTTTATTATTGCGATGACGCGTCCAACTACCCTTTTTTTTAAATGTCATTTTTGTTTTTGAGCTCATAATTTATTAATGCGATTTTCATTTATCGTATTGTCTTTTAGAAAAAAAATCAATCTTAAAATAAACTTCAAAATTAAGTGCTGAAAATAAAAATCCTTTAGGGTAGCTTTAGGATTTTGGGGGTGTTTTAAACAGCATTTTAAATTAATCTTTTGCTTTTTTTAACAATGGTCTTAGTTCATCAAACAGTTTTTGCCGGACTTGTGGTTTAACACTGTAAAATGTCGCAAATATTATGCTTAAATTGAGTTGCGCAAAAATGTAGTTTGTGCAAAATGATAGGCATTTTTATGCCAGCTTTGCTTATTTTCAGAAAAATGTTTAGACCCTAGTTGGGAGGGGGTATGGCCATGCCTGACAAATTCATCAGAATTTACAAGATAAAAAGTGTCGTAAATTCTGAAAAAAATCAGCTCCATCCTCCAACAAGATAACATTTCACGTGATGTTACACAGTAGCGGAAAGATGCATCAAATCCATTAAGAGGGGCACTTCTTACTCCTGCATACTTTTCAACAAGACTAGTGCACAAAATGCCAGTCTTTATGTATCAGGACTGTGTGTGAAAGAAACCTTTGGGAAGTTTTTTTTCAGATGGGTTTCCTTCAAAAAAACATCTGAAAATCCTAAAAATACTCTCTTTAAGGCTACATTCCCACGATAAGCTTTTGATGACTTTTTGATGTTGCTGATTTTCTTCGCCATTTCTGCACCCGTTAAGTAAAACCGGCTACTTGCATTTTTTCAAAAATACATAGAGTAAAAAAACTCTTCAAATACTCATCATGGAAACATAGCTTAAAGACTATTCCAGTTTATTTTTATTGTAATATCACCTTGCTGTTCACTTTTTCAATGTTTTGAGTTTTTTCTGTTTACTGTTTTTGAGGTTTTTCTGTTTCAGTTTTTTTTTTTTTTTTTTAAAAAAAAGCTTGATGGGGGAATTTTTTTTTTATCATTTCTTTGAATTGGCTCCTCGAGGAATTTACTCGAAGCTATGCACAAAAAAAGGCTGGAAAAAAACACAGGTTAAAAACTGTTACAAAACACTTCAAATAATCTCCAAAACTGATTCTGGAAATGAAAAACTCATCCAAAATCTCTAAAAAAAACCCTCTGTGTTGAATAGCCTAATGATAGGTTTTAACTGGTGAGATGGACCCACTAAGTTGCATGTCAGATGGAAAAGATGGACTGAGAGCGATGACACAATAGCAAGGACATGAGAAATGGGCTATGCTGGACAGGAATCAAGCAAGGCAGACCATCATTGGATCCAAATTAATTCTGCAGCAGGACATCAACTCCAATCATCTGATCAATGTCATTAGAAACAAAGAGTTCTGGAAGTGATGATCCGGCCCCCACAGAGCCCTGACCTCCCATCATCCAGTCTGTCTGAGATAACATGAAGGATCTGCACAAGCCTCATACACAGAAGATCTGGGGTTAGTTCTCCCGGTTGTTTGGAACAACTTCTCTGCCAAGTTCCTTCAAAAATTGTTTGCAGGTATAAATAATAGAATTTTGATGATTTGATGAATTGACTTAAAGAGCAGTCACCAAATGTAGATGTAATTTATATTTCTCTTTTGTTCATTCTTATTTTACATACTTTTATCTTTACTTTACTAACTTTTGCATATTACTGTAGATTGAGCAAAGAATATGGATTTGACATTATTATATGCAAAAAAGGGAAGATCATTTTTTAAAGAATTTAATACACTGAATAACCAATCTGAAAAAGAAAATTGTAATATTTCACCATTATTGCCCATTTTTCTGTAAATAAAGCTTAAATGGTTATTGTCATCACATGTCTTCATGAGCGCACTGTTCCTCTGCCTCCCAGCTCTTTGCTTGATGAGTGGCGGTGCAATCCTAAAGATTGACCTTTTGAACCCGACTCTCCCAGGCTTCTGCCAGAGTCAGTTTTGCTTCTGCAGCTTCAGAGAAGACCAGGGTTTACTGAAGCTAGCCAGATCCAATGATTCAGCAAGCTTCAGAGCTAAGCTTACAAGGGCTTGTAAGCATTGTGCTCCTCGCTGGGAGACCAGCCACCACCGATAGAATGCAGCAGTGGACAATAACAAAACTGACGAGCCATTGTTGAGGACGAAGAGTAAATTGAAAAGTTGCTTGTTTTTAAAAGAACTTTGAAAATCTTTTTAATTTGCAATGTACCAAAAAAATACCTTTGAAATAAAAACAACTGGTTTTGGTACCATATGAAAACTTGAAAATGTTACAATAATGAAAACAATATTCCACCTTTAAAAAAAAAAATGTAATTTTAATTGTAATATTTAGACTCCAAACTTTGGGGTCATAAAGGGGTTAATAATCCATAAATACTTTTAGATTTTTTAAATTACTGCTTTGAAAATCTTGTTTTTTTTTTGTTTTTTTTTTAAAAAGTGTAGGATAACAGAAGGCATATTTTTGTGCATTAATTTGCAGCAAGAAAATGATATTCATGTGTAGCTGTGGAGGCATCACAGAACTGACTTAAAAAGACATTTAGGATAAGAAACAACAAGGAAAAAAAAAGCAAAAAAACAATAAAATACTTTGAAATAAGACTATACCAATCTCGGCTTTGCTTGCTGTGCAAAGTGAACTCCAGAGTAAAATAAAAATATGTTACTACTTAAGAAAAGCTTTCATGTGTGCCTTTGACGAGCCCAGTATGGCAGTTTTCACCAAAGCATGCATAAATGCAAAAAGTACGAAGATGTTGAAAGCACAATAAACTCAATCTGTTTTCTTTCTGCTGATGGTATGGAAAAGAAATAATATCCCCTTGATGCATCAGAGACATTTTTTTATGTTTTATATTGTTTTTCCCTTTTTGTTCAACATCCTCACAATTTGTTTATAGACAGAGATATTATGCTGAGAAAGTTTGGAAAACAATATTTTCTATGTATTACTCGTGATAAGAGAATGTCAAAAAAGGGAAAGGTATCTGTACCGGCAAGGAAAAATGCTAATTTTCTTTCTAACCAAATTCTAGAACCTAGAATTCTAGAACCCACCTGAAAAAGCGCTCAGTTAAAAAAAATGAACATGTGTACTGCATTGTCAAAGCAACTTGCTGTGCATACGATAAAGTTCTTTTAACTTCTTTTAACCATTGCAGTGAAGCAAAAAGTAATGACCTCACCATTTTTCAGGTTGCCAACATTATTTCATGTATCAATTGACTCGCCCCCTGGGCCGTGGGGCACTCGGAACCGGGCGATAGGGAGACGATGGGGGTAGTAGTGGCGACCCGGTCCCATGGCTCAGGGTGGTCAGACCAGTGGCAGTCTTTTAGATGTTTTAAGAGATGTCCGACTACGCCACCCGTGGATTGCGGTCATTAGGAACCGCCGCTGCAGGGCAGACCGCTGGGGCCGATGATGTATGCAGCTGGGATGGTGTGACTCCCCACGGGAAGAGTGTGGCCCCAGGGCAGTGTAGTGGATGGTGGGAGTGATGGTGGTGAGAGTCCCAGTACCGGTAATGCCGGAGGAGCAAAAAAGCACACAGACAACGTACTGCAGTCCAGGGTCTTTACTCACGGTTAATATCCAAGTCACTTCTGCAGGGAATGACCGCCCGAGCCGTGCTGCGTCCACCAGGTGAGGGGCACGGTCATCTCCCAGACAGCTCAGGAGTATGGCTCAAGACCTCTTTTTGTCCTTTCACTTGCCTGCCTCACCAGTGACCCACTTTTGTCCAGCTGCCGTGGACTTGTGCGGTTAAACGTGGGCCCCGTCCTCCGCTGTCCTATATGGTGCCTTCCTAGCAGGTTTGATGAGGTGCTGCACCAATAAATGGTCACAGCCTCCGGTCTTTGGCTGAGGGTTGTTTCTCCTCCACCAACTTGGGATCCGGTACCCTTAATCTGCCTGACCCTGCACCCTGGATTCTCGTGGGTTCTTAGGGTCCCTTCCACCTTCTTGTTCCTGAGCCCTTCTGTTTCTTCCTCTCTTTCTTTGCTGTTCCTTTCTGTTTCTGTTCCTTTCTGTTCTTGTTCCTTTCTGTTCCTGGCCCTCTCCTCAGGCGTGCCTCATGGAGCTGGGCCCAGACTGAGCCACAGCTCCCTGTCAGCCCTCTCCGGCCGAACTCCTCTCTCTTCTCCTCCTGCTTGAACTCACCAGAACTAAGATGGTGCCCACCTTTTATACCTCCCTCTAGAAACATGAGCCCAGGTGACCAGCAACCAATGGGCTCCTTCCTACGCTCAGGAACCAACCCCTATCTGCCCCTACAGCACTGGGTGTTCCACCCCTCCCTCCCCACTCCAGACAGGGACATAGTCGGTCGTGCCTACACTTCTGTCTAGTGGGAGCACCGTTGAGCTGTCCCCCGGAAATGGGGTGTGTGTGCTGTATGCAGCAAACTGAGCCCTGGTCCATACTCCATCCTTACCTGGGAGTGGAATATCACACCTCTGGTTTGAGCTGCAATACCCCTGTAGCAGCCGAACCCTCGGGGCGCTACACAATTATAAAAAATAGAAATAAAAACGTCATCGAGTTAGGGGTTAGGAACTGCAGTAATGACAAGAAAGATTACACAGAAGTCATTCTGGAATAACACAGCCGGCGTTTTCCTGAAACGTCTTGTGCTTAAAAAACTCAGGAGGTATGCAGGTGTCTATAAAACTTGGGCAAATACCTAGGGAGAGAGATCTGTCAGTCTATGGAATCAGGGTGAGGAGTAGCAGCCGGGAACCTTCCTTGAACTAGTCATCTGAGATGCATGGTCCTTTTTTGGCGGGTTCATGACCAAAATTTCTCTGAAATTCTACAGCATATAGAGTAAAGCCCATGTCTGAGTCTAGCTAGTTTGGATAGCATGAATCAGCTGAAAAGTTCACTTTAAAAGGAACCGGTCACCAGAAAAAAAACACTATTAACCTGCAGATAATGTGTTAATCTGCAGGTTAATAGTGTTACAGTGAGTGGTAGCTGTAACCGCACCCTCCCCCGCACCGACTGACAGGTGGGCCTCAATACAGAGCTAGTATCAGTCAAGGCTGGGGTGGTGGTTACAGCCGCCACTATGTATACACAGAGCGGTGACTGAACCCAAGCGGCTGAAGCCCCCGTGACTGAAACTGGAACGCTGCAAAGGAGAATAAAGTTAATTTTAACCTCGCAGCGTTCGGCTAGGTGCAAGCACCAGGCAGGTTTGTAATGCTATTAACCTGCAGATTAACCCCATATCTGCAAGTTAATAGCAGTTTTTCCGTTGACAGGTTCCCTTTAAGAACTTTTACTGCATGTTGGACCATGGGAGGTGCAGGAACTAGAGTTTAAGGGATAGATCTGCCGAGGATCAATATTGAGTCAAATTTCCCCAAATTCGCGAGACCCCATGAATCTAAGGACTTTGTAATTTGATCTGTGAGGATCACAAAAATAATTCCGGGCTGGAGACCGGAGCAGCCAAAGAGCATGCTAGTGATGTCAGGCATGGCTGTGCGGGCTTCCCCATAATGCCTAACAACTATCACATCATGGAGTCTTGGAAAACCAATCATGGGGAACTATCACAGACAGTACAAACGATCGGGGATGGATTTTACAGCTTAGTGATAGGAGGTCAGAGCGAACAGCTCATTACAGATAGGGGTTGAGAAAGTCCTAGATCAGATTGTTGCATACTACTGTAGTACTGTAGCACATTAAAAATGGCAGAGTAAGTCTCAGTCAATAAATAAAAATCCAAAGATTCAAATGATATATAGGGAAGTGCTGGACCTGCATAGTCAGTGTGACTGTGAATTGATTCATCTATGTTATAATGCAATAATGACACCTATGATATGTATATTTTGGCATACTTCCTCGTTGTAATAGTCCAATACTAGACCCATGTATGCCACCCAAATACAACAGTCTGTTGCAGGTGCTGTTATAGACCTTTATTGTGAATAGAATGTAACCTATTTAACATTTCTAGACCCATTGTATTTTTTTAAAGGTCCAGAGATTTTTTTTTAAAGAAAGATCACATTTTTTAATACTTTTCTAAAAATTCCAAATTAGCAACCATATACTCCATTTCCATACCGCATGATGCGGTCGTGTATTAGTTTCTAGGTGAGAAAGTACCTGTATCTTCTCTCCAACATAGTATTTTAGAATTAAATGATAAAAAAATACAAAAAAAAGTTAGGTTGCAGGTTTTAGTAGGTAAATTCAACCACAGTAGGCACCACTTCAATTCTTTTGAATGTTGAAATGAAATATTTACTATATCTGTACCTACCTTGTAATGTAGTTTTTTAAAGGTTAACTAATTTTTTTGGAGTGTGGGGGAATTTAAACAAAAAATATATATAAAAAACACTGCTGGCTTTGGCAACAACTTATTTTTTGTGCAAGTACCTACGTAACAATATCATTTTTTTTGACCTGCCAAACATTTTATTAAAGCGAATCTGTCATCAGGTTTTTACTACCTCATCTGAGAGCAGCATGATGTAGCGGCAGAGACCATAATTCCAATGATGTATCACTTAGTTTACTGAATGCAAGAGTTGTGGCACGACCATAATTCCAATGATGTATCATTTAGTTTACTGAGTGCGGGAGTTGGGGCGCGACCATAATTCCAATGATATATCATTTAGTTTACTGAGTGCAGGAGTTGGGGCATGACCATAATTCCAATGATATATCATTTAGTTTACTGAGTGCAAGAGTTGTGGCACGACCATAATTCCAATGATGTATCATTTAGTTTACTGAGTGCAGGAGTTGGGGCACGACCATAATTCCAATGATATATCATTTAGTTTACTGAGTGCAAGAGTTGTGGCACGACCATAATTCCAATGATGTATCATTTAGTTTACTGAGTGCAGGAGTTGTGACATGACCATAATTCCAATGATGTATCATTTAGTTTACTGAGTGCAGGAGTTGGGGCACGACCATAATTCCAATGATGTATCATTTAGTTTACTGAGTGCGGGAGTTGGGGCACGGCCATAATTCCAATGATGTATCATTTAGTTTACTGAGTGCAGGAGTTGGGGCACGACCATAATTCCAATGATGTATCATTTAGTTTACTGAGTGCGGGAGTTGGGGCACGGCCATAATTCCAATGATGTATCATTTAGTTTACTGAGTGCGGGAGTTGGGGCACGTCCATAATTCCAATGATGTATCATTTAGTTTACTGAGTGCAGGAGTTGGGGCACGACCATAATTCCAATCATGTATCATTTAGTTTACTGAGTGCAGGGGTTAGGGCACGACCATAATTCCAATGACGTATCATTTAGTTTACTGAGTGCAGGAGTTGGGGCATGACCATAATTCCAATGATATATCATTTAGTTTACTGAGTGCAAGAGTTGTGGCACGACCATAATTCCAATGATGTATCATTTAGTTTACTGAGTGCAGGAGTTGTGACATGACCATAATTCCAATGATGTATCATTTAGTTTACTGAGTGCGGGAGTTGGGGCACGACCATAATTCCAATGATATATCATTTAGTTTACTGAGTGCAGGAGTTTGTGGCACGACCATAATTCCAATGATGTATCATTTAGTTTACTGAGTGCAAGAGTTGTGGCACGACCATAATTCCAATGATGTATCATTTAGTTTACTGAGTGCAGGAGTTGGGGCACGACCATAATTCCAATGATGTATCATTTAGTTTACTGAGTGCAGGAGTTGTGACATGACCATAATTCCAATGATGTATCATTTAGTTTACTGAGTGCGGGAGTTGGGGCACGACCATAATTCCAATGATATATCATTTAGTTTACTGAGTGCAGGAGTTGGGGCACGACCATAATTCCAATGATATATCATTTCGTTTACTGAGTGCAAGAGTTGTGGCACGACCATAATTCCAATGATGTATCATTTAGTTTACTGAGTGTGGGAGTTGGGGCACGACCATAATTCCAATGATATATCATTTAGTTTACTGAGTGCAGGAGTTGGGGCATGACCATAATTCCAATGATATATCATTTAGTTTACTGAGTGCAAGAGTTGTGGCACGACCATAATTCCAATGATGTATAATTTAGTTTACTGAGTGCAGGAGTTGTGACATGACCATAATTCCAATGATGTATCATTTAGTTTACTGAATGCAGGGGTTGGGGCACGACCATTATTCGAATGATGTATCATTTAGTTTACTGAGTGCGGGAGTTGGGGCACGGCCATAATTCCAATGATTTATCATTTAGTTTACTGAGTGCAGGAGTTGGGGCACGACCATAATTCCAATGATATATCATTTAGTTTACTGAGTGCGGGAGTTGGGGCACGGCCATAATTCCAATGATGTATCATTTAGTTTACGGATTGCAGGAGTTGGGGCACGACCATAATTCCAATCATGTATCATTTAGTTTACTGAGTGCAGGAGTTGGGGCACGACCATAATTCCAATGATGTATCATTTAGTTTACTGAGTGCAGGAGTTGGGGCACGACCATAATTCCAATCATGTATCATTTAGTTTACTGAGTGCAGGGGTTAGGGCACGACCCTAATTCCAATGACGTATCATTTAGTTTACTGAGTGCAGGAGTTGGGGCATGACCATAATTCCAATGATATATCATTTAGTTTACTGAGTGCAAGAGTTGTGGCACGACCATAATTCCAATGATGTATCATTTAGTTTACTGAGTGCAGGAGTTGTGACATGACCATAATTCCAATGATGTATCATTTAGTTTACTGAGTGCGGGAGTTGGGGCACGACCATAATTCCAATGATATATCATTTAGTTTACTGAGTGCAGGAGTTTGTGGCACGACCATAATTCCAATGATGTATCATTTAGTTTACTGAGTGCAAGAGTTGTGGCACGACCATAATTCCAATGATGTATCATTTAGTTTACTGAGTGCAGGAGTTGGGGCACGACCATAATTCCAATGATGTATCATTTAGTTTACTGAGTGCAGGAGTTGTGACATGACCATAATTCCAATGATGTATCATTTAGTTTACTGAGTGCGGGAGTTGGGGCACGACCATAATTCCAATGATATATCATTTAGTTTACTGAGTGCAGGAGTTGGGGCATGACCATAATTCCAATGATATACAGTACAGACCAAAAGTTTGGACACACCTTCTCATTTAAAGATTTTTCTGTATTTTCATGACTATGAAAATTGTACATTCACACTGAAGGCATCAAAACTGTGAATTAACACATGTGGAATTATATACTTAACAAAAAAGTGTGAAACAACTGAAAATATGTCTTATATTCTAGGTTCTTCAAAGCAGCCACCTTTTGCTTTGTTGACTGCTTTGCACACTCTTGGCCTTCTCTTGATGAGCTTCAAGAGGTAGTCACCGGAAATGGTCTTCCAACAATCTTGAAGGAGTTCCCAGAGATGCTTAGCACTTGTTGGCCCTTTTGCCTTCACTCTGCGGTCCAGCTCACCCCAAACCATCTCGATTGGGTTCAGGTCTGGTGACTGTGGAGGCCAGGTCATCTGGCGTAGCACCCCATCACTCTCTCTCTTGGTCAAATAGCCCTTACACAGCCTGGAGGTGTGTTTGGGGTCATTGTCCTGTTGAAAAATAAATGATGGTCCAACTAAACGCAAACCAGATGGAATAGCATGCCGCTGCAAGATGCTGTGGTAGCCATGCTGGTTCAGTATGCCTTCAATTTTGAATAAATCCCCAACAGTGTCACCAGCAAAGCACCCCCACACCATCACACCTCCTCCTCCATGCTTCACGGTGGGAACCAGGCATGTAGAGTCCATCCGTTCACCTTTTCTGCGTCGCACAAAGACACGGTAGCTGGAACCAAAGATCTCAAATTTGGACTCATCAGACCAAAGCACAGATTTCCACTGGTCTAATGTCCATTCCTTGTGTTCTTTAGCCCAAACAAGTCTCTTCTGCTTGTTGCCTGTCCTTAGCCGTGGTTTCCTAGCAGCTATTTTACCATGAAGGCCTGCTGCACAAAGTCTCCTCTTAACAGTTGTTGAAGAGATGTGTCTGCTGCTAGAATTCTGTGTGGCATTGACCTGGTCTATAATCTGAGCTGCTGTTAATCTGCGATTTCTGAGACTGGTGACTCGGATAAACTTATCCTCAGAAGCAGAGGTGACTCTTGGTCTTCCTTTCCTGGGGCGGTCCTTATGTGAGCCAGTTTCTTTGTAGCGCTTGATGGTTTTTGCAACTGCACTTGGGGACACTTTCAAAGTTTTCCCAATTTTTCGCACTGACTGACCTTCATTTCTTAAAGTAATGATGGCCACTCGTTTTTCTCTACTTAGCTGCTTTTTTCTTGCCATAATACAAATTCTAACAGTCTATTCAGTAGGACTATCAGCTGTGTATCCACCTGACTTCTACACAACACAACTGATGGTCCCAAAGCCATTTATAAGGCAAGAAATCCCACTTATTAAACCTGACAGGGCACACCTGTGAAGTGAAAACCATTTCCAGTGACTACCTCCTGAAGCTCATCAAGAGAATGCCAAGAGTGTGCAAAGCAGTCATCAAAGCAAAAGGTGACTACTTTGAAGAACCTAGAATATAAGACATATTTTCAGTTGTTTCACACTTTTTTGTTAAGTATATAATTCTACATGTGTTAATTCATAGTTTTGATGCCTTCAGTGTGAATGTACAATTTTCAAAGTCATGAAAATACAGAAAAATCTTTAAATGAGAAGGTGTGTCCAAACTTTTGGTCTGTACTGTATCATTTCGTTTACTGAGTGCAAGAGTTGTGGCACGACCATAATTCCAATGATGTATCATTTAGTTTACTGAGTGCGGGAGTTGGGGCACGACCATAATTCCAATGATATATCATTTAGTTTACTGAGTGCAGGAGTTGGGGCATGACCATAATTCCAATGATATATCATTTAGTTTACTGAGTGCAAGAGTTGTGGCACGACCATAATTCCAATGATGTATAATTTAGTTTACTGAGTGCAGGAGTTGTGACATGACCATAATTCCAATGATGTATCATTTAGTTTACTGAAAGCAGGGGTTGGGGCACGACCATAATTCGAATGATGTATCATTTAGTTTACTGAGTGCGGGAGTTGGGGCACGGCCATAATTCCAATGATTTATCATTTAGTTTACTGAGTGCAGGAGTTGGGGCACGACCATAATTCCAATGATATATCATTTAGTTTACTGAGTGCAGGAGTTGGGGCACGGCCATAATTCCAATGATGTATCATTTAGTTTACTGAGTGCAGGAGTTGGGGCACGACCATAATTCCAATCATGTATCATTTAGTTTACTGAGTGCAGGAGTTGGGGCACGACCATAATTCCAATGATGTATCATTTAGTTTACTGAGTGCAGGAGTTGGGGCACGACCATAATTCCAATGATATATCATTTAGTTTACTGAGTGCAAGATTTGTGGCACGACCATAATTCCAATGATATATCATTTAGTTTACTGAGTGCAGTAGTTGTGGCACGACCATAATTCCAATGATGTATCATTTAGTTTACTGAGTGCAAGAGTTGGGGCACGACCATAATTCCAATGATGTATCATTTAGTTTACTGAGTGCAGGAGTTGTGACATGACTATAATTCCAATGATGTATCATTTATTTTACTGAGTGCAGGAGTTGGGGCACGACCATAATTCCAATGATGTATCATTTAGTTTACTGAGTGCAGGAGTTGGGGCACGACCATAATTCCAATCATGTATCATTTAGTTTACTGAGTGCAGGAGTTGGGGCACAACCATAATTCCAATGATGTATCATTTAGTTTACTGAGTGCAGGAGTTGGGGCACGACCTTAATTCCAATGATGTATCATTTAGTTTACTGAGTGCAGGAGTTGTGCACAATCAGAGATTCTTAGATGTACAGTAGAATGCAGCAGAGCTGAGAAAGCTAATCCTGCCCACACCCAGCTCTGTATGTACATTGTCTATAGACAGTGAGGTGCTTATCACAAGGGCGGCGGAGTCGGACTACTTAGTACAATGCAGCAAGTCCCAGCAATGATAATGCTCTAGTAATAAAACCTTCATTGTAAGTAAACAACAGCACACAGCCTGATAAGTGACACATTGTTGAATTCAGTGTTTTAACCCCTACCTCATACTGTCCTCAGATTACATAGCAAAAACCTGCTGACTGATTTCCTTTAAGATAGGGTAATTTAAACCAAAAATATCAATAAAATAAAAACAAAAAAAAAAGATAATTATCTGCACAACTATAGAATGCCTGTTCATTTATACCACAAAATGAAAGCTGTAAAAACAGAAGTCCATAAAATAAATTCGGAACTGTGTTTTGTTTTTTTTCTACCATTTCACCACACTTGCATTTTTCTCCCATTTTCTATTATATGGTAAAATAACATTAAAAACTTCAGTTATGTCCCTCTACAATCAAACCCTCATGGGGCTTGGTTCAAAGAGAAATAAAAACATTATGGCTCTTGGAAGAGGGGAAGGAAAAAGCAAAAGTGCAAAAATGGAAAATTACCCAGTCATGGAGGAGTTAAAGCTCAAAATTTTAATAACTTTTTTCTTTGGATAATTGTTTTTTAAAGAGTTTTCTTTTTACCAAAGCTACCAAAGAGCTATGTGAACTATTGGGGACTCATTATCACATTTGTTTAGTAAGGGGTGGCATGTGTCTAGGGTGTGCGGATTTGGTTTGGGTGCGATTTTTGCTCAATTTGCAGCCTGAGCGGAAGATAAATGCAAGGTTGCGTGAGTGAAGGTTGCATTTGTTTTCGCCTCTCAGTAGTAAACAGATCAATTCCCACCAGGGCTGGGTCATCCTGAATTACTCTATTTTTTACAAAATCTATTCCAAAAAAAAAGCAAATAAAATAAGTATCCAAAAAATAAATTGTCAAAGAAAATATTTTTTTTTTTTTGCAAAGTGACTTATTCAATGTAATTCCTAAAATTGTTGTTTGCTTTTCTGCACCAGTAAAACATGTGTTGCAAGTCCTAAATTCATCCAATAATTAGAGGCAAAAATTAGATACAAAAATTACCAGATAACGAGCAAATTATATCTGACATTTTGAGCCTATTTATTACCTGTAAATGCTTTTTGAATACGATTTTTTTCTTCTTTTCCATCCTACTTAAATTAGTGGGTTTAGGCAAAAAACAGATTTCAACAAAAAGAAGGAAAAAATAAGGAAAAATTATATGCAAAAATGCTTTATAGTCGTATAATATCCTATAATTTAGTCTAAACAACTATGGTAGAGATGTATAATACCCTGGATTTAAGACAAAGCATTGTGCGTCACATTCCTATGTATTTATTATGATTCTTTATGATTGTTTTTGCATTTTGGAAGTAAAATAAAGAAAAAAAAAATTGCCATTTATTTTATAGGAAACTAAGGGCCGGTAATTCCGATGAGAATAGGAGAATTGAATCCTGTGTTACAGCTGCCTAGCAACTGAATATCTGACAAACACGCAGAACAATTACCAACATAACAATTAGTAAGAACAGGAAATGTGTTTAAATTGCATATTATAATTTTCATTCAACATAACAGTAATTAAATCTCTTCCAGCGAGTTGTGAAAATGAGCAATTAGAAAAATTGAGGGGAACTGTTCACATAAGAGGATTGCGGGAGTCTACTGTTTATTCTATAGACTAAGTATCCACAAACAATAATATATGAAAATTAATAGAAAAGATGCCTCCTCCAGAGCCATGACAGCTGCTCTTGACACCAAAAAAGAAGTGGTTGTAGAAAGGAACGAGGCGAAGAGGAAGAGCAGCAACCTGATGGTTTGATACTACCAAGATAATGGTCGAGAAGATGCTGCTGGACCTATCTAGTCTTGCACAAGATTGCTCTTCCTGCAAAGCATTTATCCATCAAGTCGCCATGGCTTGATATCAAACCAAAGGTCATTAAAAAAAATAAAAGTTGTTGTGAGTCCTGAGAAAAATTTGCCATCATGCCATCTAATTGTTCCTCTTCCCTAACTACATATTGGAGGTGGTCCTTTCCACTGAGGTCAACTCACCTAGATTTCATAAGAGAGAGGTTTCCACTTCTTCATGGCTGGCAAGCATCACTGGATCGCCATCAAGAGGTCCTAGCTTTCTAAATAGGAGTGGGTCCTCATGGAGTATAGACTACAAAACTCATATTTCGAAAATGTTGGCTGAAGGAGGCTCTCTAGATGCCCAAGGTGGTGGAAGTGCTGGGACATTTGCTGTGTCATATTTTCGAGCTATGGTTAATGGTATTGATGACAAAAAAAATTATCTTGGCTACTGTGAAGTTTGTGAAGTTTCCATTACAGCTCAAGAGATATTTAGGTGGCAAGATATGCAACCCACAAGTCACTAATGATTCATCAGTCACTGAAGATTACATTAAGGAGTTATCTAGTTTAGAAAACCCTTAATCAAATGTGTTAATAGTGGAAATTATGTAACAGAAATACAGAATACTCAACTGTGGTGGTTACAATTACTCTACATTTTGTGGCCACAGGACACTGTTGTGGCTTTGGTCAGCCTTGTAGTGTTGGTAATGTTCTTCTCAAACTCGTAATTTGAGACTCAGCAATCTTAACATATCAAAATTAACTGAGTAGAAAGGCAAAATGAGCAATTGCAAGTACACAGTGCTATGTAATATGATGACTGCAATATATTAAGAGGATAAAAACTTGGATGTGTGTGCTTCTTTAACATATTCAAGTAAATTGTGAATTAGTAGAACATTGTTTTCCCAAGTAAGAATTGAATGTCTCCAAATGTGTCTGGACCTGGGTCCACTGCAGAATCCTCTGGTAATCTGTTGGAAGAGTCCAACACTTCATTCACCACAACTGAGGACTGTGTGATGCTCCAACAGAAATACCAGAGTCGGGTTGTCTCCAAAATGACTTTTACTTATCATCCAATGAGAGCAATTATGGAAAATGCCCAACAGGAATATTGTCTTAGGACACAGAATTGCCAACAAGGTCCGAATCCAAGTCTTTCTTGGAAATTGGAACACTCGCTTTAAAAACTTCAAGATCTTCTTACATAACCTGTCATGCTTCTGTCATTTTGCTGATGCACAGTAACTCCAGTTTGCAGTTTACAGCGCAACACTTAAAGTGTTAGAACCCTCGTGTTGTTTTTTCCATCTTGTGTTTTGCGGTCACGTGACCGTCTGCCTTTATATTCCAGCTCCGCCCTTGTGGCTGTGCTGGACTTCAGTGTTTGACTATTTCTCTAGCCTGGTGCTTCGGTGCCTTTCTCTGTCAGTTCGCTTTGTCCTTCTGGGACCTCTAGTACATTTTTGTCAGTTTGTCTCTTTGTGTTCTGCAACAACTTCTCTGTTAGGAGGTGTCCCATTTTTGTCCCAGTCCTTAGTTCTTTTAGGGATCCCACCCTTAATTCTATAGGTCTTCGTTGAGACTAGCCGAGGACTAAGGTGGGTCTGTTCACTAGGAACAGGCAGCCCGCTACATCATAGGGATTCAGCTTAGTCTTACTCTAGGGACAGCTTTTCCCTATCTTTCCTTAGTAAATGTTGCAGATCATAACAGTAAGTCCAGCCCAAAAAACTAAATGGAAAGAAATTCGGGGATCAGTATGGTTTCCATCCAGGATTTGGCTCAACGCCTGCAGGGATTGCCTCTGGAGGTGGCCGAGCTTCAGCAACACGTGAGTAGCTGATCTGGAGCGCATTTTGTGGAACCCAAGGTAGGACTGCCTGATGTTTTTTATGGTAAACAGCAAGATTTTTTTTCCTTTAAAAATGCTTTTTTGCTATGTTTTCATTTGAGACCAAGGTCCTCTGGAAATGAATCACAGCGCATTGGTTTTATTATGTCACTTTTGCACAAAGAACCACAGGGGTGGGCCTTTTCTCTCCAGCCTAATGATCCGTATTTAAGGTCTGTTGAAGAATTTTTTTCTGCTATGGGGCTATTATATGACGATCCTGATTGAATCTCATCTGCTAAATCAGAACTCAGACATTTGAATCAGGGGTCAGATGATGCTGAAAATTATTGCACACACTTCAGGAGATGGGCTTCAGAAGTTAAGTGGAATGATCCTGCGCTGAGATGTTTATTTCTTGCTGGTCTGAGTGAAAGGGTTAAGGATTTGCTAATTGCATTCCCTGCACCTGAGACTTTGCAGGATGCTTTGCAGTTAGCTGTTCATATAGACAGGAGGCTGAGGTGCAGGCTCAATGAGGTAAAGACTCCTGTAATGTCAGTTCCTAGCCCCAGAAAAACTGCTCTGACGGCGGGGAACCGATGGAGGTTGGGGGGATGTCACTCTGCTCTCAGGAAAGAGACTGGAGGTTCGCTGAGGGATTGTGTCTTTATTGTGGTAAAGATGACCATTTGATTAAGTATTGTGAGCGTTGTTTAAGTAAAGAAAAAAAAAAGGTCAGTTATGCCCGTATAGCTTGTTTAGGCTCTGCAGGAGTATTTCTTTCTGGGAGTACTACTTTGCAGGGAGATTTGATTGAAATTAAGGTATTTGTGGATTGTGGTTCAACACTTAATGTGATTGATAAAGGGTTTTTGGAAAACCTTAAATTGAAATCCAAACCTTTGTCACCACCTATTTCTGTGATTGCAATTGATAACACTCCCTTGAAATGTATTACTCACAAGGTTGCTGCATTTCCCCTCACTATCAATGGAGTTCACCAAGAAATTTTGGACTTGGTTGTTTTAGATAATTTACCCTCTCCAGTTGTTCTAGGATTGCCTTGGTTAAAACTGCACAATCCTTTATTGGACTGGTCTACTAATGTGATTAAGTCTTGGTGCCCGAAGTGCTATGATAAATGTTGTAATGGTCGCATTGCAGCTGTGGAAAAAGTGGAATTACGGGTACCTATTCAAGATTTTTGGAGGGTTTTTTCGGAGGAGGAGTCGCAAGTTTTACCTCCTCATAGGGATTATGATTGTGCCATTGAGTTTGTTCCGGCAGCTACTCTTCCCAAGAGTCGCTTGCTTAATCTGACTATCCCTAAAAGAAAGGCCTTGGAGGAGTACATACAGACAAGCCTGGCTGCTGGTCACATTAGACCTTCCAAGTCGCCTGTGGCAGTTGGATTTTTCTTTGTTAAAAAAAAGGATGGGGGTTTGCGTCCATGTCTGGATTTTCGTGAAATTAATAAGATTACTGTACGCAATTCCTACCCATTGCTGTTAATTCCTGACTTGCTTAACTAGTTAATGGGGGCCAAGTGGTTCTCCAAAATTGATCTCCGGGGGCATACAATTTGTTACGAGTGAAGGAGGGTGATGAATGGAAAACTGCTTTTAACACTCCGGTAGGTCATTTTGAGAATCTGGTGATGCCTTTTGGTCTTACCAATGCACCTGCATTTTTTCAGAACCTTATTAATGACATCCTGAGACCTTTGATTGGTAAGAATGTGGTTGTGTATTTGGATGACAATTTGATTTACTCACCAGATCTAGAGTCCCATTGACAGAGTGTACGTGAAGTTTTGCAGTTATTGAGTGATAATTCACTCTTTGCTAAGCTTGAGAAATGTGAGTTCGCTGTGCAGAAAATTATTTTTTTGGACTACATTGTCTCCAGCTAGGGCTTTCAGATGGACCCTGTGAAGGTTCAGGCTGTGCAGGAATGGCCTAGGCCTGTTGGTTTGAAATCTATACAGAGATTTTTGGGTTTTGACAATTATTACAGGAAATTCATTAAGAATTTTTCTGTAATTGTTAAACCTCTAACCGATCTCACCAGGAAAGGTGCGAATACGGCCCAGTAGACTACTGAGGCCATTGAAGCGTTTGGGTATCTCAAAGAGAGGTTCAGTTCTGCCCCTATCCTTATGCAGCCTGATGAGACCAAGCCTTTTTTGGTGGAGGTTGATGCTTCATCGGTGGGGGTCGGAGCAGTTTTGTCTCAGGAGAACAAGGGTGGAGTACATCCTTGTGCCTTCTTTTAGAAAAAAAATTCGGAAACCGAACTGAATGATGATGTTAGAAATCGGGAGTTGCTTGCTATTAAACTTGCGTTTGAACATTGGCGTCATTTTTGGGAAGGCGCTAGATTTCCTATTCAGGTTTTCACAGATCATAAGAATTTGATCTATCTGGATGTTGCCAAGCGCTAGAATGCCCGTCAAGCTAGGTGGGCACTTTTTTTTTCTCGGTTTCATTTTTTTGTTACCTATATCACTGGTACTAAGAATGTTAAAGCCGATGCTTTATCTCGCAGCTTCTCTCCTACGGTCGGTGCCGAGGAGGAGGAGAGCATTTTACAGAAAGGAGTTGTGGTGGCAGCATTGGACTCCGTTTTGGAGAATGGGATTCTTAAAGCTCAAGATGATGCTCCATCTAACAATCCCTATGGGAGGGTGTTCGTGCCTAGAGCCTTTAATAGAGATTTGTTTGTGGAGTGTCATGAGTCTCGGTAGGCAGGTCATCCAGGAATTTCGGAGACTAAGAGACTTATCAGTCGCAGTTTTTGGTGGCCTGGATGGCAGAAGGAAGTCATCAAGTGGGTGCATCAATGCACTGTGTGTGCTAGGTCAAAGGCTTCACATACTCCTGCTGCGGGGTTGCTTTGCCCTCTGGAGGTTCCTAGTGCGCCTTGGACGCATCTCACAATGGATTTTATTACTGAACTTCCTATGTCTGAGGGTTTTACTGTCATCTGGGTGGTTGTGGACCGTTTTAGTAAGATATGTCATTTGGTTCCATTCATTAAGTTGCCCTGCGCCAACACACTCGCTAATGCGTTTGTTAAGGAGATTGTCAAGCTCCATTGCGTTCCCACGGATATGGTTTCTGATAGAGGACCTCAGTTTGTGGCTCGCTTTTGGTGTGCTTTTTGTGACAGGTTTCTGCCTCTCGCAGAATTTGCTCTTAACAATCATACATCCTCCTCTGCTGGGTGTTCTCCTTTTTTTGTTGTACTGGGAGACATCCGTCTTTTGGTTCGTTCTCCAAATAGGGGTTGGCGGTGCCGGAGGAGGAGAATTTTTCCGGTGATTTGGAGAGAGTTTGGACTAATGTATGTTGCAACCTTCAGGAAACTTAAGGAGGTTTTGTTTACTGTGGGTGACATGGTTTGGTTGTCCTCGAAGAACCTGCGGTTGAGGATTCCCTCTAAAAAACTGGGTCCTAAGTTTGTGGGTCCATTTAAAGTGCTTCAGGTTGCTAACCCGTCTGCTGTTAGGTTGGATGTCCCTACTTCCTGGAAGATTAATCCTGTGTTTCATGTTTCCTTGTTGAAAAAGGTTGATGTATCAGATAGGGACGCCACTGTCACAGTTCCTCCTGTTGTGGAAAACGGCGAATATGAAATTTCTCGTATCTTCAATTCTAGATGGCATAGAGGGAAATTACAGTATCTTGTCTCCTGGAAGGGTTTCGGTCCCGAAGACAACTCCTGGGTAAGGACGGATGATGTCTCTGCTCCTAGGCTTGTTAAAGCTTTACACAGGAGGTTTCAGGATAGGCCTGGGCCTGGAGGATCTGGAGGATCCTCATAATATAGGGGGTACTGTTAGAACCCTCTTGTTTGTTTTTTCCATCTTGTGTTTTGCGGTCACGTGACCATCTGTCTTTATATTCCAGCTCCACCCTTGTAGCTGTGTTGGACTACAGTGTTTGACTGTTTCTCTAGCCTGGTGCTCCAGTGCCTATTTATGTCAGTTCGCTTGGTCTTTCTGGGACCTCTAGTACATTTTTGTCAGTTTGTCTTTTTGTGTTCTGCAACAACTTCTCTGTTTAGGAGGTGTCCCATTTTTGTCCCAGTCCTTAGTTCTTTTAGGGACCCCTCCCTTAATTCTATAGGTCTCCGTTCAGACTAGCCGAAGACTAAGGCGGGTCTGTTCATTAGGAACAGGCAGCCCACTACATCGTAGGGATTCAGCTTAGCCTTACTGTAGGGACAGCTTTCCCTTATCTTTCCTTAGTACATGTTGCAGATCATAACATAAAGTTCACTTATACTTGTGGGGTATTCTCCAATACTTAATGTTTTGGGCTTGATGATGTCGCTCTCAAATCTACCATTGTACATTAACTTGGATAAAAATGCTTTTTGCTAGGTCTCGGGGCATCCAACCTCCTTCTGTCCAATAGTCTACATGGCTCGCAAACTTAAGCAGTCTCTTTCACTGCTGAAAGTATTCTCAGTTCCAAAATTTTGAACTCATGGACTTTTTAGATTTTTCTTCTGGCTTGGCAGTTAATGGAATCTGAACTGCAATACTAATCTAAACTCAGGTTTCCCATTTCTCTATCCCTTTCCCCAACCCAGTGACTTATTCAATCATGGCTGTTCTCTGGCCTCCAGCGCTGAGAAACAGACCAGGTTCCTTGGGGACCTAATGTGGTCTGAGAAAACATAGACAATAGTGTTGAGCGAACATGCTCGACACTGCTCGGTACTCGCCCGAGCATCACGCTACTCGGGATGTTCGGCAAGCACCGAGCAATTCCGGGTTACTCGGGCGGGAGCTCGGGTCTCCGCCCTGCATGTTTGGCGCTCTTTACAGAGCCAATGAACATGCAGGGATTGCCAGCCAGTCACTGTAATGCTGCAGCCATGTTGGTTGTGGGCATTACAGTGATTGGCTGGCCGCACTGCGTCACCTCGAGTATTTAAAACCGGGCGCCGCCATCTTGGACACAGTCTCTCCGGATTAGACAGTGTAGGGACAGAGCTGCTGATTTAGGGAGAGATATAAACTGTGAAATAGTTAGTGTAGGGTCTGTAAAGGCTGCCAGATCAAACAAACAGTCCTTCTCAGGACTAATATCCATCCCAGATATCAGGCAGACAGGCAGGCAGGCTGTATAGGAGACGCAGTGGTTATACCAGCAAACGCTGCATTACAGTCCTGTGTGCTCCTGTTGCTGAAATTGCTGGACTTTGCACCAGGTGTCGGGGGCCAGGAAAAATCCTTTTTTTTATCTAAATCCTCCTTTTTTTTTCCTCCTTCACACTGTACAAATACCCGTCTTATTAACCTTTTGGTGTGTCGTCCCCCCCCCCCAAAAAAAAGCGTGTCTCTGATTTTTCAGACACAAATATGACTGTTGAAAATAGTCTGGTGTAGGCTAGAGAAACAGAAGTGTTGTTTTGCACTTCCACGGTTCAAACCTCTGTATAATCCATTTTGGGCCATTTGTATCGAAAAAAAAAACAGTTTGAGTGTGTCGCTCACTGTTCAGCCGCAAATCTATATATTTAAAAAAGTCTGGTATACCCCAGTAAACAAAAACTGTGGTTTTGCCATCCCACGGTAAAAAATCTCTATTATTCAGCTTTTGGTATATTTTCCGTAAAGAAAAACAGTAGTGTCTCCTGACTGTTGTGACACAAAAATATATCTGTTGAAAATAGTCTTGTGTAGGCCCGACATCCCAGTGTGGTTTCGCAGTTCCACGGGTCAAATCGCTGTACTATCCAGTTTTGGGTCTTTGGTATCTAAAAAAAAAGCAGTTTGAGTGTGTCGCTCACTGTTCAGCCGCAAATATCTCTATTTAAAAAAGTGTGGTATACCCCAGTAAACAATAACTGTGATTTTGCCATTCCACGGTAAAAAATCTCTATTATTCAGCTTTTGGTAGTTTTTTCCGTAAAGAAAAACTGTAGTGTCTCCTGACTGTTGTGACACAAAAATATATCTGTTGAAAATAGTCTTGTGTAGGCCCGACATCCCAGTGTGGTTTCGCAGTTCCACGGGTCAAATCGCTGTACTATCCAGTTTTGGACCTTTGTTATCTAAAAAAAAAGCAGTTTGAGTGTGTCACTCACTGTTCAGCCGCAAATATCTCTATTTAAAAAAGTGTTGTATACCCCAGTAAACAATAACTGTGGTTTTGCCATCCCACGGTAAAAAATCTCTATTATTCAGGTTTTGGTATATTTTCCGTAAAGAAAAACATTAGTTTCTCCTGACTGTTGTGACACAAAAATATATCTGTTGAAAATAGTCTTATGTAGGCCCGACATCCCAGTGTGGTTTCGCAGTTCCACGGGTCAAATCGCTGTACTATCCAGTTTTGGGCCTTTGGTATCTAAAAAAAAAAGCAGTTTGAGTGTGTCACTCACTGTCCAGCCGCAAATATCTCTATTTATTAAAGTGTGGTATACCCCATTAAACAATAACTGTGGTTTTCCTCTTCCACGGTTCTAATCTACTCTTTATTACCCTTTTTCCATTGATAGTGCAAGTGTAAGCTATTTTACTTCATTTACAATGGGCAAGGCGCGTGGCAAGGGATGTGGAAGTGGATGTTCTGGTGATGGTTCGTGCAGAGGATGGGGCCGTGGCCAAGGTGAAAATGTGCCACAACCAACAGCCACATCTTCTCGCTCCCACTTCTTGACCGAATTACTAGGGAAGCACAGAACAACACCAGTATTGAGAACTGATCAGTGTGAACAGGTTATTAATTGGATAGCAGATAATACTTCCAGTTACCTGGGCACCACCACCTCCGGTCTGTCTTCCACACGGTCAACTCTTAGTAGCCGTGAGTCTCGACCACATACTCCTCCTCACCCTGATGCTCCTTCCTCCCACCATGCCGAGCGTCGTCAGACAGCAAGTGATCCCACACTTGGACACTCTGAAAAGCTGTTCACTGGTCCATTTCCATATTTGGGCCCCTCGCCTGATACACTTGAAGTGGTGGAAGAGGAGATCCCATGTTGCGATGCCCAAATATTTGAACAGCCACGGCCACAGGAAGTCGACGTTGGCAATCTGTCACAAGAGGTGGACGATGACGAGACACAATTGCCAGGAAGTGAGAAGGAGGATCGTGGTGCACAAGTTGAAGAAGAGGAGGTGGTGGATAATCTAGTAACTGACCCAACGTGGAAGGAGGACATGCAGAGTGAGGCCAGCAGCACACAGGGGGAGGGAGGCAGAGTACCCCAACAGGCAGAAAGAAGCAGTGTGGTGGCCACAGACAGAAGGCAGGCAACCATTCCCCGTAACAACAACAAGAGGGACGTTGCCAGTACAAGCGGTAGGTCTTCCAGAGTCTGGAATTTTTTTTAAGACTCTGCTGATAACCCCAAAAAGACCATATGTTCCACCTGCCAAGCCAGCATCAGCAGGGGTGACAAAACTACCAGCCTCACCACCACCAGCATGATCAGGCACATGGCAGCAAAGCACCCGACTTTGTGGGGCGAAACCCAGGGTCCACGACCAGTGTCAGCGGGTGTCACCACTGCTTCTTCCACTGTTGTGCGTGCAATAGAACCCCCTGTTGTGTGTGCAAGGCAATACCCTGTCCATACTGCAAGTAAAGATGCCCCCTCCTCTCAGTCTTCACTTGTTATGGCAGTTTCTCAAGAAACAGCATCAACGTCCACGTCCACGTCCCACCGCAGCGTTCAATTGTCCATATCCCAGACCTTTGAACGAAAGCGGAAATTCGCAGCTAACACCCCACAGGCCACAGTCCGAAATTCGCACATTTCACGACTGCTTGCGATGGAAATGCTGACTTTTAGGCTGGTGGAGACGGAATCCTTCCGCAATCTTATGGCGGTGGCCGTCCCTCGGTACTCGGTCCCCAGCCGACACTATTTTGCCCGGTGTGCCATCCCCGCACTACACAAGCACGTGTCCCAAAGCATCTGCCGTGCCCTCAACAACGCAGTTACTGGGAGAGTCCACCTGACAACGGACACGTGGACAAGTGCTTGTGGCCAGGGACGGTACATCTCTCTGACGGCACACTGGGTAAACATAGTGGAAGCCGGGACCCAGTCGGACCTTGGGACGGAACACATCCTCCCCACACCGAGGATTGCGGGCCCTATGTCAGTCATAGTTGCCCCCACAGTGTACTGCTCCTGCGCATCCTCCTCCTCCTCCTCCTCATGTTCAGCCTCCTTCTCAGATATCACCACATCAGTTACAAGCTGGAAGCATTGCAGTACTGCCTCCGCCAAGCGGCAACAGGCTGTGCTGAAACTCATAAGCTTAGGTGATAAACCTCACACTGCTTGTGAGTTGTGGACAGCTGTGAAAGAGCAGGCAGATCTGTGGCTGAGACCGCTGAACCTACATCCCGGCATAGTCGTGTGTGACAATGGCCGTAACCTGGTGGCGGCTCTGAGGCGGGGTGAGATCACACACGTACCATGCCTGGCTCATGTGCTTAACCTCGTGGTTCAGCGGTTTCTTAAATCGTACCCCGAGTTGCCAGATCTGCTCGTGAAAGTACGCTGCCGGTCAGCTCATTTTCGCAAGTCGGCTACAGCTTCTGCCGCCCTTGCTGTGCTGTAGCAGCGTTTGCAGCTTCCGGCACACCGACTGGTGTGTGATGTCCCCACACGTTGGAGCTCTACCCTCCACATGTTGCAAAGGATTTGTGAGCAGAAGAGAGCAGTTGTGGAGTACCAGCTGCAACAAGGCCGTCGATATTCAGGTCAGACTCCACACATAAGACCTTAGGAGTAGTGTTGAGCCACCCCCGTAGTGTTCGAGTTCGGTTCGGTTCGTCGAACACCCATGTGTTCGCCGAACTGTTCATCGAACTGTTCGTCGAACACCTTCGAACACCGTTAAAACCAATGGCAGGCAAATAAAAACACATAGAAACACATAGAAAACACCTTCAAAGGTGTCCAAAAGCTGACAAACTGCTCAGAAGACATAACTAACACATGGAAAAGTGACAAGTACATATAGTCATGCGAAAAGAAAAGAGGTGGAGGAGTAAAAGGAGGTGGAGACACAGATATAGGCATGTCATGCCCTTCTAAAATCCAAAAAGTGAGAAGCCGATACGGCCAGTCCACTCCTGCCCGTGCCACCTCTGTGTCGCCGGGTTTGTGCCAGAGCCGCGGTGAACCCTGACGGCCAGCCCCCCTCTCCCAATACTGGTGCCTGTCCGCTGGTGAGTCGAGCGAGCCCCCCTGTGGTGGAGGCAGCTCTAAGCTTTTTAATTTAAATTGTCTCTCTAATTTGAATGAATACATTTTAATCCATTTACAAGGATCAATTGGAGGGCAAGTCTCATGCCAGCAGCCGCGTAATTCCAGCTCCAGTAGCGTCCACTAAAGCTGCTGCAGTTAAAAAGCTTTTATAAAGATCGAGCTCGGCTGTCCACCGCAAGGCATCCTACTGCCAGTCCCAGCCCCTATGCCTTGGGGTGCCTCCTGATGCTCTTCACTGAGTATCCTGTGGTCCCGAAGCATTTCCTTTGAAAAAATTAAGTGTCCAAACTACAGGTGGTGTAGCTTGCTTAACAGCCGGGATAATCCGCTGACTAGCAGACACTGCTACTAGGCACAAAGTATTTCCTGGGCCAGATGAAGTAAAAAATTTGTAATTAGATACTCTCGTTAGATGCTGAGAAAGCATTCCATAGAGTCTCCTGGCACACCATATATTATTCTCTTAAAAAGTTTGGGGTAGGGGTCTAGGGGACCCTTTTATAGCCAAAATCACGGCCCTGTATCGCAATACGTCACCTAGGCTGAAGATAAATGGAACTGTAGCACCCTGAGGGCTCGATTGCTACAGAGGTATTGCACGTCACCCAGAGGTGTGATATCTCACTCTCAGGTAAGGATGGAGTGTGGATCAGGACCCGACACCTGCATGCATTACACCACATTGCCGTGGGGCAGGGCGACCAATATGCCCCTGAGATGGGCAAGATAGTCCCTGTCCCTGGCTGGAGTGGGGGGAGCGAAAACCGAGGAAAGGGAACCCTGTAGTGCAGGAGCAGGGAGGAAGCAGTTCCTGGGTGCATTGAGAAGGGAGTATAAAAGGTGGGCACCATCTTAGTTCAGTGCAGAGGAGTCTGAGCAGAAGTGACAGGGAGCAGGGGCTCTGCATGAGCTCTGCTCCGGAGGCAGGCCTAGTAACAGAGGCCCAGGCCTGGAAGAGGGAGAAGGAAGGAAGAGGAGCGGAGAAGGCTCCAGGAACGAGGAACGAAGGGATCCCAGGGGTGCGGACGGGCGAGTCGCCACCGCACGCCCGAATCCACCTGCGTGGAGGGGTCAGGCCAAAGGGGGAGACCGGTCCCCGAAACTAGTGGAGGAAACGACCCTCAGCTAGAAACCGGAGGCTGTGACATTTTATGTGGCGCAGCCCCTCGCTACACCCGCTAGGAAGGCACCACATAGGGTCAGGGAAACTGGCGCCTAGTTTACCAAGAGGAGGCCCGAGGCAGCTGGACAGAAGGGTTGGTAAGAAAGGCTAGACAAAGGACACACAAAGGGGGTCCTGTGAAGCACTCCAAAGTTATCTGGGAGTTGTCTGAGCCCCTCACCTGGTGAGCACAGTACGATGTGGGCAGCCGTTACCTGCAGACGTGGTCTGGATAATAAGAACTGTGAGTAAAGGCCCTGGACTGCATCACTGACTCCGTGTCGTTACTGCTGCTGCCCTGCACCATCACCCCCATCCTCCGCATACATTGCCCTGAGGCTATACTCCTCCCGTGGGGAGTTATGCTACGCTCTGCTGCACCCACAACACCAGCCTCAGCGGTCTGCCCTGCAGCGGCGGTTCACTCTGACCGCAATCCACGGGTGGCGTAGTCGGACATTTAAACATCAAAACCACATAAATAGTTCCGCCACTGGTTTGACCACCCTGAGCCACGGAACCGGGTCGCCGCCACGGAGACTACAACCACCAGCATCCACCAAAAAGGGTCCGGCTCCGGGTGTCCCAAGGCCCAGGGGGCGCGTCAGAACATTTTCATCACCTTTCATAATCACCAATGGGACAAGGCAGGGATGTCCTCTGTCCCCTCTCTTATACATCCTAGTGACGGAGCACCTGCTCTCATCAATTCGCCATAACCCCAATATTAGGTGGATTGAGGTGGGAGGCACCGAGTACAAGTTCTCTCTATTTGCTGATCATGTCCTAGTATATATCACTCAATCACATATATCCATCCCTGCTGTTATGGCTGAAATAGATCACTTTGATACATGGTCAAATTTTAAAATCAATGCAGCGAAGTTTGAGGCCCTCGATGTCTCCCTCCCCAAATCCATACAGGATTCCATCCAGTCCAACTTTCCCTTTGCCTGGCAATCACAGGGTATCAAATACTTAGGAATTCCTATTCATAGAGACCTCTCCCATCTATGTTATCTTAATTTTGGGCCCTTTATTGAACAACTCCATACAGACCACGTTTGGCAAGTTAGAACTGTAAGATTCACTACGTGAACCACTGGTGTTTTGTGGAAAAGCACATGTACACTGTGTTCCAAATTATTATGCAAAAAGTGTTTAGGAGTGATAAGTGAAGAATTTGTTTGTTTGTCAGTTAAACTCATTGATGGTGATGTGTGTCAGGGCTCTTTATATCACTGTAAGCAATTGCAGACACCTGTGCTAATTAGTTTGGGAGGTGTGTCCAATGAAAGGCAAGACTACTTAAGAAGGCTGTCCCACATTATTAAGCAGCCTACATTTTCTGCCAAAATGGGAAAGAAAAAGGATGTGTCGGCTGCTGAGAAGCAACAAATTGTGGAGTGTTTAGGTCAAGGCATGACTGCAATCAACATTGTGCGATGATCAGGATGAAGTGTCTTGGCAATCAAGAAGTATGTAGCTGATTCACAGTACACATGTGTGCGTGCTGATAAGGGCAAATTGAGGACTCTTTCCCACAGGCAATTATGTCAGGTTAAAAGAGCAACGGCAAAAAAGCCTTGTCATAGCAGCAGACTAGTTTTTGAAGCTGCTGTTGCCTCCAACGTCCCCCGAACAACAAGATGCAGGGTCCTTCAGAGGTTTTTCAGCTGTGCATACGCCATCCTGTCGACCTCCTCTATCCACTTCACACAAGCAGAAACGGCTCAAGTGGGCCAAACATTACATGAAGACTGATTTCAAAACTGTTTTGTTCACGGATGAGTGCCGTGCAACGCTCGATGGTCCAGATGGATGGAGTGGAGGATGGCTGGTTGATGGACACCCCACGCAAACACGGCTACAGCGCCAACAAGGAGGAGGTGGACTAATTTTTTGGGTTGGAATCATGGGGAGAGAGATTGTCGGCCCCTTTAGGATCCCTGAAGGGGTAAAGATGAACTCCATAATGTATGTGGAGTTTCTCAAACAGCACTTCCTGCCATGGTTCAAGAAGAGGAACCGTGTATTCCACAGCAAGATAATTTTTATGCATGATAATGCACCGTCTCATGCTGCACATAACACATCTGCATCTCTGGCTGATATGGGCATAAAAGGGGACAAACTTATGGTGTGACCCCCATGCTCCCCTGACCTCTACCCCATTCAGAACCTCTGGAGCATCATCAAAAGGAGTGTCTATGATGGCGGGAGGCAGTTCACATCTAAGCACCAGCTCTGGGAGGGTATTCTGTCCTCATGCAAAACAATTGAAGCAGAAACCATCCAAAACCTGACAAATTCAATGGACGAGAGAGTTCAGAAGCTCCTTTCGAACAAGGGGTCCTATGTGCAAATGTAACATCACCTAGAATAAAGTTTTGAGTTGAAAACTGTTTGATTTCAGTTTCTAATAACCTGCTAATGCTTATAATTTCAAAAATGACCATTTTTTTGGTCTTTATTAAAGTGAAAAGGTTGATCGAAAAGTTTGGGGGATCAAAGAGTGTGGCAACCCAGTAGTCAGGATTACTTCGAATTCTGACAATCTGAGGGTCATGTTGCAGGTAGTGCAGCAAGAAGGCACTTATGTGTCTTGCGCATCTCGGAGCCCCAAAATTATTTTCCGGGCTAGATGCAGCTAAAAATTATTATTAATTTTAAATCTGGTGGAGCTTAGTATAGATGGCCTAATAGAATCAGTACTGCACACTGCTACAAAGCCCAAATAATTTTCCAGCCAAGATACAGATAAACATGATTAGTAATTTGAAAGCTTAAAATGGTTGGTGAGGTGATTTTAACCAATCATCAAACTTTTACTCTCCCCAGGATGACACAGGGGTAGAAAAGTCGTTTTGGATGCATGATTTGTTCATCTTTATAAACGTGAGTCTGTCTACATTATCAGTGGAGAGCCGCGTGCGCTTATCTGTCAGCACACCACCAGCAGCGCTGAACACACGTTCAGACAGAACGCTGGCTGCGGGGCATGACAAGATCTCCAAGGCGTAAGTGGCTAGCTCCGGCCATTTATCCAGATTGGAAGCCCAAAAAGAGCAAGGGTCCAGTGACACAGTCATGGCTTCAATGTTTACTTGGAGATACTCCTGTACCATCGTCTCTAGGCGTTGACTATGTGTCAGACTTCTTGTCTCCTGTGGCCTTGCAAAGGATGGGCTAAAAAAGTGGTGAAATGATTCCGCAAAATTGATGTTACCAGCAGATACTGTGTTTCTGTTACGGTTTGAGTGCTGAACACTCGACGGTCCCACGGTTGGCAAGTTGGAACTGTGAGATTCAGTACGTGCACCACTGGTGTTTTGTGGAAAAGCACATGTAAGATTCTACAACAGTCTCTGCTGATACTCCTGCATGCGTGCATCCCTTTCTATGGCAGGAATAATTTCTGCAAATTTACTTTTGTACCGGGGATCTAACAGTGTGGCAACCCAGTAGTCAGGATTATTTCTAATTCTCACAATTCGAGGGTCATGTTGCAGGTAGTGCAGCAAGAAGGCACTCATGTGTGTTGCGCATCCAGGAGCACCCAGTCCCTGTTGTGTTGGTGGCGAGGTAACAATCATGCTTCCTTCCTCTGTCCTCTCCCCCCAACCTCGCACAACAGAAATGTGATCAAGGTCTCCCTCATCTGATGAGTCTTCCATCAGTTCGTCCTCCACTTCTTCCTGGGCTCCTGCACCTTCCTCACTAGTTTGGCTGCTACCATGCGCCCTGGTGAAACCATCTCCCGCGCCCTCACATGCCTGCCGCCTTGGTGCTGCCGATCGTCTGGACCTTGCAGATGTTAGCCCTTCCGCATACAACTCCTCCTCCTCTACTTCCTCCACCTCCTCTTGTGCCACCACCTGACTCCGAATTCTGTTTAACATGTGCTCCAGCATGTAAATCACCGGAATAGTCATGCTGATAATGGCATCGTCAGCACTAAACATCTTCGTCGCCATTTCAAAACTGTGCAGAAGGGTGCATAGGTCCCTGATCTGAGACCACTCCTCCAGCGTGATTTGCCCCACCTCTGGATCTCGTTGGCCCAGGCTATACGTCAGAATGTATTGCACCAGGGCTTGTCGGTGCTGCCACAGTCGCTGCAACATGTGCAGAGTTGAATTCCACCGGGTAGGCACATCGCATTTTAGCCGGTGAAGTGGCAGGCCCAACGACTTCAGTAGAGATGTAAGTCGCTGAGCTGCGGGATGCGAACGGCGGAAGTGAGCACACAGCGACGGTGCCCTCTGCAGAAGGCCATCTAGTCCGGGATAGTGGGCTAAAAATTGCTGGACAACCAGGTTCAACACTTGAGCCATACAAGGCACGTGTGTGACATTGCCCCGGCGAAGGGCCGCACCCAGGTTTGCAGCATTGTCGCACACGGCCTTCCCTGGTTTCAGGTCCAATGGAGACAACCATTCATGAAATTGGTTCTCCAGAGCTGACCACAACTCCTCAGCTGTGTGACTCACATTTCCCAGACATTTCAAAGTAAAAACCGCCTGATGACGTTGAGCCCTACTGCCAGCACAGTAAGGAGGTGTGCAGGATCCCTTCTGCGCAGTTGGAAAGCTTGTGGCATGACCAGACAGGCTTTGGGTGCAGGTGGAGGACCGAGAGGAGGTTGAGGAGGCAGAAGCAGTGGAGGAACTTTGAGATAAAGAGGATTGACGCACAACTCGTGGGGACGGCAAGACTTGGACAGCAGCCCCTTGTCCTGCTGTCACCATAGTTACCCAGTGCCCAGTCAGCGACATGTAACACCCCTGTCCATGCCTACTCGTCCAAGTGTCTGTGGTGAAATGCACCCTGTCACACACAGAGTTTCTCAAAGAAGCGGTGATGTTGTGTGCGACATGCTGGTGGAGCGCAGGCACACCTTTCTTTGAGAAGTAGTGCCGACTGGGCATCTGGTACTGGGGCACTGCGACGGACATAAGGTCTCGAAAATCCTCTGTGTCCACCAGGCGGAAAGGCAGCATTTCTGTAGCCAAGAGCTTGCAGATGGTGAAATTCAACCTCTTAGCTTTCTCATGGCTAGGAGGAAATGGTCTTTTACTTGTCCACATCTGAGGGACCGAGGGCTGGCTATTGTGCTTAGACGGGGTTGATAAGGGTGTCCCTGGCAAACTGCCGGTCTGTGAGGAAGATGCAGGCGGACATGTTAGGTTGCCTTGATCCAAAGGTGGTGCTATCGATGTCGGACAGCGCTCAACACCAGCTGGTGTTACCACCTCCAAAGAAAATGATGACCTGCCAATCACGCTGGCTGTTGAGGGTAAAGAGGTGGCAGGTCTGCGCCCCAAAACAGGTGTGACTGCTGTCCCCCCAGTCACAGAGGATGAAGAGGCCGCGGATGCACAAGATATGGCAGACGGTGGTTGGCCCGGCCGGCTAGGCCGCATTGTAGCACAGTGAGCTTCCCACTGCAACTTATGCTTCATGTCCATGTGCCGGTTCATGCATGAAGCACTCAAACTATGTATTTTTTGGCCTCTATTTAGCTCTTGCTGACAAATGTTACAGATAACACGAGTTGGGTCATCTTTATCGATCTGAAAAAATGCCCAGGCTATGCAAGGCTTAGCACCCATGAGACCTGAAGAGCCACCACGACTTGTGGTGAGAGGAAGAGTTGTGTTTGAGGATGCAGTTGTTGACGTGCTTCCAGTACTACGTCTCTGTCCAGGAAGGCGCAACCTGACCTCGTCGTCACTAGCATTCTCCTCCACCTCCTCTGCTGACCTCATCTCATGGCTGACTGTGGGTTGACAGTAAGTGGGATCTCCAACCTCATCATCATCACCCTGTGCGTTATCACACCCGTCGTCCTCAGAGCCAACCTGTTCCTGCCCTGACAAAAAACTAAAGTTGTCGCTCCAATGAGGTATTTGAGTCTCATCATCGTCTTCCTCATTGTCTCCACCATCAGGAGTTACAGTTTGGGAATGAGGGTCTACATTATGGTCAGAACCTTCAGCGTCTGGTCCTGGATCCGACTCATAAAGATTCTGGGCATCAGTGCATATCATTTCCTCGTCTGGATTCACAGAAGCGCTGGAGCCGACCTCTGATTCCCAGGCTATAGTATGAGTAAACAGCTCTGCAGACTCAACCATCTGTTCTACCTCATACTCAGACGGGCAGCTGGAGACTTGGAAGCTGTGAGGAAGCAAGTGCAATTGGGGTGACATCTCTGAGGACTGGAGTATTTGTGATGTTGAAGTTGATGTGGAGGAGAGCCCACTTAAAGGAACACTTGATATCCGTTGAAGCACCTGCTGTTTTTGTACCTCATCTGGAATTTGTAGCGATTGGTGTGGCCGTAAGAAAGGGATCTTATCACATTGTCCGCTAAAAGAAGTAGACGTTTTAGTTTGGCTGGAAGATGGTCTTTCTTCTGCAGATGTTACTGTTGCTTTAACACCTACCCCACGGACACAAGCTTTTTTCCCCTTCCCAACATGCCTATTCCCCTTTCCACCAGCAGCAGGCCTTTTTCCACTCATTTTGGTGGTTAACTAATTCACAACTCTGGAGTTGTTTGCACAAAAAAACAATGGATGGGAACCGAGCAGAGCTGAGTGACCAAACTGTGGTATTAGGACAAAACTATTGGCTGGGTAAGATGCAGAAAAAAATTATATTCAATTTGTAACCTCATGGAGGTCAGTATAGATGGACTAATAGAACAAGTCCCACACACAGCTAGAAGCCCAAATATTTTTTCAGAGGTAGATGCAGAAAAAAATTATATTCAGTTTGCAACCTGATGGAGGTCAGTATAGATGGACTAATAGAACAAGTCCCACACACTGCTAGAAGGCCAAATATTTTTTCAGACCTAGATGCAGAAAAATATTATATTCAATTTGCAACCTGATGGAGATCAGTATAGATGGACTAATAGACCAAGTCCCACACACTGCTAGAAGCCCAAATATTTTTTCAGAGCTAGATGCAGAAAAAAATTATATTCAATTTGCAACCTGATGGAGGTCAGTATAGATGGACTAATAGAACAAGTCCCACACACTGCTAGTAGCCAAATATTTTTTCAGAGGTAGATGCAGAAAAAAATTATATTCAGTTTGCAACCTGATGGAGGTCAGTATAGATGGACTAATAGAACAAGTCTCACACACTGCTAGAAGGCCAAATATTTTTTCAGAGCTAGATGCAGACAAAAAAATATTTTGAATTTGCAACCTGTTGGAGGTCAGTATAGATGGACTAGTAGAACAAGTCCACACACTGCTAGAAGGACAAATATTTTTTCAGAGCTAGATGCAGAAAAAAATTATATTGAATTTGCAACCTGATGGAGGTCAGTACAGATGGACTAATAGAACAAGTCCCACACACTGCTAGAAGGCCAAATATTTTTTCAGAGCTAGATGCAGAAAAAAATTATATTTAAATTGCAACCTGATGGAGGTCAGTATAGATGGACTAATAGAACATGTCCCACACACTGCTAGAAGCCCAAATATTTTTTCAGAGGTAGATGCAGAAAAAAATTATATTCAGTTTGCAACCTGATGGAGGTCAGTAGAGATGGACTAATAGAACAAGTCCCACACACTGCTAGAAGGCCAAATATTTTTTTCAGAGCTAGATGCAGACAAAAAATTATTTTGAATTTGCAACCTGATGGAGGTCAGTATAGATGGACTAGTAGAACAAGTCCCACACATTGCTAGAAGGACAAATATTTTTTCAGAGCTAGATGCAGAAAAAAATTATATTCAATTTGCAACCTGATGGAGGTCAGTATAGATGGACTAATAGAACAAGTCCCACACACAGCTAGAAGCCCAAATATTTTTTCAGAGGTAGAGGCAGAAAAAAATTATATTCAGTTTGCAACCTGATAGAGGTCAGTATAGATGGACTAATAGAACAAGTCCCACACACTGCTAGACGGCCAAATATTTTTTCAGAGCTAGATGCAGAAAAAAATTATATTCAATTTGCAACCTGATGGAGGTCAGTATAGATGGACTAATAGAACAAGTCCCACACACTGCTAGAAGGCCAAATATTTTTTCAGAGCTAGATGCAGAAAAAAATTATATTCAATTTGCAACCTGATGGAGGTCAGTATAGATGGACTAATAGAACAAGTCCCACACACAGCTAGAAGCCCAAATATTTTTTCAGAGGTAGAGGCAGAAAAAAATTATATTCAGTTTGCAACCTGATAGAGGTCAGTATAGATGGACTAATAGAACAAGTCCCACACACTGCTAGACGGCCAAATATTTTTTCAGAGCTAGATGCAGAAAAAAATTATATTCAATTTGCAACCTGATGGAGGTCAGTATAGATGGACTAATAGAACAAGTCCCACACACTGCTAGAAGGCCAAATATTTTTTCAGAGCTAGATGCAGACAAAAAATTATATTCAATTTGCAACCTGATGGAGGTCAGTATAGATGGACTAATAGAACAAGTCCCACACACAGCTAGAAACCCAAATATTTTTTCAGAGGTAGATGCAGAAAAAATTATATTCAGTTTGCAACCTGATGGAGGTCAGTATAGATGGACTAATAGAACAAGTCCCACACACTGCTAGAAGGCCAAATATTTTTTCAGAGCTAGATGCAGAAAAAATTATATTGAATTTGCAACCTGATGGAGGTCAGTATAGATGGACTAATAGACCAAGTCCCACACACTGCTAGAAGGCCAAATATTTTTTCAGAGCTAGATGCAGACAAAAAAATATTTTTAATTTGCAACCTGATGGAGGTCAGTATAGATGGACTAATAGAACAAGTCCCACACACTGCTAGAAGGCCAAATATTTTTTCAGAGCTAGATGCAGACAAAAAAATAATTTGAATTTGCAACCTGATGGAGGTCAGTATAGATGGACTAGTAGAACAAGTCCCACACACTGCTAGAAGGCCAAATATTTTTTCAGAGCTAGATGCAGAAAAAAATTATATTCAATTTGCAACCTGATGGAGGTCAGTATAGATGGACTAATAGAACAAGTCCCACACACTGCTAGTAGCCAAATATTTTTTCAGAGGTAGATGCAGATAAAAATTATATTCAGTTTGCAACCTGATGGAGGTCAGTATAGATGGACTAATAGAACAAGTCTCACACACTGCTAGAAGGCCAAATATTTTTTCAGAGCTAGATGCAGACAAAAAAATATTTTGAATTTGCAACCTGTTGGAGGTCAGTATAGATGGACTAGTAGAACAAGTCCACACACTGCTAGAAGGACAAATATTTTTTCAGAGCTAGATGCAGAAAAAAATTATATTGAATTTGCAACCTGATGGAGGTCAGTACAGATGGACTAATAGAACAAGTCCCACACACTGCTAGAAGGCCAAATATTTTTTCAGAGCTAGATGCAGAAAAAAATTATATTTAAATTGCAACCTGATGGAGGTCAGTATAGATGGACTAATAGAACATGTCCCACACACTGCTAGAAGCCCAAATATTTTTTCAGAGTTAGATGCAGAAAAAAATTATATTCAGTTTGCAACCTGATGGAGGTCAGTAGAGATGGACTAATAGAACAAGTCCCACACACTGCTAGAAGGCCAAATATTTTTTTCAGAGCTAGATGCAGACAAAAAATTATTTTGAATTTGCAACCTGATGGAGGTCAGTATAGATGGACTAGTAGAACAAGTCCCACACATTGCTAGAAGGACAAATATTTTTTCAGAGCTAGATGCAGAAAAAAATTATATTCAATTTGCAACCTGATGGAGGTCAGTATAGATGGACTAATAGAACAAGTCCCACACACAGCTAGAAGCCCAAATATTTTTTTAGAGGTAGAGGCAGAAAAAAATTATATTCAGTTTGCAACCTGATAGAGGTCAGTATAGATGGACTAATAGAACAAGTCCCACACACTGCTAGACGGCCAAATATTTTTTCAGAGCTAGATGCAGAAAAAAATTATATTCAATTTGCAACCTGATGGAGGTCAGTATAGATGAACTAATAGAACAAGTCCCACACACTGCTAGAAGGCCAAATATTTTTTCAGAGCTAGATGCAGACAAAAAATTATATTCAATTTGCAACCTGATGGAGGTCAGTATAGATGGACTAATAGAACAAGTCCCACACACAGCTAGAAGCCCAAATATTTTTTCAGAGGTAGATGCAGAAAAAATTATATTCAGTTTGCAACCTGATGGAGGTCAATATAGATGGACTAATAGAACAAGTCCCACACACTGCTAGAAGGCCAAATATTTTTTCAGAGCTAGATGCAGAAAAAATTATATTGAATTTGCAACCTGATGGAGGTCAGTATAGATGGACTAATAGACCAAGTCCCACACACTGCTAGAAGGCCAAATATTTTTTCAGAGCTAGATGCAGACAAGAAAATATTTTTAATTTGCAACCTGATGGAGGTCAGTATAGATGGACTAATAGAACAAGTCCCACACACTGCTAGAAGGCCAAATATTTTTTCAGAGCTAGATGCAGACAAAAAAATAATTTGAATTTGCAACCTGATGGAGGTCAGTATAGATGGACTAGTAGAACAAGTCCCACACACTGCTAGAAGGCCAAATATTTTTTCAGAGCTAGATGCAGAAAAAAATTATATTGAATTTTCAACCTGATGGAGGTCAGTATAGATGGACTAATAGAACAAGTCCCACACACTGCTAGAAGGCCAAATATTTTTTCAGAGCTAGATGCAGAAAAAAATTATATTCAATTTGCAACCTGATGGAGGTCAGTATAGATGGACTAATAGAGCATGTCCCACACACAGCTAGAAGCCCAAATATTTTTTCAGAGGTAGATGCAGAAAAAAATTATATTCAGTTTGCAACCTGATGGAGGTCAGTATAGATGGACTAATAGAACAAGTCCCACACTGCTAGAAGGCCAAATATTTTTTTCAGAGCTAGATGCAGAAAAAAATTATTTTGAATTTGCAACCTGATGGAGGTCAGTATAGATGGACTAGTAGAACAAGTCCCACACACTGCTAGAAGGACAAATACTTTTTCAGAGCTAGATGCAGAAAAAAATTATATTCAATTTGCAACCTGATGGAGGTCAGTATAGATGGACTAATAGAACAAGTCCCACACACAGCTAGAAGCCCAAATATTTTTTCAGAGGTAGATGCAGAAAAAAATTATATTCAGTTTGCAACCTGATGGAGGTCAGTATAGATGGACTAATAGAACAAGTCCCACACACAGCTAGAAGCCCAAATATTTTTTCAGAGGTAGATGCAGAAAAAATTATTATCAGTTTGCAACCTGATGGAGGTCAGTATAGATGGTCTAATAGAACAAGTCCCACACACTGCTAGAAGGCCAAATATTTTTTCAGAGCTAGATGCAGAAAAAAATTATATTCAATTTGCAACCTGATGGAGGTCAGTATAGATGGACTAATAGAACAAGTCCCACACACAGCTAGAAGCCCAAATATTTTTTCAGAGGTAGATGCAGAAAAAATTATATTCAATTTGCAACCTGATAGAGGTCAGTATAGATGGACTAATAAAACAAGTCCCTCACACTGCTAGAAGGCCAAATATTTTTTCAGAGCTAGATGTAGAAAAAAATTATATTGAATTTGCAACCTGATGGAGGTCAGTATAGATGGACTAATAGACCAAGTCCCACACACTGCTAGAAGGTCAAATATTTTTTCAGAGCTAGATGCAGACAAAAAAATATTTTTAATTTACAACCTGATGGAGGTCAGTATAGATGGACTAATAGAACAAGTCCCACACACTGCTAGAAGCCCAAATATTTTTTCAGAGCTAGATGCAGACAAAAAATTATTTTGAATTTGCAACCTGATGGAGGTCAGTATAGATGGACTAATAGAACAAGTCCCACACACTGCTAGATGGACAAATATTTTTTCAGAGCTAGATGCAGAAAAATATTATATTCAATTTGCAATCTTATGGAAGTCAGTATAGATGGACTAATAGAATGATGCTATGCCCAAAAAGTTTTACTTCACTAGGTGCAGTAAAAAAATTGGTATTCTATACACAGGTGGTGTAGCTTGCAACACAGATAGGCTACTCCACTGACTAATAAACTCTGCAATAGGCCAAAAAGGATTAGCTTTGCTAGATTCAGCCAAATGCTGTGAAAAAAACTTGCACAGCACTGGCCTGGCAAAAACTGATAGGAACTGATGTAACTTAGTCCTGAAAAGGACTCCAATTACAATTAGTCTTTACTCCCACAACCTATCTATTTAAGAGCACAGACCAGCCTGATAAAAGTCGTAGGAAATGCTGTAACCTAGTCCTTAAAAGGACTGCAATCACAACTATTCCCTACTCCCAAGCTATCTGTAGATTTGTGTGAAAATAGGCTTCAAATTAACAAGGTATAGCGCACACAGCAACAGCGGTGCCGTCTAACACGCAGCTGCAGCAGTGAGAAAATGGTGGCGACGGGGAAAATGGCTGGGTCTTATAGGGCAAGGACATGTGACATACACTGCCAATGACACATGCCCTTGCTTGTGTGAAAAAAAGCACTTTGCTCTGTGTGTGCGCTGCTGATAGGCTGACAGATTGCACCTCCCCACTGTAAATGCGGGAAAGAGAAAAAAAAATGGAGATCTTCATTATTCCTGCAGAGCTCCATCCCCTGCCCCTCCCCCCGCCCCGCTGTACACTCAAACTGCGTATTAACATTAATTTTCGTCATTACTGAGAAAAAATCCAGTTATGATTTTGGTGCACGAACAGTTATCGAACATAACCTCGAACAGCCGAATTTTTCTCAAATCATTCGTGTTTGCCGAACGGCTCGAACACCGCCCAAAACAGCTCGAATTTGAGATTGGCGAACAGTTCGAGTCAAACAACGCTCATCTCTACTCAGGAGTGGACCTGGATGTCTGACATATGTACCATCCTGACAAACTTTGAGGAGGCCACCAAGATGGTGAGTGGCGATGACGCCATCATTAGTGTCAGCATCCCACTTGTCTGTCTTTTTCACCGCTCTCTGCAGAGAATTAAAGAGGAGGCATTGCAGCCAGAGTATGATGAGATGAATCAAGAAGCCGTAGCGGGCGATTACACACAGCCCAGCCTCATCTCATCCCAACGTGCATTGGGGGACAATGAGGGAGAGGAGGAGGAGGAAGAACAGGAGCTGCTATCATGCGTTGTAGACGGTAGTACCTGTACAAGTGTCATACCGTCGGTTCAGCGTGGGTGGCCTGAGGACAGGGGGGAGGAAGAAGAGGAGGAGCAAGAGGAGGAGGAGAGCATGGTCAGTCGTCATCTCGGTGAGGACACGGAAATCTTGCCCGTTACCAGTCTGGCACACATGACTTACTTTATGTTACGTGGCCTTAACCGTGACCCTCGCGTTGTCAAAATGTTGGGTGACAGTCATTACTGGTTGGTGACACTTGTAGACCCCCGCTACAAGGAGAACTTTCACTCTCTTATTCCTGAGGTGGAGAGGTCTACAAAAATGGGGCAGTACCAGAAGGCCCTTGCTGCAGAACTCTTAAAAAAATTCCCATCTGAACACGCTAGCGGCAGAGGTCACAGTTCGTTGCCCAACCAAGGCATACAGGTGAGAGAGATGCAACTCCAATCCAGCAGAGGCAGGGGAACACTGTCAACGTTCTGGGACAGTTTTCTGACACCCGCTCATCTTACAGGCCCTGAGGCGCGGGGTACTCTCACAAGGAGTGGATTGTTTCAAAAAATGGTGAGGGAGTACCTTGCCGACCATACCAGCGTCCTCCGTGATTCCGCTGTGCCTTTTAATTATTGGGTATCCAAGCTGAACACTTGGAATGAGCTTGCTCTGTACACCTTGGAGGTCCTGGCCTGCCCTGCCGCTAACGTGTTATGGGAGCGTGTTTTTAGTGCCGCTGGGGGAATTATAACTGATAAGCGCACTCGCCTGTCAACTGACATTGCTGACAAGCAGTCCCTTATCAAAATTAACAAGGGCTGGATTGGGCCAGACTTCTCATCACCACCAAATGACAGCAGAGTAACATAAAGTCAAATCCACTGTGTTATTTCGGGAGGTGTATTCACATGCACCGCTTCAGACCCACACATGTGTATACGCTTCCTCGTTTCTGCTGTTTTATCTTCTTCTCCTTATCCTCAGCCTCCACCACCACTATACCACCAGGGGGCCAGCATTGCAAGTTGCTCCGTCCTTATTTTTGGCAGCTTTTGCTTGCAAGTCTAAGCAAATACTATTGGACACCGACTCCCCAATAATGGGACTTATGTTTGTAATATGCTGTACTGCATGGCTCTTATAAGGGGCTTTGCAAGTTGCTCCGTCCTAATTTTTGGCAGCTTTTGCTTGGAAAGCATAAGCAAATACTATGGGAGACCCACTCCCCAATAATGGGACTTATGTTTGTAATATGCTGTACTGCATGGCTATTGTAAGGGGCATTGCAAGTTGCTCCGTCCTAATTTTTGGCAGCTTTTGCTTGCAAGGCATAAGCAAATACTATGGGAGACGCACTCCCCAATAATGGGACTTATGTTTGTAATATGCTGTACTGCATGGCTCTTGTAAGGGGCATTGCAAGTTGCCCCGTCCTAATTTTTGGCAGCTTTTGCTTGCAAGGCATAAGCAAATACTATGCGACACCCACTCCCCAATAATGGGACTTATGTTTGTAATATGCTGTACTGCATGGCTCTTGTAAGGGGCATTGCAAGTTGCTCCGTCCTAATTTTTGGCAGCTTTTGCTTGGAAAGCATAAGCAAATACTATGGGACACCCACTCCCCAATAATGGGACTCATGTTTGTAATATGCTGTACTGCATGGCTCTTGTAAGGGGCATTGCAAGTTGCTCCGTCCTAATTTTTGACAGCTTTTGTTTGGAAAGCATAAGCAAATACTATGGGAGACCCACTCCCCAATAATGGGACTTATGTTTGAAATATGCTGTACTGCATGGCTTTTTTAAGGGGCATTGCAAGCTGCTCCATCCTAATTTTTGGCAGCTTTTGCTTGCAAGGCATAAGCAAATACTATGTGACACCCACTCCCCAATAATGAGACTTATGTTTGTAATATGCTGTACTGCATGGCTCATGTAAGGGGCATTGCAAGTTGCTCCATCCTAATTTTTGGCAGCTTTTGCTTGCAAGGCATAAGCAAATACTATGGGACACCCACTCCCCAATAATGGGACTTATGTTTGTAATATGCTGTACTGCATGGCTCTTGTAAGGGGCATTGCAAGTTGCTCCGTCCTAATTTTTGGCAGCTTTTGCTTGCAAGGCATAAGCAAATACTATGGGACACCCACTCCCCAATAATGGGACTTATGTTTGTAATATGCTGTACTGCATGTGACGCGCCCCCTGGGCTGTGTGTACACGTGTGTGGGATACCCAGTGCCGGGTCTCTGGGGTCTGTAGTCTCCGTGGCGGTGACCCGGTCCCGTGGCTCAGGCTGGTCAAACCAGTGGCTGTCTTTCTTAGGTTTTGAGGTTAATTGTCCGACTGCGCCACCCGTGGATTGCGGTCAGGGAGTACCACCGCTGCGAGGCAGACCGCTGAGGCTGGTGTTGTGTGCGCAGCAGAGAATGGGATAACTCCCCACGGGAGGAGTATAGCCTCAGGGCAGTGAGTGTGGATGATGGGGGTGATGTTGCACGAGCGCAGCAGGAACGACTCAGAGTCTTTGCAGTGCAGTTCAGGGTCTTTACTGATGATTATAAGGTAGACCCTCCCGGGAGTACTGGCTAGCATAAGAGGCCTGGTCAGTCTGTGAGCAAGCAGGAGTTCCCCTGGCCAGGTGGAGTTGTAGGCCTCCCTGTCTGTCTGCACTCTTCCTGGCTACCTTGCTGTAAGCGGGTAGAAGTAGCCCACGTCCCTGATTGTACCGTGTAGTGCTCACCCGTATGGCTGGTGACTTGGGGCCTTTTGTTAGCCTCCGCTCCACGACGGCGGTGCTGGTCCCTTGCTTGAGACTGAGCCTCCGGGCTTCTATGGCCAAAGGACCTGAAATCCCCTGCCGGCTGGTTTCTGCTGCTGGATATATAAGTCCTCACAGCCTCGGACTCCTGTGTCAGGTTCCTATTGTCTTCTGCCAGGGCGAGCTCTACTCAGCTTCCAGCCACTGGTCTTTAGCTCCTAGCTCCTACAGAGCTCCTTGCTGTTACTTTCCCTTGATCTCACTCTGACTCTGACTGTTCTCTGTTCTCTGACTCACTCATCCCCGCCCCAGATCCAGTTTATAAGGGCAGAATTCTCCCCTCCCAGGACAGGGGCAGGAGGATGTTGCATGTTTAAGGGATCCTGACCAGGAAACCTCTCACTTGCTCTCCGACGTAATATCTCTATTACTGTGGTGACCAGACCCCTGGGGTGCCACACATGGCTCTTGTAAGGGGCATTGCAGTTCCTCATAATTTTTGGAAAGCCTTCCATTCACTGCTTAGGCCAACAGTGCACTGGAGACCCAGTTGCTATAAATGCAAAAAAAGGTTTAGTTAACGCCCTCTGACCTCCATGTCATTTCCAAGGGGCATGGAAGTGCCTCGAAATTTTTGGTAGGCATTGCACTCACTGTATGCCCTATAACTGTGTAGCCGAACCGCTCCTTTTGTTACAGAAACATATCCTACAAGACATATCTGGTTGACTGGCCTGATATTGATGTGAATGGTCCCTGTTCCTCCTGCTCTTTCTCCTTTGCCACTACCTCATCCATCATTTATCACCTGAAGCTTTGTTTTAACGGGAGTCATAGAACTTGGATAGTAGCAGGAAAACATCCAGCAATCCTCGGAGGAGGTAGGATATGCGCCAAAACGCTGACCACCTCAGGCCTAGCCGCTACTACATACATGCGCTTGCATTACAACAAAACAAAGCAGATGCTAACTTCTATCACCCTCATCATGCTCCTCACCTTGGCACTCTCAACTCCCCTGATGGAGAAGCCAGGGCCCACCGGAGGAGTCTGATAGTCCGGTGGGCGCGGCCAATGCTGCCCTAAAGCAGGCCAGGCTAAGAAAAGTGTGGGAAAGGTTACCGGGACAAATAGGGGTGGCTGTGGACCAAGTATGGACACCCGACCACCCCCTGGAGGCTGGGGAGCAAGCGGGGACACCCGGCCACCTGGCGGCTGGGGACTGAGTATGGATACCAGGCCACCGACACAGCCATGGCGTGGTGGCCAGATTCGCCTCCACATGCCTAAAAGGCCCAATTTAAAGTGCAAGCAAGCAGTATAGTACTGCAGCCTGGGGGTGGGTGGGTGGCAGGTTGCATACTTGCGCTTGCATTGCAAGGAATGGGAGAGGTACAATTGAACACTGCCCTGGGACAAGGACTTGAATGGGGATAGTTGCAAGTCTGCAACGACAGGTGCAAGGTGGGAGGCATCTTCGCATGTACCATGAACAGGGGTTTGGCATGCACACAATACAGCGGAATAGGCTCTCCTTCCCAATAAATGCACTGGGGAGGGCACAGGTAATGTTTTGGTATACGCGCTTAATCTTATGTATAAGGCACACCAGGACAAATAGGGGCGGCTGGGGACTGAGTATGGATACCTCGCTGCCGAAGCAGCAATGAGGTAGTGGCCAGCTTCGGCCTCCTCCAAACTAAAAGGCCCCATTTCAGGTGCAAGCTAGCAGTATGGAATTGCAGTCTGGGGGTGGGTGGGTGGCAGGCTGCACACTTACACTTGCATTAAAAGAAAACATAGCAGATGCTAACTTCTGTCATCATCATCATGCTCCTCACCTTGGCACTCTCAACTCCACCGATGGAGAAGTCAGGGCCCACCGGAGGAGTCTGGTTCTCTGGTGGGCTCGTCCAATGCTGCCTAAAGCAGGCCGGGCTAAGAAAAGTGTGTGGGGGGATGTTCCAAGGAGAAATAGGGGTGGCTGGGGACCGTTTATGGACGCCCGGCTGCCCCCAGGCGGCTGGGGACCGTGTGTGGACACCCGGCCGCGGGGCGGCTGGGGACCGAGTATGGACACCCGGCCGCCGGGCGGCTGGGGACTGAGTATGGATTCCAGGCCGCCAACACAGCCATGACGTGGTGGCCAGATTCCGCCTCCACATGCCTAAAAGTTCAAGCAAGCAAGCAGTATGGTATTGCAGCCTGGGGGTGGGTGGGTGGCAGGCTGCATACTTTCGCTTGCATTGCAAGGAATGGGGGAGGTACAATTGAACACTGCCCTGGGACTAGAACTTGCATGGGGATAGTTGCTAGTCTGCATCTTCTGATGCGGCAAGGATCACTTATGATGGGCACACTTTTAGACAGTGACCTGGGAGTCAGAGATGCTTCCAGGGGTCTTCCCCATGCTGTTCCCATGTCTTTTCAGCAGTTTATGCATGTGTCACACAGCACATGGCCAGATAAGGTTGTAAAATGTTAAAATGACATTTCCCGGTGAATGCATTTGTCATAGTTAAAAGCAATACAAAAGTGCAAAAACGCATAAAAAATGCTACTTGTGAACATAGCCGAAGGTGTGGAGGAGTATTTTTGTTTTTGGTCATTTATTTTAACTTATACACAAGTTTTTTCCCTGGAAAGGATGTTCCTTAACATATTTCACAGGAAAAAAGTTTCACTTTCTTTTTTGAACGTTTTATTGTGAGCCGTAAAAGTGGCTTAATACCTCTGACCATGTTGTTGACAGCAGTGACCTGGGGGTCAGAAATGCTTCCTAGGGCGATACCCATGCTGTCCCCATGTCATTTGAGCACTATCATTTTGGGCACTTGTTAGGCTTTTAAAAAACTGCCGGGGGTGCCACCGCAAAAATGCTCGAGTCTCCCATAGACTAACATTGGGCTCGTTGCTTGGGTCGAGCACCCGAGTATCACGGCGAGCTCGGCCCGAGCTTCGAGCACCCGAGCATTTTAGTACTCGCTCAACCCTAATAGACAACCATAAGGTAAAAGTCCCCTAAAAAATACCTTTTAATAGTAAATTATAAAAAGGACTGTAGGCAATCCATAGACAAACAACAAAGATACTCATAATATTGGGATATCAAAGATAAGTTAATACACCAAAAAAGGTGGGAATACAGATTAATTCTGTCCCTATTCTGTCCATAATTTCTTTCCCTTCCTAGCAACGCTAGTCCTTTTTAGAATTTACTACTAAAAGGTATTTTTTAGGGGGCTTTTACCTTATGGTTGTCTTTGTCTATTTGGCCCCTTTTTGATATTTTGTCTAGGTGTCTAATCAGTGGTCTGAGAAAACATCCCATAGTGACACAAAACACTTCCTTTCAAGCACTATTCATTCCAACATTACTAGCATATTGGCAAAATGCTCAAAGCCTCCTTGTTTACCATCAATTCAGTATTGCAGTCTGTATGAGAGGCATCAAAATGGGTCTTATGAGAAACCAAAAAATGTATAGCCAAAACTGGATCCCATATTCTAGGTGTGGCCTTTCAAGTGACTTATAGAGGGCTCATAATATATTGGGGTTACTGGATTTTATCTCTCAATCTTTATCTATGTTGAGTTCTCAGCTCATGAACCTATTCCATATCATGATGAGATTAAAGCCCCCAATGCTAAGATTACAGACTATACTGCACCCATTGAAAGCATAATATGATGAAAGTGTGATTACTCGCTGGAAGCATTGAGTGCATATTCTGGAGTACACTTGGGTATCACTAGAAAAAGTAGGCCATACTCTATTAGAGAAAGTAGATTACTACTCATATAATTAGGAATACTATTATTAATAAACCCATGAAAAAATAAGTTGACAAAGTGAATACAATAGGGGATTTTGCCATTTTCTTTGGTAGGCCATCATGTTTTTCCTTGATGAGACTCCCAAGTGTTACTCACTTGTCCTTCATCCAGCGACAAGCACTACATCCTCCACCTTGCTCTGGCAACCCGACAGACTCCTGTCACTCTCCTGAGCCTGTTGGTTTAACTTAGGTAAACTGTAAGAATTGAGATCCTTGGTGTTCACCAGTACTGTTAAAATTGTGCCCACCCAGTTATATGGTGCAATCCATCACCATGTTGCAAACCCAACTTTGCTATAGAGCTGGTTCAACTCTCATATACCTCTGTGCCATCTCAGAAGTTGAGAACTCTGCTGCAAACCCAACAATGCTGTATAGCTTGGACAATTCAGATACAACTCAGCAACTGAGGATTCAGCAATTGAGGACTCTGCTGCAAAGTCAGCTGTGCTTGATCGCTGACCCTACTCTTCTATGATACTGACTTAGCTCTGCCTCTGAATCTCTTGTGCAATTCAGAGATGGCACCCTATTAATCAATAATTGACCTAAGTGTCACTAGAGAGTCATCTATCTTTTTGAAGGAAAGTTATTACACCTCTTGGTTACAAACCTCCTTGTGAAAATCTTAAGTAGCACACTAGTGATGGGTGAGCACTAAAATGCTTGGGTGCCCGATGCTCGGGTCGAGCACATTGGAATATTAGGGTGCTCGACCCGAGCCATGAGCCCAAAGAAAGTGTATGGGAAACTCGAGCATTTTTCAGGCGGCTTCCCCTGGCGATCTGCAGAGGGCCTAAAAATTGCCCAAATCGATGGTAACAGTGCTCAAATGACATGGGAACAGCATGGGGAAGACCCCTGGAAACATTTCTGACTCCCAGGTCACTTCTGTCAACAACGTTGTCAGAGGTATTACGCCACTTTTACGGACTCACAATAAAGCATACAAAAACAAAACCAAAATGGATTTTCCTGGGAAATATGTTAAGGAACATACTTTCCAGGGTAATGACTTGTATATAAAGCAAAATAAATAAACCCAAAACAAAAATGCTCCTCCACAACTTGGGCTATGTTCACACGTAGCGTTTTTGCACTTGTGCATTGCTTTGAACTGTGCCAAATGCATTCACCAGGAAATGTCATTTTAACACTTTACAACCTTATCTGGCCATGTAGTGTGTGAGATATCATCAGACACATCGTGTTTCATTTATGAAGGAGGGACTCTGAAAGTCACAAAGCCTATTTTTATAGAGCCATCAGTCAGCCTTTACTATTCTTAAAGGGCCAGCAGTCGGCCCTCACTATTCTTAGAGAGCTATCAGCCGGCTATGTTTTATTGTTCCCATTACTAAAGAGTGGGTCTCCTATACTGTTATTGCGTATGCAGTGAGTGGCAGGGCTGCCCAAAATTTAGACGCACCCCAATACCACTTTGAAAATTTGGACGCACCCCAATACCCCTTTGAAGAGACTTAGAGGAGGGCGTCATGAAAACAATGTTCCCATCATTAGGAAGTAGGTCTCCCATTGTGTTTGCCTATGCAGTGAATGCAAGGGTTGCCAAAAATTCAGAGGCACTCCAATGCCCCTTGGAAGAGACGTAGAGGTCAGAGGGCCTCCTGAAAACAATGTTCCCATTATTAGGAAGTGGGTCTCTCATTGTGTTTGCATATGCAGTGAATGCAAGGGTTGCCAAAAATTTGGAGGCACTCCAATGCACCTTGGAAGAGACGGAGAGGGCCTCATGAAAAAATGTTCCCATTATTAGGAAGTGGGTCTCCAATAGTGTTAGCCTATGCAGTGAATGCAATGGTTGCCAAAAATTGGGAGGCACTCCACTGCCCCTTGGAAGACACGTAGAGGGCCTCATGAAAAAATGTTCACATTATTAGGAAGTGGGACTCCCATAGTGTTGGCCTATGCAGTGAATGCACGGACTGTCAAAAGTTGGGAGGCACTCCAATGCTCCTTGGAAGAGAAATGGAGGTTATGTTATGCTGCTATCATTCGATGGTGTTGAGAAGTCTGGCCCAATCCAGCCCTTGTTTATTTTTATGAGTCAGTCTGTCAGAATTTTCAGTTGACAGGCTGATGCACTTATCAGTTATAATTCCACCAGCGGCACTAAAAACCCGCTCTGATAAAACGCTGGCGGCAGGGCAGGCCAGGACCTCAAAGTCATAGAGAGCCAGTTCATTACACGTATCCAACTTGGATACCCAATAATTAAAAGGCACAAAAGAAGCACAGAGGAAGTTGGTACGGTTGGCAATGTACTGCCTCAGCATCTTCCCAAACTTTGCACTCCTTGTGAGAGTACCCCGTGCTTCAGGGCTTGTGCGATGGGAGGGGCTGTGAAAACTCTCCCAGAACTTTGGCAGTGTTCCCCTGCCTCTGCTGGATTGAATTTGTGTCTCTCTCGCCTGTACTCCTTGGTTGTCCAACGAACTGTGACCTCTGCCGCCAGCGTTTTCAGATGCAAATTTTTTTAATAGTTCCGCAACAAGAGCCTTCTGGTATGGACCCATTTTTGTAGACCTGTCCGACTCAGGAATAAGAGATATAAAGTTCTCATTGTAACGTGGGTCTAGAAGTTTCACCAACCAGTAATGACTGTCACCCAAAATTTTGAGAACGCGAGAGTCATGGGAAAGGCAGCGTAACAAACTCAGCCATGCGTGGCAGACTTCAAACAGGCAAGACTTCCGTGTCCTCACCAAGAGGATGACTGACCATGCTCTCCTCCTCCTCTTCTCTGTCCTCTGGCCATCCACGCTGAACAGATGGTATGACAGTTGTGCAGGTAGTACCGTCTATAGCGCATGAAACTAGCTCCTGTTCTTCCTCCTCCTCCTCCTCCTCCTCTTCCTCATTGCCACCCAATCCACGTTGGGATGAGATGAGGCTGGGCTGTGTGTAATCACCCTGTATGGTTCCTTGCTCCATCTTATCGTTCTCCACCTGCAATGCATCCTCTTTGATTGTGAGCAGAGAGCATTTCAGAAGACAGAGAAGCGGGATGGTGACGCTAATTATTGCATAATCATCGCTCACCATCTTGGTGGAGTCGTCAAAGTTTTGGAGGATGGTACATATGTCTGACATTCATGTCCACTTCTGAGGTATTATGTGTACAGGTTGAACTGAATACCGACGGCCTTGTTGATGCTGGTACTAATCAACTGCCCTTTTCTGCTCACAAATCTTTCCCAAAATTTGCAGTGTAGAGTTCCAACGTGGGGGGACATCACACACACCAGTCTATGAGCCTGAAGCTGCAAACGCTGCTGAAACACGGCAAGGGCGGTGGAAGCTGTAGGTGACTCCCTAAAATGGGCGCACGGGTGGCATACTTTAACAAGCAGATCCGGCAGCTCCGGGTAGGATTTGAGAAACTGCTGAACCACGAGGTTAAGCACATGGGCCAGGCATGATATGTGTGTGAGCTCGCCTCACCTCAGAGCCACAACCAGGTTCCGGCCATTGTCACACACGACCATGCCTGGCTGTAGGTTCAGTGGTGTGAGCCACAGATCTGCCTGCTCTTTCAGAGCTGTCCACAACTCTTCAGAATTTTGCGGTTTGTCACCTAAGCATATTAGCTTCAGCGCAACCTGTTGCCGCTTGGCCGAGGCAGTGCTGCAGTGCTTCCAGCTTGTGACTGATGTGGTCATTTAGGAGATGGAGGCTGAAGAAGAGGGAGAGGCTGCAGGAGGGGTAGACTGTAGGGGCAACCCTGATTGACCTAGGGCCCACAATCCTTGGCATCGAGAGGATGTGTTCCGTTCCAAGGTCCGACTGGGTTCTGGCTTCCACTATTTTAACCCAGTGTGCCATCAGCGAGATGTACCGTCCCTGCCCACAAGCACTTGTCCACATGTTCGTGGTTAGGTGGACCTTACCGGTAACTGTGTTGTGGAGGGCACGGCTAATGTTTTGGGACACGTGCTTGTGTAATGAGGGACGGCACACCGGGAGAAATAGTGGCGGCTGGGGAACGAGTACCGAGGGACGGCCGCCGCCATCAGGTTACGGAATTCTTCCATCTCCACGAGACTAAAAGGCAACATTTATAGAGCAAGCAGTTGCAAAATGTGGGAATTAGTTGTGTGGCCTGTGGGGCATTGGCTGTGTATTTGCGCTTGCATTCCAAGGACTGGGGTATGGAAAACTGAACATTGCACTGGGACAAAGACGTGGACTTGCTTCCTGATGCTGCTAATTGAGAGTGTGCAATGACAGGTGCGGGCCAGGAGGCATCTTCGCATGCACCATGGACAGGGGATTGGCTTGCATGCACAACAATGGAAGAAGCAATGATACCACCCACAGACACTGTTCCTAGACCCTGGGGTTCGGACTACAAAGTCGGGTGCCTTCCTGCTATGTGCCTGATCATGCTGGTGGTGATCAGGCCGGTTGTTTTGCCACCCCTGCTGATGCTGGCCTGGCAGGTGGTGCAAATTGCTTTTTTGAGGTTATCAGCAGAGTCTTTAAAAAACAACCAGACTCGCGAAGACCAAACTGTTGTACTGGCAACGTCCTTCGTGTTGGTGTTACAGGGAATGGTTGCCTGCCTTCTGTCTGCGGCCACCACCCTGCTTCTTCATGTCTGTTGGGATGCTATGCCTCCCTCCCCCTGTGTGCTACTGTCCGCGCTGTGCATGTCCTCCTGCCAGGTTGGGTCAGTTACTATCATGCACCACATCGTCTTCCACTTCCGCACCCTGGTCCTCCTCCTGACTTTCTGGCAATTGTATCTCATCATCGTCCACCTCTTGTGACACTTTCCTACCGTCACCTTCATGTGACCGTGGCTGCTCAAATATTTGGACATCGCTACATGCGATCTCCTCTTGCCCCACTTCAAGTGGACCGGGCGAGAGGCCAGCATCTATAAATGGAAAAGTGAACAGCTCTTCAGAGTGTCCAAGTATGGGATCAGTTTTTTCCGGGCACTCGGCATGGTGGGAGGAAGTAGGATCAGGGTGAGGAATATGCGGTCCAGACTCACGGCTACTGAGACTTGACCGTGTGGGAGACAGGGTGGTGGTGGTGGTTGCTAAGTGACTGGAATCATTATCCACTATCCATCCAACAACCTTTTGACACAGCTCTGGGTTCAATAGTGTTGTGCTGTGGTCCCCTAGGAATTGGGACAGGAAGGTCGGGCGAGAAGATGTGGGTGTTTGTTGTGGCACAATTACAGCTTGCCCATGGCCTCGGCCTCTGCATGCACCATCACGTCCAGTTCCCCGTCCCTTTGCCACGTACCTTGCCCATTTTAAATGGAGGACAATATCTTCCACGCTCACTACAAATGGCTGAATTTTGAGCGAAGTTATATGTAATCCGTGTGATGGAGAAACCACAGTTTTAAATAACTGGCCTGTAGGTTGAACATCAAACCGTTGTCACAAACTTTGCTTACACACTGAAAAAAAATTAGAATGGAGGCCAGAAATGGCAGAATTTTCAGAAAACGCATATGTGATCCGTGTGACGGAGAAACCACAATTTTAAATACCTGGCCTGTAGGTAACTATTTTGAACAGCAAACCGTTGTCAAAAACTTTGCTGACACACTGAAAAAAAATTTGAATGGAGGCCAAAAATGGCAATATTTTCAGCTCAATTATGTGTGATCCATGTGACAGTCAAACCACAGTTTTAAATAGCTGGATTTTTAGCGCTGTAATATGGAAAGAACCTGGCTGTATTCTGCAGTGCCAACATGCAAATGGAGTAGAAAAACTGTGTTCTTTGGATTGCTTTTTAAGCAAATAATGAGGATTAAGATACAAAAAAAAATATTCTTGGTCCCTGAGACCTTGGCCTTTGTCTAGAAATATCTAACAGCAGCAGAAGGCAGAACTGGAATGGAGCCTCTTGTGCTATATGCACTGCAGTCTGCTATATACACTACCTGCTTATATACACTGCGTGCCTGATATCTCTGCAGATGGATTAGTCCTCAGAAGGACTGTTTGTTGAGATGGATATGTGTAATGTACTTGTTTTCTCCCTACACTACCTAATACACAACCAAATCTCTCCCTAGCTCAGCAGCACCTCTCCCTACACTGCCTGATTGCGGAGTAGACTGACGAGCATGGCGGCGCCAGGTCTGATATAGACCTGATGATGCTGTGCAGCCAGCCAATCACTGTAATGCCACAACCACCATGGCTACAGCATTACAATGAGTGGCAGGCAATCCTTGCATGTTGATTGGTGCTCTAAAGAGCGCCAACATGCAGGTAGGGGACCCGAGCATCTGCCCAAGAATCTCGCAAGTACTCGGCGAGCTCCGAGCATCTTGAGTACTTGCGAGTATGCTCGCTCATCACTATTGCACACTGATTTTGAAACTAAAAATATCCAAAATTTTCCACATCACCTGAATGTTTTTCTCTCCTTTTCCTCTGAATTCAAATTTCATGTAGAAGTCAATAAACGTTCAGGATGTGGATTATTGACATTAATATCTCTGTTTGTTCTACGTCCCTGTAGACGCTTTCAGGTCATTAGTATTGAAATTACAAGTAGGTCAATAAACAATGTTTGAACAATTTCCTGTTTGACTTTATAGAGGAATTAGAATGGAGGTTTTAACAGCTATCGTCTCTGTTGTCTGGGAGCAGAACCATATTACCTGCTCATAAGTTTGACTTCTCAATTACTGTCACTGTTCAGCAAACACCAGCCACAAACCTCCCAGTATATTACTATTTGACATAAGCAAATCGATTCGTCAGAAATTAAATTCATTATGAATTTCTGGAAAATATGGATTCACCAAAAATCTGAATTTTCCAGGATTTTATTTCCATGGATCCAGCCATTCAGGTGTTGGCTGTGTTCATACGCCACCTCCAAATGCCCATACGTAGCCTCCACCTCCTCCCAGAACTTGTCCATAACTCCATAAATTTTAATGCTACTCTCTGATGTTTTTACATATGGAGACTAAGATCCATAGTCACACAAGCTGAACCTCATCATTTCCTTACAAAGCATTACATCACAATGAGGTTCTTATTCTCATGCAACTTCATCTGGTTCGGAAACTATATTTTAATGTCAAAGTTCTTTCCCAAAAAATGTAAAAGCTATATTCTACATAGAAGCTGGAGGAAGGGGGAAGTAAATGGAGCTCACCACTCTGCGACGTAATCGGTGTCCATGGTAGGCATCCAGATGGAGGCTGCCACTCCTGCTGGGGAAGAAAAGCCAAAGGGAGGAGAAATTCGGCACAACCATCCAACGATAACATTTTAATACACTGCTCGAAAAAATAAAGGTAACACTCAAATAGCACATCCTAGATCTGAATGAATGAAATATTCTCATTGAAAACTTTGTTCTGTACAAAGTTGAATGTGATGACAACAAAATCATACAAAAATCATCAATGGAAATCAAATTTATTAACCAATGGAGGCCTGGATTTGGAGTCACCCCCAAAATTAAAGTGGAAAAACACACTACAGGCTGATCCAACTTTGATGTAATGTCCTTAAAACAAGTCAAAATGAGTCTCAGTATTGTGTGTGGCCTCCACGTGCCTGTATGACCTCCCTACAACGCCTGGGCATGCTCCTGATGAGGTTGTGGATTGTCTCCTGTGGGATCTCCTCCCAGACCTGGACTAAAGCATCCACCAACTCCTAGACAGTCTGTAGTGCAATGTGACGTTTGTGGCTGGAGCGAGACATGATGTCCCAGATGTGCTCAATCGGATTCAGGTCTGGGGAACGGGTGGGCCAGTCCATAGCTTCAATGCCTTCATTTTGAAGGAACTGCTGACACACTCCAGCCACATGGGGTCTGTCATTGTCCTGTATTAGGAGGAACCCAGGGCCAACCGCTCCAGCATATGGTCTCACAAGGGGTCTGAGGATGTCATCTCGGAACCTAATGACAGTCAGGCTACCTCTGGCGATCACTTGGAGGGCTGTGCGGCCCTCCAAAGAAATTCCACCCCACACCATTACTGACCCACTGCCAAACCGGTCATGCTGAAGGATGCTGCAAGCAGCAGATTGCTCTCCACGGCATCTCCAGACTCTGTCATGTCTGTCACATGTGCTCAGCATGAACCTGCTTTCTTCTGTGAAGAGCACAGGGAACCAGTGGCGACTTTGCCAATCCTGGTGTTCTGTGGCAAATGCCAAGCATCCTGCATGGTGTTGGGCTTTTAGCACAACCCCCATCTGTGGACATCGGGCCCTGATACCACCCTCATGGAGTCGGTTTCTAACCGTTTGTACAGACACATGCACATTTGTGGCCTGCTGGAGCTCATTTTGCAGGGCTCTGGCAGTGCTCCTCCTTTTCCTCCTTGCACAAAGGCAGAGGTAGCGGTCCTGCTGCTGGGTTTTCGCCCTCCTACGGCCCCCTCCACATCTCCTGGTGTACTGGCCTGTCTCCTGGTAGCACCTCCAGCCTCTGGACACTACGCTGACAGACACAGCAAACCTTCTTGCCACAGCTCGCATTGATGTGCCATCCTGGATGAGCTGCACTACCTGAGCAACTTCTGTGGGTTGTAGAGTCCGTCTCATGCTACCACGTGTGTGAAAGCTCAACAAACATTCAAAAGTGACCAAAACATCAGCCAGAAAGCATTGGTACTGAGATGTGGTCTGTGGTCCCCACCTGCAGAACCACTCCTTTATTGAGTGTGTCTTGATAATTGCCAATAATTTCCATCTATTGTCTATTCCATTTGCACAACAGCATGTGAAATTGATTGTCAATCAGTGTTACTTTCTAAGTGGACAATTTGATTTCACAGGAGTTTGATTTACTTGGAGTTATATTCTGTTGATTAAGTGTTCCCTTTATTTTTTTGAGCAGTGTATATTCAAAAACCATTAAAAACAGGAGGATCCAAGGAAACCGGACGCGTCTTCGGTGGAACGCCGTGCCCTTTGTCATAAGATGATTTAGATTCTTGGATCCTCCTGTTTCTAATGGCTTTTGAATAAATCAAAGTTTTATCGTTGTATGGTTATGCCGAATTCCTTCCTCCTTTCTCCTCCCTTATATTCTACATATTTTTATTTTGTATATTCTACAAAATTATTAAACATATAATAGGCAAATCTCGGCTTTAAGGCTTTACTGTAATAAGGGCAAAATTGTTGTTGGGTGCCCACTGCTATAGACAGCTTAAGCAGTTTGAGTGGTTGTCATGTGACCGCTCATCTTCAATCTGAATTCTTACAGTCACATGCCGATGAGCTGCTCTTCATAATTCTCTCAATGTTCAGTCAAAAACTACAGCCCTGCTTCATTGGGAGAATCGTGAAGAATCGGCATGTGACCATATATATGAAAATCGAATATGAGTAGTCACGTGATGACCGCAGGAATCAGCCAGCAGAGCCGAATCCTGACAGTGAGTATATTACACACTGTCAGGATTTAGCGTGCTACAGTGTTTGCTGAAAATTTCATCTAAACAAAGATTGCAAACTTCATAACAACAGAAGATTTTCCAAGATTTTTTTGCATATTCAACAGGTTTGCAGACATATATAAAAACAAAACCCAAGAAAAAAACAAAATGAGCATATACCCTGGAGTAAATAAATAGTAACAGTACATGTAAATAACATAGAGTACTTTGCTATCACTGTTTTGATCAAAAAAGTGTAAAAGTCATCCCAACGCGACAAGGCATACCCCGTCGAGATGGATGTCCTGTTTCTAGTGTTAGAAAGTCACCTTGTGTCAGCTGACCTCAATGTAGATAATAATGAGAGAGCAGGACAAGGACCCAAATGTTAAGATACCTGCCCATGGGTAGCTATATAGATAAAATACTCAAAAAGGGGGAGCCACACCCCTGTTTGTTCAAAGTACATGAAACTACAGCAAAACCAAATAAATGAGCCGGAGCATTAGGTGGCATATGTGTAATGTGTAAGAACACATTCAAACTGTGGCTATTTCACAGACCCTCATGGCCCCCTTTCTGAGCGAGGCATTTCATCTATATAGCTTTCCATGGGCAGGTGTCTGAACAGTTTGGCCTGTGTCCTCCTCTGCCCTTATCTACATTGAGGTCGGCTGACACAACTGGAGGTTATAATACTAGAATCAGGATAGGACTGTCCCAACGGGGTACACCTTGTCGTGGTATAATGGCTTTTAAGTTTTTTTGATCAAAAAATATCGTTATTTAAGTGATCTATGCTATTTACATCTTTTATTACTATTTACTTACTTACTACAGGGCATAGAAAAACTGGTACACACACTAATACTAATATATGTATATACAGTATATAAAAAAACGGATAGAAATGATCTCTTACATTTCAATTGTCATTACCCTAAGGTATCACACTCCTAGCCTATTACATACACTTAATCATAGAATCCCCAGATGCTTTTGGATATGTGGCAATACTGGGGGCAGTGTTGGACTGTTGTGCCAAGGGCCACCAGTAACATCCACTCCAGGGCCCCACTTTTCAGCTAGATGCAAATATGATTTTATCCTCATTCACAAATTTCTATAGCAATAAACTGGGTTGATTGTTAAGTAAATAAGATGCTGACTTTGCATGTAGATAGTGATCCAAGTGCTGCTCATATAAGAGGGTGGTGGCCCACCGGAGGATTCTCCTGTTCTACTGTTGACCAGTCTGAGCCTAACTGGGGGTGACCTACCTCATCTATTTGGGTCCTGTGCAGGTATTCAAGGCTTTTGGGGAATCTGCTAAGAGACTTATGTTTAAGGTCATGGGTATTCAAACACATCTTGATCCTAAATAGTGTTTACTCAATGTCCCACCATTTCAGATTAATCATAAACCCAGACAGCTCCTACTGCATATGGCTACTGCTGATAGATGTTGGATAGTGTGTAAGTGGATGTTGATTCAATTCCCATCAGATAATGACCTGCACACATATACATGTGGATCAATAAACCCAAAAACATGATTACTGGGGACACATCAATACCTAAGGGTGATAAAAGTATGCACGTGCCATGCCAGCAACACAACTCCAAAATACATCTAGAAACAAGAGACAAAGGGAGCTTTCTAATGAAAGTAGAAAAGTATTTTATTAAATATCATGATACACCATAAAAATTCATAAAGAGTCCATAAAAGGAATAACAAACGATGTGTTAGGAAAAGAGCAGACACCCCAAAAGAGAGTAGTCAGCCCTGGGTAAATGATGCAAAGTAAAACAATAATAAGGCACGACCAACCAGTATGCAGCTTTAACACCTGGCCACATAGGGGCTTATAGAACAAAAGGGGGAAAGCAGACAATGCTGCTATGGTACATCCACACTAAGTCAAAGCCAAAGAGATGGAAGGTCACAGGTGAAAGAACATGAAAGTGCAATGTGCTGAGAAGCGCAATGTAAAGAACCATAAATAATACAGCACTTAACCAAGGGCTGAAAATCCCCCCAGTGGGGATGAAAGGGTGCAAGGACACCTACCCAACGCGCGTTTCGCGTGGACAATGCGTTGCTTTCTCAAGGGAAGGCTTTGGGGGAAACTGCTAAGAGACTTATGTTTAAGGTCATGGGTCTTCAAACACATCTTGATCCTAAATAGTGTTTACTCAATGTCCCACCATTTCAGATTAATCATAAACCCCGACAGCTCCTACTGCATATGACTACTGCTGATAGATGTTTGATAGCGTGTAAGAGGAGGTTGATTCAATTCCCATCAGATAATGACCTACACACATATACATGTGAAGCATGGAATATCTTACAGCTCTATTAAATAGCACAATGGATCGTTTTGATGCCTTCTGGGCTCCTTCAGTTGCATATTGGGTGCAAATGGATGGTTAATGGATATGGTTACGAAAAGTAATTCATGTAGAATTATTAGATTGACACTGTTCTTTGTTTTTTTTCGCTTATCCCCTCCCTCCCTTTTGTGCAGCGTCCTGTGCTGTCTAGTTGTCGTTGATGTTAAAATGTAACCATAAGAGGTGAACTATTCAGGATTGAGCTCATTCATTGTTGCTAATAGCTTGTTTATTAAAACTGTATTGTATGGATTTTTATTATTTTGAGCTTTATGATGTAATTTTGTAAATTTACTGTTGGAAATTCATTAAAAATTCAGTTAAAAAATACTATAAAATCAATACCTTATTGTCAATTCCTCAAGGTAAAAAAAAAAAATACTGAGCAATGAGAACGAATCTCAGAACTCATTAAATGACTTGGCAAAATAATGTGAATGTTATCCAAGGTTATCCAAAATGACTTCTGGACTGGTCTCTATCTCTAATATCTTGTCTATCTTAAACTGTGAACGTAAAAAAAGAATTGAATAGGGTAATCGATGGTGTCCACATATAGCGAAGAAAGTGGACAAGCTGCCAGTATAATTAGGTAAAATTATATAATATATATAATTAGATATCATTGGAAAAGGCTGCATAACTGCTTAACAAATGTTGTAAAATTTAGGAACCCCCAATGTTCTCTTACATGAGGCATTAAAGTGTAGGAAATCGCCTCATTTACTTGGACACTAGTGCTCATGTTGAAGGGATCTAACTCTACCCATCCAGTAACACATATAACTCAAAATAGAAAAAAAGCCCAAATGTCAACATTAAGGTGTAAATGGGAGACCACACTTCCCCTTAACACCAATTTATACCGACTCACGACAATCATTTTTATAGGGAGAAAAAGGGAGTCATAATGGCTTAAAAAATATACATATTTTATTAAGGATAAGTTCATATAAAAATCAGCAGATCAAGACAATAAAGTGCAAAATGGCTACAACAAACCAGTCCATCCACAGCCCAAGAAAAAAAGTGCCTAGTACATAATACTGGGGCTGCACGGTGGCGCAGTGGTTAGCACTGCAGCCTTGCAGCACTGCAGTCCTGGGTTCAAATCCCACCAAGGACAACATCTGCAAGGAGTTTGTATGTTCTCCCCAAGTTTGCGTGGGTTTCCTCCGGGTTCTCTGGTTTCCTCCCACACTCCAAAGACATACTGATAGGGAATCTAGATTGTGAGCCCTGATGGGGACAACAATGATAATGTATGTAAAGCACTGCAGAATATGTTAGCGCTATATAAAAATAAAGATTATTATTATACTAAAGTTATGCAAAGTTGCAAGAGCAGTACATAAAGTGCAGTGTAGGTAAGGTAAGGTTCCACACACCCATGACAGCTGAGTACCAGGTAATCAGTTATTCACTGGTATCATGTTAATACATCTATAATAAATCTATGGCTCAACAAGCTTGAAAGGGTGATAGTCTTTGAGGGCAGAGGGCAGGCTGGCAGCACAAGGGGCGCAGTGGCGTACCCTGATGCGCGTTTCGCGACATTCTCAGCTGCTTTCTCAAGGGGCAGTGATATATATACATTATAGAACATTACTTGACATGTAATTCCGAATATGTTGTCTATCTTCTCCAGGTCCCATGTTCCTGATAGTATATCGGTGAAACCACGTGAGATTTTAAAATAAGGATCAATCATCTCCGATATACAATAAGGAAAAAGAGACTGGATCTCCCAGTTCCTAAACAATTTGTGTAAATGGGGCACACAGAGAAACAATTGAGATTTAGAATAACTGACTTTATTCCTCCACAGAAGAGGTGGAGATCAGGTTCGTCTTTTAAAACGTAGGGAGCTCGAATGGATATAGAAATTGAACACGTTGAAACCAAATGGCCTCAATGTAGAGTTCAAGGTAATTCAATCATATAGGGATTCTACATGCCCTCCTGTTGGGATTCCCAACTCTTCCTCGTGTAGTATAACAAGAGTATTTTTATACTTATTGCCCCTTTTTTCCTTACAGGTTTCTGTGAGGGATCTAGTGGTTTCTAATTATTTATTTCTATTATTCTCACAGATCACTGGTATACGCTATGAATATTTGGAAGAAGCTGACTCATCCATTTACCCTAAGGTGGGTATTGTTATTATTTTTTACTAATTAATGTTTTCTTTAGTTATATTATTTCTTGTCATAGTCTCTCAGCCACTGGTTAATTTGTTCTATGTTTCCAATAAAAGCTCCATGCCACTTTATATGTCTCCATGCTTCTTAGGGGTGGAACTATTAACGGTCACTATTTCGACATTCTATATAATTCTTCACCCTTAGTCACTTCTTGGACTTGGTGGATAAACTTAGCCTGGAAGAGCTTTGACTTCCACCATCGATTCCTAGGGTGTCTGGGCTCGCCTCCAGAGATGGGTATGGTCCTGGTGCCTTTGTTGAGAGTGGTTCATATTCATTTTGTGACCTGTCCCATTACTCCATGTCTTTTAATAATATTATAAGCTTATTCTATATTGATTCTGTAATTTATCTATTAAGCCTGAACTACTAAAGATGACACTGTATACTTCAAGTGCAATTATTTTATCTTGGATCTTTGCCTGGACCAAAATGGCACCCGTGACTGTTAAGTCATGAATGCGCATGCGCCAACTTTTACAAGCACTAGCACTCTTCTATTGGCTGTTGTTATGATAATAGCTCAGCTGTCGGTGAGTCAGCCTCAGAATTATGCAAACATATGTGCATAATAATACGCTATTAATGCACGCCTGCACTTTAAGAGTATTCACATATTTTATAAATCCATTTAATGGAATTCATATCTTTCCATGCACTTTATTTATTATGAACAATATTTTAAATTTTGCACATGATTTTATGAGTTAATAATTTCGATGAATTTTTATTATAGAGTTCGTCGTTGCCCAGTGATGTAACATTGCGGTATATACTGCTCACTTACCCTTATTGAATGCTTGAAAAATTGTAGCCGACATCATTGCCACATCACATGGGCTAATAAAAGTCCACTTTTTTCTTTTGCAATATTTGGAGTGCTGCCTGCTTTTTTTTACTATTTATATATATATATATATATATATATATAATTATTATTATTATAGCGCCATTTATTCCATGGCGCTTTACATGTGAAAAAGGGGTATAATACAAGAACAATTACAATAATCTTGAACACAATGTGACAGCGACTGGTACAGGAGGAGCGAGGACCCTGCCCGCGAGGGCTCACAATCTACAAGGGATCCGTGAGGATACAGTAGGTGAGGGCAGAGCTGGTCGTGCAGCGGTATGGTGGAGCGGTGGTTACTGCAGGTTGTAGGCTTGTCGGAAGAGATGGGTCTTCAGGTTCCTTTTGAAGGTTTCCACGGTAGGCGAGATCCTGATATGTTGTGGTAGAGAGTTCCAGAGTAGGGGGGAAGCACGGGAGAAATCTTGTATACGGTTCTGGGAGGAGGAGATAAGAGGGGAGTAGAGAAGAAGATCTTGTGAGGATCGGAGGTTGCGTGCGGGTATGTAATGGGAGTCTAGGTCAGAGATATATGGAGGAGACAGGTTGTGTGTGGCTTTGTATGTCATGGTTAGGGTTTTGAACAGGAGTCTCTGAGCAATGGGGAGCCAGTGGAGAGATTGACAGAGAGGAGAGGCCGGGGAATAGCGGGGGAACAGGTGGATTAGTCGGGCAGCAGAGTTTAGGATAGATTGGAGGGGTGTGAGAGTGTTAGAGGGGAGGCCACAGAGCAGGAGGTTGCAGTAGTCAAGGCGGGAGATGATGAGGGCGTGCACTAGTGTTTTTGCAGATTCATGGTTGAGGAATGTGCGGATCCGGGAGATATTTTTGAGTTGGAGTCGGCAGGAAGAGGAAAGGGCTTGGATATGTGGTTTGAAGGAGAGTTCAGAGTCCAGGGTTACCCCAAGGCAGTGAGCTTGAGGGACTGGGGAGAGTGGGCAGCCATTGACATTGATAGATAGGTCAGTTGGGGGGGTCGAATGAGATGGCAGAAAGATGATGAATTCTGCTTTGTCCATGTTAAGTTTTAGAAATCTGGCTGAGAAGAAGGATGAAATAGCAGACAGACATTGTGGGATTTTGGTTAGTGAGGAGGTGATATCGGGTCCAGAGAGGTAGATCTGTGTGTCATCAGCATAGAGGTGATAATGAAAGCCATGAGATTCTATGAGCTGTCCCAGGCCTAAGGTGTAGATGGAGAAGAGCAGCGGTTCTAGAACTGAACCTTGGCGGACACCAACAGATAGGGGGCGAGATGAGGAGGTGATGTGTGAGTGGGAGACACTGAATGTCCTGTCTGTTAGGTATGAGGAGATCCAGGATAAGGCCAAGTCTGTGATGCCGAGAGATGAGAGAGTCTGTAGTAAGAGGGAATGGTCCACTGTGTCAAAGGCAGATGACAGGTCTAGGAGGAGGAGTACAGAGTAGTGTCGCTTAGATTTGGCGGTTAGTAGGTCGTTGGTGACTTTAGTCAGTGCAGTTTCAGTAGAATGGTGCGGTCGGAAACCAGATTGTAGGCGGTTGAAGAGGGAGCAGGAGGAGAGGTGGGAGGACAGCTCAGAGTGGACATGTTGTTCCAGTAGTTTTGAGGCATAGTGGAGAAGTGATATGGGGTGACAGCTAGACACAGAGGATGGGTCAAGGGAGGGCTTTCTGAGGATGGGTGTGATTGAGGCATGTTTGAAGCATGAGGGGAAGACACCAGTTGTTAGTGACAGGTTGAAGAGGTGGGCTAGGGTTGGGATGAAGATTGTGGTAAGGTTTGGGATGAGGTGGGACGGGAATGGGTCAAGTTTACAGGTGGTGAGCTGTGATTTGGAGAGTAAAGAGGAAAGTTGATCTTCTGTTATGGTGGAGAAGGTGGTTTTGGAGGAAGAGGGTTGAGTAGGTGTGGGGAGGGGCTGTGGGGGCTTTAGGCAAAAGCTTTGTCTGATGGTGTCAATCTTCTGCTTGAAGAATGAGGCAAAGTCTTCAGCTGAAATAAAAGGAGAGGGAAGAGGCGCTGGGGGACAGATGAGAGAATTGATGGTGTTGAATAGTTGTTTGGGGTTGTTAGACAGGGAGGATATGAGAGATACAAAGTATGTTTGTTTTGCTGCAGTGAGTGTGGACTTGAAGGTAGTGAGGGACTGTTTGAATGCGATGAAGTGCTCATTGGAGTGGGACCTTTTCCATCTACGCTCAGCAACCCTGGAGGCCAGTCGCGGTTCTTTAGTTAGGCTGGTGTGCCAGGGTTGTCTGTTGATTGTGCGAGCCTTGGTATGTGTGAGGGGGGCGACCGAATGGAGAGCTGCAGGGATTGTGGTGTTGTATAAAGTGGCAGCAACATCTGCATCATGTAAGGAACTAATGTCTGTAAGAGGGAGGAGGTATTCAGAGAGTGAGTGTAGGTCAAGGTGTTTGAGATTTCTGCGAGGGTATGCAAGTTTGTGGAGTGGGGATTGTTGCCCTGGAGAGGAGAGAGAAGAGAATGTGAGTAGGTTGTGGTCAGAAAGAGGGAGAGGTGAGTTAGAGAGGTTAGATAGGGAACAGAGGCGGGTGAAGATGAGGACCAGTGTGTGGCCGTCTTTGTGGGTGGGTGTGGAAGACCACTGAGTTAGACTGAAGGATGAAGTGAGGGATAGAAGCTTAGAGACAGCTGAGAGGGAAGTGTCAAAGGGGATGTTAAAGTCGCCCTTGAGGATAGTGGGGAGAGGAAATGAAGTAGCCAAGTGGTGAAGTGGTCAAAGAAAGTGGTGGTTGATCCTGGGGGGTGGTAGATGACAGCCAGTTGGAGGTTGGAGGGGGAGTAGATATGCACGCAGTGCACTTCAAAAGAGGGGAGAGTAATTGAGGGCGGCAGTGGGATATGGGTGAAGGAGCAGTTATCTGAGAAGAGGAAACCTATTCCTCCACCATGCTTGCCGGTAGGGTGGGTGGTAAGGGAGAGGTGGAATCCGCCATACGAAAGTGCAGCAGGTGAGGCCGTGTCAGAGGGGATGAGCCAGGTTTCAGTGTTGCCGAGGAAGGAAAGCTTGTTAGTGATGAAGAAATCGTGAATGTAGGAAAGTTTGTTGCAGACGGAGCGAGCGTTCCATAGAGCACCTGTTAGGGGGACTGGGGAAGCAGGGACTGGGCGGATGGGTATAAGGTTAGAAGGGTTACGAGAGTTTGGAATAGATCGTGGGTAGGAGGCGGAAGTGATTGTAGGGATGTGGGGAGGAGGGCCGGCATGTGGAGAGATGCCGGCAGTAAGGAGGAGCATAGGAAGAGTTAGTAGTTGGGAGCAGGAGAGGGCATGAGGTGGCTGTCTGTGTTTGGAGACAAAGGATTGTATGTTGAGGAATAGCTCTGAAGAAGATGTGAGATGGATGGGGAGAATGGAGCGAGAGATGAAGAGTTCCTTACTAGGTGTAGGGATTAGGGGTGGTTGTAAGAAGTGAAGGATTAAGGGGGTGAGAGTGAAAACAAAGACAAACATTGTTTACTGTGACAAAGTATCCAGTTACCTTCAGTTACCTTCAGGTTCAATTCTGGATTAATTCAAATTTCTCATACTACAGCTAATGGCCTCACTTAAGGTAATGGCCACTGAATAAAGTCTGACGCAGACTCCTGGCCCACAATATATTTGTAACAGAATGCATTCAGCTGTGAACCCACATGGGAGTGGTCTGTGCTCATCTTGATCAGCTGATTAAGGCTGAACCAGATGCTGGATACTCAAAAGTTAAGTAAACAAGGTCATAAATGAAGTGGGGGTAGCTGGTGTAGCTTGAGGTCACATACCATTAGTAAATAGGAGCAGAGAGGTATAGAGAAATCTGCATGGAAGTCAAGATGGGAAAGCTGGGTCACATACCATTAGTAAATAGGAGCAGAGAGGTATAGAGAAATCTGCATGGAAGTCAAGATGGGAAAGCTGGGTCACATACCATTAGTAAATAGGAGCAGAGAGGTATAGAGAAATCTGCATGGAAGTCAAGATGAGAAAGCTGGGTCACATACCTGTAAGAGGAATGGATAAACAGAGATGCTGATTAGAGTGTGGTGGTGGCAGGTAAGGTACAGTCTGCATGCATTCTGGATTAATTCAAATTTCTCACACTTCAGCTAATGGCCACACTTAAGGTAATGGCCACAGACTAAAGTCTGACACAGACTCCTGGCCCATATATATATATAGTATATATATATATATATATATATATATATATATATATATATATATATATATATATATAAATACAGTACAGACCAAAAGTTTGGACACACCTTCTCATTTAAAGATTTTTATGTATTTTCATGACTATGAAAATTGTACATTCACACTGAAGGCATCAAAACTATGAATTAACACATGTGGAATTATATACTTAACAAAAAAGTGTGAAACAACTGAAAATATGTCTTATATTCTAGGTACTTCAAAGTAGCCACCTTTTGCTTTGATGACTGCCTTGCACACTCTTGGCATTCTCTTGATGAGCTTCAAGAGGTAGTCACCGGAAATGGTTTTCACTTCACAGGTGTGCCCTGTCAGGTTTAATAGGTGGGATTTCTTGCCTTATAAATGGGGTTGGGACCATCAGTTGTGTTGTGCAGAAGTCTGGTGGATACACAGCTGATAGTCCTACTGAATAGACTGTTAGATTTTGTATTATGGCAAGAAAAAAGCAGCTAAGTAAAGAAAAACGAGTGGCCATCACTACTTTAAGAAATGAAGGTCAGTCAGTCCGAAAAATTTGGAAAACTTTGAAAGTGTCCCCAAGTGCAGTTGCAAAAACCATCAAGCGCTACAAAGAAACTGGCTCACATGAGGACCGCCCCAGGAAAGGAAGACCAAGAGTCACCTCTGCTTCTGAGAATAAGGTTATCCAAGTCACCAGCCTCAGAAATCGCAGGTTAACAGCAGCTCAGATTAGAGACCAGGTCAATGCCGCACAGAGTTCTAGCAGCAGACACATCTCTTCAACAATTGTAAATAGGAGACTTTGTGCAGCAGGCCTTCATGGTAAAATAGCTGCTAGGAAACCACTGCTAAGGACAGGCAACAAGCAGAAGAGACTTCTTTGGGCTAAAGAACACAAGGAATGAACATTAAACCAGTGGAAATCTGTCCTATGGTCTGATGAGTCCAAATTTGAGACCTTTGGTTCCAACCACCGTGTCTTTGTGCGGCGCAGTAAAGGTGAACGGATGGACTCTACATGCCTGATTCCCACTGTGAAGCATGGAGGAGGAGGTGTGATGGGGTGGGGGTGCTTTGCTGGTGACACTGTTGGGGATTTATTCAAAATTGAAGGCATACTGAACCAGCATGGCTACCACAGCATCTTGCAGCGGCATGCTATTCCATCCGGTTTGCGTTTAGTTGGACCATCATTTAATTTTCAACAGGACAATGACCCCAAACACACCTCCAGGCTGTGTAAGGGCTATTTGACCAAGAAGGAGAGTGATGGGGTGCTACGCCAGATGACCTGGCCTCCACAGTCACCAGACCTGAACCCAATCGAGTTGGTTTGGGATGAGCTGGACCGCAGAGTGAAGTCAAAATGGCGAACAAGTGCTAAGCATCTATGGGAACTCCTTCAAGATTGTTGGAAGACCATTTCCGGTGACTACCTCTTGAAGCTCATCAAGAGAATGCCAAAAGTGTGCAAAGCAGTCATCAAGGCAAAAGGTGGCTTCTTTGAAGAACCTAGAATATAAGACATATTTTCAGTTGTTTCACACTTTTTTGTTAAGTATATAATTCCACATGTGTTAATGCATAGTTTTGATGCCTTCAGTGTGAATGTACAATTTTCATAGTCAAGAAAATACAGAAAAATCTTTAAATGAGAAGGTGTGTCCAAACTTTTGGTCTGTACTGTATATATACATATATATATATATATATACACATATACATACAGTGGGTACAGAAAGTATTCGGACCCCTTTAAATTTTTCAATCTTTGTTTCATTGCAGCTATTTGGTAAATTCTACACTCTGCACCCCATCTTGACTGAAAAAAAACAGAAATGTAGAAATTTTTGCAAATTTATTAAAAAAGAAAAACTTAAATATCACATTGTCATAAGTATTCAGACCCTTTGCTCATATTTAAATCACATGCTGCCCATTTACTTGAGATCCTCCTTGAGATGGTTCTTCTCTTTCATTGGAGTCCAGCTGTGGATAATTAAACTGATAGGACTTGATTTGGAAAGGCACACACCTGTCTATATAAGACCTCACAGCTCACAGTGCATGTCAGACCAAATGAGAATCATGACCTCAAAGGAACTGCCCAAGGAGCTCAGAGACAGAATTGTGGCAAGGCACAGATCTGGCCAAGGTTTTAAAAGAATTTCTGCATTACTCAAGGTTCCTAAGACCACAGTGGCCTCCATAATCATTAAATGGAAGAAGTTTGGGACCACCAGAAGTCTTCCTAGACCTGACCGTCCAGCCAAACTGAGCAATTGTGGGAGAAGAACTTTGGTGAGAGAGGTAAAGTAGAACCCCAAGATCACTGTAGCTGAGCTCCAGAGATGCAGTAGGGGGTTGGGAGAAAGTTCCACAAAGTCAACTATCACTGCAGCCCTCCACCAGTCAGGCCTTTATGGCAGAGTGGCCTGACGGAAGCCTCTCCTCAGTGCAAGACATATGAAAGCCCGCATAGAGTTTGCTCAAAAACACATGAAGAACTCCCAGACTATGAGAAATAAGATTCTTTGGTCTGATGAGAAGATTGAATTTTTTGGTGATAATTCTAAGCGGTATGTGTGGAGAAAACCAGGCTCTGCTCATCACCTGCCCAATAAAATCCCAACAGTGAAACATGGTGGTGGCAGCATCATGTTACGGGTTTATTTTTCAGCTGTGGTGACAGGACGACTGGTTGCAATTGAAGGAAACATGAATGCGACCAAGTACAGAGATATCCTGTGTAGCGCTGGCGTCCCTGCCCTCTGCTAGGCAGGGACGCTGCTCCCCTCACCGCTCTGCTCCGTGCCCGGCATCCTCTCCCCGCTCTGCTCTCAGCGCGCGCTCCTTCCCGGCCCCTGTGCTTAGGGCGCGCGCGCGCGCGCTCCCCTCCTCTTAAAGGGGCCGCGCGCGCCGTCCTAAGGAGTCCCCGGCCAATGGCCGGAGGACTTCATCATATATAAGGCACCTCCTCCAAAATGGAGGTGCCCGAGCAATGTTGTTTGCACCTGTGTCTCACCTGTGCTTCAGCCCTCAGGTCCCGTTGCCAGTTTCCTGCCAGTTACCTGCCAGTTTCCTGCCAGTTACCTGCCTGATTCCTGCCTGAATACTTGTTACCTGTCTGCCAGTCTGAGGTCCGACGGTCTGCCTTACTACTCCTGTCAGTCTGTCTAAAGGACCAGCCTGCCCGCTCACCTGGGAGCGCACATCAGCTACCTGCCTACTTTCCTGAGGTCCGACGGTCTGCCTTACAACTCCGGTCAGTCTGTCTATGGACCAGCTTGCCCGCTCACCTGGGAGCGCTTCTCCGTTACCTGCCTGCTTGCCAGCCCGGAGGCTCCGTTGTCACGTGCTGTGACCATCAGCTACTTCAGACTCTTGTCCGCTCACCTGGGAGCGCTTCTCCGTTACCTGCCTGCTTGCCAGCCCGGAGGCTCCGTTGTCACGTGCTGTGACCATCAGCTACTTCAGACTCTTGTCCGCTCACCTGGGAGCGCTTCTCCGTTACCTGCCTGCTTGCCAGCCCGGAGGCTCCGTTGTCACGTGCTGTGACCATCAGCTACTTCAGAGACTCTTGCCCGCTCACCTGGGAGCGCTTCTCCGTTACCTGCCTGCTTGCCAGCCCGGAGGTTCCGCCGTCACGTGCCGTGACCACCTGTTATTCCAGAGACTCTCGCTTGCTCACCTGGGAGCACACATCTACCATCTGCCTGCTAGCCTACCCGGAGGCTCTGCCATCACAGGTCGTACCTACCCTTTACCCAGAGACTGCCCTGATCACTTGCCGTATCTCCCTGTCCGTTCATCCAGAGACTGCCGCCCGCTCCCTTACAAGGGCCGCCCCCTTGTATAGTAGCTCAGAGGTTCCGCCTCCCAGACCCGTTACAGTTTGCTCGGGCCATGGAACCCGGTGGCACCCAAGCTCCCTCGCTCTCGGACCTCTGTCTTGAACTGTCCCGTCAGAGGTCCCAACAGGAGTCCATCCTGGGTCACCTGCGGAATGTTAATACTCGCCTGAACACTCTGTCTGATCCACCAACAACCTCCGCCAGTGCCATATCTTGCAATCCGGCAGCTCCGCTGCCCACTAATACCATGGTATCCTACCCCGGACCCCGGCTTTCTGCACCTCCTCGCTTCGGAGGCGACTCCGTCCAGGCTCGGGGCTTCTTAAATCAGTGCACCCTGCATTTTGAACTTTTGTCCTACCAGTTTAACTCCGACCGGGCCAAAATTGCCTTCATCATGTCCCATCTCACCGGGGAGGCCCTGGCCTGGCTAAATCCTCTATGGGAGAGAGGAGACCCCCTGGTGTCCAACTTGTCTGCTTTTCTCACGGCTTTCCGGAAAGTCTTCGACGAACCCGGACGGAAGACCTCATCTGCATCATTGTTGCTACGCCTCCGTCAGGGGAGTCTCACCGTGGGCCAATATGCCATACGGTTCCGTACCCTTGCCTCGGAGCTGACCTGGGATAACGACGCTCTGGTTTCCGTCTTCTGGGAGGGTCTGTCCGGCCGTATTAAAGATGAACTTGCCGGTCGGGACACTCCTACCACTCTCGATGACTTAATAACTCTTGCCACCCGGATTGACCTACGGTTCCAGGAGCGTGCCAGAGAGGTCACCCGTGAGAGGAGGTTACCACGTCTAGCTCCTACTTTTCAGAAACCCGTCACTCCTTCTGTCTCTAACCAGGTACACCCTCCTGAGCCTATGCAGGTCGACCAGACCAAGATGGTCAAGACCCGTCAGGACTTACGCCGTGCCGAGGGGACCTGCTTCTACTGTGGCAGTAAGGAGCACCAGATCCGTGCCTGCCCGGAAAGGTCGGGAAACGCCTGTGTCTAGGTTCGCTCAGAGAGGTCCACCTAGACAAGAATAAATCCTCTCCATCCCTGCTGTTGTCAGTTTCAATCGTCTACGGGGAGAACCGTTATTTCGAACTAGCCCAACTGGACTCTGGAGCAGCCGGGAATCTTATTTCACAGTCCCTGGTAGAGAAATACCGCATCCCCACCAAACCTCTGGCTGTACCCTTGTCTGTGGCTGCCGTGGATGGGGGGCTCTTACCACGCCCCATCCAACTCATCACCGAATCCATTACTCTGCAGGTGGGAATGCTGCATTCTGAGAGTATCTCCTTTCATGTTCTGCCTGGACTCTCTCACGCCCTCTTGCTAGGTCTGCCTTGGCTCCAGAGACATGCACCCGTGCTTGACTGGCAAACCGGAGAAGTCCTTCGCTGGGGACAAGACTGTCATAAGACCTGCCTGGTTCCCGTCCATCCCGTCCGTCCCTCTCCAACCCCAGCTAATCTACCTGGACTTCCAATTCCTTATTGGTCTTATGCTGATGTCTTTAATAAAAAGGAGGCAGAGACATTACCCCCTCATAGACCATACGACTGTCCCATCGACCTGTTACCCGGTACTACTCCTCCCCGTGGGCGTATTTATCCTTTATCCGCTGCTGAGACCCGGTCGATGTCCGAATATATTGAGGAGAATCTGGCCAGGGGATTCATCCGGAAATCTACCTCCCCGGCGGGAGCAGGCTTCTTTTTCGTTAAAAAGAAGGACGGCTCTCTCCGTCCCTGTATAGACTATAGAGGCCTAAACCAGATCACGGTGAAGAATAAGTACCCCCTTCCGCTCATTCCAGAATTATTTGATCGTCTGAGGGGGGCTAGAATCTTCACCAAACTAGACCTCCGTGGGGCGTACAACCTGGTTCGTATCCGTCAAGGGGATGAATGGAAGACGGCATTCAACACCCGGGACGGCCACTATGAATACCTGGTAATGCCCTTTGGTCTCTGTAACGCTCCTGCCGTCTTTCAAGAGTTGGTCAATGACATCTTCCGGGACCTTCTCTACTCCTGCGTAGTGGTGTACCTGGACGACATCTTGGTCTTCTCTCCGGATCTCCAGACTCACCGGAGGGACGTTCGTCAGGTCCTGCTCAGGCTCAGGCAGAATCACCTCTTCGCTAAATACGAGAAGTGCCTCTTTGAGCAGACCTCGCTTCCGTTTTTGGGCTACATTATTTCTCAGACCGGCCTACGAATGGATCCAGAGAAACTGTCTGCCATCGAGAAATGGCCTCGACCGGAGGGGCTGAAGGCCATTCAGCGGTTCCTGGGCTTCGCCAACTACTACCGCCTCTTCATACCACACTTCTCTTCCCGGACTGCCCCAATTTCCTCGCTCACCCGTAAGGGTACTAATCCCAAAGAGTGGCCGCCCGAAGCAGAAGAAGCCTTTCTTTCCTTAAAACAGGCCTTCTCTTCCGCCCCGGTGCTGCATCGCCCGGACGGCAACAAGCAGTTCTTCCTGGAAGTGGACGCCTCCTCCTCTGGAGCTGGAGCGGTACTTACTCAAAAATCTTCTTCCGGGAGGATGGTAACTTGCGGCTTCTTCTCTAAACTCTTCTCCTCCTCAGAGCGCAATTATTCCATAGGAGATCGAGAGTTATTGGCCATCAAACTGGCATTGGAGGAGTGGCGTTACCTGCTTGAGGGGGCTCTTCACCCGGTAATAATTTACACTGACCACAAGAACTTGGCTTATCTCCAGCATGCCCAGAGACTTAACCCGCGCCAAGCCCGGTGGTCCTTGTTTTTTGCTCGTTTTGATTTTGTCCTTCATTTTCGCCCGGCTGACAAAAACGTCAAGGCGGACGCCTTGTCTCGATCCTTTCTGGTATCTGATCTCGAGGAAGATCCGAAACACATCATCGATCCCGCCAGAGTAATGCAGGTGGCTCCCGTGAGTCTAAATCGTCTTCCTCCCGGAAAGACGTTCGTATCAGTACCTGATCGGGAGAAGATCCTTCACTGGGGTCACTCGTCTAAACTGGCTGGCCACGCTGGTCAGAAGAAGACCCTCCAGCTTATTTCCCGGCACTACTGGTGGCCTACCCTGCACAAGGATGTAATAGACTTTGTTTCTGCCTGTGTGTCCTGCGCCCGCAACAAGGTTCCGAGACATCTGCCAGCCGGTCGCCTCCTTCCGCTCCCAGTACCTGCTGCCCCCTGGCAGCATATTGCAATGGACTTCATAACTGACCTCCCACTCTCTGCCGGTTGTACGGTCATTTGGGTGGTCGCTGACCGCTTCTCCAAGATGGCTCATTTCGTTCCCCTGCCAGGCCTCCCGTCTGCACCCGAGCTAGCTAGAGACTTTATTCGTCACATCTTCCGTTTTCATGGCCTGCCCCTCCACATCGTGTCGGATCGTGGGGTACAGTTCACCTCACGCTTCTGGAGAGCCACTTGTAAACTACTAGACGTCTCCCTGGACTTCTCTTCCGCTTACCACCCACAGTCCAATGGTCAAGTGGAGCGGATCAATCAGAACCTGACCAGTTACCTCCGGCACTTCGTTAATGCCCACCATTCTGACTGGGTGGATCTCCTACCATGGGCCGAGTTCTCTTACAATAATCACGAGAGCGAATCCTCCTCCAAATCCCCGTTTTTTGTAGTCTTTGGTCAGCATCCTCGGATTCCTTTTCCTGTCTCCACCTCGGTGGACAACCCGGCTGCGGAATCTCTCGTTAGCAAATTTTCCTCCATTTGGGAGAGTACCCGATCCGCACTCCTTCAGTCTTCCGAGCGTATGAAAAGACACGCTGACAAAAAACGTCTGGACCCTCCTCAATTCCGTCCTGGGGATAAAGTCTGGCTCTCGTCCAAATATGTCCGGCTCAAGATCCCTTCCTATAAGTTAGGGCCTCGGTTCATCGGCCCACTGGAGGTCATCAGTCAGATCAACCCGGTGGCCTATAAATTGAAACTCCCGGTCAACTTACGGATCCCTAACTCCTTCCATGTATCTCTCCTCAAACCTGTGGTACTTAACTCTTTTTCCAAGTCTACAGGTACGCCTCCTGCTCCGGTTTCTGCTGAGGACGAGTTTGAGGTAGAGAACATTCTTGCCACCAAAAGGGTAAGAGGAAAGACCTTTTTTCTGGTAGATTGGAAGGGGTTTGGTCCTGAGGAGAGAACGTGGGAGCCCCGGGAGAACATCCATGCCCCTCTCATCCTAGCTAAATTTCTGTCTGGCCTAAAAAAGGGGGGGCCTAAAGGGGGGGGTACTGTAGCGCTGGCGTCCCTGCCCTCTGCTAGGCAGGGACGCTGCTCCCCTCACCGCTCTGCTCCGTGCCCGGCGTCCTCTCCCCGCTCTGCTGTCAGCGCGCGCTCCTTCCCGGCGTCCTCCTCCCGCTCTGCTCTCAGCGCGCGCTCCTTCCCGGCCCCTGTGCTTAGGGCGCGCGCGCGCTCCCCTCCTCTTAAAGGGGCCGCGCGCGCCGTCCTAAGGAGTCCCCGGCCAATGGCCGGAGGACTTCATCATATATAAGGCACCTCCTCCAAAATGGAGGTGCCCGAGCAATGTTGTTTGCACCTGTGTCTCACCTGTGCTTCAGCCCTCAGGTCCCGTTGCCAGTTTCCTGCCAGTTACCTGCCAGTTTCCTGCCAGTTACCTGCCTGATTCCTGCCTGAATACTTGTTACCTGTCTGCCAGTCTGAGGTCCGACGGTCTGCCTTACTACTCCTGTCAGTCTGTCTAAAGGACCAGCCTGTCCGCTCACCTGGGAGCGCACATCAGCTACCTGCCTACTTTCCTGAGGTCCGACGGTCTGCCTTACAACTCCGGTCAGTCTGTCTATGGACCAGCTTGCCCGCTCACCTGGGAGCGCTTCTCCGTTACCTGCCTGCTTGCCAGCCCGGAGGCTCCGTTGTCACGTGCTGTGACCATCAGCTACTTCAGACTCTTGTCCGCTCACCTGGGAGCGCTTCTCCGTTACCTGCCTGCTTGCCAGCCCGGAGGCTCCGTTGTCACGTGCTGTGACCATCAGCTACTTCAGACTCTTGTCCGCTCACCTGGGAGCGCTTCTCCGTTACCTGCCTGCTTGCCAGCCCGGAGGCTCCGTTGTCACGTGCTGTGACCATCAGCTACTTCAGAGACTCTTGCCCGCTCACCTGGGAGCGCTTCTCCGTTACCTGCCTGCTTGCCAGCCCGGAGGTTCCGCCGTCACATGCCGTGACCACCTGTTATTCCAGAGACTCTCGCTTGCTCACCTGGGAGCACACATCTACCATCTGCCTGCTAGCCTACCCGGAGGCTCTGCCATCACAGGTCGTACCTACCCTTTACCCAGAGACTGCCCTGATCACTTGCCGTATCTCCCTGTCCGTTCATCCAGAGACTGCCGCCCGCTCCCTTACAAGGGCCGCCCCCTTGTATAGTAGCTCAGAGGTTCCGCCTCCCAGACCTGTTACAGTCTGGATGAAAACCTCTTCCAGAGTGCTCTGGATCTCAGACTTGGCTGAAGGTTCACCTTCCAACAAGACAATGACCCTAAGCACACAGCTAAAATAACAAAGGAGTGGCTTCAGAACAACTCTGTTACCATTCTTGACTGGCCCAGCCTGAGCCCTGACCTAAACCCAACTTAGCATCTCAGGAGAGACCTGAAAATGGCTGTCCACCAACATTCACCATCCAACCTGATGGAGCTGGAGAGGATCTGCAAGGAAGAGTGGCAGAGGATCCCCAAATCCAGGTGTGAAAAATTGTACTAGCTCAAAAAGGGGCTTCTCCTCAATACTGAGCAAAGGGTCTGAATACTTATGACCATGTGATATTTCAGTTTTTCTTTTTTAATAAGTTTACAAAAATTTCTACATTTCTGTTTTTTTTCAGTCAAGATGGGGTGCAGAGTGTACTTTAATGAGAAAAAAATGAAGTTTTTCGAATTTACCAAATGGCTGCAATGAAACAAAGAGTGAAAAATTTAAAGGGGTCTGAGTACTTTCCGTACCCACTGTATACACATATATATGTATATACCGTACATATATATGTATATATATATATATATATATATATATATATATGTATATACACTAAAATAAGCAATGATATACAAAGACATATCACAAACTCATACAAACACTAAAGTACACATACACACAATTTGGCAGATTCCTCTTCACCCCCCAGATTCAAGCATTACAGGAGGGTAATGGATTGGTCAGGAACAGAGAGATGATCTGCAGACATCAGAGGGAACTGGAGGACAGCACACTCAGACATCTTCCTGCCATGCTCCATAACTTGCAGTTGACACTAGAGGTTCCTGGCAGAGGCTCCGCAGTCCTTGCTTCAGATGATTACTGCTGCAGTTGCTGTAAACACATTGCAGCAGGTGAAAAAAATAGCTGATTGCTGCTCCTCTGTGTGCAGCAACAATCACCTGTTGTGAACTACTGACTCTTGGTGCTGGTCATTGCCATTTTTCCCGCTGTTTGAGGCAAAAATTCAATGGCGTCCCTTGCAACAGTGCAATATAAAGCTGAAGTGAATAAAAGCCGCTTCCGATCATCATGGAAGGCTAATTGGAGCTAGTATGCACGCCTGCAGTCATTTTCACACTGTGCCCCTTTCTGCAGGTCACACCCAGTTGCTCACTCATTCATCACCCTTAAAATAAAAAAAATGGTAATCAAATTTAAAAGCACATTTTTCCACAGGCCCATGTAACACCACAAATATCACACAGTTGCACCTCTTTGAGAACTCAGTAGGGGTTTTAAAAGTATTGTATGGCTACAGAATCTATACAGAATATAAAGCACTCCGAAGTCAGACTCCCATCTCTCTGCCCTCCTTTCACCCCCCACACACCAAACGCAAAAAATAATGCTGATAATATAAATGCTAGAGATGAGCAGATCAGGAAAAATTCTAATAAGACTGTTCACACAGCTTTTACCTGAGAAAAATGATTGACAGATAAGTTAAAGGGAACCTATCACTACGGACATACAGGCCAAACTGCAGACGTTGTGTTACAGAGCAGAAGATTTATATATATTTTTGTGAGAAAAGATTGAGTGGAACCTGAGGTTATTTATTTAATCCTCTGCTTTCTCTGGGATCTTCAGTCCAGTGGGCGGTCCTATCAGTGACTGACAGCTTGCTTTGTATAAGTGTGCATACAGAGGAAGCTGTCAATCACTGATAGGACCGCCCACTGGACTGAAGATCCCAGAAAGAGCAGAGGATTAGATGATGAAACTCAGGTTATACTGAAGCTTTTCTCAGAAAACTATGTATAAAGCTACTCCTCTCCCCCTGCTCTATACTATGTCTGCAGCTGGGACTGCATTTTCATGGTGAAACGTTCCCTTTAAACTACAGTAATTTAATGCCCCTTATTATGGTCTGGTGCTTATCAGACCCTAGAGCATAATAAATGCAAGAAAAAAAGCAAAAAAAAATCTTGTATTCACCTCATCACTCACCTCTTTAATCCTTTTGCTCCTCAGATTCAGTCACAATCCCTGTGCCTCCTCACGTTAGACTTAGACCAGTATTTCTCAGCTTCAGTCCTCAGGACCCGCCAACAGATCAGGTTTTCAGGATTTCCTTAGTATTGCACAGGTGATGGAATTATTATCAAGGCATCAAAAAATGCCACAGGTTCTCTCAATTGTTCAGTACTAAGGAGATCCTAAAAACCTGATCTGTTGGGGGGTCCTGAGGACTGGACTTGAGAAACACTGACTTAGACTGACTTCTGTCTCTGATGATGACTGGAAGGGTTTTGCACAAGCGCACGAAAGGTCACAATGTCATGACTTCACGAAAAGCACTGTGACCTTGCATGTACATACACGAAATCAACCCGGTCCTTATCAGAGCCCGGAGTCCTGCAGATTTCAGCGCTTGCTGAATTCACCTCTTCACTCACCTCTCTCATCCTTTTGCTCCTCAGATTCAGTCACAATCCCTGTGCCTCCTCACGTTAGACTTAGACAAACTTCTGACTCTGATCATGCCTGGAAGGACTTTGCATGAGCATATGAAAGTTCACCATGTCATGACTTCACGAAAAATGCTGTGACCTTGCATGCACATGCACAAAATCATCCCGGTCCTTATCAGATCCCGGAGTCCGGCGGATTTCAGCGCTTGCGGCGGTGATAAGAAAATGTCCCTAAGTTGAAATATCTGCCCATACCATGTGACTAAATAAATAATTGCCCTTCACTGTGCTCCCTGCACATTATACTTCCTCCACACTGTCTCTTTTATTGTACATGTCCTCTAAATTTTTCTCTCCTACTAAACATTATGAACTAAAAAAAATGGCACACTGTCCTCCCTTGTTAACTATAACCGCCACACTTTCCACCAGTATTAGCTATAAACACCACAATGTCCACCTTATGAGCTATAGTTACCACACTATTCTTGGACTATAACTGCCACTCTTTCCGCCCTTTTTGAATATAGCCACCACACTGTCCACCTTTATTAGCTATAACCACCACTATGTCTATTGCTATGAGGTATAACCTCTACACTGTCTGCCCATATTAGCTATAGCTGCCAAACTGCCCATCCTTATCAACTATAATTGCCTTTCCGTCTACTCGAATGAACTATAATTGCTACACTGTCACCCTTATGAACTATAACGACCACCCTTATTACCTAATTAGCTATAGCCACCATACTGTCTGCCCTTATTAACTAAAACCACCCCAATGTCTTCTGAGCCTTAACAGCCACACTGCAGAGTTCCTTCAAAGACTGTGTACCTAGAAGAATTGATGCTTCAATGCTATTTTAAAGGCAAAGGGCAGTCACCAAAAATTGGTTTGATTTAGATTTTTCTTTTGGTCATTCATTTTGAATTTTTTTAGCTGATAAAGATAAGCTATTAATATTTTTATTTCTGAAAAACATTCTTACTTTGCAGTACTATTTCCTCTCCTGCCTAAAACTTTGGCACAGTACTGTTCCTCTGTGACTAGTCATCCAATTCACCCCATCCCCAGCTAACATTATACAATTTCTGAAATTCAGCAGTGTTTTGTCTGATGTATTGGATGTAGTGTTTGATACATGCTGCCTGGGGTTTCAGTGAATAAATCAGAATGCCGGTTCCTTTTAAATCAGAATTTTAAAAAGTTTCAAAAGAGTTGCAAACTCACTTCAGCAAGAATGGGACATAAAAATTGAAAAATTCATTTTTGATAAGTTTTCATGCAATATTTGGTGCAAATAAAGGTATTGCAGTCACAAGAAAAAGTGACTCGTTCATAATGAATTCCCTCCTATACTTTCGAGCTGAACTTGTCCTCATATTTTACTATTCTGTAAATAAGTTGACCCTCCTCTAAAAAAAAAAATTAAAAGCCCAGTAGCAAAGTTCATAAAACGTTTGAAACGGTGAAATTTCATACCGTCAATTTCATTGTATTTTTAGAAATCCCCACAAGCGAAGAAGCCGCATGGATACTTGCTCCGTTCAAACATTTAGAAGTCACACTGTTTGAAATACATTTCCTCTTAAATTAATGCCACAGGGAGAACATGTCCCCATTAAAAATATAAAACAGCTGTTAGAAGTTACATTGAAAGGAAGAAGAATGACTCGATCTCGTACACACCGGAGCCCTTTGCTTATGTTAAAAGACTTTTACAATTGGACACATTCTGCCGTTAGAGGTAATGAATCCAATCATCATTCTTTTTGTTCCACCCGTTTGACCACCATAGACATCTTTCTGCCTATTAAGTATTTATAGCAAAGAGACATAAAAAAGACCCCAAAACGATTTATTAACTCAACATATGCATATATATTGTATGTATGCAGTCGTTAACTGGTGGCATGGCTAGCGTACATTTTAGTTCTGTCCCTTCGACTAGGGGTGTAGCCAGGAAAGTGAAAGGGTTTGTCCCTCACCGATCTCAAAAATAATGGTCCCAGAGACCCTTGTGTGCATGGTGCCGTAGTGAGCATATGCTATCAACGCTCTAGTCACTGTGTATAGAAGTGGTGGTGGCACTTGCTTATTAATTAAGGTGGCTCTGGGCCCTAAATTCATCAGATCTATAGGGGACTCGGCATCTAGACTGCTGACAATCACATATTAATCATTTACCCTATGCATAGATGATAAATGTTGTCCTTACGATTGTCTTTTGTGTCTGGGGAATACTACATAGCAATATGCAAAAGGTATCTAATTTGTCCATAATAAGGAGATTTCACCATTCTATCATATATGAATAATATAAATAACACCACCATTTCATGATCAAAAGGATTGAACAAATCATTTTGAAGCAGATATAAATTTTTTACGGTTCGATTAGACAATTTGTTGGATTCAAATGGGCAAGAAGGGGTTCAAATTTTTAAAAAATGAATAATGAATACTCAGTTGGCGCTCACCTATCTTCTTCAGTCTGGTCACTGGTGTCGTCTTCATTGGGCTATTTTTGCCATTTTCGGGTTCCTGGCATATTTGTCATCTCCTCCTCTGCCCTACATACAATATGACATCATGACAAGTAGAGTGCAACATCATAACTTTTCAGCCAAGTCAGTGCAGGAGATACAGAACATGCTGAGGGCCAAAAGTGGCCGAAGATTCCAAAAGATGCCGAAGGTGGCCAAGTGGAGTTCACACCGGTAACTCGTCCAAAGAAGGTGACAGGAATGGAGTGGGGCTCTGGAGCAGGAAAGGTGAGGGCCGGGTGAGTATAATTCTTTTAGTTTTTTTTTTACATATGTTTATAATACTTATGGGTCTGGAGAGAACTGAGCACAAGGCACATTAAAATTGCGTCGCTTAAATTTGATGCTTATTTCAATTTCCTGGCCAAATTCGAGCAAATCTGGAAAATGTGAATTTTGCCAAATTCGCTCATCACTAATAGTAAATTAATACCACTATGCCCTGAATATGTAAATACACATGGTGAGGTGAAGTATAAGAGTTAGGTACCATTCCAATTGGGCACACCTTGTCACGGTGGGATAGTTTTACATTTTTTTGATCAAAATAGTGTTAACTAAGTACCCTTACTTATTCACTTACTTATTACAGGGTATTTGCTCATTTCGTTGTTATCTTAGGCACTGTCTGTTACAGGACTACTGTGTGAATGCGCACCAACACATGTGGTCAAAATTGTTGGTACCATACGTTTAATGGAAGAAAAACCCACAATGGTCACAGAAATAACTTGAATCTTACAAAAGTAATAATAAATTAAAAATCTATGAAAATGAACAAATGAAAGTCAGACATTGCTTTTCAACCCTGCTGCCACATAATTTAAAAAAAAATTAAACTCATGAAATAGGACTGGACAGAAATGATGGTACTCTTAACTTAATATTTTGTTGAACAACCTTTTGAGACAATCACTGCAATCAAACGATTCCTGTAACTGTCAATAAGACTTCTGCACCTCTCGACAGGTATTTTGGCCGACTCCTCATGAGCAAACTGCTCCAGTTGTCTCGTGTTTGAAGGTTGCCTTTTCCAGACGGCATGTTTCAGCTCTTTCCAAAGATGCTCAATAGGATTTAGGTCAGGGCTCATAGAAGCCACTTCAGAATAGTCCAGTGTTTTCCTCTTTGCCATTCTTGGGTGTTTTTAGCTGTGTGTTTTTGGTCATTATCCTGTTGCAAGACCCATGACCTGCGACTGAAACCAAGCTTTCTGACACTGGGCAGCACATTTCTCTCTAGCATCCCTTGATAGTCTTAAGATTTCATTGTACCCTGCACAGATTCAAGACTCCCTGTGCAAGATGCAGCAAAGCAGCCCCAGAACATAACAGAGCCTCCTCCATGTTTCACAGTAGGGACAGTGTTCTTTTTTTGATATGCTTCATTTTTCCGTCTGAGAACATAGAGCTGATGTGCCTTGCCAAAAACTTCCTTTTTTGTCACATCTGTCCATAGGACATTCTCCCAGAAGCTTTGTGGCTTGTCAACATGTAGTTTGGCAAATTCCAGTCTGGCTTTTTTATGATTTTTTTTCAATAATGATGTTCTCCTTGGTCGTCTCCCATGAAGTCCACTTTGGATCAAATAACGATGGATGGTGCAATCTGACACTGATGTTCGTTGAGCTCGAAGTTCACCTTTAATCTCTTTAGAAGTTATCCTGGGCTCTTTTGTTACCATTCGTATTATCCGTCTCTTTGATTTGTCATCAATTTTCCTCCTGCGGCCACGTCCAGGGAGGTTGGATACAGTCCTATGGATCTTAAATTTCTGAATAATATGTGCAACTGTAGTCACAGGAACATTAAGCTGCTTGGAGATGGTCTTATAGCCTTTACCTTTAACATGCTTGTCTGTAATTTTCTTTCTAGTCTCCTGAGACAACTCTTTCCTTTGCTTCCTCTGGTCCATGTTGAGTGTGGTACACACCATGTCACCAAACAGCACAGTGAGTATCTGTAGCCCTACATACAGGCCGACTGACTGATTACAAGATTGTAGACACCTGTGATTCTAATTAGTGGACACAACTTGATTTAACATGTCCCTTTTGTCACATTATTTTCAGGGGTACCATCATTTCTGTCCAGTCCTATTTCATGAGTTTAATTTTTTTTTTAATTCTGTGGAAGCAGGGTTGAAAAGCAATGACTGACTTTCATTTGGTCATTTTCATAGATTTTTTGTTTATTACTACTTTTGTCAGATTCAAGTTTTTTCTGTGACCATTGTGGGTTTTTCTTTCATTAAACAAGGGGTACCAACAATTCTGACCATTTGTGTATGCACTGCACTTATAGCAACATATGCCCAACAAATTCGCTCAACACTAGTCATCATGCCATCATGCTACAGTGCCTCCATCACAATGTCTCATAATAGTTATAGTTCCTTCTGTAATATTCATAAAACTCTTTCTCTATTCCCTTAAATCTGGCGGAGCAATGCAAAGGTCCCCAATATTGTTAATAATACCTATAGATAAATGATATGAGTTAGTGGAGACCTACCCTTGGGTCATCCTTTGGAGTTTTTCACAGTTTAGGAATCCAAGAACACAAATAGTAGCACTGATGACCCAATGGTTTTCCATGTTGGAAATTTAGATGTTCTAAATTATTGGGGGTTTTCCAGACTACAACTAAATTTTTGTTCAGAGAAACATTATGAAGAATTCTTAAAGAGGTTGTCCTGGATTAGAAACCAGATTTTTTTGCTCACGACCATGCTAATGGTCTGAACTGTCAATCACTCAGTAGTGTAGCACCCACTGACAAAGAGAAAGCTGTGAGGAAGCAGAGAGTGCATTCCTGAAGATAGAAGTTGAGAATAACCCTTGAAGAAAAAAAGAAAACAGATGCAGCCAGAAGTTTTTAAAACCACAAAGCGAAGTTAAGGACATTTTTAGGATCTCAGCTTATCGTATAGACAGGTGCGAAAAACCATTATTAACATCTTGATCCACATAATTTTCTCCAATCTCACTTAAAGCTATAATTAAGACACTTACGCCCTCCAATGTGATGACCTCGATTGATTCATGTCCCATTTATTTCAATGCTAACAGCTCAGTACACACAGAACATCACATCAGCAGCTATTCATATAAAGAAGTGGCGTTTTGACCTCTATTGTGGCAGAAAAAAAACACAATAACACCGAACGCCAAGGACTAGACTGTGAAATGCTGTGACTATAATGGACTGTTAAAAATACATTTATCAGTATACGTCAATAATTCTCAAAAAGTTCTCTTTGTTTTAGGAATAGGTTCCTTCTCTGGGTGCCGGCAGATGCTAGAACAGCATGTGCATAGGTAGCGAAATGATAGCTCAAATATCAGGGGGTGATAGATAAAAAAATACTGCATGAAAATATGGTGAGCCAAGATTATACACTTAAAAAATGGTAAGCAGGTGTTCATATTTATCACTAAGCATTTAGTACTAAGAGTGGGATGAGCTCCATTGACACAACTCTGTCTGGCTGAAGGATTACCTACATTAGTCAACTGATTGACTTCCACAGAGGTAGACAGTTTCTGACACTAGTGACAGTTTGCAGATTCAGTAGCAACTCTGTCACTTTACTTCCTCAGCAGTGCAGTATACAGTCACAGCATGCCTACCATCAGTCCCGGATCCACGGGGACTGTTCCAGATTTGGAGGGCTGTCCCGCTTTCTTGGGAGCTCAGAGACATGCCCCTTTCCCAATTGTTTCTGCTTTGTATGTATGCAGAGATACAGTAGTTGAGTGTCATGTTAGTGCAGGGAAGATTAACTCCAAGCTCCATCATTCCCCTGTGACTGTTGAGGCTCAGAACAGAAGGCAAAGTCACATCTCTGCAACACCGAGTATAGAGTGGACATTTGCTTGGCTCATTGTAGGAAAGGGACTAGGCGAGATTCTTTTTATTATCATTTGCTATTGGAGGTAGGTGGCACAGTGGGGACATAATAATGTTTGGTGGAATCAAATGAGGGCAATATATTGTGAAGGGGCATCAAATGTGGGCTTAATAGTTAGTAGGGTATTATAATGAGGCTTAATACAGTGTGGGCATACCATGTGGAGGTGTAGGGGGTGGCGGAGAAGATGAAGATGTGAAGACTCGGTGGAAACAGAAGGGTTATCTATATATATGGTGTGATGCTATGTTATGTTTTATTGATTCGTGTGATAAAAAGAATGTTATGTTTTATCCCTATGGCCGTTGGTGTGTTTTGGCTCTCCTCTAGGTTTTGCCTTAAGGCCCTCCCTGGGAATGTGGGAGGGGTCTGTCCACTATGGGAACCATACAGAAAATAAGGCTACAGTTTACGCTGCATAGGACACTAGAAAAAACACCAAAATTTAGCTTGGCTTAAGTTGGCATACATGGAGCAACTAAACACATGTTCACAATTGCCATAAATCAGAAAAAAACTACAAAATGAACATAAATCCTGCTGTAAATAAATAAATAAATAAATAAAAAGGAAAAGTGCATTTAAATAACATAAGGTTCTCAGTAACACTGTTTTTGATCAAAATAGCATAAAAGCCATCCTACCATGTCAAGGCGACCCCATTCGGGATGGACCTACTCTGTCTAATATTAAAAACATTACCATGTGTCAAAGTTGACCTCAGTGTGTAAATAAGGGCAGACAAAGGATCGTGTCCCGAACTGTGGACACCAGCCTTGGGAAGCTATTTAAATGTAGTTTCCAGTTTAAGGAAGAGAGGCCACACCCTGGCTTGCAGAAAATGCAAAAATACATAGAAAAAACGCAAAAATTGAGCTTGGTTTGAGTTGGTATACATGCAGCAAATAAACGCATGTTCAAAATGGCCATAAATCAGAAAAAAACTACAAGAAGCAAAATGTACATAAACCCTGCGGTAAATAAATAAAAAGCAATCGTGAATTTAAATAACATAGGGTTTTTAGTAGCACTGTTTGTGATCAAAAATAACATAAAAGTCATCCCACCATGGCAAGAAACCCCATTCGGGATGGTTCTAGTCTGTCTAATATTAAAAACCTTACCATGTGTCAAAATTGACCTCAGTGTGTGAATAAGGGTGGACAAAGGACCGGGTCCCGAACTGTGGGCACCAGCCTTGGGAAGCTATTTAAATGTAATTTCCAGCTCAAGGAGGGAAGCCACACCCTGGCTTGCACAGAATGCAAAAATACGAAGAAAGAACACAAAAATTGAGTTTGGTTTAAATAGAGAAGATGAAGATGTGAAGACGCCGTGGTGACAGAAAGGTTATCTATATATACAGTGCGTTTTGAAAGTATTTGGCCCCCTAGAACTTTTCTACCTTTTGCCACATTTCTGGCTTCAAAGATATAAAATTCTAATTTTTTGGGGGAAGAATCAACAACAAGTGGGACACAATCGTGAAGTGGAACGAAATTTATTGGATATTTTAAACTTTTTAAAAAAATTAAAAACTGAAAAGTGGGGCGTGCAAAATTATTCAGCCCCTTTATTTTCAGTGCAGCAAACTCACTCCAGAAGTTTAGTGAGGATCTCTGAATGATCCAATGTTATCCTAAATGACTGGTAATGATAAATAGAATCCACCTGTGTGTAATCAAGTCTCCGTAAAAATGCACTTGCTCTGTGATAGTCTCAGGGTTCCGTTTCAAGTGCAGAGAGCATCATGAAGACCAAGGAACACACCAGGCAGGTCCGAGATACTGTTGTGGCAAAGTTTAAAGCGTTATTTGGATACAAAAAGATTTCCCAAGCTTTAAACATCTCAAGGAGCACTGTGCAAGCGATCATATTGAAATGGAAGGAGTATCAGACCACTGCAAATCTACCAAGACCCGGCCGTCCCCCTAAACTTTCATATCGAACAAGGAGAAGAATGATCAGAGATGCAGCCAAAAGGCCCATGATCACTCTGGATGAAATGCAGAGATATACAGCTGAGGTGGGAGAGTCTGTCCATAGGACAACAATCAGTCGAACACTGCACAAATCTGGCCTTTATGGAAAAGTGGCAAGAAGAAAGCCATTTCTCAAAGATATCCATAAAAAGTCTTGTTTGAAGTTTGCCACAAGCCACCTGGGAGACACACCAAACATGTGGAATAAGGTGCTCTGGTCATATGAAAGCAAAATCGTACTTTTTGGCCACAATGCAAAATGATATGTTTGGTGTAAAAGCAACACAGCTCATCACCCTCAAACACCATCCCCACTGTCAAACATGATGGTGTCAGCATCATGGTTTGGGCCTGATTTTCTTCAGCAGGGACAGGGAAGATGGTTAAAATTGATGGGAAGATGGACAGAGCCAAATATTGGACCCTTCTGGAAGAAAACCTGTTGGAGTTTGCAAAAGACCTGAGACTGGGACGGAGATTTATCTTCCAACAAGACAATGATCCCAAACATAAAGCTAAATCTACAATGGAAAGGTTCAAAAATAAACGTATCCAGGTTTTAGAATGGCCAAGTAAAAGTCCAGACTTGAATCCAATCTGTGGAAAGAGCTGAAAATTGCTGTTCACAAACGCCCACCATCCAACCTCACTGAGTTCGAGATGTTTTGCAAGGAAGAATTGGCAAGAATTTCAGCCTCTCAATGTGCATAACTGATAGAGACCTACCCCAAGAGACTTGCAGCTGTAATCGCAGCAAATGGTGGAGCTACAAAATATTAATTCAAGGGGGCTGAATAATATTTCACGCCCCACTTTTCAGTTTTTAATTTTTTTAAAAAGTTTAAAATATCCAATGAATTTTGTTCCACTTCACGATTGTGTCCCACTTGTTGTTGATTCTTCCCCCAAAAATTAGAATTTTATATCATTATATTTGAAGCCAGAAATGTGTCAAAAGGTAGAAAAGTTCAAGGGGGCCAAATACTTTCACAACGCACTGTATATGGTGTGATGCTATGTTATGTTTTATTGATTTGTGTGATAAAAAGAATGTTATGCTTTATCCCTATGGCCGTTGTGTTTTGGTTCTCCTCTAGGTTTTGACTTAAAGCCATCCCTGGGAATGCGAGAGGTCTGTCCACTATGGGAACCATACAGCAGTTAACAGTTGGGATTAGCACACAGTTTGGGAGGGGTTAGAGGAGTTTTATAGTAAAGGTTTTTCCGGGTTAGTGGAGAGAGGAGTCCATGACTCATACAGTACAGGTTCACGTTCAGTGAAGAAGAGTGGAGTGGTGAGAATGGAGGCTAGACGAGATAGGAAAACAGGTTTTAAAAATAGATGCAGCAGAGAGAAAAGTACAAGTTTTCTAATAGAATGAGGACACATCTAAAGCCCCATTTGGACACTGGGACAATCTTGGGCCTAAGATCCAGAGGTACTAAGAAGCAGACCTCTGTCTCTCTGAAGAAGAAGATGTGAGCTGGGTTGCAGGAGGAGAAGAAGATGGTGGATCTCAGGACAGGATGGGGACAAGGACTGTTAGGACACAGAACAAAGAGAACATCACTAAAAAGACTGTCTTAATCTCTGTGCTGCAGCCATGTGTAGATGAATTGCACAGTAAAGCCGAACCTGTTAACACGGACCCAAGGTCTCCTGTCTTATTTGTAGCAGGATCAGGTCTCATGAACGAAGTAACAGTGTGTAAAGAACGGACTCCACCACATAGTACACTCCACTCAAATTCCTATTTAGAAGAGGGGTTTCAGGGTAAAGAGAACTTAGTTCCAGCCCACAGTATGTCGGCCCTGGCCCCCGCTTCAGAGGCATAATACTGTATAGGCCATCATGAGGGCATGACACTATGTGGGTGTATAAAATGGGGGCATCATACTTTGGAGGGGCATAATACTGTATGAGGGCCTCATAAAGGGGTATAATAGTATGTGACGCGCCCCCTGGGCCTATGTTGTGCAGGGGAACCCGGAACCGGACCTGTTGTAGAATGCTGGGGGTTGTAGTCTCCGTGTGGCGGTGACCCGGTCCGTGCCCAGGGTGGTCAAACCAGTGGCAGTCTTAACGTATAGCAAATGTCCGACTACGCCATCCGTGGATTGCGGTCAGTGGGGACCGCCGCTGCGCTGCAGACCGCTGAGGCTGATGTTGTTTGCGCAGCTGAGTATGGGATAACTCCCCACGGGAGAAGTATTGCCTCAGGGCAGCTAATGTGGAGATGATGGGAGTGATGGTGTGAGCGTCCCAGTGCTAATGGTGCTGGTGCGGCGAGGAACCACAGAGACGTGCGGTTGCAGTTTTCAATGCTTTACTCACAGTTGTTGTTCATGTCAATGCTGCAGGCGATGACTGCCCAAGCCGTGCTGCGTCCACCAGGTGAGGGACTCGGTCAACTCCCAGGTAATTCCAGAGTGTGGTTCAGAGCTCCCTTCTCTACCTTTCTCTGGCCGTCCCCACCAGTGACCCACCTTTGTCCAGCTTCCTCGGGCCTTCTGTTGGCGAAACCTCTCCCGGTTTCCCTGACCCTATCCAGTATGCCTTTCTGGTGGATGTAGTGAGGGGTCGCACCAAGATGTGGTAACAACCTCCGGTCTTTGGCTGAGGAATCTGTTGCCTCCACCAATTTGGGTTCCGGTACCCTGTTCTGCCAACCCTTCACCCTGTATCTCCTCTGGGCATATGGGGTTCCTTCTGTCCTCGTGTCTCTGGGCCTTTCTCTGTGTTCCTTGCTTCCTTTCTCCTCTGTTCCAGTTCCTTTCTTACTTTCCTTTCCGCTCCTTCTCCTCTCTCTTTCTGCTGTTTCTGGCCTCCACTCCAGGCCTGCCTCTGGAGCTGGGCCCAGACTGAGCCACAGCTCCCTGTCAGCCCTCTCTGGCTGAACTCCTGTCTTCTTCTCCTCCTCTCTGAACTGAACTGGACTGAACTCTGTTCTAAGATGGTGCCCACTTTATATACCTCCTTCTGACACCCGAGCCCAGGTGACTAGCAACCAATGGGCTCCTGCCTATGCCCAGAGACCCACCCCTATCTGCTCCTACACCACTGGGTATTCCACCCCCTCCCCACTCCAGCCAGGGACAGATGCTGTCGTGCCTGCACTTCTGTCTAGTGGGAGCACCGTTGAGCTGTCCCTCGGAAATGGGGTGTGTGTGGTGCATGCAGCTTACTGAGTCCTGGTCCACACTCCATCCTTACCTGGGAGTGGAATATCACACCTCTGGTTTGAGGTGCAATACCCCTGTAGCAGCCAAGCCCTCGGGGTGCTACATTCCCCCCTGGTAAATCAAAGCACGTCCTCGGGCTGGAAAAGAGCAAAACAATTTAAACATACAAATTTTTAGAATGCATTCGTATATAAGAAAATAACTATAAACCCATCCCTTTATGGGAGGCACTTTTCTCTTTTAACGTTGCTGGTACTCTTTTTCTTTTCTTTAACATTCTTCTGTCACTAGCTATGGTCAAAACTACCGGAACTCTTTTAGCATATAAAACATCACATGAAACATTTGCATTATTATTCTAGCAGCATATAAAACTTTTCAATATAAAACTTTTTCAAGTAGAACATTCTTGAGCTCTGGCCGATGTGCAACTGGCGACCAGGAAAAGGTGCAACAGTCCATTTAATCTGCCTTGAGGTAGACGTTACGGTTTTTGTATAAAACCAGTAGGGGGCGCTTTAAGAAGCGCAACTATTTACAGGGATGGCCGCTCTCAGTCCTCGGCCAGTGGGGATAGGGGAATGGCTGTTCACAGTCCTCAGCCTGGTTAGGGATTGAGGGGGTTAACTTGCACACGGGTAACAGTCCTTTAACTATTCCACACTAGTTCCAACGGGGACCACACTTCAATCAGCAACAGTTCTTATAACAGTTCTTGTAACAGTTCTGGTACCCTGACGGGTAACTATATACAGTTCCACTTTACCGTTTACTGGTAACGGTGTCCTCCTGATGCTCCTTGCTCTTCCGGGTAATCTTCTGGTCCGTCCGGACCCTCAGTGTACTCCGTGTCTGGGCGGTACTGCAGTTCCTCCTCCGTGAGCCGGTGAACATGGAGGGCGTACAGTCCCTTTGCTCCCTTGTGCCGGGTGTAGGTGACCACGTCACCGGGGTACAGGTCACGGCCGTGATGTCCCTCTGGCAGGTGGCTTTCAACGTCCCTTCTAGTGACGAAGACGTCGGTGTCAGCCTCCGGGTCTCTGATGAAGCCCCAGCCATGCTCTAGCTGGAACTTGACTACGGTCCCGGTGGCTCTGGGACCGCGGATGGTGTGGGTGTCTTGTCGGGCCCTCCTCTTCTGTTCCGCGCTCCTGGCCTGGAGTCGCTCCTCTCTGATGCGCCTCTGCCGCCGCTCTCTTTCATAGGTGGCCAGCTGCTGACGGCAGCAATTCAGGCGCTGGGCTGCTTCCGCCCGGGTCTCCTGGGTGAACCCCATGAGACTCTCGCCGGTGGGGTCCCATGCAAACTGGGCATCCTCCAGCGGGGGTGGAGCGATGTTGGCGGGCTCCGGGGCCGGGATCAGAGGCTCGCTCAGGGGTTGTTCTGCCCGGAGACGGGGGTTTCATAGTTTATAAGGCCGAAAAAAGACAATCGTCCATCCAGTTCAGCCTATTTCTTGTGCACTGCAGCTATTCCGCAGCGTTGATCCAGGGGAAGGCAACAAAAAAACATGCGGTATAGGCCAATTTACATCATTGAGGAAAAATTCACTTCCCGACACCAATCTGGCAGTCAGATTAAATCCCTGGATTAATTAACTAAGCATAAGATGTAATTTTATTGTTCTCAAGAAAGGCGTCCAGGCCTCTCTTGAACTCGTTAAGTGAGTTGGACATCACCACTTCCTCTCCCAGAGAGTTCCAGAGTCTCACGGCTCTGACCGTAAAGAATCCCCTTCTATGCTGGTGCAGGAACCTCCTTTCCTCCAGACGCATAGTGTGCCCTCTCGTCTTTGTCACCATCCTTGGTATAAACAGGTCATGGGAGAGATCTCTGTACTGCCCCCTGATGTATTTATACATGTTTATGAGGTCTCCCCTAAGCCTTCTCTTTTCGAACGTAAATAGGCCTAATTTTGACAACCTCTCTGGGTATTCTAGTCCCTCCATTCCCTTTATTACCTTAGTCGCCCTCCTTTGTACCCTCTCTAGCTCCAATATGTCTTTCCTGAGCACCGGAGCCCAGAACTGTGCACAATATTCTAAGTGCGGCCTTACCAGCGCTTTATACAGAGGAAGAACAATGTTCTCATCACATGCTCCTATTCCTCTTCTGATGCATGCCATGACTCTATTTGCCTTCGCAGCTGCTGCCTGACACTTGGCACTCCAATTTAATTTGCTATTAACCAAGACGCCCAGGTCCTTCTCCATGTCAGATTTCCCCAACGGTTTCCCATTTAATATGTATGGGTGACTGCTGTTTTTCTTTCCCATGTGCATGACCTTACATTTATCGGCATTAAACCCCATTTGCCATTTTTTGGCCCAACTCCCCAATTTATCTAAATCCTCCTGTAGCTGTGCCCTATCTTCATCTGTATTAACTATTTTACAAAGTTTAGTATCATCTGCAAATATTGCTATTTTACTATGCAACCCTTCCACTAGATCATTAATAAATATATTAAATAATATAGGGCCCAAGACAGACCCTTGAGGCACCCCGCTAGTAACCCTGACACACCCTGAGCTTACTCCATTGATAACCACCCTCTGCTTTCTATCACTCAGCCAGCTATTTACCCACTTGCACACATTATCCCCCAGACCAAGCATTCTCATTTTATATACCAACCTTTTGTGTGGCACGGTATCAAACGCTTTGGAGAAGTCAAGGTATACAACATCCACTGACTCTCCCCGGTCCAGCTGGACAGCTGTTGTCAAACTCTGGTGGCCACTCAAAGGGCAGCCCGTCCGGGCTGGTATCTTGGACGTACAGGTCCGCACCCAGGGGCGGCACCGCGGGCTTCGGACGTGTGGCAGCGCCCGGGGGCACTCGGCCTTGCGACCAGGCCGGTGGTCGCTTGTTGGTCGCGCCCGGGGGGTGGCACCGCCAAGGTAGGGGGCGCTGGTGAGGCAGTGGCGCCCGGGTGTGCTGGGCCTTGCGTCCTGGCCTGTGACGTCTTCCGCGTTACGGCGCCCGGGTTCAGAGGGCACAGCGCGGGGCGGGGCGTGATGACAGTTCTCGCTGCCTGAGGCCTAGCTGGCGGCGGTGGAGGCGTGGTGTCAGGTACGGTCCCCGGGGCTTTGGGTCCCGCAATGGAGGGTGAGGGCAGGCTGGTGTTCCCAGGGCTTGGGGTGGTGACGTCCCCATTACCTGCCTCGGTCTCCATGGCCTCCTCCGCGGCGTCGTCTGCAGCTGCCGGTCCCGGCGGGGTCCTCCGCTGGCTGCCTTCGTGCTGCCGGGTCATCTCCTCCTTCCACCCGGCAAACACATCCCGCTGCGCCCGGACCATTCTTCTGTTTAGGTCTTCCAGCGCTGCGCGCGCACTGCCCGGGTCTCTAGGCAGCTGGGCCAGCAACTCTGTCAGGCTGCAGGGTGGCTCAGCTTGCAGCAGGCTGCGGGCCAGGGTGCTGGTGGAGTTCTCTGCTCCTTCCATCTCCGGGTGCAGCAGGTCCAGACTGATCAAGGCCGCACCCAGCCCCTCAGTTTTCTTTCCTATCCGCACCCATGGGGGTTGGTCTTGGGGGCATCTGCTGACAATCACCCTCAGGGGCTGCCCCCCCACGTTGATGGACATCTCCACTGCTGCACTCATGGCTGGTGGGGGCGGGCTCCTTCTTTGGCGCCATTCTGGGACCTGGCCCACGATGGGAGGTGGCTTCCTGCTGTCCTTTGGTGCGCACATAATGGCGTCCGCTCTGCCAGGGCGGGAAAAACGGATGAAGACGGCGGGAAACGGTCCAAGATGGCGTCCAATGGCGGGAATCGGCTCTGGATGGCGGGAAACGACTCCGGACGGCGGGAAACTTCTGGAAATGGCGGGAGACTTCTTTTTAAGGTACATCTGCAGTTTTCTCCAGGCATGCAATACCCGCTTGTGGCGGGTTGGTAATGATCCTGCCGACTACGCCAAAGTTGACGCGCCCCCTGGGCCTGTGTTGTGCAGGGGAACCCGGAACCGGACCTGTTGTAGAATGCTGGGGGTTGTAGTCTCCGTGTGGCGGTGACCCGGTCCGTGCCCAGGGTGGTCAAACCAGTGGCAGTCTTAATGTATAGCAAATGTCCGACTACGCCATCCGTGGATTGCGGTCAGTGGGGACCGCCGCCGCGCTGCAGACCGCTGAGGCTGATGTTGTTTGTGCAGCTGAGTATGGGATAACTCCCCACGGGAGAAGTATTGCCTCAGGGCAGCTAATGTGGAGATGATGGGAGTGATGGTGTGAGCGTCCCAGTGCTAATGGTGCTGGTGCGGCGAGGAACCACAGAGACGTGCGGTTGCAGTTTTCAATGCTTTACTCACAGTTGTTGCTCATGTCAATGCTGCAGGCGATGACTGCCCAAGCCGTGCTGCGTCCACCAGGTGAGGGACTCGGTCAACTCCCAGGTAATTCCAGAGTGTGGTTCAGAGCTCCCTTCTCTACCTTTCTCTGGCCGTCCCCACCAGTGACCCACCTTTGTCCAGCTTCCTTGGGCCTTCTGTTGGCGAAACCTCTCCCGGTTTCCCTGACCCTATCCGGTATGCCTTTCTGGTGGATGTAGTGAGGGGTCGCACCAAGATGTGGTAACAACCTCCGGTCTTTGGCTGAGGAATCTGTTGCCTCCACCAATTTGGGTTCCGGTACCCTGTTCTGCCAACCCTTCACCCTGTATCTCCTCTGGGCATATGGGGTTCCTTCTGTCCTCGTGTCTCTGGGCCTTTCTCTGTGTTCCTTGCTTCCTTTCTCCTCTGTTCCAGTTCCTTTCTTACTTTCCTTTCCGCTCCTTCTCCTCTCTCTTTCTGCTGTTTCTGGCCTCCACTCCAGGCCTGCCTCTGGAGCTGGGCCCAGACTGAGCCACAGCTCCCTGTCAGCCCTCTCTGGCTGAACTCTTGTCTTCTTCTCCTCCTCTCTGAACTGAACTGGACTGAACTCTGTTCTAAGATGGTGCCCACCTTATATACCTCCTTCTGACACCCGAGCCCAGGTGACTAGCAACCAATGGGCTCCTGCCTATGCCCAGAGACCCACCCCTATCTGCTCCTACACCACTGGGTATTCCACCCCCTCCCCACTCCAGCCAGGGACAGATGCTGTCGTGCCTGCACTTCTGTCTAGTGGGAGCACCGTTGAGCTGTCCCTCGGAAATGGGGTGTGTGTGGTGCATGCAGCTTACTGAGTCCTGGTCCACACTCCATCCTTACCCGGGAGTGGAATATCACACCTCTGGTTTGAGGTGCAATACCCCTGTAGCAGCCGAGCCCTCGGGGTGCTACATATGTGCAGGGCCGGACTCGCCATCTGGCAGTTCAGGCAAATGCCAGATGGGCCGGTCCAGCTGTGGGCCGCATTACCTGCTATTAGCAATTGTGACGGAGCTCAGAGCCGAAGGCTCCGTCACTTACTCAGGTTGGTTGCGGGCATCCCTTCACACGCAGCGCAGGTCACTTGCGCAGGTGGGCCACAGGCATCCCTTCAGCCGAGGGCTTGCTGGAGGCCGTCATATGCATGTGAAGTCGGTGGTCGATGACGTCACTGCATCGCACCGCCAACGTCCACTGAAAGATGGGACAGAAGAGGTGATGGATGCTGAGGAGGATGGGGAGACAGGATTAGGTGAGTATAAAGATTTTTTTTATTTTTAGTGCTGTAGGGAACCATAATACTATATAGGGGCTGTTTGTGGGGGATGATTCTGCTATATGGAGGCTGTTTGCGGGAGACCATCATACTACATGCTGGCTGTTTGTATGGAACCATCATACTATATGGGAGCTGTTTGTGGGGGATATTCTTGCTTTATAGAGGGTGCTAGTGGGGGATTATCCTGCTATATGGGGGGCTTGTTGTGGGGGATCATCATGCTATATGGGGGCTGTTTCTGGGGGACCATAATACTATATGGGTCTGTTTGTGGGGGATCATCCTGCTATATGGGGGCTGTTTGTGGGGGACCATCATGCTTTATGGGGGCTGTTTGTGGGGGATCATCCTGCTATATGGGGAGCCCCCCGAAGAAGCTACGCGAAACACGCGTCGGGGCTTCAGAGCGGTTCAGTGTTCTCCACAGTACCTTATGGGTGAGAGTCCTGATTTGACTGTTACTTCTCTCCTTTTGACTAACTACTTTTCATGTGGCTCCCACTAATTTGTGAGGGTGTAAGCCTTTATCTTACGGAGGCCCTCTAGTCCTTATACATTGTTCTTAATGATATTTGGACTGCATGAGTTCTTGCATGGATTTACCGGTATTACTGAGTATATGTGTTTAGAGGGTTGATTAACTTATCCCATGTGGATTTACTTACACTTGCCGTTCTGTAATTGTGTGTATTCCTACCCCGAGTGATCTACTATTTTTAATCTTGTTATACTTTTTTATTCTGTTTATCTAATAAAATTGTTTCTAATATGCATTAATATTTGCTCCATATTATTTGAGGGTGATACTCTATTTTCTGTAGGCTGTATGTATACTTTGAGGAATACGCTGATTACCAATTATGCTATATAATTACAGGGTTCAGTCCGGTTATCTATATATGGGGAGCTGTTTGTGGGGGATCATCCTGCTATATAGGGGCTGTTTGTGGGGGACCATTATTTTACATGGGGGCTGTTTGTGGGGGATCATCCTGCTATATGGGGGCTATTTGTGGGGGACTATAATACTATATGGGGGCTGTTTGTGGGGTACCATAAAACTATATAAGGGCTGTTTGTGGGGGACCATCATACTACATGGGGGCTGTTTGTGGGGGATCATCCTGCTATATGAGGGGCTATTTGTGAGGGACCATCATACCACATGGGGGCGGTTTGTGGGGAACCATCATACTATATGGGGGCTGTTTGTGGGGAACCATCATACTACATGAGGACTGTTTGTGGGGGATCATCTTGCTATATGGAGGCTGTTTGTGGGGGATTATCCTGCTTTAGGGGGCTGTTTGTGGGAGACCATCTTACTACATGGGGACTGTTTGTGGGTGATCATCCTGCTATATGGGGGCTCTTTGTGGGGAATCATCCTGCTATATGGGATCAGTTTGTGGGCGACCATAATACTACATGGGGGCCATTTCTGAGGAACAATAATACTATATGGGGGTTGTTTGTGTTAGAACCCTCCTGTTTGTTTTTTCCATCTTGTGTTTTGTGGTCACGTGACCAGCTGCCTTTATATTCCAGCTCCGCCTTTTTGGCTGTGCTGGACTTCAGTGTTGTTAGACTGTTTTGCTAGCCAGGTGCTTCGGTGCCTATCTCTGTCAGTTTTTCGCTGGTCCCTCAGGGACCTCTAGTACTTTTTGTCAGTTTCTCCTTTGGTGTTCTGCAACAATTATTTCTGTTTAGGAGGTCTCCCATTTTTGTCCCAGTCCTTAGTTCTAGTAGGGATTCCCTCCCTTTATTCTATAGGTCTTCGTTCAGACTAACCGAAGACTAAGGTGGATCCGTCCGCTAGGAACGGGCAGCCCGCTACATCGTAGAGACTTAGCTTAGCCATACTTTAGGGATAGCTTCTCCCCTCTTTCTTTAGTACTTGTTGCAGATCATAACAGTAAGTCCAGCTCTAAAATATACAGGGGACAGTCTTTGAGTTAGTGGAAAGGAATTTTTTTTTCCCCTCTCTATTTTTCCGCAAGCTTCATCAGTATGGTTTCCATCCAGGATCTGGCTCAATGCTTGCAGGGGTTGACTCTGGAGGTGGCCGAGCTCCAGCAACATGTGAGTAGCTGTTCCGGAGCGCATTTTGTGGAACCCAAGGTAGGACTGCCTGATGATATTTATGGTAAACAGCAAGATTTTTTTTTCTTTAAAAATGCCTGTTTGTTATATTTTTGATTGAGACCAAGGTCCTCTGGGAATGAATCACAGTGATTTGGTTTTATTATGTCACTTTTGCGCAATGAACCACAAGGGTTTGCCTTTTCTCTTCAACCTAATGATCCGTGCTTAAGATCGGTAGAAGAATTTTTTGTTGCTATGGGTCTATTATATGACAATCCTGATCAAATCTCACCTGCTGAGGCAGAACTCAGGCGTTTGAGTCAGGGGTTAGATGATGCTGAGGCTTAATGCACACACTTTAGAAGGTGGGCTTCTGAAGTCAGATGGAATGATCCTGCTCTGAAAAGTCTATTTCTTGCTGGTCTGAGTGAAAGGGTTAAGGATTTTCTAATTTCATTCCCCGCACCTGAGACTCTGCAGGATGCCTTGCAATTAGCTGTTCGGGTGGATAGGAGGCTGAGATCTAGGCAGAATGAGGTAAAGTCTCCTGTAATGCCAGGTCCAAGTCCACAGAAAATCTGCTCAGACGGCGGAGAGCCGATGGAGGTTGGGGCGAGGTTACTCCACTCTCAGGAAAGAGACAGGAGGCTCACTGAGGGATTGTGTCTTTATTGTGGTAAAGCTGACCATTTGATTAAGTATTGTGAGCTTCGTTTGAGTAAAGAAAAAAAAAGGTCAGGTATGCCTGTATAGCTTGTTTACGCTCTGCAGGAGTATTTCTTTCAGGGAGTTCTACTTTGCAGGAAAATTTGATTGAATTTCAGGTATTTGTGGATTGTGGTTCAACACTTAATGTGATTGATAAGGGGTTTTTAGAAAATCTTAGATTGAAATCCAAACCTTTCTCATCACCTATTTCTGTTATTGCAATTGATAACACTCCCTTGAAATGTATTACTCACAAGGTTGCTGCATTTCCCCTCACTATCAATGGAGTTCACCAAGAAGTTTTGGACTTAGTTGTATTAAATAATTTACCCTCTCCGGTTGTTCTAGGATTGCCTTGGTTAAACTTGCACAATCCTTTGCTGGACTGGTCCACTAACACTATAAAGTCTTGGAGTCCTAAGTGCTATGATAACTGTTGTAATGGTCGCATTGAGGCTGTGGGAAAGGGGAATTACCTTTACCTATTCAGGATTTTTGAAGGTTTTTTTTGGAGGAGAAGTCGCAAGTTTTACCTCATCATAGGGACTATGATTGCGCCATTGAGTTTGTTCCAGCAGCTACTCTTCCCAAAAGTCACTTGTTTAATTTGACTATCCCTGAAAGAAAGGCCTTGGAGGAGTACATAGAGACTAGCCTGGCTGCTGGTCACATTAGACCTTCCAAGTCGCCTGTGGCAGTTGGTTCTTTCTTTGTTAAGAAAAAGGACGGCGGTTTACGTCCATGTCTGGATTTTCATGAAATTAATAAGATTACCGTACGCAATTCTTACCCATTGCCATTAATTCCTGACCTGTTTAATCAGTTAGTTGGGGCAAAGTGGTTCTCTAAAATTGATCTCCGGGGGGCATACAATTTATTACGAATAAAGGAAGGTGATGAATGGAAAACTGCTTTTAACACTCCGGTAGGTCATTTTGAGAATCTGGTGATGCCTTTTGGTCTTACCAATGCACCTGCATTTTTTCAGAACCTTATTAATGACATTCTGAGACCTTTGATTGGAAAGAAAGTGGTTGTGTATTTGGATGACATTTTGATTTATTCGCCAGATCTGGAGTCTCATTGGCAGAGTGTACGTGAAGTTTTGCAGCTATTGAGCGATAACTCACTCTTCGCTAAGCTGGAGAAATGTGAGTTCGTTGTGCAGAAAATAAGTTTTTTGGGCTACATTGTCTCCAGCGAGGTCTTTGAGATGGACCCTGTGAAGGTTCAGGCAGTGCAGGAATGGCCTAGGCCTGTTGGTTTGAAATCTATACAGAGATTTTTGGGTTTTGCCAATTATTACAGGAAATTCATTAAGAATTTTTCTGTAATTGTTAAGCCTCTTATCTATCTCACCAGGAAAGGTGCGAACACTGTCCAATGGACCACTGAGGCCTCTGAAGCGTTTAAGTATCTCAAAGAGAGGTTCAGTTCAGCCCCCATCCTTATGCAGCCTGATGAGACCAAGCTTTTTTGGTCGAGGTCGATGCTTCGTTGGTGGGGGTCGGAGCAGTTTTGTCTCAGGAGAACAGGGATGGAGTACATCCTTGTGCCTTCTTTTCGAAAAAATTTCGGAAACCGAATTGAATTATGATGTTGGAAAATGGGAGTTGCTGGCTATTAAACTCGCGTTTGAACACTGGCGTCATTTATTGGAAGGCGCTAGATTTCCTATTCATGTTTTCACAGATCATAAGAATTTGATCTATCTGGATGCTGCCAAGCGTTTGAATGCCCGTCAAGCTAGGTGGGCACTTTTTTTCTCGGTTTCATTTTTCTGTTACCTATATCCCTGGTACTAAGATTGTTAAAGCCGATGCTTTATCTCGCAGCTTCTCTCCTGTGGTCGGTGCCGAGGAGGAGGAGAGAATTTTACAGAAAGGAGTTGTGGTGGCAGCATTGGACTCCGTTTTGGAAAATGGGATTCTGAAAGCTCAAGATGATGCTCCATCTAACACTCCCCATGGGAGGTTGTTCGTGCCTAGAACCTTTAGGAGAGACGTGTTTGTGGAGTGTCATGAGTCTCGGTTGGCAGGTCATCCAGGAATTTCTGAGACTTAGAGATTATCAGTCACAGTTTTTGGTGGCCTGGATGGCAGAAAAAGTCATCAAGTGGGTGCGTCAATGTACTGTGTGTGCTAGGTGAAAGGCTTCACATACTCCTGCTGCGTGGTTGCTTTGCCCTCTGGAGGTTCCTAGCGCACCTTGGACGCTGTTATGAACTGCTACAAACACTAAGGAAAGATAGGAAAACTGTCCCTACAATAGGATTAAGCTGATTCCCTACGATGCAGCGGGGGACCTGTTCCTTGTGAACAGACCCGCCTAAGTCCTTGGCTAGTCAGAACGCAGAACAATAGATATAAGGGAGGGGTCCCTACAAGAACTAAGGACTGGGATATAGTTGGACACCTCCTAGCAGAAATTGTAGCAGAGCAAAGAACAAACAAACAAAAGTACAAGTGGTCAAAGACCAAGCAAACTACAGAGTAAGGTACAAAGCACCTGGCTAGCTTAAGAGTAAAAGTAACACTGAAGTCCAGCAAGGCCAAGAGGGCGGAGCTGGATTATATAGGCAAAAAGTCATGTGACCAGCAAAATAGAAAAAACTAACAGGAGGGTACTAACAGTACCCCCTCTTCTATGAGGATCCTCCGGATCCTCCAGGCCCAGGTCTATCAGGAAACCTCCTGTGAAACGCTCCGACAAGTCTAGGAGCAGAGAAATCATCCGCCCTTACCCATTAGTTATTCTCGGGACTGAAACCTTTCCAAGCGACGAGATACTGCAATCTCCCTCTATGCCATCTAGAATTAAGAATGCGAGAAATTTCATATTCACCGTTTTCCTCCACCGGAGGAACAGAGACAGTGGCGTCCCTATCAGAAGCATCAGCTTTTTTCAATAAGGAAACATGAAACACCGGATTAATCTTCCAGGAGGTAGGAACCTCCAACCTAACAGCAGATTGGTTAACTACCTGAAGCACCTTAAATGGACCTACAAACTTCGGGCCCAATTTCTTAGAAGGAATCCTCAACCGCAGATTCCTAGAGGACAACCAAACCATGTCACCAACAGTAAACAAAACCTCTTGACGTTTCCTGTCAAAGTACCTCTTGGATTTTTTGTTAGCCTCTTGAAGGTTACGACGTACATCAGTCCAAACTCTCTCCAAATCACCGGAAAAATTCTCCTCCTCCGGCACAGCCGATACCAATTTAGAGAATGACCCAAACGACGGATGTCTCCCAGTACAACAAAAAAAAGGAGAACACCCAGCAGAAGAGGATGTATGGTTGTTAAGAGCAAATTCAGCCAGGGGCAGAAACTCAGACCACCCCTCTTGATTGTCAGCCACAAAACAACGCAAAAACTGTTCAACATCCTGGTTCTTTCCTTCTGTTTGTCCATTAGACTTAGGATGATAACCAGACGAAAATGACAAATGGACTCCCAACCTGTCACAAAAGGCACGCCAAAAACGAGCCACGAACTGAGGTCCCCTATCGGAAACAATGTCGGTAGGAACGCCATGGAGCCTGACAATTTCTTTAACAAAAGCCTTAGCGAGTGTCTTGGCGCAGGGCAGTTTGATGAAGGGAACCAAGTGGCACATCTTGCTAAAACGGTCCACGACCACCCAGATAACAGTGAAACCCTCAGTGGCAGGAAGGTCAGTAATAAAATCCATAGCAAGATGCGTCCAAGGTGCACTAGGAACCTCCAGAGGGCAAAGCAACCCCGCAGCAGGAGCATGTGAAGACTTAGATCTAGCACACACAGTACATTGATGCACCCACTTAATGACTTCCTTCTGCCACCCAGGCCACCAAAAACTGCGACCTACAAGTCTCTTAGTCTCAGAAATTCCTGGATGACCTGCCAACCGAGACTCATGACACTCCACAAACAAATCTCTCCTAAAGTTCCAAGGCACAAACAACCTCCCATGGGGAGTGTTAGATGGGGCATCCTCCTAGGCTTTCAGAATCCCATCTTCCAAAACGGAGTCCAATGCTGCTATCACAACACTTTCCTTTAAATGCTCTACTCCTCCTCGGTACCAACCATGGGAGAAAAACTGCGAGATAAAGCATCAGCTTTTACATTCTTGGTACCCGGGATGTAAGTAACTGAAAAATTAAACCGCGAAAAAAAAAGTGCCCACCTAGCTTGACGGGCATTCAAGCGCTTGGCAGCATCAAGATAGATCAGATTCTTATGATCAGTAAAAACCTGAATGGGAAATTTAGCACCTTCCAAGAGATGACGCCAATGTTCAAATGCGAGTTTAATCGCCAGCAATTCCCGATTACCGACATCGTAATTAAGTTCGGTCTCAGAAAATTTTTTTGAAAAAAAAGCACAGGGATGTACTCCATCCTTGTTTTCCTGAGACAAAACAGCACCGACCCCACCGAAGAAGCATCAACCTCGACCAAAAAAGGCTTGGTCTCATCAGGCTGCATACGGATGGGGGCAGAACTGAACCTCTCCTTGAGATAAACAAAAGCTTCAATGGCCTCAGTAGTCCACTGGACCGTATTCGCACCTTTCCTGGTGAGATCGGTCAGCGGCTTAACAGATATAGAAAAATTCTTAATGAATTTTCTGTAATAATTGGCGAAACCCAAAAATCTCTGTATTGGTTTCAGACCAATAGGCCTAGGCCATTCCTGCAGCGCCTGAACCTTCACCGGGTCCATCTCAAAGCCCTCGCTGGAGATAATGGAGCCCAAAAAACTAATTCTCTGCACAGCGAACTCACATTTCTCCAGCTTAGCAAAAAGTGAATTGTCGCTTAACAACTGCAATACCTCACGTACGCTCTGCCAATGACACTCCAGATCTGACGAATAAATCAAAATGTCATCCAAATACACCACCACATTCTTATCTATCAACGGTCTTATTATGTCATTAATAAGGTTCTGAAAAAACGCTGGTGCGTTGATAAGACCAAAGGGCATAACCAGATTCTCAAAATGACCCACTGGAGTGTTAAAAGCAGTTTTCCACTCATCACCTTCCTTCATACGTAACAAATTGTATGCCCCCCGGAGATCAATCTTAGAGAACCCCTTGGCCCCCACTAACTGGTTGAACAAGTCAGGAATTAATGGCAGTGGGTAGGAATTGCGTACAGTAATTTTATTAATTTCGCGAAAGTCCAGACATGAATGTAAACCGCCAACCTTTTTTTTTACAAAAAAAATCCAACAGCCACAGGTGACTTAGAAGGTCTAATGTGACCGGCGGCCAAGCTTGTCTGTATGTATTCCTCCAAGGCCTTTCTCTCAGGGATAGTAAGATTAAATAAGCGACTCTTGGGAAGAGTTGCTCCAGGGACAAACTCAATAGTACAATCATAGTCCCTATTAGGAGGCAAAACTTGCGACTCCTCCTCAGAAAAAAACTTCCAAAAATCCTGAATAAGTACAGGTAATTCCCCTCTTTTTACAGCAGCAATGCGACCGTTACAACATCTATCATAACACTTAGGACTCCAAGACTTAATTTCATTGGTAGACCAGTCCAGTACAGGATTGTGCAATTTTAACCAAGGTAACCCCAAAACTACTGGAGCAGGCAAATTATTTAATACCGCCATATCCAAATTCTCTTGGTGGATACCATTAATGGTGAGGGGAAATTCAAAAACCTTGTGAGTAATACCTTTCAAGGGAGAGCCATCAACAGCAACCACAGAAAAAGGAGATGACAAAAGTTTGGATTCTAATTTACATTTTTCCAAAAAACCCTTATCAATCACATTCAGTGTAGAACCACAATCCACAAATACCTGAAATTCAATCAACTCCTCCTGGAATGAGGTGCTTCCAGAAAGAAATATTCCTTTTGAGTTTAAACACGCAATGTGGGCGTAACTGACCTCTTTTTTTTTTTTCTTTGTTCAAACGAAGCACACAGTTCTTAATAAAGTGGTCAGATTTACCGCAATAAAAACACAATCCTTTAGCAAACCTGCGGTCTTTTTCCTGAGAGTGGGGTGACATCGCCCCAATCTCCATCGGTTCTCCACCCTTCGAGCAGACCCTCTGAAAACTAGGAGCTGCCATAGCAGTAGATTTCTCTTCATTACTCCTAGCACGCAGTCTCCTGTCCACACGTATGGCTAATTGCATTGCCTCCTGCAAAGTTCCAGGTTTTGGGAAGGCAATCAGCAGATCCTTAACCCTTTCACCTAGACCAGCAAGAAACAAACATTTTAATGCTGAGTCATTCCATTCCACTTCAGCCGACCATCTTCTGAAGTATGTACAATAATTTTCCACATCACCTGATCCCTGCTTCAAACGTCTTAATTCAGTTTCAGCAGATGAGACTCGATCAGGATTATCATACAACAACCCCATAGCAGAAAAAAAATCTTCCACAGATCTAAAACACGGATCATTAGGTTGTAGAGAAAAGGCCCATCCCTGTGGTTCTTAGCGCAAAAGTGACATTATAAACCCAATGCGCTGTGATTCGTTCACCGAGGATCTGGGTCTTAAACGAAAATATAATAAACAAGCGTTTTTAAAGGAAAAAAAATCTTGCTGTTTACCATTAAAAAAATCTGGAAGTCCTACCTTCGGTTCGACAAAATGCGTTCCAGGACAGCTACTTACGTGTTGCTGGAGCTCGGCCACCTCCAAAGACAGTCCCTGCAGGCGTTGAGCCAACTCCTGAACCGACACCATGCTGAAATCAGGATTTCTTTCCTTAGAGTGTTTTATTTTTGGGCTGGACTTACTGTTATGAACTGCTACAAACACTAAGGAAAGATAGGAAAACTGTCCCTACAATAGGACTAAGCTGATTCCCTATGATGCAGCGGGGGACCTGTTCCTTGTGAACAGACCCGCCTTAGTCCTCGGCTAGTCTGAACGCAGACCTATAGACATAAGGGAGGGGTCCCTACAAGAACTAAGGACTGGGATATAGTTGGACACCTCCTAGCAGAAATTGTAGCAGAACAAAGAAAAACAAACAAAAGTACAAGTGGTCAAAGACCAAGCAAACTACAGAGTAAGGCACAAAGCACCTGGCTAGCTTTAGAGTAAAAGTAACACTGAAGTCCAGCAAGGCCAGGAGGGCAGAGCAGGATTATATAGGCAAAAAGTCATGTGACCAGCAAAATAGAAAAAACTAACAGGAGGGTTCTAACAGACGCATCTCACACTGGATTTTATTACTGATCTACCTGTATCCGAGGGTTTTACTGTCATCTGGGTGGTCGTGGACCGTTTTAGTAAGATGTGTCATTTGGTTCCATTCATTAAGTTGCCCTGCGCCAAGACACTTGCTAAGACGTTTGTTAAGGAGAATGTCAAGCTTCATGGCGCTCCCACGGATATTGTTTCTGATAGAGGACCTCAGTTTGTGGCTCGCTTTTGGCATGCTTTTTGTGACAGGTTGGGAGTCCATTCTTCATTTTCGTCTGGTTATCATCCTGAGTCTAATGGACAGACTGAAGGAAAGAACCAGGATGTAGAAAAGTTTTTGCAATGTTTTGTGGCGGACAATCAAGAGGTGTGGTCTGAGTTTCTGCCTCTCACAGAATTTGCTCTTAACAATCATACATTCTCCTCAGCTGGATGTTCTCTTTTTTTTTGTTGTACTGGGAGACATCCATCTTTTGGTTCGTTCTCCAAATTGGGGTATGCAGTGCTGGAGGAGGAGAATTTTTCCGGTGATTTGGAGAGAGTTTGGACTAATGTACTGTACGTCGCAACCTTCCAGAGGCTAACAAGAAGTCCAAGAAGTATTTTTACAGGAAACGTAAGGAGGTTTTGTTTACTGTGGGTGACATGGTTTGGTTGTCCTCAAGGAATCTGCGGTTGAGGATTCCCTCTAAAAAACTGGGTCCTAAGTTTGTGGGTCCATTTAAAGTGCTTCAGGTTGTTAACCCGTCTTTGGTTAGGTTGTATATCCCTACTTCCTGGAAGATTAATCCTGTGTTTCATGTTTCCTTATTGAAAAAGGCAGATGTATCTGATAGGGACACCACTGTCACAGTTCCTCCTGTGGTGGAAGACGGTGAATATGAAATTTCATGTATCTTGAATTCTAGATGGCATAGAGGGGGATTACAGTATGTCGTCTACTTGAAGGGTTTCGGCCCTGAAGATAACTCCTGGGTAAGGGCGGTTGATGTCTCTGCTCCTAGGCTTGTTAGAGCTTTCCACAAGAGATTTCCGGACAGGCCTGGGCCTGGAGGATCCGGAGGATCCTCTTAAATGAGGGGGTACTGTTAGAACCATCCTGTTTGTTTTTTCCATCTTGTGTTTTGCGGTCACGTGACCAGCTGCCTTTATATTCCAGCTCCGCCTTTTTGGCTGTGCTGGACTTCAGTGTTGTTTCTCCTTTGGTATTCTGCAACTATTATTTCTGTTTAAGAGGTCTCCCATTTTTGTCCCAGTCCTTAGTTCTAGTAGGGATTCCCTCCCTTTATTCTATAGGTCTTCGTTCAGACTAGGTGGGTCTAAGGAGGACTAAGGTGGGTCCGTTCGCTCGGAACGGGCAGCCCGCTACATCGTAGGGACTCAGCTTAGCCTTGCTTTATAGCTTCTCCCCTCTTTCCTTAGTACTTGTTGCAGATCATAACAGTTTGTGGGGGATCATCATAATATATGGAAGCTGTTTATGGAGGACCACCATTCTATATAGGACTGTTTGTTGGGAACCATCATACTATATGGAGGCTGTTTGTGGGGGACCATCGTACTACATGTGGGCTGTTTGTGGGGGGATTATCTTGCTATATGGAGGCTGTTTGTGGGCGATTATCCTGCTATAGAGGGCTGTTTGTGCGGGACCATAATACTACATGGGGACTGTTTGTGAGGAACAATAATAGTATTTGGGGGATGTTTGTGAGGGACCATCATATTATATGGGTTTTTTTGTCGGGGATCATCATACTATATGGAAGCTGTTTGTGGGGAACCATCATATTACATAGGGGCTGTTTGTGGGGGACCATCCTGCTATATGGGGGCTGTTTGTGGAGGACCGTCATTCTATATAGAGGACTGTTTGTGGGGGACCATCATGCTATATGGAGGCTGTTTTTGGGGGACCATCATACTATATGGAGGCTGTTTGTGGGGGACCATCATACTATATGGAGGCTGTTTGTGGGGGACCATCATACTATAAGGAGGCTGTTTGTGGGGGACCATCATACTATAAGGAGGCTGTTTGTGGGGGACCATCATACTATATGGGGGCAGTTTGTGGGAGACCATCATACTATATGGGGTCTGTTTGTGAGGGACCATCATACTATATGGGGGCTGTTTGCGGGGGACCACTATAGCATATGGGGGGCTGTTTGGGGCAACTGTCATACTATATAGGGGTCTGTGGGGGATCTTCATCTTGTGTGGGGGCTGTGGTGGACATTATACTGTGTGGAGGTCTATGGGGCACATTATACTATGTGGTGGGCTGTGGTTACCTTCACACTGTATGGGGTGATTAAGGGGGACATCAAATTTAATGAGGTGGTTATGAGGGGCATCATGCTTTACATAGGGGTCTGTTGTGCACCTCATACTGTATATTAGGGGCTGTGCTGAATACCATAATTTATGGGGGCCTGTGGTGACCATCTTAATATGTGGATGCTGTGCTGCATCATACTTTTTATAGGGTTTGTGGGGTCATCATACCATGTGGGGCATAATACTTTATGAGGGTCATGAAAGGGTTATCATAGTGGGAGAGACCACTTAGGGGCTTTAGTAGAGGGAAAATAAATGTAAGTGCTGCAATACATATCCTCCGTTTCTTAGAAAGTTGGGAGATATGCCATTCTTTGAAGTGATAGGACTTTTTCTATGGGACCTGTTATTTCTATGTACTCCCCTTGGGAGGCCTAAAGGGGGGTCGTTGTCATTATGTGGAAGCAAGAAGGCATTATTATTATTATTATTATTATTATAAGAAAGCACAGGGGCTGTTTGTACTATTATAACTAGGTTCATGGTTACTATTATATGGGGTCACAGGGGAATTATTATAAGGCAGCACAAGTGGTGGTTTGTGTAGAGGTGGTAGAATGAGAGGAGGGTCTTGGAAAAGCAGTAAAGTAAAGATGCCTCTGTTATATTTTACAAGGACGAATTATGGCCGGAAGAGGTCATGGCGGTCTGGGCCAAATTAAAATGAAGAGGGAAAACGAATGACACCAACCAGCAAGAACAGCACTGGTGAGAATCTGCACAGTACACACATATATGGTCTGTAGAGCACTGGTGTAGATCTGATATTACCATTATATGGTCACTGTATGGTCGTGATTAGAGATGAACGTTGTTCTTCTCGAACTGTTCGCCAATCTCAAATTCGAGCTGTTTTGGGCGGTGTTCGAGCCGTTCGGCGAACACGAACGATTTGAGAAAAATTTGGCTGTTCGAGGTTATGTTTGATAACTGTTCGTGCACCAAAATCATAACTGGATTTTTTCTCAGTAATGATGAAAATTAATGTTAATACGCAGTTTGAGTGTACAGCGGGGTGGGGGGAGGGGCAGGGGATGGATCTCTGCAGGAATAATGAAGATCTCCATTTTTTTTTCTCTTTCCCGCATTTACAGTGGGGAGGTGCAATCTGTCAGCCTATCAGCAGCGCACACATGGAGCGAAGTGCTTTTTTCACACAAGCAAGGGCATGTGTCATTGGCAGTGTATGTCACATGTCCTTGCCCTATAAGACCAAGCCATTTTCCCCGTCGCCACCATTTTCTCACTGCTGCAGCTGCGTGTTAGACGGCACCGCTGTTGCTGTGTGCGCTATACCTTGTTAATTTCAAGCCAATTTTCGCACAAATCTACAGATAGCTTGGGAGTAGGGAATAGTTGTGATTGCAGTCCTTTTAAGGAATAGGTTACAGCATTTCCTATGACTTTTATCAGGCAGGTCTGTGCTCTTAAATAGATAGATTGTGGGAGTAAAGACTAATTGTAATTGCAGTCCTTTTCAGGACTAGGTTACATCAGTTCCTATCGGTTTTTGCCAGGCAGGTCTGTGCCAGTGCTGTGCAAGTTTTTTTCACAGCATTTGGCTGAATCTAGCAAAGCTAATCCTTTTTGGCCTATTGCAGAGTGTGTTAGTCAGTGGAGTAGCCTATCTGTGTTGCAAGATATACCACCTGTGTATAGAATACCAATTTTTTTACTGCACCTAGTGAAGTAAAATCTTTTGGGCATAGCATCATTCTATTAGTCCATCTATACTGACCTCCATCAGGTTGCAAATTGAATATAATTTATTTCTGCATCTAGCTCTGAAAAAATATTTGGGCTTCTAGCAGTGTGTGGGACTTGTTCTATTAGTCCATCTATACTGACCTCCATCAGGTTGCAAACTGAATATAATTTTTTTCTGCATCTAGCTCTGAAAAAATATTTGGCCTTCTAGCAGTGTGTGGGACTTTCTCTATTAGTCCATCTATACTGACCTCCATCAGGTTGCAAACTGAATATATTTTTTTTCTGCATCTACCTCTGAAAAAATATTGGGCTTCTAGCTGTGTGTGTGACTTGTTCTATTAATCCATCTATACTGACCTCCATTAGGTTGCAAATTAAAAATAATTTTTATCTGCATCTACCTCTGAAAAAATATTTGGGCTTCTAGCTGTGTGTGGGACTTGTTCTATTAGTCCATCTATACTGACCTCCATCAGGTTGCAAACTGAATATAATTTTTTTCTGCATCTAGCTCTGAAAAAATATTTGGCCTTCTAGCAGTGTGTGGGACTTGTTCTATTAATCCATCTATACAGACCTCCATCAGGTTGCAAACTGAATATAATTTTTTTCTGCATCTACCTCTGAAAAAATATTTGGGCTTCTAGCTGTGTGTGGGACTTGTTCTATTAGTCCATCTATACTGACCTCCATCAGGTTGCAAACTGAATATAATTTTTTTCTGCATCTAGCTCTGAAAAAATATTTGGCCTTCTAGCAGTGTGTGGGACTTGTTCTATTAATCCATCTATACAGACCTCCATCAGGTTGCAAACTGAATATAATTTTTTTCTGCATCTACCTCTGAAAAAATATTTGGGCTTCTAGCTGTGTGTGGGACTTTCTCTATTAGTCCATCTATACTGACCTCCATCAGGTTGCAAATTAAAAATAATTTTTTGTCTGCATCTAGCTCTGAAAAAATATTTGGCCTTCTAGCAGTGTGTGGGACTTTCTGTATTAGTCCATCTATACTGACCTCCATCAGGTTGCAAACTGAATATATTTTTTTCTGCATCTACCTCTGAAAAAATATTGGGCTTCTAGCTGTGTGTGGGACTTGTTCTATTAATCCATCTATACAGACCTCCATCAGGTTGCAAACTGAATATAATTTTTTTCTGCATCTAGCTCTGAAAAAATATTTGGCCTTCTAGCAGTGTGTGGGACTTTCTCTATTAGTCCATCTATACTGACCTCCATCAGGTTGCAAACTGAATATATTTTTTTTCTGCATCTACCTCTGAAAAAATATTGGGCTTCTAGCTGTGTGTGTGACTTGTTCTATTAATCCATCTATACTGACCTCCATTAGGTTGCAAATTAAAAATAATTTTTTTCTGCATCTACCTCTGAAAAAATATTTGGGCTTCTAGCTGTGTGTGGGACTTGTTCTATTAGTCCATCTATACTGACCTCCATCAGGTTGCAAACTGAATATAATTTTTTTCTGCATCTAGCTCTGAAAAAATATTTGGCCTTCTAGCAGTGTGTGGGACTTGTTCTATTAATCCATCTATACAGACCTCCATCAGGTTGCAAACTGAATATAATTTTTTTCTGCATCTACCTCTGAAAAAATATTTGGGCTTCTAGCTGTGTGTGGGACTTGTTCTATTAGTCCATCTATACTGACCTCCATCAGGTTGCAAACTGAAAATAATTTTTTGTCTGCATCTAGCTCTGTAAAAATATTTGGCCTTCTAGCAGTGTGTGGGACTTTCTCTATTAGTCCATCTATACTGACCTCCATCAGGTTGCAAATTAAAAATAATTTTTATCTGCATCTACCTCTGAAAAAATATTTGGGCTTCTAGCTGTGTGTGGGACTTGTTCTATTAGTCCATCTATACTGACATCCATCAGGTTGCAAACTGAATATAATTTTTTTCTGCATCTAGCTCTGAAAAAATATTTGGCCTTCTAGCTGTGTGTGGGACTTGTTCTATTAGTCCATCTATACTGACCTCCATCAGGTTGCAAACTGAATATAATTTTTTTCTGCATCTAGCTCTGAAAAAATATTTGGCCTTCTAGCGGTGTGTGGGACTTGTTCTATTAATCCATCTATACAGACCTCCATCAGGTTGCAAACTGAATATAATTTTTTTCTGCATCTACCTCTGAAAAAATATTTGGGCTTCTAGCTGTGTGTGGGACTTGTTCTATTAGTCCATCTATGCTGACCTCCATCAGGTTGCAAACTGAATATAATTTTTTTCTGCATCTACCTCTGAAAAAATATTTGGCCTTCTAGCAGTGTGTGGGACTTGTTCTATTAATCCATCTATACAGACCTCCATCAGGTTGCAAACTGAATATAATTTTTTTCTGCATCTACCTCTGAAAAAATATTGGGCTTCTAGCTGTGTGTGGGACTTGTTCTACTAGTCCATCTATACTGACCTCCATCAGGTTGCAAACTGAATATAATTTTTTTCTGCATCTACCTCTGAAAAAATATTGGGCTTCTAGCTGTGTGTGGGACTTGTTCTATTAATCCATCTATACAGACCTCCATCAGGTTGCAAACTGAATATAATTTTTTTCTGCATCTAGCTCTGAAAAAATATTTGGCCTTCTAGCAGTGTGTGGGACTTTCTCTATTAGTCCATCTATACTGACCTCCATCAGGTTGCAAACTGAATATATTTTTTTTCTGCATCTACCTCTGAAAAAATATTGGGCTTCTAGCTGTGTGTGTGACTTGTTCTATTAATCCATCTATACTGACCTCCATTAGGTTGCAAATTAAAAATAATTTTTATCTGCATCTACCTCTGAAAAAATATTTGGGCTTCTAGCTGTGTGTGGGACTTGTTCTATTAGTCCATCTATACTGACCTCCATCAGGTTGCAAACTGAATATAATTTTTTTCTGCATCTAGCTCTGAAAAAATATTTGGCCTTCTAGCAGTGTGTGGGACTTGTTCTATTAATCCATCTATACAGACCTCCATCAGGTTGCAAACTGAATATAATTTTTTTCTGCATCTACCTCTGAAAAAATATTTGGGCTTCTAGCTGTGTGTGGGACTTGTTCTATTAGTCCATCTATACTGACCTCCATCAGGTTGCAAACTGAATATAATTTTTTTCTGCATCTAGCTCTGAAAAAATATTTGGCCTTCTAGCAGTGTGTGGGACTTGTTCTATTAATCCATCTATACAGACCTCCATCAGGTTGCAAACTGAATATAATTTTTTTCTGCATCTACCTCTGAAAAAATATTTGGGCTTCTAGCTGTGTGTGGGACTTGTTCTATTAGTCCATCTATACTGACCTCCATCAGGTTGCAAACTGAAAATAATTTTTTGTCTGCATCTAGCTCTGTAAAAATATTTGGCCTTCTAGCAGTGTGTGGGACTTTCTCTATTAGTCCATCTATACTGACCTCCATCAGGTTGCAAATTAAAAATAATTTTTATCTGCATCTACCTCTGAAAAAATATTTGGGCTTCTAGCTGTGTGTGGGACTTGTTCTATTAGTCCATCTATACTGACATCCATCAGGTTGCAAACTGAATATAATTTTTTTCTGCATCTAGCTCTGAAAAAATATTTGGCCTTCTAGCTGTGTGTGGGACTTGTTCTATTAGTCCATCTATACTGACCTCCATCAGGTTGCAAACTGAATATAATTTTTTTCTGCATCTAGCTCTGAAAAAATATTTGGCCTTCTAGCGGTGTGTGGGACTTGTTCTATTAATCCATCTATACAGACCTCCATCAGGTTGCAAACTGAATATAATTTTTTTCTGCATCTACCTCTGAAAAAATATTTGGGCTTCTAGCTGTGTGTGGGACTTGTTCTATTAGTCCATCTATACTGACCTCCATCAGGTTGCAAACTGAATATAATTTTTTTCTGCATCTACCTCTGAAAAAATATTTGGCCTTCTAGCAGTGTGTGGGACTTGTTCTATTAATCCATCTATACAGACCTCCATCAGGTTGCAAACTGAATATAATTTTTTTCTGCATCTACCTCTGAAAAAATATTGGGCTTCTAGCTGTGTGTGGGACTTGTTCTACTAGTCCATCTATACTGACCTCCATCAGGTTGCAAACTGAATATAATTTTTTTCTGCATCTACCTCTGAAAAAATATTTGGCCTTCTAGCAGTGTGTGGGACTTGTTCTATTAATCCATCTATACAGACCTCCATCAGGTTGCAAACTGAATATAATTTTTTTCTGCATCTACCTCTGAAAAAATATTTGGGCTTCTAGCTGTGTGTGGGACTTTCTCTATTAGACCATCTATACTGACCTCCATCAGGTTGCAAATTAAAAATAATTTTTTGTCTGCATCTAGCTCTGAAAAAATATTTGGCCTTCTAGCAGTGTGTGGGACTTTCTCTATTAGTCCATCTATACTGACCTCCATCAGGTTGCAAACTGAATATATTTTTTTCTGCATCTACCTCTGAAAAAATATTGGGCTTCTAGCTGTGTGTGGGACTTGTTCTATTAATCCATCTATACAGACCTCCATCAGGTTGCAAACTGAATATAATTTTTTTTCTGCATCTACCTCTGAAAAAATATTTGGGCTTCTAGCTGTGTGTGGGACTTTTTCTATTAGTCCATCTATACTGACCTCCATCAGGTTGCAAACTGAAAATAATTTTTTGTCTGCATCTAGCTCTGAAAAAATATTTGGCCTTCTAGCAGTGTGTGGGACTTTCTCTATTAGTCCATCTATACTGACCTCCATCAGGTTGCAAATTAAAAATAATTTTTATCTGCATCTACCTCTGAAAAAATATTTGGGCTTCTAGCTGTGTGTGGGACTTGTTCTATTAGTCCATCTATACTGACCTCCATCAGGTTGCAAACTGAATATAATTTTTTCTGCATCTAGCTCTGAAAAAATATTTGGCCTTCTAGCAGTGTGTGGGACTTTCTCTATTAGTCCATCTATACTGACCTCCATCAGGTTGCAAATTAAAAATAATTTTTATCCGCATCCAGCTCTGAAAAAATATTTGGCCTTCAAGCAGTGTGTGGGACTTTCTCTATTAGTCCATCTATACTGACCTCCATCAGGTTGCATATTAAAAATAATTTTTATCTGCATCTACCTCTGAAAAGATATTTGGGCTTCTAGCTGTGTGTGGGACTTGTTCTATTAGTCCATCTATACTGACCTCCATCAGGTTGCAAACTGAATATAATTTTTTTCTGGATCTAGCTCTGAAAAATATTTGGCCTTCTAGCAGTGTGTGGGACTTTCTCTATTAGTCCATCTATACTGACCTCCATCAGGTTGCAAATTAAAAATAATTTTTATCTGCATCCAGCTCTGAAAAAATATTTGGCCTTCTAGCAGTGTGTGGGACTTTCTCTATTAGTCCATCTATACTGACCTCCATCAGGTTGCAAACTGAATATAATTTTTTTCTGCATCTAGCTCTGAAAAATTATTTGGCCTTCCAGCAGTGTGTGGGACTTTCTCTATTACTCCATCTATACTGACCTCCATCAAGTTGCAAATTAAAAATAATTTTTATCTGCATCTAGCTCTGAAAAAATATTTGGACTTCTAGCTGTGTGTGGGACTTGATCTATTAGTCCATCTATACTGACCTCCATCAGGTTGCAAATGAAAAATAATTTTTATCTGCATCTAGCTCTGAAAAAATATTTGGCCTTCTAGCAGTGTGTGGGACTCATTGTATTAGTCCATCTATACCAAGCTCCACCAGCTTTTAAATTAATAATAATTTTTAGCTGCATCTAGCCCTGAAAATAATTTTTCTTCCCAATAGTGGTAGCAATAGAAATATGGGGCACGCGCCTGGCTTACAAAAATATACGCTTCATAACAAAAAACACCAGCCTAGCGCACTGCTTTAATAAGATGGCATCATCGTCTCCCCCAGTGCTAGGCCTACTACCCAGGCTAGCATTCCTGTGCCTAAAACACAATGTATGGGTCCGCGCTAGCCACTATGCTGAGGGGTCTAAAGCTGCTGCTAACGCTTTATAACAATTCAATTGGCAGATTTTCACAGAGCTCTTCCACAATGCCCACCCATCGGGCAACAGTTGCCCACCTTCCCTATGGAATCTAGTGACGAATAGTTGATGCCATTAATCAGAGCGTCAGTTGCCCCGTCGACGTGGCATGCATACGGTAAGGCATGGGAAGAGTGGACACGACTAGTAGCAGGCAGACGGGTTGACCAATGTGAACAAGCCAGATCACAAGTCACCATAGAATTTCTCCACCAGCTAATTATGAGGGGCATATCAGGGGCATCAGCGCAGCGGTGTCTGACCGGAGTAGCATTTCACTTCCAACTACTGAATTGGGGAGATGTGACAAAGGTTCATCATCAGACAATCCATAAAAGGGTGGAAAAGTGGTCAGCCAAGTCAGGAGTGTAGACGTCCCGTCCCGTGTCACTAAAACTGATTTCTCACATCATATCCCTAACACCATTAACATGACACTCACAATTTGAAGCAACACTACGGTCTACTGCATTTGTGATCGCCTTCTTCGGGGCGCTATGCATAAGCGAATTAGTCCCTCAATCCAAAATTACCACCAGTGGAGGCTTATTACACCAGGACGTAGTCATAGCCAATAATGCAATACGTCTACGCATACACAAATCGAAAACGGTTCCAGCGGGCAGGGGCACTTGGGTACTTCTACAACCCACAAACGGTACACTGAGTTGGGTAACAATAGTAAAAACATATCTAACCATGAGATCACAAAGTAATTTCTTCCTATCACACATTGATGGAATGCCATTATCAAGATACCAGTTCCAAGCTATATTTAATAAATGCATAACATCGGCAGGGAACCACCCCAAAGATTACGGGACACACTCATTCCGCATATGCGTGGCCACGGAAGCAGCAAGAGCAGGACTGTCAGAAACGGAAGTACAGAGGATAGGGAGATGGCGATCCACGTGTTTGGCAAGATACATAAGACCGGACTTGTTATCCTAACGTGGTTTGTTTCTTTTACAGGTGACGCTAAGCCAACAGTGTGGGTGACAGGCCACTCGTATATGTATTGGGCAGAAAAAAGGGCGAAAGTCTGCCCAGGCGGGAGGAAATTAGAGTTTCATAACACATATTTCAACTAGAGAGGTATTAGAGGCCTGCTATGGCCACAGGTACTAATGGAGGTAATCAAGGTAGAGAGAGAGGCAAGATGTCCGGTCATCTTAGTTATACAGGCCGGGGGAAACAACCTAGGTCATCATAACAGAGCATAACTAATGGCAATAATGAAACTAGACACTGAGCGCTTCAGAGAATTTTTCACAAAACTAGCGATAGTATGGTCAGAGATTGTGCCGATAGCGGTATGGCAAGGTGCGCGAGACATCACGGCCATCGAACGGACAAGGCGAGTAATAAATATTCGGATGGCAAAGTTTAGAAGAGACAGAGGCAGTGTAGTGGTACGACACCGACAACTGGAAGGAGATAAAGCAGGCCTCATACGGCCCGACGTTGTTCACTTAATGAATATTGAACTGGACATATTCCTGTCAGGACTCCAGGACGGAGTGGAACAAACGTTAAGAGTGATGGGTGGGGGTCAGAGTCCTGCATACGAGTGCGCAGGATCCTCCGTGGCCTGGAAATAGAAAGGACATGTTGGAGAGTTACACTTGTTGGCCAACTTGCCGGAGTGGAGACCCAGGGCATGCTGCAACAAGCTGAATTATTTTAGAAATAAAATGCCTTTCTAATGGAATGAGTATAAAGAGTTAATAAAGCTGTGACCGATCCTCACCCATCCAGTTGTAAGTAGTGTTGAGCCACCCCCGTAGTGTTCGAGTTCGGTTCGGTTCGTCGAACACCCGTGTGTTCGCCGAACTGTTCGTCGAACTGTTCGTCGAACACCTTCGAACACCGTTAAAACCAATGGCAGGCAAACAAAAACACATAGAAACACATAGAAAACACCTTCAAAGGTGTCCAAAAGCTGACAAACTGCTCAGAAGACACAACTAACACATGGAAAAGTGACAAGTACATATAGTCATGCGAAAAGAAAAGAGGTGGAGGAGTAAAAGGAGGGGGAGACACAGATATAGGCATGTCATGCCCTTCTAAAATCCAAAAAGTGAGAAGCCGAGACGGCCAGTCCGCTCCTGCCCGTGCCACCTCCGTGTCGCCGGGTTTGTGCCAGAGCCGCGGTGAACCCTGACGGCCAGCCCCCCTCTCCCAATACTGGTGCCTGTCCGCTGGTGGGTCGAGAGAGCCCCCCTGTGGTGGAGGCAGCTCTAAGCTTTTTAATTTAAATTGTCCCTCTAATTTGAATGAATACACTTTAAATCCATTTACAAGGATCTATTGGAGGGCAAGTCTCATGCCAGCAGCCGCGTAATTCCAGCTCCAGTAGCGTCCACTAAAGCTGCTGCAGTTAAAAAGCTTTTATAAGGATCGAGCTCGGCTGTCCACCGCAAGGCATCCTAGTGCCAGTCCCAGCCCCTATGCCTTGGGGTGCCTCCTGATGCTCTTCACTGAGTATCCCGTGGTCCCGAAGCATTACCTTTGAAAAAATTAAGTGTCCAAACTACAGGTGGTGTAGCTTGCTTAACAGCCGGGATAATCCGCTGACTAGCAGACACTGCTACTAGGCAGAAAGTATTTCCTGGGCTAGATGCAGTTAAAAATTTGTAAGTAGATACTCTCGTTGGATGCTGAGAAAGCATTCCATAGAGTCTCCTGGCACGCCATATATGATTCTCTTAAAAAGCTTGGGGTAGGGGTCTAGGGGACCCTTTTATAGCCAAAATCACGGCCCTGTATCACAATACGTCACCTAGGCTGAAGATAAATGGTACTGTAGCACCGAGGGCTCGGTTGCTACAGACGTATTGCACCTCACCCAGAGGTGTGATATCTCACTCTCAGATAAGGATGGAGTGTGGATCAGGACCCGACACCTGCATGCATTACACCACATTGCCGTGGGGCAGGGCGACCAATATGCCCCTGAGATGGGCACGACAGTCCCTGTCCCTGGCTGGAGTGGGGGGAGGGAACACTGAGGAAGGGGAACCCTGCAGTGCAGGAGCAGGGAGGAAGCAGTTCCTGGGTGCATTGAGAAGGGAGTATAAAAGGTGGGCACCATCTTAGTTCAGTGCAGAGAAGTCTGAGCAGAAGTGGCAGGGAGCAGGGGCTCTGTATGAGCTCTGCTCCGGAGGCGGGCCTAGTAACAGAGGCCCAGGCCTGCAAGAGGGAGAAGGAAGGAAGAGGAGCGGAGAAGGCTCCAGGAACGAGGAATGAAGGGATCCCAGGGGTGCGGACGGGCGAGTTGCCACCGCACGCCCGAATCCACCTGCGTGGAGGGGTCAGGCCAAAGGGGGAGACCGGTCCCCGAACTAGTGGAGGCAGGAAACGACCCTCAGCTAGAAACCGGAGGCTCTGACATTTTATGTGGCGCAGCCCCTTGCTCCACCCGCTAGGAAGGCACCACATAGGGTCAGGGAAACTGGCGCCAAGTTTACCAAGAGGAGGCCCGAGGCAGCCGGACAGAAGTGTTGGTAAGAAAGGCCAGACAAAGGACACACAAAGGGGGTCCTGTGAAGCGCTCCAAAGTTATCTGGGAGTTGTCTGAGCCCCTCACCTGGTGAGCACAGTACGACGTGGGCAGCCGTTACCTGCAGACGTGGTCTGGATAATAAGAACTGTGAGTAAAGGCCCTGAACTGCATCAATGACTCCGTGTCGTTACTGCTGCTGCCCTGCACCATCACCCCCATCCTCCGCATACACTGCCCTGAGGCTATACTCCTCCCGTGGGGAGTTATGCTACGCTCTGCTGCACCCACAACACCAGCCTTAGTGGTCTGCCCTGTAGCGGCGGTTCACTCTGACCGCAATCCACGGGTGGCGTAGTCGGACATTTAAACATCAAAACCACATAAATAGTCCCGCCACTGGTTTGACCGCCGTGAGCCACGGAACCGGATCGCCGCCACGAAGACTACAACCACAAGCATCCACCAAAAAGGGTCCGGCTCCGGGTGTCCCAAGGCCCAGGGGGTGCGTCAGAACATTTTCATCACCTTTCACAATCACCAATGGGACAAGGCAGGGATGTCCTCTGTCCCCTCTCTTATACATCCTAGTGACGGAGCACCTGCTCTCATCAATTCGCCATAACCCCAATATTAGGTGGATTGAGGTGGGAGGCACCGAGTACAAGTGCTCTCTATTTGCTGATGATGTCCTAGTATATATCACTCAATCACATATATCCATCCCTGCTGTTATGGCTGAAATAGATCACTTTGTTACATGGTAAAATTTTAAAATCAATGCAGCGAAGTCTGAGGCCCTCGATGTCTCCCTCCCTAAATCCATATAGGATTCCATCCAGTCCAACTTTCCCTTTGCCTGGCCCTCACAGGGTATCAAATTCTTAGGAATTCCTATTCATAGAGACCTCTCCCATCTATGTTATCTTAATTTTGGGCCCTTTATTGAACAATTCCATACAGACCACGGTTGGCAAGTTAGAACTGTAAGATTCACTACGTGAACCACTGGTGTTTTGTGGAAAAGCACATGTACACCGCGTTCCAAATTATTATGCAAAAAGTGTTTAGGAGTGATAAGGGAAGAATTTGTTTGTTTGTCAGTTAAACTCATTGATGGTGATGTGTGTCAGGGCTCTTTATATCACTGTAAGCAATTGCAGACACCTGTGCTAATTAGTTTGGGAGGTGTGTCCAATGAAAGGCAAGACTACTTAAGAAGGCTGTCTCACATTATTAAGCAGCCTACATTTTCTGCCAAAATGGGAAAGAAAAAGGATGTGTCGGCTGCTGAGAAGCAACAAATTGTGGAGTATTTAGGTCAAGGCATGACTACAATCAACATTGTGCGATGATCAGGATGAAGTGTCTTGGCAATCAAGAAGTATGTAGCTGATTCACAGTACACACGTGTGCGTGCTGATAAGGGCAAATTGAGGACTCTTTCCTACAGGCAATTACGTCAGGTTGAAAGAGCAGCGGCAAAAAAGCCTGGTCATAGCAGCAGACAAGTTTTTGAAGCTGCTTGTGCCTCCAACGTCCCCCGAACAACAAGATGCAGGGTCCTTCAGAGGTTTGCAGCTGTGCATACGCCATCCTGTCGACCTCCTCTATCCACTTCACACAAGCAGAAACGGCTCCAGTGGGCCAAACATTACATGAAGACTGATTTCAAAACTGTTTTGTTCACGGATGAGTGCCGTGCAGCGCTCGATGGTCCAGATGAATGGAGTGGAGGATGGCTGGTTGATGGACACCCCACGCAAACACGGCTACAGCGCCAACAAGGAGGAGGTGGAGTAATGTTTTGGGCTGGAATCATGGGGAGAGAGATTGTCGGCCCCTTTAGGATCCCTGAAGGCGCTAAAGATGAACTCCATAATGTATGTGGATTTTCTCAAACAGCACTTCCTGCCATGGTTTAAGAAGAAGAACCGTGTATTTCACAGCAAGATCATTTTTCTGCATGATAATGCACCATCTCATGTTGCACATAAAACATCTGCATCTCTGGCTGATATGGGCATAAAAGGGGACAAACTTATGGTGTGACCCCCATGCTCCCCTGACCTCTACCCCATTCAGAACCTTTGGAGCATCATTAAAAGGAGTGTCTATGATGGCGGGAGGCAGTTCACATCTAAGCAACAGCTCTGGGAGGGTATTCTGTCCTCATGCAAAACAATTGAAGCAGAAACCATCCAAAACCTGACAAATTCAATGGACGAGAGAGTTCAGAAGCTCCTTTCGAACAAGGGGTCCTATGTGAAAATGTAACATCACCTAGAATAAAGTTTTGAGTTGAAAACTGTTTGATTTCAGTTTCTAACAACCTGCTAATGCTTATAATTTCAAAAATGACCATTTTTTTGGTCTTTATTAAAATGAAAAGGTTGATCGAAAAGTTTGGGGGATCTAAGAGTGTGGCAACCCAGTAGTCATGATTACTTCGAATTCTGACAATATGAGGGTCATGCTGCAGGTAATGCAGCAAGAAGGCACTTATGTGTCTTGCGCATCTCGGAGCCCCAAAATTATTTTCCGGGCTAGATGCAGCTAAAAATTATTTTTAATTTTAAATCTGGTGAAGCTTATTATAGATGGCCTAATAGGATCAGTGCTGCACACTGCTACAAAGCCCAAATTATTTTCCAGTCAAGATACAGATAAACATGATTAGTAATTTGAAAGCTTAAAACGGTTGGTAGGGTGATTTTAACCAATCATCAAGCTTTTACTCTCCCCAGGATGACACAGGGGTAGAAAAGTAGTTTCGGATCCATGATTTGTTCATCTTTATGAACGTGAGTCTGTCTACATTATCAGTGGAGAGCCGCGTGCGCTTATCTGTCAGCACACCACCAGCAGCGCTGAACACACGTTCAGACAGAACGCTGGCTGCGGGGCATGACAAGATCTCCAAGGCGTAAGTGGCTAGCTCCGGCCATTTATCCAGATTGGAAGCCCAAAAAGAGCAAGGGTCCAGTGACACAGTCGTGGCTTCAATGTTTACTTGGAGATACTCCTGTACCATCGTCTCTAGGCGTTGACTATGTGTCAGACTTCTTGTCTCCTGTGGCCTTGCAAAGGATGGGCTAAAAAAGTGGTGAAATGATTACGCAAAATTGATGTTACCAGCAGATACTGTGGTTCTGTTACGGTTTGAGTGCTGAACACTTGACGGTCCCACGGTTGGCAAGTTGGAACTGTGAGATTCACTACGTGCACCACTGGTATTTTATGGAAAAGCACATGTAAGATTCTGCAACAGTCTCTGCTGATACTCCTGCATGCGTGCATCCCTTTCTATGGCAGGAATAATTTCTGCAAATTTACTTTTGTACCGGGGATCTAACAGTGTGGCAACCCAGTAGTCAGGATTATTTCTAATTCTCACAATTCGAGGGTCATGTTGCAGGTAGTGCAGCAAGAAGGCACTCATGTGTGTTGCGCATCCAGGAGCACCAAGTCCCTGTTGTGTTGGTGGCGAGGTAACAATCATGCTTCCTTCCTCTGTCCTCTCCCCCCAACCTCGCACAACAGAAATGTGATCAAGGTCTCCCTCATCTGATGAGTCTTCCATCAGTTCGTCCTCCACTTCTTCCTGGGCTCCTGCACCTTCCTCACTAGTTTGGCTGCTACCATGCGCCCTGGTAAAATCATCTCCCCCACCCTCACATGCCTGCCGCCTTGGTGCTGCCGACCGTCTGGACCTTGCAGATGTTAGCCCTTCCGCATACAACTCCTCCTCCTCTACTTCCTCCACCTCCTCTTGTGCCACCACCTGACTCCGAATTCTGTTTAACATGTGCTCCAGCATGTAAATCACCGGAATAGTCATGCTGATAATGGCATCGTCAGCACTAAACATCTTCGTCGCCATTTCAAAACTGTGCAGAAGGGTGCATAGGTCCCTGATCTGAGACCACTCCTCCAGCGTGATTTGCCCCACCTCTGAATCTCGTTGGCCCAGGCTATACGTCAGAACGTATTGCACCAGGGCTTGTCGGTGCTGCCACAGTCGCTGCAACATGTGCAGAGTTGAATTCCACCGGGTAGGCACATCGCATTTTAGCCGGTGAAGTGGCAGGCCCAACGACTTCTGTAGAGATGTAAGTCGCTGAGCTGCGGGATTCGAACGGCGGAAGTGAGCACACAGCGACCGTGCCCTTTGCAGAAGGCCATCTAGTCTGGGATAGTGGGCTAAAAATTGCTGGACAACCAGGTTCAACACGTGAGCCATACAAGGCACGTGTGTGACATTGCCCCGGCGAAGGGCCGCACCCAGGTTTGCAGCATTGTCGCACACGGCCTTCCCTGGTTTCAGGTCCAGTGGAGACAACCATTCATGAAATTGGTTCTCCAGAGCTGACCACAACTCCTCAGCTGTGTGACTCACATTTCCCAGACATTTCAATGTAAAAACCGCCTGATGACGTTGAGCCCTACTGCCAGCATAGTAAGGAGGTGTGCAGGATCCCTTCTGCGCAGTTAGAAAGCTTGTGGCATGACCAGACAGGCTTTGGGTGCAGGTGGAAGACCGAGAGGAGGTTGAGGAGGCAGAAGCAGTGGAGGAACTTTGACATAAAGAGGATTGACGCACAACTCGTGGGGACGGCAAGACTTGGACAGCAGCCCCTTGTCCTGCTGTCACCATAGTTACCCAGTGCCCAGTCAGCGACATTTAACGCCCCTGTCCATGCCTACTCATCCAAGTGTCTGTGGTGAAATGCACCCTGTCACACACAGAGTTTCTCAAAGAAGCGGTGATGTTGTGTGCGACATGCTGGTGGAGCGCAGGCACACCTTTCTTTGAGAAGTAGTGCCGACTGGGCATCTGGTACTGGGGCACTGCGACGGACATAAGGTCTCGAAAATCCTCTGTGTCCACCAGGCGGAAAGGCAGCATTTCTGTAGCCAAGAGCTTGCAGATGGTGAAATTCAACCTCTTAGCTTTCTCATGGCTAGGAGGAAATGGTCTTTTACTTGTCCACATCTGAGGGACCGAGGGCTGGCTATTGTGCTTAGACGGGGTTGATAAGGGTGTCCCCGGCAAACTGCCGGTCTGTGAGGAAGATGCAGGCGGACATGTTAGGTTGCCTTGATCCAAAGGTGGTGCTATCGATGTCGGACAGCGCTCAAGACCAGCTGGTGTTACCACCTCCAAAGTAAATGATGACCTGCCAATCACGCTGGCTGTTGCGGGTAAAGAGGTGGCAGGTCTGCGCCCCAAAACAGGTGTGACTGCTGTCCCCCCAGTCACAGAGGATGAAGAGGCCGCGGATGCACAAGATATGGCAGACGGTGGCTGGCCCGGCCGGCTAGGCCGCATTGTAGCACACTGAGCTTCCCACTGCAACTTATGCTTCATGTCCATGTGCCGGTTCATGCATGAAGTACTCAAACTATGTATTTTTTGGCCTCTACTTAGCTTTTGCTGACAAATGTTACAGATAACACGAGTTGGGTCATCTTTATCGATCTGAAAAAATGCCCAGGCTATGCAAGGCTTAGCACCCATGCGACCTGAAGAGCCACCACGACTTGTGGTGAGAGGCAGAGTTGTGTTTGAGGATGCAGTTGTTGACGTGCTTCCAGTACTACGTCTCTGTCCAGGAAGGCGCAACCTGACCTCGTCGTCACTAGCATTTTCCTCCACCTCCTCTGCTGACCTCATCTCTTGGCTGACTGTGGGTTGACAGTAAGTGGGATCTCCGACCTCATCATCATCACCCTGTGAGTTATCACACCCGTCGTCCTCAGAGCCAACCTGTTCCTGCCCTGACAAAAAACTAAAGTTGTCGCTCCAATCAGGTATTTGAGTCTTATCATCGTCTTCCTCATTGTCTCCACCAACAGGAGTTACAGTTTGGGAATGAGGGTCTACATTATGGTCAGAACCTTCTGCGTCTGGTCCTGGATCCGACTCATAAAGATTCTGGGCATCAGTGCAGATCATTTCCTCGTCTGGATTCACAGAAGCGCTGGAGTCGACCTCTGATTCCCAGGCTATAGTATGAGTAAACAGCTCTGCAGACTCAACCATCTGTTCTACCTCATACTCAGACGGGCAGCTGGAGATTTGGGAGCTGTGAGGAAGCAAGTGCGATTTGGGTGACACCTTTGAGGACTGGAGTATTTGTGATGTTGAAGTTGATGTGGAGGAGAGCCCACTTAAAGGAGCACTTGATATCCGTTGAAGCACCTGCTGTTTTTGTGCCTCATCTGGAATTTGTAGCGATTGGCGTGGCCGTAAGAAAGGGATCTTATCACATTGTCCGCTAAAAGAAGTAGACATTTTAGTTTGGCTGGAAGATGGTCTTTCTTCTGCACCTACCCCACGGACACAACCTTTTTTCCCCTTCCCAACACGCCTATTCCCCTTTCCACCAGCAGCAGGCCTTTTTCCACTCATTTTGGTGGTTAACTAATTCACAACTCTGGAGTTGTTTGCACAAAAAAACAATGGATGGTAACTGAGCAGAGCTGAGTGGCCAAACTGTGGTATTAGGCCAAAACTATTGGCTGGGTTAGATGCAGAAAAAAATTAATTTTAATTTGCAACCTGATGGAGGTCAGTATAGATGGACTAATAGACCAAGTCTCACACACCGCTAGAAGCCCAAATATTTTTTCAGAGCTAGATGCAGAAATTTTTTTTATTCAATTTGCAACCTGATGGAGGTCAGTATAGATGGACTAATAGACCAAGTCCCACACACTGCTAGAAGCCCAAATATTTTTTCAGAGCTAGATGCAGAAAAAAATTATTTTTAATTTGCAACCTGATGGAGGTCAGTATAGATGGACTAATAGACCAAGTCCCACACACTGCTAGAAGCCCAAATATTTTTTCAGAGCTAGATGCAGAAAAAAATTATTTTTAATTTGCAACCTGATGGAGGTCAGTATAGATGGACTAATAGACCAAGTCCCACACACCGCTAGAAGCCCAAATATTTTTTCAGAGCTAGATGCAGAAAAAAATTATATTCAATTTGCAACCTGCTGGAGGTCAGTATCGAAGGACTAATAGAAGAAGTCCCACACACTGCTAGAAGCCCAAATATTTTTTCAGAGCTAAATGAAGAAAAAAATTATTTTTAATTTGCAACCTGATGGAGGTCAGTATAGATGGACTAATAGACCAAGTCCCACACACTGCTAGAAGCCCAAATATTTTTTCAGAGCTAGATGCAGAAAAAAATTATTTTTAATTTGCAACCTGATGGAGGTCAGTATAGATGGACTAATAGACCAAGTCCCACACACCGCTAGAAGCCCAAATATTTTTTCAGAGCTAGATGCAGAAAATTTTTTTATTCAATTTGCAACCTGATGGAGGTCAGTATAGATGGACTAATAGACCAAGTCCCACACACTGCTAGAAGCCCAAATATTTTTTCAGAGCTAGATGCAGAAAAAAAATATTTTTAATTTGCAACCTGATGGAGGTCAGTATAGATGGACTAATAGACCAAGTCCCACACACTGCTAGAAGCCCAAATATTTTTTCAGAGCTAGATGCAGAAAAAAATTATTTTTAATTTGCAACCTGATGGAGGTCAGTATAGATGGACTAATAGACCAAGTCCCACACACTGCTAGAAGCCCAAATATTTTTTCAGAGCTAGATGCAGAAAAAAATTATTTTTAATTTGCAACCTGCTGGAGGTCAGTATAGAAGGACTAATAGAACAAGTCCCACACACTGCTAGAAGCCCAAATATTTTTTCAGAGCTAAATGAAGAAAAAAATTATTTTTAATTTGCAACCTGATGGAGGTCAGTATAGATGGACTAATAGACCAAGTCCCACACACTGCTAGAAGCCCAAATATTTTTTCAGAGCTAGATGCAGAAAAAAATTATATTCAGTTTGCAACCTGATGGAGGTCAGTATAGATGGACTAATAGAATGATGCTATGCCCAAAAGATTTTACTTCACTAGGTGCAGTAAAAAAATTGGTATTCTATACACAGGTGGTATATCTTGCAACACAGATAGGCTACTCCACTGACTAACACACTCTGCAATAGGCCAAAAAGGATTAGCTTTGCTAGATTCAGCCAAATGCTGTGAAAAAAACTTGCACAGCACTGGCACAGACCTGCCTGGCAAAAACTGATAGGAACTGATGTAACCTAGTCCTGAAAAGGACTGCAATTACAATTAGTCTTTACTCCCACAATCTATCTATTTAAGAGCACAGACCTGCTTGATAAAAGTCGTAGGAAATGCTGTAACCTAGTCCTTAAAAGGACTGCAATCACAACTATTCCCTACTCCCAAGCTATCTGTATATTTGTGCGAAAATTGGCTTGAAATTAACAAGGTATAGCGCACACAGCAACAGCGGTGCCGTCTAACACGCAGCTGCAGCAGTGAGAAAATGGTGGCGACGGGGAAAATGGCTTGGTCTTATAGGGCAAGGACATGTGACATACACTGCCAATCACACATGCCCTTGCTTGTGTGAAAAAAAGCACTTCGCTCCGTGTGTGCGCTGCTGATAGGCTGACAGATTGCACCTCCCCACTGCAAATGCGGGAAAGAGAAAAAAAAATGGAGATCTTCATTGTTCCTGCAGAGATCCATCCCCTGCCCCTCCCCCGCCCCGCTGTACACTCAAACTGCGTATTAACATTAATTTTCATCATTACTGAGAAAAAATCCAGTTATGATTTTGGTGCACGAACAGTTATCGAACATAACCTCGAACAGCCGAATTTTTCTCAAATTGTTCGTGTTCGCCGACCGGCTCGCGCACCGCCCAAAACAGCTCGAATTTGAGATTGGCGAACAGTTCGAGTAGAACAACGCTCATCTCTAGTTGTAAGAGTTACATTATTGTATTGTCAAGGAAAGGGGGGCGGTAGGGGGGCTGAGCGTCTGGGTTTGGTTGGGGGTCCCCACAGTCTGCCTAGGCTAGATGCATTTAAAAATTCTTATTAGATACACAGGCGGTGCAGCTTGCTTCGCAGCTGGGCTACTACGCCCAAAGTATTGCCTAGGCTAGATGCAGTTAAAAATTCTACGCTGACTAGCAGACACTGAAGATTTGGAGCAGACCTCTGAGCTCTTCAGACTCAACCATCTGTGTTACCCCAAGCCATAGTGTATCTAGTTTCTTACAGTTAAAAAGGGGGGGGGGAGCGACCCAACCCACCTGGAATTGACGATGCCAACGTCACGTAAGACACAGCAAGGGGACTCCAAAAAGAGTCTCCATTTTTTCCCAAAATTGTGGCACAGACACCACTTAACCCTAGAACGCATACCTGGGGCCTCGCAGGCCCGCCCTGTTAATTGTTTTCTATTTTCTGCAAGATTACTTTAGTTAGAATTTTGAAACTCTAGGTATTCTTCATGTATATAGTTGTTTGTCATTTGAGTTTGAGTTATTCCATGTTATTTGCACACGAGCCTAAAAGGCCCCAGGTATATGAAAGTGTAGATTTTTATGGTCATGCGTTCTAGGGTTAAGTGGCATCAATTGCCCCACAGTTGCTTAAAACGGTTGGTGAGGTGATTTTACCAAATCCTCAAGGTTTTAGTCTCCCAAGGATAACACAGGGGTAGAAAAGTCCTTGCGAATCCATGATTTGTTCATCTTTATGAACGTGAGTCTGTCTACATTCTCAGTGGACAGACGTGTGCGCTTATCTGTCAGCACACCACCAGCAGCGCTGAACACACGTTCAGAGAGAATACTGGCTGCAGGGCATGACAAGATCTCCAAGGCGTGAGTGGCGAGCTCCGGCCATTTTTCCAGATTGGAATACCAAAATGAGCAAGGGTCCAGTGACACAGTTATGGCTTCGATGTTCACTTGGAGATACTCCTGCACCATCCTCTCTAGGCGTTGACTATGTGTCAGACTTCTTGTCTCCTGTGGCCTTGCAAAGGATGGTCTAAAAAAGTGGTGAAACGATTCCACAAAATTGCTGTTACCAGCAGATACTGTGTTACTGTTACGGTTTGAGTGATGAAGACTCGACAGTCCCACGGTTGGCAAGTTAGAACTGTGAGATTCACTACGTGCACCACTGGTGTTTTGTGGAAAAGCACATGTAAGATTCTGCAACAGCGTCTGCAGATACTCCTGCATGCGTCAATCCCTTTTTATGGCAGGAATTATTTCGGCAAATTTACTTTTGTACCGGGGATCTAAGAGTGTGGCAACCCAGTAGTCGGGATTACTTCGAATTCTGACAATCTGAGGGTCATGTTGCAGGTAGTGCAGCAAGAAGGCTCTCATGAGTCTTGCGCATCCAGGAGGACCAAGTCCTTGTTGTGTTGGTAGCGAGGTAAGAATCATGCTTCCTTCCTCTTCCCTCTCCCCTCAACCTCGCACAACAGAAATGTGATCAAGGTCTCCCTCATCTGATGAGTCTTCCATGCCCATCGCCAGTTCGTCCTCCACTTCTTCCTCGGCTCCTGCACCTTCCTCAACAGTTTGGCTGCTACCATGCGCCCTGGTTAATCCCTCTCCCCCACCCTCCCATGCCTGCCACCTTGGTGCTGCCAACCGTCTGGACCTTGGAGATGTTATCCCTTTCGCATACGACTCCTCCTCTACTTCCTCCACCTCCTCTTGTCTCACCACCTGACTCTGAATTCTGTTTAGTGTGTGCTCCAGCATGTAAATCACCGGAATAGTCATGCTGATAATGGCATCGTCGTCAGCACTAAACATCTTCGTCGTCATTTCAAAACTGTGCAGAAGGGTGTGTGGCGCCCCTGAGGGTTCAGTCGCCACAGAGTTACTGCATCTCACCCAGAGGTGTGGTATCTCACCCTCAGGTAAGGAAGGCATATGGCTCGGGACCCTAACACCTGCATCCAACACATACCCGCAGTGGGGGTAGGGCAAGATTGCTCCTAAGGGAGAGCACAGTCCCAGGTCCCTAGCTGGTGGAAGGGTCCTATGTAGTGGGTGCTTAGGGGAGCAGCTTAGCGGAGCACATGACAGGGAGAGTATAAATAGGAAGCTATCTTAGAAAGAGCAAGCCAGTCAGAGAAGGAAAAGTGACAGGAGCAGAGGCTCGGCATGAGCTCTGCTCCAGAGGCGGGCCTAGCCTGGGAGGCCCAGGACTGAAGGAGAGAAGAGAGGAGTGGGAGCAGGAAGGCTCCAGGAACCGAAGGGACCCTAGGGCTATGGGCCGTGCAGAAGGCCACCCGTACTCCTGCTGCTACCAGGAGGTAGAGGGGTCAGACCAGATAAGGGGAACCGGTCCCTCAACTAGCGGAGAAACAGCAAGGCTCAACTAGAAACCGGAGGCTGCAGCATTTCATGTACTGCAGGTAAAAGTCCACACCAGTCTCACTAAGAAGGTAGCCACATAGGACCCAGGGGACGGAACACAAGTCGCCCACCAAGGCCCGAGGATACCGGATAGAAGTGTCACTGGGTGTGAGGTGCAGGTAGAAGGCCAGAGAAAGGACTCACAGAAGGGGGTCCTGCTAAGTACTCCGGATCTATCTGGGGGTGGACTGAGCCCCTCACTGAGTACGCACAGCACGACGGGTGAGATTGCTCTGGTACCTGTAATCTGGACTGCAACAACTGTGAGTAAAGATCTTGGGACTGCATCACACGGACTCTGTGTTCATTACTGACTCCCTGCACTACAACCACCATCATCCACCCACACTGCCCTCAAGCTACACTCTTCCTGTGGTGAGTAATAATACCATTGCTGCAAAACCACCAGCTTCAGAGGACTGTTCCGCAGCGGCGGCCCCTTTTGCCCCACTCCAGAGGTGGCGTAGTCGGACATTATAAAACCCATATATACAAATTACCCTTGGATTGACCGCCCTGGATCACGGACCGGGTCACCGCCACAGTGACTACAACCCCCAGCGTCTACCGGCCCGGCTCAGGGTACCCCATGGCCCAGGGGGCGCGTCAACTTCATAGGTCCCTGATCTGAGACCACTCCTGCAGCGTGATTTGCCCCACCTCTGGATCTCGTTGGCCCAGGCTATACGTCAGAACGTATTGCACCAGGGCTTGTCGGTGCTGCCACAGTCGCTGCAACATGGTCAGAGTTGAATTCCACCGTGTCGGCACATCGCATTTCAGCCGGTGAAGTGGCAGGCCCAACGACTTCTGTAGAGATGTAAGTCATTGAGCTGCGGGATGCGAACGGCGGAAGTGAGCACACAGCGACCGTGCCCCCTGCAGAAGGCCATCTAGTCCGGGATAGTGGGCTAACAATTTATGGACAACCAGGTTCAACACGTGAGCCATACAAGGCACGTGTGTGACATTGCCCCGGCGATGCAGCATTGTCGCACACGGCCTTCCCTGGTTGCAGGTCCAGTGGAGACAACCATTCATGAAACTGGGTCTCCAGAGCTGACCAGAACTCCTCAGCTGTGTGACTCACATTTCCCAGACATTTCAAAGTAAACACTGATGCCTTGAGCCCTGCTGCCAGCATAGTAAGGAGGTGTGCAGGATTCCTTCTGCGCAGTTAGAATGCAGGTGGCATTACCAGACAGGCTTTGGGTGCAGGTGGAGGACCGAGAGGAGGTTGAGGAGGCAGAAGCAGTGGAGGAACTTCGAGATAAAGAGGATTGACGCACAACTCGTGGGGACGGTAAGACTTGGACAGCAGCCCCTTGTCCTGCTGTCACCATAGTTACCCAGAGCCCAGTCAGCGACATGTAACGCCCCTGTCCATGCCTACTCGTCCAAGTGTCTGTGGTGAAATGCACCCTGTCACACACAGAGTTTCTCAAAGAAGCGGTGATGTTGTGTGCGACATGCTGGTGGAGCGCAGGCACACCTTTCTTTGAGAAGTAGTGCCGACTGAGCATCTGGTACTGGGGCACTGAGACGGACATAAGGTCTCGAAAATCCACTGTGTCCTCCAGGCGGAAAGGCAGCATTTCTGTAGCCAAGAGCTTGCAGATGGTTAAATTCAACCTCTTAGCTTTCTCATGGCTAGGAGGAAATGGTCTTTTACTTTTTCCACATCTGAGGGACCGAGGGCTGGCTGTTGTGCTTAGACGGGGTTGAGTAGGATGTCCCAGGCAAACTGCCAGTCTGTGAGGAAGATGCAGGCGGACATGTTAGATTGCCTTGATCCAAAGCTGGTGCTCTCGATGTCAGAGAGCGCTCAACACCAGCAGGTGTTTCCACTTCCCAATGAACTGATGACCTGCCAATCACACTGGCTGTTGCAGGTAAAGAGGTGGCAGGTCTGCGTCCAAAAACATGTGTGACTGCTGTCCCCCCAGTCACAGAGGATGAAGAGGCCGCGGATGCACAAGATGGGGCAGAAGGTGGTTGGCCCAGCCTGCTAGGCCGCATTGTAGCACAGTGAGCTTCCCACTGCAACTTATGCTTCATATCTATGTGCCGGTTCATGCATGAAGTACTCAAACTATGGATTTTTTGGCCTCTACTTATGTTTTGGTTACAAATATTACAGATTACACGAGTTGGGTCATCCTTATCATTCTAAATAAATGCCCAGGCCTTGCAAGGCTTAGAGCCCATGCGACCTGAAGAGCCACTACGACTTGTGGTCAGAGGCAGAGTTGTGGTTGAGGATGCAGTTGTTGACGTGCTTCCAGTACTCCATCTGTGTCCAGGAAGGCGCAACCTAACCTCGTCGTCAATAGCATCTGTGACACCCCGCTGTGCTTGGTATCACAGATCCTAGAAGAGTGTATTGATGGAATCCTCCACAAGAGGCCCCCATAAACATTCACACATCTCCACCTTCCACCTCAGACCAGCAGAGGGAGCCCGTTAGGGATATAAATAGGGAAGGTGGAGCTAGGCAGTTCAGTTCCTCTGAAGAGTTCCTGCAGTAGAGAAGCCTAAGAGAGGTCAGTCTGCAGTGGAGCTCAGTCTAGTCTAGAGAACTCAGTTAATAGTTCAGCAGTGGAGCACGAGGCTCCTGCTAACTAGATTCAGTAAGGCATAACCGGAATCCCTGGAGAACTACAAGTCCCAGGGTGGCTAAGGTGCTGATACGTAACAGAGCCAGGAGACGCTTAGGCCCCGCATAGTGGGAGCGTGAACTCCAAGAGAAGGCCCTACCACAAGGTCAGCCAGCGCAGGACAGAGACAAAGTTAGGCCTAGCTCCAGGCAGGTCAGAAACTTACTACGCAGAGGCAAGAAACAGGAGGCCCTACACCCGCTCATTGGGGAGGATCCTGATATTCACCCTTCACCCTACAGTGCTCCGGGATGTGCCTGAATTTCCTCCAGTAAAAGGTACTGAAGTGACTACCGTGTCCGTTCCCGTTCTTGCTCTGACCCAGCTGGGTCTCGCCTGTCCTGCATTCCCCCTGCATATGCTGCCCTGAGACCTAGCTCCACCTGTGGGGAGCTATACCATCGAGCAGCCTTATCACGGGTCTCAGTGGACTGCTGCAGCGCTGGTGCTTCTCACCAGATACCACAGGTGGCGTCACAAACTCTTATAAAATTAACAATTATCCACTCTTTTAAAGAGTGACCCCAGGGTACGGGCCAGGGAGCCGACCACCGCGAAATCCCCAAGGCCAGGCAAAGGCCCGGGTACCGAGTCATCCCCATCCCCTGGGCTAGTCACATCCTCCTCCACCTCCTCCGTTGACCTCATCGACTGGCTGACTGTGGGTTGACAGTAAGTGGGATCTCCAACCTCGTCATCATCACCCTGTGTGTTATCACACCCGTCGTCCTCAAAGCCAACCTCTTCCTGCCCTGACCGAAAAGTCAAGTTGTCGCTCCAATCAGGTATTTGAGTCTCATCATCATCTTCATCATTGTCTCCACCAACAGGAGTGACAGTTTGGGAACGAGGGTCTACATTATGCTCAGAACCTTCTTCATCTGGTCCTGGATCCGACTTATAAAGATTCTGGGCATCAGTGCAGATCATTTCCTCGTCTGGATTAACAGAAGCTCTGGAGCAGACTTACGTTTCCCAGGCTATAGTATGAGTAAACAGCTCTGCAGACTCAACCATCTGTGTTACCCCATACTCAGACGGGCAGCTGGAGACTTGGGAGCTGTGAGGAAGCAAGTGCGATTGGGGTGACACCTCTGAGGACTGGAATATTTGTGCTGTTGAAATTGAGGTGGAGGAGAGCCCACTTGAAGGAGCACTTGATATCCGCTGAAGCACCTGCTGTTTTTGTGCCTCATCTGGAATTTGTAGCGATGGGCGTGTCCGTAATAAAGGGATCGTATCACATTGTCCACGAAAAGAAGTCGACATCTTAGCTTGGCTGGAAGATGGTCTTTCTTCTGCAGATGTTACCCCCCCCCCACTGCGGGGGGGCTCGACCCACCAGCGGACAGGCACCAGTATTGGGAGAGGGGGGCTGGCCGTCAGGGTCCACCGCGGCTCTGGCACAAACCCGGCGACACGGAGGTGGTACGGGCAGGAACGAACTGGCCGTGTAGGCTTCTCACTTTTTGGATTTTAGAAGGGCATGACATGCCTATATCTGTGTCTCCCCCTCCTTTTACTCCTCCACCTCTTTTCTTTTCGCATGACTATATGTACTTGTCACTTTTCCATGTGTTAGTTATGTCTTCTGAGCAGTTTGTCAGCTTTTGGACACCTTTGAAGGTGTTTTCTATGTGTTTCTATGTGTTTTTGTTTGCCTGCCATTGGTTTTAACGGTGTTCGAAGGTGTTCGACGAACAGTTCGACAAACAGTTCGGCGAACACACGGGTGTTCGACGCACCGAACCGAACTCGAACACTACGGGGTGGCTCAACACTAGTCGTGATATCAGTCTTAGAGCAGTGGTTTTAATTAAAGGGGTTGTCCAGGTTTAATGTTAAAGTCTGCGGTAACTCTGTATGACTGCTGATTTCTGAATCCTCATAGTGTGTGCATCGCGTGCTCTGAGGATTCTCCGGTGTCAGGAGTGGCCACTCATGTGACCACAAGTATGATTTGAATTCATGTGATTGTGTCACCCCAGGTCTGGATGCCACAAACATTAAAGGCTGAGTCTGAGAGCAGGAGGGAGGTTCCCTGGTCAGGGACCATTAGCATGCAGCACCTCCTGTCTCAGGCCAGTAGGGGGAACAGGCTGCCCCTATAAAAGCTGGAACTGGGGGCAGGGTTAGAGAGACCAGTACACACTTCTGAAGCATCCAGAATGGTTCCCAGAAGAGAGGGACAGGTCAGCGGCAGCTGAGGAGTCCAGGAGGCTGAGGAGGAACAGCAAGCCAGGGACAGAGGCGACGAGAGCCGGTCCTGGCTGTGAGAGAAAACTACACAACCGGACACTGGGGTCCGAGGCTGTCAGGGTTGCAAGCCCGGCAGCAGATCACCTACCTGCGAGGGATTTTAGGTCCCTTGGCCTGAGAAGCCTGGAGGCTCCGCCACGCAGAGGGACCGGTACAGCACGGAGAAGCAACAGGTACCTAAGGCCTGAGTCGCAAGCCATACATTCGTAGTGCACGACCAGCTCAGGGACGTGGGCTATCACACCACTAAAGGGGGAGATAGTCAGCAAGGGCAGAGACAGTACGGTAGGCCTACCCACTCACCCTGACCAGTGGGGCTCGCCCGAATGTTCTCAGACACCCAGGCCCATTCCTACCCTGTACTCCTGTTGGGTCACAAGTATCACCTATAATAAATACCCTGGACTGTTTGAAGTAGACTTTGGACCTTTATGATTGCGGCCTGCACCATCACCCCCAGCATCCTATTACCTGCCCTGAGGCTACACTCTTCCCGTGGGGAGTTATTCTATCCCAGTGCTGCATACCAACATCAGCCTCAGCGGTCTGCCTTGCATCGGTGGTCATCCCTGACCGCAATCCACGGGTGGCGTAGTCGGACATTCAAAACCCCACAAATAGACTGCCACAGCATTTGGTATGACCACCCTGAGCCACGGGATCGGGTAGCCACTACTACCCCCTGCTTTGTACAGAAGCCCGGTTCTGGGTACCCCACGGCCCAGGGGGCGAGTCAGCTTTTGGCGTAGTCGGCAGGATTGTGACCAACCCTCCACAAACGGGTATTGCGCGCCTGAAAAGACTGTGTGCGTACCTTAAAAAGAGATTTCCCGCTATTCGGAGCCGTTTCCCGCCATCTTCAGCCGTTTTCCCTCCATCGGACGCCATCTTCGGGACGCCGCGTGGGAATAAGAGGGGCGTGGACGTCAAAACCGCGCGAGACTTGAAGCTCCGCCCTACGCTGAGACGCTGCGCAAGGTCCTGGAAGGAGAGAGAGCGAAGCTGACGTCACCAGGACTCGAGATAAGGTCCTCACCCAGAGCAGCGCGAGCGGAGCCGTGGCCTACGGAAGAGGATCAATGGAAGGTAGGCCACGGTTAACTAGGGGGGAGGAAGATGACAGACGCGGAGGGACCTTCTTCCACCAGCGTGGCTACAGCAACGGTGATGCCGTTCTCCATGCCCTACATCCCGGAGCAGCCTGGCTGCCCCAATACTCAGGGGAATCCCATACATTAACTGACTTTAAGGAAAGACTGCACAGTTTATTTAAAGTTTATCCCCTGACAGAAGAACAGAAAGTGAGCATTCTGACGGGGCAGCTAACCGGTGCAGCCCAGCGGGAAGTGAAATCATGGTCAGATGAGGAGAAAAAGACTGTAAAGGACATTCTGATCCGGCTGGGGAGTACCTTTGATACCCGTACCTCAGCAGAAATCAAAATGCGGTTCTATGGCTGTAAGCAGCGAGCCCAAGATAGTATCAGAGACTATGCCTTGAACCTGCAAGAAGCTCTGGGAGCAATCAAGCAAGCTGACCCTGGCAGCGTGCAGGACACCGATAAACTGTTGACTGACTAGTTCATAGAAGGTCTGCTGTCCAGTGCCCACAGAACCCAGCTGCGCCTCATGGTCCTACAGAACCCTGATTTGACTTTTGCGCAGTTCAAAGATAGGGCCATCCGGGTGCTCCGAGAACCCGCACCAGGTGGCGCTGTAGCTTCCCGGCGCCCTGACATCACTTACCACGAGGGGGCAGCGCCCTACCCCGCAGACCTTGTGGGGGCTGATGCACAGGCCCTAAATCCACCCCAGCCTGCAAACCTGCACCATCAGCTCCAAGAGCTAACAAAGAGTGTGGCTGCATTGACCAGGACCGTACAGTCGTTGCAGGTGGAACCGTCAAGACCAATCAAGCTGGCTTCCAGTCCGGAGGGTGTCCCATGGCATCGACAGAGGAGGATCCCGTCGTTCAGAGGTAGGCACGCCGACCGTTACACTGAGGATGGACAGCCGATTTGCTGCCAGGCAGGACACATAGCAAGGTAATGTACTTTAAATGGGTCCGACCTGAGGCAGAGGGCCAACCCCCAGGCATAAGGTCACCAGGCCCGTCTAATTGGCGTGATAAGTACGTGGGGGGACGCCCGGTCTTACCCGCAGTGCTGGACGGTATCCCCATGAGTGCACTGCTGGACACCGGGTCTCAAGTGACTACTATCCCCTACGTACTTTTCAAGCGGTACTGGAGTGACGCTGACATAACCCGCTATCCAGACGATGACTTAAGCATTATCGCCAGCAATGGCCAACCCATTCCGCAGGTGGGGTTCAGAGAGATGACCATCAAGATTGGTAAGGTTGAACTGTGAGCACAGGGAGTGATCATTGTGGACATTGACCGTCGTGAAAGTCACCCTAAAATATCCTTGGGTACTAATGTGATTGAAAACTGTCTTTCAGAAGTAATTGTGATTTTGCAGCAGGTGGCGATGAATGCGAGCTCCAGCCAAAAGAGGGTCCTCCAGAAAGAGATAAGAGCCCTGATGAGACGGCAACAGGTAGAACTGTCTGGTGGTGAGATCGGTAGCGTGAGGATAAGCGACCTGTTCCCCATTGCCATGCCTCCCAAAAGTGAAATGATGATCTGGTGTCGGACTGCAATCAGGTTAAGAGGGAGAGGAGACTACCAAGCCATGGTAGAACCCGTGTACTCAGACAGCAGGCCCACCATTTTGACAGCCCGGGGGGAGGTTGATGTCCGCCATGGAAGGGTGCCCGTCCGGATCTTAAACATCGGGGAAAGGGAAGTACACTTGCCCCGGTACACTACACTAGCCAAATTGTTTGCCGTCGAACACAATGCTATCAGGGTCGTAGAACCCTTGCCTTCATCTCCCCCAGTGGAGGGTAATGGCTCCAAGAAACACAAGGTGGACTGGTGCCAGAAACTCCATGTGGGTGCTGACTCTACTCCCCTGCACCAAAAACAAGGAGTCTACCGGGTGGTTCAGGAGTACGAGAGAATTTTTTGTAAGCACCCGCTAGACTTCGGCCGAGTAAAGGGGGTAGAACACCACATCCCCACAGGGAGCCACCCACCAATAGAAGAGAGACACAGACCTGTACCTCCTGCACATTATCAGAATGCAAAGGGCATGCTGAGAGAAATGAAAGAAGCTGGGGTCATTAGAGATAGCTGTAGCCCCTGGGCAGCTCCCTTAGTTTTGGTGAAAAAGAAAGACGGTACCATGAGAATGTGCGTGGACTATAGAAAGGCCAATCGTATCACCCATATAGACGCGTACCCGTTACCTAGAATAGAGGAGTCTTTAGCAGCCCTAAAATCAGCTAACTTCTTCTCTACTTTGGATCTTACTAGCGGGTACTGGCAGGTTCCTGTGGCAGAGGCTGACAAGGAGAAGACCGCCTTCACCACCCCGATGGGATTGAGCGAATTCAACTGTATGCCATTCGGGCTCTGCAACGCACCCGGGACCTTCCAGAGGCTGATGGAATGCTGTCTAGGGCACCGAAACTTTGAGACGGTCCTACTTTACCTGGACGACGTGATTGTCTATTCGAAGACTTACGAGGATCATCTAAAGCACCTGGCCGAGGTGTTCGAAGCCCTGGCAGGCTATGGCCTGAAGGTGAAACCCTCAAAGTGTCACCTGTTAAAACCGAAGGTACAGTACCTAGGGCACGTGGTGAGTGCTGAGGGAGTAGCCCCCGACCCCGACAAAGTGACAGCCATCAAGAGCTGGCCAAGCCCCTCTAACATCAAAGAAGTGAGGCAATTCCTCGGGTTGGTAGGCTACTACCGAAGGTTCATCCACGGATTCACAAAGATGGCAGCTCCAATGCAGGACCTCCTGAAAGGCCAGTCTAAATCCAGAAGTCAAAAGCCACCCTTCAAGTGAGACAAGCCGGAAGAGGAGTCCTTCCGCCAGTTGAAGATGGCCCTCACGGGGGATGAGATCCTGGCCTGCCCCGATTATGGCCAGCCCTTTATCCTCCACACAGATGCCAGTAATGTGGGGCTGGGAGCCGTACTGTCACAGAATCAACAGGGCAGAGAAAGGGTGATCGCGTACGCGAGCCAAAAGCTGAGGCCCACTGAAAGAAACTCGGAGAATTACAGCTCCTTCAAGCTAGAATTCTTGGCAGTGGTGTGGGTCGTCACAGAATGGTTTAAGCATTACCTGGCCTCCGCAAAGTTCACTGTGTACACGGACAACAACCCGCTGACACACCTGGACAATGCAAGACTAGGTGCCCTAGAGCAGCGGTGGATGGCCCGGCTATCCAATTATGACTTCACAATCAAATACCGGGCAGGCAGAACCAATGCCAACACAGACTCTCTATTAAGAATGCCCCACCTACCTGAAGGAGAAGACGACTCAGAAGAGCTGGAGGAAGTAGAGCTCCCTGCGTTCCACTGGTATGGGGCCACTCAGTACTCTCACCGGGTAAGAGACAATGACCTAACCACCGTCATGTTCAACCTGTTACCCCACCATGGCTGGGCTGAAACGCAAGATAGTGACCCTGCAATTCACCTGGTGAAGAACCTGTTAACCCAGGCAGATGCTAGCCCTGGCCCAGACGCTCCAGAGGAAGACAAGCTGTTATGGAAGGAGAAAAGCAGGCTATTCCTCTATGAGGGTAAGCTGTGAAGAAGGCTTGTCAACCACCGGACACACGAGCTGACCTGGCAGGTAGTGGTCCCAAGGCGAGATGCAGCAATGGTCTTGGAGGCCTAACATGACAGAGCGGGACACTTCGGGTGGAAGAAACTGGAGTTCCTACTGAGAGAGCGGTTCTACTGGGTTGATATGAGAAGGGCCATAGAGAAGTGGAGCAGGGACTGCGGCCCATGCCACCTCAGAAGGAAGGACTGTACCAGCCAGAAGACACCCTTGAGGCCCATCATCACCAGGCAGCCTCTTGAGCTGGTAGCTCTGGACCATGTGAAATTGGCTCCAAGCCGGTCGGGCTACGTCTATGCCCTGACGATTGTGGACCATTACTCCCGGTTCCTGGTGGTGGTTCCTGTTAAAGACCTGACAGCCCAAACAGCGGCCAGAGCCTTCCAGCAACACTTCTGCCGTCCACACGGGTATCTGGAACAGGTCTTGAAAGATCAAGGTCCAGCGTTTGAGGATGAAGTATTCCAGGAGTTCTGCAACCTCTACGGCTGTAGGAAGATTCGGACAACGCCTTGCCACCCGCAAACCAACGGGCTGTGTGAGAAAATGAATAATATCATCATTGATCTCCTCAAGACGTTGCCCCTGGAAGAACGCAGCTTGTGGCCGGAGAAGCTGCCAGACCTGATTGACTTGTACAACCACATCCCGGTGAATGCTACAAATTGCACCCCGGCTTGCCTGATGCAAGCAAGACCAGGTAAGCTGCCGATAGACCTGGAGATGGGAGTCCTGACACCCGAGGACACCTCCCCAGACGCGGACTGGGATACGGAACGGCGGCTACAGTACAAGAAGGTACAGGAGAGTGTGGAGAGAAGTCTGGCTCAAGCGAGAGAAAAGCAAGAGAGGCTCTTCAACCAACACGCCCCTGCTGGTCCCCTGGAACCTGGAGAGCAGGTCCCGAAGTGGAAGAGAAGGCTTCACAAGCTGGACGACCAGTGGGAGAGAGACCCATACACAGTACTGCAGTCCGACCATGATAACCCGAATGTATGTGTGATTACCAAGGATGGAGGAGAAACCACTAGCACCGTCTCCAGAGACCACCTAAAACAGTGTCCCGAGCAACTGCAGAGTCCAAGTGAAGATCAAGATGACCTTGAGCCCGCAGAGGACAAGGAAGAAATGATCAGCACTGTTCTCGGAGAGTTCCCCCGGACCTGGACTCGGATAAATGATGCGATAGTGGTACCCGTCCTACACTTCCTTCAGCCAATCCAGCAGGAGCCTACGGAAGAACAAGAAGACCAAGCAGCCCCAGAGGCAGAAGAACCCACGCCAGCAGCCCAGGAGAGTCAACCCTCTGCTGACAGTGAGCCTGCCATACCTGCGGTAAGCCAAAGGACCCGTAGACAGCTGCCTGCCCTGCCTATAAACCCAGCTAGTAACTGTACCCTTAATGATAGTGGGGAAAGCCAGGGTAGACCACCACCAGACAGTGGGTTATGGAGGTCAACCCGGAGCACTAGGGGTCAAGTACCTGCTCGCTGGAGAATATAGGGTGTATTGAATAACTGTAAATAGCCCTTGTAAAAAGTTGTCAAATGTCTAAACCGTTAATTGCATGACCAGTAATTATGCCTTTTCAGTTTCTTTCAGTTGAATATATGGACTAACAGGTTACGAACTTTGGGTAACCGGGACTTCCTTGTAAATATGTTCGGAGCCTAACCAAAGGAGTGAATAAAGACTGTCAAGGACTCAGGGCAAGGACAGACCCCCACCTGGTTAAGGCTCTCGTTGTGTTGGTGGAATGGACACCTGGTCACGGATCATACTGTGACCCTCTTCTTTTGTTGGTGATATGGACACCCGGTCACAGACCACACTGTGACCTAAAGAACTCAATATGTGGTGTTGTTTGTTATGTCCGTCCCTGTTGTGTTTTGGTCATGCATTTATACCCTGTATTTGTGTTTCTTGTTTAGTCCCGGAGTACTAAAATTTATTAGGGGGGAATGTGTCACCCCAAGTCTGGATGCCACAAACATTAAAGGCTGTGTCTGAGAGCAGGAGGGAGGTTCCCTGGTCAGGGACCATTAGCTTGCAGCACCTCCTGTCTGAGGCCAGTAGGGGGAGCAGGCTGCCACTATAAAAGCTGGAACTGAGGGCAGGGTTAGAGAGACCAGGACCCACTTCTGAAGCATCCAGAATGGTTCCCAGAAAAGAGGGACAGGTCAGCGGCAGCTGAGGAGTCTAGGAGGCTGAGGAGGAACAGCAAGCCAGGGACAGAGGCGACGAGAGCCGGTCCTGGCTGTGAGAGAGAATTACACAACCGGACACTGGGGTCCGAGGCTGTCAGGGTTGCAAGCCCGGCAGCAGATCACCTACCTGCGAGGGATTTTAGGTCCCTTGGCCTGAGAAGCCTGGAGGCTCCGCCACGCAGAGGGACCGGTACAGCACGGAGAAGCAACAGGTACCTAAGGCCCAAGTCGCAAGCCATACAGGCGTAGTGCACAGCCAGCTCAGGGATGTGGGCTATCACACCACTAAAGGGGGAGATAGTCAGCAAGGGCAGAGAGAGTACGGTAAGCCTACCCACTCACCCTGACCAGTGGGGCTCGCCCGAAAGTTCTCAGACACCCAGGCCCATTCCTACCCTCTTGTCAGGACTGCAAATATTTTTAATTACATTTTGGCCCTTTTTGCCCTCTTTCAAGATGGTGTCTTTTGTCTCATGTGCCCCTTGTCTTCCTGCTTTATAACTCCACCCCAGCCTCTAATCAGTGCTAGAGTATTCTGCCTGTGACCTGCTCCAGGTGGTTTCCTAGTTTCCTGCTCTGCCCTGCAGACTTGTTTGGATCTTCTGTTACCTGCTCTCAGAGACTCTGCTGCATTCAGTTGTTACCAGTATTCCTCCTTCTCCTGGCTGCTCCTGCTGCTACCTCTGAGCCTCAGTCTTCACCTGCATTCTGCTAACAAGTAAGCTGGTTTCTGCTCTGACTCACCTGCTTTAGATAGCTGCAGAGCACGGGACTGTGCTGCTCTATCAGGGACTTCCTGCCCAGGCCTCCCTGGATTATCTAAATATTGTATGCACTTCCTTGCTTGGACTTGATAAGGACTTCCTAGTTTTCTAGCATCCTCTAGTGTGAATTGTGCTTTACAGATTGCTTTGCTGATTACATTTAGAGCACGGGACTGTGCTGCATTATCTGGGACTTCCTACCCAGGCCTCCCTGGATTATATAATATATATTGTTTGGACTTGATAAAGACTTCCTTGTTTTCTAGCATCCTCTAGTGTGAACAGTGCTTTACAAACTGCTCTGCTAATTGCATTTTCCCCTGAGTGTTTTTGGACTTTGTGTTTTCGTCTGAACTTGTTTGAAACACTGTGTGTTTATAATATACACTTTGACACCTATAAGTTGTGTTCTGCTGTATCTTTGTTCCACGCAAAAAGACTCCTGTGGTATCCATTATAATTATTACACCTGTACTCCTGTTGGGTCACAAGTACCACCTACAATAAAGACCCTGGACTGTTTGAAGCAGACTCTGAACCTTTATTATTGTGGCCTGCACCATCACCCCCAGCATCCTATTACATTGCCCTGAGGCTACACTCTTCCCGTGCGGAGTTATCCTACCCCTGTGCTGCACACCAACATCAGCCTCAGCGGTCTGCCTTGCAGCGGCGGTCATCCCTGATCGCAATCCACGAGTGGCGTAGTCAGACATTGAAAACCCCACAAATAGACTGCCACAGCATTTGGTCTGACCACCCGGTGCCACGGGATCGGGTTGTCACTACTACCCCCAGCTTTGTACAGAAGCCCGATTCCGGGTACCCCACGGCCCAGGGGGCGAGTCATGATCACGTGCTGACCAGACGTACACGGCCTCTCTCAATACAAGTGAATTTAGCAAAGCAGAGTACGTTTAGTTGGAATGTGGCCGGAGGTGTGGAAATCCCATACTTGTGGTCACATGACGGCCTCTCCCAACGCTGGCACCGGAGAATCCTGACAGTGCGTGCTGTGAGGATTCAGAAGTCTGAAGTCACATAGACTTTAACACCAAGCCTGGACAACCCCTTTAACAATCAGTAGGGTGGTATTATCAGTACTGTATAAACGGGTAATATTTGGTTATGGTTTGTTGGTATTTGTCTGTTATATTGCAATATTGTTATTATTATTAAATTTTATATAGCGGTATTACTAGACATATTGAAAATCTTGATTTCCTTCAGGGAGGGTAATATAAGTAATAGATATCTCCATCTGGGGCTCGAGGGCTGGGACAGCATGGGCCTGTCTGCTTTTACATGCCAGGGCTGAATTTCAGTCCCAGTCCGTCCTTTCGTATGTGGGTGCATTATTTAGGGGTATAATACTGTGTGACATCATCATATAGGGACATCATACTGTATCATATGGGATATATACTTTTTGGGGAATAATTCTAGGTGGTAGCAACCTAATGTGTAGGGTTGGCTCTGGGGACATCACACTGTGTTGGCAACACTGTGGGGGATTATAGCTATGTGTAGGAGCATGATTGGGTTGGGGCTTTATAATGTTTAAGGGAGGCACTGTGGGGGAATCATATTGTGTTGTGGACACTGTGGGGGATAATAGTTGTCTGTGGAGATACTATGAAAGCAACTTTGTGTTGGGGCTTCATAATGTAAGAAGGCACTGTTGGGTTATCATACTATGTGGGGAAACTGTTGGGGCAACCAATCAGTGAGGTCACTGTTTGGCTGCCATGCTGTCGACATGACCTCAACGCTACAGACATAAACAATTACCGGGAGCAGCACTGGACCCAAGGACGGTAAATAAACCACAGATTGTTTTTTAAAGCAAACTGCAGGCAGGGGACAACTAAAGATAACCGCAGAAACCATGTAATGTTTGAACAAATCTTGCAACGAGGGTGATGTAGCATTATTGAGCCCTCTTACATATGATGAAATATTATTGATAATATCCTCTACTTCTCTGTAGTAAAAAATTAAGTTATAGGACTGAAATAGTACAAGCATCACATTAGATGATATTGGCAATCGAAAATGTTTGTCTAGCAATGCCCTTAAGGCTCATGCACGCAGCGAAGCTTGTGACGTGGCACGTAAAATAAGTATGGCTTTGTGCGATGTGCTGCAATATGGGAATTCTATGACGTAAAATATTCTCCCCTAGATGTATATGGATTTGCAAAATGGCTTAAAGATAAGAAGGTACAGTATGAACCTAAAATATGGCTTTATAAAATGATCTATAGATAGTGAAGTCCATAGATACTTTGGAACACTATGTCCATAAAATATGGATTGGAAATATGGCAAAGCGATGTAAAGGCACCGGGATCAGGCTGGCTCCTTGCCTGTGATTTGCAGCGCATGGTAGTAACATCACATGCTGTCCTTGCTGGCACACTGAAGTCAGCTGCCGGCTTCTGCGCCAGCTATAGAAGAAGACGCCACACGTCTTGAGAGTGGAGGAAGGTAAGAAGAATCATTTGTTTATTTTTAAAATGTGCTAGAGAAGAACAAAAGGGTTCCAGGATGGGGGGCAGTATACCAGGAAGGGGCCCAGGATGGGGGACATTGTTATAGGATGGTAGGCATTGTAACCGGAAGGGCCCAGGATGGGGACATTATTACTGAAAGAGACCAGGATGGGATATTATTACTGGAAGTTGCATAGGATGGAGGATATTATTATACAAAGGGGCCCAGGTTGGTGGACATTATTAACCCCTTTCTGGCGTATGACCCAATAGTACGTCAAGGTGACCTGGGCCGATTGGACATATTATTAGGTCATATGGCGATCGCGCCCGCACACAAGCGGTGTGGAGGGATCGCGGCCGGGTGTCAGCTGATAGTCACAGCTGACACCCGGCGCTATGTGCAGGGAGCAATCCTGCTCCGCTCCCGGCACATTAACCCCCTCAATGCTGCGATCGGAGTTGATCGCAGCATTGCAGGGGCAAGGGGAGGTGATCGCAATGCTCACCTCCTCTCCTCCTCCTCTCCTGGCCTCCACTCGATGTCGACATGACAATATCCGGGTCACCAGACACCAGGAAGATATTTTGGTCGTGCGCAGTGCATGACCAAAATTTCTTCTGCATCTGCAGCACTGACAGCCTGTATAGCACAGGGATGGTGCTGCATTCCTGTGCTATACAGGCGATCAGAATAAAAGAAGTGAAAGTCCCAGAGTGGGACACAGAATAAAAGTACAAAAAAATTTAAAAAATGAAAAAAAAAAAAAAAAATTGTAAAAATATAAAAAAAATAAATAATCATAATAATCCACAAAAAATAAAAATATAATGTACCCATCAATAAATATTATTATGAGAAAAACAAACAAACAATAAAAGTACACATATTTGGTATTGCGGCATCCGGAACGACCTGACCTATAAAACTGACCCACTAGTTAACCCCTTTAGTGAACACGGTAAAAAAAGTAAATAAAAAAACGAAGCAAAAAACAATGCTTTATCATCAAACCGCCAAACAAAAAATTAAATAACATGTGATCAAAAAGACGAATTTAAATAAAAATGGTACAGCTGAAACCGTCATCTTGTCCCACAAAAAACAAGCTCCACTAGCCAAAAAATAAGAGTTATAGCTCTCAGAATAAAGCGATGCAAAAAATATTTTTTTCTATCAAGTAGCTTTTATTGTGTAAAAGCGCCAAAACATAGAAAAACAATATAAATGTGGTACCGCTGTAAAAGTACTGACCCGAAGAATATCGCTGCGTTATCAATTTTACCACATGAGGAACAGCATAAAAAAAAAAAAAAAACAATTTTGGAATTGCTGTTTTTTGTTTATTCTACCTCCCAAAAATCAGAATAGAAAGCGATCAAAAAATGTCAAGTGCCTGAAAATGGCACCAATAAAAACGTGAAGTCATCCCGCAAAAAACAAGCCGTCACATGACTCTGTCGGCCAAAATATGGAAAAGTTATGGCTCTCAAAATATGGCGATGCAAAAACTAGATTTTGCAAAAAAATGCGTCTTTTAGTGTCTGACAGCTGTCAATCAAAAAAACCCCATAGGAATCTGGTATCGCTGTAATCGCACCGACCCGAAGAATAAAGTCGGCTAATCACTTATACCACACGAGGAACGGCGTAAAAAATAAACTCTAAGGTTAGGTTTGTGCTAGGGTTAGGATTGTGTTAGGGTTAGGGTTGCGCCCAAACAGTGGTTTTCCCCCACATATGAGGTATCGGTGTGCTCAGGAGGAATTGTAGAACAAATTGCATGGTGCAATTTATCCTGTTACCCTCATAAAAATGCAAAATTGGAGGCTGAAAAACATTTTTGTTGCAAAAATGTGAAAATTTTATTTTTACGGCTCAATGTTCTAAACTTCTGTGAAGCACCTGGGGGTTCAAGGTGCTCATCACACATCTAGATAAGTTCCCTGAGGGGTCTAGTTTCCAAAATGGTGTCACTTGTGGGGGTTTTCCACTGTTTAGGCACATCAGGGGCTCTCCAAACGCATCATGGCATCCGCTAATTATTCAAGCAAATTTTACAATCAAAAAGTCAAATGGCGCTCCTTCCCTTCCGAACCCTGCCGTGCGCCCAAACAGTGGTTTTTCCCCACGTATGGGGTATCTATGTGCTAAGGGGAAATTGCACAACAAATTTAGGGGTCCATTTTTCCTGTTACCCCTGCGAAAATAAAAAAAATTGGGTCTAAAGTAACATTTTTGTGAAAAAAGTTAAATGTTAATTTTTTTCTTCCACATTCCAAAAACTCCTGTGAAGCACCTGAAGGGTTAATAAAGTTTTTGAATGTGGTTTTGAGCACCTTCAGGGGTGCAGTTTTTAGAATGGTGTCACTTTTGGATATTTTCTGTCATAAAAAACCCTCAAAATGACTTCAAATGTGATATGATCCCTAAAAAAATGGTTTTGTAAATTTTGTTGGAAAAATGAGAAATCTCTGGTCATCTTTTAACCCTTATAGTTTCCTAATAAAAAAAAAATTTGGGTTCAAAATTGTTCTGATGTAAAGTAGACATGTGGGAAATGTTATTTATTAACTATTTTGTGTGACATATCTCTCTGATTTAAGGGCATAAAAATTCAAAATTTGAAAATTGCTAAATTTTCAAAATTTTTGAAAAATTTCAGTTTTTTTCACAAATAAACGCAAGTGATATCAAAGAAATTTTACCACAATCATGAAGTACAATATGTCACGAAAAAACATTGAAGCATTACAGAGTAATTACCCCATAAAGTGACAGTGGTCAGAGTTGTAAAAATTGGCCTGGTCATTAACGTGCAAACCACCCTCGGGGGTAAAAGGGTTAAATAAAGGGCCTTGGATGGTGGACATTATTACATGTTGGGGAACATTATACCAGGAAGGGGCCAAGAATGGCAGAAATTGTTATAGCACAGGGCCCAGGATGTGGGGTATTATTACTAGAAGTGCCAGGGATAGGGACATTGTTACTAGAATGGGCCCAGGCTGGAAGACATTATTCCTGGAAGGAGCCCAAGATGAGGGTCATTACTACAGGAAGGGGTCAGGATGGGGGAAATTATTACATAGGGGTGAAATGCATGTCTTTTTAGGATCTAGAATGCTATAAGAGCCAATAGATCTGACCAACATGCAGGTGGGGGTTTTGCATCGGGACCCATCGGACTCTAGTTACGCCACTGTGTAAAGGTACAGTATGACCCATTTTTTTGAAAGGACAATAAGGCTAATTATTAACTTCTATAACTGAGACCTATATGGAACTGAAAGGTGGCTAGTGCCACCTTTGCGGCAATAATTTGCTGGGGTAACAGTGTGCGTGTTGCTGACGCCAACAAGCTCAACAAACTTATAAAGAAGGCTAGCGCGACGGTGGGCCTACAGCTTGGGACTTTTGAAGAGGTGGTAGAGGAAAGGATTAAGAAGAAGTGCAGAGCTATAATGGGCAACAACACACACCCGCTTTATGAACTGTTTGCGAAACAGAAGAGCACATTCAGCAATCGCCTAATACAACTAAGGTGTAAAAAGGAAAAATACAGGAGATCGTTTGTTCCAACAGCTATGGGGGTGTTTAACAAATGTCTGAAAAGCAATGTCTAAAGTATTCCAAATGGTATGTTATCATATGTGTCATGTTCGAGATCTGTGTTCTGCTGCTGTGATACCGCAATTTCCTACGGGATAAATAAAGTATATCTTATCTTATCTTATCTTATCTTATCTTATCTTATCTTATATGACGATATGAAGGTTCACTAATATAATTGTTCAGTATGGTTCAGGTTCACAGAAATAGAAGTACAGTATGATCCAGAAGTTTGCGTGTAGAAAAATCTGCATACAAATAAAGTAAAGTAATCCATCCACATATATGGAGGTACAATATAATCCATAAATGTATATTTACAATATGACTCATACATATATATGTAATGTATAGCACAAACAGGGGTACAGTATGGCCCATAGACTTTTAGAGTTGGAACTTGCACGGAGACAAAATACAAGCAGCCCATGGAGCTATGTCCTCGTTCTTCTGTTTACTTCAGATCTGCCGATCAGTCCAAGCTTATGATCTCTTCTACACTTTTCAGGGAATCACACGATCACTTTAAAAAATTGTTTAAGAATAAAAATCATTTTTGTGGAAAAGAAAATAATTTCTAATTAAGCAGAAAGCAGAACTAAAACTGTCCTCAAAGCGATGGAAGAAATTCTGTGACCTTTCATATATCAATAATCACTTGAGGAATAAATATGAAAAAGTTAATTAAATAGTAATTGACTTTAAATACACTAAATACTTAATGATATGGTCCTGGCTCCGTATTGTGGCTGACTTAGTGACCTAGTTTAGTAACAGAAATTATTGCAATCTGTGGAGTCTGATTGCCCAGTACTAAAATCAAACTCATTTAATTGAGGATTAAGTCTCAGAAATTATTATTGTATTTGGGAAAACATGAAATGATGAGGTCAGGACAATACAATTGTTATTTTGGTTTATTTAGAAGTGTTTCTTCTTGTTATTGTATTACCATTCATGTTACCAGATACTAATTAAAAAAAATATAACTTGATTATAGTTTTCACAAAAAAGACAAAACGAAAAAACTTTAACTCATAGCATCAAAATAATATAGACATTTTAGATACAGGGTGCAGTAATTATTTTAAGTTGGGGAACAAAGTAAAAAGTTTTACTTTCAAGTTTTGAGTCTTTGTAGAGGATGGAGAAAGAGGGGGATCTGTAAGTGAGAGCAGGAAAAAAAAGATCACAGTTTTTACTATCATTTCTCCCCCAGATACAAATAATTTCCTCATCTTATCACTAGTGATGGGCGAGCAGTAAAATGCTCGGGTGCTCGTTACTCGGGTTGAGCAAATCGTAATGCTTGGGTACTCGACCCAAGTAACGAGTATTAAGTAAGTCAATGGGAAACTCAAGCGTTTTTGTGGCGGCATCCCCGGAGGTCTACAGGGGTCTAAAAATTGGTCAAGTCGATGGAAATAGTGCTGAAACGGCATAGGAACAGCATGGGAAAGACCCCTGGAAGCATCTCTGAATCCCAGGTCGCTGCTTGGAACAATGTTGTCAGAGTATTGCGTAACTTTTATGGACTGACAATAAAACATACAAAGATGACGATAAAGTGGATTGTCCTGAAAAAAATGTTGAGAAATATTTTTTCCAGGAAAATGACTTGTATATAAGACAAAATAAATAAGAGAAAAAAATACTCCTCCACAACTTGGGTTAAGTTCACACGTGGTGTTTTTGCTGCATTTTTGCACGTTCGCATTGCTTTCAACGATAAAAAAAACATTCACAAGTAAATGTAATTTTTACATTTTAGTACCTTATCTGGTCATGTGGTGTGTAAGACATGATCATACACATCCTGTTTAATTTAAGAAGGAGGGACTCTGAGAGTCACAATTTTTTTTGAGGGCCATCAGGGGGTACTTACTATTGTTTGAGGACAATCACGCGGCCCTCAGTGTTTGTAGAGGACCATCAGGCAGCCCTTACTATTGTTATAGGGCCAGCAGTCGGTCCTCACTATTGTTAGAGGGCCAGCAGGTGGCCCTCACATTTTTCAGAGGGCCATTTGGCGACCTTCAATCAAATTTTAGAGGTCTAGAAGCTGGCCCTCTCTCAACATTTTTAGAAGGCCAGCAGTCAACCCTCACTAAGCATTTTTTGGAGGGCCAGTAGCCAGCTTTGCTTTGCATAGCCATATATTGCAACTGCAGTATAATGTTTCCATCTTGGGTGATCAAATTTTCTTTTTCGTATATATATTCTGTGAGGTTTGAAATTTGGAGTGCCAGCATGCGGCCCTCACAATTATAGAGTGCCAGGAGGTGGCCACCACTATTGTTAGATGCACAGCAGGCGGCTTGTAGATAGATGAGACCAATATAGAGCTTTACATTAAAGCACATCTTTCTACTGTAAATAGAATGAGGCCTTCAAATAAAAGAACACATTACTTACAGTGAAATATGGTGGAGGTTCAAAGATATTTAGGGGTTGTTTTGCTGCCTCTGGCATAGGGTGCCTTGACTGTGTGCAAGGCATCATGAAATGTGAAGATTCCCAAAGGATTTTGGGTCGCAGTGTAGTGCCCAGTGTTAGAAAGCTGGGTTTGCATCCTAGGTCATGGGTCTTACAGCAGGACAATGACCCCAAACATACTTCAAGAAGCACCCAGAAATGTATGCAAACAAAGCACTGAAATACTGAAATCCGAAGTTCTGAAATGGTAATTCCAGCTCCAGTAGCATCAAGTCTCCCACCTCTACATATTACATACCAATGCTACAGAGAAACTGTGCATGACACATTAAATCATGAAATTTGGTTAACTTTGACAAAAGCAATCAAATTATGGACTGTGGAAGAGATGTATGTGACCAGAATGAACACTCATTTCCAGCAGATGATATCTAGCATCTATCCCTATATTAAATGCAGCTAACAGCGGTATTAAAAAGGAATATAATAGACTTTTTTTTATTCAGCTGCAGCAGCAAGGACTATAAAGCAATAATCCCTGACTAGATGCCTGTAATACGCTATCCCTAGTGCGATATGGGTTTAGTAACTGGGGTGTCGAATAGACGCCTCTCCATTCCTAACCCATGGGCTTGATACCAGCTGATATTGCACAGCTGACATCAATCCCAAAAACTGTTACCCCGATTGCCACCGCATCAGGGCAATTGGGAAAAGCTGAGGCTAAGTGCCAGAATTAACACTTGTATGTGCCATTTCTGGAATGGCTGAGGGCTGGTCTTATTAGGCTGGCAAAGGGCCAATATCCATGGCCTTTCCCAGCCTATTAATATTAGCCCCCAGCAGTCTGCTTTGCCTTAGCTGGTTATTAAAAACAGGGGGGACCCCACGTCATTCTTTTAATAACAAGCAAATGCAAAGCACACAGCTTGGGGCTGATACATATAGGCTGGGAAGGTCCATGGATATTGGCCTTATACCAGCATAATAAGATCAGCTCACAGCTGTCTGCTTTCCCTTGGTTGGTTATTAAAAATACTGAGGACGCCACATCATTTTTTTTTTATTTATTTATTGATTTATTAACAAGTACAGTAAATTACACACGCAGGACACTGCTCCACTCCTCCACTTCGACCTCAGCCTCCTGGTTCAAGATTATTATTTTTTATATTTTTTTATTATATGTTATTTTAAGCAATTTTCCTATCCACATTTGTTTGCAGGGCAATTGACCTACTCTTACCTTCATTTTGCTTCCTTTTGCAGACCCTTGCCCTTACCATGACCATTTTACAGCCATTTTACAGCACCAAAGTTCGGGTCCCCATTGATTAATATGTGACTTGGATTCGGGGTCAAGTTCTGGTATCCGAACTGAACGGCCGAACTTGACAAACCCAAACTTCCTCGGGTCCACTCATCCCTAGTCATAGACCTAATGGAAAAGAGTAGAAGTAACTGGGTAGAAAAGAAAAATTAGCAATTAAAAGTGCTATGAAATATGTTGATTACAATATATTAAGAGGATAAAAACTTCAATGCAAATGACTGTCCTTATCCTGTCCTTATCCTCATCCAAAGAAAGCCTAAGCTGCTGCTATTGTCTTCATTTTCTTCCACTATCACCTTATTTTTTTGTACATTTTCTTTTTTTTTTCTTCCATTATTTTACTTTAGAAACCTCATCGACTGTAGAAATGGAATTTTATATTGTTTGCATTTAAGGCATATCATTCCACAAGTTTTGATGAGTCAGAACAGGGGATTCGTATTCCCCTAAGTAACATCATCTGGAAATTGCTGGATGAAGCAAAGGCAACGACTGAATACACAGAGACTATCATCGCTTAGGAGTGCACACAAATGACTTTTATTTTTCTCAGATCCAGTTATTTTGAATGCATCTCCATCTGGATGAGCAGTACTGTGCATTTCACTATCAGCTCAATGGATGCTAACTTTACAAAAATGATAAAAAGCTAAAATTTACATTTTTTTTGTCAGGATATTGCCTTAAAGTGCTTGTTTCATCAGGATAACTCCTTTCCATATGCTTAACTATGACATATTGCTATACTTAAGGGTTTCCCCTGAATAGGACCCAATCTCTTTGAGCGAAAATGGAAAGAGCTAGTACAAAGAGGAATTTCCACTCTGAAGGAGTCGATGCAACGATCTATTGCATGACTGTTTATTCTATAGAAATGGCCCCATGTAATCTTACAATACATAAAATTAATGGCTGTACCTTGCTTCCTAACCAGTAGATATTTCATCTGTCAGTTGTCCTTCTTCAAAGAAATTGTTCAGATGGGAAAATTCCGATAAAGATGATTTTCCAGAAGTTACGTAAATGGCCTCTTCGTAGCATATACCTTCAATGAGTAATTGCTTTACTTTTCTTTACATACAGTAGCACATAAAACATGATAGTTGTAACAGTGTGAGGCACACAATCTTACCAGTTTCCGTACACACGCTCACTCATTCCCCCTTGGGTCTGCCAACTCGGCAGGAGCTTAGCACTAAAACTGTGTTACTTCACATAGGACTTTACTTTGAATATACTTACCACTGTGCATCGAGTGGATGCTCTTTCCCAACTTAAGCCCGGCACCCAAGGGCCCTTCACTCACCAACCCTTAAACTAACATTCCTACTTGGTCTGCTGCTCCTCAGGATTCCTCTATTCAGGCCACGCTTTGTGTTTCCAGATATATAGGCCTACGCAACAAATACTACTTGTCCCCACTGGGCTTCTCTCTCTCACAGCTCACAAATGGACCAGTTGTAGACTTTCCCATGTAGCCTCTTCATTTTTGGTCTCCTTGAAACCACTTACCCTTCTCTTGTTTCCTTCATCATGAAATTCCTTCTACAGCCTGTGCAGACTCTACAAGAAGTAACCCTACTCAATCTGACAATATATTAAGCCTATACTGCTTCAGCAGTGACCTATACTGATTGCCACCAGCCACCCTCTTTCCCTGCTGGATTCTTAGTGTTTCACTTTTGCCAGGGCTTTATCACCATAACCTATTGCCGCTTCCCACTGCTGTGCTCCACATCGGGTATTACAAGTGGTCCGGCAAACTCCTATGACATCATCTACCTAGGGCTATTTAAGGCCCAATAAGACACTCACCTTTGTCTTGGTATTAAGACTCTTAGTCCTGTTTGTTTTGCTGTTAACTTCTATCATCTGCCTGCATTTTGGACATTCCTGCATCCTGTCAACTTGTGGCCTCCAGTGTTCTTTGCTCCACAAGTGCCTTCATGCTGCTGCATCAATACCAAGGATCTGTGCTCTCACCTGGACTTGGGCTTAGAGGATCCACCTCAGAAGGTTGGCCTAACATAAAATCCTAGACTAACAATAGGCAGGCTTCCCAACTTCTAGTCCATCACAGCTTCTCATTAACTACGTGTCCATTAGCTCAAAAATATCTTCCTATGCATAAAACTTAACTTACTTATAGGCCAACCGTCGTTTCCAAAATCTCCACTCGTGGACCATTACACCCTGCTCTTTTAACTGCTCCTCCCAATAGCCCTGTAGCTTGGCACTCCGGTATCAGCAGATACACCTCCACGTCAAGCATTAGACTCTTCTTAAGACTATGTTGATGTCTGTACCAAACCCTCACCAACCAGTTGAACAGATCCCAGCTAATAAATTGTGGATGGTTTATCCTAAAAACAGGAGCTAAAATGACAAAATATTAAGATTTTTTTTTCAAGATTTTTATCTAAGGAATTCTATAAACTAAATAAGTTGAGCATCACAAACTTTTTTTTTTGTTATGGCCTCCATAAATTCTACTTAATACCCCCACATCATTTAAAACATTAAAATCTGTAAGTGGAAAGCTTGGAAGACCTCAGAGCTCTGTAATATATGACTCAATATATAATTTACTGTGAGCATCAGGTCTTCCAGGTAATTTATTGTACTGAAAAGTTGTATAACACAAGATACGTGAGATTTCTACCAACATTTATTTCTGTCTGAAAATGATGGTAGAGGGCTGGGGCTTTGCTGAGAGAATTTTTATATATATATATATATATATATATATATATATATATATATATATATATATATATTATTTATATATTGTAATTCTCACAGAAAATTATTGCAATTACACATGTTTTGTTATACACATGTTTATTTCCTTTATGCATATTGGAACAGCACAAAAAAAACAGAGAGAAAAAGTCAAATTGGATGTCATTTCACACAAAACCACAAAATTGTTGGCACCTTCAACTTAATATTTGGTTGCACACCCTTTGGAATAAATAACTGCAATAAACCACTTCCTATAACAATCAACAAGCTCTTACAACTCTCAACTGCAATTTTTGACCATTTGCAAAGTGTTCTAGGTCGCTCACGTTTGAAGGTGCCTTCTCCCAACAGCAATTTTAAGATCTCTCAAAAGGTGTTCAATGGTATTTAGATCCGGACTCATTGCTGCCACTTCAGAACTCTCCAGCGCTTTGTTTCCATTCATTTCTGGGGGCTTCTTGAAGTATGTTTGGGGTCATTGTCCTGCTGGAAGACCCATGACCTAGGATGCAAACCCAGCTTACTGACAATGGACACGACATTGCGACTCAAAATCCTTAGGTAATCTTCAGAATTCATGATGCCTTGCACACAGTCAAGGCACTTGGTGCTAGAGGCAGAAAAAAACACCCCAAAACATCTTTGAACCTCCACAATATTTGACTGTAGTTGCTGTGTTCTTTTCTATGTAGGCCTCATTGCGTTTTCGGTAAACAGTAGAATGATGTGCGTTGCCAAACAGCTCTATCTTGGTTTCATCTGTCCACAAGACACTTTCCCAGAAGGATTTTGGCTTACTCATGGACATTTTGGTAAACTGCAGTCTAGATTTTTTATGTATCTGGGGTCTTCATGGGTTTCCTGCCATAACGTTTCATTTCATTCACATGTCGACAGATAGTTCGCGCTGACACTGATGCACCCTGAGCCTGCAGGACAGCATGAATTTCTTTGGAACTTTATTTGGGCGGCTTATCCACCATCTTGACTATCCTGCGTTGCAACTTTTCATCAGTTTTTTTCTGCCATCCACGTCTAGTAAGATTAGCTACAGTTCCATAGGTTGTAAACTTCTTGATTATGTTGCCCACCGTGGTCAAAGAAACACCAAGGTCTCTGGAGATGGACTTGTAACCTTCAGAATGTTGACATTTTTCAAAAATTTGGGTTCTCAATTCCTCAGACAGTTCTCTTCTCCTCTTTCTGTTCTCCATGCATAGTGTGACACACACAGATGCACAATGTAAAGATTGAATCAACTTCTCCCCTTTTGGCACAAGCCCCATCTGTGGACGTCGGGGCCTCATATCTCCCTCATGGAGTCAGTTTCTAACCATTTGTGCAGACACATGCACATTTATGACCTGCTGGAGGTAATTCTGCAGAGCTCTGGCAGTGCTCCTCCTGTTCCTCCGTGCACAAAGGCGGAGGTAGCGGTCCTGCTGCTGGGTTGTTGCCCTCCTATGGCCCCCTCCACGTCTCCTGGTGTACTGGCCTGTCTCGTGGTAGCGCCTCCAGCCTCTGGACACTACGCTGACAGACACAGCAAATCTTCTTGCCACAGCTTGCATTGATGTGCCATCCTGGATGAGCTGCACTTCCTTAGCAACTTCTGTGGGTTGTAGAGTCCGTCTCATGCTACCACGAGTGTGAAAGCACAACCAACATTCAAAACATCAGCCAGAAAGCATTGGTACTGAGATGTGGTCTGTGGTCCCCACCTGCAGAACCACTCCTTTATTGAGGGTGTCTTGAAAATTGCCAATAATTTCCATCTATTGTCTATTCCATTTGCACAACAGCATGTGAAATTGATTGTCATTCACTGTTGCTTCCTAAGTGGACAGTTTGATTTCACAGAAGTTTGATATACTTGGACTTATATTCTGTTGTTTAAGTGTTCCCTTTATTTTTTTGAGCAGTGTATATCCAAAAAAGTATGGAGGCAGCACGCAAAAATGGAATAAATAGATGTAGTTCAATAGCCTATGTGGCAGAATTTCGGTCCAATATTGTGGACCTTTCTCAAGCCACAATATTGGACCGAAATGTTGCCACATGGCTATTAAACTACATCACTTTATTCCATTTTTGTCTGCTGCCTCCATACTTTTTTTGATACTTTAAGGACTGGTATGTACCTGGGTGGCTTTTTGGTCCTAAATATCCTTCTTGTGCTGTTTCCTGTTTTTTGTTTTTATATATATACAATAAAGGAAATAAGTATTTGATCACTTGCTGTTTCTGTAAGTTTGCCCACTGACAAAGACATGAACAGTCTATAATTTTAAGGGTAGGTTAATTTTAACATCGAGAGATAGAATATCCCCCAAAAAATCAAGAAAATCACATTGTATAAATTTATTTGCATTTTGCAGTGAGAAATAAGTATTTGATTCCTCTGGCAAAAAAACACTTAATACTTGGTGGCAAAACCCTTGTTGGCAAGCACAGCAATCAGACGTTTTTTGCAGTTGATGATGAGGGTTGCGCACATGTCAGGAGGAATTTTGGTCCACTCCTCTTTGCAGATCATCCCTAAATCATTAAGATTTTGAGCCTGATGCTTGGCAACTTGGAGCTTCAACTCCCTCCATAAGTTTTCTATGGGATTAAGGTCTGGAGACTGGCTAGGCCACTCCATGACCTTACTATGCTTCATTTTGAGCTACTCCTTTGTGCCTTGGCTGTATGTTTTGGGTCATTGTCTTGCTGGAAGATCCTGCTATGACCCATCTTCAATTCTCTTACTGAGGGAAGTAGGTTGTTGGCCAAAATCCCGCGATACATGACCCCATTCATCTTCCCTTCAGTACGGTGCAGTCGTCATGTCCCCTTTGCAGAAAAGCACCCACAAAATATAATGTTTCCCCCACCATGCTCCACGGTTGGGACGATGTTCTTGGGTTTGCACTCATCCTTCTTCTTCCTCCAAACACGGTGAGTTGAGTTAATGCCAAAGAGTTAAATTTTTGTCTCATCTGACCACATCACCTTCTCCCAATAACTCACAGAATCATCCTGGTGTTCATTGGCAAACTTCAGATGGGTCTGCACATGTGCCTTCTTGAGCAGGGGGACCTTGAGGGCACTGCAGGATTTTAAACCTTTAAGGCGTAATGTGTTAACAATGGTTTTCTTGGTGACTGTGTTCCCAGCTGCCTTGAGATCATTAACAAATTCCCCCCCATGTAGTTTTTGGCTGATCTCTCACCTTCCTCATGATCAAGGATACCCCACGAGGTGAAATTTTTCATGGTGCCCCAGATCGATGTCGATTGACACCCATTTTGTATTTCTTCCATTTTCTTACTATTTCACCAACAGTTGTCTCCTTCTCACCCAGCGTCTTACTTATGGTTTTGTAGCCCATTCCAGCTTTGTGAAGGTCTATGATCTTGTTTCTGACATCCTTAGAAAGCTCTTTGGTCGTGCCTATGTTGTAGGGTTTAGAGTCTGACTGATTAATGGAGTCTGTGGACAGGAATCTTTTATACAGGTGACTATGTAAGACAGCTGTCTTTAATGCAGGTAATGGGTTGATTAGGAGCGTCTAACTGGTCTGTAGGAGCCAGAACTCATAATAGTTTGTAGGGGATCAAATACTTATTTCTCACTGCAAAATGCAAAAAAAATTATCTAATTTATACAATGTGATTTTCTTGATTTTTTTGTTGGATATTCTATCTCTCAATGTTAAAATTAACCTACCCCTAAAATTATAGACTGTTCATGTCTTTGTCAGTGGGCAAACTTACAAAAACAGCAAGGGATCAAATACTTATTTCCTTCACTATATATATATATATTCTAGGTATTGAACCTATTCTACGCCTGGGTGGCAAGCAATTTTATTGGTCTATGGCCCCCCATCCTGTTATGTGCTGCCTCCATCCTGTTATGTGATGACCCCATCCTGTTATGTGCTGCCCCCATCCTGTGCCCCCATCCTGTTATGTGCTGTCCCCAATCCTGGTATTTTTGTTGCCCCCATCCTGTTATTTGTGCTGCCCCCATCCTGGTATTTGTGGCCCCTCATCCTGGTATTTGTGCTACTCAATCCTGTTCCCCCATCCTGTTTTGTGCTGCCATCATCCTATCCTGGTATGCATGGCACCCCTTCATATCAATCCTGGTATGCATGGCTCCCTCATCCCCAATTCTGGTATGTATGGCCCCCTCAGCCATATTCTGGTATGCATGATACCCCTCATCCCTATCCTGGTATGTATGGTACCCCTCATCCCCAATCCTGGTATGCATGACCCCCCTCATCCCCAATCCTGGTATGCATGGCACCCTTCATCCCCAATATTTGTATGCATGGCACCCATCATCCCCAATCCTGGTATGCATGGCACCCCTCATCCCCAATCCTGGTATGTATGGAATCCCTCATCCCCAATCCTAGTATGCATGGCCCCCTCATCCCTCAATCCAGGTATGTATGGTACCCCTCATCCCTATCCTGGTATGTATGGTACCCCTCATCCCCAATCCTGGTATGCATGACCCCCCCTCATCCTCAATCCTGGTATGCATGGCACCCCTCATCCCCACTCCTGGTATGTATGGTACCCCACATCCCCAATCCTGGTATGCATGGCACCCCTCATCCCCAATCCTGGTATGTATGGTACTCCTCATCCCCAATCCTGGTATGCATGCCACTCCTTATCCCTATCCTGGTATGCATGGTACCCCCTCATCTGTATCCTGGTATGCATGACCCCTCATCTGTATCCTGGTATGCATGGTGCCCCTCATCCGTATCCTGGTATGTATAGTACCCCTCATCCGTATCCTGGTATGCATGGTATCCCTCATCCGTATCCTGGTATGCATGGTACCCCTCATCCGTATCCTGGTATGCATGGTGCCTCCTCATCCGTATCCTGGTATGCATGGTGCATCCTCATCCCTATCTTGGTATGCATGGTACCCCCTCATCCCTCATCCTAGTATGCATGATACCCCCTCATCCCTATCCTGGTATGCATGGCACCCCTTATCCCTATCCTGGTATGCATGGTACCCCCTCATCTGTATCCTTGTATGCATGGCCCCTCATCCCTGTCCTGGTATGCATGGTGTCTCCTCATCCCTATCCTGGTATGCATGGTGCCTCCTCATCCTGGTATGCATGAAACCCCTTATCCCTATCTTGATATGCATGGTACCTCATCCCTCATCCTAGTATGTGTGTTACCCATCATCTCTATCTTGATATGCAGGGTACCCCCTCATCCCTCATCCTAGTATGCATGGTACCCCCTCATCCCTATACTGGTATGCATGGTACCCCATCCCTCTTCCTGGTATGCATGGTACCCCATCCCTCTTCCTGGTATGCATGGTACCCCATCCCTCTTCCTGATATGTTTGGCACCCCTCATCCCTATCACGCTGCACACACACAAAAAAAATAAACACTTATACTCACCTTTCTTCCCTATGCTCCAGCGCTGCGTCCCGTTCTGCCGGAGGCCGGGAGAGGAGTGTGGTGCCAGAGTACGCGCGTGCCCATACCGTGCTGTCCGGCGGACACTTGAAATAAATCACTCTGTGTGTAATGACTCTATATAATATATGAGTTTCACTTTTTGTAATCAAGAATTGAAATAAATTAACTTTTTGATGATATTCTAATTTAGTGAGATGCAACTGTATTCTCTGTCTCTGTCTCTGTCTCTCTCTCTCTATATATATATATATATGATAGAAATGTGCTGTAGCCACAAATGAAACATTACGAACAATCAATTTCTCCTGTTACATAATTGTTGTCTTCATCTTTGCAATCAATGCCCCAGTAATCACTCTCCTCTCAATACTCCTGGAACAGCTGCTGTGTCGATATCTTGAGTGAAATGGCTCGTAGTCTACAGAAACAAAAGCAGGGTAAAAGTCCCCTGTAAATGAACAAAGAAATATAAAAAGACTCCAACAAGTTCCTCTACAGTTCTTTATAGGAAAACGTCGGGAAGTGGTCGTTCACAGCTTTATCTGTCAGCTCGCCTTTGTAGAAAATAACTGCATAAGACAAGCGGATAAGTAATTGCCAATATCAGCTTTTGTAAATGTCCGTGAAGCGAGTTGTGCCATCCCGGTGACAGTGAATGCGCTGCTAAGCTTCGTTGCTACTGACATCAGATGATAATTAATTTTTTACCCTACACTTGGAATAGCCTCTAAAATGCTGAACATGACTGCATCGAATGATGATTTTGAAGAAATATGTAATGATTATGAAGAACGTTCCCAATGTGCACCAATAACCAACTGGCAATTTTATCATTCCACCGTGCAACATAGTGGAGGCACGGATTACAGATTGGTCATTCAGTCTCTATTGTTTTACCAATTGTTTAAATCAATTTTTTGTGTTCATTTTATTATTATTTTTTTTAATTAGTATTCCTTCATATAGCAATTCCTATTGATAAAAATCTAAAAAAACTGAAATTGTGCAGTTTTCAGACTAGACACTGGGGCATTTTTAGACTCTAACTTCCTGTTGTTTCAGGAAACACATGAACATTAGCAGCAATGAAGTGACAACTGACTATGACTCTATCTTTTGTATTGAAGTGTATAATGAGCATGTGCAAATGTCATTGAGGAGGGTGGAGGAGCAGGTGAGCTGTGACATCACCTATTGCGATTGGAGAATCCTGTGTTATCAGTCATTTAGAAAGGTGTTATCAGTCATTATAACGTGCCTCTGATGATAAGAAAACTGCAGTAAATTCTGAGAGGACTGTTAGACAATGTTCACACATTGCATTTTTACAGCATTTTTTTTCTGCAGGTAAAGCCTGCTCTCTTGGCAGTAAAGAAGCTGCTTACAAAAAGCAGATTTTGTTGGTTCTGGTTCATTTTTGCTGATGTATTGCTGTGTTAACTTTAAAGTGGTAACTTTTCTCCTTGTGGAGAATGACAAGCCAGGTCTGTCATGTCATGTCAGAGCGAGGTGACTTATAAGCCATGCATGCTCCTCTGGGGAATTAAATATGCAAATTGTCTCTTCAGAGGAAGAAGACAAGAACTGTAGTGCCACCTGTTGAAAGCAGCAATCCTAAATGTCAATATTAACTCTTTAATAAGCCTTGCAATATAACTTAGGATAAAAGTCAAACCAGAATCTCAATTTGCAGAAATGGTGTTTCAGGCTGTTGCCCCCTCATCAGTGCAAAGTATGAGATCTGATTTGGCTAGGTGAGAGATTCTGGACTGAGGTCTAAGGGGTAACATTTCTGCTTGTGGAGAGTGACAAGGCAAGGAGAAACGTTACCTCTTAGACCCCTGTATTTATTAAAAATCCTGTTATAAAAAAAAATGCCCGTATAAAAAAAATATATTTAAAACAAATCTAACACATTCCCTTTAAATGGAGGAAATATGTGTCACAGATGGACTCTCTGGATTGATGATGAACTTGGTTGTGTGCTACAGTAGAGTGCATAGTCTAAGGGAGTCCTCCTCTTCACAACATTTTGGCTCACAGTAAAGATTTTTGATATGGAGATAAGGAAGGTTACCTAACTCATATCTGCTATACAAAAGCCTTCTTACATGATAAATAGTGATGGGGCAACCCCTGACTGTTCAGGTCCAATGAGTTCAGCCAAACACCGAACAGTTTAATGAAAGCTGCAACCCTCAGCTGTCAGCTTTAGCAAGGCTGGTTACCAAGAACAGAGGGGTCCCCACGCCTATTTTTTAATTATTTAAAGAAATAATAAAAAAAACAGTGCGGGGTCCCCCCCATTTATGACAACCAGTCAAATTAAAGCAGACAGCTGGGGGCTGGTAATCTCAGGCTCGTAAGGGGCTATGGATACTGCCCCACAGCCTAAAAAATAGCAGCCCACAGCTGCCCCAGAAAAGGCTCATTTATTAGATGTGCCAATTCTGGCCCTTTGTCCGGCTCTTCCCTATTGCCCTGTGGTGGTGGCAAGTGGGGTAATATTTGTGGGGTTGATGTCACCTTTGTATTGTCCGGCGTTAGTAATGGAGAGGCGTCTATAAGTAGAGATGAGCGTTGTTCGACTCGAACTGTTCGCCAATCTCAAATTCGAGCTGTTTTGGGCGGTGTTCGAGCCGTTCGGCGAACACGAACGATTTGAGAAAAATTCGGCTGTTCGAGGTTATGTTCGATAACTGTTCGTGCACCAAAATCATAACTGGATTTTTTCTCAGTAATGATGAAAATTAATGTTAATACGCAGTTTGAGTGTACAGCTGGGTGGGGGGAGGGGCAGGGGATGGATCTCTGCAGGAATAATGAAGATCTCCATTTTTTTTTCTCTTTCCCGCATTTACAGTGGGGAGGTGCAATCTGTCAGCCTATCAGCAGCGCACACATGGAGCGAAGTGCTTTTTTTCACACAAGCAAGGGCATGTGTCATTGGCAGTGTATGTCACATGTCCTTGCCCTATAAGACCAAGCCATTTTCCCCGTCGCCACCATTTTCTCACTGCTGCAGCTGCATCTTAGATGGCACCGCTGTTGCTGCGTGCGCTATACCTTGTTAATTTCAAGCCAATTTTCGCACAAATCTACAGATAGCTTGGGAGTAGGGAATAGTTGTGATTGCAGTCCTTTTAAGGACTAGGTTACAGCATTTCCTACGACTTTTATCAGGCAGGTCTGTGCTCTTAAATAGATAGATTGTGGGAGTAAAGACTAATTGTAATTGCAGTCCTTTTCAGGACTAGGTTACATCAGTTCCTATCAGTTTTTGCCAGGCAGGTCTGTGCCAGTGCTGTGCAAGTTTTTTTCACAGCATTTGGCTGAATCTAGCAAAGCTAATCCTTTTTGGCCTATTGCAGAGTGTGTTAGTCAGTGGAGTAGACTATCTGTGTTGCAAGATATGCCACCTGTGTATAGAACACCAATTTTTTTACTGCACCTAGTGAAGTAAAATCTTTTGGGCATAGCAGCATTCTATTAGTCCATCTATACTGACCTCCATCAGGTTGCAAATTGAATATAATTTTTTTCTGCATCTAGCTCTGAAAAAATATTTGGCCTTCTAGCAGTGTGAGGGACTTGTTCTATTAGTCCATCTATACTGACCTCCATCACGCTGCAAATTCAAAATAATTTTTTGCCTGCATCTAGCTCTGAAAAAATATTTGTCCTTCTAGCAGTGTGTGGGACTTTCTCTATTAGTCCATCTATACAGACCTCCATCAGGTTGCAAACTGAATATAATTTTTTTCTGCATCTAGCTCTGAAAAAATATTTGGCCTTCTAGCAGTGTGTGGGACTTTCTCTTTTAGTCCATTATTACTGACCTCCATCAGGTTGCAAATTAAAAATAATTTATATCTGCATCTAGCTCTGAAAAAATATTTGGCTTTCTAGCAGTGTGTGGGACTTTCTCTATTAGTCCATCTATACTGACCTCCATCAGGTTGCAAACTGAATATATTTTTTTTCTGCATCTACCTCTGAAAAAATTTTGGGCTTCTAGCTGTGTGTGGGACTTGTTCTATTAGTCCATCTATACAGACCTCCATCAGGTTGCAAACTGAATATAATTTTTTTCTGCATCTAGCTCTGAAAAAATATTTGGCCTTCTAGCAGTTTGTGGGACTTTCTCTATTAGTCCATCTATACAGACCTCCATCAGGTTGCAAATTAAAAATAATTTATATCTGCATCTAGCTCTGAAAAAATATTTGGCCTTCTAGCAGTGTGTGGGACTTTCTCTATTAGTCCATCTATACTGACCTCCATCAGGTTGCAAATTAAAAATAATTTTTTGTCTGCATCTAGCTCTGAAAAAATATTTGGCCTTCTAGCAGTGTGTGGGACTTTCTCTATTAGTCCATCTATACTGACCTCCATCAGGTTGCAAATTAAAAATAATTTATATCTGCATCTAGCTCTGAAAAAATATTTGGCCTTGTAGCAGTGTGTGGGACTTTCTCTATTAGTCCATCTATACTGACATCCATCAGGTTGAAAATTAAAAATAATTTATATCTGCATCTAGCTCTGAAAAAATATTTGGCCTTCTAGCAGTGTGTGGGACTTTCTCTATTAGTCCATCTATACTGACCTCCATCAGGTTGCAAACTGAATATATTTTTTTTCTGCATCTACCTCTGAAAAAATATTGGGCTTCTAGCTGTGTGTGGGACTTGTTCTATTAATCCATCTATACAGACCTCCATCAGGTTGCAAACTGAATAAAAAATTTTTCTGCATCTACCTCTGAAAAAATATTTGGGCTTCTAGCTTTGTGTGGGACTTGTTCTATTAATCCATCTATATAGACCTCCATCAGGTTGCAAACTGAATATAATTTTTTTCTGCATCTACCTCTGAAAAAATATTTGGGCTTCTAGCTGTGTGTGGGACTTGTTCTATTAATCCATCTATACAGACCTCCATCAGGTTGCAAACTGAATATAATTTTTTTCTGCATCTACCTCTGAAAAAATATTTGGCCTTCTAGCAGTGTGTGGGACTTTCTCTATTAGTCCATCTATACTGACCTCCAACAGGTTGCAAACTGAATATAATTTTTTTCTGGATCTAGCTCTGAAAAAATATTTGGCCTTCTAGCAGTGTGTGGGACTTTCTCTATTAGTCCATCTATACTGACCTCCATCACGCTGCAAATTCAAAATAATTTTTTGTCTGCATCTAGCTCTGAAAAAATATTTGTCCTTCTAGCAGTGTGTGGGACTTTCTCTATTAGTCCATCTATACAGACCTCCATCAGGTTGCAAACTGAATATAATTTTTTTCTGCATCTAGCTCTGAAAAAATATTTGGCCTTCTAGCAGTGTGTGGGACTTTCTCTTTTAGTCCATTATTACTGACCTCCATCAGGTTGCAAATTAAAAATAATTTTTATCTGCATCTAGCTCTGAAAAAATATTTGGCCTTCTAGCAGTGTGTGGGACTTGTTCTATTAGTCCATCTATACTGACCTCCATCAGGTTGCAAATTAAAAATAATTTATATCTGCATCTAGCTCTGAAAAAATATTTGGCTTTCTAGCAGTGTGTGGGACTTTCTCTATTAGTCCATCTATACTGACCTCCATCAGGTTGCAAACTGAATATATTTTTTTTCTGCATCTACCTCTGAAAAAATATTGGGCTTCTAGCAGTGTGTGGGACTTGTTCTATTAGTCCATCTATACAGACCTCCATCAGGTTGCAAACTGAATATAATTTTTTTCTGCATCTAGCTCTGAAAAAATATTTGGCCTTCTAGCAGTTTGTGGGACTTTCTCTATTAGTCCATCTATACAGACCTCCATCAGGTTGCAAATTAAAAATAATTTTTTGTCTGCATCTAGCTCTGAAAAAATATTTGGCCTTCTAGCAGTGTGTGGGACTTTCTCTATTAGTCCATCTATACTGACCTCCATCAGGTTGCAAATTAAAAATAATTTATATCTGCATCTAGCTCTGAAAAAATATTTGGCCTTGTAGCAGTGTGTGGGACTTTCTCTATTAGTCCATCTATACTGACATCCATCAGGTTGAAAATTAAAAATAATTTATATCTGCATCTAGCTCTGAAATAATATTTGGCCTTCTAGCAGTGTGTGGGACTTTCTCTATTAGTCCATCTATACTGACCTCCATCAGGTTGCAAACTGAATATAATTTTTTTCTGCATCTACCTCTGAAAAAATATTTGGCCTTCTAGCAGTGTGTGGGACTTTCTCTATTAGTCCATCTATACTGACCTCCATCAGGTTGCAAACTGAATATATTTTTTTTCTGCATCTACCTCTGAAAAAATATTGGGCTTCTAGCTGTGTGTGGGACTTGTTCTATTAATCCATCTATACAGACCTCCATCAGGTTGCAAACTGAATATAATTTTTTTCTGCATCTACCTCTGAAAAAATATTTGGGCTTCTAGCTTTGTGTGGGACTTGTTCTATTAATCCATCTATACAGACCTCCATCAGGTTGCAAACTGAATATAATTTTTTTCTGCATCTACCTCTGAAAAAATATTTGGGCTTCTAGCTGTGTGTGGGACTTGTTCTATTAATCCATCTATACAGACCTCCATCAGGTTGCAAACTGAATATAATTTTTTTCTGCATCTACCTCTGAAAAAATATTTGGCCTTCTAGCAGTGTGTGGGACTTTCTCTATTAGTCCATCTATACTGAACTCCATCAGGTTGCAAACTGAATATAATTTTTTTCTGCATCTAGCTCTGAAAAAATATTTGGCCTTCTAGCAGTGTGTGGGACTTTCTCTTTTAGTCCATCTATACTGACCTCCATCAGGTTGCAAATTAAAAATAATTTTTTGTCTGCATCTAGCTCTGAAAAAATATTTGGCCTTCTAGCAGTGTGTGGGACTTTCTCTATTAGTCCATTTATACTGACCTCCATCAGGTTGCAAACTGAATATATTTTTTTTCTGCATCTACCTCTGAAAAAATATTTGGGCTTCTAGCTGTATGTGGGACTTTTTCTATTAGTCCATCTATACTGACCTCCATCAGGATGCAAACTGAATACAATTTTTTTCTGCATCTACCTCTGAAAAAATATTTGGGCTTCTAGCTGTGTGTGGGACTTGTTCTATTAGTCCATCTATACTGACCTCCATCAGGTTGCAAACTGAATACAATTTTTTTCTGCATCTACCTCTGAAAAAATATTTGGGCTTCTAGCTGTGTGTGGGACTTGTTCTATTAGTCCATCTATACTGACCTCCATCAGGTTGCAAATTGAATATAATTTTTTTCTGCATCTAACCCAGCCAATACTTTTGGCCTAATACCACAGTTTGGCCACTCAGCTCTGCTCGGTTCCCATCCATTGTTTTTTTGTGCAAACAACTCCAGAGTTGTGAATTAGTTAACCACCAAAATGAGTGGAAAAAGGCCTGCTGCTGGTGGAAAGGGGAATAGGCGTGTTGGGAAGGGGAAAAAAGGTTGTGTCCGTGGGGTAGGTGTTAAAGCAACAGCAACATCTGCAGAAGAAAGACCATCTTCCAGCCAAACTAAAATGTCTACTTCTTTTAGCGGACAATGTGATAAGATCCCTTTCTTACGGCCACGCCAATCGCTACAAATTCCAGATGAGGCACAAAAACAGCAGGTGCTTCAACGGATATCAAGTGCTCCTTTAAGTGGGCTCTCCTCCACATCAACTTCAACATCACAAATACACCAGTCCTCAAAGGTGTCACCCCAATCGCACTTGCTTCCTCACAGCTCCCAAATCTCCAGCTGTCCGTCTGAGTATGAGGTAGAACAGATGGTTGAGTCTGCAGAGCTGTTTACTCATACTATAGCCTGGGAATCAGAGGTCGACTCCAGCGCTTCTGTGAATCCAGACGAGGAAATGATCTGCACTGATGCCCAGAATCTTTATGAGTCGGATCCAGGACCAGACGCAGAAGGTTCTGACCATAATGTAGACCCTCATTCCCAAACTGTAACTCCTGTTGGTGGAGACAATGAGGAAGACGATGATGAGACTCAAATACCTGATTGGAGCGACAACTTTAGTTTTTTGTCAGGGCAGGAACAGGTTGGCTCTGAGGACGACGGGTGTGATAACGCACAGGGTGATGATGATGATGAGGTTGGAGATCCCACTTACTATCAACCCACAGTCAGCCAAGAGATGAGGTCAGCAGAGGAGGTGGAGGAAGATGCTAGTGACGACGAGGTCAGGTTGCGCCTTCCTGGACAGAGACGTAGTACTGGAAGCACGTCAACAACTGCATCCTCAAATACAACTCTGCCTCTCACCACAAGTCGTGGTGGCTCTTCAGGTCGCATGGGTGCTAAGCCTTGCATAGCCTGGGCATTTTTTCAGATCGATAAAGATGACCCAACTCGTGTTATCTGTAACATTTGTCAGCAAAAGCTAAGTAGAGGCCAAAAAATACATAGTTTGAGTACTTCATGCATGAACCGGCACATGGACATGAAGCATAAGTTGCAGTGGGAAGCTCACTGTGCTACAATGCGGTCTAGACGGCCGGGCCAACCGCCGTCTGCCATATCTTGTGCATCCGCGGCCTCTTCATCCTCTGTGACTGGGGGGACAGCAGTCACACCTGTTTTGGGGCGCAGACCTGCCACCTCTTTACCCGCAACAGCCAGCGTGATTGGCAGGTCATCATTTTCTTTGGAGGTGGTAACACCAGCTGGTGTTGAGCGCTGTCCGACATCGATAGCACCACCTTTGGATCAAGGCAACCTAACATGTCCGCCTGCATCTTCCTCACAGACCGGCAGTTTGCCGGGGACACCCTTATCAACCCCGTCTAAGCACAATAGCCAGCCCTCGGTCCCTAGATCCCCGGTACAATAGTAAATTTGCAGAAATTATTCCTGCCATAGAAAGGGATGCACGCATGCAGGAGTATCAGCAGAGACTGTTGCAGAATCTTACATGTGCTTTTCCACAAAACACCAGTGGTGCACGTAGTGAATCTCACAGTTCCAACTTGCCAACCGTGGGACCGTCAAGAGTTCAGCACTCAAACCGTAACAGAACCACAGTATCTGCTGGTAACATCAATTTTGCGGAATCATTTCACCACTTTTTTAGCCCATCCTTTGCAAGGCCACAGGAGACAAGAAGTCTGACACATAGTCAATGCCTATAGACGATGGTACAGGAGTATCTCCAAGTAAACATTGAAGCCATGACTGTGTCACTGGACCCTTGCTCTTTTTGGGCTTCCAATCTGGATAAATGGCCGGAGCTAGCCACTTACGCCTTGGAGATCTTGTCATGCCCCGCAGCCAGTGTTCTGTCTGAACGTGTGTTCAGCGCTGCTGGTGGTGTGCTGACAGATAAGCGCACGCGGCTCCCCACTGATAATGTAGACAGACTCAAGTTCATAAAGATGTACAAATCATGGATCCGAAATGACTTTTCTACCCCTGTGTCATCCTGGGGAGAGTAAAAGCTTGATGATTGGTTAAAATCACCCTACGAACCGTTTTAAGCTTTCAAATTACTAATCATGTTTATCTGTATCTTGGCTGGGAAATAATTTGGGCTTTGTAGCAGTGTGCAGCACTGATTCTATTAGGCCATCTATAATAAGCTCCACCAGATTTAAAATTACTAATCATGTTTATCTGTATCTTGACTGGAAAATAATTTGGGCTTTGTAGCAGTGAGCAGCATTGATCCTATTAGGCCATCTATACTAAGCTCCACCAGATTTAAAATTAATAATAATTTTTAGCTGCATCTAGCCTGGAAAATAATTTTGGGGCTCCGAGATGCGCAAGACACATAAGTGCCTTCTTGCTGCACTACCTGCAACATGACCCTCATATTGTCAGAATTCGAAGTAATCATGACTACTGGGTTGCCACACTCTTAGATCCCCCAAACTTTTCGATCAACCTTTTCATTTTAATAAAGACCAAAAAAATGGTCATTTTTGAAATTATAAGCATTAGCAGGTTATTAGAAACTGAAATCAAACAGTTTTCAACTCAAAACTTTATTCTAGGTGATGTTACATTTTCACATAGGACCCCTTGTTCGAAAGGAGCTTCTGAACTCTCTCGTCCATTGAATTTGTCAGGTTTTGGATGGTTTCTGCTTCAATTGTTTTGCATGAGGACAGAATACCCTCCCAGAGCTGTTGCTTAGATGTGAACTGCCTCCCGCCATCATAGACACTCCTTTTGATGATGCGCCAGAGGTTCTGAATGGGGTAGAAGTCAGGGGAGCATGCGGGTCACACCATAAGTTTGTCCCCTTTTATGCCCATATCAGCCAGAGATGCAGATGTTTTATGTGCAGCATGAGATGGTGCATTATCATGCAAAAAAATGATCTTGCTGTGAAATACACGGTTCTTCTTCTTGAACCATGGCAGGAAGTGCTGTTTGAGAAAATCCACATACATTATGGAGTTCATCTTTAGCGCCTTCAGGGATCCTAAAGGGGCCGACAATCTCTCTCCCCATGATTCCAGCCCAAAACATTACTCCACCTCCTCCTTGTTGGCGCTGTAGCCGTGTTTGCGTGGGGTGTCCATCAACCAGCCATCCTCCACTCCATCCATCTGGACCATCGAGCGCTGCACGGCACTCATCCGTGAACAAATCAGTCTTCATGTAATGTTTGGCCCACTGGAGCCGTTTCTGCTTGTGTGAAGTGGATAGAGGAGGTCGACAGGATGGCGTATGCACAGCTGCAAACCTCTGAAGGACCCTGCATCTTGTTGTTCGGGGGACGTTGGAGGCACCAGCAGCTTCAAAAACTTGTCTGCTGCTTTGACAAGGCTTTTTTGCCGCTGCTCTTTTAACCTGACATAATTGCCTGTAGGAAAGAGTCCTCAATTTGCCCTTATCAGCACGCACACGTGTGTACTGTGAATCAGCTACATACTTCTTGATTGCCAAGACACTTCATCCTGATCATCGCACAATGTTGATTGTAGTCATGCCTTGAACTAAACACTCCACAATTTGTTGCTTCTCAGCAGCCGACACATCCTTTTTCTTTACCATTTTGGCAGAAAATGTAGGCTGCTTAATAATGTGAGACAGCCTTCTTAAGTAGTCTTGCCTTTCATTGGACACACCTGCCAAACTAATTAGCACAGGTGTCTGCAATTGCTTACAGTGATATAAAGAGCCCTGACACACATCACCATCAATGAGTTTAACTGACAAACAAACAAATTCTTCCCTTATCACTCCTAAACACTTTTTGCATAATAATTTGGAACACAGTGTACATGTGCTTTTCCACAAAACACCAGTGGTTCACGTAGTGAATCTTACAGTTCTAACTTGCCAACCGTGGTCTGTATGGAGTTGTTCAATAAAGGGCCCAAAATTAAGATAACATAGATGGGAGAGGTCTCTATGAATAGGAATTCCTAAGTATTTGATACCCTGTGAGGGCCAGGCAAAGGGAAAGTTGGACTGGATGGAATCCTATATGGATTTGGGGAGGGAGACATCGAGGGCCTCAGACTTCGCTGCATTGATTTTAAAATTTGACCATGTAACAAAGTGATCTATTTCAGCCATAACAGCATGGATGGATATATGTGATTGAGTGATATATACTAGGACATCATATATACATATATCATATATACTTGGCGCCAGTTTCCCTGACCCTATGTGGTGCCTTCCTAGCGGGTGTAGCGAGGGGCTGCGCCACATAAAATGTCACAGCCTCCGGTTTCTAGCTGAGGGTCGTTTCCTGCCTCCACTAGTTTCGGGGACCGGTCTCCCCCTTTGGCCTGACCCCTCCACGCAGGTGGAATCGGGCGTGCGGTGGCGAATCGCCCGTCCGCACCCCTGGGATCCCTTCATTCCTCGTTCCTGGAGCCTTCTCCGCTCCTCTTCCAGGCCTGGGCCTCTGTTACTAGGCCCGCCTGCAGAGCAGAGCTCATGCAGAGCCCCTGCTCCCTGCCACTTCTGCTCAGACTTCTCTGCACTGAACTAAGATGGTGCCCACCTTTTATACTCCCTTCTCAATGCACCCAGGAACTGCTTCCTCCCTGCTCCTGCACTACAGGGTTCCCCTTCCTCAGTGTTCCCTCCCCCCACTCCAGCCAGGGACAGGGACTGTCGTGCCCATCTCAGAGGCATATTGGTCGCCCTGCCCCACGGCAATGTGGTGTAATGCATGCAGGTGTCGGGTCCTGATCCACATTCCATCCTTACCTGAGAGTGAGATATCACACCTCTGGGTGAGGTGCAATACCTCTGTAGCAACCGAGCCCTCAGGGTGCTACAGTTCCATTTATCTTCAGCCTAGGTGACGTATTGTGATACCGGGCCGTGATTTTGGCTATAAAAGGGTCCCCTAGACCCCTACCCCAAGCTTTTAAAGAGAATCATATATGGCGTGCCAGGAGACTCTATGGAATGCTTTCTCAGCATCCAACGAGAGTATCTAATTACAAATTTTTAACTGCATCTAGCCCAGGAAATACTTTGTGCCTAGTAGCAGTGTCTGCTAGTCAGCGGATTATCCCGACTGTTAAGCAAGCTACACCACCTGTAGTTTGGACACTTAATTTTTTCAAAGGAAATGCTTCGGGACCACGGGATACTCAGTGAAGAGCATCAGGAGGCACCCCAAGGCATAGGGGCTGGGACTGGCAGTAGTATGCCTTGCGGTGGACAGCCGAGCTCGATCCTTATAAAAGCTTTTTAACTGCAGCAGCTTTAGTGGACGCTACTGGAGCTGGAATTACGCGGCTGCTGGCATGAGACTTGCCCTCCAATAGATCCTTGTAAATGGATTTAAAGTGTATTCATTCAAATTAGAGAGACAATTTAAATTAAAAAGCTTAGAGCTGCCTCCACCACAGGGGGGCTCGCTCGACCCACCAGCGGACAGGCACCAGTATTGGGAGAGGGGGGCTGGCCGTCAGGGTTCATCGCGGCTCTGGCACAAACCCGGCGACACGGAGGTGGCACGGGCAGGAGCGGACTGAACGTGTCGGCTTCTCACTTTTTGGATTTTAGAAGGGCATGACATGCCTATATCTGTGTCTCCCCCTCCTTTTACTCCTCCACCTCTTTTCTTTTCGCATGACTATATGTACTTGTCACTTTTCCATGTGTTAGTTGTGTCTTCTGAGCAGTTTGTCAGCTTTTGGACACCTTTGAAGGTGTTTTCTATGTGTTTCTATGTGTTTTTGTTTGCCTGCCATTGGTTTTAACGGTGTTGGAAGGTGTTCGACGAACAGTTCGACGAACCGAACCGAACTCGAACACTACGGGGGTGGCTCAACACTATCTATAAGGCGTCTATCCATTACTAATCCTATAGTCAAATTGTTAAATAAAGACAGACACCCAGAATAAATTATTTTATTTGAAATAAAACACACAGTTTTACTTTTTCATTTAAAAATTCCAAACGCTGTTATAATCACCTAATGCCCATTCCATTGAAGCCCTCGTATCCTGTAAGAAAAAATAAATAAAAAAAAACAATACCCCTCACCTGTCCGAAGTTCTGTCCCATGCCATAATCCAAGTCTGGGATGAATAATTATCAACCGGGATGGTGCCAAGATGTGACCGTCCCCGGCTGAAAACCACTGAGGAATGAGCTGCTGCAAGCTCAGCCTCAATGACTAGTGGTGACAGCATAGAGTTCACCACCGGTCATTGAGGCTGTTTACCCAGCCGGGCCGCTAGCGGTGACCTCTGTGAGATTGCCGCTAGCAGCCCGGCTGAGAACGCAGCCCCAATGACCGGTGGTGAACTCTATGATGTCACCGCTAGCCATTGTGGCTAGGCTGAACCCGCCGGATCTGAACAGTCAGGGGTTCGCCTATCTTTAATGAACTATGAATGCCTGCCACGTACCGTTGTTCATAGGAGATTTACAATGACAGGCAAGGGGTATTCTGCAGACCGCGGTAGTCCTCCTACGGCTGTTAGAGACACGAAACAGTGGATCAGCTCAGCTGTCATGTGCGGGGAAAGATGTGGGCTCAGCGCCGGAACCCGAACCAAAGGCATGGACACGACTGATGACATACCTATATCGTTAAGGGGTTAAAAAAAATCGAAATTTCACTCTTATATAGATATTATAGTTATACACCAAGAGGTGGAAAAAATACACACGTCGGGTTTTTTTGTCTCATAGATACATAGATACATAGTTAGTAAAGCCGAATAAAGACTTGCGTCCATCAAGTTCGACCTGTTAGTTCTGTGATTGCTAAAGTTGATCCAGAGGAGGGCAAAAACCCCAAATGATTTAGCCAATCTTCACCTGAGGAAAACTTCCCTCCCGACTCTGAAACCAGCAGTCAGAATAAATCCCTGTATCAACCTACTATTTTATTTTATTTTTAAGTATATGCAGAAATCTGCCTTGTATCTAGAAATGCATCCAGTCCCCGCTTGAACTGGTTTAGTGAATCCGACATTACCGTCTCCTCACTCAGTGAATTCCATATTCTCACTGCTCTTACCGTAAAGAACCCCTTCCTATGCTGGTGCTGAAACCTTTTCTCTTCCAGTCTTAGTGAATGCCCTCTTGTTACCGTAATATCCCTCCTTTTGAACAAATTCCGGCCAAGGTCTCTATACTGTCCCCTAACATATTTGTACACATTTATTATGTCCCCCCTCAACCTTCTCTTTTCCAGGCTGAATAGTCCTAGTTTTGCCAACCTCTCTGGGTATTGCAGTCCCTCCATTCCCTTTATTAATTTTGTTGCCCTCCTTTGTACCTTTTCAAGCTCATTTATATCCTTTCTATATAGTGGGGCCCATAACTGAGCACAGTATTCCAAGTGTGGTCTGACCAGTGCTTTGTACAGTGGAAGAACAATGTTCTCATCCTTTGCAGCTATACCTCTTCTGATACATCCCATTACCCTGTTTGCCCTTACAGCAGCCGTCTGACTTTGGGCACTCCAATTTAGTTTGCTATCAATCAAGATGCCCAAGTCCTTCTCCATCTCTGAATTCCCCAATGATTTCCCATTCAGTGAGTACTGGTGACTTCCATTTTTCCTTCCCATATGTATGACCTTACATTTCTCCTCGTTAAACCTCATTTGCCATTTAATGCTCCACCTACCCAGCTTATCCAAATCCCTCTGTAGGTCTGCACTGTCCTCTTTTGTATTAATTGTTTTACATAACTTTGTGTCATCTGCAAATATTGATATTTTACTATTTATCCTGTTGACTATGTCGTTAATAAAGATATTAAATAACATTGGGACTAGTACAGACCCCTGTGGTACCCCACTAGTGACGCTTACCCAATCTGAGTATATTCCATTTATAACCACCCTCTGCCTTCTATCCTTTAGCCAGTTAGCTACCCACTTGCAGACATTTTCCCCCAGCCCCATCATTCTCATTTTGTATACCAACCTATTATGTGGCACGCTATCGAACGCTTTTGAGAAGTCGAGATACACGACATCCACTGGTTCCCCCTGATCTACTCGAGAGCTAACCTCCTCGTAGAAGTCAATCAGGTTTGTTTGGCAGGAGCGATTCCTCATAAATCCATGTTGGTTCGGGATTAAAAGATTATTAGCGTCAAGATGCTCCGTAATTGCCTCTTTAATGAAGCTTTCAAAAATTTTGCCCACAACGGACGTCAGACTCACCGGCCGATAGTTTCCGGCGTCACTTTTCGCTCCCTTTTTGAATATTGGCACTACATTCGCCTGTCGCCAATCAAGTGGCACAGACCCAGTCTCAACAGAGTCCTTTAATATAAGATATAAGGGTCTGTCTATCACATTACTTAGTTCCCTTAGTACCTGTGGGTGTATGCCATCAGGTCCTGGTGATTTGTTTATTTTAATGTTACTGAGGCGTTTCTGTACCCCAGCTTGGGTTAGATTTGTCATACTTAGTGGAGGATTAAGTTTGTCACTTCTCATTTCGCCTGTTAGTTCTATTTCCTTTGTGAAAGTTGACGAAAAAAATTTATTTAATAGATTAGCTTTATCCTCATCTTTCTCTATGATTTTGCCTTCATCACTTTTTATCGGTCCAATATTATTCGATTTAATCCTTTTACTATTTATATACGTAAAGAACAGTTTGGGATTTGATCTACTTTCCCTAGCAATACGTCTCTCTTATTCCTCCTTTGCTATTTTTATTAGTTTTTTACAGGTTCTCGTTTTTTCCTTGTAACACATTAGTGCCTCCTTGCTGTTTTCCTGTTTTAATCTCTTGAATGCCTCTTTTTTGCTATTTAACGCCCCTTTTACGTTCTTGTTCAACCATATTGGTTTCCTCTTATTTCTGGCCCTTTTATTCCCATACGGTATATACCTCTCGCACTGAGTATTCAGAATTCTTTTGAAGGTTTCCCATTTACTATTCGTATTTCCTTGATTAAGAACTTTGTCCCAGTCTATAAGTTGAAGGTTTTCTTTCAGCTGATCAAACTTCGCCCTCCTAAAGTTTAATGTTTTAGTTGTTCCCTTATTGATAACCCTACTGAAGGGCATTTTGAAATTGATAATATTATGATCACTATTACCTAGGTGCCCCCCTATCTGTACCTCAGTTATTCTATCAGGCCTATTAGTCAATATTAAGTCCAACACAGCCTTCCCTCTCGTTGGTTCCTGCACTAGTTGGGAGAGATAATTATCCTTGATATTTGTCAAGAACCTTTTTCCTTTCTGCGATCTACAGGTTTCTGTTTCCCAGTCAATATCCGGGTAGTTGAAGTCCCCCATTACAATCACTTCATTATGTTTTGCTACTTTGTCTATTTGTCCTAATAGCAGTTTCTCATTCTCCTCTGTTATATTGGGTGGCTTATAGCAGACCCCCAGTATTATTTTATTATTATTTTTTGCCCCCTCTATCTCTACCCACATGGACTCTACCCCCTCTTCTCCCTCTCCTATATCTTCCCTTAGTCTGGGCTTTAGACGTGACTTTACATATAAGCAGACTCCTCCGCCCTTCCCCTGTTTCCGGTCCCTTCTAAATAAACTATAATCTGTTAAATTTACCGCCCAGTCGTAGCTATCGTCTAGCCAAGTCTCTGTTATACCTACGATGTCATACCTCTCCTCCGATATAAGCGCCTGCAGCTCATCCGCCTTATTGGTCAGGCTTCTTGCGTTGGTCAGCATGCAAGATAAAACTTTGGGGTTATTTAGCATCCTATTCTTCTCTAACGATCTAACTGTACTATCCCCACCCCCCTCTCCACCCTCATTATATTCACTTCTCCCCTTCCCCATTGCTTGCCTCACATCCCACCTATTTCCTTGGTTTCCCCCCCCGTCTCTAGTTTAAAAACTCCTCCAACCTATTAGCCATCTTCTTCCCCAGCACCGCTGCACCCTCCCCATTGAGGTGCAGCCCGTCCCTACGGTAGAGCCTGTAGCCGACAGCGAAGTCGGCCCAGTTCTCCATGAACCCAAACCCTTCTGCCTTGCACCAACTCTTTAGCCACTTATTCACCTCCCTAACCTCCCGTTGGCGCTCCTGTGTGGCTCGCGGGATTGGTAGTATTTCTGAGAAAACTACCTTGGAGGTCCTTGCCCTAAGCTTCCTACCTAGATCCCTGAAATCATTTTTAAGGACCCTCCATCTACCACTCACTTTGTCATTGGTGACAATGTGGACCATGACCGCTGGGTCTTCGCCAGCCCCACCCAGTAACCTGTCAACCCGATCCGCGATGTGCCGGACTCGAGCGCCAGGGAGGCAGCACACCGTTCGGCGATCCCGGTCTTTGTGACAGATTGCCCTGTCTGTCCCCCTAATAATAGAGTCACCCACTACCAGGACCTATCTAGCCTGCCCTACACTTCCCCCCTCCCCCTCATTACTGGAGCATACACTCCCCCGGCGGTCAGAGGATCTGTCGTGCTCCAATAATGCCGGTTCTGAACCAGCCTTCCTATACTTCTTCCCTCTATCCCTTCTAACTGTTACCCAGCTCCCTGCCTGTTCAACCTGCGCTTCCCCACTAAGCTCCACCCCCAGTGTTGACCCATTGAGTGTCTGCTCGGTGAGCAGCAAACTCCGTTCCATGTTGTCGATGCTCCTCAGTACCGCTATCTGAGCACTTAGATCCAGGATTTGGGCTTCCAAGTGCACGATATGCTCACATCTCTCGCAGCAGTATGGATCCCTGAGCGGTAGCTCAGGGAATGCATACATTGCGCAAGATGTACACTGCACGGCTCCGGCCAACATGGACGTCATTCTAAATATGGGGATACAGTCAGTATATATGTACAAGTACAAAACACAATTATTTATATATAGGTGTATGGACGGGGATCAATTAGGGATGTGCAAGTGTATTGATTAGATATCGGCGCGGGATCAGTTAAGTATGGACGGGGGATCAATTAAGTATCAATTAAGTATGGACGGGGGATCAGCTGAGTGGGTCAGGTGGATTAATTAAGTATGGACGGTGTGTCAATTAACTATGGACTGGGATCAATAAGTATGAACTGGGGAAATAATTAATTGTGGACTAGGGAATCAATCAATTAATTATGGACAGGGGGTTTAATTAAATAGGATGGGGGGTAAAGCAAATAAATAGGTATGGACGGTGGGTCAATTAACTAAGGACTGGGGATCAATAAGTATCAATAATATCAATAAATATGGACTGGGGAAATAATTAATTGTGGTCTGGGGAATCAATCAATTAATTATGGACAGGGGTTAATTAAATATGGTGGGGGATAAGGCAAATAGATAGGGACTGGGGATGAGTAAAAGTGGACAAGGGGAATCTATTAAATAGGACAAGGGGGATCACTCAATTATGGGCTGGGGGGGTCAATCATTTAAATGTGGTCAGGGGGATCACTTTAATATGGACGGGGGGTGGTCGGGGATCAATTAAATGAGGACAGGGGGGTCAATTTAATGTGGTCAGAGGGATCAGTTAAATATGGACGGGGGTGTTCAGGGGAATCAATTTAAATATGGACGGGGGTGATCAATTAAATATGGACGGGGGGTAATCAATTAAATATGGACTAGGGAATACAATACAATTACAATACAGATACAAATACAATACAGTACAGTACACACTTGGGTTCAGTAGGGCCGCTTATCGCGGCCTCCTGCCCCTCACTCACCTCCTCTAGGGACGCTGCACGCTATCACAGCGCGCTTGTCCCTCCGGTCGCCTCTTACCGGTCCTCCTGATCACCTCCTGGTCACCACCACCTGGCACCCTCCGCTGGCCGGCACTGCACGCTGCCACAGCGCTCTCTTGCGCTCGTCCCTCCGGTCGCCTCCTACTGGTCCTCCCGGTCTGCTCGGTCACCTCCGCCTGGCTCTCCTCCCTTCCCAGGAGCTCTCTCCACACACAGCACAACTCTTGCAGCACACGGCAGGCTCCGCCTCCACCACTTCCTGTCAGGCCTCCTCCCACTTCCTGATGTTTTCATGTGTACGTGAAAACAGTGGTTCTTGTTTTCTTTCCCGGTGCTGGATCCATTTTTGGTCAGTGTGTAAATTTTTATAGTTCTTGTTAAACCCATTTTTTTTTTTTTGCCGACAATCGTTTAACCAAAAAAAGGATATGTGTAGAGGCACATGGATTGTAATGAGTATACAATCTATCTGTGAAAATAATGGATAGCACACACACCAGAAAACATTGCATGTGTGAAAGAGCCCTAAGTGTCTTAGACCACATAAGGTGCCAACTTCCGTGCTTATGGCAAGTCACTCCTCTTCTTTAGGTGACTATATAGATTGTATAGCCTTTTTTACATCCCCCCTAAACTTTAATTTGTGAATTGCTTTTCAGCTTACAGGCCTTTTCTATCCATCTATCTAGGCGACAATTAGGTTTATTTTGTCACCCACTTGTATAGGTATATAATGTCCATGTCTGGGATGCTCAATTTATATTTTTTAAGAAGTATTTAATAATGAACTAGGGCCTCTTGCCGCGAACAGGTAATTAGAGCAGGGTATCTGCTGAGAGAAAGCCACCAAGTTTAAGGTTCGTATACTCAAAGGCGCAGAAGTACACTTTCAGAGGCAAGGGCTTCCTCTGTTCATAGGAATTATCTCCAACATTCTGGAGCCAGTGTTTAGTTATTAATATTAGGGTTTGCATCGATCCGATATTGTCACGCCAGGTGTGAGTGCAATACAGGGGGGAAGGTAAAGAGAGCCCAGACACTAGGGAAAGGGGAAGTGGTAACCTCCTAAACTGGGCTAGCGTCACCCTCTCTTCCCCTACCTTCCCTAGACAACCTCCGCAGTTGTCGCCAATCACATGCCTCACCCTACTATCCCTGGCGTAAGGCTACAACTGGGGGTGGAAGGAGATGAGCACTAGTCAACCTCCGCTAGCACTCTAAAGACAAAAGGGGAAGACAACACAGTGGAATTACAACTTAGCTTTAGAAGAAACTCCAACAGGGCACACGGCCTCAAGACTCCAAAGAGGACGTGATGCTGCTTTAGCCAAGTTCCAAGTAGGAATAAATAAAACCGGCGACGCCCACCTAGACACACCAGGTATATATACACCCAGACTAAAGGTAGGTAGTCGCTGGGTCCTAAACACAGCCTCCTATCTAGGCAGCTGTCTGCATTGCCAAACGTGGAGATCTCCTGCAAACCATTGCAGGACGACTGTCTGTCACCTCTGACACACCAGTGACAGATATTCATGGGAGGTATATTTTTGGCATTATGACCAAGTAACCAAGGGCTTCATGCAGAAGTCCTTTTTGTGGGTGGGGCAGCTGGGAGGGCCTGTGAAAACTTGCAACCGGTTACTGTCGGTGACACCATCACTGTGGGGCTCAAGGACACCAATGCAGAAAGAACCCTCATCCGCCATGAATTTGTGTTCCCTGAAGAACTTATCCTTAGGAAGACCCTAACAGTCTCTGGGATTGGGGGTGTTCGCCAACCTTTACTGAAGGTCCGGGTTTTCCTAAACTGGGGTGCCGGGAGGGGTTTAAGGGAAGTGGGGGTGTGCGATAACCTCCCCACAAATGTTTTATTGGGGATTGATCTAGGATGGTGGGTCGCTCAATACATTACTGACAACCCTCCCAGATCTGATGCTTCATGTGATTCAAATGTCCATAATGTGGATGTCAATGTTAATAATATGCATGATGATAATGAGTTTCATTTACAGGAGAACTCAACCATGTCACGCTGCTGGGGGATGTCACTGAGGATCCCCTAAAAGGAGTGAGAATCATTTCTAATGGGGACAGGCACTGCGACCATGAAGGAGTCACGTGCAGCTGATGGGTGGAACAACGGACTGTGACATGGCCAGTGGTAGCTGCCCCAAGATTCTCACTGCTCCTGAAAAATTAGGGGAGAAAGGGGACAGGCACTGGGACCATGAAGATGGAGGTCGCATGTAGCTGACCTGTGTCATGATGAATTGTGTCATGGCCAGTGGTAGCTGCGCCATGAATATCACGGCTCCTGAATTATCAGGAGAGGTAGGGGAAGTTTCATTTACAGCCTGTGAGGGTGATGGGAAAGTGGTACACATAGCCTGTCTGGGTGGGGCGGAAAGTGTGCCTTGCAGCTTGTTAAGGTGATGGGAAAGTGGTACCCACAGCGTGTCAAGATGGTGGGAAAGTGCTATCCCCTGCCTGTCAGGATAGTAGAAAAGTGGTACCCACAGCCTGTCAGGATGTGGGTAATTGTTTCCGACAAGCTGTCAAGGTGAGGGAAAAGTGTGTCCCATAACCTGTCAGGGTGATGGGAAAGTGGAACCCATAGCTTGGCAGGGTGATGGGAAAGTGTTATCCACAACATGTCAGGATGGTGGTAAAGCAGCATCCAAAGCCTTTCAGGATGGTGGGAAAGTGTGTCCGACAACCTGTCACGGTGAGGGGAAAGTGGTACTGACTCGCCCCCTGGGCCGTAGGGCACTCGGAGCCGGGCAGTAGGGAGACGCTGGGGGGTAGTGGTGGCAACCCGGTTCCGTGGCTCAAGGTGGTCAGACCAGTGGTAGTCCGCTATGTGCTGTAGGTAATGTCCGACTACGCCACACGTGGATTGCGGCTATTATGAACTGCCGCTGCAAGGCAGACCGCTGAGGCTGATGGTGTTTGCAGCTGAGGTAGTGTATATCCCCACGGGAAGAGTGCAGCCCCAGGGCAGTGTAGTAGATGGAGGGGGTGATGGTGCAGGGAGTCCCAGTACCGTTAATGCTGGCGAAGCAAAAAGCACAAAGACAACGTGTTGCAGTCCAGGGTCTTTTACTCACAGTTCGTATATTCCCAGTCACTTCTGTCAGCAATGACCACCCAAGCCGTGCTGCGTCCACAAGGTGAGGGGCTCGGTCAACCCCCAGGCAGTTCAGGATTATAGCACAGGACCCCCTTCCATCCTTTCTCTGGCCTGCCCCACCAGTGACCAACCTTTGTCCAGCTACCGCGGATCTGCGCGGGTAAACGTGGGCCCCGTTTCCCGCTGTCCTATATGGTGCCTTCCTAGCAGGTTTGGTGAGGTGTCGCACCAATAAATGATCACGACCTCCTGTCTTTGGCTGAGGGTAGTTTCTCCTCCACCAACTTGGGATCCGGTACCCTTAATCAGCCTGACCCTTCACCCGGTATTCTCATGGGCTCTTAGGGTCCCTTCTGCCTTCTTGTTTCTGAGCCCTTCTACACTTTGGGTACTTCTGTTTCTTTGCTGTTCCTTTCTGTTTCTGTTCCTTTCTTCTGGCTCCGGCCTTCACTCTAGGCCTGCCTCGTGGAGCTGGGCCCAGACTGAGCCACAGCTCCCTGTCAGCCCTCTCTGGCTGAACTCCTTCTCTCACTGAACTCAACTTCCCCTCCTGCACACAGAACTAAGATGGTGCCCACCTTATATACCCTCCCCTAGTGTGTGAGCTCAGGTGACCAGCAACCAATGAGCTCCTATCTATGCTCAGAAACCGTCCCCTCCTGCTCCTACATCACTGGGTATTCCTCCCCCCTCCCCACTCCAGCCAGGGACAGATTCTGTCGTGCCTGCATTACTGTACTAATGGGAGCACCGTTGAGCTGTCCCCCGGAAATGGGGTGTGTGTGATGCATGCAGCCTACCGAGCCCTGGTCCACACTCCATCCTTACCCGGGAGTGGAATATCACACCTTTGGCAGAGGTGCAATACCCCTGTAGCGGCCGAACCCTCGGGGCGCTACAGTACCACCAGGCTGTTAGGGTGATTGGAAAGCGATATCCAAAGCCTGTCAGGATAGTGAGAAAGTTTGTTCCACAACCTGTCAGCGTGATGGGAAAGTGGTACAAATAGACTGTCAGTGTGATGGAAAAGTGTTATCCACAACATGTCAGGATGGTAGGAAAGTAGAAACCACAGCAGGTCAGTATGGTGGGAAAGTTTTATCCCCAGCCTGCCAAGTGGTGAGGAAAGTATGTGCCACAACCTTTCAGGATGATTGGAAAGTGGTATCCCCAGTATGTCAGGATAGTGGGAAAGTGTGTCCTACAACCTCTCAGGATAACGGATAAGTGTTACCCACAGCCTGTCAGGATGGTGGGAAAGTGTTATTTCCGAAGGAGATAGCTTACATAGGCACTGTCAATTGCAGTCAGAGTGCCCAGAATGCAGGTAACACACTACCTTCTGGACTCTCATCATCCAGCAGTAAAAAGAACCAGCTACTGACCCAGAGAAGGTCCCAAAATGGTTCCTGTGAGGTTGGGACCTTAATGTCGCTTCTGGCTTCCTCTAGCTATGAGTTTCAAACTGAACTACACATAGATGTCAGTCATGAGACAATGAGTGACCTGAAGGAGAAGCCCACTTCTGAGTCCAAGAAGGAGAGGGTATTTTGGGATCCAGGGAGGTTAGCAATCAGACTGACTTTGGAGACAATCTGTAAATAAGTTTGCCATGCCATCTCTAAAAGGAGGAGGTGTCGTAGATGAAATTGTAAAATCCATAAAGATATCTCCGCATCTCCAGAGAGGAGACATATCACCCTCACATCGAACATATGGGATTAATTATAACTGGGAAAGTGAAAAGTAGCTGACACTTCAACCTCTATTGAAATATGATTTCCTGCCATGAACAGGTAATTAGAGCAGGGTATCTGCTGACAGCCATCCTCCAAGTCTAGGATCATATACTTAGAGGCAGCGAAATACAGCTTCAGAAGCAGGGATTCCTCAGTTCAAAGGAATTATCTCAGAAATTCTGGAGCCAGTGTTCAGTTAGGAATATTGGGTTTTGCATCGATTCGACATTTATGGGAGATATATTTTCAGAGACGAATGTAACGCCTTCACTCCCATCAATGTAAGGCCGGCCTATCTCCTCTAACTTAATATCGGCCAAATAGATGACGATATATATGCCATGTTACGTACAGTGAAGGAAATAAGTATTTGATCCCTTGCTGTTTTTGTAAGTTTGCACACTGACAAAGACATGAACAGTAGTGATAAGCGAGCACTAAAATGCTCGGGTCGAGCACATTGGAATATTCGGGTGCTCGACCCGAGCAACGAACCCATTGTAAGTCTATGGGAAACTCGAGTATTTTTCAGGTGGCTCCCCCCGGCGGTCTGCAGAGGGCCTAAAAATTGCCAAAATCAATAGGAACAGTGCTCAAATGACATGGGAACATCATGGGGAAGACCCCTGGAAGCATTTCTGACTCCCAGACCACTGTTGTCAACAACGTTGTCAGAGTATTACACCACTTTTACGGACTCACAATAAAACATACAAAAACGAAACCAAAATGGATTTTTCTGGGAAATATGTTAAGGAACATCCTTTACAGGGTAATGACTTGTATATAAGGCAAAATAAATAATCAAAAACAAAAATACTCCTCCACACCTTGGGCTATGTTCACACGTAGCGTTTTTGATGCGTTTTTGCACTTTTGCATTGCTTTCAACTGTGACAAATGCATTCACTGGGAAATGTCATTTTAACATTTTACAACTTTATCTGGCCATGTGGTGTGTGACACATCATCAGACACATCCTGTTTCATTTATGAAGGAGGGACTCTGAAAGTCACAAAGTCTATTTTTATAGGGCCATCAGGCGGCCTTTACTATTCTTAAATGGCCAGCAGTCGGCCCTCACTATTCTTAGAGAGCCATCAGCCGGCTATACTTTGTTGTTCCCATTACTAAAGAGTGGGTCTCCTATACTGTTATTGCGTATGCAGAGAGTCGCAGGTCTGCCCAAAATTTGGACGCACTCCAATACCCCTTTGGAAGTTTGGATGCCTATGCAGTGAATGCAAGGGTTGCCAAAAATTTGGAGGCACTCCAATGCCCCTTAGAAGAGACGTGGAGGTCAGAGGGCCTCCTGAAAACAATGTTCCCATTATTAGGAAGTGGGTCTACCATACTGTAGGCCTATGCAGTGAATGCAAGGGCTGCCAAAAATTGGGAGGCACTCCAATGCCCCTTGGAAAAGACGTGGAGGAGGGCCTCATGAAAAAATGTTCCCATTATTAGGAAGTGGGTCTCCCATTGTGTTGGCCTATGCAGTGAATGCAAGGGCTGCCAAAAATTGGGAGGCACTCCAATGCACCTTGGAAAAGACGTGGAGGAGGGCCTCATAAAAAAATGTTCCCATTAGAAAGGAGCGGGTCTCCTATACTTTTATTGCCCATGCACTAAGTGTATGGGCTGACAAACATTTACCCCTGGGGAGTGTAAATGAACATACTGTATTAAAAAAAAATTTAAACGGGCATCATAAACACCCTTTAAAAAAATTATGTAGGTGTTGCATCACAGAACACGTCCACCCTGGTGATATGGTGGTGGAGGATAAGGATGAGGAGAAGGAGGAGGACAAGAGCAAATAGCCAAAATCAGGAAGCATATACCCATGTGTGGGTGTGAAAAGGTGCATGGGAATACACCTCCCAAGAAGAGACATTGGATTTGAGTTTATGTCACGCAGCTATCATTCGGTGGTGTTGAGAAGTCTGGCCCAATCCAGCCCTTGTTCATTCTTATAAGAGTCAGCCTGTCAGCATTTTCAGTTGACAGGCGGATGCGCTTATCAGTTATCATTCCACCAGCGACACTAAAAACCCGCTCTGATAAAACGCTGGCAGCAGGGCAGGTCAGGACCTCAAATGCATAGAGAGCCAGTTCATTCCATGTATCCAGCTTGGATACCCAATAATTATAAGGCACAGAGGAATCAGAGGAATCTTCCCAAACTTTGTACTCCTTGTGAGAGTACACTGCGCCTCAGGGCCTGTGCGATGGGAGGGGCTGAGAAAGCTCTCCGAGAACTTTGACAGTGTTCCCCTGCCCCTGCTGGATTAAAGTTGTGTCTCTCTCGGCTGTACTCCTTGGTTGTCCAACGAACTATGTGACCTCTGCCGCCAGCGTTTTGAGATGGGAATTTTTTTAATAGTTCCGCAACAAGGGCCTTCTGGTACTGCCCCATTTTTGTAGACCTGTCCGCCTCAGGAATTAGAGATATAAAGTTCTCCTTGTAGCGTGGGTCTAGAAGTGTCACCAACCAGTAATGACTGTCACCCCAAATTTTGAGAACGCGAGGGTCATGAGAAAGACAAAAAGAAAAAGAAGACATGCACCTGAGCGGTGATCACATGAAGAAATAATCACGGAATATTTTAATACAAATTCCATCGTTTTATTACAATATCTCTTGACACATATATAAAAATACGGACAAAAACAAAATATTTTAAAACACCAATAAAAATAGTGGAGGAATCCACTGCTTGAGGAACCCACTACTTTAAAGACCTTCCCATATTATATTGATAGAAAATGCAATAAAGTGGTCATGGGAAAGTCAGCGTAACATAAATTCAGCCATTCGTGCCAGACTGCTAACAGGCAAGACTTCCGTGTCCTCACCAAGAGGACAACTGACCATGCTCTCCTCCTCCCTATCCTCAGGCCATCCACGCTGAAAAGACAGTATGACAGTTGTGCAAGTAGTACCTTCTTTAGCACATGAAACTAGCTACTGTTCTTCCTCCTCCTCCTCCTCATCCTCTTCCTCATTGTCACCCAATCCACGTTGGGATGAGATGAGGTTGGGCTGTGTGTAATCACCCTGTATGGTTCCTTGCTCCATCTCATCGTGCTCTGCCTGCAATGCATCCTCTTTGATTGTGAGCAGAGAGCATTTCAGAAGACAGAGAAGCGGGATGGCGACGCTAATTATGGCATCATCGCCGCTCATCATCTTGGTGGTGTCCTCAAAGTTTGAGAGGATGGTACAGATGTCTGACATCCATGTGCACTTCTGAGGTTGCTGCTGGTACTCAACAACTGCCCTCTTCTGCTCACAAATCCTTCCCAACATCTGCAGTGCAGAGTTCAAACACGTGTGGACATCACACACCAGTCGGTGAGCCGGAAGCTGAAAACGCTGCTGAAGCACGGCAAGGGTGGGGGAAGATGTAGCTAACTTTCTAAAATGGGCACACAGGTGGCGTACTTTGACAAGCAGATCCTGGTAGCTTTTGAGGAACTGCTAAACCACAAGGTTAAGCACATGGGCCAGGCATTGTACATGTTTGAGCTCGCCTCGCCTCAGAGCCGCCACCAGGTTCCGGCCATTGTCACACATGACCATGCCTGGCTGTAGGTTCAGCAGTGTGAGCCACAGATCTGCCTGCTCTTTCAGAGCTGTCCACAACTCTTCAGCATTCTGCGGTTTGTCACCTAAGCATATCAGCTTCAGCACAGCCTGTTGCCGTTTGTCCAAGGCAGTGCTTCCAGCATGTGACTGATGTGGTCATTTCGGAGATGGAGGTTAAAGAGGAGGAGGAGGCTGAGGAAGATGAGGGGCAGGAGCTGTAGTCTGTGGGGGCGACGCTGATTGACCTAGGGCCTGCAATCCTTGGCGTCGGGAGGATGTGTTCCGTTCCAAAGTCTGACTGGGTCCCGGCTTCTACTATGTTAACCCAGGGTGCCGTCAGCAAGATGTACACTCTCTGCCCACAAGCACTTGTCCATCTGTCTGTGGGTAGGTGGACTTTCCCTGTAACTGCATTGGTGAGGGCACTGCTATTGTTGTGGGACACGTGCTTGTGTAATGCGGGGACGGCACACCGGGAGAAATAGTGACGGCTGGGGACCGAGTACCGAGGGATGGTCGCCGCCATCAGGTTGCGGAAAGCTTCTGTCTCCATGAGCCTGAAAGGCAACATTTCGAGCGCAAGCTGTTGCGAAATGTGGGAATTTAGTAGTGTGGCATGTGGGGCGTTGGCTGCGTATTTGCGCTTGTGTTCCAAGGACTGGGTTATGGACAACTGAATGCTGCGCTGGGACAAGGACGTGCTTTCTGATGGTGCTAGTTGAGAGTGTGTAACGACAGGTGCAGGGCAGGAGGCATCTTTGCATGCACTATGGACAGGGGATTGGCTTGCATGCACAACAGCAGAAGCATTGGTGTCACCTGCAGAAACTTTTCCTTGACCCTGAGGTTCAGCCCACAAAGTTGGGTGCTTTGCTGCCATGTGCCTGATTATGCTAGTGGTTGTCAAGCTGGTAGTTTTGCTACTCCTGCTAATGCTGCCTTAGCAGATGGTGCAATTGGCCTTTTTGGGGTTATCGGCAGAGTCTTTAAAAAACAACCGGACTTGTGAAGACCTAAAAGTTGTAATGGCAACTTCTGTCGTGTTGGTGTTACGGGGAACGATTGCCCACCTTCTGTCTGCGGCCACCACACTGCTTATTCCTGCCTGTTGGGGTTCTCTGCCTCCCTCCCCCTGTGTGCTGCTGTACTCGCTTTGCATGTCCTCCTGCCAGGTTGGGTCAGTTACTATATCATCCACCATGTCGTCTTCCACTTCCGCACACTGGCCCTTCTCTTGACTTTCTGGCAATTGTGTCTCATCATCGTCCACCTCTTGTGACACTTTCCCACCGTCACCTTCGTATGACCGTGGCTGCTCAAATATTTGGGCATCGCTATATGCGATCTCCTCTTGCCCCGCTTCAAGTGGACTGGGCAAGAGGCCCGAATCTATAAATGGAAAAGTGAACAGCTATTCGGAGTGTCCAAGTGTGGGATCAGTTGTCTCTGGGCACTCGGCATGGTGGGAGGAAGGAGGATCAGGGTGAGGAATATGCGGTCCAGATTCACGGCTACTTAGACTTGACCGTCTGGAAGACAGGGTGGTGGTGGTGGTGGGTAAGTGATTGGAAGCATTATCTGCTATCCAACCAATAACCTTTTCACACTGCTCTGTGTTCAATAGTGGTGTTCTGTGGCCCCCTAGTAATTGGGACAGGAAGGTCGAGCGAGAAGATGTGGGTGTTTGTTGTGGCACAATTTCAGCTTGCCCACGGCCTTGGCCTCGGCATGCACCATCACCATCACATCCAGTTCCCCATCCCTTGCCACGTGCCTTGCCCATTTTAAATGAAGGACAATATCTTCCATGCTCACAACAAATGGCTGAATTTGAAGCGAACTTATATGTGATCCATATGATGGACAAACCACAGTTTTAAATATCTGGCCTGTAGGTAACTATTTTTAACTGCAAACCGGTGTCAATAGCTTCACTGACACACTGAAACAAAATTTCAGCATGCTCGCTCATCACTAATGAACAGTCTATAATTTTAAGGGTAGGTTAATTTTAACATTGAGAGATGAGAATATCCCCCCCCAAAAAAATCAGGAAAATCACATTGTATAAATTAGATAAATTTATTTGCATTTTGCAGTGAGAAATAAGTATTTGATTCCTCTGGCAAACAACACTTAATACTTGGTGGCAAAACCCTTGTTGTCAAGCACAGTAATACGTAGATACATTTTTTTCAGGTTTTGTGTGAACTTATAGAGAAGATTAATATCAATTCATGGGAAAAGCACTTTAACCTCCAAGTTGGGGTTTAACTTCAGCAGAAGATTCAAACATTTTGACACATTTCCTATTGAGGATCTTCTGGGACATCAGGACTCAAGCACTTGACGGACAGAAATGTCTCAACTCTTCTATATCACTCTATTCTGTCTCTAGGCATGTGTAATAGATATTCTCAAATTTCATTGCAGACAGAATAACATCTTAAAAAAAAAATCTAATTCTTTTTTCCTCACAAAACAAATAACTAAAAAATTGATTATCTTGTTTCCAAGCTTCCTATTGATCCAAGAATTTTAAATAAAAGCCGAGATGCACACAATATATTCTGTGCGTGGAATTCCGATTGGAGATGCAGACGTCAACCCTTACACAGGTGTCTGCTCCATCTGTCTGAAATGTATAGCGCATATAGCATGCAACAGGCAAGTTTGCCTTTAAACTCTGGCATCTCATTGCATCCTTGCATACTTGAAAACAGTCCAAATTTTTTGGAGGACAATCCTGTTGAATGGACCGCAAAAGGGTGGGATTTATGCAACCATTGGTTCCTGGTCATTTGGGGGAGTTTTGGTCATTTAAATATTGTTATGTATGTAAAAGCTTCCCTATGCACTGACATCATGGCGATCGTGTGATAGGCTTGTGTATACACATAGCAGCCAATCAGAGGAGGCTCAGGTGAAAAAGCAATGAGAGAGCAGCAGCCTGAACCAATGATAAGACAGGAGGCGTGTCGCAGACAACCTCACAACCCCAGTAGGCTCAGTGGCTAAAAAGTAGTAACAGATCCTAGCTCTGCACGAAAGGAGAAGTAGCCAATCTGATTTAAGAAAATAAAAACATAGTAGACAAATATCAACTATAGGTATTGAGTTACACAATAATGAAAATTTGTATTAAATTAATAGTGTTTAAACCCTGGGAATCTGATCTCTTATATATTGCACCAAGTCTTATATATACCTAAGCAGTAAGGGGTGATATACACCCAACAATCTCTAACCCACTATCATTATAAGACGAGCAGCAAGGGTATATTTACAACATAACTTTTAATCTAATTGGTTAATAAATATGCAACGCTTGATAAAAGCAAAAAGACCTGTAAGGCCGGTGGAGCAGCGCAACAACATCCAAAAGACATGTATGAATGGCACAAAGGGATGTGCTATTGCACACATACAGGACAGGTATAAGACTCTACATAACAAAGGTATAGAGTTAGTGTGAAATTATAGACCTGTCCAAAAAGAAATAGTATGGACAAAAAATGGAACAAAAGCCAAAAAATGGCAATGCCGTCAACAATCGATATGCATCACAACTGTAGAGCATGGTCTGCACTGTACGGTTAGATACCCAATGCACAATAGACATTAACTATATGCATATCAATTGTAGAAAAAATATATACTGTGTACTGGACTGCACAGTACAAGTCACCCCAATAGTGAATTAGACATAATAAAAACATGTATATATAAATAGGAACGTCCTCACCCATTGTTGAGTTGTCAGTGGTAGGTTCTCATGGAGTTTCCTATTGGAAAGGAGCAGAAAATCCCAGCAACAAGTTAGAGTTGGCGTCTTGTTCTGCCCCTATTCAACCGTCAACGGGATGCTGCACTGCCCTGATACCCTTTTGCTCCCGTCCTAACAAGCGCAGTCCACAGCTACTACTGCAATAATCAGGCACTTGCTCTTTAAATGCCTCTCATGCGTCCCCTAAATTAATATAGTCAATAAATATATTTATATATAAATACAAATTTTCAAATATATTCAAAATTGAATTTATTTGAGTTAAATTAAATTCTACTCGAGTTTTACAAAAATCTGCTTTCGCCAAAAATGCTGATTTTTTTTGTAATTCACTTCCTCCTGGATTCAGCAATATAACAGTTAGCTAAACCATAAAGGACAATGCAAAGGTTAAAAGAATAAAAAGAATACGTAAACTCACCATACCGCTCACCTCTCTAGGCAATCTGCTCCTCGTTGTCACCCATCCGATTCTTGGTGAGTCCTCTAATCGGTGACGCTGGAAATTCCAACTCTAATGAGGCCTGGCGCAAGCAGGCACAAGGTCACGGCGGATGTCATGATGTCAAAATATCGTGACCTTATAATCTCTGGCACAGGACCCTCCCGGGTATTAAGGGGACTTTATTTCTCATGGTGGAGATTAGAAAATACCATGAGGATCGGAGGGGTGACAATAAAGAGTGGAGGGGCAGGAAAGGTGAGCGGTAAGGGGACTTTTTTTTTATTTTTTACATCTTACGTTCATATTATATATTACTGCTAAAAAAGTGGTAAAAAGTTATTTAAACCCATAAATGCTGTGTTCAATAGTGACTGTAGCGTCTAAGTGGGAAGACAGAGGTAATAGCTCCTCTGGGGGAGCTGTTGAGTTAATATAAGAAGCTAATCCTAAAAATAGACCCCCAAGTCTGCTATTTTAGGACACCTTTTAGTCCCTGTCTATAGGATGGATAGGATGCCTGTTAGCGCAAACCTGATAGTTGTAATATGCTACAGCACAAAAGCATTATAAAGTATTATAGAAGTGATCGAGAAGCGATGGTAAGTTCCAGTCTCCTAGTACATGTCCTCACACATGAAAGAAGCCAATGGCAATTGAATGGGGTCAACTTGGTTTACAGTAATTTTGACTCCAAGGCCTTAATATATGGAGCAGCAATCTCCAATTCTTCATATTAAGTCAATTTAGAATAAGAATTATAGAGTTAAGAAAATTATAGGATTCTAAGAATTTCGTGATTTCTTGTGATTAGTTCGAGTAACCTTGAGCGACTTTATTCTGCAATTTAGAATAATAATCCCAAATTGCCTCCACATTAGTAATTTCACGTCCACGATACATATACATCACCATTCCCATTATACAGAGCACAGAGGAGGAACACAATGGTAATTTCCACATTTTTCTCACTTTCGTAATCTACGCTCTGAATCGCTGTTACATCTATTAGACCCACCATAACGGATTCTCAGAAAATGTTCTTCATGCTTTCCTTAATTACTAATTAACGGATTAATTAAATGCAATTAATCAAATGCAGCAAAAACAAAGTACATCAGGTACTGAAAGGAAATGGGCAAGAGATTCAAGTGAAGGCAGGAAAGCGTGTTCATTAACAATGGATAGGAGGTGCTCCAGGGGGATGGGGTGGATGCATTTGATTGGGAAGGATCTTACTGCATCCCATAGTTAATAAAATAATGATAATAATATGTAATGATGATCTTTCACACAAAATGTGTTATGTTTTACTTGCAATACCACTACTGACCACTTGGTGTGCTGCTACTCTGACACTCAGAGGCAAAAATGTATCAAGCAATATCTGACAATTACAGAAGGTGCTGGAAACAGCTGCATTGTAACATATATCCCACCAAGGACAACATCTCCAAGGAGTTTGTATGTTCTCCCCTGTTTCTGTGGGTTTCCACCGGGTTCTCCGGTTTTCTCCCACACTACAAAGACATTACATTACTGATCCTGTACTGATCCTGAGTTACATCCTGTATTATACTCCAGAGCAGCACTCACTATTCTGCTGGTGCAGTCACTGTGTACATACATTACATTACTGATCCTGTACTGATCCTGAGTTACATCCTGTATTATACTCCAGAGCTGAACTCACTATTCTGCTGGTGCAGTCACTGTGTACATACATTACATTACTGATCCTGTACTGATCCTGAGTTACATCCTGTATTATACTCCAGAGCTGCACTCACTATTCTGCTGGTGCAGTCACTGTGTACATACATTACATTACTGATCCTGTACTGATCCTGAGTTACATCCTATATTATACTCCAGAGCTGCACTCACTATTCTGCTGGTGCAGTCAATATGTACATACATTACATTACTGATCCTGTACTGATCCTGAGTTACATCCTGTATTATACTCCAGAGCTGCACTCACTATTCTGCTGGTGCAGTCACTGTGTACATACATTACATTACTGATCCTGTACTGATCCTGAGTTACATCCTGTATTATACTCCAGAGCTGAACTCACTATTCTGCTGGTGCAGTCACTGTGTACATACATTACATTACTGATCCTGTACTGATCCTGAGTTACATCCTGTATTATACTCCAGAGCTGCACTCACTATTCTGCTGGTGCAGTCACTGTGTACATACATTACATTACTGATCCTGTACTGATCCTGAGTTACATCCTGTATTATACTCCAGAGCTGAACTCACTATTCTGCTGGTGCAGTCACTGTGTACATACATTACATTACTGATCCTGAGTTACATCCTGTATTATACCCCCAGAGCAGAACTCACTATTCTGCTGGAGCAGTCACTGTGTACATACATTACATTACTGATCCTGTACTGATCCTGAGTTACATCCTATATTATACTCCAGAGCTGCACTCACTATTCTGCTGGTGCAGTCACTGTGTACATACATTACATTACTGATCCTGTACTGATCCTGAGTTACATCCTATATTATACTCCAGAGCTGCACTCACTATTCTGCTGGTGCAGTCACTGTGTACATATATTACATTACTGATCCTGTACTGATCCTGAGTTACATCCTGTATTATACTCCAGAGCTGCACTCACTATTCTGCTAGTGCAGTCACTGTGTACATATATTACATTACTGATCCTGTACTGATCCTGAGTTACATCCTGTATTATACTCCAGAGCTGCACTCACTATTCTGCTGGTGCAGTCACTGTGTACATACATTACATTGCTGATCCTGTACTGATCCTGAGTTACATCCTATATTATACTCCAGAGCTGCACTCACTATTCTGCTGGTGCAGTCACTATGTACATGTAGCACCCTGAGGATTCGGCTGCTACAGGGGTATTGCACCTCAACCCAGAGGTGTGATATTCCACTCCCGGGTAAGGATGGAGTGTGGATCTGAGCTCGGTAGGCTGCATGCACTACACACATCCCATTTCCGAGGAGCAGACCGACGGTACTCCCACTTAGAAATGTGCAGGTACGACCGAGTCTGTTCCTGGCTGGAGTGGGAGGGGGGTGGAACATCCCAAGTAGTGTAGGGGCAGATAGGGGGAGCAGCCTGGGTAAAGATAGGAGCTCATTGGGTGCTGGTCACCTGAGCTCACACAGAGGGTGTATATAAGGTGGGCACCATCAGAGAACAGGGTCAGTCAGTCAGTCAGCCTTTGCAGAGGAGTCACAGGAAGAGGAGCAGAGCAGATCCAAAGAGAGAGAGAGGAGAAAGAAGGAAAGACCCAGAGAGGGGACAAAGAGAGGACTCTAAGAACCCAAATTCAATCCACGGGTGAAGAGTCGGCATCAGGGTACCGGAACCCAAGCTGGTGGGGGCAAAAACACACCCCAGCCAGAGACCGGAGGCCGTGAGCAGCGTCTGCCACGGCCACCCACCACATCCACCACGAAGGCATACCACGTGGAGGGTCAGGGAACCCAAGGCCAAGGGTCTCCCAACAGAAGGCCCGAGGGAGCTGGACCTGGGTGGATCACTAGTGGGGACGGCCAGAGAAAGGACAGAAGGAGAGCTCAGGGTCACGCTCCGGACTCGCTTGGGGGTTGGCTGGATGCAGGACCTGGTGGACGCAGCACGGCTCGGGAGGTCACTTGAAGCTGGAGTGACCGGAACATCAGCAGTGAGTAAATACCCTAAACTGCACAACCCGACTCTGTCTTCCTTTAACATCTATGCTGCACCACCACAACCCCCATCCTCTGCACCTGACCCCCTGAGGCTATACCCCACCCGTTGGGGGTTATACCATCACAAGCTGCACCTACACCATCAGCCTCAGCGGACCCTGCTGCAGCGGCGGCCATAGTGACCGCAATACAACGGGTGGCGTAGTCGACAATAAAGAACTTATAACATCTGTAGGACTGCCACATACAACTGAGTTTGACACCCTGGGCACGGACCGGGTCACAGCCACTCGGAAGACTACAACCCCCATCTGATCCGGCTCCGGATATTCCCACTAAAGAATATGGCCCAGGGGGCGCGTCAACTTTGGCGTAGTCGGCAGGATTACGTGCCCGCAACACCCGGGTACTGCGTGCCTGAAGAAAAGTGCGAGTTTACCTCAAAAAGAAGTCTCCTGCCGGTTCCGGAGGGTCCCCGCCATCGGACTCCATCACAGGTCGATTCCCGCCGATTGTCCGCCATTAACAGCTTTTTCCCGCCATCTGCAGAGTTTCCCGCCACTGGGAAGCGATTCCCGCCATTTCCAAAGGTTTCCCGCCTTGGAAGAGCGGACGCCATTATGGGCGTGCCAGAGGGTGGCAAGAGGCCACCTCCCATCGTGGGCCAGGACCGAAAATGGCGCCAAAAGTGGAAACCGCCCCCACCAACAGAGACTGTGATGCTAGAGGTGTCTGTCAGCGTGAAAGAACAGCCCCTGGAGCTGACAATCACCAAGTGGCCCCGGGACCGCCCTCGAAGGGGGAGGAGACGAAAGGAGAGAAAAAAGATGGGTGCCGCCTGGAGCAGTCTAGAGCGAGTGCACCCGGATGCAAAAAGCCTGGAGAAGAATATCGGAGGAGCTTACCCGGAGATGGCGAGAAAGCAGACAGCACCGGCCCGTTGGCCAGGAGCCTGCTAGAAACAGAGGAGAGAGAGCAGAGCAGCACCGGCCCGCTGGCCAGGAGCCTGCTGGAAACAACTGTAGAAGAGCAGAGCAGCACCGACCCGTTGGTCAGGAGCCTGCTGGAAACAACGACCCCACTAGGCCTAGTGGAGGTCCTAGCACAGCTCCCCCGAGACCGGGAGTGTGCGCAGACCGCTCTGGAGGGCCTCGCAAGGAGGATGGCCCGGGTGCAGCGAGAGACGTTGGCGGAGTGGAGCCGAGAGATGGCCCAGCAGACCGAGACCCGTCAGCGGAGCACGCCACCCAAGACGAGGAGACCGACCGCCTCTGAGGATGGCGCGGGAGGACTGAAGGCCGGATACGGCGCCGAGAAGGGAGCCGAACGAGTGGAGGCAGGTAAAGGGGACGTCTATACCCCAAACCGGGAAACCGCGTACCTGCCCCAGCTCCCCGTCGCAGAGCCCGAAGTCTATCCTGCCGTGCCCGTCGCTGCAACGTCACCGCCGCAGACTAGGCCTCAAACGGGAGCCGCGACCCCTGTGACGTCACACGCCTCGACCCCGGGCGTGACCAAGCAGGAAGTACCACCAGCCTGGTCGCAAGGCCTAGTACCCCCGGGCGCCGCAATACCAACAGCGCCCCCTACCTCCGCGGAGCCCCCGGCCTGGTCGCAGGGCCAAGTAGCCCAGGGCGCCGCCGTCCTTACAGTGCCCTTCACCTTCCAGATACCCCAGGCCTGGCCGCAAGGCCCGGGCAACCCGGGCGCTAACACCACCGCGCCCATAAGACCTAAAGTGCCGCATCTGGGAGAGGACCTGTACGCCCAGCATACGTGCCCGGATGGGCAGCCATTTATATGGCCACCGGAGTTCCACCATCCCCGACTCCGGAGAGAGAGACCCCTGGATGAACCCCTGATCCCGGCTCCAAAGCCCGTAAAGAGGATCTCGCCCCCGCTAGCGGAAGCGCAGTTTGAGTGGGACCCCACCGGAGAAGATCTCATGGGGTTCACTCAAGAGACTCGGGCAGCTGCAGCGGAGCGTGCTGAGTGCTGCCGCCAACAGCTCGAGGACTTTGAGAGGGAGCGGCGAGAGAGGCGGGTCCGGGAACAGCAAGCTCAAGTAAGGAGCGCGGAGCAGAAGAGCCGGGCCAGGAGAGACCCCCGTGCAGCGCATAGTCCCCGCACCACCGGGACTGTGATAAAGTTTAATATGCAGCATGGGTGGGGCTTCATCCGAGACCACCGCACCCTAGGCGACGTCTTCGTGACGAGGAGAGACGTTGAGTCCCACCTACTGGAGGGACACAGAGGTCGTGACCTTTACATCGGGGACGAGGTCACCTTCACCCGGCACAGGTGTGCCAAAGGACCCTACGCCCTCCATGTGCATCGCCTGACGGAGGAAGAGCTGCGGTGTGAGGAGGAAGAACAAGAGGACCCGGACGGGCCTGAAACTAGAGCCAAAGGTAACAATAAAGAAAGAGCAGGAGGACGCCGTCGTTAAGTACAGCGAAGCAGGAGCTGTATATAGTTGCCCGTCGGGGCACCATAAACTGAAACTGAAACTGTTACTGCTGCTAATATAGTCCCCGTTGGGACCAGCATCTGTGAACTGTTTACCCTATTCCCATTACCTGGCCGAGGACTGAGAGCGGCCATATCCCTGTAAATAGTTGCGCGTCCTAAAGCGCCCCTACCGGTTTTATAGGAAAACCATTTTTTCTAAGAGACTGTCGCACTTTTCCCGGACACACGTTGCACAGTGTCCGGAGGAGGAACCAGAAAAAGAAGAGAGAATGTTATATGAAAAGTTTTTATATGATGTTTTATTATGTTTATGTTTATAAAAAAAAAAATGTATGTTTGTGGATGTTATGTCTTACAGCCCGAGGACGTGCTGTGATTTACCAGGGGGGAATGTAGCACCCTGAGGATTCGGCTGCTACAGGGGTATTGCACCTCAACCCAGAGGTGTGATATTCCACTCCCGGGTAAGGATGGAGTGTGGATCTGAGCTCGGTAGGCTGCATGCACTACACACATCCCATTTCCGAGGAGCAGACCGACGGTACTCCCACTTAGAAATGTGCAGGTACGACCGAGTCTGTTCCTGGCTGGAGTGGGAGGGGGGTGGAACATCCCAAGTAGTGTAGGGGCAGATAGGGGGAGCAGCCTGGGTAAAGATAGGAGCTCATTGGGTGCTGGTCACCTGAGCTCACACAGAGGGTGTATATAAGGTGGGCACCATCAGAGAACAGGGTCAGTCAGTCAGTCAGCCTTTGCAGAGGAGTCACAGGAAGAGGAGCAGAGCAGATCCAAAGAGAGAGAGAGGAGAAAGAAGGAAAGACCCAGAGAGGGGACAAAGAGAGGACTCTAAGAACCCAAATTCAATCCACGGGTGAAGAGTCGGCATCAGGGTACCGGAACCCAAGCTGGTGGGGGCAAAAACACACCCCAGCCAGAGACCGGAGGCCGTGGGCAGCGTCTGCCACGGCCACCCACCACATCCACCACGAAGGCATACCACGTGGAGGGTCAGGGAACCCAAGGCCAAGGGTCTCCCAACAGAAGGCCCGAGGGAGCTGGACCTGGGTGGATCACTAGTGGGGACGGCCAGAGAAAGGACAGAAGGAGAGCTCAGGGTCACGCTCCGGACTCGCTTGGGGGTTGGCTGGATCCAGGACCTGGTGGACGCAGCACGGCTCGGGAGGTCACTTGAAGCTGGAGTGACCGGAACATCAGCAGTGAGTAAATACCCTAAACTGCACAACCCGACTCTGTCTTCCTTTAACATCTATGCTGCACCACCACAACCCCCATCCTCTGCACCTGACCCCCTGAGGCTATACCCCACCCGTTGGGGGTTATACCATCACAAGCTGCACCTACACCATCAGCCTCAGCGGACCCTGCTGCAGCGGCGGCCATAGTGACCGCAATACAACGGGTGGCGTAGTCGACAATAAAGAACTTATAACATCTGTAGGACTGCCACATACAACTGAGTTTGACACCCTGGGCACGGACCGGGTCACAGCCACTCGGAAGACTACAACCCCCATCTGATCCGGCTCCGGATATTCCCACTAAAGAATATGGCCCAGGGGGCGCGTCATACATACATTACATTACTGATCCTGTACTGATCCTGAGTTACATCCTGTATTATACTCCAGAGCTGCACTCACTATTCTGCTGGTGCAGTCAATATGTACATACATTACATTACTGATCCTGTACTGATCCTGAGTTACATCCTGTATTATACTCCAGAGCTGCACTCACTATTCTGCTGGTGCAGTCACAGTGTACATACATTACATTACTGATCCTGTACTGATCCTGAGTTACATCCTATATTATACTCCAGAGCTGCACTCACTATTCTGCTGGTGCAGTCACTGTGTACATATAATACATTACTGATCCTGTACTGATCCTAAGTTACATCCTGTATTATACTCCAGAGCTGCACTCACTATTCTGATGGTGCAGTCACTGTGCACATACATTACATTACTGATTCTGTACTGATCCTGAGTTACATCCTGTATTATACTCCAGAGCTGTACTCACTATTCTGCTGGTGCAGTCACTGTGTACATACATTACATTACTGATCCTGAGTTACATCCTGTATTATACCCCCAGAGCAGCACTCACTATTCTGCTGGAGCAGTCACTGTGTACATACATTACATTACTGATCCTGTACTGATCCTGAGTTACATCCTATATTATACTCCAGAGCTGCACTCACTATTCTGCTGGTGCAGTCACTGTGTACATACATTACATTACTGATCCTGTACTGATCCTGAGTTACATCCTGTAATATACTCCAGAGCTGCACTCACTATTCTGCTGGTGCATTCTCTATGAACATACATTACATTACTGATCCTGAGTTACATCCTGTATTATACTCCAGAGCTGCACTCAGTATTCTGCTGGTGCAGTCACTGTGTACATACATTACATTACTGATCCTGTACTGATCCTGAGTTACATCCTGTATTATACTCCAGAGCTGCAGTCACTATTCTGCTGGTGCAGTCACTGTGTACATACATTACATTACTGATCCTGAGTTACATCCTGTATTATTCCCCCAGAGCAGCACTCACTATTCTGCTGGAGCAGTCACTGTGTACATACATTACATTACTTATCCTGTACTGATCCTGAGTTACATCCTATATTATACTCCAGAGCTGCACTCAGTATTCTGCTTGTGCAATCAATGTATATTCATTACATTACTGATCCTGTACTGATCCTGCGTTACATCCTGTATTATACTCCAGAGCTGAACTCACCATTCTGCTGGTGTAGTCACTGTGTACATACATTACATTACTGATCCTGTACTGATCCTGAGTTACATCCTGTATAATACTCCAGAGCTGCACTCACTATTCTGCTGGTGCAGTCACTGTGTACATGCATTACATTACTTATCCTGAGTTACATCCTGTATTATTCCCCCAGAGCAGCACTCACTATTCTGCTGGAGCAGTCACTGTGTGCATACATTACATTACTGATCCTGTACTGATCCTGAGTTACATCCTATATTATACTTCAGAGCTGCACTCACTATTCTGCTGGTGCAGTCACTGTGTACATACATTACATTACTGATCCTGTACTGATCCTGAGTTACATCCTGTATTATACTCCAGAGCTGCACTCACTATTCTGCTGGTGCAGTCACTGTGTACATACATTACATTACTGATCCTGTACTGATCCTGAGTTACATCCTATATTATACTCCAGAGCTGCACTCTCTATTCTGCTGGTGCAGTCACTATGTACATACATTACATTACTGATCCTGTACTGATCCTGAGTTACATCCTGTATTATACTCCAGAGCTGCACTCACTATTCTGCTGGTGCAGTCACTGTGTACATACATTACATTTCTGATCCTGTACTGATCCTGAGTTACATCCTATATTATACTCCAGAGCTGCACTCACTATTCTGCTGGTGCAGTCACTGTGCACATACATTACATTACTGATTCTGTACTGATCCTGAGTTACATCCTGTATTATACTCCAGAGATGCACTCACTATTCTGCTGGTGCAGTCACTGTGTACATACATTACATTACTGATCCTGAGTTACATCCTGTTTTATACCCCCAGAGCAGCACTCACTATTCTGCTGGAGCAGTCACTGTGTACATACATTACATTACTGAATCTGTACTGATCCTGAGTTACATCCTATATTATACTCCAGAGCTGCACTCACTATTCTGCTGGTGCAGTCACTGTGTACATACATTACATTACTGATCCTGTACTGATCCTGAGTTACATCCTGTAATATACTCCAGAGCTGCACTCACTATTCTGCTGGTGCATTCTCTATGAACATACATTACATTACTGATCCTGAGTTACATCCTGTATTATACTCCAGAGCTGCAGTCACTATTCTGCTGGTGCAGTCACTGTGTACATACATTACATTACTGATCCTGTACTGATCCTGAGTTACATCCTATATTATACTCCAGAGCTGCACTCAGTATTCTGCTTGTGCAATCAATGTATATACATTACATTACTGATCCTGTACTGATCCTGCGTTACATCCTGTATTATACTCCAGAGCGGCACTCACTATCCTGCTGGTCCAGTCACTGTGTACATACATTACATTACTGATCCTGTACTGATCCTGAGTTACATCCTGTATTATACTCCAGAGCTGCACTCACTATTCTGCTGGTGCTCTCTCTGTGTACATACATTACATTACTGATCCTGCATTGATCCTGAGTTACATCCTGTATTATACTCCAGAGCTGCACTCACTATTCTGCTGGTGGAGTCACTGTGTACATACATTACATTACTGATCCTGTACTGATCCTGAGTTACATCCAGTATTATACTCCAGAGCTGCACTCACTATTCTGCTGGTGCTCTCTCTGTGTACATACATTACATTACTGATCCTGCATTGATCCTGAGTTACATCCTGTATTATACCCCAGAGCTGCACTCACTATTCTGCTGGTGCAATCACTGTGTACATACATTACATTACTGATCCTGTACTGATCCTGAGTTACATCCTGTATTATACTCCAGAGCTGCACTCACTATTCTGCTGGTGCAGTCACTGTGTACATACATTACATTACTGATCCTGAGTTACATCCTGTATTATACTCCAGAGCTGCACTCACTATTCTGCTGGTGCAGTCACTGTGTACATACATTACATTACTGATCCTGAGTTACATCCTGTAGATATTTTATTATAAAAATGAAAAACATAACAATAATAATAACCAGAAAATAAACAATGTAATGAACTGGTCCAGCCGCTCCCTCTCTCCTCACACACATATTATACATATATACACAATAATAACTACCTACACCATGACATCTGGTCCGGTTACCAAACAAATAATAACAATATAATAAACAATAACCGACAAATTATATACAAACTAATATATACATTCTTTTTTTTTTTTTTTTTTTTAATAAATAAAATAAAATAAATACTAACTATACAAATATATACAAGACAAAACAAAACCCCCCACACTCAAGCCCACCAGTCCCTCCCCGGCACTGACCTGAGAGCTGCTCCTGCGCCTCATGCCTCAGTCCAACGTCCATAGGCCAGATCAGGCAGTACCAGTTTTTCACCCAAATAACCAGTGTCCCACAAGATGAACCCACCTCCCCCCTTTTCCCTCCACCCAACCTAACACCTCCACCCAAACCCATATATACAATATATACAGAAACAAACAATACAATAACCTCAACTGACAAAGCCCAAGTTCGGCGCCTGCAGCCCTACATCACTGTCTACTGATCAATAAAACAAAAATCTATGGTGTCAGCAGCAGCTCACCACCAGGAGAGGAGATGACCAGACTAGGGCACACTAAAAGAAAAGCCCCTCCAGAGGAGAGCGGCCCTCCGTGTACCCAGTCTCTCATACTCCAGAGAACGCACCTTCACCAGGTCACCGAGTATGGTCCTAAACACATCGTCCACTGGGAGGATTTTCCGCTGCGTCGATACTAAGCACCGTGCGTTCCACGTGTGATACCTAACCACTGCGCTAACTAGAAATAAGGTGCAGCGGTCCCGACCACCCAGGTCCCCGAATGCTCCATAGGCCCATTCCGCATAAGAGAGACCGGCCAGCCGGGGCCAGCCAATGGAGGCGCCCACCCTGTTGTACACCTCTGTGTTAAAGGGACAACGAAGCAGGAAGTGGTCCATGCTTTCAAGCATGGTACCACAATGCTCCCGAGGACAGTTCCTGTCCTCAGAGCTCCTACACTTCAGATTGTCCCTCACACACAGTTTCCCATGGAAGCAGCGCCAAGCCAAGTCCCAAACCTTCGAGGGGATCCTGATAGAATTCAAAAGATGCAGACCCACCCCAAGATCCCGACTTGGGCAATCCCTGAGCGCCAGAGGCCTCTGAAAATGGGTCAACAGAACCCTTTTGTCAAGGAGCTTCCTTGGCAGAGTCCTGACCTCCCACATTCCCAGACCCCACCGGCGAATTACCTTCAGAACCACGGTAGCGTAAGCCGGGAGATGTCCATGTGGTGTGCGGAGATCCTTCACTTGCCCTCCTGTCTCCCATTCCTGGAAGAAAGGCTGAAACCATCCCTTACAGGAGAATACCCACGGAGGAGCCCTCTCTTTCCAGAGGTTTGCAATATTGATCTTAATGAAGGTATTCACAAGGAATACCACAGGGTTGACCATACCCAACCCTCCTAGTCTCCTCGTATGGTAAGTAACCTCCCTCTTGACCAGGTTCAGTCTATTTCCCCATAACAGTTGAAAGAACAAACTGTAGACCCGAGTCCAGAGAGGCTCTGGCAAGATGCACACACTGCCCAGATAGATCAGCAAAGGGAGCAGGTAAGTTTTGATCAGGTTTACCCTTTCCCTTAGGGTCAAAGACCAACCCTTCCATTGGTTCACCTTCTGAGTGGCGATCTCTAGCCTGCTGTCCCAATTTTGTTTGGGGTAATCCCCCTGGCCAAATTCGATGCCAAGAACTTTTGCAGAGACTTTGGGTTCTGGAAGGGTGTCTGGGAGATCAAAACCAGGATCTCCTCCCAGCCAGAGACTCTCACACTTATCCCGGTTGATCTTAGACCCGGATGCCTCCGAGTAGCGATTTACCTCTGACATCAGCCATTCTGCCTCCCCATCAGAGGAAACAAAAACGGTGACGTCATCGGCATACGCCACCACTCTCAGAGTGGCTTCTGGTGCTGCCCGGTCCATCCCGATCCCAGCCAACGGTCCACGCTCCACCCTCCTAAGAAGTGGGTCAATCGCAAACACGTACAGTAGCGGGCTCAAGGGACAACCCTGGCGAACACCACACCCAACCTCAAAAGAGCTGCCAATCCAACCGTTCACAAGCGGGAAACTCTCTTCCCCAGAGTACAAGGTCTTAAGCCAATCAACAAACCCCCCCGGCAGGCCATACCTCAGAAGGACAGACCAGAGGTACTCATGATTAACCCGATCAAACGCTTTTGCCTGGTCCAATGACAGCATGTACCCCTTCCAGTGGCCAGCCCTACCCTGCTCCACCGCCTCTCGGACACAGAGTACAGCACTAATTGTACTGCGGCCCGGAACAGAGCAATGCTGGGCCCCCGAAAGGAGCTGGGGTGCAAATTTCACCAGCCGATTAAACAGCACCTTTGCCAAAACCTTCCTGTCTGCATTGAGAAGCGCTATGGGATGCCAGTTCTCAATGCAAGATGGGTCCTTACCCTTTGACAAGATGATCAGGGCAGACCTCCTCATTGACTTTGGCAGAGTGCCCGAGGAAAGACACTCATTGAATACCTCAGTCAAGAGGGGACCCAAGGCGTCCTTAAAGGTCTTATAGAATTCAGATGTTAAGCCATCCGGACCGGGAGATTTCTTCAGGGCAAGCCCTTCAATCGCCAACTTAACTTCTCTTCCCTGATCATCTCTGTCAAAACGCCAAGAGAGGGGTCTACCCCTGGTTCGGGGACGGCTTCAGCCAGAAAAGCCGACATCTCATCCCAATCCAGATCCCTCTTCCCCAAGAGGTGTGAGTAGAAGGATCTGACGACCTCCAGGATCCCTGATCTGGATCTTTTCAGGGACCCCGCAGTGTCAACCAGTCCTGTAACAACTTTACTATTCACTGACATCTTGCAGTTTCTATAAGGGTCGGGCGAGCGGTACTTCCCGTAATCCCTCTCAAAAACCAAAGATGCGTGTCTATCATACTGACACCTCATTAGCAAAGATTTCACTCTGGAGATCTCCTCGCGGCTACCTCCAGTTGAGACAAGATGCTCGAGTTTCCTCCTCAGGCCCTCATACAGGCGGTACCTGTCCAGGCTCCTGAGGCTCGAGAGCTGGCGGAAGAATCTCGGCACCCTTTTCTTAAACATCTCCCACCACTCTGACTTACTACTACAAAGATCCAGTAAGGGTACCTGGCTCTGAAGAAAATCCTCAAAGGACTGTCTTATCTCCGCTTCTTCCAAGAGAGACGAATTGAGCCTCCAAAAGCCTCTTCCCATCCGGGGGGTCTCTGTAACATTCAGGGAAAACAAAATCAAACAGTGATCGGAGAACTCCACCTCAACAACAGATACTGCTGAAGAGACGGCTTCCTCCTTTAAATAAAACCTGTCTATCCTGGACCTACAGTTACCTCTATGATAGGTGAACCCCTCGTGGCCTGCGGTGTGCCGGATGTGGACATCCACCAGGCGAGCCTCACTAGCTATACTATTAAGGGCGACGCTATCATAAGTCAGCTTGTCTCTGGAACCTCCTCTATCCCGGGGCCTCGTGACTAGTGTTGAGCCACCCCCGTAGTGTTTGAGTTCGGTTCGGTTCGTCGAACACCCGTGTGTTCGCCGAACTGTTCGTCGAACTGTTCGTCGAACACCTTCGAACGCCTTCGAACGCCTTCGAACGCCGTTAAAACCAATGGCAGGCAAACAAAAACACATAGAAACACATAGAAAACACCTTCAAAGGTGTCCAAAAGCTGACAAACTGCTCAGAAGACATAACTAACACATGGAAAAGTGACAAGTACATATAGTCATGCGAAAATAAAAGAGGTGGAGGAGTAAAAGGAGGGGGAGACACAGATATAGGCATGTCATGCCCTTCTAAAATCCAAAAAGTGAGAAGCCGACACGGCCAGTCCGCTCCTGCCCGTGCCACCTCCGTGTCGCCGGGTTTGTGCCAGAGCCGCGGTGAACCCTGATGGCCAGCCCCCATCTCCCAATACTGGTGCCTGTCCGCTGGTGGGTCGAGCGAGCCCCCCTGTGGTGGAGGCAGCTCTAAGCTTTTTAATTTAAATTGTCTCTCTAATTTGAATGAATACACTTTAAATCCATTTACAAGGATCTATTGGAGGGCAAGTCTCATGCCAGCAGCCGCGTAATTCCAGCTCCAGTAGCGTCCACTAAAGCTGCTGCAGTTAAAAAGCTTTTATAAGGATCGAGCTCGGCTGTCCACCGCAAGGCATCCTACTGCCAGTCCCAGCCCCTATGCCTTGGGGTGCCTCCTGATGCTCTTCACTGAGTATCCCATGGTCCCGAAGCATTTCCTTTGAAAAAATTAAGTGTCTAAACTACAGGTGGTGTAGCTTGCTTAACAGCCGGGATAATCCGCTGACTAGCAGACACTGCTACTAGGCACAAAGTATTTCCTGGGCTAGATGCAGTTAAAAATTTGTAATTAGATACTCTCGTTGGATGCTGAGAAAGCATTCCATAGAGTCTCCTGGCACGCCATATATGATTCTCTTAAAAAGCTTGGGGTAGGGGTCTAGGGGACCCTTTTATAGCCAAAATCACGGCCCTGTATCACAATACGTCACCTAGGCTGAAGATAAATGGAACTGTAGCACCCTGAGGGCTCGGTTGCTACAGAGGTATTGCACCTCACCCGGAGGTGTGATATCTCACTCTCAGGTAAGGATGGAGTGTGGATCAGGACCCGACACCTGCATGCATTACACCACATTGCCGTGGGGCAGGGCGACCAATATGCCTCTGAGATGGGCACGACAGTCCCTGTCCCTGGCTGGAGTGGGGGGAGGGAACACTGAGGAAGGGGAACCCTGTAGTGCAGGAGCAGGGAGGAAGCAGTTCCTGGGTGCATTGAGAAGGGAGTATAAAAGGTGGGCACCATCTTAGTTCAGTGCAGAGAAGTCTGAGCAGAAGTGGCAGGGAGCAGGGGCTCTGCATGAGCTCTGCTCCGGAGGCGGGCCTAGTAACAGAGGCCCAGGCCTGTAAGAGGGAGAAGGAAGGAAGAGGAGCGGAGAAGGCTCCAGGAACGAGGAATGAAGGGATCCCAGGGGTGCGGACGGGCGAGTCGCCACCGCACGCCCGAATCCACCTGCGTGGAGGGGTCAGGCCAAAGGGGGAGACCGGCCCCCGAAACTAGTGGAGGCAGGAAACGACCCTCAGCTAGAAACCGGAGGCTGTGACATTTTATGTGGCGCAGCCCCTCGCTACACCCGCTAGGAAGGCACCACATAGGGTCAGGGAAACTGGCGCCAAGTTTACCAAGAGGAGGCCCGAGGCAGCCGGACAGAAGGGTTGGTAAGAAAGGCCAGACAAAGGACACACAAAGGGGGTCCTGTGAAGCGCTCCAAAGTTATCTGGGAGTTGTCTGAGCCCCTCACCTGGTGAGCACAGTACGACGTGGGCAGCCGTTACCTGCAGACGTGGTCTGGATAATAAGAACTGTGAGTAAAGGCCCTGGACTGCATCACTGACTCCGTGTCGTTACTGCTGCTGCCCTGCACCATCACCCCCATCCTCCGCATACACTGCCCTGAGGCTATACTCCTCCCGTGGGGAGTTATGCTACGCTCTGCTGCACCCACAACACCAGCCTCAGCGGTCTGCCCTGCAGCGGCGGTTCACTCTGACCGCAATCCACGGGTGGCGTAGTCGGACATTTAAACATCAAAACCACATAAATAGTTCCGCCACTGGTTTGACCACCCTGAGCCACGGAACCGGGTCGCCGCCACGAAGACTACAACCACCAGCATCCACCAAAAAGGGTCCGGCTCCGGGTGTACCAAGGCCCAGGGGGTGCATCAGAACATTTTCATCACCTTTCACAATCACCAATGGGACAAGGCAGGGATGTCCTCTGTCCCCTCTCTTATACATCCTAGTGACGGAGCACCTGCTCTCATCAATTCGCCATAACCCCAATATTAGGTGGATTGAGGTGGGAGGCACCGAGTACAAGTGCTCTCTATTTGCTGATGATGTCCTAGTATATATCACTCAATCACATATATCCATCCATGCTGTTATGGCTGAAATAGATCACTTTGTTACATGGTCAAATTTTAAAATCAATGCAGCGAAGTCTGAGGCCCTCGATGTCTCCCTCCCCAAATCCATATAGGATTCCATCCAGTCCAACTTTCCCTTTGCCTGGCCCTCACAGGGTATCAAATACTTAGGAATTCCTATTCATAGAGACCTCTCCCATCTATGTTATCTTAATTTTGGGCCCTTTATTGAACAACTCCATACAGACCACGGTTGGCAAGTTAGAACTGTAAGATTCACTACGTGAACCACTGGTGTTTTGTGGAAAAGCACATGTACACTGCGTTCCAAATTATTATGCAAAAAGTGTTTAGGAGTGATAAGGGAAGAATTTGTTTGTTTGTCAGTTAAACTCATTGATGGTGATGTGTGTCAGGGCTCTTTATATCACTGTAAGCAATTGCAGACACCTGTGCTAATTAGTTTGGCAGGTGTGTCCAATGAAAGGCAAGACTACTTAACAAGGCTGTCTCACATTATTAAGCAGCCTACATTTTCTGCCAAAATGGGAAAGAAAAAGGATGTGTCGGCTGCTGAGAAGCAACAAATTGTGGAGTGTTTAGGTCAAGGCATGACTACAATCAACATTGTGCGATGATCAGGATGAAGTGTCTTGGCAATCAACAAGTATGTAGCTGATTCACAGTACACACGTGTGCGTGCTGATAAGGGCAAATTGAGGACTCTTTCCTACAGGCAATTACGTCAGGTTGAAAGAGCAGCGGCAAAAAAGCCTTGTCATAGCAGCAGACAAGTTTTTGAAGCTGCTTGTGCCTCCAACGTCCCCCGAACAACAAGATGCAGGGTCCTTCAGAGGTTTGCAGCTGTGCATACGCCATCCTGTCGACCTCCTCTATCCACTTCACACAAGCAGAAACGGCTCCAGTGGGCCAAACATTACATGAAGACTGATTTCAAAACTGTTTTGTTCACGGATGAGTGCCGTGCAGCGCTCGATGGTCCAGATGGATGGAGTGGAGGATGGCTGGTTGATGGACACCCCACGCAAACACGGCTACAGCGCCAACAAGGAGGAGGTGGAGTAATGTTTTGGGCTGGAATCATGGGGAGAGAGATTGTCGGCCCCTTTAGGATCCCTGAAGGCGCTAAAGATGAACTCCATAATGTATGTGGATTTTCTCAAACAGCACTTCCTGCCATGGTTCAAGAAGAAGAACCGTGTATTTCACAGCAAGATCATATTTCTGCATGATAATGCACCATCTCATGCTGCACATAAAACATCTGCATCTCTGGCTGATATGGGCATAAAAGGGGACAAACTTATGGTGTGACCCCCATGCTCCCCTGACCTCTACCCCATTCAGAACCTTTGGAGCATCATTAAAAGGAGTGTCTATGATGGCGGGAGGCAGTTCACATCTAAGCAACAGCTCTGGGAGGGTATTCTGTCCTCATGCAAAACAATTGAAGCAGAAACCATCCAAAACCTGACAAATTCAATGGACGAAAGAGTTCAGAAGCTCCTTTCGAACAAGGGGTCCTATGTGAAAATGTAACATCACCTAGAATAAAGTTTTGAGTTGAAAACTGTTTGATTTCAGTTTCTAACAACCTGCTAATGCTTATAATTTCAAAAATGACCATTTTTTTGGTCTTTATTAAAATGAAAAGGTTGATCGAAAAGTTTGGGGGATCTAAGAGTGTGGCAACCCAGTAGTCATGATTACTTCGAATTCTGACAATATGAGGGTCATGCTGCAGGTAGTGCAGCAAGAAGGCACTCATGTGTGTTGCGCATCCAGGAGCACCAAGTCCCTGTTGTGTTGGTGGCGAGGTAACAATCATGCTTCCTTCCTCTGTCCTCTCCCCCCAACCTCGCACAACAGAAATGAGATCAAGGTCTCCCTCATCTGATGAGTCTTCCATCAGTTCGTCCTCCACTTCTTCCTGGGCTCCTGCACCTTCCTCACTAGTTTGGCTGCTACCATGCGCCCTGGTAAAACCATCTCCCCCACCCTCACATGCCTGCCGCCTTGGTGCTGCCGACCGTCTGGACCTTGCAGATGTTAGCCCTTCCGCATACAACTCCTCCTCCTCTACTTCCTCCACCTCCTCTTGTGCCACCACCTGACTCCGAATTCTGTTTAACATGTGCTCCAGCATGTAAATCACCGGAATAGTCATGCTGATAATGGCATCGTCAGCACTAAACATCTTCGTCGCCATTTCAAAACTGTGCAGAAGGGTGCATAGGTCCCTGATCTGAGACCACTCCTCCAGCGTGATTTGCCCCACCTCTGAATCTCGTTGGCCCAGGCTATACGTCAGAACGTATTGCACCAGGGCTTGTCGGTGCTGCCACAGTCGCTGCAACATGTGCAGAGTTGAATTCCACCGGGTAGGCACATCGCATTTTAGCCGGTGAAGTGGCAGGCCCAACGACTTCTGTAGAGATGTAAGTCGCTGAGCTGCGGGATGCGAACGGCGGAAGTGAGCACACAGCGACCGTGCCCTCTGCAGAAGGCCATCTAGTCTGGGATAGTGGGCTAAAAATTGCTGGACAACCAGGTTCAACACGTGAGCCATACAAGGCACGTGTGTGACATTGCCCCGGCGAAGGGCCGCACCCAGGTTTGCAGCATTGTCGCACACGGCCTTCCCTGGTTTTAGGTCCAGTGGAGACAACCATTCATGAAATTGGTTCTCCAGAGCTGACCACAACTCCTCAGCTGTGTGACTCACATTTCCCAGACATTTCAATGTAAAAACCGCCTGATGACGTTGAGCCCTACTGCCAGCATAGTAAGGAGGTGTGCAGGATCCCTTCTGCGCAGTTAGAAAGCTTGTGGCATGACCAGACAGGCTTTGGGTGCAGGTGGAAGACCGAGAGGAGGTTGAGGAGGCAGAAGCAGTGGAGGAACTTTGACATAAAGAGGATTGACGCACAACTCGTGGGGACGGCAAGACTTGGACAGCAGCCCCTTGTCCTGTTGTCCTGCTGCCACCATAGTTACCCAGTGCCCAGTCAGCGACATGTAACGCCCCTGTCCATGCCTACTCGTCCAAGTGTCTGTGGTGAAATGCACCCTGTCACACACAGAGTTTCTCAAAGTAGCGGTGATGTTGTGTGCGACATGCTGGTGGAGCGCAGGCACACCTTTCTTTGAGAAGTAGTGCCGACTGGGCATCTGGTACTGGGGCACTGCGATGGACATAAGGTCTCGAAAATCCTCTGTGTCCACCAGGCGGAAAGGCAGCATTTCTGTAGCCAAGAGCTTGCAGATGGTGAAATTCAACCTCTTAGCTTTCTCATGGCTAGGAGGAAATGGTCTTTTACTTGTCCACATCTGAGGGACCGAGGGCTGGCTATTGTGCTTAGACGGGGTTGATAAGGGTGTCCCCGGCAAACTGCCGGTCTGTGAGGAAGATGCAGGCGGACATGTTAGGTTGCCTTGATCCAAATGTGGTGCTATCGATGTCGGACAGCGCTCAACACCAGCTGGTGTTACCACCTCCAAAGAAAATGATGACCTGCCAATCACGCTGGCTGTTGCGGGTAAAGAGGTGGCAGGTCTGCGCCCCAAAACAGGTGTGACTGCTGTCCCCCCAGTCACAGAGGATGAAGAGGCCGCGAATGCACAAGATATGGCAGACGGTGGTTGGCCCGGCCGGCTAGGCCGCATTGTAGCACACTGAGCTTCCCACTGCAACTTATGCTTCATGTCCATGTGCCGGTTCATGCATGAAGTACTCAAACTATGTATTTTTTGGCCTCTACTTAGCTTTTGCTGACAAATGTTACAGATAACACGAGTTGGGTCATCTTTATCGATCTGAAAAAATGCCCAGGCTATGCAAGGCTTAGCACCCATGCGACCTGAAGAGCCACCACGACTTGTGGTGAGAGGCAGAGTTGTGTTTGAGGATGCAGTTGTTGACGTGCTTCCAGTACTACGTCTCTGTCCAGGAAGGCGCAACCTGACCTCGTCGTCACTAGCATCTTCCTCCACCTCCTCTGCTGACCTCATCTCTTGGCTGACTGTGGGTTGACAGTAAGTGGGATCTCCAACCTCATCATCATCACCCTGTGTGTTATCACACCCGTCGTCCTCAGAGCCAACCTGTTCCTGCCCTGACAAAAAACTAAAGTTGTCGCTCCAATCAGGTATTTGAGTCTTATCATCGTCTTCCTCATTGTCTCCACCAACAGAAGTTACAGTTTGGGAATGAGGGTCTACATTATGGTCAGAACCTTCTGCGTCTGGTCCTGGATCCGACTCATAAAGATTCTGGGCATCAGTGCAGATCATTTCCTCGTCTGGATTCACAGAAGCGCTGGAGTCGACCTCTGATTCCCAGGCTATAGTATGAGTAAACAGCTCTGCAGACTCAACCATCTGTTCTACCTCATACTCAGATGGGCAGCTGGAGATTTGGGAGCTGTGAGGAAGCAAGTGCGATTTGGGTGACACCTTTGAGGACTGGAGTATTTGTGATGTTGAAGTTGATGTGGAGGAGAGCCCACTTAAAGGAGCACTTCATATCCGTTGAAGCACCTGCTGTTTTTGTGCCTCATCTGGAATTTGTAGCGATTGGCGTGGCCGTAAGAAAGGGATCTTATCACATTGTCCGCTAAAAGAAGTAGACATTTTAGTTTGGCTGGAAGATGGTCTTTCTTCTGCAAATGTTACTGTTGCTTTAACACCTACCCCACGGACACAACCTTTTTTCCCCTTCCCAACACGCCTATTCCCCTTTCCACCAGCAGCAGGCCTTTTTCCACCCATTTTGGTGGTTAACTAATTCACAACTCTGGAGTTGTTTGCACAAAAAAACAATAGATGGTAACCGAGCAGAGCTGAGTGGCCAAACTGTGGTATTAGGCCAAAACTATTGGCTGGGTTAGATGCAGAAAAAAATTATATTCAATTTGCAACCTGATGGAGGTCAGTATAGATGGACTAATACAACAAGTCCCACACACAGCTAGAAGCCCAATATTTTTTCAGAGGTAGATGCAGAAAAAAATATATTCAGTTTGCAACCTGATGGAGGTCAGTATAGATGGACTAATACAACAAGTCCCACACACAGCTAGAAGCCCAAATATTTTTTCAGAGGTACTGTAGATGCAGATAAAAATTATTTTTAATTTGCAACCTGATGGAGGTCAGTATAGATGGACTAATAGAGAAAGTCCGACACACTGCTAGAAGGCCAAATATTTTTTCAGAGCTAGATGCAGAAAAAAATTAGATTCAGTTTGCAACCTGATGGAGGTCAGTATAGATGGACTAACAGAGAAAGTCCCACACACTGCTAGAAGGCCAAATATTTTTTCAGAGCTAGATGCATACAAAAAATTATTTTGAATTTGCAACCTGATGGAGGTCAGTATAGGTGGACTAATAGAACAAGTCCCACACACTGCTAGAAGGCCAAATATTTTTTCAGAGCTAGATGCAGAAAAAAATTATATTCAGTTTGCAACCTGATGGAGGTCTGTATAGATGGATTAATAGAACAAGACCCACACACAGCTAGAAGCCCAATATTTTTTCAGAGGTAGATGCAGAAAAAAATATATTCAGTTTGCAACCTGATGGAGGTCAGTATAGATGGACTAATACAACAAGTCCCACACACAGCTAGAAGCCCAATATTTTTTCAGAGGTAGATGCAGAAAAAAATATATTCAGTTTGCAACCTGATGGAGGTCAGTATAGATGGACTAATACAACAAGTCCCACACACAGCTAGAAGCCCAAATATTTTTTCAGAGGTACTGTAGATGCAGATAAAAATTATTTTTAATTTGCAACCTGATGGAGGTCAGTATAGATGGACTAGCAGAGAAAGTCCCACACACTACTAGAAGGCCAAATATTTTTTCAGAGCTAGATGCAGAAAAAAATTATATTCAGTTTGCAACCTGATGGAGGTCAGTATAGATGGACTAATACAACAAGTCCCACACAGCTAGAAGCCCAAATATTTTTTCAGAGGTACTGTAGATGCAGATAAAAATTATTTTTAATTTGCAACCTGATGGAGGTCAGTATAGATGGACTAATAGAGAAAGTCCGACACACTGCTAGAAGGCCAAATATTTTTTCAGAGGTAGATGCAGAAAAAAATATATTCAGTTTGCAACCTGATGGAGGTCAGTATAGATGGACTAATAGAATGATGCTATGCCCAAAAGATTTTACTTCACTAGGTGCAGTAAAAAAATTGGTATTCTATACACAGGTGGTATATCTTGCAACACAGATAGGCTACTCCACTGACTAACACACTCTGCAATAGGCCAAAAAGGATTAGCTTTGCTAGATTCAGCCAAATGCTGTGAAAAAAACTTGCACAGCACTGGCACAGACCTGCCTGGCAAAAACTGATAGGAACTGATGTAACCTAGTCCTGAAAAGGACGCCAATTACAATTAGTCTTTACTCCCACAACCTATCTATTTAAGAGCACAGACCTGCCTGATAAAAGTCGTAGGAAATGCTGTAACCTAGTCCTTAAAAGGACTGCAATCACAACTATTCCCTACTCCCAAGCTATCTGTATATTTGTGCGAAAATTGGCTTGAAATTAACAAGGTATAGCGCACACAGCAACAGCGGTGCCGTCTAACACGCAGCTGCAGCAGTGAGAAAATGGTGGCGACGGGGAAAATGGCTTGGTCTTATAGGGCAAGGACATGTGACATACACTGCCAATGACACATACCCTTGCTTGTGTGAAAAAAAGCACTTCGCTCCGTGTGTGCGCTGCTGATAGGCTGACAGATTGCACCTCCCCACTGTAAATGCGGGAAAGAGAAAAAAAAATGGAGATCTTCATTGTTCCTGCAGAGATCCATCCCCTGCCCCTCCCCCCACCCCGCTGTACACCCAAACTGCGTATTAACATTAATTTTCATCATTACTGAGAAAAAATCCAGTTATGATTTTGGTGCACGAACAGTTATCGAACATAACCTCGAACAGCCGAATTTTTCTCAAATTGTTCGTGTTCGCCGAACGGCTCGAACACCGCCCAAAACAGCTCGAATTTGAGATTGGCGAACAGTTCGAGTAGAACAACGCTCATCTCTACTCGTGACAGTGTTGAAGTCCCCTCCAAAGACGACCTGCCGCTCGTAAAAAGGTAGGGCTTGATCCTCATAAAGAGACACTTCCGGTCCCATTTAGATTGGGGACCATAGATGTTAATGAGCCGAAGCTCTTGTCCCTTCATGAGGACATCTAATATCAGGCACCTCCCCATTTCTAACTCAATAACCCGTCGGCATTCTACCGGTGCGGTAAAAAGGACCGCCACTCCGCTATACGGCTCGGCCGCAAGAGACCAATAGGAGGGCCCGAGTCTCCACTCCCTCTTAGCTATAAACACCTCTGCCATATTTGGCAGCCTGGTCTCTTGCAAAAAGAAAATGTCAGCTTCAACCCGGCTGAGAAAATCAAAGACGCAAATCTAGCCATGTTTGACTTAATGCTGGCGACATTAATGGACGCCAGCATGAATGGAGTGGGTACCGCCATCATTGGTGATTGAGTTAGATGGCTTTCTTCTTCCCACTCCCCTTATCCTCTGCCTCAGAGGAGGAATCCTTCGCCCTCTTTAATGACACAGAGGTGTCCATTCCCACATTTTTCCTTCTTTTCTCGTCCTCGTCTCCGGACTCTGGGCCAGTCCCTCCCCCCAAGGACCTTGCATCCCCAGGAGAAGGAGACTCGGCGCCCCCTGTAAGCTCCGCTGAAGCCGGAACCTCACCCTCAGCCTCCTCCTCAGAGGAAGAGATGTTATCAAGGGCTTGGAACCGGTTAGAAAGACCAACTAGAGGGGAGTCGGTTTTACCTTCCTTAGGTACCTTGGTCAGAGCTGGAGAAGATGTTTTATCTCCCTTCTTTCTCTTCTTTTTGGTGCCGAGCTTACGCTTGTGCTCTAGCCACCGCTTATTATCCTCATCCATACTTTCATAATGGGAGGATTCTGAAGCAGAGGCAGTTTCCTCCCTGTGGATCCTCCTGACCTCCTCATCCAACTCATCATCCCTCGGGGCCTCAGCAGCAACACTGGCATCCAGGACAGGGGCTACCCCGGTAGTCTGGGGCTCGCCCCGCTCCCTCTCCTGTCTGCGCTTGTCTAGACGCCTCAGCTGGGCAGGCGTCTTTTTATTGCTTTTCTTCCCTGGCCCCTCAGCTCCCCCACTCCTGCTAGTCCCCTCTCCAGCAGAATCGGCCTCACGGCTTACTCCCACCGGGGTCTCGACTGCATTAGCAAAGGAGCGAGGACAACGGCTGAATGGGTGGCCTAACTCACCACACAGGTGGCACCTAATCTCCACACAAGAGGCGGCAAGATGGCCGACACCCCCACACAACGCACATTTCTGCATGGTGCAGTTTGCACTGAAGTGTGTGGGGTCGCCGCACCTGTGACAGAGCTTCGGTTGCCCCTGGTAGAAGACCAGGATACGATCCCTACCCAGGAAGGCAGACGATGGAATGTGGGCAACCGTACCACCTGAACGCTTAAGTTTTACCATAAACGTCCAGGCCCCTGACCAGATACCAAACTCGTCGCGGTTTTTCTTTGGCATCTCCACCACCTCTCCATACCGACCAAGCCACGTCATGATGTCATAGCAAGAAAGCGACTCGTTACGAGTCATCACGGTCACTTTCTTGATCTGGTTTTGGCGAGACACTGCCTGAACGGCAAAGTCTCGCCCGCCGGGCTAATTTTTTGCCAACTCATAATTCGCCCAGAAGAGCTCAAGCCCCTCCGGCCGAACAAAGCTGACATCAAACTCAGGCGTGGAATAGGGATGTATCAAGGCGTAGATGTCAATCGCCTTGAAGCCCATCCTCAGCAGGAGCTCCACAACTTTAGACCTTGGCGGACATGCATCACTGCCCCTCCACCGAAGACGGACCACATTCCTACGCACACTGCCTGGCCCGGCTGTTGGGAGGGACCACACTGTATCTCCCCCTTTTTGCTCTCGGAAGGCCCCGAGGCCATGCCTCTCTATCCAGAAGGATAGATCAACCTCTCGACCCTCTACCATTAGTGATCTCTCCCCCTTCTTTAGAGCCTCCAGAAGGCGCCGTTGCAACATGCCGTCCCCAAAGCCCGGAGACGAGGAGGATGCCCTATTTGCCCCGGAGGTGACACTGGCATAACTCTGGACAGGTGTTGCCACCCCGGGGGGGCAACCGGACCAGTGACCACATCAGCCCCAACAGTATCACCATTACCCACCTCCATCTCACCCTCCACCAAACCAGCAACCACACCACTAGACAATGAATTATCCTCATTCACCTCCACCACCACATTCATTCCTGCTGGACCAGTAACAATGGTGGATGACCTTTTGACCTCCGCATCAGGCACAAGGGGCTCAGTCACCTCCATAGAACTGAGGCGACCTCACCCCCGGTCTTATGTGTGCCCTCCACATCATCGGTCGGTAATTTCCGCTGTTTGGCATTCGGTATAATGTGCCGCTGATCTCTAGCTGCAGTTAGGCGCCGCTGATCTTTAGCATCAGGATCTTCCGGACCAGCGACGCCAACACAAAATAGCACTTTCGTGGGAGGACCGGAACACTCAGCCCCAACTGCCCCCTCACACTGCCGCCGCTTCTCAACTAAGTGATCAGCGGCAACAGCATTCAGAGGCGCCGAGGCTACCGGAGCTGCCCCCGACACCGGGCTGCTCCCCCCTCCCACTGAGGAGCGCACCACAGCATCGTGGCCTGATGGAACGCCCGCCGCCGGGCCGCCCTCACTGTCCAGCCTCTCGGCTGATTCACCTCCTGCTGCGTCCCCACTACTACAAGCAGAGACGGAACTCTGCGCCTCACTACCGCGCTCTGTAATCTCCCCGCGCCTTTGCACCGGATCCACAGCAGAACCCGGGCTGGGCTGGGCAACGGGGCTTATACAGCGAGCTGAGCCTGCCGCCGACTCAGGGGGTACAGGGAGGGGGGCATATACGTATCTTACCGCTTCCTGCAGCTTTGGCTTGGTCTTCTTTGCCTTTTTGTGGCCCCCAGGTGCCTCTTCTGGTAGATCGTCACCAAGATGGAAGTTTTGGAGGCACACTGGGGACTCCAGGAGCTTAATCTCCGCCATTAGCGCCCCTCCCTGGCCGCTGCTGTCACTGTCCTCCCCAGAGCCGGCAGAACTGCGACCGGATGTCACTGTCGCCTGTCCTGCAGGGAGCTCGCTGCACGTGGCCTGCGGGTGACTTTGCAGGCTGCCAGGTGGGGCTTCCTGCTGGTCATCATCACTCTCATCATCCACCTGGCTCTCAGGCTGCAGCCCTATCTGCCTTTGCTCTCTGGTATCAGCCATTTCTCTAAAGCGGTCTTCATTTATAAGTTTTTCTTTGAAAGGACCACTCTGCTCCCTGATGGTGGCTTTCCTAAGTTCCAGGCGTTGAATTTCACTGCTCAGTCTTTTTACCTCGGCTTGGAGTTTTGCCTTCCTTGGTTTGGAGGCCCCCGCAGCTTTGGCGCTTGTGCAGCGCAGCTCCTCCCGGAGCCTCCTGATGAGCTTACTGGCATCTTCATAATCACGGAGGCGGATCATGACCCGGGAGGCATAGGTGGACACAGACTCCCGGGGTCCCTGCAGCGCCCATTCCCCCTCAGGGAGGTCGGCCTCACCTCTGTGAGCACTCAGCTTTCTTCCGGAAGGAGCGCCATCTTGCACGCCGCTGTCAGGCTTTTCCTCCATGCTGGAAGCCTTGCGGCTTCTGGGGGTCTCCACAATCCCGGGGGGAGTAGGAGCCACATTGCTGCGACTCCTGGTGCAGCGTCTCACCCCCGAGTCCTCTGATGTGCAGGCCGGTTGCTGGTTTCTTCTGCCCCCCGCCGGTCTGGTTCGGGAAGCAGAAGCCTGGGACTTGGCTCCATCACTCATCCCAGAAACCAGCTTCCTCCCTGGGAAAGAGAGAAAGCAGGTCCCCAGGTGGAGAGGTGTTGGTTTCTCAGAGATCAGGAGCTCACAGCAGGATCTGCAGCCACCACACCCGTAATCAGCACACTGACTAGCAGCTGATCAGAGCTGCACCCAGTATGCTGCTGGTGCAGTCTATGTGTACATACATTACATTACTGATCCTGTACTGATCCTGAGTTCCATCCTGTATTATACTCCAGAGCTGCACTCACTATTCTGCTGGTGTAGTCACTGTGTACATACATTACATTACTGATACTGAGTTACATCCTGTATTATACTCCAGAGCTGCACTCACTATTCTGCTGGTGCAGTTGCTGTGTACATACATTACATTACTGATCCTGTACTGATCCTGAGTTACATCCTGTATTATACTCCAGAGCTGCACTCACTATTCTGCTGGTGCAGTCACTGTGTACATACATTACATTACTGATACTGAGTTACATCCTGTAATATACTCCAGAGCTGCACTCACTATTCTGCTGGAGCAGACACTGTGTATATACATTACATTACTGATCCTGTACTGATCCTGAGTTACATCCTGTATTATACTCCAGAGCTGCACTCACTATTTTGCTGGTCCAGTCACTGGGTACATACATTACATTACTGATCTTGTACTAATCCTGAGTTACATCCCATATTATACTCAAGAGCTGCACTCAGTATTCTGATGGAGCAGTCAATGTGTATGTACATTACATTACTGATTCTATACTGATCCTGCGTTACATCCTCTTTTATACTCCAGAGCTGCACTCACTATTCTGCTGGTGTAGTCACTGTGTACATACATTACATTACTGATAATGAGTTACCTCCTGTATTATACTCCAGAGCTGCACTCATTATTCTGCTGGAGGAGTCACTGTGTACATACATTAAATTACTGATCCTTTACTGATCCTGAGTTACATCCTGTATTATACTCCAGAGCTGCACTCATTATTCTGCTGGAGGAGTCACTGTGTACATACATTACATTACTGATCCTTTACTGTTCCTGAGTTACATCCTGTATTATACTCCCTAGCTGCACTCACTATTCTGCTGGCGGAGTCACTGTGTACATACATTACATTACTGATCCTGAGTTACCTCCTGTATTATACTCCAGAGCTGCACTCACTATTCTGCTGGAGCTGTCACTGTGTACATACATTACATTACTGATCCTGAGTTACATCCTGTATTATACTCCAGAGCTGCACTCACTATTCTGCTGGAGCAGTCACTGTGTACATACATTACATTACTGATCCTGAGTAACATCCTGTATTATACTCCAGAGCTGCTCTCACTATTCTGTTTGTGCAGTCACTGTATATACATTACATTACTGATCCTGTACTGATCCTGAGTTACGTCCTGTATTATACTCCAGAGCTGCACTCACTATTCTGCTGGAGCAGTCACTATGTACATACATTACATTAATGATCCTGTACTGATCCTGAGTTACGTCCTGGATTATACTCCAAAGCTGCACTCACTATTCTGCTGGTGCAGTCACTGTGTACATACATTACATTACTGATCCTGAGTTACATCCTGTATTATACTCCAGAGCTGCACTCACTATTCTGCTGGAGCAGTCACTGTGTACATACATTACATTACTGATCCTGTACTGATCCTGAGTTACATCCTGTATTAGACTCCAGAGCTGGACTCACTATTCTGCTTGTGCAGTCACTGTATATACATTACATTACTGATCCTGTACTGATCCTGAGTTACCTCCTGTATTATACTCCAGAGCTGCACTCACTATTCTGCTGGTGCAGTCACTGTGTACATACATTACATTACTGATCCTGCACTGATCCTGAGTTACATTCTGTATTATACTCCAGAGCTGCACTCACTATTCTGCTGGAGCAGTCACTGTGTACATACATTACATTACTGATCCTGTACTGATCCTGAGTTACATCCTGTATTAGACTCCAGAGCTGCACTCACTATTCTGCTTGTGCAGTCACTGTATATACATTACATTACTGATCCTGTACTGATCCTGCGTTACATCCTGTATAATACTCCAGAGCTGCACTCACTACTCTGCTGGTGCAGTCACTATGGACATACATTACATTACTGATCCTGTGTTACATCCTGTATTATACTCCAGAGCTGCACTCACTATTCTGCTAGTGGAGTCATTGTGTACATAATTACATTACTGTTCCTCTACTGATCCTGAGTTTCATCCTGTGTTATACTCCAGAGCTGCACTCACTATTCTGCTGGTGCATTCACTCTGTACATACATTACATTACTGATCCTGTACTGATCCTGAGTTACATCCTGTATTATACTCCAGAGCTGCACTCACTATTCTGCTGGTGCAGTCACTGTGTACATACATTACATTACTGATCCTGTACTGATCCTGAGTTACATCTTGTATTATACTCCAGAGCTGCACTCACTATTCTGCTGGTCCAGTCACTGTGTACATACATTACATTACTGATCCTGTACTGATCCTGAGTTATATCCTGTATTATACTCCAGAGCTGCACTCACTATTCTGCTAGTGCAGTCACTGTGTACATACATTACATTACTGATCATGTACTGATCCTGAGTTTCATCCTGTATTATACTCCAGAGCTGCACTCACTATTCTGCTGGTGCAGTCACTGTGTACATACATTACGTTACAGATACTGTACTGATCCTGAGTTACATCCTGTATTATACTCCAGAGCTGCACTCACTATTCTGCTGGTGCAGTCACTGTGTACATACATCACATTACCGATCCTATACTGATCCTGAGTTACATCCTGTATTATACCCCAGAGCTGCACTAACAATTCTGCTGTTCCAGTCCCTGTGATCATACATTACATTAATGATCCTGTACTGATCCTGAGTTACATCCTGAATTATATTCCAGAGCAGCACTCACTATTCTGCTGGAGCAGTCACTGTGTACATACATTACATTACTGATCCTGTACTTATCCTGCGTTAAATCCTGTATTATAATCCAGAGCTGCACTCACTATTCTGCTAGTGCAGTCACTGTGTACATACATTACATTACTGATAATGAGTTACCTCCTGTATTATACTCCAGAGCTGCACTCACTATTCTGCTGGCGGAGTCACTGTGTACATGCCTTACATTACTGATCCTGTACTGATCCTGAGTTACATCCTGTATTAGACTCCAGAGCTGCACTCACTATTCTGCTTGTGCAGTCACTGTATATACATTACATTACTGATCCTGTACTGATCCTGCGTTACATCCTGTATAATACTCCAGAGCTGCACTCACTACTCTGCTGGTGCAGTCACTATGTACATACAGTACATTACTGATCCTGAGTTACATCCTGTATTATACTCCAGAGCTGCACTCACTATTCTGCTGGTGGAGTCATTGTGTACATAATTACATTACTGTTCCTCTACTGATCCTGAGTTTCATCCTGTGTTATACTCCAGAGCTGCACTCACTATTCTGCTGGTGCAGTCACTGTGTTCATACATTACATTACTGATCCTGTACTGATCCTGAGTTACATCCTGTATTATACTCCAGAACTGCACTCACTATTCTGCTGGTGCAGTCACTGTGTACATACATTACATTACTGATCCTGCACTGATCCTGCGTTACATCCTGTATAATACTCCAGAGCTGCACTCACTACTCTGCTGGTGCAGTCACTATGTACATACATTACATTACTGATCCTGAGTTACATCCTGTATTATACTCTAGAGCTGCACTAACTATTCTACTGGAGCAGTCACTGTGTTCATACATTACATTACTGATCCTCAGTTACATCCTGCATTATACTGCAGAGCTGCACTCACTATTCTGCTGGTGCAGTCACTGTGTACATACATTACATTACTTATCCTGTACTGATCCTGAGTTACATCCTGTTTTATACTCCAGAGCTGCACTCTTTATTCTGCTTGTGCAGTCACTGTATATACTTTACATTTCTGATCCTGTGCTGATCCTGCGTTACATCCTGCATTATGCTCCAGAGCTGCACTCACTATTCTGCTGGTGCAGTCACTGTGTACATACATTACATTACTGATCCTGTACTTATCCTGCGTTAAATCCTGTATTAGACTCCAGAGCTGCACTCACTATTCTGCTTGTGCAGTCACTGTATATACATTACATTACTGATCCTGTACTGATCCTGCATTACATCCTGTATAATACTCCAGAGCTGCACTCACTACTCTGCTGGTGCAGTCACTATGTACATACATTACATTACTGATCCTGAGTTACATCCTGCATTATACTCCAGAGCTGCACTCACTATTCTGCTGGTGGAGTCATTGTGTACATAATTACATTACTGTTCCTCTACTGATCCTGAGTTTCATCCTGTGTTAAACTCCAGAGCTGCACTCACTATTCTGCTGGTGCAGTCACTCTGTACATACATTACATTACTGATCCTGTACTGATCCTGAGTTACATCTTTTATTATACTCCAGAGCTGCACTCACTCTTCTGCTGGTCCAGTCACTGTGTACATACATTACATTACTGATCCTGTACTGATCCTGAGTTATATCCTGTATTATACTCCAGAGCTGCACTCACTATTCTGGTAGTGCAGTCACTGTGTACATACATTACATTACTGATCATGTACTGATCCTGAGTTTAATCCTGTATTATCTTCCAGAGCTGCACTCACTATTCTGCTAGTGCAGTCACTGTGTACATACATTACATTACTGATCATGTACTGATAGTGAGTTTCATCCTGTATTATACTCCAGAGCTGCACTCACTATTCTGCTGGTGCAGTCACTGTGTACATACATTACATTACTGATCCTGTACTGATCCTGCGTTACATCCTGTATAATACTCCAGAGCTGCACTCACTACTCTGCTGGTGCAGTCACTATGTACACACATTACATTACTGATCCTGAGTTACATCCTGCATTATACTCCAGAGCTGCACTCACTATTCTGCTGGTGCTTTCACTGTGTACATACTTTACATTACCGATCCTGTACTGATCCTGAGTTACATCCTGTATTATACTCCAGAGCTGCACTCACTATTCTGCTAGTGCAGTCACTGTGTACATACATTACATTACTGATCATGTACTGATCCTGAGTTTCATCCTGTATTATACTCCAGAGGTGCACTCACTATTCTGCTGGTGCAGTCACTGTGTACATACATTACGTTACAGATCCTGTACTGATCCTGAGTTACATCCTGTATTATACTCCAGAGCTGCACTCACTATTCTGCTGGTGCAGTCACTGTGTACATAGATCACATTACCGATCCTGTACTGATCATGAGTTACATCCTGTATTATACCCCAGAGCTGCACTCACAATTCTGCTGGTCCAGTCCCTGTGAACATACATTACATTAATGATCCTGTACTGATCCTGAGTTACATCCTGTATTATACTCCAGAGCAGCACTCACTATTCTGCTGGTGCAGTCACTGTGTACATACATTACATTACTGATCCTGTACTTATCCTTCGTTACTCCTGTATTATACTCCAGAGCTGCACTCACTATTCTGCTGGTGCAGTCACTGTGTACATACATTACATTACTGATAATGAGTTGCCTCCTGTATTATACTCCAGAGCTGCACTCACTATTCTGCTGGCGGAGTCACTTTGTACATGCATTACATTACTGATCCTGTACTGATCCTGAGTTACATCCTGTATTATACTCCAGAGCTGCTCTCATTATTCCGCTTGTGCAATCACTGTTACATACATTACATTACTGATCCTGTACTGATCGTGAGTTACATCCTGTATTATACTCCAGAGCTGCACTCACTATTCTGCTGGTGCTGTCACTGTGTACATACTTTACATTACCGATCCTGTACTGATCCTGAGTTACATCCTGTATTATACTCCAGCCCTGCACTCACTATTCTGCTGGTGCAGTCACTGTGTACATATATTACATTACTGATCCTGTACTGATCCTGAGTTACATCCTGTATTATACTCCAGAGCTGCACTCACTATTCTGCTGGTGCAGTCACTGTGCACATACATTACATTACTGATCCTGAGTTACCTCCTGTATTATACTCTAGAGCTGCACTAACTATTCTACTGGAGCAGTCACTGTGTTCATACATTACATTACTGATCCTGAGTTACATCCTGTATTATACTCCAGAGCTGCACTCACTATTCTGCTGGTGCAGTCACTGTGTACATACATTACATTACTTATCCTGTGCTGATCCTGAGTTACATCCTGTTTTATACTCCAGAGCTGCACTCACTATTCTGCTGGTGCAGTCACTGTGTACATACATTACATTTCTGATCCTGTACTGATCCTGCGTTACATCCTGCATTATGCTCTAGAGCTGCACTCACTATTCTGCTGGTGCAGTCACTGTGTACATACATTACATTACTTACCCTGTACTGATCCTGAGTTACATCCTGTTTTATACTCCAGAGATGCACTCACTATTCTGCTGGTGCAGTCACTGTGTATATAATTACATTACTGATCCTGAGTTTCATCCTGTATTATACTCCAGAGCTGCGCTCACTATTCTGCTGGTGCAGTCACTGTGTACACATTACATTACCGATCCTGTATTAATCCTGAGTTACATCCTGTATTATACCCTAGAGCTGCACTCACTATTCTGCTGGTCCAGTCACTGTATATACATTACATTACTGATCCTGTACTGATCCTGCGTTATATCCTGTATTATACTCCAGAGCTGCACTCACTATTCTGCCTGTGCAGTCACTCTGTACATACATCACATTACCGATCCTGTATTGATCCTGAGTTATATCCTGTATTATACTCCAGAGCTGCACTCACTATTCTGTTGGTCCAGTCCCTGTGAACATACATTACATTACTGATCCTGTACTGATCCTGAGTTACATCCTGCATTATACTCCAGAGCTGCACTCACTATTCTGCTGGAGCAGTCTCTGTGTACATACATTTCATTACTGATCCTGTACTTATCCTGCGTTAAATCCTGTATTATACTCCAGAGCTGCACTCACTATTTTGCTGGTGCAGTCACTGTGTACATACATTACATTACTGATAATGAGTTACCTCCTGTATTATACTCCAGAGCTGCACTCACTATTCTTCTGGCGGAGTCACTGTGTACATACATTACATTACTGATCCTGTACTGATCCTGAGTTACATCCTGTATTATACTCCAGAGCTGCACTCACTATTCTGCTGGTGCAGTCACTGTGTACATACTTTACATTACCGATCCTGTACTGATCCTGAGTTACATCCTGTATTATACCCCAGATCTGCATTCACTATTCTGCTCGTCCAGTCACTGTGAACATACATTACATTACTGATCCTGTACTGATCCTGAGTTACATCCTGCATTATACTCCAGAGCTGAACTCACTATTCTGCTGGTGCAGTCACTGTGTACATGCATTACATTACTGATCCTGTTCTGATACACAGTTACATCCTGTTTTATACCCCAGAGCTGCACTCACTATTCTGCTGGAGCAGTCACTGTGTGCATACATTACATTACTTATCCTGTACTGATCCTGAATTTCATCCTGTATTTTACCCCAGAGCTGCACTCACTATTCTGCTTGTGCAGTCATTGTGTACATACATTACATTACTGATCCTGTACTGATCCTGAGTTATATCCTGTATTTTACCCCAGAGCTGCACTCACTATTTTGCTGGTGCAGTCACTGTGTACATACATTACATTACTGATCCTTTACTGATCCTGAGTTACATCCTGTATTATGCTCCAGAGCTGCACTCACTATTCTGCTAGTGCAGTCACTGTGTACATAATTACATTACTGATCCTGTACTGATCCTGAGTTACATCCTGTATTATACCCCAGAGCTGTACTCAATGTTCTGCTGGTGCAGTCAGTGTGTACATCCATTACATTACTGATCCTGAGTTACATCCTGTATTATACTCCAGAGCTACACTCAATATTCTGCTGGTGGAGTCACTGTGTACATACATTACATTACTGTTCCTGAGTTACATCCTGTATTATACTCCAGAGCTGCACTCACTATTCTGCTGGTGCAGTCACTGTGTACATACATTACATTACTGATCCTGAGTTACATCCTGTATTATACTCCAGAGCTGCACTCAATATTCTGCTGGTAGAGTCACTGTGTACATACATTACATTACTGATCCTGTACTGATCCTGAGTTACATCCAGTATTATACTGCAGAGCTGCACTCACTATTCTGCTGGTGCAGTCACTGTGTACATACATTACATTACTGATCCTGAGTTTCATCCTGTATTATACTCCAGAGCTGCACTCACTATTCTGCTGGTGGAGTCACTGTGTACATACATTACATTACGGATCCTGTACTGATCCTGAGTTACATCCTGTATTATACTCCAGAGCTGCACTGACTTTTCTGCTGCTGGAGTCACTGTGTACATACATTCCATTACTGATCCTGAGTTACATCCTGTATTATACTCCAGAGCTGCACTCAATATTCTGCTGGTGCAGTCACTGTGTACATACATTACATTACTGATCCTGTACTGATCCTGAGTTACATCCTGTATTATACTCCAGAGCTGCACTGACTTTTCTGCTGCTGGAGTCACTGTGTTTATTGCACTTGCCAGTCTTAATGAAGGGACTAGCTGGAGTATAAAGCAATGAGTTGTGCAAAAAATTGAATCAAACGAGCCTAGTCTGGCACAGACGTGTCTGGCTTCTAAAGGGTCGATCTTAAGAGTCTTATAGAAATATGCCAGAAATGACCCAGAATTGACCAGAAGGTACAAGTAACTATTTACTAATTGTACTTCGTTTCTCTTTCACATTCACACTTAACATTTATTATTCTAACATATGCCCTTACTGTTTTTGCTCCACTAATCCTCACTCTCCTTCGCTATCCGCAAACCCCTGCACCCTTTAACCAAATCACCATCTCTCCTCCCTCTTACCCACCCACCTGACCTCATCTACAGACCTGCTCCTCAACCTCAGATCTATCCTACCAAAACATAAAAAAAGCTGGACACTCTCCTTCTCCCACCTACTCTCCCTCTCTTTGCTTCTCCTCACTGCTGGTGACATATCTCCCAATTCTGGACCCCCACAGCTTACACACTCCACCAATTCCCGCACCTATCACTTCAAAACAACTGCAAACTACCACAACCTCTCCTACGTAAAACCTGTGCCCCTGAAGCACACCCCCCTGCTCCTTCTCTCTGGAGCACTCTGGAACGCCCACTCTGTCTACAACAAGCTCCATTTTGTCCACGACCTCTTTACCTCTCGCAATCTCTCCTTCCTGGGCATCACAGAGACATGGCTGACACCCTCCGACACTACCTCTCTTTCTGCGCTGTGTTACGGTGGCCTCCACTGGACCCACACTCCTTGCCCTGGTAGCAGACATGGTGGAGGAGTGGGTCTTCTCCTTTCTACCAACTGCGCCTTAAGCCCTATCCCACCTCTACCTTCCCTTATTCTCCCTTCTTTTGAAGTCCACTCTGTCTGCATCTACTCTCCTCCCACCTCCAAGTCATATACCGACCTCCAGGTCCGGTCACTGCCTTTATTGACCAATTCTCCACCTGGCTTCTTTACTTTCTCTCTGCTGACATTCCCACAATCATCATGGGTGATTTCCACATCTCCACTGATACTCGTCAGCCAGCAGCATCCAAACTCCGTCGCTTACTGCATCCTTTGGACTTACTCAGTGGTCCTGGCTCAGAAACCAGCGAGTCCCTGCAGCGTATAGTGCGTGCGCTGGAGGGATTTATAAGTCTGCAGTCACACAGAGTGACTGAAGACATCGATTTGGACCGGATTATACTGAATCATTCACTATGTGTGAGACGGAAGATGCTTTTACTTTGTAAGCTTCATTCTGACTCTCCTTAGATTTAGATTTTAGATGCGACTTTTGGCTCACGCATAGAACTCTGTGTGATCCGGCAAGTCGGTAGAGCCGTGGCTTGACTTAGAAGAGGACCGGAGCTGCACTGGAAACCAGGGAAGATGGCGATCGGTGAGTATATTAACACAGCTACATTATGCTACAAGTACACATTGTAGTGCCGGCGTCCCTGCCCTCTGCTAGGCAGGTACGCTGTTCCCCTCACCGCTCTGCTCCGTGCCCGGCGTCCCTCTCCCGCTCTGCTGGCAGCGCGCGCTCCTTCCCGGCCACTGTGCTTAGGGCGCGCGTGCGCGCCCTCCCTCTTAAAGGGGCCGCGCGCGCCGTCCTAAGGAGTCCCCGGCCAATGGCCGGAGGACTTTACCATATATAAGGCACCTCCTCCAAAATGGAGGTGCCCGAGCAATGTTGTTGCACCGTTCTACTCTGCTTCAGCCCTCAGGTCCCTTGCCAGTTACCTGCCAGTTACCTGCCAGATTCCTGCCAGCTTGCTGTCCTATTCCTGCCTGATTTCCTGTTACCTGCCTGCCTGCCTGAGGTCCGACGGTCTGCCTTACAACTCCGGTCAGTCTGTCTAAGGACCAACTTGCCCGCTCACCTGGGAGCGCACATCAGCTACCTGCCTGCTTGCCTGAGGTCCGACGGTCTGCCTTACAACTCCGGTCAGTCTGTCTATGGACCAGCTTGCCCGCTCACCTGGGAGCGCTTCTCCGCTACCTGCCTGCTTGCCTGCCCGGAGGCTCCGCTGTCACGTGCTGTGACCACCAGCTATTCCAGACTCTTGCCCGCTCACCTGGGAGCGCTTCTCCACTACCTGCCTGCTTGCCTACCTGGAGGCTCCGCCGTCACGTGCTGTGACCACCTGCTATTCCAGAGACTCTCGCTTGCTCACCTGGGAGCACACATCCTCCATCTGCCTTGCTAGCCTACCTGGAGGTTCAGCCATCACAGGTCGTACCTACCCTTTACCTAGAGACTGCCCCGGTCACTTGCCGTGACCTCCAGCCCGTTCTTCCAGAGACTGCCCCGGTCACTTGCCGTGACCTCCAGCCCGTTCTTCCAGAGACTGCCCTGATCACTTGCCGTGACCTCCTGCCCGTACACCCAGAGACTGTCCCGGTCACCTGCTGTGACTGCCTGCCTGGTCGCCACCCGCTCCCTTACAAGGACCGCTCCCTTGTATAGTAGCCCAGAGGTTCCGCCTCCCAGACCCGTTACAGTTTGCTCGGGCCATGGAACCCGGTGGCACCCAAGCTCCCTCGCTCTCGGACCTGTGTCATGAACTGTCCCGTCAGAGGTCCCAACAGGAGTCCATCCTGGGTCACCTGCGGAATGTCAATACTCGCCTGGACACTCTGACTGCTCCACCAACAACCTCCACCAGTGCCATGTCTCGCAATCCGGCAGCTCCGCTGTCCACTAACACCATGATATCCTACCCCGGACCTCGGCTTTCTGCACCTCCTCGCTTCGGAGGCGACTCAGCCCAGGCTCGGGGCTTCATAAATCAGTGCACCCTGCACTTTGAACTATTGTCCCACCAGTTTAACTCCGACCGAGCCAAAATTGCATTCATCATGTCCCATCTCACCGGGGAGGCCCTGGCCTGGCTAAATCCTCTATGGGAGAGAGGAGACCCCCTGGTGTCCAACTTGCCTGCTTTTCTCACGGCTTTCCGGAAAGTCTTCGATGAACCCGGACGGAAGACCTCATCCGCATCATCGTTGCTACGCCTCCGTCAGGAAAGTCTCACCGTGGGCCAATATGCCATACGGTTCCGTACCCTTGCCTCGGAGCTGGCCTGGGATAACGACGCTCTGGTTTCCGTCTTCTGGGAGGGTCTGTCCGGCCATATTAAAGATGAACTTGCCGGTCGGGACATTCCTACCACTCTCGATGACTTAATAACTCTTGCCACCCGGATTGACCTACGGTTCCAGGAGCGTGCCAGAGAGGTCACCCGTGAGAGGAGGTTACCACGTCTAGCTCCTACTTTTCAGAAACCCGTCACTCCTTCTGTCTCTAACCAGGTACACCCTCCTGAGCCTATGCAGGTCGACCAGACCAAGATGGTCAAGACCCGTCAGGACTTACGCCGTGCCGAGGGGACCTGCTTCTACTGTGGCAGTAAGGAGCACCGGATCCGTGCCTGCCCGGAGAGGTTGGGAAACGCCTGTGTCTAGGTTCGCTCAGAGAGGTCCACCTAGACAAGAATAAATCCTCTCCATCCCTGCTGTTGTCAGTTTCAATCGTCTACGGGGAGAACCGTTATTTCGAACTAGCCCAACTGGACTCTGGAGCAGCCGGGAATCTTATTTCACAGTCCCTGGTAGAGAAATACCGCATCCCCACCAAACCTCTGGCTGTACCCTTGTCTGTTGCTGCCGTGGATGGGGGGCTCTTACCACGCCCCATCCAACTCATCACCGAATCCATTACTCTGCAGGTGGGAATGCTGCATTCTGAAAGTATCTCCTTCCATGTTCTGCCTGGACTCTCTCACGCCCTCTTGCTAGGCCTACCTTGGCTCCAGAAACATGCACCCGTTCTTGACTGGCAGACCGGAGAAGTCCTTCGCTGGGGACAGGGCTGCCATAAGACCTGTCTGGTTCCCGTTCATCCCGTCCGTCCTTCTCCTACCCCAGCTAATCTACCTGGACTTCCGATTCCTTATTGGTCTTATGCTGATGTCTTTAATAAAAAGGAGGCAGAGACACTACCCCCTCATAGACCATACGACTGCCCTATCGACCTGTTACCTGGTACTTCTCCTCCCCGTGGGCGTATTTATCCATTATACGCTGCTGAGACCCGGTCGATGTCCGAATATATTGAGGAGAATCTGGCCAGGGGATTCATCCGGAAATCTACCTCCCCGACGGGAGCAGGCTTCTTTTTCGTCAAAAAGAAGGACGGCTCTCTCTGTCCCTGTATAGACTATAGAGGCCTTAACCAGATCACGGTGAAGAATAAGTACCCCCTTCCGCTCATTCCGGAGTTATTTGATCGTCTGAGGGGGGCTAGAATCTTCACCAAACTGGACCTCCGTGGGGCGTACAACCTGGTTCGTATCCGTCAGGGGGATGAATGGAAGACGGCATTCAACACCCGGGACGGCCACTATGAATATTTGGTAATGCCCTTTGGCCTCTGTAACGCTCCTGCCGTCTTTCAAGAGTTGGTCAATGACATCTTCCGGGACCTTCTCTACTCCTGCGTAGTGGTGTGCCTGGACGACATCTTGGTCTTCTCTCCGGATCTCCAGACTCACCGGAGGGATGTTCGTCAGGTCCTGCTCAGGCTCAGGCAGAACCATCTCTACGCTAAATATGAGAATTGCCTCTTTGAGCAGACCTCGCTTCCGTTTCTGGGCTACATTATCTCTCAGACCGGTCTACAAATTGATCCTGAGAAACTGTCTGCCATCGAGAAATGGCCCCGACCAGAGGGGTTGAAGGCTATTCAACGGTTCCTGGGCTTCGCCAACTATAACCGCCTCTTCATCCCGCACTTCTCTTCCCGGACTGCCCCAATTTCCTCGCTCACCCGTAAGGGTACTAATCCCAAAGAGTGGCCGCCCGAAGCAGACGAGGCCTTTCTTTCCCTAAAACAGGCCTTCTCTTCCGCCCCGGTGCTGCATCGCCCGGACGGCAACAAGCAGTTCTTCCTGGAAGTTGACGCCTCCTCCTCTGGAGCCGGAGCGGTACTTACTCAAAAATCATCTTCCGGGAGAATGGTAACTTGTGGCTTCTTCTCCAAACTCTTCTCCTCTTCTGAGCGCAACTATTCCATAGGAGACCGAGAGTTATTGGCCATCAAGCTGGCGTTGGAGGAGTGGCGTTACCTACTCGAGGGGGCTCTTCATCCGGTAATAATTTACACTGACCACAAGAACTTGGCTTACCTCCAGCAAGCCCAGAGACTTAACCCGCGCCAAGCCTGGTGGTCCTTGTTTTTTGCTCGCTTTGATTTTGTTCTTCATTTTCGCCCGGCTGACAAAAACGTCAAAGCAGACGCCTTGTCCCGATCCTTTCTGGTGTCCGATCTCGAGGAAGAACCTAAACATATCATCGATCCCGCCAGAGTAATGCAGGTGGCTCCCGTGAGTCTAAATCGTCTCCCTCCCGGTAAGACGTTTGTTTCAGTACCTGATCGGGAGAAGATCCTACACTGGGGCCATTCGTCTAAACTAGCTGGCCACGCCGGTCAGAAAAAGACCCTCCAGCTTATTGCCCGGCACTATTGGTGGCCTACCCTGCACAAGGACATAATAGACTTTGTTTCTGCCTGTGTGTCCTGCGCCCGCAACAAAGTCCCGAGACATCTGCCAGCCGGACGCCTCCTTCCGCTTCCTGTACCTGCTGCCCCCTGGCAGCATATAGCAATGGACTTTATAACTGATCTCCCCGTCTCTGCCGGTTGTACGGTCATTTGGGTGGTCGCTGACCGCTTTTCCAAGATGGCTCACTTTATTCCCCTGCCAGGCCTTCCGTCTGCACCCGAGCTGGCTAAAGACTTTATCCGCCACATCTTCCGTCTTCATGGCCTGCCCCTCCACATCGTGTCGGATCGTGGGGTACAGTTCACCTCACGTTTCTGGAGAGCCACTTGTAAACTACTAGACGTCACCCTGGACTTCTCTTCCGCTTACCACCCACAGTCCAATGGTCAAGTGGAGCGGATCAATCAGAACCTGACCAGTTACCTCCGGCACTTCGTTAATGCCCACCATTCTGACTGGGTGGATCTCCTACCATGGGCCGAGTTCTCTTATAATAATCACGAGAGCTAATCCTCCTCCAAATCCCCGTTTTTTGTAGTCTTTGGTCAGCATCCTCGGATTCCTTTTCCTGTCTCCACCTCTGTGGACAACCCGGCTGCGGAATCTCTCGTTAGCAAATTTTCCTCCATATGGGAGAGTACCCGGTCCGCACTCCTTCTGTCATCCGAGCGTATGAAAAGACACGCTGACAAAAAACGCCTGGATCCTCCACAATTTCGTCCAGGAGATAAAGTCTGGCTCTCATCTAAATATGTTCGACTCAAGATACCTTCTTACAAGTTAGGACCTCGGTTCATCGGTCCTCTGGAGGTCATCAGTCAGATCAACCCGGTGGCCTATAAATTGAAACTCCCGGCCAACTTACGGATCCCTAACTCCTTCCATGTATCTCTCCTCAAACCCGTGGTGCTTAACTCTTTTTCCAAGTCTACAGGTACGCCTCCTGCTCCGGTTTCTGCTGAGGACGAGTTTGAGGTAGAGAACATTCTTGCCACCAAAAGGGTAAGAGGAAAGACCTTTTTTCTGGTAGATTGGAAGGGGTTTGGTCCTGAGGAGAGAACGTGGGAGCCACGGGAGAACATCCATGCCCCTCTCATCCTAGCTAAATTTCTATCTGGCCTAAAAAAGGGGGGGCCTAAAGGGGGGGGTACTGTAGTGCCGGCGTCCCTGCCCTCTGCTAGGCAGGGACGCTGTTCCCCTCACCGCTCTGCTCCGTGCCCGGCGTCCCTCTCCCGCTCTGCTGGCAGCGCGCGCTCCTTCCCGGCCACTGTGCTTCCCTCCCTCTTAAAGGGGCCGCGCGCGCCGTCCAATGGCCGGAGGACTTTACCATATATAAGGCACCTCCTCCAAAATGGAGGTGCCCGAGCAATGTTGTTGCACCGTTCTACTCTGCTTCAGCCCTCAGGTCCCTTGCCAGTTACCTGCCAGTTACCTGCCAGATTCCTGCCAGCTTGCTGTCCTAATCCTGCCTGATTTCCTGTTACCTGCCTGCCTGCCTGAGGTCCGACGGTCTGCCTTACAACTCCGGTCAGTCTGTCTAAGGACCAACTTGCCCGCTCACCTGGGAGCGCACATCAGCTACCTGCCTGCTTGCCTGAGGTCCGACGGTCTGCCTTACAACTCCGGTCAGTCTGTCTATGGACCAGCTTGCCCGCTCACCTGGGAGCGCTTCTCCGCTACCTGCCTGCTTGCCTGCCCGGAGGCTCCGCTGTCACGTGCTGTGACCACCAGCTATTCCAGACTCTTGCCCGCTCACCTGGGAGCGCTTCTCCGCTACCTGCCTGCTTGCCTACCTGGAGGCTCCGCCGTCACGTGCTGTGACCACCTGCTATTCCAGAGACTCTCGCTTGCTCACCTGGGAGCACACATCCTCCATCTGCCTTGCTAGCCTACCTGGAGGTTCAGCCATCACAGGTCGTACCTACCCTTTACCTAGAGACTGCCCCGGTCACTTGCCGTGACCTCCAGCCCGTTCTTCCAGAGACTGCCCCGGTCACTTGCCGTGACCTCCAGCCCATTCTTCCAGAGACTGCCCTGATCACTTGCCGTGACCTCCTGCCCGTACACCCAGAGACTGTCCCGGTCACCTGCTGTGACTGCCTGCCTGGTCGCCACCCGCTCCCTTACAAGGACCGCTCCCTTGTATAGTAGCCCAGAGGTTCCGCCTCCCAGACCCGTTACACACATTCACACGGGCTTAGGGAATTAATAAAAATAACCGGAGATCTTCTTTAAGGGGTAGTTCTCTCCAGATCAGTGTGGAACGTTACAGGCAAAACCCAATGGGAGAAAGTACCACATAGCAAAGTTACCTATCCATTAGTCAGCGGTCAATCCTTTAGCTAGCCTTGCACCATGACCAGGGATAAATGCCAAACAAAATCTCCTCTGCAGATGGCATGTTTTGGGGATTTCACCACTTATCATTATGGATCAGTGTTTGGTTGCCTGCCTGCCACCCCTTGAGGCAACAAGAGGAAAGTACTAGTTCTCCAGAGTATGGAGCCATACTGGAAAGAGTTAATTTGCATGTAGTCAGGTACACCCCTAAAAAAATGTGATATATTAGCACAGCACTTTCTACAATATAAATGGCCAAAATCAAGCTCTCTACAGACACTGATCAAGCAGGGAATGGTCCAAAAATTCCAATTCCTTGTGTAGTCTCAAATGTAATATCCAGAGGTTAACATATCCTTACAGGGGTTGTCCAGGCTTGGGGTACAAGTCAGCAGTTACTCTTTATGATTGAAGACTTGTGAATCCTCACAGCGCGCATTGTGTACGCAGTCAAGATTCTCCGGTGGCTGCACCAGGAACACATGCACATTTGACTGCAAGTATGTAGTTTGCATACTTCCAGACACATTCTAACTAGACATGTTCAGCCTCACTCAATACACTTGTATTGAGAGAGGCTGTGCACGTCTAGTCGGAATGTGACTGTTTGTATGCAATCACACACTTCCCACTCCCGCCACCACACCGGAGAATCCTGCACGCTGTGAGGATTCACAAATCTGCAGTCTCATATAGTGACTGCAGACTTGTACCCCAAGCCTGGAAAACCCTTTTAAACTAAGGTATAATTAGAAATTTTTCTCACAGACCTTCTCGAGAAGGTGGTAGGAGGCACATATCCAGCGCATGTATTCGCCCCCTGCTACGTCTGTTTCCATATATGTTGCTGTATATTGTAACAGATCCATCGGAAGCATCGTGAGCGTATCTCTGGATCTTCATCGCATGCAGCGTCCCTCGGGGCTCTCCTCGGTTCCTTCTACTCTATTAAGCCCATCTCTTGCTTTCTGAAGTTTTCTAATGCGGTGAGATAAGGTAAATTGAATTTCTCTTCACACAAATAATATTTATTCTTCACATCAGTCTTTTGTTTTTCCCAAAATCAATGAATATTAATAGATGCAAATAGACACAGTTTATGAACGGGACACAAAGGCTTATTTTGATAAATTATAAACAAAGTGATATCAAACCGAGAGGCCTCTCCGACGCCGATGTGGGAATGCGAAATATCTGCACAATGTAAAACACTTACCAGAGCATGCAAAGTTATTGGAAGGTCATCATCAGATTTCATGGCATGACACTTTTTCTTTTTAATTTTCATTTTATTAGGTTTTTACACAAAAAAAAAAAAAATAACAGAAAATGAACATTTCACATGGTCCATTTATTTGCTCTTCAGGCGAGCGTCGGATTACAGGGCATTGTTCCAAAGGATATTGAAAACACTAATTAAGTTCTGAAATTTTTTTCTTTCTGAAACCCATAAAACCCAACATAGTTTAAGGAAGGGGTTGGATAGTATGGATACTAGAAAAGGGGTAACAAGATCCATAAGAACGTTTTAGAGTTTGCAATCACACTTTGGTTGAAAAATGTACGCTAATGATTAATAAGAAGATACAATGTTTATTTTATTCTTAACCAAATATTCATTGTTGGTACTTAGCCTTAAAGGAAACCTGTCAGCAGGATTAGTAAGGATTAGTAGTGACTAGCCAAGGGGATGTGGATGACTTGGTACCCGGGCCTTTAGTCTTAGGAATGTCGCGGTGGTCGGCTCCCGGGCCTGTACCCTGGGGTCTCTCTTTAAAAGGGTGGATATTTGTTAATTTTAAGAAAGAGTTCGTGACGCCACCTGTGGCTTCTGGTGAGGATCACCAGCGCTGCGCAGTCCACTGAGGCCGATGATAAGGCAGCTCGATGGTATAGCTCCCCACAGGTGGAGCTAGGCCTCAGGGCAGTGTATGATGGGGTATGCAGGACAGGCGAGACCCAGGCGGGTCAGGGCAAGAACAGGGACAGACACAATAGTCACTTCAGTACCTTTTACTGATGGAAATTTGGGCACGTCCCGGAGCGCTGAAGGGTGAAGGGTGCATGTCAGGATCCACCCCAATGAGCGGGTTTGGGGCCTCCTGTTTCTTGCCTCTGTGTAGTAAGTTTCTGACCTGACTGGAGCTAGGCCTAACTTTGTCTCTGTCCTGCGCTGGCTGACCTTGTGGAAGGGCCTTTTATTGGAGTACACGTACCTTAGCTGCGGGCCTATGTGTCTCCTGGCTCTGTTACGTATCAGCACTTTAACGATCCTGGGACTTGTAGTTCCCCAGGGATTCCGGTTATGCCTTACTGAAGCTCCTCTGCCCCCTATGAACTAACTCTCCACTCGCCTTTGGCCTACTCGGGCCCTCACTAGGCTACTCACACTAACGGCAGCTTGCCGCGCTTCACCGATCTTATGGCGCCGGCACACCTAATGCTCACCTCTCTGAGCTACACCGAGTCTTGATCTGGATAAGCTCCACTGCAGGATAGCAATTGCAGGAGCTGGAACAGGCTTTTGTCCTCTGAGGTAACTCTTCTCAGACTGTATTGGACTCACTGCTAAACCAGACTCTGACTAGACTCACAACTCACAACAGACTAACTGCTCCCTGGCTCCTCCTTCCCTATTTATCTATCCCTAACGGGCTCCCTCTGCTGGTCTGAGGTGGAAGGTGGAGATGTGTGAATGGATATGGGGGCCTCTTGTGGAGGAATCCTTCAATGCACTCTTCCAGGATCTGTGATACCAAGCGCAGCTGGGCGTCACATTCCCCCCTAGTTAAGCTCAGCACTCCCGGGCTGAAGTACATTTTATAAAACAATAACAATAGGATACATGAACAATGCAAGAACAATCTTCCCTTTATGGGAGGCACGAATCTTAAACGTTACATAACAGTATAACAAATACAGATTGTCCTCAGAACTCAAGTCTCCTGTGGTGAGGTTCGCATAAAGGATGTCCATCTCACAAGGTAGAGTACTTGGTGGTTTTTGAGGGACCTGTCCTAAACCCTCAACGTAGGCCCTGGGGTGGCTGCAGGGCATGAAGATCCCGAGTTGGACCTCCAATAGAGCCACTCCCGACAGGTTTTCCTTCTGAAGTCACCTAAAAGGGGCACTCCAGGGAGCGCAATTATATAAAAAAACTGTTTTTGGGCTGCACATAGTCCTCAGCCACGCAGTTCTTAGGTATGCAAAAAAGAATTAATGAGGTAAAGCACAAAGTAATAAACATATGCACGAAAATACACAATTAATTCAGTACATTTCAATTTAATACACAATGTGATACAATTTGATACCCCAGTGGTAACTATCTACATTTTCAAAAATTTTTCTATTTACTGAGTGTACCTCACAGGGGGTTTACCTCTCGTGCTTGATTTGCGTAGTGCGGTGGTCTGTTGGGTATAAGAGTCTGTATTTTCAGTTACTCTACCAGTTCTACGTGTGACCATGTTGTAAAACTGCCTTAACCTCTCTCTTGGACTGGCAAGTTCACCATTGGCTGGGCCCTCTTGCTCTGCTCCTACCGGGGATCCTTCATCCGGGGACACTTCTTGAGCTGGCTCTTCTGCAGCACTTACAGATTCAACTTGCTGTGGAGGGTTTTCTGGCTGTTCATAGAATTGGAGTACTGGAATGATTACTGCACCTCCTATTTGAGGCCAATCAGCTGGGAAGTCTCCTAGGTCAGTGTGTATCACCGCTTCTTTAGGTTCTTCCTGGATTGTGAGAGGCACTTTTTCTTGGGGTTTCAGTAATTCTGGACACAACTTTAGGTGGTCCCTGGACACTGTTGTAGACGTTTTTCCTCCATCTCGACTGATTATGCAGGTCTTTTTGTTGTCAAACCTTGACGGTAACACATAGTAGGGGTCTTTTTCCCACTGGTCATCAAGTTTGTGGTTACGTCTTTTCCTTTTCAATACTGTTTCACCTGGTATGAAAGGTTCTGCGGGTGCGTTTTTGTTATAGTGCGCTTCCTGCTTTTCTCTCATCCGAGTAAGACTGTCCTTGACACAAGCTTGTACTCTTCTGTACTGCTCTTGTCTGGTGGTGTCCCAGTCCTCAGTGGTCATATCAGCTTCAGGCTCAACAACACCAAGCTCCAGATCCATGGGCAGCTTTCCTGGCCTTGCCCGCATAAGATATGCCGGAGTGCAATTGGTGGAACTTACTGGTATATGATTGTACAGATCTACTAGATCAGGCAGTAGGTCTGGCCACTGGTTTCTCTCCTCAAGTGGTATGGTCTTTAGCAGGTTGATGATGATGTTGTTCATCTTTTCGCAGAGACCGTTTGTTTGTGGGTGGTACGGTGTAGTTCTTATCTTTTTACAACTGTACAATTGGCAGAACTCCTTAAATAACCCAGCCTCAAAGGCCGGGCCTTGGTCCCTCAGCATCTGCTCAGGGTAACCATGGGGTCTACATAAATATGCTTGGAATGTCTTTGCTGCTGTTTCTGCCGTCAGATCTTTGACGGGGGCGACCACCAGGAAACGTGAATAGTGATCCACCATGGTCAAAGCATACAAGTATCCTGACCTGCTGGGGGACAACTTGACATGGTCCAGGGCCACGATCTCCAGGGGTTGAGTCGTCTTGATGGGTTGCAGGGGTGCCTTCTGGCTGCTGTAGTCTTTTCTTCTAAGGCCACAGGGTCCACAGTCTCGGCAACACCTCTCAATGGAGCTGCGCATTCCTACCCAGTAGAATCGACACTTCTCTAGCTTTTTCCAGCCAAAGTGCCCCGCTTGATTGTGGTAAGCCTCTAATACCATCTGGATGTCTGTCTTCGGGACCACTATCTGCCATACCATCTCATGGGTTTTTGGATTGACGTGCCTCCGACACAGCTTCTCACGGTAGATAAATAGCCGGCTTCTCTCGTTCCACAGCTGCTTTGCTTGGAGAGACGCATCCTTTTCCAGGGAGGCACCTTCTTGGGTTATCAGCTCCTTAATGCGGCTGACAACCGGGTCGCTGTCCTGGGTCTCTTTCCAGCTGTGGTGAGGCAGGGGATTTAACGTCTTTCCACGCTGCTTCCTGGAAGCTCGTTGCTCGTGGATCATCCCATTCCGGTGAAAGGCAGGTAGCTCTATCTCTTCCAGGTCATCCACGTCTTCTTCCGTGTCTGATTGGTGAGGCATCCTAGATAGGGCATCGGCGTTGGCGTTCTTGCGGCCCGCCCGGTATTTAATTGTAAATCTGTAATTTGACAGCTGAGCCATCCATCGTTGTTCCAGTGCCCCCAACTTAGCTGTTTCAAGATGGGTCAAGGGGTTGTTATCAGAGAAGGCAGTGAACTTACTGGAGGCCAGGTAGTGCTTAAATCTTTCAGTGATGGCCCAGACCAAGGCCAGGAACTCCAACTTGAAGCTGCTATAGTTCTCTGGGTTCTTCTCGGTCGGGCGGAGCTTCCTGCTTGCGTATGCGATCACCTTCTCTTGGCCATTCTGCTTCTGACTTAGAACAGCGCCCAGACCTTCGTTGCTGCCATCTGTATACAGCAGGAATTGTTGGCTCTAGTCAGGGTAGGCTAGGATCTCATCACCTGTCAGGATCTCCTTCTTCTCCTGAAATGACTCGGCTTGCTCCTTACCCCAGTGGAATGGGGGATTTCTGCCTTTGGGGGACTGCCCTACCAGGAGGTCTTGCAGAGGAGCTGCTTTCTTGGTGTAGTCATTTACGAACCTCCGGTTGTATCCTACTAGTCCCAAGAACTGACACACCACCTTGAGGTTCTTCGGCTCCGGCCACTTCTGAATGGCTGTGACTTTCTCCGGGTCTGGTGCTACCCCTTCCGGACTGACAATGTGCCCCAGGTACTGTACCTTTCTCTTGAGCAGGTGGCACTTAGAGGGCTTCAACTTCATCCCCTACCGGGACAGTGACTCAAATACCTCTGCCAGGTGTTTCAAGTGGTGCTCGTACGTTCTGGAGTACACTATTACATCGTCCAGGTAAAGTAACACGGTCTCGAAGTTGTGGTGTCCCAGGCAGCACTCCATCAATCTCTGGAACGTTCCGGGGGCATTGTAGAGTCCATACGGCATACTGTTGAACTCGCAGAGTCCCATCGGGGTGGTGAAGGTCGTTTTCTCCCGATCCTCCTCAGCCCAGCTACTTGCCACTACCCACTAGTGAGGTCAAGGGTGGAAAAGTAATTTGCAGACTTTAAGGCAGCTAGGGACTCCTCTATGCGTGGTAAAGGGTATGCATCCTTATGTGTAATGCGATTTACTTGACGGTAATCTACACACATTCTCATGCTCCCGTCCTTTTTCCTAACCAGCACTAGGGGAGCCGCCCAGGGACTACAACTATCCCTTATCGCTCCCGCCTTCCTCATGTCATGCAGCATTTCTTTTGCCCTCTGGTAGTGAGCTGGGGGTATAGGCCTATAACGTTCTTTGATTGGGGAATGGTTGCCTGTGGGGATATGAGGTTGAACCCCCTTAACCCTCCCGAAGTCAAGTGGATGTTTACTGAACACCTGCGAGTATTCTTGAACCACCCGGTGTACACCATGTTTTTGATGGGCAGGAGTGGTGTCTGTCCCAACATGGAGCTGTTGACACCAATCCTCCACCTGGGTTGCAGGGTCATTATCCTCTACTTCATCTGGTGAGGTTAAGGACTCCGCCTCATGGATGCAATTGTTATTGACAGCATGTAATTTGGCAACAGTGGCATAACGTGGCAGTCTGACCTCATCTTCCCCTAAGTTGAGAAGACGGACGGGCACCCTCCCATTATGTACATCTACCACTCCCCTGGCGGTTAAGAGCGTGGGTCTATGCTCGGAGCAAAGGGGTTCTACTACCGCCTGGTAGCTCTGTCCTCTAAGACCTATAGCAGCTCTACACCAGATGAGCATTTCACTCATTGGGGGGATGACAATGGGTATGGGGTCTGTTACCCTCATGTTACCGATTTCACCATCTGTTAACATTACTTGCTGTTGATACATCAGGACTAGAGATGAGCGTTGTTCTACTCGAACTGTTCGCCAATCTCAAATTCGAGCTGTTTTGGGCGGTGTTCGAGCCGGTCGGCGAACACGAACAATTTGAGAAAAATTCGGCTGTTCGAGGTTATGTTCGATAACTGTTCGTGCACCAAAATCATAACTGGATTTTTTCTCAGTAATGATGAAAATTAATGTTAATACGCAGTTTGAGTGTACAGCGGGGCGGGGGGAGGGGCAGGGGATGGATCTCTGCAGGAACAATGAAGATCTCCATTTTTTTTTCTCTTTCCCGCATTTGCAGTGGGGAGGTGCAATCTGTCAGCCTATCAGCAGCGCACACACGGAGCGAAGTGCTTTTTTTCACACAAGCAAGGGCATGTGTGATTGGCAGTGTATGTCACATGTCCTTGCCCTATAAGACCAAGCCATTTTCCCCGTCGCCACCATTTTCTCACTGCTGCAGCTGCGTGTTAGACGGCACCGCTGTTGCTGTGTGCGCTATACCTTGTTAATTTCAAGCCAATTTTCGCACAAATATACAGATAGCTTGGGAGTAGGGAATAGTTGTGATTGCAGTCCTTTTAAGGACTAGGTTACAGCATTTCCTACGACTTTTATCAGGCAGGTCTGTGCTCTTAAATAGATAGATTGTGGGAGTAAAGACTAATTGTAATTGGAGTCCTTTTCAGTTCCCATCAGTTCCTATCAGTTTTTGCCAGGCAGGTCTGTGCCAGTGCTGTGCAAGTTTTTTTCACAGCATTTGGCTGAATCTAGCAAAGCTAATCCTTTTTGGCCTATTGCAGAGTGTGTTAGTCAGTGGAGTAGCCTATCTGTGTTGCAAGATATACCACCTGTGTATAGAATACCAATTTTTTTACTGCACCTAGTGAAGTAAAATCTTTTGGGCATAGCATCATTCTATTAGTCCATCTATACTGACCTCCATCAGGTTGCAAACTGAATATAATTTTTTTCTGCATCTAGCTCTGAAAAAATATTTGGGCTTCTAGCTGTGTGTGGGACTTGGTCTATTAGTCCATCTATACTGACCTCCATCAGGTTGCAAATTAAAAATAATTTTTTTCTTCATTTAGCTCTGAAAAAATATTTGGGCTTCTAGCAGTGTGTGGGACTTGTTCTATTAGTCCTTCTATACTGACCTCCAGCAGGTTGCAAATTGAATATAATTTTTTTCTGCATCTAGCTCTGAAAAAATATTTGGGCTTCTAGCGGTGTGTGGGACTTGGTCTATTAGTCCATCTATACTGACCTCCATCAGGTTGCAAATTAAAAATAATTTTTTTCTGCATCTAGCTCTGAAAAAATATTTGGGCTTCTAGCAGTGTGTGGGACTTGGTCTATTAGTCCATCTATACTGACCTCCATCAGGTTGCAAATTAAAAATAATTTTTTTCTTCATTTATCTCTGAAAAAATATTTGGGCTTCTAGCAGCGTGTGGGACTTTCTCTATTAGTCCATCTATACTGACCTCCATCAGGTTGCAAATTAAAAATAATTTTTTTCTGCATCTAGCTCTGAAAAAATATTTGGGCTTCTAGCAGTGTGTGGGACTTGGTCTATTAGTCCATCTATACTGACCTCCATCAGGTTGCAAATTAAAAATAATTTTTTTCTGCATCTAGCTCTGAAAAAATATTTGGGCTTCTAGCAGTGTGTGGGACTTGGTCTATTAGTCCATCTATACTGACCTCCATCAGGTTGCAAATTGAATAAAAAAATTTTCTGCATCTAGCTCTGAAAAAATATTTGGGCTTCTAGCGGTGTGTGGGACTTGGTCTATTAGTCCATCTATACTGACCTCCATCAGGTTGCAAATTAAAAATAATTTTTTTCTGCATCTAACCCAGCCAATAGTTTTGGCCTAATACCACAGTTTGGCCACTCAGCTCTGCTCGGTTACCATCCATTGTTTTTTTGTGCAAACAACTCCAGAGTTGTGAATTAGTTAACCACCAAAATGAGTGGAAAAAGGCCTGCTGCTGGTGGAAAGGGGAATAGGCGTGTTGGGAAGGGGAAAAAAGGTTGTGTCCGTGGGGTAGGTGCAGAAGAAAGACCATCTTCCAGCCAAACTAAAATGTCTACTTCTTTTAGCGGACAATGTGATAAGATCCCTTTCTTACGGCCACGCCAATCACTACAAATTCCAGATGAGGCACAAAAACAGCAGGTGCTTCAACGGATATCAAGTGCTCCTTTAAGTGGGCTCTCCTCCACATCAACTTCAACATCACAAATACTCCAGTCCTCAAAGGTGTCACCCAAATCGCACTTGCTTCCTCACAGCTCCCAAATCTCCAGCTGCCCGTCTGAGTATGAGGTAGAACAGATGGTTGAGTCTGCAGAGCTGTTTACTCATACTATAGCCTGGGAATCAGAGGTCGACTCCAGCGCTTCTGTGAATCCAGACGAGGAAATGATCTGCACTGATGCCCAGAATCTTTATGAGTCGGATCCAGGACCAGACGCAGAAGGTTCTGACCATAATGTAGACCCTCATTCCCAAACTGTAACTCCTGTTGGTGGAGACAATGAGGAAGACGATGATAAGACTCAAATACCTGATTGGAGCGACAACTTTAGTTTTTTGTTAGGGCAGGAACAGGTTGGCTCTGAGGACGACGGGTGTGATAACGCACAGGGTGATGATGATGAGGTCGGAGATCCCACTTACTGTCAACCCACAGTCAGCCAAGAGATGAGGTCAGCAGAGGAGGTGGAGGAAGATGCTAGTGACGACGAGGTCAGGTTGCGCCTTCCTGGACAGAGACGTAGTACTGGAAGCACGTCAACAACTGCATCCTCAAACACAACTCTGCCTCTCACCACAAGTCGTGGTGGCTCTTCAGGTCGCATGGGTGCTAAGCCTTGCATAGCCTGGGCATTTTTTCAGATCGATAAAGATGACCCAACTCGTGTTATCTGTAACATTTGTCAGCAAAAGCTAAGTAGAGGCCAAAAAATACATAGTTTGAGTACTTCATGCATGAACCGGCACATGGACATGAAGCATAAGTTGCAGTGGGAAGCTCAGTGTGCTACAATGCGGTCTAGCCGGACGGACCAACCACCGTCTGCCATATCTTGTGCATCCGCGGCCTCTTCATCCTCTGTGACTGGGGGGACAGCAGTCACACCTGTTTTGGGGCGCAGACCTGCCACCTCTTTACCCGCAACAGCCAGCGTGATTGGCAGGTCATCATTTTCTTTGGAGGTGGTAACACCAGCTGGTCTTGAGCGCTGTCCGACATCGATAGCACCACCTTTGGATCAAGGCAACCTAACATGTCCGCCTGCATCTTCCTCACAGACCGGCAGTTTGCCGGGGACACCCTTATCAACCCCGTCTAAGCACAATAGCCAGCCCTCGGTCCCTCAGATGTGGACAAGTAAAAGACCATTTCCTCCTAGCCATGAGAAAGCTAAGAGGTTGAATTTCACCATCTGCAAGCTCTTGGCTACAGAAATGCTGCCCTTCCGCCTGGTGGACACAGAGGATTTTCGAGACCTTATGTCCGTCGCAGTGCCCCAGTACCAGATGCCCTGTCGGCACTACTTCTCAAAGAAAGGTGTGCCTGCGCTCCACCAGCATGTCGCACACAACATCACCGCTTCTTTGAGAAACTCTGTGTGTGACAGGGTGCATTTCACCACAGACACTTGGACGAGTAGGCATGGACAGGGGCGTTACATGTCGCTGACTGGGCACTGGGTAACTATGGTGACAGCAGGACAAGGGGCTGCTGTCCAAGTCTTGCCGTCCCCACGAGTTGTGCGTCAATCCTCTTTATGTCATTTTTCCTCCACTGCTTCTGCCTCCTCAACCTCCTCTCGGTCTTCCACCTGCACCCAAAGCCTGTCTGGTCATGCCACAAGCTTTCTAACTGCGCAGAAGGGATCCTGCACACCTCCTTACTATGCTGGCAGTAGGGCTCAACGTCATCAGGCGGTTTTTACATTGAAATGTCTGGGAAATGTGAGTCACACAGCTGAGGAGTTGTGGTCAGCTCTGGAGAACCAATTTCATGAATGGTTGTCTCCACTGGACCTGAAACCAGGGAAGGCCGTGTGCGACAATGCTGCAAACCTGGGTGCGGCCCTTCGCCGGGGCAATGTCACACACGTGCCTTGTATGGCTCACGTGTTTAACCTGGTTGTCCAGCAATTTTTAGCCCACTATCCCAGACTAGATGGCCTTCTGCAGAGGGCACGGTCGCTGTGTGCTCACTTCCGCCGTTCGCATCTCGCAGCTCAGCGACTTACATCTCTACAGAAGTCGTTGGGCCTGCCACTTCACCGGCTAAAATGCGATGTGCCTACCCGGTGGAATTCAACTCTGCACATGTTGCAGCGACTGTGGCAGCACCGACAAGCCCTGGTGCAATACGTTCTGACGTATAGCCTGGGCCAACGAGATTCAGAGGTGGGGCAAATCACGCTGGAGGAGTGGTCTCAGATCAGGGACCTATGCACCCTTCTGCACAGTTTTGAAATGGCGACGAAGATGTTTAGTGCTGACGATGCCATTATCAGCATGACTATTCCGGTGATTTACATGCTGGAGCACATGTTAAACAGAATTCGGAGTCAGGTGGTGGCACAAGAGGAGGTGGAGGAAGTAGAGGAGGAGGAGTTGTATGCGGAAGGGCTAACATCTGCAAGGTCCAGACGGTCAGCAGCACCAGGGCGGCAGGCATGTGAGGGTGGGGGAGATGATTTTACCAGGGCGCATGGTAGCAGCCAAACTAGTGAGGAAGGTGCAGGAGCCCAGGAAGAAGTGGAGGACGAACTGATGGAAGACTCATCAGATGAGGGAGACCTTGATCACATTTCTGTTGTGCAAGGTTGGGGGGAGAGGACAGAGGAAGGAAGCATGATTGTTACCTCGCCACCAACACAACAGGGACTTGGTGCTCCTGGATGCGCAACACACATGAGTGCCTTCTTGCTGCACTACCTGCAACATGACCCTCGAATTGTGAGAATTAGAAATAATCCTGACTACTGGGTTGCCACACTGTTAGATCCCCGGTACAAAAGTAAATTTGCAGAAATTATTCCTGCCATAGAAAGGGATGCACGCATGCAGGAGTATCAGCAGAGACTGTTGCAGAATCTTACATGTGCTTTTCCACAAAATACCAGTGGTGCACGTAGTGAATCTCACAGTTCCAACTTGCCAACCGTGGTCTGTATGGAATTGTTCAATAAAGGGCCCAAAATTAAGATAACATAGATGGGAGAGGTCTCTATGAATAGGAATTCCTAAGTATTTGATACCCTGTGAGGGCCAGCAAAGGGAAAGTTGGACTGGATGGAATCCTATATGGATTTAGGGAGGGAGACATCGAGGGCCTCAGACTTCGCTGCATTGATTTTAAAATTTTACCATGTAACAAAGTGATCTATTTCAGCCATAACAGCAGGGATGGATATATGTGATTGAGTGATATAAACTAGGACATCATCAGCAAATAGAGAGCACTTGTACTCGGTGCCTCCCACCTCAATCCACCTAATATTGGGGTTATGGCGAATTGATGAGAGCAGGTGCTCCGTCACTAGGATGTATAAGAGAGGGGACAGAGGACATCCCTGCCTTGTCCCATTGGTGATTGTGAAAGGTGATGAAAATGTTCTGACGCACCCCCTGGGCCTTGGGACACCCGGAGCCGGACCCTTTTTGGTGGATGCTGGTGGTTGTAGTCTTCGTGGCGGCGATCCGGTTCCGTGGCTCAGGGCGGTCAAACCAGTGGCGGAACTATTTATGTGGTTTTGATGTTTAAATTTCCGACTACGCCACCCGTGGATTGCGGTCAGAGTGAACCGCCGCTACAGGGCAGACCGCTAAGGCTGGTGTTGTGGGTGCAGCAGAGCGTAGCATAACTCCCCACGGGAGGAGTATAGCCTCAGGGCAGTGTATGCGGAGGATGGGGGTGATGGTGCAGGGCAGCAGCAGTAACGACACGGAGTCAGTGATGCAGTTCAGGGCCTTTACTCACAGTTCTTATTATCCAGACCACGTCTGCAGGTAACGGCTGCCCACGTTGTACTGTGCTCACCAGGTGAGGGGCTCAGACAACTCCCAGATAACTTTGGAGCGCTTCACAGGACCCCCTTTGTGTGTCCTTTGTCTGGCCTTTCTTACCAACACTTCTGTCCGGCTGCCTCGGGCCTCCTCTTGGTAAACTTGGCGCCAGTTTCCCTGACCCTATGTGGTGCCTTCCTAGCGGGTGGAGCAAGGGGCTGCGCCACATAAAATGTCAGAGCCTCCGGTTTCTAGCTGAGGGTCGTTTCCTGCCTCCACTAGTTCGGGGACCGGTCTCCCCCTTTGGCCTGACCCCTCCACGCAGGTGGATTCGGGCGTGCGGTGGCGACTCGCCCGTCCGCACCCCTGGGATCCCTTCATTCCTCGTTCCTGGAGCCTTCTCCGCTCCTCTTCCTTCCTTCTACCTCTTGCAGGCCTGGGCCTCTGTTACTAGGCCCGCCTCCGGAGCAGAGCTCATGCAGAGCCCCTGCTCCCTGCCACTTCTGCTCAGACTTCTCTGCACTGAACTAAGATGGTGCCCACCTTTTATACTCCCTTCTCAATGCACCCAGGAACTGCTTCCTCCCTGCTCCTGCACTGCAGGGTTCCCCTTCCTCAGTGTTCCCTCCCCCCACTCCAGCCAGGAACAGGGACTGTCGTGCCCATCTCAGGGGCATATTGGTCGCCCTGCCCCACGGCAATGTGGTGTAATGCATGCAGGTGTCGGGTCCTGATCCACACTCCATCCTTATCTGAGAGTGAGATATCACACCTCTGGGTGAGGTGCAATACGTCTCTAGCAACCGAGCCCTCGGTGCTACAGTTCCATTTATCTTCAGCCTAGGTGACGTATTGTGATACAGGGCCGTGATTTTGGCTATAAAAGGGTCCCCTAGACCCCTACCCCAAGCTTTTTAAGAGAATCATATATGGCGTGCCAGGAGACTCTATGGAATGCTTTCTCAGCATCCAACGAGAGTATCTACTTACAAATTTTTAACTGCATCTAGCCCAGGAAATACTTTGTGCCTAGTAGCAGTGTCTGCTAGTCAGCGGATTATCCCGGCTGTTAAGCAAGCTACACCACCTGTAGTTTGGACACTTAATTTTTTCAAAGGAAATGCTTCGGGACCACGGGATACTTAGTGAAGAGCATCAGGAGGCACCCCAAGGCATAGGGGCTGGGACTGGCACTAGGATGCCTTGCGGTGGACAGCCGAGCTCGATCCTTATAAAAGCTTTATAACTGCAGCAGCTTTAGTGGACGCTACTGGAGCTGGAATTACGCGGCTGCTGGCATGAGACTTGCCCTCCAATAGATCCTTGTAAATGGATTTAAAGTGTATTCATTCAAATTAGAGGGACAATTTAAATTAAAAAGCTTAGAGCTGCCTCCATCACAGGGGGCTCTCTCGACCCACCAGCGGACAGGCACCAGTATTGGGAGAGGGGGGCTGGCCGTCAGGGTTCACCGCGGCTCTGGCACAAACCCGGCGACACGGAGGTGGCACGGGCAGGAGCGGACTGGCCGTCTCGGCTTCTCACTTTTTGGATTTTAGAAGGGCATGACATGCCTATATCTGTGTCTCCCCCTCCTTTTACTCCTCCACCTCTTTTCTTTTCGCATGACTATATGTACTTGTCACTTTTCCATGTGTTAGTTGTGTCTTCTGAGCAGTTTGTCAGCTTTTGGACACCTTTGAAGGTGTTTTCTATGTGTTTCTATGTGTTTTTGTTTGCCTGCCATTGGTTTTAACGGTGTTCGAAGGTGTTCGACGAACAGTTCGACGAACAGTTCGGCGAACACACGGGTGTTCGACGAACCGAACCGAACTCGAACACTACGGGGGTGGCTCAACACTAATCAGGACTCGGATCTCCCTTTGCAGTGCCCTCCTCTGTCTTGGTCTGGCAGTGTCGGTGATCTGTTGGAGTAAGAACACAACCTCTCCCAAACAGTTACCAACAATGTTAGTGCCTAGTACCATATACGGATTGGTGTCATCAGGATTAGTCTCTACTACAATTAGCCCCTGGTCCTTTAGCTCCACTCTCCCCACCTTTACAGTCACATTCTTTACCCCGAGTAGGTTAAGGAGGAGTCCATTTGAGGAATATACAGACAGATTTGGAGCTGGCGTACATAGGTCGTCCATGGACCAGAACCTCTTGTAGAGGACGTCAGGCATGATGGTTACCTGAGATCCTGTGTTCAGCAGGGCCTGCGTTGGGATCCCGTCCAGTACAATGGACAGGAAAGGTCTTCCTCTGACGAACCTGTTGTACCAGTCTGATGGGCCTGGTGAGTTTACTCCTGGGTGTCGGCCCTTGGACCCAGGGTTTTCTCGTTTAAAGGACAATTCTGGTTGATATGTCCGGTCTTGCGGCAGCGGTAGCAGGTAGGGTCCTTCTGTGGACGGCGCTGGTCACTGGTCCTCGGCGAGGGTGGTGTTGGTCTCCTCCTCCTCCTCATCCAGGGGACATCCTCAGGGCTATCGGCTAACAGGATCTTCCATCCTTCCTCGGGCTCCGTCCGCAGCTGCAGGGCACTCAGCACGGTGGTCAGGGTTTTGCTCAACTGACGCACCTCAGAGAGCAGACTGTCCAGTTCTTCAGGGGACGTGGCTGGAACCTTAGCTTCAGCAGTCACTGGGGAAAAGGTGGGTGTAGCAGGTACTGGTGTAGCCCCACCTTGGTAACGTTGGATGGCATTTGTTTCCAGGGGCTGCAGTCCTTTTATAGCCATGTCCTTAAGGTTATCAAAGGTGGCATCTGGATGATCCAGGGACCAACAAAGCACAGTCCTGCTCTCCTCTGGAGACCTCAGTCCCCGGACAAACTGTTCCTTCAGCATTTTGTTCTCATTTTTGATGCTGGTTGGACTAACCTGGTTCAGAGCCCGCAGGGCCCCTTGTAGACGCCAGGCGTAGTCCCGAACATTGTCCTCCGGTTGTTGGGAACAGCTGTAGAACCTCATCCGGAGGTTCGCCTCAGTAAGGTCCTCAAAGACAGTCTGTAGTTTTTGGAATATTGCGGACACTGACTCCTGATCTGCGGTCGACCATGTTTCTACTTCCCATTCCGCAGCACCAGTCAGTTGTCCTAATACAACGGCTGTTCTTTGTTTACCTGTCATGGAGTACATGTCTAAGATACCACATATCTTCCGTTTGAATCCAGACAGGGTATCTCGTTTGCCGTTGTACTCGGGGAGCCACTTTGCTCCAGGAATGTACGGTAAAGTCATAGGAGTTACAGGTGTTACAGGTGCTGCTGGTGGAGCGGCGGCTTCGGCCTGCTCATCATCAGGAGCGGGCTGAACTTCAGGGACATTGACCGGCAGGTCGGCGTTCTGCTGTTCGTCGGACATCTTGGCGCCCCCCCTAGTTAACCGTGCCCTACCTTCTAGTTTTTCTTCCGGCAGGCCGCAGCTCCGCAGGTGACGGTCGTCTTCAGGACCTTGCATCGCTTACGTCCTGCGTCAGAGCAATCAGCGACGTGCCTTACAGGACCTGGCGCTTGTTGGTTTGACGTCTAGGAGTCAGGCGTGTCCGGGGCTTCGCACTCTTTTGTAGGTATGCCCCTAATTTTCCCACAGTTGCGCCCTTCTTCTCGCTCGGCGGCCCAACAATGGCGGCAACCTTCACCACAACTTTACGTACACAGTTCAGAATAAAGGCGCACCGTACCCGGTGGCAACGGGCACAACACTCCGTCGTTGCAGCGGGCACACTATCCTGTTCGTGACGCCAAGAGAGATGACTAGCCCAGGGGATGGGGATGACTCGGTACACGAGCCTTTAGCTTTAGGAATGTCGCGGTGGTCGGCTCCCGGGCCTGTACCCTGGGGTCTCTCTTTAAAAGGGTGGATATTTGTTAATTTTAAGAAAGAGTTTGTGATGCCACCTGTGGCTTCTGGTAAGGATCACCAGCACTGCGCAGTTCACTGAGGCCGATGATAAGGCAGCTCGATGGTATAGCTCCCCACAGGTGGAGCTGGGCCTCAGGGCAGTGTATGACGGGGTATGCAGGACAGGCGAGACCCATGCGGGTCAGGGCAAGAACAGGGACAGACGCGATAGTCACTTCAGTACCTTTTACTGATGGAAATTCAGGCACATCCTGGAGTGCTGTAGGGTGAAGGGTGCATGTCAGGATCCTCCCCAATGAGCGGGTTTTGGGCCTGCTGTTTCTCGCCTCTGCATAGTAAGTTTCTGACCTGCCTGGAGCTAGGCCTAACTTTGTCTCTGTCCTGCGCTGGCTGACCTTGTGGTAGGGCCTTTTCTTGGAGTACACGCACCTTAGCTGCGGGCCTATGTGTCTCCTGGCTCTGTTACGTATCAGCACTTTAACGATCCTTGGACTTGTAGTTCGCCAGGGATTTCGGTTATGCCTTACTGGGTCAGAGAGATCCCGGTAAACTTCGAACCCGGTGTCCGGTAAATGCTTCTTCGGGGTGAGCGAGTTAAACTCCTCTGCCCCCTATGAACTAACTCTCCACGCGCCTTTGGCCTACTCGGGCCCTCACTAGGCTACTCACACTAACGGCAGTTTGCCGCGCTTCACCGACCTTATGGCGCCGGCACACCTAATGCTCACCTCTCTGAGCTACACCGAGCCTTGATCTGGATAAGCTCCACTGCAGGATAGCAATTGCAGGAGCGGGAACAGGCTTTTGTCCTCTGAGGTAACTCTTCTCAGACTGTACTGGACTCACTGCTAAACCAGACTCTGACTAGACTCACAACTCACCACAGACTAACTGCTCCCTGGCTCCTCCTTCCCTATTTATCTATCCCTAACGGGCTCCCTCTGCTGGTCTGAGGTGGAAGGTGGAGATGTGTGAATGGTTATGTGGGCCTCTTGTGGAGGAATCCTTCAATGCACACTTCCAGGATCTGTGATACCAAGCGCAGCTGGGTGTCACAGTTGTAAGTTATCTACAGGCAGTGTCATGTTGGGGCTGTTGCACTGATTAAAATGATACCTGGGTTGAAGAAATCCTTCTTGCGGTTCTTGTGTAATAAGTGTTTGCAGTTATTAGTTAATGATATGCTCGTGTTCCGGGGCAGGACTGTAGACAGGTCTTATCCTGGTGTACTAGGACAGATCAGCAAGAAAAGACCACAGGCCGCCCCGAAGCACAAGTATGTGCCTCATCATAGAGACAGACATAGCGAAAGACAGAAATAGCCAGCCAGAGAGAGAGACAGTCAGCCAGAAAGAGACTGCCAGCCAGAGACAGCCAGCCAGAGAGGGAGAGAGACAGCCAGCTAGAGAGAGACAGCCAGCCAGAGAGAGAGACAGCCAGCCAGAAACCCCTTTATGACATTGGACGTAATAATCCGTACCTGTACCCTGGGCCTTTTGGGCCAGGTACAGATTATTACTAGTGTTGAGCGAGCACTGAAATGCTCGGGTGCTCGAAGCTCAGGCCGAACTTGCCGTGATACTCGGGTGCGGCGACACCCCCGGCAGTCTGTAGAAAGCCTAAAAAGTGCCCAAAACGATAGTGACAGTGCTCAAAAGACATGGGGACAGCATGGGCATCGCCCCAGGAAGCATTTCTGACCCCCAGGTCACTGCTGTCAACAACGTGGTCAGAGGTATTAAGCCACTTTTACGGGCTCACAATAAAACGTTCAAAAACTAAACTGAAACGGTTTTCCTGTGAAATATATTAAGGAACTTCCTTTCCAGGGTAAAGACTTGTGTATAAGGTAAAATAGATAACCAAAAAAAAAAATACTCCTCCACACCTTGGGCTATGTTCACAAGTAGCATTTTTTTATGCATTTTTGCACTTTTGTATTGCTTTCAACCGTGACAAATGCATTCACCGGGAAATGTCATTTTAACATTTTACAATCTTATCTGGCCATATGCTGTGTAACACATGCTTACAGTGCTAAAAAAACATGGGAACAGCATGGGGAAGACCCCTGGAAGCGTCTCTGACACCCAGGTCACTGCCTAAAAGTGTGCCCATCAGAAGTGATCCTTTCCGCATCAGAAGATGCAGACTTGCAACTATCCCCGTGCAAGTCCTTGTCCCAGGGCAGTGTTCAATTGTACCTCCCCCATTCCTTGCAATGCAAGCGCAAGTATGCAGCCTGCCACCCACCCACACCCAGGCTGCAATACCATACTGTTAGCTTGCTTGCACTTGAAATTGGGCCTTTTAGGCATGTGGAGGCGAAATCTGGCCACCACGTCATAGCTGCGTCAGCGGCCTGGTATCCATACTCAGTACCCAGCCTCCTGGCGGCCGGGTGTCCACGCTCTGTCCCAGCGGCCAGGGGGCAGCCGGGTGTCCATACTCGGTCCCCAGCCGCCTGGGGGCGGCCAGGTGTCCATAAATTGTCCCCAGCCGCCCCTATTTGAATGACAGCCTAACCACAAACACGTGGACAAGTGAATGTGGCCAGGGATGGTCCATCTCACGCCTTCACACTGGGTTATTATTGAGGAAGCCGGGACACCGTTGGACACTGGGTGGCAACAAGTCCTCCAGACATAGAGGATTGCGGGTTCTGGGTTAATCAGGCTTCAACACAAAGTTAAAAAGGTAGACAGCAGCAGTGGTCTGCCTCCTACACAATGAGTAAATTATTCATGATCATGAGGCCATCCATCTCCTTAGCGTTCTGATCCTTGGAATGCATGCGCATGTATGTAGCAGTGGCTAGGCCTGAGGTGGTCAGCGTTTTGGCGCATATCCTACTTCCTCCGAGGATTGCTGGATGTTTTCCTGCTACTATCCCAGTTCTATGACTCCCTTTAAAACAAAGCTTCAGGTGATGAATGATGGATGAGGTGGTGGCAAACAAGAAAGCGCAGGAGGAACAGGGACCATTCACATCAATATCAGGCCAGTCAACCACACATGTCTTGTAGGATATGTTTATGTACCAAAAGGAGCGGTTCTGCTACACAGTTATAGGGCATACAGTGAGTGCAATGCCTACCAAAAATTTCGAGGCACTCCAATGCACCTTGGAAGTGACATGGAGGTCAGAGGGCCTTAACTAAACTGTTTTTTCCATTTATAGCAACTGGGTCTCCTGTGCATTGTTGGCCTAAGCAGTGGATGGAAGACTTTCCAAAAATTATGAGGAACTGCAATGGCCCTTGAAACAGACGTGGATTACAGCATACTAAAAACCTTCAACCTATTATTGGGGAGTGGGTCTCCCTCAGTGTTCGCCTATGCATTGAAAAGAAAAAGCTGACTAAAATTAGGAGGAAATGCAATGCCCGTTGGAAGAGTCATGGAGGCTAGAGTTAGTTAAAAACAACATTTCAATGCCCCTTGGAAGAGCTGTGGAGTTCAGAATGATTTAACAAGACTGTTTTAATACACCTTGGAAGTGTCGTGGAGGTTGCAGTAGCTTAACAAGATGATTTTAATGCCACTTGGAAGACACGTGGAGGTTGCAGTAGCTTAACAAGATGGTTTTATTGCCCCTTGGAAAAGTGGTGGAGGTCGCAGTGGAATAAAAAGACAATATCAATGCCCCGTGAAAATGTGGTGGAGGTCGCAGTAGCTTAACAAGATGGTTTTATTGCCCCATGGAAAAGTGGTGGAATTTGCAGTAGCTTAACAAGACGGTTTTAATGTCCCTTGAAAGAGACGTGGAGGTCGCAGTAGCTTAACAAGACGGTTTTAATGCCCCTTGGTAGAGACGTGGAGGTTGCAGTAGCTTAACAAGACGTTTTTAATGCCCCTTGGAAAAGTGGTGGAGGTTGCAGTAGCTTAACAAGACGGTTTTAATGCCCCTTGGAAGAGACGTGGAGGTCGCAGTAGAATAAAAAGACAATATCAATTCCCATTGGAAAAGTGGTGGAGGTCACAGTAGCTTAACAAGAAAGTTTTAATGCCCCTTGGAAGAGATGTGGTGGTCGCAGTGGAATAAAAAGACAATATCAATGCCCCATGAAAATTTGGTGGAGGTCGCAGCAGCTTAACAATACGGTTTTATTGCCACTTGGAGAAGTGGTGGAGGTCGCAGTAGCTTAACAAGACGGTTTTAATACCCCTTGGAAGAGACGTGGAGGTTGCAGTAGCTTAACAAGACAGTTTTAATGCCCCTTGGAAAAGTGGTGGAGGTCGCAGTAGCTTAACAAGACAGTTTTAATGCCCGTTGGAAAAGTGGTGAAAGTTGCAGTAGCTTAGCAAGACGGTTTTAATGCCCCTTGGAAGAGACGTGGAGGTTGCAGTAGCTTAACAAGACGGTTTTAATGCCCCTTGAAAAAGTGGTGTAGCTTGCAGTGGAATAAAAAGACAATATCAATGCCCCTTGAAAATGTGGTGGAGGTCGCAGAAGCTTAACAGGACGGTTTTAATGCCTCTTGGAAGAGACGTGGAGTTCGCAGTGGAATAAAAAGACAATATCAATGCCCCTTGAAAATGTGGTGGAGGTCGCAGTAGCTTAACAAGATGGTTTTAATGCCCCTTGGAAAAGAGGTGGAGGTCGCAGTAGCTTAACAAGACGGTTTTAATGCCCCTTGGAAAAGTGGTGAAGGTTGCAGTAGCTTAGCAAGACGGTTTTAATGCCCCTTGGAAGAGACGTGGAGGTTGCAGTAGCTTAACAAGACGGTTTTAATGCCCCTTGAAAAAGTGGTGTAGCTTGCAGTGGAATAAAAAGACAATATCAATGCCCCTTGAAAATGTGGTGGAGGTCGCAGAAGCTTAACAAGACGGTTTTAATGCCTCTTGGAAGAGACGTGGAGGTCGCAGTGGAATAAAAAGACAATATCAATGCCCCTTGAAAATGTGGTGGAGGTCGCAGTAGCTTAACAAGATGGTTTTAATGCCCCTTGGAAAAGAGGTGAGGTCGCATTAGCTTAACAAGACTGTTTTAATGCCCCTTGGAAAAGTGGTGGAGGTCGCAGTAGCTTAACAAGACAGTTTTAATGCCCCTTGGAAGAGATGTGGAGGTTGCAATAGCTTAACAAGACAGTTTTAATGCCCCTTGGAAGAGACGTGGAGGTCGCAGTAGAATAAAAAAACAATATCAATCCCCCTGGGAAAAGTGGTGGAGGTCGCAGTAGCTTAACAAGACAGTTTTAATGCCCCTTGGAAGAGACGTGGAGGTCGCAGTGGAATAAAAAGACAATATCAATGCCCCTTGAAAATGTGGTGGAGGTCGCAGTAGCTTAACAAGACGGTTTTAATGCCCCATGGAAGAGACGTGGACGTCGCAGTGGAATAAAAAGACAATATCAATGCCCCTTAAAAATGTGGTGGAGGTCGCAGTAGCTTAACAAGACGGTTTTAATGCCCCTTGGAAGAGCCATGCAGTACAGCATCTTAAAAACATTATTCCCTTTATTGGGGAATGGTTCTCCCATAGTCTTTGCCTATGCCTTCCAAGCAAAAGCTGCCAAAAATAAGGAGGGAGGAACTTGCAATGCTGGCAAGATGGACCAAGGTCACCTGGTGATATAGTGGTGGTTGAGGCTGAGGATAAGGAGAAGAGCAAAATACAGCCGAAATGAGGAAGCGTATACCCATGTGTGGGTGTGAAGTGGTGCATGGGAATACACCTCCCGAAATAACACAGTTGATTTGACTTTATGTTACTCTGCTGTCATTTGGTGGTGATGAGAAGTCTGGCCCAATCCAGCCCTTGTTCATTTTGATAAGGGTCAGCTTGTCAGCATTGTCAGTTGACAGGCGAGTGCGCAAATCAGTTATAATTCCCACAGCGGCACTAAAAACACGCTCCGATAACACGCTAGCGGCAGGGCAGGCCAGGACCTCTAAGGCATACAGAGCGAGTTCATTCCAAGTGTCCAGCTTGGATACCCAATAATTAAAAGGCACAGAGGAATCAAGGAGGACGCTGGTACGGTCGGCAAGGTACTCCCTCACCATTTTGGAAACTTTCCACTCCTTGTGAGAGTACCCTAGGCCTCAGGGCCTGTAAGCTGGAGGGGTCTCAGAAAACTATCCCAGAAAGTTGACAGTGTTCCCCTGCCTCTGCTGGATTGGAATTGCGTCTCTCTCGCCTGTACGCCTTTGTTGGTCAACGAACTGTGACCTCTGCCGCTAGCGTGTTCAGATGGGAATTTTTTTAACAGTTCTGCAGCAAGGGCCTTCTGGTACTGCCCCATTATTGTAGACCTCTCCACCTCAGGAATAAGAGAGTGAAAGTTCTCCTTGTAGCAGGGGTATAAAAGTGTCACCAACCAGTAATGACTGTCACCCAACATTTTTACAACGCGAGGGTCACGGTTAAGGCAACTAGTGTTGAGCCACCCCCGTAGTGTTCGAGTTCGGTTCGGTTCGTCGAACACCCTTGTGTTCGTCGAACTGTTCGTCGAACTGTTCGTCGAACACCTTCGAACACCGTTAAAACCAATGGCAGGCAAACAAAAACACATAGAAACACATAGAAAACACCTTCAAAGGTGTCCAAAAGCTGACAAACTGCTCAGAAGACATAACTAAGACATGGAAAAATGACAAGTACATATAGTCATGCGAAAAGAAAAGAGGTGGAGGAGTAAAATGAGGGGGAGACACGGATATAGGCATGTCATGCCCTCCTAAAATCCAAAAAGTGAGAAGCCGACACGGCCAGTCCGTTCCTGCCCGTGCCACCTCCGTGTCGCCGGGTTTGAGCCAGAGCCGTGGTGGACCCTGACGGCCAGCCCCCCTCTCCCAAAACTGGTGCCTGTCCGCTGGTGGGTCGAGCGAGCCCCCCTGTGGTGGAGGCAGCTCTAAGCTTTTTAATTTAAATTGTCTCTCTAATTTGAATGAATACACTTTAAATCCTTTTACAAGGATCTATTGGAGGGCAAGTCTCATGCCAGCAACCGCGTAATTCCAGCTCCAGTAGCGTCCACTAAAGCTGCTGCAGTTAAAAAGCTTTTATAAGGATCGAGCTCGGCGGTATACCGCAAGGCATCCTACCGCCAGTCCCAGCCCCTATGCCTTGGGGTGCCTCCTGATGCTCTTCACTGAGTATCCCGGGGTCCCGAAGCATTTGCTTTGAAAAAATGAAGTGTCCAAACTACAGGTGGTGTAGCTTGCTTAACAGCTGGGATAATCCGCTGACTAGCAGAGACTGCTACTAGGCACAAAGTATTTCCTGGGCTAGATGCAGTTAAAAATTTGTAATTAGATACTCTCGTTGGATGCTGAGAAAGCATTCCATAGAGTCTCCTGGCACGCCATATATTATTCTCTTAAAAAGCTTGGGGTAGGGGTCTAGAGGACCCTTTTATAGCCAAAATCACGGCCCTGTATCGCAATACGTCACCTAGGCTGAAGATAAATGGAACTGTAGCACCCTGAGGGCTCGGTTGCTACAGAGGTATTGCACCTCACCCAGAGGTGTGATATCTCACTATCAGGTAAGTAAGGAGTGTGGATCAGGACCCCGACATCTGCATGCATTACACCACATTGCCGTGGGGCAGGGCGACCAATATGCCCCTGAGATGGGCACGACAGTCCCTGTCCCTGGCTGGAGTGGAGTGAGGGAACACTGAGGAAGGGGAACCCTGTAGTGCAGGAGCAGGGAGGAAGCAGTTCCTGGGTGCATTGAGAAGCGAGTATAAAAGGTGGGCACCATCTTAGTTCAGTGCAGAGAAGTCTGAGCAGAAGTGACAAGGAGCAGGGGCTCGGCATGAGCTCTGCTCCGGAGGCGGGCCTAGTATCAGAGGCCCAGGCCTGGAAGAGGGAGAAGGAAGGAAGAAGAGCGGAGAAGGCTCCAGGAACGAGGAACGAAGGGATCCCAGGGGTGCGGACGGGCGAGTCGCCACCACACGCCCGAATCCACCTGCGTGGAGGGGTCAGGCCAAAGGGGGAGACCGGTCCCCGAAACTAGTGGAGGCGGGAAGCGACCCTCAGATAGAAACCGGAGGTTGTGACATTTTATGTGGCGCAGCCCCTCGCTACACCCGCTAGGAAGGCACCATATAGGGTCAGGGAAACTGGCGCCAAGTTTACCAAGAGGAGGCCCGAGGCAGCCGGACAGAAGCGTTGGTAAGAAAGGCCAGACAAAGGACACACAAAGGGGATCCTGTGAAGCGCTCCAAAGTTATCTGGGAGTTGTCTGAGCCCCTCACCTGGTGAGCACAGTACGATGTGGGCAGCCGTTACCTGCAGAAGTGGTCTGGATAATAAGAACTGTGAGTAAAGGCCCTGGACTGCATCACTGACTCCGTGTCGTTACTGCTGCTGCCCTGCACCATCGCCCCCATCCTCCGCATACACTGCCCTGAGGCTATACTCCTCCCTTGGGGAGTTATACTACGCTCTGCTGCACCCACAACACCAGCCTCAGCGGTCTGCCCTGCAGCGGCGGTTCACTCTGACCGCAATCCACGGGTGGCGTAGTCGGACATTTAAACATCAAAACCACATAAATAGTTCCGCCACTTTTTTGACCGCCCTGAGCCACGGAACCGGGTCGTCACCACGGAGACTACAACCAACAGCATCCACCAAAAAGGGTCTGGCTCCAGGTGCTCCAAGGCCCAGGGGGCGTGTCAGAACATTTTCATCACCTTTCATAATCACCAATGGGACAAGGCAGGGATGTCCTCTGTCCTCTCTCTTATACATCCTAGTGACGGAGCACCTGCTCTCATCAATTCGCCATAACCCCAATATTAGGTGGATTGAGGTGGGAGGCACCGAGTACAAGTGCTCTCTATTTGCTGATGATGTCCTAGTATATATCACTCAATCACATACATCCATCCCTGCTGTTATGGCTGAAATAGATCACATTGTTACATGGTCAAATTTTAAAATCAATGCAGCGAAGTCTGAGGCCCTCGATGTCTCCCTCCCCAAATCCATACAGGATTCCATCCAGTCCAACTTTCCCTTTGCCTGGCCCTCATAGGGTATCAAATACTTAGGAATTCCTATTCATAGAGACCTCTCCCATCTATGTTATCTTAATTTTGGGCCCTTTATTGAACAACTCCATACAGACCACGGTTGGCAAGTTAGAACTGTAAGATTCACTACGTGAACCACTGGTGTTTTGTGGAAAAGCACATGTACACTGTGTTCCAAATTATTATGCAAAAAGTGTTTAGGAGTGATAAGGGAAGAATTTGTTTGTTTGTCAGTTAAACTCATTGATGGTGATATGTGTCAGTTCTCTTTATATCACTGTAAGCAATTGCAGACACCTGTGCTAATTAGTTTGGCAGGTGTGTCCAATGAATTGCAAGACTACTTAAGAAGGCTGTCCCACATTATTAAGCAGCCTACATTTTCGGCCAAAATGGGAAAGAAAAAGGATGTGTCGGCTGCTGAAAAACAACAAATTGTGGAGTGTTTAGGTCAAGGCATGACTACAATCAACATTGTGCGATGATCAGGATGAAGTGTCTTGGCAATCAAGAAGTATGAAGCTGATTCACAGTACACACGTGTGCATGCTGATAAGACTCTTTCCTACAGGCAATTACGTCAGGTTAAAAGAGCAGCGGCTAAAAAGCCTTGTCATAGCAGCAGACAAGTTTTTGAAGCTGCTGGTGCCTCCAACGTCCCCCGAACAACAAGATGCAGGGTCCTTCAGAGGTTTGCAGCTGTGCGTAAGCCATCCTGTCGACCTCCTCTATCCACTGCACACAAGCAGAAACGGCTCCATTGGGCCAAACAATACATGAAGACTGACTTCACAACTGTTTTGTTCACGGATGAGTGCCGTGCAACGCTCGATGGTCCAGATGGATGGAGTGGAGGATGGCTGGTTGATGGACACCCCTCGCAAGCACGGCTACAGCGCCAACAAGGAGGAGGTGGAGTAATGTTTTGGGCTGGAATCATGAGGAGAGAGATTGTCGGCCCCTTTAGGATCCCTGAAGGGGTAAAGATGAACTCCATAATGTATGTGGAGTTTCTCAAACAGCACTTCCTGCCATGGTTCAAGAAGAAGAACCGTGAATTCCACAGCAAGATCATTTTCATGCATGATAATGCACCGTCTCATGCTGCACATAACACATCTGCATCTCTGGCTGATATGGGCATAAAAGGGGACAAACTTATGGTGTGACCCCCATGCTCCCCTGACCTCTACCCCATTCAGAACCTCTGGAGCATCATCAAAAGGAGTGTCTATGATGGCGGGAGGCAGTTCACATCTAAGCAACAGCTCTGGGAGGGTATTCTGTCCTCACGCAAAACAATTGAAGCAGAAACCATCCAAAACCTGACAAATTCAATGGACAAGAGAGTTCTGAAGCTCTTTTCGAGCAAGGGGTCCTATGTGCAAATGTAACATCACCTAGAATAAAGTTTTGAATTGAAAACTGTTTGATTTCAGTTTCTAATAACCTGCTAATGCTTATAATTTCAAAAATGACCATTTTTTTGTTCTTTATTAAAATGAAAAGGTTGATTGAAGAGTGTGGGGGATCTAAGAGTGTGGCAACCCAGTAGTCAGGATTACTTTGAATTCTGACAATCTGAGGGTCATGTTGCAGGTAGTGCAGCAAGAAGGCACTCATGTGTCTTGCGCATCAAGGAGCCCCAAAATTATTTTCCGGGCTAGATGCAGCTAAAAATTATTATTAATTTTAACTCTGGTGGAGCTTAGTATAGATGGCCTAATAGAATCAGTACTGCGCACTGCTACAAAGCCCAAATTATTTTCCAGCCAAGATACAGATAAACATGATGTAACGGGTCTGGGAGGCGGAACCTCTGAGCTACTATACAAGGGGGCAGTCCTTGTAAGGGAGCGGGTGGCGACCAGGGAAGACGGGCAGGAGGTCACAGCAGGTGACCGGGACAGTCTCTGAGTGAACGGGCTGGAGGTCACGGCAAGTGACCGGGGCAGTCTCTGGATGAACGGGCTGATGGTCACGGCAAGTGACCGGGGCAGTCTCTGAATGAACGGGCAGATGGTCACGGCAAGTGACCGGGCAGTCTCTGGATGAACGGGCAGATGGTCACGGCAAGTGACCGGGCAGTCTCTAGGTAAAGGGTTGGTACGACCTGTGGCGGCTGATGATAGATGTGAGCTCCCAGGTGAGCAGGCGAGAGTCTCTGGATGAACGGGTGGTCACAGCATGTGACGGCGGAGCCTCCAGGAAGACCAACAGACAGGCGGCAGATGAGCGCTCCCAGGTGAGCGGGCAGAAGTCTCTGGATAGGCGGGTGGTCACAGCACGTGACGGCAGAGCCTCCAGGTAGGCTAGCAGACAGGCAGCAGATGAGCGCTCCCAGGTGAGCGAGCAGGAGACACTGGACAGGCAGGTGGTCACAGCACGTGACGGCGGAGCCTCCAGGTAGACTAGCAGGCAGGTAGCAGGTGAGTGCTCCCAGGTGAGCGGGCAAGCTGGTCCATAGACAGACTGACAGGAGTTGGAAGGCAGACCGTCGGACCTCGGGCAAGCAGGCAGGTGGCTGATGTGCGCTCCCAGGTGAGCGGGCAGGCTGGTCCTTAGACAGACTGACAGGAGTAGTAAGGCAGACCGTCGGACCTCAGACTAGCAGGCAGGTAGCAGATAATCAGGCAGGAATCTGGCAGGTAACTGGCAGGTAACTGGCAACGGGACCTGAGGGCTGAAGCAGAGTAGTGAACAGTGCAACAACATTGCTCGGGCACCTCCATTTTGGAGGAGGTGCCTTATATATGGTGAAGTCCTCCGGCCATTGGCCGGGGACTCCTTAGGACGGCGCACGCGGCCCCTTTAAGAGGGAGGGAGAGCGCGCGCGCCCTAAGCACAGTGGCCGGGAAGGAGCGCGCGCTGCCAGCAGAGCGGGAGGAGGACGCCGGGCACGGAGCAGTGAGGTGAGGGGAACAGCGTCCCTGCCTAGCAGAGGGCAGGGACGCCGGCGCTACAGTACCCCCCCCTTTAGGCCCCCCCTTTTTTAGGCCAGACAGAAATTTAGCTAGGATAAGAGGGGCATGGATGTTCTCCCGGGGCTCCCACGTTCTCTCCTCAGGACCAAACCCCCTCCAATCTACTAGAAAAATGGTCTTTCCTCTTACCCTTTTGGTGGCAAGAATGTTCTCTACCTCAAACTCGTCCTCAGCAGAAACCGGAGCAGGAGGCGTACCTGTAGACTTGGAAAAAGAGTTAAGTACCACAGGTTTGAGGAGAGATACATGGAAGGAGTTAGGGATCCGTAAGTTGGCCGGGAGTTTTAATTTATAGGCCACCGGGTTGATCTGATTGATGACCTCCAGAGGACCGATGAACCGAGGCCCTAACTTGTAAGAAGGTATCTTGAGTCGGACATATTTAGACGAGAGCCAGACTTTATCTCCAGTACGAAATTGTGGAGGATCCAGGCGTTTTTTGTCAGCGTGTCTTTTCATCCGTTCGGACGACTGAAGGAGTGCGGATCGGGTACTCTCCCAAATGGAGGAAAATTTGCTAACGAGAGATTCCGCAGCCGGGTTGTCCACAGAGGTGGAGACAGGAAAAGGAATCCGAGGATGCTGACCGAAGACTACAAAAAATGGGGATTTGGAGGAGGATTCGCTCTCGTGATTGTTATAGGAGAACTCGGCCCATGGTAGGAGATCCACCCAGTCAGAATGATGGGCATTAACGAAGTGCCGGAGGTAACTGGTCAGGTTCTGATTGATCCGCTCCACTTGACCATTGGACTGTGGGTGTTAAGCGGAAGAGAAGTCCAGGGTGACGTCTAGCAGTTTACAAGTGGCTCTCCAGAAACGTGAGGTGAACTGTACCCCACGATCCGACACGATGTGGAGGGGCAGGCCATGAAGACGGAAGATGTGGCGGATAAAGTCTTTAGCCAGCTCGGGTGCAGATGGGAGGCCAGGCAGGGGAATAAAGTGAGCCATCTTGGAAAAGCGGTCAGCGACCACCCAAATGACCGAACAACCGGCAGAGACGGGGAGATCAGTTATGAAGTCCATAGCAATATGCTGCCAGGGGGCAGCAGGCACAGGAAGCGGAAGAAGGCGACCGGCTGGCAGGTGTCTCGGGACTTTGTTGCGGGCGCAGGACACACAGGCAGAAACAAAGTCTATTACGTCCTTGTGCAGGGTAGGCCACCAGTAGTGCCGGGCAATAAGCTGGAGGGTCTTTTTCTGACCGGCGTGGCCAGCTAGTTTAGACGAGTGACCCCAGTGTAGGATCTTCTCCCGATCAGGTACTGATACGAACGTCTTACCGGGAGGGAGACGATTTAGGCTCACGGGAGCCACCTGCATTACTCTGGCGGGATCGATGATATGTTTAGGTTCTTCCTCGAGATCGGACACTAGAAAGGATCGGGACAAGGCATCTGCTTTGATGTTTTTGTCAGCCGGGCGAAAATGAAGAACAAAATCAAAGCGAGCAAAAAACAAGGACCACCGGGCTTGGCGCGGGTTAAGTCTCTGGGCATGCTGGAGGTAAGCCAAGTTCTTGTGGTCAGTGTAAATTATTACCGGGTGAAGAGCCCCCTCGAGTAGGTAACGCCACTCCTCCAATGCCAGTTTGATGGCCAATAACTCTCGGTCTCCTATGGAATAGTTGCGCTCAGAAGAGGAGAAGAGTTTGGAGAAGAAGCCACAAGTTACCATTCTCCCGGAAGATGATTTTTGAGTAAGTACCGCTCCGGCTCCAGAGGAGGAGGCGTCAACTTCCAGGAAGAACTGCTTGTTGCCGTCCGGGCGATGCAGCACCGGGGCGGAAGAGAAGGCCTGTTTTAGGGAAAGAAAGGCCTCCTCTGCTTCGGGTGGCCACTCTTTGGGATTAGTACCCTTACGGGTGAGCGCGGAAATTGGGGCAGTCCGGGAAGAGAAGTGCGGTATGAAGAGGCGGTAGTAGTTGGTGAAGCCCAGGAATCGCTGAATGGCCTTCAACCCCTCCGGTCGAGGCCATTTCTCGATGGCAGACAGTTTCTCTGGATCCATTCGTAGGCCGGTCTGAGAAATAATGTAGCCCAAAAACGGAAGCGAGGTCTGCTCAAAGAGGCACTTCTCGTATTTAGCGAAGAGGTGATTCTGCCTGAGCCTGAGCAGGACCTGACGAACGTCCCTCCGGTGAGTCTGGAGATCCGGAGAGAAGACCAAGATGTCGTCCAGGTACACCACTACGCAGGAGTAGAGAAGGTCCCGGAAGATGTCATTGACCAACTCTTGAAAGACGGCAGGAGCGTTACAGAGACCAAAGGGCATTACCAGATATTCATAGTGGCCGTCCCGGGTGTTGAATGCCGTCTTCCATTCATCCCCCTGATGGATACGAACCAGGTTGTACACCCCACGGAGGTCCAGTTTGGTGAAGATTCTAGCCCCCCTCAGACGATCAAATAACTCCGGAATGAGCGGAAGGGGGTACTTATTCTTCACCGTGATCTGGTTAAGGCCTCTATAGTCTATACAGGGACGGAGAGAGCCGTCCTTCTTTTTGATGAAGAAGAAGCCTGTTCCCGCCGGGGAGGTAGATTTCCGGATGAATCCCCTGGCCAGATTCTCCTCAATATATTCGGACATCGACCGGGTCTCAGCAGCGGATAAAGGATAAATACGCCCATGGGGAGGAGTAGTACCAGGTAACAGGTCGATAGGGCAGTCGTATGGTCTATGAGGAGGTAGTGTCTCTGCTTCCTTTTTATTAAAGACATCAGCATAAGACCAATAAGGAATTGGAAGTCCAGGTAGATTAGCTGGGGTAGGAGAAGGACGGACGGGATGGACGGGAACCAGACAGGTCTTATGGCAGTCCTGTCCCCAGCGAAGGACTTCTCCGGTCTGCCAGTCAAGCACGGGTGCATGTCTCTGGAGCCAAGGTAGACCTAGCAAGAGGGCGTGAGAGAGTCCAGGCAGAACATGAAAGGAGATACTCTCAGAATGCAGCATTCCCACCTGCAGAGTAATGGATTCAGTGATGAGTTGGATGGGGCGTGGTAAGAGGCCCCCATCCACGGCAGCAACAGACAAGGGTACAGCCAGAGGTTTGGTGGGGATGCGGTATTTCTCTACCAGGGACTGTGAAATAAGATTCCCGGCTGCTCCAGAGTCAAGTTGGGCTAGTTCGAAATAACGGTTCTCCCCGCAGACGATTGAGACTGACAGCAGCAGAGATGGAGAGGATTTATTCTTGTCTAGGTTGACCTCTCTGAGCGAACCTAGACACAGGCGTTTCCCGACCTCTCCGGGCAGGCACGGATCCGGTGCTCCTTACTGCCACAGTAGAAGCAGCTCCCCTCGGCACGGCGTAAGTCCTGACGGGTTTTGACCTTCTTGGTCTGGTCGACCTGCATAGACTCAGGAGAGTGTACCTGGGTAGAGACGGAGGGAGTGACGGGTTTCTGAAAAGTAGGAGCTAGACATGGTAACCTCCTCTCGCGGGTGACCTCTTTGGCACACTCTTGGAACCGTAGGTCAATCCGGGTGGCAAGAGTTATTAGGTCATCGAGAGTGGTAGGAATGTCCCGACCGGCAAGTTCATCTTTAATACGGCCGGACAGACCCTCCCAGAAGACGGATACCAGAGCGTCGTTATCCCAGGCCAGCTCCGAGGCAAGGGTACGGAACCGTATGGCATATTGGCCCACGGTGAGACTTCCTTGACGGAGGCGTAGCAGTGATGATGCGGATGAGGTCTTCCGTCCGGGTTCGTCGAAGACTTTCCGGAAAGCCGTGAGAAAAGCAGGCAAGTTGGACACCAGGGGGTCTCCTCTCTCCCATAGAGGATTTAGCCAGGCCAGGGCCTCCCCGGTGAGATGGGACATGATGAATGCAATTTTGGCCCGGTCGGAGTTAAACTGGTGGGACAATAGTTCAAAGTGCAGGATGCACTGATTTATGAAGCCCCGAGCCTGGGCGGAGTCGCCTCCGAAGCGAGGAGGTGCAGAAAGCCGGGGTCCGGGGTAGGATACCATGGTATTAGTGGGCAGCGGAGCTGCCGGATTGCGAGACATGGCACTGGCGGAGGTTGCTGGTGGAGCAGTCAGAGTGTCCAGGCGAGTATTGACATTCCGCAGGTGACCCAGGATGGACTCCTGTTGGGACCTTTGAAGGGACAGTTCATGACACAGGTCCGAGAGCGAGGGAGCTTGGGTGCCACCGGGTTCCATGGCCCGAGCAAACTGTAACGGGTCTGGGAGGCGGAACCTCTGAGCTACTATACAAGGGGGCAGTCCTTGTAAGGGATCGGGTAGCGACCAGGGAAGACGGGCAGGAGGTCACAGCAGGTGACCGGGACAGTCTTTGAGTGAACGGGCTGGAGGTCACGGCAAGTGACCGGGGCAGTCTCTGGATGAACGGGCAGATGGTCACGGCAAGTGACCGGGGCAGTCTCTGAATGAACGGGCAGATGGTCACGGCAAGTGACCGGGGCAGTCTCTGAATGAACGGGCAGATGGTCACGGCAAGTGACCGGGGCAGTCTCTGGATGAACGGGCAGATGGTCACGGCAAGTGTCCGGGGCAGTCTCTAGGTAAAGGGTTGGTACGACCTGTGGCGGCTGATGATAGACGTGAGCTCCCAGGTGAGCAGGCGAGAGTCTCTGGATGAACGGGTGGTCACAGCATGTGACGGCGGAGCCTCCAGGAAGACCAACAGACAGGCGGCAGATGAGCGCTCCCAGGTGAGCGGGCAGAAGTCTCTGGACAGGCGGGTGGTCACAGCAGGTGACGGCAGAGCCTCCAGGTAGGCTAGCAGACAGGCAGCAGATGAGCGCTCCCAGGTGAGCGGGCAAGCTGGTCCATAGACAGACTGACAGGAGTTGGAAGGCAGACCGTCGGACCTCGGGCAAGCAGGCAGGTGGCTGATGTGCGCTCCCAGGTGAGCGGGCAGGCTGGTCCTTAGACAGACTGACAGGAGTAGTAAGGCAGACCGTCGGACCTCAGACTAGCAGGCAGGTAGCAGATAATCAGGCAGGAATCTGGCAGGTAACTGGCAGGTAACTGGCAACGGGACCTGAGGGCTGAAGCAGAGTAGTGAACAGTGCAACAACATTGCTCGGGCACCTCCATTTTGGAGGAGGTGCCTTATATATGGTGAAGTCCTCCGGCCATTGGCCGGGGACTCCTTAGGACGGCGCGCGCGGCCCCTTTAAGAGGGAGGGAGAGCGCGCGCGCCCTAAGCACAGTGGCCGGGAAGGAGCGCGCGCTGCCAGCAGAGAGGGAGGAGGACGCCGGGCACGGAGCAGGGAGGTGAGGGGAACAGCGTCCCTGCCTAGCAGAGGGCAGGGACGCCGGCGCTACACATGATAAGTAATTTTAAATCTGGTGGAGCTTAGTATAGATGGCCTAATAGAATCAGTACTGCACACTGCTACAAAGCCCAAATTATTTTCCAGCCAAGATACAGATAAACATGATTAGTAATTTTAAATCTGGTGGAGCTTAGTATAGATGGCCTAATAGAATCAGTGCTGCACACTGCTACAAAGCCCAAATAATTTTCCAGCTAAGATACAGATAAACATGATTAGTAATTTGAAAGCATAAAACGGTTTGTGAGGTGATTTTAACCAATCATCAAGCTTTTACTCACCCCAGGATGACACAGGGGTAGAAAAGTCGTTTTGGATCCATGATTTATTCATCTTTATGAACGTGAGTCTGTCTACATTATCAGTGGAGAGCCGCGTGCGCTTATCTGTCAGCACACCATCAGCAGCGCTGAACACACGTTCAGACAGAACGCTGGCTGCAGGGCATGACAAGATCTCCAAGGCGTAAGTGGCGAGCTCCGACCATTTATCCAGATTGGAAGCCCAAAAAGAGCAATGATCCAGTGACACAATCATGGCTTCAATGCTTACTTGGAGATACTCCTGTACTATCGTCTCTAGGCGTTGACTATGTGTCAGACTTCTTGTCTCCTGTGGCCTTGCAAAGGATGGGCTAAAAAAGTGGTGAAATTATTCCGCAAAATTGATGTTAACAGCAGATGCTGTGTTTCTGTTATGGTTTGAGTGCTGAACACTCGACGGTCCCACGGTTGGCAAGTTGGAACTGTGAGTTTCACTACGTGCACCACTGGTGTTTTGTGGAAAAGCACATGTAAGATTCTGCAACAGTCTCTGCTGATACTCCTGCATGCGTGCATCCCTTTCTATGGCAGGAATAATTTCTGAAAATTTACTTTTGTACTGGGGATCTAACAGTGTGGCAACCCAGTAGTCAGGATTATTTCTAATTCTCACAATTCGAGGGTCATGTTGCAGGTAGTGCAGCAAGAAGGCACTCATGTGTGTTGCGCATCCAGGAGCACCAAGTCCCTGTTGTGTTGGTGGCGAGGTAACAATCATGCTTCCTTCCTCTGTCCTCTCCCCCCAACCTCGCACAACAGAAATGTGATCAAGGTCTCCCTCATCTGATGAGTCTTCCATCAGTTCGTCCTCCACTTCTTCCTGGGCTCCTGCACCTTCCTCACTAGTTTGGCTGCTACCATGCGCCCTGGTAAAACCATCTCCCCCACCCTCACATGCCTGCCGCCTTGGTGCTGCTGACCGTCTGGACCTTGCAGATGTTAGCCCTTCCGCATACAACTCCTCCTCCTCTACTTCCTCCACCTCCTCTTGTGCCACCACCTGACTCCGAATTCTGTTTAACATGTGCTCCAGCATGTAAATCACCGGAATAGTCATGCTGATAATGGCATCGTCAGCACTAAACATCTTCGTCGCCATTTCAAAACTGTGCAGAAGGGTGCATAGGTCCCTGATCTGAGACCACTCCTCCAGCGTGATTTGCCCCACCTCTGGATCTCGTTGACCAAGGCTATACGTCAGAACGTATTGCACCAGGGCTTGTCGGTGCTGCCACAGTCGCTGAAACATGTGCAGAGTTGAATTCCACCGGGTAGGCACATCGCATTTTAGCCGGTGAAGTGGCAGGCCCAACGACTTCTGTAGAGATGTAAGTCGCTGAGCTGCGGGATGCGAACGGCGGAAGTGAGCACACAGCGACCGTGCCCTCTGCAGAAGGCCATCTAGTCCGGGATAGTGGGCTAAAAATTGCTGGTCAACCAGGTTCAACACGTGAGCCATACAAGGCACGTGTGTGACATTGCCCCGGCGAAGGGCCGCACCCAGGTTTGCAGCATTGTCGCACATGGCCTTCCCTGGTTTCAGGTCCAGTGGAGACAACCATTCATGAAATTGGTTCTCCAGAGCAGACCACAACTCCTCAGCTGTGTGACTCACATTTCCCAGACATTTCAAAGTAAAAACCGCCTGATGACGTTGAGCCCTACTACCAGCATAGTAAGGAGGTGTGCAGGATCCCTTCTGCGCAGTTAGAAAGCTTGTGGCATGACCAGACATGCTTTGGGTGCAAGTGGAGGACCGAGAGGAGGTTGAGGAGGCAGAAGCAGTGGAGGAACTTTGAGATAAAGAGGATTGACGCACAACTCGTGGGGACGGCAAGACTTGGACAGCAGCAACTTGTCCTGCTGTCACCATAGTTACCCAGTGCCCAGTCAGCGACATGTAACACCCCTGTCCATGCCTACTCGTCCAAGTGTCTGTGGTGAAATGCACCCTGTCACACACAGAGTTTCTCAAAGAAGCGGTGATGTTGTGTGCGACATGCTGGTGGAGCGCAGGCACACCTTTCTTTGAGAAGTAGTGCCGACTGGGCATCTGGTACTGGGGCACTGCGACGGACATAAGATCTCGAAAATCCTCTGTGTCCACCAGGCGGAAAGGCAGCATTTCTGCAGCCAAGAGCTTGCAGATGGTGAAATTCAACCTCTTAGCTTTCTCATGGCTAGGAGGAAATGGTCTTTTACTTGTCCACATCTGAGGGACCGAGGGCTGGCTGTTGTGCTTATGTAGCACCCTGAGGATTCGGCTGCTACAGGGGTATTGCACCTCAACCCAGAGGTGTGATATTCCACTCCCGGGTAAGGATGGAGTGTGGAACTGAGCTCAGATAGACTGCATGCACTACATACATCCCATTCCAGAGGAGCAGGCCGACGGTACTCCCACTTAGAAATGTGCAGGTACAACCGAGCCTGTTCCTGGCTGGAGTGGGAGGGGGGTGGTACATCCCATGTAGTGTAGGGGCAGATAGGGGGAGCAGTCTGGGTAGTGATAGGAGCTCATTGGGTGCTGGTCACCTGAGCTCACACATAGAGGGATATATAAGGTGGGCACCAACTAGAATCAGGGTCAGACGCAGGGGAGCCTGTCAGACGCAGAGGAGCCTGTCAGACGCAGAGGAGCCTGTCAGACGCAGAGAGTCAGTCAGCTGCAGAGGACAAGTCTGATGCAGAGAGCAGGAAACAGCAGCCCTGGAGAAAGAGAGAGTGGAGCAGAGAAAGACCCAGAGGGGGAAGACTGAAGGGACCTAAGAACCCAAATTAGAGCACCGGGTGAGGAGTCAGCATCAGGGTACCGGAACCCAAGCTGGTGGGGGTAAAAACAATCCCCAGCCAGAGACCGGAGATCGTGGGCAGCGTTTGCCACGGTCACCCACCATATTCACCCCGAAGGCACACCGCATGAAGGGTCAGGGAACCCAGGGCCAAGGGTGTCCCAACAGAAGGCCCGAGGGAGCTGGACCTAGGTGAATCACTGGTGGGGACGGCTGAAGAAAGGACAGAGGGAGAGCTCAGGGCCACGCTCCGGACTTGTTTGGGGGTTGGCTGGATCCAGGACCTGGTGGACGCAGCACGGCTCGGGTGGTCACTAGCAGCTGGAGTGACCGGAACATCAGCAGTAAGTAAACACCCTTAACTGCACAACCCGAGTCTGTCTTCATTGCCGGCTGCACCGCACCACCACAACCCCCATCCTCTGCGCCTGTCCCCTCTGAGGCTATACCCCTCCCGTTGGGGGTTATCCCACCAAGCTGCGCATCCACCATCAGCCTCAGCGGACCCTGCTGCAGCGGCGGCCACAGTGACCGCATCACAACGGGTGGCGTAGTCGACACAAAAGAACTTTAGTAACATCTGTAAAGCTGCCACATAACACTGAGCTTGACGCCCTGGGCACGGGACCGGGTCACAGCCGCTCGGAGACTACAACCCCCCATCTGATCCGGTGCCGGGTATTCCCCTCAAAAAGGAATATGTCCCAGGGGGCGCGTCAACTTTGGCGTAGTCGGCAGGATTACGTGCCCGCAACACCCGGGTACTGCGTGCCTGAAGAAAAGTGCAAGTTTACCTCAGAAAGAAGTCTCCCGCCGGTTCCGGAGGGTCCACGCCATCGGACTCCATCACCAGTCGTTTCCCGCCGATTGTCCGCCATTTCCAACTTGTTCCCGCCATCTGCAGAGTTTCCCGCCACTGGGCGACGCTTCCCGCCAAAACCGCAGATTTCCCGCCTTGGAAGAGCAGCGGACGCCATTATGGGCGTGCCAAAGGAGGGCAGGAGGCCACCTCCCATCGTGGGCCAGGACAGAAAATGGCGCCAAAAGTGGAAACCGCCCCCACCAATAGAGACTGTGATGCTGGAGGTGTCTGTCAGCGTGAAAGAACTCCCCCTGGAGCTGACAGTCACCGAGTTGCCCCGGGACCGCCCTCAAAGTGGGAGGAGACGAAAGAGAAGAACAAAGATGGGTGTCGCTTGGAGCAGTCTGGAGCGAGCGCACCCGGAGGCAAGAGGTCTAACAAGGAGTAGCGGAGAAGCTCACCCGGAGATGGAGAGAAAGCAGAACAGCACCGGCCCGCTGGCCAGGAGTCTGCTAGAGACCGAGGAAGGAGGGCAGAGCAGCACCGGCCCGCTGGCCAGGAGCCTGCCGGAAACAGAGCAGAGCAGCACCGACCCGATGGTCAGTAGCCTGCTAGAGTCCACAACCCCGCTAGGTCTAGCGGAGATCCTAGCGCAGCTCCCCCGAGACCGGGAGTGTGCACAAACTGCCCTGGAGGGCCTCGCAAGGAGGATGGCCCGGGTACAGCGCGAGATACTGGCGGAGTGGAGCCGGGAGATGGCCCAGCAACCAGAGACCAGTCAACGGAGCACGCTACCCTGGAAGAGGAAGCAGACCGCCTCTGAGGATGGCGCGGGAGGACCCAAGGCCGGAGACGGCGCCGAGGAGGGAGCCGAACGCATGGAGGCAGGTAGAGGGGACGCCTATACCCCAAGCCGTGACACCGCTTACTTGCCCCAGCTCCCCGTCGCAGAGCCCGAAAGTCCCCCTGCTGTGCCCGTAGCCGCCAGGTCACCGCCATGGACTAGGCCCCGACCGGAAGCCGCCGCAGCGACCCCTGTGACGTCACGCGCCTCGATCCGGAGCGTGACAAAGCAGGAATTACCACCAGCCTGGTCGCAAGGCCTAGTACCCCCGGGCGCCGCACCACCAACAGCGCCCCCTACCTCCGCGGAGCCTCCGGCCTGGCCGCAAGGCCAGGTAGCCCAGGGCGCCGCCGTCCTAACGGTGCCCTTCACCTTCCAGGTGCCCCAGGCCTGGCCGCAAGGCCTGGGCAACCCGGGCGCCATCACCACCGCGCCCGCGCCCGCAATACCAAGGGTGCCACACCTGGGGGAGGACCTCTTCAGCCAGCTCACATGGCCGGACGGGCAGCCCTTCATCTGGCCCGAAGGATACCATGAGCTGGGGCGGCAACAGAGACGAGGGCCCTTGTGTGAGCCCCTGATCCCGGCTCCGAAGCCCGTGACTCGGGTCTCGCCTCCTTTGGAAGACGCACAGTTTGAGTGGGACCCCACCGGAGAAGATCTAATGGGGTTCACTCAGGAAACTCGGGCAGTCGCCGCTGAGCGGACTGAGTGTTGTCGTCAGCAGCTAGCAGAGTTTACGAGAGAACGGGAGGAGAGGCGGGTCAGAGAACAACAGGCCCAAATCCGGAGCGCGGAGCAGAAGAGCCGGACTAGGAGGAACCCCCGTGCAGCGCATTGTCCCCGCACCATCGGGACAGTGATAAAGTTCAACCCGCAGCATGGGTGGGGCTTTATTCGGGACCGTAACAACCGCGGTGACGTTTTTGTGACTCGCAGAGACGTCGAGTCCCACCTGCCGGAAGGTCACAAAGGCCGTGACCTCTACGTCGGAGACGAAGTCACTTTCACCCGGCACAAGTGTGCCAAAGGACCTTACGCCCTCCACGTACACCGCTTGACGGAGGAGGAGTTGCGGTACGGAGAGGAGGAGCCAGAGGACCCGGACGGGTCTGAAGAAACATCATATCAAGAAAGAGCAGGAGGGAGCCGTCGTTGAGGACGGGAGTAGAGACTGTATATAGTTGCCCGTCGGGGCACAGTGAACTGTTGCTGCTGCTAAAATAGTCCCCGTTGGGACCAGTGAACTGTTTTACCCGTTAACCCCTTCATCCTACAGGCTGAGGACTGTGAGCAGCCATTCCCTTTCCTCTAACTGGCCGAGGACTGAGAGCGGCCAACTTCCAACTTCCCTGTATATAGTTGCGCGTCCTAAAGCGCCCCCTACCGGTTTTATAGAAAACCAGTTTTTCTAAGAGACTGTCGCACTTTTCCCGGACACACGTTGCACAGTGTCCGGAGGAGGAACCAGAGACAAGAGAAGTCTACGAGAAAGTTTTATCTGATAAGATATGTTATATATATAATGTTTTATATGTTTTATATGTTTATATGAAAATTTTGTATGTTTTTGGTGTTTTTGTCTTTACAGCCCGAGGACGTGCTGTGATTTACCAGGGGGGAATGTAGCACCCTGAGGATTCGGCTGCTACAGGGGTATTGCACCTCAACCCAGAGGTGTGATATTCCACTCCCGGGTAAGGATGGAGTGTGGAACTGAGCTCAGATAGACTGCATGCACTACATACATCCCATTCCAGAGGAGCAGGCCGACGGTACTCCCACTTAGAAATGTGCAGGTACAACCGAGCCTGTTCCTGGCTGGAGTGGGAGGGGGGTGGTACATCCCATGTAGTGTAGGGGCAGATAGGGGGAGCAGTCTGGGTAGTGATAGGAGCTCATTGGGTGCTGGTCACCTGAGCTCACACATAGAGGGATATATAAGGTGGGCACCAACTAGAATCAGGGTCAGACGCAGAGGAGCCTGTCAGACGCAGAGGAGCCTGTCAGACGCAGAGGAGCCTGTCAGACGCAGAGAGTCAGTCAGCTGCAGAGGACAAGTCTGATGCAGAGAGCAGGAAACAGCAGCCCTGGAGAAAGAGAGAGTGGAGCAGAGAAAAACCCAGAGGGGGAAGACTGAAGGGACCCAAGAACCCAAATTAGAGCACCGGGTGAGGAGTCAGCATCAGGGTACCGGAACCCAAGCTGGTGGGGGTAAAAACAATCCCCAGCCAGAGACCGGAGATCGTGGGCAGCGTTTGCCACGGTCACCCACCATATTCACCCCGAAGGCACACCGCATGAAGGGTCAGGGAACCCAGGGCCAAGGGTGTCCCAACAGAAGGCCCGAGGGAGCTGGACCTAGGTGAATCACTGGTGGGGACGGCTGAAGAAAGGACAGAGGGAGAGCTCAGGGCCACGCTCCGGACTTGTTTGGGGGTTGGCTGGATCCAGGACCTGGTGGACGCAGCACGGCTCGGGTGGTCACTAGCAGCTGGAGTGACCGGAACATCAGCAGTAAGTAAACACCCTTAACTGCACAACCCGAGTCTGTCTTCATTGCCGGCTGCACCGCACCACCACAACCCCCATCCTCTGCGCCTGTCCCCTCTGAGGCTATACCCCTCCCGTTGGGGGTTATCCCACCAAGCTGCGCATCCACCATCAGCCTCAGCGGACCCTGCTGCAGCGGCGGCCACAGTGACCGCATCACAACGGGTGGCGTAGTCGACACAAAAGAACTTTAGTAACATCTGTAAAGCTGCCACATAACACTGAGCTTGACGCCCTGGGCACGGGACCGGGTCACAGCCGCTCGGAGACTACAACCCCCCATCTGATCCGGTGCCGGGTATTCCCCTCAAAAAGGAATATGTCCCAGGGGGCGCGTCACTTAGACGGTGTTGATAAGGATGTCCCCGGCAAACTGCCGGTCTGTGAGGAAGATGCAGGCGGACATGTTATGTTTCCTTGATCCAAAGGTGGTGCTATCGATGTCAGACAGCGCTCAACACCAGCTGGTGTTACCAACTCCAAAGAAAATGATGACCTGCCAATCACGCTGGCTGTTGCGGGTAAAGAGGTGGCAGGTCTGCGTCCCAAAGCAGGTGTGACTGCTGTCCCCCCAGTCACAGAGGAAGAATAGGCCGCGAATGCACAAGATGTGGCAGACGGTGGCTGGCCCGGCCGGCTAGGCCGCATTGTAGCACAGTGAGCTTCCCACTGCAACTTATGCTTCATGTCCATGTGCCGGTTCATGCATGAAGCACTCAAACTATGTATTTTTTGGCCTCTACTTAGCTTTTGCTGACAAATGTTACAGATAACACGAGTTGGGTCATCTTTATCGATCTGAAAAAATGCCCAGGCTATAGAAGGCTTAGCACCCATGCGACCTGAAGAGCCACCACGACTTGTGGTCAGAGGCAGAGTTGTGTTTGAGGATGCAGTTGTTGTCGTGCTTCCAGTACTATGTCTCTGTCCAGGAAGGCGCAACCTGACCTCGTCGTCACTAGCATCCTCCTCCACCTCCTCTGCTGACCTCATCTCTTGGCTGACTGTGGGTTGACAGTAAGTGGGATCTCCAACCACATCATCATCACCCTGTGTGTTATCACACCCGTCGTCCTCAGAGCCAACCTGTTCCTGCCCTGACAAAAAACTAAAGTTGTTGCTCCAATCAGGTATTTGAGTCTCATCATCGTCTTCCTCATTGTGTCCACCAACAGGAGTTACAGTTTGGGAATGAGGGTCTACATTATGGTCAGAACCTTCTGCGTCTGGTCCTGGATCCGACTCATAAAGATTCTGGGCATCAGTGCAGATCATTTCCTCGTCTGGATTCACAGAAGCTCTGGAGCAGACCTCTGATTCCCAGGCTATAGTATGAGTAAACAGCTCTGCAGACTCAACCATCTGTTCTACCCCAAACTCAGATGGGCAGCTGGAGATTTGGGAGCTGTGAGGAAGCAAGTGCCATTGGAGTGACACCTCTGAGGACTGGAGTATTTGTGATGTTGAAGTTGAGGTGGAGGAGAGCCCACTTAAAGGAGCACTTGATATCTGTTGAAGCACCTGCTATTTTTGTGCCTCATCTGGAATTTGTAGCGATTAGCGTGGCAGTAAGAAAGGGATCTTATCACATTGTCCGCTAAAAGAAGTAGACATTTTAGTTTGGCTGGAAGATGGTCTTTCTTCTGCAGATGTTACTGTTGCTTTAACACCTACCCCACGGACACAACCTTTTTTCCCCTTCCCAGCACGCCTATTCCCCTTTCCACCAGCAGCAGGCCTTTTTCCACTCATTTTGGTGGTTAACTAATTCACAACTCTGGAGTTGTTTGCACAAAAAAACAATGGATGGGAACCGAGCAGAGCTGAGTGGCCAAACTGTGGTATTAGGCCAAAAGTATTGGCTGGGTTAGATGCAGATAAAAATTATATTGAATTTGCAACCTGATGGAGGTCAGTATAGATGGACTAATAGAACAAGTCCCACACACTGCTAGAAGCCGAAATATTTTTTCAGAGCTAGATGCAGAAAAAAATTATATTGAATTTGCAACCTGGTGGAGGTTAGTATAGATGAACTAATAGAACAAGTCCCACACACTGCTAGAAGCCGAAATATTTTTTCAGAGCTAGATGCAGAAAAAAATTATATTGAATTTGCAACCTGGTGGAGGTTAGTATAGATGGACTAATAGAACAAGTCCCACACACTGCTACAAGCTGAAATATTTTTTCAGAGCTAGATGCAGAAAAAAATTATATTGAATTTGCAACCTGATGGAGGTCAGTATAGATAGACTAATAGACCAAGTCCCACACACTGCTAGAAGCCGAAATATTTTTTCAGAGCTAGATGCAGAAAAAAATTATATTGAATTTGCAACCTGATGGAGGTCAGTATAGATGGACTAATAGACCAAGTCCCACACACTGCTAGAAGCCGAAATATTTTTTCAGAGCTAGATGCAGAAAAAAATTATATTGAATTTGCAACCTGATGGAGGTCAGTATAGATGGACTAATAGAACAAGTCCCACACACTGCTACAAGCTGAAATATTTTTTCAGAGCTAGATGCAGAAATTTTTTTTATTGAATTTGCAACCTGGTGGAGGTCAGTATAGATGGACTAATAGACCAAGTCCCACACACTGCTAGAAGCCAAAATATTTTTTCAGAGCTAGATGCAGAAAAAAAATATTTTTAATTTGCAACCTGGTGGAGGTTAGTATAGATGGACTAATAGACCAAGTCCCACACACTGCTACAAGCCAAAATATTTTTTCAGAGCTCGATGCAGAAAAATATTATATTGGATTTGCAACCTGGTGGAGGTTAGTATAGATGGACTAATAGAATGATGCTATGCCCAAAAGGTTTTACTTCACTAGGTGCAGTAAAAAAATTGGTATTCTATACACAGGTGGTGTAGCTTGCAACACAGATAGGCTACTCCACTGACTAACACACTCTGCAATAGGCCAAAAAGGATTTGCTTTGCTAGATTTAGCCAAATGCTGTGAAAAAAACTTGCACAGCACTGGCACAGACCTACCTGGCAAAAACTGATAGGAACTGATGTAACTTAGTCCTGAAAAGGACTGCAATTACAATTAGTCTTTACTCCCAGCCTATCTTTTTAAGAGCACAGACCTGCCTGATAAAAGTTGTAGGAAATGATGTAACCTAGTCCTTAAAAGGACTGCAATCACAACTCTTCCCTACTCCCAAGCTATCTGTAGATTTGTGCGAAAATTGGCTTGAAATTAACAAGGTATAGCACACACAGCAACAGCGGTGCCGCAGTGAGAAAATGGTGGCGACGGGGAAAATGGCTGGGTCTTATAGGGCAAGGACATGTGACATACACTGCCAATGACACATGCCCTTACTTGTGTGAAAAAAAGCAGTTCGCTCCATGTGTGCGCTGCTGATAGACTGACAGATTGCACCTCCCCACTGTAAATGCGGGAAAGAGAAAAAAAAATGGAGATCTTCATTATTCCTGCAGAGATCCATCCCCTGCCCCTCCCCCCGCCCCGCTGTGCACTTAAACTGCCTATTAACATTAATTTTCAGCATTACTGAGAAAAAATCCAGTTATGATTTTGGTGCACGAACAGTTATCGAACATAACCTCGAACAGCCGAATTTTTTTCAAATCGTTCGTGTTAGCCGAACGGCTCGAACACCGCCTAAAACAGCTCGAATTTGAGATTGGCGAACAGTTCGAGTCGAACATAGCTCATCTCTAAAGGCAACGTAATATAAAGTCAATCATGCGTGCCAGACTGGTAACGGGCAAGACTTCCATGTCCTCACCAAGATGACGACTGACCATGCTCTCCTCCTCCTCCCCCCCCCCTGTCCTCAGGCCACCCACGCTGAACCGATGGTATGACAGTTGTACAGGTACTACCGTCTGCAGCGCATGATACCAGCTCCTTTTCTTCCTTCTCCTCCTCCTCCTCCTCTCCCTCATTGTCCCCCAATGCACGTTGGGATAAGATCATCATACTCTGGCTGCAATGCCTCCTCTTTAATTCTCTGCAGAGAACATTGCAAAAGACAGACAAGTGGGATGCAGATGCTAATGATGGCGTCATCGCTACTCTCCATCTTGGTGGACTCCTCAAAGTTTGTCAGGATGGTACATATGTCAGACATCCAGGTCCACTCCTGAGGTCTTATCTGTGGAGTCTGACCTGAATATCGACAGCCTTGTTGCAGGAGGTACTCCAATACAGCTCTCTTCTGCTCACAAATCCTTTGCAACATGTGGAGGGTAGAGTTCCAACTTGTGGGGACATCACACACCAGTCGGTGTTCCAGAAGTTGCAAACACTGCTGCAACACAGCAAGGGCAGCGAAAGCTGTAGCCGACTTGCAAAAATGAGCTGACAGGCAGCGTACTTTGACGAGCAGATCTGGCAACTCGGGGTACGATTTAAGAAACCGCTGAACCACGAGGTTAAGCACATGAGCAAGGCATGGTACGTGTGTGATCTCGCCTTGCCTCAGAGCCGCCACCAGGTGGACTCTACCAGTGACTGCGTTGTTGAGGGCACGGCAGATGTTTTGGGACACGTGCCTGTGTAGTGTGGGGATGGCACACCGGGCAAAATAGTGTCGGATTGGGACCAAGTACCGAGGGACGGCCACCGCCATAAGGTTGTGGAAGGATTCCGTCTCTACCAGCCTAAAAGGCAGCATTTCCATTGCAAGCAGTCGTGAAATGTGCGAATTTAGGACTGTGGCCTGTGGGGCCTTGGCTGCGAATTTGCGCTTTCGTTCAAACTTCTGGAATATGGACAATTGAATGCTGCGGTGGGACGTGGACGTGGATGTTGATGCTGTTTCTTGAGAAACTGCCATAACAAGTGAAGACTGAGAGAAGGGGGCATCTTTGAATGCAGTGTGGACAGGGGATTTCCTTGTACGCACAACAGGGGGTTCTATTACATGCACAACAGCGGGAGAAGCAATAGTAACACCCGCTGACACTGGTCGTGGACCCTGGGGTTTGTCCCACAAAGTTGGGTGCTTTCCTGCCATGTGCCTAATCATGCTGATGGTGGTCAGGCTGGTAGTTTTGTCACCCCTGCTGATGCTGGCATGCCAGGTGGTACAAATGGCATTTTTGGGGTTATCAGCAGAGTATTTTAAAAAATTCCAGACTCTGGAAGACCTACCGGTTGTACTGGCAACGTCCCTCGTGTTGGTGTTATGGGGAACTGTTGCCCGCCTTCTGTGTGCGACCACCACACTGCTTCTTCCTGCCTGTTGGGGTACTCTGCCTCCCTCCCCCTGTGTGCTGCTGACCTCGCTCTGCGTGTCCTCCTGCCACGTTGGGTCAGTTATAAGATCATCCACCACCTCCTCCTCTTCCACTTGCGCACCACGATCCTCCTCCTCACTTTGTGGCAATTGTGTCTCGTCATCGTCCACCTCTTGTGACAAATTGCCAGCGTCGACTTCCTCTGGCCGTGGCTGTTCAAATATTTGGCCATCACTACATGGGATCTCCTCTTCCACCACTTCAAGCGGAGCAGGCGAGGAGCACAAATCTGGAAATGGACCAGTGAGCAGCTCTTCAGAGTTTACAAGAATGGGATCAGTTGCTGTCTGACGACACTCGGTATGGTGGGAGGAAGGAGCATCAGGGTGAGGAGGAGTATGTGGTCGAGACTCACGGCTACTAAAACTTGACTGTGTGGAAGACAGAGCAGAGGTGGTGGTGCCAGGTAACTGGAAGTATTATCTGCTATCCAATTAATAACCTGTTCACACTGATCAGTTCGCAATACTGGTGTTGTAGTGTGGTTCCCTAGTAATTCGGTCAAGAAGTGGGAGCGAGTAGATGTGGCTGTTGGTTGTGGCACATTTTAACCTTGGCAACAGTCCCGTCCTCTACACGCACCATCACCAGAACGTCCAGTTCCACGGCCCTTGCCAAGCGCTTTGCCCATTGTAAATTAAGTAAAATAGCTCAAACAGATATATTTGTGTCTGAACAATCAGGGAGACACTATTACTGTTTTTCTTTAAGGAAAAAATACCAAAAGCTGGATAATACTGAGATTTGAAACATGGAACTGCAAAACCACAGTTATATTTTTCTGGCCTACACCAGAATCTTTCAAACAGATATATTTGTGTGTGAACAATCAGGGAGTCACTATTACTGTTTTTCTTTACGGTAAAAAATGCCAAAAACAGGATAATGCAGAGATTTGACCGGTGGAACTGCAAAACCACAGTTATATTTTTCTGGCCTACACCAGAATCTTTCAAACAGATATATTTGTGTCTGAACAATCAGGGAGACACTATTACTGTTTTTCTTTAAGGAAAAAATACCAAAAGCTGGATAATACAGAGATTTGACCAGTGGAACTGAAAAACCACAGTTATATTTTTCTGGCCTACACCAGAATCATTCAAACAGATATATTTGTGTCTGAACAATCAGGGAGAAACTATTACTGTTTTTCTTTAAGGAAAAAATACAAAAAGCTGGAAAATACAGAGATTTGAACCATGGAACTGCAAAACCACAGTTATATTTTTCTGGCCTACACCAGAATCTTTTAAACAGATATATTGGTGTCTGACCACTCAGGGAGACACTATTACGTTTTTTTTAAGGCAAAAATGCCAAAAACAGGATAATACAGAGATTTGACCCGTGGAACTGCAAAACCACAGTTATATTTTTCTGGCCTACACCAGAATCTTTCAAACAGATATATTTGTGTCTGAGCAATCAGGGAGACACTATTACTGTTTTTTTTAAGGAGAAAATACCAAAAGCTGGATAATACAGAGATTTGACCTGTGGAGCTGCAAAACCACAGTTATATTTTTCTGGCCTACACCAGACCGTTTAAAACAGATATATTGGTGTCTGACCAGTCAGGGAGACACTATTACAGTTTCTTTTACAGCAAAAAATGCCAAAAAAAGGATAATACAGAGATTTGACCAGTGGAACTGCAAAACCACAGTTATAGTTATGTGGCCTACACCAGACTCTTTTAAACAGATTTATTGGTGTCTGACCAGTCGAGGAGACAATATTACAGTTTTTTTTTACAGCAAAACATGCCAAAAACAGGATAATACAGAGATTTCACCCGTGGAACTGCAAAACCACACTTCTATTTTTCTGGCCTACACCAGACTCTTTTAAACAGATATATTGGTGTCTGAACAGTCACAGACACACTCAATCTTTTTTTGGGGGGGGGGTCTGGACACCAAAAGGTTAATAAGACGCGTATTTGGACAGTCTGACTGAGGAAAAAAAAATACAGGATTTAGATGAAAAAAATAAATAATTTTTCTGGCCCCTGAGACTGGGGTGATAAGTCTAGCAATTTGACCAACAGGAGCACACAGGACTCTAATACAGCGTTTGCTGGTATAACCACTGCGTCTCCTATACAGCCTGCCTGCCTGATATCTGGGATGGATTTTAGTCCTGAGAAGGACTGTTTGCTTGATTTGGCAGGCTTTAGAGACCCTACACTAACTATTTCGGAGTATAAATCTCTCCCTAGCTCTGCAGCACTCTCCCTACACTGTCTGATCCGGAGCGACTGAGTCCAAGATGGCAGCGCCTGGTTTTAAATACTCGAGGTGACGCTGTGCAGCCAGCCAATCACTGTAATGCCCACAAACAACATGGCTGCGGCATTCCATTGACTGGCTGGCAATCCCTGCATGTTCATTGGCTCTGTAAAGAGCGCCAAACGTGCAGGGCGGAGACCCAAGCTCCCGCCCGAGTAACCCGGAAATGCTCGGTGCTCGCCGAACATCCCCAGTAGTGAGATGCTCGGGCGAGTACCGAGCAGTGTCGAGCATGCTCGCGCAATACTAATTATTACGTCCTAGCTTTATTGCAGCACCGCGACTTCCATTGCGGTGATTGCATTCAATTTCTGACGCCATCTCACCTCAGGTGAACAGCCAATCACAGCATTTCTCACTGCTTCGGGCAATCAGATTGCCCGAAACAGTGATGTGCAGACTAGCAACGCCAGTCCTCTCTCCAACCTGCTCTGATCAGTGCGATCGTCGATTACATCGATCGCACCGATCAGAGCGCTACCGTGCGGTGACCAGACAGTCACAGGGCGGTGTCTGGCTTGTGACCTGCAGGTCACCGCCCCATGACCCCCTGTGATGCTGCACATTTCCCAGCCAGCTCTGAGTGGAGTGATCAATGATGACATCGATTGTCCAATCAGAGTGCCTGACCATAGGTGACCGGGCGGTCATGGGGCGGTGAACGACTTGTGACCTGCCTGTCACCGCTCCATGACCCCCAATGATGTCTGCCCAGGCCCCAGCCAGCTCTATTTGGAGTGATCGATGATTACAATGCCTGACCGGGATGTGACCGGCCGGTGACCAGTCTGTCACCACCCTATCACCCCGCTTTGACCACCCTGCAGCTCCTAACACTTGGTGAGGATTTCTACAGAGCAGTCACACTTCTGATCACCTCTGTGCTGGGCCTTGTGGTGCCACAGAAGCACCTGTGACACCACAAGACCTTCCTCTCACCTGGTCTAGTCGCTGCTCCTGTTCCGGTGTCCTGCACCAGTGTCCTGGGTCCTGGGTCTCCTGCTCTGGTGTCCTGCTGCTGCGGTAAGCTGTGGATCCTGCTCCAGAGCCTTCTTCAGAGCCTGCTCCAAAGCCCCCTCCAGAATCTGCTGCTGATCTTGCTGCTGATCCTGCTGCTGAAAGAAGAACAGAAAAGACTTTTGGTAAGTCCATCCCTGATCTCCCCTCATGCACCTCAATCCTCCTCTCCCCCTCTATCCCTCCCCCACCTCTTTTTACCCCTGTCTCCCTCGCTCTTTTTACCCCCTCCTCCACCTCTTTTTACCCCACCTCCTCCACCTCTTTTTCTTTTTATCCCCCTTTCCACCTCAATCCCCCTCCCCCAGTTTTTTTTTCATGCGTCCTGCAGCGGCCGAGTGCTGACCAGTAACTATGTCACTGATGAACGTCCATGTTTGCTGGTTTCAAGTATTTTTTTTTGTCCCTGTCCACCCCCCCCCCATTTTGCACGACCTCTGTGGGTGCATCCAGCAGCCGCCAAGCGTTGATCGGTGAGACAAATCACGCGTCAGCACTCGCGCTCACTACTTCACTTTTATTTTTTAATAAGCTTTTGTTCTTTGTAGAGGGCGGTCACGTTGTCCGATTGTGCACCGTCCTGGGCCTTGCGGTTCCACAGAAGCCTGTGACACCACAATCGCCGCTCCTGCTCCTTCTACAGAAGACATATTACAGAAGACATATTACAGAAGACATTTTACAGAAGACAACTGTAAGTATGATTTTTTGATCCCTCCTCATCCACCCAAATCCCTGTCTCCCCCTTCCCATACCCCTTTCTGCCACCAAGTGCTGATCATTACTTGATCAGTGCTTGATCGCTCGACTTTTGTCAGTTTGTTTTACGAGTTTCCTGCAGTGGCCGAGCGCTGTTCAGTGACCACAGATCACTGATCCACACTCGTGCTCACTGTTTTACACTTCCCCCCTCCTTTGCACCACATCCGTGCGCACATCCAGCAGCCGCCGAGCGTTGACCGGTGACATAGTTCACTGATCTGCACTCATGCTCGCTGTTTGCACAACACAACCTACGGTAGTTCCTTTTTTTCTCTTTTTTTTTCAGAAAAAAAAAAGTTTACACGAAGCACACTGACACACACACACTCTAAATAAAGTACTGACACACACACACCACATACATAAAAAAAAATGTCCCGCTCATCCGAAACTCGCTATTCAGCGGAGGAGGCATGTGCTTTTCTTGTCTCTGACACTGACAGCTAGGGAGAGGATCCCACTTTTCTTTATTTTCTGATTCCTCGTTGTCGTCCTCCTCCTCTTCCTCCTCTTCTTCCTCCTCCTCTTCCTCCTCAGGTGCTGCTGAAACGCCCCCAGTTGTCTCAGGAAAGAAGATGAACCAGCTCCCCCCACTACTGACCCCATATGGACCTTGCCCACCCAAAAAATTATGAGGCACTGATTCCTGATTTCGTGGCGAAATCAGAAATCAAGCTTGACACCACTGGCCTCACAGAGATAGACTTTTTCAAAGATTTTGTAAACCTCATGGTGGGCCAAACTAATTTGTACTCTCATCAATTTTTGGAACAAAACCCCTCTTCATCATTTTCTAACTGGTCTCTTGTAGACACAGTAGAAATTATGAAGTTTTGAGGCCTGGTCCTTTATATGAGCAGCCTGAAGAAGTCAGAAGTTCGGCAATACTGGGGTGTTGACCTTTTGTAAAGCACTCCAGTGTTCCGAATAATCATAACCCGGACAAGTTTTGAGGCCATCTACAAGTTCTTGCATTACAACGATAATGCACGGTGTCCTGCCCCCGATGACCCGAACTTTGATCGTCTTTTCAAAGTTCGGCCGGTCATCGAGCACTTCAACAACAAGTTTGCTGAAGTGTACATGCCCCAAAGGGACATCTGCGTGAATGAACCCTTAATCCATTTTAAGGGTCGGCTTGGATTCCGACAGTACCTGCCCAGTAAGAGAGCCAGGTACGGAATCAAGCTGTATAAACTTTGTGAGATTACCTCAGGGTACATCCACAAGTTAAGAGTTTACAAAGGGAAAGACTCCGGGATTGAACCCCCTGAATGCCCCCCTGTTCTGGGAGTGAGTGGAAAAATTGGTGGGATTTGGTGCACCCACTGCTGGATAAAGGTTATCACCTCTACGTGGATAACTTTTATACCAGTGTCCCCCTCTTCAAGTCCCTCTTTGCGTGAGGTACCACAGCCTGCGGTACTGTCCGCAAAAATCAGAGAGGCCTCCCGAAGATGCTAATTTGGCAGCTGCTCAGAAGGGGTGAGAGTAGAGCCCAATGTAGCGACCGCCTGCTGGTGATCAAGTACAAGGACAAGAGGGATGTCCTTTTCTTGACCACCATACATGGTGATGGCAGCACTCAAAGGCCAAAGTGTGGTACAAGAATTTGGCTGTGAACATTGTACAGATGGCAATGCACAACGCTTTCCTTCTAACATGATGTGCAGGTCAAATTTCAACGTCGTACCTTCACTTTCAGGAGGTAGTGATCAAGGCCCTGATATTTGACAGTGGTGACGGAGCGGGCCCCAGTACTTCCGGAACTGAAGGATCTTGAATTGTACCAGGCCAGCATTTCCCGGGGGAGGTCCATCAAAGTGGAAAAAAATGTAAGTCATAAAAGAAGTGCCGAGTGTGTTACCAAAGGGGAATACGCAAGGACACCATTTATCAATGTGACACCTGCCCTGACAAACCTGGCCTGTGTATGAAAGAATGCTTCAAAAGGTACCATAATTCCATGCACTACTAAATTAATTTCTGACAACTGATGTAGTGTTCATCATGTTGTCCTATGTCAGTTGTGTTGTGTTCGTCAGGTTGTCCTACACAACTGACGTATGACATTACATTATAAAATTCACACATCAGGAATTAGTTCCAAAAAGGGGGCACTTGTTGGGCATTTCAGGGACTCTGAAAACGTGACATGATGCCCACAGACCATCCCATCAAAGTCTGCAATCCAAAGCACCACTCCTTCCCTTCCGAGCCCTGACATGCGCCCAAACAGTAGTTTTCTCCAACACATTGGGTATCAGCATACTCAGGAGAAATTGTACAACAGATTTTGAGGTCCACTTTCCCTGTTACTCTTGTGAAAATATTTTTTTTTACATTTTTGAGGAAAAAAATTGTTTTTGTTTTGTTTTATTTTATTTTCACAAGTCAACGTTATAATTTTCTGTGAAGCACCTGGGGGTTAAAGGTGCTCACCACACATCTTGATAAATTCATTGGGGGTCTAGTTTCCAAAATGGTGTCACTTGTTGGGCATTTCCACTGTTTAGGTACATCAAGGGCTCTCCAAACGCAACATGGCGTCCGCTGTCAATGCCAGCAAATTTTGCATTGAAAATGTCAAAGGGTGCTCCTTCCCTTCCGAGCCCTGCCGTGCGCCCAAACAATTGCTTTCCCCCACATATTGGGTATCAGCGTACTTAGGAGAAATTGAGCAACAACTTTTGAGGTACAATATCTCCTGTTAACCTCATGAAAATAAAAAAATTGTGACTAAAAATCATTTTTTTTGGAAAAAAAAAAGATTTCTTTTTCACGACTCTGTGTCATAAACGTTTGCAAAATACTTGGGGTACAAAGTGCTCACCACACATCTAAAAAAGTTTCTTAAGGGGTCTAGTTTCCAAAATGGGGTCACTTGAGGGGAGTTTCCACTGTTTAGGCACATCACGGGCTCTCCAAACGCGACATGGCATCTGCTGTAAATTCCAGCGAGTTTTGCGTTGAAAATGTCGAAGGGTGCTCCATCCCTTCCGAGCCCTGCCGTGTGCCCAAACAATGGCTTTTCCCCACATATGGGGTATCAGGATACTCAGAAGAAATTGCACAACAACTTTTGGGGTCCAATATCTCCTGTTACCCTCGTGAAAATAAAAAAATTGGGGTCTAATTAAAATTTTAGTTAAATGTTAATTTTTTCCTTTCACATTTGATTAATTGCTGTGAAGCACGTGAAGGGTTAATAAGCGTCTTGAATGTGATTTTGAGCACCTAGAGGGGTGAAGTTTTTGGAATGGTGTCACTTTGGGGTATTTTCTGTCATATAAACTACTCAAAGTGACTTCAAATGTGATGTGGTTCCTAAATAAATGGTTTTGTAAATTTTGTTGTAAAAATGAGAAATCGCTGGTCAACTTTTAACCCTTATAGCTCCCTAACAAAAAAAATGTTGGTTCCAGAATTGTGCTGATGTAAAGTAGACATGTGGGAAATGTTATTTATTACCTATTTTGTGTAACATACAGTACAGACCAAAAGTTTGGACACACCTTCTCATTTAAAGATTTTTCTGTATTTTCATGACTATGAAAATTGTACATTCACACTGAAGGCATCAAAACTATGAATTACCACATGTGGAATTATATACTTAACAAAAAAGTGTGAAACAACTGAAAATATGCCTTATATTCTAGGTTCTTCAAAGTAGCCACCTTTTGCTTGGATGACTGCTTTGCACACTCTTGGCATTCTCTTGATGAGCTTCAAGAGGTAGTCACCAGAAATGGTCTTCCAACAATCTTGAAGGAGTTCCCAGAGATGCTTAGCACTTGTTGGCCCTTTTGCCTTCACTCTGCGGTCCAGCTCACCCCAAACCATCTCGATTAGGTTCAGGTCTGGTGACTGTGGAGGCCAGGTCATCTGGCGTAGCCCCCCATCACTCTCCCTCTTGGTCAAATAGCCCTTACACAGCCTGGAGGTGTGTTTAGGGTCATTGTCCTGTTGAAAAATAAATGATGGTCCAACTAAAAGCAAACCGGATGGAATAGCATGCCGCTGCAAGATGCTGTGGTAACCATGCTGGTTCAGTATGCCTTCAATTTTGAATAAATCCCCAACAGTGTCACCAGCAAAGCCCCCCCCACACCATCACACCTCCTCCTCCATGCTTCACGGTGGGAACCAGGCATGTAGAGTCCATCCGTTCACCTTTTCTGCGTCGCACAAAGACACGGTGGTTGGAACCAAAGATCTCAAATTTGGTCTCATCAGACCAAAGCACAGATTTCCACTGGTCTAATGTCCATTCCTTGTGTTCTTTAGCCCAAACAAGTCTCTTCTGCTTGTTGCCTGTCCTTAGCAGTGGTTTCCTAGCAGCTATTTTACCATGAAGGCCAACTGCACAAAGTCTCCTCTTAACAGTTGTTGTAGAGATGTGTCTGCTGCTAGAACTCTGTGTGGCATTGACCTGGTCTCTAATCTGAGCTGCTGTTAACCTGCAATTTCTGAGGCTGGTGACTCGGATAAACTTATCCTCAGAAGCAGAGGTGACTCTTGGTCTTCCTTTCCTGGGGCGGTCCTCATGTGAGACAGTTTCTTTGTAGCGCTTGATGGTTTTTGCAACTGCACTTGGGGACACGTTCAAAGTTTTCCCAATTTTTCGCACTGACTGACCTTCATTTCTTAAAGTAATGATGGCCACTCGTTTTTCTTTACTTAGCTGCTTTTTTCTTGCCATAATACAAATTCTAACAGTCTATTCAGTAGGACTCTCAGCTGTGTATCCACCAGACTTCTGCACAATACAACTGATGGTCCCAACCCCATTTATAAGGCAAGAAATCCCACTTATTAAACCTGACAGGGCACACCTGTGAAGTGAAAACCATTTCCGGTGACTACCTCTTGAAGCTCATCAAGAGAATGCCAAGAGTGTGCAAAGCAGTCATCAAAGCAAAAGGTGGCTACTATGAAGAACCTAGAATATAAGACATATTTTCAGCTGTTTCACACTTTTTTGTTAAGTATATAATTCCACATGTGGTAATTCATAGTTTTGATGCCTTCAGTGTGAATGTACAATTTTCATAGTCATGAAAATACAAAAAAATCTTTAAATGAGAAGGTGTGTCCAAACTTTTGGTCTGTACTGTATCTCTCTGATTAAAGGGCATAAAAATTAAAATCTTGAAAATAGCAAAATTTTCAAAATTTCCCCCAAATTTTCCATTTTTTTCACAAATAAACACAAGTCATATCGAACAAATGTTACCACTCTCATGAAGTATAATATGTCACAAAAAAACAATCTCAGAATCAGGGGGATCCATTGAAGCGTTACATCATAAAGTGACAGTGGTCAGAATTGTAAAAATTGGCCTGGTCATTAACGTGCAAACCACCCTGGGGGTAAAGGGGTCAAAGTGCTTTTCTGAGCACTCAGATAGTTAAAGAATTGTAAAAACTATCAGAAATAAAGATACTCCATAATATACGTTCTGTTAAAATTCTTTTGTGTTTGTGGAAATGTCATCTGTCACGGCACAGAGTACAGGAATTTCCTGTCTGTGCTTTCACCATTTGAGTCAGCAGCTTGCAATGTGCTATCCACGGTCATGTCAAGGAGTATGGTCTGCAAGTTTACAATGACTGGAGATGTGTGCAGGAAGAGATTGAGACAAAGAGTACAGTGTTCATTTTAGGACATGATCAAATATCAAAATCAAACATCAGAATGATGTCAGTTTGAGGCTAAATTCCCTGTCTGAGAACTGATTTTGATAAGTGATTCTGACAAATAATTCTGACAAGTGATCCTGACAAGTGATTCTGACAAATGACTTTTACAGCTGTAATAATAATAATGAAAAAAAAAGTAACTGTTCGCTGATGGGACTTGAACCCAAAAACTCTGTATCCAAAAGCCAGTGCACTAACCACTGAGCTAAAAACACAGCTATAAAAACCTAGGCGTTCTATTTCGATATATGATTTTCAGTTAAATCTTGTCGAAAAAACCCATTGGGACTCATGCACAGACTGCAAGCAAACCAAATTCAAATGATGTTTGATTTTGATGTGTGAGTCTGATGTGTGACTTTCTTCAAACATCAGAATCAGAATCACAATGACTTTTAGTCACCCGGAGTATTTTTATGCTTGATCTCATAAGACAAGAAAAGCTGTCAGTTAGTAGCACTTGAGTGGATAGTGCAATGGTAATGCATCAGCCTCTGAAACTACAGTGTCAGAATTCAAATCCTGATAAGAATAAGATTTTTTTTTTTTTAATTATGCCTATTTAACACACAAACTACAGGCGTGTTTTACTTTTAATATCTGACTCTCTGACATGATAAGAGTTTCAGACACACTGTCTATTTGCATGGTAAATTACAGCCAAAGTAAATTGGGAGGCAATAATTTACTACATATCTATTTCCAGGGCTGGCGTCAGCACCCGGCGCACTCGGGCAAGTGCCAGGGCCCTGAGCAGGCGGGGGGGCCCACTCGCCGTCTGGCACCCCGCCGTGCTATGGGACCCGTCAGTGGAGGAGAACGGTGCCAGTGCCCGCTCCCCCCCACTTGCTCAGGGCCCCGGCACCCGGCGCAATACTTACCTCTCCCCGTGCGTCCGCAGCAGGTCCTGTCTCTTCCACGGCTGCTGCACAGTGATGTCTCAGGTCCGCGCTCTCTCACAGCGCAAAGCGGGAAGACGCCGGTGCGCATGAGGAGTCCTGAGCAGCAGCAGCAGGTGAGAAGTGAGGTGAATATTTGATTTTTTTTGTTGTTGTATGGAGGCATTGGGCATGGGGCATTATATGGTGGGGTGGGGTGGGGGTGTGTGACATCCTGCATGGGGCATTATAAGTGAGGGGGGGGTGACATCCTGCATGGGGCATTATAAGGGAGGGGGGGTGTGACATCCTGCATGCAGCATTATAAGGGAGGGGGGTGTGAAACATCCTGCATGGGGCATTATAAGGAAGGGGGGGGTGTGACATCCTGCATGGGGCATTATAAGGGAGGGGGTGTGTGACATCCTGCATAGGGCATTATAAGTGAGGAGGGGTGTGTGACATCCTGCATGGGGCATTATAAGGATGGGGGGGTGACATCCTGCATGGGGCATTATAAGGGAGGGGGGTGTGTGACATCCTGCATAGGGCATTATAAGTGAGGAGGGGTGTGTGACATCCTGCATGGGGCATTATAAGGGAGGGGGGTGTGTGACATCCTGCATGGGGCATTATAAGGGAGGGGGGAGTGACATACTGCATGGGGCATTATAAGGGAGGGGGGTGTGTGTGACATCCTGTATGGGGCATTATAAAGGAGGGGTGTGTGTGTAACATCCTGCATGGGGCATTATAAGGGAGGGGGTGTGTGTGACATCCTGCATGGTGCATTATAAGGGAGGGGTGTGTGTGTGACATCCTGTATGGGGCATTATAAGGGAGGGGGGGTGTGATATCCTGCATGGGGCATTAAAAGAGAGCAGGGGGGGTGATATCCTGCATGGGGCATTATAAGGGACGGGGGAGTGACATCCTGCTTGGGGCATTATAAGGGAGGGGGGGTGACATCCTGCATGGGGCATTATAAGGGAGGGGTTTGTGTGTGACATCCTGCATGGGGCATTATAAGGGGGGGGTGACATCCTGCATGGGGCATTATAAGGAAGCAGAGGGGGTGATATCCTGCTTTGAGCATTATAAGGGAGGGGGTGTGTGTGACATCCTGCATGGGGCATTATAAGGGAGGGGGGTGTGACATCCGGCATGGGGCATTATTAGGGAGGGGGGGTGTGACATCCTGCATGGGGCATTATAATGGAGCAGGGGGGTGATATCCTGCATGGGGCATTATAAGGGAGGGGGGAGTGACATCCTGCATGGGGCATTATAAGGGAGGGGAGGTGACATCCTGCATGGGGCATTATAAGGGAGGGGGGTGTGTGTGACATCCTGCATAGGGCATTATAAGGGAGGGGGGGTGACATCCTGCATGGGGCATTATAAGGGAGGGGGGGTGACATCCTGCATGGGGCATTATAAGGGAGGGGGGTGTGACATCCTGCATGGGGCATTAAAAGGGGGGGTGACATCCTACATGGGGCATTATAAGGGGGGAACAGCCTGTGTGGGGCATTATGTGGGGGAAAAAGCCTGTGTGGGGCATTATGTGGGAGCACAGCCTGCATGGAGCGTTATATGGGGGCCAGTATCTTGTATGGAGCATTTTATGGGGGCCAGTATTCTGTATGGAGAATTTTATGGGGGCCAGTATTCTGTATGGAGCATAATAAGGGGGCCAGTATCCTGTATGAAGCGCTCTATGGGGACCAGTATCCTATAAGGAGCATTATATGGGGACCAGTTTTCTGCATGGAGCGTTATATGGGGACCATAATACTGTATGGAGGACTATACTGTCCGGTCTGCACTGTGTGTTGAAAGAATTTGCTGGTTTCTGAGCTATTGTGAAATTTACAATAGATATCACTCATGTAATGTAAGAAGTGAAATCTTTGCATTGTACTATATATATAGTTCTCTGCGGTATCTGTGCATCATGAATCGTGGTATGTGTTAAAGGGGCCCACTGAGACTCTTTTGCCCGGGGCCCACAAAAACCTGGAGCCGGCCCTGTCTATTTCCAAGTGACTTTATATTTGCATAATTTCTTAAAGGGGTCTAATGATAAAGTTTCTTTATTGTAAATTTTTATTTCCATCCACCCAAGTACTGGCTGCAAACTCTCAATTTACTTTTGCTATGTAATTATTATTATATATCACTACCTAAATAATCAAATAATGAACCTATAGTTTAATGGTAAGGCATCTGTGTCACACGTAGTTTTGGTTTGAAAGGATAATAATAATAATAAATAAAAAGTTCAGTGTCCCTACTGTGACTTGAACCCAAAAGCATATGTTTCACAGTCAGCACACTTACAATTGAGCTGTACACTCATTAAAGATAAGTAGACATTCTGCTTGATTATGTTATTTCAAGTGCAATCAGGACTTTCACACAAACATTGTCCAAACCAAATTCAAATGATATATGAGTTTGATGAATCAGTTTGATACCTGACTTTCTTCACACATCAGAATCAAACATCATTTGAATTTGGCTTGCTTGCAGTCTGTGTATAAGTCCCAATGAGTTTTAGACACTGAAATCATATAACCAAATAGAACTCCTAGGTTTCCACAGCTGAGTTTATAGCTCAGTGGTTAGTGCACTGTCTTTGAGACACAGAATTTTGGGTTCAAGTCCCATCAGCGAACAGTTACTATTTTTTTTTTATTATTATTACAGTAGTAAAAGTCATTTGTCAAAGTCACTTGCCAGAATCACTTGTCAGGATCACTTGTCAGGATCACTTGTCAGAATCACTTGTCAGAATCACTTGTCAGGATCACTTGTCAGGATCAATTGTCAGGATCAATTGTCAGAATCACTTGTCAGGATCACTTGTCAGGATCACTTGTCAGAATCAATTGTCAGGATCACTTGTCAGGATCACTTGTCAAAATCAATTGTCAGGATCACTTGTCAGGATCACTTGTCAGGATCACTTGTCAGAATCACTTGTCAAAATCGCTTGTCAGAATCAATTGTCAGAATCACTTGTCTGGATCACTTGTCAGAATCAATTGTCAGGATCACTTGTCAGGATCACTTGTCAGGATCACTTGTCAGGATCACTTGTCAGAATCAATTGTCAGAATCACTTGTCAGGATCACTTGTCAGAATCACTTGTCAGGATCACTTGTCAGGATCAATTGTCAGGATCACTTGTCAGGATCACTTGTCAGAATCACTTGTCAAGATCACGTGTCAGGATCACTTGTCAGGATCACTTGTCAGGATCACTTGTCAGACAGGGTATTTAGGCTCAAACTGACATCATTCTGATGTTTGATTTTGATATCTGATCATGTCAGAAAATGGACACTGTACAAGAGAGAGATATTGCAGATGCCACAAAGAAAAAGTAATCTAATATCAAGAATAATTTTTATTTCTATAGCACCAACATATTTAGCAACACTGTACATATCAGAGGGGACTTGTAAAGACAATAAAGACCTTACAGAATAACATAGAAATCAACAGATACCAAGAGGAGTGAGGGACCTGCTCGCAAGCTTACAATCTATGATGAAATGGTGGAAACACGAAAGGTAAATGGTAAAAAGGGCTTATATTGTATGTTCCAGCCATTAATATAATAAATAGGGTATTCACATAACATTGCAAGAACCGGTCACCAGTCAGTATCTATATAAGTGCATATACAATGTGCTACTAAGTGCATGGAGGGTGTGTAAACAGATGATATGAGGGAACAGATTTGGAAGAAAATTTTGTAAGGGAAAAATGTTAATAGTTACATAAGTGAGGTGAGGTGATAGGCCAGTCTAGAGAAATACATTTTTAGGGTATTGGGAATTAATCAAATTGTTTTGGGTAGTGCATTCCAGAGAATTGGCGCAGCATGTAAGAAATCTTGGAGACGGCAGTGGGGGGTTCAGATTATTGAGGATGTTAGTCCTATGTCATTATCGGAACAGATAGTTATAAACAAGTAACTTTGGACAGAGGGGATGGTGTTGGCTATTCTAGAATGCTAGAATGCATTAGAATACATGAATATATTACATTTCTAATTTGTCTTCTACAGGACACACAGTCCGTGTGAGCACCTGTAACATTGAGTGCATGAATGTATTAGGATAGCACATACTAGGTAAAGTGAGAGGAATGTTAGGAAGTAGAAACAATGTGTGCAGTGATTTATCCATCTTGAGACTATGTAAGAGTCTCAGGATGGTGCTTTTTAGGTGCAGTGGACAGGCACTGTAAGCTGTGGATATATACAGTTCTGCCTTTTGCCAATATAGTCTAGAGGTACAGAGTGGGAGCTTGCTGGAAGTTCAGGATTTAACGAACAACAAACCACAAGGATGCTAGATCGTATTTTTTAATCTGATGGTTAAGAGAATTTAGTTTAGACAATTGTAATGTGACACTGACTGTTACAATGTACCAACCATATTGTAACACTGAACACCAGTAGCTCATGCATAAAATTTTCGATGATCTGTTTCCACTCCTGCCTGGAGTTGCACTTTATCCACTGCTCAGTTTACATGAGACGTTAGAGGGTCTGTATTATAATGCATGGTGTGTGGTTAATGGTCATATAATTAGCTTTCCTGGTAACATAATGATCGTACCCTTTGCCTTCTGCTTTGACTGTATCACAGTGAACTTTCAATTCAATGAGCAACGACACAGCAAACATCAACTATATTTATCCAATGTCTTAAGGAATTACATTATGTCTTCAAGTGGGTCTTAAATCCCTTCATAACTCAGCGTGTAATCTTGTTCAGCCATTTAATGATCTTTAAGCCTGGCATTACAAGAGTGTAACTGGATTTCAGAAACGAGCTTGCACTCGGCTGCTCTCTCTGCCGGCTGATGGTATCATAATAACCTAATTATTGTTATTTGTCCAATGTCTTTCAAATGTCACACCATAATTAAAGGCGCTGTGGATATGCCTGTAATAATGTATATCTCGTCTCTTAATGTGCTGATATTGTGATCTTTAGCAAGGAACTGATTGCAATAACGTGCTGCAGAGGAGCTGCTGGGGGCTTTGGGTCCCCGTTGCATGTATTGTCCCAGGAATCACAGCCAATTTAGTGAACTAGAGGGTGGTGCATAGGTCCAGAGGAAGTCACAGACAGACTGACCAGTGCCAAAAAGTGCAGCAGCCACTGTGTGCGCCAGGATGTATGCAAACATTGAATGCATGAAATGTAAACCACATTGTTATGACTGCCCTAGCACATTCACGTGGGTAACATACTAACCAGGAAGAAAAATCCATGAACCTGACAGGTCCATGTTCAGAGTAGGAAAAACCTTTCTCTGACCCTGGTCTGTCCCTGCCTGACCGCAGTGACTGGCACCCTAAGATAGCGCAATGGCACCCACACTCGGTTTACCCTGAATTTACTTAGCAGCTCTTAGGATCGCTAGAGTAGCAGTTCCCTAATAAATAAATTAATCCAACAAAGTCTATCACCAGCAGGAAACACCAGTAGGGGAAGGTATTTAAAGCTGCACCTCAAAGGTGATAGGACAGACAAACAGAGTAAATGAAAAATCACCTGTTACCCAAAACCGACAAAGACAAAGATAACAACTAAGACACCCAAAGAAAAGGTGTATCTGTTGTGGTCAAGCAGAAAGAGACACCGCCCACAGAGCACAAAATCAAGGGTTTGAATCCAGAAGCATGACGCACATTATGGACTATACATAGAAAATAGAGGTACTTCCTGCCCAAATTGGCCCATCGGTCAATACAAGGTGCACTTTTTTTTGTTATGGTGATGAACGAACGAGCTCGGTACTCGCCCGAGCGTCACAGTGCTCGATAAGCTTGGCGCTCGGCGAGTATTTCTGGGTTGCTCGGGTGGGAACTCGGATCCCCTCTCTGCATGTTTGGCGCTCTTTAGAGAGCTAATGACCATGCAGGGATTACTTGCCATGCACTGTAATGCCATAGCCATGTTGGTTGTGGGCATTACAGTGATTGGCTGGCCGCACAGCGTCATCAGGTCTATATAAGACCTGGCGCCGCTATGCTTGTCACAGTCTACCCCGGAAACAGGCAGCATAGGGAGAGGTGCTGCCGAGTCAGGGAGAGATTTGCTTGATTATAGTTAGTACAGGTATTCTACAACATTTATATATCCATCTGAACTAACAGTCCTTCTGAGGACTAATCCAGCTGCATATATTCAGTGGTGATAGAAGAAGTTAGGCAGGCAGGCAGTGTATCTGGCAGACTGCAGTGCATGATACAGCACATTTTTCTGCTCCATTTGCTTGTTAGCACTGCAGAATACAGGCAGATCTCTTCCATATTACAGCAATAAAAATCCAGAAATTTGAACTGAACGTGGAAAATATTGGCCTCCTTTCCATTTTGTTGCAGTGTCGGTCAAGCTATTCATACTAGGTCTCTGTGAAGAATAGCATTAGTAAATTACAGGCCTGCTTTTTAAAAATGTGGTTCTCAGTCAGACGTAACACATATAACAGCGTTCCAAAATCAGCCATTTCTGCCTTCCATTTTGTTGCAGTGTGTCGGTCAAGCTATTCACACTAGGTCTATGTGAACAATAGTATTAGTAAACTACAGGCCTGCTATTTAAAACCGTGGTTCTCTGTCAGACGTATCACATATAACAGCATTCCAAAATCAGCCATTGCTGCCTTCCATTTCGTTGCAGTGTGTCGGTCAAGCTATTCACACTAGGTCTATGTGAAGAATAGTATTAGTAAACTGCAGGCCTGCTATTTAAAACTTTGGTTCTCTGACAGATGTATCACATATAACTGCATTCCAAAATCAGCCATTTCTCGTGAATGTGGAAAATATTGTCCTCCATTTAAAATGGGCAAGGTGCGTGGCAAGGGATGGGGAAGTGGACATGATGGTGATAGTGCATGCAGAGGCCAAGGACGTGGCCGTGGGCAATCTGAAATTGTGCCACTACAAACACCTACATCTTGTCGCTCGACCTTCCTGTCCAAATTGCTAGGGGACTGTAGCATACCACTATTGAACCCGAAGAAGTGTCAAAAGGTTGTTGGTTGGAGAGCAGATAATGATTCCAGTCACTTTGCCACTACCACCACCACCCTGTCTTCCACACGATCAAGTCTCAGTAGCCGTGAGTCTGGACTGCATATCCCTCATCTTCCTCCCACCATGCTGAGTGCCCGGAGACAACTGATCCCACACTGTTCACTTTTCCATTTGTAGATTCGGGCCTCTTGCCCTGTCAGCTCCAAGCGAGTCAAGAGGAGAATGCGTGTAGTGATGCCCAAATATTTGAGCAGCCACGGTCACACGAAGGCAATGTTGGGAAAGTGCAATTACTGTCGCAAGAGGTGGATGATGAGACACAATTGCCGGAAAGTCAGGAGGAGGACCAGGGTGCGGAAGTGGAAGATGAGGTGATGGATGATATTTTAACTGACCCAACCTGGCAGGGGGACATGCAGAGCTAGGACAGCAGCACACAGGTGGAGGGAGGCAGAGCACCCCAACAGGCAGGAAGAAGCAGTGTGGTGGCCGCAGACACAAGGAGGGAAAGCGTTCCCCGTAACGCCAACATGACGGAAGTTACCAGTACAACAGTTAGGTCTTCTCGAGTCTGGTTGTTTTTTAAAGACAGCAGCTTACCCCAAAAAGGCCATTTTCACCACCTGTCAGGCCAGGATCAGCAAGGGTAGCAAAACTAGCAGCCTGGCCATCACCAGCATGATCAGGCACATGGAAGCAAAGCATCCGACTAAGTGGGCCGAACCTCAGGGTCCAGAAACAGTGTTTGCGAGTGACACCACTGCTTCTTCCGCTGTTGTGCGTGCACGCCAATCCCCTGTCCATGGCGCATGCAAAGATGCCTCCCGCCCTGCAGGTGTCATTGCACACTCTCAACTAGCACCATCAGTAAGCACGTCCACGGTCTTATCCCATCGCAGCATTCAGTTGTCCCTACTCCAGTCCTTGTAATGCTAGCGCAAATACGCAGCAAACACCCCACAGGCCACACTACTAAATTCACACATTTCGCAAATGCTTGTGCTTGAAATGTTGCCTTTTAGGCTCATGGAGATGGAAGCTTTCCGCAACCTGATGGTGGTGGCCGTCCCTAGGTACTCAGTCCCCAGCCACCACTATTTCTCCCGGTGTGCCATCCTTGCATTACACGAGCTTGTGTCCCACAACATTTGCTGTGCCCTCAACAGCACAGTTGCTGGAAAAGTCCACCTAACCACGGACATGTGGACAAGTGCTTGTGGGCAGAGACGGTACATCTTTCTGATGGCACACTGAGTTAATTTAGTGGAAGCCGGGACCCAGCTGGACCTTGGGACGGAATACATCCTCTCGACACCGAGCATTGCGGGCCCTAGGTCAATCAGGGATGCCCCCACATTCTACAGCTCCTGCACCTCCTCCTCTTCAGCCTCCATCTCTGAAATGACCACATCAGTTGCAAGCTGGAAGCACTGCAGCATTGTCTCAGCCAAGCGGAAACAGGCTGTGCTGAAGCTAATATTCTTAGGTGAAAAACCGCACAATGCTGAAGAGTTGTGGACAGCTTTCAGATCTGTGGCTGACGCTGCTGACCCTACAGCCAGGCATGGTGATGTGTGACAATGGCTGGAACCTGGTGGCGGCTCTGAAGTGAGGAGAGCTCACACACGTACCATGCCCGGCCCATGTGCTTAACCTCGTGGTTCAGCAGTTTCTAAAAACCAACAAGGATCTAACGTATTTGCTTGTCAAAGTATGCCACATGTGTGCCCATTTTTGAAAGTCAACTACAGCTTCCGCCACCCTTGTCGTGCTTCAGCAGCGTTTGCAGCTTCCAGCTCACTGACTAGTGCATGATGTCCCCATGCATTAGAACTCTACATTGCAGATGTTGGGAAGGATTTGTGAGCAGAAGAAAGCAGTTGTTGACTACCAGGAATCAACAAGGCAGTCGGTATTCAGGTCAGACTCCACACATAAGACCTCAGGAGTGGACATGGATGTCAGACGTATGTACTATCCTTCAAAACGTTGAGGACTCCACCAAGATGGTGAGTGGTGATGATGCAATAATTAGCATCACCATCACGCTTCTCTGTCTTCTGAAATGCTCTCTGCTCACAATTAAAGAGGATGCATTGCAGGAGAAGCATGATGATGTGGAGCAAGGTACCATACAGGGTGGTTCCACACAGCCCAGCCTCATCTCATCCCAACGTGGATTGGGTGAGAATGAGGAAGAGGAGGAGAAGGAGGAAGAGCAGGAGCTAGTTTCTTGCACTATATGGTACTACCTGCACAACAGTCATACCGACTGTTCAACGTGGATGGCCTGAGTGCAGTTACCGCGGTTCAATTGGTGGCTGAGCAACGATCCAGGTATACCTTTCCCCAATATTTGGACACTAATTAATGGTACCATTTATATATGTATGTTGGGAGTGATTATATTCAGTTTATTGGGTATCCTAGATGCCATATAGGGATGCAGATGTAACATGGGGATGGAATATTCCCTAATTTTGAGTCGTTTGAATATTGATATATATATATTTTCTCTTCCCTACTAGCACTTGCAGTATGTTAGCCTACCATTTGCCGCGGGTGCGCCACAAATTTTATTATTTTTTGTGATCATGGCCTTTTTAATTTATATGTCTTGGTCTTAGCACTCTGTTTTCCAGGACATGTTTCGTATGTATATGTACATGATGTGATATATATTTTTCTAATAAAGTAATATTTTTTTACATATGAACTAGTGTGACCATCCTTTTTCTCTGCTTTGCGGAGATCCCCCCCTTTCTTATACCCTATAACTGTAAAGCAGACCCTCTCTTTTCTAATGGGAACATGTCGTTACTGTGGCCCAGCTCTATGTGTCTTTAAATTGTTAGTAGGTGTTACGCTCGCGCCCGGACAGACTGGCGTGAGCGTAATTAGTGATCCCACTGTATCATGAACCGAGGAGTGCCTGGAGGGGCGTAACTAAGTATCAACCCGATCCGACCAAGGTCGCACGGCGGCTTAGTCGACTCCGTGGACCAAGGAGGAACCAAGCAGAGGGACCAGGTGCTACTCCAGGTCAGACCCCGGTCATAGTTGCTGACCCACACCGAGGAATGCAGGAACAGGCAGGTTAGACTGGCATACAGGCAGGTGGGTATTGGCAAGTACAGCTGGTATGCAGACAGGTGGGTACTGGCAAGTACGGCTGGTATGCAGACAGGTGGGCACTGGCAAGCACGGGTGGTATGCAGACAGGTGGGCACTGGCAAGCAAGGCTGGTATGCAGACAGGTGGGCACTGGCAAGAACGGCTGGTATGCAGACAGGGAGATACTGGCAAGCACGGCTGGAGTGCAGACTGGGAGGTACTAGCAGGTTGGAGCGCAGGCTAGATAGGGTCCAGTACAGACTGGGAGACAGGTACAGAACCGCAGATGCGGTAGACAAGCAGAGTAAAGCGAAACCGCCAGAGCGGAGGACAAAGCAGAGCAGAGAGGAACTGCTGGTGCGGTGAGCAAGTAGAGCAGAGCGAAAACCGCAGGTGCGGTGGGCAAGGCAGAGCAGAGCGGAACCGCCGGAGCAGTGGACAAGGCAGAGCAGAAAGAAACCGCCGGAGCGGTGGGCAAGGCAGAGCAGAGAGAAGCTGCCGGAGCGATGGGCAAATCAGAGCAGAGAGAAACCACCGGTGCAGTGAGCAAGGCAGAGCAGAGAGAAGCCGCCGGAGCGGTGGGCAAGTCAGAGCAGAGAGAAACCGCTGGTGCGGTGAGCAAGGCAGAGCAGAGAGAAGCCGCTGGAGCGGTTGGCAAGTCAGAGCAGAGAGAAGCCGCCGGAGTGGTGGGTAAGGCAGAGCAGAGGGAAACCGCCGGAGCAGTGGGCAAGTCAGAGCAGAGAGAAACCGCCGGAGCGATGGGCAAGACAGAGTAGAGCGAAACCGCAGGTGCGGTGGACAAGGCAGAGAGGGCAGGGCTCTGTTCACATGGAACAGACTGGAAAATACAAGAAGATACGGAGGAAGGGAAAAGGGACAAGCAGAACCAGATACACACAAGGTACTTCCTATGAAGTAGTGAGTGGACACAAAACTCACAAACAGAAGTACAGAGACAACGAGTTGGAGTTAGGTGCAGGTTCAGATACTGCAGGAAAAGGGAAGGTACGGACATAGAGACAAACACGTAACAGGCTAGGATACAGTTCAGACAGGAACTGCTACTGCAATGAGATACAAGAACGAGCCTGGATATACAGCCCCCAGAGAAAGCGGAAACGGACAAGAAGTCACAGATAACAGGTCTGGGTATGCAGCGCCCAGAGATGGCGGAAACAGACAAGAAGTAGAACTGGACCTGGCAACTTCAGAGTCAAGGAGCACACTGAATGTTAGTGTTACTCAGGCACTTCCTGTGACTCACAGCAATAGGCTGGAGACGCATTAGGGGTGCACCCACAGCAGCTATAAGAATCAGGAAGTAACCGAGCCGCCGCCCTAAGCAGTCAGTCAAGAGACATGCACACAGCATGAACTGGAGCAAGATTTGCAGGCTGGACTGACAGGTAAGATTGCGGTGTTGCATAGTGGGAGGTCGTGCACTATGCAAGCACGTCGCCAGGGATGTTACAGTAGGGTTTTTCCTAAATTTTGGCAGCCGTTCGACTCACTGCATACCCTATAACTGTATAGCAAACCCTCTCCTTTCTAATGGGAACATGTCGTTACTGAGGTCCACCTCTGTGTGTCTTTAAATTGTTAATGGGGTTTTTCCCAAATTTTGGCAGCCCTTGTAGTCACTGCATGGGCATTACCACTATAGGAGACCCATTCCTTTATAATGGGATTTTTTTTTTTACTGGGACCCTCCTCTATGTCTCTTCAAAGGGGTATTGGGGTGCGTCCAAATTTTTACCATCCCATGCAGTCACTGCATTTGCAATAACAGTATAAGAGACCCACTCTTTAATAATGGGAACAAAGCATAGCCGACTGATGGTGGCCCTTTGAGAATAGTAAGGGCCGCCTGAGGGCCCTATAAAAATAGTGTTTATGACTTTCAGAGTCCCTCCTTCATAAATGAAACAGGATGTGTCTGATCATGTCTCACACACCACATGGCCAGATAAAGTAGTAAAATATTAAAATTACATTTCCTGGTGAATGCATTTTTCACTATTGAAAGCAATGCAAAAAAAACAAAATCTCATCAAAAAAGCTGCGTGTGAACATAGTCCAAGGTGTGGAGGAGCATTTTTGTTTTTGGTTATTTTTTTTTGCCTTATATAAAAGTCATTACCCTGGAAAGAATGTTCTTTAACATTTTTCCCAGGAAAATCCATTTTGGTTTCATTTTTGTTAGTAATCAGCGAGCACTAAAATGCTCGGGTACTCGTTGCTCGGGTCGAGCAAATTGGAATACTCGGGTGCTCGACCCGAGCAATGAGCCCAATGTAAGTCTATGGGAAACTCGAGCATTTTTCAGGCGGCTCCCTCCGGCGGTCTGCAGAGGGCCTAAAAATTGCCCAAATTGATGGGAACAGTGCTCAAATGATATGGGAACAGCATGGGGAAGACCCCTGGAAGCATTTATGACTCCCAGGTCACTGCTGTCAACAACGTTATCAGAGGTATTACACCACTTTTATGGACTCACAATAAAACATACAAAAACGAAACGAAAATGGATTTTCCTGGGAAATATGTTAAGGAACAACCTTTCCATTACATGTACAATGTATATAAAGCAAATAAATAACCAAAAACAAAAATTCTCCTCCACACCTTGGGCTATGATCACACGTAGCGTTTTTTATGTGCTTTTGCATTGCTTTCAACAAAGACAAGTGCATTCACTGGGAAATTACATTTTAACATTTTAAAATCTTTTGGGCATAGCATCATTCTATTAGTCCATCTATACTGACCTCCATCAGGTTGCAAACTGAATATAATTTTTTTCTGCATCTAGCTCTGAAAAAATATTTGGGCTTCTAGCAGTGTGTGGGACTTGGTCTATTAGTCCATCTATACTGACCTCCATCAGGTTGCAAATTAAAAATAATTTTTTTCTTCATTTAGCTCTGAAAAAATATTTGGGCTTCTAGCAGTGTGTGGGACTTGTTCTATTAGTCCTTCTATACTGACCTCCAGCAGGTTGCAAATTGAATATAATTTTTTTCTGCATCTAGCTCTGAAAAAATATTTGGGCTTCTAGCAGTGTGTGGGACTTGGTCTATTAGTCCATCTATACTGACCTCCATCAGGTTGCAAATTAAAACTAATTTTTTTCTGCATCTAGCTCTGAAAAAATATTTGGGCTTCTAGCAGTGTGTGGGACTTGGTCTATTAGTCCATCTATACTGACCTCCATCAGGTTGCAAATTAAAAATAATTTTTTTCTTCATTTATCTCTGAAAAAATATTTGGGCTTCTAGCAGCGTGTGGGACTAGTTCTATTAGTCCATCTATACTGACCTCCATCAGGTTGCAAATTAAAAATAATTTTTTTCTGCATCTAGCTCTGAAAAAATATTTGGGCTTCTAGCAGTGTGTGGGACTTGGTCTATTAGTCCATCTATACTGACCTCCATCAGGTTGCAAATTAAAAATAATTTTTTTCTGCATCTAGCTCTGAAAAAATATTTGGGCTTCTAGCAGTGTGTGGGACTTGGTCTATTAGTCCATCTATACTGACCTCCATCAGGTTGCAAATTGAATAAAAAAAATTTCTGCATCTAGCTCTGAAAAAATATTTGGGCTTCTAGCGGTGTGTGGGACTTGGTCTATTAGTCCATCTATACTGACCTCCATCAGGTTGCAAATTAAAAATAATTTTTTTCTGCATCTAGCTCTGAAAAAATATTTGGGCTTCTAGCAGTGTGTGGGACTTGGTCTATTAGTCCATCTATACTGACCTCCATCAGGTTGCAAATTAAAAATAATTTTTTTCTTCATTTAGCTGTGAAAAAATATTTGGGCTTCTAGCAGTGTGTGGGACTTGTTCTATTAGTCCTTCTATACTGACCTCCAGCAGGTTGCAAATTGAATATAATTTTTTTCTGCATCTAGCTCTGAAAAAATATTTGGGCTTCTAGCGGTGTGTGGGACTTGGTCTATTAGTCCATCTATACTGACCTCCATCAGGTTGCAAATTAAAAATAATTTTTTTCTGCATCTAGCTCTGAAAAAATATTTGGGCTTCTAGCAGTGTGTGGGACTTGGTCTATTAGTCCATCTATACTGACCTCCATCAGGTTGCAAATTAAAAATAATTTTTTTCTTCATTTATCTCTGAAAAAATATTTGGGCTTCTAGCAGCGTGTGGGACTTGTTCTATTAGTCCATCTATACTGACCTCCATCAGGTTGCAAATTAAAAATAATTTTTTTCTGCATCTAGCTCTGAAAAAATATTTGGGCTTCTAGCAGTGTGTGGGACTTGGTCTATTAGTCCATCTATACTGACCTCCATCAGGTTGCAAATTAAAAATAATTTTTTTCTGCATCTAGCTCTGAAAAAATATTTGGGCTTCTAGCAGTGTGTGGGACTTGGTCTATTAGTCCATCTATACTGACCTCCATCAGGTTGCAAATTGAATAAAAAAAATTTCTGCATCTAGCTCTGAAAAAATATTTGGGCTTCTAGCGGTGTGTGGGACTTGGTCTATTAGTCCATCTATACTGACCTCCATCAGGTTGCAAATTAAAAATAATTTTTTTCTGCATCTAGCTCTGAAAAAATATTTGGGCTTCTAGCAGTGTGTGGGACTTGGTCTATTAGTCCATCTATACTGACCTCCATCAGGTTGCAAATTAAAAATAATTTTTTTCTTCATTTAGCTCTGAAAAAATATTTGGGCTTCTAGCAGTGTGTGGGACTTGTTCTATTAGTCCTTCTATACTGACCTCCAGCAGGTTGCAAATTGAATATAATTTTTTTCTGCATCTAGCTCTGAAAAAATATTTGGGCTTCAAGCGGTGTGTGGGACTTGGTCTATTAGTCCATCTATACTGACCTCCATCAGGTTGCAAATTAAAAATAATTTTTTTCTGCATCTAGCTCTGAAAAAATATTTGGGCTTCTAGCGGGGTGTGGGACTTGGTCTATTAGTCCATCTATACTGACCTCCATCAGGTTGCAAATTAAAAATAATTTTTTTCTGCATCTAGCTCTGAAAAAATATTTGGGCTTCTAGCAGTGTGTGGGACTTGGTCTATTAGTCCATCTATACTGACCTCCATCAGGTTGCAAATTAAAAATAATTTTTTTCTTCATTTAGCTGTGAAAAAATATTTGGGCTTCTAGCAGTGTGTGGGACTTGTTCTATTAGTCCTTCTATACTGACCTCCAGCAGGTTGCAAATTGAATATAATTTTTTTCTGCATCTAGCTCTGAAAAAATATTTGGGCTTCTAGCGGTGTGTGGGACTTGGTCTATTAGTCCATCTATACTGACCTCCATCAGGTTGCAAATTAAAAATAATTTTTTTCTGCATCTAGCTCTGAAAAAATATTTGGGCTTCTAGCAGTGTGTGGGACTTGGTCTATTAGTCCATCTATACTGACCTCCATCAGGTTGCAAATTAAAAATAATTTTTTTCTTCATTTATCTCTGAAAAAATATTTGGGCTTCTAGCAGCGTGTGGGACTTGTTCTATTAGTCCATCTATACTGACCTCCATCAGGTTGCAAATTAAAAATAATTTTTTTCTGCATCTAGCTCTGAAAAAATATTTGGGCTTCTAGCAGTGTGTGGGACTTGGTCTATTAGTCCATCTATACTGACCTCCATCAGGTTGCAAATTAAAAATAATTTTTTTCTGCATCTAGCTCTGAAAAAATATTTGGGCTTCTAGCAGTGTGTGGGACTTGGTCTATTAGTCCATCTATACTGACCTCCATCAGGTTGCAAATTGAATAAAAAAAATTTCTGCATCTAGCTCTGAAAAAATATTTGGGCTTCTAGCGGTGTGTGGGACTTGGTCTATTAGTCCATCTATACTGACCTCCATCAGGTTGCAAATTAAAAATAATTTTTTTCTGCATCTAGCTCTGAAAAAATATTTGGGCTTCTAGCAGTGTGTGGGACTTGGTCTATTAGTCCATCTATACTGACCTCCATCAGGTTGCAAATTAAAAATAATTTTTTTCTTCATTTAGCTCTGAAAAAATATTTGGGCTTCTAGCAGTGTGTGGGACTTGTTCTATTAGTCCTTCTATACTGACCTCCAGCAGGTTGCAAATTGAATATAATTTTTTTCTGCATCTAGCTCTGAAAAAATATTTGGGCTTCAAGCGGTGTGTGGGACTTGGTCTATTAGTCCATCTATACTGACCTCCATCAGGTTGCAAATTAAAAATAATTTTTTTCTGCATCTAGCTCTGAAAAAATATTTGGGCTTCTAGCGGGGTGTGGGACTTGGTCTATTAGTCCATCTATACTGACCTCCATCAGGTTGCAAATTAAAAATAATTTTTTTCTGCATCTAGCTCTGAAAAAATATTTGGGCTTCTAGCAGTGTGTGGGACTTGGTCTATTAGTCCATCTATACTGACCTCCATCAGGTTGCAAATTAAAAATAATTTTTTTCTTCATTTAGCTCTGAAAAAATATTTGGGCTTCTAGCAGTGTGTGGGACTTGTTCTATTAGTCCTTCTATACTGACCTCCAGCAGGTTGCAAATTGAATATAATTTTTTTCTGCATCTAGCTCTGAAAAAATATTTGGGCTTCTAGCGGTGTGTGGGACTTGGTCTATTAGTCCATCTATACTGACCTCCATCAGGTTGCAAATTAAAAATAATTTTTTTCTGCATCTAGCTCTGAAAAAATATTTGGGCTTCTAGCGGTGTGTGGGACTTGGTCTATTAGTCCATCTATACTGACCTCCATCAGGTTGCAAATTAAAAATATTTTTTTTCTGCATCTAGCTCTGAAAAAATATTTGGGCTTCTAGCAGTGTGTGGGACTTGGTCTATTAGTCCATCTATACTGACCTCCATCAGGTTGCAAATTGAATAAAAAAAATTTCTGCATCTAGCTCTGAAAAAATATTTGGGCTTCTAGCGGTGTGTGGGACTTGGTCTATTAGTCCATCTATACTGACCTCCATCAGGTTGCAAATTAAAAATAATTTTTTTCTGCATCTAACCCAGCCAATAGTTTTGGCCTAATACCACAGTTTGGCCACTCAGCTCTGCTCGGTTACCATCCATTGTTTTTTTGTGCAAACAACTCCAGAGTTGTGAATTAGTTAACCACCAAAATGAGTGGAAAAAGGCCTGCTGCTGGTGGAAAGGGGAATAGGCGTGTTGGGAAGGGGAAAAAAGGTTGTGTCCGTGGGGAAGGTGCAGAAGAAAGACCATCTTCCAGCCAAACTAAAATGTCTACTTCTTTTAGCGGACAATGTGATAAGATCCCTTTCTTACGGCCACGCCAATCGCTACAAATTCCAGATGAGGCACAAAAACAGCAGGTGCTTCAACGGATATCAAGTGCTCCTTTAAGTGGGCTCTCCTCCACATCAACTTCAACATCACAAATACTCCAGTCCTCAAAGGTGTCACCCAAATCGCACTTGCTTCCTCACAGCTCCCAAATCTCCAGCTGCCCGTCTGAGTATGAGGTAGAACAGATGGTTGAGTTTGCAGAGCTGTTTACTCATACTATAGCCTGGGAATCAGAGGTCAACTCCAGCGCTTCTGTGAATCCAGACGAGGAAATGATCTGCACTGATGCCCAGAATCTTTATGAGTCGGATCCAGGACCAGACGCAGAAGGTTCTGACCATAATGTAGACCCTCATTCCCAAACTGTAACTCCTGTTGGTGGAGACAATGAGGAAGACGATGATAAGACTCAAATACCTGATTGGAGCGACAACTTTAGTTTTTTGTCAGGGCAGGAACAGGTTGGCTCTGAGGACGACGGGTGTGATAACGCACAGGGTGATGTTGATGAGGTCGGAGATCCCACTTACTGTCAACCCACAGTCAGCCAAGAGATGAGGTCAGCAGAGGAGGTGGAGGAAGATGCTAGTGACGACGAGGTCAGGTTGCGCCTTCCTGGACAGAGACGTAGTACTGGAAGCACGTCAACAACTGCATCCTCAAACACAACTCTGCCTCTCACCACAAGTCGTGGTGGCTCTTCAGGTCGCATGGGTGCTAAGCCTTGCATAGCCTGGGCATTTTTTCAGATCGATAAAGATGACCCAACTCGTGTTATCTGTAACATTTGTCAGCAAAAGCTAAGTAGAGGCCAAAAAATACATAGTTTGAGTACTTCATGCATGAACCGGCACATGGACATGAAGCATAAGTTGCAGTGGGAAGCTCAGTGTGCTACAATGCGGTCTAGCCGGCCGGGCCAACCACCGTCTGCCATATCTTGTGCATCCGCGGCCTCTTCATCCTCTGTGACTGGGGGGACAGCAGTCACACCTGTTTTGGGGCGCAGACCTGCCACCTCTTTACCCGCAACAGCCAGCGTGATTGGCAGGTCATCATTTTCTTTGGAGGTGGTAACACCAGCTGGTCTTGAGCGCTGTCCGACATCGATAGCACCACCTTTGGATCAAGGCAACCTAACATGTCCGCCTGCATCTTCCTCACAGACCGGCAGTTTGCCGGGGACACCCTTATCAACCCCGTCTAAGCACAATAGCCAGTCCTCGGTCCCTCAGATGTGGACAAGTAAAAGACCATTTCCTCCTAGCCATGAGAAAGCTAAGAGGTTGAATTTCACCATCTGCAAGCTCTTGGCTACAGAAATGCTGCCTTTCCGCCTGGTGGACACAGAGGATTTTCGAGACCTTATGTCCGTCGCAGTGCCCCAGTACCAGATGCCCAGTCGGCACTACTTCTCAAAGAAAGGTGTGCCTGCGCTCCACCAGCATGTCGCACACAACATCACCGCTTCTTTGAGAAACTCTGTGTGTGACAGGGTGCATTTCACCACAGACACTTGGACGAGTAGGCATGGACAGGGGCGTTACATGTCGCTGACTGGGCACTGGGTAACTATGGTGACAGCAGGACAAGGGGCTGCTGTCCAAGTCTTGCCGTCCCCACGAGTTGTGCGTCAATCCTCTTTATGTCATTTTTCCTCCACTGCTTCTGCCTCCTCAACCTCCTCTCGGTCTTCCACCTGCACCCAAAGCCTGTCTGGTCATGCCACAAGCTTCTAACTGCGCAGAAGGGATCCTGCACACCTCCTTACTATGCTGGCAGTAGGGCTCAACGTCATCAGGCGGTTTTTACATTGAAATGTCTGGGAAATGTGAGTCACACAGCTGAGGAGTTGTGGTCAGCTCTGGAGAACCAATTTCATGAATGGTTGTCTCCACTGGACCTGAAACCAGGGAAGGCCGTGTGCGACAATGCTGCAAACCTGGGTGCGGCCCTTCGCCGGGGCAATGTCACACACGTGCCTTGTATGGCTCACGTGTTGAACCTGGTTGTCCAGCAATTTTTAGCCCACTATCCCAGACTAGATGGCCTTCTGCAGAGGGCATGGTCGCTGTGTGCTCACTTCCGCCGTTCGCATCCCGCAGCTCAGCGACTTACATCTCTACAGAAGTCGTTGGGCCTGCCACTTCACCGGCTAAAATGCGATGTGCCTACCCGGTGGAATTCAACTCTGCACATGTTGCAGCGACTGTGGCAGCACCGACAAGCCCTGGTGCAATACGTTCTGACGTATAGCCTGGGCCAACGAGATTCAGAGGTGGGGCAAATCACGCTGGAGGAGTGGTCTCAGATCAGGGACCTATGCACCCTTCTGCACAGTTTTGAAATGGCGACGAAGATGTTTAGTGCTGACGATGCCATTATCAGCATGACTATTCCGGTGATTTACATGCTGGAGCACATGTTAAACAGAATTCGGAGTCAGGTGGTGGCACAAGAGGAGGTGGAGGAAGTAGAGGAGGAGGAGTTGTATGCGGAAGGGCTAACATCTGCAAGGTCCAGACGGTCGGCAGCACCAGGGCGGCAGGCATGTGAGGGGGGGGGAGATGATTTTACCAGGGCGCATGGTAGCAGCCAAACTAGTGAGGAAGGTGCAGGAGCCCAGGAAGAAGTGGAGGACGAACTGATGGAAGACTCATCAGATGAGGGAGACCTTGATCACATTTCTGTTGTGCGAGGTTGGGGGGAGAGGACAGAGGAAGGAAGCATGATTGTTACCTCGCCACCAACACAACAGGGACTTGGTGCTCCTGGATGCGCAACACACATGAGTGCCTTCTTGCTGCACTACCTGCAACATGACCCTCGAATTGTGAGAATTAGAAATAATCCTGACTACTGGGTTGCCACACTGTTAGATCCCCGGTACAAAAGTAAATTTGCAGAAATTATTCCTGCCATAGAAAGGGATGCACGCATGCAGGAGTATCAGCAGAGACTGTTGCAGAATCTTACATGTGCTTTTCCACAAAATACCAGTGGTGCACGTAGTGAATCTCACAGTTCCAACTTGCCAACCGTGGTCTGTATGGAATTGTTCAATAAAGGGCCCAAAATTAAGATAACATAGATGGGAGAGGTCTCTATGAATAGGAATTCCTAAGTATTTGATACCCTGTGAGGGCCAGGCAAAGGGAAAGTTGGACTGGATGGAATCCTATATGGATTTAGGGAGGGAGACATCGAGGGCCTCAGACTTCGCTGCATTGATTTTAAAATTTTACCATGTAACAAAGTGATCTATTTCAGCCATAACAGCAGGGATGGATATATGTGATTGAGTGATATATACTAGGACATCATCAGCAAATAGAGAGCACTTGTACTCGGTGCCTCCCACCTCAATCCACCTAATATTGGGGTTATGGCGAATTGATGAGAGCAGGTGCTCCGTCACTAGGATGTATAAGAGAGGGGACAGAGGACATCCCTGCCTTGTCCCATTGGTGATTGTGAAAGGTGATGAAAATGTTCTGACGCACCCCCTGGGCCTTGGGACACCCGGAGCCGGACCCTTTTTGGTGGATGCTGGTGGTTGTAGTCTTCGTGGCGGCGATCCGGTTCCGTGGCTCAGGGCGGTCAAACCAGTGGCGGAACTATTTATGTGGTTTTGATGTTTAAATGTCCGACTACGCCACCCGTGGATTGCGGTCAGAGTGAACCGCCGCTACAGGGCAGACCGCTAAGGCTGGTGTTGTGGGTGCAGCAGAGCGTAGCATAACTCCCCACGGGAGGAGTATAGCCTCAGGTCAGTGTATGCGGAGGATGGGGGTGATGGTGCAGGGCAGCAGCAGTAACGACACAGAGTCAGTGATGCAGTTCAGGGCCTTTACTCACAGTTCTTATTATCCAGACCACGTCTGCAGGTAACGGCTGCCCACGTCGTACTGTGCTCACCAGGTGAGGGGCTCAGACAACTCCCAGATAACTTTGGAGCGCTTCACAGGACCCCCTTTGTGTGTCCTTTGTCTGGCCTTTCTTACCAACACTTCTGTCCGGCTGCCTCGGGCCTCCTCTTGGTAAACTTGGCGCCAGTTTCCCTGACCCTATGTGGTGCCTTCCTAGCGGGTGGAGCAAGGGGCTGCGCCACATAAAATGTCAGAGCCTCCGGTTTCTAGCTGAGGGTCGTTTCCTGCCTCCACTAGTTCGGGGACCGGTCTCCCCCTTTGGCCTGACCCCTCCACGCAGGTGGATTCGGGCGTGCGGTGGCGACTCGCCCGTCCGCACCCCTGGGATCCCTTCATTCCTCGTTCCTGGAGCCTTCTCCGCTCCTCTTCCTTCCTTCTCCCTCTTGCAGGCCTGGGCCTCTGTTACTAGGCCCGCCTCCGGAGCAGAGCTCATGCAGAGCCCCTGCTCCCTGCCACTTCTGCTCAGACTTCTCTGCACTGAACTAAGATGGTGCCCACCTTTTATACTCCCTTCTCAATGCACCCAGGAACTGCTTCCTCCCTGCTCCTGCACTGCAGGGTTCCCCTTCCTCAGTGTTCCCTCCCCCCACTCCAGCCAGGGACAGGGACTGTCGTGCCCATCTCAGGGGCATATTGGTCGCCCTGCCCCACGGCAATGTGGTGTAATGCATGCAGGTGTCGGGTCCTGATCCACACTCCATCCTTATCTGAGAGTGAGATATCACACCTCTGGGTGAGGTGCAATACGTCTGTAGCAACCGAGCCCTCGGTGCTACAGTTCCATTTATCTTCAGCCTAGGTGACGTATTGTGATACAGGGCCGTGATTTTGGCTATAAAAGGGTCCCCTAGACCCCTACCCCAAGCTTTTTAAGAGAATCATATATGGCGTGCCAGGAGACTCTATGGAATGCTTTCTCAGCATCCAACGAGAGTATCTACTTACAAATTTTTAACTGCATCTAGCCCAGGAAATACTTTGTGCCTAGTAGCAGTGTCTGCTAGTCAGCGGATTATCCCGGCTGTTAAGCAAGCTACACCACCTGTAGTTTGGACACTTAATTTTTTCAAAGGAAATGCTTCGGGACCACGGGATACTTAGTGAAGAGCATCAGGAGGCACCCCAAGGCATAGGGGCTGGGACTGGCACTAGGATGCCTTGCGGTGGACAGCCGAGCTCGATCCTTATAAAAGCTTTTTAACTGCAGCAGCTTTAGTGGACGCTACTGGAGCTGGAATTACGCGGCTGCTGGCATGAGACTTGCCCTCCAATAGATCCTTGTAAATGGATTTAAAGTGTATTCATTCAAATTAGAGGGACAATTTAAATTAAAAAGCTTAGAGCTGCCTCCACCACAGGGGGGCTCTCTCGACCCACCAGCGGACAGGCACCAGTATTGGGAGAGGGGGGCTGGCCGTCAGGGTTCACCGCGGCTCTGGCACAAACCCGGCGACACGGAGGTGGCACGGGCAGGAGCGGACTGGCCGTCTCGGCTTCTCACTTTTTGGATTTTAGAAGGGCATGACATGCCTATATCTGTGTCTCCCCCTCCTTTTACTCCTCCACCTCTTTTCTTTTCGCATGACTATATGTACTTGTCACTTTTCCATGTGTTAGTTGTGTCTTCTGAGCAGTTTGTCAGCTTTTGGACACCTTTGAAGGTGTTTTCTATGTGTTTCTATGTGTTTTTGTTTGCCTGCCATTGGTTTTAACGGTGTTCGAAGGTGTTCGACGAACAGTTCGACGAACAGTTCGGCGAACACACGGGTGTTCGACGAACCGAACCGAACTCGAACACTACGGGGGTGGCTCAACACTAGTCCCTACCACATTCCTTGGTATGCAAGCTCAAGTATGCAGCCACCCACCCACCCACCCACAGGCTGCAATACTATACTGCCAAATTTTGGACAGCTGCTTGCACTTCAAATGTGGCCTTTAAGGCTCGTGGAGGCGGAAGCTTTTCATAACCTCATGCCGGCGGCGGCCGGGTGTCCATACTCGGTCCCCAGCCGCCACTGTTTCTCCTGGTGTCGCCTACACCTTCCACAAGCACTGGTCCCACAACATTACCCGTGCCCTCCCCAGTGCACTTACTGGGAAGGACCTCCTAGCCACAAACATGTGGACAGGTGAATGTGGCTAGGGACGGTATGGAGCCAGTCCACAACTTTTTTTGCTGAGAGTTGTATTTAGCTCAGTGAAAGGACTGGCATAGAGGGAAACCGTATCAACCCTGGGTGTCATTTCTCCCTGGAAGTCCTCTAATGCAGCTTGTTGCAGAAGCAATGGCAGCCCGTCCAACATCAATTCGCACTTGTCGGTGGTGCTTTGACACACACACATCTTTCTTTGCGCATTTAATTTCATGAATACATAGTTGGACAATGGCCTGATCTGCAATGCGGTTTAAGAAATAACATGCATTAGCATGTCCGATCCACATTAAAAAAGCAGCCATAGAGTGTCCATGAACCTTCCCCCATGCTTTTCTTAGCCAGGGCTGCTTCTCGGCAGGGTTGGACGGGCCCAACAGAGAACCGGAGACTCCTCCGGAGGGCCCTTCAGGAGAGTTCATAGTGCCGAGGTGAGGCCATGATGATGATAGAGGCCACCATCTGCTTAGTTATCTGTTACTTGGAATGTAAGTGCAAGTATGCAGCCAGTCACCCACCCACAGGCCACAACACTAAACTGCCAGATTTCTGGGCAGCTGCTAGAACTTGAATTATGGACTTTTAAGCTTGTGGAGGCGGAAGCTTTTCACAACCTCATGCCAGCGGCGGCTGGGTGTCCATACTCGGTCCCCAGCCGCCACTATTTCTCCTGGTATCGTCTTCGTTTTCCACAAGCATGAGTCCCCACAACATTACCCGTGCCCTCCACAATGCACTTGACTCGCCCCATGGGCAATGGGGCACTCGGAACCGGGCAACAGGGCAATAATGGGAGTAGTAGTGGCAACCCGGTCCGTGGCTCAGGGTGGTCAGACCAAACTTTGTGGCAGTCTATTTGTAGGGTTTTAAATGTCCGACTACGCCACCCGTGGATTGCGGTCAGAGTGAACCGCCGCTGCAGGGCAGACCGCTGAGGCTGGTGTTGTGGGTGCAGCAGAGAATAGTATAACTCCCCACGGGAGGAGTGTAGCCTCAGGGCAGTGAGCGTAGATGGTGGGGGTTGTGGTGCAGGGCATCCCAGTACCGTTAGTGCTGGCGCGGTAAGAAACACAGAGACAACGTGTTGCAGTCCAGGGTCTTTTACTCACAGTTGTTATCCGAGTCACTTCTGCAGGGAATGACTGCCCAAGCCGTGCTGCGTCCACCAGGTGAGGAGCTCGGTCAACCCCCAGGCAATTCAGGAGTATGGCACAGGACCCCCTTCTGTCCTTTCTCTGGCCTCTCGTGCCCCACCAGTGACCACACTTCTGTCCAGCTGCCTCGGGCCTTCTCTTGGTGAAATTCTGCCTGACCCTTCACACGTTATCTCGTGGGTTCTTAGGGTCCCTTCTGCCTTCTTGTTTCTGGAGCCTTTCTACTCCTCTTTCTCTCCACCTTTCTTCCTTCTCCTTCTCCTCTTCTCCCTTCTGGCTCCTGCCTCTGTGCTAGGCCTGCCCAGGGAGCAGAGCCCATGCAGCAGCTCTGCTCCCTGCCTTCTCCTCTCACAGAACACTGAACTGAACTCCTGTCCTAAGATGGTGCCCACCTTATATACCTCCTTCTAACACCCGAGCCCAGGTGACTAGCAACCAATGGGCTCCTACCTATGCCCAGAGACCCACCCCTATCTGCTCCTACACCACTGGGTGTACTTTCCCCTCCCCACTCCAGCCAGGGACAGATTTTGTCGTGCCTGCACTCCTGTCTCGTGGGAGCACCGTTGAACTGTCCCTCGGAAATGGGGTGTGTGTGGTGCATGCAGCCGACCGAGTCTTGGTCCACACTCCATCCTTACCCGGGAGTGGAATATCACATCTCTGGTTTGAGGTGCAATACCCCTGTAGCAGTCGAGCCCTCGGGGTGCTACACACTTACTGGGAAGGACCGACTAACCACAAACACGCGGACAGGTGAATGTGGCCAGGGACGGTAAGGAGCCAGTATACAACTTTTTTTGCTGAGAGTTGTATTTAGCTTGCTGAAAGGACTGACATAGAGGGAAACTGTATCTACTCTGGCTGTCATTTCTCCGTCACCAGGTTCCGCCCATTGTCACACACGACCATGCCTGGCTGTATGTTCAGCGGTGAGAGCCACAGATCTGGCTGCTGTGTTACAGCTTTCAACAACTCTGCAGCGCTGGGCGGTTTGTCAATTAAGCATTAAGCATGTTATCCTCAGCACAGCCTGTTGCCGCTTGGCCAAGGCAGTGCTGCAGTGCTGTCAGCTTGTTACTTGATGTGGTCATTTCGGAGGTGAAGGAGGATGTGCATGAGCTGAACAATGTGATTACATTGAGGTTAAATTGGTGAGACTGTTTTTATACTAAAGAAAGATTCTATTGTTTTGGGGCTTTTTTACGTTATTTTTTAAGACAAATGCATTCACTGGGAAATGTCATTTTAACATTTTACAACCTTATCTGGCAATGTGGTGTGTGACTCATCATCAGACACATCCTGTTTTTTTTATGATGGAGGGACTCTGAAAGTCATAAAGCCTATTTTTATAGGGACATCAGATGGCCCTTACTATTCTTAAAAGGCCAGCAGTCGACCCTAACTATTGTTAGAGAGCCATCAACCGGCTATGCTTTGTTGCTCCCATTATTAACAAGTGGGTCACCAATACTGTTATTGCGTATCCAGTGACTGCAAGGGCTGCCAAAAATTTGGACACAACCCAATACCCCTTTGAAGAGACATAGAGGAGGGGCTCAGTAAAAAAATGTTCCCATTATAAAGGAGCAGGTCTCCTATAGTGGTAATGCCCATGCTGTGACTGCAAGGGCTGCCAAAATTTGGGAAAACACCACTAAGAATTTAAAGACACATAGAGCAGGGCCACAGTAACAAGTACGACATGTTCCCATTAGAAAGCAGAGAGTCTGCGATACAGTTATAGGGTATGCAGTGAGTCCAACGGCTAACAAATTTTAGGAAAAACCCTATTAAGAATTTAAAGACACATGGAGCAGGGCCACAGTAGCAAGGTACGACATGTTCCCATTAGAAAGGAGAGGGTCTGCTATGCAGTTATAAGGTATGCAGTGAGTCCAACGGCTGACCAAGTTTAGGAAAAACTCCACTAAGAATTTAACGACACACAGATCAGGGCCACAGTAACAAGGTACGACATGTTCCCATTAGAAAGGAGAGGGTCTGCTATACAGTTATAGGGTATGCAGTGAGTCCAATGGCTGACCAATTTTAGTAAAAACCCCACTAAGAATTTAAAGACACATAGAGCAGGGCCTCAGTAACGACAAATTCCCATAAGAAAGGATAGGGTCTGCTATACAGTTATAGGGTATGCAGTGAGTCCAACGGCTGACCAATTTTAGGAAAAACCCCACTAAGAATTTAAAGACACACAGATCAGGGCGACAATAACATGGAGCAGGGCCACAGTAGCAAGGTACGACATGTTCCCATTAGAAAGGAGAGGGTCTGCTATACAGTTATAGGGTATGCAGTGAGTCCAATGGCTGACCAATTTTAGTAAAAACCCCACTAAGAATTTAAAGACACATAGAGCAGGGCCACGGTAACAAGGTACGACATGTTCCCATTAGAAAGGAGAGGGTCTGCTATACAGTTATAGGGTATGCAGTGAGTCCAACGGCTGACCAATTTTAGGAAAAACCCAATTAAGAATTTAAAGGCCACAGTAACGACAAATTCCCATTAGAAAGGAGAGATTCTCCCACAGTGTTGGCCCATGCAGTGAATGCAAGGGCTGCCAAAAATTTGGAGGCACTTCAATGCCCCTTGGAAGAGACGTGGAGGAGGGCCTCATAAAAAACTGTTCCCATTAGAAAGGAGTGGGCCTCCTATACTTGTAATGCCCATGCACTAAGTGTATGGGCTGACAAACATTTACCTCTGGGGGGTATACATGAACATACTGTATAAAAATTTTTTTTACTAGCATCATAAACACCCTTTAAAAAAATAATGTGGGTGTTGCATCACGGACCATGGTCACCCTGGTGATATGGTGGTGGAGGATGAGGAGAAGGAGGAGGAGGAAGACAAGAGCAAATAATGAAAATCAGGAAACGTATACCCATGTGTGGGTGTAAAAAGGCACATGGGAATACACCTCCCAAGAAAAGACACTGGATTTGAGTTTATGTTATGCTGCTATCATTCGGTGCTGCTGAGAAGTCTGGCCCAATCCAGCCCTTGTTCATTTTTGTAAGAGTCAGCCTGTCAGCATTTTCAGTTGACAGGTGGATGCGTTTATCAGTTATAATTCCACCAGCGGCACTAAAAACCCGCTCTGATAAAACGCTGACAGCAGGGCAGGTCAGAACCTCCAAGGCATAGAGAGCCAGTTCATTCCACATATCCAGCTCGGATACCCAATAATTCTAGGACGTTGGTACGGTCGGCAAGGTACTCCCTCAGCATCTTCCCAAACTTTGCACTCCTAATGAGAGTACCCCGTGCCTCAGAGCCTGTACTATGGGAGGGTCTGAGAAAACTCTCCCAGAACTTTGACAGTGTTCCCCTGTCTCTGCTGGATTGAAGTCGTGTCTCTCTCACCTGTACTCCTTGGTTGTCCAATGTAGTGTTCCCTCTGCCGCCAGCGTTCTCAGATGGGAAATTTTTTAATAGTTCCACAACAAGGGCCTTCTGGTACATCCCCATTTTTGTAGACGTGTCCGCCTCAGGAATAAGAGATATAAAGTTCTCCTTGTAGCGTGGGTCTAGAAGTGTCACCAACCAGTAATGACTTTCACCCAAAAATTTGAGAACGCGAGGGTCATGGGAAAGGCAGCGTAACATAAACTCAGCCATGCGTGCCAGACTACTAACAGGCAAGACTTCCGTGTCCTCACCAAGAGGATGACTGACCATGCTCTCCTCCTCCTCCTCCTCCTCTCTGTCCTCTGGCCATCCACGCTGAACAGATGGTATGATAGCTGTGCAGGTAGTACCGTCTATAGTGCATGAAACTAGCTCCTATCCTTCCTCCTCCTCTTCCTCATTGTCACCCAATCCACGTTGGGATGAGATGAGGCTTGGCTGTGTGTAATCACCCTGTATGGTTCCTTGCTCCATCTCATCATGCTCCGCCTGCAATGCATCCTCTTTGATTGTGAGCAGAGAGCGTTTCAGAAGACAGAGAAGCGGGATGGTGACGCTAATTATGGCGTCATCGCCGCTCACCATCTTGGTGGCGTCCTCAAAGTTTTGGAGGATGGTACATATGTCTGACATCCATGTCCACTCCTGAGGTCTTATGTGTGGAGTCTGAACTGAATACCGACGGCCTTATTGATGCTGGTACTCAACAACTGCCCTCTTCTGCTCACAAATCCTTCCCAACATCTGCAGTGCAGAGTTCCAATGCGGGGGACATCACACACTAGTCTGTGAGCTGGAAGCTGCAAACGCTGCTGAAAAACTGCAAGGGCGGCGGAAGCTATAGCTGATTTTCTAAAATAGGCACACAGGCGGCGTACTTTAACAAGCAGAACCGGCAGCTCCGGGTAGGATTTGAGAAACCGCTGAACCATGAGATTAAGCACATGGGCCAGGCATGGTACGTGTGTGAGCTCGCCTCACCTCAGAGCCGCCACCAGGTTCCGGCCATTGTCACACACGACCATGCCTGGCTGTAGGTTCAGCAGTGTGAGCCACAGATCTGCCTGCTCTTTCAGAGCTGTCCACAACTCTTCAGCATTGTGCGTTTTTTCACCTAAGCATATCAGCTTCAGCACAGCCTGTTGCCGTTTGGCCGAGGCAGTGCTTCCAGCTTGTAACTGATGTGGTCATTTCAGAGATGGATGCTGAAGAGGAGGAGGAGGCTGAGGAGGATGAGGTGCAGGAGCTGTAGACCGTGGGGCAACCCTGATTGACCTAGGGCCCGCAATCCTTGGCGTCGGGAGGACGTGTTCCGTCCCAAGGTCCGACTGGGTACCGGCTTCCACTGTTTTAACCTAGTGTGCCTTCAGCGAGATGTACCGTCCCTGCCCACAAGCACTTGTCCATGTGTCCGTGGTTAGGTGGACTTTACAAGAGACTGCGTTGTTGAGCGCACGGCTAATGTTTTGGGACACGTGCTTGTGTAATGCGGGGACGGCACACCGAGAGAAATAGTGGCGGCTGGGGACCGAGTACCGAGGGATGGCCGCCGCCATCAGGTTGCGGAATGCTTCCATCTCCACGAGCCTAAAAGGCAACATTTCGAGCGCAAGCAGTCGTGAAATGTGAGAATTTAGTAGCGTGGCCTGTGGGGCGTTGGCTGCATTTTTGCGCTTGCGTTCCAAGGACTGGGGTATGGACAACTGAACGCTGCGCTGGGACAAGGATATAGACGTGCTTCCTGATGCTGCTACTTGAAAGTGTGCAACGACAGGTGCAGGGCAGGAGGCATATTCGCATGCACCATAGACAGGGGATTGGCTTGCATGCACAACAACGGAAGAAGCAATGGTGCCACACGCAGACACGGTTCCTGGACCCTGGGGTTCGGCCCACAAAGTCTCTGGTGCTTTGCTGCCATGTGCCTGATCATGGTGGTGGTGGTCAGGCTGGTCATTTTGCCACCCCTGCTGATGCTGGCCTGGCAGGTGGTGCAAATGGCCTTTTTGGGGTTATCGGCAGAGTCTTTAAAAAACAACCAGACTCGGGAAGACGTCACAGTTGTACTGGTAACTTCCTTCGTGTTGGTGTTACGGGGAGCGGTTACCTGCCTTTTGTCTGCGACCACCACACTGCTTCTTCCTGCCTGTTGGGGTTCTCTGCCTCCCTCCCCCTGTGTGCTGCTGTCCTCGCTCTGCATGTCCTCCTGCCAGGTAGGGTCAGTTACTGTATCTTCCACCACCTCGTCTTCCACTTCCGCACCCTGGTCCTCCTCCTGACTTTCTGGCAATTGTGTCTCATCATCGTCCACCTCATGTGACACTTTCCCACCGTCACCTTCGTGTGGCTGCTCAAATATTTGGGCATCGCTACACGCGATCTCCTCTTGCCCCGCTTCAAGTGGACCGGGCGAGAGGCCCGAATCTATAAATGGAAAAGTGAACAGCTCTTCAGAGTGTCCAAGTGTGGGATTAGTTGTCTCTGGTACTCGGCATGGTGGGAGGAAGGAGGATCAGGGTGAGGAATATGCGATCCAGATTCATGACTACTGAGACTTGACCGTGTGGAAGACTGGGTGCTAGTGGCTTAGTGACTTGAAGCATTATCCGCTATCAAACCAACAACCTTTTGACACTGTTCTGGGTTCAATAGTGGTGTGCTGCGGTCCCCTAGGAATTGGGACAGGAAGGTCAGGCGAGAAGATGTGGGTGTTTGTTGTGGCACAATTTCAGCTTGCCTACGACCTTGTCCTCGGCTTCTGCATGCACCATTACCATCACGTCCAGTTCCCCGTCCCTTGCCACGTGCCTGCCCATTTTAAATGGAGGACAATATCTTCCACGCTCACTACAAATGACTGAGTTTGGAGTGAACGTATATGTGATCTGTGTGACAGAGAAAACAGACTTTTAAATACCTGGCCTGTAGGTAAGTAGTTTGAACAGCAAACTGCTGTCAATTGCTTCACTGACACACTAAAGGAAATTTTTAATGGAGACCAGAAATGGCAGTATTTTCTGACAACGTATATGTGATCCGTTTGACGGAGAAAACACAGTTTTAAGTAGCTGGATTTCTAGCACTGTAATATGGAAAGGACCTGGCTGTATTCTGCAGTGCCAACAAGCAAATGGCGCAGAAAAACGGTGTTCTCTGGATTGCTTTTAAAGCAAATAATAAGGATTAAGATCCAAAGAAAAGTGTTCCTGGCCCCTGAGACCTGGGCCTTTGTATAGAAATATCTAACAGCAGCAGAAGGCAGAATTGGAATGGAGCCTCTTGTGCTATATGCACTGCAGTCTGCTATATACCCTGCCTGCCTATACACCCTGCCTGATATCTCTGCAGATGGATTAGTAAGACCTCAGAAGGACTGTTTGATAAGATGAATATGTGTAATGTACGGTTTTTCTCCCTACACTACCTAATACACAAGAAAATCTCTCCCTGACGCATCAGCACCTCTCCCTACACTGTCTGATTCCAGAGTGACTGTGAAGAGCATGGCAGCGCCAGGTGTAATATAGACCTGATGACGCTGTGCGGCCAGCCAATCACTGTAATGCCCACAACCAACATGGCTACGGCATTACAGTTCATGGCAGGCAATCCCTGCATCTTCATTGGCTCTCTAAAGAGCGCCAAACATGCAGGGAGGGGACCCGAGTTCCTTCCCGAGCAACCCGGAAATACTCGGCGAGCGTCGACCATCTCGAGCAGTGAGATGCTCGGGCGAGCACTGAGCAGTAGCGAGCATGCTCGCTCATCACTAGTTTTTGTATGTTTTATTGTGAGTCTGTAAAAGTTGTGCAATATGTCTGACAACGTTGTTCACAGTAGTGACCTGGGAGTCGTAGATGCTTCCAGGGGTCTTCCCCATGCTGTTCCCATGTCATTTGAGGACTGTTCCTATTGATTTGGGCAATTTTTAGGCCCTCTGCAGACCGCAGGGGGGGGCCGCCGAAAAAAATGCTTGAGTTTGCCAAGAACTTACATTGAGCTTGTTACTCGGACCGAGTACTGGAGCATTTCACTTTGCTCGACCCAAGCAATGAGTGCCCAAGTATTTTAGTGCTACTAATTCCTACATTTTAGCTGCCACTGGACTCATTGCATACACTATAACTGTCTAGCAGACCCTCTCGTTTCTGATGGGAACATGTCATTACTGTGGCCCAGCAATATTTGTCTTTAAATTGTTGTTGGGGTTTTTCCTAAATTTTGGCAGCCGTTGGACTTACTGCATATCCTATAACTGTATAGCAGACCCACTCCTTTCTAATGGGAACATGTCGTTACTGTGGCTCAGCTCTATGTGTCTTTAAATTGTTATTGGGGTTTTTCCTAAATTTTGGCAGCCGTTGGACTCACTGCACACCCTATAACTGTATAGCAGACTCTCTCCTTTCTAATTGGAACATGTCGTACACGTTACTGTGGCCCTGCTGTATGTGTCTTTAAATTGTTATTGGGGTTTTTCCTAAATTTTCACAGCCGTTGGACTCACTGAATACCCTATAACTGTATAACAGACACGCTCCTTTCCAATGGGAACATGTGGTTACTGTGGCCCAGCTCCATGTTTCTTTAAATTGTTAGTAGGTTTTTGCCTAAATTTTGGCAGCAGTTGGATCCACTGCATACCCTATAACTGTATAGCAGACCCTCTCCTTTCAAATGGGAACATGTAGTACTCATTACTGTGGCCCAGCTGTATGTGTCTTTAAATTGTCATTGGGGATTTTCCTACATTACAGCTGTTGAACTCACTGAATACCCTATAATGGTATAGCAGACACTCTCCTTTCTATTGGGAACATGTTGTTACTGAGGTCCACCTCTATGTGTCTTTAAATTGTTTTGGGGGTTTTTCCCAAATTTTGGCAGCCCTTGCAGTCACTGCATGAGCATTAGCACTATAGGAGACCCACTCCTTTATAATGTTATAATGAGAAAAAGTTTTTACTGGGACCTTCCTCTATGTCTCTTCAAAGGGGTATTGGGGTGCGTCAAAATTTTTGCCATCCCTTGCAGTCACTGCATATGCAATAACAGTATAAGAGACCCACTCTTTAATAATGGGAACAACAAAGCATAGTCGACTGCTAGCCCTTTAAGAATAGTAAGGGCCGCCTGATGGCCCTATAAAAAGAGTGTTTGTGACTTTCAGAGTCCCTCCTTCATAAATGAAACAGGATGTGTCTGATCATGTCTCACACACCACATGGCCAGATATGGTGATAAAATATTAAAATCACATTTCCTGGTGAATGCATTTTTCCCCATTGAAAGCAATGCAAAATAGCAAAAACACATAAAAAAAACTGCGTGTGAACATAGCCCAAGTTTATTTTGTTTTTGGTTATTTTTTTTTGCCTTATATACAAGTCATTACCCTGGAAAGGATCTTCCTTAACATTTTTCCCAGGAAAATCCATTTTGGTTTCATTTTTGTATGTTTTATTGTGAGTCCATAAAAGTGGCGCAATACCTCTGACAACATTGTTCACAGCAGTGACCTGGGAGTCAGAGATGCTTCCAGGGGTCTTCCCCATGCTGTTTCCATATCATTTGAGCACTGTACCTATTGATTTGGGCAATTTTTAGGCCCTCTGCAGACCGCAGAAATTGAAGTATTTCTCCCAGAAAATTATTGCAATTACACATGTTTTGTTATACACATGTTTATTTTCTTTGTCTGTTTTGGAACAACACAAAAAAAATAAATAAAGAAAGGCAAATTGGACATAATTTCACACAAAGCCCCAAAAATGGGCAGGACAAAACTGTTGGCACCCTAAACTTAATATTTGGTTGCACACTCTTTCAAATAAATAACTGCAATCAATCGCTTCCTATAACCATCAACAAGCTTCTTACACCTCTTAACTGAAATTTTGATCACTCATCTTTTTCAAACCGCTCCAGGTCTCTCATATTTGAAGGTGCCTTTTCCCAACAGCAATTTTAAGATCTCTACACAGGTGATCAATGGGATTTAGGCCCGGTCTCATTGCTGCCACTTCAGAACTCTCCAGTGCTTTGTTTCCATCCATTTCTGGTTGCTTCCTGAAGTATGCTTGAGGTCAATGTCCTGCTGGAAGACCCATGACCTATGATGCAAACCCAGCTTTCTGACAGTAGGCAGTACATTATGACCCAAAATCCTTTTGTAGTCTTCAGATTTCATAATTCCTTGCTCACAGTCAAGGCACCCAGAGGCAGCAAAACAACCCCAAAACATATTTGAACCTCCACCATATTTGACTGTAGGAACTGTGTTCTTTTATTTGTAGGTCTCATTCTGTTTTTTGGTAAACAGTAGAATGATGTGCTTTACCAAAAATCTCTATCTTTCTCTCATCTGTCCACAATACGCTTTCCAAGAAGGATTTTTCCATATTCACGTAAATATTGGCAAACTGCAGTCTAGCTTTTTTATATCTCTGTCAGCAGTGGGGTCCTCCTGAGTCTTCTGCTATAGCGTTTAATTTCATTTATATGTTGATGGATAGTTTGCTTGCCGATAACACTAGTGATGAGCGAGCACTAAAATGCTCAGGTGCTCGAAGCTCGGATCGAGCACATTGGAATACTCGGGTGCTCGACCCGAGCAACGAGCCCAATGTAAGTCTATGGGAAACTCAAGCATTTTTCCGGCGGTCTCCCCCGGCGGTCTGCAGAAGGTCAAAAATTGCCCAAATCGATGGGAACAGTGCTCAATTAAACGTCAGGCAGGCAGAATATAGAGGCAGACAGGCAGGCAGGGTATAAATGAGGTTGCATGAAAAACATAGCAGGGCACTCAGAACACACTAGTGCCCTCTGTTTTTCATGCACCCGTCTCTTTAAAAAAGCCGTCCGGCAAATCAGCAGCGGCATACAGTTATAACACCGGTACCCGACAATATAGAACAGAAAGAATAGAGCATCACACGTACATTAGATAGATAGAAACATGTCAGTCACATATATAATAAGTACAGTGACAGTGTTTGTTACTGTACTTGTCATTTAGTGTTATAATAAAGGATTTATTAAAAAAAAATTTGGCGTGGGATCCCCCGTAATATTAGTCTCTAGCGGAGGTTAAGCAGATGGCTGGGGCAGATGTTTGAAGCCTGGGAAGGGGGTAATGCCCATGGAGCTTCCCAGGCTACTAATATCAGCCCCCAGCTGAATACATAGCCTTTACTAGCTATTAAAATGGGGGACCCGCCCCAAAAATGACGTGGGGTACCCCCTATTTTAATAGCTAGCAAAGGCTAGGCAGACAGCTGTGGACTGATATTAATAGCCCAGGAAGGGTGCCATGAATATTGGCCCCCTCCCAGGCTAGAAACACCAGCTGTCAGCCAGCCCAGAAATGGCGCCTCCATAGGATGTGCCAATTCTGGCACTTAGCCTCGCTCTTCCCACTGCCCTATAGCTGTGGCAGTGGGGTAATAGGGTTGGGGTTGATGTCAGCTTATAACCCCCATTACTAACCCCATAGTGAAAGTTAAAAAAAACACAAACACCCAGAATAAAATCCTTTATTTGAAATAAAGACACAATTCTTTATTGTTCTAACTTAAACTCTACTTACCATATCGCCCATTCCAGCTGAAGCTAACGATCTCCTGCAATAAAAGTAAAATAATAAACCAACTGTGACGCCACTTGCTCGAAAAGCCCTTTTCTTCACCCTGGGAGATGGGGGACTCGGAGTCGGGTCCTATGATGAAGAGATGGGGTGCAGCCGTGGCCCGGACCTGACCCGTGCTCAGGGCCGTCACAGTTAAAAGAAGGATGGTATGGGCTTATCTGGGTTGAGTGGCTGATTTACGACTACGCCACCTGTGGCACCTGGTGAAGGCCACCAGCGCCGCTGCAGTCCGCTGAGGCATGGTGTTATGGCGGGCCTTTCCTGGTTGGTGCCCATAGATTCCCATGCAGGCCCGAGGTCTTCCGGTAACGGAGGTGGGAGACCACGGAGGTATCCGGAGATGGCGGCAGCTTGGAGCTCCGGGGCCAGAGCCTGCTCCCAGGTCACTGCAGCAGGCAGTAGGCACTCAGACCACAAGTCCAGGAGGGGCGCAATTTCCTCTGCGGCCAGGGTGAGGGGTTCTGACTCACCCGTCTCTGAGCCGCAGGCGCCCTCCGAAACCTCCTCTTTCTGGTCTGCTACTCCTTGGCGGAGGGTTTCATTCTCCCGCCGTCGCTCCTCCTGCCAACGCGCAGCTGCCTCCATGCACCTTCGGGCCAGATTGCTCGATCCATCGCTGGGAATTTGGGGCACTCCCAAGTGCGGGTATCTACTGGCTCTGTCTCCACTGGTGCTGGCAACCGGGCCAGCAGCGGAAGGCTCCTGTTGAGTTCCCTCTGCAGCATCCATGTCTGCTTCCAGTGGTGGCGATGTTGAGACTGCAATGGCCGCACCTTGTTCCTTCTCGTCTTCCACCTCTTTCAGGGCGGTTCCTGGTGGCATGTTGACAGGCCCGCCTTCGTTCAGCCCATCCAGTTTGACGGGCATTACCCCGCGGACAGTCTCTGATGGAAGGGGCAGTCCACATTTTTGGCGCCAAGCGGGAGACCAGCCCACGATGGGAGGTATTCAAAGACAGTCTTTTCACAGCATTATGGCGCCTGTTCTTCTTGGTCAGGCGCCATTTTAAGTGGAAAACAACAGTTCAAGGTGTAAGGCACACAGTACCCGGTAGCAATTGGCAATTCCTTCCTTTGCTGCGGGCACGCAATCCTGCCGACTACACCAGGTCTTTGATGCCTCTTGCTCGAAAAGCCCTTTTCTTTACCCTGGGAGATGGGGGACTCGGAGTCGGATACTGTGATGGAGAGATGGGGTGCAGCCGTGGCCCGGACCCGACCCGTGCTTAGGGCCGTCACAGTTAAAAGAAAGATGGTATGTGCTTATCCGGGTTGAGTGGCTGATTTACGACTACGCCACCTGTGGCACCTGGTGAAGGCCACGAGCGCCGCTGCAGTCCGCTGAGGCATGGTGTGATGGCGGCCAAAGATATTACTACTCCCCACAGGCGGAGCGAGTCCTCAGGGCAGAGGGACAGGATGGAGGAGGTAGTATTAGAGGAAGACGGGCGCCGCGTCGTGCGGTGTAGCGCAGAATAAACAGTCCAGAGGCCATAGGGGTGAACTTCCAAGGCTTTACTCACTTTAGAGTTGGCAGAAGGAAGGAGACTCCCTGCTCCCCGCGGAGTCCTGCGGTCACCAGGGACGGGGGGTTCGACAACCTCCGAGTAAGTTCAGCGTTCAATCGGACCCTACACCAGAGTGTTACTGAACTACAGACCGAATCCTTTCCTGTCCGTGTGTGTGCAAATAGGCCGGGTCTCCCTCTGAGCTCCTCTCAGAACAAGGGTACGGGTGGCAGCTCCGCTCCTTCCGATACCCGGTGGGATCCACTGGGCCTACCGGGCTTTCACGACCAGGACATGGAGTAGCAAGATCAGGTGTAGGGGCCGGTACCCCTATTTGCAGTCGGAATCCCTCTGAATATATCAGGTTGGCGAGGACAGGTGGCGTACACTGCTCCGTCTGCATCCTGCCTGGGATCCATTTGCTATGGAGCTACACTCTTGAGCTCCGGGCCTTCTTGATTATGGTCCTTGATCGGGTTGAGACCTTCATTATCTGCAACCTGCCCCTCGACCCCAAGGCTAAGGTGCGAGGGCCGTGTCCCCATCTACTGCAGGTCCACACAGGATCCACTCTCAGGGAGGGAGATCACAATCGAAGAGCAAAAAGCCAAGATGGCATTGTAATAAATATCAATTTAAAGTGTAACTAAATTGTAAGTCCTCCACCCTCACCCACTAAATGGTTCCCCTATCTTTTGGTTCTCCCGTCTCCCTGTAACCAGGAGGGCAGCACCTAGTGCATACTAGCCCCCTCTGGTGGGAAAATGTGGTGTTGGATGCAAAGGTTGGGTCCTGACCATCGCACTGTTCTTACCTCAGAAGAGGAACACTACACTCCATTAGAGAAGTGCAGCATCCCTGTGGCGGTCGGACCCTCAGGGGCGCCACCTTCCCCCCTGGTAAAACACAGCACGTCCGCGGGCTGCAAAAGAGAAACACCCAGGAAATTTTCTTTTTAATCTAAACATCAACTATCTTACCTTTATGGAAGGCATATCTTCTTAAACGTTGCATAACAGGTCATACAGTATAAAAATACAAAAGTATAAAATTATAAAATTATGAAAGTGCTATAGTAGAGATGAGCGGTGTTCGACTAGAACTGTTCGCCAATCTCAAATTCGAGCTGTTTTGGGCGGTGTTCGAGTTGTTCGACGAACCCGAACGATTTGCAAAAAATTCGGCTGTTCGAGGTGATGTTCGATAACTGTTCGTGCACCAAAAGCGTGTCCTGCATGTCTGGTGCTATTTAGAGCACCAATCATGCAGGGATTGTCTGCCACTCACTGTAATGCCACAGCCATGGTGGTTGTGGCATTACAGTGATTGCCCAAATCGATGGGAACAGTGCCAACAGTGAAACATGAAAAGCCGGCAATTCATCAGCGGCATACACCGGTACCCGACAATTTAGAACCGAAAGAATAGAGCTTCACACATAGATTAGATAGATATAAACATGTCAGTCACATATATACGAAGTACAGTGAAAGTGCTGCTTACTGTACTTGTCATTTAGCATAAAGGATTTATCAAAAAAAATAATAGTGTTTTCATGCACCATCTCTTTAAAAAAGCCGGCCGGCAATTCAGCAGCGGTACCCGACAATTTAGAATAGAAGGAATAGAGAATCACACATAGATTAGATAGATATAAACATGTCAGCCACATATATACGAAGTACAGTGAAAGTGCTGCTTACTGTACTTGTCATTTAGCGTAAAGGATTTATCAAAAAAAATAATAGTGTTTTCATGCACCGTCTCTTTAAGAAAGCCGGCCGGCAATTCAGCATCTGTACCCGACAATTTATAACAGACAGAATAGAGCTTCACACATAGATTAGATAGATAGAAACATGTCAGTCACATATATATGAAGTACAGTGACAGTGTTGGTTACTGTACTTGTCATTTAGTATTAAAATAAAGGATTTATTATTAAAAAAATTGGCGTGGGGTTCCCCTTAATTTTAGGCTCTAGCGGAGGTTAAGCAGACAGCTGGGGCAGATGTTTGAAGCCTGGGAAGGGGGTAATACCCACGGAGCTTCCCAGGCTACTAATATGAGCCCCCAGCTGAATACATAGCCTTTACTAGCTATTAAAATGGGGGACCCCCCAAAAAAAATGACGTGGGGTCCCCCCTAATTTAATAGCTAGCAAAGGCTAGGCAGACAGCTGGGGGCTGATATTAATAGCCCAGGAAGGGAGCCATGAATATTGGCCCCCTACCAGGCTAGAAACACCAGCCGTCAGCCGCCCCAGAAATGGCGCATTCATAGGATGCGCCAATTCTGGCACTTAGCCTCGCTCTTCCACGCTGCCCTGGTGCGGTGGCAGGGGGTAATAGGGCTGGGGTTGATGTCAGCTTATAATGCCAGCTGACATCAAGCCCAGGTTAGTAATGGAGAGGCGTCTATAAGACACCCCCATTACTAACTCCATAGTCAAAGTTAAAAAAAACACAAACACCCAGAATAAAGTCCTTTAATTGAAATAAAGACACAATTCTTTATTGTTCTAAATTAAACCATACTTACCATCACGCCCATTCCAGCTGAAGCCAACGATCTCCTGTAATAAAAATAAAATAATAAAGCAACCTCATCCTTACCTTTCCATGGTTCCCACGACAGCTTCAGCTCTGCTACATCGAGATGACAGGCTGGACCGCAGCAGAACGCCGCCATCCAGCCTGTCATCCCGCAGACACTGAGAAGCGCAGGCTTGCTTGCGCTCTGCAGTGTCTGGCTGTGACGGCATAAAGATGAGACGAGTTCATGTCCAATGAACTCGGCGCACCTCATGCACGTCACTTACAGCGTGGGAGAATTCTCACGCTGAAGCGCTGAGTGCAGGAGAATTTTCCCACGCTGTCAGTGAGGTGCATGAGGTGAGCTGAGTTCATTGGACATGAGCTCACCTCATGCACGTCACTGACAGCGTGGGACAATTCTCCTGCACTCAGCACTTCTGCGTGAGAATTTTCCCACGCTGTCAGTGACGTGCATGAGGTGAGCTGAGTTCATTGGACATGAACTCGGCTCATCTGGATGCCGTCACAGCGAGACACTGAGGAGCGCAAGCATGCCTGCTCTTCTCAGTGTCTGCGGCATGACAGGCTGGATGGCAGCGTTCTGCTGCGGTCCAGCCTGTCATCTCGATGTAGCAGAGCTGAAGCTGTCGTGGGAACCATGGAAAGGTAAGGATGAGGTTGGTTTATTATTTTTCTTTTATTGCAGGAGATCGTTGGCTTCAGCTGGAATGGGCGTGATGGTAAGTATAGTTTAATTTAGAACAATAAAGAATTGTGTGTTTATTTCAATTAAAGGACTTTATTCTGGGTGTTGTGTTTTTTTTAAATACTTTACTAGAAATTCATGGCGGTCATGTCTAATACTGGCGTGACCCCATGAATTTTGGGCTTGGGGCCAGCTGATAATACCAAGCTGGCCCTAACCCCTTTATTACCCAGTGAGCCACCGCACCAGGGCCCTGGATGAGTTGGGTACAGCGCCAGAAGATGGCGCTTCTATGAACGCGCCATTTTCCGGGGTGGCTGCGAACTGCAATTTGCAGCGGGGGGGGCCCAGAAAGCTTGGGCCTCCCTGCGCTGCAGATTCCAGCCCCCAGCTGCCTAGTTGTACCTGGCTGGACACAAAAATAGGGCGAAGCCCCAAGTATTTTTTTTTTAATTATTTCATGAAATTCATGAAATAATTAAGAAAAAAAGGCCTTCCCTATATTGTTGTGTCCGGCCAGGTACAAATAGTCAGCTGGTGGTTGGGGGCAGCCCGTTCCTGCCTGCTGTACCTGGCTGGACACAAATATAGTGCGAAGCCCCACTTCAATTTTTTTAAATTATTTCAGGAAATTCATGAAATAATTAAAAAAAAATTGACGTGGGGCTTCGCACTATATTTGTGTCCAGTCAGGTACAGCAGGCAGGAACGGGCTGCCCCCAACCACCAGCTGCCTATTTGTACCTGGCCGGACACAACAATATAGGGAAGCCCTTTTTTTCTTAATTATTTCATGAAATAATTTAAAGAAAATTGACGTGGGGCTTCGCCCTGTTTTTGTGTCCAGCCAGGTACAACTATGCAGCTGGGGGCTGGAATCCGCAGCGCAGGGAGGCCCAAGCTTTCTGGGCCACCCCCGCTGCAAATTGCAGTCCGCAGCCACCCCGGAAAATGGCGCGTTCATAGAAGCGCCATCTTCTGGCGCTGTACCCAACTCATCCAGGGCCCTGATGCGGTGGCTCACTGGGTAATAAAGGGGTTAGGGCCAGCTTGGCATTATCAGCTGGCCCTAAGCCCAAAATTCATGGGGTCACGCCAATATTAGACATGACCACCATGAATTTCTAGTAAAGTATTTAAAAAAAACACAACACCCAGAAAAAAGTCCTTTAATTGAAATAAACACACAATTCTTTATTGTTCTAAATTAAACCATACTTACCATCACACCCATTCCAGCTGAAGCCAACGATCTCCTGCAATAAAAGAAAAATAATAAAGCAACATCATCCTTACCTTTCCGTGGTTCCCATGACAGCTTCAGCTCTGCTACATCGAGATGACAGGCTGGACCGCAGCAGAACGCTGCCATCCAGCCTGTCATCCCGCAGACACTGAGAAGCGCAGGCTTGCTTGCGCTCCACAGTGTCTCTCTGTGAGGGCATCCAGATGAGCCGAGTTAATGTCCAATGAACTCTGCTCACCTCATGCACGTCACTGACAGCGTGGGAAAATTCTCCTGCACTCAGCGCTTCAGCGTGGGAGAATTCTCACGCTGAAGCGCTGAGTGCAGGAGAATTCTCCCACGTTGTCAGTGACGTGCAGGAGGTGAGCTGAGTTCATTGGACATGAGCTCACCTTATGCACGTCACTGACAGCGTGGGAAAATTCTCCTGCACTCAGCGCTTCAGCGTGGGAGAATTCTCACGCTGAAGCGCTGAGTGCAGGAGAATTCTCCCACGCTGTCAGTGACGTGCAGGAGGTGAGCTGAGTTCATTGGACATGAGCTCACCTTATGCACGTCACTGACAGCGTGGGAGAATTCTCCTGCACTCAGCGCTTCAGCGTGAGAATTTTCCCACGCTGTCAGTGACGTGCATGAGGTGCGCCGAGTTCATTGGACATGAACTCGTCTCATCTTTATGCCGTCACAGCCAGACACTGCAGAGCGCAAGCAAGCCTGCGCTTCTCAGTGTCTGCGGGATGACAGGCTGGATGGCGGCGTTCTGCTGCGGTCCAGCCTGTCATCTCGATGTAGCAGAGCTGAAGCTGTCGTGGGAACCATGGAAAGGTAAGGATGATGTTGCTTTATTATTTTTCTTTTATTGCAGGAGATCGTTGGCTTCAGCTGGAATGGGCGTGATGGTAAGTATGGTTTAATTTAGAACAATAAAGGATTGTGTCTTTATTTCAATTAAAGGACTTTATTCTGGGTGTTTGTGTTTTCTTTTAACTTTGACTATGGGGTTAGTAATGGGGGTGTCTTATAGACGCCTCTCCATTACTAACCTGGGCTTGATGTCAGCTGGCATTATAAGCTGACATCAACCCCAGCCCTATTACCCCCTGCCACCGCACCAGGGCAGCGTGGAAGAGCGAGGCTAAGTGCCAGAATTGGCGCATCCTATGAATGCGCCATTTCTGGGGCGGCTGACGGCTGGTGTTTCTAGCCTGGGAGGGGGCCAATATTCATGGCACCCTTCTTGGGCTATTAATATCAGCCCCCAGCTGTCTGCCTAGCCTTTGCTAGCTATTAAATTAGGGGGAACCCCACGTCATTTTTTTGGGGGGGTCCGCCATTTTAATAGCTAGCAAAGGCTATGTATTCAGCTGGGGGCTCATATTAGTAGCCTGGGAAGCTCCGTGGGTATTACCCCCTTCCCAGGCTTCAAACATCTGCCCCAGCTGTCTGCTTAACCTCCGCTAGAGACTAAAATTAAGGGGAACCCCACGCCAATTTTTTTTAATAATAAATCCTTTATTTTAATACTAAATGACAAGTACAGTAACCAACACTGTCACAGTACTTCATATATATGTGACTGACATGTTTCTATCTATCTAATCTATGTGTGAAGCTCTATTCTGTCTGTTATAAATTGTCGGGTACAGATGCTGAATTGCCGGCCGGCTTTTTTAAAGAGACGGTGCATGAAAACACTATTACTTTTTTTAATAAATCCTTTACACTAAATGACAAGTACAGTAAGCAACACTGTCACTGTACTTCATATATATGTGACTGACATGTTTCTATCTATCTAATCTATGTGTGAAACTCTATTCTGTCTGTTATAAATTGTCGGATACCGCTGCTGAATTGCCGGCCGGCTTTTTTAAAGAGACAGTGCATGAAAACACTATTATATTTTTTAATAAATCCTTTACACTAAATGACAAGTACAGTAAGCAACACTGTCACTGTACTTCATATATATGTGACTGACATGTTTCTATCTATCTAATCTATGTGTGAGGCTCTATTCCTTTTTGTCTAAATTGTCGGGTACCGGTGTATGCCGCTGCTGAATTGCCGGCCGGCTTTTTTAAAGAAAGCGTCTTCTGAGCAGTTTGTCAGCTTTTGGACACCTTTGAAGGTGTTTTCTATGTGTTTCTATGTGTTTTTGTTTGCCTGCCATTGGTTTTAACGGTGTTCGACGGTGTTCTAAGGTGTTCGACGAACAGTTCGACGAACAGTTCCTCGAACATCCCGGTGTTCGACGAACCGAACCGAACCTGAACACTACGGGGGTGGCTCAACACTATGCTATAGTTTTCCAGAGACATTTTGTGCAGACAGACGGGTTAAAGTGCAAAGATGCAGAGTCAGTTCAGAAGTGAGAGGGACCTGCCCCAAACCCTCAACGTGGGCCCTGGGGTGGCTGCAGGGCATGAAGATCCTGAGTTGGACCTCCAATAAAGCCACTCCTGACAGGTTTTCCTTCTGAGGTCTTGAGGTAGAAAAGGTATGTACGTGGTTTTTCATAAAACCAATGTAGAGCACCTTAACAGATGCAAACTATATACAAGGAAAGTCTGCCACCTGCCGTAGTCCACAGGGACCAAAGTCTCTGGTAATGGGTAGTAAATCAACTAAAAATATAAAACAACTTAATCTCAACTATAACAGCAGCCGGGGGCTGCTTAGTCCATGTATTCCCGCCGGGGAAAGGGCTCATTCCTCCCAACAGAGGCTGACCGGCCCTCCACAGGTGGGTGCACGGGGGCCTCACTCCTGGAGACTCTGTGAACATCCAAGGCGTACCACCCCCACACCCCACTGTGGCTGGTGAAAGACACTACATCACCCGGGGTGAGGTTCTGGCCAGGGTGTCCCTTTTTGAGCTGGGGCTCGACGTCACGACGATTGAAGAAGACATCCCGCCTCTTTCCGGGACTCCTGATGAAGCCCAATCCTCCCTCCTGGTGGAAGCGGACCACCTGCTCTTCTTCACGGGGGCTCGGGCGGAACGCCTCCCTTTGGCGGGCTCTGGACTTCGTAGCTTTGGCCTGAACACGGAGCTGCTCACACCGTACCTCCCGTTCTTGCTGCTCTCGGTTTAGTTGGAGGATTTGTTGGAGGCACTGCTCCCTTCTCCTCTCTTCGGCCTGGGGCTCCCGGGGGGAGCCTTCCAGGTTACCCCCCTGGTTGTCCCAGGCCCTCTCTTCCGCCGCCGGGCAGGTAACTGTGGGGCTCGGAAGCAGTATTAGGGGGCACTGCAGCAGGCCCTAGTCCACGGGCATTTCCTGGTTGGTGCCAATAGATTCCCATGCAGGCCCGGGGTCTTCCGGTAACGGAGGTGGGAGACCACGGAGGTATCCGGAGATGGCGGAAGCTTGGAGCTCCGAGGCCAGAGCCTGCTCCCAGGTCATTGCACCGGGCAGTAGGCACTCAGACTACAAGTCCAGGAGGGGGCGCAATTTCCTCAGCAGCCAGGGTGAGGGGTTCTGACTCACCCGTCTCTGGGCCGCAGGTACCCTCCGAAACCTCCTCTTTCTGGTGTGGTACTACTTGGTGGAGGGTTTCATTCTCCCGCCGTCGCTCCTCCTGCCACCGCGCAGCTGCCTCCATGCACCTTCGGGCCAGATTGCTCGGTCCATCGCTGGGAATTCGGGGCACTCCCAAGTGTGGGTATCTACTGGCTCTGTCTCCACTGGTGCTGGCAACCAGGCCAGCTGCGGAAGGCTCCTGTTGAGTTCCCTCCGCAGCGTCCATGTCTGCTTCCAGTGGTGGCGATGCTGAGACTGCAATGGCCGCACCTTGTTCCTTCTCGTCTTCCTCCTCTTTCAGGGCGGTTCCTGGGTGGCATGTTGACAGGCCCGCCTTCGTTCAGCCCATCTGATTAGACGGGCATTACCCCGCGGACAGTCTATGATGGAAGGGGCAGTCCACATTTTTGGCGCCAGGCGGGAGCCCAGCCCACGATGGGAGGTATTCAAAGACAGTCTTTTCACAGCATTATGGCGACTGTTCTTCTTAGGCGGGCGCCATTTTAAGTGGAAAACAACAGCTCAAGGTGTAAGGCACACAGTACCCGGTAGCAATGGGCAATTCCTTCCTTTGCTGCGGGCTCGCAATCCTGCCGACTACACCAGGTCTGTGATGCCTCTTGCTCGAAAAGCCCTTTTCTTTACCCTGGGAGATGGGGGACTCGGAGTCGGGTCCTGTGATGGAGAGATGGGGTGCAGCCGTGGCCAGGACCCGACTCGTGCTCTGGGCCGTCACAGTTAAAAGAAGGATGGTATGGGCATATCCAGGTTGAGTGGCTTATTTACAACTACGCCACCTGTGGCACCTGGTGAAGGCCATCAGCGCCGCCGCAGTCCGCTGAGGCATGGTGTTATGGCGGCAAAAGTTATTACTACTCCCCACAAGCTGAGCGAGGCCTCAGGGCAGAGGGACAGGATGGAGGAGGTAGTAGTAGAGGAAGACGGGCGCCGCGTCGTGCGGTGTAGCGCAGAATAAACAGTCTGGAGGCCATAGGGGTGAACTTCCAAGGCTTTACTCACTTTAGAGTTGGCAGAAGGAAGGCGACTCCCTGCTCCCCGCGGAGTCCTGCGGTCACCAGGGGCGGGGGGTCAGACAACCTCTGAGTAAGTCCAGCGTTCAATCGGACCTTACACCAGAGTGTTCCTGAACTACAGACCGAATCCTTTCCTGTCCGTGTGTGTGCAAATAGGCCGGGTCTCCCTCTGAGCTCCTCTCAGAACAAGGGTACGGTTGGCAGCTCCGCTCCTTCCGATACCCGGTGGGATCCGCTGGGCCTACCGAGCTTTCCCGACCAGGACATGGAGTAGCAAGATCAGGTGTCGGGGGCCGGTACCCCTTTTTGCAGACGGAATCCCTCTGAATATATTAGGTTGGCGAGGACAGGTGGCGTACACCGCTCCGTCTGCATCCGGCCAGGGATCCATTTGCTATGGAGCTACACTCTTGAGCTCCGGGCCTTCTTGATTATGGTCCTTGACCGGGTTGAGACCTTCATTATCTGCAACCTGCCCCTCGACCCCAAGGCTAAGGTGCAAGGGCCGTGTCTCCATCTACTGCAGGTCCACACAGGATCCACTCTCAGGGAGGGAGATCACAATCGAAGAACAAAGAGCCAAGATGGCAATGTAATAAATATCAATTTAAAGTGTAACTAAATTGTAAGTCCTCCACCCTCACCCACTAAATGGTTCCCCTATCTTTTGGTTCCCCAGTCTCCCTGTAACCAGGAGGGCAGCACCTAGTGCATACTAGGCCCCTCTGGTGGGAAAATGTGGTGTTGGATGCAAAGGTTGGGTCCTGACCATCGCACTGTTCTTACCTCAGAGGAGGAACACTACACTCCATTAGAGAAGTGCAGCATCCCTGTGGCGGTCGGACCCTCAGGGGCGCCACACAACCTCATCCTTACCTTTCCATTGTTCCCAGGACGGCTACAGCTCTGCTACATTGACATGACAGGCTGGATCGCAGCAGAACGCTGCCATCCAGCTTGCTATCCTTCAGAGACACTGCAGAGAGCAAGCATGCCTGCGCTCCACAGTGTCTCTGAAGGATGGCATGCTGGATGGCAGCATTCTGCTACCATCCAGCCTGCCATCTCAATGCTGTCCCAGCGTGGGAGAATTCTCCTGCTCCAGCAGTGACGTCATTTGCCGCCACCGCTTGAGTAGGAGAATTCTCCCACGCTGTCAGTGATGTGCATGAGGTGAGCTGAGTTCGTTGGACATGAACTCGGCTCATCTGGATGCCGTCACAGCCAGACACTGAGGAGCTTCACTGAGGATCTTCTCAGTGTCTGCGGCATGGCAAGCTGGATGGCAGCGTTCTGCTGCGATCCAGCCTGTCATGTCAATGTAGCAGAGCTGAAGCCGTCCTGGGAACCATGGAAAGGTAAGGGTGGGGTTGGTCTATTATTTTACTTTTATTGCAGGAGATCATTAGCTTCAGGTGGAATGGGCGATACGGTAAGTAGAGTTTAATTTAGAACATTAAAGAATTGTGTCTTTATTTCAACTAAAGGACTTTATTCTGGGTGTTTGTTTATTTTTTAACTTTCACTATGGGGTTAGTAATGGGGGTGTCTTATAGACGCCTCTCCATTTCTAACTTGGGCTTGATGTCAGCTGGCATTATAAGCTGACACCAACCCCAACCCTATTACCTCACTGCCACTGCTACAGGGCAGTGGGAAGAGCGAGGCTAAGTGCCAGAATTGGTGCATCCTATGGATGCGCCATTTCTGGGGCGGCTGACGACTGGTGTTTCTAGCCTGGGAGGGGGCCAATATTCATGGCACCCTTTCTGGGCTATTAATATCAGCCCCCAGCTGTCTGCCTAGCCTTTGCTAGCTATTAAAATAGGGGGAACCCCACGTCATTTTTTTGTGGGGTCCCCCATTTTAATAGCTAGTAAAGGCTAGGTATTCAGCTGGAGGCTGATATTAGTAGCCTGGGAAGCTCCGTGGGTAATACCCCCTTCCCAGGCTTCAAACATCTGCCCCAGCCATCTGTTTAACCTCCGCTTAAGACTAAAATTACGGGGAACCCCACGCCAATTTTTTTTTTTAATAAATCCTTTATTTTAACACTAAATGACAAGAACAGTAACCAACACTATCACTGTACTTATTATTAGTGATGAGCGAGCACTAAAATGCTCGGGTACTCGTTGCTTGGGTCAAGCAAATTGGAATACTCGGGTGCTCAACCCGAGCAACGAGCCCAATGTAAGTCTATGGGAATCTCGAGCATTTTTAAGGCGGCTCCCTCCGGCGGTCTGCAGACGGCCTAAAAATTGCCTAAATCGATGGGAACAGTGCTCAAATGACATGGGAACAGCAAGGGGAAGACCCCTGGAAGCATTTTTGACTTCCAGGTCACTGCTGTCAACAATGTTGTCAGAGTATTACGCCACTTTTATGGACTCACAATAAAACATACAAAAACCTGAGAAATAAGTTAAGGAAGATCCTTTCCAGGGTAATGACTTGTATAGAAGGCAAAATAAATAACCAAAACAAAAAATACTCCTCCACACCTTGGGCTATGCTCACACATTGCGTTTTTGATGCGTTTTTGCACTTTTGCATTGCTTTCAACCAAGACAAATGCATTCACCAGGAAATGTAATTTTAACATTTTACAACCTTATCTGGCCATGTGGTGTGTGACATATCATCAGACACATGCATACAGTGCTGAAAAGACATGGGAACAGCATGGGGAAGACCTCTGAGATCATCTCTGACATTCAGATCACTGCCTAAATGTGTCCACATCATAAGTGATCCTTGGCGCATGCAAAGATGCCTCCCGCCATGCACCTGTCGTTGCAGACTTGCAACAATCACCGTCCACGCCCTTGTCCCAGTGCAGCATTCAGTTGTCCCTACCCCATTCCTTGGAATGCAAGTGCAAGTATGCAGGCAGCCACCCACCCACCCACAGGCTGCAATACTATACTGACAAATTTTTGACAGCTGCTTGCTCTTGAAATGTAGCCTATTAATCTCGTGGAGGCGGAAGCTTTTCACAACCTCATGCCGGCGGCAGCTGGGTGTCCATACTTGATCCCCGGCCACCACTATATTTCCCGGTATAGCCTCCGCCTTCCACAAGCACGGGTCCCAACAACATTACCCGTGCCCTCCCCAGTGCACTTACTTGGAAGGACTGCCTAACCACAAACACGAGGACAGGTGAATGTGGCCAGGGATGGTACGGAGCCAGTCCACAACTTTTTTTGCTGACAGTTGTATTTAGCATAGAGGGAAACCCTATCTACCCTGCGTGTCATTTCTCACAGGAAGTCCTGTAAAGCTGCTTGCACTTGAAATGTGTCCTTTTAGGCACATGGAGGCGGAAGCTTTTCACAACCACATGACTCATGCCTCGTGTCCATACTCGGTCCCCAGCCGTCACTATTTCTCCCGCTGTTGTCTCCGTCTTCTACACGCGCGGGTCCTTGAACATTACTGCTGGTACTTTTCTGTGGGAATTTGCTTGCCTCCTACTAGCCTGGAATATTACCAGCAAACTATGGTACGACACCATGGTATTAGCACTGACCACAGTACCAGTAGCGAAGCCATCCCCAATTTCCTTCTTAGGAATTTTATTTTGTAGACTGAGTGGCTGCCCAAATACATTTTCTCACAAAGGAGCTGAAGATACAGTGGCAGAAGGTGCAAGTTTCTCCAGCCTGTTAGATATTAGAGGGTGAACGGCAGCACATTAGATCAGTGGTTAGCATTGAAGCCTTGCAGCGCTGGGATCCTGGGTTCAAATCCCAGCAAGGACAAAATCTGCAAGGACTTAGTATGTTCTCCCCGTGTTTGCCTGGGTTTCCACCTCAGTAAAAAAAGCAGCCATAGAGTGTCCGGGAACCTTTCAACACACTTTTCTTAGCCAGGACTGCTTCTCGGCAGGGTTGGACGGTCCCACCAGAGAATCCTTTGGTGTGCCCTGGCTTCTACCTCAGGAGAGTTCATGATAGCGCTAACTTTGCAGCTGCTATGGGGCTCTTGAGCAGGGGAGAAAGGTTAGTCCTCAGAATCAAATCCTCTGGTGGGCACAATGTTTTTCAATCTGAAACAGCTTCTCAGTGTGAGTTGTATTTCACCACAGCCATATTCTTTAGCTTGGTGAAAGGACTGGCATAGAGGGAAACCGTATCTACCCTGGCTGTCATTTCTCCGTCCCCAGGTTCCGCCCATTGTCACACACGACCATGCCTGGCTGTATGTTCAGCGGTGAGAGCCACAGATCAGGCTGCTGTGTTAAAGCTTTCAACAACTCTGCAGCGCTGGGCGGTTTGTCAATTAAGCATTTAGCATGCTATCTCCAGCACAGCCTGTTGACGCTTGGCCAAGGCAGTGCTGCAGTGCTGTCTGCTTGTGACTGATGTGGTCATTTCGGAGATGGAGGAGGAGGTGCATGAGCAATGTGATTACATTGAGGTTAAATTGGTGATGCTGTTTTTTATACTAAATAAAGATCCTATTGTTTTGGTTTTTTTTAAGTTTTTTTTTTAAGACAAATGCATTCACCGGGAAATGTCATTTTAACATTTTACAACCTTATCTGGCAATGTGGTGTGTGACACATCATCAGACACTTCCTGTTTTATTTATGATGGAGGGACTCTGAAAGTCATAAAGCCTATTTTTAAAGGGACATCAGATGGCCCTTACTATTCTTAAAAGGCCAGCAGTCGGCCCTAGCTATTGTTAGAGAGCCATCAGCCGGCTATGCTTTGTTGTTCCCACTATTAACAAGTGTGTCTCCTATACTGTTATTGCGTATCCAGTGACTGCAAGGGCTGCCAAAAATTTGGACGCAAACCAATACCCCTTTGAAGAGACATAGAGGAGGGTCTCAGTAAAAAAATGTTCCCATTATAAAGGAGCGGGTCTCCTATAGTGGGAATGCCCATGCTGTGACTGCAAGGGCTGCCAAAATTTGGGAAAAACCCCCACTAAGAATTTAAAGACACACGAAGTAACAAGGTACGACATGTTCCCATTAGAAAGGAGAGGGTCTACTCTACAGTTATAGGGTATGCAGTGAGTCCAACGGCTGACTAATTTTAGGAAAAACCCCAGTAAGAATTTTAAAACACATGGAGCAGGGCCACAGTAACAAGGTACGACATGTTCCCATTAGAAAGGAGAGGGTCTGCTATACAGTTATGGGGTATGCAGTGAGTCCAACGGCTGACTAATTTTAGGAAAAACCCCACTAAGAATTTAAAGACACACAGAGCAGGGCCACAGTAACAAGGTACGATATGTTCCCATTAGAAAGGAGAGAGTCTGCTATACAGTTATAGGGTGTGCAGTGAGTCCAACGGCTGACCAATTTTAGGAAAAACTCCACTAAGAATTCAAAGACACACAGAGAAGGGCCACAGTAACGACAAATTTCCATTAGAAAGGATAGAGTCTCCCATAGTGTTGGCCCATGCAGTGAATGCAAGGGCTGCCAAAAATGTGAAGGCACTTCAATGCCCCTTGGAAGAGACGTGGAGGAGGGCCTCATAAAAAAAATGTTCCCATTAGAAAGGAGTGGGCCTCCTATACTTGTAATGCCCATGCACTAAGTGTATGGGCTGACAAACATTTACCCCTGGGGGGGTAGACATGAACATACTGTATCAAAATTTTTTTTTTTACGGGCATCATAAACACCCTTTAAAAAATTAGGTGGGTGTTGCATCACGGACCACGGTCACCCTGGTGATATGGTGGTGGAGGATGAGGAGAAGGAGGAGGACAAGAGCAAATAGCCAAAATCAGGAAGCGTATACCCATGTGTGGGTATACGCATGTGTGGGTTTGAAAAGGTGCATGGGAATACACCTCTCAAGAAAAGACACTGGATTGGAATTTATGTTACGCTGCTATCATTCGGTGATGTTGAGAAGTCTGGTCCAATCCAGCCCTTGTTCATTTTTATAAGAGTCAGGCTGTCAGCATTTATCAGTTATAATCAGTTATAATTCCACCAGCGGCACTAAAAACCCGCTCTGATAAAACGCTGGCGGCAGGGCAAGCCAGAACCTCCAAGGCATAGAGAGCCAGTTCATTCCACGTATCAAGCTTGGATACCCATTAATTATAAGGCACAGCAGAATCACGGAGGAAGTTGGTACGGTCAGCAAGGTACTCCCTCAGCATCTTCCCAAACTTTGCACTCCTTGTGAGAGTACCCCGCGCCTCAGGGCCTGTCCGATGGGAGAGTCTGAGAAAACTCTCCAAGAACTTTGACAGTGTTCCCCTGCCTCTGCTGGATTGAAGTTGTGTCTCTCTCGCCTGTACTCCTTGGTTGCCCAACAAAGTGTGCCCTTTGCCGCCAGCGTTTTCAGATGGGAATTTTTTTAATAGTTCCGCAACAAGGGCCTTCTGGTACAGCCCCATTTTTGTAGACCTGTCCACCTCAAGAATAAGAGATACAAAGTTATCCTTGTAGCGTGGGCCTAGAAGTGTCACCAACCAGTAATGATTGTCACCCAAAATTTTGAGAACGTGAGGGTCATGGGAAAGGCAGCATAACATAAAATCAGCCATGTGTGCCAGACTGCTAACAGGCAAGACTTCCGTGTCTTCACCAAGAGGATGACTGACCATGCTCTCCTCCTCCTCCTCCTCTCTGTCCTCTGGCCATCCACGCTGAACAGACGGTATGACAGCTGTGCAGGTAGTACCGTCTATAGTGCATGAAACTAGCTCCTGTCCTTCCTCCTCCTCCTCCTCCTCTTCCTCATTGTCACCCAATCCACTTTGGGATGAGATGAGACTTGGCTGTGTGTAATCACCCTGTATGGTTCCTTGCTCCATCTCATCGTGCTCCACCTGCAATGCATCCTCTTTGACTGTGAGCAGAGAGCTTTTCAGAAGAAAGAGAAGCGGGATGGTGATGCTAATTATGGCGTTATCGCCATCTTGGTGGAGTCCTCAGAGTTTTGGAGGATGTACATATGTCTGACATCCATGTCCACTCCACTCTTATATGTGGAGTCTAAACTAAATACCAACGGCCTTGTTGATGTTGGTACTCAACAACTGCCCTCTTCTGCTCACAAATCCTTCCCAACATCTGCAGTGTAGAGTTCCAATGCGTGGGGACATCACACACCAGTCTGTGAGCCAGAAGCTGCAAACGCTGCTGAAACACTGCAAGGGTGGAGGAAGCTGTAGCTGACTTTCTAAAATGGGCACAGAGGCAGCGTACTTTAACAAGCAGATCTGGCAGCTCCGGGTAGGATTTGAGAAACCGCTGAATGACAAGGTTAAGCACATGGGCCAGGCATGGTACGTGGGTGAGCTTGCCTCGCTTCAGAGCCGCCACCAGGTTCCGGCCATTGTCACACACGACCATGCCTGGCTGTAGGTTCAGCGGTGTGAGCCACAGATCTTCCTGCTCTTTCAGAGCTGTCCACAACTCTTCAGCATTGTGCGGTTTTTCGCCTAAACATATCAGCTTCAGCATAGCCTGTTGCCGCTTGGCCGAGGCAGTGCTGCAGTGCTTCCAGCTTGTGACTGATGTTGTCATTTTGGAGATGGAGGCTGAAGAGGAGAAGGGGGCTGAGGAGGATGAGGTGCAGAAGCTGTAGACCGTGGGGCTAACCCTGATTGACCTAGGGCCCGCAATCCTTGGCGTCGGGAGGATGTGTTCCGTCCTAAGGTCTGACTGGGTTCCGGCTTCCACTATGTTAACCCAGTGTGCCGTCAGCAAGATGTACCGTCCCTGCCCACAAGCACATGTCCGTGGTTAGGTGGACTTTACCGGTAACTGCGTTGTTGAGAGCACGGCTAATGTTTTGGGACACGTGCTTGTGTAATGCGGGGACGGCACACCGGGAGAAGTAGTGGCGGCTGGGGTCCGAGTACCGAGGGACGTCCGCCACCAGGTTGCGGAATTCTTCCGTCTCCACGAGCCTAAAAGGCAACATTTCGAGCGCAAGCAGTCGTGAAATGTGAGAATTTAGCAGTGTGGCCTGTGGGGCGTTGGCTGCATATTTGTGCTTGCATTCCAAGGACTGGGGTATGGACAACTGAACGCTGCACTGGGAAAAGGACATGGACGTGCTTCCTGATGCTGCAACTCAAGAGTGTGCATTGACAGGTGCAGGGCAGGAGGCATCTTCACATGCACCATGGACAGGGGATTGGTTTGCATCCACAACAGCAGAAGAAGCAATGGTGCCACCCGCAGACACTGTTCCTGGACCCTGGGGTTCGGCCCACAAAGTCGCGTACTTTGCTGCCATGTGCCTGATCATGCTGGTGGTGGTCAGGCTGGTTGTTTTGCCACCCCTGCTGATGATGGCCTGGCAGGTGGTGAAAATGGCCTTTTTGGGGTTATCAGTCTTTAATAGACAACCAGACTCGGGAAGACCTAACAGTTGAACTGGCAACTTCCTTCGTGTTGGTGTTACGGGGAAAGGTTGCCTGCCTTCTGTCTGTGGCCACCACACTTCTTCTTCCTGCCTGTTGGGGTGCTCTGCCTCCCTTCCCATGTGTGCTGCTGTCCTTGCTCTGCATGTTCTCCTGCCAGGTTGGGTCAGTTACTATATCGTCCACCACCTCGTCTTCCACTTCCGCACCCTGGTCCTCCTCCTGACTTTCTTCCAATTGTGTCTCATCATCGTCCACCTCTTGTGACACTTTCCCACCGTCGCCTTCGTGTGACCGTGGCTGCTCAAATATTTCGCTACACGCGATCTCCTCTTGCCCCGCTTCAAGTGGACCGGGCGAGAGGCCCAAATCTATAAATGGAAAAGTGAACAGCTCTTCAGAGTGTCCAAGTGTGGGATCAGTTGTCTCTGGGTACTCGGCATGGTGGGAGGAAGGAGGATCAGGGTGAGGAATATGCGGTCCAGACTCACGGCTACTGAGACTTGACCGTGTGGAAGACAGGGTGGCGGTGGTGGTGGCTTAGTGACTGGAAGCATTATCCGCTATCAAACCAACAACCTTTTGACACTGCTCTGGGTTCAATAGTGGTGTGCTGCGGTCCCCTAGAAATTGGGACAGGAAGGTCAGCCGAGAAGATGTGGGTGTTTGTTGTGGCACAATTTTGGCTTGCCCACGGCCTTGTCCTCGGCCTCTGCATGCACCATTACCATCACATCCAGTTCCCCATCCCTTGCCATGTGCCTTGCCCATTTTAGATGGAGGACAGTATCTTCTACGCTCACTACAAATGACTGAGTTTGGAGCGAACGTATATGTGATCCGTTTGATGGAGAAAACACAGTTTTAAATAGCTGCATTTTTAGCGCTGTAATATGGAAAGGACCTGGCTGTATTCTGCAGTGCAAACAAGCAAATGGCGCAGAAAAACTGTGTTCTCTGGATGCTTTTTAAGCAAATTATGAGGAATAAGATCCAAAAAAAATTATTCCTGGCCCCTGAGACCTGGGGCTATTTCTTGAAATATAACAGCAGCAGAAGGCAAAACTAGAATGGAGCCTCTTGTGCTATATACACTGCAGTCTGTTATATACACTGCCTGCCTGCCTACATACACTGCCTGCCTGATATCTCTGTAGATGGATTAGTTAGTCCTCAAAAGGACTGTTTGTTAAGATGGATATGTGTAATGTACGGTTTTTCTCCCTACACTACCTAATACACAAGCAAATCTCTCCCTGACACAGCAGCAGCTCTCCCTACACTGTCTGATCCGGAGTGACTTTGACGATCATGGCGGTGCCAGGTCTGATATACACCTGATGACACTGTGCGGCCAGCCAATCACTGTAATGCCCACAACCAACATGGCTATGGCATTACAGTGCATGGCAGGCAATCCCTGCATGTTCATTGGCTCTCTAAAGAGCGCCAAACATGCAGGGAGGGGACCCAAGTTCCCGCCCGAGCAACCCGAAAATTCTCTGGTTTCAGATGGGATTTTCAGATTGCCCACACCTGTTACTTGTCACAGGTGAGTTTGAACAAGCATCACATGATTGAAGCAAAGTTATTTAACAACAATTTTGTCTGGCCCATTTTGGGGGGTTTGTGTGAAATTATGTCCAATTTGCCTTTTTATCTCACTTTTTTTGTGTTTTTCCAATACACATAAAGGAAATAAACCTGTGTATAACAAAGCATGTGTAATTGAAAAAATGTTCATGGAGAAATACTTCATTTTCTAGAACAATTTCAAGGGTGCCAAAACGTTCAGCCATGACTGTACCTATCTATCTGTCTAATTTTCTATCTATCTTTCACTATCTTTGCACATTTTTAACACTTAAAAATCAGTAATCTCTTGAATGCATTACATTGCGGGACATGTCACACGGATAGCACATTGATGTCATCCATGTGCGGTATGTGTTTTTACATGGACCCATAGACTTGTATAGGTCCGTGTGTTCTGTGCAGCTGGTCAAAAATGGACATGTCTCTGTGCAGTTCACATGGACACACGGTCTGTGTGAAAACACGGACATGTAAGCATCAGGTACCGGAAACACAGGTGTGAAGGGGGCCTTAAACTGTTTGAAATGTCGCCAACTTTTTGCATAAATGTGGAAAAATTTTGCAACTTATGTCATTTCTATGTCGGTCCCGGCCAGCTTCCGGAAAACTTTTTGAAAAGTGGGAGGATTTTAACTCAGAAGTGTAGGGTATTTTATAATAAAGGAAATGACAAAAGTGCTTAGGGTGTAAAAGAAGATATTCATAAAGGACATTAAGTATTGGATCAACCCTTTAACATTCTAAATCTTTCATGAAAGACAAAGCAGCAGGGAAAAGCTCCTGAAACTTGTCAAAATGAGGAGATGGGATATCCTGGGGCATATCTTTCACTTCTTCGCTTCTGTCAGATACTAGAGGGTTAAAAAATAGAGGAAGAAATGAGAAGCATTTTTTTTTTTATATTTTTTACATATAATGATAGAAAAAAACATCTAAGATGATACAGTTCAAAAAACAGGACACATCTTGTCTTTAGCTGACTCGACCTTCATTTTCCCCTTACCCCCTGCATTGTTTGGAGTGACCATCTTAATAAGCCAAACCTGCCTTTATCTGCTAAATAATTTTACACCCTTCAAAATTGTACAATATATACAAGTTAGCGGTCTAATATGCAAGAGCAAGAAATGTTATTTCACTCTTCCATAAATAATTAATGACACATTTCTGATGACCTGCAGCTACCACTAGGGGGAGCTGACATGAAGACAGACTTATTACTGTGCTCAGCTGGAGCTGTATAAATCCATGAGCAGTGAGCTCCACCTAGTGGTGAATATAGGAAGCTTTAATAATTTATGTGTTAGGGAAAGTAAGTCATTTGGAGCTCTGTATCAGAAAAACAGAGCTCTGACCTTTATGAAGATTTTACAGGAAATTATTAAGGATAACATTTTGGTTATAAAGAATGGAATAATATTAAGATATGGACATTCCCTTTAAAACAACATCCGTACTGATTTTTATCCACAAACAACAAAGTAAATCACATATAATCTGTATTAACGCTTACACTATTTCACAGGCAAACAACAATTGCCGGTGCGGAAAGTCAATAACTCCTAAGGCTTCTCTCGCCTGTAGACAGTATGGACGATGCAATCATTGCTCAGATTTCAGATACATTTTTAAATATAACAATCTTACTTGAAAATTAATATTGAGCACCGGCAGTAAAACTCCTACATTCCAGGTCATTAAATGTAATGATATCCAAGGATGAAGCGGCTCCAACGAGTGAACGGGTGTATAAATGGATTTATATTTAATCATCTAGAATTGTAAATCAGTTTATGGCATTTGCTACATTTATTGTGTCATTAGAACCTTAAAATTAGACAAAAACTCCAACTGAAGAAGATGAAGGAAACAGGAGAATTTAACACTGCTGCTAAAAATGAAACATTACAGTATAATGCTGCAGTATGGCCCCATATATAACATTTGTACAGTGATAGATATAAAGTGTAAATGACAAATAATCCCAACACACAGTTAAATAAAATTAACATTCAATGTTCAAATAATACAAACATACAGGCCTCAAAGAAACATTCAGTGCTCAAATAATAACAACATACTGTGCTCAAAAAATAACATCATACAGTGATCAAAAAATAACAACATACTGTGCTCAAAAAATAACATCATACAGTGATCAAAAAATAACAACATACTGTGCTCAAAACATAACATCATACAGTGATCAAAAAATAACATCATACAGTGATCAAAGAAAACCTACATACAGTGCTCAAATAATGCCAACAAACATTGATCAAAAAATACTAACACACCGTGATCAAAAAATAACAGCAAGCAGTGATCAAAAAATAACTACATACCGTTCTCAAATAATATCAACATACTGTGCTCAAATAATACCAACATACAATGATCAAATAATACCAACATGCCGTGCTCAAATAATACCAACATACAATGATCAAATAATACCAACATACAGTGATAAAATAATAGCAACATACCGTGCTCAAATAATACCAATATACAGTGATAAAATAATACCAACATACCTTGCTCAAATAATACCAACATACAATGATCAAATAATACCAACATGCCGTGCTCAAATAATACCAACATAGAATGATCAAATAATACCAACATGCTGTGCTCAAATAATACCAACATACAGTGATAAAATAATACCAACATACCGTGCTCAAATAATACCAACATGCAGTGATAAAAAATAACATCATACAGTGATCAAAGAAAACTAAAATTCAGCGTTCAAATAATCACAACCTACACTGATCAAGTAATAACAACGTACAATGCTCAGAGAAGACCAACTTACAGTGCGTAAATAATCCAACATACAGTCATACAGTAATCAAATAATACCAACATATAGTGATCAAATAATAATAACAGACAGTGTTCAAAGAAAACCAATATACAGTGATCAAATAATCCCAACATATAGTGCTCAAATAATACCAACAAACATTGCTCAAATAATAACAATATAGAGTATACAGTACTCAAAAAAAAAAACAATTATAAATTGCTCAAAGAAAACTTACATACAGTGCTGAAATATTACCAACAGACAATGATCAAATAATACCAACATACCATGCTCAAATAATCCCATGATATAGTGATCAAATAATACCGACATACAGTGATCAAAGAAAACCAACATTCAGTTCTCATATAATACCAACATACAGTGATCAAAAAATAGCAACATACAGTGCTCAGATATTACCAATGTAGAATACTGAGTAATACAAACATTCATTACACAGAAAATACTACCATGAAAGACTCAAATAATACCAACACACAGTAATCAATTAATATCAACATAGAATACTAATACAGAGTGCTCAAATAACATCGATATAAAATACTAAAATAGTAACACCATACAGTGCTCAAGTGACACAAACATATAATAATATAACAATACACAAATAAAGCCAGCATAAAATACTCAAATAAAACCAGCATGAAGTACTCATATAATACCACTATACTATGGCCAAATAATATCAATAAACAATGTTCAAATAATTCCAACATACAATACTCATATAATGCCAACATACAGTACTCAGTGAAGAGCAACATACAGCCTTCAAATACCAACATACCATAGTCAATTGGTACCATCATAAACTGCTCAAGTAATACCTACATACAGTGACCAAATAATACCAACATACAGTACTAAAATATCACCACTATACAGCACTCAAATAATACCACAATACAGCGCTCATATAAAACCACTATAAAGTACTTATGGACTCCCTTGGCGAGGTGGATTCTCTAGCCCATAGATCAGGGTAAGCGGCACGGACCGGAGGAGATGATGTAACGGAGCTAGACTCGCCAGATGGTATGTGGATCGGTGAGAGTTAGGACAGCAAGGTAAGCAAAATGGTAGAGCCGGGGGCTGGGAGCGGTGTATGCAGCTGGAGGGCAGATACGTGCAGGAGAGCAGAGAAGTGCAGTATATGTAAGCAGGATACGGTTGTATTGTGCCGTATCACCAAGAAAGCAGTAGCAAATAAAGGAAACCTGTCAGCTCATTCATGATATCCAAACCACGGACACCATGAACCTCGGTGCCGGCTTCACTTCTGGGTCAAAGTGAATCGTGTCTGTGCTTCAACTACAAAGACTCATAATTTACAGTGTGGGCTCTGGTGATCTAAGAGACATCATCCACGTCCATCAAGGCAGGAAGTCCATCTGCTGCGGGGAGAGAGGAGGCACCAAGCACAGACCAGCAGTGACCATCACATTGGACTGTGGCGATCAACATACAGCGCGGGAGAATTAGATTAGGTTTTCTTTTTGTTCTGCCGGGTAGTTGGGTGCTGTTAGTTTACCTGGTGATGGGTTCACTTTAAAAATGATATCGGCCACCACTAGAGGGAGCTCACTGCATACGGATGAATACAGCTTCCATTACTCCCAATAACAGCATTATCTTCACAGCTCCTTATATAATATATAATACAAAATAAACATAAAATCATTAAAAAATACTAATTTCTCTACTCTTTTTAACATTAACAACCTTCAAAGAATATTTACTTTCTGACTACAGTACGTAACAAAACTTTGACACAAACCTCATCTACCCAAGGGATTCCTGTGTAAATCTCTTTACCCTTCTGTTTTGTGCTCCCACAGATGCACAAAACATTGAATTGCACTCAGACCAATGTTAGTGTATGGCGCTGTCTACAACATATTTGTTCCTCCCGAGTTTGATTAGATATTCCAATCCTGGCAAATCAATAAGTGCGTTGAAAACATCGGAATGCACTCGGATGACATCTGAGTGCTGTGCGATTTTCATGGACTGACAGAATGGAGAGGATGGAGAATTTTTCTATCCATCTTCTCCAGATCAGAGAAAATAGGACCGATTTCTCCAGAATGAGAGAAAATACGGAGATATGACCCCAGCGTAATGGCCATTATAGTGATCTGCCAGGGGCAAGGTCTATTACGATGTATGTCAGCATTTTGTTGACAGACATAATTCATTGTAATATATAATTTATATATACTATTGTATTAAATCAATAGTTAAGAGCCCTATTGGCAACGTACCCTACTGGGACAAATAAAAATATAATAAAATATTTACAAATAGCAAGCAAAAATTAAAATGCTATTAAAATGTTATTTACGTCTAACGGTGACCACTTTGATACCTAAAAGTGAAAACATTTTTTTTTAGAATTTCTATTTTTGCTCATGTTATATCCCCAAAAACTATTCTTAAAAGTGGGTTGTCGCTGCAGCCAATCAGTGAGCTCAACGGCTCTGAGAGGCTCTACATCGTTGTTTGCAGCGCTCTCGAAGTGATGCCAGCGCTGCAGAAACCAGACAAGGGATGCAAGGAGCAGCAGCAGCGGAGACTCAGCACTAAACCCAGACACTGAGTCCATCACACTTTATTTTTGACTACTAAGATAACTTTCAAATGGTAACCTCGATGACAATATCTAGAGATGAGCGGATCTCTTGAAATTCGAATTTGCTGACTTTGGCAAATTTTCCCCCCAAAAATTAAGTTGCTTTGAATAAATTTGCACAAATGTCATTACTTGAAAGCTTGTAGTTGCTTGTAAAATACATGCAGGGAAAAGGGGAGAGAGAAAGAACCCCACTGATCATAAGAGCTTACAATCTACACAAGAGAGAGGACCACGCTGATCATAAGAGCTTACACTCTACAGGAAAGAGAGGACCACGCTGATCATAAGAGCTTACACTCTACAGGAGAGAGAGGACCACGCTGATCATAAGAGCTTACACTCTACAGGAGAGAGAGGACCACACTGATCATAAGAGCTTACACTCTACAGGAGAGAGAGGACCCCACTGATCATAAGAGCTCACAATCTACACAAGAGAGAGGACCACGCTGATCATAAGAGCTTACACTCTACAGGAAAGAGAGGACCACGCTGATCATAAGAGCTTACACTCTACAGGAGAGAGAGGACCACGCTGATCATAAGAGCTTACACTCTACAGGAGAGAGAGGACCACGCTGATCATAAGAGCTTACACTTACACTCTACAGGAGAGAGAGGACCACACTGATCATAAGAGCTTACACTCTACAGGAGAGAGAGGACCCCACTGATCATAAAAGCTTACACTCTACAGGAGAGAGAGGACCCCACTGACCATAAGAGCTTACACTCTACAGGAGAGAGAGGACCCCGCTGACCATAAGAGCTTACACTCTACAGGAGAGAGAGGAATCCACTGACCATAAGAGTTTACACTCTACAGGAGAGAGAGGACCCCGCTGACCATAAGAGCTTACACTCTACAGGAGAGAGAGAAAGGACCCCACTGATCATAAGAGCTTAAACTCTACAGGAGAGAGAGGACCCCACTGATCATAAAAGCTTACACTCTACAGGAGAGAGAGGACCCCACTGACCATAAGAGCTTACACTCTACAGGAGAGAGAGGACCCCACTGACCATAATAGTTTACACTCTACAGTAGAGAGAGGACCCCACTGACCATAAAAGCTTACACTCTACAGTAGAGAGAGGACCCCAATGTCCATAAGAGTTTACACTCTACAGGAGAGAGAGGACCCCACTGATCATAAGAGCTTACAGTCTACAGGAGAGAGAGGACCCCGCTGACCAAAATAGTTTACACTCTAGAAGAGAGAGAGAGGACCCCGCCGACCATAAGACATTACACTCTACAGGAGAGAGAGGACCCCACTGACCATAAGAGTTTACACTCTACAGGAGAGAAAAAGGACCCCACTGACCATAAAAGCTTAAACTCTACAGTAGAGAGAGGACCCCAATGTCCTTAAGAATTTACACTCTACAGGAGAGAGAGGACCCCACTGATCATAAGAGCTTACAGTCTACAGGAGAGAGAGGACCTCGCTGACCAAAAGAGTTTACACTCTAGAAGAGAGAGAGAGGACCCCGCTGACCATAAGAGTTTACACTCTACAGGAGAGAGAGGACCCCACTGATCATAAGAGCTTACACTCTACAGGAGAGAGAGGACCCCGCTGACCAAAAGAGTTTACACTCTAGAAGAGAGAGAGAGGACCCCGCTGACCATAAGAGTTTACACTCTACAGGAGAGAGAGGACCCCACTGACCATAAGAGTTTAAACTCTACAGGAGAGAAAGAGGACCCCACTGACCATAAAAGCTTACACCCACATGCATAGCCAGCTCCCTGATTCTTTAGCAGTGTGGGAAACGGTGCCGGGAAGGTATTTTTATGAACCGCTAATCTAAGCTCAAAATGTTAGAATTTGTGTGAAACCATGAATTTCCACTCATCACTAACAATAACCCTTCACTAAATGGGCCATTGCCCAAGGGTAAGCAGGGCAGAATCAGTCATCTCATGTAGTAGCAGCAGGTGGCAGAAGGTTCTCCACCATGTAGTTTATTTTCCTGCACAACCCTGAGGAAAGTAGACTGTATAATGCCTACAGAGGTCACATAGTAACTTAAGTTGATTTTTCAAGGTGAACCTTTCTGTAAAGATCTGAGGTTGTGGGTTGTAAGTAATCACCCAGGCAGGTTAACGATGCAACAATATTTTATTGATCACAGCCATGGTAGTAAAGCAATTCCAGATAAAAGGCCAAAATACAGTTCTCTCAGTCCTTAAGTTCTCAACCTGGGATCAGTAGTTCCACTGGCTTTGTATCAGGTGATTCCCACTGTCTCCCAACTTTTGGTTGGCCCATAGATTTCTTATTTCCAGCCAGTATAGTCTGTAGCCACAGTCCATGATCCTCCAGACAACAGATAAAACTATGAAAGCACAAGTATCCAGTAGCAACAGTCCTTCGATAAAGTTTAAATCCAAATGACATATTCACAATTGAAGCACATTTATTCACTTTAGTTGATAACAGATCTTCAACACTCTGTAAGTCATCCATCCATCAGCTCCAGGTCCACAGCCACAGATCCTAACCCTCCGGCATACTTCCACCAATTCTCTACTAAAACACAACTCTCCTTTCTTTCACTGGGATCAGTCCCCTCCTAGGTCATAAGTGACCACACCCTCCCCCTTAATCATTTACTGTTAGCTAAAACAATGAAGAATATTCTAGAAGCCTTCATCTGAGACTACATGTAAGACCCCCTGTGGTGACGGCTCCACTGTGTCTACAATCTACACACACATAATGAGATTATTGGCTTTTGGAACAATGGTTAGATACTCCTGAGATACAGATATCCTGAGATACAGATTAGTGGAATGCTGGACATTTTACAAGTGAATCTAGTGCACATACTGACAAGTTAACAGAACTATATAAAGCATAACAAGTAAATCACTAATAAAACACGATAATAATATTGACAAAAATGGTGGTCCGTTGCTGGAAAAGTATCATAGTCTTTAGTAAGTCGGCAGATCCTCACACTTTCTTATCCTTATTACTGAGTGGATGAAGTAGAGCTGCAGATTTTGAGGGTGCTACCCTGCAAAATGGAATAGGACATAACAGCAAGACTCCCTGGAGAATGCAGCCCTTTAAGAAGCAGTTAGATATGGCTTGGAGGAGTATCCAAATCAATATTCAGTCTTATGTATTGATGCTGTTTTGATTCTTTGATCCTGTGTAAGTTGCCAGAAGTAATCACCAAGATCACTGGAAAGAAAACACAAGGTTTTTTTTCAATTTGCCATCTTGTTCCATTGGACTCTTTTTTTCTATCTGGTGTGGCACCCATAACACTAGTCGGGAGAACACGTCTGCCGATGTAAACCTTGCCTAGGTCGGAGAGTGGTTTCGACTATCACCATCTTGAGGCACCACCCTCGTTGCTCATGCTTTTCAATCCGCACACCAGACACATCCCAACATCGACGTTGGCAATGTCGGGATGTTTAAGTCTCGCCCCAGTCCCCACATGGGCTGGACTTTCCCTATGTGGGTGGAACTTGTTGAAACTCCACCCAAGGCAGCCCCAATTTTGTCAAAATGGTTTCCGAAAGCTGGGACAATTCTGGAAAATTCGGGACTGTTGCCAAGCTATGATGGAGCCAATACAGTTCGACGAGTACCAACACTGGTCCTGAGCATCTTGAGCAACAATTGTTCTATTGTACATGAATGCCTTGATAGCTGAGGACATTTTGAGACATTTGCACAAAACCTGCAGACAGAAAAAACATATTCAGTCTGTCATTTGGAGCCCGAAGCTACCGTGAAGACCTTAGTTTCTAATTGTTTGGCTACAATACAAGAAGACTTAATCTCCCCGCTGGAGCTGAAGGAGCATTGACACCATTATCCTCGGAGTCACTTCAGAATGGGATTTCCCAGTTAGGCAGTTGACCGTAGCGAGAGAGTACTTAATAAGACAGCGGTGCACAGGCACTTATAGGCCCATGTTTACTAGCAGAAATCAGCACCAACCGGCTTCCAAGAAGCTGAAGTGTCCTCAGTATCCTGTGGAAATGTCTAGTTTGTGAATAATGCCTACTTTATGGCTCAGCTAATTAGGCAAGAGAAGAGCTAAGTGCAAACACCATCACCAGGGCACCGATTTATATCACCAGGAGACACTTTAGCAGCATTTGCAATTCAGCAACACAGGAAAAACAGTCACAGTGCTGAAAGGTTGCACTGTGCGCAGTCATTATATTTCCCTCAATGCAGTAACATTATGTAATAAGTCCCCAGAACTTAAAAAATAAGGTTAGGGGTATAGGTAGCAAAATTAATAAATTATCCCCATATTATATGATGGTATGTTGCAACTACAATATATGTCATTACTTTAGGATCGATTGTGATCCTGATAAGGAGGTGGCTGCAGTGCTTGGGATCATTGTACAACAAAGCCACTAATTAGCCACCTAAGAGGATGACTCCATTTACTTGAACAGGACCTCAATGCAGATATCTGGACAGTGAGTTGCTCATCACAGCAAAATGTTGGAAAAAAACATTCTGGTGTGATGTACAGTCCAGTTCAAAAGTTTTAGGCAGGTGGGGATTTTTTTTTTTGCAAAGCAAGATAGTTTAAAAATAGGAAAATTAATAGTTTATTTTTAACAATTAACAAAGTGGAAAAATAATGAATGACAAAAAAAAAGATCTAAATTAAATCAATATTTGGTGTCATCACCATCCTTTGAATTCAAAACAGCACTGATTCTTCTAGGAACACTTGCACAGGGATTTTGTATAATTATGGTCAGGTGTTAGAGTAACAAATTATACCAAACAAGTGATAATAATCATCATTACATATGTAGGATGAAACACAGTCGTTAACTGAAACATAAACAGCTGTGTCGGAGGCTTAAAGTTGGGTGAGGGACAGCCAAAGTTGGCTACAAAGGTGAGGTTGTGAAAGACAGTTTCATGCCACACATTATACTGTGGCAAGACAGAGCACGGCAAAAAAACTCAAGGTAGTTATAGTGCATCAGCAAGGTGTCTCACAGGCAAAGAATTCAAAGGAGACTGGAAATTTAGGATGTGCCGTTTAAGCTCTTTTGAAGAAGCACCAAGAAAGATGCAACATTGAGGACCATAAACAGAATGGTCGGTCAAAGACACATAGTACAAGAAAGACATATCATTCTTCTTTCCTAATGAAATTTAAAAATGTTCAGCAGTGCCATCAGCTCAGAACTTGCAGCAAACAGTGAGAACTAGCCATGCTCATCTACTCTTTGTAGAAGTCACAAAAGCCATATCTTCAACTTGGTAACATGGCCAAGTGACTCAACTACGCACAGAAACTTGGGAACTGGGATACAAAAAAAAATAAGCAGTTGTTCTGGACTGATAATTCAAATTTGAAACATTATTCTATAACAGAAGCCAATTTGTTTGCCAAAAAACTGATGAGTAATATAATAGTGAGTATCTGCAGGCAGCAGTGAAGATGATGGAGAGTCCTTGCAAATTTGGGGGTGCGTTTCAGCAAATTGAATTGGAGATTTGACCAGGATTAATAATGTCCTCAGTGCTGGGAAATACGTATCCATCAAACAATACCATCAGGCAGACATCTATTCAAATATATTCTGCACCTGGATAATGACCCTATATATACAGTCAATGTCATGAAGGTGGTTTGCAAGTAAATGACCGGGCCAATTTTTACAATTCTGATTACCGTCACTTTATGAGGTAATAACTCTGGAACGCTTCAATGGATCCCCCTGATTCTGAGAATGTTTTTTTGTGACATATTGTACTTCATGATAGTAATAAAATTTCTTCTATATAACTTACGTTACTTTGTGAAAAAATCAGAAATTTGGCGAAAATTTAGAGATTTTTGCAATTTTCAAACTTTGAATTTCCATGCCCTTAAATCAGAGAGATATGTCACACAAAATAATTTTTAAAAAACATTTCTCACATGTCTACTTTACATCAGCACAAATTTGGAACCAAAAGTTTTTGGGTTAGGAAGTTATAAGGGTTAAAAGTTGAGCAGCGATTTCTAATTTTTCCAACAAAATTTACAAAACCATTTTTTAGGGACCACATCACTTTTGAAGTGACTTTGAGGAGCCTTTATGACAGAAAATACCCAAAAGTGATACCATTCTAAAAACGGCACCCCTGAAGATGCTTAAAACCACATTCAAGAAGTTTATTAACCCTTCAGGTGCTTCACAGGAAGTTTTGGAATGTGGAAGAAAACAATGAACATTTAACTTTTTTTCACAAAAATGTTACTTTAGACCCAAATTTTTTATTTTCGCAAGGGTAACAGGAAAAAATGGACCACACAAATTGTTGTTAGCTTTCTATTCCGATTTTTGGGATTTTTGTGTTTTGGGTTCTTTTTTATGCCGCTCCGCGTGTGGTAAAATTGATAAGGCAGCTTTATTCTTTGGGTCAGTACATTTACATCAATACTACATTTAAATATTTTTTTTATGTTTTGGCGCTTTTAAACAGTAAAACTTATTTTATAGAAAAATGAATTTTTTTGTACCGCTTTATTCTGAGAGCTATAACTTTATTATTTTTCGGCTAATGGAGCTGTATGGCAGCTTGTTTTTTGTGGGACAAGATGACGTTTTCAGCTGTATCATTTTTATTTACATTCATCTTTTTGATCACGTTTTATACCATTTTTTGTTTGGCGGTATGATGATAAAGCATCATTTTTTCCTTCATTTTTTATTTTTATTTTTTTACCCTGTTCACTAAAGGGGTTGAATAGTGGGACAGTTTTATAGGTCAGGTCATTCCGGATGCGGCGATAACAAATATGTGTACTTTTATTTTATTTTTTTTCATAATTATATTTATTTATGAGTACAGGTTTTTTTTTGATTATTTTTTTCTTTTTTATATATATATTTTTACTTTTTTTTCACTTTCTGACACTGTTTTTTTACTTTTAAACTTTGTCCCACTATGGGACGTTCATTTTTTGCAGGCTGATCTGTTGCATAGCATAGGGATGCAGCAGAAGCATCCCTGTGCTATACAGGCTGTCAGCCCTGCACACACAAGTTAGATAGATCGTGCACTATCTAACTTGCTGGTGCCTGGTGACCCGGATGTCATCATGACGACATCGGGTCACCATGGCAACGATCGAGACCCCGCGCAAACAGCGCGGGGTCCCGATCCAAGGTAAGAGGGACGCTCTTGCAGCTTCCTGCCCCAGAAGTGCTGCGATGGACTTTGATCGCAGCATTTCGGGGGTTAATGTGCTGGGATCTGTGCGGGACTGTTCCTGGCACATAGTACCGGGTGTCAGCTGTTAGAATCAACTGACACCCGTCGGCGATCGCTCTGCACAGCTTCTGTACGGGCGCGATCACATTGTGCGTAATAGTACGTACCTGGTCCAATAGGCCCAGGACACAGGGAATATCAGTGGTAAGACAAAATGATCAAATCGTCTTGAAGCTATTTAAAATTGACTTGAACTTTATACATTTTTAGATCCCGACAAATCCGAAGAATTTTTAATTCTTGAGTAAAATTTGTCAAACCCGAATTAGAATTCCAATATATTTGATGATCTCTAGTGTTTAGTTCACTAAGATGTTTAGAAGAATCTATTTGTTGCTCTCCTTCATGCAAGTGTTCCTAGAAGAATTGATGCTGTTTAGAAGACGAAGGATGATCACACCAAATAATGATTGAATTTAGATTTATCTTTTATTCGTTCACTTTGAATTTTTTAATTGATAAAAATAAACTATTAACACTTTTATTGTTGGAAGCATTCTTATTCTGCAGCATTTTTTCCACACCTGCCTAAAACATTTGCACAGTACTGTATGTATACAGGAAATCCACTAGCTGAGTAGTGAGTGCAGCTCTGCAGTATAATGCAGGATGTAACTCAGGATCAGTACAGGATTAGTAATGTAATGTATGTTCACAGTGACTGCACCAGCAGAATAATGAGTGCAGCTCTGGAGTATAATACAGGATGTAACTCAGGATCAGTACAGGATCAGTAATGTAATGTATGTACACAGTGACTGCACCAGCAGAATAGTGAGTGCAGCTCTGGAGTATAATACAGGATGTAACTCAGGATCAGTAATGTAATGTATGTACACAGTGACTGCACCAGCAGAATAGTGAGTGCAGCTCTGGAGTATAATACAGGATGTAACTCAGGATTAGTACAGGATCAGTAATGTAATGTATGTACACAGTGACTGCACCAGCAGAATAGTGAGTGCAGCTCTGGAGTATAATACAGGATGTAACTCAGGATGAGTACAGGATCAGTAATGTAATGTATGTACACAGTGACTGCACCAGCAGAATAGTGAGTGCAGCTCTGGAGTATAATACAGGATGTAACTCAGGATCAGTACAGGATCAGTAATGTAATGTATGTACACAGTGACTGCACCAGCAGAATAGTGAGTGAAGCTCTGGAGTATAATACAGGATGTAACTCAGGATCAGTAAAGGATCAGTAATGTAATGTATGTACACAGTGACTGCACCAGCAGAATAGAGAGTGCAGCTCTGGGGTATAATACAGGATGTAACTCAGGATCAGTACAGGATCAGTAATGTAATGTATGTACACAGTGACTGCACCAGCAGAATAGTGAGTGCAGCTCTGGAGTATAATACAGGATGTAACTCAGGATCAGTACAGGATCAGTAATGTAATGTATGTACACAGTGACTGTACCAGCAGAATAGTGAGTGCAGCTCTGGAGTATAATACAGGATGTAACTCAGGATCAGTACAGGATCAGTAATGTAATGTATGTACACAGTGACTGCACCAGCAGAATAGAGAGTGCAGCTCTGGGGTATAATACAGGATGTAACTCAGGATCAGTACAGGATCAGTAATGTAATGTATGTACACAGTGACTGCACCAGCAGAATAGTGAGTGCAGCTCTGGGGTATAATACAGGAGGTAACTCAGGATCAGTACAGGATCAGTAATGTAATGTATGTACACAGTGACTGCACCAGCAGAATAGTGAGTGCAGCTCTGGAGTATAATACAGGATCAGTACTGTATGCATGCAGTGACTCTACATGCCCAATAGTGAGTGAAGCTCTAAAAAAATAAAAAAAATGCTGTGTTCAGAATGAACATATGATACATGGAATTTGTCAATTTTACATATTAAGTCAGAAATTCCTGGCATTTAAAAATGAGACATAGAATCAACAGTGAGTAACAATCCAAACTTTGCCTTTAATGGATTGCTGCTCAGGCAGAAAATTGTGCTGATAGTTGTAACAATTATTAGTGTTCTCTCTTTTATGATGTAGCATAGGTTGATTAACAATTCTGTGAACTGAGCATAATCAGCTGTATAAACGTCTCATCTCTCCCTCCTCCATGATTACCACCGCAGTGTTACATGCTTGGGGTGAGCCAATGCGATTATGGAAGGCGTCAGAAGAAACTCTGCTTGTAGTCAAATTGCAAATTATACTAAATAAATAGTATTACTGGGCTCCAGTTCTTCCAGACTGATAGAATTTGTAGATTTAAAGGAACAGTCAGTCCAGGTCAAGCTGACACATGATCTCAAAGGAGTTGTCCACTTCTGAAATTTTTGCAAAATAAAAATTGATAGAGTATAGTTTGTAAAAGTGTCCTCAGCTAAACAATCTTCTTCAGCATCTTGAATAAAATTGAAGCGACCTATCGAACTTGATTTTTAAACAGATTCGCTCATTCCGATATGACAAAATACTCACAGTTTTGAGCTGCTTCCTACATACGTAATGTGGATGTCAGTAGAGCAGGTGGCCAGGAGAGAAGTCCTTTTGTCAACGTCTAATGTACTCTTCATGGATAACAGTATAAGGTAAGGTATTTTTCCTGGGGACCAAGTGAAGTTTGTGAGAAGATGCACCAAAAAGTTGGGTTGTATATGAAACGTTTGATGGATAGTTTTACCTGGGGAGATTTTTGAAGATTGAAATCTTTTACGATTTCATGGATAAAATATTTCCTAACATGTTCTCATTCTTTTGCCATAATGTTTTAGTCTTGTTCTTTCTTTACTATTAATCTTGAAGTTCCATCTTCAGATTACTTTGTCTAGTGCTCGCCCATTAAACACTTGGCAGCATCCAACATGTGGTTTGCCATCTTTGAAGTTCATGTAATTTTTCCTAGACCATTTATTGTAGCACTAATGAAGACATTATAGAAAACATATCCTAGACCAAATCCCAGAAGAACCCTGCTTGTACCCTTTCCTTCCAATGAGTAGGTTATTTACTGTCTATTGTTCTCTTCTGTTTTGTATTCATTAAGATGTCTTCCCATTTCATCCTGATAATCAGCTGAGAGTAACTTCAGTCGACTCATTTATTATATATTGACTTTTGCTAAAACGTAATTTATTTCCTTTTACCATTATACTCCAGGATACCGTTCCTGGCCATACAGTGAATTGCTTGTCTTACTCCTTGACCATTTCAGTGCTAAGACTTAACAATATTGTGTCTACATACAATACCGTTCGAAAGTTTGGGGTCACCCAGACAATTTTGTGTTTTCCATGAAAATGCATACTTTTATTTATCAAATGAGTTGCAAAATGAATAGAAAATATCGTCCAGTTCATTGACAAGGTTAGAAATAATGATTTTTATTTGAAAGAATAATTTTCTTCTTCAAACTTTGCTTTCGTCACAGAATGCTCCCTTTGCAGCAATTCCAGCATTGCAGACCTTTGGCTTGTAGCTGTTAATTTGCTGAGATAATCTTGAGAAATTTCCCCCCATGCTTCCTGAAGCCCTTCCCACAAGTTGGATTGGCTCGATGGGCACTTTTTGCGTACCATACGGTCAAGCTGCTCCCACAACAGCTCAATGGGGTTGAGATCCAGTGACTGCGCTGGCCACTCCATTACAGATAGAATACCAGCTGCCTGCTTCTTCCCTAAATAGTTCATGCATAATTTGGAGGTGTGCTTTGGGTCATTGTCCTGTTGTAGGATGAAATTGGCTCCAATCAAGTGCTGTCCACAGGGTATGGCATGGCGTTGCAAAATGGAGTGATAGCCATCCTTATTTAAAATCCCATTTACCTTTTACAAATCTCCCACTTTACCAGCACCAAAGCAACCCCAGACCATCACATTACCTCCACCATGCTTAACAGATGGCGTCAGGCACTCTCCCAGCATCTTTTCAGTTGTGCATCTCACAAATATTCTTCTGTGTGATCCAAACACCTCAAACTTTGATTCGTCTGTCCATAAAACTTTTTTCCAGTCTTCCTCTGTCCAATGTCTGTGTTCTTCTGCCCATATTAATCTTTTCCTTTTATTAGCCAGTCTCAGATATAGCTTTTTCTTTGCCACTTTGTCCAGAAGGCCAGCATCCCGGAGGCGCCTCTTCTCTGTAGACGTTGACACTGGCGTTGTATGTACTATTTAATGAAGCTGCCAGTTGAGGAGCTGTGAGGCGTCGATTTCTCAAACTAGAGACTCTAATGTCCTTGTCTTGTTGCTCAGTTGTGCAGCGGGGCCTCCCACTTCTCTTTCTACACTGGTTAGAGCCTGTTTGTGCTCTCCTCTGAAGGGACTAGTACACACCGTTGGAGGAAATCTTCAGTTTCTTAGCAATCTCTCGCATGGAATAGCCTTAATTTCTAAGAACAAGAATAGACTGTCGAGTTTCACATGAAAGTTCTTTTTCTGGCCATTTTGAGAGTTTCGTAGAACAAACAAATGTAATGCTCCAGATTCTCAACTAGCTCAAAGGAAGGTCAATTTTATAGCTTCTCAAATCAGCCAAACCGTTTTCAGCTGGGCTAAGATACTTGTGCAAGGGTTTTCTAGGGTTTTCTAAACATCCATTAGCCTCTTACACAGTTAGCAAACACAATGTACCATTAAAACACTGGAGTGGTGGTTGTTGGAAATGGGCCTCTATACACCTATGTAGATATTGCAATAAAAACAAGACGTTTGCAGCTAGAATAGTCATTTACCACATTAACAATGTATAGAGTGTATTTCTGATTCATTTAATGTTAGCTTCATTGGAAATAAAGTGCTTTTCTTTCAAAAATAATGAAATTTCTAAATGACCCCAAACTTTTGAACAGTAGTGTACTTCACTTTCTAGTCCTTTCAAAATTATTTGCAGTATTGTGTTAATTGTTGGCGTGTGATCACCTTTTTATGGTGCAAATTATGTGTATACAGTGGTGGCCAAAAGTATGGGCACCCCTGCAATTCTGTCAGATAATACTTAGTTTCTTCCTGAAAATGATTGCAATCACAAATTCTTTTGTATTATTATCTTCATTTAATTTGTCTTCAATGAAAAAACACAAAAAGACTTGTCCTAAAGCCAAATTGGATATAATTCCACACCAAACCTAAAAAAGAGGGTGGACAAAAGTATTGGCACTGTTTGAAAAATCATGTGATGCTTCTCTAATTTGTGTAATTAACAGCTCCTGTAACTTACCTGTGGCACCTAACAGGTGTTGGCAATAACTAAATCACACTTGCAGCCAGTTAACATGGATTAAAGTTGACTCAACCTCTGTCCTGTGTCCTTGTGTGTACCACATTGAGCATGGAGAAAAGAAAGAAGACCAAAGAACTGTCTGAGGACTTGAGAAACCAAATTGTGAGGAAGCATGAGCAATCTCAAGGTTACAAGTCCATCTCCAAAGACCTGAATGTTCCTGTGTCTTCCGTGCGCAGTGTCATCAAGAAGTTTAAAGCCCATGGCACTGTGGCTAACCTCCCTAGATGTGGACGGAAAAGAAAAATTGACGAGAGATTTCAACGCAAGATTGTGCGGATGGTGGATAAAGAACCTCGACTAACATCCAAACAAGTTCAAGCTGCCCTGCAATCCGAGGGTACAACAGTGTCAACCCGTACTATCCGTCGGCGTCTGAATGAAAAGGGACTCTATGGTAGGATACCCAGGAAGACCCCACTGCTTACCTCGAGACATAAAAAAGCCAGGCTGGAGTTTGCCAAAACTTACCTGAGAAAGCCTAAAACGTTTTGGAAGAATGTTCTCTTGTCAGATGAGACAAAAGTAGAGCTTTTTGGCAAAAAGCATCAACATAGAGTGTACAGGAAAAAAAGAGGCATTTAAAGAAAAGAACACGGTCCCTACAGTCAAACATGGTGGAGGTTCCCTGATGTTTTAGGGTTGCTTTGCTGCCTCTTGCACTGGACTGCTTGACCATGTGCATGGCATTATGAAGACTGAAGACTACCAACAAATTTTGCAGCATAATGTAGGGCCCAGTGTGAGAAAGCTGGGTCTCCCTCATGGGTCTTCCAGCAGGACAATGACCCAAAACACACTTCCAAAAGCACTATAAAATGGTTTGAGAGAAAGCACTGGAGACTTCTAAGGTGGCCAGCAATGAGTCCAGACCTGAATCCCATAGAAGACCTGTGGAGAGATCTCAAAATGGCAGTTTGGAGAAGGCACCCTTCAAATATCAGGGACCTGGAGCAGTTTTGCCAAAGAAGAATGGTCTACAATTCCAGCAGAGCCTCAATAGCCATAAAAACCTGCGTTTATATGAACCAGGTTTTGAAAAGAGGATGTAAGGCAAATAATGTTAAAAATTATTAATTTTTATTACGCAAATTAAAAAGATAGTAAAAACAAATAAAAAAAAGCAGTGGCCAATTGATCCCATACAAGAGGTCTTCCAATTAATAAATCACAATAACAATATAATATAAACTGCACTATTCCCAGAAAAGGGGGAGGGGAAGTTATGTAAACACAAGACTGGTAAATATAGTAATATAATGCAAATTGCAACTGTATAAATAGGTCAAATGTTGATCAGGTGAATATTACCATCATAAATGTAAAGTGCTATCAGTGTACAGTACAGAATGTGTGGATTTCGTGATACATAGAGGTGCAGAGTCTATCATGTAAAGAAATTGCCAAAACAATATGCTATAGATTGCACAATTCTCAGAAAGGAAAAGAAAAATTATTAATACGGCTGGTAGAAAAGATAATACAATATTAGCTACAAGTGTAGAGATAAGTTCCTACCAGTCGAATTATTTTTATCATTATGGTATAGGGTGCTTAAAACAGATAAGCGTTAGTTAAATCATGCATAAACAATCAATATTATAGAGATTCAGAGAAGTAACTTACATGAATGTGACTATGTATCAAAGGTATGGAGACAACCTCGCACGGATCCGCCCGACGCCGCCGTTTCGCATATGTGCTTCTTCGATGGGGCGTGCAGTATGTATTTAGGGTGCTGTCTGTTTATAGGCTGGCAATCAGCTGTTTTGGATCCCCATGATTAGTGGAGTATGCTCGGCGCATGCGCACGCTACAATACTCCGTGTATGAAAATTGACTTCCGGAGTATAGCGGCTGGCACGCATGCAGTGTCTAGTGCGCAAAACCGGAAGTCCACGGGTCTGTATGCGTGTATGCGCGCTTCTCCATTGTAAATTCCCCATATGTTAGTAGCGGAGTTCAAGGGGGGCATGTCAATACCATAGATAGAACAGTAGGTAAACGGGCGGAGATGTAAATGATCTAAGAGCACATAACCAGTAGCCAAATAACTTTAGCTCAGATGAAGAGAGTAGGTGAGCAAGAAAAGAAAAATTGTTAGAGACAAAAAAAATAATAAAGCAGAAAGGTATAAGAGTGAGAAGTGCTGGGGTGAGTGAAGACTGGATCTAAAGGAATATATGAATGGATGAGGGGCGCTAGGAAGAAAGGATGTGAGAAGGGAGAAAAATAAGGAATGGAAGGAACGTGAGAATGAAGTTTAAGGACGTCATGGTGGGCAATGAAGGAAAAACGAGAGAAGGATGTGAAAAGGAAAGGAAATGTAGCATAGCGATGGGAAAATGGAATAAACGTGAGGATAATATTCCAGGGGACGTCATGTGAATAATATAAAGTCAAAATTCGGATTAGGGGACCATGCATTGTAAGAAACTCATTGATGGTTACCGGAAGCGGTTGTTCGCAGTTATTTCGGCTAAAGGTTGTGCAACCAAGTATTAGGCTGAGGGTGCCAATACTTTTGTCTGGCCCATTTTTGGAGTTTTGTGTGAAATGATCAATGATTTGATTTTTGCTTCATTCTCTTTTGTGTTTTTTCCTTGCAAGCAAATTAAATGAAGTTAATAATACCAAAGAATTTGTGATTGCAATCATTTTCAGGAAGAAACTGAGTATTATCTGACAGAATTGCAGGGGTGCCAATACTTTTGACCACCACTGTAGTTCACATAACTATCATTACCATTCTTTGAGATACCTTAAGTGTTGCTTAGAGCAAAGATTTCCAAGTGATCAAGACCAACTCATTAATTTTTTGTCCTTTGAGCTTAAAGGGTGTAGAAAGTAGACAATTATAGTACATACAATAGTTATACCAGATATATCCAATAGGTCTACCTCTTATTGCTGGAAGTAATTTGGAAACTAGAGATATTGTGTCCTTTGTTATGGGTTAATATGCTGATACACAATCTAGCTGATTTCAAAAGGGACCATTTAACTTAAATGCATGTGGCCTCCTGACTCTTCCTTGCGTTAATCATCTGTCTCGGCTCCAGCTCCAGGTTCCGTTCACTTCCTCTATGTGCTAGTCCATGTCAGGTTACTTTAATAACCAATCAAACACCTCTGATGTCATAATCCAAGGCCCTTTAAAGCGAGCTCAGGCAGCTAAACCCTGCCTGAGTATTGAGGTAGTAGGTTACTCTGCTACCACATGTTTGCCAGGAGTTTAGCTTCACTTTCCACTCAATTCCATCCAAGTGTGTAATTATTAGCGATGAGCGAGTGTGCTCACCACTGCTCAGTATTCGCCCGAGCATCTCATTGAGTATTTCCGGGAAGCTCGGGTCCCCGCCCCGCATGTTTGGCGCTTTTTAGACAGCCAATAAACATGCAGGGATTGCCTGCCACACATTGTAATGCGGTATCCATGTTGGTTGTGGTATTATAGTGATTGGCTGGCTGCACAGCATCATCAGGTCTATATCAGACCTGCTCGTCACAGTCTACCCTCTTCAGACAGGCAGAGTAGGGAGAGATTCTGCTGAGTGAGGGACAGAATTGGTGGTTTAATAGTTAGGTATAGGTATTCCACAGAAAGATATATATCCATTTGAACTAACAGTCCTTCTGAGGACTAATCCAGCTGCATATATTACTGGTGATAGCAGGAGTTAGGCAGGCAGGGTTTGTGGACAGTGTATACAGCGCAATAGGGTCCATTGAACGTTTTATCTGCTGCTGCTGTTACAGATATTTGTAGCCCTCGATATGCAGGGCTACTTTTTTTGCTCCTAATTCTGATTATTTGCTTAGAAAGCAATACAGTACACCATTTTATTGCTCCATACCCATGTTAGCAGAATACTGCAAGATTTTTTTTTATTTTATTCGCATTGCTGTATTGTGGAAGCAGAGAAACTTTTCCATTATCAGACATGATCCCATATTACTGGGGTAATAATTGTGACATTTTGTGGAGCGTGCCAAATATTACACTCCATTTAAAGTCAGCCATCTGTGTTGCGTTAAACCTATTCACACTTGGTCCTTGACCAATACTATACTACAAGGCTACTGGCCTAAACCGTGGTCATCACACGTGATCTCATATTACTGAGGTAATAATAAAGACATTTTGTGAAGTGTGCCAAATATACTCCCTTTACAGTCAGCCAGCTGTGTGTTGTTGAACCTATTCACATTTTGTCGCTGACCAATGCCACATCTATAAGGCCACTTCCTAAAACCGTGGTCATCAGATGTGATCACATATTACTGCGGTATTAATTGTGACATTTTTTGGAGCGTGCCAAATATTACACTCCATTTAAAATGGGCAAGGCGTGTGGCAAGTGACGGGGAAGTGGACGTGATGGTGATGGTGCATGCAGAGGCCGAGGCTGTGGGCAAGATAAAACTGTGCTTGCTGAGGGAACAAAACAAACACCCACATCATCTCGAACTACCTTCCTGTCCCAATTACTGGGTGGCCACGGAACACAATTATTGAAGCCAGAGCAGTGTGAAAAGGTTGTTGTCTTCCACATGGTCAAGTCTCAGTAGCCGTGAGTCTGGACCGCATATTCCCCACCTTGATCCTCCTTCCTCCCACCATGCCGAGTACCCAGAGACAACTGATCCCACACGTGGACACTCAGAAGAACTGTTCACTTTTCCATTTATATTCAGGCCTCTCGTCTGGCCAGCTTCAAGTGGGGCAAGAGGAGATCGCATGTAGCGATGCCCAAATATTTGAGCAGCCATGGTCACAGGTGACGGTGGGCAAGTGCAATTACTGTCAAAAGAGGTGGATTATGATGATGAGACACAATTGCCACCAAGTCAGGAGGAGGACCAGGGTGCGTACGTGGAAGAGAAGGTGGTGGACGATGAAGCCACTGACCCAACCTGGCAAGGTGACATGCATAGCGAGGACAGCAGCACAGAGGGGGAGGGAGGTGTAGCACCACAACAGCAAGGAACAAGCAGTGGGATGGCCACAGACACAAGGTGGGCAACTGTTAACCGTAACACCAACACGAGGGAAGTTGCCTGTCTAACTGTTAGGTCTTCCAAAGTCCAGATAACCCCAAAAAGGTCATTTTCAACCTTTGTAATGCCAGCATCAGCAGGGGTAGCAAAGCTACCAGTCTGACCACCACCAGCATGCTCAGGCACATGACAGCAAAGCACCCGACTAGTTGGGCCGAACGCCAGGGTCCAAAAACAGTGTCTGTTCAGCTTCTACAGGAGTTGCCCACACCTTCAACTCTACAGTATCAAGATTCCAGATAACTAACTCCTCACAGCTATTCTTGGTGTTGTTTTTTCTACTGACATGATAATGTTCACTTCTTCAATTCAACTGTGAAACCAACTTACAATTTTGCAATTCCTTTCGTTACTGCACTGTTGTTACAAGATAAGAGTTTGCCTATACATCTCTGCTGTCCCTGTGTGCTTAACTGCACTCTTGCAGCAAGATACCAACTTGCCTATACATCTCTGCTATTCTTGTGTGTAACTGTACCAGTTTGCCTATAAGTCTCTGCTGTTCTTGTACAATCGAAAGATCTAACTCAACTGCATCTAATGCTTTCTCTTCTTGCCCTTCTGCATACTCTGCTGCACTAGTCCTTCCTGACTCATGTGCCTTCCGGCAATTCCAGCTCTGCGGCGTCATGACCTCCAGCCTCCATATAGTGAGATCATTGTAAGAAAGGGAATAGATTCATGAAAATTTTTTACATTTACCATCACTGAAAGCTTTATAAAAAAAAAAAAAAATTTAATTTAAGCAATTTTTTTTAGGTAGGTATTTATGTTGCCATTTTGATAGAGCTGTAAATCTGCGGCAAATTTCCTCAAATGAACCCTTCGTGCAGCGAAACATCTCAAACTATAAAATATATAATATTAAAGGCTGAAGAGACATTTTCTTTGCCTCGTGCTATTCCTGGACCCAGAAACAAATAGATCTTTAATGGTCAGTGAATGAAATTAGATATTGCACTTGTTTGTTTAGAGTAAAGCCACAATTATTCATTTTTATATACCGGAGCAATTCTACATGTGGAAACTCTGACGGACGGTATAAATATTGTTATTTGTGCCGAATATTCTAATCAAACAAGGACTATTTCTATTTTGTCTCCGGGGAATATATCTTTTCCATTTGCTTGACATTTTCATCTACTAACACATCATTTTTTACATCGTGGAATGTAATTTTCACTGCACACAGATCTTGGGTAAATCTATGCTGAATTAACTATTTTGAGGTTTATTTTTCCGTCTTGACTTTTAACAATATTTTCATTTTTTTTGTACTAATATGTCTACGATCTACAGGGTCCCTGAGGCTTCAGCTACCTGAAGTTACAATATTGACAACTTAGTGTTTTTTTTTCCTGAATCATAACTATAAAAGCGTTTGCTTACAGCTGGTATAATGCCTATAAGTCTTCACACACATGGTAGTATTGTTGCTACACTGTGTGCGCTGATTGGTTGTCTGAGTTCTAGTTCTAGGCTTTGTGTACTATAATGTTCGAATATTTACAGCATGTACCGTATAATGTGGCTTTATCTGTGGTCACTTACCAGCTCAATATGGCTTCCATGGGGAGGCTTGGCGCTGCCTACTCTAACCTTCAAGTCCCCATGATGCCCTAACCTTCACCCTTTATCACCTGTACAGGAATGTGGACTAAGGCTGAATTCACAAGATGCGTTTTTAATGCGTTTCTGCGGCGTTTTTGCAGCTGCGTAAACGCCGCGGAAACGCATTAAAAACGCATGGTAGAAGGGCAGCAATGTTCCCCAATTGAAATCCGCATGTGCTGTGCCCATGATGCGGATTTTTCCGCAGCGTAAACGCTGCGCTCAAAAATCCGCAGCATGTCAATTAATTTTGCATAAGCACGGCGTTTTCGCCGCCATTGACTTGCATTAGAGCGCGCCAATTCCGCAAGACTGCATTTGTACTTGCGCTATTGGCACGTTCTAATGTGCGGATGGTACCCGGGTGTGGAGGAGAGGAGAGTCTCATCCACACCCAGGTACCATTAAAAAATCTGTAAAAAAAGAACAAAATAAAAAATAAATGTATACTTACCTTCTGTCGGCCCGCGCACCGCTCCTGCTTGGTTCCCGGCACTTTGCAGTGAGTTGAAGGACCTGCGCTGACGTCAGAGTCATGTGACGGGTCACGTGACGCTGACGTCGGCAGGTATTTTAATTCAATGTTGCCGGCAAGGGAGAACGGAGTGTAAAGCAGGACACCGGGGGCCATCAGAGGGTAAGTATACATTTATTTTTTATTTTTACCATTCACTCGGGTCACACTATATAAATCCATGCTGTTTGCATGGATTTATATAGTGTGACCTAGTTGTCAAGCACTTTCCAGGTGATGCTAAAATCGCCTGGAAAGCGCTTGTCAATCCGCATGCGGAAACGCATGTGAATCCGCATGTATTCCGCAGGAAAAACGCATGTACAATCCGTATGCGTTTTTTCTGCCAGGGAGATGCAGAAATGATGCAGAAATTTTCTGCTTCATTTCTGCATCGTGTGCACATACCCTTACACAGGTTCCCTGAGTTAAATCCTTGGAGTAGTTGCTGGCCGATGAAGTGGGTTGGCAGGAATGGTCAGAAGGAAGACAGAAGGATGGTCAGAGAATGGGCCGAGGTCAGAAAAGGAATAACACACTAATCAGGAGCTATGGTTGTGAATAGTGTTGAGCAATATCTTCCGATATCGGGAAATATCGGATCGGATTGGATCGGACCGATACCCAAAAAATATCGGATATCGCCGATTCCGATACTGGAAACCAATGCAAGTCAATGGGACACAAATATTGGAAAGAAAATAAACCCTTTCTTTCCTTGTAGGTTAATTCTACATGAAGGAAAACAACTAAGAATAATGTAGAATGTATTGGGGGAGGTGGAGGAGACATTAAAGGCATAGAGGTTTAGCCCAATCAAATGGAATAGCAGGAATTAATATTTTTTTAAGACGTTTGGAGTTACAAAGATATTGACTATGTTAAGCTTTTTTATATTTGGTCAGATAATTATGTTTCACTACTTCCATGCTCTTCACCTTCTTTTTTACTTCTCCCACACTTTCTCCTTCATCATCCTCAGCAGCAGCATCTTTTTCATCAACTTCTTCTTCACCTTATTCATCTTCTTCTTCTTCACCTTCTTCCTATTATTCTTTTTTTTTACATTCTTCATATTCTTCTTATTCAACTATTATTCTTCTTCATATTCTACTTCTTCATCTTCTTCATATTCTTCTTCTTCATCATATTCTTATTTGTGACAGGCATTCCTGTAGTTGTTATCTATAAACGTTTGAAGATTACACCTTCCGTTCTGCCTTTAACAAAAGATTTACAACAGGATTTGTCCGCGTTCAGCTTGGCCTGCAGCAGCAGGTATTTTCCAGGGGCACCACGAGGAGGAACGGACTCACCCCCATACATTGCTTAGTCATCTTCTGCTTATAATTTAGATAATATCTTTTGTTCTGAGTTTTAGTCTTATGCTTAATGTTCTTCTGCTTTTTGTTCTGCAGCTTCTTGTTCTTCTGCTTCTTGGTTTTCTGTCTCTTGTTCTTCTGTATCTTGGTGGTTGTCTTCTTGTTCTTTGTCCTCTTGGTCATCTTCTTCAGGGTAATCTTCTTTGTCTTCTTTGGGGTGGTCTTTAGGGTCGTCGTCTTCAGGGTCGTCGTCTTCAGGGTCGTCGTCTTCGGATTCGTCGTCTTCTTCGGGGTGGTCTTCAGGGTCGTCGTCTTCAGGGTCGTCGTTTTCGGGGTCCTCGTCTTCTTCGGGGTGGTCTTCAGTGTCCTCGTCTTCAGGGTCGTCATCTTCGGGGTCCTCATCTTCTTCGGGGTGGTCTTCAGGGTCGTCGTCTTCAGGGTCGTCATCTTCGGGGTCCTCATCTTCTTCGGGGTGGTGTTCAGGGTCGTCGTCTTCAGGGTCATCGTCTTCGGGGTCCTCGTCTTCTTCGAGGTGGTCTTCAGGGTCGTCTTCAGGGTCGTCGTCTTCGGGGTCGTCGTCTTCTTCGAGGTGGTCTTCAGGGTCGTCGTCTTCAGGGTCGTCGTCTTCGGGGTCCTCGTCTTCTTCGGGGTGGTCTTCAGGGTCGTCGTATTCAGGGTCGTCGTCTTCGGGGTCCTCGTCTTCTAGGGGTGGTCTTCAGGGTCGTCGTCTTCAGGGTCATCATCAGGGAGATCCAGAGTGATTACCAAAAAACATTTAAAAAAGCTTGAACTTGGAAATGTAGCAGAAGGTACAAGAAGGCTGAGGAACTGCTGAGAACCAGCTGATGGTAGTGGAACCCGGATGGGAAGCAGAAGGTACAAGAGCCAATGGAACTACCGAGGACCAGCTGATGGTACTGGAACCCGGTTACTAAGCAGGAGCTACCTGTGCCAGAAAGCACTACCAAGGACTAGCAGACGTTGGTGGAACTCGGATACCGTGAAGGAGGCACCTAAGCCAAAGGCACTGCCTGGAACCAGCTGATGTTACTGGAACCCAGGGGGACATATTTAAGATTGACTTCCAAAGAACCAGCTAATGGTACTGGAACTCAGATAGGCAGCAGAAGGTACACATGAAAAAAAAAGTTGCAAGGCCGCGAGCCGGCCGGAGTTACCGAAACCCACAGTCCTACAGGGGGTGCTTGTCCTATTGGCACTATGGAACCAGCCTTCATTGCCAGATCCCACAGCCTACATAGGAGTCACCTAAACTGCAGGCACCATAGAGTCGACTAACCCGACCGCAACAAGACAGGACAACGTATTGGAGGCAAAGTGACGTTGACACTACCCGGAAACAGCAGCGTGCTGGAACCTGGCTGGGCAGGAGGGAGTACCCGTGCCAACGACACTGCTGCAAACCAGCTGACAGTACTGGAACCCGGAGGGGTAGCAGAAGGTAAAAGAGCCAATGGAACTACCGAGGACCAGCTGATGGTACTGGAACCCGGTTACTAAGCAGGAGGTACCTGTGCCAGAAAGCACTACCAAGGACCCGCAGACGTTGGTGGAACTCGGATACCGAGAAGGAGGCACCTAAGCCAAAGGCACTACCGAGAACCAGCTGATGGTACTGGAACGCGGATGGGTAGCAGAAGGTACAAGAGCCAATGGAACTACTGAGGACCAGCTGATGGTACTGGAACTCGGTTACTAGCAGGAGGTACCTGTGCCAGAATGCACTACCAAGGACCAGCAGACATTGGTGGAACTCGGATACAGAGAAGGAGGCACCTAAGCCAAAAGCACTGCCTGGAACCAGCTGATGTTACTGGAACCCAGGGGGACATATTTAAGATTGACTTCCAAAGAACCAGCTAATGGTACTGGAACTCAGATAGGCAGCAGAAGGTACACATGAAAAAAAAAGTTGCAAGGCCGCGAGCCGGCCAGAGTTACCGAAACCCACAGTCCTACAGGTGGTGCTTGTCCTATTGGCACAATGGAAACAGCCTTCATTGCCAGATCCCACAGCCAACTTAGGAGTCACCTAAACTGCAGGCACCATAGAGTCGGCTAACCCGACCGCAACACGACAGGACAACGTATTGGAGGCAAAGTGACGTTGACAATACCCGGAAACAGCTGGTGTGCTGGAACCAGGCTGGGCAGGAGGGAGTACCCGTGCCAAAGACACTGCTGGGAAACAGTTGGCAGTGCTGGAACCCAGGGTAAATACTAAAAACAGAGTGGAGCCAAAGGTCTAATTGGAGCAAGTTTAAAATCAGTAGTAGTGTGAATGTGGACAGAGCAGGAGAAATTGCCGGGCACACAGCAGGGGATCAGCTGACGTTACTGAACCCCAATAGCACTGGAGCAAGTGTTGACTGTGCAGACGGCATTTCTGAGCAGCAACTGGGGGCGTTGGAGCCCAGGGTAAATACTGAAAACAGAGTGGAGCCAGAGGCCTAAATGGAGCAAGTTAAAAATCAGTAGTAGTGTGAATGTGGACAGAGCAGGAGAAATTGCCGGACACACAGCAGGGAAACAGCTGACGTTACTGAACCCCAATAACACTGGAGAAAGTGTTGACTGTGCAGACGGCACTTCTGAGCAGCAACTGGCGGTGTTGGAGCCCAGGGTAAATACTGAAAACAGACAGGAGCCAGAGGCCAAATTGGAGCAAGTTTAAAATCAGTAGTTGTGTGAATGTGGACAGAGCAGGAGAAATTGCTGGACACACAGCAGGGGAACAGCTAACGTTACTGAACCCCAATAACACTGGAGCAAGTGTTGACTGTGCAGACGGCACTTCTGAGCAGCAACTGGCAGTGTTGGAGCCCAGGGATTACAGTTCAGGTGGTAGAAACATGAACACAACAGGAGACCTGGATACTGTTGCTAACCAATTATTTCATCTGGAAGAGGACTGGCAAATTCATGCAAGATCCAGGCCTTGTTCATTTTCAGAAAAGTAAGCTGGTCAACGTTATCGGAAGATAGCCGGATGCGACGGTCTGTTAGTACACCACCTGGGCACTAAAGACGCGTTCCGATAATACACTAGCAGCAGGGCAAGCCAGCACCTCCAATGCATATTGGCTAAGCTCTGGCCATGTATCCAGCTTAGAGACCCAAAACTTGAAGGGGGAAGAGCCGTCTGGGAGTACACTGACAGGGCAAGACATGTCTGTCACCATCTGACGGAAACGTTGCCTCCTGCTGACTGGAGCCGTCTGTGATGGTGTAGACATTTGTGGCGGGGACACAAAACTTTGCCACATTTGGGCCATACTGGTCTTGCCTTGTGCTGAGGCGCTGCTTCGGCGCCCTCTTTGTGCAGAGCTTCCTACACTGCCTCGACGCACTGAGCTGCTTTGTAAAGCACTAGCAGCACTGCTCTCGGGTGGAATGGAGAACATGATGGAATGCACCAGAGTGTCTTGGTACTCCCGCATTTTACGCTCCCGGTTCAATGGTGTTATGAGGCTTTGTAAGTTGTCCCGGTAGCGAGGATCTAGGAGGGTGGACACCCAATTATCAGCCGTGTTGAGAATGTGGGCGATGCGGCGGTCGTTTCTCAGGCACTGCAGCATGAAATCAACCATGTGCAGCAGACTGCCAACTGGCCAAGAAACGCTGCCCCCTGCTTGAGGCGTGATCTCTGCCTGCTCTGCATCACCCCACCCTCGCTCTAGATACTGACTACTAGAGCATTGTGTACCTCCCTCCTCTGGACAGATGTCTTCCTCCTCCATTGACTCCTCCTCATCCTCCTCAAAAAGTGTCCCCTGCCTAGGCCTTTGTGAGGAACCACGTTGCGCAGACTGTACAGAAGCAGATGGCATTTGTGACTCCTCATCCTCCACCTCTTCCAAAACCTCCTCCCTTAGTACTTGCAGTGTTTTTTCAAGCAGGCAGATATGGGGGATATTCATGCTGACTAGTACATCATTTGCACTCGCCATCCGCGTGGAATAATTGAAGGCACGCAAAACGTGGCAGATGTCCTTCATAGAGGCCCACTCAGTGGTAGTGAAGTGTGAACGGCGCACAGTGCGACTTGTTTGTGCCTGCTGCAGCTGGTACTCCATTACTGCTGCCTGCTGCTCACACAACCTCTCCAACATATGTAACGTTGAATTCCACCTGGTGGGTAGGTCACATATGATGCGATGTTCCGGAAGGCATAATCGGCGCTGCAGAGCAGCAATGCGCGATCTTGCGATGCTGGAATGCCGCAAGTGAGCGCACTCTATGCGGACCTTGTGCAGCAGTGCATCAAGATCCAGTTAGTCCCTCAAAAAACTCTGCACGACCAAGTTGAGCACATGTGCCAGACATGGGATGTGAGTGAGGTTGCCTAGGCCCAGAGTTGCCACCAGATTTCGGCCATTGTCACACACTACCATGCCTGGCTGGAGATTCGCTGGCACAATCCACACGTCGCTCTGCTGCTTGATGGCATGCCAGAGCTCCTGCGCTGTGTGGCTTCGATTCCCCAAATAAATTAATTTCAATATGGCACAGAATCCCCACGTCCTCTCCCTGCAGGCACAGAATCCTCACATCCTCTCCCTGCAGAAACTCCATGACCACGCCAACGCCCACGACCACATGCCTTACTCCCTGCCTTCTTCATCTTGGTAGACTGATAAAGATAGGCAGAAAAGTACTAAGGGCTTAGTGTGCTTATTCCTGAACAGCTGCTAACAGGTATAAGAAACACTAATTTTATAAAGTGTGGACTAGACTTTAATATGAGCTAATGTGGCCTACACAACTGTAAAGTGGAGTGTTTGGTGAACATTATTTACGTTTTTTTTTTCACAAAAAGACACTGGATGTGCCCAAAGATGTAAAACCGATAGTATCACAAACTTTTTGTAGCTATTACAATGCAGGAAGGTAACCTACAATGCAATAGATGAGGCTGCAAAAAATAGGCTAATACTAATCTGGCTGGGACTGCAGGGCAAAATGCTGCAGAAAGACTCCTCTATCTACTCCTATATAGTGTGTTTGGAGCCAATCTAGCTGGATACAGATGGAACCACCACACTAATAGGAGAAATCAGGAAAATTGATCAATTAACAAAAAAGGACAATGTATGAGGCAGTGACACACACTGAGTGCACTACAACCAGACGTGGCTGAAGCACACACTACAGGGTGAGCTGCACTCACACACACAGACCTTGCAGACTGCCGTGAACAGCACAGAGCACTGTGCACTAGCGCTGCAAGGCAAAAGAAAGCTTTATAAAGTAGCTTGGGTAAAGCAGAATAGAGCAAAGAGGTAGCTAAAACTGTCCCTCAGAACAGCAGCGTCCTGTCCCTAACTGAATTCACAACAGAGTGAACCCAAAATGGCGGCGGCGGCTTTTATAGTGCATCATGACATCATTTCAGCAGCCAATCACAGCCATGCCATTCGTTAACATGCCTAACATGCCACAGGATGTACCCACACTTCTTAGGATCCTCTTTGGCTGAATAAAATGAAACTGGCTCATTGCATTATGGGAACTTCCGATTCCGGTTTTCGATATTCTAAAAGTATCGGAACTCAGTATCGGAACTCCGATACCGCGAATATCGGTCGATACCCAATATTTCAGTATCGGAATGCTCTACACTAGTTGTGAACCATGGCTAGTAAAACTATAACTGGCAACTGGGAGTCTTAGTAGGGTGTGGCACCGTCCTATTGACCATAGCAGGACGCTGATTACTTAACTTTTTTGGGGAGATGATTACTCCAGTAGAAACCCATTCTGGACGCCACTACAGGCACCAGCCATCCTAACCTTACTGGTGGGAAACAACCTTCTCCACCCAGAGATTCTGATCCCAACTTCTCCACTAACCCCAGAGCCAACCCAGAGAATGAATACAGCGGCGCCTGGTGACAGAGGCAGACATCGCAGGAACGGGTCCAGGATAAGAGGTGACATGCTGCACTGCTTTATACATGTACTACACGTACTGAAATGATCTCTTCTCTACCTGTATTATTTGTATTGTACAGCTCTCTACCAGAACTATATGTATTGTGCTGCTCTTGGTCTGTACTATATGTACTGTACTGCTCTCTATATTTTCTCCATGTGCAGATATAATCTCCTGTACTGCACTGCTCTCTACCTATATTAGGTGTACAGCTTTCTACCTGTAATAATGAAATGATCTCTACCTGTACATCATGTACTGTACTGCACTCTGGCTAAACTGCACACACTGCATTCTCCTCTACTGATAGTACACGATCTGAATTACTGTCTATTAGCACTATATGTGCGGAACTACTACAGTATTAACCTGTTGTATACTGTATGTAATGTACTGATCACTATGTATGCAATATATATTGCTCTGTTCTTTACTTGTAATATATGAACTATACAACTTCCTGTATTCTATGTACTGTGCTGCTCTCTACTTACACTACATATTTTCTACTGATTTCTACCTGCATTTTGTGTACTATATTGCTCCTTAATCCCCAAATATTATTCATGTGCTGCACGATTTTCCACTTCCTCTACATTTTCTGTAGTGCACTCTACCTGATCAATATGTACTGCACTGCTCTTTAATTACACTACATATGTTCTACTGATTTCTGCCTGCACTTTGTGTACTATACTGCGCCTTAATCCCCAATCATTATACATGTGCTGTACGATTTTTCACTTCCTATACATTTTCTGTAGTACACTCTACCTGAACAATATGTACTGTATTGCTCTCTATTTACACTACATATTTTCAACTGATTTCTACCTGCATTTTGTGTACTATATTGCTCCTTAATCCCCAATCATTATACATGTGCTGCACGTTTCTCCACTTCTTTTACATTTTCTGCAGTATACTCTACCTGAACAATATGTACTGTACTGCTCTCTTTTTAATATGCATTGTATATTTGCTGCACTGCTGTTTACCTGTACTACATTTACAGATGTAGTAGCTTTTAGACAGTCATCTGCCATACAACATTATTAACGTCATTCTGATAGTAGGTACACTATGGCCCTGAATGATCAAACTGTTTTTTGCCAAAATGCTTGAGTAAAATTAAAATTTTGTAAAATTATGTAACGTTTGGCTTTTTTACGAAAATCCCCGCCATCTCAAACAACTGTGTCCGAGCTTGCCCAAAAAATGTATCTTGATTTACACCAGGTAGTAGCATAAAGTAGAACAGACATTCACTCTGGGTGCTGATTTGAGTGCATTTCTTACAATAGCAAATGGCAGCTGAAAGATGCACAAAATTTATTAAGAGGCGCACGACAATTCAGCATGTCTTAGTCTAGTGCATCCTTGGGACTTATATTGGGGGCTATATGTGCTGCACATTTCTTTATTTCTAGCACTTGTACTGTGTTGTTCTCTACAGGTACTATACACTACTCACAAAAAGTTTGAGATATTTGGCTTTCGGGTGAAATTTCAGGATGAACCTAAAGTGCCCTCTAACCTTTTCAGGTGAACTTAATGTGATCTTCTCAAATCTTTTGAATATGCATGTCCAACTATTCAATGTTTCAGTACTTTTTGCCCAACTTGCTGTTTTCTAACAAGGAGCTTAATGGCAAAATTCACAACAGGTGTTTGACCAATGAATCATCCAATAAAATTCGAGGTTCAATTACAATTGGTATTAAACAGTCCTCCTCATCAGACCAAGAAGACACCTAGCAATAGATGAACAGTACCTCGCCATTACAGGGCTTTAAGCAGGATGTTCTCAGATGGAAGTGGCCACTGAGCTTTGAGAGTCACAGAGTCATCAACAGATTGCTACAGAGATACAGAGACTGGAAGAGTCACAGAAAAGCAGAGAAGTGGACGTCCTTTGGCCACATCCCACACGGATGACCCCTTCATTGTGAACAATGTCCTTCTAAACCCGGATGATGAATGTCACACAACTCCAGGCACATTTAAGGGAGGTGAGAAGCAACAATCTACTACATCGTGCTCCATCAAACCCTTGGTCTATTTCCGTTACATTGATGACATCTTAATAATCTGGACTGAGTCTGAATAAGAACTTCTAAAATTCCATGACAAAATCAATAGATTTCACCCCCCAAAAACTTAACATTGGAGCAAAATGGAAATCAACTTTCTGGATACCACGATAAATATTCAAAATGGTTCAATCCGGTGTATCGGAAACCAATTGACCGTCCCACATACCTCAGTTGGGACAACTTCCACCCGAATAACATTAAAAAGTCCATCGTTTACAGCCAGGCCCATAGATATAAATCATATCTGTTCCAGCCCAACGGACAGGGATGAAAACTTAAAAAGACATTTTTAAACCAAGGCTACCACCCCACCTCCATTGATGACCAGATTATTAGATCCCTAGAAGTCAGTTACTTCAGTATGGAGAAAAAGAGGAAAATCATCGTGCTCCTCTGGTGGTGACCTACCCATCCACAGCTTGAGGTACTGAGAAAAACTGCTAAAAAACTTCACCACATCCTACACAAGGATGACCGGCTAAAAACAGTATTCAAACACCCTTTCTTGCTGTGCTACAGGCAACCTCCAAATTTAAGAAACATCATGTTCCGAAGTTCAGTGCCCTCAGATACACCAAGATGAACTTTTCCTTGCAATGTGAAGAGCTGCAAAACCTGCACCCATGTAGAGACCAAACACAGGATACAGATTTCCAACACACAGCAGGAATATAGCAATACCGGGACATACATGTTCCTCTTCCAATGTAGCGTGCTTAATTCTGTGCACTATATATCTTATTGGGGGTCTCTATGTGGGAGAAACAGGACAGAAACTGAGAGCAAGGATGAGGTCTCATCGCCACATGATCACATATAAAACCCATGTACCAGTAGCCAATCATTTCTGTGGTCCAAGACACAACATCAACAATATGTCAGTTGCCATATTAAAAGGCACCTTTAAATCAAAAAACATCAAAGAGTTTGGGAATACAAACTGATTAGGATCTTTGACACCCTCCATACAGGAATACATCTGTCAAGAGGATTTATGTCTCACTACAAAATCTGAGGAATCTGCTCCAGAGACAGTGAGGGCACCAGGCCTCTGATGTTATACATATTTTGGGACTATAAAACTTTCACACTACTAATCTAATCCAATTAAGAAATCACTCTCTATGCTCAATTTATTTGTTTATTTAAATGTCATTTAATTATGACATGCCTCTACATTTTTTTTTCTGCATATATTTGTGTGTCTTCATATATTTTGTTATACCATGCCTGAGTAAGAGACCTAAGTTGTCTTGAAAGCTTGCCTTGTAACATCATTTATCTTACTTTTGTTAGCCATTAAAAGATATCATAATTACAAAATTAACATGTTTTTCCTACTGAGAGCAATCTTTTTTCAACTGGCTAACACGGTACCAAAAACTTTTTTTCTTTTAAGCACCCATGGCACCCATGTGTCACATCAGATCATTCAAAACCATTTAGATCTCTGTGGTCTGCGTTGTAGACATCCTTCAAGGGTACCTGACCACACCACCAGTCACAGGCGTCATCTAAGCTGGACGAGGGACCAGTGGGGTTCAGAGGTGTTCACTGATGAAAGTTGATTCATGCTGAGCAGAAATGATGCTCACCAACGATGTTGGAGACGTCAAGGAGAGCTCTATGTGTGGCACCCCAGGGGGTCTGGTTGCCACAGTGGTAGAAATACCATGTCTGAGAGCAAGCAGGAGTTTCCTGGTTAGGAACATTTTAGCATGCAACACCTCCTGCCCCAGTCCAGGGAGGGGAGAGTCCTGCCCTTTATAAACTGGATCTGGGGCGGGGTTAGGAGAGTAGTTCCAGAGACAGGGACAGAGCAGCAAGCCAGGAGCCCTGTAGACAAGACAGAGCAGAGAGAGCGAGGGACTGGAGCTGGTAAAAAGCTCGTCCTGGCCGGAGACACCAGAGACCGGACACCAGAGTCCGAGGCTGTGGGGATTATACATCCAGCAGCAGAGACCACACGGCAGGGGATTTCAGGTCCTCTGGCCCCAGGAAGCCCGGAGGCTCAGTCACACGAGAGGGACCGGTACCGCTGCAGAGGAGCGAGGAATACCAAGGGCCCGAGTCACCAGCCATACGGGTGAGCACCACACGGTACACTCAGGAACGTGGGATAACACACGACTACAGCAGGGTAGCCAGAAAGAGTGCAGTCAGAATGGCAGGCCTACATCTCCACCTGGCCAGCGGAACTCATAGTTTGCTCTCAGACCGGCCAGGCCTTCATTGCCAACCAGTACTCCCGGCGGGGTCCAGTAGTTGCCATCAGTAAAGACCCTGAACTGCACTGCCAAGACTCTGAGTCGTTCCTTCCACGGCCTGCACCACAACCATCACCATCCACTCCCGCTGCCCTGAAGCTACACTTCTTCTGTGGGGAGTCACATCATCTAGCTGCACACACCATCAGCTTCAGCGGTCTGCTCCACAGCGGCAGTTCTTCATAGCCGCAATCCACAGGTGGCATAGTCGGACTATATAACCTATACACATAGACTGCCACTGTTTTGACCGCCTTGGGTCACGGACCGGGTCGTAACCACGGTGACTACAACCCCCAGCATCTACAAGGCCCATCTCCGGGTATCCCCACGGCCCAGGGGGAGAGTCAAAAATGGCGTAGTTGGCAGGATTTCGTGCCCGCTACCACCAGGTACTGCGTGCCCTCAAAGACTGTGTTACTTACCGTGGTGAAGGTTTCCCGCCATCCGCAGCCATTTTCCCGCCATTGGACGCCATCTTTGGGACGCCGCGCAGGAAGAAGAGGGGCGTGGACACGGAAAACGCGCAAAGTCCGAAGCCCCGCCCCGCGCGCTGACGCAACGCCAGGTCCTGGAAGGAGCCCAGCAAACGCTGACGTCAGCAGCACGCGACGCCAGGCCCTCAACGCAGACCACCGCCCGCGGAGCTGCGGCCTACAGAAGAAAACTGAAAGAAGGTAGGCCACGGTTCACTAGGGGGGAGGAAGACACCGGGAATGGAGGGAACTTCCACCGCCAAACGCGGCCGCTGCCGCAGTGATGCCATTCACCATGCCCTATATACCGGGAGTGGTGTGGCTGCCCCAGTACTCAGGGGAGTCGCACACCCTGAGCGATTTCAAAGAGAGACTAAGTAGCCTGTTCAAAGTATACCCAGTGTCCGAGGAGCAGAAAGTGAGCATCCTGATAGGCCAGTTGATCGGCGCAGCCAAAAGAGAAGTAAAATCCTGGTCAGCCAGAGAAAAAGGGACTGTAAAGGAGATACTGGCCGGTCTAAAGGACACTTTTGATACCCGCACCACCGCTGAGATCAAAATGAAATTTTATGGGTGCAAACAACGGGCACAGGACAGTGTACGGGACTATGCTTTGAACCTACAGGAGGCGCTAAGAGCCATTAAGCAGGTGGACCCAGACAGTGTGCGTGACGAAAATAGACTGTTAACAGAGCAGTTCATTAAAGGTCTACTGTCTAGCGCCCACCGAACCCAGTTGCGCATAATGGCCCTGCAGAACCCTGATTTAGACTTTGCCCGATTTAAGGACAGAGCCATTCGGGTGCTCCGAGAACCAGCACCAGGTGGCGCCACAGCTCACCGGTGCCCAGCTATCACCTATCACCAGGAGGTGGCACCCATTTCCCCAGAGCCTGTAGGAGCTGATGCACAGACTCTGGACAATGCTCTCTCCACAGACCTGCACTACCAGGTCCAGGAATTAACTAAAAGTGTGGCAACGCTAACCAAAACTGTACAGTCCTTGCAGGTTTCTCCCAGAGGAAAGATCCAGCTGGCTTCCAGTCCGGAGGACGTCCCGTGGCGACGACAGCGGAGGATTCCACCATCCAGGGGGAGGAACAGCGACCGCTACGACCAGGACGGACAACCCATCTGCCGCCGCTGCAACCAGCCAGGACATTATGCAAGGTACTGTCATTTAAACGAGCAAAACCTGGGGCAGAGGGCCAACCCCCAGGCATAAGACCACCAGGCCCACCAAGCTGGCGAGATAAATATGTGGGAGGACGACCGGTCCTACCTGTCATGCTGGAAGGCTCTCCAATGAGCGCATTGCTGGACACAGGATCCCAGGTGACCCCCATCCCATACATTCTTTTCAAATGGTACTGGACTGACTGATATTACCCGCTGTCCGGATGAACATTTGAGCATTTATGCCAGCAATGGGCAGCCCGTGCCTCAGGTGGGATTCAAGGAAGTGACCATAAAGGTTGGCAAAGTCGAACTGCCAGCACAAGGACTGATAATTGTTGACATTGATCACCGTGAAAGTCATCCCATGATAACTTTAGGCACTAATGTTATTGAAAATTGTCTTGCAGAAATAATTGTCTTATTGCAGCAGGTTGCGGAGACGGCCAGTTCCAGCCAGCAGCGGGTTCTACAGAGGGAGATCAGGGCTCTGATGAAAAGGCAACAGGTAGAACTATCTGGAGGTGAAATTGGCAATGTGAGGATGAGTGACCCATTCCCTGTCGCCATGCCCCCAAAAAGCGAAATGATGATTTGGTGCCGGGCAGCTATTGGTCTAAGGGGTAGAGACTACCAGGCCTTGGTAGAGCCCGTCTTCTCGGACTGTAGACCCACCATTTTGACAGCCCGGGGGGTGGTTGATGTCCGCCATGGGAGGGTACCCGTCCGCATCCTAAACATTGGGGAGAGAGAAGTCCATTTGCCCTGGTATGCCACCCTAGCCAAACTGTTCACTGTCAACCAGAATTCTATAAAGGCAGTGGAACCCTTGCCTCCATCCCAACAGGCGGAGGGTAACGGCTCCAAGAGACAAATGGAGGACTGGTGCCAGAAGCTGCATGTGGGCACTGACTCCACTCCCCCACACCAAAAACAAGGACTGTACCGAGTGGTGCAAGAATACGAAAGGGTCTTTAGTAAACACCCGCTTGACTTTGGGCAAGTAAAGGGGGTAGAACACCATATCCCCACGGTAGACCATCCACCCGTAAAAGAAAGGTACCGGCCTGTACCCCCTGCACACTATCAGAATGCCAAGGGAATGTTACGAGAAATGAAGGAGGCTGGGGTAATAAGAGACAGTTGTAGCCCCTGGGCAGCTCCACTAGTTCTTGTAAAGAAAAAGGATGGCACAATCAGGATGTGTGTAGATTACAGAAAGGTCAACCGCATAACACACAAAGACGCCTACCCGTTACCTAGAATAGAAGAGTCATTAGCTGCATTAAAAACTGCTAACTTCTTCTCCACTTTGGACCTTACTAGCGGGTACTGGCAGATTCCAGTAGCAGAGGCTGACAAGGAGAAGACCCGGTTCACCACCCCGATGGGCCTCAGCGAATTCAACTGTATGCCGTTCGGTCTCTGCAACGCCCCAGGAACCTTCCAGCGGTTGATGGAATGCTGTCTGGGACACAGGAATTTCGAGACAGTCCTGCTATACCTGGACAATGTCATCATGTATTCCAAAACGTACGAGGATCATCTGAAGCACCTGGCAGAAGTGTTTGACACCCTGGCAGGCTTTGGTTTAAAAGTGAAGCCTTCAAAATGTCATCTACTGAAGCCAAAGGTGCAGTACCTAGGACACGTGGTGAGTGCCGACGGGGTGGCTTCCGACCTTGATAAAATTACAGTGATTAAGGACTGGCCAAGACCCTCCAGCATAAAGGAAGTGCGGCAGTTCCTCGGGTTGGTAGGCTACTACCGAAGGTTCATTCCCGGTTTCACCAAAATGGCAGCCCCTATGCAGGACCTCCTGATAGGCCAGTCCAGGAAGGCCAAAAACCGGAAGCCACCCTTCAAGTGGGACAAGCTGGAGGATGAGTCTTTCCACCAGTTGAAGATGGCCCTCACGGGGGATGAAATCCTGGCATACCCTGATTACGGCCAGCCCTTTATTCTCCACATGGACGCGAGCAACATCGGACTAGGAGCGGTGCTGTCCCAGATCCAGCAGGGCAGAGAATGGGTAATCGCTTATGCCAGCTGGAAACTGCGACCCACAGAGAGAAACCCTTAGAATTATAGCTCCTTTAAACTAGAGTTCCTGGCAGTGGTGTGGGCAGTGACGGAGCGCTTTAAACATTACCCTGTCTCTTCCAAGTTCACCGTGTACACTAACAACAATCCGTTGACACACCTGGACACTGCAAAACTTGGTGCCCTGGAGCAGAGATGGATGGCCCACCTGTCCAACTATGAATTCACCATCAAGTAACGGGCTGGGCGCAAGAATGCCAATGCGGATGCCCTGTCCAGAATGCCTCATTTGCCGGACGGGGACGAAGATCCAGAAACACTTGAAGAGATCGAGATCCCCGCCTTCCACCATCATGGGATAACTCAGTGCTCCCACTGCATGAAGGACAGGTACTCTGCCACCAAAGAAGCCACGTTCAATCCCTTGCCCCACCACAGCTGGGCAGAGACACAGGACAGTGACCCGGATGTCCGCCTGGTGAAGGAGTTACTTACGCAGGCTGATGCACGCCTTGATCCAGATGCTCCGGAGGAGGCCAAACAGCTATGGAAAGAGAAAAGTAAGCTGTTCACCTATGAAGGAAAGCTGTGCCTGAGGACTGTTAACTCCCGGACGCACAAGCTGGCCTGGCAGGTGGTGGTCCCAAGACGAGACGCAGCTATGGTCCTGGAAGCATACCACAATGGCGCGGGACACTTCGGATGGAAGAAGCTGGAAGTCCTGCTGCGGGAACGGTTCTATTGGGTTGGCATGAGAAGAGCCATCGAGAAATGGTGCCGAGACTGTGGCCCGTGCAACCTGCGGAGGAAGGACCGTGCCAGCCAAAGGGCTCCCCTGCGGCCCATCGTCACCAAGCAGCCACTCGAACTGGTGGCCCTCGACCATGTGAAGCTGTCCCCGAGCAGGTCAGGCTATGTCTACGCTCTCACCATCGTAGACCACTACTCCAATTTCCTGGTAGTAGTGCCCGTCAAGGACCAAACGTCTCAGACAGCGGCTAGAGCTTTCCAGCTGCACTTCGGCCACCCGCATGGTTACCCAGAACGTGTGCTCACTGATCAAGGTCCGGGTTTTGAAGCGGAGGTCTTCCAGGAGTTCAGCAACCTGTACGGCTGCAAGAAGATCAGGACAACGCCTTATCACCCCCAGACCAACGGGATGTGCGAAAAGATGAATCAGGTAGTGATAGACCTGCTGAAGACGTTGCCCCTGGAAGAACGCAGTCAGTGGCCTGAAAAGTTACCGGACCTAGTGGACCTGTACAATCACATCCCAGTCAATTCCACCAATTGCACACCCGCTTACCTGATGAGGGCAAGGCCTGGTAAGCTGCCCATTGACCTGGATATGGGAGTCCTGACACCAGAGGACGCCTCAACAGATGCGGACTGGGATACTGAACGACAACAGCAGTACCTCAAGGTACAGGAAAGTGTTGAGAGGAGTCTGTCTCAAGCAAGACAAAGGCAAGAGAGAGCCTACAATCAACATGCACCTGCTGTTCCCCTGGCACTTGGAGAGCAAGTCCTAAAGAGGAAAAGGCGGCTCCATAAGTTGGATGACCAGCGGGAGAAAGAACCGTACACCGTTCTACCATCAAGTTATGAAAACCCTATGGTGTACCTTATAAGTAAGGACGGAGGGGAAACCACAGCCACGGTTTCCAGAGACCACATAAAGAAGTGCCCCGAGCAGCTGCAGCATGCTGAAGAAGACCAGGATATCCTTCAACCCGCAGAGGAAAAGGACGAAATGGTCAGCACGGTACTCGGAGAATTTCCCCGGTCCTGGACACAAATCAATAATGCCATAGTTGTACCCGTCCTTACATTTCTCAAGCCAGCCCCTCAAGAACCTACAGAGGATCCAGTAGAGTTGGAAGAGCAATTGGCCCCGGAGGCAGAAGATTCCTCGACAGCAGAACAGGAGAATCAACCCTCTGCTAGTACCGAGCCTGCCGTACCCCTGGTAAGCCAAAGGCCACGTAGAAAGCTGCCCAACCTGCCAGTAACACCTCAGAATACCTGTAGTGGGCCCACTACTCAAAGGGTAGAAAAGTGGGACCCAGAAAGGACACAAACAGACAGTGTGTTGCGTAGGTCCACCAGGAGCACCAGGGGTCAAATACCCGCCCGCTGGAAAATCTAAATATAATGTATATATACCAGTATATTGCAACTTTTGAAATGTTTAATGTTTGTTACCTGCATACTAATTGTATTTTCTAGTTACCCGACAGGGTTTATGGACTTACAGGTTATGGACAATGAATAAACGGAACTGTACCTTGTAAAGAGCTGCACCTGTAAAGTGCCCCTTTTGTGCCAGACCACAGAACAAAAACCCGTGGAGGTGGTTGAAGACGTGGTCCAACTCCGGATCATTGATGCCCTGTAGCCACCCCAGGGCCTACGTGGACGGTTTGGGACGGGTCCCTCAAAGTACATCTTGGGTGACATGGACACGTTGATGTGTTATTGCTTATACCCTGTTATGTATGTTTTCATAAAATGTGTTTAGTCCCGGAGTACTAAAATTTACCAGGGGGCAATGTGGCACTCCAGGGGGTCTGGTTGTCACAGTGGTAGAAATACCATGTCTGAGAGCAAGCAGAAGTTTCCTGGTTAGAAACACTTTAGCATGCAACACCTCCTGCCCCAGTCTAGGGAGGGGAGGGTCCTGTCCTTTATAAACTGGATCTGGGGCAGGGTTAGGAGAGTAGTTCAAGAGACAGGGACAGAGCAGCAAGCAAGGAGCCCTGTAGGCAAGACAGAGCAGAGAGAGCCAGGGACTGGAGCTGGTAAAAAGCTCGTCCTGGCCGGAGACACCAGAGACCGGACACCAGAGTCCGAGGATGTGGGGATTATACATCCAGCAGCAGAAACCACACGGCAGCGGATTTCAGGTCCTCTGGCCCCAGGAAGCCCGGAGGCTCAGTCACATGAGAGGGACGGGTACCGCCGCAGAGGAGCGAGGAATACCAAGGGCCCGAGTCACCAGCCATACGGTTGAGCACCACACGGTACACTCAGGAACGCGGGCTACCACGCGACTACAGCAGGGTAGCCAGAAAGAGTGCAGTCAGAACGGCAGGCCTACATCTCCACCTGGCCAGCGGAACTCTTAGTTTGCTCTCAGACCGGCCAGGCCTTCATTGCCAACCAGTACTCCCGGCGGGGTCCAGTTGTTGCCATCAGTAAAGACCCTGAACTGCACTGCCAAGACTCTGAGTCATTCCTTCCGCGGCCTGCACCACAACCATCACCATCCACTCCCGCTGCCCTGAAGCTACACTTCTCCTGTGGGGAGTCACATCATCTAGCTGCACACACCATCAGCTTCAGCGGTCAGCTCCGCAGCGGCGGTTCTTCTTAACCGCAATCCACAGGTGGCGTAGTCGGACTATATTACCTGTACTCATAGACTGCCACTGGTTTGACCGCCCTGGGTCACGGACCGGGTCGTCGCCTTTGAAAAAATTAAGTGTCCAAACTACAGGTGGTGTAGCTTGCTTAACAGCTGGGATAATCCGCTGACTAGCAGACACTGCTACTAGGCACAAAGTATTTCCTGGGCTAGATGCAGTTAAAAATTTGTAATTAGATACTCTCATTGGATGCTGAGAAAGCATTCCATAGAGTCTCCTGGCACGCCATATATGCTCTTAAAAAGCTTGGGGTAGGGGTCTAGGGGACCCTTTTATAGCCAAAATCTCGGCCCTGTTTCGCAATACGTCACCTAGGCTGAAGATAAATGGAAAGTTTTCATCACCTTTCATAATCACCAATGGGACAAGGCAGGGATGTCCTCTGTTCCCTCTCTTATACATCCTAGTGACAGAGCACCTGCTCTCATCAATTCGCCATAACCCCAATATTAGGTGGATTGAGGTGGGAGGCACCAAGTACAAGTGCTCTGCATTTGCTGATGATGTCCTAGTATATATCACTCAATCACAAATATCCATCCCTGCTGTTATGGCTGAAATAGATCACTTTGTTACATGGTCAAATTTTAAAATCAATGCAGCGAAGTCTGAGGCCCTCGATGTCTCCCTCCCCAAATCCATACAGGATTCCATCCAGTCCAACTTTCCCTTTGCCTGGCCCTCACAGGGTATCAAATACTTAGGAATTCGTATTCATAGAGACCTCTCCCGTCTATGTTATCTTAATTTTGGGCCCTTTATTGAACAACTCCATACAGACCACGGTTGGCAAGTTAGAACTGTAAGATTCACTACGTGAACCACTGGTGTTTTGTGGAAAAGCACATGTACACTGTGTTCCAAATTATTATGCAAAAAGTGTTTAGGAGTGATAAGGTAAGAATTTTTTTGCTTGTCAGTTAAACTCATTGATGGTGATGTGTATCAGGGCTCTTTATATCAATGTAAGCAATTGCAGACACCTGTGCTAATTAGTTTGGCAGGTGTATCCAATGAAAGGCAAGACTACTTAAGAAGGCTGTCCCACATTATTAAGCAGCCTACATTTTCTGCCAAAATGGGAAAGAAAAAGGATCTGTCGGCTGCTGAGAAGCAACAAATTGTGGAGTGTTTAGGTCAAGGCATGACTACAAGCAACATTGCCAAGACACTTCATCCTGATCATCGCATAATCAAGAAGTATGTAGCTGATTCACAGTACACACGTGTGCGTGCTGATAAGGGAAAATTGAGGACTCTTTCCTACAGGCAATTACGTCAGGTTAAAAGAGCAGTGGCAAAAAAGCCTTGTCATAGCAGCAGACAAGTTTTGAAGCTGATGGTGCCTCCAACGTCCCCCGAACAACAAGATGCAGAGTCCTTCAGAGGATTGCAGCTGTGCGTAAGCCATCCTGTCGACCTCCTCTATCCACTGCACACAAGCAGAAACGGCTCCAGTGGGCCAAACAATACATGAAGACTGACTTCAAAACTGTTTTGTTCACCAATGAGTGCCGTGCAACGCTCGATGGTCTAGATGGATGGAGTGGAGGATGGCTGGTTGATGGACACCCCATGCAAACACGGCTACGGAGCCAACAAGGAGGAGGTGGAGTAATGTTTTGGGCTGGAATCATTGGGAGAGAGATTGTCGGCCCCTTTAGGATCCCTGAAGGGGTGAAGATGAACTCCATAATGTATGTGGAGTTTCTCAAACAGCACTTCCTGCCATGGTTCAAGAAGAAGAACCGTGTATTCCACAGCAAGATCATTTTCATGCATGATAATGCACCGTCTCATGCTGCACATAACACATCTGCATCTCTGGCTGATATGGGCATAAAAGGGGACAAACTTATGGTGTGACCCCCATGCTCCCCTGACATCAACCCCATTCAAAACCTCTGGAGCATCATCAAAAGGAGTGTCTATGATGGCGGGAGGCAGTTCACATCTAAGCAACAGCTCTGAGAGGGTATTCTGTCCTCATGCAAAACAATTGAATCAGAAACCATCCAAAACCTGACAAATTCAATTGACGAGAGAGTTCAGAAGCTCCTTTCGAACAAGGGGTCCTATGTGCAAATGTAACATCACCTAGAATAAAGTTTTGAGTTGAAAACTGTTTGATTACAGTTTCTAATAACCTGCTAATGCGTATAATTTCAAAAATGACCATTTTTTTGTTCTTTATTAAAATGAAAAGGTTGATCGAAGAGTGTGTGGGATCTAAGAGTTTGGCAACCCAGTAGTCAGGATTACTTCGAATTCTGACAATCTGAGGGTCATGTTGCAGGTAGTGCAGCAAGAAGGCACTCATGTGTCTTGCGCATCTAGAAGCCCCAAAATTATTTTCCGGGCTAGATGCAGGTAAAAATTATTATTAATTTGAAAGCTGGTGGAGCTTAGTATAGATGGCCTAATAGAATCAGTACTGCAAACTGCTACAAAGCCCAAATTATTTTCCAGCCAAGATACAGATAAACATGATTACTAATTTTAAATCTGGTGGAGTTTAGTATAGATGGCCTAATAGAATCAGTACTGCACTCTGCTAGAAGGCCCAAATTATTTTCCAGCCAAGATACAGATTAACATGATTAGTAATTTGAAAGCTTAAAACGGTTGGTGAGGTGATTTTAACAATTCATCAAGCTTTTACTCTCCCCAGGATGACACAGGGGTAGAAAAGTCCTTTCGGATCCATGATTTGCTCATCTTTATGAACGTGAGTCTGTCTACATTATCAGTGGAGAGCCGCGTGCGCTTATCTGTCAGCACACCACCAGCAGCGCTGAACACACGTTCAGACAGAACGCTGGCTGCGGGGCATGACAAGATCTCCAAGGCGTAAGTGGCGAGCTCCGGCCATTTATCCAGATTGGAAGCCCAAAAAGAGCAAGGGTCCAGTGACACAGTCATGGCTTCAATGTTTACTTGGAGATACTCCTGTACCATCGCCTCTAGGCGTTGACTATGTGTCAGACATCTTGTCTCCTGTGGCCTTGCAAAGGATGGGCTAAAAAAGTGGTGAAATGATTCCGCAAAATTGATGTTACCAGCAGATACTGTGTTTCTGTTACGTTTTGAGTGCTGAACACTCGACGGTCCCACGGTTGGCAAGTTGGAACTGTGAGATTAACTACGTGCACCACTAGTGTTTTGGGTAAAAGCACATGTAAGATTCTGCAACAGTCTCTGCTGATACTCCTGCATGCGTGCATCTCTTTCTATGGCAGGAATAATTTCTGCAAATGTACTTTTGTACCGGGGATCTAACAGTGTGGCAACCCAGTAGTCAATATTATTTCTAATTCTCACAATTCGAGGGTCATGTTGCAGGTAGTGCAGCAAGAAGGCTCTCATGTATCTTGCGCGTCCAGAAGCACCAAGTCCCTGTTGTGTTGGTGGCGAGGTAAGAATCATGCTTCCTTCCTCTGCCCTCTCCCCCCAACCTTGCACTACAGAAATGTGATCAAGGTCTCCCTCATCTGATGAGTCTTCCATCAGTTCATCCTCCACTTCTTCCTGGGCTCCTGCACCTTCCTCACTAGTTTGGCTGCTACCATGCGCCCTGGTAAAACAATCTCCCCCATCCACACATGCCTGCCGCCTTGGTGCTGCCGACCGTCTGGACCTTGCAGATGTTAGCCCTTCCGCGTACAACTCCTCCTCCTCTACTTCCTCCACCTCCTCTTGTGCCACAACCTGACTCCCAATTCTGTTTAACATGTGCTCCAGCATGTAAATCACCGGAATAGTCATGCTGAAAATGGCATCGTCAGCACTAAACATCTTCGTCGCCATTTCAAAACTGTGCAGAAGGGTGCATAGGTCCCTGATCTGAGACCACTCCTCCAGCGTGATTTGCCCCACCTCTGCATCTCGTTGGCCCAGGCTACACGTCAGAACGTATTGCACCAGGGCTTGTCGGTGCTGCCACAGTCGCTGCAACATGTGCAGAGTTGAATTCCACCGGGTAGGCACATCGCATTTCAGCCGGTGAAGTGGCAGGCCCAATGACTTCTGTAGAGATGTAAGTCGCTGAGCTGCGGGATGCGAACGGCGGAAGTGAGCACACAGCGACCGTGCCCTCTGCAGAAGGCCATCTAGTCCGTGATAGTGGGCTAAAAATTGCTTGACAACCAGGTTCAACACGTGAGCCATACAAGGCACATGTGTGACATTGCACCGGCGAAGGGCCGCACCCAGGTTTGCAGCATTGTCGCACATGGCCTTCCCTGGTTTCAGGTCCAGTGGAGACAACCATCCATGAAACTTTTTCTCCAGAGCTGACCACAACTCCTCAGCTGTGTGACTCCCATTTCCCAGACATTTCAAAGTAAAAACCGCCTGATGACGTTAAGCCCTGCTGCCAGCATAGTAAGGAGGTGTGCAGGATCCCTTCTGCGCAGTTGGAAAGCTTGTGGCATGACCAGACATGCTTTGGGTGCAGGTGGAGGACCGAGAGGAGGTTGAGGAGGCAGAAGCAGTGGAGCAACTTTGACATAAAGAGGATTGACGCACAACTCGTGGGGACGGCAAGACTTGGACAGCAGCCCCTTGTCCTGCTGTCACCATAGTTACCCAGTGCCCAGTCAGCGACATGTAATGCCCCTGTCCATGCCTACTCGTCCAAGTGTCTGTGGTGAAATGCACCCTGTCACACACAGAGTTTCTCAAAGAAGCGGTGATGTTGTGTGCGACATGCTGCTGGAGTGCAGGCACACCTTTCTTTGAGAAGTAGTGCCGACTGGGCATTTGGTACTGGGGCACTGCGAAGGACATAAGGTCTCGAAAATCCTCTGTGTCCACCAGGCGGAAAGGAAGCATTTCTGTAGCCAAGAGCTTGCAGATGGTGAAATTCAACCTCTTAGCTTTCTCATGGCTAGGAGGAAATGGTCTTTTACTTGTCCACATCTGAAGGACCGAGGGCTGGCTGTTGTGCTTAGACGGGGTTGAGAAGGGTGTCCCCAGCAAATTGCCGGTCTGTGAGGAAGATGCAGGCGGACATGTTAGGTTGCCTTGATCCAAAGGTGGTGCTATTGATGTCAGACAGCGCTCAACACCAGCTGGTGTTTCCACATCCAAATAAAATGATGACCTGCCAATCACGCTGGCTGTTGCGGGTAAAGAGGTGGCAGGTCTGCGTCCCAAAACAGGTGTGACTGCTGTCCCCCAGTCACAGAGGATGAAGAGGCCACGGATGCACAAGATGTGGCAGACGGTGGTTGGCCCGGCCGGCTAGGCCGCATTTTAGCACAGGGAGCTTCCCACTGCAACTTATGCTTCATATCCATGTGCCGGTTCATGCATGAAGTACTCAAACTATGTATTTTTTGGCCTCTACTTAGCTTTTGCTGACAAATGTTACAGATAACACGAGTTGGGTCATCTTTATCGATCTGAAAAAATGCCCAGGCTATGCAAGGCTTAGCACCCATGCGACCTGAAGAGCCACCACAACTTGTGGTCAGAGGCAGAGTTGTGTTTGAGGATGCAGTTGTTGACATGCTTCCAGTACTACGCCTCTGTCCAGGAAGGCGCAACCTGACCTCGTCATCACTAGCATCCTCCTCCACCTCCTCTGCTGACCTCATCTCTTGGCTGACTGTGGGTTGACAGTAAGTGGGATCTCCAACCTCGTCATCATCACCCTGTGTGTTATGACACCCGTCGTCCGCAGAGCCAACCTCTTCCTGCCCTGACAAAAAACTCAAGTTGTCGCGTCAATCAGGTATTTGAGTCTCATCATCGTCTTCCTCATTGTCTCCACCAACAGGAGTTACAGTTTGGGAACGAGGGTCTACATTATTGTCAGAACCTTCTGCGTATGGTCCTGGATATGACTCATAAAGATTCTGCGCATCAGTGCAGATCATTTCCTCATCTGGATTCACAGAAGCTCTGGAGCCGACCTCTGATTCCCAGGCTATAGTATGAGTAAACCGCTCTGCAGACTCAACCATCTGTTCTACCCCATACTCAGACGGGCAGCTGGAGACTTGGGAGCTGTGAGGAAGCAAGTGCGATTGGGGTGACACCTCTGAGGACTGGAGTATTTGTGATGTTGAAGTTGAGGTGGAGGAGAGCCCACTTAAAGGAGCACTTGATATCCGTTGAAGCTCCTGCTGTTTTTGTGCCTCATCTGGAATTTGTAGCGATTGGCGTGGCCGTAAGAAAGGGATCTTATCATATTGTCCGCTAAAAGAAGTAGACATCTTAGTTTGGCTGGAAGATGGTCTTTCTTCTGCAGATGTTACTGTTGCTTTAACACCTACCCCACGGACTCAACCTTTTTTTCCCTTCCCAACACGCCTATTCCCCTTTCCACCAGCAGCAGGCCTTTTTCCACTCATTTTGGTGGTTAACTAATTCACAACTCTGGAGTTGTTTGCTCAAAAAACAATAGATGGGAACCGAGCAGAGCTGAGTGGCCAAACTGTGGTATTAGCCCAAAAGTATTGGCTGGGTTAGATTCAGATAAAAATTATATTGAATTTGCAACCTGATGGAGGTTAGTATAGATGGACTAATAGAACAAGTCCCACACACTGCTACAAGCCGAAGCCAAAATATTTTTTCAGAGCTAGATGCAGATAAAAATTATTTTGAATTTGCAACCTGCTGGAGGTTAGTATAGTTGGACTAATAGAACAAGTCCCACACACTGCTACAAGCCGAAATATTTTTTCAGAGCTAGATGCAGATAAAAATTATTTTGAATTTGCAACCTGCTGGAGATTAGTATAGTTGGACTAATAGAACAAGTCCCACACACTGCTACAAGCCGAAATATTTTTTCAGAGCTGGATGCAGAAAAAAATTATATTGAATTTGCAACCTGATGGATGGTAGTATAGATGGACTAATAGCACAAGTCCCACACACTGCTACAAGCCGAAGCCCAAATATTTTTTCAGAGCTAGATGCAGATAAAAATTATTTTGAATTTGCAACCTGATGGAGGTTAGTATAGATGGACTAATAGAACAAGTCCCACACACTGCTACAAGCCGAAATATTTTTTCAGAGCTAGATGCAGAAAAAAATTTGATTGAATTTGCAACATGGTGGAGGTTAGTATAGATGGACAAATAGAACCAGTCCCACACATTGCTACAAGCCGAAATATTTTTTCAGAGCCAGATGCAGAAAAAAATTATAATGAATTTGCAACCTGATGGAGGTTAGCATAGATGAACAAATAGAACAAGTCCCACACACTGCTACAAGCCGAAGCCCAAATATTTTTTCAGAGCTAGATGCAGATAAAAATTATTTTGAATTTGCAACCTGCTATAGGTTAATATAGATGGACAAATAGAACAAGTCCCACACACTGCTACAAGCCGAAATATTTTTTCAGAGATAGATGCAGAAAAAATTATATTGAATTTGCAACCTGATGGAGGTTAGTATAGATGGACTAATATAACAAGTCCCACACACTGCTAAAAGCCGAAATATTTTTTCAGAGCTAGATGCAGAAAAAAATTAGATTGAATTTGCAACCTGATGGAGGTTAGTATAGATGTACTAATAGAACAAGTCCCACACACTGCTAGAAGCCTAAATATTTTTTCAGAGCTAGATGCAGAAAAAAATTATATTGAATTTGCAACCTGATGGAGGTTAGCATAGATGGACTAATAGAACAAGTCCCACACACTGCTACAAGCCGAAGCCCAAATATTTTTTCAGAGCTAGATACAGATAAAATTTATTTTGAATTTGCAACCTGCTGAAGCTTAGTATAGATGGACTAATAGAACAAGTTCCACACACTGCTACAAGCTGAAATATTTTTTCAGAGCTTGATGCAGAAAAAAATTATATTGAATTTGCAACCTGATGGAGGTTAGTATAGATGGACTAATAGAACAAATCCCACACACTGCTACAAGCCAAAATATTTTTTCTGAGCTAGATGCAGAAAAAAATTAGATTGAATTTGCAACCTGATGGAGGTTAGTATAGATGGACTAATAGAACAAGTCCCATACACTGCTACAAGCCAAAATATTTTTTCAGAGCTAGATGCAGAAAAAAATTATATTGAATTTGCAACTTGATGGAGGTCAGTATAGATGGACTAATAGAACAAGTCCCACACACTGCTACAAGCCGAAGCCCAAATATTTTTTCAGAGCTAGATGCAGATAAAAATTATTTTGAATTTGCAACCTGCTGGAGATTAGTATAGGTGGACTAATAGAATGATGCTGTGCCCAAAAGGTTTTACTTCACTAGGTGCAGTAAAAAAATTTGTAATCTATACACAGGTGGTGTAGCTTGCAACACAGATAGGCTTCTCCACTGACTAACACACACTGCAAGAGGAAAAAAAGGATTTGCTTTGCTAGATTTAGCCAAATGCTGTGAAAAAAAACTTGCACAGCACTGGCACAGACCTGCCTGGCAACAAGAGATAGGAACTGATGTAACCTAGCCCTCAAAAGGACTGCAATTAGAATTAGTCTTTACTCCCACCCTATCTATTTAAGAGCACAGACCTGCCTGATAAAAGTGATAGGAACTGATGTAACCTAGCCCTGAAATGGACTGCAATTACAATTAGTCTTTACTCCCAACCTATCTATTTAGGAGCACAGACCTGCCTGATAAAAGTCGTAGGAAATGATGTAACCTAGTCCTTAAAAGGACTGCAATCACAACTATTCCCTACTCCCAAGCTATCTGTAGATTTGTGCGAAAATTGGCTTCAAATTAACAAAGTATAGCGCACACAGCAACAGCGGTGCCATCTAACACGCAGCTGCAGCAGTGAGAAAATGGTGGCGATGGGGAAAATAGCTGGGTCTTATAGGGCAAGGACATGTGACATACACTGCCAATGACACATGCCCTTGCTTCTGTGAAAAAAAGCAGTTCGCTCCGTGTGTGCGCTGCTGATACGCTGACAGATTGCACCTCCCCACTGTAAATGCGGGAAAGAGAAAAAAAAATGGAGATCTTCATTATTTCTGCAGAGATCCATCCCCTGCCCCTTCCCCCGCCCCGCTGTACTCTCAAACTGCGTATTAACATTAATTTTCAGCATTACTGAGAAAAAATCCAGTTATGATTTTGGTGCACGAACAGTTATCAAACATAACCTCGAACAGACGAATTTTTTTCAAATTGTTCGTGTTCGCCGAACGGCTCGAACACCGCCCAAAACAGCTTGAATTTGAGATTGGCGAACAGTTCGAGTCGAACACCGCTCATCTCTATTCAGGAACTCTACTTGACCTGTACTTAGCTTCACTCCTGACTTTAATCCTTTTCACTTGCAGGGGCGCTTCTGTGAGATACAAAACACACACACCACCATTCTCTTCGGCTCCAGCCATACAGTAAACAACTTCCCCACAATCCCCCTGGGGCTCTGCTAAAACACTCTCCTTCTCCTGTGACTGTGTTAACCCCTCTAGTTGCTGGATGCTTCTGGAGCACAACACTTCCTGTCTCATGTGCTTGTGTTACTTCTAATAGTTGCTGAATGCTTTTAAAGCAACAGCACTACTTTTGCATGTCACAAGTTTTTTTAGTATTTGCGCCTTAGTCTTTTTACGTTTTGTGACACTTTCTAAGGTTCTTTCTCTTTTTAAAGTCTATTTTTACTTTTTCTTGACATCTTTGCTTATCCATATGTTCCAGACACATTTATGAAATGCAATTTTATGCAAAAGTCACATTTTTGGAACATCTCACTGCAATTTTCCCCATCCTGGAGTAAAGTTTCAAGAGGTATTTTAAATTTGGTGCATTTTTCCCCTTATTAAAGGATTTACAACTTTTGGTTGTAAAAAGTTGCAAAAAATAGAGAAAGAAAAATAAAAAAAACAAAAGGCACTTCTGATGTTGCACCAAATTCATGAGCTGCATGCACCGTTTTGAAGAATTTGGTGCAAGAAACGTTAGCAAATATCACAAGACAAAAAAAGAAAAGTGACTTCAATGAATCAATAAAATGATGAATCGGGATCACATCTCTAAGTCTGCCTTTGAGACCAATTACTTTGCATTATTTGGCCTCTGCCGATGGAGTAGATAGGGTTTTGTTGAATGATGGGGCGGGATACACCTAGTTGGGCAATTGGGAATTAAACACTCTTGGCTCATCAACACGTGAATGTCATGGAAAAGGTAGACAAGAAGAGGAAAAGGCATGGGGGAAGAGACTCATGGGTCAGGATCCCTAGTGCAGTGCCAGCCAAAGTTAAGGGATCCATTGATATTTTACTGATAAGATTTGACAAGTATAAATCTGGAAAACGAAACAGTACAATGTTCTGTGTAATACATCATTGCCATAAGCCAGAAGTGATCATTGAAGCAACTCTTTGTTTCCAGTAATAGATCTCCATCTTGAATGAGAACAATAGAAAAGACAGAAGCCAGCACACCAGGTATGCCTTTTGAGCTCCGGAGCTCAAAAAATCACTGCTGCCTTTGGTGAGACTAGCAAAAATCCAAAAAATGTAGATGCAACTCAAAAAGAAATAAAATCTTGAATATTTATTGCAAAATCATTCAAATAATGGCTATATCCATAGATTATCCATAAAAAAAAAATCTCCAACGCGTTTCTGGTGCATATCCCACCGTTACTCAGGGTGGAAAGGCGTTGGTGATGTCTTATGGATATTACTATTACCGTGGATCTACATTGGAATTTTCCTAAATGGAGGACCATATTTTTAATGTCTAAACTTGATAACCTCTTGAAAGGTTGATTGACAGGAGACGGGACTTCATCTGATTATATATTCTGTATTTTTTCTGTCTTTTTCTGTTCATAAAATTCCATTATTGCATTGAATCTTGTGTTACCATTTTATGCTACTTATATATCTTCTAGTAGAATCTGCAGCCAACACTATCTTCACAATGCTCCGGCAGGAAGACATATTCACCGAGCCAATAAAACATTCATTAGAATTCCTGAAGAATTACAACTTAACAGGAGGCCTTAATGCATTTCCATTCAGGGGTCCATATTTTTTTCTTCACTTTGGGTGTTAAATATCCCCTGTGACATATTTTGCAGTCATAATGTACCATTCTCTGCCTTACTCCAGCCTGTTCTCAATTCCGAAAGGATATTTACTGCTCCGAAAGATTGCTGTGTTTCCTACGGTAACTATATTACAAGGTCTGGGAACGACACTAAAATCCAGCCAAAGCTATGTTTTTTAAGAGGACACATTCCGTGCTGTATGTTCCTGTAGTAGTGACCAGATATTGAATTTGATCTTTTTTACATAAACCTTTCTATAAGTTTTATTTCTAGTTGTATTTCATATCTTGTATTTTATTCTATTTATTTTCTATTTCTTTCATAATTATTGATTTGTTTTTGTTTTGTTTTTTTTGAAAAGTTTAAATTATTATTATTTTACAATTATTTATTTTATTATTTTTTGTAAACTTTTTTTTATTTATTTTAGATATATTTTATTTTATTTTTTTTGTATTATTAATTTCCCATTGATTATACATCAGCATGTTACTTTGCTCTTGCGAGGCTTAAAATCTCATTGAACATATTACAGAGATCGTACATGTACAAATTCTGCCCAATTTTAAAGAAATACCTTTATACTGTGTGCAGAATTATTAGGCAAATTAGTATTTTGATCACATGATGCTTTTTATATATGTTGTCCTACTCCAAGCTGCATAGGCTTGAGAGCCAACTACCAATTAAGTAAATCCGGTGATGTGCATCTCTGTAATGAGGAGGGGTGTTGACTAATGACATCAACACCCTATATAAGGTGTGCTTAATTATTAGGCAACTTCCTTTCCTTTGGCAAAATGGGTCAGAAGAGAGATTTGACGGGCTCTAAAAAGTCCAAAATTGTGAGATGTCTTGCAGAGGGATGCAGCAGTCTTGAAATTTCCAAACTTTTGAAGCGTGATTACCGAACAATCAAGCGTTTCATGGCAAATAGCCAACAAGTTCGCAAGAAGCATGTTGGCCAAAAAAGGCGCAAAATAACTGCCCATGAATTGAGGAAAATCAAGCGTGAAGCTGCCAAGATGCCATTCGCCACAAGTTTTGCCATAATTCAGAGCTGCAACGTTACTGGAGTATTAAAAAGCACAAGGTGTGCGATACTCAGGGACATGTCCAAGGTAAGGAAGGCTGAAAAACCACCACCTTTGAACAAGAAACATAAGATAAAACATCAAGAATGGGCCAAGAAATATCTTAAGACTGATTTTTCAAAGGTTTTATGGACTGATGAAATGAGAGTGACTCTTGATGGGCCAGAGGCTGGATCAGTAAAGGGCAGAGAGCGCCACTCTGACTCAGATGCCAGCAAGGTGGAGGTAGGGTACTGGTATGGGTTGGTATCATTAAAGATGAACTTGTAGGACCTTTTCGGGTTGAGGATGGAGTAAAGCTCAACTTCCAGACCTACTGCCAGTTTCTGGAAGACAACTTCTTCAAGCAGTGGTACTGGAAGATGTCGGTATCGTTCAAGAAAAACATGATTTTCATGCAGGACAATGCTCCATCACATGCATCCAACTACTCCACAGCGTAGCTGGCCAGTAAAGGTCTAAAAGAAGAAAAAATAATGACATGGCCCCCTTGTTCAACTGATCTGAACCCCATAGAGAACCTGTGGTCCATCATAAAAAGTGAGATCTACAGGGAGGGAAAACAGTACACCTCTCGGAACAGTGTGTGGGAGGCGGTGGTGGCTGCTGCACGCAATGCTGATCAAAAACAGATCAAGCAACTAAAGAAAGGTGGCTATATTGATCACAAATTTTTGTGTTTTTTGTTTTTGCATGTCAGAAATGTTTATTTCTAAATTTTGTGCACTGATATTGGTTTACCTGAAGAAAATAAACAAGTGAGATTGGATTATATTTGGTTTTTATTAAGTTGCCTAATAATTCTGCACAGTAATAGTTACCTGTACAAACAGATATCCTCCTAAAATAGCCAAATCTAAAAAAAAAACACTCCAACTTCCAAAAATATTAAGCTTGGATATTTATGAGTCTTTTGGGTTGATTGAGAACATAGTTGTTGATCAATAATAAAAATAATCCTCTAAAATACAACTTGCCTAATAATTCTGCACACAGTGTAGTAACTTGTAAATGACCAAATGCTTCTCGACATTCATTTCTGTCTAATTATACTACAAGATTACAAGCCTGAAAGTTTCCATTCTTATTAAAATATGGTTTATACAGTCAGTCCCCGACTTACGTACAACCCCTAGTTAGAAATGTTGGATGTTAAAAAAGAATAAACCTAATACTTCACTGATGACCTTTACATCATCTTCTTCCAACGTTGTACGCTGCATCTCTGGCCTCTTCACTATAAACCAGGACGTGACCTGGATTATATTGAAGAGGCCAGAGATGAGATGCTACACGCAACTGCGGTAAGAACAGGACTGGACGGTGGGTGAGTGCTGGTAAATAGAAAATGCTAACAGTTACCTCTTCGGGAACTCCGTTGCTCACCATCTGGTCGTCTTCTTTCCTTCACAAACCACATCTCCAAGACTTCAGACTGTGTCGAGGCACCGTAAGTCGCTGCATGTCATAAGGTCATGATGTTAATGTCAAGACCTTATGAAGCACAGTAACCTCCGAGCCTGAAGTCTTGGTATATGATGAATTAGGAACAGATAGCAGAGGTTATGGAGATTGCAGACAGGTAGAAGAAGGTCCTGGAGACCACAGATGGATAGGAGACCAGGAACAGCTAGCAGAGGTCCTGGAGATCGCAGACAGGTAGTAGAAGTCCTGGTGACTACAGACAAGTAGCAGAGGTCCTGGAGACCGCAGGCATATAGGACTCCATAGCACTTAGAAGTCTTAATATCAAGACCCAAGTGTGTGTCTTTGTCAGCCTTATACAGACCCAGGAAGATGATCATATGGGATCACAGCAGGCCATAAGCAAAGCCCGACAAAGAGCACAACAGAGTTCAGCAGACCGATGAGAGGGGCGCAAAGCCCGGATCCGGGACAGGTGCGTAACTCTTTCTTTCCTTCTTTCTTTCTTTGTCTTTCTTTCTATCGCTGTGTATTCTTTTTTTCTCTCTTTCTTTCTCCCCTCTTTCTATCCTTCTTTCCTTCTGTCTTTCTTTCCTTCACTCTATCTCTTTCTCTATCCTCCTCTTTCTTCCTTCTATTACACTCTCTCCTTTCTTCCTTCTCCTTTTCTTTCTTTCTCTCCATCTTTATTCTCTCATTTTTCTTTTTTCCATTACTTTCTTTCTCTTTCTTTTCTTTTCTTTCTTTATTCTGGCTTTCTCACCTCTCTCTTTTTTCTTTCTTTTTTTTTTCTTTCATTCTTTCTTTATTTCCTTCTCTATTTGTTGCTTTTTCATTCTTTATTTCTTTTTTCTCTACCTCTTTATTTTGTTCTTTCTCTTCCTCCTTTTTCATCCTCTTTCTTTATTTTTCTCTTTCTTTTTTTCATTCCATCTCTCCTTCTTTCTTTTTCTTTCTTTCTTTTTATCTCTTTCTCTCGCAGGTCAGCTCTATTCTCATTAATGACTTGCAATACTAGTTACAACCTATTCTGACTCCATACGTGGGCTGTAAGTGTGGGGCTCCTTAGACAGTATTTCTATAAATCTCTGTATCAACCAGTACTCACACCAAGAACTTCGTCAGTGTGAACTCAGCTGAAGATTCCAGAAGAGGTTTAGACTATGTGCCCACGATGCAGAAATGTAGCAGAAAATTTCTGCATCATTTCTGCATCTCCCTGGCAGAAAAAACGCATGCAGATTGTGCATGCATTTTTGCTGCCAAATACATGCGGATTTGAAGCGTTCTTCACATGCGTTTCCGCATGTGGATTGACAAGCGCTTTCCAGGCGATTTTAGCATCACTTGGAAAGTGCTTGACAACTAGGTCACATTATATAAATCCATGCAAACAGCATGGATTTATATAGTGTGACCGGAAGAATGATTAAAAATAAAAAAATAAACCTATACTTACCCTCTGATGGCCCGGCGTGTGTAGCTGCGCTCGCTCCTGTCTGCCAGCTGATCGCGGGACACTGCACTGAAGGGCCTGCGGTCACATGACTGTGACATCACCGCAGGTCCTTCAGTCCTGCCCGCAAGCAAAGGGAAGGAGACCGGGGGCCGTCAGAAGGTGAATATAAACTTTATTTTTTATTTTATTCTTTTTTTTACAGGTACAATGGTACCCAGGTCTGGATGAGAGTCTCCTCTCCTCCTCTTTCAATGTGCGAATGGTACCCAGAAATGGGTACCATTCGCACATTGAAACGCATATAATCCATGAGTACAAATGTACTGACACGGATTATGTGCATCTCAATGCAAGTCAATGGCGGCGATTACGCCGCGCTTCCACAAAATTAATGGACATGCTGCGGATTTTTGAGCGCAGCATAAACGCTGCGGAAAAATCCGCAGCATGGGCATAGAACTTGCGGAATCCCCTTGGGGATAATGGGGGGTGGATTACCTAGCGTTTAACATTGAAGACAAATTAAATGAAGATAATAATACCAAAGAATTTGTGATTGCAATCATTTTCAGGAAGAAACTGAGTATTATCTGACAGAATTGCAGGGGTGCCAATACTTTTGGCCACCACTGTATAAAGAATGGAAAGGTCTGTAATTTTTATCATAGGTACACTTTACCTGTGAGAGACAGAATCTAAAAATAAAATCCAGAAAATCACATTGTATGAATTTTACATAATTAATTTTCATTTTATTGCATGAAAAAAGTATTTGATCACCTACCAACCAGCAAGAATTCTGGTTCTCACAGACCTGTTAATTTTTCTTTAAGAAGTCCTCCTACTCTGCACTCATTACCTGTAGTAATTGCGCCTGTTTGAACTCGTTACCTGTATAAAAGACACCTGTCCACACACTTAATCAATCACACTCCAACCTCTCCATCATGGCCAAGACCAAAGAGCTGTCTATGGACACCAGGTACAAAACTGCACAAAGCTAGGATGGGCTACAGGACAATAGGCAAACTGCTTGGCGAGAAGGCAACAGCTGTTGGCACAATTATTAGAAAATGGAAGAAACACAAGATGACTGTCAATTTTCCTCAGTCTGGGGCTTCATGAAAACTCTCACCTTGTTGGGTAAGAATGAACCTGAGAAAGGTGAGAAATCAGCTCACAAGTACAAGGGAGGACCTGGTCAATAACCTGAAGAGAGCTGGGGCCACAATCTCAAGCATTACCATTAGTAACACGCTATGCCATCATCGATTAAAACCCTGCAGGGCATGCAAGGTACCCCTGCTTATGCCAGCACATGTCCAGGCCAGTTTGAAGTTCACCAGTGACCAACTGGATGATCTAGAGTAAGCACGGGAGAAGGTCATGTGGTCAAATGAGTCCAAAATAGAACTTTTTAATATCAACTCCACTCGCCGTGTTTGGAGGAAGAAGAATGAGGAGTACAACTCCAAGAACACCATCCCAACCGTGAAGCATGGTGGGGGAAACATCATACTTTGGGGGTGATTTTCAGCAAAGTGAACAGGATGACTGCACCGTATTAAAGTGAGTATGGATGGGGTCATGTATGACGAGATATTGGCAACAACCTCCTTCCCTCAGTATGAGCATTGAAGATGAGTCTTGACTGGGTCTTCCAGCATGACAATGACCTGAAACACACAGCCAGGGCAACTAAGGAGTAGCTCCGTAAGAAGCATTTCAAGGTCCTGGAGTGGCCTAGCCAGTCTCCAGACCTGAACCCAATAGAAAATCTTTGGAGGTAGCTGAAACTCAATGTTGCCCAGCGACAGCCCCAAAACCTGAAAGATTTGGGAGAGATCTGTATGGAGGAGGGGGCCAAAATCCCTGCTCCAGTGTGTGCAAACTTAGTCGAGAACTACAGGAAACGTCTGACCTCTGTAATTTTAAACAAAGGTTTCTGTACCAAATATTAAGTTCTGTTTTTCTATTGTATCAAATACTTATTTCATGTAATAAAATGCAAATGAATTATGCAAAAATCATACAACTTGATTTTCTGGACTTTTTTAGATTCTGTCTCTCACAGGTGAAGTGTACCTATGATAAAATTTACAGACCTCTTCATTCTTTGTAGGTGGGAAAGCTTGCAAAATCGGCAGTGTATCAAATACTTATTTTCCCCCCTGTGTATATATTATTATATATATATGCATATATATATTTATATACAGTACAGACACATCTTCTCATTTAAAGATTTTTCTGTATTTTCATGACTATGAAAATTGTACATTCACACTGAAGGCATCAAAACTATGAATTAACACATATGGAATTATATACTTGACAAAAAAGTGTGAAACAACTGAAAATATGTCTTATATTCTAGGTTCTTCAAAGTAGCCACCTTTTGCTTTGATGACTGCTTTGCACACTCTTGGCATTCTCTTGATGAGCTTCAAGAGGTAATCACCGGAAATTGTCTTCCAACAATCTTGAAGGAGTTCCCAGAGATGCTTAGCACTTGTTGGCCCTTTTGCCTTCACTCTGCGGTCCAGCTCACCCCAAACCATCTCGATTGGGTTCATGTCTGGTGACTGTGGAGGCCAGGTCATCTGGCGTAGCACACCATCACTCTCCTTCTTGGTCAAATAGCCCTTACACAGCCTGGAGGTGTGTTTGGGGTCATTGTCCTGTTGAAAAATAAATGATGGTCCAACTAAACGCAAACCGGATGGAATAGCATGCCGCTGCAAGATGCTGTGGTAGCAATGCTGGTTCAGTATGCCTTCAATTTTGAATAAATCCCCAACAGTGTCACCAGCAAAGCACCCCCACACCATCACACCTCCTCCTCCATGCTTCAAGGTGGGAACCAGGCATGTAGAGTCCATCCGTTCACCTTTTCTGCGTCGCACAAAGACACAGTGGTTGGAACCAAAGATCTCAAATTTGGACTCATCAGACCAAAGCACAGATTTCCACTGGTCTAACGTCCATTCCTTGTGTTCTTTAGCCCAAACAAATCTCTTCTGCTTGTTGCCTGTCCTTAGCAGTGGTTTCCTAGCAGCTATTTTACCATGAAGGCCTGCTGCACAAAGTCTCCTCTTAACAGTTGTTGTAGAGATGTGTCTGCTGCTAGAACTCTGTGTGGCATTGACCTGGTCTCTAATCTGAGCTGCTGCTAACCTGCGATTTCTGAGGCTGGTGACTCAGATAAACTTATCCTCAGAAGCAGAGGTGACTCTTGGTCTTCCTTTCCTGGGGCGGTCCTCATGTGAGCCAGTTTCTTTGTAGCGCTTGATGGTTTTTGCAACTGCACTTGGGGACACTTTCAAAGTTTTCCCAATTTTTCGGACTGACTGACCTTCATTTCTTAAGGTAATGATGGCCACTCATTTTTCTTTACTTAGCTGCTTTTTTCTTGCCATAATACAAATTCTAACAGTCAATTCAGTAGGACTATCAGCTGTGTATCCACTAGACTTCTTCACAACACAACTGATGGTCCCAACCCCATTTATAAGCCAAGAAATCCCACTTATTAAACTGACAGGGCACACATGTGAAGAGAAAACAATTTCCGGTGACTACCTCTTGAAGCTCATCAAGAGAATGCCGAGAGTGTGCAAAGCAGTCATCAAAGCAAAAGGTGGCTACTTTGAAGATCCTAGAATATAAGACATATTTTCAGTTGTTTCACACTTTTTTGTTAAGTATATAATTCCACATGTGTTAATTCATAGTTTTGATGCCTTCAGTGTGAATATACAATTTTCAAAGTCATGAAAATACAGAAAAATCTTTAAATGAGAAGGTGTGTCCAAACTTTTGGTCTGTACTGTATATATATATATATATATATATATATATATATATATATATATATATATATACCGTATATATTATTACAATAACACAATAAAAGTAATATTTTGTAAAAGAAAATTTGCATTTTCTGAAGACAGAGCTGTGTGAGAGTTTGTTTTTTAACAAGACAAGTTGACATTTTGATTGGTATCATTTCATGCCATTCTTTGTCAGATGGAGTGAACGAAAAACAAGATTGTTACTGTTTTATTTATTTTGTTCTTATGGAGTTCATTTTAAGGGTTAAATAACATAACTAGTTTATAGTTCAGATTCTCACCAATTATTTATATTTTTAGAATTATTATGTTTTATATAATAAAATAATTTATATTGGGGATACTATTTGTTAGAAAGGTATTCTTTTATGTATTTTCGTATCCATTTTTTTCTTTAACCTTTTATTATTATTATTATTATTATTATTTTGAAGTCTCACTCTGAGACTTCACCTTGTATGAGTCCAGAATACACCCGTAATACAGTATATTGTGTCTGTCAGTGTAAAACTGGCAGTCATTCTATTCATCTCCGTCTGAGGAAGTGTCTAATAGGTGTAATAAAATGGCAGACATGGGGGATACAGGTTATAATGTTTGGCCCCCCATATTGCAACTCATAGGCACACTGTCATCACAAAGTGGGGGACCTTGACCTGAGAGAGGGATCGCTTTCTATTTAACTACTTACAGTGAGTACGGAAAGTATTCAGACCCCTTTACATTTTTCACTATTTGTTTCATTGCAGCCATTTGGTAAATTCTAAAAAGTTCATTTTTTTCTCATTAAAGTACACTCCGCACCCCATCTTGACTGAAAAAAACAGAAATGAGAAATTTTTGCAAATTTATTAAAAAAGAAAAACTGAAATATCACATGGTCATAAATATTCATACCCTTCGCTCAGTATTGAGTAGAAGCACCCTTTTGACCTAGTACAGCCATGAGTCTTCTTGGGAATGATGCAACAAGTTTTTCAAACCTGGATTTGGGGATCCTCTGCCATTCTCCCTTGCAGATCCTTTCCAGTTCCATCAGGTTGGATGGTGAACGTTGGTGGACAGCCATTTTCAGGTCTCTCCAGTGATGCTCAATTGAGTTTAGGTCAGGGCTCTGGCTGGGCAAGTCAAGAATGGTCACAGAGTTTTTCTGAAGCCACTCCTTTGTTATTTTAGCTGTGTGCTTAGGCTCATTGTCTTGTTGGAAGGTGAACCTTTGGCCAAGTCTGAGGTCCAGAGCACTCTGGAAGAGGTTTTCATCCAGGATATCTCTGTACTTGGCCGCATTCATGGAACCAAAATTGCAACCAGTCATCCTATCCCTGCAGCTGAAAAACACCCCCATAGCATGATGCTGCCACCACCATGTTCCACTGTTGGGATTGTATTGGGCAGGTGATGAGCAGTGACTGGTTTTCTCTACACATACCGCTTAGAATTATAAACAAAAAGTTTTATCTTCGTCTCATCAGACCAGAGAATCTTATTTCTCATAGTCTGGGAGTCCTTTATGTGTTTTTTAGCAAACTCCATTCGGGCTTTCATATGTCTTGCACTGAGCAAAGGCATTCGTCGGGCCACTCTGCCATAAAGGCCCGACTGCTGCAGTGATAGTTGACTTTGTGGAACTTTCTCCCATCTCCCTACTGCATCTCTGGAACTCAGCCACAGTGATCTTGGGGTTCTTCTTTACCTCTCTCATCAAGGCTCTTCTCCCACGATTGCTCAGTTTGGCTGGACGGCCAGGGCCAGAAAGACTTCTGGTGGTCCCAAACTTCTTACATTTAAGGGTTATGGAGGCCACTGTGCACTTAGGAACCTTGAGTAATGCAGAAATTCTTTTGTAACCTTGGCCAGATCTGTGCCTTGCCACAATTCCGTCTCTGAGCTCCTTGGGCAGTTCCTTTGAGCTCATGATTCTCATTTGGGTTGACATGCACTGTGAGCTGTGTGGTCTTATATAGACAGGTGTGTGCCTTTCCAAATCAAGTCCTATCAGTTTGATTAAACACAGCTGGATTCCAATGAAGGAGTAGACCCATCTCAAGGAGGATCACAAGGAAATGGACAGCATGTGACTTAAATATGAGGGTCTGACCAAAGGGTTTGAATATTTATGACCATGTGATATTTCAGGTTTTTTTTTTTAAATAAATTTGCAAAAATGCCTATATTTCTGTTTTTTTTTTCAGTCAAGATGGGGTGCAGAGTATTGAGAACAAAAATTAACTTTTTCGAATTTACCAAATGGCTGCAATGAGACAAAGAGTGAAAAATTTAAAAGGGTCTGAATACTTTCCGTACCCACTGTAAATGCCACTGTTGCTATTGACTGCGGCATTTAAGGGGTTAACCTGTTCGGATCAAAGCTAGTTTCAATCCTGGCAAAAAACGTACTCTCAACTTTATTGCTTACCTCTCCAGGCCCCCTGCTCCTAACCATCACCCGTTCATTTCTTGTGGCATCTTTTGATCACCACCGCTCCCCCTGAAATCTCGAGTCTTCTCCGAACGAAACTGGATCTTCCTTCTCTGATGATGCCCAGGACAGTTCTGCACATGAACGCGCAAGGTTACGACAATGTAGTGACATCATGATTTCATAACCTTATGCAGGCACAGGTATTCAGTGCTCATGGTGGTGATCAAAGATTCAACGAGGACCGGACAGGTGACGGTGAGCTGATTTTTTTAGATAATTTTTTTTTTATATATCTTACATTAATTATGTTTTGAACATAACAAGAGACTTTAATTCATGGACAACTACTTTTGCTCATCCGTAATAACTAGAGATGAGCGTTGTTCTACTCGAACTGTTCGCCAATCTCAAATTCGAGCTGTTTTGGGCGGTGTTCGAGCCGTTCGGCGAACACGAACAATTTGAGAAAAATTCGGCTGTTCGAGGTTATGTTCGATAACTGTTCGTGCACCAAAATCATAACTGGATTTTTTCTCAGTAATGATGAAAATTAATGTTAATACGCAGTTTGAGTGTACAGCGGGGTGGGGGGAGGGGCAGGGGATGGATCTCTGCAGGAACAATGAAGATCTCCATTTTTTTTTCTCTTTCCCGCATTTGCAGTGGGGAGGTGCAATCTGTCAGCCTATCAGCAGCGCACACACGGAGCGAAGTGCTTTTTTTCACACAAGCAAGGGCATGTGTCATTGGCAGTGTATGTCACATGTCCTTGCCCTATAAGACCAAGCCATTTTCCCCGTCGCCACCATTTTCTCACTGCTGCAGCTGCGTGTTAGACGGCACCGCTGTTGCTGTGTGCGCTATACCTTGTTAATTTCAAGCCAATTTTCGCACAAATCTACAGATAGCTTGGGAGTAGGGAATAGTTGTGATTGCAGTCCTTTTAAGGACTAGGTTACAGCATTTCCTACGACTTTTATCAGGCAGGTCTGTGCTCTTAAAAAGATAGATTGTGGGAGTAAAGACTAATTGTAATTGGAGTCCTTTTCAGGACTAGGTTACAACAGTTCCTATCAGTTTTTGCCAGGCAGGTCTGTGCCAGTGCTGTGCAAGTTTTTTTCACAGCATTTGGCTGAATCTAGCAAAGCTAATCCTTTTTGGCCTATTGCAGAGTGTGTTAGTCAGTGGAGTAGCCTATCTGTGTTTCAAGATATACCACCTGTGTATAGAATACCAATTTTTTTACTGCACCTAGTGAAGTAAAATCTTTTGGGCATAGCATCATTCTATTAGTCCATCTATACTGACCTCCATCAGGTTGCAAATTGAATATAATTTTTTTCTGCATCTAGCTCTGAAAAAATATTGGGCTTCTAGCTGTGTGTGGGACTTGTTGTACTAGTCCATCTATACTGACCTCCATCAGGTTGCAAACTGCATATATTTTTTTCTTCATCTAGCTCTGAAAAATATTGGGCTTCTAGCTGTGTGTGAGACTTGTTCTATTAATCCATCTATACAGACCTCCATCAGGTTGCAAACTGAATATATTTTTTTCTGCATCTACCTCTGAAAAAATATTTGGCCTTCTAGCTGTGTGTGGGACTTGTTCTATTAGTCCATCTATACTGACCTCCATAAGGTTGCAAACTGAATATAATTTTTTTCTGCATCTACCTCTGAAAAAATATTTGGCCTTCTAGCTGTGTGTGGGACTTGTTCTATTAGTCTATCTATACTGACCTCCATAAGGTTGCAAACTGAATATAATTTTTTTCTGCATCTACCTCTGAAAAAATATTTGGCCTTCTAGCTGTGTGTGGGACTTGTTCTATTAGTCCATCTATACTGACCTCCATAAGGTTGCAAACTGAATATAATTTTTTTCTGCATCTACCTCTGAAAAAATATTTGGCCTTCTAGCTGTGTGTGGGACTTGTTCTATTAGTCCATCTATACTGACCTCCATCAGGTTGCAAATTGAATATAATTTTTTTCTGCATCTAGCTCTGAAAAAATATTGGGCTTCTAGCTGTGTGTGGGACTTGTTGTACTAGTCCATCTATACTGACCTCCATCAGGTTGCAAACTGCATATATTTCTTTCTTCATCTAACTCTGAAAAAATATTGGGCTTCTAGCTGTGTGTGGGACTTGTTCTATTAATCCATCTATACAGACCTCCATCAGGTTGCAAACTGAATATATTTTTTTCTGCATCTACTTCTGAAAAAATATTTGGCCTTCTAGCTGTGTGTGGGACTTGTTCTATTAGTCCATCTATACTGACCTCCATAAGGTTGCAAACTGAATATAATTTTTTTCTGCATCTACCTCTGAAAAAATATTTGGCCTTCTAGCTGTGTGTGGGACTTGTTCTATTAGTCTATCTATACTGACCTCCATAAGGTTGCAAACTGAATATAATTTTTTTCTGCATCTACCTCTGAAAAAATATTTGGCCTTCTAGCTGTGTGTGGGACTTGTTCTATTAGTCCATCTATACTGACCTCCATAAGGTTGCAAACTGAATATAATTTTTTTCTGCATCTACCTCTGAAAAAATATTTGGCCTTCTAGCTGTGTGTGGGACTTGTTCTATTAGTCCATCTATACTGACCTCCATCAGGTTGCAAATTGAATATAATTTTTTTCTGCATCTAGCTCTGAAAAAATATTGGGCTTCTAGCTGTGTGTGGGACTTGTTGTACTAGTCCATCTATACTGACCTCCATCAGGTTGCAAACTGCATATATTTCTTTCTTCATCTAACTCTGAAAAAATATTGGGCTTCTAGCTGTGTGTGGGACTTGTTCTATTAATCCATCTATACAGACCTCCATCAGGTTGCAAACTGAATATATTTTTTTCTGCATCTACTTCTGAAAAAATATTTGGCCTTCTAGCTGTGTGTGGGACTTGTTCTATTAGTCCATCTATACTGACCTCCATAAGGTTGCAAACTGAATATAATTTTTTTCTGCATCTACCTCTGAAAAAATATTTGGCCTTCTAGCTGTGTGTGGGACTTGTTCTATTAGTCCATCTATACTGACCTCCATAAGGTTGCAAACTGAATATAATTTTTTTCTGCATCTACCTCTGAAAAAATATTTGGCCTTCTAGCTGTGTGTGGGACTTGTTCTATTAGTCCATCTATACTGACCTCCATCAGGTTGCAAATTGAATATAATTTTTTTCTGCATCTAGCTCTGAAAAAATATTGGGCTTCTAGCTGTGTGTGGGACTTGTTGTACTAGTCCATCTATACTGACCTCCATCAGGTTGCAAACTGCATATATTTTTTTCATCATCTACCTCTGAAAAAATATTGGGCTTCTAGCTGTGTGTGGGACTTGTTCTATTAATCCATCTATACAGACCTCCATCAGGTTGCAAACTGAATATAATTTTTTTCTGCATCTACCTCTGAAAAAATATTTGGCCTTCTAGCTGTGTGTGGGACTTGTTCTATTAGTCCATCTATACTGACCTCCATAAGGTTGCAAACTGAATATAATTTTTTTCTGCATCTACCTCTGAAAAAATATTGGGCTTCTAGCTGTGTGTGGAACTTGTTCTATTAATCCATCTATACAGACCTCCATCAGGTTGCAAACTGAATATATTTTTTTGTGCATCTACCTCTGAAAAAATATTGGGCTTCTAGCTGTGTGTGGGACTTGTTGTATTAGTCCATCTATACTGACCTCCATAAGGTTGCAAACTGAATATAATTTTTTTCTGCATCTACCTCTGACAAAATATTTGGCCTTCTAGCTGTGTGTGGGACTTGTTCTATTAGTCCATCTATACTGACCTCCATAAGGTTGCAAACTGAATATAATTTTTTTCTGCATCTAACCCAGCCAATAGTTTTGGCATAATACCACAGTTTGGCCACTCAGCTCTGCTCGGTTCCCATCCATTGTTTTTTTGTGCAAACAACTCCAGAGTTGTGAATTAGTTAACCACCAAAATGAGTGGAAAAAGGCCTGCTGCTGGTGGAAAGGGGAATAGGCGTGTTGGGAAGGGGAAAAAAGGTTGTGTCCGTGGGGTAGGTGTTAAAGCAACAGTAACATCTGCAGAAGAAAGACCATCTTCCAGCCAAACTAAAATGTCTACTTCTTTTAGCGGACAATGTGATAAGATCCCTTTCTTACGGCCACGCCAATCGCTACAAATTCCAGATGAGGCACAAAAACAGCAGGTGCTTCAACAGATATCAAGTGCTCCTTTAAGTGGGCTCTCCTCCACATCAACTTCAACATCACAAATACTCCAGTCCTCAAAGGTGTCACCCCAATCGCACTTGCTTCCTCACAGCTCCCAAATCTCCAGCTGCCCGTCTGAGTATGAGGTAGAACAGATGGTTGAGTTTGCAGAGCTGTTTACTCATACTATAGCCTGGGAATCAGAGGTCGACTCCAGCGCTTCTGTGAATCCAGACGAGGAAATGATCTGCACTGATGCCCAGAATCTTTATGAGTCGGATCCAGGACCAGACGCAGAAGGTTCTGACCATAATGTAGACCCTCATTCCCAAACTGTAACTCCTGTTGGTGGAGACAATGAGGAAGACAATGATAAGACTCAAATACCTGATTGGAGCGACAACTTTAGTTTTTTGTCAGGGCAGGAACAGGTTGGCTCTGAGGACGACGGGTGTGATAACGCACAGGGTGATGATGATGAGGTTGGAGATCCCACTTACTGTCAACCCACAGTCAGCCAAGAGATGAGGTCAGCAGAGGAGGTGGAGGAAGATGCTAGTGACGACGAGGTCAGGTTGCGCCTTCCTGGACAGAGGCGTAGTACTGGAAGCACGTCAACAACTGCATCCTCAAACACAACTCTGCCTCTCACCACAAGTCGTGGTGGCTCTTCAGGTCGCATGGGTGCTAAGCCTTGCATAGCCTGGGCATTTTTTCAGATCGATAAAGATGACCCAACTCGTGTTATCTGTAACATTTGTCAGCAAAAGCTAAGTAGAGGCCAAAACTGTGACTGGGGGGACAGCAGTCACACCTGTTTTGGGGCGCAGACCTGCCACCTCTTTACCCGCAACAGCCAGCGTGATTGGCAGGTCATCATTTTCTTTGGAGGTGGTAACACCAGCTGGTGTTGAGCGCTGTCCGACATCGATAGCACCACCTTTGGATCAAGGCAACCTAACATGTCCGCCTGCATCTTCCTCACAGATCGGCAGTTTGCCGGGGACACCCTTATCAACCCCGTCTAAGCACAATAGCCAGCCCTCGGTCCCTCAGATGTGGACAAGTAAAAGACCATTTCCTCCTAGCCATGAGAAAGCTAAGAGGTTGAATTTCACCATCTGCAAGCTCTTGGCTACAGAAATGCTGCCTTTCCGCCTGGTGTACACAGAGGATTTTCGAGACCTTATGTCCGTTGCAGTGCCCCAGTACCAGATGCCCAGTCGGCACTACTTCTCAAAGAAAGGTGTGCCTGCGCTCCACCAGCATGTCGCACACAACATCACCGCTTCTTTGAGAAACTCTGTGTGTGACAGGGTGCATTTCACCACAGACACTTGGACGAGTAGGCATGGACAGGGGCGTTACATGTCGCTGACTGGGCACTGGGTAACTATGGTGACAGCAGGACAAGGGGCTGCTGTCCAAGTCTTGCCGTCCCCACGAGTTGTGCGTCAATCCTCTTTATGTCAAAGTTACTCCACTGCTTCTGCCTCCTCAACCTCCTCTCGGTCCTCCACCTGCACCCAAAGCCTGTCTGGTCATGCCACAAGCTTTCTAACTGCGCAGAAGGGATCCTGCACACCTCCTTACTATGCTGGCAGTAGGGCTCAACGTCATCAGGCGGTTTTTACATTGAAATGTCTGGGAAATGTGAGTCACACAGCTGAGGAGTTGTGGTCAGCTCTGGAGAACCAATTTCATGAATGGTTGTCTCCACTGGACCTGAAACCAGGGAAGGCCGTGTGCGACAATGCTGCAAACCTGGGTGCGGCCCTTCGCCGGGGCAATGTCACACACGTGCCTTGTATGGCTCACGTGTTGAACCTGGTTGTCCAGCAATTTTTAGCCCACTATCCCAGACTAGATGGCCTTCTGCAGAGGGCACGGTCGCTGTGTGCTCACTTCCGCCGTTCGCATCCCACAGCTCAGCGACTTACATCTCTACAGAAGTCGTTGGGCCTGCCACTTCACCGGCTAAAATGCGATGTGCCTACCCGGTGGAATTCAACTCTGCACATGTTGCAGCAACTGTGGCAGTACCAACAAGCCCTGGTGCAATACGTTCTGACGTATAGCCTGGGCCAACGAGATTCAGAGGTGAGGCAAATCACGCTGGAGGAGTCGTCTCAGATGTTTAGATGTTTAGTGCTGACGATGCCATTATCAGCATGACTATTCCAGTGATTTACATGCTGGAGCACATGTTAAACAGAATTCGGAGTCAGGTGGTGGCACAAGAGGAGGTGGAGGAAGTAGAGGAGGAGGAGTTGTATGCGGAAGGGCTAACATCTGCAAGGTCCAGACGGTCGGCAGCACCGAGGCGGCAGGCATGTGAGGGTGGGGGAGATGGTTTTACCAGGGCGCATGGTAGCAGCCAAACTAGTGAGGAAGGTGCAGGAGCCCAGGAAGAAGTGGAGGACGAACTGATGGAAGACTCATCAGATGAGGGAGACCTTGATCACATTTCTGTTGTGCGAGGTTGGGGGGAGAGGACAGAGGAAGGAAGCATGATTGTTACCTCGCCACCAACACAACAGGGACTTGGTGCTCCTGGATGCGCAACACACATGAGTGCCTTCTTGCTGCACTACCTGCAACATGACCCTCGAATTGTGAGAATTAGAAATAATCCTGACTACTGGGTTGCCACACTGTTAGATCCCCGGTACAAAAGTAAATTTGCAGAAATTATTCCTGCCATAGAAAGGGATGCACGCATGCAGGAGTATCAGCAGAGACTGTTGCAGAATCTTACATGTGCTTTTCCACAAAATACCAGTGGTGCACGTAGTGAATCTCACAGTTCCAACTTGCCAACCGTGGGACCGTCAAGTGTTCAGCACTCAAACCGTAACAGAACCACAGTATCTGCTGGTAACATCAATTTTGCGGAATCATTTCACCACTTTTTTAGCCCATCCTTTGCAAGGCCACAGGAGACAAGAAGTCTGACACATAGTCAACGCCTAGAGACGATGGTACAGGAGTATCTCCAAGTAAACATTGAAGCCACGACTGTGTCACTGGACCCTTGCTCTTTTTGGGCTTCCAATCTGGATAAATGGCCAGAGCTAGCCACTTACGCCTTGGAGATCTTGTCATGCCCCGCAGCCAGCGTTCTGTCTGAACGTGTGTTCAGCGCTGCTGGTGGTGTGCTGACAGATAAGCGCACGCGGCTCTCCACTGATAATGTAGACAGACTCACGTTCATAAAGATGAACAAATCATGGATCCGAAACGACTTTTCTACCCCTGTGTCATCCTGGGGAGAGTAAAAGCTTGATGATTGGTTAAAATCACCCTACCAACCGTTTTAAGCTTTCAAATTACTAATCATGTTTATCTGTATCTTGGCTGGAAAATAATTTGGGCTTTGTAGCAGTGTGCAGCACTGATTCTATTAGGCCATCTATAATAAGCTCCACCAGATTTAAAATTACTAATCATGTTTATCTGTATCTTGACTGGAAAATAATTTGGGCTTTGTAGCAGTGTGCAGCACTGATCCTATTAGGCCATCTATACTAAAGCTTTACCAGATTTAAAATTAATAATAATTTTTAGCTGCATCTAGCCCGGAAAATAATTTTGGGGCTCCGAGATGCGCAAGACACATAAGTGCCTTCTTGCTGCACTACCTGCAGCATGACCCTCATATTGTCAGAATTCAAAGTAATCATGACTACTGGGTTGGCACACTCTTAGATCCCCCAAACTTTTCGATCAACCTTTTCATTTTAATAAAGACCAAAAAAATGGTCATTTTTGAAATTATAAGCATTAGCAGGTTGTTAGAAACTGAAATCAAACAGTTTTCAACTCAAAACTTTATTCTAGGTGATGTTACATTTTCACATAGGACCCCTTGTTCGAAAGGAGCTTCTGAACTCTCTCGTCCATTGAATTTGTCAGGTTTTGGATGGTTTCTGCTTCAATTGTTTTGCATGAGGACAGAATACCCTCCCAGAGCTGTTGCTTAGATGTGAACTGCCTCCCGCCATCATAGACACTCCTTTTAATGATGCTCCAAAGGTTCTGAATGGGGTAGAGGTCAGGGGAGCATGGGGGTCACACCATAAGTTTGTCCCCTTTTATGCCCATATCAGCCAGAGATGCAGATGTTTTATGTGCAGCATGAGATGGTGCATTATCATGCAGAAAAATGATCTTGCTGTGAAATACACGGTTCTTCTTCTTGAACCATGGCAGGAAGTGCTGTTTGAGAAAATCCACATACATTATGGAGTTCATCTTTAGCGCCTTCAGGGATCCTAAAGGGGCTGACAATCTCTCTCCCCATGATTCCAGCCCAAAACATTACTCCACCTCCTCCTTGTTGGCGCTGTAGCCGTGTTTGCGTGGGGTGTCCATCAACCAGCCATCCTCCACTCCATCCATCTGGACCATCGAGCGCTGCACGGCACTCATCCGTGAACAAAACAGTTTTGAAATCAGTCTTCATGTAATGTGTAACATACCTGGCGGCGTCCTTGCATAGTGGTCCATCTCCCACTGTGCAAGAGCGCGCACTTGATCTCCTGTCCAGAATGTCTCTCTGGCTTCCCTCCATGCTGTCTGTTTGTGTCTGTTTCTGCTGCTTAAGGGCGGCGCCCGATCACTTCCTGCTTTTTGTACCTGCTGTGGGTCACACCTCTTGTGCGTCCTCAGCCTATTGCTGTCTGTCACCTGGTATATAGCTCAGCTGCGCCCATCTATCCCTGCCTGAGCATAGTGTTTCTTTCAGTGTGTGCTTGCACTCTGAAGGTGCCAGGTCCCGTTCTGTGTTCTCTTGTCTGCCTATCCTGGAGGCTGTATTTCCAGGCCTGTCTGAACACGCTCCTAGCCTGTTCCTCCTGCCTTCTAGGGGCCGATTACCTAGACCTGTTCCTGTATCTTGTCTGACCTGTCTGAACACGCTCCTAGCCTGTTCCTCTTGCCTTCTAGGGGCCGATTACCTAGACCTGTTCCTGTATCTTGTCTGACCTGTCTGAACACGCTCCTAGCCTGTTCCTCTCGCCTTCTAGGGGCTGATTACCTAGACCCACTCCTGTATCTTGTCTGTCCTGTCTGAACACGCTCCTTGCCTGTTCGTCCTGCCTCTCTGGGGGCCGTATTCCCAGACCCGCTCCTGTATCCCGCTGCAGTGTCGGTCTCCTCCGTACACTCAGTTCCAGTCTGAACTCTCTCCTATCCTTTACCTGTTTTGCCTCTATGTCCGTTCCCTTCCTTTTTCTGCAGAGTCTGAACTCGTACCTAACTCCTGCTTGTTGTCTCTGTACTCCCGTTTGTGAGTTTGTGGTCCACTCGCTACTTCACTGCAAGTACCCTGTGGGTGTCTGGCTCTGCCTTTCCCTTCCTGTCTGTTCCGTGTGAACAGAGCCCTGTCCCCCCTACTCAGCCTAGCCTGCTCTGACTCCTTTGCTCACCGCTCCGGCGGTTCTAGCCTGCTCTGACTCCTTTGCTCACCGCTCCGGCGGTTCTAGCCTGCTCTGACTCCTTTGCTCACCGCTCCGGCGGTTCTAGTCTGCTCTGACTCCTTTGCTTACCGCTCCGGCGGTTCTAGCCTGCTCTGACTCCTTGCTCACTGCTCCGGCAGTCCTGTCCTGCCCTGCTTCTGCCCGCTGCTCCGGCAGTCCTGTCCAGCCCTGCTTCTGCCCGCTGCTCCGGCAGTCCTGTCCTGCCCTGCTTCTGCCCGCTGCTCCGGCAGTCCTGTCCTGCCCTGCTTCTGCCCGCTGCTCCGGCAGTCCTGTCCTGCCCTGCTTCTGCCCGCTGCTCTGGCAGTCCTGTCCTGCCCTGCTTCTGCCCGCTGCTCCGGCAGTCCTGTCCTGCTCTGTTCTTGCCCACCGCTTCGGGCGTTCCCTCTCTGCTGTGGTTGTCTACCGCATCTGCGGTTCTGTGACCCAGTCTGTACTGGGTCTTAACCTTTCTGTGCTCCAGCCCGTCCTTTCGGCCAGTACCTCCCTGCCTGCATACTCGCCTGTATCCACCCATCTGCATACCTGCCGTGTTTGCTTATATCCACCAGTCTGTGCCAGCCTAACCTGCCTGTTCCTGAGTCCCAGTGTGTACTGGGTCCTATCCCGCCTGTGTTCCTACCTGCTAGTGCCTCCCTGTCTGCACTCTAGCTGTGCTTGCCTCTACCCCTCTACCTGTATTGTTCCTGAGTCCCAGTGTGTACTGGGTCCTATCCCGCCTGTGTTCCTACCTGCTAGTGCCTCCCTGTCTGCACTCTAGCTGCGCTTGCCTTTACCCGCCTGCCTGCATACCAGTCGTGCCTGCCTATACCCTCCAGTCTGTGCGCCAGCCTAACCAGCCTGATCCAGTAATCCCTGTGTGGGTCAACCCCCGTGTCCGGAGTTTGACCTGGAGTAGCACCTGGTCCCTCTGCCCGGTTTCTCCCTGGTGCACTGGCGTCGTATGCCGTCGTGCCATCTTGGTCGGATCGGCCAGATACTTAGTCACGCCCCTCCAGGCACTCTCCGGTTCATGGTCCAGTGGAATCACTACAATCACATGCACACGCCGCTCAGCCCGGGCGTGTGCATAACAGCATGCTCAGGCCATGGTTCCCGTTGAGCCCCACGGCCTTCGCTCTCTGAGAAGTTTTCCAGCGAATACATGCATTAAAATAAATAAATAAATATTTTTTTTTCCCTTAGTTGAGTTCCAGGCGAATTACGCACCGTCCAGATGGATCTATCAGCTCTCGTTCCTGCGGATCCGCCACGTTACTATGGGGATCCAAGACAGTGTCGTGCATTTGTGGAGCAATGCATGCTACACTTTAAGGCCTACCCTCTCTATTTTCCTTCCGATTGGGCTAAAGTGGCCTTTATGATTAACTACCTAGCGGGTGATGCCTTGAAATGGGTCACCCCCCTATGGGAAGCATGGGATCCTGTCGTCCTTGACCTGCAGGCCTTCCTGGTGGCCTTTCGTATGGTCTTCGAGGACCCTAACCCTGAAGCCCCTGCTGAAGCTTCACTTCCCAATATCCCGGAGCAGCCCCGACGGGTAATGTGTGTGGGTAGCGCAATAGTCCTCCAGCCCAATGAGACTACTGCCCACCCAGAATCCTCACAGGGTGACTACGCTTTCCGGAATACTTCTCCCAACCTCAAGAGGCAGTCCAGACGTGCTAGACATAGAGGCAAGCCGTCACGCCAGGGTCTGTCCTCCCTGAGACCTCCTGACCCCAACCTTGAAGTCCCTACTGAAGCTTCATCTCCCTGTATCCCGGAGAAGCCCCAATGGGTAATGTGCGTGGGTAGTGCACCAGTTCTCCTGCCCGAAGAGACTTCTGCCCATCCAGACTCCACACAGGAGAACTTCCTGCACCCGGCATCAGATGCTTCACCCACTTTAACCGGTGTGCATGTCCAAGGATGCTCCAAAGCTGTGGTTACCTCAGAGTCTGTGCACCTCTACTACCTGGTGGAGGACCCCCTGTTGCCTCCTGAATCCTCCGGGATACCACTCGATGACAAATGGAGAGAGACTTCTCTACACCCGGTACTCGATACTTTGTCCGCTTCGTCCTGTGAGCCTGACAATGGGTACCCCAAAGTGGTAGTTACCCCCGAGTCTCTACACCCCTCCGACCAGGCGGAGGACCTCCAGTTGTCTCCTGAACCCTTCGGGGTGCTACCTGGTAGCGAAAGGACAGAGACTCTCCTATACTCTGTACCTGATACCTCGCTCGCTTCGTCCAGTGAGTCCAACCTAGTGTACTCCGAAGCAGAGGTTACTCCCGAGTCTCTACACCCCTCCGACCAGGCGGAGGACCTCCAGTTGTCTCCAGAACCCTTCTGGGTGCCACCTGGTGGTGAATGGACAGAGACTCTCCTATATCCTAGATCTGATACCTCGCTTGCTTCGTCCAGTGAGTCCGACCCAGTGTACTCTGAAGCAGAGGTTACCCGTGAGTCTCTACACCCCTCTGACCAGGCGGAGGACCGCCAGTTGTCTCCAGAACCCTTCGGGGTGCCACCTGGTGGTGAATGGACAGAGACTTTCCTATACTCGGTACCCGATACCTCGCCTGCTTCGTCCAGTGAGTCCGACCTAGTGTACTCTGAAGCAGATGTTTTCTCTGAGCCTCTGCACTCTTCTGACCCGGCGGAGGACCTCCAGTTGTTTCCTGAATCCTCCGGGGTACCACCAGATAACAAAGAGACAGTGACTTTTCCTCATTATGTACCTGATAACCCGTCTATTTCTTCCTGTGAGCTTGACAAGATGTACCTCGAAGCAGAGATTACCCCCAAGTCTCTGTCCCCCTCCAACCCGGTGAAGGACTTCCAGTTGTCTCCTGTACCCTCTGGGGTGCCACCTGAAAATATGTGGAGAGAGACTTCCTTGTGTGCTGTTCCTGGTACTCCACCCGTTTCGTCTGTTGCTGAGGATGGCTGGATAGGAGGTAGCATCCTAGCTAACCAGATGAGATCAGTTTTTCCTGTGGACAGTGGAAGTGATCTCCTTGAAGTGAACGACTGGTCCTCGAATTCCCTGCGGAAGATTCTGGCAGGCCTGAAGAAGAGGGGGCGTAAGGGGGGGGTACTGTAACATACCTGGCGGCGTCCTTGCATAGTGGTCCATCTCCCACTGTGCAAGAACGCGCACTTGATCTCCTGTCCAGAATGTCTCTCTGGCTTCCCTCCATGCTGTCTGTTTGTGTCTGTTTCTGCTGCTTAAGGGCGGCGCCCGATCACTTCCTGCTTTTTGTACCTGCTGTGGGTCACACCTCTTGTGCGTCCTCAGCCTATTGCTGTCTGTCACCTGGTATATAGCTCAGCTGCGCCCATCTATCCCTGCCTGAGCATAGTGTTTCTTTCAGTGTGTGCTTGCACTCTGAAGGTGCCAGGTCCCGTTCTGTGTTCTCTTGTCTGCCTATCCTGGAGGCTGTATTTCCAGGCCTGTCTGAACACGCTCCTAGCCTGTTCCTCCTGCCTTCTAGGGGCCGATTACCTAGACCTGTTCCTGTATCTTGTCTGACCTGTCTGAACACGCTCCTAGCCTGTTCCTCCTGCCTTCTAGGGGCCGATTACCTAGACCTGTTCCTGTATCTTGTCTGACCTGTCTGAACATGCTCCTAGCCTGTTCCTCTCGCTTTCTAGGGGCTGATTACCTAGACCCGCTCCTGTATCTTGTCTGTCCTGTCTGAACACGCTCCTTGCCTGTTCGTCCTGCCTCTCTGGGGGCCGTATTCCCAGACCCGCTCCTGTATCCCGCTGCAGTGTCGGTCTCCTCCGTACACTCAGTTCCAGTCTGAACTCTCTCCTATCCTTTACCTGTTTTGCCTCTATGTCCGTTCCCTTCCTTTTTCTGCAGAGTCTGAACTCGTACCTAACTCCTGCTTGTTGTCTCTGTACTCCCGTTTGTGAGTTTGTGGTCCACTCGCTACTTCACTGCAAGTACCCTGTGGGTGTCTGGCTCTGCCTTTCCCTTCCTGTCTGTTCCGTGTGAACAGAGCCCTGTCCCCCCTACTCAGCCTAGCCTGCTCTGACTCCTTTGCTCACCGCTCCGGCGGTTCTAGCCTGCTCTGACTCCTTTGCTCACCGCTCCGGCGGTTCTAGCCTGCTCTGACTCCTTTGCTCACCGCTCCGGCGGTTCTAGTCTGCTCTGACTCCTTTGCTTACCGCTCCGGCGGTTCTAGCCTGCTCTGACTCCTTGCTCACTGCTCCGGCAGTCCTGTCCTGCCCTGCTTCTGCCCGCTGCTCCGGCAGTCCTGTCCAGCCCTGCTTCTGCCCGCTGCTCCGGCAGTCCTGTCCTGCCCTGCTTCTGCCCGCTGCTCCGGCAGTCCTGTCCTGCCCTGCTTCTGCCCGCTGCTCCGGCAGTCCTGTCCTGCCCTGCTTCTGCCCGCTGCTCCGGCAGTCCTGTCCTGCCCTGCTTCTGCCCGCTGCTCCGGCAGTCCTGTCCTGCTCTGTTCTTGCCCACCGCTTCGGGCGTTCCCTCTCTGCTGTGGTTGTCTACCGCATCTGCGGTTCTGTGACCCAGTCTGTACTGGGTCTTAACCTTTCTGTGCTCCAGCCCGTCCTTTCGGCCAGTACCTCCCTGCCTGCATACTCGCCTGTATCCACCCATCTGCATACCTGCCGTGTTTGCTTATATCCACCAGTCTGTGCCAGCCTAACCTGCCTGTTCCTGAGTCCCAGTGTGTACTGGGTCCTATCCCGCCTGTGTTCCTACCTGCTAGTGCCTCCCTGTCTGCACTCTAGCTGTGCTTGCCTCTACCCTTCTACCTGTATTGTTCCTGAGTCCCAGTGTGTACTGGGTCCTATCCCGCCTGTGTTCCTACCTGCTAGTGCCTCCCTGTCTGCACTCTAGCTGCGCTTGCCTTTACCCGCCTGCCTGCATACCAGTCGTGCCTGCCTATACCCTCCAGTCTGTGCGCCAGCCTAACCAGCCTGATCCAGTAATCCCTGTGTGGGTCAACCCCCGTGTCCGGAGTTTGACCTGGAGTAGCACCTGGTCCCTCTGCCCGGTTTCTCCCTGGTGCACTGGCGTCGTATGCCGTCGTGCCATCTTGGTCGGATCGGCCAGATACTTAGTCACGCCCCTCCAGGCACTCTCCGGTTCATGGTCCAGTGGAATCACTACAATCACATGCACACGCCGCTCAGCCCGGGCGTGTGCATAACAGCATGCTCAGGCCATGGTTCCCGTTGAGCCCCACGGCCTTCGCTCTCTGAGAAGTTTTCCAGCGAATACATGCATTAAAATAAATAAATAAATATTTTTTTTTCCCTTAGTTGAGTTCCAGGCGAATTACGCACCGTCCAGATGGATCTATCAGCTCTCGTTCCTGCGGATCCGCCACGTTACTATGGGGATCCAAGACAGTGTCGTGCATTTGTGGAGCAATGCATGCTACACTTTAAGGCCTACCCTCTCTATTTTCCTTCCGATTGGGCTAAAGTGGCCTTTATGATTGACTACCTAGCGGGTGATGCCTTGAAATGGGTCACCCCCCTATGGGAAGCATGGGATCCTGTCGTCCTTGACCTGCAGGCCTTCCTGGTGGCCTTTCGTATGGTCTTCGAGGACCCTAACCCTGAAGCCCCTGCTGAAGCTTCACTTCCCAATATCCCGGAGCAGCCCCGACGGGTAATGTGTGTGGGTAGCGCAATAGTCCTCCAGCCCAATGAGACTACTGCCCACCCAGAATCCTCACAGGGTGACTACGCTTTCCGGAATACTTCTCCCAACCTCAAGAGGCAGTCCAGACGTGCTAGACATAGAGGCAAGCCGTCACGCCAGGGTCTGTCCTCCCTGAGACCTCCTGACCCCAACCTTGAAGTCCCTACTGAAGCTTCATCTCCCTGTATCCCGGAGAAGCCCCAACGGGTAATGTGCGTGGGTAGTGCACCAGTTCTCCTGCCCGAAGAGACTTCTGCCCATCCAGACTCCACACAGGAGAACTTCCTGCACCCGGCATCAGATGCTTCACCCACTTTAACCGGTGTGCATGTCCAAGGATGCTCCAAAGCTGTGGTTACCTCAGAGTCTGTGCACCTCTACTACCTGGTGGAGGACCCCCTGTTGCCTCCTGAATCCTCCGGGATACCACTCGATGACAAATGGAGAGAGACTTCTCTACACCCGGTACTCGATACTTTGTCCGCTTCGTCCTGTGAGCCTGACAATGGGTACCCCAAAGTGGTAGTTACCCCCGAGTCTCTACACCCCTCCGACCAGGCGGAGGACCTCCAGTTGTCTCCTGAACCCTTCGGGGTGCTACCTGGTAGCGAAAGGACAGAGACTCTCCTATACTCTGTACCTGATACCTCGCTCGCTTCGTCCAGTGAGTCCAACCTAGTGTACTCCGAAGCAGAGGTTACTCCCGAGTCTCTACACCCCTCCGACCAGGCGGAGGACCTCCAGTTGTCTCCAGAACCCTTCTGGGTGCCACCTGGTGGTGAATGGACAGAGACTCTCCTATATCCTAGATCTGATACCTCGCTTGCTTCGTCCAGTGAGTCCGACCCAGTGTACTCTGAAGCAGAGGTTACCCGTGAGTCTCTACACCCCTCTGACCAGGCGGAGGACCGCCAGTTGTCTCCAGAACCCTTCGGGATGCCACCTGGTGGTGAATGGACAGAGACTTTCCTATACTCGGTACCCGATACCTCGCCTGCTTCGTCCAGTGAGTCCGACCTAGTGTACTCTGAAGCAGATGTTTTCTCTGAGCCTCTGCACTCTTCTGACCCGGCGGAGGACCTCCAGTTGTTTCCTGAATCCTCCGGGGTACCACCAGATAACAAAGAGACAGTGACTTTTCCTCATTATGTACCTGATAACCCGTCTATTTCTTCCTGTGAGCTTGACAAGATGTACCTCGAAGCAGAGATTACCCCCAAGTCTCTGTCCCCCTCCAACCCGGTGAAGGACTTCCAGTTGTCTCCTGTACCCTCTGGGGTGCCACCTGAAAATATGTGGAGAGAGACTTCCTTGTGTGCTGTTCCTGGTACTCCACCCGTTTCGTCTGTTGCTGAGGATGGCTGGATAGGAGGTAGCATCCTAGCTAACCAGATGAGATCAGTTTTTCCTGTGGACAGTGGAAGTGATCTCCTTGAAGTGAACGACTGGTCCTCGAATTCCCTGCGGAAGATTCTGGCAGGCCTGAAGAAGAGGGGGCGTAAGGGGGGGGTACTGTAACATACCTGGCGGCGTCCTTGCATAGTGGTCCATCTCCCACTGTGCAAGAACGCGCACTTGATCTCCTGTCCAGAATGTCTCTCTGGCTTCCCTCCATGCTGTCTGTTTGTGTCTGTTTCTGCTGCTTAAGGGCGGCGCCCGATCACTTCCTGCTTTTTGTACCTGCTGTGGGTCACACCTCTTGTGCGTCCTCAGCCTATTGCTGTCTGTCACCTGGTATATAGCTCAGCTGCGCCCATCTATCCCTGCCTGAGCATAGTGTTTCTTTCAGTGTGTGCTTGCACTCTGAAGGTGCCAGGTCCCGTTCTGTGTTCTCTTGTCTGCCTATCCTGGAGGCTGTATTTCCAGGCCTGTCTGAACACGCTCCTAGCCTGTTCCTCCTGCCTTCTAGGGGCCGACTACCTAGACCTGTTCCTGTATCTTGTCTGACCTGTCTGAACACGCTCCTAGCCTGTTCCTCCTGCCTTCTAGGGGCCGATTACCTAGACCTGTTCCTGTATCTTGTCTGACCTGTCTGAACACGCTCCTAGCCTGTTCCTCTCGCTTTCTAGGGGCTGATTACCTAGACCCGCTCCTGTATCTTGTCTGTCCTGTCTGAACACGCTCCTTGCCTGTTCGTCCTGCCTCTCTGGGGGTCGTATTCCCAGACCCGCTCCTGTATCCCGCTGCAGTGTCGGTCTCCTCCGTACACTCAGTTCCAGTCTGAACTCTCTCCTATCCTTTACCTGTTTTGCCTCTATGTCCGTTCCCTTCCTTTTTCTGCAGAGTCTGAACTCGTACCTAACTCCTGCTTGTTGTCTCTGTACTCCCGTTTGTGAGTTTGTGGTCCACTCGCTACTTCACTGCAAGTACCCTGTGGGTGTCTGGCTCTGCCTTTCCCTTCCTGTCTGTTCCGTGTGAACAGAGCCCTGTCCCCCCTACTCAGCCTAGCCTGCTCTGACTCCTTTGCTCACCGCTCCGGCGGTTCTAGCCTGCTCTGACTCCTTTGCTCACCGCTCCGGCGGTTCTAGCCTGCTCTGACTCCTTTGCTCACCGCTCCGGCGGTTCTAGTCTGCTCTGACTCCTTTGCTTACCGCTCCGGCGGTTCTAGCCTGCTCTGACTCCTTGCTCACTGCTCCGGCAGTCCTGTCCTGCCCTGCTTCTGCCCGCTGCTCCGGCAGTCCTGTCCTGCCCTGCTTCTGCCCGCTGCTCCGGCAGTCCTGTCCTGCCCTGCTTCTGCCCGCTGCTCCGGCAGTCCTGTCCTGCCCTGCTTCTGCCCGCTGCTCCGGCAGTCCTGTCCTGCCCTGCTTCTGCCCGCTGCTCCGGCAGTCCTGTCCTGCTCTGTTCTTGCCCACCGCTTCGGGCGTTCCCTCTCTGCTGTGGTTGTCTACCGCATCTGCGGTTCTGTGACCCAGTCTGTACTGGGTCTTAACCTTTCTGTGCTCCAGCCCGTCCTTTCGGCCAGTACCTCCCTGCCTGCATACTCGCCTGTATCCACCCATCTGCATACCTGCCGTGTTTGCTTATATCCACCAGTCTGTGCCAGCCTAACCTGCCTGTTCCTGAGTCCCAGTGTGTACTGGGTCCTATCCCGCCTGTGTTCCTACCTGCTAGTGCCTCCCTGTCTGCACTCTAGCTGTGCTTGCCTCTACCCCTCTACCTGTATTGTTCCTGAGTCCCAGTGTGTACTGGGTCCTATCCCGCCTGTGTTCCTACCTGCTAGTGCCTCCCTGTCTGCACTCTAGCTGCGCTTGCCTTTACCCGCCTGCCTGCATACCAGTCGTGCCTGCCTATACCCTCCAGTCTGTGCGCCAGCCTAACCAGCCTGATCCAGTAATCCCTGTGTGGGTCAACCCCCGTGTCCGGAGTTTGACCTGGAGTAGCACCTGGTCCCTCTGCCCGGTTTCTCCCTGGTGCACTGGCGTCGTATGCCGTCGTGCCATCTTGGTCGGATCGGCCAGATACTTAGTCACGCCCCTCCAGGCACTCTCCGGTTCATGGTCCAGTGGAATCACTACAATCACACGCACACGCCGCTCAGCCCGGGCGTGTGCATAACATAATGTTTGGCCCACTGGAGCCGTTTCTGCTTGTGTGAAGTGGATAGAGGAGGTCGACAGGATGGCGTATGCACAGCTGCAAACCTCTGAAGGACCCTGCATCTTGTTGTTCGGGGGACGTTGGAGGCACAAGCAGCTTCAAAAACTTGTCTGCTGCTATGACAAGGCTTTTTTGCCGCTGCTCTTTCAACCTGACGTAATTGCCTGTAGGAAAGAGTCCTCAATTTGCCCTTATCAGCACGCACACGTGTGTACTGTGAATCAGCTACATACTTCTTGATTGCCAAGACACTTCATCCTGATCATCGCACAATGTTGATTGTAGTCATGCCTTGACCTAAACACTCCACAATTTGTTGCTTCTCAGCAGCCGACACATCCTTTTTCTTTCCCATTTTGGCAGAAAATGTAGGCTGCTTAATAATGTGAGAGAGCCTTCTTAAGTAGTCTTGCCTTTCATTGGACACACCTGGCAAACTAATTAGCACAGGTGTCTGCAATTGCTTACAGTGATATAAAGAGCCCTGACACACATCACCATCAATGAGTTTAACTGACAAACAAACAAATTCTTCCCTTATCACTCCTAAACACTTTTTGCATAATAATTTGGAACGCAGTGTACATGTGCTTTTCCACAAAACACCAGTGGTTCACGTAGTGAATCTTACAGTTCTAACTTGCCAACCGTGGTCTGTATGGAGTTGTTCAATAAAGGGCCCAAAATTTAAGATAACATAGATGGGAGAGGTCTCTATGAATAGGAATTCCTAAGTATTTGATACCCTGTGAGGGCCAGGCAAAGGGAAAGTTGGACTGGATGGAATCCTATATGGATTTGGGGAGGGAGACATCGAGGGCCTCAGACTTCGCTGCATTGATTTTAAAATTTGACCATGTAACAAAGTGATCTATTTCAGCCATAACAGCATGGATGGATATATGTGATTGAGTGATATATACTAGGACATCATCAGCAAATAGAGAGCACTTGTACTCGGTGCCTCCCACCTCAATCCACCTAATATTGGGGTTATGGCGAATTGATGAGAGCAGGTGCTCTGTCACTAGGATGTATAAGAGAGGGGACAGAGGACATCCCTGCCTTGTCCCATTGGTGATTGTGAAAGGTGATTAAAATATTCTGACGCACCGATGGGCCTTGGGACACCCGGAGCCGGACCCTTTTTGGTGGATGCTGGTGGTGGTAGTCTTCGTGGCGGCGACCCGGTTCCGTGGCTCAGGGTGGTCAAACCAGTGGTGGAACTATTTATGTGGTTTTGATGTTTAAATGTCCGACTACGCCACCCGTGGATTGCGGTTAGAGTGAACCGCCGCAACAGGGCAGACCGCTGAGGCTGGTGTTGTGGGTGCAGCAGAGCGTAGCATAACTCCCCAAGGGAGGAGTATAGCCTCAGGGCAGTGTATGCGGAGGATGGGGGTGATGGTGCAGGGCAGCAGCAGTAACGACACGGAGTCAGTGATGCAGTTCAGGGCCTTTACTCACAGTTCTTATTATCCAGACCACGTCTGCAGGTAACGGCTGCCCACGTCGTACTGTGCTCACCAGGTGAGGGGCTCAGACAACTCCCAGATAACTTTGGAGCGCTTCACAGGACCCCCTTTGTGTGTCCTTTGTCTGGCCTTTCTTACCAACACTTCTGTCCGGCTGCCTCGGGCCTCCTCTTGGTAAACTTGGCGCCAGTTTCCCTGACCCTATGTGGTGCCTTCCTAGCGGGTGTAGCGAGGGGCTGCGCCACATAAAATGTCACAGCCTCCGGTTTCTAGCTGAGGGTCGTTTCCTGCCTCCACTAGTTTGGGGACCGGTCTCCCCCTTTGGCCTGACCCCTCCACGCAGGTGGATTCGGGCGTGCGGTGGCGACTCGCCCGTCCGCACCCCTGGGATCCCTTCATTCCTCGTTCCTGGAGCCTTCTCCGCTCCTCTTCATTCCTTCTCCCTCTTGCAGGCCTGGGCCTCTGTTACTAGGCCCGCCTCCGGAGCAGAGCTCATGCAGAGCCCCTGCTCCCTGCCACTTCTGCTCAGACTTCTCTGCACTGAACTAAGATGGTGCCCACCTTTTATACTCCCTTCTCAATGCACCCAGGAACTGCTTCCTCCCTGCTCCTGCACTACAGGGTTCCCCTTCCTCAGTGTTCCCTCCCCCCACTCCAGCCAGGGACAGGGACTGTCGTGCCCATCCCCACGGCAATGTGGTGTAATGCATGCAGGTGTCGGGTCCTGATCCACACTACATCCTTACCTGAGAGTGAGATATCACACCTCTGGGTGAGGTGCAATACGTCTGTAGCAACCGAGCCCTCAGGGTGCTACAGTTCCATTTATCTTCAGCCTAGGTGACGTATTGTGATACAGGGCCGTGATTTTGGCTATAAAAGGGTCCCCTAGACCCCTACCCCAAGCTTTTTAAGAGAATCATATATGGCGTGCCAGGAGACTCTATGGAATGCTTTCTCAGCATCCAACGAGAGTATCTACTTACAAATTTTTAACTGCATCTAGCCCAGGAAATACTTTGTGCCTAGTAGCAGTGTCTGCTAGTCAGCGGATTATCCCGGCTGTTAAGCAAGCTACACCACCTGTAGTTTGGACACTTAATTTTTTCAAAGGAAATGCTTCGGGACCACGGGATACTCAGTGAAGAGCATCAGGAGGCACCCCAAGGCATAGGGGCTGGGACTGGCAGTAGGATGCCTTGCGGTGGACAGCCGAGCTCGATCCTTATAAAAGCTTTTTAACTGCAGCAGCTTTAGTGGACGCTACTGGAGCTGGAATTACGCGGCTGCTGGCATGAGACTTGCCCTCCAATAGATCCTTGTAAATGGATTTAAAGTGTATTCATTCAAATTAGAGAGACAATTTAAATTAAAAAACTTAGAGCTGCCTCCACCACAGGGGGGCTCGCTCGACCCACCAGCGGACAGGCACCAGTATTGGGAGAGGGGGGCTGGCCGTCAGGGTTCACCGCGGCTCTGGCACAAACCCGGCGACACGGAGGTGGCACGGGCAGGAGCGGCCTGAACGTGTCGGCTTCTCACTTTTTGGATTTTAGAAGGGCATGACATGCCTATATCTGTGTCTCCCCCTCCTTTTACTCCTCCACCTCTTTTCTTTTCTCATGACTATATGTACTTGTCACTTTTCCATGTGTTAGTTGTGTCTTCTGAGCAGTTTGTCAGCTTTTGGACACCTTTGAAGGTGTTTTCTATGTGTTTATATGTGTTTTTGTTTGCCTGTCATTGGTTTTAACTGTGTTCGAAGGTGTTCGACGAACAGTTCGACGAACAGTTCGGCGAACACACGGGTGTTCGACGAACCGAACCGAACTCGAACACTACGGGGGTGGCTCAACACTAGTAATAACTTATTTCTTTTTACTGGAGGGAAGACAATCTTTTCGGGCATGTAGTTAAGCTACTCTTTAAGTGTGGGTCCTTACAGTTGCAGTGATCGTGTACTTCTTGATATATTTTTTTTCCTTAATAAAGCATTTATTTAAAGAAAAAGAAAAAAGTCATGTCCATATTTTTTCTTAATTTTTTGACAATTTTTTCAATGAACCATAAATTTAACTGTTTGAAAAAGTATTGTCTAGTCCAAGGCAAAGTGTAATAAGCCACCAGGTGCCATGGCCACCCAAGGCCATAAGGGAATTGGATGTTTCGCCCCCAGCAGTTCACCCCCAGCAATTCGCCCCTGGGTACATTTCGCCCACGCACATTTCGTCCCAAGCATTTGGCCCCCAGGATGTTTTGCCCCCGCACATTTCACCCCCGCACATATTGCCCCCAGTTCGTCCCGGTCCCGGGGCAAAATGTTCGGTGGCGAAATGTGCGGGGTTGAATCTTCCTGGGGGTGAAATGATAGGAGCGAAATGTGCGGGGGCGAAATGTACCTGGGGCGAACTGATGGGGGCGAACTGCTGGGGGCAAATTGCTGGGGGCGAACTGCTGGGGGTGAAACTTCCTATAACCGGCAATAAATTGTACTAAATAATTTATTATTTTGGTACTTGTTTAATCTCTGTGTATGAGCTTTAAACTGGATGTTCTTTTTTAAACTTCTTTCTATGTTTCACATAGACACCACCTGATGAAGCTGGGTGAAACGGGTATTTAGGTGCTGGCCTACACATCAGATAGGGCTGTACTCCAGTACTATGTAAGTTGACCTATAATCATTTTGTTTAGTTGATGCATATGCAACCAACTGCAGACTATACTTTACTGTATAGATGCATCCATATATTTGATGACACATGTTTTACAGCCCTGGATGTGACATTTTTAGCCCTACATGGAGCTACTCTGCTTTTAAAATCTTTTTTTTGTTTATACTTTTCTGATATAAGTAAAGAGATATTTGTGAGAAATTCTGGGGCACCTCTTTTTTTATTTGGATATTAATTCATACACAGGTATGGCTCTTTGTTTTTCAACCTGTAATGTTGGCTGTAGGAAGTTAGTTGATCTCTTTCACATGCTGTAAAGCAATTAGAGTTTCTGTTTTTTTGCTGTTTTTGCCTTTTTCATGATTTTTTGTGGTTTTTCAAATTCAATGATTTTTTTTTGCAACTCTTATGTCTTATTAAAAGCTTTAAGAGGAAGTCACGTCATAAGCCAGTAGCTACTCCGTGGATGCAACCTAGGGGCCCATGCAAAAACAGACATGGTAAGCCGAGTGGCATCTAGGGGAGTAAATTAAGTAAAAAAATGTATAAAAAAATAGAATGTATTCTTTTTTAAAAGAAAAAAACCCTTTGTATATCTTGAAGAAAAGCTGAATATATTAATTAAGCAGATTTGCATGTTTTCACAGTGGCTAAGCCTCATATATTTTCATTGTACATAAAATTCCTGATGCCCTAATAAAAATCTGTGAATATACTGATTTATTTGATTTTTTTTGCATTAATATTGAGGAAGACATCAGCATGGGGTTCACATGGGTTGATTATCTGGATAATTCAGTTCATCAGCCACATGAATGAGTCTGTGGCTTTCATGTGAAGCTTCTCCTACGATGGTGACATTTGTTAATTAATTACCATCATTATTTGTCGCTTTTCCTTAAAATATTGATATTTTTTTTCATGCCATCAAAAATCACTGTTTCTGGGTTGTTTATTATTATATGATATAATTTATTTGTTTTCAGTTATTCTGCCACTGTAAATGGCTTATACCATTCATTTTTTATACATATGGAGGAATATATACTAGTGCTTCTTACTAAACTAGAATATCATCAAAAAGTTAATTTATTTCAGGTCTTCAATACAAAAAGTGAAACTCCTATATTATATAGAGTCATTACACACAGAGTGATCTATTTCAAGTGTTTATTTCTGTTAATGTGGATGATTATGCATTTCTAACATATCTTTAGAGAAAACATCAACTTTAATTACCATACCCCTCAATGATTTTACCCATCTATATAGGAGTCTGTAGGGAAGAACTTGTAAACAGTAAAGGCATTAGCGCCTACACAGATGTGTCCACACTTAACTTTTTACTGGTTGAAATCCACATAACAACTGCCGTATAAGTTCATATACATAGAGCATAAACATCTCCCAACAGAGTATCGCAAAATCAAATTTCTGTAGAAAAAAAAAAAAAGCTGGAAACATTTATGCCATTTGAGCCAAGAGGAAAGGCAGACATGTACTTATCTGTAAATCGAAGATTTATCTCACAATATTAAATTTGGTGATACTAAACCGATATCTAACTTTTACAGGACAAAAGGAGACAAAACTCAGTTTACCCACCAGTTCAGAAGACAACAGTAATGGACTATGCATGGAAGGAACCTGCATGTCGATGAAACAAATGTAGGGTAGAAAAATATCCAGCAACTATCGGAAAAATATATAGTAATAAAAATATTTTATTTCATTGAATTAAAAACATGATAGGTACAAAATATTCAAGGAGGCTGACTCACGCCTTTCAAATTGTGTGATTTTTAATAATGATTAAGCTGTGCACTCATTTTCTTCCCCACAAATTAAAGCGTCACTTGTCTAAGGGTCTAACACTTTCTCTGACTTAGCGAACTTAGGCCTAGATCATATTGAGGAGTCCAAACTTTTCTAGAGGTTTCCGACATCCTCAGGTCTACATTTCATGTTTTTTTGGCTCCAGCCTAGCCTTAACAAACAGGTCCCTATTGCCATTTTCAGTGAACAGAACAAAGGAATGTCTATGCACTACAATTTCTTTGGCATCATTGTAGGATTCTCAGTAGAGGAACCTGGTCGGACTAAAGCTCGGGCAAAATGACAGAGAGGACCATAGCCATTGTCGTCCCAAAGTCTACGGTCAGGTGGCGGTATTTAATATGAACCATAGGACATAAGATCGTTATCATGATTTGGGACAGATCAAAACATTGGCTGTTTTTTTCTTTTTCACATGCTCATGTATCAGTTAAACTTAGAATTCATGTTTAATGCCGTGGTAATTTGCACTATGTTCATGTTGCTGTTTCCTAAATTTTCACAAAAATCAAACCCCTAAAAGGTGAGAAAAATGCCACAACTACACAAAATAATAAAGTAAAAACCATAAATTATATAGAACAACACAACTACAAATACAATGGAATTACATCAAAGTGCCGTGACAAAGGAAACTGAAATAAAACAAATATAACCAATAGGATGTGACCCCAGCATAAAGTTTTACAAGCATTAATCTATAAGATCCATGTGTGACATGCAGAAGTAGTGCTAGTGCTTTAAAAGCATCCTGTAACTAGAGGGGTTAACATAGTCACAGGAGACAGGGAGTGTTTTAGCAGAGCCCCAGGGGGATTATGGGGAAGTTGTTTACTGTCTGGATGGAGCCGAAGAGAAAGGTGGTGTGTGTTCTATATCTCAAAGAAGCGCCCCTGCAAGTGAAAAGGATTCAAGTCAGGAGTGAAGCTAAGCACGGGTCAAGTAGAGTTCCTGAAATAGCAGTGCAGAGTATTGTCAGGCAGAAAGATAAGGACTGGAAGAAATGATGTCACAGGGATCATCTCCCTCAGCAAACCTCCCCCCTCCATCTCACTGTGCTATAAAGAATGCTATGTTCATTAATGTTCCTTTGCATTAGAACTATGCTGTCCTGTACTACTGGGAAGACTGTGAACTGCTGTGCTGCTAAGGAAACTGTACTGTTTGTCACTGGAGCCTGTTGCTCATAAGACTTAACTTGCACTGGCTGTGCTTGCGTGTAACACATGCCATGATAAACATGTATATAAACATGCATATAACTCCAGGAAACATAATACAAATTATCCAATAATCTCCAAATCACTCTAAAGTGTAGCCAAATCCATGTATTTTGCAAAATGTATCTATATTCTAGCAGCAGAGATCCCGAGACAAATTATAGAAAGTGGTGCAGGTCTTTGTATCTTTACAGAAAGTGAGGTGAATTTTTGTCATTCTAAATTAAGTGGGGAAAATGTCTTTATATCTGTACAAGAAGTGGGGTCGGGTCTTGATTTGTACAGAATATGGTAGCGAGTCTTTGTCTCTCTGCAGGAAGTGTGGACAGGTCTTTATATTTATATAGGAAGTTTTTGTATCTGTACAGGAAGTAGAGCAGGTCTTTGTATTTCTAGGGAACGTGGGGGTGGCTTTTTGCCTCTAAGGAAATAGAGATCATATCTCATTAGACTGCCATTCACTGGTGTACACCACCATAATTATATCAAGTATAAATTGGGAAGGGAAAAGACGAAAAGATTAGTGTTGAGCGAGCACTAAAATGCTCGGGTGCTCGAAGCTCGGGCCGAGCTCACCGTGATACTCGGGTGCTCGACCCGAGCAACGAGCTCAATGTTAGTCTATGGGAGACCCGAGCATTTTTGCGGCGGCACCCCTGGTAGTCTGTAGAAAGTCTAAATAGTGCCCAAAACGATAGTGACAGTGTTCAAATGACATGGGGACAGCATGGGGATCGCCCCAGGAAGCATTTCTGACCCCCAGGTCACTGCTGTCAACAACGTGGTCAGAGGTATTAAACCACTTTTGCGGGCTCACAATAAAACGTTCAAAAATGAAACTGAAACGTTTTTCCTGTGAAATATGTTAAGGAACATCCTTTCCAGGGTAAAGACTTGTGTATAAGGTAAAATAAATAACCAAAAACAAACATACTCCTCCACACCTTGGGCTATGTTCACAAGTAGCATTTTTTATGCATTTTTGCACTTTTGTTTTGCTTTCAACCATGACAAATGCATTCACCGGGAAATGTCATTTTAACATTTTACAATCTTATCTGGCCATGTGCTGTGTGACACATGCATACACTGCTGAAAAGACATGGGAACAGCATGGGGAAGACCCTTGGAAGCATCTCTGACACCCAGGTCACTGCCAAAAAGTGTGCCCATCAGAAGTGATGCTTGCCGCATCAGAAGATGCAGACTTGCAACTATCCCTGTGCAAGTCCTTGTCCCAGGGCAGTGTTCAATTGTACCTCCCCCATTCCTTGCAATGCAAGCGCAAGTATGCAGCCTGCCACCCACCTACCCCCAGGCTGCAATACCATACTGCTAGCTTGCACTTGAAATGGGGCCTTTTAGTTTGGAGGAGGCCGAAGCTGGCCACTGCCTCATGGCTGCTTCGGCAGTGAGGTTTCCATACTCAGTCCCCAGCAGCCCGGCGGCCAGGTGTCCACGCTTGGTCCCCAGCCGCCAGGGGGTGACCGGGTGTCCATACTCGGTCCCCAGCCACCTGGGGGAGGCCGGGTGTCCATAAAAGGTCCCCAGCCGCCCCTATTTCTCCTGTCAACTTCCCCCACACTTTTTTTCAGCCTGGCCTGCTTTAGGGCAGGATTGGACGAGCCCACCAGAGAACCAGACTCCTCCGGTGGGCCCTGGCTTCTCCATCAGGGGAGTTGAAAGTGCCAAGGTGAGGATCATGATGATGATAGAAGTTAGCATATGCTTTGCTTTCTTGGAATGCAAGCACATGTATGTAGTAGCGGCTAGGCCTGAGGTGGTCAGCGTTTTGGCGCATATCCTACCTCCTCCGAGGATTGCTGGATGTTTTACTGCTACTATCCTAGTTCTATGACTCCCGTTAAAACAAAGCTTCAGGTGATGAATGACAGATGAGGTGGTGGCAAACGAGAAAGAGCAGGAGGAACAGGGACCATTCACATCAATATCAGGCCAGTCAACCACACATGTCTTGTAGGATATGTTTCTGTACCAAAAGGAGCGGTTTGGCTTCACAGTTATAGGGCATACAAGTGAGTGCAATGCCTACCAAAAATTTTGAGGCACTCCAATGCCCCTTTGAAGTGACATGGAGGTCAGAGGGCCTTAACTAAACTGTTTTTTCCATTTATAGCAACTGGGTCTCCTGTGCACTGTTGGCCTAAGCAGTGAATAAAAGGCTTTCCAAAAATTGTGAGGAACTGCAATGCCCCTTGAAACAGACGTGGATTACAGCATACTAAAAATCGTCTACCCATTATTGGGAAGTGGGCCTCCCTTAGTGTTCGCCTATGCATTGAAAAGCAAAAGCTGACTAAAATTAGGAGGAAATGCAATGCCCATTGGAAGAGTCGTGGAGGTTAGAGTTAATTAAAAACAACATTTCAATGCCCCTTGGAAGAGCTGTGGAGTTCAGAGTGGTTTAACAACACGGTTTTAATGCCCCTAGGAAGAGATATGGAGGTCGCAGTAGCTTAACAAGACGGTTTTAATGCCCCTTGGAAAAATGGTGGAGGTCGCAGTAGCTTAACAAGACGCTTTTAATGACTCTTGGAAGAGACGTGGAGGTCGCAGTAGCTTAACAAAACGGTTTTAATGCCCCTTGGAAGAATGGTGGAGGTCGCAGTTGAATAAAAAGACAATATCAATGCCCCTTGGAAGAGTGGTGGAGGTCCCAGTAGCTTAACAAGACGGTTTTAATTCCCCTTGCAAAAGTGGTGGAGGTGGCAGTAGCTTAACAAGATGGTTTTAATGCCACTTGGAAAAGTGGTGGAGGTCGCAGTAGCTTAAAAAGGCGGTTTTAATGCCCTTTGAAAGAGACATGGAGGTTGCAGTAGCTTAACAAGATGGTTTAAATGCCCCTTGGAAGAGATATGGAGGTTGCAGTAGCTTAACAAGACGATATTAATGCCCCTTGAAAGAAACGTTGAGGTCGCAGTAGATTAACAAGACGGTTTTAATGCCCCTTGGAAAAATGGTGGAGGTCGCAGTGGAATAAAAAGACAATATCAATGCCCCTTGGAAAAGTGGTGGAGGTCACTATAGCTTAACTAGACGGTTTTAATGCCCTTTGGAAAAGTGGTGGAGGTCGCAGTAGCTTAACAAGATGGTTTTAATGCCCCTTGAAAGAGACATGGAGGTTGCAGTAGCTTAACAAGACGGTTTTAATGCCCTTTGGAAGAGACGTTGAGGTTGCAGTAGCTTAACAAGACGGTTTTAATGCCCCTTGGAAGAGACGTGGAGTTCGCAGTAGCTTAACAAGACGGTTTTAATGCCCATTGGAAGAATGGTGCAGGTCACAGTGGAATGAAAAAACAATATCAATGCCCCTTGGAAAAGTAGTGGAGGTCACAGTAGCTTAACAAGACGGTTTTAATGCCCCTTGGAAAAGTGGTGGAGGTCGCAGTAGCTTAACAAGACGGTTTTAATGCCCCTTGGAAGAGACGTGGAGGTTGCAGTAGCTTAACTAGACGGTTTTAATGCCCCTTGGAAAAGACGTGGAGGTCGAAGTAGCTTATAAAGATGGTTTTAATGCCCCTTTGAAGAATGGTGGAGGTCGCAGTGGAATAAAAAGACAATATCAATGCCCCTTGGAAAAGTGGTGGAGGTCGCAGTAGCTTAAAAAGACGGTTTTAATGCCCCTTGGAAAAGACGTGGAGGTCGCAGTAGCTTAACAAGACGGTTTTAATGCCCCTTGAAAGAGACGTGGAGGTTGCAGTAGCTTAACAAGACGGGTTTAATGCCCCTTTGAAGAATGGTGGAGGTCGCAGTGGAATAAAAAGACAATATCAATGGCCCTTGGAAAAGTGGTGGAGGTCGCAGCAGCTTAACAAGACGGTTTTAATGCCCCTTGGAAAAGTGGTGGAGGTTGCAGAAGCTTAGAAAGATGGTTTTAATGCCCCTTGGAAGAGACGTGGAGGTCGCAGTAGCTTAACAAGATGGTTTTAATGCCCCTTGGAATAGACGTGTAGGTTGCAGTAGCTTAACAAGACAGTTTTAATGCCCCTTGGAAGAGACGTGGAGGTCGCAGTAGCTTAACAAGATGGTTTTAATGCCCCTTGCAAGAGACGTGGAGGTCGCAGTAGCTTAACAAGACGGTTTTAATGCCCCTTAGAAGAGACGTGGAGGTTGCAGTAGCTTAACATGATGGTTTTAATGCCCCTTCGAAGAGACGTGGAGGTCGCAGTAGCTTAACAAGACGGTTTTAGTGCCCCTTGGAAGAATGGTGGAGTTCGCAGTGAAATAAAAAGACAATATCAATGCCCCTTGGAAAAGTAGTGGAGGTCGCAGTAGCTTAACAAGACGGTTTTAATGCCCCGTGGAAAAGAGGAGGAGGTCGCAGTAGCTTAACAAGACGGTTTTAATGCCCCTGGGAAGAAACGTGGAGGTAGCAGTAACTTAACAAGATGGTTTTTATGCCCCTTGGAAGAGACAAGGAGGTCACAGTATCTTAACAAGACGGTTTTAATGCCCCTTGGAAGAGACGTGGAGGTCGCAGTAGCTTACCAAGATGGTTTTAATGCCCCTTGCAAGAGATATGGAGTTGGCAGTAGCTTAACAAGACGATTTTAATGCCCCTTGAAAGAAACGTGGAGGTCGCAGTAGATTAACAAGACGGTTTTAATGCCCCTTGGAAGAATGGTGGAGGTCACAGTGGAATAAAAAGACAATATCAATGCCCCTTGGAAAAGTGGTGGAGGTCACAGTAGCTTAACTAGACGGTTTTAATGCCCCTTGGAAAAGTGGTGGAGGTCGCAGTAGCTTAACAAGATGGTTTTAATGCCCCTTGGAAGAGACGTGGAGGTTGCAGTAGCTTAACAAGACGGTTTTAAAGCCCCTTGGAAGAGACGTTGAGGTTGCAGTAGCTTAACAAGATGGTTTTTATGCCCCTTGGAAGAGACTTTGAGGTCACAGTAGCTTTAAAAGACGTTTTTAATGCCCATTGGAAGAATGGTGCAAGTCACAGTGGAATAAAAAAACAAAATCAATGCCCTTTGGAAAAGTGGTGGAGGTCGCAGTAGCTTAACAAGTCGGTTTTAATGCCCCTTGGAAAAGTGGTGGAGGTCGCAGTAGCTTAACAAGACGGTTTAATGCCACTTTAAAAAGTGGTGGAGGTCGCAGTAGCTTAACAAGACGTTTTTAATGCCCCTTGGAAAAGACGTGGAGGTCGCAGTAGCTTAACAAGACGGTTTTAGTGCCCCTTGGAAGAGACGTGGAGGTTGCAGTAGCTTAATAAGACGGTTTTAATGCGCCTTGGAAGAGACGTGGAGGTCGAAGTAGCTTATAAAGATGGCTTTAATGCCCCTATGAAGAATGGTGGAGTTTGCAGTGGAATAAAAGACAGTATCAACGCCCCTTGGAAAAGTGGTGGTGGTCGCAGTAGCTTAACAAGATGGTTTAAAGCCCCATGGAAGAGACATGGAGGTCGCAGTAGCTTAAAAAGATGGTTTTAATGCCCCTTGTAAGAGACGTGGAGGTTGCAGTAGCTTAACAAGACTGTTTTAATGCCCCTTGGAAAAGACGTGGAGGTCGAAGTAGCTTAACAAGACGGGTTTAATGCCCCTTTGAAAAATGGTGGAGGTCGCAGTGGAATAAAAAGACAATATCAATGGCCCTTGGGAAAGTGGTGGTGGGCGCAGTAGCTTAACAAGATGGTTTAATGCCCCTTGGAAGAGACATGGAGGTCGCAGTAGCTTTAAAAGATGGTTTTAATGCCCCTTGTAAGAGACGTGGAGGTTGCAGTAGCTTAACAAGATGGTTTTAATGCCCCTTGGAAAAGACGTGGAGGTCGAAGAAGCTTAACAAGACGGGTTTAATGCCCCTTTGAAGAATGGTGGAGGTCGCAGTGGAATAAAAAGACAATATCAATGGCCCTTGGAAAAGTGGTGAAGGTCGCAGCAGCTTAACAAGACAGTTTTTATGCCCCTTTTAAAAGTGGTGGAGGTGGCAGTAGCTTAACAAGATGGTTTTAATGTCCCTTGGAAGAGACGTGGAGGTCGCAGTAGCTTAACAAGACGGTTTTAATGCCCCTTAGTAGAGACGTGGAGGCTGCAGTAGCTTAGCATGACGGTTTTAATGCCCCTTGGAAGAGACGTGGAAGTCGCAGTAGCTTCACAAGATGGTTTAAATGCCCCTTGGAAGAGATACGGAGGTTGCAGTAGCTTAACAAGACGATATTAATGCCCCTTGAAAGAAACATTGAGGTCGCAGTAGATTAACAAGACGGTTTTAATGCCCCTTGGAAAAATGGTGAAGGTCGCAGTGGAATAAAAAGACAATATCAATGCCCCTTGGAAAAGTGGTGGAGGTCACTATAGCTTAACTAGACGGTTTTAATGCCCTTTGGAAAAGTGGTGGAGGTCGCAGTAGCTTAACAAGATGGTTTTAATGCCCCTTGGAAGAGACGTGGAGGTTGCAGTAGCTTAACAAGACGGTTTTAATGCCCTTTGGAAGAGACGTTGAGGTTGCAGTAGCTTAACAAGATGGTTTTAATGCCCCTTGGAAGAGACGTGGAGGTCGCAGAAGCTTAACAAGACGGTTTTAATGGCCATTGGAAGAATGGTGCAGGTCACAGTGGAATAAAAAAACAATATCAATGCCCCTTGGAAAAGTAGTGGAGGTCACAGTAGCTTAACAAGACGGTTTTAATGCCCCTTGGAAGAGACGTGGAGGTCGCAGTAGCTTAACAAGACGGTTTTAGTGCCCATTGGAAGAATGGTGCAGGTCACAGTGGAATAATAAAACAATATCAATACCCCTTGGAAAAGTAGTGGAGGTCACAGTAGCTTAACAAGACGGTTTTAATGCCCCTTGGAAAAGTGGTGGAGGTCACGGTAGGTTAACAAGACGGTTTTAATGCCCCTTGGAAGAGACGTGGAGGTTGCAGTAGCTTAACTAGACGGTTTTAATGCCCCTTGGAAAAGACGTGGAGGTCGAAGTAGCTTATAAAGATGGTTTTAATGCCCCTTTGAAGAATGGTGGAGGTCGCAGTGGAATAAAAAGACAATATAAATGCCCCTTGGAAAAGTGGTGGAGGTCGCAGTAGCTTAAAAAGACGGTTTTAATGCCCCTTGGAAAAGACGTGGAGGTCGCAGTACCTTAACAATACGGTTTTAATGCCCCTTCAAAGAGACGTGGAGGTTGCAGTAGCTAAACAAGACGGGATTAATGCCCCTTTGAAGAATGGTGGAGGTCGCAGTGGAATAAAAAGACAATATCAATGGCCCTTGGAAAAGTGGTGGAGGTCGCAGCAGCTTAACAAGACGGTTTTAATGCCCCTTGGAAAAGTGGTGGAGGTTGCAGTAGCTTAAAAAGACGGTTTTAATGCCCCTTGGAAGAGACTTGGAGGTCGCAGTAGCTTAACAAGACGGTTTTAATGCCCCTTAGAATAGACGTGTAGGTTGCAGTAGCTTAACAAGACAGTATTAATGCCCCTTGGAAGAGACGTGGAGGTCGCAGTAGCTTAACAAGATGGTTTTAATGCCCCTTGCAAGAGACGTGGAGGTCGCAGTAGCTTAACAAGATGGTTTTAATGCCCCTTAGAAGAGACATGGAGGTTGCAGTAGCTTAACATGACGGTTTTAATGCCCCTTCGAAGAGACGTGGAGGTCGCAGTAGCTTAACAAGACGGTTTTAATGCCCCTTGGAAGAATGGTGGAGTTCGCAGTGAAATAAAAAGACAATATCAATGCCCCTTGGAAAAGTAGTGGAGGTTGCAGTAGCTTAACAAGACGGTTTTAATGCCCCGTGGAAACGAGGAGGAGGTCGCAGTAGCTGAACAAGACGGTTTTAATGCCCCTTGGAAGAAACGTGGAGGTAGCAGTAACTTAACAAGATGGTTTTTATGCCCCTTGGAAGAGACAAGGAGGTCACAGTATCTTAACAAGACGGTTTTAATGCCCCTTGGAAGAATGGTGGAGGTCGCAGTGGAATAAAAAGACAATATCAATGCCGCTTGGAAAAGTGGTGGAAGTCACAGTAGCTTAACTAGACGGTTTTAATGCCCCTTGGAAAAGTGGTGGAGGTCGCAGTAGCTTAACAAGATGGTTTTAATGCCCCTTAGAAGAGATGTGGAGGTTGCAGTAGCTTAACAAGACGGTTTTAATGCCCCTTGGAAGAGACGTTGAGGTTGCAGTAGCTTAACAAGACGGTTTTAATGCCCCTTGGAAGAGACTTTGAGGTCGCAGTAGCTTTACAAGACATTTTAAATGCCCATCGGAAGAATGGTGCAGGTCACAGTGGAATAAAAAAACAAAATCAATGCCCTTTGGAAAAGTGGTGGAGGACGCAGTAGCTTAACAAGTCGGTTTTAATGCCCCTTGGAAAAGTGGTGGAGGTCGCAGTTGCTTAACAAGACGGTTTAATGCCACTTTAAAAAGTGGTGGGGGTCGCAGTAGCTTAACAAGACGGTTTTAATGCATCTTGGAAAAGACATGGAGGTCGCAGTAGCTTAACAAGACGGTTTTAATGCCCCTTGGAAGAGACGTGGAGGTTGCAGTAGCTTAATAAGACGGTTTTAATGCGCCTTGGAAGAGACGTGGAGGTTGAAGTAGCTTATAAAGATGGTTTTAATGCCCCTTTGAAGAATGGTGGAGGTCGCAGTGGAATAAAAGACAATATCAACGCCCCTTGGAAAAGTGGTGGTGGGCGCAGTAGCTTAACAAGATGGTTTAATGCCCCTTGGAAGAGACATGGAGGTCGCAGTAGCTTAAAAAGATGGTTTTAATGCCCCTTGTAAGAGACGTGGAGGTTGCAGTAGCTTAACAAGATGGTTTTAATGCCCCTTGGAAAAGACGTGGAGGTCGAAGTAGCTTAACAAGACGGGTTTAATGTCCCTTTGAAGAATGGTGGAGGTCGCAGTGGAATAAAAAGACAATATCAATGGCCCTTGGAAAAGTGGTGGAGGTCACAGTAGCTTAACTAGACGGTTTTAATGCCCCTTGTAAAAGTGGTGGAGGTCGCAGTAGCTTAACAAGATGGTTTTAATGCCCCTTGGAAGAGACGTGGAGGTTGCAGTAGCTTAACAAGACGGTTTTAATGCCCCTTGGAAAAGACGTTGAGGTTGCAGTAGCTTAACAAGACGGTTTTAATGCCCCTTGGAAGAGACTTTGAGGTCGCAGTAGCTTTACAAGACGTTTTAAATGCCCATTGGAAGAATGGTGCAGGTCACAGTGGAATAAAAAAACTAAATCAATGCCTTTTGGAAAATTGGTGGAGGTCGCAGTAGCTTAACAAGTCGGTTTTAATGCCCCTTGGAAAAGTGGTGGAGGTCGCAGTAGCTTAACAAGACGGTTTAATGCCACTTTAAAAAGTGGTGGAGGTCGCAGTAGCTTAACAAGACGGTTTTAATGCCCCTTGGAAAAGACGTGGAGGTCGCAGTAGCTTAACTAGACGGTTTTAATGCCCCTTGGAAGAGTTGTGGAGGTTGCAGTAGCTTAATAAGACGGTTTTAATGCGCCTTGGAAGAGACGTGGAGGTCGAAGTAGCTTATAAAGATGTTTTTAATGCCCCTTTGAAGAATGGTGGAGGTCGCAGTGGAATAAAAGACAATATCAACGCCCCTTGGAAAAGTGGTGGTGGTCGCAGTAGCTTAACAAGATGGTTTAATGCCCCTTGGAAGAGACATGGAGGTCGCAGTAGCTTAAAAAGATGGTTTTAATGCCCCTTGTAAGAGACGTGGAGGTTGCAGTAGCTTAACAAGATGGTTTTAATGCCCCTTGGAAAAGACGTGGAGGTCAAAGTAGCTTAACAAGACGGGTTTAATGCCCCTTTGAAGAATGGTGGAGGTCGCAGTGGAATAAAAAGACAATATCAATGGCCCTTGGAAAAGTGGTGGAGGTCGCAGCAGCTTAACAAGACAGTTTTTATACCCCTTATAAAAGTGGTGGAGGTGGCAGTAGCTTAACAAGACGGTTTTAATGCCCCTTGGAAGAGACGTGGAGGTCGCAGTAGCTTAACAAGACGGTTTAATGCCCCTAAGTAGAGACGTGGAGGTTGCAGTAGCTTAACATGACGGTTTTAATGCCCCTTGGAAGAGACGTGGAGGTCGCAATAGCTTAACAAGATGGTTTTATTGCCCCTTGGAAAAGACGTGGCGGTCGCAGTAGCTTAACAATATGGTTTTTATGCCCCTTAGAAGAGACGTGGATATTGCAGTAGCTTAACAAGACGGTTTTAATGCCCCTTGGAAGAGACGTGGAGGTCGCAGTAGCTTAACAAGATGGTTTTAATGCCCCTTGGAAGAATGGTGGAGGTCGAAGTGAAATAAAAAGACAATATCAATGCCCCTTGGAAAAGTGGTGGAGGTCGCAGTAGCTTAACAAGACAGTTTTAATGCCCCTTGGAAGAGACGTGGAGGTTGCAGTATCTTAACAAGATGGTTTTAATGCCCCTTGGAAGAATGGTGGAGCTCACAGTGGAATGAAAAGACAATATCAATGCCCCTTGGAAAAGAGGTGGAGGTCACAGTAGCTTAACAAGATGGTTTTAATGCCCCTGGGAAAAGTGGTCGATGTTGCTCTATCTTAACAAGACGGTTTTAATGCCCCTTGGAAGAGACGTGGAGGTTGCAGTAGCTTAACAAGACGGTTTTAATGCCCCTGGGAAGAATGGTGGAGGTCGCAATGGAATAAAAAGACAATATCAATGCCCCTTGGAAAAGTGGTGGTGGTCGTAGTAGCTTAACATGACGGTTTTAATGCCCCTTGGAAAAGTTATGGAGGTGGCAGTGGCTTAACGAGAAAGTTTTAATGCCCCTTGTCAGAGACGTGGAGTTCAGAGTAGCTTAACAAGATGGTTTTCATGCCCCTTACAAGAGCCATGCAGTACAGCATATTAAAAACATTATTCCCATTATTGGGGAGTGGGTCTCCCATAGTCTTTGCCTATGCCTTTCAAGCAAAAGCTGCCAAAAATTAGGACGGAGGAACTAGCAATGCTGGCAGACAAGAGCCATGCAGTAAAGCATATTAAAACATTATTCTCATTATTGGGGAGTGGGTCTCCCATAGTCTTTGCCTATGCCTTCCAAGCAAAATCTGCCAAAAATTAGGATGGAGGAACTTGCAATGCTGTTAACACGGACCAAAGTCACCCTGGTGGTATAGTGGTGGTGGAGCCTGAGGATAAGGAGAAGAGCAAAATACAGCCGAAATGAGGAAGCGTATACCCATGTGTGGGTGTGAAGCGGTGCATGGGAATACACCTCCCGAAATAACACAGTGGAATTGACTTTATGTTACTCTGCTGTCATTTGGTGGTGATGAGAATTCTGGCCCAATCCTGCCCTTGTTCATTTTGATAAGGGTCAGCTTGTCAGCATTGTCAGTTGACAGGCAAGTGCGCTTATCAGTTATAATTCCCCCAGTGGCACTAAAAACACGCTCCGATAACACGCTAGCGGCAGGGCAGGCCAGGACCTCCAAGGCATAAAGAGTGAGTTCATTCCAAGTGTCCAGCTTGGATACCCAATAATTAAAAGGCACAGAGGAATCACGGAGGACGCTGGTATGGTCGGCAAGGTACTCCCTCACCATCTTTTGAAACTTTCCACTCCTTGTGAGAGTACCCCACGCCTCAGGGCCTGTAAGCTGGGTGGGTCTCAGAAAACTGTCCCAGAATGTTGAGAGTGTTCCCCTGCCTCTGCTGGAATGGAGTCGTGTCTCTCTCGCCTGTACGCCTTGGTTGGTCACCGAACTGTGACCTCTGCCGCTAGCATGTTCAGATGGGAATTTTTTTAACAGTACTGCAGCAAGGGCTTTCTGGTACTGCCACATTTTTGTAGACCTCTCCTCCTCAGGAATAACAGAGTGAAAGATTTCCTTGTAGCGGGGGTCTAAAAGTGTCACCAACCAGTAATGACTGTCACCCAACATTTTGACAATGCGAGGGTCACGGTTAAGGCAGCGTAACATAAAGTCAGCCATGCATGCCAGACTGGAAACGGGCAAGACTTCCGTGTCCTCACCAAGATGACGACTGACCATGCTCTCCTCCTCCTCCTCCTCCCCCCTGTCCTCAGGACACCCACGCTGAACCGACTGTATGACAGTTGTACAGGTACTACCGTCTACAGCGCATGATACCAGCTCCTGTTCTTCCTCCTCCTCCTCCTCCTCCTCCTCTCCCTCATTGTCCTCCAATGCACGTTGGTATGAGATGAGGCTGGGCTGTGTGTAATCGCCCATTACGGCTTCTTGATCCATCTCATCATACTCTGGCTGCAATGACTCCTCTTAAATTCTCTGCAGAGAGCGTTGCAATAGACAGACAAGTGGGATGCTGATGCTAATGATGGCGTCATCGCCACTCACCATCTTGGTGGACTCCTCAAAGCTTGTCAGGATGGTACATATGTCAGTCATCCAGTTCCACTCCTGAGGTCTTATGTGTGGAGTCTGACCTGAATATCGACGGCCTTGTTGCAGCTGGTACTCCACAACTGCTCTTTTCTGCTCACAAATCCTTTGCAACATATGGAGGGTAGAGTTCCAACGTGTGGGGACAACACACACCAGTCGGTGTGCCGGAAGCTGCAAACGCTGCTGCAACACAGCAAGGGCGGTGGAAGCTGTAGCCGATTTCCGAAAATGAGCTGACAGGTGGCGTACTTTGACGAACAGATCTGGCAACTCGGGGTACGATTTAAGCAACCGCTGAGCCACAAGGTTAAGCACATGAGCCAGGCATGGTACGTGTGTGATCTCGCCTCACCTCAGAGCCGCCACCAGGTTACGGCCATTGTCACACACGACCATGCCTGGATGTAGGTTCAGTGGTCTCAGCCACAGATCTGCCTGCTCTTTCACAGCTGTCCACAACTCACAAGCAGTGTGAGGTTTATCACCTAAGCTTGAGTTTCAGCACAGCCTGTTGCCGCTTGGCTGAGACAGTACTGCAGTGCTTCCAGCTTGTAACTGATGTGGTGATATCTGAGATGGAGGCTGAACATGAGGAGGAGGAGGAGGATGATGCGCAGGAGCAGTACACTGTGGGGGCAACTCTGACTCACATAGGGCCCACAATCCTCAGTGTGGGGAGGATGTATTCCGTCCCAAGGTCCGATTGGGTCCCGGCTTCCACTATGTTTACCCAGCGTGCCGTCAGGGAGATGTACTGTCCCTGGCCACAAGCACTTGTCCACGTGTCCGTTGTCAGGTGGACTCTCCCTGTAACTGCGTTGTTGAGGGCATGGCAGATGTTTTGGGACACGTGCTGGTGTAGTGCGGGGATGGCACACCGGGCAAAATAGTGTCGGCTGGGGAGCGAGTACCGAGGGATGGCCACGGCCATAAGGTTGCAGAAGGATTCCGTCTCCACCAGCCTAAAAGGCAGCATTTCCAATGCAAGCAGTCGTGAAATGTGCGAATTTAGGACTGTGGCCTGTGGGGCGTTGGCTGCAAATTTGCGCTTTCGTTCAAAGCTCTGGGATATGGACAATTGAACGCTGCGGTGGGACGTGGACGTGGACGTTGATGCTGTTTCTTGAGAAACTGCCATAACAAGTGAAGACTGAGAGGAGGAGGCATCTTTGCATGCAGTATGGACAGGGGATTGCCTTGCACGCACAACAGGGGGTTCTATTACATGCACAACAGCGGAAGAAGCAGTGGTGACACCCGCTGACACTGGTCGGAGACCCTGGGGTTCGCCCCACAAAGTCGGGTGCTTTGCTGACATGTGCCTGATCATGCTGGTGGTGGTCAGACTGGTAGTTTTGTCACCCCTGCTGATGCGGGCATGGCAGGTGGTACAAATGGCCTTTTTGGGGTTATCAGCAGAGTCTTTAAAAAAATTCCAGACACTGGAAGACCTACCGGTTGTACTGGCAACGTCCCTTGTGTTGGTGTTACTGGGAACTGTTGCCCTCCTTCTGTGTGCGGCCACCACACTGCTTCTTCCTGCCTGTTGGGGTACTCTGCCTCCCTCCCCCTGTGTGCTGATGGCTTCGCTCTGCGTGTCCTCCTGCCACGTTGGGTCAGTTACTAGATCATCCACCACCTCCTCCTCTTCTACTTGCGCACCACGATCCTCCTCCTCACTTCGTGACAATTGTGTCTCGTTATCGTCCACCTCATGTGACAAATCGCCAGCGTCGACTTCCTGTGGCCGTGGCTGTTCAAATATTTGGGCATCGCTACATGGGATCTCCTCTTCCACCACTTCAAGCGGAGCAGGCGCGGGGCACAAATATGGAAATGGACCAGTGAACAGCTCTTCAGAGTGTCCAAGTGTGGGATCAGTTGCTGTCTGACGACACTCGTCATGGTGGGAGGAAGGAGCATCAGGGTGAGGAGGAGTATGCGGTCGAGACTCACGGCTACTAAAACTTGACCGTGTGGAAGACAGACCAGAGGTGGTGGTGCCCAGGTAACTGGAAGTATTATCTGCTATCCAATTAATAACCTGTTCACACTGATCAGTTCGCAATACTGGTGTTGTAGTGTGCTTCCCTAGTAATTCGGTCAAGAAGTGGGAGCGAGAAGATGTGGCTGTTGGTTGTGGCACATTTTCACCTTGGCCACGGCACCGTCCTCTACACGCACCATCACCAGAACGTCCAGTTCCACGTCCCTTGCCACGCGCCTTGCCCATTGTAAATGAAGTAAAATAGCTTACACTTGCACTATCAATGGCAAAAGGGTAATAAAAAGGAGATTAGAACCGTGGAAGCGGAAAACCACAGTTCTATTTCTCTGGCCTACACCAGACTCTTTTAAGCAGATATATTTGTTTCTGAACAGTCAGGGAGACACTATTACAGTTTTTTTTACGGCAAAAAATGCCAAAAGCAGGATAATACAGAGATTTGACCCGTGGAACTGCAAAACCACAGTTCTATTTCTCTGGCCTAGACCAGACTCTTTTAAACAGATATATTTGTGTCTGAACAGTCAGGGAGACACTATTACAGTTTTTTTTTACGGAAAAAATGCCAAAAGCAGGATAATACAGAGATTTGACCCATGGAACTGCAAAACCACAGTTCTATTTCTCTGGCCTGCACCAGACTCTTTTAAACAGATATATTGGTGTCTGAACAGTCAGGGAGACACTATTACAGTTTTTTTTTTACGGCAAAAAATGCCAAAAGCAGGATAATACAGAGATTTGACCCGCGGAACTGCAAAACCACAGTTCTATTTCTCTGGCCTACACCAGACTCTTTTAAACAGATATATTGGTGTCTAAACAGTCATAGACACACCTGAGACCGAGGGATAAGTCTAGCAATTTGACCAACAGGAGCACACAGGACTGTATTGCAGCGTTTGCTGGTATAACCACTGCGTCTCCTATACAGCCTGCCTGCCTGCCTGATATCTGGGATGGATATTAGTCCTGAGAAGGACTGTTTGTTTGATTTGGCAGGCTTTAGAGACCCTACACTACCTATTTTGCACTATATATCTCTCCCTAACTCAGCAGCACTCTCCCTACACTGTCTGATCCCGGGCGACTGTGTCCAAGATGGCGGTGCCCGCTTTTAAATACTCGAGGTGATGCTGTGCGGCCAGCCAATCACTGTAATGCCCACAAACAACATGGCTGCGGCATTACAGTGACTGGCTGGCAATCCCTGCATGTTCATTGGCTCTGTAAAGAGCGGCAAAAGTGCAAGGCGGAGACCCGAGCTCCCGCCCGAGTAACCCGGAAATGCTCGGTGCTCGCCGAACATCCCGAGTAGTGAGATTCTCGGGCGAGTACCAAGGAGTGTCGAGCATGCTCGCTCAACACTAGAAAAGATGTGAATGGAAAATAAAATGTAACGTTTATTGAAAATTTCTATTAAAATGAATAAATCTGTGCAAAACGTGCATTAATAAATGCATGCAGGGTCACCATCTGTCAAATAGTGACCCACAAAACCCGGTCTGTAGTAAGGTTGAAGAAAGTATTGATGGAAATGCCTAACCCAGTCCCTTATTAATTGGGTTATGGCTGTATATTATACACCTAAATTAGCCCAATGAAAATTCATTGCCAGTTATCTATCAAGCAGTTGACATAGATTGCTCATATAAATGTGAGCTATGTTCTGCACCTGATATCCAATTCGTATAGTCTGACACTACCTGTTGTGATGCTCAATTATGGATCATACTTTAATGTATATATATATATGCTCATATTTAAGGTGTTGAGCTCTGTAATTGCCGGTAAATGCTTTGACATAAATCTCCGGGATAGCTCACACATGAGATTGCGGGGTCAGCATGCTGCATTATGCCAAGACCACAAGACAGTCGGTCACTGCACAATACTGCAATGATTGTAGGTAAGCTAAAAAATGCAGTCTCTAAGGTACCGCACACACAAGACTGCGGTCAGCAAGCTATACCACGCTAAGATCACAGAGCACCTGATCACTGCACATGTGCTGTATGGATCACAAGCTAGCCAGAGGACCTTAAATCAAAGTTGCTTAGAATATGATTCACTGTTATTCGTTGGTATTATCAAAATTCCCTATCCACCTATACTATCAGAAGACGGGACTCGGTCCCTGACGCGCGTTTCGCCGGTATACCGGCTTTTTCTAAGAGCCGTTTTTGTCTATCTAAGGGAAGTGGGGCATGTTTTACATTGCTACAGGAAGTGGGGGTATGTCTTTATATCTCTTCTGGAAGTGGGATGGGTCTTGGTCTTTACAGAAAGTTGGGACAATTCTTTGTCTCTCTGTAGGAAGTGTGGACTATTCTTTATATTTCTATAGGATGTGTTTTAGTATCTGTACACAAGCTGATGGCAGGTCTTTGTTTATCTGCAGAAAGTGAGGGAAGTCTATATATCTGTACAGGAAGTGGGGGTGGCTCTTTATAAATCTAGACTTGTCAGCGGCATTTTATTTCTCTAAAGGAAGTGAGGGCTTGTCTTGATCTCTTTACAGGAATTTGGGGGAAGTTTTTGTCACTTTACAGGAAATGAGGGTAGGTCTTTGTCTTTCTGCAAGAAGTAAGGGCAGCTTTTATATCTCTATAGGAAGTGGGTAAGTCTTTGTATTTCTACAGGAAGTTGGGTGGGTCCTGGTCTCTCTACAGGAATTGGGGGCAGATCTTCATCTCTTTATAGGAAATAGTGTCCAGTCTTTATTTCTTTATAAGAAGTAGGGGAAGGTGTTTATTTTTCTACAGGAAGTGAGCGTGGATCTTTGTTTCTCTGCAGGAAGTGGGGGCAGTCTTTATATCTTTACAGAAAGTGGAGTTGGTTTTTTGTATACTTAAAGGAAGTAGGGTGTGTCTTTGTCTTTTTAGAAGTGGGAGTGGGTCTTTGGATCTCTATAGAAAGTGTGGGGCGGGTCTTTGGATCTCTATAGGAAGTGACGTGGGTCTTTGTATCTCTATAGGAAGTAGGGTGGGTCTTTGTCTTTTTAGAAGTTGTGGCGGGTCTTTGGATCTCTATAGGAAGTGGGAGGCGGGTCTTTGGATCTCTCTAGGAAGTGGGGTGGGTCTTTGGATCTCTATAGGAAGTGGGGGTGGGTCTTTGTATCTCTATAGGAAGTGGTGTGGGTCTTTGTATCTCTATAGGAAGTGGGGGTGGGTCTTTGCCTCTTTAAAGTAAGTGAGGGTGGGCTGCTGTCTTTTTACTGAAAGTGGGCGTGGATTTTTATCTCTCTTCATAAAGTGGGGAGCGGAGCTTTGTCACTTTTCTTCTGTTCTCCTCTCTTACAAACTGCATACAAGAAGAGAGATGGACTTTCAGTTTAGGGCAGGAAAGCCATTGGACAATGGAAGAAGCAATGCATGCTGGGAAGTGAACGAAAAGGATGGTCCATCATCTATAGTGCTGGCAGAATAATGATGAGTGGATAACAAGTTTTAGGTTGTGGGTGAAGAAGACAGCACGACTACAGTTTTTGTGTGAAAGGCAAGGTTCGGTTTCAGTATTCATTCTGCCAAATAAGGATTGCATGGTATTTATTATATGTATTCATTCGTGAATTATCATATATATATAATTTATTTCTGCAGATTTATATTGTGTATTATATTTATTCATGAATTAATTTTCCAATTTGCGGACCCCCTGTATATTCTGAGATTATTGGACCATATGTATTGAGCTATATTGTGTTATATGAGACAATTATTATGTCACAAGTCTCCTTCCTCTGTGCTTTTAATGGGTATTTTTAATCTTTTTTTATGGTAATTATGTTGATCTATATACAGTATGCTATAATACAGCGATTTTTCATTACATTGTGTATTGTGTGGATTATCTTTATGAGGAGGGTGTAAATTTACTTGTTCAGTCAGGAATTGTTCACTATATTGTATATATATGTATATTTCCTTGCTCAAATATGAGATTATGTTTTTAGTGACCAGTGCCAGGCAGCTGCTGCCAAGGGATGCATAAAAAGAGACATTGAGTCTCATGAAAAGAACATAGTTTTACCTCTATACAAGTCACCAGTGTGGCCACATTTAGAATACTGTGTACAAGTTTGGGATCCAGTGTATAAAAAGGACATAGATGAGCTAGAGCGGGTGCAGAGAACAGCGACCAAGGTTATTAGAGGAAATAGGTGGACTACAATACCAAGACAGGCTGTCAAACGTAGGGTATTACGTTTTAAAAAACAAAGGCTTAGGGGTGATCTTACAACAATGTATAAATATATGAAGGGAAAGTACAGAAATGTTTCTAATAATCTTCTTTCACCTAGCCTTGCAAAAGAGACAAGGGGGCATCCTCTAAGTTTAGAGGAAAGAAGGTTTAGACATAATCAAGATGGTGATTCTTTTCTGTAAGAGCAGTGAGATTCTGGATTCTTTTCTGTAAGAGCAGTGAGACTATGGATTCTTTACTGTAAGAGGGGTGACATAATGGAAAGATTTGCTACATGATGTTGTAATGATTGATTCATTGAAAAAGGGCAAGGAGGCCTGGATAAATATAATATTAAAATTTTTGAGTATTTATTTTTGCAATAGAGCTTGATCCAGAGAGCTTGTCAGATTGCTGTATGTGGAGTCGGGAAGGACTCTTAATTTTGGGCAATTATTCCTTCATTAGATCAACATGTTAAGTTGAATTAACTGGAATTTTCATTTTTTCAATTTTAGCAAATATGAAAATATAAATTTAATGAGGTGAATTTGTAAATTAGTACCTACTTAGCCAATGCACGTGGTAGATATTACTAAGGAGAGTATTCAAGGTGACATTGTACAGGTTGCTAACCCTTAGACATGGCAACCCTTTCTGTAGATGGCTCCACAGATAACTTTATACCTAAAAACTTTTGACCACTGTGAATTATAAAACATGTACTATATGGAAAAACATTGTGCCCTCCTTCAAGAGCTCCCATTTTCCAGCCATAGATACTGTATTAGTATGGAGACGTTCCTCTGAAGATATAACAGCTTTCTACAAGATTTTGGACCATGCATGGGGAAATTAGGAATCCTGATGTTGGAGAAGAGGCCGGGCTCACAATTTCTGTTCTTGTTCACACCAAAAATGTTGGATAGGGCAGAGTTTCGGGCTCTGTGTGGATGGGGATGTTCTCCCACCACCAATACTACCAACCATGTCTGTATGGAGCTTGCGCACTGGGCACAATCATGGGGAACAGAAAAGGGCCGTCCCCAAACTTTTCCCACAAAGATGAAGCTACAATTGTCCATACTTACATACTTACCTGATCCGGAAGAGTGTTGCCGCGGTGCCTCTCTTCACTGGAGACCAGGGCAAGAGTGAGGCGCTGGATCGGCACATGCACATAGCGCTACCCAGCGCCATTTTACTGAAAACACATTTGCAGTGTGTCTTCAGCAAAATGGCGCAGGACAGCGCGGTGCTCCGGCGCCGCACTCCTCCCCCGGCCTCCGGCAGAACAGGATGCAGCAGCGCTGGAGCACAGGGAAGAAAGGTGAGTATAAGTGTTTATTTTTTTATATGTGTGTACAGTGTGAAAGGGATGAGGGGGCCACACATACCAGGATTGTGGGGTGAGGGGACCACGCATACCAGGATTGGGGGGTGAGGAGACCACACATACCAGGATTGTGGGGTGAGGGGACCACACATACCAGGATTGGGGGGTAAGGGGTACCACACATACCAGGATTGGGGGGGTTAGGGGACCATGCATACCAGGATGAGGGGTACCATACATACCATTATTGGGGGGTGAGAGGACCACGCATACCATTATTGAGGGGTGAGAGGACCATGCATACCAGGATTGGGGGGTGAGGGGACCACGCATACCATTATTGGGGGATGAGGGGACCACGCATACCAGGATTGGGGGGTGAGGGGACCATGCATACCAGGATTGGGGGGTGAATGGACCATGCATACCAGGATTGGGGGGGTGAGGGTACCATGCATACCAATTCTGGCACTGGCACTGGCACTTAGCCTCGCTCTTCCCTCTGCCTTGTAGCGGTGGCAGTGGGGTAATAGGGTTGGGGTTGATGTCAGCTTATAATGCCAGCTGACATCAAGCCTAGGTTAGTAATGGAGAGGCATCTATAAGACACCCCCATTACTAACCCCATAGTCAAAGTTAAAAAAAAAACACAAACACCCAGAATAAAGTCCTTTTATTGAAATAAACACACAATTCTTTATTGTTCTAAATTAAACCATACTTACCATCACGCCCATTCCAGCTGAAGCCAATGTCTTCTGCAATAAAAGTAAAATAATAAACCAACATCATCCTTACCTTTCCATGGTTCCTACGACAGCTCCAGCTCTGCTACATTCACATGACAGGCTGGATCGCAGCAGAAAGCTGCCATCCAGATTGCCATGCCGCAGACACTGAGAAGCGCAGGCATGCTTGCGCTCCGCAGTGTCTCTGAAGGATGATAAGCTGGATGGCAGCGTTCAGCCGCGATCCGGCCTGTCATCTCAATGCCATCCCAGCGTGGGAGAATTCTTCTGCTTAAGCGCTGAGCGCAGGAGAATTCTCCCACGCTGTCAGTGACGTGCATGAGGTGAGCTGAGTTCATTGGACATGACCTCGGCTCATCTTTATGCCGTCACAGCCAGACACTGAGGAGCGCAAGCACGCCTGCGCTTCTCAGTGTCTGCGGCATGGCAAGCTGGATGGCAGCTTTCTGCTGCGATCCACCTGTCATGTGAATGTAGCAGAGCTGGAGCCGTCGTGGGAACCATGGAAAGGTAAGGATGATGTTGGTTTATTATTTTACTTTTCTTGCAGAAGACATTGGCTTCAGCTGGAATGGACATGATGGTAAGTATGGTTTAATTTAGAACAATAAAGAATTGTGTGTTTATTTCAATTAAAGGACTTTATTCTGGGTGTTTGTGTTTTATTTTAACTTTGACTATGGGGTTAGTAATGGGGGTGTCTTATAGACGCGTCTCCATTACTAACCTGGGCTTGATGTCAGCTGGCATTATAAGCTGACATCAACCCCAGCCCTATTACCCCACTGCCACCGCTACAGGGCAGTGGGAAGAGCGAGGCTAAGTGCCAGAATTGGCACATTATATGGATGCGCCATTTCTGGGGTGGCTGACGGCTTGTGTTTCTAGCCTGGGAGGGGGCCAATATTCATGGCACCCTTCCTGGGCTATTAATATCAGCCCCCAGCTGTCTGCCTAGCCTTTGCTAGCTATTAAAATAGGGGGGACCCCACGTCATTTTTTTTGGGGTCCCCCATTTTAATAGCTAGTAAAGGCTAGGTATTCAGCTGGGGCTGATTTTAGTAGCCTGGGAAGCTCTGTGGGTATTACCCCCTTCCCAGGCTTCAAACATCTGCCCCAGCCGTCTGCTTAACCTCCGCTAGAGACTAAAATTACGGGGAACCCAGCGCCAATTTTTTTTTTATAAATTCTTTATTTTAACACTAAATGACAAATACAGTAATCAACACTATCACTGTACTTCTTATATATGTGACTGACATGTTTCTATGTATCTAATCTATGTGTGATGCTCTATTCTTTCTATTCTAAATTGTCGGGTACCAATGCTGAATTGCCGGCCGGCTTTTTTAAAGAGACGGTGCATGAAAACACTATTATTTTTTTTTATAAATCCTTTAACACTAAATGACAAGTACAGTAAGCAACACTGTCACTGTACTTCTTATATATGTGACTGACATGTTTCTATCTATCTAATCTATGTGTGATGCTCTATTCTTTCTGTTCTAAATTGTCGGGTACCGGTGTATGCCGCCGCTGAATTGCCGGCCGGCTTTTTTAAAGAGAGTGTCTTCTGAGCAGTTTGTAAGCTTTTGGACACTTTTGAAGGTGTTTTCTATGTGTTTTCTATGTGTTTCTATGTGTTTTTGTTTGCCTGCTCGACGGTGTTCTAAGGTTTTCGACGAACAGTTCCACGAACATCCTGGTGTTCGACGAACCGAACCGAACCCGAACACTACCGGGGTGGCTCAACACTAGTGAGGGGACCATGCATACCAGGATTGGGGGTGAGGGGACCATGCATACCAGGATTGGGGGGTGAGGGGACCACGCATACCAGGATTGGGGGGTGAGGGGACCATGAATACCAGGATTGGGGGGGTGAGGGGACCATGCATACCAGGATTGGGGGGTGAGGGGACCATGCATACCAGGATTGGGGGGTGAGGAGACCATGCATACCAGGATTGGGGGGTGAGGGGACCATGCATACCAGGATTGGGGGGTGAGAGGTGTCATGCATACCAGAATAGGGATGTGAGGGGTTCCATGCATACCAGAATAGGGATGAGGAGTACCATACATACCAGGATAGGAATGAGGGGTACCATGCATACCAGGATGAAGGGTACCATGCATACCAGGATAGGGATGAGGGGTACCATGTATGCCAGGATAGGGATGAGGGGTACCATGTATACCAGGATTGGGGATGAGGGGTACCAGGTATACCAGGATTGGGGGGGTGAAGGGTACCACACATACCAGGATTGAAGGGTGAGGGGACCATGCATACCAGGATTGGGGGGTGAGGGGACCATGCATACCAGGATTGGGGGGTGAGGGGACCATGCATACCATGATTGGGGGGTGAGGGGACCATGCATACCTGGATTGGGGGGTGAGGGGTGCCATGCATACCAGAATAGGGATGTTATGGGTTCCATGCATACCAGAATAGGGATGAGGGGTACCATTCATACCAGGATAGGAATGCAGGGTACCATGCATACCATGATAAGGGGTACCATACATACCAGGATAGCGATGAGGGGTGCTATGTATTCCAGGATTGGGGATGGAGGGTACCATGTATACCAGGATTGGGGATGAGGGGCCCATGCATACCAGGATAGAGGAGTGCCATGCATGCCAGGATGGGGATGAGGTGTGTCATGCATACCAGGATGTGGGTGAGGGTCCCATGCATACCAGGATGAGGGATACCATACATACCAGGATAGGGATGAGAGATGGGGTACCACACATACCAGGATTGGGAATGACGGGTGCCACGCATACCAGGATTGGGGGTGAGAGGTTCCATGCATACTAGGATTGGGGATGAGGGGTGTCAAGCATACCAGGATTGGGGGTAAGAGGTGCCATGCATACCAGAATTGGATGGTGGGGACAGGATGGGGGCAGCACAAATACCAGGAGGGGGGCAGCACATACCAGCATGGGAGACCATATACCAATAAAAATGCTCGCCACCCGGGCGTAGAATGGGTTCAATAGCTAGTATATATATATATATATATATATATATATATATATATATACACACACACATATATAGAGCACATGTACAAACACACGTATACACAAAACACATGCACACATATACATAGAGCGCATACACATATGTAAATACTCAGGGCACATACATACACACATGTATACACAGATTATGTACCTAGACTCGTTGCCTGTATAAATAACACTTGCCCACACAGTCAATCAATCACACACCAACCTCTCCACCATGGCCAAGACCAAAGAGGTATCTAAGGACACCAGGGACAAAATTGTAGACCTGCAGAAGGCTGGGATGGGCTACAGGACAATAGGTAAGCAGCTTGGTGAGAAGGCAACAACTGTTGGCACAATTATTAGAAAATGAAAGAAACACACGATAACCGTCAATCTTCTTAGGTCTGAGGCTCCATGCAAGATCTCGCCTCGTGGAGTAAGGATGAAAGGTCAGGAATCAGCCCAGAACTACACAGGGGGATGTGGTCTATGACCGGAAGAGAGCTGGGACCACAGTCTCAAACATTATGGTTAGTAATACACTATGCCGTCATGGATTAAAATCTTACAGGGCATGCAAGGTCCCCCTGCTCACGCCAGCACATGTTCAGGCCCATTTGAAAGTTACCAAGGATGATCTGGATGATCCAGAGGAGGTAGGGGAGAAGGTCATGTAGTCACATGACACCAAAATTGAAGTTTTTGGTATCAACTCCACTTGCCACTTTTGGAGGAAAAAGAAGTATAAGTACAATCCCAAGAACACAGTCGCAACAGTGAAGCATGGTGGGGGAAAAATCATCCTTTGGGGGTACTTTTCTACAAAGGGGACAGGACGATCGCACCATATCAAAGTGCGGATGGATGGAGTAATATATTGCAACATTTTGGCCAACAACCTCATTCCCTCAGTAAGAGCATTGAAGGTGAGTGGCTCTGTAAGAAGCATTTCTAGGTCTTGGAATGGTCTAGCCAGTCTCCAGGCCTGAACCCAATAGAAAATCTTTGGAGGGAGCTGAAACTCAGTGTTGCTAGCGACAGCCCCGAAACCTGAAAGATCTGGATAAGATCTATATGGAGGAGTGGGCCAAAATCCCTGCTGCAGTGCAAACCTGGTCAAGAACTACATGAAACGTCTGACCTTTGTAATTGCAAACAGAGGTTTCTGTACCAAATATTAAGTTCTGTTTTTCTATTGTATCAAATACTTATTTCATGGAATAAAATGCAAATTAATTATGTAAAAATCATACAACTTAATTTTTGGGATATTTTTAGCATTCTGTCACCCACAGTTGAAGGGTACCTACAATAAAAATTGCAGACTTCTCCGTTCTTGGAAAACTTGCAAAATCGGCAGTGTATCAAATACTTATTTTCTCCACTGTATATGTATATACAAAGCACATATACTGTATATAGACATAGACATTTATAAACAGAGCACATAATTACAGTCATCTATTTATACACAGAGCACATACAAACATATGAATACATAGAGCACATACATACAGACATACACTGACGAACAAAAGGGTAACAATGTTTTGAACTTTTGACTTACAGGCTCCATATCTCACCATTCACTACTGCTTGGAATGTGAACCTACCATCATTTCATAGACAAATATCTGGCTATCTCATAAATTAATTTTACTTGCAACTATTTAGCGTATGATTAGTTATGCAGATTCTTGTCATGTCACTGCATTGTTACTGTTTTGCTCCTGGTGGTGGAAAAATCTTTTTCTTCCTGTATACTACAAAATACACCCTGTTCTCACATTCCATAATAGCTCAGTGTGTTACACTGTGTACTAGCTATTGAGCCTGTTCTACGCCCGGGTGGTGAGCATTTTTATTGGTATATGGTCTCCCATGCTGGTATGCGCTGCGCCCCTCCTGGTATTTGCGCTGCCCCCATCCTGTCTCCACCATCCTTTCCTGGTATGCATGGTACTCCTCACCCCCAATCCCAATATGCATGGCACCACTCACCCCCAATCCCGATATACATGGCACCCCTCACCCCCAATCCTGACAAGCATGGCACCCCTCACCCCCAATCCCGGTATGCATGGCACCCCTCATCCCCAATCCCGGTATGCATGGTATCCCTCATCCTGGTATGCATGGTGTTCCGCATTCCTATCCTGGTATGTATGGTACCCCTCATCCCTATTCTGGTATGTATGGCACGCCTCACCCCCAAATCCTGGTATGCATGGTCCCCTTACCCCCCAATCCTGGTATGCATGGTCCCCTCACCCCCCAATCCTGGTATGTGTGGCAACCCTCCATCCTGGTATGCATGGTCCCCTCACCCCCCAATCCTGGTATGTGTGGCCCCCTCATCCCCCCAATCCTGGTATGTATGGTACCCCTTAACTCCAATCCTGATATGCATGGCACCCCTCACCCCCAATCCCGATATACATGGCACCCCTCACCCCCAATCCTGACAAGCATGGCACCCCTCACCCCCAATCCCGGTTTGCATGGCACCCCTCACCCCCAATCCCGGTATGCATGGCACCCCTCATCCCCAATGCATGGTATCCCTTATCCTGGTATGCATGGTGCCCGCCTTCCTATCCTGGTATGTATGGTACTCCTCATCCCCATTCTGGTATGTATGACACCCCCCACCCCCCAATCCTGGTATGCATGGTCCCTTCACCCCCCATCCCTGGTATGCATGGTCCCCTCACCCCCCCAATCCTGGTATGCATGGTCCCCCCACCCACAAATCCTGGTATGCATGGTCCCCTCACTCCCAATCCTGGTATGCATGGTCCCCTCACCCCCCATTCCTGGTATGTGTAGTACCCCTCACTCTCCCAATCCTGGTAAGTGTGGTACCCCTCACGCCCCAGTCATGGTATGCATGGTCCCCTCACCCCTAAATCCTGGTATGCATGGTCCCCTCACCCCCCAATCCTGGTATGTGTGGCACCCCTCCATCCTGGTATGCATGGTCCCCTCACCCCCAATCCTGGTATGTGTGGCCCTCTCATCCCCCAATCCTGGTATGTATGGTACCTTTCACCCCCAATCCCGATATGCATGGCACCTTTCACCCCCAATCCCAATATGCATGGCACCCCTCACCCCCAATCCCGATATGCATGGCACCCCTCACCACCAATCCCGGTATGCATGGCACCCCTCACCCCCAATCCCAGTATGCATGGCACCCCTCACCCCCCAATCCCAGTATGCATGGCACCTCCCACCCCCAATCCCGGTATGCATGGCACCCCTCAACCCCAATCCTAGTATGCATGGCACCCCTCATCCCCAATCCCAGTATGCATGGCACCCCTCATCCCCAATCCCGGTATGCATTGTATCCCTCATCCTGGTATGCATGGTGCACCGCATTCCTATCCTGGTATGTATGGTACCCCTCATCTCTATTCTGGTATGTATGGCACCTCTCACCCCCCAATCCTGGTATGCATGGTTCCCTCATCCCCCAATCCTGGAATGTTGGGTACCCCTAATCCCTTTTCACTCTGCACACACACACAAAAAAATAATCACTTATTCTCACCTTTCTTCCCCGTGCTCCAGAGCTGCTGTGTTCTGTTCTGCCGGAGGCCGGGGGAGGAGTGCGGCGGTGTCTTTAAATTCTTAGTGGGGTTTTTCCTAAAATTGTCAGCCGTTGGACTCACTGCATACCCTCTAACTGTATAGCAGACTCTCTCCTTTCTAATGGGAGCATGTCGAACCTTGTTACTGTGGCCATGCTCTATGTGTCTTTAAATTCTTAGTGGGGTTTTTCCCAAATTTTGGCAGCCCTTGCAGTCATAGCATGGGCATTACCACTTATAGGAGACCCTCTCCTTTATAATGGGAACATTTTTTTTTACTGAGACCCTCCTCTATGTCTCTTCAAAGGGGTATTGGGTTGCGTCCAAATATTTGGCAGCGCTTGCAGTCACTGGATATGCAACAACAGTATAGAAGACCCATTTGTTAATAATTGGAACAACAATGCATAGCCGGCTGATGACTCTCTAACAATAGTTAAGGCCGACTGCTGGCCTTTTAAGAATAGTAAGGGCCAACTGATGTCCCTATAAAAATAGGCTTTATGACTTTCAGAGTTCCTCCATCATAAATAAAACAGGAAGTGTCTGATGATGTGTCACACACCACATTGCCATGTTAAAATGACATTTCCCGGTGAATGCATTTGTCTTAAAAAAAACTTAAAAAAAACAAAACAATAAGATCTTTCTTTAGTATTAAAAACAGCGTCACCAATTTAACAACAATGTAATCACATTGTTCAGCTCATGCACCTCCTCCTCCATCTCCGAAATGACCACATCAGTCACAAGCTGACAGCACTGCAGCACTGCCTTGGACAAGCGGCAACAGGCTGTGCTGAAGATAACATGCTTAATGCTTAATTGACAAACCGCCCAGCGCTGCAGAGTTGTTGAAAGCTGTAAAACAGCAGCCTGATCTGTGGCTCTCACCACTGAACATATAGCCAGGCATGGTCGTGTGTGACAATGGGCGGAACCTGGTGATGGAGAAATGACAGCCGGGGTAGATACGGTTTCCCTCTATGACAGCCCTTTCACCGAGCTAAAGAATATGGCTGTGATGAAATACAACACCCACTGAGAAGCTGTTTCAGATTGGAAAACATTGTGCCCACCAGAGGATTTGATTCTGAGGGCTAACCTTTCTCCCCCACTCAAGAGCCCCATAGCAGCTGCAAAGTTAGCGCTATCATGAACTTTCCTGAGGTAGAAGCCAAGGCACACCAGAGTATTCTCTGGTGGGACCGTCCAACCCTGCCGAGAAGCAGTCCTGGCTAAGAAAAGTGTCTGGAAAGGTTCCCGGACACTCTATGGCTGCTTTTTTAATGTGGATTGGCCATGCTTATGCATGTTATTTGTCAAACCGCATTACAGATTAGGCCATTGTCCAACTCTGTATTCAAGAAATTAAATGCACAAAGATAGATGTGTGTGTGTCAAAGCACCACCAACAAGGGCAAGTTGATGTTGAAACGGGCTGCCATTGCTTCTGCAACAAGCTGCATTACAAGACTTCCTGTGAGAAATGACATGCAGGGTAGATAGGGTTTCCATCTATGCCAGTCCTTTCACCGAGCTAAATACAACTGTCAGCAATAAAAAGTTGTGGACTGGCTCCGTACCGTCCCTGGCCACATTTACTTGTCCACGTGTTTGTGGTTAGGCGGTCCTTCCCAGTAAGTGCACTGGGGAAGGCACGGGTAATGTTGTGGGAACCGTGCTTATGGAAGGCGGAGGCGACACCGGGAAATACAGTGTCGGCTGGGGACCGAGTATGGACACCCGGCCGCCGCCTGCATGAGGTTGTGAAAAGCTTCAGCCTCCAAGAGCTTAAAAGGCCATATTTCATGTGCAAAGAGCTCCCCAGAAATCTGGCAGATTAGTTTTGCAGCCTGTGGGTGGGTGGGTGGCTGGCTGTATACCTGCACTTGCATTCCAAGTAACAGAAAACTAAGCAGAAGGTGGCCTCTATCATCATCATGGCCTCACCTCGGCACTATGAATTCTCCTGAAGGAGAAGCCAGGGCCCGCCGGAGGAGTCTCCGGTTCTCTGGTGGGCCTGTCCAACCCTGCCGAAAAGGAGCCTTGGCTAATAAAAGTGTTGGGGAAGGTTCCTTGACACTCTATGGCGGCTTTTTAATGTGAATCGGCCATGCTTATGCATGTTATTTGTCAAACCGCATTACAGATCAGGCCATGGTCCAACTCTGTATTCAAGAAATTAAATGCGCAAAGAAACATGTGTGTGTGTGTCAAAGCACCACTGACAAGTGCGAGTTGATGTTGGACGGGCTGCCATTGCTTCTGCAACTAGCTGCATTACAGGACTTCCTGTGAGAAATGACATGCAGAGTAGATAGGGTTTCCCTCTATGTTAGTCCTTTCACCGAGCTAAATACAACTGTCAGCAAAAAAAAGTTGTGGACTGGCTCCGTACCGTCCCTGGCCACATTCACCTGTCCACGTGTTTGTGGTTAGGCGGTCCTTCCCAGTAAGAGCACTGGGGAGGGCACGGGTAATAGTAACATAGTAACATAGTTTGTAAAGCCGAATAAAGACTTGTGTCCATCAATGTTGTGGGACCCGTGCTTGTGGAAGGCGGAGGCGATACCGGGAAATATAGTGGTGGCTGGGGACCAAGTATGGACACCCGGCCGCCTCCGGCATGAGTTTGTGAAAAGCTTCCGCCTCCACGAGCTTAAAAGGCCACATTTCAAGTGCAAAAAGCTGCCCAGAAATCTGGCAGTTTAGTGTTGCAGCCTGTGGGTGGGTGGGTGTCTGGCTGCCTGCAGACTTGCGCTTGCATTCCAAGGAATGGGGTAGGGACAACTGAACGCTGCAGTGGGACAAGGACATGGACAGTGATTGTTGCAAGTCTGCAACGACAGGAGCATGGCGGGAGGCATCTTCGCATGCGTCAAGGATCACTTATGATGGGCACACTTTTAGGCAGTGACCTGGAAGTCAGAGATGCTTCCAGAGGTCTTCCCCATGCTGTTCCCATGTCTTTTCAGCACTGTATGCATGTGTCTGATGATGGGTCACACACCACATGGCCAGATACGGTTGTAAAATGTTAAAATGACATTTCCTGGTGAATGCATTTGTCTTGGTTGAAAGCAATGCAAAAGAGCAAAAACGCATCAAAAACACAACGTATGAACATAGCCCAAGGTGTGGAGGAGTATTTTTGGTTATGGTTATTTATTTTGCCTTATATACAAATCATTACCCTGGAAAGGATGTTCCTTAACATATTTCCCAGGAAAATCCATTTTGGTCTCGTTTTTGTATGTTTCATTGTGAGTCTGTAAAAGTGGCGTAATACTCTGACAACGTTGTTAACAGCAGTGACCTGGGAGTCAGAAATGCTTCCAGGGGTCTTCTCCATGCTGTTCCCATGTCATTTGAGCACTGTTCCCATCGATTTGGGCAATTTTTATGCCCTCTGCAGACCGCCGGGGGGAGCCGCCTATAAAAATGCTCGAGTTTCCCATAGACTTACATTGGGCTCGTTGCTCGGGTCGAGCACCCGAGTATTCCAATGTGCTCGACCTGAGCAACGAGTACCCGAGCATTTTAGTGCTTGCTCATCACTAGATATGAGGAAAAGTCAGGAAAGACACATCTGGGTACATTATAGTATATTTGCCATGTAAGTGATTACTGCACAAAAAATAGACAATTATGTAGGCAATTTTATTGAGGTGGCTTTATTTGACAATATACTGTGCTTAGAGTAAGGTTGTGTATGGTACACGTATGGGGACATCATATATACCAATATCAAGAGATAGATCAGCCACCATTCGGCGGCCTCATTCCGTCTCATAAATCATAGTCCTCTGACATTCTGGAAGTATTCTTACAGTTCAGATCAATGTGCTATGGTAAGAATAAAGTTTTTCTCCATTATGTGAGTATCTAGTGTGGAGCTGAATTAACATTGATACATTTTATCAAAGTCAAATTGTAATTTAGAGACATCACTTGAAATCGCTATAAGATGTCCTCAATTTAGCTGTCAGAAGGGAAAGAAGTTGTGTAGCTTTGTGCAGCACAATGAGCACCGAGCCATTGGACCATTCTCTTTTCCCATTTATGTAGTGATTGCCCAATTTCTGATACAGAAAGAAAGCAGAGAACGCTCAGGAAATGCTCCTTCTGTAGGGTCATAATCATATAGTATTAGGAATGTCAGACTTACAGTATATGTCACATTTCTCACTCCATGAGCAAACCAAATGTTCACAGCATGTTATTATATAGAAAGTGTCTCCTGATGTCTCGTTACTGCCGTCCGCTTATACAAGAAGGAAAGAATTACAGAAAATGTCTGATCTTGTGTACCTGAAGAAATTACTGAGGAGCGCTGACAATGTGATATCGTGAAATGTTATTGTATTGGAAATAGAACCTTGAAAAAGATACTGATTCATTTTCGATCAATATAGTTGTATTTGTAAAAGTACAGTAATATAGTAAGAAGATTGACTCACATATATTTAATCAGAATATTCATCAGAAGTGGAAATTGGTAGAAGAATATGTCCTGGGGAATCAATGGTGTGGTCAGCACCAGGGCAAGGAGAGTCCTTTGTGCCCCCTAGCCTGTCACCTGCTAATTTGTCTGTTTTGTGGACTTTCCCAGGAAATTCAATTCTCAGGGAAGTTTTTTTCTGCAAAATTAATGTCCCTTTCTATACTCTGGGGTCTCTCCATATTAAAGAGAATTGGAAACATAGGATGTAAAAATATAAAAAAAAAACACTTTTACTCACCTCACTGCTCACCTCTGCCGTCACTCCCACAGCTCTTTGTGGGCTGTTTAGTCGTTTGCTCCTCCGACGCACCACTTATCCCGCCCTGGTGTTCACTCTATGCCGGGCTTCTGGTTCTCAGCAAGCCCCAGAGGTACTGTGGGGGAAATAAGTATTTGATCCCTTGCTGTTTTTGTAAGTTTGCCCACTGACAAAGACATGAACAGTCTATAATTTTAAGGGTAGGTTAATTTTAACATTGAGAGATAGAATATCCCCAAAAAATCAAGAAAATCACATTGTATAAATTAGATACATTTTTTTGCATTTTGCAGTGAGAAATAAGTATTTGATCCCTCTGGCAAACAACACTTAATACTTGGTGGCACAACTCTTTACAGCAGCCAGACGTTTTTTGCAGTTGATGATGAGGGTTGCACACTTGTCAGGAGGAATTAAGGTCCACTCCTCTTTGCAGATCATCTCTAAATCATTAAGATTTTGAGGCTGTCACTTTGCAACTCGGAGCTTCAACTCCCTCCATAAGTTTTCTATGGGATTAAGGTCTGGAGACTGGCTAGGCCACTCCATGACCTTACTGTGCTTCTTTTTGAGCCACTCCTTTGTTGCCTTGGCTGTATGTTTTGGGTCATTGCCTTGCTGGAAGACCCAGCCACGACCAATCTTCAATGCTCTTACTGAGGGAAGGACGTTGTTGGACAAAATCTTGCAATACATGACCCCATCCTTCTTCCCTTCAGTACGGTGCAGTCGTCATGTCCCCTTTGCAGAAAAGCACTCCCAAAGTATAATGTTTCCCCCACCATGCTTCACGGTTGGGACGATGTTCTTAGGGTTGTACTCATCCTTCTTCTTCCTCCAAACACGGTGAGTTGAGTTAATGCCAAAGAGCTCAATTTTTGTCTCATCTGACCACAGCACCTTCTCCCAATAACTCACAGAATCATCCAGGTGTTCATTGGCAAACTACAGATGGGCCTGCACATGTGCCTTCTTGAGCAGGGGGACCTTGCGGGCACTGCAGGATTTTAAACCTTTAAGGTGCAATGTGTTACCAATGGTTTTCTTGGTGACTGTGGTCCCAGCTGCCTTGAGATCATTAACAAGTTTCCCCCGTGTAGTTTTAGGCTGTTCTCTCACCTTCCTCATGATCAAGGATACCCCACGAGGTGAAATTTTGCATGGTGCCTCAGATTGATGTCAATTGACAGTCATTTTGTATTTCTTCCATTTTCTTACTATTGCACCAACATTTGTCTCCTTCTCACACAGCGTCTTACTTATGGTTTTGTAGCCCATTCCAGCTTTGTGCAGGTCTATGATCTTGTCCCTGACTTCCTTAGAAAGTTCTTTGGTCTTGCCCGTGTTGTAGAGGTTAGAGTCTGACTGATTAATTGAGTCTGTGGACAGGAGTCTTTTATACAGGTGACTATGTAAGACAGCTGTCTTTAATGCAGGTCACGAGTTGATTAGGAGCATCTAACTGGTTTGTAGGAGCCAGAACTCATAATGGTTTGTAGGGGATCAAATACTTATTTCTCACTGCAAAATGCAAAATAATGTTTCTAATTTATACAATGTGATTTTCTTGCTTTTTTTGGGATATTCTATCTCTCAATGTTAAAATTAACCTACCTTTAAAATGATAGACTGTTTATGTCTTTGTCAGTGGGCAAACTTACAAAAACATCAATGGGGGAAAAAAATATGTATTTCCCCCACTCTATCTACACATGTGCAGTCACCTCTGGGTTCTGTGACTGGAAGTCGTGGCCCAGCGTTCATAGTAGCTCGGGCTGTCCGCACGTAGGCTCTGGAGAATGTGCGGTGAATTCTAGATCCTGCTCGTAGATGGAAGCACCGACCTAGAGTAAACAATGGCGGAGATGCGGTGCAATGGGGCATTGGAGTATCGGAAAGTGGGCAGGGAGCAGTAGGACGGCTGAAGAGATAAGCGGCCGGTAAAGTTTAGAATACTGCTGTAAAAACTTTAGTAAATTGTGCTCGAAATGAACAAAAATACATTTCTGACTTTTCAAAAAGTTCTCAGTGACCAATATATTAACATGGCCGCCTTTTTTCTCAACAACAGACATATGCTCCATCCATGTAGTTTTTTCAGTTTTTTGGGCAGCACCATCCACAGCCGCAGACACTGATCAGAGAGGCGACTTTTTTCCTTTACCATAAATCTACCATTTAAGAAGGGCCACAAGTTCTCAGTAGGGTTTAGTTTTGGTCAGGAATGGGCCGGGTCATTAGTCTTTCATCTATAAGGCCTTTACTGGCTTGGCTAACAATGACTGACAGTCTGACTCTTGATTTAGGTTATGTTCAAACATTGTATTTTTTCAGCGTTTTTTTCTGCAGCAAAACCTGATCTCTTGCCAGGCAGGTTTGTTCGGGATTATACATGTTTTTTCCTTGTTTTTTAGTGCATTTTTTATGCGTTTTTGGTTTATTTTTGCAGCGTTTTTCTGGATCCTAAAGTTTAGCTTTGCTTCCACCACAGAAGCATGACCACATGTCACTAATGCAACACATATATGAAGCCATATCAACTAGAATTACAAATGTAACAGTGGGGGGAGATTCATTTTTCAGGAATAGTTTACCTAAGACACTGGCTGTGCCTTGACTTTGTAGGACACTATTCATTTTCACTCTATAGTCTGCCATTGAATTGCTAAGGGATGTTCAATTTCACACCTCACTGGGTCACAGGTATTGTTCAATTTCACACCTGGCTCAGCCAATATTTACTGTTTTACACATTAATAATTTAATTAATCTGGTCTAATCCCAACTGCCATCTCAAGTGATCAAGACAAGATGGTAAAATCACAAAAATAAATGAGTTTCACATACTGCTGTACTTTTTTCTTCTCACTAAAAATTCAGCAAAACCTGATAGCTATGTTTGCATGAGGCGTTTTTTTCAGAGTTTTTTCACCACCTATTACTTCCAATCGGTGAAAAACGCTGGAAAAATGCTGAAAAACCGCTGAAAGAAGTAACATGCTCTATTCTTTAAAAAAACATGCAAAGCACAAAATACTGATCAAATAAAAACCAAGGTGTGTGAATGAGATTTCTGGAATCTCATAGACTATGCTGGTATTGTAAAACGCAGCTGAAAATTTGCATTAAAAAATCCATTAAAAAAACGCAGCAAAAACACAACCTATGAATAAAGCCTTATTCGCTTTTATTTCCAATAATCTCTGGAGGAAGCTCCTCAGGGAAATCTATGTCCGGCCCATAAATCTTAACAGCTCATTTACATATTAAGAAAGATGTGGATTTCTCTGGAATAAGACATCGGATCGCAGATATCAAGGTATCATTTCATTCAGCTTCCTTTTATCTACATGTCCAAATAGATGGTGTAAGAGGGACAATCCTACTGATAGATTCCCTTTAAGTAGGACAAGGGATTGTTAATGTTGGTATATGCAACAGTTGTGGACTTCTTTGCTTGTGTGAAGGAGGACTTTATGCTGATCTGACAGTGGATGGCGATGTTGGGTAAAGTTTTCTTGTTTACTGCTTTGCAAAAGAAAAGTCTCTCTTGTACTTTCTGTTTTGTTCTTACTTCCTGGTGCAGTACTGTGTGACTGTGCGTTTTTTTTCTTTACCTCATGTTCTGAGAAGTAAAAGCTTGTTATCCCATGTAATCTGCTCTGTGAAGTTGTCAACTGTGGGTATCCAGAAGCTGTGCAACAGTTAAGCCATATCCTCTTCACTTATCCCCACCTCCAGGCTAATTCCCACCCAAAAAATGGAATCGACCAGCTGGAAATAAACCCTTGAATTGTCTGCAGAATTTATCTTTTTTCAAATATTCTGAATATCCTGAACAATGTTTATTTTTGTCACTCATTTCCAGATTTTTTTAGAGTTAGTGTTCCCCTATGAATAAATTATAAATGCTGTACTATTTTTACTTCTCTTTTTATCTGAGAGCACCTTTATATTCCTGGAATCTTTTATCATCACAACACAAATCCATACAATAGCCGACGATACAATTCAGTGTTTCTTGTTAGTCGCCGGCTGAGGATATGAAGAAATTCCTGTATAATTGCAGCTATAAGAAGACCAGACCTTGGAGAATCCCTTTCACGCTGTTCAGATATGCTTACATGGCCGTTTATTCACCTCGCTAGTCGTGCGGTGATGAAGTATGTAGAGAACAATGTAGTATCGGTGGGAGTCACGTGACCATGGCAAGACCCAAACTGTGAGATGCTTCATCCATTAATTATTTCCTTCCCTCCAGTGCTGCATTCTGATATACTGCACATTAATAATAGAGGATAGCTACAGAATGTTATTGGAAATGGAGACCTGGCATTGTAGATGGAGCATAAAAGTACAAATCGTCGGAGGTGCCGCCTGCTCTGTCTCCATTGATGCTTATCGAAGGATCTGTTAAGAATTCTGCATGTCGGAAGTCACTCAGTTATCTAGGCTTTGTATGAAAATACAAAAAACTGTCTCATACCTAGATATTTTGTGCGCGATGTGGGGGGTGCAGTACTAGAAGTTCTCACATCCCCTGGTAGTTATAACGTTAAATTGTTATTCTTATCTTTCTGGACGGGTATTTTTGCATAGGGCTTGTAAAAACAAGCACTTCTGCATTTTGCAGGTTTTTAAAATTTGAGATATTTAGACTTTTCTTTTGACTACAGCTCATTGCCAAGGAGACCGACCACCACTGATGTCCGGCTTGTAAACACTATGCCATGGTTGGCTGGGATTTGGAGATTCGAATATGCTCTGGTGACCCTGCCCAGGTTCAGGACAGTGCCACAATCCCAATAGAAATGAGCTAATAAGGTCTGGGCGGTTTCTAACAGCATTGGTCGCAACGAGCTGTAAACAAGAGAAAAGTGTTAGCATCTCAAGAACAGCTGAAAATTTTAATAAGTAATTTGCAATTTACTGACCCATTTACTGACCCAATATCCATTTATGAAAATGTGAATAACTCATTAATAAATTTTGTTCCACCTGCAACTGCGTCTAGATGGAGCTTGTTGTTGTTGCTACTCCCTTTGTAGTTTTTATTAATTTTGCTCTGTAGTATCTTCTGTGCGCCCCTTTCTGAGAGCAGTGTAAGAATAACAGGGAATACAGAATTTGGGAGTGTCTAGTTTTTATAATTTGATTTATTATTTTCAAGTAAAAAAAAAAACATTTAAAGTGTACAAGTCAATTTTTCTTTCACAAATCAATAGTGTCCATAAACATAAAAAACTTTGTAATATATCTCATGAGGGAATTCTACTACTTTCTCCTTCTGGACTGATATTTCTCCCTCAATCCACGAGTAAAATGAGTATTCAGTGAAGACAGAGTTTTAAAAGCACCAACTGTCAGGGGGGTACATAGAAATCATGTGACCCCCATAGCAGAAGTTCTAATTAAGCCCACCCCAACCAATAAAAATAATTAATAATCGGGGGGGTTCACAGAACAGTATATCTCACAACTTTACAGCCACAAAATATTATGCCAACAAAAGTGCCCCACAAATAGCGCTGAGCGAATTTGCTCGGTGAATGTTCCAAAGTTTCAAATTCGGCACGAATATGGCACATTCGGATTCGTGATCGCAAAGGCGAGCACATTTTCTTAAAATCGGAAAAGTTTGACGAATTTGCGAGGGACCGCGAATACAGGGCAACCATGGCGTTTTGAACAGTTTTGTTAGCATAGTGCAAGTGTATGATGAGCGGTGACATGTGCCAGGTGAGTTTGGGGGCTGTGGATTGCTTAGAACAGGTCAGATCAGCGGTGCACTGTTTTATTTTTCCTGTGGGCAGTAACTTTAACTGAGGAAAGAGCGGCCAGCCAATCATAGCGCAGGAAGCATCTACACTTTCCAGACATAAGGGCTTCTGCAATTGGCTGCAGAAATCACATGTCCTCTCAATATAAAAAGAGGCCACGTTCCCTCAGTGCCATTATATCCATGTCACTGCTGGAGACAGACGCAGCTCAGTGTTCTCCTGTGTAATGAGAGATATTAGCTAGATTGATGGCCGCTTGTGTGGTAGTCAGTGTAGATAATTCCCGGCCTATGTACCTCTGCAACCGCTGGTGCAGCACATTTTTGGTGTTCTTGTGCAAGTACTGAGATTCTGACAGTAACAGAGGGCCCATGCCATACAATAGTGCTGTGCACCGCTGGTATAGAGATCCATGTCTCAGTATACCTTGAATCTTTTTTTTGCACTTGCTAATGTGATCAAGCAACCGCTGTGCACCTTTTCATTTAGTGGGGTTGAAATTGTGCTCTGCACAGTCTGCAGAGCTTCTTATTGCAGAACACAAAATCAGTTTTTTTTTCTGTTGTTATTGTGATATTGAAAGCTGTGTGCACTAAAGTTCTTTTAGTGTCAGATACTATTTTAGTGGAGTTGAACTTCAGTTGGTTTCAGAGTAAAAAAAATTCATTTTCTCTCTTGCTACGCCCAGTCCAAAAAATATGTTTTCCTGTGCCAAAAGTCATACAGTGCTATAAGCCAGATACTACGTCAGAGGCGGTAAAATTCAGCTTGTACGCACAGTCAAACCTATATATATTTGAGGTTGGCAGGCAGAGTCCACCAAAGGTTTTTTACTGTGGCAAAGTTGATCCAGTCTGCTAAAAGGCAGATCCTATTTTAGTGGTGTTGAACTTGTTTTGGTTTCACAGTAAAAAAAAAAAACTTCTCTTACTAGGCCCAGTTCAAAAAATATTTTTCCTGTGCCAAAAGTCACGCAGTGCTATAAGCCAGCTACTACGTCAGTGGCGGTCAAAGTCAGCTAGACGCAGAGCTTATGCAGAGTAACCCAAAAAGATTTTTTGCTCTGAGTAAAGTGATGCAGCAGGCTAGATCTGAGTTTGAAATATTTTGGAGCATATATTCTATGTCATACTGGCCTCATCCACAATCAAAAAAAAAATTCTTCTGTTCCTAAAGTAATGCAGCAGGGGACATCTCAGTTTGAAATTGTTTGGAGAATATCTTGTAGGTTTTATCGGCCTCATGCACACTAATTTATTTTGCCTGTTAGTAACGTTATACGGCAGGCCGTATCTTACCTTGTCATTTAGTGTCGCTGAAATTCAGGTGTGTGCTGAGCTATTGCACAGGAAAAAAATGTATTTTTCTTTAGTTAATAGCGTGCTCCTACCACTGTATCTGACCAACATGAGGGGGAAAAAGAGAGGGCGTGGTGGAAGGGGAAATAGGCTTGGTGTTCAAGGTGTACGTGGGCTACGTGGTAATGTTAGTGAAAGCACTAGTGAACCAACACAAACAGGTCCTATCCAAAGACAACTGACAACTTATATTAGTGGACGGCCTACTGCACTCCCTTCCTTTGGCAGCCGCACAGCAATACACCTTGTTAATAAGGGCCAGAAAGAGCAGGTGCTTCAGTGGATGGCAAGCTCTGCTTCCAGTGGCCTCTTCTTTTCTTCCTCCTCCTCAATATCACATGCAGTACAGTCCACAGAGGTGGCACCCCAATTACCCGTGCTTTTCCCCGCGTCACAACTGGCCAACTGCCCGACTGACTGTAGCGAACCACAGATGGGCGAGTCTGTAGAATTCTTCATCCATTCTACACCATGGGCATCAGAAGTGTACTCCAAACAGTCACAGAGTCAAGGGGAGGAAAGCATCTGCACTGATGCCCAAAATTTTTTTAGCTTGGATTCGGGGCAGGACAAAGTAGGGGCCGAGCAGGTTCCTGACCATCGTCACCAGACGTTAACTGCAGGGGAGGGAGGTGATCCCGATGAGACTCAGATACCCGAGGCTCATGCAGACTGTAATGTGCTGTCAGGGCAACAAGAGGAGAGGGGTCACTCTGAGAGCGAGGAATGGATAACACATTGGATGATGACGAGGGTGAATATCCTACTTGGTGTGAACCCAGAGTCACGCAGCCGAGTAGCTCATTTGAGGAGGTGGAGGAGGAAGACGAGGAGGTTACATTTCTCCCTACGGTGCAGACACAGAGTGATGCAAGCACGAGGAGCACTGCATCTTTAGCCACAACCGTGGCTGTGGCCAGCAGCGGCCACGGGTCTGCAGCTCACAGGGGCAGCAATGGTTACCTAACATGGGCCTTTTTTGTCACTGCAAAGGATGAGCCAACTCACGTCATCTGCAAACTTTGAAATGCGGACCAGCGCACCTCAACAACCATCAGCTGCCCCATCAAACGCATCCGCTGCTTCTTCCTCCTCTGTTAATGTGCCAAGTATTGTCACACAGGTCTCCTATCGCAGAAACTCCGGTTCTTTACCCGCTCCAGTCAGGCTGAGTGACAACCCGTCAGCTGTAACGGAAGCGGACACGCCTGCTGTGTTTGTTTCACCAAGCACACCACATGTTTCTCAATCCACCGTAACATCTGCACCTCACTCACGCTGCACCAGTTTTTCTGGTTCACCATACTCCACCCTCTCTCAGCACCTTAGTCAGCCCTCGGTCCCGCAGTTGTGGTCACATAAAAGATTATTTCATCCTACGCATGACAAAGCTAAGAGGTTGAACTCCACCGTCTCCAATCTGCTGGCCACGGAAATGCTGCCTTTTCGCCTGGTAGATACAGACAGTTTCCGAAAACTGATGGCTGTCGCAGTCCGCCAGTACCAGTTGCCCAGTCTCCATTACTTCTCTAAGAAAGCTGTGCCTGCGTTACACCAGCATGTCACAGACAACATCACCCATTCCTTGTCTAAATCTACAGACCACAGACACCTGGACGAGTAAGCATGGCCAAGGGCGTTACATCTCGCTGACTGGGCACTGGGTGACTCTGGTGGCTGTGGGGGCACGCGGGGAAGGGGCTGCTCTACAAATTGTGGAATCCCCAAGGCTTGCAGAAGAAACCTCTGTGTTTCCCACTTCCTCCACGGCTTCTGCATCCTCCACCTCCTCTAGGGCCTTCACCTGCGCACTCAACCTCTGCCTTAACGAGACATGTGTTCCAAGGGTGCAGAGCGAATACACACCACCTCCGAACTGCGCAGTCAAGGCTCACCGTAATCAGGCAGTATTCAAATTAATATGCCTTGGAGATCGCAGTCACACAGGTGAAGAGTTGTGGGCATCTCTCCAGGCTCAGTTTGAGCAATGGCTGTCTCCGCTGAACCTAGAGCCAGGGAAGACCATGTGCGATAACGGTGCGAACCTGTTAGCAGCCCTAGGCCGAGGCAAGCTTGCACACGTGCCTTGCATGGCTCACGTCCTCAACCTGGTGGTACAGCGATTTCTCCCCCACTATCCTGGCCTGGATGAGCTGCTTCACAAAGTACGGAAGCTCACTTCCGCTGTTCGCACCCCTCATGTCATCGACTTGCATAGATACAGAGGTCTTTGTCCGTGCCAGCTAACAGGTTGATCTGCGATGTGCTGACATGGTGAAATTCCACTCTGCACATGTTGCAGCGACTGTGACAGCAGCAACGAGCTCTGACATAGTATGTCATGACGAAAAGCTTGGAGCAACGCAGTACTGACTTGGGGCATATCACGTTTGCGGAGTGGGAACAGATTAAGGACCTCTGCACCCTTCTGCACGGTTTTGAAATGGCTACTAAACTGGTTAGCACTGACGATGCCATCATCAGCATCACTATTCCAGTTATATATATGCTGGAGCAAACTTTGAATAATCTGCGGCAGGAGATAGTGGCCCCAGAAGAAGAGGAGGATGCTTAAGGGATACCAATGTCTCAAATTTCCAGACTGTCGTCACACAGGCGGATGCTTAGTGACAGTGGATTACAGCGATCGAAGGGGTTTGGTGATACCAGGCAAACTGTTAGTGAAGGTGTAAGAGCCGAGGAACTAATGGAGGCGGAAGAGGTGATGGGCGAGCAGCTGTCAGAGGATAAAGAGGATAATCATTCCCTCTCATTTGAACGTGGTTGGCAGGAGGGGATGGAGGAAACAAGTATCAGGGTTACTCAGCCCACAATACAGCCTGGCTTTGGACCTCCTGGAAGAGCCCGACATATGAGTTTCTTCTTGATGCACTATCTGCAACATGATCCCCATATAGTTAGGAATCAAAATAATGCTGACTACCGGGTTGCCACTCTGTTAGATCCACGTTATAAGAGTCAATTTTGCCAGATGTTTCCCGCCCTGGAAAGGGACCCGCTTATGTTGGAGTATCGAAACAAGCTTTTAAGCCACCTTAATAGAGGTTTTCCCCAAGATAACAGTGAGGCACACAGTGTGCATCGCAGCTGTAGTCTTTCATCCTCCGGCCCTCAGTTCGTCAACGCCAAAACATTAGCAGCAGCAGAGTAAGTGGCAGAAGCAATTTCTGGGAGTCCTTTCACACATTTTTTGCACCAGCTCGTGCACCAGCACAACAGAGTACAAGACTGACACATGGTGAACGTCTGGAGAGGATGGTGCAGGAGTATCTAGAATTCAATATCAATACCATCAGAGAGGGTTTGGACCCTTTTACCTTTTGGTCTTCAAAAATGGATGAATGGCCTGAACTTGCCTCTCACACCTTGGAGGTTTTATCATGCCCGGCAGCCAGCTTTCTCTCTGAACGTGTCTTCAGCGCTGCTGGTGGTGTCCTGACAGAAAAGTACACCTGGCTGTCCCCTGAAGGTGTAGACCACCTAACTTTCATCAAGATGAACAAGTCATGGATCTCCAAGGACTTTTGCACCCCAATTGCAGACTGTACAGAGTAGGCGATTTTGTCGTTTTGAGTGTGCTGCATTGATCTCTTGAAATTGCTGTCTGTCATATATTTTCTGTGCCTGCTCTTGCTGCAGCTGCAGGTTTTAGGACCAAATTTTGGGAAATGTGGAGAATTTTGATTGTGTCTTCATTAGAGATGAGCGTTGTTCTACTCGAACTGTTCGCCAATCTCAAATTCGAGCTGTTTTGGGCGGTGTTCGAGCCGTTCGGCGGACACGAACAATTTGAGAAAAATTCGGCTGTTCGAGGTTATGTTCGATAACTGTTCGTGCACCAAAATCATAACTGGATTTTTTCTCAGTAATGATGAAAATTAATGTTAATACGCAGTTTAAGTGTACAGCGGGGTGGGGGGAGGGGCAGGGGATGGATCTCTGCAGGAACAATGAAGATCTCCATTTTTTTTTCTCTTTCCCGCATTTACAGTGGGGAGGTGCAATCTGTCAGCCTATCAGCAGCGCACACACGGAGCGAAGTGCTTTTTTTCACACAAGCAAGGGCATGTGTCATTGGCAGTGTATGTCACATGTCCTTGCCCTATAAGACCAAGCCATTTTCCCCGTCGCCACCATTTTCTCACTGCTGCAGCTGCGTGTTAGACGGCACCGCTGTTGCTGTGTGCGCTATACCTTGTTAATTTCAAGCCAATTTTCGCACAAATCTACAGATAGCTTGGGAGTAGGGAATAGTTGTGATTGCAGTCCTTTTAAGGACTAGGTTACAGCATTTCCTATGACTTTTATCAGGCAGATCTGTGCTCTTAAATAGATAGGTTGTGGGAGTAAAGACTAATTGTAATTGGAGTCCTTTTCAGGACTAGGTTACATCAGTTCCTATCAGTTTTTGCCAGGCAGGTCTGTGCCAGTGCTGTGCAAGTTTTTTGCACAGCATTTGGCTGAATGTAGCAAAGCTAATCCTTTTTGGCCTATTGCAGAGTGTGTTAGTCAGTGGAGTAGCCTATCTGTGTTGCAAGATACACCACCTGTGTATAGAATACCAATTTTTTTACTGCACCTAGTGAAGTAAAATCTTTTGGGCATAGCATCATTCTATTAGTCCATCTATACTGCCCTCCATCAGGTTGCAAATTGAATATAATTTTTTTCTGCATCTAGCTCTGAAAAAATATTGGGCTTCTAGCTGTGTGTGGGACTTGTTGTATTAGTCCATCTATACTGACCTCCATCAGGTTGCAAATTAAAAATAATTTTTATCTGCATCTACAGTACCTCTGAAAAAATATTTGGGCTTCTAGCTGTGTGTGAGACTTGTTCTATTAGTCCATCTATACTGACCTCCATCAGGTTGCAAATTGAATATAATTTTTATCTGCATCTAGCTCTGAAAAAATATTTGGCCTTCTAGCAGTGTGTGGGACTTTCTCTATTAGTCCATCTATAATGACCTCCATCAGGTTGAAAATTCAAAATAATTTTTATCTGCATCTACCTCTGAAAAAATATTTGGGCTTCTAGCTGTGTGTGGGACATGTTCTATTAATCCATCTATACAGACCTCCATCAGGTTGCAAACTGAATATATTTTTTTCTGCATCTACCTCTGAAAAAATATTGGGCTTCTAGCTGTGTGTGGGACTTGTTGTATTAGTCCATCTATACTGACCTCCATCAGGTTGCAAACTGAATATATTTTTTTCTGCATCTACCTCTGAAAAAATATTGGGCTTCTAGCTGTGTGTGGGACTTGTTCTATTAATCCATCTATACAGACCTCCATCAGGTTGCAAACTGAATATATTTTTTTCTGCATCTACCTCTGAAAAAATATGTGGCCTTCTAGCAGTGTGTGGGACTTTCTCTATTAGTCCATCTATACTGACCTCCATCAGGTTGCAAATTGAATATGATTTTTTTCTGCATCTAGCTCTGAAAAAATATTTGGCCTTCTAGCAGTGTGTGGGACTTTCTCTATTAGTCCATCTATACTGACCTCCATCACATTGCAAATTCAAAATAATTTTTTGTCTGCATCTAGCTCTGAAAAAATATTGGGCTTCTAGCTGTGTGTGGGACTTGTTGTATTAGTCCATCTATACTGACCTCCATCAGGTTGCAAATTAAAAATAATTTTTATCTGCATCTACCTCTGAGAAAATATTTGGGCTTCTAGCTGTGTGTGGGACTTGTTCTATTAGTCCATCTATACTGACCTCCATCAGGTTGCAAATTGAATATAATTTTTATCTGCATCTAGCTCTGAAAAAATATTTGGCCTTCTAGCAGTGTGTGGGACTTTCTCTATTAGTCCATCTATACTGACCTCCATCAGGTTGCAAATTAAAAATAATTTTTATCTGCATCTACCTCTGAAAAAATATTTGGGCTTCTAGCTGTGTGTGGGACTTGTTCTATTAGTCCATCTATACTGACCTCCATCAGGTTGCAAATTGAATATAATTTTTATCTGCATCTAGCTCTGAAAAAATATTTGGCCTTCTAGCAGTGTGTGGGACTTTCTCTATTAGTCCATCTATACTGACCTCCATCAGGTTGCAATTTGAATATAATTTTTATCTGCATCTAGCTCTGAAAAAATATTTGGCCTTCTAGCAGTGTGTGGGACTTTCTCTATTAGTCCATCTATACTGACCTCCATCAGGTTGCAAATTAAAAATAATTTTTATCTGCATCTACCTCTGAAAAAATATTTGGGCTTCTAGCAGTGTGTGGGACTCATTGTATTAGGCCATCTATACCAAGCTCCACCAGCTTTGAAATTAATAATAATTTTTAGCTGCATCTAGCCCTGAAAATAATTTTTCCCAATAGTGGTAGCAATAGCAATATGGGGCGCGCGCCTGGCTAACAAAAATATACGCTTCATAACACAAAACACCAGCCTAGCGCACTGCATTAATAAGATGGCATCATCGTCTCTCCCAGTGCTAGGCCTACTACGCAGGCTAGTATTCCTGTGCCTAAAACACAATGTATGGGTCCGCGCTAGCCACTATGCTGAGGGGTATAAAGCTGCTGCTAACGCTTTATAACAATTCAATTGGCAGATTTTCACAGAGCTCTTCCACAACGCCCACCCATCGGGCAACAGTTGCCCACCCTCCCTATGGGAGCTAGTGGCGAATAGTTGATGCCATTAATCAGAGCGTCAGTTGCCCCGTCAACGTGGCAAGCATACGGTAAGGCATGGGAAGAGTGAACACGACTAGTAGCAGGCAGACGGGTTGACCAATGTGAACAAGCCAGATCACAAGTCACCATAGAATTTCTCCACCAGCTAATGATGAGGGGCATATCAGGGGCGTCAGCGCAGCGGTGTCTGACCGGAGTAGCATTTCACTTCCAACTACTGAATTGGGGAGATGTGACAAAGATTCATCATCAGACAATCCATAAAAGGGTGGAAAAGGGGTCAGCCAAGTCAGGAATGTAGACGTCCCGTCCCGTGTCACTAAAACTGATTTCTCACATCTTATCCCTAACACCATTAACATGACACTCACAATTTGAAGCAACACTAATGTCTACTGCATTTGTGATCGCCTTCTTCAGGGCGCTATGTATAAGCGAATTAGTCCCTCAATCCAAAATTACCACCAGTGGACGCTTATTACACCAGGAAGTAGTCATAGCCAATAATGCAATACGTGTACGCATACACCAATCGAAAACGGTTCCAGCGGGCAGGGGTACTTGGGTACTTCTACAACCCAGAAACGGTACACTGAGTCGGGTAACAATAGTAAAAACATATCTAACCATCAGATCACAAAGTAATTTCTTCGTATCACACATTGATGGAACGCCATTATCAAGATACCTGTTCCAAGCTATATTTAATAAATGCATAACATCGGCAGGGAACCACCCCAAAGATTACGGGACACACTCATTCCGCATAGGTGCGGCCACGGAAGCAGCAAGAGCAGGACTGTCAGAAACAGAAGTTCAGAGGATAGGGAGATGGCGATCCACGTGTTTGGCGAGATACATAAGACCGGACTTGTTATCCTAACGTGGTTTGTTTCTTTTATAGGTGACGCTAAGCCAACAGTGTGAGTGATAGGCCACTCGTATATATATTGGGCACAAAAAAGGGCGAAAGTCCGCCCAGGCGGGAGGAAATTAGAGTTTCATAACACATATTTCAACTGGAGAGGTATTAGAGGCCTGCTATGGCCACAGGTACTAATGGAGGTAATCAAGGTAGGGAGAGAGGCAAGAGGTCCGGTCATCTTAGTTATACAGGCCGGGGGAAACAACCTTGGTCATCACAAGAGCGCATAACTAATGGCAATAATGAAACTAGACACTGAGCGCTTCAGAGAATTTTTCACAAAATTAGCTATAGTATGGTCAGAGATTGTGCCGATAGCGGTATGGCAAGGTGCTCGAGACATCACGGCCATCGAATGGACAAGGCGGGTAATAAATATTCGGATGGCAAAATTTAGAAGAGACAGAGGCGGTGTAGTGATACGACACCGACAACTGGAAGGAGATAAAGCAGGCCTCATACGGCCCGACGGTGTTCACTTAATAGATATTGGACTGGACATATTCCTGTCAGGACTCCAGGACGGAGTGGAACAAGCGTTAAGAGTGATGGGTGGGGGTCAGAGTCCTGCATACGAGTACGCTGGATCCTCCGTGGCCTGGAAATAGAAAGGACATGTTGGAGAGTTACACTTGTTGGCCAACTTGCCGGAGTGGGGACCCAGGGCATGCTGCAACAAGCTGAATTATTTTAGAAATAAAATGCCTTTCTAATGGAATGAGTATAAAGAGTTAATAAAGCTGTGACCGATCCTCACCCATCCAGTTGTAAGAGTTACATTATTGAGTTTTCCATGAAAGGGGGGCGGTAGGGGGGCTGAGCATCTGGGTTTGGTTGGGGGTCCCCACAGTCTGCGTAGGCTAGATTAATTTAAAAATTCTTATTAGATACACAGGCGGTGCAGCTTGCTTCGCAGCTGGGCTACTACGCCCAAAGTATTGCCTAGGCTAGATGCAGTTAAAAATTCTACGCTGACTAGCAGACACTGAAGATTTGGAGCAGACCTCTGAGTAAACAGCTCTTCAGACTCAACCATCTGTGTTACCCCAAGCCATAGTGTATGTAGTTTCTTACAGTTAAAAGGGGGGGGTGCGACCCAACCCACCTGGAATTGACGATGCCAACGTCACGTAAGACACAGCAAGGGAACTCCCAAAATTGTGGCACAGACACCACTTCACCCTGGAACGCATACCTGTGGCCTTGCAGGCCCGCCCAGTTAATTGTTTTCTATTTTCTGCAAGATTGCTTTAGTTAGAATTTTGAAACTCTAGGTATTCTTCATGTATATAGTTGTTTGTCATTTGAGTTTGAGTTATTCCATGTTATTTGCACACGGGCCTAAAGGGCCCCAGGTATGTGAAAGTGTAGATTTTTATGGTCATGCGTTCTAGGGTTAAGTGGCATCAATTGCCCCACTGTTGCTTAAAACGGTTGGTGAGGTGATTTTACCAAATCCCCAAGCTTTTAGTCTCCCAAGTATGACACAGGGGTAGAAATGTCCTTGCGAATCCATGATTTGATCATCTTTATGAACGTGAGTCTGTCTACATTCTCAGTGGACAGCCGCGTGCGCTTATCTGTCAGCACACCACCAGCAGCGCTGAACACACGTTCAGAGAGAACGCTGGCTGCATGGCATGACAAGATCTCCAAGGCATGAGTGGCGAGCTCCGGCGATTTTTCAAGATTGGAATACCAAAATGAGCAAGGGTCCAGTGACACAGTCATGGCTTCGATGTTCACTTGGAGATTCTCCTGTACCATCCTCTCTAGGCATTGACTATGTGTCAGACTTCTTGTCTCCTGTGGCCTTGCAAAGGATGGTCTAAAAAAGTGGTGAAACGATTCCACAAAATTGCTGTTACCAGCAGATACTGTGTTACTGTTACTGTTTGAGTGATGAAGACTCGACAGTCCCACCGTTGGCAAGTTAGAACTGTGAGATTCACTACGTGCACCACTGGTGTTTTGTGGAAAAGCACATGTAAGATTCTGCAACAGATACTCCTGCATTCGTCAATACCTTTTTATGGCAGGAATTATTTCGGCAAATATACTTTTGTACCGGGGATCTAAGAGTGTGGCAACCCAGTAGTCGGGATTACTTCGAATTCTGACAATCCGAGGGTCATGTTGCAGGTAGTGCAGCAAGAAGGCACTCATGTGTCTTGCGCATCCAGAAGGACCAAGTCCTTGTTGTGTTGGTAGCGAGGTAAGAATCATGCTTCCTTCCTCTGCCCTCTCCCTCCAACCTCGCACAACAGAAATGTGATCAAGGTCTCCCTCATCTGATGAGTCTTCCATGCCCATTGCCAGTTCGTCCTCCACTTCTTCCTCGGCTCCTGCACCTTCCTCAACAGTTTGGCTGCTACCATGCGCCCTGGTTAATCCCTCTCCCCCACCCTCCCATGCCTGCCGCCTTGGTGCTGCCAACCGTCTGGACCTTGGAGATGTTATCCCTTCCGCATACGACTCCTCCTCTACTTCCTCCACCTCCTCTTGTCCCACCACCTGACTCCGAATTCTGTTTAACATGTGCTCCAGCATGTAAATCACCGTAATAGTCATGCTGATAATGGCATCGTCAGCACTAAACATCTTCGTCGCCATTTCAAGACTGTGCAGAAGGGTGCATAGGTCCCTGATCTGAGACCACTCCTCCAGCGTGATTTGCCCCACCTCTGGATCTCGTTGGCCCAGGCTATACGTCAGAACGTATTGCACCAGGGCTTGTCGGTGCTGCCACAGTCGCTGCAACATGTGCAGAGTTGAATTCCACCGTGTCGGCACATCGCATTTCAGCCGGTGAACTGGCAGGCCCAACGACTTCTGTAGAGATGTAAGTCGTTGAACTGCGGGATGCGAACGGTGGAAGTGAGCACACAGCGACTGTGCACTCTGCAGAAGGCCATCTAGTCCGGGATAGTGGGCTAAAAATTGCTGGACAACCAGGTTCAACACGTGAGCCATACAAGGCACGTGTGTGACATTGCCCCGGCGAAGTGCCGCACCCAGGTTTGCAGCATTGTCGCACATGGCCTTCCCTGGTTGCAGGTCCAGTGGAGACAACCTTTCATGAAACTGGGTCTCCAGAGCTGACCAAAACTCCTCAGCTGTGTGACTCACATTTCCCAGACATTTCAAAGTAAACACTGATGCGTTGAGCCCTGCTGCCAGCATAGTAAGGAGGTGTGCGGGATTCCTTCTGCACAGTTAGAAAGCAGGTGGCATTACCAGACAGGCTTTGGGTGCAGGTGGAGGACCGAGAGGAGGTTGAGGAGGCAGAAGCAGTGGAGGAAGTTCGAGATAAAGAGGATTAACACACAACTCGTGGGGACGGTAAGACTTGGACAGCAGCCCCTTGTCCTGCTGTCACCATAGTTACCCAGTGCCCAGTCAGCGACATGTAACGCCCCTGTCCATGCCTTCTCGTCCAAGTGTCTGTGGTGAAGTGCACCCTGTCACACACAGAGTTTCTCAAAGAAGCGGTGATGTTGTGTGCGACATGCTAGTGAAGCGCAGGCACACCTTTCTTTGAGAAGTAGTGCCGACTGGGCATCTGGTACTGGGGCACTGTGACGGACATAAGGTCTTGAAAATCCTCTGTGTCCTCCAGGTGGAAAGGCAGCATTTCTGTAGCCAACAGCTTGCAGATGGTGAAATTCAACCTCTTAGCTTTCTCATGGCTAGGAGGAAATGGTCTTTTACTTTTCCACATCTGAGGGACCGAGGGCTGGCTGTTGTGCTTAGACGGTGTTGAGTAGGGTGTCCCCGGCAACTGCCGGTCTGTGAGGAAGATGCAGGCGGACATGTTAGGTTGCCTTGATCCAAAGGTGGTGCTCTCGATGTCGGAGAGCGCTCAACACTTGCAGGTGTTTCCACTTCCCAATGAACTGACGACCTGCCAATCACACTGGCTGTTGCGGGTAAAGAGGTGGCAGGTCTGCATCCAAAAACATGTGTGACTGCTGTCCCCCCAGTCACAGAGGATGAAGAGGCTGCGGATGCACAAGATGGGGCAGACGGTGGTTGGCCCAGCCGGCTAGGCCGCATTGTAGCACAGTGAGCTTCCCACTGCAACTTATGCTTCATATCCATGTGACGGTACATGCATGAAGTACTCAAACTATGTATTTTTTGGCCTCTACTTAGCTTTTGCTGACAAATATTACAGATAACACGAGTTGGGTCATCCTTATCGATCTGAATAAATGCCCAGGCTATGCAAGGCTTAGAGCCCATGTGACCTGAAGAGCCACTACGACTTGTGGTCAGAGGCAGAGTTGTGGTTGAGGATGCAGTTGTTGACGTGCTTCCAGTACTCCGTCTCTGTTCAGGAAGGCGCAACCTAACCTCGTCGTCAATAGCATCTGTGATGCCCCACTGCGCTTGGTATCACAGATCCTACAAGAGTGCATTGATGGAATCCTCCACAAGAGGCCCCCATAAACATTCACACATTTCCACCTTCCACCTCAGACCAGCAGAGGGAGCCCGTTAGGGATATAAATAGGGAAGGTGGAGCTAGGCAGTTCAGTTCCTCTGAAGAGTTCCTGCAGTAGAGAAGCCTAAGAGAGGTCAGTCTGCAGTGGAGCTCAGTCTAGTCTAGAGAACGCAGTTAATAGTTCAGCAGTGGAGCACGAGGCTCCTGCTTGCTAGATTCAGGGAGCCCAGATAGAGCTTAAGGTGTGCCGGTGCCGTAAGATCAGTGAAGCGCGGCAAGCTGCCGTTAGTGTGTATAGCCTAGTGAGGGCCCGAGTAGGCCGAAGGCGAGTGGCGAGTTAGTACATAAGGGGCAGAGGAGCTTAACCAGCTCACCCTGAAGCATTTACCGGACACAGGATCCGAGCTTACCGGTATCTCTATGACCCAGTAAGGCATAACCGGAATCCCTGGAGAACTACAAGTCCCAGGATCGCTAAGGTGCTGATATGTAACAGAGCCAGGAGATGCTTAGGCCCCGCATACTGGGAGCGTGAACTCCAAGAGAAGGCCCTACCACAAGGTCAGCCAGCGCAGGACAGAGACAAAGTTAGGCCTAGCTCCAGGCAGGTCAGAAACTTACTACGCAGAGGCAAGAAACAGGTGGCCCTACACCCGCTCATTGGGGAGGATCCTGATATGCACCCTTCACCCTACAGTGCTCCGGGATGTGCCTGAATTTCCACCAGTAAAAGGTACTGAAGTGACTACCGTGTCCGTTCCCGTTCTTGCTCTGACCCAGCTGGGTCTCGCCTGTCCTGCATTCCCCCTGCATACGCTGCCCTGAGACCTAGCTCCACCTGTGGGGAGCTATACCATCGAGCTGCCTTATCACCGGCCTCAGTGGACTGCTGCAGCGCTGGTGCTTGTCACCAGATACCACAGGTGGCGTCATGAACTCTTATAAAATTAACAATTATCCACCCTTTTAAAGAGAGACCCCAGGGTACGAGCCAGGGAGCCGACCACCGCGACATCCCCAAGGCCAGGCAAATGCCCGGGTACCGAGTCATCCCCATCCCCAGGGCTAGTCACATCCTCCTCCACCTCCTCTGCTGACCTCATCGACTGTCTGACTGTGGGTTGACAGTAAGTGGGATCTCCAACCTCGTCATCATCACCCTGTGTGTTATCACACCCGTCGCCCTCAGAGCCAACCTCTTCCTGCCCTGACCGAAAAGTCAAGTTGTCGCTCCAATCAGGTATTTGAGTCTCATCATCGTCTTCATCATTGTCTCCACCAACAGGAGTTACAGTTGGGAACAAGGGTCTACATTATGCTCAGAACCTTCTTCATCTGGTCCTGGATCCAACTTATAAAGATTCTGGGCATCGGATCAGATCATTTCCTCATCTGGATTAACAGAAGCTCTGGAGCAGACCTCCGTTTCCCAGGCTATAGTATGAGTAAACAGCTGGGCAGACTCAGCCATCTGTGTTACCCCATACTCAGACGGGCAGCTGGAGACTTGGGAGCTGTGAGGAAGCAAGTGCGATTGGGGTGACACCTCTGAGTACTGGAGTATTTGTGATGTTGAAATTGAGGTGATGGAGAGCCCACTTGAAGGAGCACTTTATATCCGTTGAAGCACCTGCTGTTTTTGTGCCTCATCTAGAATTTGTAGCGATGGGCGTGTCGGTAAGAATGGGATCGTATCACATTGTCCACGAAAAGAAGTCGACATCTTAGTTTGGCTGGAAGATGGTCTTTCTTCTGCAGATGTTACTCCCCCCCCCACCGTGGTGGGCCTCGACCCACCGGTGGACAGGCACCAGTATTGGGATAGGGGGGCTGGCCGTCAGGGTCCACCGTGGCTCTGGCACAAACCCGGCGACACATAGGTGGCACAGGCAGGAACGGACTGGCCATGTCGGCTTCTCACTTTTTGGATTTTAGAAGGGCATGACATGCCTATATCTGTGCCTCCCCCTCCTTTTACTCCTCCACCTCTTTTCTTTTCGCATGACTATATGTACTTGTCACTTTTCCATGTGTTAGTTGTGTCTTCTGAGCAGTTTGTCAGCTTTTGGACACCTTTGAAGGTGTTTTCTATGTGTTTCTATGTGTTTTTGTTTGCCTGCCATTGGTTTTAACGGTGTTCGAAGGTGTTCGACGAACAGTTCAACGAACAGTTCGGCGAACACACGGGTGTTCGACGAACCGAACCGAACTCGAACACTACGGGGGTGGCTCAACACTAGAGATGAGCGTTGTTCTACTCGAACTGTTCGCCAATCTCAAATTCGAGCTGTTTTGGGCGGTGTTCGAGCCGGTCGGCGAACACGAACAATTTGAGAAAAATTCGGCTGTTCGAGGTTATGTTCGATAACTGTTCGTGCACCAAAATCATAACTGGATTTTTTCTCAGTAATGATGAAAATTAATGTTAATACGCAGTTTGAGTGTACAGCGGGGCGGGGGGAGGGGCAGGGGATGGATCTCTGCAGGAACAATGAAGATCTCCATTTTTTTTTCTCTTTCCCGCATTTGCAGTGGGGAGGTGCAATCTGTCAGCCTATCAGCAGCGCACACACGGAGCGAAGTGCTTTTTTTCACACAAGCAAGGGCATGTGTGATTGGCAGTGTATGTCACATGTCCTTGCCCTATAAGACCAAGCCATTTTCCCCGTCGCCACCATTTTCTCACTGCTGCAGCTGCGTGTTAGACGGCACCACTGTTGCTGTGTGTGCTATACCTTGTTAATTTCAAGCCAATTTTCGCACAAATATACAGATAGCTTGGAAGTAGGGAATAGTTGTGATTGCAGTCCTTTTAAGGACTAGGTTACAGCATTTCCTACGACTTTTATCAGGGAGGTCTGTGCTCTTAAATAGATAGGTTGTGGGAGTAAAGACTAATTGTAATTGGAGTCCTTTTCAGGACTAGGTTACATGAGTTCCTATCAGTTTTTGCCAGGCAGGTCTGTGCCAGTGCTGTGCAAGTTTTTTTCACAGCATTTGGCTGAATCTAGCAAAGCTAATCCTTTTTGGCCTATTGCAGAGTGTGTTAGTCAGTGGAGTAGCCTATCTGTGTTGCAAGATATAACACCTGTGTTTAGAATACCAATTTTTTTACTGCACCTAGTGAAGTAAAATCTTTTGGGCATAACATCATTCTATTAGTCCATCTATACTGACCTCCATCAGGTTGGAAACTGAATATAATTTTTTTCTGCATCTAGCTCTGAAAAAATATTTGGGCTTCTAGCGGTGTGTGGGACTTGGTCTATTAGTCCATCTATACTGACCTCCATCAGGTTGCAAATTAAAAATAATTTTTTTCTGCATCTAGCTCTGAAAAAATATTTGGGCTTCTAGCAGTGTGTGGGACTTGGTCTATTAGTCCATCTATACTGACCTCCATCAGGTTGCAAATTAAAAATAATTTTTTTCTGCATCTAGCTCTGAAAAAATATTTGGGCTTCTAGCAGTGTGTGGGACTTGGTCTATTAGTCCATCTATACTGACCTCCATCAGGTTGCAAATTAAAAATAATTTTTTTCTGCATCTAGCTCTGAAAAAATATTTGGGCTTCTAGCGGTGTGTGGGACTCGGTCTATTAGTCCATCTATACTGACCTCCATCAGGTTGCAAATTAAAAATAATTTTTTTCTGCATCTAGCTCTGAAAAAATATTTGGGCTTCTAGCAGTGTGTGGGACTTGGTCTATTAGTCCATCTATACTGACCTACATCAGGTTGCAAATTAAAAATAATTTTTTTCTGCATCTAGCTCTGAAAAAATATTTCGGCTTCTAGCGGTGTGTGGGACTTGGTCTATTAGTCCATCTATACTGACCTCCATCAGGTTGCAAATTAAAAATAATTTTTTTCTGCATCTAGCTCTGAAAAAATATTTGGGCTTCTAGCAGTGTGTGGGACTTGGTCTATTAGTCCATCTATACTGACCTCCATCAGGTTGCAAATTAAAAATAATTTTTTTCTGCATCTAGCTCTGAAAAAATATTTGGGCTTCTAGCGGTGTGTGGGACTTGGTCTATTAGTCCATCTATACTGACCTCCATCAGGTTGCAAATTAAAAATAATTTTTTTCTGCATCTAGCTCTGAAAAAATATTTGGGCTTCTAGCAGTGTGTGGGACTTGGTCTATTAGTCCATCTATACTGACCTCCATCAGGTTGCAAATTAAAAATAATTTTTTTCTGCATCTAGCTCTGAAAAAATATTTGGGCTTCTAGCAGTGTGTGGGACTTGGTCTATTAGTCCATCTATACTGACCTCCATCAGGTTGCAAATTAAAAATAATTTTTTTCTGCATCTAGCTCTGAAAAAACATTTGGGCTTCTAGCGGTGTGTGAGACTTGGTCTATTAGTCCATCTATACTGACCTCCATCAGGTTGCAAATTAAAAATAATTTTTTTCTGCATCTAGCTCTGAAAAAATATTTGGGCTTCTAGCAGTGTGTGGGACTTGGTCTATTAGTCCATCTATACTGACCTCCATCAGGTTGCAAATTAAAAATATTTTTTTTCTGCATCTAGCTCTGAAAAAACATTTGGGCTTCTAGCGGTGTGTGGGACTTGGTCTATTAGTCCATCTATACTGACCTCCATCAGGTTGCAAATTAAAAATAATTTTTTTCTGCATCTAGCTCTGAAAAAATATTTGGGCTTCTAGCAGTGTGTGGGACTTGGTCTATTAGTCCATCTATACTGACCTCCATCAGGTTGCAAATTAAAAATAATTTTTTTCTTCATTTAGCTCTGAAAAAATATTTGGGCTTCTAGCAGTGTGTGGGACTTGTTCTATTAGTCCTTCTATACTGACCTCCAGCAGGTTGCAAATTGAATATAATTTTTTTCTGCATCTAGCTCTGAAAAAATAGTTGGGCTTCTAGCGGTGTGTGGGACTTGGTCTATTAGTCCATCTATACTGACCTCCATCAGGTTGCAAATTAAAAATAATTTTTTTCTGCATCTAGCTCTGAAAAAATATTTGGGCTTCTAGCAGTGTGTGGGACTTGGTCTATTAGTCCATCTATATTGACCTCCATCAGGTTGCAAATTAAAAATAATTTTTTTCTTCATTTATCTCTGAAAAAATATTTGGGCTTCTAGCAGCGTGTGGGACTTGTTCTATTAGTCCATCTATACTGACCTCCATCAGGTTGCAAATTAAAAATAATTTTTTTCTGCATCTAGCTCTGAAAAAATAATTGGGCTTCTAGCAGTGTGTGGGACTTGGTCTATTAGTCCATCTATACTGACCTCCATCAGGTTGCAAATTAAAAATAATTTTTTTCTTCATTTATCTCTGAAAAAATATTTGGGCTTCTAGCAGCGTGTGGGACTTGTTCTATTAGTCCATCTATACTGACCTCCATCAGGTTGCAAATTGAATATAATTTTTTTCTGCATCTAGCTCTATAAAAATATTTGGGCTTCTAGCAGTGTGTGGGACTTGGTCTATTAGTCCATCTATACTGACCTCCATCAGGTTGCAAATTAAAAATAATTTTTTTCTACATCTAGCTCTGAAAAAATATTTGGGCTTCTAGCGGTGTGTGGGACTTGGTCTATTAGTCCATCTATACTGACCTCCATCAGGTTGCAAATTAAAAATAATTTTTTTCTGCATCTAACCCAGCCAATAGTTTTGGCCTAATACCACAGTTTGGCCACTCAGCTCTGCTCGGTTACCATCCATTGTTTTTTTGTGCAAACAACTCCAGAGTTGTGAATTAGTTAACCACCAAAATGAGTGGAAAAAGGCCTGCTGCTGGTGGAAAGGGGAATAGGCGTGTTGGGAAGGGGAAAAAAGGTTGTGTCCGTGGGGTAGGTGCAGAAGAAAGACCATCTTCCAGCCAAACTAAAATGTCTACTTCTTTTAGCGGACAATGTGATAAGATCCCTTTCTTACGGCCACGCCAATCGCTACAAATTCCAGATGAGGCACAAAAACAGCAGGTGCTTCAACGGATATCAAGTGCTCCTTTAAGTGGGCTCTCCTCCACATCAACTTCAACATCACAAATACTCCAGTCCTCAAAGGTGTCAACTAAATCGCACTTGCTTCCTCACAGCTCCCAAATCTCCAGCTGCCCGTCTGAGTATGAGGTAGAACAGATGGTTGAGTCTGCAGAGCTGTTTACTCATACTATAGCCTGGGAATCAGAGGTCGACTCCAGCGCTTCTGTGAATCCAGACGAGGAAATGATCTGCACTGATGCCCAGAATCTTTATGAGTCGGATCCAGGACCAGACGCAGAAGGTTCTGACCATAATGTAGACCCTCATTCCCAAACTGTAACTCCTGTTGGTGGAGACAATGAGGAAGACGATGATAAGACTCAAATACCTGATTGGAGCGACAACTTTAGTTTTTTGTCAGGGCAGGAACAGGTTGGCTCTGAGGACGACGGGTGTGATAACGCACAGGGTGATGATGATGAGGTCGGAGATCCCACTTACTGTCAACCCACAGTCAGCCAAGAGATGAGGTCAGCAGAGGAGGTGGAGGAAGATGCTAGTGACGACGAGGTCAGGTTGCGCCTTCCTGGACAGAGACGTAGTATTGGAAGCACGTCAACAACTGCATCCTCAAACACAACTCTGCCTCTCACCACAAGTCGTGGTGGCTCTTCAGGTCGCATGGGTGCTAAGCCTTGCATAGCCTGGGCATTTTTTCAGATCGATAAAGATGACCCAACTCGTGTTATCTGTAACATTTGTCAGCAAAAGCTAAGTAGAAGCCAAAAAATACATAGTTTGAGTACTTCATGCATGAACCGGCACATGGACATGAAGCATAAGTTGCAGTGGGAAGCTCAGTGTGCTACAATGCGGTCTAGCCGGCCGGGCCAACCACCGTCTGCCATATCTTGTGCATCCGCGGCCTCTTCATCCTCTGTGACTGGGGGGACAGCAGTCACACCTGTTTTGGGGCGCAGACCTGCCACCTCTTTACCCGCAACAGCCAGCGTGATTGGCAGGTCATCATTTTCTTTGGAGGTAACACCAGCTGGTCTTGAGCGCTGTCCAACATCGATAGCACCACCTTTGGATCAAGGCAACCTAACATGTCCGCCTGCATCTTCCTCACAGACCGGCAGTTTGCCGGGGACACCCTTATCAACCCCGTCTAAGCACAATAGCCAGCCCTCGGTCCCTCAGATGTGGACAAGTAAAAGACCATTTCCTCCTAGCCATGAGAAAGCTAAGAGGTTGAATTTCACCATCTGCAAGCTCTTGGCTACAGAAATGCTGCCTTTCCGCCTGGTGGACACAGAGGATTTTCGAGACCTTATGTCCGTCGCAGTGCCCCAGTACCAGATGCCCAGTCGGCACTACTTCTCAAAGAAAGGTGTGCCTGCGCTCCACCAGCATGTCGCACACAACATCACCGCTTCTTTGAGAAACTCTGTGTGTGACAGGGTGCATTTCACCACAGACACTTGGACGAGTAGGCATGGACAGGGGCGTTACATGTCGCTGACTGGGCACTGGGTAACTATGGTGACAGCAGGACAAGGGGCTGCTGTCCAAGTCTTGCCGTCCCCACGAGTTGTGCGTCAATCCTCTTTATGTCAAAGTTCCACCACTGCTTCTGCCTCCTCAACCTCCTCTCGGTCTTCCACCTGCACCCAAAGCCTGTCTGGTCATGCCACAAGCTTTCTAACTGCGCAGAAGGGATCCTGCACACCTCCTTACTATGCTGGCAGTAGGGCTCAACGTCATCAGGCGGTTTTTACATTGAAATGTCTGGGAAATGTGAGTCACACAGCTGAGGAGTTGTGGTCAGCTCTGGAGAACCAATTTCATGAATGGTTGTCTCCACTGGACCTGAAACCAGGGAAGGCCGTGTGCGACAATGCTGCAAACCTGGGTGCGGCCCTTCGCCGGGGCAATGTCACACACGTGCCTTGTATGGCTCACGTGTTGAACCTGGTTGTCCAGCAATTTTTAGCCCACTATCCCAGACTAGATGGCCTTCTGCAGAGGGCACGGTCGCTGTGTGCTCACTTCCGCCGTTCGCATCCCGCAGCTCAGCGACTTACATCTCTACAGAAGTCGTTGGGCCTGCCACTTCACCGGCTAAAATGCGATGTGCCTACCCGGTGGAATTCAACTCTGCACATGTTGCAGCGACTGTGGCAGCACTGACAAGCCCTGGTGCAATACGTTCTGACGTATAGCCTGGGCCAACGAGATTCAGAGGTGGGGCAAATCACGCTGGAGGAGTGGTCTCAGATCAGGGACCTATGCACCCTTCTGCACAGTTTTGAAATGGCGACGAAGATGTTTAGTGCTGACGATGCCATTATCAGCATGACTATTCCGGTGATTTACATGCTGGAGCACATGTTAAACAGAATTCGGAGTGAGGTGGTGGCACAAGAGGAGGTGGAGGAAGTAGAGGAGGAGGAGTTGTATGCGGAAGGGCTAACATCTGCAAGGTCCAGACGGTCGGCAGCACCAAGGCGGCAGGCATGTGAGGGTGGGGGAGATGGTTTTACCAGGGCGCATGATAGCAGCCAAACTAGTGAGGAAGGTGCAGGAGCCCAGGAAGAAGTGGAGGACGAACTGATGGAAGACTCATCAGATGAGGGAGACCTTGATCACATTTCTGTTGTGCGAGGTTGGGGGGAGAGGACAGAGGAAGGAAGCATGATTGTTACCTCGCCACCAACACAACAGGGACTTGGTGCTTCTGGATGCGCAACACACATGAGTGCCTTCTTGCTGCACTACCTGCAACATGACCCTCGAATTGTGAGAATTAGAAATAATCCTGACTACTGAGTTGCCACACTGTTAGATCCCCGGTACAAAAGTAAATTTGCAGAAATTATTCCTGCCATAGAAAGGGATGCACGCATGCAGGAGTATCAGCAGAGACTGTTGCAGAATCTTACATGTGCTTTTCCACAAAATACCAGTGGTGCACGTAGTGAATCTCACAGTTCCAACTTGCCAACCGTGGGACCGTCAAGTGTTCAGCACTCAAACCGTGACAGAACCACAGTATCTGCTGGTAACATCAATTTTGCGGAATCATTTCACCACTTTTTTAGCCCATCCTTTGCAAGGCCACAGGAGACAAGAAGTCTGACACATAGTCAACGCCTAGAGACGATGGTACAGGAGTATCTCCAAGTAAACATTGAAGCCACGACTGTGTCACTGGACCCTTGCTCTTTTTGGGCTTCCAATCTGGATAAATGGCCGGAGCTAGCCACTTACGCCTTGGAGATCTTGTCATGCCCCGCAGCCAGCGTTCTGTCTGAACGTGTGTTCAGCGCTGCTGGTGGTGTGCTGACAGATAAGCGCACGCGGCTCTCCACTGATAATGTAGACAGACTCACGTTCATAAAGATGAACAAATCATGGATCCGAAACGACTTTTCTACCCCTGTGTCATCCTGGGTAGAGTAAAAGCTTGATGATTGGTTAAAATCACCCTACCAACCGTTTTAAGCTTTCAAATTACTAATCATGTTTATCTGTATCTTGACTGGAAAATAATTTGGGCTTTGTAGCAGTGTGCAGCACTGATCCTATTAGGCCATCTATACTAAAGCTTCAAAAGATTTAAAATTAAAAATAATTTTAAGCTGCATCTAGCCCGGAAAATAATTTTGGGGCTCCGAGATGCGCAAGGCACATAAGTGCCTTCTTGCTGCACTACCTGCAGCAGGACCCTCATATTGTCAGAATTCGAAGTGATCATGACTACTGGGTGGCAACACTCTTAGATCCCCCAAACTTTTCGATCAACCTTTTCATTTTAATAAAGACCAAAAAAATGGTCATTTTTGAAATTATAAGCATTAGCAGGTTGTTAGAAACTGAAATCAAACAGTTTTCAACTCAAAACTTTATTCTAGGTGATGTTACATTTTCACATAGGACCCCTTGTTCGAAAGGAGCTTCTGAACTCTCTCGTCCATTGAATTTGTCAGGTTTTGGATGGTTTCTGCTTCAATTGTTTTGCATGAGGACAGAATACCCTCCCAGAGCTGTTGCTTAGATGTGAACTGCCTCCCGCCATCATAGACACTCCTTTTAATGATGCTCCAAAGGTTCTGAATGGGGTAGAGGTCAGGGGAGCATGGGGGTCACACCATAAGTTTGTCCCCTTTTATGCCCATATCAGCCAGAGATGCAGATGTTTTATGTGCAGCATGAGATGGTGCATTATCATGCAGAAAAATGATCTTGCTGTGAAATACACGGTTCTTCTTCTTGAACCATGGCAGGAAGTGCTGTTTGAGAAAATCCACATACATTATGGAGTTCATCTTTAGCGCCTTCAGGGATCCTAAAGGGGCCGACAATCTCTCTCCCCATGATTCCAGCCCAAAACATTACTCCACCTCCTCCTTGTTGGCGCTGTAGCCGTGTTTGCGTGGGGTGTCCATCAACCAGCCATCCTCCACTCCATCCATCTGGACCATCGAGCGCTGCACGGCACTCATCCATGAACAAAACAGTTTTGAAATCAGTCTTCATGTAATGTTTGGCCCACTGGAGCCGTTTCTGCTTGTGTGAAGTGGATAGAGGAGGTCGACAGGATGGCGCATGCACAGCTGCAAACCTCTGAAGGACCCTGCATCTTGTTGTTCGGGGGACGTTGGAGGCACAAGCAGCTTCAAAAACTTGTCTGCTGCTATGACAAGGCTTTTTTGCCGCTGCTCTTTCAACCTGACGTAATTGCCTGTAGGAAAGAGTCCTCAATTTGCCCTTATCAGCACGCACACGTGTGTACTGTGAATCAGCTACATACTTCTTGATTGCCAGGACACTTCATCCTGATCATCGCACAATGTTGATTGTAGTCATGCCTTGACCTAAACACTCCACAATTTGTTGCTTCTCAGCAGCCGACACATCCTTTTTCTTTCCCATTTTGGCAGAAAATGTAGGCTGCTTAATAATGTGAGAGAGCCTTCTTAAGTAGTCTTGCCTTTCATTGGACACACCTGCCAAACTAATTAGCACAGGTGTCTGCAATTGCTTACAGTGATATAAAGAGCCCTGACACACATCACCATCAATGAGTTTAACTGACAAACAAACAAATTCTTCCCTTATCACTCCTAAACACTTTTTGTATAATAATTTGGAACGCAGTGTACATGTGCTTTTCCACAAAACACCAGTGGTTCACGTAGTGAATCTTACAGTTCTAACTTGCCAACCGTGGTCTGTATGGAGTTGTTCAATAAAGGGCCCAAAATTAAGATAACATAGATGGGAGAGGTCTCTATGAATAGGAATTCCTAAGTATTTGATACCCTGTGAGGGCCAGGCAAAGGGAAAGTTGGACTGGATGGAATCCTATATGGATTTGGGGAGGGAGACATCGAGGGCCTCAGACTTCGCTGCATTGATTTTAAAATTTTACCATGTAACAAAGTGATCTATTTCAGCCATAACAGCATGGATGGATATATGTGATTGAGTGATATATACTAGGACATCATCAGCAAATAGAGAGCACTTGTACTCGGTGCCTCCCACCTCAATCCACCTAATATTGGGGTTATGGCGAATTGATGAGAGCAGGTGCTCCGTCACTAGGATGTATAAGAGAGGGGACAGAGGACATCACTGCCTTGTCCCATTGGTGATTGTGAAAGGTGATGAAAATGTTCTGACGCACCCCCTGGGCCTTGGGACACCCGGAGCCGGACCCTTTTTGGTGGATGCTGGTGGTTGTAGTCTTCGTGGCGGCGACACAGTTCCGTGGCTCAGGGCGGTCAAACCAGTGGCGGAACTATTTATGTGGTTTTCATGTTTAAATGTCCGACTACGCCACCCGTGGATTGCGGTCAGAGTGAACCGCCGCTACAGGGCAGACCACTGAGGCTGGTGTTGTGGGTGCAGCAGAGCGTAGCATAACTCCCCACGGGAGGAGTATAGCCTCAGGGCAGTGTATGCGGAGGATGGGGGTGATGGTGCAGGGCAGCAGCAGTAACGACACGGAGTCAGTGATGCAGTTCAGGGCCTTTACTCACAGTTCTTATTATCCAGACCACGTCTGCAGGTAACGGCTGCCCACGTCGTACTGTGCTCACCAGGTGAGGGGCTCAGACAACTCCCAGATAACTTTGGAGCACTTCACAGGACCCCCTTTGTGTGTCCTTTGTCTGGCCTTTCTTACCAACACTTCTGTCCGGCTGCCTCGGGCCTCCTCTTGGTAAACTTGGCGCCAGTTTCCCTGACCCTATGTGGTGCCTTCCTAGCGGGTGTAGCGAGGGGCTGCGCCACATAAAATGTCAGAGCCTCCGGTTTCTAGCTGAGGGTCGTTTCCTGCCTCCACTAGTTCGGGGACCGGTCTCCCCCTTTGGCCTGACCCCTCCACGCATGTGGATTCGGGCGTGCGGTGGCGACTCGCCCGTCCGCACCCCTGGGATCCATTCATTCCTCGTTCCTGGAGCCTTCTCCGCTCCTCTTCCTTCCTTCTCCCTCTTCCAGGCCTGGGCCTCTGTTACTAGGCCCGCCTCCGGAGCAGAGCTCATGCAGAGCCCCTGCTCCCTGCCACTTCTGCTCAGACTTCTCTGCACTGAACTAAGATGGTGCCCACCTTTTATACTCCCTTCTCAATGCACCCAGGAACTCCTTCCTCCCTGCTCCTGCACTACAGGGTTCCCCTTCCTCAGTGTTCCCTCCCCCCACTCCAGCCAGGGACAGGGACTGTCGTGCCCATCTCAGGGGCATATTGGTCGCCCTGCCCCACGGCAATGTGGTGTAATGCATGCAGGTGTCGGGTCCTGATCCACACTCCATCCTTACCTGAGAGTGAGATATCACACCTCTGGGTGAGGTGCAATACGTCTTTAGCAACCGAGCCCTCAGGGTGCTACAGTTCCATTTATCTTCAGCCTAGGTGACGTATTGCGATACAGGGCCGTGATTTTGGCTATAAAAGGGTCCCCTAGACCCCTACCCCAAGCTTTTTAAGAGAATCATATATGGCGTGCCAGGAGACTCTATGGAATGCTTTCTCAGCATCCAACGAGAGTATCTAATTACAAATTTTTAACTGCATCTAGCCCAGGAAATACTTTGTGCCTAGTAGCAGTGTCTGCTGGTAAGCGGATTATCCCGGCTGTTAAGCAAGCTGCACCACCTGTAGTTTAGACACTTAATTTTTTCAAAGGAAATGCTTCGGGACCATGGGATACTTAGTGAAGAGCATCAGGAGGCACCCCAAGGCATAGGGGCTGGGACTGGCAGTAGGATGCCTTGCGGTGGACAGCCGAGCTCGATCCTTATAAAAGCTTTTTAACTGCAGCAGCTTTAGTGGACGCTACTGGAGCTGGAATTACCGCGGCTGCTGGCATGAGACTTGCCCTCCAATAGATCCTTGTAAATGGATTTAAAGTGTATTCATTCAAATTAGAGAGACAATTTAAATTAAAAAGCTTAGAGCTGCCTCCACCACAGGGGGGCTCGCTCGACCCACCAGCGGACAGGCACCAGTATTGGGAGAGGGGGGCTGGCCGTCAGGGTTCACCGCGGCTCTGGCACAAACCCGGCGACACGGAGGTGGCACGGGCAGGAGCGGACTGGCCGTGTCGGCTTCTCACTTTTTGGATTTTAGAAGGGCATGACATGCCTATATCTGTGTCTCCCCCTCCTTTTACTCCTCCACCTCTTTTATTTTCGCATGACTATATGTACTTGTCACTTTTCCATGTGTTAGTTATGTCTTCTGAGCAGTTTGTCAGCTTTTGGACACCTTTGAAGGTGTTTTCTATGTGTTTCTATGTGTTTTTGTTTGCCTGCCATTGGTTTTAACGGTGTTCGAAGGTGTTCGACGAACAGTTCGACGAACAGTTCGGCGAACACACGGGTGTTCGACGAACCGAACCGAACTCGAACACTACGGGGGTGGCTCAACACTACTCAACACTAGTCTTCATCCATTGGGTTGGCTGTAGTGGGACAGGTTTGGGTCTGTGTTAAACTATTTGTAGTCTGATGACATTGATGCCACTTCGGTGGTGTTAGGCCCTCATTTAGGGCAATGTGAACACTCCTGGTTAAGTCTCCGTCTCCTGGGTTGGCTGTACTGGAACAGGTATGGGTCTTATTTACACAGTTTCTACCGTAGTGAAATTGATTAGACATTGTTAGTGTCTGCCACTAATTTTTTGAAATGTGGAGAATCATGATTGGGTCTCCATCTATTGGGTTGGCTGTAGAGGAACTGGTTTTGGCCTCCTTTGCAATACTTATACTCTAGTGAAATTGATGCCACTTCGGTGGTGTTTGCTAGGCCCTCATTTAGGACAATGTGAACACTCCTGGTTAAGTCTCCATCTCTTGGGTTGTCTGTACTGGAAGAGATGTGGGTCTCATTTACACTATTTCTACTGTAGTGAAATTGATTACACTTTGCTGGCGTCTGCCGCTAATTTTTGGAAATGTGGGAAATCCTGAATGGGTCTCCATCCATTGGGTTGACTGTAGTGGAAGAGGTTTTGGTCTCCATGCATTTCTATAGTTATACTTTAGTGAAATTGAGCATTTGGTGCAGATATTATTCTCCCCAAACAGGTACACAAACATGATAAACTCTAAATTAATTTTCAATAAACAGCCATCAGCCGCCCCATCAAACACTTCTTCTGCTTCTTCCTCCTCTGTTACCATGCCAAGTTGTGTCACGCAGGTGTCCGACAGAACCAGCTGTATACCCACTGCAGCTAGGCTAAGTGACAGCCCGTCAGCTGTAAGTGAAGCGAACATGCCTGCTGTGTTTGTTTGTCTGAGCACACCACACGTTTCTCAATCCACCGTAACTTCTCCGCCTGCACCTCACTCACGGTCTATCGGTTTGTCCGTTTCACCGTGCTCTGCCCTCTCTCAGCACTGCAGCCAGCCCTCAATCCCGATGTTGTGGTCACGTAAAATATTGTTTCATCCTACACATGAGAAAGCTAAGAGGTTGAACTCCACCAAATCCAATCTGTTGGCCACGGAAATGGTGGTCTTAGGTCCTATTTTTTAAAATGTAAACACTTCCGATTGAGTCAGCATCTCCTGGGTTGGCTGTAGTGGGACAGGTTTGGGTCTGCATTAAACTATTTGTAGTCTGATGACATTGATGCCACTTCGGTGGTGTTAGGCCCTCATTTAGGGCAATGTGAACACTCCTGGTTAGGTCTCCATCTCCTGGGTTGGCTGTACTGGAAGAGGTGTTGGTCTTATTTACACTATTTCTACTGTAGTGAAATTGATGACACTTTGCTGGTGTCTGCCACAATTTTTTTGAAATGTGGGGAATCCTGATTGGGTCTCCATCTATTGGGCTGGCTGTAGTGTAACCTTCCTGTTCTGCAGTCTAAGTTGTGTAATGTTGCGTACCAGTCCTTGCTGCATTCCTGATACAGACTCTGCCTGCTGCACTCCTAATACAGACTCTGCCTGCTGCACTCCTGATACAGACTCTGCCTGCTGCACTCTGATACAGACTCTGCCTGCTGCACTCTGATGCAGACTCTGCCTGCTGCACTCTGATACAGACTCTACCCACTGCACTCTGATACAAACTCTGCCTGCTGCTCTCTGATACAGACTCTGCATGCTGCACTCTGATGCAGACTCTGCCTGCTGCACTCCTGATACAGACTCTGCCTGCTGCACTCTGATACAGACTCTGCCTGCTGCACCATCTAGTCTGTCCTACTGCGTCCAGCTGCTGCACGTCCGTTGGTCTGTCCTGGAGTGGCACCTGGCGTTCATCCGGAGCCAAGTCTAACCTCACCATCAGAGGCTCTAGTGAATAGCTCGCTTAGTCACGCTCTTTTCCCTCCTATTCCTTAGTTTTAAGTTGCAGGCTCTCCGGGGTCCGTGGCACAGTGGTTCCACAAACCACGTCCGTGATAGTGCTCCATCGCAGGCACGGTCCTCTCTCCTGTTGTACCAGTCGGTGACCCCTATTGACATATAAAGCGCAACTGAATAAATGTCGCTGTCACAGTAATAATAATTATAGTACTTGTACTCTGGATCAATTGATGGCACTTCCCTGGTGTCTACACCTAATTTGATGTGTTTCGGCAGGTGTTGTATATGCATTTTTTTGGTCCCCCCATTGACTCCTATGGGATTCGGAAATGTTCGTCGAACATTCTGCGAATAAATTCGGCGAACATCAATTTGTTCGGCAAACTTTTCCGAACCGAACATTGAAATGTTCGCTCATGCCTACCCACAAACACTATATGATACCCCCACAGATGATGATGACCCTAGTGTACCCACCTTAAATCCACCAGCAAAGTATGGTGACCTCAACACAGTATTATGCCCCACCTGTGATTCCCATACAGCCCTCCATACAGTATATTGGGCCCACACAGTATAATGGCCTCACATCTTCCCACACTGTATAATGGCCCCCACTATCCCTCCAAACAGTATTATCGCACCCACACAGCCATCAACACAATAAGATGGACCCCACACAAACCTTTACACTGTACAACTGCTTGCATACAGGATAATTGCCCCCACATAGCCCTCTATAAAGTATAAAAGTTTCCACATAACCCTCCAAATATTATAATGGGCCCCACATAGCCCTCCATATAATATAATTGGCCTCACATAGCTCGCCATATAGTATGATGCACCCCATAGGCATCCATACAGTATGATACACTCCCCATAGTCCTCCATCCAGCATGATACGCTCCCAATAGTCCTCCATACAGTATGATACACTCCTCATAGTCCTCCATACAGTATACTGCACTCCCCATAGTCCTCCATACAGTATACTGCAGTCCCCATAGTCCTCCATACAGTATACTGCAGTCCCCATAGTCCTCCATACAGTATACTGCACTCCCCATAGTTCTCCATACAGTATGATACCTTCCCCATAGTCCTCCATACAGTATACTGCACTCCCCATAGTCCTCCATACATTATACTGCACTCCCCATAGTCCTCCATACAGTATACTGCACTCCCCATAGTCCTCCATACAGAATACTGCACTCCCCATAGTCCTCCATACAGTATACTGCAGTCCTCATAGTCCTCCATACAGTATACTGCAGTCCCCATAGTCCTCCATACAGTATACTGCACTCCCCATAGTTCTCCATACAGTATGATACCTTCCCCATAGTCCTCCATACAGTATACTGCACTCCCCATAGTCCTCCATAAATTATACTGCACTCCCCATAGTCCTCCATACAGTATACTGCACTCCCCATAGTCCTCCATACAGAATACTGCACTCCCCATAGTCCTCCATACAGTATACTGCAGTCCTCATAGTCCTCCATACAGTATACTGCAGTCCCCATAGTCCTCCATACAGTATACTGCACTCCCCATAGTTCTCCATACAGTGTGATACCTTCCCCATAGTCCTCCATACAGTATACTACACTCCTCATAGTCCTCCATACAGTATACTGGATCCAGGATGCCGATGCCGTTGAACGTGCGATGACGGGTGGTGGGGGACCTGGTGTTGGCGCTGGCACCGGACCCTCCTAACTCATGGGCACCATAGTGGCCGTGTGGTGCCATTTACGGTACACCACTGCCAACTATCATTTTCTATGAAGGGGAGAGGGTAGGGGACGAGTCAAGTTCTCCTGAAATTACAGTTACAGGTCTCCAAAGAGCTTGGGAAACAACTCTCATCTCCTATTTCAGTACAAGGAAACTCTATTAATTGAAGACAGATTTCACCTACAAATTGCAAATTTTGAGAATGAATGATCAGTTCCGGCAGACAACGACACAGATTTCTCAAGATTTCTCAGATTTATCAAGATATCTTACAAAGTTGCTAATTTTCACATGTACTGTTGATATATGAAAAAAAATAAAAATGACGGTTACACTTTAAATATTGGATGAAGTCATAGAGAAAGAATCCTGCTTTCCCCACCTGAGGAATCTTCTTAAATATGTACAGTAGCTCCCACTAGTGACATCGACGGGACCCAGAAGTGCTTTATCGAAACTCATAACTCTATGAACAGATACCAGGAATTTGGAGCCCTGATCCTTATGAATATGAATTCAGTCTGAAAAGAACATAGGTCTCCAAATATAAAAGTATAGAATTTATTTTATTCTGACTGCATTAAAAAGATTATCATTAATCTGATCACACTAATGCTTAAAGGGTAGTTAATTTCAGGTAACTTTACAGAATGAGCTTCCATGCACACATGAGAAATTATTATTTTTTGGTTGTTATATGACTTTTGGCCTTCATTTTTAACAAGTTTAATCCATGGCAAGCTCCCTTTCTAATTTGCAATCTGACCTAGTGGGTGGAGACTGGCTGCTGTGATGTCTACAATACACATAGAGGTACTGCTCATCCTTTCTTAGGAAACAGACAGAAACAGTAGAAGCTTGAAAAAATTGCAAACCAGCACTTAGCCGTGTAGTTATGAATCCATCTCTGTAGTGAGGTAAAAGACTTGCTAGAAAGCTCAGCACTGTATTTCTGTGCCTCCCTTTGCTTTTTTCTCACTTTTTCACCCTCCAATTTCCAATAATATAATAGACTATATAATCTGACACCTCATTGGGCTGGATTTCCATCTTCTCTCGAGCAAGAGAGAGTTGAGCTCTTTTTCAGACTGGATGGTAAGCTCATGGGGCGATGTGGGGAGGGGAAGAAATTGTCCACAAGTAGTAAAAGAAGCAGAATTCTCTGATAAGGTATATTACAATATTTCTTCAACTCACTTATACTATTGATTTATGTAGAGTTTGTTAAAAGTACAGATCGCATCGAGCTTTGACTGTTAGAATCTATGTTGTTTTACTATCGGCCATCTTGTTGTGGTTTGCTTGCTTCTAGTCTTCTCCTCTGGTGCTGGGTTTCTTGGTCACGTGATCTCTGCACTCTTTATTACTCAGCACCTGGCTCCCATTTCCCGCTGGACATCAGTGTTGTAACGCTCGTGCTCTGGCTAAGTAGCCTTGTTTAGTTCTTCTTGCTTTTGACTATAGTTATCCTGGGACTTCTTGTTCCACCAGTTTTGTTTTCTTTAATTTTCATTTCTGCATCTATCTTTTCTGTTAGGAGGTCTCCTGCTTTTGCTCCCAGTCCTTAGATCTTTTAGGGACCCCTTTCCCTTTCCTACAGGTCTTCGTTTGAGTTCAGTTCTGGAGTTTCGGTGGGGCTATTCATAAGGAAAAGGGCACCCACCCCAGTGTAGGGTAAAGCTGAGTCTCAGTGCAGGGACAGCTTTTCCCTCCTATTCCTTAGTTCTAAGTTGCAGAACATAACATTGACCTAATAATGAATAAACTGTTTTTACTCCATATTATATTAAATGACATTAAAAAAACAATGAATAACTGCAGAGAAAAGATGTAAAATGGCTAAAAAATTGCTTCAGGATCTTTGTTTTTTGGTATATTTTTTTTTTGTGGAGAAGGAGCTCACATTGAGCATTTGTGATGTTTTTAATGATTTTGTTCCTCACATTTTCATTTATTCATCTGTACAATAGACTTTCAATAAACAAATATATAATAACTGCGTTCCCTGAGACTAATTACCTCCTGAATTGTTCCTGCTGCTGTTTTTTGCACGTTGTTATTGTCTGGTTAGATAATGCAGACAATGATTTCTGGCTCTTTTTATTTTGGCTACTTTGTTTGCATATCGTGGACAATGGTGTCGTCCTCCTCACTTCTTATGTATTTATGATGATTATTTTGTGTATTATTTGTTCAAGTAATTTGCCTCATTGTTTCTCGAAATGCATAATTACTTGTCAACTAAAAATAAGAGGCGTATTTGTTAACCTGAATTTAAAGGGGTTCTATCACTAGGAATGATTAAATTGACTATATTATTCATTTTCTTTCTTGTTTAAAATTGGGTCTTGCCCCCCACCTTTTCGCAGCAGGTGTGCTAATCATGCGGAAACCTTTTGTCATATGTTATGGTCGTGTTTAGTTATTAAAGCTTATTCATCCAGAATAATAACTAAAATTAAAGGTAAACTGACTACTTCTGTTCTGACTGCCCCTTTTGTCTGTGGTCTTAGTAGGTGGCTGGAATCAAATAAGATTGACATTGGGATACAAAAATGTAAACAAAAAAATTAAACTTTTGCTCTTATCCAGGGTAATCATTGCCAGGTGTTGGTGTAGCCTTAATGGTCCATTTTTCGAGACTTGGGTCAAGGTTGTTCATGATAAACTCTTGAGAGTGGATAGAAATGATATAATCAGCAAGGCATATGCTGGGATGGCGGAAGCGGTGCTTTTTTATATAACATAGTTATTTTGTTTTTTTACTCTTTCTCTCTCATTTCCCTCTGTTAAGTGGATAAAATGTTATATCTAAAATGTTATTTCTGTGTTTACTGGATATTGTCTAATTGTGGTTTTCATTAAGTGTAATAAAAAAAAGAAAGAAAATCAGAAATTGCTTAATTATTTTATTTATTTTTTGTATTATTGTTTATTTTTTTATTTACATTTCATTACTTCTTTGCAATCTTTATTGAAAAGAATCCTGAGATTTTTCAGTTTTCACACTGAGCCAAGTTCAGTTTAGGTCACCAATTTTGGACGAGACCAGCATATTTTTTTATGTGCATGGAGCCTCCTGATTCTCCCCTGACTTTTTATAAAGCAATATTACTGCCATACGGTGACCATAAAGTGGTACCGGTATAGCAGTTGTATACACTGGTGCACTGCAGACCATCCACAAGTTCAATTATAGTCATTCCCTTTTCCCATTTCTATTAATTTCGCAGACAACCATGAAAACTTCTTCCAGCCCCGACTTGTGTCTGCAGAGTCTATTGCTCAGACATCTTCAATGCACTTTAAATTTTCCAGAACCCTCTCTAGTATTTCAGACACCTGCTTAGCATTTCTTATTTCTTAATTGTTGTCAAGGGGATTGAGTTTTGTTTAACAAATGAAAACTAAAAATTGATGACATCAATCTCATGTTTTAGCACAGTCAATCAGGAGGGACTACCATAGCCTGTATAAAAGCATAATCAGGGAATGCAGCAGTCATTTTAGGGTGATTTCATGACAGTGAGAAGATGTCAAATCTCACAGCTCCGCAATAGAGATAGAAAGAGCCCAAAACCAATTGGACAAATACTCCAGATACTAATGTGCTGTAGAACTACAGCTACAGAAGATGAGTGCAGTAGTTTGAGAGTGATAAAGAGATTCAATTGAGTTTGGTAAAGGGAGATAAGAGAGGTGCCAGCAGCAGTGCCAGGCTCAGTGTAATTGATATTAGATATGGTGGAGCTGACATCTGTCCTGCTGCATTTGAATTACAATTACACATGATTTTAATTAATTCTTCATGCACTAAAAAGCAGGAGCAAGACAACACAATAGAAAAAAAAAGTGAAATTATTGTCAGAAGGTGTGTTTGCTTGTCATTATCAACTGTACTGAGTTTTTGAATTTCTGATGCAATCATTTTTTATGATGGGGGAATAATTGATTTTAATTAACCCCTTCATGACCTTAGATGTATCTATACACCCCGGTCGCCTGATACTTACTGAACTTGGACGTATGGATACGTCATGGCTGTGCACGCATAATCACCGCCAGGTGTCAGCTGATTATGACATCTGACACCCAGAAACGGTGCCCACACTACTCCTGGCACTTCAACCCCTTAAATGCTGTGATTGCGGCATTTAGCGAACAGGCAGAGGGAGAGAAGCCCCTTTGCTCTTGGATCGGTGCCTCTGCAATGTCATCGCGGGGGCCCGATCGTTGCCGTGGTGACCCGATGTCATCATGACAATATCCAGGTTACCAGGCACTAGCAAGGTAGTTAGATCATGCACAGTGCATGATCTTAACTACTTTGTGTCTGCAAGACTGACAGTTATAAGGCATAACAATGCTTGTGCATTGCTATGCCTTATAACAGCGATCAGCCTGCAGAAAGTGGAATTCCTATAGTGGGACAAAGTAAAAAAAAGTGAAAAAAGTTGTAAAAAATATTGTAAAAAAATCACAAAATAATAAATAAAAAATAAAAATTATATTATGCCCATAAATAAATATTATTCTGAAAAAAAACAAAATAATAAAAGTATACATATTTGGCACCAACACATCTGGAACGACCCGATGTATACAACTGTCTCACTACTTAACCCCTTTAGTGAGCACCGTAAAAAAATAAATAAAAAATGAGGCAAAAAAACTATGCTTTATTATCATATTGCCGAACAAAAAGTAAAATAAAACGTGATCAAAAAGATGAATGTAAATAAAAATGGTATAGCTGAAAACGTTGTCTTGTCCCGTAAAAAACAAGCTGCCATACAGCTCCATCAGCCGAAAAAGAAAAAAGTTATAGGTCTCAGAAAAAAGCGATGCAAAAATATTTTTTTCTACAAAACAGTTTTTATTGTGTAAAAGTGTCAAAACATAAAAAACTATAAAAATGTAGTATCGCTGTAATCGTACTGACCCGAAGATTAAAGAAAAAAAAACAATTCCTGAATTGTTGTTTTTTGTTTATTCTGCCTCCCAAAAATCGGAATAGAAAGCAATAAAAAAATGTCATGTGCCCAAAAATGGTACTAATAAAAACGTCAACTCGTCCTGCAACTCGTCCTGCAAAAAACAAGCCCTCACATGACTATGTGGGCAGAAATATGGAAAAATTATAGTTCTCAAAATATGGTGATGCAAAAACTAGTTTTTGAAGAAAAAAAGCGTCTTTTAGTGTGTGACAGCAGGCAAACATAAAAACCCGATATAAATGTGGTATCGCTGTAATCGCACCGAACCGAAGAATAAAGTCATCTAATCACTTATACCGCACGAGGAACAGCGTAAAAAATAAATAAAATCAATTCTTCACCTGCTGCTCATTGGTTCATTCTGCCTCCCAAAAATCGCAGTAATGTTCGGCTCACATTTATCCTGCCCTCTGCGCTGAGAGCTTACACCGGGTCTCTGTGTAAATCTCTGAAATACATGATTCAGACAGAGCCCCTAGCAGAAGATTCCCTATAATGAGGCAGATGGAGGCACTGTGGATGCATTCTGACTAGTGTTGAGCGAGCATGCTGGACACTGCTCGGTACTCGCCTGAGCATCACGCTACTCGGGATGTTCGGCGAGCACCGAGCATTACTCGGGCGGGAGCTCGGGTCTCCGCCCTACACGTTTGGCGCTCTTTACAGAGCCAATGAACATGCAGGGATTGCCAGCAAGTCACTGTAATGCCGCAGCCATATTGTTTGTGGGCATTACAGTGATTGGCTGGCCGCACAACGTCACCTCGAGTATTTAAAACCGGTTGCCGCCATCTTGGACAGAGTCGCTCCGGATCAGACAGTGTAGGGAGAGTGCTGCTGAGCTAGGGAGAGATTTATACTCCGAAATAGTTAGTGTAGGGTCTGTAAAGGCTGCCAGATCAAACAAACAGTCCTTCTCAGGACTAATATCCATCCCAGGTATATCAGGCAGGCAGGCAGGCTGTATAGGAGACGCAGTGGTTATACCAGCAAACGCTGCATTACAGCCCTGTGTGCTCCTGTTGGTCAAATTGCTAGACTTATCACCCCAGTCTCAGGAGCCAGAAAAAAATATATTTTTTTTTCATCTAAATCCTGTATTTTTTTTTCCTCAGTCAGACTGTCCAAATACGCGTCTTATTAACTTTTTGGTATTCCCCCCCCCCCGCAAAAAAAAAATTGAGTGTGTCTGTGACTGTTCAGACACCAATATATCTGTTTAAAAGAGTCTGGGGTAGGCCTTAAAAATATAACTGTGGTTTTGCAGTTCCACGGGTGAAATCTCTGTATTATCCTTTTTTTGGCATATTTTGCCATAAAAAAACTGTAATAGTGTCTCCTGACTGGTCAGACACCAATATATCTGTTTATAAGAGTCTGGTGTAGGCAAGAAAAATATAACTGTGATTTTGCAGTTCCACGGTTCAAATCTCTGTATTATCCAGCTTTTGGTATTTTTTCTGTAAAGAAAAACAGTAATAGTGTCTCCCTGATTGTTCATAGTTACATAGTTTATAAGGCCGAAAAAAGACAAGCGTCCATCGAGTTCAGCCTATTTCCTGTGCACTGCAGCTATTCTGCAGCCTTGATCCAGGGGAAGGCAAAAAAAAAAACCATGCGGTATAGGCCAATTTACATCATTGAGGAAAAATTCACTCCCCGACTCCAATCTGGCAGTGAGATTAAATCCCTGGATTAATTAACTATCACTAAGCATAAGATGTAATTTTATTGTTCTCAAGAAAGGCGTCCAGGCCTCTCTTGAATAGAGATGAGCGTTGTTCGGCGAACACGAACGATTTGAGAAAAATTTGGCTGTTCGAGGTTATGTTCGATAACTGTTCGTGCACCAAAATCATAACTGGATTTTTTCTCAGTAATGATGAAAATTAATGTTAATACGTAGTTTGAGTGTACAGCGGGGTAGGGGGAGGGGCAGGGGATGGATCTCTGCAGGAACAATGAAGATCTCCATTTTTTTTTCTCTTTTCCGCATTTGCAGTGGGGAGGTGCAATCTTTCAGCCTATCAGCAGCGCACACACGGAGCGAAGTGCTTTTTTTCACACAAGCAAGGGCATGTGTCATTGGCAGTGTATGTCACATGTCCTTGCCCTATAAGACCCAGCCATTTTCCCTGTCACCATCATTTTCTCACTGCTGCAGCTGCGTGTTAGACGGCACCGCTGTTGCTGTGTGCGCTATACCTTGTTAATTTCAAGCCAATTTTCGCACAAATCTACAGATAGCTTGGGAGTAGGGAATAGTTGTGATTGCAGTCCTTTTAACGACTAGGTTACAGCATTTCCTACGACTTTTGTCAGGCAGGTCTGTGCTCTTAAATAGATAGATTGTGGGAGTAAAGACTAATTGTAATTGGTGTCCTTTTCAGGACTAGGTTACATCAGTTCCTATCAGTTTTTGCCAGGCAGGTCGGTGCCAGTGCTGAGCAAGTTTTTTTCACAGCATTTGGCTGAATCTAGCAAAGCTAATCCTTTTTGGCCTATTGCAGAGTGTGTTAGTCAGTGGAGTAGCCTATCTGTGTTGCAAGATATACCACCTGTGTATAGAATACCAATTTTTTTACTGCACCTAGTGAAGTAAAATCTTTTGGGCATAGCATCATTCTATTAGTCCATCTATACTGACCTCCATCAGGTTGCAAATTGAATATAATTTTTTTCTGCATCTAGCTCTAAAAAAATATTTGGGCTTCTAGCAGTGTGTGGTACTTGTTCTATTAGTCCATCTATACTGACCTCCATCAGGTTGCAAACTGAATATAATTTTTTTCTGCATCTAGCTCTGAAAAAATATTTGGCCTTCTAGCAGTGTGTGGGACTTTCTCTATTAGTCCATCTATACTGACCACCATCAGGTTGCAAATTAAAAATAATTTTTATCTGCATCTAGCTCAGAAAAAATATTTGGCCTTCTAGCAGTGTGTGGGACTTTCTCTATTAGTCCATCTATACTGACCTCCATCAGGTTGCAAATTAAAAATAATTTTTATCTGCATCTACCTCTGAAAAAATATTTGGCCTTCTAGCTGTGTGTGGGGCTTGTTCTATTAGTCCATCTATACTGACCTCCATCAGGTTGCAAACTGAATATAATTTTTTTCTGCATCTAGCTCTGAAAAAATATTTGGCCTTCTAGCAGTGTGTGGGACTTTCTCTATTAGTCCATCTATACTGACCTCCATCAGGCTGCAAATTAAAAATAATTTTTATCTGCATCTACCTCTGAAAAAATATTTGGCCTTCTAGCTGTGTGTGGGACTTGTTCTATTAGTCCATCTATACTGACCTCCATCAGGTTGCAAACTGAATATAATTTTTTTCTGCATCTAGCTCTGAAAAAATATTTGGCCTTCTAGCAGTGTGTGGGACTTTCTCTATTAGTCCATCTATACAGACCTCCATCAGGTTGCAAATTAAAAATAATTTATATCTGCATCTAGCTCTGAAAAAATATTTGGCCTTCTAGCAGTGTGTGGGACTTTCTCTATTAGTCCATCTATACTGACCTCCATCAGGTTGCAAATTAAAAATAATTTTATGTCTGCATCTAGCTGTGAAAAAATATTTGGCCTTCTAGCAGTGTGTGGGACTTTCTCTATTAGTCCATCTATACTGACCTCCATCAGTTTGCAAATTCAAAATAATTTTTTGTCTGCATCTAGCTCTGAAAAAATATTTGGCCTTCTAGCAGTGTGTGGGACTTTCTCTATTAGGCCATCTATACTGACCTCCATCAGGCTGCAAATTAAAAATAATTTTTATCTGCATCTACCTCTGAAAAAATATTTGGCCTTCTAGCTGTGTGTGGGACTTGTTTTATTAGTACATCTATACTGACCTCCATCAGGTTGCAAACTGAATATAATTTTTTTCTGCATCTAGCTCTGAAAAAATATTTGGCCTTCTAGCTGTGTGTGGGACTTTCTCTATTAGTCCATCTATATAGACCTCCATCAGGTTGCAAATTAAAAATAATTTATATCTGCATCTAGCTCAGAAAAAATATTTGGCCTTCTAGCAGTGTGTGGGACTTTCTCTATTAGTCCATCTATACTGACCTCCATCAGGCTGTAAATTAAAAATAATTTTTATCTGCATCTACCTCTGAAAAAATATTTGGACTTCTAGCTGTGTGTGGGACTTGTTCTATTAGTCCATCTATATTGACCTCCATCAGGTTGCAAACTGAATATAATTTTTTTCTGCATCTAGCTCTGAAAAAATATTTGGCCTTCTAGCAGTGTGTGGGACTTTCTCTATTAGTCCATCTATACTGACCTCCATCAGGTTGCAAATTGAAAATAATTTATATCTGCATCTAGCTCTGAAAAAATATTTGGCCTTCTAGCAGTGTGTGGGACTTTCTCTATTAGTCCATCTATACTGACCTCCATCAGGTTGCAAATTAAAAATAATTTATATCTGCATCTAGCTCTGAAAAAATATTTGGCCTTCTAGCAGTGTGTGGGACTTTCTCTATTAGTCCATCTATACTGACCTCCATCAGGTTGCAAATTAAAAATAAATTTTTGTCTGCATCTAGCTCTGAAAAAATATTTGGCCTTCTAGCAGTGTGTGGGACTTTCTCTATTAGTCCATCTATACTGACCTCCATCAGGTTGCAAACTGAATATAATTTTTTTCTGCATCTACCTCTGAAAAAATATTTGGGCTTCTAGCTGTGTGTGGGACTTGTTATATTAGTCCATCTATACTGACCTCCATCAGGTTGCAAACTGAATATAATTTTTTTCTGCATCTAGCTCTGAAAAAATATTTGGCCTTCTAGCAGTGTGTGGGACTTGTTCTATTAGTCCACCTATACTGACCTCCATCAGGTTGCAAATTCAAAATAATTTTTTGTCTGCATCTAGCTCTGAAAAAATATTTGGCCTTCTAGCATTGTGTGGGACTTTCTCTATTAGTCCATCTATACTGACCTCCATCAGGTTGCAAACTGAATATATTTTTTTTCTGCATCTACCTCTGAAAAAATATTTGGGCTTCTAGCTGTGTGTGGGACTTGTTCTATTAGTCCATCTATACTGACCTCCATCAGGTTGCAAACTGAATATAATTTTTTTCTGCATCTACCTCTGAAAAAATATTTGGGCTTCTATCTGTGTGTGGGACTTGTTCTATTAGTCCATCTATACTGACCTCCATCAGGTTGCAAATTGAATATAATTTTTTTCTGCATCTAACCCAGCCAATAGTTTTGGCCTAATACCACAGTTTGGCCACTCAGCTCTGCTCGGTTCCCATCCATTGTTTTTTTGTGCAAACAACTCCAGAGTTGTGAATTAGTTAACCACCAAAATGAGTGGAAAAAGGCCTGCTGCTGGTGGAAAGGGGAATAGGCGTTTTGGGAAGGGGAAAAAAGGTTGTGTCCGTGGGGTAGATGTTAAAGCAACAGTAACATCTGCAGAAGAAAGACCATCTTCCAGCCAAACTAAAATGTCTACTTCTTTTAGCGGACAATGTGATAAGATCCCTTTCTTACGGCCACGCCAATTGCTACAAATTCCAGATGAGGCACAAAAACAGCAGGTGCTTCAACGGATATCAAGTGCTCCTTTAAGTGGGCTCTCCTCCACATCAACTTCAACATCACAAATACTCCAGTCCTCAAAGGTGTCACCCCAATCGCCCTTGCTTCCTCACAGCTCCCAAATCTCCAGCTGCCCATCTGAGTATGAGGTAGAACAGATGGTTGAGTCTGCAGAGCTGTTTACTCATACTATAGCCTGGGAATCAGAGGTCGACTCCAGTGCTTCTGTGAATCCAGACGAGGAAATGATCTGCACTGATGCCCAGAATCTTTATGAGTCGGATCCAGGACCAGACGCAGAAGGTTCTGACCATAATGTAGACCCTCATTCCCAAACTGTAAGTCCTGTTGGTGGAGACAATGAGGAAGACGATGATGAGACTCAAATACCTGATTGGAGCGACAACTTTAGTTTTTTGTCAGGGCAGGAACAGGTTGGCTCTGAGGACGACGGGTATGATAACGCACAGGGTGATGATGATGAGGTTGGAGATCCCACTTACTGTCAACCCACAGTCAGCCAAGAGATGAGGTCAGCAGAGGAGGTGGAGGAAGATGCTAGTGACGACGAGGTCAGGTTGCGCCTTCCTGGACAGAGACGTAGTACTGGAAGCACGTCAACAACTGCATCCCCAAACACAACTCTGCCTCTCACCACAAGTCGTGGTGGCTCTTCAGGTCGCATGGGTGCTAAGCCTTGCATAGCCTGGGCATTTTTTCAGATTGATAAAGATGACCCAACTCGTGTTATCTGTAACATTTGTCAGCAAAAGCTAAGTAAAGACCAAAAAATACATAGTTTGAGTACTTCATGCATGAACCGGCACATGGACATGAAGCATAAGTTGCAGTGGGAAGCTCAGTGTGCTACAATGCGGCCTAGCCGGCCGGGCCAACCACCGTCTGCCATATCTTGTGCATCCGCGGCCTCTTCATCCTCTGTGACTGGGGGGACAGCAGTCACACCTGTTTTGGGGCGCAGACCTGCCACCTCTTTACCCGCAACAGCCAGCGTGATTGGCAGGTCATCATTTTCTTTGGAGGTGGTAACACCAGCTGGTGTTGAGCGCTGTCCGACATCGATAGCACCACCTTTGGATCAAGGCAACCTAACATGTCCGCCTGCATCTTCCTCACAGACTGGCAGTTTGCCGGGGACACCCTTATCAACCCCGTCTAAGCACAATTGCCAGCCCTCGGTCCCTCAGATGTGGACAAGTAAAAGACCATTTCCTCCTAGCCATGAGAAAGCTAAGAGGTTGAATTTCACCATCTGCAAGCTCTTGGCTACAGAAATGCTGCCTTTCCGCCTGGTGGACACAGAGGATTTTCGAGACCTTATGTCCGTCGCAGTGCCCCAGTACCAGATGCCCAGTCGGCACTACTTCTCAAAGAAAGGTGTGCCTGCGCTCCACCAGCATGTCGCACACAACATCACCGCTTCTTTGAGAAACTCTGTGTGTGACAGGGTGCATTTCACCACAGACACTTGGACGAGTAGGCATGGACACGGGCATTACATGTCGCTGACTGGGCACAGGGTAACTATGGTGACAGCAGGACAAGGGGCTGCTGTCCAAGTCTTGCCGTCCCCACGAGTTGTGCGTCAATCCTCTTTATGTCAAAGTTCCTCCTCTGCTTCTGCCTCCTCAATCTCCTCTCGGTCTTCCACCTGCACCCAAAGCCTGTCTGGTCATGCCACAAGCTTTCTAACTGCGCAGAAGGGATCCTGCACACCTCCTTACTATGCTGGCAGTAGGGCTCAACGTCATCAGGTGGTTTTTACTTTGAAATGTCTGGGAAATGTGAGTCACACAGCTGAGGAGTTGTGGTCAGCTCTAGAGAACCAATTTCATGAATGGTTGTCTCCACTGGTCCTGAAACCAGGGAAGGCCGTGTGCGACAATGCTGAAAACCTGGGTGCGGCCCTTCGCCGGGGCAATGTCACACACGTGCCTTGTATGGCTCACGTGTTGAACCTGGTTGTCCAGCAATTTTTAGCCCACTATCCCAGACTAGATGGCCTTCTGCAGAGGGCACGGTCGCTGTGTGCTCACTTCCGCCGTTCGCATCCCGCAGCTCAGCGACTTACATCTCTACAGAAGTCGTTGGGCCTGCCACTTCACCGGCTAAAATGCGATGTGCCTACCCGGTGGAATTCAACTCTGCACATGTTGCAGCGACTGTGGCAGCACCGACAAGCCCTGGTGCAATACGTTCTGACGTATAGCCTGGGCCAACGAGATCCAGAGGTGGGGCAAATCACGCTGGAGGAGTGGTCTCAGATCAGGGACCTATGCACCCTTCTGCACAGTTTTGAAATGGCGACGAAGATGTTTAGTGCTGACGATGCCATTATCAGCATGACTATTCCGGTGATTTACATGCTGGAGCACATGTTAAACAGAATTCGGAGTCAGGTGGTGGCACAAGAGGAGGTGGAGGAAGTAGAGGAGGAGGAGTTGTATGTTTAAGGGCTAACATCTGCAAGGTCCAGACGGTCGGCAGCACCAAGGCGGCAGGCATGTGAGGGTGGGGGAGATGGTTTTACCAGGGCGCATGGTAGCAGCCAAACTAGTGAAGAAGGTGCAGGAGCCCAGGAAGAAGTGGAGGACGAACTGATGGAAGACTCATCAGATGTGGGAGACTTTGATCACATTTCTGTTGTGCGAGGTTGGGGGGAGAGGACAGAGGAAGGAAGCATGATTGTTACCTCGCCACCAACACAACAGGGACTTGGTGCTCCTGGATGCGCAACACACATGAGTGCCTTCTTGCTGCACTACCTGCAACATGACCCTCGAATTGTGAGAATTAGAAATAATCCTGACTACTGGGTTGCCACACTGTTAGATCCCCGGTACAAAAGTAAATTTGCAGAAATTATTCCTGCCATAGAAAGGGATGCACGCATGCAGGAGTATCAGCAGAGACTGTTGCAGAATCTTACATGTGCTTTTCCACAAAACACCAGTGGTGCACGTAGTGAATCTCACAGTTCCAACTTGCCAACCGTGGGACCGTCAAGTGTTCAGCACTCAAACCGTAACAGAACCACAGTATCTGCTGATAACATCAATTTTACGGAATCATTTCACCACTTTTTTAGCCCATCCTTTGCAAGGCCACAGGAGACAAGAAGTCTGACACATAGTCAACGCCTAGAGACGATGGTACAGGAGTATCTCCAAGTAAACATTGAAGCCATGACTGTGTCACTGGACCCTTGCTCTTTTTGGGCTTCCAATCTGGATAAATGGCCGGAGCTAGCCACTTACGCCTTGGAGATCTTGTCATGCACCGCAGCCAGCGTTCTGTCTGAACGTGTGTTCAGCGCTGCTGGTGGTGTGCTGACAGATAAGCGAACGTGGCTCTCCACTGATAATGTAGACAGACTCACGTTCATAAAGATGAACAAATCATGGATCCAAAATGACTTTTCTACCCCTGTGTCATCCTGGGGAGAGTAAAAGCTTGATGATTGGTTAAAATCACCCTACCAACCGTTTTAAGCTTTCAAATTACTAATCATGTTTATCTGTATCTTGGCTGGAAAATAATTTGGGCTTTGTAGCAGTGTGCAGCACTGATTCTATTAGGCCATCTATAATAAGCTCCACCAGATTTAAAATTACTAATCATGTTTATCTGTATCTTGACTGGAAAATAATTTGGGCTTTGTAGCAGTGTGCAGCACTGATCCTATTAGGCCATCTATACTAAGTTCCACCAGATTTAAAATTAATAATAATTTTTAGCTGCATCTAGCCCGGAAAATAATTTTGGGCTCCGAGATGTGCAAGACACATAAGTGCCTTCTTGCTGCACTACCTGCAACATGACCATCATATTGTCAGAATTCGAAGTAAGCATGACTACTGGGTTGCCACACTCTTAGATCCCCCAAACTTTTCGATCAACCTTTTCATTTTAATAAAGACCAAAAAAATGGTCATTTTTGAAATTATAAGCATTAACAGGTTATTAGAAACTGAAATCAAACAGTTTTCAACTCAAAACTTTATTCTAGGTGATGTTACATTTTCACATAGGACCCCTTGTTCAAAAGGAGCTTCTGAACTCTCTCGTCCATTGAATTTGTCAGGTTTTGGATGGTTTCTGCTTCAATTGTTTTGCATGAGGACAGAATACCCTCCCAGAGCTGTTGCTTAGATGTGAACTGCCTCCCGCCATCATAGACACTCCTTTTGATGATGCTCCAGAGGTTCTGAATGGGGTAGAGGACAGGGGAGCATGGGGGTCACACCATAAGCTTGTCCCCTTTTATGCCCATATCAGCCAGAGATGCAGATGTTTTATGTGCAGCATGAGATGGTGCATTATCATGCAAAAAAATGATCTTGCTGTGAAATACAAGGTTCTTCTTCTTGAACCATGGCAGGAAGTGCTGTTTAAGAAAATCCACATACATTATGGAGTTCATCTTTAGCGCCTTCAGGGATCCTAAAGGGGCCGACAATCTCTCTCCCCATGATTCCAGCCCAAAACATTACTCCACCTCCTCCTTGTTGGCGCTGTAGCCGTGTTGGCGTGGGGTGTCCATCAACCAGCCATCCTCCACTCCATCCATCTGGACCATCGAGCGCAGCACGGCACTCATCCGTGAACAAAACAGTTTTGAAATCAGTCTTCATGTAATGTTTGGCCCACTGGAGCCGTTTCTGCTTGTGTGAAGTGGATAGAGGAGGTCGACAGGATGGCGTATGCACAGCTGCAAACCTCTGAAGGACCCTGCATCTTGTTGTTCGGGGGACGTTGGAGGCACCAGCAGCTTCAAAAACTTGTCTGCTGCTATGACAAGGCTTTTTTGCCGCTGCTCTTTTAACCTGACGTAATTGCCTGTAGGAAAGAGTCCTCAATTTGCCCTTATCAGCACGCACACATGTGTACTGTGAATCAGCTACATACTTCTTGATTGCCAAGACACTTCATCCTGATCATCGCACAATGTTGATTGTAGTCATGCCTTGACCTAAACACTCCACAATTTGTTGCTTCTCAGCAGCCGACACATCCTTTTTCTTTCCCATTTTGGCAGAAAATGTAGGCTGCTTAATAATGTGAGACAGCCTTCTTAAGTAGTCTTGCCTTTCATTGGACACACCTGCCAAACTAATTAGCACAGGTGTCTGCAATTGCTTACAGTGATATAAAGAGCCCTGACACACATCACCATCAATGAGTTTAACTGACAAACAAACAAATTCTTCCCTTATCACTCCTAAACACTTTTTGCATAATAATTTGGAACACAGTGTACATGTGCTTTTCCACAAAACACCAGTGGTTCACGTAGTGAATCTTACAGTTCTAACTTGCCAAGCGTGGTCTGTATGGAGTTGTTCAATAAAGGGCCCAAAATTAAGATAACATAGATGGGAGAGGTCTCTATGAATAGGAATTCCTGAGTATTTGATACCCTGTGAGGGCCAGGCAAAGGGAAAGTTGGACTGGATGGAATCCTATATGGATTTGGGGAGGGAGACATCGAGGGCCTCAGACTTCGCTGCATTGATTTTAAAATTTGACCATGTAACAAAGTGATCTATTTCAGCCATAACAGCATGGATGGATATATGTGATTGAGTGATATATACTAGGACATCATCAGCAAATAGAGAGCACTTGTACTCGGTGCCTCCCACCTCAATCCACCTAATATTGGGGTTATGGCGAATTGGTGAGAGCAGGTGCTCCGTCACTAGGATGTGTAAGAGAGGGGACAGAGGACATCCCTGCCTTGTCCCATTGGTGATTGTGAAAGGTGATGAAAATGTTCTGATGCACCCCCTGGGCCTTGGGACACCCGGAGCCGGACCCTTTTTGGTGGATGCTGGTGGTTGTAGTCTTCGTGGCGACGACCCGGTTCCGTGGCTCAGGGTGGTCAAACCAGTGGCGGAACTATTTATGTGGTTTTGATGTTTAAATGTCCGACTCCGCCACCCGTGGATTGCGGTCAGAGTGAACCGCCGCTGCAGGGCAGACCGCTGAGGCTGGTGTTGTGGGTGCAGCAGAGCGTAGCATAACTCCCCACGGGAGGAGTATAGCCTCAGGGCAGTGTATGCGGAGGATGGGGGTGATGGTGCAGGGCAGCAGCAGTAACGACACAGAGTCAGTGATGCAGTCCAGGGCCTTTACTCACAGTTCTTATTATCCAGACCACGCCTGCAGGTAACGGCTGCCCACGTCGTACTGTGCTCACCAGGTGAGGGGCTCAGACAACTCCCAGATAACTTTGGAGCGCTTCACAGGACCCCCTTTGTGTGTCCTTTGTCTGGCCTTTCTTACCAACCCTTCTGTCCGGCTGCCTCGGGCCTCCTCTTGGTAAACTTGGCGCCAGTTTCCCTGACCCTATGTGGTGCCTTCCTAGCGGGTGTAGCGAGGGGCTGCGCCACATAAAATGTCACAGCCTCCGGTTTCTAGCTGAGGGTCGTTTCCTGCCTCCACTAGTTTCGGGGACCTGTCTCCCCCTTTGGCCTGACCCCTCCACTCAGGTGGATTCGGGCGTGCGGTGGTGACTTGCCCGTCCACACCCCTGGGATCCCTTCATTCCTCGTTCCTGGAGCCTTCTCCACTCCTCTTCCTTCCTTCTCCCTCTTCCAGGCCTGGGCCTCTGTTACTAGGCCCGCCTCTGGAGCAGAGCTCATGCAGAGCCCCTGCTCCCTTCCACTTCTGCTCAGACTTCTCTGCACTGAACTAAGATGGTGCCCACCTTTTATACTCCCTTCTCAATGCACCCAGGAACTGCTTCCTCCTTGCTCCTGCACTACAGGGTTCCCCTTCCTCAGTGTTCCCTCCCCCCACTCCAGCCAGGGACAGGGACTGTCGTGCCCATCTCAGAGGCATATTGGTCGCCCTGCCCCACGGCAATGTGGTGTAATGCATGCAGGTGTCGGGTCCTGATCCACACTCCATCCTTACCTGAGAGTGAGATATCACACCTCTGGGTGAGGTGCAATACCTCTGTAGCATCCGAGCCCTCAGGGTGCTACAGTTCCATTTATCTTCAGCCTAGGTGACGTATTGTGATACAGGGCCGTGATTTTGGCTATAAAAGGGTCCCCTAGACCCCTACCCCAAGCTTTTTAAGAGAATCATATATGGCGTGCCAGGAGACTCTATGGAATGCTTTCTCAGCATCCAACGAGAGTATCTAATTACAAATTTTTAACTGCATCTAGCCCAGGAAATACTTTGTGCCTAGTAGCAGTGTCTGCTAGTCAGCGGATTATCCCGGCTGTTATGCAAGCTACACCACCTGTAGTATGGACACTTAATTTTTTCAAAGGAAATGCTTCGGGACCACGGGATACTCAGTGAAGAGCATCAGGAGGCACCCCAAGGCATAGGGGCTGGGACTGGCAGTAGGATGCCTTGCGGTATAAAAGCTTTTTAACTGCAGCAGCTTTAGTGGATGCTACTGGAGCTGGAATTACGCGGCTGCTGGCATGAGACTTGCCCTCCAATAGATCCTTGTAAATGGATTTAAAGTGTATTCATTCAAATTAGAGAGACAATTTAAATTAAAAAGCTTAGAGCTGCCTCCACCACAGGGGGGCTCGCGCGACCCACCAGCGGACAGGCACCAGTATTGGGAGAGGGGGGCTGGCCATCAGGGTTCACCGCGGCTCTGGCACAAACCCGGCGACACGGAGGTGGCACGGGCAGGAGCGGACTGAACGTGTCGGCTTCTCACTTTTTGGATTTTAGAAGGGCATGACATGCCTATATCTGTGTCTCCCCCTCCTTTTACTCCTCCACCTCTTTTCTTTTCGCATGACTATATGTACTTGTCACTTTTCCATGTGTTAGTTGTGTCTTCTGAGCAGTTTGTCAGCTTTTGGACACCTTTGAAGGTGATTTCTATGTTTTTTTGTTTGCCTGCCATTGGTTTTAACGGTGTTCGAAGGTGTTCGACGAACAGTTTGACGAACAGTTCGGCGAACACACGGGTGTTCGACGAACCGAACCGAACTCGAACACTACGGGGGTGGCTCAACACTACTCTTCAACTCATTAAATGAGTTGGACATCAGCACTTCCTCTCCCAGAGAGTTCCAGAGTCTCACGGCTCTGACCGTAAAGAATCCCCTTCTATGCTGGTGCAGGAACCTCCTTTCCTCCAGACGCATAGTGTGCCCCCTCGTCTTTGTCACCATCCTTTGTATAAACAGGTCATGGGAGAGATGTCTGTACTGCCCCCTGATGTATTTATACATGTTTATGAGGTCTCCCCTATGCCTTCTCTTTTCCAACGTAAATAGGCCTAATTTTGACAACCTCTCTGGGTATTCTAGTCCCTCCATTCCCTTTATTACTTTAGTCGCCCTCCTGTGTACCCTCTCTAGCTCCAATATGTCTTTCCTGAGCACCGGAGCCCAGAACTGTGCACAATATTCTAAGTGCAGCCTTACCAGCGCTTTATACAGAGGAAAAACAATGTTCTCATCATATGCCCCTATTCCTCTTCTGATGCATGCCATGACTCTATTTGCCTTCGCAGCTGCTGCCTGACACTGGGCACTCCAATTTAATTTGCTATTGACCAAGACGCCCAGGTCCTTCTCCATGTCAGATTTCCCCAACGGTTTCCCATTTAATATGTATGGGTGACGGCTGTTTTTCTTTCCCATGTGCATGACCTTATATTTATCGGCATTGAACCCCATTTGCCATTTTTTGGCCCAACTCCCCAATTTATCTAAATCCTCCTGTAGCTGTGCCCTATCCTCATCTGTATTAACTACTTTACAAAGTTTAGTATCATCTGCAAATATTGCTATTTTACTATGCAACCCTTCCACTAGATCATTAATAAATATATTAAATAATATAGGGCCCAAGACAGACCCTTGAGGCACCCCGCTAGTAACCCTGACACACCCTGAGCTTACTCCATTGATAACCACCCTCTGCTTTCTATCACTCAGCCAGCTATTTACCCACTTGCACACATTATCCCCCAGACCAAGCATTCTCATTTTATATACCAACCTTTTGTGTGGCACGGTATCAAACGCTTTGGAGAAGTCAAGGTATACAACATCCACTGACTCTCCCCTGTCCAGCTGTGAGCTCACCTCCTCGTAGAAGGCCATCAGGAGCGATCCCTCATGAATCCATGTTGATATGGAGTTAGACAGTTATTATCATTAAGATATTCTACAATAGCATCTCTAAGAAATCCTTCAAACAATTTACCCACAACAGACGTTAAGCTGACTGGTCTATAGTTCCCAGGGTCACTTTTAGACCCCTTTTTGAATATTGGTACCACATTTGCTTGGCGCCAGTCTAGTGGGGCAGTCCCTGTCCATAAAGAGTGCTTGAATATAAGATACAGCGGCCTGTCTATCACATTAATTAATTCTTTTAGTACCCGGGGGTGTATGTCATCTGGGCCTGGTGACTTGTCTATTTTGATATTATTTAGGCGTTTCTGAACTTCCTCCTGGGTTAGGTGGGTGATATTTAGCGGAGGGTTTACTTTATCACTCTGCATTTCCTCCGATAAATTGTTTTCTTTTGTGAAAACAGTGGAGAAGAAGCTATTGAGTAGGTTTGCTTTACCCTCATCGCCCTCTATGATTTTACCCAGGTTATTTTTCAATGGGCCAACGCCATCAGTTTTAATCCTTTTACTGTTTATATAGTTAAAGAACAGTTTGGGATTAGTTTTACTTTCCTTGGCAATTAGTCTCTCTGTCTCATCTTTTGCTATTCTTATTTGTTTCTTACAGATTTTGTTTTTTTCCCTATAAGATATTAGCGCTTCCTCGTTGCCTTCTTCTTTAAGTTTACTGAAAGCCCTTTTTTTGTTTTTCATTGCCCTCTTGACGTCCTTATTTAGCCACATTGGCTTCCTCCCATTCCTAGCCCTTTTATTCCCATAAGGTATGTACCTTCTACAGTGACTATGTAGGACTGTTTTGAAAATTTCCCATTTTCTATCCGTGCTCCTGTTACTGCAGATCCTATCCCAGTCTATAAGGTGAAGGGCATCTCTTAGCTGAAGTTCAGTGTTTTTGTGACTCCCTTGCTGGGCACCTACTGAAGCACATGTGGAATTGTATAATGTTGTGGTCACTATTTCCCAGGTGCCCCCCGACCTGCACCTCAGTTATTCTGTCTGGCCTGTTAGTTAATATTAAGTCTAAAAGGGCCGTCCCTCTAGTTGGTTCCTGCACAAGTTGTGACAAATAATTGTCTTTGATAATTGACAGAAACCTGTTTCCTTTCTGAGATCTACAGCTTTCAGTTTCCCAGTCTATATCGGGGTAGTTGAAGTCCCCCATAATAATCACCTCGTTATTTTTTGCTACTTCGTCTATTTGTCTCATTAATAGACTTTCCGTGGCTTCTGCTATATTTGGTGGTTTATAACACAAATTCAGACACAAATATATCTGTTTGAAAGATTCTGGTGTAGGCCAGAAAAATATAACTGTGGTTTTGCAGTTCCACGGGTCAAATTTCTGTATTATCTTGCTTCTGGCATTTTTTGCCGTAAAAAAAAAACTTAATAGTATCTCCCTGACTGGTCAGACACCAATATATCTGTTTAAAAGAGTCTGTTGTAGGCCCGAAAAATATAACTGTGGTTTTGCTGTTCCACGGTTCAAATCTCTGTTTTATCCACTTTTGGACCTTTTTTACATAAAAAAAACAGTTTGAGTGTGTCGCTGACTGTTCAGCCCCAGATATATCTATTAAAAAAAAGTCTAAATTAGAACTGTGGTTTTGCAGTTTCACGTTTCAAATCACTGTATTAGGCTATGTGCCCACCATGCAGAAATGCTGCATATTTTTTACGCTTCTCCCTGGCAGGAAAAACGCATGCAGATTTTACATGCGTTTTTCCCGCCAGGTAGAAGCGTTTGTAAAGCGTTTTTGCATGCATTTCTGCATGCGGGTTAACAAGCGCTTTTCCAAGCGATTTTAGCATCACTTGGAAAAGTGCTTGACAACTTGTTCACACTATATAAATCCATGCAACCGGAATGGATTTATAGTAGTGTGACCAAGTTAGTTAAAAAAAAAAAATAAGAATGGTAAAAAATAAAAAAATAAAGTTTATACTCACCTTCTGTTGTCCTCCCGGTGTTATCTCTGCTGCGTCCGGTGTGTTGCACTGCTCGCGGTGGTGTGAAGGACCTGCGGTGAGGTCATTGAGCCATGTGATGGGTCACATGACTCAGTGACGTCATGGCAGGTACTTCACAACAGCGCGAGCATTGCAAGACATTGGATGGAGCAGACAAAACACCGGGAGGACAACGGAAGGTGAGTATAAACTTTATTTTTTATTTTAAATTCTTTTTTTTACAGTTTCTATGGTACCCAGGTCTGGTTGAGAGTCTCCTCTTCTCCAAACTTGGGTACCATCCGCACATAGAAACGCATAATATCCGTGTGTACAAATGTACTGACACGGATATTATGCGTTTCAATGCAAGTCAATGGCGGCGATTGCGCTGCGTGTCCGCAAAATTAATGGACATGCTGCGGATTTTTGAGCTCAGCATAAATGCTGCGGAAAAATCCGCAACATGGGCATTGACATTGCGGCTTGTCAATGGGGATCATGGGGGGCGGATTACTAAGCGTTTCCCAATCATTTATGCTGCGGAAACTGCGCAGCATATACGCTTGTAAAACGCTACGTGGGCTCATACCCTTATCCAGCTTTTTGCCTGTTTTACGTAAAAAAAAAAAAAAAAAAAAATAGTGTCTCCCTGTCTGTTCAGTCACAAATATATCTGTTTAAAAGATTCTGGTGTAGGCCAGAGAAATAGAACTGTGGTTTTCCTCTTCCACGGTTCTAATCTCCTTTTTATTACCCTTTTCCCATTGATAGTGCAAGTGTAAGCTATTTTACTTCATTTACAATGGGCAAGGCACGTGGCAAGGGCCGTGGAACTGGACATTCTGGTGATGGTGCGTGTAGGGGACGGGGCCGTGGCTAAGGTGAAAATGTGCCACAACCAACAGCCACATCTTCTCGCTCCCACTTCTTGACCGAATTACCACACTACAACACCAGTATTGTGAACTGATCAGTGTGAACAGGTTATTAATTGGATAGCAGATAATACTTCCAGTTACCTGGGCACCACCACCTCCGGTCTGTCTTCCACACGGTCAAGTTTTAGTAGCCGTGAGTCTCGACCGCATACTCCTCCTCACCCTGATGCTCCTTCCTCCCACCATGCCGAGTGTCGTCAGACAACAACTGATCCCACACTTGGACACTCTGAAGAGCTGTTCACTGGCCCATTTCCATATTTGTGCCCCACGCCTGCTCCACTTGAAGTGGTGGAAGAGGAGATCCCATGTAGCGATGCCCAAATATTTGAACAGCCACGGCCAGAGGAAGTCGACACTGGCAATTTGTCACAAGAGGTGGACGATGACGAGACACAATTGCCACGAAGTGAGGAGTAGGATCGTGGTGCGCAAGCGGAAGAGGAGGAGGTGGTGGATGATCTAGAAACTGACCCAATGTGGCAGGAGGACACGCAGAGCGAGGACAGCAAGCACACAGGGGGAGGGAGGCAGAGTACCCCAACAGGCAGGAAGAAGCAGTGTGGTGGCCGCACACAGAAGGCGGGCAACAGTTCCCCGTAACACCAACACGAGGGACATTGCCAGTACAACCGGTAGGTGTTCCAGAGTCTGTAATTTTTTTAAAGACTCTGCTGATAACCCCAAAAAGGCCATTTGTACCACCTGCCATGCCAGCATCAGCAGGGGTGACAAAACTACCAGCCTGACCACCACCAACATGATCAGGCACATGGCAGCAAAGCACCCGACTTTGTGGGGCGAACACCAGGGTCCACGACCAGTGTCAGCGGGTGTCACCACTGCTTCTTCCGCTGTTGTGCATGTAATAGAACCCCCTGTTGTGCGTGCAAGGCAATCCCCTGTCCATACTGCATGCAAAGATGCCCCCTCATCTCAGTCTTCACTTGTTATGGCAGATTCTCAAGAAACAGCATCAACGTCCACGTCCACGTCCCACCGCAGCGTTCAATTGTCCATATCCCAGAGCTTTGAACGAAAGCGTAAATTCGCAGCCAACGCCCCACAGGCCACAGTCCTAAATTCGCACATTTCACGACTGCTTGCGTTGGAAATGCTGCCTTTTAGGCTGGTGGAGACGGAATTCTTCCGCAATTTTATGGCGGTGGCCATCCCTCGGTACTCGGTCCCCAGCCGACACTATTTTGCCCGGTGTGCCATCCCTGCACTACACAAGCACGTGTCCCAAAACATCTGCCGTGCCCTCAAAAACACAGTTACTGGGAGAGTCCACCTGACAACGGACACGTGGACAATTGCTTGTGGCCAGGGACCGTACATCTCCCTGACAGCACACTGGGTAAACATAGTGGAAGCCGGGACCCAGTCGGACCTTGGGACGGAACACATCCTCCCCACACCGAGGATTGCGGGCGCTTTGTCAGTCAGAGTTGCCCCCACAGTGTACAGCTCCTGCACCTCATCCTCCTCCTCCTCCTCATGTTCATCCTCCATCTCAGATATCACCACATCAGATACAAGCTGGAAGCACTGCAGTACTGCCTCAGCCAAGCGGCATCAGGCTGTGCTGAAACTCATAAGTAGTTTTGAGCATTCCGATACTGAAATATCGGGTATCGGCCGATATTCGCGGTATCGGAATTCCGATACTTAATTCCGATACTTTTACAATATCGTATAGCGGAATCGGAAGTTCCCATAATGCAATGAGCCAGTTTCATTTTATTCAGCCAATGAGGATCCTAAGAAGTGTGGGCACATCCTGTTAGGCATGTAGGCATCTTAACTAATGGCATGGCTGTGATAGGCTGCTGAAATGATGCCATGATGCACTATTAAAGCCGCCGCCGCCATTTTGAGCTCACTCTGCTGTGAATTCAGTTAGGGATAGGACGCTGTTGTTCTGAGGGACAGTTTTAGCTACCTATTTGGTCTATTCTGGTTTACCCAAGCTACTTTATAAATCGCTGTGCCTTGCAGCGCTAGTGCACAGTTCTCTGTGCTGTTCACCGCTGTCTGCAAGGTCTGTGTGTGTGAGTGCAGCTCACCCTGTAGTGTGTGCTTCAGCCACGTCTGGTTGTATTGCACTCAGTGTGTGTCACTGCCTCATACATTGTCCTTTTTTGCCAATTCATAATTTTTCCTGATATCTCCTATTAGTGTGGTGGTTCCATCCGTATTCAGCTAAATTGGTTCCAAACACACTATATAGGAGTAGATAGAGAAATTTTTTTTGTCTTGCAGCGCTAGTGCACAGTGCTCTGCATCTGTACTGTTCACCGCTGTCTGCAAGGTCTGTGTGTGTGAGTGCTGCTCACCCTGTAGTGTGTACTTCAGCCACGTCTGGTTGTAGTGCACTCAGTGTGTGTCACTGCCTCATACATTGTCCTTTTTTGCCAATTCATAATTTTTCCTGATTTCTCCTATTAGTGTGGTGGTTCCATCCGTATTCAGCTACATTGGTTCCAAACACACTATATAGGAGTAGTTAGAGGAGCCTTTCTGCAGCATTGTGCCCTGCAGCCCCAGCCAGATTAGTATTAGCCTATTTTTTGTAGCTTCATCTAATGCATTGTAGGTTACCTTCCTACATTGTAATAGCTACAAAAAGTTTGTGATACTATCGGTATTACATCTTTGGGCACATCCAGTGTCTTTTTGTGACAAAAAAAACATAAATAAAGTTCACCAAACACTCCACTTTACAGTTGTGTAGGCCACATTAGCTCATATTAAAGTCTAGTCCACACTTTATAAAATTAGTGTTTCTTATACCTGTTAGCAGCTGTTCAGGAATAAGCACACTAAGCCCTTTGTACTTTTCTGCCTATCTTTATCAGTCTACCAAGATGAAGAAGGCAGGGAGTAAGGCATGTCGTGGGCATGGAGTTTCTGCAGGGAGAGGACGTGAGGATTCTGTGCCTGCAGGGAGAGGATGTGGGGATTCTGTGCCTGCTGCGGGCACCAGTGACTCAGCATCCCCCAGTTTTACCAGGGAACAGTCCTTTATGCGCAGCTTTGTAGGAGCTAGCCATACCCCACTGCTGCGGGAGGACCAAATTGAAGCCGTTGTCGGATGGATGGCAGCTAACGCATCAACTTCAATTAGTTCCAGATCCTCTCAGGTCCTGAGCACTGAAGAGCACCCATCTGTCTCTTCACCACCTGCCAAATTGCCCAGGAAGTCAGAGAGCCCTGGACAGGAGCCATCTCTACTTCTGTTCTCTGAATCTCTTGGCTTGGAAAGAGGGGGCCAGCCAAGCAGAATTCAAGAATTTGAAGAAGAGGTAGTATGAAGTGATGCGCAACCGTTTTGTCTCTCTGAATCTGAAGAGGCGGGTGTGCCAGTGCCTATGGTCAGCAGCACACCTCAGTACGCATCTGATGATGAGACTCAGGTGCCCCTTTCTGGTGCGTACTGTGCTGTCGAGACTACCCAGGAGAAGCAGTTGTTTGAAGAGGGTGGTGTAGATGATGATATCCTTGACCCATCATGGCGTGAGGGACAGGAAGGTGGTGGGAGCAGCTCTGAGGAAGAGATTCCCCGAACAGCCCAAAAAGGAGGGAGAGGGAGGGGGCAGACTTGCTTGCCTGTAGCCTCCACTTCGGCACCCATTAGGAGCATGGCTCTTCCAAAATCCAAAGCGGGCGCTCCCAAGACTTGCAGTGCCTGGTCCTTTTTTGACACAGTTGCAGATGACATTTGCTTTGTCAAATTCAAGCTGTGTAATCAGAAGGTGAAAAGTGTCAGCAACCTCAATACCACAAATATGTGGAAACATGTGCGGACCAAGCACGTGGTGGAGTTACAAAAACACACTGAAGACCTAGGCCAACCTACAGCGCCACCTACCACCTCTTCAGCTCGTGTTGTAGCCTCTTCCTCCAGCTCACACACAGCTGGTTCGGCTTCCTCACAGGATCGCCATGGAAGAATCTCTGGCACTGTTGTACAGAGACACAGTGTAATTCCACCCACAGCACCACTTTCCCAGTCATCCTGACACTCCCAGGTCAGTCTACAGCCATTGTTAGCACAGGCATGGGAGGAAAGGAGCCCATACTCGGCAAACCACCCCCGAGCACAGGCTCTGAATGCTGGCATTGCTAAACTACTGGCCCTTGAAATGCTATCATTCAGGCTGGTGGAGACTGACACCTTCCGTAACTTTATGGCATTGGCAGTCCCACAATACAACGTGCCCAGCCGCTTTTATTTCAGCAGGCAAGCCGTCCCTGCCCTGCAACATCATGTGGAGGGAAAAATTAAACATGCGCTACAAAACGCCGTCAGTAGCAAGGTCCACCTGACCACCGATGCGTGGACCAGTAAGCATGGACAGGGACGATACCTTTCCCTCACTGCCCATTGGGTAAATGTTGTGGAGCCGAGTACAGATCTTGAGAGTGGCGCTGTACGTGTTCTGCCAACTCGAAGGATTGCAGGAATCCAGTCTGTACACACTGACTCCTCCTCATACTCCAGTTCCTCTGAATCAGCGCTGCAGGAGCCGTCACGGTCTACCTCCACATCGACCCGTGAACGGTTACCTGTTATGATGACCGATATGAGCACAGCCGTGGCCAAACGTCAACAAGCCGTATTAAAATTAATTTCTTTGGGGAATCGAAGCCACACAGCGCAGGAGCTCTGGAATGCCATCAAGCAGCAGAGCGACGTGTGGTTTGTGCCAGCGAATCTCCAGCCAGGCATGGTAGTGTGTGACAATGGCCTAAATCTGGTGGCAGCTCTGGGCCTAGGCAACCTCACTCACATCCCATGTCTGGCACATGTGCTCAACTTGGTCGTGCAGAGTTTTTTGAGGGACTATCCGGATCTTGATGCACTGCTTCACAAGGTCCGCATAGAGTGCGCTCACTTGCGGCGTTCCAGCAACGCAAGATCACGCATTGCAGCTCTGCAGCGCCGATTACGTCTTCCGGAACATCGCATCATATGTGACCTACCCACCAGGTGGAATTCAACGTTACATATGTTGGAGAGGTTGTGTGAGCAGCAGGCAGCAGTAATGGAGTACCAGCTGCAGCAGACGCAAACAAGTCGCAGTGCGCGCCGTTCACACTTCACCACCACTGAGTGGGCCTTTATGAAGGACATTTGCCACGTTTTGCGTGCCTTCGATTATTCCACGTGGATGGCGAGTGCAGATGATGCACTAGTCAGCATGACTATCCCCCTTATCTGCCTGCTTGAAAAAACACTGCAAGCACTAAGGGACGAGGTTTTGGAAGAGGTGGAGGATGAGGAGTCACAAATGCCATCAGCTTCTCTACAGTCTGCGCAACGTGGTTCCTCACAAAGGCCTAGGCAGGGGACACTTTGTGAGGAGGATGAGGAGGAGTCAATGGATGAGGAAGACATCTGTCCAGAGGAGGGAGGTGCACAAGTAGTCAGTATCTAGAGCGAGGGTGGGGTGATGCAGAGCAGGCAGAGATCACGCCTCAAGCAGGGGACAGCGTTTCTTGGCCAGTTGGCAGTCTGCAGCACATGGTTGATTTCATGCTGTGCCTGAGAAACGACTGCCGCATCGCCCACATTCTCAACTCGGCTGATTATTGGGTGTCCACCCTCCTAGATCCTCGCTACCGGGACAACTTACAAAGCCTCATAACACCGTTGAACTGGGAGCGTTAAATGCGGGAGTACCAAGACGCACTGGTGCATTCCATCATGTTCTCCATTCCAACCGAGAGCAGTGCTGCTAGTGCTTTACAAAGCAGCTCAGTGCGTCGAGGCAGTGGAGGAAGCTCCGCACAAAGAGGGAGCAGAAGCAGTGCCTCAGCACAAGGCAAGACCAGTATGGTCGAAATGTGGCAAAGGTTTGCGTCCCCGCCGCCACAAATGTCTACACCATCACAGACGGCTCCAGTCAGCAGGAGGCAACGTTTCAGTCAGATGGTGACAGACTACATGTCTTGCCCTCTCAGTGTACTCCCAGACCGCTCTTGTCCCTTCAAGTTTTGGGTCTGTAAGCTGGATACATGGCCAGAGCTTAGTCAGTATGCATTGGAAGTGCTAGCTTGCCCTGCTGCTAGTGTATTATCGGAACGCGTCTTTAGTGCCGCAGGTGGTGTACTAACAGACCGTCGCATGCGACTATCCTCCGATAACTTTGACCGGCTTACTTTTCTCAAAATGAACAAGGCCCGGATCTCTCATGAATTTGCCAGTCCTCTTCCAGAATAAATAATTGGTTGGCAACAGTATCCAGGTCTCCTGTTGTGTTCATGTTTCTACCACCTGAACTGTAATCCCTGAGCTCCAACACCGCCAGTTAGCGCTCGGAAGTGCCGTCTGCACAGTCAACACTTGCTGCCGTGTTATTAGGGTTCAGTAACGTCAGCTGTTCCCCTGCTGTGCGGGCGGCAATTTCTCCTGCTCTGTCCACATTCTCACTACTACAGATTTTAAAGTTGCTCCAATTACACCTCTGGCTCCTCTGTTTTCAGTATTATCCCTGAGCTCCAACACCGCCAGTTGGCGCTCGGAAGTGCCGTCTGCACAGTCAACACTTGCTGCCGTCTTATTGGGGTTCAGTAACGTCAGCTGTTCCCCTGCTGTGCGTACGGCAATTTCTCCTGCTCTGTCCACATTCTCACTACTACAGATTTTAAAGTTGCTCCAATTACACCTCTGGCTCCTCTGTTTTCAGTATTATCCCTGAGCTCCAACACCACCAGTTGGCGCTCGGAAGTGCCGTCTGCACAGTCAACACTTGCTGCCGTGTTATTAGGGTTCAGTAACGTCAGCTGTTCCCCTGCTGTGCGGACGGCAATTTCTCCTGCTCTGTCCACATTCTCACTACTACAGATTTTAAAGTTGCTCCAATTATACCTCTGGCTCCTCTGTTTTCAGTATTATCCCTGAGCTCCAACACCGCCAGTTGGCGCTCGGAAGTGCCGTCTGCACAGTCAACACTTGCTGCCATGTTATTGGGGCTCAGTAACGTCAGCTGTTCCCCTGCTGTGCGGACGGCAATTTCTCCTGCTCTGTCCACATTCTCACTACTACAGATTTTAAAGTTGCTCCAATTACACCTCTGGCTCCTCTGTTTTCAGTATTATCGCTGAGCTCCAACACCACCAGTTGGCGCTCGGAAGTGCCGTCTGCACAGTCAACACTTGCTGCCGTGTTATTAGGGTTCAGTAACGTCAGCTGTTCCCCTGCTGTGCGGACGGCAATTTCTCCTGCTCTGTCCACATTCTCACTACTACAGATTTTAAAGTTGCTCCAATTACACCTCTGGCTCCTCTGTTTTCAGTATTATCCCTGAGCTCCAACACTGCCAGTTGGCGCTCGGAAGTGCCGTCTGCACAGTCAACACTTGCTGCCGTGTTATTGGGGTTCAGTAACGTCAGCTGTTCCCCTGCTGTGAGGACGGCAATTACTCCTGCTTTGTCCACATCCACTGTACTACTGATTTAAAACTTGCTCCAATTACAACTCTGGCTTCTCTGTTTTTAGTATTTTCCCTGGGCTCCAATACCGCTAGTTGCTGCTTAGAAGTGCCGTCTGCACAGTCAACGCTTGCTCCAGTGTTATTGGGGTTCAGTAACGTCAGCTGTTCCCCTGCTGTGTGTCCAGCAAATTCTCCTGCTTTGTCCACATCCACTGTACTACTGATTTAAAACTTGCTCCAATTAAACCTCTGGCTCCTCTGTTTTTAGTATTTTTCCTGGGCTCCAATACCGCTAGTTGCTACTCAGAAGTGCCGTCTGCACAGTCAACGCTTGCTCCAGTGTTATTGGGGTTCAGTAACGTCAGCTGTTCCCCTGCTGTGTGTCTGGCAAATTCTCCTGCTTTGTCCACATCCACTGTACTACTGATTTAAAACTTGCTCCAATTACACCTCTGGCTCCTCTGTTTTTAGTATTTACCCTGGGCTCCAATACCGCTAGTTGCTGCTCAGAAGTGCCGTCTGCACAGTCAACGCTTGCTCCAGTGTTATTGGGGTTCAGTAACGTCAGCTGTTCCCCTGCTGTGTGTCCGGCAAATTCTCCTGCTTTGTCCATATCCACTGTATTACTAATTTAAAACTTGCTCCAATTACACCTCTGGCTCCTCTGTTTTTAGTATTTACCCTGGGCTCCAATACCGCTAGTTGCTGCTCAGAAGTGCCATCTGCACAGTCAACGCTTGCTCCAGTGTTATTGGGGTTCAGTAACATCAGCTGTTCCCCAGCTGTGTGTCCGGCAAATTCTCCTGCTTTGTCCACATCCACTGTACTACTGATTTAAAACTTGCTCCAATTACACCTCTGGCTCCTCTGTTTTTAGTATTTACCCTGGGCTCCAATACCGCTAGTTGCTGCTCAGAAGTGCCGTCTGCACAGTCAACGCTTGCTCCAGTGTTATTGGGGTTCAGTAACGTCAGCTGTTCCCCTGCTGTGTGTACGGCAAATTCTCCTGCTTTGTCCACATCCACTGTACTACTGATTTAAAACTTGCTCCAATTACACCTCTGGCTCCTCTGTTTTTAGTATTTACCCTGGGCTCCAATACCGCTAGTTACTACTCAGAAGTGCCGTCTGCACAGTCAACGTTTGCTCCAGTGTTATTGGCGTTCAGTAACGTCAGCTGTTCCTCAGCTGTGTGTCCGGCAAATTCTCCTGCTTTGTCCACATCCACTGAACTACTGATTTAAAACTTGCTCCAATTACACCTTTGACTCCTCTGTTTTTAGTATTTACCCTGGGCTCCAATACCGCTAGTTGCTGCTCAGAAGTGCCGTCTGCACAGTCAACGCTTGCTCCAGTGTTATTGGGGTTCAGTAACGTCAGCTGTTCCCCAGCTGTGTGTCCGGCAAATTCTCCTGCTCTGTTCACATTCACACTACTACAGATTTTAAAGTTGCTCCAATTACACCTCTGGCTCCACTCAGTTTTTAGTAGTTACCCTGGGTTCCAGCACAGCCAGCTGTTTCCCAGCAGTGTCTTTGGCACGGGTACTCCCTCCTGCCCAGCCTGGTTCCAGCACGCCAGCTGTTTCCGGGTAGTGTCAATGTCACTTTGCCTCCAATGCGTTGTCCTGTCTTGTTGCGGTCGGGTTAGCCGACTCTATGGTGCCTGCAGTTTAGGTGACTCCTATGTGGGCTGCGGGATCTGGCAATGAAGGCTGGTTCCTTAGTGCCAATAGGACAAGCACCCCCTGTAGGACTGTGGGTTTTGGTAACTGCGGCCAGCTCGCGGCCTTGAAATTATTCCAGTACCATCAGCTGGTCCTCGGTAGTTCCATTTGCTTTTGTACCTTCTACTACCCATCCGGGTTCCAGTACCGTCAGCTGGTTCTCGGCAGTGCCTTTGGATTAGGTGACTCCTTCTCGGTATCCAAGTTCCACCAACGTCTGCTGGTCCTTAGTAGTGCTTTCTGGCACAGGTACCTCCTGCTTAGTAACCGAGTTCCAGCACCGTCAGCTGGTCTTCGGTAGTTCCATTGGCTCTTGTACCTTCTACTACCCATCCGGGTTCCAGTACCGTCAGCTTGTCCTCGGTAGTTCCATTTGCTCTTGTACCTTCTACTACCCATCCGGGTTCCAGTACCATCAGCTTGTCCTCGGTAGTTCCATTTGCTCTTGTACCTTCTACTACCCATCCGGGTTCCAGTACCGTCAGCTGGTTCTCGGCAGTGCCTTTGGATTAGGTGCCTCCTTCTCGGTATCCAAGTTCCACCAACGTCTGCTGGTCCTTGGTAGTGCTTTCTGGCACTGGTACCTCCTGCTTAGTAACCGAGTTCCAGTACCGTCAGCTGGTCTTCGGTAGTTCCTTTGGCTCTTGTTCCTTCTGCTACCCATCCGGGTTCCAGTACCGTCAGCTGGTCCTCGGTAGTTCCATTTGCTTTTGTACCTTCTACTACCCATCCGGGTTCCAGTACCTTCAGCTGGTTCTCGGCAGTGCCTTTGGATTAGGTGCCTCCTTCTCGGTATCCAAGTTCCACCAACGTCTGCTGGTTCTTGGTAGTGCTTTCTGGCACAGGTACCTCCTGCTTAGTAACCGAGTTCCAGTACCGTCAGCTGGTCCTCGGTAGTTCCATTGGCTCTTGTACCTTCTGCTACCCATCCGGGTTCCAGTACCGTCAGCTGGTCCTCGGTAGTTCCATTTGCTCTTGTACCTTCTACTACCCATCCGGGTTCCAGTACCGTCAGCTGGTTCTCGGCAGTGCCTTTGGATTAGGTGCCTACTTCTCGGTGTCCAAGTTCAACCAACGTCTGCTGGTCCTTGGTAGTGCTTTCTGGCACAGGTACCTCCTGCTTAGTAACTGAGTTCCAGTACCGTCAGCTGGTCTTCGGTAGATCCAATGGCTCTTGTACCTTCTGCTACCCATCCGGATTCCAGTGCCGTCAGCTGGTCCTCGGTAGTTACATTTGCTCTTGTACCTTCTACTACCCATCCGGGTTCCAGTACCATCAGCTGATTCTCGGCAGTGTCTTTGGATTAGGTGCCTCCTTCTCGGTATCCAAGTTCCACCAACGTCTGCTGGTCCTTGGTAGTGCTTTCTGGCACAGGTACCTCCTGCTTAGTAACCGAGATCCAGTACCGTCAGCTGGTCCTCGGTAGTTTCATTGGCTTTTGTACCTTCTGCTACCCATCCGGGTTCCAGAACCGTCAGCTGGTCCTCGGTAGTTCCATTTGCTCGTGTAGCTTCTACAACCCATCCGGGTTCCAGTACCATCAGCTGGTTCTCGGCAGTGCCTTTGGATTAGGTGCCTCCTTCTCGATATCCAAGTTCCACCAACGTCTGCTGGTCCTTGGTAGTGATTTCTGGCACAGGTACCTCCTGCTTTGTAACCGAGTTCCAGTACCGTCAGCTGGTCTTCAGAAGTTCCATTGGCTCTTGTACCTTCTCCTACCCATCTGGGTTCCAGTACCGTCAGCTGGTCCTCGGTAGTTCCATTTACTCTTGTACCTTCTTCTACCCATCCGGGTTCCAGTACCGTCAGCTGGTTCTCTGCAGTGTCTTTGGCATGGGTACTCCCTCCTGCCCAGCCTGGTTCCAGCACGCCAGCTGTTTCCGGGTAGTGTCAACGTCACTTTGCCTCCAATACGTTGTCCTGTCGTGTTGCGGTCGGGTTAGCCGACTCTATGGTGCCTGTAGTTTAGGTGACTCCTTTGTGGGCTGCGGGATCTGGCAATGAAGGCTGGTTCCATAGTGCCAATAGAACAAGCACCCCCTGTAGGACTGTGGGTTTTGGTAACTGCGGCCGGCTCGCGGCCTTGAAAATTTTTTTTACACGGGTACCTTCTGCTACCCATCCGGGTTCCAGTACCGTCAGCTGGTTCTCGGCAGTGCCTTTGGATTAGGTGCCTCCTTCTCGATATCCAAGTTCCACCAATGTCTGCTGGTCCTTGGTAGTGCTTTCTGGCACAGGTACCTCCTGCTTAGTAACCGAGTTCCAGTACCGTCAGCTGGTCTTCGGTTGTTCCATTGGCTCTTGTACCTTCTGCTACCCATCCGGGATCCAGTACAGTCCGCTGGTCCTCGGTAGTTCCATTTGCTCTTGTACCTTCTACTACCCATCCGGGTTCCAGTACCGTCAGCTGGTTCTCGTCAGTGCCTTTGGATTAGGTGCCTTCTTCTCGGTATCCAAGTTCCACCAACGTCTGCTGGTCCTTGGTAGTGCTTTCTGGCACAGGTACCTCCTGCTTAGTAACCGAGTTCCAGTACCGTCAGCTGGTCTTCGGTAGTTCCATTGGCTCTTGTACCTTCTGCTACCCATTCGGGTTCCAGAACCGTCAGCTGGTCCTCGGTAGTTCCATTTGCTCTTGTACCTTCTACTACCAATCCGGGTTCCAGTACCGTCAGCTGGTTCTCGGCAGTGCCTTTGCATTAGGTGCCTCCTTCTCGGTATCCAAGTTCCACCAACATCTGCTGGTCCTTGGTAGTGCTTTCCGGCACAGGTACCTCCTGCTTAGTAACCGAGTTCCAATACCGTCAGCAGCTCTTCGGTAGTTCCATTGGCTCTTGTACATTCTGCTACCCAACCAGGTTCCAGTACCGTCAGCTGGTACTCGGTAGTTCCATTTGCTCTTGTACCTTCTACTACCCATCCGGGTTCCAGTACCGTCAGCTGGTTCTCGGCAGTGCCTTTGGATTAGGTACCTCCTTCTCGGTATCCAAGTTCCACCAACGTCTGCTGGTCCTTGGTTGTGCTTTCTGGCACAGGTACCTCCTGCTTAGTAACCGAGTTCCAGTACCGTCAGCTGGTCCTCGGTAGTTCCATTGGCTCTTGTACCTTCTGCTATCCATCCACGTTCCCGTACCGTCAGCTGGTCCTCGGTAATTCCATGCGCTCTTGTACCTTCTACTACCTATCCGGGTTCCAGTACCGTCAGCTGGTTCTCGGCAGTGCCTTTGGATTAGGTGCCTCCTTCTCGGTATCCAAGTTCCACCAACATCTGCTGGTCCTTGGTAGTGCTTTCTGGCACAGGTACCTCCTGCTTAGTAACCGAGTTCCAGTACCGTCAGCTCGTCTTCGGTAGTTCCATTGGCTCTTGTACCTTCTGCTACCCATGCGGGTTCCAGTACCGTCAGCTGGTCCTCGGTAGTTCCATTTGCTCTTGTACCTTCTACTACCCATCTGGGTTCCAGTACCGTCAGCTGGTTCTCGGCAGTGCCTTTGGATTAGGTGCCTCCTTCTCGGTATCCAAGTTCCACCAACGTCTGCTGGTCCTTGGTAGTGCTTTCTGGCACAGGTACCTCCTGCTTAGTAACCGAGTTCCAGTACCGTCAGCTGGTCCTCGGTAGTTCCATTGGCTCTTGTACCTTCTGCTACCGATCCGGGTTCCAGTACCGTCAGCTGGTCCTCGGTAGTTCCATTTGCTCTTGTACCTTCTACTACCCATCCGGGTTCCAGTACCATCAGCTGGTTCTCGGCATTGTCTTTAGCACGGGTACTCCCTCCTGCCCATCCTGGTTCCAGCACGCCAGCTGTTTCCGGGTAGTGTCAATGTCACTGTGCCTCCAATGCGTTGTCCTGTCGTGTTGCGGTCGGGTTAGCCGACTCTATGGTGCCTGCAGTTTAGGTGACTCCTATGTGGGCTGCGGGATCTGGCAATAAAGGCTGGTTCCATAGTGCCAATAGGACAAGCACCCCCTGTAGGACTGTGGGTTTTGGTAACTGCGGCCGGCGCGCATCCTTGAAATTTTTTTTTACATGGGTACCTCCTGCTACCCATCCGGGTTCCAGTACCGTCAGCTGGTTCTCTGCAGTGCCTTTGGATTAGGTGCCTCCTTCTCGGTATCCAAGTTCCAACAACGTCTGCTGGTACTTGGTAGTGCTTTCTGGCACAGGTACCTCCTGCTTAGTAACCGAGTTCCAGTACCGTCAGCTGGTCTTCAGTAGTTCCATTGGCTCTTGTTCCTTCTGCTACCCATCCTGGTTCCAGTACCGTCAGCTGGTCTTCGGTAGTTTCATTTGCTCTTGTACCTTCTGTTATGTTCTGCTACCAGAGCTAAGGAAAGAGAGGAGATCTGTCCCTACGATAGAACTCAGCTTAATCCCTACGATGTAACAGGGGACCTGATCCTGCGATCAGACCTGCTAAAGTCCTAAGCTAGTCTGTACGGAGACCTATAGATGTGGGGAAGGAATCCCTACAAGTACTAAGGACTGGGAGGAAAATGGGACACCTCCTAACAGAAATAGTAGCAGACAGACGAACAAACAAAATATATAGAACATAGAGGTCCGTAGACCAAGCAAACTAACAGAGTTAGATACAGAGCACAGGCTAGCTAGAAAGTAGTTATACAATGAAGTCCAGCAAAGCCAGAAGGGCGGAGCAGGATTAAATAGGCCAACAAGGTCATGTGACCAGCAATAGAAAAAACCTAAGAGCAAGGTTCTAACAGTACCCCCCCTTCTAAGAGGATCCTCCGGATCCCCAAGACCAGGCTTATCAGGAAATCTCCTGTGAAACGCTCTGATAAGTCTGGACGCGGAAACATCATCCGACCTCACCCAAGAGTTATCCTCGGGTCCGAAACCTTTCCAGGCCACAAGATACTGCAAACTACCTCTATACCGCCTAGAGTTAAGGATGCGAGAAATTTCATATTCCCTGTCCTCCACCACCGGAGGAACAGAGGCAGAGGCGTCACAATCCGATACAACCGCTTTTTTCAACAGAGAGACATGAAATACCGGATTAATTCTCCAGGAGGTAGGAACCTCCAACCTAACAGCAGATTGGTTGACAACCTGAAGCACCTTAAAGGGCCCTACAAACTTGGGACCCAATTTCTTAGAAGGAATCCTCAACCGCAGATTCCTAGAGGACAACCAAACCATGCCACCAACAGCGAACAAAACCTCCTGTCGTTTCCTATCAAAGTAGTCTTTAGATTTTCTGTTGGCCTCCTGAAGATTACCACGCACATCCGTCCAAACTCTCTCCAAATCACCGGAAAAATTCTCCACCTCAGGCACGGCAGATCCCAACTTGGAGAACGACCCAAACGACGGATGTCTCCCAGAACAACAAAAAAAAGGTGAACAACCAGCAGAAGAAGATGTATGGTTGTTAAGAGCAAATTCAGCAAGTGGCAGAATCTCAGACCACCCCTCTTGATTGTCTGCCACAAAACAACGCAAGAACTGCTCAACATCCTGGTTTTTCCTTTCTGTCTGGCCATTAGATTCAGGATGATATCCGGACGAGAACGACAAATGAACTCCCAACCTGTCACAAAAGGCACGCCAAAAACGAGCCACGAACTGAGGACCCCTATCAGAAACAATGTCAGTAGGAACGCCATGAAGTCTGACAATTTCCTTGACAAAGGCCTTAGCGAGAGTTTTAGCGCAGGGCAGTTTGACGAAGGGAACCAAGTGACACATCTTGCTAAAACGGTCCACGACCACCCAGATGACAGTAAAACCCTCAGAGGGGGGAAGGTCAGTTATAAAGTCCATAGCCAAATGTGTCCAAGGAGCACTGGGAACCTCCAAAGGACAAAGCAACCCGCAGCAGGAGTATGTGAGGACTTAGATCTAGCACATATAGCACATTGACGCACCCACTTAATGACTTCCTTCTGCCATCCAGGCCACCAAAAACTGCGACCCACCAGTCTCTTGGTCTCAGAGATTCCGGGATGACCTGCCAACCGAGATTCGTGACACTCAACAAACAAATCTCTCCTAAAGGTCCCAGGCACAAACAACCTCCCATGAGGAGTGTTAGATGGGGCATTCTCCTGTGCTTTAAGAATCTCATCTTCCAAAACGGAGTCCAAAGCAGCTATCACAACACCTTCTTGTAAAATGTTCTCCTCTTTCTCAGCACCGACTATGGGAGAAAAACTGCGAGACAAGGCATCCGCCTTAACATTCTTAGTACCAGGGATGTAAGTAACGGAGAAATTAAACCGCGAGAAAAACAGTGCCCACCTAGCCTGACGGGCATTCAGGCGCTTGGCAGCATCAAGATATATCAGATTTTTATGATCCGTAAGAACCTGAACGGGAAATTCCGCACCTTCCAAGAAGTGGCGCCAGTGTTCAAATGCGAGTTTAATAGCCAATAATTCCCGATTACCAATATCGTAATTCAGTTCAGTCTCCGAAAAATTTTTTGAAAAAAAGGCACAGGGATGTAATCCATCCCCGTTATCCTGAGACAATACTGCGCCAACCCCCACAGAGGAAGCATCAACCTCAACCAAAAACGGCTTAGTCACATCAGGCTGCATAAGGATGGGAGCAGAGGTGAACCTCTCCTTGAGATACACAAAAGCTTCAATGGCCTCAGAAGACCACTGAACCGCATCAGCACCTTTCCTGGTGAGATCGGTCAGAGGTTTGACAATACTAGAAAAATTTTTTATGAATTTTCTGTAATAATTGGCGAAACCTAAAAACCTCTGTATCGATTTCAAACCAATAGGCCTAGGCCATTCCTGTACAGCTTGAACTTTAACCGGGTCCATCTCAAAACCTTCGCTGGAGATAATGTAACCCAAAAAACTAATTCTCTGTACAGCGAACTCACATTTCTCCAGCTTAGCAAAAAGCGAATTGTCCATTAATAACTGTAATACCTCACGTACGCTCCGCCAATGAGACTCCATATCCGGCGAATAAATCAAAATGTCATCCAAATACACAACCACATTTTTGCCGATCAAAGGTCTAAGGATGTCATTAATAAGATTCTGAAAAAATGCAGGAGCATTAGTAAGACCAAAAGGCATAACCAGATTCTCAAAATGACCCACAGGAGTGTTAAAAGCAGTCTTCCATTCGTCACCCTCCTTCATGCGCAACAGATTGTATGCCCCCTTAAGGTCAATTTTAGAGAACCACTTGGCCCCCATTAACTGGTTAAACAGATCAGGAATCAATGGCAGTGGGTAAGGATTGCGTACAGTAATTTTGTTAATCTCACGAAAATCCAGACAAGGACGTAAACCGCCATCCTTTTTTTTTACAAAAAAAAATCCAACCGCCACAGGAGACTTAGAGGGCCTAATGTGACCGGCGGCCAAACTTGTCTGTATGTATTCTTCCAAAGCCTTCCTCTCAGGAATAGTAAGGTTAAATAAACGACTTTTAGGAAGAGTCGCTCCAGGGACAAATTCAATAGAACAATCATAGTCTCTATGGGGAGGCAAAACCTGCGATTCCTTCTCAGAAAAAACTCTCCAAAAATCCTGAATAGGAACAGGCAATTCTCCCCTATCCAAAGCTGCAATACGCCCGTTACAACACTTGTCATAACATTTATGGCTCCAGGATTTAATTTCACTGGTAGACCAATCCAGTACAGGATTGTGAAATTTTAACCAGGGCAATCCCAATATTACTGGAGAAGGCAAGTTATTCAAAACTACCAAATCCAATTTCTCATGGTGAACACCATTAATAGTGAGAGGAAATTCACAGACCTTGAGAGTAATATTCTTCAAAGGGGAACCATCCACAGAAACCACAGCAATGGGGGATGATAAAGGTTCGGGTTTTAAATTGAGTCTTTCCAAGAATCCCCCATGAATTACATTCAGAGTAGACCCACAATCAACAAACACCCGAAATTCCATTAATTTTTCCTGAGCAATCGTGGAAGCAGCTAAAAATACACCCTTGGAATTTAAACAGGCAATACGGGCATGACTGACCATTTTTTTTTCTTTCTTCATACGAAGCTCGCAGCCTTTAATCAAATGACCAGATTTTCCGCAATAGAAACACAAGCCTTCAGAAAATCTACGGTCTTTTTCTTGAGAGCGAGGTGCCACCGATCCAATCTCCATCGGTTCACCACTGTTAGTACACACATTCTCATAACCAGAAACTGACATAGCAGAGGATTTGCTCTCATTAACCCTTGCACGCAGTCTCCTATCCACCCGTATAGCTAATTGCATAGCCTGTTGCAAATCTTCAGGTGTAGGATAAGCAATTAGCAGGTCTTTAACCCTTTCATTGAGCCCAGTAAGAAATAGACTTTTCAGAGCAGAATCGTTCCACCCTGTTTGAGTAGACCAACGACGGAAATGAGTACAATATTTTTCCACATTGCCTGATCCCTGTCTCAAACATCTTAACTCAGTCTCAGCTGATGAGACACGGTCAGGATCATCATATAATAGTCCCAAAGCAGAAAAAAAACTATCCACTGATCTGAAGCATGTATCATTAGGTTGCAAAGAAAAGGCCCACTCCTGAGGCTCTTTGCGCAAAAGTGACATTATGAACCCTATGCGCTGGGATTCATCCCCAGAGGACTTGGGTCTCAAACGAAAATACAATAAGCAAGCATTTTTAAATGAAAAAAATTCTCGGTGTTCACCAAAAAATAAATCCGGCAAACATACCTTAGGCTCCAAGAAATGTGCTCCAGGACAGTTACTTACGTGCTGACGGAGCTCGGCCACCTCCAGAGAGAGTCCCTGCAGGTGTTTAGCCAAATCCTGAACCGACACCATGATGGAACAGAAAAATCTTTCCTTAGAGAATTTGCAGGCTGGACTTACTGTTATGTTCTGCTACCAGAGCTAAGGAAAGAGAGGAGATCTGTCCCTACGATAGAACTCAGCTTAATCCCTACGATGTAACAGGGGACCTGATCCTGCGATCAGACCTGCTAAAGTCCTAAGCTAGTCTGTACGGAGACCTATAGATGTGGGGAAGGAATCCCTACAAGTACTAAGGACTGGGAGGAAAATTAGACACCTCCTAACAGAAATAGTAGCAGACAGACGAACAAACAAAATATATAGAACATAGAGGTCCGTAGACCAAGCAAACTAACAGAGTTAGATACAGAGCACAGGCTAGCTAGAAAGTAGTTATACAATGAAGTCCAGAAAAGCCAGAAGGGCGGAGCAGGATTAAATAGGCCAACAAGGTCATGTGATCAGCAATAGAAAAAATCTAAGAGCAAGGTTCTAACATCTTCTACTATCCATCCGTGTTCCAGTACCGTCAGCTGGTCCTCGGTAGTTCCATTTGCTCTTGTACCTTCTACTACCCATCGGGGTTCCAGTACCGTCAGCTGGTTCTCGGCAGTGCCTTTGGATTAGGTGCCTCCTTCTCGGTATTCAAGTTCCACCAACGTCTGCTGGTCCTTGGTAGTGCTTTCTGGCAGAGGTAACTCCTGCTTAGTAACCGAGTTCCTGTACCATCAGCTGGTCTTCGGTAGTTCCATTGGCTCTTGTTCCTTCTGCTACCCATCCGGGTTCCAGTACCGTCAGCTTGTACTCGTTAGTTCCATTTGATCTTGTACCTTGTACTTCCCATCCGGGTTCCAGTACCGTCAGTTGGTTCTCGGCAGTGCCTTTGGATTAGGTGCCTCCTTCTCGGTATCCAAGTTCCACCGTTTGCTGGTCCTTGGTAGTGCTTTCTGGCACAGGTACCTCCTTCTTAGTAACCGAGTTCCAGTACCGTCAGCTGGTCCTCGGTAGTTCCATTGGCTCTTGTTCCTTCTGCTACCCATCCGGGTTCCAGTACCGTCAGCTAGTCCTCGGTAGTTCCATTTGCTCTTGTACCTTCTACTACCCATCCGGGTTCCAGTACCGTCAGCTGGTTCTCAGGAGTGCATTTGGATTAGGTGCCTCCTTCTCAGTATCCAAGTTCCACCAACGTCTGCTGGTCCTTGGTAGTGCTTTCTGGCACAGGTACATCCTGCTTAGTAACCGAGTTCCAGTACCGTCAGCTCGTTTTCGGTAGTTCCATTGGCTCTTGTACCTTCTGCTACCCATCCGGGTTCCAGTACCGTCAGCTGGTCCTCGGTAGTTCCATTTGCTCTTGTACCCTCTACTACCCATCCGGGTTCCAGTACCGTCAGCTGGTTCTCGTCAGTGCCTTTGGATTAGGTGCCTCCTTCTCGGTATCCAAGTTCCACCAACGTCTGCTGGTCCTTGGTAATGCTTTCTGGCACAGGTACCTCCTGCTTAGTAACCGAGCTTCAGTACCGTCAGCTGGTCCTCGGTAGTTCCATTGGCTCTTGTACCTTCTGCCACCCATCCGGGTTCCAGTACCGTCAGCTGGTCCTCAGTAATTCCATTTGCTCTTGTACCTTCTACTACCCATCCGGGTTCCAGTACCGTCAGCTGGTTCTCGGCAGTGTCTTTGGATTAGCAGCCTCCTTCTCGGTATCCAAGTTCCACCAACGTCTGCTGGTCCTTGGTAGTGCTTTCTGGTACAGGTACCTCCTGCTTAGTAACCGAGTTCCAGTACCGTCAGCTGGTCTTCGGTAGTTCCATTGGCTCTTGTATCTTCTGCTACCCATCCGGGTTCCAGTATCGTCAGCTGTTCCTCGGTAGTTCCATTTGCTCTTGTACCTTCTACTACCCATCCGGGTTCCAGTACCGTCAGCTGGTTCTCGGCAGTGTCTTTGGATTAGGTGCCTCCTTCTTGGTTTCCAAGTTCAACCAACGTCTGCTGGTCCTTGGTAGTGCTTTCTGGTACAGGAACCTCCTGCTTAGTAACTGAGTTCCAGTACCGTCAGCTCGTCTTCGGTAGTTCCATTGGCTCTTGTACCTTCTGCTACCCATGCGGGTTCCAGTACCGTCAGCTGGTCCTCGGTAGTTCCATTTGCTCTTGTACCTTCTACTACCCATCCGGGTTCCAGTACCGTCAGTTGGTTCTCGGCAGTGCCTTTGGATTAGGTGCCTCCTTCTCGGTATCCAAGTTCCACCAACGTCTGCTGGTCCTTGTTAGTGCTTTCTGGCACAGGTACCTCCTGCTTAGTAACCGAGTTCCAGTACCGTCAGCTGGTCCTCAGTAGTTCCATTTGCTCTTGTACCTTCTACTACCCATCCAGGTTCCAGTACCGCCAGCTTGTTCTCGGCAGTGCCTTTGGATTAGGTGCCTCCTTCTCTATATCCAAGTTCCACCAACGTCTGCTGGTCCTTGGTAGTTCTTTCTGGCACAGGTACCTCCTGCTTAGTAACCAAGTTTCAGTACCGTCAGCTGGTCTTCGGTAGTTCCATTGTCTCTTGTACCTTCTGCTACCCATCCGGCTTCCAGTACCGTCATCTGGTCCTCGGTAGTTCCATTTGCTCTTGTACCTTCTACTACCCAACCGGGTTCCAGTACCGTCAGCTGGTTCTCGGCAGTGGCTTTGGATTAGGTGCCTCCTTCTCGTTATCCAAGTTCCACCAACGTCTGCTGGTCCTTGGTAGTGCTTTCTGGCACAGGTACCTCCTGCTTAGTAACCGAGTTTCAGTACCGTCAGCTGGTCTTCGGTAGTTCCATTGTCTCTTGTACCTTCTGCTACCCATCCGGGTTCCAGTACCGTCAGCTGGTCCTCAGTAATTCCATTTGCTCTTGTACCTTCTACTACCCATCCGGGTTCCAGTACCGTCAGCTGGTTCTCGGCAGTGTCTTTGGATTAGCAGCCTCCTTCTCGGTATCCAAGTTCCACCAAAGTCTGCTGGTCCTTGGTAGTGCTTTCTGGTACAGGTACCTCCTGCTTAGTAACCGAGTTCCAGTACCGTCAGCTGGTCTTCGGTAGTTCCATTGGCTCTTGTATCTTCTGCTACCCATCCGGGTTCCAGTATCGTCAGCTGTTCCTCGGTAGTTCCATTTGCTCTTGTACCTTCTACTACCCATCCGGGTTCCAGTACCGTCAGCTGGTTCTCGGCAGTGTCTTTGGATTAGGTGCCTCCTTCTTGGTTTCCAAGTTCAACCAACGTCTGCTGGTCCTTGGTAGTGCTTTCTGGTACAGGTACCTCCTGCTTAGTAACTGAGTTCCAGTACCGTCAGCTCGTCTTCGGTAGTTCCATTGGCTCTTGTATCTTCTGCTACCCATCCGGGTTCCAGTATCGTCAGCTGTTCCTCGGTAGTTCCATTTGCTCTTGTACCTTCTACTACCCATCCGGGTTCCAGTACCGTGAGTTGGTTCTCGGCAGTGCCTTTGGATTAGGTGCCTCCTTCTCGGTATCCAAGTTCCACCAACGTCTGCTGGTCCTTGGTAGTGCTTTCTGGCACAGGTACCTCCTGCTTAGTAACCGAGCTCCAGTACCGTCAGCTGGTCCTCAGTAGTTCCATTTGCTCTTGTACCTTCTACTACCCATCCAGGTACCATTACCGCCAGCTTGTTCTCGGCAGTGCCTTTGGATTAGGTGCCTCCTTTTCGGTATCCAAGTTCCACCAACGTCTTCTGGTCCTTGGTAGTGCTTTCTGGTACTGGTACCTCCTGCTTAGTAACCGAGTTCCAGTACCGTCAGCTTGTCCTCGGTAGTTCCATTGGCTCTTGTACCTTCTGCTATCCAGCCGGGTTCCAGTACCGTCAGCTAGTCCTCGGAAGTTCCATTTGCTCTTGTACCTTCTACTACCCACCCGGGTTCCAGTACCGTCAGCTGGTTCTCGGCAGTGGCTTTGGATTAGGTGCCTACTTCTCGTTATCCAAGTTCCACCAACGTCTGCTGGTCCTTGGTAGTTCTTTCTGGCACAGGTACCTCCTGCTTAGTAACCGAGTTTCAGTACCGTCAGCTGGTCTTCGGTAGTTCCATTGTCTCTTGTACCTTCTGCTACCCATCCGGCTTCCAGTACCGTCAGCTGGTCCTCGGTAGTTCCATTTGCTCTTGTACCTTCTACTACCCATCCGGGTTCCAGTACCGTCAGCTGGTTCTCGGCAGTGGCTTTGGATTAGGTGCCTCCTTCTCGTTATCCAAGTTCCACCAACGTCTGCTGGTCCTTGGTAGTGCTTTCTGGCACAGGTACCTCCTGCTTAGTAACCGAGTTTCAGTACCGTCAGCTGGTCTTCGGTAGTTCCATTGTCTCTTGTACCTTCTGCTACCCATCCGGGTTCCAGTACCGTCAGCTGGTCCTCGGTAGTTCCATTTGCTCTTGTACCTTCTACTACCCATCCGGGTTCCAGTACCGTCAGCTGGTTCTCGGCAGTGCCTTTGGATTAGGTGCCTCCTTCTCGGTATCCAAGTTCCACCAACGTCTGCTTGTCCTTGGTAGTGCTTTCTGGCACAGGTACCTCCTGCTTAGTAACCGAGTTCCAGTACCGTCAGCTCGTCTTCGGTAGTTCCATTGGCTCTTGTACCTTCTGCTACCCATGCGGGTTCCAGTACCGTCAGCTGGTCCTCGGTAGTTCCATTTGCTCTTGTACCTTCTACTACCCATCCGGGTTCCAGTACCGTCAGCTGGTTCTCGGCAGTGTCTTTGGATTAGCTGCCTCCTTCTCGGTATCCAAGTTCCACCAACGTCTGCTGGTCCTTGGTAGTGCTTTCTGGCACATGTACCTCCTGCTTAGTAACCGAGTTCCAGTACCGTCAGCTGGTCTTCGGTAGTTCCATTGGCTCTTGTATCTTCTGCTACCCATCCGGGTTCCAGTACCGTCAGCTGTTCCACGGTAGTTCCATTTGCTCTTGTACCTTCTACTACCCATCCGGGTTCCAGTACCGTCAGCTGGTTCTCGGCAGTGACTTTGGCACGGGTACTCCCTCCTGCCCAGCCTGGTTCCAGCATGCCAGCTGTTTCCGGGTAGTGTCAATGTCACTTTGCCTTCAATGCGTTGTCCTGTCGTGTTGCGGTCGGGTTAGCCGACTCTATGGTGCCTGCAGTTTAGGTGACTCCTATGTGGGCTGCAGGATCTGGCAATGAAGGCTGGTTCCATAGTGCCAATAGGACAAGCACCCACTGTAGGACTGTGGGTTTTGGTAACTGCGGCCGGCGCGCGGCCTTGAAAATTTTTTTTACATGGGTACCTTCTGCTACCCATCCGGGTTCCAGTACCGTCAGCTGGTTCTCTGCAGTGCCTTTGGATTAGGTGCCTCCTTCTCGGTATCCAAGTTCCAACAACGTCTGCTGGTCCTTGGTAGTGCTTTCTGGCACAGGTACCTCCTGCTTAGTAACCGAGTTCCAGTACCGTCAGCTGGTCTTCGGTAGTTCCATTCGCTCTTGTACCTTCTGCTACCCATGCGGGTTCCAGTACCGTCAGCTGGTCCTCGGTAGTTCCATTTGCTCTTGTACCTTCTACTACCCATCCAGGTTCCAGTACCGCCAGCTTGTTCTCGGCAGTTCCTTTGGATTAGGTGCCTCCTTCTCGGTATCCAAGTTCCACCAACGTCTGCTGGTCCTCGGTAGTGCTGTCTGGCACTGGTACCTCCTGCTTAGTAACCGAGTTCCAGTACCGTCAGCTCGTCTTCGGTAGTTCCATTGGCTCTTGTACCTTCTGCTACCCATGCGGGTTCCAGTACCGTCAGCTGGTCCTCGGTTGTTCCATTTGCTCTTGTACCTTCTACTACCCATCTGGGTTCCAGTTCCGTCAGCTGGTTCTCGGCAGTGCCTTTGGATTAGGTGCCTCCATCTCGGTATCCAAGTTCCACCAACGTCTGCTGGTCCTTGGTAGTGCTTTCTTGCACAGGTACCTCCTGCTTGGTAACCGAGTTCCAGTACCGTCAGCTGGTCCTCGGTAGTTCCATTGGCTCTTGTACCTTCTGCTACCCATCCGGGTTCCAGTACCATCAGCTGGTCCTCGGTAATTCCATTTGCTCTTGTACCTTCTACTACCCATCCGGGTTCCAGTACCGTCAGCTGGTTCTCGGCAGTGTCTTTGGATTAGCTGCCTCCTTCTCGGTATCCAAGTTCCACCAGTGTCTGCTGGTCCTTGGTAGTGCTTTCTGGCACATGTACCTCCTGCTTAGTAACCGAATTCCAGTACCATCAGCTGGTCTTCGGTAGTTCCCTTCGCTCTTGTATCTTCTGCTACCCATCCGGGTTCCAGTACCGTCAGCTGTTCCACGGTAGTTCCATTTGCTCTTGTACCTTCTACTACCCATCCGGGTTCCAGTACCGTCAGCTGGTTCTCGGCAGTGTCTTTTGCATGGGTACTCCCTCCTGTCCAGCCTGGTTCCAGCATGCCAGCTGTTTCCGGGTAGTGTCAATGTCACTTTGCCTTCAATGCGTTGTCCTGTCGTGTTGCGGTCGGGTTAGCCGACTCTATGGTGCCTGCAGTTTAGGTGACTCCTATGTGGGCTGCGGGATCTGGCAATGAAGGCTGGTTCCATAGTGCCAATAGGACAAGCACCCCCTGTAGGACTGTGGGTTTTGGTAACTGCGGCCGGCGCGCGGCCTTGAAAATTTTTTTTACATAGGTACCTTCTGCTACCCATCCGGGTTCCAGTACCGTCAGCTTGTTCTCTGCAGTGCCTTTGGATTAGGTGCCTCCTTCTCGGTATCCAAGTACCAACAACGTCTACTGGTCCTTGGTAGTGATTTCTGGCACAGGTACCTCCTGCTTAGTAACCGAGTTCCAGTACCGTCAGCTGGTCTTCGGTAGTTCCATTGGCTCTTGTACCTTCTGCTACCCATGCAGGTTCCAGTACCGTCAGCTGGTCCTCGGTAGTTCCATTTGCTCTTGTACCTTCTACTACCCATCCGGGTTCCAGTACCGTCAGCTGGTTCTCGGCAGTGCCTTTGGATTAGGTGCCTCCTTCTCGGTATCCAAGTTCCACTAACGTCTGCTGGTCCTTGGTAGTGCTTTCTGGCACAGGTACCTCCTGCTTAGTAACCGAGTTCCAGTACCGTCAGCTGGTCCTCGGTAGTTCCATTTGCTTTTGTACCTTCTACTACCCATCCGGGTTCCAGTACCGCCCGCTTGTTCTCGGCAGTCCCTTTGGATTAGGTGCCTCCTTCTCGGTACCCAAGTTCCACCAACGTCTGCTGGTCCTTGGTAGTGCTTTCTGACACTGGTACCTCCTGCTTAGTAACCGAGTTCCAGTACCGTCAGCTGGTCCTCGGTAGTTCCATTGGCTCTTGTACCTTCTGCTACCCATCCGGGTTCCAGTACCGTCAGCTGGTCCTCGGTAGTTCCATTTGCTCTTTTACCTTCTACTACCCATCCGGGTTCCAGTACCGTCAGCTGGTTCTCGGCAGTGCCTTTGGATTAGGTGCCTCCTTCTCTGTATCCAAGTTCCACCAACGTCTGCTTGTCTTTGGTAGTGCTTTCTGGCACAGGTACCTCCTGCTTAGTAACCGAGTTCCAGTACCGTCATCTCGTCTTCGGTAGTTCCATTGGCTCTTGTACCTTCTGCTACCCATGCGGGTTCCAGTACCGTCAGCTGGTCCTCGGTAGTTCCATTTGCTCTTGTACCTTCTACTACCCATCCGGGTTCCAGTACCGTCAGCTGGTTCTCGGCAGTGCCTTTGGATTAGGTGCCTCCTTCTCGGTATCCAAGTTCCACCAACGTCTGCTGGTCCTTGGTAGTGCTTTCTGGCACAGGTACCTCCTGCTTAGTAACCGAGTTCCAGTACCGTCAGCTGGTCCTCGGTAGTTCCATTGGCTCTTGTACCTTCTGCTACCCATCCGGGTTCAAGTACCGTCAGCTGGTCCTCGGTAGTTCCATTTGCTCTTGTACCTTCTACTACCCATCCGAGTTCCAGTACCGTCAGCTGGTTCTCGGCAGTGTCTTTTGCACGGGTACTCCCTCCTGCCCAGCCTGGTTCCAGCACGCCAGCTGTTTCCGGGTAGTGTCAATGTCACTTTGCCTTCAATGCGTTGTCCTGTCGTGTTGCGGTCGGGTTAGCCGACTCTATGGTGCCTGCAGTTTAGGTGACTCCTATGTGGTCTGCAGGATCTGGCAATGAAGGCTGCTTCCATGGTGCCAATAGGACAAGCACCCCCTGTAGGACTGTGGGTTTTGGTAACTCCGGCCGGCGCGCGTCCTTGAAATTTTTTTTTACATGGGTACCTCCTGCTACCCATCCGGGTTCCAGTACCGTCAGCTGGTTCTCTGCAGTGCCTTTGGATTAGGTGCCTCCTTCTCGGTATCCAAGTTCCAACAACGTCTGCTGGTACTTGGTAGTGCTTTCTGGCACAGGTACCTCCTGCTTAGTAACCGAGTTCCAGTACCGTCAGCTGGTCTTCGGTAGTTCCATTGGCTCTTGTTCCTTCTGCTACCCATCCTGGTTCCAGTACCGTCAGCTGGTCTTCGGTAGTTTCATTTGCTCTTGTACCTTCTGTTATGTTCTGCTACCAGAGCTAAGGAAAGAGAGGAGATCTGTCCCTACGATAGAACTCAGCTTAATCCCTACGATGTAACAGGGGACCTGATCCTGCGATCAGACCTGCTAAAGTCCTAAGCTAGTCTGTACGGAGACCTATAGATGTGGGGAAGGAATCCCTACAAGTACTAAGGACTGGGAGGAAAATGGGACACCTCGTAACAGAAATAGTAGCAGACAGACGAACAAACAAAATATATAGAACATATCGGTCCGTAGACCAAGCAAACTAACCGAGTTAGATACAGAGCACAGGCTAGCTAGAAAGTAGTTATACAATGAAGTCCAGCAAAGCCAGAAGGGTGGAGCAGGATTAAATAGGCCAACAAGGTCATGTGACCAGCAATAGAAAAAACCTAAGAGCAAGGTTCTAACAGTACCCCCCCTTCTAAGAGGATCCTCCGGATCCCCTAGGACCAGGCTTATCAGGAAATCTCCTGTGAAACGCTCTGATAAGTCTGGACATGGAAACATCATCCGACCTCACCCAAGAGTTATCCTCGGGTCCGAAACCTTTCCAGGCCACAAGATACTGCAAACTACCTCTATACCGCCTAGAGTTAAGGATGCGAGAAATTTCATATTCCCCGTCCTCCACCACCGGAGGAACAGAGGCAGAGGCGTCACAATCCGATACAACCGCTTTTTTCAACAGAGAGACATGAAATACCGGATTAATTCTCCAGGAGGTAGGAACCTCCAACCTAACAGCAGATTGGTTGACAACCTGAAGCACCTTAAAGGGCCCTACAAACTTGGGACCCAATTTCTTAGAAGGAATCCTCAACCGCAGATTCCTAGAGGACAACCAAACCATGCCACCAACAGCGAACAAAACCTCCTGTCGTTTCCTATCAAAGTAGTCTTTAGATTTTCTGTTGGCCTCCTGAAGATTACCACGCACATCCGTCCAAACTCTCTCCAAATCACCGGAAAAATTCTCCACCTCAGGCACGGCAGATCCCAACTTGGAGAACGACCCAAACGACGGATGTCTCCCAGAACAACAAAAAAAAGGCGAACAACCAGCAGAAGAAGATGTATGGTTGTTAAGAGCAAATTCAGCAAGTGGCAGAAACTCAGACCACCCCTTGATTGTCTGCCACAAAACAACGCAAGAACTGCTCAACATCCTGGTTTTTCCTTTCTGTCTGGCCATTAGATTCAGGATGATATCCGGACGAGAACGACAAATGAACTCCCAACCTGCCACAAAAGGCACGCCAAAAACGAGCCACGAACTGAGGACCCCTATCAGAAACAATGTCAGTAGGAACGCCATGAAGTCTGACAATTTCCTTGACAAAGGCCTTAGCGAGAGTTTTAGCGCAGGGCAGTTTGACGAAGGGAACCAAGTGACACATCTTGCTAAAACGGTCCACGACCACCCAGATGACAGTAAAACCCTCAGAGGGGGGAAGGTCAGTTATAAAGTCCATAGCCAAATGTGTCCAAGGAGCACTGGGAACCTCCAAAGGACAAAGCAACCTCGCAGCAGGAGTATGTGAGGACTTAGATCTAGCACATATAGTACATTGACGCACCCACTTAATGACTTCCTTCTGCCATCCAGGCCACCAAAAACTGCGACCCACCAGTCTCTTGGTCTCAGAGATTCCGGGATGACCTGCCAACCGAGATTCGTGACACTCAACAAACAAATCTCTCCTAAAGGTCCCAGGCACAAACAACCTCCCATGAGGAGTGTTAGATGGGGCATTCTCCTGTGCTTTAAGAATCTCATCTTCCAAAACGGAGTCCAAAGCAGCTATCACAACACCTTCTTGTAAAATGTTCTCCTCTTTCTCAGCACCGACTATGGGAGAAAAACTGCGAGACAAGGCATCCGCCTTAACATTCTTAGTACCAGGGATGTAAGTAACGGAGAAATTAAACCGCGAGAAAAACAGTGCCCACCTAGCCTGACGGGCATTCAGGCGCTTGGCAGCATCAAGATATATCAGATTTTTATGATCCGTAAGAACCTGAACGGGAAATTCCGCACCTTCCAAGAAGTGGCGCCAGTGTTCAAATGCGAGTTTAATAGCCAATAATTCCCGATTACCAATATCGTAATTCAGTTCAGTCTCCGAAAAATTTTTTGAAAAAAAGGCACAGGGATGTAATCCATCCCCGTTATCCTGAGACAATACTGCGCCAACCCCCACAGAGGAAGCATCAACCTCAACCAAAAACGGCTTAGTCACATCAGGCTGCATAAGGATGGGAGCAGAGGTGAACCTCTCCTTGAGATACACAAAAGCTTCAATGGCCTCAGAAGACCACTGAACCGCATCAGCACCTTTCCTGGTGAGATCGGTCAGAGGTTTGACAATACTAGAAAAATTTTTTATGAATTTTCTGTAATAATTGGCGAAACCTAAAAACCTCTGTATCGATTTCAAACCAATAGGCCTAGGCCATTCCTGTACAGCTTGAACTTTAACCGGGTCCATCTCAAAACCTTCGCTGGAGATAATGTAACCCAAAAAACTAATTCTCTGTACAGCGAACTCACATTTCTCCAGCTTAGCAAAAAGTGAATTGTCCATTAATAACTGTAATACCTCACGTACGCTCCGCCAATGAGACTCCATGTCCGGCGAATAAATCAAAATGTCATCCAAATACACAACCACATTTTTGCCGATCAAAGGTCTAAGGATGTCATTAATAAGATTCTGAAAAAATGCAGGAGCATTAGTAAGACCAAAAGGCATAACCAGATTCTCAAAATGACCCACAGGAGTGTTAAAAGCAGTCTTCCATTCGTCACCCTCCTTCATGCGCAACAGATTGTATGCCCCATTAAGGTCAATTTTAGAGAACCACTTGGCCCCCATTAACTGGTTAAACAGATCAGGAATCAATGGCAGTGGGTAAGGATTGCGTACAGTAATTTTATTAATCTCACGAAAATCCAGACAAGGACATAAACCGCCGTCCTTTTTTTTTACAAAAAAAAATCCAACCGCCACAGGAGACTTAGAGGGCCTAATGTGACCGGCGGCCAAACTTGTCTGTATGTATTCTTCCAAAGCCTTCCTCTCAGGAATAGTAAGGTTAAATAAACGACTTTTAGGAAGAGTCGCTCCAGGGACAAATTCAATAGAACAATCATAGTCTCTATGGGGAGGCAAAACCTGCGATTCCTTCTCAGAAAAAACTCTCCAAAAATCCTGAATAGGAACAGGCAATTCTCCCCTATCCAAAGCTGCAATACGCCCGTTACAACACTTGTCATAACATTTATGGCTCCAGGATTTAATTTCACTGGTAGACCAATCCAGTACAGGATTGTGAAATTTTAACCAGGGCAATCCCAATATTACTGGAGAAGGCAAGTTATTCAAAACTACCAAATCCAATTTCTCATGGTGAACACCATTAATAGTGAGAGGAAATTCACAGACCTTGAGAGTAATATTCTTCAAAGGGGAACCATCCACAGAAACCACAGCAATGGGGGATGATAAAGGTTCGGGTTTTAAATTGAGTCTTTCCAAGAATCCCCCATCAATTACATTCAGAGTAGACCCACAATCAACAAACACCCGAAATTCCATTAATTTTTCCTGAGCAATCGTGGAAGCAGCTAAAAATACACCCTTGGAATTTAAACAGGCAATACGGGCATGACTGACCATTTTTTTTTCTTTCTTCATACGAAGCTCACAGCCTTTAATCAAATGACCAGATTTTCCGCAATAGAAACACAAGCCTTCAGAAAATCTACGGTCTTTTTCTTGAGAGCGAGGTGCCACCGATCCAATCTCCATCGGTTCACCACTGTTAGTACACACATTCTCATAACCAGAAACTGACATAGCAGAGGATTTGCTCTCATTAACCCTTGCACGCAGTCTCCTATCCACCCGTATAGCTAATTGCATAGCCTGTTGCAAATCTTCAGGTGTAGGATAAGCAATTAGCAGGTCTTTAACCCTTTCATTGAGCCCAGCAAGAAATAGACTTTTCAGAGCAGAATCTTTCCACCCTGTTTGAGTAGACCAACGACGGAAATGAGTACAATATTTTTCCACATTACCTGATCCCTGTCTCAAACGTCTTAACTCAGTCTCAGCTGATGAGACACGGTCAGGATCATCATATAATAGTCCCAAAGCAGAAAAAAAACTATCCACTGATCTGAAGCATGTATCATTAGGTTGCAAAGAAAAGGCCCACTCCTGAGGCTCTTTGCGCAAAAGTGACATTATGAACCCTATGCGCTGGGATTCATCCCCAGAGGACTTGGGTCTCAAACGAAAATACAATAAGCAAGCATTTTTAAATGAAAAAAATTCTCGGTGTTCACCAAAAAATAAATCCGGCAAACATACCTTAGGCTCCAAGAAATGTGCTCCAGGACAGTTACTTACGTGCTGACGGAGCTCGGCCACCTCCAGAGAGAGTCCCTGCAGGTGTTTAGCCAAATCCTGAACCGACACCATGGTGGAACAGAAAAATCTTTCCTTAGAGAATTTGCAGGCTGGACTTACTGTTATGTTCTGCTACCAGAGCTAAGGAAAGAGAGGAGATCTGTCCCTACGATAGAACTCAGCTTAATCCCTACGATGTAACAGGGGACCTGATCCTGCGATCAGACCTGCTAAAGTCCTAAGCTAGTCTGTACGGAGACCTATAGATGTGGGGAAGGAATCCCTACAAGTACTAAGGACTGGGAGGAAAATGGGACACCTCCTAACAGAAATAGTAGCAGACAGACGAACAAACAAAATATATAGAACATATCGGTCCGTAGACCAAGCAAACTAACAGAGTTAGATACAGAGCACAGGCTAGCTAGAAAGTAGTTATACAATGAAGTCCAGCAAAGCCAGAAGGGCGGAGCAGGATTAAATAGGCCAACAAGGTCATGTGACCAGCAATAGAAAAAACCTAAGAGCAAGGTTCTAACATCTTCTACTATCCATCCGTGTTCCAGTACCGTCAGCTGGTTCTCGGTAGTTCCATTTGCTCTTGTACCTTCTACTACCCATCGGGGTTCCAGTACCGTCAGCTGGTTCTCGACAGTGCCTTTGGATTAGGTGCCTCCTTCTCGGTATTCAAGTTCCACCAACGTCTGCTGGTCCTTGGTAGTGCTTTCTGGCAGAGGTAACTCCTGCTTAGTAACCGAGTTCCTGTACCATCAGCTGGTCTTCGGTAGTTCCATTGGCTCTTGTTACTTCTGCTACCCATCCGGGTTCCAGTACCGTCAGCTTGTACTCGTTAGTTCCATTTGATCTTGTACCTTGTACTTCCCATCCGGGTTCCAGTACCGTCAGTTGGTTCTCGGCAGTGCCTTTGGATTAGGTGCCTCCTTCTCGGTATCCAAGTTCCACCGTTTGCTGGCCCTTGGTAGTGCTTTCTGGCACAGGAACCTCCTTCTTAGTAACCGAGTTCCAGTACCGTCAGCTGGTCCTCGGTAGTTCCATTGGCTCTTGTTCCTTCTGCTACCCATCCGGGTTCCAGTACCGTCAGCTGGTCCTCGGTAGTTCCATTTGCTCTTGTACCTTCTACTACCCATCCGGGTTCCAGTACCGTCAGCGGGTTCTCGGGAGTGCATTTGGATTAGGTGCCTCCTTCTCAGTATCCAAGTTCCACCAACGTCTGCTGGTCCTTGGTAGTGCTTTCTGGCACAGGTACCTCCTGCTTAGTAACCGAGTTCCAGTACCGTCAGCTGGTCTTCGGTAGTTCAATTGGCTCTTGTACCTTCTACTACCCATCCGGGTTCCAGTACCGTCAGCTGGTTCTCGGCAGTGCCTTTGGATTAGGTGCCTCCTTCTCGTTATCCAAGTTCCCCCAATGTCTGCTGGTCCTTGGTAGTGCTTTCTGGCACAGGTACATCCTGCTTAGTAACCGAGTTCCAGTACCGTCAGCTGGTCTTCGGTAGTTCCATTGGCTCTTGTACCTTCTGCTACCCATCCGGGTTCCAGTACCGTCAGCTGGTCCTCGGTAGTTCCAATTGCACTTGTACCTTTTACTACCCATCCGGGTTCCAGTACCGTCAGCTGGTTCTCGGCAGTGCCTTTGGATTAGGTGCCTCCTTCTCGGTATCCAAGTTCCACCAACGTCTGCTTGTCCTTTTTAGTGCTTTCTGGCACAGGTACCTCCTGCTTAGTAACAGAGTTCCAGTACCGTCAGCTCGTCTTCGGTAGTTCCATTGGCTTTTGTACCTTCTGCTACCCATGCGGGTTCCAGTACCGTCAGCTGGTCCTCGGTAGTTCCATTTGCTCTTGTACCTTCTACTACCCATCCGGGTTCCAGTACCGTCAGCTGGTTCTCGGCAGTGCCTTTGGATTAGGTGCCTCCTTCTCGGTATCCAAGTTCCACCAATGTCTGCTGGTCCTTGGTAATGCTTTCTGGAACAGGTACCTCCTGCTTAGTAACCGAGCTTCAGTACCGTCAGCTGGTCCTCGGTAGTTCCATTGGCTCTTGTACCTTCTGGTACCCATCCGGGTTCCAGTACCGTCAGCTGGTCCTCAGTAATTCCATTTGCTCTTGTACCTTCTACTACCCATCCGGGTTCCAGTACCGTCAGCTGGTTCTCGGCAATGTCTTTGGATTAGCAGCCTCCTTCTCGGTATCCAAGTTCCACCAACGTCTGTTGGTCCTTGGTAGTGCTTTCTGGCACAGGTACCTCCTGCTTAGTAACCGAGTTCCAGTACCGTCAGCTGGTCTTCGGTAGTTCCATTGGCTCTTGTATCTTCTGCTACCCATCCGGGTTCCAGTATCGTCAGCTGTTCCTCCGTAGTTCCATTTGCTCTTGTACCTTCTACTACCCATCCGGGTTCCAGTACCGTCAGCTGGATCTCGGCAGTGTCTTTGGATTAGGTGCCTCCTTCTTGGTATCCAAGTTCAACCAACGTCTGCTGGTCCTTGGTAGTGCTTTCTGGTACAGGTACCTCCTGCTTAGTAACTGAGTTCCAGTACCGTCAGCTCGTCTTCGGTAGTTCCATTGGCTCTTGTACCTTCTGCTACCCATGCGGGTTTCAGTACCGTCAGCTGGTGCTCGGTAGTTCCATTTGCTCTTGTACCTTCTACTACCCATCCGGGTTCCAGTACCGTCAGTTGGTTCTTGGCAGTGCCTTTGGATTAGGTGCCTCCTTCTCGGTATCCAAGTTCCACCAACGTCTGCTGGTCCTTGGTAGTGCTTTCTGGCACAGGTACCTCCTGCTTAGTAACCGAGTTCCAGTACCGTCAGCTGGTCCTCGGTAGTTCCATTTGCTCTTGTACCTTCTACTACCCATCCGGGTTCCAGTACCATCAGCTGGTTCTCGGCAGTGGCTTTGGATTAGGTGCCTCCTTCTCGTTATCCAAGTTCCACCAACGTCTGCTAGTCCTTGGTAGTGCTTTCTGGCACAGGTACCTCCTGCTTAGTAACCGAGTTTCAGTACCGTCAGCTGGTCTTCGGTAGTTCCATTGTCTCTTGTACCTTCTGCTACCCATCCGGGTTCCAGTACCGTCAGCTGGACCTCGGTAGTTCCATTTCCTCTTGTACCTTCTACTACCCATGCGGGTTCCAGTACCGTCAGCTGGTTCTCGGCAGTGCCTTTGGATTAGGTGCCTCCTTCTCGGTATCCAAGTTCCACCAACGTCTGCTTGTCCTTGGTAGTGCTTTCTGGCACAGGTACCTCCTGCTTAGTAACCGAGTTCCAGTACCGTCAGCTCGTCTTCGGTAGTTCCATTGGCTCTTGTACCTTCTGCTACCCATGCGGGTTCCAGTACCGTCAGCTGGTCCTCGGTAGTTCCATTTGCTCTTGTACCTTCTACTACCCATCTGGGTTCCAGTTCCGTCAGCTGGTTCTCGGCAGTGCCTTTGGATTAGGTGCCTCCTTCTCGGTATCCAAGTTCCACCAACGTCTGCTGGTCCTTGGTAGTGCTTTCTTGCACAGGTACCTCCTGCTTAGTAACCGAGTTCCAGTACCGTCAGCTGGTCCTCGGTAGTTCCATTGGCTCTTGTACCTTCTGCTACGCATCCGGGTTCCAGTACCATCAGCTGGTCCTCGGTAATTCCATTTGCTCTTGTACCTTCTACTACCCATCCGGGTTCCAGTACTGTCAGCTGGTTCTCGGCAGTGTCTTTGGATTAGCCGCCTCTTTCTCGGTATCCAAGTTCCACCAACGTCTGCTGGTCCTTGGTAGTGCTTTCTGGCACATGTACCTCCTGCTTAGTAACCGAGTTCCAGTACCGTCAGCTGGTCTTCGGTAGTTCCATTGGCTCTTGTATCTTCTGCTACCCATCCGGGTTCCAGTACCGTCAGCTGTTCCACGGTAGTTCCATTTGCTCTTGTACCTTCTACTACCCATCCGGGTTCCAGTACCGTCAGCTGGTTCTCGGCAGTGTCTTTTGCACGGGTACTCCCTCCTGTCCAGCCTGGTTCCAGCACGCCAGCTGTTTCCGCGTAGTGTCAATGTCACTTTGCCTTCAATGCGTTGTCCTGTCGTGTTGCGGTTGGGTTAGCCGACTCTATGGTGCCTGCAGTTTAGGTGACTCCTATGTGGGCTGCAGGATCTGGCAATGAAGGCTGGTTCCATAGTGCCAATAGGGCAAGCAACCACTGTAGGACTGTGGGTTTTGGTAACTGCGGCCGGCGCGCGGCCTTGAAAATTTTTTTTACATGGGTACCTTCTGCTACCCATCCGGGTTCCAGTACCGTCAGCTGGTTCTCTGCAGTGCCTTTGGATTAGGTGCCTCCTTCTCGGTATCCAAGTTCCAACAACGTCTGCTGGTCCTTGGTAGTGCTTTCTGGCACAGGTACCTCCTGCTTAGTAACCGAGTTCCAGTACCGTCAGCTGGTCTTCGGTAGTTCCATTCGCTCTTGTACCTTCTGCTACCCATGCGGGTTCCAGTACCGTCAGCTGGTCCTCGGTAGTTCCATTTGCTCTTGTACCTTCTACTACCCATCCAGGTTCCAGTACCGCCAGCTTGTTCTCGGCAGTGCCTTTGGATTAGGTGCCTCCTTCTCGGTATCCAAGTTCCACCAACGTCTGCTGGTCCTTAGTAGTGCTTTCTGACACTGGTACCTCCTGCTTAGTAACCGAGTTCCAGTACCGTCAGCTGGTCCTCGGTAGTTCCATTGGCTCTTGTACCTTCTGCTATCCATCCGGGTTCCAGTACCGTCAGCTGGTCCTCGGTAGTTCCATTTGCTCTTTTACCTTCTACTACCCATCCGGGTTCCAGTACCGTCAGCTGGTTCTCGTCAGTGCCTTTGGATTAGGTGCCTCCTTTTCGTTATCCAAGTTCCACCAATGTCTGCTGGTCCTTGGTAGTGCTTTCTGGCACAGGTACCTCCTGCTTAGTAACCGAGTTCCAGTACCGTCAGCTGGTCTTCGGTAGTTCCATTGGCTCTTGTACCTTCTGCTACCCATGCGGGTTCCAGTACCGTCAGCTGGTCCTCGGTAGTTCCATTTGCTCTTGTACCTTCTACTACCCATCCGGGTTCCAGTACCATCAGCTGGTTCTCGGCAGTGCCTTTGGATTAGGTGCCTCCTTCTCGGTATCCAAGTTCCACCAACGTCTGCTGGTCCTTGGTAGTGCTTTCTGGCACAGGTACCTCCTGCTTAGTAACCGAGTTTCAGTACCGTCAGCTGGTCTTCGGTAGTTCCATTGTCTCTTGTACCTTCTGCTACCCATCCGGGTGCCAGTACCGTCAGCTGGTCCTCGGTAGTTCCATTTGCTCTTGTACCTACTACTACCCATCCGGGTTCCAGTAGAGTCAGCTGGTTCTCGGCAGTTTCTTTGGATTAGGTGCCTCCTTCTCGGTATCCAAGTTCCACCAATGACTGCTTGTCCTTGGTAGTGCTTTCTGGCACAGGTACCTCCTGCTTAGTAACCGAGTTCCAGTACCGTCAGCTCGTCTTCGGTAGTTCCATTGGCTCTTCTACCTTCTGCTACCCATGCGGGTTCCAGTACCGTCAGCTCGTCCTCGGTAGTTCCATTTGCTCTTGTACCTTCTACTACCCATCTGGGTTCCAGTTCCGTCAGCTGGTTCTCGGCAGTGCCTTTGGATTAGGTGCCTCCTTCTCGGTATCCAAGTTCCACCAACGTCTGCTGGTCCTTGGTAGTGCTTTCTTGCACAGGTACCTCCTGCTTAGAAACCGAGTTCCAGTACCGTCAGCTGGTCCTCGGTAGTTCCATTGGCTCTTGTATCTTCTGCTACCCATCCGGGTTCCAATACCGTCAGCTGGTTCTCGGCAGTGTCTTTGGATTAGCTGCCTCCTTCTCGGTATCCAAGTTCCACCAATGTCTGCTGGTCCTTGGTAGTGCTTTCTGGCACTGGTACCTCCTGCTTAGTAACCGAGTTCCAGTACCGTCAGCTGGTCTTCGGTAGTTCCATTGGCTCTTGTATCTTCTGCTACCCATCCGGGTTCCAATACCGTCAGCTGTTCCACGGTAATTCCATTTGCTCTTGTACCTTCTACTACCCATCCGGGTTCCAGTACCGTCAGCTGGTTCTCGGCAGTGTCTTTTGCACGGGTACTCCCTCCTGTCCAGCCTGGTTCCAGCACGCCAGCTGTTTCCGGGTAGTGTCAATGTCACTTTGCCTTCAATGCGTTGTCCTGTCGTGTTGCGGTCGGGTTAGCCGACTCTATGGTGCCTGCAGTTTAGGTGACTCCTATGTGGGCTGCGGGATCTGGCAATGAAGGCTGGTTCCATAGTGCCAATAGGACAAGCACCCCCTGTAGTACTGTGGGTTTTGGTAACTGCGGCCGGCGCGCGGCATTGAAAATTTTTTTTACATGGGTACCTTCTGCTACCCATCTGGGTTCCAGTACCGTCAGCTGGTTCTCTGCAGTGCCTTTGGATTAGGTGCCTCCTTCTCGGTATCCAAGTTCCAACAACTTCTGCTGGTCCTTGGTAGTGCTTTCTGGCACAGGTACCTCCTGCTTAGTAACCGATTTCCAGTACCGTCAGCTGGTCTTCGGTAGTTCCATTGGCTCTTGTACCTTCTGCTACCCATGCGGGTTCCAGTTCCGTCAGCTGGTCCTCGGTAGTTCCATTTGCTCTTGTACCTTCTACTACCCATCCGGGTACCAGCACCGTCAGCTGGTTCTCGGCAGTGCCTTTGGATTAGGTGCCTCCTTCTCGGTATCCAAGTTCCACTAACGTCTGCTGGTCCTTGGTAGTGCTTTCTGGCACAGGTACCTCCTGCTTAGTAACCGAGTTCCAGGACCGTCAGCTGGTCCTCGGTAGTTCCATTTGCTCTTGTACCTTCTACTACCCATCCGGGTTCCAGTACCGCCAGCTTGTTTTCGGCAGTGCCTTTGGATTAGGTGCCTCCTTCTCGGTATCCAAGTTCCACCAACGTCTGCTGGTCCTTGGTAATGCTTTCTGACACTGGTACCTCCTGCTTAGTAACCGAGTTCCAGTACCGTCAGCTGGTCCTCGGTAGTTCCATTGGCTCTTGTACCTTCTGCTATCCATCCGGGTTCCAGTACCGTCAGCTGGTCCTCGGTAGTTCCATTTGCTCTTTTACCTTCTACTACCCATCCGGGTTCCAGTACCGTCAGCTGGTTCTCGGCAGTGCCTTTGGATTAGGTGCCTCCTTCTCGTTATCCAAGTTCCACCAATGTCTGCTGGTCCTTGGTAGTGCTTTCTGGCACAGGTACCTCCTGCTTAGTAACCGAGTTCCAGTACCGTCAGCTGGTCTTCGGTAGTTCCATTGGCTCTTGTACCTTCTGCTACCCATGCGGGTTCCAGTACCGTCAGCTGGTCCTCGGTAGTTCCATTTGCTCTTGTACCTTCTACTACCCATCCGGGTTCCAGTACCGTCAGCTGGTTCTCGGCAGTGCCTTTGGATTAGGTGCCTCCTTCTCGGTATCCAAGTTCCACCAACGTCTGCTGGTCCTTGGTAGTGCTTTCTGGTACAGGTACTTCCTGCTTAGTAACTGAGTTCCAGTACCGTCAGCTCGTCTTCGGTAGTTCCATTGGCTCTTGTACCTTCTGCTACCCATGCGGGTTCCAGTACCGTCAGCTGGTCCTCGGTAGTTCCATTTGCTCTTCTACCTTCTACTACCCATCCGGGTTCCAGTACCGTCAGCTGGTTCTCGGCAGTGCCTTTGGATTAGGTGCCTCCTTCTCGGTATCCAAGTTCCACCAACGTCTGCTGGTCCTTGGTAGTGCTTTCTGGCACAGGTACCTCCTGCTTAGTAACCGAGTTCCAGTACCGCCAGCTCGTCTTCGGTAGTTCCATTTGCTCTTGTACCTTCTGCTACCCATGCGGGTTCCAGTACCGTCAGCTGGTCGTCGGTAGTTCCCTTTGCTCTTGTACCTTCTACTACCCATCTGGTTTCCAGTACCGTCAGCTGGATCTCGGCAGTGCCTTTGGATTAGGTGCCTCCTTCTCGGTATCCAAGTTCCACCAACGTCTGCTGGTCCTTGGTAGTGCTTTCTGGCACAGGTACCTCCTGCTTAGTAACCCAGTTCCAGTACCGTCAGCTGGTCCTCGGTAGTTCCATTGGCTCTTGTACCTTCTGCTACCCATCCGGGTTCCAGTACCATCAGCTGGTCCTCGGTAATTCCATTTGCTCTTGTACCTTCTACTACCCATCCGGGTTCCAGTACCGTCAGCTGGTTCTCGGCAGTGTCTTTGGATTAGCTGCCTCCTTCTCGGTATCCAAGTTCCACCAACGTCTGCTGGTCCTTGGTAGTGCTTTCTGACACAGGTACCTCCTGCTTAGTAACCGATTTCCAGTACCGTCAGCTGGTCTTCGGTAGTTCCATTGGCTCTTTTATCTTCTGCTACCCATCCGGGTTCCAGTACCGTCAGCTGTTCCTCGGTAGTTCCATTTGCTCTTGTACCTTCTACTACCCATCCGGGTTCCAGTACCGTCAGCTGGTTCTCGGCAGTATCTTTTGCACGGGTACTCCCTCCTGCCCAGCCTGGTTCCAGCATGCTAGCTGTTTCCGGGTAGTGTCAATGTCACTTTGCCTTCAATGCGTTGTCCTGTCGTGTTGCGGTCGGGTTAGCCGACTATATGGTGCCTGCAGTTTAGGTGACTCCTATGTGGGCTGCGGGATCTGGCAATGAAGGCTGGTTCCATAGTGCCAATAGGACAAGCACCCCCTGTAGTACTGTGGGTTTTGGTAACTGCGGCCGGCGCGCGGCATTGAAAATTTTTTTTACATGGGTACCTTCTGCTACCCATCCGGGTTCCAGTACCGTCAGCTGATTCTCTGCAGTGCCTTTGGATTAGGTGCCTCCTTCTCGGTATCCAAGTTCCAACAACTTCTGCTGGTCCTTGGTAGTGCTTTCTGGCACAGGTACCTCCTGCTTAGTAACCGAGTTCCAGTACCGTCAGCTGGTCTTCGGTAGTTCCATTGGCTCTTGTTCCGTCTGCTACCCATCCTGATTCCAGTACCGTCAGCTGGTCTTCGGTAGTTTCATTTGCTCTTGTACCTTCTACTACCCATCCGTGTTCCAGTACCGTCAGCTGGTCCTCGGTAGTTCCATTTGCTCTTGTACCTTCTACTACCCATCCGGGTTCCAGTACCGTCAGCTGGTTCTCGGCAGTGCCTTTGGATTAGGTGCCTCCTTTTCGGTATCCAAGTTCCACTAACGTCTGCTGGTCCTTGGTTGTTCTTTCTGGCACAGGTACCTCCTGCTTAGTAACCGAGTTCCAGTACCGTCAGCTGGTCCTCGGTAGTTCCATTTGCTCTTGTACCTTCTACTACCCATACGGGTTCCAGTACCGCCAGCTTGTTCTCGGCAGTGCCTTTGGATTAGGTGCCTCCTTCTCGGTATCCAAGTTCCACCAACGTCTGCTGGTCCTTGGTAGTGCTTTCTGACACTGGTACCTCCTGCTTAGTAACCGAGTTCCAGTACCGTCAGCTGGTCCTCGGTAGTTCCATTGGCTCTTGTACCTTCTGCTATCCATCCGGGTTCCAGTACCGTCAGCTGGTCCTCGGTAGTTCCATTTGCTCTTTTACCTTCTACTACCCATCCGGGTTCCAGTACCGTCAGCTGGTTCTCGGCAGTGCCTTTGGATTAGGTACCTCCTTCTCGTTATCCATGTTCCACCAATGTCTGCTGGTCCTTGGTAGTGCTTTCTGGCACAGGTACCTCCTGCTTAGTAACCGAGTTCCAGTACCGTCAGCTGGTCTTCGGTAGTTCCATTGGCACTTGTACCTTCTGCTACCCATGCGGGTTCCAGTACCGTCAGCTGGTCCTCGGTAGTTCCATTTGCTCTTCTACCTTCTATTACCCATCCGGGTTCCAGTACCGTCAGCTGGTTCTCGGCAGTGCCTTTGGATTAGGTGCCTCCTTCTCGGTATCCAAGTTCCACCAACGTCTGCTGGTCCTTGGTAGTGCTATCTGGCACAGGTACCTCCTGCTTAGTAACCGAGTTCCAGTACCGTCAGCTCGTCTTCGGTAGTTCCATTGGCTCTTGTACCTTCTGCTACCCATCCGGGTTCCAGTACCGCCAGCTTTTTTTCGGCAGTGCCTTTGGATTAGGTGCCTCCTTCTCGGTATCCAAGTTCCACCAACTTCTGCTGGTCCTTGGTAGTGCTTTCTGGCACTGGAACCTCCTGCTTAGTAACTGATTTCCAGTACCGTCAGCTGGTCCTCGGTAGTTCCATTGGCTCTTGTACCTTCTGCTATCCATCCGGGTTCCAGTACCGTCAGCTGGTCCTCGGTAGTTCCATTTGCTCTTGTACCTTCTACTACCCATCCGGGTTCCAGTACCGTCAGCTGGTTCTCGGCAGTGCCTTTGGATTAGGTGCCTCCTTCTCGTTATCCAAGTTCCACCAACGTCTGCTGGTCCTTGGTAGTGCTTTCTGGCACAGATACCTCCTGCTGAGTAACCGAGTTTCAGTACCGTCAGCTGGTCTTCGGTAGTTCCATTGGCTCTTGTACCTTCTGCTACCCATCCGGGTTCCAGTACCTTCAGCTGGTCCTCGGTAGTTCCATTTGCTCTTGTGCCTTCTACTACCCATCTGGGTTCCAGTACCGTCAGCTGGTTCTCGGCAGTGCCTTTGGATTAGGTGCCTCCTTCTCGGTATCCAAGTTCCACAAACGTCTGCTGGTCCTTGGTAGTGCTTTCTGGCACAGGTACCTCCTGCTTAGTAACCGAGTTCCAGTACCGTCAGCTCATCTTCGTTAGTTCCATTGGCTCCTGTACCTTCTGCTACCCATCCGGGTTCCAGTACCGCCAGCTTGTTCTCGGCAGTGCCTTTGGATTAGGTGCCTCCTTCTCGGTATCCAAGTTCCACCAACATCTGCTGGTCCTTGGTAGTGCTTTCTGGCACTGGTACCTCCTGCTTAGTAACCGAGTTCCAGTACCGTCAGCTGGTCCTCGGTAGTTCCATTGGCTCTTGTACCTTCTGCTATCCATCCGGGTTCCAGTACCGTCAGCTAGTCCTCGGTAGTTCCATTGGCTCTTGTTCCTTCTGCTGCCCATCCGGGTTCCAGTACCGTCAGCTGGTCCTCGGTAGTTCCATTTGCTCTTGTACCTTCTACTACCCATCCGGGTTCCAGTACCGTCAGCTGGTTCTCGGCAGTGCCTTTGGATTAGGTGCCTCCTTCTCGTTATCCAAGTTCCACCAACGTCTGCTGGTCCTTGGTAGTGCTTTCTGGCACAGATACCTCCTGCTGAGTAACCGAGTTTCAGTACCGTCAGCTGGTCTTCGGTAGTTCCATTGGCTCTTGTACCTTCTGCTACCCATCCGGGTTCCAGTACCTTCAGCTGGTCCTCGGTAGTTCCATTTGCTCTTGTGCCTTCTACTACCCATCCGGGTTCCAGTACCGTCAGCTGGTTCTCGGCAGTGCCTTTGGATTAGGTGCCTCCTTCTTGGTATCCAAGTTCCACCAACGTTTGCTTGTCCTTGGTAGTGATTTCTGTCACAGGTACCTCCTGCTTAGTAACCGAGTTCCAGTACCGTCTGCTTGTCTTCGGTAGTTCCATTGGCTCTTGTACCTTCTGCTACCCATGCGGGTTCCAGTACCGTTAGCTGGTCCTCGGTAGTTCCATTTGCTCTTGTACCTTCTACTACCCATCTGGGTTCCAGTACCGTCAGCTGGTTCTCGGCAGTGCCTTTGGATTAGGTGCCTCCTTCTCGGTATCCAAGTTCCACAAACGTCTGCTGGTCCTTGGTAGTGCTTTCTGGCACAGGTACCTCCTGCTTAGTAACCGAGTTCCAGTACCGTCAGCTCATCTTCGTTAGTTCCATTGGCTCTTGTACCTTCTGCTACCCATCCGGGTTCCAGTACCGCCAGCTTGTTCTCGGCAGTGCCTTTGGATTAGGTGCCTCCTTCTCGGTATCCAAGTTCCACCAACATCTGCTGGTCCTTGGTAGTGCTTTCTGGCACTGGTACCTCCTGCTTAGTAACCGAGTTCCAGTACCGTCAGCTGGTCCTCGGTAGTTCCATTGGCTCTTGTACCTTCTGCTATCCATCCGGGTTCCAGTACCGTCAGCTAGTCCTCGGTAGTTCCATTGGCTCTTGTTCCTTCTGCTGCCCATCCGGGTTCCAGTACCGTCAGCTGGTCCTCGGTAGTTCCATTTGCTCTTGTACCTTCTACTACCCATCCGGGTTCCAGTACCGTCAGCTGGTTCTCGGCAGTGCCTTTGGATTAGGTGCCTCCTTCTCGTTATCCAAGTTCCACCAACGTCTGCTGGTCCTTGGTAGTGCTTTCTGGCACAGATACCTCCTGCTGAGTAACCGAGTTTCAGTACCGTCAGCTGGTCTTCGGTAGTTCCATTGGCTCTTGTACCTTCTGCTACCCATCCGGGTTCCAGTACCTTCAGCTGGTCCTCGGTAGTTCCATTTGCTCTTGTGCCTTCTACTACCCATCCGGGTTCCAGTACCGTCAGCTGGTTCTCGGCAGTGCCTTTGGATTAGGTGCCTCCTTCTTGGTATCCAAGTTCCACCAACGTTTGCTTGTCCTTGGTAGTGATTTCTGTCACAGGTACCTCCTGCTTAGTAACCGAGTTCCAGTACCGTCTGCTTGTCTTCGGTAGTTCCATTGGCTCTTGTACCTTCTGCTACCCATGCGGGTTCCAGTACCGTTAGCTGGTCCTCGGTAGTTCCATTTGCTCTTGTACCTTCTACTACCCATCTGGGTTCCAGTACCGTCAGCTGGTTCTCGGCAGTGCCTTTGGATTAGGTGCCTCCTTCTCGGTATCCAAGTTCCACAAACGTCTGCTGGTCCTTGGTAGTGCTTTCTGGCACAGGTACCTCCTGCTTAGTAACCGAGTTCCAGTACCGTCAGCTCATCTTCGTTAGTTCCATTGGCTCTTGTACCTTCTGCTACCCATCCGGGTTCCAGTACCGCCAGCTTGTTCTCGGCAGTGCCTTTGGATTAGGTGCCTCCTTCTCGGTATCCAAGTTCCACCAACATCTGCTGGTCCTTGGTAGTGCTTTCTGGCACTGGTACCTCCTGCTTAGTAACCGAGTTCCAGTACCGTCAGCTGGTCCTCGGTAGTTCCATTGGCTCTTGTACCTTCTGCTATCCATCCGGGTTCCAGTACCGTCAGCTAGTCCTCGGTAGTTCCATTGGCTCTTGTTCCTTCTGCTGCCCATCCGGGTTCCAGTACCGTCAGCTGGTCCTCGGTAGTTCCATTTCCTCTTGTACCTTCTACTACCCATCCGGATTCCAGTACCGTCAGCTGGTTCTCGGCAGTGCATTTGGATTAGGTGCCTCCTTCTCAGTATCCAAGTTCCACCAACGTCTGCTGATCCTTGGTAGTGCTTTCTGGCACAGGTACCTCCTGCTTAGTAACCGAGTACCAGTAACGTCAGCTGGTCTTCGGTAGTTCCATTGGCTCTTGTACCTTCTGCTACCCATCCGGGTTCCAGTACCGTCAGCTGATCCTCGGTAGTTCCAATTGCTCTTGTACCTTCTACTACCCATTCGGGTTCCAGTACCGTCAGCTGGTTCTCGGCAGTGCCTTTGGATTAGGTGCCTCCTTCTCGGTATCCAAGTTGCACCAATGTCTACTTGTCCTTGGTAGTGCTTTCTGGCACAGGTTCCTCCTGCTTAGTAACTGAGTTCCAGTACCGTCAGCTGGTCCTCGGTAGTTCCATTGGCTCTTGTACCTTCTGCTACCCATCCGGTTCCAGTACCATCAGCCGGTCCTCGGTAGTTCCATTTGCTCTTGTACCATCTGCTACCAATCCGGGTTCCAGTACCGTCAGCTTGTTCTCGGCAGTGCCTTTGGATTAGGTGCCTTCTTCTCGGTATCCAAGTTCCACCAACGTCTGCTGGTCCTTGGTAGTGCTTTCTAGGACAGGTACCTCCTGCTCAGTAACCGAGTTCCAGTACCGTCAGCTGGTCTTCGGTAGTTCCATTGGCTCTTGTACCTTCTGCTACCCATCCGGTTCCAGTACCGTCAGCTTGTCCTCGGTAGTTCCATTTGCTCTTGTACCTTCTACTACCCCTCCGGGTTCCAGTACCGTCAGCTTGTTCTCGGCAGTGTCTTTGGCACGGGTACTCCCTCCTGCCCAGCCTGGTTCCAGCACGCCAGCTGTTTCTGGGTAGTGTCAACGTCACTTTGCCTCCAATGAGTTGTCCTGTCGTGTTGCGGTCGGGTTAGCCGACTCTATGGTGCCTGCAGTTTAGATGACTTCTATGTGGGCTGCAGGATCTGGCAATGAAGGCTGGTTCCATAGTGCCAATAGGACAAGCACCCCCTGTAGGACTGTGGGCTTTGGTAACTGTGGCCGTCTCACGGCATTGAAAATTTTTTTTACATGGGTACCTTCTGCTAACCATCCGGGTTCCAGTACCGTCAGCTGGTTCTTGGCATTGCTTTTGGATTACGTGCCTCCTTCTCGGTATCCAAGTTCCACCAGCGTCTGCTGGTCCTTGGTAGTGCTTTCTGGCACAGGTACCTCCTGCTTAGTAACCGAGTTCCAGTACCGTCAGCTGGTCCTCGGTAGTTCCATTGGTTCTTGTACCTTCTACTACCCATCCGGGTTCCAGTACAGTCAGCTGGTCCTCGGTAGTTCCATTTGCTCTTGTACCTTCTACTACCCATCCGGGTTCCAGTACCGTCAGCTGGTTCTCAGCAGTGCCTTTGGATTAGGTGCCTCCTTCTCGGTATCCAAGTTCCACCAACGTCTGCTGGTCTTTGGTACTGCTTTCTGGCACAGGTACCTCCTGCTTAGTAACCGAGATCCAGTACCGTCAGCTGGTCTTCGGTAATTCTATTGGCTTTTGTACCTTCTGCTACCCATCCGGGTTCCAGTACCGTCAGCTGGTCCTCGGTAGTTCCATTTGCTCCTGTACCTTCTACTACCCATCCGGGTTCCAGTACCGTCAGCTGGTTCTCGGCAGTGTCTTTGGCACGGGTACTCCCTCCTGCCCAGCCTGGTGCCAGCACGCCAGCTTTTTCCGGGTAGTGTCAACGTCACTTTGCCTCCAATGAGTTGTCCTGTCGTGTTGCGGTCGGGTTAGCCGACTCTATGGTGCCTGCAGTTTAGGTGACTTCTATGTGGGCTGCGGGATCTGGCAATGAAGGCTGGTTCCATAGTGCCAATAGGACAAGCACCCCCTGTAGGACCGCGGGCTCCTGTAACTGCGGCCGTCTTACGGCCGTGAAAATTTTTTTAACATGGGTACCTTCTGCTACCCATCCGGGTTCTAGTACCGTCAGCTGGTTCTCGGCATTGCTTTTGGATTAGGTGCCTCCTTCTCGGTATCCAAGTTCCACCAACATCTGCTGGTCCTTGGTAGTTCTTTCTGGCACAGGTACCTCCTGCTTAGTAACCGAGTTCCAGTACCGTCAGCTGGTCTTCGGTAGTTCCATTAGCTCTTGTACCTTCTGCTACCCATCCGGGTTCCAGTACCGTCAGCTGGTCCTCGGTAGTGTTGAGCCACCCCCGTAGTGTTCGAGTTCGGTTCGGTTCGTCGAACACCCGTGTGTTCGCCGAACTGTTCGTCGAACTGTTCGTCGAACACCTTCGAACACCGTTAAAACCAATGGCAGGCAAACAAAAACACATAGAAACACATAGAAAACACCTTCAAAGGTGTCCAAAAGCTGACAAACTGCTCAGAAGACATAACTAACACATGGAAAAGTGACAAGTACATATAGTCATGCGAAAATAAAAGAGGTGGAGGAGTAAAAGGAGGGGGAGACACAGATATAGGCATGTCATGCCCTTCTAAAATCCAAAAAGTGAGAAGCCGACACGGCCAGTCCGCTCCTGCCCGTGCCACCTCCGTGTCGCCGGGTTTGTGCCAGAGCCGCGGTGAACCCTGACGGCCAGCCCCCCTCTCCCAATACTGGTGCCTGTCCGCTGGTGGGTCGAGCGAGCCCCCCTGTGGTGGAGGCAGCTCTAAGCTTTTTAATTTAAATTGTCTCTCTAATTTGAATGAATACACTTTAAATCCATTTACAAGGATCTATTGGAGGGCAAGTCTCATGCCAGCAGCCGCGGTAATTCCAGCTCCAGTAGCGTCCACTAAAGCTGCTGCAGTTAAAAAGCTTTTATAAGGATTGAGCTCGGCTGTCCACCGCAAGGCATCCTACTGCCAGTCCCAGCCCCTATGCCTTGGGGTGCCTCCTGATGCTCTTCACTAAGTATCCCATGGTCCCGAAGCATTTCCTTTGAAAACATTAAGTGTCTAAACTACAGGTGGTGCAGCTTGCTTAACAGCCGGGATAATCCGCTCACTAGCAGACACTGCTACTAGGCACAAAGTATTTCCTGGGCTAGATGCAGTTAAAAATTTGTAATTAGATACTCTCGTTGGATGCTGAGAAAGCATTCCATAGAGTCTCCTGGCACGCCATATATGATTCTCTTAAAAAGCTTGGGGTAGGGGTCTAGGGGACCCTTTTATAGCCAAAATCACGGCCCTGTATCGCAATACGTCACCTAGGCTGAAGATAAATGGAACTGTAGCACCCTGAGGGCTCGGTTGCTACAGACGTATTGCACCTCACCCAGAGGTGTGATATCTCACTCTCAGGTAAGGATGGAGTGTGGATCAGGACCCGACACCTGCATGCATTACACCACATTGCCGTGGGGCAGGGCGACCAATATGCCCCTGAGATGGGCACGACAGTCCCTGTCCCTGGCTGGAGTGGGGGGAGGGAACACTGAGGAAGGGGAACCCTGTAGTGCAGGAGCAGGGAGGAAGCAGTTCCTGGGTGCATTGAGAAGGGAGTATAAAAGGTGGGCACCATCTTAGTTCAGTGCAGAGAAGTCTGAGCAGAAGTGGCAGGGAGCAGGGGCTCTGCATGAGCTCTGCTCCGGAGGCGGGCCTAGTAACAGAGTCCCAGGCCTGGAAGAGGGAGAAGGAAGGAAGAGGAGCGGAGAAGGCTCCAGGAACGAGGAATGAAGGGATCCCAGGGGTGCGGACGGGCGAGTCGCCACCGCACGCCCGAATCCACCTGCGTGGAGGGGTCAGGCCAAAGGGGGAGACCGGTCCCCGAACTAGTGGAGGCAGGAAACGACCCTCAGCTAGAAACCGGAGGCTCTGACATTTTATGTGGCGCAGCCCCTCGCTACACCCGCTAGGAAGGCACCACATAGGGTCAGGGAAACTGGCGCCAAGTTTACCAAGAGGAGGCCCGAGGCAGCCGGACAGAAGTGTTGGTAAGAAAGGCCAGACAAAGGACACACAAAGGGGGTCCTGTGAAGTGCTCCAAAGTTATCTGGGAGTTGTCTGAGCCCCTCACCTGGTGAGCACAGTACGACGTGGGCAGCCGTTACCTGCAGACGTGGTCTGGATAATAAGAACTGTGAGTAAAGGCCCTGAACTGCGTCACTGACTCCGTGTCGTTACTGCTGCTGCCCTGCACCATCACCCCCATCCTCCGCATACACTGCCCTGAGGCTATACTCCTCCCGTGGGGAGTTATGCTACGCTCTGCTGCACCCACAACACCAGCCTCAGTGGTCTGCCCTGTAGCAGCGGTTCACTCTGACCGCAATCCACGGGTGGCGTAGTCGGACATTTAAACATCAAAACCACATAAATAGTTCCGCCACTGGTTTGACCGCCCTGAGCCACGGAACTGGGTCGCCGCCACGAAGACTACAACCACCAGCATCCACCAAAAAGGGTCCGGCTCCGGGTGTCCCAAGGCCCAGGGGGTGCGTCAGAACATTTTCATCACCTTTCACAATCACCAATGGGACAAGGCAGTGATGTCCTCTGTCCCCTCTCTTATACATCCTAGTGACGGAGCACCTGCTCTCATCAATTCGCCATAACCCCAATATTAGGTGGATTGAGGTGGGAGGCACCGAGTACAAGTGCTCTCTATTTGCTGATGATGTCCTAGTATATATCACTCAATCACATATATCCATCCATGCTGTTATGGCTGAAATAGATCACTTTGTTACATGGTAAAATTTTAAAATCAATGCAGCGAAGTCTGAGGCCCTCGATGTCTCCCTCCCCAAATCCATATAGGATTCCATCCAGTCCAACTTTCCCTTTGCCTGGCCCTCACAGGGTATCAAATACTTAGGAATTCCTATTCATAGAGACCTCTCCCATCTATGTTATCTTAATTTTGGGCCCTTTATTGAACAACTCCATACAGACCACGGTTGGCAAGTTAGAACTGTAAGATTCACTACGTGAACCACTGGTGTTTTGTGGAAAAGCACATGTACACTGCGTTCCAAATTATTATACAAAAAGTGTTTAGGAGTGATAAGGGAAGAATTTGTTTGTTTGTCAGTTAAACTCATTGATGGTGATGTGTGTCAGGGCTCTTTATATCACTGTAAGCAATTGCAGACACCTGTGCTAATTAGTTTGGCAGGTGTGTCCAATGAAAGGCAAGACTACTTAAGAAGGCTCTCTCACATTATTAAGCAGCCTACATTTTCTGCCAAAATGGGAAAGAAAAAGGATGTGTCGGCTGCTGAGAAGCAACAAATTGTGGAGTGTTTAGGTCAAGGCATGACTACAATCAACATTGTGCGATGATCAGGATGAAGTGTCTTGGCAATCAAAAAGTATGTAGCTGATTCACAGTACACACGTGTGCGTGCTGATAAGGGCAAATTGAGGACTCTTTCCTACAGGCAATTACGTCAGGTTGAAAGAGCAGCGGCAAAAAAGCCTTGTCATAGCAGCAGACAAGTTTTTGAAGCTGCTTGTGCCTCCAATGTCCCCCGAACAACAAGATGCAGGGTCCTTCAGAGGTTTGCAGCTGTGCATGCGCCATCCTGTCGACCTCCTCTATCCACTTCACACAAGCAGAAACGGCTCCAGTGGGCCAAACATTACATGAAGACTGATTTCAAAACTGTTTTGTTCACGGATGAGTGCCGTGCAGCGCTCGATGGTCCAGATGGATGGAGTGGAGGATGGCTGGTTGATGGACACCCCACGCAAACACGGCTACAGCGCCAACAAGGAGGAGGTGGAGTAATGTTTTGGGCTGGAATCATGGGGAGAGAGATTGTCGGCCCCTTTAGGATCCCTGAAGGCGCTAAAGATGAACTCCATAATGTATGTGGATTTTCTCAAACAGCACTTCCTGCCATGGTTCAAGAAGAAGAACCGTGTATTTCACAGCAAAATCATTTTTCTGCATGATAATGCACCATCTCATGCTGCACATAAAACATCTGCATCTCTGGCTGATATGGGCATAAAAGGGGACAAACTTATGGTGTGACCCCCATGCTCCCCTGACCTCTACCCCATTCAGAACCTTTGGAGCATCATTAAAAGAAGTGTCTATGATGGCGGGAGGCAGTTCACATCTAAGCAACAGCTCTGGGAGGGTATTCTGTCCTCATGCAAATCAAGTGAAGCAGAAACCATCCAAAACCTGACAAATTCAATGGACGAGAGAGTTCAGAAGCTCCTTTCGAACAAGGGGTCCTATGTGAAAATGTAACATCACCTAGAATAAAGTTTTGAGTTGAAAACTGTTTGATTTCAGTTTCTAACAACCTGCTAATGCTTATAATTTCAAAAATGACCATTTTTTTGGTCTTTATTAAAATGAAAAGGTTGATCGAAAAGTTTGGGGGATCTAAGAGTGTGGCAACCCAGTAGTCATGATTACTTCGAATTCTGACAATATTAGGGTCATGCTGCAGGTAGTGCAGCAAGAAGGCACTTATGTGCCTTGCGCATCTCGGAGCCCCAAAATTATTTTCCGGGCTAGATGCAGCTAAAAATTATTTTTAATTTTAAATCTGGTGAAGCTTTAGTATAGATGGCCTAATAGGATCAGTGCTGCACACTGCTACAAAGCCCAAATTATTTTCCAGTCAAGATACAGATAAACATGATTAGTAATTTGAAAGCTTAAAACAGTTGGTAGGGTGATTTTAACCAATCATCAAGCTTTTACTCTCCCCAGGATGACACAGGGGTAGAAAAGTCGTTTCGGATCCATGATTTGTTCATCTTTATGAACGTGAGTCTGTCTACATTATCATTGGAGAGCCGCGTGCGCTTATCTGTCAGCACACCACCAGCAGCGCTGAACACACGTTCAGACAGAACGCTGGCTGCGGGGCATGACAAGATCTCCAAGGCGTAAGTGGCTAGCTCCGGCCATTTATCCAGATTGGAAGCCCAAAAAGAGCAAGGGTCCAGTGACACAGTCGTGGCTTCAATGTTTACTTGGAGATACTCCTGTACCATCGTCTCTAGGCGTTGACTATGTGTCAGACATCTTGTCTCCTGTGGCCTTGCAAAGGATGAGCTAAAAAAGTGGTGAAATGATTCCGCAAAATTGATGTTACCAGCAGATACTGTGGTTCTGTTACGGTTTGAGTGCTGAACACTTGACGGTCCCACGGTTGGCAAGTTGGAACTGTGAGATTCACTACGTGCACCACTGGTATTTTGTGGAAAAGCACATGTAAGATTCTGCAACAGTCTCTGCTGATACTCCTGCATGCGTGCATCCCTTTTTATGGCAGGAATAATTTCTGCAAATTTACTTTTGTACCGGGGATCTAACAGTGTGGCAACCCAGTAGTCAGGATTATTTCTAATTCTCACAATTCGAGGGTCATGTTGCAGGTAGTGCAGCAAGAAGGCACTCATGTGTGTTGCGCATCCAGGAGCACCAAGTCCCTGTTGTGTTGGTGGCGAGGTAACAATCATGCTTCCTTCCTCTGTCCTCTCCCCCCAACCTCGCACAACAGAAATGTGATCAAGGTCTCCCTCATCTGATGAGTCTTCCATCAGTTCGTCCTCCACTTCTTCCTGGGCTCCTGCACCTTCCTCACTAGTTTGGCTGCTACCATGCGCCCTGGTAAAACCATCTCCCCCACCCTCACATGCCTGCCGCCTTGGTGCTGCCGACCGTCTGGACCTTGCAGATGTTAGCCCTTCCGCATACAACTCCTCCTCCTCTACTTCCTCCACCTCCTCTTGTGCCACCACCTGACTCCGAATTCTGTTTAACATGTGCTCCAGCATGTAAATCACCGGAATAGTCATGCTGATAATGGCATCGTCAGCACTAAACATCTTCGTCGCCATTTCAAAACTGTGCAGAAGGGTGCATAGGTCCCTGATCTGAGACCACTCCTCCAGCGTGATTTGCCCCACCTCTGAATCTCGTTGGCCCAGGCTATACGTCAGAACGTATTGCACCAGGGCTTGTCGGTGCTGCCACAGTCGCTGCAACATGTGCAGAGTTGAATTCCACCGGGTAGGCACATCGCATTTTAGCCGGTGAAGTGGCAGGCCCAACGACTTCTGTAGAGATGTAAGTCGCTGAGCTGCGGGATGCGAATGGCGGAAGTGAGCACACAGCGACCGTGCCCTCTGCAGAAGGCCATCTAGTCTGGGATAGTGGGCTAAAAATTGCTGGACAACCAGGTTCAACACGTGAGCCATACAAGGCACGTGTGTGACATTGCCCCGGCGAAGGGCCGCACCCAGGTTTGCAGCATTGTCGCACACGGCCTTCCCTGGTTTCAGGTCCAGTGGAGACAACCATTCATGAAATTGGTTCTCCAGAGCTGACCACAACTCCTCAGCTGTGTGACTCACATTTCCCAGACATTTCAATGTAAAAACCGCCTGATGACGTTGAGCCCTACTGCCAGCATAGTAAGGAGGTGTGCAGGATCCCTTCTGCGCAGTTAGAAAGCTTGTGGCATGACCAGACAGGCTTTGGGTGCAGGTGGAAGACCGAGAGGAGGTTGAGGAGGCAGAAGCAGTGGAGGAACTTTGACATAAAGAGGATTGACGCACAACTCGTGGGGACGGCAAGACTTGGACAGCAGCCCCTTGTCCTGCTGTCACCATAGTTACCCAGTGCCCAGTCAGCGACATGTAACGCCCCTGTCCATGCCTACTCGTCCAAGTGTCTGTGGTGAAATGCACCCTGTCACACACAGAGTTTCTCAAAGAAGCGGTGATGTTGTGTGCGACATGCTGGTGGAGCGCAGGCACACCTTTCTTTGAGAAGTAGTGCCGACTGGGCATCTGGTACTGGGGCACTGCGGCGGACATAAGGTCTCGAAAATCCTCTGTGTCCACCAGGCGGAAAGGCAGCATTTCTGTAGCCAAGAGCTTGCAGATGGTGAAATTCAACCTCTTAGCTTTCTCATGGCTAGGAGGAAATGGTCTTTTACTTGTCCACATCTGAGGGACCGAGGGCTGGCTATTGTGCTTAGACGGGGTTGATAAGGGTGTCCCCGGCAAACTGCCGGTCTGTGAGGAAGATGCAGGCGGACATGTTAGGTTGCCTTGATCCAAAGGTGGTGCTATCGATGTCGGACAGCGCTCAACACCAGCTGGTGTTACCACCTCCAAAGAAAATGATGACCTGCCAATCACGCTGGCTGTTGCGGGTAAAGAGGTGGCAGGTCTGCGCCCCAAAACAGGTGTGACTGCTGTCCCCCCAGTCACAGAGGATGAAGAGGCCGCGGATGCACAAGATATGGCAGACGGTGATTGGCCCGGCCGGCTAGGCCGCATTGTAGCACACTGAGCTTCCCACTGCAACTTATGCTTCATGTCCATGTGCCAGTTCATGCATGAAGTACTCAAACTATGTATTTTTTGGCCTCTACTTAGCTTTTGCTGACAAATGTTACAGATAACACGAGTTGGGTCATCTTTATCGATCTGAAAAAATGCCCAGGCTATGCAAGGCTTAGCACCCATGCGACCTGAAGAGCCACCACGACTTGTGGTGAGAGGCAGAGTTGTGTTTGAGGATGCAGTTGTTGACGTGCTTCCAGTACTACGTCTCTGTCCAGGAAGGCGCAACCTGACCTCGTCGTCACTAGCATCTTCCTCCACCTCCTCTGCTGACCTCATCTCTTGGCTGACTGTGGGTTGACAGTAAGTGGGATCTCCGACCTCATCATCATCACCCTGTGCGTTATCACACCCGTCGTCCTCAGAGCCAACCTGTTCCTGCCCTGACAAAAAACTAAAGTTGTCGCTCCAATCAGGTATTTGAGTCTTATCATCGTCTTCCTCATTGTCTCCACCAACAGGAGTTACAGTTTGGGAATGAGGGTCTACATTATGGTCAGAACCTTCTGCGTCTGGTCCTGGATCCGACTCATAAAGACTCTGGGCATCAGTGCAGATCATTTCCTCGTCTGGATTCACAGAAGCGCTGGAGTCGACCTCTGATTCCCAGGCTATAGTATGAGTAAACAGCTCTGCAGACTCAACCATCTGTTCTACCTCATACTCAGACGGGCAGCTGGAGATTTGGGAGCTGTGAGGAAGCAAGTGCGATTTGGGTGACACCTTTGAGGACTGGAGTATTTGTGATGTTGAAGTTGATGTGGAGGAGAGCCCACTTAAAGGAGCACTTGATATCCGTTGAAGCACCTGCTGTTTTTGTGCCTCATCTGGAATTTGTAGCGATTGGCGTGGCCGTAAGAAAGGGATCTTATCACATTGTCCGCTAAAAGAAGTAGACATTTTAATTTGGCTGGAAGATGGTCTTTCTTCTGCAGATGTTACTGTTGCTTTAACACCTACCCCACGGACACAACCTTTTTTCCCCTTCCCAACACGCCTATTCCCCTTTCCACCAGCAGCAGGCCTTTTTCCACTCATTTTGGTGGTTAACTAATTCACAACTCTGGAGTTGTTTGCACAAAAAAACAATGGATGGTAACCAAGCAGAGCTGAGTGGCCAAACTGTGGTATTAGGCCAAAACTATTGGCTGGGTTAGATGCAGAAAAAAATTATTTTGAATTTGCAACCTGATGGAGGTCAGTATAGATGGACTAATACAAATAATCCCACACACTGCTAGAAGCCCAAATATTTTTTCAGAGGTACTGTAGATGCAGATAAAAATTATTTTTAATTTGCAACCTGATGGAGGTCAGTATAGATGGACTAATAGACCAAGTCCCACACACTGCTAGAAGCCCAAATATTTTTTCAGAGCTAGATGCAGAAAAAAATTATTTTTAATTTGCAACCTGATGGAGGTCAGTATAGATGGACTAATAGACCAAGTCCCACACACCGCTAGAAGCCCAACTATTTTTTCAGAGCTAGATGCAGAAAAAAATTATATTCAATTTGCAACCTGCTGGAAGTCAGTATAGAAGGACTAATAGAACAAGTCCCACACACTGCTAGAAGCCCAAATATTTTTTCAGAGCTAAATGAAGAAAAAAATTATTTTTAATTTGCAACCTGATGGAGGTCAGTATAGATGGACTAATAGACCAAGTCCCACACACTGCTAGAAGCCCAAATATTTTTTCAGAGCTAGATGCAGAAAAAAAATATTTTTAATTTGCAACCTGATGGAGGTCAGTATAGATGGACTAATAGAGAAAGTCCCACACACTGCTAGAAGCCCAAATATTTTTTCAGAGCTAGATGCAGAAAAAAATTATTTTTAATTTGCAACCTGATGGAGGTCAGTATAGATGGACTAATAGACCAAGTCCCACACACCGCTAGAAGCCCAAATATTTTTTCAGAGCTAGATGCAGAAAAAAATTAATTTTAATTTGCAACCTGATGGAGGTCAGTATAGATGGACTAATAGACCAAGTCCCACACACTGCTAGAAGCCCAAATATTTTTTCAGAGATAGATGCAGAAAAAAATTATTTTTAATTTGCAACCTGATGGAGGTCAGTATAGATGGACTAATAGACCAAGTCCCACACACCGCTAGAAGCCCAAATATTTTTTCAGAGCTAGATGCAGAAAAAAATTATTTTTAATTTGCAACCTGATGGAGGTCAGTATAGATGGACTAATAGACAAAGTCCCACACACTGCTAGAAGCCCAAATATTTTTTCAGAGCTAGATGCAGAAAAAAATTATTTTTAATTTGCAACCTGATGGAGGTCAGTATAGATGGACTAATAGACCAAGTCCCACACACCGCTAGAAGCCCAAATATTTTTTCAGCGCTAGATGCAGAAAAAATTATTTTTAATTTGCAACCTGATGGAGGTCAGTATAGATGGACTAATAGACCAAGTCCCACACACTGCTAGAAGCCCAAATATTTTTTCAGAGCTAGATGCAGAAAAAAATTATTTTTAATTTGCAACCTGATGGAGGTCAGTATAGATGGACTAATAGACCAAGTCCCACACACCGCTAGAAGCCCAACTATTTTTTCAGAGCTAGATGCAGAAAAAAATTATACTCAATTTGCAACCTGCTGGAGGTCAGTATAGAAGGACTAATAGAACAAGTCCCACACACTGCTAGAAGCCCAAATATTTTTTCAGAGCTAAATGAAGAAAAAAATTATTTTTAATTTGCAACCTGATGGAGGTCAGTATAGATGGACTAATAGACCAAGTCCCACACACTGCTAGAAGCCCAAGTATTTTTTCAGAGCTAGATGCAGAAAAAAATTATATTCAGTTTGCAACCTGATGGAGGTCAGTATAGATGGACTAATAGAATGATGCTATGTCCAAAAGATTTTACTTCACTAGGTGCAGTAAAAAAATTGGTATTCTATACACAGGTGTTATATCTTGCAACACAGATAGGCTACTCCACTGACTAACACACTCTGCAATAGGCCAAAAAGGATTAGCTTTGCTAGATTCAGCCAAATGCTGTGAAAAAAACTTGCACAGCACTGGCACAGACCTGCCTGGCAAAAACTGATAGGAACTCATGTAACCTAGTCCTGAAAAGGACGCCAATTACAATTAGTCTTTACTCCCACAACCTATCTATTTAAGAGCACAGACCTCCCTGATAAAAGTCGTAGGAAATGCTGTAACCTAGTCCTTAAAAGGACTGCAATCACAACTATTCCCTACTCCCAAGCTATCTGTATATTTGTGCGAAAATTGGCTTGAAATTAACAAGGTATAGCGCACATAGCAACAGCGGTGCCGTCTAACACGCAGCTGCAGCAGTGAGAAAATGGTGGCGACGGGGAAAATGGCTTGGTCTTATAGGGCAAGGACATGTGACATACACTGCCAATGACACATGCCCTTGCTTGTGTGAAAAAAAGCACTTCGCTCCGTGTGTGCGCTGCTGATAGGCTGACAGATTGCACCTCCCCACTGCAAATGCGGGAAAGAGAAAAAAAAATGGAGATCTTCATTGTTCCTGCAGAGATCCATCCCCTGCCCCTCCCCCCACCCCGCTGTATTAACATTAATTTTCATCATTACTGAGAAAAAATCCAGTTATGATTTTGGTGCACGAACAGTTATCGAACATAACCTCGAACAGCCGAATTTTTCTCAAATTGTTCGTGTTCGCCGAACGGCTCGAACACCGCCCAAAACAGCTCGAATTTGAGATTGGCGAACAGTTCGAGTAGAACAACGCTCATCTCTAGTCCTCGGTAGTTCCATTTGCTCTTGTACCTTCTACTACCCATCCGGGTTCCAGTACCGTCGGCTGGTTCTCGGTAGTTCCATTTGCTCTTGTACCTTCTACTCCCCATCCGGGTTCCAGTACCGTCAGCTGGTTCTCGGCAGTGCCTTTGGATTAGGTGCCTCCTTCTCGGTATCCAAGTTCCACCAATGTCTGCTTGTCCTTGGTAGTGCTTTCTGGCACAGGTACCTCCTGCTTAGCAACCGAGTTCCAGTACCGTCAGCTGGTCCTCGGTAGTTCCATTTGCTCTTGTACCTTCTACTACCCTTCCGGGTTCCAGTACCGTCAGCTGGTTCTCGGCAGTGCCTTTGGATTAGGTGCCTCCTTCTCGGTATCCAAGTTCCACCAACGTCTGCTGGTCTTTGGTACTGCTTTCTGGCACAGGTACCTCCTGCTTAGTAACCGAGTTCCAGTACAGTCAGCTGGTCTTCGGTAATTCCATTGGCTCTTTTACCTTCTGCTACCCATCCGGGTTCCAGTACCGTCAGCTGGTCCTCGGTAGTACCATTTGCTCTTGTACCTTCTACTACCCATCCGGGTTCCAGTACCGTCAGCTGGTTATCGGCAGTGTCTTTGGCACTGGTACTACCTCCTGCCCAGCCTGGTTCCAGCACGCCAGCTGTTTCCGGGTAGTGTCAACGTCACTTTGCCTTCAAAGCGTTATCCTGCGTGTTGCGCTCGTGTTAGCCGACTCTATGGTGCCTGCAGTTTAGGTGACTCCTAAGTGGGCTGCGAGATCTGGCAATGTAGCCTGGTTCCATAGTGCCAATAGGACAAGCATCCTCTGTAGGACTGTGGGTTTTGGTAACTGCGGCCGGTTCGCGGCCTTGAAATTTTTTTTTACATGGGTACCTTCTGCTACCCATCCGGGTTCCAGTACCGTCAGCTGGTTCTCGGCAGTGTCTTTGGATTAGGTGCCTCCTTCTCGGTATCCAAGTTCCTCCAACATCTGCTCGTCCTTGGTAGTGCTTTCTGGCACAGGTACCTCCTGCTTAGTAACCGAGTTCCAGTACCGTCAGCTGGTCTTCGGTAGTTCCATTGGCTCTTGTACCTTCTGCTACCCATCCGGGTTCCAGTACCGTCAGCTGGTCCTCGGTAGTTCCATTTGCTCTTGTACCTTCTACTACCCATCCGGGTTCCAGTACCGTCAGCTGGTTCTCGGCAATGCCTTTGGATTAGGTGCCTCCTTCTCGGTATCCAAGTTCCACCAACGTCTGCTGGTCCTTGGTAGTGCTTTCTGGCACAGGTACCTCCTGCTTAGTAACCGAGTTCCAGTACCGTCAGCTGTTCTTCGGTAGTTCCATTGGCTCTTGTACCTTCTGCTACCCATCCGGGCTCCAGTACCGTCAGCTGGTCCTCGGTAGTTCCATTTGCTCTTGTACCTTCTACTACACATCCGAGTTCCAGTACCGTCAGCTCGTTCTCGGCAGTGTCTTTGGCATGGGTACTCCCTCCTGCCCAGCCTGGTACCAGCACGCCAGCTGTTTCCTGGTAGTGTCAATGTCACTTTGCCTCCAATGAGTTGTCCTGTCGTGTTGCGGTCGGGTTTGCTGACTCTATGGTGCCTGCAGTTTAGGTGACTCCTATGTGGGCTACGGGATATGGCAATGAAGGCTGGTTCCATAGTGCCAATAGGACAAGCACCCCCTGTAGGACTGTGGGTTTTGGTAACTGCGGCCGTGTCACAGCTTTGAAAATTTTTTTTACATGGGTACCTTCTGCTACCCATCCGGGTTCCAGTACCGTCAGCTGGTTCTCGGCATTGCCTTTGGATTAGGTGCCTCCTTCTCAGTATCTCAGTTCCACCAACGTCTGCTGGTCCTTGGTAGTGCTTTCTGGCACAGGTACCTCCTGCTTAGTAAACGAGTTCCAGTACCGTCAGCTGGTCTTCGGTAGTTCCATTGGCTCTTGTACCATCTGCTACCCATCCGGGTTCCAGTACCGTCAGCTGGTCCTCGGTAGTTCCATTTGCTCTTGTACCTTTTACTACCCATCCGGGTTCCAGTACCGTCAGCTGGTTCTCGGCAGTGCCTTTGGATTAGGTGCCTCCTTCTCAGCATCCAAGTTCCACCAACGTCTGCTTGTCCTTGGTAATGCTTTCTGGCACAGGTACCTCCTGCTTAGTAACCGAGTTCCAGTACCGTCAGCTGGTCCTTGGTAGTTCCATTTGCTCTTTTACCTTGTACTACCCATCCGGGTTCCAGTACCGTCAGCTGGTTCTCGGCAGTGCCTTTGGATTAGGTGCCTCCTTCTCGGTATCCAAGTTCCACCAACGTCTGCTGGTCCTTGGTAGTGCTTTCTGGCACAGGTACCTCCTGCTTAGTAACCGAGTTCCAGTACCGTCAGCTGGTCTTAGTTAGTTCCATTGGCTCTTATACCTTCTGCTACCCATCCGGGTTCCAGTACTGTCAGCTGGTCCTCGGTAGTTCCATTTGCTCTTGTACCTTCTACTACCCATCCAGGTTCCAGTACCGTCAGCTGGTTCTCGGCAGTGTCTTTGGCACGGGTACTCCCTCCTGCCCAGCCTGGTTCCAGCACGCCTTCTGTTTCCGGGTAGTGTCAACGTCACTTTGCCTTCAATGAGTTGTCTTGTCGTGTTGCGGTCGGGTTAGCCGACTCTATGGTGCCTGCAGTTTAGGTGACTTCTATGTGGGCTGCGGGATATGGCAATGAAGGCTGGTTCCATAGTGCCAATAGGACAAGCACCCCCTGTAGGACTGTGGGTTTTGGTAACTGCGGCCGTCTCACGGCCTTGAAAATTTTTTTTACATGGGTACCTTCTGCTACCCATCCGGATTCCAGTACCGTCAGCTGGTTCTCGGCATTGCCTTTGGATTAGGTGCCTCCTTCTCGGTATCCAAGTTCCACCAACGTCTGCTGGTCCTTGGTAGTGCTTTCTGGCACAGGTACCTCCTGCTTAGTAACCGAGTTCCAGTACCGTCAGCTGGTCTTCGGTAGTTCCATTGGCTCTTCTACCTTCTGCTACCCATCCGGGTTCCAGTACCGTCAGCTGGTCCTCGGTAGTTCCATTTGCTCTTGTACCTTCTACTACCCATCCGGGTTCCAGTACCATCAGCTGGTTCTCGGCAGTCTCTTTGGATTAGGTGCCACCTTCTCTGTATCCAAGTTCCACGAACGTCTGCTGGTCCTTGGTAGTGCTTTCTGGCACAGGTACCTCCTGCTTAGTAACCGAGTTCCAGTACCGTCAGCTGGTCTTCTTTAGTTCCATTGGCTCTTGTACCTTCTGCTACCCATCCGGATTCCAGTACCGTCAGCAGGTCCTCGGTAGTTCCTCAGCCTTCTTGTACCTTCTGCTACATTTCCAAGTTCAAGCTTTTTGAAATGGTTCTTAGTAATCACTGTGGATCTCCCTGACAAGGACCCTGAAGATGAGGACCCTGAAGACCAATCCGAAGAAGACGAGGACCCTGAAGACCACCCCGAAGAAGACGAGGACCCCGAAGACGAGGACCCTGAAGACGAGGACCCTGAAGACCACCCCGAAGAAGACGAGGACCCTGAAGACCACCCCGAAGAAGACGAGGACCCCGAAGACGAGGACCCTGAAGACGAGGACCCTGAAGACCAACCCAAAGAAGACGAGGACCCCGAAGACGAGGACCCCCGAAGACGACGACCTTGAAGACGAGGACCCCGAAGACGACGACCCTGAAGACCACCCCGAAGAAGACCAAGAAGATGACCCTGAAGAAGTTAACCAAGAGGACAAAGAAGAGAAGACAACCACCAAGATACAGAAGAACAAGAGACAGAAAACCAAGAAGCAGAAGTACAAGAAGCTGCAGAACAAAAAGCGGAAGAACATTAAGCATAAGACTAAAAATCAGAGCAAAAGATAATATCTAAATTATAAGCAGAAGATGACTAAACAGTGTATGGGGGTGAGTCCTTTCCTCCTCGTGGTGCCCCTGGAAAAGACCTGCTGCTGCAGGCCAAACTGAACGCGGACAAATCCTGTTGTAAATCTTTTGTGACTGGCAGAACGAAAGGTGTAATGTCCAACCTTTTATAGATAACAACTACAGGAATGCCTGTCACAAATAAGAATATGATGAAGAAGAAGAATATGAAGAAGATGAAGAAGTAGAATATGAAGAAGAATAATAGTTGAATAAGAAGAATATGAAGAATGTAAAAAAAAAGAATAATACGAAGAAGGTGAAGAAGAAGAAGATGAAGAAGGTGAAGAAGAAGTGGATGAAAAAGATGCTGATGCTGAGGATGATGAAGGAGAAAGTGTGGGAGAAGTAAAAAAGAAGGTGAAGAGCATGGAAGTAGTGAAACATAAATATCTGACAAAATATAAAAATACTTAACATAGTCAATATTTCCGTAACTCAGAACGTCTTAAAAAAAATATTAATTCCTGCTATTCCATTTGATTGGGCTAAACCTCTATGCCTTTATTGTCTCCCCCACCTCCCCCAATACATTCTACATTATTCTTAGTTGTTTTCCTTCATGTAGAATTAACCTACAAGGAAAGAAAGGGTTTATTTTCATTCCGATATTTCTGTCCCATTGACTTGCATTGGTTTCCGGTATCGGAATCAGCGATATCCGATACTTTTTGGGTATCGGTCCGATCCAATCCGATCCGATATTTGCTGATATCGGAAGTTATCGCTCAACACTACTCATAAGCTTAGGTGATAAACCTCACACTGCTTGTGAGTTGTGGACAGCTGTGAAAGAGCAGGCAGATCTGTGGCTGAGACTTCTGAAACTACATCCAGGCATGGTCGTGTGTGACAATGGCCGTAACCTGGTAGCGGCTCTGAGGCGAGGCGAGATCACACACGTACCATGCCTGGCTCATGTGCTTAACATCGTGGTTCAGCAGTTTCTTAAATCGTACCCCGAGTTGCCAGATCTGCTCGTCAAAGTACGCCGCCTATCAGCTCATTTTCACAAGTCGGCTACAGCTTCCGCCGCCTTTGCTGTGTTGCAGCAGCGTTTGCAGCTTCCGGCACACCGACTGGTGTGTGATGTCCCCACACGTTGGAACTCTACCCTCCACATGTTGCAAATGATTTGTGAGCAGAAGAGAGCAGTTGTGGAGTACCAGCTGCAACAAGGCCGTCGATATTCAGGTCAGACTCCACACATAAGACCTCAGGAGTGGACCAGGATGTCTGTCATATGTACCATCCTGACAAACTTTGAGGAGTCCACCAAGATGGTGAGTGGCGATGACGCCATCATTAGCGTCAGCATCCCACTAGTATGTCTTTTGCAACGTTCTCTGCAGAGAATTAAAGAGGAGGCATTGCAGCCAGAGTATGAAGAGATGGATCAAGAAGCCACAGCGGGTGATTACACACAGACCAGCCTTATCTCATCCCAATGTGCATTGGGGGACAATGAGGGAGAGGAGGAGGAGGAGAAGGAAGAACAGGAGCTGGTATCATGCGCTGTAGACCGTAGTACCTGTACAACTTTCATACCGTCGGTTCTGCGTGGGTGGCCTGAGGACAGGGGGGAGGAGGAGGAGGAGAGCATGGTCAGTCGTCATCTTGGTGAGGACACGGAAGTCTTGCCCGTTACCAGTCTGGCACGCATGGCTGACTTTATATTACGCTGCCTTAACTGTGACCCTCGCGTTGTCAAAATGTTGGGTGACAGTCATTACTGGTTGGTGACACTTTTAGACCCCCGCTACAAGGAGAACTTTCACTCTCTTATTCCTGAGGTGGAGAGGTCTACAAAAATGGGGCAGTACCAGAAGGCCCTTGCTGCAAAACTGTTAAAAAAATTCCCATTTGAACACGCTAGCGGCAGAAGTCACAGTTCGTTGACCAACCAAGGCGTACAGGCGAGAAAGACGCAACACCAATCCAGCAGAGGCAGGCGAACACTGTCAACATTCTGGGACAGTTTTCTGAGACCCGCCCAGCTAACAGGACCTGAGGTGCGGGGTACTCTCACATGGAGTGGAAAGTTTCAAAAGAAGGTGAGGGAGTACCTTGCCGACCGTACCAGCGTAGTCCGTGATTCCTCTGTGCCTTTTAATTATTGGGTATCCAAGCTGGACACTTGGAATGAACTCGCTCTGTACGCCTTGGAGGTCCAGGCCTGCCCTGCCGCTAGCGTGTTATCTGAGCGTGTTTTTAGTGCCGCTGGGGAAATTATAACTGATAAGCGCACTCGCCTGTCAACTGACAATGCTGAAAAGCTGACCCTTATAAAAATGAAAAAGGGCTGGATTGGGCCAGACTTCTCATCACCACCAAATGACAGCAGAGTAACATAAAGTCAAATCCACTTCTTGGTCCTGGTCATTGGCCGGGTTGAGACATTCCTGGTCTGCAACCTGCCCCTCATCCCAAGGCCGGGGTACGAGGGCTGTGTCCCTTGCCGGCGCAGGCCCACACAGGATCTGCGCTCCGGGAGGGAGGTCACATTTACACACAGTATATGACAGCACAGAGAACAGCCGAAAGACCTTGACTATCAAGGACCAGCAAAAGACCAAGACCAAAGATGGCTTTACATTAAATATGAAATTTGAAGCGTAACTCACTTGTAAGTCCTCCACCCTCACCCACTAACTGGTTCCTACCACTTTTTGTTCCCCAGTCTCCCTGTAACCAGGGGAGCAGCACCTGGTGCATACTAGCTCCCTCTGGTGGAGAAGTGTGGTGTTGGATGCAAAGGTTGGGTCACAACTATCACACTGTCCTTACCTCAGAGGTGGAACATTGCACTCCATTAGAGAAGTGCAGCATCCCTGTGGCGGCCGAACCCTCAGGGGCGCCACAGACACATGGAATGAACTGGCTCTCTATACCTTGGAGGTCCTGGCCTGCCCTGCCGCCAGCGTTTTATCAGAGCGGGTTTTTAGTGCCGCTGGTGGAATTATAACTGATAAGCGCATCCGTCTGTCAACTGAAAATGCAGACAGGCTGACCCTTATAAAAATGAACAAGGGCTGGATTGGGCCAGACTTCTCATCACCACCAAATGACAGCAGAGTAACATAAAGTCAAATCCACTGTGTTATTTTGGGAGGTGTATTCCCATGCACCGCTTCACACCCACACATGGGTATACGCTTCCTCATTTCGGCTGTATTTTGCTGTTCTCCTTATCCTCAGCCTCCAACACGACTATACCACCAGGGTGACCCTAGTCCGTGTTGCCAGCATTGCAAGTTCCTCCCTCCTAATTTTTGGCAGCTTTTGCTTGGAAGGCATAGGCAAAGACTATGGGAGACCCACTTCCCAATAATGGGAATAATGTTTTTAAGATGCTGTACTGCATGGCTCTTCCAAGGGGCATTAAAACCGTCTTGTTAAGCTACTGCAACCTCCAACATTCTTCGAAGGGGCATTAAAACCGTCTTGTTAAGCTACTGCAATCTCCAAGTCTCCTCCAAGAGGCATTAAAACCGTCTTGTTAAGCTACTGCAACCTCCAGGTATCTTCCAAGGGGCATTAAAACTGTCTTGTTAAGCTACTGCAACCTCCACGTCTCTTCCAAGGGGCATTAAAACCGTCTTGTTAAGCTACTGCAACCTTTACGTCTCTTCCAAGGGGCATTAAAACCGTCTTGTTAAGCTACTGCGACCTCCATCACTTCTCCAAGGGGCATTAAAACCGTCTTGTTAAGAGACTGCGACCTCCACTTCTCTTCCAAGGGGCATTAAAACCATCTTGTTAAGCTACTGCGACCTCCACGTCTCTTCCAAGGGATATTAAAACCGTTTTGTTAAGCTACTGCAACCTCCATGTCTCTTCCAAGGGACACTAAAACTGTCTTGTTAAGCTAAAGCAACCTCCACGTCTCTTCCAAGGGGCATTAAAACCGTCTTGTTAAGCTACTGCAACCTCCATGTCTCTTCCAAGGGGCATTAAACCCGTCTTATTAAGCTACTGAAACCTCGAAGTCTCCTCCAAGGGGCATTAAACCGTCTTGTTAAGTTACTGTGAACTTCACGTCTCTTCCAAGAGGCATTAAAAACGTCTTGTTAAGCTACTGCGACCACCACCACTTCTTCAAGGGGCATTAAAACCATCTTGTTAAGCTACTGCGACCTCCACCACTCTTCCAAGGGGCATTAAAACCATCTTGTTAAGCTACTGCGACCTCCATGTCTCTTCCAAGGGGCATTAAAACCGTCTTGTTAAGCTACTGCGACATCCACGTCTCTTCGAAGGGGCATTAAAACCTTCTTTTTAAGCTACTGCAACATCCACATCCCTTCCAAGGGGCATTAAAACAGTCTTGTTTATCTACTGCGACCTCCACGTCTCTTCCAAGGGGCATTAAAACCGTCTTGTTAATCTACTGCGACCTCCACAGTTGTTCCAAGGGGCATAAAAACCATCTTGTTAAGCTACTGCGACTTCCACCACTTCTCCAAGGGGCATTAAAATTGTCTTGTTAAGCTACTGCGACCTCCACCGCTCTTCCAAGGGGCATTAAAACCGTCTTGTTAAGCTACTGCGACCTCCATGTCTCTTTCAAGGGGCATTAAAACCATCTTGTTAAGCTCCTGCGACGTCCACGTCTCTTCCACGGGGCATTAAAACCATCTTGTTAAGCTAATGTGACCTCCACTGCTGTTCCAAGGGGCATTAAAACTGTCTTGTTAAGCTACTGCAACCTCCACGTCTCTTCCAAGAGGAATTAAAACCATCTTTTTAAGCTACTGCGACCTTCACGTCTCTTCCAAGGGGCTTTAAAACTGTCTTGTTAAGCTGCTGCGACCTCCACCGCTCTTCCAAGGGGCCTTAAAACCATCTTGTTAAGCTACTGCGACCTCCACCACTTCTCCAAGGGGCATTAAAACCGTCTTGTTAAGCTACTGCGACCTCCACCGCTCTTCCAAGGGGCATTAAAACCATTTGTTAAGCTACTGCAACCTCCACGTCTCTTCCAAGGGGGATTAAAACCGTCTTGTTAAGCTACTGCGACCTCCACGTCTCTTCCAAGGGGCATTAAAACCATCTTTTTAAGCTACTGCGACCTCCACGTCTCTTCCAAGGGGCATTAAAACTGTCTTGTTAAGCTACTGCAATCTCCACGTCTCTTCCAAGGGGCATTAAAACCGTCTTGTTAAGCTACTGCAACCTCCACGTCTCTTCCAAGGGGGATTAAAACCGTCTTGTTAAGCTACTGCGACCTCCACTTCTCTTCCAAGGGACATTAAAACCGTCTTGTTAAGCTACAGCAACCTCCACGTCTCTTCCAAGGGACATTAAAACTGTACTGTTAAGCTACTGCAACCTCCACGTCTCTTCCAAGGGTTATTAAAACCGTCTTGTTAAGCTACTGCAACCTCCACGTCTCTTCCAAGGGTGCATTAAAACCGTCTTGTTAAGCTACTGAAACCTCCAAGTCTCCTCCAAGGGGCATTAAACCGTCTTGTTAAGTTACTGTGAACTTCACGTCTCTTCCAAGAGGCATTAAAACCGTCTTGTTAAACTACTGCGACCACCACCACTTCTCCAAGGAGCATTAAAACCATCTTGTTAAGCTACTGCGACCTCCACCGCTCTTCCAAGGGGCATTAAAACCATCTTTTTAAGCTACTGCGACCTCCACGTCTCTTCCAAGGGGCATTAAAACCGTCTTTTTAAGCTTCTGCGACCTCCACGTCTCTTCCAAGGGGCATTAAAACCATCTTGTTAAGCTACTGAAACCTCCACTTCTCCTCCAAGGGGCATTAAACCGTCTTGTTTCTCTACTGCTGTTATGTTCTGCTACCTGAGCTAAGGAAAGAGAGGAGATCTGTCCCTACGATAGAACTCAGCTTTATCCCTACGATGTAACAGGGGACCTGATCCTGCGATCAGACCTGCTAAAGTCCTAAGCTAGTCTGTACGGAGACCTATAGATGTGGGGAAGGAATCCCTACAAGTACTAAGGACTGGGAGGAAAATGGGACACCTCCTAACAGAAATAGTAGCAGACAGACAAACAAACAAAATAAATAGAACACTGAGGTCCGTAGACCAAGCAAACTAACAGAGTTAGATACAGAGCACATGCTAGCTAGAAAGTAGTTATACAATGAAGTCCAGCAAAGCCAGAAGGGCGGAGCAGGATTAAATAGGCCAACAAGGTCATGTGACCAGCAAAGGAAAAAACCTAAGAGCAAGGTTCTAACAACTGCGACCTCCACGTCTCCTCCAAGGGGCATTAAAACCGTCTTGTTAATCTACTGCGACCTCCACAGCTGTTCCAAGGGGCATAAAAACCATCTTGTTAAGCTACTGCGACCTCCACCACTTCTCCAAGGGCCATTAAAATCATCTTCTTAAGCTACTACGACCTCCACGTCTCTTCCAAGGGGCATTAAAACCATCTTGTTAAGCTACTGCGACCTCCACGTATCTCTCAAGGGGCATTAATACCGTCTTGTTAAGCTCCTGCGAAGTCCACGTCTCTTCCACGGGGCATTAAACCCGTCTTGTTAAGCTGCTGTGACCTCCACTGCTGTTCCAAAGGGCATTAAAACTGTCTTGTTAAGCTACTGCAACCTCCACGTCTCTTCCAAGGGGAATTAAAACCGTCTTTTTAAGCTACTGCGACCTTCACGTCTCCTCCAAGTGGCATTAAAACCGTATTGTTAAGCTACAGTGACCTCCACGTCTCTTCCAAGGGGCTTTAAAACTGTCTTGTTAAGCTACTGCGACCTCCACCGCTCTTCCAAAGGGCCTTAAAACCATCTTGTTAAGCTACTGCGACCTCCACCACTTCTCCAAGGGGCATTAAAACCGTCTTGTTAAGCTACTGCGACCTCCACCGCTCTTCCAAGGGGCATTAAAACCATCTTGTTAAGCTACTGCAACCTCCATGTCTCTTGCAAGGGACATTAAAACTGTCTTGTTAAGCTACTGCAACCTCCACGTCTCTTCCAAGGGGCATTAAAACTGTCTTGTTAAGCTACTGCAACCTCCACGTCTCTTCCAAGTGGCATTAAAACCGTCTTGTTAAGCTACTGAAACCTCCACGTCTCCTACAAGGGGCATTAAACCGTCTTGTTAAGTTACTGTGAACTTCACGTCTCTTCCAAGAGGCATTAAAACCATCTTGTTAAGCTACTGCGACCACCACCACTTCTCCAAGGGGCATTAACACAATCTTGTTAAGCTACTGCGACCTCCACCGCTCTTCCAAGGGGCATTAAAACCGGCTTGTTAAGCTACTGCGACCTCCACGTCTCTTCCAAGGGGCATTAAAACCGTCTTTTTAAGCTACTGCAACCTCCACGACCCTTCCAAGGGGCATTAAAACCGTCTTGTTTATCTACAGCAACCTCCACGTCTCTTCCAAGGGGCATTAAAACCATCTTGTTAAGCTACTGCGACCTCCACGTCTCTTTCAAGGGGCATTAAAACCGTCTTGTTAAGCTGCTGCGACGTCCACGTCTCTTTGACGGGGCATTAAAACCGTCTTGTTAAGCTACTGTGACCTCCACTGCTGTTCCAAGGGGCATTAAAACTGTCTTGTTAAGCTACCTCAACCTCCACGTCTCTTCCAAGGGGAATTAAAACCATCTTTTTAAGCTACTGCGACCTTCACGTCTCTTCCAAGGGGCATTAAAACCGTCTTGTTAAGCTACAGTGACCTCCACGTCTCTTCCAAGGGGATTTAAAACTGTCTTGTTAAGCTACTGCGACCTCCACCGCTCTTCCAAGGGCCTTAAAACAATCTTGTTAAGCTACTGCGACCTCCACCACTTCTCTAAGGGGCATTAAAACCATCTTGTTAAGCTACTGCGACCTCCATGTCTCTTCCAAGGGGCATTAAAACCGTCTTGTTAAGCTACTGCGACATCCACGTCTCTTCGAAGGGGCATTAAAACCTTCTTTTTAAGCTACTGCAACATCCACATCCCTTCCAAGGGGCATTAAAACAGTCTTGTTTATCTACTGCGACCTCCACGTCTCTTCCATGGGGCATTAAAACCGTCTTGTTAATCTACTGCGACCTCCACAGTTGTTCCAAGGGGCATAAAAACCATCTTGTTAAGCTACTGCGACTTCCACCACTTCTCCAAGGGGCATTAAAATTGTCTTGTTAAGCTACTGCGACCTCCACCGCTCTTCCAAGGGGCATTAAAACCGTCTTGTTAAGCTACTGCGACCTCCATGTCTCTTTCAAGGGGCATTAAAACCATCTTGTTAAGCTCCTGCGACGTCCACGTCTCTTCCACGGGGCATTAAAACCATCTTGTTAAGCTAATGTGACCTCCACTGCTGTTCCAAGGGGCATTAAAACTGTCTTGTTAAGCTACTGCAACCTCCACGTCTCTTCCAAGAGGAATTAAAACCATCTTTTTAAGCTACTGCGACCTTCACGTCTCTTCCAAGGGGCTTTAAAACTGTCTTGTTAAGCTGCTGCGACCTCCACCGCTCTTCCAAGGGGCCTTAAAACCATCTTGTTAAGCTACTGCGACCTCCACCACTTCTCCAAGGGGCATTAAAACCGTCTTGTTAAGCTACTGCGACCTCCACCGCTCTTCCAAGGGGCATTAAAACCATTTGTTAAGCTACTGCAACCTCCACGTCTCTTCCAAGGGGGATTAAAACCGTCTTGTTAAGCTACTGCGACCTCCACGTCTCTTCCAAGGGGCATTAAAACCATCTTTTTAAGCTACTGCGACCTCCACGTCTCTTCCAAGGGGCATTAAAACTGTCTTGTTAAGCTACTGCAATCTCCACGTCTCTTCCAAGGGGCATTAAAACCGTCTTGTTAAGCTACTGCAACCTCCACGTCTCTTCCAATGGGGATTAAAACCGTCTTGTTAAGCTACTGCGACCTCCACTTCTCTTCCAAGGGACATTAAAACCGTCTTGTTAAGCTACAGCAACCTCCACGTCTCTTCCAAGGGACATTAAAACTGTACTGTTAAGCTACTGCAACCTCCACGTCTCTTCCAAGGGTTATTAAAACCGTCTTGTTAAGCTACTGCAACCTCCACGTCTCTTCCAAGGGTGCATTAAAACCGTCTTGTTAAGCTACTGAAACCTCCAAGTCTCCTCCAAGGGGCATTAAACCGTCTTGTTAAGTTACTGTGAACTTCACGTCTCTTCCAAGAGGCATTAAAACCGTCTTGTTAAACTACTGCGACCACCACCACTTCTCCAAGGAGCATTAAAACCATCTTGTTAAGCTACTGCGACCTCCACCGCTCTTCCAAGGGGCATTAAAACCATCTTTTTAAGCTACTGCGACCTCCACGTCTCTTCCAAGGGGCATTAAAACCGTCTTTTTAAGCTTCTGCGACCTCCACGTCTCTTCCAAGGGGCATTAAAACCATCTTGTTAAGCTACTGAAACCTCCACTTCTCCTCCAAGGGGCATTAAACCGTCTTGTTTCTCTACTGCTGTTATGTTCTGCTACCTGAGCTAAGGAAAGAGAGGAGATCTGTCCCTACGATAGAACTCAGCTTTATCCCTACGATGTAACAGGGGACCTGATCCTGCGATCAGACCTGCTAAAGTCCTAAGCTAGTCTGTACGGAGACCTATAGATGTGGGGAAGGAATCCCTACAAGTACTAAGGACTGGGAGGAAAATGGGACACCTCCTAACAGAAATAGTAGCAGACAGACAAACAAACAAAATAAATAGAACACTGAGGTCCGTAGACCAAGCAAACTAACAGAGTTAGATACAGAGCACAGGCTAGCTAGAAAGTAGTTATACAATGAAGTCCAGCAAAGCCAGAAGGGCGGAGCAGGATTAAATAGGCCAACAAGGTCATGTGACCAGCAAAGGAAAAAACCTAAGAGCAAGGTTCTAACAACTGCGACCTCCACGTCTCCTCCAAGGGGCATTAAAACCGTCTTGTTAATCTACTGCGACCTCCACAGCTGTTCCAAGGGGCATAAAAACCATCTTGTTAAGCTACTGCAACCTCCACCACTTCTCCAAGGGCCATTAAAATCATCTTCTTAAGCTACTACGACCTCCACGTCTCTTCCAAGGGTCATTAAAACCATCTTGTTAAGCTACTGCGACCTCCACGTATCTCTCAAGGGGCATTAATACCGTCTTGTTAAGCTCCTGCGAAGTCCACGTCTCTTCCACGGGGCATTAAACCCGTCTTGTTAAGCTGCTGTGACCTCCACTGCTGTTCCAAGGGGCATTAAAACTGTCTTGTTAAGCTACTGCAACCTCCACGTCTCTTCCAAGGGGAATTAAAACCGTCTTTTTAAGCTACTGCGACCTTCACGTCTCCTCCAAGTGGCATTAAAACCGTATTGTTAAGCTACAGTGACCTCCACGTCTCTTCCAAGGGGCTTTAAAACTGTCTTGTTAAGCTACTGCGACCTCCACCGCTCTTCCAAAGGGCCTTAAAACCATCTTGTTAAGCTACTGCGACCTCCACCACTTCTCCAAGGGGCATTAAAACCGTCTTGTTAAGCTACTGCGACCTCCACCGCTCTTCCAAGGGGCATTAAAACCATCTTGTTAAGCTACTGCAACCTCCATGTCTCTTGCAAGGGACATTAAAACTGTCTTGTTAAGCTACTGCAACCTCCACGTCTCTTCCAAGGGGCATTAAAACTGTCTTGTTAAGCTACTGCAACCTCCACGTCTCTTCCAAGTGGCATTGAAACCGTCTTGTTAAGCTACTGAAACCTCCACGTCTCCTACAAGGGGCATTAAACCGTCTTGTTAAGTTACTGTGAACTTCACGTCTCTTCCAAGAGGCATTAAAACCATCTTGTTAAGCTACTGCGACCACCACCACTTCTCCAAGGGGCATTAACACAATCTTGTTAAGCTACTGCGACCTCCACCGCTCTTCCAAGGGGCATTAAAACCGGCTTGTTAAGCTACTGCGACCTCCACGTCTCTTCCAAGGGGCATTAAAACCGTCTTTTTAAGCTACTGCAACCTCCACGACCCTTCCAAGGGGCATTAAAACCGTCTTGTTTATCTACAGCAACCTCCACGTCTCTTCCAAGGGGCATTAAAACCGTCTTGTTAAGCTACTGCGACCTCCACGTCTCTTTCAAGGGGCATTAAAACCGTCTTGTTAAGCTGCTGCGACGTCCACGTCTCTTTGACGGGGCATTAAAACTGTCTTGTTAAGCTACCTCAACCTCCACGTCTCTTCCAAGGGGAATTAAAACCATCTTTTTAAGCTACTGCGACCTTCACGTCTCTTCCAAGGGGCATTAAAACCGTCTTGTTAAGCTACAGTGACCTCCACGTCTCTTCCAAGGGGATTTAAAACTGTCTTGTTAAGCTACTGCGACCTCCACCGCTCTTCCAAGGGCCTTAAAACAATCTTGTTAAGCTACTGCGACCTCCACCACTTCTCTAAGGGGCATTAAAACCATCTTGTTAAGCTACTGCGACCTCCATGTCTCTTCCAAGGGGCATTAAAACCGTCTTGTTAAGCTACTGCGACATCCACGTCTCTTCGAAGGGGCATTAAAACCTTCTTTTTAAGCTACTGCAACATCCACATCCCTTCCAAGGGGCATTAAAACAGTCTTGTTTATCTACTGCGACCTCCACGTCTCTTCCAAGGGGCATTAAAACCGTCTTGTTAATCTACTGCGACCTCCACAGTTGTTCCAAGGGGCATAAAAACCATCTTGTTAAGCTACTGCGACTTCCACCACTTCTCCAAGGGGCATTAAAATTGTCTTGTTAAGCTACTGCGACCTCCACCGCTCTTCCAAGGGTCATTAAAACCGTCTTGTTAAGCTACTGCGACCTCCATGTCTCTTTCAAGGGGCATTAAAACCATCTTGTTAAGCTTCTGCGACGTCCACGTCTCTTCCACGGGGCATTAAAACCATCTTGTTAAGCTAATGTGACCTCCACTGCTGTTCCAAGGGGCATTAAAACTGTCTTGTTAAGCTACTGCAACCTCCACGTCTCTTCCAAGAGGAATTAAAACCATCTTTTTAAGCTACTGCGACCTTCACGTCTCTTCCAAGGGGCTTTAAAACTGTCTTGTTAAGCTGCTGCGACCTCCACCGCTCTTCCAAGGGGCCTTAAAACCATCTTGTTAAGCTACTGCGACCTCCACCACTTCTCCAAGGGGCATTAAAACCGTCTTGTTAAGCTACTGCGACCTCCACCGCTCTTCCAAGGGGCATTAAAACCATTTGTTAAGCTACTGCAACCTCCACGTCTCTTCCAAGGGGGATTAAAACCGTCTTGTTAAGCTACTGCGACCTCCACGTCTCTTCCAAGGGGCATTAAAACCATCTTTTTAAGCTACTGCGACCTCCACGTCTCTTCCAAGGGGCATTAAAACTGTCTTGTTAAGCTACTGCAATCTCCACGTCTCTTCCAAGAGGCATTAAAACCGTCTTGTTAAGCTACTGCAACCACCACGTCTCTTCCAAGGGGGATTAAAACCGTCTTGTTAAGCTACTGCGACCTCCGCTTCTCTTCCAAGGGACATTAAAACCGTCTTGTTAAGCTACAGCAACCTCCACGTCTCTTCCAAGGGACATTAAAACTGTACTGTTAAGCTACTGCAACCTCCACGTCTCTTCCAAGGGTTATTAAAACCGTCCTGTTAAGCTACTGCAACCTCCACGTCTCTTCCAAGGGTGCATTAAAACCGTCTTGTTAAGCTACTGAAACCTCCAAGTCTCCTCCAAGGGGCATTAAACCGTCTTGTTAAGTTACTGTGAACTTCACGTCTCTTCCAAGAGGCATTAAAACTGTCTTGTTTAACTACTGCGACCACCACCACTTCTCCAAGGAGCATTAAAACCATCTTGTTAAGCTACTGCGACCTCCACCGCTCTTCCAAGGGGCATTAAAACCATCTTGTTAAGCTACTGCGACCTCCACGTCTCTTCCAAGGGGCATTAAAACCGTCTTTTTAAGCTACTGCGACCTCCACGTCTCTTCCAAGTGGCATTAAAACCATCTTGTTAAGCTACTGAAACCTCCACTTCTCCTCCAAGGGGCATTAAACCGTCTTGTTTATCTACTGCTGTTATGTTCTGCTACCTGAGCTAAGGAAAGAGAGGAGATCTGTCCCTACGATAGAACTCAGCTTTATCCCTACGATGTAACAGGGGACCTGATCCTGCGATCAGACCTGCTAAAGTCCTAAGCTAGTCTGTACGGAGACCTATAGATGTGGGGAAGGAATCCCTACAAGTACTAAGGACTGGGAGGAAAATGGGACACCTCCTAACAGAAATAGTAGCAGACAGACAAACAAACAAAATAAATAGAACACTGAGGTCCGTAGACCAAGCAAACTAACAGAGTTAGATACAGAGCACAGGCTAGCTAGAAAGTAGTTATACAATGAAGTCCAGCAAAGCCAGAAGGGCGGAGCAGGATTAAATAGGCCAACAAGGTCATGTGACCAGCAAAGGAAAAAACCTAAGAGCAAGGTTCTAACAACTGCGACCTCCACGTCTCCTCCAAGGGGCATTAAAACCGTCTTGTTAATCTACTGCGACCTCCACAGCTGTTCCAAGGGGCATAAAAACCATCTTGTTAAGCTACTGCGACCTCCACCACTTCTCCAAGGGCCATTAAAATCATCTTGTTAAGCTACTACGACCTCCACGTCTCTTCCAAGGGGCATTAAAACCATCTTGTTAAGCTACTGCGACCTCCACGTATCTCTCAAGGGGCATTAAAACCGTCTTGTTAAGCTCCTGCGAAGTCCACGTCTCTTCCACGGGGCATTAAACCCGTCTTGTTAAGCTGCTGTGACCTCCACTGCTGTTCCAAGGGGCATTAAAACTGTCTTGTTAAGCTACTGCAACCTCCACGTCTCTTCCAAGGGGAATTAAAACCGTCTTTTTAAGCTACTGCGACCTTCACGTCTCTTCCAAGTGGCATTAAAACCGTATTGTTAAGCTACAGTGACCTCCACGTCTCTTCCAAGGGGCTTTAAAACTGTCTTGTTAAGCTACTGCGACCTCCACCGCTCTTCCAAAGGGCCTTAAAACCATCTTGTTAAGCTACTGCGACCTCCACCACTTCTCCAAGGGGCATTAAAACCGTCTTGTTAAGCTACTGCGACCTCCACCGCTCTTCCAAGGGGCATTAAAACCATCTTGTTAAGCTACTGCAACCTCCAAGTCTCTTCCAAGGGGGATTAAAACAGTCTTGTTAAGCTACTGCAACCTCCATGTTTCTTGCAAGGGACATTAAAACTGTCTTGTTAAGCTACTGCAACCTCCACGTCTCTTCCAAGGGGCATTAAAACTGTCTTGTTAAGCTACTGCAACCTCCACGTCTCTTCCAAGTGGCATTAAAACCGTCTTGTTAAGCTACTGAAACCTCCACGTCTCCTACAAGGGGCATTAAACCGTCTTGTTAAGTTACTGTGAACTTGACGTCTCTTCCAAGAGGCATTAAAACCATCTTGTTAAGCTACTGCGACCACCACCACTTCTCCAAGGGGCATTAACACAATCTTGTTAAGCTACTGCGACCTCCACCGCTCTTCCAAGGGGCATTAAAACCGGCTTGTTAAGCTACTGCGACCTCCACGTCTCTTCCAAGGGGCATTAAATCCGTCTTTTTAAGCTACTGCAACCTCCACGTCCCTTCCAAGGGGCATTAAAACCGTCTTGTTTATCTACAGCAACCTCCACGTCTCTTCCAAGGGGCATTAAAACCGTCTTGTTAAGCTACTGCGACCTCCACGTCTCTTTCAAGGGGCATTAAAACCGTCTTGTTAAGCTGCTGCGACGTCCACGTCTCTCTGACGGGGCATTAAAACCATCTTGTTAAGCTACTGTGACCTCCACTGCTGTTCCAAGGGACTTTAAAACTGTCTTGTTAAGCTACTGCAACCTCCACATCTCTTCCAAGGGGCATTAAAACTGTCTTGTTAAGCTACCTCAACCTCCACGTCTCTTCCAAGGGGAATTAAAACCATCTTTTTAAGCTACTGCGACCTTCACGTCTCTTCCAAGGGGCATTAAAACCGTCTTGTTAAGCTACAGTGACCTCCACGTCTCTTCCAAGGGGCTTTAAAACTGTCTTGTTAAGCTACTGCGACCTCCACCGCTCCTCCAGGGGCCTTAAAACAATCTTGTTAAGCTACTGCGACCTCCACCACTTCTCCAAGGGGCATTAAAACCGTCTTGTTAAGCTACTGCAACCTCCACGTCTCTTCCAAGGGGGATTAAAACCGTCTTTTTAAGCTACTGCGACCTCCACGTCTCTTCCAAGGGGGATTAAAACCGTCTTTTTAAGCTACTGCGACCTCCACATCTCTTCCAAGGGGCATTAAAACCGTCTTGTTAAGCTACTGCGACCTCCACGTCTCTTCCAAGGGGCATTAAAACTGTCTTGTTAAGCTACTGCAACCTCCACGTCTCTTCCAAGGGGCATTAAAACCGTCTTTTTAAGCTACTGCAACCTCCACGTCTCTTCCAAGGGGGGTTAAAACCGTCTTGTTAAGCTACTGCGACCTCCACTTCTCTTCCAAGGGACATTAAAACCGTCTTGTTAAGCTACTGCAACCTCCACCTCTCTTCCAAGGGACATTAAAACTGTCTTCTTAAGCTACTGCAACCTCTACGTCTCTTCCAAGGGGCATTAAAACCGTCTTGTTAAGCTACTGCAACCTCCACGTCTCTTCCCAGGGGCATTAAAACCGTCTTGTTAAGCTACTGAAACCTCCACGTCTCCTCCAAGGGGCATTAAACCGTCTTGTTAAGTTACTGTGAACTTCACGTCTCTTTCAAGAGGCATTAAAACCATCTTGTTAAGCTACTGCGACCACCACCACTTCTCCAAGGGGCATTAAAAACATCTTCTAAAGATACTGAGACCTCCACCGCTCTTCCAAGGGGCATTAAAACTAGTGTTGAGCCACCCCCGTAGTGTTCGAGTTCGGTTCGGTTCGTCGAACACCCGTGTGTTCGCCGAACTGTTCGTCGAACACCTTCGAACACTGTTAAAACCAATGGCAGGCAAACAAAAACACATAGAAACACATAGAAAACACCTTCAAAGGTGTCCAAAAGCTGACAAACTGCTCAGAATACACAACTAACACATGGAAAAGTGACAAGTACATATAGTCATGCGAAAATAAAAGAGGTGGAGGAGTAAAAGGAGGGGGAGACACAGATATAGGCATGTCATGCCCTTCTAAAATCCAAAAAGTGAGAAGCCGACACGGCCAGTCCGCTCCTGCCCGTGCCACCTCCGTGTCGCCGGGTTTGTGCCAGAGCCGCGGTGAACCCTGATGGCCAGCCCCCCTCTCCCAATACTGGTGCCTGTCCGCTGGTGGGTCGAGCGAGCCCCCCTGTGGTGGAGGCAGCTCTAAGCTTTTTAATTTAAATTGTCTCTCTAATTTGAATGAATACACTTTAAATCCATTTACAAGGATCTATTGGAGGGCAAGTCTCATGCCAGCAGCCGCGTAATTCCAGCTCCAGTAGCGTCCACTAAAGCTGCTGCAGTTAAAAAGCTTTTATAAGGATCGAGCTCGGCTGTCCACCGCAAGGCATCCTACTGCCAGTCCCAGCCCCTATGCCTTGGGGTGCCTCCTGATGCTCTTCACTGAGTATCCCATGGTCCCGAATAGAGATGAGCGTTGTTCTACTCGAACTGTTCGCCAATCTCAAATTCGAGCTGTTTTGGGCGGTGTTCGAGCCGGTCGGCGAACACGAACAATTTGAGAAAAATTCGGCTGTTCGAGGTTATGTTCGATAACTGTTCGTGCACCAAAATCATAACTGGATTTTTTCTCAGTAATGATGAAAATTAATGTTAATACGCAGTTTGAGTGTACAGCGGGGCGGGGGGAGGGGCAGGGGATGGATCTCTGCAGGAACATTGAAGATCTCCATTTTTTTTTCTCTTTCCCGCATTTGCAGTGGGGAGGTGCAATCTGTCAGCCTATCAGCAGCGCACACACGGAGCGAAGTGCTTTTTTTCACACAAGCAAGGGCATGTGTGATTGGCAGTGTATGTCACATGTCCTTGCCCTATAAGACCAAGCCATTTTCCCCGTCGCCACCATTTTCTCACTGCTGCAGCTGCGTGTTAGACGGCACCGCTGTTGCTGTGTGCGCTATACCTTGTTAATTTCAAGCCAATTTTCGCACAAATATACAGATAGCTTGGGAGTAGGGAATAGTTGTGATTGCAGTCCTTTTAAGGACTAGGTTACAGCATTTCCTACGACTTTTATCAGGCAGGTCTGTGCTCTTAAATAGATAGATTGTGGGAGTAAAGACTAATTGTAATTGGAGTCCTTTTCAGGACTAGGTTACATCAGTTCCTATCAGTTTTTGCCAGGCAGGTCTGTGCCAGTGCTGTGCAAGTTTTTTTCACAGCATTTGGCTGAATCTAGCAAAGCTAATCCTTTTTGGCCTATTGCAGAGTGTGTTAGTCAGTGGAGTAGCCTATCTGTGTTGCAAGATATACCACCTGTGTATAGAATACCAATTTTTTTACTGCACCTAGTGAAGTAAAATCTTTTGGGCATAGCATCATTCTATTAGTCCATCTATACTGACCTCCATCAGGTTGCAAACTGAATATAATTTTTTTCTGCATCTAGCTCTGAAAAAATATTTGGGCTTCTAGCAGTGTGTGGGACTTGGTCTATTAGTCCATCTATACTGACCTCCATCAGGTTGCAAATTGAATAAAAAAAATTTCTGCATCTAGCTCTGAAAAAATATTTGGGCTTCTAGCGGTGTGTGGGACTTGGTCTATTAGTCCATCTATACTGACCTCCATCAGGTTGCAAATTAAAAATAATTTTTTTCTGCATCTAACCCAGCCAATAGTTTTGGCCTAATACCACAGTTTGGCCACTCAGCTCTGCTCGGTTACCATCCATTGTTTTTTTGTGCAAACAACTCCAGAGTTGTGAATTAGTTAACCACCAAAATGAGTGGAAAAAGGCCTGCTGCTGGTGGAAAGGGGAATAGGCGTGTTGGGAAGGGGAAAAAAGGTTGTGTCCGTGGGGTAGGTGCAGAAGAAAGACCATCTTCCAGCCAAACTAAAATGTCTACTTCTTTTAGCGGACAATGTGATAAGATCCCTTTCTTACGGCCACGCCAATCGCTACAAATTCCAGATGAGGCACAAAAACAGCAGGTGCTTCAACGGATATCAAGTGCTCCTTTAAGTGGTCTCTCCTCCACATCAACTTCAACATCACAAATACTCCAGTCCTCAAAGGTGTCACCCAAATCGCACTTGCTTCCTCACAGCTCCCAAATCTCCAGCTGCCCGTCTGAGTATGAGGTAGAACAGATGGTTGAGTCTGCAGAGCTGTTTACTCATACTATAGCCTGGGAATCAGAGGTCGACTCCAGCGCTTCTGTGAATCCAGACGAGGAAATGATCTGCACTGATGCCCAGAATCTTTATGAGTCGGATCCAGGACCAGACGCAGAAGGTTCTGACCATAATGTAGACCCTCATTCCCAAACTGTAACTCCTGTTGGTGGAGACAATGAGGAAGATGATGATAAGACTCAAATACCTGATTGGAGCGACAACTTTAGTTTTTTGTCAGGGCAGGAACAGGTTGGCTCTGAGGACGACTGGTGTGATAACGCACAGGGTGATGATGATGAGGTCGGAGATCCCACTTACTGTCAACCCACAGTCAGCCAAGAGATGAGGTCAGCAGAGGAGGTGGAGGAAGATGCTAGTGACGACGAGGTCAGGTTGCGCCTTCCTGGACAGAGACGTAGTACTGGAAGCACGTCAACAACTGCATCCTCAAACACAACTCTGCCTCTCACCACAAGTCGTGGTGGCTCTTCAGGTCGCATGGGTGCTAAGCCTTGCATAGCCTGGGCATTTTTTCAGATCGATAAAGATGACCCAACTCATGTTATCTGTAACATTTGTCAGCAAAAGCTAAGTAGAGGCCAAAAAATACATAGTTTGAGTACTTCATGCATGAACCGGCACATGGACATGAAGCATAAGTTGCAGTGGGAAGCTCAGTGTGCTACAATGCGGTCTAGCCGGCCGGGCCAACCACCGTCTGCCATATCTTGTGCATCCGCGGCCTCTTCATCCTCTGTGACTGGGGGGACAGCAGTCACACCTGTTTTGGGGCGCAGACCTGCCACCTCTTTACCCGCAACAGCCAGCGTGATTGGCAGGTCATCATTTTCTTTGGAGGTGGTAACACCAGCTGGTCTTGAGCGCTGTCCGACATCGATAGCACTACCTTTGGATCAAGGCAACCTAACATGTCCGCCTGCATCTTCCTCACAGACCGGCAGTTTGCCGGGGACACCCTTATCAACCCCGTCTAAGCACAATAGCCAGCCCTCGGTCCCTCAGATGTGGACAAGTAAAAGACCATTTCCTCCTAGCCATGAGAAAGCTAAGAGGTTGAATTTCACCATCTGCAAGCTCTTGGCTACAGAAATGCTGCCTTTCCGCCTGGTGGACACAGAGGATTTTCGAGACCTTATGTCCGTCGCAGTGCCCCAGTACCAAATGCCCAGTCGGCACTACTTCTCAAAGAAAGGTGTGCCTGCGCTCCACCAGCATGTCGCACACAACATCACCGCTTCTTTGAGAAACTCTGTGTGTGACAGGGTGCATTTCACCACAGACACTTGGACGAGTAGGCATGGACAGGGGCGTTACATGTCGCTGACTGGGCACTGGGTAACTATGGTGACAGCAGGACAAGGGGCTGCTGTCCAAGTCTTGCCGTCCCCACGAGTTGTGCGTCAATCCTCTTTATGTCATTTTTCCTCCACTGCTTCTGCCTCCTCAACCTCCTCTCGGTCTTCCACCTGCACCCAAAGCCTGTCTAGTCATGCCACAAGCTTTCTAACTGCGCAGAAGGGATCCTGCACACCTCCTTACTATGCTGGCAGTAGGGCTCAACGTCATCAGGCGGTTTTTACATTGAAATGTCTGGGAAATGTGAGTCACACAGCTGAGGAGTTGTGGTCAGCTCTGGAGAACCAATTTCATGAATGGTTGTCTCCACTGGACCTGAAACCAGGGAAGGCCGTGTGCGACAATGCTGCAAACCTGGGTGCGGCCCTTCGCCGAGGCAATGTCACACACGTGCCTTGTATGGCTCACGTGTTGAACCTGGTTGTCCAGCAATTTTTAGCCCAGTATCCCAGACTAGATGGCCTTCTGCAGAGGGCACGGTCGCTGTGTGCTCACTTCCGCCGTTCGCATCCCGCAGCTCAGCGACTTACATCTCTACAGAAGTCGTTGGGCCTGCCACTTCACCGGCTAAAATGCGATGTGCCTACCCGGTGGAATTCAACTCTGCACATGTTGCAGCGACTGTGGCAGCACCGACAAGCCCTGGTGCAATACGTTCTGACGTATAGCCTGGGCCAACGAGATTCAGAGGTGGGGCAAATCACGCTGGAGGAGTGGTCTCAGATCAGGGACCTATGCACCCTTCTGCACAGTTTTGAAATGGCGACGAAGATGTTTAGTGCTGACGATGCCATTATCAGCATGACTATTCCGGTGATTTACATGCTGGAGCACATGTTAAACAGAATTCGGAGTCAGGTGGTGGCACAAGAGGAGGTGGAGGAAGTAGAGGAGGAGGAGTTGTATGCGGAAGGGCTAACATCTGCAAGGTCCAGACGGTCGGCAGCACCAGGGCGGCAGGCATGTGAGGGTGGGGGAGATGATTTTACCAGGGCGCATGGTAGCAGCCAAACTATTGAGGAAGGTGCAGGAGCCCAGGAAGAAGTGGAGGACGAACTGATGGAAGACTCATCAGATGAGGGAGACCTTGATCACATTTCTGTTGTGCGAGGTTGGGGGGAGAGGACAGAGGAAGGAAGCATGATTGTTACCTCGCCACCAACACAACAGGGACTTGGTGCTCCTGGATGCGCAACACACATGAGTGCCTTCTTGCTGCACTACCTGCAACATGACCCTCGAATTGTGAGAATTAGAAATAATCATTACTACTGGGTTGCCACACTGTTAGATCCCCGGTACAAAAGTAAATTTGCAGAAATTATTCCTGCCATAGAAAGGGATGCAAGCATGCAGGAGTATCAGCAGAGACTGTTGCAGAATCTTACATGTGCTTTTCCACAAAATACCAGTGGTGCACGTAGTGAATCTCACAGTTCCAACTTGCCAACCGTGGTCTGTATGGAATTGTTCAATAAAGGGCCCAAAATTAAGATAACATAGATGGGAGAGGTCTCTATGAATAGGAATTCCTAAGTATTTGATACCCTGTGAGGGCCAGGCAAAGGGAAAGTTGGACTGGATGGAATCCCATATGGATTTAGGGAGGGAGACATCGAGGGCCTCAGACTTCGCTGCATTGATTTTAAAATTTTACCATGTAACAAAGTGATCTATTTCAGCCATAACAGCAGGGATGGATATATGTGATTGAGTGATATATACTAGGACATCATCAGCAAATAGAGAGCACTTGTACTCGGTGCCTCCCACCTCAATCCACCTAATATTGGGGTTATGGCGAATTGATGAGAGCAGGTGCTCCGTCACTAGGATGTATAAGAGAGGGGACAGAGGACATCCCTGCCTTGTCCCATTGGTGATTGTGAAAGGTGATGAAAATGTTCTGACGCACCCCCTGGGCCTTGGGACACCCGGAGCCGGACCCTTTTTGGTGGATGCTGGTGGTTGTAGTCTTCGTGGCGGCGATCCGGTTCCGTGGCTCAGGGCGGTCAAACCAGTGGCGGAACTATTTATGTGGTTTTGATGTTTAAATGTCCGATTACGCCACCCGTGGATTGCGGTCAGAGTGAACCGCCGCTACAGGGCAGACCGCTAAGGCTGGTGTTGTGGGTGCAGCAGAGCGTAGCATAACTCCCCACGGGAGGAGTATAGCCTCAGGGCAGTGTATGCGGAGGATGGGGGTGATGGTGCAGGGCAGCAGCAGTAACGACACGGAGTCAGTGATGCAGTTCAGGGCCTTTACTCACAGTTCTTATTATCCAGACCACGTCTGCAGGTAACGGCTGCCCACGTCGTACTGTGCTCACCAGGTGAGGGGCTCAGACAACTCCCAGATAACTTTGGAGCGCTTCACAGGACCCCCTTTGTGTGTCCTTTGTCTGGCCTTTCTTACCAACACTTCTGTCCGGCTGCCTCGGGCCTCCTCTTGGTAAACTTGGCGCCAGTTTCCCTGACCCTATGTGGTGCCTTCCTAGCGGGTGGAGCAAGGGGCTGCGCCACATAAAATGTCAGAGCCTCCGGTTTCTAGCTGAGGGTCGTTTCCTGCCTCCACTAGTTCGGGGACCGGTCTCCCCCTTTGGCCTGACCCCTCCACGCAGGTGGATTCGGGCGTGCGGTGGCGACTCGCCCGTCCGCACCCCTGGGATCCCTTCATTCCTCGTTCCTGGAGCCTTCTCCGCTCCTCTTCCTTCCTTCTCCCTCTTGCAGGAATGGGCCTCTGTTACTAGGCCCGCCTCCGGAGCAGAGCTCATGCAGAGCCCCTGCTCCCTGCCACTTCTGCTCAGACTTCTCTGCACTGAACTAAGATGGTGCCCACCTTTTATACTCCCTTCTCAATGCACCCAGGAACTGCTTCCTCCCTGCTCCTGCACTGCAGGGTTCCCCTTCCTCAGTGTTCCCTCCCCCCACTCCAGCCAGGGACAGGGACTGTCGTGCCCATCTCAGGGGCATATTGGTCGCCCTGCCCCACGGCAATGTGGTGTAATGCATGCAGGTGTCGGGTCCTGATCCACACTCCATCCTTATCTGAGAGTGAGATATCACACCTCTGGGTGAGGTGCAATACGTCTGTAGCAACCGAGCCCTCGGTGCTACAGTTCCATTTATCTTCAGCCTAGGTGACGTATTGTGATACAGGGCCGTGATTTTGGCTATAAAAGGGTCCCCTAGACCCCTACCCCAAGCTTTTTAAGAGAATCATATATGGCGTGCCAGGAGACTCTATGGAATGCTTTCTCAGCATCCAACGAGAGTATCTACTTACAAATTTTTAACTGCATCTAGCCCAGGAAATACTTTGTGCCTAGTAGCAGTGTCTGCTAGTCAGCGGATTATCCCGGCTGTTAAGCAAGCTACACCACCTGTAGTTTGGACACTTAATTTTTTCAAAGGAAATGCTTCGGGACCACGGGATACTTAGTGAAGAGCATCAGGAGGCACCCCAAGGCATAGGGGCTGGGAATGGCACTAGGATGCCTTGCGGTGGACAGCCGAGCTCGATCCTTATAAAAGCTTTTTAACTGCAGCAGCTTTAGTGGACGCTACTGGAGCTGGAATTACGCGGCTGCTGGCATGAGACTTGCCCTCCAATAGATCCTTGTAAATGGATTTAAAGTGTATTCATTCAAATTAGAGGGACAATTTAAATTAAAAAGCTTAGAGCTGCCTCCACCACAGGGGGGCTCTCTCGACCCACCAGCGGACAGGCACCAGTATTGGGAGAGGGGGGCTGGCCGTCAGGGTTCACCGCGGCTCTGGCACAAACCCGGCGACACGGAGGTGGCACGGGCAGGAGCGGACTGGCCGTCTCGGCTTCTCACTTTTTGGATTTTAGAAGGGCATGACATGCCTATATCTGTGTCTCCCCCTCCTTTTACTCCTCCACCTCTTTTCTTTTCGCATGACTATATGTACTTGTCACTTTTCCATGTGTTAGTTGTGTCTTCTGAGCAGTTTGTCAGCTTTTGGACTCCTTTGAAGGTGTTTTCTATGTGTTTCTATGTGTTTTTGTTTGCCTGCCATTGGTTTTAACGGTGTTCGAAGGTGTTCGACGAACAGTTCGACGAACAGTTCGGCGAACACACGGGTGTTCGACGAACCGAACCGAACTCGAACACTACGGGGGTGGCTCAACACTAGTCCCGAAGCATTTCCTTTGAAAAAATTAAGTGTCTAAACTACAGGTGGTGTAGCTTGCTTAACAGCCGGGATAATCCGCTGACTAGCAGACACTGCTACTAGGCACAAAGTATTTCCTGGGCTAGATGCAGTTAAAAATTTGTAATTAGATACTCTCGTTGGATGCTGAGAAAGCATTCCATAGAGTCTCCTGGCACGCCATATATGATTCTCTTAAAAAGCTTGGGGTAGGGGTCTAGGGGACCCTTTTATAGCCAAAATCACGGCCCTGTATCGCAATACGTCACCTAGGCTGAAGATAAATGGAACTGTAGCACCCTGAGGGCTCGGTTGCTACAGACGTATTGCACCTCACCCAGAGGTGTGATATCTCACTCTCAGGTAAGGATGGAGTGTGGATCAGGACCCGACACCTGCATGCATTACACCACATTGCCGTGGGGCAGGGCGACCAATATGCCCCTGAGATGGGCACGACAGTCCCTGTCCCTGGCTGGAGTGGGGGGAGGGAACACTGAGGAAGGGGAACCCTGTAGTGCAGGAGCAGGGAGGAAGCAGTTCCTGGGTGCATTGAGAAGGGAGTATAAAAGGTGGGCACCATCTTAGTTCAGTGCAGAGAAGTCTGAGCAGAAGTGGCAGGGAGCAGGGGCTCTGCATGAGCTCTGCACCGGAGGCGGGCCTAGTAACAGAGGCCCAGGCCTGCAAGAGGGAGAAGGAAGGAAGAGGAGCGGAGAAGGCTCCAGGAACGAGGAATGAAGGGATCCCAGGGGTGCGGACGGGCGAGTCGCCACCGCACGCCCGAATCCACATGCGTGGAGGGGTCAGACCAAAGGGGGAGACCGGTCCCCGAACTAGTGGAGGCAGGAAACGACCCTCAGCTAGAAACCGGAGGCTCTGACATTTTATGTGGCGCAGCCCCTCGCTACACCCGCTAGGAAGGCACCACATAGGGTCAGGGAAACTGGCGCCAAGTTTACCAAGAGGAGGCCCGAGGCAGCCGGACAGAAGTGTTGGTAAGAAAGGCCAGACAAAGGACACACAAAGGGGGTCCTGTGAAGTGCTCCAAAGTTATCTGGGAGTTGTCTGAGCCCCTCACCTGGTGAGCACAGTACGACGTGGGCAGCCGTTACCTGCAGACGTGGTCTGGATAATAAGAACTGTGAGTAAAGGCCCTGGACTGCATCACTGACTCCGTGTCATTACTGCTGCTGCCCTGCACCATCACCCCCATCCTCCGCATACACTGCCCTGAGGCTATACTCCTCCCGTGGGGAGTTATGCTACGCTCTGCTGCACCCACAACACCAGCCTCAGTGGTCTGCCCTGTAGCGGCGGTTCACTCTGACCGCAATCCACGGGTGGCGTAGTCGGACATTTAAACATCAAAACCACATAAATAGTTCTGCCACTGGTTTGACCGCCCTGAGCCACGGAACCGGGTCGCCGCCACGAAGACTACAACCACCAGCATCCACCAAAAAGGGTCCGGCTCCGGGTGTCCCAAGGCCCAGGGGGTGCGTCAGAACATTTTCATCACCTTTCACAATCACCAATGGGACAAGGCAGGGATGTCCTATGTCCCCTCTCTTATACATCCTAGTGACGGAGCACTTGCTCTCATCAATTCGCCATAACCCCAATATTAGGTGGATTGAGGTGGGAGGCACCGAGTACAAGTGCTCTCTATTTGCTGATGATGTCCTAGTATATATCACTCAATCACATATATCCATCCATGCTGTTATGGCTGAAATAGATCACTTTGTTACATGGTAAAATTTTAAAATCAATGCAGCGAAGTCTGAGGCCCTCGATGTCTCCCTTCCCAAATCCATATAGGATTCCATCCAGTCCAACTTTCCCTTTGCCTGGCCCTCACAGTGTATCAAATACTTAGGAATTCCTATTCATAGAGACCTCTCCCATCTATGTTATCTTAATTTTGGGCCCTTTATTGAACAATTCCATACAGACCACGGTTGGCAAGTTAGAACTGTAAGATTCACTACGTGAACCGCTGGTGTTTTGTGGAAAAGCACATGTACACCGCGTTCCAAATTATTATGCAAAAAGTGTTTAGGAGTGATAAGGGAAGAATTTGTTTGTTTGTCAGTTAAACTCATTGATGGTGATGTGTGTCAGGGCTCTTTATATCACTGTAAGCAATTGCAGACACCTGTGCTAATTAGTTTGGCAGGTGTGTCCAATGAAAGGCAAGACTACTTAAGAAGGCTCTCTCACATTATTAAGCAGCCTACGTTTTCTGCCAAAATGGGAAAGAAAAAGGATGTGTCGGCTGCTGAGAAGCAACAAATTGTGGAGTGTTTAGGTCAAGGCATGACTACAATCAACATTGTGCGATGATCAGGATGAAGTGTCTTGGCAATCAAGAAGTATGTAGCTGATTCACAGTACACACGTGTGCGTGCTGATAAGGGCAAATTGAGGACTCTTTCCTACAGGCAATTACGTCAGGTTGAAAGAGCAGCGGCAAAAAAGCCTTGTCATAGCAGCAGACAAGTTTTTGAAGCTGCTTGTGCCTCCAACGTCCCCCGAACAACAAGATGCAGGGTCCTTCAGAGGTTTGCAGCTGTGCATATGCCATCCTGTCGACCTCCTCTATCCACTTCACACAAGCAGAAACGGCTCCAGTGGGCCAAACATTACATGAAGACTGATTTCAAAACTGTTTTGTTCACGGATGAGTGTCGTGCAGCGCTCAATGGTCCAGATGGATGGAGTGGAGGATGGCTGGTTGATGGACACCCCACGCAAACACGACTACAGCGCCAACAAGGAGGAGGTGGAGTAATGTTTTGGGCTGGAATCATGGGGAGAGAGATTGTCGGCCCCTTTAGGATCCCTGAAGGCGCTAAAGATGAACTCCATAATGTATGTGGATTTTCTCAAACAGCACTTCCTGCCATGGTTCAAGAAGAAGAACCGTGTATTTCACAGCAAGATAATTTTTCTGCATGATAATGCACCATCTCATGCTGCACATAAAACATCTGCATCTCTGGCTGATATGGGCATAAAAGGGGACAAACTTATGGTGTGACCCCCATGCTCCCCTGACCTCTACCCCATTCAGAACCTTTGGAGCATCATTAAAAGGAGTGTCTATGATGGCGGGAGGCAGTTCACATCTAAGCAACAGCTCTGGGAGGGTATTCTGTCCTCATGCAAAACAATTGAAGCAGAAACCATCCAAAACCTGACAAATTCAATGGACGAGAGAGTTCAGAAGCTCCTTTCGAACAAGGGGCCCTATGTGAAAATGTAACATCACCTAGAATAAAGTTTTGAGTTGAAAACTGTTTGATTTCAGTTTCTAACAACTTGCTAATGCTTATAATTTCAAAAATGACCATTTTTTTGGTCTTTATTAAAATGAAAAGGTTGATCGAAAAGTTTGGGGGATCTAAGAGTGTGGCAACCCAGTAGTCATGATTACTTCGAATTCTGACAATATGAGGGTCATGTTGCAGGTAGTGCAGCAAGAAGGCACTTATGTGTCTTGCGCATCTCGGAGCCCCAAAATTATTTTCCGGGCTAGATGCAGCTAAAAATTATTTTTAATTTTAAATCTGGTGGAGCTTATTATAGATGGCCTAATAGGATCAGTGCTGCACACTGCTACAAAGCCCAAATTATTTTCCAGTCAAGATACAGATAAACATGATTAGTAATTTGAAAGCTTAAAACGTTTGGTAGGGTGATTTTAACCAATCATCAAGCTTTTACTCTCCCCAGGATGACACAGGGGTAGAAAAGTCGTTTCGGATCCATGATTTGTTCATCTTTATGAACGTGAGTCTGTCTACATTATCAGTGGAGAGCCGCGTGCGCTTATCTGTCAGCACACCACCAGCAGCGCTGAACACACGTTCAGACAGAACGCTGGCTGCGGGGCATGACAAGATCTCCAAGGCGTAAGTGGCTAGCTCCGGCCATTTATCCTGATTGGAAGCCCAAAAAGAGCAAGGGTCCAGTGACACAGTCGTGGCTTCAATGTTTACTTGGAGATACTCCTGTACCATCGTCTCTAGGCGTTGACTATGTGTCAGACTTCTTGTCTCCTGTGGCCTTGCAAAGGATGGGCTAAAAAAGTGGTGAAATGATTCCGCAAAATTGATGTTACCAGCAGATACTGTGGTTCTGTTACGGTTTGAGTGCTGAACACTTGACGGTCCCACGGTTGGCAAGTTGGAACTGTGAGATTCACTACGTGCACCACTGGTATTTTGTGGAAAAGCACATGTAAGATTCTGCAACAGTCTCTGCTGATACTCCTGCATGCGTGCATCCCTTTCTATGGCAGGAATAATTTCTGCAAATTTACTTTTGTACCGGGGATCTAACAGTGTGGCAACCCAGTAGTCAGGATTATTTCTAATTCTCACAATTCGAGGGTCATGTTGCAGGTAGTGCAGCAAGAAGGCACTCATGTGTGTTGCGCATCCAGGAGCACCAAGTCCCTGTTGTGTTGGTGGCGAGGTAACAATCATGCTTCCTTCCTCTGTCCTCTCCCCCCAACCTCGCACAACAGAAATGTGATCAAGGTCTCCCTCATCTGATGAGTCTTCCATCAGTTCGTCCTCCACTTCTTCCTGGGCTCCTGCACCTTCCTCACTAGTTTGGCTGCTACCATGCGCCCTGGTAAAACCATCTCCCCCACCCTCACATGCCTGCCGCCTTGGTGCTGCCGACCTTCTGGACCTTGCAGATGGTAGCCCTTCCGCATACAACTCCTCCTCCTCTACTTCCTCCACCTCCTCTTGTGCCACCACCTGACTCCGAATTCTGTTTAACATGTGCTCCATCATGTAAATCACCGGAATAGTCATGCTGATAATGGCATCGTCAGCACTAAACATCTTCGTCGCCATTTCAAAACTGTGCAGAAGGGTGCATAGGTCCCTGATCTGAGACCACTCCTCCAGCGTGATTTGCCCCACCTCTGAATCTCGTTGGCCCAGGCTATACGTCAGAACGTATTGCAATAGGGCTTGTCGGTGCTGCCACAGTCGCTGCAACATGTGCAGAGTTGAATTCCACCGGGTAGGCACATCGCATTTTAGCCGGTGAAGTGGCAGGCCCAACGACTTCTGTAGAGATGTAAGTCGCTGAGCTGCGGGATGCGAACGGCGGAAGTGAGCACACAGCGACCGTGCCCTCTGCAGAAGGCCATCTAGTCTGGGATAGTGGGCTAAAAATTGCTGGACAACCAGGTTCAACACGTGAGCCATACAAGGCACGTGTGTGACATTGCCCCGGCGAAGGGCCGCACCCAGGTTTGCAGCATTGTCGCACACGGCCTTCCCTGGTTTCAGGTCCAGTGGAGACAACCATTCATGAAATTGGTTCTCCAGAGCTGACCACAACTCCTCAGCTGTGTGACTCACATTTCCCAGACATTTCAATGTAAAAACCGCCTGATGACGTTGAGCCCTACTGCCAGCATAGTAAGGAGGTGTGCAGGATCCCTTCTGCGCAGTTAGAAAGCTTGTGGCATGACCAGACAGGCTTTGGGTGCAGGTGGAAGACCGAGAGGAGGTTGAGGAGGCAGAAGCAGTGGAGGAACTTTGACATAAAGAGGATTGACGCACAACTCGTGGGGACGGCAAGACTTGGACAGCAGCCCCTTGTCCTGCTGTCACCATAGTTACCCAGTGCCCAGTCAGCGACATGTAACACCCCTGTCCATGCCTACTCGTCCAAGTGTCTGTGGTGAAATGCACCCTGTCACACACAGAGTTTCTCAAAGAAGCGGTGATGTTGTGTGCGACATGCTGGTGGAGCGCAGGCACACCTTTCTTTGAGAAGTAGTGCCGACTGGGCATCTGGTACTGGGTCACTGCGACGGACATAAGGTCTCGAAAATCCTCTGTGTCCACCAGGCAGAAAGGCAGCATTTCTGTTGCCAAGAGCTTGCAGATGGTGAAATTCAACCTCTTAGCTTTCTCATGGCTAGGAGGAAATGGTCTTTTACTTGTCCACATCTGAGGGACCGAGGGCTGGCTATTGTGCTTAGACGGGGTTGATAAGGGTGTCCCCGGCAAACTGCCGGTCTGTGAGGAAGATGCAGGCGGACATGTTAGGTTGCCTTCATCCAAAGGTGGTGCTATCGATGTCGGACAGCGCTCAACACCAGCTGGTGTTACCACCTCCAAAGAAAATGATGACCTGCCAATCACGCTGGCTGTTGCGGGTAAAGAGGTGGCAGGTCTGCGCCCCAAAACAGGTGTGACTGCTGTCCCCCCAGTCACAGAGGATGAAGAGGCCGCGGATGCACAAGATATGGCAGACGGTGGTTGGCCCGGCCGGCTAGGCCGCATTGTAGCACACTGAGCTTCCCACTGCAACTTATGCTTCATGTCCATGTGCCGGTTCATGCATGAAGTACTCAAACTATGTATTTTTTGGCCTCTACTTAGCTTTTGCTGACAAATGTTACAGATAACACGAGTTGGGTCATCTTTATCGATCTGAAAAAATGCCCAGGCTATGCAAGGCTTAGCACCCATGCGACCTGAAGAGCCACCACGACTTGTGGTGAGAGGCAGAGTTGTGTTTGAGGATGCAGTTGTTGACGTGCTTCCAGTACTACGTCTCTGTCCAGGAAGGCGCAACCTGACCTCGTCGTCACTAGCATCTTCCTCCACCTCCTCTGCTGACCTCATTGTTATGTTCTGCTACCAAAGCTAAGGAAAGAGAGGAGATCTGTCCCTACTATAGGACTCAGCTTAATCCCTACGATGTAACAGGGAACCTGATCCTGCGATCAGACCTGCTAAAGTCCTAATCTAGTCTGTACGGAGACCTATAGATGTGGGGAGGGAATCCCTACAAGTACTAAGGACTGGGAGGAATATGGGACACCTCCTAACAGAAATAGTAGCAGACAGACGAACAAACAAAATAGATAGAACATAGAGGTCCGTAGACCAAGCAAACTAACAGAGCTAGATACAGAGCACAGGCTAGCTAGAAAGTAGATATACAATGAAGTCCAGCAAAGCCAGAAGGGCGGAGCAGGATTAAATAGGCCAACAAGGTCATGTGACCAGCAAAGGAAAAAAAAACCTAACAGCAAGGTTCTAACAGTACCCCCCCTTCTAAGAGGATCCTCCGGATCCCCTAGGACCAGGCTTATCAGGAAATCTCCTGTGAAACGCTCTGATAAGTCTGGACGCGGAAACATCATCTGACCTCACCCAAGAGTTATCCTCGGGTCCGAAACCTTTCCAGGCCACAAGATACTGCAAACTACCTCTATACCGTCTAGAGTCAAGGATGCGAGAAATTTCATATTCCCCGTCCTCCACCACCGGAGGAACAGAGGCAGAGGCGTCACCATCCGACACAACAGCTTTTTTTAACAGAGAGACATGAAATACCGGATTAATTCTCCAGGAGGTAGGAACCTCCAACCTAACAGCAGATTGGTTGACAACTTGAAGCACCTTAAAGGGCCCTACAAACTTGGGACCCAATTTCTTAGAAGGAATCCTCAACCGCAGATTCCTAGAGGACAACCAAACCATGTCACCAACAGCGAACAAACCCTCCTGTGGTTTCCTATCAAAGTAGTCTTTAGATTTTCTGTTGGCCTCCTGAAGATTACCACCCACATCCGTCCAAACTCTTTCCAAATCACCGGAAAAATTCTCCTCCTCAGGCACGGCAGATCCCAACTTGGAGAACGACCCAAACGACGGATGTCTCCCAGAACAACAAAAAAAAAGGCGAACAACCAGCAGAAGAAGATGTATGATTGTTCAGAGCAAATTCAGCAAGTGGCAGAAACTCAGACCACCCCTCTTGATTGTCTGCCACAAAACAACGCAAGAACTGCTCAACATCCTGGTTTTTCCTTTCTGTCTGGCCATTAGATTCAGGATGATATCCGGACGAAAACGACAAATGAATTCCCAACCTGTCGCAAAAGGCACGCCAAAAACGAGCCACGAACTGAGGACCCCTATCAGAAACAATGTCAGTAGGAACGCCATGAAGTCTGACAATTTCCTTGACAAAGGCCTTAGCGAGAGTTTTAGCGCAGGGCAGTTTGACGAAGGGAACCAAGTGACACATCTTGCTAAAACGGTCCACGACCACCCAGATGACAGTAAAACCCTCAGAGGGGGGAAGGTCAGTTATAAAGTCCATAGCCAAATGTGTCCAAGGAGCACTGGGGACCTCCAAAGGACAAAGTAACCCCGCAGCAGGAGTATGTGAGGACTTAGATCTAGCACATATAGTACATTGGCGCACCCACTTAATGACTTCCTTCTGCCATCCAGGCCACCAAAAACTGCGACCCACCAGTCTCTTGGTCTCAGAGATTCCGGGATGACCTGCCAACCGAGATTCGTGACACTCAACAAACAAATCTCTCCTAAAGGTCCCAGGCACAAACAACCTCCCATGAGGAGTGTTAGATGGGGCATTCTCCTGAGCTTTAAGAATCTCATCTTCCAAAACGGAGTCTAAAGCAGCTATCACAACACCTTCTTGTAAAATGTTTTCCTCTTTCTCAGCACCGACTATGGGAGAAAAACTGCGAGACAAGGCATCCGCCTTAACATTCTTAGTACCAGGGATGTAAGTAACGGAGAAATTAAACCGCGAGAAAAACAGTGCCCACCTAGCCTGACGGGCATTCAGGCGCTTGGCAGCATCAAGATATATCAGATTTTTATGATCCGTAAGAACCTGAACGGGAAATTCCGCACCTTCCAAGAAGTGGCGCCAGTGTTTAAATGCGAGTTTAATAGCCAATAATTCCCGATTACCAATATCGTAATTCAATTCAGTCTCCGAAAATTTTTTTGAAAAAAAGGCACAGGGATGTAATCCATCCCCGTTATCCTGAGACAATACTGTGCCAACCGCCACAGAGGAAGCATCAACCTCAACCAAAAACGGCCTAGTAACATCAGGCTGCATAAGGATGGGAGCAGAGGTGAACCTCTCCTTGAGATACACAAAAGCTTCAATGGCCTCAGAAGACCACTGAACCGCATCAGCACCTTTCCTGGAGAGATCAGTCAGAGGTTTGACAATACTAGAAATTTTTTTTATGAATTTTCTATAGTAATTGGCGAAACCCAAAAACCTCTGTATCGATTTCAAACCAATAGGCCTAGGCCATTCCTGCACAGCCTGAACCTTAACCGGATCCATCTCAAAACCTTTGCTGGAGATAATGTAGCCCAAAAAACTAATTCTCTGTACAGCGAACTCACATTTCTCCAGCTTAGCAAAAAGCGAATTGTCCATTAATAACTGTAATACCTCACGCACGCTCCGCCAATGAGACTCCAGATCTGGCGAATAAATCAAAATGTCATCCAAATACACAACCACATTTTTACCGATCAAAGGTCTAAGGATGTCATTAATCAGATTCTGAAAAAATGCAGGAGCATTAGTAAGACCAAAAGGCATAACCAGATTCTCAAAATGACCCACAGGAGTGTTAAAAGCAGTCTTCCATTCATCACCCTCCTTCATGCGCAACAGATTGTATGCCCCCTTAAGGTCAATTTTAGAGAACCACTTGGCCCCCAATAACTGGTTAAACAGATCAGGAATCAATGGCAGTGGGTAAGGATTGCGTACCGTAATTTTGTTAATCTCACGAAAATCCAGACAAGGACGTAAACCGCCGTCCTTTTTTTTTACAAAAAAAAATCCAACCGCCACAGGAGACTTAGAGGGCCTAATGTGACCGGCGGCCAAACTTGTCTGTATGTATTCCTCCAAAGCCTTCCTCTCAGGAATAGTAAGGTTAAATAAACGACTTTTAGGAAGAGTCGCTCCAGGGACAAATTCAATAGAACAATCATAGTCTCTATGGGGAGGCAAAACCTGCGATTCTTTCTCAGAAAAAACTCTCCAAAAATCCTGAATAGGAACAGGCAATTCTCCCCTATCCAAAGCTGCAATACGCCCGTTACAACACTTGTCATAACATTTATGGCTCCAGGATTTAATTTCACTAGTAGACCAATCCAGTACAGGATTGTGAAATTTTAACCAGGGCAAACCCAATATTACTGGAGAAGGCAAGTTATTCAACACTACCAAATCCAATTTCTCATGGTGAACACCATTAATAGTAAGAGGAAATTCACTGACCTTGAGAGTAATATTCTTCAAAGGGGAGCCATCCACAGAAACCACAGCAATGGGGGATGATAAAGGTTCAGGTTTTAAATTGAGTTTTTCCACGAATCCCCCATCAATTACATTCAGTGTAGACCCGCAATCAACAAACACCCGAAATTCCATTAATTTTTCCTGAGCAATCGTGGAAGCAGCTAAAAATATACCCTTGGAATTTAAACAGGCAATACGGGCGTGACTGACCATTTTTTTTTCTTTCTTCATACGAAGCTCACAGCCTTTAATCAAATGACCAGATTTTCCACAATAGAAACACAAGCCTTCCGAAAAACGACGGTCTTTTTCTTGAGAGCGAGGTGCCACCGATCCAATCTCCATTGGTTCACCACTGTTAGTACACACATTATCATAACCAGAAACTGACATAGCAGAGGATTTGCTCTCATTAACCCTAGCACGCAGTCTTCTATCCACCCGTATATCTAATTGCATAGCCTGTTGCAAATCTTCAGGTGTAGGATAAGCAATTAGCAGGTCTTTAACCCTTTCACTGAGCCCAGCAAGAAATAGACTTTTCAGAGCAGAATCGTTCCACCCTGTTTGAGTGGACCAACGACGAAAATGAGTACAATATTTTTCCACATTACCTGATCCTTGTTTTAAACGTCTCAACTCAGTCTCAGCTGATGCCACACGGTCAGGATCATCATATAATAATCCTAAAGTAGAAAAAAAACTATCCACTGATCTGAAGCACGTATCACTAGGTTGCAAAGAAAAGGCCCACTCCTGAGGCTCTTTGCGCAAAAGTGACATTATGAACCCTACGCGCTGGGATTCATCCCCAGAGGACTTGGGTCTCAAACGAAAATACAATAAGCAAGCATTTTTAAATGAAAAAAATTCTCGATGTTCACCAAAAAATAAATCCGGCAAACATACCTTAGGCTCCAAGAAATATGCTCCAGGACAGTTACTCACGTGCTGACGGAGCTTGGCCACTTCCAGAGAGAGTCCCTGCAGGTGTTTAGCCAAATCCTGAACCGACACCATGATGGAACAAAAAAAAAAAATCTTTCCTTAGAGAATTTGCAGGCTGGACTTACTGTTATGTTCTGCTACCAAAGCTAAGGAAAGAGAGGAGATCTGTCCCTACTATAGGACTCAGCTTAATCCCTACGATGTAACAGGGAACCTGATCCTGCGATCAGACCTGCTAAACTCCTAATCTAGTCTGTACGGAGACCTATAGATGTGGGGAGGGAATCCCTACAAGTACTAAGGACTGGGAGGAATATGGGACACCTCCTAACAGAAATAGTAGCAGACAGACGAACAAACAAAATAGATAGAACATAGAGGTCCGTAGACCAAGCAAACTAACAGAGCTAGATACAGAGCACAGGCTAGCTAGAAAGTAGATATACAATGAAGTCCAGCAAAGCCAGAAGGGCGGAGCAGGATTAAATAGGCCAACAAGGTCATGAGACCAGCAAAGGAAAAAAAAACCTAACAGCAAGGTTCTAACACTCATCTCTTGGCTGACTGTGGGTTGACAGTAAGTGGGATCTCCGACCTCATCATCATCACCCTGTGCGTTATCACACCCGTCGTCCTCAGAGCCAACCTGTTCCTGCCCTGACAAAAAACTAAAGTTGTCGCTCCAATCAGGTATTTGAGTCTTATCATCGTCTTCCTCATTGTCTCCACCAACAGGAGTTACAGTTTGGGAATGAGGGTCTACATTATGGTCAGAACCTTCTGCGTCTGGTCCTGGATCCGACTCATAAAGATTCTGGGCATCAGTGCAGACCATTTCCTCGTCTGGATTCACAGAAGCGCTGGAGTCGACCTCTGATTCCCAGGCTATAGTATGAGTAAACAGCTCTGCAGACTCAACCATCTGTTCTACCTCATACTCAGACGGGCAGCTGGAGATTTGGGAGCTGTGAGGAAGCAAGTGCGATTTGGGTGACACCTTTGAGGACTGGAGTATTTGTGATGTTGAAGTTGATGTGGAGGAGAGCCCACTTAAAGGAGCACTTGATATCCGTTGAAGCACCTGCTGTTTTTGTGCCTCATCTGGAATTTATAGCGATTGGCGTGGCCGTAAGAAAGGGATCTTATCACATTGTCCGCTAAAAGAAGTAGACATTTTAGTTTGGCTGGAAGATGGTCTTTCTTCTGCAGATGTTACTGTTGCTTTAACACCTACCCCACGGACACAACCTTTTTTCCCCTTCCCAACACGCCTATTCCCCTTTCCACCAGCAGCAGGCCTTTTTCCACTCATTTTGGTGGTTAACTAATTCACAACTCTGGAGTTGTTTGCACAAAAAAACAATGGATGGTAACCGAGCAGAGCTGAGTGGCCAAACTGTGGTATTAGGCCAAAACTATTGGCTGGGTTAGATGCAGAAAAAAATTATTTTGAATTTGCAACCTGATGGAGGTCAGTATAGATGGACTAATAGAGAAAGTCCGACACACTACTAGAAGGCCAAATATTTTTTCAGAGGTAGATGCAGAAAAAAATATATTCAGTTTGCAACCTGATGGAGGTCAGTATAGATGGACTAATACAACAAGTCCCGCACACAGCTAGAAGCCCAAATATTTTTTCAGAGGTACTGTAGATGCAGATAAAAATTATTTTTAATTTGCAACCTGATGGAGGTCAGTATAGATGGACTAATAGTGAAAGTCCGACACACTACTAGAAGGCCAAATATTTTTTCAGAGGTAGATGCAGAAAAAAATAAATTCAGTTTGCAACCTGATGGAGGTCAGTATAGATGGATTAATAGAACAAGACCCACACACAGCTAGAAGCCCAATATTTTTTCAGAGGTAGATGCAGAAAAAAATCTATTCAGTTTGCAACCTGATGGAGGTCAGTATAGATGGACTAATAGAACAAGTCCCACACACTGCTAGAAGCCCAAATATTTTTTCAGAGGTACTGTAGATGCAGATAAAAATTAGTTTTAATTTGCAACCTGATGGAGGTCAGTATAGATGGACTAATAGAGAAAGTCCGACACACTACTAGAATGCCAAATATTTTTTCAGAGGTAGATGCAGAAAAAAATATATTCAGTTTGCAACCTGATGGAGGTCAGTATAGATGGACTAATAGAACAAGTCCCACACACTGCTAGAAGCCCAAATATTTTTTCAGAGGTACTGTAGATGCAGATAAAAATTAGTTTTAATTTGCAACCTGATGGAGGTCAGTATAGATGGACTAATAGAGAAAGTCCGACACACTACTAGAAGGCCAAATATTTTTTCAGAGGTAGATGCAGAAAAAAATATATTCAGTTTGCAACCTGATGGAGGTCAGTATAGATGGACTAATACAACAAGTCCCGCACACAGCTAGAAGCCCAAATATTTTTTCAGAGGTACTGTAGATGCAGATAAAAATTATTTTTAATTTACAACCTGATGGAGGTCAGTATAGATGGACTAATAGAGAAAGTCCGACACACTACTAGAAGGCCAAATATTTTTTCAGAGGTAGATGCAGAAAAAAATATATTCAGTTTGCAACCTGATGGAGGTCAGTATAGATGGACTAATACAACAAGTCCCACACACAGCTAGAAGCCCAAATATTTTTTCAGAGGTACTGTAGATGCAGATAAAAATTAGTTTTAATTTGCAACCTGATGGAGGTCAGTATAGATGGACTAATAGAGAAAGTCCGACACACTACTAGAAGGCCAAATAATTTTTCAGAGCTAGATGTAGAAAAAAATTATATTCAGTTTGCAACCTGATGGAGGTCAGTATAGATGGATTAATAGAACAAGACCCACACACAGCTAGAAGCCCAATATTTTTTCAGAGGTAGATGCAGAAAAAAATATATTCAGTTTGCAACCTGATGGAGGTCAGTATAGATGGACTAATAGAACAAGTCCCACACACTGCTAGAAGCCCAAATATTTTTTCAGAGGTACTGTAGATGCAGATAAAAATTAGTTTTAATTTGCAACCTGATGGAGGTCAGTATAGATGGACTAATAGAATGATGCTATGCCCAAAAGATTTTACTTCACTAGGTGCAGTAAAAAAATTGGTATTCTATACACAGGTGGTATATCTTGCAACACAGATAGGCTACTCCACTGACTAAAACACTCTGCAATAGGCCAAAAAGGATTAGCTTTGCTAGATTCAGCCAAATGCTGTGAAAAAAACTTGCACAGCACTGGCACAGACCTGCCTGGCAAAAACTGATAGGAACTCATGTAACCTAGTCCTGAAAAGGACTCCAATTACAATTAGTCTTTACTCCCACAACCTATCTATTTAAGAGCACAGACCTCCCTGATAAAAGTCGTAGGAAATGCTGTAACCTAGTCCTTAAAAGGACTGCAATCACAACTATTCCCTACTCCCAAGCTATCTGTATATTTGTGCGAAAATTGGCTTGAATTTAACAAGGTATAGCGCACACAGCAACAGCGGTGCCGTCTAACACGCAGCTGCAGCAGTGAGAAAATGGTGGCGACGGGGAAAATGGCTTGGTCTTATAGGGCAAGGACATGTGACATACACTGCCAATGACACATGCCCTTGCTTGTGTGAAAAAAAGCACTTCGCTCCGTGTGTGCGCTGCTGATAGGCTTACAGATTGCACCTCCCCACTGTAAATGCGGGAAAGAGAAAAAAAAATGGAGATCTTCATTGTTCCTGCAGAGATCCATCCCCTGCCCCTCCCCCCACCCCGCTGTACACTCAAACTGCGTATTAACATTAATTTTCATCATTACTGAGAAAAAATCCAGTTATGATTTTGGTGCACGAACAGTTATCGAACATAACCTCGAACAGCCGAATTTTTCTCAAATTGTTCGTGTTCGCCGAACGGCTCGAACACCGCCCAAAACAGCTCGAATTTGAGATTGGCGAACAGTTCGAGTAGAACAACGCTCATCTCTAATTAAAACCGTCTTGTTAAGCTACTGCGACCTCCGTGTCTATTCCAAGGGGCATTAAAACCGTCTTGTTAACTTACTGCGACCTCCACGTCTCTGCCAAGGGGCATTAAAACCGTCTTTTTAAGCTACTGCAACCTCCACGTCCCTTCCAGGGGGCATAAAAACCGTCTTGTTTATCTACTGCGACCTCCACGTCTCTTCCAAGGGGCATTAAAACCATCTAGTTAATCTACTGCGACCTCCACAGCTGTTCCAAGGGGCATAAAAACCATCTTGTTAAGCTACTGCGACCTCCACCACTTCTCCAAGGGGCATTAAAATCGTCTTGTTAAGCTACTGCTACCTCCACCGCTCTTCCAAGGGGCATTAAAACCGTCTTGTTAAGCTACTGCGACCTCCATGTCTCTGCCAAGGGGCATTAAAACCGTCTTTTTAAGCTACTGCAACCTCCACGTCCCTTCCAGGGGGCATAAAAACCGTCTTGTTTATCTACTGCCACCTCCACGTCTCTTCCAAGGGGCATTAAAACCGTCTCGTTAATCTACTGCGACCTCCACAGCTGTTCCAAGGGGCATAAAAACCATCTTGTTAAGCTATTGCGACCTCCACCACTTCTCCAAGGGGCATTAAAATCGTCTTGTTAAGCTACTGCTACCTCCAACGCTCTTCCAAGGGGCATTAAAACCGTCTTGTTAAGCTACTGCGACCTCCATGTCTCTTTCAAGGGTCATTAAAACCGTCTTGTTAAGCTCCTGCGACATCCATTTCTCTTCCAAGGGGCATTAAAACCGTCTTGTTAAGCTTCTGTGTCCTCCACGTTTCTTCCAAGGGGCATTAAAACCGTCTTGTTAAGCTACTGCAACCTCCATGTTGTAACGGATCTGGGAGGCGGAACCTCTGAGCAACTATACAAGGGGGCGGTCCTTGTAAGGAAGCGGGTGACTCCCAGGGAAGACGGGCAGGTAGTCACGGCAAGTGACAGGGACAGTCCCTGGGTAGAAGGGCAGGTAGTCACAGCAAGTGACAGGGACAGTCTCTGGGTAGAAGGGCAGGTAGTCACGGCAAGTGACAGGGACAGTCTCTGGGTAGACTAGCAGACAGGTAGCAGGTGGATGCTCCCAGGTGAGCGGGCAAGAGTCTCTGGACGGGCAGGTGGTCACGGCAAGTGACGGCAGAGCCTCCAGGTAGGCTAGCAGGCAGGTAGCAGGTGAGCGCTCCCAGGTGAGCGGGCAAGAGTCTCTGGACAGGCAGGTTGTCACGGCAAGTGACGGCAGAGCCTCCAGGTAGGCTAGCAGGCAGGTAGCAGGTGAGCACTCCCAGGTGAGCAGGCAAGAGTCTCTGGACAGGCAGGTGGTCACGGCAAGTGATGGCAGAGCCTCCAGGTAGGCTAGCAGGCAGGTAGCAGGTGAGCGCTCCCAGGTGAGCGGGCAAGAGTCTCTGGACAGGCGGGTGGTCACAGCAAGTGACGGCAGAGCCTCCAGGTAGGCTAGCAGGCAGGTAGCAGGTGAGCGCTCCCAGGTGAGCGGGCAGGCTGGTCCATAGACAGACTGACAGGTGTCGGAAGGCAGACCGTCGGACCGCAGGCTTGCAAGCAGATAAGCGGATATCTGGCAGGTATCAAGCAGGAATCTGGCAGGTGACTGGCAGGTAACAGGCAGGAATCTGGCAGGTGACTGGCAGGTAACAAGCAGGAATCTGGCAGGTGACTGGCAGGTAACTGGTAACGGGACCTGAGGGATGAAGCAGAGTGAAGGCTTTGCAACAACATTGCTCGGGCACCTCCATTTTGGAGGAGGTGCCTTAAATATGGAGAGATCCTCCGGCCATTGGCCGGGGACTCCTTAGGACGGCGCGCGCGGCCCCTTTAATAGAGGGGGAGCGCGCGCGCCCTAAGCACAGTGGCCGGAAAGGAGCGTGCGCTGCCAGCAGAGCGGGAGGAAGACGCTTGGCACGGAGAGGTGAGGGGAACAGCGTCCCTGCCTAGCAGGAGGCAGGGACGCCGACGCTACAGTACCCCCCCTTTAGGCCCCCCTTTTTTAGGCCAGACAGAAATTTACCAAGGATGAGAGGGGCATGGATGTTCTCCCGGGGCTCCCACGTTCTCTCCTCAGGACCAAACCCCTTCCAATCTACTAGAAAAAAGGTCTTTCCTCTTACCCTTTTGGTGGCCAGAATGTTCTCTGCCTCAAACTCGTTTTCAGCGGAAACCGGAGCAGGAGGCGTACCTGTAGACTTGGAAAAAGAGTTAAGTACCACGGGTTTGAGGAGAGATACATGGAAGGAATTAGGGATACGCAAGTTGGCCGGGAGTTTCAATTTATAGGCCACCGGGTTGATCTGTTTGATAACCTCCAGTGGGCCGATGAACCGAGGCCCTAACTTGTAGGAAGGAACCTTGAGCCGGACATACTTGGACGAGAGCCAGACTTTATCTTAAGGACGGAATTGTGGAGGATCCAGGCGTTTTTTGTCAGCGTGTTTTTTCATCCTCTCGGACGACTGAAGGAGTGCGGATCGGGTACTCTCCCAAATGGAGGAAAATTTGCTAACGAGAGATTCCGCAGCCAGATTGTCCACCGAGGTGGAGACGGGTAATGGGATCCGAGGATGCTGACCGAAGACTACAAAAAACGGGGATTTGGAGGAAGATTCGCTCTCGTGATTATTGTAAGAGAATTCGGCCCATGGCAGGAGATCCACCCAGTCTGAATGGTGGGCATTAACGAAGTGCCGGAGGTAACTGGTCAGGATCTGATTGATCCTCTCCACTTGACCATTGGACTGTGGGTGGTATGTGGAGGAGAAGTCCAGGGTGACGTCTAGCAGCTTACATGTGGTTCTCCAGAAGCGTGAGGTGAACTGAACCCCACGATCCATCACGATGTGGAGGGGCAGGCCATGAAGACGGAAGATGTGGCGGATAAAGTCTTTAGCCAGCTCGGGTGCAGACGGGAGGCCTGGCAGGGGAATGAAATGAGCCATTTTGGAAAAGCGGTCAGCGACCACCCAAATGACCATACAACCGGCAGAGACAGGGAGATCTGTTATGAAGTCCATAGCTATATGCTGCCAGGGAGCAGCAGGTACTGGAAGAGGAAGGAGGCGACCGGCTGGCAGGTGTCTCGGAACCTTGTTGCGGGCGCAGGACACACAGGCAGAAACAAAGTCTATTATGTCCTTGTGCAGGGTAGGCCACCAGTAGTGCCGGGTGATAAGCTGGAGGGTCTTTTTCTGACCGGCGTGGCCAGCAAGCTTAGACGAGTGACCCCAGTGTAGGATCTTCTCCCGATCAGGTACCGTTACGAACGTCTTACCGGGAGGGGGACGATTTAGACTCACGGGGGCCACCTGCATTACTCTGGCGGGATCGATGATGTGTTTAGGTTCCTCCTCAAGATCAGACACCAGGAAGGATCGGGACAAGGCGTCAGCTTTGATGTTTTTGTCAGCCGGGCGAAAATGAAGAACAAAATCAAAGCGAGCAAAAAACAAGGACCACCGGGCTTGGCGCGGGTTAAGTCTCTGGGCACTCTGGAGGTAAGCCAAGTTCTTGTGGTCCGTGTAAATTATTACCGGGTGAAGAGCCCTCTCGAGCAGGTAACGCCACTCTTCCAATGCCAGCTTAATGGCCAATAACTCTCTGTCTCCTATAGAATAGTTGCGCTCGGAAGAGGAGAAGAGTTTGGAGAAGAAGCCGCAAGTTACCATTCTCCCGGAAGACGATTTTTTGGTAAGTACCGCTCCGGCTCCAGAGGAGGAGGCGTCAACTTCCAGGAAGAATTGCTTGTTGCCGTCCGGGCGATGCAGCACCGGGGCGGAAGAGAAAGCCTGTTTTAAGGAAAGAAAGGCTTCCTCTGCTTCGGGCGGCCATTCTCTGGGATTAGTGCCCTTACGGGTGAGCGCAGAGATAGGGGCAGTCCGGGAAGAGAAGTGCGGTATGAAGAGGCGGTAGTAGTTGGCGAAGCACAGGAACTGCTGAATAGCCTTCAACCCCTCTGGTCGAGGCCACTTCTCGATGGCAGACAGTTTCTCAGGATCCATTCGTAGGCCGGTCTGAGAAATTATGTAGCCCAAAAACGGAAGCGAGGTCTGCTCAAAGAGGCACTTCTCATATTTAGCGTAGAGGTGGTTCTGCCTGAGCCTGAGCAGAACCTGACGAACATCCCTCCGGTGAGTCTGGAGATCCGGAGAGAAGACCAAGATGTCGTCCAGGTACACCATGACGCAGGAGTAGAGAAGGTCCCGGAAGATGTCATTGACCAACTCTTGAAAGACGGCGGGAGCATTACAGAGACCAAAGGGCATTACCAGATATTCATAGTGGCCGTCCCGGGTGTTGAATGCCGTCTCCCATTCATCCCCCTGACGGATACGGACCAGGTTATAGGCCCCACGGAGGTCCAGCTTAGTGAAGATTCTAGCCCCCCTCAGACGGTCAAATAATTCCGGAATGAGCGGAAGGGGGTATTTATTCTTCACCGTGATCTGGTTAAGGCCTCTATAGTCTATACAGGGACGGAGAGAGCCGTCCTTCTTTTTAACGAAGAAGAAGCCTGCTCCCGCCGGGGAGGTAGATTTCCGATAAATCCCAGGGGCAGATTCTCCTCAATATATTCAGACATAGACCGGGTCTCAGCAGCGGACAATGGGTAAATACGCCCACGGGGAGGAGTAGCGCCGGGTAACAGGTCGATTGGGCAGTCATATGGTCTATGAGGGGGTAATGTCTCTGCCTCCTTTTTATTAAAGACGTCCGCATAAGACCAATAAGGAATCGGAAGTCCAGGTAGATTAGCTGGGGTAGGAGAAGGACGGACAGGATGGACGGGAACTAAACAAGTCATATGGCAGTCCTGTCCCCAGCGAAGGACTTTTCCGGTCTGCCAATCAAGCACGGGTGCATGTCTCTGAAGCCAAGGTAGGCCTAGCAAGAGGGCGTGAGAGAGTCCAGGCAGAACATGAAAGAAGATGCTCTCAGAGTGCAGCATTCCCACCTGCAGAGTAATGAATTCGGTGATGAGTTGGATGGGATGTGGTAAGAGGCCCCCATCCACGGCAGCAACAGATAAGGGTACAGCCAGAGGTTTGGTGGGAATGCGGTATTTTTCTACCAGGGACTGAGAAATGAGATTCCCGGCAGCTCCAGAGTCAAGCTGGGCTAGTTCAAAATAACGGTTCTCCCCTCAGATGATAGAGACCGACAGCAGCAGAGATGGAGAGGGTTTATTCTTGTCTAGGACGACCTCTCTGAGCGATCCTAGACACAGGCGTTTCCCGACCTCTCCGGGCAGGTACGGATCCGGTGCTCCTTACTGCCACAGTAGAAGCATCTCCCCTCAGCTCGGCGTAATGCTAGACGGGTTTTGACCATCTTGGTCTGGTCGACCTGCATAGGTTCGGGTGTGTGCGCCTGGGGAGTAGCGGGAGAAGAGACGGGTTTCTGAAAGGTAGGAGCTAGACGTGGAAACCTCCTCTCACGGGTGACCTCTTTGGCGCGCTCCTGGAATCGGATGTCAATCCGGGTGGCAAGAGTTATTAAGTCGTCGAGAGTGGTAGGAATGTCCCGACCGACGAGTTCATCTTTAATACGGCCGAACAGACCCTCCCAAAAGACAGACACCAGGGCGTCGTTATCCCAGGCCAGCTCCGAAGCAAGGGTACGGAACCGTATGGCATATTGGCCCACGGTGAGATTTCCTTGATGGAGGCGTAGCAGAGATGATGCAGATGTGGTCTTCCGTCCGGGTTCGTCGAAGACTTTCCGGAAAGCCGTGAGAAAGGCTGGCAGGTCGGACACCAGGGGGTCTCGTCTCTCCCATAGAGGATTTAGCAAAGCCAGTGCCTCCCCCGTGAGATGGGACATAATGAAGGCTACTTTGGCCCGGTCAGAGATAAACTGGTGGGACAGGAGTTCAAAGTGCAGGGTGCACTGGTTTAAGAAGCCCCGGGCTTGAGCGGGATCGCCTCCGAAGCGAGGAGGTGCAGAAAGCCGGGGTCCGGGGCAGGATACCATGGTATTGGTGAGCAACGGCGCTGCCGGGTTGCGAGTCATGACACTAGCGGTGGTTGCTGGTGGAGCAGTCAGAGTGTCCAGACGAGAGTTAACTCCACGCAGGTGACTCAGGATGGACTCCTGTTGGGACCTCTGACGGGAAAGTTCATGACATAGGTCCGAGAGCGAGGGAGCTTGGGTGCCACCGGGTTCCATGGTCCGAGCAAACTGTAACGGGTCTGGGAGGCGGAACCTCTGAGCAACTATACAAGGGGGCGGTTCTTGTAAGGAAGCGGGTGGCTCCCAGGGAAGACGGGCAGGTAGTCACGGCAAGTGACAGGGACAGTCCCTGGGTAGAAGGGCAGGTAGTCACAGCAAGTGACAGGGACAGTCTCTGGGTAGAAGGGCAGGTAGTCACGGCAAGTGACAAGGAGAGTCTCTGGGTAGACTAGCAGACAGGTAGCAGGTGGACGCTCCCAGGTGAGCGGGCAAGAGTCTCTGAACGGGTAGGTGGTCACGGCAAGTGACGGCAGAGCCTCCAGGTAGGCTAGCAGGCAGGTAGCAGGTGAGCGCTCCCAGGTGAGCGGGCAAGAGTCTCTGGACAGGCAGGTTGTCACGGCAAGTGACGGCAGAGCCTCCAGGTAGGCTAGCAGGCAGGTAGCAGGTGAGCGCTCCCAGGTGAGCAGGCAAGAGTCTCTGGACAGGCAGGTGGTCACGGCAAGTGACGGCAGAGCCTCCAGGTAGGCTAGCAGGCAGGTAGCAGGTGAGCGCTCCCAGGTGAGCGGGCAGGCTGTTCCATAGACAGACTGACAGGTGTCGGAAGGCAGACCGTCGGACCGCAGGCTTGCAAGCAGGTAAGCGGATATCTGGCAAGTATCAAGCAGGAATCTGGCAGGTGACTGGCAGGTAACAGGCAGGAATCTGGCAGGTGACTGGCAGGTAACAAGCAGGAATCTGGCAGGTGACTGGCAGGTAACTGGTAAAGGGACCTGAGGGATGAAGCAGAGTGAAGGATTTGCAACAACATTGCTCGGGCACCTCCATTTTGGAGGAGGTGCCTTAAATATGGAGATATCCTCCGGCCATTGGCCGTGGACTCCTTAGGACGGCGCGCGCGGTCCCTTTAAGAGAGGGGGAGCACGCGCGCGAGCGCCCTAAGCACAGTGGCCGGGAAGGAGCGTGCGCTGCCAGCAGAGCGGGAGGAAGACGCCGGGCACGAAGCGGAGAGGTGAGGGGAACAGCGTCCCTGCCTAGAAGGAGGCAGGGACGCCAACGCTACACACGTCTCTTCCAAGGGGCATTAAAACCGTCTTTTTAAGCTACTGCGACCTTCACGTCTCTTCCAAGGGGCATTAAAACCGTCTTGTTAAGCTACTGTGACCTCCACGTCTCTTCCAAGGGGCTTTAAAACTGTCTTGTTAAGCTACTGCGACCTCCACTGCTCTTCCAAGGGGCCTAAAAACCGTCTTGTTAAGCTACTGCGACCTCCACCACTTCTCCAAGGGGCATTAAAACTGTCTTGTTAAGCTACTGCGACCTCCACCGCTGCTCCAAGGGGCATTAAAACCGTCTTGTTAAGTTACTGCGACCTCCACGTCTCTTCCAGGGGGCATTAAAAACGTCTTGTTAAGCTACTGCTACCTCAACGTCTCTTCCAGGGGGAATTAAAACCGTCTTGTTAAGCTACTGCAACCTCCACGTGTCTTTCAAGGGGCATTAAAACTGCCTTGTTAAGCTACTGCAACCTCCACATCTACTCGAAGGGTCATTAAAACCCTCTTGTTAAGCTACTGCGACCTTCTCGTCTCTTCCAAGGGGCATTAAAACTGTATTGGTAAACTACTGCGACCTCCACCACTACTCCAAGGGGCATTAAAACCGTCTTTTTAAGCTACTGCGACCTCCACCACTTCTCCAAGGGGCATTAAAACCGTCTTATTAAGCTACTGCGACCTCCACCGCTGTTCCCAGGGGCATTAAAACCGTTTTCTTAAGCTACTGCGACCTCCACCGCTCTTCCAAGTGGCATTAAAACCATCTTGTTAAGCTACTGCAACCTCCACGTCTCTTCCAAGGGGGATTAAAACCATCTTGTTAAGCTACTGCGACCTCCACATCTCTTCCAAGGGGCATTAAAACCGTCTTGTTAAGCTACTACGAACTCCACCGCTCTTCCAAGGGGCATTAAAACCGTCTTGTTAAACTACTGCGACCTCCACCACTACTCCAAGGGGCATTAAAACAATCTTGTTAAGCTACTGCGACCTACACCACTTCTCCCAGGGGCATTAAAACCGTATTTTTTAGCTACTGCGACCTCCACCACTGTTCCAAGGGGCATTAAAACCATCTTGTTAAGCTACTGCGACCTCCACGTCTCCTCCAAGGGGCATTAAAACAGTCTATTTAAGCTACTGCGACCTCCACGTCTCTTCCAAGGGGCATTAAAACCGTCTTGTTAAGCTACTGCTACCTCCACGTCTCTTCCAAGGGCCATTAAAACCGTCTTGTAAAACTACTGCAACCTCCATGTCTCTTCCAAGGGGCATTAAAACCATCTTGTTAAGATACTGAAACCTCCACGTCTCCTCCAAGGGGAATTAAAACCCTCTTGTTAAGCTACTGCGACCTTCACGTCTCTTCCAAGGGCCATTAAAACCGTCTTGTAAAACTACTGCGACCTCAACCACTACTCCAAGGGGCATTAAAACTGTCTTGTTAAGCTACTGCGACCTCCACTTCTTCTCCAAGGGGCATTAAAACCGTCTTGTTACTCTACTGCAACCTCCAACGCTCATCCAAGGGGCATTAAAACCGTCTTGATAAGCTACAGCGACCTCCACGTCTCTTCCAAGGGGCATTAAAACCGTCTTGTTAAGCTGCTGCGACCTCCACTTCTCTTCCAAGGGGCAATAAAACCATCTTTTTAAGCTACTGCAACCTCCACTGCTGTTCCAAGGGGCATTAAAACTGTCTTGTTAAGCTACTGCGACCTCCACTACTTCTCCAAGGGGCATTAAAACCATCTTGTTAAGCTACTGCGACCTCCATCACTTCTCCAAGGGGCATTAAAACTGTCTTGTTAAGCTACTGCGACCTCCACCACTCTTCCAAGGGGCATTAAAACCGTCTTGTTAAGCTACTGCAACCTCCTCGTTTCTTCCAAAGGGCATTAAAACCGTCTTGTTAAGCTACTGCAACTTCCACGTCTCTTCCAAGGGGCATTAAAACCGTCTTGTTAAGCTACTGCGACCACCAGATCTCTTCCAAGGGGCATTAAAAGCGTCTTTTTAAGCTACTGTGACCTCCACGTCTCTTCCAAGGGGCATTAAAATCGTCTTGTTAAACCATTCTGATCTCCACAGCTCGTCCAAGGGGCATTGAAATGTTGTTTTTAATTAACTCCAACCTCCATGACTCTTCCAATGGGCATTGCATTTCCTCCTTATTTTAGTCAGCTTTTGCTTTTTAATGCATAGGCGAACACTAAGGGAGACCCACTCCCCAATAATGGGTATAAGGTTTTTAGCATGCTATAATCCACGCCTGTTTCAAGGGTCATTGCAGTTCCTCATAATTTTTGGAAAGCCGTCCATTCACTGCATAGGCCAACAGTGTACAGGAGACCCAGTTGCTATAAATGGAAAAAACAGTTTAGTTAAGGCCCTCTGACCTCCATGTCACTTCCAAGGGGCATTGGAGTGCCTCGAAATTTTTGGTAGGCATTGCACTCACTGTATGCCCTATAACTGTGTAGCCGAACCGCTCCTTTTGGTACAGAAGAATATCCTATAAGACATGTGTGGTTGACTGGCCTGATATTGATGTGAATGGTCCCTGTTCCTCCTGCTCTTTCTCCTTTGCCACCACCTCATCCACCATTCATCACCTGAAGCTTTGTTTTAACGGGAGTCATAGAACTGGCATAGTAGCAGGAAAACATCCAGCAATCCGTAGGATATGCGCCAAAACGCTGACCACCTCAGGCCTAGCCGCTACTACATACATGCGCTTGTATTCCAAGGAACAGAAAGCTAAAGAGATGGATGGCCTCATGATCATGAATAATTTACTCGTTGTGTAGGAGGCCGACCACTGCTGCTGTCTACCTTTTGAACTTTGTGTTGAAGCCTGATTGACCAAGGACCCGCAATCCTCTATGTCTGGAGGACGTGTTGCATCCCAGTGTCCAACTATGTCCCGTCTTCCACAATATTAACCCACTGTGAGGGCGTGAGATGGACCATCCCTGGCCACATTCACTTGTCCATGTGTTTGTGGTTAGGCTGTCCTTCAAATAGGGGCGGCTGGGGACCGTGTGTGGACACCCGGCCATGGGGCGGCTGGGGACCGAGTATGGACACCCGGCCGCCCCCTGGCATCTGGGGACCGAGCGTGGACACCCGGCCGCCGGGCAGCTGGGGACTGAGTATGGATACCAGACCGCCAACGCAGCCATGACGTGGTGGCCAGATTCCGCCTCCACATGCCTAAAAGGCTCAATGTGAAGTGCAAGCACGCTAGCAGTATGGTATTGCAGCCTGGGGGTGGGTGGGTGGCAGGCTGCCCACTTACGCTTGCATTCCAAGAAAACAAAGCAGATGCTAACTTCTATCATCATTATGCTCCTCACCTTGGCACTCTCAACTCCCCTGATGGAGAAGCCAGGGCCCACCGGAGGAGTCTGTCTCTCTGGTGGGCTCGTCGAATGCTGCCCTAAAGCAGGCCGGGCTAAGAAAAGTGTGTGGGGGGAAGTTGACAGGAGAAATAGGGGCGACTGGGGACCGTTTATGGACACTCGGCCGCCCCCTGGCGGCTGGGGACCGAGCATGGACACCCGGCCGCCGGGCGGCTGGAGAGTGAGCATGGATACCCGGCCGCCGACACAGCCATGACGTGGTGGCCAGATTCCGCCTCCACATGCCGAAAAGGCCCAATTTCAAGTGCAAGCAAGCTAGCAGTATGGTATTGCAGCCTGGGGGTGGGTGGGTGGCAGGCTGCATACTTACGCTTGCATTGCAAGGAATGGGGGAGGTACAATTGACCACTGCTCTGGGACAAGGATTTGCACAGCACTGTATGCATGTGTCACACAGCACATGGCCAGATAAGATTGTAAAATGTTAAAATGACATTTCCCGGTAAATGCATTTGTCACGGTTGAAAGCAATACAAAAGTGCAAAAACGCATGAAAAATGCTACTTGTGAACATAGCCCAAGGTGTGGAGGAGCATGTTTGTTTTTGGTTATTTATTTTACCTTATACACAAGTCTTTACCCTGGAAAGGATGTTCCTTAACATATTTCACAGGAAAACCGTTTCAGTTTCGTTTTTGAACGTTTTATTGTGAGCCCGTAAAAGTGGCTTAATACCTCTGACTATTTTGTTGACAGCAGTAACCTGGGTGTCAGAAATGCTTCCTGGGGCGATGCCCATGCTGTACCTATGTCTTTTGAGCACTGTCACTATCGTTTTGGTCAATTTTTAGGCTTTCTACTGACTGCCGGGGGTGCCGCCGCAAAAATGCTCGGGTCTCCCATAGACTAACATTGGGCTCATTGCTCGGGTCAAGCACCCGAGTATCACGGCGAGCTCGGCCCGAGCTTCGAGCACCCGAGCATTTTAGTGCTCGCTCAACACTTATTCTGACCTGTGATTCAGCGTTGTCCGTCTTTTTATTAGGTGTGCATAAAAGTACAGTCGGACACAGTTTTGTGAACCTCTGAAAAAAATTACGCGGCTAAACAGAGGCCAGACGGAGTTTAGAGTTACTCTGATACCTCATTATAGTGAATGGATCCCTCTGGAGTTTCATCTCAATTACATCACTCTGAGATTTAAATGGAAACCCCAATATCAGTGCTCAGCATAGAGCACAGGATAAATTGGAACCTTTTACATAACATATTGAATCACAGTAAAAGCTTCCACTCAATCCACAAAAAATAGCAAGTCTCCACTCAGGTCCGTCATCTGCTAACGGAAATATAGGAGACTTCCATGTTACTGGTAGCACAAAGACTCTGGAAAAGTAAAATGGCCCTTTCCCCCCAAAATAAATTCAGAAAATTCTGAGCTCCCAAATCCTAATGCACACCTCCCTTCTGAGCCCCACAGTGTGCCTAAGCCACAATTAGCATCCACATGTTTGGCATTTCTGTAGCGACGAGAGACCGCCTAATTTATGGGTGCATGTCTCCAGAAGCATGAGCTGGGCACAATCTACTGAGCAATACAACATACAGTGGGTACAGAAAGTATTCAGACATCTTTAAATTTTTCACTCTTTGTTCCATTGCAGCCATTTCGTAAATTCTAAAACGTTCATTTTTTTTCTCATTAAAGTATACTCTGCACCCCATCTTAACTGGAAAAAAAACAGAAATGTAGAAATTTTTTCAAATTTATTAAAAAAGAAAAACTGAAATATCACTTGGTCATAAGTATTCAGACCCTTTGCTTAGTATTGAGTTGAAGCACCCTTTTGAGCTAGTACAGCCATGAGTCTTCTTGGGAATGATGCAACAAGTTTTTCACACCTGGATTTGGGGATCCTCTGCCATTCTTCCTTGCAGATTATCTCCAATTCCGTCAGGTTGGATGGTGAATGTTGGTGGACAGCCATTTTCTGGTCTCTCCAGAGATGCTCAATTAGGTTTAGGTCAGGCCTCTGACTGGGCTAGTCAAGAATGGTCACAGAGTTGTTCTGAAGCCACTCCTTTGTTATTTTAGCTGTCTGCTGAGGGTCATTGTCTTGTTGGAAGGTGAACCTTCGGCCAAGTCTGAGGTCCAGAGCACTCTGGAAGAGATTTAAATCCAGGATATCTCTGTACTTGGCCGCATTCATGTTTCCTTCAATTGCAACCAGTCATCCTGTCCCTGCAGCTGAAAAACACCCCCATAGCATGATGCTGCCACCACCATGTTTTACTGTTGGGATTGTATTGGGCAGGTGATGAGCAGTGCCTGGTTTTCTCCACACATACCGCTTATAATTATCACCAAAAAGTTCTATCTTTGTCTCATCAGACCAGATAATCTTATTTCTCAAAATTTTGGAGCCCTTTATGTGTTTTTGAGCAAACTCTATGCGGGCTTTCATATGTTTTGCACTGAGGAGAGGCTTCCGTTGGGCCACTCTGTCATAAAGGCCTGACTGGTGGAGGGCTGCATTGATATTTGACTTTGTGGAACTTTCTCCCATCTCCCTACTGCATCTCTGGAGCTGAGCCACAGTGATCTTGGGGTTGTTCTTTACCTCTCTCATCAAGGCTCTTCTCCCACGATTGCTTAGTTTGGCTGGATGGCCAGGTCTAGGAAGACTTCTGGTGATCCCAAACTTCTTCCATTTGAGGATTATGGAGGCCACTGTGCTCTTAGGAACCTTGAGTAATGCAGAAATTCTTTTGTAACCTTGGCCAGATCTGTGCCTTTCCACAATTCTGTCTCTGAGCTCCTTGGGCAGTTCCTTTGAGCTCATGATTCTCATTTGGTCTGACATGCACTGTGAGCTGTGAGGTCTTATATAGACAGGTGTGTGCCTTTCCAAATCAAGTCCTATCAGTTTAATTAAACACAGCTGGACTCCAATGAAGGAGTGAAACCATCTCAGGGAGGATCACAAGGAAATGGACAGCATGTGACTTAAATATGAGTGTCTGAGCAAAGGGTCTGAATACTTATGACCATGTGATATTTCAGTTTTTCTTTTTTAATAAATTTGCAAAAATTTCTACATTTCTGTTTTTTTCAGTCAAGATGGGTGCAGAGTGTACTTTAATGAGAAAAAAAATGAACTTTATAGAATTAACCAAATGGCTGCAATGAAACATAGAGTGAAAAATGTAAAGGGGTCTGAATACTTTCTGTTCCCACTGTACACCAGTACTACAACGTACTGGTCAGTACAACGGCAGATTGCAATTTTCACTCAGCAACATCTGCTTGTTTTTTGAAAACACCCATGTAGTTAAAATCCTCCCCACACCTGTAGATAAATTCCCAAAGGGGTATAATTTCCAAAGTGGGATCACTTCAGGGGGGATTCTGCTCTTCTAGCACTTAGGGGCTCTGTTTATGAAGTCCACAAACTATTCTAGGAAAATCTGTGCTCCGGGAGGCAAATAGCGCTCCGCCCCTCCAGAGTCTCGCTGTGTGGCTAAGCAGTACTGTACAGCCACATATCTGGTATTTCTACATTCAACAGAAATTGTGTTATAAATTTTGGTGCCATTTTTACTGATATCTCAGTGTGAAAATGTAAAATCTGGGGTGAAAACAAAACTTTGGTGGTAAAAATGTAATTATTCTTTCTTCACCACCCAATGGTATAAAACTCTGTGAGGCACATGTGCTGTCAACATGCTCACTGCACACCTAGATGAGTTCATTGAGGTGCATTTTGTAAAATGGGGTCTCTTATGGGGGTTCTGCTGTTCTGGCACCTTGGGGGCTCAGCCAATGTTACATGGCTCATTCAAATCAGTCCAGCAAAATATGAACTCCAATATGGCGCTCCTTCTGAACTTTCCCCTATGCCTCAAAAGTAGTTTTCGACCAAATATGAGGTATCGGCATATTCAAGAGAAATTGCACAACCAATTTTGGGGCCATTTTCAATTGCTACCCTTGTGAAAATTAAAAAATTGGGGGCTAAAACAACATTTTTGTGGGAAAAATATATATTTTTTCATTTTCACATATCAACGTTGTAAAATTCTGTGAAGCATCTGTAGCTTCAAGGTGCTCACCACACATGTAGATAAATTCCCTGAGGGGTATAGTTTAGTGTTGAGCCACCCCCGTAGTGTTCGAGTTCGGTTCGGTTCGTCGAACACCCGTGTGTTCGCCGAACTGTTCGTCGAACTGTTCGTCGAACACCTTCGAACACCGTTAAAACCAATGGCAGGCAAACAAAAACACATAGAAACACATAGAAAACACCTTCAAAGGTGTCCAAAAGTTGACAAACTGCTCAGAAGACACAACTAACACATGGAAAAGTGACAAGTACATATAGTCATGCGAAAAGAAAAGAGGTGGAGGAGTAAAAGGAGGGGGAGACACAGATATAGGCATGTCATGCCCTTCTAAAATCCAAAAAGTGAGAAGCCGACACGCTCAGTCCGCTCCTGCCCGTGCCACCTCCGTGTCGCCGGGTTTGTGCCAGAGCCGCGGTGAACCCTGACGGCCAGCCCCCCTCTCCCAATACTGGTGCCTGTCCGCTGGTGGGTCGAGCGAGCCCCCCTGTGGTGGAGGCAACTCTAAGCTTTTTAATTTAAATTGTCTCTCTAATTTGAATGAATACACTTTAAATCCATTTACAAGGATCTATTGGAGGGCAAGTCTCATGCCAGCAGCCACGTAATTCCAGCTCCAGTAGCGTCCACTAAAGCTGCTGCAGTTAAAAAGCTTTTATAAGGATCGAGCTCGGCTGTCCACCGCAAGGCATCCTACTGCCAGTCCCAGCCCCTATGCCTTGGGGTGCCTCCTGATGCTCTTCACTGAGTATCCCGTGGTCCCGAAGCATTTCCTTTGAAAAAATTAAGTGTCCAAACTACAGGTGGTGTAGCTTGCTTAACAGCCGGGATAATCCGCTGACTAGCAGACACTGCTACTAGGCACAAAGTATTTCCTGGGCTAGATGCAGTTAAAAATTTGTAATTAGATACTCTCGTTGGATGCTGAGAAAGCATTCCATAGAGTCTCCTGGCACGCCATATATGATTCTCTTAAAAAGCTTGGGGTAGGGGTCTAGGGGACCCTTTTATAGCCAAAATCACGGCCCTGTATCACAATACATCACCTAGGCTGAAGATAAATGGAACTGTAGCACCCTGAGGGCTCGGTTGCTACAGAGGTATTGCACCTCACCCAGAGGTGTGATATCTCACTCTCAGGTAAGGATGGAGTGTGGATCAGGACCCGACACCTGCATGCATTACACCACATTGCCGTGGGGCAGGGCGACCAATATGCCTCTGAGATGGGCACGACAGTCCCTGTCCCTGGCTGGAGTGGGGGGAGGGAACACTGAGGAAGGGGAACCCTGTAGTGCAGGAGCAGGGAGGAAGCAGTTCCTGGGTGCATTGAGAAGGGAGTATAAAAGGTGGGCACCATCTTAGTTCAGTGCAGAGAAGTCTGAGCAGAAGTGGCAGGGAGCAGGGGCTCTGCATGAGCTCTGCTCCGGAGGCGGGCCTAGTAACAGAGGCCCAGGCCTGGAAGAGGGAGAAGGAAGGAAGAGGAGCGGAGAAGGCTTCAGGAGCGAGGAATGAAGGGATCCCAAGGGTGCGGACGGGCGAGTCGCCACCGCACGCCCGAATCCACCTGCGTGGAGGGGTCAGGCCAAAGGGGGAGACCGGTCCCCGAAACTAGTGGAGGCAGGAAACGACCCTCAGCTAGAAACCGGAGGCTGTGACATTTTATGTGGCGAAGCCCCTCACTACACCCGCTAGGAAGGCACCACATAGGGTCAGGGAAACTGGCACAAAGTTTACCAAGAGGAGGCCTGAGGCAGCCGGACAGAAGGGTTGGTAAGAAAGGCCAGACAAAGGACACACAAAGGGGGTCCTGTGAAGTGCTCCAAAGTTATCTGGGAGTTGTCTGAGCCCCTCACCTGGTGAGCACAGTACGACGTGGGCAGCCGTTACCTGCAGACGTGGTCTGGATAATAAGAACTGTGAGTAAAGGCCCTGGACTGCATCACTGACTCCGTGTCGTTACTGCTGCTGCCCTGCACCATCACCCCCATCCTCCGCATACACTGCCCTGAGGCTATACTCCTCCTGTGGGGAGTTATGCTACGCTCTGCTGCACCCACAACACCAGCCTCAGCGGTCTGCCCTGCAGCGGCGGTTCACTCTGACCGCAATCCACGGGTGGCGTAGTCGGACATTTAAACATCAAAACCACATAAATAGTTCCGACACTGGTTTGACCACCCTGAGCCACGGAACCGGGTCGCCGCCACGAAGACTACAACCACCAGCATCCACCAAAAAGGGTCCGGCTCCGGGTGTCCCAAGGCCCAGGGGGTGCATCAGAACATTTTCATCACCTTTCACAATCACCAATGGGACAAGGCAGGGATGTCCTCTGTCTCCTCTCTTATACATCCTAGTGACAGAGCACCTGCTCTCATCAATTCGCCATAACCCCAATATTAGGTGGATTGAGGTGGGAGGCACCGAGTACAAGTGCTCTCTATTTGCTGATGATGTATATATCACTCAATCACATATATCCATCCATGCTGTTATGGCTGAAATAGATCACTTTGTTACATGGTCAAATTTTAAAATCAATGCAGCGAAGTCTGAGGCCCTCGATGTCTCCCTCCCCAAATCCATATAGGATTCCATCCAGTCCAACTTTCCCTTTGCCTGGCCCTCACAGGGTATCAAATACTTAGGAATTCCTATTCATAGAGACCTCTGCCATCTATGTTATCTTAATTTTGGGCCCTTTATTGAACAACTCCATACAGACCACGGTTGGCAAGTTAGAACTGTAAGATTCACTATGTGAACCACTGGTGTTTTGTGGAAAAGCACATGTACACTGTGTTCCAAATTATTATGCAAAAAGTGTTTAGGAGTGATAAGGGAAGAATTTGTTTGTTTGTCAGTTAAACTCATTGATGGTGATGTGTGTCAGGGCTCTTTATATCACTGTAAGCAATTGCAGACACCTGTGCTAATTAGTTTGGCAGGTGTGTCCAATGAAAGGCAAGACTACTTAAGAAGGCTGTCTCACATTATTAAGCAGCCTACATTTTCTGCCAAAATGGGAAAGAAAAAGGATGTGTCGGCTGCTGAGAAGCAACAAATTGTGGAGTGTTTAGGTCAAGGCATGACTACAATCAACATTGTGCGATGATCAGGATGAAGTGTCTTGGCAATCAAGAAGTATGTAGCTGATAGAGATGAGCGTTGTTCTACTCGAACTGTTCGCCAATCTCAAATTCGAGCTGTTTTGGGCGGTGTTCGAGCCGTTCGGCGAACACGAACAATTTGAGAAAAATTCGGCTGTTCGAGGTTATGTTCGATAACTGTTCGTGCACCAAAATCATAACTGGATTTTTTCTCAGTAATGATGAAAATTAATGTTAATACGCAGTTTGAGTGTACAGCGGGGTGGGGGGAGGGGCAGGGGATGGATCTCTGCAGGAACAATGAAGATCTCCATTTTTTTTTCTCTTTCCCGCATTTGCAGTGGGGAGGTGCAATCTGTCAGCCTATCAGCAGCGCACACACGGAGCAAAGTGCTTTTTTTCACACAAGCAAGGGCATGTGTCATTGGCAGTGTATGTCACATGTCCTTGCCCTATAAGACCAAGCCATTTTCCCCGTCGCCACCATTTTCTCACTGCTGCAGCTGCGTGTTAGACGGCACCGCTGTTGCTGTGTGCGCTATACCTTGTTAATTTCAAGCCAATTTTCGCACAAATATACAGATAGCTTGGGAGTAGGGAATAGTTGTGATTGCAGTCCTTTTAAGGACTAGGTTACAGCATTTCCTACGACTTTTATCAGGGAGGTCTGTGCTCTTAAATAGATAGGTTGTGGGAGTAAAGACTAATTGTAATTGGAGTCCTTTTCAGGACTAGGTTACATGAGTTCCTATCAGTTTTTGCCAGGCAGGTCTGTGCCAGTGCTGTGCAAGTTTTTTTCACAGCATTTGGCTGAATCTAGCAAATCTAATCCTTTTTGGCCTATTGCAGAGTGTGTTAGTCAGTGGAGTAGCCTATCTGTGTTGCAAGATATAACACCTGTGTATAGAATACCAATTTTTTTACTGCACCTAGTGAAGTAAAATCTTTTGGGCATAGCATCATTCTATTAGTCCATCTATACTGACCTCCATCAGGTTGCAAACTGAATATAATTTTTTTCTGCATCTAGCTCTGAAAAAATATTTGGGCTTCTAGCAGTGTGTGGGACTTGGTCTATTAGTCCATCTATACTGACCTCCATCAGGTTGCAAATTAAAAATAATTTTTTTCTTCATTTAGCTCTGAAAAAATATTTGGGCTTCTAGCAGTGTGTGGGACTTGTTCTATTAGTCCTTCTATACTGACCTCCAGCAGGTTGCAAATTGAATATAATTTTTTTCTGCATCTAGCTCTGAAAAAATAGTTGGGCTTCTAGCGGTGTGTGGGACTTGGTCTATTAGTCCATCTATACTGACCTCCATCAGGTTGCAAAATAAAAATAATTTTTTTCTGCATCTAGCTCTGAAAAAATATTTGGGCTTCTAGCAGTGTGTGGGACTTGGTCTATTAGTCCATCTATACTGACCTCCATCAGGTTGCAAATTAAAAATAATTTTTTTCTGCATCTAGCTCTGAAAAAATATTTGGGCTTCTAGCAGTGTGTGGGACTTGGTCTATTAGTCCATCTATACTGACCTCCATCAGGTTGCAAATTAAAAATAATTTTTTTCTGCATCTAGCTCTGAAAAAATATTTGGGCTTCTAGCAGTGTGTGGGACTTGGTCTATTAGTCCATCTATACTGACCTCCATCAGGTTGCAAATTAAAAATAATTTTTTTCTGCATCTAGCTCTGAAAAAATATTTGGGCTTCTAGCGGTGTGTTGGACTTGGTCTATTAGTCCATCTATACTGACCTCCATCAGGTTGCAAATTAAAAATATTTTTTTTCTGCATCTAGCTCTGAAAAAATATTTGGGCTTCTAGCAGTGTGTGGGACTTGGTCTATTAGTCCATCTATACTGACCTCCATCAGGTTGCAAATTAAAAATAATTTTTTTCTTCATTTAGCTCTGAAAAAATATTTGGGCTTCTAGCAGTGTGTGGGACTTGTTCTATTAGTCCTTCTATACTGACCTCCAGCAGGTTGCAAATTGAATATAATTTTTTTCTGCATCTAGCTCTGAAAAAATAGTTGGGCTTCTAGCGGTGTGTGGGACTTGGTCTATTAGTCCATCTATACTGACCTCCATCAGGTTGCAAATTAAAAATAATTTTTTTCTGCATCTAGCTCTGAAAAAATATTTGGGCTTCTAGCAGTGTGTGGGACTTGGTCTATTAGTCCATCTATACTGACCTCCATCAGGTTGCAAATTAAAAATAATTTTTATCTGCATCTACAGTACCTCTGAAAAAATATTTGGGCTTCTAGCAGTGTGTGGGACTATTTGTATTAGTCCATCTATACTGACCTCCATCAGGTTGCAAATTCAAAATAATTTTTTTCTGCATCTAACCCAGCCAATAGTTTTGGCCTAATACCACAGTTTGGCCACTCAGCTCTGCTCGGTTACCATCCATTGTTTTTTTGTGCAAACAACTCCAGAGTTGTGAATTAGTTAACCACCAAAATGAGTGGAAAAAGGCCTGCTGCTGGTGGAAAGGGGAAAAGGCGTGTTGGGAAGGGGAAAAAAGGTTGTGTCCGTGGGGTAGGTGTTAAAGCAACAGTAACATCTGCAGAAGAAAGACCATCTTCCAGCCAAACTAAAATGTCTACTTCTTTTAGCGGACAATGTGATAAGATCCCTTTCTTACGGCCACGCCAATCGCTACAAATTCCAGATGAGGCACAAAAACAGCAGGTGCTTCAACGGATATCAAGTGCTCCTTTAAGTGGGCTCTCCTCCACATCAACTTCAACATCACAAATACTCCAGTCCTCAAAGGTGTCACCCAAATCGCACTTGCTTCCTCACAGCTCCCAAATCTCCAGCTGCCTGTCTGAGTATGAGGTAGAACAGATGGTTGAGTCTGCAGAGCTGTTTACTCATACTATAGCCTGGGAATCAGAGGTCGACTCCAGCGCTTCTGTGAATCCAGACGAGGAAATGATCTGCACTGATGCCCAGAATCTTTATGAGTCGGATCCAGGACCAGACGCAGAAGGTTCTGACCATAATGTAGACCCTCATTCCCAAACTGTAACTCCTGTTGGTGGAGACAATGAGGAAGACGATGATAAGACTCAAATACCTGATTGGAGCGACAACTTTAGTTTTTTGTCAGGGCAGGAACAGGTTGTCTCTGAGGACGACTGGTGTGATAACGCACAGGGTGATGATGATGAGGTCGGAGATCCCACTTACTGTCAACCCACAGTCAGCCAAGAGATGAGGTCAGCAGAGGAGGTGGAGGAAGATGCTAGTGACGACGAGGTCAGGTTGCGCCTTCCTGGACAGAGACGTAGTACTGGAAGCACGTCAACAACTGCATCCTCAAACACAACTCTGCCTCTCACCACAAGTCGTGGTGGCTCTTCAGGTCGCATGGGTGCTAAGCCTTGCATAGCCTGGGCATTTTTTCAGATCGATAAAGATGACCCAACTCGTGTTATCTGTAACATTTGTCAGCAAAAGCTAAGTAGAGGCCAAAAAATACATAGTTTGAGTACTTCATGCATGAACCGGCACATGGACATGAAGCATAAGTTGCAGTGGGAAGCTCAGTGTGCTACAATGCGGCCTAGCCGGCCGGGCCAATCACCGTCTGCCATATCTTGTGCATCCGCGGCCTCTTCATCCTCTGTGACTGGGGGGACAGCAGTCACACCTGTTTTGGGGCGCAGACCTGCCACCTCTTTACCCGCAACAGCCAGCGTGATTGGCAGGTCATCATTTTCTTTGGAGGTGGTAACACCAGCTGGTGTTGAGCGCTGTCCGACATCGATAGCACCACCTTTGGATCAAGGCAACCTAACATGTCCGCCTGCATCTTCCTCACAGACCGGCAGTTTGCCGGGGACACCCTTATCAACCCCGTCTAAGCACAATAGCCAGCCCTCGGTCCCTCAGATGTGGACAAGTAAAAGACCATTTCCTCCTAGCCATGATAAAGCTAAGAGGTTGAATTTCACCATCTGCAAGCTCTTGGCTACAGAAATGCTGCCTTTCCGCCTGGTGGACACAGAGGATTTTCGAGACCTTATGTCCGTCGCAGTGCCCCAGTACCAGATGCCCAGTTGGCACTACTTCTCAAAGAAAGGTGTGCCTGCGCTCCACCAGCATGTCGCACACAACATCACCGCTTCTTTGAGAAACTCTGTGTGTGACAGGGTGCATTTCACCACAGACACTTGGACGAGTAGGCATGGACAGGGGCGTTACATGTCGCTGACTGGGCACTGGGTAACTATGGTGACAGCAGGACAAGGGGCTGCTGTCCAAGTCTTGCCGTCCCCACGAGTTGTGCGTCAATCCTCTTTATGTCAAAGTTCCTCCACTGCTTCTGCCTCCTCAACCTCCTCTCGGTCTTCCACCTGCACCCAAAGCCTGTCTGGTCATGCCACAAGCTTTCTAACTGCGCAGAAGGGATCCTGCACACCTCCTTACTATGCTGGCAGTAGGGCTCAACGTCATCAGGCGGTTTTTACATTGAAATGTCTGGGAAATGTGAGTCACACAGCTGAGGAGTTGTGGTCAGCTCTGGAGAACCAATTTCATGAATGGTTGTCTCCACTGGACCTGAAACCAGGGAAGGCCGTGTGCGACAATGCTGCAAACCTGTGTGCGGCCCTTCGCCGGGGCAATATCACACACGTGCCTTGTATGGCTCACGTGTTGAACCTGGTTGTCCAGCAATTTTTAGCCCACTATCCCAGACTAGATGGCCTTCTGCAGAGGGCACGGTCGCTGTGTGCTCACTTCCGCCGTTCGCATCCCGCAGCTCAGCGACTTACATCTCTACAGAAGTCGTTGGGCCTGCCACTTCACCGGCTAAAATGCGATGTGCCTACCCGGTGGAATTCAACTCTGCACATGTTGCAGCGACTGTGGCAGCACCGACAAGCCCTGGTGCAATACGTTCTGACGTATAGCCTGGGCCAACGAGATTCAGAGGTGGGGCAAATCACGCTGGAGGAGTGGTCTCAGATCAGGGACCTATGCACCCTTCTGCACAGTTTTGAAATGGCGACGAAGATGTTTAGTGCTGACGATGCCATTATCAGCATGACTATTCCGGTGATTTACATGCTGGAGCACATGTTAAACAGAATTCGGAGTCAGGTGGTGGCACAAGAGGAGGTGGAGGAAGTAGAGGAGGAGGAGTTGTATGCGGAAGGGCTAACATCTGCAAGGTCCAGACGGTCGGCAGCACCAAGGCGGCAGGCATGTGAGGGTGGGGGAGATGGTTTTACCAGGGCGCATGGTAGCAGCCAAACTAGTGAGGAAGGTGCAGGAGCCCAGGAAGAAGTGGAGGACGAACTGTTGGAAGACTCATCAGATGAGGGAGACCTTGATCACATTTCTGTTGTGCGAGGTTGGGGGGAGAGGACAGAGGAAGGAAGCATGATTGTTACCTCGCCACCAACACAACAGGGACTTGGTGCTCCTGGATGCGCAACACACATGAGTGCCTTCTTGCTGCACTACCTGCAACATGACCCTCGAATTGTGAGAATTAGAAATAATCCTGACTACTGGGTTGCCACACTGTTAGATCCCCGGTACAAAAGTAAATTTGCAGAAATTATTCCTGCCATAGAAAGGGATGCATGCATGCAGGAGTATCAGCAGAGACTGTTGCAGAATCTTACATGTGCTTTTCCACAAAATACCAGTGGTGCACGTAGTGAATCTCACAGTTCCATCTTGCCAACCGTGGGACCGTCAAGTGTTCAGCACTCAAACCGTAACAGAAGCACAGTATCTGCTGGTAACATCAATTTTGCGGAATCATTTCACCACTTTTTTAGCCCATCCTTTGCAAGGCCACAGGAGACAAGAAGTCTGACACATAGTCAACGCCTAGAGACGATGGTACAGGAGTATCTCCAAGTAAACATTAAAGCCACGACTGTGTCACTGGACCCTTGCTCTTTTTGGGCTTCCAATCTGGATAAATGGCCGGAGCTAGCCACTTACGCCTTGGAGATCTTGTCATGCCCCGCAGCCAGTGTTCTGTCTGAACGTGTGTTCAGCGCTGCTGGTGGTGTGCTGACAGATAAGCGCACGTGGCTCTCCACTGATAAAGTAGACAGACTCACGTTCATAAAGATGAACAAATCATGGATCCGAAACGACTTTTCTACCCCTGTGTCATCCTGGGGAGAGTAAAAGCTTGATGATTGGTTAAAATCACCCTACCAACCGTTTTAAGCTTTCAAATTACTAATCATGTTTATCTGTATCTTGACTGGAAAATAATTTGGGCTTTGTAGCAGTGTGCAGCACTGATCCTATTAGGCCATCTATACTAAAGCTTCACCAGATTTAAAATTAAAAATAATTTTTAGCTGCATCTAGCCCGGAAAATAATTTTGGGGCTCCGAGATGCGCAAGGCACATAAGTGCCTTCTTGCTGCACTACCTGCAGCATGACCCTCATATTGTCAGAATTCGAAGTAATCATGACTACTGGGTTGCCACACTCTTAGATCCCCCAAACTTTTCGATCAACCTTTTCATTTTAATAAAGACCAAAAAAATGGTCATTTTTGAAATTATAAGCATTAGCAGGTTGTTAGAAACTGAAATCAAACAGTTTTCAACTCAAAACTTTATTCTAGGTGATGTTACATTTTCACATAGGACCCCTTGTTCGAAAGGAGCTTCTGAACTCTCTCGTCCATTGAATTTGTCAGGTTTTGGATGGTTTCTGCTTCAATTGTTTTGCATGAGGACAGAATACCCTCCCAGAGCTGTTGCTTAGATGTGAACTGCCTCCCGCCATCATAGACACTCCTTTTAATGATGCTCCAAAGGTTCTGAATGGGGTAGAGGTCAGGGGAGCATGGGGGTCACACCATAAGTTTGACCCCTTTTATGCCCATATCAGCCAGAGATGCAGATGTTTTATGTGCAGCATGAGATGGTGCATTATCATGCAGAAAAATGATCTTGCTGTGAAATACACGGTTCTTCTTCTTGAACCATGGCAGGAAGTGCTGTTTGAGAAAATCCACATACATTATGGAGTTCATCTTTAGCGCCTTCAGGGATCCTAAAGGGGCCGACAATCTCTCTCCCCATGATTCCAGCCCAAAACATTACTCCACCTCCTCCTTGTTGGCGCTGTAGCCGTGTTTGCGTGGGGTGTCCATCAACCAGCCATCCTCCACTCCATCCATCTGGACCATCGAGCGCTGCACGGCACTCATCCGTGAACAAAACAGTTTTGAAATCAGTCTTCATGTAATGTTTGGCCCACTGGAGCCATTTCTGCTTGTGTGAAGTGGATAGAGGAGGTCGACAGGATGGCGCATGCACAGCTGCAAACCTCTGAAGGACCCTGCATCTTGTTGTTCGGGGGACGTTGGAGGCACAAGCAGCTTCAAAAACTTGTCTGCTGCTATGACAAGGCTTTTTTGCCGCTGCTCTTTCAACCTGACGTAATTGCCTGTAGGAAAGAGTCCTCAAATTGCCCTTATCAGCACGCACACATGTGTACTGTGAATCAGCTACATACTTCTTGATTGCCAAGACACTTCATCCTGATCATCGCACAATGTTGATTGTAGTCATGCCTTGACCTAAACACTCCACAATTTGTTGCTTCTCAGCAGCCGACACATCCTTTTTCTTTCCCATTTTGGCAGAAAATGTAGGCTGCTTAATAATGTGAGAGAGCCTTCTTAAGTAGTCTTGCCTTTCATTGGACACACCTGCCAAACTAATTAGCACAGGTGTCTGCAATTGCTTACAGTGATATAAAGAGCCCTGACACACATCACCATCAATGAGTTTAACTGACAAACAAACAAATTCTTCCCTTATCACTCCTAAACACTTTTTGTATAATAATTTGGAACGCAGTGTACATGTGATTTTCCACAAAACACCAGTGGTTCACGTAGTGAATCTTACAGTTCTAACTTGCCAACCGTGGTCTGTATGGAGTTGTTCAATAAAGGGCCCAAAATTAAGATAACATAGATGGGAGAGGTCTCTATGAATAGGAATTCCTAAGTATTTGATACCCTGTGAGGGCCAGGCAAAGGGAAAGTTGGACTGGATGGAATCCTATATGGATTTGGGGAGGGAGACATCGAGGGCCTCAGACTTCGCTGCATTGATTTTAAAATTTTACCATGTAATAAAGTGATCTATTTCAGCCATAACAGCATGGATGGATATATGTGATTGAGTGATATATACTAGGACATCATCAGCAAATAGAGAGCACTTGTACTCGGTGCCTCCCACCTCAATCCACCTAATATTGGGGTTATGGCGAATTGATGAGAGCAGGTGCTCCGTCACTAGGATGTATAAGAGAGGGGACAGAGGACATCACTGCCTTGTCCCATTGGTGATTGTGAAAGGTGATGAAAATGTTCTGACGCACCCCCTGGGCCTTGGGACACCCGGAGCCGGACCCTTTTTGGTGGATGCTGGTGGTTGTAGTCTTCGTGGCGGCGACCCAGTTCCGTGGCTCAGGGCGGTCAAACCAGTGGCGGAACTATTTATGTGGTTTTCATGTTTAAATGTCCGACTACGCCACCCGTGGATTGCGGTCAGAGTGAACCGCCGCTACAGGGCAGACCACTGAGGCTGGTGTTGTGGGTGCAGCAGAGCGTAGCATAACTCCCCACGGGAGGAGTATAGCCTCAGGGCAGTGTATGCGGAGGATGGGGGTGATGGTGCAGGGCAGCAGCAGTAACGACACGGAGTCAGTGATGCAGTTCAGGGCCTTTACTCACAGTTCTTATTATCCAGACCACATCTGCAGGTAACGGCTGCCCACGTCGTACTGTGCTCACCAGGTGAGGGGCTCAGACAACTCCCAGATAACTTTGGAGCACTTCACAGGACCCCCTTTGTGTGTCCTTTGTCTGGCCTTTCTTACCAACACTTCTGTCCGGCTGCCTCGGGCCTCCTCTTGGTAAACTTGGCGCCAGTTTCCCTGACCCTATGTGGTGCCTTCCTAGCGGGTGTAGCGAGGGGCTGCGCCACATAAAATGTCAGAGCCTCCGGTTTCTAGCTGAGGGTCGTTTCCTGCCTCCACTAGTTCGGGGACCGGTCTCCCCCTTTGGCCTGACCCCTCCACGCAGGTGGATTCGGGCGTGCGATGGCGACTCGCCCGTCCGCACCCCTGGGATCCCTTCATTCCTCGTTCCTGGAGCCTTCTCCGCTCCTCTTCCTTCCTTCTCCCTCTTCCAGGCCTGGGCCTCTGTTACTAGGCCCGCCTCCGGAGCAGAGCTCATGCAGAGCCCCTGCTCCCTGCCACTTCTGCTCAGACTTCTCTGCACTGAACTAAGATGGTGCCCACCTTTTATACTCCCTTCTCAATGCACCCAGGAACTGCTTCCTCCCTGCTCCTGCACTACAGGGTTCCCCTTCCTCAGTGTTCCCTCCCCCCACTCCAGCCAGGGACAGGGACTGTCGTGCCCATCTCAGGGGCATATTGGTCGCCCTGCCCCACGGCAATGTGGTGTAATGCATGCAGGTGTCGGGTCCTGATCCACACTCCATCCTTACCTGAGAGTGAGATATCACACCTCTGGGTGAGGTGCAATACGTCTGTAGCAACCGAGCCCTCAGGGTGCTACAGTTCCATTTATCTTCAGCCTAGGTGACGTATTGCGATACAGGGCCGTGATTTTGGCTATAAAAGGGTCCCCTAGACCCCTACCCCAAGCTTTTTAAGAGAATCATATATGGCGTGCCAGGAGACTCTATGGAATGCTTTCTCAGCATCCAACGAGAGTATCTAATTACAAATTTTTAACTGCATCTAGCCCAGGAAATACTTTGTGCCTAGTAGCAGTGTCTGCTAGTGAGCGGATTATCCCGGCTGTTAAGCAAGCTGCACCACCTGTAGTTTAGACACTTAATTTTTTCAAAGGAAATGCTTCGGGACCATGGGATACTTAGTGAAGAGCATCAGGAGGCACCCCAAGGCATAGGGGCTGGGACTGGCAGTAGGATGCCTTGCGGTGGACAGCCGAGCTCGATCCTTATAAAAGCTTTTTAACTGCAGCAGCTTTAGTGGACGCTACTGGAGCTGGAATTACCGCGGCTGCTGGCATGAGACTTGCCCTCCAATAGATCCTTGTAAATGGATTTAAAGTGTATTCATTCAAATTAGAGAGACAATTTAAATTAAAAAGCTTAGAGCTGCCTCCACCACAGGGGGGCTCGCTCGACCCACCAGCGGACAGGCACCAGTATTGGGAGAGGGGGGCTGGCCGTCAGGGTTCACCGCGGCTCTGGCACAAACCCGGCGACACGGAGGTGGCACGGGCAGGAGCGGACTGGCCGTGTCGGCTTCTCACTTTTTGGATTTTAGAAGGGCATGACATGCCTATATCTGTGTCTCCCCCTCCTTTTACTCCTCCACCTCTTTTATTTTCGCATGACTATATGTACTTGTCACTTTTCCATGTGTTAGTTATGTCTTCTGAGCAGTTTGTCAGCTTTTGGACACCTTTGAAGGTGTTTTCTATGTGTTTCTATGTGTTTTTGTTTGCCTGCCATTGGTTTTAACGGTGTTCGAAGGTGTTCGACGAACAGTTCGACGAACAGTTCGGCGAACACACGGGTGTTCGACGAACCGAACCGAACTCGAACACTACGGGGGTGGCTCAACACTAGTAGCTGATTCACAGTACACACGTGTGCGTGCTGATAAGGGCAAATTGAGGACTCTTTCCTACAGGCAATTACGTCAGGTTAAAAGAGCAGTGGCAAAAAAGCCTTGTCATAGCAGCAGACAAGTTTTTGAAGCTGATGGTGCCTCCAACGTCCCCCGAACAACAAGATGCAGGGTCCTTCAGAGGTTTGCAGCTGTGCATACGCCATCCTGTCGACCTCCTCTATCCACTTCACACAAGCAGAAACGGCTCCAGTGGGACAAACATTACATGAAGACTGATTTCAAAACTCTTTTGTTCACGGATGAGTGCCGTGCAGCGCTCGATGGTCCAGATGGATGGAGTGGAGGATGGCTGGTTGATGGACACCCCACGCCAACACGGCTACAGCGCCAACAAGGAGGAGGTGGAGTAATGTTTTGGGCTGGAATCATGGGGAGAGAGATTGTCGGCCCCTTTAGGATCCCTGAAGGCGCTAAAGATGAACTCCATAATGTTTGTGGATTTTCTCAAACAGCACTTCCTGCCATGGTTCAAGAAGAAGAACCGTGTATTTCACAGCAACATCATTTTTTTGCATGATAATGCACCATCTCATGCTGCACATAAAACATCTGCATCTCTGGCTGATATGGGCATAAAAGGGGACAAGCTTATGGTGTGACTCCCATGCTCCCCTGACCTCTACCCCATTCAGAACCTCTGGAGCATCATCAAAAGGAGTGTCTATGATGGCGGAAGGTAGTTCACATCTAAGCAACAGCTCTGGGAGGGTATTCTGTCCTCATGCAAAACAATTGAAGCAGAAACCATCCAAAACCTGACAAATTCAATGGACGAGAGAGATCAGAAGCTCCTTTCGAACAAGGGGTCCTATGTGAAAATGTAACATCACCTAGAATAAAGTTTTGAGTTGAAAACTGTTTGATTTCAGTTTCTAATAACCTGCTAATGCTTATAAATTCAAAAATGACCATTTTTTTGGTCTTTATTAAAATGAAAAGGTTGATCGAAAAGTTTGGGGGATCTAAGAGTGTGGCAACCCAGTAGTCATGATTACTTCGAATTCTGACAATATGAGGGTCATGTTGCAGGTAGTGCAGCAAGAAGGCACTTATGTGTCTTGCGCATCTCGGAGCCCCAAAATTATTTTCCGGGCTAGATGCAGCTAAAAATTATTATTAATTTTAAATCTGGTGGAGCTTAGTATAGATGGCCTAATAGGATCAGTGCTGCACACTGCTACAAAGCCCAAATTATTTTCCAGTCAAGATACAGATAAACATGATTATTAATTTTAAATCTGGTGGAGCGTATTATAGATGGCCTAATAGAATCAGTGCTGTACATTGCTACAAAGCCCAAATTATTTTCCAGCCAAGATACAGATAAACATGATTAGTAATTTGAAAGCTTAAAACGGTTCGTAGGGTGATTTTAACCAATCATCAAGCTTTTACTCTCCCCAGGATGACACAGGGGTAGAAAAGTCGTTTCGGATCCATGATTTGTTCATCTTTATGAACGTGAGTCTGTCTACATTATCAGTGGAGAGCTGCGTGCGCTTATCTGTCAGCACACCACCAGCAGCGCTGAACACACGTTCAGACAGAACGCTGGCTGCGGGGCATGACAAGATCTCCAAGGCGTAAGTGGCTAGCTCCGGCCATTTATCCAGATTGGAAGCCCAAAAAGAGCAAGGGTCCAGTGACACAGTCATGGCTTCAATGTTTACTTGGAGATACTCCTGTACCATCGTCTCTAGGCGTTGACTATGTGTCAGACTTCTTGTCTCCTGTGGCCTTGCAAAGGATGGGCTAAAAAAGTGGTGAAATGATTCCGCAAAATTGATGTTACCAGCAGATACTGTGGTTCTGTTACGGTTTGAGTGCTGAACACTTGACGGTCCCACGGTTGGCAAGTTGGAACTGTGAGATTCACTACGTGCACCACTGGTGTTTTGTGGAAAAGCACATGTAAGATTCTGCAAGTCTCTGCTGATACTCCTGCATGCGTGCATCCCTTTCTATGGCAGGAATAATTTCTGCAAATTTACTTTTGTGCCGGGGATCTAACAGTGTGGCAACCCAGTAGTCAGGATTATTTCTAATTCTCACAATTCGAGGGTCATGTTGCAGGTAGTGCAGCAAGAAGGCACTCATGTGTGTTGCGCATCCAGGAGCACCAAGTCCCTGTTGTGTTGGTGGCGAGGTAACAATCATGCTTCCTTCCTCTGTCCTCTCCCCCCAACCTCGCACAACAGAAATGTGATCAAGGTCTCCCTCATCTGATGAGTCTTCCATCAGTTCGTCCTCCACTTCTTCCTGGGCTCCTGCACCTTCCTCACTAGTTTGGCTGCTACCATGCGCCCTGGTAAAACCATCTCCCCCACCCTCACATGCCTGCCGCCTTGGTGCTGCCGACCGTCTGGACCTTGCAGATGTTAGCCCTTCCGCATACAACTCCTCCTCCTCTACTTCCTCCACCTCCTCTTGTGCCACCACCTGACTCCGAATTCTGTTTAACATGTGCTCCAGCATGTAAATCACCGGAATAGTCATACTGATAATGGCATCATCAGCACTAAACATCTTCGTCGCCATTTCAAAACTGTGCAGAAGGGTGCATAGGTCCCTGATCTGAGACCACTCCTCCAGCCTGATTTGCCCCACCTCTGGATCTCGTTGGCCCAGGCTATACGTCAGAACGTATTGAACCAGGGCTTGTCGGTGCTGCCACAGTCGCTGCAACATGTGCAGAGTTGAATTCCACCGGGTAGGCACATCGCATTTTAGCCGGTGAAGTGGCAGGCCCAACGACTTCTGTAGAGATGTAAGTCGCTGAGCTGCGGGATGCGAACGGCGGAAGTGAGCACACAGCGACCGTTCCCTCTGCAGAAGGCCATCTAGTCTGGGATAGTGGGCAAAAAATTGCTGGACAACCAGGTTCAACACGTGAGCCATACAAGGCACGTGTGTGACATTGCCCCAGCGAAGGGCCGCACCCAGGTTTGCAGCATTGTCGCACACGGCCTTCCCTGGTTTCAGGTCCAGTGGAGACAACCATTCATGAAATTGGTTCTCCAGAGCTGACCACAACTCCTCAGCTGTGTGACTCACATTTCCCAGACATTTCAAAGTAAAAACCGCCTGATGACGTTGAGCCCTACTGCCAGCATAGTAAGGAGGTGTGCAGGATCCCTTCTGCGCAGTTAGAAAGCTTGTGGCATGACCAGACAGGATTTGGGTGCAGGTGGAAGACCGAGAGGAGGTTGAGGAGGCAGAAGCAGTGGAGGAACTTTCACATAAAGAGGATTGACGCACATCTCGTGGGGACGGCAAGACTTGGACAGCAGCCCCTTGTCCTGCTGTCACCATAGTTACCCAGTGCCCAGTCAGCGACATGTAACGCCCCTGTCCATGCCTACTCGTCCAAGTGTCTGTGGTGAAATGCACCCTGTCACACACAGAGTTTCTCAAAGAAGCGGTGATGTTGTGTGCGACATGCTGGTGGAGCGCAGGCACACCTTTCTTTGAGAAGTAGTGCCGACTGGGCATCTGGTACTGGGGCACTGCGACGGACATAAGGTCTCGAAAACCCTCTGTGTCCACCAGGCGGAAAGGCAGCATTTCTGTAGCCAAGAGCTTGCAGATGGTGAAATTCAACCTCTTAGCTTTCTCATGGCTAGGAGGAAATGGTCTTTTACTTGTCCACATCTGAGGGACCGAGGTCCGGCTATTGTGCTTAGACGGGGTTGATAAGGGTGTCCCCGGCAAACTGCCGGTCTGTGAGGAAGATGCAGGCGGACATGTTAGGTTGCCTTGATCCAAAGGTGGTGCTATCGATGTCGGACAGCGCTCAACACCAGCTGGTGTTACCACCTCCAAAGAAAATGATGACCTGCCAATCACGCTGGCTGTTGCGGGTAAAGAGGTGGCAGGTCTGCGCCCCAAAACAGGTGTGACTGCTGTCCCCCCAGTCACAGAGGATGAAGAGGCCGCGGATGCACAAGATATGGCAGACGGTGGTTGGCCCAGCCGGCTAGGCCGCATTGTAGCACACTGAGCTTCCCACTGCAACTTATGCTTCATGTCCATGTGCCGGTTCATGCATGAAGTACTCAAACTATGTATTTTTTGGCCTCTGCTTAGCTTTTGCTGACAAATATTACAGATAACACGAGTTGGGTCATCTTTATCGATCTGAAAAAATGCCCAGGCTATGCAAGGCTTAGCACCCATGCGACCTGAAGAGCCACCACTACTTGTGGTGAGAGGCAGAGTTGTGTTTGAGGATGCAGTTGTTGACGTGCTTCCAGTACTACGTCTCTGTCCAGGAAGGCGCAACCTGACCTCGTCGTCACTAGCATCTTCCTCCACCTCCTCTGCTGACCTCATCTCTTGGCTGACTGTGGGTTGACAGTAAGTGGGATCTCCAACCTCATCATCATAACCCTGTGCGTTATCACACCCGTCGTCCTCAGAGTCAACCTGTTCCTGCCCTGACAAAAAACTAAAGTTGTCGCTCCAATCAGATACTTGAGTCTCATCATCGTCTTCCTCATTGTCTCCACCAACAGGAGTTACAGTTTGGGAATGAGGGTCTACATTATGGTCAGAACCTTCTGCGTCTGGTCCTGGATCCGACTCATAAAGATTCTGGGCATCAGTGCAGATCATTTCCTCGTCTGGATTCACAGAAGCGCTGGAGTCGACCTCTGATTCCCAGGCTATAGTATGAGTAAACAGCTCTACAGACTCAACCATCTGTTCTACCTCATACTCAGATGGGCAGCTGGAGATTTGGGAGCTGTGAGGAAGCAAGTGCGATTGGGGTGACACCTTTGAGGACTGGAGTATTTGTGATGTTGAAGTTGATGTGGAGGAGAGCCCACTTAAAGGAGCACTTGATATCCGTTGAAGCACCTGCTGTTTTTGTGCCTCATCTGGAATTTATAGCGATTGGCGTGGCCGTAAGAAAGGGATCTTATCACATTGTTCGCTAAAAGAAGTAGACATTTTAGTTTGGCTGGAAGATGGTCTTTCTTCTGCAGATGTTACTGTTGCTTTAATACCTACCCCACGGACACAACCTTTTTTCCCCTTCCCAACACGCCTATTCCCCTTTCCACCAGCAGCAGGCCTTTCTCCACTCATTTTGGTGGTTAACGAATTCACAACTCTGGAGTTGTTTGCACAAAAAAACAATGGATGGGAACCGAGCAGAGCTGAGTGGCCAAACTGTGGTATTAGGCCAAAACTATTGGCTGGGTTAGATGCAGAAAAAAATTATATTCAATTTGCAACCTGATGGAGGTCAGTATAGATGGACTAATAGACCAAGTCCCACACACTGCTAGAAGCCCAAATATTTTTTCAGAGGTAGATGCAGAAAAAAATTGTATTCAGTTTGCAACCTGATGGAGGTCAGTATTGATGGACTAATAGAGAAAGTCACACACACAGCTAGAAGGCCAAATATTTTTTCAGAGCTAGATGCAGAAAAAAATTATATTCAGTTTGCAACCTGATGGAGGTCAGTATAGATGGACCAATAGAACAAGTCCCACACACAGCTAGAAGCCCAAATATTTTTTCAGAGGTAGATGCAGAAAAAAATTGTATTCAGTTTGCAACCTGATGGAGGTCAGTATAGATGGACTAATAGAACAAGTCCCACACACTGCTAGAAGCCCAAATATTTTTTCAGAGGTAGTTGCAGAAAAAAAATATATTCAGTTTGCAACCTGATGGAGGTCAGATAGATGGACTAATAGAGAAAGTCACACACACAGCTAGAAGGCCAAATATTTTTTCAGAGGTAGATGCAGAAAAAAATTATATTCAGTTTGCAACCTGATGGAGGTCAGTATAGATGGACCATTAGAACAAGTCCCACACACAGCTAGAAGCCCAAATATTTTTTCAGAGGTAGATGCAGAAAAAAATTGTATTCAGATTGCAACCTGATGGAGGTCAGTATAGATGGACTTATAGAACAAGTCCTACACCCAGCTAGAAGCCCACATATTTTTTCAGAGGTAGATGCAGAAAAAAATTATATTCAGTTTGCAACCTGATGGAGGTCAGTATAGATGGACTAATAGAACAAGTCCCACACACTGCTAGAAGCCCAAATATTTTTTCAGAGGTAGATGCAGAAAAAAAATATATTCAGTTTGCAACCTGATGGAGGTCAGTATAGATGGAAAAATAGAGAAAGTCCCACACACTGCTAGAAGGCCAAATATTTTTTCAGAGCTAGATGCAGACAAAAAATTATTTTGAATTTGCAACCTGATGGAGGTCAGTATAGATGGACCAATAGAACAAGTCCCACACACAGCTAGAAGCCCAAATATTTTTTCAGAGGTAGATGCAGAAAAAAATTGTATTCAGTTTGCAACCTGATGGAGGTCAGTATAGATGGACTAATAGAACAAGTCCCACACACTGCTAGAAGCCCAAATATTTTTTCAGAGGTAGTTGCAGAAAAAAAATATATTCAGTTTGCAACCTGATGGAGGTCAGATAGATGGACTAATAGAGAAAGTCACACACACAGCTAGAAGGCCAAATATTTTTTCAGAGGTAGATGCAGAAAAAAATTATATTCAGTTTGCAACCTGATGGAGGTCAGTATAGATGGACCATTAGAACAAGTCCCACACACAGCTAGAAGCCCAAATATTTTTTCAGAGGTAGATGCAGAAAAAAATTGTATTCAGATTGCAACCTGATGGAGGTCAGTATAGATGGACTTATAGAACAAGTCCTACACCCAGCTAGAAGCCCACATATTTTTTCAGAGGTAGATGCAGAAAAAAATTATATTCAGTTTGCAACCTGATGGAGGTCAGTATAGATGGACTAATAGAACAAGTCCCACACACTGCTAGAAGCCCAAATATTTTTTCAGAGGTAGATGCAGAAAAAAAATATATTCAGTTTGCAACCTGATGGAGGTCAGTATAGATGGAAAAATAGAGAAAGTCCCACACACTGCTAGAAGGCCAAATATTTTTTCAGAGCTAGATGCAGACAAAAAATTATTTTGAATTTGCAACCTGATGGAGGTCAGTATAGGTGGACTAATAGAACAAGTCCCACACACTGCTAGAAGGCCAAATATTTTTTCAGAGCTAGATGCAGAAAAAAATTATATTCAGTTTGCAACCTGATGGAGGTCAGTATAGATGGACTAATAGAACAAGTCCCACACACAGCTAGAAGCCAAAATATTTTTTCAGAGGTAGATGCAGAAAAAAATTATATTCAGTTTGCAACCTGATGGAGGTCTGTATAGATGGATTAATAGAACAAGTCCCACACACAGCTAGAAGCCCAATATTTTTTCAGAGGTAGATGCAGAAAAAAAATATATTCAGTTTGCAACCTGATGGAGGTCAGTATAGATGGACTAATAGAGAAAGTCCCACACACTGCTAGAAGGCCAAATATTTTTTCAGAGCTAGATGCAGATATAAATTATTTTTAATTTGCAACCTGATGGAGGTCAGTATAGATGGACTAAAAGAGAAAGTCCCACACACTGATAGAAGGCCAAATATTTTTTCAGAGCTAGATGCAGAAAAAAATTATATTCAGTTTGCAACCTGAGGGAGGTCAGTATAGATGGACTAATAGAACAAGTCCCACACACAGCTAGAAGGCCAAATATTTTTTCAGAGGTAGATGCAGATAAAAATTATTTTTAATTTGCAGCCTGATGGAGGTCAGTATAGATGGACTAATAGAGAAAGTCCCACACACTGCTAGAAGGCCAAATATTTTTTCAGAGCTAGATGCAGACAAAAAATTATTTTGAATTTGCAACCTGATGGAGGTCAGTATAGATGGACTAATAGAGGAAGTCCCACACACTGCTAGAAGGCCAAATATTTTTTCAGAGCTAGATGCAGACAAAAAATTATTTTTAATTTGCAACCTGATGGAGGTCAGTATAGATGGACTAATAGAGAAAGTCCCACACACTGCTAGAAGGCCAAATATTTTTTCAGAGTTAGATGCAGAAAAAAATTATATTCAGTTTGCAACCTGATGGAGGTCAGTATAGATGGACTAATAGAACAAGTCCCACACACAGCTAGAAGGCCAAATATTTTTTCAGAGGTAGATGCAGATAAAAATTATTTTTAATTTGCAGCCTGATGGAGGTCAGTATAGATAGACTAATAGAGAAAGTCCCACACACTGCTAGAAGGCCAAATATTTTTCAGAGCTAGATGCAGACAAAAAATTATTTTGAATTTGCAACCTGACGGAGGTCAGTATAGATGGACTAATACAGAAAGTCCCACACACTGCTAGAAGGCCAAATATTTTTTCAGAGCTAGATGCAGACAAAAAATTATTTTTAATTTGCAACCTGATGGAGGTCAGTAGAGATGGACTAATAGAGAAAGTCCCACACACTGCTAGAAGGCCAAATATTTTTTCAGAGCTAGATGCAGATAAAATTTATTTTTAATTTGCAACCTGATGGAGGTCAGTATAGATGGACTAATAGAGAAAGTCCCACACACTGCTAGAAGGCCAAATATTTTTTCAGAGCTAGATGCAGAAAAAAATTATATTCAGTTTGCAACCTGATGGAGGTCAGTATAGATAGACTAATAGAACAAGTCCCACACACAGCTAGAAGCCCAAATATTTTTTCAGAGGTAGATGCAGATAAAAATTATTTTTAATTTGCAACCTGATGGAGGTAAGTATAGATGGACTAATAGAGAAAGTCCCACACACTGCTAGAAGGCCAAATATTTTTTCAGAGCTAGATGCAGACAAAAAATTATTTTGAATTTGCAGCGTGATGGAGGTCAGTATAGATGGACTAATAGAACAAGTCCCACACACTGCTAGAAGTCCAAATATTTTTTCAGAGCTAGATGTAGAAAAAAATTATATTCAGTTTGCAACCTGATGGAGGTCAGTATAGATGGACTAATAGAACAAGTCCCACACACTGCTAGAAGCCCAAATATTTTTTCAGAGCTAGATGCAGAAAAAAATTATATTCAATTTTCAACCTGATGGAGGTCAGTATAGATGGACTAATAGAATGATGCTATGCCCAAAAGATTTTACTTCACTAGGTGCAGTAAAAAAATTGGTATTCTATACACAGTGGTATATCTTGCAACACAGATAGGCTACTCCACTGACTAACACACTCTGCAATAGGCCAAAAAGGATTAGCTTTGCTAGATTCAGCCAAATGCTGTGAAAAAAACTTGCACAGCACTGGCACAGACCTGCCTGGCAAAAACTGATAGAAACTGATGTAACCTAGTCCTGAAAAGGACTGCAATTACAATTAGTCTTTACTCCCACAATCTATCTATTTAAGAGCACAGACCTGCCTGATAAAAGTCGTAGGAAATGCTGTAACCTAGTCCTTAAAAGGACTGCAATCACAACTATTCCCTACTCCCAAGCTATCTGTAGATTTGTGCGAAAATTGGCTTGAAATTAACAAGGTATAGCGCACACAGCAACAGCGGTGCCGTCTAACACGCAGCTGCAGCAGTGAGAAAATGTTGGCGACAGGGAAAATGCCTTGGTCTTATAGGGCAAGGACATGTGACATACACTGCCAATGACACATGTCCTTGCTTGTGTGAAAAAAAGCACTTCGCTCCGTGTGTGCGCTGCTGATAGGCTGACAGATTGCACCTCCCCACTGTAAATGCGGGAAAGAGAAAAAAAAATGGAGATCTTCATTATTCCTGCAGAGATCCATCCCCTACCCCTCCCCCCACCCCGCTGTACACTCAAACTACGTATTAACATTAATTTTCATCATTACCGAGAAAAAATCCAGTTATGATTTTGGTGCACGAACAGTAATCGAACATAACCTCGAACAGCCGAATTTTTCTCAAATCGTTCGTGTTCGCCGAACGGCTCGAACACCGCCCAAAACAGCTCGAATTTGAGATTGGCGAACAGTTCGAGTCGAACAACGCTCATCTCTAGTCTAGTTTCCAAAATGGGTTCACTTGTTTTCCACTGTTTGGGCACATCAGGGGCTCTCCAAATGCGACATGACACCCGCAGACCATTCCATCAAAGTCTGGGTTCCAAACTGTCACTCCATCTTTTTTTAGCTCTGCTGTGCACCCAAACAGTAGTTTACCACACATTTGGGGTATCTGCATGCCCAGGAGAAATTGCACAACATATTTTGAGCTCCATTTTCTCCTGTTACCCTTGTGAAAATAAAAAAAATGGTGCTAAAAGAAAATTTATATGGGAAAAATTTGATTTTTTTTATTTTCACAACTCTACATTATAAACTTCTGTGAAGCACCTTGGAGTTCAAGGTGTTCACCATACATCTAGTAAAGTTCCCAAGTGGTCTAGTTTCAAAATGGTGTCACTTGTTGGGGTGTTTTCACTGTTTAGGCACATCAGAGGCTCTCTTATCGCAACATGGTGTCCGCTAATTATTCCTGCAAATTTTGCATTCAAAAAGTCAAATGGCACTACTTCCCTTCCAAGCCCTGCTGTGTGCCCAAACAGTAGTTTTCCTCCACATATTGGGTATCGGCATACTCAGGAGAAATTGCACAACAAGTTTTACTGTGCAATTTCTCCTGTTACCCTTATAAAAATGAAAAATTTGGGGCTAAAAATATTTTTGTTGAAAATATGTGCAATTTTTATTTCTGCGGCTCAATGTTATTAACTTCTGTGAAGCACCTTGGGGTTTAAGGTGCTCACCACACATCTAGATAAGTTCCCTGAGGGGTCTAGTTTCCAAAATGGTGTCACTTGTGGGGATTTTCCACTGTTTAGGCACATCAGGGACTCTCCAAACGCAACATGGCGCCGCTAATTATTCAATCAAATTTTGCATTCAAAAAGTCAAATGGCGCTCCTTCCCTTCCAAGCCCTGCTGTGCACACAAACAGTGATTTTTCCCCACTTTTGGGGTATTGACATTTTCAGGGGAAGTTGCACAACAAATTTTGGGGTCCATTTGTTCCTGTTACCCTTGCAAAAATAAAAAATTGGGTCTAAAGTAAATTAAAAAAAAAAAAAAAAGTTAAATGTTAATTTTTTTCTTCCACAGTCCAAAAATTCCTGTGAAGCACCTGGAGGGTTAATAAACTTCTTGAATGTGGTTTTGAGCAACTTCGGGGGTGCAGTTTTTAGAATGGTGTCACTTTTGGGTATTTTTTTTTATCATATAGACCCCTCAAAGTCACTTCAAATGTGGTACCTAAAACAATGGTTTTGTAAATTTTATTGGAAAAATAAGAACATCGCTGGTCAACTTTTAACCCTTATAGCTTCCTAAGAAAAAAAAAATCAAAAATTGTGCTGATGTAAAGTAGACATGTGGGAAATGTTATTTATTAACTACTTTTTGTGACATCTTTCTAATTTAAGGGCATGAAAACTCAAAGTTTGAAAATTGCTAAATTTTCAACATTTTTGCCAAATTTCCATTTTTTTTCACAAACAAACTCAAGTCATATTGAAGAAGTTTTACAACTATCATGAAGTACAATATGTAACCGAAAAAAATTCTCAGAATCAGTGGGATCCATTAAAGCGTTCCAGCATTATTACCTCATAAATTGACACTGGTCAGAATTGTAAAAATTGGCCAGGTCATTAAGTTGCAACAGCCTTGGGGTTACAGGGTTATAAACAGAAAAGAAAATTTAAAAAAAACAACACGATATTTAATTGTGATTTTTGGATGTGTATTTACCTTGCTTTTCTTATTACATAGTTTTTGGGAATGGGATTCATGTTTTTTAGAGAAATATAAAAAAAAAAAAAGTAGACATTTAAATGTGCATGCCTGCTTTTGCTCACCTGGTTTCTTAGTCCAATATTACAACCATAAATGCTACATACTAATACCACCATGTTTTGCTTTTTGCATTTGCACCTACTAAACCTACCTAATGTTTTATATTATTTCCTTTCTTGGCAAGAACTATATAATTGGGGTTGAAAAATTGGCAAAAGTTAATTACAACGTCGTACAAAATGTACGATAAAAGAGAAATTGGCAATTGCAATGAACGGGGCAGTGTAAAAATAAAAAATAACTCCATATTACAGCTAAGAAACTTGGAGACTGTAGCAGCAGCAGAGGCACCACCATTAGCACTAACCATGCTGGCAGTAGTAATATCAAATGCTGACCACAATTGACCTCCTTTGTTTCCAGCAAGCTTATTAGTGAAGAGAAAGTAGAGGGAATTATGGACCATATGGCGCATAACTCATCTCAGTTACTGCAGGATGATGTTACCTCTGACAGCAACACTGTCAGTTTGATTCAGTGTTCTATGCAGAAAGGTCTGACTGATTACAAATGACTAAAAGGGATAATTTTTGGACCGTTACTTAATTTTAAAAACATGAAACGTCTGTTAGTGCACTTTGTTATTAAATGGGCTGTTGAATACTACCAGGTTCAAATTCGTTTCTATAGTGAGGTCACTTTGAAATTACTAAGGCTGTGTTTGCGTTAAAGAGATTGAAAGGGGTTGGATACACTCCTAAGATACAAAAGGGTTTTTTATATTCCTCAGAGTGTTACAAATCGCCGAACCTGGTGAATTTGATTTTCCAAAGAGTTCAACATTTCTACTGGAATTTAATAGTCTACCATCATATATAGGAAACAGAGAGATGGGAATTCAGTGACAATAGCAGAATGTTCCGAACTATGCAGATTAGCAGTGGTCTCCCTCTTCATTATTGCATTATTGCTTTGCAACAACTGACTTACACTATTTTTTTCTTTGGAAACTAGAGATGAGCAAATTGATTTGAAGCACCCTATTCCAGTGATCAAGTATTACACGGCCACTGGATGGGAGCCCTGTAAGTTTCCTCCTACCTGACCCAAATCTCGATCTCCTCTTCTGGGTAGGAGACAGTTTGCAGAGCTATGGTCCAGTGGTCAAAGTATACTGACTTGGCAGCTGGACTAGGGTCTTGGGAATTACTTCACGCATCTCTATTGGAGGTCTACCGGAGACCAATAAGTGTCTCAATTGGAAAACTATGGATGGTTTTTGTAAAGACCTGGGATTCTCCAGATGCTGCACAACTACAACTCCCAGTCTAATTCAAAATAATCCATTAAACCTCATTTATATTTTCACTCATTTTCACCATCTATAAAAAAAAAAAAAAAATCTGTGACTAGGACACATAACATAAGGATATTGCATTCAAGCCATGAATTATACAGCATGCTCTTCACAGCTGACACACTTGTTGTTAAACTGTCAGTAGATTATTCTGAGTCGGTGACATGTATTGATGTTATTATGAAAGGCAATGAATATGACTATAATCACATTTTCATGCTCTCCCTTCAGATTATGACATTTGATGCCAAGCAAACCACAATATCCTTGTGTCTACTGGCCGTAGACTAAAAGATTATTCTTAAAAGTGAATTCCTAGCGCAGACTTTTATAAATATAAAATATCCAAGTCCTACCTCTGAGGAACTCATTTATTTTGAGAAAGGGACCCCTTCTTTTCGATAGTTGGAATGGAAAGGTGGATGTGCAGGTGCTTCACTATCAATTCACTTCTGTAGAACTTTGATAAAAGTGAATAATGAGAGCTGGGTTTGTGTTGGGGCCCAGAAGCTTCAAGTTCAACCTTATACCAAACTTGAAAAAACGGAGAACAAGACAGCAATATAAGTAGAAATATAAAAGTACATTTTATTCAGAATTTATCATTAAAAAGTGTATATATGCAAAGACAATACAAAGGAGGTAAGCAAGAAGCACATATAATTATAATTATGAATCTGGACCTATACCAGAAAAGAATATATGATGGAGGTAATTGAGTATGATGTTGGGAGTACCAATGGGAGACAGTGGAAATCTATATGCACCAAGTCTCAAGCAGTCCATTGGACCCGCTTTATCAAGGGCTTGTCTTACTCTCAGCCCTTGATAAAGCGGCTTGTCTTGCCGCAAAACGACCGCCGGGCGCTGTTCTACCTCCCACCACCCTCTCTCTATTACTGGCACAGAACTGGGTAGGTTCTTGGGATTTTGTGTGGGGACTATTTGTGGAGATTTTTCTATTACTACTTTGCACCTCATACTCTATCTTTTTTACCATATATCTACATGTTGACCCCACTGTTCCCCATTAGTGCCTTTTTGCGCACACAATATATATGTCACTGCACTTGTTATATCATTCTTATGATAACGATACATCTGTGTTAGGTTTCCTCATTTTGGCCACAGGGCGCAGTGTTATACTTCCTTGGGTCCAGTGGACTACTTGAGACTTGGTGCATATAGATTTCCACTGTCTCCCATTAATACTCCCAACACCATACCCAATTACCTCCATCATATATTCTTTTCTGGTATACGTCCAGATTCATAATTATAATTATGTGTGCTTCTTGCTTACCTCCTTTGTATTGTATTTGCATATATACACTTTTTAATGATAAATTCTGAATAAAATGTACTTTTAGATTTCTATTTCTATTGCTGTCTTTTTCTCCGTTTTTTCATTTGCTGCTCTGACAGCTTCTGGGCAGGTCCCACTACCAATTGTGGAGTAGTAACCCTCCCTTTTTGGGCTTATAATTGCCATGGCTTTGTCAAGTTGCTTATACCAAACTTATAGCAGACTCTGATTAAAGTCAGAACAAACTCTGATCAAAATAATCAATTCGATTTTCTCGCACGCGAATAAAATCGGAACATCTGAATGTGGCCTTACATGAAGGAAATGCAGCTCCGATGTAGGAAAAGAATCTACTAGGTTGGATTCACATATTATTTTTTTTGTACTTATGGTGTCTGTTATTTTTGCAGATGAATTTACTTTTTTTTGAAAACTGTAAAAAAACAGAGGCATAGCTTTACTTTCATCCATGCGACAACTTTTTCTAGCTCGTTAGTAGCTAACACTCCATTAGTTTCTACTTCATTGCATGTAGAGTATTGTAAGTATACAAAATACCCCACAATGCGAAGAGGTTTACTTCTCACCAGAAACTGTACTGAGTTTTTGCATTTTTTATGCAATCATTTTTTGTGAATGGTGAATAATTGGTGTTAAAAAATAAAAAATAAAATTCCCCAAATCCAGACACATAATTGTGATTATTGGATGTGTACTTACCTAGCATTTTTTATTTTATAATTTTTGGGAAGGAGTTTAATATTTCTTAGAGAAATGGAAAAAAAATAATTAAAAAGATGCTGATATGTATACTACAAGTGATAGGACGATCGCAGCTTCAAGTTCCCTAAGGGACTATTAAATTCAGTAAGAAGTTTTTAAAAAAACGTTTTTTAAAAATATGAAACAAATAAAAAACCCACAAAAGTTTAAATCACCCCCATTTTGACCCATTAAAAATAAAACAATTAAATATAGACATATTTGGTATGACTGTGTTCAGAAATGTGCGATCTAACAAATAAATTAATCCGATCGGTAAACGATTTAATGAGAAAAGTAATCAAAACGCCAGAATTCTTGTATTTTTGGCAATTGCAACATTGCAAAAAAAATGCAATAAGAGGCGATCAAAACATTGTATCTAGCCCAAAGTGGTATAACTAAAAACTTCAGCTCACGGCGCAACCAATAAATCCTCACCAAAGCTCTAGATCCCAAAAAATTAAAACGTTATGGGTTTCGACAAAAGCAAATACATTTTTTTTTGCAAATTTCTGCATTTTTTTTCACAACCTAAATAAAAAAAAAACTAAACATGTTTTGCATCTGAGTACTCATACTGACCTGGGGAATCTTAATGCCAGGTCAGTCTTACCGTATAGTGAACATGGTAAATAAAAAACACAAAAAACAATTGTGGAATTGCACATTTTTTGCTATTTCAAAACAGTAGAATTTTTTTTTCCTGATTTTCTGTGCACTATATCAGGGGTCCCCAACTCCAGTCCTCAAGGCCCACAACAGGTTGTGTTTTCAGGATTTCCTTAGTATTGCACAGGTGATGGATTCTTGTCTGTGCAGGTGATGGAATATTAGTAAGGGAATCCTGAAAACATGGCCTGTTGGTGGGCCTTGAGGACTGGAGTTTGGGAACAGTGCACTATATGGTAAAATGAATAGAGACATTCAAAAGTACAACTTGTCCTGCAAAAAACAAGCCCTCATATGGCTGTATGACCAGAAAAATAATAAAATAATAAAGTTGAAAGAAGGGGAGGAAAAAAAGGAAAACAAAAAATGTATACATTTTTAGCACTGTATTACCGTGTTCACACATAGCGTGTGCTGCCTTTTTTCTGCATCTTTGTATCCACATGTTTTCTGACTTTGACGGCACCAAAATAGGCAGCAACAATCTTCTCTGATTATTGCATTTGTGCTTCATTTTCTCCAGCGTTTTTCCCTTTATTTGATGCTTTTTTAGTGCAAACTTGAAACAGTATTTTTAATTACATTTTTTTTGTACAGAAAAGCTTTGGTTCTGCACTTAAAAATGCAATTGCATTTTTTACATTTTCTTTAAGCTTCGAATAAAGGCCAATAGAGAGAAAGCACACAAAATAAATCACACTGTCCAAAGTGTCTTTAAACACATGCAGTTTACATCAAATCACGTTCACTTTTCTTAGATAGTTAAATGCAGCAGATTTTCTGCATAAAAAATGCTGCAGTAAAAATGCAGGATTTACTAAAGATGAGTAAATCTTTTGAAATTTAAACTCATCAGTTTGGCTAAATTTTCTCCCCAAAATTTGATCTTACACAATTCTCAATACTGCAAAAACCTCCAGTTGCAAAAAAAAAAAGATTTGTATAACTCTGGGAGGTCTCCTAGGACCCCAATGATCTTTAATGTAAACAGTGACCTCAATGTCTCTAGATAGAGGAAACCAGATGGTAGCAACAGTGTTTGGGTGTTTTTTACAAGCTGTCTACAATAGCTGTCTACAAATATCTGAAGAGCTCTCACAGTGTAGAGGGATCATCCTTATTCTCATTTGCACATGGAAACAAAAGAATCAATGGGATGAAACTGAAAGGGAGAAGATGCAGATTAGATATTAGGAAAAAAAACTTTTTGACAGTGAGGGTGATCAATGAGTGGAACAGGAGGCCATTAGATTTTGTGAGTTCTCCTTCAATGGAAGTCTTTAAACAGAGGCCGGACAGATATCTGTCTGAGATGGTTCAGTGAATCCTGCATTGAGCCGGGGGTTGGACATGATGACCCAGGAGGTCCCTCCAACTCTACCATTCTATGATAAGGAAGTGTGCAGAAAAAATATAACACACATATTTTGTGAGGTCTATTGTTGAATTTAGATTTCTTTAATATGAAGATTTATTTTTGTCGTGATAAAATTGTGTTGTCAATCTCACAAGCCAGAAATCACAGTTTCTGTGACACACAAGCCTTGGTTTCGGAATTTTTCTTCTAAACCAAAATTAGGACACAGATGTTAAACTGCTCTACTTGCCTGCACTTTGTGATGAATGAAAAAAATGCTGTCATTAAAGTGCTGTTACTGCAGCATATTACAGATCAATCAATTTACAGTTGAACTGACTCTGCAGGTCCTGCAGCTACCGATATAACTTAAATCTTAAATTATTATTCAAAGACTGAGACTACCAGTCCCATTGAAAATCTGCTTTAGCAATGCAGTAGTACACCAAAATCAGATTAGGCTTTTTTCGATTTTTATGTGGAATGTACGGTGTGACTTGACCTCTTGTCCTTAGGCTATAAAATCCTAAAATGGTGCTGCTTGGCTGACAATCATATTTTATACTGGCTGTGATAGATTGGTTATGCCGGGCAATATGATGTGATAACTTCCATGGATTACAGATAAGCACCTTATTTCATCGCTCTGCTCTCTGGCTTCTGCAATCTTCAGCAGTGTATGAAATGGCACCATTCATTTTTATTTGCAACCTTTCCGGATCAAATCAGGGACCTGCGAATTTGAGGAAATTTGAGGAAATTCAAATCAAAGTTGGTCTGCAGTGGATTAATCCGTTCATTTCTACTATTTGTGTGGGACTTTGACCTAAAGCTGATCTGGACCAGTTCTGTTCCCTGAAGGGGCATACCAACATGACAACTTGAGTGCCGGATAGTACAGGATAGCTTGTCGAGTTGGCGCGATACCTTTAAAATGGCTTCTCCCCTAGGTAGAAATTCTCTTATAATATGCCATCCATTTGAGCATGCCGCAAATCTTTTTTTCTTCTTTACAATTCCGAACGAACCCAACAGTAAAGAACTTCCGCTTGCATAGATGAGCGAATCTGCTGAGATTCGAGTTTTCTCAGTTGGCAGAGAAATTCTATTCTTATGGTAGCCATTCAATGCAGAGTGAAAAAAAATATTCACCTCAACAATTACCCAAGTACGTGTCAATCCTCCACAGCTCACTACTCTGGCCATCAAATCCTATTTTCTTCTGCAATCTTCACTTGCTATCGGGCTTCTGATGTTGAGTGCCAAGTGCATGACATCACAACTTCATGACATCGTGAATGCATGTTGTGATATCAGGATTTGTGTCAGGAAGTCTGAAGCCTATTCTAGGTGGTAAAAATAAGATGTGGAGTATTTTTTTTTCACCATTTTGCTCTGCACAGTAAAGCAAAATGGTGACCACCTGGTTGCCGTTTTACTGAATTTTGCATGATAAGGAAATCCTGTCTTCACTGTTGAATTGAATAAAAAGGAAATTTATTTAGAATTAAAGTTACAATTAAAAAGAGATAGGTAAAGATAAGAAATTAAAGAAATACGTGCAATATCGTAGTGATATAAAGTCTGACTTGCCGCCCGGAGGGTGCAGTATTTAAGTAAAAAATCTGGCACATAGCCATTCCTCTTCCATCCATTCCCAAACCAAAATAGTATAGTACATCGATATAAATAACGTCTAAGCAAAATATAAACAATTATTAGTTTTCATCTGAATCTCAAACACATCAAGGAGTTTGGCTTCTGTGGCACATCTTATCTAGATAACTATATCTTAGAGAATATGCTAATGATGTCTAACCGGTTTTGTGTTTCTGAAGGGAGCAAAACATGATTTTATACATCTGTTACATAGTGTGACGCTAGTCATTATTCATGGACAGCCGCGAGGCTGGGTAGTCAAGAGATCCGAGGTCAAAAGCCAGGAGAGCACATCATAGACAGAGTTTAACTCAGTTCAACTCATTGCATGCGTGTGAAAATACTCACTGTGCATGCAGTGACCTGTTTTGCCAGCAATACATTGAGTCAGTGTATTGCCGGCAAATGAACAGAGCAGTCTCATACAATGGGATTTTCGTGGGACACTCGTTATTTGGACTGCAGAAAGGTAAGGATGAGGTTGGTTTGTTATTTTATTTTCATTACAGGTGACATTGGCTTCAGCTGGAATGGACGTGATGGTAAGTATGGTTTTATTAAGAATAATAAAGGAATACTGTCTTTATTTCAACTAAAATATTTTATACACGTTGGGGGTGTTTTTATTTTACATTTTCCTTACACTATGGGGTTAGTAATGGGGGCGTCCTATAGACACCTCTCCATTACTAATCTGGGCTTGATGTCACCTGGCATTATAAGCTAACATCAACCCCAACCCTATAACCCCACTGCCACCGATACAGGGCAGGGGGTAGAGCGAGGCTAAGTGCCAGTATTGGCGCATCCTATGGATGCGCCATTTCTGGGATGGCTGAGGGCTCCTGTTTCTAGCCTCAGAGGGGGCCAATATCTATGGCCCCTTCCTAGGCTATTAATATCAGCCCCCAGCTGTCTGCATAGCCTTTGAAAGCTGTTAAAATAAGGAGACCCACATTTTTTTGAGGGGTCCCCCATTTTAATAGCTAGTAAAGGCTATGTATACAGCTGGGGGTTGATATTAGTAGCCTGGGAAGACTGGGAAGTTCCATAGGTATTACCCCTTTCCCAGGCTAAAAACATCCCCAGCTGTCCACTTTCCCTCTGCTGGTTAATAAAATTATGGGGGACCCCACGGCATTTTTTTTCCAGAAATTTTCTCATTTATTAATAAATTACATGAACAGTAAGGTACACACACAAAGCACGGATTATATATCTCACATATTTATATCTATCAGTATATCAATTTATTATCTATATATCTAGCTATCCATATATCTATTATCTATTTATATCACTATCTATCAATATATCTATTATCTATCTATCTATATAGCTATCCATATATCTATTATCTATCTATCTACCCATATAGCTATTAATCTGAGTTCAACTCATTACAAGTGTGGGAAAATACTCACCACGCATGCGCAGACCTCATTTGCCAGGAATACACTGAGTCAGTGTATTGACGGCAAATGAACAGAGCGGTCACATACAATGTGGCCGCTCTGTTCATGGAATCTTCGTGGGACCCTCGCTATTTGGACTGCGTCGGAAAGGTAAGGATGAGGTTGGTTTATTATTTTACTTTCATTACAGGTGATCATGGGCTTCGGGGATTAGGTGTAAGGTGAGTATATGGTGTTTTTTTATTTTTGGCAGGGGTGGCGAACATCGGGGACAAGGTGTAGGTGAGTATAATGTGTTTTATTTTTATTTTAATACTTTTTTATTAATTTAAACTTTTTTTTTTAACATTCAGCAGACTTCTGCTCCCATCCAGTGGTGCCTGTGCTTGCTGTTTACAATGGCAGGAGGAGCTGGCTGATGGTGGTAGTAATACCATCAACCGGCGCCTATGACCCGCGGTAAGCTTTTTACCGCTGGTTATTGTCACAGCTGTGGCATCATGCTGACACCTGTGTTTCCTGCGCTGTCACGCAAGTGGCAGTGCGGGAAACACCCGAACCCGAGCCCGAACAGTAACACGGATTTTCAGAGGAAGTCCGTGTTCGGGGTCCGGGACCCAACAGTAGGTGTTTGTTACAGACGCCGAACTTTACTGTTCGGGTTCGCCCAACACTATCTAGGACCACTGCAAACATTTTGTTGAAAATAGTCCTTGGATAGGAGTACATTCCCCTTAGAACATGTGGCCTCTATTGTGGCTGCAATTTTATACATAAAAGATACAGTCATTTAAGATGTCTGCTGTCCTTGAATATAGTGCTTGATGCTTGATTGAGGGTGTCAGACCCTCCAACCAATGAACGCCCTTAATCCAGGAGAAAAGAGCACAACAGGTGCCAAAAATTACAGCCCGTCCGACTCCAAGATGTCATGTCTATCTTCAGCCTACATCGGGATGACAGCCAGAACAATCCCCTTTTAATCAAACATCAACTGGTCTATTCGGGCAAACAGGAACAGCTCACCAATAGTGGGGTTTGTCCATAGAATCAGTGACAACAACATGATGTTTCCCCTCTTGAACAGTTCAACTAACAGACAGCAAGCCTCCCCAATCTTACCTTCAGACCCCAGAGCATAATAAACACGGGGTAGAAAAACAATAAAGGAACACCTCATCACATACCTGTCTTGCAACTGCAGCTTTTTTCTGGTGCTCCTTGCATCTACTCTCATCTTCATCTCAGTAGGCCATGGCTGTCACAATTGCATGACATCATGATGCATAGCATGCCACTAACCAGGCATTGAGCGATGCATGTTGTGACATCATGATACATGTCAGGAAGTTTGAGGTTCACTCTGGCACTGAGTGAAGAATGTGGAAGGAGAACTGAAAAGAGGCGCGGAGCACCGGATGGTGGGCTGAGGTGGTCGGACAGGTAAGCAGTGAGATGAGTACTTATTTTCCCACCATTTTACTCAATACAATTCAGGAAGATGGTGGCAACCATCGGGGCTTACATCTGAAGTACTAGAAATCAGGATGTGGATGTATGGTCAGATGGGGCCAATAACTGTAATGTTGCAGATGTAGGCACTGTGTGCTTTGTTGAACATAATTTTCGGCTATGTCGACCTATTTGTTGCAGGCTCCAAGTAGCAGTCAACCATGTCTTGGATCCTGCCTCAAATAGGAGGACGTGTCTGCCTCAGTCTGCATCATTACAGTCAATGGCCGCCTGAGTGCATACACTTGAATCATGTTTTCCAGGGCTTCAGACATAAGCTTTGATGAAACCACTGATGTGAGAGTAAAAGCCGCTCGCGGTTTCTTCACTGCTAATGGTCTAAGGGATAACGTTTGTCCTTGTGGAGAGTGACACACTGGCACTGGCATGCCAAGGTAAGGAGGCTTATTCGCCGTGTAATGCTCCTCTGGGAAATTTAATATGCAAATTGCCTCTTCCGAGAAAAAGAGGCCTTGAACTTTATAGCGCCACCTATTTGAAGCAGCAATCCTACAAGTCACAATCAACTCATTAACGAGTCGTGCAATATGACTTAGGATAATAGCCAAATCAGAACCTCAATTTGCAGACACTGTGTTAACATTCATTGCTAAATGGAGTTAAAAAAAACAACCAGAAAATGGCAGTAAAAAAAGATGTGGAAATGCTGAAAGAAGCAAAAAAAAACTGTCAGCAACCAAAAACATGGAGGAAAAACTGTTCAGGAAAGTCCAAAAAACACTGAAAACGATGCTACGGGGAAGTTTCCTTGAGCGTTTCCCCCTTAAAAAACCCGTCTGGTTCACCCGCTTGAAGAAGACATCATATAAGTGAGTAAAATAAATAAATAAAAAATAAATGTGCACATGCCCTTACACAAACCCAAAGAACAAATTGAAATCACCCAGTATTTTCAGTGGTATTATGGAGTTGGTTTCGCCAAGTCTGTCGGACCAGCCTTTTTGAGCCTGTGGCCTCTGACAGTCATTACAATGGTGGTACTGTCTTGGTACTCTAGGGTAGCATTATGTGGCTGTACTATATATGTTACCCATGACCCTAATTTCCTCTGAAATAAGTTCTTCCAATACTTCAGGTGCAAACTTTACAAACGAGAATACAATCAGCCATTACGTACCTACAGTAAATGAGACAATGAAAAGTGCGGCTCTTTGCTTTCTACAACATCAAACTATCTATTTAATTAATCTGTTCTCGCTCTTCTTCTGTTTAATTAATCTACTTCTTACTGTTGTTTGATTAAATATTAATTCCTTTCACAACTTGGTGATTGCTTTTGCTTACCAAATGTAGAGTGTTCCTCAACGTATTTTTTTTAAAGGGAACCACCAGAAGATCTGTACTAAAGCCCCATTTCACAATTCATAACAATGTGATTTTTTCATTGTATATCCAAAGTTGGTGACTATATCATGTCAGCAGGTGTAGATGCAGGCTTGGCCATCCAGGGGCTAACAGTAGGAAAGTCCATGTGAGAGCAAGTTGAAGATGTTCCTGCGAAACAGTCCATTATTTGTGTATATAGGAGGTAGGAGGCGATTTTAGCCAATTAATGCAAAATTAAGTATATCATCGGAATGGCATCCTTCACTTGTACATGGATGCCATTGTTGATTGTGTGGATATTTCTGTTGTGCTCACATGATCAAAACAGAAAAAGATTGGAGAATAATTTAATTCTCATCATTTAAACTATGAAGGCGATCATAATGCCGACAAAGGATCCAAAGGACTTGCTATGTAACATCTCCAGAGGTTCCAAGTCAGCCATAAGGGTTGCCTATATTGGCACATACATGCTCATGTTTGCTGTACTCACGAAAGTCAGGTAGCATGTCATTTTTATTAGAGATGAGTGAATCGGTTTATATCTAATGTAGTTTGTTAAAAATCTCCCCAAAAATTTAGATTCACCAAAATCCAAATTTTTGCATTTTGATGTGCGTGAATAAAAATGAAATGGTGGCCACCATTTTGGTGAATTTAGAGGTCTCAGAATGATTAAAAAAAAAATAGTCATGTGGGTAGTAATCCTCTTCTTTGAAGTCAATGACACGTGTCACACTCATTGAGGTCAATTGGGATTTAGTGAAGAACGACAGCACCAGTGGCCTGAAGGAGAAGAAGACAAGGGAAGCAATCAGTAGACGATCAGCAGCGGGAAAGGAATGGAGATGGCCAAGGAGAGGTGATTATATAAGGTTCTTATTAAAGATGAGCTAGGGAATGGATTTTTCCAAGAAGTATAATAATTTCCTCACCATCACCCATTTGGCCTTCATTGCATCTTTATATCACCACCTAATGCATAAATGCCCTGGACGTGTGGCGAGACATTGCGTGCATACACAAAACCGTCCCGTGCCTCATCAGAGCTGAGTATTTTGTTGCCTGTGACGGCAATCAGAAGATGCAACAAGGGCCATAATGATGAGGAGCATAGGGGTTGGAGAAGTGAGCAGTAAGGTGAATATAAGGATTTTTTTATTGTTTTTTTTTATTTTTTTATCCTTTTGATTGTTCTTTACTATTCAGATTGCTAAATCCATATGGATGCGACTTACAAAAAAAAATCAGCATTTTGGCAAATGTGGATTTTTGTAAAATTCAAGTAGAATTGAATTTCTCTCGAATATATTCACAAATCTCTAGTCTAGAGCATTATAGTTAAAAAATTATAAATACCCAAATTAAATTAAAAAAGAAAAATCAAAAGAATAAAAATGTTTAAGTAATGTAAGTAATGTAAAGTAAGTGGTAAAAAAAGTGAAACCAAAAAATAATCTAAATACATTATTTGGCATTATTTGGTTCCACATTATTAATAAGGGCAGGTGCAGACGACCGTTTTCTCTCCATCTGAGAAAATAGCTCCGATTAGGCTAATCAGACTCCGATCAGAGTTTGATCGGAGTGTAATTTGATTTTCTTGGATTTGGAGAGAAAATTAAAGTTTCTCCACCTTTTCCATTATGTCAGTCCATAATAATCGAACAGAGCTCTGATGTTATCTCAGTGTGGTCTTATTTTTTTTCACAGACCCATAGATGTAAATGGGTGACTGCCTACCGATTATTGGAGGCAAATCGGGCATGCTGCTACTTTTTTCCTTGGACACTTGGTCTAAGGCCACAGCCCCACTATCAGTATTTGTTCAGTATTCTGTTAGTATTTTTTCTCAGGAGTGGGAGCCAAAACCAGGCGAGGAACAATCAGAGAAAAGGTTTAATAGAAACAAGTCACCAATTCTGGATTTATCACCCACTCCTGAGAAAAAATACTGACCAAATACTGATAGTGGGGCCGTGGCCTTAGGAAAATAAATACACATGTTCATCAGTCCATAGAATAACATGGGTACGAGTGTTTTCCGTCAAAACCACGGTCTCGTGCACAAGCTCTATGGAAAACTAAAAGCTACGGCAAAATTGCTTTTCTAACAGCTTTTACACAATTAAAAGTTATTAGAAATTAAACATCTATGTGTATGTACCAGAAAAAAAAACACTTACGTAAAGTCCAACTCACCCAAGAAAAAAAGAAACATAAAATTATGAAAGAAAAGAAAAAATTAAAAATTTTCAAAGTGGAAAATTTAGAAAAAATGTCGATTTTTCAGATTTGATTTCTCTTCTGAGCCATAAGAGGTTAAGGAGTCGTATGTTAGAACATTTTTCAGATATAACAGTGTAAAATAAATGGTTATTTTTATATACTATACATGGTGATTTCAGTTTCTAATACCTGGAGGCGTTTTTTTCTACTGTTCCCGAAGCTTCGAAACGATAAAACTGACTCTAATTTAATTCTTGAAAGAAATTATTAAGCATGATTTTGTTGTGTCATTTATGATGTTCCAGCCCACGCAGGCTGAACCTTTGCCACGAAATTGGAAAGTGACTGCACTATGTTAGGTTTTAAATCATTTTACATGCATTAAGACTCGCGCGAGTGTGGGCGCCAGTCGGTTATTGTAATATCAACTGAAATTAAATACAGCAATTTCCAATTAATGCGCTGGAAAGAAAATCAGGAAAAGATTCATTTCTCAAGAGCGATGGTGAAGATGCCTTACAATGATATGAAGCCATTGCTGAAAACGACATTACAAATCAAAGACGAACAGATAATTAAAGCTAAACAGCACTCGGAATACAAACAAGGTCATTGTTATACGTGAAGTGGCGTCTACGGCGGCCCAGCCATGAGATTGCAGCGGGATGATGGCGGGATATTCACAGTTATCAAAATGTAATTTAGCAGCTCGAGAGAGAGTCTGGCGATGGAAAAAGTTTGATTACTTCAGTTTTTAATAGCCACTGTATTCAGTACATTTTTAATGATTTATTGCACCCAGTTGGAGCATTAAAAGTACAAACCGATTTTGTATTTTTTTTTCTTCACTGGGAATGTAATTTTCTGTTTTTTTGTTTTTTTTTCACTGGTGTTTTATTTTAATGTAGGTGACAAGATACAATGAGAGCATTGGAGGGGGGGAAGTATGCATGAATAGGACCACTGATTTATTGCTTCAATATATTTGCTATATTAAAAATGAAGCAGCTTTATAAAAACATGCTACTATTTAGTTTATAAAGCCCAAGTTCCCATCCAGATGTAAGAGTTTCCAGATTGAAAAAAAACTGCTATAAGTAATTTATTCTCCAGTAATTATCTGCAGGATCTGACTATATGGGGTTAGTTGGAGATGGACGGCGACAAACTTGAAGTTGTAAACGAGTTTAACTTACTCGGATCGATGATCACTCAAGATGCAGCGACAACATCCAAAGTCAAAAGGAGAATAGCTATGGGAAAATCAACAATGAAGTCACAGCACAAGGTCTTCAAATCGAGGAATATTTTCACTAGCGATGGAAGACACAGTTTTTGTGCTTAGTTTGGTCTTTTTTGTGCTAACATATGGATGTGAAACCTGGACGATAAAAAACAAGACAGAAGAATATCCACGCTTTCGAAATGTGGTGCTGGAGAAGGATGTTATCGATATTATGGATGGAAATAAGAACAAACAAATCAATTTGGGAGCAAATCAAGCCCGACGTGTCACTGGAAGCAAGGATCACCAAGCTACAACTTGCCTACTTTAGACACATCATACGAAGAGGGCAATCATTGGAGAAGAACATCATAGTCAGAAGAATAGAAGGAACAAGATGAGGAGGAAGACCAGCAACCCGATGGCTTGATACTATCAAGATAATGGCGTAGAAGACCCTACCTTCAGATCTTCCTACAGATCATTCATCCATCAAGTCATCATGGCTCAAGATCGAGTCGAAGACCATTAAATTATAATAATAACTGTAGTCTGTAACCATAAAGAAAGACAAATCTGTATTGTTACTGTTTGCTCCCAAAAATAGATATTTGAAATCAAATTAATCACTTTTTTTGGATTATGTAACAGTTTGATTCCTGTAATATACAGTGAAAATATAAATCTAACCTAACAGAACAATATTTCTTATGAGATCCCCATTTCCAGTTATTTGTTTTTTTTTTTTGGGGGGGGGGGTCACTCAGCTGCTCCAAAACTTAGATGCCTCAACCTCGACTCTTCAACTGGGAAAAATATGTAGATGAAAGAAAGCGAGGTCAATAATGACGAGCTAATTGCCAAAATTCAAATTGAACAGTTAAGTCAAAATGGGCTGGGAAATTTGATTTGTAATAAATGTTCTCTATGTAAAGAGAAAAAAATAATACTCAGATGTATTTTCTTTACTCAGCACATTGTCTGTGCCTTAGTCTTACTCGGAGTTGGAAGCCTCAGTACTTTGTGAAGATGCCAGAAGAAGATATTGCACATGGTGCCAAAGTGAAGGAGAGGACTGAAATTGGTGCATGGACTAATGGATGCCGAGATGTGCCGGCTAGACAGGTGAGAAACAAGGTCCTTTTTATTTTACCTCTTTCCTGGTCCTTTATAAAATGGCAACTTGGATGAACCGGGGAAAAAAAAACTAATTTTGTGTTAGAGTAAGGAGTAGCTCAAAATGGCAAGTCCTGGTCCAATAGTGGAGCTAGCAAAGATGGTAGAGAGCAAGTAGCGAGGAAGCACAATTGAATAGTCAATTGGAAGTCCAGTAGCTCAAACCTAGCAAAGATAAACCCTTTTTAACTAAGGTCAGTGAGTAGATACTAAAAATCTCACCACTTTTATTTCTATTGACTGAGATTGACAATTAGGTGCGGAACACTTCCAAGCCTTTAAATGTGTCAACCTATTAGTTGCCCTAACATCTAAAGTAATTGGTTAGAAGAATATAACTTATAACTCACAGAGTGGCCTTAAGTTTCCTGGATGTGGTGTGAGGGGTACAACACATGGACAGCAGAACTTCCTTATGGGTTGATTGACTCCATGACTCCTTGATGGGGAGGTGTTGTGGAGTTAGTGTGTTGATTCTGCTTATGGTTCCCAATCTACCTCTATCTCAGTGTTATATCCACCGGTAGCTGACTTTCTCTTCCAAGGGTTGCTCCACTATTTTTAAATTGATGACCTATCCTAAGGATAGTTAATCGATATCAGGTTGGGAAGGAGGTCCAAGTTCTGTCACACCCACTGAGCTGTTCTATGTGCTGTCTGCAGCCAGATATAAGCAGTTGCAGAGTTGAACAGTATAGCGACGTCAACTGTGTCGTGGCCATCCACCCAGCCACCCCTATTCTCAGAAATATTATTGGATCTGCAGTACCCAGCTGAAGTCATTACACAGTTAACTGAGCATTACTGTTCCGCTCCACAAGTGCTAAAATTCGGCACCAAAAACTGCTGATCAGTGGGGGTGCCGGGAGATAGATTTGATATTGATCAATCTGATATTGTTCAGTCTAATATTGATGACCTCTCTTTGAGATATAAAAAATAGTGGAGCAACCCTTTAACTTTAAGTGGAACTCCTCATGTGATTTTTGCTCTTTTTGAACACTATCGCCAAACCAGGTAATAAATTAAAATATGAAACTACGCAGTTCACCAAGCATTTTCTTTTCCTCATTTCCATTGTAATCCTATGAAATTCCATTTTTTAGCCAAATTTCTTCCCAAAATATTTGGTGGTATTACTCTGTCAGACTCTCTTAGAATACACGTCACCAGCTTTCTCGACAGCTGACTGCCCTTTCAAGTATCTACTTTTAGCATCAATTAATGTGATTGGTGTATTATCGGCGTCTCTGCCTCCTGCCGGGCAGAGATGCCGTTCCCCTCACCGCCGTGGTCCCGGTCCGGCGTCTTCCTGCTCCTCTGCTGCTGATGTGGCGCGCACTGCGTGCAGCTTCCCGGACACTGTGCTTATGGGGTCACGCGCGCCGTCCTAAAGAGTCCCCGGCCAATGGCCAGAGGACTTCCCCTGTATAAGGCACCTCCTCCAAAATGGAGGTGCCTGTGCAAGGTTGTTGTTTTGTGTGCTAACACTTTCCTCAGCCCTCAGGTCCCGCTGCCTGTCTGACCTGCCCGCCAGTCGGTCTAACAGTCCAGCCCGCCAGTCTGTCTTACAGTCCTGCCCACCAGTCTGTCTAACATTCGTGCCTGCCAGCCTGCCTACCTGGAGCACCTGCCAGTAACCTGCCAGTTACCTGCCGTGCTCGCCAGCCTGCCTACCTGGAGCACCTGCCAGTTACCTGCCGTGCCCGCCAGCTTGCCTACTTGGAGCACCTGCCAGTTACCTGCCGTGCCCGCCTGCTTTCCTACCCAGAGCACCTGCCAAGTAAACTGCCGTGCCCGCCAGCCTGCCTACCTGGAGCACCTGCCAGTTACCTGCCGTGCCCGCCAGCCTGCCTACCCAGAGCACCTGCCAAGTAATCTGCCGTGCCCGCCAGCTTGCCAACCCGGAGCACCTGTCTGACTATCCACCGTACCCGCCTGCTTATCTACCCGGACCACCCGCCAGCCTTCCTGCCGTGCTCATCTGCTCTACCGGTCAGCTCCTGTCATCTGACCCGTGGGAGTCACCTGCTCTCACACAAGGTCGGTCCCAGAGTGGCACCTGGTTCACCTGCCCAGTCCCTCCCTGGTTCACGGAGTCGACTAAGCCGCCGTGTGACCTGGGTCGGTCCGTGTAGGTACTTAGTAACGCCCCTCTGGTCCCTCCTTGCACCGAAGCACAGAGGTTCCACCACCTGGACCCGTAACAATTGGTCAAAGTATTGGCTGAATAAACTTAAAATCTCCACCCACTTGACTCATTTGGAAACAAACCCCTTTGACTCTATTTACATCTATGATTTTTCTTCCTGTTGCTTTACTTTGTCATAAAGCAAATCAACAAAATTAACAGCAAAACCGGATCGTTTTCATGCAGACACGAGGGATGTAACGTTTTATGGGATAAAGTAGTACAGCATGTAAAAGCGGCTTCAACTGTGGAGGATTCAGCGATGGAGCCTCCAATGCAGAAGAAAATTGTCTTAGACTATATTCCAAAGTCATGGTGTCTAGAAGAGACTGGGCTGCGATGCAAGTTCTGTTAAAGGTCCCTCAATTTTGCAACAAGTCATTAAGTCCCCATAGGCACCAGGGCTCATCTGCTCTCCTAACATTACTAACCTAATCAATAGTCCTCCCATATAAGTTTACAGTTTCTCGCGTGAGGTTCGATTACTCCATCATTCAGAGCCGGGCTTATCTTGGATGGATTAGTAAAGTTCATTCTAATTACTTTTGTAAAAGAAAACCTTAGTATGACTTTTTTTCTTTTTTTAATTTACTTAACATTTCGGTGTCCTCCTTAGAGTATAGGGTCGGTGTTTCAACCGGCACAAATAATAATGAGATAAAATAAGAGACTCGAGATAACGCAAGATGCCGAGAAGTAAGAAAATTAAAATGCTGCACAAACATTTCTTCCACTTTCAAAAGACATTCTCCTCTCGCAGGGGAAATTTTCCGGAATAACACGTATAAGTCATTATGGCATTTTAGTGGCTATTTTATAGTACATCATGTGTCAGTGAGGAAGGGTTGTTCCTAACTTCTAAATTGTTGGCTTCAATCACTTATATTAGCTCACTTTCCCTTTGTATTTGTAAGGTATTTGCTTTATACATCATATTAAATGGCAAAATGAAAAAGAAAAGTAATGTCCGAAAAGTGGTGCTTTACTTGCTAAAAATACTGAACTACAAGTGAAGCCTGAACTAAATTTTAGCCAGATGCATACTGCCATTTTTGCAGTGACTCATGACTCATGCAAGGAAAATTGACCTCCTGTTTCTATATAGAGCTTAGAAAGATTCCGCTAGTCAGTTTTTAATCATGTGATATCACAGACCTAATGGAAAAGCGAAGAATTAGCTGGGTATAAAGGCAAAATGAGCAATTGTAAGTACACAGTGCTATATAATATGATGATTGCAATATATTAAGAGGATTAAAACTTTGATGTGAGTGCTACTTTAAGTGTCCTCTTGGTTCAATATATCATAAGATTAGTGGCACAAGATGACAAGCTTCTTAAAGAAAAAAATAATGATACTTTGTGGAGAGATGTTTATGCGGTATATGTCCATATGTCCATTTGTGGCCACCCAGTGGCTGAGATGTGAATAACAGCCTGTCCAGAGTTTTGCTGACCATGTTGAAATAATTAATTAAACTTGAATACTAATTTATTAAACTTGTATAATTGTTTTAAACTTGCATAGAGTACTTAAAGAGACTGAAGAAAAGGTATGAGCAAACCCGTCTGAACCTCAAGCATATCAAGAGGTTCTCATTAGTGATGGTACGAGTCAATTCACAGGACCAAAGGGAAGAGGGAAAGGGAGCCCAGACTCTAGGGAAAGGGGGGAAGTGGAGACCTCCTAGGTTGATCTAGCATCACTCTGTCTCCCCTAACGTCCCTGTATTGGCTATTCACGAATTACCACACGTGTGCCTCACCCTGTCTTTCCCTAGCGTATGACTAAGGGAAGGAAGGAGATCAACACTAGTCGATCTCCACTAAACACTATAGACAACAGGAGTGGACAAACAGGGGGAAATTGCTTAGCTTTAGACGAACTCCAGACAAATGCGCACACGGCCTCAAGCTCCAAAGAGGACGAAGTACTGCTCTTGTTAAAGCTTTCACAGGTAGTAATGAATATTGCCTGCACCTCTGTCTGAAACACAGCAGGTATTTATACATCCAGGCCAGGGAGCTAATTAGCTAAAGGGAAATAGCCGCTGGGTCCTAGAGAGACAGCCTCTAATAAGATGTCTGTAATGCAAAACGTAGAGATCTCCTGCAACCTATTGCAGGGCGACTGTCACCTCTGACACACCCATGACACAATGTTTGGTTGTTGAAACCGCCTCATATCTGATGGTATCACTGGCTCCTCTTTTAATTAGTCGTCCTGGCACTAATCAACTTGTGACAAGATCTTGTACTAGATCGGCTAATCAAAAGAAGAGCTGTAGATGATGTCAAGTAGGAGGAGGTTCGGATGACTACCTACGGACAGCTAAATATTACCAAGATGGTCACTGGACTGGTTCCTGCGAATCAATTCATACCATCTCTGGTTCCCATACACTTCATGGAGGCCAGGAGAGTATCCATTTAGCTTTACTGATTTTGGAATTTGCCAGTAAATCTTAAGTTTATTTTCTGTGTAGGTAAAAATAGTAGCCTATATTTATATGTAGAGGCTTTCTGCAACAATGTTTACTGTGCAGTATACTTAATTTATTTATTTTTTAAAAATGGGGTATATAAGAGAAATAGGTACACCTTCTACTTTCGAATGAGGTTGGAAATCCAATATGAAGGGAGGTTTTGTCCATTTTGCTTTTTCCCATATTCATTGGATAACATTCAATCCTTGTGTCCAGGGTTTTAGTGTCCTGCACTGGTAGTCATAATAGTGATAATACCATAATTACAGGTTATTTCGGCTGATTAAATTTAGTTAGGCTATTTAAATGAATTTTCCACCCCCCCCCCCAAACTACCATTTGTATCATGCTCATTATCCCATAGTGTCTACCACATCCTGGGAGACAATAATGAATGAAAAGAACATATCCCTGAATTGTGTGGGAGCATTGTAGTGTGTATCAAAGAATGACAATGATGGATGTGATTAGTCACATGCTCTTCTATCAGTGCTATACTAACGAGGGGGCAATGCTTCAGAAGAAACTGCAGCTAATCTGATAATAACTGTATTATAGTAAGTGGCACAGAATGCTTTTATACAACACATTTGTGAACGTAAACATAAAATGGCCAAACCCCTTTAATCTAGATGGCAATAAACACATCAGCCAGTAAGTGTCCTAATTAGGAGTTGGGGATGATTTGCATTTTAGTTTGTAAGTAGAAATAAAAAGCCTTATAAATATATCACTCTGGGTTCTATCATGAAGAAAAGCTCCTGTATCACATGCAGAAGGCTCTGCATTGGAAAAATGAAAATAACTGTCATGCCAGGTGTGGGAAAGACTTAGTGCAACACAAATGGAAAAGGGAAAGGGAGCCCAAACTCTAGGAAAAGGGGGGAAGGGGAGACCTCCTAGTCATCCTGTCTCAACTACCATCCCTATATTGGCTCTTCACAAATCGCTGCACGCGTGCCTCACCCTGACTTTCCTGGCATATGGCTAAGGCTAGGGACAGGAGGAGATGAGCACTAGTCAATCTCCACTAAGCTCTATAAACAACAAGGGTAGACAAACATGGGGGAATTGCTTAGCTTCAGACGACTCCAGACAAATGCACACACGGCCTCAAGCTCCAGAGAGGACGAAGTACTGCTCTTGCTTAACCCTCACAAGTAGTAATGAATATCGCCGGCACCTCCCTCTCAGACACACCAGATATTTATACACCCAGGCCAGGGAGCTAATTAGCCAGAGGGAGGTAGCTTCTGGGTCCTAGAGACAGCTGCCTCTAAGAAGATGTGTGTAACACCAAACATAGAGATCTCCTGCAACCAATTGCAGGGCGACTGTCTGTCACCTCTGACACACCCGTGACAATAACAGACTAGGACATTTTTCCTGATGTCACTTATAGCTCTCTTATACTCATAAAACCAGGATAAAAATCTATCACTATCTTATGTACTGGCATTAAAGGGGTTGTCCAACACTATTATTTTTATAATCATGCTCACCACTCACATGGTTAACAGAGGAGGGAAAGAGCTACCAAAGGGAGAAGCTCCACCTGTACCCAACTGGTCCCTGTACAGACTAGAAAAGGCTAGAAAAGGCCCTAGCTAAAAAACTAAATACACCTCCTTGGACCTGGCTCCCTAAAAGGCCGTTTAGGCATTTTTCGTACCTCCTGAGGAACCAGAGGAGAGGCCTCAATATAAATTCAAAAGAGGTAGACAAAATCATGCAGACACAAGAACCCAGGGTGAGAAACTAAAACACATTCACAAAAGGATAGACAGGGATAAAAAAGGAGATCCAAAAAACAAACAGAATAAGTGAAACCTCCCAGACCCCAAAACGTGGAGAAGAAGAAAAAGGTGCTGAGGAGGAAAACTCACAGATTGCAGTAGGGAAAACAACTGAGGCTTACCAGAAAAGGTAAACCCTTAGCTGAGGAGCTAGAACTCCAAACACCAATCTATATGGAAGTATAGCCAGCAAGTGAAGTGAGTGAAAGGTGAACATATAAAGCCCATCTCAAAATGTGATAGGACAAAGCCAAAAGGGAAAATGGAAAACACCTGGAGAGAAGCCAACCAAGAAAAGAAAACCAAGACAAAAGAAAACATCAGCATTTGGATGAGAGGGAAACCGACCACACAGCAGAAGGTTACAGGATCAAATCCCGAAATTGAGCCATGACAATCATATTTTTTTAACTATGGGCCTAAAAACGAACAAAGGTAACTACCATCCTTTTGTACCTGGCCCTGGCTCAGAATAGTCAACTGTTCTTGCTGGCAATTCAGCTACTTAACATCAAAAGAGAAGCTCTTCGTCCGGGCTTCTCTGTTGATGGGCCATGACTGCTGACATCATACTAATTGTCAGTTAGGCAGTGGGGAGCCGGCTGTCAATCAGCAAGACGTTGGTAGTTGAGAAAAGTAAAAGAGAATTTACTACTCTGTCAATGTGACGTCACAACAGGCAGGCATTTAGCAACTACCTGCCTGTTCGTTCTTAGGCTCATCAAAAAAAAAATTATATAATTCTAGATAATCCTTTTAAGGGCAAATATTGCCCTCAAAGGAAACCTGTCAGCTGCCTAAGCTGTGGGCAGCATCTATCACCTGTAGTATCCCAGCCATGTATGGTTGTCTCTGAAACGCTACAGTGCTATAGACGCCAGGGACTGAGCTGCACAGTGCAATAGTTGTACAGGGATGTCCTCAGTGGTTTCTTCCCACCCGTTGACATTGACTGACAAATCTCTGCCTATACATGCACACAGGCAGAGGATCTCCAGTCAGAGACAAGCATACATGGCTGTGATGCTACAGTTTGGGCAGCATATATCCACTGACAGGTTCCCTTTCAGAGCAAAACTTGCCCTTAAAGGGGTTATCCAGGATTATATATTTTTTTATTGTGAGCCTATAAACTAACAGGTAGGTAGTTGCTAAATGCCTGCCTGTGTGTCGGCACATAGCGGTCCACTGATGTCACGTAGACAGATCAGTGACCTCTCTTCCAATCTGCTCCGTTGACAGGTTCCCTTTAATGCTCTGAGCTGTAAAATCAAATATAGCTAATTCTAAAATTACCGAGCTGTGCCAGGAAAACCTTGTGAGAGCTGCATCCAATAAGGTCCTGACTCCCACTGATCTGAGAGTGATGATCTATCAATTTTGTAATGGTGGAGGACCCTTTTAAAGTCATAACATTTTTTATATACCTTTATCAGTGAATGGGTTAAACTCCAAAAAGTTCAACTTTTTCTGATATACTGCTATGCTACGATTGCTCCATATAAAATAATGACTGTATCGTTCAGCAATAAATATAACACGGCAAATATGAGAGTACACAGATTAACGCGCAGAGACATCGATTCTGTGAATAAAGCAGAATTTCATAAAATCTCCTGTACATCTTTTTTTGGTATTTGCATAGTGAGGGGAGCCGGTATTACTCGTTCCCGGTGCTCCGGATGATCACTTTTCATTCCAAGCACTCGATTTCTAATCCGGGGATAAAGTGTCACAACTGGATGACTCTTTATATGAGCAGCGTGAGCTTCAATAAATAACCTCTTGTTCTGTTACAACTGTTCAATATCTCAGTGAAAGCGGAGGACAATTCCATATCCCGGATTCAGCTGTTGATATTCCTGTGTCTTTCATTTGGCCGTACAATCTCTTGTTTTCATTCTGCACACATAGTTCCAATGTAGCTATTACAGAACCCCACTCACGTACCTTCAAACCAAGTACAGTAGGTCAAAGGGAGTCACATGTCTGTATTTCAATTTGTTTTGATAGCTCTTTGTTACGGAAAAATATATTTTATTTTCTTGTTGTTTTTTTCTTTTTTCCTTTATATTTTTGTTTTTCAAGACAATAGAAATATTTTTGAAGTGAGCTCAGCTTTTCTATGTGCTGCTTTTACACATATGTATACAGGGGTGTATAGTCAAGGTGAAGTGTTGTTATTGCAGAGAATCATTGCCAAGAAAAAAAAATAACTGTTTCTTTAGGCATCTTTAGATGCTATTTAGATGAAGCATGAAATACTTTGTGAAACCCTTTGCAGGTTTCTGTACTGCTCAGTAGGCAGGTTCCTCTTGTTGTGGTCAGGGCCGGTTTTAGATAAAATGGGGCCCTAGGCAAAAGCTTAAAGTGGGGCCCCAAATGCTCACACATTGCACCATCACACAGAAACATTTCGATTGTATTTATAATGCACACCCCATAGGCCTCCATATTGTATGATGCACACCCCATAGGCCTCCATATTGTATAATGCACACCCCATAGTCCTCCATATTGTATGATGCACACCCCATAGACCTCCATATAGTATAATGCACATCCCATAGTCCTTCATATAGTATAATGCACTCTCTATAGTCCTTCATATAGTATAATGCACTCTCCATAGTCCTTCATATAGTATAATGCACACCCCATAGTCCTTCATATAGTATAATGCACTCTCTATAGTCCTTCATATAGTATAATGCACTCTCCATAGTCCTTCATATAGTATAATGCACTCCCCGTAGTCCTTGATAAAGTATAATGCAGCCACCCCCCAGGGTATAATGCTGCCACCCCATAGAGTGTAATGCAGCCCTCCAAAGTATAATGCAGGCCCCCCATATAGTATAATGCAGGCCCCCCCATATAGTATAATATAGGCCCCCCATATAGTATAATGCAAGCCACCTATATAGTATAATGCAGACCCCCATAGAGTATAATTCAGGCCCCCATAGGGTATAATCCAGCCCCCCAATATAGTATAATTCTGGCCCCTCCATAGTATAATCATCTCCTGCCTCCACTACTGCAACATCCTTCTCTGTGGCCTTCCTGATAATGCAGCCTCCCCATAGAGTGTACTGCAGCCCTCCAAAGTATAATGCAGGCCCCTTATATAGTATAATGCAGGCCCCGCATATAGTATAATGCAGCCACCTATATAGTATAATGCAGGCCCCCATAGAGTATAATCCAGCCCCCCCATATAGTATAATGCAGCCTCCCCCATATAGTATTATGCAGCCTCGCAATAGTATAATACAGGCCACCATAGAGTATAATCCAGGGCGCCCATATAGTATAATGCAGCCTCCCCATACAGTATAATCCAGGCCACCCATATAGTATAATCCAGGCCCCCCATATAGTATAATGTAGCCTCCCTATAGTACTGTATAATGCAGGCCCCCATCACGTATAATCCAGGTCCCCATACGGTATAATCCAGGCCCCCATAGAGTATAATCCAGCCCCCCCATATAGTATAATGCAGCCTCCCCATAGTATAACACAGGCCACCATAGAGTATAATCCAGGGCACCCATATAGTATAATGCAGCCTCCCCATAGTATAATGCAGCCCCCCATAGAGTATAATCCAGGCCCCCATAGAGTATAATCCAGCCCCCCCATATAGTATAATGCAGGCCCCCCCATAGTATAATCATGTCCTGCCTCAACTACTGCAACATCCTTCTCTGTGGCCTACTTGCTAACACTCTTACACCTCTCCAGTCCATTCTTAACTCTGGTCCATCTCTCGCCTCGCTACTCCTCTGTTATCCCCCTTTGCAAATCTCTTCACTGGCTCGCAATTGCCCAGTGCATCCAGTTCAAACTACTAACACTGACCTATAAAGCCATCCATAACCTTTCCCCACCATACATCTCTGAACTAATCTCCCGATATATTCCCTCACGTAATCTCCGGTCCTCCCAAGACCTCCTTCTCTCCTCCACACTTATTCGTTCCTCGCCCAATCGCCTTCAAGACTTCTCACGAATATCCCCCATCCTATGGAATTCGGTGCCCCAACACGTCCGATTATCCACCACATTCGGATCCGTCAGACGGAACCTGAAAACCCATCTCTTCAAGAAAGCTTACAGCCTGCAATGACCCTGCTGCCTCCTCAACACCGGAGCTACCGCAACCCCCCCAACCTACTGTCTCCTCCCCCATTCCTGTAGAATATAAGCCCACAAGGGCAGGGTCCTCTTCCTTCTGTGCCAGTCTATCATTGTAAGTTTGTTTACTGTAAGTGATATCTGTATTTGGTATGTAACTCCTCCTCATGTACAGCACCATGGAATCAATGGCGCTATATAAATAAATAATAATAATAATGCAGTCACCCAGTCCTGCAGTATTATGGTGACCGCTTACTCACTGATTTACAAAAAAATAAATACATAATCACCTCTCCTCCTTGTTCCCCCCGCTGCCCTGGTGTCCGCAGCGCATCTCAGCAGCTCCCCTTCTGGCACAGCGTGGCTCGCGATGAAATGACGTAATTGCGCATGCTGCAGGCAGAGGGAGAATGATGGGAGAGGAAGCGTCGCATGATGCTCTCTCCTCCATCATTGCTTTCAACTATAACGGCATCGATACAGTTGAATGTGCAATGCGGAAGGAGTGGAGGGGGGCCAGGGCTGGCGTCCCCCTGACTCATGGGCAGCGTGCCACTGGGAGAATGGGGGCCCTAGGAAGATTCCTTGTCTGCCTGCCCCTAACGCCAGCCCTGGTTGTGATGTCATAATTGTGTCTCGCTCCTTACTTACTGTCAGGGTCTCACATCTGACTGTGGCCTAGAGACGTTGTGAGTGACTGCTCAGCTGCCCTATGGGATATGTGGTGTGCTTGACTGTCAGTTTTGTGAGTGACAGTCCAGTCATCTAATCATATCCTGGGGCATGCTGTGTTTTGATTGACAACTCTGCTGTTCAATCAGGTTTATTCTGCAGGTGTTTCCTCAGGTGCCTCCCATCCTCAAATGATTTGCAGGGTATTTAACTGGCGTGCTGCCTGCAGCAGATGTCAGTTGTAGATTTGCTTTAGGTTATTGTGCTTGCTTGCTCTGTGTCTGATTCTGATCTTGCTGATGACTCTGGATTTTGTTGTGACTATTCTTTTGAATTATCCCTTCTGCTTTTGACGCTCTCTGACTTCAGGTATCTGACCCCGGACTTGGTCTCTGACTATCCATTTGTTGTACTCCCTGGTTTTGACATACCCTCCTGGCATTTGATCCCAGACTGTTACCTGACCACGCCTTCGTCTCACCCCTCTGTACTCCCAGACCCCTCTGTACTACAAGCTCTCCTGGCATCTGACCTCGGACCTCCTGACTACACTGTCTCATGGCTTGCCCCTGAGTAGTGACTCAGCATCGCATTACAACTGTCTGTGTATGGGTTTTTGTTTTATTCTGTTTGCCAGTATGGAGCCTGTTCACACACTCTGCGACCAGGTGGAGAATTTGACTCAGATGATGTAAGATCTGGCTAATGAATGCCAGAATCTGGAATCATCATAGTTCCAGTTGCAGGGTCAGATAAATAGCCGTATGAAAACTTCCCCTAGCCCTTCACTGCTAGCGGAGACTGTGATGGGGGATTCCAGGCCCATTTACTCAACCCAACCAAGTATTTACCAACCCATTCTATGGTTGGTCATTCACAGTCCTGTTGTTGATTGGTGTCAGAAGGAAATTGTTAAGTGGGGCCCCAAATGTCATAAGAAATGTCTAAACCCTGTGCAAGTATGCTCCTCAAGTCTGGAAGGTCTATTCTGGGTGACTGAAAGACTTCAGAGATGTGTTCTCCAAAAAAGAGGCAGAGATATTACCTCCTCATCATCCTTATGACTGTGCTATTGATCTTGTTCCTGGTGCTAAATTACCTAAAGCCTGCCTGTATAATTTATCTGGGCCTGATCGTACCGCCATGAAAAGTTATGTGAATGAAAGCTTATGGAAGGGTCATATCCATCCCTCCTCCTCACCTGTGGCGGCTGGATTCTTCTTTGTTAAAAAGAAAGATGGGGTTTCCGCCCTTGCCTCGATTTCTGAGAGGTGAACAAGATCACGGTTAAGAATACATACCCACTTCGACTCATCCCCGACCTTTACAATCAGCTTACTGGGGCTAAATAGTTTTCTAAACTGCACCTTAGAGGAGCTTACAATTTAATACGCATCCGGAAGGGTGATGAGTGGAAAACGGCGTTTTTACAGTCGGAGTGTCTATTTGAAAATCTTGTCATGCCTTTCGGGTTAACCTATGCACCAGCAGTGTTTCAAAACTTTATGAATGATGTCTTTTCTTATTGCATTGGGAGATTTATTGTTATTTACCTTGATGATATTTTGATTTTATCGCCTGATTTGGTTTCTCATCATGAACATGTGAGATGTTGTTTTACAAAGATTGAGGAAAAATTCTATGTTTGCAAAAAATTGAAAAAGTATTTTTTGTCTGCTCCTATTCTAATCCAACCCAATCTTCACGAACCATTCATTGTGGAGGTGGATGCTTCAGGTCAGGTGAGGGGCCGTTTTATCTCAGTGGCCTAAACCTCTGTTTAATTTGCATTTTTCATGAAGAAATATTCATCTGCTGAAAGAAATTATGATGTCAGGAATTGTGAGGTACTCGCCGTTAAATAAGCTTTTTTTGGAGGGAGCAGTTCATCAAATCACTGTGGTCACTGACCATACAAATGTTGCTTGCATTGAATCAGCTAAATGGCTAACTCCTCCCTCTACCTAAAACTGAATCTGTCAAAAACTGAACTACTCGTCTTTCCTCCCTCCATTAATCTACCTGTGCCCGATATTGCCATCTCCGTTTGTGGCTCAACCATTACTCCCCAGCTACAAGCCCGCTGTCTTGGGGTCATTTTTGATTCAGATCTTTCTTTCACTCCTCACATCAAATCACTCGCTCGTTCATGTCATCTACACCTCAAAAACATCTCAAGAATCAGGACTTTTCTCACCTTTGACTCGGCAAAAACTCTTACTGTCGCTCTTATTCATTCTCGTCTTGACTATTGCAACGCTCTACTAATCGGTCTCCCTCTTACTAAACTCTCCCCTCTCCAATCCGTCCTGAACGCAGCAGCCAGGATCATATTCCTCGCCAACCGCTACTCAGATGCCTCTTCCCTGTGCCAGTCATTGCATTGGTTGCCCATCCAATATAGAGTTCGTTTTAAACTTATCACGCTTACCCACAAAGCGCTCCATGCTTCAGTACCCCCCTACATCTCCTCCCTTGTCTCAGTCTACCACCCTACACGTGCCCTCCGTTCTGCAAATGACTTGAAACTAAAATCCTCCATAATCCGAACTTCCCACTCCAGTCTCCAAGATTTCTCGCGTGCTGCGCCAATTCTCTGGAATGCACTACCCAGGACAGTTCGATTAATTCCCAATACCCACAGTTTCAAGCGAACCCTAAAAACACATTTCTTTAGACTGGCGTATCACCTAAACACACTCTGTCCATCCCAGCTTTCCCCCATATTAAAATCTTCTTCAACTTCGGGTTCAAACCAACCATGCACATAAAAGCCTCTGTCAGGACTGCACACATACTGGCTGGCGACCAGTCCATGTATTATTATTTATCCTATTCAGTATATCAAGGCTGCATTATACAATATATGTACTTTTTACCTTTTGTGTCTCCCCCACTTCCTCATAGACTGTAAGCTCGCGAGCAGGGCCCTCACTCCGTTCGATATGAGATATGCTTATTCTGTATTGTCTGTATAAGTCCCCCCTAAAATTTGTAAAGTGCTGCGGAATATGTTGGCGCTATAAAAATAAACTATTATTATTATTATTATATTATTATAACTCCTTGACAGGCCAGATGGTCCTCATTCTTCTCCAAATTCAATTTCTCTATCACATTTTGGCTGGGGTCTAAGAATGTGAAAACTGACGCATTGTCATGCAGTCTTGATTCAGTTACAGCTCCAGAACCTCCATCCTCCATTCTTCCTTTCTGATCAGCAATTTGTCAAAGGACCTTATTATCAAGTAGAAATTGGTCTCAGTGAGGTGGCCTTATAGCAGTCAATCTTCTCTGGATTATCAACCTTGTAACCCTGCAGTAGAGTTTTGAATCTTCTATTGGGAAGATACAGTAGAATCTTTTGAAATTAAATTTAGTTGAACTTTTCCCCAAAATTTGCTTTACTGTGAATCAATTCACTGAAAATCACAATACTACAAAGTCTCCAGTTGCCCTGAAAAGACAAGTATAATATGCTGAGGTCTCCTAGAACAATATCCAACCCCATTCAAACTCTTTAACATAAAAGCAGTCAAAGTAATGTCAAAGTGACCACACCAAGGAAACGGATAGTAACCAATGTTAACCAACAGCATTTAAATAGACAAGGCACTGGCAGACTTTTAAATAATTCATCCAAAAATTATCCCTCTTACCTCAGTCATTTGTGATCAGATAGACTATTCTGTGCTGAACACTGACTTAAACTGTTGCTTTCTGAGGTAACATCATCCTGCTGTGATTGAGATGAGTGGTGTGACATACAGTGTCTACAAGTAGTATTCAACCCCCTGCAGATTTAGCTGGTTTGATAAGATGCAAATAAGTTAGAGCCTTCAAACTGCAAACGAGAGTAGGTTTTATGAACAGAAGCATAAATCTTACAAACCAAAAAGTTATGTTGCTCAGTTGAATTTTATTAAATTTTAAACATAAAAGTGTGGGTCAATTATTATACAACCCCTATGTTTAATATTTTGTGGAATAACCCTTGTTTGCAATTACAGCTAATAATCGTCTTTTATAAGACCTGATCAGGCCGGCACAGGTCTGTGGAGTTATCTTGGCCCACTCCTCCATGCAGATCTTCTCCAAGTTATCTAGGTTCTTTGGGTGTCTCATGTGGACTTTATTCTTGAGCTCCTTCCACAAGTTTTCAATTGGGTTAAGGTCAGGAGACTGACTAGGCCACTCCAACACCTTGACTTTTTCCCTCTTGAACCAGGCCTTGGTTTTCTTGGCTGTGTGCTTTGGGTCGTTGTCTTGTTGGAAGATGAAATTACGACCCATCTTAAGATCCTTGATGGAGGAGCGGAGGTTCTTGGCCAAAATCTCTAGGTAGGCCGTGCTATCCATCTTCCCATGGATGCGGACCAGATGGCCAGGCCCCTAGGCAGAGAAACAGCCCCACAGCATAATGCTGCCACCACCATGCTTTACTGTAGTGATGGTATTCTTGGGGTCGTATGCAGTGCCATCCAGTCTCCAAACGTCACGTGTGTGGTTGGCACCAAAGATCTCGATCTTGGTCTCATCAGACCATAGAACCTTGAACCAGTCTGTCTCAGAGTCCTCCAAGTGATCATGAGCAAACTGTAGACGAGCCTTGACATGACGCTTTGAAAGTAAAGGTACCTTACGGGCTCGTCTGGAACGGAGACCATTGCGGTGGAGTACGTTACTTATGGTATTGACTGAAACCAATGTCCCCACTGCCATGAGATCTTCCCGGAGCTCCTTCCTTGTTGTCCTTGGGTTAGCCTTGACTCTTCGGACAAGCCTGGCCTCGGCACGGGAGGACACTTTCAAAGGCTGTCCAGGCCGTGGAAGGCTAACAGTAGTTCCATAAGCCTTCCACTTACGGATGATGCTCCCAACAGTGGAGACAGGTAGGCCCAACTCCTTGGAAAGGGTTTTGTACCCCTTGCCAGCCTTGTGACCCTCCACGATCTTGTCTCTGATGGCCTTGGAATGCTCCTTTGTCTTTCCCATGTTGACAATGTCTGAGTGCTGTTCACAAGTTTGGGGAGGGTCTTAAATAGTCAGAAAAGGTTGGCAAAAGAGATCTTTAATCCACACATGTGAAGCTCATTATTCTTGGTGCCTGAACTACTTCTTAATACTTTAGGGGGACCAAACAGAATTCTTGTGGTTTGAGGGGTTGAATAATAAATGACACTCTGAATTAACTTTTAACGTTTTTAAAAAAAAAAAAAGTTGCTGCAGTGCATTTCCCACTTCCAGGCTGATCTACAGTACAAATGTCACAATGCCAAGTTAATTCCGCATGTGTCAACCAGCTAAATCTGCAGGGGGTTGAATACTACTTGTAGGCACTGTATTATTCTATAACATCCTGAATTTCCTCCTCATGAATAGACTTGGGATAAAGAGGCTAATTATGGCCTGGCTGCTAGTTCCAATGGTGGTGGTGCTTCTGCTTCCACTGGCTCCCATATTCTCAACTTTGATATAGTTTTTTTCTTCTTTTACACTATGCCATTATTGCCATTGCCATTTATTTACTGTACATTGTGCTCACTCAACACTATAATTACCGTATATACTCGAGTATAAGCCGACTTTTTCAGCCCATGTTTTAGGCTGAAAAAAGCCCCCCCTCGGCTTATACTCTGGTAAATACTTTTTGTATATACACTGCTCAAAAAAATAAAGGGAACACTCAAATAACTCAAATAACACATCCTAGATCTGAATGAATGAATTATTCTCATTGAATACTTTGTTCTGTACAAAGTTGAATGTGCTGACAACACAATCACACAAAAATCATCAATGAAAATCACATTTATTAACCAATGGAGGCCTGGATTTGGAGTCACCCCCAAAATTAAAGTGGAAAAACACACTACAGGCTGATCCAACTTTGATGTAAAGTCCTTAAAACAAGTCAAAATGAGGCTGAGTATTGTGTGTGGCCTCCACGTGCCTGTATGACCTCCCTACAATGCCTGGGCATGCTCCTGATGAGGTTACGGATGGTCTCCTGTGGGATCTCCCCCCAGACCTGGACTAAAGCATCCGCCAACTCCTGGACAGTCTGTGGTGCAACGTGACGTTGGTGGATGGAGCGAGACATAATGTCCCAGATGTGCTCAATCGGATTCAGGTCTGGGGAACAGGCGGGCCAGTCCATAGCTTCAATGCCTTCATCTTACAGGAACTGCTGACACACTCCAGCCACATGAGGTCTGGCATTGTCCTGCATTAGGAGGAACCCAGGGCCAACCGCACCAGCATATGGTCTCACAAGGGGTCTGAGGATCTCACCTCGGTACCTAATGCCAGTCAGGCTACCTCTGGCGAGCACATGGAGGGCTGTGCGGCCCTCCAAAGTAATGCCACCCCACACCATTACTGACCTACTGCCTAACCGGTCATGCTGAAGGATGTTGCAGGCAGCAGATCGCTCTCCACGGCGTCTCCAGACTCTGTCACATCTGTCACATGTGCACAGTGTGAACCTGCTTTCATTTGTGAAGAGCACAGGGAGCCAGTGGCGACTTTGCCAATCCTGGTGTTCTGTGGCAAATGCCAAGCGTCCTGCACGGTGTTGGGCTGTGAGCACAACCCCTATCTGTGGACATTGGGCCCTCATATCACCCTAATGGAGTCGGTTTCTAACCGTTTGTGCAGACACATGCACATTTGTGGCCTGCTGGTAATCATTTTGCAGGGCTCTGGCAGTGTTCTTCCTGTTCCTCCTTGCACAAAGGCGGAGTTAGCGTTCCTGCTGCTGGGTTGTTTCCCTCCTATGGCCCCCTCCACATCTCCTGGCGTACTGGCCTGTCTCCTGGTAGCGCCTCCAGCCTCTGGACACTACGCTGACAGACACAGCAAACCTTCTTGCCACAGCTCGCATTGATGTGCCATCCTGGATGAGCTGCACTACCTGAGCAACTTCTGTGGGTTGTAGAGTCCGTCTCATGCTTCCACGAGTGTGAAAGCACAACCAACATTCAAAAGTGACCAAAACATCAGCCAGAAAGCATTGGTACTGAGATGTGGTCTGTGGTCCCCACCTGCAGAACCACTCCTTTATTGAGGGTGTCTTGATAATTGCCAATAATTTCCATCTATTGTCTATTCCATTTACACAACAGCATGTGAAATTGATTGTCAATCAGTGTTGCTTCCTAAGTGGACAGTTTGATTTCACAGAAGTTTGATTTACTTGGAGTTATATTCTGTTGTTTAAGTGTTTCCTTTATTTTTTTGAGCAGTGTACATTCCGGTGGTGGATAGTGGTGGAGGGGGGTTGCGGCTGCAGAGGAGCGGGGCACACACAGTAGCCGCTGCTGTAGCTACCATGTGTGCCCTCTGCTAAAGGAAAATGAATATTCACCTTTCTTCACGCTCATGGGAGTGGAAAGGAGTGAATATTCATATCTTTAATAGTGTGCGCAGAGTGTCAGCAGCGCCACAGCTACAGCTTAGGCTCAGTGTTCCTCTGTGCCCACTACTAAAGAGAATGCATATTCACCCTTCTCCACACCCTTCTCCTTAGCAGCGGGCATGGAGGATTGCGGAGCCGCAGCGGCGCTGCTGACACTGTGCGCACGCTGTTAAATAACCGGGATATTCACTCCTCTCCACGCCCATAGTCCCGACATGGAGAGGAGTGAATATCCCTGCAGTTCACCTCGGTGTCTAAGGGCACATGTCAGTGACGTCATGCGCTGCTCAGATGCAGAGGTGAGCTGCTGCTGACAGACAGGATGCAGCTCTGAAGGATAGGGAAGGAAGGTGAGTAGAAGTGTTTATTTTTTTTAATGTGTGCAATGATGGGCGGCCATGCATACCAGGATAGGGAGGCCATGCATACCAGGATAGGAGGGCCATGCATACCAGGATTTGGATGAGGAGTGCCATGCATACCAGGATTGGGATGAGGGGTGCTATACATACCAGGATTGGGGATGATGGGGCCATGCATACCAGGATTGGGGATGAGGTGGTCATGCATACCAGGATTGGAGATGAGGGGTGCCATGCATACCAGGATTGGGATGAGGGGTGCCATGCATACCAGGGATGGGGAGGAGGAGGGCAATGCATACCAGGATTGGGGATGAGTTGGCCATGCATACCAGGATTGGGGATAATGGGGCCAAGCATACTAGGATTGGGGATGATGGGGCCATGCATACCAGGATTGGGGATGAGGTGGCCATGCATACCAGGATTGGGGATGAGGGGTGCCATGCATACCAGGATTGGGGATGAGGGGTGCCATGCATACCGGGATTGGGGATGAAGGGTGCCATGCATACCAGGATTGGGGATGAGGTGGCCATGCATACCAGGATTGGGGATGAGGGGTGCCATGCATACCAGGATTGGGGATGAGGGGTGCCATGCATATCAGGATTGGGGATGAGGGGTGCCATGCATACCAGGATTGGGGATGAGGGGTGCCATGCATACCAGGATTGGGATGAGGGGTGCCATTCATACCAGGATTGGGGATGAGTTGGCCATGCATACCAGGATTGGGGATGAGGGGTGCCATGCATACCAGGATAGGGGATGAGGGGTGCCATGCATACCAGGATTGGGGATGAGGGGTGCCATGCATACCAGGATTGGGGATGAGGGGTGCCATGCATACCAGGATTGGCAATGAGGGGACTATGCAAACCAGGGCTGGGGATGAGGAGAGCAATGCATACCAGGATTGGGGATGAGGTGGCCATGCATACCAGGATTGGGGATGATGGGGCCATGCATACCAGGATTGGGGATGATGGGGCCATGCATACCAGGATTGGGGTTCAGGTGGCCATGCATACCAGGATTGGGGATGAGGGGTGCCATGCATACCAGGATTGGGGATGAGTGGTGCCATGCATAACAGGATTGGGGATGAGGGGTGCCATGCATACCAGGATTGGGGATGAGGTGGCCATGCATACCAGGATTGGGGATGATGGGGCCATGCATACCAGGATTGGGGATGATGGGGCCATGCATACCAGGATTGGGGATGAGGTGGCCATGCATGCCAGGATTGGGGATGAGGTGGCCATGCATACCAGGATTGGGGATGAGGGGTGCCATGCATACCAGGATTGGGGATGAGGGGTGCCATGCATACCAGGATTGGGATGAGGGGTGCCATGCATACCAGGATTGGGGATGAGTTGGCCATGCATTTCAGTATTGGGGATGATGGGTGCCATGCATACCAGGATAGCGGATGAGGGGTGCCATGCATACCAGGATTGGGGTTGGGGGGTGCCATGCATACCAGGATTGGGGATGAAGGGTGCCATGCATACCAGGATTGGGGATGAGGGGACCATGCAAACCAGGATTTGGGATGAGTGGTGCCATGCATACCAGGATTGGGGATGAGGGGTGCCATGCATACCAGGATTGGGGATGAGGGGTGCCATACATACCAGGATTGGTGATGAGTGGGCAATACTTACCAGGATAGGGAAATTTACCAGTAGCTGCTGCATTTCCCGCCCTAGGCTTATGCTTGAGTCAATAAGTTTTCCCAGTTTTTTGTGGTAAAATTAGGTGCCTTGGCTTATATTCGGGTTGGCTTATACTCGAGTATATACGGTAACTGCTTCTAGACTGCTTATAGGCTATAAATGTCCGGGTAGTCCACACATTACTTTGTATTAATGTTCTATAATGTCAATGCAGTGTAAGCAGCTTTCACAAGGTCTTGCAACTGTGAGGGCAGGGAGGCGGCTGTCAGACACAGCCAGACTTCTCAGAGAAAAGATAAGTTGTTTATTACCAAGTTTATTTTCTTGATTTCTGTATACAGATGTAGCCAAACTGAACTGTGGAAATAACGCTCCATCGTGATAACTTTTCTAAGTATATCTCACTTAAGTGGATTAAGATGCGTTACCATTGCAAAAGCCGTTGACTGATCTCATGGTCTGTGTCAGGTTATACTTCTCTGCACCTAGATGTCCTAGTACTGTGTTATCAGTTCTCTTTTAACCATGTCTATATCTTTACAAAATGCTGAGCCAGCACTTGTGTATACATATCAGAAACATTCCTTCTCTAGACCTAGTGTCATGTGATCGCTGGGTATAGGGAGGGAACAGAAGCTGCTGGGTCCTAGGAGACCCAGTCAGCTCGGCTATGCAGGCAACAGACTGAAATTTTTCTGTAACTGGGGAAAATATACAGGCCCTGTAATAGGGGAAATTAGCAATAAAAACAATGTATTAAAATGCCTCTTAAAAGGCTATAGAGACCTTCAGGGGGCACAGTGTGTAAAATAAATGAAAAAGTAAATGAAAAAAGTAGATGAAAAAAGCAAAAATAAAATAGAAAAAAAAGCCAGTCCAAATCGCTATTTATAGCCCTGCCCCCATAAACAAAATTGTCCAATATAGAAAAATCATTTCTAGAGAAAGGGGAACACAAGTTTAAATGTTTTCTTTCTTTTATATGGATTGCACAAGAAATGCAAAAAAACACAACATCTCTGACTAACACCTATTTCAATTTGTTTTCCTGTAATCTATATTGTGCTGCCTTGTTGCTGCTTTCTAGTGCATTACTAATGAAGAAAAAATGTGTGATTATAATTCAAATGCAGCCGGACACATGCCTCCTATACCATATCACTGAGAAATTACTCTTAGTCTGGCACTTTAGCGGGCACCTTCCCTGTCTCTCTCTCCTCCTATCTACTGAATCTCTGTAATATTCAGCACTACTACTCATCTTCTTCAGTTCTCCAGTTGTACTTACCTTACTGTCTGCAGTATTTTTAATGCTTTAGGGCTTTCTCTTCTTATGCGTTTTCCTGAGCTGTGAGATCTGAAATCCTATCAATAGTCTAAAATCACCCAAAATACAGTAGCTGCTGTAGTTTCTGACTTAACTTTTATACAGGCATGATTAGCTACTCTGTACCATATATGGTGATATCTGCAAGGCATTATCGGGAAGCCTTCACAGTCGCACCAGATGTCCTGTCAGACTTGTGTGGCTGACACACTCTTCTGCAATATGTGAAAAGTCAGTGAGCATATTTTTTGTTCAATTTACATGAATCAAAATATAAATTGTCCAAATATATCATTTATCATTTATTGTTTTACTCTTGAACAGTTTTTCTTTTTTTTATGGAGAAGGCTTCAAAAGAGCTTTAGAGCTCCAGCAGGGGGACACCTGGAGCTCAGCTTATTAGCAAAGGATCCTTCTAAGGGTTCAGACACATGGCTGTAGTTCTTGTGTCAGGATCGCATCGCAGTGCATGGACTGGCTCGGCACCTCTCCTGACCTGAGCGTGACAATGTCATGTATTTTCATGCAGCTGTCCCGCTCAGGTCAGGAGGGCCGACAGTCAGTCCGAGGATTGAGGTGCCATCCTCGCACGAGAAATACGGCCATTTGTCCCCCCCCCCCGACACGGTAAAAACATCCAAAGGATAGAACACCTTAAGAAGCCAAACCTGTCCATATGTGGATACTTTCCTATATTATTAGATTTACACAATAGATGAGTTTTTCTTCGATTCCATTGTCTGCTTTTTTATGTACTACTTTTCTACATTAATGAGTGCAGCTGCATCCCCCTCCTTTCCCCTCCCCTCCTTATACACCATTTACAGCTTTAATCTTGATGACTTTTTTTACAATAATGAAGGTTTCCGAACAGTTACAATAAGTATGATTTCACCCACCGGGAGACATTTTGTAATCAGAGTTTGCCAAAGGACAAGCATTTAATAACCAGTAATTAATAATGATGAGCGAGCACTAAAATACTCGGGTACTCATTGCTCGGGTCGAGCAAATTGGAATACTCGGGTGCTTGACCCGAGCAACGAGCCCAATGTAAGTGTATGGGAAACTCGAGCATTTTTCAGGCGGCTCCCCCCGGCGGTCTGCAGAGGGCCTAAAAATTGCCCAAATCGATGGGAACAGTGCTCAAATGACATGGGAACAGCAAGGGGAAGACCCCTGGAAGTATATCTGACTCCCAGATCACTGCTGTCAGCAACGTGGTCAGAGTATTAAGCATATTTTACTGACTCACAATAAAACATACAAAAACGAAACCAAAATGGATTTGCCTGGGAAATATGTTAAGGAACATCCTTTCCAGGGTAATGACTTGTATATAAGGCAAAATAAATAACCAAAAACAAAAATACTCCTCCACAACTTGGGCTATGTTCACACGTAGCGTTTTTGATGAGTTTTTGCACTTTTGCATTTCTTTCAACCAAGACAAATGCATTCACCAGGAAAAGTCATTTTAACATTTTACAACCTTATCTGGCCATGTGGTGTGTGACACATCATCAGACACATGCATACAGTGCTGAAAAGACATGGGAATAGCATTGGGAAGACCTCTGGAAGCATCTCTGACTCCCAGGTCACTGCCTAAAAGTGTGCCCATCATAAGTGATACTTGGGGCTGGCGAAGATGCCACCCGCCAGGCACCTGTCGTTGCAGACTTGCAACAATCACCGTCCACGTCCTTGTCCCACTGCAGCGTTCAGTTATCCCTACCCCATTCCTTGGAATGCAAGCGCAAGTATGCAGCCAGCCACCCACCCATAGGCTGCAATACTATACTGCCAAATTTTTGACAGCTGCCTGCACTTGAAATGTGGCCTTTTAGGCTTGTGGAGGCGGAAGCTTTTCATAACCTCTTGCCGGCGGCGGCCGGGTGTCCATACTCGGTCTACAGCCACCACTATATTTCCCGGTATCGCCTCCGCCTTCCACAAACACGGGTCCCACAACATTACCCGTGCCTTCCCCAGTGCACTTACTGGGAAGGATCGCCTAACCACAAACACGTGGACAGGTGAATGTGGCCAGGAATTGTACGGAGCCAGTCCATAACTTTTCTTGCTGACAGTAGTATTTAGCTCGGTGAAAGGACTGGCATAGAGGGAAACCGTATCTACCCTGCGGGTCATTTCTCCCAGGAAGTCCTGTAATTGAGCTTGTTTCAGAAGCAATGGCAGCCCATCCAACATCAACTCGCACTTGTCGGTGGTGCTTTGACACACACACATCTTTCTTTGCGCATTTAATGTCTTGAATACAGAGTTAGACAATGGCCTGATCTGTAATGCGTTTTGAGAAATAACATGCATAAGCATGGCCGATCCACATTAAAAAAGCAGCCATAGAGTGTCCGGAAACCTTCCCCCACACTTTTCTTAGCCAGGGCTGCTTTTCGGCAGGGTTGGATGGGCCCACCAGAGAACCGGAGACTTCTCCAGCGGGCCCTGGCTTCTCCTTCAGGAGAGTTCATAGTGCCAAGGTGAGGCCATGATGATGATAGAGGCCACCATCTGCTTAGTTTTCTGTTACTTGGAATGCAAGTGCAAGTATGCAGCCAGCCAGCCACCCACCCACAGGCCGCAACACTAACCTGCCAGATTTCTGAGCAGCTCTTTGCACTTGAAATATGGCCTTTTAAGCTCGTGGAGGAGGAAGCTTTTCACAACCTCATGACGGCGGCGGCCACGTGTCCATACTCGGTCCCCAGCCGCCACTATATTTCCCAGTATCGCCTCTGCCGTCCACAAGCACGGGTCCCACAACATTACCCGTGCCCTCCCCAGTGCACTTACTGGGAAGGACCGCCTAACCACAAACACGTGGACAGGTAAATGTGGCCAGGGACAGTACGGAGCCAGTCCACAACTTTTTTTGCTGAGAGTTGTATTTAGCTCGGTGAAAGGACTGGCATAGCGGGAAACTGTATCTACTCTGCTTGTCATTTCTTCCAGGAAGTCCTCTAAAGCTGCTTGCACTTGAAATGTGACCTGAACATTACTGCTGGTACTCTTCTGTGGGAATTTGCTTGCCTCCTACCAGCCTGGAATATTTCCAGCAAACTATGGTACAACGCCATGGTATTAGCACTGCCCCCAGTACACGTAGCGAAGCCATCCCCAATTTCCTACTCAGGAATTTTATTTGGTAGACTGAGTGGCTGCCCAAAAATACATTTTCTCACAAAGGAGCTGAAGATAGAGTGGAAGTAGGTGCAAGTTTCTCCAGCCTGTTAGATATTAGAGGGTGAAAGGAAGCACATTGGATCAGTGGTTAGCACTGAAGCCTTTCAGCGCTGGGATCCTGGGTTCAAATCCCAGCAAGGACAACATCTGCAAGGACTTTGTATGTTCTCCCCGTGTTTCCTCCTCAGTAAAAATAGAGTGTCCGGGAACCTTCCCACGCACTTTTCTAAGCAAGGACTGCTTCTCGGCCTGGTTGAACGGTCCCACCAGAGAATCCTCTGGTGTGCCTTGGCTTCTACCTCAGGAGAGTTCATGATATCGCTAACTTTGCAGCTGCTATGGGGCTCTTGAGCGGGTGAGAAAGGTTATCCCTCAGAATCAAATCCTCTGGTGGGCACAATGTTTTTCAATCTGAAACAGCTTCTCTGTGGGAGTTGTATTTCACCACAGCCATATTCTTTAGGTCGGTGAAAGGACTGGCATAGAGGGAAACTGTATCTACCCCGGCTGTCATTTCTCCGTCTCCAGGTTCCGCCTATTGTCACACACTGCCATGCCTGGCTGTATGTTCAGCGGTGAGAGCCACAGATCAGGCTGCTGTGTTAAAGCTTTCAACAACTCTGCAGCGCTGGGTGGTTTGTCAATTAAGCATTAAGCATGTTATCTTCAGCACAGCCTGTTGCCGCTTGGCCAAGGCAGTGCTGCAGTGCTGTCAGCTTGTGACTGATGTAGTCATTTCAGAGATGGAGGAGAAGGTGCATGAGCTGAACAATGTGATTACATTGAGGTTAAATTGGTGACGCTGTTTTTTATACTAAAGAAAGATCCTATTGTTTTGTTTTTTTTACGTTATTTAAGACAAATGCATTCACCGGGAAATGTCATTTTAACATTTTACAACCTTATCTGGCAATGTGGTGTGTGACACATCATCAGACACATCCTGTTTTATTTATGATGGAGGGACTCTGAAAGACATAAAGCCTATTTCTATAGGGCCATCAGACTGCCCTTATTATTCTTAAAAGGCCAGCAGTCGGCCCTTGCTATTTTTAGAGAGCCATCAGCCGGCGATGCTTTGTTGTTCCCATTATTAACAAGTGGGTCTCCTATACTGTGATTGCGTATCCAGTGAATGCAAGGGCTGCCAAAAATTTGGACGCAACCCAATACCCCTTTGAAGAGACATAGAGGAGGGTCTCAGTAAAAAAAATGTTCCCAATATAAAGGAGCGGGTGGTAATGCCCATGCTGTGACTTCAAGGGCTGCCAAAATTTGGGAAAAACCCCACTAAGAATTTAAAGACACATAGAGCAGGGCCACAGTAACAAGTATGAAATGTTCCCATTAGAAAGTAGAGGGTCTGCTATACAGTTATAGGGTATGCAGTGAGTCCAACGGCTGACCAATTTTAGGAAAAAACCCACTAAGAATTTAAAGACACCTAGAGCAGGGCCACAGTATCAAGGTACGACATGTTCCCATTAGAAAGGAGAAAGTCTGCTATACAGTTATAGGGTATGCAGTGAGTCCAATGACTTACCAATTTTAGGAAAAACCCCACTAAGAATTTAAAGACACATAGAGAAGGGCCACAGTAACAACAAATTCCCATTAGAAAAGAGAAAGTCTCCCATAGTGTTGGCCTATGCAGTGAATGCAAGGGCTGCCAAAAATTTGGAGGCACTTCAATGACCCTTGGAAGAGACGTGGAGGAGGGCCTCATAAAAAAAATGTCCCCATTAGAAATGAGCGGGCCTCCTATACTTGTAATGCCCATGCACTAAGTGTATGGGCTGACAAACATTTACTCCTGGGGGGTATATATGAACATACTGCATAAAAATTTTTTTTTACGCGCATCATAAACACCCTTTAAACAAATTATGTGGGTGTTGCATCACGGACCACGGTCACCCTGGTGATATGATAGTGGAGGATGAGGAGAAGGAGGAGGACAAGAGCAAATAGCCAAAATCAGGAAGCATATACCCATGTGTAAGTGTGAAAAGCTGCATGGGAATACACCTCCCAAGAAAAGACACTGGATTTGAGTTTATGTTACACTGCTATCATTTGGTGGTGTTGAGAAGTCTGGCCCAATCCAGCCCTTGTTCATTTTTATAAGAGTCAGCCTGTCAGTATTTTCAGTTCACAGGCGGATGCACTTATCAGTTATAATTCCACCAGCGGCACTAACAGCCCGCTCTGATAAAACGCTAGCGTCAGAGCAGGCCAGGACCTCCAAGGCATAGAGAGCCAGTTCATTCCACGTATCCAGCTTGTATACTCAATAATTATAAGGCACAGAGGATTCATGGAGGACGTTGGTACAGTCGGCAAGGTACTCTCTCAGCATCTTCCCAAACTTTGCACTCCTTGTGAGAGTACCCCGCGCCTCAGGGCCTGAGCAATGGGAGGGTCTGAGAAAACTCTCCCAGAACTTTGACAGTGTTCCCCTGCCTCTGCTGGATTGAAGTTGTGTCTCTCGCCTGTACTCCTTGGTTTTCCAACGAAGTGTGCCCTCTGCCGCCAGCGTTTTCAGATGGGAATTTATTTAATAGTTCCGCACCAAGGGCCTTCTGGTACTGCCCCATTTTTGTAGACCTGTCCACCTCAGGAATAAGAGATAGAAAGTTCTCCTTGTAGCGTGGGTCTAGAAGTGTCACCAACCAGTAATGACTGTCACCCAAAATTTTGAGAATGCGAGGGTCATGGGAAAGGCAGCGTAACATAAACTCAGCCATGCGTGCCAGACTGCTAACAGGCATGACTTCCGTGTCCTCACCAAGAGGATGACTGACCATCTCCTCCTCCTCCTCCTCCTCCTGTCTGTCCTCTGGCCATCCACGCTGAACAGACGGTATGACAGCTGTGCAGGTAGTACCGTCTATAGTGCATGAAACTAGCTCCTGTCCTTCCTCCTCCTCTTCCTCATTGTCACTCAATCCACGTTGGGATGAGATGAGGCCTGGCTGTGTGTAATCACCCTGTATGGTTCCTTGCTCCATCTCATCGTGCTCCCCCTGCAATGCATCCTCTTTGATTGAGAGCAGAGAGCATTTCAGAAGACAGAGAAGTGGGATGGTGATGCTAATTATGGCGTCATTGCCGCTCACGATCTTGGTGGAGTCCTCAAAGTTTTGGAGGATGGTACATATGTCAGACATCCATGTCCACTCCTGAGGTATTATGTGTAGAGTCTGAACTGAATACCGACGGCCTTGTTGATGCTGGTACTCAACAACTGCCCTCTTCTGCTCACAAATCCTTCCCAACGTCTGCAGTGTAGAGTTCCAACGCGTGGGGACATCACACACCAGTCTGTGAGCAGAAAGCGGCAAACGCTGCTGAAGCACGGCAAGGGTGGCGGAAGCTGTAGCTGACTATCTAAAATGGGTACACAGGCGGCGTACTTTAGCAAGCAGATCCGGCAGCTCTGGGTAGGATTTGAGAAACCGCTGAACCACGAGGTTAAGCACATGGGCCAGGCATGGTACGTGTGTGAGCTCGCCCCGCCTCAGAGTTGCCACCAGGTTCTGGCCATAGTTACACACGACCATGCCTGGCTATTGCTTCAGCGGTGTGAGCCACAGATCTGCCTGCTCTTTCAGAGCTGTCCACAACTCTTCAGCATTGTGCGGTTTTTCGCCTAAGCATATTAGCTTCAGCACAGCCTGTTGCTGCTTGACCGAGGCAGTGGTGCAGTGCTTCCAGCTTGTGACTGATGCGGTCATTTCGGAGATGGTGGCTGAAGAGGAGGAGGAGGTTGAGGAGGATGAGGTGCAAGAACTGTAGAACATGGGGGCAACCCTGATTGACCTAGGGCCCGCAATCCTTTGCGTCGGGAGGACGTGTTCTGTCCCAAGGTCCGACTGGATCCCGGCCTCCACTATGTTAACCCAGTGTGCTTTTAGCGAGATGTACCGTCCCTGCCCACAAGCACTTGTCCACGTGTCCGTGGTTAGGTAGACTTTACCTGTAACTGCATTGTTGAGAGCACGGCTAATATTTTGGGACACGTGCTTGTGTAATGCGGGACGGCACACCCGGATAAATAGTGGCGGCTGATGACCAAGTACAGAGGGACGGCCGCCGCCATCAGGTTCGGAATGCTTCCTTCTCCACGAGCCTAAAAGGCAACATTTCGAGCGCAAGCAGTCGTGAAATGTGAGAATTTAGTAGTGTGGCCTGTGGGGCCTTGGCTGCATATTTGCCCTTGCGTTCCAAGGACTGGGGTATGGACAACTAAACGTTGCTCTGGGACAAGGACATGGACGTGCTACCTGATGCTGTTACTTGAGAGTGTGCAACGACAGATGCAGGGCAGGAGGTGTCTTCGCATGCGCCATGGACAGGGGATTTTCTTGCATGCACAACAGCAGAAGAAGCAATGGTGCCACCCGCAGACACTTCCTGGACCCTGGGGTTGGGCCCACAAAGTCGAGTGCTTTGCTGCCATCTGCCTGATCATGCTGGTGGTGGTCAGGCTGGTCGTTTTGCCACCCCTGCTGATGCTGGCCTGGCAGGTGGTGCAAATGGCCTTTTTGGGGTTATCGGCAGAGTCTTTAAAAAACAACCAGACTCGGGAAGACCTAACAGTTGTACTGGCAACTTCCTTCGTGTTGGTGTTACTGGGAACGGTTGCCTGCTTTCTTTCTGCGGCCACCACACTGCTTCTTCCTGCCTGTTGTGGTGCTCTGCCTCCCTCCCCTTTTGTGCTGCTGTCCTCACACTGCATGTCCTCCTGTCAGGTTGGGTCAGTTACTATATCATCCACCACCTCGTCTTCCATTTCCGCACCCTGGTCCTCCTCCTGACTTTCTGGCAATTGAGTCTCATCATTGTCCACCTCTTGTGACACTTTCCCATGGTCACCTTTATGTGACCGTGGCTGCTCAAATATTTGGGCATCGCTACACGCGATCTCCTCTTGCCCCGCTTCAAGTGGACTGAGCGAGAGGCCCAAATCTATAAATGGAAAAGTGAACAGCTCTTCAGAGTGTCCAAGTGTAGGATCAGTTGTCTCTGGGTACTCGACATGGTGGGAGGAAGGAGGATCAGGGTGAGGAATATGCGGTCCAGACTTACGGCTACTGAGACTTGACTGTGTGGAAGACAGAGTGGTGGTGGTGGTGGCTAAGTGACTGGAAGTGTGAAGGTTACACCAATTTAAGATACGTTAGGTTACTGGTCTCCTCCAAATTAAAGATGTCTGAGTGTATGCAGAGAAGCTAATTAACCAAATCTGCTAATCTGGTTGAAAAACTTCACTCAGAAACTGAACCACGCAAAATGGCATACTTTATTACGTAGACATGGGGTTAAATAGCATTTTCCTTCTAGTTGGGATTAGTAAAATGTATTGCTCTTTTCTGATAACTCGGCACGCTGTAATTTGTCCATCTATGTATCTCTTGGTTTGAGTAACGCCTTAGGAATTCAGATGGAGGGGGTGAGTTCGCCCCGCAGCGCCATCTTTGCCAACTCGACATGAATCTCTCTGTTATCAGCCGTGCACATGCATATGTCATTCCCAGGAAATCATTTAGTTGTTTGTGTCTACAAATTAGAACAGAAGCTGTTAGTTATATATTCATTAACTATTAACATAATCCATGTGCATATACAAATTTGCATACATACATACACATAGATTATTCCTTCATTGCTATATTGATTCACTCTGATTAGGTAATCTATTAAAAGACACTAATTGATTTTCTATAATATATATTTTACCTTGATAAACCCCCCTAAAATCAATTATTTGCTTTTAATATCCATATGCTAAAAATCAGAGGGGGAGAACAGATTGACCCTATGTTAAGGCTATTCTGGAACCCTACGATGTGACGGGCGCCCCGTCCCTTTTAGACGGACCCAACGACGTTCCTAAATCTAACTCGAACGAAGACCTACAGGAGAGGGGTGGAGACCCTAAAAAGATCTAGTGACTGGGTAATTGAGGGACACCCCTAACACAGAAAGATGGATATTAACTTTACAAACTCATTTATCATTTTGCATAACCCTCCTTTCTCTGCAAGTAACATATACAGAGCTATTCTGTTTTGGAAAGCGATGGTAGATGTGGATGCTAGTTGGTCAGCTATTCCTTGTAAGGCATCTTTGGTGTAATTGACAAATCTTTGATAGTTATAATATATGTAATTTATCCAATCTACGTTCTTGTTAACGGTTATTATGGGTATTAAGGACTGAAATCCTGCCTTCACTTGGTCTCAGGCCTTGAATTCGTCTGGTGACCCGCCCCCTGGGCTGTGGGGCACTCGAAACCGGGCAATAGGGAGACGATGGGGGTAGTAGTGGCGACCCAGTCCCGTGGCTCAGGGTGGTCAGACCAGTGGCAGTATTTTAGATGTCTTAGATAATGTCCGACTACGCCACCCGTGGATTGCGGTTATTAGGGACCGCCGCTGCAGGGCAGTCCGCTGGGGCCGATGATGTATGCAGCTGGAATGGTGTGACTCCCCACGGGAAGAGTGCGGCCCCAGGGCAGTGTAGTGGATGGTGGAAGTGATGGTGGTGAGAGTCCCAGTACCGGTAATGCCGGAGGAGCGAAAAAGCACACAGACAACGTACTGCAGTCCAGGGTCTTTACTCACGGTTAATATCCAAGTCACTTCTGCAGGGAATGACTGCCCTAGCCGTGCTGCGTCCACCAGGTGAGGGGCTCGGTCAACTCCCAGGCAGCTCAGGAGTATGGCTCAGGACCCCCTTTAATCCTTCCTCTGGCCTGCCTCACCAGTGACCCACTTTTGTCCAGCTATCGCGGACTTGTGCGGTTAAACGTGGGCCCTGTCCTCCGCTGTCCTATATGGTGCCTTCCTAGCAGGTTTGATGAGGTGTCGCACCAATAAATGGTCACGACGTCCGGTCCTTGGCTGAGTGTAGTTTCTCCTCCACCAACTTGGTATCCGGCACCCTTAATCTGCCTGACCCTGCACCCTGGATTCTTGTGGGTTCTTAGGGTCCCTTCCACCTTCTTGTTCCTGAGCCCTTCTGTTTCTCTGTCTCTCCTCCTTCTTTCCTGTTCCTTCTTCTCCTCCCTTCTCGTGGAGCTGGGCTGAGGTGACACCACAGCTCCCCTTCACCTCCTCCCCGGCCTCTCACTAGGCCCTCCTGGAGTAGAGCTCCTACAGAACCTCTACTCCCTGTTTTCTCCTCTCTGGACAGGACTTCTCCCAGAGCTAAGATGGTGCCCACCTTTTATACCTCCCTCTCGCCATGAGCCCAGGTGACCAGCAACCAATGGGCTCCTACCTACGCTCAGGAACCAACCCCTATCTGCCCCTACAGCACTGGGTGTTCCACCCCCCTCCCCACTCCAGACAGGGACATAGTCGGTTGTGCCTGCACTTCTGTCTAGTTGGAGCACTGTTGAGCTGTCCCGCGGAAATGGGGTGTGTGTGCTGTATGCAGCTAACTGAGCCCTGGTCCAAACTCCATCCTTACCCGGGAGTGGAATACCACACCTCTGGCAGAGGTGCAATACCCCTGTAGCGGCCGAACCCTCGGGGCGCTACATTCCCCCCTGGTAAACCACAGCACGTCCTTGGGCTGGAAAAGAGCAAAAACAGATAATTACAGGACATGCAAAACCTTTTCAATAACCTTCTACATCAGAAACGGACGACATTGTTCAATCCCCTTTATGGGACACACTTTTCTTTTCACTAGGCATTATAATAAAAAAAATAAAACATTTTCAATACTTCCGGAACTCTTTTGTATAAAACTTCTTATAAAACTTTGGCATCACTATTTTAGCAGCATATCAAACTTTCTCATGTCAAACATTTTTAAGTAAAGCACATTCTTGGATTCTTGGGTCATGGCCGCGGTGCAACTTGCGACCAGGTGTTCTTTCTTCTTAAAGGTGCAACAGTCCAGCAGATTTATCTTGAGGTAGACATTGCAGTCTTTTTATAAAACCAGTAGGGGGCGCTTTAGGAAGCGCAACTATATACAAGGGATTGGCCGTTCCCAGTCCTCGGCCGGTTGAAAAGGGGGGATGGCTGCTCACAGTCCTCAGCCTGTTAAAGGGAAGAGGGATGGCTGCTCTCAGTCCCCAGCCAGGTTACCTAGGGGATAGGGCAACAGTCAAACAGCCCTATATCAGTCCCAGCGGGGACCACACTCAATTTGAAACAGTCCCAAACAGTTCCTTTGTACCCTGACGGGTAACTATTTACACTGGTATGCTACTGTTTACTGGTAGCGATACCCTCCAGCCGCTCCTTGCTCCTCATAGTCTTCAGGCCCGTCCGGGCCCTCTTGGTACTCAGAGTCCGAGTAGTGCTGTTCCTCCTCCTCTACTACTCTGTGGACATGGAGGGCGTACCATCCCTTCACACCTTGGTGCCGGGTGTAAGACGCCACATCCCCTGGATATAGATCCCGCCCTCGATGACCTTCTGGCAGGTGGCTCTCTACATCCCTCCTCGTCACGAACACGTCGCTGATAGTCTCAGGATCTTTAATGAAACCCCAGCCATGTTCCATGTGAAATTTCACGACAGTCCCGGTGACTCAGGGACCGCGGGCAGCTCGGGGATCTCGCCGGGTCTTCATCTTCTGCTCCGCACTCTGGACCTGCAGCTTCTCCTTTTCATGCGCCGCTCCCACTGCTCTCTCTCGAACATCTCCAGCTGTCGGCAGCAGTACTCCCGTCGACGGGCGGTGTCCGGGGGCGCTAGGCCTTGCGACCGGGCCTGCGATTGTGGTCTGCTGATCATGCCCGGGGTCAGAGGGCACGGCGTGGGGCGGGGCTCGCTGGTGGTGTCTATGGCCTGGGAACCGGTTGGTAGCGGTGGAGGCACGGTGTTGATGGCGGGTTCAGGTACATTGGGCTCCGCAACAGGGTGCAGGGGCAAGTCGGCGGCCCCAGGGTTCGGGGTAGGGGCGTCTCCGTTACCTGCCTCTGCTGTCGCGGCCTCCTCCGCGGCGTCGTCCTCGGCCTCCGCTCTGCTTTCACTGCCCTCGGTGGCTGGTGTGTCGCTGGATGTCGACGGCGCCTCCTGTTGCAGGATCACGGCCCACCGGACCATTTCTTCTTTCCACCCGGCAATCACGTCCCGCTGCGCCCGGACCATCCTCCTGTCCAGCTCCTCCAGCGCAGCCCACACATACTCGGGGTCCTCCTTGGGGAGGTGTGCTAGCAGCCCCGTGAAACTGCATGGGGATTCAGCCTGCAGCAGGCCACGCGCCAGGGCGCTGGAGCTGGTTTCTGTCTCTATCTTCGGGTGCGGCCTGGCCAGACTGATCCAGGCCACCCCCTGCCCCGCAGTTTTCTTCTCTTTCCGCCCCCATGGGGGGTGGTCCTGGGGCATTCTGCTGACAATCACTCTCAGGGGCAGCCCCCCCACGTTGATGGACATTTCTACAGCCGTGCTCATGGTTGTTGGGGGCGGGCTTCCTCTTTGGCGCCATTCTGGGACCCGGCCCACCAAGGGAGACGACCTCCTGTGGTCTTTTGGCGCGCACATTATGGCGCTCGTTCTTCTGGGGCGGGCGCCATCTTTAGTACAATGAAACAGTCTCTTTTCAGGCGCGCAGAACCCATTGTTAGCGGGCACGAAATCCTGCCGACTACGCCAAAGCTGACTCGCGCCCTGGGCCGTGGGGCACTCGAAACCGGGCAATAGGGAGACGATGGGGGTAGTAGTGGCGACCCGGTCCCGTGGCTCAGGGTGGTCAGACCAGTGGCAGTCTTTTAGATGTCTTAGATAATGTCCGACTACGCCACCCGTGGATTGCGGTTATTAGGGACCGCCGCTGCAGGGCAGACCGCTGGGGCCGATGATGTATGCAGCTGGAATGGTGTGACTCCCCACGGAAAGAGTGCGGCCCCAGGGCAGTGTAGTGGATGGTGGGAGTGATGGTGGTGAGAGTCCCAGTACCGGTAATGCCGGAGGAGCGAAAAAGCACACAGACAACGTACTGCAGTCCAGGGTCTTTACTCACGGTTAATATCCAAGTCACTTCTGCAGGGAATGACTGCCCGAGCCGTGCTGCGTCCACCAGGTGAGGGGCTCGGTCAACTCCCAGGCAGCTCAGGAGTATGGCTCAGGACCCCCTTTAATCCTTGCTCTGGCCTGCCTCACCAGTGACCCACTTTTGTCCAGCTACCGCGGACTTGTGCGGTTAAACGTGGGCCCCATCCTCCGCTGTCCTATATGGTGTCTTCCTAGAAGGTTTGATGAGGTGTCGCACCAATAAATGGTCACGACGTCCAGTCTTTGGCTGAGGGTAATTTCTCCTCCACCAACTTGGTATCCGGCACCCTTAATCTGCCTGACCCTGCACCCTGGATTCTCGTGGGTTCTTAGGGTCCCTTCCACCTTCTTGTTCCTGAGCCCTTCTGTTTCTCTGTCTCTCCTCCTTCTTTCCTGTTCCTTCTTCTCCTCCCTTCTCGTGGAGCTGGGCTGCTGTGACACCACAGCTCCCCTTCACCTCCTCCTCGGCCTCTCACTAGGCCCTCCTGGAGTAGAGCTCCTACAGAGCCTCTACTCCCTGTCTTCTCCTCTCTGGACAGGACTTCTCCCAGAGCTAAGATGGTGCCCACCTTTTATACCTCCCTCTCGCCATGAGCCCAGGTGACCAGCAACCAATGGGCTCCTACCTACGCTCGGGAACCAACCCCTATCTGCCCCTACAGCACTGGGTGTTCCACCCCCCTCCCCACTCCAGACAGGGACATAGTCGGTCGTGCCTGCACTTCTGTCTAGTGGGAGCACCGTTGAGCTGTCCCTCGGAAATGGGGTGTGTGTGCTGTATGCAGCTAACTGAGCCCTGGTCCATACTCCATCCTTACCCTGGAGTGGAATACCACACCTCTGGCAGAGGTGCAATACCTTTGTAGCGGCCGAACCCTCGGGGCGCTACACTGGCACCCCACTAAGCACTCCGAGAACATCAATATAAATATGTGGGTCAAAACTACCTTTGAGGTTAACTTCTCCCTTGGCCCTGTATGTGCCTGTAAACGCAACCTCTATTTCCTCTTTGGATTCCTGGGACTCAGATATAAGGTAAACAGACATTATTGCTTTAGTTATGGCACATTCCCCAGTCTATTTGCCCTCCAATCTAATCCTAATCTTCATGTCACCACATTCAAGGAAGTGTTGTACCAGAAAACTGTAATATCATTCTCTTTAGTAATAATTGCTTGGAATGCACGTGTTACCGTAACAAAGGCTTCCCCCTCATCTACTGTCATCAGACAAAGGAACATCAGGGTTGTGGGTTCTTTATCCAGACAAAATCTCCAGGTTGGATACTGTGAGTAGTTGGTTCTAGATCTGAGTCTAGAATAGAAGAGTACACTGTAGCATGTGTTAGTTTTAACTCTTTAGCAAGTCCGACAACAAAATTCACAAGGTTATCATTCCCTGAACTAAGCTGCTGTGGGTAATATCGACCCATTGTAGATGGCCCCCCAAGCAAGATCTCATATGGTGTGAGCCCTCTTCGTTGTCTCGGGGTATTTCGGACTGAGTATAGGGCAATAGGCAGCACCTCCGGCCATGGAAGTGAGAATTCTTCACTGGCTTTAAGAATTTTGTTTTTTTAAAGTGCCATTCATCCTTTCAACTTTGCCGTTACTTTGAGGATGATAAGGAGTATGCAGGCCCACATCCGCCCCAATCATCTCCCAGATTGATTTGGTAACTTCTGCAGTGCAGGCGGGTCCTTGATTACTTTCAATCACTTCTTGTTTTCAATCCTTGTTTTCCCTCTTCCATTACCACATTCTGCCGGTCCACTTAAGTCCTGTGTGTCGGATTCTCTTCCAGTCTTTGCTCCTCTTCATCTTCCAACCCTAAATTTCTCATTCCCGTTTCTTCCTCATCTCCTCGTTGTCTCTGACTTCTGGTGAGCACAAACACCTCCGTACCCCCCGACACCTCTGCTTCCTCTGGAAATATTGGTTCCATAGCTGCTGCTTTTGCTGTAATGACAGCCCTTGGCTTCCTCTGAATTCAGCTTCCCATAAGCCGTAATTTTGATCACAGCCACTTGCCTAGGTAACTTTACAGCTTCTAGCAGACTTCTCACTGCCGCTGCATTCCGGATTGGAGCTCCACTGGCTGTCTTGTAGCCCCTCAGGGCCCATATCAGGACAAAGTCGTGGGCAATCCGGAAAATGGAAATCGAGTCAATGTAAATAGTGGCCACTGAACTCTCTGCACAGTTGCAGGCTTCGGTCAGAGCATACAGTTCGGCCTCTTGAGCTGACATATAAGATGGCAGTGGTCCAGCAGAAACAACCGTTGGTTGGGACACCACCGCATATCCGGTATGGTAAGTTCCATATTTATCTGCGTATCTGGACCCGTCAGTATACATTATCACATCCACTTTCAGGCAGTGGCTGCTCAGAGACAGTAGGTAGGTGAAAGGTTTCTGCCTTCATGACCTCAAAGCAATCATGGTCACTCGAATTAGGGTATTCATGGTCTTCTGAGGACCCTGCTAAGTCTCCAGGGCAGTCCCCCCTTGACAGAGGAAGCAGAGTGGAGGGGTTCAAGACAGTACATCACCGAAGAGCTATATTTTGTGGTAAAAGGAGCTCACATTGGATTCTGACATGACGTTGCATAGATAGATGGTTGTGCTGGATTTGTGCAAGGATAGATTTGAAATAATGAGGGGCCAGTAAAGTTGTAGGATGGCCAAGTACAACATCTGCTGTTCTGTGGAGGAGTTCTGCAGCTGCCAGCACTGCTTTGAGACAGGTTTGAGCCGTTTGCACCACTGGATCCAATTCACTGGAATAATATCCAATGGGTCTCATGCGGCCTCCATGTTTTTGTGCCTGAACTCCTGAGGCATGGCCACACGCTTCAGAGACAAATAGAAAGAATGGAAATTCATAGTTGGTAATCCCCAGCACAGGGACTGAAATGATGAGTTCTTTCAACTGGTCTATTGCATCTTCAACTTCTTGGTCAAAATGCAGGTCAAGCTCATAAGAGTGGACCCAATCATATAGAGGTTGCATGAGAGCTGACGCGTTAGGGATCCACTGCCTGCAGTATGTGACCATTCCCAGGAAAGCTTGGAGTTGTTTGACAGTTTTCGGGTACGGGGTGTCACGGATGGCAATTTTCCGCTCTTCAGTGAGATGCTTGGTACCTTGGGATATGCAATGACCCAAAAACACAACTTTGGTACAACACCATTGTAGCTTTTACAGAGTAACTTTGCATCCGATGGTGGCCAGAAATTGGAGCAAAGAATAGCTGAACCTGTGGCAAGTTTGCTCATCTGGATAACAGAGGAGTAGATCATCGACATATTGTATCAATGTGACTTCAGGGTTCTCACTCTTCCAGGGTTGGAGACAGTTAGTTTAGGCCAGTGTGAAGTGATGAGGCGAGTTCTGAGCTCCTTGAGGCATAACGGTCCAGGTGTATGGTACTCCTCTGTGTGTAAAAGCAAAAAGATACTGACAGTCTGGATGCAGAGGCACACTGAAGAAGGCATTTGCTAAGTCTATTACTGTAAAATGTGTTGCCTCAGGGGGAATTTCACTGAGTAATGTATGTGGATTTGGCACCACTGGGGTCTACAGGATTGTAACTGCATTCACAGCTCTCAGATCTTGCACCATTCTGAATTTATCCAGTTCTCCTCTTGCAGTTTTCTTCTTAACTGGAAACAATGGAGTATTAGCAGGAGAAACACAGGGAATTAATGCTCCTTTCTTATAGCAGGAGGTGGGCTTGTTTGTCTAGGAAATAGTTCATTCAGGTTATCTTGTGAGGTCATCTGGCGGCTGAGTGAGTCTGATCTAGCTGCGGCACTTTCCACAGCTCGGGTGAGAATTTGAGATTTATGATAGTCATTGCGGATTAGTCTTATCTCCTCCAACATAGTTAATCTTCTATACTCCAGTATAGCTTGGACTATTGCTTGGGCACAGGCTTGTATAGGAAATCCATACATTCCAGAACTTATAGCAGGAAGAGCAATAGAAGTAAGGTTCCTTGGTCCAACATAGTTCAGAATATTGTTGATTGTAGCTCTAAGTTGTGTCACACACTGGTCATGAGGATCTTCATCATACACATTCCGGGTGTAGTGTGTATTGCTGCCTGTATTCTGGATGAGCCAAGATGGCCGCCACCAGAAGGAAGCACACTACAGGAGGGGTGCGTAGAGATGGCGGAGACCAAAGGGACTTCTGGTCAGAGGCCGGAGGTGCTGCAATGGGTGTAGCAACATGGCCACTGCAGGAAGGGTTGGAACTTTGGGCGGACATTGGTATAACAGATGAGGATGGGGCAGTAGGAGTGGCTTGGGTAGTAGCAAGGGGTGGGCCTCCTGGGGACCATGACATGCAACACAATAATCTGCTGACTGGAATTTGTACAGGTCCATCCCCCCCTGTCCGCCATTATCAGGCAGTGGCTGGAGAGCAGTATCTTTGTAATACACATAACATGGCGTCTTTCCCTTATTGTCTGTATTTTCTTCCTCCACCCACCCCTTTTTTGACAAATTCTCTGCTGTTCTGTATCAAGCCAAGGCTGTTTGCTATTCTAGCAGCTGTAACCGGCCCTTATCTGGTAGCTCACATATTTTAGTTAACTGTTTAAGTTTCTGCACATACTTTTTCCCTTCTTTCGACAAACTCAGCGCAACTTTTTTCCACATGTATTCAATTTCCAACAGCGCATTATCTTCCTTGCTGCATTCAACATCTCGTACTGTAATCTACCCCCCCGGGTACAACCCACACAAGGACATTACTCTTTTGGTTTTCTCTACATATTTCCTTCCTTCTCTTCTATTTCAACATATCCTTCATCACAAATCTCATGTGCAACTTTCCTAAACTTTTCTAAACTTAAACACTTTTGGTGCATTATTAAATTATCTTTTCCCCTCTCGACCGACTATGATAGTCATCACATCCTCTCCCTCCTGCGGGGGAGACACTCTCTTTCTGCTCCACGGAAACATTGATTAATCACTACTGCCTTCCAACTGACAAAGATCCTTGATTTGTGCACAGTACGAGTCCGGCCGGCCTCAGCTGCTGTTCCACTGACTTCACCCCTCCCGTCGGGGGAGTCACGCACGGCTCTAGGTGAAAGGAGGAGAGCTCTCGTCCGCAGCTCTCCGGACACAAGATATAGTTATATCTGTGAGCGTGTCCTACCCAATCTTCGATCACTTGCCGCGACTGAACCTAATAGTGTTCAGTCTCCTAAGAATCTTTGTCAGAAGTTAAGGAAGATTCATACACAGAGCAGCAGTTAGCCAGGAGCGACTACACACCAGAGTTCTTGGAATCACACAGCGGGGACCCACCCAGTCGCACGGGCTGTCCCTAAGGGCCAATCTAGACACCACAAACTCACCAGAGACCGCTCAAAATATGAGTAAGTAGTACGGATTCATTAAATCTGCAGACTTACCGTATTCAGTGATGAGAGTTGATCAGGCTGTCACTTTGAGCAGCCCCGGCTCATCCGTAGGTGGTCAGGTGATGGGCACCCCGAGACCTAGAGTTCCCCTCGAGTGTGATCCGAGTCACGGCACCATTTGTGATGATTACACCAATTTAAGATACACTAGGTAACTGCTCTCCTCCAAATTAAAGATGTCTAAGTGCATGCAGAGAAGCTAATTAACCAAATCTGCTAATCTGGTTGAAAAACTTCACTCAGAAACTGAGCCACGCAAAATGGCATACTTTATTACGCAGACATGGGGTAAAATAGCATTCTCCTTCTAGGTGGGATTAGTAAAATTTTTTTGCTCTTTTCTGATAACTCGGCACGCTGTAATTTGTCCATCTATGTATCTCTTGGTTTGAGTAACGCCTTAGGAATTCAGATGGAGGGGGTGAGTTCGCCCCGCAGCGCCATCTTATCCAACTCGACATGCATCTCTCTGTTATCAGCCGTGCACATGCATACGTCATTCCCAGGAAGTCATTTAGTTGTTTGTGTCTACAAATTAGAACAGAAGCTGTTAGTTATATATTCATTAACTGTTAACATAATCCATGTGCATATACACATTTGCATACATACAGTACAGACCAAAAGTTTGGACACACCTTCTCATTTAAAGATTTTTCTGTATTTCCATGACTATGAAAATTGTACATTCACACTGAAGGCATCAAAACTATGAATTAACACATGTGGAATTATATACTTAATAAAAAAGTGTGAAACAACTGAGAAAAAGGCTTATATTCTAGGTTCTTCAAAGTAGCCACCTTTTGCTTTGATGACTGCTTTGCACACTCTTGGCATTCTCTTGATGAGCTTCAAGAGGTAGTCACCGTAAATGGTTTTCCCTTCACAGGTGTGCCCTGTCAGGTTTAATAAGTGGGATTTCTTGCCTTATAAATGGGGTTGGGACCATCAGTTGTGTTGTGCAGAAGTCAGGTGGATACACAGCTGATAGTCCTACTGAATAGACTGTTAGAATTTGTATTATGGCAAGAAAAAAGCAGCTAAGTAAAGAAAAACGAGTGGCCATCATTACTTTAAGAAATAAAGTTCAGTCAGTGCGAAAAATTGGGAAAACCTTGAAAGTGTCCCCAAGTGCAGTTGCAAAAACCATCAAGCGCTACAAAGAAACTGGGTCACATGAGGACCGCCCCAGGAAAGGAGTACCAAGAGTCACTTCTGCTTCTGAGGTTAAGTTTATCCGAGTCACCAGCCTCAGAAATCGCAGGTTAACAGCAGGTCAGATTAGATACCAGGTCAATGCCACACAGAGTTCAAGCAGCAGACACATCTCTTCAACAACTATTAAGAGGAGACTTTGTGCAGCAGGCCTTCATGGTAAAATAGCTGCTAGGAAACCACTGCTAAGGACAGGCAACAAGCAGAAGAGACTTGTTTGGGCTAAAGAACACAAGGAATGGACATTATACCAGTGGAAAGCTGTGCTTTGGTCTGATGAGGCCAAATTTGAGATCTTTGGTTCCAACCACCATGTCTTTGTGCGACGCAGAAAAGGTGAACGGATGGACTCTACATGCCTGGTTCCCACCGTGAAGCATGGAGGAGGAGGTGTGATGGTGTGGGGGTGCTTTGCTGGTGACACTGTTTGGGATTTATTCAAAATTGAAGGCATACTGAACCAGCATGGCTACCACAGCATCTTGCAGCGGCATGCTATTCCATCCGGTTTGCGTTTAGTTGGACCATCATTTATTTTTCAACAGGACAATGACCCCAAACACACTTCCAGGCTGTGTAAGGGCTATTTGACCAAGAAGGAGAGTGATGGGGTGATACGCCAGATGACCTGGCCTCCACAGTCACCAGACCTGAACCCAATCGAGATGGTTTGGGGTGAGCTGGACCGCAGAGTGAAGGCAAAAGGGCCAACAAGTGCTAAGCATCTCTGGGAACTCCTTCAAGATTGTTGGAAGACCATTTCTGGTGACTACCTCTTGAAGCTCATCAAGAGAATGCCAAGAGTGTGCAAAGCAGTCATCAAAGCAAAAGGTGGCTACATTGAAGAACCTAGAATATAAGACATATTTTCAGTTGTTTCACACTTTTTTGTTAAGTATATAATTCCACATGTGTTAATTCATAGCTTTGATGCCTTCAGGGTGAATGTACAATTTTCATAGTCATGAAAATACAGAAAAATCTTTAAATGAGAAGGTGTGTCCAAACTTTTGGTCTGTACTGTACATACACATAGATTATTCCATCATCGCTATATTGATTCACACTGATTAGGTAATCTATTAAAAGACACTAATTGATTTTCTATAATATATATTTTACCTTGACAGAAGCATTATCCGCTATCCAACCAACAACCTTTTGACACTGCTCTGGGTTCAATAGTGGTGTGCTGCGGTCCCTTAGAAATTGGAACAGGAAGGTCAGGCAAGAATTTGTCGGTGTTTGTTGTGGCACAATTTCGGCTTGCCCACGGCCTTGTCCTCGGCCTCTGCATGCACCATCACCATCATGTCCAGTTCCCCGTCCCTAGCCACGTGCCTTGCCCATTTTAAATGGAGGACAGTATCTTCCACGCTCACTACAAATGGCTGAGTTTGGAGCGAACGTACATGTGATCCATGTGACAGAGAAAACAGAGTTTTAAATACCTGGCCTGTAGGTAAGTAGTTTGACCAGCAAATTGCGGTGAATTTCCTCACTGACACACTAAAGGAAATTTTTAATGGAGACAAGAAATGGCAGTATTTTCTGACAACGTATATGTGATCCGTATGACGGAGAAAACAGGGTTTTAAATAGCTGGATTTCTAGCGCTCTAATATGGAAAGGACCTGGCTGTATTCTGCAGTGCCAACAAGCAAATGGCACAGAAAATCGGTGGTCTCTGGATTGCTTTTTAAGCAAATAATGAGGATTAAGATCCAAAGAAAAGTATTCCTTTCCCCTGAGACCTGGGCCTTTGTCTAGAAAAATCTAACAGCAGCAGAAGGCAGAATTGGAATGGAGCCTCTTGTGCTATATGCACTGCAGTCTGCTATATACCCTGCCTGCCTGCCTATATACCCTGCCTGCCTGATAATTCTGCAGATGGATTAGTCCTCAGAAGGACTGTTTGTTAAGATGGATATGTGTAATGTACGGTTTTTCTCCCTACACTACCAAATACACTATCAAATCTCTCCCTAACGCAGCAGCACCTCTCCCTACACTGTCTGATCCAGAGTGACTGTGACGAGCATGGCGGCGCCAGGTCTGATATAGACCTGATGACGCTGTGCGGCCAGCCAATCACTGTAATGCCCACAACCAACATGGCTATGGCATTACAATGTGTGGCAGACAATCCCTGCATGTTCATTGGCTCTCTAAAGAGCGCCAAACATGCAGGGAGGGGACCCGAGCTCCCGCCCGAGCAACCCGGAAATACTCTGCGAGCGCCGAGCATCTCGAGCAGTGAGATGCTCGGGCGAGTACCGAGCAGTAGTGAGTATGCTCACTCATCACTAGTAATTAACCAAAATAGAGAAACCCTATAAAAGCCCAAACCTGTTCATTTATGGTCAACAATATTTTTCTAAATAATCACTTGCGCCACTTGCAGAAATTCTGTAAGAGTATACTATGCCTAGCTTTTCTATGTGTGCAACTATTATACATTAGTGGTAAACTGCAGCTAAATCCCGCTTCTATCCCCTCCTTTTATCCACTCCTATCATGTATTGTTTACTTTGATTCATTTGTTTTATTAAGTCATCTTTTCAACTTTTACAGTACTTGCAGAGATGGCTTTGTCCCACCAATATTACTTTACGGAGCAAAGAAGAAAATTGACCAAAGTGGAGAACCTCTAAAAGAAGCCAAAAATGACTTTTTGTGGACAGTTTGACTTTTTCCATTTTTGTAGTGACAGTTCTGGATCTTGACATTATGCATTTTTTTACACCTTTAAAAAAGACCTGTCTCTAGGCCAAAAGTGACCAATTTTTGCTCTATTTTATTCCTGCTGCTACCTATGTATTTACTTTGTTGCTTTTTTAAAATCTGCTACATAATTCCAGAGAAATGGTTCTATTAAGTTAGTGCCCCCGGTATTTATTTTGTACAGACTTTACCAAATGGGTATTGCTTATAGGGTAATAATATTAAGGAGCCTGAAGAACCGCCCCAGAGAATCCTGTGACCTTGGTGAAGAACAGAAAAATTAGGACTAAATAAAAAGACCTATTTCCTTGGAACTGTATGTCAAATAAGACCAAAATGTGGTCACTTTTAACCTTGTGACAGGTCATTTTTTTAGGGTAAAAAATAAAGCCAATAATAAAAATAAAAATAGTAGAAAAATTATCATTCATGCTCCTTTTCAATGTCCACGTTTTTAAAAAAAAAAAAAAGAACACCAATCCACTCAATAGTTTATGCTCAGAAAGTTCTGCAAAAGATAACTTTTGAACTGTTGAACCACTTCCTGCACTAAGTCACGGCAAACACTAAAATTCATCCAAGGATACGGAATATTAACACAAATGGGTGAGATGATCAGCCTGAGAAAATAACACACCATTATGACAACCATATGTCAGAACATAATATCACTAAAAAATATCAATTTAGTCAGGCGAAAAATAATGGTTAGGATCTATGGACAGATGGTTCTACTTCAACCATGACCATTCATGATGTATATCATTTCCCCTGATGGCTGTGTTTCAAAATGAACATTTCGAGCTCAGTAGAAATCTATCCTATAATGCCTGAGTTCATATAATGGAACAGTGCCCGTAATATCATTTATAGAGGAATTTTCTAAAGTCATGTGCACGGAGACTATAGGTTAACGATTACAATGATGAATAAATCAGGCTCGTCTAGACACTTTCGGCTAATAGTGACAAAACATAAATCAACTTATTTACTCTTAAGAAGGTCAACTCGCGCTTCCTCCACCATATTATATAGAAATTAGAAAAGCTTTGTGCTCATCAGTGACATTGCCGAGACAAAGGTGTCATTTTATGATTTTGTTCCGATATTTCCACTGTGTATTGTCTATAAAATGTCCCAGATGTTCCACGCGGAAGAAAAAAATTCACAGTGATGAGCTATCGCGGGTCTGTCATAGGGACTTCACTTTGGTTCATCATTTTGCAAGTCAAAGTAATGGCTTCAATTACGACAACCTGTTCATATAGAAAGAGTTCAATGACATGAGCGGGTTATGGAGCCTACGGTCTAAAGATTATTTTAAATGCCTGTGATGATGAGTGAAACTTTTGAAATTCAAATTTGCCATTCAATTTCTCCCAAAAATTATATTTGCAGAAAGCCACAAGTATTGTGAAAAATGTAATTGTCATTAAAAGATGTGAGTATCACTATAAGATCTCCTAGAACTGTATCCAACCATGTACAAGGTCACAGCCTTCCTACTGTCGAATAGAAAAATTGTAAAGTATAATTATAATAAATAAATAAACGGAAGGTAGCTGTTTTTCACTGTTGTCCTTTCACACTCTATAATGTTTATTCAGTGTTTTAAGGTTTTCTTTTCCTATGTCTATTGCTAAGTTGAGACGTCATCTCTCTACCTAGATTCACCACAAAATAGCTGCTGCATCCCATGCCTCAGCTTTTATACAGGTTATGATAGTCCTTCCTGATTGGCTGTACTATACCATGTGATTTGATAGCTACAAGGCCCTAGGGGGAAGCCTCCCAGCCTGACCTTGCCTGAGGTCATGTCAGCCTTTTCTAGCTCATGCAATCTTTTACTTTTTTAAAATGCCATCTGGCATTTCTTGGGCAAATTGTACAAATCAAATTGTTTAAATTTTCTGACTTCAGCAAATTTTCTAACGTTTGATTTTCCTCTCTAGTGACCATTGTTGACATACAAAACATTTGTTAAGTCTAAACCTTAAGAAAAAGCCACTTGTGGCAAATGATTGGCTCAAAATTCATCTCCAAACAAGGTTGTCCTCCATGAAGTCTTGTTTAGGCTGTGTTGTATTAACAACTCGTTATTTTTCCAGGGCCTGTGTTTGCTAGATAATCTTTTGCTACTCCATTGAGCCTGTCTAATCCTGCATGTGTGTATGGCTATTAAATCATACTGTTGGAATTCCCCGGGTAATTGACCCATAGTTCTTATGTATATTATGTTTTTATCCTTGCCTAGTTGTCGTTGTTGAGATTTTTATGACCCCTTTTCTATCTATTAACCCTTTCCCATTGCACCTAGTTTAAGTTTATTTGATCTTGTTTTTCATTCCCTGTCTCCCAAGAGCCATAACTTTATTTTTTTTCTTCAACATAGCCCTATGTAGTCCTGAGTGCCAAAATCTAAATTGAGAAGGTCACTCTAATTTGGCAGGTCTCTCCAGATGTATGAAAAAGACTATACTCACCTGGTCCTTCCTTATTCCGCCAACGAGCCCTGCTCCAGTTCTGGTTGACTTATTTGGTCCAGTCACTGGTGCAGCCTTCACTGGGTCATCTTAAGCATCTTCTGTGCCTGGCATCTTTGGAGTTTCCTGTATTAACTGTGCCACAATGTTATCATGTCGCATTATGCCATCATGATGTTGCATGGTGCAATTTAAGCCTAAACAGTGTAGGAGATGCAAAAATTGTCATTTGGTGAAGAACGTCAACGATGGTCCAGTGAGTGAAGACAGCAATGGTGACTGAGTCATAAAATACAGATGAAAGAGAAATATTAAATGTAACCCTTCCTGGCCACCTTCACCTTGAAACAAGCAAAATGACATTCAGGAAGCCACCATTTTGTTAGATTTGTGTAAATGGAATTACCAAAATGTTACGTTGTTGCTGAATCTGAATTGTTTGTGAAATTCCACGTGAATTTTATTTACCTCCAAGAGATTGGCTCATGTCTGACGAAGAAGAATTGTTTTTCAAAGGGTGAAATGTAGTTTTGAATGGAGCCTTTTAATTTACCTTTTAAAAAAAATCTTTACGGACCTGAGATGGAAAGAAAAATAATGTTATTGTTGCTTGGATTGTATTTTTACAGTGTACAGAGTGTGGTTAACTTCCTTCAGTAGGTGACAAAAATGTACAGTGATTTGAAAAAGTATTTATACCCCGTGAACATTTCCACATTTTTTCTCATTACACCAATAAACTTAAATGTATTTTAGTGGGATTTTATGTGTTACCAACACAAAGTAGCAAATATTTGTGACATGTAAAGGAAAAAACAAAAGGTTTTTGAAATATTTAAAAAATATAAAAGTAAAATAACTGAATAACTACACGCTGTTCTGCGAAGACTTCAGAGGTTTCTTTGAGAACATTAGGGATAAACTCCATCATGAAAACCAAGGAGCCCACCAGACAGGTCAGGGATAAAGTTGTGGAAAGTTGGGTTAGGTTATAAATAAAATAGCCCAAGCTCTGAACATCTCAAGGAGCGCTGCTCAATCCATCATCCGAAAATGGAAGGAGAATGGCACAACTGCAAACCTACCAAGACATGGCCATCCACCTAACCTGACGTCCCAAGCAAGGAGAGCACTAATTAGAGAAGCAGCCAAGAGGCCCACGGTCACTCTAGAGGTGCTGCAGAGATCCTTTTTCAAGGCACTGTAAAAACTTTTTTAGCTTTTACTACTAGTGATGAGCGAGCATGCTCCTTACTCGAGATTTACGAGCATGCTCGGCTGTTTTCCGAGTATCTTCAACGTGCTCCGGTGTTATGTTTGGATCACTCAGGTGTGCATGATTTGCGACTGTTTGACAGCTTTAATTCATGTGAGGAATGGTTGTTTCTTAGGCATTCCTCACATGTATTACAGCTGTCAAACAGTCGCAAATCATGTGCAGAAAGTGACTAAAACGTAACATCCGAGCACGCTGAAGATACTCGGCGAGCACCCGAGCATGCTCACCGAAAGGGTTAACAGAATATACTCGCTCATAATTATTTACTACTTTAAAAAAATGAAAATTAACTTATATAAAAAAAAACTTAAATAAAAATTTTTGTTTCTCCTCCTTACTACTGAAATGGTAAAAGGATCTAAATCACGTAATTAATACGATGCAAGGCATGGAAGACATGTTTTATTTGTGTGCAAATTAACTCAATTCTGGTGTATTTAGTATAGTAAATCTGAACTCGTAAGCTTTGCATACGGCTTTCAAACATGTTTTCTCATCACTGGCATAAGGGATCTTCACAAAAAAATATATAATTTTTATAAGGGAACAAGCGCAAAGAAAAATGCTGACAGGTTCCCTTTAAAAGGGCATTTATTTGTTGTAAATCTACATAGAAAATTGACATACATTTTATTGCTAAAACCTGTAAAATAAATTATATTTATGCCTTGAAAAGTAAATTTAGCATAGAACTAGAAAAAAAGGGGTTTTTCAGTGACGTCTTATGCTAAAGCTTCAACCCAGACATGATGTTTCACGAAAGAAAGGAAAAAAAATCATTTGTGGATCTTTGTCACATTCATGTCCATGCATTGAACAACTTGAAAATCTATTCAAAACTTCTTCAGTCACACAAATTTCCAGCGATTTTTTTTTAATTGCTACATGCCGGGATTTCTAAGAGCTAGCTATTTTTTTCCTTTATAGAATTAATGAAAATTAATAATGAAAAAAATCTTGAGAATTTCTTGAAAATAACTCATCAGGTTTAAATAGAAGAAAGCCCAGGTTGTAGCGGTAGCTCATGTCATTGGGAGCGTTAATACACTGTTCAAAAAAATAAAAGGAACACTTAAACAGCAGAATATAACTCCAAGTAAATCAAACTTCTGTGAAATCAAACTGTCCAATTAGGAAGCAACACTGATTGACAATCAATTTCACATGCTGTTGTGCAAATGGAATAGACAATAGATGGAAATTATTGGCAATTATCAAGACACCCTCAATAAAGGAGTGGTTCTGCAGGTGGGGACCACAGACCACATCTCAGTACCAATGCTTTCTGGCTGATGATTTGGTCACTTTCGAATGTTGGTTGTGCTTTCACACTCGTGGTAGCATGAGACGGACTCTACAACCCACAGAAGTTGCTCAGGTAGTGCAGCTCATCCAGGATGGCACATCAATGCGAGCTGTGGCAAGAAGGTTTGCTGTGTCTGTCAGCGTAGTGTCCAGAGGCTGGAGGCGCTAACAAGAGACAGGTCAGTACTCCAGGAGACGTGGAGGGGGCCGTAAGATGGCAACAACCCAGCAGCAGGACCGCTACCTCCTCTTTGTGCAAGGAGGAACAGGAGGAGCACTGCCAGAGCCCTGCAAAATGACCTCCAGCAGGCCACAAATCTGCATGTGTCTGCACAAACGGTTAGAAACCGACTCCATGATGGTGGTATGAGGGCCCGACGTCCACAGATGGGGGTTGTGCTCACAGCCCAACACCGTGCAGTACGCTTGGCATTTGCCACAGAACACCAGGATTGGCAAAGTCGCCACTGGCACCCTGTGCTCTTCACAGATGAAAGCAAGTTCACACTGAGCACATGTGACAGACGTGACAGAGTCTGGAGACGCCGTGGAGAGTGATCTTCTGCCTGCAATATCCTTCAGCATGACCGGTTTGGCAGTGGGTCAGTAATGGTGTGGGGTGGCATTTCTTTGGAGGGCCGCACAGCCCTCCATGTGATCGCCAGAGGTAGCCTGACTGCCATTAGGTACCGAGATGAGATCCTCAGACCCCTTGTGAGACCATATGCTGGTGCGGTTGGTCCTGGGTTCCTCCTAATGCAGAACAATGCCAGACCTCATGTGGCTGGAGTGTGTCAGCAGTTCCTGCAAGATGAAGGCATTGAAGCCATGGACTGGCCCGCCCGTTCCCCAGACCTGAATCCGATTGAGCACATCTGGGACATCATGTCTCGCTCCATCCACCAACGTCACGTTGCACCACAGACTGTCCAGGAGTTGGCGGATGCTTTAGTCCAGGTCTGGAGGAGATCCCACAGGAGACCATCCGCAACCTCATCAGGAGCATGCCCAGGCATTGTAGGGAGGTCATACAGGCACGTGGAGGCCACACACAATACTGAGCCTCATCAGGAGCATGCCCAGGTGTTGTAGGGAGGTCATACAGGCACGTGGAGGCCACACACAATACTGAGCCTCATCAGGAGCATGCCCAGGCATTGTAGGGAGGTCATACAGGCACGTGGAGGCCACACACAATACTCAGCCTCATCAGGAGCATGCCCAGGCATTGTAGGGAGGTCATACAGGCACGTGGAGGCCACACACAATACTCAGCCTCATCAGGAGCATGCCCGGGCGTTGTAGGGAGGTCATACAGGCACGTGGAGGCCACACACAATACTGAGCCTCATTTTGACTTGTTTTAAGGACGTTACATCAAAGTTGGATCAGCCTGTAGTGTGTTTTTCCACTTTAATTTTTGGGGTGACTCCAAATCCAGGCCTCCATTGGTTAATAAATGAGATTTCCATTGATGATTTTTGTGTGATTTTGTTGTCAGCACATTCAACTTTGTACAGAACAAAGTATTCAATGAGAAGATTTCATTCATTCAGATCTAGGAGGGGGTATTTCAGTGTTCCCATTATTTTTTTGAGCAGTGTAGTTTCATCTGTTACAAAAGGATTAGTTCAGAAGCGTACTAAATGTAGATTTTCCACTGCCTTGAGCATCACATTTACACTGAATTGGAAATTACCCTAAGCATTGCAAGGGTTAAACAGAATGTCATCAGAAAATGACCTATTATTTACATCGGGATTATACATTTATTTATTTATTTTTGTTAGAAAAATCCTGTGTTATCTACTGTATATAGAGTGTTATCAGTCATTATAGAGGAGGAGGAGGTGAGCTGTGATAATAATATAATAATCTTTATTTTTATATAGCGCTAACATATTCTGCAGTGCTTTACATACATTATTGCCGCTGTCCCCATTGGGGCTCACAATCTAGATTCCCTACTAGTATGTCTTTGGAGTGTGGGAGGAAACCAGAGAACCTGGAGGAAACCCACGCAAACACGGGGAGAACATACAGACTCCTTGCAGATGTTGTACTAGGTGAGATTTGAACCCAGGACCCCAGTGCTGCAAGGCTCCAGTGCTAACCACTGCGCCACCATGCTGCTCCTATTGTGAATGGTGGATCCTTCTTATCTACTGTATAAAGAGGTGTTATCAGTCATTGTAAAAGAGGGGGAAGAGGTGAGCTGTGACATTACCTATTGTGAATGCTGGATCCTTGTTATCTACTGTATATAGAGGTGTTGTCAGTCATTGTACAGGAGAAGGAGGTGAGCTGTGATATCTCCTATTGTGAATGGTGGATCCTCTGTTATCTACTGAATATAGAGGTGTTATCAGTCATTGTACAGGAGAAGGAGGTGAGCTGTGACAACACATATTGTGAATGGTGGATCCTGTGTTATCTACTGTATATAGAGGTGTTATCGGTCATTGTACAGGAGGAGGGGGAGGTGAGCTGTGATATGACCTCTTGTGAATGGTGGATCCTGTATTATCTACTATATATAGAGGTGTTATCAGTCATAGTACAGGTGGAGGAGGGGGTGAGCTGTGACATTACCTATTGTGAATGGTGGATCCTGTGTTATCTACTGTATAAAGAGGAGTTATCAGTCGTTGTACAAGAGGGGGAAGAGGTGAGCTGTGACATTGCCTATTGTGAATGCTGGATCCTTGTTATCTACTGTATATAGAGGTGTTATCAGTCATTGTACAGGAGGGGGAAGAGCTGAGCTGTGACATCACCTATTTTGAATGGTGTATCCTGTGTTAGCTACAGTATATGGAGGTATTATCAGTCATTGTACAGGAGGAGGAGGAGGTGCGCTGTGATATGACCTATTGTGAATGGTGGATCCTGTGTTATTTACAGTATATAGAGGTGTTATCAGTCATTGTACAGGAGGAGGAGGTGAGCTGTGACTTCACCTATTGTGAATGATGGATCCTATGTTATTTACTGTATGTAGAGGTGTTATCAATAGTGATGAGTGAGCACTAAAATGCTCGGGTGCTCGTTGCTCGGGTCAAGCAAATTGGAATACTCGGGTGCTCGACACGAGCAACGAGCCCAATCTAAGTCTATGGGAAACTCGAGCATTTTTCAGGCAGCTCCCCCCGGCGATCTGCAGAGGGCCGAAAAATTGCCTAAATCAACGGGAACAGTGCTCAAATGACATGGGAACAACATGGGGAAGACCCCTGGAAGCATTTCTGACTCGCAGGTCACTGCCTAAAAGTGTGCCCATCATAAGTGATCCTTGGTGCATGCGAAGATACCTACCACCATGCACCTGTTGTTGCAGACTTGCAACAATCACTGTCCACGTCCTTGTCCCACTGCAGCGTTCAGTTGTCCCTATCCCATTCCTTGGAATGCAAGCACAAGTATGCAGCCAGCCACCCACCAACCCACATGCTGCAATACTATACTGCCAAAGTTTTGATAGCTGCTTGCACTTGAAATGTGGCCTTTTCGTCTCGTGGAGGCGGAAGCTGTCCACAATCTTATGGCGGCAGCGACCGGGTATCCATACTCGGTCCACAGCCACAACTATTTGTCCTGGTGTCATCTCCGCCTTCCACAAGCACGGGTCCCACAACAATTCCTGTGCCCTCCCCAGTGCACTTACTGGGAAGGACCGCCTAACCACAAACACGTGGACAGGTGAATGTGGCCAGGGACAGTATGGAACCAGTCCACAGCTTTTGCTGAGAGTTGCATTTCACCACAGCCATATTCTTTAGCTTGTTGAAAGGACTGGCATAGAGGGAAACCGTATCTACTCTGGGTGTCATTTCTCCCAGGAAGTCCTCTAATGCAGCTTGTTGCAGAAGCAATGGCAGCCCGTCCAACATCAACTCGCACTTCTCGGTGGTGCTTCGACACACAAACATCTTTCTTTGTGCATTTAATTTAATGACTACAGAGTTGGGCAATGGCCTGATCTGCAATGCGGTTTGAGAAATAACATACATAAGCATGTAAGATCCACAATAAAAAAGCAGCCATAGAGTGTCCGGGAACCTTCCCGCACACTTTTCTTAGCCAGTGCTGCTTCTCGGCAGGGTTGGACGGGCCCACCAGAAAATCGGAGACTCCTCCGGTGGGCCCTGGCTTCTCCTTCAGGAGAATTTATAGTGCCGAGGTGAGGCCACGATGATGATAGTGGCCACCAACTTCTTACTTTTCTGTTACTTGGAATGCAAGCACAAGAATGCAGCCAGCCACCCACCCACCCACTTACCCACAGGCTGCAATACTAAACTGCCAGATTTCTGGGCAGCTGCTTGCTCTTGAAATATGGCCTTTTAGGCTCATGGAGGCGGAAGTTTTTCACAACCTCATGCCTCATGCCTCGTGTTCATACTCTGTCCCCAGCCGTCACTATTTCTCCCGGTGTTGTCTCCGCCTTCTACAAGCGCGGGTCGCTGAACATTACTGCTGGTACTTTTTTGTGGAAATCTGCTTGCCTCCTCCAGCAAACTATGTTACAACGCCATGGTATTAGCACTGCCCCCAGTACACATAGCGAAGCCATCCCCAATTTCCTTCTCTGAAATTTTATTAGCTTCTCACTAAGCAGCTGAAGATAAAGTGGCAGTAGATGTAAGTTTCTCCAGCCTGTTGGATATTAGATGGTGAACGGCAGCACATTGGATCAGTGGTTAGTACTAAAGCCTTGCAGCGCTGGGATCCTGGGTTCAAATCCCAGCAAGGACAACATCTGCAAGGACTTTGTATGTTCTCCCCATGTTTGCATGGGTTTCCACCTCAGTAAAAAAGCAGCCATAGAGTGTCCAGGAACCTTCCCACACACTTTTCTTATCCAGGACTGCTTCTCGGCAGGCTTGGACGGTCCCACCAGAGAATCCTCTGGTGTGCCTTGGCTTCTACATCAGGAGAGTTCATGATAGCACTAACTTTGCAGCTGCTATTGGGCTCTTGAGTGGGGGAGAAAGGTTAGCCCTCAGAATTAAATCCTCTGGTGGGCCCAATGTTTTTCAATCTGAAACAGCTTCTCAGAGGGAGTTGTATTTTACCACAGCCATATTCTTTAGCTCGGTGAAAGGACTGGCATAGAGGGAAACCGTATCTACTCCGGCTGTCATTTCTCCGTCACCACGTTCCGCCCATAGTCACACACGACCATGCCTGGCTGTATGTTCAGCGGTGAGTGCCACAGATCAGGCTGCTGTGTTACAGCTTTCAACAACTCTGCAGTGCTGGGTGGTTTGTCACCTAAGCATTAAGCATGTTATCTTAAGCACAGCCTATTGCCGCTTGGCCAAGGCAGTGCTGCAGTGCTTTCAGCTTGTGACTGATGTGGTCATTTCGGAGATGGAGGAGGAGGTGTAGGAGTTGAACAATGTGATTACATTGAGGGTACATTGGCAACTCTGAGAAAGATCCTACTGTTTTTTTTTACGTTATTTTTTAAGACAAATGCATTCACCAGGAAATGTCATTTTAACATTTTACAACCTTATCAGGCAATGTGGTGTGTGACACATCGGACACATCCTGTGTCATTTATGATGGAGGGACTCTGAAAGTTGCAAAGCCTATTTTTATAGGACCATCAGGCGGCCCTTACTATTCTTAAAAGGTCAGTTCGCTTGGTCCTTCTGGGACCTCTGTCACTTCGCTTGGTCCTTCTAGGACCTCTAGTACCTTTTTGTCAGTTTATCTTTTAGCGTTCTGCAACAACTTTCTCTATTCAGGAGGTGTCCCATTTTTGTTCCAGTCCTTAGTTCTTTTAGGGGCCCCCTTCCTTTATGCATTAGGTCTTTGTTCAGACTAGCTGAGGACTAAGGCGGGTCAGTTCGCTAAGAACAGGCAGCCCGCTACATCGTAGGGATTTAGCTTAGTCTTACTGTAGGGATAGCTTTTCCCTTTCTTTCCTTAATACTTGTTGCAGATCAAAACAGTAAGTCCAGCCCAAAAAACTAAAAGGAATGAAATTCAGGGATCTGTATGGCTTCCGTCCAGGATTTGGCTCAACGCTTGCAGGGATTGTCTCTGGAGGTGGCCGAGCTCCAGCAACACGTGAGTAGCAGTTCTGGAGCGCATTTTGTGGAACCCGAGGTATGACTGCCTGATGTTTTTTGTGGAAACAGCAAGATTTTTTTTCCTTTAAAAATGCTTGTTTGTTATATTTTAATTTGAGACCAAGGTCCTCTGGGAATGAATCACAGCGCATTGGTTTTATTATCTCACTTTTGCGCAATGAACCACAAAGGTGGGCCTTTTCTCTCCAACCTAATGATCCATGCTTAAGGTCGGTAGAAGAATTTTTTTCTGGTATGGGTCTATTATATGATGATCCTGATCGAATCTCATCTGCTGAGGCAGAACTCAGGCGTTTGAATCAGGGGTCAGGTGATGTTGAAAATTATTGCACACACTTTACAATGTGGGCTTCAGAAGTCAAATGGAATGATCCTGCTCTGAAATGTCTATTTCTTGCTGGTCTGAGTGAAAGGGTTAAGGATTTGCTAATTGCATTCCCCACACCTGAGACTCTGCAGGATGCCATGCAATTAGCTGTTTGTGTGGATAGGAGGCTGAGATCTAGGCAGAGTGAGGTAAAGACTCCTGTAATGCCAGGTCCTAGTCCCCAGAAAATCTGCTCAGACGGCGGAGGATCAGGAAAGAGACCGGAGGTTCGCCCGAGGGATTGTGTCTTTATTGTGGTAAAGCTGACCATTTGATAAAGTATTGTGAGCTTCGTTTAAGTAAGAAAAAAAAAAGGCCAGGTACGCCCGTATAGCTTGTTTACATTCTGCAGGAGTATTTCTTTCAAGGAGTACTACTTTGCCGGAAAATTTGATTGAATTTCAGGTTTTTGTGGATTGTGGTTTAACACTTAATGTGATTGATAAAGGGTTTTTGGAAAAACTTAATTTGAAATCCAAACCTTTGTAATCACATATTTCTGTGATTGGAATTGATAACACTCCCTTGAAATGTATTACTCACAAGGTTGCTGCATTTCCCCTCACTATCAATTGTCTTCACCAAGAAATTTTGGACTTGGTTGTATTAAATAATTTACCCTCTCCCGTCGTTCTAGGATTGCCTTGGTTAAAAATGCACAATCCTTTGCTGGACTGGTCTACTAATATGATAAACTCTTGGAGTCCGAAGTGCTATGATAAATGTTATAACGGTCATATTGCGGCTGTGGGAAATGGGGAATTACCTGTACCTATTCAAGATTTTTGGATGGTTTTTTCAGAGGAGGAGTCGCAAGTTTTACCTCCTCATAGGGATTATGATTGCGTCATTGATTTTGTTCCTGGAGCTACTCTTCCCAAGAGTCGCTTGTTTAATCTGACTATCAATGAAAGAAAGGCCTTGGAGGAGTACATACAGACGAGCCTGGCAGCTGGTCACATTAGATCTTCTAAGTCGCCTGTGGCCGTTGGATTTTTCTTTGTTAAAAAAGGATGGGGGTTTACGTCTATGTCTGGATTTTCGTGAAATTAATAAGATTATCGTACGCAATTCCTACCCATTGCCGTTAATTCCCGACTTGTTTAACCAGTTAGTGGGAGCCAAGTGGTTCTCTAAGAATGGTCTCCGGGGGGCATACAATTTGTTACGAGTGAAGGAGGGTGATGAATGGAAAACTGCTTTTAACACTCCGGTAGGTCATTTTGAGAATCTGGTGATGCCTTTTGGTCTTACCAATGCACCTGCATTTTTTCAGAACCTTATTAATGACATCCTGAGACCTTTGATTGGTAAGAATGTGGTTGTGTATTTGGATGACATTTTGATTTATTCGCCAGATCTGGAGTCCCATTGGCAGAGTGTACGTGAAGTTTTGCAGTTATTGAGTGATAATTCACTCTTTGCTAAGCTTGAGAAATGTGAGTTCACTGTGCAGAAAATTAGTTTTTTGGGCTACATTGTCTCCAGCGAGGGCTTTGAGATGGACCCGTTGAAGGTTCAGGCTGTGCAGGAATGGCCTAGGCCTATTGGTTTGAAATCTATACAGAGATTTGGGGGTTTTGCCAATTATTACAGGAAATTCATTAAGAATTTTTCTGTAGTTGTTAAGCCTCTAACCGAACCGAATACGGTCCAGTGGACTACTGAGGCCATTGAAGCGTTTAAGTATCTCAAAGAGAGGTTCAGTATCCTTATCTTATGCAGCCTGATGAGACCAAGCCTTTTTGTCAGTTTATCTTTTTGTGTTCTGCAACAACTTTCTCTGTTCAGGAGGTGTCCCATTTTTATTCCAGTCCTTAGTTCTTTTAGGGGCCCCCTTCCTTTATGCATTAGGTCTTCGTTCAGACTAGCCGAGGACTAACGCGGGTCTGTTCACTAGGAACAGGCAGCCCTCTACATCGTAGGGATTCAGCTTAATCTTACTGTAGGGATAACTTTTCCCTTTCTTTCCATAGTACTTGTTGCAGATCATAACAGTTCCCAATACAAAGGAGAGGGTCTGCTATACAGTTATAGGGTATGCAGTGAGTCCAACTGCTGATCAATTTTAGGAAAAACCCCACTAAGAATTTAAAGACACATAGAGCAGGGCCACAGTAACGACAAATTCCCATTAGAAAGGAGAGAGTCAGCTATACAGTTATAGGGTATGCAGTGAGTCCAACGGCTGAACAAATTTAGGAAAAACCCCACTAAGAATTTAAAGACACATAGAGCAGGGCCACAGTAACGACGAATTCCCATTAGAAAGGAGAGGGTCTCCCATAGTGTTGGCCTATGCAGTGAATGCTAGGGCTGCCAAAAATTGGGAGGCACTCCAATGCCCCTTGGAAGAGACTTAGTAAAAGAATGTTCCCATTAGAAAGGAGCGTGTCTCCTATACCTGAAATGCCCCTGCACTAATTGTATGGGCTGAAATACATTTACAATGGGGTGTAAACAAGAACATACTGTATAAAAAAATTTTTTTATGGGCATCATAAACACCCTTTAAAACAATTATGTGGGTGTTGCATCATGGACCACGGTCACCCTGGTGATATGGTGGATCAGGATGAGGATGAGGAGAAGGAGGGGAACAAGAGCTTATAGCCAAAATCAGGAAGCATATACCCATGTGTGGGTGTGAAGAGGTGCATGGGAATACACCTCCCAAAAAAGACACTGGATTTGAGTTTACGTTACGCTGCTATCATTCGGTGGTGTTGAGAAGTCTGGCCCAATACAGCCTTTGTTCATTTTTATAAGAGTCAGTCTGTCAGCATTTTCAGTTAACAGGCGGATGAGCTTATCAGTTATAATTCCACCAGCGGCACTAAAACCCGCTCTGATAAAACGCTAGTGACGCGCCCCTGGGCCTGAGTCGCGCAGCGTTGCGCACGCGGGAGCCTACCCGGAGCCGGATCAGATAGGGGTAGTAGTCTCGTGGCTGTGACCCGGTCCGTGCCCAGGGAGTCAAGCTGAGTGGCAGTCTTTAGCAGTAGATGTTAGAATGTTCGACTACGCCACCCGTTGAATGCGGTCATGAGACCGCCGCTGCAGGGCAGACCGCTGAGGCCGGTGATACGGTTGTGCAGCGGGGATGGTATAACCCCCAACGGGAGGGGTATGGCCTCAGGGCAGCGGACGTGGATGATGAAACACTCGGAGACGGTGCGGTGTAGTTCAGGGTCTTTACTGGTGGCAAAGGTAGACCCTCCCGGAGTACTGGCTAGCGATCGGGGCCTGGTCAGTCCGCGAGCAGATGGGATCTCCCCTGGCCAGGCGGAGTTGTAGGCCTCCCCAACTAATCGTACTCTTCTGGCTACCTTGCTAGAGGCTGGTAAAAGTAGCCCACGTCCCTGAGTGTACCGTGTGGTGCTCACCCGTATGGCCGGTGACTCGGGGCCTTTTGGTAGCTTCCGCTCCACGTCGCGGTGCTGGTCCCTTGCGTGTGACCGTGCCTTCGGGTTTCTTGGCCAGAGGACCTGAAATCCCCTGCCGGGCGGTTTCTGCTGCGGGGTATGGCTCAGTCCCCACAGCCTCGGACTCCGGGTCCGGTAAGAATTCTTCAATCAGGGCGAGCTCTACAGCTTCCAGCCCTGACCTATTTTAGCACAGCTCCCACTGAGCTCCTGATCTTTCTTTCCTATAGCTGCTCCACTACAGAACAGACTGTGTCTCTGTCTGGGTTCTCTGCTCTCTCTCTCTCTACTCACTAACCCTGCCTCAGCCCCAGCTTTATATAGGGGAAGTTCTTCCCCTCCCAGGACTGGGCAGGAGGTGTGGCATGCATAGGATGTCTGACCAGGAAACCTCCCACCTGCTCACAGACGTAATATTGCTATCACTGTGGGAACCAGACCCCTGGGGTGCCACATTCCCCCCTAGTGAAATTTAGTACTCCGGGACTAAACATATTTTTTGTAAAACATAACAAGTAAAAACAGAAACAGTACAATAAAGAAAAACACATAGGATGGTCACGGAATGTCCGCAACCGGGTGCAGTCTTTGAAGAAAACAAAGGTGTCCATTTCACCAAGAGACCGGGAGCCGTAACCAGGTAGGGGTCTGTCCTACCCCGAGTCCTTAACAGTCTTTAGTCCATTCCTGGTTACACTCCAACATATGTACAAAGGATTCCGGATAATCCACAAACGACACCTATAGAATAACTAAAAATACACAATTATTTACAGGTAACAGAAAACAGGTAAATACAAATAAACAGTCTAAACACTTAGATCCTCCAACGTACGGGCAACTGGCCTCTAGTGGCTCTAGTGGACCTACGGAGCTGACTGACTGGTCCGGAGCTACCAGGTGTAGGAGCTGTCAAAGATAAACTGGGCAGCTGTCTACGGGCTCTTTGGCTCACTAGGGGTACGGCAGGCTCACTATAAGCAGGGGGTTGATCCTCCTTGTCTGCTTGTGTGGGGTCTTCTGCCTCCTGGACCGGCTGCTCTTCCAGCTCTACCTGTTTCTCCGTAGGTACTGGAGATGCTGGTTGGAGGAAGGTGAGGATGGGTACCACAACTGCGCCATTGACTTGAGTCCAAGACCGAGGGAAGTCTCCGAGCACAGTACTAACCATATCTTCCCTTTCCTCTGCGGGTCGAGGGTCTTCTTGTTCTTCTTCAGGGCTTCGTAGCTGTTCGGGACACTTCTTCAGGTGATCTCGGGATACAATGGCTGTGGTTTCTCCTCCATCCTTACTGATTATGCAGACTTTCGGGTTCTCATGGCTTGAGGGCAGTACGGTGTACGGGTCCTTCTCCCACTGGTCATCCAACTTGTGGAGGCGTCTCTTCCTCTTCAAGACCTGCTCTCCAGGTACCAGGGGAACAGCGGGAGCATACTGGTTGTAAGTCTTCTCCTGTCTTTCTCTAGCTTGACAGAGACTTCGCTCCACGCTCTCCTGTACTTTCCGGTACTGCTGCTGCCTTTCTGCGTCCCAGTCTGCTTCTGGTGAAGTGTCCTCGGGTGTCAGGACTCCCATCTCCAGATCAACAGGAAGCTTACCAGGTCTTGCTCTCATTAGGTAAGCCGGGGTACAGTTGGTTGAACCTACCGGGATGTGGTTGTATAGGTCCACCAGATCAGGCAGTTTCTCAGGCCACAGACTGCGTTCCTCCAGGGGCAATGTTTTCAGAAGATCTATCACCACCTGGTTCATTTTCTCGCAGAGCCCATTGGTTTGCGGATGATAGGGTGTTGTTCTTATCTTCCGGCAGCCATACAGAGTACAGAACTCAGCACCTGCTCCGGGTATCCGTGTGGACGGCAGAAGTGCTGCTGGAAGGCTCTAGCTGCTGTTTGAGCCGTTAAGTCCTTGACCGGGACCACCACCAGGAACCGGGAGTAATGATCTACGATTGTGAGGGCGTAGACATACCCAGATCTGCTTGGAGCCAGTTTCACATGGTCCAGGGCTACCAGTTCCAGTGGCTGTCGGGTGATGATGGGCTGCAAGGGAGTCTTCTGGCTGGCACGGTCCTTCCTTCTTAGGTGGCACGGTCCACAGTCTCTGCACCACCTCTCGATGGTTCCCCTCATGCCTACCCAGTGGAACCGCCCGCGCAGCAGGAACTCCAGCTTCTTCCATCCGAAGTGCCCAGCTCCGTCATGGTATGCCTCCAGTACCATAGCCGCGTCTCTTCTTGGCACCACTACTTGCCAGATCAGTTCATGCGTCCGGGAGTTAACCATTCTGCGGCACAACTTCCCCTTGTAAAGGAACAGTCGACTCTTCTCAGCCCACAGTTGCTTGGTCTCTTCCGGAGCGTCTGGATCAAGGCGGGCATCTGGCTGAGTCAGCATCTCCTTCACCTGTCGGACGGCGGGGTCACTGTCTTGCGTTTCCGCCCAGTTGTAATGAGGTAAGGGGTTGAACGTAGCGGATTGCTTACCCCTTACACGGTGGGAATACTGGATAGTCCCATGACGGTGTAACGCGGGGAGTTCAACTTCCTCCAGTTCTTCTGGATCTTCCCCCACGTCCGGTAGGTTTGGCATTCTGGACAAGGCATCCGCGTTGGTATTGGAGAGTCCTGCCCGGTATTTGATTGTGAACTCAAAGTTGGACAGGCGGGCCATCCATCTCTGCTCCAGGGCACCGAGTCTTGCTGTGTCCAGGTGTGTCAACGGGTTGTTATCCGTGTACACGGTGAACCGGGAAGAGGCGAGGTAGTGCTTAAAGCGTTCGGTGACTGCCCACACCACTGCCAGGAACTCTAGCTTGAATGAGCTGTAATTCTCAGGGTTTCTTTCGGTGGGTCGCAGTTTTCGGCTGGCGTAAGCAATTACTCGTTCTTTCCCCTGCTGGATCTGGGCTCCTAGCCCGATGTTACTTGCGTCGGTGTAGAGGATAAAGGGCTGGCTGTAATCAGGGTACGCCAGGATTTCATCCCCCGTGAGGGCCATCTTCAGCTGGCGGAAGTACTCTTCTTCCAGCTTCTCCCATCTGAAGGATGGCTTCTGGTTCTTGGCCTTCCTGGACTGGCCTATCAGGAGGTCCTGCATAGGAGCTGCCTTTTTGGTGAAACCGGGAATGAATCTTCGGTAGTAGCCTACCAACCCGAGGAACTGCCGCACTTCCTTTACGCTGGAGGGGCTTGGCAATTCCTTAATTGCGGTGATCTTATCAGGGTCGGGAGCCACTCCGTCAGCACTCACCACGTGTCCCAGGTACTGCACCTTTGGTTTCAGGAGGTGACACTTGGAGGGTTTCACCTTTAGGCCGTAGTTTGCCAGGGCTTCGAACACTTCTGCCAGGTGTTTCAGGTGGTCCTCGTAGGTCTTGGAGTAGACGATGACATCGTCCAGGTATAATAGGACCGTCTCGAAGTTTCGGTGTCCCAGACAGCATTCCATCAACCGTTGGAAGGTTCCGGGTGCGTTGCAGAGTCCGAACGGCATGCAGGTAAACTCGCTAAGTCCCATCGGGGTGGTGAATGCGGTCTTCTCCCAGTCCGCCTCTGCTACAGGAACCTGCCAGTACCCGCTAGTGAGATCCAAAGTAGAGAAGAAGTTAGCAGATTTTAAAGCAGCCAAAGACTCCTCTATCCTTGGTAAGGGGTACGCATCTTTGTGTGTGATACGGTTGATTTTCCGGTAATCTACACACATTCTCATAGTGTTGTCTTTCTTTTTAACCAAGACTAGTGGAGCTGCCCAGGGACTACAGCTATCCCTGATTACCCCAGCCTCCTTCATGTCTCTAAGCATCCCCTTGGCGTGTTGGTAGTGTGCAGGGGGTACGGGTCGGTATCTCTCCTTTATGGGAGGATGGTCTCCCGTGGGGATGTGGTGTTCTACCCCCTTTACTCGCCCGAAGTCTAACGGGTGTTTACTAAACACTCTCTCGTACTCTTGAACCACCCGATAGACTCCCTGTTTCTGGTGTGAGGGAGTGGAGTCAGTACCCAAATGTAGTTGCTGACACCAGTCCTCTATTGTTTTCTTAGAGCCGTTACCTTCCTCTGGTTGAGATGGAGGCAAGGGTTTCACGGCCTGTACAGAATTCTGGTTTATGGTGAACAATTTAGCTAGCGTGGCATACCGGGGCAGGTGTACTTCTCTCTTCCCGATGTTTATTATGCGAACGGGCACCCTCCCATGGCGTAAATCAACCACCCCCCGTGCTGTCAAAATGGTGGGCCTACTGTCTGAGTAGACGGGTTCTACCATTGCTTGGTAGTCTCTACCTCTTAGACCAATAGCTGCCCGGCACCAAATCATCATTTCACTTTTTGGGGGCATGGCAATAGGGAAAGGGTCACACATTCTCACGCTTCCAATCTCACCACCGGAGAGTTCCACCTGTTGCCGTCGCATCAGTGCCCGGATCTCTTTTTGGAGCACTCGCTGCTGGCCGGAGCTGGCGTTCTTGGCAACCTGCTGTAAAATGAAAATCACCTCTGCAAGACAATTTTCAATCACATTAGTTCCTAGCGTTATCTTTGGGTGACTCTCGCGCTTGTCAATGTCTACAATGATCAGTCCCTGTGCTGCCAGTTCGACTCTACCGATTTTAATGGTCACCTCTTTGAATCCGATCTGTGGCACGGGTTGACCATTGTTGGCGATGATACTCAAGTCGTCGTCAGGGTAGCGGGTTATATCCGAGTCATTCCAGTACTGCTTGAAGAGCACGTACGGGATGGTGGTGACCTGTGACCCGGTGTCAAGTAGGGCACTCATAGGAATGCCATCCAGTACCACAGGCAAGACTGGACGTCCTCCCACATATTTGTCACGCCAGTTCGATGGGCCTGATGATCTTATGCCTGGGGGTTGGCCCTCTACCCCAGGTTGTGCCAGTTTAAAGGACAGTACCTTGCCATATGTCCGGGTTGATTGCAGCGGCGGCAGATGGGTTGTCCGTCCTCGTTGTATCGGTCGCTGGGTCTTCCTCTGGCCGGTGGGGTCCTCCTTGGTCGACGCCACGGGATGTCCTCCGGTCCGGATGCCAGCTGGATCTTCCGTGGAGCAGAAACCTGTAACGACTGCACAGTTCGGGTTAGCGCGGCAACGCTTTTAGCTAGCTCCTGGACCTGATGGTGCAGGTCTGGAGCCGGGTCATTGTTCAAAGCCTGCGCATCAGCCCCCACAGGCCCTGCCGACAAGGGCGCCGCCTCCTGGTGGTAAGCGCTAGTAGGGCGCCTGTGGGTCACAACGCCACCCGGTGCCGGTTCTCGGAGCACCCGGATGGCTCTGTCCTTGAACTGTGTAAAGTCCAGATGAGGATCCTGTAAGGCCATTGCCCGCAACTGGGTTCGGTGGGCATTGCAATATAGTCCCTCTATAAATTGTTCGGTCAACAGCCTGTCCTCGTTTCCCACGCCGTCAGGGTCGGTCTGCTTAATGGCTCTCAGGGCCTCTTGTAGGTTTAAAGCATAGTCTCTTATACTCTCATGTGCTCGCTGTTTGCACCCGTAGAATCTAAGCTTAATCTCGGCTGAGGTGCGGGTATCAAAGGTGTCCTTCAGCCGGGTTAATATCCCTGCGACAGTCCTCCTCCCAGGTGGCCAGGACTTTACCTCCCTTTGGGCTGCCCCGGTTAGTTGGGCCACCAGGATGCTCACATTTTGCTCTTCTGTGAGGGGGTACACCTGGAAGAGGCTATCCAGCTTTTCTCTAAAGTCATTCAGGGTATGTGACTCCCCTGAGTACTGGGGTAGCCAGGCTGCCCCCGGGATATAGGGCATAGTGAAAGGCATGACCGCAGCAGCGGTGGCGCTGGCGGTGGCTGCGGCAGTGAAGCTCTCCTCCGTATCCGACATCTTCCTCCCCCCTAGTGGACCGTGGCCTACCTTGCGATGATCCTCTTCCGTAGGCCGCGGCTCCGCAGTGGATCGTCAGGGTCGAGGACCTTCCGTCGCGCTCCTGTGACGTCGGCGTCTGCTGGGCTCCTTCCAGGACCTTACGCAACGTCCGGACGTGAGGCGGGGCTTCAGTTCTCGCGGGCTTTTCGGAGTCCACGCCCCTCTTCTTCCCGCGCGGCGCCCTCAAGATGGCGCCCAATGGCGGGAAAACTCCACGGATGGCGGGAAGAAGGCAGAAGATGGCGTCCAACGGCGGGAAAACTCCACGGATGGCGGGAAGAAGGTAGAAGATGGCGTCGGATGGCGGGAATCTTCACCACAGGTAAGTTTAAAAGTCTCTTTTTCAGGCACGCAGTACCCGGTGGTTGCGGGCACGAAATCCTGCCGACTACGCCAAAGTTGACGCGCCCCTGGGCCTGAGTCGCGCAGCGTTGCGCACGCGGGAGCCTACCCGGAGCCGGATCAGATAGGGGTAGTAGTCTCGTGGCGGTGACCCGGTCCGTGCCCAGGGAGTCAAGCTGAGTGGCAGTCTTTAGCAGTAGATGTTAGAATGTTCGACTACGCCACCCGTTGAATGCGGTCATGAGACCGCCGCTGCAGGGCAGACCGCTGAGGCCGGTGATACGGTTGTGCAGCGGGGATGGTATAACCCCCAACGGGAGGGGTATGGCCTCAGGGCAGCGGACGTGGATGATGAAACACTCGGAGACGATGCGGTGTAGTTCAGGGTCTTTACTGGTGGCAAAGGTAGACCCTCCCGGAGTACTGGCTAGCGATCGGGGCCTGGTCAGTCCGCGAGCAGATGGGATCTCCCCTGGCCAGGCGGAGTTGTAGGCCTCCCCAACTAATCATACTCTTCTGGCTACCTTGCTAGAGGCTGGTAAAAGTAGCCCACGTCCCTGAGTGTACCGTGTGGTGCTCACCCGTATGGCCGGTGACTCGGGGCCTTTTGGTAGCTTCCGCTCCACGTCGCGGTGCTGGTCCCTTGCGTGTGACCGTGCCTTCGGGTTTCTTGGCCAGAGGACCTGAAATCCCCTGCCGGGCGGTTTCTGCTGCGGGGTATGGCTCAGTCCCCACAGCCTCGGACTCCGGGTCCGGTAAGAATTCTTCAATCAGGGCGAGCTCTACAGCTTCCAGCCCTGACCTCTTTTAGCACAGCTCCCACTGAGCTCCTGATCTTTCTTTCCTATAGCTGCTCCACTACAGACCAGACTGTGTCTCTGTCTGGGTTCTCTGCTCTCTCTCTCTCTACTCACTAACCCTGCCTCAGCCCCAGCTTTATATAGGGGAAGTTCTTCCCCTCCCAGGACTGGGCAGGAGGTGTGGCATGCATAGGATGTCTGACCAGGAAACCTCCCACCTGCTCACAGACGTAATATTGCTATCACTGTGGGAACCAGACCCCTGGGGTGCCACACTAGCGGCAGGGCAGGCCAGGACCTCCAAGGCGTAGAGAGCCAGTTCAATCCACGTATCCAGCTTGGATACCCAATAATTAAAAGGCACAGAGGAATCACGGAGGACGTTGGTACAGTCGGCAAGGTACTCTCTCAGCATCGTCCCAAACTTTGCACTCCTTGTGAGAGTACCCCGCACTTCAGGGCCTGTGTGATAGGAGGGTCTGAGAAAACTGTCCCAGAACTTTGACAGTGTTCCCCTGCCTCTGCTGGATTGCATTTGTGTCTCTCTCGCCTGTACTCCTTGGTTGTCCAAAGAACTGTGACCTTTGCCGCCAGCGTTTTCAGATGGGAATTTTTTTAATAGTTCCGCAACAAGGGCCTTCTGATACTACCCCAATGTTGTTGACCTGTCCGCCTCAGGAATAAGAGATAGAAAGTTCTCCTTGTATCATGGGTCTAGAAGAGTCACCACCCAGTAATGACTGTCACCCAAAATTTCGAGAACGCGAGGGTCATGGGAAAGGCAGCGTAAAAAAACTCAGCAATGCGTGCCAGAATGCTAACAGGCAAGACTTCCCTGTCCTCACCAAGAGGATGACTGACCATGCTCTCCTCCTCCTCCTCTCTGTCCTCTGACCATCCATGCTGAACAGACAGTATGACAGTTGTGCAGGTAGTACCGTCTATGGCTCATGAAACTAGCTCCTGTTCTTCCTCCTCCTCCTCCTCTTCCTCATTGTCACACAATCCACATTGGGATGAGATGAGGCTGGGCTGTAAGTAATCTCCCTGTATGATTCCTTGCTCAGTCTCATCGTGCTCTACCTGCAATGCATCCTGTTTGATTGTGAGCCGCTCAGCATCTTGGTGGAGTCCTCAAAGTTTTGGAGGATTGTACATATGTCTGACATCCATGTCCACTCCTGAGGTCTTATGTGTGGAGTCTGAACTGAATACCGATGGCCTTGTTGATGCTGGTACTCAACAACTGCCCTTTTCTGCTCACAAATCCTTCCTAACAGTGTAGAGTTCCAACGTATGGGGACATCACATACCAGTCTGTCAGCCGGAAGCTGCAAACGCTGTTGAAACACGTCAAGGGCGGCGGAAGCTGTAGGTGACTTTCTAAAATGGGCACACAGGCAGTGTACTTTAACAAGCAGATCTGGCAGCTACGGGTAGAATTTGAGAAACCGCTGAACCACGAGGTTAAGCACATGGGCCAGGCATGGTACGTGTGTGAGCTCGCCTCGCCTCAGAGCCGCCACCAGGTTCCCGCCATTGTCACACACAGCCATGCCTGGCTGTAGGTTCAGCGGTGTGACCAAAGACCTGCCTGCTCTTTCAGAGCTGTCCACAACTCTTCAACATTGTGTGGTTTGTCACCTAAGCATATTAGCTTCAGCACAGCCTGTTGACGCCTGGCCGAGGCGGTGCTGCAGTGCTTCCAGCCTGTGACTGATGTGGTCATTTCGGAGATGGTGGCTGAAGAGGAGGAGGAGGCTGAGGAGGATGAGGTGCAAGAGCTGTAGACTGTGGGGTCAGCCCTAATTGACCTAGGGCCTGCAATACTTGGCATCGGGAGGAAGTGTTCTGTCCCAAGGTCTGACTGGCTCCCGGCTTCCACTATGTTAACCCAGTGTGCCATCAGCAAGATGTACCGTCCCTGTCCACAAGCACTTGTCCACGTGTCCGTGGTTAGGTGGACTTTCCCGGTAACTGCGCTGTTGAGGGCATGGCTAAAAGTTTTGGGACATGTGCTTGTGTAATGCGGGGACTGCACACCGGGAGAAATAGTGGCGGCTGGGGACCGAGTACCAAGGAACGGCCGCCGCCATAAGGTTGCGGAATGCTTTAGTCTCAACGAGCCTAAAAGGCAACATTTTGAGCTCAAGCAGTCGCGAAATGTGGGAATTTAGTAGTGTGGCCTGTGGGGCGTTGGCTGCGTATTTGCGCTTGAGTTCCAAGGACAGATGTATGGACAACTGTACGCTGCGCTGGGACAAAGACGTGGATGTGCTTCCTGATGCTGCTACTTGAGAGTGTGCAACAACAGGTGCAGGGCAGGAGGCATCTTCGCATGCACCATGGACAGGGGATTGGCTTGCATGCACAACAGTGGAAGAAGCAATGGTGCCACCCGCAGACACTGTTCCTGGACCCTGGGGTTGGGCACACAAAGTCGGGTGCTTTGCTGCCATGTGCCTGATCATGCTGGTGGGGTGGTCAGTCTGGTCGTTTTGCCACCCCTGCTGATGCTGGCCTGGCAGGTGGTGCAAATGGCCTTTTTGGGGTTATCAGCAGAGTCTTTAAATAACAACCAGACTCGGGAAGACCTAACAGTTGTATTGGCAACTTCATTTTTGTTGGTGTTACCAGGAATGGCTGCCTGCCTTTATTCTGTGGCCACCACACTGCTTCTTCCTGCCTGTTGGAGTGCTCTGCCTCCCTCCCCTTGTGTGCTGCTGTCCTCGCTCTGCATGTCGTCCTGCCAGGTTGAGTCAGTTACTATATCATCCTCCAACTCGTCTTCCACTTCCGCACTATGGTCCTCCTCCTGACTTTCTGGCAATTGTGTCTCATCATCGTCCACTTCTTGTGACACTTTTCCACCGTCGCCTTCGTGTGACCGTGGCTGCTCAAATATATGGGCATCGCTACACGCGATCTCCTCTTGCCCCACTTCAAGTGGACCGGGCGAGAGGCCCGAATCTATAAATGGAAGAGTGAACAGCTCTTCAGAGTGTCCAAGTGTGGGATCATTTGTCTCCGGGCACTCGGCATGGTGGGAGGAAGGAGCATCAGGGTGAGGAATATGCGGTCCTGACTCACAGCTACTGAGACTTGACCGTGTGTAAGACAGGGTGGTGGTGGTGGTGGCTAAGTGACTGAAAGCATTATCTGCTATCCAACCAATAACCTTATCACACTGCTCTGTGTTCAATAGTGGTGTGCTGCGGTCCCCTATTAATTAGGACAGGAAGGTCGAGCGAGAAGATGTGGGTGTTTGTTGTGGCACAATTTCAGCTTGCCCACTGCCTCGGCCTCTGCATGCACCATCAGCATCACGTCCAGTTCTCTGTCCCTTGCCACGTGCCTTGCCCATTTTAAATGGAGGACAGTATCTTCCACGCTCACTACAAATGACTGAATTTGGAGCGAACTTATATGTGATCTGTGTGACGGAGAAAACACAGTTTTACATAGCTGGATTTTTAGCGCTGTAATATGGAAAGGACCTGGCTGTATTCTGCAGTGCCAACAAGCAAATAGCGCAGAAAAACTGTGTTCTCTGGATTGCTTTTTAAGCAAATAATGAGGATTAAGATGCAAAGAAAAATATTCCTGGCCCCTGAGACCTGGGCCTATTTCTAGAAATATCTAACAGCAGCAGCCGACAGAACTGGAATGGAGCCTCTTGTGCTATGTGCACTGCAGAGTGCTATATACACTGCCTGCCTATATACACTGCCTGCCTGATATCTCTGCAGATGGATTAGTCCTCAGAAAGACTGTTTGTTGAGATGGATATGTGTAGAATATGTTGTGGTATACCTACACTAACTAGAAACAAGCAAATCTCTCCCTAGCTCAGCAGCCGCTCTCCCTGCACTGTCTGATCCGGAGTGACTGTGATGAGCATGGTGGCGCCAGGTCAGATATAGACCTGATGACGCTGTGCGGCCAGCCAATCACTGTAATGCCACAACCAACATGGCTACGGAATTACAATGAGTGGCAGGCAATCCCTGCATGTTCACTGGCTCTCTAAAGAGTGCCAAACATGCAGGGAGGGGACCTGAGCTCCCGCCCGAGCAACCCAGAAATACTCGCCGAGCGCTGAGCAGTAGCAAGCATGCTCGCTCATCACTAGTTATTAATTATCGTACAGGAGGAGGAGGTGAGCTGCGACATCACCTATTGTGAATGGTGGATCCTGTGTTATCTACTGTATATAGAGGTGTTATCAGTCATTGTACAGGAGGAGGAGGTGAGCTGTGACATCACCTATTGTGAATGGTGGATCCTGTGTTATCTACTGTATATAGAGGTGTTATCAGTCATTGTACAGGAGGAAGAGGTGAGCTGTGACATCACCTATTGTGAATGGTGGATCCTGTGTTAGCTACTGTATATAGAGGAGTTATCAGTCATTGTACAAGAGGAGGAGGAGGTGAGCTGTGACATCACCTATTGTGAATGGGGAATCCTGTGTTATCTTCTGTATATAGAGGTGTTATCAGTCATTGTACAGGAGGAGGAGAAGGTGAGCTGTGATATCACCTATTGTGAATGGTTGATCCTGTGTTATCTACTGTATATAGAGGTGTTATCAATCATTGTACAGGAGGAGGAGGTGAGCTGTGACATCACCTGTTGTGAATGGTGGATCCTATATTATCTACTGTATATAGAGGTGTTATCGGTCATTGTACAGGAGGAGGAGGTGAGCTGTGATATCACCTATTGTGAATGGTGGATCCTGTGTTATCTACTGTATATAGAGGTGTTATCAGTCATTGTACAGGAGGAGGAGGTGAGCTGCGACATCACCTATAGTGAATGGTGGATCCTGTGTTATCTACTGTATATTGAGGTGCTATCTGTCATTGTACAGGAGGAGGATGTGAGCTGTGACATCACCTATTGCGATTTATGGATCCTGTATTATCTACTGTATGTAGAGGTGTTATCAGTCATTGTACAGGAGAAGAAGGGGGTGAGCTGTGACATCACCTATTGTGAATGGTGGATCGCCTTGTTATCTACTGTATATAGAAATATAGAGGTGTTATCAGTCATTGTACAGGAGGAGGTGAGCTGTGATATCTCCTTTGATGTCACCCATTGTGAATGGTGGATCCTGTATTATCTACTGTATATAGATGTGCTATCTGTCATTGTACAGGAGTGGGAGGAGGTGAGCTGTGATATCACCCATTGTGAATGGTGGATCCTGTGTTATCTACTGTATATAGAGGTGCTATCAGTCATTGTACAGGAGGAGGAGGTGAGCTGTGATATCTCCTATTGTGAATGGTGGATCCTGTGTTATCTACTGAATATGGAGGTGTTATCAGTCATTGTACAGGAGCAGGAGGTGAGCTGTGACATCACCTATTGTATATAGCGGATCCCATGTTATTTACTGTATATAGAGGTGTTATCAATCATTGTTTAGGAGGAGGGGGAGTTGGGCTGTGACATCGCCTATTGTGATTTTTTTTAAACCAAATTAAACCACCTTCCCAAAAATTAAATGATAAGATTGGTAGCCACGCATTCAAAGAACCACCACCTGAATTATGGTATTGGTATGCTGTGTACATGTGTAAAATTTGGCTGGTATCCTAGAGGTATAAAATAATTTGTTTGCGGCACACACAGTTTATAATATAGACTGTAGATTGCGGGTGACGGGTTGGCAGAACAGGGTACCGGATCCCAAGTTGGTGGAGGCGACTAATCCTCAGCCAAGGACCGGCGGTCGTGATCATATCTTGGTGCGACCCCTCGCTACACCTACTAGAAAGGCACACCACATAGGGTCAGGGAGGTGAGCACGAAGCCCTCCCAAGAGAAGGCCCGCGGGAGCTGGACAGACATAGTGTCACTGGTGGGGCACGGCCAGTGAAAGGAATAGAAGGGAGTCCTGTGACACACTCTGGAATTGCCTGGGGGTTGACCGAGCCCCGCACCTGGTGGACGCAGCATGGCTTGGGCAGTCACTGTCGGTGGAGTGACTTGGAATATAAAGAACTGTGAGTAAAGAACTTGAATTGCAACCCCACATCTCTGTGCTTCATCGCCGCACCAGCACTACTAGTGCTGGGACGCCCGTGCACCATCACTCCCATCATCCACTCTTACTGCCCTGGGGCTGCACTCTTCCCATGGGGAGTCACACTACCTCAGCTGCATACACCATCAGCCCCAGCGGTCTACCTTGCAGCGGCGGTCCACACTGACCGCAATCCACGGATGGCGTAGTCGGACAATTAACCTAAAACCCCCACAAAATACCGCCATCGGCCTGACCACCCTGAGCCACGGGACCGGGTCACCGCCACGGATTCTACAACCCCCAGAGACCCGGCTCCGGGTATCCCACACACGTCCACACTAGGCCCAGGGAGCGAGTCAGTTTTGGCGTAGTCGGCAGGATCATTACCAACCCGCCACAAACGGGTATTGCGTGCCTGAAAAGACTTTGCACTTACCTGAGGGAATTTTCCCACCATCCTGAGCCGTCTCCCGCCATCTTCAGTCGTTTCCCGCCATCTTCAGCTGTTTTCCCGCCATCGGACGCCATCTTCAGGACTTCAGGACGCCGCGCGCGAAGAAGAGGGGCGTGGACGTCAAAAACGCGCGAAGTCCGAAGCCCCGCCCCATGCAATGACGCCGCACAAGGTCCTGGAAGGAGCCCAGCGAGCGCTGACGTCAGCAGCGCGCGACGCCTGGTCCTCAACGCAGACCATCGCGAGCGGAGCCGCGGCCTACAGAAGAGGATCGCCGGAAGGTAGGCCACGGTTAACCGGGGGGGAGGAAGACATCAGGAACGGAGAGCAAGATGGCGGACCGGCAGCAGACTAAGCTGCCCAGCATCGGCAGTGCCCCAGCCGTCGCGGGTCCCGACCAGCGCCAGGAGAAGACGCGTGATGCAGGAGCGGTCGCGGGAGCAAGTAAGAGGAGTCTCCCTGTCCTGGACGCTGCCAGCGTCAGCCTGCTCCCGGGCCCCCTGGTGGAGCCACCGATACCGGGCGCTGCAGACACCGACCTGCTCCAGACCCCGCAACAAGCCCTGCAGCCGAGACCTCCAGCCCTGGGCACTGCCACCACCAGCCCGCGCCCTCTGACCCCGGGTGTCATCAACAGCGGCCCTCTCCAGGCCCCGCCGCAAGGCCCACTGCACCGCGGCGCAAGGGGCTGGTATGCCCTCAACATCCACCGGGTGGGCGCAGAGAGTCACACTTCAGAGGACCCAGACGGGTCTGAAGATCAATATGAGGAAAGAGCATCAGGAGGATACTGCTACTAGTGAGTGGCAGAGAACCTGTGTACATAGTTGCCGTCAGGGTAAAAGGAACTGTTTGGCTGATACAAAGTTGATCCTGATTGAACTGTTACCTGGCTGAGGACTGAGAGCAGCCATCCCTCTTCCCTACCTGGCTGAGGACTGAGAGCAGACATTCCCCTAATAGAAAAATGGACACCTGGTCGCAAGTTGCCCAGTGGCCAGTGAAGAAGAGAATCTACTAAAAAAAAAAATGTTTTACCTGAAAAAGTTTGATATACTGAATAGTTTTATATGCTGCTAGAAAATGTTATATGACAAAAGAGTTCCAGTAATATTAAAAGTGCAGTATAATGTCTAGTAAAGAGAAAGTGTTTCCCATAAAGGGAAGTTGAATAATGCCGGCCGGTTTCTAATGTGAAAAGTTTTGAAAAAGTATTGCATGTTTTTGAATTGTCTTTGCTCTTTTCCAGCCCGAGGATATGCTGTGGTTTGTCAGGGGGGAATGTAGCGCCCCGAGGGTTCGGCCGCTACAGGGGTATTGCACCTCAAACCAGAGGTGTGATATTCCACTCCCGGGTAAGGATGGAGTATGGACCAGGGCTCGTTTAGCTGCATGCATCACACACACCCCATTTCCGGGGGACAGCTCAACGGTGCTCCCATTAGACAGTAATGCAGGCACGACAGAACCTGTCCCTGGCTGGAGTGGGGAGTGGGGAGGAAAACCCAGTGATGTAGGAGCAGATAGGGGTTGGGTTTCTGGGCATAGGTAGGAGCCCATTGGTTGCAAGTCACCTGGGCTCATACACAGAGAGGGAGGTATAAAAGGTGGGCACCATCTTAGTTCTGGGAGTAGAAGAAGTGAGTTCAGACAGTGCGGAGGAGGAGAGAAGGAGTTCAGCCAAGAGGGCTGACAGGGAGCTGTGGCTCAGTCTGGGCCCAGCTCCACGAGGCAGGCCTGAAGTGGAGGCCAGAACCAGCAGAGAGGACAGATACAGAAAGGAACAGAAAGGAAAGGAAGAAAGGAACACAACACCCAGAGAGGCCCAGAGACACGAGGGCAGAAGGAACCCCAAAGGCCCAGGAGATTGCGGGTGACGGGTTGGCAGAACAGGGTACCGGATCCCAAGTTGGTGGAGGCGACTAATCTTCAGTCAAGGACCGGCGGTCGTGATCATATCTTGGTGCGTAGTCGGACAATTAACTTAAAACCCTATAAAGACTGGCACTGGTTTGACCGCCCTGAGCCACGGGACTGGGTCGCCGCCACGGAGACTACAAACCCCCCCAGAGACCTGGTTCCGGGTAACCCACTACACGTGTATGCTAGGCCCAGGGGGTGAGTCATAGACAATTAAAGACAATCTACAATTTTGTATTTAATTATTGATCAGCTTTTGAAAAATTATGATTCTTTGACATATATTCCTTTACCTTATCCAGCTTTATTTCTCACAAATTCCACGTTAAAAGTCCTGTTTCAGTTGTCTTTTCATGCAGCTTAGAGAAGATGTTTTGAGCTACAGGTCTAGTGTCTGGTATGAGCCCCTGCTTCCCTTCCCCATGCTCAGACACTATTTACAAATGCTCTTACTGTCTAAGCATGGAGGAGGGAAGCCGAGAAGTTCACTCTGGAGTATAGATAATTGCTAGACCTGTAGATCAAAACAGCAATGCAAGTGTGTGAATAAGACAAATGAAAGCCTGGAGGTTGTGAGAAAAATAAGAAAGACAAGGTAATGCAATATATTACAAACAATCATAACTTTGCAAAGTCAGATCAATTATTTAATTGAAAAAATCTGGACTTTGAAAATTGTTCTTATTTATTTATATATATACAGTACAGACCAAAAGTTTGGACACACCTTCTCATTTAAAGATTTTTCTGTATTTTCATGACCATGAAAATTGTACATTCACACTGAAGACATCAAAACTATGAATTACCACATGTGGAATTATATACTTAACAAAAAAGTGTGAAAAAACTGAAAATATGTCTTATATTCTAGGTTCTTCAAAGTAGCCACCTTTTGCTTTGATGACTGCTTTGCACAATCTTGGCATTCTCTTGATGAGCTTCAAGAGGTAGTCACCGGAAATGGTTTTCACTTCACAGGTGTGCCCTGTCAGGTTTGATAAGTGGGATTTCTTGCCTTATAAATGGGGTTGGGACCATCAGTTGTGTTGTGCAGAAGTCAGGTGGATATGTAGCACCCCAGGGGCTCGGATGCTACAGAGGTATTGCATCTCAACCAGATGTGCGATATCTCACTCCAGGTAAGGACGGAGTGTGGATCAGGACCCCAACACCTGCATGCATTACACCACATTTCCGGGGGGCAGGGCGACCGATATGCTCCAAGTAGAGCACGACAGTCCCTGTCCCTGGCTGGAGAGGGGGGAGGGAACACCGAGGAAGGGGGAACCCTGTAGTGCATAGGAGGGAGAGGGCAGTTCCTGGGTGCACCTAGAGGGTGCACCATCTTAGAGACGGGGAGAAGCTGAGTTCAGACAGTGAAGAAGAGGGAGCAGGAGGTGGGAGCAGAGGCTCTGCATGGGCTCTGCTCCGCAGGCGGGCCTAAGAGAAAGGCCAGAGCCTGGAGGAAGCAGAAGGAAGGAGAGGGAAGGAAGAGGAGCGGAGGAGGCTCCAGGAACAAGGAACGAAGGGACCCCAGGGGTGTGGACCGGCGAGTCGCCACCGCACGCCCTAATCTACCTGCGTAGAAGGGTCAGGCCAAAGAGGGAGACCGGTCCCCGAAACTAGTGGAGGCGGGGAACTACCCTCAGCTAGAAACCGGAGGCTGTGACATTTCACGTGGTGCAGCCCCTCGCTACACCCACTAGGAAGGCTCCATATAGGGTCAGGGAAACTAGCGCCAAGGTTTACCAGAGAAGGCCCGAGGCAGCCGGACAGAAGCGAGGTCACTGGCGGGGTATGACAGGCCAGAGAAAGGACACACAAAGGGGGTCCTGTGAAACGCTCCAAAGTTATCTGGGAGTAGGCCGAGCCCCTCACCTGGTGAGCACAGTGCGACGTGGGACGTTATGACCAGCTGTAGTAACATGGATAAAGAACTGTGAGTAAATACCCTGGACTGCATTACAAGACTCTGTGTCGTTACTGCTGCTCCCGCGCACCATCACCCCCTACATCCTCACTTGCTGCCCTGAGGCTACACTCCTCCCATGGGGAGTTATACTATCCCCTGCTGCACTCCCAACACCAGCCTCAGCGGTCTGCCCTGCAGCGGCGGTTCATTCTGACCGCAATCCACGGGTGGCGTAGTCGGACATTAGGTTTAGAGACCGTCATTTGAGTTGACCACCCTGAGCCATGGGACCACACACACGAGGACTACAACCCCTCAGCATTCGCAAAGAGTCCGGTTCCGGGTATCCCCACACACACGCGAGGCCCAGGGGGCGCGTCAGATACACAGCTGATAGTCCTACTGAATAGACTGTTAGAATTTGTATTATGGCAAGAAAAAAGCAGCTAAGTAAAGAAAAACGAGTGCCCATCATTACTTTAAGAAATGAAGGTCAGTCAGTGCGAAAAATTGGGAAAACTTTGAAAGTGTCCCCAAGTGCAGTTGCAAAAACCATCAAGCGCTACAAAGAAACTGGCTCACATCTAGGTTCTTCAAAGTAGCCACCTTTTGCTTTGATGACTGCTTTGCACACTCTTGGCATTCTCTTGATGAGCTTCAAGAGGTAGTCACCGGAAATGGTCTTCCAACAATCTTGAAGGAGTTCCCAGAGATGTTTAGCACTTGTTGGCCCTTTTGCCTTCACTCTGCGGTCCAGCTCACCCCAAACCATCTCGATTGGGTTCAGGTCTGGTGACTGTGGAGGCCAGGTCATCTGGCGTAGCACCCCATCACTCTCCTTCTTGGTCAAATAGCCCTTACACAGCCTAGAGGTGTGTTTGGGGTCATTGTCTTGTTGAAAAATACATGATGGTCCAACTAAACGCAAACCGGATGGAATAGCATGCCGCTGCAAGATGCTATGGTAGCCATGCTGGTTCAGTATGCCTTCAATTTTGAATAAATCCCCAACAGTGTCACCAGCAAAGCACCCCCACACCATCACACCTCCTCCTCCATGCTTCACGGTGGGAACCAGGCATGTAGAGTCCATCCGTTCACCTTTTCTGCGTCGCACAAAGACACGGTGGTTGGAACCAAAGATCTCAAATTTGAACTCATCAGACCAAAGCACAGATTTCCACTGGTCTAATGTCCATTACTTGTGTTCTTTAGCCCAAACAAGTCTCTCCTGCTTGTTGCCTGTCCTTAGCAGTGGTTTCCTAGCAGCTATTTTACCATGAAAGTCTGCTGCACAAAGTCTCCTCTTAACAGTTGTTGAAGAGATGTGTCTGCTGCTAGAACTCTGTGTGGCATTGACCTGGTCTCTAATCTGAGCTGCTGTTAACCTGCGATTTCTGAGGCTGGTGACTCGGATAAACTTATCCTCAGAAGCAGAGGTGACTCTTGGTCTTCCTTTCCTGGGGCGGTCCTTATGTGACCCAGTTTCTTTGTAGCGCTTGATAGTTTTTGCAACTGCACTTGGGGACACTTTCAAAGTTGTCCCATTTTTTCAGACTGACTGACCTTCATTTAATAAAGTAATGATGGCCACTCATTTTTCTTTACTTAGCTGCTTTTTTCTTGCCATAAAACAAATTCTAACAGTCTATTCAGTAGGACTATCAGCTGTGTATCGACCAGACTTTTGCACAACACAACTGATGGTCCAAACTCCATTTATAAGGCAAGAAACCCCACTTATTAAACCTGACAGGAAACACCTGTGAAGTGAAAACCATTTCCGGTGACTACCTCTTGAAGCTCATCAAGAGAATGCCAAGAGTGTGCAAAGCAGTCATCAAAGCAAAAGGTGGCTACTTTGAAGAGCCTAGAATATAAGACATATTTTCAGTTGTTTCACACTTTTTTGTTAAGTATATAATTCCACATGTGTTAATTAATAGTTTTGATACCTTCAGTGTGAATGTACAATTTTCATAGTTATGAAAATAAAGAAAAATCTTTAAATGAGAAGGTGTGTCCAAACTTTTGGTCTGTACTGTATATATATATATATATATATATATATATATATATTCCTCCCTTTACAAAAATTCTTGCACAAGGAATGAAAAAATGAGTAGTCACTTGTGACAAGGAAGTATGCCATCTCAGACTGACACTGATTTCAGATTTTTCTTTCTGTAAAAAATATTGTGCTGACTTGCTCCTGGTTTCTAGTGAATTATGGATGAAGAAAAAAAATGTGTAATTGTAATTCATCATATCATTGATCAATCTCACTGAGTATGGCACTACTGTTGCTGGCACCTACCCTATTTCTCTCTCTCACATTTGAATCTCTGTATTTTTTACAGACTACTACATTCATCTTCTTTACTTTTGTACAACACATTACTGTCCACAGCATTTGTTCAATTCTTTGGGACTTTCTCATCCTATATATACATTGCTAAGCTGTCAAATCTGATGTCCTATAGCTATCGTAAGTGATTTTAAAATGGCTGCTGCATTCCCTCTATCAGCTTTTATACAGACTATGATAGTCCCTCTTCATTGACTGCGCTATGTTATGTGATAGCTGCAAAGCATTGCGGGGAAGCCAGTTCGGTCACGCCTGAGGTCATGTGAGCCTTGTGTGGTTGATGTAATCAGCTGCAATGTGTGGCAGATGGCAGGATTGTCTTTGTGATTGCAATTTGTTTGTAGCTCTGTGGCTCAGTGGTTAGCAGTACACTGCAGCTTTGCAGCGTTGGGGTCCTGAGTCCAAATCCCACCAAGGACAACATCTGCAAGGAGTTTGCATGTTCTCGCCGTGTTTGTGTGGGTTTCCTCTACAATATACTACAATAAACATACTGATGAGGAATCTAGATTGTGAGCCCCAATGGGGACAGTGATAATGTCTGTAAAGCACTGTAGAATTAATAGCGCTATATAAATTAGTAAAATAAATAAATAAATATTCACCAGGACCAGCAAATTTAAAAAAATTTGACCTGAACTCACTTTGCATTTACTCATCTCTAAATGTTATTGTGAAAGAGATGTCAAATTTGTTATCCAGATGTCAACCCAGTTAAAATATCCTCTATCAAATTGTTGATAAATGACAAAAATAATAACATAGATTTTTTCTTAAACTACTTTCGAACCACCCATAGATTATAGATGTCCTAGCTGTCAGTATTCTACTCTGCAGTGATATTTTAAAATGTCAATACATTATAGAGCAGATGGATGAGATTGTGCAGCTTCAGGAGTGGGAATCTGGCTGTCAGAAACAGCCATAATCACCATCGAGAAGGCAGGGATGATTTATTACCATCTCTGCCTTCTTGATCGCTGTATACACAGAGCTGAACAAGTGCCGTGTATGCAGAAATAAGGAGTGCTGTCAGCACTTCATCCTCCAAAGTTTATGTGATCATTGGGAGGGAGCAGGAGCTTCTGGGACCCAGGAGACCCAGTGAGCTTTGATATGCAGCCAATTTCCACTGTCACTGTGGCTATTATAACCAGCCCCAGTTAAAGGGGAAGTCAAGCAAAAAAATAAGATTTAAATATCGAAATGCCCCCCAAAGTCTTTTGTGACCTTCAATAAAAGTCCATAACCTGGAGGCTGCACAAATGTACATAACTGAAACAGGTAAGTCGTAGCAAGAATTATCAGAAAAAAGATGACCAAACCTAGCTAAGACAACATCAAGAGAATCTCCCCCATATTTTGCCTCATTACAATTCATAGGTTTCATAGGGAGGGATATTTACTCATTGTTGATCCTTAAGCAGAAATGTATTCTGTAATAGAACTCAATGGAAAAGAAATTAATAATATTAATAGTAAAAAAAATATAATAATAATATTTTTTATTTATATAGCGCCAACATATTCCACAGAGCTTTACAATTCATACAATTTTACATACATTATCGGCACTGTCCCCATTGGGGCTCACAATCTACATCCCCTATCAGTCTTTGGAGTGTGGGAGGAAACCGGAGAACCCGGAGGAAACACACACAAACACTGAGCGATATATACAGTATATAATCCCCATAATATATATGCCCATATATAATATACAGTGGTGGCCAAAAGTATTGGCACCCCTGCAATTCTGTCAGATAATACTCAGTTTCTTCCTGAAAATGATTGCAATCACAAATTCTTTGGTATTATTATCTTCATTTAATTTGTCTTCAATGAAAAAACACAAAAAGAATTGTCTTAAAGACAAATTGGATATAATTCCACACCAAACCTAAAAAAGGGGGTGGACAAAAGTATTGGCACTGTTTGAAAAATCATGTGATGCTTCTCTAATTCGTGTAATTAACAGCACCTGTAACTTACCTGTGGCACCTAATAGGTGTTGGCAATAACTAAATCACACTTGCAGCCAGTTAACATGGATTAAAGTTGACTCAACCTCTGTCCTGTGTCCTTGTGTGTACCACATTGAGCATGGAGAAAAGAAAGAAGACTAAAGAACTGTCTGAGGACTTGAGAAACCAAATTGTGAGGAAGCATGAGCAATCTCAAGGCTACCAGTCCATCTCCAAAGACCTGAATGTTCCTGTGTCTTCCGTGTGCAGTGTCATCAAGAAGTGTAAAGCCCATGGCACTTTGGTTAACCTCCCTCGATGTGGACGGAAAAGAAAAATTGATGAGAGATTTCAACGCAAGATTGTGCGGATGGTGGATAAATAACTAGAGATGAGCGGTGTTCGACTAGAACTGTTCGCCAATCTCAAATTCGAGCTGTTTTGGGCGGTGTTCGAGTTGTTCGACGAACCCGAACGATTTGCAAAAAATTCGGCTGTTCGAGGTTATGTTCGATAACTGTTCGTGCACCAAAAGCGTGTCCTGCATGTCTGGCGCTATTTAGAGCACCAATCATGCAGGGATTGTCTGCCACTCACTGTAATGCCACAGCCATGGTGGTTGTGGCATTACAGTGATTGCCCAAATCGATGGGAACAGTGCCAACAGTGAAACATGAAAAGCCGGCAATTCAGCAGCGGCATACACCTGTACCCGACAATTTAGAACTGAAAGAATAGAGCTTCACACATAGATTAGATAGATAGAAACATGTCAGCCACATATATACGAAGTACAGTGAAAGTGCTGCTTACTGTACTTGTCATTTAGCGTAAAGGATTTATCAAAAAAAATAATAGTGTTTTCATGCACCGTCTCTTTAAAAAAGCCGGCCGGCAATTCAGCAGCGGTACCCGACAATTTATAACAGACAGAATAGAGCTTCACACATAGATTAGATAGATAGAAACATGTCAGTCACATATATATGAAGTACAGTGATAGTGTTGGTTACTGTACTTGTCATTTAGTATTAAAATAAAGGATTTATTATTAAAAAAATTGGCGTGGGGTTCCCCTTAATTTTAGGCTCTAGCGGAGGTTAAGCAGACGGCTGGGGCAGATGTTTGAAGCCTGGGAAGGGGGTAATACCCACGGAGCTTCCCAGGCTACTAATATCAGCCCCCAGCTGAATACATAGCCTTTACTAGCTATTAAAATGGGGGACCCCCCCAAAAAAATGACGTGGGGTCCCCCCTAATTTAATAGCTAGCAAAGGCTAGGCAGACAGCTGGGGGCTGATATTAATAGCCCAGGAAGGGAGCCATGAATATTGGCCCCCTCCCAGGCTAGAAACACCAGCCGTCAGCCGCCCCAGAAATGGCGCATTCATAGGATGCGCCAATTCTGGCACTTAGCCTCGCTCTTCCACGCTGCCCTGGTGCGGTGGCAGGGGGTAATAGGGTTAGGGTTGATGTCAGCTTATAATGCCAGCTGACATCAAGCCCAGGTTAGTAATGGAGAGGCGTCTATAAGACACCCCCATTACTAACCCCATAGTCAAAGTTAAAAAAAACACAAACACCCAGAATAAAGTCCTTTAATTGAAATAAAGACACAATCCTTTATTGTTCTAAATTAAACCATACTTACCGTCACGCCCATTCCAGCTGAAGCCAACGATCTCCTGCAATAAAAGAAAAATAATAAAGCAACCTCATCCTTACCTTTCCATGGTTCCCACGACAGCTTCAGCTCTGCTACATCGAGATGACAGGCTGGACCGCAGCAGAACGCTGCCATCCAGCCTCTCATCCCGCAGACACTGAGAAGCGCAGGCTTGCTTGCGCTGCTCAGCGTCTCTCTGTGACGACATCCAGATGAGCCGAGTTCATGTCCAATGAACTCAGCTCACCTCATGCAAGTCACTGACAGCGTGGGAAAATTCTCACGCTGAAGCGTGAGTGCAGGAGAATTCTCCCACGCTGTCAGTGACGTGCATAAGGTGAGCTCATGTCCAATGAACTCAGCTCACCTCCTGCACGTCACTGACAGCGTGGGAGAATTCTCCTGCACTCAGCGCTTCAGCGTGAGAATTCTCCCACGCTGAAGCGCTGAGTGCAGGAGAATTTTCCCACGCTGTCAGTGACGTGCATAAGGTGAGCTCATGTCCAATGAACTCAGCTCACCTCCTGCACGTCACTGACAGCGTGGGAGAATTCTCCTGCACTCAGCGCTTCAGTGTGAGAATTCTCCCACGCTGAAGCGCTGAGTGCAGGAGAATTTTCCCACGCTGTCAGTGACGTGCATGAGGTGAGCCGAGTTCATTGGACATTAACTCGGCTCATCTGGATGCCCTCACAGAGAGACACTGTGGAGCGCAAGCAAGCCTGCGCTTCTCAGTGTCTGCGGGATGACAGGCTGGATGGCAGCGTTCTGCTGCGGTCCAGCCTGTCATCTCGATGTAGCAGAGCTGAAGCTGTCATGGGAACCATGGAAAGGTAAGGATGATGTTGCTTTATTATTTTTCTTTTATTTCAGGAGATCGTTGGCTTCAGCTGGAATGGGCGTGATGGTAAGTATGGTTTAATTTAGAACAATAAAGAATTGTGTGTTTATTTCAATTAAAGGACTTTTTTCTGGGTGTTGTGTTTTTTTAAAATACTTTACTAGAAATTCATGGTGGTCATGTCTAATATTGGCATGACCCCATGAATTTCGGGCTTAGGGCCAGCTGATAATGCCAAGCTGGCCCTAACCCCTTTATTACCCAGTGAGCCACCGCATCAGGGCCCTGGATGAGTTGGGTACAGCGCCAGAAGATGGCGCTTCTATGAACGCGCCATTTTCCGGGGTGGCTGCGGACTGCAATTTGCAGCGGGGGTGGCCCAGAAAGCTTGGGCCTCCCTGCGCTGCGGATTCCAGCCCCCAGCTGCCTAGTTGTACCTGGCTGGACACAAAAACAGGGCGAAGCCCCACGTCAATTTTCTTTAAATTATTTCATGAAATAATTAAGAAAAAAAGGGTTTCCCTATATTGTTGTGTCCGGCCAGGTACAAATAGGCAGCTGGTGGATGGGCGCAGCCCGCTCCTGCCTGCTGTACCTGGCTGGACACAAATATAGTGCGAAGCCCCACGTCAATTTTTTTTAAATTATTTCATGAATTTCCTGAAATAATTTAAAAAAATTGAAGTGGGGCTTCGCACTATATTTGTGTCCAGCCAGGTACAGCAGGCAGGAACGGGCTGCCCCCATCCACCAGCTGCCTATTTGTACCTGGCCGGACACAACAATATAGGGAAGCCCTTTTTTTCTTAATTATTTCATGAATTTCATGAAATAATTAAAAAAAATTGAAGTGGGGCTTCGCACTATATTTGTGTCCAGCCAGGTACAGCAGGCAGGAACGGGCTGCCCCCAACCACCAGCTGCCTATTTGTACCTGGCCGGACACAACAATATAGGGAAGGCCTTTTTTTCTTAATTATTTCATGAATTTCATGAAATAATTAAAAAAAAAGTACGTGGGGCTTCGCCCTATTTTTGTGTCCAGCCAGGTACAACTAGGCAGCTGGGGGCTGGAATCTGCAGCGCAGGGAGGCCCAAGCTTTCTGGGCCCCCCCCCGCTACAAATTGCAGTCCGCAGCCACCCCGGAAAATGGCGCGTTCATAGAAGCGCCATCTTCTGGCGCTGTACCCAACTCATCCAGGGCCCTGGTGCGGTGGCTCACTGGGTAATAAAGGGGTTAGGGCCAGCTTGGTATTATCAGCTGGCCCCAAGCCCAAAATTCATGGGGTCACGCCAGTATTAGACATGACCGCCATGAATTTCTAGCAAAGTATTTAAAAAAAACACAACACCCAGAATAAAGTCCTTTAATTGAAATAAAGACACAATTCTTTATTGTTCTAAATTAAACCATACTTACCATCACACCCATTCCAGCTGAAGCCAACGATCTCCTGCAATAAAAGAAAAATAATAAACCAACCTCATCCTTACCTTTCCATGGTTCCCACGACAGCTTCAGCTCTGCTACATCGAGATGACTGGCTGGACCGCAGCAGAACGCTGCCATCCAGTCTGTCATCCCGCAGACACTGAGAAGCGCAGGCATGCTTGCGCTCCTCACTGTCTCGCTGTGACGGCATCCAGATGAGCCGAGGTCATGTCCAATGAACTCGGCTCACCTCATGCACGTCACTGACAGCGTGGGAAAATTCTCACGCTGAAGTGCTGAGTGCAGGAGAATTCTCCCACGCTGTCAGTGATGTGCATGAGGTGAGCTCATGTCCAATCAACTCAGCTCACCTCCTGCACGTCACTGACAGCGTGGGAAAATTCTCCTGCAATCAGCGCTTCAGCGTGAGAATTTTCCCACGCTGTCAGTGACGTGCATGAGGTGAGCCGAGTTCATTGGACATGAACTCGGCTCCTCTGGATGTCGTCACAGAGAGACGCTGAGCAGCGCAAGCAAGCCTGCGCTTCTCAGTGTCTGCGGGATGACAGGCTGGATGGCAGCGTTCTGCTGCGGTCCAGCCTGCCATCTCGATGTAGCAGAACTGAAGCTGTCGTGGGAACCATGGAAAGGTAAGGATGATGTTGCTTTATTATTTTTCTTTTATTGCAGGAGATCGTTGGCTTCAGCTGGAATGGGCGTGATGGTAAGTATGGTTTAATTTAGAACAATAAAGGATTGTGTCTTTATTTCAATTAAAGGACTTTATTCTGGGTGTTTGTGTTTTTTTTAACTTTGACTATGGGGTTAGTAATGGGGGTGTCTTATAGACGCCTCTCCATTACTAACCTGGGCTTGATGTTAGCTGGCATTATAAGCTGACATCAACCCCAACCCTATTACCCCCTGCCACCGCACCAGGGCAGCGTGGAAGAGCGAGGCTAAGTGCCAGAATTGGCGCATCCTATGAATGCGCCATTTCTGGGGCGGCTGACGGCTGGTGTTTCTAGCCTGGGAGGGGGCCAATATTCATGGCTCCCTTCCTGGGCTATTAATATCAGCCCCCAGCTGTCTGCCTAGCCTTTGCTAGCTATTAAATTAGGGGGGACCCCACGTCATTTTTTTTGGGGGGTCCCCCATTTTAATAGCTAGTAAAGGCTATGTATTCAGCTGGGGGCTGATATTAGTAGCCTGGGAAGCTCCGTGGGTATTACCCCCTTCCCAGGCTTCAAACATCTGCCCCAGCCGTCTGCTTAACCTCCGCTAGAGCCTAAAATGAAGGGGAACCCCACGCCAATTTTTTTAATAATAAATCCTTTATTTTAATACTAAATGACAAGTACAGTAACCAACACTATCACTGTACTTCATATATATGTGACTGACATGTTTCTATCTATCTAATCTATGTGTGATGCTCTATCTTTCTGTTCTAAATTGTCGGGTACCGCTGCTGAATTGCCGGCCGGCTTTTTTAAAGAGACAGTGCATGAAAACACTATTATTTTTTTAAATAAATCCTTTACACTAAATGACAAGTACAGTAAGCAACACTGTCACTGTACTTCATATATATGTGACTGACATGTTTCTATCTACCTAATCTATGTGTGAAGCTCTATTCTTTCTGTTCTAAATTGTCGGGTACAGATGCTGAATTGCCGGCCGGCTTTTTTAAAGAGATGGTGCATGAAAAAACTAATATTTTTTTTAATAAATCCTTTACACTAAATGACAAGTGCAGTAACCAACACTGTCACTGTGCTTCTTATATGTGTGACTGACATGTTTCTATCTATCTAATCTATGTGTGATGCTCTATTCCTTCTTGTCTAAATTGTCGGGTACCGGTGTATGCCGCTGCTGAATTTGCCGGAGGGCTTTTTTAAAGAGAGTGTCTTCTGAGCAGTTTGTCAGCTTTTGGACACCTTTGCAGGTGTTTTCTATGTGTTTCTATGTGTTTTTGTTTGCCTGCCATTGGTTTTAACGGTGTTCGACGGTGTTCTAAGGTGTTCGACGAACAGTTCGACGAACAGTTCCTCGAACATCCCGGTGTTCGACGAACCGAACCGAACCCGAACACTACGGGGGTGGCTCAACACTATAAATAACCTCGACTAACATCCAAACAAGTTCAAGCTGCCCTGCAGTCCGAGGGTACAACAGTGTGAACCCGTACTATCCGTCGGCGTCTGAATGAAAAGGGACTGTATGGTAGGATACCCAGGAAGACCCCACTTCTTACCCCGAGACATAAAAAAAGCCAGCCTGGAGTTTGCCAAATCTTACCTGAGAAAGCCTAAAACATTTTGGAAGAATGTTCTCTGGTCAGATGAGACAAAAGTAGAGCTTTTTGGGAAAAAGCATCAACATAGAGTGTACAGGAAAAAAAAAGAGGCATTCAAAGAAAAGAACACGGTCCCTACAGTCAAACATGGCGGAGGTTCCCTGATGTTTTGGGGTTGCTTTGCTGCCTCTGGCACCGGACTGCTTGACCGTGTGCATGGCATTATGAAGTCTGAAGACTACCAACAAATTTTGAAGCATAATGAAGGGCCCAGTGTGAGAAAGCTGGGTCTCCCTCAGAGTTCATAGGTCTTCCAGCAGGACAATGACCCAAAACACAATTCCAAAAGCACTATAAAATGGTTTGAGAGAAAGCACAGGAGACTTCTAAGGTGGCCAACAATGAGTCCAGACCTGAATCCCATAGAACACCTGTGGAGAGATCTCAAAATGGCAGTTTGGAGAAGGCACCCTTCAAATATCAGGGACCTGGAGCAGTTTGCCAAAGAAGAATGGTCTACAATTCCAGCTGAGCATTGTAAGAAACTCATTGATGGCTACCGGAAGCGGTTGTTCGCAGTTATTTTGGCTAAAGGTTGTGCAACCAAGTATTAGGCTGAGGGTGCCAATACTTTTGTCTGGCCCATTTTTGGAGTTTTGTGTGAAATGAACAATGATTTGATTTTTGCTTCATTTTCTTTTGTGTTTTTTCCTTGCAAGCAAATTAAATGAAGATAATAATACCAAAGAATTTGTGATTGCAATCATTTTCAGGAAGAAACTGAGTATTATCTGACAGAATTGCAGGGGTGCCAATACTTTTGGCCACCACTGTATCAATATGATAATAACTTCTATGATGTAACTGCTTCTATGGAAATAAAATTAGATACTACGACACTACATTATAATAAGTAAAAACATTCTCTCAGAGAGAAAACAGTTACAGATATGTCTCTCTAAAACAATGAACTCTTAAGTATAGATTATAATTTATGATTAAAAACTTATTGCTGTAGCTAAAAATGAGTTAGAGGATTTGCCAGCAGTAATCATGATTTTCACTACTCTATATAGTTTTTATGGAAACTAAATAAAGCTGCTGTTACTTTTCCGCCTGAACATGTGTAATGCACACGCCCGGGCTGAGTGGCGTGTGCGTGTATATGTAGTGATTCCACTGGACCGTGCCGGAGAGTGAATGCCTGGAGGGGCGTAACTAAGTATCCACCCGATCCGACCAGGGTCGCACGACGGCATACGACTCCAGTGCACTAAGGAGGAACCGAGCAGAGGGACCAGGTGCTACTCCAGGACAGACCTCGGACACGGCCGTTGACCCACACAGGGGAATACAGGAACAGGCAGGTTAGGCTGGCACACAGACTGCTGGGTATAGGCAGACACGGCTGGTATGCAGACTGGCGGATGCTGGTAAGCACGACTGGTATGCAGGCAGGGAGGTACTGACAGGTACGACAGGTTGGAGCACCGAGTGGATAGGACCCAGTACAGACTGGGACTCAGGAACAGAACCGCAGATGCGGTGGACAAACAGCAGAGTGAGGCCGCCCAGAGCGGCGAGCAAGAGCAGAACAAGACGAGACCGCCTGGAGCGGTGAGCGAGAGAAGAGCAGGACAAGGCCGCCTGGAGCGGTGAGCGAGAGAGGAGCAGGACGAGACTGCCGAAGCAGCGAGCAAAGGGTCAGAGCAGAGCGAGACTGCCGGAGCAGCGAGCAAAGGGTCAGAGCAGAGCGAGACTGCCGGAGCAGCAAGCAAAGGGTCAGAGCAGAGCGAGACTGCCGGAGCAGTGAGCAAAGGGTCAGAGCAGAGCGAGACTGCCGGAGCAGCGAGCAAAGGGTCAGAGCAGAGCGAGACTGCCGGAGCAGCGAGCAAAGGGTCAGAGCAGAGCGGAAACCGCAGGAGCGGTGAGCAAGGCAGTGCAGGCAAGAACCGCCAGAGCAGTGAGCAAGGCAGAGCAGAGGGGACAGGGCTCTGTTCACACGGAACAGACTGAAAGGGAAAGGCAGAACCAGGTACACACAGGATACTTGCAATGAAGTAGCGAGTGGACTCTAAACTCACAAACGGGAGTACAGGGACAACGAGTAGGAGTTAGGTACGGGATCAGATTCTGCAGGAAAAGGGAAGGTACGGACATAGAGAAAAACAGGTAACAGGCTAGGAGAGTATTCAGACAAGAACAGACACAGCAGCAAGATACAGGAGCGGGTCTAGTTATGCGGCCCCTAGAAGGCGGAACGAAAAGGCTAGGAGCGTGTTCAGACAGGAACAGGCAAGATACAGGAACGGGTCTAGGTATGCGGCCCCTAGAAGGTGGAAAGAACAGGCTAGGAGCGTGTTCACACTGGCCTGGAAATACAGCCTCCAGGATAGGCAGAAGACAACAGGTTAGAAGATAGTTCAGACAGGACACAGTTCAGACACGGGAACAGATACCGCAAGGCAGGAAACATAGACAAGACCTGGCACATCAGTGACTGGAAGCCAACTGACAGAACACAATGCTCAGGCATGGATTCCAGGGAGGAGCTGGGTTAAATACCAGGTGACAGACAGCAATAGGCTGAGGACGCACAAGGGGTGTGCCTGCAGCAGCTACAAGAAGCAGGAAGTGATCGGGCGCCGCCTTTAAGCAGAAGAAACAGAGGCAAGCAGACAGCATGGAGGGAAGCCAGGCTAGCAGACTGGACTGCAGATCAAGTGTGCGCTCTTGCACAGTGGGAGATGGACCACTATGCAAAGACGCCGCCAGGTATGTTACAGTACCCCCCCCTTACGCCTCCTCTTCTTCAGGCCTGCCAGAATGTTCCGCAGGGAATTCGAGGGCCAATCCTTCACTTCAAGGAGATCACTTCTAGAGATGAGCGGTGTTCGACTAGAACTGTTCGCCAATCTCAAATTCGAGCTGTTTTGGGCGGTGTTCGAGTTGTTCGACGAACCCGAACGATTTGCAAAAAATTCGGCTGTTCGAGGTTATGTTCGATAACTGTTCGTGCACCAAAAGCGTGTCCTGCATGTCTGGCGCTATTTAGAGCACCAATCATGCAGGGATTGTCTGCCACTCACTGTAATGCCACAGCCATGGAGGTTGTGGCATTACAGTGATTGCCCAAATCGATGGGAACAGTGCCAACAGTGAAACATGAAAAGCCGGCAATTCAACAGCGGCATACACCGGTACCCGACAATTTAGAACCGAAAGAATAGAGCTTCACACATAGATTAGATAGATATAAACATGTCAGCCACATATATACGAAGTACAGTGAAAGTGCTGCTTACTGTACTTGTCATTTAGCGTAAAGGATTTATCAAAAAAAATAATAGTGTTTTCATGCACTGTCTCTTTAAAAAAGCCGGCCGGCAATTCAGCAGGGTACCCGACAATTTGGAATAGAAAGAATAGAGAATCACACATAGATTAGATAGATAGAAACATGTCAGTCACATATATATGAAGTACAGTGACAGTGTTGCTTACTGTACTTGTCATTTAGTGTAAAGGATTTATTAAAAAAAATAATAGTGTTTTCATGCACCGTCTCTTTAAGAAAGCCGGCCGGCAATTCAGCATCTGTACCCGACAATTTATAACAGACAGAATAGAGCTTCACACATAGATTAGATAGATAGAAACATGTCAGTCACATATATATGAAGTACAGTGATAGTGTTGGTTACTGTACTTGTCATTTAGTATTAAAATAAAGGATTTATTATTAAAAAAATTGGCGTGGGGTTCCCCTTAATTTTAGGCTCTAGCGGAGGTTAAGCAGACAGCTGGGGCAGATGTTTGAAGCCTGGGAAGGGGGTAATACCCACGGAGCTTCCCAGGCTACTAATATCAGCCCCCAGCTGAATACATAGCCTTTACTAGCTATTAAAATGGGGGACCCCCCCAAAAAAAATGACGTGGGGTCCCCCCTAATTTAATAGCTAGCAAAGGCTAGGCAGACAGCTGGGGGCTGATATTAATAGCCCAGGAAGGGAGCCATGAATATTGGCCCCCTCCCAGGCTAGAAACACCAGCCGTCAGCCGCCGCAGAAATGGCGCATTCATAGGATGCGCCAATTCTGGCACTTAGCCTCGCTCTTCCACGCTGCCCTGGTGCGGTGGCAGGGGGTAATAGGGCTGGGGTTGATGTCAGCTTATAATGCCAGCTGACATCAAGCCCAGGTTAGTAATGGAGAGGCGTCTATAAGACACCCCCATTACTAACCCCATAGTCAAAGTTAAAAAAAACACAAACACCCAGAATAAAGTCCTTTAATTGAAATAAAGACACAATTCTTTATTGTTCTAAATTAAACCATACTTACCGGCACGCCCATTCCAGCTGAAGCCAACGATCTCCTGTAATAAAAATAAAATAATAAAGCAACCTCATCCTTACCTTTCCATGGTTCCCACGACAGCTCCAGCTCTGCTACATCGAGATGACAGGCTGGACCGCAGCAGAACGCCGCCATCCAGCCTGTCATCCCGCAGACACTGAGAAGAGCAGGCTTGCTTGCGCTCCACATTGTCTCTCTGTGACGGCATAAAGATGAGCCGAGGTCATGTCCAATGATCTCAGCTCACCTCATGCACGTCACTGACAGCGTGGGAGAATTCTCACGCTGAAGCGCTGAGTGCAGGAGAATTTTCCCACGCTGTCAGTGACGTGCATGAGGTGAGCCGAGTTCATTGGACATGACCTCGGCTCATCTGGATGCCGTCACAGTCAGACACTGAGGAGCACAAGCATGCCTGCGCTTCTCAGTGTCTGCGGGATGACAGGCTGGATGGCAGCGTTCTGCTGCGGTCCAGCCTGTCATCTCGATGTAGCAGAGCTGAAGCTGTCGTGGGAACCATGGAAAGGTAAGGATGAGGTTGGTTTATTATTTTTCTTTTATTGCAGGAGATCGTTGGCTTCAGCTGGAATGGGCGTGATGGTAAGTATGGTTTAATTTAGAACAATAAAGAATTGTGTGTTTATTTCAATTAAAGGACTTTATTCTGGGTGTTGTGTTTTTTTTAAATGCTTTACTAGAAATTCATGGCGGTCATGTCTAATACTGGCGTGACCCCATGAATTTTGGGCTTGGGGCCAGCTGATAATACCAAGCTGGCCCTAACCCCTTTATTACCCAGTGAGCCACCGCACCAGGGCCCTGGATGAGTTGGGTACAGCGCCAGAAGATGGCGCTTCTATGAACGCGCCATTTTCCGGGGTGGCTGCGGACTGCAATTTGCAGCGGGGGGGGGCCCAGAAAGCTTGGGCCTCCCTGCGCTGCAGATTCCAGCCCCCAGCTGCCTAGTTGTACCTGGCTGGACACAAAAATAGGGCGAAGCCCCACGTATTTTTTTTTTTATTATTTCATGAAATTCATGAAATAATTAAGAAAAAAAGGGCTTCCCTATATTGTTGTGTCCGGCCAGGTACAAATAGTCAGCTGGTGGTTGGGGGCAGCCCATTCCTGCCTGCTGTACCTGGCTGGACACAAATATAGTGCGAAGCCCCACTTCAATTTTTTTAAATTATTTCAGGAAATTCATGAAATAATTAAAAAAAAATTGACGTGGGGCTTCGCACTATATTTGTGTCCAGTCAGGTGCAGCAGGCAGGAACGCGCTGCCCCCAACCACCAGCTGCCTATTTGTACCTGGCCGGACACAACAATATAGGGAAGCCCTTTTTTCTTAATTATTTCATGAAATAATTTTAAGAAAATTGACGTGGGGCTTCGCCCTGTTTTTGTGTCCAGCCAGGTACAACTAGGCAGCTGGGGGCTGGAATCCGCAGCGCAGGGAGGCCCAAGCTTTCTGGGCCACCCCCGCTGCAAATTGCAGTCCGCAGCCACCCCGGAAAATGGCGCGTTCATAGAAGCGCCATCTTCTGGCGCTGTACCCAACTCATCCAGGGCCCTGATGCGGTGGCTCACTGGGTAATAAAGGGGTTAGGGCCAGCTTGGCATTATCAGCTGGCCCTAAGCCCAAAATTCATGGGGTTACGCCAATATTAGACATGACCACCATGAATTTCTAGTAAAGTATTTAAAAAAAACACAACACCCAGAAAAAAGTCCTTTAATTGAAATAAACACACAATTCTTTATTGTTCTAAATTAAACCATACTTACCGTCACGCCCATTCAAGCTGAAGCCAACGATCTCCTGAAATAAAAGAAAAATAATAAAGCAACATCATCCTTACCTTTCCATGGTTCCCATGACAGCTTCAGCTCTGCTACATCGAGATGACAGGCTGGACCGCAGCAGAACGCTGCCATCCAGCCTGTCATCCCGCAGACACTGAGAAGCGCAGGCTTGCTTGCGCTCCACAGTGTCTCTCTGTGAGGGCATCCAGATGAGCCGAGTTAATGTCCAATGAACTCGGCTCACCTCATGCACGTCACTGATAGCGTGGGAAAATTCTCCTGCACTCAGCGCTTCAGCGTGGGAGAATTCTCACACTGAAGCGCTGAGTGCAGGAGAATTCTCCCACGCTGTCAGTGACGTGCAGGAGGTGAGCTGAGTTCATTGGACATGAGCTCACCTTATGCACGTCACTGACAGCGTGGGAAAATTCTCCTGCACTCAGCGCTTCAGCGTGGGAGAATTCTCACGCTGAAGCGCTGAGTGCAGGAGAATTCTCCCACGCTGTCAGTGAAGTGCAGGAGGTGAGCTGAGTTCATTGGACATGAGCTCACCTTATGCACGTCACTGACAGCGTGGGAGAATTCTCCTGCACTCAGCGCTTCAGCGTGAGATTTTTCCCACGCTGTCAGTGACGTGCATGAGGTGCGCCGAGTTCATTGGACATGAACTCGTCTCATCTTTATGCCGTCACAGCCAGACACTGCAGAGCGCAAGCATGCCTGCGCTTCTCAGTGTCTGCGGGATGACAGGCTGGATGGCAGCGTTCTGCAGCGGTCCAGCCTGTCATCTCGATGTAGCAGAGCTGAAGCTGTCGTGGGAACCATGGAAAGGTAAGGATGAGGTTGGTTTATTATTTTTCTTTTATTGCAGGAGATCGTTGGCTTCAGCTAGAATGGGCGTGATGGTAAGTATGGTTTAATTTAGAACAATAAAGAATTGTGTGTTTATTTCAATTAAAGGACTTTATTCTGGGTGTTGTGTTTTTTTTAAATACTTTACTAGAAATTCATGGCGGTCATGTCTAATACTGGCGTGACCCCATGAATTTTGGGCTTGGGGCCAGCTGATAATACCAAGCTGGCCCTAACCCCTTTATTACCCAGTGAGCCACCGCACCAGGGCCCTGGATGAGTTGGGTACAGCGCCAGAAGATGGCGCTTCTATGAACGCGCCATTTTCCGGGGTGGCTGCGGACTGCAATTTGCAGCGGGGGGGGCCCAGAAAGCTTGGTCCTCCCTGCGCTGCAGATTCCAGCCCCCAGCTGCGTAGTTGTACCTGGCTGGACACAAAAATAGGGCGAAGCCCCACGTATTTTTTTTTTAATTATTTCATGAAATTCATGAAATAATTAAGAAAAAAAGGGCTTCCCTATATTGTTGTGTCCGGCCAGGTACAAATAGTCAGCTGGTGGTTGGGGGCAGCCCATTCCTGCCTGCTGTACCTGGCTGGACACAAATATAGTGCGAGGCCCCACTTCAATTTTTTTAAATTATTTCAGGAAATTCATGAAATAATTAAAAAAAAATTGACGTGGGGCTTCGCACTATATTTGTGTCCAGTCAGGTGCAGCAGGCAGGAACGCGCTGCCCCCAACCACCAGCTGCCTATTTGTACCTGGCCGGACACAACAATATAGGGAAGCCCTTTTTTCTTAATTATTTCATGAAATAATTTAAAGAAAATTGACGTGGGGCTTCGCCCTGTTTTTGTGTCCAGCCAGGTACAACTAGGCAGCTGGGGGCTGGAATCCGCAGCGCAGGGAGGCCCAAGCTTTCTGGGCCACCCCCGCTGCAAATTGCAGTCCGCAGCCACCCCGGAAAATGGCGCGTTCATAGAAGCGCCATCTTCTGGCGCTGTACCCAACTCATCCAGGGCCCTGATGCGGTGGCTCACTGGGTAATAAAGGGGTTAGGGCCAGCTTGGCATTATCAGCTGGCCCTAAGCCCAAAATTCATGGGGTCACGCCAATATTAGACATGACCACCATGAATTTCTAGTAAAGTATTTAAAAAAAACACAACACCCAGAAAAAAGTCCTTTAATTGAAATAAACACACAATTCTTTATTGTTCTAAATTAAACCATACTTACCGTCACGCCCATTCCAGCTGAAGCCAACGATCTCCTGAAATAAAAGAAAAATAATAAAGCAACATCATCCTTACCTTTCCATGGTTCCCATGACAGCTTCAGCTCTGCTACATCGAGATGACAGGCTGGACCGCAGCAGAACGCTGCCATCCAGCCTGTCATCCCGCAGACACTGAGAAGCGCAGGCTTGCTTGCGCTCCACAGTGTCTCTCTGTGAGGGCATCCAGATGAGCCGAGTTAATGTCCAATGAACTCGGCTCACCTCATGCACGTCACTGATAGCGTGGGAAAATTCTCCTGCACTCAGCGCTTCAGCGTGGGAGAATTCTCACACTGAAGCGCTGAGTGCAGGAGAATTCTCCCACGCTGTCAGTGACGTGCAGGAGGTGAGCTGAGTTCATTGGACATGAGCTCACCTTATGCACGTCACTGACAGCGTGGGAAAATTCTCCTGCACTCAGCGCTTCAGCGTGGGAGAATTCTCACGCTGAAGCGCTGAGTGCAGGAGAATTCTCCCACGCTGTCAGTGAAGTGCAGGAGGTGAGCTGAGTTCATTGGACATGAGCTCACCTTATGCACGTCACTGACAGCGTGGGAGAATTCTCCTGCACTCAGCGCTTCAGCGTGAGATTTTTCCCACGCTGTCAGTGACGTGCATGAGGTGCGCCGAGTTCATTGGACATGAACTCGTCTCATCTTTATGCCGTCACAGCCAGACACTGCAGAGCGCAAGCATGCCTGCGCTTCTCAGTGTCTGCGGGATGACAGGCTGGATGGCAGCGTTCTGCAGCGGTCCAGCCTGTCATCTCGATGTAGCAGAGCTGAAGCTGTCGTGGGAACCATGGAAAGGTAAGGATGAGGTTGGTTTATTATTTTTCTTTTATTGCAGGAGATCGTTGGCTTCAGCTAGAATGGGCGTGACGGTAAGTATGGTTTAATTTAGAACAATAAAGAATTGTGTGTTTATTTCAATTAAAGGACTTTATTCTGGGTGTTGTGTTTTTTTTAAATACTTTACTAGAAATTCATGGCGGTCATGTCTAATACTGGCGTGACCCCATGAATTTTGGGCTTGGGGCCAGCTGATAATACCAAGCTGGCCCTAACCCCTTTATTACCCAGTGAGCCACCGCACCAGGGCCCTGGATGAGTTGGGTACAGCGCCAGAAGATGGCGCTTCTATGAACGCGCCATTTTCCGGGGTGGCTGCGGACTGCAATTTGCAGCGGGGGGGGCCCAGAAAGCTTGGTCCTCCCTGCGCTGCAGATTCCAGCCCCCAGCTGCCTAGTTGTACCTGGCTGGACACAAAAATAGGGCGAAGCCCCACGTATTTTTTTTTTAATTATTTCATGAAATTCATGAAATAATTAAGAAAAAAAGGGCTTCCCTATATTGTTGTGTCCGGCCAGGTACAAATAGTCAGCTGGTGGTTGGGGGCAGCCCATTCCTGCCTGCTGTACCTGGCTGGACACAAATATAGTGCGAAGCCCCACTTCAATTTTTTTAAATTATTTCAGGAAATTCATGAAATAATTAAAAAAAAATTGACGTGGGGCTTCGCACTATATTTGTGTCCAGTCAGGTGCAGCAGGCAGGAACGCGCTGCCCCCAACCACCAGCTGCCTATTTGTACCTGGCCAGACACAACAATATAGGGAAGCCCTTTTTTCTTAATTATTTCATGAAATAATTTAAAGAAAATTGACGTGGGGCTTCGCCCTGTTTTTGTGTCCAGCCAGGTACAACTAGGCAGCTGGGGGCTGGAATCCGCAGCGCAGGGAGGCCCAAGCTTTCTGGGCCACCCCCGCTGCAAATTGCAGTCCGCAGCCACCCCGGAAAATGGCGCGTTCATAGAAGCGCCATCTTCTGGCGCTGTACCCAACTCATCCAGGGCCCTGATGCGGTGGCTCACTGGGTAATAAAGGGGTTAGGGCCAGCTTGGCATTATCAGCTGGCCCTAAGCCCAAAATTCATGGGGTCACGCCAATATTAGACATGACCACCATGAATTTCTAGTAAAGTATTTAAAAAAAACACAACACCCAGAAAAAAGTCCTTTAATTGAAATAAACACACAATTCTTTATTGTTCTAAATTAAACCATACTTACCGTCACGCCCATTCAAGCTGAAGCCAACGATCTCCTGAAATAAAAGAAAAATAATAAAGCAACATCATCCTTACCTTTCCATGGTTCCCATGACAGCTTCAGCTCTGCTACATCGAGATGACAGGCTGGACCGCAGCAGAACGCTGCCATCCAGCCTGTCATCCCGCAGACACTGAGAAGCGCAGGCTTGCTTGCGCTCCACAGTGTCTCTCTGTGAGGGCATCCAGATGAGCCGAGTTAATGTCCAATGAACTCGGCTCACCTCATGCACGTCACTGATAGCGTGGGAAAATTCTCCTGCACTCAGCGCTTCAGCGTGGGAGAATTCTCACACTGAAGCGCTGAGTGCAGGAGAATTCTCCCACGCTGTCAGTGACGTGCAGGAGGTGAGCTGAGTTCATTGGACATGAGCTCACCTTATGCACGTCACTGACAGCGTGGGAAAATTCTCCTGCACTCAGCGCTTCAGCGTGGGAGAATTCTCACGCTGAAGCGCTGAGTGCAGGAGAATTCTCCCACGCTGTCAGTGAAGTGCAGGAGGTGAGCTGAGTTCATTGGACATGAGCTCACCTTATGCACGTCACTGACAGCGTGGGAGAATTCTCCTGCACTCAGCGCTTCAGCGTGAGATTTTTCCCACGCTGTCAGTGACGTGCATGAGGTGCGCCGAGTTCATTGGACATGAACTCGTCTCATCTTTATGCCGTCACAGCCAGACACTGCAGAGCGCAAGCATGCCTGCGCTTCTCAGTGTCTGCGGGATGACAGGCTGGATGGCAGCGTTCTGCAGCGGTCCAGCCTGTCATCTCGATGTAGCAGAGCTGAAGCTGTCGTGGGAACCATGGAAAGGTAAGGATGAGGTTGGTTTATTATTTTTCTTTTATTGCAGGAGATCGTTGGCTTCAGCTAGAATGGGCGTGATGGTAAGTATGGTTTAATTTAGAACAATAAAGAATTGTGTGTTTATTTCAATTAAAGGACTTTATTCTGGGTGTTGTGTTTTTTTTAAATACTTTACTAGAAATTCATGGCGGTCATGTCTAATACTGGCGTGACCCCATGAATTTTGGGCTTGGGGCCAGCTGATAATACCAAGCTGGCCCTAACCCCTTTATTACCCAGTGAGCCACCGCACCAGGGCCCTGGATGAGTTGGGTACAGCGCCAGAAGATGGCGCTTCTATGAACGCGCCATTTTCCGGGGTGGCTGCGGACTGCAATTTGCAGCGGGGGGGGCCCAGAAAGCTTGGTCCTCCCTGCGCTGCAGATTCCAGCCCCCAGCTGCGTAGTTGTACCTGGCTGGACACAAAAATAGGGCGAAGCCCCACGTATTTTTTTTTTAATTATTTCATGAAATTCATGAAATAATTAAGAAAAAAAGGGCTTCCCTATATTGTTGTGTCCGGCCAGGTACAAATAGTCAGCTGGTGGTTGGGGGCAGCCCATTCCTGCCTGCTGTACCTGGCTGGACACAAATATAGTGCGAAGCCCCACTTCAATTTTTTTAAATTATTTCAGGAAATTCATGAAATAATTAAAAAAAAATTGACGTGGGGCTTCGCACTATATTTGTGTCCAGTCAGGTGCAGCAGGCAGGAACGCGCTGCCCCCAACCACCAGCTGCCTATTTGTACCTGGCCGGACACAACAATATAGGGAAGCCCTTTTTTCTTAATTATTTCATGAAATAATTTAAAGAAAATTGACGTGGGGCTTCGCCCTGTTTTTGTGTCCAGCCAGGTACAACTAGGCAGCTGGGGGCTGGAATCCGCAGCGCAGGGAGGCCCAAGCTTTCTGGGCCACCCCCGCTGCAAATTGCAGTCCGCAGCCACCCCGGAAAATGGCGCGTTCATAGAAGCGCCATCTTCTGGCGCTGTACCCAACTCATCCAGGGCCCTGATGCGGTGGCTCACTGGGTAATAAAGGGGTTAGGGCCAGCTTGGCATTATCAGCTGGCCCTAAGCCCAAAATTCATGGGGTCACGCCAATATTAGACATGACCACCATGAATTTCTAGTAAAGTATTTAAAAAAAACACAACACCCAGAAAAAAGTCCTTTAATTGAAATAAACACACAATTCTTTATTGTTCTAAATTAAACCATACTTACCGTCACGCCCATTCCAGCTGAAGCCAACGATCTCCTGAAATAAAAGAAAAATAATAAAGCAACATCATCCTTACCTTTCCATGGTTCCCATGACAGCTTCAGCTCTGCTACATCGAGATGACAGGCTGGACCGCAGCAGAACGCTGCCATCCAGCCTGTCATCCCGCAGACACTGAGAAGCGCAGGCTTGCTTGCGCTCCACAGTGTCTCTCTGTGAGGGCATCCAGATGAGCCGAGTTAATGTCCAATGAACTCGGCTCACCTCATGCACGTCACTGATAGCGTGGGAAAATTCTCCTGCACTCAGCGCTTCAGCGTGGGAGAATTCTCACACTGAAGCGCTGAGTGCAGGAGAATTCTCCCACGCTGTCAGTGACGTGCAGGAGGTGAGCTGAGTTCATTGGACATGAGCTCACCTTATGCACGTCACTGACAGCGTGGGAAAATTCTCCTGCACTCAGCGCTTCAGCGTGGGAGAATTCTCACGCTGAAGCGCTGAGTGCAGGAGAATTCTCCCACGCTGTCAGTGAAGTGCAGGAGGTGAGCTGAGTTCATTGGACATGAGCTCACCTTATGCACGTCACTGACAGCGTGGGAGAATTCTCCTGCACTCAGCGCTTCAGCGTGAGATTTTTCCCACGCTGTCAGTGACGTGCATGAGGTGCGCCGAGTTCATTGGACATGAACTCGTCTCATCTTTATGCCGTCACAGCCAGACACTGCAGAGCGCAAGCATGCCTGCGCTTCTCAGTGTCTGCGGGATGACAGGCTGGATGGCAGCGTTCTGCAGCGGTCCAGCCTGTCATCTCGATGTAGCAGAGCTGAAGCTGTCGTGGGAACCATGGAAAGGTAAGGATGAGGTTGGTTTATTATTTTTCTTTTATTGCAGGAGATCGTTGGCTTCAGCTAGAATGGGCGTGACGGTAAGTATGGTTTAATTTAGAACAATAAAGAATTGTGTGTTTATTTCAATTAAAGGACTTTATTCTGGGTGTTGTGTTTTTTTTAAATACTTTACTAGAAATTCATGGCGGTCATGTCTAATACTGGCGTGACCCCATGAATTTTGGGCTTGGGGCCAGCTGATAATACCAAGCTGGCCCTAACCCCTTTATTACCCAGTGAGCCACCGCACCAGGGCCCTGGATGAGTTGGGTACAGCGCCAGAAGATGGCGCTTCTATGAACGCGCCATTTTCCGGGGTGGCTGCGGACTGCAATTTGCAGCGGGGGGGGCCCAGAAAGCTTGGTCCTCCCTGCGCTGCAGATTCCAGCCCCCAGCTGCCTAGTTGTACCTGGCTGGACACAAAAATAGGGCGAAGCCCCACATATTTTTTTTTTAATTATTTCATGAAATTCATGAAATAATTAAGAAAAAAAGGGCTTCCCTATATTGTTGTGTCCGGCCAGGTACAAATAGTCAGCTGGTGGTTGGGGGCAGCCCATTCCTGCCTGCTGTACCTGGCTGGACACAAATATAGTGCGAAGCCCCACTTCAATTTTTTTAAATTATTTCAGGAAATTCATGAAATAATTAAAAAAAAATTGACGTGGGGCTTCGCACTATATTTGTGTCCAGTCAGGTGCAGCAGGCAGGAACGCGCTGCCCCCAACCACCAGCTGCCTATTTGTACCTGGCCAGACACAACAATATAGGGAAGCCCTTTTTTCTTAATTATTTCATGAAATAATTTAAAGAAAATTGACGTGGGGCTTCGCCCTGTTTTTGTGTCCAGCCAGGTACAACTAGGCAGCTGGGGGCTGGAATCCGCAGCGCAGGGAGGCCCAAGCTTTCTGGGCCACCCCCGCTGCAAATTGCAGTCCGCAGCCACCCCGGAAAATGGCGCGTTCATAGAAGCGCCATCTTCTGGCGCTGTACCCAACTCATCCAGGGCCCTGATGCGGTGGCTCACTGGGTAATAAAGGGGTTAGGGCCAGCTTGGCATTATCAGCTGGCCCTAAGCCCAAAATTCATGGGGTCACGCCAATATTAGACATGACCACCATGAATTTCTAGTAAAGTATTTAAAAAAAACACAACACCCAGAAAAAAGTCCTTTAATTGAAATAAACACACAATTCTTTATTGTTCTAAATTAAACCATACTTACCGTCACGCCCATTCCAGCTGAAGCCAACGATCTCCTGAAATAAAAGAAAAATAATAAAGCAACATCATCCTTACCTTTCCATGGTTCCCATGACAGCTTCAGCTCTGCTACATCGAGATGACAGGCTGGACCGCAGCAGAACGCTGCCATCCAGCCTGTCATCCCGCAGACACTGAGAAGCGCAGGCTTGCTTGCGCTCCACAGTGTCTCTCTGTGAGGGCATCCAGATGAGCCGAGTTAATGTCCAATGAACTCGGCTCACCTCATGCACGTCACTGATAGCGTGGGAAAATTCTCCTGCACTCAGCGCTTCAGCGTGGGAGAATTCTCACACTGAAGCGCTGAGTGCAGGAGAATTCTCCCACGCTGTCAGTGACGTGCAGGAGGTGAGCTGAGTTCATTGGACATGAGCTCACCTTATGCACGTCACTGACAGCGTGGGAAAATTCTCCTGCACTCAGCGCTTCAGCGTGAGATTTTTCCCACGCTGTCAGTGACGTGCATGAGGTGCGCCGAGTTCATTGGACATGAACTCGTCTCATCTTTATGCCGTCACAGCCAGACACTGCAGAGCGCAAGCATGCCTGCGCTTCTCAGTGTCTGCGGGATGACAGGCTGGATGGCAGCGTTCTGCTGCGGTCCAGCCTGTCATCTCGATGTAGCAGAGCTGAAGCTGTCGTGGGAACCATGGAATGGTAAGGATGAGGTTGCTTTATTATTTTTCTTTTATTGCAGGAGATCGTTGGCTTCAGCTGGAATGGGCGTGACGGTAAGTATGGTTTAATTTAGAACAATAAAGGATTGTGTCTTTATTTCAATTAAAGGACTTTATTCTGGGTGTTTGTGTTTTCTTTTAACTTTGACTATGGGGTTTGTAATGGGGGTGTCTTATAGACGCCTCTCCATTACTAACCTGGGCTTGATGTCAGCTGGCATTATAAGCTGACATCAACCCCAGCCCTATTACCCCCTGCCACCGCTACAGGGCAGCGTGGAAGAGCGAGGCTAAGTGCCAGAATTGGCGCATCCTATGAATGCGCTATTTCTGGGGCGGCTGACGGCTGGTGTTTCTAGCCTGGGAGGGGGCCAATATTCATGGCTCCCTTCCTGGGCTATTAATATCAGCCCCCAGCTGTCTGCCTAGCCTTTGCTAGCTATTAAATTAGGGGGGACCCCACGTCATTTTTTTGGGGGGGTCCCCCATTTTAATAGCTAGTAAAGGCTATGTATTCAGCTGGGGGCTCATATTAGTAGCCTGGGAAGCTCCGTGGGTATTACCCCCTTCCCAGGCTTCAAACATCTGCCCCAGCTGTCTGCTTAACCTCCGCTAGAGACTAAAATTAAGGGGAACCCCACGCCAATTTTTTTTAATAATAAATCCTTTATTTTAATACTAAATGACAAGTACAGTAACCAACACTATCACTGTACTTCATATATATGTGACTGACATGTTTCTATCTATCTAATCTATGTGTGAAGCTCTATTCTGTCTGTTATAAATTGTCGGGTACAGATGCTGAATTGCCGGCCGGCTTTTTTAAAGAGACAGTGCATGAAAACACTATTATATTTTTAAATAAATCCTTTACACTAAATGACAAGTACAGTAAGCAACACTGTCACTGTACTTCATATATATGTGACTGACATGTTTCTATCTATCTAATCTATGTGTGAGGCTCTATTCCTTCTTGTCTAAATTGTCGGGTACCGGTGTATGCCGCTGCTGAATTGCCGGCCGGCTTTTTTAAAGAAAGCGTCTTCTGAGCAGTTTGTCAGCTTTTGGACACCTTTGAAGGTGTTTTCTATGTGTTTCTATGTGTTTTTGTTTGCCTGCCATTGGTTTTAACGGTGTTCGACGGTGTTCTAAGGTGTTCGACGAACAGTTCGACGAACAGTTCCTCGAACATCCCGGTGTTCGACGAACCGAACCGAACCCGAACACTACGGGGGTGGCTCAACACTAATCACTTCCACTGTCCACAGGAAAAACTGGTCTCATCTGAGTAGCTAGGATGCTACCTCCTATCCAGCCATCCTCAGCAACAGACGAAATGGGTGGAGTACCAGGAACAGCACACAAGGAATCTCTCTCCACTTATTATCAGGTAGCACCCCAGAGGGTTCAGGAGACAACTGGAAGTCCTCCGCCGGGTTGGAGGGGTGCAGAGACTCGGGGGTAACCTCTGCTTCGGAGTACACTAGGTCAGACTCGCTGGAAGAAGCGGGCGAGGTATCAGGTACCGAGTATAGGAGAGTCCCTGTCCATTCGCTATCAGGTAGCACCCCGAAGGGTTCAGGAGACAATTGGAGGTCCTCCGCCTGGTCAGAGGGGTGTAGATACTTTGGGATAACCTCTGCTTCGGAGTACACTAGGTCGGACTCACTGGAAGAAGCGGCCGAGGTATCAGGTACAGAGTATAGGAGAGTCTCTGTCCATTCGCTATCAGGTAGCACCCCGAAGGTTTCAGGAGACAACTGGAGGTCCTCCGCCTGGTCAGAGAAGTGTAGAGACTCAGGGATAACCTCTGCTTCGGAGTACACTAGGTCGGACTCACTGGACGAAGCGGGCGATGTATCAGGTACAGAGTATAGGGAAGACTCTGTCCATTCGCTACCAGGTAGCACCCCGAAGGGTTCTGGAGACAACTGGAGGTCCTCCGCCTGGTCGGAGGGGTGTAGAGACTCGGGGTTAACTACCGCTTTGAGGTACCCATTGTCAAGGCTCACAGGAAGGAGCGGACGAAGTATCGGGTACAGGGTGTAGCGAAGTCTCTCTCCATTTGTCATCAGGTGGTATCCAGGAGGATTCAGGAGGCAACAGGGGGTCCTCCGCCAGGTAGTAGAGATGCACAGACTCGGAGGGAATCACTGCTTTGGAGTACCCTTGGACAGGCTCACCGGTTAAAGTGGGTGAAGCATCAGATACCGGGTGCAGGAAGTCCTCCTGTGTGGATTCTAGGTGGGCAGAAGTCTCTTCGGGCAGGAGAACTGGTGCGCTACCCACGCACATTACCCGTTGGGGCTGCTCCGGAATACAGGGAAGTGAAGCTTCAGCAGGGACTTCAAGGTTGGGGTCAGGAGGTCTTTGGGAGGACAGACCCTGGCGTGACTGCTTGCCTCTACGCCTAGCACGTCTGGACTGCCTCTTGAGGTTGGGAGAAGTATTCCGGAGAGCGTAGTCATCATGTGTGGATTCTGGGTGGGCAGTAGTCTCTTCGGGCAGGAGGACTAGTGCGCTACCCACACACATTACCCAACGGGGCTGCCCCGGGTTATTGGGAAGTGAAGCTTCAGCAGGAGCCTCCGGATTAGGGTCATCGAAGACCATTAGAAAGGCCACCAGGAAGGCCATTATGTCCAGGACTATAGGATCCTGTGCGTCCCATAGGGGGGTGATCCATTTCAAGGCATCACCCGCTAGGTAAGACATCATGAATCCCACCTTAGCCCGATCGGTGGGAAGACAAAGAGGGTAGAACTTGAAGTGTAGCATGCATTGCTCCACAAATGTAGGACTCTGTCTTGGATCCCCATAGTACCGTGGCGGATCCGCAGGAAAGGGTGCAGAAAGCTCCATCTGAACGGGTGCGAAATTCGCCTGGAACTCAGCTAGTAGCAAAAAATAAATAAATAAATTTCTTCTAGATGCACGTATTCACTGGAAAAGGTCTCAGAGAGCGAAGGCCGTGGGGCTCAACGGGAACCATGGCCTGAGCATGCTGTAATGCACACGCCCGGGCTGAGTGGCGTGTGCGTGTATATGTAGTGATTCCACTGGACCGTGCCGGAGAGTGAATGCCTGGAGGGACGTAACTAAGTATCCACCCGATCTGACCAGGGTCGCAAGACAGCATACGACACCAGTGCACCAAGGAGGAACCGAGCAGAGGGACCAGGTGCTACTCCAGGACAGACCCCGGACACGGCTGTTGACCCACACAGGGGAATACAGGAACAGGCAGGTTAGACTGGCACACAGACTGCTGGGTATAGGCAGACACGGCTGATATGCAGACTGGTGGATGCTGGTAAGCACGACTGGTATGCAGGCAGGGAGGTACTGGCAGGTACGACAGGTTGGAGCACCGAGTGGATAGGACCCAGTACAGACTGGGACTCAGGAACAGAACCGCAGATGCGGTGGACAAACAGCAGAGTGAGGTCGCCCAGAGCGGCGAGCAAGAGCAGAACAAGATGAGACCGCTTGGAGCGGTGAGCGAGAGAAGAGCAGGACAAGGCCACCTGGAGCGGTGAGCGAGAGAGGAGCAGGACGAGACTGCCGAAGCAGCGAGCAAAGGGTCAGAGCAGAGCGAGACTGCCGGAGCAGCGAGCAAAGGGTCAGAGCAGAGCGAGACTGCCGGAGCAGCGAGCAAAGGGTCAGAGCAGAGCGAGACTGCCGGAGCAGCGAGCAAATGGTCAGAGCAGATCGAGACTGCTGGAGCAGCGAGCAAAGGGTCAGAGCAGAGCGAGACTGCCGGAGCAGCGAGCAAAGGGTCAGAGCAGAGCGAGACTGCCGGAGCAGCGAGCAAAGGGTCAGAGCAGAGCGAGACTGCCGGAGCAGCGAGCAAAGCGTCAGAGCAGAGCATGACTGCCGAAGCAGCGAGCAAAGGATCAGAGCAGAGCGAGACTGCCGAAGCAGCGAGCAAAGGGTCAGAGCAGAGCGAGACTGCCGGAGCAGCTAGCAAAGGGTCAAAGCAGAGCGGAAACCGCAGGAGCGGTCAGCAAGGCACAGCAGGCAAGAACCACCGGAGCGGTGAGCAAGGCAGAGCAGAGGGGACAGGGCTCTGTTCACACGGAACAGACTGGAAGGGAAAGGCAGAACCAGGTACACACAGGATACTTGCAATGAAGTAGCGAGTGGACTCTAAACTCACAAACGGGAGTACAGGGACAACGAGTAGGAGTTAGGTACGGGATCAGATTCTGCAGGAAAAGGGAAGGTACGGACATAGAGAAAAACAGGTAACAGGCTAGGAGAGTATTCAGACAAGAACAGACACAGCAGCAAGATACAGGAGCGGGTCTAGTTATGCGGCCCCTAGAAGGCGGAACGAAAAGGCTAAGAGCGTGTTCAGACAGGAACAGGCAAGATACAGGAACGGGTCTAGGTATGTGGCCCCTAGAAGGCGGAAAGAACAGGCTAGGAGTGTTTTCACACTGGCCTGGAAATACAGCCTGCAGGATAGGCAGAAGACAACAGGCTAGAAGATAGTTCAGACAGGACACAGTTCAGACACGGGAACTGATACCGCAAGGCAGGAAGCATAGACAAGACCTGGCACATCAGTGACTGGAAGCCAACTAACAGAACACAATGCTCAGGCATGGATTCCAGGGAGGAGCTGGGTTAAATACCAGGTGACAGACAGCAATAGGCTGAGGACGCACAAGGGGTGTGCCTGCAGCAGCTATAAGAAGCAGGAAGTGATCGGGCGCTGCCCTTAAGCAGCAGAAACAGAGGCAAGCAGACAGCATGTAGGGAAGCCAGGCTAGCAGACTGGACTGGAGATCAAGTGCGCGCTCTTGCACAGTGGGAGATGGACCACTATGCAAAGACGCCGCCAGGTATGTTACAACATGCATCTACTACTTCTGCTACTGTCAGTTAACCCCTTTCTGACATGACACATACTAATACATATCTGCGCCCTGGGCCTTATGGACCAAATAGGTATTGGTACCCATCGGCGATTCCGCCCTCACACAGGCTGTGTGGGCGGAATCGCCAGTGCTGTGTGCTGGGAGCGGTTCCGCACGGCTCCCAGCACATTAACCCCCGAAATGATGAGATCAAAGTCATCTCGCACTGCCTGTGGCCGGGTCCCGTGGTTGTCATGTGACCCGGGTGTCGTCATGACAACATCCGGGTCATTAGACAGCAGGCAGATACTTTGATCATGTGCAGTGCACGATAACAGTATCTTCTGCCTGTGTTCAAAATATGGCAATGCAAAAACTAGTCTTTGCTAAAAAAAAAGGGTCTTTTGGTGTGTCACAGCTGTCAATAATAAAAGCTCGCTATAAATCTGGTATCGCTGTAATCGCACCGACCCGAAGAATAAAGTCATCTAATCATTTAAACGGCACAAGGAAAGGTGTAAAAAATAAACTCTAGGGTTAGGGTTGTGCTAGAGTTAGGGCTGTGCTAGAGTTAGGGTTGTGTTAGAGTTAGGGTTGTGTTTGAGTTAGGGTTGTGCTAGGGTTAGCATTGTGCTAGGGTTATGGTTGGGTTAGGGTTAGGGTTGTGCTAGGGTTAGGGTTGTGTTGGGGTTGAGATTTTTTCAAAAGTAAAGAAAAAAAATGACGATATGGTGACTAGTGTTGAGCGCAAGTACTCGCTACTTGAGTTTGCATCGGGTGCTTGGGTATTCACTGAGTATCGCCTGTGACGCGCCCCCTGGGCCAGTGCTGTTTGGGGATTACCCGGAGCCGGATCAGATGGGGGTTGTAGTCTCCGAGTGGCGGCGACCCGGTCCGTGCCCAGGGTGTCAAACTCAGTGTGTGGCAGTCTTTACAGATGTTGTTAAATGTTCTTTAGTGTCGACTACGCCACCCGTTGATTTGCGGTCAAAAGGCCGCCGCTGCTGAAGGGTCCGCTGAGGCTGGTGGTGTGTGTGCAGCTGTGATAGTATAACCCCCAACGGGAGGGGTATAGCCTCAGGGGGTCAGATGTAGAGGATGGTGGTTGTGAAGGTGCAGGATGATCCAGCAAGAAGACTCAGAGTCGGGCTGTGCAGTTCAGGGGTTTTTTACTTACGGGTGTTCTTATGGTCACTCTGGCCTGAAGCGACCACCCGAGCCGTGCTGCGTCCACCAGGTCCTGGACTCGGCCAACCCCCAAGCAATTCTGGAGCGTGGTCCTGAGCTCCTGTCTGACTTTCCCTCTCTTCTGGCCGTTCTCACTAGGGATCCACTTATGTCCGGCTCCCTCGGGTCTCTTGGTGGGTACACCTCCTCTGGGTTCCCTGACCCTATACTTGGTATGCCTTCCTAGTGGATTTAGTGAGGGTCGTGGCAGATCCTGCCCACGACCTCCGGTCTTTGGCTAAGGTGTGCTTTTCTCTCTGCCAGCTTGGGATCCGGTACCCTGGGTGCCAACCCTTCACCCTGCCGTTTGTATTCTGGGGTCTTGGGGTTCCTTCTTCTTCTCTCTGGGTCCTTCTGACTCCTCTCTCTCTCTCTCAGACTTGGCCTTGGAGCTGGGCCCAGCCGGAACCACAACTCCCTGTCAGCCCTTCTGGCTGAGCTTCTCTGCTCTGCTCCTCTTGCCTGACTGAACTCTCTCTACAAAAGACCCTGTCCTAAGATGGTGCCCACCTTATATACTCCCTCTATGTGTGAGCTCAGGTGACCAGCACCCAATGAGCTCCTAGCATTACCCAGACTGCTCCCCCTATCTGCCCCTACACTACTGGGATGTTCCACCCCCCTCCCACTCCAGCCAAGGACAGACACTATCGTACCTGCACATATATTGGTGGGAGTACCGTCGATCTGTCCCCCGGAAATGGGATGTATGTAGTGCATGCAGCCTACTAGCTCAGTTCCACACTCCATCCTTACCCGGGAGTGGAATACCACACCTCTGGCTTGAGGTGCAATACCCCTGTAGCAGCCGAGTCCTCAGGGTGCTACATTCCCCCCTGTTAAATCACAGCACGTCCTCGGGCTGTAAAAGAATAAAAACATCCAAAAACATACAAAAATTTTTTTTTCAAAAACATCATAAACATATAAAACATTATATATATATCATAAAACTTTTCATATAAAACATTCTTGTTCCTCCGGCCACGGTGCAACTTGTGACCGGGTAAAGTGCAACAGTCTCTTGTAGTAATAACAACAGTTTCCTATAAAACCGGTAGGGGGCACTTTAAGAAGCGCAACTATATACAAGGGGAATATGGCCGCTCTCAGTCCTCGGCCAGTGGGGAAAAGGAATGGCTGTTCACAGTCCTCAGCCTGTGGGGATAGGGACACACGGGAACAGTTCACTGGTCCCAACGGGGACTATATTTTAACTAGCAGCAGTACTTATAACAGTTCTCATACCCCGACGGGTAACTATATACAGTGCTCCTACTGTACATCAGTGGCGACGTCCTCCTGCGGGGTCCCACTCAAACTGTGTCTCCTCCAACGAGAGCGGGGTGATCTTGGCGGGCGCCGGAGCCGGGATCAGGGGCTCATCCAGGGGTCTTTCCTTCCGGAGTCGGGGATGGTGGTACTCCGGTGGCCACACAAAGGGCTGCCCATCCGGGCAAGTGTGCTGGGCAAACAAGTCCTCACCCAGGTGCGGCACAGTGGAAGTTGAGGGTGCGGTGGTGGTAGCGGCGCCCAGGTTTACCAGGCCTTGCGACCAGGCTTGGGGCACCCTGAACGTAAAGGGCACCGTGAAGACGGCGGCGCCCGGGGTTACTTGGCCCAGTAACCAGGCCGGTGGCTCAGTGGAGGTAGAGGGCGCTGTTGGTACTGCGGCGCCCGGGGGCACTCGGCCTTGCGACCAGGCCGGTGGCGTCTCCTGCTTGGCCGTGCTCTGGATCGAGGCGCGTGACGTCACAGGGGGCGTGGCCGCGGCTCTGGCTGCTTGAGGCCTAGCTTGGAGCGATGACGCAGCGGCTACTGGAACAGTGAGTGGGGCTTCGGGCTCTGCGACGGGGAGCTGGGGCAGGTTTACGGCTTCTGGGCACGGGATATTGTCGTCCCCATTACCTGCCTTCATCTCTTCGGCTCCCTCCGCGGCGTCATCTCCGGCCGTCGTCCCTCCTTCGCCGTCCTCAGAGGTGGACTTGCTCCTCGCTGCGGGTGGCATGCTTCGCTGGCAGGCTCCAGCCTGCAGGGCCATCTCTCGGGTCCACTCCGCCAGCGTTTCCTGCTGCACCCGGGCCATCCTTCGTGCGAGGCCCTCCAGCGCGGTCTGTGCACGCTCCCGGTCTCGGGGAAGCTGTGCCAGGATCTCCAGCAGGCCCTCCGGAGTGGCGGCTTGCAACAGGCTCCTGACCACAGGGTCGGTGCTGCCTGACTCTCCCTCCTTCTCCGGGTGCGTTCTCTCTGGACTCCTCTCCAGACTCCTCATCTCCGGGTGCGCTCTCTCCAGACTCCTCCAGGCTGCTCCCATCTTCGCTCTTTTGTTCCGTCTCCGCCCACATTGGGGGTGGTCCTGGGGCAACTTTGTGATTGCCAGTTCCAGGGGCAGTTCCTTCACGCTGATGGACATATCAATCATCACAGTCTCTGCTGGTGGGGGCGGTTTCCACTTTTGGCGCCATTTCCGATCCTGGCCCACGATGGGAGGTGGCCTCTTGCCATCCTCTGGCACGCCCATAATGGCGTCCGCTCTGCCAAGGCGGGAAATCTTCTGAAATGGCGGGAATCTTCTCCCAGTGGCGGGAAACTCTGTGGATGGCGGGAAAAGACTGCAGATGACGGGCAAATGGCGGGAACTGATCCGAGATGGCGTCCGATGGCGGGGACCCTCTGGAATTGGCGGGAGACTTCTTTTTGAGGTATATGTGAACTTTTCTTCAGGCACGCAGTACCCGGTTGTTGCGGGCACGTGACCCTGCCGACTACGCCAAAGTTGACGCGCCCCCTGGGCCAGTGCTGTTTGGGGATTACCCGGAGCCGGATCAGATGGGGGTTGTAGTCTCCGAGTGGCGGCGACCCGGTCCGTGCCCAGGGTGTCAAACTCAGTGTGTGGCAGTCTTTACAGATGTTGTTAAATGTTCTTTAGTGTCGACTACGCCACCCGTTGATTTGCGGTCAAAAGGCCGCCGCTGCTGAAGGGTCCGCTGAGGCTGGTGGTGTGTGTGCAGCTGTGATAGTATAACCCCCAACGGGAGGGGTATAGCCTCAGGGGGTCAGATGTAGAGGATGGTGGTTGTGAAGGTGCAGGATGATCCAGCAAGAAGACTCAGAGTCGGGCTGTGCAGTTCAGGGGTTTTTTACTTACGGGTGTTCTTATGGTCACTCTGGCCTGAAGCGACCACCCGAGCCGTGCTGCGTCCACCAGGTCCTGGACTCGGCCAACCCCCAAGCAATTCTGGAGCGTGGTCCTGAGCTCCTGTCTGACTTTCCCTCTCTTCTGGCCGTTCTCACTAGGGATCCACTTATGTCCGGCTCCCTCGGGTCTCTTGGTGGGTACACCTCCTCTGGGTTCCCTGACCCTATACTTGGTATGCCTTCCTAGTGGATTTAGTGAGGGTCGTGGCAGATCCTGCCCACGACCGCCGGTCTCTGGCTAAGGTGTGCTTTTCTCTCTGCCAGCTTGGGATCCGGTACCCTGGGTGCCAACCCTTCACCCTGCTGTTTGTATTCTGGGGTCTTGGGGTTCCTTCTTCTTCTCTCTGGGTCCTTCTGACTCCTCTCTCTCTCTCTCAGACTTGGCCTTGGAGCTGGGCCCAGCCGGAACCACAACTCCCTGTCAGCCCTTCTGGCTGAGCTTCTCTGCTCTGCTCCTCTTGCCTGACTGAACTCTCTCTACAAAAGACCCTGTCCTAAGATGGTGCCCACCTTATATACTCCCTCTATGTGTGAGCTCAGGTGACCAGCACCCAATGAGCTCCTAGCATTACCCAGACTGCTCCCCCTATCTGCCCCTACACTACTGGGATGTTCCACCCCCCTCCCACTCCAGCCAGGGACAGACACTATCGTACCTGCACATATATTGGTGAGAGTACCGTCGATCTGTCCCCCGGAAATGGGATGTATGTAGTGCATGCAGCCTACTAGCTCAGTTCCACACTCCATCCTTACCCGGGAGTGGAATACCACACCTCTGGCTTGAGGTGCAATACCCCTGTAGCAGCCGAGTCCTCAGGGTGCTACACCTGCCATGCACGATTTTTTGGGTGTCTAACACCCGTGAAACATGCAGGGTGGGGACTCGAGCATGTCACTCGAGCATCCGCGATACTTTGTGCATACCCGAGTACCCGATGCAAACTCAAGTAGCGAGCACTTGCGCTCAAGACTAATGACAACTTATTCAATATGATGACCTAATGTTATCAATTTTTGTGTCATACCTCTGGGTTCAAAATGTTCACTATACCCCTTGATAAAATCCTTGAGAGGTCTAGTTTCCAAAATGGGGTCACTTGTGGGGGGTTTCCACAATTTAGGCACATCAGGGGCTCTCCAAATATGACATGGCGTCCGCTCTCAATTCCAGCCAATTTTGCGTCCAAAAAGTCACACAGTCCTCCTTCCCTTCTGAACCCTGCAGTGCATCCAAACAGTGTATTTTCCCCACATATGGGGTATCGGCATTCTCAGGGGAAATTGTAAAAAAGTTTTTGGTGTCCATTTTCTCCTCTTACCTTTGTGAAAATAAAAAATTTGGGGCTAAAACATCATTTTGTGAAAAAAGTTTGATTTTTTTAATTTTTACGGCTCAATGTTATAAACTTGTGTGAAGCACCTGAGGGTTCAGGGTGCTCACCACACATCTAGATAAGTTACCTGAGGGGTCTAGTTTCCAAAATGGTATCACTTGTGGGGGATTTCCACTGTTTAGGCACATAAGTAGCTCTCCAAACGCTACATGCCGCCCGCTAAGTATTCAAGCTAATTTTACATTCAAAAAGTCAAATGGCGCTCCTTCCCTTCTGAACCCTGCCGTGCGCCCAGACAGTGGTTTCCTCCCACATATAGTGTATCAGCTCACTTAGGAGAAATTGCACAACAAACTGCATGGCACAATTTCTCCTGTTACACTTATGAAAATGCAAAATTTGGGGCTGAAAAACATTTTTGTGGGAAAAATGTGAAAATTTTATTTTTACGGCTCAATGTTATAAACTCCTGTGAAGCACCTGGGGGTTCAAGGTGCTCATCATGCATCTAGATAAGTTACCTGAGCGGTCTAGTTTCCAAAATAGTGTCACATGTGGGGGGTTTCCACTGTTTAGGCACATCAGGGGCTCTCCAAACGCTAAATGGCGTCCGCTAATTATTCAAGCAAATTTTACATTCAAAAAATCAAATGGCGCTCCTTCCCTTTCGAACCCTGCCGTGTGCCCAAACAGTGGTTTGTCACCACATATGTGGTATTATCTTACTCAGGAGAAATTTAAAAAAAAAATTTGTGGTCCACTTTTTCCTGTTACCCTTACAAAAATAAAAAATTGGGGTCTAAAGTAACATTTTTGTGAAAAAAGTAAAATGTTCATTTTTTTTCTTCCACTTTCCAAAAATTCCTGTGAAGCACCTGAAGGGTTAATAAACTTATTGAATGTGGTTTTGAGCACCTTGAGGGGTGCAGTTTTTAGAATGGTGTCACTTTTGGGTATTTTCTGTCATAAAGTCCCCTCAAAGTCACCTCAAATGTGGTCCCTAAAAATATGGTTTTCTAAATTTTGTTGGAAAAATTAGAAATCGTTGGTCAACTTTTAACCCTTATAACTTATAAAAAAAATTTGGTTCCAAAGTTGTGGTGATGTAAAGTAGACATGTGGTAAATGTTATTTATTAACTATCTTGTGTGACATATCTCTCTGATTTAAGGGCATGAAAATTCAAAGTTGTGCCAAATTTCCGATTTTTTCACAAATAAACACAAATCATATTGAAGAAATTTTACCACTGTCAGGAAGTACAATATGTCATGAAAAAACAATCTCAGAATCAGTGGGATCCATTGAAGCGTTCCAGAGTTATTACCTCATAAAGTAACAGTGGTCAGAATTTTAAAAATTGGCCTGGTCATTAACGTGCAAACCACCCACGGGGTTAAAGGGGTTAAACGTTGCTGAACAACTTGGTCATACTCCAGTGAAACGTTAGCATTGCTTGGACTTGTGAGTTCATCCTCAGAAAGGTTCCAATTAGCTCACTGCTGGATGCCATGGCAGTGCCACACCCGATTTAAGCCCTTAGCAATCTGAAGCAAGCTGACAGTTATAGTTTATCTCTTAATTACTCTGCTTTTCCTGATACTCAGGTGATAATTTCATTGTTGCTTCTAGATACTGACTCTAACTTCCAGGCTTTGACTTTTGCTGTTTCCTATCCTCAACCCTGTATTCCAAATTGTTTCCATTATTGCCTTTTCTAATAATGACCCGGCTTTATGTCTCTTCTCTCTGCCAGTTCACCCCACCGGTCAGCAGTTTTTCCCTGGACATAATTCAGGTGGGTCTGTGTAAATGCAGATCCCTGTATTGGGGCTGAAAGGTGAAGGCCAATGTTTGTTTCTAATCTACTAAATGGAGTGAGCTTCACCACCTTCAAACAAATCATTATCAGAGGATAACACTAGTGTCACTCACATTGCTTCTATCACCGTCCCCTCATGACGTTCAGAGAAAGAAATTGCAGTGCTAATAGAAGCAGTGACAGTGACAGCTGCGACTTCTTGATTACCTCTACTGAACCAGGATGTCATCAAGAGATGGCTGTGACAGGAGCTGTGGTAAGTGAGCTTAGCGCCACCCCCTATTCTGATTCAGGGGGTGTGATAGATGCTACAGAGAAGTGCAGGCCAAAACATCAAAGGAAGTAAAGTAAAACAGCACAATATTAAATAGGATAGGGGGAAGAGTAGTGAATTTAATAATGAAGTGAATTACAAAAGTGGTATTTATGAAGGGCTTTATAAGTATCAGACAACCCCTTTAATGTTCATAAGTTCAACATCAGAAGGACACTGAACAACAATGGTGATTATTTCAGGGTCGCAAGGAGAAAGCTACTGCTTTCCATAAAGTACAGTACAGACCAAAAGTTAGGACACACCTTCTCATTTAAAGATTTTACTGTATTTTCATGACTATGAAAATTGTACATTCACACTGAAGGCATCAAAACTATGAATTAACACATGTGGAATTATATACTTAACAAAAAAGTGTGAAACAACTGAAAATATGTCTTATATTCTAGGTTCTTCAAAGTAGCCACCTTTTGCTTTGATGACAGCTTTGCACACTCTTGGCATTCTCTTGATGAGCTTCAAGAGGTAGTCACCGGAAATGGTTTTCACTTCACAGGTGTGCCCTGTCAGGTTTAATAAGTGGGATTTCTTGCCTTATAAATGGGGTTGGGACCATCAGTTGTGTTGTGCAGAAGTCTGGTGGATACACAGCTGATAGTCCTACTGAATAGACTGTTAGAATTTGTATTATGGCAAGAAAAAAGCAGAGAAAAAAGTAAAGAAAAACGAGTAGCCATCATTACTTTAAGAAATAAAGGTCAGTCAGTCCGAAAAATTGGGAAAACTTTTAAAGTGTCCCCAAGTGCAGTTGCAAAAACCATCAAGCGCTACAAAGAAACTGGCTCACATGTGGACCACCCCAGGAAAGGAAGACCAAGAGTCACCTCTGCTTCTGAGGATAAGTTTATCCAAGTCACCAGCCTCAGAAATCGCAAGTTAACAGCAGCTCAGATTAGAGACCAGGTCAATGCCACACAGAGTTCTAGCAGCAGACACATCTCTTCAACAACTGTTAAGAGGAGACTTTGTGCAGCAGGCCTTCATGGTAAAATAGCTGCTAGGAAACCACTGCTAAGGACAGGCAACAAGCAGAAAAGACTTGTTTGGGCTAAAGAACACAAGAAATGGACATTAGACCAGTGGAAATCTGTGCTTTGGTCTGATGAGTCCAAATTTGAGATCTTTGGTTCTAACCACCGTATCTTTGGGTGACGCAGAAAAGGTGAATGGATGGACTCTACATGCCTGGTTCCCACCGTGAAGCATGGAGGAGGAGGTGTGATGGTGTGGGGGTGCTTTGCTGGTGACACTGTTGGGGATTTATTCAAAATTGAAAGCATACTGAACCAGCATGGCTACCACAGCATCTTGCAGCGGCATGCTATTCCATCCGGTTTGCGTTTAGTTGGACCATCATTTTTTTTTCAACAGGACAATGACCCCAAACACACCTCCAGGCTGTGTAAGGGCTATTTGAACAAGAAGGAGAGTGATGGGGTGCTACGCCAGATGACCTGGCCTCCACAGTCACCAGACCTGAACTCAATCGAGATGGTTTGGGGTGAGCTGGACCGCAGAGTGAAGGCAAAAGGGCCAACAAGTGCTAAGCATCTCTGGGAACTTCTTCAAGATTGTTGGAAGCCCATTTTCGGTGGCTACCTCTTGAAGCTCATCAAGAGAATGCCAAGAGTATGCAAAGCAGTCATCAAAGCAAAAGGTGGCTACTTTGAAGAACCTAGAATATAAGACATATTTTCAGTTGTTTCACACTTTTTTGTTAAGTATATAATTCCACATGTGTTAATTCATAGTTTTGATGCCTTCACTGTGAATGTACAATTTTCATAGTCATGAAAATGCAGAAAAATCTTCAAATGAGAAGCTGTGTCCAAACTTTTGGTCTGTACTGTACATTGCTGCCAGCCTGCAGTTTAATAAAGATCACCAAGATAAGCCAGTAGCTATTGAAACAATGTTTTTGGATGGACAAGACCCAACTAGAGCTTTTTGGTTTAAGTGAGAAGTGCTATGTATGGAGAATGAAAAATAATGCAAACCTCATACAGTATATCTGTAAAACACGGCTGTAATAGTATCATGTTGTGGGCTTGTTTTGCTACATCTGCACTAAGATGGCTTGCCATAATTGATGGAACAATAAATTGTGAATTCTTCCAACAAATTCCAAAGGAGATTGTCAGGACATCTGTCAATGTGTTAAATCTCAGGAGAACGTTGATCATGCAGCAAAATAACAACTTAATGCACACAAGTCATTCTACAAAAGAATGCCTGTGCATCCACGAGGTCATGTGAGTCTTCTGTGGCTTGTGCCATTTTTTCTGCAATGTAAAAAAAGGGCATTGTTTTGTCGATTGATGCAAATGTAATCACAAATGGTGTGAATTTCCTGAAGATGAACACAAACTTGATTGTTATTCTTGATTGGACAATAATATACCGTGGGGAAAATAAGTATTTGATACACTGCTGATTTTGCAAGTTTTCCCACCTACAGAGAATGGAGAGGTCTATAATTTTTATCGTAGGTGCACTTCACCTGTGAAAGACAGAATCTAAAAATAAAAACCAGAAAATCACATTGTATGATTTTTAATTAATTAAATTGCATTTTATTGCATGAAGTAAATATTTGATCACCTACCAACCAACAAGAATTCTGGTTCTCACAGACCTGTTAGTTTTCTTTAAGAAGCCCTCCTAGTCTGCACTCATTACCTGTACTAGTTGCACCTGTTTGAACTCGTTACCTGTATAAAAGACACCTGTCCACACACTCAATCACACTCCAGCCTCTCCACCATGGCCAAGACGAAAGAGCTGTCTAAGGACACCAAGGACAAAATTGTAGACCTGCACAAGGCTGGGATGGGCTACAGGACAACAGGCAAGCAGCTTGATGACTGTCAATCTTCCCCCATCTGGGGTTTCTTGCAAGATCTCACCTCGTGGGGTAAGGATAATTCTGAGAAAGGTCAGGAATCAGCCCAGAACTACACAGAACCTGGTCAATGACCTGTAGAGATCTGCGACCACAGTCTCAAACATTACTGTTAGTAACACACTACGCCATCATGAATTAAAATCCTGCAGGGCACGCAATTGCCCCTGCTCATGCCTGCACATGTCCAGACCCATTTGAAGTTCGCCAATGACCATCTGGATTATCAAGAGTAGGCATGGGAGAAGATCGTGTGGTCAGATGAGACCAATATAGAACTTTTTGGTAACAATTCCACTCGCCATAGTTGGAGGAAGAAGAATAACAAGTACAACCCCAAGAACACCTTCCAAACCGTGAAGCATGGTGGGGGAAACATCATACTTTGGGGGTGCTTCTCTACAAAGGAGGGACGGACGAATGGGATCATGTATCGCAATATTTGGTCCAACAAACGCCTTCCCTCAGTAAGAGCATTGAAGAAGGGTTGTGACTCGGTCTTCCAGCATGAAAATGATCCTAAACACACAGCAAAGACAACTAAGGAGTGAAACCTGAAAGATCTGGAGAAGATCTGTATGGAGGAGTGAGACAAAATCCCTCTGCTGTGTGTGCAAACTTGGTCAAGAACTACAGGAAACGTCTGACCTCTGTACTTGCAAACAAAGGTTTTTGTACTAAATATTAAGTTCTGTTTTTCTACTGTATCAAATACTTATTTCTTGTTTTTATTTTTAGATTTTGTCTCTCACAGGTGAAATATACCTACGATAAAAATTACAGACTTCTCCATTCTTTGTAGGTGGGAAAACTTGCAATATCGGCAGTGTATCAAATACTTATTTTCCCCACTGTATAATATTGCTCCTATGTACAAGAATATAACTACTATAATACAACTTGTATGTACAAAAATGTAACTACTACAGTGGCATGTAAAAGTTTGGGCACCCCTGGTCAAATTTAATGTTATTGTGAACAGTTAAGCAAGTTGAAGACGAAATGATCTCTAAAAAGCTTAAAATTAAAGATGAAATTTCCTTTGTATTTTAGGCAAAAAAAATAATAATGATATATTATCATATTTTACATTTTAAAAATTTCGAAAATGAAAATGGGCAGATTTAAAAGTTTGGGCACTCTGCATGGATAGTACCTAGTAGCGCCCTCTTTTGAAAGTATCACAGCTTGTAAACGCTTTTTGTAGCCAGACAAGACTCTTTCAATTCTTGTTTGAGGGATTTTCATCCATTCTTCCTTGGAAAATTCTTCCAGGTCTGTGGGATTCCTGGGGCGTCTTGCATGCACTGCTATTTTGAGGTCTAGCCACAGATCTTCAATGATGTTCACATTAGGGGACTGTGAGGGCCATTGTAAAACCTTCAGCTTGCGCCTTTTGAGGTCGTCTATTGTGGATTTTGATGTGCATTTAGGGTCATTATCCATTTGTAGAAGCCATCCTCTTTTCAACTTCAGCTTTTTTACAGATGGTGTTATGTTTGCATCAAGAATTTGATGAAATTTCAATTAATCCATTCTTCCCTCTACCCGTGAAATGTTCCCCGTGCCATTGGCTGCAACACAACCCCAAAGCATGATTGATCTATTCCATTGCTTAATGGTTGGTGAGATGTTCTTTTCCTGAAATTCTGTGCCCTTTTTTCTCCACACATACCTTTCAAAGAGTTCTATTTTAACCTCATCAGCACACAGGACTTGTTTTCAAAATGTATCAGTCTTGTTTAGATCTTCTTTTGCACTTCTGATGCTGAATTTTATGGTGAAGATGCAGGAGAGGTTTTCTTCTGATGACTCTTCCGTGAAGGCTATATTTGTGCAGGTGTCTCTGAACAGTAGAACAATGTACCACAACTCCAGAGTCTTCTAATTGTTTCTGAAGGTGTTTTGCAGTTAAGTGGGGGTTCCTATTTGCCTCTCTAGCAATCCTACGAGCAGCTCTCACTGACATTTTGCTTGGTCTTCCAGACCTTATCTTGACCTCCACTGTTCCTGTTAACTGCCATTTCATAATTTCATTTTGAAATGAGGAAAGGGCAACTCGAAAATGCTTTGCTATCTTCTTACAGCCTTCTTCTGCCTCCACCATTTTCAGAGTGCTAGGCAGCTGCTTACAGGAACCAATGGCTGCTGTTTTTTAGCACAAGGTTAGAGGAGGCTGGGTTTTTGTAAAGCTGGGAAATTTTCATCACCTGGCCTAGATTGAGAAAGAATATAATTGGCTTTGGAAAGTAAACCACATACTCTGAGACTTTTAATTGGCATTAATGACCAGGATTGATCATATGTGTGACCACTACCTATCGTTATATGTGAAATTCCAGCATGTTGCTTCCAATTGAAATCAGTCGCCTATAGTTATAAGTTGAAATTTTGAAAAAAAAAATATTATTTTGATTCAGAAACAACAAAACCTCAAGATTAATTAAACTTTTAAAAAAAAAAAATAATAATAATTTTGGCCCATGTTTAAAGTTAATAAAATTTGCATATCACTCTATTAGGGGATTTGCCTTCATTCATGTATAAAATTGCATCTAAGTGGCTTAAGAATTTACTCTTAGTCTATTTACATGCCTTTAGCAGCATTAATATCAGACCTCATTTGGAGTACTAACGATGGCAGTGATGGATCAGCTCATCACCTGTGTCTCACTAACTCTGTGGAAAAGCTGCTGCAGAAGATTGTTCTGATAAGCAGATCACTCATAAGTTTCTCTACTGAATAAAATAGCAAAAACCACACAGTATGTCGCTGCACTCTTACTGTGCTAGCGGGTGAGTTCTACATATTTAAAGTGACCCTCCACCCTGGGACTAAAAATAGACTAATTATTTCTTAGGAATAGTCACCATTCCTGATGCCCTCAATTTCTCCACCACTGCTTACTCTGCTCAGATTAGTGCTCTTTTCCTCTTGCTTCTAGGATAGTCGCTGCACTGGTATGGAAAGCAAAGTTGTAAGTCTGAGCCATGCTACCTCTGCCTTTTCTACCCCGCAACACAGGAAAAGCAGGGGAAAATTGGTTTAGACTTCTCTACTCCATAAGCCACTGTGATATCCATCTAAGAATGAGAAGATACAGAATGATGATATTAGCACGAGCCGGTGGCAGGTAAAAAGAGTGAACCATACTCCCCTAACCCACATCACCCAGGAGGGAAGATACTACAGCAGAAAAAAATGTTTTCTAATTGATTTATTGGAAAAGATGAACAGCCAGTGTTTGTACTCGGAAAATGTGGGATTGGAGGAAATGGAGGAACCTATTCTCACCCCAATCTGTGTTGCTGGCTCAGCAAGCCATGGTGGTAGGGGCACTGGTAAGGTAATAGCACTATAAGACAGGGCACATTTTGAGGGAAGAATCATGCTGGGGGGTGAGGTGAAGAGGGCTATTTCCAACACAGAGACAGCTATTGTCATGGGTGTGTCAGGTTTGACAGTCATTCAGGATCTGGCTATAGAAGTTCGCTCTAAAGTGTGACTTCTGCTGCCACTGTCATTGCACAGCCATGCCAGCCACACATCCACTGTGTTTCAGGCTATGTGCGCACGGTGCGTATTTGAAGCAGAAATTTCCTGAGCGTTTCTGGATCTCCTTCGCAGGAAAAACGCATGCGTTTTTTATGCATTTTTGGCGCGTTTTTGACGTGTCTTGATGCGTTTTTTATATGCGTTTCTTGAAGCGTATTAAAAGCGTTTTTGTACATCAATAAATGCTTTTTGGAGCTAAATAAAGTTATTTGGTAGGATATTGCTTAAACCTTGGATTACCATCAGAACCGGGGTGAGTATATTGGTTAATTTGAATGATTAAAGAATGTGTCTGCTGTATTTCAAATAAAGTGTTTGCTCTTTGTCTGTGTGCTAATTTAACTCTTTACTTTACTTTAATTTGTTTTGATCATGAAAAGGTCTGATTGACACCTTGTCATCACTAAACAAAAGAACTAGGTGTCAACTAATCCCATTCACCCAGTCTTCATTAGCATTTTTATTCATGTAATTTATGCTGCAGCTGTGAGCTATTTTTAGCCTGGGAAGGTGCCATCTGCAAACATTTTCCCTGGCCATAATTAACATCTCACAGCTGGTTCGTTAGCTGTTATGTCCCATGAACAGCAACCAGCAGCGCTTTGGATGCAGAATATTTTTGTTGCGTCCAAAATGCTGTGTTCTAATGCCGCACTTTTGTTGTTAATATTTGCGGATCCACCGCATATAATGACACTTCAATCGGTCAAAATCTGCAGTGGAGGCTAGCATGTCCGCTACAGAAATTGACATTCTGCAGGTGAGTTTGGGTACGTGACCAAGATCAGGAGCCGCTGCTTGTTTATACAGCGTCAAACCCGCAGCGTCCAGAAGTTACAGCATAGTGGATGGGATCTCTAGAAATCCCATGTCCACTATGCATGCATCAGAGGCTGCGGATCACCCGTGGACACTGGCATGTGGCGCGTCTTTCAGGACTGAGGCATGTCAAATTCTCTTGCGGAGTCGCTAGTGTCCGCAACGGTAATTTGACCACTAGAATGTATTGAATGCGGTAAACACGCATGGTTCAGTGAATATATGTGGATTTACCTCCATTCAATAGAATGCAACGTTTTGGATGCAGCAAAAAATATGCTTTCAAAGCGCTGCTACGTCCAGATCGTGGGCACAGAGCCTAAAATTTAAAAAAAAAATGGCGTGGACTACGGCATCATTTTTATAACCAGCAGAGGGAAAGCCGACCACTGGGGGCTGATATTAGTAGCTAGGGAAGGAGCCATTAGCCAACAATGTTCCCTGGCTATTAATATCAGCCCAAAGCTGTTTGTTTAGCCTTTTCTGACTAGATTACAGGGGGACCCCAGAAAAATGGATCCTGACCCCCTCCGCGGCTATTAATATCACCCTCAGCAGTCCCAAAAAATGGCGCATCCATGAAATGCGCCAAATCTAGCGTTTTAGCCTCGCTCTTCCCACTGCCCTGTAGCACTGGCTAGTGGGATAATGGGGTGGGGGTTCAAGTCAGCCCTGTATTGACGGCTGACATGAAGCCCAGGTTAGTAATGGAGGGCGTCTATAAGATGCCACCATTACTAACTGTGTATGTGCAGCATGAGACGGGGCATTATCATGCATGAAAATGATCTTGCTGCGGAATGCACGGTTCTTCTTCTTGAACCATGGCAGGAAGTGCTGTTTGGGAAACTCAACATACATTATGGAGTTCATCTTTACCCCTTCAGAGATCCTAAAAGGGCTGACAATCTCTCTCCCTATGATTCCAGCCCAAAACATTACTCCACCTCCTCCTTGTTAGCGCCGTAGCCGTATTTGCATAGGGTGTCCATCAACCAGCCATCCTCCACTCCATCCATCTGGACATCGAGATCATTTTCATGTATGATAATGCCCCATCTCATGCTGCACATAACACATCTGCATCTCTGGCTGCTATGGGCATAAAAGGGGACAAACTTATGGTGTGGCACCCATGCTCCCCTGACCTCAACCCCATTGAGAACCTCTAGAGCATCATCAAAAGGAGTGTCTATGATGGCGGGAGGCAGTTCACATCTAAGCAACAGCTCTGGGAGGGTATTCTGTCCTCATGCAAAACAATTAAAGCAGAAACCATCCAAAACCTGACAAATTCAATGGACGAGAGAGTTCAGAAGTAGAGATGAGCGTTGTTCTACTCGAACTGTTCGCCAATCTCAAATTCGAGCTGTTTTGGGCGGTGTTCGAGCCGTTCGGCGAACACGAACAATTTGAGAAAAATTCGGCTGTTCGAGGTTATGTTCGATAACTGTTCGTGCACCAAAATCATAACTGGATTTTTTCTCAGTAATGATGAAAATTAATGTTAATACGCAGTTTGAGTGTACAGCGGGGTGGGGGGAGGGGCAGGGGATGGATCTCTGCAGGAACAATGAAGATCCTCCATTTTCTTTTTCTCTTTCCCGCATTTACAGTGGGGAGGTGCAATCTGTCAGCCTATCAGCAGCGCACACACGGAGCGAAGTGCTTTTTTTCACACAAGCAAGGGCATGTGTCATTGGCAGTGTATGTCACATGTCCTTGCCCTATAAGACCAAGCCATTTTCCCCGTCGCCACCATTTTCTCACTGCTGCAGCTGCGTGTTAGATGGCACCGCTGTTGCTGTGTGCGCTATACCTTGTTAATTTCAAGCCAATTTTCGCACAAATCTACAGATAGCTTGGGAGTAGGGAATAGTTGTGATTGCAGTCCTTTTAAGGACTAGGTTACAGCATTTCCTACGACTTTTATCAGGCAGGTCTGTGCTCTTAAATAGATAGATTGTGGGAGTAAAGACTAATTGTAATTGGAGTCCTTTTCAGGACTAGGTTACATCAGTTCCTATCAGTTGTTGCCAGGCAGGTCTGTGCCAGTGCTGTGCAAGTTTTTTTCACAGCATTTGGCTGAATCTAGCAAAGCTAATCCTTTTTGGCCTATTGCAGAGTGTGTTAGTCAGTGGAGTAGCCTATCTGTGTTGCAAGATATACCACCTGTGTATAGAATACCAATTTTTTTACTGCACCTAGTGAAGTAAAATCTTTTGGGCATAGCATCATTCTATTAGTCCATCTATACTGACCTCCATCAGGTTGCAAATTGAATATAATTTTTTTCTGCATCTAGCTCTGAAAAAATATTGGGCTTCTAGCTGTGTGTGGGACTTGTTGTATTAGTCGATCTATACTGACCTCCATCAGGTTGCAAACTGAATATATTTTTTTCTGCATCTACCTCTGAAAAAATATTGGGCTTCTAGCTGTGTGTGGGACTTGTTCTATTAATCCATCTATACAGACCTCCATCAGGTTGCAAACTGAATATATTTTTTTCTGCATCTACCTCTGAAAAAATATTGGGCTTCTAGCTGTGTGTGGGACTTGTTGTATTAGTCCATCTATACTGACCTCCATCAGGTTGCAAACTGAATATATTTTTTTCTGCATCTACCTCTGAAAAAATATTGAGCTTCTAGCTGTGTGTGGGACTTGTTCTATTAATCCATCTATACAGACCTCCATCAGGTTGCAAACTGAATATATTTTTTTCTGCATCTACCTCTGAAAAAATATTGGGCTTCTAGCTGTGTGTGGGACTTGTTATATTAGTCCATCTATACTGACCTCCATCAGGTTGCAAACTGAATATATTTTTTTCTGCATCTACCTCTGAAAAAATATTGGGCTTCTAGCTGTGTGTGGGACTTGTTCTATTAATCCATCTATACAGACCTCCATCAGGTTGCAAACTGAATATATTTTTTTCTGCATCTACCTCTGAAAAAATATGTGGCCTTCTAGCAGTGTGTGGGACTTTCTCTATTAGTCCATCTATACTGACCTCCATCAGGTTGCAAATTAAAAATAATTTTTATCTGCATCTACAGTACCCCTGAAAAAATATTTGGGCTTCTAGCTGTGTGTGGGACTTGTTCTATTAGTCCATCTATACTGACCTCCATCAGGTTGCAAATTGAATATAATTTTTATCTACATCTAGCTCTGAAAAATATTTGGCCTTCTAGCAGTGTGTGGGACTTTCTCTATTAGTCCATCTATACTGACCTCCATCAGGTTGCAAATTGAATATAATTTTTATCTGCATCTAGCTCTGAAAAAATATTTGGCCTTCTAGCAGTGTGTGGGACTTTCTCTATTAGTCCATCTATACTGACCTCCATCAGGTTGCAAATTAAAAATAATTTTTATCTGCATCTAGCTCTGAAAAAATATTTGGCCTTCTAGCAGTGTGTGGGACTTTCTCTATTAGTCCATCTATACTGACCTCCATCAGGTTGCAAATTAAAAATAATTTTTATCTGCATCTACCTCTGAAAAAATATTTGGGCTTCTAGCTGTGTGTGGGACTTGTTCTATTAATCCATCTATACAGACCTCCATCAGGTTGCAAACTGAATATAATTTTTTCTGCATCTAGCTCTGAAATAATATTTGGCCTTCTAGCAGTGTGTGGGACTTGTTCTATTAGTCCATCTATACTGACCTCCATCAGGTTGCAAATTCAAAATGATTTTTTGTCTGCATCTAGCTCTGAAAAAATATTTGGCCTTCTAGAAGTGTGTGGGACTTTCTCTTTTAGTCCATCTATACTGACCTCCATCAGGTTGCAAACTGAATATATTTTTTTTCTACATCTACCTCTGAAAAAATATTGGGCTTGTAGCTGTGTGTGGGACTTGTTCTATTAATCCATCTATACAGACCTCCATCAGGTTGCAAACTGAATAAAAAATTTTTCTGCATCTACCTCTGAAAAAATATTTGGGCTTCTAGCAGTGTGTGGGACTTTCTCTATTAGTCCATCTATACTGACCTCCATCAGGTTGCAAATTGAATATAATTTTTATCTGCATCTAGCTCTGAAAAAATATTTGGCCTTCTAGCAGTGTGTGGGACTTTCTCTATTAGTCCATCTATACTGACCTCCATCAGGTTGCAAATTAAAAATAATTTTTATCTGCATCTACCTCTGAAAAAATATTTGGGCTTCTAGCTGTGTGTGGGACTTGTTCTATTACTCCATCTATACTGACCTCCATCAGGTTGCAAACTGAATATATTTTTTTCTGCATCTACCTCTGAAAAAATATTGGGCTTCTAGCTGTGTGTGGGACTTGTTGTATTAGTCCATCTATACTGACCTCCATCAGGTTGCAAATTAAAAATAATTTTTATCTGCATCTACCTCTGAAAAAATATTTGGGCTTCTAGCTGTGTGTGGGACTTGTTCTATTACTCCATCTATACAGACCTCCATCAGGTTGCAAACTGAATATAATTTTTTTCTGCATCTAGCTCTGAAATAATATTTGGCCTTCTAGCAGTGTGTGGGACTTGTTCTATTAGTCCATCTATACTGAGCTCCATCAGGTTGCAAATTCAAAATGATTTTTTGTCTCCATCTAGCTCTGAAAAAATATTTGGCCTTCTAGCAGTGTGTGGGACTTTCTCTATTAGTCCATCTATACTGACCTCCATCAGGTTGCAAACTGAATATATTTTTTTTCTGCATCTACCTCTGAAAAAATATTGGGCTTGTAGCTGTGTGTGGGACTTGTTCTATTAATCCATCTATACAGACCTCCATCAGTTTGCAAACTGAATAAAAAAATTTTCTGCATCTACCTCTGAAAAAATATTTGGGCTTCTAGCAGTGTGTGGGACTTTCTCTATTAGTCCATCTATACTGACCTCCATCAGGTTGCAAATTGAATATAATTTTTATCTGCATCTAGCTCTGAAAAAATATTTGGCCTTCTAGCAGTGTGTGGGACTTTCTCTATTAGTCCATCTATACTGACCTCCATCAGGTTGCAAATTAAAAATAATTTTTATCTGCATCTACCTCTGAAAAAATATTTGGGCTTCTAGCTGTGTGTGGGACTTGTTCTATTACTCCATCTATACTGACCTCCATCAGGTTGCAAACTGAATATATTTTTTTCTGCATCTACCTCTGAAAAAATATTGGGCTTCTAGCTGTGTGTGGGACTTGTTGTATTAGTCCATCTATACTGACCTCCATCAGGTTGCAAATTAAAAATAATTTTTATCTGCATCTACAGTACCTCTGAAAAAATATTTGGGCTTCTAGCTGTGTGTGGGACTTGTTCTATTAGTCCATCTATACTGACCTCCATCAGGTTGCAAATTGAATATAATTTTTATCTGCATCTAGCTCTGAAAAAATATTTGGCCTTCTAGCAGTGTGTGGGACTTTCTCTATTAGTCCATCTATACTGACCTCCATCAGGTTGCAAATTAAAAATAATTTTTATCTGCATCTAGCTCTGAAAAAATATTTGGCCTTCTAACAGTGTGTGGGACTTTCTCTATTAGTCCATCTATACTGACCTCCATCAGGTTGCAAATTAAAAATAATTTTTATCTGCAGCTACCTCTGAAAAAATATTTGGGCTTCTAGCTGTGTGTGGGACTTGTTCTATTAATCCATCTATACAGACCTCCATCAGGTTGCAAACTGAATATAATTTTTTTCTGCATCTAGCTCTGAAAAAATATTTGGCCTTCTAGCAGTGTGTGGGACTTGTTCTATTAGTCCACCTATACTGACCTCCATCAGGTTGCAAATTCAAAATAATTTTTTGTCTGCATCTAGCTCTGAAAAAATATTTGGCCTTCTAGCAGTGTGTGGGACTTTCTCTATTAGTCCATCTATACTGACCTCCATCAGGTTGCAAACTGAATATATGTTTTTTCTGCATCTACCTCTGAAAAAATATTGGGCTTGTAGCTGTGTGTGGGGCTTGTTCTATTAATCCATCTATACAGACCTCCATCAGGTTGCAAACTGAATAACAATTTTTTCTGTATCTACCTCTGAAAAAATATTTGGGCTTCTAGCTGTGTGTGGGAATTGTTCTATTAGTCCATCTATACTGACCTCCATCAGGTTGCAAATTGAATATAATTTTTTTCTGCATCTAACCCAGCCAATAGTTTTGGCCTAATACCACAGTTTGGCCACTCAGCTCTGCTCGGTTCCCATCTATTGTTTTTTTGTGCAAACAACTCCAGAGTTGTGAATTAGTTAACCACCAAAATGAGTGGAAAAAGGCCTGCTGCTGGTGGAAAGGGGAATAGGTGTGTTGGGAAGGGGAAAAAAGGTTGTGTCCGTGGGGTAGGCGTTAAAGCAACAGTAACATCTGCAGAAGAAAGACCATCTTCCAGCCAAACTAAAATGTCTACTTCTTTTAGCGGACAATGTGATAAGATCCCTTTCTTACGGCCACGCCAATCGCTACAAATTCCAGATGAGGCACAAAAACAGCAGGTGCTTCAACGGATATCAAGTGCTCCTTTAAGTGGGCTCTCCTCCACATCAACTTCAACATCACAAATACTCCAGTCCTCAAAGGTGTCACCCCAATCACACTTGCTTCCTCACAGCTCCCAAATCTCCAGCTGCCCGTCTGAGTATGAGGTAGAACAGATGGTTGAGTCTGCACAGCTGTTTACTCATACTATAGCCTGGGAATCAGAGGTCGACTCCAGCACTTCTGTGAATCCAGACGAGGAAATGATCTGCACTGATGCCCAGAATCTTTATGAGTCGGATCCATCACCAGACGCAGAAGGTTCTGACCATAATGTAGACCCTCATTCCCAAACTGTAACTCCTGTTGGTGGAGACAATGAGGAAGACGATGATAAGACTCAAATACCTGATTGGAGCGACAACTTTAGTTTTTTGTCAGGGCAGGAACAGGTTGGCTCTGAGAACGACGGGTGTGATAACGCACAGGGTGATGATGATGAGGTTGGAGATCCCACTTACTGTCAACCCACAGTCAGCCAAGAGATGAGGTCAGCAGAGGAGGTGGAGGAAGATGCTAGTGACGACGAGGTCAGGTTGCGCCTTCCTGGACAGAGACGTAGTACTGGAAGCACGTCAACAACTGCATCCTCAAACACAACTCTGCCTCTCACCACAAGTCGTGGTGGCTCTTCAGGTCGCATGGGTGCTAAGCCTTGCATAGCCTGGGCATTTTTTCAGATCGATAAAGATGACCCAACTCGTGTTATCTGTATCATTTGTCAGCAAAAGCTAAGTAGAGGCCAAAAAATACATAGTTTGAGTACTTCATGCATGAACCGGCACATGGACATGAAGCATAAGTTACAGTGGGAAGCTCAGTGTGCTACAATGCGGCCTAGCCGGCCGGGCCAACCACCGTCTGCCATATCTTGTGCATCCGCGGCCTCTTCATCCTCTGTGACTGGGGGGACAGCAGTCACACCTGTTTTGGGGCACAGACCTGCCACCTCTTTACCCGCAACAGCCAGCGTGATTGACAGGTCATCATTTTCTTTGGAGGTGGTAACACCAGCTGGTGTTGAGCGCTGTCCGACATCGATAGCACCACCTTTGGATCAAGGCAACCTAACATGTCCGCCTGCATCTTCCTCACAGACCGGCAGTTTGCCGGGGACACCCTTATCAACCCCGTCTAAGCACAATAGCCAGCCCTCGGTCCCTCAGATGTGGACAAGTAAAAGACCATTTCCTCCTAGCCATGAGAAAGCTAAGAGGTTGAATTTCACCATCTGCAAGCTCTTGGCTACAGAAATGCTGCCTTTCCGCCTGGTGGACACAGAGGATTTTCGAGACCTTATGTCCGTCGCAGTGCCCCAGTACCAGATGCCCAGTCGGCACTACTTCTCAAAGAAAGGTGTGCCTGCGCTCCTCCAGCATGTTGCACACAACATCACCGCTTCTTTGAGAAACTCTGTGTGTGACAGGGTGCATTTCACCACAGACACTTGGACGAGTAGGCATGGACAGGGGCGTTACATGTCGCTGACTGGGCACTGGGTAACTATGGTGACAGCAGGACAAGGGTCTGCTGTCCAAGTCTTGCCGTCCCCACGAGTTGTGCGTCAATCCTCTTTATGTCAAAGTTCCTCCACTGCTTCTGCCTCCTCAACCTCCTATCGGTCTTCCACCTGCTACCAAAGCCTGTCTGGTCATGCCACAAGCTTTCTAACTGCGCAGAAGGGATCCTGCACACCTCCTTACTATGCTGGCAGTAGGGCTCAACGTCATCAGGCGGTTTTTACATTGAAATGTCTGGGAAATGTGAGTCACACAGCTGAGGAGTTGTGGTCAGCTCTGGAGAACCAATTTCATGAATGGTTGTCTCCACTGGACCTGAAACCGGGGAAGGCCGTGTGCGACAATACTGCAAACCTGGGTGCGGCCCTTCACCGGGGCAATGTCACACACGTGCCTTGTATGGCTCACGTGTTGAACCTGGTTGTCCAGCAATTTTTAGCCCACTATCCCAGACTAGATAGCCTTCTGCAGAGGGCACGGTCGCTGTGTGCTCACTTCCGCCGTTCGCATCCCGCAGCTCAGCGACTTACATCTCTACAGAAGTTGTTGGGCCTGCCACTTCACCGGCTAAAATGCGATGTGCCTACCCGGTGGAATTCAACTCTGCACATGTTGCAGCGACTGTGGCAGCACCGACAAGCCCTGGTGCAATACGTTCTGACGTATAGCCTGTGCCAACGAGATCCAGAGGTGGGGCAAATCACGCTGGAGGAGTGGTCTCAGATCAGGGACCTATGCACCCTTCTGCACAGTTTTGAAATGGCGACGAAGATGTTTAGTGCTGACAATGCCATTATCAGCATGACTATTCCGGTGATTTACATGCTGGAGCACATGTTAAACAGAATTCGGAGTCAGGTGGTGGCACAAGAGGAGGTGGAGGAAGTAGAGGAGGAGGAGTTGTATGCGGAAGGGCTAACATCTGCAAGGTCCAGACGGTCGGCAGCACCAAGGCGGCAGGCATGTGAGGGTGGGGGAGATGGTTTTACCAGGGCGCATGGTAGCAGCCAAACTAGTGAGGAAGGTGCAGGAGCCCAGGAAGAAATGGAGGACGAACTGATGGAAGACTCATCAGATGAGGGAGACCTTGATCACATTTCTGTTGTGCGAGGTTGGGGGGAGAGGACAGAGGAAGGAAGCATGATTGTTACCTCGCCACCAACACAACAGGGACTTGGTGCTCCTGGATGCGCAACACACATGAGTGCCTTCTTGCTGCACTACCTGCAACATGACCCTCGAATTGTGAGAATTAGAAATAATCCTGACTACTGGGTTGCCACACTGTTAGATCCCCGGTACAAAAGTAAATTTGCAGAAATTATTCCTGCCATAGAAAGGGATGCACGCATGCAGGAGTATCAGCAGAGACTGTTGCAGAATCTTACATGTGCTTTTCCACAAAATACCAGTGGTGCACGAAGTGAATCTCACAGTTCCAACTTGCCAACCGTGGGACCGTCAAGTGTTCAGCACTCAAACCGTAACAGAACCACAGTATCTGCTGGTAACATCTATTTTGCGGAATCATTTCATCACTTTTTTAGCCCATCCTTTGCAAGGCCACAGGAGACAAGAAGTCTGACACATAGTCAACGCCTAGAGACGATGGTACAGGAGTATCTCCAAGTAAACATTGAAGCCATGACTGTGTCACTGGACCCTTGCTCTTTTTGGGCTTCCAATCTGGATAAATGGCCGGAGCTAGCCACTTACGCCTTGGAGATCTTGTCATGCCCCGCAGCCAGCGTTCTGTCTGAACGTGTGTTCAGCGCTGCTGGTGGTGTGCTGACAGATAAGCGCACGCGGCTCTCCACTGATAATGTAGACAGACTCACGTTCATAAAGATGAACAAATCATGGATCCGAAACGACTTTTCTACCCCTGTGTCATCCTGGGGAGAGTAAAAGTTTGATGATTGGTTAAAATCACCCTACCAACCGTTTTAAGCTTTCAAATTACTAATCATGTTTATCTGTATCTTGGCTGGAAAATAATTTGGGCTTTGTAGCAGTGTGCAGCACTGATTCTATTAGGCCATCTATAATAAGCTCCACCAGATTTAAAATTACTAATCATGTTTATCTGTATCTTGACTGGAAAATATTTTGGGCTTTGTAGCAGTGTGGAGCACTGATCCTATTAGGCCATCTATACTAAAGCTTCACCAGATTTAAAATTAATAATAATTTTTAGCTGCATCTAGCCCGGAAAATAATTTTGGGGTTCCGAGATGCGCAAGACACATAAGTGCCTTCTTGCTGCACTACCTGCAACATGACCCTCATATTGTCAGAATTCGAAATATTCATGACTACTGGGTTGCCACACTCTTAGATCCCCCAAACTTTTCGATCAACCTTTTCATTTTAATAAAGACCAAAAAAATGGTCATTTTTGAAATTATAAGCATTAGCAGGTTGTTAGAAACTGAAATCAAACAGTTTTCAACTCAAAACTTTATTCTAGGTGATGTTACATTTTCACATAGGACCCCTTGTTCGAAAGGAGCTTCTGAACTCTCTCGTCCATTGAATTTGTCAGGTTTTGGATGGTTTCTGCTTCAATTGTTTTGCATGAGGACAGAATACCCTCCCAGAGCTGTTACTTAGATGTGAACTGCCTCCCGCCATCATAGACACTCCTTTTAATGATGCTCCAAAGGTTCTGAATGGGGTAGAGGTCAGGGGAGCATGGGGGTCACACCATAAGTTTGTCCCCTTTTATGCCCATATCAGCCAGAGATGCAGATGTTTTATGTGTAGCATGAGATGGTGCATTATCATGCAAAAAAATGATCTTGCTGTGAAATACATGGTTCTTCTTCTTGAACCATGGCAGGAAGTGCTGTTTGAGAAAATCCACATACATTATGGAGTTCATCTTTAGCGCCTTCAGGGATCCTAAAGGGGCCGACAATCTCTCTCCCCATGATTCCAGCCCAAAACATTACTCCACCTCCTCCTTGTTGGCGCTGTAGCCGTGTTTGCGTGGGGTGTCCATCAACCAGCCATCCTCCACTCCATCCATCTGGACCATCGAGCGCTGCACGGCACTCATCCGTGAACAAAACAGTTTTGAAATCAGTCTTCATGTAATGTTTGGCCCACTGGAGCCGTTTCTGCTTGTGTGAAGTGGATAGAGGAGGTCGACAGGATGGCGTATGCACAGCTGCAAACCTCTGAAGGACCCTGCATCTTGTTGTTCGGGGGACGTTGGAGGCACCAGCAGCTTCAAAAACTTGTCTGCTGCTATGACAAGGATTTTTTGCCGCTGCTCTTTCAACCTGACGTAATTGCCTGTAGGAAAGAGTCCTCAATTTGCCCTTATCAGCACGCACACGTGTGTACTGTGAATCAGCTACATGCTTCTTGATTGAAAAGACACTTCATCCTGATCATCGCACAATGTTGATTGTAGTCATGCCTTGACCTAAACACTCCACAATTTGTTGCTTCTCAGCAGCCGACACATCCTTTTTCTTTCCCATTTTGGCAGAAAATGTAGGCTGCTTAATAATGTGAGACAGCCTTCTTAAGTAGTCTTGCCTTTCATTGGACACACCTGCCAAACTAATTAGCACAGGTGTCTGCAATTGCTTACAGTGATATAAAGAGCCCTGACACACATCACCATCAATGAGTTTAACTGACAAACAAACAAATTCTTCCCTTATCACTCCTAAACACTTTTTGCATAATAATTTGGAACACAGTGTACATGTGCTTTTCCACAAAACACCAGTGGTTCACGTAGTGAATCTTACAGTTCTAACTTGCCAACCGTGGTCTGTATGGAGTTGTTCAATAAAGGGCCCAAATTAAGATAACATAGATGGGAGAGGTCTCTATGAATAGGAATTCCTAAGTATTTGATACCCTGTGAGGGCCAGGCAAAGGGAAAGTTGGACTGGATGGAATCCTATATGGATTTGGGGAGGGAGACATCGAGGGCCTCAGACTTCGCTGCATTGATTTTAAAATTTGACCATGTAACAAAGTGATCTATTTCAGCCATAACAGCATGGATGGATATATGTGATTGAGTGATATATACTAGGACATCATCAGCAAATAGAGAGCACTTGTACTCGGTGCCTCCCACCTCAATCCACCTAATATTGGGGTTATGGCGAATTGATGAGAGCAGGTGCTCCGTCACTAGGATGTATAAGAGAGGGGACAGAGAACATCCCTGCCTTGTCCCATTGGTGATTGTGAAAGGTGATGAAAATGTTCTGACGCGCCCCCTGGGCCTTGGGACACCCGGAGCCGGACCCTTTTTGGTGGATGCTGGTGGTTGTAGTCTCCGTGGCGGCGACCCGGTTCCGTGGCTCAGGGCGGTCAAACCAGTGGCGGAACTATTTATGTGGTTTTGATGTTTAAATGTCCGACTACGCCACCCGTGGATTGCGGTCAGAGTGAACCGCCGCTCCAGGGCAGACCGCTGAGGCTGGTGTTGTGGGTGCAGCAGAGCGTAGCATAACTCCCCACGGGAGGAGTATAGCCTCAGGGCAGTGTATGCGGAGGATGGGGGTGATGGTGCAGGGCAGCAGCAGTAATGACACGGAGTCAGTGATGCAGTCCAGGGCCTTTACTCACAGTTCTTATTATCCAGACCACGTCTGCAGGTAACGGCTGCCCACGTCGTACTGTGCTCACCAGGTGAGGGGCTCAGACAACTCCCAGATAACTTTGGAGCGCTTCACAGGACCCCCTTTGTGTGTCCTTTGTCTGGCCTTTCTTACCAACCCTTCTGTCCGGCTGCCTTGGGCCTCCTCTTGGTAAACTTGGCGCCAGTTTCCCTGACCCTATGTGTTGCCTTCCTAGCGGGTGTAGCGAGGGGCTGCGCCACATAAAATGTCACAGCCTCCTGTTTCTAGCTGAGGGTCGTTTCCTGCCTCCACTAGTTTCGGGGACCGGTCTCCCCCTTTGGCCTGACCCCTCCACGCAGGTGGATTCGGGCGTGCGGTGGCGACTCGCCCGTCCGCACCCCTTGGATCCCTTCGTTCCTTGTTCCTGGAGCCTTCTCCGCTCCTCTTCCTTCCTTCTCCCTCTTCCAGGCCTGGGCCTCTGTTACTAGGCCCGCCTCCGGAGCAGAGCTCATGCAGAGCCCCTGCTCCCTGCCACTTCTGCTCAGACTTCTCTGCACTGAACTAAGATGGTGCCCACCTTTTATACTCCCTTCTCAATGCACCCAGGACCTGCTTCATCCCTGCTCCTGCACTACAGGGTTCCCCTTCCTCAGTGTTCCCTCCCCCCACTCCAGCCAGGGACAGCGACTGTCGTGCCCATCTCAGGGGCATATTGGTCGCCCTGCCCCACGGCAATGTGGTGTAATGCATGCAGGTGTCGGGTCCTGATCCACACTACATCCTTACCTGAGAGTGAGATATCACACCTCTGGGTGAGGTGCAATACCTCTGTAGCAACCGAGCCCTCAGGGTGCTACAGTTCCATTTATCTTCAGCCTAGGTGACGTATTGCGATACAGGGCCATGATTTTGGCTATAAAAGGGTCCCCTAGACCCCTACCCCAAGCTTTTTAAGAGAATCATATATGGCGTGCCAGGAGACTCTATGGAATGCTTTCTCAGCATCCAACGAAAGTATCTAATTACAAATTTTTAACTGCATCTAGCCCAGGAAATACTTTGTGGCTAGTAGCAGTGTCTGCTAGTCAGCGGATTATCCCGGCTGTTAAGCAAGCTACACCACCTGTAGTTTGGACACTTAATTTTTTCAAAGGAAATGCTTCGGGACCACGGGATACTCAGTGAAGAGCATCAGGAGGCACCCCAAGGCATAGGGGCTGGGACTGGCAGTAGGATGCCTTGCGGTGGACAGCCGAGCTCGATCCTTATAAAAGCTTTTTAACTGCAGCAGAAAAAAATGTTTTCTAATTGATTTATTGGAAAAGATGAACAGCCAGTGTTTGTACTCGGAAAATGTGGGATTGGAGGAAATGGAGGAACCTATTCTCACCCCAATCTGTGTTGCTGGCTCAGCAAGCCATGGTGGTAGGGGCACTGGTAAGGTAATAGCACTATAAGACAGGGCACATTTTGAGGGAAGAATCATGCTGGGGGGTGAGGTGAAGAGGGCTATTTCCAACACAGAGACAGCTATTGTCATGGGTGTGTCAGGTTTGACAGTCATTCAGGATCTGGCTATAGAAGTTCGCTCTAAAGTGTGACTTCTGCTGCCACTGTCATTGCACAGCCATGCCAGCCACACATCCACTGTGTTTCAGGCTATGTGCGCACGGTGCGTATTTGAAGCAGAAATTTCCTGAGCGTTTCTGGATCTCCTTCGCAGGAAAAACGCATGCGTTTTTTATGCATTTTTGGCGCGTTTTTGACGTGTCTTGATGCGTTTTTTATATGCGTTTCTTGAAGCGTATTAAAAGCGTTTTTGTACATCAATAAATGCTTTTTGGAGCTAAATAAAGTTATTTGGTAGGATATTGCTTAAACCTTGGATTACCATCAGAACCGGGGTGAGTATATTGGTTAATTTGAATGATTAAAGAATGTGTCTGCTGTATTTCAAATAAAGTGTTTGCTCTTTGTCTGTGTGCTAATTTAACTCTTTACTTTACTTTAATTTGTTTTGGTCATGAAAAGGTCTGATTGACACCTTGTCATCACTAAACAAAAGAACTAGGTGTCAACTAATCCCATTCACCCAGTCTTCATTAGCATTTTTATTCATGTAATTTATGCTGCAGCTGTGAGCTATTTTTAGCCTGGGAAGGTGCCATCTGCAAACATTTTCCCTGGCCATAATTAACATCTCACAGCTGGTTCGTTAGCTGTTATGTCCCATGAACAGCAACCAGCAGCGCTTTGGATGCAGAATATTTTTGTTGCGTCCAAAATGCTGTGTTCTAATGCCGCACTTTTGTTGTTAATATTTGCGGATCCACCGCATATAATGACACTTCAATCGGTCAAAATCTGCAGTGGAGGCTAGCATGTCCGCTACAGAAATTGACATTCTGCAGGTGAGTTTGGGTACGTGACCAAGATCAGGAGCCGCTGCTTGTTTATACAGCGTCAAACCCGCAGCGTCCAGAAGTTACAGCATAGTGGATGGGATCTCTAGAAATCCCATGTCCACTATGCATGCATCAGAGGCTGCGGATCACCCGTGGACACTGGCATGTGGCGCGTCTTTCAGGACTGAGGCATGTCAAATTCTCTTGCGGAGTCGCTAGTGTCCGCAACGGTAATTTGACCACTAGAATGTATTGAATGCGGTAAACACGCATGGTTCAGTGAATATATGTGGATTTACCTCCATTCAATAGAATGCAACGTTTTGGATGCAGCAAAAAATATGCTTTCAAAGCGCTGCTACGTCCAGATCGTGGGCACAGAGCCTAAAATTTAAAAAAAAAATGGCGTGGACTACGGCATCATTTTTATAACCAGCAGAGGGAAAGCCGACCACTGGGGGCTGATATTAGTAGCTAGGGAAGGAGCCATTAGCCAACAATGTTCCCTGGCTATTAATATCAGCCCAAAGCTGTTTGTTTAGCCTTTTCTGACTAGATTACAGGGGGACCCCAGAAAAATGGATCCTGACCCCCTCCGCGGCTATTAATATCACCCTCAGCAGTCCCAAAAAATGGCGCATCCATGAAATGCGCCAAATCTAGCGTTTTAGCCTCGCTCTTCCCACTGCCCTGTAGCACTGGCTAGTGGGATAATGGGGTGGGGGTTCAAGTCAGCCCTGTATTGACGGCTGACATGAAGCCCAGGTTAGTAATGGAGGGCGTCTATAAGATGCCACCATTACTAACTGTGTATGTGCAGCATGAGACGGGGCATTATCATGCATGAAAATGATCTTGCTGCGGAATGCACGGTTCTTCTTCTTGAACCATGGCAGGAAGTGCTGTTTGGGAAACTCAACATACATTATGGAGTTCATCTTTACCCCTTCAGAGATCCTAAAAGGGCTGACAATCTCTCTCCCTATGATTCCAGCCCAAAACATTACTCCACCTCCTCCTTGTTAGCGCCGTAGCCGTATTTGCATAGGGTGTCCATCAACCAGCCATCCTCCACTCCATCCATCTGGACATCGAGATCATTTTCATGTATGATAATGCCCCATCTCATGCTGCACATAACACATCTGCATCTCTGGCTGCTATGGGCATAAAAGGGGACAAACTTATGGTGTGGCACCCATGCTCCCCTGACCTCAACCCCATTGAGAACCTCTAGAGCATCATCAAAAGGAGTGTCTATGATGGCGGGAGGCAGTTCACATCTAAGCAACAGCTCTGGGAGGGTATTCTGTCCTCATGCAAAACAATTAAAGCAGAAACCATCCAAAACCTGACAAATTCAATGGACGAGAGAGTTCAGAAGTAGAGATGAGCGTTGTTCTACTCGAACTGTTCGCCAATCTCAAATTCGAGCTGTTTTGGGCGGTGTTCGAGCCGTTCGGCGAACACGAACAATTTGAGAAAAATTCGGCTGTTCGAGGTTATGTTCGATAACTGTTCGTGCACCAAAATCATAACTGGATTTTTTCTCAGTAATGATGAAAATTAATGTTAATACGCAGTTTGAGTGTACAGCGGGGTGGGGGGAGGGGCAGGGGATGGATCTCTGCAGGAACAATGAAGATCCTCCATTTTTTTTTTCTCTTTCCCGTATTTACAGTGGGGAGGTGCAATCTGTCAGCCTATCAGCAGCGCACACACGGAGCGAAGTGCTTTTTTTCACACAAGCAAGGGCATGTGTCATTGGCAGTGTATGTCACATGTCCTTGCCCTATAAGACCAAGCCATTTTCCCCGTCGCCACCATTTTCTCACTGCTGCAGCTGCGTGTTAGATGGCACCGCTGTTGCTGTGTGCGCTATACCTTGTTAATTTCAAGCCAATTTTCGCACAAATCTACAGATAGCTTGGGAGTAGGGAATAGTTGTGATTGCAGTCCTTTTAAGGACTAGGTTACAGCATTTCCTACGACTTTTATCAGGCAGGTCTGTGCTCTTAAATAGATAGATTGTGGGAGTAAAGACTAATTGTAATTGGAGTCCTTTTCAGGACTAGGTTACATCAGTTCCTATCAGTTGTTGCCAGGCAGGTCTGTGCCAGTGCTGTGCAAGTTTTTTTCACAGCATTTGGCTGAATCTAGCAAAGCTAATCCTTTTTGGCCTATTGCAGAGTGTGTTAGTCAGTGGAGTAGCCTATCTGTGTTGCAAGATATACCACCTGTGTATAGAATACCAATTTTTTTACTGCACCTAGTGAAGTAAAATCTTTTGGGCATAGCATCATTCTATTAGTCCATCTATACTGACCTCCATCAGGTTGCAAATTGAATATAATTTTTTTCTGCATCTAGCTCTGAAAAAATATTGGGCTTCTAGCTGTGTGTGGGACTTGTTGTATTAGTCGATCTATACTGACCTCCATCAGGTTGCAAACTGAATATATTTTTTTCTGCATCTACCTCTGAAAAAATATTGGGCTTCTAGCTGTGTGTGGGACTTGTTCTATTAATCCATCTATACAGACCTCCATCAGGTTGCAAACTGAATATATTTTTTTCTGCATCTACCTCTGAAAAAATATTGGGCTTCTAGCTGTGTGTGGGACTTGTTGTATTAGTCCATCTATACTGACCTCCATCAGGTTGCAAACTGAATATATTTTTTTCTGCATCTACCTCTGAAAAAATATTGAGCTTCTAGCTGTGTGTGGGACTTGTTCTATTAATCCATCTATACAGACCTCCATCAGGTTGCAAACTGAATATATTTTTTTCTGCATCTACCTCTGAAAAAATATTGGGCTTCTAGCTGTATGTGGGACTTGTTATATTAGTCCATCTATACTGACCTCCATCAGGTTGCAAACTGAATATATTTTTTTCTGCATCTACCTCTGAAAAAATATTGGGCTTCTAGCTGTGTGTGGGACTTGTTCTATTAATCCATCTATACAGACCTCCATCAGGTTGCAAACTGAATATATTTTTTTCTGCATCTACCTCTGAAAAAATATGTGGCCTTCTAGCAGTGTGTGGGACTTTCTCTATTAGTCCATCTATACTGACCTCCATCAGGTTGCAAATTAAAAATAATTTTTATCTGTATCTACAGTACCCCTGAAAAAATATTTGGGCTTCTAGCTGTGTGTGGGACTTGTTCTATTAGTCCATCTATACTGACCTCCATCAGGTTGCAAATTGAATATAATTTTTATCTACATCTAGCTCTGAAAAATATTTGGCCTTCTAGCAGTGTGTGGGACTTTCTCTATTAGTCCATCTATACTGACCTCCATCAGGTTGCAAATTGAATATAATTTTTATCTGCATCTAGCTCTGAAAAAATATTTGGCCTTCTAGCAGTGTGTGGGACTTTCTCTATTAGTCCATCTATACTGACCTCCATCAGGTTGCAAATTAAAAATAATTTTTATCTGCATCTAGCTCTGAAAAAATATTTGGCCTTCTAGCAGTGTGTGGGATTTTCTCTATTAGTCCATCTATACTGACCTCCATCAGGTTGCAAATTAAAAATAATTTTTATCTGCATCTACCTCTGAAAAAATATTTGGGCTTCTAGCTGTGTGTGGGACTTGTTCTATTAATCCATCTATACAGACCTCCATCAGGTTGCAAACTGAATATAATTTTTTCTGCATCTAGCTCTGAAATAATATTTGGCCTTCTAGCAGTGTGTGGGACTTGTTCTATTAGTCCATCTATACTGACCTCCATCAGGTTGCAAATTCAAAATGATTTTTTGTCTGCATCTAGCTCTGAAAAAATATTTGGCCTTCTAGCAGTGTGTGGGACTTTCTCTTTTAGTCCATCTATACTGACCTCCATCAGGTTGCAAACTGAATATATTTTTTTTCTACATCTACCTCTGAAAAAATATTGGGCTTGTAGCTGTGTGTGGGACTTGTTCTATTAATCCATCTATACAGACCTCCATCAGGTTGCAAACTGAATAAAAAATTTTTCTACATCTACCTCTGAAAAAATATTTGGGCTTCTAGCAGTGTGTGGGACTTTCTCTATTAGTCCATCTATACTGACCTCCATCAGGTTGCAAATTGAATATAATTTTTATCTGCATCTAGCTCTGAAAAAATATTTGGCCTTCTAGCAGTTTGTGGGACTTTCTCTATTAGTCCATCTATACTGACCTCCATCAGGTTGCAAATTAAAAATAATTTTTATCTGCATCTTCCTCTGAAAAAATATTTGGGCTTCTAGCTGTGTGTGGGACTTGTTCTATTACTCCATCTATACTGACCTCCATCAGGTTGCAAACTGAATATATTTTTTTCTGCATCTACCTCTGAAAAAATATTGGGCTTCTAGCTGTGTGTGGGACTTGTTGTATTAGTCCATCTATACTGACCTCCATCAGGTTGCAAATTAAAAATAATTTTTATCTGCATCTACCTCTGAAAAAATATTTGGGCTTCTAGCTGTGTGTGGGACTTGTTCTATTAGTCCATCTATACTGACCTCCATCAGGTTGCAAATTGAATATAATTTTTATCTGCATCTAGCTCTGAAAAAATATTTGGCCTTCTAGCAGTGTGTGGGACTTTCTCTATTAGTCCATCTATACTGACCTCCATCAGGTTGCAAATTAAAAATAATTTTTATCTGCATCTAGCTCTGAAAAAATATTTGGCCTTCTAACAGTGTGTGGGACTTTCTCTATTAGTCCATCTATACTGACCTCCATCAGGTTGCAAATTAAAAATAATTTTTATCTGCAGCTACCTCTGAAAAAATATTTGGGCTTCTAGCTGTGTGTGGGACTTGTTCTATTAATCCATCTATACAGACCTCCATCAGGTTGCAAACTGAATATAATTTTTTTCTGCATCTAGCTCTGAAAAAATATTTGGCCTTCTAGCAGTGTGTGGGACTTGTTCTATTAGTCCACCTATACTGACCTCCATCAGGTTGCAAATTCAAAATAATTTTTTGTCTGCATCTAGCTCTGAAAAAATATTTGGCCTTCTAGCAGTGTGTGGGACTTTCTCTATTAGTCCATCTATACTGACCTCCATCAGGTTGCAAACTGAATATATGTTTTTTCTGCATCTACCTCTGAAAAAATATTGGGCTTGTAGCTGTGTGTGGGACTTGTTCTATTAATCCATCTATACAGACCTCCATCAGGTTGCAAACTGAATAACAATTTTTTCTGTATCTACCTCTGAAAAAATATTTGGGCTTCTAGCTGTGTGTGGGAATTGTTCTATTAGTCCATCTATACTGACCTCCATCAGGTTGCAAATTGAATATAATTTTTTTCTGCATCTAACCCAGCCAATAGTTTTGGCCTAATACCACAGTTTGGCCACTCAGCTCTGCTCGGTTCCCATCCATTGTTTTTTTGTGCAAACAACTCCAGAGTTGTGAATTAGTTAACCACCAAAATGAGTGGAAAAAGGCCTGCTGCTGGTGGAAAGGGGAATAGGTGTGTTGGGAAGGGGAAAAAATTTTGTGTCCGTGGGGTAGGCGTTAAAGCAACAGTAACATCTGCAGAAGAAAGACCATCTTCCAGCCAAACTAAAATGTCTACTTCTTTTAGCGGACAATGTGATAAGATCTCTTTCTTACGGCCACGCCAATCGCTACAAATTCCAGATGAGGCACAAAAACAGCAGGTGCTTCAACGGATATCAAGTGCTCCTTTAAGTGGGCTCTCCTCCACATCAACTTCAACATCACAAATACTCCAGTCCTCAAAGGTGTCACCCAAATCGCACTTGCTTCCTCACAGCTCCCAAATCTCCAGCTGCCCGTCTGAGTATGAGGTAGAACAGATGGTTGAGTCTGCACAGCTGTTTACTCATACTATAGCCTGGGAATCAGAGGTCGACTCCAGCACTTCTGTGAATCCAGACGAGGAAATGATCTGCACTGATGCCCAGAATCTTTATGAGTCGGTTCCATCACCAGACGCAGAAGGTTCTGACCATAATGTAGACCCTCATTCCCAAACTGTAACTCCTGTTGGTGGAGACAATGAGGAAGACGATGATAAGACTGAAATACCTGATTGGAGCGACAACTTTAGTTTTTTGTCAGGGCAGGAACAGGTTGGCTCTGAGGACGACGGGTGTGATAACGCACAGGGTGATGATGATGAGGTTGGAGATCCCACTTACTGTCAACCCACAGTCAGCCAAGAGATGAGGTCAGCAGAGGAGGTGGAGGAAGATGCTAGTGACGACGAGGTCAGGTTGCGCCTTCCTGGACAGAGACGTAGTACTGGAAGCACGTCAACAACTGCATCCTCAAACACAACTCTGCCTCTCACCACAAGTCGTGGTGGCTCTTCAGGTCGCATGGGTGCTAAGCCTTGCATAGCCTGGGCATTTTTTCAGATCGATAAAGATGACCCAACTCGTGTTATCTGTATCATTTGTCAGCAAAAGCTAAGTAGAGGCCAAAAAATACATAGTTTGAGTACTTCATGCATGAACCGGCACATGGACATGAAGCATAAGTTACAGTGGGAAGCTCAGTGTGCTACAATGCGGCCTAGCCGGCCGGGCCAACCACCGTCTGCCATATCTTGTGCATCCGCGGCCTCTTCATCCTCTGTGACTGGGGGGACAGCAGTCACACCTGTTTTGGGGCACAGACCTGCCACCTCTTTACCCGCAACAGCCAGCGTGATTGACAGGTCATCATTTTCTTTGGAGGTGGTAACACCAGCTGGTGTTGAGCGCTGTCCGACATCGATAGCACCACCTTTGGATCAAGGCAACCTAACATGTCCGCCTGCATCTTCCTCACAGACCGGCAGTTTGCCGGGGACACCCTTATCAACCCCGTCTAAGCACAATAGCCAGCCCTCGGTCCCTCAGATGTGGACAAGTAAAAGACCATTTCCTCCTAGCCATGAGAAAGCTAAGAGGTTGAATTTCACCATCTGCAAGCTCTTGGCTACAGAAATGCTGCCTTTCCGCCTGGTGGACACAGAGGATTTTCGAGACCTTATGTCCGTCGCAGTGCCCCAGTACCAGATGCCCAGTCGGCACTACTTCTCAAAGAAAGGTGTGCCTGCGCTCCTCCAGCATGTTGCACACAACATCACCGCTTCTTTGAGAAACTCTGTGTGTGACAGGGTGCATTTCACCACAGACACTTGGACGAGTAGGCATGGACAGGGGCGTTACATGTCGCTGACTGGGCACTGGGTAACTATGGTGACAGCAGGACAAGGGTCTGCTGTCCAAGTCTTGCCGTCCCCACGAGTTGTGCGTCAATCCTCTTTATGTCAAAGTTCCTCCACTGCTTCTGCCTCCTCAACCTCCTATCGGTCTTCCACCTGCTACCAAAGCCTGTCTGGTCATGCCACAAGCTTTCTAACTGCGCAGAAGGGATCCTGCACACCTCCTTACTATGCTGGCAGTAGGGCTCAACGTCATCAGGCGGTTTTTACATTGAAATGTCTGGGAAATGTGAGTCACACAGCTGAGGAGTTGTGGTCAGCTCTGGAGAACCAATTTCATGAATGGTTGTCTCCACTGGACCTGAAACCGGGGAAGGCCGTGTGCGACAATGCTGCAAACCTGGGTGCGGCCCTTCGCCGGGGCAATGTCACACACGTGCCTTGTATGGCTCACGTGTTGAACCTGGTTGTCCAGCAATTTTTAGCCCACTATCCCAGACTAGATAGCCTTCTGCAGAGGGCACGGTCGCTGTGTGCTCACTTCCGCCGTTCGCATCCCGCAGCTCAGCGACTTACATCTCTACAGAAGTTGTTGGGCCTGCCACTTCACCGGCTAAAATGCGATGTGCCTACCCGGTGGAATTCAACTCTGCACATGTTGCAGCGACTGTGGCAGCACCGACAAGCCCTGGTGCAATACGTTCTGATGTATAGCCTGTGCCAACGAGATCCAGAGGTGGGGCAAATCACGCTGGAGGAGTGGTCTCAGATCAGGGACCTATGCACCCTTCTGCACAGTTTTGAAATGGCGACGAAGATGTTTAGTGCTGACAATGCCATTATCAGCATGACTATTCCGGTGATTTACATGCTGGAGCACATGTTAAACAGAATTCGGAGTCAGGTGGTGGCACAAGAGGAGGTGGAGGAAGTAGAGGAGGAGGAGTTGTATGCGGAAGGGCTAACATCTGCAAGGTCCAGACGGTCGGCAGCACCAAGGCGGCAGGCATGTGAGGGTGGGGGAGATGGTTTTACCAGGGCACATGGTAGCAGCCAAACTAGTGAGGAAGGTGCAGGAGCCCAGGAAGAAATGGAGGACGAACTGATGGAAGACTCATCAGATGAGGGAGACCTTGATCACATTTCTGTTGTGCGAGGTTGGGGGGAGAGGACAGAGGAAGGAAGCATGATTGTTACCTCGCCACCAACACAACAGGGACTTGGTGCTCCTGGATGCGCAACACACATGAGTGCCTTCTTGCTGCACTACCTGCAACATGACCCTCGAATTGTGAGAATTAGAAATAATCCTGACTACTGGGTTGCCACACTGTTAGATCCCCGGTACAAAAGTAAATTTGCAGAAATTATTCCTGCCATAGAAAGGGATGCACGCATGCAGGAGTATCAGCAGAGACTGTTGCAGAATCTTACATGTGCTTTTCCACAAAATACCAGTGGTGCACGAAGTGAATCTCACAGTTCCAACTTGCCAACCGTGGGACCGTCAAGTGTTCAGCACTCAAACCGTAACAGAACCACAGTATCTGCTGGTAACATCTATTTTGCGGAATCATTTCATCACTTTTTTAGCCCATCCTTTGCAAGGCCACAGGAGACAAGAAGTCTGACACATAGTCAACGCCTAGAGACGATGGTACAGGAGTATCTCCAAGTAAACATTGAAGCCATGACTGTGTCACTGGACCCTTGCTCTTTTTGGGCTTCCAATCTGGATAAATGGCCGGAGCTAGCCACTTACGCCTTGGAGATCTTGTCATGCCCCGCAGCCAGCGTTCTGTCTGAACGTGTGTTCAGCGCTGCTGGTGGTGTGCTGACAGATAAGCGCACGCGGCTCTCCACTGATAATGTAGACAGACTCACGTTCATAAAGATGAACAAATCATGGATCCGAAACGACTTTTCTACCCCTGTGTCATCCTGGGGAGAGTAAAAGTTTGATGATTGGTTAAAATCACCCTACCAACCGTTTTAAGCTTTCAAATTACTAATCATGTTTATCTGTATCTTGGCTGGAAAATAATTTGGGCTTTGTAGCAGTGTGCAGCACTGATTCTATTAGGCCATCTATAATAAGCTCCACCAGATTTAAAATTACTAATCATGTTTATCTGTATCTTGACTGGAAAATATTTTGGGCTTTGTAGCAGTGTGGAGCACTGATCCTATTAGGCCATCTATACTAAAGCTTCACCAGATTTAAAATTAATAATAATTTTTAGCTGCATCTAGCCCGGAAAATAATTTTGGGGTTCCGAGATGCGCAAGACACATAAGTGCCTTCTTGCTGCACTACCTGCAACATGACCCTCATATTGTCAGAATTCGAAATATTCATGACTACTGGGTTGCCACACTCTTAGATCCCCCAAACTTTTCGATCAACCTTTTCATTTTAATAAAGACCAAAAAAATGGTCATTTTTGAAATTATAAGCATTAGCAGGTTGTTAGAAACTGAAATCAAACAGTTTTCAACTCAAAACTTTATTCTAGGTGATGTTACATTTTCACATAGGACCCCTTGTTCGAAAGGAGCTTCTGAACTCTCTCGTCCATTGAATTTGTCAGGTTTTGGATGGTTTCTGCTTCAATTGTTTTGCATGAGGACAGAATACCCTCCCAGAGCTGTTGCTTAGATGTGAACTGCCTCCCGCCATCATAGACACTCCTTTTAATGATGCTCCAAAGGTTCTGAATGGGGTAGAGGTCAGGGGAGCATGGGGGTCACACCATAAGTTTGTCCCCTTTTATGCCCATATCAGCCAGAGATGCAGATGTTTTATGTGTAGCATGAGATGGTGCATTATCATGCAAAAAAATGATCTTGCTGTGAAATACATGGTTCTTCTTCTTGAACCATGGCAGGAAGTGCTGTTTGAGAAAATCCACATACATTATGGAGTTCATCTTTAGCGCCTTCAGGGATCCTAAAGGGGCCGACAATCTCTCTCCCCATGATTCCAGCCCAAAACATTACTCCACCTCCTCCTTGTTGGCGCTGTAGCCGTGTTTGCGTGGGGTGTCCATCAACCAGCCATCCTCCACTCCATCCATCTGGACCATCGAGCGCTGCACGGCACTCATCCGTGAACAAAACAGTTTTGAAATCAGTCTTCATGTAATGTTTGGCCCACTGGAGCCGTTTCTGCTTGTGTGAAGTGGATAGAGAAGGTCGACAGGATGGCGTATGCACAGCTGCAAACCTCTGAAGGACCCTGCATCTTGTTGTTCGGGGGACGTTGGAGGCACCAGCAGCTTCAAAAACTTGTCTGCTGCTATGACAAGGATTTTTTGCCGCTGCTCTTTCAACCTGACGTAATTGCCTGTAGGAAAGAGTCCTCAATTTGCCCTTATCAGCACGCACACGTGTGTACTGTGAATCAGCTACATACTTCTTGATTGAAAAGACACTTCATCCTGATCATCGCACAATGTTGATTGTAGTCATGCCTTGACCTAAACACTCCACAATTTGTTGCTTCTCAGCAGCCGACACATCCTTTTTCTTTCCCATTTTGGCAGAAAATGTAGGCTGCTTAATAATGTGAGACAGCCTTCTTAAGTAGTCTTGCCTTTCATTGGACACACCTGCCAAACTAATTAGCACAGGTGTCTGCAATTGCTTACAGTGATATAAAGAGCCCTGACACACATCACCATCAATGAGTTTAACTGACAAACAAACAAATTCTTCCCTTATCACTCCTAAACACTTTTTGCATAATAATTTGGAACACAGTGTACATGTGCTTTTCCACAAAACACCAGTGGTTCACGTAGTGAATCTTACAGTTCTAACTTGCCAACCGTGGTCTGTATGGAGTTGTTCAATAAAGGGCCCAAATTAAGATAACATAGATGGGAGAGGTCTCTATGAATAGGAATTCCTAAGTATTTGATACCCTGTGAGGGCCAGGCAAAGGGAAAGTTGGACTGGATGGAATCCTATATGGATTTGGGGAGGGAGACATCGAGGGCCTCAGACTTCGCTGCATTGATTTTAAAATTTGACCATGTAACAAAGTGATCTATTTCAGCCATAACAGCATGGATGGATATATGTGATTGAGTGATATATACTAGGACATCATCAGCAAATAGAGAGCACTTGTACTCGGTGCCTCCCACCTCAATCCACCTAATATTGGGGTTATGGCGAATTGATGAGAGCAGGTGCTCCGTCACTAGGATGTATAAGAGAGGGGACAGAGAACATCCCTGCCTTGTCCCATTGGTGATTGTGAAAGGTGATGAAAATGTTCTGACGCGCCCCCTGGGCCTTGGGACACCCGGAGCCGGACCCTTTTTGGTGGATGCTGGTGGTTGTAGTCTCCGTGGCGGCGACCCGGTTCCGTGGCTCAGGGCGGTCAAACCAGTGGCGGAACTATTTATGTGGTTTTGATGTTTAAATGTCCGACTACGCCACCCGTGGATTGCGGTCAGAGTGAACCGCCGCTCCAGGGCAGACCACTGAGGCTGGTGTTGTGGGTGCAGCAGAGCGTAGCATAACTCCCCACGGGAGGAGTATAGCCTCAGGGCAGTGTATGCGGAGGATGGGGGTGATGGTGCAGGGCAGCAGCAGTAATGACACGGAGTCAGTGATGCAGTCCAGGGCCTTTACTCACAGTTCTTATTATCCAGACCACGTCTGCAGGTAACGGCTGCCCACGTCGTACTGTGCTCACCAGGTGAGGGGCTCAGACAACTCCCAGATAACTTTGGAGCGCTTCACAGGACCCCCTTTGTGTGTCCTTTGTCTGGCCTTTCTTACCAACCCTTCTGTCCGGCTGCCTCGGGCCTCCTCTTGGTAAACTTGGCGCCAGTTTCCCTGACCCTATGTGGTGCCTTCCTAGCGGGTGTAGCGAGGGGCTGCGCCACATAAAATGTCACAGCCTCCTGTTTCTAGCTGAGGGTCGTTTCCTGCCTCCACTAGTTTCGGGGACCGGTCTCCCCCTTTGGCCTGACCCCTCCACGCAGGTGGATTCGGGCGTGCGGTGGCGACTCGCCCGTCCGCACCCCTTGGATCCCTTCGTTCCTTGTTCCTGGAGCCTTCTCCGCTCCTCTTCCTTCCTTCTCCCTCTTCCAGGCCTGGGCCTCTGTTACTAGGCCCGCCTCCGGAGCAGAGCTCATGCAGAGCCCCTGCTCCCTGCCACTTCTGCTCAGACTTCTCTGCACTGAACTAAGATGGTGCCCACCTTTTATACTCCCTTCTCAATGCACCCAGGACCTGCTTCATCCCTGCTCCTGCACTACAGGGTTCCCCTTCCTCAGTGTTCCCTCCCCCCACTCCAGCCAGGGACAGCGACTGTCGTGCCCATCTCAGGGGCATATTGGTCGCCCTGCCCCACGGCAATGTGGTGTAATGCATGCAGGTGTCGGGTCCTGATCCACACTACATCCTTACCTGAGAGTGAGATATCACACCTCTGGGTGAGGTGCAATACCTCTGTAGCAACCGAGCCCTCAGGGTGCTACAGTTCCATTTATCTTCAGCCTAGGTGACGTATTGCGATACAGGGCCATGATTTTGGCTATAAAAGGGTCCCCTAGACCCCTACCCCAAGCTTTTTAAGAGAATCATATATGGCGTGCCAGGAGACTCTATGGAATGCTTTCTCAGCATCCAACGAGAGTATCTAATTACAAATTTTTAACTGCATCTAGCCCAGGAAATACTTTGTGGCTAGTAGCAGTGTCTGCTAGTCAGCGGATTATCCCGGCTGTTAAGCAAGCTACACCACCTGTAGTTTGGACACTTAATTTTTTCAAAGGAAATGCTTCGGGACCACGGGATACTCAGTGAAGAGCATCAGGAGGCACCCCAAGGCATAGGGGCTGGGACTGGCAGTAGGATGCCTTGCGGTGGACAGCCGAGCTCGATCCTTATAAAAGCTTTTTAACTGCAGCAGCTTTAGTGGACGCTACTGGAGCTGGAATTACGCGGCTGCTGGCATGAAACTTGCCCTGAAATAGATCCTTGTAAATGGATTTAAAGTGTATTCATTCAAATTAGAGAGACAATTTAAATTAAAAAGCTTAGAGCTGCCTCCACCACAGGGGGGCTCGCTCGACCCAAGAGCGGACAGGCACCAGTATTGGGAGAGGGGGGCTGGCCGTCAGGGTTCACCACGGCTCTGGCACAAACCCGGCGACGCGGAGGTGGCACGGGCAGGAGCGGACTGAACGTGCCGGCTTCTCACTTTTTGGATTTTAGAAGGGCATGACATGCCTATATCTGTGTCTCCCCCTCCTTTTACTCCTCCACCTCTTTTCTTTTCGCATGACTATATGTACTTGTCACTTTTCCATGTGTTAGTTGTGTCTTCTGAGCAGTTTGTCAGCTTTTGGACACCTTTCATGGTGTTTTCTATGTGTTTCTATGTGTTTTTGTTTGCCTGCCATTGGTTTTAACGGTGTTCGAAGGTGTTCGACGAACAGTTCGACGAACAGTTCGGCGAACACACGGGTGTTCGACGAACCGAACCGAACTCGAACACAACGGGGGTGGCTCAAAACTATTGATCACATTTCTGTTGTGCGAGGTTGGGGGGAGAGGACAGAGGAAAGAAGCATGATTGTTACCTCGCCACCAACACAACAGGGACTTGGTGCTCCTGGATGCGCAACACACATGAGTGCCTTCTTGCTGCACTACCTGCAACATGACCCTCGAATTGTGAGAATTAGAAATAATCCTGACTACTGGGTTGCCACACTGTTAGATCCCCGGTACAAAAGTAAATTTGCAGAAATTATTCCTGCCATAGAAAGGGATGCACGCATGCAGGAGTATCAGCAGAGACTGTTGCAGAATCTTACATGTGCTTTTCCACAAAATACCAGTGGTGCACGTAGTGAATCTCACAGTTCCAACTTGCCAACCGTGGGACCGTCAAGTGTTCAGCACTCAAACCGTAACAGAACCACAGTATCTGCTGGTAACATCAATTTTGTGGAATCATTTCACCACTTTTTTAGCCCATCCTTTGCAAGGCCACAGGAGACAAGAAGTCTGACACATAGTCAACGCCTAGAGACGATGGTACAGGAGTATCTCCAAGTAAACATTGAAGCCATGACTGTGTCACTGGACCCTTGCTCTTTTTGGGCTTCCAATCTGGATAAATGGCCAGAGCTAGCCACTTACGCCTTGGAGATCTTGTCATGCCCCGCAGCCAGCGTTCTGTCTGAACGTGTGTTCAGCGCTGCTGGTGGTGTGCTGACAGATAAGCGCACGCGGCTCTCCACTGATAATGTAGACAGACTCACGTTCATAAAGATGAACAAATCATGGATCCGAAACGACTTTTCTACCCCTGTGTCATCCTGGGGAGAGTAAAAGCTTGATGATTGGTTAAAATCACCCTACTAACCGTTTTAAGCTTTCAAATTACTAATCATGTTTATCTGTATCTTGGCTGGAAAATAATTTGGGCTTTGTAGCAGTGTGCAGCACTGATTCTATTAGGCCATCTATAATAAGCTCCACCAGATTTAAAATTACTAATCATGTTTATCTGTATCTAGACTGGAAAATAATTTGGGCTTTGTAGCAGTGTGCAGCACTGATCCTATTAGGCCATCTATACTAAAGCTTCACCAGATTTAAAATTAATAATAATTTTTAGCTGCATCTAGCCCGGAAAATAATTTTGGGGCTCCGAGATGCGCAAGACACATAAGTGCCTTCTTGCTGCACTACCTGCAGCATGACCCTCATATTGTCAGAATTCGAAGTAATCATGACTACTGGGTTGCCACACTCTTAGATCCCCCAAACTTTTCGATCAACCTTTTCATTTTAATAAAGACCAAAAAAATGGTCATTTTTGAAATTATAAGCATTAGCAGGTCGTTAGAAACAGAAATCAAACAATTTTCAACTCAAAACTTTATTCTAGGTGATGTTACATTTTCACATAGGACCCCTTGTTCGAAAGTAGCTTCTGAACTCTCTCGTCCATTGAATTTGTCAGGTTTTGGATGGTTTCTGCTTCAATTGTTTTGCATGAGGACAGAATACCCTCCCAGAGCTGTTGCTTAGATGTGAACTGCCTCCCGCCATCATAGACACTCCTTTTAATGATGCTCCAAAGGTTCTGAATGGGGTAGAGGTCAGGGGAGCATGGGGGTCACACCATAAGTTTGTCCCCTTTTATGCCCATATCAGCCAGAGATGCAGATGTTTTATGTGCAGCATGAGATGGTGCATTATCATGCAAAAAAATGATCTTGCTGTGAAATACACGGTTCTTCTTCTTGAACCATGGCAGGAAGTGCTGTTTGAGAAAATCCACATACATTATGGAGTTCATCTTTAGCGCCTTCAGGGATCCTAAAGGGGCCGACAATCTCTCTCCCCATGATTCCAGCCCAAAACATTACTCCACCTCCTCCTTGTTGGCGCTGTAGCCGTGTTTGCGTGGGGTGTCCATCAACCAGCCATCCTCCACTCCATCCATCTGGACCATCGAGCGCTGCACGGCACTCATCCGTGAACAAAACAGTTTTGAAATCAGTCTTCATGTAATGTTTGGCCCACTGGAGCCGTTTCTGCTTGTGTGAAGTGGATAGAGGAGGTCGACAGGATGGCGTATGCACAGCTGCAAACCTCTGAAGGACCCTGCATCTTGTTGTTCGGGGGACGTTGGAGGCACCAGCAGCTTCAAAAACTTGTCTGCTGCTATGACAAGGCTTTTTTGCCGCTGCTCTTTCAACCTGACGTAATTGCCTGTAGGAAAGAGTCCTCAATTTCCCCTTATCAGCACGCACACGTGTGTACTGTGAATCAGCTACATACTTCTTGATTGCCAAGACACGTCATCCTGATCATCGCACAATGTTGATTGTAGTCATGCCTTGATCTAAACACTCCACAATTTGTTGCTTCTCAGCAGCCGACACATCCTTTTTCTTTCCCATTTTGGCAGAAAATGTAGGCTGCTTAATAATGTGAGACAGCCTTCTTAAGTAGTCTTGCCTTTCATTGGACACACCTGCCAAACTAATTAGCACAGGTGTCTGCAATTGCTTACAGTGATATAAAGAGCCCTGACACATATCACCATCAATGAGTTTAACTGAAAAACAAACAAATTCTTCCCTTATCACTCCTAAACACTTTTTGCATAATAATTTGGAACACAGTGTACATGTGCTTTTCCACAAAACACCAGTGGTTCACGTAGTGAATCTTACAGCTCTAACTTGCCAACCGTGGTCTGTATGGAGTTGTTCAATAAAGGGCCCAAAATTAAGATAACATAGATGGGAGAGGTCTCTATGAATAGGAATTCCTAAGTATTTGATACCCTGTGAGGGCCAGGCAAAGGGAAAGTTGGACTGGATGGAATCCTATATGGATTTGGGGAGGGAGACATCGAGGGCCTCAGACTTCGCTGCATTGATTTTAAAATTTGACCATGTAACAAAGTGATCTATTTCAGCCATAACAGCATGGATGGATATATGTGATTGAGTGATATATACTAGGACATCATCAGCAAATAGAGAGCACTTGTACTCGGTGCCTCCCACCTCAATCCACCTAATATTGGGGTTATGGCGAATTGATGAGAGCAGGTGCTCCGTCACTAGGATGTATAAGAGAGGGGACAGAGAACATCCCTGCCTTGTCCCATTGGTGATTGTGAAAGGTGATGAAAATGTTCTGACGCGCCCCCTGGGCCTTGGGACACCCGGAGCCGGACCCTTTTTGGTGGATGCTGGTGGTTGTAGTCTCCGTGGCGGCGACCCGGTTCCGTGGCTCAGGGCGGTCAAACCAGTGGCGGAACTATTTATGTGGTTTTGATGTTTAAATGTCCGACTACGCCACCCGTGGATTGCGGTCAGAGTGAACCGCCGCTCCAGGGCAGACCGCTGAGGCTGGTGTTGTGGGTGCAGCAGAGCGTAGCATAACTCCCCACGGGAGGAGTATAGCCTCAGGGCAGTGTATGCGGAGGATGGGGGTGATGGTGCAGGGCAGCAGCAGTAACGACACGGAGTCAGTGATGCAGTCCAGGGCCTGTACTCACAGTTCTTATTATCCAGACCACGTCTGCAGGTAACGGCTGCCCACGTCGTACTGTGCTCACCAGGTGAGGGGCTCAGACAACTCCCAGATAACTTTGGAGCGCTTCACAGGACCCCCTTTGTGTGTCCTTTGTCTGGCCTTTCTTACCAACCCTTCTGTCCGGCTGCCTCGGGCCTCCTCTTGGTAAACTTGGCGCCAGTTTCCCTGACCCTATGTGGTGCCTTCCTAGCAGGTGTAGCAAGGGGCTGCGCCACATAAAATGTCACAGCCTCCTGTTTCTAGCTGAGGGTCGTTTCCTGCCTCCACTAGTTTCGGGGACCGGTCTCCCCCTTTGGCCTGACCCCTCCACGCAGGTAGATTCGGGCGTGCGGTGGCGACTCGCCCATCCGCACCCCTGGGATCCCTTCGTTCCTCGTTCCTGGAGCCTTCTCCGCTCCTCTTCCTTCCTTCTCCCTCTTCCAGGCCTGGGCCTCTGTTACTAGGCCCGCCTCCGGAGCAGAGCTCATGCAGAGCCCCTGCTCCCTGCCACTTCTGCTCAGACTTCTCTGCACTGAACTAAGATGGTGCCCACCTTTTATACTCCCTTCTCAATGCACCCAGGAACTGCTTCCTCCCTGCTCCTGCACTACAGGGTTCCCCTTCCTCAGTGTTCCCTCCCCCCACTCCAGCCAGGGACAGGGACTGTCATGCCCATCTCAGTGGCATATTGGTCGCCCTGCCCCACGGCAATGTGGTGTAATGCATGCAGGTGTCGAGTCCTGATCCACACTACATCCTTACCTGAGAGTGAGATATCACACCTCTGGGTGAGGTGCAATACCTCTGTAGCAACCGAGCCCTCAGGGTGCTACAGTTCCATTTATCTTCAGCCTAGGTGACGTATTGTGATACAGGGCCGTGATTTTGGCTATAAAAGGGTCCCCTAGACCCCTACCCCAAGCTTTTTAAGAGAATCATATATGGCGTGCCAGGAGACTCTATGGAATGCTTTCTCAGCATCCAACGAGAGTATCTAATTACAAATTTTTAACTGCATCTAGCCCAGGAAATACTTTGTGCCTAGTAGCAGTGTCTGCTAGTCAGCGGATTATCCCGGCTGTTAAGCAAGCTACACCACCTGTAGTTTGGACACTTAATTTTTTCAAAGGAAATGCTTCGGGACCACGGGATACTCAGTGAAGAGCATCAGGAGGCACCCCAAGGCATAGGGGCTGGGACTGGCAGTAGGATGCCTTGCGGTGGACAGCCGAGCTCGATCCTTATAAAAGCTTTTTAACTGCAGCAGCTTTAGTGGACGCTACTGGAGCTGGAATTACGCGGCTGCTGGCATGAGACTTGCCCTCCAATAGATCCTTGTAAATGGATTTAAAGTGTATTCATTCAAATTAGAGAGACAATTTAAATTAAAAAGCTTAGAGCTGCCTCCACCACAGGGGGGCTCGCTCGACCCACCAGCGGACAGGCACCAGTATTGGGAGAGGGAGGCTGGCCGTCAGGGTTCACCGCGGCTCTGGCACAAACCCGGCGACGCGGAGGTGGCACGGGCAGGAGCGGACTGAACGTGTCGGCTTCTCACTTTTTGGATTTTAGAAGGGCATGACATGCCTATATCTGTGTCTCCCCCTCCTTTTACTCCTCCACCTCTTTTCTTTTCGCATGACTATATGTACTTGTCACTTTTCCATGTGTTAGTTGTGTCTTCTGAGCAGTTTGTCAGCTTTTGGACACCTTTGAAGGTGTTTTCTATGTGTTTCTATGTGTTTTTGTTTGCCTGCCATTGGTTTTAGCGGTGTTCGAAGGTGTTCGACGAACAGTTCGACGAACAGTTCGGCGAACACACGGGTGTTCGACGAACCGAACCGAACTCGAACACTACGGGGGTGGCTCAACACTATTCAGAAGCTCCTTTCTAACATGGGGTCCTATGTGCAAATGTAACATCACCTAGAATAAAGTTTTGAGTTGAAAACTGTTTGATTTCAGTTTGTAATAACCTGCTAATGCTTATAATTTCAAAAATGACCATTTTTTTGTTCTTTATTAAAATGAAAAGGTTGAAAACTCTGCTGTGCATAATAATTTGGAACATGCATTTTGAGTGCAGTTTGAGTTTTTTATTTTTTTTTAAATATACTGTTATCATAGGCAGTTTGTACAAAAACCTTTCAATTGTACTCTAATAGTTATTTGACTGGAAAATTACAATGACTGCAATTCATATAGGTAATTTGGGAAAATCTGAGAAAATATTATTTGCATAATAATTTGGAACACAGTGTATGTACATTAAAAGGAATAAAAAAATGAAGGCTTGCCATGCAAAATACAATCCTTCAAACAGCTCCAGCGATGAAAAAATATAAAAGTTACTGGTCTCCCAAATGGCAACACAAACAAAAAGTTTCCTTTACATGTTTCTGAATTTTTTAAAACTAGCAAAATATAATAAAACCAGTTTGATGTTGCCATAATCATACTGATATGAAGAATCATATTGCCAGGAAATTTTAACTTCTCAATTGAATGCCATAAAAGCAAAACTCCCAAAGTAATGGCAAAATTGTTTTTTTTTGCACCATTTCACCACATTTGGAAATTTGTTTCCCATTTTGTCAGTATATTATATGGCAAAAAGGTGTCTTTCAAAACTACAACTTGTCATCATTAAGTTCTAAAAAAGCCCTTATACTACTATGTTGACATAAAAATAAAAAAAAGTTGGGGTATTTGGAAGAAGAAGAAGAGGAAAAAAATGAAAGAACGAAGAATGAAACATAGTTCTGATGGGAAGATTTTATACGTTTTCTATGAGCAGGTCTCTTTTAGAACTTAAAACCAGTACTCCATGTATGAAAGTGGAATTTTGTCCATGGGAGGATTTTTTTCCCCATAAAACCTCAATATTACTATTTTTAGACAAAATTATAGTACACAAACTAATTTTTAGTAAAGTTACCCAAAAGTGGAACAAAAAATAAAATCACAATAAATGTTTTTTTAATATTTTATTGCACAAAAATCACAAAGCAGTATGTAACTATGATGCTAGTCACAACTCATGGACACACCGTGAGGCTGAGTAGTCAAGAGGTCCGAGATCAAAATCTAAGAGAGTATGTCAGAAACAGGGCTGTGAGACAGAGGCATAGTCAGGAAACAGTCCGAGGTCAGAATTCCAAGAAGGTAGAGGATCACGAAAAAAGGGCAAGCAAACGGATGGTCAAGACAAATCCAAGGTCAAGAAGAAAAAATCAGAATACCAGACAAAGAGTACAGAAGAAGTGCACACCTCTTGAGCAAAGCTACAAATGGAAGCAATCAAAGGCAGAGAGCTGGCTAAATAGCCATTCAAATACTCTGAACAGGAGACATATGGATAAAGGCCTGGCACGCCTTGGTCCTGATTGGATGGCTAAATTGTCACATAAGACACTGACAACTCAGCATACCATATTCCCAGATTGGGCAGAAGAACTGTCATTCACTGTATCCTGACACTTTGATATGAGGAATCGTGACAATAACAAAGAAATAATTGTTATCATTGTATCTTTAACAACCCATACAATGCAGTGACTGGTGATTCATAAATAAATTAAAGGGGAACTTTCACCAAATTTTACATGTTGAGCTGGAACCACAATGTTTGCTTTTTTTTTGTTTGTTTTTTAATTTTGCCTTTTCGTTGTGGAGATTTTAGCTTTAAAGTATTTGGCACCTAATGAGTTAACTTTTGGTAAGCCTAAGTGATAGATACCTTTCACTGTACTTCTTCCTGCTATGAGTTGTTTTTTTTTATAACACCCACCTAGATTCAGTAGATTCAGGTAAACATTAGCGATGAGCGAGAACAAGTGATGAGCGAGCACTAAAATGCTCGGGTGCTCGATGCTCGGGTCAAACAAATTGGAATACTTGGGTGCTCGACCCGAGCAACAAGCCCAATGTAAGTCTATGGGAAACTCGAGCAGTTTTCAGGCGGCTCCCCCCGGCGGTCTGCAGAGCCTAAAAATTGCCCAAATCTACGGTAACAGTGCTCAAATGACATGGGAACAGCATGGGGAAGACCTCTGGAAGCATTTCTGACTCCCAGGTCACTGCCTAAAAGTGTGCCCATCATAAGTGATCCTTGGCGCATGCGAAGATGCCTCCAGCTAGGCACCTGTCATTGCAGACTTGCAACAATCACCGTCCACGTGCAGCGTTCAGTTGTCCCTACCCCTTTCCTTGGAATGCAAGCGCAAGTATGCAGCCAGCCACCCTCACCCTCCCACAGGCTGCAATACTATACTGCCAAATTTTTGAAAGCTGCCTGCACTTGAAATGTGGCCTTTTAGGCTCGTGGAGGAGGAAGCTGTCCACAATCTTATGCCGGTGGTGACCGGGTGTCCATACTCGATCCCCAGCCGCCACTATTTTTCCCGGTATCGTCTGCGCCTTCCACAAGCACGGGTCCCACAACATTACCAGTGCCCTCCCCAGTGCACTTACTGGGAAGGACCACCTAACCACAAACATGTGGACAGGTGAATGTGGCCAGGGACAGTATGGAGCCAGTCCACAACTTTTTTAGCTGACAGTTGTATTTAGCTCGGTGAAAGGACTGGCATAGAGGGAAACCTAATCTACCCTGCATGTCATTTCTCACAGGAAGTCCTGTAATGCAGCTTGTTGCAGAAGCAATGGCAGCCCGTCCAACATCAACTCGCACTTGTCGGTGGTGCTTTGACACACACACATCTTTCTTTGGGCATTTAATTTCTTGAATACAGAGTTGGACAATGGCCTGATCTACAATGCGGTTTGAGAAGTAACATGCATAAGCACATACGATCCGCATTAAAAAAGCAGCCATAGAGTGTCCGGGAACCTTCCCCCATACTTTTCTTAGCCAGGACTGCTTCTCAGCAGGGTTGGACGGTCCCACCAGAGAATCCTCCGGTGTGCCCTGGCTTCTACCTCAGGAGAGTTCATGATAGCGCTAACTTTGCAGCTGCTATGTGGCTCTTGAGTGGGGGAGCTGTCTGCCTCAGGAATAAGAGATATAAAGTTCTCCTTGTAGCGTGGGTCTAGAAGTGTCACCACCCAGTAATGACTGTCACCCAAAATGTTGTGAACGTGAGGGTCATGGGAAAGGCAGTGTAACATAAACTCAACCATGTGTGCCAGACTGCTAACAGGCAAGACTTCCATGTCCTCACCAAGACGGTGACTGACCATGCTCTCCTCCTCCTCTCTGTCCTCTGGCCATCCATGCTGAACAGACGGTATGACAGTTGTGCAGTTAGTACCATCTATAGCGCATGAAACTAGCTCCTGTTCTTCCTCCTCCTCCTCTTCCTCATTGTCACTCAATCCACGTTGGGATGAGAAGAGGCTGGGCTGTGTGTAATCACCCTGTATGGTTCCTTGCTCCATTTCATCGTGCTCCACATGAAATGCGTCCTCTTTGATTGTGAACAGAGACCGTTTCAGAAGACAGGGGAGCGGGATTGTGACACTAATTATGGTGTCATCGCCGCTCACCATCTTGGTGGAGCCCTCAAAGTTTTGGAGGATGGTACATATGTCTGACATCCATGTACACACCTGAGGTCTTATGTGTGAAGTCTGAACTGAATACCGACGGCCTTGTTGATGCTGGTACTCAACAACTGCTCTCTTCTGCTCACAAATCCTTCCCAACATCTGCAGTGTAGAGATCCAACGCATGGGGACATCACATACCAGTCTGTGAGCCGGAAGCTGCAAACTCTGCTGAAACACGGGAAGGGCCTCGGATGCTGTAGCTGACTTTCTAAATGGGCACACAGGCGGCGTACTTTAACAAGCAGATCCGGCAGCTCCGGGTAGGATTTGGGAAACCGCTGAACCATGGGGTTAAGCACATGGGCCAGGCAATGTCCGTGTGTGAGCTCACCTAGCTTCAGAGCCTCCACCCGGTTCCTGCCATTGTCACACACGACCATGCCTGGCTGTAGGTTCAGCGGTGTGAGCCACAGATCTGCCTGCTCTTTCAGAGCTGTTCACAACTCTTCAGCATTGTGCGGTTTGTCACCTAAGCATGTTAGCTTCAGCACAGCCTGTTGCCGCTTGGCCGAGGCAGTGCTGCAGTGCTTCAAGCTTGTGACTGATGTGGTCATTTCGGAGATGGAGGCTGAAGAGGAGGAGGAGGCTGAGGAACATGAGGTACAGAAGCTGTAGACTGTGGGGGCTAGCCTGATTGACCTAGGGCCCACAAACTTCGGCGTCCGGAGGACGTGTTCCATTCGAAGTTTCGACTGGGTCCCGGATTCCACTATGTTAATCCAGCATGCCGTCAGCGAGATGTACCGTCCCTGCCCTCAAGCACTTGTTCACGTGTCCGTGGTTAGGTGGAATTTCCCGGTAACTGCATTGTTGAGGGCACGGCTAATGTTTTGGGACACCTGCTTGTGTAATGCAGGGACGGCACACTGGGAGAAATAGTGGCGGCTGGGGACCGAGTACAGAGGGACGGCCGCTGCAATTTGGTTGCGGAATGCTTCCATCTCCACACGCCTAAAAGGCAACAATTCGAGAGCAAGCAGTCGTGAAATGTGGGCATTTAGTAGTGTGGCCTGTGGGGCGTTGGCTGCGTATTTGCGCTTGCGTTCTAAGGACTGGGGTATGGACAACTGAACCCTGAGCTGGGACAAGGACGTGGACGTGCTTCCTGATGCTGCTACTTGAGAGTGTGACATGACAGGTGCAGGGCAGGAGACATCTTCGCAGGCACCATGGACAGGGGATTGGCTTGATGCACAACAATGGAAGAAGCAATGATGCCACCCGCAGACATTGTTCCTGCACCCTGGGGTTCGGCCCACAAAGTCGGATGCTTTGCTGCCATTTGCCTGATCATGCTGGTAGTGGTCAGGCTGGTTGTTTTGCCACCCCTGCTGATGCTGGCCTGGCAGGTGGTGCAAATTTCCTTTTTGGGGTTATTGGTAGAGTCTTTAAAAAACAACCAGACTCGGGAAGACCTAACAGTTGTACTGGCAACTTCCTTTGTGTTGGTGTTACGGGGAAAAGTTGCCTGCCTTCTTTCTGCAGCCAACACACTGCTTCTTCCTGCCTGTTGGGGTGCTCTGTCTCCCCCCCGTGTGCTGCTGTCCTTACTCTGCATGTCCTCCTGCCAGGTTGGGTCAGTTACTATATCATCTACCACCTCGTCTTCCACTTCCGCTCTCTGGTCCTCCTCCTGACTTTCTGGCAATTGTGTCTCATCATCGTCCACCTCTTGTGACACTTTCCCACCGTCGCCTTCGTGTGACCGTGGCTACTCAAATATTTGGGCATTGCTACATGCAATCTCCTCTTCCCCCGCTTCAAGTGGAGCAGGCGAGATGCCCGAATCTCTAAATGGGAAAGTGAACAGCTCTTCGGAGTGTCCAAGTGTGGGATCAGTTGTCTCTGGGCACTCGGCATTGTGGGAGGAAGGAGGTTCAGGGTGAGGAATATGCGGTCCAGACTCACAGCTACTGAGACTTGACCATATGGAAGACAAGGTGGTGGTGGTGGCTAAGTGACTGGAAGCATTATCTGCTATCCAACCTATAACCTTTTCACACTGCTCTGTGTTCAATAGTGGTGTTCTGCAGTCCCCCATTAATTGGGACAGGAAGGCCGAGTGAGAAGATGTGGGTGTTTGTTGTGGCACAATTTCAGCTTGCCCACAGCCTCGGCCTCTGCATGCACCATCATCACCATCACGTGCAGTTCCCCGTCCCTTGCCACGTGCCTTGCCCATTTTAAATGGAGGACAATATCTTCCACGCTCACAACAAATGACTCAATTTGGAGAGAACTTATATGTGATCCGTGTAACGGACAAACCACAGGTTTAAATACCTGGCCTGTAGGTAACTATTTTGAACAGCATTCTGGTGTCAATTGCTTCACTGACACACTGAAACAAATTTTTAATGGAGGCCAGAAATGGCAGTATTTTCTGAAAACGTATATGTGATCTGTTTGACGGAGAAAGCACAGTTTTAAATACCTGGCCTGTAGGTAACTATTTTGAACAGCAAACCAGTGTCAAAAACTTTGCTAACACACTGAAAAAAAAATTTCATGGAGGCTAGAAATGGCAATATTTTCTGAAAACGTATATATGATCCGTGTGACAGAGAAAACACAGTTTTAAATATCTGGCCTGTAGGTAACTATTTTGAACAGCAATATGGTGTCAATTACTTCACTGACTCACTGCAACAAATTTTTAATGAAGGCCAGAAATGGCAATATTTTCTGAAAACGCATATGTGATCCGTGTGACAGAGAAAACACAGTTTTAAATACCTGACCTGTAGGTAACTATTTTGAACAGCAAACCGGTGTCAAAAACTTTCCTGACACACTGAAATAAAAATTTAATGGAAGCCAGAAATGGCAGTATTTTCTAAAAAAAACGTATATGTGATCCGTGTGACGGCGAGAAAACACTGTTTTAAATACCTGGCCTGTAGGTAACTATTTTGAACAGCAAACCGGTGTCAAAAACTTCACTGACACACTGAAAAAATAAATAAATAAATGGAGGCCAGAAATGGCAGTATTTTCTGAAAACGTATATGTGATCCATGTGACGGAGAAAACACTGTTTGAAATAACTGGATTTCTAGCGCTCTAATATGGAAAGGACCTGGCTTTATTCTGCAGTGCCAACAAGCAAATGGCGCAGAAAAACGGTGTTCTCTGGATTGCTTTTTAAGCAAATAATGAGGATTAAGATCCCCAAAAAAATTATTCCTGGCCCCTGAGACCTGGGCCTATTTCTAGAAATATAACAGCAGCAGCAGACAGAACTGGAATGGAGCCTCTTGTGCTATATGCACTGCAGTCTGCTATATACATTGCCTGCCTATGTACACTGCCTGCCTGATATCTCTGCAGATGGATTAGTCCTCAGAAGGACTGTTTGTTAAGATGGATATGTGTAATGTACAGTTTTTCTCCCTACACTACCTAATACACAATCAAATCTCTCCCTGACACAGCAGCAGCTCTCCCTACACTGTCTGATCCGGAGTGACTGTGAAGAGCATGGCGGTGCCAGGTCTTATATAGACCTGATGAAGCTGTGCGGCCAGCCTATCACTGTACTGTCACAACCAACATGGCTGCGGCATTACAATTAGTGGCAGGCAATTCCTGCATGTTCATTGGCGCTCTAAAGAGCGCCAAACATGCTGGGAGGAGACCCGAGCTCCCGCCTAGCAACCCCTTGAAATACTCAGCGAGCGCCGAGCATGTCGAGCAGTGAGATGCTCGGGCGAGCACTGAGCAGTAGTGAACATGCTCATTCATCACTAGAGAGCACTATTGATGAACGAGCACTAAAATGTTTGAGTTCTCGTTGCTTGGGTCGAGCACATTGGAATACTCGGGTGCTCAGTCCAAGTAACGATCCCAATGTAAGTCTATGGGAAACTCGAGCATTTTTCCGGCGTCTCCCCCCGGCGGTCTGCATAGGGCCTAAAAATTGTCCAAAGCGATGGGAACAGTGCTCAAATGACATGGGAACAGCATGGGGAGACCCCTGGAAGCATTCCTGACTCCCAGGTCACTGCTGTCAACAATGTTGTCATAGTATTACGCCACTTTTACGGACTCACAATAAAACATACAAAAACTAAACCAAAATGGATTTTCCTGGGAAATATGTTAAGGAACATTCATTCCAGGATAATGACTTGTATATAAAGCAAAATAAATAACCAAAAACAAAAATACTCCTCCACACCTTGGGCTATGTTGACAAGTAGCATTTTTTATGCGTTTTTGCACTTTTGTATTGCTTTCAACCGTGACAAATGCATTCACTGGGAAATGTCATTTTAACATTTTACAACCTTATCTGGCCAAGTGGTGTGTGACACATCATCAGACACATCCTGTTTAATCTATGAAGGAGGGATTGAGAAAGTCACAAACACTATTTTTACAGCCTTATTATTCTTAAAGGGCTAGCAGTCGGCTATGCTTTGTTGTTACCATTATTAATGAGTGGGTCTCCTATACTGTTATTGCGTATGCAGTGACTGCAAGGGCTGTCAAAAATTTGGATGCATCCCAAAACCCCTTTGAAGAGACATAGAGGACGGTCTCAGTAAAAAATAAATTCCCATTATAAAGGAGTGAGTCTCCTATAGTGGTAATGCCCATGCTGTGACTGAAAGGGCTGCCAAAATTTGGGAGAAACCCCACTAACAATGTAAAGACACATAGAGCAGGACCACAGTAACGACATGTTCCCATTAGAAAGGAGAGAGTCTGCTATACAGTTATAGGGTATGCAGTGAGTCCAACGGCTGCCAACATTTAGGAAAAACCCCACTAACAATTTAAACACACATAGAGCAGGACCACAGTAATGACATGTTCCCATTAGAAAGGAGAGGGTCTGCTATACAGTTATAGGGTATGCAGCGAGTCCAACGGCTGCCAAAATTTAGGAAAAACCCCACTATCAATTTAAAGACACATAGAACTACAGTAACGAGTACGAAATGTTTTCATTAAAAAGGAGTGGCTCTCCCATACTTCTTGCCTATGGAGTAAATGCAGCGACTGCCAAAAATTTGGAGGCACTCCAATGCCCCTTGCAAGAGACGTAGAGGTCAGAGGGCCTCCTGAAAACAATGTTCCCATTAGTAGGAAGTAGGTCTCCCATACTGTTTGCCTATGCAATGAATGCAATGGCTGCCAAAAATTAGGAGGAACTCCAATGTCCTTTGCAAGAGACATAGATATGGTGATATGGTAGATATCGTGGTGATACTGTGGTGGAGGATGAGTATAAAGCCCCCGTCCCACATAGCGAGATCTCTAGCGAGATCGCTGCTGTGTCACGGTTTTGGTGACGCAACAGCGACCTCACCAGCGATGTCGCTATGTGTGACACTTTGCAATGATCAGGCCACTGCTGTGAGGTCGCTGTTTGCTGCTAAGTGTCCTGGACCATTTTTTGGTCGTTGCTCTCCCGCTGGTCAGCACACATCCCTGTGTGTGACCAGCGGGAGCAGCGATCAGGCTGGTAACTATGGTAAACATCGGGTTACTAGGGGCACACGCGCACTTAGTAACCCGCTATTTATCATGGTTACGAGCCTGCTAAAGTGAGCGGTAACCTCCCGCTCACCGTAAGCAGAGTGGTAACCATGATAAACAACGGGTTACTAGGTGCGCGTGTGCCCCTAGTAACCCGATGTTTACCATAGTTACCAGCCTGCTCCTGCTTCAGCAGGCTCGTAACCAGGAGCAGGGCATCGTGGAAAGATTCTTTCCACGATGACGATGACGCTGCTCCCCTGATCGTTGGTGAGCCTGCCTGTTTGACAGCTCACCAGCGACCACATAGCGACGCAGCAACGATCCCTGACAGGTCGTATCGTTGTCGGGATCGTTGCAGCGTCGCTAAGTGTGACAGGGCCTTAAGGAAAAGGAGGAGAACAAGAACAAATAGATAAAATCAGGAAGCGTATACCCATGTCTGGGCGTGACAGAGGTAAATGGGAAGAGTTAGACCTCCCAAAAAAAAGACACTGTATTTGAGGTTTTTTTTACACTTCTATCATTCGGTGGTGTTGAGAAGTCTGACCCAATCCAGTTCATTTTTACAAGAGTCAGCCTGTCAGCATTTTCAGTTGACAGGCGAATGCACCTATCGGTTATAAATCCACCAGCGGCACTAAAAACCCGCTTTGACAAAATGCTAGCGGCAGGGCAGGCCAGGACCTCCAAGACATAGAGAACCAGTTCATGCCACGTGTCCTGCTTGGATACCCAATAATTATAAGGCACAGAGGAATCACGGAGGACGTTGGTACGGACAGCAAGGTACTCCTTCAGCATCTTCCGAAACTTGTCCCTCCTTGTGAGAGTTCCACGTGCATCAGGGCCTGTGTGATGGGAGGGTCTGAGAAAGCTGTCCCAGAACTTTGACAGTGTTCCCCTGCCTCTGTTGGACTGTATTTTTGTCTCTCTCACCTGTACTCCTTGGTTGTCCAATTTTTTAAAAAATTCCACATCAAGTGCCTTCTCGTACTGCCCCATGTTATTAGCCCTGTCCGGCACGGGAATAAGAGCCAGAAAGTTCTCCTTGTAGCGTGGGTCTAGAAGTGTCACCAACCAGTAATGGCTGTCACCCAAAATTTGGACAACACGAGGGTCACGGGAAAGGCAGCGAAACATAAACTCAGCCAAGCGTGCCAGACTGCAAAGAAGCAAGACTTCCATGTCCTCACCAAGAGGATTACTGACCATGCTCTTCTCCTCATACTTCTCCTCCCTGTCCTCAGGCCATCCACACTGAACAGACGGTATGACAGTTGTGCAAGTAGTACCGTCTATAGTGAAGGAAACTAGCTCCTGTTCTTCTTCCTCCTCCTCCCCTTCCTCATTGTCACCCAATCCACATTGGGATGAGATGAGGTTGGGCTGTGTAGAATCACCCTGAATGGTTCCTTGTTCCATCTCATCGTGCTTCGCATGCAATGCATCCTCTTTAATTGTGAGCAGAGAGCATTTCAGAAGACAGAGGAGCGGGATGGTGACACTTATTATGGCATCGTAGCCACTCACCATCTTGGTGGAGTCTGACAGATGTCTGACATCCATGTCCACTCCTGAGGTCTTATGTATGGAGTCTGACCTTAATACCGATGGACTTGTTGATGCTGATGGTCAACAGCTGCCCTCTTCTGCTCAAAAATCCTACCCAACATCTGCAATGTAGAGTTCCAACGCGTGGGTACATCGCAGATCAGTAGTGAGCTGGAAGCTGCAAACGCTGCTGAAGCACAGCAAGGGCGGTGGAAGCTGTATCTGACTTTCTAAAGTGGGCACACATGCGGTGTACTTTGACAAGCAGATCCAGCAGATCCGGGTAGGTTTTGAGAAACCACTGAACCACGAGGTTAAACACATGGGCCAGGCATGGTACGTGTGAGAGCTCATCTCGCCTCAAAAGCCACCACTAGGCTCCGGCAATTGTCACACACAATCATGCCTGGCTGTAGGATCAGCGGTGTCAGCCACAGATCTGCCTGATCTTTCAGAGCTGTCCACGACTCTTCAGTATCGGTATAAATAGTGGTGTGCTGTGGTCCCCTAGTAATTTGGACCGGAAGATTGAGCGACAAGATGTGGGTGTTTGTTGTGGCGCAATTTCAGCTTGCCCACTGCCACGTCCTCGACCTCTGTATGCACCATCATGTCCACTTCCCCGTCCCTTGCCACACACCTGGCGCATTTTAAATGGATGACAATATTTTCCACCTTCACAAGAAATGACTGATTTTGGAACGTTGATATATGTGACATGTCTGACAGAGAACCACGGTTTTAAATAGCAGGCCTGTAACTTAATAATATTATTCTTCTCAGTGACCTAGTGTGAATAGCTTGACCGACACACTGCAACGAAATGGAAGGCAGAAATGGCTGATTTTGGAACACTGCTATATGTGATATGTCTGACAAAAAAAACACGGTTTTAAATAGCAGGCCTGTAATTTACTAATACTATTCTTCACAGAGACCTAGCGTGAATAGCTTGACCGACACACTGCAACAGAATGAAAAAGGTGGCAAATATTTTCCACGTTCAGTTCAAATTTCTGGATTTTTATCGCTGAAATATGGAACAGATCTGGCTGTATTCTGCAGTGCTAACAAACAAATGGAGCAGAAAAATGGTGTACTCTGGATTGCTTTTTAAGCAAATAACCAGAATTAAGATAAAAAATAAAATTTGCCCTGACCCCTGATATATGGGGCTTTGTCTACAAATACAGTATATGTAAGAAGAGTAGGAGCAGTAACGTGCTATGGACCCTCTTGCACTATATACACTGCCTGCCTGCCTTACTCCTGCTATCACCACTGAATATATGCAGAAGGATTAGTCTTCAGGACAGTTACTGTAGATGCAGATATACAGGGTGGGCCATTTATTTGGATACACCTAAATAAAATGGGAATGGTTGGTGATATCAACTTCCTGTTTGTGGCACATTAGTATATGGGAGGGGAAAACTTTTCCTGATGGGTGGTGACCATGGTGGCCATTTTGAAGTCGGCCATTTTGGATCCAACTTTATTTTTTTCAATGGGAAGAGGGTCATCAAAACTTATTGAGAATTTCATAAGAAAAACAATGGTGTGCTTGGTTTTAAAGTAACTTTATTCTTTCATGAGTTATTTACAAGTTTATGACCACTTATAAAATGTGTTCAAAGTGCTGCCCATTGTGTTGGATTGTCTTCTCCCACTCTTGACACACTGATAGCAACACCGCAGAAGAAATGCTAGCACAGGCTTCCAGTATCTGTTGCTTCAGATTCTGCACATCTCGTATCTTTACAGCATAGACAATTGCCTTCAGATGACCCCAAAGATAAAAGTCTAAGGTGGTCAGATCGGGATCTATACTGTTTAGAGGCCTGTGTGGTGGCCATTATACTGTTTGGAGGGCTAAGTGAGGGACAATTATACTGTTTAGAGGGCTGTGTGGGGGGCCAATATTATTGTTTGCAGGGTTGAGTGGGGTCCATTATACTTTGTGTAAGCTTTTTGGGATGTATTATACTGTGTGCAGGGTTGTGCAGGGTTCATTATACTGCATGGAGGGGCACCTGTTGTTGTGGTTTAGTGCTTGTGGGGCGGCGTGGCCTGGAGTCATGGGGACTCGGTCTTGCAGCATGGGTGCTGTGAGGCACCAGGCTGCCCGTCCTGCTGGTGCATTGATGCAGTGGCGGTGATTGGCGCATGCTCCCATTCTGGCAGGAAATGTTAGGACCCACTACGAGGTTTGCCGTGACGTGGCAGTGGGCTTCATACAGTCTGATCAGAATGTTAAACTAAGAACCTCGTGTTCAGTTATATATATATTTTTGCCGAGAGGCATTAGATTAAATGTATGATTTTTTGGAGGTGCGGTCCATGCTTCTTTTTTTGCACATTATACAGTGCGGGGGGTTGTGTGGAGGCCACTATACTGTATGGAGGGCCCCTATATTGTATGGATGGACATCATACTGTCTAGAGGGCTGTGTGGGAACCATCATATTGTGTATAGGGTTGCATCGGGCCCATCATACTTTGTGTGGGGGACTATAGGGGCCATCATACTTTGTTTGGGGGTACTGTAGGGTCATCATACTGTGCATGTTGTGGGTATTACGGCATAGTTCACTGGAGGGTATCTTACTGTGCTTGTTGGGCATATTTGATGGCATCATACTTCATGGGGGCCATGAAAGAGGCATCATAGCTTGTGGGAACACTAAGAGGCTTCAATAGGGGTAAAATTACTTTGTAAAGGCTGTAAAGTTGTGACCCCGTTTAACTTTATTTACTTTTCTTAAGGTGGAGAGGGCAATTAGGATTTCTGCTATTGTTCCCTATGATTTCTACATACGCCCCTGCATCACCTGTTCTTGTAGGAAAAGCAAACTGACCAGCAAGGTGAGTAAAACTCAAGCTATTCTTTTGTTTCATAATGGATTCAAAAATGCAAGATAAATGGATTTACACACAATGAATGAAATAACATTACAAATATACAGTATATATACCGTAAAAGAAAAGCTGCAGTGGAAATGGATGTGGCAGTGTGAAAAAGAAAAGAACATAGAGCAGATCAAAAGATGTATAACGTCAATCGTACCATGCAATAACAATAAACTCATATTATGTTCAACCTCCACATCTGAGGGAGAGGTATATGAGAATAGACTTTTCATGTTGCAGTTTTCTGTTGGATTCCGATCCTTTGTGTAACCCCTACCTTTTATAACCTTGAAACCTTATGAGATGGCCCTAGTATTGTTGAAGTCTTTTGCAAAACATTGGACTGATCTTAATAGTAGACCCTGAGATCAACCCTTCAGAATGTCCTTATACAAGAACTGCCTATGTACCATGTACTCCTTGGTCTTTCTGGTAACAAAATACTAAATCAGAGCTGGAAATAGGAATATTAAAGTGGTAGAATTAAATTCAAACATTAAGTTCAATTGTCTTTCCAGAAGTCAAACCAAATCCTTAATTAGTGCCAGGTGTATATCATCATCACAATTATCATCCTCATCTATTGAGTTCTGTGTTCTTCCTCTACCCATATGTGTGCCCAGGTGTCATGGGTGTGTCAGAAGTGACAGACATTCGCCCTGCAGTTGGTTGCAGGAGATCTCTACATTTGGCATTACAGACATCTTAGAGGCTGTCTCTAGCACCCAATGACTACCTTCCTCTGGTTAATTAACACCCTGCCTGGGTGTATAAATACCTGCTGTGTTTCAAAGGTAGGTGCTGGCGATATTCATTACTACTTGTGAAGGCTTTTGCAAGAGAAGTACTTTGTCCTCTCTGGAGCTTGAGGACGTGTGCACATTTGTCTGGAGTCACCTAAAGCTAAGCAATTTCCCCCTGTTTGTGTAACCTTATTGTCTATAGTGTTTAGTGGAGATCGACTAGTGCTCATCTCCTCCCTTCCCTACCCTTAGCCATACACCAGGGAAAAACAGGGTGAGACACACGTGCGGCGAATGGTGAAGAGCCAATACATGGACGTTAAGGGAGACAAGGTGACGCTAAACCAGACTTGGAGGTCTCCACTTCCCCCCTTTCCCTAGAGTCTGGGCTCCCTTTCCCTCTTCCCTTTGTGTTGCACTAAGTCTTTCCCATACCTTGTGGGACACCCGGAAACACTTTCATCCCTTTGTGTAGAAACCCAAATCACATCTAATTTCACTCTAAGGTCTCCAGTGGCGATACCTAATCACCTGATCTCGGCTTCTCTTTCATTTTCTAGGAAATTAAGTTTTTGAGCATCAACTGGAGTGAATTCCTTCAAGAGGACCCTGTGCAGGATTGGACTTAGTGCATAGTGCTTTAAATAAATGGAAAAAAATTCTACAAAAAAAAGGTAATGGGATTCAATATTATGACTCCAATTTTCTTTAAGTCTTTATGTCTCACGCTATTATTATTAACAAAATTATGTTTTCTGGGGCATCAACTAAGGTGATTTCCAACTTTCCACAGGGCTGGGTAAAAAAAGCAAAGATTTTTTCTAAAGAATAAAACATGTTTTTGTCTCAGCTTTACCTATTTTTTTGTGTTTATTTAATTTTATATCCATCATTTGGTTTGAAATCCCCTAGTAGGACAATGTACAGGATTGAGCCCCTGAGAAGGACCAGACACAAAGAAAAAATTGTTGTTAACAAATAATCTTAGTCTTTTGTGGCTGTAGTTTTCTTAAATGTAGTTCTCATTTTGGGCAAAATATATCACTTTTTGGGTCTTGCAAAGTTCCCTTGTAGAACCCTGAGCAGGATTGTCCTCATGCCCACAACTGGGAATTGTTTCTCTGGTATTGTTTCTTTACTTATAATCAGTGTATTTACTGCCAAAAAATATCAGGTAGCTTTGCAGACAGATGGATCTTGACAGAGATGGACACAGACAGTAGAGGGCTTCTGTGCAAGGACTGTATATGGGTTCCCTCCTCACATAGCTCATCATAAAACACCAAATTATTCATTTCAAGCTATCCACCAGTAGCTTTATGCCCTTGGTAGCAAAAAATTGTTTAAAAAATGACATTGTGCCCCTTAACTTATTGGGCTCCTGCTCAGTTACGCAGGCTGCACCAATGTTATGTGGATCTTTCTCAGTGCTGTTGAACACATCTTCAAGAGATGGTGACACTTAAATACTTATCTTGAGAAGGTATCACTTCTTCAAGGTTTTAGTTTCAACAGAAGTTTATTTGTAATGGTTAATTCTTCCATTGCGTCACCCTCTCCATCCTCGCATAGATAAAGAGGGTGATTTCTCGAGGAATATGACCTTGATTCCCTGTTTACCGAGGCCTGGACACCATTTTACCCACAGAAAGAATCCTCCAAAGTTAATAGGACACACAGACATATTTTCATTGCGACAAGAATGGAACTGAAAATGGAAGGTCAACATCAATTCTAGACCCTGCATGCATACCTTATTAAATGCTTGGTCAATCAGGTTTGGCATAGACCACAGGCTTAGGCAGGTGAATTCTGAGTTTGCAAGGAATATCAGTCATTCTCATGAACTTTCAGGAAGTGACCGAATGGTGTGTTTGATCACAAAACACTAAGGCCTCGATTCATCAAGAGGGGGGGTGAGTTGGAGTCAGATGCTCTTGATTCATGAAGAGGTGACTCTACAAGAAGAGGTGACTCTTCATGAATCAGGAGCATATGACGAGTGCCATGCACCTCCGTATGCCACAACACAAATCGTATGCCAGTTAGTGACTGAAATAAAATTTCTGTTGTAGGGAATGCCACAGCTCATCTAATACATGCCCCCCATCATACCCCAGATCCACCTGTTTTGGTGAAGCATTGGCATGAAAACTTCAAAAGTGACAACGTTTTTGAGCAACTCCATGCTGAGCCAAAATTCTGCGACTTTTTAAAGCAACTGACGCCAGAATTCTAGTGATATTGCTTTGATGAATGAGGACCTGAGCGGGATAATTTTTGGAACGTTTTTCAATTTTAAAAAGCATGAGAAGTCTAACAGTGTGCCGTGTTGCTAAACAAGCAGTCGGTTACTTCCAAGTTACCATCTGTTTATATAGTGAGGGAACTTTGACATTTCTGAGATTGTGTTGGCATTAAAGAACTTGAAAGGGGTTCAATAAAGTCCTCAGAGACCACATTTAGATCATGGGTGGAGGTTGGCTTCAAGAGCTCATGAACAAGGAGATATTATGGCTCATTACAGCCTTGGAATTTTGTGGTGCCATTATACAACATCCGATGGAGTCTGTGGACTCACACTGTTCCTCTCTAGAACTTTGTATCGACAGCCAACAATCCAATAGATGCCATATTATAGAGTATTCTCCCCCATAAATATTGGAAGAAACTTATAATGACTTTTTGTCAGGTCTCCAGTATAAAAAAAATCTGCAACATTTGGCAGATGGACAGAAGTTTTTGACTTTTTTCTTCCTTACCTCCCAAATGGTGAAGGCTCTTGCCAAAGCCTTGGGTTGACCCAACATATTTCTGTAATGTTCCACTACACGATCAGCTAGACTCTAGTAATTCTTAACAAAAACTAAAAAGGAAATATTACTATTTGTTTTCCATTCTACCAAGAGGCTGTGAGATTGTCCCAATGTGGATATGAGTTAGTGGCGCCTGAGGAAAATGACATGAGTCCTCATCTAACAAATTAAATGTTTCTAAGCAATTAAAATGAAGCACTCAGCCTTGGTGTAATAAACTGGAGACCATTAGTATTCAGAGCACTCTTGACTTCATTGTATTTTACTGTGCCATAAATATAGGCACAGCTTGAAAAGCCAGCAGGCAATATCCACAGAAAAAGTCTCGTAATATCTGTTATTAAAACATTTGAAAGTCTTTACTTGAACAAATATATTTTTTTAAATAAGGCTTGGTCCTCAATGCTTCGCTTTTAAGATCACAGTGGGGGATGGAACGTCGTAGGCATTTTCTTCTGAAACAAATTAGAATTAAATTCCGGAGTTTTGCTCATTTACTAAAGTGTCTGAATTTGGAGAGGAAATCAGAACAGTAATTAGCATAGTTTACAAGTAACATTGCCGACAATGAGGGCATGTCAGATAAATGCACAGAATGCAAATAGATACCCTTCAGGGCCGAGAACCACAGAGACGAAGGAAGTGTTCACCGAAGAGCTGATGAATTCTTAAGATCTTTTACAGGGCTCCAAAACTTTTACGGAGAGCAACATGACAGGAAATTGGACAATAATTACGACTCTAAAAAATAATATAATGACAACCCAAAACTGCATGAAATAAGTCAATAATGAATATCAAAATGAGATGCTAAAATTCCAATCAGAAATAGGGCGATTGTTTTCTCAAAGAAGCTGTCTGTTGAAGAGCTTCCATGTATCCAGATTGTTACTCACCCATCCCAAGGGGTGACATTCTCTCTGTTTCCAGTGGTCAGCCTTGTTTTAAAGGGGTTTTCCAGGATTAACTTGTTTTTGACCTTAGGATAGATCATCAATTTTAGATTGATTGTGGTTACAGCGGTGGAAGGATGCTAACCATGTACAGAGCCATAACAGCATGGCTCCAAATATTGAGTATTGGTTGTTTCAGGGTAGTGAAGGTCAGCTACCATTCATCTCAGAAGAAGTTGACCTGCAGTACTCGAGAAAGACCCTCACACATTGTTTGGGGCCATCTTGCTATGGCTCCATATACTGTTTATATCCATTATCTGCAAAAGTTAATAATTTATTAGACAGGAGTCAAGAGCCCTGTAAAAAGGTATATCAATATTACAGACCTGGACAACTCATTTAATGGCATGAGAATGAGAATAGCAGGAGTCCATCTCATTCAGCCTAGCTCTATTGAATGAGAATACCATGGCTGTGTTGCTGAACCAAAGCTTAGCCTTGCCGCTACATTTTTTATCTGGTACTTGGAGCCATACGTCGTATTTTTGACCCACGTGCCATTTTCTGATTACTGTTATGATCTGCTACAAGAACTAAGGAAAGAAAGGAAAACTGTCCCTACAATAGGACTAAGCTGATTCCCTACGATGCAGCGGGCAACCTGTTCCTTGTGAACAGACCCGCCTTCGTCCTCAGCTAGTCTGAACGCAGACCTATAGATATAAGGGAGGGGTCCCTAAAAGTACTAAGGACTGGGACAAAATTGGACACCTCCTAGCAGAAGTTGTAGCGGAGCAAAAAGACAAACAGACAAAAAGTACTTAGAGGTCCAAGGACCAAGCAAACTAAAGAGATAGGTACAAAGCACCTGGCTAGATTAAGAGTCAAAGTAACACTGAAGTCCAGCAAAGCCAGGAGGGCGCAGCTGGAATAAATAGGCAGCAGGTCACGTGACCACAAAATAGAGAAAAACTAACAGGAGGGTTCTAACAGTATCCCCTCTTCTATGAGGATCCTCTGGATCCTCCAGGCCCAGGCCTATCAGGAAACCTCCTGTGGAACGCTCTGATAAGTCTAGGAGCAGAGACATCATCCACCCTTACCCAGGAGTTATCCTCAGGACCAAAACCTTTCCAAGCGACGAGATACTGCAATCTCCCTCTATGCCACCTAGAATTCAGGATACGAGAAATTTCGTATTCACCGTCTTCCACCACCGGAGGAACTGTGACAGTGGCATCCCTATCCGATACATCAGCTTTTTTCAACAAGGAAACATGAAACACCGGATTAATCTTCCAGGAGGTGGGAACCTCCAACCTAACAGCAGACTGGTTCACCACCTGAAGCACCTTAAGTGGTCCCACAAACTTCGGACCCAATTTCTTTGAAGGAATCCTCAACCGCAGATTCTTTGAGGACAACCAAACCATGTCACCAACCGTAAACAAAATCTCTTGACGTTTCCTGTTAAAATACTTCTTGGACTTTTTTTTAGCCTCTTGAAGGGTACAACGTACATCAGTCCAAACTCTCTCCAAATCACCGGAAAAATTCTCCTCCTCCGGCACAGCCGACACCAATTTGGAGAACGAACCAAATGACGGATGTCTCCCAGTACAACAAAAAAACGGAGAACACCCAGCAGAAGAGGATGTATAGTTGTTAAGAGCAAATTCAGCAAGTGGCAGAAACTCAGACCACCCCTCTTGATTGTCTGCCACAAAACAACGCAAAAACTGTTCAACATCCTGGTTCTTTCTTTCTGTCTGTCCATTAGACTCAGGATGATACCCAGATGAAAATGACAAATGGACTCCCTGCCTGTCATAAAAGGAACGCCAAAAACAAGCCACAAACTGAGGTCCCCTATCAGAAACAATGTCCGTGGGAACGCCATGGAGCCTGACAATTTCCTTAACAAAAGCCTTAGCGAGTGTCTTAGCGCAGGGTAGTTTAATGAAAGGAACCAAGTGACACATCTTGCTAAAACGGTCCATGACCACCCAGATGACAGTGAAACCCTCGGATACAGGAAGGTCAGTAATAAAATCCATTGCAAGATGCGTCCAAGGAGCACTAGGAATCTCCAGAGGGCAAAGCAACCCCGCAGCAGGAGCATGTGAAGCCTTTGATCTAGCACACACAGTACACTGACGCACCCACTTAATGACTTCCTTCTGCCACCCAGGCCACCAAAAACTATGACCTACAAGTCTCTTAGTCTCAGAAATTCCTGGATGACCTGCCAACTGAGACTCATGATACTCAACAAACAAATCTTTCCTAAAGGTTCTAGGCACAAACAACCTCCCATGGGGAGTGTTAGATGGGGCATCCTCCTGGGCTTTCAGAATCCCATCTTCCAAAACGGAGTCCAATGCTGCTATCACAACTCCTTCCTGTAAAATGCTCTCCTCCTCCTCGGTACCAACCATGGGAGAAAAGCTGCGAGATAAAGCATTGGCTTTAACATTCTTAGTACCCGGGATGTAAGTAACAGAAAAATTAAACCGCGAAAAAAAAAGTGCCCACCTAGCCTGACGGGCATTCAAGCGCTTGGCAGCATCTAGATAGATCAAATTCTTATGATCAGTGAAGACCTGAATGGGAAATTTAGCGCCTTCCAAGAAATGACGCCAATGTTCAAATGCGAGTTTTATAGCCAGCAATTCCCAATTACCAACATCGTAATTAAGTTTGGTTTCAGAATTTTTTTTCGAAAAAAAGGCACAGGGATGAACTCAATCCTTGTTCTCCTGAGACAAAACTGCACCGACCCCCACCGATGAAGCATCGACCTCGACCAAAAAAGGCTTGGTCTCATCAGGCTGCATAAGGATGGGGGCAGAACTGAACCTCTCCTTGAGATACACAAAAGCTTCAATGGCCTCAGTAGTCCACTGGACCGTATTCGCACCTTTTCTGGTGAGATTGGTCAGTGGCTTAACAATTATAGAAAAATTCTTAATGAATTTTCTGTAATAATTGTCGAAACCCAAAAATCTCTGTATCGATTTCAAACCAATAGGCCTAGGCCATTCCTGCACAGCCTGAACCTTCACCGGGTCCATCTCAAAGCCCTCGCTGGAGATAATGTAGCCCAAAAAACTAATCCTCTGCACAGCGAACTCGCATTTCTCCAGCTTAGCAAAAGTGAATTGTCACTTAATAACTGCAATACCTCACGTACACTCTGCCAATGAGACTCCAGATCCGGCGAATAAATTAAAATGTCATCCAAATACACCACCACATTCTTACCAATCAAAGGTCTCAGGAGGTCATTAATAAGGTTCTGAAAAAACGCTGGTGCATTAGTAAGACCAAAAGACATAACCAGATTCTCAAAATGACCCACCGGACTGTTAAAAGCAGTTTTCCATTCATAACCCTTCCTTCATTCGCAACAAATTGTATGCCCCCCGGAGATCAATTTTAGAGAACCACTTGGCCCCCACTAACTGGTTAAACAAGTCTGGAATTAACGGCAGTGGGTAGGAATTGCGTACGGTAATTTTATTAATTTCACGAAAGTGCAGACATGGACGTAAACCGCCGTCCTTTTTTTTTACAAAAAAAAATCCAACAGCCACAGGTGACTTAGAAGGTCTAATGTGACCAGCAGCCTGTATATATTCCTCCAAGGCCTTTCTTTCAGGGATAGTCAGATTAAATAAACGACTCTTGGGAAGAGTAGCTCCCGGAATAAACTCAATGGTGCAATCATAATCCCTATGAGGAGGTAAAATTTGCGACTTCTGCTCTGAAAAAACCTTCCAAAAATCCTGAATGGGTACAGGTAATTCCCCTTTTTCCACAGCAGCAATGCGACCGTTACAACATTTATCATAACACTTAGGACTCCAAGACTTAATCTCATTAGTAGTAAAGGATTGTGCAGTTTTAACCAAAGCAAACCTAAAACTACTGGAGAAGGTAAATTATCCAATACCACCAAATCCAAATTCTCTTGGTGTATACCATTAATAGTGAGGGGAAATTCAGCAACCTTGTGAGTAATACATTTCAAAGGAGTGTTATTAACAGCAACCACAGAAATAGGAGATGACAAAGATTTGGATTCTAATTTAAGTTTTTCCAAAAATCCCTTAACAATCACATTCAGTGTTGAACCACAATCCACAAATACCTGAAATTCAATCAACTCCTCCTGCACTGAGGTACTCCCTGAAAGAAATACTCCCTTAGAGTTTAAACAAGCAATACGGGCGTAACTGACCTTTTTTTTTTTCTTTGTTTAACCGAAGCTCACAGTTCTTAATAAAATGGTCAGATTTACCACAATAAAAACACAATCCCTTGGAAAACCTGCGGTCTTTTTCCTGAGAGCGGAGTTACATCGCCCCAATCTCCATCGGTTCTCCGCCGTCCGAGCAGACCCTCTGATGACTAGGAGCTGCTATAGCAGGAGTTTTCTCCTCATTAACCCTGGCACGCAGTCTCCTGTCCACACGTATAGCTAATTGCATGGCTTCTTGCAAGGTTCCAGGTGCAGGAAAAGCAATCAGCAGATCCTTAACCCTTTCACTTAGACCAGCAAGAAACGAACATTTTAACGCCGAATCATTCCATTCCACTTCAGAAGACCACCTTCTGAAGTGTGTACAATAATTTTCAACATCACCTGACCCCTGCTTCAAACGTCTCAGTTCTGTCTCAGCAGAAAAAAAATCCTCCACTGATCTAAAACACGGATCATTAAGTTGGAGAGAAAAGGCCCATCCCTGTGGTTCCTTGCGCAAAAGTGACATGATAAACCCAATGCGCTGTGATTCATTCCCAGAGGACCTGGGTCTCAAACGAAAATATAATAAACAAGCATTTTTAAATGAAAAAAAATCTTGTTGCTTACCATAAAAAAAATCAGGCAGTCCTACCTTGGGTTCCACAAAATGCGCTCCAGGACTGCTACTCACGTGTTGCTGGAGCTCGGCCACCTCAAGAGCCAATCCCTGCAGGCGTTGAGCCAATTCCTGAACAGACACCATGCTGATCTCCGGATTTCTTTCCTTAGAGTTTCTTTTGTATTGGGCTGGACTTACTGTTATAATCTGCTACAAGAACTAAGGAAAGAAAGGAAAACTGTCCCTACAATAGGACTAAGCTGATTCCCTACGATGCAGCGCGCAACCTGTTCCTTGTGAACAGACCCGCCTTCGTCTTCAGCTTGTCTGAATGCAGACCTATAGATATAAGGGAGGGGTCCCTAAAAGTACTAAGGACTGGGACAAAATTGGACACCTCCTAGCAGAAGTTGTAGCGGAGCAAAAAGACAAACAGACAAAAAGTACTTAGAGGTCCAAGGACCAAGCAAACTAAAGAGATAGGTACAAAGCACCTGGCTAGATTAAGAGTCAAAGTAACACTGAAGTCCAGCAAAGCCAGGAGGGCAGAGCTGGAATAAATAGGCAGCAGGTCACGTGACCACAAAATAGAGAAAAACTAACAGGAGGGTTCTAACAATTACATTATCTCATCATCATCTCGATTATAGCATCTTAATGGCTCGACAGTCAGTGATGACTCAATATCTTAATCATGGCTGTTCTTGGCTTTGCTTCTGAACTGTTCTTAGCAAAGTACACAACACAAATTGTTGAATATTTTGGTGACCTGGGAATTCTGTGACATGTGGAAACAACTTCCCTCAGGCTGGCAGGTCCGTTTGAGGAATGGTGTTTTTCTATCTTTCTAGGATGTTCCTGTTTCTTATAAAATGGAATTGAGGAACACAAGCTTTGGGAGCCATGTTGGTGGGTGCAAGTGTAGTTCTTCACTATACCAATATGGGATGTGTTAGGATTGCTGTTGAGTAGCATTTACTGCACCAGGTGGGTAAAGGGGAGCACTATAAAATAGATGAGAGTTAGGTCGCGGAGGGTGTCCATGCGTAAACACACGAATGATGTATGTGCAACATGTAAGTTGAATTTGTTGGAGCCATGCTGGTGGACCCATGTGTAGTTCTCAATTATGCCAGTACGGGTTGTAAGAGGCATGTTTATCCACAGCATTCCTGAACTAGATGGGAAGAAAGGAGAACTATACATTTTATGGGGTTCATTTACCTGGAGGTTTCCTATTTGTATTCATGTAAATGATGTCTGTTTAGCATATATTTGTTATGATCCGCAACATGTACTAAGGAAAGATAGGGGAAAGCTGTCCCTACAGTAAGACTAAGCTGAATCCCTGTGATGTAGCGGGCTGCCTGTTCCTAGCGAATAAACCCGCCTTAGTCCTCGGCTAGACTGAACGAAGACCTATAGCATAAGGGGAGGGGTCCCTAAAAGAACTAAGGACTGGGACAAAAATGGGACACCTCCTAAACAGAGAAATTGTTGCAGAACACAAAAAGACATACTGACAAAAGATACTAGAGGTCCCAGAAGGACCAAGCAAACTGACAGAGAAAGGCACCGAAGCACCTGGCTAGAGAGACAGTAAAACACTGAAGTCCAGCACAGCCAAAAGGGCGGAGCTGGAATATAAAGGCAAATGGTCACGTGACCACAAAACACAAGATGGAAAAAACAAACAGGAGGGTTCTAACAATTCTTAGTTGCGCTAAGTAGATTATTAGTCCTAATTTATTGAGATACACATAAATGAGGTAGAGGTCAGAACAGGGGGTGCTGCAGGCACTTATTCTGAGGGGTCAAGAACCACCAATAACTACTAAAAAGTGCAGGTCTTTTTGAAACTTTATGGAGCAAGGAGGTGGATGCAAAATCTTTATGTTGGACAATGGCTAGAAGAAAATCTGAAACGAGAAGTATAAATTTCCTTTTTGAACAGTACATACTAGAGATGATTGAATCCATTAAATGAGAATTAAATTTGCTCTGCCCAATGAATTTGCACAATTTGCAATTCAATTGATGAGCATCACCAAAATTGAATAATATTTTAGATAATGTGAAAGATTGCATAAGCTAAAGAAAAATCTTATGACCTTGAATGCTGCTAGGCAGGCTTCCTCATTTTAACTAGCCATTATCACATCACATGGTATAGCACAACAAATCCGGATCAGGAGGAATCATTAGAGCCTGTATAAAAGCCGAGGCAAGGAATGCTGCAGCCATTGTGTGGTGAATATGGATAGTGAGCAGGGCCAGTTTTAGACAAAGTGAGTTCCTGGTCAAAAGTTTAAAGTGGGACGCCAAATGGTAACATATTGCATCATCAAACACAAAAATTTAGGTTGCATTTGCATGAACTAAGTTAGGGTAGTTCAATGAGTGTGATCGACAATATTGAAGTTGTTCAGCTCTTGTTTCCCGGCCTCTTTATATGGAATGATGAAGAATTTTGGGACAGAAAAATCACTAACAGATCAATCAGTCCCCCTACAGAATCATGAAATCAGCAGCAGATCGACAGTTTACATGGGTGATCTGCTGAGAACAATGATTTTTGTTCCGCCATAAAAAATCTAATCGCCTAATGAATGAACAGCATTTTGCTTGTTCATTGGGTTATTGCTGACATGTATACACTTTATTAACTCTCGTCTGCACTGCTGGTTTTAATAAATGTGGATGCTACATACACAGAGTATGTGACACACATGACGCGCCCCCTGGGCCGTGGGGTACTCGGCGGCCGGGCCTGTCGTTGCTAGGGGAGATGTCACAGTGGCGGTGACCCAGTCCGTGAACCAGGGCGGTCAATAAAAGGGGATTTTATAGTTTTTTTGTATTTAATGTTCATGACGCCACCTGTGGTATGCAGCTATATGGAGCCGCCGCTGTGGAGCAGATCCTCTGGAGCTGTTGGTAATGCAGCAGAGTTGATTCAGCTCTCCACAGGTAGAGCTAAGCTCCAGGGCAGGAAATAGTGGTGATTATAGATGAGGTACATGTTGTTGTGCAGTGTGGTGCAGGGGATGATGGTGCAGCAATAATTCACAGAGATAGTGGGGTGCAGTCTTCAGGGTTTACTCACGATTATCACATTGCTCCTGGTCACAACTGCAGATCATAACTAGTGTTGAATCACCCCCGTAGTGTTCGAGTTCGGTTCGGTTCGTCGAACACACGTATGTTCGACGAACTGTTCGTTGAACTGTTCGACGAACACCTTCGAACACCGTTAAAACCAATGGCAGGCAAACAAAAACACATAGCAACACATAGAAAACACATAGAAAACACTTCAAAGGTGTCCAAAAGCTGACAAACTGCTCAGAAGACACAACTAACACATGGAAAAGTGACAAGTACATGTAGTCATGCGAAAAGAAAAGAGGTGGAGGAGTAAAAGGAGGGGGAGACACAGATATAGGCATGTCATGCCCTTCTAAAACCGAAAAAGTGCGAAGCCGACACGGCCAGTCCGTTCCTGCCCGTGCAACCAACGTGTCGCCGTGTTTGTGCCAGAGCTGCGGTGGACCCTGCCGGCCAGCCCCCCTCTCCCAATACTGGTGCCTGTCCGCTGGTGGGTCGAGCGAGCCCCCCTCCGGTGCAGGCAGGTATAAGCTTTTTCATTCAAATTGTCTCTCTAATTTGAATGAGTACACTTTAAATCCTTTTACAAGGATCTATTGGAGGGCAAGTCTGATGCCAGCAGCCACGGTAATACCAGCTCCAGTAGCGTCCACTAAAGCTGCTGCAGTTAAAAAGCTTTTATAAGGATCGAGCTTGGCGGTCCAGTGCAAGGCGTCCTACCGCCAGTCCCAGCCCCTGTGCCTTGGGGTGCCTCCCGATGCTCTTCACAGGTGGTGTAGCTTGCTTAACAGCTGGGATAATCCACTGACTAGCAGACACTGCTACTAGGCACAAAGTATTTCCTGGGCTAGATGCAGATAAAAATTTGTAATTAGATACTCTCGTTGGATGCTGAGAAAGCATTCCATAGAGTCTTCTGGCACGCCATATATTATTCTCTTAAAAAACTTGGGGTAGAGGTCTAGGGGACCCTTTTATAGCCAAAATCATGGCCCTGTATCACAATACGTCACCTAGGCTGAAGATAAATGGAACTGTAGCACCCCGAGGGCTCGGTTGCTACAGAGATATTGCACCTCACCCAGAGGTGTGATATCTCACTCTCAGGTAAGGATGGAGTGTGGATCAGGACCCCGACACCTGCATGCATTACACCACATTGCCATGGGGCAGGGCGACCAATATGCCCCTGAGATGGGCAAGACAGTCCCTGTCCCTGGCTGGAGTGGGGGGAGCGAACACCGAGGAAAGGGAACCCTGTAGTGCAGGAGCATGGAGGAAGCAGTTCCTGGGTGCATTGAGAAGGGAGTATAAAAGGTGGGCACCATCTTAGTTCAGTGCAGAGAAGTCTGAGCAGAAGTGACAGGGAGCAGGGGCTCTGCATGAGCTCTGCTCCGGAGGCGGGCCTAGTAACAGAGGCCCAGGCCTGGAAGAGGGAGAAGGAAGGAAGGGGAGTGGAGAAGGCTCCAGGAACAAGGAGCGAAGGGATCCCAGGGGTGCGGACGGGCAAGTCTCCACAGCACGCCCGAATCCACCTGTGTGGAGGGGTCAGGCCAAAGGGGGAGACCGGTCCCCGAAACTAGTGGAGGCGGGAAACGACCCTCAGCTAGAAACCGGAGGCTGTGACATTTTATGTGGCGCAGCCCCTCGCTACACCCACTAGGAAGGCACCACATAGGGTCAGGGAAACTGGCGCCAAGTTTACCAGGAGAAGGCCCGAGGCAGCCGGACAGAAGCGTGGTCACTGGTGGGGTAAGAAAGGCCAGAGAAAGGACACACAAAGGGGGTCCTGTGAAGCGCTCCAAAGTTATCTGGGAGTTGGCCAAGCCCCTCACCTGGTGAGCACAGTACGACGTGGGGAGCCGTTACCTGCAGAAGTGGTCTGGATAATAAGAACTGTGAGTAAAGGCCCTGGACTGCATCACTGACTCCGTGTCGTTACTGCTGCTGCCCTGCACCATCACCCCCATCCTCCGCATACACGGCCCTGAGGCTATACTCCTCCCATGTGGAGTTATACTACGCTCTGCTGCATCCACAACACCAGCCTCAGCGGTCTGCCCTGCAGCGGCGGTTCACTCTGACCGCAATCCATGGGTGGCGTAGTCGGACATTTAAATATCAAAACCACATAAATAGTTCCGACACTGGTTTGACCGCCCTGAGCCACGGAACCGGGTCACCGCCACGGAGACTACAACCCCCAGCATCCACCAAAAAGGGTCCGGCTCCGGGTGTCCCAAGGCCCAGCGGACGCGTCAGAACATTTTCATCACCTTTCATAATCACCAATGGGACAAGGCAGGGATGTCCTCTGTCCCCTCTCTTATACATCCTAGTGACGAAGCACCTGCTCTCATCAATTCGCCAGAACCCCAATATTAGGTGGATTGAGGTGGGAGGCACCGAGTACAAGTGCTCTGCATTTGCTGATGATGTCCTAGTATATATCACTCAATCACATATATCCATCCATGCTGTTATGGCTGAAATAGATCACTTTGTTACATGGTCAAATTTTAAAATCAGTGCAGCGAAGTCTGAGGCCCTCGATGTCTCCCTCCCCAAATCCATACAGTAATCCATCCAGTACAACTTTCCCTTTTCCTGGCCCTCACAGGGTATCAAATACTTAGGAATTCCTATTCATAGAGACCTCTCCCATCTATGTTATCTTAATTTTGGGCCCTTTATTGAACAACTCCATACAGACCACGGTTGGCAAGTTAGAACTGTAAGATTCACTACGTGAACCACTGGTGTTTTGTGGAAAAGCACATGTACACTGTGTTCCAAATTATTATGCAAAAAGTGTTTAGGAGTGATAAGGTAAGAATTTTTTTGTTTGTCAGTTAAACTCATTGATGGTGATGTGTGTCAGGGCTCTTTATATCACTGTAAGTAATTGCAGACACCTGTGCTAATTAGTTTGGCAGGTGTGTTCAATGAAAGGCAAGACTACTTAAGAAGTCTGTCCCACATTATTAAGCAGCCTACATTTTCTGCCAAAATGGGAAAGAAAAAGGATGTGTCGGCTGCTGAGAAGCAACAAATTGTGGAGTGTTTAGGTCAAGGCATGACTACAATCAACATTGCCAAGACACTTCATCCTGATCATCGCACAATCAAGAAGTATGTAGCTGATTCACAGTACACACGTGTGCGTGCTGATAAGGGAAAATTGAGGACTCTTTCCTACAGGCAATTATGTCAGGTTAAAAGAGCAGCGGCAAAAAGCCTTGTCATAGCAGCAGACAAGTTTTTGAAGCTGCTGGTGCCTCCAACGTCCCCCGAACAACAAGATGCAGGGTCCTTCAGAGGTTTGCAGCTGTGCGTAAGCCATCCTGTTGACCTCCTCTATCCACTATACAAGAGCAGAAACGGCTCCAGTGGGCCAAACAATACATGAAGACTGACTTCAAAACTGTTTTGTTCACCGATGAGTGCCGTGCAACGCTCGATGGTCCAGATGGATGGAGTGGAGGATGGCTGGTTGATGGACACCCCATGCAAACACGGCTACAGCGCCAACAAGGAGGAGGTGGAGTAATGTTTTGGGCTGGAATCATGGGAAGAGAGATTGTCGGCCCCTTTAGGATCCCTGAAGGGGTAAAGATGAACTCCATAATGTATGTGGAGTTTCTCAAACAGCACTTCCTGCCATGGTTCAAGAAGAAGAACCGTGTATTCCGCAGCAAGATCATTTTCATGCATGATAATGCACCGTCTCATGCTGCACATAACACATCTGCATCTCTGGCTGATATGGGCATAGAAGGGGACAAACTTATGGTGTGACCCCCATGCTGCCATGACCTCAACTCCATTGAGAACCTCTGGAGCATCATCAAAAGGAGAGTCTATGATGGCAGGAGGCAGTTCACATCTAAGCAACAGCTCTGGGAGGGTATTCTGTCCTCATGCAAAACAATTGTAGCAGAAACCATCCAAAACCTGACAAATTCAATGGACGAGAGAGTTCAGAAGCTCCTTTCGAACAAGGGGTCCTATGTGCAAATGTAACATCACCTAGAATAAAGTTTTGAGTTGAAAACTGTTTGATTTCAGTTTCTAATAACCTGCTAATTAGAGATGAGCGTTGTTCTACTCGAACTGTTCGCCAATCTCAAATTCGAGCTGTTTTGGGCGGTGTTCGAGCCGGTCGGCGAACACGAACAATTTGAGAAAAATTCGGCTGTTCGAGGTTATGTTCGATAACTGTTCGTGCACCAAAATCATAACTGGATTTTTTCTCAGTAATGATGAAAATTAATGTTAATACGCAGTTTGAGTGTACAGCGGGGCGGGGGGAGGGGCAGGGGATGGATCTCTGCAGGAACAATGAAGATCTCCATTTTTTTTTCTCTTTCCCGCATTTGCAGTGGGGAGGTGCAATCTGTCAGCCTATCAGCAGCGCACACACGGAGCGAAGTGCTTTTTTTCACACAAGCAAGGGCATGTGTGATTGGCAGTGTATGTCACATGTCCTTGCCCTATAAGACCAAGCCATTTTCCCCGTCGCCACCATTTTCTCACTGCTGCAGCTGCGTGTTAGACGGCACCGCTGTTGCTGTGTGCGCTATACCTTGTTAATTTCAAGCCAATTTTCGCACAAATATACAGATAGCTTGGGAGTAGGGAATAGTTGTGATTGCAGTCCTTTTAAGGACTAGGTTACAGCATTTCCTACGACTTTTATCAGGCAGGTCTGTGCTCTTAAATAGATAGATTGTGGGAGTAAAGACTAATTGTAATTGGAGTCCTTTTCAGGACTAGGTTACATCAGTTCCTATCAGTTTTTGCCAGGCAGGTCTGTGCCAGTGCTGTGCAAGTTTTTTTCACAGCATTTGGCTGAATCTAGCAAAGCTAATCCTTTTTGGCCTATTGCAGAGTGTGTTAGTCAGTGGAGTAGCCTATCTGTGTTGCAAGATATACCACCTGTGTATAGAATACCAATTTTTTTACTGCACCTAGTGAAGTAAAATCTTTTGGGCATAGCATCATTCTATTAGTCCATCTATACTGACCTCCATCAGGTTGCAAACTGAATATAATTTTTTTCTGCATCTAGCTCTGAAAAAATATTTGGGCTTCTAGCGGTGTGTGGGACTTGGTCTATTAGTCCATCTATACTGACCTCCATCAGGTTGCAAATTAAAAATAATTTTTTTCTGCATCTAGCTCTGAAAAAATATTTGGGCTTCTAGCAGTGTGTGGGACTTGGTCTATTAGTCCATCTATACTGACCTCCATCAGGTTGCAAATTGAATAAAAAAATTTTCTGCATCTAGCTCTGAAAAAATATTTGGGCTTCTAGCGGTGTGTGGGACTTGGTCTATTAGTCCATCTATACTGACCTCCATCAGGTTGCAAATTAAAAATATTTTTTTTCTGCATCTAGCTCTGAAAAAATATTTGGGCTTCTAGCAGTGTGTGGGACTTGGTCTATTAGTCCATCTATACTGACCTCCATCAGGTTGCAAATTAAAAATAATTTTTTTCTTCATTTAGCTCTGAAAAAATATTTGGGCTTCTAGCAGTGTGTGGGACTTGTTCTATTAGTCCTTCTATACTGACGTCCAGCAGGTTGCAAATTGAATATAATTTTTTTCTGCATCTAGCTCTGAAAAAATATTTGGGCTTCTAGCGGTGTGTGGGACTTGGTCTATTAGTCCATCTATACTGACCTCCATCAGGTTGCAAATTAAAAATAATTTTTTTCTGCATCTAGCTCTGAAAAAATATTTGGGCTTCTAGCAGTGTGTGGGACTTGGTCTATTAGTCCATCTATACTGACCTCCATCAGGTTGCAAATTAAAAATAATTTTTTTCTGCATCTAGCTCTGAAAACATATTTGGGCTTCTAGCAGTGTGTGGGACTTGGTCTATTAGTCCATCTATACTGACCTCCATCAGGTTGCAAATTAAAAATAATTTTTTTCTGCATCTAGCTCTGAAAAAATATTTGGGCTTCTAGCAGTGTGTGGGACTTGGTCTATTAGTCCATCTATACTGACCTCCATCAGGTTGCAAATTAAAAATAATTTTTTTCTGCATCTAGCTCTGAAAAAATATTTGGGCTTCTAGCAGTGTGTGGGACTTGGTCTATTAGTCCATCTATACTGACCTCCATCAGGTTGCAAATTAAAAATAATTTTTTTCTGCATCTAGCTCTGAAAAAATATTTGGGCTTCTAGCAGTGTGTGGGACTTGGTCTATTAGTCCATCTATACTGACCTCCATCAGGTTGCAAATTGAATAAAAAAAATTTCTGCATCTAGCTCTGAAAAAATATTTGGGCTTCTAGCGGTGTGTGGGACTTGGTCTATTAGTCCATCTATACTGACCTCCATCAGGTTGCAAATTAAAAATAATTTTTTTCTGCATCTAACCCAGCCAATAGTTTTGGCCTAATACCACAGTTTGGCCACTCAGCTCTGCTCGGTTACCATCCATTGTTTTTTTGTGCAAACAACTCCAGAGTTGTGAATTAGTTAACCACCAAAATGAGTGGAAAAAGGCCTGCTGCTGGTGGAAAGGGGAATAGGCGTGTTGGGAAGGGGAAAAAAGGTTGTGTCCGTGGGGTAGGTGCAGAAGAAAGACCATCTTCCAGCCAAACTAAAATGTCTACTTCTTTTAGCGGACAATGTGATAAGATCCCTTTCTTACGGCCACGCCAATCGCTACAAATTCCAGATGAGGCACAAAAACAGCAGGTGCTTCAATGGATATCAAGTGCTCCTTTAAGTGGGCTCTCCTCCACATCAACTTCAACATCACAAATACTCCAGTCCTCAAAGGTGTCACCCAAATCGCACTTGCTTCCTCACAGCTCCCAAATCTCCAGCTGCCCGTCTGAGTATGAGGTAGAACAGATGGTTGAGTCTGCAGAGCTGTTTACTCATACTATAGCCTGGGAATCAGAGTTCGACTCCAGCGCTTCTGTGAATCCAGACGAGGAAATGATCTGCACTGATGCCCAGAATCTTTATGAGTCGGATCCAGGACCAGACGCAGAAGGTTCTGACCATAATGTAGACCCTCATTCTCAAACTGTAACTCCTGTTGGTGGAGACAATGAGGAAGACGATGATAAGACTCAAATACCTGATTGGAGCGACAACTTTAGTTTTTTGTCAGGGCAGGAACAGGTTGGCTCTGAGGACGACGGGTGTGATAACGCACAGGGTGATGATGATGAGGTCGGAGATCCCACTTACTGTCAACCCACAGTCAGCCAAGAGATGAGGTCAGCAGAGGAGGTGGAGGAAGATGCTAGTGACGACGAGGTCAGGTTGCGCCTTCCTGGACAGAGACGTAGTACTGGAAGCACGTCAACAACTGCATCCTCAAACACAACTCTGCCTCTCACCACAAGTCGTGGTGGCTCTTCAGGTCGCATGGGTGCTAAGCCTTGCATAGCCTGGGCATTTTTTCAGATCGATAAAGATGACCCAACTCGTGTTATCTGTAACATTTGTCAGCAAAAGCTAAGTAGAGGCCAAAAAATACATAGTTTGAGTACTTCATGCATGAACCGGCACATGGACATGAAGCATAAGTTGCAGTGGGAAGCTCAGTGTGCTACAATGCGGTCTAGCCGGCCGGGCCAACCACCGTCTGCCATATCTTGTGCATCCGCGGCCTCTTCATCCTCTGTGACTGGGGGGACAGCAGTCACACCTGTTTTGGGGCGCAGACCTGCCACCTCTTTACCCGCAACAGCCAGCGTGATTGGCAGGTCATCATTTTCTTTGGAGGTGGTAACACCAGCTGGTCTTGAGCGCTGTCCGACATCGATAGCACCACCTTTGGATCAAGGCAACCTAACATGTCCGCCTGCATCTTCCTCACAGACCGGCAGTTTGCCGGGGACACCCTTATCAACCCCGTCTAAGCACAATAGCCAGCCCTCGGTCCCTCAGATGTGGACAAGTAAAAGACCATTTCCTCCTAGCCATGAGAAAGCTAAGAGGTTGAATTTCACCATCTGCAAGCTCTTGGCTACAGAAATGCTGCCTTTCCGCCTGGTGGACACAGAGGATTTTCGAGACCTTATGTCCGTCGCAGTGCCCCAGTACCAGATGCCCAGTCGGCACTACTTCTCAAAGAAAGGTGTGCCTGCGCTCCACCAGCATGTCGCACACAACATCACCACTTCTTTGAGAAACTCTGTGTGTGACAGGGTGCATTTCACCACAGACACTTGGACGAGTAGGCATGGACAGGGGCGTTACATGTCGCTGACTGGGCACTGGGTAACTATGGTGACAGCAGGACAAGGGGCTGCTGTCCAAGTCTTGCCGTCCCCACGAGTTGTGCGTCAATCCTCTTTATGTCATTTTTCCTCCACTGCTTCTGCCTCCTCAACCTCCTCTCGGTCTTCCACCTGCACCCAAAGCCTGTCTGGTCATGCCACAAGCTTTCTAACTGCGCAGAAGGGATCCTGCACACCTCCTTACTATGCTGGCAGTAGGGCTCAATGTCATCAGGCGGTTTTTACATTGAAATGTCTGGGAAATGTGAGTCACACAGCTGAGGAGTTGTGGTCAGCTCTGGAGAACCAATTTCATGAATGGTTGTCTCCACTGGACCTGAAACCAGGGAAGGCCGTGTGCGACAATGCTGCAAACCTGGGTGCGGCCCTTCGCCGGGGCAATGTCACACACGTGCCTTGTATGGCTCACGTGTTGAACCTGGTTGTCCAGCAATTTTTAGCCCACTATCCCAGACTAGATGGCCTTCTGCAGAGGGCACGGTCGCTGTGTGCTCATTTCCGCCGTTCGCATCCCGCAGCTCAGCGACTTACATCTCTACAGAAGTCGTTGGGCCTGCCACTTCACCGGCTAAAATGCGATGTGCCTACCCGGTGGAATTCAACTCTGCACATGTTGCAGCGACTGTGGCAGCACCGACAAGCCCTGGTGCAATACGTTCTGACGTATAGCCTGGGCCAACGAGATTCAGAGGTGGGGCAAATCACGCTGGAGGAGTGGTCTCAGATCAGGGACCTATGCACCCTTCTGCACAGTTTTGAAATGGCGACGAAGATGTTTAATGCTGACGATGCCATTATCAGCATGACTATTCCGGTGATTTACATGCTGGAGCACATGTTAAACAGAATTCGGAGTCAGGTGGTGGCACAAGAGGAGGTGGAGGAAGTAGAGGAGGAGGAGTTGTATGCGGAAGGGCTAACATCTGCAAGGTCCAGACGGTCGGCAGCACCAAGGCGGCAGGCATGTGAGGGTGGGGGAGATGGTTTAACCAGGGCGCATGGTAGCAGCCAAACTAGTGAGGAAGGTGCAGGAGCCCAGGAAGAAGTGGAGGACGAACTGATGGAAGACTCATCAGATGAGGGAGACCTTGATCACATTTCTGTTGTGCGAGGTTGGGGGGAGAGGACAGAGGAAGGAAGCATGATTGTTACCTCGCCACCAACACAACAGGGACTTGGTGCTCCTGGATGCGCAACACACATGAGTGCCTTCTTGCTGCACTACCTGCAACATGACCCTCGAATTGTGAGAATTAGAAATAATCCTGACTACTGGGTTGCCACACTGTTAGATCCCCGGTACAAAAGTAAATTTGCAGAAATTATTCCTGCCATAGAAAGGGATGCACGCATGCAGGAGTATCAGCAGAGACTGTTGCAGAATCTTACATGTGCTTTTCCACAAAATACCAGTGGTGCACGTAGTGAATCTCACAGTTCCAACTTGCCAACCGTGGGACCGTCAAGTGTTCAGCACTCAAACCGTAACAGAACCACAGTATCTGCTGGTAACATCAATTTTGCGGAATCATTTCACCACTTTTTTAGCCCATCCTTTGCAAGGCCACAGGAGACAAGAAGTCTGACACATAGTCAACGCCTAGAGAAGATGGTACAGGAGTATCTCCAAGTAAACATTGAAGCCACGACTGTGTCACTGGACCCTTGCTCTTTTTGGGCTTCCAATCTGGATAAATGGCCGGAGCTAGCCACTTACGCCTTGGAGATCTTTTCATGCCCCGCAGCCAGCGTTCTGTCTGAACGTGTGTTCAGCGCTGCTGGTGGTGTGCTGACAGATAAGCGCACGCGGCTCTCCACTGATAATGTAGACAGACTCACGTTCATAAAGATGAACAAATCATGGATCCGAAACGACTTTTCTACCCCTGTGTCATCCTGGGGAGAGTAAAAGCTTGATGATTGGTTAAAATCACCCTACCAACCGTTTTAAGCTTTCAAATTACTAATCATGTTTATCTGTATCTTGACTGGAAAATAATTTGGGCTTTGTAGCAGTGTGCAGCACTGATCCTATTAGGCCATCTATAATAAGCTTCACCAGATTTAAAATTAAAAATAATTTTTAGCTGCATCTAGCCCGGAAAATAATTTTGGGGCTCCGAGATGCGCAAGACACATAAGTGCCTTCTTGCTGCACTACCTGCAGCATGACCCTCATATTGTCAGAATTCGAAGTAATCATGACTACTGGGTTGCCACACTCTTAGATCCCCCAAACTTTTCGATCAACCTTTTCATTTTAATAAAGACCAAAAAAATGGTCATTTTTGAAATTATAAGCATTAGCAGGTTGTTAGAAACTGAAATCAAACAGTTTTCAACTCAAAACTTTATTCTAGGTGATGTTACATTTTCACATAGGACCCCTTGTTCGAAAGGAGCATCTGAACTCTCTCGTCCATTGAATTTGTCAGGTTTTGGATGGTTTCTGCTTCAATTGTTTTGCATGAGGACAGAATACCCTCCCAGAGCTGTTGCTTAGATGTGAACTGCCTCCCGCCATCATAGACACTCCTTTTAATGATGCTCCAAAGGTTCTGAATGGGGTAGAGGTCAGGGGAGCATGGGGGTCACACCATAAGTTTGTCCCCTTTTATGCCCATATCAGCCAGAGATGCAGATGTTTTATGTGCAGCATGAGATGGTGCATTATCATGCAGAAAAATGATCTTGCTGTGAAATACACGGTTCTTCTTCTTGAACCATGGCAGGAAGTGCTGTTTGAGAAAATCCACATACATTACGGAGTTCATCTTTAGCGCCTTCAGGGATCCTAAAGGGGCCGACAATCTCTCTCCCCATGATTCCAGCCCAAAACATTACTCCACCTCCTCCTTGTTGGCGCTGTAGCCGTGTTTGCGTGGGGTGTCCATCAACCAGCCATCCTCCACTCCATTCATCTGGACCATCGAGCGCTGCACGGCACTCATCCGTGAACTAAACAGTTTTGAAATCAGTCTTCATGTAATGTTTGGCCCACTGGAGCCGTTTCTGCTTGTGTGAAGTGGATAGAGGAGGTCGACAGGATGGCGTATGCACAGCTGCAAACCTCTGAAGGACCCTGCATCTTGTTGTTCGGGGGACGTTGGAGGCACAAGCAGCTTCAAAAACTTGTCTGCTGCTATGACAAGGCTTTTTTGCCGCTGCTCTTTCAACCTGACGTAATTGCCTGTAGGAAAGAGTCCTCAATTTGCCCTTATCAGCACGCACACGTGTGTACTGTGAATCAGCTACATACTTCTTGATTGCCAAGACACTTCATCCTGATCATCGCACAATGTTGATTGTAGTCATGCCTTGACCTAAACACTCCACAATTTGTTGCTTCTCAGCAGCCGACACATCCTTTTTCTTTCCCATTTTGGCAGAAAATGTAGGCTGCTTAATAATGTGAGAGAGCCTTCTTAAGTAGTCTTGCCTTTATTGGACACACCTGCCAAACTAATTAGCACAGGTGTCTGCAATTGCTTACAGTGATATAAAGAGCCCTGACACACATCACCATCAATGAGTTTAACTGACAAAGAAACAAATTCTTCCCTTATCACTCCTAAACACTTTTTGCATAATAATTTGGAACGCGGTGTACATGTGCTTTTCCACAAAACACCAGTGGTTCACGTAGTGAATCTTACAGTTCTAACTTGCCAACCGTGGTCTGTATGGAATTGTTCAATAAAGGGCCCAAAATTAAGATAACATAGATGGGAGAGGTCTCTATGAATAGGAATTCCTAAGTATTTGATACCCTGTGAGGGCCAGGCAAAAGGAAAGTTGGACTGGATGGAATCCTATATGGATTTAGGGAGGGAGACATCGAGGGCCTCAGACTTCGCTGCATTGATTTTAAAATTTTACCATGTAACAAAGTGATCTATTTCAGCCATAACAGCAGGGATGGATATATGTGATTGAGTGATATATACTAGGACATCATCAGCAAATAGAGAGCACTTGTACTCGGTGCCTCCCACCTCAATCCACCTAATATTGGGGTTATGGCGAATTGATGAGAGCAGGTGCTCCGTCACTAGGATGTATAAGAGAGGGGACAGAGGACATCCCTGCCTTGTCCCATTGGTGATTGTGAAAGGTGATGAAAATGTTCTGACGCACCCCCTGGGCCTTGGGACACCCGGAGCCGGACCCTTTTTGGTGGATGCTGGTGGTTGTAGTCTTCGTGGCGGCGATCCGGTTCCGTGGCTCAGGGCGGTCAAACCAGTGGCGGAACTATTTATGTGGTTTTGATGTTTAAATGTCCGACTACGCCACCCGTGGATTGCGGTCAGAGTGAACCGCCGCTACAGGGCAGACCGCTAAGGCTGGTGTTGTGGGTGCAGCAGAGCGTAGCATAACTCCCCACGGGAGGAGTATAGCCTCAGGGCAGTGTATGCGGAGGATGGGGGTGATGGTGCAGGGCAGCAGCAGTAACGACACGGAGTCAGTGATGCAGTTCAGGGCCTTTACTCACAGTTCTTATTATCCAGACCACGTCTGCAGGTAACGGCTGCCCACGTCGTACTGTGCTCACCAGGTGAGGGGCTCAGACAACTCCCAGATAACTTTGGAGCGCTTCACAGGACCCCCTTTGTGTGTCCTTTGTCTGGCCTTTCTTACCAACCCTTCTGTCCGGCTGCCTCGGGCCTCCTCTTGGTAAACTTGGCGCCAGTTTCCCTGACCCTATGTGGTGCCTTCCTAGCGGGTGGAGCAAGGGGCTGCGCCACATAAAATGTCAGAGCCTCCGGTTTCTAGCTGAGGGTCGTTTCCTGCCTCCACTAGTTCGGGGACTGGTCTCCCCCTTTGGCCTGACCCCTCCACGCAGGTGGATTCGGGCGTGCGGTGGCGACTCGCCCGTCCGCACCCCTGGGATCCCTTCATTCCTCGTTCCTGGAGCCTTCTCCGCTCCTCTTCCTTCCTTCTCCCTCTTGCAGGCCTGGGCCTCTGTTACTAGGCCCGCCTCCGGAGCAGAGCTCATGCAGAGCCCCTGCTCCCTGCCACTTCTGCTCAGACTTCTCTGCACTGAACTAAGATGGTGCCCACCTTTTATACTCCCTTCTCAATGCACCCAGGAACTGCTTCCTCCCTGCTCCTGCACTACAGGGTTCCCCTTCCTCAGTGTTCCCTCCCCCCACTCCAGCCAGGGACAGGGACTGTCGTGCCCATCTCAGGGGCATATTGGTCGCCCTGCCCCACGGCAATGTGGTGTAATGCATGCAGGTGTCGGGTCCTGATCCACACTCCATCCTTATCTGAGAGTGAGATATCACACCTCTGGGTGAGGTGCAATACGTCTGTAGCAACCGAGCCCTCGGTGCTACAGTTCCATTTATCTTCAGCCTAGGTGACGTATTGTGATACAGGGCCGTGATTTTGGCTATAAAAGGGTCCCCTAGACCCCTACCCCAAGCTTTTTAAGAGAATCATATATGGCGTGCCAGGAGACTCTATGGAATGCTTTCTCAGCATCCAACGAGAGTATCTACTTACAAATTTTTAACTGCATCTAGCCCAGGAAATACTTTGTGCCTAGTAGCAGTGTCTGCTAGTCAGCGGATTATCCCGGCTGTTAAGCAAGCTACACCACCTGTAGTTTGGACACTTAATTTTTTCAAAGGAAATGCTTCGGGACCACGGGATACTTAGTGAAGAGCATCAGGAGGCACCCCAAGGCATAGGGGCTGGGACTGGCACTAGGATGCCTTGCGGTGGACAGCCGAGCTCGATCCTTATAAAAGCTTTTTAACTGCAGCAGCTTTAGTGGACGCTACTGGAGCTGGAATTACGCGGCTGCTGGCATGAGACTTGCCCTCCAATAGATCCTTGTAAATGGATTTAAAGTGTATTCATTCAAATTAGAGGGACAATTTAAATTAAAAAGCTTAGAGCTGCCTCCACCACAGGGGGGCTCTCTCGACCCACCAGCGGACAGGCACCAGTATTGGGAGAGGGGGGCTGGCCGTCAGGGTTCACCGCGGCTCTGGCACAAACCCGGCGACACGGAGGTGGCACGGGCAGGAGCGGACTGGCCGTCTCGGCTTCTCACTTTTTGGATTTTAGAAGGGCATGACATGCCTATATCTGTGTCTCCCCCTCCTTTTACTCCTCCACCTCTTTTATTTTCGCATGACTATATGTACTTGTCACTTTTCCATGTGTTAGTTGTGTCTTCTGAGCAGTTTGTCAGCTTTTGGACACCTTTGAAGGTGTTTTCTATGTGTTTCTATGTGTTTTTGTTTGCCTGCCATTGGTTTTAACGGTGTTCGAAGGTGTTCGACGAACAGTTCGACGAACTGTTCGGCGAACACACGGGTGTTCGACAAACCGAACCGAACTCGAACACTACGGGGGTGGCTCAACACTACTGCTAATGCTTATAATTTCAAAAATGACCATTTTTTTGTTCTTTATTAAAATGAAAAGGTTGATCGGAGAGTGTGGGGGATCTAAGAGTGTGGCAACCCAGTAGTCAGGATTATTTTGAATTCTGACAATCTGAGGGTCATGTTGCAGGTAGTGCAGCAAGAAGGCACTCATGTGTCTTGCGCATCTAGGAGCCCCAAAATTTTTTTCCGGGCTAGATGCAGCTAAAAATTATTATTAATTTGAAAGTTGGTGGAGCTTAGTATAGATGGCCTAATAGAATCAGTACTGCAAACTGCTACAAGGCCCAAATTATTTTCCAGCCAAGATACAGATAAACATGATTAGTAATTTGAAAGCTTAAAACAGTTGGTGAGGTGATTTTAACAAATCATCAAGCTTTTACTCTCCCCAGGATGACACAGGGGTAGAAAAGTCGTTTCGGATCCATGATTTGTTCATCTTTATGAACGTGAGTCTGTCTACATTATCAGTGGAGAGCCGCGTGCGCTTATCTGTCAGCACACCACCAGCAGCGCTGAACACACGTTCAGACAGAACGCTGTCTGCGGGGCATGACAAGATCTCCAAGGCATAAGTGGCGAGCTCCGGCCATTTATACTGATTGGAAGCCCAAAAAGAGCAAGGGTCCAGTGACACAGTCATGGCTTCAATGCTTACTTGGAGATACTCCTGTACCATCGTCTCTAGGCGTTGACTATGTGTCAGACTTCTTGTCTCCTGTGGCCTTGCAAAGGATGGGCTAAAAAAGTGGTGAAATGATTCCGCAAAATTGATGTTACCAGCAGATACTGTGTTTCTGTTACGTTTTGAGTGCTGAACACTCGACGGTCCCACGGTTGGCAAGTTAGAACTGTGAGATTCACTACGTGTACCACTGGTATTTTGTGGAAAAGCACATGTAAGATTCTGCAACAGTCTCTGCTGATACTCCTGCATGCGTGCATCCCTTTCTATGGCAGGAATAATTTCTGCAAATTTACTTTTGTACCGGGGATCTAACAGTGTGGCAACCCAGTAGTCAGGATTATTTCTAATTCTCACAATTCGAGGGTCATGTTGCAGGTAGTGCAGCAAGAAGGCACTCATGTGTCTTGCGCATCCAGGAGCACCAAGTCCCTGTTGTGTTGGTGGCGAGGTAACAATCATGCTTCCTTCCTCTGTCTCTCGCCCCAACCTCGCACAACAGAAATGTGATCAAGGTCTCCCTCATCTGAAGAGTCTTCCATCAGTTCGTCCTCTACTTCGTCCTGGGCTCCTGCACCTTCCTCACTAGTTTGGCTCTACCATGCGCCCTGGTAAAACCATCTCCCCCACCCTCACATGCCTGCCGCCTTGGTGCTGCCGACCGTCTGGACCTTGCAGATGTTAGCCCTTCCGCATACAACTCCTCCTCCACTACTTCCTCCACCTCCTCTTGTGTCACCACCTGACTCCGAATTCTGTTTAACATGTGCTCCAGCATGTAAATCACCGGAATAGTCATGCTGATAATGGCAGTGTCAGCACTAAACATCTTCGTCGCCATTTCAAAACTGTGCAGAAGGGTGCATAGGTCCCTGATCTGAGTCCACTCCTCCAGCGTGATTTGCCCCACCTCTGGATCTCGTTGGCCCAGGCTATACGTCAGAACGTATTGCACCAGGACTTGTCGGTGCTGCGACAGTCGCTGCAACATGTGCAGAGTTGAATTCCACCGGGTAGGCACATCGCATTTTAGCCGGTGAAGTGGCAGGCCCAACGACTTCTGTAGAGATGTAAGTCGCTGAGCTGCGGGATGCGAACAGCGGAAGTGAGCACACAGCGACCGTGCCCTCTGCAGAAGGCTATCTAGTCCGGGATAGTGGGCTAAAAATTGCTGGACAACCAGGTTCAACACGTGAGCCATACAAGGCACGTGTGTGACATTGCCCCGGCGAAGGGCCGCACCCAGGTTTGCAGCATTGTCGCACACAGCCTTCCCTGGTTTCAGGTCCAGTGGAGACAACCATTCATGAAACTGGTTCTCCAGAGCTGACCACAACTCCTCAGCTGTGTGAATCACATTTCCCAGACATTTCAAAGTAAAAACCGCCTGATGACATTGAGCCCTGCTGCCAGCATAGTAAGGAAGTGTGCAGGATCCCTTCTGCGCAGTTAGAAAGCTTGTGGCATGACCAGACAGGATTTGGGTGCAGGTGGAGGACCGAGAGGAGGTTGAAGAGGCAGAAGCAGTGGAGGAACTTTGAGATAAAGAGGATTGACGCACAACTTGTGGGGACGGCAAGACTTGGACAGCAGCCCCTTGTCCTGCTGTCACCATAGTTACCCAGTGCCCAGTCAGCGACATGTAACGCCCCTGTCCATGCCTACTCGTCCAAGTGTCTGTGGTGAAATGCACCCTGTCACACACAGAGTTTCTCAAAGAAGCGGTGATGTTGTGTGCGACATGCTGGTGGAGCGCAGGCACACCTTTCTTTGAGAAGTAGTGCCGACTGGGCATCTGGTACTGGGGCACTGCGACGGACATAAGGTCTCGAAAATCCTCTGTGTCCACCAGGCGGAAAGGCAGCATTTCTGTAGCCAAGAGCTTGCAGATGGTGAAATTCAACCTCTTAGCTTTCTCATGGCTAGGAGGAAATGGTCTTTTACTTGTCCACATCTGAGGGACCGAGGGCTGGCTGTTGTGCTTAGACGGGGTTGAGAAGGGTGTCCCCGGCAAACTGCCGGTCTGTGAGGAAGATGCAGGCGGACATGTTAGGTTGCCTTGATCCAAAGGTGGTGCTATCGATGTCGGACAGTGCTGAACACCAGCTGGTGTTTCCACCTCCAAAGAAAATGATAACCTGCCAATCACGCTGGCTGTTGCGGGTAAAGAGGTGGCAGGTCTGCGCCCCAAAACAGGTGTGACTGCTGTCCCCCCAGTCACAGAGGATGAAGAGGCCTCGGATGCACTAGATGTGGCAGACGGTGGTTGGCCCGGACGGCTAGGCCGCATTGTAGCACAGTGAGCTTCCCACTGCAACTTATGCTTCATATCCATGTGCCGGTTCATGCATGAAGTACTCAAACTATGGATTTTTTGGCCTCTACTAAGGTTTTGCTGACAAATGTTACAGATAACACGAGTTGGGTCATCTTTATCGATCTGAAAAAATGCCCAGGCTATTCAAGGCTTAGCACCCATGCGACCTGAAGAGCCACCACGACTTGTGGTCAGAGACAGAGTTTTGTTTGAGGATGCAGTTGTTGACGTGCTTCCAGTACTACGTCTCTGTCCAGGAAGGCGCAACCTGACCTCGTCGTCACTAGCATACTCCTCCACCTCCTCTGCTGACCTCATCGACTGGCTGACTGTGGGTTGACAGTAAGTGGGATCTCCAACCTCGTCATCATCACCCTGTGTGTTATCACACCCGTCGTCCTCAGAGCCAACCTCTTCCTGCCCTGACAAAAAACTAAAGTTGTCGCTCCATTCAGGTATTTGAGTCTCATCATTGTCTTCCTCATTGTCTCCACCAACAGGAGTTACAGTTTGGGAACTTGGGTCAACATTATGGTCATAACCTTCTGCGTCTGGTCCTGGATCCGACTCATAAAGATTCTGGGCATCAGTGCAGATCATTTCCTCGTCTGGATTTCACAGAAGCGCTGGAGCCGACCTCTGATTCCCAGGCTATAGTTTGAGTAAACAGCTCTGCAGACTCAACCATCTGTTCTACCCCATACTCAGACGGGCAGCTGGAGACTTGGGAGCTGTGAGGAAGCAAGTGTGATTGGGGTGACACCTCTGAGGACTGGAGTATTTGTGATGTTGAAGTTGAGGTGGAGGAGAGCCCACTTAAAGGAGCACTTGATATCCGTTGAAGCACCTGCTGTTTTTGTGCCTCATCTGGAATTTGTAGCGATTGGCGTGGCCGTAAGAAAGGGATCTTATCACATTGTCCGCTAAAAGAAGTAGACATCTTAGTTTGGCTGGAAGATGGTCTTTCTTCTGCAGATGTTACTGTTGCTTTAACACCTACCCCACGGACACCACCTTTTTTTCCCTTCCCAACACGCCTATTCCCCTTTCCACAAGCAGCAGGCCTTTTTCCACTCATTTTGGTGGTTAACTAATTCACAACTCTGGAGTTGTTTGCACAAAAAACAATGGATGGGAACCGAGCAAAGCTGAGTGGCCAAACTTTGGTATTAGCCCAAAAGTATTGGCGGGGTTAGATGCAGATAAAAATTATATTGAATTTGCAACCTGGTGGAGGTTAGTATAGATGGATTAATAGAACAAGTCCCACACACTGCTACAAGACGAAATATTTTTTCAGAGCTAGATGCAGAAAAAAATTATATTGAATTTGCAGCCTGGTGGAGGTTAGTATAGATGGACTAATAGAATGATGCTGTGCCCAAAAGGTTTTACTTCACTAGGTGCAGTAAAAAAAATGGTATTCTATACACAGGTGGTATATCTTGCAACACAGATAGGCTACTCCACTGACTAACACACACTGCAAGAGGCCAAAAAGGATTTGCTTTGCTAGATTTAGCCAAATGCTGTGAAAAAAACTTGCACAGCACTGGCACAGACCTGGCTGGCAAAAAGTGATAGGAACTGATGTAACCTAGCCCTCAAAAGGACTGCAATTGCAATTAGTCTTTACTCCCAACCTATCTATTTAAGAGCACAGACCTGCCTGATAAAAGTCATAGGAAATGATGTAACCTAGTCCTTAAAAGGACTGCAATCACAACTATTCCCTACTCCCAAGCTATCTGTAGATTTGTGCGAAAATTGACTTGAAATTAACAAAGTGTAGAGCACACAGCAACAGCGGTGCCGTCTAACACGCAACTGCAGCAGTGAGAAAATGGTGGCGACTGGGAAAATGGCTGGGTCTTATAGGGCAAGGACATGTGACATACACTGCCAATGACACATGCCCTTGCTTGTGTGAAAAAAAGCAGTTCGCTCCGTGTGTGCGCTGCTGATAGGCTGACAGATTGCACCTCCCCACAGTAAATGCGGGAAAGAGAAAAAAAAATGGAGATCTTCATTATTTCTGCAGAGATCCATCCCCTGCCCCCCCTCCGCCCCGCTGTACACTCAAACTGCGTATTAACATTAATTTTCAGCATTACTGAGAAAAAATCCAGTTATGATTTTGGTGCACGAACAGTTATCGAACATAACCTCGAACAGCCGAATTTTTTTCAAATCGTTCGTGTTCGCCCAACGGCTCGAACACCGCTCGAACAGTTCGAATTTGAGATTGGCGAACAGTTCGATTCGAACACCGCTCATCTCTAATCATAACCACCCACATCGTCCGGTGTTTACTCAGGGAGGGGTTCAGCAAACCCTCTGGTAATTCAAGAGCACTTAGCGGGACCCCTTTCCGTGTGCCTCTCCTGGTCGTCTTCCTGCGCTGGCTCTCACCCTCCTGACCTGCGCCTCGCAAACAGTGTCCCAAGGCGGTAACCTCAGATCTTGGCGGGCGACCTGGAGTTCCCTGGATCTTATGTGGCTACTTTTTTGGCGATTAATTGTGGCTGTGGCAACTACACCCTGGAAATGTAGAAGCCTCCGGTTTCTAGTTGAATATTGCAATTCTCACTAGTTAGGGGCCAGCCGCCTTTGTGGCCTGATCCTTCCACTCCTGGTAGATTCGGGCATATGGGTGGCCTCCAGCACTTCCCGTACCCCTAGGATCCACTCTTCCTTTCTTGGAGCCTTCCCCCTGCTCCTCTCCTCTCTTCAGTCTCTCTCTTCTTTCTGAGCAGAAATCCTGCAGAGCTCCTGCTCCTTTCACTCTCCTCCTCTGACTGAACTGACTGAACTCCCCAGATGGCTTCCCTTTATATATCCTCCTTCTCCAGTGCTCCCCTGAGCCTCTTCCTCCACCCACACCCACTACATGGTTCCCCCCACTCCAGCTAGGGACAGGGCTCAGCAGTGCAGCAGTGCATCTTGCCCCTCCCGCTGGTCTGGGGTGGTGTAGTGTTGGATGCAGGTGTTTGGGTCCCAGGCAGTACTCCATCCTTACCAGAGAGTGAGATACCACTCCTCTGGGTGAGATGCAGTACCTCTGTGGCGACTGAACCCTCAGGGGTGCCACACACACACATATATACGCACATATTTACCGTATTTTTCAGACTATAAAACGCACTGGACCATAAGATGCATATAGGTTTTAGAGGAGGAAAATAGGAAAGAAAATTGAAGCAAAAAATGTGGTCATCTTGCTCTGTTATGCGGAAGGGGTCTGCTGCTGACACTGGCATTGGGGTAATATCCCCCAATTCTGTTAATATCCTCCACCTTGGTATGTATGGCCCCTCCTTCCTGGTATACATGGCCCCCATCCCATCATGGTATACCTGGCCCTCATCCCCATCCTGGCATGCATGGTACCCTTTGAACCTCCATCCTGGTATGCATGGCACCCGTTGGTCCCTCATCCTGGTATGCATGGCACCCCTTGGTCCCCCATCCTGGCATACCTGGCACCCCTTGATACCCCTTCCTGGTATGCATAGCACCCCCTGATCCCCATTCTAGTATGCATGGCACCCCTTTATCCCCCATCTTGGTATGCATGGAACCCCTTGAACTCCCATCCTGGTATGCATGGCACCCCTTGATACCCCATCATGGTATGCATGGTACCCTCTGAGCCCCCATCCTGCTATGCATGGCACCCCTTGATACTCAATCATAGTATGCATGGCACTCCTTGAACCCCCATCCTGGTATGCATGGCACCCCTTGATCCCCCATCCTGGTATGCATGGCACCCCTTGATCCCCCATCCTGGTATGTATGTCACCCCTCAGCCCCCATCATGCTGCCCACAAAAGAAATAAACAATCATACTCAACTCCTCTCTCCTCCAGCGCTGTCTGGCTCTGCTGCCGACACTCTCACTGTGTGAGCCGCGCATGGCAGGGCATGCATGGCCCTCACACAGTGTGAGACTCTGTGCTGGAATAGTCACTGCTCCCCGCGCCGGGATTCTGTGCGTGAGGAGCAGTGACAATTCAGTCGATTCAATAGCCGGCACACTGTACCGCAGCGCGGCTCCTGCTGCCACTCTGCGGTCAGTGTGCCTGCTATTAAAGACTATGGATATTCACTACAACCCATGGGAGAGGGATGTAAATAGGGAGAAAAAGTCATAAAACTGTAGAAAAGTAGCAAAGAAGATTAGTATAGAACTCTGAGAATAATACAGAGAATCATAGAACTGGGTGAGAAACAGAGAAGAGTGGCAGGAGTAAAAGTGCTGATTGATCACACAGTAACACAGTGCAGCTGGCAGCCACTAGCTATTAATTACACATTTATTTTTTAATTTTCAAGCAGAAGGAAGCAGCAAGGCAACAATATTACTTGAAGAAAAATAGTTTATGCTCAGTGTCTATCATGATAAAGTGTGTCTGTCTCAAGCTACTTTACTGAGTTTTAGCATTTCTTGTTTAGTCCTTTTTGGGAATGGAAAATTATGGTTGAAAACAGTGACAAAGAATAATTATTGCATTGCAAAAAATGTATGGTAAAAGAAAAAGTGTCAATGGACAAAATAATATTAGAGAAAAAAACATGCCAGTAATACTACCAAATGCAGGTCATAATTGGCCTCTTTTTGCCTTTAGTGATGACTAAGTTTATGGAATATATGCAAATGCATCACTCATTGCAATCAAAGCAGGATGATGTTACCTCTGACAGTGACACCTTCAGCTTGAATTCTGTTCTGCACAGTCCTCTTACTCCACTGCCTTAACAATTACTCTTGTTGATTGGGCAATTTCACCTCTTTCTTTTTGCCTCTTAGTCCTTAAAGCCACAGCATTATGGGAGCTAAGGACGATATTTCACAATAATAACTTCTTCCAGTATACTTATTGAATGAGACAAACAGTTAGTGTTTGTGCCCAGATGAAATGGGGAATAAGTAAATGGAGTACATAATTCGAACCCCTATCTGTGTTGTTGACTGTCAGCTGTGATGATAGGGGTGTTGGCAGTTGCAGTGGTACTGACAATCTGAGTCACAGCAAATCTAGAGATGGGACTCAGGAGATAGAGGAGGTTAAGACATTTCCCAAACTGAGACATCTTTCAACTAAGTCAAGGATGATGACAATGATGATGATGATTAGTGTTGAGCCACCCCCGTAGTGTTCGAGTTCGGTTCGGTTCGTCGAACACCCGTGTGTTCGCCGAACTGTTCGTCGAACTGTTCGTCGAACACCTTCGAACACCGTTAAAACCAATGGCAGGCAAACAAAAACACATAGAAACACATAGAAAACACCTTCAAAGGTGTCCAAAAGCTGACAAACTGCTCAGAAGACACAACTAACACATGGAAAAGTGACAAGTACATATAGTCATGCGAAAAGAAAAGAGGTGGAGGAGTAAAAGGAGGGGGAGACACAGATATAGGCATGTCATGCCCTTCTAAAATCCAAAAAGTGAGAAGCCGAGACGGCCAGTCCGCTCCTGCCCGTGCCACCTCCGTGTCGCCGGGTTTGTGCCAGAGCCGCGGTGAACCCTGACGGCCAGCCCCCCTCTCCCAATACTGGTGCCTGTCCGCTGGTGGGTCGAGAGAGCCCCCCTGTGGTGGAGGCAGCTCTAAGCTTTTTAATTTAAATTGTCCCTCTAATTTGAATGAATACACTTTAAATCCATTTACAAGGATCTATTGGAGGGCAAGTCTCATGCCAGCAGCCGCGTAATTCCAGCTCCAGTAGCGTCCACTAAAGCTGCTGCAGTTAAAAAGCTTTTATAAGGATCGAGCTTGGCTGTCCACCGCAAGGCATCCTAGTGCCAGTCCCAGCCCCTATGCCTTGGGGTGCCTCCTGATGCTCTTCACTAAGTATCCCGTGGTCCCGAAGCATTTCCTTTGAAAAAATTAAGTGTCCAAACTACAGGTGGTGTAGCTTGCTTAACAGCCGGGATAATCCGCTGACTAGCAGACACTGCTACTAGGCACAAAGTATTTCCTGGGCTAGATGCAGTTAAAAATTTGTAAGTAGATACTCTCGTTGGATGCTGAGAAAGCATTCCATAGAGTCTCCTGGCACGCCATATATGATTCTCTTAAAAAGCTTGGGGTAGGGGTCTAGGGGACCCTTTTATAGCCAAAATCACGGCCCTGTATCACAATACGTCACCTAGGCTGAAGATAAATGGAACTGTAGCACCGAGGGCTCGGTTGCTACAGACGTATTGCACCTCACCCAGAGGTGTGATATCTCACTCTCAGATAAGGATGGAGTGTGGATCAGGACCCGACACCTGCATGCATTACACCACATTGCCGTGGGGCAGGGCGACCAATATGCCCCTGAGATGGGCACGACAGTCCCTGTCCCTGGCTGGAGTGGGGGGAGGGAACACTGAGGAAGGGGAACCCTGCAGTGCAGGAGCAGGGAGGAAGCAGTTCCTGGGTGCATTGAGAAGGGAGTATAAAAGGTGGGCACCATCTTAGTTCAGTGCAGAGAAGTCTGAGCAGAAGTGGCAGGGAGCAGGGGCTCTGCATGAGCTCTGCTCCGGAGGCGGGCCTAGTAACAGAGGCCCAGGCCTGCAAGAGGGAGAAGGAAGGAAGAGGAGCGGAGAAGGCTCCAGGAACGAGGAATGAAGGGATCCCAGGGGTGCGGACGGGCGAGTCGCCACCGCACGCCCGAATCCACCTGCGTGGAGGGGTCAGGCCAAAGGGGGAGACCAGTCCCCGAACTAGTGGAGGCAGGAAACGACCCTCAGCTAGAAACCGGAGGCTCTGACATTTTATGTGGCGCAGCCCCTTGCTCCACCCGCTAGGAAGGCACCACATAGGGTCAGGGAAACTGGCGCCAAGTTTACCAAGAGGAGGCCCGAGGCAGCCGGACAGAAGTGTTGGTAAGAAAGGCCAGACAAAGGACACACAAAGGGGGTCCTGTGAAGCGCTCCAAAGTTATCTGGGAGTTGTCTGAGCCCCTCACCTGGTGAGCACAGTACGACGTGGGCAGCCGTTACCTGCAGACGTGGTCTGGATAATAAGAACTGTGAGTAAAGGCCCTGAACTGCATCACTGACTCCTTGTCGTTACTGCTGCTGCCCTGCACCATCACCCCCATCCTCCGCATACACTGCCCTGAGGCTATACTCCTCCCGTGGGGAGTTATGCTACGCTCTGCTGCACCCACAACAACAGCCTTAGCGGTCTGCCCTGTAGCGGCGGTTCACTCTGACCGCAATCCACGGGTGGCGTAGTCGGACATTTAAACATCAAAACCACATAAATAGTTCCGCCACTGGTTTGACCGCCCTGAGCCACGGAACCGGATCGCCGCCACGAAGACTACAACCACCAGCATCCACCAAAAAGGGTCCGGCTCCGGGTGTCCCAAGGCCCAGGGGGTGCGTCAGAACATTTTCATCACCTTTCACAATCACCAATGGGGCAAGGCAGGGATGTCCTCTGTCCCCTCTCTTATACATCCTAGTGACGGAGCACCTGCTCTCATCAATTCGCCATAACCCCAATATTAGGTGGATTGAGGTGGGAGGCACCGAGTACAAGTGCTCTCTATTTGCTGATGATGTCCTAGTATATATCACTCAATCACATATATCCATCCCTGCTGTTATGGCTGAAATAGATCACTTTGTTACATGGTCAAATTTTAAAATCAATGCAGCGAAGTCTGAGGCCCTCGATGTCTCCCTCCCTAAATCCATATAGGATTCCATCCAGTCCAACTTTCCCTTTGCCTGGCCCTCACAGGGTATCAAATACTTAGGAATTCCTATTCATAGAGACCTCTCCCATCTATGTTATCTTAATTTTGGGCCCTTTATTGAACAATTCCATACAGACCACGGTTGGCAAGTTAGAACTGTAAGATTCACTACGTGAACCACTGGTGTTTTGTGGAAAAGCACATGTACACCGCGTTCCAAATTATTATGCAAAAAGTGTTTAGGAGTGATAAGGGAAGAATTTGTTTGTTTGTCAGTTAAACTCATTGATGGTGATGTGTGTCAGGGCTCTTTATATCACTGTAAGCAATTGCAGACACCTGTGCTAATTAGTTTGGCAGGTGTGTCCAATGAAAGGCAAGACTACTTAAGAAGGCTCTCTCACATTATTAAGCAGCCTACATTTTCTGCCAAAATGGGAAAGAAAAAGGATGTGTCGGCTGCTGAGAAGCAACAAATTGTGGAGTGTTTAGGTCAAGGCATGAATACAATCAACATTGTGCGATGATCAGGATGAAGTGTCTTGGCAATCAAGAAGTATGTAGCTGATTCACAGTACACACGTGTGCGTGCTGATAAGGGCAAATTGAGGACTCTTTCCTACAGGCAATTACGTCAGGTTGAAACAGCAGCGGCAAAAAAGCCTTGTCATAGCAGCAGACAAGTTTTTGAAGCTGCTTGTGCCTCCAACGTCCCCCGAACAACAAGATGCAGGGTCCTTCAGAGGTTTGCAGCTGTGCATATGCCATCCTGTCGACCTCCTCTATCCACTTCACACAAGCAGAAACGGCTCCAGTGGGCCAAACATTACATGAAGACTGATTTCAAAACTGTTTTGTTCACGGATGAGTGCTGTGCAGCGCTCGATGGTCCAGATGGATGGAGTGGAGGATGGCTGGTTGATGGACACCCCACGCAAACACGGCTACAGCGCCAACAAGGAGGAGGTGGAGTAATGTTTTGGGCTGGAATCATGGGGAGAGAGATTGTCGGCCCCTTTAGGATCCCTGAAGGCGCTAAAGATGAACTCCATAATGTATGTGGATTTTCTCAAACAGCACTTCCTGCCATGGTTCAAGAAGAAGAACCGTGTATTTCACAGCAAGATCATTTTTCTGCATGATAATGCACCATCTCATGCTGCACATAAAACATCTGCATCTCTGGCTGATATGGGCATAAAAGGGGACAAACTTATGGTGTGACCCCCATGCTCCCCTGACCTCTACCCCATTCAGAACCTTTGGAGCATCATTAAAAGGAGTGTCTATGATGGCGGGAGGCAGTTCACATCTAAGCAACAGCTCTGGGAGGGTATTCTGTCCTCATGCAAAACAATTGAAGCAGAAACCATCCAAAACCTGACAAATTCAATGGACGAGAGAGTTCAGAAGCTCCTTTCGAACAAGGGGTCCTATGTGAAAATGTAACATCACCTAGAATAAAGTTTTGAGTTGAAAACTGTTTGATTTCAGTTTCTAACAACCTGCTAATGCTTATAATTTCAAAAATGACCATTTTTTTGGTCTTTATTAAAATGAAAAGGTTGATCGAAAAGTTTGGGGGATCTAAGAGTGTGGCAACCCAGTAGTCATGATTACTTCGAATTCTGACAATATGAGGGTCATGCTGCAGGTAGTGCAGCAAGAAGGCACTTATGTGTCTTGCGCATCTCGGAGCCCCAAAATTATTTTCCGGGCTAGATGCAGCTAAAAATTATTTTTAATTTTAAATCTGGTGAAGCTTATTATAGATGGCCTAATAGGATCAGTGCTGCACACTGCTACAAAGCCCAAATTATTTTCCAGTCAAGATACAGATAAACATGATTAGTAATTTGAAAGCTTAAAACGGTTGGTAGGGTGATTTTAACCAATCATCAAGCTTTTACTCTCCCCAGGATGACACAGGGGTAGAAAAGTCGTTTCGGATCCATGATTTGTTCATCTTTATGAACGTGAGTCTGTCTACATTATCAGTGGAGAGCCGCGTGCGCTTATCTGTCAGCACACCACCAGCAGCGCTGAACACACGTTCAGACAGAACGCTGGCTGCGGGGCATGACAAGATCTCCAAGGCGTAAGTGGCTAGCTCCGGCCATTTATCCAGATTGGAAGCCCAAAAAGAGCAAGGGTCCAGTGACACAGTCGTGGCTTCAATGTTTACTTGGAGATACTCCTGTACCATCGTCTCTAGGCGTTGACTATGTGTCAGACTTCTTGTCTCCTGTGGCCTTGCAAAGGATGGGCTAAAAAAGTGGTGAAATGATTCCGCAAAATTGATGTTACCAGCAGATACTGTGGTTCTGTTACGGTTTGAGTGCTGAACACTTGACGGTCCCACGGTTGGCAAGTTGGAACTGTGAGATTCACTACGTGCACCACTGGTATTTTGTGGAAAAGCACATGTAAGATTCTGCAACAGTCTCTGCTGATACTCCTGCATGCGTGCATCCCTTTCTATGGCAGGAATAATTTCTGCAAATTTACTTTTGTACCGGGGATCTAACAGTGTGGCAACCCAGTAGTCAGGATTATTTCTAATTCTCACAATTCGAGGGTCATGTTGCAGGTAGTGCAGCAAGAAGGCACTCATGTGTGTTGCGCATCCAGGAGCACCAAGTCCCTGTTGTGTTGGTGGCGAGGTAACAATCATGCTTCCTTCCTCTGTCCTCTCCCCCCAACCTCGCACAACAGAAATGTGATCAAGGTCTCCCTCATCTGATGAGTCTTCCATCAGTTCGTCCTCCACTTCTTCCTGGGCTCCTGCACCTTCCTCACTAGTTTGGCTGCTACCATGCGCCCTGGTAAAACCATCTCCCCCACCCTCACATGCCTGCCGCCTTGGTGCTGCCGACCGTCTGGACCTTGCAGATGTTAGCCCTTCCGCATACAACTCCTCCTCCTCTACTTCCTCCACCTCCTCTTGTGCCACCACCTGACTCCGAATTCTGTTTAACATGTGCTCCAGCATGTAAATCACCGGAATAGTCATGCTGATAATGGCATCGTCAGCACTAAACATCTTCGTCGCCATTTCAAAACTGTGCAGAAGGGTGCATAGGTTCCTGATCTGAGACCACTCCTCCAGCGTGATTTGCCCCACCTCTGAATCTCGTTGGCCCAGGCTATACGTCAGAACGTATTGCACCAGGGCTTGTCGGTGCTGCCACAGTCGCTGCAACATGTGCAGAGTTGAATTCCACCGGGTAGGCACATCGCATTTTAGCCGGTGAAGTGGCAGGCCCAACGACTTCTGTAGAGATGTAAGTCGCTGAGCTGCGGGATGCGAACGGCGGAAGTGAGCACACAGCGACCGTGCCCTCTGCAGAAGGCCATCTAGTCTGGGATAGTGGGCTAAAAATTGCTGGACAACCAGGTTCAACACGTGAGCCATACAATGCACGTGTGTGACATTGCCCCGGCGAAGGGCCGCACCCAGGTTTGCAGCATTGTCGCACACGGCCTTCCCTGGTTTCAGGTCCAGTGGAGACAACCATTCATGAAATTGGTTCTCCAGAGCTGACCACAACTCCTCAGCTGTGTGACTCACATTTCCCAGACATTTCAATGTAAAAACCGCCTGATGACGTTGAGCCCTACTGCCAGCATAGTAAGGAGGTGTGCAGGATCCCTTCTGCGCAGTTAGAAAGCTTGTGGCATGACCAGACAGGCTTTGGGTGCAGGTGGAAGACCGAGAGGAGGTTGAGGAGGCAGAAGCAGTGGAGGAACTTTGACATAAAGAGGATTGACGCACAACTCGTGGGGACGGCAAGACTTGGACAGCAGCCCCTTGTCCTGCTGTCACCATAGTTACCCAGTGCCCAGTCAGCGACATGTAACGCCCCTGTCCATGCCTACTCGTCCAAGTGTCTGTGGTGAAATGCACCCTGTCACACACAGAGTTTCTCAAAGAAGCGGTGATGTTGTGTGCGACATGCTGGTGGAGCGCAGGCACACCTTTCTTTGAGAAGTAGTGCCGACTGGGCATCTGGTACTGGGGCACTGCGACGGACATAAGGTCTCGAAAATCCTCTGTGTCCACCAGGCGGAAAGGCAGAATTTCTGTAGCCAAGAGCTTGCAGATGGTGAAATTCAACCTCTTAGCTTTCTCATGGCTAGGAGGAAATGGTCTTTTACTTGTCCACATCTGAGGGACCGAGGGCTGGCTATTGTGCTTAGACGGGGTTGATAAGGGTGTCCCCGGCAAACTGCCGGTCTGTGAGGAAGATGCAGGCGGACATGTTAGGTTGCCTTGATCCAAAGGTGGTGCTATCGATGTCGGACAGCGCTCAACACCAGCTGGTGTTACCACCTCCAAAGAAAATGATGACCTGCCAATCACGCTGGCTGTTGCGGGTAAAGAGGTGGCAGGTCTGCGCCCCAAAACAGGTGTGACTGCTGTCCCCCCAGTCACAGAGGATGAAGAGGCCGCGGATGCACAAGATATGGCAGACGGTGATTGGCCCGGCCGGCTAGGCCGCATTGTAGCACACTGAGCTTCCCACTGCAACTTATGCTTCATGTCCATGTGCCGGTTCATGCATGAAGTACTCAAACTATGTATTTTTTGGCCTCTACTTAGCTTTTGCTGACAAATGTTACAGATAACACGAGTTGGGTCATCTTTATCGATCTGAAAAAATGCCCAGGCTATGCAAGGCTTAGCACCCATGCGACCTGAAGAGCCACCACGACTTGTGGTGAGAGGCAGAGTTGTGTTTGAGGATGCAGTTGTTGACGTGCTTCCAGTACTACGTCTCTGTCCAGGAAGGCGCAACCTGACCTCGTCGTCACTAGCATCTTCCTCCACCTCCTCTGCTGACCTCATCTCTTGGCTGACTGTGGGTTGACAGTAAGTGGGATCTCCGACCTCATCATCATCACCCTGTGCGTTATCACACCTGTCGTCCTCAGAGCCAACCTGTTCCTGCCCTGACAAAAAACTAAAGTTGTCGCTCCAATCAGGTATTTGAGTCTTATCATCGTCTTCCTCATTGTCTCCACCAACAGGAGTTACAGTTTGGGAATGAGGGTCTACATTATGGTCAGAACCTTCTGCGTCTGGTCCTGGATCCAACTCATAAAGATTCTGGGCATCAGTGCAGATCATTTCCTCGTCTGGATTCACAGAAGCGCTGGAGTCGACCTCTGATTCCCAGGCTATAGTATGAGTAAACAGCTCTGCAGACTCAACCATCTGTTCTACCTCATACTCAGACGGGCAGCTGGAGATTTGGGAGCTGTGAGGAAGCAAGTGCGATTTGGGTGACACCTTTGAGGACTGGAGTATTTGTGATGTTGAAGTTGATGTGGAGGAGAGCCCACTTAAAGGAGCACTTGATATCCGTTGAAGCACCTGCTGTTTTTGTGCCTCATCTGGAATTTGTAGCGATTGGCGTGGCCGTAAGAAAGGGATCTTATCACATTGTCCGCTAAAAGAAGTAGACATTTTAGTTTGGCTGGAAGATGGTCTTTCTTCTGCACCTACCCCACGGACACAACCTTTTTTCCCCTTCCCAACACGCCTATTCCCCTTTCCACCAGCAGCAGGCCTTTTTCCACTCATTTTGGTGGTTAACTAATTCACAACTCTGGAGTTGTTTGCACAAAAAAACAATGGATGGTAACCGAGCAGAGCTGAGTGGCCAAACTGTGGTATTAGGCCAAAACTATTGGCTGGGCTAGATGCAGAAAAAAATTATTTTTAATTTGCAACCTGATGGAGGTCAGTATAGATGGACTAATAGAACAAGTCCCACACGCTGCTAGAAGCCCAAATATTTTTTCAGAGATAAATGAAGAAAAAAATTATTTTTAATTTGCAACCTGATGGAGGTCAGTATAGATGGACTAACAGACCAAGTCCCACACACCGCTAGAAGCCCAAATATTTTTTCAGAGCTAGATGCAGAAAAAATTATTTTTAATTTGCAACCTGATGGAGGTCAGTATAGATGGACTAATAGACCAAGTCCCACACACTGCTAGAAGCCCAAATATTTTTTCAGAGCTAGATGCAGAAAAAAATTATTTTTAATTTGCAACCTGATGGAGGTCAGTATAGATGGACTAATAGAACAAGTCCCACACGCTGCTAGAAGCCCAAATATTTTTTCAGAGATAAATGAAGAAAAAAATTTTTTTTAATTTGCAACCTGATGGAGGTCAGTATAGATGGACTAATAGACCAAGTCCCACACACTGCTAGAAGCCCAAATATTTTTTCAGAGCTAGATGCAGAAAAAAATTATTTTTAATTTGCAACCTGATGGAGGTCAGTATAGATGGACTAATAGACCAAGTCCCACACACTGCTAGAAGCCCAAATATTTTTTCAGAGCTAGATGCAGAAAAAAATTATTTTTAATTTGCAACCTGATGGAGGTCAGTATAGATGGACTAATAGACCAAGTCCCACACACCGCTAGAAGCCCAAATATTTTTTCAGAGCTAGATGCAGAAATTTTTTTTATTCAATTTGCAACCTGATGGAGGTCAGTATAGATGGACTAATAGACCAAGTCCCACACACTGCTAGAAGCCCAAATATTTTTTCAGAGCTAGATGCAGAAATTTTTTTTATTCAATTTGCAACCTGATGGAGGTCAGTATAGATGGACTAATAGACCAAGTCCCACACACTGCTAGAAGCCCAAATATTTTTTCAGAGCTAGATGCAGAAAAAAATTATTTTTAATTTGCAACCTGATGGAGGTCAGTATAGATGGACTAATAGACCAAGTCCCACACACTGCTAGAAGCCCAAATATTTTTTCAGAGCTACATGCAGAAAAAAATTATTTTTAATTTGCAACCTGATGGAGGTCAGTATAGATGGACTAATAGAACAAGTCCCACACGCTGCTAGAAGCCCAAATATTTTTTCAGAGATAAATGAAGAAAAAAATTATTTTTAATTTGCAACCTGATGGAGGTCAGTATAGATGGACTAATAGACCAAGTCCCACACACTGCTAGAAGCCCAAATATTTTTTCAGAGCTAGATGCAGAAAAAAATTATTTTTAATTTGCAACCTGATGGAGGTCAGTATAGATGGACTAATAGACCAAGTCCCACACACTGCTAGAAGCCCAAATATTTTTTCAGAGCTAGATGCAGAAAAAAAATATTTTTAATTTGCAACCTGATGGAGGTCAGTATAGATGGACTAATAGAACAAGTCCCACACACTGCTAGAAGCCCAAATATTTTTTCAGAGATAAATGAAGAAAAAAATTATTTTTAATTTGCAACCTGATGGAGGTCAGTATAGATGGACTAATAGACCAAGTCCCACACACTGCTAGAAGCCCAAATATTTTTTCAGAGCTAGATGCAGAAAAAAATTATTTTTAATTTGCAACCTGATGGAGGTCAGTATAGATGGACTAATAGACCAAGTCCCACACACTGCTAGAAGCCCAAATATTTTTTCAGAGATAAATGAAGAAAAAAATTTTTTTTAATTTGCAACCTGATGGAGGTCAGTATAGATGGACTAATAGACCAAGTCCCACACACTGCTAGAAGCCCAAATATTTTTTCAGAGCTAGATGCAGAAAAAAATTATTTTTAATTTGCAACCTGATGGAGGTCAGTATAGATGGACTAATAGACCAAGTCCCACACACTGCTAGAAGCCCAAATATTTTTTCAGAGCTAGATGCAGAAAAAAATTATTTTTAATTTGCAACCTGATGGAGGTCAGTATAGATGGACTAATAGACCAAGTCCCACACACCGCTAGAAGCCCAAATATTTTTTCAGAGCTAGATGCAGAAATTTTTTTTATTCAATTTGCAACCTGATGGAGGTCAGTATAGATGGACTAATAGACCAAGTCCCACACACTGCTAGAAGCCCAAATATTTTTTCAGAGCTAGATGCAGAAATTTTTTTTATTCAATTTGCAACCTGATGGAGGTCAGTATAGATGGACTAATAGACCAAGTCCCACACACTGCTAGAAGCCCAAATATTTTTTCAGAGCTAGATGCAGAAAAAAATTATTTTTAATTTGCAACCTGATGGAGGTCAGTATAGATGGACTAATAGACCAAGTCCCACACACTGCTAGAAGCCCAAATATTTTTTCAGAGCTACATGCAGAAAAAAATTATTTTTAATTTGCAACCTGATGGAGGTCAGTATAGATGGACTAATAGAACAAGTCCCACACGCTGCTAGAAGCCCAAATATTTTTTCAGAGATAAATGAAGAAAAAAATTATTTTTAATTTGCAACCTGATGGAGGTCAGTATAGATGGACTAATAGACCAAGTCCCACACACTGCTAGAAGCCCAAATATTTTTTCAGAGCTAGATGCAGAAAAAAATTATTTTTAATTTGCAACCTGATGGAGGTCAGTATAGATGGACTAATAGACCAAGTCCCACACACTGCTAGAAGCCCAAATATTTTTTCAGAGCTAGATGCAGAAAAAAAATATTTTTAATTTGCAACCTGATGGAGGTCAGTATAGATGGACTAATAGAACAAGTCCCACACACTGCTAGAAGCCCAAATATTTTTTCAGAGATAAATGAAGAAAAAAATTATTTTTAATTTGCAACCTGATGGAGGTCAGTATAGATGGACTAATAGACCAAGTCCCACACACTGCTAGAAGCCCAAATATTTTTTCAGAGCTAGATGCAGAAAAAAATTATTTTTAATTTGCAACCTGATGGAGGTCAGTATAGATGGACTAATAGACCAAGTCCCACACACTGCTAGAAGCCCAAATATTTTTTCAGAGCTAGATGCAGAAAAAAATTATTTTTAATTTGCAACCTGATGGAGGTCAGTATAGATGGACTAATAGACCAAGTCCCACACACCGCTAGAAGCCCAAATATTTTTTCAGAGCTAGATGCAGAAAAAAATTATATTCAGTTTGCAACCTGATGGAGGTCAGTATAGATGGACTAATAGAATGATGCTATGCCCAAAAGATTTTACTTCACTAGGTGCAGTAAAAAAATTGGTATTCTATACACAGGTGGTATATCTTGCAACACAGATAGGCTACTCCACTGACTAACACACTCTGCAATAGGCCAAAAAGGATTAGCTTTGCTAGATTCAGCCAAATGCTGTGAAAAAAACTTGCACAGCACTGGCACAGACCTGCCTGGCAAAAACTGATAGGAACTGATGTAACCTAGTCCTGAAAAGGACTCCAATTACAATTAGTCTTTACTCCCACAATCTATCTATTTAAGAGCACAGACCTGCCTGATAAAAGTCGTAGGAAATGCTGTAACCTAGTCCTTAAAAGGACTGCAATCACAACTATTCCCTACTCCCAAGCTATCTGTATATTTGTGCGAAAATTGGCTTGAAATTAACAAGGTATAGCGCACACAGCAACAGCGGTGCCGTCTAACACGCAGCTGCAGCAGTGAGAAAATGGTGGCGACGGGGAAAATGGCTTGGTCTTATAGGGCAAGGACATGTGACATACACTGCCAATCACACATGCCCTTGCTTGTGTGAAAAAAAGCACTTCGCTCCGTGTGTGCGCTGCTGATAGGCTGACAGATTGCACCTCCCCACTGCAAATGCGGGAAAGAGAAAAAAAAATGGAGATCTTCATTGTTCCTGCAGAGATCCATCCCCTGCCCCTCCCCCCGCCCCGCTGTACACTCAAACTGCGTATTAACATTAATTTTCATCATTACTGAGAAAAAATCCAGTTATGATTTTGGTGCACGAATAGTTATCGAACATAACCTCGAACAGCCGAATTTTTATCAAATTGTTCGTGTTCGCCGACCGGCTCGAACACCGCCCAAAACAGCTCGAATTTGAGATTGGCGAACAGTTCGAGTAGAACAACGCTCATCTCTAATGATGATGCTTGTTTGGTGGACAGGGCCTGAGAACTAAATCAGGTTGATGATGAGGAGATCCTTTCATCAAAGTAGAGATCAAAAAATATTCCAGGGGCAGATATGCTTTTTCTGCTCTTATCTTGGGTGCAAGTGATGCAGCGACTGATATCTATAATTGTCCTTAGAAAAGCTATTCTAGCTAGTGGACTGCAGCCATCTAGGTAGGAGAGATTTTAGCTTTAGAGGAGTGATATCCCATAGAGGAGTCACAAAGAAATGCTACACAGCAATACCACCCGAGTTATTTTAATCTTCGTGGCGTCTTTCACCAGCACGTGTCCAAGAACATCACCTTTGCCCTTACTGATGTACTTTTTGGCATTGTCCACTTAACGACCGACGCATGGACAAGCCCTTGTGGCCAGGGATGCTAAATTTCCCTGACGGCACACTGGGTGAATATTGTGGAGGCTGGGGCTGAGTGACACCCTGGCATGGCATATGTGCTCCCGATGCCGAGGATTGCTGGCCCTACTTCTATCAGGGATTCCTCCACCTCCTACATCAGTTCCTGCATCCCATCCTGCTTCTCCTCATTCTCCATCTCAGTAGAGGATGAGGGTTTTCAATTTCGAAGGCTCAGCACTGTTGCGTTCCTGGTAGAAGCACTTTTAGTGTAGTTCTTGGTGTCCGGGAGGCCATGGAGGAGGGCAGGATGGGCCTTTGGAAGGGGTTTTTGCTGACTCTGGATCAGGCAAAAGCCTTTGATTGGGTAGTCAACGAGTACCCCTGGTCCTATTTAAATTAGCCGCAAGGTTCTGCAGCACTGCCTTAGTAAAGCTGCAACAGGCTCTGCTGAAGATAAGTTGTCTAGGAGACAAACCGCACACCACGGCAGAGTTACTTAAAGAAATAACAGACCAAACAGATCTGTGTTTCTTGCCGCTGAACCACCAACCAAGCATGGTCATATGTGATAACGGGCATAACCTGGTGGTGGCTGTGAAGCTTGGCAAGCTCACAAACATACCATGCTTGGAACATGTACTCAATTTGGTAGTTCAGCATTTTCAGAAAATCAACCCAGATTTGTCAGAGTTTATGGTCAAGGTACGCCGTTTACGCAAGTCAGCTAAAGCTGCCACCTCTCTGGCAGTGCTGCAGCAGCACATGCAAATGCCTGCTCAATGACTGGTGGGCAACGTAGCCACGCACTGGAACTCCACACTTCACATGCAGGCAAGGTTTTGTGAGCAACAGAGGCCAGTTGTGCAATACCAGCTCCAACACGCCTGTCGGTATCTTGGTCAGCTTCCACACATAACAACTGAAGAGTGGGCATGGATGTCTGACATTTGTTCAGTTCTCCAAGACTTTGAGGACTCTACTAAGATGGTGAGCGGCGATGACGCCATGATCAGCCCAATGATCCTGCTTTTATTTAAACAGTCGCTGCTGACAATTAAACCTGAAGCTTTGCATGCGGACACAGTGGAAACTGAGAAAGACACAAAACCAGGAGATACTACCCAGCTCAACATCAGCTCATCTGCTCAGTGTGGACTGGTTAATAATGAGAAGGTGGAGGCTGTGGAGGAGGAACACGAGCACAAAAGAGGCTAGTACCCATACAAGCTTCGTCCCGTCTCTCCTATGTGGATGGGCTGAGGAGGGGAATAAGGAGAAAGAGATGGAGGAGAAGGAGATGGAGAGTAATGATCATGGTGGAAACAGAGAAGTGTTGGCTGTAGGGACCTTGACAAATACGGCAGACTTTATGTACCGCTGCCTTTCCCGTGACCCTAGCTTTACATTCATCTTGGCCAAAAAAGAGTACTGTTTTTTCACCCTGCTAGACCCACGTTACAAGGAGAACTTTGAATATCTTCTTCCTGGGGTGGAGAGGTCTTCTAAAATGATGCTATACCAGAAGGCCATTGTGGAAAATATGTTGAAAAAATTCACATCAGACAATGCTAGAGGCAGGAGGCAAGCTTCCTTGCCCAACCAAGAAGGAGAGGTGAGGGAGACACACACCAGGTACAGCAGAGGCAGGGGTACACAGTCAAAGGGCTGGGCCAATTTCATGACACCGTCCTAGCATCCATGCCCTCATGACCGAGTATTTTTGACAAGGAAGGAAAATCTTAAAAGATGGTCAAGCTCTACCTGACCAACCTAAACAGCATACTCTGTAATTCCTCTGCGACCTTCAGCTATTGGGTCTCAAAGGGGGACACCTGGCATGAGCTGTTCCTCTATGACTTCGAGGTTGTTTTGTCTTGCCGCTAGCATCTTATCTGAGCATATTTTTAGTGCCACGCCTGTCAACAGAAAGTGCTGACAGACTGACTCTGATAACACTGAACAAAGCATGGCTTAGACCCGACTTCTCCACACCCCCAAATGACAGCAGCACATAAAGTGTTTTAATGTTCTATATGAATGAATGATATGAATGAGTACTGCCAGTTGTTGCATTCTAAGGTATATGGATGACCCTATTTATAACTTTTTTTGCCTTTGCACTTTTTGCAAAGCCTTTATGAGTGTAGGAGTACCACAACTACACTTTGTTCACAATATTTGAATGAGGCACTACATTTGGTGCCTTCAAGGGTGTATGGATGACCCTGCTTGTAATTTTTGACAGGAATTGCACTTAGTGCATAGCCTTTATGAGTATAGGAGTACCAATACATGACAATTTAAACAGAATGTGTATAAGACCCTTCTTTATGTCTAATATAGGGTTTATCTGAGTCCCTAATTTTCGTCAGTTCTTCTTTCCTTTATAAATTACACTGACTGATTTCCTATTTTTTCATAAAAAATCTATTTTGATTTACTTAAATTATATATTTTTTAAATTCTTTTAAAATGTTGCCGTATATACAAATTATTATACAGAAAAAATGTTTCTTAACATTTATTTCATATAAAATGCAATTTTTCATTGATTTCATAGAATCATAGAATGTTAGCAGGATCTACTAAATCATCTCACACAGACATCTTATTGTCAGTCCTTAAAGTGGAGTAAAAGTGTGACACTATTGTTCTCAGCAGCAATCTGGAAGGCAGAGATGCTTCCAGGGGTCTTTCCCATGCTTTCCTCCTTCAATTCAGCACTGTTCCCATCCATTTGAACATTTTCACTGCCCCCTAGACCTCCTTGTAGGGTCTGCTGGAAAAATTCTCTGATTTCCCATTATACTCGTTACTTGAAATGAGCACTCAAACATTAGAAATTACTCGGTAAAAGTAACGAGCATCCAAGCATTTTAGTGCTCGCCCACCTCTACCAATTATATCATGCAGGAAAAATGGAGCTTGAGTTACTTTGAAATCCGCCATTATCAGCTATTGAGGGACATTTGCCACTCATTAAGGCTTTTCAAAGAGGCTAATAAAAGTGTCACTCCCCTCATATTTCTATTGGAAAAAAACACACACAAGAAGAATGTAACAAGGAATGGAGGAAGAACAGCCACATTTACAGTACAGGCTCCTTACTGTCCTGATGCTGTTGGGGACCCTCAAGGTGAATGTTACAAGAAGAAGGTTGTGTAGGAGGTAGAAGAGGAGAAAAAGCAGCAGCAGTTGGATGTGAAGGACGACATTGAGTTACCCCAGTGGAATGTAGAGGAAAGGGCTGATAGTGTGAAATTGATGATAATGATGTGTACAACGTTGGCTATGATGATTAACCTTTTCAGTGGGGGTGTGGAACGAGAAGCTGTGAGGCCCTCAGTCATGTTGTCTATTATTAGAAAATTCTGCTAAGCAGGTGTTCAACCCAGTCAGACTGATGATCAGACACATAACATCAAAGATATTGCTTGAGTGTTTGATTAGTATGTTCTATCTGATCATTGGTCTCTGGGTGGTAAGCAGAAGTAAAAGACAACTCAATATTGATTTTTTTACAGAATGCCCTCCAAAATTTGTAAATGATCTGAGACCCCCGGTCGGAAACTATATTTTCTGGAACACCATGTTAGACAGCCAAGACAGTGGGACAAAATGTTACTGTTTACTGAGCCTGTCAACCACCACCTAGAGAACGATATTCCTTTTTGAGGGAGGGAGGTCAGTAATTAATTCCATGGAGGGGTGCGTCCATCGACTCCTAGGTGTGTGTAAGGGCTGGTTAAAACCAACGGGACAGGTTTGGGGCATCTTGGCTACGGCACAAGTTTCACAAGCGAGCACATATTGTCTACAGTCTTTAATTATGGTTGACAACCAAAAATTCCTGGATACCAGTAGGATGGTATTGTTTTTACCAGGGTTACCTGAAAGCACAGAATCTTGAGACTCCTGAAGAATACATAGGCGAAACTAGGGAGGAACAAATAGTTTTTAGGCAGGAGTAGTATCAGGGGTTTGTTGTTGAGATCTACAGATCTCTTCAACAAAATATATGGAAACAGGAGACACAACTATACCATTAGCTAGAATAGGAGCTGGTTCAGAGTCTTCAGACTGAGAAGGACAGAAACTCCGGGAGAGAGCATCAGCTTTTGTGTTCTTAGTCTGAATGTCAACACAAAATCAAATCTAGAAAAGAAGAAAGCCCATCTAGATTGCCTAAGGTTGAGTCTCTTAGCTGATTCCAAATAAGGCTGCGTGCACACGATGCGTTTTTCATGCGTTTCCGCTGCGGAATTTCCGCAGCGGAAACGCGTCAAAAGCGCATAGTAATCCGCACCCCATGGTCCCCAATGGCATTCCGCAATGTCAATGCACATGCTGCGGATTTTTCCGCAGCGTTTCTGCAGCGCTCATAAATCCGCAGCATGTTCATTAATTTTGCGGAAGCGCAGCGGAAGCCCCGCCATTGACTTGCATTGAGACGCATAGAATCCGTGTCTGTACATTTGTACAAGCGGATAATATGCATTTCAATGTGCGGATGGTACCCAGGTCTGGAGGAGAGAAGATTCTCATCCAGACCTGGGTACCATTGTACCTGTAAAAAAAAGAATAAAATAAAAAATAAAGTTTATATTCACCTGTCTGGCGGCCCCTGCAGCGCTTACCTTCCAGGACCTGAGATGATGTCGCGGTCATGTGACCGCAGGCTGTCTCGCGATGTGCCTGCAACCCGGAAGAAGCCAGGACGAGCGCGACAGCTCACGCGGCGGGGGATGGGGGGTAAGTATAGCTTTATTTTTTTTATTTTTACGGTCACACTGTATAAATCCATGCCTTTTGCATGGATTTATACAGTGTGACCTAGTTGTCAAGCACTTTCCAAGTGATGCTATCGCCTGGAAAGTGCTTGTCAGTCCGCATGCGGAAACACATGCGTTAACGCATGTGGATACGCATGTGAATCCGCATGTATTCTGCAGGAAAAACACATGCACAATCTGCATACGTTTTTTCTGCCAGGGAGATGCAGAAATGCTGCAGAAATTTTCTGCTTCATTTCTGCATCGTGGGCACATAGCCTAAATCAGATTTTTTCGATCAGTTATAACAGTGACTTTCTGTTTGGCACCTTCGAAGAAGTAGCGCCATTCCTTGAAGTCTCACTTAATTGCCAACAATTCATGACTACAGATGTCATTATTCCTTTTGGCAGATTAAAATTTTGTTGAAAAGAAAGCACATCAACGAAGATGAATGAGAAAAGGGGTATCTTACGTTAAAATCACTCCAACTCCCACCTCAGAGGCAACGACCTTTACAATAAAAGGATGCTCAAGATCAGGTTGAACCAATATTGGGTCAAGCAAAAAACATTCCTTTAACTTAGAGAAGGTACTGATTGCCTCAGGATTCAGGTCAGTGAGTGGTTAGAGAATCTTGAAAAAAACAAATTAATACATTTACGATAATAAAGGCTTTCAGAGATTTGCATTGCACCCACTCCTTAATGGGTTGGACAATAGAGGAAGCCTTGAGCAGGCAAAATATAGTGGTGTGAAAAAGTGTTTGCCCCCTTCCTGATTTCTTATTCTTATGCATGCTTGTCATACTCAGATGTTTCAGATCACAAAACTCATTTAAATATTCAACAAAGATAACACAAATAAACAAAAAATGCAGTTTTAAATGAAGGTCTTTATAATTAAGGGAAAAAGAAATCCAAACCTACAGGGTCCTGTGTGAAAAAGTGATTGCACCCCCTTCTTAAAACATAAATTAACTGTGATTTATGTGGTTTACAGATCAGATTATACGCCCTACTGAGATCAAGATTGGTGAACCAACGGGCTCCCAGCAGATGGTTGCAGAGATCGGGGATGAGTGGCAGAGGACACTGATTCTTCACAGTAACTTTGTTAAGTTCCCGATAGTCGATACAAAGTCTGGGACCACCATTTTTTGATCAACAAAAAAGAAACATGCATAAACAAGAAACATGGAGTAACACAGTCCCAAAGCAGGTACATATAGCAAAATGTATTGCGAATCAAAAAGTAATAAGGCATACATATCAACACATTCAATATAGACAAAGTCAATAGTAGGACACAGGTGTAAAAAGCATACTGTCCACAAACAAATTTTATGGGTGGGAAGAGAAAAATGGAGATTCAAAATATATGTAAAGTGCCAGTGCTCCTATCATTAGTAATACCAATGCAACCTTTTTTTTTTTTAATTCTGTGAAGCTGGTAAATTAAAATTGAAAAATATTTATTCATCGCTATTACATATTTTTTTGGGACCCAGCACACCACTGCAGCCATCAGGCAAATGTTTTATGTCAATATTCAAGTTCAAGTGTTCGACTGTGAAGTCATGATTGAAGTCAGAATTTGTTCAGAATTTACTGGATCCCTGATTTTTCAGAGTTTTATTATCTTTATCGTCCATTATTTTACAAGCCAACAGGAAATTCAATACTCCTATGGTTTCTGTACATATCACTGCATGGTTTTATCAACATTTAATGTTTTCACCCTAAGATTGCAAATCTATCTACCTGGGATCTTCGTTCTACTCTTCTGCTTATAGTATTGTTCAGCAGTAATTCTTGAAATAGGTTAGTCAAAGAATTTTCAAAAGTGTCTTTGTACCTTCAAGCCCAATTTCAAATTAATTTCAACCTCAGTTCTTATGTGAATCCTTTGTATAGCTGGCATCGAGGTTTTTCTGTACTAAGCCTATAATCAAGGTGGGTCGAGGCTTAGGGGTGATCTTAATCCAATGTACAAATATGTGTAATTGTTATTAAAATACAGCAAGACAGATGCCGCACTGAGTCTGGTACTGCAGTTGGCAACTCTCTAATCTTTCTCTTTCCTTTTCGATTGAATCTTGGTATTATTCTCAGACTATTAAACGTATCTTCTTCTGAAGAGAAAAGGAAGGTACATCCAGCACTGAGTCCTCATAAAAAAATCTTCTTTATTGCAAATCCATAAAAAACTCCAGACAGAGTAATCGCATACGCGTTTCAGACGGTTACGTTCTTAGTCATGGAATACGTATACGTAACCGTCTGAAACGCGTATGAGATTACTCTGTGGAGTTTTTTATGGATTTGCAATAAAGAAGAATTTTTTATGAGGACCCAGTGCTGGATGTACCTTCCTTTTCTCTTCATTGTTCTTTGCTATACTGCAAGACGTCTTTGCAGAGGAGATACTCAGTCCATGAGTGAGCTTAATACCAGGTGTGGCAAGACGACTCGCTCGGCTCTCACGGAGGCAGACTCAGTAGAAAAAAGAGAGGGGTCGCTCACTGGTCTATTCGGGTGCTCTGAAGAAAAGAGTAATCTCAATTGCAAAAAGAACTTCGGCACTCCATACATGAATATATAAGAAATATTGTATCTAGACTAATGTCACTTTGAAAAATGAAGGTTTGTTGCGCATAATTTGGCCAATTTATGTGTGCCCATCAACCACGACAAGGTCACCTTCGTATGATGGGAAACTACGCTACGCTACCACTAGATATGCCACTCTTGGGCTGTAAGCCTGTATGGACAATATGTCTCTGCTTGGGCTTTTAACCTACAATGTATGGGCTGGTAGAGCTAGTTAAAACCACCTATGACTGAATGGGAGGGACACATGGTCAGAAAAAAGGCTGTCAAACTTCTAATAGTGTGAACACGTACCTGCTGCAATGCTCCAGGAGCGGGATCCCAAAAATGATTAATAGAAAAAAGAGAGGGGTCGCTCACTGGTCTATTCGGGTGCTCTGAAGAAAAGAGTAATCTCAATTGCAAAAAGAACTTCGGCACTCCATACATGAATATATAAGAAATATTGTATCTAGACTAATGTCACTTTGAAAAATGAAGGTGTTTTGCGCATAATTTGGCCAATTTATGTGTGCCCATCAACCACGACAAGGTCACCTTCGTATGATGGGAAACTACACTACGCTACCACTGGATATGCCACTCTTGGGCTGTAAGCCTGTATGGACAATATGTCTCTGCTTGGGCTTTTAACCTACAATGTATGGGCTGGTAGAGCTAGTTAAAACCACCTGTGATTGAATTGGAGGGACACATGGTCAGAAAAAAGGCTGTCAAACTTCTAATAGTGTGAACACGTACCTGCTGCAATGCTCCAGGAGCGGGATCCCAAAAATGATTAATAGAAAAAAAGAGAGGGGTCGCTCACTGGTCTATTCGGGTGCTCTGAAGAAAAGAGTAATCTCAATGGCAAAAAGGACTTCGGCACTCCATACATGAAAATATAAGAAATATTGTATCTAGACTAATGTCACTTTGAAAAATGAAGGTTTTTACTAGCTCTACCAGCCCATACATTGTAGGTTAAAAGCCCAAGCAGAGACATTTTGTCCATACAGGCTTACAGCCCAAGAGTGGCATATCCAGTGGTAGCGTAGCGTAGTTTCCCATCATACGAAGGTGACCTTGTCGTGGTTGATGGGCACACATAAATTGGCCAAATTATGCGCATAAAACCTTCATTTTTCAAAGTGACATTAGTCTAGATACAATATTTCTTATATATTCATGTATGGAGTGCCGAAGTTCTTTTTGCAATTGAGATTACTCTTTTCTTCAGAGCACCCGAATAGACCAGTGAGCGACCCCTCTCTTTTTTCTATTAATCATATTTGGGATCCCGCTCCTGGAGCATTGCAGCAGGTACGTGTTCACACTATTAGAAGGTTGACAGCCTTTTTTCTAACCATGTGTCCCTCCCATTCAGTCACAGGTGGTTTTAACTAGCTCTACCAGCCCATACATTGTAGGTTAAAAGCCCAAGCAGAGACATATTGTCCATACAGGCTTACAGCCCAAGAGTGGCATATCCAGTGGTAGTGTAGCGTAGTTTCCCATCATACGAAGGTGACCTTGTCGTGGTTGGTGGGCACACATAAATTGGCCAAATTATGCGCAAAAAAACTTCATTTTTCAAAGTGACATTAGTCTAGATACAATATTTCTTATATATTCATGTATGGAGTGCCGAAGTTCTTTTTGCAATTGAGATTACTCTTTTCTTCAGAGCACCCGAATAGACCAGTGAGCGACCCCTCTCTTTTTTCTATTAATCATTTTTGGGATCCCGCTCCTGGAGCATTGCAGCAGGTACGTGCTCACACTATTAGAAGTTTGACAGCCTTTTTTCTGACCATGTGTCCCTCCCATTCAGTCACAGGTGGTTTTAACTAGCTCTACCAGCCCATACATTGTAGGTTAAAAGCCCAAGCAGAGACATATTGTCCATACAGGCTTACAGCCCAAGAGTGGCATATCCAGTGGTAGCGTAGCGTAGTTTCCCATCATACGAAGGTGACCTTGTCGTGGTTGATGGGCACACATAAATTGGCCAAATTATGCGCAAAAAACCTTCATTTTTCAAAGTGACATTAGTCTAGATACAATATTTCTTATATATTCATGTATGGAGTGCCGAAGTTCTTTTTGCAATGGAGGCAGACTCAGGACACACATTCTCAGGTTACCTTTCTGCTGGTTTATTATCTGGCATGAACTCATGCAGGGTTCCACAGGAAAAAATAAACAAGACCCCCCTGGGTTAAACGGGAAAACAAAACAAAGTATAGCTAAGTCCATAGGTGAGAGGGATCCGCCCGCTCTCGATAGCATAAACTGCACAGGTAAAGTCAAGGGACAAGCTCTGCAGCTTCCACAACACTATCTGGAGACTTCACTCTCCAGACCACACTCCAGAGAAAAAAAAAGGACTGAGCTTTTACACATTGCTCAGCCACAGCCTGAGGGGAGGTAGGGGGAATGGCGTCCCGCCCTCTTTGCCATTCCCATAAAACCGCACACCCTTTAACATAGTAAACCTACCAGCATATAACACGCTGGCAGGAAAATAAAATAGGTCTTAGTTCACACAGGAGAGCATCCTGAGTGACACATATCTCCCCTCACATATAAAACCAGTGACACTGTCACACAGGTTACCGCAAGGTTTCCTATGACTTTCATATCTTCTTCTGAGTTGCAGTTGCACTGTCCAATGTTTTGGTGCCTTCTTTTCCTATCTGTATTGCTGAACTGTGAGTTCTGATGTACTCTTATTATCCTCCTAAATCAAACCAATGATGGCTGCTGCATTCCCTGTCTCACTTTTTATACAGGCTAGGATGACCCTCTTGATTTCCTGCTCTGTACCATGTGATGTGAAGTCTGTGCGGTCACAACTCAAGTTATGTGAGCCTTTTTTGACTAATTCAATCTTCTACAATGTGTAAGATGACGGGAACAGTGTTTGTGCAATTCGCATAAATCGAAATGTAAATTGTTTGAATTCATCATGACCTGCCTACTTCATAAGATTTGACACTCCCTAGATTTGCATTGAATTGATTTAATTATCTCTAATTACAAGTGATCTATCTGAAAAGAATCAGTTGGAGAAGTATAAGCCAAAGATATTCTATTGTATTCACATAACCTTTAATGGATAAGATGTCGCTTCACTAGAAAAAAAAAAGAGCTCACTTTAGTAATTGTTCCTCTCTCGATATGTGGCTGATGAAGGTTAAGTGACTTACGCGATGACCTTTATATAAATGGTTTTGCAAGGACTACCTTATTGTCATCAGTGAAAATAAAGGCTTCATTTTTAATAACTGGCAACCTTTGCAGCACTGCACTGCAACCTCAGGGCCGTACTAAATATTCGTGAAGCCTTATTTGTGTCATGAAATATTGAAGGACGTCTCCTCCCTTACTGTTAAGCACACACCCGGACTGACTGGCGTGAGCGTGGCTAGTGATCCCATGACCATGAACCGAGGAGTGCCTTGAGGGGCGTGACTAAGTATCAACTCGGTCCGACCAAGGTCGCACGGCGGCTCAGTCGACTCCGTGAACCAGGGAGGAACCGAGCGGAGGGACCAGGTGCTACTCCAGGTCAGACCCCGGTCACAGCTGTTGACCCACACTGGGGAGTGCAGGAACAGGCAAGTTAGGCTGGCATACTTGTAGTAGAGGCGAGAAAGCCTTTAAGAGAACTCTTACATGATGCTTCAAATATGGAGAGAGACTGCCATCTGCTGGCCAGACACAGTCAAGCGGAACCAAGATATACAAGGGAAGTTGAAGGGAGAGCAGATTTAGATGCTGGACCCGATCAGGTGACTTCCAGGAAGGAGTTCCTGGAGATAAAAGGCCAGCGCACCAAGCCTGAGGAGTTTTTGACGCCAAGCAGCAGAGAGGAGCAGACGTGCTCCCTGCGTGCTGAGAAGCCCCGCGTGGCAGGCCTAAGCCATAGGCCTGTGAGGTGCCACAGCCGGGCGCTGGTGGAAGAGCACCGGATCCCTCACAGATGTGACCCGAGTGCTGTGCCTGCTGAGGAGAGTCGGAACCTGCTTGCGGTGCTGAGTGAGTTTGCGGAACCCAACGTCGCCCGCCAACAGACGAGGTCTCGACCCCCCTATCCAAGGCTTGAGAGATTGCCTCCAACAGCCAGGAATAGAGGAGTTGGGAGATGGCTGCACCAGGAAAGTCACGCCAGTGAAAGCAGAGGAGCTGCATGCGTGAACAGGGCCGTCACTTCTACTGTTCACTCACGGTACCGGGGCCAATTGGGTTTAGGTACTCAGGTTGAGAGGGGAACGGTTGGGGCTAAAGAAGCTAAATATGATTTAATTGACTTTGTCCGGAAAAGACTTTCGGCCTAGCGGGAATAACCGGTGACCCCTGCTAGGGCCATATACAGAGTTAAAGAACTCACGTGGTGTCTCCCATGATTGGGTGCACGACATTACTTTGAGAGACTTCGTATTTTGCTAATATTTCAAATTACTGTTCATTACCCTTGTTGCCAATCCCTTGTTCAGAATACCTGATATATACAGTACAGACCAAAAGTTTGGACACACCTTCTCATTTAAAGATTTTTCTGCATTTTCATGTCTATGAAAATTGTACACTCACACTGAAGGCATCAAAACTATGAATTAACACATGTGAAATTATATACTTAACAAAAAAGTGTGAAACAACTGAAAATATGTCTTATATTCTAGGTTCTTCAAAGTAGCCACCTTTTGCTTTGATGACTGCTTTGCACACTCTTGGCATTCTCTTGATGAGCTTCAAGAGGTAGTCACCGGAAATGGTTTTCACTTCACAGGTGTGCCCTGTCAGGTTTAATAAGTGGGATTTCTTGCCTTATAAATGGGGTTGGGACCATCAGTTGTGTTGTGCAGAAGTCTGGTGGATACACAGCTGATAGTCCTACTGAATAGACTGTTAGAATTTGTATTATGGCAAGAAAAAAGCAGCTAAGTAAAGAAAAACGAGTGGCCATCATTACTTTAAGAAATAAAGGTCGGTCAGTGCGAAAAATTGGGAAAACTTTGAAAGTGTCCCCAAGTGCAGTTGCAAAGACCATCAAGCGCTACAAAGAAACTGGTTCACATGAGGACCGTCCCAGGAAAAGAAGACCAAGAGTCACCTCTGCTTCTGAGGATAAGTTTATCCGAGTCACCAGCCTCAGAAATCGCAGGTTAACAGCAGCTCAGATTAGAGACCAGGTCAATGCCACAAAGAGTTCTAGCAGCAGACACATCTCTTCAACAACTGGTAAGAGGAGACTTTGTGCAGCAGGCCTTCATGGTAAAATAGCTGCTAGGAAACCACTGCTAAGGACAGGCAACAAGCAGAAGAGACTTGTTTGGGCTAAAGAACACAAGGAATGGACATTAGACCAGTGGAAATCTGTGCTTTGGTCTGATGAGTCCAAATTTGAGATCTTTGGTTCTAACTACCGTGTCTTTGTGCGACGCAGAAAAGGTGAACGGATGGACTCTACATGCCTAGTTCCCGCCATGAAGCATGGAGGAGGAGGTGTGATGGTGTGGGGGTGCTTTGCTGGTGACACTGTTGGGGATTTATTCAAAATTGAAGGCATACTGAACAGGCATGGCTACCACAGCATCTTGCAGCGGCATGCTATTCCATCCGGTTTGCATTTAGTTGGACCATCATTTATTTTTCAACAGGACAATGACCCCAAACACACCGCCAGGCTGTGTAAGGGCTATTTGACCAAGAAGGAGAGTGATGGGGTGCTACGCCAGATGACCTGGCCTCCACAGACATGAGACCTGAACCCAATCGAGATGGTTTGGGGTGAGCTGGACCGCAAAGTGAAGGCAAAAGGGCCAACAGGTGCTAATCATCTCTGGGAACTCCTTCAAGATTGTTGGAAGACCATTTCCGGTGACTACCTATTGAACCTCATCAAGAGAATGCCAAGAGTGTGCAAAGCAGTCATCAAAGCAAAAGGTGGCTACCTTGAAGAACCTAAAATATAAGACAAATTTTCAGTTGTTTCACACTTTTTTGTTAAGTATATCATTCCACATGTGTTAATTCATAGTTTTGATGCCTTCAGTGTGAATGTACAATTTTCGTAGTGATGAAAGTGCAGAAAAATCTTTAAATGAAAAGTTGTGTCCAAACTTTTGGTCTGTACTGTATATATATATATAAACTGTTTATATTTATCTCTGACTGTTCTCGCCTTGTGTCTCTGTGCGTTGCATTCCGGCACCTGCATTACATTTGGCGTAGTCGACAGGATGCAACATTCAGATGCAGAGATGGTGGAGCAGTTTGTGACTGGGTCCGGCCGGAGCCATATATCCCTGGGAGCTATGCTCAGCCATCTTCCCAAGTTCACATGGGATGGCATGTTACTGAGGGACAGGTTATAAAGACTGAGAAGTATGCTACATATGTATCCCCTCGATCCCCTAGCCCAGGCGGAACTGGCCCTCCTAACCCTTGATGGAGAGGCCCGGCAAACTGTGATGTACCGCCCACCTGGGGATCGTGACACCGTGGACAAAGTGATAGAAATTCTAGAGGACATGCATGGTGACACCACAGATCTGGGACACTTGCGCCTACGGTTGTTTCAGCGGGTTCAATGGGAAAATGAGACCATAAATCAGTATGTTAATGCATTACAGGTAGTGTTGAGCCACCCCCGTAGTGTTCGAGTTCGGTTCGGTTCGTCGAACACCCGTGTGTTCGCCGAACTGTTCGTCGAACTGTTCGTCGAACACCTTCGAACACCGTTAAAACCAATGGCAGGCAAACAAAAACACATAGAAACACATAGAAAACACCATCAAAGGTGTCCAAAAGCTGACAAACTGCTCAGAAGACATAACTAACACATGGAAAAGTGACAAGTACATATAGTCATGCGAAAATAAAAGAGGTGGAGGAGTAAAAGGAGGGGGAGACACAGATATAGGCATGTCATGCCCTTCTAAAATCCAAAAAGTGAGAAGCCGACACGGCCAGTCCGCTCCTGCCCGTGCCACCTCCGTGTCGCCGGGTTTGTGCCAGAGCCGCGGTGAACACTGATGGCCAGCCCCCCTCTCCCAATACTGGTGCCTGTCCGCTGGTGGGTCGAGCGAGCCCCCCTGTGGTGGAGGCAGCTCTAAGCTTTTTAATTTAAATTGTCTCTCTAATCTGAATGAATACACTTTAAATCCATTTACAAGGATCTATTGGAGGGCAAGTCTCATGCCAGCAGCCGCGTAATTCCAGCTCCAGTAGCGTCCACTAAAGCTGCTGCAGTTAAAAAGCTTTTATAAGGATCGAGCTCGGCTGTCCACCGCAAGGCATCCTACTGCCAGTCCCAGCCCCTATGCCTTGGGGTGCCTCCTGATGCTCTTCACTGAGTATCCCGTGGTCCCGAAGCATTTCCTTTGAAAAAATTAAGTGTCCAAACTACAGGTGGTGTAGCTTGCTTAACAGCCGGGATAATCCGCTGACTAGCAGACCCTGCTACTAGGCACAAAATATTTCCTGGGCTAGATGCAGTTAAAAATTTGTAATTAGATACTCTCGTTGGATGCTGAGAAAGCATTCCATAGAGTCTCCTGGCACGCCATATATGATTCTCTTAAAAAGCTTGGGGTAGGGGTCTAGGGGACCCTTTTATCGCCAAAATCACGGCCCTGTATCGCAATACGTCACCTAGGCTGAAGATAAATGGAACTGTAGCACCCTGAGGGCTCGGTTGCTACAGAGGTATTGCACCTCACCCAGAGGTGTGATATCTCACTCTCAGGTAAGGATGCAGTGTGGATCAGGACCCGACACCTGCATGCATTACACCACATTGCCGTGGGGCAGGGCGACCAATATGCCCCTGAGATGGGCACGACAGTCCCTGTCCCTGGCTGGAGTGGGGGGAGGGAACACTGAGGAAAGGGAACCCTGTAGTGCAGGAGCAGGGAGGAAGCAGTTCCTGGGTGCATTGAGAAGGGAGTATAAAAGGTGGGCACCATCTTAGTTCAGTGCAGAGAAGTCTGAGCAGAAGTGGCAGGGAGCAGGGGCTCTGCATGAGCTCTGCTCCGGAGGCGGGCCTAGTAACAGAGGCCCAGGCCTGGAAGAGGGAGAAGGAAGGAAGAGGAGCGGAGAAGGCTCCAGGAACGAGGAACGAAGGGATCTCAGGGGTGCGGACGGGCGAGTCGCCACCGCACGCCAGAATCCACCTGCGTGGAGGGGTCAGGCCAAAGGGGGAGACCGGTCCCCGAAACTAGTGGAGGCAGGAAACGACCCTCAGCTAGAAACAGGAGGCTGTGACATTTTATGTGGCGCAGCCCCTCGCTACACCCGCTAGGAAGGCACCACATAGGGTCAGGGAAACTGGCGCCAAGTTTACCAAGAGGAGGCCCGAGGCAGCCGGACAGAAGGGTTGGTAAGAAAGGCCAGACAAAGGACACACAAAGGGGGTCCTGTGAAGCGCTCCAAAGTTATCTGGGAGTTGTCTGAGCCCCTCACCTGGTGAGCACAGTACGACGTGGGCAGCCGTTACCTGCAGACGTGGTCTGGATAATAAGAACTGTGAGTAAAGGCCCTGGACTGCATCACTGACTCCGTGTCATTACTGCTGCTGCCCTGCACCATCACCCCCATCCTCCGCATACACTGCCCTGAGGCTATACTCCTCCCGTGGGGAGTTATGCTACGCTCTGCTGCACCCACAACACCAGCCTCAGCGGTCTGCCCTGGAGCGGCGGTTCACTCTGACCGCAATCCACGGGTGGCGTAGTCGGACATTTAAACATCAAAACCACATAAATAGTTCCGCCACTGGTTTGACCGCCCTGAGCCACGGAACCGGGTTGCCGCCACGGAGACTACAACCACCAGCATCCACCAAAAAGGGTCCGGCTCCGGGTGTCCCAAGGCCCAGGGGGCGCGTCAGAACATTTTCATCACCTTTCACAATCACCAATGGGACAAGGCAGGGATGTTCTCTGTCCCCTCTCTTATACATCCTAGTGACGGAGCACCTGCTCTCATCAATTCGCCATAACCCCAATATTAGGTGGATTGAGGTGGGAGGCACCGAGTACAAGTGCTCTCTATTTGCTGATGATGTCCTAGTATATATCACTCAATCACATATATCCATCCATGCTGTTATGGCTGAAATAGATCACTTTGTTACATGGTCAAATTTTAAAATCAATGCAGCGAAGTCTGAGGCCCTCGATGTCTCCCTCCCCAAATCCATATAGGATTCCATCCAGTCCAACTTTCCCTTTACCTGGCCCTCACAGGGTATCAAATACTTAGGAATTCCTATTCATAGAGACCTCTCCCATCTATGTTATCTTAATTTTGGGCCCTTTATTGAACAACTCCATACAGACCACGGTTGGCAAGTTAGAACTGTAAGATTCACTACGTGAACCACTGGTGTTTTGTGGAAAAGCACATGTACACTGTGTTCCAAATTATTATGCAAAAAGTGTTTAGGAGTGATAAGGGAAGAATTTGTTTGTTTGTCAGTTAAACTCATTGATGGTGATGTGTGTCAGGGCTCTTTATATCACTGTAAGCAATTGCAGACACCAGTGCTAATTAGTTTGGCAGGTGTGTCCAATGAAAGGCAAGACTACTTAAGAAGGCTCTCTCACATTATTCAGCAGCCTACATTTTCTGCGAAAATGGGAAAGAAAAAGGATGTGTCGGCTGCTGAGAAGCAACAAATTGTGGAGTGTTTAGGTCAAGGCATGACTACAATCAACATTGTGCGATGATCAGGATGAAGTGTCTTGGCAATCAAGAAGTATGTAGCTGATTCACAGTACACACGTGTGCGTGCTGATAAGGGCAAATTGAGGACTCTTTCCTACAGGCAATTACGTCAGGTTGAAAGAGCAGCGGCAAAAAAGCCTTGTCATAGCAGCAGACAAGTTTTTGAAGCTGCTTGTGCCTCCAACGTCCCCAGAACAACAAGATGCAGGGTCCTTCAGAAGTTTGCAGCTGTGCATACGCCATCCTGTCGACCTCCTCTATCCACTTCACACAAGCAGAAACGGCTCCAGTGGGCCAAACATTACATGAAGACTGATTTCAAAACTGATTTGTTCACGGATGAGTGCCGTGCAGCGCTCGATGGTCCAGATGGATGGAGTGGAGGATGGCTGGTTGATGGACACCCCACGCAAACACGGCTACAGCGCCAACAAGGAGGAGGTGGAGTAATATTTTGGGCTGGAATCATGGGGAGAGAGATTGTAGGCCCCTTTAGGATCCCTGAAGGCGCTAAAGATGAACTCCATAATGTATGTGGATTTTCTCAAACAGCACTTCCTGCCATGGTTCAAGAAGAAGAACCGTGTATTTCACAGCAAGATCATTTTTCTGCATGATAATGCACCATCTCATGCTGCACATAAAACATCTGCATCTCTGGCTGATATGGACATAAAAGGGGACAAACTTATGGTGTGACCCCCATGCTCCCCTGACCTCTACCCCATTCAGAACCTTTGGAGCATAATTAAAAGGAGTGTCTATGATGGCGGGAGGCAGTTCACATCTAAGCAACAGCTCTGGGAGGATATTCTGTCCTCATGCAAAACAATTGAAGCAGAAACCATCCAAAACCTGACAAATTCAATGGACGAGAGAGTTCAGAAGCTCCTTTCGAACAAGGGGTCCTATGGGAAAATGTAACATCACCTAGAATAAAGTTTTGAGTTGAAAACTGTTTGATTTCAGTTTCTAACAACCTGCTAATGCTTATAATTTCAAAAATGACCATTTTTTTGGTCTTTATTAAAATGAAAAGGTTGATCGAAAAGTTTGGGGGATCTAAGAGTGTGGTAACCCAGTAGTCATGATTACTTCGAATTCTGACAATATGAGGGTCATGCTGCAGGTAGTGCAGCAAGAAGGCACTTATGTGTCTTGCGCATCTCGGAGCCCCAAAATTATTTTCTGGGCTAGATGCAGCTAAAAATTATTTTTAATTTTAAATCTGGTGGAGCTTATTATAGATGGCCTAATAGGATCAGTGCTGCACACTGCTACAAAGCCCAAATTATTTTCCAGTCAAGATACAGATAAACATGATTAGTAATTTGAAAGCTTAAAACGGTTGGTAGGGTGATTTTAAACAATCATCAAGCTTTTACTCTCCCCAGGATGACACAGGGGTAGAAAAGTCATTTCGGATCCATGATTTGTTCATCTTTATGAACGTGAGTCTGTCTACATTATCAGTGGAGAGCCGCGTGCGCTTATCTGTCAGCACACCACCAGCAGCGCTGAACACACGTTCAGACAGAACGCTGGCTGCGGGGCATGACAAGATCTCCAAGGCGTAAGTGGCTAGCTCCGGCCATTTATCCAGATTGGAAGCCCAAAAAGAGCAAGGGTCCAGTGACACAGTCGTGGCTTCAATGTTTACTTGGAGATACTCCTGTACCATCGTCTCTAGGCGTTGACTATGTGTCAGACTTCTTGTCTCCTGTGGCCTTGCAAAGGATGGGCTAAAAAAGTGGTGAAATGATTCCGCAAAATTGATGTTACCAGCAGATACTGTGTTTCTGTTACGGTTTGAGTGCTGAACACTCGACGGTCCCACGGTTGGCAAGTTGGAACTGTGAGATTCACTACGTGCACCACTGGTATTTTGTGGAAAAGCACATGTAAGATTCTGCAACAGTCTCTGCTGATACTCCTGCATGCGTGCATCCCTTTTTATGGCAGGAATAATTTCTGCAAATTTACTTTTGTACCGGGGATCTAACAGTGTGGCAACCCAGTAGTCAGGATTATTTCTAATTCTCACAATTCGAGGGTCATGTTGCAGGTAGTGCAGCAAGAAGTCACTCATGTGTGTTGCGCATCCAGGAGCACCAAGTCCCTGTTGTGTTGGTGGCGAGGTAACAATCATGCTTCCTTCCTCTGTCCTCTCCCCCCAACCTCGCACAACAGAAATGTGATCAAGGTCTCCCTCATCTGATGAGTCTTCCATCAGTTCGTCCTCCACTTCTTCCTGGGCTCCTGCACCTTCCTCACTAGTTTGGCTGCTACCATGCGCCCTGGTAAAACCATCTCCCCCACCCTCACATGCCTGCCGCCTTGGTGCTGCCGACCGTCTGGACCTTGCAGATGTTAGCCCTTCCGCATACAACTCCTCCTCCTCTACTTCCTCCACCTCCTCTTGTGCCACCACCTGACTCCGAATTCTGTTTACATGTGCTCCAGCACGTAAATCACCGGAATAGTCATGCTGATAATGGCATCGTCAGCACTAAACATCTTCGTCGCCATTTCAAAACTGTGCAGAAGGGTGCATAGGTCCCTGATCTGAGACCACTCCTCCAGCGTGATTTGCCCCACCTCTGAATCTCGTTGGCCCAGGCTATACGTCAGAACGTATTGCACCAGGGCTTGTCGGTGCTGCCACAGTCGCTGCAACATGTGCAGAGTTGAATTCCACCGGGTAGGCACATCGCATTTTAGCCGGTGAAGTGGCAGGCCCAATGACTTCTGTAGAGATGTAAGTCGCTGAGCTGCGGGATGCGAACGGCGGAAGTGAGCACACAGCGACCGTGCCCTCTGCAGAAGGCCATCTAGTCTGGGATAGTGGGCTAAAAATTGCTGGACAACAAGGTTCAACACGTGAGCCATACAAGGCACGTGTGTGACATTGCCCCGGCGAAGGGCCGCACCCAGGTTTGCAGCATTGTCGCACACGGCCTTCCCTGGTTTCAGGTCCAGTGGAGACAACGATTCATGAAATTGGTTCTCCAGAGCTGACCACAACTCCTCAGCTGTGTGACTCACATTTCCCAGACATTTCAATGTAAAAACCGCCTGATGACGTTGAGCCCTACTGCCAGCATAGTAAGGAGGTGTGCAGGATCCCTTCTGCGCAGTTAGAAAGCTTGTGGCATGACCAGACAGGCTTTGGGTGCAGGTGGAAGACCGAGAGGAGGTTGAGGAGGCAGAAGCAGTGGAGGAACTTTGACATAAAGAGGATTGACGCACAACTCGTGGGGACGGCAAGACTTGGACAGCAGCCCCTTGTCCTGCTGTCACCATAGTTACCCAGTGCCCAGTCAGCGACATGTAACGCCCCTGTCCATGCCTACTCGTCCAAGTGTCTGTGGTGAAATGCACCCTGTCACACACAGAGTTTCACAAGGAAGCGGTGATGTTGTGTGCGACATGCTGGTGGAGCGCAGGCACACCTTTCTTTGAGAAGTAGTGCCGACTGGGCATCTGGTACTGGGGCACTGCGACGGACATAAGGTCTCGAAAATCCTCTGTGTCCACCAGGCGGAAAGGCAGCATTTCTGTAGCCAAGAGCTTGCAGATGGTGAAATTCAACGTCTTAGCTTTCTCATGGCTAGGAGGAAATGATCTTTTACTTGTCCACATCTGAGGGACCGAGGGCTGGCTATTGTGCTTAGACAGGGTTGATAAGGGTGTCCCCGGCAAACTGCCGGTCTGTGAGGAAGATGCAGGCGGACATGTTAGGTTGCCTTGATCCAAAGGTGGTGCTATCGATGTCGGACAGCGCTCAACACCAGCTGCTGTTACCACCTCCAAAGAAAATGATGACCTGCCAATCACGCTGGCTGTTGCGGGTAAAGAGGTGGCAGGTCTGCGCCCCAAAACAGGTGTGACTGCTGTCCCCCCAGTCACAGAGGATGAAGAGGCCGCGGATGCACAAGATATGGCAGACGGTGGTTGGCCCGGCCGGCTAGGCCGCATTGTAGCACACTGAGCTTCCCACTGCAACTTATGCTTCATGTCCATGTGCCGGTTCATGCATGAAGTACTCAAACTATGTATTTTTTGGCCTCTACTTAGCTTTTGCTGACAAATGTTACAGATAACACGAGTTGGGTCATCTTTATCGATCTGAAAAAATGCCCAGGCTATGCAAGGCTTAGCACCCATGCGACCTGAAGAGCCACCACGACTTGTGGTGAGAGGCAGAGTTGTGTTTGAGGATGCAGTTGTTGACGTGCTTCCAGTACTACGTCTCTGTCCAGGAAGGCGCAACCTGACCTCGTCGTCACTAGCATCTTCCTCCACCTCCTCTGCTGACCTCACCTCTTGGCTGACTGTGGGTTGACAGTAAGTGGGATCTCCAACCTCATCATCATCACCCTGTGTGTTATCACACCTGTCGTCCTCAGAGCCAACCTGTTCCTGCCCTGACAAAAAACTAAAGTTGTCGCTCCAATCAGGTATTTGAGTCTTATCATCGTCTTCCTCATTGTCTCCACCAACAGGAGTTACAGTTTGGGAATGAGGGTCTACATTATGGTCAGAACCTTCTGCGTCTGGTCCTGGATCCGACTCATAAAGATTCTGGGCATCAGTGCAGATCATTTCCTCGTCTGGATTCACAGAAGCGCTGGAGTCGACCTCTGATTCCCAGGCTATAGTATGAGTAAACAGCTCTGCAGACTCAACCATCTGTTCTACCTCATACTCAGACGGGCAGCTGGAGATTTGGGAGCTGTGAGGAAGCAAGTGCGATTTGGATGACACCTTTGAGGACTGGAGTATTTGTGATGTTGAAGTTGATGTGGAGGAGAGCCCACTTAAAGGAGCACTTGATATCCGTTGAAGCACCTGCTGTTTTTGTGCCTCATCTGGAATTTGTAGCGATTGGCGTGGCCGTAAGAAAGGGATCTTATCACATTGTCCGCTAAAAGAAGTAGACATTTTAGTTTGGCTGGAAGATGGTCTTTCTTCTGCAGATGTTACTGTTGCTTTAACACCTACCCCACGGACACAACCTTTTTTCCCCTTCCCAACACGCCTATTCCCCTTTCCACCAGCAGCAGGCCTTTTTCCACTCATTTTGGTGGTTAACTAATTCACAACTCTGGAGTTGTTTGCACAAAAAAACAATGGATGGTAACCGAGCAGAGCTGAGTGGCCAAACTGTGGTATTAGGCCAAAACTATTGGCTGGGTTAGATGCAGAAAAAAATATATTCAGTTTGCAACCTGATGGAGGTCAGTATAGATGGACTAATGGAGAAAGTCCGACACACTGCTACAAGGGCAAATATTTTTTCAGAGGTAGATGCAGAAAAAAATTATATTCAGTTTGCAACCTGATGGAGGTCTGTATAGATGGATTAATAGAACAAGACCCACACACAGCTAGAAGCCCAATATTTTTTCAGAGGTAGATGCAGAAAAAAATATATTCAGTTTGCAACCTGATGGAGGTCAGTATAGATGGACTAATACAACAAGTCCCACACACTGCTAGAAGCCCAATATTTTTTCAGAGGTAGATGCAGAAAAAAATATATTCAGTTTGCAACCTGATGGAGGTCAGTATAGATGGACTAATACAACAAGTCCCACACACAGCTAGAAGCCCAAATATTTTTCAGAGGTACTGTAGATGCAGATAAAAATTATTTTTAATTTGCAACCTGATGGAGGTCAGTATAGATGGACTAATAGAGAAAGTCTGACACACTGCTAGAAGGCCAAATATTTTTTCAGAGCTAGATGCAGAAAAAAATTATATTCAGTTTGCAACCTGATGGAGGTCAGTATAGATGGATTAATAGAACAAGACCCACACACAGCTAGAAGCCCAATATTTTTTCAGAGGTAGATGCAGAAAAAAATATATTCAGTTTGCAACCTGATGGAGGTCAGTATAGATGGACTAATACAACAAGTCCCACACACAGCTAGAAGCCCAAATATTTTTTCAGAGGTACTGTAGATGCAGATACAAATTATTTTTAATTTGCAACCTGATGGAGGTCAGTATAGATGGACTAATACAACAAGTCCCACACACAGCTAGAAGCCCAAATATTTTTTCAGAGGTACTGTAGATGCAGATACAAATTATTTTTAATTTGCAACCTGATGGAGGTCAGTATAGATGGACTAATACAACAAGTCCCACACACAGCTAGAAGCCCAAATATTTTTTCAGAGGTACTGTAGATGCAGATACAAATTATTTTTAATTTGCAACCTGATGGAGGTCAGTATAGATGGACTAATACAACAAGTCCCACACACAGCTAGAAGCCCAAATATTTTTTCAGAGGTAGATGCAGAAAAAAATATATTCAGTTTGCAACCTGATGGAGGTCAGTATAGATGGACTAATACAACAAGTCCCACACACAGCTAGAAGCCCAAATATTTTTTCAGAGGTACTGTAGATGCAGATACAAATTATTTTTAATTTGCAACCTGATGGAGGTCAGTATAGATGGACTAATACAACAAGTCCCACACACAGCTAGAAGCCCAAATATTTTTTCAGAGGTAGATGCAGAAAAAAATATATTCAGTTTGCAACCTGATGGAGGTCAGTATAGATGGACTAATACAACAAGTCCCACACACAGCTAGAAGCCCAAATATTTTTTCAGAGGTACTGTAGATGCAGATACAAATTATTTTTAATTTGCAACCTGATGGAGGTCAGTATAGATGGACTAATAGAGAAAGTCCGACACACTGCTAGAAGGCCAAATATTTTTTCAGAGCTAGATGCAGAAAAAAATTATATTCAGTTTGCAACCTGATGGAGGTCAGTATAGATGGATTAATAGAACAAGACCCACACACAGCTAGAAGCCCAAATATTTTTTCAGAGGTAGATGCAGAAAAAAATATATTCAGTTTGCAACCTGATGGAGGTCTGTATAGATGGATTAATAGAACAAGTCCCACACACAGCTAGAAGCCCAAATATTTTTTCAGAGGTACTGTAGATGCAGATAAAAATTAGTTTTAATTTGCAACCTGATGGAGGTCAGTATAGATGGACTAATAGAATGATGCTATGCCCAAAAGATTTTACTTCACTAGGTGCAGTAAAAAAATTGGTATTCTATACACAGGTGGTATATCTTGCAGCACAGATAGGCTACTCCACTGACTAACACACTCTGCAATAGGCCAAAAAGGATTAGCTTTGCTAGATTCAGCCAAATGCTGTGAAAAAAACTTGCACAGCACTGGCACAGACCTGCCTGGCAAAAACTGATAGGAACTGATGTAACCTAGTCCTGAAAAGGACTCCAATTACAATTAGTCTTTACTCCCACAACCTATCTATTTAAGAGCACAGACCTCCCTGATAAAAGTCGTAGGAAATGCTGTAACCTAGTCCTTAAAAGGACTGCAATCACAACTATTCCCTACTCCCAAGCTATCTGTAGATTTGTGCGAAAATTGGCTTGAAATTAACAAGGTATAGCGCACACAGCAACAGCGGTGCCGTCTAACACGCAGCTGCAGCAGTGAGAAAATGGTGGCGACGGGGAAAATGGCTTGGTCTTATAGGGCAAGGACATGTGACATACACTGCCAATGACACATGCCCTTGCTTGTGTGAAAAAAAGCACTTCGCTCCGTGTGTGCGCTGCTGATAGGCTGACAGATTGCACCTCCCCACTGCAAATGCGGGAAAGAGAAAAAAAAATGGAGATCTTCATTGTTCCTGCAGAGATCCATCCCCTGCCCCTCCCCCCACCCCGCTGTACACTCAAACTGCGTATTAACATTAATTTTCATCATTACTGAGAAAAAATCCAGTTATGATTTTGGTGCACGAACAGTTATCGAACATAACCTCGAACAGCCGAATTTTTATCAAATTGTTCGTGTTCGCCGAACGGCTCGAACACCGCCCAAAACAGCTCGAATTTGAGATTGGCGAACAGTTCGAGTAGAACAACGCTCATCTCTAATTACAGGAAGTGACGGCCCATATCACTAAGAAGACTCGAGATGGGAACCGAGGACTGGGACCATTGGATGAAGTGTTGCGTGACCAACTGATTGCTGGCTTGAAAGACCCTTCCCTGAGGCAGATCTTGAAGGAGCGGCTGCGTTTGAGCCCTGATCTGGGCTTCCTGGAGGTAGGGGCTGAAGCTAGAGTCCTGGAGAAAGAAGTTCCTGTTCTCAAAACCACAAATAGAAGTCATGAGGCAATTGCCCCTGGATTCACCAACAAAGAGCCTGATTGGGTACGGGAGATAAGTCAGGAAATTCGAGATATTCGGGGTGAGTTGAACGCTATTAGAAAGACTCCTGCTGCCCTCTTGCCGATGGACCGTACTGCCCAACGAGGACGGAGACCAGAGCGAGAAAGACGTTCTTACCAGGCCCCAGCACGGCATGTACCCGACCTATCGGTAGAACGAGGACCAGAGTGTTTGACCTGCGACGGTAAGGGGCATATCTCCAAAGACTGTCCAAACCGAGAAAGGAGGAGGAGGGGACAGCCGTTTAACTAAAATGCCCCACGGTTGTGGAGCATACAGTGGGGTCTCGAGCTTCAGAGAGTGGAAGAGGGAGCTCTGAAGACATTGTCTCGAGAGGCCCATTATCTGGGCTGAATTTAATGGGCAGCGGATCCGCTGTCTAATGGACACTGGGTCTCAAGTGACCACTATGCCTGAGACGTATTTCCAAAGTCACTTTTCTGAAGTTGCTCGTTCCTGGCGGGAACCCACTGTCAAACTGGTGGCGGCTAATCAACTACTTATCCCAGTAGCGGGAGTAGTATGGATGTCCGTCCGGGCATGTGGAAATCACCTGGGTAGGAAAAGGATCGTACTGACCACAGGGCCCGGAGGTTATGGGCCCATTGTAACCCTGGGCATGAATGTGCTGAAGGAGGTCGGACAGTACCTGGCTGAGGGCTGTAACAAAAACAACTGTACCCGTGCCACTCGAGACCCAGCTAACATGAAAGTATTCCAGCATCTCGTCCGGGTCAGTCAAATTCAAAAGTTGCCCGCTACCTCTCAGTACCTTGGTAAGGTATCGATACCACCCGAAGCCACAATGACACTGCCAGTGGGGCAGACTGTACTCACTTTAATGGTGCTGGCACATGTGTCCTTAGAGGGCGTGGACATTCAAATTGAACCAATGGAGGGAGAGGAAGCGCCCTCTGGACTCCTGGTTGCTCAGACCCTGGTCACCGTGCGGCAGGGTCGAGTGCCCATGCGTTGGATCAATCTAAGAGACCAGAGTTTACAGTTGTTGCCCCGACAAGAGGTGGCGCGAGTATGTATAATGCCAGAGGCCCTTACCAGAGCTGATGCTTTAGGGCTGGCACCTGTTGAAGGAGAGCCATGGACCCTGGAGGTGTCCCTCAACAGCCAAGAGAATGGAAGAGAATCGTTGGCTGGGCGCCACCTCTTGGATAAAATGGAGGCCAATCTTACTGAGTTTTCTGCTGGACAAGTCAGACAGATCGAACAACTTTTACAGCGGTATCAGGGAGTGTTTGCACAACATGAAGACGATTTCGGGTGCACTCGGGACATTCAGCACGAAATACCCACCGGAAATACTGCTCCCATTCGAGAGAGATATCGGCAGATCCCACCTCAAATGTACCAGAAGGTGAAAGAATTGTTGGCCCACATGTTGCGGAACGGCGTGATACGCGAAAGTCAGAGCCCTTGGGCGGCTCCTATCGTGCTGGTCCGGAAGAAGGATGGTACCCTGAGATTTTGTGTAGACTATCGGAAGCTGAATGCCTGTACAGTGCGGGACTCTTATCCACTCCCCCGAATTGAAGAGTCTCTATCTGCGCTAGGAAGCACCAAGTTCTTCTCTTCCCTCGACCTGGCCAGTGGCTATTGGCAGGTCCCAGTAGCTGAGAAGAATCATCCGAAGACAGCTTTTGTCCTCCCTATGGGCTTGTTTGAGTTCAATCGGATGCCGTTCGGGCTAACAAATGCGCCGGGAACCTTCCAAAGACTGATGGAGAGATGCTTGGGGGACCTCAACTTTGAAGCCACTTTAATATATCTGGACGATATAATTTTCTATTCCGCTACGTTTGAAGATTATTTCCGCCGACTGGAACAAGTGTTAGAATGGCTTCAGAGGCACGGCCTGAAAATTAAGCCTCGTAAGTGTCGTCTCTTCAAGCGAGAAAGAGAATATCTGGGGCACACTGTGTCCAGTGCAGGAGTGCACCCCACTGCGGAGAAAGTAGCTGCCGTGCAGAAGTGGCCCACACCCGCCAATCAAAGAGAACTGAGGGCATTCCTGGGGCTCGCTGGATACTACCGCAGATTCATTAAAGACTTCGCTAAGATTGAGATCCCGCTCAATGAATTGCTGAGAGGAACGGCTGGGGAGCCAAGCGGCAGCCCATTCAGTGGGGCCCACGACAAGAAGAGGCATTCCAAGCATTGAAAATGGCGCTAACGGATGCCCCAATTCTGGCCTACACTGACTTTTCACAGCCTTTCGTGTTGTACACTGATGGAAGCTTGCATGGACTGGGAGCAGTGCTGGCTCAAGTGCAAGGAGGAAAAGAGCGGGTGATCGCGTATGCCAGCAGGTCGCTCCAAGATACGAAGAAGAATCCGGACAACTACAGTTTGTTTAAGCTGGAGCTACTGGCACTGGTGTGGGCCATGACCGAGAAATTTGCTGAGTACTTGTCAGGGTCAGAAGTACAAGTGCGGACAGATAACAACCCTTTGGCCCACTTGGAGAACGCCAAACTGTGCACGTTAGAGCAGCGGTGGGTCGCAAGGATGTTCAAATACCAGTATAAAATTGCCTATCGGTCCAAGGCCCTGAACACTCATGCAGATGCCCTGTCTCGGGTCACTCAGACGGGGCCGAAGAGGGACAGAGATGAGGAGCTCGAAGGCGACGAGATTCTGGATTTCATCCAGTTCGCCGCTGCCGTGGTCGACGCCCAGGAGACCAGAGAGGAGCCGAGGCCTACTCAAATTCTGGGCCGCTCAAGAGACGAGTGGATACATCTGCAACAATCCGACCCAGAGCTGGCAAAGCTGAGAGAATGGGTCGCCCTTGGTCAAAGACCCGACCAGGAAGCCAGGGCCGTTTCACTTCCAACTACCCTACAAATCCTAGGCCAGTGGGGGAGGCTCTTCCTGAAGGATGGCTTGCTATGCCGAAGAATCCAGCTACCTAGAGAGTTTGATGTTACTTGTCAGGTAGTAGTTCCAGGAGAACTGGTAAAGCAGCTGGCCCAGGAAGCTCATAGAAGAGGTGCTCACTTCGGTGTGGAGAAGACCTTTTGGTGGTTTCAACGGCTGGTGTATTGGCCTCAACTGCGGCAAGAAGTCGAAGGGGTCTGCCGAACATGTCGCCAGTGTGAGTTGAACAAGCCCCCGGAACAAAGAGCTCCCATTCAGACCATCCGAACTTCTGCCCCCTTGGAAGTCTTGATGATTGACTACCCGATAATAGTAACTTCATACAATGGTTACGGACACTGTTTAGTCATGACTGATCACTTCACCAAGTTCACAGTAGTGACGCCTACCAAAGACAAGATAGCCTCGGGTTGTTGTTTGTTTGTTTGTTGTTTGGCTGCAGCGGTGATGTCTCATAGACAGTGCTGAATCCAATCACTGAGCTCAGCAGCTTGTGCCAAATACATTGACAGAGCTGCTGACTTCATTGGATCCAGCACTGTTCTTAGGCTTACCAGGTGAGGAGGATCCTCCAAGCCCCAGAACCGGGTGAGCACATGGGCCACGGGCGTCAGTAGAGCAATTGGGTAAGGCAGGAAAAACATTGATAGTTGGGATACTGGAAGCCACAGGCAGGCATGAGACATCCAAGACTGTAGACAGGCAGCTGCGATGCTGGAAACCGCAGACAGGTAGGAGACGTCCAGAAGACTACGGATAGGCAGCTGAAATGCTAGAAACTGCGGGCAAGAGATGTAGAGGAGACCACAATCAGGCAGCTGAGAAAACTCCAGGCTCCAGGAAACACAAATAGGCCACCGGAATGATGGAAACCGCAGGCTGGCACAAGGCATCCAGTAGACTGCAAACAACAACGGAGCAGTTCAAGGTGAATAGTCTTAGAAGCACTTGAGTCTTAATAACATAACACTGTTCTGTGTCTTGTAGGTCTTATATAGGCCCAGGCAGATGATCACAAAGGATATCACTCCCTGAGGAAGCAAACGTGTGAAACGCACGTTGGAGTGTGTCTATCTTTGTGGACGATGCCCTAGCATGAACCTAGGTATGTTATGTAACATTAAGTACTGAGCCTTATGAATTGTTATCTAATATTGTCACTTTAGGTCTAATTTTTTATGTGCATTGCACTTCATATATCTACCTGTGGCTGCTTGTTTTTTCATAGTGAAGCTGCTTTATCAATTTAATTATATGTGGCACTTTATATTTACCGTGCTGCGTGCACTGTTTTGCCTCTTATTTTAATTATCTTTGTCCTATGTATGTATTTTTAATTGTGTTTTTGGTGTCCCGAATAAATAATACAATTAAATGTTCTTCATTAATGATTTGATTGTAGTTTTTGAGCAGTTTTTTTAGATATAGTGATTAGTTCATCTGCTTGGATTATTCCCTCGGTGGTGTAATGCACTATGCGGTGATATGTTTTGGGACTTCAATCCTTCCTTATTTTTGGTAATAGATGATCACAAGGGAGGACACTGGGCCATCTGCAAAGCCAGACTTGGAGTTCAAAAGAGGCTAGCCGACTGGGGTCAGGGAATAAAGCCATGGATCCAGGACAGATTCGTAACAACTGTCTATGTGATGTCACTGCTGCAGCCTATACACAATCACCAGGCCAGCGTTGGAGACTCATCACTTTACCGGGAAAGTAGTGCAATTTGTGTTTTTAATAATGAAATGAACTGGAAGGCAAACATTTTCTGAAAGGGGACAAAGCCTTTAAAAGCTCCAAGTGGCAAAAAAAGCAAAACAAGTAATGCTCACCTTTTCTGATCCCCATATTCGCAGATGGTTTCTGCTTCCGGGTCTCTCTTGACAACCATGAAATATATGAAGCTGTCACGCTCGGGTTGGGAGAGCATGTCGTTCTGATCTCAGTCCAATTTATATGGCCGTCTGACTGTGCCCTTATGGTCAGTTTTACCTAAACAGGGAACCCCCCCCCCCCACAAGTGACCTCATTTTGGAAACTGCACCCCTCAAGGAACTTATCTAGAGGTGTGGTGAGCGCCTTGAATTAATAGGTGCTTCACAAAATTTTATAACGTTGAGCCATGAATATGAAAAAATACTTTTTTTCTGGCAATAATGTTGTTTTAGCCCAAAAATTTTTATTTTCACAAAGGTAAAAGGAGAAAATGAAAACAGATGTTTGTTGTGCAATTTCTCCTGAGTACACCAATACCCCATATATGGTGGTACACTACTATTTGGGTGCACGGCAGGGCTCGGAAGTGAAGTGGAGCACAATTATCGCTGGAAAAGATTGGGGATGCCATGTCACATTTGAAGAGCCCCTGATAGGTCAAAACATCAGAAACCCCCAAAAATGACCACATTTTGGAAACTGAAACTCTTGAGGAATTCATCTAGGTGTGTAGGGAGCAATTTTAACCCTCTGGCAATTCACAAAATTGTATAATATTGGGCTAAGTAAATTAAAAATTACATTTTTTTCCATAAAAAAATTGCTTTTGTCCCAAGTTTTTTATTTACTAAATGGATAATAGGCGAAAATGAATAGTACAAATATGGGGTATTGGTGTACCAATACCCCATATGTGGTCTAAAACTACTTTTGAGGCAAAGCTCAGAAAGGAAGAAGCGCCATATTGGAGTTCAGATGTGGCTGGAATGGTTTGAGGGTGCCATGTCACATTGACAGAGCCATTGAGGTTCCAGTACAGCAGAACCTCTTCATAAGTGACCCCATTTTACAAACTACACCCCACCAATGAATTCATGTAGGGGTGCAATGAGCATGCTAACACCACATGTGCTTCACAGAATTTTACACCATTTGGTGATGAAAAAAAAATTATTACATTTTTACCACTAAAATGTTGTTTTAACCCCAAGTTATTTATTGCTATAAAGGCTAATAAGAAAAAACAGACCTATCAGGTTGTTGTGCAATTTTTCCTGAGTGCGCCAATACCCTACATATAATCGGGAACTATTTTTCAGGCACAGTGGAAAGCTCAGAAGGGAAGGAGCACCATATTGTAATGCAGATTTCGCAGTAATGGTTTGCGGGTACCATAACCCACTGGGAGAGCCCCTGAGGTGCCAGAAGAGCAGAAACCCTTCAAAAGTGACCCCATTTTACAAATTATACCTTTCAATGAATTCATCTGAGGGTGCAATGAGCACAAAATTTTATACCATTGGGCAGTGAAGTAAAAATATTTACACTTTTACCATTAAAATTTTATTTTAGTCACAGATTTTACATTTTCACATGGGGAAAAATGTAAAAAATGGCACCAAAATTTGTCACAATTTCTGTTGAACGTGGAAATACCCCATATGTGGCTGTACGGTACTGCTTAGCCACATGGCGAGACTCGGGAGGGAGGAAGCACTATTTGACTCTTGGAGAAAAATATTCATAGAAAAGTTTGTAGAAGCCATATACAGAGCCCATGTAGAGGACTACTGTGATTTTTTCAAAACTGCAACAAGCATCCCAGTAAGTGACACATTACTGGAATAAGGATCTCAGTCCAATTGTGTTGCTCTCAGATTAGGTGGCAAAAAACCTAGTGACAGATTCCTTTTAATGTATTAATTGTATTTAACATTTAGCTTTTGCAGTATGTAAAATCTAAAAGATTTTACTGTTTGTCCTCTCCCTGTACTCTCTCTCTCTCTTTTCTTGTTCTTTTTTGTCTTCCTGAAACTCCTTAATCTACTATTCATTCTCCACCTATTTCCTGTTTTACTGTGGGAGGGACCTCAAACAAGTCTGTGCATCCTGAGAGGCAGTCTGTAACACAGCAGATTCTTGTTCAAACCAGCCATTTAAATAATTAGAAATCCTTTATCGGTACGGCATCTGCCCAGGAGATCCAGCTATAGTGATATTTGTAATTTCCATTTTAATATTGGAGATATATGCACTTTTTTTGACACCTCAGGTAAAATTCTGAAGCAGGTTATTAGTGAAAGATAGAGTTTTCATCCGTAACACACATTCCCTTTATAATTGTTCTGGAGGTGAATGCAAATGAGAAGTTAAATATTTATATTGGATAATGTAGGAACATTAAACCCTAAGCAAATGTAGCCGTATTATCTCCATTTTATTTTATCCAAGTAATACATATTCTTTACGCATCATCAGACACCGGCAGATAACGGACATTACCGCCGCAATCATTCCTCTATTCTTATTGCTAGAACATTCTTAAAGTCAATTAAAGTCAGAAAACTTTGTTAAAGGAGCATTAGGGATACGTGAAAATCACCAAGGTGTGAAAATGTAAAAGCAAATTAATAAAGGTTTAAAGGGGAACATTCCAAATACAAAGTAAAACTTAAAAGGACGAAGACTTTATGACCGGAATGCAGAATTAGTCTTATCCTTCCAAAAACTTTATTAAGGACTTTAGTTTCTCCAAATAAATTATTGCAACTTTGTAGCAGAACCCGTAACAGAATGCAACTCACATTCCATCCAATGGCTGGCCACAAAGAGAAACGTACTGTACAGCATAAACATCTCCCAACAGAGTATTTCAAAAATCATGTTTTTGTTTTTTTTTTTGAAAAGCTGGTTATTTCATACCAAAGATTTCGGGAGACGTTAAACCTTCCTGTAGGGCAATACAATATTCCAATTCCTTGCTATTGATATTTTTTTGCATAGTCTTTAATTATAGATTTATTAAAACAAAAAAAATGAATCCTTTCGAAAGTGATTTTTCACTTTTGCACTTTCGTTTTTTTTTCCACCCCTCCTTTCAAGTGTCATCACTTTTTATATTTTTCCGCACATATGGCCATATGAGGTCCTACTTTTTTGTGAGGTGAGTTGTAGTTTTCAATTCATTTTATCATACAATGTACTAAAAGATGAAAAAAAAATTCAAAATAGAGTGAAATGGTGAAAAAAAAAAGCAATTCGGCCATCCTTTTTGGGATTTTCTATTTACAGTGGTTACTGTTCAGTAAAAAATGGCCTGCCTACATGATTCAACAATTTTTTTTTCACATTTAAGTGGTTAAAATAAAAAAAAATCAGAACCTGTAAAACTATTTTTTTAGTATCACTATATTATTAAGCCATTTTATTTTTTTTAATTTCCATCAGTGGAAATGTGTCAGAGCATGTTTTTTGCATGCTGAGATGTCATTTTATTGGGACTGTTTTAAGCTACACACAGTGGCATAACTAGAGTCTGATGCCCCCCCCCCAGTGCAAATTTTGGACCTGGGCCCCCCCTGCATATTGGTCAGATGTATGGGCCCTTGTACTGTTCTAAATCCTATAAGGACATACAAGTTGCATCCTCTCCCCCATTATGTAGTAATGTCTCCCATCTTGGGCTCCTTCCCGACATATATGTCCCCCATCCTGGGCAAATCCTAGTATATATGTCCCCCATCCTTGGCCCATCCTGGTATATATCCCCATTTTGGTATATATGTCCCTTATGCTGGTATATCCCCCACCCAGGTGTAGCATTGGCGTCTCTGTCCTCTGACAGGCAGAGACTCCGTCCCTCTCAACGCCGCGCTCCCTGCCTGGCGTCCTCCAGCGCTCCTCTTCCTGCTTCTGCTGCCGGTGCACACAGCTTCCCGGGCACTGTGCTTAGGGCGCGCGCACGGTCCCTTCCTCTTAAAGGGGCCGCGCGCACCACCCTAAGGAGTCCTCCGCCAATTGCCGGAGGTCCTCCCATATATAAGGCACCTCCTCCAAAATGGAGATGCCCGAGAAATAGTTCATGCACAGTGTACTTACCTCTGCTTCAGCCCTCAGGTCCCGCTGCTAGCCTGACTTCTAGTCCTGCCCGCCAGCCTGACTTCTAGTCCAGTCCGCCAGCCTGACTACTCTCCAGCCCGAAAGTCTGTCTTCCGTTCAGTCCGCCAGTCTGTCTGTGGGCTTCGCCCGCCTGCATACCTGGGAGCACCTGCCTGTTACCTGTCAGCCTACCTGGAGGCTCCCGCCTGTCACTTGCCGTGACCACCTGTCTGCCTACCCGGAGGCACATGCCTGTCACTTGCCGTGACCACCTGTCTGCCTACCCGGAGGCTCCTGCCCGTCACTTGCTGTGACCACCTGACAGCCTACCTGGAGGCTCCTGCCCGTCACTTGCCGTGACCACCTGACAGCCTACCTAGAGGCTCCTGCCTGTCACTTGCCGTAAGCACATGTCTGCCTACCCGGAGGCTCCTGCCCGTCACTTGCCGTAAGCACCTGTCTGCCTACCTGGAGGCTCCTGCCCGTCACTTGCCGTAAGCACCTGTCTGCCTACCCGGAGGCTCCTGCCCCTCACTTGCCGTGACCACCAGTCTGCCTACCCGGAGGCACCTGCCTGTCACTTGCCGTGACCACCTGTCTGCCTACCCGGAGGCTCCTGCCCGTCACTTGCCGTGACCACCTGTCTGCCTACCCGGAGGCTCCTGCCCGTCACTTGCCGTGACCACCTGACAGTCTACCTGGAGGCTCCTGCCCATCACTTGCCGTGACCACCTGACAGCCTACCTAGAGGCTCCCGCCTGTCACTTGCCGTGACCACCTGACAGCCTACCTAGAGGCTCCCGCCTGTCACTTGCCGTGACCACCTGACAGCCTACCTAGAGACTTCCAGCCCGACAGTCTGTCTTCCATTCAGTCCGCCAGTCTGTCTGTGGGCTTCGCCCGCCTGCTTACCTGGGAGCACCTGCCTGTTACCTGTCGGCCTACCTGGAGGCTCCCGCCTGTCACTTGCTGTGACCACCTGTCTGCCTACCCGGAGGCACATGCCTGTCACTTGCCGTGACCACCTGTCTGCCTACCCGGAGGCTCCTGCCCGTCACTTGCTGTGACCACCTGACAGCCTACCTGGAGGCTCCTGCCCATCACTTGCCGTGACCACCTGACAGCCTACCTAGAGGCTCCTGCCTGTCACTTGCCGTAAGCACATGTCTGCCTACCCGGGGGCTCCTGCCCGTCACTTGCCGTAAGCACCTGTCTCCCTACCCAGAGGCTCCTGCCCGTCACTTGCCGTAAGCACCTGTCTGCCTACCCGAGGGCTCCTGCCCGTCACTTGCCGTGACCACCTGTCTGCCTACCCGGAGGCACCTGCCTGTCACTTGCCGTGACCACCTGTCTGCCTACCCGGAGGCTCCTGCCCGTCACTTGCCGCGACCACCTGTCTGCCTACCCGGAGGCTCCTGCCCGTCACTTGCCGTGACCACCTGACAGCCTACCTGGAGGCTCCTGCCCGTCACTTGCGTGACCACCTGACAGCCTACCTAGAGGCTCCCACCTGTCACTTGCCGTGACCACCTGACAGCCTACCTAGAGACTTCCGCCTGTCACCTGCTGTCTCATCTACCCAGACCTCTCGTCAGCCTGCCTGCTGTGCTCATCTGCAGTATCGGCCAGTCTCAGCCATCTGACCCCTGGGAGTCACCTGCTCTCTTACAAAGTCGTCCCCAGAGTAGCACCTGGTCCCTCTGCTCGGTCCCCCCTTGTCGTTAGCCGCTGTACGACCAGGCTCGGTCCGAGTTGATACTTAGTTACGACCCTCTGGGTCCCTCCTTGCACCGCAGAACAGGGGTTCCACCACCCGGATCCGTAACACCTGGTTTATATATCCCCCATCCTGGTATATACATACATTGATGGCCAAAAGTATTGGCACCCCTGAAATTCTGTCAGATAATACTCAGCTTCTTCCTGAAAATGATTGCAATCACAAATTCTTTGGTATTATTATCTTCATTTAATTTGCTTGCAAGGAAAAAACACAAAAGAGAATGAAGCAAAAATCAAATCATTGATCATTTCACACAAAACTCCAAAAATGGGCCAGACAAAAGTATTGGCACCCTCAGCCTAATACTTGGTTGCACAACCTTTAGCCAAAATAACTGCGAACAACCGCTTCCAGTAACCATCAATGAGTTTCTTACAATGCTCTGCTGGAATTGTAGACCATTCTTCTTTGGCAAACTGCTCCAGGTCCCTGATATTTGAAGGGTGCCTTCTCCAAACTGCCATTTTGAGATCTCTCCACAGGTGTTCTATGGGATTCAGGTCTGGACTCATTGCTGGCCACCTTAGAAGTGTCCAGTGCTTTCTCTCAAACCATTTTATATTGCTTTTGGAAGTGTGTTTTGGGTCATTGTCCTGCTGGAAGACCTATGACCTCTGAGGGAGACCCAGATTTCTCACACTGGGCCCTACATTATGCTGCAAAATTTGTTGGTAGTCTTCAGACTTCATAATGCCATGCACACGGTCAAGCAGTCCAGTGCCAGAGGCAGCAAAGCAACCCCAAAAGATCAGGGAACCTCCGCCATGTTTGACTGTATTGACCGTGTTCTTTTCTTTGAATGCCTCTTTTTTTTTCCTGTACACTCTATGTTGATGCTTTTTCCCAAAAAGCTCTACTTTTGTCTCATCTGACCAGAGAACATTCTTCCAAAAACATTTTAGGCTTTCTCAGGTAAGTTTTGGCAAATTCCAGCCTGGCTTTTTTATGTCTCGGGGTAAGAAGTGGGGTCTTCCTGGGTATCCTACCATACAGTCCCTTTTCATTCAGATGCCGACGGAGAGTACGGGTTGACACTGTTGTTCCCTCGGACTGCAGGGCAGCTTGAACTTGTTTGGATGTTAGTCGAGGTTCTTTATCCACCATCCGCACAATCTTGCGTTGAAATCTCTCGTCAATTTTTCTTTTCCGTCCACATCTAGGGAGGTTAGCCACAGTGCCATGGGCTTTAAACTTCTTGATGACACTGCGCACGGAAGACACAGGAACATTCAGGTCTTTGGAGATGGACTTGTAGCCTTGAGATTGCTCATGCTTCTGTGACACCCCAGGGGTCTGGTTGTCACAGTGATAGAGATATTACGTCTGAGAGCAGGTGGGAGGTCCTTTGGTCAGGGATCCTGTGCATGCCACACCTCCTGCCCAGCCTTGGGAGGGGAAGAACTTCCCCTGTATAAACCCGGGGCTGAGGCAGGGTTAGTGAGTCCAGGAAGAGTAGAGACAAGAGCAGCATAGGAAGCAGCAGAGTCACAAGGAGTCAGGGGCTGGCAGCTAAAGAGCTCGCCCTGACTAAGAAGATTCTTTACCGGACCCGGAGTCCGAGGCTGTGGGGACTAACTTCTACCCAGCAGCAGAATCCGTCAGGCAGGGGATTTCAGGTCCCCTGGCCCAGAAGCCCGAAGGCCCGGTCGCACGCGTGGGACCAGCACCGCCATCGTGGAGCGGAAGCCATTAGAAGGCCCCGAGTCACCGGCCATACGGGTGAGCACCACACGGTACACTCAGGGACGTGGGCTACTTACATCAGCTTCTAGCAAGGTAGCCAGAAGAGTACAGTCAGCTTGGGAGGCCTACAACTACGCCTGGCCAGGGGAGATCCCATCTGCTCAAGGACTGACCAGGCCCCGTTCGCTAGCAAGTACTCCGGGAGGGTCTATCGTTGTTACCAGTAAAGACCCTGAACGCTACCATACCGTCTCTGAGTGGTTCCTGCTACCCCCATCATCCACGTCGGCTGCCCTGAGGCCATACCCCTCCCGTTGGGGGTTATACTATCACGCTGCACCATCCTTCCACCGGCCTCAGCGGTCTGCCCTGCAGCAGCAGCCCCCTGGCTGCATTCAACGGGTGGCGTAGTCATCAACCATTTTCTACCGCTAACAGACTGCCGTCCAGTTTGACTCCCTGGGCACGGACCGGGTCACCGCCACGAGACTACAACCCTAAACAGATCCGGCTCCGGGTAAGCTCCCGCGTGCGCAACGCAGCGCGACACAGGCCCAGGGGCGCGTCAACTTTGGCGTAGTCGGCAGGATCACGTGCCCGCAACCACCGGGTACTGCGTGCCTGAAAAGCAAAGACTGTTCAAACTTACCAGTGGTGAAGATTCCCGCCATCGGTGAAGATTCCCGCCATCCGGCGCCATCTTCAGCCTTCTTCCCGCCATCGGTGAAGTTTCCCGCCATCCGGCGCCATCTTCAGCCTTCTTCCCGCCATCCGTGGAGTTTTCCCGCCATTGGACGCCATCTTGAGGACGCCGCGCGGGAAGAAGAGGGGCGTGGACTCCGAAAGCGCGCGAGAACTGAAGCCCCGCCTCACGTCCGGACGTTGCGTAAGGTCCTGGAAGGAGCCCAGCAGACGCCGACGTCACAGGAGCGCGACGGAAGGTCCTCAACCCTGACGATCCACTGCGGAGCCGCGGCCTACGGAACAGGATCATCGCAAGGTAGGCCACGGTCCACTAGGGGGGAGGAAGATGTCGGATACGGAGGAGAGCTCCACTGCCTCAACCCCCGCCAGCGCTACCGCTGTTGCAGTTATGCCCTTCACCATGCCCTATATCCCGGGAGCAGCTTGGCTACCCCAGTACTCAGGGGAGTCACATACCCTGCATGACTTTAGAGAAAAGCTGGATAGCCTCTTCCAGGTGTACCCCCTCACAGAAGAGCAAAAAGTGAGCATCCTGGTGGCCCAACTAACTGGGGCAGCCAAAAGGGAAGTAAAATCCTGGCCACCTGGGAGGAAGACTGTCGCAGGGATACTAACCCGGCTGAAGGACACCTTTGATACCCGCACCTCAGCCGAGATTAAACTTAGATTCTACGGGTGCAAGCAGCGAGCGCATGAGAGTATAAGGGACTATGCACTCAACCTACAAGAGGCCCTGAGGGCCATTAAGCAGACCGACCCTAATGGAGTGGGAAACGAGGACAGGCTGTTGACCGAACAATTTATAGAGGGTTTATATTGCAATGCCCACCGCACCCAGTTGCGGGCAATGGCCTTACAGGACCCTCATCTAGAATTTGCACAGTTCAAGGACAGAGCCATCCGGGTGCTCCGAGAACCGGCACCAGGTGGCGTTGTGACCCACAGACGCCCCACTACCACTTACTACCAGGAGGCGGCGCCCTTGTCAGCAGGGCCTGTGGGAGCTGATGCGCAGGCTTTGGACAATGACCCGGCTCCAGACCTACACCATCAGGTCCAAGAGCTAGCTAAAAGCGTTGCTGCGCTAACCCGAACTGTGCAGTCTTTACAGGTTTCCACTCCAGGGAAGATCCAGCTGGCATCCGGACCGGAGGACATCCCGTGGCGTCGACCAAGGAGGACCCCACCGGCCAGAGGAAGACCCAGTGACCGATACAGCGAGGACGGACGACCCATCTGCCGCCGCTGCAATCAACCCGGACATATGGAAAGGTACTGTTCTTTAAACGGGCACAACCTGGGGTAGAGGGCCAACCCCCAGGAAAAAGATCACCAGGCCCATCGAACTGGCGCGACAGATATGTGGGAGGACGTCCAGTCTTGCCTGTGGTACTGGATGGCATTCCCATGAGTGCCCTACTGGACACCGGGTCACAGGTCACCACCATCCCGTACGTGCTCTTCAAGCAGTACTGGAATGACTCGGATATTACCCGCTACCCTGACGACGACTTGAGTATCATCGCCAGCAATGGTCAGCCCGTGCCACAGATCGGATTTAAAGAGGTGACCATCAAAATTGGTAGAGTCGAACTGGCCGCACAGGGACTGATCATTGTAGATATTGACAAACATGAGAGTCACCCAAAAATAACTCTAGGAACTAATGTAATTGAAAATTGTCTTGCAGAGGTGATTTTCCTTTTACAGCAGGTTGCCAAGAATGCCAGCTCCGGCGAGCAGCGGGTGCTCCAGAAAGAGATCCGGGCACTGATGCAACGGCAACAAGTGGAACTCTCCGGCGGTGAGATTGGTAGCGTAAGAATGTGTGACCCTTTTCCTATTGCCATGCCCCCAAAAAGTGAAATGATGATTTGGTGCCGGGCAGCTATTGGTCTGAGAGGTAGAGATTACCAGGCAATGGTAGAACCAGTTTACTCAGAAAGTAGGCCCACCATTTTGACAGCACGGGGGGTGGTCAATGTACGCCATGGGAGGGTGCCCGTTCGCATAATAAATATCGGGGAGAGGGAAGTGTACCTGCCCCGGTATGCCACGCTAGCCAAATTATATACCACTAATCAAAATTCTATACAATCTGTGGAACCCTTGCCTCCATCTCACCCGGAGGAAGGTAACGGCTCTAAGAAAGACATGGAGGACTGGTGTCAGCAACTACATCTGGGTACTGACTCCACTCCCTCACACCAGAAACAAGGAGTCTATCGGGTGGTTCAAGAGTATGAGAGAGTGTTTAGTAAACACCCGTTAGACTTCGGGCGAGTCAAGGGGGTAGAACACCGCATCCCCACGGGAGATCATCCTCCCATAAAAGAGAGGTATCGACCCGTACCCCCTGCACATTACCAACACGCCAAGGGGATGCTTAGAGACATGAAGGAGGCTGGGGTAATCCGGGATAGCTGTAGCCCCTGGGCAGCCCCACTAGTTTTAGTCAAAAAGAAAGACAACACCATGAGGATGTGTGTAGATTACCGGAAAATCAACCGTATCACACACAAGGATGCGTACCCCTTACCAAGGATAGAGGAGTCATTGGCTGCTTTAAGATCTGCTAACTTCTTCTCTATCTTGGATCTCACTAGCGGGTACTGGCAGGTTCCTGTAGCAGAGGCGGACCGGGAGAAGACCGCATTCACCACCCCGATGGGACTTAGCGAGTTCACCTGCATGCCGTTCGGACTCTGCAACGCCCCAGGAACCTTCCAACGATTAATGGAGTGCTGTCTGGGCCACAGAAACTTCGAGACGGTCCTGTTGTACCTGGACGATGTCATCGTATACTCCAAAACGTATGAGGACCACCTGAAACACCTGGCGGAGGTGTTCGAAGCTCTGGCGAGTTACGGCCTAAAGGTGAAACCCTCCAAGTGTCACCTCCTGAAACCAAAGGTGCAATACCTGGGACACGTGGTGAGCGCTGACGGAGTGGCTCCCGACCCCGATAAGATCACCGCAATCAAAGGATGGCCAAGCCCTTCCAGCGTAAAAGAAGTGCGGCAGTTCCTAGGGTTGGTAGGCTACTACCGAAGGTTTATTCCCGGTTTCACCAAAAAGGCGGCGCCTATGCAGGACCTCCTGATAGGCCAGTCCCGGAAGGCCAAGAACCAGAAGCCGCCCTTCAAATGGGAAGAGCTAGAGGAAGAGTCCTTCCGCCAGCTGAAGATGGCCCTCACGGGGGATGAAATCTTGGCGTATCCGGACTATAGCCAGCCCTTCATCCTCTACACCGACGCCAGTAACGTCGGGCTAGGAGCCGTACTGTCCCAGATTCAGCAGGGGAAAGAGCGAGTAATCGCCTATGCCAGCCGAAAACTGCGACCCACCGAAAGGAATCCCGAGAATTATAGCTCATTTAAGCTAGAGTTCCTGGCCGTGGTATGGGCAGTCACCGAGCGCTTTAAGCATTACCTCGCTTCTTCCCGGTTCACCATATACACGGATAACAACCCGCTGACACACCTGGACACGGCAAGACTCGGTGCCCTGGAGCAGAGGTGGATGGCCCGTCTGTCCAACTACGAGTTCACAATTAAATACCGGGCAGGGCGCTCCAATACCAACGCGGACGCCCTGTCCAGGATGCCCAACCTGCCGGACGGAGGAGAAGATCCGGAGGGACTGGAAGAAGTTGAACTCCCTGCGTTCCACCGTCATGGGACTATCCAGTATTCCCACCGGGTAAGGAGTAAGCAGGCTGCTACGTTGAACCCCTTACCTCACTACAACTGGGCGGAAACGCAAGACAGCGACCCTGCCGTCCGACTGGTGAAGGAGATGCTGACTCGCCCGGAGGCTAGCCTGGAATCAGACGCTCCAGAGGAAGCCAAACAACTATGGGCAGAGAAGAGTCGACTGTTCCTTTACAAGGGGAAGTTGTGCCGCAGAATGGTTAACTCCAGGACGCATGAACTACTCTGGCAAGTAGTGGTGCCACGAAGAGACGCAGCCATGGTGATGGAGGCATACCACGACGGAGCTGGACACTTCGGGTGGAAAAAGCTGGAGTTCCTGCTGCGCGAGCGGTTCCACTGGGTAGGCATGAGGGGAACCATCGAGAAGTGGTGCAGAGACTGTGGCCCGTGCAATCTGAGAAGGAAGGACCGGGCCAGCCAGAAGACTCCCCTGCAGTCCATCGTCACCCGGCAACCGTTGGAACTGGTAGCCTTGGATCATGTAAAACTGACCCCCAGCAGAAGTGGCTACGTCTACGCGTTAACCATCGTGGATCATTACTCCCGGTTTCTGGTTGTCGTCCCCGTCAAGGACTTAACGGCTCGAACAGCAGCTAGAGCCTTCCAGCAGCACTTTTGCCGTCCACACGGGTACCCGGACCAAGTGCTGACGGACCAGGGACCTGCCTTTGAAGCGGAGGTCTTCCAGGAATTCTGCAATCTGTATGGCTGCCGGAAGATAAGGACGACACCCTACCATCCGCAAACTAATGGACTTTGTGAGAAAATGAACCAGGTGGTAATGGATCTTCTAAAAACGTTGCCCCTGGAAGAACGCAGTCTGTGGCCTGAGAAGTTGCCCGATCTGGTGGACCTATACAACCACATCCCGGTAGGTTCCACCAACTGTACCCCGGCTTACCTAATGAGGGCAAGACCTGGTAAGTTACCTGTTGACCTGGAAATGGGAGTCCTTACGCCCGAGGACACTTCACCAGAAACAGACTGGGACACAGAGAGGCAGCAGCAGTACCGGAAAGTACAGGAGAGCGTGGAGCGAAGTCTCTGTCAGGCTAGGGAAAGACAAGAGAAGACTTACAACCAGTATGCTCCCGCTGTTCCCCTGGTACCCGGAGAGCAGGTCTTGAAGAGGAAGAGACGGCTCCACAAGTTGGACGACCAGTGGGAGAAGGACCCGTACACCGTACTGCCCTCAAGCCACGAGAACCCGAAGGTCTGTACCATCAGTAAAGACGGAGGGGAAACCACAGCCATTGTATCCCGGGACCACCTGAAGAAGTGCCCCGAACAACTGAGGAACCCTGAGGAGGAACAGGAAGACCATCGACCCGTGGAAGAAAGGGAAGATATGGTTAGTACCGTGCTCGGGGACTTCCCTCGGTCTTGGACTCAAGTCAATGGTGCAGTTGTGGTACCCGTACTCACCTTCCTCCAACCATCATCCCAAGAACCTACGGAGCAACGGGTAGAGCTGGAAGAGCAGCCGGTCCAGGAGGCAGAAGACTCCACCCAAGCGGAACAGGAGAATCCACCTTCTGCTTATAGTGAGCCTGCCGTACCCCTAGTGAGACAAAGAGCCGGTAGACAGCTGCCCAGTTTACCCTTGACAGCTCCTACACCCTGTAGTTCAGGGCCAGACAGTCAGCTCCGTAGGTCCACTAGGGCCACTAGAGGCCAGTTACCCGCACGTTGGAGGATCTAAATGTTTAAGTTGTTTTACAATGTTTACCTGTTTATTGTTGCTTGTGTGTAATTTTGTGTTTCCAGTTGTTTTTAGGAGTCTTCGGTGGATTTACCGGGAATCCTTTGTATATAGTTGGAGCGTAACCCAGGATGGACTAGAGACTGTTAAGGACTCGGGGTAGGACAGACCCCTACCTGGTTACGTCTCCCTGTGTTGGTGAAATGGACACCTTTGCTTTTCTTCAAAGACTGCACCCGGTTGCGGACATCCGTGACCATCTTATTGTGTTTCCTTATTGTATTTTATTGTTCTTTGATATACCTTGTTATATTTTTCTAAAAAGTGTTTAGTCCCGGAGTACTAAATTTCACTAGGGGGGAGTGTGACACCCCAGGGGTCTGGTTGTCACAGTGATAGAGATATTACGTCTGAGAGCAGGTGGGAGGTCCTTTGGTCAGGGATCCTGTGCATGCCACACCTCCTGCCCAGCCTTGGGAGGGGAAGAACTTCCCCTGTATAAACCCGGGGCTGAGGCAGGGTTAGTGAGTCCAGGAAGAGTAGAGACAAGAGCAGCATAGGAAGCAGCAGAGTCACAAGGAGTCAGGGGCTTGCAGCTAAAGAGCTCGCCCTGACTAAGAAGATTCTTTACCGGACCCGGAGTCCGAGGCTGTGGGGACTAACTTCTACCCAGCAGCAGAATCCGTCAGGCAGGGGATTTCAGGTCCCCTGGCCCAGAAGCCCGAAGGCCCGGTCGCACGCGTGGGACCAGCACCGCCATCGTGGAGCGGAAGCCATTAGAAGGCCCCGAGTCACCGGCCATACGGGTGAGCACCACACGGTACACTCAGGGACGTGGGCTACTTACATCAGCTTCTAGCAAGGTAGCCAGAAGAGTACAGTCAGCTTGGGAGGCCTACAACTACGCCTGGCCAGGGGAGATCCCATCTGCTCAAGGACTGACCAGGCCCCGTTCGCTAGCAAGTACTCCGGGAGGGTCTATTGTTGTTACCAGTAAAGACCCTGAACGCTACCATACCGTCTCTGAGTGGTTCCTGCTACCCCCATCATCCACGTCGGCTGCCCTGAGGCCATACCCCTCCCGTTGGGGGTTATACTATCACGCTGCACCATCCTTCCACCGGCCTCAGCGGTCTGCCCTGCAGCAGCAGCCCCCTGGCTGCATTCAACGGGTGGCGTAGTCATCAACCATTTTCTACCGCTAACAGACTGCCGTCCAGTTTGACTCCCTGGGCACGGACCGGGTCACCGCCACGAGACTACAACCCTAAACAGATCCGGCTCCGGGTAAGCTCCCGCGTGCGCAACGCAGCGCGACACAGGCCCAGGGGCGCGTCACTTCCTCACAATTTGGTTTCTCAAGTCCTCAGACAGTTCTTTAGTCTTCTTTCTTTTCTCCATGCTCAATGTGGTACACACAAGGACACAGGACAGAGGCTGAGGCAACTTTAATCCATGTTAACTGGCTGCAAGTGTGATTTAGTTATTGCCAACACCTGTTAGGTGCCACAGGTAAGTTACAGGTGCTGTTAATTACACGAATTACAGAAGCATCACATGATTTTTCAAACAGTGCCAATACTTTTGTCCACCCTCTTTTTTAGGTTTGGTGTGGAATTGTATCCAATTTGGCTTTAGGACAATTCTTTTTGTGTTTTTTCATTGAAGACAAATTAAATGAAGATAATAATACCAAAGAATTTGTGATTGCAATCATTTTCAGGAAGAAACTGAGTATTATCTGACAGAATTGCAGGGGTGCCAATACTTTTGGCCACCACTGTATGTCCCCCATTCTGCCGCTGTTCTTTAATGCATAGAAAAAAATGTTTTAACTCACTTTCCCTCTGCTCCCCCGCCTCGTGGCATCCTCTTCTGAAGCCAGCTGCTATGCACCCCCAGTCATGTGCACTCTGACGTCAGCTGCTGGATTCTGATTGGCTGGCAACGTTTATTGCAAAGCACGGACCCGGCGAGTCTCTGCGCCACAATACACTTTAGCTGAATGTGCATCTGAGAACGTACATCCAGTTAAAGTTTGTGCTGATGTCGTCGGGACCACCACCCACACGGCCCTGTGGTCATTACGCCCCTGGCTACATAATATCTTTTGATTCCTTGTACTTTTTTTATTACTTTATTTTTGAATGAAGTAAATATATACAGTCATGGCCGAAAGTATTGGCACCCTTGAAATTGTTCCAGAAAATTAAGTTTTGCTCCCATAAAATTATTGCAGTTACAAATGTTTTGTTATACACACATTTATTTTGTTTGTGTGTATTGGAATAACACAAAAAAAAATGAGAAAAAAATGCAAATTGTGCATAATTTCACACAAATCCCCAAAAATGGTCCGGACAAAACTGTTGGTAACCTTAACTTAATATTTGGTTGCACACCCTCTGGAATAAATAACTGCAATCAATCACTTCCTATAACCATCAGCTTCTTACACCTCTCAGCTGGAAACTTGGACTCTTCTTACAAACTGCTCCAGGTCTCTCATATGTGAGGGTGTCTTCTCCCAACAGCAATTTTAAGATCTCTTCACAGGTGATTAATGGGATTGAGATCTGGACTCATTGCTACCACTTCACAACTCTCCAGTGCTTTGTTTCCATCCATTTCTGGTTGCTTCTTGAAGTATGTTTGGGGTCATTGTCCTGCTGGAAGACCCATGACCTGGGATGCAAACCCAGCATTCTGACGCTGGGCACCGCATTGCGACTCAAAATACTTTCGTAATCTTCAGATTTCATGATGCCTTGCACACAGTCAAGGCCCCCAGTGCCAGAGGCAGCAAAACAACCCCAAAACATCTTTGAACCTCCACTATATTTGACTGGAGGTACTATGTTCTTTCCTTGTAGACCTCATTCCGTTTTCGGTAAACAGTAGTATGATGTGCGTTACCAAAAAGCTCTATCTTGGCCTCATCTGTCCACAAGACGCTTGTCCAGAAGAATTTTTGGCTTACTGACATACATTTTGGCAATCTGCTGTCTAGCTTTTTTATGTCTCTGTGTCAGCAGTGGGGTCCTCGTGGGTCTTCTGCCATAGCATTTTATTCCATTCAAAAGTCAATGAATTTTTTTTAAAAATTCAGTAGAGAAAAGAGAGTTTGGTTGTGAGTAATCATTCCTAAGTTCTGCACAAAGTGACATCATGGGTAAAAAACACTGGGTAAGAGCTCAACACAAGTTATTGTCAAAAAACCCAAACAGCCCTAAATAAAATCCAATATATATAAGCTTTGGTCACCACTGAAAAGCAAAATTAGTAATCTTGCAATTTTCACACCGGATACTGGGACTTTTTTTATATACTTGTACTAACTTGTCCATTCAGGAATAGTTTTCAGCAATTTCCTTATTATCAGAGGCAGGATTATAATGACTACCAATACCTCTATACACAGCTGATAACACAGCATTTACAATAGCTGATTTCACAGCTGACCCTGCCCCCCCCCCTCTCTTCACGAAGACCTTTGCACATGCTCATTAGGTGCTTCAATACAAAAGATAGGGTCAGAGTTTGTTCATTGCTGCTAATGTACATGTACAATTCCTAAAAGGACTGGAAGTTAGAGTGAAAAAGTGCCCCAGTGGACAAACTAAAAATTACAACAAGATTTCTATATTTCATTTTTAATTGAAATGGTAATATGGAAATTAATTTAAAAAATGGCAAAAAAAAGTAAAAATGAACATAAAAACCTGATTTAAACAATGTCATTTTCTGATGCCGGATTTCTTTTGGAAAAAAAAAATTGGTCTATGTGTAAGCCAACTAAGGATGTTGTAATGTTAGACAAGAGTTTTGAGCGCCTGTGATAGATTTTTCCATACCTTCAGACCGTTCAGTGGAGGAATATGCAGTCTATATATTAGAAAAGATTAGTAAACCTGTCCCAATGTCCGTCCTTTGTGTAAACAGATTAGTCTCGGAACCGCACGACCATCACTTAAATCCTGATTCATTCTACCTTGAAATAAATCTTTCCTGACATTGTGTTATACAGTACACTGATTTTACCCAACACGCTGAATAGAATAACATTGAAAAACACTCTCCTTTATTAGACGTTAATTATTCCGCCGGTCGTCTAACAAGCCCATTCAATAAGTGAAACTAATAAAATGACATAAGACTCTCAGCAATGTCAAAGTCACAGTGTCAAAACAAATCCATTTTTATCATCTCATGTGATGCTTAGTAGTTATGAATTGACTCATTATCAGCAGTTGTGATTGTATTGCACCGCCGCTTCGATGTATTTCTCTTAATTAGTCCACATTTTTTTTATTTTTAAAGTTTTTTTTTTGTCTGGTTTTTCATTATCCTGAAGTGCTATAGTAGGAATAATTTTAGATCTGGAGGACTTAAAGGATTTAAGTCCTTCAATCTGAGAGCGGCATAATTTAAGGACAGAAACTCTAATTCCAGCGATGTGTCACTTACTGGGCTGATTGCTGCAGTTTTTATAAAATAACTGTTTTATCAGCAGGAGATTATCACTAGAGGACTAGTAAACTGTAGTCCAACCACGCCTCCACCACTGATTGGCAGCTGTACTCAGAAATCTGCCAATCAGTGGTGTGGGCGGGGTTATACAGAGCTCAACATTCAGAGAACAGGATAGATCTGCTTCAGATAAAACAGATTTTTAACCAAAACAAGCAGCTCAGTAAGTGATACATCGCTGGAATCAGGTTCTCTGCCCCCTATATTTTGCTACTCTCAGATAGGGGAGAAAAAAAATCTGGTTTCAGATTCCCTTTAAAACTAACATTAGATGGATAGCCCATTGAATGTAGTGGGTACAGTGTAGTACCTAATTTCCCCTGTGGTGGTGCTGCAGGGAAACTGAGAACTTGCTGTTTGCTGTCGATCAGAACAACTTTAGGCAATAAGCAATCCTGTGATCCTATTGACTGGGGAACAAGCTAACTAATAGGAATTATCCAAGATAGGAAACTAATAAATGAAAAATAGATTGATATTTCCAATGGCAAAGATAATCTAACTAACATGCGGTTAATTTAGATGGAACACGTTTTTCTCTTCTCCAATCAATGCTTTTATTGCGTAGAGAATTAAACCATTACAACTCACCTTGAAACACATGGAGTAACAGGAGGAACAACTGCAACTAGTACCATGTCCCAAAGAGCATCTGGACCCTCTAACTTTAAGAGTAACCTAGGATGTAAAGCTACATGGGCAAAATGCACTGCCCAAAAAGGGGGAGCCATACTTCTGTATGCACAAAGTACAAGATGCTAAAGCAAAACCAAACAAATGATCCGGAACACGTTAGTATAAGTGTAATGTATAGGTGCGTATTCACACTATGGCCATTTAACAGAAATAATGCACTTACATGCGGGCAAATTAGATGGAATTAGATGGAACACGTTTTTCCCTTCTGCCATCAATCAATGTTTTTAGGATTTAGGAATTAAACCTTTACACCTCACCTTCAAACACATCGTACGCAAGATGTCTTCATGACGGAACAACTACAACTAGAACCATGTCCCAAAGAGCATTTGGACACTCTCACCTTGGTAGTTTTGCCATTTCTGCCTTTGTTAAAGTTAATAGGGTTGTCGAGAACTAAACAAAATAGGTTTTAATCCTGGAGACTTTCTACATACTTAAAGGCTATGATATTGATGATTTATCATTAGGGTAAGTCATCAAAATCAGAAGCGCCTGGGGTCCAAAAACTGCCCACGTATCGGTTGTTACCAGATCTTGTGGTCCTTTGAGTTATATATTGTATGGAGCTTGACCACCACAGTGCTGAACATTTCGTAGTGGCATTTCTTGGGTACTGCTGCACAGATCATGTTCACTTCAATGGGAACTGAACTGCAGTACCCGTTAAAGGCCGCTACGCAATGGGGAATCTCATGTGGCTGCACAGAGTCTGAGCCTAGACCCTATCCAACACAGACAAAATACTAGCACAAATTAATTTACGAAAACCTAGACTAGATGATAAATAACAGAAAACACCAAATCAGAGCTCTCAGCAACTAAACTAATATAGAGAGAGAGAAAGAAAGATTTTGTTTCCAGCTTCAAAGTTCGGGTCCCCATTCATTTTTATGGGGTTTAGGTTCACGTTCAAGTTCGGATACAGTCCTGGTGCCCGGACCGAACTTGGGACTAACGTTTGGTCGAACACGACAAACTCGAACTATGATGAGTCCGCTCATCCCTATTCATTGCTGTGAATGTACATGTAAATTTCAACTATATGTCTTTAGAATAAATGCAACATTTTGCAAGTCTCTACCTAGCCGACATGAGATCCTACTAAGTATTTCCTATTATGTCCATATATTCACATGACCAGAAGATAAAATGGCTGTATGGGGTGTGATAAAGCGACTTGATCGGCTCTCCCAGAGACAGACAAAGGACACACAGTTCGGGTCAACTTCCTGTTGGTTTCTTGAGTGGCATAAACTCCAGCAGCGTTCCACAAAAATAAACCGTCCCTCTCGGGGGTTAACGGGAAAATAAAAAGATAAAGTACAGCAGAGTCCATTAGTGAGCAAGGCTTTGCCCGATCCCAGTAGCACAGTGAAGTCCCACCAAACACCAGGCCTCCGGGGTTGCCCTCTCACTTCACCAAACACAGCCTGGAGACTTCACTCTCCAGACCAGACCAGAGAAAAAAAAAATACTGACTGAGCATTTAAGCTTGCTCAGCCACACCCAGAGGGGAGTTAGGGGGAATGGCCTCCCACCCTCATTGCCATTCCCATAAAACCACAACCTTTAGGATTTAACCCCCAACATATAACTTGCTGGAGGAAAGTTTGTAGGTTTCAGTTTACACAGGCTGGCAGCCGGAATGACACATACCTCCCCTCACATACAAGACCAGTGACTCTGTTACATATTCCTCCCCTCTGCCCAAAGCCGGGGGTTTGGGCACGTTCAGATACCAGACAGGGAATTCTAGTGAGGGCATCAGCGTTCCCGTGAAAACTTCCTAGGCCCATGCGCTATGTGAAAATTAAAGTCCTGGTGACCTAAAAACCCATCTAGTTACCAGAGCATTTGTTAAAAGGCTCAGATGCCGCACACAGCACACAGAGAGTATGGCAGAGGTTTAATTCAAGATTTGGTTTCTCCACGCAGGGAGTGTAAATTTAAGTAGCACAACAATAAAACAGTAAAATCGGACAATAAACGATTGTGGTTTAACTATAACACGGAAAGGATGAACAATACGGCGCAGTCCCAAAAGTTCAGGCTGAATAAGAGAAGGTAGATTACTGGAGGCTTGCACTTGTCTGTCCTTTAGCGATAACTATGTCCGTCTTCAGACACTCACTCCGGAGGGTGTCCGTCTTATGGCGGCAGTGGGCGTTCTCGGGTCTCACCCACTGGGCCCCCAGTCCTTTTGACCACACGACAGCGGTCACAACTCCTTTAAGAGCCATGGCAAACTCCTCCGGCGTACAACAAACTGCGTTAGGATCACTAATCCCGGGTGCGTCCTCACCCGTAGGTCACCGTCAGATGTCTGGAAAACTGTGGTGATGCAGGTAACTAAACGATCACTTCCTGTAGGCCCGGTACAGACCGCACGCCCCTTGCTTTGTGGTAAGCTGTGTCATCCGCTCGTCCGTCACCGCAGACAGGTCAGCACGTCTCTATTTCACCAAGGACAGGGCAGCACGCCTCTCTCTCGTTGCCGGCAGGTCAGACTGTTTCTCCCCAACTACCGGTCTGCTCTCCACAACCAACTGTCTATTTCGCGCGAGCCCAGACACCTGACTTCCTCTCTTCCCTCCCTCTCCTCTGTCCCCCAGCACTGTCCAGGAAGTCCCCCGTGCACTCTTAATCCCGTCCCCTGGCAACACTGGGCAGGACTCTGGCAGTTCCGGCGCCGGAGCTCGGCACCTGTCCCTAGGCAAGTCTTCCTTCTTACACTCCCGCTCCCTTTGAGCTTGCTATTCCACAGGCGAGAGTTTTTTCAACAGGCGCTCACACTCTCTGACCTCTTGGATGATAATTTGCCAGATGAACTGATCCTGATTGTAGCAGATAGGCGGCACACCAGCCGTGGATCGCTCGGACTGGCGTAACGCAGTTGGAGCGCAGGGTACTTGAGAGTCGCTGAGGTTCCCAACTTCGCCCGTCCCAGCCTGACGGAGCGGTGGGCCCTCCTCTCTTGTGTGGGAAGCTGTGGGCAATGTGAGACTGCGGATCGCAGCCACTATCGTCTCTTCCTCCTCATCATCGTAGACGGCCGCACTGGGTATGGGATCTCTCGTCCTTGTGCTGAGTTCTTCCTTCTTTTCCTCATCGCTAGACAAACAGGGCCATAACATGCTTCGATGAACGATTCCAGTTGGAGGAGCTTCTTCCCCCTCAGGCTGAACCTCATACATCGGTCCTTCAGGACTAACTCTCCGTTTCACTCGATACGGGGTCGACTCCCACCGTCTACTCAACTTGCCCCGGGGTCTCTTGTCCCGTACCAACACCCACTCTCCTGACTTAAGGGCTGTCCCCCGAAGAGGTGGCGTTTCATGGTGCCTATGTTCCTTAAACTTCTGCTGCACCAACCTCCGAAGAGTCTGCAACCGGTGCCGATGCTCCCGGACCCAGGTAGATGGGCCCGTCCGGGGCCAGTCCTCCAAGGGATCTAGTTAGAGCTCAGTGATCTCCCTACCCTTTTGTCCGAACAGCAGGGTGTAGGGGGTGAACCCTGTGGCACTATGTACCCGGTTATTATAGACCCACACCAGCTTGGCCACAAACTCCGGCCAGCGTACCTTCCGATCTTCTTCCAAGGTTCGAAGCATCTGGATCAAAGTTCTGTTGAACCGTTCACAGGACCCATTCCCTTGCAGATGGTACGGGGTGGTCCTAGACTTCTAGATCTTGTATAGCCGGTGTAGCTCCTCCATCACCCGTCTTTGGAAACAAGCTCCTTGATCAGAGTGAATTCTCTTCGGACAGCCATAGACCCTGATGAAGTCCCGACAGATAGCTTGGGCAGCAGATTCAGCTGTCTGATCCCTGGTCGGAGTTTCCACCGCGAATTTCGTGAAGTGGTCGGTCATGACCAGGCAATGTCCATACCCAAGATGCGCCGGGCCGATGGTCAGGTAGTCGATCATCAACACCTCTAAGGGCGCAGCCGTCACAATGGTCTAGACGGGGGCCCGCTGCTCTGGGGTTTTCACCAACTCACAACTTCGGCACTTCTGGCAGACGTTCTCCACTGCAACTCTTAGCTGGGGGTGGTACACCAGTCTCTGCAGCCACTGGAAGGTCTTTTCGGGTCCAAAGTGTGCTCCCCGCTCATGTGCTTCCTTGGCCAGTGTCCCGATCACACTTTCTGGAACCACTAAATGCCAAGTGGGGCCGAACTCCCGTACCAACTGGACGCGTCTGTACAACAAGCCATCCTGCAGGCTCAGTCTCTCCCACTGCCGCAGCATCTTCTGCCCCTCTAGTGTCAGGGTCCCCCTTTCTTCGCGGTTAGGGACTTGTTTCAAAGCCACCCACTGTCGCAACCGCGCAATCTCTCCATCCATTTGCTGTATCCGTACCCACTCGTCCTTGGGCTGCCCAAACGCGTGACCTTCTTTCACTTCCCCGATCTGTCCCTGCATAGCGGACAACGGGCTGCCAACCTTCCGGAAGCTGGGCACCTCTTCAGCCTCCAGTTCTTTGTCACGGTCACGGTCGGGGTACTCATGGGTCACCCTGGAGAGGGCATCAGCATGCGTATTTTCAGCCCTAGGCCGGTAGGTGATCTTATACCGGTACCGAGCCATGCGAGCCACCCATCGTTGTTCCAGGGCTCCCAACTTCGCGCTCTCCAGATGAGCCAACGGGTTGTTGTCTGTCTTCGCCAACACTTCAGACCCCGACAAGTACTCCGCGAATTTTTCTGTCATTGCCCACACTAGGGCCAACAATTACAGTTTAAAGGAGCTGTAATTGTCTGGGTTCTTCTCCGAATCTCGGAGGGAGTGACTCCCCTGCTGCTCCTGCGACAGCACGGCCCCTAGACCAAGGAGACTTCCATCGGTGTGAAGAACGAAGGGCTGAGAAAAGTCCGCGTAGGCCAGTATGGAAGCTTCCGTCAGGGCCATCTTCAAGGCCCTGAAGGCCTCCTCCTTTTCTCTTCCCCATTTCACTGTTTGATTTTTCGAGCCCGCAGGTATCCCTTGAAGGAGCTCCAGTAGCGGATTAGCGATGCGCGTGAAATTTTTCACGAACCTGTGGTAATACCCTGCGAGTCCTAGGAAGGCCCGCACGTCCTTTACAGTCTTCGGGGTGGGCCACTCTTGCACGGCGGCCACTTTCTCCTGAGTGGGCCTGACTCCTTCACCGGACGCCGTGTGCCCGAGGTACTCAACCTGCTTGCGGAATATATGACATTTTTGTGGCTTCACCTTCAGGTCGTGATTTCGAAGTCGACTCAAGACTTGCTCCAGTCGTCGTAGATGTTCCTGGAAGGTAGACGCATAGACGATGATGTAATAGAGGTAGATAAGTGTGGCCTTAAAGTTCAGATCGCCTAAACATCTCTCCATCAAGCGTTGAAAGGTCCCGAGAGCATTGGTTAGGCCAAAAGGCATCCGATTAAACTTGAAGAGTCCCATGGGCAACACGAATGCTGTCTTGGCGCGGTCGTGTTCAGCCACTGGCACTTGCAAGTATCCGCTGGCCAGATCCAGGGAGGAGAAGTATTTCGCCTTGCCTAGGGCAGATAGAGACTCCTTGATCCTGGGTAAAGGGTACGAGTCTCTTACGGTGCAAGCATTTAGCCACCTGTAGTCCACACAAAATCGTAGGGTTCCATCCTTCTTCCTGATCAGGACGATTGCAGCCACCCACGGGCTCTGGCTTTCCCGAATCACCCCGTTCTGTATCATATGGGCCAGCATTTCCTTCACCTCCTGGTACATTTGCGGGGGTATCTGTCTATACCGTTCCCATACAGGAGCAGCATTTCCCGTAGGGATCTCATGGGTGATGGCCACGGTACATCAAAAATCGTCCTCATGGCTGGCAAAGACATCGTGGCACCGTCCCAGCATCTCTTCGACCTGGTACACCTATTCCGTCGTGAGCCCTGTCAAATCAGCACACATCTGTTCTAGGATCCTTCGACCGTCCTTAGTCTGAGGTCAAGGAGACCCCAATCGTACGGTGATCGCCAGGGTCCAGGGATCCCCCCTTATGGCTGACAATTGTATTGCATCTGGCGGTTCCAGCTGTTCTGGCATTCCCAGGATCTGGGCTATTTCGGTCCTGGTGGGAAGAATGAGCTCACTCGGATTCAGGTTCACGCATCGTACCACCACGTTTCCCTTATGGACGGTAGCCAAGGTCCGCGCTACCAGTAGACCCGGAGGCACCTTGTCCACGGTGGTTGACTCAATCTGAATCTCTACCCCTTCTAGTGGGGTGCAGGCTCGGACGGGCAAAGTGAGGACTGTCTGTCCTGGTGGTAAGGTGAGGGTGTTGGTGGCGGGTATTATCACCTTTCCCAGAACTTTTCCCCCACTCGAGGTCTCTTACGCCTGGGCAACCCTGATCAGCTGCAAGTCTTCCTTCTTACACATTTTTACCCCTCTTTTCCCTCAACCATCTCAACAGGGCATGGTCTGATACCAGTTAAAACCTTCGGCCTAGTAGGTAATATCTTAGTGCGTCTACGGCCCATTTTATAGCTAAGCATTCCTTTTCTACTATTGAGTAGTTTTTCTCGCAGGACGAGAGCTTTTGGCTCAGATAAAGGATGGGATGTTCTTCCTCATTTATCTCCTGAGAGAGTACGGCTCCTAGGCCAACTTCTGAAGCGTCCGTCTGGACCTCAAATTCTCTCTCAAAGTCTGGTGCGACCAGGATCGGCTGCTTACACAGTGCTAGCTTCAACTGTTGAAACACCGTCTCTGTTTCCTCTGTCCGCTTCACCATGGTGCCTTTTAGGAGTCCATAAGTGGTGAGACCACCATGGCAAAATTTGGGATAAAACGCTGGTAATATCCCACAATCCCCAGGAACGCTCTAACTTGCTTCTTGGAGAGTGGTTGCGGCCAGTTCTGGATTGCCTCCACATTATTAACTTGTGGCATTATTTCGCCTCTCCTGATGACATAGCCCAAGTACTTGGCCTCCTCGTTTCCAACTGCACATTTTTTCGGATTTATAGTAAACCCTGCCTTCCTCAGAGCATCCAGAACGGCCTGTACCTTAGGTAGATGACTAGCCCAGTCTGGGCTAAAGATCACAATGTCGTCAAGGTAGCCTGCGGCATACTTCTTATGTGGGGTTAGGACCCGATCCATAGCTCTCTGGAAGGTGGCTGGGGCCCCTTGCAGACCGATCGGCATCCGAGTGTATTGGAAGCACCCATCAGGTGTCGAAAAAGCCGTCTTCTCCTTAGCCGTCTGGGACATGAGGATCTGCCAATAACCCTTCGTCAGGTCGCGGGTGGTAATGTATCTCGCCAGTCCAAGCCCCTTGATGAGTTCATCGACACAGGGCATTGGGTATGCGTCACACTAGGACACGTCACTCAGCCGGCGGTAGTCATTACAAAACATCCACTATCCGTTGGGTTTTGGCACGAGGACGATGGGACTCGACCATCCAGTCTTCGACTCCTTTATCACCTGAGGTCTAATATCCTCTTCACCTCGATTGAGATCACCTCTCGGTGTGCTTCAGGAATTCTGTAAGGCTTCAGGTTCACTCTTATATGTGGCTCTGTTAGCACGTCATGCTCTACCACCTGAATACACCCCAGCAACTCTGAGAACAGGTCATGATTCCGTTATAGCAGTTCTCTATACTGTTGCTTCTGGGCTGGCAAGAGAGTCTCTGCTATTGTGACCTCTTCTACCTTGCCTTCGGGCATGGCTCCCAGGCAAGGAGCTTCTACAGGTTCACGGTCTCACTACGACTTGAGCAGGTTCACATGGTACACTTGGTGCAGTTTTCTTTGGCCCGGCTGGTGGATTTTATACTTCACTTTGCTGACTTCCTCTACCACCTCGTACGGGCCTTGTCATTTGTCCAGGAACTTACTCTTGACTGTGGGGATTAGTACCAGAACATAGTCATAGAATCATAGAATGGTAGAGTTGGAAGGGACCTCCTGGGTCATCTGGTCCAACTCCCTGCTCAAAGCAGGATTCCCTAAATCATCTCAGACAGATGTCTGTCCAGCCTCTGTTTGAAGACATCCATTGAAGGGACGACCACCTCTCATGGCAGCCTGTTCCACTAATTGATCACCCTAACTGTCAAAAAGTTTTTTCTAATACCTAATCTGTGTCTCCTCTCATTCAGTTTCATCCAATTGCTTCTAGTCTTTCCTTGTGCAAATGAGAATAAAGATGATCCTTCTACAATGTGACAGCCCTTGAGATATTTGTAGACAGCTAGTAAGTCTCCTCTCAGTCTTCTTTTTTGCAAGCTAAACATTCCCAAATCCTGTAACCGTTCCTCATAGGATATGGTTTGCAGACCGGTCACCATTCTGGTCGCTCTTCTCTGAACTTGCTCCAGTTTGTCAATGACTTTTTTAAAATGCGGTGCCCAAAACTGGACACAGTATTCCAGATGAGGTCTGACCAAAGAAGAGTAAAGTGCGATAATGACTTCACATGATCTAGACTGTATGCTTCTGTTAATACATCCCAGAATTGTATTTGCCTTTTTTGCTGCTGCATCACACTGTTGACTCATGTTCAGTCTATGATCTATTAGTATACCTAAGTCTTTTTCACATGTACTGTTGCTTAGCTCTATTCCTCCCATTCTGTATATGCTGTTTTCATTTTTATTGCCCAGATGTAGTACTTTGCATTTTTCCCTGTTAAAAACCATACTGTTAGTTACTGCCCACTGCTCCAGTTTATTTAGGTCTTTTTGAATCCTCCCTCTCTCTTCTCTAGTATTAGCTATCCCTCCTAACTTTGTGTCATCAGCAAATTTAATCAGTTTACCCTCAATTCCTTCATCTAAATCATTGATAAAGATGTTGAACAATACAGGTCCCAGGACAGAGCCCTGTGGTATCCCACTTGAGACATTCATCCAGCTAGATGTGAAGCCATTTACGACCACTCTTTGAGTCCGATCACTAAGCCAGTTATGAATCCACCTAACCGTTGCCTTGTCCATTCCATACTTGGTCATTTTTTCAATAAGGATGGTGTGAGATACTTTGTCAAATGCTTTGGTGAAGTTAAGATATACTATATCTACAGCATTTCCCTGATCCACCCAGTCAGTGATTGTGTCATAGAAGGAAATTAAGTTAGTCTGACATGACTTGTTAGTTACAAACCCATGCTGACTCTGGTTAATCACTTCATTCTTATCCAGGTACTTACATACATGTTGTTTAATAATTTGTTCAAAGATCTTTCCTGGTATAGAAGTCAGACTCACCGGCCTATAGTTCCCTGGGTCCTCCTTCTTCTCCTTTCTGAAGATAGGAACAACATTTGCTCTTCTCCAGTCTTCCGGGACTTCTCCTTTTCTCCAAGAATTTTCAAAAATTATGAAGAGTGGTTCTAAAATTTCTTCCACGATCTCCTTTAGTACTCTGGGGTGTAATTCATCTGGACCTGGAGACTTGAACTCATTTATGTTAGTTAAATATTCCCTCACAATCTTTCTGTTTACAGCTAACCTGGATTCTTCTATTCCTTTAATAGGACAGTGAAGATCAGTTGATGTTACATTTTCTTTCTGAGAGAAAACTTATACAAAATAGGAATTAAAAAGTTCGGCTTCCTCAACATCATTTCTTACCATTTCACAATTTTCATCCTGTAAAAATCCTATAGCATCTTTGACTTTCCTTTTACTTTTGACATACCCCCAAAATCCATTTTTATTGCTTTTGACATCTCTTGCAAGCCTTAATTCACTGTCAGCTTTAGCTAACCTGATACGTGCCCTACAGGTTCTGCAGACTGCATTATAATCTTCTTTAGATATGCCTCCCTCTTTCCATTTGATAAACATTTCTTTCTTTCTTTTTAGCATGTGTTTAAGTTCTGTGTTTATCCATCCAGGTTTCCTTAAATGCTTCCCATTCTATCTACTTTTCGGGATTGTTAACGATTGTGCTTTGAGAATCTCATTTTTAAAAATTTCCCACCTTCCTGGACATCTCCTATTCTCTTTCTGAGTGGCTTAAAATCTGCCTTTCTGAAATCTAACCTTGAAGTTTGGGTCTTCAGACTCTTAACATGTCTTCCTCCTCTAGTTATCCAAAATTCTATAATAGCATGATCGCTGCCTCCTAGGGTCCCAGCCACTTTTACCTCCTCAACCATTTCCTCCCTGTTTATAAGGATTAGATCCAAAGTAGCAGATCCCCTTGTTTTTTCCCCTACTTTTTGGAAGATAAAGTTGTCAGCAAGAGAGGATAAGAATTTGCTTGACCTTTTAGTTTTACTTGAGAGAGATTCCCAACAAATGTCTGGATAGTTGAAATCTCCCATGACCACTACGTCATATTTTTAGGAGAATTTGGTCATTTGATACATAAAGTGTTCATCCATATCTTTAGCTTGCCCAGGTGGCCTGTAGTAAATGCCTACAATGGTGTCCTTTCCGTTGTTCTCACCTTGTATTCTTACCCAAACAGTTTCCACAGAACTCCCAGTCTCTGAAGCTTCAATCTCTGTGCAGATATACGCTTTTCTAACATACAATGCGACATCTCCTCCTTGTTTATCAAGTCTGTGTCTTGCAAATAAGTTATATCCTTTTAGCCTTGTATTCCAATCATGTGTATCGTCCCACCAAGTTTCAGTGATTCCAATGACATCATATTCCTTTTCCTGCGTTAGTAGTTCCAATTCTCCTTGTTTGTTGCCCAAGCTTTGTGCATTTGTAGAAAAACATTTTAGTTTGTGATTGGTTTCTCTTCCTCCCGTATTTTTATTATTCAGATTTTTTTGTCTTTGTTCTTTCCTTCCACTTCCAATAGCAAAGATCTCAACAGTATTTCTCAGCTGCATAGATTTTTCTGGCCTTTTGCTTCCCTTCCCACATAGTTCTCAGGCTGGAACTGCCTCAACCTCGCTGATTGGTTATAGACCCTAGCCTAGGCCTCTTGCACCTGGAGGAGATGTGCCTTCCCAATAGGCATCACTTTCGGGATTCTTTCCTGCATCTGGGCAACATGTTCAATGATGCTCTGGTCTGGCGTAACCTCTGCTTCCCAGGTTTCCTTAGCGATATCCAGGAGCCCTTCCAAATGTCGTCCATACAGTGGCTCAAACGGGAAAAAGCCATTAGAGGCTTGCGGAACCTCCCTTACTGAGAAGAGCATGAACAGTAGTAGGTAGTCCCAGTCACGTCCATCCTTCTCTATGACTTTCTTGAGCATCGCTTTCAGGGTTTTATTAAAGCGCTCTACTAGGCCATCTTTCTGCAGATGGTAAATGGAGGTTCACAGCTGGGTAATCTGGAGGACCTTACACAGCAACTTCATTACCTTACTCACGAACCCTTGATCGGTCCCTTGATCGGTCAGTATTTCCTTTGGCAGACCGGTCCTGGCAAATATATGGACAAGTTTCCTGGCTATGCACTTTGTCGATGAGTTCCTTAGCGGTACCGTTTCTGGATATCTGGTTGCATAGTCCATGACCACCAGAATGTATTGGTGGCCCCGGGATGATTTGACCAATAGCCCCACTAGGTCCAGAGCAATCCTCTCAAAGGGGACCTCTATCACCGGTATTGGGATTAGTGGGCTACGGAAGGGGGAAGAGGGAGCTGTTTACTGGCAGGTGGGGCAGGACCTACAATAGTTTAGAATTTCTCGGTAACACGCTGGCCAATAAAATCCTCTCAATATCCTCTCCTGAGTTTTCTCGACCCCTAGGTGTCTCCCAGAACATGTAAATGGGCCATATCTAATACTCTGCGTCCGTATGGCCCTGGCATTAACAGCTGTTCCACTATATCACCGCCTCGTAGTTTGGCCACTCGATAAAACAACTCCCCCTTATGCAAAGTGGGGGAACCTGGTGTCGGCCCTCGGCTCTTGAGCAACCCCATTACATACAGTAATTTAGTCAAACGCCCACTTTAAAGTCAGGTCCCGAACTTGAGTAGTCCCAAAGTTCTCTCCAGACACATCTAATTCAGGAAGGTCGGCCTCCTCACCGTCTTGCCCTCATCGCTGGCCAGGATGCACAGTGAGAACTCATCCACTTGAGACTTCATCGGGGGTTCTCCCCTAGGGACCTGGCTTTTGCCCACGCTTAATACGTTTCACTTTCCCCACAAAACCCAAAACAAAGAAAAATCACGGCCCAGAATGACAGGATATATCAGGTCCTTAACCACCCCGACCTCGTGGGACTGGGCACCACAGTCTGTTCCCATAGTCACTGTTGCCACATGGTAGTCCTTGGCATCCCCATGGCTGCACCGAATTGCCATGGTTTTGGTAGGGACCAACTGGTGGGGAAGGGTAGCTCTGATTAAAGTCACCAGACTCCCAGAGTCTAACAGTCCAAGCACCTTTACTCCATTAATGGACACCGCACACGCCTGCGGCCCTTTGCCAGGTTGACAGTCCACACTGCTGGCTGGATAACCATAATAAGAACACTGTCTGCCTAGACTGCAGTCTATTGGCTCAGTGAACATATGACACCAGGCGGCTATGTGTCCATGATTGTGACACCGCCAACAGACTATATCCTTAACAACAGTCCTTGAGGCACCTTCAGTGGAAGTGGGACATCCCCCAGTTGTGGTTCTAAACCCCTTCTGTGGTGAACCCGCCCCTTTTTGTGTATCCCAGTACAGGGAAGTGACTATATCCGGTTTCCCGAGGGATTTCTCAACCACCTGGTACCTCTCTACTAGGCCGACGAGTTTGTCTGCATTCTGGGGATCACCCTGGGCAACCCAAGTCTGTACTGACTTGGGTATGGAGTACATGAATCTATCAATCACCACCCGCTCGACCATCTGGGCAGGAGTTGAAGACTCTGGCTTCAACCACTTCTGGATGAGATGCAGCAGATCAAACATCGGCGAACGATGGGGTTAACTCCAGCACACGCCCAGTGGTGGACTCATTGGGCTGTCACCACCATATTCACTCCCAGGCATGCCAAGATCTCCATCTTTAGTTTGGCATATTCTTTGGCATCCAGCAGTGTTAAGTCATAATATGCCTTTTGGAGTTCCCCCGACAAATATGGTGCCAGAACCTCTGCCCACTGTTCTGGTACAAGTCTCTCCCGATCAGCCACCCTCTCAAAGACTGTCAGAAAAGTTTCTAGATCATCCCCATGGGTCATATTCTGCTTGACCCGTCCTTCCTAACGTGTGAGTCATCAGTCGGCCCTGGGGTTGGGGCGGTTGCTCTGCCAGAAGCTGTATCTACTATCTACTGTTGCTGCTCCTACTGGTGCTGGTACTGCTGCTGCACTTTTCACTGCAACTGCATCTGTTGCAGCAACAGTTTGGTCGTCTCCTGTTGAACTCACTGCTGCAGGATCTGCTGCTGCTGTAGCTCCCGGTATTGCTGTAGCCGTTCTCGGTGCTGCTGCTGCATGCTCTGCTGGCTCTGCAAGTGTTGTTGGTGCTGCGCTTGTTGGCTTTGAAGTAGGCATTTGAGGAGCTCCTCCATGCTGCTGGTGGCCTTCACCCAGGACATCCACTATTCTCTATGGCAGGTACACGTGTTCCTGGAATCTTGCCAGCACTCTCACACCAACTGTGGTAAAGCAACTTGCTAGTCTCTCCCAGAGGCAGACACAGGTTTGGGTTAACTTCCTGCTGGTTTATTGAGTGGCATAAACTCCAGCAGCGTTGCACAAAAATAAACAGGCCGGGAAAACAAAAAGATAAAGTACAGCAGAGTCCATTAGCAAGCAAGGCTTTGCCTGCTCCGAGTAGCACAGTGAAGTCCCACCAAACACCAGTCCTCCGGTCTTGCTCTCTGGCTTCACCAAACACAGCCTGGAGACTTCACTCTCCAGAACACACACTACAGAGAAAAAAAAATAGTGACTGAGCATTTAAGCTTGCTCAGCCACACCCTGAGGGGAGGTAGGGGGAATGTCCTCCCACCCTCTTTGCCATTCCCATAAAGCCACACCCTTTAGGATTTAACCCCCAACATATAACAAGCTGGAGGAAAGTTTTTAGGTTTCAGTTCACACAGGCTAGCAGCCGGAGTGACACATACCTCCCCTCACATACAAGACCAGTGACTCTGTCACAGGGGGTAGAGAATGATATAATTGGTCCTAAAAAAATAATGAATTTAAGAAAGTAAGTAAACATTTAACTGGATTTTAGTAAAGGTACCAGGGTCTTCTTCAGATGTAAGAAAGGCCAGAACTTATCCAAGGATGTATAACTGTTGTCAGCCATCCAGATAATTTTTCTACTTCTCATAAAAAAATAGAAAATATGGAACTTATTTCTTTGTTGTGTGTGTTTTGGCACCATCAATTTATTGCAGATGACCCCCACAGCTTCACTTTCATAATTGCAGGAAATAACCATTAAAAGCGTAATTCGGTGTAGGTAGACTTGTTTGACTGAAGGTTAATAGCAGTGTTCACGCTGAATGATGATAGCTATTGTGTAACTGGCGTTCTTCAAAACAGAAAATAGATTGAAATAAAAAGTACAATGTGTCACTGTAAGCAAAACATAATAAAGAGTAAAGTGTTAGAGCACATTTATGTCTCTCCGGGGAGAAATTCTTGATACAGAAATTACAGCAAACAAAAATATGCATTCAAAAGGTCTGACGGAAGAACAATACACAAAGGCATGTACCTGTGAAGGCCAATGGGGAACTGTAAAAATTCTACAAGTGATGGGGTGAGAGTTGGACATGATAATGAAATGTTTTCTGCCTCATGGAATTCTTACATATTTTCATTGAACCAGACAATACTAACGGACGCGAAAAAGTTCTGTAAACTGGTTGACCAAACACATTAATGTTAAAAGGTTTGTCCAAGACATAGAAAGTATTCCCACAGGCAGGATATGTGCTAAAATAAATATAATAAGTGTTAGAATAAAAATTATTTCCAACCGGCTACTTCCTTTGCAGCTTCAGCTTCATCCCCTCTGGAATGATAATGTGCAGACCATGTCCACATGACCACCGGTGATGGTAGCTACTTCATCACAAGACCACTGGGGACAGTGATTGGCTGCAGGGACACATGTTCATGGTCAATAAAGCAGGATATGTGAGGGACAATCAGAGACCACCAGAGGAGTGGTTCTTAAGAGGTCAAAGGACTACCAAGTATAGCTTTTTTTCTTATGTTAACACAATTATTGCTTTTAGGATTTTTTGCTCCTGCCCAACTCCTTTTAAGCCATTAAATCACTTCGAAATGAGAACTGGTACTATCATAAAGATATGTCTGTCCTTATTTTTGTTCTTTGAGATGCAATTGATGTGCGACTCTATCAAAATTCTAATTCAAATGTTTCCTCGTATTTGGCCGGGAAATTCTATTTCCATCAAATTTATTTGATGTGAGTCGAATATATATTATGTTCTGAGGACCCACCAGATCCCATAATGAACTTAGGTAAAACAAAAAAATATATTCTCACCTAGCCTGTCTTGTTGCACAGCCCAGCTCCGGTCCAGTTGTCTTGTGCATTCTGGTCACCAGTTTGGTCTTCAGAACCTTTCCGGTGCACAGTAAGCAACGTCTGCATCTTCCAACTCCCGGCATCTTTGGCATGTCCTGCGCTGACTAGGCAGCCACGTTATGACAGATTTGGTTAAATTTACATTTTTTGTAACAAGAAGATGAACATCTTTCATTAAAAGAAAATAGCAAACAAACATGACTTAAAGATACTCTGTCAGGAGTATTTAATATTATAGACATCTAGTTGCAACCTGTCTAGTTGAATTGCAGCTATTTGTTTTTTTTATGAAAAACCAGAATGTGCACAGAATCTCGATAGTTACGTGCCGTAGCTCACATGTGCGCCATCATCTGGTGCTCCAACTTGGTGCTATAAATGCAATATTTTAGAAGAAGTCAGACTTAAAAAAAAATTCTGCATGAAATTTCAAGTTATGGGAGGGACCGAAAGAAGTTTCTGGGTGCTGTATTGCACGTCTGTAGAATTTGGTGTTTGTATGGAACCTCAAGGGGCTCATCCAAGAAACAGACAACATACAAACCCATGTCAATATGCACTAATATGGTAAATATACATTATAAAGGGAGGCCATCCAAGCTATAGTATGGAGAACTTGGCACATACTTCTTGGCAGTCCATTGCCTTCTCTGGCAAAATCAGTGGGGAGCCAGGATGAAAAACTCAAAGTGGTAGCTCCATATCACGAGACAACCACTTGATACACTTACGTGCCTGTGCTCTAAAGGGCTTCTTCATAGATTCCATAAAATCCCATAAAGCTTTGCATCCCATAGACTTACACTGTAGGGATGACTATTTTGTAGTCAAAGAGAAAGGAAGAAGGAAACAAAGACAAGAGATAAAACCCTCCATAAAGTAATAATTTCATGGTCTGTAAACAGAACCAGCAGTAAATGCTTAATATCCTCCGCACTCTCACTTTCCAGCCTGTTCATCAAAAGTAAAGTTTATTGCAATTTTTGAACTCAGAAATAATTTCTTTTACTGAGTAGAAAAAGAATAATTACTCAACTGCTTAAAGTCCTTTTCTTTGTCTAATGATAAACAGTAACATGAAGACTCTATCGCCCATGTCCTATCAGCTTCAGCCACAGTAGATTCACTTTAGAGCAAAGTGATAGCAATGGACAAGGAAGCATGGGGCTCGGCAGACAGCACAGATTGTGAATGTTCTACTGTTTTCATTCAGGTAATGAATATTGTAAACTATTGTTATAAAGGATAAGGCTAGACTATAGTAAATGTGCATTCAAATCTGGCATGCTAGGAACTGAGCAAACTAGAAAAAATACCAGAAAAAGATACCAGACAGCCAACGGCCCATATGCAGGTTAAGTACATGGGCCCATACCTCCCATCATTGTACACCATCATAGAAATAGTGCCCATAAAAAAAAACCTTAATGTGCTCCCACAGTACTCCACTTTTTCATGGCCTCTGCACAATATTATGCCTCTCGACGATGTATGATATCTAACATATGCCTCTTACACACAGTATGATGCCGTTACATTTAATCCCTACACACAATATAATGTACCCACACTATATTCCCCTACATACAGTATAATGACCCCAGAGTACATTCCCCACATAAAAGTATGCTGTCCCTATAATAAATTCCCACACACACAGTATGATGTCTCCACAGTACATTCCTCCACATACAGTATGATGTCCCCACAGTACATTCCCCCACACACAGTATGATGTCCCCATAGTACATTCCTCCACACACAGTATGATGTCCCCACAGTACATTCCCCACACACAGTATGATGTCCTCACAGTACATTCCCCACACAGTATGATGTCCCCATAGTACATTCCCCACACACAGTACGATGTCCGCACAGTACATTCCCCACACGCAGCATGATGTCCCCACAGTACATTCCCCCACACACAGTATGATGTCCCCACAGTACATTCCCCCACACACAGTACGATGCCCCCAGTATATTCCCCACACACAGTATGCTGACCCCTCAGTGCATTCCCCCACACACAGTACATGGTCTTCACAGTACATTCCCCCACACACAGTACGATGCCCCCAGTATATTCCCCACACACAGTATGCTGACCCCTCAGTGCATTCCCCCACACACAGTACATGGTCTTCACAGTACATTCCCCCACACAAAGTACAATGCCCCCAGTATATTCCCTACACATACAGTATAATATCACCACAATACATTTCTCCACACACAGTGTGATGTCTCCACAGTACATTCCCCCACATACAGTATGATGTCCCCACAGTACATTCCCCCACACAGTACGATGCCCCCAGTATATTCCCCATACAAAGTATGCTGACCCCTCAGTACATTCCCCTACACACAGTATGATGTCCTCACAGTACATTCCCCTACACACAGTATGATGTCCCCACAGTACATTCCACCACACACAGTATGATGTCCCCACAGTGCATTCCCCCACACACAGTATGATGTCCCCACAGTACATTCCCCACACACAGTATGATGTCCCCACAGTACATCCCCCCACACACAGTATGATGTCCCCACAGTACATTCCTACACACACAGTATGATGTCTCCACAGTACATTCCCCACACACAGTATGATGTCCCCACAGTACATTCCCCCACACACAGTATAATGCCCCCACAGTACATTCCCCCACACTCAGCATAATGTCCCCACAGCACATTCCCCTACACACAGTATGATGTCCCCACAGTACATTCCACCACACACAGTATGATGTCCCCACAGTGCATTCCCCCACACACAGTATGATGTCCCCACAGTACATTCCCCACACACAGTATGATGTCCCCACAGTACATTCCACCACACACAGTATGATGTCCCCACAGTACATTCCTACACACACAGTATGATATTCTCGCAGTACATTCCCCCACACACAGTATAATGCCCCCACAGTACATTGCCCCACACTCAGTATAATGCCCCCACAGTACATTCCCCCACACTCCGCATAATATCCCCACAGTACATTCCCCACACACAGTATGATGTCCCCACAGTACATTCCCCCACACACAGTATGATGTTCTCGCAGTACATTCCCCCACACACAGTATAATGCCCCCACAGTACATTGCCCCACACTCAGTATAATGCCCCCACAGTACATTCCCCCACACTCAGCATAATGTCCCCACAGTACATTCCCCACACACAGTATGATGTCCCCACAGTACAATCCCCCACACTCAGCATAATGTCCCCACAGTACATTCCCCCACACCCAGCATAATGTCCCCACAGTACATTCCCCCACACACAGTATAGTGTCCCCACAGTACATTCCCCCACACTCAGCATAATGTCCCCACAGTACATTCCTCCACACTCAGTATAATGTCCCCACAGTACATTCCCCCACACTCAGTATAATGTCCCCACAGTACATTCCCCCACGCACAGTATAATGTCCCCACAGTACATTCCTCCACACAGTATAATGTCCCCACAGTACATTCCCCCACACTCAGTATAATGTCCCCACAGTACATTCCCCCACACACAGTATGATGTCCCTACAGTACATTCCCCCACACTCAGTATAATGTCCCCAAGTACATTCCCCCACACACAGTATAGTGTCCCCACAGTACTTTCCCCCACACACAGTATGATCTCCCCACAGTACATTCCACCACACACAGTGTAGCGTCGGTGTCCCTGCCCCCTGCTAGGCAGGGACGCCATTCCCCTCACCTCTCCGCTCCGTGCCCGGCGGCTTCCTCCCGCTCTGCTGGCAGCGCGCGCTGCTTCCCGGCCTCTGTGCTTAGGGCGCGCCCGCGCGCTCCCCCTCTCTTAAAGGGGCCGCACGCGCCGTCCTAAGGAGTCCCCGGCCAATGGCCGGAGGACCTCTCCATATATAAGGCACCTCCTCCAAGATGGAGGTGCCCGAGCAATGTTGTTGCAAAGCCTTCACTCTGCTTCAGCCCTCAGGTCCCGTTACCAGTTACCTGCCAGTCACCTGCCAGATTCCTGCTTGTTACCTGCCAGTCACCTGCCAGATTCCTGCCTGTTACCTGCCAGTCACCTGCCAGATTCCTGCTAGATACCTGCCTGATATCCGCTTACCTGCTTGCAAGCCTGCGGTCCGACGGTCTGCCTTCCGACACCTGTCAGTCTGTCTATGGACCAGCCTGCCCGCTCACCTGGGAGCGCTCACCTGCTACCTGCCTGCTAGCCTACCTGGAGGCTCTGCCATCACTTGCTGTGACCACCTGCCTGTCCAGAGACTCTTGCCCGCTCACC